>NC_090831.1:46344370-51144370 GCF_028021215.1 Eschrichtius robustus | reverse complement strand
TTGCATCTAGTTACCTGGAATCTTTCATCACTGTACCTTTCCTATGTGAACTCCTAATGATCCTAAAATATTTATGCACATATGGATGATTTCCAATTAACTCTGGAGTGTCAAATGACAGTGATTTGAGGAATTTACTAAAAGCATAAACTGAATAAAAGAGGAGTAAGCCTATCTTGTATAATTAAGGTAGTTTAAAAATCACTTTTCGTTTTAGAAATCATATATGCTATGACCACATAATTACTAACCAATGTTTTGATAGGTGAAATAAAGGCAAAAATAATCAATAGATTATTTTCCTGTGTGTAGAAATGTATGTTTTATTGTCAAAAGAAAGGTTTATGAAGATATTAATCAGCATTTGCTAAGAGAGGTTGTGGTATGTAATAGAATTAGTACAAAATGGATTCTATTTCAAGACCATCCAATTAGCTAATGGTGCAACCTTGGGCAAACCATTCTGACCCTCAGTTTATTGTCTGTACATAAGCAGGTTGGATCAATAAATGCCAAACCTAAAGTTCCACAATTTTCTGTAGCAACCTCAAGAGTTATCATTCTAGTTCTGATATTCTTGCAAATTTTTGAATGGAGAATTTGAATACATTGTAAATAGTTTGACAGGTTTAATAACTAAGACAAAGATTGAGAAACTCAGCAAAGAGTAGTTTTTTGTTGTTTTAAAGAAAACATATTTTAGTTGACCTTGATGAGGATTAAGTACGTAGACACTGCATGTAAAATGTTTAGAGCCTTAGAGCTCAAAAAGTAGTTGAGCATTTATTATTGAAAAAAATCTTAATGTATGGAATTGAACAGAGAGTTTTAGAGTGTGTATTGGTTGGTAATTTGATATTAAATTTTTATTTTGGGGGAAAAAGGAATAAGTCATTAGAAAATGTCAAAGGAGAGGTGGGATAAGGAAAATAAGATAGAGAGACGATCAATAAAGAATGAGAACTCTTTTTGCTCATAAAATCTTTTAGATAATTGGTTGATGAGAAACAGAGCATATACTCAGCGGTGACGCATTCTGTGTTCTCCGCTCCCGCTTCCTCTCCCTCCTCCTTTCAGAGGCCTTCTCCTCCTCCCGATTGACAAATGCCTAACTAGCACCTACCCAGGAGACAGAATGTGTATGTAAACTATGATGACTGTAATTTGCCCAAAGCTTTAGTACCATCACACCAGTTGTATGTATGTGTGTACTTACGTGTGTGTGTATTATACTTAAAATCTACTTTTATACAGTATACTTTTACACAGTACAAAAAATAAGTGGTATTCTCACAGGCTCAGTTTGCCATCAATCATATCAGCAGATATATTTTGAGTTTGTTCTGTTAAAGAAAGTTCATGCTCAGACTACTCCATACACACATTGATTGATATATTTTGTTGTTACTACATATTAAATTGAAAAGTGGACCACATATAGTGTTGATCTGGGGTTAAATAAGACTAACAGAGTATAAAGAAGTCTGATGGAGAGAAATAGACTGGTAGGGGTGTAAAAGAGCCAATTGCCCTTGACTATATTCGATTAGTATGTTCACATAACTTATACTTGTCTTTCCTCAGATGTACTGATCTCCCAAAGTCCAAAACAAAATTTCCCTCTTCCAAGTAACGTATCTAGGTGTTTGTAATGATGTGTGGATTTTCTTTGCTAGTTAAAGCTGTGTGTGTGTGTGTGTGTGTGTGTGTGTGTGTGAGAGAGAGAGAGAGAGAGAAGGATATAGTTTATAAGTGCCTTGGCTTACTTACTTTCTTGGCCACCCTTCTCTTCTCACATTTGCCAGTGGCAGTGTAGGGTGAGACGTGATGGAATAGGTGAGAATAAGGGGAGGTTATCACCTTCTCAAAGTCACCACTGTTGTTTCTCCAGGCTCAGATTTCCAATGTTTTTGATCCTGTACAGAGGATATGCTGAATTTATATTTTGGAAAGTGCCAAATTAGCAAGTAGCAAAACCAAAATTAGGCCTAACCTAAGGCAAATCCAAATCTCACCATCATAGAATGAACTAGAAAACAAGAAAAACTGAAACATTTAAAAATTAATTATTTACCCCCAAAACATGTTTAATTTTTTTTTAAAGTTTGGCATTATAATGTACTACTTTTTTAGCATGGTCTATAACTTCTTTGTGCCAATATTCTATCATAAGTTTGCAATATCATATGGATGCTCAAATATGATACTCGTTTGGTTGCTATGATGATCGTAATACAATGATTAAAGCAAGGAGGGTCTCAGCTTGTTTTGACACATCTATACGTTAAATTTTTTAAATCAAGTGATGTTTTACAGTTGCTGTAGTTACTTGGTAAATGTAATTATGTGAATTAAACGTTTATGATGTTTTGTAATTAATAGTTACCAAACTTTCTTTTATAAATTAGTGTGTGCAAGTTTGAAAATTGAATCTGAGTAAATTAGTATTCATTTAGCATATTACTTAAATAAATGAAACTGCAATTTTGAAAGACAAAATGCTCATTCTATTCTGAGGTCGGTGAAAGATGCAAAGATATTTTCATCTAACTCAGATGTGATGCTATGACTAACTTATTATTTTCCTTCCTGTAGTGAATGACCGAGATAAAGACCTATCTCCACGTTAGTTCCAGAACTCGAAGACTGGTAAAGATGAATTTCATTGAGGCAATCCACAACTTAAATAATTTTTTCATGCTTAAAGAAAATACTTACTGAATGTTTTCACAAAATTAACATGATTGCCCTAACTTGTGTTTTTATTTATAAATGCACGTGCCTGCTGCTTCACAAAGTCACCTGAAAAAAATTCCTTAATCCTTGGATCTACATTTGGGCAAAAAATTAACGTAATTGGTAGGCAAAATAAAAATAACATTTCTGAATTTCCACCTGGATCTCTACTTTCACTGAATATACACTTTGTTCAAGACCTTTCTTGGAACAGAATGTTTAGTAGAGTCTTCACAGCAGGTAACACAAGAAACATTTGCATTCTGAAAGAATACCATTTGGATTTCTTCTACAGCTGGTTTCAGCAAACTATTTTCTCTGCAAGCAATCATTGGATGTTATTAAGTACATGTTATCTGAAAAGTACTGCATTAAAACATTCATTGCAGCATCCTTTTCAGCATGAGAGCTGCTATTCTACCTTGTTGGAACATCTTGCATAAATAAATGCCAAGGAAGTTATAGAACCTCTCCTCTTTTATGGAATTTGGGTGAAGGAGAATGATAAAAACATGCCATTATCTTTCTGCTTATGACCAGTAATTATGTCACGTCACTTTAACCACTTTCTAAACATATAAAGAATGTGAAAAAGATGGTTAAAGGAAGAAAATACTGGGTGAGACTGGGGGGCTGAACCTGGTTCCAATGATCTCCTTACTTCCAAAAGCCTCTATTCAGGAAACAGCCTCCTCTTAGCCTCACCCCTGTGCACAAAGCCTCTTCTTCCAGATCATATTAACAATCAACCATATGGAAGGGAGAAAGGACCGGAACCCATCACTGCTAGGAGTCCTCTCCTTATACCATAGTGAGAGAACTAAATATGTCTTCTCCATAGAAATGTTATATACTACACAGTGGGTTTAGGTTACATTGCACTGGCTTAGGTCTGGGGGCTACTTCTAGGAAAAATTAACTTCTAAATCTAAAAATGACTAAAATCAATAAATGACTTTAGAAGGCTATTTTGAAGTGGCTGACAGTCTGTTTTTTACCATATTAGATCTATAGCTGTCATTTGAAAGGGCTGTTCATTCAAGTGCTTTGGAGTAATAGTTTCAAATGCCTTTAGCAAGTTGGAAAAGTCACTGCCCTCAGATGACTAACACAGGAAAGGTCAATTAAGTAATAGTCTCTTCTATTTTACCAAGCTTCTTCCCCGCCAATGCCAAAATATAAATTTATTTTTCAAGAGCTCAAAGGTTTTAAGAAGTGTTCTGTATTATGAATTAGTTATATTTTTAAAGCTATTTTTTCTGTTTAATCTAGATTACATAAGGCATATAATTTTCAACTATTTCTCACACCTGAACCGTCTTCCCTTGATTCTATGGGTCATTCCTTGAGTTCAGATCCTTATTATCCTGGAATATTGTAATTTTCTTTCAGAAGGACTTTTGGCTTCTAATTTTCCCCACTTCTAACACATGCTATTGGCAGAATAGTTTTCTCAATGTAAGGAGCACTGATATCACTACTGTGTTCAAAGATTTTTATTTGTTTGTTTGATTTGTTTTGGTTTTTTCCAGTACCTTTCCTGTTCAATTTGTGAAGTCCTAACTTTCTTAGTCGGGCATCCAAAACCTGCTTTGATATCTTGCCTATCTACTTTTTCATTCTCGTTTCTTACTTTCCAGTTTTATAGATACTTATTTCAGGAAAGTTGGACATTTTCATATTCTCCTTAACACACTGCCCACATTCCCACATCAGGACTTTGTTCACATGGTTTCCCCATGAAACAGCCTCACTTTGCAGCCTCTCCCACTTACACCCCCACACTTTCCATGGGCTTATGTTCTGCTCCACCTGGAAGGACATTTCTCAAAAGCTATCTTAACTACAGTCTATCCATACGCTTAATTTGTAATCTCTTCTGCATAATTTTAGGCTGTATCTTTTCTCTGAACTCCAATAGAACTTTTTTAGTCTTTTTTTTTTTTTTTTTTAAATTTGTTTTATTTATTTAGTTGCGCTGGGTCTTAGTTGCGGCTTGTGGGCTCCTCAATTGCGGCATGCTTGTGGGATCTAGTTCCCTGACCAGGGATCGAACCCAGGCCCCCTGCACTGGGAGCGCAGAGTCTTAACCACTGCGCCACCGGGGAAGTCCCCTAGAACTCTTTTAGTCTTTTTTGAAACAACCCTTTCTGTCTTCAAAGTGTTAGGCAAAACTACAGTTTTGGTTCATTTAATCAGCCCATGAAAACAAATGTTATATGAACCTATTCATATTTCCAAAATAAATTAGGCTAAAACATACACCATGCTGTTTTTCTTACTAGCACACTCCCACTCTTCTGGGTATCTATTGCATACTTCCACTCTCTCCTCATTATACCCACTCTAATCTTCACTTCAGCTACTGGTCTTAGTCCTACATTACTAAGAAGAGAGGCAGGCAATAAGAAAACTTCCTTCCAGCAACATAGATAGACCTAGAGATTATCACACTAAGTGAAGTAAGTGAAAGACAAATATCATATGATATAGCTTATATGTGGAATCTAAAAAAAATTGTACAAATAAACTTATTTACAAAACAGGAACAGACTTACAGACATGGAAAACAAATTTATGGTTACCAAAGGGGAAAGGAGGGAGGGATAAATTAGGAATTTGGGATTAATATACACTACCAGGGCTTCCCTGATGGTGCAGTGGTTAGGAATCCACCTGCAATTGCAGGGGACACGGGTTCGAGCCCTGGTCTGGGAAGAGCCCACATGCCGTGGAGAAACTAAGCCCGTGCGCCACAACTACTGAGCTGGCGAGCCACAACTACTGAAGCCCGCACGCCGAGAGCCCGTGCTCCGCAACAAGAGAAGCCACCGCAATGAGAAGCCCGCGCACCGAAACAAAGAGTAGCCCCCGCTTGTTGCAACTAGAGAAAGCCCGAGTGCAGCAACGAAGACCCAACGCAGCTAATAAATTAATAAATTAATTTAAAAAACAGATATACACTACCATACGTAAAATAGAGAAACAACAAGGTCCTACCGTATAGCACAGGTAACCATATTCAATACCTTGTAATAACCTATAATGGAAAAGAATCTGAAAAAGAATATATATATTCTTTATATATGTATATAACTGAATCGCTCTGCTGTACATCAGAAACTAACACAATACTGTAAATCAACTAAACTTCAATGAAAATAAGAAGAGAACTTCCACAAGCTCACAACAAATCTTCTGCCCATTAACCTGCTTCTCAGTATACATAACTCTGCCCTGTCTCATTTCACCACAAATTCTCCTTGCTCTTATTAACAGTAACTTTTTACCGTGGGTACTAGACCTCATTCTCTGCCAGGATCTCATGCCAGGATATCATTCCAAAGGTCTCTCCTAATTCTTTCTATCTGTATTATATAATTTCAATTGGTATAAAACCATAATGTAATTGTTTTTATGAAAGAAAGGAAAACCTTCTGGGTTTCTGTAGAATAATGACAACTACCTACACTGGAATCTTTCCTCACAGTCTCTAAAAAACCCATGTAGAACAAGAAGGAACGCACATGAAACCACCCTTAACGCATTCCTAGATGTTAACTAAGAGACAGAAAATACCACAATCCTTAATTTACATAGAAGTAGGGAAACAAACATCCAAAAATGAGTAGGGCCAGATCTGGAAGCCAAGAGTGAGGAGGAGACTGAACAGAAACAAGGAGAAGGTGGTGGGGGCCAAGCAATGGCAGAAAACATAAAAGGACCCCTGAGAGAGAGAGTTCTACACTTAGATACTGAGAAGAGGTCACAGCATGGACATAACAGGACCCCTGAGAGAGAGAGTTCTACACTTACATACTGAGGAGAGGTCACAGCATGGACTGCTGGGGAATTATAAAGAAAGGACTTAAAAATGCAGGATCAAAACTAGCAATTTTAGAAAGGCAAGGCATAGCTTCTGGGAGAAAGGGAGGCATTCCTAGGGGCATTGGTGCTGGTGGGAAAGAACAAACAAGTGGTGGAAACTAAGCATTCTATGGAAAGAGAATTAAAAATCAGAAGACTTATCAACCCTTCTCTTCCTCTGAATTGAAAGGAGCCATCTACGAATAAAACTGCCTTTAATTGTACCAAAAGAATTTAGAAACTAAGAAACTTAAGAATCCACACCCAAACTCCTCATAGAGAATTACCTGTTTTTTGTTGGTCTAGGAAAATTTGTTCTTTCAGAAGGAACAGACATTAGCAAAAAACATCCATATATAACTTAGTGAAAAAAAAAGCAGAAAATGAGAATCAGAAACATTTCAGCTGATGAAAATTACTCTCATTTAAAATAAAAACATCAAAAAGAAAAACAAAACGAAGGGCAAAACAAAGCTAGACAATATAAAGAAAAAAAACTACAAATATGTAACATTTTATATATATATATATATATATATATATATATATATATATAGCACATGACACACAAAATAATATGAGTTTTGTCAAAATAAATTAATCATATTAAATATAATGAACTTAATCCACCTATTAAAAGATAAACATTTTCAAACTGACTTACAAAGTAAAAGTCAACTATATGCTGAATTAATGAAATAAACCTAAAATGATGTTATTCAGAAAGCTAAAAGTGAAAGGATGCACAAAGATGTATCAGGAAATATAAATAATAAGAAAGCGTGGGTTGTAATCCTGGTAAACAAGGTAGAATAGGTAAAAAAGCATTAAAGGAGACAGTGTATAATACTAAAGACCACAATACACGATGGAGATGTTATGGTTATCTATGGACCAAATATCAGAGGAACTAACTTTATAAAGTAGAAACTACAGGTGAAGCAGAAGAAATAGACAGAAAACCACTAAAAGTAAGCGATTACCACTCTCAGTGCAACAGAAATCAACTGGATGAAAAAAAAATTAAGGCTAAAGAAGAATTAAGCAACATCATGTATAGGATAGACCATATGAAAATATAGAGAATAACAGAGAAAGTGACTTCAACTCAAGTGCACAAAAAACAGTCACGAAAACTGACCATATATTTAGTCCCTCAAATGCCCCAAATTTCTGTAAAGTATAAATATTATAAACAACATTACCTTAACACGGATATGATAGTTTTAGAAAATAACACAATTTAAAACTAAGCAAGAACAACAATAACAATATCTCTTTATCCTAGAATTAAAAAAAACAAACTCTATTAATTCATTGGAGAAAGCGGAAATAGGAAATTAAATTGAAGAATTTCTGAAAAATAATGATAATTCAACACTGCATATCAGACACTCTTGGCTCTAATTAAAGTGATAATCAAACGAAAATATATAGCTTTATGTATTTATATTAATAAAAATCAAAGAGTGAAAATAATTTAATTAAATTCTCAAAGCAAAAGTTTAAAAAAGGAAACGCTAAAAAATACAGCAGGAAGTAAATAATTAATGCATGGCAAAAGATAATGAATTTAAAAATAGAAAACAGTACAACCAATTAATAAAGGAAAAAAGTTGTTTTTTGACAAAAATGAAGATAATTACTAGCCCACCTAATCAAAACATAAAAGAAAGAAAGCATAAACACAACAATAAATTATAACTGGTAAAAATCATTGAAACAAAAAAAATTAAAAACTAAGTGACTATTTGCCTAACTCTATGCAGATAAATTTGTAAACTTAAATGAAATAGATAACATTCTAGGAAAATACAATTTACCTATATTTAACCCAGTAGAGATAGAAAGGTTAAATTTCTATAGAAGAAAAATGTCATTACAGATATCCACCAAACCTTCATAGACCAGATATTAAGAATTATATGATAGTATTCATGAATAATCTGAGATAACCCCTGATGAAAATTAAGGAAACAATAAAAAATTCAGAAAATTAGCAAAATATAAAATTAATATATAGAGAGCAACAGTTTCTACATATATTAACAATACCCAGTTAAAAGATATAATGAAAGGGAAACCTAATTTACAACATCAGCAATAATATAAAATATTTAGGAGTAACATTAAGGAATGTACTTGGCAGTTCCCTGGCAGTCCATTGGTTAGGACTTGGCACTTTGACTGCCCCGGGTTCAATCCCTGGTTGGAGAAGTAAGATCCTGCAAGCCGCGCGTGAGGCCAAAAAAAAAAAAAAAGAAAAAGAAAAAGAAACAAATGTACAAAAACATTATGAGAAAAGCTGTAAAACATTATGGAAAGACAAAGAAGTAAACCTGAACCGATAAAATGATGTTGTTTGTTATTGGTTTGCAGGAGTCAAGATCATAAATAGTCAATTCTCCTCATCTTGCATGATTATTTTCTATATGAATCTTAAAATCAACTTGTTTAACTCCATGAAAAAAAGATTAACTATGAATCATACTATGTGTGTCTGTCTTCTTTCACTTATTATTGGTTTTCTGAAGTTAATGTACATTGCTGCTATAGTTGTAGTTTATTCTTATTGCTGTATAGCCTTCCTTTGTGTGAACTGTCCACAGGATATTATCCATTCTATTGTTGAGGATAGTTTGCATGGTTTCCAATGTAAGACATTAATTCAAATAGTTTTGCCATGAACATTATTGTACATTTACTTTGATTAACATATTTATACATTTTTCTTGGGCTCAGTCTATGCACAGAATTGCCGGTCATAGAGTATGCATACATTTAGTGTTTGGTAGATAATGCTAAAGAGTTTTCCAATGTGGTGGTAAAAATTTACACTTCCACCCACAGTGTATGAGAGTTCTGACCCTTCCATCCTTAGCAACTATTGGCATTTTGTCCTTTCATTTTGGTCATTCTGGTAGGTACGCAGTGGAATCACCTTGTGGTTTTAATTTGCATTTCCCTTGTAGCTACAGAAGTTATTGGTCCTCTTTTATGAAAAGTCTGCTCAAGTCGTTAGACCATTTTATACTACTTTGCCATCTGGCCCTTGGTTAGATTTAGTCAAGAGAAAAATTTGCAGAAGATCAATAGCCGAGAAACAGAAGTGCTTTATGCTTCTGCGTCTCAAAAGGAAGCAAGTCCTGGTAGTTTCTGGTAGTTGCAGGTGAAAAAATAACAGGATCAAAGTGTTTCTAACTCCAGCTCTGCAGAGATAACACCTTTCAGCAGCCGGGTCCTGGTCAAGGCAGCACATCTTAGCAGATCTAATATGTACCAGAAGATCACGCCCAAAAGAGATTGCAGCTTTGGAGCATTAGTATCTAATCTCTGATTATCATTCTTCTTTTCCTTTTACTCTTCCAGACCCTCTCCTTCTCTCTTTTGTTGCTCCTTCCAACATTTTTCATCCATTTCCCTATATTCCAGTTCCCTATCTTAAATGCCTTTGGCTTGACAATTAAATGCTTAGATTGGTTTCTGTGTTCATAACTGGCTCATAAAGGGCCTGAGAAACAGAAAAATAAAGTGACATATTCAAGCATGTTCATGAAGCATTGTTTGTAATAGTAAAATACTAGAAGAAACTCAACTGGCTATCAATATGAGAATGGATAACTCATGATGTATTCACACAATATAATTCAAAGCAACGAAAATGAACAAAGCAACAGCATACATAATAGGGAAGATGAAT
Source organism: Eschrichtius robustus (assembly GCF_028021215.1). Taxonomy (NCBI): domain Eukaryota; kingdom Metazoa; phylum Chordata; class Mammalia; order Artiodactyla; family Eschrichtiidae; genus Eschrichtius; species Eschrichtius robustus. The sequence continues at coordinate 51,134,067 of NC_090831.1, read as the reverse complement.
CTTAGATACTGCTAAGTAAAGAAAGTCACAGAAAATTACTATTTTTAGGAAGCTGTTACTATTTATATAAAGTTATTAAGAACAATACATCATATTATATGTTGTTTAGAGCCACATACATAAGTGCAGCAAAAAGACAGAGAAAATAAGCTCTAAATTTAGAATATTGTTCATTTCTTCATGGTAGGCAAGGGGATGGAATCAGGGAGGAACACAAAGAAAACTTCAAAGAGAGCTGTAATTTTCTAATTCTTAGGTCGGGTGGCATATTCTTCAATGTGAGTTCCCTTTTATTGTGTCTCCGTGTGTATGCTATTTGTTTTGTATTTCAAGTGCCACAAAACAAAAGTAATTTTTAGAAAAGAAGGCATTTATTGTCCACTCAAGTTTGGAGCCAGCAAACAAAATTCTCATTATATACATAATTATGTAACTAAGTCTATTTTCTGGACTTCTAATTTGTTTTATTTATTTGTTTATCTGTTCTCTAACTAATACCTCACTATTTTAATATCATAAGTTTACAATGTTTTAATAGCTAATATTTGCAGGTCACCATTTTTAATGTTAGATATGCTATCAATCATATCATACTTACAATAATGACTTTCATTATTGTGGACCACTTGTCTTTTATTCTTAACTAGTGAAATACTAATTTCTTGATACATTTTTAAATGGTCATGTTTTTGTCTTTTAAAATTAGCTCCATTCTTAGAACTGGACATTTTAAATATAGTAAAATTAGAGATAATTTTTAAAATACACATATTATCATAGACTTTTAATGTATTGATAGACTCTTGGCAAACACATGAATAAACTTTGGAAAGTAAAACTTTGCTTGACATAGGGAAAGATAATTTTACTGAAATGTCAAGTATAAAGAGAATGCGATTTGTTAATAATATTATAGTGGTTCATTATTATTCACTAAATAGACAAAATTTAAAACCTTCAACTATTTTATGAATGGTCCTTGCAACTGACACTTCCAATAAAGTATATCTGTGCTTCAAGGGTCAGAATGATCATTGAACTAGATAAACTTAAAGCTACAGGATTCTGTTTTAAGCTTGTAATTTAGAAAAAAAATAGCTCCATGTTAAACTGGGCATTGTGGAAAGCTGTATTTATTCGTTCTGGTAAGTGAGATACAATTCAGTCTATTTCAGCAGCAACTTGCTAAAGTAAGGGTGCAGATTAGGAAAGAGCCCACCGGCCCACTCAATACACAAGCAGATCCAGTCAAGTGGAAAATGTGTGATTTAAGTCATTTTTTGTATATAAAATAATAACAGTGTTAAATCATAATTATTAATATTATTATTATTATAGGGTTGGACTAAGGATTTAGCATTCTGGCCTGTTTTAAACCTTTGACATTCACTTAGTTACTAAGTTATTTAAATGACAGTTACATGAAACTCTCATGATCAGCAGAGGTCATTTCCCACTAAGCCCATCTCCACTCTGTTGTTTTAGGACAATGTGGTGGGCATTTTTTTTGGTAGTGAAATTAATTATATCTGTAAATCATAGGATGTAACACATTTGTTATATTTTTATTTCTGAAGAAACAAAAGCAGAGAAAAAATATGCAGAGAATGAAAATCAGGGTTCTCTTAACTGCTTTATTATACATTTTACTTTTTTAATGGAAAAATAAGCATCATCCCACAGCTAAAGAAATCTTAGAGGCATAAATACAGTAGGAAAGGAAATCATGAATTTTCTCCTATTTGTGGAAACTGATGGTTTAAGTTTGTCCAACATAAACCTCACTATTTAGGAAAGAAATTCTATCTAATGCATTTATTTGGAAGGTATTTTTATAATATCTGTAAGAATCTGTGGGTTATTTTGGAAAATCTTCCCCCGTTTTTAGGGATACTGATTTCGTTGTGGCTAAGCTGTTGCTTATGACCTTGAACAAAGCAGAAGTCTTGGAATGCCTTCCTGCTGTCTGCACAGACCTGTTCTCTCTAGTTACTGCACAAAGGAATAGTTTAATTCCACTTGGAATATAGGTATGTTTGAGTTTCAGGAAATAATGGAGCACTGTTGATTAGTTGTGAACTAGAACAAATAAGCCACAAGAGGGCATATTTTTCTTGGTTTCATCACCCTTAAATAAATAAGGCTTGCCTCAATTAGGTACCATAGGAATCCCGCCCCCTCTCCCATTTTCTTAGAAGAATACACTGTGTCTAAAGCATGTTCTAAGGGTGGCGTGGTGGTGCGAGGTATTAAGAAAAGCAAATTTAAAGATTTTTTCTCTTATATGATGTATAGAAAAGTTGTTTATTTTTCCTTAAAAATCTTTCCTTGGGGATGGTTTGTTGCTATAAGAACATTGTTAAAAATAAAAAACAAAGAGTCATCTATTTGATTTTAAACTCCCCCATTCTGCAATAACTCCACATGTGGAGTCCTGTATCAGACACAGAAAGCCTTTCCAGCCTCTAGTGAATGTTCATAGTCAAGGAGGTGTTCTCTTCTGAGGTCTCAGGACTTGGGCCAAAGGGGTTGGGCTATGTTTTTATTTTTATTTTGAAGTGCATTCCTGTTGAATTTAATTATTCACCACACCCCAACCCAGCTAAGTAAATATAACCTTAAGATTCTGGCTTGGAAAGGTTTTGAAAAATAGGTGATTTTTTTTTTTTTTCAAAAAAAGGCTCTATAGCAGGGTGGTATTTTGCAGAGGGCATTGAGGCAGGAGTCAGAAGGAGCTAGGTGATCACTCCACCTTTGTGGCCTTCTTTTCCTCATGTATAACATGAGGGCTAGAAGGGCTTTGAGGTCTCTCCTAACTCTGAAAGTTTATGATTATTTATGATGTTATAAGAGTTTAAAACACAAAGGCATTACAATTTCACATTCCGATTAACTAACCATAAACTATCTCCTGTCTTTATTTGATGATGAGAAACAGGGATCCATTTACTTCTGAGAGTTCTATGCATGTATAATTAATACTGCATTAAAGATAAAAGTCAGGCATGTTCTTTTCCACTACTAAACATGATATAATGATCTTAATATGTAACTAGCTAGTGATCAAGTGATGAGTGAATTGTCATGATCAAATGAATCAGATGGGAGAAAAAATCTGCAGTTTATAAGGGGAAAGTATCTGATAGAAGAGTAGGAGGTGGGTGAGCTGCTTTCAACTCACGCCATCACTTGTTTCAATCAGACATAAACTGACATATATCCCAGTTTTCTCATATGAGTATAACAACACTTTTGTTGGTACTGATATGTGGGAAAACATTCATAAGGTAGTATTTATTATAAGGCAGAGAGGTTTTATGTCTGACCAAGGTATGATTAGTTTTATAGAAGTGAACACTGAACAGCTTGGGTTTCATCTCCATTTTCTTGTCTCTGCACAGAACTTTGCGATCTCTTTTATGTCTTTTTTTTTTTTTTTCCTTTTAAATTCACCAAATTTCCATATGCTTTGTGAATGGAAGACTGCACAGAAAAGCACCTTTTGCTGAAAGTGTAGTCAAATCCTCTGAGATCCTGCTAGATTTAAATTCTGGACCCAGTAATTATCTTTCTCCTGTCTTCTGGGCAGAGGTAGCTATATGTGGAGTTGGAAAAGCCTAGAATATAACTATTCTACTCTTTCCCATCCCTGCTACCTTCCTTTATGGCTCCCAACATAGATTGATGATTCTTGAAATTCTACAGTTAGAACTTTATTCCTTGGCTTCACTCAGTATAACAATGTAATCCTTTGAGAAACAGTGTATTTCATGTTATCTAACATAAATCTACTACCGTACAGTAAGAATGACTTACATTCAACCTGTGAGCCCTAATGAAGATGAGTGAGGGGTGGTATGCCACAGAGGAAGAACCTGGACCCTCAAGACAAGTTTACTTATTCAACAATGTTTCCAAGCACCTGGAAAGTATTTTGTGTTTCCTTTTTTTTTCTTTCTTTTTTACCCCTCAGACTAGAACAGGCATAGCAGCAACAATTAAGGTAGTTCTAACTGACGATACACACATCTCTTTCAGTGTAATTAAGGATCGTTTACTGAATCTTGAATAGTCACCCCTGAAGATAAGCTAATCTTGTATAATACACATTACACTTTAACAAAACTTAAAGTAAAATAGACTTTTCCTACTGGGTGTTATTTCAAGGATTCAGATAGGGTATTAAGCAACACTATAGGACACATTACCAAATTGCTTTTGGTAACAGTAAATTTCAAACTCTTAAAAAGGGTTCTAAAACCAGCCTGGTGGGATCCTGTAGAGTTAGTAGAAATTTCAGAAATAAATTCAGTGACTAATTATTGTCATCACATCCACTGTTCTCATTAACTCATTTAACCCCCAAATATTTGTTAAACACCCACCATATGCAAGACACTCAGAGAAGGATCGTGAGGATTGCAAAGCCCTGGACACAGCTGAGGCCATTCATCACCACTGAGCTGTGTGGCTGACTCTGCCTGCTGCGTGCTCAGAGTAATTAAAAGGAAAGAAAGCACAGAACCCAGTTTCCAGATGTTCTTCTCATGGTATGGTCAGGATGCCCTAGTAAATCCAGTCTAAATTTGAAGTCAGGGTACTTCAAACCAAATCAGTTCAATACAAATTCATAGGCACTGTTTTAGGAGCTGGGGAAACAAGAACACAAAACAGGCAATACGCCTGTATGGGATGCAGACAAACGTGTAATTTATTATGATATAACATGAAAGGGACTTATTTAGTAGTGAAATCAAAGTGCTTTGGAAAAACGGGAGGGAGTGATTAATCCTGCAGGGGCTTTGTGGAAAAGGCTGAGACAGTAGCAAAAGGGAGATGTCATTTGCCTTGAGTATATTAAGCTAGGATTTTAGACAGGAGGGAAAAAGAGGAAATCCAGAGTTAACCACAACTCTAATTAAATACAATATTCTGGCCAATAAACTGACAAAATTATTAGAAAATTAATAAATAGAGTAAAAATCTAAAAGTACTTATCATGAACCCACCATGTGCAAAACCCTAAGCTATGCTCTGGGAGACAAAAGAGGTATTTTGTCCTCACAATGAGCTTGCAATTTGGACTGGGGGCAATGGCATAAACAAATAAAAGTAATATAAAAATATTTTAAAATGCAACAAACACATCAAGTGTGTGGTTAATTATAAAATGAGTGGTATAACACTGAATATAAAGCATTCAGAAAAAATGTGGCTATAGGTTGGAAGAGTCTGTAGGGCTTTAAATTGTCCTGTACCAAAGAGGAAAATTACGGGGTTGGTTGGTTGACAGTCAAAACCAAGGTTACAGTGATGGGGCAGTATGAGACACAGGAAAGAAACTTGGTCAGAGTTAGGAAACTTGAGTCCCTCCTGAGCTGGCTCTGCCACCAACCATCTGTAACTTAAAATGACTCATGTAGCTTTGGTGGCCCTCAGCTCTCTGCTGCAGAGGGAAGGCTGAATGAAGAGTCTCCTCCCCCAGACCAGTTCTTCCATTGTTGCCATTGTCTGCTCACTGCCCCCAAACCAAAACCCCCCTTGTCATTTGCCAAGGGAACTCTGGGACCTTACGAGCTGTGTTCTTAAGTCAACCTGACAAATGCAGGACCCCGTGGCTGCTTTTTTCTATGGCTCCACCCCAAGTTAGTTTTATGTTTGGGACTAATAGGTGCAAGGTGTGTGACCACAGACCTAGAGTTCCAATCATAGAAGGATTTACCATGTAGCCAATAAGGCCCCAGTTCAGGACTCATCCCTTGCAGAGGCCCTTTCCATGTCCCTGTGGTCAGCCAGACCATGAGTTCATATGTCATATGTTTTTCTAAAATCTGTAGAATTAAGCTATTTCTGTATTAGTTTTCTTCAAGAGGATCCCACCTCCAAATAGTGTGAGTTCCAGGCTCCACAAAATGTGGATCCACCCTGGTCCCCATACACTTCCAAGTTTTCTATTGTGTGACCAAGGTGTGTACAAATCTACAAGGAAATCTAACACAGGAGTAAGTGACATAACCCTGCTGGCCTGGTATGAGGTAGAGAGGAAAAAAGACTTACATCTTTGTGTGTGTGTGTGTTTGTTTTTTGTCTGCCTCCTGCTTGGTCCTTCCTCGGTGCCAGCCCCATAGCGGAGGGCTGATCTGGGTCGCTCATCCTCCACACCTGCTCTTTCGAGGCCAGTAACAGTGGATCGGGCGGGGTTTTACATACTGGAACACAGCTCCTCTTTTTGAGGCTTAGAGTTTTTGAGACAGTGTCCTGTTTCTTCGGCAGGGAGTCCTTGGAGACGTTATGGTATAGAATAAACACGCCCAAAAGCCACCCGGGCGCGGGCTCAAACGTCAGAAATTCCTTTACATACAGAGTGCCCTGTCCGGAAAAACATCCCCCAGCGCGGCCGGAGCTACACTTAATCCACGCCGCTGACAGCCTGCGCGCCGACTGGGATGGACTTTTGCACGCTGGGGAGGGCTGGCGTGCGCACAAGGAAGGGGGGCCGAGGGCTGGGGGAGGAGATCGGAAGGGGAGAGGTAATCCCCGGCGTTCTGAGCATCCCCTTTTTAGAAAGACTGAGTCTCTCCCGGGACAGCTGCTGCGGTCACACCACAAACTTAAAAGCCGCCCTCCCGCTCCGAGCGTGCCTTTCCTCGCCACCCTCGCCTCCCCACAGCTCCAGCTGGTGCCTGGCTCCGCGCCGCTCCCGGCAGGGCGCTCGGGGGGCAGCAGCGCCCCCTGCCTCCCGGCCTGGCCTCTGCGGCCGCAGCCTCCACGCTCCGCCAGGGCCGCCGGCGGCTCCGCGGCTCAGCCAGGGCTGCCGCTCAGAGGAGGTCGCGCCGGTGTCCCGGGTCGCCGCCTCGCACGCCCACCGCCTGCACCCCCTTCCTCTCTCCCGGAAAAGACAGCGGGCACAAGAGAGAGGGCGAGAAGAGTTCGCGGCAGGTAAGGCTGGTTTCGGGTCACCTGCTGCTCCGGTGGGAGGACCGCGGTGGCCAGTAGGGGTGACTGGATTTGGGGGTGGTCGTGGGTCCGAAGTGAGGATGCCGAGCGGCCGCGAGATAAGGCAACGTTCTGGGGCGGAAAGAGCGCTCCGGAGCTGACGGGAGTGGGCGCGCGGTTGCGGGGGGGGGGGGTGGCGCAGACGGGGAACGGGGCGCCGAGGCGCTGACGGTCAGGGCGCGCGGCGCGGGGACAGCGTGGCGGCGTGCGCAGTCTCCGCTCGCCGCCGCCGCTTCCTCAGCCCGAGCTTTCCTCACCGCGCAAAGTTTTCCTCCCGAGACGCGCCCGGGAACTTCGCTCTCTCTCTCGCCCCCTCCAGGGCCCCGGCGGCAGCGAGCGCGTCTGAACGTGCCCCGTGGCTCCTCTGGCTGCAGGTTCATTCGCAGACGCGGCGGTGGGGACAGTCTGACGAGGATTTGACCAAAGGCGTCTGCGCCCTCACTCGCTGCTTTTCCCGACGGGCTGGGGGGAGGGGACGGGGAGACCGTGGCGGCTGTTTGTGTTGTGGTGCTTTGGGGAGGGATGGGCAACGCCTTTTTCCCTGTGAGGGAACCGCGACGCTCCGTCTGACGGGAGCGTGCATCCTCCCAGACTCTGAGGGCAAAGTTGGAAGCTGACACCAGCCTCAGAGCTGGCTGACTGGGAAAGGCGGCTCCTGCAAAACGTACTCTTGTGGGAGCCGGGCATCCCTCGGTAGCCTCGGCTTGGCTCGCTCCGAAAAGGGCCGGATTTGACTCCTGCTGGGAATTTAACCGGGTGGGTTTAACCCCGCCGGTCTTTTCCCCCCCTGCTCCCTCATCACGCGCCTGGAGTTGACGCGTTAATGGGCCGCCCTGGCAGCGCCCGGGCCGTTTTCGGCACCGGCTCATTTTCCTTCCCTCACGACTTGAGTTCAACCTCGTGGACTGAGTTGCTTTGCTTCCGTCCCAGCGCGCGGTGGGTACTTGACAGGAGGAGGAGGCGCCGCGCTCCCGCCACCAGGCTGGACTCGAGGGGACTGGACGGGAGCTGCGCAGCCAGCAGCTGGGGCCGCTGAGGTCCCCAGTTCCGAGTTACGGAGATGGAAGTTAAATAGGCGAACTTTTTGCCGTTTAGCCCCGAGCGAAGCCGTAATGAAAGGCAAACCGACAGCTCTTCTTTCCCCACCAAAGCCCCTCCCATCCTCCCTTAGCTTGTCAGTGCCGTCTGCAAGAGAAGAAGAGGGGGCGGGAACTGAAAGTCTCACATTTAGCCGAAAAGGTTCTCCTCCCCTGCGGGGGCGGGCGGGGGGGGGGCGTGCTCACTAAAGGATGGAAAGGGTTGAGGGGGAGGTAGAGGAGACGGGATGAGACCCCTCCTGGGTCTGGTGCTGCTGTTGTGTAACCATGGCAACCGCCAGGGCAAGAGCGGTCAGAGCCTTCCGGGTTCTGCACGTGGAAAGAAAAATGTGAAGGGTGGGGAAGGGAGAGACTCACATGTCATCACTCCAGTGTTGCCGTCGCTTCTCCCCCTGTTCTGAGGCCAGAGAGCCAAGAGGATGAGCAGGAAGGGTCTGGGTTGGATGTGAGCAGCCCCAGACAGCAGTTGCTTTAACTCTGTCCCGCCTCAGAGTCACTGAGGCTCAACCGAGTAGCTAAAGCTGGCCAGAGGGACATCGTTGATAGGCTACAAAGTGATGGTTCAGGTCAGGAAGATGGGAAAAGGCCTTGGCCTTTGAAAGAGAAAAGGCCAGGAAATACAGGAAGGTGATGTGGGAAGAGATATGAATAGCGTCAAGAGGTAGCTGAGAGACAGTAAAATGGTACTGATCTGGACTGCCAACATTTCAAATGGAATTTGCCCATTATGAAATGAAAAATTGGTGAAGGGAAGGGACATTTATCAAATACTTATTGCATCCTAGGTACTTTGTACATTATCACGATTAATATTCTCAACAACACTATATGAAGTTTCATTATTTTTTTTTGTTTTTTAGATTGAAAACAATAAGCAGAGACACACAGAGAGTTAGAAATGTGTGTTGTCCCATTTTGGCTTTTGCAATTTTAAGAAAAATCATAGTTCTTAAAAGTGGTATCGGTGGTTACGGGAGTAGACAGAGCAATTATTCTCATTTTAGAGGTGAGAATAATGAGATGTAAAGGTGTTAGCTGATGTGTTCAAATATAAGCTAGTAAGGGGCAGAGCTGAGACTGGAACTGTTTTACCTGGATTCAGGTCACCTTTTAAGGACTTCAGGCAGCTTTCCATGACCCCACTTAAAGGGAGGACCTTTCTAAGGTCAGTTGATGCATTATCTGTATATTATAATTTATAGGGTAAGAACCCCGAGAATTTCAGTGGGATCCAGGGTTGAAGATGGGTATGGGTCACATCAAGTCTGTAGGTCAAGGATCTTATGTACATGATATTAGTAATCTATATTTATAAAGGTCTTATTGTACCTATAGGAATTATTAGTGGCTTTAATAATGTTTATAAAGGAAAAATGAAAACAAAAGGAACATTTTTCAAATAGTAACTCCATGGCTGCATTGAGAAAATTTCCTGAGATTAATGAAGTTTTCCTTAGTCTACTTATTGCCTTCATGACCTGAATATCTACAAAGTTACTTCATATTTTGGCACCACTATTTCATCTTTGTAAGAGTCTGTGGCCCATTCACTTGGGAGGAGTAATAATTTGACTCCTGTTACCCTCCTGCTGACTCTCTGAGAGGGGAGGTCAAGGAAAAAATGTCTGGCAGTGCAAAGTGTTTTGGAATTATCAGGAAACTATAACCAACACTAACAGAAACTAAGGGAAAAGGTAAAGAAATAATTATGTATCTTTTCTTTTGCCTTTTTGCAGAATTTGCCTTTATAGTTACATCTTAGTTAATGAATTTGCTTTATAATTTTGCATGGGAAAAATGCACAAAGATAAACTGTATTTTTAATCTCTTTTGTGTGTGTGTGGGGAAGGGCTGGTAAGGGTGGGAGTGTGAATTATTTTTGGTGTCAGGGAAGGTCAGGAATATAAACAATTACAAAGGCAGAGGAAGCACATGTACTGTTTCCAGTGACAGGGTAACAGATCAAATATAGGTTTGAACTTGAGTCACCAAGCTGAATTACTCTCACATCTTTTCTTTTCCAAAGCTAGGAAATATATTGTTTGGGGTTGGAGTTAAATTAAGACAGGATGTTTCGTGGTGCTTAGTTCTTATTCCTCATACTGTGTTCTCGTTCCATTGGATGGGTATTTGTTAACTATCAGAAGGTTTATCACAGACCTGAAAGTGTCTCTGAAGGTGTCCTGTGGAATTGGTAGGTGTCTCTGTGGCCCAGTGTTTGTTTTCTGCTTAGACAGAGTACTGGGTGAAGTCATCCCCATTTTTATTAGGTATTTGGAATATCAACTTCTCAGTCTCAAGGGGAAAACATTCCAGTTGGTGCTGATTTAATGAATATTAGTATGTCTTCAGATTGTTTGTTATAGCTTCATTATTTTAGAAAAAAAAAAACGTGACTGAACTTTACTGTTCTGTCTGGGAGATGTAATGCTTTGATGACATATGTTCTTTGGGGAACATTCTTATCAATTAATAAATGATTTATTTAATAAACATGAGTAACCATAGCTCTGTTTGAAAAGTTATTCTTTCTGTATATGCCTGGAGCTATATAGATAACCTAGGTAAAGTAGTAAATATTTCGACTCAATAACATAGTCCTTAAAGGAAAAAGAAACATTCGCGTTTGTGAAATAAGTAGTAATAACAACAATAACAGTGACTGACCATGGGCAACATTTGTTAATCACATAACTTGCTACCTCAAAACTTAGTTAAAAAATACTTTCTTACTCTAGGAAATCTTGACCAAAATTCCTTTCTATTTTTATATCTTCATCCTGCCTTTCAAGCTAATATTCTAAGTTTTCAGTCATTTGCTTTCTTATGTTGTTGTTTATGATTCCTAACTAGATCGTAAGAACCTTGAAGGAAGGACTTGTCTTCTCTAACTTTTGACACCTTCAGGTTAGTACAGTGCTAAACATATTTAGATGCCTAACAAATATTGAGGTCTAATTACTTACCAAGCAGTTAAGGGAGTGATTTTGAATCTCTTTGTTGCCTCTCAAAGATCAGCTTAAAGACCTTTGGTTTTATACTTTACTTTCTCTGAGATTTTAGAAAGGAGAGTTTTTTCTTTTATATGAGTTTTACCCTTTCATAGAAAAAAATGTTGAGAAACTGACTGGTTTATCATGATGCATAACATAGAGCAATGTAATGATCATGCGAAATAGGGTTTATAAGAATACATAGTAAAAAGAGGCATATTATAAAAAGTTACATTTTATTTTTGAATTTCTTGTATTTTTTAGAAGGATCTAAATTAAGAAATGAGAATCTGCATCATCTTGTCTGCATTATTTCACCTTAACTTTAAGTACCTAAATAATAATTAGAAAGAAGCGTAAAGCTAAATTAAATTCACTGCAAACAAGAAATACACTGAGAAGAAACTGCAACACCTTGAAATTATTTTGAAATTTAAGTAATAATAATGAGGTGTACTTAAATTATTAGACATTTACAAATATAAATTATTAAAGACAAATAGTTAAGTGCTTGAAAAAGTTGCAATATGTAATAAGATATACTGTTTAGATTTTAAATGATTTTGGTGACTTTTAATCTATCATCATTAACATTTGATCATTTATTTCCATGTTAATGATGATATTTAATAATTTCTAATAGTCATGAACCAGGATATCTTTAACTAGCCTGCTAACCTTTTGCTGGTAAATTTCGACAGTTTGCTCATTCTTTTGCCATACTCCGTAAGCCACAAATATTACCCTCCCATAAAAATGTATAAAATAAATAGAATTAAGTTGCCAAGTGTTCACAGAAGAGTTTGTGTCTCTCTGAATCTGTTATCCTTTTAAATATATTGTGTCTTCTGCTTCAGAAATTAGAAATGACATACTTGATGTCCCTTGTTTCTTCTATAGGGCATTTAACAATATAACTTAAACATTTCATGTTTTTAAGTATGTTCTACTAGAAAATCACAGGAAAAATGGGAACATTTGCTGTATTTTTCTAATTAAATAGAATCAAGCATTATTAAATGGGACTATAACTACAAAGAACAAAGTCGAATAAAAAAAGCAAAAAAGTCTAGATTATTGAGCATCTTAAAAGAAATACAGTATTATTACTTTCATGGAAAATAAATAAAATTGGATAGATATATAGATGTGACATTATTAATCTACCATCAGGTAAATGTCCAATTTATTTTTCCTATACTAATTATGCATTTTACTTGGCCTTTTGTATATCTTAAACTGCTTTTAAGGATTTATTGTTATATTTGGTCCTGAAATGAGCCTATATAGCTGGTACCTAATAGCTGAGTTAAATATACAGAGTTTCAAGCACACTATATTAGCAGAAATTAGACTAATAAAATTGCTCAGTAAAGATTTTGTCTGGATTTATGTTAGTGAAGAGACAGAGAAGTAGTATAGTCTATGCATTTAATGTCAGCATGTATGAACTGCTTAAAAACAATGTCCACAAAGTACCCTCTTAAGTTGCTTACATAGTCCCATAGAAGCCTTTTTAAAAACATGTTATATTGACTGCTGAAGCCATGCCTAATGATGTCATAATCTCAAGTTATGTCTAAATAATCTGTTGGCTTTTTTTTTTTTGATAGAATGTATAAAATCAGTGATAGGCTTTTACTCCTCCTTTTTTTGTTTTTTATCCTTCTCATAAAGAGCAGTCCATACATCTGCCATTCAGGCGTTTCTTGTGTTTTGGTATTTGCTGTTGTTGCTTTCAGATAGATCTTTGGTTTTTACATCTGAAATGGTTGTTCTATGAAAGAAAGAAGTGTTTTCTAAGGTAAAAAATGAATACCACTTTTACTTGGAGGAACACTTTCAATTGTGAAACATAACACTTCATTTCAAAGATAACTATTTGGAACTCTCAGAATTCTCAGTTTACTTGTAATACTAAATACGAGGTCAGTAGAAGTTGATACCGTTGGGTGGGCCAAAAGGTTTGTTCGTTCTTTTTCCATAAGGTGGCTCTAGTAGCACTTAGTTGTCTTTAACTTCATTCAAAACAATTTCGTTAGATTGTGTGTGACAGCTGTCATATCAGCTTGCATTTAGAAAAAGACTTACCAAAATTGGCCAATTTTGTGTAGGCCATTTTAATATTGAAGACGGAAGAAGAAAAGCAACATTTTTGGCATATTATTCTTTACCATTTCAAGAAAGGTAAAAATGCAACTGAAACACACAAAAAGATTTGTGCAGTGTATGGGGAAGGTGCTGTGACTGATCGTGTCAAAAGTGGCTTGCGAAGTTGCGTGCTGGAGATTTCTTGCTGGACAATGCTCCGTGGTCGGGTAGCCCAGTTGAAGTTAGTAGTGATCAAATCGAAACAATAATTGAGAACAATCAACGTTATACCACGCTGGAGATAGCCGACATGCTCAAAATATCCAAATCAAGCACTGAAAATCATTTGCACCAGATTGGTTATGTGAATCTCTTCGATGTCTGGGTTCCACGTAAGTTGAGCAAAAAAAACCTTCTTGACCATATTTTTGCATGCGATTCTCTACTGAAACGTAATGAAAACATTCCATTTTTAAAACAAATTGTGACGGGTGATGGAAGGTAGATACTGTACAACAATGTGGAATGGAAGAGATCATGGGGCAAGAGAAATGAACCACCACCAACTACACCAAAGGCTGGTCTTCATCCAAAGAAGGCAACGTTGTGTATATGGTAGGATTGGAAGGGAGTCCTCTATTGTGAGCTCCTTCCGGAAAACCAAATGATTAATTCCAACAAGTACTGCTCCCAATTAGACCAACTGAAAGCGGCACTCGACGGAAAGCATCCAGAATTAGCCAAGAGAAAACGCATAATCTTGCATCAGGAGAATGCAAGATCGCATGTTTTTTTTATGACCAGACAAAAACTGTTACAGCTTGGCTGGGAAGTTCTGATTCATCCGCCATATTCACCAGACGTTGCACCTTCAGATTTCCATTTATTTAGGTCTTTACAAAATTTTCTTAATGGAAAAAATGTCAATTCCCTGGAAGACTGTAAAAGGGACCTGAAACAGTTCTTTGCTCAAAAAGATAAAAAGTTTTGGGAAGATGGAATTATGAAGTTGCCTGAAAAATGGCAGAAGGTAGTGGAACAAAAGGGTGAATACGTTGTTCAATAAAGTTCTTGGTGAAAATGAAAAATGTGTCTTTCATTTTTACTTAAAAAACCGAAAGCACTTTTTGGCCGACCCAATAATGTGCATTTTCTTGTTGAAATGGGGTGTACATTCTTTTAGAGCTTTTATTTTTATAGTAATGATTTTCATTACAGATGTAATTCGTGATCATTGCTGAAAAACTAGTAAACACAGATAAGCATAGAGTAAGGCTTAATAAGAATTTATCCATAAATGTACTACACACAAATATATATTTTTTTATATATTTATATAAATATATTTTTTATATATAATAATATATATAAATATATTTTATATATAACATAATATATATAATTATATATATAATTATATATAATTTTTATATAGTTTATATATATTTATATTAAACATGAAATTTATTTTAAAAATAAATTTTGTATGTGACAGCTAGTGCCTAGATCTCATTTTCTAACATGATTCTCCAGTGAAAGGAACCAGGGGTCCTCAGAGAAATGGCTGATTCTAGGACTGGGGCAGGAAATGTATGTGAGCCTGGATCATCTTGTGCCAAAAAATAAACAAGTGTTCCAAACACCCACATACAGTCACCACACCACATACGCACAATGACAGAGGTATGTCAAAGGGACATAGGAGCCAATTGAAAAAGCTCCCAATGGCCAAAACTGGAATAATTTGAGCAAAAAAAATAAAGTATATTGATTATAACCCAAGGTATAAAATAAATATCCACGAGACCATGCTGATATAAATAAATGATGAATAAATTAATAAACGAAGGAGAAGAGACAAGTCTCCCATCCAGTAGAATTTCAAACAATTTATGTAGATACTCTGCCCTGAAGGAAGGGGAACATAAAACTCCTTACTTCTGAAATGAGTTGAGCATGGTCACTTCCTCCAAAGAGTACTCAGTATGGTAAGGAGGGAGAGACTTCTTTACAGTGAATAAACCTAGCAGAGACTGTCTCAGCCAGGTGATCAGGGTCAACCTCAGTAGTCCTAAAGCATGTTGATAATATGTGCCCTTGATATGAGGGATGAAAAGAACACTCTCCCTCTCAATCTCTCTCCCAAAAACCTATAACCCCAATAAAACCATGTGAAAAACATCAGACAAATTCCAGTAGAGGGACAGTCTACAATATGCTTGACCAGTACTCCTCAAACCTATCAAGATCATCAAAACCAAAGTGAGTCTGAGAAACTGTTGGAAGCAAGAAGAAGCCAGAGAGACACGAACTAAATGTAATGTGGTGTCCTGGATGGGATCCGTGAAAAGAAAAAGAACATTCGATAAACACTAAGGAAATCAGAATAAATTATGGATGGAGTTTAGTTAATAATAAAATGTCAATATTGGTTTATTCATTGTAACAAATGCCCATACTAATGTAAGATGTAAAAATAATAGGGGAAACTGGTGTGGGTTCTCGGGGAACTCTTTGTACTATCTTCTCAATGTTTTTGTAAATCTAAAACTGTTCTGAAAAATAAAGTCTATTTTTAAAAATTATATTTGAAAGCATATAGATTAACCATGGTGAGAAACTATATAAAAGGTGAACCATTCTCTGGTCAGAAAGGTTAATGTCATTCAATTTATTCTCCTAGTTCAAGGTGCAACTATTTTACTTTTTTTTTTTTCTGTTGATACTAAATATAATAGTTCTCATTATAATAAACACATATTTTGAATTAGTTCTCATAATTACTTATTTTTCAAAATAAAATGTATTACTTGGATTAATAAAAATTTTTAGATCACCATTGTGGTAGGTTCTCATGCAAAGAAAGCTATGTATCAGTCATGTCTTATAAATCAATCTTAAATATTAAAAGAGAAGGCACACTTTTTTTCTACTTCAGTCTTTGCTATTTTATTGATATTGACAAGATCCATCCTCTGTGCCAGATGTCTTCAGTTCTACATGATGACTGTGCTTTCAAAATTCTTGCCAAAATGGCTCAATGACTATGTATTCTTGTTTCTCCTCTTTGAATCCCAAGGACATCTACTACATTAAGTATGTTAAAGATTATTCCCTATCAAATGTTATATGTATAATACACTTATCATTGCTATTTTGAAAATTAAAAATATACCTAGGAAGCTTCTACATCCCCTCAAATTCCTAGAAGTTGAGACTTAGATGTGTTCTAGAAATGTAGATATGGGCTGCCATTTCCCTTTCTACGTGTGTGTGTGTGTGTGTGCGTGTGCGTGTGTGTGTGTGTGTTTTCAACGCTTTCCCTCACTTTATGTATATACTTTCTCTCTATATATAAAAATCACATATTATTCCTTCTATTCCCTCTGTTACAAATCGTTGCATATTTTTTTTTAATCTGAGTTTTATTCTCTTTTAGTAATAAGCTCCCTTGCTTAAAGTTGGACCAAAAGTCCTGTCATTTCACCTTTCTTATTGAAGCTTTTATACATGCTGATGTCATTTTTTTTTACTGTTATCTCATACTGTTATCTCATATTTATAATTATTTAACAATTACCTGACTCTGTGCTTTACACTTAACTGCTTTTTGTTGAATTTGTGCTCTACTGTGGCAGTTGTTGAAAAGTTTAAACTTGCTTTTTTCTTCCCCCCTGTTTTTAGTTTGTGAATCATAGCACACAAAAAACACATTTCAACAACTTGTTCGGGAAAAGTCATGGAATTCAATCCCAGAATATGTGACTAAAGGGCCTCTTTTTTGGTGATACCCCATTGAACTTCCTGAAATAATAAGTATAATAATAATAATAATAATAAGTATCTGAAAAAGACTCAGATCAATACAACTAATATGCTCTGGGCTGTCATTGGAATCTTAGATACAAGGTTTTCATTTTCATTACACAGGAGAATTGAGTACAATTTTGAAAAGAGAGATCCTGCCTGTGATAATTTAACTCATTCAAAAAAAGGAATGAAGAAATAAAATTCTGACCAAAACCTTTAGAAATGCACATACCTAATTTGTATAGTAGAGCTATGTGTGATTTACATTTTTGCATGGAGTACCATTGTCTCCTTTTTCACTTCATATCAACATATTTTCAAGTAATTGATGACGTATGAATACATAATTATAACTAGAGTATTATTTTTAAAAAATCGTTTCAAATGAAAATAATCATCTCAAATCTCATCAATTTTGATGTTTGACTCTCCTTATTAGAAGACAAGTTTTTTAAATAGTAGTGAAATTGTATACCTATTAACTTTACCCTTGACATATGTTCTGATTCAAAATTCATTCTTTTGGCCACACTAGCTTCTGTCTTGTAGCTTCAGATATTTCCATATCAAAATCAAATTAGGGTGTTACAAGTTGCTTTCCGAGCAGGTTGGTAGAAGTTTAAAGTAGCCAGGCTATTCTGTCTGCAAAAGTATTTGCATGATGAAATAGTGTAAGATGAGTTATGTATAATTTTAAAATGGAAAATTGATATAAATCAAGAAATTATTGTATCAACTTATGAAGACTTTTATCACCTGTAAAGTAGCTGTTCAAAAGCATTTGTGCTGGATATACAGATGAGAGAATAACATTTCCCTTTCTTTGGCTTGATTCACATTTCACAGAGCCCTGGGGATTGTTGTCTGAGACTACACTGTAATGAGGTTTGGCAGAGAGTGTTCATTGTTCAGGTTTTAAAAAGGGCAAGTTTTTGGCAGAAGTAACTTACATAGAAGAGGAATGCTATGCTTACACATGTGCACTCAATAAACCCTTCAAAGAGCTTGGGCTGAGATACTAGGATTCCTCACTTGACCTTACCCCCAGTCTCTGGGTGTTGATTGTTTGGAGCCCTTCTTTTGTTGTGTCATTATCACATAGACCTTTTCATATTCCAGAAAATGGTACTTTTGATCCATATATCAAAAGTTATTGGGCTTCCCTGGTGGCGCAGTGGTTAAGAATCCGCCTGCCAACACAGGGGACACGGGTTCGAGCCCTGGTCTGGGAAGATCCCACATGCCGCGGAGCAACTAAGCCCGTGCGCCATAACTACTGAGCCTGCGCTCTAGAGTCCGCGAGCCACAGCTACTGAAGCCCGTGGGCCTAGAGCCCGTGCTCCGCAACAAGAGAAGGCACCGCACGGAGAAGCCCGCACACCGCAACGAAGAGTAGCCCCTGCTCACCGCAACTAGAGAGCCCGCGTGCAGCAACGAAGACCCAACGCAGCGAAAAATAAATAAGTAAAATAAATTTATTTAAAAAAAAAAAGTTATTAGAGTACAGTGAATAGTCATTCATATCCTGTGCACTTTCACTTGAGACTTATTAAGAACAAGAACTGCATTCAGATCTGCTTTCCCCTAGTATTTATCGAACACATAACCATCACCTTCATGATAGCCACCAATCATTCTTTTATATATTTGTAACCCTTGGTTATTTCTGTTAATCAGAAATGACAATTTAGACTTTCCCTTTTTTCCTTTATTGTGTACAAGTGGTGTTAAAAAGTGTGCTTTAAGTGGATAATGTATTAGGATGAGCCAAAGCTAAGTCTCGTAAATTCCCCAAATTAAGAACAGGACAAACTGGCATCAACCACATGGGCCTACCATTTCTGTACTCGTTCCTCATGGGGCTTTGCAGTGATCTCTCCTTTCACTTGGATAATTTTGTCTTTTACTGCCATCACTTCTCCTGGCCCCCAACCAATGCCCACTCCCCTAGCCACCCTCACATATGTCCACTAAATCTTGCTTGCAAAAGTGTTTTTCACTCAAATTCTGCCCTCCTCTTTGTAAGATCTTCTTCAGTTTCAATAACTATTTACTCTCTCTCTCTTAGTTGGACTAAGTTTCTCAAGAATAAGGATCAAATGGTTGTTACCTTGACAGCTTTCTTCATACTTCCATGCATACCACCTAATCTTGTATATAATAAGTACACCGTCTCTAATACATGAATATAAATTAATCTATTCAGTATCCCTTACCTGTTTTTTCCTCTTGTAACTACTTTAGATGTGTAATTCATCATAAAGTTTATTTCGCATGTGCATTCCTTTTTTGTAAAGGTTATTTCACACATATTCATCTCATTCTTGATGCCTTCCTATCTTGAATTCCCTTTTCATCTTTTCTTTAATTCACGAAGTATTTGTTGAGTGCCTTCCATGTACTGGGCACTCTAAGAGTCACTGACGAAATACAGATGAGAAACCTTGGCTGCAATCATGAAGTAGATGATTGTAAAGGAACTCATTATCATCCTGGGTCAAATCAAATCTCTTTATGATACTAAAAACCAAAAACAAAGGGTCCTATTCATAGACTTGGCCTTTTCTCTCTGCAGCCTTTTCGTTATGTCATCTTCTTCCCTAACCTCTACTTTTATCTATGTGGAGATTATGCTTAGAGTATTGTCTCCAGCCCTGACTCTCTTGGGTCCCAGGTGTGTCACCACACCACTACAACACCTGTGGGCTAGTGTTCATTGCTCAACACTGTATACTTATAAAGGAGGTCACTCTGGTAACAAAGAATCTTTGATTACTGTAACTTTAAACTGAGGCTTTCAAGTGTGGGGGGAAATGTGGTGCAATGGTTAAGACTATGACATACACACACTACTATATATAAAATAGATAACTAATAAGGACCTACTGTATAGCACAGGAACTCTACTCAATACTCTGTAATGACCTATATAGGAAAAGAATCTAAAAAAGAGTGGATATATGTATATGTGTAACTGATTCACTTTGCTGTACACCTGAAACTAACAACATTGTAAATCAAGTATACTCAAATCAAAATTAATGAAAAAAAAAAAAAAAGACTATGCCCTATGAAAGCAGACAGCTTGGATTCAGATCCTAGCTCTGTCACCTCTGAGCTGTGTGGTTTAGACAAGTTACTTGACCTTTCTATATCTGTCTCCCGTCTTTTAACTGGGGGTTCATGAAGGCACTAACCTCATAGGGTTATTGTGAGAAATAAATAGGTTATTATAGGTTAACAATCAAAATCTGTGTGGCGCATTACACTATCTATGTGTTATCTTTCTGTTATCCTTACACAGATGATGCAAATTACACATAGGTCAGATTCTCACACCACCTACCCACTGTTCTACTGCCTTCTTGTTCTCTATCTGCTGAGTTACATTCACCTCATTCAAAAAAAGTCCTTTGGTGACCTCCTTCAGGTATATTCCTGGATAAGAGAATGACATTTTAGGATTGGCTCTTACCACCTTTTAGAGGGACATCATTTGGGGGCGCAGTGCAACAGACCCTGCTATAGGGATGTGAGGGAGAATCCAGGGCAAAGGAACCCTTCAGTACCAGCTGTCTCAGAAGCAACAGCTACTTGTAGAGGCTAAACAGCAAGTAATAAAATCCTTTGAGGCCCCATCTAAGTTTCCAGGTTTATTTTGTAGTATCCCACCGTTCCTTAGCTATCTACTACTGGATTTATAACATTGCATATTTCCTTAATGAAGTGCTCCGTCCCCAAATAAACAATACAGATATGTTCAACAGCTTGCACATCCCCCTGCCCCTGACTTTTTTCACCCAATGCACAGATACTTCTCTAGCCCTCCACTGTGGGCCCACTGTCATTCTAATCCCCTTGCCAGCAGATTACTTCCACTCTTTGATCACCACCTTGTCCCTGTACCTCTGCTAACCAGTTATTGCTCTTGAAACCTCTTATTAAATGCTCTCACTATTGTGTGGTTTCAGAATATTCTATGTTGGTCCCATTTATAAGGGGTGAAGGGAAACACAGTGACCTGATTTGCTATCCATCCACTAGAGGATGTGGAAATTGGCCCCGTGACAGTCTCTTGTAGTGCAGTCTCATGCCCAGGGACTAGACTTTTTCTAGACTCTATACCAGTGCTGAACTTGGTGCCCTCATCCAGCTACTAAGAGGTCCCTGGATTTTTGCTCCCTAAATGTTGGGCTTCAGGGGACCTTGCAGGATACCTGCAGTACAGCACTTATGGAATCAAGTTCCCTAAGTGAGGCATCTCTCAAGGAGGAAGTTTCGGAAGAGCCCAGAGATAAATGGGTAGCTCCTGCATCTAGATATAAGCAATCTAATACACAAAGAACACCTTTGTCCCATGCTGCCTCACCTTCTCGGCAGTTCTCTGCAATATAACTAGTGGCAGCAGAAAGTATGTTAATCAGTGATATTTTCCAGAAATTGAACTTAAAGGTCACTTCAGCTTCTGAGCAAGTGGAAGTGAAACTGAATAATGTTCTAGTTATTTTATGGGAAAATACTTTTCTAATGCCCTTCTTGGTATTGTTTCAGATTAGTCTGTTCCCGTAATCGCCACTTTTGCTTATGAATGTTCATCAATATACTTTATATGAATAATAATTTATAAATTGTTTTATATATCTTAAGTTAATTATGTATGTTATATATATCATATTAATAACAATATGTAAGACCCTATGTCTATTTCACAGAAAGTGAAATGTTTCAGAGACAGGATAAATAAGATTTACTTGAAATAATTTCTAAATATTTTCTAAATAATTATAAAGCCTCTCACAGTGCTCATCCCAGGAATATTAAATATTTTCCTATGGTTGCAAATAGATTGATGTAAATGGATGTAAAATGTTTCATCTCTACCTATCTGTCTATATAGATAGATAGATATATCTTTAGTATGTGGCATTTTCTATTCCATGAGTTCTTAAGGATTATTTTATTAGAGCAAATTAAGAGAAGGAAACAATTTTAAAAACAAGAACCCAGAGTCAATTTAGTTTGTTTGTTTTGCTTTTGTCAATTCACTCTTACTCCTGTCGGTTTTTTATTTCTTTCCTGAGTATTTATAAATCTCCTGGCTTGTCTCTTGATGAGATTTTAAGTAAGGGAGATTATTTATATTACTTTTCTAAATAAGTATTTTGCTGGGGCAGGGG
Organism: Eschrichtius robustus; assembly: GCF_028021215.1. Classification (NCBI taxonomy): domain Eukaryota; kingdom Metazoa; phylum Chordata; class Mammalia; order Artiodactyla; family Eschrichtiidae; genus Eschrichtius; species Eschrichtius robustus. Next base: position 51,111,903 of record NC_090831.1, on the reverse strand, counting down.
AGTGTTCTTTTTTACAAATGATTACTTTTAAGTGTCATTTATGGGGACCAGCCAGGCTAATAGTGGTTTTCTGGGTAGATCCAAGGTCATTAAAAAAGTGTGACCTGGGCCAAGGTAGCACCTCCTGTTCCAGGTCCGTAGCTCAGGACTGAAGACAGGGAAGGTGGAACAGTCCTGAGGTTCTCATGCATGTTCTTCTTTGGGGGCCCCTATAATTCCTGGGTTGTATCTGATGGCTTGCTTCTTCTCTAGCTCCGTCACTGGTTCCCCTTTCTCTTCCTCCCACTAATTGCAGTTTGCCCACAGTTCTGTTCTTTTCTGTCTACAGACTTTCCTCCCTGATCCATTCCCTGTCCTCATTTTCGTTACTATTTAGATGAGAAAGACACATAAATTATTAATCCTGACCTCTCTCATGGTCTTGGTCCCTCTGCCAGTGCTTTTTCCAGTAAACCCCAGTCTAAGGCAATTGATCATCCACTTCACAAGCAGTTTAAATTCTTATTATGATCTCATCATGTACTTTCTTCTATTATGGTTGTGATATTGTACACACAAGTGTTTACACTATCTCGTGGTGGGAAGGGAGCACACTTTGGAGTCGCAATTTATTATTTGGGAAAATTCACTGTTATTTAACTCTATCAGCTTTGGTATACTCATATATTGAAGTGGGGTAAATGACAGCTGTGTATTCAAAACACATGTGAGTACTAAATGAGAAAATGTAAATAAAGAATCTCTCCCAGTGCCTGACACCATTGTTATTTAATAAATCAACACTAATAGTTTTATTTCTTCTCACCAATATTCATTGAGCGTGTTTTACTGTTTACAAAAGCCTTGAAATGCCAAGATACAGACTTTGGATTTTATTCTGCAGGCAATTGGGAGCCACTAAAAGTTTTTGAACCACGAAACAACCCAAGAATTAGTATTTTAGGAAGATGAACCTAGGAATAATTTTCAGGAAGACCAGCTAAGAGACTCTTTATAGATAAAATAAGGTCTGGACTAACACGCTGGTGATGAGAATAGAAAATAAGGGTACTAGAGAAATACAAGGCTATCATATCAGACTTTTACTGTCTGTTATTTATGTATTTCACGATTTTGCCCTGTATAGTCAAAGCATTATTATTATGATGGGAACTTTGCTCTCAGCCTGACTCAGAACTGTTTTATATTCCTCTCAGAGCATAGATGTATTAGCATTAAAACTTTCTCATTGATGTTATGCTTTTTGAAACCAATGTATATTGTTTCCAGAATTCACAATATCTTCCCACGTATAAGGTCTGAGGTCACGCTTGATCTCAGCAGGATATAAAATATCTCATGAATTTTTTCCTGCTAAAGGAAGTTTTAAATATTTCAGGTTGCAGACAGCAACTTTCAGGCAGATATCACGGAACTGGAAATATAAGCCAATGACTATCTTAACTAAATATTTAGCTTGTGAAATAAAATAGTGAATCCTTATTTTGTTGTCATGTATATTTAACATTTAGCATCCGGTATTTCTCATGCTGTTCATCCTTTTGTCTTTTTTTTTTAAATCTTTTGGTATCCTGTCTATTTTTCAAAAGCTAATGCAAATCTCACGTTCTTCATCAGAATAACAATTCATGAAACATAAATCAGTTCGGTAACTTATTTTCCCTGTCACACATATTCACATTTTATAATAAGTTATTTTAATTTAAAATACATTTTATACCTCTAGCAAACCATCCACTCCTAGGGTGGAGATGTATGTCCACATCTGGTTCATTCTCCTTGACACCTAGCATAGCAATCAGTCTTTGTTTATTTGTAATTACAAGTGAAAAAAAAATAAAATCAAAGTAGACCTGTGAGAGTCAAAAGTAAGATCCTAAGTCAGATGTAGCATCAGCAAACTATTATTTTGTATAAATAAATAATGAAATAGATACTTCAGCTATTCTTTTTATTTTTAGAAAGAATCTGAAAATCATAGAATGATTATTCTTCTCTTAATCAAAGGCATCTAAAATAAGTCTCGTAGATAGCAGTAGTTATTTAATTAAAAAAAATATGTTAGGTAGAAGTTGAACTTTGTGTACCATTTAGTTAATAAGCTATGGAAATGGTTTAAGTACTCTATTTTGCCTCCTTACTATCAGTTTATTTTGGCTTTAGATTACCTGCATTTGAAAGACTGTTAAGAACAAAAATTACTATGTGAAAGTAGCAGACAACCTGTTAGTTTAGGAAATAGTACTCCTAAAGTTCAGTTTTACACTCTAAGTATATTGAATTTGTGCATATCCAATACGGAATTTTGGAATTTCTGCAACATGGGTGTATTTTGTTAAAACTTATTTAAGAGAACTAGTACCTGAGGGCTTTTGTTTGCTTGTGTGTTTGTTTGTTTTAATTCCAGCCTGGGGAATAGAGGGTAAGCCTGATAAATTGTCAGTCTCAGGATACCTATTTTGAAATGCCTGTAATTAAAAAAATGATAAATAGTAAAATGATTTTTTGTCTCATAGACTTGTGATATTTCAGAATTAAAAAAACAACTGGAGAGAATGTCTAGTCCAACTGTTTAATTTTACAGAGAGGACTGAGGATGAAGTAATGTGAGTTCTTCCTTCCCTCCCTCTCTCCCTTACTTCCTTCCTTAAACATGAAAGAACAACTTGTATATTCAAAATTGGTGCTGAATGTTTGGAGAGGAATGGCCCCAGGCTTGAGTAATTCATGATCCACATCTATAAGACACTGGTTGTAGTGTGTTCATAGGCACACAACTGAGTCATCACAAAGCTGAGTTTATAGCTGACGTCTCTTCACTCCTAGAGGGGCAGACATCCTACTTTTTACGGATGTCGACAGATAATTTAGAAAATAAATTTAATGCGTTCTGCGAGAATAGTCGACACTTAGATCCAGGCAAGGTGATGACTGCTAGTCACATAATGATGACCATTTCTGAAAGAATATATTGATTTTCTTATCTGATAATCAAAAGCTCTGTTCTGGTTATGATCACCAATGCTATAGAGCTGCTCTTGACCTGATCTCTATCTACTTTCATTATTTAAAAAAGGGTACATTTATCAATGTATACCTTATATTAGCACTATAGAATTTTTAATCTATATATTCATGTATACACACTCTTATATATACATATATATGCATATATCTGAAGGGGAGCAAATATGTCGCCCTCTGAAACTGCCTCTTTGGCATAAGGCTTATCTTGCCCTGGTTCTTTTCAAGAGACAACAGGTGTAGGAGAAGCTCTGAAAATCTAGTAGAAGTTACCCTTTTGTAAGAGGAATTTACATTTATAAAGGAAATATCCATTTGTAAGGGTGTCTTCCACTCCCTATCAGGAAGAGAAGGATAACCGAATCTTAAACTCTTTTTGCTGGAGAAGGCCACAGACTTACATCTGCATAACAACCACGCCCTTGTTTGTTAAGGACTGGTGTCTAACTGCACATATCCCCCCCACCAAAATGCTAAGTAATAGGTAGATTATGCTGGCAGAGATGGGTCTTTTCCACATTTTTAAAATATGAAACTCTGGTACAAAATTCTGTCAAGCCATTCAACTGTAGTGTAGACTTTAATCCAAAATAAATGTCCTTATCAAAAGTATTCATGTTAATAGTATCCTCTGCAGTTACTGGTTTGTTGTTTATAGTTCTTTGTCTGTAGGAGGTAGCCTTATGTAAAATGTTGCCACTTTCCAATCATCATTTGGGTGTGAAGGAAGAAAAAGAGATAACATTTTTACACAATATCATGCTTTCTGGATGTGGTCACCTTTAATAATAGAAACCAAAAGAAACATTTCCCAATGTATTCATCAAAGTTCTACCAGGAAGCAGATGTGCAGTCTTATTTTTCTCTTAATCATGTATTTATTTATTGCATTACATCTTTCAGTTGTGGATATTTTCCTGTAGAGGGAAATTCCATCCTTCCTGGAATAATAATTCCCCAAGTTTTATATGTATTTTTTTCAACTCATGAGTCGATGTGAAAATACAGTCTCCCTTCTTAAATGTATTTGTCTTTTGATCATATCTCTATATAGGGAGAGCTTGAGTGCTTATATCTCTTCCTGAGGATATTTCTGTTGTATCAAAAAAAAAAAAATTCAGGGAATTTTAGGGGAAAGTAATCATATTTCTACAAAAATTCAAACAAATGGATCTCCAACAATAGAAGCAGTTTCATGGAAAATTTTAGTAACATCTAAAGGTCAAAATTTATAGTAACTCAACCTCCTGTCATTCTAGCTTTTTCATTTCTTTTCTTCACTCCTGCTGAAATGATTTGTCTCCATCAGAACATCCCAGCCTTGGCTGTCCTCCATCTTTCCAGAATCTCTTGGTTTCACTTATCTATGTATCCAGCCTAGATCTCCAGATCAGATATTTCAAACAAAAATTTTCAGCCTACTGTAACGTCTCATATGCTGATGTAGTTGATGTAGTTTCCTACATAATGATGCATATACTTGTCTGAGCTCTTTGATCTTCACATGGGTTTCTATTCGTCTGGGTCTAATGAATTACCTGCTGGTTCACCAGCCCATCCTTACTGGTGGATATTACTCTGGACCAAATAATTTGTGTTGATCTCAGAACAATGTTCAGACAACTTTTGACAAATTTGATAATCTATACTCACCTTCGCAACACCTATACACCATCATTCAGACTATGGTATGATCACTTGTTTTGGCCACAGTCTCTTACATGTTACACCCTCGTGTACAAAACCTCCAACTCATGTTTCTTTATATCTTCCTGGCCTTCAAACATAAAATGTGTAAAATAAAACAGGATTTTATTTTCTTAACCTCTTTATTTCTTTTGTCATGATTCAACTAGTAATCTGAATTTAATTAACAATCATCCCTAATGCAGTGTGGAGCATGTGTTTTGGGCTTAGTCTACCTGGGTTCCCATCCTGACTCTGTCACTTATTGAATTGTAGCTTTGGACATCTAATTTTATCTTTCTGTTTTAGTTTCCAGAACTGTAAAATGGAGTAATAAGAATATTTAACAGGTTAATGTGGGGATTAAATAAATCGATGAGTTCTCAACTTAGAATAGTGTCTGTTCTTTAGTTATCCCTGCATAAATGTTAGCTGCTGTTATTATCACTTTCCTTTGCTCTTTATTTCCAGTTAGTTCAGCAAGTTTTCTTAAAATTTCCCTTCTTTTTATTCTCACTGCCTACACCATGATTCAAACTTTCATGGTCTTTTGCCTGTATTATTTTAATAGTCTCCTAATTCATATTCCTGTTCTCATTTTATCATAAGCTCTAACTTAGAATGTTGCATTCCGAAACCTTTATCTTGGTTAGGAACATTGTATTTGGCAAGATAAAGGTTTTATAGAAAAACACATAATCTAAGCAAAACTAAAAATGGCATTAAGTATCATGAGTGTGTATATACATGTGTGTGTATGTGTAAGAAACCTTGTACTAAATAAAAGTGAAAGCAACCTCATTCTAACCAAATTAGATACTCATGGTTATTAAACCTCCTTGTGTTGCTAATCATCGTGTTGGTACCTTCCTTGTTGATTAAAAAACTACTAAAGCATGTGATATGCTTGGGTATATATTTATATAATTTTCTGTTAGGGAGACCATATACCTTTTAAAATTTGTGAAGCAGTTTGCATTTTCCCTTGATTTATATATCTATTTTCTCTACCACATCTTCTCTCCATAAAATGGGACTCCTTATAATACACTTATTCCTGTTTTATATGAGAGAGATCAGGAATAGTTGATGCTCTTTTGTTTAAAGGGAATGACCAGAAGTGGACTTAAATGTGAATTTTAAAAAATTGTTGTACATATGCATCAAGTTACTGAAAAATCACAAGTAATGAAACCATTGTGGGTAAGGCACAATTTTCTCCTGGTAATCGTAATCTTCATCATCAACTGTACTCTAATGCCACTGTTGTCATCCATTCCCTGTCCAGAGTGATGGCAGAATCCAGTTTAACTGCTTTAAATTGGTATGACCTGGGTTTAATCTAACTTTGCAGCTTAGATCACACTTATTTTACCCACACGAAATTATAACATCACTTTTCTCATACCATATCTTATGTGTCTCTTGAAATATTTCCCACTCTCAAATTCCAGCTTAAATGCTATCCTGACTATGAAATTTCCACTCCATTCCCCTCCCATCTCAGTCAAGAAATAATTTTTAACAATTTAGTTCATATTTTATACCTCTTTTATAGCACTTACATTCTGTCTAAATTATAGCTGTTTGTATACATTTTTTTTTAAGTACACTGTTATCTCCTTTAGTAAAGGACCACATTTTGTTGACCAACTACAAACAGAGTACAGTGGAGTTGAATCTTATACAGGTTCTAAGTTCAATATTTAAAGTTAAAATTTTGTCTTTTCAATATTATCCTGAAAAGTCACTAAAGTAATACATAAAATGTATTATACAGCATTTGTGTGCCAGGTTAGGAGCTGACATTCAGTCTCTCAAAAATACATAACACTGAAAATTTTCCTTCTACACTGAATCAAGTCACTGTCCTTTTAGTTCAGCACAGATGAAGTAATTGGCTTGTATTTAGAGGCTGTGTTGTATGAAAAAAAATCCATGCCTCTTTAAACATGAAAATCAAATACAGCTTGAGGAGATGTTTAGACTATGAGAACTGAGAATGACTAAAGGGATTTCTTTTTTTTTCCCCTCAAAATTATTTTTAAATAGCTAAGTGGTCTAAAAATTCTTTCTATCTTCTTGGTTTTCATGAAATTTGGTTGCCTACTTTCACAAGGGTTTGGATAGGTAAGTAGGTAGATAGATCGACAGATAGACGGATAGAGAGGTAAAGGTTTGGATAAACGTATACTAGTTTGGAGGACTATATCAGATTTTAAAACTTCTGTGCATCAGAACAAACAACAGAGTGAAAAGGCAACCTATGACATAGAAGAAATAATTGCAAATCATATATCTGAAAAGGGTTAATATCCAGAATATATAAAGGACTCCTACAACTCAATAACGGCAACAACAACAAAAAACTGATTGAAAAATGAGCAAAGGATTAAATAGATATTTATTCAAAGAACATTTAGAAATAGCCAATAAGCATATGAAAAGATGCTCAATATCACTAATCATTAGAGAAATGCAAATCAAAACCACCATGAGTTATCACTTCACATCTATTAAGATGGCTACTGTCCAAACAACAGAAAATAACAAGGGTTGGCGAGGATATAGAGAAATTGGAATCCTTGTGCACTGTTAGTGGGAATGTAGAACGGTCCACCCGCTTAGGAAAACAGTCCAGAGTTTCCATTAAAAAATTGAAAATATAATTACCACATGATCCAGCAATGCCACTTCTGGGTATATATCCCAAAGACTTGAAAGCAGGGTATCAAAGAAATATTTGCACACCCAAATTTATTGTGGCATTATTCATAATAGCCACGAGGCGGAAACAACCAAGATGTCCATCAGTGGATGGACAAACAAAATATGGTGGAAAATGGACAAAATATGGTGTGTATATACAGTGGAAAGTGATTCAGCCTTAAAAAAGAAAGAAATCCTGTCACATGCCACAACATGGATAAACCTTGAAGACATTATGTTAAGTGAAATAATCCAGTCACAAAAAAACACATGGTGTATGATTCCACTTCTGTGAAGTGTTTAAGTAGCCAAACTCATAGAAATAAGAAATTAGAATGGTGGTTTCAGGGACTGAGGGGAGGGAGAAATGGGGGATTATTCAATGAGTGTAGAGTTTCAGTTTTGTAAGATGAAACAGTTCTGGAGATCTGTTGCACAACAATCTGAATATACACAACAATACAAAGTTGCACACTTAAAAATGGTTAAGATGATAAATTTCATGTTACATGGGTTTTTGTTTACCAAAATTAAAAATGATTTAAGAACACTGGTTGAGGGCTTCCCTGGTGGTGCAGTGGTTAAGAATCCGCCTGCCAATGCAGGGGACATGGGTTTGAGCCCTGGTCTGGGAAGATCCCACATGCCGCGGAGCAACTAAGCCCGCGCGCCACAACTACTGAGGTCATGTGCCACAACTGCTGAAGCCCGTGCACCTACAGCCCGTGCTCCGCAGCAAGAGAAGCCACAGCAGTGAGAAGCACGAGCACCTCAAGGAAGAGTAGCCCCCGCTTGCCGCAACTAGAGAAAGCCCGCGTGCAGCAATGAAGACCCAACACAGCCAAAAATAAATAAATTAAATAAATTAAAAAGAAAAAAAAGAATACTAGTTTAAATAACTAGTTTAAATCTAGGATGCATGGCATTATACGATGTAGTTGCTCAGTTCAAATTATTATTCAAGAACGGCTTTGCAATAGAAACATTGTTAAAAGAGCAAACTTTTACTCAGACCTTCGTTCAAATCCATGCTCTGCTACTGACTGACTATATGACCTGAAACACTAGTTTAACTTCTCTGAGCTTCAGTTTCATCACAAGCTAATTTGGATTAAAAATATCTACCTGCAGCAGCTTGAAATGAAAATCATTGAGTTTAGCACATAGTAAGCATTCAAAAAAGGTTGTTTATTATCATTATTATTGATGGTTCCATTTAAAAAACGTTTATAACTTACGGTGTAAGTTCAAGCCTTCTTTGTTAGAACAGGCATCTGTGACTTTACTCATTTCAATTTATATTTGGAAGATAGGCAGGACTTACTTTTTTTTTCCTACTGTTTTGAAAGGGCATTCAGACATGAAATGCGTGATTATTTACTTGAATCAGGATTGAAACACTTGGCCAGTTGAAGGCAATTCTGGGAATTAGAAAAAGGGCCCCTCTCTGAATGACTGAAGCTGGATTTCTGAATTGGGTCTTTCAAAAATAATAGGGTCCTTTGCCCATTTTCCATGAATTTACATTTTTCATAGAACATTGCTTTGGATCAGATAAAATTTAAGTAACATCTCTCATTTTTTTCATTACTTTAAAAAATGCAGCCTTAATCTTAATCGTTCTCACTCTCCTTACATCCTTTCTGTTGGACACTGGACTCTTTCTTTCCTTATTTATTTTCCTATCATGTGTACTCTCTTTATATAGCCTTTGTTTTTTTCAGATTCCAGTTCTTATTTTTCAAGTGTGATAAATATACTCTCATGAATTTTTAGAAATTTAGCTTTATTTTACTGTTCACTTTCTCACAAGCACTATGTTCTTTGCTTTGCAAGAATTTTCTTACTAAATTATGATTCTGTTGTGTGGTGAGTGATATTATTTTCTACTTTACACAGATGAGGAAACTGAGGCACAGAGAGATTACATAACTTGCCCAAGTTCCCGCCTACTAAGTGTGAAGAATGGGATGTGGACCCAGGAGGTTTGATTCCAAGGCTAAGGCTCTCCAGTGCTACACAAATATTACCTCATTTTCTTGGAGAGGCACTTTCAAAGACTGCCTTTTTTTTTTTCCTTTCCTTTACTCTCTCTATGTTTTACATTCCTACTAATTTCTTTTAGGAATTTCCCCCTTCCCTTCAAAATGTAGATTAACATTTTAGAATATACTGCTTTCCCTCTCCTGTTCCTGCCTTTCTTACCGCATCTTTGTCCTTCCAGGTCACTAGCTCACTGCTGGGGATGTCCTTGGCCTCTGAACCTTTGCCCTGTGACATTCATTTGCTGACTCAGTTCCTTTACTTCTGTCTTCCAAGGAGTCTGAGCATTTTAAATGTTACTTTCCCCTCAGTCAGTTCCAAGATGATGTTTGCCTCTGCTAAGTGTATTTCCTCTAAGCTACTGGGAACTTCTGTTCTGCAGATTGCTTTTTGGTGCATTTGGAATGAAGTTGCCAAGTTTCTTTTTGTGCTTATGCTCGCTTTTCAGTTCCTGGAACCTTGACAGAGTTTCCACTCTTTTTCTACATTGTTCTCTCTTCACTCTGCTAGTATACCTCTGCCATATTGTTTTCTCTCTCCACCCCAGTTCCCTTCAGAATCCCTTGTCCTGAATGCTTCAATCTACCAGAACCTTCCACTGTCTTTTTTATTGTGGCAGGAGTTGTATTTTAATTAACTACAATATGTCATTTTGTAAAAACAAATGGCTATACATTCTGGAAACTTCAGCAACTAAGTTTTGTTATTATTTTTTTACCTGATCTACTCCATCTGCTTCTTTCATTTCTCTTATAAGAATTGTGCTTTAATGATTTCCAAGAAACTCATAATGAGGATGTGGCTTTACACAGTAATCACTGTATGTGAACTATGAGTGCTTATTGGTGCTGTGATTGAGGACACAAATCATGCAAGAAATCCAGGGCAGTGGAAAGATCACCAGGCATGCAGTCAGAAGATTCCAGCCCTTGCTGTTGGTGGTTCTTAATGTCAACTTTATTTTAGCTTCTACAGTATTTCCTCTTATTCTCAGCTTTGTTATTTGTAAAATGGAGGATTAATAATACCTAACTCCAAAGGTGAGGGTCAAATGAGACAAAAAGCACACGTGTTTTACAGTTTGGAAATAGCTATACAACAGGTACAGATTATTATTAGATTGCCTCTCAAAGCACAGAGATGAAAGTTTGTCAAGCACATAAAAATGTAAATGAAAACGAGTGGAAAATATGACCAGAACTGCATAAGAATTTCATTTATTTAGTTTTCTATCGAGTATCAGGAGTTTTCTTAAAATACTGACATCTGCTCTTTGGGTTTTATTTAATGGAAGAAAACTTCAACATAGCCCTATAAATATTTGAGTGTGTGAGGGTGATGGTGACATGTTTTGCTGACCCAAATATCGTAATCCAAAAATAATACTATGTGGGTAGTTCACAGTTTCTTCACATGATAGGGTGGCTATTCCAGTGTGATTCATAGGGAGAACACAGATGGCCTACAAAGACATGGAGTAGCATGTGTTATTATGGATGAAGTTCCACCTGGGAATCCTTTGCTTCCTTCTGTGACGAGTCATGTCCCTCCCACAGGAATGGTGATTTCAAGGTTTTCTATCTCCCTGCATGTCTAATTATATAAGTAATTCATTTACATTTTAATCTTTAAAAATACCATATTGCAAGTGAACACATAGATTCACTGGAAGCCACATGAAAAGGATTTACTATCCCATTTTATTCCCTTCTGAAAACTGCTGAATTACTATACCATTTCAAGCCATTAATTAATGAAGACCTTTGTATGAACAGAATATGGAGGATAAAGCTAAATTTTTCAGTTCTTTTGAAAATTGAGCTTGAACTGTTAACATGATTCCAATTTTTTTTTATTCTGTTGATTGCTTTGTCCTCTAGAATCGTGGTAACCATCTGAGTGGTCAAGTTGCTTGTATCTTATGCATACAGACTGATATCAGCTGTTTCCCAGGACGTGCCTCGCTCCATACCAGGTGAACAGATTTTTCACTTGTATGTTTATACTTCCCTTCCTAATTCTAGGGCTGCCTTCTTTTCTGCCTTATTGCAATTATTCTCTATAAACCTCTCCCCTTGGTACCGGGTTAAATAATGTTTTTCCTCTAGATTACTTATGTCCTTTGCCTGTTTGTAGATAGCTACTTTGCCCATCCACTTGTTGCTCTGCCAAGATGTGCTCGTTTAGTGCTTTAATCTTTTATCATCAGTCATTTTTCTCTGCATCTTAATCATTGTTCCTTCGTGTCCCTGAACTCCTTCCGGCTTCTCTGCACCTTTTGGATAATGAGGTGCCTGGATCTGAGCACCAGGTACGGTCTCATCAGTCCTGTCTAGGAGGGTCCCATTGCCTCCAGGCTGCTGTGATGCCTTCTTGTTCCCTGAGGTGCTCATTAGAGAGATGATGCCTGTCTCTACAGGCAGAGTCAAGCATGGCTTCATCGCCCCCGTTCTCCTGTAGCTCCCTTCTGGCTAATCCTTTTTCCAGAGTGGCAATTCCAATTTCTCTCCTCTCCCCTCATTTTCTTGCTCTCTAGCTCTCACTGTAAGTTTGTCCCTGTTGCCCTTTACTGCTTTTATTTTACTTATCCTGCCTGACTCATGATCTAATTCATCTGTTTATCTCCCCATTTCTCTCTTTTTCTTGTTCTAACGCAACATCTTCCCAGTTCCACCGTTTTCTACTTGGTGCTGATAACAATCTCTGCCACTCTGATTGTACACGCATCTATCTCTTAACCAAATCGACTTCTTTCACTCCTCCATGGGAAAAGATACTCTTATTCCCTTACGTTTATCTAATATCTTACCTTGTCATTTTTTAACGAAACAATAAGTAGTTTGGCATTATTCTGTTAGGCTTGAAAATTTAGTTTTATCGCAGTTCCTCAGAGAATTGAGCTATACATTATGTTTAATACTACTGTTTGCAACTTAATAAAATGACATTTAGTTCAGTTTTTAATCCATAAATTATATATTTTGGGGAAAGATATGATAGGTATAATGTCTCTGAAATAGTTACAATGTAAATCATGGTTTGTGTTTCTTAAATACTTGTTAATCCTTTCTTCCTTCACTCCATTCTTCCCTGTCTTTCCTGCTTCCTTCCTCCCATCGCATAATGGTCCTGAAATCCTGGCATCTGCAGGATAGTGTGAGGGAGAGAATGCAGCATCTGTGATTCTAGACCCTGCTCTAAAAGTGATGAACTGTGCAGCCAAATGAATCACTTATATCGTCACTTGTGTTCTCATACATAACAAGAGCTGGCTTCAAAAAAGTGATGATTAAGTGAGAATAAGACAGCATTTTATTCACAATTTATAGGAATATGAGCGATAACTCCTAAATAAGTTTTGGGTCAAATTAAGGAGGACCTTGACAACTGGAAAAGTTTTATGTGAAACAACAGAAGGCTTCCCATTGCTTGTCAAATGAATTTTATCAAAACCTTCAAGAGTATGAATGTGGTTTGGGTAAAAATGGAGAATTGAAGTGAGGGAGGCTGGAAAAGTTGCTAGGAAAATGTTATAACAGTTCAGGAATTAGGTAGTAAAGACAGATAAAGATTAGAGCTTGGAGGAAAAGTTGGATCTAGTATTATGGATTTGGGAACCAACTTTAAAATCAGTGGCTGGTCAAAAGTGGTTGGATTGAGTCTTACCACCTGGAGTGTTTTTTATTTATTTATTTATTTCTTCTTCTTCTTATTATTTTTAACATCTTTATTGGAGTATAATTGATTAACAATGGTGTGTTAGTTTCTGCTTTATAACAAAGTGAATCAGCTATACATATACATATATCCCCATATCTCCTCCCTCTTGCTTCTCCCTCCTACCCTCCCTATCCCACCCCTCTAGGTGGTCACAAAGCACCGAGCTGATCTCCCTGTGCTATGCGGCTGCTTCCCACTAGCTATCTATTTTACATTTGGTAGTGTAGATATGTCCATGCCACTCTCTCACTTCATCCCAGCTTACCCTTCCCCCTCCCCGTGTCCTCAAGTCCATTCTCTAAGTCTGCCTCTTTATTCCTGTCCTGCCCCTAGGTTCTTAAGAACCATTTTTTTTTTTTTTTTTTTTTTTTTTTTAGATTCCATATATATGTGTTAGCATACGGTATTCGTTTTTTTCTTTCTGACTTTCTTCACTCTGTATGACAGACTCTAGGTCCATCCACCTCACTACAAATAACTCAATTTCGTTTCTTTTTATGGCTGAGTAATATTCCATTGTATATATGTGCCACATCTTCTTTATCCATTCATCTGTCGATGGACACTTAGGTTGCTTCCATGTCCTGGCTATTGTAAATAGAGCTGCAGTGAACACCGTGGTACATGACTCTTTTTGACTTATGGTTTTCTCAGGGTATATGCCCAGTAGTGGGATTGCTGGGTCGTATAGTAGTTCTATTTGTAGTTTTTTAAGGAACCTCCATACTGTTCTCCATAGTGGCTGTATCAATTTACATTCCCACCAACAGTGCAAGAGGGTTCCCTTTTCTCCACACCCTCTCCAGCACTTACTGTTTGTAGGTTTTTTGATGATGGCCATTCTGACTGGTGTGAGGTGATACCTCATTGTAGTTTTTTTTGTTTTTTGTTTTTTAACATCTTTATTGGAGTATAATTGCTTTACAATGGTATGTTAGTTTCTGCTTTATAACAAAGTGTATCTGCTATACATATACATATATCACCGTATCTCTTCCCTCTGTGTCTCCCTCCCTCCCAGCCTCCCTATCCCACTCCTCTAGGTGGTCACAAAGCACCGAACTGATCTCCCTGTGCTATGCGGCTGCTTCCCACCAGCTATCTATTTTACATTTGGTAGTGTATATATGTCCATGCCACTCTCTCACTTTGTCCCAGCTTACCCTTCCCCCTCCCGGTGTCCTCAAGTCCATTCTCTAGTAGGTCTGCGTCTTTATTCCCGTCTTGCCCCTAGGTTCTTCGTGACCATTTTTTTTTTTTTTTTTTCCGATACCATATATATGTGTTAGCATACGGTATTTGTTTTTCTCTTTCTGATTTACTTCACTCTGCAGGACAGACTCTAGGTCGATCCACCTCACTACAAATAACTCAATTTCATTTCTTTTTGTGGCTGAGTAATATTCCATTGTATATGTGTGCCACATCTTCTTTATCCATTCATCTGTTGATGGACACTTAGGTTGCTTCCACGTCCTGGCTATTGTAAATAGAGCTGCAATGAACATTGTGGTACATGTCTCTTTTTTTTTTTTTTAAACATCTTTATTGAAGTATAATTGCTTTACAGTGGTGTGTTAGTTTCTGCTTTATAACAAAGTGAATCAGTTATACATATACAATATGTTCCCATTTCTCTTCCCTCTTGCATCTCTCTCCCTCCCACCCTCCCCATCCCACCCCTCTAGGTGGTCACAAAGCACTGAGCTGATCTCCCTGTGCTATGCGGCTGCTTCCCACTAGCTATCTATTTTACATTTGGTAGTGTATATAAGTCCATGACACTCTCTCACCCTGTCACATCTCAACCCTCCCCCTCCCCATATCCTCAAGTCCATCCTCTAGTAGGTCTGTGTCTTTATTCCCGTCTTGCCACTAGGTTCTTCATAGCCTTCTTTTTTTTTTTTTCCCTTAGATTCCATATATATGTGTTAGCATACTGTATTTGTTTTTCTCTTTCTGACTTACTTCACTCTGTATGACAGACTCTAACTCCATCCACCTCATTACGAATACCTCCATTTCATTTCTTTTTATGGCTGAGTAATATTCCATTGTATATATGTGCCACATCTTCTTTATCCATTCATCCGATGTTGGACACTTAGGTTGCTTCCATGTCCTGGCTATTGTAAATAGAGCTGCAATGAACATTTTGGTACATGACTCTTTTTGAACTATGGTTTTCTCAGGGTATATGCCCGGTAGTGGGATTGCTGGGTCGTATGGTAGTTCTATTTTTAGTTTTTTAAGGAACCTCCATACTGTTCTCCATAGTGGCTGTATCAATTTACATTCCCACCAACAGTGCAAGAGGGATCCCTTTTCTCCACACCCTCTCCAGCATTTATTGTTTGTAGATTTTTTGATAATGGCCTTCTGACTGGTGTGAATGATATATCATTGTAGTTTTGATTTGCATTTCTCTAATGATTAATGATGTTGAGCATTCTTTCATGTGTTTGTTGGCAATCTGTATATCTTCTTTGGAGAAATGTCTATTTAGGTCTTCTGCCCATTTTCGGATTGGGTTGTTTGTTTTTTTGATATTGAGCTGCATGAGCTGCTTGTAAATTTTGGAGATTAATCCTTTGTCAGTTGCTTCATTGGCAAATATTTTCTCCCATTCTGAGGGTTGTCTTTTCGTCTTGTTTATGGTTCCGTTTGCTGTGCAAAAGCTTTTAAGTTTCATTAGGTCCCATTTTTTTATTTTTGTTTTTATTTCCATTTCTCTAGGAGGTGGGTCAAAAAGGATCTTGCTGTGATTTATGTCATAGACTGTTCTGCTTATGTTTTCCTCTAAGAGTTTTATAGTGGCTGGTCTTACATTTAGGTCTTTAATCCATTTTGAGTTTATTTTTGTGTATGGTGTTAGGGAGTGTTCTAATTTCATTCTTTTACATGTAGCTGTCCAGTTTTCCCAGCACCGCTCATTGAAGAGGCTGTCTTTTCTCCATTGTATATTCTTGCCTCCTTTATCAAAGATAAGGTGACCATATGTGTGTGGGTTTATCTCTGAGCTTTCTATCCTGTTCCATCACCTGGAGTGTATTCATGGCTAATCCAGACTCCGGAATACACCTCTGTGACTTGCTGAAATGGAGTATTTGGAGATGGCGGCATGGAAACTGTAATTGTTACAAGCCCCTCAGTTACTTCATATGCTCATAACTGGTTACAGAATTTTCAGGGGAAAGAGTTGTCATTGTCACAATAAGTTAATTTTAGGGTCTAGTGTGATGAGGAAAAGAAGGAGTAACTAAAGGGGGTTAATGGACCAAGAGACTAGGATCATGGAGGGAAAAACCTGGGCCTGCGATGAGGGAATGGTGTGGTTAACCAAGCAGGTAGACACAATAGGCACGGTTGGTGGGAATGGGTGAAGAAGTTCAAGTGAGGAATTTGTGAGACACCTAGGAATTCTGAGCTTTTGTTCTTAGTAGAATAGAAAAGCTTCTGAATGGTATTGCAAATCAGTGTGCTTTAGGTAACTAAAGTGAAAAGTTGAGAACAGAATATTGTTGGGGAACAGAACTACACCTCTGGCCAGCAGAGATTTGGTTGTTTTGTTCTCTTTTGTTTTCCCCAAATAGAGGTGATGCATGTGAAGCTATAAATTAATGCTTTTCATTTACTTATATGTATTGGGAAAGCAAAATAAAAAAGTAAATGGCTGATCAACTTCGGGCGCAGTGCATAGGACCCAGACATCAGAGTGTTAGTGTGAGCACTTAAGATGAAACATATAGGGTTTAGGAAAGGGTCAAATAGTGGAGAAAAGATGCATAAATTGTACAGTGAGGGCCTGTTTAGGGATACCAAATTGTTAACTTCTTTGTAGAAGCATTTTTTAGGAACTTACTCTCACTTGGGAAAATGAATAAAAAAATCTTTCTGTTAATATTTTGAAAATAACCAGTCTTTTATTCAAGTTATTTTCATTTAGTATACTACACCAGTATTTCAACATTAACATCAAAATTATTACCTTGTTTGAGATTAGTGTTCTTTATTTACTGCCACGTTTTTAGTATTGACTTTCTTTAGCCATCGAAGCAAATAAGAATGAATCTTTATTTCATGAAATGAAGAAAGAGAATCAAAACACAGATCTTTAAAAAAAAAAATCTGACTTAAAAAAGTAGGCTTGTGTTGGGGATAGTAAGACTTTCTGTATCTCAAAGTGGCATTTATTTCTGAAGCATGTCAGCCTCCCTGCACAGTGACTTACTGTGTTTATCTATAAAGAGATAAGTGAACTATTATGCAAACTCACTTCCATTTGGAAACTGTAGTGCCAAGTGTTAATGGCATCATTATTTCAAACAAAATCTGTTAGAACCATTACTTTTTGTCATAGGTTTCATGTGGGAATTTTCATGAAGAGTTTGTAGTCTATAAGACATTCACATGGCATAACTATTTTCTTCTTACTCTCTATTATGCTAATGATTTTCTGGGTAGACAGATTGGTCCTTTTATTTAAAAAAAAGTCAATTTCTTAACCTTTGCTAGCTGTCTTTCTGAATGTATCCCTTATACCAATTGAATATGGGTGATATATTGGTGATATCTTTGGAGGGAAATGTAAACAACACATGAGGGGATGGAGTTTGCCCATAAGTTGGTAAGCATCTTAAAAATTTTCAGTATTGAGTTAAAATGTCATCAAGACCATAAGAATTAAAGAGAGACTTGTTTTTCTCAAGAGAGAATTTTGGAACTTTGTTAACTCTTGAAAGTACACTTGTTCTTTCAGGTTGGTAGAATCAAGCTCTAGCATTCTATGAAATACATAAAAGTTGAAGACTGCTTTGTTATATTAAGAATTACTTATCTTATGGCATAATATAAGATATAAATATAGTAACACCTTATTTTGTCTACATGTAGCACTTCTAAGCTAATATATATAAAATATACAAGTCAGAAGTTGGTGATTAAAAACTACCAATCTTCAGAAGAAAAATCAACATAATTGAATAAATCCAGATAAATTTGGACTTAAAAGCATATCAGGTAAAATAAAGGAAATTGTATACATGTGATGAGTCATATTGTTTATTCATGATTTCAACAGCTCAGTGTTAAATTGTTGTTGATTAAGATACCTCAGTTTTTTAATGAGAAATCAAAGACTGTTTACTTGTTGTTCTATGATAGGTGCAAAGTCCACTATGGTAATATAAGATGCTTTAATAATTTGCATTCTATTAAAGAGCTAACCTTCATTAGAAATAAATATCTAAAATAAAATAAGGCATTCATATCTGTAAATGTGATACACCTAGAAGGTAAAAAAAGCTATAATTATATGATTATGCTTTTTCAAATAATAAATGTTTCACAGTCACTAAATATATAAATGAATCATTTACAAAGTGTCTTTAATAAACACCATCACTAGGGGCTGCTCACTGATTTGTCTATTATTAAGGATTCATGTACTCTTGCATATTACCTCCTTGTTGAAAACACATTAAGTTTCGGTATGACCAGGTGTTACCAGAGATTTAATATGTACCCATGGAAAAGAAATAACTAGTTGACCCATCAGGGAGATTAAAACTAACGCCATTGCCTCATGAGTACTAAGCTCTAATGGACAAGTTAACTAGCCTCCTAGTGATTTAGTGCACAGTAAGAAATGTATTAATGTATTGTATTGTATTGTATTGTAATGTAATGTATTGTATTGTATTAAGTATTACTATCTCTTAGCAACATTTTTTAAATTACAAGAGAAAATAAAAATATTTATATCATGCTTAAGTGTTTAGAGGTGAAGTGTATTGATAGCTTCATCTCACATTGAAAAATATTTAAAAAAAAAATATTTTTTAAAGAAATCAGATAGATTGGCAGGATGTATAGATAAAGCGAATTTAGAAAACTGTTAATCATTGAATCGGGTGTGAGTATATGGATGTTTGCTGTATACTTTATGTTTTATAAATATTAAAAATATTAAAATATTTAAAAAATTTGTAATAAAAGTTTGGAAAAACATTTGCAACATAGACTATTACATCATTTTTGAAAGCAATCAATGTGATAAAATATGAAGGGAGCTGCCAATAATAACATGATATAATTCCTTATAAGTAGAAAGACAAGCTATGCTATATTTTAAAATATGAAGTATATTTTTAAAGTAAATTTGAACTTTAGCTAAATTCCTTTCAGATGTATGTATTTTTTGAAAACAGATTTTACTCTTTTCTCTTTAGATTATGTGTTTAAACCTAATTATTTTTTATGGTTGTTTATTATTCAGGGATAACCTAAAGTTATCACCTTGTGTTGTATTTTCATCAATGGGCTTATTCAGTTTTATGGTTCTCTCTGGTACATTTACAAAGTGCACTTTATACTGCACTTCTACTTTCCTATAAACAAGGAAACAATCTGTACTACTGTATTTCAAATCATTGCCATCCCAGCCATTACTTCATTTGCAGTGAAAAGCACAAATAAACTGGGCAAGTACATTTCATACATGTTCATTTTTTCTAAAGTGTTAATAAGTAAATGCCTGTCAGCCTTTGCACAGAGGAAGTGGCACACCCCCCCGCCCCACATGGTGGGATTTGTGTACTTCTCTGTCCATTCCCCTCACATCTATTAGTCCTTCTGGGTTTTGTTCCATCTTTTTTTAAAATAAAATATTTAAGCAGTCTATTAAAAGGTACGTGTTATCAGCCCCTATGAGTTACTGATATCTGAGCTTTAATTGCTGTGTGTCCTAGACAGTCCTAAGAAAATGGGGCATAGGGAGAGTTTGGAACTTAGACGTTCTCTGATGTCAGTAACATCTGAACGTTTCTCAGTTTAGCAGGCACGGGGATAGGAGGCCAGGCAGGCAGGAGCAAGCTAAGGCTCTGTGTGCTAGAGAAGAGGGGCAAGATAGGGCCTCTTTGGGCTGAGCTGAAGGAGGGAGAGGAGACAGTCTGCGTGATGGTTTGCCAGGGCTAGCAGTCTTTGGATAATCTATGTCCATACCACATGCAATGTTCTTTATAGATATGATCAGTACAAAAAGACCATGGATTACTAATGATGATTGAATCTCTGGCATATAATTTTACTGATATTTTTCATTGAAACAAATACAGTGTAAAGTCATTATGATGCCTCCGGTCCTACTAGTCATTTACTTTTGAATGTCGTCAAGATTAGAAATTACCTGTCAATAGTTATTTATCTCTCTCAGAATCAGGGTCACAGGTTTCTGTTAATTGCCAGTATGAACAAGTGCAAGTGTCCCAGTTTCTAGGCTACTTGCATTTGATATTCATGGGTGCCAAGAGCAAAAAAGTGACAACTATGCTAGGGCTTTCAACTATCTTATTAGATTTACAGAATAACAAAATTTACCATATGGGTGACAAGCAGTTGTTCAATTTCTCATCTGGATCAATATTTGTATTTGTTTTCTAAAATATACTTTTTATAGAAATTATTTTGATAATGAGGTTATCAATATGTATTTGAAGGCATATCACTAGTACGTAATCTTAGCAATGCTCTTTTGTTATTAAATTATTACTAACTCTGTTAATGCTCTTATTGTTCCACTGTTTTCCAAGCATTATCAATACCTCTGTTTTCTTTTACTATAAGATGTTACTAACCTTTTACACCCTTGTTCAGTCTTGAGGTCGTTTTCATCCTTACCAACTTCTCTTCTCCACAACCCACCGTAGTTTATGTTGTCCTCTTATTGCGATACTACTCCTGTTTAGGTAAGAATACAGATGTCTTTGGGCTACCAAATCATTTAATTTGTTCATCTGAGATCAAATTTAGTTGTAAATGTTGATAGCTCTTTCACTTGCTTATGATTAACAATGATCCTTCCATATGCAGCTTTGGCTTAGCTTAATAATCAGCAAGAGGTCGATCCAGTCATTACTTACTTGCACATTTCAGTGAAGTTTGTCCAGCAGGTGTTTGAAATAATCAAAACCTATGGTCAAAAAGCATCCTCTCTGTGTAAACAAATACTTTTCTGCAAGTAAGTGTAGGTGTAAAATAAAACATTAAATTGTAACAAGGAAGAGTTCAAGGTGAGAGAAGCAGGAAATTTTACAGTGATGATATTTTCCTATATTTTATTATCAGGCCATAGCAAACATACAATAATGAACATTTGATATAAGTAGAAAGTAAATAAAACCATTCTGGACATATAACACATCTGTAACAGATTCTCTTTGCAAATTAGTTTTCTGGACGTTTTCGTTGTTTTAATCCAAGTGGGCTTAGAAAACTTGATTCTTTTTAGAGAGGATCTATAATTTGTGAATTTATAATATGAATTACAAGTTATTTAATATCTTTTAGGAAAAGGCTAACATAAAACCTCAAGATGGCCTAGAACCTTCAGTTCAATATAAGCGAATATGAAATACTAATGCAAAAAGGCATGTGAGATGCTTTGAGGATGTAGAAAGAATGGTATTCCAATAAACTATAATAATTAAAAACTGCATGTTTGAATGATCATCACACATACACACAAATCCATAGTAAAGCTCAATTTTAACCAATATTGAAATATATTCTAGTCTGATTATTAAATCTTCTGATGAACTACATACTTTCTGGAGTTGATTTTGAAAATAATCTATTACTGTTTTTTAAGAACATCACACTGTTTTGCTTGCTTGTATGTTTGCTTTGTTCAGTTTTGCTTTCGTTTGGGATTGGAACATTTCCAGAAATTGTTTATATGTGTGTAAACGTAGAGAAGTTTACCTAGTTTTATTGAAGATTTCTGAAGTGAAGAATGAAGGAAGGAAAGAAGACAGACTGTTCAGAACTAAGAGAGGGAAGGAGAAAATGAACAAACTTCATAAATAATAATTTATTTTCTGTATTCAGTTTTTGCATAGGTTTTCTGTGGCAAATCCCTTATGTTGCTTTACTTGCCTTTTAGTCTCAGTAATATCAGATAACTTCTAATTTCCTGGGGGGGGTGTGTGTGTATATTTCTTTGTGTGCAGGTAACAGTGCTATTTATTTATTTTTTTAATTTTTATTTTATATTGGAGTGTAGTTGGTTAATAATGTATTAGTTTCAGGTGTAGAGCAAAGTGATTCAGTTATGTACATATATAAAGAATATATATATTCCTTTTCAAATTCTTTTCCTGTTTAGGTTATTACAGAATATTAAGCAGAGTTCCCTGTGCTATACGGTAGGTCCTATATCTATTTTAAATATAGCAGTGTGTACATGTCAATTCCAGACTCCCAGTCTATCCCCCTGGTAACCATAAATTTGTTCTCTAAGTCTGTGAATCTGTTTCTGTTTCGTAAATCAGTTCATTTGTATCATTTCTTTTTAGATTCCACATGTAAGCGATATCATATGGTATTTGCCTTTCTCTGTCTGACTTCACTTGTATGATAATCTCCAGGTCCATCCATGTTGCTGCAAGTGGCGTTATTTCATTCTTTTTAATGGCTAGTAATATTGCATTGTATACATGTACCACATCTTCTTTATCCATTCATCTGTCGATGGACATTTAGGTTGCTTCCACGTCTTGGCTATTGTAAACAGCGCTGCAATGGAGGTTTCTTAAAAAACTAAAAATAGAGATACCATATGATCCAGCAATCCCACTCCTTGGCATGTATCTGGAGAAAAACATGGTTCGAAAGGATACGTGCACCCCAATGTTCATTGCAGCAGTGCTATTTATTTTTTATTTTTTTAAATATTTATTTATTTTTTTGGCTGCACCTGGTCTTAGTTGTGGCATGAGGGATCTTTGTTGCCGCGTGCGGGATCTTCGTTGTGGCATGTGGGCTCCTTTAGTTGCAGCATGCGGGATCTAGTTCCCAGACCAGGGATCGAACCCAGGCCCCCTGCATTGGGAGCATGGAGTCTTAACCACTGGACCACCAGCCAAGTCCCAACAGTGCTATTTAAACATTTATATTGCTTAGCATTTGAAGAAAGTTCAAGGTGATATTAAGCATTTAAATATTATAACTGGGTTAAATTATTTTTAAAACTCTAGAGGCTTGCAAAGCAATTATACTCCGATAAAGGTGTTTAAGAAAAAAACACAAAACTCTAGAAACACTGTTTTGAAATATTATTTTGTTTTTCCCACATTCACAATGAAAGAAACTCACAGGAAACAAAAAAATAACACCATCACCACATAGGGAAGTCAGTGTGAAGAAAGTCAGCTTTGGACTGTCTCCAGCGGGGCTTGATTTTGGTATCACAATGAAGATGTTGTTATACCAGGCTTCTACCTACTTGGTGAACTTAGACATAAACTCGGAAAACAGAAACATAGAAAAGCTTCAGTGACTGTAATCTTCTGGCTGTAAATCCGGAAGAGCTGGAAAAGACAGAAGAGTGAAGGAGATATTAAAATGAAGCTTGAAGAGTCAAGCAGTAAATTGATTAGTATGTTGCATTAGCAAATTCTCCTGCAGATGTGATGTGGTGGGTGATACTACTTGCAGTGATACATTTTTAAATTTCCTAGAAAAGCACTTAGAATGGAAATTTCCAAAGCTTTTCAGTACCTTAGCTCAGTAATACTTCCATGCTACCACTAGGCCAACAAATAAACGAAAACCAAGAATTCTGTTTAATAAATAGTTGTAGCCAAACAGCTTATTAGTTCCAGCCAAACAACTTAATAAGTATTTATGTCCTGACAATCTAAATTGAAAGAAAAAATAAAATTAATATTTTTATTTTATTCTTAAATAACCGCAATTACTTCTTGATGGGTGTGTGAGTGTACGTTGGGCACTGCACAACTTCTCAAACCTTGGCAACAGATTGAACAGTCATCTTTATTACTTTATTATCCATGTTCCACATGGATTTTCAGGAGGTACTTGCTTTTTATCTCTTGACCTGCTGAAAACCCAGCTTTGCACAGCTATGATGCCATTGAAAGGAATGTTGCACTCTCTAATGTTGAAACTGTGAAAAACCTTGACTAGTAATTTGTAATGATACAACATCTGTGTCTGACAGATGTTGAATACAGTTGTGTTTACCTTGACATTTTAAAATATCCCACAGCGTGCCCTGTGAGTTCACTTAGCACTCCAGGGTGCCTTGGCACACGGTCTCGGAAACATGTAAACTATTAGATGCTAAAGTGAATCATAGGCCCTGAATCTTAAAACTGAGAAGTCAAAAAGCCTCTGCCAGAGTGAAAGTAAATGGAAAGCACTGTAAAGCAAGTATTCTTTATTCTTTAACATGTCTTATTCTTTAATCTCAGTGTTTTCTAGTTTTCTCAGTCTAGTTATTGCAAATATTTATCAGGATTCATAGTATAATTTTCTGTGGCTTTGGAAATTTGATGTTAGCATACGCGGTGGTTGTTTGACGCAAATGTTACTTGTATATTTTAAGAAAATAATATTATCAGTGTCTATTAGGACATTTTCAATTTTGACATGGCATTTTAAGAGTTGGACTGTTTTTCAAAGTTTCCAACTATACGTTTTTCCAACTACCTTTTCTCAACAGTCCATGAGATGTACGAGAGGAGACTTTCTATCTTCTCATGTGTATATCCTAACTGCAAATAAACCCTGGGGTGCTGTAAGTCAGGGGATTTGAACTAATTTTCCATTTTATCTAATTTTTGCATTTCAGTAACCCAGTTAACTCTATAAACATTGTTTCCTTTTAAAAACAAATATATTATAGAAATGTGTATTTACTCTCAGCTAAGGAACTCAGTGGATCTTATCTGGATTATTAGAAGAAACCAAATATGAGAATTTTTAAACTAGATGATGTTATTCATTTCCTGAACAATAAACTATGAGAACCATCAGTGTCCGCAACTGAAGGCTCAGAACCAAAAACTAAAGCAAGTTATGTTAAAGTGAATCATTAAGAATATAAATCAATTTTTAAGTGAAAAGTAAAACAGAAAATATAATAATGTAGAGCTCTTCTTACATATCTCAGGCAGGGCTAAGTAATATTGATCATTCGTGGGGATACCTCATTCCTGTCACTGACATTCTTATGATTTTGAATTAAAATTTTGAGTCATTTATTTTTTTCCCATCTGTTCATTTTTAATCCTAATTTCCCTACCACCTACTTTGTTAATAAAGTTTCCGTACCTTTAAATAGATAAAGTCATCATAATCTCTGGCTGTGGTAACAAATTAGCTGACTTTCATAACAGGGATAACTGGTTTAAATTTTACTCACTGATTGAAATCATTTCTCATCTACTAGACAACCGGTTTTTGAAGGAATGAAACCCAGAACTGGTGCTGGGCAGGCTGGTTGGTCTGGGATCTTGTGAATTCTCTCAGCTAAAAAACTCTTAAAAATCTAAAGGGAGAAGTAGCAGGGAGTTGGTCCTATGAATGAAGGCTGTACAGAGGTAACGGGAAGGGCATTTCACCTATGTTGTATGTGCAAGATTGACTCTGGTTGTTTCATATCCAACTACAAGAGCAGAAAGCAATAACTTAGCCTATGTTGTAATGTGCAATATCTAGTAAGTGAAACATTAGGAGAAAATAATAATATGTAAATAATATGGTACTACAAGAAAGATTATTTGATATTTTTAACTTCATAAAATCCTATCACCTAAATGTTAGAAATATAAGTGTGTATATGTATACGTACATACACATACATGTGTGTGTGTGTGTGTGCGCATGTGTGTTTCTGGATGTTGCATGTAAATGGATTGTGGTGTTATATTTTTCATGATTGGTATTGAATTGCTTTCTAGCTAGGTAGCTAGTCGCAGGTCTGTAGATAGAGGCATATTTACAGGTAGTTAGAAATAAGGATGATTAGAAAGATGGACAGAAACTCTACCCCTGTGCCTACTACTGTGAGTGAATAATGTTAAAATTGTGGCACGCAACATAATAAACCCCTTCCCTGAAGGAATGAAAATGTTTGCCTGGTTCACTCACTTCATCCTAATTGCTATACCAGAGTGCCTTCTTCTGGACTTTCCATTCCTGAGGCTCTTTCCTTGCAACGTGCATGTTAAATTTGCTACTCCTCTGAGCACCCACACTGATTTGCAGCATACTTTTTTAGCCTGCTTCAAAAGTCTGCTGCCATGTTACCAAAAGTATCTGGAGATTTTGCTCTGCATATATATATGTATATACACACATATATATTATATATATTTATATATACACGTACACAAACATACAACATGTGAAGAGACTGGTTCTTGCCACTCCTCCATTTCTTTTATCTATGAAATCTGCCACTATGCTATTTTTTCTTTTGAAAATATGACTAATTTCTTTTTATAAATACAATGACATGCTATCTTAAATGCAAAATTAAGTAAAGGATTTAAAAATAGTATGTGTGAAATGGGATGTCTTGTGTGTGTACATATATATATTGCAAAATGATAAAATACTATACAAATATAAGGTGTATTGAATTATCCTTTTATACCAACTAGTTTTTCTTTATGTGTATATGTTTTGAGTCTCTCTTTAAGTTTTGTATTTGAGTCATCGAAAGTAAGTTTTTTTAATTGGAGTATAGTTGCTTCACAATGTTGTGTTAGTTTCTGCTGTACAACGAAGTGAATCAGCTATATGTATACATATATCCCCTCCCTCTAGGACCTCCCTCCCACCCCTCCCCATCCCACCCATCTAGGTCATCACAGAGCACCGAGCTGAGCTCCCTGTGCTATATGGCAGGTTCCCACTATCTATTTTACTCATGGCAGTGTATATATGTCAATCCTAATCTCTCAATTCGTCCCACCCTCCCCATCCCCCCCATCCCCCCACCGTGTCCACATGTCCATTCTCTATGTCTACGTTTCTATTCCTGCCCTGGAGACAGATTCATCTGTACCATTTTTCTAGATTCCACATATATGCGTTAATATATGATATTTGTTTTTCTCTTTCTGACTTACTTCACTCTGTATGACAGACTCTAGGTCCATCCACATCTCTACAAATGACCCAATTTCATTCCTTTTTATGGCTCAGTAATATTCCATTGTACATATGTACCACATCTTCTTTATCCATTCATCTGTCGTTGAATATTTAGGTTGTTTCCATGTCCTGGCTATTGTAAATACTGCTGCAATGAACATTGGGGTACATATGTTATTTTGAATTATGGTTTTCTCAGTGTATATGCCCAGTAGTGGGATTGCTGGGTCATATGGTAGTTCTATTTTTAGTTTTTTAAGGAACCTCCATACTGATCTCCACAGTGGCTGTATCAATTTACATTCTCACCAACAGTACAAGAGGGTTCCCTTTTCTCCACACCCTCTCCAGCATTTATTGTAGATTTTTTAATGGTGGCCATTCTGACTGGTGTGAGGTGATACCTCATTGTAGTTATGATTTGCATTTCTCTAATAATTAGTGATGTTGAGCATCTTTTCTTGTGCCTCTTGGCCATCTGTATGTCTCCTTTGGAGAAATGTCTATTAAAGTCTTCCACCTATTTTTTTATTGGGTTGTTTGTTTTTTTGATATTTAGCTCCATGAGCTGTCTGTATATTTTGGAGATTAATCCTTTGTCTGTTGCTTCATTTGCAAATATTTTCTCCCATTCTGAGGGTTGTCTTTTCCTCTTATTTATGGTGTTCCTTTGCCATGCAAAAGCTTTTAAGTTTCATTAGGTCACATTTGTTTATTTTTGTTTTTATTTTCATTACTCTAGGAGGTGGGTCAAAAAAAGATCTTGCTGTGGTTTATGTCAAAGAGTGTTTTTCCTGTGTTTTCCTCTAAGAGTTTGATAGTGTCTGCCCTTACATTTTGGTCTTTAAACCATTTTGAGTTTATTTTTGTGTATGGTGTTAGGGAGTGTTCTAATTTCACTCTTTTACATGTAGCTGTCCACTTTTCCCAGTACCACTTATTGAAGAGACTATCTTTTCTCCACTGTATATTCTTAGCTCCTTTGTCATATATTAGGTGACCATAGGTACATGGGTTTATCTCTGGGCTTTCTATCCTGTACCATTGATCTATATTCTGTTTTTGTGCCAGTACCATACTGTCTTGATTAATGTAGCTTTGTAGTATAGTCTCCCCAGTATAGGTCCTTCTCTCTACCAGATATTTTATGGTTTTTTGTTATTAAGCACACTGTATTATCTTGCTTAGTGAGAAGGTTGAGTCATGATAATTTCCTGTTCCTTTTATTCAAGTTCTTTCCTATGAGTTGTATTTTCAGTACTCCAAGTGTCCAGCAAGGTAGCCAAGGTAGTTTTTGCAATGCCAAGTTTCTCTGATATTTTGGATAGATTGAGTTTAAAAGTGTCTGTAAAATGGTGGGGGAGAAATGCAGTTTCTTAATTTGTCATTCAGTTCTTAAATACCTTTAGAACTAAAAATTAAATAACAACAATAGCATAAAATATATCAATATCTTCTGATTATATTATTGTTTGATTTAAGAAATGTACTTTTGTCTATCCCCTCCAAAAGCAATAATATGTTGTTCAGATCATCACATCTATGTCAATACTTCACAATTTATATTTGGTTTCATCATTCACTTACTCATGGTTTCTTTCATTCTCCATAATAAGTTGAACATGTGTTATATACAAAGCATTATGCCAGAATAAAATAAAGGATAAAAAGTAGAAGTCTCTATCCTCATAATTCCTATACTTGAATGGAACCATTCCAGGAAGAGGTTAAAAATTCAGAAGATAGATTAGAGCGATGCTGTCATTTATATTCAACAATTCAGAGTCTTGAAGACTCCTAATGAGGTTTCAAGGATTATATTTTTCCTCCTTGCCTTATAAACAAATAAACCAAACTAAACACTAATAAAAGCCAAGCTAGAACTGTGTATATTATCCAGCTGCTCCAGGATTTCCCTCCAAAACTGATTTGTTCTCCTTAGTTAAGTACAGTGGCCACCAAAGCCAGATTGATTTGTAATGACAATTTTGCCATCTTTGGGATGTTAATCAACGGATTGGCATTAAAGTAAGAATCCATGGTAAATCCTAAGCAAATTCTGTGAGGTATTAATATCTGCTTTATATTAATCAGATGTTTCAAAGTAGTGGTGAAGGGCATGAGGAAGATAAGAACAAGCTTATTTTGGGCTTTAGACTCACTTTAAAGTGTTGGATATTGCAGACTAGCTCTTAAAAAAAAAGTCTCTGTATAACTGCTTGGAAATCTTGCTAAAGATCCTCACAGAAATTCTGGTGTTTCTGTAAATTGTGTTCATTTTTCTGTCACGTCAAGTCTGAGTCGAAAAATATTATCTCCACGCCGGGAATCCCTTCCCCTCTGTCTCACAGCAAAGTATGATGTTTTCTACCTCTGGGGACAAGAATAAAAGGTTCAGATTTCTGCATCTTACAGAAGTTTCAAAGCTAGTTTTAATTTCACCTTTTATTTTGTTTAATTTTAATTAATCTAAATTTTAAAAGTGGTACTCGATACAGTTATTGGAAAACTTTTAAGTTTGTCTGAAACATCTATGGTACATTCAATCTCCTTTTGCAATTGTAAATTTTAT
This sequence comes from Eschrichtius robustus, assembly GCF_028021215.1. Lineage (NCBI taxonomy): Eukaryota > Metazoa > Chordata > Mammalia > Artiodactyla > Eschrichtiidae > Eschrichtius > Eschrichtius robustus. Next base: position 51,082,184 of record NC_090831.1, on the reverse strand, counting down.
GAAATCTGAATACAGACCAAGTATTTTGAATGAAAATCTAACGTTCAAATAGAGAAATGCTGAAAGTGTAAATTGCGCAGCTGATTTGGAAGACAGAATGAAAAACATAAAGCGTCTGATTAGTACTTTATCTATTGATTAAATGTTAAAATGATGATATTTTAATATATTGGATTAAATAGATTATAAAAATTGGTTTCACCTGTTACTTTCTACTTACGTGGCTACAAAAATTTTTTAAAGTGTGTGTCTTGTATTATATTTCTATTGGACAGAACTAGTATATATTTTAGAAGTGGTATTAAATATAATATTACATATAATAACATACTTTTATGTTATTTTTATCTCTGATCATCTTGAAATTACTGTGATAATAAAATTATGAACATTTACCTTAGACCTTATATGTCAGGTACTCTGGTAATCATTTTACTTCTCTAGCTAACTGTATATGAGTGTGCCATGTCATCTCATTTCCATATCTAATTACATGTAGCATCATGATTGGTATGTAGTGCGTATCCATTATCATTCTTGTGAGTAAGATTTAAGATGCTCTTCTTGGAAGTAATTTTTGCCTCATGGCTAAAGGTATGAGAGGCAGGGTTATTGAAGAGAGAAGAAAAGTTTTAGCAAACTGTTTGAGGTAGACTTCCTCTTAATGTTACTTTTCCTAATTAAGGTGGCAATGTCTTAGCATCTGGAATTCCCAGAGATCTTTTCACTTCATGGCTCAAGAGAGAGATATTCAGGAAAAAAATGTATAAGATGGGTTATATTTATTTTGAGAAACTATCACTCAGCCAAAAAAAGAAAAGGTTATTACATTCACATCATATTGCTTGTCTGGGAATCCTTCTAGTGAGAAAATGAACGGAGCCATAAAATTAAAGAAAATATTGACAGGGTTTTCAGACACTAGGAAATGGCAGCCCCTCTTTCCTTTCTTATGAAACATCTCTTTCTGGGATCTCTGAAACCAAACAAATATCAAAGGGCTTTATTCTTCTTTCTAAAAGTTGTCTACATCCTGTTCTCTGAGGTCCATGACGAATGCAAATTGGGAAAATGCTGTATTACCATGGAGAACGATTAAATAAAAATAGGACCACCATGAGACAGTTAGATTCCTTATTTCCCTGATGTAGTCTGTGTCTTTTATAAATAAATTACGACATCTTCAGAAAGTTTTTATTGTGGAGTTTTAAATAAGGTTGTAATTTCATGTCTTGAAATAAATTTTGACTTTTAAAGTAATAAAATTCATATGGAAGTAACTCTAGCTGATACTGAAGTTGTAGATGAAACTAACCACTTTCTCAACATTTTACTAGGCATTTTTGGCTCAGAAATCTGTTATGTTGGTAAAGAAATGACTCCTTAAGCTTTAAGTAAACCATTGAATAATTTAAAAATTGGGGGAGAAACACCCAGCAAATTGTGTTTTTTAGTGATGTTGATATCTCATTGCTTAGAAATTCTTATACACCCAAACCAACTAAAATTCATTGCCAGCTTCCATATAATTCACAGAAACGCATTGTTTTTCTTTTCTTTCTTTTGGGGGAGTGGGTGTTAAATTTAAATAGTACATTAATGTATTAAAGCTCTGTTTAAATGCATTTTTAAACTCTTTTCCTAGTCTCTGTTTTTGAGCGCAAAGTGCATTGCACACATCATAAATTAATACTGAGAAACCCAGATTTACCCCAATAGGGTCTCTCAGTGACGACTTTATAAACTAGGCCCTTGTTTATTCTGTGTGTGGCCACTTTGGTTATTAGTAGGAGTTACACTGACTGCCTTTTTGCAGATTTATGAGACTTGGCAAAAACCTTGAGAAAACAGAGCCCTGCTTCTCTCAATAGAAAACATTATTAGATACTAAATAAACATTAATTTAGGTAAACTGGTACTACTCAGTCCAACAGGAATACAGTCTTAGTTGGATTTCATTGTGATGGGTGAAAGTATACAAGAGGGGAAATTGCTCTATAGAGATGGCAAAGAAGGGACATTTATTTAAGTGATAGCTAAGACTTTGTTCTTAGAACACCTTCATGCTCATTCATGAGGGCCAGTGCTCCTCTGTCCGGGAGGCATGCATCATGCCCTGCTCCCACTGGAGAAGGGTCAGGAGAACACTCAGTCTTTTTAAAATTAGCTCAGAATCCCTGATAGTACAATGATTAATTTTCTCTGAATTCCAACAAAAGCTTTGGGAAGTAGGCATCCTGTGCAGTTAGTTAACACATGGTTTTCAAATAATAACTCTTGAAAACACTGAAGTTTTTGAAGAGGGTAAAGCATTTTTAAAAGGATAACTTGAACCTATCTCTATCTCTTGTCAATAAGTTAATGTCATGAAAAAAAGGGACGATTTGTATGCTAGATTAAAAATGAGAGCAACACAGCTAGGTACAGTGTGTCACACTGAATTGGATCCTGAGTTGGACAAACCAATTGTAAAGAACAACTTGGGGACAATCATGAAAAATTTAATATGGACTGGATATTAAATAAAATGAAAATTTATTGACAGGCAAAATAGAGGTAATTAACTTATAAATATACAAAATAGAGTATTTGATATGATCTTGTGATAAGAAAATATATATGGAAGAATATGGAAAGATAAGCAAGATTTTAACAGTGGTAATCTCTGAGTGGAGTGTGAATAGAAATATGATGTCTTTATTTTCTTCTTTTTGCTTGTCTGTGGTTTAACTGTGTAGAGTGCAAATATACTACTTCTGTAATAATTACAATCTATTATTAATAAAATAATTAACCAGCGGTAAAATTTACATTGACGTTTACACTAAAATATTGTGTATTGTGAAAGAATGTAAAGAACCCCTAGACTTTAGTCAGTGCATTGGGTTATGTCTTTGTTTTGTGGTGTAGAATCCCATAGGTTGTTTTAATGATATTAAATTTGTTTTTATTGATAATAAACTAGTTGGTACAAAAACAGCACTGGAACTTTGCTAAGAAATATCAAGTCTCTCTACAATAAGAAGATTAAAGCAGATTTTTCTTCTTTTGAGAATTCTAAATGCATTTTGAAGTTTTAGGGTAACAAAACAGAGAATATTGCTCTAATAAAAGAGTTTTTCCAACTCCTTTCACTCCCATCACTTGTCATGTTATGCATTCATTCATTCAGCATGAGGCCATTCCCTCACAAAAACTTCTGGAAACTTGGATTAAGTAGATCTGGCTCTTAGTAAGGACTCTGTGGTAATCAGAAACTGTTAATAATGTGTTCATGTCTTGCAAGTTGCAGACTATAGATTATACCGAGTAAATGACATATGACAGAGTCAGGAAATAATAAATAAGAAGAACTCTGTTGTAACAGGTAGGACCGAATTGTGTGTGCTGATGTTTGGAATAACATCATGATGAAGAATGTCTCAACTTTTTTCTTATAATGTAAGTGATCTTGTACACATTAGAACAGTAAGACACCTTAAAGACCATCTTCACTAATCCCTTCGTTTAAAGATGAGGAAACCGCAATTCACAGATAGAATAATTTGCCAACAGTCACACTGAGATTTATTGGCAGAGCTGAAACCAGAACTTAACTTATGTGATTTCTAATATTGTGCATTTTTACTCTGTCATATTAAAAAGTTTTCCCTACTTGAGGAAGGGGAGAAAATGCAGAAGTCTTATTTAATAAATTAATATGCACTATAGAAAATCATATTGAACTTAAAAATGAAAGCTTGATGTTAAGCTGATTTCTCTTAGATGACCAAATATCTCCCTCTAAAATTTAAGAACAGTAATCTTAAACACATTGGTTCATTTCCATTGATACTATGTGTTTATTTCAGCCCAATATATAATATATAGTATCATATAATATCATTCAATTTAATTAGTTCTTATGTTCAGAGAACATGTAACTATGGTAAGAATTACAAGTCCAAGAAGTCACGTATTACTCGTCTCAAGATTGATTGAATATGAGTAGGCTGATTATATTTTTACTCTGATTTGGATTTCAAAAAGAAGCAATTCTGTTATGTTCTTCAAAAACTTGTTTTGAGCATCTCTTTTCAGTTTTCATGTCAACTGAGATGTTAACAGTTTGTAACCACATCATGAAAATACATTTGGACATTTTTACCTTCGTACCTGGTATATCTAGACAGGAAGAATACCAGGTAAAAAAGAGGGGTCAGAGGCTATTTCTTTACACTTCATAAAGAAAATCATTCTCCTTCTAGTTAAGGTGGAGGAAACAAGACGTTTTTCTAACCCTCTATGCCCAGTAAGTACCAAGCTCCAAATGAGAATTGTCATTGCTTTGAATGCAGTAACTGTTTAAAGAGTAGAAATGTTTTAAATGTTCACAGTAAGCATACTTAATGTCACTTACGTAAGTTGTCCTATTTAGATGGCAACTTCCCCATTCCACCTTTTAATCTTGTCCGTTTTATTCCATAGCAGTTTCCACATTCTGACACATTATATTTCCTTTGTGTTTGGTTTCTGTTCCTTTTTCTAAAATACAAGCTGCTTGAAAAGATTCTTTTTTCTGTGTTCACTCAGTATGTGCAGTGCCTGGAAAGGTGCTTGACACTTTGACACTTAGAAGGTGCTCAGTAAATATTCTCTTGAATGAATAAATTAATAGTTATCCACAGTTGTGGTTCAGTTATTATCTTAAATCAGATAAAATAGAATATTTGTCTCCTTATGTTAACAAATATTATATTTTAGAAATATCTCATAAATCATCTTACAAATTTAATTTTACTAATATATCAGTAAATATTTTTCATATATATACATTAAAAATTATAGGACACATTAATAGTAGCATGTAGTAATATTTTAACTGCTCAATAATTTCAGCATGCACAGAGAGTTTAACTCTGTGGCTTTGACCTTTACCCTGGGAGGAAAAAAAGGTAGTGATTAAGTGTGTTTGTTGTTATTATTCCGTTGTGGGAATAATTGCTTATTCTGCAAAAGTACTATAAGTTACAGTGTTTACTGCCTTATTTTTTGATAAAGAAATAGAATGTGTGTCTTAGTCTAGCCACAAAAAGGGGATGATTCTGGAGCATTTCATGAATTCAAAGATGAGTATTTTTTTCCTGTTTTAACATCTGTGAAAGTAAGATGGATCTTACAAACAATGGTATATCATAGTTTGGCAACATTTTTTTCTTGGTGAGACCTAACATGAGGATGTACAGGATAATATATTAACATCTTAGGTTAGATTAAATAAGGTATAATAAATAATATTAACTCACTTTCTTAGAAATGTTTTCACAATATACTTAAAAGCTTTATTCTTAAAAAACAGCATTCATCTATAGACTCTGTGAGAAATTTCGGCAGAAATATTGTCTTGTTACATTGATTTCAGGTTGCTTTAAGCCGTAGATTTAAAGCCTTTGCTGAAGTAAAAATGATATTTTCATTGTTAAAAGCATATAAATAGATATCTGTTCGGATTACAGTTGATATTTTTATGTGTTGCCTAACTCTTAGTACCATTTACATCTAATAGTTAATTCTCAGATCTCACTTGTTGACATATTTAACACAGTGGCTCTCTTGATCACTTCATCTTCCTCTAAGGATCACACGCGGATCCAGAGCCCCACACACTTTGCTTTTCCTCCCCTCTCACTAGCAGCTTTTTCCTAGTCTTAGTTGCTGATTCTGCCTCATCTCCCTGACTTTGGAACATGGAACATGCCTGGGATCAGTGCGTGCACCTTTTCTTTCCTCTACCTGCACTCCCCCCCTTGGCAATCTCACCTCTCATAAATGCCATCTACATGCTGGAGACTATCAAAGGTGTACTTCTACCCCTGACTGCTCCCTTCTACTTCTGACTTTAATTCGCTCTTGTCTTCTCAGTGTTGCCAGGTGGATGTCCAGTAGGCAAATTTAACGTATTCAACACCCAAATCTGGGTCTCCCAGCAAACCTCCTCTTGAGCACCCTCTCTCACATTCCGTATCTAGTCTCTCAGTAAATGGTGTTAGCTCCGTTTTCAGGTCGCATGCAGAATCCGACCATCACTTTTTGCCACCTCCACAGCTAAAATTTTGCGTGTTTCATTCACCGAATTTTGACCTTTTCCAGATCTTTGCTTCAGTTTAACTTTTCTTTGAGGCCTTCTGTAAGCATCCTCTTTAAAACTGCAAACCTCAACCAGGGGCATTCTCCATTCTTCTCTTTTTCATATTTTTTTTTTCTGTAGCCCTTGTCATGGCCTGTGTGATATGTGTATTGACTACTCTCTGTCTCTCTGTACCCATCCTTAATAGAATGTAAGCTCCATTGGGAGCAGGAGCATATCTATTTGTTTCTATGTTTTATCCCCAACACCTAGAAGAGCATCTGTCACATTGCAGATGCTCTATAAGTAGTAACTGAATGAATTTAAAACTATCAGCATTACCACCATAGGAAATACTCCTTCATTCTGGCTCTCCTTCCCTCCCTCCCTCCCTCCCTCCCTCTCTCCCTTCCAGGAAAACATATCACTTGACCTGTGTTTCATACCTATGACTCATAGAGCATATACTTTAGTTAGCTGTGCATCCAAACTTAGGACAACTCTTTATAAAAAACAATTTTTGAATTCTCTTTGCTCATATTATAATTCAGCAGTTTTTCCACCAGTATGAATTATTATATAGAAAATTATAGTATATTATGTTGAATACTTTTTAAAATAATTTAATATGTTGTTTATACAAATCAATTAAATGGCAATGGCTACAAAGTAGTTCTTTAATAATGTAAAAATATCCCCTTAAGAAAAAATATTTAAACCTAAATTTCCTTTCATTCTTGAAATTCTAAAGCTTCCAAAGAAATTCTGCACTTTCAGAGAAAGTGGAGATTTGCAATAACTATTAATTACTATTAATTATTACTATTAACAAAAAGCTTGTAAAATAGTTGCTCATCTGAACTTAAGTACATTTAATTAATGTTGAAATTTTTATACATATTTTGCATTGTCTAAGCCCTTCTTGATTTTCCTCTTCCTTATGTTTTGCCGAATAAGCTATGGTGAAAACATTAATGTGTATAATGTTATTACTATATTGCTATTTATGATAATTTCAGAATATTATTTACTTATAACAGTATAATTGATAAATACTGTGAACAAATATAATCCATTTTTAAAATATAGTCTTGATCATTTTGCTAATGGTTTCTCAGATTGACAAAAATGATAAATCTAGTGTTAGATATTATGTCTAACTTTTTAAGGAATGAAACTCCAATTACTTAGATTAATAATTTTCTTTCTCTTATTCATTTCACAATTGCTTAATGTCCTCTAACAGAAATATACCACGTTTGAGCATATCATTTTCTGGTAACTAGATTTTCTAATAACTGACACTGATGTATTACTAAATTCTATTGTTCATTTCACTTACAAGTTTATGTTGTGACATTTAATAATATCAAACAAATAAATATATTCCCTTGCCATAAATAAATTTATTACAAATTTCTCTAACATTCTTGTTTATATTTATGGTACATTTCAACCAAAGCAGCCTAGCTATTTCAAGATGCCCCTTCATCTTCTTTTCTACAAATGTCCAACCATTTCATATGATTAGAGATTATGCTGACAGTAGTAATTATAAAAATGAATCACTATATTTTGACTTTGCATCCTATAGTCTTTTCTTGCGAGAAAAACAAAAATATTTTCAAAATGCATGTAGTATAGATATCTTGTTATATCAGTGTCATGTTGCTGTAGCTTTAAGTTTCAAGCATTTGGTGAAGTAAAATGTTTTCATTTTTTAAAATTTTAAAGAAAAGCAGTTAACTTGAATAGCAGTTTTTCGTATTTTATACATCTGTATTGAAACTTTTCATGGGGCTTTGTTCCTACCTGTCTTGGAGTTCTGGAATGATTATGTCTGTGATACTCTTGGTTTGTCTTGAGTAAACCTGATTGTTTAAATCACTCTGAATCATTTTTGCAAAATCAAACTCAGTACTATACTTAGTATATGTTATGGATATGGGAGTAAAATCTAAAAATAAAGGTTAGCACTCTTATTGCTAATATTATACTTAGAAAAGACCTTAAACTTGCAATAGTTCCAGCTTTCGTGTTTTAAAGGAAAGGACAGTAAAACCTAGAGAGGTCTTGAACTGCTATAACAAAATGCTACCAACTGGGTAACTATAAATAACAGAAATTTATTGCTCGCCATTTTGAAGGGTTGAAGTCCAGTATCAAGGCGTCAGCATGGTTGTCTTCTGGTGAGAGCCTTCTTCCTGGTTCGTAGCTAGTGCCTTCTTCTTGTGTCCTTACATGGCGGAAAGAGCTAGGGGGTCTCTCTGGAGCCTCTTTTTATAAGGCGCTAATCCCATTCATGATGGTTCACGCTCATGACTTAACCATCTATCAAAGGCTCCATCTATGAATGCCATCATCTTTGGACGTTAAGATTTCAACATATGAATTTTAGGTGGGGGGGGGGGGGGGGGGCGGAAACATTCAGACCATAGCAAAGCCACATAAATTATCTGAGGCAAAAAAGCTTGTTGGTGGCAGAACCTGGCCTCAAATTATTATCGGGAATCCATGATGATACTGCTTTCTTCCAAATGGTAGTTAAATATTTGTTTATATCATGATGTTTTCCATTAAAGACCAATCCATTATTACAAGAAGATGTTGCTCAGTTATGGTTGCTGTTAAAAAGAATGAAAAATTCTAGGAGGGTGAAAATGAAGTATCTTGGTTTTGCCCTTTGTATGAGGACTGTGTTGATTACACTAAGTATAATTTAAAGTAATGGAGTCATTCAAAGAATGTGTTACCATATAGTTTGATATTAACTTCCCATATATTTCAGTGTTAAATGCTTTATACATCAGTTTATGTATTTACTCCATATGCTTTACATATTACATAGGTCTTCTAACCTGATATCATCTGTATAAATAAGTGAACACAAAATGAAAATACTATAACTGCTGTGATATCCTGTATTTTTAAGAACATGAGTATTGTTATCTCAGGTTAACTCATAAAATAACTCCATGATGTACTTTTCTTGTGCCTGAGTAGAGTTACACTGCATTTGTCGTGTTTACAGATACGTTGTCTGTCAGCCATGAAATGCAATCATGTTTTATGTTGGCCCATTCTTTCTTTTTTAACTTCTAATCAATTCCATGTTGATTATCATTATCAGACTTTTGATCCACCTTTGTTAACAGCTTATTAACTAGTACTTAAGGAGTGGCATTATGTTTCTTCATCTACACCTCAATATTTTCTTTTATTCATAAAGCATAACCTATCTACCTTTCTAATTCCTTATAATACTGGGCTGACCAAAAAGTTCGTTCGGGTTTTTGGTAAGATGTTATGGGAAAACCCGAACGAACTTTTTGGCCAGCCCAATACTTAGGTTCTCTATCACAAATTTACATGTGATTTTCAGGTTATTAAAGAATCTCATTTATTTCTCTTAGAAAATTTATAGAACGTTGTATTGCCCAAATTCATTTAGTGTTTAATAAGTCAGAAGAACAGATTTTTTTTTTTTATGTTTTCCCTTTCATTTGTTCATTTCTTACCTATCTAAAAAACATTTATTAGACTTCTACTTTGAGCCTAGTCAGCTTCTATGGGCTATTTAAGGGAGATTTAAAAGAATATACGTTTTCTGTGTTTAATCACCTTCCAATATTTTTGGAGAGACAGGAGGTGTGTACAGTTCAGGCAGTATACAAGATAATTTGACTGTAAGTTAGTGTGGTAGAAAAAAAACGTGATCGTGATAGAGAGTGAGTATTTTGACTTGGAATTTATCCATAAATGCTTTTTGGATGCGATTGGATCTGGGAGAGCAGGATATCATGCACAGGGAGAAGGAAATGAACATGATTTGGATGGCATGTGTTAGTTGACCATCTTGACTGGAACAGGGAGTACACATTGAGGAATAGAGAGAGAAAGTAATTTGTGTGAGGAAGGAACTGGCATACCAAGCAAGGGAGTTTATATTTTAAATTAGAGATGGCATTATGAAAGCAAACACTTTATGAAAACAAACACATCTGGAAACATCAGGCATTCCCAAGATTGTAGTCTACAGCTGGAGTCCAGAATACCAATTGTACTAACCCAGGCATATAGTAACAGCCAACCAAGGCTCCCTTAGTGACCTTGAAAATGGAGTAAAAAAATTAATCCTAGACATAAAGTAACATGTATGTTACTAAATGACATGACTGACACAGATGACAACCTTGTTTAGTAGTTAAAGAATAGATACCGCCTTTTCTTCCCATACATATGTTACTTCTCTATTTGATAAAGAGAAGTAAGAATAGATCTGAAAGCAGGCTTTCTGATAACTGACTCTACACTAGATACGATCCAATAACACTGATCCTTTAGAAAGCAAGATTGAAGTAAGTTGAAAAAATTAACCTCTTTTAAGAAATAGGTTTATGTATGTTGCCTGTTAATTATTTTCAGAATATTTATGTGCACTTTACTAGAACTACATAATATCCCTGTTAGGTTGATGACATATTAACATACTAAATTTACATAAAAGAACTCTAACACTCTGAGTGGTTAATTAAATTCCTGAAGATAAGATGTCCTGTAGGAGGCAAAGCCAGGACTTCCATCAGGCCTTAGGGCTTTATTGCTCTTTCCGCTACAACATGATTCTTCCCTGTTCATATTTCTCTGTGTCCTTTATAAAATAATCGCTGGAGAAGTTGACATATATTAAAAAGTCAGATTTTAATAGTAGAAGTTATATGACAGAAATCTACAAATAGCAAAATATCAAAAATGTTTCCCCCAGTTGAAAATCTTCTCCCAGTTGATGCACATTCATTTTTAGCAACAAGGCATAATTTATCTTCCAATGGTAATTATTTTAATCCTTTTTACAGATTTGAAGTTAAAAACATGATTATAGACAGTTGTATAATTTAATTGCTTTAAACCTTATCATAAAATACCATTTATAGAATATAATAATTTTTCTTAAAATAGATGAACTTACAAATTTTCCCTAGGTGGGTGGATGATACATGTGCCTGTTTCAAATGGTTCAAATGCAGTATTTGAGAAATCACAGTTGCATGCCTAATTCACACTGATGCTTATCACAGTTCCTGGCAGTCATCCCTTTTTGAGTGAGTAAGTAAAATAGTACTTACTCACTTAAACTTAAAATAGTAAGTTACATAGTAACGTTCAAAAAGAGAACTCTTTATTAGAGTTAATGCAATACAAGAATTTTATTGAAGAGTGCCTGAAAAACTGATTTTTTTGAAGTGCCAAGGAAGGAAGATATCTTTTTCTCTCATCATTTTATAATCAAGAATTTTTTCCTGTTCTTTGACATTCCAAAAGATGCATGCATGCACTATTACAATTGAACTTCACATTCTTTCTTGGCCAAGACAGCAATAACCTCTACATTTCTACTTTTCTCTAAGTGGCTTGCATATTTTACCACTTAGACACTGCTCTCCTACCCCGTTTGAATCTGGGTGTGTATTTACTTAGGAAAACATTTGTGCTGTGAATGTTTTAGGACTATGGTGGTTGTAAAGACAGGATGAGTATTTAAATATGTGCTTAATTTCTGCTAAGTTCAATTTTGTCCTTTGTCTTCTAGATAAAAGTCAACAATTAACAGAAGGAGACAAAGGGGAAGTATAAAGGTGATAGTAAAGAAAGAATCACATTAAAATATTTTCTTATTATAAAACTTTCTCCACTGAGACCAACGGGGATATAGGGAGAGTGAAACTTAACAGAATTTCCCAAATTACTGATGGGCATTCGCTCAGTTCCCAATAGGTACCAACAGGATTCGTTGGCAGACGGCACCCAGTTGGGGGAACGGAACTATCTTAATCTGTATTAAGGAATAATCATCGTAATGGCTAATGTTTATTTTACACATACTATGTGGAGAGGGAATTTAATGTGTACTATTTCAAATCAAATAACATATCAAAGTTGCCATTTTTCCTAAATTTTGAAGAAATTCTTGTCTAGAAAGTGGTAAAACTAGAACTCATGCCCAAGCCCACCTGACTCCAGATTTCAAACTTTTTACGATATCATGGCCCCTCTACATACAGGGGTTTTCTGCAACATTCTCAAGTGAGGTGAGAAAAATGTGATTCTGAAAACTCTTGGAAAAAGATACCCAGAAATACCAAGAATGTTCCTGACCCACTCAGTCATTCCTCCTATTTTCTGTGGATATGAATCTTTGTAGCAGACATGGGTCATTCTATTTTGATCCAAAGTTTCCCTATGTTTCTGGTACTCTTTTTTTTTTTTTAAAGGGAACGCTATTTATTTATTTATTCATTTTGGCTGTGTTGTCTGGTACTCTTAAGGCTACACAGGCTTTTAAAGTCTTCATGATAGCACACAGAGGTGACATATGGAGATTTTTGGCTGCTTCATCACCATACATCATATAAGTGGGCTGGTGAAGGAAAAAGGAAGAGATCAACTGCTTCTTTCATTTATTTAACACATATATGCTCATCTCCTACTCCATGCCAGACACTGTGCTAGACTTTGGGGATACAGTGGTGAATGTGATTCATGTCTTTGCTTTCATGTGGTTTAAAAGAAGTACATGTGTCTGCAGATGGAGATTACACTTGTTCTGGAAGGTACAAATGCAAATCTTATGAGATGTAGGGAATGGCCTAAATATTATTTGGAAACATTTTTTAAACTGTGATTTTACCATACTATAACAATTTACTCTTTTGAATACTTTGAAAAAGTACAGCAGTTATAATTTAAAGCTACAGTTCTTTATGTGTATAAACTCTTTTGGGTCTTACAATATCCAAATAAGCTTTCAGAAGTAACTTTAGGTTGGCTTACCCTCAAAACTGTTTCTAAATATTAATCTCAGTTCCAAGACTTTTGTCAAACACATTTAGTAACCCCAAATTGAATATTCTAATATAAAAAACATTTATTTTTCACTTGGCCTTTATTATTATTTTCTAACAATTTCCATGTCCAGTAAAGCAAGTGTGTTCTTTTGGTTAGGATTTCATTTTGGCAGCTCATGTCGCCAGTGCTCAACAAACTGGAAATTCAGAGAAAATAACGTATTATTATTCCTGCAGCATGAGATCTTATCTTATCTACTTGTGCATGGAAAAAACTTACATTGTGGGATGAAAGTTGGGAACTTTAATGCCAAATTACACAAACACATTTGCAAGCATGATAGGAGAACATGGGAGTTTCCAGGTTTCCTTTTAAGTTTCATACCCACTTAATATCTTTGGAAAAATAGTTGCTATCATAGTTCATGGAAAAATGGTGGAACTTTAAGTTAACATTTTTTGAGAGCTACCTATATGCCACACAAGGTCGTAAGTGCTTTCCATGCATTATCTCATTTTATTCTTGTAACAACCATATTTAATAAGAACTGAGAATCCTGTTTTACAGATGAGGAAACTGGACTTAGAGAAATTAAGTGAATTCTTTCAGGATGTAAAGCTGATAAGTAGCAAAACGGGGATTACAGGCCAAACCATCGCAGAGCCAGGGCCTAAGCCCTTAAGGCTGTGTTACCCCTGGGAGATTCAAGAATTTTATTATAGTTGCTATAACACATGGTAAAAATAAATGAGGTTAATTATTGAGGATTTTGAGAGATTACCTAAAGTGAATTCTGTATTTTAAAATCCAGACCACAGTGCTAGTTTCACTTATGAGTTAACTTCAGAGGTTATATCATAGGAGGTGATATGATATTTTCTCTAAGAGAGAAATATGTAAAAAATAAAAATGAGCACACATCTGTAGCTGTGTGCTCAACTCAGGAATCTCCTGCTTATTCTAATTGAGGCAGAAAGATTTGGGATGGTCATTTATTTTTTATCTCTTTACTTATTTATTTATTTACAGTCAGCAGTCTTTTATTTGTGTACAAGGTGCTCTGCCACTAATTTCTGTGAGATCTCAGGGAATCGCCACACTTGGTTGCTTAAGCTTAAAAATGAATGGGTTGCAAATGAGGAACATTCTACAAAATAAGGAATCAGTACAATTAAAAAATATCAGCATCGTGAAGGACAAAGAAACTGAGGAACTGCCCCCAATTAAAGAAGGTTTAAGAAACAAGGAGACTAAAGGTGTGATCCTGGATTGGATCCTAAACCAGGAAAAAGACATGAGTGGATCAATTGGCAAAATTTAAATAAGGTCTATAAATCAGTTGACAGTATGATATCGCGTTTAATTTTTTGGGATGGTCATTTAAATCCACTTTTTCAGGTACAGCTGGTAAGGATGGGATTAAACACAGCCCAGAAACTGATATTAAATTTACACAATGTTTTACGTCAATTATATCTCAATAAAAAAGAAAAAGAAAAATGAAACTGATACTGGTAGATAGGGAACTAGATAAGGATGGCAAGGAGGGTGGAAGGGAAAATTGGATAGCCAAATATTCAGCACACGACTTTAACAGAACAATCATCCAAAAAAAAAAAAAAAAAAGCAAAATATATTTATATAAGAAAGACAAGAAAGGTGTTTAGAAATAACAGGCTACCTGATATAGAAGTTGAAATTTCTGGTACCTTATCAGTCTCACTTCATAAGACAGCAGCCAGATCCATTCTTCACACAGCCATATGGCTCATGCCCTGGGCAATTGCAAGTTACTTTTAAAATACAAATGTGTTAGTCTAGGACCTACTCTCTTATATGTATTAAGAGAATGTAGGTAAAAGGGATGAATTCACCTTTACCCATGAGCTTGTTAACAAGGTCCACGCTATGCTTCCATATTGCATATCTGGTATAACTAATAGTGTTTCTGAAAGAAAGTGTTATAGAGTCATACTCGAAAATATGATATCTTCATATGAAGGTATATATAAAGTTTAAAACTTGTGTTAATTATAAAACAATACTCTATCATTTTACAATAATGCTATTTGGTCTATACATTATACTTATTTTTAGTTTTATTACTGTCTGATCCACATGAATTGAAATATGCATTTTGAAGACAGTAAAGCTTATGTTATACAAACATTAAATGCTTATGCAAATATGTATTTGAATAATAATTGAATATGGAAGGAATTTTTTAATATATGCTTTTAATATTCCATCTTAGGGCTAGTAGATATATGAAGATGTTCTAACATGCACGATAGCTCTTTGAATATGTGGGAGAGACAACCTCAAATCTGGTATGCTGTAAATACAGCAATTTTGTAAGCTGTTATAAATAATACTTGGCATGTTTGCAGATCTGGAATGGTTTAAATGTAATTGATTTTTTAACTTTTTAACTTACCTAAACCTAATTCAGTATTAACATAAGGTCTAATTTTGTTCTGCTTTCAGTCAGGAGATATTGCTTTCCTATTTTCTGGGTTATTATAGTCAATAAACTAAAAATTATTTTTGAGCTCCTGCTATATATCAATGTTTTACTGTGTTATGATAATCATAGGATGTTAATAATGAAGTTAGATCAACCACATTTTGTAAGCTGTTATGAATTTCAAAATATACTTTATAATAAATAACAATTTTAAGGTTAGTAAAAAACTGTAAAAAATTGATCTTGGATAAAATATAACTTTTTAAACATTATTTTTTCATGCAAGAAAATTCTTTTAATTAACTATTTAATACTTTACATATGTCAAAGGATGTCAGCAACTTATAAAATATAAAGTATGTAAACTTCTTAAGTAGCGTCATAACTGGAAAGGGTAATTTTTTAAAGAAAGTGAAACGTAAAGAACACTGATAAGAGTTTGTGAAAGGTCTTTTTACCCATTTTAAAAATAAAGGTGAGGGGTAGGAATGGAAAACAGTACACTGAATTAAATAGGATAGATGCAAAAAAATTAAAATGTGTATGTAATGTACTACAATCCAATATAAAGGATATATTGAATTGTAGCATATGTCATTACTATATTTTGAATACACCATTGAGTATAGTATATCCTTCAATTCTACATAGCCCGCAAGGTTATTTAAAATTCCCTGTTTTCCCCTTTGAAGCTAGTATCCTTTCTGGAAAAGACACCAAAAGAAGCCTAATCCTTTTAATCTTTTAATACAAGTGAAAATCTTAAAGTCAAGCATTATACATATTCACCAGTGTTTATTCTATTTTGATTCTATTTGTTATATGAAGTTATTATTTGATTGGATATTTAGTTATTTTCTCTTTCTTAAAGAACTACATCATTTAATTTATTTTTTCATTGAAGTATAGTTGATTTACAATGTTGTGTTAATTACTGCTGTACAGCAAAGTGATTCAGTTATACATATATATATATATACATACATTTAAAAAAATATTCTTATCCATTATGATTTATCATAGGATATTGAATATAATTATCTGTGCTCTACAGTAGGATCTTGTTGTTTATCCAGTCTATATATAATAGCTTACATCTGCTGACCCCAACCTCCCACTCCATCCCTCCCAAATCCCCTCCCCCTTGGCAACCACCAGTCTATTCTCTATGTCCGTGATTCTGTTTCTGTTTCATAGATAGATTCATTTGTGTCATATTTTAGATTCCACATATAAATGATATAATATGGTATTTATCTTTCTATTTCAGACTTACTTCACTTAGTATGATAATCTCTAGTTGCATCCATGTTGCTGCAAATGGCATTATTTCATTCTTTTTCTTATGGCTGAGTAGTATTCCATTGTATATATATACACCACATCTTCTTCATCCGTTCATCTGTTGATGGACATTTAGGTTGTTTCCATGTCTTGGCTATTGTGAATAGTGCTGCTATGAACATAGGGGCACATGTATCTTTTTGAATTACAGTTTTGTCCAGTTATATGCCCAGGAGTGGGATTGTTGGATCATATGGTAATTCTATTTTTAGTTTTGTGAGGAACCTCCATACTGTTTTCCATAGTGGCTGCACCAACTTACATTCCTACCAACAGTGTAGGAGGGTTTGCTTTTCTCCACACCCTCTCCAGCATTTGTTATTTGTAGACTTTTTAATGATGGCCATTCTGACTGGTGTGAGGTGGCACCTCATTGTAGTTTTGTACATCATTTAATTTAAATGAGTGGCACTGGAAGCACTCCAGATACAATTGTATCTTATCCTTCATGACAAAATTCAGACCATCACTGATTGTCCCCGCTCAAGCCATAGAAATGGAGTTTGTTTATTTACTTGCATGGTCATTTGTTTGTCTTGGTGGTAACCTGTGATTATTTTCTTCATTTATCTTTATACTTTTGGAAATTATATAATAGTTCCCTGAGAACTCTTTATTTTATGGCCCTTATAAACTCTAGGTATAAGTTCAGGTCATTATTAAATGTCTTTAAAACCATAATTTGCTTTTGTACTTAAAGAGAATCTTAGTAGAAATTAAATCAAATGCAGTAATTTAAAAATGGCTAATACACATTGATCACTTACTATGTACTGGGCATGGTGTAGTGCTTTACATAATGGTTTATAATCCTTACAACAAATGAGTTAAATACTGGTATAATCTACTATTTCAGATGTGATAAGTCAGACACAGTTAAGTAACTTTCCCATGAATAAACAGGAGGCCAGCGGCAGACCTGGGCTTTGCGTGCTCAAGCACCATGCCACTCTACTTCTGACATGTCCTGGAGGAGTTATGGAAGGTATAACTGGGCATGTTTAGAACTATAGGTAGAAGAAATTTAACAATGCAATCATATAAGTGTACAAAAATGAAAATTATAGTATTAGTTTATGTATAATAGTTACAACTTTATTTTCAAATTATTTTTAGTGTTTTAATAGCAGAACTAAACCAAATGTGAGAGTATGGACTGGGTCATAGTCTTGGGAACTTTTGAATTTCTGGTAATAGCTGGTAGATCATCTGTGACAAAATTCAGAGTTCTATTACAGATAACTGTCTTCAGAGACCCAGCCCTTTTCTGGGCTAGCAGCCCCTACAAAGAGCACGTGCAAACTTATCCTGTAATATTTGCCTAAGAAAGACACAATAGTCATCAGTTGTTGAATTCAGTTTGCTAACGATAAATTTTAAAATATTAATGACTTTCACATTTAATTACATTAAAATTGTTATTATATTTATTTATCTATTTACTTATCTATTTAATTTATTTATAGCAGAGTAGGGTCGATTATCATGAAATTCAAATCTGATGTGAAGACTGAGTTTCTAAATTCTGCATATGACACTTAGTTCCCTTCACAAGCTGCCTATTTTTATTCCCAGATAGTTTTATGTTTATGAAGTGAATTATTTAAACTCTTCTTGCTGTGCATATGGAATCCTTACATTGCTAGAAATGTTTATTTCCCTTAGGCATTTCATTAAATAGTGAAGAAAGAAATAAATTGTGTTCATGTGTTTAGCACATCCTTTTGCTTTTTAAAAATAGTCATTTAACTTATCATAAGTGTTTTGGTCTCAGAAGTACCTGCATTCCTGGAGAATTTATGGGAATATGAAGTTCAGGGTCACATTTTTTCTGCTCTGTGCTGTTTTTCAGATTAAGAAGTTTGCTTTTAGATACTGGAGTTGCTGGTAATTTGACTGGATTTCTTGGTCTGTTTATTTAAAAGTGTTAGGAGTTTTAAAGAGAATCCTTATAATTGTTCTATATCACATGCCTTAAAAACGTAATTTAATTAGTTCATTATTATTTACTAGTTTCCTGTAGTTACAACCTTTAGATCCTAAATTAAATATAGTGTGAACCCATGTTATAATTTAGTTTTACTATAGGAACTTACTTTACTATTTCCTATACATAAGTAGTTTTATATAATAGGTTGATATTTTTACAGCTTGGCAACTAATAACCTCTGTATATTGTTTTTGAGGATATGATGAATCTCTTGTCTCACAGTCCTGTAAAGTATCCACTAAGCAATAAAAAAAAAACTTTGTCTCCTTCTTGTAGCGTAACTAATCTTTTCAATAAATATTTTTAATTGGAAAATATAACATACACGTGAAAATTGTAAAAAACAGCACCACCACACAGGTCAGGAAATAAAAAGAAATTCTTAACTGTACATGTTTGTCTGTCATTCCTGTGCTGGTGCTGTGCTCCTCTCTTTGCGTGTCTTTGCACTGCTCCTTCCTAGTTGTAAGCGCTGCTGAAGTAAAAGCACCATGAGAATATTTTTAAGTGTGATAAGATACCTACGTTGCTTTGAAAGACAAGCTACATGAGGTGCACAATTATTTCTGCTGATACAGGAGACCATGGGGCCAATAAATTAATTTGTATATAGAAAATTTGTGTATTCGATCATTGAAGAGTCAATTCTTTAAAAGATTTAAATCCATTTATTGCCCACATAGCAGAAATAGTAGATCAGTATTATAAAGTCTGGGAAAATTTTTATTGGGCATATAACTCAATGTCTAAATTAATAGCTAAACGTGTGCTTTAGGAAAGAAAGTTAAAACTTTTGGATATTTACCAGAACATGATTCTGTTTTGATGCTAATGATATTCCTAAAAGATAAAAGGAATAAAATAGAGACACTTCTCAATAACAGACACATGGTTAACTCTTTTTATTTCAAGAAACTATGATCGTTTTGCCTTCTTAATTACAGTAATTCCTAATCTGCTTTATTCAATATTTCATTTACTTAAAAATCTCTTTTTAAACTGCAGAGGGCACGTATCAGAATATTTGAGGTGTAGGATGTTAAGTTTTAAAAAACAATCAGTTTAAATATATACATTTATATTTTGAACACAAAAGGCAGACATTAAAATTTGACAAGATATCCTATAATTCTCAAAAAGTATATCAGAATTCCAAAGCGTGAGGGATAAGGTTATCTTGGTCATGAAAAGATGCATGGATCAAAATGCTCTCTAGAAAATGAGAATTTGGAAAGAAAAATCTTAAACCTTTGAACTGTGGATTAATCAAATTTAAAGAGAAACAAACTATGATTATGCTGTTGTTGCTTTCTCTGACCCAACAAATTGATAACCATTAGTGATCTGCTCTGAGTAGCCAATTAATATGAGATATAGGCTAAAGAAGATGGCTAGCAAAGTCATTTATAGTCATGTCTTATTAATTTTTTCTAACTGTATTAATTATTTGAGCAGTTTGGGCTTCGGAGGCACTTGATTTCTTTAGGACTTCTTTACAATGTAAGCATGGTTTTGCTGTTACTGTCATGTTCAGGAAAAAAATGTAACCCATAATATTAAATCTAACATGTTACACATGTATGTTCTGAAATCTCATTATTCTATTATTTTTTATTGAGCTGGATTCATTAGAGGTAAGATCATGGAGAATTTGATCTGGCTCTAAGTACAAGGCTATAAGTCTTCCAAACTCAAGTAACATGTAACAGTGGTGCTTTGGTGAGCAGGGATTTATACAACAATATACTTTCATTGTATTTTAGAAATACAAACATTGTGTTTAAACCACTGCAAAATAAAAATGGAATTACTGTAATTTATTCTTACTGACATAGAGTGTAGCATGTAAGTCTCTTTTTTCATGATCTCTGAAAAATCAGATGGTCTGACAGACTACTATGGAATATATCAATTGATGAAGAATTCATGACATCTGAAGGCAATGAAGTCTATTAATGGACAGTTAAAATTCATCAACCAAAAGTTCCTACACTATAAATTCCATCCATTGGTAATAATACTGTACACTTGAGCAGTGATTGCATACCCTCGATGGTACTAAAGTAGTAGAATATCATGTATATTAGAAAACACAGAAAGAGAAATTGGAAAAGGATGACATAAAATAAATGTAAATGACAATTTTAGCATTCCAAGCACCATTCCAGTGAGCCTTCATTCATCCCACTTGCATTCTGCTTTGATGTCACTGCACTTGATCAATGGAATATAAGATATCTCTCTGCAAACATAAAGTTTCTCCTTGTTTGCCTATGTTGTCTCTTTGTTGTTCAAGTTTATTCTATAATTTCTGTTTGGTTCTTTGCCACTATGTTCCATGTCCCTGCCAGGAAGTAATGTTACTAAATTGATCAGTCTATGTACTCTATAGGAAAACCATCTGATCAAACAATAACTCAAAAATATGAGTTACAGTTAGGCTAAAGTGAGTTTATACTGGTAGTACCTCTAATTTGGGGATGGTCATAGCTCTTTGTGTCTCGTGAGTTAGATAAAAAATTCTCAAGTGACCTCATGTGCACCACAAAGGTATGAAGAACAAATAGCTCTTTATAAATTAAGAAATCAAGGATTCTTTTTCTCCCTTCTCCAGCCTACACACACAAGCACACACATACCTGAGAAATGATCCTACGTCTAAGTTCAAGGTTTTCAGGTGTGAAGACTTATCATGTATTTTCCTTTCCTATGCATATAGTCTATTTTTTCACCATAATTATACGTTCTTGCAACAAATAGATATAAATAAATAAGAGAAATCAATGAAGTTCACATGCAAAATTTTATATTCCTTGCTCCTCAAATAATATTTTTGACGATTTACCATCCATCTAATAAGTTCTGGACTCTTTGTATTCCTTTGGGAAATGGCATAAGGCCTTCTTGAGTGTGAGACTATGCATTTGGAGCTCTGATTTAGTGGAACAGTGTGTAAAAATCTCTCATAATCACAACACTCCCTATTGGCTCCACATCTGAAGATCCCCAAGAGTGCTGTTTGTCCCAGTGAGCATCTGGAACAGATTATGTGCAGTTAATTGGCTCCAGGTCGAGCTTGTTACAGACAGTAGCATGCAGTATAACCTATGCAATTCACCAAATCCACCCACTTTAGGTTAAATCACACCTACTTCTCTCTATAATTCCTCCCAGATGCGGCACACACACACGTGTAGGTACAAAAAACACACACAGACACACACGCTGACATGCACTGGAAGATAGCAAAATATCAATAGATTATTGGAGAGGTTGTTGGCAATGCATTTAACCCATAAATTATCTCAATTAAAAGATTAACTATTGAATTCAAAGGATTGTTGGGAGGAAATACAAAGAATCAGGAGCAGCAGGTTATAGAGTGATTGTTTTATAAGAGAAAAATATATAAAGTTTAAAAAAAACGTTCCAGGAGTTTCAGAATTTTTGTTTTATTTTGTCCCTCACCCTTAACAAATGGTTCAGCACGTGTGGGCACTTATCGGAATGTCATACTAGCAAGGAAAGCAGTGCTTTGATTTTTAAGTTATTTAACAATATTAATGAGTTAGGTAACAAGGAACAGTGTGACTACTGTTCATTGGAAACCAAAACATCAATCTTCTTAACTTATAGTGTTGGACCACAGGGCATGTCTTAGCGATTAATGACCAGTTGGAGGAGTAGATATCTCAATACATAGCTAAGGGCCATTAACCTCAACTGGTCATTAATTCACAGGAAACGTCCTGTACTGAGGTCATTATTGCTAATAAAATGCACACACGGCAAGTTTCCTCTCTTTCGCGTGTGTACATAAACATACATTCACGTTACATGCATTGTTACATGTCATAAAAAAAAGTAGTATTACATGTGTCCAGAAGCTCAGAAAAACTAAACCTAATGAGAAAGTTAATATACTTAATCTCTATATTCAACTAACCTTTCACTCTTTTTGGAGGGTATGGGTAGGTGGAAGGATACATGTTTGTGTGGCAAAGCTGTGGAGCTGCTGTGATCAGATACCCATTTTCTGCTAACATGTGGACATAGGGAAAAGTAAAAGAAACAGTCAAGTGGGATTAGAGAAGCACTGATGAATATGGATGAAACCAGCACATATGATCTAAGACCAAAGGCAGTGTGGAATAACAGCATCGTTTGAGTCCTAATATTGTATATTAGGTACCAGAACAGGCATGAGGCACATTTAAGCATTAGGCCGAATCCCTCTTTGGTTTCCTCTCTCTTTCACTCCACTGGATTATGCTACATTGTCTCGCCCTTCTCACGCCTATCATGCTTCCAGCTTTTCAGGAACCCTTAACTAGGTATCATTGTTACCTGGAAATGTCTCTTTTTGCTTTCTATTCTCCTTTCTCTGTCCTCTATGAAACTACCTTTGTCTTACTTAAACCTATATGATACTCCTTTGAGCTGCCTTCCATAGCATCTTATAAGTATCTCGATTTTAGCAATTATTTCATGATACTTTGTGTATAATCAACTGCTCCTTTCAAATAAGAATCTTATCTTTCTTCTCACTTTAATAAATCATTGGAGATGAGTTATGGTGTTAATGACCATAAGTATATGTGTATTATATATTCTTAAATGCAGATTCTTACTTGCAAAAAAACAGTAAGTTTTTAAGGAGAATCTGTAACTCAGAGAATGCATCTGTGTTTTACTGGTGTAAATGTAAAATTGAAAAGTTGCAAACATGCATTTCTTAAGACAGTGAGTAAATTAAAACTCACATAATTTAAAACTAATCCTGATAAATTTTTCTGTAGACCAGTTAAGTGACTCTGTTTTTTGCCAATAGCATATGCGTTTTCCTACTAGTTTTGAAATAATACAACTCTTTATTTTTTGAGTTTGTTTTAAATATGTTATTTACAGAAGGGCTTTATTAGTGTTTTATTTTATTTTATTTTATTTTTAAAGAAATTCACGTTCTTTTATTTATTTATTTATTTATTTATTTATTTATGACTGTGTTGAGTCTTCGTTCCTGTGCGAGGGCTTTCTCTAGTTGCGGCAAGTGGGGACCACTCTTCATCGCGGTGCGCGGGCCTCTCACCATCGCGGCCTCTCTTGTTGCGGAGCACAGGCTCCAGACGCGCAGGCTCAGTAACTGTGGCTCACGGGCCCAGTTGCTCCGTGGCATGTGGGATCTTCCCAGACCAGGGCTCGAACCCGTGTCCCCTGCATTGGCAGGCAGATTCTCAACCACTGCGCCACCAGGGAAGCCCTAGTGTTTTATTTTAAAATATATATTACTGAAATTTTTATAACTAGAATTTTCATTAAGGACTGCTGATAGTGTAGATCTTTTTGGTCAGACAGACATTCCTGTTTTCTCTTAAATTATGTCATTAGGTGAAATCATCAAGAAATGTCAAGTAAATGTGAATAAAATATGTTATGTGTGGCATACAATATTCTTAAATGAGTATCTAAATCAACTTGATTCTTTTCATTTGTAGTAATCTTCTAAATCAAAGAATTAAATATGCATGGATTACACACAAAGACAGAATAGTTTGGTACTTCCTACGGGTAATTAAAATAACTGAGAAAATATACTTTATTAAGCATTCACATTCAACGTTTCATGAAGAAACAACACACAATTTGTAGTCTATTCTTAGAATGTTTGTCTTGTATAAAAAATTAATACATCCTATATTTTATTTTATTTCACATTCCCAGATTGATCTTAACTTCTGAGATTTAAGGTAAGTTTAAGGAACCTTGATTCAAAGTCATTGAGGCATTTTAGTAAAGAGTTGATCTACCATAAGAAAAATACTCTTATTTAGACATTCTCTTAAAACTAAGCCATATAGACATAAAGTATTTATTTTGTTATTAAATAATTACAAAAATACTAAAGTATAATACTTTTTTATTATGGCTAAAGCTGTTACCAAGAAATTATTGGTACTTGAAGCAGGTACCACATCTGGAATCCTCCCAGCAAGTACGCATAGCAAGATCCTTTCTGTGGGCTATTTATTAGAAGATGTCGAGGAGAAGGAAGAGAAGTTGAAGACTGCATCAAGAGTTGAAGGTCACTTGATTCTGCCATAATGAAAAGCACCTAAAGACTTAGGGGCTAAGGAGGCTGATTCTAGCTGAAGTCCAGAACAAATGTTTTAATCCATCTCTTATTTGCCACATGACCTTGAGAGAGTTATCAAACCCTGTACCTCAGTTTCCTCATCTGTAAAATGAGGAAAATAATTACCTATCTTTCTTGACTGTCATTAGCATTGATTAAAAAATAAACGGAGGCATATTAAAATTTTTAAGAATTTATTTGAGCAAAAATCAATTTGAATTGCACAGCACCAAACTGGAAGTGGTTAGGAGCACTCCACTGATAGGATATTAGGGGGAAGACTTACACAAAGAAAATTTCGGAAACAAAGAAAGGAAATTATTTTATTGGCTATAGCTTAAAGCCTAGTTAACTGTTTGGTTGTTCTTAGCGTTCTGAGTTCATAGCTTTGAGGCATTTACAGGCTTAGATTTTGTTTGATTAGGTAGGCTATCATGGCATTAGAGCCACCTCAGTCTAATGACCTACTTATTTAATTAATTTAACAGCATTAAGTGATTTAATTTATGTAACACACTTCTTAAAAAGTATCTGGTTCATGTAAATACTCAACGAATATTATTTGTAATTATTATTACCAGGCTTAGTTTGAAATACGTGTGTTTTGATTTACTCCATGTCTTAACAAAGACAACCAAGGCAGCTTGTTTATGGCAACCTAGTTAATAACCACCACCTCTTATAAACCCTTTTATTTTACAGTTTGTTTTTATATTCAGTGCTGCCCTGTGTGGAGTAGTATAGGGTGCAGGTAAGATTGCCTTGTCCCAGGCCTAAAATCTATACTGGTGGCCCTGACCTGATCATGTCCAGTTGTCCCAATTTTAGGTGAACTGTTAAAATATTTTTTGTCAGAAACAAAAGAACTCTCTCAAAATGACAGCTTTTATTAAATTTTGCTTGAGGGTCTTTTCCTTTGAGGATGGTATGGGGAAAGTGTAGGCTTCTACCAGTATTCTTATCTGATCAAGAATTCATCAAGTAACAGAAAGAATTGGTCACTCCTATATTTGCATGAAACAAAACGAAACAAAAACTTTAGTAGAAAAGTAGTTGCTAATTAACATAAGTAGTTGAATTTTTAGTTCTGTACTCATGTCCTCTGAGTAAAGCCAGACCTGTATTTTATTACTCAGTTCTGATTCGTTTCCCTTGCAACAATTTCTAAGAGCAGAACAAGAGAGAAGGAGCAAGCATTTTTTTAAATCTACATACATTCAGAAAATTATAGTTTAGTAAGTGTAGGAAAATCTGCAAACTGCTATATTAATAGTTCTTTTCTTCTTTTTAGATTAAATTAACGCTGTTTGAAACAGAACACTGTTTTCATCATGATTGTTACCAAAGATGAGAGACCAAAGTCCAGAAACCATGATTTGTACCTTTTTCATGCCCTGATGATGCTAAGCATGACCATGCTGTTTCTTCCAGTCATTGGAACGTCTAAGCAAAATATTCCACGACTCAAGCTAACCTACAAAGGTAAATGTGTCCGTGTTTTTCGGGTTGCCTTCGTTTATTTAGAAATGCATACTGACTTCAGTGAAATGTTTGTAGTATTGGCATCAGTTAATAATAAGATTATTATAGAACGCAAAGCCCACTGATTCATTATTCTTGGTGAAGAAAATAGATGCCAAAACTGTTCATGTACGCTTTTCAGTTCATTATTTACAATTTTTAACTACTGATTAGCATAATTAGGAAATTTTGGTCAGCAAGTTGTAGTCAGTTTTTGTTTTTTTTTTGGTTATGCTTTGCGGCATGTGGGATCTTAGCTCCTCTACCACAGATGGAACCCGCGCCCCCTGCACTGGAAGCATAGAGTCTTAACCACTGGACCGCCAGGGAAGTCCCTGTAGTCAGTTTTATATTAAAATAAATCAATACCTATGTATGGTCAGGCCACTCAAGATAGCCGTTCTCTTGCTCTCTGTAAGTCCCCTGTTCAACCAGTGCCTGCTTCACCTATACCCTACTCACCTGACAGACCTTCCCACATGATTGCCCCATGCCCCAGCTAATGATTGTTCTAATTTTAGCCACCGTGATAGCCTATCAAAGGGGCAGTTAGGGGCGGGCCCCTCTGCTGGTTTCCCTGGTAACTGATGAGCCAAACTGCCGTCAATTTCCCTTATAAGTGGTAACCTCCCCCTGCCCGTGGGAGTGAAGCTTGCCCGCTTTGTCGCTTGGCCATGAGCCGCCGCATACATGGTGGGGTGTTGCTCCAGAACCTTGCTTCAGACATGTAAGATCTCCCATCCATTAAACCACTGATGTCTCTGTCGCTGGCTCCGGGCTCTTTGGTCTTGAAGCTGGGCAAACACAAGCCTTGTAGGCCTGTGGGGTGCAGCTCAACAACCTAAAAACAGAAAAAAAAAAAAAAAAAAAAAAATCATTAATTCTACACAGCTGCTACTAATTCGTTGATCCTTAGTATTTTTTAAAACAGTAAGATATCTTCAAAAATATTAACAAACTAAAATACCTTGAATATCTCACGCATATACATATTTTATTGTTTAAAAAATAGTCTGTGTGAAAAGCTTAAAATACAGAGATGAGAAAACATTTAAGAAATGAAATCTACTAAGCTAATTGTTTTCAAATGTTTAAATTAGTATGAAAGCAAAGTTTATATGCTAATATGTGTTTATATGTAAGTGTAATATATCAATATATATATCGAGAGAGAGAGAACGAGCCAAGTTTCATGCTCAAAGATTTTTTTTTTTTTTTTTCTGTAATATCCCCTTGGCTTCTTTAATACCTAAGTAACAAGAGGAATGTAGGGGACTCAAACTCCTTTATTCTGAACTTGGCAGGTAAAAATTATGCTGGCAGTTTTAATCTTTAAGACAACTTATTTTCAGCTCAAATTAAATATCAATAATAAAAGCAAATTTGATGTCTAATGTAAGCTTAAGTGGAATTACCTTATTATACTCATTACACATTTCATATGTTGGTATTTCTTTGGAATTTATACCTCATGAATTAAAGAGTTAAGGTAACATTATTTTTGAGTTTTTATATTCTCGAATTTCTAGAACAGAGACAGCTAATCTATGGTTAAAAAAATTCAGGACATTGCCTTTGTGCAGTTGAGGGAAGGATTGAATGGAAAGGGATATGAGAGGAAACTTTCTGGGCTTATGGAAATGTTCTCTATCCTGATAGAGATATGGATCACCCAAGTATATAATATCGACTTTTCACAACCCATCATATTACACGTGTCAGATTTGTTTGCCTGTTTTCAAAATTTATCTTAAGAACAGAACAGAAAACAAGTATGAAAAGCCAAACAATAAAAAAAAAAAAAAAGAGAAAGTGTGAAAATAGATTGAACGGAAAAAAAAAAGAAATACTACCTGGTTTCTGTGATATAGTGAATAACACAAGAGCGTTGCATTGATGAGAGTGGACAATGCAAAATAAATTAGACTTGGAAAGAAACTTTAATAATAGTTAATACTCACTGAGGATTCATCATGAGCAAAGCATTGGTATAAGGAATTTGTGTGAATTATGTCATTTTATCCTCATCACCACCCTGTGAGGTGGGGATTATTATCATCTGCCTATAAATGAGGTTACTGAGGTACTGAGAAATTAAGAAATTAAGGTCTCAAATTAGTTGGTGGCTCCGCTCCTGAGTCAGCCCCATGCTTTGGAGAGCCTGGGTGCCTGATCATATTTCTCACACCCTAGACAAGAGCAGCAGTTCTTCCCTGAGGCACTTACCTACCGAAGTGAACTTTAAAGTTCACAGAAGCATCATGCTGATATTTGACTAACTGATTATATGATTTCAGTTGTCAAAATTAAATGGAGTTGAAGAAGACCACACGCTCTTGGTAGCCAAAAGAGATTTACAGACTTTGATAATCTTATGGGAAAAAGGGAGATGGTCATTGTGCTAATTTGTGTTCATAATCAAAATTTTATACGAGTGACTGTAAAATATTAACTCAAATGTGGTAACTTGATCATTAGAAAATAACAAATCAGTTCCTAAAAATAAAAAAATTAAAAAACATTAATTTTATGTAGCTGCTGCTAATTAGTTTATCCCTAGTTAGAGGGGTTTTTTTTTTGGTATGAATCTATGTTTTTGTATTAATGCTTGGAATCAACCATATAAGAGTTCAAAATCCTGTTTTATTTATCTCTCTATAGATTTTCACTCTTTCTAGCACCTAGTACTTATATAAAAGGAGAACTGGTATAAATGTTGGATTAAATGCAATAAGAACTATTCGTTGGATGGTTCTTATATTTAGTATACTTTCCAAATGTTATATTTTTTAGATATTTATCTACATGTAGATTATCTATTGATACATGTCAAAAGCAATAGCAAAGACTGAATGCAGGGAAGGAATTTAAAAAATCTCTCAACTCACCCTCAGTACACACACACACACACACACACACACACACACACACACACACACTCACTACCCCCTCACCCCCTCTCCCCTTGTTCCCCCTTTCTCCTCTCCCCCCTCCCCCTCCCTCTTTCCTATAGCGCCCTGTGGCTGCTGTTAACCATTCATTGCCAGATTGTATGCTAATAATAGAGTAGTGATCTTGGCTAGGAGAATTACTGACAATGCTTACAGAATATGCCTCTTTCCACCTGTAAGAATTTAGGGACTTTTCTTCGGAAATCATCAGTTCAGCACTATGAAGTAAGTATGCATTAACCATACGCTTGGGAGAATTTCAACAGTTTCCCTAGCCACCTCTTCTCTGCCTATCTGAGAGTGTAAAAGGAAAGTAGTTCAAATCCTGATATAATAGTTTTTAAAAGTAGCCTATTCCTGAATAAACAAAGTTATGACATAAAAATCACTGCTAACTTGGGGTTATGATGAGGAAAATTCCTGCCTCTGAGATAATAATCACAACTCTCCTTTGGCATTTTCTCTTTCTCTTATGACTGACTAATGAGTGAAGATCAGCTAGTATCACCCATTGCTTAGTTTTGAGGGAGTCTAAAACTTCGTGCTTGGCATTAAAATACTGCCAGAATGTGGGGTTAGAAAAATCAGTCAAAATGAAAAATTAACTGTATTTTCAAAAATAATTCATTTTTATGAGCACAAAATCAGCTTTGCTTTCCATAACTCAAGCTTCCTTAGGTGCAGACCAGAGACGCAGCCAGTATCAGTAGAGTTAGCTACTTTAAACAGCTGCAAGATTATTTTGAGGGATTTCTTAAAGGCCAACAGAAATAAAATAACCATTTTATCCAAAGAATGCTCTTTGATAAAGACTTAGCTTTGAACCTCTGAATCCACAGGAGCTTGTTTGGTTCTATTGTTGTGTAAAGGGATTTCCCCTCAGTTGCATATTTTGAATTCTTGCACATTTATGCATACTAAATCAGCTTCTTGAGTAACAAGTAAGGAAACTTAGAGGTCAGGATGTTCTGTATTTCTGGGTTTTGTGTTATAAGGGTAATACATATATATATGGCCTTACAAGGTGAGCTTCTCACAGTGACTTGTATACTTTATACTGCAGATGTAGTAAATATAATTTTTGAAAAATGACCAACTTCAGTCTTGCAATTACTGTAAACATTTTTTGTATTATAAATCATCATGAAGGAACTCATACGGGTTAAGTTTATACCCAGGAATCATTAGTATCTGCAATGGTATTTGTTTGGAAAACTCCTAAAGATGAGATAGGTAATATAGCTAAAGAGGGAATGGGCAAAAACTTTGAAAAAGGAAGAGAAAAGTCACTGTCCCTCTTGAATTTCTTTACCAGATAGGGAGGCAAACAATAAACAGGTGAACAAACAGATGAAGGTTATTTCAAATAGTGGGAAGTTCTATCAGGAACATCAAACAGGAGACTGCATCCAGGACCCTACTTAGACTTTAGGACACTATGAAGAACCATCATTTTTATACCCATTTTATAGATAAGAAACATGAGGTCAGAACCTGAAGGCCTTGCCCCAAAGCAAGAAGCTGTTAAGTGGCAGAACTAACTTGTGTGTTTTCATCTCTCTAGTTCCAGGCCCATGTTCTTGCCACCTTGTGCCCTTGAGGGAGACATTGCATGTTCAGGAACACGAATATCAAGATATAAAAAAAAAAAAGTACAAGGTTTCATTATTACATCTTCGGCAGTATGCTCTTCTCAGTAACTACCAATAGTACTAATTATTTTTTGCTCCTCCAAAACTTATGTCTTTTCATAGAAAAGAAAACTGGAAATCATCTTTAAAATTTTTATCTGCTATTGTATAACTAAACATTAGTGCATTTGATAGAATAGTTCTTTATCTTGTTTGAGTCTTCTGAGGAATGAGTGGATAAGTCTATATATTTTTCATTATTTACAAATGACTCTATTTAGCTGTGAAATGTGGTGTGCCTCAAGTAGAGATTCATGGCTATTTGACTCATCTAACTTGTTTGATTTGACTAGTTTTGTATCAGTTCTGTTATCTCGATTGAGTATAGCAGTGAAGAAGGCGGGTTCTGAAGCCAAACTGCTTATTAGGTCTTAACTGCTGTTACTAGTTGTGGGATATATGGATGTTTATTTTATGTACTGCAGTTTTCCAAGTGCATTAATTTATTTAATTCTAATGAGGTAGTGTGAAGGTGTCTTGATCCATGTAAAGCACGTAAAACAGTGTTTGGCATAGTAAACATTTAATAAATGCTGTCAATTATTAATTTTTGTGAAACACTATTATCTTGCTAGATATTAATGGTTGTTCCCAGACCAGAGTTTTCCCTATATAAACAAGTTTGAAAAATATTACATAGTTTCCTCCTGGGGATTTACAGCATATATTAAAATTGCTTCTGTTTACTCTCAAACATTTTCTACTAGGGTTAGTTTCCCTCAGTCCAGTACCACCCACAGATGGTGAATTTATTGAAGGTACTTTCCAGTATTTTTATCTTCATGGTCTTCTAGTAGTTAACAAGCAGTTAGGTCATTATTGACTTTGATAAGAGTAGTGTCTTTGAGTGGTTGGTAGCCTTCAGGGTGGGTTAAAAGGAATCATAAAATCATTCAGGAGTTCCTTTCTAAAGTGGACATTTTTGTTGTCAAATCAATGAGAAAGGAAGATGACTTGCTCTGAATATCTCTCCTTAAGTACATAGGAAAGAAACATTATCAATCTTATAGTAAGAATTCCCATATATTTTCTTCTATAGAGCAAGTCATTGATGGTTTAATTTTTAATGGACTCACTTGTTTTCCCAGATGTATTTTCTCTAAACTGAGGCTCTGTGTGGGACTGGGCTTTCGTAGGTTTAAGAGATCAAGGATAATATTATTGTGTATTTGATATTCAGCTCTCAGTGGTTAATAACAATAGTTTCTGATGCCCACTGTTTCCAGCCCCATGCTGGCAACAAGGGGATCTATTAGCAAGTAGAAGAGGCAAAACTCCCTGGCATCATGTAGTTTATATTCTGATACAGAAAGGTAGACCATACATAAGTACATTACACAGCAAGATGGAAGATGATAAGTGCTATGGAGAAAAATGAATCAGGAAAGTTGATTGGTGGGGGTGTAGTAGTCAAATATGGTGCTCAAGAAAGAGCTCACCCAGAGAGTGATGTTTTCACAGATACTTCAAGAAATTATTGTTGCAAGTCATGCAGATACTCAGGAAAGGAATATTTTTGGCAAAAGGAACAGCAAGTGCAAAAGTCCTGAGGTGAAAAGGTGTCTGGCATGTTCAAGGATCTTAAAGAAGACAGTATGGCAAAAAAACCAGTGGAATGGGAGAAAGAAGAAAATTGATTAAATCAGAGAGTTAATAGGAAGGAAGAAGGATGAGATCCTTTCACTGCTGCCATTGTTAAAACGTTGGTTTTTAGTCTGAGTGTTACGGGAATCCATTGGAGAATTTTGAGCACAGAGGTGACATGGTCTGACTTTCATTATTATAGGATCACTCTGGTTTCTGTACTGTGTGTGCACTGAAAGGGAGAGATCAGGGAAATAGGGAGCCAAGTCTGAGAGGACTGTAATAATCCAGGTGAGAAATGATGGTCTATGAGCCAGACTAGTTGCAGTGGAGGTAGGAGAAGAAGATATGAAGGTAGAGCCAACAGGATTTGTTGATGGATTGGATATGAAGTAAGAGAGAAGTCAAATCTGACTCCGTGGTTTTTTTGTTTGTTTGTTTTTGATCTAAGGATGGGGTTACTATTAACTGAGATGGCAGAGACTGTGAAAGAATGTTGTGTGGGAAGATCAAGTGGACATATTCGTTTGAGAAGGCTATTAGATATCTAAGTAAGATGCCTAGAAAGCACTTGAGTATATCATTTTTGGAGTTTATAGGTGATGTCAATTGGAGATTTGGCAGTTAGCATAGAGAAAATTTTAAATCCATGAAACTCTGTGAGATGACTAAGGGATATAGAAAATTTAGAGGATTGAGTTCTGGGATACTCTTAAGTCAGGAAATTAGTGAAAGGAAGACTGAGCATCTAAGTGAACTAAAAGAAGTGCCCAGGTATGTAGGAGAAAAACCAGAAGTTGTGGTGTAGAGAAAGTTAAATGAAGAAAGTAAGAAAAGGGATTATCAGCAGTGTCACATTCAGCTAATGTGTCACGAAAGATAAGTAAAAATTAACATTAAATTTAACAACAGAAGTCTGTTGTCTACCTTGATAAGAGCAGTGTCTTTAAGTGTGGGAGCCAGTGCACAACTCGGATGGATTCTGAAGAGCATGGGCTCGGGAACTGGAGGCAAGTGTAGATGATTCTTTCAAGGAGTTTTCCCATAATAGAGACATGGGCAGTAGTAGCTGGAAGGACAATGAGATCAAGAGACTTGTTTTTTTCATGAGCTAAACAACAGCATATTTATTTGTTAATTGAAATAATCTAGGAGAGGAATAATTAATGATTCAGGAGAAATGTGGGATAATTCATACCCTATTGAAGAAAATAATGATTTTTTTTCCTCTAAAATCAGGCTACTTTTAGAACATATGTTAATAAAACTGGCTTATTTTGCATAGTAAGCTATTGTCTGGTTCATTATCAGTGTCAACTGTTGTGTAGGTGGAAAGAGAGGTTAAACAGATATAAAAATATATTCAGTTTGATATATTGATATAGGTTGTAAGTACTACATATGTTTAGAAAATTGTTATGTAAGGATTTAGAAATAAAACTTCAGAAAGATTAAATAATAACCTCAGAGTCACATAAGTAGATAATTAAAAAGCTGATCCAAGCCTTCTGCATTTCAGTTCAATAGTGTTTGTACTACAACTTGCCTGTATCCAACACTGTGATTTAGTAATGATTAAAATCTATTTAACACTATGTAGAGCATTCTTCTAAACATGATTGATCTGTAGAGGTTCACCGAGTGGTAGGAGTTACCTAATAATATACGGTAACATATGATGTAATATTGCCATACAAAAGTATCATAGAAAAAGTGTTCCTGGAATTAGGAGCATACATAAAAATCACTGAGGCCTATGTGGTCAGCAGTGTCCTCCTGGCAGGGTAAAGGAGAGCTACATCATGAGACGCTTGAATTGCATCCTTGTTATGCATAAATATGGAAGGAACTTATAAGGGCATAATTTAAGTAAAGGCAAATTTTTCTGGGATTAAACCCAGTCCACTATTTTTTGGTTAAAATAGGTTTCTTTGAATAGATCGTATACTGTATATAGTTGGTTTACTATTCTGTAAATTACTGAGGAGATAAAATTTTTTATATACGATTTCTTGATATATGACTTCACTTACCTAAAATTTGGCTCTAATTTCTTGGGTCTTATTAAAGGAATTTTTACAGTGAGATTCTTTCAGTATAAATGTAAAAATATAAGTTTACAGGTATTTTTTAAATGAATGTCATTGGGTCTTTTTAACAGAAAATTTGGCAAATGCCTCTCTCTTTCTTAAGAACTTGTAATATACATTTTGCATTTTTCTGAGTCCTTTCAACATGCTGTTTTAACCCTATTAATACAAAAGAGGCATAAATTAAAGCTAAAGTGCTTTTTACTTAGAAAGAAAGATACTCATAAAGAGGTTTATTTCACTAAAGCCAAAGTGAGCCAGACACAGTCTAGAAAATAAGATAAATATTTCAGTAATCCCAATGGAATGGTAAAGTGGAGGAAGCAATAGAAGTGAACTTGTCTGTGGGTATGTTCCATAAAAACAGTAAGTAGAATTGTTTTTAAAAAGAACCTTGCTTTTCTAAGTAATGGTAAATCTTAAAATATAAAATATAGCTGTAATGGGTGATAGGGCTTAGAGTTAGAAGACCTCGATAGGTCTTAGCTTTCTCTAAGAAAAAAGAGAAAATTTCTAGGTTTTAGCTTTCTCTGCCATGTACTGTTCTTGTACCATTAGAACAGTTGTTTGCTCTTTCTGAATCTACGTTTTCTCATCTGGAAATTAGTGATCATCCTTTGGTTAAGGATCAAATGAAATAATAGAGGAAAAGCTCCTTGGAAGTTATAAAGCACAAATGGATATTATGATAGGCTTCAAAGAGAGACCAGACATAATATATTACTGAATTAATTGAAGTAAAATGTGAAGAAAATTCAAGGTCTTTAAAAATATATTTAGGCATCTTAGATACAATTTCTCCTGCCACACATAATAGGACATTTACTTGAAAGTCAATAAATAAATCATAACTTGTCATCTTTACATTTTCCTTCCAGGTTAATGCATATTAAATGAATGTACTTCTCTTCTTTGTATGAGAAAATGGAGGGGAAAAAGTTTTATATGTCATTGGTTGAAACTAAGTAGGTTATTTATCACGTATAGCAATTAAGTTAGTTATAAGTTAATCACATTGGTCACATCTGTACATCCCTTATTCTAACAATGTAGTATTGTAGAGGAAAAATAATAATAATTTGGCTATTTTGCATAAATAAACACATCATCATATAAGGGTTTGAGAGAAACTGTAGTGTGGAGAAGAAAGAGAGTCCAGCACTTCACGGCAATTGGGGCCACAGTGTTCTTTAGCTTTTCTACTCCAGCTGTGGTTCAAGGACCAGTAGCGCCAGCATAATTTTAGAGCTTGTTAGAAATGCAGAATCTCAGGCCCCCTCCCAGACTTCTCAGTGAGAGTCCATTTTTTAGCAAGAATCCCAGCTGATCTGAATGCATGTTAATCCTGAGAAGCACTGCTTTTAGAGTGTTTTATTTCCAACTCCCTCCTCTTCCCACCTCCCTCTCCTCCATCCTCCCACCCCCAACACACACAGGAGCATTTGGATATCACAACAGGAATCTCTTATGATTGCAAAGCATTAGAGCCACAATTGGGTCTCCAAATGGTCTACTAACCTCTCTGAATTATTAATAATCCTGTAATAAATCCTGGTTTAGATGGAAGGTAGATAAACCAACATAAACAAGAATCACTAGTTTGAAAAATCATCAGTTAAATGTTTGTTAGACTTCTTATGTGAAAGAAGAGGTGATGAATTGCAGCAGTAATTTAGACATTATTCTTATCTGCTAGGGCTTCTAGTCTTTTTAAGGGACAAAATAACTGCAAAAAGATTGATGCCATAGGATTAGGGTAAATAAAACCAAATATTTCAAAGAATTTCGGAGGAGGTTGGGTGAGAAATTGAACTTTGAACATTGGAAGAAATTTAGAGTTTATTGAATGAAGTATATGTTGGCACTGGAGGATTTTGATCATGAAATTCTAACTTAATTCTAATTTAAGGGAAAAAAACAATAGACAGCATCATGTGGGAGAGATTGGAGAGGGAGGGGGGCAAGGAACATGGTTGTTTAGGAGCCTGTTATAGTAATTTTGAGAAGCAGTAATATGGCTCTTAGCCTGGCTGATGATAAGAATAAATGTTTAGGAAGAAGAATAGATCATTTGCATGAGGAAATCTGTAAGGCTTTAAATTTACCTGGAAGTTGATGTGAGGGAAATGCAATATACTTACAGGTAGCAATTATTTAAATAGGGGAATAAAAGAGTAAGGGAATAAGGAAGAGTAACTAAAAACGATTCTGTTATCTTGAGCCTGGGAACTAGGTCATGTCATTAAAGTCATTATAGTCAGTAGGACCAGGTGGTTGGGGGAGAAATGACAGTACCAAGCAGGCTACTGGAAATTCTGATCTGTGACTTAGGAGAGGCAGTGGGGTTTTAGGTGTCTATTTTGAAGTCATCAGCAGAGAACTAACAATTTATGGGAAACTATAAATGGAAAACATGATCTCATTGTTTATGCCCTGTAATACTGCCTGAAATTAGGGAAGACATTATTCTGTGACTGTATCTTGAATCTCCCTCTTGGAAGTCCATAAGCATATTCTGATGCAAATTCTGTGCACACCTGTACAGAATTATCTTCCTTGGGTAAGCTAGAGGACCCTTTCTGGAGAAAACCTAGAGAAAAGTTGCACAGATAACTGACATCTGTTTGTTCTGAATGAAAAGCCAAAAGGAAATTTTCCTGAATCAGTGGAAATTAATTTTCAGATCAGATGTCACACTGAATGCCCAGCATGATAAGTGAAAAACAAAACAAGACATATTCAGGCCAATTATTTTAAGTTTTATAATAGCAAGAGTGAGGAGGTGAAAGGAAAGACACAAGACATTCAAAAGCTTGGGACACTGATGGCATGAGACTTCTAAACCATAACTTTGGAAGCCAGAGGATAGTATATAAATGCCTCAGCTCTCTCAGGGTGAAAGCTATTCAGCCCAGAATTCTATAGTTAGCCCAATTATCAACAAAGGTAAATTAAAGACATTTTCACACATGGAAAATTCCAAAAATATAAGTCACAGTCACTCTTTTTTAGGAAACTTCTGGAGATGTGCTCACCAAATTAAGAAAATAAATCAAAGAGGAAAGACAAGGGATCCAGGAAAAATGAGTTTCATACTAGGAGAGTGGTAGAAGGAAGTTTGAGGAAGTTATTCCTGAGGCCAGAGAATAGACAGTCCAGGTTGGAGCAGGAGGAAGAAAGGGCCAAAAGGGGATGTTTCCTGGAGGAAAACAAAAAACAATCTGACAGAGTTTCATTTGAAAATTTTATGGAGGCATTTTTCAGAAGGTGTGGAAAGTTTTGATCATGATATTAAGGATGTCTAAGCAAATGTCACAATTGGGAAATTATTAACAAAAGCAACATTTTTTTTTTTTCAAGAAAGAAAGTATAATCAGAGAACACTATTTTTTTTTTTTAACATCTTTATTGGAGTATAATTGCTTTACCGTGGTGTGTTAGTTTCTGCTTTATAGCAAAGTGAATCAGCTATACATATACATATATCCCCATATCTCTTCCCTCTTGCATCTCCCTCCCTCCAACCCTCCGTATCCCACACCCCTAGGTGGTCACAAAGCACCGAGCTGATCTCCCTGTGCTATGTGGCTGCTTCCCACTAGCTATCTATTTTACGTTTGGTAGTGTATATAAATCCATGCCACTCTCTCACTTCATCCCAGCTTACCCTTCCCCCTCCCCGTGTCCTCAAGTCCATTCTCTAAGTCTGCCTCTTTATTCCTGTCCTGCCCCTAGGTTCTTAAGAACCACTTTTTTTTTTTTTTTTTTTTTTTTTTTTTAGATTCCATATATATGTGTTAGCATACGGTATTTGTTTTTCTCTTTCTGGCTTACTTCACTCTGTATGACAGATTCTAGGTCCATCCACCTCACTACAAATAACTCAATTTTGTTTCTTTTTATGGCTGAGTAATATTCCATTGTATATATGTGCCACATCTTCTTTATCCATTCATCTGTCGATGGACACTTAGGTTGCTTCCATGTCCTGGCTATTGTAAATAGAGCTGCAATGAACATTGTGGTACATGTCTCTTTTTGACTTATGGTTTTCTCAGGGTATATGCCCAGAGGTGGGATTGCTGGGTCATATGGTAGTTCTATTTTTAGTTTTTTCAGGAACCTCCATACTATTCTCCATAGTGGCTGTATCAATTTACATTCCCACCAACAGTGCAAGAGGGTTCCCTTTTCTCCACACCCTCTCCAGCATTTATTGTTTGTAAATTTTCTAATGATGGCTATTCTGACTGGTGTGAGATGATATCTCATTGTAGTTTTGATTTGCATTTCTCTAATGATTAATGATGTTGAGCATTCTTTCATGTGTTTGTTGGCAATGTGTGTATCTTCTTTGGAGAAATGTCTATTTAGGTCTTCTGCCCAGTTTTGGATTAGGTTGTTTGTTTTTTTGATACTGAGCTGCATGAGCTGATTGTAAATTTTGAAGATTAATCCTTTGTCAGTTGCTTCATTTGCAAATATTTTCTCCCATTCTGAGGGTTGTCTTTTCGTCTTGTTTATTGTTTCCTTTGCTGTGCAAAAGCTTTTAAGTTTCATTAGGACCCATTTGTTTATTTTTGTTTTTATTTCCATTCCTCTAGGAGGTGGGTAAAAAAGGATCTTGCTGTGATTTGTGCCATGGAGTGTTCTGCCTGTATTTTCCTCTAAGAGTTTGATAGTGTCTAGCCTTACATTTAGATCTTTAATCCATTTTGAGTTTATTTTTGTGTATGGTGTTAGGGAGTGTTCTAATTTCATTCTTTCGCATGTAGCTGTACAGTTTTCCCAGCACCACTTATCGAAAAGGCTGTCTTTTCTCCATTGTATATTCTTGCCTCCTTTATCAAAGGTAAGCTGACCATATGTGCATGGGTTTATCTCTGGGCTTTCTATCCTGTTCCATTGATCTATATTTCTGTTTTTGTGCCAGTACCATACTGTCTTGATTACTGTAGCTTTGTAGTATAGTCTGAAGTCAGGGAGCCTGATTCCTCCAGCTCCGTTTTTCTTTCTCAGGATTGCTTTGGCTATTCGGGGTCTTCTGTGTTTCCACACAAATTGTGAAAATTTTGTTCTAGTTCTGTGAAAAATGCCAGTGGTAGTTTGATAGGGATTGCATTGAATCTATAGATTGCTTTGGGCAGTACAGTCATTTTCACAATGTTGATTCTTCCAATCCAAGAACATGGTATATCTCTCCATCTATTTGTATCATCTTTAATTTCTTTCATCGGTGTCTTATAGTTTTCTGCATACAGGTCTTTTGTCTCCTTAGGTAGGTTTATTCCTAAGTATTTTGTTCTTTTTGTTGCAATTGTAAATGAGAGTGTTTCCTTAATTTCATTTTCAGATTTTTCATCATTAGTGTATAGGAATGCAAGAGATTTCTGTGCATTAATTTTGTATCCTGCTATTTACCAAATTCATTGATTAGCTGTAGCAGCTTTCTGGTAGCATCTTTAGGATTCTCTATGTATAGTGTCATGTCATCTGCAAACAGTGACAGTTTTACTTGTTTTCCTGTTTGGATTCCTTTTATTTCTTTTTCTTCTCTGATTCCTGTGGCTAAAACTTCCAAAACAATGTTGAATAATAGTGGTGAGAGTGGGCAACCTTGTCTTGTTCCTGATCTTAGTGGAAATGGTTTCAGTTTTTCACCATTGAGAATGATGTTGGCTGTGGGTTTGTCATATATGGCCTTTATTGTGTTGAGGTAGGTTCCCTCTATGCCTACTTTCTGGAGGGTTTTTATCATAAATGGGTGTTGAATTTTGTCAAAAGCTTTTTCTGCATCTATTGAGATGATCATATGGTTTTTCTCCTTCAATTTGTTAATATGGTGTATCACATTGATTGATTTGCATATATTGAAGAATCCTTGCTTTCCTGGGATAAACCCCACTTGATCATGGTGTATAATACTTTTAATATGCTGTTGGGTTCTATTTGCTAGTATTTTGTTGAGGATTTTTGAATTTATATTCATCACTGATATTGGCCTGTAGTTTTCTTTCTTTGTGACATCTTTGTCTGGTTTTGGTATCAGGGTGATGGTGGCTTCGTAGAATGAGTTTGGGAGTGTTCCTCCCTCTGCTATATTTTGGAAGAGTTTGAGAAGGATAGGTGTTAGCTCTTCTTTAAATGTTTGATAGAATTCGCCTGTGAAGCCATCTGATCCTGGGCTTTTGTTTGTTGGAAGATTTTTAATCACAGTTTCAATTTCAGTGCTTGTGATTGGTCTGTTTATATTTTCTATTTCTTCCCGGTTCAGAAGGTTGTGCTTTTCTAAGAATTTGTCCATTTCTTCCAGGTTGTCCATTTTATTGGCATAGAGTTGCTTATAGTAATCTCTCATGATCCTTTGTATTTCTGCAGTGTCAGTTGTTACTTCTCCTTTTTCATTTCTAATTCTATTGATTTGAGTCTTCTTTTTTTTTCTTGATGAGTCTGGCTAATGGTTTATCAATTTTGTTTATCTTCTCATAGAACCAGGTTTTAGTTTGATTGATCTTTGCTCTCATTTCCTTCATTTCTTTTTCATTTATTTCTGATCTGATCTTTATGATTTCTTTCCTTCTGCTAACTTTGGGGTTTTTTTGTTCTTCTTTCTCTAATTGCTTTAGGTGTAAGGCTAGGTGGTTTATTTGAGATGTTTCTTGTTTCTTAAGGTAGGATTTTATTGCTATAAACTTCCCTCTTAGAACTGCTTTTGCTGCCTCCCATAGGTTTTGGGTTGTCGTGTTTTCATTGTCATTTGTTTCTAGGTATTTTTTGATTTCCTCTTTGATTTCTTCAGTGATCTCTTGGTAATTAAGTAGTTTATTTTTATTTATTTATTTATTTTTTAATTTTTGTCTGCGTTGGGTCTTTGTTGCTGTGCGCGGGCTTTCTCTAGTTGTGGCGAGAGGGGGCTACTCTTCGTTGCGGTGCGCAGGCTTCTCATTGCGGTGGCTTCACTTGTTACGAAGCAGGGGCTCTAGGCAGGCGGGCTTCAGTAGTTGTGGCACACAGGCTCAGTAGTTGTGGCTCGCGGGCTCTAGAGCACAGGCTCAGCAGTTGTGGTGCACGGACTTAGTTGCTCTGTGGCATGTGGGATCTTCCTGGACCAGGGCTCGAACCCGTGTCCCCTGCATTGGCAGGTGGATTCTTAACCACTGCGCCACCAGGGAAGCCCTATTAAGTAGTTTATTGTTTAGCCTTCCTGTGTTTGTAGTTTTTACAGATGTTTTCCTGTAATCGATGTCTAATCTCATAGCGTTGTGGTCGGAAAAGATACTGGATACGATTTCAATTTTCTTAAATTTACCAAGGCTTGATTTGTGACCCAAGATATGATCTATCCTGGAGAATGTTCCATGAGCACTTGAGAAGAAATTGTATTCTGCTGTTTTTGGATGGAATGTCCTGTAAATATCAATTAAATCCATCTTGTTTAATGTATCATTTAAAGCTTTTGTTTCCTTATTTATTTTCATTTTGGATGATCTGTCCATTGCTGAAAGTGGGGTGTTAAAGTCCCCTACTATGATTGTGTTATCGTCGATTTCCCCTTTTGTGGCTGTTAGTATTTGCTTTATGTATTGAGGTGCTCCTATATTGGATGCATAAATATTTACAATGGTTATAACTTCTTCTTGGATTGATCCCTTGATCATTATGTAATGTCCTTCTTTGTTTCTTGTAATAGTCTTCTTTAGAGAACACTACTTTTCAAAGTAGGGAAGAATATTTACCTTGCGATAGTAATGGAATGATTAAATATAGCTTTTATAAGAATGGACATACCGTAATGTTAGGAGCTTGGTTGGAGGGAATGAGTTGGCATAAGAAAGCTAGAACTCTCAACTTCTATAAACAGGAATTCAGTGGAAATGTCTGAAAATGATGTTTTAAAAGGTAGTAGTACATACATATTATTTGTGTATATGAAAATAAATAGAAAATAAACTACTAAATGTGTTAATATGGGTTCTAGATTAGAGGTGGACAGAGGTGGGAGAAGAGACAGATGGGCTTATATACGCCTTTTTACTTTACTTTTTGATATGTGTATACTTAACTTCGATTAATATAATTAATTTAAAAAGTAATATTGTTATAAAATATTGTGATATTTTAAGTTATTCTCACAACTCTTTGCTCTGTACATTAACTTGTGGTGATCTTAGCTTGAGGAATTATTTGCTCTTGTGATATTTGTCTTGCTATTTAGAATCAGTAATAGATGGTGTATTAAGGTATGACTTTTCTAAGTTTTTTAAAAATTAAATACACATACTAGATTGAAAACAAACTCATATTCACTTGTGACGTGGTGTTTTGATTTTAAATATACCTTGAAATTTGAAAAGGGAGAAATTCTCAATACTTTGAAGGGAATTGAGAAAATAATTGTCAAAGTAGAATCTGTCTTTCCCGGAATTATCCTCTCAACTATTTCTGAGGCAGTTTATTCTATTATTGAATTGTTCTTCTGGAAATGCATCAGTTATTTATAATGTTAGCCATTTTATAGGTCAGTAGGAAAATTTATCGTGGCCCAGCTTCTGAGAATTTGAAACAATTCATTCTTACTCAAAGTAAGAATTTAAAAGGGACCCATAATCGTAAATTATGAATCTCACATGTGATGGATTATATAAAGTGTCTACTGTTGAAAACTAGCCAAAGAAGAAGAAACCTGTGATTTAAATGCATGGATGTAGATGAAAATGTGATGGTGTAGAATTACCACACTCCTATTCCACATCCTGTCCTGGCAAGAATGTAGCTTGATGATTAATAGGCTTTGTTTGTTCCTAATTTATGTTTCCCTATGTGGCATCATCTGA
Source organism: Eschrichtius robustus (assembly GCF_028021215.1). Taxonomy (NCBI): domain Eukaryota; kingdom Metazoa; phylum Chordata; class Mammalia; order Artiodactyla; family Eschrichtiidae; genus Eschrichtius; species Eschrichtius robustus. The sequence continues at coordinate 51,038,627 of NC_090831.1, read as the reverse complement.
TTTATTATTGATATAGACAATGTTCTGTCTAAGACCTAATGAACAGAGTGATTTCCAACATGCCATTGCAGATGAGCAAATGAGAATTTCTTTTTTTTTTTCTTTCTGATTTTAACTTGCATTTGCAAGGTAGGGTTAGACTTTTCACCTAGGAAAATATAACGATAATATAACATACGCCTATAATTTAGTCTTTTGTCGGGGTTTTAGCTTTGAATAACATTCTTTATACATTTGATATTGTTTGAGCAGTTAGCTATGGAGACTAAAGGTACTTAAATAGAGAATAAGTGGTATGTTTGATAGGTGGAAGTGAGCCATCTTGGTGACCAAGGTCTTTTCATATGATCTCAAACCTCAGAAAACCAATTGAAAGTCAGGTAGGGCCAATTTAAGATGGGTTCACTTTCCAAAGGTTAAATCCAAGAAAGAATTCTTCCCTTGCCTCAGACCAAAAGCGGGAGAGACAAATACAGGTTCACAGAGAGCCAAAGGGACTCAGTGAGCCGCAACATTAGAGACTAATTTTCATTTTGGGATGAGCAGTTTGCTCCCTTTACTCAATTCCGGACCCAAACTGAGAACAGGCTTTGGGGGTTGGGGGATGGTAAGGGTGTTTTGGTAGCCAAAACATTTATGGGAACTATGGGACGAAGGAGTTCCATAGAAAGAATCTTGGGAGACTAACGGTTGGCATGGAAGCCCAGGGAATTCAGAGATCAAGGGGGAGAAGCTGAATTTATGGGGAAGGCAGGAAAAAAAAACGCCTTTCCTTCTTTATTTAGACAGTTTTGCAGAGAACACACTGGAGATGTGACTGTATTCAAGAACCCTCAGAACAGCCCTACTGATATAATGGCTATTTCCTTGAGGAAAAAGAGGGAGTAGGTGTGGCAAGAATTTGTGCTCTTGTGCTGAATATCCTGAGATGGTAGGGAAAGGTGACAGGGTATTTTTTGGGGGGTTGTTTTTTGTTTGTTTGTTTCTTTTGCTTTGTTTTTTTTTTTTTGGCAAGTGCCGAGTCCTAACCACTGGACCACCAGGGAATCCCCAAGTTGACAGGGTTTTGATCTGGATTCATTGTTGGCTGTAAGCTTTCTCTGCTGAGAAATTCTACTGGAAATTGACTTTTCTCAAAGGTGATTTTACTTTTACCCCATGAAATTCTGCCTTTAATAACTTTGATTTTCTTCTTTAAAAAAAGATCTTCCTGTGAAGTGTTCTTTAAAGGATATGGGAAGCCGTTTTTTAGCTATGTAGTCTTCTCGTGAGAGAGATTGTCAACTCCACCCAGTATAGAATTTCTGGCAATAAATGCAGGAATTCAAGGGTTTGGGATTTTATTCATTTCACAGTGAATCATTGAGGAAGTCTGTGCTGCTTAATCCTAAATTTATTAGATTCAGCGTGACTGACCACTCCTTTCCTCTCTGGGGTAGCGAGGAAGACTGTAGAGCATCAGGTCAAATGTTTCTTCAGGCTGAATGAACAATTATATGAAGGGACACTAAAAGCGAGATACAAAGAATTCTTTTCAGAACAAGGATTTATTTCAAATAGGAGCAGGGACTGTGGGATCTTCGGCCTTGCCCTCACATGGAGGGGCATGTGGCTGTAGGTGAGGGGATTCAGTGCTGCTGTATTTTGCCACGAAGAGAAAACTGGTTTTGTGAAGCCCACTTAACCATTCTGGACCTCACTGAATTGGTAACAGAGGAGTCCAACAGGTTTATTGAGAAGATCTCCCTTTAGCTCTAATTGCCATATACCGTATTTCTGTTCTTCCCAAAGGTTAGAGGCTACCTGCTCCAAAGAACAGAGCAATGGCCTGGAGTTAAATAGATGAATGACAGTTTGTTACTTGATACGTTGTCCGTTTTAACAAAGTTCAATGTTAGGTTCTAATGCCCTAGAACTCCAGGGTTGGAAGGTGATCAGAGACCGTTTAGTTTCTCTACCCACTGTATTGGCGAGAATTGTGTTATTTGGCTTTTGCTAATGGAGACACAGAGAGGAAGTTCTTTCTATTTTACTATTAAAAATATTTAACAGTCTACTACTTTAAGTACCGTTGTCCTTTGTCACAAGTATATTCTTGGGACTTCCCTGGTGGTCCAGTGGTTAAGACTCCGTGCTCCCAATGCACGGAGTTAACCCCAGGGCATGGGTTTGATCCCTGGTCGGGGAACTAAGGTCCTGCATCCCACATGCCACCAGGTGTGGCCTAAATGAATAAATAACTAGATAAATAAAGTCTCCAGACACTGGAAAAAAAAATGTATATTCTCATTTTTGTTGTGGATGAGCATTTTCTCTCCACTAGGCTGTGAGGTCCATAAGAGTGGAACTTGTTATCAGTCGTTGGAGCATGTGCACAGTACCTGTGCGATCTTAGATGAGTCAGTTGTTTGCTTTCAAAAATCTAGTTTTATGAGGGTAGAGACTTACTTTGTTGTGTTAGAAATGAGAAATTATTCTAAATATGTTATTAACTGTATGTGGGAGACATACAATTTACCTGTGACTTCTGGTAAGATATCAGCAGATGTTGATGAACTCTGGACATACTCTTCAGCAATGCACACATACATACAAATACAGGAAAATACCATGCTGTTTATAGGAGTTTTGAACCTCAGAACCAATCCTGTTGCTCTGCAGTGGTTTATTGATCATGGATTATGAACATCTGCTCTGTGTCATCATTCAATTAAAATCCATCATGTGCATGATTTCCATAGTTAAACTAGTGGAGTAAACGATGAATCATAACTTTGCTGCGTTTATTTCAGAAATAATCAGCTGTAGATTTTTCAAGAATGTATTGAGAACAAGAGTGGGAATTTGAGGGCCTGGGTGATTGAGTGAGATTACAAACTGAGAACAAGGTGATAGGACAATGAATTGCTAAAAGAACGGCTAGAAGGAGTGATTATGGTAGTTTCGGTCAAAGGTTTAGGTAGATGGAACAAAGAATGCATTTAGGACCTAGAAGTCTGAGGAAAGGTTATATTGGTTAAGTAAGTACAGAGCAGGCCCTATCTGAATGGCATTTGTGAAGCCATTCACCCCACCACCAAAGGGGGAAAAAAAACAAGACAGAGTTTCTGTTCAAAAGGATTATAAACTGTGGACAGTCTTAAAAATCACGTGCCTGAGACTTGCCAGTTTAAGAAAAGAAAAAATAAAGCTTTGCAATATATTGCCAAATTATTAGTCTTTAACTTGCATGAGTTTGCAGCCTGCACAGCTCGCATCCATATCTGATTCCTGAAACCCTGGGAGTGTATCAGCTTTAGGTGTTAAGATTCAGACTCTGGATTTAACTTTTTTTTTCTAGGCTTTTGTTGATGATCCCGTGGAAACAAAAATGACTTTGCTTGGTTTGGCAGAAATGCAAGAAAGATAAACTGTTTGGGGAAGAGGGAACCTGTTCCAATCCCTGTCCCAAGGTCTTTTCAAAATGTGTGCATCAGCCTGAGAAATTTTCATATGTAATGCCTAAGTCCAGTTATTTAGTTTGGCTACAAAGCATCGGGGAAGCATGCTTTAATCGTTTTGATGCTAACATTGTTACAAGGCAACGTTAAACCATTTTAAAGTGTTAATGCTTCAGGTTAGTCACTATTTTTGCAGCTGTTTTTCCTTGTCAAATTTGTTTGAAACTAAAACCAATAGAATTAGTTATGGTAAAAGAAAATAAAGCAAATGATGACCTCAACTTTATTTTTCTCACTGTTTGCGTAGAGACGGAAAATGAGACTCGTCTTCCTCTTCCCATTAGCACTGCCATAATTCAGGGACTCACCACGTTTCAGAAACTTCTGGGGAGCCTCTCTGCCCCCATCTTTCCTGACTCTCATCCATCCTGAACACTGCAGCCAGACTTATTTTTGTAATACTCAGCTATAGTCTCTGTCACTTTTCCTGCACAAAATACTTTAGTGGCTTTCAGTTACTTACATAGTGCCCGACCTCGGCAGCCTGCCGTCTTATGCCCTAATTACCTGGAGGCATCCTCACTTCTCACTGCCCCTGCCTCTTCTCTCTGTTGCAGCCTACTGAACTACTACAATTCCCCAAACTTATTAAAGTGCTTAATTTGTCTCAGACTCTGAGATACGTGCTGGGGTTTCCAAGATAAGTAAGGCCTGGTCTTGGCCCTGAAGGAACTCATACCCCATAGTAGGAGATAGCATTAAACATGCAGTACGTAAGTGTAATATACGATGGTGTATACCCTTGTACATTCTAGTACTGTTCTGCTTGGAATAAACTTTTCTTTATGTTTTTCCTGTAAAGCTTCTGTCTGTCCTTCAAGACTGTTCACAAGTATCACCTCCTTTTGTAAGGTGATGCACAATTAATTACTTGAAAGATTTGTTAGCATTTTGTATACACTTGTATTATAATTTATTGTGCTTATGTTGTATTGTCTATGCATATCTATTTGCACAGGGATCTGTGAGCTCCTTGACGGTAGGACTCAGCCATTCCACAACCTTAAGCAGCATGTTCAATGCTTAACACGTACTAGAAGCTTATAAATATTTGTGGACAGAGTAGCTTTTTAATGTTATTCCAATATTATTTTAAAAAACATAGAGCTGTTCTAATCTTCATAAGTCAGATTTAATGGAAGGTGAGATAATACTCTTTAATAGAACTCATTTGGCCCAAACCAGAGTTTAATATTCAAAGTAACAGTTAATGTTTTTTGAACTTTTCCTATTTTCAAGGCATTGTTCTAAGAACTTTATATAAATTACCTCCTTTAATCATCATGAGGATTATGAGTTGGAAAATATGACTTCTTTTTATAGATTTTATATAGAGTTTTAAAAATACATCATTATTATAATAGCTGATAGTTACATAGCACTTACTGTGTGCTAGGCACTATTCTAATGCCTATGTTTACTCATTATTCCTCCCATCTATGTGATTTATTACATAGTTTCTATTAATTATTATCCCCATTTTATAGATGAGAAGGCACAGAGAGTTTAAATTTGTTGTCCTCGATCACAAAGCCAGAGTTGCAAAACTAGGATATGATGCAGCTGATCTGGGCCTAAAGCTCACACTCTTGCTTATTAGGCTAAGCCATGTTTCATTTTGTAATTAACATTGCAATGCATAGTTCAAAATAGTTGATTATAATCTATGGACACTTGAAATAGTATGGATTTATAACCTAAAACCTATGTTCCTCTATTAGTTGGGTCAAGATATCGTCTTGGAAATCCCCTTACATACTTTCCATTTTGCCCATTTCATTCTTAGTTAAACAAGGGGAAATCCCATGGAAGATACAGAATTGCCTGATTGAATGAAGGTTTGTGTGAAATGTTTTCTCTTGTTAAGGCTTTAGATCGTTATCTGTCTTGTCTGTTCTCTTGGTTCCATTCTTTCCCTTCTGTTCTACTTTGCAATCAATATGGAAAATTTACTGGATATCAGCCCTGCAAAAATAGGCTTATTACTACATTTGAAGATGCTAAAATATATTATCCCATTTTGTCTCTGGTCTGAAAAACGATTAATGTTTTATTTAACTTTAGTAGAAAAATAATTCGTGTAGAGTTAAGACTTCGATCCAGGGTGCACAAAGCATGATTCATAAATATTAATAAGACATTTATGTTTGGTAAAGCCACACTAACTTGAGAATTCAAATAGTATCGTATCTTCTTCAGCATATGACCTTTTAGTTTGTCAAAACTAAGACAAAAAATCTATCTTAGTGACTAAAAGAAGTAACATTTAACCATTGTAAATTAGAAAAGTAGAGTGACAGGAATTCTCAAAAACATGAAATAGTAATAAAGTCCACAGTTTATGGACGGAATGTATAGGTTTTAAATTTAAGGGACTCAAATATCCATTTTACAGAGATTGAAAACTGCCCTTACACATTTTAGAAGCATCTTGATGCCTGTTTCTAAGACATCGTCTCTTTTTACTTTTCTCATCAATTGATAATGAATTGCTTGAACATAATGATTTAGTTTTAAAGTGCAGTAACATACAATGGGCTTTAATAAAAGTGATGAGTGATATTATTATCTTATTGGTAATTAATAGTCTAGGGTTGTACAAAATGAGTGGGTATGTTTTGTACTTGGGGTGAAACATATTGAAAAGATTTGGGCTCCTGTAAACTCAGACCTAAATTTATTTATTTAGTTAGTTTGGTTTTTCTTTGGTTTTTGGTTTTTTTGGCCATGCCACATGGCTTGCAGGATCTTAGTTCCTTGACCAGAGATTGAACCTGGGCCCTCAGCAGTGAGAGCATGGAGTCCTAACCACTAACCCTCAGACCTAAATTTAAATAGGAATCTGTTCATATCACAATTATAACTGAAACAAAGAACTAGGCCCGGTAACAAACCAAAGATAAATGGAGACTGGGACTGAGGTTATATTATCAGCTTTGCCACCCTAGTTTTGTGACTTTAGGGCATGTGGCTTCATCTTGATGGAATTAAACACCTCCATTTATAAAATCATGAATTTGCATTCATTGATTTTTAAGGTCCCTTCTTGCTTTATAATTCTAATTCCATCACTGGTTCAGGATCACACCTCCTTCAGAATCCATTGCTTCTTTGTTTACATCTTGCTGTATATGTGAAATAGGGCACTGTGTAATCTTCCAGACATGGGGTCAATCTGAACACTATCAAAAGTAGAAGGGGAAAAAAATGCCTGAGATTTATCACACACTTAGTTTGCTGCTTACTTTGCATATATTGGTAATTTGATCAGTTTGCAAATCTTACTGTAGGTAGATGCTTTAATTTATAACTTAAGAAGGCAGGGACTTCCCTGTTGGCGCAGTGGTTAAGACTCCACCTGCCAATGCAGGGGACACAGGTTCGAGCCCTGGTCCGGGAAGATCCCACGTTCCGTGGAGCAACTAAGCCCGTGAGCCACAACTACCTGGACACCACAATGAAGAGTAGCCCCCGCTCGCCCGCCGCAACTAGAGAAAGCCCATGTGCAGCAACAAAGACCCAATGCAGCCAAAAATAGATAAATAGATTTATTTTTTAAAAAGGTATTAAAAAAAAAGGTAAACAGCGTTGTGAGAAATTTTGCATTTACTGCTTTTGTGTTAACATGTTTTATATTCATTTTTGATAATAAGATAAACATTGTGTCAATAAAATCAAATATAATAAGTTGCATCTATTGCTAAATGAGTATGCGCTAAAAACTGTATATTGTTTTCATATATCTAAATTGGAGCTTTCATGCTGTGTATCTGCATTTACAAAGTGGAACAGTGTGTGTATGGAGGCAAATAAAGATTTTGCTTATTCAGAATTTTTTCTTTCTTTTTATCCTTCTTTTACTTGCCCGTAGACTTGCTGCTTTCAAATAGCTGTATTCCCTTTTTGGGCTCATCAGAAGGACTGGATTTCCAAACCATTCTGTTAGATGAGGAGAGGGGCAGGCTGCTGCTGGGAGCCAAGGACCACATCTTCCTGCTCAGTCTGGTTGACTTAAACAAAAATTTTAAGAAGGTCAGTTTATTTCTATATAGTTGACTGGATGCATTTATTTTCATCTATGCCCTTTTCCTTCTCTTTTGTTTTGTTTTAAGTGATTCAGTGTCAAATGCAGTAGGTCATTTACATGTCAAAAAAGAACATGTTAAAAGCACTTATTGCCTCTGATACATGTTTTTGGATTTTTATGGATTTAAGTACAAGAGTGAGTGTAATACTAAAACCTGTGAAAATCTGAATGAAAGGCATGAAAAGTTAGTAAATGGATACTACTGCAAAGTTTTGGATTTAAAAGCTGGAAAATGAGTTATTCATGAAATATTAATATTTATATCTGTAGCAATTATTGTAAAATTAAATTTTTATTAATTTTCAATGAACAAATAAGCATACTTAATGATAGTGTGACTCTGGTAGCATTTTAGCACTACGCTGGTTTCTCCACACTCTCCTTTTATATCTGAGCAAGTTTCTTCTATGGCCCAGTCACATTCAGATAGTGAAGATGAATAATGCCTCACTTGTGGGCTCATTAAGAACAATCTTAGCACTTAAAAGAAATATATACTAGTTATTCAAAACCCATAAAGCAATTGCTGTTGTATCCTACATTTTCAACTAGCACTGTGATACCCAAAGAAAAGACTGTCACACTGTTTTATCGATTATTGTTAGCCAGTAATTTAGTAAATATCAATATCTATGCAAACAAAAATGGATACCAAGACTACAAGAGTTGAATGACTGATGAGAAGACATAATATATGACCTATTCTGCATCTATGAGGTAACTTTGTTTTTTCTTTCTCTTCTTTGCCAGAAGAAATACTACTGCAAAAGAAATACTAGGAGCCATTTCAAGCTTTCAGGTCAATAGTTCCCAACACTGAGTTAATAGAGACTTCTTCCCATTCAGAGTTTTTTGTAGGTCCTTCTTGGACTTTGAAGCTTCATATGGCTTTCACCTACAATGACCACTTTAACTTAATCCTCTAATTTTGAGTTATTAAAATAACTAAATATCGGTTCAGTTATTTGAGTATTATCAGCGCTCAGGGCTTCAGTCTACATAGGCAAAATATTTGTCACCATATGTGTTACTATCACTTAATGAACACATGCATTAGAAACAATGTTTTTGCTCCTCTAATCATTTAATTTTTAAGTAGTTGTTCCACACATTTTTCAGGTCCACCAAAGGAAAAGGAATAATTTTTATGAATGCTCAGGTATGATAAAGAAATAATCTTTGAATGCAAATGTATACGCATGCATTCCATGTAATCTGGGTTTCTAGAAGAAGAATGAGGGCTAAAATATTTCCAGTAGTTGTTCTTGACTTGTGTTAGTCCAAACACACAAACTCATAAGGTTATCTTATTTTTTTTGGAATTATTATTATTCTGCAGCCTAGATATTGTTTACAGTAAGGTGGAATAAATAGCTGATTATGTGCTAGAATTTGAAACACTTGTCCTTTCATTCTGCCATTATAGCTCCATTCCATTTATTCTTTTTTTTTTTTTAACATCTTTATTGGAGTATGATTGCTTTACAATGGTGTGTTAGTTTCTGCTTTATAACAAAGTGAATCAGTTATACCTATACATATGTTCCCATATCTCTTTCCTCTTGCGTCTCCCTCCCTCCCACCCTCCCTATCCCACCCCTCTAGGTGGTCACAAAGCACCGAGCTGATCTCCCTGTGCTATGCGGCTGCTTCCCACTAGCTATCTATTTTACGTTTGGTAGTGTATATATGTCCATGCCACTGTCTCACTTTGTCCCAGCTTACCCTTCCCCCTCCCCATATCCTCAAGTCCATTCTCTAGTAGGTCTGTGTCTTCATTCCCGTCTTGCCCCTAGGTTCTTCATAACCTTTTTTTTTTTTTTTTTTTTAGATTCCATATATATGTGTTAGCATATGGTATTTGTTTTTCTCTTTCTGACTTACTTCACTCTATATGACAGACTCTAGGTCGATCCACATCACTACAAATAACTCAATTTCGTTTCTTTTTATGGCTGAGTAATATTCCATTGTACATATGTGCCACATCTTCTTTATCCATTCATCTGTTGATGGACATTTAGGTTGCTTCCATGTCCTGGCTATTGTAAATAGAGCTGCAATGAACATTTTGGTACATGACTGTTTTTGAATTATGGTTTTCTCAGGGTATATGCCCAGTAGTGGGATTGCTGGGTCATATGGTAGTTCTATTTTCAGGTTTTTAAGGAACCTCCATACTGTTCTCCATAGTGGCTGTATCAATTTACATTCCCACCAACAGTGCAAGAGGGATCCCTTTTCTCCACACCCTCTCCAGCATTTATTGTTTGTAGATTTTTTGATGATGGCCATTCTGACCGGTGTGAGATATCTCATTGTAGTTTTGATTTGCATTTCTCTAATGATTAATGATGTTGAGCATTCTTTCATGTGTTTCTTGGCAATCTGTATATCTTCTTTGGAGAAAACTCTATTTAGGTCTTCTGCCCATTTTTGGATTGGGTTGTTTATTTTTTAGATATTGAGCTGCATGTGCTGCTTGTAAATTTTGGAGATTAATCCTTTGTCAGTTGCTTCATTTGCAAATATTTTCTCCCATTCTGAGGGGTGTCTTTTGGTCTTGTTTATTGTTTCCTTTGCTGTGCAAAAGCTTTTAAGTTTCATTAGGTCCCATTTGTTTATTTTTGATTTTATTTCCATTCCTCTAGGAGGTGGGTCAAAAAGGATCTTGCTGTGATTCATGTCATAGAGTGTTCTGCCTATGTTTTCCTCTAAGAGTTTGATAGTGTCTGGCCTTACATTTAGGTCTTTAATCCATTTTGAGTTTATTTTTGTGTATGGTGTTAGGGAGTGTTCTAATTTCAGTCTTTTACATGCAGCTGTCCAGTTTTCCCAGCACCACTTATTGAAGAGGCTGTCTTTTCTCCACTGTATATTCTTGCCTCCTTTATCAAAGATAAGGTGACCATATGTGCATGGGTTTATCTCTGGGCTTTCTATCCTGTTCCATTGATCTATATTTCTGTTTTTGTGCCAGTACCATACTGTCTTGGTTACTGTAGCTTTGTAGTATAGTCTGAAGTCAGGGAGCCTGATTCCTCCAGCTCCGTTTTTCATTCTCAAGATTGCTTTGGCTATTCGGGGTCTTTTGTGTTTCCATACAAATTGTGAAATTTTTTGTTCTAGTTCTGTGAAAAATGCCAGTGGTAGTTTGATAGGGATTGCATTGAATCTGTAGATTGCTTTGGGTAGTACAGTCATTTTCACAATGTTGATTCTTCCAATCCAAGAACATGGTATATCTCTCCATCTATTTGTACCATTTTTAATTTCTTTCATCATTGTCTTATAATTTTCTGCATACAGGTCTTTTGTCTCCCGAGGTAGGTTTATTCCTAGGTATTTTATTCTGTTTGTTGCAATGGTAAATGGGAGTGTTTCTGTAATTTCTCTTTCAGATTTTTCATCATTACTGTATAGGAATGCCAGAGATTTCTGTGCATTAATTTTGTATCCTGCTACTTTACCAAATTCATTGATTAGCTCTAGTAGTTTTCTGGTAGCATCTTTAGGATTCTCTATATATAGTGTCATGGCATCTGCAAACAGTGACAGCGCTTTACTTCTTCTTTTCCGATTTGGATTCCTTTTATTTCTTTTTCTTCTCTGATTGCTGTGGCTAAAACTTCCAAAACTATGTTGAATAATAGTGGTGAGAGTGGGCAACCTTGTCTTGTTCCTGATCTTAGAGGAAATGGTTTCAGTTTTTCACCATTGAGGACGATGTTGGCTGTGGGTTTGTCATATATGGCCTTTATCATGTTGAGGAAAGTTCCCTCTATGCCTACTTTCTGCAGGGATTTTATCATAAATGGGTGTTGAATTTTGTCGCAAGCTTTCTCTGCATTGATTGAGATGATCATATGGTTTTTCTCCTTCAATTTGTTAATATGGTGTATCACATTGATTGATTTGCATATATGGAAGAATCCTTGCTTTCCTGGGATAAACCCCACTTGATCATGGTGTATGATCCTTTTAATGTGCTGTTGGATTCTGTTTGCTAGTATTTTGTTGAGGATTTTTGTATCTATATACATCAGTGATATTGGCCTGTACTTTTCTTTCTTTGTGACATCTTTGTCTGGTTTTGGTGTCAGGGTAATGGTGGCCTCGTAGAATGAGTTTGGGAGTGTTCCTCCCTCTGCTATATTTTGGAAAAGTTTGAGAAGGATAGGTGTTAGCTCTTCTCTAAATGTTTGATAGAATTCGCCTGTGAAGCCATCTGGTCCTGGGCTTTTGTTTGTTGGAAGATTTTTAATCACAGTTTCAATTTCAGTGCTTGTGATTGGTCTGTTCATATTTTCTATTTCTTTCTGGTTCAGTCTCGGAAGGTTGTGCATTTCTAAGAATTTGTCCATTTCTTCCAGGTTGTCCATTTTATTGGCATAGAGTTGCTTGTAGTAATCTCTCATGATCCTTTGTATTTCTGCACTGTCAGTTGTTACTTCTCCTTTTTCATTTCTAATTCTATTGATTTGAGTCTTCTTTTTTTTTCTTGGTGAGTCTGGCTAATGGTTTATCAATTTTGTTTATCTTCTCATAGAACCAGGTTTTAGTTTGATTGATCTTTGCTATCGTTTCCTTCATTTCTTATTCATTTATTTCTGATCTGATCTTTATGATTTCTTTCCTTCTGCTAACTTTGGGGGTTTTTTTGTTCTTCTTTCTCTAATTGCTTTAGGTGTAAGGTTAGGTTGTTTATTTGAGATATTTCTTGTTTCTTAAAGTAGGATTGTATTGCTATAAAATTCCCTCTTAGAACTGCTTTTGCTGCATCCCATAGGTTTTGGGTCGTCCTGTTTTCATTGTCATCTGTTTCTAGGTATTTTTTTATTTCCTCTTTGATTTCTTCAGTGAGCTCTTGGTTATTAAGTAGTGTATTGTTTAGCCTCCATGTGTTTGTATTTCTTACAGATTTTTTCCTGTAATAGATATCTAGTCTCATAGTGTTGTGGTCAGAAAAGATACTTGATACTATTTCAATTTTCTTAAATTTTCCAAGGCTTGATTTGTGACCCAAGATATGATCTATCCTGGAGAATGTTCCATGAGCACTTGAGAAGAATGGGTATTCTGTTGTTTTGGGATGGAATGTCCTATAAATATCAATTATGTCCATCTTGTTTAATGTATCATTTAAAACTTGTGTTTCCTTATTTATTTTCATTTTGGATGATCTGTGCATTGGTGAAAGTGGGGTGTTAAAGTCCCCTACTATGATTGTGCTACTGTCGATTTCCCCTTTTATGGCTGTTAGTATTTGCCTTATATATTGAAGTTCTCCTGTGTTGGGTGCATAAATATTTACAATTGTTATATCTTCTTCTTGGATTGATCCCTTGATCATTATGTAGTGTCCTTCTGTGTCTCTTGTAATAGTCTTTATTTTAAAGTCTATTTTGTCTGATATGAGAATTGCTACTCCAGCTTTCTTTTCATTTCCATTTGCATGGAATATCTTTTTCCATCCCCTCACTTTCAGTCTGTATGTGTCCCTAGGTCTGAAGTGGGTCTCTTGTAGACAGCATATATACGGGTCTCGTTTTTGTATCCATTCAGCCAGTCTATGTCTTTTGGTTGGAGCATTTAATCCATTTACATTTAAGGTAATTATCGATATGTATGTTCCTATTCCCATTTTCTTAATTGTTTCGGGTTTGTTATTGTAGGTCTTGTCCTTCTCTTGTGTTTCTAGCCTAGAGAAGTTCCTTTAGCATTTGTTGTAAAGCTGGTTTGGTGGTGCTGAATTCTCTCAGCTTTTGCTTGTCTGTAAAGGTTTTAATTTCTCCATCAAATCTGAATGAGATCCTTGCTGGGTAGAGTAATCTTGGTTGTAAGTTTTTCTCCTTCATCACTTTAAATATGTCCTGCCACTCTCTCTGGCTTGCAGAGTTTCTGCTGAAAGATCAGCTGTTAACCTTATGCGGATTCCCTTGTGTGTTATTTGTTGTTTTTCCCTTGCTGCTTTTAATATGTTTTCTTTGTATTTAGTTTTTGACAGTTTGATTAACATGTGTCGTGGCGTGTTTCTTCTTGGATTTATCCTGTATGGGACTCTCTGTTCTTCCAGGACTTGATTAACTATTTCCTTTCCCATATTAGGGAAGTTTTCAACTCTAATCTCTTCAAATATTTTCTCAGTCCCTTTCTTTTTCTCTTCTTCTTCTGGGACCCCTATAATTCGAATGTTGGTGCGTTTAATGTTGTCCCAGAGGTCTCTGAGACTGTTCTCAGTTCTTTTCATTCTTTTTTCTTTATTCTACTCTGCAGTAGTTATTTCCATTATTTTGTCTTCCAGGTCACTTATCCTTTCTTCTGCCTCAGTTATTCTGCTATTGATCCCTTCTAGAGAATTTTAAATTTCATTTATTGTGTTGTTCATCATTGTTTGTTTGCTCTTTAGTTCTTCTAGGTCCTTGTTAAACGTTTCTTTTATTTTCTCTATTCTATTTCCAAGATTTTGGGTCATCTTTACTATCATTATTCTGAATTCTTTTGCAGGTAGACTGCCTATTTCCTCTTCATTTGTTAGGTCTGGTGGGTTTTTACCTTGCTCCTTCATCTGCTGTGTGTTTTTCTGTCTTCTCATTTTGCTTAACTTACTGTGTTTGGGGTCTCCTTTTCGCAGGCTGCAGGTTCATAGTTCCCGTTGTTTTTGGTGTCTGTCCCCAGTGGCTATGGTTGGTTCAGTGGGTTGTGTAGGCTTCCTGGCGGAGGGGACTAGTGCCTGTGTTCTGGTGGATGAAGCTGGATATTGTCTTTCTGGTGGGCAGGTCCACGTCTGGTGGTGTGTTTTGGGGTGTCTGTGGCCATATTATGATTTTAGGCAGCCTCTGTGCTAATGGATGGGGTTGTGTTCCTGTCTTGCTAGTTGTTTGGCATAGGGGGTCCAGCACTGTAGCTTGCTGGTCATTGAGTGAAGCTGGGTCTTGGTGTTGAGATGGAGATCTCTGGGAGATTTTCACCATTTGATATTATGTGGAGCTGGGAGGTCTCTTGTGGACCAGTGTCCTGAAGTTGGCTCTCCCACCTCAGAGGCACAGCACTGACTCCTGTCTGCAGCACCAAGAGCCTTTCTTCCACACGGTGCAGAATAAAAGGGAGAAAAAATAGAAAGAAAGAAAGAAGATAAAATAAAATAAAGTTATTAAAATAAAAAATAATTATTAAGAAAAAAATTTTAAAAAGTAAAAAAAAACGAAAAACAAAAAAAGGAATGGATGGACAGAATCTTAGGACTAATGGTAAAAGCAAAGCTATACAGACAAAATCACACACAGAAGCATACACATACACACAAAAAGAGAAAAAGGGGAAAAAATATATATATATCTTTGCTCCCAAAGTCCACCTCCTCAATTTGGGATGATTCGTCGTCTCTTCCACAGATGCAGGGTACATCAAGTTGATTGTGGAGATTTAATCCACTGCTCCTGAGGCTGCTGGGAGAGATTTCTCTTTCTCTTCTTTGTTCCCACAGCTGCTGGGGTTCATCTTTGGATTTGGACCCGCCTCTGCGTGTAGGTTGCCTGTGGGCATCTGTTCTTCGCTCAGACAGGACGGGGTTAAAGGAGCAGCTGATTCGGGGGCTCTGGCTCACTCAGGCCGGGGGGAGGGAGGGGTACGGATGCGGGGCGAGCCTGCGGCGGCAGAGGCCAGCGTGACGTTGCACCAGCCTGAGGCGCAACGTGCGTTCTCCCGGGGAAGTTTTCCCTGGATCACGGGACCCTGGCAGTGGCGGGCTGCACAGGCTCCCAGGAGGGGAGGGGTGGATAGTGACCTGTGCTTGCACACAGGCTTCTTGGTGGCTGCAGCAGCAGCCTTAGCGTCTCATGCGCATCTCTGGGGTCCGCGCTGATAACCGTGGCTCATGCCCGTCTCTGGAGCTCCTTTAAGCGGCGCTCTTAATCCCCTCTCCTCGCGCACCAGGAAACAAAGAGGCAAGAAAAAGTCTCTTGCCTCTTTGGCAGGTCCAGACTTTTTCCTGGACTCCCTCCTGGCTAGCCATGGCGCACTAGCCCCTTCAGGCTGTGTTCACGCAGCCAACCCCAGTCCTCTCCCTGGGATCCGACCTCCAAAGCCCAAGCCTCAGCTCCCAGCCCCTGCCCGCCCCGTCGGGTGAGCAGACAAGCCTCTCGGGCTGGTGAGTGCTGGTCGGCACTGATCCTCCGTGCGGGAATCTCTCCGCTTTGCCCTCCACACCCCTGTCGCTGCGCTCTCCTCCGTGGCTCCGAAGCTCCCCTCCCGCCACCCCCCCGTCTCCCCAGTGAAGGGGCTTCCTAGTGTGTGGAAACCTTTCCTCCTTCACAGCTCCGTCCCAGAGGTGCAGGTCCCGTCCCTATTCTTTTGTCGCTGTTTTTTCTTTTTTCTTTTGCCCTACCCGGGTACGTGGGGAGTTTCTTGCCTTTTGGGAGGTCTGAGGTCTTCTGCTGGCGTTCAGTGGGTGTTCTATAGGAGCAGTTCCACGTGTAGATGTATTTCTGATGTATCTGTGGGGAGGAAGGTGATCTCCGTGTCTTACTCTTCTGCCATCTTGAAGCTCCTCCCCATTTATTCTTAAGGGTGTATTTTTTCCTTAGGAATTTTTTTTTAAGTACTCATACTCCTAGTAGAGCCTATAGATGGTATCAACTAATATCTTAATCATCAGTAAATAGTAGGGGATGACTTAGTAGGGGATGACTTAGTAGGGGATGACTCTTTTTATGAAAGAGGCCAAAAAAATCCTATTCAACTTTGAAGTTTTGCTTTAAAAGACACTACATAGCTAACAAAGCATTTTTCCAAATATGTCTCAGTCTTAGAAAATAGCAAAAATCAATTCATACTTTTAAGGGAATTTGTTCTTGTGCTGTTCTCTGCCTTCAGGGATTGGAAGAAAAAGTCCATTTATCTGAACTGAGTGTATTAGATCATTGCTTAAAATAAATTCTGATAGCTAACTTCCTTCTGTGGCTATTTTAAGCAAATCTCTCTTTGGCCATATTCCATGCTTGAAATGTGCTAATATTTAATAAAATAAATGTTTGTGAAATATTGCTTTCCCATATGATGTTATTGAAATAAATGGTCATTTGAACACATTATAAAATTAGGGTCTGTACTAGAGATTTTCTGCCTAACTGATTTTTCTTTATCTTTGTAAAATGAACCATTCATAAAGGGATTATGCATGTAAAGGTAAGAATTTATGTTTATGTAGGTATCCACCTTTAAAATTGATATAAATCACACCAGTGCTAAAAGGTACTTACTCCACAGTAGCAAGTAAGTGTCAAGATGTAGTAGTTTAGCAGTGTTTAGACCTACGTGGTTTGCCTTGGCTCAGTGCCCCTCCGCAAAAATCCAGACTCCTCTGTGGAAGAAACCACACATGTTGGGACTCTGGGGCTGAAGGATGTCCGTTGTATTCTTTAGAGTTAAAGCAATCTACAACACATAATTGAGTTATGAGTGACTGGTTGGGAATTTTTTCCTCTGGGAAATTAAAAAAAAATTCTGTAGAGAGTATTTGAAGTATCAAAATTTAGGATATATGTTTATTTGAAGTGCCTATTGAAAAATAGCCATTGTCATTTCATAATTGTTACAAGCCTTTAGAGTGGAATCACCAGAAGTAATAGCAAAATCGTTTACAAAAGTAATTTCATAATAAATATTTAATAATATCCTTGTTATTATCTTTACTCTTTTCAGACTAGATTTTGTGTCTTCTGCAATGAATGGGGCAGGTATATGATCAATAAACTTTGATGAGTAAATGGCTGTAGAGGGAGAAAGTCAAAATTAGACCTTTCAGGGCATTTCTTCCATCTAGAAAGTAAAAATTAAGTAGACTGAATTTCTTTTTTAACTCCCTGACATTTTGGTAAGAGAGATAAGATTCTGATCTTTTTAAAAAAAATTATTTCTACAGGGACTTAATAGACCTAAGGGCAAGTATAAGCATCACCAGGGATGTGATGCCTCAGTATTTAAGTAGGCTTTTTCTAGAGTTGCTCCCTAAGGCCTCTCTTTAGTTCAGGTACCCTGTGGATTCCTCTCTGGGACAGGTTTGGGACAGATAATGCACATTGATTCAACATTCCCTTCCCCCAACACTAGATCAAAATGGAGTAATCAGATCCAGACATAAGTGATCCCATTCCAAGGACAAAGATCTGGAACTGTACGTAACCACTCCCAACAGTTTTGTTGTAGGTTGAGTTCCCCCAGAGGCCAACTATGATATGAAGATTAGCTTATAGGATATTTGTAAGGGAGTGTTCTTGGGATCAACACTTGTGAGGGCATCACTAAGGAAGTAGCATTAGACAAGGGGAGAACCAAGCTGTGACGCAGTACCAACAAAAGCCTCAGCCGATAGGCCACGCTGAGAAGGTGGCAAGCGCTTCAATATTTTTCTCTAGTATAAGTGATAATACCGTTATTCATCTGGGTTTATCTTGTGAAAGAGAATCTCCATTTTCTCCCCATCTCATCCATTCACCATGACCATCGTATTATCTCTTAAAAAACAAAAATCTGATCATATTTTCTTCCCTGTTTACATGCTTCTGGGAGTTCTTGATTTCCAAGGAACTTGAATAAACTTCAAGGCCCTTCCCACCCATTTCTGCTCTGTTTCCAGTCTATTGACTTCTAAGGCCCTTCCCACCCATTTCTGCTCTGTTTCCAGTCTCATTTTTATCCACTCTTCCTCGTTCCCTCACTAGTACTTTACTTTCTGCTTTCCTCTTTCTCTCTTTCTTTTACTCTAACTGCCATGTTACAAAATGAATAACTTTCAAGTTTTGTGCTTTTGCTACAACTCTTTGAAATGGACATTCACTTTCTTGCTCATCTCACTCTTTGTTTTTGAAGGCACTTACCTAATACTGCTCTTTTACCGCCTCTTGCTCCCCAAGGCTTCCTTATCCTCAGGAGACATAACTCTTCTTTGTGTTTACTAGAGCATTTTATATATTTATACCAGTGTTAGATGTCCTATCTGATAGAACTATTATTATCCATTTGTGTAAATATATGACCCTCTTAATTATATACTCCTTGAATAGGGGAACTATTTTTTCTGCACTTCTGATTCTCCTTTAGTACATAGTACAGTGTCTTACACATAAAGGATACTAAATAATGTTGATTTTGTTTTTGGAGTTGGTAATTTTGTTATCTTTTCCTCTCTTGAGTGTGCGACCAATATACTACTCTTTAATCAATTAGTGTGCTGTCAGCTTAAAAGACATCTTACTTGGGCTGGTAAAAAATAAGGAAATTTGTTATATTATAGAATAAGAATAATGTACAGAGTTTGAGTGGCTATGTAAATGGTAATATCATCTACTTAACAATGTTGTAAATGATCCAGTTCTTTCTGTCTCTTCTGTCTGCCATTGTTGGTGTTGGCATTATCCTTAGGTTGGTAGCAAAGTGGCTATAACAGTTTCATGGGTCACATCCAGACAAGGAAATGTAAAGTAATAAAAGACCATTACTCACTATGTCTTATCCTTAGGAGCAAGGAAACCTTTTAAAGAACTCTCCCTCGCATCTCATTGGCCAGAAACATGTCAATTCCAATTCTGATACTTACTCGAAAGAGTGCTGGGGAAGCTGTGATTTGCTTATATCAATCAACTGCTTTAGGTGGAAGAAGTGTTCAGGAATCAATCACGTTGATCACTACACTTAAAGAGAGGGAGTAGAAAACAAGTTCTCTGAAAAAAATAATTTGCTTAGGGGACTTTTTTTTCTAATTAACGTAGATTTCCTGAGGCAAACATAAAAGTTTTCTCAGACAATCAAAAAGAAGAGTGTATATTTTCTCTTCAGAGAAAATTATAAAGATTAGCTAGTTCTACAAGGAAATTATCTGGAAGGATTTATTTTTCTTTCAGGAGATATCTTGGAAAGTATTCATTGCAAGTAAAAATCCTTGAAATAATTTTTCTCCACACTGCATTGTAAAGATTGAAAAATCTGCTAACATGTACAAATACTTCTCTTGCTTATGTAAGAGTTCATTTGCCTCTATAAAACTTCTCTATGATTCTTTATTTAATCTTTGTATTTAAGCTTTGTAAAATCTAATCTGCTGCAGATTTCTTCACATTTGCTGATACTCTGTCAGTTTTCTCCCTTCAGTATTGTTAACTGTTGTTGAGGGTGACATCGTCAGGAGGGAATACATTACAACTTAACTCAGAGAATTAAAGACTACATCATTATTCTGTAGTACTAGTTTTTAGCATTATCCACTAAATATTTAATGTACAGAGAACATATTTTTAAAAAATCAAATAACTAAATATGACTTAAGCATCGTTGAAAGTATTTTCTAGCAGAATTATGTCTAAAATAATGCTGCTTTGATTTGGTTTTGTCAGTCTCTGGGATTGAAACTTATTGTATGTGTTTGTAGAAGTAAAACTTGGAATACTTTTTAGTAACTGAACTTTGAATAATTTTCTTTATTTTGTCCTACTTTAGTCAGGGTTTTTTGTTTGTTTATTTTTTTCATAGAAAAATTTGAGTATCTACTCTTGGTGCTAAGAACGTCTAACAGAATATAAAACTCAGGTCTTGTCATTGCTCATGCCCTACTTAGGAAGATAAGACATAACACAGTTAAAATAAGACAAGTCAGAAAATTTTTAAATGTCCAAAATAATGAGACAGATCACATAGTAGGAATTCAGGGAGGGGGAAAAAAGATCACATGTTGTGCATGGGATTTGAATTAGTCCAAAATGGATGAGTAAATGTAAATTATTGTTAACAATTTAATTAAATAGTTTGTATTTGGATTTGGACCATAAGGTTTATTATTTCCTTGTCCAGCTAGGATGGGGGAAAACATGTTGGAGAAACAGAGTAGAAGAGAGTCATTTCTCCCCTCCATGTGTAAATTTCTCCTAGTTCAAGTTAAAGAAACTAGGTTTCCCTGCCCTTAACCTACCCCATCTCTAGAGTCAGAGGAATTTTAATAGTTCTTGAAAAATGTGGTCAACTGTAGACATTTATATCCATTTATCATTAATTTATAAGTGATGCATGAGAAACCTGTTCAGTGTAGACATCATAATAATGAAAGTGTTTGACACTTGTACAATATGGTTTAAGGACCTATGGTTTCTAAACAAATTATCCTGAACTACATGGCATCTGTCACTGACTACAAGTGAACATTCTCCACCTCAGCTGGCCTTAAGTAGTCCTAGCAATAATTCATGTAAAATCCAGAGCCCTCTCTGTGTAAACTTTAGGAGTAATATATACAAGCTGAAAATCTCTCCCTCTCTCCTCCTCTCTCTTTTTTTTAATGGAGTCATGATTGACAGTGAAAAAAAAAAAATGTCCAGTCCTCTCTGGTTATGCTACTTAGTTGGCTTCTTGAGTTAATGAATTGTTGGGATCCTTCCATCTGAAAATGTTACTCATTTTGGAAGCAGTTCAAACCATGCTTAGGTGGAGTGAGTCTCTAAACCAGGATGTAAGCAAACAGGTCACAAAGGGAATGATGTATTAAGCTAAGTACTGCTTTTGTAACTATTAATGAAGCATTTGTTTCTTGGTTTTCTTTCTTTTGTCTTCTCTCGTTTTTCAGGTGGGTTATAGAGGCAGATGAGTAGACCAATGAGAAATAAACTTATTCTGAGACTACAGTTGTTATTTATTTTACCTACTAATCCAGCAGCAACCGTTATGTCAACCCATGGAGTATAATAATAAACAACTTTATTTTACCTCCCACAGTCCCTTTCAATCTGCTCTGTGGGACTGGGTCTTCTCCCTGGACCTGTTTGATGACTCCAGCAGACCCCATGGCTTTCAAGGTCACTCTTAGAGAGTACAGACAGTTGTTTTCCAGCAATTAAAAGGTCCAGTCTAATGTAACAGAGTGTCCAACCTCATTTAAAATTGAACCTTCCCTCGCTCTACCTGTCCCCATTTGGGCACACCATGGGAGGGAGGGCGGGTTCCTGAGTAGGGAGACGTTCAGAGGCTTCTTCTCTCCTGACCCTGACTGCACTCCTCTTCTTCTCTAAGCTGTTACAGTCAGAGTCTGACCCTATGGTGTCGTATCAGGAGAAGAGAAGAGGAGAGGGGTTCAGGAAAATGTCTTTTGCCATTGTCAGAGGGACCTCACTTCTCAACTTTCTGGTCTTGTCCGACGTTTAAAGAAGGGTGACTTTTCTTTCATTGGCCCCTCTGTGAGTTTCTGGAATTTCCTCTTTCTGGAGTTCTTTCCCTTGCAATTTTCTGGATAAGCGTGGCTGCATTTCTCCTCTGACTGGTGTGTCCTCATTCTTTATCTGAGACAGGTTGCAGTTCCACCAGGTGTTAACTTCTGAAGTCTTTTCACTCAGCCTTCTTGAACAGGACCTCAGGTGACCTCATGCCATCGCATTTTTGCGTGACCATGTCTCCCATCTGTTCCATAGGAAGCTGTCTTCTGTATTTTCCTGGACACACTCTAGAAGTTCAGGGTGATATCAGTATAGCCACTGAGCCTGGCCTCTGTGTCCACTGAAACCTGTCAGTCTCTCACACTTTAGACATTTGTCCACAATGTCCCACAAATGGCATGTTCAACAGTAAGTGCTTCTTGAGGTCCCAGCAAAGCCCCTTCCCTGGCACCTGCTTCTTACCCTGGGGCTTGTAAGGCACATGACACAACTGTCTCAGACAAAATATCCTTTTCAAGGGAAAGGAAAAAACTTTGTAAGTTCCAGTGTCCAACTATT
This sequence comes from Eschrichtius robustus, assembly GCF_028021215.1. NCBI lineage: Eukaryota > Metazoa > Chordata > Mammalia > Artiodactyla > Eschrichtiidae > Eschrichtius > Eschrichtius robustus. Next base: position 51,016,290 of record NC_090831.1, on the reverse strand, counting down.
GTATAGCTTGAACATAGGTGAAATCATCTAAATGATTCTTGGCCACCAACTTTGAAGATTTTTGCATCCTCAGCTAGCATCTCATTTTAAATTTTTTCTCAGCTAAAATTTCTTTTTTTAACATCTTGCTCTAATATCTAAGCCATAAAATGAGCTCTCAAAAGAATGTTGCTTTACCTCCAAATATAACAGGCAAGCTCATTGTATATCATTCCTGATGTATACACTCTAGAATCATAGGAGTAACCAAATGGGGAATGTCAGTATCCTTATTAGTATTATTTGCATTTTGGATATTAATAGCCTTATTCAAAACATGTGCTGTTTTACATCTTGTTTCCCATGTTTTTCAATAGTATTTCTGTTGGGTTCTAGCAAAGCTAAGCCATAACCGAGAATCTAATAAACGAGAGTGTAAGACATGCAATGATCCATTTAAAAATAATCTAACAATTAGTCTTCAAATAGTTTACTTTCATTTTGAGACAATGCTTAATTATCGTTTTTCTTTTTAATTAAAAATATTTTCTCTTGAAACTGATATGTGTCAAAATTAAATGTTTTACATAAAATGTTCAAAGAATTGCCATGTTAGCTAAACAAAGGTGAAGATCATTAACCGGGCCCCAACAAAAACCTATTAGCTAAATTTACAGTGTTGAAGGCAAAAGCAGTTTCATACTTAAAATTTTTATGTTTAATGTAATTGACATTTGTTTTTAAGGTAAAAAGCACTAAATATGTTTCTGGCAGAAAACAAGGAAGTTTTCCTATGGGTTTTAAAATGAGAAAGCAATGTATCAAAGCAATATAAATTTATAACCTACCTAAAAGAGAACTCCATATTTTTATGGAATAACTTGAGACAATTTCATTTCACCTTGCTAATAAAATTTAGGTCCCCACATTTAAGAACTTTATTTTGTTTATTAACCAAACAACAATCAGAACTATTTAAAAGGAAACATTGGTAAACTTAAAACACTTAAAAGCTAGAACTCAGACACTCTTAAGAAGATTAACTTTCTTTTTGAGCACATTGTCACATTTATAAACATGGAATGACTCTATTAATGTTTTTTTTTCTTCTTCCCAGCAATTGTAATGTAATTTCGTATTATTTTTCTCCTTATTTAACATGAAAATGAGGTACGTAATTATAAAAATTAGTCAGTTTACTTGAAATTCATCAAAATATTCTCCTATTTTAATCATTGTTATTAGAAAAATCACTAATCGAAATGAGTTTATAATTTTAACTATAATAATTTTCAGTGGCATATTTAAACACCCTTTTTTTGTGTAGCATGAAAAGGACTTTGTTATTTCCCTTTCCTTAAGGAAGTCTAAAACAAGAGGGTTTTCATACACAGGGATCCTGTACTTGCTTGCTTTATATTGAGTATAAGCAGAAATGCTTTTATAAATCAGAATGACCTTCTGACTCTAGTTCATTAACTCATTTCATGGCTGCATAAGACGTTCTCATCTAACGTGTGACCCTGGAAGTCTATTATTTAGGCGAAAAGACTGAAAATAAATAACTTCTCATTTGAAATCAAGTTATTGATAAAAGAAAATTGCCACTCTTTATTCTTAGTTAATACTTGAAATAAAGAAAATATAAACCCTTGGAAACCCTGTGGACTCCCCAGTAAATTAAGTTTTGGTATAAGGCACCCTGCTTAGTTTCACGGTGATTAATCTGCTCCTATTGCCTGCGGAGCACATGCTGTCTGGTAATCACAGAGGTGAAACAATTGCCTCGTTCATGGATGGGCGGGCTCCCCCGCCCGGGTGCTGATGTGCAGGTCCCATCTGGTCACTGTAATGGGCTGTCAGGATGTTGTCAGTCTGCTCAGACTTCTGCCGGAACTCGACAAGGACTCTCTCTGTCTCCAGTTTTAAAGGAAACTTTGCAGATCACTTTTCAATAATTTCCGAGTACTTTTTATGTATGTGGGCTGTGCCAGGTGCTAAAGAGGGTAGGAAGAAAACACAATGTCCCTTGTCAGTTAGTATCAGTGGCCACTCAACTTTAATGAGTCATATACTTCCTGTAAGAAGAGAGGGGAGACTGTGACTTGTATTCCTCACAAAATTTTGAAATCTATCCACAAGTGTAATTGCACCACCAGTTCCAAATCACCAACCCATTTGTGGATTTCTTAAATTTCCTTTTAATTTGTATGATACAGTAGCATTTATCTCATTTTCATGCAGTATATTTATTGAGCTCCTGCCATTCCAGGTAGAACAAGCTCATTCTGCGGATAATGCTAAGATGATATTTGGCAGTGCAGCATTCGCTGCTAACAAGTGGTGCAGTAGAGACTTCAACCCACGTCTTCCAATCCCACTGCAGTTCATTGCTCTTTATGCCAGGAAAAGGTCCCAAACTAAATCTACTTGCAAAAAGAAGGGGGCAGATGGATGTGGTAGACGCGAGTGTATTGGAATTCGGAGCTGGTTGACGGAAGAAAGCTAAATGTCAAAGAGGCTTTGGGCTGAGTCCTAAAACAGGAAAGGGAGAGACAGTTCTCATCCAAGACTTCATGAACGAAGCTATGTGGGCGATTAGATGCAAACCTTGAGAATTGAAACTTCCCTTCTGTAACACTCTCTACCCCAGCCGCTTTCGGTTTTACGCGCTTTACCGCTGGCTCTCCTGTCCTTTTTTCCCAGTACTTCGGTCTTTGAGCTCAGATCTCCTACCTCTCTCTGTCCTTGGAACTGACACTCTGGAGTAGTCACTCTTCCCTTTGTTGTTCAAATCCTTGTATCATATGGCATTTAGAGCAGCATTTTCCCAACCTTTTTACAACCAGTCAAAAACTTGAATCCTGTTTGTTGACAGAGATAGCCACTTGCATTTTTAAGGCTGTGAGTTTTTTGTCTTTACTTAGGTTTTATGAACAAGTTGTAACTTCCTCTTGTGTATTCCATTCAGTTGTCTTGGCATCTCTGAATTAGGCCAAAGGGCATTTGACTGACCTTGCACTTGCTAACTTGAGTCAATTAAATTGCTTTTCCAAAGATGAAACAAAGAGCAGATATAATTAGAATTTCCTTAGGATGTTGTTATAAGGCCTTATCATTATTTGAATGTTTCTGTAACTTGCCTAAGATTAAATAATTAAAAATAAAGTGCCTTACATTTCACGTTATGAAATGATAACTGTTAATGAATTATATAACTTATAAATGAAACAGTAATTGTTAGAGACATTGCAGCATTTTACTGTGAGCTCCTCCTGCCTATTTGTCTTCAAAGTGAAGTAAATAGGCTTCAAAAAACAAACCATTTTGGATTTTGGATAAGCAAAATAGAGATAAGCAAATAAAATCGACATAAGATAACTAGATCATAGGTTGTATTTTTAAATGCATACAGCTCCTGCTATCGTTTCATAAGGAAATTAATATTAAATCTCTTTTGAAAAATGTGCTTAAAATTTAACTTTATAGCATATAAGCATATGCAAAGTGACAGTGAAGACAATGTTTATTTCATCAGAATGATCTCTTTTCATACTAGTAATCTACATTCTATAACTGAAGGAAACAGATATGTACATATTTTTACTCATTCTTTTTTTTAAAATATGTAACCCTTCATGAATTTGCATGTCATCCTTGTGCAGGGGCCAGGCTAATCTTCTCTATGTCATTCCAATTTTAGTATAGGTGCTGCCAAAGTGAGCACTACATATATATTATTAGAGGTTAGTATTTGATCCTTCCAAGTGTAACAGGCAAAAATTAATTTTTTGGAAATGATCAATTTCAATTATGAAATACTGTGAAAACAACATAAACATAGTAACGTGGTTAGGTCAGTAAATTACTGAATATGGAAACTGACTTATCAGACATACTTGTTTTAAAACTTTAACCCATAAATTATCATCTTCAAGTGGAGACATTTTGTAAACTTATTTACTTCTCTTCTTTCCCATGTAGTTTTCTGTTACCAACTTGATCTCTAAGATTAGCACTCAAATTAAAACCAATTTGCAGCCCCTAATTATTTTGTAGTGGATCAATTAGTGGTTACACAGTAGATAACTATGTTGAGAGAAATTCTTGGGCTTATCAGGATCCACAGAAAGGATCTTTTTGATTTCTGATGTCTGTGCTACATGTGGGTGGAGAGAGCAGCTTTGTACATATTTGAGATCCTTGATGTCTAGGCTCCAAGGTCCTGAAGACTACTCCCACCAAAATGATAGCTTAAAAGCTGTATCTGGTACATCATACAATGTTAAGAACTAGCATTCTGTGGGAATATTTCAGGACAATTAAAATATGGCAATTATGCAAGTAGCACCTCTATTCTGGTATGCCTCTCTTTGATAAGTGAAAGAAAAATGTCTGTGGGTAACTTTCTAAAGGAGTAATACAGCTGCATCAACTTTTAGAAATAGTGGTATGTGTTTTGCTTGTCTTGCTTAATGGAACTTTTAATATGGCATGATGCTGTGTGTTCAAAGCACCAAAGTGCAAGAAAATGTGTATGTCATCTTACTTTTAACAAATTCAACAAGCAAAGAGAGTAGTAATAATCACTACCTCAAAACTTTCCCATTACCTAATTAATGATCAAGAGGGCCTTTTATAGATATTGTGGACTTTGTATTTTTAAGTGTGGGGTGTGATTTCTGTCTGAGAGTGAGCCAATCTCAAAGTGTACTACCTGGGCTACTGAAATAATTTCAAGATCTCAAGTACCTCTTGGGCTTTTGTGTAAATGATGCTGAAACTTGATACTATATATGAAGTACTCTATACCCAATCAGAGTTGACATCTCTCTCTCCCTCTATGTATCTGTCTATCTCTCTTTGTTTCTTACTCTTTTCCCTCTCTGTATCCATCTACACACGTACACACGGTTTGACTAGAAATATATGGAAGTGGTGGAATGCTTTTATACAGATAGATAGAGATAGAGATATATATGTCACATTATGTATGTCACTTCAAAAGATTATTGAAAAACAAATATGTTACTTGATGAACATATTTCTGCCAATCCTATGTAAGTATAAGAGTGTGTGGAAATCTTGGTCTTTTTTTGTTTTGCTTTATTTTTAGATTGAGTTATGTGAAATTTTATCTCTTTATATTGTTTACCAAAAGGGATCAAAAGGAATATTTTTTTTAAAAAACCCTTATTCTAATGACTAGAATGGGCAAGTAAAAGAAAATCTCACCATAAATCATAATTAAAATGATAGCTTTTAAATATTGGCACAACTACAATGATTTTTTTTTTTTCCTTTTAAGTAAATGTTTACAGTCTGGAAGACAATCAGATATCTCCCACATTGTTATTATTATAATTCTATTTGTGATTCCTAAATTCTTGACAGCACTGTGTCAAAATAAGCCAGTATATGACCTCAATAACTTTATTTTTAAGGCTTAAATGTTTCCTTAAGAAGTAAAATTGTTGTTGTGATACTATCTTAGGATTCCTATGCTATAACAATAATGATCCAAGGATAATTTCTGTTTTTAACAGGTTTTAGACTTTATGGGATTGAAGGTGAATGATGAAAAGTGAGATAACATTTTGGGGGAAAAAATCTGCTTTGTAAACAGACATTAGAAGATATATTTAAATTGGTTTTTGGAGTCCAACAAATTCTCAGTGCTTGAATATCTTTGTATAACATTTACCCACTAATCAAAAACCCAATTGTTGGAAGCTTGTCCTTTCAGTTTTATGGCTTCATTTACTAGGATGACACAATTCAATTTACAGTTGTATGACTTAAAATTAATAACTGAAAATGTACAACAAAACCATTAAAACATCTTTTAGAAATTTGTATCCCTTTGCAAAGAGAAAAAAGAATCTGCAATTACTATTTTAGTATCAAGTCTTTAAGACAAAACTAGAGTTGAAACTATTAAACTAAGCTAAACTGTTACATTAGAGTTGAAACTATTAAAAGCAAGTAATTTAAAACAATGGCTCAGAAGTCAGGACTGGTAGGGACTTCATTTCCCACTCAGTGCTCCTTAGGGCTCCCTGAGCATAGTGGCTCCATCCTCTTTGCTCTCTTCTTATAGTGTTTATATCTCCTATGGAAATGCACTTACCCTATCTGTTTACAGAACTGTCTTCCTGACTCACGTCTTCGCACCTCAGTGCCACACCTTGCCAGGTATACAGAAGCCCTTTCATAATTATGTGTCTAATGAACAAATGGTTAATGAACAGAAACTACTCTGTGCTAACCTTGGAACTTCCATTTAGGTTTCAAAAATGATAAAGAAGGTTGCTTCCACATTTTGTCAATCTTTAAATAACTCCCTCCGTTTTGAAGCTCCTATAAATACATTCAAAATTAATTTTAGAAACATCATTTGTCTCATAATTTACTTCAACTCAATCACCCAATACACTGGTTAGAGGTAAAAGAATAGAACCCAGTGATGTTCTTTTTCCTTTTTAAGTCACACTTCATGTGAAAGAGTCCTGTATTTCCTTTTCTTTCTTTTTTTGTATAGTACTAATACCAATAAAATATTCAGGTCTGAACAAATCTACAAATATTTATTCTAAATTTATTTCTGAAATGTGACTAAATCTGACCATCGTATAAAACAGAAAAGAACAAGATCTGACATATTGAAAGGATTCAAAGAAATATTAATCTAGACTAGAGACCAAATAAAATGAACTAGTGATTAAACCAGTTGACACATCATGGACATGCTTTCTGTGTACCATTTATTTTCATTCCAATGATACAAAGTTATCCTTTGTAAAATCACTGTAATATTCAAGAATCAGCAAGTATAGAGTTGCAGTTTTGCAAGATGAAAGAATTCTTGAGATTGGTTGCACAAAATGAATATACTTAATAATACTGTAATGGCTAAGATGGTACATTTTATGTTATGGATATTTTATCACAATTAAAAATAATAAAAAAAAGAATCAGCAAGAAAAAAGTGAGAGGATACCTTGAGTTCATAAGTTCAAATATGAAGCAAAGTTTTCATAAATTCAGGTTGTTATTTTTAAAGGGGCAAAAAAGAACACTCAATTCAGTACTTTTGCTACCAGTGATTAAAAACAAAAACAAACAATAAAAAACAATGTGAAGAAACTGTCAAATTTCCTGACAGCTACAGTGTTTTATTTTTGCTATTCATATATTCATTTATTTAGGACTTCATGATTCCAGGTTGATGACTGACTAATGTCAGTTGGCCTATGCATGGCCCATTTTGATTTATTTACTAACTTACATTACTTAGTTGTTCTTAATTATGTAGTAAACACTTGAAAATGCACCATCCAGAACAAAAGCTAAAATCTGTTAAATAACCTGTTTATTACCGCCAGTATAATCTTCTTATCAGTCTTGGGTAACCATCTTTCTGAGTCCTGTATTCATCACTCTGTTGCTTTTCTTTTTACATATTTATTGTATCTACAGATATACCTAAAAAGTGCCTTTTATCTTAGTTGTTTTAAACATTGTTCTACGGAGATCATGCTGTCTGTCATTTTGGGGAATATACTTTTTTCACCTAATGATGAATTGCTAAGGTCCATTCATATTGCTCTTCATTGCTGTAGCCCATTCATGTTTTATTGCTGGCTACTTTTCAAAATTATGTGAAAGTATAATTGCAGTGATTTAAACCATTCTGAATAAATAGCATTTTTGGGTCTTCATTGTGAACCACATCCAGGTTAGCTGGTCACCTGAGCCTGCTGTTGGCGCTCAACGACCCTATCTATGTACACCCTTTGATTGTAATTTGTAGTTGTTAAAATGTGCTCTAAATGAACAACCTTACTTCATTTAAAAATCTCAGTAATTTAATCGTATTTGTCTGTTCAGAGACTGTAAGTGCTAGTCTATGTTCTTCTTTATTCAGAGGCATAAAACCCTAAAATTTCACTATGAGGATAATATCATATAAACATTAGTGACTTCTAAATCATTTGTTCATTCCAGGTTTAACAAGTCTCTTTCAGTGTATTCCCTCAGGATATTTTCCTTTTTCCCCACCTATTAAAATATTTTCTGCTAACATTGGTGAGAAACATAATAAAGGTTTGTCAGGAACTCTTGGAACATATAAGCTACTCAGAGCTTGACTTTCTTGTTTCTTCTTGTCTATAGCTTAACAAAGAGCATTTCTTTCTGTAAGCTAATGGAGTAATGCAACTGTTTGGGGCCTTATTTTGAAAAACTTCCTGGAAGAATTTCTAAAGTTTGTTAAAAAACAAAACAAACTATTTGTGATAAGTTCAAGACTGATAAAGCATGATTAAAAGTGACCAATCAAGGAGCCTTCTGCCTTTGTCCTTCCTTATGCATTTGCCCAAATGATATTTATTATGTAGTGGTTGAGACCCCCCAGTTCAAGGGGCAGACTTTGGGTCATATTTTGGCTCTGTTGCAAACCAGCTTCATGGCCCTTGATTTGTTTAATGACTGTATGAAGAAATTTTCTGACCTGAAAATGGGGAGAGTAAGTACAGCTATCTCATAGGGTCATTGTGAGATTGAAATAAGATAATGCTTATTGTCTTACTTAACGTTTAACTAAATGACAGGTGCATCTCAGCTCTATCTGTGTTAAATATTGTCAACAAGTCCACACTGGTCTTTGACTTGAAGTGATAACTTATGCTTGTGACAAAGAGCTGTTTCTCACACCTCATTGCACGTGTTTATAATGCACTACCACTCCGAGAAAACACAGAAAAACAGGGTAAAAAGAATCTCTTACCTAAGCAAATGCTAACCTGAAATTCCGTTGACATCACAATAAGAAGTTATGGCCTACTCAACATGATTTATCTATTATTAAATACATTTAAAAAGAAATTAGAAGATTAACAAGTGGATGATTCTGCCCAGTGTTTTCTTATAATCTTTTTAGGGTGGCTTTGGAAAATATTTAAATCTCAAAATTCCTACATCCTATCTAACAGCATGCTTTTGTCTTGATAGCCACTCTTTAATTTCACACACTCACTTTCCTAATTAGAATTATGTGGTGTTTTAGATATTCAGATTCTAACACACCTTGAAATGTTTTACAGATTTATTGGCCTGCTGCAAAGGAACGGGTGGAATTGTGTAAATTAGCTGGGAAAGATGCCAATGTAAGTATGAGCCTTTAAAAAACATCTTTGTTAAACTGGTGCTGATATGATAGCAAATATTTATATTGGGTTTTATTGAATTAATGGCATTAGTATATTATTTTTAAGACTACACTAATATTCTGTGTAAAGATTAATATGGTATAAAATGTTTCTACCTTGCCAAAAGGATTGACATTATTCTCAGAAATTTAGAAATACTACCCTTTCTAAAGTGTTAATTCTGACTGTATTTTCTTCACAAAAAAATCTCAGTAATACATTTAAAATATTTAAAAATAAACCATCAGAAAATACTGTATTTCTGGGGTTGTGTGTTTTTCATCTAATGCATGTATTTTGTGAATGTACACAAAATCATCAGTGGTTTTAGCATTACAAACACACACTTGACATTTTATTTAATTTGGGGTGAAATTAAACTTACAACATCTACAAGAATTCTTGCAAAATAGACATTATAGAGCTATTAAGAAGGATTGGTTGAAAATGAATAATACAACATTCTGGAATAAGAACTAGAAATAATTTACTCCAAAATTTATGTAAGTGTAACTATAGGAAATAACTTATAAAGGATAAATAGTGGGGTCCTAGTATAAACTTCTAGTTTAAGCTCCCTTAAGGACCAGAGAAACCCCTTTGACAGGTATAACTGCCCTCATCATCTTTGGGGTGTCTTGTCTGGATTGCTTTTGTACTGTCCAAGCTGTCTTACATGCTTCCCCAAATTGTGTTGCCTTTTTTATCTCCAGCAATGCTGTGGCTCTAACTGCCTCTTCTCATCTGAATGTTCTGATTCAGGCCAGATGCTCTGTGTTCTGCCCTGACTTCTTGCCCTGTAATGATAGGGAGAATTGCTCTTCTTTGGCAAAAGAAATCACTTCCTGAATGTAACTCAAGATGAAAAAGTTCTAACTTTGGGCAAAAGCATGGACATCATGAGGCTTCCTTTGCAGTATCCTGGAATGCTTCCTCTAACCACTATAACCCAGGAGTATTAAACTGAGCAGTGCCCTCATATTTAATAACAGCAAATAGTATGTGTTATATGAAAGCATAATTAGATTTAACAATTCTCACTTTATTATTGTGATAAAGGTAAAGCAACACGACGTATGTTGCCTAATGAATTTAAGGGGAAGCTTAGAAGACTTTATTCACTCATTTGTTCATTCATTTATCCAACAAATATTGATTAAGAGCCTAAATATGTGCATTAATAGTGTATGAAAGCTCTCATGGATCTTTTAATCTAATGAGGGATACAGATATTACACAAATGATTACTTATATGTAGCCACTGTACAGTTGGCCACAGGTTCTACGTCTATAAATTCAACCAACCGTGCATCAAAAATATTCCAAAAAAAAAAATTCCAGAAAGTTCAAAAAGCAAACTTGAATTTATTGCTTACTGGCAACTATTTACATAGTGTTTACATTGTATTTACAATTGTTTACATAGCATTTACATTGTATTAAGTATTATAAGTAATCTAGAGATAAAGTATATATGGGAGGCTGTGTGTTTGCCATTTTATATAAGGGACTTGAGCATCCTCAGATTTTGATATATGTCAAGGTCCTGGAACCAATCCCCCGAGGATACTGAACGATGCCGGTCCTGCAAAACAAAATAATCAAAACAAAGTAAAAGAAAGAAACTTTTGCTTATGCCTCATTCTGTATTCAGTTAGTGTTAAATGTGACTTTTGGGGTACATTTATGTTAGCAGAAATATATCAGAGAGTGTGTGCTTCAAATGCAACAGGAAAAAGTTTTTACATTTATTTTGCTAGAAATGAAAGAGTATAAACTAATGTAGAATATATTCTTCCTTTCATGTCCATAATCTCTCCACCCTGTTCAATGTCAGATGCCCTGTGAGCAGGTGCCCCAGTCTGCAAAAGCAACAGTACTTTTTTGAACTCATGGGAAAGAAAGATGCTTTGGTTGTGATTTTTCAAAATTACTTTGTTGCGTAACAGAAGCATGTCATAAACAGTGTGAACACTTTTGTGTTTCATCGGTATTGAGTGTATGATAAGGAGGCAAGTAGGAAAAGGGTGTTTTAAATTTACTCTAATAGAGTAGTGTCAGTTTTCCCATGGAATAGGTGAGGGATAAGCACTCAAGGTCAATCAGTGAAGTTTTCATTGTGAAAGTGTTCTCATTGCAGTATGTTCACTAATTCCAGTTATAGAGTAACTCAGTTGCCCCTCTTATCAAGCTAAAACAAAGGGTGATAAACTTTCTTGAAGGTGGTATCCTAGAGAGTACATAAGACCCAGTATATGGAACCTATTCTTCCAATTCAATTGTATTTGAGAGCTTGTAGTCACCTCTAACTTTAAGTACACTTTAAAGTACACTGTGTACTTTAAGTACACTGTTAACCTAGGATTAGAGATTTAGGAAGTTTCTCTCTTTTTACTGAAGTCTGTAAAGTTTGCTGTTGAATTATGTAGGTATAATGCAAGTCTTTGTTTCCTTCTTTTCAATTTGCCCCTTTAAAATAATACTGTATTTTAGAGTTACTAAGAATAGCTAACATTTTTATAGCACTTACCATGTTCCAGGAACTGCTTTCAAAGCTTTATACCTATAATCTCGTTTAATCCTTACAACAATACGGTATGTTAGATTTTATTTTTATTCCTCATTTTCCAGATGAGAAGACTGAGACCAGAACGATTAAATGACTTGCCCAATATTACATACCTAGTAAATACTGAAGCCAGGAATTGAATCCAGAAGGCTTGCCCCACGATCTATACTCTTATAATACACTATAATCTACACATCAAGGTCTGAGTTCTATGTGTAAGGTCTGCAAACTGTATCCCTCAAATCATTTCTCTCTTCACGATAACCATAATGCAGATCCTCATTTTACAGCATTACATAGATTTTGGCCAACAGAAAACTGAGGCAAGTGTGTGGTTTTATTAACATCTTTTATTGCCTTTGGCATTACCCTCTCTCCTCCCTTCTCTCCGGTAATTTTTACCTACTTCCCAAGAGTGTGTTTAGAATTAACAAGTGTTTGGAAAGAGTGTCCCTTTACACAAAGGTACTATATAACTGAAAAATAGTGAATTATTTACCATAATGAAAGTAAGCTAATTGGCGTGGGGAGGGAGTAGAAGGAGAGGAAACAAAAGAGAGCTATTCCACTTTCTTGAGCACAGTCCCCAGTTTAATCCAAGGAAGGGAAGAGGTGACAGGAAGCTATTTGGTTGCATTTTGTGTCTGCTTCGAATATTATTCAAAAGAAAGTCACTAAAGAAATGTCTGGTCCTGCTATAAAAGAGTGCGGTAAACTGCTCAGTCCAGGCAAAAGAATGCATGGGGTGTGGGCAGGCTTAACTGTAGGGGCGCACAACCTTGTCAATGGAGACATTACATAGGGTTAAAGGGTCTTCCATCTCTAAAGTTTTCTGATTAAATTCTTTTTTTTTTTTTTTAAGAACATCTAAAGTAAAACAAAGTGTTCATTGTAGAAAGTTTGCAAATTATATAGAATTCATCTGTAAATAGTTCTTCCCCCATGAACATTACCCAGAGATAGCTGGTGACATTTTGATGTTTATTCTTCTATCTTATCTATTTACTATTTTTCAGAATGAAATCATTGTATACATAGTCCCTTAAAACATTTTTTTTTTTCACTTCGCAGACTGCCATGAGCATTTTCCCATGTCATTAAATTCCTTTTTTATAACACTACTTTTAATAGCTGCACTGCATTCCTTTATATATTATTTCATCAATCCCCTATTGTTAGAGTTTTGGTAGATATCCAGTTTTTACTATTGTGAATGATGCTGCACATGAAAAGCCTTATATATAAATATTGTGAACATCTTAGGTTATTGAGTACAATTACTGGTCAAAGGATATAACATCTTTTATATACATTGTAAAATGGCCCTCCAGAAAGTTTATGCTTCTTATGCTTTATCCAGCAGCGCATGCTCTTAAGAGGCTATATTTCTCCATACCCTTGCTAATGTTGGATACAACATATAGTTAGTGTTTAATACTAATACATTAATGAATGAAATAAATAAATTTAATTTTTGCCAACAAAAAGAAAATTATTTTTGTTGTTTTAGCTTGACATTCTTTCATTACTATAAATGCTAAATATTTTATATAGTTGTAAAATTAGGATTTATATTCGTATATTATTACTTTCTGATCCACTCACGTAAAAAATATTCTTTCCTAGTTATCCTACTTGATATATAGATTTTTATAGGCATATCTCTCAATTTTTTTCCTTTAAAATGTTTTTCTTTGCCCTTCTACCACAACTGGTTTTGCTCTGTAGAAATCCTCCCCTGTTAGATGTTTCATTTTTAAGAGAGGAATGGGATATTTGGATTTTCTATACTTATTTTGAAGCATTGACAACTTATTAAAATATTTTCAACATTGTAAGACCTAAACAGATATCTTTGCAGACTGAACTCTATCAGAAGTCTGCTAGACAAACGTAAGATGTAGCACAATGATAGGCATGTGGCGAATGATCACAAAATATTTGAGGATCACAATATTCTGCAAAATATGCTAAACACAAAAACAGACCACATTGTTAACCATAAGTGTCTTTTCATATATAACCTAAATAAATTAAAATTAGTGATTATAAGTCAGTTATAAGTCAGAAATACATATAAAGCTGTATTGGATTTAACTGGACTGTATGTAAGGTTAGAGAATTACAAGTAGTTCTGTTTTGCTAATATTTTTCTAGGTATTAGGGGGAAACAAAAATTCTAAGTGTTAATATATAAACTAATATTTACTTGTCTTTTCTCTAAGTATTAATTGTTTCATATTTGTTTTATTTAATTGTATATCTATTTATATATATGTAAGGATGTGTACGAAAGGTAAAAATTGAAACAAATAATCTTACTTGAGAGAATTAGAAAGTTGATACTTGTTTTTAGTTCTGTCTCTCTCTCTTTCTTCCAGTGGAGAGTTGGGGAGGTGGGAAGGAGAGTAGCTAGGAAGCATGGGGAAGGAAGGAGAAATTCAGTTCTTTTCCCAGGTTGAGTACGTTACTGGCTGAATTGAATTGTTTGGTGTCATGCCCCAACCCTTGCCATTGTGGGCAATAGCTGATAAATTAGCCAGCTTTCAGGGAAAGTTAAAACAGCTGCTTCTCGAATTTATCTTTCTTTATGCCTCACAGAATTACACCACCATTAATAGCCATGCCGGTCACTAAGTGAATTAAATCAAGTTAATTATTGCTCATGCTGTTGAAGCAAATCTTGGAACCTTTATAAATTAAAAGAGAAATCATTGTAAAGTCTTTTGCTTTGCTTCCAGTGTTTGGCTGAAATGTCCACCCCAGGCAAAATTTAAAATGAGACCGTCTCTTTTAGAATCTCTGTCCCCGGTTTCGTCCCCTCACTGCCCTGTCATTGCCTCCAGGCTTCCCAGAGAACTGCCCTCCATCAACTTCACCACAGAAAACTTTGAGCAGAACTGACTTTTTTTGTAAACTGTGTCAGATAACTCGGGATACATGGTTCTATTCCATGGCAGCCCAATCTGAGAGAAGAGAGGAATTTCAGAAATAAATCCTTGGTGACATCTCACCAAAGTAAAAACTAGCATAATAGGTTACTTTCCAGGGCTGGCTGCATTTTAATAAAGTAACTCCCAGGAAAGTTAAAGGCTGGGAAATGTTTTAGGTGTGATTCAGCGCTTTTTCTTTATCATCACTCAAATTATATCTCCTATGTGTGTAAAACTTCACTCTGGGCCTTATTTGCCTTTTTAAACAGTGCTGTGTCTCTCACAGTCCCTAGTCTTTCTGACTTTATAATTTATAATCTGGAAAGGCAGTTGTTTTATTTCTTTATACAAATATTGATTTCAGAATCTTGTAAAATTACTGTGTTACTCGGCTTGGGCTACCATAACAAAATACCATAAACTAGGCTGCTTAAACAACAGATATTTATTTCTCACAGTTCTGGAGGCTGGGAAATCCAAGGTCAAAGTGCAGGCCGACTTGGTTTCTGGTGAAAATTCTCTTCTTGGCTTGCAGGTGGCTATCTTCCTGTGATATCTGCACAGGGCAGAGAGAGTGAGAGCAAGTGCCCTGGTCTCTTCTTAAAAAGGCACTAATCCTATCATGAGGCTCTCACTCTCCAAACCTCTTCTAAAGCTAATTACCTCCTAATACCATCACCCTGGGAGGTTTAGGGTTTCAACCCGTGAATTTTGGGAGGACACAGATATTCACTCCATAACAATTACTCTCTAAATTCTATGATTCTTTGGTAACACTGAGCTTTTGAAAAAATGGTGAAATCACTGGCAGTGAGTGAATCCCACCTTACTCCAGGCATATAACTCTACTCTTGCCCTCCCTGTGTACTGTTCCATGTGTAGATTTCACCCTGCATAAATCTCTTCATGGGGAAAAGACCAATAAATAAAAGTCCCTTCAGTGAGCATGAGCGAGCGAAATGAAAGCTAGAGAATATTAAAATCTCTTACCCTAGCAGTGAAGCCATCATTACAATTTATCTGCTGATTGCATATATTTTTCCTCTTTTTTTGCCTTGGCTTATCTCATATTACTGTGTCATTTGGTCAAAACTATTAGTAGGGCATATTTACTCTCTGAATTAGGTTTTCATTTGCAATTGTCTAGCATGATGTAAAAGAGCATGAAGCTAGTTCTCTATGGTGCCTTTGTGTCAATAGAAAATAAATTCTCTTCATCAAACACCTTGATGGGAGGGTGGAAAACACATATGATTTTGTTAAGCAAGATTATCTGACAGAAAATTGTCTTAATGAATATAAAATTTTCCTTTCTTAGGAGGCTACGTATAATAATTATATGAGAACATATACTAAACATATGAAAATATTCAAGGTAACAAAGAT
Organism: Eschrichtius robustus; assembly: GCF_028021215.1. Classification (NCBI taxonomy): domain Eukaryota; kingdom Metazoa; phylum Chordata; class Mammalia; order Artiodactyla; family Eschrichtiidae; genus Eschrichtius; species Eschrichtius robustus. The sequence goes on along the minus strand of NC_090831.1, from coordinate 51,000,214 downwards.
GTCTGCAGTGTGATTTGCACTTCCTCAGATATGACTTTTATTTTTTCACAGCATACAACCTGTGTAACCATATGCAGTGGACCCTCTGCTGTTAGAAAGTGCCGACTCTTCCTACCTGATAAAGAAACATCCTTCCCTTGCGTGGTTAACTGAGGGATTGGAACTGTCCTTTCATATAGTCTTAAGCAACTGCTTTGTTTATAAGGAAGCAGAGAGCAGAAAACTCAATAAGTTAGTTCTTTATAACATTTTTCTGTAGTAGAATGTGCAGATTTGATTCACTGGGATCTACAAATTCTTGAGACATAAGATTGCCAGGCTAGCTGGACAGAGGAAGAACTAGGTACTAGGAACTCTGTACCACAGATATGGAGACATAGCTATTCATTCTAAAATCAGAACAGCCACTGGGATATTGATTATTTTGTATAGATCAAAATCAGGGTAAGTGATAAACAATTGTTAAATGTTATATTCTTTAATTTAATCCACATAACAATCATAATCCTATCAGCTAAATTGTTGTCTGCCTTTTAAAAATTTTACTTAATTTAAAAAATCATCCTACCAGTTAGGTCATTATCTTTTTTATTTTTATTTTTTAATATTCTCCTCCTAACAACCCTAACAACAACAGTGACCTGACAGGTGAAGGACCCGTGGCCACTCAGGCAGAGAGAAAATGGACTTTTTCTCTGAATCTCATTCGTTTCATAGATTTCCAACCTCCTTAGTAAACACTTGCCTACCTCCTGGGTAGAGTTGATCTAGAATAAAAGTAGACTACTGCCCAGTGTTTTCTCAGGAGTCTTTGGGTCCAGGAATCATGAAGCCATGGTTAACAAATTGTTGCCAATAATTATGTAAAGATAAGGGATGACTTACAGGAGATGAATTGAAAATAATATATAATAACAAGAAAGACTACTCTGAAAAACTGAGTCACTATTTACAAGTAATTGGGGGATAGAAAATAATTAAGTTATAAAGATATACATTGGAAAGAAACATTTTTAGGCCTAAGCATTTGCAAAAGAGGCAGAAATATGTCTCTTAAAATTTTGACTTGGTGTAAAAAAATATTTATGGAAAAAACAGAAGAGATTCTTGAAATAAGCAGGAATTAAGCTAAGTCTTAAAGGCTCTGTAACATTGAAAATAAATGGAAATAAAGTAGTAGGCCATTCTGGAAAATAAGAACGGGATAATATATAGGAAGACACATCTGTGTTGAGTGTTTTGTTTAGCGTAGCTGAGACAGTTGAAGTTGCACACAGTAGGTTCTATATGGGATAGACAATGTGGGAACATCAGAGCATGATGGGTTTGGTTCTGTAGGAAATCCTTGAAAGAAAGTATGGAGACCTCATTCACATTATGTTCATTCTCTAGGCCCCATTGTGTCCCACTATAGAGATGTGCATTCTAGCACTGTGATTAGTTCAAAACCTTAAACCTTCAAAAAGCTTCAGTCACTCATTAAAGCCTTAGTTTCTAATTTGTTTTGCCTCCTTTGCTAAGTCAGGTGTTAAACATCTCTCATAAGTCTTTTTTATTTTACTTCTTATTTTTGATAATCTACTTGGGAAACAGGTGGTATGAAAATCTTTCAAATACCTGAATTGTATGCTAATGCTTTTATTTTTTTATGCCCAATAGACAGAATGTGCAAATTTCATCCGGGTACTTCAACCCTATAACAAAACTCATGTTTATGTGTGTGGAACGGGAGCATTTCATCCAATATGTGGATATATTGATCTTGGAATCTACAAGGAGGTAATATAATGAAATAGCACAAAAACAATTTATTATAATAACTTGTTACTTAATGCCTATGACATAAAATAGTTAGATTTGAATATAAAGATTGAATTGTATGCTGTATGAACCGAATAAGAACTTATATTCCCAACCACTTTATGGATTGCCATTTTGATTGTACACTTTATCCACCTAATAAACATTTCTTCTATTAAAAGCTTTTTAGTGATATGATTAAATTAAACGGTATCCAATGTTGAAAGTGCTTGTTTTCTAGGCTCTATGTACAGCTTTATTTTCTCTTGAGTTTCCTTTATAACTAAATCTATTTAGTATGTTGCTGTTGGTAAAAATTCATTTCCCATAAGACCTTGCAACGGAATGATATCTTATAAATAATTTAATTTTTCCCATCCAACACATTTGACCTGTTACTTATGTTTACAATAGTGGACACTAAATACAGATAATTTTGATGATTTTTCTTAAAATTGTATGGATAGTTGTTATCACACTGGACTTATTATTTCTGCCAGACCAAAGTGACATAGTGGAAATGTGGGATGTATTAATTAGGAGTAATGTATTCCAGCAATCAATGAGCATTTCAATAAATGAGAAACATGCAGATTACAGTAATTTAATCAACAACTAACACGTTAGAGTGCTTTCTTTGTGTCATGGACTGTGCCAGGCACTTAACATGGATTGTTTTTGGAATTTCACAACACTGTTATGAAGTTGGTACCTTAATAACTTCCAGTTTGCAAGTTAGTAAAAACTGAGTCTCAGCAGAATGAAATAACATGCCTAAGTCACCCAACTAATAAATGGTCTAGCAAGGAATTGAACCAAAGTAGTCTAACTCTAGAGCAAGCATGCCCAACTGAGCTTCAGAATATGTACTCTAAATCATTCCTTTGTGTGGGCTGATGGGTTACACTGTCATCCTTATGTTTATGTATATACTTCTTGTGAATAACCACACATATTTGCAGGGTAATTGGCAGCGTGTTTGAAGGTAAAGTCTGGGCTCGTGGTACAGGTTTCTTTACACTGATTTAACTGATTCAAGCAGAGCTCAAACCCACAACTGTTTGCTGGATAAATTTTTCTCTCTAACCAACTTGTCTAACCAGCCCCAGACTCAATGGTTTGAAAGTAAAGCAACCCTGATAGTTAAATCTCTGAACCACTAGGAGACTTGGCAACTTGAATCCATCATACTTTGTTGCTGGTGTAATGTTCTCTTGCCTAGCTTTGATGAAGGGTAATATATAACAGTGGCTTATAGCATAGGCTGCAATTACATGAGATAGCCCCACATCTTGGATGTGTTTTGAGGCCTGGGGCTAAAGGCCAAACTCACAACCTGCTGAGGGATGCAAATAGTGTTCATTAACTCCTAAAAGTCACAAGTGCTGAAAGGGAGTTTAGAAGGAGCTAATTACTTAGCTTGAGACTGTCAAAAAGCCCCGGGGCCGTCAAATTTACAAGTTCTGTGAATAAGAGAATTATGAGTGAACAGGGATATTGAGCCTTGTGAGTTTTCCACTAGTCAGGAGTACAGGTAATTGTATGGCAGCCCTGCTTGAAGATCGTTCTCTTCTAAAACGAATTATTAGTCCCAGGATTCACTGTCCATTCAGAGGGAAGGCACTTCCGTCTTCAGATAGATAAGATTGCTTCTCAGGTGGCTGGGAAGAGGGAAGAGCAACAGATAACAGGGATGGAGGAGAGCAGTGTGCGAAGCCCTCTTCCTGGGGACCACTGTTGTGTGCCTGGGGCAACGGGAAGAAAGAGGAAACAGCTAAAATGAATCCCAGATTTCTATCTTTGGCAGTGAGTTGGAGAGGGGTGTTATTTATTGAGATGAGAAGAGTAACAGACTTGTGGGGAAAATGGTGAGTTAGTTTTGTACATTCTGCATTTGAGAAATGTTCCGTAGGTCATACCAAGTGGGCAGTTGGATCCGGATTTCAGGATAGAAGTCAGGGCTGTTGACAACAACTAAGAGCTAAACATGGGGAGCCAGAGTTTGAATTATGGCCTGGATCATTTACCATGGCTCCACGGTCTTCTGCATAAACTTTCTAAGCTTCTGTTTATTCAGCAAAATGATGATAATAATAATAGTAACTCAGAGTTATTTTAAGAATAAAATGAGAAAATGATTGTGCATAGGCTTTGGTATAGCCCTTGCTCTATTCCGGTCACTTAATTTGCAGCCGTATTAGGCAACAAGAACACAGAAAGGCAGAGGCAAGTATTTCAAAAGTATGCATATAAACTTTATTTCAAAATAATGTCTGCAGTCTCTATCTATCTATCTATCTATTTATCTATCTACCTGTGTATCTACTCTGCAATACTGGGGGTGCCTGATAGTTGTTTAATAATTAGATTGGAAGTATGTTCTTTCCTCTGGAATCTCCCTTCTGCTGCAAATCTCATATTTAAATGTTAGTAGTATTAATAATATTAATATAATAACAATAATTTTTCCTAATGTGATAGTTAAACATTTCCTATTCTTATCTTCTTATGTCTTTACTTCAACAGTATTTCTCTGTGTGCAGTTTAGACAGGTACTTTTTTGCATGATTAATTAGGCTTAAGGAATTTAATGGGAAAAATCTTATAAAATTGAAGCTGTCTCAAAAGTTAAAGTGTCATGTCATTCAGTTTATCTCAGGAAGTCCATTTAATCAGCCATTATTTTTTTACATCATTTTCCTGTTGGTATCCTTGACTCTGGCTCAAGGAAACTTGCTTTCCTGCTGTCTCCTTTCTCCAGGAGATTATAAGGGAGACCTTGTCCTTAGCCTCCGCAAATACCAATTCTATGGGCTTATCTTGAGAATTTAATGAAATGCTGCGTTTTGACAACAGAAGTCTGTACAATTATAAGGGTTTATCTAGGACTTTGCATCAACTATGACATTCTCCCAGATGTTTTCTTGGTTTTTCTTTTTTAGCTTTTCACTATAATCTTCTGGCACACCAGGATTCAGTTTACTTTTTCCCTTTACAACGTCCCATTATAGGCTTTAGAGTCAACAGTTCTGTTTGACCTGTGGAGAATAATGTGCCCTTAACATTTAAACATTCTTAAGAGCCGTGATCTGTAGGTGTTTTTTCCTGACATATCTCTAGCCCCATCCACAGTTGGGAAACATGCCCTAAATGTGTTCTCACTGGACTTTTTTCATGCCTAGGCGCCACTATCACAACTTGTCATTAGCTGAACTGTTCTAACTAAACATACTTGGGCTTGATCATGTTACATGGTCATGGTGAGTCTATAAATTAATTTCAACACATTTTTAAATCCATGCGTTTGAAATCCTGAGACTAGATTAGTTAAGAACATGAACTTTGGAGACAGCCCTGAGTTCAAGATACTGCTTTGCCTCTTATTCACTATGTGATGCTGAACAAGACACTTACCCCCTTTTATTCTCAATATTCCTCTTGTAAAGCTGGAATTAAAGTAGCTACATCTTTAGGTTAGTGGTGAAGATTCAATGAGACAATGTACATGAAGTTCCTGGCCCATGGTTAGTATGTATTAACTGTTAAGTACCATTACTGTCAGTATTAAAGTGCATTTACTTAAAACTATAAAATGGCAAATGTTAATCATGCTATTTAAATTGGTATTACTATTTTTTAATAAGGCGGTAATTACTGTTGATCCTGTTAATTAGAAAAAGACCTGAAATGACACATCATACAATAATAATAATCCAAATAATCCAATTTCCTCTATCCCTTTTGCTTCTTTACTTGCTTTCTAGATAAGTGGCACTGAATGATCCCTTTTAATTGCATGTGTGCTCTGATATAACTTTGTAGATATGCCATCTAGAGAGAATATCTGAAATGCTGAATTTCTCTAACTAGTGCATTTGCAGCCTGAGTCATCAGTCTTTTGCTGGATGGTAGTGTTATTGTTATGAAACACTCAAGCTCATGGGGCCATATTCATTATACATTCATATTTTTCTTGGAAAGTTCAACTTAAGATGTTTTTTTTCCCTGAATGTTAAAAGTCTGCCAATGCCATTCTGTCTGTGGCCACTATTATAAAAATAGATGTTTCAGCCAAAATAACTATGTGGCTTTAATGTGCATAGTGTTTTCGTAATAGTGAAAATACTACAACAGGATTTTTTTTGCCCACATGTATCAACAGCTCTGAAAATGAACTGCCTGCCTTACAACGCTTTTAAGTCACTAATATTACAAAATATCACGAAGCTTAAGTAATTTGGTATAGTTGTAGATGCTTAGGTAGGTAGACCATAATAGTTATGAAAGTATAATTATTATAGTAAATTTATTCCTTAGAGGAGGAACTTGGCTTATTAGGCTCAGTAAATTAGTTATTAGGCTTACGAAATAGGAGTGCTTGATGGTGATTTCGATTATGATAGTGGTCCAGGCTAAATGAATCGATAAGGATATTGCTACTTCCGGCTGAAAAATTCATTCATTATTATCATCACTACTTTGGGCAAATGGAGACCAAAACATGGGAATTGAGTCTTGCCAGAAATAATATTTGTGGAAGAGTTAAGAAGCACAGCATGATGTGCATGCTATATGCTCAGTTTTTGTTGAATTAATGAGTTAGAATTTCGTTCTTATCTCCTACGTTCTTGCTGATTCGGATATTTTTTAAAAAATCTCACTTGTGTTAATATTTCTCATAACAGGAAGTTATGTTCAAACTAGACGCACATCATTTGGAGTCTGGCAGACTGAAATGTCCTTTTGATCCTCAGCAGCCTTTTGCTTCAGTAATGACAGGTAAGATCAGTGATGGATAGTTCTAGCTTTTAGGTGTTTTTCTAAAAAGGTGTGTGTAGATTCAACCACATTTTCTTAATGAGTTAAAGATTATTTCGGATTAATCGTCCACTGGCTGTTTGGTTGTAGTTTTTCAGTGTCATGTCTCTCTATACTTAGCTCCTTATCCATAAAGTGAGGCTCCAGTAATCCTTAACGTCAGCACAGTTACATTTTAAATGAACTTCAGGTTGAATTCTTTTTAATACAAATGACACACACGCAATTGTGCTATAATTCTACATGTAGCTGTCCCAGATTTTCTTATATTTACCTATGCCCCATTTGGTTCACTGTGGCAGTTAAATTTAGCAATTCCTTGAACATAATATGTTACAAAATATGTTGAAGATTTGAGTGGGGGGATTAATAGTAAGACGTAAGTGGATAAATTAATAAAACAAATCAAACTATAGAATACAGATAAAAGAATGGTATAACACCTCTCACCCCAGTTTCACCATAACCTGATTATATTAATGGCAATGTGAAATTTTTGCTAGCACATTCAGTTTTCTCTTGCTTTGTATACATCTAAAATTCTCTTACGGGAGGACCGTCCTGTTTAAAGAAGGCAGTACTGTGTGGTCTGAAGTCTTTTCTGAGGAATGTCGGCACGACCTCTGAATTTCAACCATTATAAGGACTCCTTTTGTCTTGGTTTCGTTCATGACTTCAGTCTCTTTTTATTTAACTTGTCCATCAGATGTTTGAATAGACTATCAGAGTGACGCACCATGACATTTTAATTTTCACTTAGTGAGAACTAGTGCTCTTCCTCTGAAGTGAAAGTGTGTGTGTTTTTTGAAAACTATGTGACTAATGTTCAGTCATTATCCTCAGAAAATGAGATTGATGATTTGTGATTCTGATCTGTCAAGTCGGGTTGACACAACCTTAATAAAAAACAATAGATTGTAGGTGTTGGTGACCCCTCGTAGGAACCCCTGAGTAATTTAAATACAAAGAAGCCAGTTTTAAAGCCTGGATATACAGATCCAACTTTTATGTTGAAATACACCATTTTTTCTGGCAAAATGTTTGAATATTTGTAATTTTATGTTTCAAATTGATGGTGTGTTTCCTTTACTCTTACCAAACTTTTTTCATAATGTCTTTATTGATGTTGTTATTGTTATTCTTCTACTTTTTAAAACTTGCCCCACAATGAAATACTGCCTTCCACCATATGTATTTAAGAGATGGAATCAGTACCATGTCTACATTTACTTTACATAACTGGATTTCTCTCTTTTATATGTATGTGTGTGTTTTTCCCCCTTTTGGAAGTCGACTATTGTCATGAGTATTTAGGTTGGTTGTCTCAAATAGTTCAGGAAAAGTCTTATTTCAGTGGATGTAATTGGAGGATTTTGAAAGTATCTGAATCACTTATGCAAAGGCAGAATTTTCAAGATATGTTTCTGAGGAAAATTGAATTATAGTGATAAAACAGTGTCTGTAGTTGTTCTTCTATTTAGGCATTTAAAAAATCTAAATGCTCTGTAGAGATTAGCTATTTTTAAAATTTTAGTCTATTAAGTGTGACCCCAAGTAGTTGAATATAAAGATTTCTTGAAACAGAGGCTTAGCTCTCAAAGGGGTAATGCATGCAACTGTAGGGACCGTATTCTTCCTGCCTCACCCCGCTCTCCCACTACATGCTAACCAGCATTAGGGAACATGGACCACCATTCCCCTCTTTTCCAACCCCCATGCTTTTCTCCCCCCTCCTCCCACTCCTCTCCCTTCTATCCTTTCTTCCTCTCCTCTCCCTCATCTTCCACTCCTCTCCTTTCCCTTCTTCCTCATTTCTTTCCACCCTCCTTCCCCTTCTCCACCTCTTTCTACCTCTCTCACCCCCTTTCTCCTCTTTTCTCCTCTTCTCTCTCTCTCCTTCTCTCTCTGGTAAACATGGATATTCACTTTACATAAATAACAGGACAGAGAAGTTTGGTATGCAGTAATGGCAACATCTTTCCTTTTTCAGAAATGCCTGTTTATCAGAACTATTAGAGACATGATTAGCTACAAGGAATGCAACATGTTATAATTACAAAGTATGACTTCAGTGCTGAAAGCTCCCTTTCAGCAGAGGTTAGGCAAAGAAAAGTTGTGGTCACTGAGGTTGTGTCGGTTAAGTAAATACTAATTACACAATTCATTCCTCATTATGGCGTTTACTTTCTAAATATTTTTTGTGTTATTACAAAGAGAGACTCCTAATTATGATATGTCCTTGAATTATTTGTGGGGAGAAGGGAAAGAAGAGGAGCTTATTCATAACAGAAGCTAAATGCATGTGCAATTATTAATTCGGAAGACATTGGCCTTTTTATATTCAAGTAGTTAGCCTCGGCTTACCAAAGTTCACTGAGTTATCTTTTCTTCAACTAAGCAGATTTTTCAAAATCTGAAGGGGAAATTTATGAAGCAATATATTCTGAAGTTAAGCAATAAACATCATTGGTTTCATGCTGTGAAATTAGTCTATTGTCAGTAGTGTCTGCTGGTAAACTCTTAGAAGTCCTGTGTATTCGTTTCTCCCTTGCAGATGAGTACCTCTACTCTGGAACAGCTTCTGATTTCCTTGGCAAGGATACTGCATTCACGCGGTCCCTTGGGCCTACTCACGACCACCATTACATCAGAACTGATATTTCGGAGCACCACTGGCTCAATGGTTAGTGATTTTCACACTTTTGATCGTTTTGCCTTTGCTTTTGGGTAGATAAGAAACTCATGATTATTCATTCAGATGTGTTTTGGAAGTGATTTAGCTCAACATATAAAATACATTTGAAATAGTTCCTCAGTGCATTAGACAAATCTCCAGAACCTACTGTGTATATAATAATAATAGTTGGCATTTATTGTGTGTGTGTGCTATTGTCCTTGACATTGTTCCATGCTCTACTTGATTTTTTAAAATATTCACAATGATGTAATATGAGAGATGTGTTATTATTAGTATGTGCTTTTTAAAGATGAATAAACTGAGGTAGAGAGAAGTGGAGTAATTTGGTCAAGGTCTTACAACTTGTCAGTTGCAGAGCTGGGATTCAAGCTGGCAATCTTTCTCCTGCAATCTGTTTTTTAATGACTAAGCCAAATACTGTCTGTGAGCATAATAGAAAGGGGTTATTGTAATGCTAACTTCTTTTATTTAAAAAATAATTTCTATTTTGGTTAAAACATGTGCCTCCAAAATTTTAAGCATATTGATATTGACATGAGTTTGTCTGATTACTTTTGTGTTTAGCAGTCATACAGTATTCCGAGTTTTCAACAACAACAAAAAAGACTTCCTAAATGAATTTATTTAATGGAAGGAATAGTGAAAGGCTTTTGTTTTTCTTTTGCCCCACTGCCTTACAACAGGTCAGGTTTTATCATGATTTTCTAAAGTTTTCTGATTAACATAGGACTTTATTTCACCGCATGGCACACAGCATTTCTCATTCCCACCATAAATACTGGGTTTTAGTGGAGGAGGCCTGGGTAGAGATTTCCTAGGGGCTATCTCTGTATCTCTCAGTATCATTCAAGCAGTGACAACATAAACAAAAGGGAAAAACACTTTTAAAACATTTCTTTAGTCAAAACCTCCAGATCCATTTGTTTACACAACAATGCGATCTCTATTGACCAAAAGAGAACCCTATTAACAGAGTAAACAAATTTAGAATATCCCCAACTAAGTGATTACTGTTCATTTCTTAACACTTGTGCAAGGCAGGCCGATCCTGTGAATATTGTGAAGGTTTCACGGGAGTTACTTGGTTTGACAGCGACTCCATAGATTTTACCAGTAGAAAAGCTTAGTTATCTGTTTAGGTAACAAGATATTATGGCTTTATTTTATTTATTTATTTTTTAAAGAGTTTGCTGTTTTGAATAATGGTCACTCTTTTTTATTAATTAATTTATTTTTTATTTATTTATTTTGGCTGCATTGGGTCTTCGTTGCTGCGCGCGGGCGTCCTCTCGTTGCGGTGAGCGGGGGCTACTCTTCGTCGTGGTGCACGGGCTTCTCACTGTGATGGCTTCTTTTGTTGCGAAGCATGGGCTCTAGGTGCACGAACTGCAGTAGTTGTGGCTCACGGGCTCTAGAGTGCAGGCTCAGTAGTTGTGGCGCACGGGCTTAGTTGCTCTGCGGCATGTGGGATCTTCCTGGACCAGCGCTCGAACCTGTGTCCCCTGCGTTGGCAGGCAGATTTTTAGCCACTGTGCCACCAGGGAAGTCCCGATATTATGGCTTTAAAATGAAGTATAGATTGCATTTCCCAGTCTTGGGATGGCAAATATCATCATGTTGCCACTCATTTAAGAGATTAGTCTTATTTTTTCCTTACCTGTGACATGTCCAGAAGAAGTCAACAGTATTGCTAAAACAGTAAATGTGGGAAATATTTATTCACTATTATTTGCCTAACATGCTGTTCTTAGTGCTGTGTGAAGAGAATTACAAAGTAAGAAACCTTTGCGTTGGTTTAGCATTCTCTTAATAAACAACTTTTAAGGGCCTGTGGCATACTGAATGCTCTTCTGTCCACTGGGCCTGCTGAGATTATAGGGGAGGGTCGCTGACCTCATGGATGATAAATGCCTGGAGCATAGGAGGAGAGTGGGTGATGGAGCCAGAAAGCTGTAAATATTTTCCTGAAACTACTGTGAAGTTATCTATTATTTAATTCTTTACTTTTATTTTATTGAAGTATAATTGATTTACAGTGTTGTGTTAATTTCTGCTGTATAGCAAAGTGACTCAGTTATTATATATATATATATATATATATATATATATATATATATATATATATATATATATATATATATATATATTCTTTTTCCTATTCTTTTCCATTACACTTTATCACAGGATATCGAATGTAGTTCCCTGTGCTATATAGTAGGACCTTGTCATTTATCCATCCTATATATACTGGTTTGCATCTGCTGATCCCAAACTCCCAGTCCTTTTCTCCCCCATCCCTCCTCCGTCTTGGCAACCAGGAGTCTGTTCTCTATGTCTTGGAGTCTGTTTCTGTTTCATGGATATGTTCATTTGTGTCATATTTTAGATTCCACATATAAGTGATATCATATGGTATTTGTCTTTCTCCTTCTGACTTACTTCGCTTAGTATGATAATCTCTAGGTCCATCCACCTTGCTGCAAATGACATTATTTCATTCTTTTTTATGGCTAATATTCCATTGTATATATTTACCACATCTTCTTTAGCCATTCATCTGTTAATGTATTTAATTCTTTTTTGTGTGTCTTTTTTTTGTAAGGGATAATTGACATATAACATTATATTAGTTTCAGGTGTACACCATGATTTGATACTTGTATATATTGCAAAATGATCACCACAGTAAGTCCAGTTAACTTCCATCACCACATATAGTCATATAATTCTTTTTTTCTTGTGATGAGAACTTTTAAGATCTACTCTTTTAGCAACTTTCAAATATTCAATACACTGTTATTAATTATAGTCACCATGATGTACATTACATCCCCAGGACTTATTTCTTTTGTAACTTGAAATTTGTACCTTTTGGAGCCCCTTCACCAATTCCCTAATTTTAACCAGAAAATCAGATCTTTGTTGTTTATAGAGGTAACTGATAATAGCAGGAAGGGAAAACTAAAGGAGGAGGAGGACAGAGAGAGAAGGGGCCATTGCACCAAAAACAGGAAAATGAGGGTGGGACAGGAACAAAGGTAGTGGCAGTGGAGGTGGACATGAGAATATACAGCAACAAATAATTGAAATAGAAGATATCTGTTTGGGAATAGAAGAATCCAAGGATATGAGGAAAAATTCAAGAGAAGATTTTGGGTACTGGGAAAACTTTGCAATGAAAGAAGTCAGTAGAAAGGAAGAAACTGAAGGAGGGAGGCAGGATACACAGTAGAAGTCTCAGTGGATTGAATGCAGGCAAATGATTAAGAACTAGGAGACCTACTATTTATGGTTGTAGGACATTTAAGGCAGATTGCTTAGTGGTTAATAACCAGAGGGACCATATAACCTGGTCTGCCTTGGACATTTCCAGTTTACCTTTGCTGTTCTTTAATTCTCTGAAGTGTCCCAATTTAGACAAAAATTACAGCTCTTTTTTGTGGAACTTAATTACCTAAGTTTAAATCCTGACTCTCACTTATTTGTGACCTTGGTCAAACCTTTCTGTGCATTTAAATTCTTTGTCCAGAAACTTGGCGTAATAATAGTATCTGTTCCCAGGGTGTTACAAGAATTAAATTAAATCTTATAGGGAAGTCTGATGGAAGTCAATTGTAAAAGCAATTCAGTGTCAGTATTATCATCACCATCATTATCGTTATTCCTGAAGATGAGAGAGGTAGCACGGTGGGACTAAAGCTCCGGATGCTCTGATTCTCTGACATCTACTTAGCATTTTTAAGTATTGACCGCCTTTTCCTTCTCTCTCTCTACATTTCATAATTCTGTGAGCTCATCCATTCTAATAGTTTTCTGTGGTGTTCTGTGTTCTTGTTTCCTAAAACTGTATTTCCAACCTTTTCCTTTAACTAAGTGACCTTAAAAATATTTATTTCTATGTCTTACATTTTCATCTCAGATTAAACAAAAGGAACTAGTTGCTTAATATGGGAGTAAAGATATCTAAGCCTTGGCCTTGATTGTACTACTAAAGTGCTTTGAGATTTATACAAGTTGTCTAGTGATCTTTTGCTTTAGTTTCTTCAAATAGATATATAAAAGACTAATTGGATCTAAAATCTAAAATCCTGTGAGTGTAACTCAAAATTATCTTGTTTCCCCTTTCTAACCTGCCCTTCAATACCTGTTTCCTGGTTTTTATCTATCTTAACTTTCTTAACTTCATCCACTCAGTTACCTTGAAGTTATCTTTAATTTCTTCCTCTCCTTTATCTCCCTTTATCTAATCTATCACAAAGAGCCTTTATTTCCTTCAGAATATATGTTGACCTTGTTCTTTCCATGGCCACCATCTTTCTTTAGGTCTCCATCACCTTATCTCTGGCTTATTGCTACTATTTTATTGTTTGTTAACTCATTTCCCTATGTCTGGTCTCTTCTGCTTCAAATTTATTTTATATAGCATCCTTCCTAGTCACTGTATTAGGCACTTTTAAAGTATTATCTTATTTAGTGGTATAATTTTGAGAGAATTACTATTTCCATTTAATAGTTGGGGATAGATTAGAAGTCAGATAAATAGTCCGTGGTTAAACAGTTATTGGAAGTGAGATTGAAACTCAGGTATGTCTCTCTAGCTCTACACACTTTATTCTTCTCATTGTATGATACAGTCCATCAGCCTAAATTCTGTTATTGTGATTACCCATCCTCTGCTCTTGCAGCCTCACTACAAATAGGGTCCACATCGCGATGCCATTTTGGGCAACAGCAAACTGAGGATGTGGGTCTGGATATGGAGACCGTGGCAGACAGAGAAAGTGTGGTTAGGCAAGCAGTGTGGAAGACGTAGACAGTCAGCTGTAGTCATTATTGCGAACATTTGCTGAGTGATGGGCTGGCCAGAATCAGAACAGCATGATGCTTCAGGAGACCCAGTCAGTCAGGAGCTTCTTGGTCCATGGAAACTAGGGCAAAGCAAGGGAGAAATAATAGAAACTACATGAGATTGTTATGAGGAAGTACCCAACATGCTAAGGGAAAAGATTGGCTTTTGGGGGGAGCATTTCTGTTCTCCATTCTGAGAAATGGCCATTTTCCAGATATAGTCAGCCTAGGGTCCAAAGACAGAGGTCAAATAGGTCATCTGGCTAGTGTCAGGAATGTGGGGAGACAAAAAGCAGTGATTGCTAAAGGAACTGTGGTGATTTGGGGAATATTAGACATTATCTTATTCGACCTTACATTTCACAAATTGAGACTCAGTATGAAGAAGGGACATGTTCAGGTCTCCTAACTGCCAGACCCATCCTTCCATTACAATACCAAACTTCTGACAAGAGTATCATATCATGTCTCCTGCATCTGGGAGCTTGACTGCCATTTTAGTGGCAATTATGGGGGTAAAGGCTCTGTTTCTTCCTTAAACTGGACCTGACACAGCACAGTAGCTGGTACAGGCTACTTGCTCTAAAGCTGCACTGTCCGATATGGTAGACACTAGCCACATGTGGCTATTTAAATTTAAATTAAGTAAAATTAAATAAACTTAAAATTTGGTTTCTTAGTCACGCTAATTATATTTCAAGTGCTCAATAGCCACATGGTCTAGAGGCTACCTTATTGGACAGCACAGATATAAAACATTTCCATCTTCACAGAAATTTCTATTGGACAGCACTGGTCTGAAGTGTACTTTTTATTAATTATGTACAATAGCATAATCACACAGTATAATACATACCACATATCACAGTGCAATCCACAATCACATAATGCAACAGATGTAAATTTTCTTTACTGTAGCATGTAGATGTGAAGCTCACTCCCGGGTTTTGTACAGTTAGTTATTGCCAGGTTGAAACAACTGACAGATACTTGATATTTCAAATAATAGGGTCAATGTCTAGTTAGTTTCTCCTATACATATTATTCCATCATTGTATTATTTATTTCTGGTTAGACAGTTTGAGGATTTTTTTCTGTTAAATTTTGCTTTCTGTACTTTGATTTTTAGTTAAAAACCCTACTTTTACATGTCTGTAATAAACTAAACTCTTGTAAATGTAAACAGATATTATGTTTAGATTAAGTGGAATACAAAAATTAAATTAAATTTTCAATTGAGTATTTAACTCTTAAATGCAGGTTTTAAATAATTAACCTTTTAAAAAATATGATTCTACATGAATCATTTTCATCACTGAACCGCTTAGGCAGCTTAAAATCTTTGATGCTTGTGTGTATGCCCTATTTTGTTCTTTGCCCTGCCTGGATTTAACCAGTGAGATCAGCTAATCTCTTCAGTTACCAGTCCTAGGATCCTTGTCAGAGTTTCTGTGGGACTTTGTCTAATCCATTGCCAAAAGACATAGAAGTATGAATCTTGATTTCTTCTTTGAGAAATTAACCCACCTATTAAATACCTCACCGGGAGAGACAAAAATTGCAAAGATGAAGTCCGATGGCAGTTTTAGATGAAGACTTAGATAGTTCCACACTTTTCTTTGTCAGCTTAATCGTAGAACATAGCAGGAAATGGAAATACAGATACACGTCAGAGTGGTTACTCAATCACAGTTGAGCTTTTATGAGAATTTGGGGATAAAACTAAGAAGTATGACCATTTGGAAAATGAAAACAAACAATGACGCCTCAGATGCATATGTTTTTGTTTTCTTTCCTGGAGTAGATGAGAACTTTTGTTTCAAATTTTCATTTCTAACATGTGGAGGCAGTTTTCATTTGAAGTTTCTCTTGGAGTACTGTTGTCTATAAATTCTTCTTCCACACAGAAGGATAACATTTTTCAAAAGTGGTAGGAAAAACATATTACAAGAAGAAATAAAGGAAAGTAAGGAACTCACTATGTATTAAGTCATGGTGTAGGTGTGCTCATCTGGGTGAAAAGAGGTTCATAAGGAGAAATGAAAGTGATGTGCATTTCAGGCCATGAGGATTTATGCCATTTTCACTTGGCAGCGTCTCCTGGTGTCATGCTAAAAGTTCATTTGTGAAAATGCACTATTTCAAACTCCATCCCTATTAAGGCATGCGTTTCAAATGCCACAGGGGAAAAAATGTGCTATAAATAAAGCCCAGGTGTCCCTTGGTATGATTTTAAATTACTTAATTCAACTATGCATGTCATATACTGATGAAATGATATCTATTTTTACACAAACTTGGCAGCAAGTCAAAAAGGAGTTTCTATCATAAAATACTAACAGCAGTGTTCTAAGACACAGGACCACAGTTGAGTCTGGAAGAAAGAAAACTCTCTATTCTTGAAACAAGTATTTATTTTAAACTCAAAATTACTTATTATTTAAATCACAGAATAGAGTACTATTGGATACTCTTTTTTCCATAATTTGATTTCTTCACATAATAAATATTTGGCTTAAACACTTCTACCATTTAATTTTCTTACAGTACTCCAGAATAATTTCCTTATAGTACTTGAAAAAGAACCACCATTTAAAAAAGAGTCCAGTAAAACCAACAGTCACTGAATAAACACAAGACCATCTATGTTGTGTATTAGTTGAAAGTTAAAAGAAATGTAACTTGGAAAAGTATTCTATTTTGCCCCACTGATATTATAATGAAATTCCTGGAATGGGGACTGGTGTCATACTCTAACTTTTGACCATTTCAAATGGCAGTAGCTGGCAACAACACCTGGATAATGTTTCACGTAGCCAAAGTGGGGCTGTTCTGTGTATTTCTACAACAGACTGTGTATTACCGTACTTATTTGTTGAACTTTTAGGCCAAGTACCTTCTGCTGTGTTGTAGAGCTATGTTTCTCTTGTCGAACTCTGCAAAAGAGAGACCACCAATCAGTTCACGTAACTGCTTCTCCTATCTGTGTGTCTGAGAAAAGCTTTACAAGCAACTCTCTCCCTCACACTGGAATCCTTTTTACCTGTAATGATTTTCTGTTTCAAATAACTGAGATCTTATTTTCTCTCTGGGGAGAGAAGACTGCAAATTTTGTACCACTATGTTATTCTTAAAAGTATAAATTCAACTCAATCACGAAGTAGTTCTGATACTACAATTACAAGGGTCATCGTGCTCTGTGGATAACTTCTACTTAAGTTATATTTAAGTGCTGTGATAAATTCTACTTGTGTCATCCCCATTTTAAGCTCATATATTTGTTAAGATAAAACAAGGCAATCATATTCCTGTAATTTCTGTATAGTTTCAGTTTTATCCCTTTTTTGTCCCACCCTAATTATGAAGAATTTGTATTTATTATCAGTCTTCACTCCTCCTGTCCATCCACACATCTGCATTACGGACCTAGCGTTAATGAGTCTTGTCTATGTCCTTTTCCCGTATACGAAATGGTAATCTATGGCAGTGACTCTTAAACTCAGCTTCTTGTAAGAATCACCTGTAAGGTGTTATTTCTTTATTTTTATTTATGTATTTTAAAAATTCACATGCTAGTGCCACTGGAGATTTGCATCCAGGTCAATGGCATTGAATTCAGGCATCTGTAAATTCAAAAAACGTGCTATAGATTATTATTAATGCCTGGTCTGTGTCGGTGGGAACCCACAGTTGTCTTTTTCTCTACTCATTGTTGGCAATCTCCTGTCAAGTCATTGGAAACATCAAGACTGGGCCTTCTTCTTAGCCATATCTTGGCCATATGTTAATATTTTCTTAATGCAGATTGTAACTGGTTTGAAGCGAAGAGGCTGCTCTTATTCACTTTTGTATTCTTTATCCTAGCAGTTTTTCTTGTTCTAAGTGCCTTGAATATAGTAGTAATTAAATATATTCTTTGTTTTCATGAATTTGCTAAAATCCTAATGCTACATTTGTAGGAAATTTTA
Source organism: Eschrichtius robustus (assembly GCF_028021215.1). Lineage (NCBI taxonomy): Eukaryota > Metazoa > Chordata > Mammalia > Artiodactyla > Eschrichtiidae > Eschrichtius > Eschrichtius robustus. Next base: position 50,982,082 of record NC_090831.1, on the reverse strand, counting down.
TTTCCACAGAGAGTTTTTTTTTTTTTTTTTAAGAAAACATCATATATTTAAGTCAAAAATTAGAAGTGTTAATTTGTGACTACAAAAGAATTTTAACCTTGCTCAGGGATTCAAAACTAAGTGTTTGTGATGTATAAACAATTTAAAAGAGGGGCTGGAGGGGAAAACAAAATCAAAAAGCCTTGAGTGGAATTGTTAATGGACCTTGCTAATTTAAGATTAATTAGAAAAGAAATTTTTTTTAAATCCTGTATGATTTTCTAAAATTTAATTTTTATGTAATTTAGGACCATATCAAAATGAGATTATTGAGGGCATAAAAATCCACTGGAGTTCTAAGTTCCAGAGAAAGAACAGGGAAATAATAAAGAACAAAAAGGAAAAAGATCATGCACATATTTCCCCCCCCCCCCTCTCTTTTCCTCTTAAGGTTTCCCATTTAAGCAGAGAATAGACTGGATGAGAGACCCAGGGTTGACCCAGAGAGGCTGGGCTGATAAAGACTGAACTACTCATCACTTGGAATCAAACATTAACTTTTCTCTATCGAAGAGTCTATTGTGAAGTCTTGTTTACTGGGCTACTGACCAACTGTTCTACATTTGCAGGGGAACAGTAGTCAGTACTCCTGGAGTATCCGGCAATCGGGGCCTTGGTCAAAACTCTAGAGAAGGCAATGTTAATTTTTTTTCACCTCCTACTTATTATATTTATTTATTTTGGGGGAAACTTTTTGTCTTCTCTTGTTTCCTGCTTCTGCTTCCTAAAGAGTGCTCTGTGCCTTCTTTCAGGCATCTTGTATTTTCTACTTAATTGAAGTCCTTCATTCCTCGATAACCACTCTTTGTCTTCTTTGCTTTAATCAAAATGATTGTTTCTGAACTAGTATCACCCAATTACAAATCTGTTACCTGATTGATTAACTCCCAGTTGTATAAAACCAAGACTTAAAAGGTCCAGTACTTTTTAAACAAGGCATTAGTAACCCAAATTGACTTGTCATTGATGCAATTGATGCAAAAAAGGAGTTAACTGTATTGCCATTATTTTTTCACTTGATTTGTATTGTGGACATCTTCCCATGACAGTACATTTAGAATTACTTCATTTTTAATAACTACATGTTATTGTAACAATTGTATGGATGTGCTCAATTTTCCATCATTCTCTTGTTTGTGGTCCTAATAATAATTATGATCATCCCAGACATCCCTTTAATAATGAATAACATTTATTAAACCCTTATTATGTGTCAGGCACTACCAGATAGTAAGTACATTACATATATCAATTCACTTGATTATCATATCAGTTACCCTACTAGGTAGATGACATTGGTAGCCTCATATTAGGTATGAGAAAATTGAGGCATAGAGAAGATAAACAATTTGCCCAAAGTCACCTTTCCAGTAAGCGGCAGAAACAGGATATCAAGTTGGAAAGAGTGTCTTCAGAGCCAGCGCTGGACTTGACCCAAGCGTTACTGGTTGTTTCAATTATTTTGGCAGTTACACAAAGTGCAACAAATAACATCATAATATATCTAAATTTGGGATATGTTTATAGTTTTTCCTAAGCTCTTCATAATGGACATTTTGGTTTAGAAGCAGTGACTGCAATCATAAAAAAGGAAAATATAAAATCATAGAATCTCCAGGTTTGAAAGAAGGACTTTTCTATGTAATTTAGTTGAATTGAAACAATTGTGAATCTCAGCCAGTCGTGTTCTCACCTGATGTCCAGAGTCCTAAAGAACTTGTTCAGGACCTCTTTGTGCTAATACATGTTCCTGCTTTGTGTCATGTTTACTTGTGTATATGTCTCATTTCCCACATTTCATTCATGTTTTTATTTTTAATTCTGCTGCTAATTGTTTTACATACAAAAGACACCAGTACTATCGTGGCTGAATTATTTCAGTATTTTAATGTATAGCTTCTTTTCTTCCAAACAGGAGCAAAATTTATTGGAACTTTCCCCATCCCAGACACCTATAATCCAGATGATGATAAAATATATTTCTTCTTTCGTGAATCATCTCAAGAAGGGAGTACTTCTGATAAGACCATCCTTTCTCGAGTTGGAAGAGTTTGTAAGGCAAGATATATTTATTCCACTTAAGGCATATGTGTATGTGTACGAATAATTAACCATGTAATGTTGAAGTTAATTCCATTATTCATAAATGGTAGAATTCATATTATCTTACATGTATAATTTTTGAGATCCAAAAGTAAAAAGAAAAAAGAAGGATGCAAAATTTTCCAATATTACAAATTATTTTTTCTAGTCCCTGAGCTATTCCCCAGGTTTGAGTTAGATCTCTTGGGCAGCTTGCTCCCTTTATTGGTGGGCTATCCCTTTGCCAGTTATTACTGTTCCCAGTAAGACCACTGCATTGTCCTGATCCATGGAAGTTAAAATGTTTTGTACATTAAATAATTTTATTTTGAAATTGAAAGTAACTTAGCATACTCACTAGAGTTCCTTAAACACTAACAGAATCATATCCCATATTTTTTTTTAATTAATTGATTTATTTATTTATGGCTGTGTTGGGTCTTCGTTTCTGTGCGAGGGCTTTCTCTAGTTGCGGCAAGCGGGGGCCACTCTTGATCGCGGTGCGCGGGCCTCTTCACTATCGCGGCCTCTCTTGTTGCGGAACACAGGCTCCAGACGCGCAGGCTCAGTAGCTGTGGCTCACGGGCCTAGTTGCTCCGCGGCATGTGGGATCTTCCCAGACCAGGACGCGATCCCGTGTCCCCTGCATTGGCAGGCAGACTCTCAACCACTGCGCCACCAGGGAAGCCCCATATCCCATATTTTTATCATAACACATTACATGTAAAATTATGTATCTTTACGTGAATCAAATAAGTTGAAAATGCAGTTATATAGTCTTATTATTAAAATACTTTCTAGAGCATTAACCTAGATTAGGTTCTGAGAGAAGAATGGGATAGGGAGGGAAAAAAACTATCCAAAAGGCAAAACATTTATCTTGAAGAACACTGAAATTTGCTTTTTAATATTGCCATTTTGTGTAAATTACAGGAAAACAGCAACTCTATGAAACACTTCCATTTTGTGCCATCAAAGTTCTCATTTGAGTGAATACAAGCTTTATAGAATAAAAATGCTACTGGAATCATACTTTTCAGTATATTCTTTTGTTAGTTGGACTTATCTTCACTGAAATCACTTTTCTTACATGACCAGACACCTTCAGCATTAACTCAGTTATTAAGAGGAAAAGCTGTTAACTTAATAAATACTCTCAGCGGGAAGCCTTCTTTGGTCTTGTACAAACTTTTCATTTTCTTCCATCGGAGCCTACCACTTTTTTTTCTCAATCTGTGCCCTCAGGCTTTTGAACACTTCCAGGGACAGAAATATAAACCATCATTGCACTTAAGAGTGCTAATGATAACATGGCTTTTGAATGAGACCAAACTTGTGAGCGCAGATCATTCTTTACCTAGTGTCCTAGCCAGTAATGCCCGTCTCCCACTGATCCCTTCACCCCCAGGGGACAGATTCTCTAAAAAGCATCCTCATTCTTTCAGAGTCTAAGAATTCACAGTCATTTCTCTTGAAGCCTCTCACCGAGAGATGAATGGCCATTGCTTGGAGTAGTCGTAGCGTGTGAGTGTACTGAAGCATGCCTTAGAACAACAGTACCCCAGCCGGAAAGCTGTGCTGTGGATGGACAGCATTTGTATAAATGAGCCACGTTAAGTATGTCATAAGAGATTTACAATCAATTAAATGTATCTTAAGAGTCACTTTGTGATGAGCACATGTATAACAAGTGTGGGTTTTGTGAAGCAGTTCAATACTTATTTCTTGATAGGTCACATCCATTTGATAGAAATTCATTTATAACAAAGTAATGTTTTTACCCTCATACTAAATATATTGAAAGTTAATTTTAGAGGTGGAGAAACGTATTAAGGAAAAATTTAGCTGCCCCGTTTATAAATTTGTATCATAAAAATATAATCTAGACTTTAAGTATCAGCCATGGGATATTTTATTTATGAAAAAACTCCTACAGAACTGCAAAGACAGAGAGAATTGTAGTACACAAGTCTTCCCACCACAAAAAACTCTGAGGCCACACAGCAAGATTTTGTCATGCTATTGTGTTTGGATAAAAAGCTAACAAATTGTGATATCAAATAAGGACTTGTGATGGATGAATTTCCTTAAAAGAAAAAGAGAGATAATAGAGGTTCTTCTTAAATTGATGTATCTCTTTACTCAATCCCTGTCTTCAATTAGCACCCTCTTCAGCATTTCCCACTACCCATATTATCCACTGGTCAATGTTTACAATATTTGGTTCTAAATGCATCTTTGTAATTTCTTAATTGCATCCCACCCTGCCCAAGTTACTAACTTTATTTATTAATTTAGGATTAAAGTGCGGTAAAAAGTGAGCACTCATAAGTGGAGATTTCACTGTCGAGATTAAAAATGACTTGACGTCTTTAAAAAAAAAATGTCCTGCAAAACAATAACAAGTTTAAATTAAAAAAGAGCTTTTCAGCATCATTGTTGCTGTTACACATTATTTTCACATAAAAAATGTTCTTGTGACATTTTGGGGAACATATTTATTCCTCTCTGTTTCATTTTTTTCATCCCATGAGGCTATTATAATATTGTTTTTCTGTTTTCAACAGGTAGTAATGTAATGTACATCTATGCTGTGAAACAAAATTAAGTTCAGTAGATATAAACAAAGCTAAGAAGGAAGAGAGCATGCTAGAGAGAGTTGAGAGTAACTGTACACTGTTCTGAATTTACAGAGCTTTTCAGTAACATGAGTCCTTTATACTATTTGTTCCACCAGGATATTTCCACAGTACCTATTTATTTGGAAATATTAAGGTTTTTTTGTTCTTGTTATTATTGTTTGTTTTCATTTTTACCTGATAACCTTCAGGCCAATGAAAAGCTGCTGACAGTTTAAGAGCTCCCTATGTCTTCAGCTACTAAACTAAAGTAAAAGTTGTTTTATTGACCTGTCAAAGACATTACTGTTAGAGTGAGTAGTATATAGTGATTGGTGGGGAGGAGCTTTTGGAAATAAGCAAAAATTACACAAAATGAACAAAGAATTGTTTACAGGATAAGGGTGAATCTCTTCAATTTTGTAACCCATTCCTTCATTATTTTATCATTTCATTATTTCAACAACAAGAAAATATAAGTTCTGTGCAAAGTGCAGTACACTAGACACTGGGAGGTAAGTAAACCACTGTCCCTTTTCTTTAAAACCTTAGAGTACAGTGAGGGTAATAGAGACATAAACAGATAATCACAATATAATGTGATCGAGGTCAGACTGAGAACTCTGTGCATTCAGTGAAGCTCAAAAAGTGAGTCCTACAGGGGTAGGACATCATACTTGTACTTACTGAGTTTATAACCTAGTGCATTATATATGCATTAAACAAGAAAGCACACAGATTAACGTATAACTGGAAGGTGTGATAACTGCTATAATGGAAAAATCACAGGGTCAATTAGGAAGAATAGGTGGGCTTTAGATTGTAAATGGAAGGTCTCTCTGAGAAAGTGACTTTTGAATCAGATGATAAAAATGATTAGGAAATTGCAGGGCAAAGTTGACAGGGATGGGGAAGAATATTCCAGGCAGAAGGAAAAGCACATGTGAAATCTCAGAGGTGGGAAAAAGCACTCAAGGAATAAAAAGAGGTTTACTGTGACTGGAGCAAAACAAACAACTGGAAAATTAGCAGGATAGTGGTTGTTTCCTTTTAAAACATGCACGAAAGTTCAACAGAAGTCTTCAGAAGTCTTATCTCTCCTGTTCATAATTAGGACTGATTGATAACCTCAGGTATTGATTCCACGATGTACATAAAAGGCTGCAACAACTTCCTGTCCTATTAGATCCTCCATGCATCTTAATTCTCCCTCACTCCTATTCCAAAGACCTTGATACTATGCCTGTAGACAAAAGACTCCTATACTCTTAGTAACTGTGCTTTCCGGAAGATAAGGCAGAAATAAGGAAAATGCACAAAGAGATACATTCTGATATTTAAGAAACACCAAAAAAAGTTTATGGGCATAGATTTAATATTTGAACATATTGAACTTGATGTAGTTCTGGGTTATGCTGTCGTAATAACCAGTTAAAAATATAAACCTGAGACTCAATAGGGTCTAGACTCATGAATGTAGAAATCACCAGTGTATTGGTGGATCTTGAAGTCATGGAAATGTCTGAAATTGCCCAGGAAGATTTGTAGTACAAGATCAAACAAACAGCAAGGACAGAATCCTGAGGGACAATGACATTTAAGAAAAAGCAGAGGAAAATGTCCACAAAGGCAATTGAGAAGAAATAGTTTGATAGCAGGTAGAGAACTGGATGAGAGTACTGTCGCAAGTCAGGGATAAAAACGGTTTCAAGAAGAAGGCAGTTATCAGTAATGTCACACACCAAAAGGAAGTCAGGTAAGATTATGACTAAAAGTCACATATTAGTTTTGGCAGTAAGGATATAATCAATAACTTTTGCCCAAATGATATGAATGTTAACTTGAAGTCAAATCTAGACTTACATCTCTGCTTTACTTTTTTTTTTCTAACATCTTTATTGGGAGTATAACTGCTTTACCATGGTGTGTTAGTTTCTGCTTTATAACAAAGTGAATCAGCTATACGTATACATATATCCCCATATCTCTTCCCTCTTGCGTCTCCCTCCCTCCCAGCCTCCCTATCCCACCCCTCTAGGTGGTCACAAAGCACCGAGCTGATCTCCTTGTGCTATGCGGCTGCTTCCCACCAGCTATTTTACATTTGGTAGTATATATGTCCATGCCACTCTCTCACTTTGTCCCAGCTTACCCTTCCCCCTCCCCGTGTCCTCAAGTCCATTCTCTAGTAGGTCTGCGTCTTTATTCCCGTCCTGCCCCTAGGCTCTTCATAACCTTTTTTTTTTTTTTTTTTTTTTTTTTAAGATTCCATATATATGTGCTAGCATACAGTATTTGTTTTTCTCTTTCTGACTTACTTCATTCTGTATGACAGACTCTAGGTCCATCCACCTCATTACAAATAACTCAATTTTGTTTCTTTTTATGGCTGAGTAATATTCCATTGTATATATGTGCCACATCTTCATTATCCATTCATCTGTCGATGGACACTGAGGTTGCTTCCATGTCCTGGCTACTGTAAATAGAGCTGCAGTGAACATTGTGGTACATGACTAGGATTAATCTCCAAAATCTACAAGCAGCTCATGCAGCTCAATATCAAAAAAACAAACAACCCAATCCAAAAATGGGCAGAAGACCTAAATAGACATTTCTCCAAAGAAGATACACAGATTGCCAACCAACACGTGAAAGAATGCTCAACATCACTAATCATTAGAGAAATGCAAATCAAAACTACAATGAGGTATCACCTCACACCGGTCAGAAAGGCCATTATCAAAAAATCTACAAACAATAAATGCTGGAGAGGGTGTGGACAAAAGGGAACCCTCTTGCACTGTTGGTGGGAATGTAAATTGATACAGCCACTATGGAGAACAGTATGGAGGTTCCTTAAAAAACTAAAAATACAACTACCATACGACCCAGCAATCCCACTACTGGGCATATACCCTGAGAAAACCATAATTCAAAAAGAGACATGTATCTGCTTTACTTTTTTCTAGCTCAGTTTCTTAACCTAGAAAATGAGGACACCCATCTCTTCCATGACTATTTTACCAGGCAAATGAAAGGCTTAAATGAGATCATATGAATTTGGATGTTGACAGATACAGAGGAAAGTACTGGAAAACAAGGGCTACTTAGATAGATTTCTGTTTTCAAGCAGTTAACCATCTAAGAGATCGACATGTGAATAATGTGAGTACATGATCATACCACCCTAAGTTACAGGTCAAAAATCATGTACACACATATACACGTCATACGTACACACTTTTGGAGTCAGCTCAATTAACTGCTTAGGAGTGAAAGAGTGGTAATATGTGTATATTTTGGGAGCTGGGGGGTGGTGAGAGGCAGGTTAGTTACCAAAGTTTACTGAGAAGAGATGGTATTTCATTAGTTTTAAAGGTTAAAATTATTATTACTACTTTGCCCTCATTTTTAGCAATATTTGTACTTTGAGGATAGAACTTATTTCTGGATAGAGTCAGAAGAATTTGGAGACATCTCTGGTGAAAATTATGTGAACAATTTGAACAATGCAAATGTTGGACAAGAGATAGGAACAGAGAGATTCACTAAATAGTAAAGAAACTGACCTAGAAGATAATTGACAGCCTCAGGATAATAAGTACCTTCATCCAAAGAATCTCCTTCAAACTCAGTATGTTTATCATTACAAATGGGAGAACACATTTACTAATGAATTATTTTTCAGTAGTGTCACTACTTTCCTGTCAAACAACTTCTTCAGTTTTCTCATTTTTAAAATAAGGTGCTTAGCCTAGAATGCTTTCTAAAGTCTTTGTCAGGCTCTATAATTCTTTGATTTGAACAGTCAATATTTTCAAGCACTAAATGGTGCACCTTACACCCTGGACTGCTCTCATAGATGGTAAATTACACAGGCCTTCGTTGAGAGGTAATAAATGCTGACTGAAAGGGTAGGTGAAACAGCATGAAATAAACCCTCTGAAAAGATTTGGGTCTATTTACTTTGCAAGTTAGTCCTTTCTGATACTATTATTTATGATTGTGTGATGTTCATTACCGTGTGTGTGTGTGTGTGTGTGTGTGTGTGTGTGTCTGTGTGTATTTCCTTTCAAAACCCACCCTGTAAGTTAGTGTGTATAAATACCAGTCACTTCAATGGGGCTTGCTTGCAACTTTCTGCCTCAAGTTTGTTTTGCATTATTTTGGGATTCTATTCATTTTTGGAAGCATTGTCCATTCGCTTACTTAGGCTAGTCCGCTCTGGATTACAGCTGCAGGTTATACCAGTTCTCCTTTTGTTCTGCAGTATTTCCTTTTGTCAATGCCAGGAATTCAGTTTGGTTGGACCTTTCACATAACTTGCCTGGGGGTCTAATTAATAGCCCTTTGCTTTGATTCTACTTGCACTGTCTATTTTGATATATGATCCTATTTGGACAATTACTGCCTTTGAAGATTTGTGTTTTTAGGCTGATGACACTTTCCGTATTTATTGATTTCCCCCGAGTTGTGTTTTTTTTGCTTACTTTCAGCTTGTTGCTTACAACCTAAATGAGAGATTTAGAGCCCACGAGTTACAGATGTGCTTTTGCTTCACTTCCATCTGTTTTCCTGTCAGAAATTCCTAGGCAAGGATTAATACTGTTGGCCGTAGCTTTTAAAACTTTTTTTTTAATTTAATGAACTCTGATCCTACCTGAAAAAGACTGCTGAATATGCCTAGATTTGCCTAAATTTAATCTGTTAAATCTTAGACACTGAATTCTTTAGCACAGTGTATTACCCAAGTCCTGCATTTCTAATAATCTTTACAAGTTTTTGAAGTAGTTAGAAAAACATGTTCTCCATTTCGATTCTCCAGTGGCAAATCAAAAACAGTCATGTCTAAACACTAGAGTTCTTTTTAGGAAAAAAAATTTTTTTTGCCTTGAAAGTCTATTCAGAAGTTATCCCTTAAAAACCACTGTGTGCAATACTTGCCATACAAGTTTTTTGTTTGTTTTTTCTTCTCCCCTTTGAGATGTCTGAGTTTGCCTGGTTTTGTTTCTTCTACTGCTAAGGTATTTCCAGATTATTAATAGATAAGTAGAAGACTTGTTATTATTTTCCTTTTATGTTTTTATTTTTAGTGATCATAACTTTTTTTGCATCTCAATGAAAGAATTAAATGAAATATGGTTATGACGTATTGCTGAAGAAGATTCGTAGGCTGAAAAAGAAAGTACAACATAGTTCTCTCATTTGATTCAGTGGGTTTTTAACTGCACTATCTTTCATGAGTTCATTTAATGTATTAAAATATCCTCACTTAAGCTCTTCCTCTCAGTATAACAGTGTATATATATATATATACATATATGACTTTTATTTTAATATATATACATGTCCTTCTAATGAGCCTCCTGGGAATCTTATTCTGGGTTTGACTTTTTGTTTCTACCACATGATGATAATAGTTTCAAGCTTCTAAATAGGCCATCCTGCATTTGGTTTATCCTTATCATTATTATTGACTTATACAGCCCATATAGACCATCTGTATTAAGTTTACAGAGTTTCTAAATTCTGTCCCTAGAAATAACTCAGTGAAAATTGAGGCAGCCCAGAGAGAAGTACATTGAACAATTGCTCTGAAATGTCAGTTGCTGTGATCTTACTTCAGAACTTCCTGGTGCACATGGGTCTTTAGGTGATTTGAAGATATATCTCAACACAAGATTATTTAAAACCTGCAAGGTACAGCAGTTATTCTAAATAACAAATCAGATAAAGAGTACGAATGATGTATTGAAATACAACAGGCATTAAATCAAAGACAGAAAAGTATTTAATTGCCCTAATCTTTTTTTTAATTTGTAAAAAAGATCAGTAGAAAGCCTGTGTGTTTGTCTCAATGTGATAGCTTCAGTTATGGAAAAACAAATGTTTTTTGTATTGTGGTATTTGGATCACACTTCACAAGAAAGTGGGTAGCGTTAGTTCAAGATAAAATCTCTGAGATTAAATGTTATTGATGGGTAGAATGTGGGAGAGGGGTGCACAAACAGGCATAGATATGGTTTCTAAAGTGCTTCAGGGAATTCCCTTCTCTTGTCTGCACAAAGATGCAGAAGAGCTCCATTAGGCAAAATAACTAAATTTTAAGCAAAAGAGAATTTGTAACCTCTGACTTCACCATCGAACCTTTTTTCTTTTTTTAAATGCTTAAGGTGTACTTATTTATTTGAAAAGCCTGGTGTCCTTCAACTTAAACTAATTAATATGGCTACAAATTTCTGAATGCACATCTCTATTTTAATAGAATATACCGTGTTCACAAATGTCTTAGAGGTTTCATTGATTTATAAAATGTTCATGATTTAAGAGCATAGGAGCTAAATGTCAATTATTACACTTTCCAAGAGCTTCTGTTTCTCAATATAAAGGTGAAAATGACAATATTTATAAAGTGCTGAGAGATCCTTGGAGAGGATGGTATATAGAGATAAAATCACATTTAACAGATGAACCCAGCATAGTGACCCGAAGGTCAAAAGATACACTCAATAAAAGTTCACGTGTGACAGCTTGTAGCTACTCTACATGTCTGTGTAAGATTTATAAGGACTTGAGTTTGCTATGACAGTAGAAGGAAAATGGAATCACCATTAACCTGCCTCCTGACTGATCGCCCCATTAGGAGATACCAGGATTAGAAGATCACAGTATTTCATAATATGCAGCCATCACCCAATCCAATGATTCAGAGTTAACTATATTTTAAAGCTGCACAAAGATTGTAACTTGTGTTTTGTTTTTCATTTTTAAAATTTTCTGTTTTCATTAATCACTTAAAAATTAAGAAATATTGCAAACATATAAAAAGCTATAAAGAATGGGAAAACAGGCACCCTCTGCACTCACCACCCAGATTGCACACATGTGGTCGGGCTTTTTCACATTTAATTCCTTTGCTACTTTCATCTGCATCTTTGTGTAGAGGATGGAAAGGCTTTTGGCAATCTGACCACAAAGAAGCTGTGATAAACAGAGTGGAGACACACAGAAGTGACCAGTGACTAAAAGCTGCTGATTTTGACATCTCAGTAATAAATCTATAGTGTTAGTGAGACAGCTGTGTTCTTTAGAATTTCACAAAAATAAGCAAGGAGGTGAGAGTTTAGTACAAAAGTGGTTACTTCCCTTTCAGCCCTCTTCTGGGCTTAAAGTTCTCAGGGGGGATTTTGTGGATTTGCAAACAAATCCAGGGACTGAGAGCTGGTCCACAAAGTCAGTCAACTGACACTTCCCTGCAGGAGAAATACAACTCCTTGTGAATTGAACTTTGCCATCCCAGGTCATGCTTCTGGATGTCTGTAAGAGTTACTATCCAGTCATTAAATGCTTATAATCCATTCCTGAGAGCTATTATCCCAGAAACTATACTTGTTTTCCCGTTGACAGCAGGTGGCTTTCATCTTTGACCTGGATTTTTGTGCTTGTTTTTATCTTTTTATTCCTTGAGAGGCCATGCACAGCAGCTAGATGGGTAGGTGAGAGCATTTAAAGATTCTTTTGTTCAAAGGATTGCAATTTCCATTAGTCAGGTTGAAAATAATATGCAGGTACAGTATAAACCTCTTTTCAGCAAATTTGGAGCTAATAGAATAGAGTTTTTTCATGGTTTGTCTTAAATATGGTGATAATTGCAAATAGAAAGAGGGACGGTGTTTGAAAATGAGCCATTTCTTGTCACTTTTATCTAATAATGTGTTGAAAAGAGAATGTGATTGCTCATTTTTATGATGAAGTAGTAATATGTACAATCGTCAAAGGGATATTATGGAGCAAATATTTGATATTATCTGTTTATTCACTTAGCAAAATAATTTGAATAACTGCTCTGTGCTAGGGGTAAAGCAGTAAACCAAACATGGTCCCTGGTATTATATTCATGATAGTTGATATATTTCTTTATGCGTATTGAATCAACACTATTTTTTAGTATTTATTACTGACTCAAAATATACAAATATAAGCAATGAAAATTTTATAAATATTATAAATATGTAAGAAGATGCCTTAAAATAGACTTTAGAGTTCTGCTTAGTACAACTAGGGCTCTGCTAAAATAAAAACATATAGAGGCTAGGTATGAGAATTTAAAAAGATATAAATCAAGGGTCAAGGGAAAGATGAGGAGATAACTTATCTTGTATTTTTAAATTTATTTAAAAATCTCTTTCTTTCTGAATAATGCCAGATAACACATTTTGTCACTGGGATCTTACTGTACATTAACATAGAATTCATTATTACATTAGGAGGAAGCATCAGTATTAACATCTGGATTTATATTTATTAACTGATCTGAGGATATTAGCAGTAGAAATAAAAGTCATGTTTAGAAAAGTCTGCCTTTGCATTTGCAGACACAGGAAATCATTTAATAACTAGCTGAAATATTATTTTTATTATTGAGCAATGATAAATTATAGAGGCACCATATACAAAATATAAATTTAAGAGCAGTTACAGACATGTTTGTTTCTAAAGGGTTATTATATAAAATATATTATATATTCATTTTCTTTCACTTCTTTGCTAATTACTAAATCTTTTATTAATTCTTCATTGTGTACTAAATTACATACAGACACTTTGGCCTGGTATCAAACCCTTCCTTGATCTTACCCCAGTTTACTTTTGTAACATTTTCCTCTATTTCAATTTATCCCAGTCTTCATCTAAACCAAATTTGTCCTGGTTCTCCATACATGTTCTGAATTGTTTCACCAGTTGTTCTTTCCCCCATTTGTCCAGCATCTAGAATATTTCCTGAACCAATTTCTGCATGTGTGAATCCACCTGTAATTTTAGACAGTATTAAACCTTGTGAGGTCTGTCCTCATTTTCCCAACAAAGAAATTTCAGAGAAGACTCAGTTTACTGGGCATTTATCTATACGTTTATCTATATTTTTCTAAAGACTTCTGTCAATTTTATTTTGCATTTTTAGCTATTCATTAATTATTAAATATGATCTTAATAAATACCTGACAAGCAGGATGTTAGTGGCATATCTGAAGTAGATGCTGGATAAAAGGAATAAGAGAATGCATTTTCTGCTAAGAATTAAAAACTATTAGGAAACCAACTAGATGTTACTTTGCTTTCTATTATCACCAAGTGTTAGCAATTAAACAGTATCAGTGACAGAGTACTACTGCCAGAAAAGTCTTTTGTTTATCCAAGTTCTAAACAATTGCTGTGGTTACCATTGTGTTTCTATTATGTATATTTATGTGTACATGTATATGTATAGTCAGTCTTCAACACACATGAACTCAGCTACACATGTTTCAAGGGTAAGTTCACATTGAGTTGGAGTTATTTAATACTTGCAACACTGAGACATAGTGCAAATTATGAGGTGTGATTATTTTGTTCGTTAAGTGCAAATGTGAGTTCGTGCTAATTATTGAATTTGAATGTATTTAAAATTTTAATTATTCTTCTTTTTAAATTGTTTGTTATAAACCTAAAGAACAACTCAAGCAAACAATAATTATTACTCATTTATACAGAGCTATTACTTAAAATACTTCTGTTGTTTAGCAGAGAGGGATGTTAAACACCGTTCACTCTGGGTGTCACCGTACCCCCTTGGTGTGAGGTGTTAAGGCTATGAAGACAGCTATGGTCTCCATTCTCAATGACCTTGCTTGCCCTCCCTTCTCTCTCCTCCTCCCCATTTCTTTCTTCAAGAAGAGCCACTATTTATATGACTTTGAATTCTCCTGTCTAGAATGGTCAGGTAGATGCTTTTCTTTAATTTAATTTTCAGAGATAAAAGAATCACAGGGAAGCTAGTCCCTAGATATTCAGACCTGAAATTTGACAGCAAACTGTTTATTAACTTTATGGAACACAGACTGCATGAAAGACAAAACTTTTTATAGAATTTAGATTTAAATGGAAATATATTAATGGAAATAGTGGCTTCATAAGTAATTTTTGAAAGTCAAAATTAAGTACTTAATGTATTTATACCATGAAACATCCTTATTTATTTATCATAAGCATAGCAGATCTAGTTGAGTCAAACAGAAAATCATATTAATTTAGTGTTCACAGGGACATATTAAATTAAAAATAAGAAAAATATCTCTTTATGGTGAATTGTTGAACAGCATAACCCTGTTTATTCTACCTAATTGGTATAAATGCTTATGTTTTGCTAAATGTCTAAAGAATATCTTTTTTTCATTTTTTTATTGAGGTATAATGGGCATACAACATTAGTTACAGGTGTAGACCATAATGATTTTATATTTGTATATATTGCAAAAGGGTCACCACAATAAGTCTAGTTAATGTCCATTACCATACATAGCTGCAAATTTATTTTTTTACTCTCTTAGCAACTTTCAAATATGCAATACACTATTATTTACTATAGTCACCATGCTGTATGTTACATCTCCATGACTATTTATTTTATGTATTTTTTTTTTTTTTGAATTTTATTTTATTTATTTTTTATACAGCAGGTTCTTATTAGTCATCCATTTTATACACATCAGTGTATACATGTCAATCCCAATCTCCCAATTCATACCACCACCACCCCATGCCGCTTTCCCCCCCTGGTGTCCATACGTTTGTTTCTCTACATCTGTGTCTCTATTTCTGCCCTGCAAACTGGTTCCTCTGTACCATATTTCTAGGTTCCACATATATGCGTTAATATACGATATTTGTTTTTCTCTTTCTGACTTACTTCACTCTGTATGACAGTCTCTAGATCCATCCATGTCCCTAAAAATGACCCAATTTCGTTCCTTTTTATGGCTGAGTAATATTCCATTGTATATACGTACCACACCTTCTTTATCCATTCGTCTGTCGATGGGCATTTAGGTTGCTTCCATGACCTGGCTATTGTAAATAGTGCTGCAATGAACACTGGCGTGCATGTGCATGACTTATTTACTTTATAACTGGAAGTTTGTACCTTTTGACCCCCTTCCCCCATTTCACTAACCTCCCACTAAAGAACATGTTTAAGGAAATATTTCAGAATAAAATAGTGTGGAAAAACATCAATTAGTATTTAAAACAAGATTATTTTTATATGTATGCTATTATGTGTATGTTTATGTTGCCTTGTGTTTAATTAGTAGGGTACTAAATTTGGAAAAGACTGTTTTTAGGTCTATACCAAGGCATGTTTCTAAAGTATGCAAATAATTCATCTAAATCATATGCATAATGTACAAATCAGTGGTAACATTTTTTTAACACAAGTTGCCTGGCTTTTGCTAAGCACTTGACAAAAATTTTCCATTTAATAATCAAAATAGCCATATTTCAAGGCATTAATCATATTTTGTCAATGAGAAAACAGAGACTTGAAGAATTAAATAATCTTTTGTAAGTCATAGAGCAAAACTTGGCAGAAATGGGAGTCGATTCCAGGCCTGCCTTATTTACTGTTGGCTTGCACGCATCTGCTCATTCAGCAGAGCTATGGTGTTTACATTGCACATTTAACTGTGAGAAAAGCATTTAATTTTGAAGGACAAAACTGCCTTTTCCCTCCTTCGAAAATTCAAGGACTTAAATATGCAAGCTCTCTGTCTTTGTAAAAGCAATGACATTAATAAGACACTGCCTATGATAACCACCAGTTTTAGTTGGTGATAGAATCATGTTGGTAAATCTGTATCTTTATTTTGTTTTCTTTTTTTTTTCCCAGAATGATGTAGGAGGACAACGCAGCCTGATAAACAAATGGACCACTTTTCTCAAGGCCAGACTGATTTGCTCAATTCCTGGAAGTGATGGGGCAGATACTCATTTTGATGAGCTTCGTAAGTCACGTTTCTTTTTTCTTAAAAAAGTCTTACTAATTAAGTAATTCAGCATTTAATTTATTTTAGCCCCAAATGCCTGATTATAAAGCCCAGGACAGCTTGCAGGAGTGGTGCTTACTAAGTTCCCACAGGCAAAGAACTTGGAGGTGCTCTAGGTCTGGGTGTTCATCGTAACGAAGAAGTTCCCCTTTTGTGAGTGTCCTCAAAGTTACGAGGGGAACAAAACTGCAGCAAGAGACAGAAAGATACTAGCTCTGGGACTACAAAGCCCATCCATTCTTCATGTGGTCTTTTATTTGGAAGGAGCCACTGGCTATAGGTAGCAAGAACTTGGGTTCCTTATTCTGTAGATGCCCTCTGCTGGAGAGCCCTGGAGATCTGGTGAACTCTGTCGCTTTGACTTGTTAATAAAAAGGATACTCTGAGAAGCGTTAGATTCTTCTCTTTTGTTTCCCCTTTTTACTCCTCTCAAAGCTAATTCTAGAAGGAATTTTTCAGCTGTAAATAAAGTTAGTATCATTAGCTTTTACTTTTTGAACTTTTTTTTGGTTTTGCCATGCAGTGTAAAAATGATGATATCATTGAATGATTTGTGTCAGTATTTACAGTATTAAATTATATATTCAGTATTCATGGATGATTTCTCATGCTGTATATAAGCATGCTCACCTGTTAAATGATATTTTAAAGAATATTATTTACATATACTTTAGTATCAGTGTTGCACAAGTAATTACACAATACCACACAAGGAATGAAGTAGTCTAGCTATATTCATATTATTACCAAATAGGTAATTGAATTATTAACAAGTTGACACAATTACAGGACAACACTTTTTTAACACTGGAGGGTAAAAATAACCTGTTTTTAGTTTCTGTTCTATATGAAATCACATACTCCTAATTGGAAACAGTCATGGAGATTATCAAGTGAACCATCCCATTCATAGGTGATTGAAGTAAACACCTTTGAGAGTGAATGTTCAATTCAGTGTCACACAGCTAGTGAGAACTTGTCTTTTCCCCTTAATTTCTTATGTCATAGTGTAATGACTTTCACTGTTATCTTAATTTTGTATACTGTTTAGAGTCTCAGGAATATTTCATTACTAAAGAAAAAGCAAACGTGATACTGAAAAATACAAATGTAGAATCATTATTTTTTTCCCATTAATAGAAGACATTTACTTACTCCCCACAAGAGATGAAAGAAATCCTGTAGTATATGGAGTCTTTACCACAACCAGGTAAGTTAAAAAAAAAAATGCCTGTAATCCTTCTAGAGAATTGTTGTATCTATGTAAGAAAATACTTATATGTTCTTTTTGTCCCTTCCTTTTGTGTGAAGAAACACACATTTAAAACATTTTACTTTTTCATTTATTGTTTCCTAGAAATCTTTTAATATCAGTACATAAAAATGTCTCTGTTCTCTTTACACCAGCAAAGTATCCCCTATATGGATTAACACAATTTATTTAACTAGTCCTCTCTACCTAGGCATTTGCGTCGTTTCCAGTCCTTTGCTAGTACACATAATGCTTCAATGACTAACCTTGTACATACACTATTGCCTGTAGGAGCAAGTATATCTGTGAGCTAAATTCCTAGACTACAATTACTGGATACAAGGGCACATACATATGTTAATCATAATAAATAGGTTGAGCTGCATGACAGAGAAGTAATACCAACAAAATACATGTCTTAGTCTTTGTCTAGGCTGTAATCATGAGATGACACTCTTGACTTTTAAAATGTCTTCACATGCTCTTATTTGCACTTCCCCATTACCCTGCAAAGATAGGAGTGTGACTGTTATTATCACCATATCATCACTGCTCTACTGACTTAGGCAAAGGAAGTTTGCATTACATGTACTTGTCCAAAGAAGAGTAGCCAATTAGTGGTAATACTGGGATTAGGACTAAAAGTATCTTCCTAATTTCTACGCCTGTATTCTTGTCTTCTTTCTGCGTAATACTGTCCTGTACTTGTCACTGAGGCTCTGTGACTTCCTTAAAAGTTGTCCTAGCAGCCATGAAGCTTTCTCAAAGAATATTTGGACCCCCACTTAATCTTATTTAATATTAATTTTACTGAATTCATTAACTTACATTTGACTCTGTTCCAAGTGCACTTTTATTCTTGTTACCTACGACTGCCTGTGTTACATTCTTTGAAATACTTTGCACTTTTTCCATAGCACTGCTGTCGGTCGTTATCAATGTATACTGCTATCAGTATTGGAGGAATTGGCAGTATTGGCATTAGTATTAGACAAATGGTCTTACTGCCTCCTTTTGAATAAATTATTAAAATATTTTGTGGGAAAATTATAATTTATTTTCTGAGATATTACTGTCATTTAGTTCATAGTACCTTATGGATAAAGTCAAATGTACTATTGGTTCAGAATATATCAAAAACAAAATACTATTTGGTTAATTATAAAATTAGAGTGGAAATATTTAAATATGAGACTAGAGAAAATATCCTAAGAAGCTGCTATTTTGAACTCCACGTTTCTGCTAATTTATATCTGAACTAAAAAGGTGCAGGAAGAGCACGTGCCTGTAGTTACTCAAGTCAAGTATCTCAGCCCTGGTTCTCTTGGCATCTTTCCATTCACAGAATTTTCTTTAAAGTCACTGTGTGTTTCACACACAAGACATAGATGTGTGCCAGAGAAATGTAGCCCCAAGATAGTTCTCTTTTTCTCTTATTGAGTTTTTGCCCACCCAGAGTGTGAAGTTACAAGTCAGCTCTTTGTTCTTGGTGCACTTTGTTATTTTATTTTTAATGCTGCCCTGAAGACTGTGGTAATGTCAGGATGCAAGTCACATCCTTGGTCCAATGAGAAGATGTAATTAATCTGCAATAACACCATGATGCATCGTTCCTTTAAAGTATCATAGGCAGGTCATATGATTTTTATGGGGCCATCATTTCCCTACCTAGCAGCCAGTTTTCTCCCGGCTGCCTATTTAACATCAGCTCCTGATGCTTCGCATTAATGTCATTCCAAGAATGATTAATGATTGAGTTACTTATGTTAGTGAATCCTAAACTCATTTGTGTAGTGCTAAGTCTCTTAGAGTGTAAAGTGTGATCTTGTTTTTAAGAACAGGAATCACTGAAAATTTTAGATTCAGAGAAAATGCCTTTTAATTTCTGGAAATAAAACCAAGATGAGGGCTTCCCTGGTGGCACAGTGGTTGAGAATCTGCCTGCCAATGCAGGGGACACGGGTTCGAGCCCCGGTCTGGGAAGATCCCACATGCCGCGGAGCAACTGGGCCCGTGAGCCACAACTACAGAGCCTGCGCGACCGGAGCCTGTGCTCCGCCACAAGAGAGGCCGCGATAGTGAGAGGCCCACGCACCGCGATGAAGAGTGGCCCCCGCTTGCCGCAACTAGAGAAAGCCCTCGCACAGAAACGAAGACCCAACACAGCCAAAAATAAATAAATAAAATTAAAAAAAAAAAAAACAAGATGAAATATCTGATGCTGCTGCTAACAATTTTCATCATTAGTTTGCAAAAATTTGTTGAATTCCCATGGAGCTTTGCTGCCTCTTAATTGGATGTGCCCCCTTCCTGTGTAATCATGATTAATTTTAAGCATCAGATAAGTTATATACATAAACTCAGAAATTCAAAAAGGAGCAAAAAGATTATTTCAGTGTTTTTAAAATTAATAAAAATTATATGAGGAAATCATTAATAGCCAGTATTTATGGACATTCATTCACTTTAAGAAAACAGATAAATATTTATTATTTACATATCTAAATATTCCTTTTTTTAAAAAGTAGGTAATGTAACTTCTGATTTTGTAAGTTCTTTAGAAGGCATTATGCTATAATAACTTCAAATAAAATTCAAGAGCATGTGAATAAATATAATACTCTTTCCTGCATATTCCTGTCTATCCTCCAGTTTTTCCAGGTAATTCCTATTTGTCCATCAGGTGTCAATTTAGATGCTACCTACTCCCTGAAAACTTACCAGACAGCCTTGTATTGGGTACCCATCTGTGTGCTTGCTTAGTTTACTATAATTACCTGTCATATAAGTGTTATCAAAACTTATTCAGGATTACTTGGCTGTAAGCTCCTTGAGGACATACACACATTTTGTCTGCCGCACCTGTCAGATAGAATGTCCCGAATAAATGTGTCCACAGCACCTGGTTATAGCATGTGCTCAGAGAATGTCCACTGAATGGACCAGTGAATGACTGAATCATGTTGCTTTCTTTCAGCTCCATCTTCAAAGGCTCTGCTGTGTGTGTGTATAGCATGGCCGACATCAGAGCAGTTTTTAATGGTCCATATGCGCATAAGGAAAGTGCAGATCATCGTTGGGTGCAGTATGATGGAAGAATTCCTTATCCCCGACCTGGTACAGTATGTATCCATGCTTAATAATCCAAGTATTTTAAGTCCATATTCTCTTCCTAATCCTAGTATAATAAACTATGCTATTCACCACAGCAACATGCACTGTGGTTTTAAAATAACTGTTTATTTACAGTGATGTGTTAGTATGTCTGACCTTCACTGGAACTTAACATTTTCCGTTTGAGTAAGAATTTTAAATACTACAGGAAACGATGGGCTATATCGTAAGGAGCAGACAGACTATTCTGAGAATATAGTGTTTATCCTCAACGTGTCTATAGAATCGTCAAAATGAGTTAGTATCTAGAATGACAAATATTCCAAGTTAGAAGGAAATGCTAGTAAGTATTTATTCATCACATACAGCTCTGCATGTAGTTAAGAGTCATCTAGTCCCCACTTCTACCTTAAAAAGACGACATCAGTTGTTCATTTAAATGATCTGTTCTCTTGTTCTGCATTTATCTTTTCTTTATTATGTTGCACCTTGGAATTATATGCATATTTTAGATGTGGGAAAGACATAGAAAGCTCTGAGTCCAAAATTCTATTCAGATAGCATAAATCATGTTTAGAGCAGAAATGAAACAGGTAAGAAATGTGTTTTAGAGTTTCTGCATCTGTTTTGAAAAAAACTTTGCAATTTAAAATCTGTATGTGCATTATAAATGGAAGGCTTTTGTTCTGTTGATGTGATTAAAACAGTTTGTTATTTAAATATTTTAGAATTAGTTAATTGGCCTAATATAAAGGTAAAATGC
Organism: Eschrichtius robustus; assembly: GCF_028021215.1. Taxonomy (NCBI): domain Eukaryota; kingdom Metazoa; phylum Chordata; class Mammalia; order Artiodactyla; family Eschrichtiidae; genus Eschrichtius; species Eschrichtius robustus. The sequence continues at coordinate 50,960,350 of NC_090831.1, read as the reverse complement.
CTCTTTTAAAAAATTAGGATTCATTATGAATATTTCTACCAAGAGCTCAAAACAGTCATCAAAATCCCAGAAAAATCACTGATGTAACCCATCTAATTCTACTGAGTTTTATCTTATGTTTGTTCTTGAAGAGAAAACAGCTGGTAGCCAGGCTTTCTGAATTCTCTTTTCATCTTCCTGTTACGTAACCTAATTAAATTTGGGAACCACACTTTACAACCATGTCTATTTTCCCTTTTGTAATTCCTCAATATGTTTCAGGGATGTTTCTGAACTGATTATGGGATAATCTCAACTTTGGTGGAAAAAACTTTCTGCAAGTAATATTATGATTTTCAATATTCACTTTTTAATTTTCTTTGAACATCAAAGCTGTACTTGCTTGTTCTGTTATTTTTTTAAACAGTAACATAGGGTGTAGGTACTCTTCTAAAGGCTTTATAAATCTTAACGTAATCTTTATAATGACTCTATAAAGCAAATGCTATTATTATTAATGCCATTTTACAGATGAGCTATCTCAGGCACAGGTAAGTGCAGTAACTTGCCCATGGTCACAAAGCTAGTGAGTAATGCAACTGAGTTTTAAACCCAGGTATCTTGTTGGTAGAGTCCAAGCTCTGAGTCCTTGTACTTTGACACTACATTAAAAACTTTTTATGTTGAATTATATCTATTTTTCCCTTCCATGGAAGATCTTTTACTGAATATACATAGTATATATAATGATTATATATGTGAAGGTTGTTTGAGTTTTCTTTTGTTTGTTTTTTGTTTGAGGAGGATGGTAAAATTTCAGAGGGCTCTCTAGCTGGGGAAATTTTACCATACTAGGATTCTGGGGTTAAATGTCAGAGACTGTCATACTCTGAGTTGTTTCTACATATGTTTATTCTCAAAAATAAAGACTGTGACCATTCAGGCCATTAAAAACAAATCTTTAATTATCTGGATGTTACAGGAGAAAGAATTTGGGACTGAAATCACCCACATTCATTACAGAAAATTATTTCCCTACCTATATACAGCAGTTGATTCTTATAATACTAGGAAGTTGATTATCAAAATGACCACCTGCCGATACATCCAGATCACATCTGACAGTGTAGGCTGGAGGTGCTGCAGAGGTGGCAGCTGTCACCACTTCCCTGCTCCTCCCTGAGAGACCTGTGAATGTCATGGGAGCCTAAAGGCAACTCGCACCTTACATGACTCTGCTCAGAAGCACACGGGTACTTCTCTGATATGTGACCCCCGAATAGTAAAACATACATGTCAGTGAGGAGGGTTTTCATCATTGAGGAAAGAAGCACCTCCTTATGTTAAACAGAACAGCCTTTGCTGTTGGAGTACTCAAAATACAAAGTGTTTACACTGTAGATATTTTCTTGAAGAGTTCAGAATTATCTAGGGAATAAGTTGTATCCAAACTACCAAAAATACTTTTTTTCTTTTTAATAATTTAGATAAAAGGAAAAATATCATCAGGCATAAGGAAGTGCTGTTTAACAAAATTATTCTTTTATCCCTTCTAAACATCATTATTTTCCTATGCTTTTGTAAATGTGTAAACACATTCGCATCTGAAGCTAAGCTTTGAGAATTATGCCTCGTAACTAATCTTTAATCCATAGCCCATACTTGGGCCACTGTTGGTAACTGAGACAGAAAGACAAAGTCTCCCTTAGGGGGACTCTGTTAGAACACTCTCTTTGATCAGGTACATTATGTTCTTTTATAGAATTTAGGGAAAGAAAAATATATCCTAGTTACTGTCAGGGATTATTATTATTTTTTTTTTTTTAAACTTTGGGTTTATTTATTTATTTATGGCTGTGTTGCGTCTTCGTTTCTGTGCGAGGGCTTTCTCTAGTTGTGGCAAGCGGGGGCCACTCTTCGTCGCGGTGCGCGGGCCTCTCACTATCGCGTACTCTCTTGTTGCGGAGCACAGGCTCCAGACGCGCAGGCTCAGTAGTTGTGGCTCACGGGCCCAGTTGCTCCGCGGCACGTGGGATCTTCCCAGACCAGGGCTCGAACCCGTGTGCCCTGCATTGGCAGGCAGATTCTCAACCACTGCGCCACCAGGGAAGCCCTGTCAGGGATTATTTATCTTGCTTTATAGTTTCAGTTAAAAGTGGCATTCTTTCTTGTTCTGAACTAAACTCAGATTGTGTCTACACTGGTTTTAGATGGGGAGCAACCAGATAAGCCAGTTTAAAAAAATTTATTTATGTAAAATAATATTACTGAGATATTAAAAATTTTTTTTTATTTACCATCTTTTTCCAATTGATTCTCTGTAAGAATAGTGATAACCACTCCCCCTGAAAGGTTTGCAAGAGTATCAAGAAAGCTACCGTAACTAAAGGGTATCAGTTATTTCGAAGTAACTAGCTACTTTTGTACTCTCTTTGAAATCTGTGACCACGTTTGAAAATGTCTAAAATCGTATGTAAATTTGTAACCTTTTGCTTCCTTAATTCTTTATTTATGTTTTCAGTGATATCTTACCTTTTAGTTGCATACAATGATTAGTCAGATTTTCCACCTTATATTTTATATTTGGAGGGCTGGTGCTGAAGTTAGGAATATCATCTATCTGATATGAAAATCTGCTACACAAATAAGCTTTTCATAAACTAAGGTTACCATTTAAATAACTCTGTCATTTAATCATTGAAATTATATTTCATAGTGTATCACGTAACGACTCTTGTTAAGTTTGAGAATCTAAGAACCGGAATGGATGAGAGACACTGCATAATTCACTCTCACTTTACAGAGGAGGAAACTTATGCCCAGAATAATAATTTTCTCAATATCATATCACCAAACACGGCAGAGTGAATAGGGATGTTGAAGTTTTCTGACCAGTCTTTTTTCCTTTATTCTTTGATATTCTCTAATACTCACCTATCCCCTAAATTCACCTGATTAATATGCTACTGAATGCTCTACCTAAAATTAACTGCATTTATTTTTATACATTCTCCTGACATACTTGCGCATTTGTTTTTTTTTTTTTTTAAGCAGCCTAATTGTAGTAATTTTTGTTTAAGTGAAGCTATGAGTCTTATTTTCTACAAACCTCCAGCTCAGAAATTTTAGTCAAAAACCATTATTGAACCCATCTTATGATCCAGACACAGTAATAAGGGCTCATGTTATCCGTACATTCTTACAGACAACTTAATGGTGTAGATATTATTATCCCAATTTTATGGATAAGAAAAAGCCCAATGAACCTAAATGTCCATCAACAGATGAATGGATATAGAAGATGTGGGATTTATGTTATATGTATAGTGGAATATTACTTAGCCATAAAAAATGAAATAATGCCAATTTGCAGCAACATGGATGGACCTAGAGATTATAATCCTAAGTGAAGTAAATCAGAGAAAGACAAATATCATATGATAACACTTGCATGTAGAATCTAAAAAAATGATACAAATGAACTTATTTACAAAACAGAAATAGACTCACAGGCATAGAAAACAAATTTATAGTTACCAAAAGGGAAAGAGGGGAGAGGGATAAATTAGGAGTTTGGTTTAACACACTACTATATATAAAATAGATAAACAATAAGGTGCTATTATATAGCATACGGAACTATATTCAATATCTTGTAATAACCTATAATGGATTCTGAAAAAAGAATATATATATATATATATATATATATTAATATAAATGAATCTCTTTGCTCTACACTGGAAACAAACACAACATTGTAAATTAACTATTCTTCAATTTAAAAAAATAAATAGAAAAAGCCAATGAGGGTAAGCACATGCTCATGGTCTCATAGTTTTTAAAGTGGTGAGACTAGGATTAAATTTAGAGCCATGTAACTCCAAATCAAATGCCATTAACCCCCATGCTATTCTGCCTTCAAAGTGATAAAATCAAACAACCAAACAGAACCTTACATTGTTTCTCCAGAGATCAGTCTGTTCTCTACAAAAATAATAGTGAAGTGTTGAAGCCTTATTGCACTTGCCATTTCTTTTATTGTAATTCAGGGGAACACATCTTACTTTAATCAAAGCATTGCTGAATAATTTGCTTTCTATGAAATGTCAGAATCTTTACTCTAAAAGTCACTTTCCACTTATGTTAAAAATTTTAAATAGATTATTTTAAAAACCACCTTTGCACTTACATTTTCTCATCCATGTTGCTATTAAGGTTGAATTCTAAGTTGTTCTCCCAGCAGTGCCTTCTGTTGACATTATCACTCCAGTAAATAAACGTTAGAACTTTCTGTGTGCCATAGCTACTTAATTTTTTTAGTTTGACAGACTTCTGTACTTCCTGTGATAAAAAGTCAAACCTAAACTCGTAGCCTTACAATGATATCACTACTCTACAATGTTAATAAGCCTGGAAATTCAAGAATGCACAAGATTCACTTACAGAATTCCTTCACTTCAAGTGATTCTTCTGCCCTCTGGTGTCCAAACAGAGTCTCTGAACAAATTATATTTCGTTCAGATGGGCCTTACTGAACTGCTGGGTCTTGGTAATAAGTTCCAAGTGAAATGCAGTATGGAAGAATCTACCATACAATGAGTGATAACAGGTCAGATAGAGAAACCAAACTGAGATCAGGCAAAAAAGTCTAGGGAAGATTTGTAAAGGCAGAAGATTTTATTTTTGACATTTGATTTATTATTAAAAATTTACTCTGTAGTTTCATTCTGTGTTGATAAGGAGTTTTTATGATTTATGCATAAATGTAAATATTAATACATGTTTACTTGAAAGTGAGCTTCAGTTTTTAAACTATTCTCTTATCAGAAAGGTGAGAAGAAAGGACTTTTTGAAAAAAATTTATTGTGGTAAGGACACTAATCGTGAGATTTACTGTCTATCCCTTATTATCTACAGGCTATAATGTTGTATAGCAGCTCTCTAGAACTTACCCAGTGTAACTGAAATTTTATACCCACTGATTGATGACTTCCCATTTTCCACTCCCCCAAGCCCCTGGCAACCACAGTTCTATTTTCTGCTTCTATGAGTTTGACTATGTTTTATATATATACATAAGTGGAATTAAGCAGTTTTTGTCCTTCATGGCTGACTTATTTTACTTAGTGTATTGTCCTCTGGGTTTAACTATGTTGTCACAAGTGGTAGGGTTTCCTTTCTTTCAAGACTGAATAATATTCCACTATATGTATAGACACTTTTTAGAATCCATTCATCAGTCAGTGAACATTTAGGTTGTTTCCACATATGGTATGAAGGGTTGTCAAAAAATTAAAAAGTAGAATTACCATATGATCCAGCAATCCTACTTCTGGATATCCGTCCAAATGGACTGAAATTGGGATCTTGAAGAGAGATTAGCACTCCCATGTTCATTTGCAGCACTATTCACAATGGCCAAAATGTGCAGTTTTTGAAGTTAAAACATTAAAGAAATGTATGTTTCACTGCTCCTGAATCATTTTCCCATAGTTTTTAAACAATTTCTAAACCTCTAATTTTGTAAAAATAACAATTCATTTTTAAATTCCATTTCCTCCCAAATAGTTACTGCTTTTACTGTTAAATGTGTCACCTTTACTTTTAAAGATCCAAACTTACACATGAATTTCTCAACTAAGCCTTCATTTTTTGGTAGGGAGCAAAAAGAGGTAGTTATCGGTACCGCTTTTTAATATCATAACTTGTTTTTACTATGTATATACTGGTGAATGATAAATACATTAAAATTCCCATTAATAGCTTAAACAACAGCAAAACACATTCTTTTTGTGTGTATAGGTTTTAGAAAGAGGTGATGCAAATGGTGACTCTGAGAATACCTGAGAATGGTGACTCTGAGAATTCCTTGGTTCAAACATTTGAACCAAAGCAAATAGTACAAGGAACACCATGATATGGTGAAAAGCATCCTTGACTGTATACTAAAGACGTGATCTCTTACGCCAGCTCTGCCTCTTACACTGTCTGACACTGGACACATTGAATATATATGCTCATTTTCAGCTAGAACTTCCTAATTGTTTTTGTTGTTGTTGCTTTTCTTTTGTTTCCTGTTAAGTCACATAAACTACCAAAACCACTAAGCTAGCCTCCTTCTTCATGTTTATTGACCTTCTATGATGTATATCTGAGTATAGATAATATGCTCTTGTCCTTTTAGTGAGAAAAAGAGAAAAATACTGAAATGTCCTGTGAAAACTAAGAGTTGTTTAATCTCAAGTAATCCCCGAAAAAACATCTCCTCTCTCCAATTCTATTTTAGGAATTCAGATCTTTAGAAAAAAATTAAAATCCTTTTTCTGAAGTCACATTCATATATTAATCAGATCCTTGATTTAACTGACCCACTACAAAGACAATGTTAAGTGATTTTTCAGCTACCATTATATGTAAAGTAATGAAATCTCGTCCTTTCTATAACATTTCAAGTCTTCGTCTAAACAAGAAGCCCCACCATGTACAATTCCTCACATGGGTTTTTCCTCTAGAGTAAATGAAAAATAAAGGTAAATAGATTCCCCTCTTTGCAATAGAGGCTTTACGGTCCCTTCTCTGCTCTGAGATAAAATCTCCCAAACTGTGATGTGGATGAGGTTATGTCTAACAGTCCTTATTTATTTCCCACCAAATTATTAAACTTTCTAACACGTAAAAGACAGTTAAAAATAATGACAAAATTCTTTTCCAGGGCCACTGGAAACTTCATCCTACCAGAAATTCTGTCATGGACCAGCTGTGGGTCCTGGCATATCCACCTGTTCCAGAAAAGCGTTTTTTCCTCTGACATATCTAAGCATCACAGCCTTCATTGCGATTGACTTATGATTTTGCTACAAAAAAAGAGCAAATCCTGGAGATATTGTATCATATCATAGGATAATAATACATAATGACAATAACTCAATTCTTATAGCAGACTGGATATATGCAATGGTACTTCACTTCAAACTAGAATGACTGCTGAGAAATTCCAACTTTTACCTTGGCCCAGGTCCTCAACAGCAGGGGTTTGAAATAAAACATGAAATTCATGAGTTCCAAAACTCTTCGGACACCCTGTTTTCTCTTCCTGATCTACGTAAAATATTTGGCTTGAGCAATGACATATTCCTGTAACACACTTTTTATAGAGCTGATGATTCTTAGAATTGTATGTCTTCATGAATCCCCTAAATTAGATCTGAGTTGTAACCTAGACTGGCCCCATTAAGTAAGGATTTTCTTGATTATATTTCTAGAAAAAAAGACGTTTTAAGATTGATTCAAAGATAAGGGTGCAAAAAGAAAGAGAGTCCAAAAGTCGTATCCTAAACTTCCTTTTGATTTGTATAGTGTTAGACTGTGAGAGATCCAAATGGGATGGAAAAAAATAATGGAAGAATTCCCTCACAGTGTCACACTGTCTTCTTATTTATGCATCTGAAGAATATGTCTAAAATTTCATTGGTGTTTCTTTTGTTTCAACTAAAGTTCCTAATTAATTTAAAGGATATGGAAATCTTTGGGAAAATCTCATTTTACATATTACTAGCTCATAGATGCCTCTCTATCATATTAAATTCACGGGGTTTTTTTTTCCCCCAACATTTGTTCACTGCATGGCTTTCCACTTATTGGATAGGATATCTTTAATTCTAACCCTTCTAGGTTTTTCTTTTTCATTCTAGAAAGGAGAAGCAGAGGCAAGACTAGAATCTGGGCCTCCTGACTCCAAGTTCCTAAGGGTGTATGACAAAACATCTCTACCATTTTCCTTTAACTGTATATAGGCTGTGTTTCTCCGAAATGGTGAAAGGCAGCTGATTCAAATAACAAATCAATCTCTTCAACTGGCTTTCAGCTTTCTTTTCCATAGGGCCAACATTCGCTTTTAAAATGAGGTTCTCCAAATCCCAGGCTACGTACTCCAATTCAATCATGTTTTCATTTTTCTGGTATAGAAGTTCTTCTAAAAAAAAGAGAAGCTTCAAAAAAAGATAGATTTACCTGTATATTATATCTCCGGCCCTTCTATCTCATATTGAATATAGCACCTTTCTTTGCCCATATATGTTATAAACTGACTCTTAGAGGAATAAGTAGGGGGATAGGATGGCACCTATTAAATTTGCATGTTTTACTTTATAAATAAAAATGAGACTTTACACATTTAGCTTATTTTTCCCATTTTGCTAAAAATGAAAGCCCGGTTCAGTTGTTCCTCATGCCATGTCTTCCCTCGCACTGATCATCCCTCTGATTTGTTTAAAGTGAAACTGCAACCTGTAGAGAATAGCCCGAAGCAGCAGGGGGAGAAAACTTGTAACAGCTGTCTGGGACCTTGCCAAGGGGCAAAGTTCTCTCATTGGATAAAACCCATTTTTCTCCTCTTATCCATTGCTTCCCACTGCACGACTGAAGGCCCTCTGCAAACACGCAGACGTGCCAAGCATAACATGATCACACCTAGTCAGGGTGGCAGCCAGCCCTGGGAGATAGGCATGCAACCAGGGCTTATTGCCGCTGGGTTTACCGTTTCATCTCAGAGCTGCCTAGGCAGGTCCTTTTCTCTTCTGCTCTTGTGCTGGTATTGTTTCCAGCAAGATACGGACATTTTAGAGTTTTGGTAATAGCTTGCTCTTTTTTTTTTCTCCTTCATATTTTAAACTGTCTTAGAGTTTTTTGAAACAGTAGGTGGAGACACAGGTAAGTTCCCTGATTTATTTCTTACAGTCACAGGAGCTAAAGTGATGGAAGTCAGACAAATGTTAGAAAGCTGGAAGCAGAAATAAATTGCCCTCTACAGTATATTCAGATGGACTGACTCAGCAGGTAGAACTTAAAGTACATACATACAGAGAAAAATTCATTAGATTTTTAATACCTGTGATGTATAGCTGCAATAGGAAAGTTTTCTAGGATTTGTGTAAGGAAAATAATTGAATATGGTTATTTAGATGTAGCATTTCCCCACGCTTTCTCTTTTTCCTTTATGTAATTTTTCTCTCCTACTTTCCATTTACCTGCATAAGATACTTGGCATCCCAAATTATTTTTAGATCTGTGTGAGATGCAGCTATGATATCAAAGGAAAAATTCCACTAGTTTTTAATATTTGGTTCAAACTGTACTATCTTAAACCTCAGGGAGTATCTCTACCAAATCACTTTCATTTGTGAAAGCAGAGTGGAGACGCAGACCAGAGAGATCACACACAGCAACCTAGAGGATAAAGATCTTATCCAAACACTGGCAGCATGCCATGAGGAAAAGCTGCCATATGAAAAAAAAAACATTTTCAAAGATCATTTTATAATAGTCAATGGAAGCCAGGTTTCCCTTCTCTTCTTTTTTTGTTAGATTTTATTACACTTAAACTTCTTTGTCAGAGGTGAACAATGAGGAAAATTATCATGTTTGTTTCTTTGATGAATGTTCCTAGCTTCATTCATCTATCCTTTCTCACATTAAAATTTCTTATGGTTTGAAAATTTGATATAAAAAACTGACTTGAATGGCACGATGTTATTTCCTTTGAAATATTGGCTACTGCATGATTATAGCTACAAAGTCAAAAGAGATGTTTTTCTTAAGTTCGAGGGCTGTTTCAAAAATGTAATGCAGGCAGAAATCTTGCATTTGCTTTGATTTTAATAATAGGCCCACCAGATAGTACCACAGGCATTATAAGCTATAAGCCCACTATGAATGGCCTTTGACTGAGTCTCAAACACGCAGCCTATAATTGGGCAAGAGCTTTGTATCATTTGAGCTCCGTATCCATTTTGAGTTACAGCTTAATCTACTTAATATAGGGTTCCTTGCATTACTGAGTTGACAGATTTCACTTGGCTGAAAGCAAAGTGCTAGAAACAATGACTGAAGATACAGACTTAGATCTTTAGACCAACATCCAGCTAGGAATATGATCAGTAACTACCAAACGGCTAACATTCTAGGACATTTCTAACCTTTTTGGTGCAGACCTGGGACAAGTCAATAAAACTGATCAAGAAAAGATCAGTTTCTTTTCACATGCAAGATTCTTATGAAAGATAAATATATTCTCAAGCTATTTATAGAAAATTATTAACAGATTCTTTTTAAAAGTATAACTTCTTTGCTATTTCTTATAATTTAGTGAGCTATTATGATTTTATTGCTGTAAATTTGAGGTCAGGGTCATTTATTGTGACTAACTCCAGTATCTTTAGTTCCTTAAGAATGACACTCGTGAATGCTTTGAGAAGTACAATTTCGAGCCTTGACAAGATTCTAATTAGTGTTGGGTATAAGTGGCTCAGTTCAGTGGAGATTATGTTTCAACTTGTCTAAAAACTAAAACAGGGGGAAAGCAGCACTTTCTTATAAACTTTCCTTAATATTACTCATTTTCTTTTCTATGCCTGCATCATACAGCTAAACTTTTCCATTCCAAAAGAATGTATTAGCCAGTTAAGAATTCAAATGTGGTAACAGCATTGTTCTCTCTGAGATAACTTACTAAATTACAATATAATAAAATCATAAAATAGATTTAGTATGTGGGAGGGGAGAAATTTGAAGTAATATTTTGAAGGGATTTATGAAGTAATTCCTTTTTCATGTTTTTGGATAGAGGCACATTGAATTCATACCAGTGTGAATTTTTTACTTTTACCACCAGGGGGCAGGGTATGCTAACTATTGAATTAGTGGATGTCAAAAGGCGCACAAGAAACGATTTTAAGACAGAAGTGAAAAATTCCCTGAGGGTTTCCCCACAGATCCTTTAGGGGAAGAGTTGTTGACTTGCTCACAGTAAATTTTCACGCCAGTTATGAAAAACTAGATAATTATGATATCAAACTATTAAAGCTCTTTTACAAGTAACTTTATGACATGTTGATTTGTTCCATTTTATTAACAATCATGGTTTTAATTTAAAACTGAAATTTTACATTAATTAAAGGAAATTGAAAATAATAATGTTTATAGATCACTTTCTTAATTATTTCAACTCAAATTTCATGTACCTTTGTAAGAAAAGAGCTCACTTTGGAAACTTTAGAAAATACAGGTAAATGGATATAATTTAGAAATCTTTTTGGAGAAACATTGAGAAGCTTTAATAAGCATGATAATTTGTTTCATAAGGTTCTCTTTGATGATCATTAGCCATTCCATCTGCCAACAAGCAAAGGCAGTTGTCTTTTGAGATCTGAGGCTAATTCAAGAAGAGAATAGTTCAAAAGACAATAGAAATATCTAGCATGGGGGTTTTGTATTTGGTTTTCTGAAGTCATACTTCTTGGAAGAAAAGATATGGATTGGAATTAACAATTTTTACTTGTACTTATGCAACTGAAAAGTATTTCAAAAGCAAGAGCCCAACTGGACATTGATAAAAGATTTAAAATATGTGCACAATTAATGTTTTATTGAGGTATCAATGATATATAACATTAGTTTCAGGTGTACAACATAATTCGATATTTGTATATATTGAAAAATGACCACCACATTAAGTCCAGTTAACATCAGTCACCATACATAGTTACAATTTTTTTTTCTTGTGATGAGAACTTTTAAGATCTACTCTTAGCAACTTTCAAATACGCAATACAGTGTTAGTAACTATAGCCACCATACTGTACATTACATCCTCAGGATTTATAACTGGAAGTTTGTACCCTCTGACCCATTTTGCCCATCCTGCACCCTCTACATCTGGCAACCACCAATCTGTTCTCTGTATCTTTGAGCTCTTTTGTTTGATTCCACACATAAGTGAGATCATACAGTATTTGTCTTTCTCTGTCTGACTTACTTCACTTAGCATAATGCCCTCAAGGTCCATCCATGTTGCAAATAGCAAGGTTTCATTTTTTGTGTGGCTGAATAATATTTCATTGTAATAATTAAGAATATTTTTGAAAGCAAAAACTGGATTTATATACACTCCAGGTAAGCCACATTTATTTACATCTGTCAATACATGTGATTTCATATTGATCCTGTTGACCACTCCTTTAATATTATCAATGATAAGCCTTAAAAACTTTATTAGATGTGAAAATTTCTCAGATGTGTGAACAATGCCTTTACTCCCCTCCTCATTTCTTTACAGTGTCCAAGCAAAACCTATGACCCACTGATTAAATCCACCCGAGATTTTCCAGACGATGTCATCAGTTTCATAAAGCGGCACCCTGTGATGTATAAATCAGTATATCCAGTTGTGGGAGGACCAACATTCAAGCGCATCAATGTGGATTACAGACTGACACAGATTGTGGTGGATCACGTTGTCGCAGAAGATGGCCAGTACGATGTGATGTTTCTTGGAACAGGTATGCTAGAGCCAGGTTATGCCTTCTTTCAAATGAATTTTTCATTATTAGACAAACAAAACAAAAACTTCAGCAAAGTTTACCGGCCAAAATCAAAATGAGTAACTACTAGCTAATACCCAGTCAGTGTTTTTTTTAACTTGCATAACATGTGCTTTTGATCGACGATCATACATATCTCCCAGCCTCCATTAGTGTTATGTGAGATTTCAAAATATACTACTATATTACGACTGCAATGTGCCTGCTACAGATGAGATGCTCAATACATATTTGTTGAATGACTATGGACTAAAACAAGTAGGTAAAGCAAAGCTTCTCTATTTTCAAACTTCATTTCCCTTTCTCTACAGAGATATTTGATAATCTTACCCCAAAGGATCCCTTCACCCAGTTTTGAGAATCACTGACTTAGTTGGCTTATGGTGGTTTCAAAAAAGTTAATCATTACTTTGTAAAGAACTTAAAGTAGAAACTACTTGGTGATTATTTTTCCTGTCCTTGAATTTTGTGGATTAAGTGTCACTTTTCATTATTAGAGCCCATTTTATTTATTTTTTTGACTGCCAACTCAGTAATTATAAAATGATTACCTTTTTTATCAAGGGAAAGAAATATTGCTTATTTGGTGCATCTCAAAAAAAAAAAAGTAATATCTAATAATGTCCTGTGAATTGTATTGGCAGTAAAGATAACATGTATCATTAAAACAAAAGCACTACATCCTAGATAATGTTATGTAATTTGATGGATCACGCATTGCATAAAGAAACAGAAATTTGATGAGTTATTAAGAAATGGACATTTTTATTGAAATGTTTTTAGGACTATAAAACAATTTTAGAATAATTTTATTTTTTAAAATATATTGGTTTTACAAAAGTTAGGTTTATTAGGAAGCGTCTGTGTGACAGACTCAGAGGACTTTCACGAACACCAGTTGTCAAACCTGATTATGTTGCAGATGGCAGTACCAAGGCCCAGGGAAAAAAAGTAATACTTTCAAGACTACAGAGATTACTACTGAAGCGTCAAAACATGAAATAATTAGTTTGTCATTAATTCTAATGAGCTTGCCCCTTAATTGCACTGCCCACCCAAAGCTCATTTCTAGTTCTTCAACATTTCAGGGTCAGAAAAGCCATTTAGCCACTAGGTGGTACTACCTAACTTTTACTTAGAAAATTATGAGGCTACTAAGATAGACTGATTTTCAATTATGACATTCAGAAAATATATACTTAATATTTTTCAAAGATCCTAGAGTCATTTAAAAACAAATAATCCAGACTATTTTGTACAAATAGGATATTACCATACATGTTAACCTACTTCAACCTCTGTGCTCAGAAGTTTAAAACCAACTATTTTAAATTTATTTTTATGTGTAAGTCAGTCTCTCCATTAATTTCCAAATGGGATTTTTTTCTAAAATGTTCTTTTGATCATCTTTCTGTAATAACATGCCACCTTGTGGACTGCAATATATGATTAATCTTGTGATAATAGTTTAGTTCTTTTAAATTGAACTCAAATAATTTTAGACAAAATTTTATTTTCTAGCCCATTAATTATATTTCTGTAAGTAAAATACATTTTATGAGTGAGCTACTACTTCCCCCATGTAGATAGATTCAATGATTTCTCTTCCATTTGTTAAGATTATTAAAAATATATATATTTATCTTTCATGGTGAACTGGATAAGTACTGAATAAATATTTCTTACATTGAGAGAGAAAATTTGTTAATATATTTTAACCTTTTAAATTAAGTTCCAAAAACGTTGTTCCTCTTTTGTTACCCTTTCAACTAATTTTTAAAGGAGACATCTCTATTCCTTGTGTTAGGAATACACTCTGAATGTGTGTCTTTTAATATTTTCTTTATAAATGTGTTTTATGAGCCGAAAGCTATAGTATTTCAAAAGGGGGGAATCATATACATTAAGCTTCACTTCTCGCATCGTTTGTTTAACCTGATTGCTTGAAAGGCATTGAAAAAAAATGAGGGGAGCCATGTGAAGGTTGCTAGGAAAATGCTTAACTAAACATTGAAGTAGAAACAACAGGATCATGGGTAATGTATTTTTTCAGACATTGGAACAGTCCTAAAAGTTGTCAGCATTTCAAAGGAGAAGTGGAAAATGGAAGAGGTAGTACTGGAGGAGTTACACATATTCAAGGTAAGACCTAGGCCAGAGTTCCGGGAGAAGCGATGGCGAACTTGAGCAGTTCTTATATAGGACATGTTCGTATCAGTACGTCACCACTCTTTCTGAAGAAGTCTTTGCAATTAGCTTCTTTATTTTTCTTTTCCTTAAGTGAAGGAAAAAGTTTTAAAAGCAACTAAGAATGGGACTCATTTTCCCCTGCAGAAATATCACTGAACTTGGGGCTCCTGGGTTGCCCCTCATGACTGAGTTCTCTAAGCATATGTTCAGACAAATCGCCATGGTAGATGAAAGCCTAGGGTCTCTTTTACTATCCAGATGCTTTTCTACTTTATAAATTTTACTTTTCAATTTTTCTTCAGTTGAATTTAAGGAAACTGGAAGAGTGTATAAATCATGTGTTCCTGCATTTCTGTAAGGGATTTTTTTTTTAAAGTTGCTTGATAGTAAGTCTTTATGTGTGCTAAATTCCCCTTAACCACCAAAAGAGTTAGTAGATCTAAAATAAGAGTTCTCCGGATTTGGGGAATGTCCTTAGACTTTTAACAGTAGTAAATTTGAATTGTGGAATTCTTTGTAGATCTTCAATGAAATTCAATTTAGAGTTATTTTCTAAAATGAAATTAGAAATAAAATTGCATTTCTTAGAAGAGCTTTTAAAAAATATGCTGTCTTTTATACCATTTTTGTTGAGACAGTTTATTAAAATAGACTGTTTCCATGTAAACTTCTATTGCCTTAAAAGAGAGTAGAGCTCTCTGCTTTGAGGGGCTCAAGTTAATTAACAGGCTGGGTTCCGCAGGATCCTGTTTACATTGTGATGATAATAGTGGTCCAGGAGTTAAGGAGAACAAGACCTGCTCTCTGGAATCTACCAGAAACAAAGTCGTGGGTAGTTCCTGAGGGAAAAGCCAATGTCAAATATAAGTGTGAACCCAGAGGGCAAAAATAAAGCCCCCATAATACACAGAGGCACATTAGACTAAGTCTACTCAGCGGTTATTACTGACCAAGAGGAATTGTTTGGATTCCACTGTTAAGATTAAATAATGACCCTGTTCGCTTAATTCACAGAAAAAGTTATTGGATAGAACTTTCTCATTTAACGTTTCTTTTCATTTTTTTCATATATTTTCTTAAAGTTTTAATATCTGCTTGTGTTTATTGCTTAGTAAATATTGGCTGGTGAGAAAAGAATAGTCATATATATAGAGAGAGACATAAACGATAGATAAAAAAATGTTTAAACATTCCATCCTTTTTAGTTTGGTAGCTTTTGTGTTCATGTTTTAAATTTTGTATTTTACGCATAGAGGCATGTTTTCTACAAATAAAACTTTCATGTCGTGAAACCATGTGCATCGTATCTTGCAGTGTTTTATAAAGAATATGCTCATCCACAAGAAGCACTATAACTTTTTAGAATTTTACTACTTGAACAAGTTTTTGAACTACTGATCTAAGTAAGAGCAGAAAGAGGCAATAAATAATTATGGAGATGTTCTTGTCAACACTAGTTTGAATTATATGGAAGCAGTTAAGATAAGCAGAGTCAGAAGAGGGAGAAACCTTGTGGGTAACCGGGACCAATTTTCAATGCAGAGTGTCTCCTCATACATTTAGGTAATTTTTCTTTAATAGGATTTAAAAATAACTATTTTGATAATTTTTATTAAGGTTGAATCACTACACATGGGAAGGAAATAGCAAACTTAAGATCTTTTTCTCTTCTATGTAACAGAGCCTTGAAGTTTACTCCAATTATCCTTGGTAAAAGATAAAACAAAATATTGGCTACTCTAAAAGATTGTTCATGATTATCTTTATTAATAGTTAAATTCTATTTTCAGCATTCATCAATCATCTTGAACATGGAGTTGTCTCTGAAGCAGGTACTTTCTAATTTTTGTGTAAAAAATTAGCCACAAAAGAAAGATTATTTGAATCAAAGTTTATTTTAGGGAAAATCCATTGGAACTGGAAGTTAAATTATAAATAGCGTAAAAAGCTTTAGATTATTTGTTTCTTTTATAACTGATTATAGGGCATTGTTTCAGCCTTGCCTTAGGAGACAGGGGACCCAATTTCATTATTTGAATAATACATTCTCCCCTTCCTTTGGCTCTTGAAAATTGAGCTCACTTTCCTAGTCTCATGAGAATGTCATTCTGTCAAGGCTATAAAGTAATTCATGTAGAATCCTAGCCCTAAACATTAAAGATGGTTTTTAATCAGCGAGTCTAGGAGTTAGACTATGGACTGCAGTGGCAAACAGCCCAACAGTCACCTGGAGCTGGAAGGCAAAGGAGCATGCTAACAAAGTAGAGCAATAATGGAGCCATGTTCTAGGGAGACGGACAGGAGAGGAGCTGGTGTAAAAGGGAGCCAGGGGAGCAGGGAGAGACAGGCAGCTCGAGCCATGAAGGATGCTGCAGGCAACCAGATAAATAAAAAGAAGGGTGGGATGGGGAAGCATATGCCGAGTAGAAGAGGGGACCATTTGAAAAGGCGTGAAGAGTGAAAGACTAGAACTTACTCTAGTAAGTTTGTGTACAACTGGAGCAGAGAGCATACCTGCACTCAAGGGGCAAGGAGGCTAGAAAGGAATCTGGGGAGGTAAGACAGAAGAAGAGTAGACACATCCTTGCATGGATGCCCTCCTGAGGAGTTTAACAAGTTTATCCAAGACAATGAAAACCGTTAAAGATTTTAAGCAGGAGGGTGTCATGATAAGATTTGCCTCTTAGAGAGAGCAGCCTGGTGTGGCAGTGTGGAAGAGGGATTGAGTCCTGGGGTGGAGGTGAGGGTTGCCGGAAAACAAGGGTGAAGCCAGCTGAAACAGTAAGGACACTTACAGGTCATCCAGGAAGGAGATGATAAGGACTGAGACAAAGGCAGGGGCAGTGGAGAGGGAGGAGGAAATGGATTTGAGAGTGCTGTGTAAGAGAACGGAGAGATAAGGTGGCAGACCAAGTGAGGGTGAAAGAAGATTCAAAGACAACTCCCAGATTCGTGATGTGGGTGACTGGGATGGTGTCTCTTGGTCAAGGTAGGGTAGGAAGACTAGATTTAGGGGAATCAGTGTGTGCGTGTTTATGTTGTTTTCAAAATCACTCTGAGTCTTTGTACAGGAAGAAGAGTAAAGATGAGAATCGCAAAGAGGGAAACCCAATGTTCAATGCAAAGAAAGGAATCATCCAAGGAAACAGAAGTCTTAGGCAGAAATAAAGAGGGAGAACAGGAGAAAGGGAAGAGACTTCCAAGGAGGCTTTAGTCTTACTGGTATCAAATGCTATGGAGAATTATATAGTAAAATAGTAAACAAAGTCCACATTTAGCCTCCAGGAGGTCTTAAGTGGGTGGTAGGGGTATAAGACAGATTTCTATAGGTGGAGTTCATGTATGTTATTTGTGCCAATATCTATTTCTCAGATTTTTTTTCCTCCATTTAAAGTTTGGCATGTCCACTAGACTTGACCATAAGTTACTTGAAGGCACAGACTATGGCTTATTCACTTGTTATCATCGCTCCCTCTGCCTCCACCACATACCCTCAAGTGAATACATGTAGGGAGCAGGGCATTACTTTCAAAATGTGATTGTATTTGCTGACTTTGTCAGTATCCTGCAGGCTTCCACGTGTGATACAGCATCCCACAAACCTCCTAAATACTTTCTTCACAGTGATACCAAATACTTTCTCTCTCACTTATCACTCAACTTCCTTCAGGGATCCGTACTTCATTAACAAATGAAATGGTTAGTTAAAACCACAGGAAAGTTTTTTATACACCTCTTTTCAGTCAACTCTTATATAAGAAGCCATGGCAGGAGAAGACCATCAGTGTTGCCTATAGCATCTGTGCTTGATATAATCTACCAGAGTGTATTTTCAACTACTAACAAAGAATCTGACATCTTAATTCCTCAGTCTAGAAGCTGGTTTTTGACCTTCTTAAATTACTGCCAAGGTTACTCTAGCTCTCTAGAATGCTGTCCAATTCTGTGTCATCATCTTCAAACCACCATCCAACCAGGGACACAAGACTGACTTATCTTACTCTTCCTTATGTTTCTGTGCAAGTGTTTATAACGGGCAGGGCACCTGAGGAGACAGATTTAGGTCTGTGGTGTGGTATTCAAGAAAGGGAAGTTCTTAAGACTCGTCTGAAAGATGCTTCTAATGCATTTGTTTTGCCTGATTTGCAGCAACAGTTGTACATTGGTTCCCGAGATGGACTGGCTCAGCTCTCCTTGCACAGATGTGACACTTATGGGAAAGCTTGTGCAGACTGTTGTCTTGCCAGAGACCCCTACTGTGCCTGGGATGGAAATGCATGCTCTCGCTATGCACCCACTTCAAAAAGGTGAGAGGCACATCAAATTAAGATGAAGCCTTGCTTTTCACACAATGAATATCTCACACGAATACCTTCTCTTGTAGTTTAAAGAGAAAACATATAGAGAACATGGTCTGTGGTAGGAATATTACAATCTAAATGTTTTAGAGTTTTTCATACAGCTAAATTTTGAAGGAGGATAAAACAGAATGTTATGAAATCCGGAAATGTGGAGTCTTACCAAACTAGTTTTGTTTGATGCACAGCAAGCCAAACGTGGAGATGCCAAGATGTGCAGCAGGGAATGGGTTTATTCACAAAGCAGTCAAGTGGGGAGATGGGGAAAACAAGTCTCAAATTCCCCTCCCCACAGGCGAGGGACTGAGGATACTTATGGGAGAAAGCTGAGGCGTGGGGAGCCTGGGGAAGGTTAATTGGAGATAAGAAAAAGGTGAGGTAATCATCGTTCTGCGCAGATGCAACTAAGCTACAAGCTTCTTCCTGGGATGCCTGCCCTGAGGGTGGAGTTTTTGGCCTCTGATGTCAAAAGGTCACTGGACACTCCCACATGCCCAGAGGGAGGGTCAGTGGTCCTAACCAGTCTTAACCGGCTAGAGCTCAAACTGAACACAGCTGACTCCAAGTTCCTAAACAACTTGGGCAAACATCCTGTTTAGGTTACCGGAGGCTTGGAGGACACACACGTTTTTATAGCAACAATTAAAGCAAGCTTGATTAATGAAGGCAGGTTACAGGTTTCATGGATTTAACTGATGATAACCCTCGGTTTCAGAGCTTTAAAAAATTCTGATAAATTGTTTATATCCTTTCTCTTCATCTTTGTCAAAAAGCATGAAAAGTTTGCTTTCTTAACTACTCTACCCTTTGTACATTCTTCCCTTCTTCCCTTATTTATAAATATGTATATACTCGTAATTACTGTTTTACAAATAATGTATAAATACATGTTTTTGTAACAGTGTAGATTATATACAGCCCACAGCACATCCCAGTGATTCTGTATAATTTTGCTTTTACTCCAACTTGACCAATTTCTGCCACCCAGATATGCTTAAATATCCAACTACATCCTGCTGTTTGTAGTTTATTGCTTTATGTGCTCTTAAAAATAATGCTATTCTGGGCCAACAGTACCCAGCTAGGAATTTATTTTACACACACGGGCAAAAAAGTACCACAAATTATATGTTTGATGTTCATTTCAGCACAGTTTTCAATAGCATAATTATTGGAAACACCCTGAATGCTCATTAATATGACTGATGGTGGCTGAGTATATTAAAATATTATTATTTTAAAGTGTGGTTTATAGTAACACTATTTTCTAAAGTATTGCCCAAAGTATATTTTATTCTAGGTAAAATGTCAGCAAATTGTATATGGTATTTTTTTTTCATCTTTAGGTCTTAACAAAATAAGATAACAGGTGTGCATATGTTAGTCCCGCTACTACATAACGCACTTTTATTTTTTTGAAAGTTTACTGATTTGTCAAATTGCAAATTCTAGTGATCACAGAGTGAATGTATAGTACAAAAACAGATACAATTCCTAGACCTTTTTGTATTCCCTGAAATCTCTGAATTAAATGTAAGTGGGGAGATACCATTATTTCAAGTTTAAAGTAAAAAGTCACAACATTTTTGTTATAGTTTTTGACAAAGAATATACTCATCCTAGTTAGTCTTTGGGGAGTGCTTTTCTTTTCAAGAACCTAAAAAACAAGAATGCTCATTAGTTGGTAATGAACCTTCAGTTTGATGAATTGATCCTGTTCCTTAAGAAGCCAAGATTTAAAAACATGCTTGACCTTATGTACCTTATACCATCATAACTTTTTCTTCTTGTATTTCTCAAGACTGTATCTCTGATCTTGCAGACAAGCCACTGTGATGTTCTCCCTTATCTAACACTGTCCATGGGAGCCAAAAAATGTGTATGATAAATGAATCTTCCACAGGGCTGTCATCTGGTCAGCATTCCCCTCAAGGAACACCCTACATATCACAGAATGTTTACTGTGACATCTAGGATCTCTGATTGGCAACATAAAATAGCCAAAGCAAATGAAACTGTACTCCAAGTGTAAGACTTATTTAACTTAGATGTGGCAGATTTTTTCTTTTTTTATGCAGTAGTTACTATTTCCTCTTAAGGAAAATATGTGACAATAATGTACAAGGCCATTATTTTATTATTATTATCATTATCACTACTCTCAGAGAACCATATCAAACTTGTACTTCTGTTTCAAATGATATTTATCTCGTTGTTTAATCACATCAATATAATAATGAATCTTCATATGATAAGGCATTTTGTATTCGTGTGTACTTTCTTACCCACTAGCTAAAGCTCTTTTATATCTTACTTTTCCGTTGGCTGACTGAAAAAAAGAAGATACAAATAGTTACCCCCATAGGAAGTATATAATAACTGGATTGTATTTATATTCAACCTATTCTGTTGAATAATTTGTCAAAAGTCAGAGAAAAAGAAAACTGTGGTAGTTAAATAAAATTCAGATCATCTTATTACCAAAACAGGATTTATTCTAGAATAAAATTCAGATCATCTTATTACCAAAACAGGATTTATTCTGTTAGGACTCTACCACTAGTATTATTTGAATTGATGTTAGAGTGATTGGAATATTGACCTGCATTTAAGTTGAGCAGTAAAGCATAATTCTGCTTCTGCTACTGTTATGAGTGTTAGATGTAGACTTTGTATATCTCAGATATCATGCTTGAAGTTCTATTTAATCCCTTTTGCACAGGCGAGCTAGACGCCAAGATGTGAAGTATGGGGACCCAATCACCCAGTGCTGGGACATAGAAGACAGTAAGTATAGGTTTAATATGCTTTCCTCTCACTGAAAATTTTAAGCCTGGTCTTTGTGTGTCTTTTTTATTATACGAGTTAAAACACCTACTCATTTCGTGTAATGCTTGTGTTCTGGAAAAGCAATAGGAGGTTTTATAAATCAACCCCCTGTTCACGTGCCTAAGTGGTAATTCTTTGTTATATTGTTATTTGCTTCATATGGCTTTTAAAATTCCTATACCTTTTTTTTTTTCCTTTTTTAATGCCTTATCCATCCTTGTAAAGTCTGAAGCTGCTATTAGAGATAAAGCAGACTATAGTCCAAACCATATGGATATTTAGAGTAAACTCAAAGAGACCCTCCCAGAAAAGTTTGATAAAAGTGTTGGACTTAATAGAAAGAAATTTTAGGTAGCCTGTGCATTATTTGTATTCACTTATTAATTTGTGTATCCATTCAATCAGTAAATATTTATTAAGTGACTTCCATGTGCATGTAATTGTCCCGGGTCTACTTTGAGAGAAAGAGCTCCTTAGAGAACTTACAATTCTTTGGGGAAATGTCATAAGGCACAATTAGTGATGTGGGAGTTTAGCAAAAAAAGAGGTCACCAGAGGCTGTATTGTTCAGAGAAAATGTCATAGAATGGAAGATCTTGAAAGTCTGAGTGTGAGAAGGGCAGAGTGGAGAATTGAGAGGAAGTCTGTTGAGTGACTCTGATAACAGAGAAAAAAATCTGTAGAAGTATATATTCCAGAGCTTTAGTTACTTTCCACTCTCAAGCTCTGCCTTCGGATAGAAAATACACACACACACACACACACACACACACACACACAAACTAGAAGAAGAAATGAACTGCCTTTCCATCATCATATTGTTAGTAACCACCTACCATTGAATAAACAACCCAGATTTCATAGTCTATAACTGGTGGTCTGGCAGAGTTTTCTTTTTTAAAAACAAAACAATTATTTCTAATTTATAATATCATTCTTCTGAAAAATAAGCTCTAGTCCAGAATAGTACGTTTGTCTTCTTGTTCTAATGTGTAGATGACTCACTGTTATGTACGGTGTTTTATTTAGCAATCATTACTGTATGCTATGCACAGAGTTTTTCACATGTGCACATGAGATTAGGAGGGACTATTTTAGGTATTGAGGATATACTAATGAACATAAAAGAAAACAATCTGTGCATTCATGGATCTTACATTTAAATGTGTGTTAGGGGAGGGAGCAGGCAACAAACATGAAAACAAGTAAAATATATGCCATGTCATATAATGATAAATGTTATAAGGACTTATAAAACACCATTGTTTACTAAGGCACTCACAATTACTGTGTCCACTTCATCACAGCCCATTCTTGTTATAGCCCATTGCACATCTCCTTTTCATCATCACCACTCTAACCCAATATATTTTTTGTCAAGATCACCAGCAGTTTCCTCCTTGCCAAATCCAATGGCCACTTTTCCGTTCCCATTTTTACTTACTCTCTAGCGCCCTCCTCCGTGGAACACTTTCTTCCCTTGGCTCCATGCAGTGATGTGCTGGAGCCAGCTCTTATGGCCCCATGAGAGCTGACTGTGTATTACGTAGGAATTTTGTGAGCTGGGTTTTAAACCATTGGTAGCTTGAATCAGCCATGGCAGGAGTGTTTACACCAGGAAAATCGGCAAGCACTACAAATAAGGGCTTTTTGTTTTCAGAGATGGTCTCCCCAGCACCCCTCTGCTTCATGGCACCACAGGGAAAACTTCTGGTTTTTCTCTTACCTTACAGGTTTCTCCTTCTGAGTGTTCTTTTTTTTTTTTTTTTTATAAATGTATTTATGTATTTATTTATTTATTTTGGCTGTGTTGGGTCTTCGTTTCTGTGCGAGGGCTTTCTCTAGTTGCAGCGAGCGGGGGCCACTCTTCATTGCGGTGCGCGGGCCTCTATCGCGGCCTCTCTTGTTGTGGAGCACAGGCTCCAGACGCGCAGGCTCAGTAGTTGTGGCTCACGGGCCCAGCTGCTCCGTGGCATGTGGGATCTTCCCAGACCAGGGCTTGAACCCGTGTCCCCTGCATTGGCAGGCAGATTCTCAACCACTGCACCACCAGGGAAGCCCCTTCTGAGTGTTCTTAACTTTCCTTTTCATCCTACCATCTAAACATCCAGTCTCTGTATATTCACTCCTTAACGCCATCCATTTCAATACTATCAGAGGCAATTTTTTCTTTTTTAGTTTTTTTTTTTAATTGAAGTACAATGTTGATTTACAATGTTGTGTTACTTTCTGGTGTACAGCAAAGTGATTCAGTTATACATACATATTTATTCTTTTTCATATTCTTTTCCATTATGGTTTATTACAGGATATTGAATATAGTTCCCTGTGCTATACAATAGGACCTTGCTGTTTATCCATTCTATATATCATCATTTGCATCTGCTAATCCCAAACTCTCGATCCATCCCTTTGCCGTCCCCCTCCCCCTTAGCAACCCCAAGTCTGTTCTCTGTGTCTGTCTGTTTCTGTTTCATAGATAAGTTCATTTCTGTCATATTTTAAATTCTACATATAAGTGATATCATATGATATTTGTCTTTCTCTGTCTGACTTCACTTAGTATGATAATCTCTAGGTCCATCCATGTAGCTGCCAATGGCATTATTTCATTCCTTTTTATGGCTGAGTACTATTCCATTATATATATACACCACATCTTCTTTATCCATTCATCTGTCGATGGACATTTAGGTTGCTTCCATGTCTTGGCTATTGTAAATAGTGCTGCTGTGAACATTGGGGTGCGTGTATCTTTTCAAATTATAGTTTCATCCAGATATATGCCCAGGAGTGGGACTGTAGGATCATATGCCAACTCTATTTTTAGTTTTTTGAGGAACCTCCATTCTGTTCTCCATAGAGGCTGTACCAATTTACATTCCCACCAACAGTGCAGGAGGGTGCCCTTTTTCTACAGCCTCTCCCTCATTTGTTATTTGTAGACTTTTTAATGATGGCCATCATGACAGCTGTTACTGTTAGGTGGTACCTCATTGTAGTTTCAATTTGAATTTCTCTAACAATTAGCAATGTTGAGCATCATTTCATGTGCCTATTGGCCATCTGTACGTCTTCTTTGGAGAAATGTCTATTTAGATCTTCTGCACATTTTTTGATTGGGTTTTTTTTTTTGGTTTGTTTGTTTTTGTTATTGAGTTGTATGGGCTGTTTGTATATTTTGGAAATTAAGCTCTTGTTGGTCGCATCATTTGCAAATATCTTCTCCCAGTCCGTAGGTTGTCTTTTTGTTTTGTTTATGGTTTTCTTTGCTGTGTAAAAGCTTGTAAGTTTGATTAGGTCCCATTTGTTTATTTTTGCTTTTATTCCTATTGGCTTGGTAGACTGACCTAAGAAAATATTGGTACAATTTATATCAGAGAAATATTTTGCCTACATTCTCTTCTAGGAGTTTTATGGTTTCATGTCTTATACTTAAGTCTTTAAGCCATTTTGAGCTTATTTTTGTGTATGGTGTGAGGGTGTGTTCTAACTTCATTGATTTACAAGTGGCTGTCCAACATTCCCAACAACACTTGCTGAAGAGACTGTCTTTTCTCCAGTGTATATTCTTGCCTCCTTTGTCAAAGATTAATTGACCATACCTGTGTGGGTTTATTTCTAGGCTCTCTATTCTGTTCCATTGATCCATATGTCTGCTTTTATGACAATACCATGAGGTTTTGATTACTGTAGCTTTGCAGTATTGTCTGAAGTCTGGGAGGGTTATGCCTCCTGCTTTGTTCTTTTTCCTCAGGATTGCTTTGGCAATTCTGGGTCTTTTAAGGTTCCATATAAATTTTAGGATTATTGGTTCTAGTTCTGTGAAAAATGTCAGGGGTAACTTAAAAGGGATCTCATTAAATCTGTAGATTGCTTTGTGTAATATGGCCATTTTAACAATATTAATTCTTCCAATCCAAGAGCATGGAATGTTTTTCCATTTCTTTAAATCGTCTTCAGTTTCCTTTATCAGTGTTTTATAGTTCTCAGTGTATATGTCTTTCACCTCCTCGGTCAGGTTTATTCCTAAGTATTTTATTTTTTTTGATGAGATTTTAAAAGGGATTTTTTTTTCTTTTTCTTTTTTTTTTTTTAACTTTCTCTTTCTGATGCAACCAATTTCTGTATGTTGATCTTGTATACTGCTACCTGGCTGAATGTGTTTATCAATTCTAGTAGTTTTTGTGTGAAGTCTTTAGGGTTTTCTATATATAGTATCATGTCATCTGCATACAATGACAATTGTACCTCTTCTCTTCCAACTTGGATACCTTTTCTTTCTTTTTCTTGTCTGATTGCTGTGGCTAGGACTTCCAGTGCTATGTTGAACGGCAGTGGTGAGAGTGGGCATCCTTGTCTGGTCTGGATTTCAGCAGGAAGGCTTTCAGCTTTTCACTGTTGAGTGTTGTGTTGGCTGTTGGTTTGTCATAAATAGCTTTTGTTATGTTGAGGTATGTTCCCTCTAAACTCACTTTGATAAGAGTTTTTATCATGAATGGATGTTGAATTTTATCAAATGCTTTTTCTGCATCTGCTGAGATGATCATGTGGTTTTTGTCTTGCTTTTGTGGATTGGGTGTGTCACATTGATTTGCATATGTTGAACCATCCTTGTGACCCTGGGATGAATCCAGTTTGGTCATGGTGTATGATCTTTTTCACGTGTTGTTGGATTTGCTTTGCTAATATTTTGTTGGGAATTTTTGCATCTATATTCATCAAAGATACTGGCCTGTAATTTTCTCTTTTGGTAGTGTCTTTGTCTCGTTTTGGTGTCAGGGTAATGGTGGCTTCATAGAATGACTTTGGGAGTGTTCCCTCCTCCTCAATCTTTTGGAAGAGTTTGAGAAGGATTGGTATAGTTTCTTCTCTTATTGTTTGGTAGAATTCCCCAGTGAAGCCTTCTGGTCCTGGACTTCTGTTTGCAGGGAGTTATATTATTTCAGATTCTATTTCACTTCTAGTGATCGGTCTGTTCAAATTGCCTGTTTCCTTTTGATTCAGTTTTGGTAGGCTGTATGTTTCTAGAAACATGTCCATTTCTTCTGGGTTGTCCAGTTTGTTGGCGTATAATTGTTCACAGTATTCTCTATCAGAGGCAATTTGACTCCCAGATTCATTGTCCAGTTCTGAACTCTCGCCTGTGTGCAAGACTTGTATGCTCTGTGCCTGCTCAAGAACCCCTCTCATATGCCTAATAAGAATCTCAAATTATACCTGAGAAAGAATTCTTGTCATTTTCTCTAAAACTTATTTGTTCTGCAGACTTCCCCATATTAATAAATAGCACCACCACTCACCCAACTGCTTTGTCAAAACGCAGCTAGGAGTCATCTTTTTATGCTTCTCTTTCTTTTACATCTTATCACCAGCCTCTCAGTACAGCCCTTTGGCTCAGTGGTCACAACTGCTACTTCTCATCACCTCCACAGATGCCATCCTAACCAGACCCACCAGAACTCTTCAGTAGCTGCTAAACTGGTCTCCCTGCTTCCATGCTTGCCTCCCTTCAGTCTAGATCGCACTCAGTAGCCAGAGTAACCTCTTTATAAACTTCAGTCAGGGGGCTTCCCTGGTGGCGCAGTGCTTAAGAATCTGCCTGCCAGTGCAGGGGACACGGGTTTGATCCCTGGTCCAGGAAGATCCCACATGCCACGGAGCAACTGAGCCCGTGCACCACAACTACTGAGCCTGCACTCTTGAGCCCACGTGCCACAACTACTGAAGCCCGCGTGCCTAGAGCCCGTGCTCCGCAACAAGAGAAGCCACTGCAATGAGAAGCCCGCGCACCACAGCTCAGAGTAGCCCCTGCTCGCCACAACTAGAGAAAGCCCGTGCGCAGCAATGAAGACCCAACGCAGTCAAAAAAAAAACACACTTTAATCAGATCTTGTCACTCCCTTACTCAGAATCTTTCACTAGCATCTTAGAGCAATTAGTAAAAACTCCACAGCCTTTACCATGGCCTGCAAGATTCTACCTGATCTGGTTCCTAACACCTTGTCTGATCCTCACATCACTGTGGCATAGCTTGCTCACAGGCTTTCTCTTTTTCAAAAGCACCAGTCTGGTTCCTACCTCAGCCCTGTTGGCATTTGTTTCCTCTGTACCTGAAGAACTCTTCACTTCAGGTGTCCACGTGGCTCCATCTTCACATCATTTAATCCCATGATTGAAATGTTAATTTCTCAGAGACACCCTTCCTGACTAACCTACCTGAAATACCTTTCTTTCCTTCTAACCCTAATTATTCCCTAATCTGCTTTATTTTTACTTGTAATGCGTAACACAGCCAGATACTATATTCTTTATTTATTCATTCACTTGATAATTTTGTTTCTGTCACTGGAATATAAAGGTGGTGAATTTGCCTGTCATAGTCATCAGTATATTTCCTGCACTGAAAGCAATGCCAGTATGGTAGTCATGCAAGAATGTTTGCATAATGCATAGGTAAAAGGAAGGATACCCAGATGGAGAGCACTTGAGCTGTGCCTTAAGGAAACAATCAAATTTTACTAAGTAGACGAAGTAACAATTATTAAAATCAGAAAGAATTCACATAGGTTTTGTTAAGTTTGTGATGATCCCTCTGTTATTGTCTAGAGTTTACTCTATAGGTGCTAAGGAGCTATTTCATATTACTAAGAAAAGTTGTTTTTAAAAATAAAAGTAATTTATACCTGTTTGGTGACTGACTGGAATAGGAGAAGCCAGAGACAGAGAATCAATTGTGAGAATTAAAGTAGAGATTATGAGGGTATTTACAAACTAAGCATTTTCGATCTTAGGGGAGAGAAAGGGTCACATCTGAACACCTGTCTCTGGTAAAGAAGAAAGGAGATGACTTGCTTATAACCCACCATAAATATGTGTTGCACTGACTTGGTCAAGTCTTGAATAACTGGCAAATAGCTGTTTCGTTTTTTCCTTCCTTCCTTTGTTCATTAATTGTTATATACTGTGATCCTGCATGATTATTAATGATATAAAGTCAGTAATTCATGTAGATGAACTGTGTTTAACAATGTTAAACACATATAGTCTTGCTGCAGTGACTTCAGTGACATGTCATATGTGTATTCTAAAGAAATATTCCAGATATTTCTCTATGAAAAAAAATTTTTGCCTGCAATCTGGAAGATTAAAATATTATCTTTAAAATTATTTTATACTTAATGAGAAGATATTCTGCTATTTAAAAACATTATTGTATACAGCTTTTGCACTTTTAAAAATGGATAGTAACAGAACATTATATATAGTATGTATGTATATATGTGTGTATGTGTATATATATACATACATACATATAGGTTTAAATTTAAAAATAGAAAATTTTAAACTCAGAGATAAAACAAACATTATTGGAAGAAACAATAAATTAATTTCCAGTCAAACTGATGTAGGGATGACTTTGTTTCAAAGGGTCACTGTTTCTACTGAGTTGAAGATGGATTTCTTATAATCAGCTCACTATTTCACTTTTCCAGTTGATTTCACTAATTTATCTTTCACTGAATTGACTAATTCTTTGGTTGAATCCGTCTAATTGAGTTTCTCCCGAGCCCTTGCCCCATCACCTAAACAATCAGCCTGCATCCTCCCTGCATGAACTCCCTTTGCTCAGGAAAATGGTATCTGTTACTACGAAGTGACGTGTGTCTTTCTCTTCCGTGATCGGCACTGGTGATCTTCCTGTGCATTAGGAATTTATTAGCTGTGAAAATCGTGGCTATAATCTGTTAAATTGCCAGAAGAGAGTGGATAGATTACAGATTTCAAGTGGAATCCACACATTTTGAAGGTTAGGTAAGGTTAATTCATAATGCGGTCAGCATGTTTGACTTAATCACTGCTGGTAAGACACAAATAAGTTCAAAAGAAGTTTCTTGAAAAGAAGCCTAACTATTGGATGCACGTGCATTCATGCCATTTGCTGATAATTCTCCGTGCTTAGGTTTAGGATTCACTTAGGCCCCTTAAGCCTCACTCTGGTTTATGCCTAAAATGCTAAGTAGGCCCATCTGCAGAATTGAGACATCTGAATATACGATGAAAAAGTGCATGTTTGGGCCAGGCTGAGAAGCCGTCATTTTTTATTTGATCAAATCTGAGCTACAGATCTTAGATCACACATGGGACACAGCCTTTGGCTACTCTGGAAGGAATGTATTTCAGATGGTGCAGTTGATTTATGAGAATAAGGTGTCTGAGACACTGATACTTTAGCCTCCCATTAACTATCTTATAGCAAATGCATGTTGGGCTAAAATATCCCTCTTTGAATAAAAGAGAACATTTTTTGGTAGATAATACAGATAAGGTCCTGCTTCTGAGTATTAGAGCATCTAACTTATTAGCATCATCATAGAGTTTCATTAAGTATAGAGCACTGCACTTACTTTTCTGACATCAAAATGTCATATGGTCATAACATATGGTTATATGTTATATGGTCAGCTCTGTGGACCAAATCATAATAGAATTTCTCTTTAGTGGTAAGATAAATTTCTCTTCAGAAATATCTGTAGAATTAGTTATATTTTATATAAATTAAAAGGCGTTAAAGCATTAAAAGATGTTGAAGTTTATTCAGTTCAGCTCAGAGAGGCTCAGTGTTTAAAGTTGGATCTTGTGAATTCTTATTTAAAAAAATAAATTGCAAAAAGTTACTATATTGATGAAACAGTAAAAATTGCAGTGCAGGGATAGAGTTTTAAAAATCAATCTATTAGATAGTATTTTACTCTCAGGTTACAACATTATAACATGAATTTCCTTTCTCTGTAATAATGTGTATGAATCTTTCCTCCATGGCATCTGTTCTAAATCAGTCTATTTTCCCATTGCTTTTAAAATCGTGTCAAGGTTAATCTCCTATTCCATGTTTGCTTTCCAGGCATTAGTCATGAAGCTGCTGATGAAAAGGTGATTTTTGGCATTGAATTTAATTCAACCTTTCTGGAATGTATACCTAAATCCCAA
Source organism: Eschrichtius robustus (assembly GCF_028021215.1). Taxonomy (NCBI): domain Eukaryota; kingdom Metazoa; phylum Chordata; class Mammalia; order Artiodactyla; family Eschrichtiidae; genus Eschrichtius; species Eschrichtius robustus. Next base: position 50,929,623 of record NC_090831.1, on the reverse strand, counting down.
CAAGCATCTATTAAGTGGTATATCCAGCGGTCAGGAGATGAATATCGAGAGGAGGTAAGTTATAGTCATCAAAGAATGCTCACCTTGAGGGAAACAGTGTAAAACTTAAATCAAGTTTAGGTTGTGAGAGGAGATGTTCAACTTTTAGTGCCAAGTGGACCTCTTATCACGACTTGATAACAAGGAAAATAAAATTTTATAATCTCTAGCACCCAAGGTAACAATGCCTTTGAGATATGAATAGGCCAATTTTATGCAAATGTGTTAATAAATACATTTAAAAGCATATTGAATTAAAAAAATTTACAGGATTCTTCTTCTACTTTTTATTTTTAATTGATGGTCTATATTTTAGAATAATTCCCTGATCAAGAACAAGACTTTCCCCCCACAATAGCACAATGACTAAATTCTAACTCTCATTGGGTTCAGTTTAGATCATAAAATAAAACATGTCAAGTTTGTACAGAAATGGAAATATCTATCTTATCATATCATAGGAGCAAGTTGGATAAGTATCTGGACATCTGTACCTTTTCACTCTAGTGCATTAAAATTAAATCAACAGAGGGATAAGTAATATGGATGCTCTACTCATCTTTTGACTTTTTTCTGTTTCAGTTTTTTTCTAACACATACATGTGATTAAAACATATCACAAAGATTTTGTGAGATATGTACGTTATATATGTTACTGAATTTAATGAGATGAGTTTGGGTAGTCTGAGAAATCCTGTATTATTATTATTCAAATGTCATGTAACAAAGGTTAAATGACAGAATTTTTATATTTCTATTCTAAAATGCCTATGAGAAACCAGTGATACTCAATCTAGAGTTCTAAAAGTCCCAATATTAAACTAAGGACACTGTAATGGTAATGGAGTGAACACAGGCTCAGAATTAGATGCATTGAGTAATGATTCTTTGGTAATATTACTGAGGACTGTGGGCTGGAATTTTCTAAGGTAAATAAAATCAATGCAAAAGTTACTGTCAAAATTAAATGAGAAAACACATACGAGAATGTGAATTTCAAAGCAGAGGATTACTCACAAGTGTAAAGTATGCATATAAAATTGCAGACACACTCTACTGGGAGGACGTGTGAAATACGAAACAGCACTGATGATGTGTGTTCACCCTGACTGCTGAGGGTTCGTGAGCAGGTGGTGACTTCTCTAGCACTCAGTTTCTCTGCCACATAAGCAGGTGGACCAGATGTTCTCTAAAATATCAGCCTCCTTGTGAAGTCTATAAACATTTAAATAGTATATGTAATCGGTCAAACATTACTGTAATAGTGTAATAGTGGTTCTCAACTTCAGGTAGTTTTGCTCCCAAGGTCTTCACATTTAGCAATACCTGGAGACATTTTTGGTTGTCACGACTGGGTGGATGGAGGATGCTCCTGGCATCCAGTGGGTCGAGGTCAAGGCTGATGCTCACCATCCTGCAGTGCACAGTACCTCACAGTAAACAACCATCCATCTCACCCGAATGCCAGTTGTGCTAAGGCTGAGAAGCCTTGGAGTCAAAGAACCAAATTTTATAATAAGTGATTAATGTCAAGATATGTTCCACTGTTACATTAAGAAATTATCATTCTCTTCGTCTGAGAATAATTTCTCTTAGCAAAATATTGACCCTTCACATACTTAATACTAAGGGAATAACTTCCTCCTTTATGTCAGATTTCTCTGGTAAAACTTGATTCTTCATTGTTCCTGACATCCGTAAGTTCTAAGAATAGGGCATATCCATATTTATACTAAATGTTTAAGAGTCTCACTGTTTACCAATACATATTGAAGTTTTATCTGACATAGAGGTGATTTAATTTCAAGATATAAAGCATTTATTATTTATCCATGAAATACTGCAAGGACATTATCTGAATTTTTGTAACATGCAGAATTTCTTTTAGATATATTGCAGTATTTTACTTTTGAATACCCCACATGACTATTTTTAATTTTATAGTTAATAAAGTTTGATAATTTCTTTTCATTTAAATATCATTTTTTAACGATTTTTTTTCTCCATGACAAATTTAATCTGACTTTCAAAAAATGTGGAACTCTGCTTGGGGTACTCTCCCAGTTACAGATACGTACGTTTGCCTATGCATGTTTGCATTCACATCTTTCATGTTTCCTGAAAATGCTATGCATTACTTTAATGTACGTTTTAAGTATATCAGACAGTCATGGTGGTAGCATGCTCCATAAATTTCAATGGAGCAGAAACAGTGTATTTATTGATTTATACTTTAAAATATTTTAGCTGTAATGTTTCAACTGGTATTTTCCTCTATCTTTGTAAATAGTTATACATTGTCCAGGATATGCAGTACTGCTTCCTGAACTGAGGAAAGGGGCAAAATCCAGACTAGATTTGAAGCATTTTTCCCAGCAGGATACCCTCTGCTCTTTACCAAGAAGGTCACAGTTTGAAATCTTTCCTCCACTCAAAAAAAGAAAAAAAAAAAAAAGCCTGAGGGAAGGCCCAGGATCTCCTGTGGCACAGAGCCTGTCACCAGGTTATTCTCTGCCAGGAGGAGAACATTTCCTTACTGAGTTGTTTCACAGTTGGGTGCTGTTGGGGAGGTCATGAGTCAGTTATTCACTGACTTTCTTATAAAGCTGTTCTTGAAATTGATGATGTCGGTGCTGTAACTAGCAAGTTAATCGTCAGTCCCCAAGCTTCTGTTGAACTTTTGAGATCTGAATAAATAAAAGAGGCAGTACCTTATACCATTTGTGATAGTAATTTTTCTGTGGCTTTTTAAAATATTTTTAAAACATCTTCAAATATTTGTATTTTTCTATCTGTAGGCCTTCGTTTTATTTTTGTTGCTCTTATTATAAAAGCAATATAAATGGTTTTGAAAATAAACAACTATGAGATCACTAAGTGTAGATAAGCACAAATACTATTCTGATGTCTATTCCAGCTTTTTTTTTTCCTACTTCCCATTACACTATAAGCATTTTCCCCTGCCATTCAATTTTAATACCATGTTTCCTGTCCCACATCCCTGCCATCCTGATGACACAGTCATCCACAGATGTTCCATGTTTTATTAAGTTCACGTAACCTCTTAAAAAAGTAATCAACTTTCCTTTAGCTAAATCTTTCTCTACTTGTCTATTTTCTTAGGACAAATTCTTAAATGTAAAATAAGTGAGTTAAAGACTTTAATTATCTTACAGCTTTGGATAAACAACTGCATATTGCTAATTTCTCATCAAAATCACCATACTGGTAAATTGCCTTACCTATCATTTGCTTGGTTTATGTTGGTATATTCATTTAAAAATTATTTTAACAAACCCTTTTATATTATAGATATTAACATTTTAATGTTATGCATATTATATGTAACTTTTTATTGTTTTCTATCTCTAAAAATTTTGTGTGTCCCTAAAACACACGCTTTATGTTTTATATAGACAAATCTATTGATTTATAGCTATATGATTTCTCACTTGTGCTTAGAAGTTCCTTCCCCAATGAAACAGCAAATATATATATTCTAGTCATTTTATGATTTTATTTTTACAATTACAGTTTACATTTTATATTTACACTTACTTAAAGATATTAAATTAATCTAGGAGTGAGTTATGTATTCATTCGATTTTTTTTTTTTTCTTTTAAATAATGAGCCAGTTGCCTCGGCACTATTTTTTTTTTTTTAATAAATTTATTTATTTATTTTTGGCTGTGTTGGGGCTCTGTTTCTGTGCGAGGGCTTTCTCTAGTTGCGGCAAGCGGGGGCCACTCTTCATTGCGGTGCGCGGGCCTCTCACTATCGCGGCCTCTCCCGTTGCGGAGCACAGGCTCCAGACGCGCAGGCTCAGTAGTTGTGGCTCACGGGCTTAGTTGCTCCGCGGCATGTGGGATCTTCCCAGACCAGGGCTCGAACCCGTGTCCCCTGCATTGGCAGGCAGATTCTTAACCACTGCGCCACCAGGGAAGCCCTCGGCACTATTTTTAAATAAGTCGTCTCCTATGTTTGTTGAAGAAGGGAGATATTCTTGAATCCCTAGTCACTTCCAAGACACGTGCAGTGCTTTAGCTATGAAAGACCTGACAGGTGAATTATCTGCAAAGGAATTACCATTAGGCTGCTATTATCAGAGAAGGAAGTCACTGACCTTTACCTGCTGCTTAGTACCTAACTGTCCTTTGTCACTTACCATGTTTCTCTTTTCATTTTAAATGAATTGCCCTTCACTGAAGATCTACATTGAATAATGCCAAATATATTATCCTTGTTCACATGAAGCAAATGGATAGTTGACCGTGGTTCAAGCATGGTTTTGATATGTAAGGCTGAGCAGTTTTTACTTATCACTTCTAAAGTGAAGAAAATTCCATGAGTTTAAATCACTGGCCAGAGATTACATTATCTCTCTGTAGAGGAGCTGAATTTTCTAAATTGACTGACTCTGCTGACATTTCACTGTCGAGATGCAGTCTGCATAATGCATCCTATTCCAGCATGGAATGAAAGCACTACAGAGAATGGGAATGTAAAGTAGGCAAATGTTAATCAACCACTTAATTTCTGGGTCACAGATTTCTATCTCTAGATGGCAAAAATCCTATGAAAATACATCAATTCAAAATGTATTTTATTAGAGATACCATGTCATGAAAGGCATATTTTTGAAATTTTAGGAAGAGAAAAAAAATCACTTAAATGATCTAATAGACATTAGATAAATCCAGAAAGAAATTCATTAAAGCAAACTTTTTATCTGTAGGTCAAAAACCAAAAGAAAAAGTAAGCATTCCATCAAAGAAAGGAAAGGTGAAGGACCACGATGGAGTAATGAAATGTCAGGTGTTTATGAAACCCTGAGTCCTGTAGGGACAGAAGTAGGCTGGAAAGGAGGGAAGGGGGCCAGACTTCAGAGTAAAATAACGTAAATGGGACACAAAAAGAGAATACCAAAAATAATGATGAAGTGTTGCATAATATGTGTGAAATCACAAAGTCATCATTCCTTCCTGTCAGAAGCTTAAAAAGAACAATAAAAAATAGTGACTCAGAGCTGTGACAGTCTCTGAAAGCCACATTAAATGCAGTTTAAACATTAGCAAGAATACCAGCTGGGAAAGAATATCCAGAGATGAACTGGAACTGAAGTCACGCACTTTGGTCGTCATGCTAGTAACCACAGGCCATTTTCCATTAAAGAATTACAGAAGTAAAGGCTTCAGAACATCACCTCTCCAGCAATAAGGCAGTAGTCTATGATGTTGCTAATAATACTTCACACTTAACCTTCAAAGAGCTTTACTTTTAACACCCCACATACACCGTATGCTGTGTCACCAACTTGATAAATGGGATACCAATCGGGGAAGATAAATGAGTAGTCATAGAAAGCAGAGCAGATAGGGACCAGAACCTAGGCTGTGGAGTCAGAGTTTCAATTTCATGTTCTAAGATATATTGAAATGAAAAAACAATAATTCCTACAATAAAATTATTTAAAGGAAGATATATAGTATGTGTTAAATTTGAGATTGATATTATTTTTTAAGACTGATCCTTTAGAGCTCTACCAATTCAAATTCCCTTTTATTTTTGGCAGCAGATTCCTATAGTTTCTGAGAATGTAAGTTACTTCAACATTAGTTTGTATTACAGTAGCATTTAAAAATATCTGGGCCTTTAGATAAATCCATTAGAAAAAAAAAAAAAAACCTACTACACACCAATTCACCAAATGGGCAAAGTAAGGGAAACAAACAGACCCCTGATGGTGTGGATTCATTGCAGAGCAAAGGCAGGGCTGGAGACATTTCAGCCTCATTAACCAGGGATCTGAGCTGTGACCTGCCTTTGGCCTTGTGTGGTACCCCGCCAGCTGCACTTCTCTGGCATAGAAGGTGGTTGGGCCATATATCTGTTAGTTAACTGGGCTGGTAGCCAGAGATGTTTCTTTGCCTTTTCTCATATTTCCAGAATTGGAGGGATTTTTCCTACATATTTTTCACATAAAGATGCAAAGTATAGTCCACCCACTGTGAATAAATTTAATTTAGCCGTCTTTATGCCTCCTTGATTTCCATCAACTCTAAGTCTACAATACAGGGGCAGATGTGTAAACTGGGAAATCTTCCAGACTTCTTTGTTGTTGTTCTACTTAATGCTGAGCCGCTCAACAATACTCCACATTAAACAGGGCTCTTGTGTCGGTAAACATGCCTGTAGTTTATTGAAGATAGGTTCTCTATTCACACCAGATTGGAGGCCAGGCAAGCTTAAATGTTTGAATTGTCTTTCAGTACTATTGCTTCAAAGGGCAAAGAGCGTCACATTTCAGTGGAGGTTCTTTTTGTTCATTGAGCTTTCTCACACTTGAAATCACATTACCATGTTATAGTATACTGAGGTATGGCAAATATCTCCACAAATGACATAGTCTAAAGTATCATATAGACATAAAGTATCAAAATTCAATCCATAGTAAAAAGAGAAATTCAGCTTTAAATGTTGCTAAACTTCTGACTCTATGGTCCTATTCAGTACAGCTCTAACATCCAAAAGGCTGTATCTTCCATGCCTTTCCACTTGACTTTTAACAAGTCACCACTTACAGTTTCCATAAGCTACTCAGATCATTTATTTGGCAATATCTAGCAAACATTAAATTCCTTTTGGAATAATTGCTCTCTTCTACATTACTGGTAGTAGTGTGCACTAAAGCTCTTTTTCTACACAATGACTGTCAGAGTCACATTCTAGCTCTGAAATTCAGAAACAAATTGGTGTTCTTAGTACGGCAATTAGTGTCTAAATCTTTGTAAAGATGGTCAATTGATAGTTTCCAGGTTTACTTCATTAATTTTCACAGCTTTTTATTCCTATCTGTAGACTGGGAGAAAAACTAACTATATTCCAAAGGCTCAGTTAGATGTAATAAGATGCAACCATACATCTTTGGGGGCTGTTACTTTAGTTGAAAGAGAGTTTAGTCACTCTCTTCGACTATGGCTGACAATACTATGCTTAATGACAGAGAGACAGGGATAGTATCTCTTAGGTTCATCTAAGTAAAACTATGTAGCCTCTTTGCATTTGCTCATAGCCCTCTCTGTTTCTCATTTATTGCCTACATTTTTCCAATTCTGCAGTTGAAACCCGATGAAAGGATCATCAAAACAGAATACGGGCTACTGATTCGAAGTCTGCAGAAGAAGGACTCTGGGATGTATTACTGCAAAGCACAGGAGCACACTTTTATCCACACCATAGTGAAGCTGACTTTGAATGTCATTGAGAATGAACAGATGGAAAATACCCAGAGGGCAGAGCACGAAGAGGGGCGGGTCAAGGATCTGTTGGCTGAGTCACGGTTGAGATACAAAGACTATATCCAAATCCTTAGCAGCCCAAACTTCAGCCTCGACCAGTACTGCGAACAGATGTGGCACAGGGAGAAGCGGAGACAGCGAAACAAGGGCGGCCCAAAGTGGAAGCACATGCAGGAAATGAAGAAGAAACGAAATCGAAGACATCACAGAGACCTAGAAGAGCTTCCTAGAGCTGTGGCTACATAGTTTTCTATTTAATTTAAAGAAAAAATTCTTCACCTGCAAAAATACTGTCTTCTCTTTTTATCCATCCTTATATTAACTCATAAGAGCTTTCCATGGAGTTTTGCTAAAGCACAAGAACAGTAATCTGAATAAGACTGTATCTGGTGGATATGGCATTAGTAAGGGCAAATCATTCATCTGAACCAATTTTCCAAGAACTAAACTTACACCTGCAAAGTATCAGAATTATCTCAAAAGAGGGGCTTTACATTTGTAAATGTTTTACACTCTGAGTTTTTTAATTTGTTATGTTACGTAAATAACTGAGCTAAGAAAGCGTCAAATTTGACATTGTAATAAGGTGCTTTATTTCCCTTGCATGGTCTTTAAGCATGGAGTTTACCATGCAGTTGTGCTATATGTTCTTATGAACAGATACATCATTCCACTCTAGAACTGGCTACCTGGTGGTAGGATTGGAGGGAAGACATAAGATACAGCTCACATTATCAACAGGAACTTTCCCAGTGAGCCATTCACTCTTGGTGCATGGTTTAGGAATCTGGAGAGGTGCATTACTCCTTTCAGACTCCAGGGGTTACATTTAGTGTCCTGGAGCATTGATTTACTGAAGGGCATAAATGTTCCTCCCAGGATTCCTTATGACTTGTCAGGATAACAGGTTCACAGAGAGAAGTTGGTGCTCAGTTATGTGTCTTTAGAATATATGCTGAGCTTTACAGGGACAGAATGCTTAATAAATATTTTAATAGGATATGGGAAAGCATTTTAATAAAATAAGGGAAACATCATGATGTATACTGCATCCTAATGGGAAAGCACGCAGCTGGGATTTGTTAAGAGAAAGAAAGAAAGACAGCCATAAATTCTGGCTTTGGGGAAAACTCACATCCCCATAAAAAGGAAGAACAATCACAAATACAGTGCGTGAAATGTACTGTAGCTTTACTCACTGGAATATAAGTAGCTGCCAATTTGTAATCCATCTGTTAAAAAAAAACTCTAGATTATAACAAACTGCTAGCAAAAGTCTGAGGAAAAGTAAATTTTCTAAAGAATCATGGGAAAAATGAATACAAATTTATTTACAACCAATGGGATTTCAGTATGTACTTCCTCTCTTTTTTCTAGAAATGCATCATGCTCTATAAATTATTTCTATTTACTGCCTTTATGCTCTCCCAAATATTGAATTATTAGATTTTATTTGAGTGAATAGGAAAAAGCAATATATACATATATAGAGAGAATTAGGTAGACAACAGTGGTGGGGAGCGGGAATACTATATATTTGTTGAATAACAGAACAAATGCAAAAATTTTGACAACGGAAAGGGTTAAATTAACTCTTTGACATCTTTTCTTCACACAATCTTTTTGCATTTCTGAGATTATATGCTGTAATTCAAGTAGCATTGTTTTAGTAATTTAATAATAAGCCTACTGCATGTAAAGAAAACAAACTCACAACATTAACATAAACATTTTTTCACATTTTGTTAGCACTTTCAAATGTTTCCAATTTGTTCTTTCCTCTGAATATGTATGGTATGTTTCCTGCCTGTTTAAGAAGGACTCACCTTTCCTTCGTATAACACAAAACCCTCAGCCTTCTTCTGTTTTGCCTTTTCACGCCGTTTTTAGTGTGAAATGAAAAATTAGTCACTTCCTCATATGGAAGGCAGCTTTTCAGAAAACTAAATAGCAGACATAGCTCGTTTCTCATGCATTCTATGTGTCTTGAAAATAAAAGCCTGTGAGAACCCTGTGATTATAGGGCAACTTATTACAGAGTTCAGTATCATGTCTGTGACTGGCTTTATGCTCAAAACGTTCTGTCTTACATTCATTGTATTTGCATTGCTTACCTACTCAAAGTAGTCACACTGATCTATGAGGTTAAGTCGCCTTTTGATATGATACTCAAATATTTGTAGATGTTTTACTGTAAGGAAAACTTAAGGAAGATAGTTTGTTTTTTTTTTTTTTTAAGTGAACCAGAACAAATCACTCTATTAAAAAGTAATTCATAAGAATAGTTGTAGCAAGATCAGACTGCTAACAAGAGTGTTTGTAACTTGATTTGCTGGCTCAAAATGTTCCAGGAACTCATAGTAAGCTCAAAGCATATAAGTAGGAGCATGTTTTTTAAAAGATTTCCAAATATTTGTATATCAGACAGTAATGATCAAATTATGGATGGCTTTGGGAAAATTCCATGAAGCTCAAATGTTAGGATTGACTTGTGAAAATAAATTTGGTTTTCATCAAAATATGAATGTCCAAGCCATTTTTTAATTAATTCTGTCTAATCTTAGTTATTCAGAAAAAATTGGGGGGGGACATTTTAATTTACAGCTAATATTCTGGCTGCTTTGGATCTAAAACTATTAATTTATGATAATTAAAATATATTTGAAATATTGTTAGTAAAATAAAAAGTCATATAATAAATAAACCATATGGGCAAAGATTTATGTGTATTTATAAAGACAGAAGACATCTAAGCTACTATGTTTAATTTTTGAATCTTTTAGTTGCCTAGAACGCTTAGAAGAACAGTGTGAATATATTAAATCTAGAGATGAGATACAATATATACTTCCTCACCACTGAAAGTTTTTACCAAATTTTCTTTGAAATAATGAAAAATGAAATTATAGTTAATAGTTTCAAATACATTTGCTAAGAAATCAGCTCTTTGTGGAGAGGTCTTAAAATGTCTATGTTTATTCTTGGTTTTATATTTTTTCCCCTGTTTTGAATACATATGGCTCTGACTTGCATATTCTCATCTGCATTTCATTCCAGCTATTTATGCTGCTAAATGGAATCCTGACTGTCTGCATTCATTTACATTCGATGTATTGGGAATTTTAAGAGTTTGTTTAGAAATAGATAGTCTAAATAATTAATTTATATATAAACTGTTTCTTCCCCAAAGAGCTCAAAACAGTACATTCACATTATTGAATAAACATTTTTGAAAACCAACCAAATTATTTAAGAAATGGAAAACTGCCACAGAGAAATTTAGAAATTTGCAAAAGCCACAACAGTAGTGAAAAAATTATAATTCACACAATACCTCATCCATCCGTTGACTAAATAACGCTTATTTACAACATGCTGCCTGCAAAATGGTCTTACTCTTGAATTTCTCCTTTGGTCTATGTTTCGGTTCTTTATATGCTATTAATCTTTGTTTCTGCTGAATTGTGTAGACTCAACTAAAAAATAAGTTTACAGTTGTCGGTGCCTGTTTTTCCACATTACATTGAAAATTAAATTTTCAAGGACAGTTTGGTAGCATCCACATGTCTACGAAATACTAAATTGAACAAGAGCATTAATTAAACACTGATATTTTAAATTTAAATATGATATTTCATATATATCATAAATGAAGGTGGAAATCAAAACTGAAATAGCTTCCCTGTAGAATTTGTCTTGGACAACATGTTGGAACTCATTAGCCTTATTGGGAATGGATAGTTTAGAAAAAAGAGATATTTGAAATGTTTTTATAGAAAGAAATATTTTTTTCTCACAGTAAATGACCACAATATTTAAATAATTTAATTTGCATGTGAGATTAAAAAATGAGATCTAAAATTCCAACATTGTACACATTGACAGTGCAAAGACAGGAACATGCACATGACTTATACCTCTCATTTAAATATTTAGTCCTATAAAGTATTTATGGTAAGTTTGATATAGGTGATTTAGGGGTGAAGGGCAAAAATCTGTCAGTTAATTGTGTAATTTAATTCTTAATAATTGTAAGTGGTTAGCAATCTATTTTGAATTTGTAGTTTTGCTATTTTAAAAGAAATGTAGTCTTGTAATCTAAAATAATGGAAAGTTGTTAAATGTATATTTTGGTTGTATTATAATAAAATACAAACATTAGTGTTCTATGGTTCTAAACAGAATGTTGGTTTGTGTGCAATTTTGTTTTCAAACCCTAAACATGGTAACCAGATTTTATACATAGAATCGCACTAAATCAAATACCAAGGGAAATATTTCCTGACAATTTTTAGTAGATATCGTTTGCACTGTAAGTATGCAGTAATTTCCCTTATGAAAGAAAAGAATAAGTTTCTCTCCCCAGTTAATACAAGTATTACAGTTAAGCTTTACTGTGATTTAAATTTAGACTTTGGTAGACTGAATTAATATTACTACTCCAAGTAACTACTTTTAAGATTTCCAATTACCATTCTATAAGTGAAATTTAAAAATACTCGTCTATATGTTTAGTACTGTATGAGCATAATTTTTTAAAGGCATAAGCTGAGGTTTTTGTTTTTGCTTTATAAAGACCTTTCTTGAATTTCTTTTAGAGAAAATTATATTTGTTAATTTGGTACACACATAAAGGATATTTTATGTTTACAAATAGATATTATGATATCCCCTCCAACCTGGTAATGAAATAAATTGTAGGGATGTTGTATAGAGAAATGTCAAGGTTTCTGAGTGACAAGCTTCAAACATGAGAATTTATAGTAGTGTATATACATAACATTTTTAAAAGAAAAAAATGTATATAGGGCACTCTTAGGTGGATCATGTCCAAGCTGTTACTATAAATAAAATACAACAGAAGATTAATAATTGAAAAAATTCCAGTTGTATTTGTTTGAATATAGAAAGACACGTGAGTGATTCTCAAGACAAAAGAAACAAATTTTAGCATTTGAGAATCAAAAGCATCTATAACCACACAGCTTATCTGCTTTAACATGATTTGCTAGTCCAGGAAACTCTTGCCTAGGAAGATGAAGCTGCGAATAACTTTATTGTTTGTTTCAGAAGCTCATATACTTTTCATTTGTGTATATACTGGTACAAACACATCTTGGAGAGGGATTTGGCAATATCCAATGAAGTATAAAATGCACATACTCCAAGAACCAGCTTTTCGCAATTAAGTATATACCCTTGAGAACCCTCTTCACGTGTGCAGTAATAGACATTTTAAAAAACATTTATTGTAAGATTAATTATAATAGAAAAAAGAGAACAATCTATATGTTCTACAAAAGGAGAACGGATAAATTGAAGTATAGTCACTAAATGGATACAGAAGTTTAAATGGGAAAAAACAAGAGCTACATGTATCAACATAGAAAAATCTCAGAAACAATGTTAAAGGAATAGAACCAAGGAGTACAAGAAAGCAAAAGGAATTATACTAGGTATATCAAGTTGAAAGAAGCAAACGATACTGCTTATGGATACATACATTCATATGTAAGCAGTAAACATATAAAAAAATTTCTGGAAAAGTTAAGCACCATATTCAGAATATGTTTTTCTCTAAGAAATAAGAGAATGAGGACACAGGGAGCTATGACTGTTTCAGTAATTTTTTTTTTAATCTAAACTCAGTATTATATTTATATTACATATATTTGTAGGAACTAGTATATTTAAGTGTTAATATTTCACAAAGTTGGGCATTGGATTATAATTTAAATATATTACTCTCAACATAATTCTGTGTGCTTAAAATATTTCATAATAAAAAAGCAGACGAAAGCTCTAAATTTCAATAAAAGAACAAGTTAGCAGTAAAATCTAAAAAGAGAAAGAAAAAGAGAGGGAAAGAGAGAAAAGAATAACATATAGAAATATTAGATATGCAGCCATCATAACAGATGCAACCTTCCAGTTCCCCTGACTCTTACATTATGGACTTTCTTGGACACCCTGATTATTTTAAAAACGTGACAGCTAGGACCTTGTTTGGCCTCAGGGACCCTGGAATGATGCCTATTTTTCAAAGCAACGCCTTATTGTTATGGAAATGCCTAAGGCATCTAGGATATGGAACTATGTGCTTAACATGCCAAAGGGCTCCAAATAGCTGAGTTGACCTTTCTTGGATTGAGCAGTGTTCAAGATTGATATTTCAAATAGAGAGTTTCTTCTTTCTGGCTTACATATCAAATTGATAAGCCAACTTATGCTCTTTAGGTAAGCTGAAGAGGGAAGAGAAATATTTATATCTTGCAAAATGTCTTTAAATGATCCCATGAATCATTATTTTCTATTGGAAAGATTTTATATAAATATAATTCACATTTTTCATTTACTGTGGATGTTTTGCTCATGTGTAGAGATGGGTCAAAATTTAGCCCAACATTTTTGCATTTTGCAAATTCTCAATTTTATTGGGTCCTGTTAATGAGGGGCTAGTACATTTAAATACACATTGTATGAGTAGAAGGGGGCATATTCAGAGAGTATTAACTTAAAGTACATAAACTTGGATAAGAAGAAAATGAAACCAACTTACCAGATAGGAAGTTATCATTTAGAGTCAGGAAAGGGGTTGTTTAATGGGCCATAGCCCTCTAAGCTTTTAATATATTGAAACAAATTACTATCAGGTAATTATCTCCAATTATCGAATTGTGTTATAGTTGCAGCCCTTTCCTACAGGCCATTTTTACTATTGAAAAACAAATAAAACCTTAAAATCTCCTGTGGTAATTTGTGTTGTTACAGTTAGTGTTTATAGACATTTGGAAGTAGTCTTAGGTTTCAGTACGCACAGGCAAAGTTAAGTGTGAGAATAACCATATCTTACTCAGGTGTGGAAATCATAGAAAGCTGGCCAAGAAGGCAAGGGTCTGATTGTTAGGAACTTTATGATTCAGACTAGATAGAGATTTAATCCTGCAGACAGGGGGAGACATTTTGGTATTTTTAAGCAGAGACATGATATAATGAGATTTTCATCAAATTTGCATTTGAGAAATAAACATAAAGTAAAAAATGACCCCTTAATTTCTATGTTTTGCAACTGGATGGATAACAGTTAAAAAAAAAAAAAACAGGAATTACAGTGGGGAAAAAAGGAGGTTAGGGTGGGAAGATCATAGTTTCTTTGGGATGATTTGAGGAGAGTCTGGTAGACAGTTTGATATACGGGTGTGATGCGCAGGAGAAATGAAAGCTGGAATTATTTTGTGGTCACTGGTATAAATGACAGAAGTAACGTAGTAGGGGATGCAGTGAATACAAGCAAGTTGGGTGGTCATTTTAGCCTAAATTAGTGTGTCTCCTGATGTGGGTTATCATTCATTTCTCTGTACCTCAATGAGATGTCTCTAAGGTACCAAACAACTTAAAAATTTATGAATTTTTCTTATATCTTCCACCAGAAACTAAATTTCTGGAAAAAAAATCTCTATTCTTAATATCTAGTGCAACTAGAAACCAGTTAGTTAAACCTGTGTTGTAAAATGACAAGTTTTCCTCGAAACTGTTATGATTCATTACTTATGGAACTAGTAAGAAAAAATTCCCCGAAATGGAAGCATTTTCTAAAATTCCTACCCCATGTTCTGCTTTTTAAATCAAATTGGTAAATTGATGAAGGTCTATTTTCATTTTGAATGTTCATCTGTTTTAAACAAAACAATTACAAACTGGTGTTGTTTTTTTTTTTCCTTTGATTCAGGTGGTCTCAGTGCCGTAATCTACAAGGTTTAAACTGGTAGAAAGAAGGTCCATGTCATTTGTACTGGATGGTTTGTTGAAACACAAGGACTTTGAAGAGGTCTTTGAAGAAAACTTTAAACATTTAAATTCATAGCACAGTCAAGAATATAGATTTCTCTAATAGATATTCTTTGGTTAATAATATTTTAAATTATTTTATTTGTGCCATAGCATTTCCCTGTTCAATTTACATTAAAGAGCACATAACTCTTAAATGGCATCTTCTTGGAAAAACATTCTACTAGAGCTTTAAAGTCCAGTGCTAAATGAGAGTAAACCAAAGTTATAACCCTGTTTATCCATTTTCAACCCTGTTTATGTTGTCTCAAAAATGCAGTTGAATTAGGCATATTGGTTACATTTACACATTTTATCAATCAAATAGCAAAAGTTAATTTCTCTCACTGACTTAGAACTATTAAGATGTATTACTTAAGATGCATCATATATTTTAAAAAGGGAAATATTGACATATGAGAGTTTCCATTTTTACTTAAACTCAGGATGATATATGTAACTAGAGCAGAAATCAGCTTTTCAAGGTCCTGCTCCTGAAAAACAAGCATTCCTAGCCATTGGCAAAGCTTAGAACTACCTGCTTTCTTTGTTATTATATAACAAACAACAATCCTTTCTTTTGGACACTTAATATTCATTAAAGCTAGTCATAAATGCATTTATATAGCAGTGTTTTACATTTCTAGTGAACAAATTTAATTAACAAAAAATGATAATTCTTTTTGAGTATATGGAGAGTTGTCTGAAATTTATATGATGCAGATGTATATCTGGGGACTCTCAGTAGGAACTCCAAACCAAACACATTTAGAAACTCTCCTTTGTTTTCCACTTTATCTCACCAAGGGAGTGACTAATATGAAGTGTTTTGCTGCATCTCATGAAAAGATGGCAAATTGGATAAGGTTCGATTCATGCTTCTCAATGTCAATATTATGGTGTGAGGGATGATGGGGACCAAAGGGAAATAAAAGTGTGCTCAATTCTTGTATTACTGCTAGGAAATAAAGATTTTGATAAATATAAGGAGTCAGTAACAGTGAATTAATTGGAGTATATGGCTTAAGGACAACCTCCATAAATATTAAAAAAAAAAAAAAAAAAAAAGAACGGGGCTCCATTCCAAGTCAACATAAACAAGTGGGGATTTATAGCTAAGAAACAGAGTTGAGGTCAGTGGATGGAAAATACTAAGACAAAAACATCAGTGGTAAGGAGAGTCTCTGCCTAAACTGACTTGACAGGATTCTTGCTAAAACTGGGTGATGCAGGCCCAACAAAGATGGACACTGAGGTCCAAGATCAAATTAGTTGAGAAGAGGCCTTAAAGAAGCCTAAGGTTTGGTCAAGGAAAGAGTCTTTGTCAGTGTGGCATCCCCAAGCCCAGGATGGGGGTGGTAGTGGAGGAAGCTGGAATACACATGTGTAGCCTGGGGTATTTACATGCATCTGCTTGAGGCCCCTTGAAGTTCAGGAAACAGAGAGAGTCATGGGCCTGAGGCCTCCGTTTATACTCTTGCCCCAGCCCTGCAAATATAATGGGCTAGCCTAGATATGGGGATAAAATAAACAAGCAAATAAGCAAAGAAAAAGGATTTGCATGATCCGATGATAACAATGTGTGATGAACTGTGGACTATAATCTACTCAAACCTCTGTCGCTGAGGTTACCAGGGGAGAGAAAGAGTGTTGAATTTGGGCAGACCAACAGGAGAGGACGGTTACTTAACTACTGGTCCATGGAACATCTACCACTTCATGGACAAAAACATCCCACCATGAATGTGACTGCAAGAAGAGGGCTCCCTCCTGTGAAGGTAGCCATGGTCCAGATTTCCTCAGTGGGTACTTAAGATTGCTATGGTCTCATTGGAATATTGCTTTCATTTTAGTTAATCTTTGAGTGAAATATTTTTACCTAGACTTTTCCAAGATACTGGCCACAATCTGAAATATAGGTTCTCGGGGAAAATGTGATTTGAGTTTCAAACCGTGGAACCCAACAAACACAAAAGTTGCTAACACCCACCAATTATTGAATGCATACTAGGTGCCAGCTACTTTACAGACATGGTCCCAATTAATGCTCACAACAACACTTAGACGTAGGGATTATTATCCACGTTTTTCAAAAGAAGAAGCTGAGACTGGCAGAGAATAAAATTGTGACCTGATGTCATTACAGGTATTACAAAGCTGCTAAGTGGAAGAACAAAAATTTATATCCAGTCTGTCTGATCCTAAATTCCAAGGTGTTAACAGTAACGGTGTTGTCTCTCAGCCCATTTCTAAATTGAAAGTGTCTATAATAAGTATTCTCATTACTGCTATATGGAGATTTAATTTTGTTTCTATTTATTAATAGCTAATAATTATAAAAACTAATATTTATGTAATGAAATCTGCATTAAATTATCTTAATCTAATAAAGTAAATACTATTTTAATTTATATTTATTAACAAAAAAACTCAATATTCCAGAGATTAAATACATGTTCCAATGATATTTATTTTATACATACTAATATAGACATAGTTGGTGCCAGTTCTAAGGTCTTTAGAAATACTGATTTGTTTCCCACAACCTCGAGTGAACTAGGACTATTTTCATCTAGATTTTACAGATGAGGAAATTTAAGGCACAGAGAGGTGAAATAACTTGCCCAAGGCCACATGAGGGGCAGAGATAGGGTTTAAAGCTAAAGGGGTTGGGTCTGAATCATTCTGTGTTGCCTTACATCTGCAAATTGATAAAAGCAAGCAAGCAATGACACTCAAGCCCAACCCTTAAACTCTGCTCTATGAACATCTATATTACATTATTAGAGTGAAGAAATTATATGTAGGATAATTTAGGTGACAAAAATTGTATAGTCATACTAATTTTCCATGTTGCAACATAAGAATTCTTATTAACTGAATTTGTTCTTTTTCTTCTGAGATGATGTCCATCCTTCTCATTCTCTGAATTAATATATTCCCATAGATTTGGAAAATGCCATCAAAGAGTTAGGAAATGGCACTGAATTAAATGGGTAGTAGTTGAGGTTAAAATATATGCTCATAAATTCAGTTAGTAGCATTATAGTTATTTATTCGTACTTGCAAAATTCAAGACTTTTTATAAACATTTAGTTACTTTGTATTTTAACATTACCCTTTCAGCTAAGATCAACTGTGGTTTCTAGGGTGAGTATCAAATAAGGCTCTTTGTTACCTCTGCGAGGGTCTGTTGGTCAAAAGTTACTGCTCTTCTGCTTAGAAGTAGGGTGATAGTGTCTGTAGAACTTAAGTGAATTATGGCTCCATTTTAGGAGGCATATTAGACAGAAAACCTCCTCTGGAAGCTCAGAGGACTTAATTCCATTTTTCCTTTTGGCACAGATTGCTTTTTCTCCAGGGAGCCAAGTTTGTAATCGGGACATATGTCAGGTAATACTATCAGTAGGAGCAAGCTGTGCTTTTCTGCAGAACAGCATTTGTATATATTCTGTGCTAACCAAGGTGCAGGACTGGTTACACCCAAATGATTGCACACAGAAGAGTGGAGTGGATTCCAAAAGAAAGTTGCAGGCAATTACCATAATGGGTATTTATAAAAACAATGAGCTAGAGAGAACACCTTGTCCTAAGACTTTGAGTGACTAGGAACAAAATACAGAAAAAAATAAAAGATAAGGGAGAGGTGATTAATAATGTTCTAAACTGTAAGATTCTGGTGGGTGGAGGCCTGGCAATTTTCCACCAATATTTTATTTTTTATTTCAAATTGTCCCCTGTCAATTTTTTTTTAATTTAAGGAGGGTTTATTATGTGAACACACTGTGAATTAATATGTACTACATAATCATCCAATATTACAGAGAGAGTGAAGCAACACAGGTTTATTAAACTGTATCTTTACTTCCCCCTTGGACCTCATTTTGAACTGGAGATATCCCTAAAGCAATGGGATTAGGCATATTTCATCAGAACAATAATCTCTTCAGAAGCAGAATCTAAGCTCTTCAGATTTGGGGGGTGTGTGTGTATGTGTGTGTGAGTGTGTGTGTGTGTGTGTGTGTGTGTGTGTGTGTAGGAAATCTTTGCTCATCATTCTGACTTCTTTTGCTCTGAAGATACGTGAGGTAAGAAATGAATCTGGCCAGGGAATAGAAAGCAAAAAGTGCGTGAAAAAGTCAATGTTTTTCTAAGAGGATCTTAGTGTGCTAGGAGGTTTACAGAGGCTTATCTCTTCCCCTTCCTGAAATCATCTCCCATATGATTTCCATAGTCTTTTCTAGCCAAGTAAAACTCTACAATATCCTTCCTGGCTATTTGTCCACAGTTTAGCCAGTCACACATGTTCAACCACATACTTCTTTGACTTAATACACGCCCTTCTTAAGTAGACATAAAGACATGTACTGAGTAGGAGGTATCCAGTATATGTTTAGTTGCACGTTACACCCATTTATATACACATACAACACGCCCACATCTAACAGATGTTATGAGATTCTGATACAACAAGAATTAAACGAAGTGAAGTGAAGGCTAGTGACCAGAAGAAGGGCATTGGGATAAGATAAAAAAGGAAGATGGAAATGGTGAGACAAATAGTAGTAGAAAATTAACAGGGAATAAAACCTGGATGAGAAGCCAAGTGTAAGGCCTAAAAGAGGCTCATAAGGTGGCCCTCAAGTTCTGAGATTGATTTGGAAGTGATATAAACATCAGAATCTGGGGTTTTAGATGCAAAATAGGGAGAATTACATGAACTATAGTGGAGTTATAGTGAGCAAAGCCTTCTACTCCAGGGGGAAAAAAATAATCCTCAGCTGGAAGGATCCCAGGGATGAAAGACAATATGTAAATTAAATGATGGTATTTCTTACATCCAGGGAACAGGGCTGGGGTGATTGTGTTGAAGGCAAGAAGGAAGGAAGGACGGGGCTACAGCCACGTAGGTGACGGAGACCCTCATTCCTCTCCTTCATCACTGTTAGATTAAGACTCAGCTTTTCTAGGAAAACCAATTGAAACAACCCTAGAAACTTCCCTACCACAGATTTTTTTTTTTTTTTTTCTGCAAAAGAACTTAAGCTGTAGTCAAGTTTCTACTCATTTCCAGGTGCAGTTGACAGTCTCCTTGACAGTGTGATATGGAGTTGTTAAATAAATATATTTTATTTTTTACTTCTCAAAGCAAAGAGACTCCATCAGTTGCAAATTTCTTCAACTTCCCCTTATCTATATTACACCTGTACATATTCTTAGCCACTTAAAACTGTATCTTAGAATTTGAAGCTCACCTGTCCACTTATGCGCTTGACCTCATCTACTTCTGTCTTCACCAAGAATTTATTGCATCAATTATTTTTTTCTATTTTCAACATTACTTCTTCCTTGGCTATACTCTCTGGTTACATCTCTTCTACTCTCCTTTCTTTTTTTTTTTTTTCTTTTAGATAGAGTTATTTATTTATTTATGTATTTTTGGCTGTGTTGGGTCTTCGTTTCTGTGCGAGGGCTTTCTCTAGTTGCGGCAAGTGGGGGCCACTCTTCATCGCGGTGCGCGGGCCTTTCACTGTCGCGGCCTCTCTTGTTGCGGAGCACAAGCTCCAGACGCGCAGGCTCAGTAGTCGTGGCTCACGGGCCTAGTTGCTCCGCGGCATGTGGGATCTTCCCAGACCAGGGCTCGAACCCGTGTCCCCTGTATTGGCAGGCAGATTCTCAACCACTGCGCCACCAGGGAAGCCCCAACTCTCCTTTCTTTTAAGTCATGGTTCAAGATGATGTTGCTACCATTACTGCATATATTTCTTCTCTTTCCTCATATCCTCAAATCACTGAGTTTTGCTAAGATAACCAGTGATCTAGGAGGTGACAATTCCAACATGCACTTATTATTCTTTTTTCTTATTTGATCTCTCTACCAACTCTGACGCTGATGATTAACAGTGAATTCCTCTCGAATTAATTTCATCTTTGAATTCTATTGCATAAGTCTCTTATTTTTTTAGAGAAGATTTAGGTTTATAGTAAGATTGAAAGGAAGGTATAGAGATTTCGCATATACCTCCTGCCCCCACACATGCATAGCCTCCCCCGTTATTAACATCACTCACCGGAATGGCACATTTTCCACCAAGGATGAAGCTATTTAATACATCAACACATTATAATCACCCAAAGTCCATAGTGTACCTTAGGGTTTACTCTTGGTGCTGCACATTCTATGAGTTTGGGCAAATATATAATGACATAGATATTACTGTATTATACAGAATATTTTCACTGCCCAAACGTTCTGTGTTCTGCCTATTCTTTTCTCCTCCCCACAACTGGCAACTGTTGACCATTTTATTGGCGTCAGAGTTTTGCTGTTTCCAGAATGTCATATAGTTGGAATCATACGGTATTTAGCCTTCTCAGACTGGTTTTCTTTCACTTAGTAATATGCATTTAAGGTTCCTCCATGTTTTCTCATGGCTTCATAACTCATTTCTTTTAGTGTTGAATAATATTCCACTGCCTGGATGTATTATTCTCTAGTTTATTTACCCATTCACCTACTGAAGGGCATCCTGGTTGCTTCTACATTTTAGCAATCATGAATAAAGCTGCTATAAATATCTGTGTGCAGGTTTTTGTGTGGACCTAAGTTTTAAACTCCTTTGCATGAATACCAAGGAGTGTAATTGCTGGATCATACAGTAAAAGTATGTTTAGTTTTGTAAGAAATTGCCAAACTGTCTTCCAAAGTGTCTGCACCATTTTGTATTCCCACCAGCAATGAATGAGATTTCCTGCTGCTTCACATCTTTAGCAGCATTTGGTGTCTGTGTTCCACATTTTGGCCATTCTAATCAGTGTGTAGTGACCTCATTGTTGGGTTCTTCACAGGGCTGAATAACCAAAGACTGATTCCAGAGAAGAGGAATATGTAAAGGCTAGAGCTAGTTTTATGTTGTACTTAGGTGGGACTTAGGTGGGAACTTGAAGAAAGAAAGATCTTGACAATATAAAAAGGAGAAACATGCTAAAGAGTAACATACATAGGGAAAGATGGAAGAAAGCTTCTGTTTCTTTATACTGAATGTTATCAGGTTTTTTGAGGACCCAGAAATCCATGCTTGTGAATCACAAGCAAGAAAAGTAAATAGGTTTCTTTTATGTACAGCTAACTATTCACTAGAATTTGATCATTTTTTTCTAGAATAAGTGTTTGTGATACTAAAGTCAAAAATTCTTTTTTTTTTGTAATAAATAGTCATGAATGCATTCCTTGTGAAAGCACTATAACAATGCAATTGCACTAGATGGTTAAATTAATCCAAATTTTATCTTGGTTTAAAAATAATAATTCTTACTAATGGCAATAATCAGATTTTTCTGGTATATTTTACTTTCTGAGTTATCTCGAGTTTGGTAAAATTGTACTTATGATTCAATGTACCACATAGTTTAAAAGACCTCAGAGGAAAGTTCCAAAAGACCTTTGCATAAAAACTCTATTATTTTTTCCCCTGACTCAATCTTTAACAGTTACAATTCCACCTAGTTTTGTTTACTGAGCTAAGTGCTCCCATAATAGTTTTACCACCAATACTTTTCTCCAAGATAATAATATATTTTGTATATTATTGAAATGTTTAACTTGATTAATAGCATAACTGCTTATTTATAAAAGGGGCTTCAATCAATGCTTTATTCTGACTATGCAGTAGATATATAAACATTGGATTCAGATTAAATTTGCAATTGCAGCAATGAAGAGAAACATATTATAGGCTAACTTGAGCTATTTTATTTTGCTGACTGTAGTCAAAGATTTAAACAAAATCATCCAACTTATATTGATTCCTATCACTCTGTATCATTTGGTTTATACTAAAAGTATATGTATTTGGCAAGAGAGTCAAATACAAACAAAGAATAAAACACAGCAGCTTTGGCAGTTTTGGATTATTTACTTGATTAGAAGTTCATTAGACAATGAAACAACTCTTTAATGTATTCTAAAATAGCAAAGATACAATATAATTGTATACAGATAAGTGTGTTCAACAATGATTATCCCGCGTTGATATGCATACATCTTTGAAGTGTGTGATGTAGTGGGAAATGAGTCTGGAAATCATGATCCTGGGTGCTATTCTGGGAATTGACACTAATAGATGAACTCTGCCAGGTTTCTTTCATAAAAATGAGAAAGCTTGGATAAATGTGAGCTTTCCAAACAGTGCTTTTTGAAATATTCTTCCAGAAAATATTAACTGGTATGAAACTGAAAGAGGGTGATTGATCACGTAAGTTTGGGAAATACTGTATTTTATATCCTGTCTTGAAAATTCACAGTGTATATTTATAAATGAGACTCTAAATAAAGGCTGCAATTTAACTTTCACGGGGACATGTGTTTAACGAGGTTAGTTGAAAATGGAACACATTTTTTATGCTATTTTTAGACCCATTTATAAGCCAGATGACTTCCAAAGTTTTTCTCAGTTTTCAAAGTCCATGATTATATTTCTGAAAGCATTTAAATAACATGCCAGTTAAAAAGAAATCAATCTTTATCAATGGTATCCAAATCCGTGAGCAATGACAGAAATAAAAATGATTTTAAGGTATATTGCTTTTATCAGGCACTGATGGATGCAGAAATTGCAGACTCCCTATTTTACTTGTAAACCATATTTTTCTGAGCACATTACCAAAATGCCTACATTCCTGTACTATGCATCCACTGGGATCAAGGATCAGTGATTAGAATTTTCTGGGTGAGAGGAGGGAGGCAGTTTGAAGTATAACATTAGATTAATTTCTATTGATAAAATTCTTCCTTAAGAACAGGTCATCAGGTTTGTCAGTCGGCTAAATGGTCATCTCTTAGCTATGTGTATGTCTGAAATGCTGGGCTACATGGCAGAAGGACACCTGAGGCTTCCCTAAGGGAACTGAGAGCAGCCTTAAGTCTATTTACTACAATTGGTTTCTCTCTCATGTGGAAAGGGACATTTTGCCTGAGAAGTCTGGGTGATGAAATTTTGCAGCAACTACAACCATTTGCAAGTAAAAAAAAATTATTCATGGAAAACATACCTTTTCGCTTTCAGTCTTTAGAAATCACATACATTTCTCCAGATAGGAGAGCGAAATGACTACCTCACAAAGCAATTACTCTTCTCTCTTCCCACTAGCTCCCATGGAAATTACCAACAGAATATAAAAATAAGGAAAAGCTACATCAGTACAGAAAACTAAAGAAATCTATTACTGAAGACCTCCCAGAAATTTCAGAAGGTTTGTTATATCTAGACAGATGGCATAAGTTTAAGGGAGAGCATGGAAAAAACACTTGGGATTTTCCCTATATTACCGCATCTTGGACGTAATTCTGACGAAACCCCACTAATATCCCACACACAAAATGGAAACGACAAAGACAAGTTAAAGTGTGTAGGATCATCAATCCAAAAATAAGATACTTGGGGAATATCCTTGACTTGTGTGGCCAGGCCAGGCAGAGTGCAGACACCTACAAGGCTCATGTATGCCACAGGACGCCTTCACAGGAGTGAAACTTCATGCTGTGACTTCTCTGACTCTTGACTCTGTCTTTATTCTCCAGCTGAGAGCTTTGATACTACAAAGTAAATTCACAGTAGCTCTGTTTTCCTTCTCTCTTTTTATAGACCTGAAGATTTCAGGAAGAGACCCATATCAGTATCTGACAGGATTTTCCCATCTTCCAGCTTGATTGTGAATCCTTAGTCTAAGTAGAAAAGATTTAAAGGGAGGGTGCAAGCAAATAAAGAACAATAACTACGTGAATAAAAAGATTCTGCATTGAAAAAGTTGGAGGTCTGGCAGTCCAGAGCTAGTAGCTAGGCCTAATGTTTCCAACTGAACATAAAAAATGCTTGCAGAATACTGGCATACCTCGTTTTATCATGCTTCACGTTATTGCATTTAGCAGATATTGCGTTTTTTTACAAATTGAAGTTTTGTGACAATGAAGCAAGTCTACTGGCGCCACGTTTCTAACAACATTTGCTCACTTTGTGTCTCTGTGTCACATTTTGGTAATCTTCACCATATTTCAGACTTTTTCAATGTTATTATATTTGTTATGGTGATCTGTGATCAGTGATCTTTGACATTACTAGTGTGACTTGCTAAAGGCTTGGATGATGGTTAGCAATAAAGTATTTTTTAATTAAGGTACATACATCGTTTTTTTAGACATAATGTTATTGCACACTTCATAGACTACAGTATTGTGCAAACAGCTTTTATATTCACTGGGAAATTTAAAAAGGCATGTGACTCATTTTATTGCGGTATTCCCTTTGTTGCAGTGGTCTGGAAAGGAACCTGAAATATCTCTCCCAGGTATGTCTGTATAAGCAATACCCAAACCTGGCCATCTGGTGACGACGGTGGACAAAACAGATGAGTCCACACTGTGATTATGCCTGAAACAAGACAGAGACAAAGATACTCTACAACTACAAAAATAACAGCCCTTCTGTTGATTACCACAAGGGACAACTGCTTCTTTATCAATGACAACTTTAGCTTGACTTTAATCCTTTCTCTTTCCAGATAAAAATAACTGAGACAACCAGTCACTGAACTGCCCCTGCTTCCTGACAGCACTCAATCCAAAATGGACCTTCATTTTCTCCATCCCTTTGTGGAATCACATAGTCCAAACCCAAATACTTCAATAAACACCCCCCAAAAACTTCTCCAGAAAACCCACATGTTGACAGCAAGGCACATAAACCAACAAGTGTGCTTTTGGAAGTCATGGCTGGTGGGCCTCGACCTCAGCTTGAATCATCAGAGGCTGTGATTCAGTATAAATTAGTTTGGCAAAAAACAAATCAAAATAAAAACGACAACACAAAAGATAATGGGGAGAGAAAATTTTAGATTTCTGTTTTCTTCTCCTTTTCAAGTAGATTCAAGAGAATATAGAACTGTGAAACTTGAGCAGATAGGTTAAGAGAAATTTGAGCGAAAGGAAGATTTCACGAAGGCAAGAAGCAGAACTGATAAATTTAAAAGTATAAGGTGGTCAGTGACCACTAGATTAGAGATTGCATAAAATTAGCTGAGTGAAAGAGGACAGTAGAATGTTGAGTGGACATAATGATATAAAACACACAGTGGATGAGTGAGCAGGGGTTGAATCCAGCCCATGTAACTTGTGCCAAGCAGTAGGTTTTATGAAGCTGAATCCACCTAAAGGAAAGGAAGCATTTTTACCCCACAAAAGCACCATCTGTCTAGAATACACACAAAGGTTAGAGTATGCTAATAACAGACCTGAAGAAACGTATATTTCAAGTATATTTCATAGTCTAGGTTAGTGCTTCTCATGCATTGGACCACAACACATGCAGGTGCTCAGAAACTCAATTGCTCATCCTCGGGGCATCCCATAAGACCTGGAGTAGGCAGGAACCCTGGAAGTCAATCCTCTCCAGCTGCAAGAAAACACTCCTGTTTACCCCCTATTTACCATACATTTTCTAAGCCTGCTGCGACATGAAAAAGATGTGGAAGCATTGGCCTTGAACAATTCACTTACCCAGTCAACCAGTATTTACCAAGGTGTGCTTAGTTCTGGAGGACATCTGAACAAAGTGCTAAGGACTCTGCAAGCTTCCTACATTTCTCTACATTACCGTATCTTTTGCAATGTCCTTCTAATTTTACTGTCTCTCCTACTACCATACAACTCTTGTCTTTTATCTTTTTCTCCCTCCTCTTAAGGACTCTTGTTAGGTACTGAACCTGGACTCTTTATTTAGCAGCCTTCACTTTGAATACTTAAAAGGACTGTATTAAGACACATGGATCAACAACCCACAAAATTTCTAAAATTGTTACTGGCAAACCAGCATCAGCTCATGGCAGCAAAGAAGAGAAACACTGTGGATAACTTCAGCAAAAAGGGAGTGAGTGAATTGTAAGCACATTTGGATTGATAAAGCTTAGTAAATTGCCTTGAAGTAGGAAAAGGGCTGTTTGTCTCCACTTAAATTTTTATAGTTGGATGTAGAGCTCTACTGTGCCCTATTTAGGGATTTTCTGAAATAAGAGTTATGTTCGGATGTTTTTAGCAAATCCTAGATATAAATTCATTATTTCAATGCTGCTCTCTCCTTTCTGTTCTAGCTCCTTTTCATGGGGTGCTACTGCTATTGTTCAGTTTTCCTGTTCATTTATGATATGCCCAGCACAGTGTTTGACACATAATAGATGATAAATTAAGGTGAGTTTCACTTTTCTTAAATTTTCTGCTTGAGTACATCTCTTTTCCCCAAGGTTTCTCTCTCCTACCTAGTCTACCAAAAATTTTCCCATACTGTTTCTCACACTTCATTCTGTATATAATCTGGGCTGACACTGTTCACAATTCTGGACTTTATCATATTTGTAATTTAACAGCAATGCCAAACTCCAACTATGCTTTTAAAATACTAAGGGCCAGTGATTACATTTCAAAACAAATATGTTAGGCCCATTGTTTGGAAAAGCTATCAAATCCATAGTTCTTTTTCTGGGTATGATGTTACTCTAATATTCACCCCTCATGGGAGATGTGCCAACTAATTAGACCCAGAGTGTTTTCCTCTTACACGTCTCTTCCCTTATCCACTTGTCCAAATTCTATATTAGGAAAGAAGACAAAGGGAAGAGGTAAAAAGCCCATTTCTAATCTTTTAAACTTTTCCCCCAAGTTCCCTTGAGAACTACAGCTTAAAACCATATAGATACTGTTCCCTTTAAGATAAAAGAAGATACTGTTACCCCACATGGTGAATAAATCGTAATAAATCTAAGACTCAGAACAAGATGAGCATTAGCAAGAGACCAGAGAGCATGTTTGGAGAATCTGAGGATTAGCCAATTGCTCCCTAATGTCAAACCAAGATCCAGTAGAAATAATCATTCTGACATCTGACAGAAGAAGTCAAAGGTCAGGACTTAATGTCGCCATAGTCTGATTTCCCAACTTCATTGAGCAGGTGCTTAATAAGGCATGATTATTTGTTATGTTTAAAGAGCTCAGAGCAAAGTAAGACGTAGAATCACAAAAGAGAATGATTCCTGGCTCTATTATTCTGGTGAGAACACTGTAACCTTTTTGTTAACGACAATTATGTTGAGGTCATTACTTTGTCAGAGTTGATTTCTTTGCCTAAGAAAAATATGGAATGCAAACATATTATATTACATGGAACTACTAATGTCACTGATGAGTCTTCAGTGAATACAAAGGATAAGAAACAGTTAAGGTCAGCAGAAAGAGCCCTGGATGATTAGATAAAAATGCATTTTACTGAAACTTTTAAGTGAAAAGGTTGTATAAAGCTGGCAGAAATTTCCACACGACCATCACATTTATCCATAAAAAGAGAGAATGAGAGAAAGTATGAGATAGAGGAGAGAGAAAGAGAAAGTGTCAGATCTTTTCACAGCAAATGTAATTAATGCTCACTGTAAGTTTCAATAAATGAGAACTTCTTTAAGCATAACAAGCATAACATCAGGGATTTAAAATATTGCTTAGTAGGACTGTTTCCTTCTTTTAATTTTTGTCCTTAGAAGTTGTTTACATCAACAAATTTAACATGGAAAAAATTAACAAAAAGGACAGGGGCTCAGGAATCAGAACTGCCTGGGTTTGAATCCCAGGTTCCCCACTTACTGAGGCATCCTTGCTTCAGCATGTTTCTTAACTTTTGTATCTCTGTTACTTTGAAGTAACAGTACACAATTATGAGAATTAACAGTGACAATCCTCGTGAAATAAATACTTGTTGAAAACTGAACCAACACTCAAGAACACTAATCTCCATGTCTCTTTGTATTTATGCCCTTGTGTATTTCCCTTCCATCTTGGATCCGCTGGCTCCATGACTCACTTTAAACAATAGCAATCTTTAAACAACAATATTTAAACAGCACAGAAGTGACACTGTGCCGAGTCTTAGATCTAATCCTTAAGAAGTCCTGGAAGTTTCTACTTTTGAGCTTTGGGAGCCCTGAACCACAGATGGATTAAGTCTGACCACCCAGCTGGAGAGACCACAAGGAGAGGGCATGTGTCAAGGGAGAGGCCCTGAGGCTACAGGGCAGGAGAGAGAGGCCCAGCTCAGCCCAGCCTTCCAGCTCTCCTAGCCAAGGAGCCAGGCTTGTGATAAGGTCATTCTGGAAGTTCCAGCCCCAGTGATTCTCTAACACCATCAGCATGAGAGACATAAAGCAAGACCAGAAAACAATTACAAGGTCAACTCAAAGCATTATGAGATATAATAAATTATTGTTATTTTAAGGCACTAATTTGGGGGGAGAGGGTAGTTGGTTATAGGGTAGATAATGGAAACCAGCAACAAGGAAAACATTTGGGGCTATGCAGTTCAGTGAGGCTGAGCACTTGAAATGTGGCTACCATGCCTGAGAAACTGAATTTTGAATTTTATGTAATCTAATTAATTTGAACTTAAAAGCTGAAGCAACGTAAACTTATTTTTTTTTTCGTTAAACACAACTTTGTTTTGTTAGGATGACGTTTCACTCTTTGATTACTTGCAGTGTTGTTACTGGATTGTAGTTCTGTCAGGACCTGTGCCATTTCTAGAATTACACATAACACACTACCAAGAAAAGACTGTGATATATGTTGCTAATAATTTTTATATCAATTACTTATTGAAATGATATTATTTTGGATATATCAGGCTACATAAGGTGAAATGTATTAATATTAATTTCACCTATTTCTTTTTACTTTTTGAAATGTGACTTCTAGAAAACTTAAAATCACATATGTAGTTTGCATTATATTTCTATCTGACAGAACTGTTATAAAGGATTAAACAGAGTTGTTTTAAAGTAGACTTTGAGCTTTAGAACAGTTTAGATCCCATATGCCCCACAGCCAATTTCCACTATTATTAACATCTTGCATCAGTATGGTTCATCTGTTACAATGGATAAACCAATATTGATATATTATTATTAACTAAAGTCGTTCTTTATTCAGATTTCCTTAGTTATTGCCTAGTGTCCTTTGTCTATTCCAGGATCCCATTCAGGATACCATATTACATTTAGTCATCATGTCTGCTTAGGCTCTTCTTGGCTGTCACAGTTTTTCAGACATTCTTTGTCATTAAAATGACTGTAGTGGGTTGAATGGTGGCCCTCAAAAAGATATTTCCATGTTTTCATCCCTGAAAACTGTGAATGTGACTTTATCTGGAAAAGTAATCTTTTGTATGTAATTAAGTTAAAGGTCTCCAGATGAGATCTTCCTGAATTATCTGAGTGGGCCTTCAATCCAATTATGAGTGTCCTTATATGAGGCAAACAAAGGAGAGACATAGAGAGAGAAGAGGAAGAAGCAATGTGATCACAGAAGCAGAGATTAGAGTGATTCAACCACCAGCACAGGAATGCAGAAGCTGAAAGAGTCAAGGGACTGAATCTCTCCTAGAACCTCTGGTTGGAGGGGTGGGCACAGTGTTGCCAACTCATTGAGAAATTAAAACAATGACTTTGACAGTGTTGACAGTACTGGTCAGGTATTTTTCTCACATGCCCCCTATTGGAATTTGGCTGATGTTTTTCCCATGGTTAGAATGGGGATATGCATTCTTGGGAGGAAAACCACAGAGATAAAGTACACATTGAATCAAATGCACATACTATCAACATGATTTATCACCATTGATGTTGACCTTGATCATCTGGTTCAGGTAGTATTTCTCCACTATTAAGTTACTCTTTTTTTCCATATTGTACTCTTTGGAAGGGATCTTGACAAATCAAATAAAACTTATAGTCAAACGGGAAGGAAGAGATAGCCATGAGAGCTTCTGATAGGGAGGAGTAGACACTGAGTGACTACTGCTCATGGGGAAAAATAGATCAATAATAACCACAGTGTAAAACTGGTGGGACCACATTTGAAAAGGAGGGGAGACCTCTACACCTCTGAAACAATAAGAACAAATAAAAGAGAGGTAAAGAGATAGAGATATTGAATAGGTAATACAAAGAAAATTTAAAGACCTTATAGATAAAGCCCTCTTCTCAAGAAAGTAAAATTCAACTCAACAGGCACTGAGGCTTACTATATATCAGACACTGAAATTGGACCCTGAAGAATCCAAATTTAGCTAGCACATTTAGTTTCTGTCTTAAGATATTTATCACTTGAAAGTGAAGGATTTCATGTGAATGCGGTATAAAAATAAATATAGCAATATAGGGATATTTTAAAAGGGCAGTAGAAAAGTAGTATTCACATCCCTCTGAAACTCAGGAAAGTTTCCAAAGATTAGCTGGTATTTGAGAGAAAAACCACTAACCACAAAAAGTGACATGGTAGTATGACCTAAAAATAATTGTCAAAATAGTTTTCAACTTTGCAGTTTCTGAAATGCTATTTGTCACTGACCCAGAATTGATTAGACTTGGGGATAGAATTCAAGCCAAGAAAAATCATAAAAATATAAACCAGAATGAAAAGTATTAATTATATTGAGAACTAAAACTGTCAGACAAGCTCTGTATGGAAAAGTTATATGAAAAATTGAAATATTAAAACATTGCTTGATAAGCTCTGAATGGGAGAATGGGGTATTTGGTTTTTTACAAAGGTTCAACGTGTAAAGGCATTAACCTGGCAAGCTTCAGTTGCACGGTCTGTGAAAAATGAGAATAGAAATAGTTCTTACATGAAAGGATCAAATGAAGTAAGGCACGCTCAGCAAAGGCTCTGGAATGTAATAAACTCCCAGGAATTATTATCATTACTATGACCATTATTATTTGTTTAGTCATCAATTTCCTTCCCCATCCCAGTTTCCTTCAAGATGGCAGCCATATCGTACTCATTTATGCCCCTCAAGTGGCCAACAAAGTGCTTGTCACCAGGAAGAAATGAAATAATCAGCTTATTCCACTTAATTAAAGAGGAGTTGATTATGTCAAAGAACAAGGAATAGAAATAATTTAGAGGTTGATAGAAACAATGTGCTTCAAACTGATTTGCTCCTTTAAAAAAAAGGAAAACATAAAAGATATTCATCCATTTGAAAAAATCTTATTAAAAGCAATTTTAATGCTCTTAAATGTATACATAAGGAATGTATACATGAAAAAGTTGTAATTCCCTTTGCAGCAGGACTATGTCCTGTTCTTGATTAAATGGAAAGAATTAAAGACAGGCATGAGGGATTGGGGGCTGGGGTAGCTGTGGTTTGAAGACTTGGTTCCTATTTATAAGTAAAGAATGGAAGAGAAGGTGTCATGAAGTTAAACCAGGGAGGTCCAGTACTAACTAAATCACAGGCTTGTCTCTATGGGCTGAGTTAAGCCCCTTAACAACTTCTCTGTTTTATTCTCTCCATCTGCTTTACCAGACTATTGGGAGGATTATTTAGTTAATGTTGAAGACTATATTTATCAATTCCACAAAATTTCTGTTATTTAATGATGAGAGAGCTCTAAACGGTGCCATGGGAGTATCACAGGGGCCAGCAACAGTGTTATTGTCAGTTGAGTCCTTCAGAGACCCACAGGACAAAATATGATATGCAGTTCTCAGAGCGTTTGGAATTGTGTTTCAATAATTATTTCTCCCTCTTACTCCTCCAAGGCAATTGAGTTTTCTACTTTGTGGGCTTGACCAGCAATTTGTTTTTTATGATGGTGGAAATTTTGAGAAGTCCCAACATTATCCTGAAAATGATTCTTGTAAACAGAAATTATAGTGACACAATGCACTACAAGGTGATAACCTTTCTTTCTACAGATCCAGGAACATTAATGCTTCATTTGAAATCCTTATCCAAGATCTTTCTCTTTTCCTTTAGTAAAAGAAACAGTCTAATTTTTAGTAACTTGATCCTAAACTACAGACTGGGAAGCCCTTAATATATCACATTTAATTGCATTTATTTTCTATAGGATATACAATACAGAGAAACTCAGAATTTGAAATAATAACATATGTTGAATATGTCAAGGAGAAAAGAATTTCCTTTGTGATTCAGGGTTTTAAACAGTCTGCATTTTAATAATTCAGTAATAGGTATCATTCTGATTCAGTGCAGATGAAAACACAGCCCAATATGCTTCAGCATACCTCTGATTTCCAGTTCTAGAATATTAACTCAGCACCTTGTAATCTGCAACTAAATATGAAACTTCCTACTTCAAAAAAGGACCATAGGGAAGAAAAATATTCCAACACACTCTTAATCAGCATACAATATGTCGGTCTTACAATGAGGCCTGGTAAACAAAATCTCCTCTAAAATGAAACTTCCATATGAGGTAAATCAGTTTTTTCAGGTCAGTAGGGTACCATTTGGTAAATTACCTCTGTTCCTTTCTACCACGAGAGATTGATATTCCCTCACTTATGTGGGCTAGTAATGCTCACCATGCATTAGACTCTTCTGAATTGCTCCAAGGATCATGCCCGGTTTGAATAAGACTGAAAATATTATTAATGGATAATTTAGACTTTAGGCCTGAGGCTAGATTCATGCTGTTACTCGGTCAGGATATTGGCACTTGCTCTTTTTTAATTTATGTTTGCACAACAGTGACATGAGCTAAGGTTGAATATCCTTCCAGAAATCTGGCCCAAATCCCTCTTTGTGTGGGTTTAATTTGCACCCTTCGTAGTATTTCTGTGTATTATAGTTGCTTTCATACCAGGTTGAATGGAATTTCAGACATGACTGAAAGGAGTTTTGTTTTCATAATTCAAAATTAATCATGCCCCAGCTATGTGAATAGAGCTCTCTGGGTGGTAATCCTGTAGTTAATCCTCTCACTTGAAAATGAAAACACTTATTTGTGATTTTTATTGAAGGTTATCATGTCTACAGAGCATGTGTTTGGCATGACTTCAGAGCATGGTTCCAGTAATTTCTACTGTGCTGCATGTTAATCATGTCAGTGCAGGGGCTCAGTTTCATGTCAGAACCATAAACAGAGTCTTGATGCTTTCCAATGTGGAGAAGGGTGATTGTAACTGAGCTGTCCAGGAAGGGTCAGCAGGGGCCCGGAGGCAGCTTCATAGAAAGTGGAGGTTAAGAGACAGATTCCCTTCCCCGAATGCTAAATATTTATTGTCTTCTTTTCTCCTATGTACAACTGGAGGGGCTTGCAGTAGACAAACACTTATCTGAATTGGCAGTCACTTCTGGAAAAATTAGGATGCTTGACCTATGTGTTCCAACATAAATTTCACTATTCACCATCCTCCATTCCTGTTATCTTGTCTGGTCAACTCAGTTCTTCTTCCTACTCCTCTTACTCTCACCATGCAGATCTTGCCCCTTGTGCAACCACCCCCAAAACACTGCTATAAATTCTAGCACATTACTCAGTTCTGGATCATCATTCATATGTCAGTGATTATGTGAATTTGAATTAATCATTTGATACATACTGTGTGTGTGTTTGCGGGGGTGGGGGTGAGGAGAGGGAGAGTTTTTCCCTTATCTGCTGCATATCATTCTCTTTTTCTAGTGTTCTATTGCACTTTCTTGGTCTTCCTCCCTCCTCCTCTTTCTCTAACTCTCTTGGTCTCTGAATCTCTCTCTCTTTCTCTTTTTTTTCCCTCTGTGTCTTTAGCTTTCTGTCCTTTTCATTTGCACTCTTTTCCTTTCTCTCTCTCATTTTCTCTCTCTTTCTCCCTCTAATTCTCCCTTTGTCTCTGCTTCCTCCTCTCCATCTCTCCTTAAATTTGCATTTCTCTAGACTTATTTTCCTTGCAATTAAATAGGACGATGATGTTTTTAAGCATCTTGTAAGACCAGTGAGCAATCCAAGTTTATTTTTAAGTGATTATGTTGTTTGGGGGGATTTCCTTTGTGACCCACAAATCGCACCATTTTACCTAAGTGTATGTAGGAACAGCATTTGTGGTAATGCCTTTTTAAACACTGGATATTAAAGGCTCTGCTGGCCTATTTAGAAAAATGGCATGAACCGTTAGCAGAGCTATGATCTATTTTCAGACGTGAGAATGGAGACTGTGAACTCTGAGAAGCCTGGTGGTATTACTGCTAAATCATTTGTATACCGTTAAATGATATAGTGATGGGGGCGCCAGTTCCTTCAACAGTTTTCGCTTTATATTTGCAACTCTCCAAGACTTTTCACAATTGCCTCCTCTGAAACTGTTGAGTAGAAGGGGACATAAAATACAGAAATTTGGAATTAAATCTTTTATTTGGGAATTCACTAAATAGAAGGGAGTGTGGGCTCTTCCAGCTACTTTACGGTCTGAGGACAATATAGGAGAAGTGAAACCTCACATTCTGTATGGTGTTGTAGCTTCACATGTGGTCATTTTAATGAGACTTAATTATCACCTGCCTAAAAAAGTAATTGGTTTAAATAACCTAAGGTTATTTCCTTATCTTTACCCAAATTAAATACTGTTATGTTGTTTTTCCTGGATTAAACTTTATCTCAAAAGTATGCACTGATTTGAACAAGAGTTTATACAGTTACATCTACATGTTAAACTGTAATAAGAAAAGCAACCTCATGTACTTACCAACCAATTTAAGAAATAGAACACTCGACTATAACATAAGCCCCTCTGTAACCCTGGTATAAATTTTAGTCTTTTTCAACCCATTTTGTTCTTTTGGCTCCCCGTGACACACACCCCCCTCATATTTCCCTACTTAAGATACCCGACAAAAGAGACTATAAGTAAAAGACAGTATTCATCCTTGCCTTGTTCTTATCTTATTGCTTTCAGTGTTTTACCACTAAGTGTGATCTTTAAGTTTTTTGTTGATACCTTTTTATCAGAGTGAGAAAGCTCCCTTAAATTCCTGGTTTACTGAAAGCTTTTGTCAGGAATGGAGAATTGAGTATTGTCAAGTAAATTTTTTCTACATCTACTAAATGAGCAAACAATTTTTTCTTTTATTCTACATCAGACACTGACTATAAATTCTAATTTCTGACCCCAAATTCTCATGAGAGAGCATCTGATTGGTCCAGTGCCAGGAGTGAATGTGGGTCCAGCCAATTATAACCCAGGGGAGGAGACAGGTTAGGTCCATGTAGATCATTGCCCGTTCAATAGAGGCTATGGCTAAAGATCTATGATCAAGATGGGGCATGTGTTATAGCATACGTGGGGTGGGGGTAATGAGAAGACGATTGCTACCTCTCATATGCCTTCTTTCTTGATATCTTAATTTTACTATATTTATTTGGTAGTCTTTCCTCCAACTAAAGGCAATTGTTGAGTTAATAAAAGATACATGCAAAATGTCATCACCATTCACTAAATGTTTTTTATAAGTCACAAAAGCACACAACTAGTTTGTTATGTCACAAAAAGCCCTCCAAAAATAGAATCAATAGGGCTTCCTTGGTGGCGCAGTGGTTGAGAATCTGCCTGCCAATGCAGGGGACACGGGTTCGAGCCCTGGTCTGGGAAGATCCCACATGCCACAGAGCAACTAGCCCCGTGAGCCACAACTACTGAGCCTGTGCATCTGGAGCCTGTGCTCCGCAACAAGAGAGGCCCGCGCACCACGATGAAGAGTGGCCCCCACTTGCCGCAGCTAGAGAAAGCCCTCGCACAGAAATGAAGACCCAACACAGCCAAAAATAAATAAATTAATTAATTAATAAATAGAATCAATAAACCATCAGAAAGCTGTCATTTAAAAAATTTCTTTCTGCACATTATACTATTGAAAGTGTGTATGAATCTTCTTGCTAGATTAAGGACAAACTGTTAAACTAATTTATATTTAATTTAATATACTCAGCATACTTAGGAGATTATCATAAACTGACAGTATTTTATTTCTCATTATATATCTTGGCACAATGCCAAGTACGACATTCATTGACAGTTATCCTGACTTCAAAAAATCAACAATTAAAAAATAAAACGTCCTCAGTGACAAAGTAATAAGCCTATGCATCTCTGCATTGATGATAAACACATTATTGATGTAGTCTGCAGAAAATGAAGAGGCATGATGCAGGTTTTTGCCAGGTGGAATGACAAGGAATAATGAAAAAAAGCACAACAAAATTTGAAAGCCAGTGATTTGAACTCCTGCACAGGCCTGAAGGGTTGGAGTAATCTTCTATCAATCAAACATTTCCAAAATCAAACCATCCATCAATTATCAACTTAAAACCCTAAGGATGTTTCACTTAATGCAGTAACTTACTGGGAACTTTGCTTTAACAATCAATAATATTTGAATTGTGTATGGCTGAGTCGCTTTGCTGTGCACCTGAAACTATCACAAATTTGTTAATCTGCTATACTCCAATATACAACAAAAGATTTAAAAATTTTTTGAATTGTTATTAGCCTTGCATTTTAGTTTACGAAGCCACTTTCTAATAAGACTGCATTATGGAAAGGTGGGAGGTGGTAATCCCTCTGCAATGTGCAATGTTTTGTGTGCATAATTCACCTGCTTAGTGGTATACGATATGGAGGAAAGTAATATTTTGGCCAAATTGTTACTGAACAAACCTGTAACTATTTTTATATCGAGAAAGTGGATATACAAATGGATAGTGGCCAGATCGTAAATAACAACAGAACCCTTTCTCATAATCTGAGTGATCAGCAGGAAAGGCAAACAGACAGGACTTGGTCAATGACTGCCAGCTTCCCAGTTTATGCCCCTGCTTCCAAGTCATGATCACCCAGGGAAAGTCAAATGTGCTCCTCAACCAACCAACCTTGGTATACTGTAGAGGAAGGCATGTAAAAGCTCACAGAGACTGGAATCCTAGAGTAGATTTATCATTTAAGGTCTGCTCAACCATCCTCTTAATATACCCCCTGGGAGAGTCTAGAGGACACTCTCTCTACAAAGCTTTTTAGGAATGCATTGTTGAGGAGAGTCCTGGCATACTAGAAGAGTTCTGTGGAGGTTGTTCTCCACTGGCTGGGAATACATTCAGAATGCCATTGAACTGGACCCCTTGAATTCAATGCGGACGATGTGTACCTGGGATAGCAGAAGCCAACTAGTGGTGCTTAATCACCAAGAAAAGGTGACTGTGGTTCCTGTAATGGGCATCACAGTCAAGGCAGTCATTAAAATGCTTTTACCAGCTAAGGTTTTTGCCTTTGGCTAATTGGCCCTGGTTTCCCTCAAACTGAAATAGATGGCATTCTACAAAAATCTTATTTGATTTACCTATTTAAAAGAGTTCTAAATCTGGTTAATGTTAATAGAGGTCTGACTCGAATTACCAAAATAGAGAGTTTTAATCCCTCCACCAGTTCCTATACTTGACCCAGTTCACAGACTCAGAGCTCCTAGAGCATGTGGGAGGGCAAGACCCCCCGAGGAAGGACCCTGCTACACTGCCAAAAATATACCATACATCTTCCTCCTTCTTCAAAGAACTTGTGGCCACTTTTCAGAGTGACTCTGAATTTGGGAAGGGGGACTACACAAACTATTCACGGATTACTGAGCACTGACTCTGAACTGACCCTAATTCCTGGAGACACCAAACACCAACTCTGGCCCAGTGGTGTGAGTAGGGCTTTTATGGAATTTAGATGATAAATGGAGGTTTGCCTCAGGTCCATCTCAGAGTGGGTCCAGTGGGTCCATAAACCCACCACAGGTGGTTTTTTTTTTTTTTTTAATTCAGTTCTGGAATTCTTTGTTGGAATAAATACACTTAGCAACTGGCAGAATCCTCACATGTGTTCCTTGACCCATGGACTAGATGAAAGTTGGCAGACTTCAGCAGCCAACACTCACGGCTGGTGGGGGATGGGTGTTCTGGCCAGTGAAGGGGATTTGCAAGGGACACCAAGAACATCTACCACTGCACATACTTCTGGGATGAGGGGTATGGGAACAGACCCTGACATTTTAAATTTTCACTTACATTTTATTTTCATTGCATTCCCTTTAAATTCTCTTATCATTCCTTTTCGTGTTTGAATTTTATTTCCATAGGATATTTTATACCAATTGTAAACAATTCAAAGAAATTAAATTCTACTTTTGAAGTTTCCCTTAAGAAGTTAATAAAGCAATGGTTTTAAAGCACCTATTTAACATATTCCTACAGTAAAAACTGGGGATGCCAACCATTCAAGCCAACGCATAAAGGCCTCATTCTTCAGAAAATTGGGAGTAACTGATACCAGTTGGCTTCAAAATGTGCTAGATTTATTAAAATTCTCATTATTTCTCCATGTTTCTGTTGACATTTGTATTGTGTGATGATAGCAAAAAGGTCTTTGCAGATATAAACTAGACCCATCATGTTAATGCTGAGGAACTCAGAAACCGCTTGGCTCAACCCCCTTATTTTAGAGATAATATTGTGGACACACAAAGGAGGAAAATGAGTTGACTGAATTGGCAGACACTTAGAAAAACTAGGACTCACAGCCACTGTGTTCCAGTCCCCCATTAACGTACTTTTCACATATTTACGAAGTCCTAATTCTTAGACTGAAGAAGTTTGTTTATTGGGCTTTTCTTTTCTGATCATCTGTTAAGTCCTTACATATCAGGGAAGAGAGAAAACCAAAGTAGACTCATTTTGTTGAAATGAATATTCACTATTAGTTGAGTATAAAAATATGATGGAATGATTTATTTACCAAAGTTTTCCTTAGAATAGATTTTTTATTCCAGGGAAGGGGAAAGAAGATCGTGGGAAATATTAGGATAGGAATGAAAAACTCCTAATGTGCACATCAGAAGAGGAGGCAAGGTAGGAGCTTGCCTGACCCAGAGATAGCCCGTAAGGCTAACTATCCTATGAACAAGTGGTCAGTTCCAAGGAGGTTGAATAAAGAGAGAGAAAACATACTGAATAATAATTCTAATAATAAGTGGGTGCAGAAATGTGTTAGGCATACTATGCAGCACCATCTATAAAAGTAAATAATACTTTTATATTTACCTGCATATATGCAAAACACCTCTGGAAGGATACAGAAGGAAATGATCATATGAGTTTCTCCTGACAGGGAACCAATTGATTGGAAAGAGGGAGGAATGAAGAGTCTCCAATGTATATTCTTTGTTAATTTCATTTTAAAACCATTTAAATGTGTTGCCTACTATAATTTTGAATTATGAAGTGAAGGTAGAGCTCCAAATTTAAAAAAATGATGATGACAAAAATATTTAAAACCTTACATTTGTTAACCACACACATGTGCCAGGTATTTTACATGCATCACCTGATTTAATCTTTACCTCAATCCCATTTCTCAGATTTGGGGAAACTGAAGTTTGGTGAGGTTGTCTTTGTAAGTTTTCTATAGGTTTGACCCTGTGTGAAAGATAGCTAGCGCACTAAACACTTGCCTTCAATATGAGACTGAGAATTAAATATCCAGATAAACCTTGCTGTATCAATTAGCATTACAATTTCCCCAACTGTTTCTTGGTAAACATTGCATGTTAGCAAAACTATGTTTTAAAACTTGATTGAAATTGACTAAAATAGAAACAATATTCAGTACCTAAGGCATCAGAAAGACTGAATTGTGGATCCAGAATCTTGTTGACTACAAGTGCAGAGTATGAATATCCTTTCCTGCAGCCACAGTGCTGCCGGCAGATGTGGACCTAAAATCACTCTGCCCTTGGTGTCTTCCCTCTCTGCCACTGAGAATGATCTTCAAAGCAGAGAACTAGATTGTGGCATGTTGAAAGCCATGTGGAAAGCATTTTCCTCACTGACTGTTGAGACTGAGTGTGAGCTTAAGTTCACCTTTTGAAAAATCCTTATATCATTTAGCAGATTGTCCAATATTACACTTGGCACACAGAGACGCTCATACAAATTCTACACATAATTCAAACATCTTATGTTTATAAGAGAAGCAAACCAACAAACTATGTGGGCTCAAACTAGATTCAAACTAGTGTTACACTTCTAGAATCCTGCTTTATATTTTGTTGAATATAAATAATTCCTAAAATATCAAAATGTGTAATATCTTCACACATGTAACATGTTCATGAATCTCTGAGTGCTTCATATTTTTGTGCTGGATATTAGTAAGTTTATCTCAATTATTCCACACAGGTTTGAAAAGAAGTGCTCTTATGTACATGAACATTACATTTATCATTTTAACTTCCTGTCCTCAACCTATAATTTTAGAATTGATCCCATTATCCTATGCTAATTACCAATTAGTTTAGTAAAAACTATTTCTTGTATTGGCTCTTTTTTGTGTATTTAGATCATATTTGCTTCAACAACATCTGTTTATTCCCCTTTAAAGAATTTCAAATAATTCCTGTGTTCTAATATATATACCTTCTTTTACAGTATGTACTCAATAAACTGCATTCCATAAATTATTTTTAGTAACTTAGTATGATTCTGAAGCAATTCAAATTCATAATTATGCATTTCACATGCCAATAATGTTAGTACAAAAACTATAGCCTTCTAAAATTGGATTTCATCTCATAGAAGTAATTTTATTTTTAAAAGAAACTATAATTTTCAAGAGCAAACTTAAATGTCCCTCATACTGAATTTCATTTGAAACACTATATTCTGTGGAATGATGTGGAATGAATCCTCTGTGTTATCAGATTTTAATTTTTATTTATTTTTATTTTTCTAACAAGAGAACAGTTGACTTCTAAATTCCACTTACACACCACTCATTTCACAAAAACTCCATAACACCTGAAAACAATCTAGCACAGGGCTACATACATCTCACCAAGCCCAAAGGAGATGGAAACATTTAAGTATCTCTTTAGAGGGAAGGAAATGCTATCTTTAGTGTGCCTCTCTATATGTGTCAACTTCATAGCTAAATTATCCTATGAACTCACACCAAGCCTTACTCTTGGTCACACCTCTTATCCCTTTATAAACCTTTAGGTTTTTATGATCTGTTAGGCATAGATAGATATACATCTGTTCCACAGACCAAAGTTTTACGTAGGCACCTGCCTAAGTAGTTCAAAGGCTACTAGTAAAAATACCTTGAGCATACAAATAGTGCCCAGCTTCACTTTAAGATGAACATATTTTCTATGCGCCACAATCCTCATGGCCTTGCTTTCAGCAACTCACATGGTTGACACCTGTGGCTAGTTGGTTCTACAGCTCAGGAATAAGAATAAAGTCTCAGGTTCAAAGCATGTTGCATCATTTAACAGGAGGAGGGTACAAATCAACCATGGGACCATATAATAAAAATTCATTAAAAAATTGTTGTACCCAATGGGAAATTGAATTTGAATGAAATTTTCTGGGTCCAGATGATATTATAGGAATCTCAAGATTTTCAAAGCAATATTAAAGCATTTAAAAATACCTTGATTTTGTCCCATTTATTTCAGTCTTATCTAAAAGAAGTTGATTAATTAGTACAAGCTGTATATTCTATCATTTAAGTATTTTT
Source organism: Eschrichtius robustus (assembly GCF_028021215.1). NCBI lineage: Eukaryota > Metazoa > Chordata > Mammalia > Artiodactyla > Eschrichtiidae > Eschrichtius > Eschrichtius robustus. The sequence continues at coordinate 50,887,028 of NC_090831.1, read as the reverse complement.
TCATTAAAATTTTCTAGTTTTTTCCTCAAATACTCCAACAGATTTTAATGTATGTTAAAAAATAAGGAATGCACTCAATAATTAATAAGTCTGGGTTGAATTAAAGACAGCAGAGGTAACAGAAGTTCACTCTTAACTGGAAAAATTCAGTATGTCTATCAAATGGTACATGGAAATAAGAAATAAAGCTATAGTTAAGATTAATTATTTTTTTTTTACTATGGCAAGCTACTGGATTTAGAAACAGTAGTAAACAAGAATATAATATTAATCATATAATTGATGAGACCATATTATTATATAATGGAGAGAAACAGTATTAAAAATTACACCATGAAGCTGAACTGGGTTTTACTTAAAGAAAATATGGCCAAACAGCTATATGCTAAGCTTAAGATTGTGTTGCATTTGGGAAAAATGTAGTCCAGATAGCCTTTGTTAACGTTTTGGCAACCTTATAAGAGGTACAGAAAAAGACACTGGGGATTCAATTTGAATAAGGGAAAGAAAAATATAAATAGGAGTAGCACTGTCCATTGCTACTATAATATGTTCTTTTGCTGAAATCTTAATAGGTTATTCTTAGGGGAGTTTTATTTGTAGGCCTGAAGTTTAGAAATTAGAAAAATAAAAGTTTTCATAAAATACCATTGATTTTAGTTACAGGAGTTTCATGCTATCCTGAATAATAAATGATAGAAATTTGGTTTGAAAATGCATTGTTAGTTATTCCTATGCAAATAGAGAGCCCTTTCCAATTCCTCTTTTTTTTTTTTTTTTTTTCCATCCTGGAGGAAGGATTCCATTAGAAAAATCTGCTAAAGTAGATTCGTTATTAGGAGCTGACTCCATCATTAAGTGCCTGCAGAATCTGAGCAGATTTTGAGTATAGCTGCAGTTACCAGCAAAATATTTGTTCAATGAACACATTATAGGCAATTTTTAATATTTTTAATTTACAGTGGCTTTTGTGGTCTAACTATTTGTCCATGAATTCAAGAGAAGAAGTTGGATACATGTGAAATCTATTGGTCATGAGCAATTTAACATTCATCATATTGTGTGTATTTACAGTAAAAATAACATAAGATTTGTGGCTAAGTTACCTAAAGAATAGATGATTTCTATTGCATTGTATGTCCTAAGTCTTTGGCAGCTTAAATTTTATTTCACTGTTTTTATAATGATACTAGTGAAAATAGTAACACAGTAAATGGTTTTAAAAGAAGATGGAGGCAAAAGATATATTAGCTACTGTACATTTTCATTGGCTACTACACCTTTCTCTAAAAAGATTATTATATATACCATTACAGGTGAAAAACATGGACACATACAGACACAGATGTCTTCATGATTCTTTCTTTTTGGTTTCACTGGGTGTTCTCCAGTACTGTGATTAAAATATCAGCAAGTAAGATACAATTATGTTGTCAAGGACTCAACACCAAACATAAGATTTGCTACTGCTTCATTACTTCTCATAATTCTTACCGGCTAGCCTTTTAAGACAGGTGTTGCAGTTATCACTGAGAGAATCTCTCAGCTTTATTCATCTTTCAATCAACTTTCACTGACTTGTTGATGCAAGGAGTGCATTTGCCTCCAGCAGTCGGCCTAAAAGCACTTGTAATTCAGAGAGGAACATTTTATGTTCTCTCTGTTAAAACATTACAATTATAACTTTCTGCCAGATTTACAGATGGAGAGAAGAATCAATTTACGGATCCCAGGTGGAAATTACTGGTGTCATGAGAGAATGGAACCGGTAATTCTGCACTTACCAACAGTTTCAGTAAGGTTCATTTCCATTCTCGTTTACCCCTCCATTTGAAATTTGAAGGTATTGTACGACTGATGACAACTCTCATACAAGTTAGAATGTGAACAGCTTGTGTAACTGGTATTTCTTTAGACCACACGAGGCTAAGTACTCAGCAGTGTCACAATCATAATGAAAAAAGTTCAAGCCCAACCAACTGCAGAACTGTGAGAATTACAGATTCCTTCAGATCCTACCCAACTTCCTGTTAGGAAGGGGGTCTCATAACGCTCCCAAGAATAACTGTCTTGGATTCTATAAAATGTATAGTTACACTTCCTCTTCTGCCAAGACTCAGATACAAGTCAATGGGAGCTGAATTTAGGAATCATTTTAGTGACACAGTATTCAGGAGCTAATATTTCTCTCTCACTTCCACACTTTACAGATGTTTTCTCTCTCCCTCCTCAGGAAGGTGTTCTTCTTTCAAAGTCCCTCAGTTCCACATATGCTGGTTCACATTACTGGCCCTTTAGATTTGCTATTGCAGGCCTCCTGATATTTAAAAATATTTTTTATTGTGGTAAAATGTACATAAAACCTACCATTTAAACCATTTTTAAGTGTACAGTTCAATGGTATTAACTACATTCACATTGTTGTGCAGTCATCACTACAATCCATTTTTAGAATTTTTTCAACATCCCAAAGTGCAACTCTGTACCCATTAAACCATAACTCCCCATTCTCTCTGCCTCCCAGCCCCTGAAAAACACCCTTCTACTTTCTGTCTCTAGGAATCTGACTACTCTAGGTATCTTATAAAAGTAGAATCGTACAATATTTGTCCTAGTGTGTCTGGCTATTTCACTTAGCATAACGTCTTCAAGGTTCATCCATGTTGTTACATATATCTTTTTAACAGTGAATAATATTCCATTGTATGTGTATGCCACCTTTGGTTTATTCATCTGTCAATGGACATTTGGGTTGTTTCCACCTTTCAGCTATTGTGAATAACTCTGTTGTTATGAACACTGGTACACAAATATCTGTTCAAGACCCTACTTTCTATTCTTCTGGGTATATACCCAGTAGTGGAATTGCTGGATCATGCAAAAAGTTTAACTTTTTGAGGAATTGCCATACTCTTTTCCATAGTGGCTGTATCATGTTACATTCCCACTATAAAAGAACAAGTGTTCTAGTTTATCCACATCCTCACCAACTCCTGTTATTTTCTGGTTTTTGATAATAGGTATGAAGTGGCATCTCATTGTGGTTTTGATTTGCATTTCTCTAGTGATTAGTGATAAGCATTTTTTTCATGTGCTTATTTGGCTTTCTGATATTTTAAGGTCATTCTACCACATTTAAATTTAGAATTGTCTTATGTTAGAGCGTGTAAAGAAAGCAGTAGATTTAGCCACTGGACTGAAGGCCAAGATAAGTTCCTGGTTCTTAAATTGAAATTCATTTCTAACAAATTAAGGGAATCTTTTCAGGTACCTCATGCCTAACTTATACTGAAATTGGTACCTTGAAGAAGGTCTCAAATTAAACAAAAACTAATGGGCTCAGTGGTCAAGTTGCAAATGTCAAAAAAAAACCAAAAAAAGAAACCTATCCTAGGTTGGAAAACTGAAGATCTACCATTTGCAAGGAAAAAGTTTTCCATAGAGCTCGAGGAAACTAGCAGATTTTGAGCCCACTGAGAATAACCCTCTGTTTTCAAACTGTTTTCTTTGAAAAAAGAAACCAATGCTGTTAAAACACAGCTTCAAAACAAAGACCAAATCAAGTGTGTAACCATTAAGACAAAGCCCCAGGGCATGATCTACTCAAGGATGTGGCTGGTACAACCTCTGTTAGCACTATGAAAGGATTAAGGTAGTACCCTGTAGATGCTATGAGTTAGAACAAAGCAATCAATCCTAAAAAGATTGAGCACATGGTGTGCAGAAGCCAGATATGTCCAAAGCCTTAGTAAATAAGTCTAGAGGAAAACGTACTGATCAAAAAGACTTACTGGTTATGAATCATAAATACGGAATACCTATAGAATTTGTGAGCTCCATTGGCAACAAAATACTTTAAAATTCAAGATATAAGAATACCTTTAGAACCGTAACTTTATGTAAGCACGAAGTGAACTCAGGAAGCTACTCAGCCACCAAGATTTTGTTCTTCAATGCCCTTTTCAGATATGACCAAGGGGAATGACATCAAAGGACATGCCATGTGGTAAAGCAACAATCCTGGCGAAAACTGGACTGAGGAACTACCACAGGAGGTAGATAAGGGCCTGATGAAGGGATATACCCTACCCACAAGTTACGTGAACCTTGCAACATTTGGCCTCCAGAATTTCAGAACTGCTGTGGAATGATAGTTACTACATGGCTCTCATTCCACACCCGCCCCCCACCCCCACCTTTTACATGGGAGCGTTTATTACAGTACTTTCTTGTGCCAGTGGTGTGTAGAGGACAGTTTAGTTGTCTTTTTAGTTCATAGGTCTCCTGATCAAGAGGATCCTCATCTGGATCTGAGGTAAATCATTAGATCCTGGACTTCAAGCCCAATGTTTTGACTGGATGAGAATCTGGGAGTTGGGACAGGGAGAGTGAATTTTGCAGTGGTAGATTGGATTCTCCCCCCAGTTCTCCACTCCCCTTCTGCCATAGGATCTTTCATGTCTTTAGAATAAAGGGATATATGTTCTCATACCACTAATATTGAACATGGCCACATAACCAGCTTTGGCTAAAGAAATTTTACTAGAATGTGATGCAAGCAAGGATCTTTAAAGTGTTTGCGTGGCATGGCTTTGCCTCTTGTTTTCCATTGATATATCATGATATGAACATGCCCTGGAGAACTGCATGGAAGGAGCATCTAGAGACCTGTGGGCTGAAAGAAAACTAGCGTGAAGCCTGGACTCAACCTGAGCTGATACATTACTTGATGCAGGGCCACCCTATTCAAATTGCAAACCTGTGAGTGGGAAAAATAAATGCTCTTCCTGCAAGCTACTGAGATTTTGCAGAGGTTTGTTTCACATCCTTATTGTGGTGACACTTGACTAATAAAGGGGTAATTAAAATAAATTTCTAATCTGCAAGGGATTTCTCCTTTTCAATTTCCTCTCAAAATTACTAATAATGAAGAGCAAATCACTGAGGACAATCTAACTGTACTGCTTTTGGTATCTTGGTTATATTCTTCTTAAAAAACAATTTTCCACTTCTCCACCCATTTCAGACACCTATTTTAATGTATTAAATGAACATTCTTGCGATCTGCTCTCTACATGTTTATTTAGAGTTTTGTAACGTATAAACTGTATTGTATTGTATGTTTACTTTGCATAAATTATACATGTGTTTCTTACTTTTTTCATGGAAAATATTATATTTTGACATCTGCAATGTTGATGTACACAAGTCACATTCCTTGACTCTGAATTTCGCAGTGGTATTCAGGCATATGTATATAACAATCTTGATTCTCCTATTCCCCTGGTCATAGCAACCCAGATGGTCCTTTTCTTCTACAAACACCAGTAGGATAAGCATCCTTGTCTATGTTTCTGTACAGACCTGCGTGAAAGTTTCTCTATGTTACATCTAAAGGTGAACATGCTTGGATACTCTGAATTCTGGCAAATTTTTCTTTTTTTTTTTTCTACTACATTTTTTTTTATTAGTTATCTATTTTATACATATTGGTACATATATGTCAATCACAATCTCCCAATTCATCCCACCCCCACCACCACCACCACCCCGCCCACCCGTTTTCCCGCCTTGGTGTCCATACGTTCGTTCTCTACGTCTGTGTCTCTATTTCTGCCCTGCAAACCAGTTCATGTGTACCATTTTTCTAGATCCCGCAGATATGCGTTAATATATGATATCTGTTTTTCTCTTTCTGACTTACTTCACTCTGTATGACAGTCTCTAGGTCCATCCACATCTCTGCAAATTACTCGTTCCTTTTTATGGCTGAGTAATATTCCATTGTATATATGTACCACCTCTTCTTTATCCATTCGTCTGTCAATGGGCATTTAGGTGTCTTCCATGACCTGGCTATTGTAAATAGTGCTGCAATGAACACTGGGGTGCATGTGTCTTTTTGAATTATGGTTTTCTCTGGGTATATGCCCAGTAGTGGGATTGCTGGGTCATATGGTAATTCTATTTTTAGTTTTTTAAGGAACCTCCATGCTGTTCTCCATAGTGGCTGTATCAATTTACATTCCCACCAATAGTGCAGGAGGATTCCCTTTTCTCCACACCCTCTCCAGCATTTGTTGTTTGTAGATTTTCTGATGATGACCATTCTAACTAGTGTGAAGTGATACCTCACTGTAGTTTTGATTTGCATTCCTCTAATAATTAGTGATGTTGAGCAGCTTTTCATGTGCCTCTTGGCAATCTGTATGTCTTCTTTGGAGAAATGTCTCTGTAGGTCTTCTGCCCATTTTTTGATTGGGTCGTTTGTTTTTTTGCTATTGAGCTGCATGAGCTGTTTATATACTTTGGAGATTAATCCTTTGTCTGTTTATTCATTTGCAAATATTTTCTCCCATCCTGAGGGTTGTCTTTTCATCTTGTTTATAGTTTCCTTTGCTGTGAAAAAGCTTTTAAGTTTCATTAGGTCCATTTGTTTATTTTTCTTTTATTTCCATTACTCTAGGAGGTGGGTCAAAAAAGATCTTGCTGTGCTTTATGTCAAACAGTGTTCTTCTTATGTTTTCCTCTAAGAGTTTTATAGTGTCTGGTCTTACACTTAGGTCTTTAACCCATTTTGAGTTTTTTTGTGTGTATGGTGTTGGGGAGTGTTCGCATTTCATTCTTTTACATGTAGCTGTCTAGTTTTCCCAGCACCACTTATTGAAGAGACTGTCTTTTCTCCATTGTATATCCTTGCCTCCTTTGTCATAGATTAGTTGACTATAAGTGCATCGGTATATCTCTGGGCTTTCTATCCTGTTCCATTGATCTATATTTCTGTTTTTGTGCCAGTACCATATTGTCTTCATTACTGTAGCTTTTTAGTATTGTCTGAAGTCAGGGAGTCTGATTCCTCCAGCTCTGTTTTCTTCCTTCAAGATTGCTTTGGCTATTCGGGGTCTTTTGTGTCTCCATACAAATTTTAAGATTTTTTGTTCTAGTTCTGTAAAAAATGCCATTGGTAATTAGATAGGGATTGCATTGAATCTGTAGATTGCTTTGGGTAGTATCGTCATTTTTACAATATTGATTCTTCCAATCCAAGAACATGGTCTATCTCTCCATCTGTTTGTGTCATCTTTGACTTCTTTCATCAGCGCACGTTATAGTTTTCTGAGTACAGCTCTTTTACCTCCTTAGGTAGGTTTATTCCTAGGTATTTTATTCTTTTTGTTGCAATGGTGAATGGGATTGTTTCCTTAATTTCTCTTTCTGATCTTTCATTGTTAGTGTATAAGAATGCAAGAGATTTCTGTGCATGAGTTTTGTATCCTGCAACTTTACCAAATTCATTAATTAGCTCTAGTAGTTTTTTGGTGGCATCTTTAGGATTCTCTATGTATAGCATCATGTCATCTGCAAACAGTGACTGTTTTACTTCTTCTTTTCCAATTTGTATTCCTTTTATTTCTTTTTCTTCTCTGATTGCCGTGGCTAGGACTTCCAAAACTATGTTGAATAACAGTGGTGACAGTGGACATCTTTGTCCTTTTCCTGATCTTAGAGGAAATGCTTTCTGTTTTTTCAGTCATCATTGAGAATGATGTTTGCTGTGGGTTTGTTGTATATGGCCTTTATTATGTTGAGGTAGATTCCCTCTATGCCCACTTTCTGGAGAGATTTTGTCATAAATGGGTATTGAATTTTGTCAAAAGCTTTTTCTGCATCTATTGAGATTATCATATGGTTTTTATTCTTCAATTTGTTAAAATGGTGTATCACATTGATTGATTTGCATATATTGAAGAATCCTTGCATCCCTGGGATAAATCCCACTTGATCATGGTGTATGATCCCCTTAACGTGTTGTTGGATTCTGTTTGCTAGTATTTTATTGAGGATTTTTGCATCTATATTCACCAGTGATATTGGTCTGTAATTTTCTTTTTCTGTAGTATCTTTGTCAGGTTTTGGTATCAGGGTGATGGTGGCCTCGTAGAATGAGTTTGGGAGTGTTCCTTCCTCTGCAATTTTTTGGAAGAGTTTGAGAAGGATGTGTGTTAGCTCTTCTCTAAATGTTTGATAGAATTCACCTGTGTAGGCATCTGTTCCTGGACTTTTGGTTGTTGGAAGATTTTTAATCACAGTTTCAATTTCATTACTTGTGATTGGTCTGTTCATATTTTCTATTTCTTCCTGGTTCAGTCTTGGAAGGTTATCCCTTTCTAAGAATTTGTCCATTTCTTCCAGGTTGTCCAATCTATTGGCATAGAGTTGCTTTCAGTAGTCTCTTAGGACACTTTGTATTTCTGCGGTGTCTGTTGTAACTTCTCCTTTTTCATTTCTAATTTTATTGATTTGAGTCCTCTCCCTCTTTTTCTTGATGGGTCTGGCTAAAGGTTTATCAATTTTGTTTATCTTCTCAAAGAACCAGCTTATAGTTTTATTGCTCTTTGCTACTATTTTCTTTGTTTCTATTTATTTCTGCTCTGTTCTTTATGATTTCTTTCCTTCTGCTAACTTTGGGTTTTGTTTGTTCTTCTTTCTCTAGTTCCTTTACGTGTAAGGTTAGATTGTTTATTTGAGATTTTTCTTGTTTCTTGAGGTAGCATTGTATTGCTATAAACGTCCCTCTTAGAACTGCTTTTGCTGCGTCCCATAGATTTTGGATCGTCGTATTTTTGTTGTCATTTGTCTCTAGGTATTTTTTGATTTCCTCTTTGATTTTTTCAGGGATCTCTTGGTTATTTAGTAATGTATTGTTTAGCCCCCATGTGTTTGTGTTTTTTACGTTTTTTCCCTGTAACTTATTTCTAACCTCATAGCGTTGTGGTCAGAAAAGATGCTTGATATGATTTCAATTTTCTTAAATTTACAGAGGCTTGGTTTGTGACCCAAGATGTGATCTATCCTGGAGAATGTTCCATGCGCACTTGAGAAGAAAGTGTAATCTGCTGTTTTGGGATGGAATATCCTATAAATATCAATTAAATCTATCTGGTCTATTGTGTCATTTAAAGCTTCTGTTTCCTTATTAATTTTCTGTCTGAATGATCTGTCCATTGGTGTAAGTGTGGTGTTAACGTCCCCTACTATTATTGTGCTACTGTTGATTTCCTCTTTTATAGCTGTTAGCATTTGCCTTATGTATTGAGGTGCTCCTATGTTGGGTGCATATATATTTATAACTGTTATATCTTCTTCTTGGATTGATCCCCTGATCATTATGTAGTGTCCTTCCTTGTCTCTTACAACAGTCTTTATTTTAAAGTCTATTTTATCTGATATGAGCATTGCTACTCCAGCTTTCTTTTGATTTCCATTTGCATGGAATATCTTTTTCCATCCCCTCACTTTTAGTCTATATGTGTCCCTAGGTCTGAAGTGGGTCTCTTGTAGATAGCATATATATGGGTCCTGTTTTTGTATCCATTCAGCGAGCCTGTTTCTTTTGGTTGGAGCATTTAATCCATTCACATTTAAGGTAATTATCAGTATGTATGTCCCTATTACCATTTTCTTAATTGTTTTGAGTTTGTCTTTTAGGTCCTTTTCTTCTCTTGTGTTTCCCACTTACAGAAGTTCCTTTAGCATTTGTTGTAGAGCTGGTTTGGTGGTGCTGAATTCTCTTAGCTTTTGCTTGTCTCTAAAGCTTTTGATTTCTCCATCAAATCTGAATGTGATCCTTGCTGGATAGAGTAATCTTGGTTGTAGGTTCTCTCCTTTCATCACTTTAAATATATCATGCCACTCCCTTCTGGCTTGTAGAGTTTCTGCTGAGAAATCAGCTGTTAACCTTATGGGACTTCCCTTGTATGTTATTTGTTGTTTTCCCCTTGTTGCTTTTAATAATTTATCTTTAATTGTTGTCAATATGATTACTATGTGTCTCGACGTGTTTCTCCTTGGGTTTATCCTGTATGGGACTCTCTGCACTTCCTGGACTTGGATGGCTATTTCCTTTCCCATGTTAGGGAAGTTTTCGACTATAATCTCTTCAAATATTTTCTCGGGTCCTTTCTCTCTCTCTCTTCTCCTTCTGGAACCCCTATAATGCAAATGTTGATGCGTTAATGTGGTCCCAGAGGTCTCTTAGGCTGTTTTCATTTCTTTCCATTCTTTTTTCTTTATTCTGTTCTGCGGCAGTGATTTCCACCATTCTGTCTTCCCGGTCACTTATCCATTCTTCTGCCTCAGTTATTCTGCTATTGATTCCTTCTAGTGTATTTTTTATTTCAGTTATTGTATTGTTCATCTCTGTTTGTTTCTTCTTTAATTCTTCTAAGTCTTTGTTAAACATTTCTTGCATCTTCTCGATCTTTGCCTCCATTCTCTTTCCGAGGTCCTGGATCATCTTCACTATCATTATTCTGAATTCATTTTCTGGAAGGTTGCCTATCTCCACTTCATTTAGTTGTTGTTCTGGTGTTTTATCTTGTTCCTTCATCTGGTACATAGTCCTCTGCCTTTTCATTTTGTCTATATTTCTGTGAATGTGGTTTTCGTTCCACAGGCTGCAGGATTGTAGTTCTTTTTGCTTCTGCCCTGGCAAATTTTTCTACTCTGAGTTTACAGTAATATCTTTGTTATTTTAACTTACACATATATGATTACTTTTGAATTTATATCACTTTTCCTTTTTTCTTTCATATTGGATTTAAAGTATGTTTCTACTCTTCCCAGGGCAAATTAGGAATAGATAAAAGGAAATAAAAAAGCACTTGTGTCTGAAACCCTGTTCCCCTTTACTGTTGGCTGAAGGTCCTCCCATACCACATCCAAAGTACCTTTGGTCACCCTAATGGTTTTCCCCAGTGCTGAAGGGTGTTGTTAAGCATGGCACTGAGATCCACTAACCTTCCTAATCTCTCTATGGCATCTTCAAGCTTGGGATTCATGCTGTTTTGTCCCAAACCCAAAATCTCCAAAATGTTTTAACTTTTATCAGCTTGTTATGTTGGTACTTTTCAATATTCCAATAACAAATAATTTAGAAAAAGAGAACATTTAAAATCAAGTAATATCTTTTGACTCTGTTATGCACTGAATATTTGTGTCCTCCAAAATTCTTATGTTAAAGCCCTAACTCCCAATGTGATGGTATTTGTAGGTACAACATTTTGGAGGTAATTAAGTTTAGATTTGCTTATGAGGGTAAGGCCCCCATGATGAGATTAGCGTCCTTATAAGAAGAGGAAGAGATGGGACTGTAAACTGGTATAGCCACTAAGGAAAACAGTATAGAGGTTCCTCAAGAAATTAAAACTAGAAATATTATATGCTCCAGCAGTCCCAATTCTGGTTATATATCCAAAGGAAATGAAAACAGGATATATTCCCATGTTCAATGCAGCAGTATTCATAATAGCCAAAATATGGAAACAACCAAGGCATCTGTCAATGAATGAACAGATTAAAAAGTGTGAGATTAATACATATAATTATATGACTACATAAAGTCAATAATATTATATATCATGGGATATTAATCAGTCTTACAAAAGAAGGAAATCCTGCCATTTGTGACAACATGGATAGACCTAGAGGGCATTATGCTAAGTAAAATAAGTTTAGACAGAGAAAGACAAGTACTCTATGATATTATTTACATGTGGAATCTAAAAAAGCCAAACTCGGAGAAAGAGAGACTAGTATGGTAGTTACCAGGGACTGGAGATAGGGAGGAGGAGGGTAGAGGATATGTTGGTCAAAGAACACAAACTCCCAGTATAAGATGAATAAGTTTTAGGGGTTTAATATACAGCATAGTAATTATAGTTGATAATGCTATATTATATATTTGAAAGTTGCTAAGAGAGTAAGTCTTAAATTTTTTTTTACCAGAAAAGAAATGGTAATTATGTGATGTGATGTAGGTATTAGCTAGAGCTATGGTGGTAATCATTTTGCAATATGTTGTACACATGTGTTAAACTTAAACAATGTTTTATATCAATTACATCTCAATAAATCTGGAAAAAAGAAAAAAAGAAGAGGAAGAGAGACTAGAGCTGTTGCTCTCTTTCATGTGAGGACTTAGTGAGAAGACAGCTGCCTGCAAGCCAGGGACAAAGCTGTCACCAGGAACCAAATTAGCAGGCACCTTGATCTTGGACTTCCCAGCCTCCAGAATGGTGAGAAATAAATTTCTGTTAAGTCACCCAATCTATGGTATTTTGTTATGATGGCTTGAGCTGACTAACACAAACCTCCTTCTATGAGAAGGTTTTCATGCATAAAAAATTATCTAATGGAATATTTTGCTATTTTTCTTCAAATTATATCAGTGTTACTCTATAGGAAGATGATTTGTAACTCTTTCTAGTACAGTTGTTGAATTATTGCTGGTATTCCTCCACAATCCCAAGCACATTAGTGCAGGAGTATTCTTACTTCATTCTGGTGTATTACAGACGAACAGCTATATTTTTGCCTTATAGCACTGTCTTTGCCATTTTATACCATAATGAAAAAACTGTAAACTAAAAGATCTTACTTAAGTACAAATTCTGAAATTTAAGAATATTACTTGTCAGTGTTGTGTATTATTGCCATATAGAAATACAGTTTTTCAGACCATTCAGTCTCCTTTGATATTCTAAACAATTTGAAAAGTAAATTTTATAACTCAACGTGCTTAATTCTAAATTTATAGACAATTAAATGCAGTAAATGAGCAAGTGATTACATTAAGTCTTACCAACAAATTATTTCTTTCTATATATACTCACATAAACAGAGAATATGAATTACATTCGAATCAGAAAGAAAACAAAAGTAACTTCTTTAAAAGGGGAGGGGGTGTTTTCCCATCTATTTTCTATTTGAAAATTCAAACCAGTGGAAGATTCATAATTATAGACTATAAACATTGTTAGCAAGTCCAAATGACAAATGCAGGACCACACAACCAGAGAAGATAGTTCTTTTCAAGGGTTATCATAGTTGTCAATTATTCTTTCACTGGCATGTACGCAGTGTCAATTGGTCCAGGCTCTATTGATAACCATTGGAGATAAATCACATCAATAGTTGGGTAAACATTAAACATTCCCAAATTGAGACTAAAACATCTCTCTAATCATTTTTAAGGAAGATATTGCAGATGGTGTGTTTTCAACCCCAGGACCAATAAAATAGTTTAACAGGGGATGCACATTTCTCTACATATTCCAATGAAAAAAACTGTATGAATTTGAATGAAATAATACAGATGGCAGATTTTTTTTCATCTTGCAACACATTTCAAAGCATTATTAAAAAAATTTTTAAAGCATATGACTTATCAGAAAAGATTACATTGAAAATAAGAAATTATAAGACCATATATATTTTTCCCTTCTGTTGATACCATTTCCTCTCTAATCATTTAAAAGATTTCCATTTCTTTTTACTGTAACTTAGCTTTTAAGCACAAAATTTCAACAACCTTTATTGAAGCTTACTTGCCTGAGGTTCAAATATATTTATTACAAGGAGAGAATGATAAAATAATATGTCACTAGCTACTCAGTATTAACAATATTTATAGAAGTATTCTCATTTTGTTAATTACTGATATGTATTCTCTACTTAGTGAAGTAAGACCCAAATGTAGTGTCCTTCTATGGAGCAAAAGGTACTTTACACTTAGCACTTTATTATCAGCATAGCAATTCACATCCCCTTTGCCTGATATGAAAACATTAGAGGAAGGAATCTCAAAGTTATCCAAAGAAATGACTTTCCTTTTTTTTTAAATGTCAGTCACCCAGTCGTGTGTATGGGCACAGAATAGGACACTTAGACCCCCACTCCTCCCCCCACACAAAACAAATAAAAGTTAAAATGAGATTTTCATGGACTTTTAATTCCCACAGTATTTAGCGAGCACTGAATTTAATCAGCATTATAAAACAGTCTATGTAAATGTCTAGGACACTGAGAAAGAAAGGGTAAGATTTTATTTAAGGTAGAGGGAATCAATGTAGTTGAATACAGTTTGAAAAAAACTGGACTTCATTCAAATCAATTTTCTCCAGGCTAACATGAAAACACCCTTTTCTCTTATGGACTATTATGCAAAATTCTTTGACTTTTATATCTGTCGTGAGACTATTTTTGACATAAGTAGATACAAAAACAATATCATTTGAATCTATTTAGTGTAACAAAAAAAGCCATAGAAATTCTAAAAGAAAAAAGCTATTGAGATACAAATTAGTATGTAAGAAAACATCAAAAAAAGACAATTAACATTCTGTTGAATACCTTGTCTTTAAGTCTCTGTATAATAATCAATAAATTAAACTACTTTTTTAAAAGAATTATAAATGAAGTCTATTAACTTTTTATTTCAAAGCCATCTATGAATATTTGAGTCAGTCTTTCTTACTAGCAAACCCAAGTTAATTCTGAAACTAGGAAATATAAATATTTTATATATTTATTCCAATAACAAAATCTGTTCAAATGATAATACCTGTAGATTCTAGAAGGCTATTAGATAAAGAAATCTTGTGTCTTCCTCAGTAATAAAGGTTTACTTAGACTTTCTACTTAGTAAATAACATTGTTTTCCTTTACATGCTTACTTTAAATTAGACTGAAAATTATAGATATGTGAGAAATGTAATTAAACATAGAGAGCTTGACATGAATAAAAATTTTTTTTTGTAGCATTTGAAAGTCCCTATCTCCTTATCTTACCCACAGTTTACAGTATTAGTTTTGAAGATAGGGCATATATAAGTGACTATTACTCAGATGTTGAAGAATATAGAAAATAATCAGTTACACTGTGATTTTGCTCTTGTTGGTAGTGGGGAAAAGGACTTGGATAAAATACAGATTTTGCTCTCAGGGATTAATTCCATTTGTCCATTGTTTTCCATGACTGCTGTTCATTTTCTAGGAGATTCTTCCTTTCTTACTGTTCTTCATGGGACCACCTGAAGTGGGTTTGGAAAGTATTCCTTCTTGGGTACTGTAAAATTTCACAGCAGGAATCCTGATTCCTTAAATTTGGGCACCCAATGTTTGTTTTAAATTTCAAATAATCAAACGACTTTGAAATCCAAGCTTGTGGTTTCTTTGGAATACCCTTTATTCAAAAATTCCTTAGGCTTCTGTTCTGTTTCTCATGAGTAACCACTCCAGAAGTTCTTCCTTAGAACTAGTTCTCACGAATAAGCTCTTTCTTTGCTTCCTCTCTTCCATGACTCTCTCAGCTTAATGCTGTCTACTCTATAGCTATCTGGAAAAGTAGGCTCCTTGGAAAGGGGGATTCCCATAGTACCTTTAAATTCTGCTTGCAAACTGGCCAGTTTTTTTCTGAGCTCATCTCTTTTGTGGTAACATATCATATACATGCAGCTAGCAAAACCCACTCATGATATCAACATTCTGCCTCACAACTTGCCCAGTACCAGAAGTTCTTTGGGTACATTTTCTGACTTCCAGGTTATCAGGTTATCACAGATGACAGATTTACCAAATATTTTGCTATGATAAAAGGTGTGTTATCATGTTCTCAGTCCCCTATAACAGTTTCTTCAACACTTACTACCCAATTGTGAAGTTTGCTATTGGCACATATTTTGGGGTTTTGTTGATGGCACCATTCTACTTCTGATACCATTTTTTATTGGTCAGCTAACACAGAAATAATGTTTCACAGCAAAACCCTCCAAAATTTGATGGCTTATAATAACAAGCTTTTAATTTTTGCTCATGGTTCTGCAGATCAGCTACAGGCTAGGTTCCAGCTTGAGGCTGCAGGTTGGGTTCAGGCATGCTTCATGTGTTTCTACATATTTTTGGACAAGCAGCTACTCAGGCTAAGCCACTTGAGCCAAACCATTCAAGCTTGTTTAAGACCTCTGTTTAAGTCATGCCCCTTAATATTCTGTTTATCAAATTAAGTCCCATGGGCAAAGCCCAACATCAATGAAATGGAAAATTATACTCCACTCATTTTAGTGCACTGCAAAGACATCTGGCTGAATGAGGCAGGTGAAGACTGAAGAAAAAGAATTCAATCTACATCTGTATATCTATCATCTATTACCACCTATCATGTTTTTATCTTTTTTCCTATGTAAAAAGCAGAAGTAGAACTATAACTTAACCTAAAGTGAGATAATGTAATCTATAACTTAAACACCAATCTATCGGTCTTTTTTTTTTTTTTTAATAAATTTATTTATTTATGGCTGTGTTGGGTCTTCGTTTCTGCGCGAGGGCTTTCTCTAGTTGTGGCGAGTGGGGGCCACTCTTCGTCGCGGTGTGCGGGCCTCTCACTGTTGCGGCCTCTCTTGTTGCGGAGCACAGGCTCCAGACGCACAGGCTCAGTAGTTGTGGCTCACGGGGCTAGTTGCTCTGTGGCATGTGGGATCTTCCCAGACCAGGGCTTGAACCCGTGTCCCCTGCATTGGCAGGCAGATTCTCAACCACTGCGCCACCAGGGAAGCCCCTATCCGTCTTTTTTAGTAAACTTCTATCCTCCTCTTTACATGACAATATAAAGGGAAAAGATGTATATCTATATATACATACATATATGTATATATATAAATGAACACATATATTTTATATATAGTATATAATATCTATTTTAATCTATAATTTAATATATATTTTATATATAACAAATATATACCTGTTCTATATATAAATAAAATACATATTTTATTTGTAGACTTTTTAATGATGGCCATTCTGACTGGTGTGAGGTGATACCTTATTGTGGATTTAATTTTCATTTCTCTAATAATTAGCAGTCTTGAGCACCTTTTCACGTGCCTGTTGGTCATATGTATATCTTCTTTGGAGAAGTGTCTATTTAGGTCTCCTGCCCATTTTTTGATTGGGTTGTTTGTTTTCTTGATATTAAGTTATATGAACTGTCTGTATATTTTAGAAACTAGTCCCTTGTCAGTAGCATTGTTTGCAAATATTTTCTTCCAGTCCGTAGGTTGTCTTTTCATTTTGTTTATGGTTCCCTTTGCTCTGCAAAAGGTTTTAAGTTTAATTAGGTCCCATTTGTTTATTTTTGTTTTTATTTCCATTACTCTAGGAGATGAATCCAAAAAAACATTGCTGCAATTTATGTCAAAGAGTGTTCTGCCTATGTTTTCCTCTAAAAGATTTATAGTATCTGGCCTTACATTTAGGTCTCTAATCCATTTTGAGTTTATTTTTGTGTATGGTGTTAGGGAGTGTTCTAATTTCATTCTTTTACATGTAGCTGTCCAGTTTTCCTGGCACCACTTATTGAAGTGACTGTCTTTTCTCCATTGTATATTCTTGTCTCCTTTGTTGTAGATTAATTGACCATAAGTGTGTGGGTTTACTTGTGGGCTCTCTATTCTGTTCCATTGATCTATGTGTCTGTTTTTGTGCCAGTATCATACTGTTTTGATTACTGTAGTTATAATATAGTCTGAAGTCAGGGAGCTTGACTTCTCCAGCTCCATTCTTCTTTATCAAGATTGCTTTGGCTATTCTGGGTCTTTTGTGTTTCCATACAAATTTTACATTGTTTTGTTCTAGTTCTGTGAAAAATGCTATTGGCATTTTGATAGGGATTGCACTGAATCTGTAGATTGCCTTGGGTAGTATGGTCATCTTAACAGGACTGATTCTTCTGATCCAAGAACACGGTATACCTTTCCATCTGTTTGTGTTGTCTTCAATTTCTTGCATCAGTATCTTATAGTTTTCAGGGTATAGGTCTTTTGCCTCCCTACATAGGTTTTTTCCCAGGTATTTTATTCTTTTTGATGTGATGGTAATTGGTATTGTTTTCTTAATTTCTCTGCTATTTCGTTGTTAGTGTATAGAAATGCAACAGACTTCTGTGTATTAATTTTGTATCCAGCTACTTTACTGAATTCATTGATGAGCTCTAGTCTACAAATAATAAATGCTGGAGAGTGTGTGAAGAAAAAGGAACCCTCCTACACTGTTAGTGGGAATGTAAATCAGTACAGCCACTATGGAGAACAGTATGGAGGTTACTTAAAAACTACAAATAGAGTCATCATATGCCACTCCTGGGCATATATCCAGAGAAAGCACCAAATCAAAAAGATACATGCACCCCAATATTCATAGCAGCACTATTTACAATAGCAAAGACATGGAAGCAACTTAAATGTCCATCAACAGATGAATGTATAAAGAAGATGTGGTATACGTATTTACTATGGAATATTACTCAGCCATAAAAAAAGAATGAAATAATGTCATTTGCAGCAACATGGATGGACCTAGAAATTATCATACTAAGTGAAGTAAGTCAGGCAGAGAAAGACAAATATATGATATCACTTATATATGGAATCTAAAAATTATACAAATGAACTTATTTACCCAATAGAAATTAGACTCACAGACATAGAAAACAAACTTACGGTTACCAAAGGGACAGTGCGGGAGGGGGAGAGAAGACATAAATTAGGAGTTTGGAATTAACATATACATACTACTATACGTAAAGTAGGTAAACAACAAAGACCTACTGTATAGCACAAGGAACTATACTCAATAACTTTAAAAATACAGATTTTACGTATTATATATAAGCATATGTAAATATATAATCTTTATGCAATCTCTTTACTGGTAATTTACAGAAAAAGTGAAGCTTTTAATTGAAATCTTTGGACAACTGCATGAATAGTCATTTATTCACCTATCTCTTCATAAAACATTTAATGATCTTGCTATATGCTGGGCACTGTGATAGTAACTAGGGGTTCATAATCATCTTCCATTTTTCTTTTGGCCTTATTTATTTATTTTTAGGGATTCTGTATATAGAGTAGAAATTACCTCTTTGTTTATGATGTGTTGCAAGTAACTTTTTCACTTAGTTTATCATATATGTTTGCTTGGGTGTGTGTTTGATTTACATATAGTTGAATTTATTAATTGTTTGATATATATTTAATTGGATTCATCAATCATGATTTATCAATTATGGATTCTGAAATTTAGTCATAGGAGAGAACCTGAATAAATATACATCCAAAAAACTTAATGGGAAATCTTGGATATATTATTTAATGAGTCTGTAAGGAAGATGACCATTCATGCCATAAAAGCAAAATAAAACAAAACAAACAAAAGCAGAAACGAATATACCCTTTAGAATTTGTGACTTATAGAAGCAAAGAAGAAAAAAATAAGGTAAACAGGAAACTATAATATAATTAGTTGCTTTTATACCTGAAGCATCACTATTCTATAGAAATGTAAGGCCAGAAGTATGTTTCTCATTTAATTTTTAATCATAGACAATTTTACAAAGTGAGCAGATTATTCTTTAACTGTCAATTGTGAAAAAGACTAGGTTTTTATAAATACAGTGGGATACATAGTCATCTACTTTCACAGAACATATAGAAAACCTTTTCTTGAATATGATTTGCCATGGTAAAGCAATTTTGAAGCCTGAATCTATTACAGTAATCACAGCTTTGCCTGATACGGCATCAAGCTTTATCAGGCACAATATAAAGCAGTTGACAAGCTGAAGATAACCAGAAGATTAGTGGAAGTCAAAAATGTGGTTTCTAGCCAAAATATAAGAGTAGAGTCCATGTAAATGGCAACCTAAGACACCAGGGGTGGGTAGTCAAAATGAACAGTCACCATTGCAGTGTTCTATAGTGACAGATAATGTTTGCTTTTGATTAGTGTTTGAGTGTGAGTGTGTGTGTGTGTGTGTGTGTGTGCACGTGCAGGCACGAACTTATGCGTGGGGAGAGGGGATCCTAATGTATTTAAATAAGAAGAAATACATCATTTTTATCTAAAGTTTTTTGCTGAAAATACAACACTTGTACAAGCACATTTCTGTTCTTGACAGTAGCTTGCTTTGCTACATTCAATGCACATTCCTTCTATTCACTGGGACGCCATAAATAGATCAGTTTATATAAATAAAGAATAACACAAAGTTATTCTACTTCAAACATTTTTGAAAAATATTTACTTTAATTTTCTCCCTGGGCTTGCTGTTGTGATGAAGGTGTTTGAAGATTCAGTGTTAATGTAGAAAAGAATCTGTGCCAGTTATGCCATTAAGATATTCAAGACACTGCACTGTAAAATAATTGGATAGTAGAGAGCCTGGGGAATTTGGAAAAATCGTTTGGGTAACCAAACATTTATGATTTTACAGTGGAGAAGCTAAAGATTGTTTAATGTCAAGAAATGCAAGACAGGACATCTGAGCAAGATCAGGCATATTATTATTGAATTCCACTCCTGAATCATATTATTAAACTCTTCAGATCACTTTAATCTTATAAATCATTAAATCACTTCCAGTCCATCCCTCTCTGCCCTTTCCAAACATTTCTAAACACACTTATGGTTTCCTATCTATCATTTGCATGCCCTTTGAGAAACACAATGTCAGTTTTTCTTGTATCCAGTATGTTCATGTTGTTGCTATTTAGGTGACAAGATGATAAAAAAAGTAAAAGGAAAAATCTCTTTGTAACAAATCCTTTGACATTCTGGTAATTTCTCATGGATTGAAAAAAAAAAAATCACACTTTCACGCTACCACACATTTAAGAGCTAAAGTACAGTGTTATGGTAGGTTTCAAATTCAGAAACAGTAGAACTTTTATTTTTTTTAACTTCTTAACATGACTGAACATCTCATTGATTCAGATATAACCCTCATAAAATTGGGCTGCTCTTTCCCCAATTAAAATGGAATAAATACATTTTATACACAAAGCAGTATATTACTGGCCTCCAAGATTTAGATATGAGTCCTGCTGCACAGTCCCTGAATTTATTATGAAAC
Source organism: Eschrichtius robustus (assembly GCF_028021215.1). Lineage (NCBI taxonomy): Eukaryota > Metazoa > Chordata > Mammalia > Artiodactyla > Eschrichtiidae > Eschrichtius > Eschrichtius robustus. Next base: position 50,866,276 of record NC_090831.1, on the reverse strand, counting down.
CATACCATTAGACTATTATTGAAAAATTGTGAACGTTTCACACAATTTTTGAATTGTTTGAATTGTCTTGTACCAAATGAGTAGGGGTTACAGTTAAGAAAATTTATTATTTGTATTTGCTTTACTAGTATTGATAATCATTTTTAAATGAAAAAATTATAGTAAAATAATTTGGGGATTAGAATTTTATCTGATCACAGTTTAAAAAAGCCAAAAATTTATTTATGTTACTCTCTCTTTTCCTGACAATTTTGTGATAATCTATTAGGAAGATAATGTAAGTCAAGTATGGTTTACATATTTATACATCTTATAGATATTTTTAAGGTCATATTTTCTAAAAATTCATAATAAATAGTTCAAATAAACACACTTTCCATAGAAACTAAGGAGGCTATGTATGTTCAGTTTCCAGAAAAGCAAAGAGATAACTGGGGTAGAGAGTAGCATCCCTTTAAATATGATGTGACCGTACAGTGAGCTTGATCACACAGACTCAACTGTAATTATTTGAAATAATATCTCTAAATCTGGTGTTAACACTCTCGGGAGTCTCTTTCTTTATCTAATAATACCTGTAATTACTAAATAATATACTATTCCTTGGGTAGTGTTCAAATAAAATATAAGAAATTACTGTAACTATATTCAGTTCAATGGTCACTTTGTGAAAGACATGGCAGCTCAAAAAAGATATTTTTTGGCTATTCTGTCTAATGTACGCAAAGATTAATTGGTGAAATATAAAGCCTTCATTTATCTGAAGCAGATTATCATTTTGATTCTTTTTTTTAAAAAAAGAAACCCACTGTATGCTAAATTTAAACACTACAATTTTGTTACATACGAATATTATTTTTGCCGAAAAGGACAACTACACATATTTTTTGGTATACCAATTGTACCTGTGGGCAATGTTTCTGAAACAGAAAGTCAATAATTTGTCTTTTTTCTACTTTGGCCACAAAATGGCATTTTCCCAACACCAACCACTTATTCAGGTCCAAATGTTACTTTAGGGGAAAAGGTGATACCAAATCTCATGGCTTAAATGGAAATAGTTATTGGGGACAAACAAAAAAAATCCATTAATTATTGCATATTAATATTTCAAATTCTTATTCTAACATAGCTATTGGTTTAGGAGAGATTTGGGGTCATTTAGTCCCCAAAGCTACTGGCCCTCTAAATGGACTCTTACCTTTTTGATTCTTAGGCTGGTTACTTAAATCCATATTACTCTGCCCAAAGCTGTTGTTCCAGCAATATATGAGCAATGTATGGAGAAACCAGATGACTAAACATTTGTGCTCACTGTTATGGGCCAACAGAACAAGTAAGATACAGTCTCTATATTGACAGAATTCATATTCTAATAGAGGAGAATAATATGTTTCTAAGTAATTATATCAAAGTGCCATCAAGTCATAAGTGTAATTCATTCTGATGAGAATTGGAGAAAACTTCACGGAGAAAGTGACATTTGAACTAACCTTGGAGAATCAATAGAGTTTGACAGATGATGGTAGGTGGCGAATGGTGGAAAACATTCTGAGAAAAGGAAAGAATGCAAGAAAAGTCCACGAGGTTTATCAGTGTGAACCTGCCATGTGTATGAATTTGATATTATAGCAGAGCTTTGCTGTAATATTTTTCTTGTGGTATATGTCACAATTTATCTTTATGGAGCAAAAAGTAAAATTTTACTAGTTTACCTTTTCAACAAAGTAATGATCTAGTGGGAAAATTAAGATAGTTTTAGTTTAAAATAAATGTCATGCATTATCTTTTATTATTTGAGTAGCAATGTTTTACTCTTTGTTTTAAAAAATGATATTGGAAAAGTTTGAATGCTCAACATTTAGTGAATATTATATTAACAAGCAAGAGTTAGCATTTTTTGTACTATATTTGATCTTTATTATGAGCCTTTCAGAATTTCATTTAACATTAACATTTCTAGTTTCTAAAAACCAACTTTTTTTCTTTTACATTATCAGGAGAATCAAACTGACAAATATGGAGTAACAGGAAAAAAATAATATAATGAGCTTCTAAAACACATATAGTTTGAATACTATATGCTGAAAAAATGTGATGATGATCAAAGTCTGATTGTGAAAAGACAATGATAGCTAGTAGATTATATATGAAGAGAAAAATCAGTTCCGCATATATGATGACATTTTTATTCAGTCTATGAATTCATGGGAGGTGGGTGACAATCTACTTATGAAAGCAGGGTAAGGCCATGTGTAAACTACTGAGTTCTATTCTTATTGGTGTTGACAAATCGTGAAGGACATGTACAGGAGCCATGGAAATGATTAAGAGGCCGATGATTCAATTCATGATAAAATATCACAATGTAATTTGGAGAGATTAAGTAAACAATGTAACTGCCTATGCAAATATCAATGACATAATACTGGTAAAGAAGTGAATTTACTTGGCTAGCCTAAGAGCAAATTGTTAGAAATAATAAACTAATTATGGTCAGATGATGCATTTTTGTCTTAATTTTTATGTAAACTGTTAGATTGAAATTAATATTGTGCATTTGCTATGTCTACTGACGTGTGATAGAGTTTGAAGTGATAAATATGAGCTCATTCTAAACCCCTAGTTCCTTGTTGAAGGTATTTTGAAAATGATCACACTAACACTTGATGTTTCTGGAGCTACAGAAAGATGCCATAATCAATTAGAAAGAAGCAATGTGGGTGATTTAAAATTAAATACATGTGCTTGGGTTATTTTTCTTAACCCTTCAAATATATAAGTATTTTTCTGAATATATCTTTTCTTGCGGACACATTATTAGAATACTAATCCTGACTGATACTATTTAATTTCTGTTGATTAATTTCACCTTCAAGTGGAAGTTTTCTTAAGGGGAGGGTAATGTGTAAACAATATTCAGAATCATTGTCACTTTGTGATTGTGACTTGACTTTGTGAAATAATTAATATTTTGGACACACTTGCTTTTCTCTATGTTAGAATAAATGTAATTACCGTAGAACATTCACTGACAATTGTCCCAAAAGCATTATAATATTACAGTCATTAAAAACAGTTCCTTAGGAGAACAAAGTGATATTTGAACATTCTTCTGTCCTTTGTCTTTTTAAGTTGTGTTCTGAAATAAATGAGAGGGTAGAAAATGCAATTACTACCTAGCTACTTTCAATCCTTTATTGATCAGGAACTTCTCTGAGAGTTCATTAACTTGGACTTGAGTTGTTTCATCATGTGTCTGATACAGTCGGGTGTCTGATATGTATAGGAGATATAGAATGAGAATAGATTAAGTTAGGTAGCAGAAGGAAGAGGTGAATTAAAAAATGAGAAATGAATAAAAACATAATTATGGGAAAAATAGAGTGAATAAAAGAGAAGGGAAGACATATGATGAGTCAGTTATCTTTTTCCTCCATTCATTATTCATACAGCAGCTTGAATTTCTAAATTACAATTTTAGTATTATAACATTTTTATACCTTTAAAGCAACTTCTAATCCACCTTCCTAATTTTAGGCACTACACGAAGACAATGTGAATTTTATCAAATCTCTCAAACATTCTGGTTTTAAAATGGGAAGGGTAAATAATCTTAAATCAGGGAAACTTGATCCTTTTGAAGATCATTTATATGAAGTAGATTATTGCTCATCATGTATGAAACTATTTAGCTTGAAGTCTTTGAGTAGAACAGGGAGGAGATGCTGATGCTGACGGCCAGGGCTTGCAAGATACCCCTGAATGATGGGATGCAGGTGCATTGCAATTACAAGCCTGCACTGAGTGTAAGCTTATATAACAGTATTGCCTCTTCCAACTCTCAGATTTTGTGACAATTTAGTAATTTCCAATGAAAGTCTTTGTACTGGAATGGACAGAAAACTGAAAAATGAATATAAAACATTTACTTGGACTCAAAGCATACATAAATTAAATTGAGCATTTTATAACAAACATACCTATGATCAGTACACTGTTACTCTTCCTAATTCAATCTTGGATCACAGGAAAGTGATATTGGAAGTCACTAGTTCTGATATAGGTCAGTATTAAAGAGAAACTTGATTCGTTTTGCATTTTATATAATGCAAATCTTTTTCCACTTCAAGAAAGAGCTCAAAGGTTTTCATCATGAAGTCTATAACCCCAAATGCTCAACAAATATTTAAGGAGAACTAGCTAATGCCATATAATAAAGTTTTTCTATTCATAAAACCAACAGTCTTGGCTTGCAAACTGAACTATCAAATGTATTTCAGGTATTTACAAACTCTCAGAGTTGTTTATGAGTATCTTCAAAATAAGCATGATTTGAAGAAAAGAAAGAGCCTGGACTTTAAAGACTAGGAAAATAAAATCTTATAATGTATACCAGGGATACCTTTAATCTGTGTTAGAATACACTGTGCTCTAAGATTGGTTCCATTTGAAAAATAAATTTACTGTATAAAAATTTACCAAAATATTCAATTGTCTTTGCACTTAAAATTTCATGTATAATCAAGCTAACATGACTTTAATTCTGTTAGCACATAACGTCTACTTGTATACAGACTGGCAGTTTTGCCTTTACCTATTCTTTTCTCAAGTTTTTAAGGTAAATTTAATAACTAGATCAAGAAAATATACAAGCTAAAATTCTCAACTCAAATTCCAAAAACTTCAATTCACGGTGAAATTCAAATAGATTATATGAAAAGAAAAATTTGAAATATATGTGCTAAAATGAGAGATTTTGATGCTCTCCAACTTTAGAGATCATATGGCTGATATTATTTTGGATTAGCTCATTTGATATGAGTAGCTATGATCTTTTGGAATGATGTAAATTACTTACAGCTATGTTATAAAGTAACTTTTTTTTTTTAAACAGAGAATCAAAAACAGGGAAGACAAGATAATCTTAAATGCTACTGCACAATATCCGCCAAGTTAGAAAAGCACACGTAGTGCCATCAAGAGGTATGAGTCAGGCAGATAATTTCTGGTGATGACAGGCTGGGTGATTCCTACTTTGAATCGCTCATACAATTAGGTTACAGCTAGATGGAGACTGCGGCTGGTGACTTCTGAAAACTTTTTCCACTCACCTGTGTGGTACCTGGGCTGGGATGACTGAAATTCCTGGGGTCTTTGTTGGTCATCTCTCTCTCCAGGAAGTACCTTTTTATTTTGTATTGGCTTTGTGGCTTTTAGTCAAACAGGCATAGCCTGTTTGAATATCATTCTATTAAAAACTCTGAGCTTCCTATTAATAATATTATAATTTACTACAAAAACAAAAGCCACAGCCTCAAATGTCCTTCAGAAAGGTTATTCTCTATCTTGGGCCCTATGTCAGCCTGTTGAGGAACAACTCCCTTAAAATTCTTAGGAGCCCTGTTATGTAACAAAAGATTCAATAAGGTATGTCTTTAAGACCCTTAAGTCTTTTGAAGAGCAGAAATTTTCTACGGGGCATCATTTTTGATCTTAATAAAGAACTTAACCTCCTTAGTTTGGATTTTATCTTTGCCCATTTCTTACTTTGAGAATATTTTGCTGGGGAGAAGAAAGATTTTTATTTTTGAATCCAGCAATTCCTGGTTCCTATATATGTCCTCTAAATTATGTTAAAAAACAGAACTACTTTTTCTTTAAGGCATCTTTCTCTTCCATATGATATACAACTAAAAGAAGCAATGTAGAACTTTCAATATTTGCTGTTGAAATCTCCTTAATTATCCACAAGATCATTATAATCCCTTTCTATTTTTCACATTACCACAGATAACAATTTCTGCAACTCTTCTGTCAGCATATAATTGGTGCCTTTTCTTCACTGTCCTTCAAGCTCACGTCAGCACACTCCTTGAGTCCTTTCCAGCTTATAATAACCATTTCCTTAATGTCCTTTAGCTTCTTCCCACTGCCTGGTGTGAAAGCTAATGTCATATATTTTATTTTTTTTTCATGCATTTATCCTGAATCTAGGAACCAAACTCTATCCCAGTTATTTACTGCTGCATAATGAATTACCCCAATAATTCATGGTATACAATGACAACCATTAAATTTGATTGAAATTCTGTGGGTTAGGAATTCAGGTACGCCATAGCAGGGGTGGCTCATCCGTGGGGCCCTACCTAGGATAGGTCAAATGGCTGGAGATGGCTGGGACAGCTTAAGTAGGGCCATACATTTGCAGCTTTAGTTGCTGTTTTTCCCTTTGAGACCTGCTAGAGCTGGGATATGCAAGATGATTCCTTTACGCACATGTCTGACAGCTGGGCTGACGTGGCTATGGCCATCTCCATATGGCCTCTTTACCTGGCTAACCTGAGTATTCTCATAGCACGGTGGTCTTAGTTTGTTAGACTTTATACACAGCTATTGTGATAAGTGAGTATTCCTAGAGTCCGGTATTTAAGAGTTTCAGGGCTTGAAAGCTAGTCTTGAACTCATGCATCATTATTTATGCCACAATCTTTTGGTTACATAGGGTCAGAGCAGATTCAGTGTAGGAGGGGCCTACCCAACGGTATGAATATCAGGAGGCACGATTCATTAGGGGGATATTTTGTAGACTTAATTAACACATTGCCTATTGTCTACATACAAGAAATGGCTGGAGGCCAAGCAGAGCACAGAAAATTAAAAGAGCAGTCCTAGAGACTATCATACTAAGTGAAGTAAGTCGGACAAAGACAAATATCATATATCACTTATAAGTGGAATCTAAAAAATTGATATAAATGAACTTATTTACCAAACAGAAACAGACTCACAGACTACAAAAACAAACTCAGAGAGGAGGGATAAATTAGGAATTTGGGACTAACATATACACGCTACTATATATATAAAATAGATAATCAACAAGGACTTACTGTATAGCACAGGGAACTCTACTCAATATTCTGTAATAACCTAAATGGGAAAGGGATCTGAAAAAGAATAGATATATGTACATGTATAACTGAATCACTTTGCAATACATCTGAAACTAACACAACATTGTAAATCAACTGTAAGCTAATATAAAATAAAAATGTTAAGAAAAGAGCATTTCTGGTAAGCTAGAATTTAAAATTGTGGTAGAATTTATGAATCTTAATTTACTTCCACTATTGGTAATTTTCATATTCCTTCCTTCAGATTTCAACATACCAACATTCATTCTATTGGGATTTTTGTAAAGCCTTCATAAAAATCTATGGCAATCTTATATACACTTCAGTAGATATCAAGCTCAGATAATGCTAGATTTTTTTCCTTCTGAGGCTGTCTTACAATCTTTTCTGATTGCTGTTACAAAAATTAATGACTTGTACCACTAAAAGAATTTTCATTCAATCCCAAGACTTAATTATGATAATTTCCTTCTCTCTTCAAATTTTTATATTATGTCAGTCCATGGATGACATTCATGATTAAAACTGAATCAGCTTGAAATAATATATTAAAAAATTCTAGCTTATTTAAAGATGTTTCATTGTTAACGTCAAGCTTTAAAAAACTGGCCTTTTCTATTTGTTAACGCTGCAAAACTGTCAGTTGACCAAAATACATTTTGGGAATTCTAAAGAGGTAAATGTTGTCTGTATGTTAAGACTTAAGTTTCAGAATGAGGAGAATCACAAGGGACAAACTGTGTGGGATACTGATACTTTGTTAGTAAAACAGAGATTCAAAATTCTCTTTGAGTATGTCATTATCAGCTGAGACATTCTGGGCACAGCATGGAACACATACTGTGACTAATGATCCTAAGGATGAGAAGTGTGGAACAGAGCATAAAATGGTATTTGAATACAGAAACCTTATGTTGCCCATCAAATTTGAGCAGGAATATTGTGTCTAGGAACATGAAACAGACCACCCATTCATAGGGTCAGGGAACCGGAAAAAAGAAGATAAGATAATGAATTAAGAGGGGGGAAAGGAGGCAAAACACATAGCACAGATGGCAAATGAAGTATGAGATAAGGGGGAAAAGGGTGGCAGTGATGCTCTAGTTACATGGTTTTGTTTTGCACATTTTTAAGTGAGTAAACTTGGATAGATTATTTTAATAGCCTGGTCTTAGTTTATTTTCTTCTCCTTCTTTCCCTCTGTGTACATCGGTTCAAATTATTTCCATATTGGAATAAGTGGCACTGACATAGATACAGGTGGGGGAAATGGTCCTCTGCTAGTTTTTCTATTAATTCAAAACAGAAACAATCCTTCTCTATCCACCTTCTTTTTTTCTTCTTTGGGTTCTTTAATATCTCCTTCCAGCTTTCCCCAGATTGTTGCAGCTACAGCTGCAAAACACACACTGAATAGAGCACAACCATAGGAAAATGGAGAGAGAAGTTAGAGGGGACTTTGGTTTAGTGAGTGGTCTGTAGTGTTTGTTCTTTGTAATATCTGTGGACAATTATCATGTGATCTGATTGTGAATCCTTTTATTTCAGTAGAGAGAAAGTGCATTTTTTCTTTCTTTTCTTTTTTTTTCTGGTGAGTTTATTTTTTATTCTTGGCTACTACTGGAGTACATTTTGAGGAGGCATGAGGAAACACCCACTATGCCCCGTCAATGTTTTCACAGGGAGATTTCTGTTTCAATAAGATTACATTTAACAAATGAAAATAATCCTGGTAATTCTGTTCTATCAATTTTATTTCCAATAGGATCGAAGCTTAAAATTGAGTCTTGTAATCTGTTTATTCTTAGTTTGGAGCAGAAGTCATGATTAAAGAGAATTTCCTTTTGATCCTGAATGTTTGACAGATAGTGAGTGGTCAAGACCACACAAGATTAGCTGAAGTTGTCGGAAGTAAACTTTTAGAAGGGAAATGATTAAACTACTTTCTTACAAATATGAATTTTTGGAGCTGTTTCCTGAAAAGAGTTCTACACACCTCTACAGTATTCTTTTGATAACACTACACCTGGAAACGTGTGTGTTTTGCTCAACGCATTTTGCTAGAGAAGTATTTGAAAGGTATCAGAGAGATAAATGAAACCACCTGGAGACTGTCACTCCAGTTGCAATCACTGGTCTTCCCTGGGATGGAGTTATGTTCGCTTTACTGCAGCTGTCAGCCTCCTACTCTGCTCTTCACAGCTCCTCTCCAAACCGTATCCATCAAAAGGTGTCAATTAGCTTTTATAGGTGGCAGCAGCTCCACTTTCCTGAAGGGCCGTTATTAAATATATGTGAATAATACTGATAATGCCTATTTAAATATTTATGAGGGCAAACTATATGACCCAAGTCCTGGAAGAAAATAAAACTGCTCACAAAATCACGAAGTCCAGGAAAGCAGGACAAAGTACTTCAAAGGAGTCTAAAATAATCATTTCTTCACCCTAAAATATTAAAGTCTGAGAGACAACCCAGAAGAAGAATAATCAATAGGAGAATAGAATCAAAAAAGCTTGAGCAGCTCTGCTGAAATTGTCATTACACAGATGGAAAGTCAACTCTCCCATAAAATGTGCTTAGTGTTTTGAATCTACTTTTATATTTGCTCTTCTTCTGATTTCAAGAACTTATAAAAAACATACACCTGGGCATATATACAGAGAAAACCATAATTCAAAAAATACACACACCCCAATGTTCATTGCAGCACTATTTACAATAGCCAAGACATGAAAGCAACCTAAATGTCCATTGACAGAGCAATGGATAAAGAAGATGGGGGGGGGGGGGGGTGGTGTGTGTGTGTGTGTGTGTGTGTGTGTGTGTGTGTGTGTGTGTGTGTGTGTGTGTGTGTGTGTGTGTGTGTGTGTGTGTGTGTGTGTGTGTGTGTGTAATGAAATATTATTCAGCCATAAAAAAGAATGAAATAATGCCATTTGCAGCAACATGGATGGACCTAGAGATTATCATACTAAGTAAAGTAAGTCAGACAAAGACAAATGTCATATGATATTACTTATATGTGGAATCTTAAAACAAATGATACAAATTAACTTATTTATAAAACAGACTCAGACTACAAAAACAAACTTACGGTTACCAAAGGAGAAACATGGGGGGAGGGATAAACTAAGAGTTTGGAATTAACATATACACACTACTATATATAAAATAGATAATCAATAAGAACCTACTGTATAGCACAGGGAACTCTACTCAATATTCTGCAATAACCTATATGTGAAAAGAATCTGAATAAAAATGGATATATGTATAACTGAATTACTTAGCTGTACACCTGAAACTAACACAACATTGTAAATCAAATATACTCCAATATAAAATAAAAATTAAATTTAAAAAATACATAAGTATATCTTGTGAAATAAGGAGAATTTGGAGAATCACATGTTGAAGATACCCATATATTTCTTTAGGTGGATGACCAAGGAAGATAACACTGTGTTTAAAAGGAGTGTTATTAATGCTACAGAACCAATCATTTTTTAGAGATTAAAAACAACCTTTTATTATTATAAAAGCTTTATTTATTGTAGAAAAATAGAAAAAAACAAGCAAAAGTAAAAAAGTAAACTGTTATTATGACCACACTGATATTTCGACTTTTAAAACCTTACTGATAACCTCAAAGAATTTTAAACATATTTAGATCTTCTACCTATGTGCATACATACTACATGTGCATGAAATGAGATCAAACTGCCAGGTGTTAATTTTCATTAACAATTGCTTTTTTCATGTTAATATACATTCATCTTATCAGTAGATGTGGATTTCTCCAAATTTACCTAAACTATCCTTAGTAGCTGGTTTGGCTAAGCCAGGATTCAATCCAGACTCATTTACTGAATTTACCTGTTATGTCCCTTACGTCTCTTTTAATCCAGAACAGATTTTTTTGTTGTTGTTATTGTTTGGTTTAGTTTTCATTTCAAAGACTCCTTAAAGAGACTAGGCTGGCTTTCCTGATGAATGATGTCTTGATTTGTCTGATTGTTTCTTTGAGGTATCTTATAACTTATTTCTCTATCCCCTATACATTCTGTAAATGTGCATGTGGATCTGAAAGCTTGGATTTGTTATTTTTTTCTTTCCAGAATGCATTCAAGATGACGTTGTGGACTTCGTATTTTATCAGCCCAGGAGGCTCATAATGTATGTGTGAACCACCATTATGAATGCTGAGTTTGACCACTAAGTTGCAGTAATGACTAATGATCCACAGCACTGTTTTGTGCTTCCCTGTACAACATGAAAGTAACATGTGCAATGATACTTTGGTGCTACATAAATGTCCAGTTGCTCATCTACTGTCCACCTAATGGTTTTTAAACTGTCATTTGTCTTTTGACCTTGATGATATTGTTTTCTGTCTTGGATGTTTTTGGTTTTACAGAGGCCTCTCCTACTTCAAAATTAATAGAGACTTTACAGGTTATTTTTTAAGCATTTAGATCTCTAGTCCTTTTGTAGTTTATGCTAGTGTATGGTGTGAGGCATGAGTCTAACCTGATTTTTTTTTTTTTTTTTTACGAATTGTACTCATTTGACCCAACGCCATTTATTAAAATGTCCATCGTTAGCTCAGTAAATTGAAGGGCTGCCTTTAACATATACTCAGTTACCAAATGTGCATGGTAGTATTTCTGCCTTTTTTTGTTTCATTTCCTGTCTGTCTTTTCACATCCCAATACTACTAATTTTTTAGGCTTTATGATATACTATAATATCTGGTAAGACTAGTCCTATCTTATTTCTTTTCAGATTTCTCCCTGCTGTTCTGGCTTGTATGTTTTTCGTATAAGAGCATCAGAATCTATTTGTCTACTTCCATAAAAATACCTGTTTGTATTTCGTAGGAGTCTATTTTGAATTCATAAATTATCAAAGAAAATTGACATCTGTATGATTTTGGTTTTTCCAGTTGAATGGCATGACAAATCTTCATATCCAAGTCTATTTTTGGGCCCTTCAGGAGTGTGTTAAAGTTTGCTTCATACAAGAACCATTCCTTTCAAAAGGACTAATGTATGTTTATGTTTTATTACTCCCAAACCTATAATGTGGAAAGCATGTACATATATATAACCTGACAATACTTCCTCCTCTTTCTGATGGGCTAGCATAACTTTATGAAATGTCTTAAATTCTTCATTTCCTGCTGTTTCCTTTCTTTTTCATGTATGTTTTTGTCCTAACATATTATTGCCATTTGCTTTAAATTCATTGTATGTTTGAAGGGAGACCTTTCAGCATTACCTATGCTGCCTCCCCTCTTTGTTTCTTCTTTTTTTTTTTTGAAAGATGTCTTTATTTTAAAATGAGGCTGAGCCATGTTTTAAGTCATATAAACTCCATTTTGGTGTTCTTAAGACACAGGTTAACTTGAGAATTTAGTATCTTAAAAAAGGTATGAATGGATTTTATTCTGAAACAAAAATGTCCACATATTATTAAGCCTACATATAGTACTTTTAAAAAGTTAATACATATGTTGTGGAAAGTAAACTATGCTCACCTATTTTGTCTGTTGTTACTGGAGAATCCGGTACTACTGCTAAAAATTAACAAATGTATTATAAAGTAAAAATATGGTCATATTAGTAAAATTTATTATTTTTAAATTTTGTTTACTTATAAAAATATTTATTGAGCATATCTATGTGGCAGGAATTAGACTACAGATGGTCCCCTACTTATGATGGCTCGAATAATGATTTTTTTGACTTTACAATGGTGAGAAAACAATACATATTCAATAGGAACAATGCTTTGAATTTTGAAGTTTGACCTTTTCCTGGGCATATTAGTAAAATTTAAATTCTATTATATGGCTTTTAGGAAAACAAGTACAAATATTAAAATTAACTTTAATTTGTTGATCCCTCTTAGGTGATGTAAGAAAAATATTGTTCAGAAACAAACTGTAGACAGAGGCAGTGCTCCTATCTTTACAGTTAATATAATTCATGAATTATCTACATTTCCTAGTTCTTTGTAACAATGTATATGATATAATATTTCTGAGTCCTGTAAAAATAAGCTATTCTAAAAGGATTGGTTAAAAAAAATAAAAATAAACCAATGCCAAATGAAAAATAATAAAATATATTCATTAATAAAAAGGATTATAAGTGAAATAGTGAAATAACCTAGTTGCCAAAAAACAGAAAAAAATATATGGCTTACCTGAGAACAACTACAAAAGTTGGGCCACCAATTATGGCAGAGTACATTAAAACTAATATGAAAAATTTAAAGTAATTAGTGGATGAAGAAAAACTATACTCTTATAACAAAAATTTTATAAATATGTGAGACTTCTCACTTTCCAAGTATAGAACTAATTCTTGGAAAGGTGAAGGCCACTTACTCAGAAAATCCATCTCCTTATTTCAAGGTAAGAATTGTAATTCAAGTTTTCTGAAAATTAGTCTAAAGTATTTGTTACTAAAACACACTTTCTGATTTAAATATGTTGCATATTAATAGTGCTAAATATCATGAGAGAATTTGTGCACAAGTAACTACTTATATAATAGTTTTTAATGGGAAAAACCATATTTAGTACCTTTAAAAGAAGCTTAATGTCTTTATTTAAGCCAACCATGATTAATATAGTATTGTTATAAATTTTCTTTTTCTTGAAATTGGGACTTGAGGAAGGGCTGCCTTACAAATTCATCACATTGTATTAAATGAGGTAGACAAATTGACAACACTGAATGGCTGGGACTCATTAATGAATATGATGTTCTAAGCAGAAGATGCAATATATGTATAGGAGCATTAATTTATATTATCCTTAGGGAGAGAAAGGAACACACACGTTAAGGTGCTAGGATTATGAAGACATGATATTTAATATTCCTTGGTAAAATTTTACTGGCACAGACAGCATTTTATAGCTACAAAATAATTTTCTATAAAAGTGCCTTGTATTGACTTTTTAAAAACTTTACTAAGATAATATATAACCATCATAGAAATATAACTAGGAAATATAAAAAAAACATTAAGGGGTTCATAATTTACTTAGAGATCATCAGTTTTAAACAGTTTTGTGTTTATATTTTTAGACAAAGACATATAGGCTTCCCCACAACAAAGTTTCATTTTACAAATACTGTTTTGTAGCTTGCTTTTTAACTTCTTTCCATGTCATACTTCATTTGTGCCATGACTTCTAATTGTGGACCATTTAGATTTCCATTCCATTGTTTCACATTATAAGTACTGACATGAACGCTCTCAACTGTGTTGTAATTTTAGTTGCCAAGGTTGCTAATATATCTACAGGGTTTATAGTATTGCTATGGGTGGTAGATTCCAAGAGGTAAAGCTTTGTATTCCAAAGAGGTAGTATCTGGCATACTTAACTAGGAGGTTTGGATAGTCTATTAATCCATTAATGTATTCATCTACTAAATGTAATCTATCAATGGAAGCCATCACATATTGAATTATATCATGTAATGCATGATGGCATATATGTGGGGGAAGTATCACATAGATGATTTGACATGAAAAATAATTCGGAAGGTTTACATGAAGTGCACTTTACTCAACAAAACTAAGAAGACTTGCCATAATTTTCATATGCATATGAAGAAAATTTGAGGGAAATTACTGATCTCTAAATATTCTCTCTTATATTGTAGAAAACAAAATGGAAAGGATATAAGAACAAGTCAGTTTTCCACCACATTACCAAGGTTGCTAGATTTTTAAAAGTAGTACGTTAACAATAAACATCTTTCCAAAATGGACTACAGGGATTAAAACCTAGTAAATGAGTGGGTAAATAGTTGTGTTAATCCATGATCCACTGAAAGTAGATCTTTTAAACTTTTTTGACCTTCATGAATTACTAAAGTATTCCTGTTGGCCTAAGTGTTGTAATTATAGCTATTTTATACATCAAAAACTAAAATCATATGCTGATTATGGATTGGATTAAAAAGATTCAGATCTAAAAACAAATTTAAAGTACCTCAATACTTGAATAAAGAAAGAATTCTGGTACCTTCAGATTTTGAAAATATGACCATTTATATTGGAGCAAACTGAATTATATCATACTGCATGGGATTCTTAATGATATTTGATGAGTGTGACCTGTGTATTTTTAGTTTAGGTTATCTAATTTGACATGATTTTAGAGACCCCTGAACTGACTTAAAACCAGGAACTGGTTTAAATAATTGGAAATATAATCTTCACTACAAGCTATGGCAACTTCCTACAGCTATAAATAATGATGAAAACTCTTCTTATTGCTTAACATGAGGTTTTATTAATATTTGGAAAAGAAAAAGGTATAACTGGATTCACTTTAAATAGAAAATTGCTGAGAGAGGGTAGGCATGTAGATTATAATGCTCTAATTCTAAAGAAATCTAAATTCTTCTAAATGCTTAGTGAAATGAAAGGTGGCTTCAATTTAATGTGGAAAAATCCTATTGTAACTGTCTGTTAAAGCATAATAGACATATGGAAATAGCTTGTGACGAAAATGAACTTCTATATATAATGCATTTATTGTGTTCCTGTAAAATGCCAAGATCAAAAGCAGACTTGATATTGGCTAATCCATGGACTAATATAGTTACAGGAGGAGAAATCTATCATTTACTGTGTTACTTGGGACTCCTTTGTTATATTCAATGCAAATGGGCATTATCTTTTCAAATTACAACTTAATCGGAGTGGCTAATATTAGAATTAAGTTTGATATTTGAATAAGCTGTCCTCCACATACTTCTTTGCTGGCCCCAAAGATTGTCCTGTGCTATTTCCGCTGATGCTTGTTAACTTTTAAAGAACAAAAGATTTTCTCTGCTTAACTTATTTCATAGGGCTTAAGTGCTTTAGCCTGTTCCTTTTAAGGGATGCTGAGGAATCCTAGTAATTTCATGGACAATTATGCAGGGAAACTAAGTCTCTCTAAATTAGAGAGTTAGATTTCCAGAATCTAGTTGAAGGGGTATTCAAACAATATGACATTTTTAAACTAAAATGTTAAGTCATTAAAGACATGGGCTATCACTGCTCTAGGAATATGATTCTAAGAAATTATTTTTAAAATAATTATGGAAAATTAAAAAGTGAAACAAATTTTTAAGTGACTGTTTGACTTACTGGGGTAGAGACAACTATATTAGACTGACTATTTTCTAAGGAGCCATGACACTAAATAAGTTTCTGTGAATATTTTATAACAAAATTTAAGGAAAGGCACTTAAATCAGGACACCACTATATGATTTATCTGTGGAAACATGTCACTGCATGAAAAATTCTATTCTAAAATTTCCCCCCAAAACTCAAGGGCTATGCACTGAGGCAAGAGCACAGGCTGTGCTATGGAGGCCTGTGGGGATTAGCAGCCTGGGTCCATTTTCCTCTCTTTGGAATTGAAACCGTATCCAAACCTCTAAACTCTCAGTTCCCAGGGACCTGGAAGCATGCTGAGGCTCCCATCAGTGGAGCATGATAAAAATTTTTCTTAAAAAGAAAAAAAATACAGTGTTCTTTCAGTAGAAGAATTGTAAAAGTTTGCACTTATTATCTGGATAACATTTTAACTGATGTTATTTTGAGAAATAAAACTAAAATTTAAAGCATGTATAATGTTAGCATAGGATAGGCTAACTTAGTTCAGTTAACCCTTTTTTTGCTCCGAGACTTGGAATATGGCTGAAATTCCCTGTCTTAAATTACATTAAACCAATATTCTAGGGTTCATGATTCCTAGGGTCCTCTCTCTGCCTCTCTTCCTGTGGCAACTGGAGGGATATTAAAGGAAGTCAGATCATTTATCTCTCCATTTATCACTCTGGATTACTATCTTTTAATGGTTTTCCATCACCCTTAGATTAGAGTTGCCAGACAAAATGCAGGGTAAGTGTTACATGTTAAGTATAAGTATTGTATTACTGTAGTACAAATATTGATGAGACGTTTTATAATAAAAGCTATTCATTGTTTATCTGAAATTCCAATGTACTTATTTATTTGCTAAATCTGTCACTCTAGCTCATAAAGCAAATCCTTTTTAGTGGCCTACACACCTCACCCTTTCTGGGACCTGCTTACCTTGGCTGCCATTACCATCCTAACCAGTCTCTACCATACTCTCTTCTACCCTGTTTTACAAACTGCAAGGTGACCAATTAGTAGAGAGTGAAGTCAACTTACGGCCTTCATCTGTATTTGAGAGAGTGAGAAGAAAAAGGAAATAATTGAAGCAAAGATCAAAGTGTATTATAACATGTAGTAAGAAAAAATGTTTCATAAAACTCTTTCAAGTTATATTTATGGATGTGTGTGTTTGCGTGTGTATTAAGTGGCAATATAAAGTTAACTTTGCTGTAGGTCAGAGTCAAGAATTTTGAAGGTGACTGCTTAGCCACATTGCCATTCATTCATTTCCTCAAACTTGAAAGTGCAATGATTTTCCTGCTTCTGGGCCTTTTGCTAGTTCTCTCTCCTCTGCCTAGAATAATTCTCTCCACAACACCTTATTCCTCTCATGTATCTACCTATTTGTTATCTTTTGGTTCTAAATTTAAATGGCACTTTCTAAAGAGGCTTACAATAGTGGCATCTGTTGGGTATGGAGGGCCTGTCCAGCCCTCCTCAATGCTCTGGAGCCGACAAATACATTGAATGGTAATACACACACACACGCACACACACCCCTACCTTAATTTTATTTGAATTTACTATCAAAGAAAAGTTAGCCAACTCTATTACATAGAACCAACTTTTCTGAGTTGGTTCTATGTAATATTTAGAGCAAGTAATGTCACTTTTTTGGAATTACATTTCATTATCTCTCTTTGTTAAACACAATCACAAATAATGAAATTTAGGAGCAGGAATTTTCTTTATTTTGGTTGATCTAATTTACATATTTTTTATAATGTGTAACTACCTGATTTTTGGAAACTGAACTTCTGTGTTCTGTTTTTAATCTGTAAGAGAGATTCACATCCCTTAGTGTGAAATAATTTGTAGAAATCTGTTTTGTGGATCAGAGAAAAACTCTTCTTGAATATGCTTACATGGACTAAATAGCACTGATTTTATTGAGTGATACTTCTAAAAGCCTTTGCATAATGCCACTCTTTTCCATTTATATAACTTCTAAAAACATGAGCATGCTTGTCTTCTAGCTACTAACAAAAGATGTGCTTAGCATAAAACATCAGCAGTAGATTTTGCAGACTGTAGCTAAGAGCTAGTAAAACTGGAATGAAAATTTGCCTTCAAGGGAGCAGTGTACTATTTTCTTCTGCAAACCTGTTTCACATTTTCCTTAGAAGGGAGGGGGAAAGGATAAGCACTCATTCATACTTCTGTACTAGCACTGCTTCTGCTTACCAACTTTTTAAAGACGTTAAAAAAAAAGGGTTCAAGTTAGTTCTTGTCTAAGAGACCTTAAACAAAAGGTTTTTAATTTAAAAGAGTAGAGATAATTCCTTCCGCCACTTTTATCTGAAATAGTCTAAAATTCAATTGTGTTTGTCATAGATAGTTTTCAACCATTAAGCATTCCTTTTAAATTTTTTTCTAAAAATTGCTCTGAATTTAAGGAGCAATAAGGTAAACTCAAAAGCATCTGAGACTGCCTCTTCCAATTTATGACAAAGAAATTGACTGCACAGGCTTCTTTTAATATTTATAAGCAATTTTCTAAAGTATTATGTTCTATAGCACGTCAATTTTCCTTTTAATAACAATTATGAGAGGTTTTCAAGTTCCTAAGAGCAATCTTTGAATATACCCCAATGTTCTGGTATACTATATTTGTGTTAATAATTTGGGGAATACAGTAGTTTTTAATAGTAACTTACATTTCTACAGCACCTTGCAATTTCTGAAGCATAAATTTACTGTTTTAAATTCTAAACTATATTTTTCTTTTTGCAAAGATTTGTAAAATGTTTTGCTTGTGAAATTTTAACAAACTAAATTCAATTTTTAAACTAGGCTTTTAAAACAATTTAATTAAGACTGGGGATCTTTTCCATTAACTTTTTTAGTTGGCTTTATTCAACTATGCTATGAAACTAGAAGCTCTTTATTAAATCTATTAATCATCAGGAAGCACTATGTAAACATTTTACAAGCAGTTAAAATGCTTGTAATTCTTTTCTTATAGAATTACAAGCATTTATTTCAAGAAAAAATATTGAAATTTTATTTATTTATCCAGATTCATCATACTTTACATTTCTAGAAATACTATGCAGCTGTGAAAGAAATTGACCGAAATCAGTGTGTACCCCATTTTTTGTGGAAATGATTAGTTTTGTAATACAACTTGCATGATGACAAACCAAAAGTTTGTTCTGCATTAATGCACAAATAAGATTTATTCTTTGATTTGCTACTGCAGAATACATTTTCAAAACTAATCATTATTTGAAAAATTGTTTCTGACTTGTGGTTGGCCAGAAGTCTTGATTGCAGAACACCCCCATTCCTGAATGTAGGGCACCAGGCACTATTATCTTTTCCTCAGCACTTGACAGTTGCAGTACTTTAAAGCCAAGTCTTGATGCTTTGCTAAATTATTCTCTTCTTCCATGTACAGATTGATGTTTCATAACTTTTAAGCATTTTGCTCTCGCTTTTGTTGGATGAGCACACCACTGAAATCACAATAGGAACTGAAATTCAAGAGACTACAAAATTTTTGGTGATCCTGTATTGGCTTTTTAATATAAAAATTCCTATAAAAGGAAAGTAGTAAGTATTGCTAAAGAAAGTGACAATGAAATCATAGACTATATCTGTGGTATGTTTAAATTTCAAGATTTCATCTATAAAAGAAGATTGAATATTATAATTTTCATATTGTCCCCAGTACTTGGTCTGTGCACCATGCAACACCTTGAGAGTCTTCTAGATGTGATGTTCAACATTTAGTTTTTTCCTATGTTTTTCTTAATGTGCTGCATTAAGTAACAGAATTCAGTGGTAAGTAGCTGTAGTGACAAGTTTGCATGTTACGGCTTTCCTGGAATGTGCTGAAATGTGTCCTTTCGTATGTCCAGTCTTACTATCCACAGGACTGTAAGAATTCTGCAAGGCCTCCAGAAGGCTCACACATGCTGGGATCTTAATTCTAATTGTTTAGCTTATGCAATAAGACAAATTGGAACTGCTTTTAAGATGACAGGAAGCATATGCTGACAGCACCTGGAGATCAATTGTCATTTTGTGCTTATCGTTGAATGGAACAAATTTAAAGGTACAAAATTTGGCTTGGCTGGACTAGATCTGCAAATGACACTGTATAGTTGACATAACTAGGATGGCTGTTAGCATTCTCCCACTTGCCTCTCAGATCTCCAGCTGCAGGGAGTTTAAGAGTCTGATGGCCCAGAATGAGCTTTGAAATTCATACAGCTGCTTGTGCCAATGGGCTGCCCTCAGGCTCTTCCTTGCCAATGACTGAGCATGGCAGGGATACCAAGGCAGGCATGTTCCTCAGAGATCCAGAACTCCTCTGATGAGAGATTTTGCCTTATGGACTCACTAGGTGCCTTGCCTAACTTTTCTTAGAATTGATTGCATGGCAGTCTGAGATGTCTCTGCACTCACTCATTCACTACCTATGACCTGCCTCCTTTCCTTCTTTTTCTGCTTTCTTTTCCTTGCAGTCAGATTTGTATCATGGTCTAATGACTGTACATCTCCCTTAGCTTTCTCCCATTTTCTTTCACAGGCTTACGAGACTTCTTTCTCATTTAATCCTGTTTTGGCATCTGCTTCTCAGAGGACCGGGACTAACACAAAACTTATTCTTACATTGTGAAGTCTTAAAGAAGTGAATATGTAGACCTACTATTTTGTTATTATAATGAGGTCCATGCTTGCCACAAAATATCCAAGGAATTCAGAAATAATTTCATAAGTAAATTCCAATAGATTGGCGAATAGACAGGATATAAATTATAAACGAAAAAGAAGTGCTTTCTCTACTTCCATACCTAAAGATATAGAGATAAAATATATTGCTCACCTCCATATCACATATATTAATGATAGGAATAAATGAGTTAACGCCTTAAAAGATCTTTGCAAAACGATTGGAATTAGCATGTAATCCATAAGGTTAAAATATTAACTTACTTTACATTGAGGTTTTTATGTATAATTATATTTCTAATTTCAGGATTGTTTTGGTATCTTTATATGTTTTTGTTTTTTTAATGCTAGAAATCTAGACTATCATTAGACTATAAATCCTTCATTAGTCTTGATCCCATTGAGGACAGAGACTGTGATTAATTATACTTTGTATTTCAGATACCAATGAAGGCCAAATTCAAAGTAAGTGCATAATGACCACTCTCACACCTTCCTACTCAAATTGTTGTCCCTGGGCCAGCATTATTGGCACCACCTAGGAGACTGTTAGAACTGTCTATGTTCAAAGATCTCCTACAGACCTTACTGATTCCAAATTTTCACTTTATCAAGATCTCCAGGTGGCTTTTTTGCGTATTAAATTTGTGAGATTCAGTGATCCAGAAGACTTGTCTATTGAATGTGCATCCTTTCTACATATTTTTTGCTAAATAACCCTAGTTGTAATCATGCAGTCTTTGCCTCACAGCCATTTGATTCAGGGAAAACTAGTAGCATCTTCGACATCAGGCGAGAAGCCACATTTATCTAAGCTTGGGGTGCCTGATTCTCTTTGCAAATCATTTTGCAACAAGTCAGGAGGAAAATCTGCTGGAGGGAACATTTCTGGGCAAGGAGTTATTTATTTCAAAAAGAGAAAACACCCTTTCTTATCTCTGGATGTTGCTGTGTCTTTATGGAACTCTTAGCACTGACTTGGCTTCTTTGTTACTTGCCTGATAATGAAGCCAAGAGAAGGAAGGTGGGACCATTAGACAAAGAGAGAGGTGGAACCAGAGCACCCACCTGTTTTTTGAAATGGTTTTTCATCTTTGGAAACCAAAGCCTTATTGACCTCTTTTCAGTTCAGTTATCTGCCAAATACTCTTCGAGTATTTAATAAGGGTCGTCAAACCTTCCTTCTTGAAACTCTTGTCTGTCTTCGGTGGCCTATGAGACTCCAGCCTCTCCTTTTTCACTCTGATTCATTTGAATACTTCTTCAAATCAACCTTCTTTACTTCCTTTTCTTTGCATTTAGGGTATTACCTGTGGACAGCTTGCATTCCCATGCTGGACATTCATCTTGAGCCATCCCTTCCATACTGCCATGGCTTTAACCACAATACATATGCAGGTGACTTCAAAAATCTGTATTTTTGAGCCTCAGCTTTACTTTTGAGTTTCACGGTAAGCTAACGATTACATAGTGCTTCCATTATGGACCAAACACTGAACTAAGTGCTCTAAGAATATTAAATCACTAAATTCCCACAGCGATCTTTTGAGGTAGGTACGATTATTATCACCGTTTTATAGATGATGAATTTGAGGTACAGAAGGTGTGATGGTTAATTTTTTATGTTAACTTGACTGAACCACAAGGTGCCCAGATCACACATTTTTTCTGGATGTGTCTGAGTGTGTTTTTGGACAAGATTAGCATTTGAATTGGTGGACTCAGTAAGGTAGACTGTCCTCCCCAGTGTGGTGGGCATCATGCAGACTGTCCTTTCCAGTGTCAGTGGGCATTATCCAATCCACTGGAGCCTGAATAGAACAAAAAGAGGAGAAAGAGTAGATTCATCTCCTTCCTGCCTGCTTGAGCTGGGACATGGGTCTTTCCTGCCCCTGGACAGGAATTTATACCATTGGCTCTCCTGGTTCTCAGGCGTTTGAACTCAGACTGAATTATACCACTGGCTTTCCTGGGTCTCCAGCTCACAGACAGCAGATCACAGGACTTCTCAGCTTCCATAACTTTGTGAGCCATTTCCTCATAATAAATCTCCTATGAGGTTAGGCTGCTTGGCTTTAAATCCTAGTTCTACTTCTTACTGGCTCTGTGACTTCGACATTCTTCTTAGTGGTTCTCCTTTTCTGGAGACCTTGACTAACACATAAAGGTTGCTTAAGTCACAAAGCTAGTAAGAAGCCAAACCAGAGTCTCTGTTTTTCAACACTGTGCTATTTTCCAGTTGCCTTATTGGTCAGATTTCTGAAAAATGAACTCAACATTTTTCTGTTGCTTTTTTCCATATTATGATGTTGGCATCTGCCTAGTCACCAAATTGGAAGCCCAGTATTCATCCCTAACTCCTTATTTCCCCTTTACCATTGTACTAAAGGCCATTTTACCAATTATCTCTCCTATGTGTTTCCTTATCAGTTTTTTCACATTAGTCTTGACCGCCACCCTCTTGTATCAGGCCCTTAGTAATGGTGATCCAGACTATTACCAAAGCCATCTGATAAATTTCCCATTCCAGGTTCTCATTCCCATATATACAATCCATCCTTCATAACCAACAATGCTTTTCTTTACTTTCTTTCTTTTTTTTTTTTTAATATTCATTTATTTATTTGGCTGTGCCAGGTCTTAGTTGCAGCATGCGGGATCTTCGTTGCTGTGTGCAGGATCTTTAGTTGCGGCATATAGGCTCTTAGTTGCAGCATGCGGGATCTAGTTCCCTGACCAGGGATTGAACCCGGGCCCCCTGCATTGGGAGTGTGGAGTCTTAACCGCTGGACCACAAGGGAAGTCCCCCAACAAAGCTTTTCTTTTTAAGACACAAATATGATCACCTTGATACTCTGCTTTAAAAACCTGTCAAGGCACCCCAATGCCCACAGCACAAAATCCAAGTATCTTAGCAGGACATACAAACATTTGACTTTCTTATGTACCCTGTACTTATTTCATTTTTATGTGTGAGATACAACACTGTGGTTCTTTTGTATGTCTATTTACCCTGCCTGACCATAAAACTCTAGAAGTCAGGGACCATGACTTATCAAACATATATTCTTTAAGCATCCTCTATATGTCAGACCTAGTGACAGTTACTAATGCTCTATCTCTGACTTTAATAAATGGACAATGTATTTCCCGTGCCTGAGTGACCATCATGTGATAGTGAATTGATAATTTCTGAATTGAATAGAATAATAGTTTTCTTGATCCTACTTAAACCATGTTTACTTTCATATCTTCAAAGTCAACCTTTGATTAAAACAGCATCACAAAGACATTAAGCAGGATGGTTTTCCCAGGATACAAAGGTTGCACTTTGTATACTTCAAATGCCTTCGTATATGTTGTTGCCTTGGCTTGGAATGGCACTGTTTGTTGACAATCTAATGATTGAAGATCCAACTCATTTCTGGGAAGTTTTTCCCAAATTCTATCTCCTTTCACTACCACCTTTTCCATCCTTGCTGGGGAGATAGACTTATTATTTCCAATTTGTTCCATCACCAAAGTTGGGCTATATTTTATGATACTGTGATTTATAATATACATTTGATATATAACCAGTATATACTTCTTATCCATATTTGGTCTTCCTCCATGGTTCCCCAAACTTTTGGAATTTCCTGAGCAAAAAGAGCAATGGGAGTACCTTTTGTTATAATATTTAGCCTCTTGTCCTCAGTTCTAGAAATAGCTTCAGAGACATAAAGGTAAACTGGGTGTCTTGTTATTCATAACAAGTCCCTTCCCACCACGAATGGGTTTATGTTAATGAGGTGACTTTTGGAAAGCACCTAAGGATGGGAGCTGGTTGTCAGGAGAAACAATCATAAATAGAGGGTTGGAACTGTCAGTCCCACATCTGATTTCCAGGGAAGCTAGAGGCTGAAGCAATCATGCCTATGTAATGTAATTATTGATTAATTAATTTATCATCATGACTCAAAGCGAATTCTTTCCCTATCAGTTCAAACTAGTTTCCATATATTTTACATGGTGAATGATTAAAAATAAATACATACATAAAAAAATCATGCCTATGTAATGAACGATGTGAACCTGTGGGGATTTGGAGAGACTGGGGCACCTGGAAGGGTATGGAAGCTCCTCATCCTTTCCCCATACTTTGTCCTATGCACCTCTTCCATTTGGCTGTTCCCGAGATATCTTTTCATAAGAAACTGGTCAATCTAGTAAGTAAAACATTTTCTGAGTTCTGTGAGCCACTCTAGCAAACTAATTGAACCTAGGGAGGGGGTCTTGGGAACCTCTGATTTACAGCTAATAGTTGATCAAAAGTACAAGTGACAACCTGGGCTTTCTAATGGTGTCTGAATTGGGGGCGGGGTGGGGACAGTCTTGTATGACTGAACCCTTATCTGTGGGATCGGATGCTATATCAGGGTAGATAGTGTCAGAAGTGAGTTGAATTCTTGGACACTCAGCTGATATTAGAGTATTGCTTGGTGGTGTGGGGGAAACCTCCCTCCCCCACAAATTGGAATTGTGATCAGAACGCCGTTATGTTTTCGTAGTAGCATGGGTCAGTTCTCTACTGAATTGTATAACCCTCAATTTTTTATCCTAGTACTCTGCAGTTTTTAATCTAGCATATTTTTAGTGTGAAAGAAATATTCAATTAAATATTGTTTCAAGTGAATTTAAATCAAACTATTCCCTGTAGGCGAATACCTATTTCTATGTGTCTTGTTGTTCTATGTGTATATATTCTACCTGTTACCAGTTTGCAATCTGATTTATCAGTGTCCAGCAGTTAGACATAGTGCTTATAGAATAAATATATATAAACACGTGACTTATAATGCTCCAAATGTGTAAGGTGTTGATTTTATTACTAAATTGTTTTTTTCTCATTCCATATTTAATTACTGGATTAGCTGGAGGTAGAGTAGGAGTAGGAAACATGAATGCATAGATACAAGCCTAAATGCATTAAAGGCTTATTTAAACATTTGTCTTGCTATGTGTTGATTGAAGGATTTTAAACTACTAGTGAAGAGCAGAACTAGGCATTACCATGAGCACTATGACTAGAATCAAGATACTACAAAATTCAGTCTTTATTTAACAGGGTTGACCTTTTACATGGAAAGATTCCTGCTTTTGATTAAGAACTAATTTAAGGGTTATTCAGAGACAATTATGTTAAGGCCCTGAGATTTCTCATGTGTATGTCCTCCTGGGATGCAGGTGCTTGAAGCGAAATCTTGAAAGAAATAATAGAAATAGAATTCCCAAAAGATACCTTACAATCATAATAGAGTTCTATAAAGAAGGAATTAGAAAAATGTGTAAATTTCTTTACATCTATACAGACTTGAAAATTTCTCCTTTATGTATAATATTCAATTTTTAAATAAGGGAAAGCAAAAGCTTACTCTCTAGTAAGGGAAAAAAGATATACTACAGAAACATTTTGAGTCCATAATATAGTCTATAATGCAATGACCTAGAAATTTATCAAGATTTTTCAAAGTTAGAAAACATACTTCCTTGGAAGTTTACAATTATTTGTAGTATGGTACTGTAGGATTTGTACACTTGATCTTAATGATGTGAAAAAGAGATCCCTAGTTTGTTAAAGAGAGACATTGCTTGCTAAGGGACATTTACAATACTTAGTTAATAATAGTGTAGGACATGGTGACATGGTGACCTGGTCTTCTGCATTATAAGGACAAATTCTTGGTACACTTCATTGTATCAAGTTGATCAAACCTGAAAAGGCTGACTCATGTTGATTAAAATCAAAAGGGACATATATAAGCTACAATGCCAATTTATTTTTTTACGATAGAAATATAACTGTCATAGCACATTTCCTTCACGCAAGCTACATGAGGAGACCATTATCAGAAGATTGCTGGTTGACAATAGGATCAGAACTGGTGTCTGAGTGGTGGGAACAGGGTGGAGGGATAGTTATATGATTTGAATATTTAATGCCCACAGGCTAAAATAGACAGATGTATCCATTTTCTCAGTAGATTCCACTTTCTCATTCTATAAGAGGGTTTAAGTTTTTGGTTCAGGGCAATCTCTTTCTTGCATAATGATAGATGGCTGCTGCCAAAACTCTCCTTTTTTTTTTCTGTATACATTTCTGACAAAATTCAGTTGGCACATTTTTTTTTTCCAGCAAAGTTAGTTTTTTAATCCATTTGATGTCAGGTTTTTCTTGCAAGTGATTCTGTCTTCATACAATGTCATCCTTGGCCTTACATATAATGTGTTGAATTTAGAGTTTAACTTTCCAAATGAAATCCTTTGTCTCTTATTTCCTACTTCTTGGTGGGCTTTCTTGCCCTACTATGCACTGACTAAAATGAGCAAAAAACTAGATTTACAGAACCACACAATACTCTCTTCTCATTAAAATCATTTTGCACATTTATATTATTGTAAACTGTATTTTTACTACCATAATTCTGTAGAACAATGATGATTAGTGAGATAAAAAAATATTCCCAGTATCTGTTTCAAATAATGTCATTTATTTGGAGATGTGGAAAAATCTTTAGATTATTTGAGGTTTACATAACATTTAAACTGTTACTACATATCTAACAAAAATACTCAGATACATAAGGTGACTCTGTGTAGCAGTTAAGGGGTTGATTTAAAATAACTTTTTTTTTACATTTAATCAAAGATTAAACAAAGTATCTTATACATAGTAGTTTGTATCTGTTAACTCCTTACCTCTATCTTGCCCCTCCTCCCTTCCCTCTCCCCACTGGTAACCATTAGTTTATTCTCTCTATCTGTGAGTCTATTTCAAAAGGTCAATACCTTTGACAAAAGCATGCTTGGTTGACATATAACTAACTTTTTGGTTTGGGAGATCTGATATTGTCAAAGCAAAATGGAACCTAAAAGTCTAAACTACGTATCAATAATTTCCTTCAGAGTATCTCAGCTGAGATAAAATCAATTAAGGGCAGGTGGGGAGTTGCAGTCTAGTTAGTTATTATCATTCTAGAATTTTGTATCAAATGGTATGGAAAAAAAATTAATATACAGACAATAATTGCTGAGTTCAGAAAGAGATTTCTACTTATCAGTATTTTTCATTTATGCCATCTACTGCATGGGGAGAGCATTCAGGCAATTTACTGAAGGGCTTTAAAGCTCTTGCCATAATTTCTGCATTTAAGAAGATCAGATGACCAGAAATAGTTTTACTAAGCTAGTTAGTAATTAAAGGAGAAACCACGTTATAATAATTTGCTTATAAACTTTTTTTCTAAGTAAATACAGGGAATGTTCTAAAACTAATTTATTTTCTTCAAGTTTTGTACATTTATTAGCAGTGTTTTGTGTATATTTAAAAACAGTGTATTTTACAAATAGCCAATATATTATTTTGATTAATATATTCAACACACATTTACTGAGCACCTACTGTATAACACCACTGTTCTAAGCACTGGGGATATTTTTGAGAGGGGAGTTAGATAATAAACAAGTAATTATAAAATATATCAAGTAACAATAGGCATTCTGAAGAAAAAATAGAGCAGGACAAGATGGTAAAGAGTGAAAGATGGCTGGGGAGAGAGGGAAGGTGCAATTTTAGCTAGAATTGTGAGGGAAGCCCTGGCATTCAAGGAAGGCTGTAAAAGAAGTCAGAGAGGGTACAGCCACTATGGAAAACAATATGGAGGTTCCTCAGAAAACTAAAAATGGAATTACCATATGATCCAGCAATCCCACTCCTGGGAATATACCTGGACAAAACTATAATTCAAAAAGATACATGCACCCCTATGTTCATAGCAGCACTATTCGCAATAGCCAAAACATGGAAACAACCTACATGTCCATAGACATATGAATGGATAAAGAAGATGTGGTACATATATACAGTGGAATACTACTCAGCCATAAAAAGAAGGAAATAATGCCATTTGTAGCAATATGGATGCAACTAGAGATTATCATACTAAGTGAAGTCAGAAAGAGAAAGACAAATACCATATGATATCACTTAGATGTGGAATCTGAAATATGGCACAAACCTATGCCACAAATATGAACCTATCTACAAAATAGAAACAGACTCATAGACAGAGAGAACAGACTTGTGGTTGCCATGCGGGAGAGAGAAAGGGAGAGGGATGGACTGGGAGTTTGGGGTTGGTAGATGCAAACTATTACATTTAGAATGGATAAACAAGGTCCTAATGTATAGCACAGGGAACTATATTCAACTATATTCAATATCCTGTCATACATCATAATGGAAAAGAATATAAAAAAGAATGTCTATATGTGTATAACTGAGTCACTTGGCTGTACAGCAGAGATTGGCATAACACTGTAAATCAACTATACTTCAATAAATTAAAAAAATGGGAAAAAAAAAGAAGTCGGAGAGATATACTTTATTCTTCTGGATAATCGGCAGCAGTGGGTCTGAGATTGAGGCAGACCAACTACACTGAAGCTTTTTACAAAAAGATTTACCTTTAAGTCTGAACCTGACTACATTACTAAACTTTATTGGGGATTTCAGACCACAATGCAATCTAACATTAAATGAAGTTTTGAAGAAAAAATGGACTTTGAGTGCTAAAATTTAAGGGAATATGGGGCCCAGCCTCACTGTCCTCTAACTTAGAAACATGCATGTATACGTATCTAGTATGAGTTATGCCAATTTTAAGTGACATATTTGAAAATTATGTCAACTTAGATGTGGTGGTGGGGGGCAGTGGTCGCTTTACGAGGACAAGAGATAAGGATTATTAAACAGCGTAGGGCTTGGCTCAGAGTAAACACTTCATAGGTGTACATGCTATTGCTATTATTATTATTGTTGTTATTATTATGTTGGTGTTTTACCTGAATAATGGAGATAAGTGGGAAAATACCATAACTATCCATAGGATGAACAAATGATGGTTGACCAACTGCTAAGCTTCAATCAAACTGGCTTCTAAGTCTTAAAAATCTATCAGAAAAGGCATTTCCCTTATTTTCACCATCTTTATGGAATTTTCTGATGCTCTAGCCACTGCCCTGTGTGAACTCAATAGGTGCATGTAGCCCATTAGAAAATGCCAAAGTAAACCTTGCTGTTCTGTCTAAAGTTACAGAGATTAGCCAGTCAGGCCTCTGTGGAAGAACTGTGGAAGGTGGAGGACAGAAACGAAGGTACAGGTTGTTGTTGAGTTTCAAATGTATCCCACTGGAATTGGACATTTTGTAATAAAAATTCCCAAATACCAAATTGTTCTTTCCAGCTTTCTGTCTAAATTCGTATTGTTCCCTTTGACAGGAGTGCTGTTTCCCCACTCACTCCTTTCTTTCCTGTCCAAACAATTTCTCATGTTTCAAGACTCAAGAATAGAATTAACTTCTCCAAAAAGGCTTCACTTATCTCTACCCATAACTTGTTTTGATTGGTGCTGCACCTTTACTTTCCAATAGCATGTTATATTTTGGCATAATTTAACCTTGTGTATTAGACTTATCTGTCCCTAAGTGTTTGCCTACTTTCATAGTGCAATACAGTTTGTTTGTTTGTTTTAATGCTGTCTTGATCCAGTTTTAAGGCCCTGACTAGAGGCCCGTTTCCCTTCTTGAGCAATTAAGTCCACACCAGACCCTTCCCCTTCTGGCTCTCACACTTTGGGCCACTATGCATCTGCCCTAATCATCTCAGGAACAGGTAGCAGAAACTACAGACAACCCCCTTGAATGTGCAAAATTATTCAAGTTAGCTAATCCACAGAGAACCCGCAAAACCTAGTTAACCCCACCTTACTTGCCATACATAAACTGCCCCTACAGCTCCAGCTTGCTGCTCTCCTGTCCTGGGTGCAACCCCCTTTGTGAATCCACAACTGTAGCCTTCTCTCTTTCAGAGCTGCAAGTAACAAAGAGTTCTGCCTTTCAGAGCTGCAAGTAACAAAGAGTTCTGCCTTCTGTGTGTCACTGTATTGTGTCCTTCCAACAAAACAATCTTCAAATTTTATAAGACACATAGCCAGTACATCACTCTCTGGTCCCTATCAAGATTACAGGACCAATTCCTGGTTTCCAGGCAAACTAGGTGGTTACATCTCCCAACCAGCTGGAGTCTCTCCGGAGAGCTTCCTACTAATTCTCACATTGCATTAATCATTCCTATAAATAGAATCCACTTGTGATCACTTGCGATTGAATCCCATGAAAATGTCAGTATTCAATATTATTTGATCTCAAACATACCAGTTTCATTATCCACCTGATTATATACACCTTCTCATGTAACACACAGCATGTGAAACATCTAGAGGTAGTAGACCTCATTCCTCATCTCTCCATGCTTCTATACTTTTCCCTATCATTCTTCAGTCAAATAGGAGTTGGTGAATTTGTTGATTACAGTGATGACTCTTCTCTAATGAGCAATCTTACTGTGCCTCAAAGCTAACACCTGTATACTGCCCGCTGTCTATAGTAAGCAAGCAAAGCAGGACTTAGAACCAAGGCCTCTGCCCATATTTACGGTCTCTTCCAAGCCGCGGCTGGGAAGGATAATTTAGGACAGGATCTTCCCTCTTCACACATGCCTGTTCCTGGTTTTCACCCAGAGACTTCGGTATAATTTCTGATAAAACAACCACAATGGAGGGTGTTTTATCAGAAATTATAATCAGCAACACTTAGGAAGGAAGCTACATGGCAGACGTCGTGTGTTCTTACTGAATCTTCTGAAGACACAGACTTGGGAAAGGTCAACATTAGCAGTAGCACAGGGCTAAGAACATCTTGAGTTTTGTTACAAAAGCAAAATTAATCTTTTCAGTTAATCTCTTGATATGAGATTTGGGTAGGTGATGGTTGGAGGGGGAAGGGGATAGTGTTGGAGTTTCCACCTAAGCCTTAAACCAAAAGAAATGCACCAGCAATTCGTCTGTTATCAGAGAACACTGCATTGCAGAGTGGGAGATGCTGACTCTTATATTAATGAAGAAGTGCCTTGATTACAAATGTTCTCTGCATTCATATGGTTTATTCCCTTGGGAAGTTTGGATGATTTGCAGGGCAAGATTCAGGAAGTTTGGGGAGCTGGATAAAATCTTATCATCATGGCTACAAAATCTTTACCCTAGTCTCTAAGAAAATCTTATTTAATCAATAAGAAAACATAATGATATAAGGGAATTGATTGACTACAAAGGCAAAGATCCTCCAGAGAATTCAGAGGCTGTATCATAAGAGTGATGAGGAGCAGACAAAAGAGGGAGAAAAGATGTTTAATGTGAACAGAAACTACACACACACACACACACACACACACACGCACGCACATACTTTTATGGTCCAGGGGGAAGTGCCATACAATCACATTCAATTATTTCTTCAGAAAGTAATTTCAATGATCATCTATCCAGCAAGTAATTCTATCACTGAATGTTCTGACCAAAATGCCCAGAAGTAGCCCTCACTGATCTCTTCCTTAGGTAATCACTTAGAAAATTCCTTTCTTCTGGAACCAACTATTCTCAACCAACTATTCCTCTTTGACATCCTAGCAAATTATAGGGGTGACCTTGACGAGTTCCTGACAAAAGCTATGAGATTCTATCATACTAGCTCTGAAGGTATATTCCATATGTGATTGATTAAATGAGAGGTCAATGAAAAAGTTACAGATGATTTCAAGCGTGCAAATACGAGCAGCACATGTGACAGAAAGGTAAAGGAGGAATACACTTACAAAATCATTTTTCTCTATGTCTTCTGTAATGAATAATGGCAGTGAAAGTCAGACTGTGAGAGATTAAGAAGTATAAAGCATAACTATGAGAAATTCGGCACTAAGTGAAAAGTAAGTGTTTTGGGATTTTATTTATTTGCATACGTGTGTGTGTGTGTATGCATGTATGTGAGCACATGCATTTTGTTATTTGTAACTTATGGGGAAATGTTTGTTGATGGGATGGCATAAGAAAAAGGTATGAAAATACTACACTGTGAACAGGTTAAATTAGGAATGAAGATGAAATCAACCATGAACATAGGTGGGAACCTCATGCTGGAAAATGAGGTAGAGAATGTCTAGTTCAGACAGACTTCTAGTAAAAAGAGACAGGGTCCCTTCAAAGACCCTTATTGATTTGTGAGTTAAATGATTGTTTTTGTAATTTATTCCTTTCCCAGGTATTGTATTCATAAAGTTTCTAGCATATAGGATTATTTGCCCCCAAGTTTCCCATATCTCATTCTATTTTGTAGAGTTAAAGTGCTAAAAACATCACAGGATTTTAAGCTGAGTGTGGATGGGTTAATAGGACTCGAAACCCTTGAACTTCCTGTTATACTGCAGCCCAATTTTTACTCTTAAAATTATAGTGCATTCTTTTTTTAAAGAAAAACCTCACAGAGTTGGATCGGGTTTTAACAAATAAACAATGCAAGCTAAATGACTTCATTCCTTTAAAAACCACTCAGTAATTCTTCATTGTCTTGAAGAGACCTAAAGTCAAGACCATGTTGTAGAAGCTTTCTTCCCCTCCGTGTAGGCAAGCTACACTTTCCCTCTTGAACTTCACATTTCAAACCCTTAGGTACAATCTGTGCTTCCCTGAACCCAGAGCCCCTCTTGTCTATGTCCTTATCACTCAGCCTTTTCTTTCGGCTCATCTCCACCTCTCTGTTCCAACTAAACCAACTTCCCCAGGCCTCCCTTTAGCCCACACACATTTGATGGGTTAATTACTGCTAATTATCTAAGCCTCAAGCTGGTTATTTATTCTTCCATGAAGCCCCACCTGAACTATACTCCTATGACTTTGATTCCTGCTTTCTTGGCATTAATTATAGCCTATTTTAGTGATATATTTACTTGTCTGTTACTTGCTAACCAGAGTATGCTCCTTGAGAACACTCTGTTTCATCGTCTTTTTATAACAAAACCTTAACTATGTCTGGCACATAAGTAATCAATAAACACTTCTTTCTTATGTGTGAACTCTAAGCCTTTATTTTTGAAGCGGCAACCCAAAGGGAGAGGGACATATTTCTTAGTTCTTGTTTTTAATAGTTTACATATAGAAGACTATATGCAAACAAGTGATAGATACTATTTTTAGGGAAATGTTCAGTAGCCTTTGGAATGCAAATAAGAACTACCAGTGATTTAAATAAAATACAATAAGTAAGGCAGTGAAAATTCACTCTTTTGGTAACTGCAAACAAATTCCTCAAGATAATTTTTTTTAAGCTCATAGATAACAGCGAATTCATTTGTACAATACCCAGCTAAATATTAATGTTTAGAAAATTAGTATCTAATATGAAATACTTGCTTATTTAAAAAAAATTTAGTTAAGACAAGACCTTTATGTGAAATGATTAGAAAATCTGTCAGTAGATGTAGAAAGATATAGAATACATGTGTATAAATGGGAAGCTTATACTGAGCCATATTAGTAGAGACCAATGTTTACAGGAACATACTTGTTTCAAAGTGGTACTAAATAATGTGTCCACTTTTTATTTCTTTATTTACTTAAATGCCTTCTACATCCTTTTAAAGAAAAGTTGGGGGATTCTATGTCTCAATGTAAGAGAAATTACTGGTTTCCCCTACTTGGAAATCCCATCTTGAGTGACACATTTCCTAGGAGTATGGCATCATTTTTCAAAGACAGTAACTCTGGGTTCTCTTAAGGCACTGTTTGGTTACTTTCAGCCCTTCAACTGCAATGTAAGGTAATTTTTCAGAAAGGCAAGTATCAGTCATATTTGTTTTTTTAACCAGCTTTCTACCTACTAACTGAAAGCAGTGAACTGCTCCACTTTTTACCAAAAAAAGAAAACCATAACTTTAATAATTAAAACAAAACCTCTTATGTTTAGCTATAGAAACAGACTCATATAGAACATTATTTGTAATCACGACAATATTATGCTTTCTAGTTAGCCTGAAGCAACATCTGTCTTCTGTAACTATTTTGAAAACTTATATGATAAAATACATAAATACGTTTTTAATTACATATATTGTATTTGGCAAAAATTAATGTTTTTACCATTCTAGAGACTGAGATATAAAACCTCCACATAATATAAATATCATTTATAATTAAGTTATAATCTTCGAAATACACACATACACAAAACACACCATAAATTTTGGAACATAGAAGATGTATTGTTTTTCTCAACATGTAAATTTTCCCATTTAATATATACTTTTAAAAAATTTAAACTAACTGAAAGTAATCACATGGATTATAACACTCCCTTATTAATTGAAAAAATGACACATTCTACCCCATTGCTGGATTGAGATTACTAAAACCATATCTAAATAAGAACTGTTTTTGCTAAGTTGAGGGAAAGTTTAGAAACATTCAATCAAAAACCTGTTGTTTGGGCTTCCCTGGTGGCGCAGTGGTTAAGAATCCGCCTGCCAACACAGGGTACACGGGTTCAAGCCCTGGTCCCGGAAGATCCCACATGCCGCGGAGCAACTACGCCCGTGCGCCACAACTACTGAGCCCACGTGCTGCAACTACTGAAGCCCGTGCGCCTAGAGCCCGTGCTCCACAACAAAAGAAGCCACCACAACGAGAAGCCCGCGCACCGCAAGGAAGAGTAGCCCCTGCTCGCCACAACCAAAGAAAGCCCATGCGCAGCAACGAAGACCCAACGCAGCCAAAATAAATTAATTAATTAATAAAAAAAAAAAAACACCTGTTGTTTGAATTAAATCTCTTACATTTATTTGGGAATAAAAAATTTGAGTTAGAGATAAATTAGTTCAGGCTAAGTATAAAAAAGTAAGATTTCCTTTGTATTTTTTTCTCCTAACTGCTGTCAGGGAGTTGAATGTTTCTTCCAACTTATTTCTGTAATGTTTATTTATGTATCAATTGATTCTAATTTGGGTAAGTTACATTCCACTGAAGTTCATTCAATGTTGAAATTCCATTCAACAATTCAAAAACTATTTTAAATTTAAAAATTTTAAACTATTCATTATAGAAAATTTCAAAAGCAGGTTAAACTAGAGAAGACAGTATAATGAACTCTCATTTACCCATCACACATTTTATCACTCAATTATCGACTCATGACCAAGATCATTTCAAATGTATCCCTACCTATTCCTCCCTGTTCATTATATTAACACAAATTCCAGACATAATATCATTTATTTGAATTTCAATTAATATCTGAAAAGACAGACTCTTTCCCAAGATAAAATCACAGTACTGTTACCAGACCCAAAATAAGAATATCAATATTTCTTCAATATCACCAAATATCCAAAAGGTTTTCCTGAATGTCTCATTACTTTTCAGTTTGTTTGAGTCAGAATACAATTAATATCTCCTGTTAAAAACAAGACAGCAGGCCCCAAATGAAGTCACTTATGCTAAGTGCCACATCACAAAACTGACACTTAATTAGTTTCATCTTCCCCCGAAATGAATCTTAAACCAGTCAACCAGGAATCACCTGATCAGCACTAATTAAGCAATCTGCCTGACAGATCCACGCAGTTCCCTAACGGAAAGTCAACTTGCAATAACCAACTGCTTTTTTTTGCCTAATAGAACTTTCTTGCTCCCTCTCCCTTCTGCCTGTAAAAGTTTTTCATTTTGTACAGGTCCTCAGAACTCCCTTCTTTCTGCTAGATTAGATATTGCCCAATTGGAATCCAGTTTTACACATAGAAACTCTTAAAACGCCTCAGTTTATCTTTGAACAGCCCTGGTGTCAGAAGAGGGAACAGCAGGAGACGCCCCCCCTCCCCCACCCCTCGCCGCCGCCCGGCCCACTGACGCCCCAGCCCCTAGGAGCACTGAGTAACCAGACAGAGGTACCTGCTGAGTCCGGCGAGCTCGCTGCTTTCTCGCTGCCTCCGGAGGTGGTGGGCGAGTCCCTGGATCTTAGCTCTGCAGCGTTTGTGTTATGAGCCTTCAGACTTTCTTCGAGCGCTTCTTTTTCCGGGATGGGTTGAGAAACTGGCCAGAGTTGAACTAGGACAGACTCAGAACCCAGCCTGGGTCCAGGGATGGATCGGTTTTGACCCGGAAGCCAGGCCGGGCCTGGGGATGGACTGCTTCCGACTCAGAAGCCGGACCAGGTCTGGGGAAGGACCGGTTCCGACTCAGAAGCCGGACCAGGTCTAGGGAAGGACCGTTTCCGACTCAGAAGTCGGAGCTGGTCTGGGATCTGACTGGGTTCAGCTTAAACTGGACTGGGTCCAGGGTGAGGCCTCAAGTGTAACATTTTGTTTTAAGGCTGAACATGTAGGTTAACCTTGCTAAAGATAATCTTGACTACAGTGGCCACGGTGGAGAACTTCTAACCTAGATAAACTTATCCATTTATGAGGTGCCCTATAGCAAAAAGGGTCTCAGTCAAGCACTCACTATAAAGGGTGAAGGTAAAACTATTTTTCCTCTTCTCTGGTTTCTAGTGACCAGGATGAGAACTGCTAGCACACCCCACTCGCTCCAGCGCCTGTAAACTGGATCCTGAGAAAAGTAGCAGAAGTTGGCAAAAGGTGAGAATTCTCACCAAAGTCATTTCTTCCCGATTTCTAACTGTGGTGCCTGGTCGAGAGAGGAAGGTAAAATTTCACATTGGCCTTTCCTTTCCAATGTTTTTAAGAATTGCCTTTTCTAAATTAAATTTTATTTTTTAACATGCAAAATATTTACATGGTTCTAAAATCATAGTTATAAAACAAGGTCTAGTCAGAGAAACCTAATAATCTAATTGGAATCTAACAATTCCAACACGCTACACCTGGTTTCCTCTCTCTCCTGTAGGTAAATATTTTAAAATGTATATTTTTCTTCCACTTTTACGTATAAGAAAATATGTTCATAGATATATTCATTGTGTATGTGTGTATATGTGCGTGTGTGTGTATGTGTGTGCATGTATGTATATATATATTCAAATCAACCCCCCCCCCCGGCCCTTTCTTTGATAAGCAGTGGAAAAGTATATATACTTTTCTCTACTTTGCTATTTTCACTGAACAGTATGTTTTGGAGATCACTCCATGGCGACATAGAGAGATCTTCTTCATTGTTTATAGCATAATAGAGTCTATAGTGTGAATGTTCCATAGTTTATATTAGCAGCTACCTTTGGGTTTCTTTTTTCTTTCTTGTTTTTAAAGAAATGTTTACAAATACTGCTAAGATGAAGAGCCTGGTCATGGATACATCCATATTTTTTCCAATGCAAAAATATGGAAATAGTGGAATTGCTGGGTCAAATTTCATATACATATGCATTTTTTCTGTTTGTTACCAAATTTTCTCCATAATGATTTTATTTTGTCATACTCTTAATGATTTTTATAGGACATAGTAAATATGAAAGTACAATCAAGTTTCTTAGGCTACTTTGTGCCTTCATATGATTCTTTCCTTTGGGGATTAAGAGGACTCCTATTTGAAATCATAGACTCACAGTACAAATTGAATTCCTATTTGAAAGTTGGCCTAAAGAATAAATTGCTCAAACTGCTACATTGTATGCATACATGAGGTGGAGAGTGCATGTCTGGAAGTGATGCATCTGGATGAGTTATTAAACCATAACTATTTTCTTATGTTTATAGTCCCATGGAATTCCAGATACCATTGTCTTTTTTTTTTTTAAACATCTTTATCGGAGTATAATTGCTTTACAATGGTGTGTTAGTTTCTGCTGTATAACAAAGTGAATCAGCTATACATATACATATATCCCCATATCTCCTCCCTCTTGCATCTCCCTCCCACCCTCCCTGTCCCACCCCTCTAGGTGGACACAAAGCACCAAGCTGCAGATACCATTGTCTTAAAGGCATTAATGCTTGCTGAATATTTTATTTCCATTTTGCATTCAATTTTGTATTCTTTTGTATTTGGGTATTCTCTAGTGATTTTTTTTCCTGAGATAATTCTCAAAAAAGCTTTAACGTGAAAATAATGGAAATAGAAGGGAAGATTTTGCAAAGTAAAGCATTTTTAATCACTTCTTAAACATTTTAAAGTCCTTTATGTAACAAAA
The DNA here is from genome assembly GCF_028021215.1 of Eschrichtius robustus. Lineage (NCBI taxonomy): Eukaryota > Metazoa > Chordata > Mammalia > Artiodactyla > Eschrichtiidae > Eschrichtius > Eschrichtius robustus. Next base: position 50,827,389 of record NC_090831.1, on the reverse strand, counting down.
CCCCAGTATTATAAAAAGTAGTTCTGTGTTTTTGTTTGTTTACTGGTTAAGAATTCCCTTAAATTACAAATTGGGTAACTTACTTTTTCCCAGAGTACTTCAAGACCTAGGAATGATTTTAAGAATGTTTCACTTTCAACTCTGAAATTGCTTATGATCAACAGAGCAGAGTATTAGAAAACCTTTTGTCAAAGGGTAGAAAGAGGGAGGACAGGCAGACAAAACATGTCAGAGGAGTTTCATTTTAAGTTTTGAGCTACTTCTCATTGCCACGCTTCCTTTGCAGCCAAGCGTCGTTTTAGTCCATACTCACTGTCTTTCCCTTATCATCTTGCATTCACACCTCAGCTCACCATCATCTGGCTTCTGCTCTTCCCTGAAATGCCTCCCAAAGTCCAAAACAATATTCTATTGACACTGTTCAATTCTTATCTTACTGGATATCACAGCTGCTTTGTATACTATTGATGACTTCCTCCTTTTTAAAACTTACTACTCTAGAATCAGTGGAACAATCCTGTCCTGGTCTGTTCAGTCAAACAGTGGAGCTACTCAGGTCTCTTTCCTCCACCAATTTTCTTTTATATATGTATGGTTTCTCTCATTCTTCCGGCCCTCTATCTCATTTATACGTTTGATTCCACATAAACGTGACTACAGAGCTTCTGAATCATGTCATTGTTTCTGTGTACCTCTTTTTGGATATGCTATAAGCCACTGAAACTTAAAATATTCATCTTTCTTTACACCCTTTCCCATCAGTATTTCTTATCTCAGTTTATGTCACGTTCACTAAGAGAATCTGAAAACTTCAGCTCTTATTTCAAAATTTCACTCTCATATTCACCTCTAATCGATCATAGAGTCTTGATATTTCTCCAGTAAGCCTCATTGCCTGTGTCTCTTTACCCATGGACCAAATTTAAGCTCTCATCATTTCATGCCTTGTCCCTTTCAATAACCACCCAACTTGTCTCCTTGCCTGAAGTCTTACCTAAATCAAGCCAATCATCTACATTGGGGCAGAAGGATTCATTTAACACAAATCTGATCCTGTCACTGGCCTGCTGAAAATATCCATTGTGTTCCCATCACGTACAGGATATAACCCAAGTCAATAAGAAATGCCTATTCTTCTAGTTCATCCTCTGTGACTCCTTGCCTTAAATATCATGCATTTGCTTTATCAGATGATGTTTCATAGCTCTGTGCCTTCCCAAATGTTTCCTCTGGTCAAAACGGTCATCTTCCAGTTCTTTCTTATCCTGCTAACCTTTACATTTGCTTTCATATTCAACTCATTGATTCTGCCAGAACAATCCCATCATTCTCTGTATAACTGTATCATAGTAAAGACCACAAAAAATTGAACTTCTATGATTGTCTCTCTTCACAATAATGGGGTTGACTTCTTATGCTCCCAAACTCTAGCAAATTATATGGCATAAATAATGTTCGGTAAATGTGGGTTGAATTGGACTGAGAAAGGTGTATTAGCATTTCTGTATTGACTATGAAACTGAACCAGATAGGTTGGTGGAAAGAAAACCATACAAAAAGAATCAAGTCAATGGAATTGAAAGAATAAGAAAGAGCTAATAAGTAATATTTGGATGAATTAATTTATATGCTTAAATTATACTTTTCCTCTTACAGCATCATTTAGTGCCTGATTGACTGTCACCACATTTGTGCCAAGTGATTTCCAAACCACGGCTTGACATGGTTATGAATTGCTCAGTTTTGTTAATTTTTTAAAATAATTTTGTTCTATATTTCCTTTGCCCTGTCTATGGGTTATACTACCTACTAATATCTGCTGGCTGTGTAAAAGACACCTAAATAATATTTATGGGCTTTATGTTCCCTAGTTTATGTTCATGAAAATGGTATTTGAAATTCCATTTGTTTATACGTATTTATTATTCAGTGCAAATCCAAATTTTACTTAGGATATGAAAACTCAGGGTATAAGTTCTAAGTATTTAAGTGAATTTAATACTTAACATTCAAGTTCAATTTATTGCTCTAAAAATATGATTTCCCATTTCAAGGAGGTAGCTTTCATAATGTTTCTGAAACATCAGATACTTTCCAGTAAATTCTGAGTAAACTGATAAAAATCACACAGATTAACTTTTGGGGGGTTTTATACATCATTTTCCATTTATTTCACTTATATAAACTTCAAATAACTCACTCTCTTGAAAGGTCCGTAAGAAGAAAATATGACTCTTTTCTGTACACAAAGGCTACGTATTGTAGATGTTTCTTCTCTCTTAGCAACCCTCTTTTACCTTTACCTTTTATGGTCTAATGTTTTGAAATACTCTATTTATATTCTACTTTTAAGATAGACATTAGCTTGGAACACAAGCAACTAAAATAGTGTTTTTAAGGAGGGATAGGTAAAATATAGGCATTAGAAAATGCTGCCTGAGCTACATGTTTATTTTCAGTTTGTGAATTCCTTGATAGTGTTCAATAACCACAGAGAGGTTGAGGAATCAGATACCCAAAAATTAACCTGCATAATGATCTAGGCAGTGAATTCATAGACACTTATGGAATTCCAGGCCTTGTTATTTGCACCAGATTTCCAATCCAGCTTTTTTGGTTCATATTTCATGTTCATATTTGCTAGACCTCTTTTCCTCTACATATTGCAGTGGGCACAGTTCAGAGAAAAATTGTTTACAAGTTGTATTGAAAATATTTCTATATACAAAGCGTTCAAAAATAACTTGGGGCATTTTGAGGCAATCAGCACACTGCCAAGTTCTTCCATCTTTCAACTCTCCATTTGATAGAGCCTAATTATTGCCAATGCAAACAGTTCTTATAAAGGATTAGGAATTTATATGACAAATAAACAATAGGAACAGATGACTTCTTCAAAGCAAAACTTTTTTAAAATTTAAAGTTCTCAAAAAATAGAAATTTAAATAAAAAATCATATATATGTAAACCCTGCTTGAAAAGTTTATTTGGTTCTTGGCTTGGGAGATTGCAAAAAAGAAGACCTAACAAGCCTCAGCTTAAATTTGGAAACTAACTTCAGAAATAATGCGGGTGGCATAGAAGTTTTTTGGAGAGTCTGGTAGGTAACAAATGAACAAGTATATACCCTAACTAAAAATGTATTGACTATATAAATAATTGCTTTGTATAAATTATATACATTATTTTATATATATCATTTTCTGAAAGTTTCTCTATACTTCTCTTCCTACATACTTTTATGGGTTTCAAGAAAGACATTTAAGACTCATTTTATTAAATGTAGATATTTGTCATTGGTGTTACAGCATTTTTTATAATGCATTATAGCTTGTTAAATATTAGTTTTTCCCACAAGATAACTTCTCTGTGACTAAAAATCCTAAGTCATCACTATATCCTTTCAACCTAAATATTTCATATTGCATAAACATATACTTTTTGAAAAAATAAATGGACATATAAAAAATTCAATATAAGTATTTATAATGTCTCTTTTAAAGCTTATAAATATGGATCAAACAGTTTATAAGTAAACAATAAACAAATGAATAGAAATATTAAACGAAACATTCATCAGATTTAAGTGTTATCTTTCAGTGTTATCTCAAAATAGTCAATATTTGATGGATACTATCCAAAAAATATTGTGCAGGTTACAGGCTTACAACTAAATCCACCAATTGTACTATTTCTTTTGGGTAAAAGTTGTATACTTTTTCCCTGCATATAAAACAAGGGAGCAGTAGGAATGGCATAGATAACAAATTTAAGCAAAAAATCTCTCTAGATATTCCAAACATTTTAAAAAAGTAGGAGCTCTCAAAGCTAAAACATGCTTGCTTTTAAATCTAAAACCACTGACTATGTACTATCAAAGGACTATTTGAATCACAGTATATTGGATTATTCTGTAATTGAAACTAGCATAAATAGTGCTTTATTAATTAAAGAAAAAAAAATCAAGGACTTAGCCCTTAGTTTTAGATTCTATAACTTGTAACATTAGAGAAAAGCTAAGCTGTGTTTTTGCTACTTCTGACATTATTCTCGACTTGCACAAAACTTCATAAAGATTCAAATAGGAGAAGCAGAGGACCTTGCAGGAGGTTTACCACTTTAATTATTATAGATGGATACATTGATAGCTACAGATAAATTGAGGGAGTTAGATAAGTAGATAAATGATATGTAGACATATAATGAACTTTTCCATAATGGTTAATAAACACACTTCATGTGTTGTCCTTGTTTGGATTTGGCAGCCCTATCTTCTCATGATAATCAGGATCCAATACCCCTGCCACTGTAAAAACTCCTTTCTTTGCTTATTACTACTCTTTTGCCATGAGGAGCCTAAAATGACAAGGGACAGCCATAGCTTTAGGTGTTCTTGGGAAAACTATCTCCTCCCTGTTCACAACAAAACAAAGCAAAACAAAAAATCAAAAAACCCACATTTCAGAAAACAATAATCACTTTTCAAATTAATGTTAGTATCTAATCTCTTTTGCCTTAAAAAAAGTTAACTTAAAATGTTTCTTTTTGTTCTAAATGCAAAGCTATATTTTTAGCTATAATCAAAAATACATGCACACATTACAAAAAATGTACATTTTTAAATGTACAAACATGACAAAAATTAGTTTTATTTCAAACTTTAGTCCAGTGGGGAAGAAGTGAAAGAAATGAAATATAGATATTGCCCCTTATTGCTAAGGTATCTTATCTAATATTTTTGCTTTGAAAATAGATTCTTAACTGCTTGTCTTGATTTGGAAATTGATATTGTGATTCATAATAAAAAACATGTATTTGATCTAGTCCCCATTTCTGGCACAGAGTTCCTAAAACCCTTAGAATTTGCTAAGTGATAAGAGCCACAAAGGTGTCTTTTGTGATGTTTAGAAGATTACTTTGGATTGCACCAAAAGTTGGGGGCTCGTTGCCAGGAGAACAACCAAGTGATTAGAGGATTGGAATTTACAAGGGAGAGAGGCTAGAGACTGGATCAATCATCGATGGCCAATGAGTTAATCAATCATGCCTACGTAATGAAGCCTCCGTAAAACCCCAGAAGGGCGGGGTGAACATGTGGGGATTAGGGAAGAGTAGTGTGCTTGGAAAGGGCATGGAAGCTCTGTGCTCTTTCCTCATACATTGCCCTATGCATTTCTTCCATCTGGCTGTTCCTTTTATAATGAACCAGTAATCCAGTATGTAAAATATTTCTCTGAGTTCTGTGAGCCACTCTAGCAAATTAATCTAACCCAAGGAGAGGGTTGTGGGAACCTCTGATTTATAGCCAGTGGGTCAAAAGTACAGGTAATAACCTGGGCTTGCTTGTGGCATCTGGAGGGGAGGGGAGAGGGGCATGCAGTCTTGTGGGACTGAGCTCTCAACCAGTGCAATCTGATGTTATCTCCTGGAAGATACTGTCAGAAGTAAGTTGAATTGTAGGACACCAAACGGGTGTCAGAGCTTGTTTGGATGTGTGGGGAAACACCCTCCCCCACATGCACGCCTTCCATAGGCCGGAAATTGGGAAATTGGGTCCAAGAACCCAAAATAGGACCTAATCCTTCTTATTGGCAGTGAGATGAACTAGGTAGTTTCGTAATTTCAAAATCAGATCTAATTTTGATATTATGTAATCTGGTATTTCATATAAGTCTTTGACTACATTATGCATTCATGTAGAAGATAACTCTTTTAAATATTCATTTTATATCATGGCAAGTTTTGGATATAGATTACTATGTTAGAAAAAAAATTGTTATAACAGAGTTGGGAAGAAATCCAAGATATCAATGTTGATCAATTCAAGACTAAAATATAAATATTCAGTAGGTTAAATAAATTAAACTATTTAATTATTAAGTAAATCCAATCTCTATCATATTTACCATTTAAGTCTAAGCAAATGGTGGCAATAAAAAGACTAATGGAAAATATTTTGTCTAGATATTAAATCCATTAAATATAAATATACAAATGAAGGTACCTTACATTCATAAGGATAATTCATATAACTTTATATAAATTATTTATTACAATAAAAATTATAAAAAGGAAAAGTTACAAAAGTTTAAAGATATTGCCTTATCTAGATGTAGAATTCCATGTTTTAAATAGAAGTGTGTCTAGCCACCAATTATCAGGTGTTGATCATCTGAGACATTATAATTTAGGTGTTATTTACTGAAAATATGCCATCTGTTGGAAGATTCAGAGTATACGGAATAAATTAGCTATTTCTTTAGCACCCCTAAATCACTTTATATCTTTGTGATACATATAAGTTCTTAAAATATTTGGTAGTTGAAGAAAAAAATATATAGATTTAAAGATGTGGAAATATATACTTTAACACATTTTTCCATCTGGGAGAGTTATAATTTTCACAGAGAAGCAAAGCCAAAGTTTATATATCACTTGACAAATCTCCCTGACAGTGAACATTCATTTTGGTATCATATAAACCACCAAATATACATGTGAACATCATGACTTAATACCTCAAACCATGACAAATTTTTTGCTGTCTTAGCTTGCCTTAATTTCAAAACATCATTATATGTGCTCTGAACAATATCAGAATCTGTGCCTTGTCAATAAATCTGGTTCTCATCTTAACATTTTAGAAATGTATTTGTTTTTAATGGCTTTTCAAATGTAACAAAGACTGTCATTTGAAGGGAGGGATAGAAGGAAAAAAGACAGCAGTAACATTTTGTATTGATAGTATAAAATGTATCCTTAAGATTATAATTCATGTACCTGCTTATATATATACACCTACAGATTTTATATGTATTACGATAAATGTTAACATTTTAATAGTACTAAATACATAGATACTGTGTCATTGATAGCTATTTATTACTTATTGGCCATGTGCTTTATCCTTGATGCTGTTCAAGAAGTTAAAGGTTTGTCCAAGAATAGAAAAGAATCTCCATTTCTGCCATGCCATTACTTTAAAATATAAGCTATTTCAATAAATTTACCAAATGAGAAGCATATGTGACCTATCAAGACCTACTTGGTGTCTTATTATAAATTTTTGAAATCTAGGATCTTATAAGTACATTCAAGTTGTGTTTCTTCTCCTGAGTGATTTGCTTATCAGACGAATGTATAAAGTGTGACTGGTCATTTCAGGAAACACCTGTCATCCCCAAATCTTATAGGACTTGTGCACACATGAACTTGGAGTGTTGCAAATGTATGGCAGAAATGCTTGTTTGGGTTCCTTTGAGTGAATACCAGAGTGGGTCTAGCTGTGAAAATTAAAGAAAATGTGTATATGAGTGTCACTTAAGGAAAAAGCCATGGTTTTAAAAACTACACATATATTCTCATAAAGAAAGAAAAGCTTAAATAGGAATACTATACTAGTTCAGTGCAAATTCTGGTGTCAGAACTTAAGCTAGATATTTAATTGCTACGTGCTTTGGTTTTTCTCGCCTTTAAACTAAGAATGATAAAAGAAATAGCTGTGTCAAGAGTTTTTAGAGAGGGATAAATGTATGAATAAATGTCACGTATTTAGAATCACGTTTGATACATAGGAAGAGTTTAATCAATATTACTTATGATAATGATGATCATGATCATGATCACAATGATGTTGGTGGCACTGGCAGTGGGAGGAGTGGTGGTGTTGCTGATGAAAACCAACTAAGAATGATGTCTTAGTTTGAGTACTTCCAAAAGCAGACACTAAGACAGGGGCTTAGTTACACGTACAAATTATTGGGAGGAGGGTGCTCCTGGGAATGATTACAGTGGAATAGGGAAAAGTAAGACCTATAAGAGAGATAAGATAATAAGGAGCATGTCATAAATGGATAATTAGTGAGGGCAGCTGGAGCCCAGTCCTGCTGGGGACTCTGTAAGAAGCCGTGTAGAACTTGCCTTAGAATCATCCCACTGGGGTGTGGAAAGGGGAGTGGAGGGAAGGGAAGAAGGAAGAAAGCTGGGCATTTATTCACCGTCATCACGACCCTATTGGTTTAAGGAGTTGTTCTCACGGTTCCCAGGTGCAGAGAAAAGAGAGACATAGGTACTTAAGGGAGAAGCTTTCAGCTTACTGGAAACCATCTCTATCTGCTCTAGGTGAACTAGATGGGTCAAGGAGTTAAGAGTTAAAACATCAATGTAGTCTGCTTCTTCCAAGTTAACCTGTAACTATGAAATTAATACTATGAAGACTTAGGCAAATTCATGCAAAATTCAGACCAGATTATAAAGAAAAAGTTTGTCCGATAGTTATTGGTTTAGTAAAAAAATAGGGGGACATTTGCATAGTTCTAAATTTTACATGTATAGATATATTCTAGACAATAAGTTTATTATATATTAGTTGTTAATTTATAGAGTTCTTCTTTATAAAGATTGTCTACCCACTTTCTTTCGTTCTAGTCAGCACAGGATTACTATGAAATTAATTGTTCAAGCACTTTACTTTTTTCATGATCTGTGACTGCCTCTTATAAGAGAAAATTCCATTACAGAAAGTTGCCAAAAGTAGAGTGGCTCAGTGTTGTTTTTCCAAAGGCAGATTAAAAACTCTGAGAGCACTAAGTAGACCTTTGAGTTTAATCTATTTTCTTGGTTAGTTGTGGGATATTCTGATTTATGCACACATACAGTGTTTGGAAGATGCATCTCCCATATGAAGCAGAATCTGACATCCCACTTTGGATTTTACTATAAAGAGACTGTCTTCTCAAATGGTTGATAGCTTGTATAGACAGAGCAAAATAACTATTATACTATAATGCCAGAGCAACTCAAAACTAAGTGATTAGACTAGACTAGAGTCATGTTTCCAAACTGATGGTTAGGAACTCTGGAGGGCTTTGGATTTATAATTTTACATATAAAATCATATAACATATATGCTGTATACCCTCTTTGACATGAAACATTTCACATTGAAAAAAAGATGTGGTACATATATACAATGCCATATTACTCAGCCATAAAGGAACGAAATTGGGTCATTTGTAGAGACGTGGATGGGCCTAGAGAGTGTCACATAGAGTGAAGTAAGTCAGAAAGAGAAAAACAAATATTGTGTATTAACGCGTATATGTGGAATCTAGAAAAATGGTATAGATGACCTTATTTGCAAAGAAGAAATAGAGACGCAGAGGTGGAGAACAAATGTATGGATACCAAGGGAGATGGGGGGAGTGGGAGGAATTGGGAGATTGGGATTGACACATATACACATATATGTATATCATATACATATTGATACTGTGTATAAAACAGACAGCAGATGGGAACATACTGTATAGCACAGGGAACTCTACTTAATGCATTGTGGTGACCTAAATGGGAGGGAAATCCAAAAGGGAGGGGATATATGTATATGTATGGCTGATTCATTTTGCTGTGCAGTAGAAGCTAACACAATATTGTAAAGCAACTATACTGCAATAAAAATTAATTAATAAAAAAATTGCTAAGGCTATTGTGAATAAAGAAAAGAAAAAGACTGATGAAGAAGGCAAAGTCAGTGTAGAGACTAGGAGCCAGTGGAAGATGCATTTAGGAAGCAATACCTGGGGCTTTAAATCATTGCTATTTTTTCCTGAAACTCTTTGGAGGGATGAGTATTTAATTATTGTTATTTAAACATTATATGTGCATCTTTTTTATGGGAATACATCTCAAAAAAGTTAAAAAGGAAAAAAGTACTTGTAAACTGCCACTATAGAGTAAGCATTGCACAAGAATCACCAGGGAAGCTTCTGACACTGCTGCAAGTTTCTCTGGGAAATGTTTTCCAAATTTAGAGAGTTGTGTGTTTCTTTTGCTATTTTATCTTGAATTATTCAGTTTAAAATTTGCTGATCAGATGGTAAACGTGAAAGTCCACTCGTTCAGTGAATGTTAAGCTACTAGTAAGTAGTGTGATTAAACCCTTCGTATGATTTCTGATTAATACAGAATAAGTAATATTTTGCACATGTATCTTTGGAAAAGATTTAAAGTATATTTCCTCTTCATGCTCTAATGGGGCCATTTTCCAGACTATCCTGGCAATCTAAAAAATAAAATTAAGTACAGTAAAGTCAATTTTTAGTTTATATTTAATTCATATCAAATGACCTATAGTGAAATTTTTTATCTACCTCTTATATACTACAGAAAAATTCTTACAATAATGTTACCAAAATAAAATATTCTTATTACTGTACAGTTAATTTATTACCAACTTTATGTTTTTAATAACCAACATCATCAAAATGTCTAATATATATAGACTGTATCTAATCCAAGTCTGGAAGGAAAATAAATTTCTGACTAAAACTATTAGATCTTAACATGTGGCTCATTAACAATATCAAAATTTATCATTACCACATACTTTTAAAACAAGGGTCACTGATTTTATTATTTATTTCTAGTCTTTGAAATAAATGCTCTGCTTTTGAAGAAGTTACTTTGGAAGCTTATTTTTTCCCAGTATGTAATAAAAGATAAAAAATTAAATTAGCTGATCCATCATCATGTAAGCTTTTCAAAATTGGGAAATATAAAAGCATTATAAAAGTAAACTTGAATGTTTATGATTATGGCTAAGAAAAGTGCAGTCACAGAAGGTTCACTGTACCAAGAATAAATCTTTCTCTGGATGGTGACTTGAAGGAATCCAGTTTTTCTTAACCTCAGAAGAGGCCCATAATATGTTAGTAAACTTATATTCTATGGTGACACACTGAATTGCCATAGATTAACCCAGCATACTTTAGTCTTGAAGGATTTATTACATTCTGGTCTACTGATCTAAAAGCCAGCAAGAGGACAGATGTACTGGTGGTCAGGCCCTTTAGAAATATTTCACATGATCATGAAGTAGGGTGGAACAATTTTTTTTCATAACACAAGTCTAGCCCTGATAAGATACATTTTTATAATAAAATCATATTATCATAGACTCTGATCTGCATATGAAAATACCATCATATCTATTCTCTCAGCTTTCGATGGCCCCACTTAGGTTCTCTTACAAGCAGATGCTGTGCCAGCTACCGGACAGTGAGCTGGTCTGACAATGCTTCCTCAAACCTGCTTACCTCTTCCTTTACTTTCCTTTCTTCCCATATTCCTCTCTTTTCATCCATTTATATCTGCATGCTTGAGTCATCTTGTGGGCCAAGAAAAATATTTAAGCCTGCAAAGAGCAGAAATAAAATAAACAAAAGCTGGCGTCCTGTTTAGCATGTTTCATTTTGTAAGCCCATCAATTATTACTACTTGCCAGGTTTTGATAATTTATATTTGCTTTTACGGTGAAGTTAGCGTATAGATCTTATAGCTAAATCACAGAGTCCTACTACTAAATTCCCAGTAAAACTCAATATAGGCAGAAAGAAATTCTGGGCAGAAGAAGAAACAAGAATCAATGCTTTGAGGCAAGAAAGAAATTATTATAGTTGCAGAAAAGATCAAAGGCGGTTGGAACTTCCCAGGTGGCGCAGTGATTAAGAATCTACCTGTCAGTGAAGGGGACACGGGTTTGAGCCCTGGCCCGGGAAGATCCCACATGCCGCGGAGCAACTAAGCTCGTGCACCACAACTACTGAGCCCACGTGCCACAACTACTGAAGCCCGCGCACCTAGAGCCCATGCTCCACAGCAAGAGAAGCCACCGCAATGAGAAGTGGGAGAATGAGTTGTGAGGGCAAGAGCAGAAGCTAAGGAATGCTTAGGAAGCTATTGCACTAATCCATGTGAGAATTGTGGTGACTATATCATGGTGGTGGTAGCAGGACAGGTGGAGAGAAGTCAATTGATTTGAAATACGTTTTGAGATATATCCTGCATAATTCAATGGTGGGATAACTAGAAGGAACTGGAAAGAGGATTATCAAAGATGATGAATACTTTCCACTTGAGCAGCTGAGTGGTACCTTTTACTGAGGAGCTTAAGTAAGAACAGATTTGAGATTGGAGTGAGGACTAGAGTTCCTTTGTGACGTGACTTTATCACATTAAATGCTCTTTTCAATATTAAAGGAAAAAAAATTAAAAATCTGTCTCAATCATGCTATTTCCCTTATTTTTTCCTTCTCATTGTTTCTTGAAAAAAATATTATCTTCATGTAGTTAAAGCTATAGTTAAAAATAGATAGCTATAAAAATAGATATATTTAAACTGCTCATTCATTCATCTACCTCTTACTCTTTGGCCTCTGATTCCACCATTTCACTAATATGCTACAATTATTACTGTAGTACATTGTTTCTCAATGTTCGGTTCTCAAAACAGCAATATATCAGCATCACCCGGGACACTGTGAAAATAAAAATTTGCAGGTCCTACCCAAGATCTGTTTCTGAATCAGATTGGGCCCAGGAATTTTTGTTTTAAAAAGTCTTCCAAGCGAATCTGATGTGAGGCAAATTTTACGAAAACACTTTGGTGGTAGGACGCTCTAGTGCATCACCCAGATCTCCCCTTCATGTCTGAGGCATTCATTCTCCCAGCTTCTGGAGGCAGAGATACTCTTACTGGCAACAGAGAACACTTTAGTCAGCCCCCCTCACTAAGAGGAATTGCCCTCCATCAAAGAGAACTAGGAGCCATCCGGTCCCAACATTATATCTTCTCCTCAGAAGCATCCTATCTCTGTGACAAATAGATGGAGGGGCTGGTATTAAACACCAGGCTCCCTTGCTTCAAGGTGGGCAACTATGAAAGGTCATCCCATTTTCAGGATTCCCTCAAATTCCAGCTGTAATCACATCATAGTTCATTGTCTCCCTTTGTTCAATCCTGATTCCCTCACCCCTCATGCGTATTTTTTCCATAGTACTCTCCAACAATCTTTTTGCAAGCAAATCTCAGACTTTTGATTTCTGATTCCTGGGGAATCTACACTACAGTAATTACCAATGGCATCCTCAGTGGCAGAGGCAGTAAAATATTCAACATCTATTTCATTCAGCTGCTAAAATAGTCTTGTTATATAACCACCATTCTCTCCTTCTTGAAACCTCCTCTATTAGTTCCAGAACACCATTCTTGTCTGGTCTTTCTCTCATCTCTTGATTTGACTTTCTCACTGTCCTTTTGAAGATTCGTTCCCACCATTCATTCTCTCAGTCTTGATATCACTCCATTCTTGCTTGTCTTTCAACCTAACTCTCCCTTAAAATGTCTTTAACCATGCTGTACATTAAATCTCAAGAACTTATTCATGATGACTATAGTTAATAACACTGTATATATACTTAAAATTTGCTAAGAGAGTAGATCTCAAGTGTTCTTGCCACAAGATAGAAAACTATGTAAGAGGTGAAGGATGTGTTAATGAACTTGGTTGTGATATTTTTTCGCATTGTATATGTATATTAAATCATCATGGTGTACATCTAAAATTTAAAAAAAAATCATATTGTACATCCTAAGTATATACATTTTTTATTAATCATACCTCGATAGAGTTGGAAAAATGTCTTTTACATCCATAGAATCAAAAAGATGCCAAGTCTATATTCTACTTCAGAACTCCGGTATTATGTACTCATTTTTTTACTAGACATTTACAACCTGATGTCCAAACAGCACATCATGGAATAATTTATTTAACACATATTGATTAGGTATATCTTACTTATCAGATATTCAAATGTATCAGCAAATTCAAAATTGAACACTGTCTACTCCCTCAAACTCTGACTTGGTATGAGCAAGGTATGTGAGTGAGAAATAAAATCATCTGAACTTAGGGGATTTAAAGCAAGTATCTTGTTGCTGGAAGCCTGTGCTGATTGGGTCAATAGATTTTAAGAGAAGTTGAGAAATGGGTAGCTCATCCCCTGAGGAGAGGAAGCCAGCAGTCCCAGGGAAAATTGCTATGTCATCCAATAGACGATCCACTGGTCTTTCAATTCCCTCCTAGGTTGGAGTCCAGACTCCTTAGGGTCCTTCAGATAACAATACAGTCTAATTTTCTAGTCTCACATCCTGACATTCTGGTCATGTAAAACTTATGATTTGCTTAATATAACATTCTTTTTTATCTCTATGTGTTTCCATCTGCACAAATTATTTATTTTACCTAGAATGCCTTTCTTTTTTCCCCCACTTTTTTCTCCTTTTTTTTGGTTGAAGTATAGTTGATTTACAATATTACATTAGTTTCAGTTGTACAGCATAGTGACTCAGTATTTGTACAGATTGTACTCCATTAATAGTTATTACAAGCTAATGGCTATAATTCCCTGTGCTATACAATATATCCTTGTTGCTTATCTATTTTATACATGATAGTTTGTATCTATTAATCTCATGCCCCTAATTTGCCCTTCCCTTGTGTCCTTCTTTGGTAACTACTAGTTTATTCTCTACATCTGTAATGAAACCTACTCAACCTTACGATTTGCTAAATTGATGATTCCACAAATATTTATTATCTTCTCTGTGCCTGGAAATACTCTAGAGACTACTAAACAAATGTAATATGAATCTCTGCCATATAGAACTCACATTCAAATGAGAGAAGACAGACAATAAACATTAAACACTATAAATGAGTATGGAAGCCATCAGTTAATAACTGGTATGGCTTAACAAAACAGAGTAGGTTAAAGGAGACTGGGCAGTGCAGAGGATGCAGGGAGCCTTGTAATTTAAAACATGGTGGTCCAGTTAGGCATATAGAGAAAGTCATCTCTGAGCAAAAACTTAAAGGAGATATGGGAATTTGCCATGTGTCTCTCTGGTGGAAGAGTCTTCCAACCTGAGGAACCAGTCAATGTAACAACCCTAAGATAAGAGTGCACCTGACATCTGTGAGGAATAGCAAGGAGCTTTGTGGCCAGGTAAAGTGAGCAAGAGTTCACTTTAGAAGAGTTGGAGATGGTGGGGCCATAGTACTATCATGGGCATACATCACAGAGCATACTGTGTGCCATTGTAAGAACTTTGGCTTTTGGATGAAATTGGTAGCTATTGAAAGTTTTGAGTATAGGAGTAGCATAATACAACTTACTTTTTAAAAGGACTCCTATAGATGCTGTTTTGAAAATAGGCTATGGAGGGGACAGAGGCAGAGCAGAGATACAACTTGTGGAGTCATGGCTATACATAGAGTTTTGTCTTTTTTTTTTTTTTTTTTAATATGAAACTGGGTGTGATAATATTGGAGTATCCCAGTATTGTGCCTGGGATACTCCAATATTAAAAGTCATGAAAGGAAAGGAAGATTCAACCACGTAGATTGAGAAGAAATAGCCAAGGAGGTAAGAAGAAAAACGAGAGTTAGGTGACACAGAAGCCAAGTTAAAAAAAACAGTTTATTATGGATGAGGGAATAATCAACTGTATCAAATTGGGCAGCTCTGTGAAATAAGATTACATTTTCTATTACTTTTCTATGCTGTCTAACAAAGTACCACAAACTTAGGTGTGAGGTAACTTATTATTTCAGAGCTTCCCAGGGTTAGGAGTCCAGTATATTTTAACTGGGTTCTCTGCTCAGGATCTCACAAGGCTTAAATCAAGGTGTGAGCTGGCTGCACCCTCATCTTAACACTCAACTAGGGAATGATATTCCAAGTTAATTCAGGTTGCTGGCAGAATGAAAACTATGAACATATATTTATTCCTTTTTTTAGGTAAATATCTATCAAGTATCTAACAGTGTGCAGTAGTTACTCTACTAGGTGCTACAAAGAATAAAATGGTTAATTACACTGAGATATTTTCTTCAGAGAAAACATAATATTGTCCGTTAGATAAAATCTGTAAACGAACAACTATAGAGGTTATTCTAAGAAAGACATGTTCATTTTAACTTGGGGCATGAAGAGTGTGGGGAATGCTTTTTAAAAGAATGGGATTTCACAAATAGAAAATGCCTTTGGCTACTCAACTGCCATCTGACTTGATCAAAAGTAGGTTGGAGGGAAAGTCAGAACAGAAAAATATAGCTGTCTTAACCAATTGTCATTAAAATATTTTAGTTTTGCAACTTTTCAAATAACATGTGACCATGTGGATACAAAACTAGTGTTCTTCTCTAGGGTCAGAGAAGGAACCCAAGCCGCCCTGAAACCAAGCTTCATTTACCTCCTGGTAACCCCACTTCTGCTGGAAGTGTAGGGTAACAGATCACTTAGGGGTTGAAAGCATGGCTAAGCAGTTTGTCTTTAGTAGTTAAAGGGGAGTTACTGAATCAAATATAAAGTGTGAGGAATTATCTGAGTGATTTGCGTCATGAATCAATTTTATCTAGAACATCCAAATCACTGATGGGGGAGAAAGGAATTTGTTGGGTTTTTATTTTGTCATGACTTGTTTATAAAATTTATTTCATTCTCCATTATGTTATACAAGTGCAATTAAGAGAAAAAAAATGAAGCCATTTATTCATGTGAATTTTATTAAATTATCTATTCTATGTGTTTATGAAGAACAGATCCTTTTACAGCTTATTTAAAAATATAAAACATTTAAATTAGCTCTGGGATTTGTCTTGGAAGTAACATGTTAAAGTATGTAGATGTACTAGTTTTTCCAACAAAAGAAGGGAAAATTTAGTTGTTTGTTGTTTCTATTTTCTATCTTGCATTGTTTGCTTCCTTGATTCCAATTGCAAGCTGAAATTGAATGAATTATTTCTCTGACTGATGCAGAACTTTAACTGAATTAACATGCCTTTTCTAACCTGTTACCTATAACCTTGCTACTCAAAGTGTGGTCTGTGGATCTCATTAAAGTTTGAGAAGAACTGGCCTATAAGACCTAGAAAAAAAGACCTTTCAGGCAGTTCTTGTAAACACTTTAAAAATCCTTGTCAAAAACAAGCCATTACATTATGTATATAAATACAGTTAAAATGTCTTTATTTGTTCTTTATTGGTGACATGAATACTGTGACATATTACCTACAGTAATAAAACTGGCAGCTAAAAATGTTATTCCCATGCCTTCTAAACCCTCCTAATTCCCAGAAATTCCTCCCATGAAGAACAAGGGAAAAGAAAGTCCATTCATTTATTTGAAAAATGGAACACAATTCATAATAACTCTTTTGAGGCTTTCACAAGATTGTGAATAGCTGTAAAAAATAATTTTTTGAAAGCTAAGAGATTCTACACATATTTTATTTGCTTATTATCTTATGATTTATACACATACTACTGCCAAAAATGAGTGGAGGCCCATTTTTTAAGTTATTCTAAAGACTTGTCTTATTCCTATACATAAATTACCACTGGCATTTTTGCTAAAAATAATAACCTGTTATTTGTGATAATCCTCTATATTGGTTATTTCCATGTAAATATATTAGAATAATAGATTTGTAGAAGTGAAATAATAAAGGTCAATTAATCCAACCTCTTACCGAACAGATGAATCTACTCTGCATTGGAAACTATTGCTTGGTTATATGGTGGTGACAAGCAATTCCAAAATTTTTGAGGCTTACGACACTTAAGTCATATCTGACTGCAGCTTGGGGGTGTTGTGTGAGGCTCTATTCCTTGTTCCTTCATTTCAGAATCCAAGCTGAAAATCCAGCTTCTATTTGGGACATATTATTCTCATAACAGAGAATGAAAAACAAAAGAACAAACAAAAAAAACCAACATGAGATGTAGCAGAAAGACCTATCAACGGTTCTTAAAACTTCTCTTCAAACCGGGCATATGTTAGTTAGGCTCATATTTTATTGACCAAAGTGAGTGTCTTGCACAGCCTTTCCATGGTGCTAGAAAGAATTCTCCTTCCAAGGGAAGGCAGTGCAAGTACACCCAATTTGAGGAAATGGATAAACCTCTTACAGGGAAGGGGAGCAAATAATTTGGAATGATAATTTTTTAGTACAATTCAAGATTTATGTAAGCTTAAATTAGTTAAGTTACTTACTTTAAATTGCACAATGCTGAGGCCACTCCAGCCTGGGGGACCATAGTCTATACTAAGTAACGATTATTTCCATCTAGTAATACACAGTCATCTGTCAGCTCTACTCAGTCATGAATTCACTCACATCATACAGTCAAATGCAAACTCCAGCCATTGTGAAGAAGAAAAAGTTTATCTCAATGTGAATTTTCTCCTTTAATAATCCTACCACTTTAACCTTCAATGCCCAGTTTTCTTGTTCTGTCTTTGATGGGCCAGAGCTGCCTGTGAACTCATTTTTCCCTTTATTTCTCTTTTTCCCATCCTAGCTTACTTTTACAGCTTTTAAAGCTTTACTTTCTAATATGTAAATACTGTAACCAAATTTCTATCAAGATTTTATTTCACTTGGGAAACATAATTCTTTTTCAGTGAAATTGAACATGTCTCATTAAGAATATGGTTCAGCAGTGAGGACGATGGTGGAAGTTGTGGGTTCTGTGTAGCCGATTGAGTGGGAAGGGTCTTCTGTCATCCCCTGTGTAGAGGAGTGTCTTCTGCCACACTGCATTTGATAGGTAGACTTTTCTCTGGAGGCAACAATTTCAGACTGTTTAATGGATAGCTATAAATCAGTGAGAAGTTAAAACAAGGGAAAATCATAACTCTTAGTTTGTAATACTAAGCATTTTATTATAATATCAAAATCAGGTAATGCCATTTTGCCTGTATTTCATAATGAGAAATAGCTATAAATTTAGCTATATCTAATTTCTCACAAAATTTATCTCGAACTGATGAACACAATTTTTTCTTTTCTCTCATTTTTTTTCTTCCTTGCCCATCTATACACAAAATAAAATACAAAATTTGTTAGGCAATAACAAATGTTTCTCTCAGTGGATGATATATGAACTAACTGGATAATTTCCTGAATTTCAATTTCCATTTGTATATGTAGACATGGCCTGATTTCTTTTAAGCCTACCCAAAAGTTTTTCTGTGGTAAACTTTATGTTTCTTGTTAGAAGATCATTTGGGTTCTGTTGGTAAAACTGTTCAAAGTATGAGGATTTGTGCTGCCACCCACTTATATTAAAAACAATAAATTTACAAATATTTAAAATCAAATATTGAGGTGTGTTTGAATGAACTACAAGTCCTTTGTTGAAAACTTCTGGGAAGAAACTATTTTTAAAAAAGCTTTAGAAAAAAGAAATAAAGTAATCACATACACCTTAACCTCAGTGGATTACAGAATTCCTTTTCACTGTACTGTTTGCTACTACTTAAAGTCTAGTGGGGTTTCCATTTGTTTGACTAAACCGGGGAGCTGCACTAGAGAATCTTGTATGACTGATTTATCACTACTGATTCTAATCAGGGAGCCGTTTCTTCAGATAGTCTCTCTTGCCTGAAATATTTCCCCTGCTGTGCCATTTAGTTTGATTGGAAAAGCAGTGATCCTTCCTCTATTTTTGTAGTAAGACCAGAAAATTTCCTTTTTGCCCTTCAACCATCTTTGAAAATATATTTCAATAAGTCAAAAGTTTGTACACTTACAGCAATATGACTTTTTGTCCTTGGAGAAATATAATCTAGTATATAAAGTGAAGAATAAAGTGTATTCTTCCAGACTGGTATTTTTGTAGAATTAGATATTATAGGAATCTTATCTGACTTTTAGTTCACTACTTTATCTTAAAGATGGTAATAAAATTCTAGTAGCACCCAGAGTTATGCTGTTGCATTTCTTAAAAGAGCATTTTATACATGAAACCGAAATATGCTACTGAAATGGATGCTCTGAATACAGGTTTTTCATATTTGGGGCTTTAAAATTTTTGTAGGGTATAATCATTTAATCATATAATTAGACTTTATATTATGAACAAAATAATAGCTCTCATACTTCTATTTCTAAATGAGAAAATGGTTAAATGCAAATTGAAACCACTTAGAAATGTCTAGATAGCTGGAGGGGATTCACCCTGAAAATGAGAGTTAGACCAGAGGTGATAAATCTCGCTTATTTAAAAATGCTAAATAGGACCCCAAAGCACAGTTTAGACAGAGCAACTAAGATTAACCTTTTACTGCAATTCTTTTTTTCTTTTTTATAGTATTTTTTGTTTGTTTGTTTTAAACTTTGGGTTTATTTATTTATTTATTTATGGCTGTGTTGGGTCTTCGTTTCTGTGCGAGGGCTTTCTCTAGTTGCGGCAAGCGGGGGCCACTCCTCATCGCGGTGCGCGGACCTCTCGTTATCGCGGCCTCTTTTGTTGCGGAGCGCAGGCTCCAGACGCGCAGGCTCAGTAATTGTGGCTCACGCGCAGGCTCAGTAATTGTGGCTCACGCGCAGGCTCAGTAATTGTGGCTCACGGGCCTAGTTGCTCCGCGGCATGTGGGATCTTCCCAGACCAGGGCTCGAACCCGTGCCCCGTGCATTGGCAGGCAGATTCTCAACCACTGCGCCACCAGGGAAGCCCCTGCCTGCAATTCTTGAGGTACCTCTTTCGCTATAAATTCTGTAACAGCTATTGTTAAAATTGTTTAAAATTTAAACTAAGCTAAATACAGGTACATGATTTATCTAGCTAACCCTATTATTCCACAAGATTCTAGAAAATTTCTTTAGATCTATTATTTTGAATAATTTATTCCTCTTGAATTATAATTTGTTTTAAATCATTGTATGAATTTCTTGTGGGGCTGGAGCTGTGGGGGATGGAAATTGGGTAAAACTTGGAATTATTTATAGGACTTGTAAAATTTTATTTTGTAATACAATCTGACACGATACTTTCTTCTTAGATGAAAGTACTGAGGCTTGGGCTATATTCAAAGGGAAATAAAAATTTGAAACAGTCTTTCAAGAAATTAAGATTTTTATATTTTATATTTGGTAATTTCCAGTTCTTCAGATTATGTTGCATGTGTCACAGGTACATATATATGTGTGTGCACACATATATCAAAAATCAAATAATTGGTTATTTAAGAATTTTAAAATAAATTCAGTGTGAAAAAATTGGTCAGAATAGTAAAATTGTGGCTATATATTTGTTCCAAAACATAGTAAGATTTATTTAGCCTCGTATTTCGTTGTAGAACATGATTAAGTCACCAAAATTGTTATTAAAATATGAATTTATAAACATATAAATGAATGTATTTTCCAAGATTAGTTTTAGTCCTTTGTGTGCCAAAGGAAAATGCAAAAATGTGAAATGACTTTTCACTAATTTATTAAAACCTATTATATTTTTAAATTTATAAAGTTCTAGATTCCTAATAATGAAGTTGTCTCATGGCCCTCTAGAAAAGAACATATTTTTTAGGCCATATAACACCTAACTGCCCCCCCGCCCCACACTTTTTTTAATACATTGCTAGAAAAAGACCTTTATGGAAAATGCTGTGGTAGAAAAAGTTCTGTTTTTATTATCCTAGCAAAATCAGGTCACCCAAATTTTTTATATTTCTAGTTATGGTGCAAAGTAGCAGCATAACTAGAGTTTTTTGTGGTTGTTTTTGAGTTAAAAAAAATCTGTAAAACAATGTCCTTTTGATGCTCATCTATATCAATTCTTAGAACATGTCAACTAAAAAGTATGCCAAAAATGTGACCTAGAGTTTAAAATCATTAAAATTTAATCATTGAGATGTTTATTCAAAGTTAATTCAACCAAAAAGCAAATGGATATAGTTTTATTCACATCCTCTAAATTTATTTACATATATATGTATACAGCAAATCATAAAGAAAATGGAATATGATGTTAAAAGTAGGCAAATCTGAGTAATGGATATATGATGTTCTTTATAATTATTTTCAACTAAAAATTAAAAATTTAAAAATATGCAAGCTTGTTTCCATTAGTTTGTAACAACTGAATTTCGAAACAAATTCAACCAAACTGGTTAACTTTGGAGCCCTGTAGCTGTATGCTATTAAAATTTATATACATTTACTGTTCACTTTTACTTCCATTTACTCTCATTTAGCCATATTTCTTAACACCTAAAACTCCAACTTCAAATGAATAAATTTGAGAATGTTGATCACACTCTCTTCCTTGAAACAGTGTTCACTCAGCTTTCAAGACACCATAATTCTCCTGGTTTTCCTCCCACGTCTCTCGTTGCTCCTTCTCACTCTCCTTTTCTGTTTCTTCCTTCTCTCCCTAACCCTCTAAACATTGGAGGGCTCAGTCCCAGTCTTTGGTCTCCCCTGCCACCCCATCTTTATTACTAGCTTGGTGACTTTATTTAGTCTCTTGCCTTAAACTGCAACGTGTGTGCTGAAAATTCCAAGGTGGACATCCCTAGCTAGTACTTCTATTATTTCCAGACCTCTATGTCCAACTGACTACATGATGTCTCCACTTTGATCTTAAGCTACCATCTCCAACTTGACCTCTCCAAAAGTGAGCCACTACTTTCCTTCAAGCCTGCTTTGGCCACAATCCTCTCTATGTTGGCTGACAGCAACTGTAACCTTTTAATATATTTTATTTTTAGTTATTTCAGTATGTCATTAACCATATGTTCAATTATTTTCAAGACATGTCTCTTTCTATACATTCAATTGAGCATACCTTTAATGTATCACGTTTATATGGGAGAACAAAACACCTGGAGTCATCCCTGCTCTCACATTATCTCACACTCCACATCAAATTCCTCAACCAATTCTGGTCTACCTTCAACATGTATTTCTAGATTCTGATCCAACTCTTAACTGCCTCCATCGTTACATTCCTCTCCCAAGCGACCAACATCTAACCTATATTATTGCAAAGTCTTCTTATTGGTCTTATTTCTGACCTACACATTCTATATCCTTTCAGACTATTCTTCTTTAATATAAGCATTTAAATCAATAGATTTCCCTCTAAACACTATTTAGTTATATCCCACAAATTTTGATATGTTAATTTTTAGTATCACTCAGCTCATAGTATTTTCTAATTGCCTTAGTGGTATTTTTGACACATGAATTAATTAGAAGTGTATTATTTGGTTTTATAAATTTAATATCTTCTAAAATATGTTAGTGTGACTGATTTCTAACTTAATTTGATTGTAACTACATAATATAATTATTTTGATTGCAGTTCTCTTAAGTTTATTGAAAATTGTTTTATGACCCAAGGTATGATCAATTTTGGTGAATTAATCATGTTCACTTGAAAGTAATGTGTATTCTGTAGTTGTTGAGTGTGCTTTTCCTCCACATAACAATGAGAAGAAGGTAATTGGTACAGTTGTTCAGATAATCTGTGTCTTCACTGATTTTGTATATTTTACTTTTTAGTTCTAGAATTTCCATTAGTTCTTTTTTATAGTTTCCATTTCTCTGTTGAGATTTCATATTTTTTTATTCACATAGAAGCATGCTTTTCTTTGCTTCACTGAGCATAATTAAAATAACTGCTTTAAAATTAACTAATGTTTACTAATTCCAACATCTGAGTCTTTTCTCTTTATACTGGGACACGTCTTGTTTCTTCATATATTGAGTAATTTTAGATTATATCTCAGACATTATGATTATTTTATTATAGAGACCCTGGATTCTATAACATTCTTCCAAGTGGAATTGATAATATATAATATAATATAATATGTTATATATATAATATAAAATAATATAATACTGTTATATATAAATATATATACATTTACATATATTTTTATATATGTATAAAACAGTATAAGCATTTCTAACCCATACCCCTGTGGTAGACAACTTTATCAACTAGAATACAGTCCTTTTTTTTCTTTCAGCCTTAAAGACTCCCTTCATTTCCAAGGTTACTTAGGTCAGCAGCTGTCTTTCGTATTCCTTCCGTGAGGTTGTTTGTAAGACAGTTAGGTGGTTTTGTCACACTCTGCATTTCATCCTGAGATACAGCCAGCCTCCTGTTTTTTAAAATTTGTATACATTAAGGTTCCTTGTTCCTTAAAGTTCATTTGATTTTTTAAATTTATTTATTTATTTTAATATTTTTTTATTCTTGGCTGTGTTGGGTCTTCGTTTCTGTGCAAGGGCCTCCTCCAGTTGCGGCAAGCGGGGGCCACTCTTCATCGCGGTACGCGGGCCTCTTCACTATCGCGGCCTCTCTTGTTGCAGAGCACAGGCTCCAGACGCGCAGGCTCAGTAATTGTGGCTCACGGGCCTAGTTGCTCCGCCACATGTGGGATCTTCCCAGACCAGGGTCCGAACCCATGTCCCCTGCATTAGCAGGCAGACTCTCAACCACTGCGCCACCAGGGAAGCCCAGTTCATTTGATTTTGACAAATGCACAGTGTTGTTATCCACAATTACAGTGTTATAGAGAATAGTTTCACCATCCTGAAACATTCCCTGTGTTTCACCTAGCTAGTGCCCCCTCTTCTCCAGAATCCTTGACATTTACTGATCTTTTTAGTGTCTCTTTTTAGTGTTTCCCTTTTCAGAAATTCATATAATTGAAACCATAGAGTATGTAGTTTTTTCAGTCTGACTTCTTTAAATTAGCAATAGAAATTTAAGGGTCATCTATGTTGTGTTCATTACTTGATAGCTCATTTACTTTTATTGGTAAATAATATTTCATTTTATACATATAGCATGGTTTGTTTATCCATTCATCTATTGAGAAAGATCTTTGTTTCTTCCAATTTGGGGAAATTGTAAATAAAGCTGTTACACACATATGCAGGTTTTTGTGTAGATATAAATTTTCAAATCATTTGGTCAAATACCCAGAAGCACAATTATTGAATCATATGATAAATTATGTTTAGCTCTGTAGGAAACTTCCAAACTACTTTCCAGAGTGGATTGTGCCATTTTTCATTCTCACCAGACCCGAATGAGAATTCTTGCTGCTCCATGTCCTTGCCAGCATTTGAAATTGCCAGTTTCTTACACTTCAGCAATTTTAATTGGTGTGTAGAGGTATCACATTATTGTTTTAATTTGCAATTCCTTAATGAGAAACCATATTGATCATCTTTTCATATGCTTATTTGCCATTGTGTCTCATCATTGGTACTCAGATTTTTTGCCCATGTTTTAAGTGGTATGCTAGTTTTCTTACTGTTAAATTTTAAGAGTTCTTTTTGCATAGTTTGGATACAAGTTCTCTATCAGAAGTGTGTTTTCCAAATATTTCCTCTCAGTGTATGGCTTGTTGTTATGTGTGGATTGCATACTGAAGAAATTAATTTTTCTATCATTGCTCAAAATTTTCCAAATCAAATGAGGTAAATGTGTTTAAAAAGCATGAATCTGAGGTCTTATTCTATTCTAATGTGTAGTGTTTCCAAATATAAGTAGTTAAACACATAGCTTGCACTCTCTCTCTCTCTCTCTCTCTGTGTCTCAGTATAACAGTTTCATGAATGTAAGTGAATGTTTGTGTATACATGTGTATTTTACCTGTAGTGAGTTCAGTTGCCTGATAAAAATCAACCAATTCATTGGTCTTTATATTGTGGATATTCATGAAAAACAAAAAGATTATATCACCATTCAAGTTTGAAACAAGTAACGGATGTTCCATTGCATAAAACTGGAATGTAAGCACTAACATGGTAGCAGTGATTTTAACTGTCTTACCATCCAGTATGGAAATCATTGTATGTCAATGTTAGTATTTCTCTCAGCCCTGATGCTTCTCTCTGGAAATTGTTATTGTCTGTAAGTTAATTTTAATTATGGTAGTAGAAGAATTATAATCACATTAAATGCTGTATTTTGAAAGTTTTCTAAAAAGGAAAAAAAGAATCTGAGATGTTTTTTGTACTTCGTGGATTTCATTATTGTTCGTTAATGTTCACTGAAAGAGCTCATTTGAGGTAGTTTTGATTGTAAATTCCATATGTCAACTAGTAAGGCTTAGTTGCCAAAATACGAAGAGTAAATACAGAAAGGAATTCTTAACCAAGCACAATACATACCAGCTAGTCATTGTTGAAAAAACCATTGCTGAGTGAAAAATATGTGGAATTATTTTGGTGGTCTGAGAATTTTAGAAAGTGATCCGTAATAGAATAATGTAAATTGGTTATAGATAAGTATATATAAGGATATATGTGTACTTACCATTGTATAACATTTCCAGTAGCTTCTGCATGCTTTAATGATTACTGCCATCTAGAATTGGAGAGAAAATGAGCTGTTCTACATATAAAGCCACCTTCTCAAAACAGTGATTGTTTCCTCACAAAACTCTAGATATTTAAGAATTTATATTAGTTTTTCTTTGGGAAATAGAGTAATCATAAAGAATTAAAGGGTGGATATTTTTAGTTTCTTATTTCTGTCATCTAAGGCACACATAGAATCTCTGAGAGTAATGTAGAAACCCATATATTATACAGTGGAATATAAACAGCATGTTTGCATCTGAACAATTGTATGATTCTTTTTAGACAAAGGAATGATTATCATACATTTGGACTTCAAGAATAATCATTTTAGTATTTATGATTCTGTATTTGATGGGCCTGAAAGTTCTTTGTAATTTTCAATGCAAAGGATAATAGATTTTATTATTGTAAGTTTAAAAATTCATATATAGATTGACTATTTTAGATCTTTAATCAGAATAATTTACCCTCTGAATATTTGTCATTTAACTAATAATTGCAACCTCACATGATTGGAAACTGCAATATGAAAAGATAGTTCTCATTGTGAGAAGCCAAAATCTTTAGAGCAAAACTGAACAGACAGCTAGCTAGGACACTTGGAAAGGGGGCTTCACCATCCCTCTACTGATGGAAACTTCCCCCATTAATACTGGGAATTAATTGATTGTATTAATTGAATTATTTTTATTCTTCACATGCTCTAAGACAATCACATATTTTAGCCTTTTTTCAATTTAGTTTATATTTTAGTGGCTTTAATGCTTTCCCCCATATTTTTCTCTTAATAAACACTACAATTGGGGGTTTATGAGCCCTGTAATTACATTTCCCACAGGAGCAATTAACATGGTGATCAGCAGGTACAAAAACTAAGTGGTAGCTATTACTAGTAGTATTATGAATTGGAAATGGTATGTGACATATGTCGTCAGATTTCAGAATGTGAGTTCAGATTTCAGAACTCAAATCAATGAATGTTTTTACTGCTTTCACCTCAAATCCAAACTTAGCAGGTTTCCAGCAAACAAGTACCATGTCCCATTCTCAAAGGATGTAAACATCAATTTGAAGAGCATTGAACTTTGATTTTGCCAGTAAATACAAAATAACTCTCTCCTAAATAACTTAATGAAGAAACTTAATGTACTTAGAACTATCACTAAGAACTAAGTACTAACTTAATGTACTTAGAACTATCACTCTCTTCTTTTAAAAAAATGTTTTCAGAAACATTTGCTTTACATGTAGAAAAATTTGCTTTACATGTAGAAAACATTTGCTTTACATGTAGAAAAAATTTTATACTATAGTGCATAAAAACTACCATGTTATTTTTAATTCAAAGGAAGTTGCTGAGTATCTATAATAAATATTTTGTGATCCATGTTTTAAAATGCTCAAATAAATGTATACAGCAATGAAACTTTCTTGAACCTATCATAAAACCATATAAATTAATAAATTGCAAGAAATTCCTATCAAAATATTTTGTAGGCTAGTAGCAGAGATTTTATGACTGTTGAATCAGAAAGACACGAGTGTCTGCAGGAGGTTACAATATATATTTATCAATAATTTATGCCCTTCCATATTTCCTCTTTCTGGCAAATATTTCTTGCCATAGTTTTCTGTGAACTAATTAATATCAAATATCCATACACTAAAACCTATACTTGTGTATAATGTAAGTCATTTTAATTTTTTAAAGCATGAGAAAACAAATTCTGGTTTGTGGTAGTTCTTACTAGTTTTTGTGTGCATGCTATGATTTAAAAGGTAAAGGGCAAGGTCAAAACAGTTGCTGACAAAGTTGAAAGCATTGAGGATGTTACAGAAAAGCAGAGCATAGCACGGCAGAAGGAAATGGTGGCTTGGTGTTAAAGTCTTTGCTAAACTGTAGGGCTACTGTCAGGGACCGCTGCACTAATGTCCTATTTATACACACATATATGCATATACACATACACGTATGTGTATGTATATGTGTGTATGTGTCAAATTTACACATACACGTATGTGTATGTATATGTGTGTATGCACATACACGTATGTGTATGTATATGTGTGCATGTGTCAAATTTCAATAAGAACTTGATTCCGTTTCTTATAGTTTAAAGTGGGAATCAAGTTCTTACTGAAGTTTTACAACTAATTTTTTAATTAATTCTTATAATTTAAACAATTTTCTGCTATGACATTTCTTTCTTCCTAAGATACCAACAGCCCTGCTAAGTATTCCAGTAAACCTAGGTAGTTTTGCAGGAGAGGTCATGGAAGCACATAAGTGTGTTTATACAGTGTAAGTCATACTATTGGAAAAATTATTTAGAATAGAATCGCCAACATACTTGTCACTACAGTAGATGATAAAATAAATCACTTCTTTTAGTTTATTTAGAATATTTAGATGATACCAAAACTGCCAGTGGTAACTATAACAAACTTTATCTATTTTTTATAGTTGACTTCTCTTTTGTGCCAATGTTTGGAATCTTTATATAATAAAAATACTTTTAATGCACCTCTGGGAATTAATTCAAAACTGTTACTGTATGTGTGTGGTTCTTTCCATTGTAGGTTATGAAGACATCTTTAAAGTATCCCATTACTTTCCTGCATGTTTAACAAGAACTGTTTTTAT
This sequence comes from Eschrichtius robustus, assembly GCF_028021215.1. Classification (NCBI taxonomy): domain Eukaryota; kingdom Metazoa; phylum Chordata; class Mammalia; order Artiodactyla; family Eschrichtiidae; genus Eschrichtius; species Eschrichtius robustus. Next base: position 50,798,718 of record NC_090831.1, on the reverse strand, counting down.
TTTGTGGGCATAATTTAGAAACTCTATGAGAAACATGTTAGTATTAGTCTGTCAGTTGAAAAATATCAATTGAAGTTATTAAATATTGGGTTTATTACTTTGTAAAATATGAAGCTATCGATATCATAGATTATATTTTGTCTTATTAGACATGCATAGGGTGGAACTATTACCTTGCATTCTATTTTGCATAAAATGGTATTCATTTATTTTCTTTTTATAATAAACATTTAATATTAATACCAACTTAAGCCATGGCACCAAATTAAAAACCTGGAAAAATACTGGTTTTATTTGAAAGATAATGAAGTGTAGTGGAAAGAACACAGACTGAATGTCAGTAGACATGTCTCTATGTCAGAATCTGCTCAAATTAGCTATGTAACTGTCCATAAGATATTTGGCTTTTGGGGGGTCTCAGTTTCCTTAGCTATAAAATAAAATTTTAGAAAAAGCAGTAAATCTCTTTATGTTCTCTACTATGTACTCCACCTTTAGTTGGATTACAAAGATGTAGGTACACATTAAAAAAGAGAAAATGATAGACATGTATATTATGTTATGAAAATGGGTATTAGGTAATGGTTTAACTTACTATTATTTTTAAAAATCTTGTATATAATTGAGGAGGAATAAAATCAGTAGAAAGCAGAATGGTTGTAAAAGCAGAATGAAGCATGTTAGAGTATACATAGCAGTAAAAGACAAAATAGATATAAAGAAAGGAAAACCATGAAAGAGTATAATCAGGCAAAATGAGAAGACTAAACAGAAACTGAAAATAAACATCTTTCAAGCCTGTATATTTCTGCTTCAGTGAAGAAATACTTCTATTGTCCTTCTATCATTGCCACCACCATTGATCTGCAATTTCCACTTGCTGTTCTTCCTCTTGATTGTTATCTTAAAATTTGTGTCAAATATAAATATTCATGAAGTTCTTCCTGACAAAATTCCGGAGTAAAGTTTAAATTTCTATTGTAAACTTTATGGTTTCAAATGGCATTAAAATGAGTTTGGTTAGAAGTATTTTAAGCAATGACCATCGTCAAAAGAAGAAAATGTAGATTTATCCAAATACCATGGACTTCATAATCTGTAAAGAAAGGCAAAATAGGATGGATGTAGTGTGAAATTCACCCATTCATTCATTCTAAAAAATATTTATTTGGCATCTACAGTGTACAAAATATCACTTGATAGGGGTAACATGGTACATCATGGTCCCTGTGTTGGATGAGTTAGTAAGTTATGCTTCACTAAATAAAAACCTCAAACAGAAATACTCTTGAAAAAAAAAATTGAAAATAGACATTGAATGAAAAACAGAATAGAGGCATTGCTTCCACCTCTTGGTGGGCCTGTGTGAGTTTTGCATGTGCCTGAGAGGAGAGAGAGGGAGGTGGAAGGAGATAGAAGGAGAGCGAGGGACAGAGAGAGGGATGGGGCGGGCGGTGGAGGAGAGAGAGAGAGAGAGAGACAACCTAATCAGACTTGTCTGGGTGTTGTAAGTTGTTATTGTGTAAAATGGCATCCTTTGAAGTACAGAAATTATAATCCTATTTGATTTCCTAGTTGACTGAAGGACTGCACAGTGGGGCAAAATATGTCACATTCAGTGTTTAGTGAAGGAAGAAGAAAGTCCTCAAACATGGCCCTCGAGGATTTCTACTCCTGACAATGTTTCAGACTTCGGTAAAAAATGGAAAAGGAAGAGAAAAGTTAAATCTAAAAAAGAAGGATGCATAATAATGTTGGATCTCAATATGATAAAAAAAAGAACAGTATATCCCAAGGGCACATGCACACTTGCACACACACACACAAATATATATGTGTGTGTGTGTATGTGTATATATCTATATATGTGGAAGGATAGATACCAGATTGATAATCCTGGTTACTTTAGAAGGTAGAATGAAATGTGTACAGAGGGGCATGTTTCTGTACATATTTCTATATTATTTTTACTGATACAATAAAAATGTAACATTTGCATAAAAGGAATAAGACCTTGAAAAAAAGGGCCAGTGGTAACATACTTTTAGACTATTCATCCATGGCTTATAGTAGTCTCTACAAAAAACAATTCTCTTTTTCTTTCAACATGGGTTTCAGGTTTTGTGTAACAGTTTACTTTTTTTGGGGGGGGGTAGGACATTGTTACAAGCACTTGTGGACAGTGGAACATTGAGATGCCCTGGAACAGTTCACCTTAGCTTATACCTTTTCAAGCTTGGTTAGGGGCTAAGTCAGTCGAAAGGCATGACTATCTTTTGCTTCAGTCCTGATCACAGGGCAGTGTTAGGGCAGGCTTAGGCTCAGAGACAGCACCTTATGGTTAGTGCCAAGACATAAAAAATGGACTCACTGGCATATTAATTTTTTCATAAATAAAAGAAATATTTACTTCATGTCTATTATATACCAAACAATCAATCCTAAGGAATATAGATATTAATATGACAAACCCCAGTTTTCAAAGAACTCGCAATCCACTGAAGACAGATGCTCTCATAAACAATATGTTATAATACAGTGTGATAAGACCATTATAAAAGTATGTAAAAACATAAGGGATGGCACAGGACCTCTCCATGAAATTGCTCAGGAAAGGCTTACTTAAAGTGAAATTTGAGCTGGATCTTAAATGAGCAGAGGTTTGCTGGGTAGATTTATTACTGGCAAAGGACATTGCATCTGACAAGACAGAGAAGTTAAAAAATAATTTTGGAAAAGTGAAAAGTTACTTTTTCATTCAGATTATAGGGGGCAAAGCAGGTAGCAGCTGGAGATTTGACTGAAGGTGAGATGTGGGAATGAGTATGTTTATGCCCTGAAAAGGCTTGAACTTTCTCCCATGGGTCATGGACAACCATGGAAACACTATATATAACAAATCAAAGATCAGCACTGTTCTCTTTTTAGCATTGATAATTTTCCATTTTTCTATTGAGTCATTTGCTTTTTTTCCAAAATGCGACATATTTTCTTCTTTACAAAAGTACATTATTAATCAAAGTAGAACCATGTTTTATTTTTCTAAATAGGAATGAGAGAGAAAAAGTGACGATTCAAAGTAAAGGCTGAGCATATAATGAAGAATGAGATGGGCACACATGTGGACTGCCATCAATCAAAGCAGTCGTTACTATAATTTTTACTTCTGAACATATATTTGGGGAAAACGATGCAAAGTATTTTTAATCAGTTTAGATAATGAAATGGGCATCTATTTAAACAACTCAGAGTAAAGACCAGTGAACATTTCTGAAGTCATCTTTCTAAAAAGACTCTGGAGTCGTACTTCTCCATAATTATTTCACAAATGGTGTATTATATTAAGGGATTAGTTCAGATTTTTACAAATATCAAGACACGCAAATGCTGTACTTTGGGTTTCTGTTTGAATTTTGTGTGGTCCTACACACAACTGGGATCATTGGCAGCTAATCCTCATGTCTCGCAGAGAACAGAATTCCCATTGTTGCAGTTCTTCGTTGGAAACAGCTGGGCTACCTTTCCTGGGTTTGTTGGCAGGACGGGCAGCTGCAGTCCTCAAATCACGCAAATCATCACCGAACCTTATTTTGATTGCTAACTTCTGCTACATCAAGATACCTTTTTTTTTTTTTTTTTTTTACTGTTTTTTTGTATGTTGCAGTAGATTCTTTCCATGCACTGCTTCACCCAGTAAAATGTTTGGTCTGCAGGTCCTCTTTTTCCACTGTAAAGATTCAAGCCTTCCCCAACTCTGGAAAAAATTACTCTCTGAGATTTTTTGCTGCAGTTTTGAATGGGAAAAAACCCTTTATTTCTTCCCTTTATAGTTGTATTCATAGTTTCCCCTAGGGCAGTTTTGGAATTTGCAACATATATTTCAACATACACTGAAAGTATGTAGTGTGAGTTTGGAGCAGTTTGGGGCATGGGGAAAAGTATATTTCTTTTGCTATGGAGAAAGATTCTCCATTTTTGAACTTTCTTCTGAAATGAGGGAATTGCCTTTTTTAGTGTCAGCGTGAGCTAGGAAGGGATGGAGAGAGAGCATCGTCATGACAGGGAGTGATCTAAAATTGCTCAGATAGTTTATACACAGCATGATGCTCTAAATTAACGTACTGATTGCTTTAATGGGGAAATAAAGATGGTATTTATTTACATATAAAAGACCCATATGTTATTAATATATCCATTATAAAAAGGTTTGAACTTGAGAGAGTATAATTGGGAAATACTTTTTTTTTCTTTTCCTTTCAGTGTTTCCCCATAGAAAAAAATCTAGAATCTCTCTTTTTATCTGTTAGATCTCACAGGTTTTCAGATAGTTTCAGTAGTTAATAGCCTGATTTTTTTCTCTGAAACAGTTGATTTACAATGTTGTCTTAGTTTCAGGTGTATGACAAAGTGAGTCATACATTTATATATAATATATATATTTTTTTCAGATTCTTTTCCATTATAGGTCATTACAAGATACTGAATATAGCTCTGTGCTATACAGTAGGTCCTCATTGTTTATCTATTTTATATATAGTAGCATGTAATTTTTAATCCCAAACTCCTAATTTATCCCTTCCCCCCCGCTTTCTCCTTTGGTAATCATAAGTTTGTTTTCTATGTCTCTGAGTCTATTTCTGTTTTGTAAATAAGTTCATTTGTATCATTTTTTTAGATTCCACATATGTGATATATGATATTTGTCTTTGTCTCACTCCACTTAGTATGATAATCTCTAGGTCCACCTATGTTGCTGCAAATGGCATTATTTCATTCTTTTTTATGGCTGAGTTATATATATATAGACACACACACATACATACCACATCTTTTGTTTTCTTTTTTTGTTTTTTTTGAATTTTTGAATTTTGTTTTATTTATTTTTTATACAGCACGTTCTTATTAGTTATCTATTTTATACATATTAGTGTATATATGTCAATCCCAATCTCCCAGTTCATCCTACCACCACCCCAGCCCCCCGCCACTTTCCCCCTGTGGTGTCCATATGTTTGTTCTCTACATCTGTGTCTCTATTTCTGCCTTCCAAACCAGTTCATCTGTACCATTTTTCTAGATTCCACATATATGCATTAATATACGATATTTGTTTTTCTCTTTCTGACTTACTTCACTCTGTATGACAGTCTTTAGATCCATCCACATCTCTGCAAATGAGCCAATTTCGTTCCTTTTTATGGCTGAGTAATATTCCATTGTATATATATACCACATCTTCTTTAACCATTCATATGTCCATGGACATTTAGGTTGCTTCTATGTCTTGGCTATTGTGAATAGTGCTGTTATGAATATTGGGGTGCAAGTATCTTTTTGAATTAGAGTTTTTGTATTTTCTGGATACATGCCCAAGATCAGGATTGCAGGATCATATGGTAACTCTGTTTTTAGTTTTTTAAGGAACCTCCATACTATTCTCCATAGTGGCTACACCAGTTTACATTCCCACCAACAGTGTAGGAGGGTTCCCATTTCTCCACATCCTCTCCAGCATTTATTATTTGTAGACTTTTTGATGATGGCCTTTCTGAGTGGTGTGAGGTGATACCTCATTGTAGTTTTGATTTTTATTTCTCTAATGATTAATGACGTTGAGCATCTCTTTATGTACGTTTTGGACATCTGTATGTCTTCTTTGGAGAAATGTCTGTTTAGATCTTCTGCCTATTTTTTTATTGGATCATTTGTTTTTTTGATATTGAGTTATATGAGCTGTTTGTATATTTTGGAAATTAATCCCTTATAGTCAGTCACTTCATTTGCAAATGTTTTCTCCCATTTTGTAGGTTCTCTTTTCATTTTGTTTATGGTTTCCTTTGCTGTGCAGAAGCTCTTAAGTTTAATTAGGTCCCATTTGTTTATTTTTGCCTTTATGTCCATTACACTAGGAGATGGATCCAAAAAATATTGCTGTGATTTATGTCAAAGAGTGTTATGCCTATGTTTTCCACTAGGACTTTAATACTATCCTGTCTTACATTTAGGTCTTTAATCCATTTTGAGTTAATTTTTATATATAGTGTTAGAAATGTTCTAAGTTCATTTTTTACATGTAGCTTTCCAGTTTTCCCAGCACCAATTACTGAAGAGACTGTCTTTTTTTCTCCATTGTATATTCTTGTCTCCTTTGCTCTAGATTAACTGACCATAGTATGTGGATTTATTTCTGGGCTTTCTATCCAGTTCCATTGGTCTGTGTTTCTGTTTATGTGCCAGTGCCATACTGCTTTGATTATTCTATCTTTGTGGTATAGTCTTAAGTCAGGGATCATGATTCCTCCAGCTCCATTCTTCTTTCTCAAGATTGCTTTGGCTTTTTTTTTTCATACAAATTTTACAATATTTGTTCTAGCTCTGTGAAAAATGCCGTTGGTAATTTGATAAGGATTGCATTGAATCTGTAGATTGCTTTGGGTAGTATGGTCATTTTAACAATGTTGATTTTTCCAATCCAAAACATGGTATATCTTTCTATCTGTTTGTGTTATCTTCAATTTCTCTTTTTTTTCTGATTTTTCATTATTAAAAATTCCATTATTATGTAAATGAAAACTTCCATCATACATCAAATTTAGAGCAGCTCAGTCCTGACTCCTTTGCATTTCAGCTATGAGGAAGGTATACCTCAAATGTTCTTTTGCTCTTCTTTTTCCACATCCTCCTTTCCCAGAACCCATTCTGCTGCTTTTGGTTTACCAAGGATGGAAAGGTGGGCAGGAAGAGAAGGACCAGAGGAAGATACAGTTTTACCTTCTAGTGTTCTTGGATTCTGACTGTTGGTTCTCTCTGCCTGGTACAGATGTTACATTCCCTGTCTGACCTCTTATAGCTTCCCCCTTTCTCCTTTCCCGATGATTCACATTCTGCTGGGATCCACACAGCCCAAGAGGCAGCCATTCCTTTCAGATTATGTTCATTCAAGATGGTTCCTACCAGGTTATGTTCTGTCATGTCCATTTGGCCCACAAAAGATTTTTGTACATTTTTGCCTATCTTCTTACTTCTACCCTTGTCAACGCTGACCAGCTTCAGCTCTTCTACAGTAAAGGATATGCAAGCTCAAGGGGACAGATATAATTCTTAGCTGCTCTCTGCTGCAGCCTCTCATCAGCACTGAGCCTTTTGACTTCTGCAGAAGTTTTCAGCTGAGGTAACTTTTCATTTCTGGCAGCTACCTTTACAACTTTTTTGAGTGTTTTCTTTTGACTTCTTCATTTAGCCATGTGAGGGGAAATACCACAAAGAGATTCTCCTCCAAATAATATCCAAAGAATCTCTGAAATGCCTCCAAGCACCTTTCATATAGGTCAGCAGTGAGCTATGCTGTAAGCCTAAGAAGCCTGTTTTTCTTTTCTTGTTTCAAGCTTGGCAATGAGTACTTAATCACAATTGTTCTCAACATTGCTTTTTAGTCAGAATTTTCAGAAAACAGGAATTGCCTCATTTAACGTCCTAATAAATTAATAAAAAGTTAACATATTTTATATATGTGTTTTGTCTATTGTGATAGGTTGATAATAGTTCTCAAAGATATGACCAATTTCCTAATCCCTGGAACCAGTGGATATTACCTTACATGGTAAAGTTTATGCAGAAATGACTAATTTTAAGGATACTGAGATGAGGAGAATATTTTGGATTATCTTTTTGGGACCCAAAGGCCATCACAAGTGTGTTTGTAAGAGAGAGGAAGAGGGAAATTAGACTACACACTGAGGAAAAAGCCGTGTTAAAAATGGAGGCAGATACTGGAGTTATCAGGCCACAAGTCAAAGGTGGCTAACGTACATCCCTGCCAGCTCTTCACTGAAAGAGGCAAGAAATGGATTCTCCCCTAGAAGCCTCTAGAAGGAATGCAGCACTGCTGACACCTTCATTTCAGACTTCTGCCTTTCAGAACTGTGAGAGAATATATTTGTATTATTTTAAGCTGCCAAGTTTGTGTTGATTTTTTGCAGAACTCATAGGAAACTAATATATCTATTAGTGTGTTATATAACAAATCCAATCATAAATCTCAGACTTCATGTCATTTGACTTACCAGAAACATTTAATACTGATGACTTTACCCTTCTTCTTGACATACTTTTTTCACTTGGTTTCAAGATGCCACACTGATTTTCCTCTGCTTTTCTGGCCAATTCTTTTCATTCTTCTTTGCAGATTCCTCTTCCCTCAGACCTTTTAACATGTAAGGGCCCTAGGGCTCTCTTTTGTCCTTGTCTCTAGCTCTGTCCTTCCCTTAATGATCTTTTTTATTCTCATGGTTTTAAATACCATGATGATTCCCAAATTTATATATCTAGCTCAGGCCTCTCTACTGAACTCTGAATCACATCTCCAAGTGACTAGGCAATATATTTCCATTTGGATTTTAATATATATTATTATATTGCATATGAAAGCCATACTTCTGATCTCTCATTCCCTTCAGATTAGGCTCATATACAGTCTTTCTCATTTCAGCTGAAGGTAACTCTATTGCTTAGACTAAACATTTTAGAATCATACTTCATTGCTCTCTTTCTCCCTCACACTGTCTCTAAATCATGAGCAAATATTTATTTCATTTATTTTAACCGTACCTCATCTCATCATCTTCAAAGTTACTCTGCTGATTTAAGCCCCCTGAATTATGGCAATAGCCTTCTAACTACTGTCCCTAATTCTACACTTGCCTCCTATTTGCAACAGAGCTGTCTGAGTAATGGTTAACCTAAGTCAAGATTTCTGCTTCTGGAAAAATTGAGTGGACATACTTTTTCCTACTCCTCCCTCTAAATAGAACTACAATTCCTGGACATTATATGTAAAACAAACTTAGAAGACTCTCACAGGTGGAGAGAGGAAGGCAAACCAGCTAGGGATCTCAGCAACCAAGAAACAATATAGTGGTACGTTCTTTGGTTTTCTTTTTGCTTCATATATCCCAGACTGGATACTGAAGAAGTAAGCATCTCAGAAACACCATAAGGACAGAAAAACAAACAGCCCAAGTAAATCCTGCTTTCTCTAGCCAATCAACTAGAAAGGGGCGAAGAACCTTGAATCTACTCCAGCCAAACATTACAGAAAAATCTGTTGCTCCACCCACTCTCAAGCCAGCAAAGGACAAGTGGGGATACCAAGGTGGTGTGAGAGAAGGCAAATGGAGATACCCAGGTATTGTCAGAGAATGCTAAGTGGGCAGCCAGGACTTTCATCCCTGCCATGAAATAATGAGCCCCTCACAATTTATGATATCAGAGGAGACTATGTGGGGAGCATGGACTTTCACTACCACCCAGTAGTAATGAGGCATCCTCCCCCCTGCCCCGTGGCCCCCTGCCCCCACCATCTCGGGTCACTGGAGTGCTGTTAGAGGAGACCTAATGAAGAATCAAGACATTCACCAGCGTTCAGCAGTAACAAGATCATTTCCCCTCTCCAACACATACAACACAGTGTCAGTGGAGAATACTTGGGAAACTCCAACCCAGCAGTTATGGGGATCCTCTCACCCACCTCAAATGTCAGTGGGGGCTGAATTTGAGATCTGGACTTCCACTCCATCTGGCAGTAATGAAGCAGCAGCCCTCTTCACTCACTGGATTGTTTTCAGAAAGTTCTAAAACACAAGATTTAATTAATATCCAGTTTTTTATAAGATAATAGCTAAAATGTCTGTACTCTTTATACCAAGAACCAGGAAGACCTTAAGCTAAATGAGAAAAGACAACGAACAGATGTTAGAATTATCTGACAAGGATTTTAAAACACCCATCAAAAAAAAAAATACTTAAATGAACAGTTGCTAACATGTTTGAAGCAAACGAAATTAAAATTAGAAAGTTTCAGCAAAAAAATAGAAGATATATGGAATCTAAAAAAAAAAAAGAAAAAGAAAAAAAAAATGGTCAGAAGAACCTAGGGGCAAGACGAGAATAAAGATGTAGACCTACTAGAGAATGGACTTGAGGATACAGGGAGAGGGAAGGGTAATCTGGGACAAAGTGAGAGAGTGGCATGGACATATATACACTACCAAACGTAAAATAGCTAGCTAATGGGAAGCAGCCGCATAGCACAGGGAGATCAGCTCGGTGCTTTGTGACCACCTAGAGGGGTGGGATAGGGAAGGTGGGAGGGAGGGAGATGCAAGAGGGAAGAGATATGGGGACATATGTATATGTATAACTGATTCACTTTGTTATAAAGCAGAAACTAACACACCATTGTAAAGCAATTATACTCCAATAAAGATGTTAAAAAAAAATAGAAGATATAGAGAGGAACAAATATAAATTTTAGAACTAAAAAAATATAATTACCAATATTAAAAAACCTCAACGGATGGGCTCAAGAGTAGAAATAATGGGAAAGAGAAAGAATCAGTGAACTTAAAGATAGAACAACAGAAATATCCTATTCTGAAAACAGAGAAAAAAAATACACACAAAAAATGAACAGAGCCTCAGGGACATGTGAGATTAAGACCAAAGATCTAATATTTGAGTCACCGATATCACAGAAAGAGAGGATAAAATATATCAGGATGATAAAGTATTTAAAGAAATAATGGCTGAAATTTTCCAATTTTTTTTCAAAAATGATAAAAGTACAGATTCAAGAAGCTTAGCAAATTGCAATTGGGATAAGCCCAATGAAATCTATGTCAAGAAACATTATAGTAAACCTCTGAAGACTAAGAAACAGAAATCTTGAAAGCAGCCAGAGAGAAATAAAACCTCACTTACAGTGGAAAAACAGTTTAAATAACTATAGATAGCTCATTATAAAACTAAGAGGACAGAGGGCAGTGCTACTATATTTTTTAAGTGCTGAAATAAAATTATTATCAACCCAGAATTCCATATCCAGTGAAAATATTCCTTATGCATGAAGGGGGAAATCAAGAGAGTCTTTTTTTTTTAGAAGTTTATTTATTTATTTATTTATTTATTTATTTATTTATTTATTTATTTATTTATTTATTTATTTATTTATATTTGGCTGTGTTGGGTCTTCGTTTCTGTGCAAGGGCTTTCTCCAGTTGCGGCAAGCGGGGGCCACTCTTCATCACGGTGCACGGGCCTCTCACTGTCGGGGCCTTTCTTGTTGTGGAGCACAAGCTCCAGACACGCAGGCTCAGTAGTTGTGGCTCATGGGCCCAGCCGCTCCACGGCATGTGGGATCTTCCCAGGCCAGGGCTCGAACCCGTGTCCCTTGCATTGGCAGGCAGATTCTCAACCACTGCGCCACCAGGGAAGCCCCTCAAGAGATTATTATATGAAAGAAAATGAAGAGAATTTATATCTAGCAGAGCTCCTCTAAAAGAATTACTAAAGGAAGTTCTCTGAACAGGATTAAAACTATAAAAGAAGGAATCTGGGACGATCAGGAAGGAAGGAAAATACATAAATAAAAATATGGCTAAGTATAATAAATAAAATCTTCTCCTCTTGGGCTTTCCAAATTACGTTTAATGGTTGAAGCAATAATTATAAGTATCTAATATGGTTCTCCATGGGTATAGAGAAAATATTTATGACAAATGTATTATAAATGGGGAAGGGAAAGAAGGTACATGGGGGGAGGCAAGGTTTCTATACTTCACTTGAACTAGTAAAATATAGTCACTGGTAGAGTTTGATAACGTATATACATAGTATTATAGCTAGGGCAACTACTAAAAAACAAACAGCAAAAAACTCTATGAAGAGATACACTCCAAAACACTATATTTTCTTCATGGTTGACCTCTAAAATGTGTTCCAGTAAGCCCCAGTAAGGAAAGAAAAGAAAATAGAAACGAAGAGCAGAAAAAAACAGAAAACAAAAAAGTTAAATGACAGAATTAAGCCAAAACATAGCAGTATTACTTTGAATCTTAATGGCTAAATATACCAACTAAACAATAGATTGGTAGAGTGCGTTAAAAAACCCTATCAAACTGTATGCTGTCTACAAGAAGTTCACTTCAAATGTAATTATATATGTGGCTTGAAAGTAAAAGGATGGAAAAAGTATACCATGCAAACATTAATCAAAAGAAAGCAACAATAGCTATATTAATATCATCTAAAGTTGATGTTAGAGCAAAGGAAATTACCAGGAACAGCAAGGAACTTTGCATAATGATAAAAGGATTAATCTACCACAATGACATAGAAATCCTAAATGTGTATACACCAAAAAAAAACCAAAAAGAAAACAAATTGGAGCTGGAAAATAATGTGAAGCACAAACTGATAGCACTGAAAATAAATGGACAAATCCACAGTTATAGTTGGAGACTGAAAGCCTATATAAGAAATTAAAACCACCATTAACCAATAAGATCTAATTGATATTTATAGAGCACTCCAACCAAGAACAGCAGAACATACACATTCTTTTCCAATGTCCTGGGAATATAGATCAAGATATACCATATCCTGGGCCATAAAACAAACTTCTGCAGATTTAAAAGAAAATAAATCATACAGAGCATGTTCTCTGGCCACAATGTAATCAATCTAAAACTTGATAGCAAAAGATGAGGAAAATTTCCAAACACTTAGAAACTGAACAACACACTTCTAATTAACCCATGAATTAAAAAGATAGTCTCAAGGGAAATTTAATAATATATTGAACATACATTTGTCCAAACCCATTGAATGTATAATATCAAGAGTGAACCATAAATTAAACTGTGGACTTTGGGTAATTATGATATATCAATGTAGGCTTATGCTTGGTAAAAAAAAAAAAAAATGTACCATTCTGGTGATTGATCTTGATAATGGGGAGGCTATGGAAGTTTGTGGGCATGAGACATATGGGAGATCTCTGTACCTTACTTTCAATGTTGTTATAAATCTGAAACTGCTCAAAAAAATAAAGTCTTTAAAAAGTGTATTGAACAGAATAAAATAATAATACAATATTATTTCAAAATCTGTGAGATGCAGCTAAAATAGTGCTGAGAGGGAAATTCATAGCACTAAATGCTACATTAGAAAAGAGAAGAAGTCCCAAACAATAATGTTACCTCCCAACTCAAGAAATAAGAAAAGAAGAACAAAGTAATCCCAAATCAAGCAGAAGGTAGGAAATAATGAATAAACAAATTTACAGTGAAATTGAAACAGAAAAAAAAAATAGAGAAAATCAGTGAAACGAAAAGCTGGATCATTGAGAAGATTACAGTTATGATTGACAGAACCCTACCAAGATGAACAGAGATAAAAGAGAGAAATCATAATTACTAATCTCAGGAATGAAATAGGGGTATCATTACAGACACTGCAGACAACAAAAGGATAAGAAAATATTCTGAACAACTCTACACACATAAATCACACACTTTGGATGAAATGAACTGATTCCTCAAAAAGTCTAAACTATCACGGCTCATCTAATATGCAATGAGTAGTTTGAATAACCCTATAATTATTAAGAAAATTGAATTTGTATATAAAAATCACCCAAAAGAGAAATCTTCAAGCCAGGTAGTTATATTAGAGAACTCTACTAAATATTTAAAGACCATGCCACTGTGCTTAAAACACTCCTTGATGTCCCATTTCACTCAAAGTGAAAGATAAATCTTTTCTATGACCCACAAAGACCTACGTGATCAGCCCTCAATTACCTCTCTGAACTCATCTCCCACTACTGTACCTTTTGTCCTCACACATCTAATCACACATCTAATCAAAAGGGGTTTTTGTTCCACAAACATAAGTGCACCAGGCCCACTCCCACCACAGGGATGATGTACCATGTTGGATGCTCAGGCTGTCATAACAAAATATCACAGACTGGGTGGATTAAAAAACAGCAATTTATGTCTCAGTTTGGAGGCTTAGAAGTCCAAGATCAGGGTGCCAGCCAATTCGGTTCCTGGTGAAAAATCTCTTCCTGGCTTGCAGACAATCGCCTTCTCACTGTGTGTTCACATTTCAGAGAGAGCATGAGCAAGCTCCCTGGTGTCTCTTCTTACACAGGCACTAATTTAATGGAACCAGGGTCTCACTCTTATGACTACATCTCCCAGCTCTTGCCATAAAACGTTTCAGCACCTACCTTTTTCCAAATATCTTGTGTATCTCTCCAATGCTTAACTTTTCCGCTAATACTTATCATATCTAATATACCATAGAATTTACTTAATTTTGGTTTTGTCTGACTCTTTCACTATAATATAAGCTCCAGGAGGTAAGGTATTTTTTATGTGTTTTTAATTTTTCAACACTGTATCCACAATGCCTAGAAGAGACTCTGGCACATAGTAGGCATTGGATAAATATGTGTTAAGTGAATGAACACCATTAATAATCATATTTCCAGACTTATCACTTAATGAATCTAATTATCAAATTTTGAAAAATAGCATATAGTTGAAAGTAGTTGAATTTAGGTTTCAGACGTTATAAACAGTTGCTGAACTTTCTACCTCTGAAATTTTAAAATGTATAAGAACCTATGTTCTCCCACACTCTGCTGCTTTGGACTAGTTCTCTCTGTCTCCTCCTCCCCCCCACCCCTTATTTTTTTCTCTCTATCACCTTACAGTTTCATTTCAGTCTTGTAATACATTTGACTTTATTCTTGTATTTAATTACCATTTCTGCTGTTTTTCAAAGTTCTCTTAACCATTTAATTAGCTTAATATTTATTAAAAATTTAAACCTTTGATTAGGAAAATAAACTAGAAATCCACTTCTAACTAAATATTCAGAAATATAATTTATGAATATATTTATTTTCTCATTAAGTTTGAAATAAGTGAATTGTTTGAAGTTTTAAAAATTATAGAATGAAGTTTAATTTTAAAATGATTAATTTTAAAATATTCATAAATGTGTCCGATTTTTAACATATCACCTATTTATCACTTTCTAGAGTCAACATTATTAAATAAACATAATTTTTATTTCCTTACTGAAGAGATTATTTTAACTTAAGATGACCACTGAAAATACATACCTAGGCATATCTATATAGGAAGATCTCCCTATGTAATATGTAAACTTACATGAAAACAATAACTATAATTTTTCAAGACCTGTGTGAATGAAGTCTACATTAAATCAATTGAAATAATTATATTATGTTTTCATGCTGGGAACAATGGACTCTCAGCTTATTGGACACTTGTATCCTGATTATTCATACATTTACATTCTCTTTAAATGATGTTTGTGGAGTTTATAACTGACTGACAAAATTATCTATAATTTTTAAATTTAGATTCATGTACTAAAACAATTTGAAAGCTGGCAATTTTGCACATTATTAAACAGCATGCATACCAAACTCTGATTTTTTTTATTTTCTTGATTACTTTAACTTTGGGAATTCTATTAAAACAGTAAATCAACAGTCATTTGGGGACTATTTTAAACTGCATATGGTACCAGCTGTAATTAGTAGTTGGAAAGGGTCAGAAAATGGTTCTAAAGTGCTTTTTTCCTTTTTATGAATTTCCTGAATACATGTATTTTATTGATAGCCAGAGAGGCAAATTAATTTTTTTGGACTTCTTTTTTATGTTATTGAGCAGTGTTAACATTTTGGTACTGCAGCAATTTATAATTGTTACATATTCTAACATTATTGTGTTTCCCTATTTAGAATGATATACTTATATAATGTAAATTATATGTCATAATATGTAACAGATAAATGCTACCTCCTATTAATTACAAATGTGAATATAAAGAACTGATTGATTTCTGTTCTTAGATCATTCTCTATAATCCTATTTTGTTCACCTGTAAATAGGGGAGGCTATTTTTACTCTCAACTCTTTAAGATGTAGGATTTAGGCCTGAATCAAGTAACATAATTTCATGTTTTTGACCACAGTGATTGACTTAGAGAAGGGCATATGATTTAAATTAAGTAGAGTACTTTCTTCAATAACTGGGAGAAAAGGATGTCCTCTTTTTATTGAATATGAATAAAGACGGATGTGGCCCCCACCACAGAAATTGCTTGCAGTCATTATGTATTCATGAGATAACACTAAGAATGATATCTACAAAGAGCCAAGAGATCAGAGAGGTCAAGTTGAACTGGACTATTCAGATGCATAAGATATTACATTCCCTCTCTTATTTAATTTGACAACTCTGTTGAAGTCATTGTGTACTTGCAACCATAAGATTTACAGTTATATACACTGGATTTGAGTTTAAATCATTGGGTCTCAGTCCTGGGAAGGCATTAGAATTAACCAGGAGATTTTTAAAGAAAAATAATGCTCAAGCCCCACCCGACCCAATTAAACCAGAATTTCTGGGGTTGTATCTTGGGCATTAGTGTTTTTTAAAATTTTAAAGTTCCTCAGGTGATGCTAATATGTAATAGTGTTTCAGAACCACTGATTTAAGTAGAACTCACAGGTCACTGAATCCGGGAAAAAAGAGGAATTGGAAATAGGACATTATTGTTTCAAAACTGAGAGAAGAAAAAAGAAATATGATTAATAGAAGGTGGGTAGAAGAGACGGTAAATTAGAATATTTTCCTAGTCAAATAATATATATTTAGTCTTTATTGAGGCAATAATTTTCTAAGATAGACTTCTAAAAAGGTATGTATGAAAGATGATTAAAATGAAATATATATCTTTATTCTTTTTATTTTAAAATAATCTATAATACCAAATATGCTCAAGTCTTTCATCTTTTACAATGGCTTTAGTTTAAAATTTAAGTAAATATTTTAAAAATGGAGTAGCTGCCACGTAATATCAAACAGCGAAAATCTCCCAGAGATCTCCATATCAACGACAAGACCCAGTTCCACTCAATGACCAGCAAGCTACAGTGCAGGACACCCTTTGCCAAATAACTAGCAAGACAGGAACACAACCCCATCCATTAGCACAGAGGCTGCCTAAAATCATAATAAGACCACAGACACTCCAAAACACACCACCAGACGTGGACCTGCCCACCAGAAAGACAAGATCCAGCCTCATCCACCAGAACACAGACACTAGTCCCCTCCACCAGGAAGCCTACACAACCCACTGAACCAACCTTAGCCACTGGGGGCAGACACCAAAAACAATGGAAACTACGAACCTGCAGCCTGTGAAAAGGAGACCCCAAACACAGTAAGTTAAGCAAAATGAGAAGACACAGAAACACACAGCAGATGAAGGAGCAAGGCAGAAACCCACCAGACCTAACAAATGAAGAGGAAATAGGCAGTCTATCTGAAAAAGAATTCAGAATAATGATAGTCAAGATGATCCAAAATCTTGGAAATAGAATGGAGAAAATACAAGAAACGTTTAACAAGGACGTAGAAGAACTAAACAGCGAACAAACAGAGATGAACAATACAATAAATGACATTCAAAATTCTCTAGAAGGGATCAGTAGCAGAATAACTGAGGCAGAAGAATGGATAAGTGACCTGGAAGATAAAATAGTGGAAATAACTACTGCAGAGCAGAATGAAGAAAAAAGAATGAAAAGAATAGAGGACAGTCTCAGAGACCTCTGGGACAACATTAAACGCACCAACATTTGAATTATAGGGGTCCCAGAAGAAGAAGAGAAAAAGAAAAGGACTGAGAAAATATTTGAAGAGATTATAGTTGAAAACTTCCCCAATATGGGAAAGGAAATAGTTAATAAAGCCCAGGAAGCACAGAGAGTCCCATACAGGATAAATCCAAGGAGAAACACGCCAAGACACATATTAATCAAACTATCAAAAATTAAATACAAAGAACAAATATTAAAAGCAGCAAGGGAAAAACAGCAAGTAACACATAAGAGAATCCCCATAAGGTTAACAGCTGATCTTTCAGCAGAAACTCTGCAAGCCAGAAGGGAGTGGCAGGACATATTTAAAGTGATGAAAGGGAAAAACCTACAACCAAGATAACTCTACCCAGCAAGGATCTCATTCAGATTTGATGGAGAAATTAAAAACTTTACAGACAAGCAAAAGCTAAGAGAATTCACCACCATCAAACCAGCTTTACAACAAATGCTAAAGGAACTTCTCTAGGCAGGAAACACAAGAGAAGGAAAACACCTACAATGACTAACGCAAAACAATTAAGAAAATGGTAATAGGAACATACATATCGATAATTACCTTAAATGTAAATGGATTAAATGCTCCAACCAAAAGACATAGACTGGCTGAATGGACACAAAAATAAGACCCATATATATGCTGTCTACAAGAGACCCACTTCAGACCTAGGGACACATACAGACTGAAAGTGAGGGGATGGAAAAAGATATTCCATGCAAATGGAAATCAAAAGAAAGCTGGAGTAGCAATTCTCATATCAGACAAAATAGACTTTAAAACAAAGACTATTACAAGAGACAAAGAAGCACACTACATAATGATCAAGGGATCAATCCAAGAAGAAGATACAACAATTGTAAGTATTTATGCACCCAAGATAGGAGCCCCTCAATACATAAGGCAAATACTAACAGCCATAAAAGGGGAAAGAGACAGTAACACAATCATAGTAGGGGACTTTAACACCCCATTTTCACCAACGGACAGATCATCCAAAATGAAAATAAATAAGGAAACATAAGCTTTAAATGATACATTAAACAAGATAGACTTAATTGATATTTATAGGACATTCCATCCAAAAAGAATAGAATACACATTCTTCTCAAGTGCTCGTGGAACATTCTCCAGGATAGATCATATCTTGGGTCACAAATCAAGCCTTGGTAAATTTAAGAAAATTGAAATCGTATCAAGTATCTTTTCCGACCACAACACTATGAGACTAGATATCAATTACAGGAAAAAAAATCTGTAAGAAATACAAACACATGGAGGCTAAACAACACACTACTTAATAACCAAGGGATCACTGAAGAGATCAAAGAGGAAATCAAAAAATACCTAGAGACAAATGACAATGAAAACACAATGACCCAAACCTATGGGATGCAGCAAAAGCAGTCCTAAGAGGGAAGTTTATAGCTATAAAAGCCTAACTTAAGAAACAAGAAACATCTCAAATAAACAGTCTAACCTTACACCTAAAGCAATTAGAGAAAGAAGAACAAAAATACCCCAAAGTTAGCAGAAGGAAAGAAATCATAAAGATCAGATCAGAAATAAATGAAAAAGAAATGAAGGAAACGATAGCAAAGATAAATAAGACTAAAAGCTGGTTATTTGAGGAGATAAACATAATTGATAAACCATTAGCCAGACTTATCAAGAAAAAAAGGGAGAAGACTCAAATTAATAGAATTAGAAATGAAAAAGAAGTAACAACTGACACTGCAGGAATACAAAGGATCATGAGAGATTACTACAAGCAACTCTATGCCAATAAAATGGACAACCTGGAAGAAATGGACAAATTCTTAGAAATGCACAACCTTCCGAGACTGAACCAGGAAGAAATAGAAAATATGAACAGACCAATCACAAGCACTGAAATTGAAACTGTGATTAAAAATCTTCCAACAAACAAAAGCCCAGGACCAGATGGCTTCACAGGTGAATTCTATCAAACATTTAGAGAAGAGCTAACACCTATCCTTCTCAATCTCTTCCAAAATATAGCAGAGGGAGGAAAACTCCCAAACTCATCCTACGAGGCCACCAGCACCCTGATACCAAAACCAGGCAAGGATGTTACAAAAAAAGAAAACCACAGGCCAGTATCACTGATGAACATAGGTGAAAAATCCTCAGCAAAATACTAGCAAACAGAATCCAACAGCACATTAAAAGGATCATACATTATGATCAAGTGAGGTTTATCCCAGAAATGCAAGGATTCTTCAATGTACGCAAATCAATCAACGTGATACACCATATTAACAAACTGAAGGAGAAAAACCATATGATCATCTCAATAGATGCAGAGAAAGCTTTCGACAAAATTCAACCCCCATTTATGATAAAAACCCTCCAGAAAGTAGGCATAGAGGGAACTTTCCTCTACATAATAAAGGCCATATATGACAAACCCACAGCCAACATTGTCCTCAATGGTGAAAAACTGAAACCATTTCCACTCAGATCAGGAACAAGACAAGGTTGCCCACTCTCACCACTATCATTCAACATAGTTTTGGAAGTTTTAGCCACAGCAATCAGAGAAGAAAAAGAAATAAAAGGAATACAAATTGGAAAAGAAGAAGTAAAGCTGTCACTGTTTGCAGATGACATGATACTATACATAGAGAATCCTAAAGATGCTACCAGAAAACTACTAGAACTAATCAATGAATTTGGTAAAGTAGCAGGATACAAAATTAATGCACAGAAATCTCTTGCATTCCTATACACTAATGATGAAAAACCTGAAAGTGAAATTAAGAAAACACTCCCGTTTACCATTGCAACAAAAAGAATAAAATATCTAGGAATAAACCTACCTAAGGAGACAAAAGACCTGTATGCAGAAAATGTAAGACACTGATGAAAGAAATTAAAGATGATACAAATAGATGGAGAGATATACCATGTTCTTGGATTGGAAGAATCAACATTGTGAAAATGACTCTACTACCCAAAGCAATCTACAGATTCAATGCAATCCCTATCAAACTACCACTGGCATTTTTCACAGAACTAGAACAAAAAGTTTCACAATTTGTATGGAAACACAAAAGACTCCGAATAGCCAAAGCAATCTTGAGAAAGAAAAACAGAGCTGGAGGAATCAGGCTCCCTGACTGCAGACTATACTACAAAGCTACAGTAATCAAGACAGTATGGTACTGGCACAAAAACAGAAATATAGATCAATGGAACAGGATAGAAAGCCCAGAGATAAACCCATGCACATATGGTCACCTTATCTTTGATAAAGGAGACAAGAATATACAGTTGAGAAAAGACAGCCTCTTCAATAAGTGGTGCTGGGACAACTGGACAGCTACATGTAAAAGACTGAAATTAGAACACTCCCTAACACCATACACAAAAATAAACTCAAAATGGATTAAAGACCTAAATGTAAGGCCAGACACCATCAAACTCTTAGAGGAAAACATAGGCAGAACACTCTATGACATAAGTCACAGCAAGATCCTTTTTGACTCACTTCCTAGAG
Organism: Eschrichtius robustus; assembly: GCF_028021215.1. Taxonomy (NCBI): domain Eukaryota; kingdom Metazoa; phylum Chordata; class Mammalia; order Artiodactyla; family Eschrichtiidae; genus Eschrichtius; species Eschrichtius robustus. The sequence continues at coordinate 50,777,642 of NC_090831.1, read as the reverse complement.
AAATGGAAATAAAAACAAAAATAAACAAATGGGACCTAATGAAACTTAAAAGCTTTTGCACAGCAAAGGAAACCATAAACAAGACCAAAAGGCAACCCTCAGAATGGGAGAAAATATTTGCAAACGAAGCAACTGACAAAGGATTAATCTCCAAAACATACAAGGAACTCATGCAGCTCAATATCAAAAAAACAAACAACCCAATCCAGAAGTGGGCAGAAGACCTAAATAGTCATTTCTCCAAAGAAGATATACAGATTGCCAGCAAACACATGAAAGAATGCTCAACATCATTAATCATTAGAGAAATGCAAATCAAAACTACAATGAGATAGCATCTCACACCGGTCAGAATGGCCATCCTCAAAAAATCTACAAACAATAATTGCTGGAGTGGGTGTGGAGAAAAGGGAACCCTCTTGCACTGTTGGTGGGAATGTAAATTGATACAGCCATTATGGAGATTCCTTAAAATACTAAAAATAGAACTACCATACGACCCAGCAGTCCCACTACTGGGCATATACCCTGAGAAAACCATAATTCAAAAAGACTCATGTATCAAAATGTTCATTGCAGCTCTATTTACAATAGCCAGGACATGGAAGCAACTAAGTGTCCATCAACAAATGAATGGATAAAGAAGTTGTGGCACATATATACAATGGAATATTACTCAGCCATAAAAAGAAACGAAACTGAGTTATTTGTAGTGAGGTGGATGGACCTAGAGACTGTCATACAGAGTGAAGTAAGTCAGAAAGAGAAAAACAAATACCATATGCTAACACATATATGTGGAATCTAAAAAAAAGAAAAAAAAAGAAAATGCTCAGAAGAACCTAGGGGCAAGATGAGAATAAAGATGCAGACCTACTAGAGAATGGATTTGAGGATATGGGGAGGGGGAAGGGTAAGCTGGGACAAAGTGAGAGAGTGGCATGGACATATATACACTTCCAAACGTAAAATAGCTAGCTAGTGGGAAGCAGCCACATAGCACAGGGAGATCAGCTCGGTGCCTTGTGACCACCTAGAGGGGTGGGATAGGGAGGGTGGGAGGGCGAGAGATGGAAGAGGGAAGAGATATGGGGACATATGTATATGTATAACTGATTCACTTTGTTATAAAGCAGAAACTGACACACCATTGTAAAGCAATTATACTCCAATAAAGATGTTAAAAAAAAATGGAGTACCTGTATGTTTTTATAAATCCATTCATAATATCTGTGCCTTTATGAGCAAGGAGAGGTGTCTTCAGAATTATAGCTGAATTGAAATATAGGTTGAGGTAATGTCCTCCAATAATATGTTGGTAGATTATACTATTGACAAAATTCTTCATGTGTGTATCCATGGTGTTTGTCATATAACTTTCCAATCCTCTTACTAAGGGCACAGTATATTTTTCTGCTTCTTGACTCTAGGCTTAGCCATGTGTCTTTCTTTAACTAATTGGATGTGAGTAGTCAGCGTGCAAGCAGGGGTTTAAAAGCACTTAAGCAGTAGGCCATGCTCTCTCTCTCATGCACTTTTTCTATTACCTTGAGGAGAACATGCTCTGGCTAGTTAACTGCTATGAAGAAGAGAATGAGAGCCATGTGGGGCAGAACCAATTCAATGATACGCAGTGAGAAGAAGAGCTGTCTCATTACTGTAGCCTGAAGCAGAGATTCTATGCTGAAGATCGGGCAGACCTCATACTATAGATTCTCAGACTGGGAGAATAAATGCTCGATAAGCCGTTGAGTTTGCAAGTGGTTTATTATACAGTATTATAATGGCAATAGCTATAAATTTAGGCTGAAGAGCAAACCTTTTCTAAACTAATCTCGTATTCTGGTAATAAGAGGCAACAATCTTTAATTACACAATTAAGGTAAAACTTAAAATGACAATACTTCAGAGAGCATTTGATTTAAATAGTCGCTACAGAATTGCTTTTGGAGCAAATATTTACTTTATTTGGAGTAGGGACTCCGAAATCAGTGATTTTCTATTGGTGGCTTTATATTGAAAGATATGGAAAAGGTAGGACTGGACAACTAAAGACAAAGCCTGATGATTGTATAATTTTACACAGAAAACGTATTTACAACAGTTTTGGGAGACTTTTGTTCTGGGATTTTTCACTGATAATTATTTACCAAATACTTCTGGTGCTATCAGTTTATTCTTGATCTAATTGATTTTTTAAAAATATGTTTCCAAATATAAAACCATTACTTTTCACAAATCAGTAAGATACTTAATAATTTAAATTACCTCATTGTACACTTTTTAGTTTGAATAGTAATTATTGACTTCGAGGATTTTAGAGAAAGCATTATATTTATAATAACTACTATAACTAAGTTTCAGGAAGTTGTAACTTATTGTTTGGAAGAGAAGGCCAGAATTCCAAATGTGTTTTATAAAGTGTTGACTTTATGATGCACCACTAAGAATGTGTCATTTTTTACTTAGCTTAATTATTTTTTATCTCTGAGAGAAAAAAAGTTATGGCATACTTTCTACAAAATCACAAAATGATGATATTTCAGTGGAAAAATGTAAGAGGATATGAATTCTGGGAATTAACATAAAAAACAGTTAATCACATCAGTGTCCACATTCCAAAAATACATGTAAGCTTTCAGGAGACAATGAAGTGGATCAGCTCATTTCAAACATACTGTTTGCATTTTCATATAGCGGTTCTTCAATCTGAAAAAAGTGGACACTTTGATGGGAACTGACTCAGAAAGAAACTCATAGTATTTCAATACCAGGTATATGTTGTTATTTTTTAATCAATTTTATAAAAACATGAAAGAGATTCTATTGAAATACAAAGAGGGAAGTATCTTCTTATCATAGTTTGTATTTCTAATAGTATACTTAAAGGCATACTTGTAATAAAGCCTTACAAATTTGAAAAATAAACCTTAGCTTAGTACATGAAGAAGTACAAATACTTCATGAAACTCACAGTAATGTTTCTTAATGTGTTTCTCTCCTGCAAAACTTAAAAAACACTTTTGTTTTTAATTGATGGATTTATTGCATTCTTGGAAAGATTGTAGACAACAATTTTTGATAGAGGAGAAAAATATTTTGATGACATGCACATAATCAGTTCCTGGCTGTTCAGCATATTACAAAGAGGAAATTTAAAGATAAAGCCAATATTAACCTTTGCATCTGACACAATTCTTGAAACATGTCCCATTCTCAGTTGCCACCCTAATTTATCGCAGTCAGCCCTGTATTTCTGTGCAGACCAATAGTAAACACAGAACATATTTGTTCTATTTCAAATAAAGCAGAATTTGAGAGTTTAGTATTTGAGAGTGTTAATTCAAGAAAGGTCACACAGCATTCCTTTCATTGATGGTTATGTGCTATGTGAAATAATACATAAACATTAAGGCTAAGTTTTCCATTTATTTCTGCAAGTAAAAATATGAGTCAGAAGTTCATTTTCATAATATAAATTCTTTACTTTTTCCAATATGATAGGTACATATAAAACATGTGTCAGACTTACTTCCCTCTTACTGCCAGCTGAATAGATTTCAGCCACCCACTTTACCTGAATGGAGAACGAACAGTGAAAAAAAGCTTATATCAGAAAATGTAAGTTTTTTGTTAGATAACTGACTTGTTACCAATTTGTCCCATTGTCACTTTTTGTAGGTTAAGAGGGCTTTTGCTTTGGGAGCAGGATAACTTTTTTCATACAATTATTTTATATGTCCCTTACTATAAACTGGAGAAATTATTTTTCTATTCTTCCATGAAACAATTTTATCTAATATTGATAAATATTTTAGAGTACAAATATATTATGCAAGCAGCCTCTGAGTTTTGCTACATTTTAACGTTGGAAGAATAAATCCCTTAGACTACCTTCATGTAAATGTCCTATATTAAAATAAATTTTGTTCCAGCACATTGGAATTAGAAATATGTAATTCAGTGTATTTATTGTGGTTCTCTGGTAAGTAAACTTTAATGATAGTTTTTTTAATATTTAAAAGTCTGTGCTCTTTTCCTAATACTAATTATATTTGCTGGAAAGGACTTTTGTCCTTTCATTACCAGAAAAGCAAGATATCAGAACAGGTGAAAAAATCTTCATATAATCTAATGTTCCTTATTAGTCAAATATATTAATCATCTGATACTTTTAAACTTTAATCTTCCGTTCTGTCTTTTAATGTATTTTTATTGAATGATTTTTATTAAAGTATAGTTGATTTACAATGTTGTGTTTTTTAAAATAATTTTTAAAGATTATTCTGAAGCATCATCATCTCTCTGAAATCTGTACTACTCTATGTGGGTAAAATTTACTAATACATTATGCCTTCAATGCCTGTCTTGCATCCTTCTATTATAGCAACCCTTATCTTTGTGCTTTACATGTCTTTCTCCTCAGACCTTGAGAGTAGGAAAATATTTAAATATTTCTTCACAGATTGTAGCAAACAAAATAGCAGACATGTAAGTGTTTGTTCAAATAATTAACAAGTGACAGCACAATGGAAATAATTAGTCAAAGTAGCAATTTCACCAAACAGGGGCCATTGTTGAAGTCCTGTGAGCCCACTGCTGTGGAAGCCTGAAAACTGACTTAATATTTCTTCAGTGAAGGTGTTGGGTAATGTGTATTTGACAATAAAAAGGAGAGAAAATGATTCACGTTCACATTTAAAATACGTTATTTTGCCATTTAGGTATATGATTTATGAAAGTAGACCTATGAGCTGTGACAATTCCTGCATAGCAGGAGTTAGGAATAGATATTCAGTGCTTACATGCACAACTGCTTTTTTTTCCTCTTCATTACCTATGCGGCTCTTAGTGCCTCAACACCACTCTAGTTAATCCCTTTGTAAAAGAACTGCTCTTAACTGCAGAATATTTGGTGGGCACAGAATATTTTTCCCCCTTCTTTAGTGGTGCTCTAACTGATCCACAATGGCTACCCCCTGGAGTTTCAGTAAGACACTAATCCAGTGAGTTCCAAACACTAAACCATGGTTACTGGTCATTTTTAACCAGCAATAAGATGAATTTCTTCAACTAAACAACCTGAAGAACAGAGCTAAAGTGATTAGGAAATGTTTCAAAGGCAAAAAATAGCAATTTTTATACATGTAAGTATTTTAGTGTACATTTAAAATTTATATATGTATATATCAAAAGACTTCATAATAATAAGGTTACATATCATATATTATTTATTTGTGCATAATATAAATTGTCTCTTATAAATTGCAAATGTGTACTTCCTGGCTTGTTTTTTTCGATTAAGACATAGTCACTCTTTCCTATGTCTTCACAGCCTTCTGTAATATACCGAGATGATGTGATTTAGTTCATATTAATTTTTTTTCCTAGATGGATTCCTACTGTGCTTTCTCAACAGCTTCCTTCTGCCTCATTTCCCGAACAATTCTGCAGAATTGGTATGTAGGCAATAAAGTCAATTGGTCTTGAAATGGTTCTTTTCGTACAATTTTTTTTTTTTTCTCCCTGAGATAGAAGACTAATAATGAGTACTGAAGCTTCCAGGCAAAAGTTAAAAACAGTCTTTTAAGAGAAATATTCTATTTCAAGCTCAGTGATTCTTATATGAATGGATGCCATATATATATATATATATATATATATATATATATATATATATATATATATATACACACACACACACACACACACAGAAATGTATATATGTCGTATGACTGCTTTCTCAAAAGTCTTCCAAAGAATAACAACAACAAAAAAAATGTTTTTAAAGGTAGCTAAGCAATTTTTAACTGGCCTAGCTGGAACATTATTCATGAAATACTATCAAATACATAAACTATGTTTATAGTGTATCAGGATAGTATAATTTAATGTATCTCAAATAATAAAAACTTACATTTTAAGGATGTATATTTTGAGGGTATGAGGAATGTTTCCAGCATAAAAATAGGAATCATTATACATGCTTTTTAAAAATAAAACTATGCATATGCTTTTGGATATAGATTCATGGACAAATAAATTATATCCTATGTTACCGAATATTGTCCTTATTCAAGTATATGTAATACTTGTGTTTATTTTCCTCTTCTGTGGGTAACACTTCATTACTAGAAGTCTGTGCTTTTTTATTCTTTGCCTCATAATTTGGATTCTTGGCAAATGATATTGAATTTTATGGCTAAAACTAAAGTAAATCATGCACAGCTGTCTCTATTTTAGGTGTCTTCTGTGCTTATTCTAGTAGTGTTACTATTGTATAACTCAGTGTTTCTGAATCATTGGTTTCCACAATTCTGGATTAATTATGCAGATTTGTAACCATTTTCAATTCTTGGTCACTTTCATGAATGTTCTCTAAATGTGGTTGCACATTTACAGATGGTATTACTCAAACCTTGGTTCAAAAACCACAGTGGTAATAATTGTAATATACTCTAAAAGCATTTTAGATCACAGGTCAACAACTTACAGATCATGAGCCAAATCCAGCTCATAGTCTGTTTTGGTATAGCTTCTAAGCCAATAAATGTTTTTATGTTTGCAAATGGTTGTTGAAGAAAAAGAAGGAGAAGAAGAATATGACAGAGACTGTAAGTGGCCTTACAAGGCCTAAAATATTTAGTATCTTGCCTTACAGTTTGCCAACCACTGTTTTTAGGTTATCTCACCATAATTATTCACTGCTTTTACAGCACTTTGTTCATAGTAGTAATTCAACAAAATACGTTGAATACTGATGTTATTCAATTTAGCGTTCTGTTAATTTTCATTTATTTTATGTTTCTAAGGCAAAAATATAACATTACTGTAAAACGGCAATTAATAAATATCTTTAGAGCAATAATGTCTTTAATACTGTATGAATTACTTGATTAAAAATAAAAGATATTATCATTAATATAATCCCAGGAGAGAAAAATTGTTTTTAACAGATGATACTTGAACATTTTAAAAGTATTTTCTCAACTCTGAGTGAACAATTGTATAACACATACTGAAAAGGTCTTGTGAATAAACTGCTTGATAATATAGTTTTTCAGTGAGACCTATCACATTATTAAGGTTTTATTGGCCATAACTAATACTATTTTTAATATGTAAGAAATGTTCACTTAATTAGAAAGCTGCAGATATCAATATGAATATACATTTGAAAAAAATTTAGTGAGAAGTCTATCAAAATCTGCATGTTTAAATTTATTGATTTCTAGCCCAAAGAATAGAAGCATGAGAACAACTAATTAATATATTAAAAGATGCTTATTAATAAGGATCAGGAGTAGATTAAGAATAATTTTATACATTTTCTTACATCCTCTTCAGGAAACTTCGCACTTTATCTCTGTATGACTGAATTTCCTTTACAGACTGACTCAAGTCTCTTTTAATCAGAATCATCCCCATTTTAATTGTCATATTCACTTAATTTCTATTAAAGGCTGCAACATGAGTTTTTGACTATAATTATTAAACCATAATTGTATTATAAATATAGTTTGTATTTATGAAAGATCACTTCAGTATTGATTATATAGTTGTAAATAACTATAAACATTTATATATTTGATAGAAAAACAATACATAGTGACTGACCTAAGATTGACAATCTTCATGTCCTTGTGATCTGTAATATGTAGGCTGCTGCTTGCCATCACTGGGTATGGGCATTGCTTGATTTTTCTTAGCACTGTATCGGTTATTCTCAATCTTGGGTGCACATTGGAATCACATGGAATGATTTAGCATTACTAGTGCCTGAATTCCATACCCAGAGATTCTGCTTTAATTAGTTTTGGATGGGGCCTGAATTATTAGAAGCTCCTCAGGTGATTCGAATATATTGGGAGTCTCAGGAACAACTTAAACTACTTGCTGATGGACATGTTCCTCACTTGTCCACATCCTCACAAAGCAGTTGGTACCCGAGACTTGATCTGCATGATGAGGATAAGTGGAGAGGTTAAAATTTGATTTTATACTTACAGGTTCTTAAGAATATTTCTCAAAATGTGGTCCCTGAACCAGCACCGTTAGCATCACCTGGGAATGGGCTAAACGTGCAAATTCTCAGACCCGTTCTAGACCTATTGAATCAGAAACACAAGAAGTTGGGTCCGGTGGTCTGTAGTTTAACAAGCTCTCCAGGTGCTTCTGTTCGTGAGCTATTAAAGCCAAAAGATCTCAAATAAGGGCAGGGATTTATACCCTTTGTCTGCTTTTCCACTGGGAATTTTTAAAAATCTATACTGCATATTTATTTTATAATTCATATTTTAAGGGAATATATAATTTATATCTTCACAGTACGTGCCAGTTTCTACAGAATCAACTTCATGGTAAGGTCTGATCTACTTAATTCATTAGTCATGTTACTATAGAAGACATACGTGTGTGTATATGTATTATGATATAATTTCTTTCAAGTATGTTTTGAGTTTGCTAGTGTAAATATGTGAAGTATTAAGCTTTTAATGTATAGCAGTGAGGTTACTTGAATTTATATGGAATAAGTAGTCATCTGGTATAATGTGAGTATCTAAAAATCTGTACAGAGATGCATAATTTCAAATCCATCTACATCTATAAGCATGCCTATAAATAAGGTAAGTTATTTATAATTTATAATTTAGTTATTTATAGTAAATATCTATAATTTATATAGTTTTATTATATAGTAATATAATGTGTTATATAAACATTTTATTTATTTATTTATATTGGCATTTAACAGTGTGTGAGAAACTTTATGTAAATATGTACACTCATTCGGTTGGATTATTGAAGGCAGAATACTTTAAGAGTCTGGGCCTGGAGTCCTCCAGATCCTAGTTCGTATCCAGCATTGTTCATACTTATTAGCTGTGATTTTGAGCAATTACTTAAATACTTCAGTTTTGGCTAAATTTTGTTTCTGTTATATTAATTTCTTTATGCATGAAACAGAGATGATAGTAACTATTTCAAAGGGCCATAATGGTAACGTATGGGGTAATATACATAAGACCCTAGACCCAGTGTTTCTTAGCACTGAATAAATATTAGCTATTTTTATTTCTATTACGTACAAATATTTATTTACACAACAATAACCTTTTTCTTTTTAAGAATATATACTTTTAACATATTTTGGAACTTGCATGAAAATAATCTTATTTTGTTTTTCTAATATGTTGATATTTTCAACATTGACATTAAAAGTTTTGTGGTGGAAAGTTTCCAGACCTAAACAACTACTATGAGAGTTAATAAAGGGATCTACATAGTGAGCTATTGTTCATTGTAAATGCAGTGGAACCTTGATAAAATATGACCTGCTATAGCATGAAATTTAGCGTAATCCTATTGATTGGTGATTGTTACTGAAAGAACCAGAAGGTTCTTGTTATACTACTTTATCTTTATCTTAGTTGCTTGGCAAAGACCCAAAGAATCATGGTTTAATGCAGTCCATCTTTGAGAGAATAATGGAACAAAACATGATTCTTCTTCACTTTTATAGAACTCATAAAGTATTAATGTTAAATAAATGGAGTGTTAGCAGTGATAAGGAGGCATCATATGTCTGGGAGGGAAACAAAAAAAACCCAGATTTTTATAAATACAGAAAGTTGGAAGTTTTGGTCTTGAAAGAATTGAGAATGTAAGACATCTGATAAGAACTGAACTATTGAAGTTGGTTGAATTTAAGGTAGCTTATTGTTTTTCAAGATCATATTTTGTCTATAAAATTTGATGTAGATATTATCTCGATGATTTCATAATTTAAGTCAGATTCAAAGATTCTAACAGTGTGGTGTAGATCTCTAATTTGTATTGCATACCTCAAATTATTTCTGAGATTTTATTTTGAATATATTGCATAGTTATAGAATATAAACTATTTGAGATTAGAAGCTATATTTTATACGCTTTATATTTCAGATGCTAGCATGGTACTAACAGAAAGCAGATATTCCTTAGATGTTTTCTGAATGAGTAGAAAGATTATTTAGCCCTTTTCATTCCTTGATGATAAATCACTATGTCCATGATTGACTACTACTCAGTGTTGCTTTCTTTTGAGAAGATAGTAATTCCTAGTCCTGATTATTCCTTGTATTCAAACGTATATCCAGTAGGGCAACTCTCTTGATCTCTCTCTGCTCCCATTTCTGCCTTCCCAGGAGTGAAGGAGTAACTTAACTGACAGGTGGCTTTGGAAGTAGGAACTGGGCTTGCTTTGCTACTCCGTTTCTTACCCACTGCATTCTGGGATACATCTTTCAGTGTCGATAGAGCCATGTGGTAAGCTTGGAGGTAAAGGCTGCAAGGCAAGACCTATGGTTTTGCTGCTCTGCCTGTGACTGTACTGATGAGTCTGTCCAATTTTTTGGATGCAGATGAAACCAGCACCTAAGGCTTAGGATGCTGCACACATAAGCCATGGTCTATATCTGCTCCATCAGTAATAAAGCTGCTATTTTTATTTTTCTTCTTCCAATTCATCTGCCTTACTTGTTTCAGAATTCAGGCAGGAAAAAGTAAGTGTTAAAAATTGACCCTCTAGAGTGTGTGCATGCAGGCTTGCTAACAGTCAGGGCAGAGAGAGCCTTGCACTGGTGGCTGCCACCTCGCCACATTTCCTAGTCCGAAGGGGCCCTGCTCTCTACACACCACAGCCTGGTGTGAGATTAGGCAAAGATTTGATCTATCTATACAGAGACAGACCAAGGGTGCCTGGGGTGAGATCTGGGTGGAGCCGTGGAGACCACTGTCAGAGCACACCAGGTGGTGCCACAAGAACACACAGAGACTAAGCATTGAATCTTGAGCAGACAAGCCCTGGGCAGTAGTACACAGCAGTTCATTTCCCAGGGAGAGTGTCTTGGCTCCGCCTGTTCCACACCACAGCTTAGCACTTGATCTGAGGCAGACAAGTCCTGAAAGAAGTCTGCCACAGAGACAGCCCAGATCTTAGGCAGCAGCACAGCCACCTCAATTCCTGCAGCCACAATGCCCCGACACCCAGCCTCAGCCTATTCCACACCACAGCCTTGCACTAGATCTGGGACAAACACAACAGAGAAAGGGATGCAACTTTAGGCTGCTTCTGAATGGAACCCTGGATGCCCACACAGGTGGGACATAGGCCCGCTGTGACTGCATGGGCCTCAGTTCCTTCAGCAAACACCTCCTTTGGGCCAGGGAACGCACTCAAGGGCAAAGGAGCCTGATCAAACTTGAACCTCACGGCTTCTACTCCAACAACTGGGAAGCAGACCCTGCCCCAACAGGGCAGTAACAGCCACAGAGCAGAGAGGAAGCTCCGCCTCACATTCAGCATATGCTCTAGACAATACAACACCAACTACACCCCCTATTAAGGGGATAATGACCAGCACAATCTGAGGAAAGACGTGGATGGCATCCATACAAAAACCAGCCCTTGCACCAAAACTGTTGGACATGGACAGTCTACACAGGAATGCTCCGACATAAATACACCCCTTCAAGACCATGGTAGATAACTGTTTCTCCTAAATTCATAGAGACAAATTTAAGTAAAGTGAAAAGGCAGAGGAACCACTCCCAATTCAAAGAACAAGAGAAATCCCCTGAAAGAACAAATAATTAAACAGACCTTACCATTCTACTAGACCCCAAGTTCAAAAAGGAGGTACTAAAAATGCTAAATGAACTAAGAAAGATTATTGATAGAAACGCAGATCACTATAATAAGGAACTAGAAACTATAAAGATGAACCAATCAAAAAGAGACAAATAAATTGCGGCGATAAAAACCAATCTAGAAGAAATGAATAGCAAACTGAATGACACAGAAGGAATAAGTGATTTGGAAAATAGAATAATGGAAATCACCCAATCAGAACAGCAGACAGAAAGGCAAATGAAAAAAATGAAAGCAATATATGAGATCTATGGGATAATATGAAACCTGCCACCTATGCATAATAGGGGTTCCAGAAGAAGAGAGAGAGAGGGAGATCAAAAGGTATTTGAAGAAACTATGGCTGAAAACTAAAATACCCAAACCTAAAGAAGGAAACAGGTATCCAGGTGCAGGAAGCACAGAGGGCCCCAAACGATATGAAACCTGACCCAAACCAAAACACATCATGATTAAAATGGCATAAGTTAAAGATGATGAGAGGATTCTTAAGGCAACAAGAGAAAAACAGTTAGTTACAAGGGAACCCCCTTAAGGCTAGTAGCTGATTTCTCTACAGAAATGTAGCTCAGAAGGGAGTGGCAAGATATATTCAAAGTCCTGACAGTGAAAAACCTGCAACTTAGTATACTCTGCCCAGCAAGATTATCATTTGGAATACCAGGAGAGATAAAGAATTTCTCTGACAAGCAAAAACTAAACTAATATAGCAATAGTAAACCTACCCTAAAAACAATATTGAAAGGTCTTCTCTAAATAGAAAAGAAACAAGAATCTATAGGAAAGGGAAAATCACAATAGGAAAAGCAAATATACGAAAGGATTATAGATCAGTTAAATAAGCCAGTACATAGATTTAAAAAAAAATTTGTGCAAGAGATTTTAACTGCAATGAACAGCAAAAGGATAAACATGAAAATGTAAAATAGGACATCAAAATCAAAATGTGGGTGAGGAAGTAAGAAAATATAGATGTTTTAGAATGTGTTTGAGCTTATATTGTTACCAGTCGAAAGCAAGTAGGTATATTAATGGATTAACATACCTGAAAACCAGGATAACCACAAATCTAAAACATACAATAGATTCAAAGAACCAAAAAGAAGAGAATTCAAGCACAGTACAAAAGAAAACCATCAAACCACAAAAGGACAAAGAAAAAGAAAGGAACAAAGAAGAAATACAAAATCAACTGGGAAACAAAGTTTAAGATGGCAATAAATACAAACCTATCAATACTTACCTTAAATATCAGTGGACTAAACGCTCTGATCAAAAGACATAGAGTGGCAAACTGGATAACGAAAGAAGAATCTACAATATGCTGCCTACAAAAGACCCACTTTAAGGCAAAGGACACACTTAGATTAAAGGTGAGGGGATGGAAAAAGATATTTCATACAAATGGAAATGACAAGAAAGCAGAGGTGGCAATACTAATATTAGACAAAATAGACATTAAAACAAAGGTCATAAAGAAAGATAAAGGAGGACTCTATACAATGTTAAAAGGATCAGTACAAGAAGAGGATATTACACTTGGTAACATATATGCACTCAATATAGGAGCACCTAAATATATAAAACAAATACTAGCAGAAATAAAGGTAGAAGTTGATGGGAATACAATAATAGTAGGAGAGTTTAACACCCCACTGACATCAATGGACAGTTCTTCCAGATAGAAAACCAATAAGGCAACAGAGATCCTAAATGACACAATAGACCAGTTAGGCTTAATTGATATCTTCAGGACATGACATCCGAAAAAACCAGAATACACATTCTTTTCAAGCACACATGGAACATTCTCTAGGAAGACCACATACTATGACACAAAACCAGCCTCAAAAAATGTAAGAGGATAGAAATTATTTCAAGCATATTTTCCGACCACAACAGCATGAACTAGAAATCAACCACAGAAGGAGAAAGGGAAAAAAAAAAAAGATTAATGGGTACTAAACAACATGCTACTAAAAGACCAGTGGCTCAATAATGAAATCACAGAGGAAATTTAAAAATGCCTTGAGACAAATGACAATGAAAACAGAACTATACAAAATCTATGGGATATTGCAAAAGCAGTCCTAAGAGAGAAGTTCATAGTGATGCAGGCCTTCCTCAAAATAACAAGAAAAATCTCAAATAAACAACCTAACCTACCACCTAAAAGAATTAGAAAAAGAAGAACAAAACCTAAAGTCAGCAGAAGGTAGGAAATAATAAAGATCAGAGAGGAAGTAAATAAAATAGAGATTTTAAAAAAACAATAGAAAAAAAATCAATAAAACCAATAGCTGGTTTTTTGAAGGGATGAACAAAATCTATAAACTTTTGGTCAGGCTCACCAAGAAGAAAAGAGAGAGGACCCAAATAAGCAAAATAAGAAATGAAAGAGGAAAAATAACAACCAATAGTGCAGAAATACAAAAAATTATAAGAGAATACTATGACCAGTTATATGCCAACAAATTGGGCAACCTAGAAGAAATGGAAGTTTCTAGAAACTTACAGCCCACCAAAACTGAATCGAGAAGAAATAGAAATAATTTGAACAGACCAATCACTAGACGTGAAAAAGAATCTATAATAAAAACTCCCCTGCAAACAAAAGTCCAGAACCAGATGGCTTCAATGAAGAATTCTACCAAACATATAAAGAAGAACTTATAATGATCCTTCTCAAACTCCTCCAAAAGATTAAAGAGGAGGGAACACCCCCAAAGACATTCTATGAAGCCATCATCACCCTGATACCAAAACCAGACAAAGACACTACAAAAAAGAAAATTACAGGCCAGTATCTTTGATGAATTTAGATGCAAAAATTCTCAATAAAATATTAGCAAGCAGAATCCAACATCACGTAAAAAGAATCAGATACCATGATGAAGTGGGATTCATCTCATTGTCACAAGGATGGTTCAACATATGCAAATCAATTGATGTGATATACCATGTCATATCAACCAAAGAAGTAAACCACATCATTATCTCAATAGATGCAGAAAAAGCATTTGATAAAATTCAATATCCATTCATGATAAAAACTCTCACCAAAATGGATATGGAGGGAACATATCTCAACATAATAAAATCTATTTATGGCAAACCCACAGCCAACATAATACTCAACAGTGAAAAGCTGAAAGCCTTCCCGCTAAAGTATGGAACAAGACAAAGATGCCTACTCTCATTCCTTTTATTCAACATATTACTGGAAGTCCTAGTCACAGCGATCACACAAGAAAAATAAATAAAATGTATCCAAATAAGAAGGGAAGATGTAAAACTGTCATTGTATGAAAATGACATGATACTCTGTATAGAAAACCATACAAGCTCCAAACAAAAACTATAAGAATAAACAAATTCAGCCATGTAACAGGATACAAGATTACTATACAGAAATATGTTGTGTTTCTTTACACTAACAATTAAGTATCAAAAAGAGAAAGTAAGAAAACAGTTCCTTTTAAAATTGTATCCAAAGAAATAAATACCTAGGACTAAACGTTACCAAGGAAGTGAAAGACTTACACACTGAGAACTGTAAAACATTGATAGGGACTTCCCTGGTGGCGTAGTGGTTAAGACTCCGTGCTCCCAATACAGGGGGCCTGGGTTTGATCCCTGGTCAGGGAACTAGATCCCAGAAGCATGCTGCAACTAAGAGTTCGCATGCCACACTAAGGAGCCCATGAGCCACAACCAAAACAAAAATAAAAGGAGCCCGCCTACTGCAACTAAGGAGCCCACGTGCCACAACTAAGAAGCTGGTGAACCACAACTGTGAGCTGCAACTAAGCAGCCCGCCTGCCACAACTAAGACCCAGCACAACTGAATTAAAAAAACAAAAAAATTGATAAAGGAAACTGACAATGATTCAAAGAAATGGAAAGCTCTCATGCTCTTGGTTTGGAAGAATTAATGTTATTAAAATGGCCATACTACCCAAAGCAATCCACAGTTTTAATGTGAACCTTAACAAATTGCCCATGACATTTTTCACAGAATTTGAACAAAGAATCCTAAAGTTTATATGGAACCACAAAAGATCCAGAATTGACAAAGCATTCCTCAGCAAAAAGAACAAAGCTGGAGGTATAACCCTTCCAGACTTCAGATTTTACTACAAAGCTACAGTAATCAATACAGCATGGTATTGGCACAAAAACAGACATATAGATCAATGGAACAGAATAGAGAGCCCAGAAGTAAACCCATGCACCTACTGTCAATGTATGGCACAGGAGGCTAGGATATACAATGGAAAAGACAGTATCTTCAGCAAGTGATATTGGGAAAGCTGGACAGCTACATGTAAATCAATGAAATCAGAACATTCCCTCACACCATACACAAAAATAAGCTGAAAATGGTTTAAATACCTAAATATAAGACTTGACACCATAAAACTCCTAGAAGAGAACATAGGCAAAACGTTCTCTCACATAACTTGTAGCAATATTTTCTTAGGTCAGTCTCCCAAGGCAAAAGAAATAAAAGGAAAAATAATGGGGCCTAATCAAACTTAAAATCTTTTGCATAGCAAAGGAAACCATCCACAAAATGCAAAGACAACCTACGGAACAGGAGAAAATATTTGCAGATGATGCAACTGGCAAGGGGTTACTATCCAAAATATACAACCAGCTCATACAACTCAATATCAGAAAAACATACAACCCAATCAAGAAATGAGCAGAAGACCTAAATAGACATTTTTTCCAAAGAAGACATAAGATGGCCAACATGGAAATGAGAAGATGCTCAACATTGCTACCATATTATCTAACAATCCCACTCCTGGGTATAAATCCAGAAAAAATGAAAACTCTAATTCGAAAAGATACATGCACCCGGTGTTCATAACAGCACTATTTACAGTAGTAGATAGACATGGAAACAACCCAAGTGCCCATCCACAGATGATTGGCTTAAGAAGATGTAATATATATATGCAACGGAATATTACTCAGCTGTAAAAAGAATGACGTATTGCTATTTATAGCAACATGAACGGACTTAGAGAATATTATGCCTAGTGAAGTCAGACAAAGACAAATATTATATGATATATGATACCCTTATATGTGGAATCTAAAACATAATTAAAATGAATCCATTCCCATAACAGAAACAGACTCACAGACATAGAAAACAAAATTATGGTTACCGTAGGGGAGAAGGAGGGGAGGAGGGACAGATTAGGAATATGAGATTAACAGGTACAAACTACTATATATAAAATAGATAAGCAACAAGGATTTACTGTATAGCACATGGAATTATTTTCGATATCTTCTAATAACCTATAATGGAATATAATCAGAAAAAAATAACTGAATCCCTATGCTTTATATGTGAAACTGACACAATATTGTAAATCAACTATACTTCAATTAAAAAAATGACCCTGTAGAACTATAAGTCTTATATGTGTATAACTTGCATATTGGAAGTATCACTGACACAGAGGGTTGGGATAGGCATGGAGGGCATGCAAGTAATTACCGTTCACTTGGCTGGAGCTCATATCATACTTAGGGAAACATGACCACTCTTTGCACCTGAGAACTCTTAAAACAAAGGTTGTAGAAATTATCATGATGCCAGCAAATATTAGCAATGTGGTATTCATATTGTGACTGAGAATTCCCTATATCCCTAATTTTCTATGAATATTCACCAGATTCTTCTTAATAACTGGCAAGTGGACAGAAAATATTTCCATTCCTGGTTCTGTGGCCACTGTTACAGTTTTGTTTCCTGTGTAATAGTAGCCTAGCCTATTTTTCATACCATGTAATAGTAGCCTATTTTTCTGTCTTTTCTAAATCAGTGCATATTTCTCAGCTGCAGATCATCCTAAACTTTACTCGTATATTGGCAGAAATACTTTTCTTCCTCATGAAACTGCCATTTGTATACCACCATCACATTAAAATCTGAAAAAAATTCCATATTTATCATTTTCCTTTATATCTCATTTTTAGTCAGAAGTTCAGCTTCTTATCTCATATAAAGTTATTATTTTTATACCACTCTATATTTACATGACTAGCAGCCTACTCTTCACATTTTTGGAAAGATGAAATAGTGTAAACATATACACTCTCATTTTTTTCCTGGTTGATGCTCTGTCAGAGAAGTGAGCTTATTATTAAAAGCAAGTGGAGCTCAACTGTAAAAATCTAGAATAACTGGTATGGGATATATCATCAGGAAATGAAAGTGACTATATAAACATATATGTAATATATAAACTATGTGTAATATATAATTATATCAGTATCCATTATAAAAACTTACAATTGTCTCTCTTGTTTGATTTCTCTAAATTACAACTTTATCCTATTATTCCTCTTCCTCCATCCTATATGCTCTCATTTCTTTCTGTTCCTATTTCTCCCCTTGATTTACTCCTCTCTATTTCTGGCCACACTAGATCCCCTAAAGCACATTTGCCTCTTAAAGATAAATCACTCTCAGAACCTGCATGCCATATAATAGGCCCTCAACAAACAATTGTTGAATGAATGAATGAAGTAGTTAAGGTCGGAGGAGTTAAATTGCAATCCAACTCTACCAGTTTAGAGATGAAAGACTAAGTTTATAGTTTTAATCTCTGTGAATATCTGTTGATGAAAGACTAAGGTTACAGTTTTAATCTCTGTGAATATCTGTTTCCTCCGCTGCACTTTGGGGTTAATGAATTCTCCTTTTAAGAGTTGTTAGGAGGATGAGAAGTAAACGAGTTAAGTACTTGGTATGTGTAGGTGCTCAATAAAAGGTTTCTAGTGTTGTTAATAAAGTTTATACATTATTAATAATTGTTATAATTAATGATTTAGAATATTAATCGTTGCTGTTAATTTGTATATTATGATAATTTGTAATTACTGTTGATAATTAAAAATTATCAAAGATAAGGCCACTTAGAAAAAAAAAGAACACCAATGAGTCATACAATATTACAAAGATTTGGGAGGGGGACAGAATGTAGATACTAATGACATGAGGATGGTTTCTTCCCGGGCACATGCCTTGACTCTCCTTTGCCTGGATTTTCCTGCATTTTGGGTGAGAACCATAACCCAGAAAACAGGCCTGTGTGGAGACTGGACCTGGGTTATTTACCTTCTCAGTTCACAGCAGATATTCCTGACATAAAGGTCCATCTGACCCTGGAGCCAGTTTATAGGGCATGGTATTCTTTTTTCAGGCATGGTTTTCCACTGTTCCCTGCAATAACTGTATAAGAAGCCTTAGAGGGACTGAGTGTGCTCTAGTGGCAGAGGAAAAGGTAGTTGGTTTTACCACATTTTAGGTTCGCTTGGGACATAGCAGGTTTTTGTGGTCTTGCTCTGAAACCTAACCTGTAAGACATCATGAATAATATAGCTTCAGTGGGGAAATTCCTTCTGAGTTCTAAACAATGATTTACAAAGGAATTTTAGAAACATACCCCTTTACAATTGCAGATGACCTATATTTCAGAGGTTTCAAATGGCTCCACATACAATTTACATCCACTTTGGAGTTTTCTGTTCATCATTTCATGAAACATAATGATCATTTCTAAGTGGACAACTTTGATTTGGAGATTACTGGGCACACTGTTACCTATTGATTTTTTCCCTTGTATTTTTCCCACGTACCTTTTCCCTTAATGTGTGCCTTAACATTGTTATCACAGTTCTCATATCAATGTTTAAAAGCCCACTTTTGAAAAACATAATGCCCTTGTTAAAGGCAGATTTGTGTTTGGCTTTACAGAAAAATAAACTTAAGAGAAACTTTACTGAAACGTGAATACTAGCCCAACGGGCATTATATTCAGCAAGGGTAACTTTGCACCACTTCTGAGAAGCTGAGATTGCTGAGTTCTCTAGCATTTGTGTCAGGCCTTGGGGGAGACACTGAAATAGAGTAAGCCCATCTCTAACTCCTTTCTCTTTTCTTTGTAATGGAAAATACTACTGTGTCTTTCTTAAAACATTCTGAGTTTCTGAGATGAAAGACAATAACAGAAAAGAAGGGTATTGCTTTGTGATTAAAATGAAAACATAAATTTTTACTGAGTAATAAATGGCTTTATCTCTGGCAAGACTGCAAGAGAATGTTGTTCTAGAATGTCATGGGATTTAGTCTGATATACTAATCTCAGAATCTGAATGGGGATGAGGACTGTCTTAATTTCAAACCTATTGAAGTTTTCTTCTCAGCACATTCATGGTTATGAGGAGATAAGAAGTTACAGCCACTTAGGCCTGTTTGAAGTTTATAGAGTGTGACCTATTTATGAGGTTGTATATAAACAAGCTATTTATCCCCCATAGCAAAGAACAAGGGTAATTTATTTGAGCAACAATTTGAGTATTAGGTACTGATTAAAACAATCAGACTCTTCATGAATGCAGCATTTAAATGTTAAAGCTAATAAAATTAGCTATGTTATTAAATATTTCTTTCTATTAATCATTTTATTTTTAATGTTAATATTTTTCGTATTTGACTCAGATTTTCTCAAAAATTTTAGTTTGAAACTTTTAAAGATACAGAAAAGTAAAAAAACTATATGGTGCCTATCCCTTTTACCTTCTTCTGGAGTCACTCATTTTAACATTTTGCCACATTTGCTTTATCTCATTACACACACACACACACACACACACACACACACACCCCTATGGTTAGCTCTATATATGTACTTCAATTTTTGTGGTGGCATCAGAAAAGGGATACATTGATTCTTCTATATGAGTATCCACTTGTTTTATTACCATTTCTTGAAAAAAAATATTGTTCACCTAATTGAATTACCTTGGCATCTTTGCCAAAAACAAAGTGGCCACATACGGGTAGGTTTATTTTTAGACTTTCTATATTGTTTCATTTATCTGTATGTTTATCTTTATGCCGATACCATGCTGTCTTGATTATTGTCATTTTATAGTAAATCTTGAAATTAGATAGTGATAGTCCTCTAGAAAAAGAATAGAAAGCTATTCTTTTTCTAAGTTGTTTTGACTATTCTACATCCTTTATTTTTCCATATAAATTTTAGACTTATTTTGTCAATTTCTGTAAACCCACTTGCAGAGATTATGTTTGGGATCATGTAGAATCTATAAATCAATTTGGGGAAAATCGATATCCTTATAGTATTTAGTCTTCCAATCTTTGAACAATTATATATCTCTTCAATTATTTAGGCCATCTTTAATTTTTCCTGAAATGTTTTGTACTTTTCATAGCATAGGTCTTATACATATTTTGTTGTATTTATTTTTCTATTTTTCACAATTCTAATGCTATTGTAAACCTGCATTACTTTTCCTTAGTCATTGTTGGTTGTTTGAATTAAAAATGTAATGTAAATGCTTTAGTTATGAAGGCACTGTAGTAGAATTGGAAATGTCTCATATCAGTAAAGACAAACCGCATTAATTGAGCTAAGAGAATGAGACAATTTGATGTATCACTTTTTGTATAAACAGTGACATCCAGAGCTGCCATTAGAATTCCTTAATATGTGAATAAGTTAAAGGTTATCATCTGCTGCAGATTTAATGGATTGCAATAGAATTACAGCACATGAACCTTGCAGGTCCTTTAAACTTGATCGATCACAATGTAATTGTCAAGGCAGAATAGCAATTAATTTTCATTAAGCTAGGAGATAATTAATACTTGTTGTTAGTGAAAATGGCTATTAAGTTGTGATTTAAGAGATTTAATTTTTTTTTTTTTACAGTTAAAAACCTTGCTTAATTCACTGATTTCATACAGGCAAGGGAGATATTGTAAAGCTATCAGTCTCACTCCATGTAAAATTGATATAATGTGATACAACTAAGAGAGTAAAAATAACTGTGTGTGTGTGTTGTGTGTGTGTGTGTGTGATGGGTAGTTGAAATATAGCTTGTACAAAAGATATTTTATGGTTAAAAAGAAGGCTGAGTTTATACAATATTGTTAGATTGGCGTCACTTGTAGGTTATTATACTTCTATATATTTTACCACTTTTTAAAAAAACTCATTTTTCACTTAAAAATATATCAGTACATCTCCGGACTTCTTACAAATAGAAGAATTAAAAAGAAAACCTTACCTAAAATTTAAAAATTGGCTTAAACATTCAGGTACTCAATATTGTCACTATCACTTATCTATTTAATTAGAAACAAAAAAATTTATGAACTTTCTTGAAATCTATTTCTTCATTTCCTAAATTAGTATATTCGAAGTATTGTGAGTGTAAAATATAGAAAAACTTAAGATGAAATTTCCTGGGCTTCAGCCTTAACGTCATTATTTAGCAAGTGTGAGTCAGGGCTCAGGACTACATTTTAAATTAGAATGGCAGGTGATTCTACAGATTGGTTTCTGAATGCCTCACTACCTTGGGTTTATTCATATATACTTTTTATGTAAATAAACAAAAATCCCATATTGTGTACATGTTTTGTAATCTGCTTTTATCATTTTATTATGCATGTGGTACTTTAAATGCCAATTCATATATTTATATAACATAATGTCAATTAGTATGCTTATATAACATAGTCCTTAATGGCTATATAGATTTCCAGTGTATATATAATACTTTATTTAATTAATTTTCTGTTGTTGATAAATTAATCTGTAGGCCTTAAGATCACCACATAACCATGCGTTCTTTCCTGAAGCTAGGGGAATCCTAGAGAATCCATTATCACAAATGAGTAAATACATTGTATAATAGAATGAATAAATGCAATAATAAATTCTCCATTTTCTTTAGAGTTCGCACAATTTTCTGTCTTAAGCAGAGCTTGATAGTATTTTAATTTTTTCAGTAAAAACTAAGCAAAATATTCTTCTTGTGGTTTTTAAATATGGTAAGATGCAAAGGAAATGCATTGTTAAATAAATCCCAAACCTTTAAATATATCTTGGTTCTTCATTACACTCTCTTTAAGGGAATTGTAAATTGATTCTTCTTTGTTTCTCTATTAAGAGGGGCTAGTGAGGCAATATTATTTTTCACTAGCAAAAGTAAAAGGTTTGAAGATTGGGAGGAAAAGTAATTTTTTGCTCATCATTTTTCTTTTCCAATATTATGCTTACCTTACTTATTATAACTTTATATTTATGAAATATGTTTATGATATCTACATAATGCCCACTTTAAAAATGAATGAACAGAACATAGATATTTGATAACTGACATAGTTAAAATTTTCATGAGTCAAGGTTTTACTCATGCTGTTTTACTCACAGCAAGGGAAACAATCAACAAAATGAAAAGACAACTTACGCAATTAGAGAAAATATTTGCAATCCACAGATGTGAAAGGGGTTAATATCCAAAATATATAAGAAATTCATACAACTCACTAACAAAAAAACAAGCAACTCAAAAAATAGGCAAAGAACCTGAATAGATTTTTTTCGCAAGACATACAAATGGCCAACAGGTACATGGGAATGTGCTCAGCATCACTAATCATTAGGCAAATGCAAATCAAAAGCACAATGAAGGGGCTTCCCTGGTGGCGCAGTGGTTGAGAATCTGCCTGCCAATGCAGGGGACACGGGTCCGAGCCCTGGTCTGGGAAGATCCCACACGCCGCGGAGCAACTGGGCCCGTGAGCCACAATTACTGAGCCTGCGCATCTGGAGCCTGTGCTCCGCAACAAGAGAGGCCGCGATAGTGAGAGGCCCGCACACCGCGATGAAGAGTGGCCCCCCCCCCCCTCGCCGCAACTGGAGAAAGCCCTCGCACAGAAACGAAGACCCAACACAGCCATAAATTAATTAATTAATTAATTAATTAAAAAATAGTCCACATCAAAAAAAATCTTTAAAAAAAAAAAAAAAAAAAGCACAATGAGGTATCACCTCACACCTGCTAGGTTGTCTATTATCAAAAAGATGAGAGATAAACAAATGTTGGTGAGGATGTAGAGAAAAGGGACCCCAGCACACTGTTGGTGGAGATGTAAATTGGTGCAGCATCTAGGGAAAAAAGTATGGAGGTTCCTCAAAAACTTAAAAATCAAACTACTGTATGCCCCAGCAATTCCACTTCTGGATATACATCTAAAGGAAACGAAATCAGGTTTTCAAAGAGATGTCTTCATTACTGTGTTCAGTGCAGCATTATTCACAATAACCAAGGTATGCAAACAACCTTAGTGTCCATTGACAGTTGAATGGACAGAGAAGTTGTGAAATATATATATAATATTATGAAGCCTTAAAAAAGAAGGAAATTCTGATATTTGTGACAACATGGATGAACCCGAAGGGCATTATGGTAAATGAAATAAGCAAGGCAGAAAGACAAATACTCTATGGTATCACTTTTATGTGGGATCTAAAAAGAAAAGTTCAAACACATAGAAACAGTAGAATGGTGGTTGCCAGGGACTGGGGGTGGGGGAAATAGGGAGAGGATGGTGAAACAATATTCACTTTCAGTTATAAGATGCACGAAGTCTGAGGATCTAATGTATAATATGGTGACTACCATTGATTATACTGTATTATATAATTAAAATTTTCTAAGGGAGCAGAACTTAAGTGCTCTGTCTAAAAAAAAAAAAAAAAGGTGAGGTAGTTCTTAAAGTTTGTTCCAATGTGTGTGTGTGTGTGTGTGTTTTTTCCTGGATGCCTGTTGACTACATGAGTTTGGAAACAAGTATAATGATTACAATGATATGTAAATCTGAATCTGTAATAACAAGATATCTGTGATATCTGGAACATCGAAGTTAGTTCATGAAGTACTTTTAATTGGAAAATTTCTTAAATGAATAAAAATTATAAAACATGGTTGAAAAGTACCATTGTGAATTAATATCAAAGATGAGTTTGATTAATTTTAAAGTATAGTAAGATGATTTATCAAAAATTTACTATATTTTATGATATGCAAATTGTGTCTTATTACATCTGTAACATATATATAACCCATAATTTCAACTTATGTATATTTTAAAATGGGCAATTTATTATATTTAAAATAAAACTTATGAACACATATTTTTGAAATCTATTTTTACTCTTTGTGATTTAAAAATATGTGTTTTACCCTATATATAATAAGACTATGTATAATACCTGGGAAATGTATATGGAGAGGAACTCAAGCCCTTTTATCACTGTGGCCAGTAAATATCCTAGCTTGAGTTTACAATTACATTTTATTTTCTGATAACTAATCAATGGCAGAGAGCATAAATTTCTCATTATTACATGAAAGGCAGCATTTTTGTCCTTAATTTAATACGTTTATTTAATGTATTATTAGTTTAATAAAATTCATTTAGCATGTAGAATGTCATTAAAGGGAGATTATGTAACATACCTATTTTTTTACATACCTTGTCTCCTCTCCTTCCTCCCCTTCCGAAATTCTTTGGCTATAGATGCCTTGAAGATAAAGAATTAGCTTTATTTATCTATTTGGTGTCACTGGTGCCTAAGCAGTATCTGTTTCTTGCCAGACTTCCAATAATTGTTAGTTTAAATAAATCTTAGAATGCTTTTAAAGAAGATACAAACTATTGTTTTTTGTGACTATTTTCTATACTGACTTTCAATAAAACCTGAGACCATAACACTAAAATATAGATTGTTGATGTATTATATTTCAAGAGGAGTTAATCACTTCCAGGTACATAGCTTCTGGTCACATAACTTGCTTGAGAAATAGAATTTAGAATACCTGTATAAATGATATAATAGAATGTTCTTAGATAATATTCTTTTAGATATCAATTCTTTAAATTGGAGTTTTAACAGCATCCTGATATCAAGCTGTATAAGGTTACACTTGGTGATGAAAACATGAAGTGTGTATTATTGGCTGTAATACTTGAAGATAATCCATATGTTTTAGATATGAGAAGAAGCAAACAAAGCTAAGTGTTGATAAAGAAAGTTAAAGAAGACAATCAAAATGATTACAAGCGTTTTTGAGTAGAATCAAAATTTGTAAAAGGACTTCAAATTTACCTCTAGCAATAAAAGAATTTTGCCTAAGATGGTGGAGTGCAACAAAATGGGCATTGTAGAAGCAATTACTGTCACAGCCCAAAGCATGATGGAGTTTCAGGAACTTAGACTCCTCGACTGGGAGGTGAGTCAAAGTAAATATACAGAAAGCTGGCAAGATACCACTTGCCAGGGACTTCCCCGGTGGTCCAGTGGTAAAGAATCCGCCTTCCAATGCAGGGGGCACAGGTTTGATCCCTGGTCAAGGAACTAAGATCCCACATGCTGCGGGGCAACTAAGCCCGCCTACTACACTACTGAGCCTGTGCCCCTCAACTAGAGAGCCCGTGTGCCACAAACTACAGAGCCCACGTACTCTGGAGCCCATGCACCACAACTAGAGAGAGAAAACCCGCATGCCACAACTAGAGAGAAGCACGCGTGCCACAACTAGAGAGAAGCCCACGCGCCACAATGAAGAGCCTGTGCGCTGCAACAAAAAAAGCTCCTGCATGCCACAGTGAAGACCTGATGCAGCCAAAAACAACCAAAAAAATGATGCCACTTGCCTAAGAGCTATTTCTATTTCCAGAAAAAGGAACTGGCCAAAGTCAAGCAGGGCACCAAAGATTCAGATTGGTGGGATGTCAGGGAAGAATTCCAAGTCTGCAGGAAAAGGAGTACCAATGTGGTACTATAGAAAGAAAATGTAAGCAGCAACTCAACCCTGGGGACTGGAGAAAAATGTAGAGTGTATTGAAGATCTATTTAAGGACTATGTAATTGTCCATGGCTCACTGAATCTCAAGGAGAAAAGGAGAATTAGCGTAGAGATGGGTCAGGGACAGATGTATGCCAACAAGTCAGAGGAAATTGTCATACATCTGGTTCTGTCAGACACTATAGGAGAAATTTGGAGGGCATGAGCCTATAGTTTGGGGGCACCAAAGGATATAGATCTAATAAGCCAGAGCAAAAGATATAAGATAAACAAAAAAATACATTGTCAATTTTATATTGAAAAATGCAAGAAAAATTCCTCTCTTGTATCATTTATCTATGAGAGAACATCTTACAGTTTCTGTGAATTGTTTCAGTTGAGCTACATTCCTCCTGACAGGCCTGTCAAGATGAGGTCCCTGAAAAGCACCCCTTGTTACTAGGAGAATTGACTTATTGCATTGGTATAACTTAGTATTGTCAATTTGAACTGTGATTTTTATTATGTAACTTGTGATATTGTCACTGGAATATTATTTGGTGATTCATAATAGTAAAATTGTATCTTTGCTATTTAAGGAAGATAATTGACTTCTTTAAAGAACGTAATGAGTTAAAAATTAAAGCAATGATTTTGGGGGGAAAAAACTTTGTAAATATGCAGTGGAGACAAAGATATATAGTGTATCAATATTGTCTCTCTGCTCCTTGCTACCCCAAGAACTGGAAGAAATAGAATTGGAAGACTAAAATTACTTTTATTGTAAAAAATTACTGAATAGGACTAAGGTGTAAAAGAGACATAAAGCAAAGGAAGAAATGAAGAGGGGGGAAAAAGACAGAACTTGATGGAAGACTTTGAAAAGAGTAGTTTTTGTTTTTTTTTTTAAGTTAAAAAAATGTGTGGGGTAGATTTAAGAAATGCGGAAGAATAAGAAATAGAGGGACAGAAACAGAATTATATGGACTTATGCTGTAAACAATTATTTGTATCCCCTTTGATATTCATCAAGACACTCTAGTAGAAACTTAAAATACTATTAATTTGCTCTTGGCTGCTAGAGTGAAAGAAATGCAGAGACTTTTTCACTTTGAGCACACTTTACCATTTGTTAACATTTGTAATTCTTTCTACTTGCAAAAGCTATCAGTTACCAGATTATGAAACATTTTTTTAAGATATTTTTATATATTTGAAAGGGCAAGGCAAGACACACTCCTGCTTTATAACTTTTGAAGTTGAATTAGCAGCACATAGGAGATGATCTTTGCTCTCTCTGATTTTCATATTTTTATATTTCATATTCTGTGATTTTCAAATGCTTAGATTTGGAAGAAGAACAAAACATTTCATGAATCTAACCAAGAAGACTCAGTAAATTGGGTCACTTATGGAAAACCTGATCAATTTACCTGCCATTAAAAATAAATCAGTTCCGGTTTCAGCTTCAAAATGTAAAAGTCTTGGAATGGTCACTCCCATCCCTAGAACAAGAAAATGCTCAACTATATGAACATCAGTGACTTTTCCTGAACCTGTCAGAGAACTACGTTGGCCAGGCAAATTGCCACCCCCAAATGTGAAGAGACATTTGAACACAGAGAGCCACAAGTGGGATCCGTTTACTTGGAGCAGAAGCTTCTGGAGCCACCAACTGATAGGAACATTTAAATTTTAATTTTGATGATTTCTTAAAATCTGAGACACTGAGAAATGCCAGGGCCTTAGTCTGAGGTGGTGGTGGGGGTCAGCATCCTTTTGTGGGTTTGTCTCCAGGAACCCCACTAGTTTTTCATAGTAAAGCTTCAAGAAAGATTCCCCTTTTGACTCTGTCAAGAGAAGGGGAAGAACAATCATTGTGAAATATACCCAGAATATTCTCTCTCTCTAAAAAAAAAAAAAAAACTACTCTGTAGAAGACTTTGCCAGTGCTTTATCCTTTACTGCTGGAGGAAGAGCATTTCCCTAATTCCACACCCCTCTAGCCTTTCTGTCTCACCTAAGCGGAAGGGGAAAGTTTGGAAATACTGTGACTCTCACAGTACAGGGTCACAGGTCCACTAAAAGACTGAGATTTAATCGTAAGATTATAGAACGCTTACCTCCTTGATGCCTAACCACCACAGCACCACAGTGGTGGCGCCTAACCACCACTCAACATTAGGGATGTTGAGCATCTTTTCATGTGCCTGTTGGCCATCTGTATGTCTTCTTTGTAAATATGTCTATTTCAGTTCTTTGCTCATTTTTTAATCAGGTTGCTTATTTTTTGGATGCTGAGTTGTATGAGTTCTTTGTATAATTTGGATATTAACCCCTTATCAGATATATAGTTTGCAAATATCTTCTACCATTCAGAAGGTGACCTTTTTGTTTTGTTGGTAGTTTCCTTTGTTGTGTGAAAGATTTTTAGTTTGATGTAGTCCCATTTATTTATTTTTACATTTGTTTCCCTTGTCTGAGAAGACTTAAGAAAAAAAGAAAAAAAGTATTCTGTCAACGAGCATGCTACCTATGTTTTCATCTAGAATTTTATCGTTTCAGTCTTACATTTAAGTCATTAACCCATTTTGAGTTTATTTTTGTACATGGTGTGAGAAAGTAGTCCAGTGTGATTCTTTTGCATGTAGCTGTCCGGTTTTCACAACATCATTTACTGAAGAAGCTATCTTTTCCCCATATTATATTCTTGCCTCTTTTGTCATAGATTGATTACCAATATAAGTGTGGGTTCATATCTGGGCATTCTGTTCCATTGATCTATGTATATGTTTTTGTGCCAGTACCATAATGGTTTTTTTTAGTTTTATTTATTTATTTATTTACTTATTTATTTATTTTTGGCTGTGTTGGGTCTTCGTTTCTGTGCTAGGGCTTTCTCTAGCTGCGGCGAGCGGGGGCCACTCTTCATCGCGGTTCGCGGGCCTCTCACTGTTGCGGCCTCTCCCGTTGCGGAGCACAGGCTCCAGAGGCGCAGGCTCAGTAATTGTGGCTCACGCGCAGGCTCAGTAGTTGTGGTGCACGGGCTTAGTTGCTCCGCAGCATGTGGGATCTTCCCGGACCGGGGCACGAACCCGTGTCCCCTGCATTGGCAGGCGGATTCTTAACCACTGCGCCACCAGGGAAGCCCCCATAATGTTTTGGTTACTATAACTTTGTAGTATAGCTTGAAATCAAGGAGCATGATACCTCCAGCTTTGTTCTTCTTTCTCAAGATTGTTTTGGTTATTCTGGATCTTTTGCGTTTCCATGCAAATTTTAGAACATTTGTTCTAGTTTTGTGAAAAATGTCATTGGTATTTTGTTAGAGATTGCATTATCTGTAAATTGCCTTGGGTAGTATGGTCATTTTAACAATATTAATTCTTCCAATACATAAGCATGGTATATCTTTCCATTTGCTTGTAGGTTTTTGTGTTTTGTTTTTTTAAACTGAACTTCTTTTTTAAGTGACAAGGGCCCAGGTGGGTGCTGCTTTAAATGTGAATGGTCTTAATACATCAATTAATTGAAATATGCATATCTCCTCTCTCTCTAGATTCCTGTGGTAGACACAGGTAGCCCTAGGAAATAAAGTTAAGATATTCCATTGTACTTTGATACTATTAGCTTTGTAAGTTTGCCTTATCCCAGGCTTTTAGATAAATCACAACAGCAGATTTTTATATCAGGTCATACATTTTGACTCTAAATGTTTGTTGTCTCTAAATAAAAGTTAAAGGATAAAAGTTGACAGTTTCATACTAAGTATTATATTGTATCCATTATTTGTATGGTACTGTATCATTGTAATCAAAAGGAGCTGTGGAAGCTGGTGTGCATATGGTTTTGACCAAAAAATACTTTCTATTAAAATAAATTATTTTCATTTTTGCAAGATGACCTACTGCCATAACTCATATTTTACACAATAAAAGAGCAATATAAGGCTACAGTGTTTATTTTCTAACTGGAATATTTGCTATGCAGTTCTTTTATATTTTTCCCATGAACTTTACATATTTGATTTCTAGTTGATTTCCCACATATAACTTTATCTGTACAACCTAAGTCATGTCAGACATTGCAAATCTTTTTAAGGACAACTTTCTTTTCCTACAACTCCCTTATGTGGGGGCAAGGCATTTTTACTATAGAAAATCTAAGGTACTTTCATTTTTTGGGTCTCCAAATTAGTAGTTTTCTTCGTGAAACTACCCACTCTACCAATGATGTCACATAATAACATCTGGCAATCGAAAGTTATAATATTGTAAAGCAGTATGCGATACAACTAATTTAAATAACATATAACATGTTGCCTTAGAGACCAATATAGTTATGTTTTGGCTTAATTACCATTTTCTTCCAATTACCTTTGGCCCTCAGCATCCACAGGTCCCACATCTGTGGATTCAACCAACCATAGACTGCATACTAAAACCATTCCCTGCAAATACCTAGGGACAACTGTAATCCATTCTCTGCAACTTTATTTTTACCATATATAATAAGAAAATACCTTAATTCACATTATTTAAATTGTGATTCGTAGCTATTATTTTATTATTGTATATCATGGGTCAGCAAACCTTTCTGTAAAGGGCCAGATAGTAAATATTTTAGATTTTGCATGTCACACAGTCTTTGTTGCTGACATGGACAATGAACAAATAAATGTAGCTGTGTTCTAATCAAACATTATTTATGGACACAAATTTAAATTTTATATAAGTTTCATGTGTCATGAAATATTATTTTTTATTTTTCAGTCATTTTAAATATAGTTCACAGCCTGTGCAAAAACAAGGCAGAAGACTGGATTTGATCCATGAGCTATATTTTGTTAGTTCTTATTATACATTAATAATAAGTAAATCTAGAACTAGACCTTTAAAGAAAAAAATCAGATTTTTGATTCAATATTTACAAAGACTTTTATGTTAGTAACTTTTAGTCATGAATAAGTCTTTAAAATATGCAGTAGTTTCTGCAAGACAAAACATTATCACAAACTCTTCTTAAGAGATTTGAGAGAAAGAATTTCAGTGGAAAAAGCTCATTTATTAGAACAAGTCAGACTTAGTTTAAATGTAACCTGGTTTCTCACTAGTTTTAAAAGTCATGCTGCCTCTCTAATCCTCTTGTTTCCTTATCTAAAGTATGAAGACAACATTTTAAAAATGTAAGATAATTGTGAGGATTGAAAATAATATATGTAAAGTCATTCAACAGTTCATAGCTTTCTTAACAATTATTTTAGAATTATTTTATGGTAAAAATCTGTTGAAAGGCAAATATTTTGTAGGCATATTTTATGGAATATCACTGATTCTTTGTTAGCTGAGGATATAATTTTTATTCATCAACTTCTATTTCATTTTTTGAGTGTTCTTACTTTATAGATAAAAACAATCTGGAGGAATATAATGCTTAACAACCTGAATATAAAAAAATTTTAATAA
Organism: Eschrichtius robustus; assembly: GCF_028021215.1. NCBI lineage: Eukaryota > Metazoa > Chordata > Mammalia > Artiodactyla > Eschrichtiidae > Eschrichtius > Eschrichtius robustus. Next base: position 50,745,788 of record NC_090831.1, on the reverse strand, counting down.
CCCACTAGTAATGTGCCTGTACCATGGTAATCATCTCAATATTACAAATTATTTCAACATATATAATTGATATATAAATGATTCAATTTATAACTAAAAGTTTATGGTTATATACTCATAGGCTTATTATGATTAAATATGAAAACTTATGTTAGAACAACTAACTTGTAATTTGAGTCTTCCATGAAATATTACAGTGATGACAAGGTGATAACTCACAAAGTTAATGAGGCCTCTTTGTTTAGAACACATCAAATTCAGAAATGTATTAAAATTATTATTAATTCTGGATATATACTTTAATATCCAGTTTTGATTATCTTTCAAAGTTTGCTTGTAAAATACATTTCTAATTCAGTTACATTTTCATTCCCAAGTTATGAGTTATTCAAGGAAGTTAAATAAAGTCCTTGTGGAATACTCGACCCACTAGAAAACCTGAGCTCAGTCTCAAGTACAAAATAAGTGCAATTTTGGACTAAATTACCATGATTTCATTCTAAATCTCTATATAATCTAGTACAACCAATGTTTTATTCCAATATTCATTGACATATGTTTTAGCAATGTGTTTATCTGACCCAAGGCCTTCATAATGCTGCATTTTAATGAGCGAAATTTTCAGTATATATCAGAGTTATATAGGACAACATCTTCACGTTTTTTAGAGAGCCATGTGCATTTGTAAATATTTTAGTAGTTGTTTGGCTTAGAAATGGTAATGTGAATGTTTGAGTATGGAACACTGAAGCTTAGAACAACAGAATAGAATTTAGACATCAACTGTCCACTTTGAATTTTGTTTACTTTGGATAAGTATCCTGTTTTTAAAATAAAAAGATCAAAACAATTTACTGGGCAATCAAGTATTTTTTTCCCCAAACAACTTTTTGATGAGTGAAGTGTAAATGAATCAGAACCATATGGGGAGAGTTTGCGTTACAACACACACTGCTTTAATGGGAGAAGTGTTTATGAGAATGCATTTTGGTTTTTAAAATTTTGAAAAATATTTTGAGAAATAGTTTAACAATTCCAAATGTGGTTTGTTCATCTGTTCCTGGTGCAATACACATCAAAAGAAAGTCTTGGAAACAATAACAACTCTAGGGCATGGTTAATCAGGGTGATATCCCTAAATCTGCTGTTTATCAAGGCCTCCTCAACTTGAACAGGGCATGTCTCAGGGAAGTGGGCAAGGTAGAGAAAGAATTGGTTCTGGAAGTTTGAAAAAAATAAAAAGAATTTGTGATCATCACACAAACTTTCATTATCATCAAGGCAAAATTTTGGAGCCCCTGTGGGGGCCAGTAAATAGCACCTCTCTTGTCCACCTAATTTCTGAAACAATTGAAAAATATAACAAAAGAATCAAGAGGTGAAGAACTAAAATGGCACTGATTTTGCTGGGAAAATACATCTGGAGATTAGAGAAAAATGGGTTTTTCTATACCCTGCTTCCAGAGGAGGACACAAAACAACTCACTTGAGGGAAACTTTAAGTTTGCTGAGAGGAAAAACTGCACTCTGCCTCTGACTGGTCAAGCACAAAGGAAGGTCAAAAGAGACCAAATATACTTTGCACAGAATTTTTGATATATTTGTTCCACTAAAAGGAAACTAGGTCAATGGCCGTATATTAGTTTGCTAAGGCTACCATAAAAAGTTACCATGGACTGGGTGGCTCAAACAACAGTAATTTATTTTTTTGCAGTTCTGGAGACTAGAAGTTTGAGACCAAGGTGTTAGTAGAATTGGTTCCTTCTAAGGGCCATGAGGGAAGGATCTATTCCAAGCCTCTCCACTTGGCTTGTTGTTGGTGCTTTTCTCCTGTGTCTTCAAATCATCTTCCCTCTATACATGTCTGTGTCCAAATTTCCTCTTATAAGTACACCTGTCATATTGGATTAATCCCACCTTAATGACCTAATTTTAACTTAATTACCCCTGTAAAGACCCTGTATGGTCATTTTCTGAGGTACTGGGGTTTGAACTTCAGTGCATGAATGGGGTGGGGGAGAGGCACAATTCAGTCAATAACCAGCTGTAGTTCACTAATCAGGGTCTCAGTTCACCTGCACTGGAATTCTTTTAGCAGCAACCTGGGCTGTCTCTAACTCACACAAGTATAGTTCCTTCAGGAACTCAGAAGTTATATTTGTTCAACTCTAACTCTCTTTTGAGCTTTATTTTTAAAGAGTCACAGACTTGATAGGACATACGTGATTATCACAGCACTGGCCCAACCCCTACCAAAGTTAGAAAACAAGCCAATTCTGCTCTGAATAGTGGTTGTACCTGGCAAAATCATGTTCTGTTCCCAGAACTGTTAACAAAGACCATAGTAAGAGTTACATGCTTGCTGAATGAAGAAATGCAGATACAGAATATATTCTTGTGTTTGGTCTCACCAGGATGCTTGATTGTTTATGATAGTTGTCCAAAATCCACTAACAGAGAACCAAGGTTGATTTGAGAAAAACTTGGCACTGTTCATTTACCATATCAGGGGAAAATAACCGTTTATGCATACATAAATCTTCAGCTCTCAGAGAATATCATTTGTTGTTTTCTTAGGCAGTTTAGCAACTTACTATAGTGACAGCCACAGTCAGAGGGTCTTATTTGTGGTTTCTTTCTCTACCTCCAAAATTTTCAAAATATGTTAATTACCATTTCCCCTTTGTCATGAAGAATTTAAATATAGACCCTTCTAATTCTCTGAATGGATACTGAATTCAATTACTTGCAAATTTAAAGGCAGCAAATAATGCTTTGCTTGCTAACACCTAAAAGGCCTTTACAGATCGATCCTCTTTTCCCTATAATTGAATCCTTGCTTCAGCTGCATCTGCTTGCGGTCTCTCAGGGTGTGCCGTAGCCTATTGCTGGCACACACATGCTAAGCTTTGTTCAAGGTCAAGGTCTGGTATTCTGTGCTCAGAGCTTGCCTGCACCTGCTAAAATCATGTGTAAGGGTTAAACAAAATGTTTTCTTTGATTTCTTCATGTCCTATATCCCTTTAGGAGTGGTTTTACTTGGAAATAAATAATAGAACCTTCCTTTGTACTCAAAAAATCCAACTCCCTTCAATTGTTAGTATTTTTCATTTAGAAATTTTAAATTGCTTTATAATAACTGCTTTAAGCTCACCTTTTGGATAGCCTGATGTCTAACTAAAAAATTAGTAAATCTATTTCAAGAGCTCTTTGATGAATATGACTTGTGGCCTGAAATTTATTTGTAATAAGTCTGTAAGTATGATGGACCACAAAACTAGATTTATCATACATCAGTTATCTTAGAAAAACTGTTCTAAAATTAATGAAGGGAGGTTTCTGGGAAGATGTCTTTTGGGATATCTGTTGCTCTTCCTCTACCCCTAACTCCAATCTATCTGCCTCTTTAGAGATAAGCTGCTGCTGGAGCTGGCAGGCAATTGAGTGGGAATGAAGCCTTTGGATTTCTTGGGGTGCTGATAGGCTGGTCAGGAGTTCAGTCACCACATTGCACAGCCCTGAAATGAAATCAGAATGTGGTAGGTTCATAGATGCTCATGGGAAAGGTCCACGTAAGTCTCTTGTGATTAAGAGGGGTCCCTCGCATCCAGGAAAGATAAAGAGGATCTTAATGGTGGGTGGAATCTTCTCTATTCCTGAGAACTAGAAAAGGGTAATGATACAAGGAGCCCAAAGGCTTCTTAATACCTCTGAAGTAGACTGGTAGCCTCCCTGTGGCCACACCTTCGGAACAAAGACTACTTTATATTTCAACATTTGAGGTAATGGGACTCCAAAACCAGAATAAGACTCAACAAGGAAAGAAAGAGATTTCTAAGGGAGCTCAGTAGCCATAAGAAATGACAATCAACCAGATAACGCAGATCATGTTGCTAGATCATTGAGTTCTATCAAAGAGTTAGAGCTGTGGACCCCTCAGATAGATTCCTTGGTCTTCTCCTGTTCTTCTCTCTGTTTCTGGGACTAATCTTTACAGGTTTCAATGCTCTACACTCTAGTACTCACATTGCCATTTCCAGGTAAAACAATTATTAAAATATTTATAAATGTGTAGTACTCTCTAGAAAAATGTGAAGATGTAGTTTTTGTCCCATATAACTTTAATATAATAGCCTTATGCTGAAAATATAGCTCAATTAAATGTAGCATATGAAGATTACTAAAACCAGACCTTGGATCAGATAAATACATTGCTAAAACATGTGTTTCAATGAATACTGGAATAAAAACATCAGTACAATTACATTTCATAGAGATTTGGAGATAGACACAGTGATTTAATTCAAAAGTGTACTTATTAATTACTTAATTGAGACTGAGTTCAGGTTTACTAGTGAAGGGAGTATGTCCTTAAGGACTCTATGTAGCTCCCTTGAGTAACTCATAACTTGGGAATGTAAGTGTTATTGAATAAAAAATGTAGGCCTTTAAGGTGCCATGATATGTTTGTTATATTGTGTACTGGCTCACGTTTTCAGAACTTATGACTCCCCAAAGTTATTTTTGACATCAATACTGAATAATTAACAGACTCAATTAAATAAAATTATATAAAAAGATAAATTTTTATCCTTCAAATATAAACTGTATGTCTGTAGATGTTTATAACAAATAATAATGTATCTGATTGTAAATAAAAGTTTAATTTTGTAAAATGTTGATTAACTTTTAAAAGTTAGAGGCCACATTCTCTAACGAAATTCAAATATTAGAAATAACTGACCACAACTTAATTATGTGGAAATTATAAATGAGTTTCTAGATGACTCTTGAATTTAAGAGAAAAATTTATAAAAAACAGGTTAAGGGCAGTTAGTGGTGTTCAGTACTTTCCATTTCTTCATTTTCTTATAACTTAGGCTGAGTACATTTATTTTATATTCTTAATGGTTTTGTGCTGATTTGTAGATTTCTTTTTTTTTTTTTTTTTAAGATCAACTTTAATGTGTCCCAATGAAAGTTAGTAATTTCCTCTAGATGGGAGAATAGAAAAGGAGGATAAAAGGGAGCTAGATGAGATAGGACAGAGTAAGGACATCCATGCCTTTTACGAAAATGTTAGTTTGAATTTTTGGCCACTTCTTTAGTCAATCCATCAAACAGGGAGTAGATTTTTCAAATGAAACATTGATTACTCAGCCAGAGAGGACAAGTTACGTTTTTCAAACCAAGTTCTTTCAAACTTCTTTCAAAGTAGTCTCAGAGGTCTACTCTGTATTTATTCTGCATTTGTCTGAGCTGGCACATACATTTTGTGAGTTGGCTTACTTGAGATGACATGGATTTCACCCTGACCAGCTCCCTTTTGTTGAGTGATCAACAGATAAGATGGTGTGAAATCATTTCTACATAGTAAGAATTGTTAAACATAAAAGGCTTGATCTTTCTTTTAAAATATTATAATTTTATCTTGGCCTACAGAATTCTATTGAAAATAATTTTTTGACAGTTTAAATTTCTTAACTAACTAAGGACAATTCATATTAAAGGAAAATATGTAGTTCATTTCTCTTTAAAGGTAAAAGCAGTAACAATTTGATTCACTCTGTTCTAATTGATTTGACTTGCTTTAAAAATTGTCTGCTGAGCAGGTATTCCAGATCATTTTTCAGCAGTGACATTTCACAGCTATTAAAGTATTACAACTTTATAGAAAACGCTAAATGTGGAAAAATTACTCATTATTTGAGCAGACAACTGAGCCTTTATTGTCATCATTACTTTGCCAAACTGATAAGATAATTTTTACTTGCAATAGTCAAAGAAGACAAAAAAGGAAAGCCAGGTGTATGTCTTGTTATTTGTGTTCATATTTGTTCTCTAGAAAATTCTCACCAGTGTTTATATTGATTTACCATTTTATTTTTCACAGTTTCATTGCTTTAAAATACACAGATTTCATATTTTTGAATTCTCATCACATATTATTTAATCTTTAGCCATTTCATATCAACTTTATTTTTTGATGGAATTGTAAAAAAATTGAAAATAAACACCCTTAATATTTCTAAAGGGCCTCCAAAGCATAAAGACTTAGCTAAGGTATAAAATGATTATGCTGAGCTCAAGGACAGCTTTCAAATTTGGTTGCATGTTTCTTTGCGGTTAATTTACATTTAAAAATCTCAAATCCAAATTTCTAAGAATATGCATGTCTACAATATATATTGCTCTCTTAATCACAGGGGTTGGATAAAATTGACTTATTTTGGATGTTTGTTTTTCCTGCTAGGAGTTTCTATTTAATTTGGTACAGTGCAAGTTAGGCATCAGTATATATTTATTTACAGTTAACATAAGCTCTTAAGGCTATAATTGGAGAGAGAAAGTGTATTTATTTTGTTTGGGCATAATTTTGTTAAGATCTGTTAACAAGTCTGGAAATCCATTAAAAGCAGAACTAAAATTGATGGAGACATGTACTGTGGTATGGTTTAGATGAAATCTGTAGCCTCACTAAATATATATGGATAAAACCTAAAGATGCTGAAAAACATTCTTGTAATAATCAGATTGAATCATTGAGACATTGCTGGAAGGCATTTTTATTATTAAACACCTAACCTTTTCATAATGCAATACACTGGTGTGTTTACTAAGTGAAGACGAAAAATGAATATATAGAACAAAAGTACATTTGCATAATTTTGTACCATCTTTTAGTCTAAAAAAGTGCAGTCTGAAACATGGAATTTTTAATGTGTATCCTATGACTACTTAGCATGCTTTTAATGGCAATTACTAGGAGGTAAATACATATCATACTTTCAGAATACAAGGCATCTGAATGCCTAAGTTACACTGGAATTTAATGTGTTAATACTTTCACATTAATTTCAACCTGTTTTCATGTAGTGTTACCTCTACTTAGCAGTGTTGTCACCAATAAGCAGTGCCTTGTCTCCGACCTTCTACTCTGGCTTTGTGTGACTGTCACTTTTAAAGCAAATAGGTTTTTAGTGCAGCTCCATCCTAGCTCCTCCCCAGAGACTTAGCAGTCAAAAAGTATTTAGAATTCATAAAGAACTCAACTACAGCTAAGTTGTTCCAGCAATGAAACATAAAAAGATGTCATAGGTGGGGCATTTCTGAGGAATTATGTACAAATCATGCAAAAAACACCATCAGGGTTTGTACCTCTCTGAGCACCCATCATTATTTCCTCCCATTTTCACTCCCTATATTGTGTATAATGCTTAACCACGAAGTATGGTAAGTAGTAAAAGTAAACTAGAAGTAAAACTCATCTTTATTCTTTTAATTTTGCTAACTTTTCAACAAAATCTAATATACAAAAAGTACACATAAATGTACAGCTGACTCTTCACTTACTGCACACATCCATGTAACCAGCATCCAGATGAAGAAACAGAACAGTAGTTCATAAGTCCTTTTGTAAACTCTTTCAGTGGTTATCCCCCCAAAAGTAAGCAGTATCCTGACATTTTACAGCAGATATTTGTTTCACCTGTCTTTGTACTTCTTATAAATGCAATCATGCTGTTAGCATTGTTTAGTCTACCTCCTTTTATTCAAAATGCGTTTGTGAGACTCATCCAATAGTCACATGTAGATGTAAATAATCACTCCTATTGCTGTAGTGTACTATTCTTTATGCATTTATCAAAGTTGCTAGATTCAATATCAATATACAAAATAGAAAATGAAATAAATAAACAATAAAAGTCACAATAACATAAAAACTGTTCATTTTAGGAATACCTAACAAAGTATGTGAAAAGCTTTTACACTGAAAACTAGGAATCACTGAGACAAGAAGACTTAAATAAAAGGGTAAAAATCCATGTTAATAGATTGGAAAACTCAATATTACATCATGTAAATTCTTTTCCAAATTAATCTATAGATGTAATGCAATTCTATTAAAAATTTAAAAGCTCAGCAGGATATTTTTTGCATAAATTAACAAGCTGATTCTAAAATAAGTATAGACATTTAAAAGGCAGTGAATTGCGAAGGAATTTTTGAAGAAGAAGTGATGACAAGAAAATATTTGCAGTAATGTAGGAGAGGGATAATGAAGGTCTAAATTTAAGACAGTGGCCTAAAGGGGAGAAGAGGGACAGACGGAAAAGACAAGGAGGAATTGACCAGACTTGGCAAATTACTGGATATAAGAAATAATGGAGAAGAAGTCATTATGGAAGACTTCAATATTTCCGACTAAGAAAGCTGAGTAGATTGCAGATGACTTTAGTCAAAATAGGAAGTAGCCTCAAAATGTGTGGGGATGAAGCAATGAATAATTTAGGTGTGGGCACTATTAGTGGTTGTAAGGAAGAAAAGCAAATTTAGAGGGCATAATGAAAAAAAATATTGAGTTTGAGATGCCTTTAGTATTATGAGTTGGAAATTTTATTTGATAACTAAATACAGATGCTAGGGGTCTGGAGTGAGGCCTTAGCTAATGATTTCGATTTCAGCATCATCAGGATCTCTTAATTACTCTGTCACTGTTTTATTCATACTGTTCCTACTCTAGTTCAAGCTCACCCAGATTCCACTTCCACCTTCTAATTGCTCTAAACTCCAATCCATCCTTTGTGCTGCCATCAGGTGTGTCTTCCGTTCATTCACGACAAATCCTGTCACTACTTAATGAATCATTTCACTGTTAACTATTATATTTAAAATGCCATTCATATTACCACATCTTTCACCTTCTAGCATTAAGATCTTACCCTGTTTTTCAACCTGATTTCCCACCAGTCCTATATCCATGATCCACATTCTGTAGACAAATACAATCCCTCCATGTTGGTCAAACACAACCTCAATTCAACAATCTCTATGCCTTTCCCCTGCTGTTTCTTTCTTTCTTTTTTTTTTGTTCTTGTTATCTGGAGCTGTAATTCATCCAACCTCCAGCACCACTTCCTTAGCACATTGGTAAACATCTGTGAAGAGAGAATATATCCCTCATCATAACAAATGAATAAAGTCATTCCATCCATCTTTTGAAACCCTATGAACTTGCATTTTTGCAGCATTTTGCAATTTATGTTGCACTTTATAAAAAGTATTCCCTTGGGCTTCCCTGGTGGCGCAGTGGTTGAGAATCTGCCTGCCGGTGCAGGGGACACGGGTTCGAGCCCGTTTTGCTTGTATGGTTCTTGTCGCATCATCGGATAATGTGGACCAAAACATGAGCCATCACTCATGGCTGGTGATCTGGTGCTTCAGTAGCCCTGGTCATGGAACAAAAATATTTTGGTGACCTAGTGTACCACTGTAGTCTGTGATTAGGCTGTGGTTTTCCACATGGAGGATAAGCATGTGTTATGCTAATACGTCATTCATCACTGCACTAGATTTCCAATTTCAAAGCTACTTTAGTAAAGGAAAACTTTTTAGTTTACATGCACACACCATTTTCTCCAAAGTATTCTGTCTCTTGCATGTACCACCACTTATTCTAGTACTTCTCTTCCCCAACTAGTCTGGGCAAATCTTGATTATTTTCCAGTCTCAGATTTAAGCTGTCCCAGATTTAGCCACCTCTTCCTTCTTCTTGGGTCAACTCTGAGAGCAGAGGAAGTTTCTCCTTCTTTCTCATACCCAAGAACTGCAATATTTCCTGTTCTACATATGCCATTGTCCCCCTCCCCATCCCACCCTAGAGGAGAACTCACCTTTAAAATTATCACTAATACTACTTAAAGTTCTAAGGAAATTACTTTATAACTCTGATCTTTGGTTTCTTCATATGGAAAAAGGACCTCTGTAAAAATTTTAAATAACCTCATAGACACTAAGATCAAATAATAAGAATAATAGGAAAGATCTAAACAAAATACATGTGTTTGAGTTATTCTTAAATCCTTCCCAACTCAATAGTAACAAAATTAGGGCTGGGGAAAAAAGATATGTTACTCAGAAGATTTTCTACTTCAATGCAAATCACACATTATATCAACCCTAGGCAGGATTATGTTGGTATACCACTTGCAGTTCTATGTGAAAGGGGGATTTTATTATAATAAATAAAAAAGAGGTTAGGAAAGATAAATTGGGATGAGAACAGGAAACAGGATTCCAGTGGAGAAGACTTTTTTGAAAAGGATAATTTCATCTTTGTATATTATTCTTTCCCTGTCTTCCTGCTGTGCTCAATGGTAAACAGGATGTTTTCAAACCAGTTCAGTTTCTCTGTAGAATTGATAATGATGATGATGGTGGTGGCAATTTATCTCTTTAAAAAATATAGACATGAAAATGGTAACTTTAAATTATTTATAACATACCCTGAAATGATTTGCAGTTCCTTAATGGTTGCCTGATTATTGAAAATTTCAAAGTATTTTCAATTTAAAATCATCACTCATGCAGCATTCTAAAAAATTAATTTTTGCTTCTCCTCACATAAATCAAGAAGTTCCATCAAGAAGTTTCATTTCCATGATTACAAGAAACTAAGAAAAAAATCATGATGAAAGATTAAAATGGTCATAAGAGCATGCTAATTTGCATACATATGGTTTCAGAAAATGTTCTCTACCTTTACCTTGTGAGTATTAAATATGTTTAATGCAACAGAGAATATCATTTATGCTTTGTGATATTTGGAAATGGCTGTATCACTTTTGAACTGGAGGTGAAGTAGAATATCTTATTTCAATATAAGTAACAGAAAAACAGATAATGTGTGATTTACTCAAGATTTCATTATTTATGTATCTAAATTTCCTGACTCCAAGCAAATCCTCACCAAGTGGCTAATCTTGGTTTCTAATGCCACATTCCAATAAAAGAAACCAGGCTTCCTTGGATGAATGTCTGATTCTAGGCGAAGGAAATCTACAAGTTGAACCTCCTGAAGTATTGTCTAGTGCCAGGAGTTAAGTGTGTATACACACACACACACACACACACACACAAACAACACATATATTTTCTTTTAGATAGCTTTTGTGTCCCTTTGACATATATATATGTATATATATATTACATTATATATAATATATATAATGTATGTGAAAGGGACACAGAAGCTATCTAAAAGAATTTTCAATGGCTAAAGCTGAAAGAATTTTAGCAACAAAATAAATAAAGTGGTACCAGATTATAATCCAAAATATAAAATTAACATACATATGTCCATACTGATGTAAATGAATGATTGAATAAATAAATGAGAATAAAAATATTTCATGCAGAAAAATTTCAAAAAATTTATGTAGATACTCTGTCCTCAGGGAGCTGGAGCATAGCTTCCTACTCCTTAGGTGTGGGCTGTACATAGTGACTTCCTCCAAAGAGTACAATGTAGAAAGAGGGGAAAAGAGTAACTTTACACAACAGAAACTTGACAAGCACTCCCTCGCCAGGTGATCAAAGTCAAGGTCAGTGATAAGTCATGTTGATAGTATGTACCCTTAATATGATTTGGTGAGAATGGTGATTTACCCCTGTGGTCTTCCTCCTCAAACCCATAACCTCAGTCTAATCATGAGAACATTAGACAAATCCCAACTGAGGTATATTCTACAAAATACCTAACCAGTACCCCTCAAAAATATCAAAGTCTGAGAAAATGTTACAGCCAAGAGAAGCCTAAGGAGACATAATAACTAAACACAATATGATATTATAGAGGAAATCCTGGAATAGAAAACAAGCATTAGGTTAAAAACTAAGAAATCTGGATAGAGTATGAGCTTTAGCTAATAACAGTTTATCAATATTGGGTCATTAATTGTAACAGATGTTCTATGCCAATTTAAGATGCAGCAGGAGAAACTGCTTGTAGAATGCACAGGAATTCTCTGTATTATCTTTGTAATTTTTTCTGTCAGTCTAAATCTATTCTAAAATAAAGTATTTATTAAAAATAAAAGAAAGAAACATAGAAAAAATCCAGTACGTAAATCAGTTTCTACGTACATACATTTGATTATGTTTGTGTGATTGTTTCTCTGTCTGAGACTGAGTTTTGGAACTTGTTTAGCCATTGCAGGGAGAGGGTAGGAAAGAGCTTCCTTTTTAGTAGCTTATTTTATTTGGAGTCAATTACCATATAGTTGGGAATTTATTTGGAAAGGAATCAGTGCCCTGTACTTCCATATAGACAGTGAAGGACAAGGGACGGGTTGGTATATTTAAACCTCAGTTCATTGTGCTTTAGTGCGTAGGGAGTGGAAGGAAAGTCTTATCAGGATGGGGCAGGAATGCTCCCCAGATGCTCGGTTTCATTCCCACCTTGCATTAAAAAAAAAAATCACTTTGTGGTACAAGTGAGTGGAAAGGCTAACTACATAGGTCAGAGTGTTATTATTACTTTACCTAGAGGTAATCTTTAGTGATTAGTGCCTCATGGATTTTACTATGTAACAAAAGCAGCTGTTAAACAAACACTAAAGTCACTAAGCAGTGTATGCAGTTTCAAGATACTTGCACAGTTTATGTACTTTCTATTTATAAAGCATATATACACATATGTGTACGTAGGAATATATACATATACATGCATGTATATATATATATGTGTACCTATGCTGTAAACTGAATTTGCATATGTGTCCATTAATTTAAATTTACTTTCTTTAACATTTTAGAGACAGAATTATGAAGAACTGTACTACCATTTTTATGATTGGAAAAACTGGCATTGTTTTATGTCTCTTATAAAAGACTTCATTTGAGCCAGCCATTTGTCAATTATTTTGCCATTTAAAGAAATCATGATGTTAAAACAGAAGTCTCTCTTAAATCAATTCCTCTAGTAGCCCCAAGCCCAGTGAAAACATCAAAGTACCTAAATGAGGAGAGGGGTCTGGATTTTCAGTGATGTGAAGGGAGAAAATAGCCTTTCCACCTTTAAGCATAACATATGCTGTAAATTGAAGGAAAAAAGGTCTCAAGTGGTATCCCAGTACAGTGTCCTGTAATTAAACTCAGATGTAGGTTTGACCCTTGCACTCTTACTTCCCTCCAGATACTTGAAAGGAGAGTGGATTAAAGACATTTAAAAGTTTAACCTGTGTTGGTTGCTTTGGAGGATGAGCCTTTTTTACCCAGAGGTGCCTGTATTAGTCATTTCAGAGAAAGTTGTTTTCTTAGACACTCTAGTTCAGAGGTAATGTTCCAAGTGTTGGTAAGTTCTTTTATCACTGTGTGAAAATGACCAAAGTTATACTAACAGGAAAATGATGCATGGAATTGCAAAGAAATTGGCTTAAATGGTATGAGCAATTTAGTTCAAATATATATATTCTAATTGCTAATTTATTATAAACCCTTAGTGTTTTTGTTACATCTACATAATAAGTTGAAAGTAAGAATTAACAGAAGGTTTAAAATGTGTAGGTTCAGCAGCCAATCCAGATCCTTCTTCTTGCAGGTGACCACTCGGTATCGAAATTCTATAATTGGTTCTACCTTCTTCCAAAAGTTCTGAATTTCCACTTGTAGTGTATGTGTGCTTGAGTATATTGGCATATTGCAAACACTTTTAAGGTTTTGCATCAAAGGAAGCTGATGCTTTTTATGCGAAGTCCTGATTTTTACATGTGGATCCCTAGGATTGACACTAACAGGAGTCATGTGTCTAACTCTTTGCATCAGAGTGAGCAATAAATGTATTCAACAATAGTAAATTACCTTAACCTCTCTCAGGAAATAAATGGCTTCACAGTGAGAAAGTGGTTGCCTGAGTCAAAAGCGTAAAAATGCCAGCCGTAAATAAAGGTGAAAAACCCTCATCCCCGCTGGGATAAAATAACATTACATTCCTGAGATACTGACTGGAGACAGACAATTTCTTTGGAGATTTGTTTGGTCCAGGATTAGAGAGAAAATAACTTCAAATAATTTATTATCATGTCGCCCCAAATCACAACCTTGAGCGTAAGAGGAGAAAATCTACTTTCAAATCAATTTTGCATTGACAAGTAGGGAACTAAAACTTTGGTGGGAAAAGTTATCTGTGGTAAGATTTATATGTCTGAAGACAAATACATATTATATTTTAGAGATGACATTTTTATCATATATGTACATGTATTTCCTCATAATTTTAGAGTTAACAAATAGAAATCAGAAATCTTTTGGAAAGATAGTTTTTCAAGCCAGTATAAATGACAAACGCCATAAAATGGAGTTGTAGATCTCATTTTATTTATCCAGCTACTATTACTTTTTCAGTGGTATTTAAGGAATTATAATGCTTGATTATTAATCAGTATTTCCACATATTTAAACTAAAAGCAGAGAATAGTTCTCTTCCCTCAATAGTTGTAACAGCGAAATTTTAAAACTTCACTTTACAATTAGTCATATATTTGAACTAAACATCATTAACATAAGATTTGCTCCTAACTGTTTGGCCGTGGAAATGAAGAATTAACTGACAATGAAGTAAATAAGGGCAGGTCCATTGTTTGGTTGTTTTTACAGTGGAAAAAGTATAGTTTTAGCACTCAAAGAAACTCCAGACTGCTGCTGGCTATGAAAAGACCGCTTTCGCATTACTGCTGTTTTCTTATCTGTCAAATGCATTTAATCACACTCACCTTGTTCTACTGTATGTTGTTTGGCTTAACAAATTAATAGCTCTTAAGTGCTTTGGAAATATAAATCTCTATATAAATAATAAAACATTATGACAGCCTTGGGATAAGTCAGAGGAGGGAGGGATTAAAGAGTGATGGCTTGTCCTCTAGGATTGTAAAGGTTTCAAAGAGTGGAGTTTTTTAACTGACTATTTCTTACAATGGTATAAGATCTTCTCAAGACTGACTAAAAACAGTTATATTGGATAATTTAAGACTGTATAAGCAATTATAATTGAACCATGATGTTAAAAGACTATCCATGTTAGCAATTATAATGAAAGCAATAGGACACCCTCCCTTCCCTTCTTACTAATTACATACTCATTCAGGTGTTATTTTGCATGTGTGCACATTCTCAAACTACAACATGCTTGATGATATGGGGATTACAAACAGCTAAAAAATATGGTTTCTGGCCTGAAATATGGAATCTTTCAACCTTATAAGAGAACTAAATATATACAAATTTCCTTAGTACAATATATATTTGGATGTGCTAATTACTCTTAGGGATATGAGAACGAGACAGTTTTAGAATTGCAGAAGAATGGGAGCTAATCCGACCCTGATGTGGCGAGGGAAGATGGGGATATAGGAGAGACCGGGGTCTGGATGTTTTTGATAATGACCCAGCCCTGGATCTGAGCCTTGCAGTAAGTGAGACTTTGGAAATGCAAAGACAACTTGGAAGACGTTCAAAGCAGAAAGAATAGCTTAAGCAAGACAGGTAAGCAGGAAAACACAAAACATATTTAGGAAAATAAATAGTTTAGCAGCTTGGGATGTGTCAAAGTGGGTCAGAGGAGATAAAGCTCTAAAGATAGGTTGGCGCCAGGTTGTGTAGGCTCTTGAACGACAGGTTAAAATGTATGAGCTTTATTGAGTGGGAGATTGTAAACTACTTCTTAAAGTCAAATAAACATTTTCCTAAGAGTTGTTTTAAATAGTCAGAAAGAAGACATTTTATTTAAGATGAGGCTGTATACAGTTCATTTAGAAATATCCTTCCTGCCTGTGGTTAAAAAAATAAATAATATGACAGTCAATTTGACACTAGATTTCTGACAACACATGATGATATTTAGACTAAGGCTACATTAATATGAAAAAGCAAGTGATTAAACTATTCTCAATGTTTAATGGGAAATTAATTTTAATGGAATAGCAACTTTTTACTTATTACTGTATTTATAACAATTTGTGCAAATTTGAGTCTAAATTTATAACATCACAGATGTCTCTATGGATCTTACATTTTAGAGCATTTTCTTTAGATCATTTCAGAACTTGAGAAATGTTAGTATTTTTTCTCATTCAAAAGGTAATAGAATTCAAAAAGCGAGAATCTCACTTTCATGATTCATTATTTACTCTTTTTTTCTTTTCACCAAAGTAAATTGGACTTTACTTTAAAATGTACTTTAAATAGACAAAATTATACCAAAAAAAAAGCTAAAGAACCTAAAGGTTTATAAGGGCCTGTACTCTATAAATGACACATTTTATGTGTATAATAACCTGTGAATATAAAAACTTTAAGAGAATTTCAACCTAGGGGATACGTTAAGGAGGAACTAGTTTTAAATGTTTGTTCCAAATTATTTCGGTGATTGGTAATCCCTATGCAAAATTTCAAAAATTTAAACTTTCTTCTAGTCTTTGAAATTATCATATTCTATTTTTTAAGCAAGGTTACATTTTAACAAATGTTGAAACAAACAAAAAAATGCCTAGAGAACACACACATGCACAAATGACTCACATTTTGTTAGTTGCAACAAACACAAGAAGGTGGAAAATATTTTACCTTCCTAATAAACATATTGAGGCTATTTTAAATGATCTAAAGAGAAACCCATTCATGTGTATTGTGCAAACTGTCAATGCCTCAGACATCTAGAACCTCTAAAATGCTCTGACTTTTCTTTGTTCTTCAAAGCCTTGCAGTAATCATGATCCATTTCTATTGCTTTGATGGTTAGATAGCAAACTCCCAAGAAATCCGGGGAGACATTAGCACATACAGCCACAATTTCTAATAAGACGGCTACTTGCATACAAGATCAGCCACAATTTAAAATGTGTTGTGATAGATACGGAAAGGCAATAACAGATTTATATTTGCATGTACAGTACCAAGATTGCTTTTACAATTTAATTCCTTGAAGATTACATCTCATCACCTTCTTTTATAAAGAAGACTACATTCCCTGAGGAACTAACTTGCTCTGAGACCCAGCTAAACTAAAATATGGATTAATAAGATAATATTTATTATTTATGAATTTTGCTGTAGGAATGATTTCGGATTAAATCATCAGAGAAGTTTTTAACATTCTTGAAACTTGATAACACATGTTTAGAGGACATTATTTACTCTTAAACCAGTCATAGTAGCAACAACTTCCTCTCTGGAAAATTCCTTTAGAAGCAATATTGAAATGAGTTGGGATCCACCCACCTTGGAAGTGATTTGGTGCAGACTTCTTGTTTGTGGATGAAAACAAATTAATAGCCAGAGCTATAAAGTGACTTGCCCAAAGCCACACAGGGTTTGCTATCAAACCCAGATCGTTTTTTCCCCCTAAATTCAATGATTTTCCAGTTACAACATGATGTTTTCAAAGGCAATACTTTGAAGTATCAGCTTTGTATTAGGCTAAGCCAAATACAATATTTTCCTTTTGTTATTATTTGATTTAAAAACTGGCTTTATTAATAATGTCAGTGAAGTTAATTACAAATACTAGCAACTTGTACTTTTGTGGTTTCTATTGCACACCTTCTCTTCTAAAATAAAGCAGCGATTACACAACTTCTGAGAAGTTTTTCTAAAGGAATGTTTTTCTTTACTGACTTAAATTTACACTTAAATATACAACAAATATAATAAATGACACTTAATGGATACGTACATGATTTTTGAATATATACATATACATTGTTATACCATACGTAGAACCTTTTCTTGACTAGTTGACTTTAATATTCCATTTGAATTATGGATTCCATCAAAAGGGTAATGAGTATTCGTCTTTCTTTATAGAAAGGATTAGTATGGTTTAGGATTTCCGAAATCAAGAATGTTTTATGAAGAAACAGGGTGGAGTTGGCTATGAAAGTGTTTGATGATGATGATGTGGTTTTATAATGTATAGTTATACAAATATCAAGTTTAATTTTTTCTACTGATTTTATTTAGTTGTGATCAATTGATGTTTTATAGATTTTTCATTAATTCAAGTTTTCTAATTATTTTTTTTAGGATGGCATTTTGTGGCCATAAGTGTATCAGTCTACTTGCTACCCAGTAGTTCTACAGGTTTTTTTTTTTTTTTTTTGGAGCTTTTTAACTATCTTATATAATTCTACAGTCCAATAAACATATATTGAATTAAAGATGTAGAAGTACTTTTCATTGTCTTAACTCCACTAGTTAGAAAGTGACCATGATTGGGCTATCATGCTTACGTGTTACATAAACTCTGATAAAAGATTTGGAAGAGGAGGGAAGATTACATGTACAGAAAAATTTGGGGAGATATAGCATAGCTTGGCTTTTTTTCTTCTCCCTGATGTCTGTCACCTCTCCCTCCTCCTCCTCCTCCTCCTTTTATCTGTTTGCTGTAACTCTTGTCTTTCTGAGTTAAGAGAGTATTAAAATAACTCTAAACAGTAAGGCTACAGCCGGGGTTGACTATGTAATTTGTAGGGCTCAGTGCAAAATGAAAATGCAGGACACTTTATTAAAAAATTGTTCAGGATTTTGAGATGTGACAGCATAGCGTTAAAGTAAGCAAGGGGCCTTTCTAATCATGGGGCCCTGTATGACACCGCAGGTCACATGCTTATAAAGCCATCCCCTGCTACAGCTTTCTGAAAGAGATGCACAGATTTCCCGCTTTATCTTTTTCTTCTAAATTCCTGACAATTTTCTACACGGGCAAATATCATCACAGAAACAGAACCATAAATTGCTTCATTTCTATACTTTCCTTATGCACAGGAGCTAATGATTGAAACAAAATCATTAATTAGTGTTTGTACTAGTTCCCTATTGCTTCTGTAATAAGTGACCACAAACTTAGTGACTTAAGACAACACGAATTTTTTATCTTACTATTCTAGATGTCAGAAATCTGAAATGGGTTTTACTGGGAATCAAGGTGTCAATAGAGCTCTAGGGAAGAACCTGTTTCTTCTTTGCCTTTTCTAGCTCCCAGAGGTGCCTATGTTCATTGCTTCATGAGTCCTTTCTCCATCTTCAAAGCCAGCAGCCTAGCATCTTCAAATCTATATCACATCACTCTGACCTGCTTTCATCATCACATATCCTTCTCTAACTCTTTAGAGAACCCTGTGATTACATTGGGACACCTAGATAATACAGGCTACTTTACCCATCTTAAGGTCCTTAATGTAGTCAAATCTGCAAAGTCGCTTTTGTAATATAAACTAACATATATACAGGTCCAAAAGATTAGGGCGTAGACATCTTTGGGGTGCTTTAGTCTGCCTAACACAGTAGTTCTTCTTGTACACATACTTTTTTACTAGTTATAGTAATTCTATGGACAATGTCATATATTCAACTCAAAGTTTTCTGACTTAAAATTTATCTAAATAATTAATTTTCCCTGAACTTCTAGTTAATTGGATGTCAAAAATTAACCCCAAATTTAGTTTAAGATAAGAAAGACATCTAATTGTTTTCTCTAGGCAGGAGTATCATTTTACCCTCAAATACCATCTATAACATGTATGAAATAATTTTTGCTTTTTTACCTAAGAAAAACCTAAAAGCTAATGTTTATGAGGCATATATGTTTTTTCTATATAATATGAGGATCACTCTTTTTTTCAGATACACACATACATACATACATTTGTAAGTTCATATTTCATTACATTCCCAGTTAACACATTTTCCTACCAACTTCATTTATTCATAATTGCTTTTTAAAATAGATTCAAATTTTCTAATCCTTTAGTGAATTGTAAGACTAGTTGCTTCTCACAAATAAAAGGTTAGTAAATATTTAAAAGACTTGGGCTCATGTATGTGTTCAGTGTTTATTGCATGCATACCCCAATAATAAGAATTATAGGGAATATAGAGCATAAATTAAAAGTTTCTGGGGAAACTATGCAGATATCAAACAGTAGATATAAATTCAGTAAAACAAAATATACATCACCTCATGAGCATGGTGAGCTGTGGGTTTGTTATTCATCTAGAAAGTCTCCTTGGAAAACCTTTGTTTTGGGGAAAGAAAGCATTAACGGAATGAGAGGACCTGGCTGAGTGAATAAAAGAAGGTAGTCCTCATAGTAACTGAATGGTGTAGCCAAAACTTCAGGACTGCAAACAGAGGACTAATGGAGGGAAAGCAAACATGCATACTCACTGTGAATGGAAAAAAGAACAAAACAGCTAGTGTAGCTGCAAAAGAGATTCCTTGTTAAGGGTAAACACAAGAAGGATCCATTACTGTGTGTTTAAGCAGTTGGGTTTAATCTTCAAGGTAACATAATTAATATCAATTTAGTGGTTTTTTTCATACTCAAAGTATGAATCAGCTGTGAAGATTTTAAAAAGAAATTACATTATGGAGCTTGATATGTAATTTGGCTGAAAGATTGAAAACAAGCTTGGGGGAAAAAGTAAGAGTCTAAAAAGTTAGACTGTTACAGTATTGCCAGTATAGCCTAGCCAGAACTTGGATTTAATGGTGGAGGTAAGAGAAAGATAGGCAGATCCAGTTAATATTACACACACACACACACACACACACGCACACACACACCGGCTGCATGAGATACATTTCATGTGTAGTGGTGCATTGAAAGTCATATAAAATATCTAAACATATGTGATGATAGTAGTAATGCTAGTTAGCTTTGTTGAATATATTTGTAATGCCAGACACTGTGTTTAGGGTTTTCCATTAATTTAATTCCCACAATAACATTGCATAATCGTCTTTAGAGATGAGGAAGCTATAATGGCATTTAAGTGATTTGCCAAAGTAACCAGTAAATAGATACTAGAATTTAACTCCTGGTTTTTGAACTTCAAAACCTACACTCTTTCTAGTTTACCAAACCAAAGACAGTGGCATTTGGCTTAAGATTCATTCCCTTTGTATGCCCAAACCTCATTTGATCTTAGAATCATTAAATCTTAGCATCAAAAAGATCATAAATCTCATTTAATCCAAAATTCCATTCTATGTGGGAATTGCCACTGCAACCACTGTAGAAAATGTTTGCTGCTCCTTGAACGTTTCCAGTAAAGGAGACTTTATCAACTCTAGTTTAAATTTTTGTAAGTTCCAGTGGCTAGGAAGTTTGTCCTTATTTTGAATTGAAACCTGCTGCCCTGTAACCTTCACTTTCTAGCCGTGATACTGCCCTCTGGAATTATACACACACACACAAAATGCCTCTCTGTTCCACAGACAGCTCTTCAAAGTGCTTGAAAATGACCATCAAAAGTCCATTCTGAATGAAGCATCTTGAGTAGTTGTCTAAATCATTGAACAAAGGTGTTCATTTCCTTCACCATTCTTTACACTGCTCAGCATGCTGCAGCATGACATAGGTAAATTAGTGTTATTAATCTGTTTAAGACAATATGCCATTTACTTTACATTTCACCTGGGTCCAGAAGATGGTCTATGAAACATTTTGATCAACTTACTAGCTTTCTCTACATGAGGACCAATCAACAAAACCAGTGTACTTCAGTCAATACCTTCCGCTTTCCACAATTAAGATAGACACCCAACTTTTGATAAAAATAAGACCTTAGTTCCAGCTGCAATATGAACACCTGTGAAGCTGGAGCTTTGGAAATCTGAGAATTGTGCAGGCACTTCATCATCGTTTACACTTTACATCTTTAGTGCTCAGCTGTGAAGTCCCAACCAGTGACCTGCTGACGGCTTTTCCAGTAAAACAGAGGAGACGTAAACCAGGGCAAATCAGACATGCTTAACAAGAGCCTTCTCGCCAGCTGTCAATGAGCCATGCAGCACTGAGGATGCCCAGTAGGAGACTCTCCTATATCTGACTTTTGACTAGTTAGGAGTGTTTGGTTAAGCATTTCAAAAAGTGATAGGTGAGTGGGGTCTTGAGTTGAAGTTATGGGTCAGATTCCAGGCTTGCAGTAGCACATAGCAGACAGAGAAAAATAAATTACTGGGCTTTCAAGTGTACATAGACATACTTCATGGTATGACTGAAAGCTAAGTTCTATTTTATAAGTTAACATAAGTAAGAAATATTGTTAAAGGGAAGTTAAAACTCCTAAAATTTCTTGTCAATAAAATAATGGCAAAAGAAAATAAATAATGGAGAGGTGGGTATCAAAGGCATATGAAAGATAAAGTAGCATGTGAACCTGAGAGTAGAGGGAAACACATTCCCCTCTTACTTTATCTTAATACCCTGGAGGATGATGATTTAATTTTGTCGCCCTGTCTTCTCATTCATGAGATGTTAAAGTTATTCAAAAGACAATTTAAGAGAAATTTATGAAGAAGAAATATATTTATTTGAAACTCACTTTTAGGGTGAAATTTTATAGGGAAGATCTTTTTATCATATACATAAATTTCTTATAAAAATGGATTTTTTATCATATAGATGTGACCTCTTGATCCTACTTGGGTCTCTTAATTAAAAATGAAACATGTATAGATGGAGATGTGTTTACTCACAGATATATATATGTGTGTGTATCTACATATACATATACATGAATGGAGTAATACTTATTATGTATTAATGATGTGTATTAATGTCATTATGTATGTAATGTACATATTTCAATGTATCGATCACACAATTTAGATATTATATTAAGTTATTGTGCAATATTAGAATTAATATTTATGATAATACAAGTATTAATATGTTATATGTTATTAATGGATTCATGATATACTTTAGGTATTATCGAATTACAAGAAAGATACTACTGTTAGCTAGAAATTTACATTTTTCTCAGAAAGCTAAAAATGGTATTGAACTTTGCTGCATAAATAATTTATAATTAAATATGTCCATTAAGAAAAATATCTCATATTAATGCAATTTAGATATTTAAATGTTGTTCACAAGCATCATCTCATTTGATTCTCTAACATTTAATCTTCACTTGGCTTATGGTCATCATATGCCCTGATTCAGAGCTGATGATAATGAATTCTATGGTTGTTCAAATTATTAATAAAAGGTAGAGAAAGTATCCAAATTCAGTTTTTCTGAATCGCTAACCTGATCTTTTCCCCCCTTATAATGAGAACTTATTTGTCCAAGATAGCAGCTTTTTACATGTTCAATCGCATAGAGAATGCATTCTTAGATTTGCAGTCAGTAAGAACTGATCAACAAAACTGTACTATCTTAAGAATAAACTCAAAGCTTTCCAGATATCTAAGAATCAGTACCTTAGCATGTTTTCGCTGACATTTTTTTCCAAATATATTTAATTTTATGAGGAACAACGAGAGGAAGAGAGCAAGAGCCGTTCCTGAAAAGTTCTTTATTTTGAAACAAAAGCACTTATTT
The DNA here is from genome assembly GCF_028021215.1 of Eschrichtius robustus. Lineage (NCBI taxonomy): Eukaryota > Metazoa > Chordata > Mammalia > Artiodactyla > Eschrichtiidae > Eschrichtius > Eschrichtius robustus. Next base: position 50,722,617 of record NC_090831.1, on the reverse strand, counting down.
TTGTATTTTAACAAAAATTTTTTTTTTCTAGATTATCCACAGACTAGTAGGAAAAATAGCCCTGGTTGATTTTTTTTTTTGGCTAGTCTTATGACTCAAGTAAAACCATTCAGAAACACAGTCCATATGGTTGGCTTTTTGAAGTGTGCTTAGTTCTCCATTTGGGATTCTCGATTTATACTACTCAGTCTGATTTGGATAACATGCAGGTTCCCTTCAGTGAACTGACCTGGTGCAAACATGAATGGATTAATTCCATAATAAATTATGGAGGCAATAAAGCTTTCTAGATGAGTTTGCCTCTTAAGTAACAATCTTTTATGTCACCTTATAAAACTGAACTTTTGTTTTATTTGTAAGTCATTCTGGCATAGTAAACTGTTTGAATTTGGGGCATTTAGTTTTGGGTCTGAGCATATTCTTTCTTGGTGCATTATTTTATGATGGTTCCAGAGCTACTTATCAGCCAAAGCACCTGAAAGTTCCTTGAGGATACTAACATCTAGTCGAAATAACATCACACCTAAAGGTGCATGGAAATATAGACTCCATATAACTCTGAACTCCAGCTGTTTTTCACCTATTTCTTTTTCTATTTATTTTATGTCTAGGGGAAGCCTACCATTTGCCATGCACTGTTGTAATAAGATCACTTTGCTTCAGTTTTGTGTGAAATTATATTGCATAGAATATGCACTTAGGCCCTTTATAAGATTGCTATTAGGGTAGGAAATTTCTCTCAGGCAAATAAAGAAATTATGGATTATTTGATCATATCCTGATGAACACTGGGTGGTAGAGATGCCCAGAATAATAATTCTTGCCCTTATTGGATAAATTGTTTGTTGTACTTAAAAGCAAAACAAAACAAAACAAAAAAACGCAATCCTTTTTGTTACTTAATCACCACTGCATGGGATTATCTTATTTAAGGGAACTTTATTTTGCTCAGTTTTGAATTTACTTAGGTCCCAAACACCAGAGATTTTTTTTTTTTTTTATAGATTTATTTTATTTATTTACTTAGTTTCTGGCTGTGTTGGGTCTTCCATTGCTGTGCGCTGGCTTTCTCTAGTTGCGGCAAGCGGGGGCTACTCTTCGTTGCGGTTCAAGAGCTTCTCATTGCGGTGGCTTCTCTTGTTGGGGAGCACAGGCTCTAGATGCGCGGGCTTCAGTAGTTGTGATACATGGGCTTCAGTAGTTGTGGCACATGGGCTTCAGTAGTTGTGGCTCGCAGGCTCCAGAGCGCAGGCTCAGTAGTTGTGGTGCATGGGCTTAGTTGCTCTGTGGCATGTGAGATCTTCCCGGACCAGGGCTCAAACCCGTGTCCCCTGCATTGACAGGTGGATTCTTAACTACTGCGCCACCAGGGAGGCCCCCTTTTTTTTTTTATGTTTTTCACTTTTCATATAGGTTATGATATAGCAGATATCTGCAGAGATGTTTGTTGTTAAATTAGTGAAGTTTTATCAACCCAGATCTGCATTAAGAGTCCAGGAGGTTATTATGAGTTGGGTATTAGGGTGGACTTGGAGGAAATCACCTAGACCCCAGGCCACAGGGATAATATAATAGCATATAGATGTTGAACATTGGCTCTGCCCTCAGTTCCAAAGTAGGCCTTGGCTTCACTAAAGGCAAGAAATGTTTTGCTATTTAGTAATTTTACCATTTTCTAGATCTGCCATTTGGCTATATGAGTTCAGGAAAATTACTTAATTTTTATGAGCCTGCTTATTTGGTGGAACTAATTTGCAGCTCAAATAAGGTTATGAGTGTGAGACATTTACAAAACAAAAACAAAAAAAATTATAAATTCTAGAAATTTATAAAAGCAAATCAAAGTGAAAATCTAGTCTTCGCTGCCTCTCCCACCCCCACTCTGTATAGGTAGATCTTTTAAAGGAGAGTTGGAGATATTGTGCTCAAAACACTTTCTTAATTTATCCAAATTGGTAGATCTTTTCACCTTACATCGCATCAGTAAATTTTGGAAATGAATGAGGGAGAAGCTAAGGTGTTTTTAATACCCATGAATTCATGGCAGAAATGGCCTCTTCCTAATGAGAGGTTACCACTTTAACTCCCAAATGCAGTATGGGAAGATAAAAATAAACAGAAAAATAAAATAGAGTCAGGTAGGCAGAGTCCAAAATTCATGTGTGCCCTTACAGACTTAGCTTCTCAAAGTCTACTACTCTGTTTGGGAAATGGAGATTCATTCAAAACAAAAGAAAACATTTTCTTAGTACTTAATAATGTCTTTCACTGAAAATAGAGAGAAGTATAAAACACTGCTCCTGTCCTTAAGGAATACATTTATAATTTTTTTATGAGTTCAGTCTAGCCAGCTTCACATGGTTCTGATGAGGATGAAATGAACATGTATATTAAAATGCTTCCAAATCTGTGAAGCACACAGAAATGGAAATAATAAAGATATTAAGGTAGTATCAAATTCAAGTCAATTAAGTTAATTTCATTAAGATTTTTACTATTCACTGAATTTATTACATTGCAGTAGTATACCAGTGATGACCATGAGCAGAAACAAGGTTACGCTCTATCCACCTTACATCATCTCTAAGGACAGAAGAGCTGTTAGGGCTGGTCAAGAAAATAATACTAGTTAAGCATGTTCCATAGATAGTGAGCCTTTATGGGGCAAACCTTGTTGCTTTTAGGCTTTCACAATTGATTCTCAGTGGATTAGTATTTATAAACTATTAGAGTTATCTATTAGTTTCCTAGGGTTGCACTTACAAATTACCACAAATTCATAGCTTACAGGAACAGACATTTATTCTCTCATAGTTCTGGAAGCTAGAAGTCTAAATCCAAGAGGGCTCTAAGGAAGAACCCTTCCTTGTTACTTCTAACTACTGGTGATTGCCAGCAATCCTTGAAATTCCTTGGCTTCTGGCAGCAGAACCCACATTTCAGCCTTTGTCTTCACACAGCCATCTTCACTCTGTGTCTCTGATCTGCTTGTGTCCATTTTGTAAGGATATCAGGCATAGGGTTTAAGGCCCACTCTAATCTCGTATGACCTCATCTTAACTTGATTATGTCTGCAAAGAACCTATTTCCACATAAGATCACATTCACAAGTACTGGAGTTTAGAACTTCAACATGTCTTCTAGGGAGACTGATTCAACCAACAAGTGAGTCATGGGATTCAAAATTTGAATGTGTTTTTAGGTGGAGGCAGCAATGTAGGCAATTTGAAAACTCTGGTCCTAGAAATGCACTTGAAATGCATCTAATATGAAAGAGAAACTGAATTTTCAATTTAATTTAATTTAATTTAAAATAGTCACATATGGCTAGTGTTTGCCATGCTGGACATCGCAGGTCTCTCAGCTTTGCATAAAGTTACAGGGACATTACTGTGCTGTGAAATATTGTACTTTTCAGATCTCCAGATGGGTTCAGTGCAGTAATGTTCACAAATTGAAAAAATAAAAAACAAAGAAAAACCCCAAGTTTTCTTTGTTCACATCAGCATTAAATTTCTTCCTTGAACTGACAAAGTCTTAGATTGAGTGGGATAAGAGGAGAAATGATGAATAATTTCGCTATATCAATAGTCATTAAAGAATAAAATTTGTTCTGGCACAATTGCTATGTACTTTACAGCTCATTTAACTAACTGCTCATTATCCCATGAAATGGAAAAGCATCTTGGTGCTCAATTCCATCTGGATGACTAAAGGTCACTGAAGACTACTTAGAAAGTCAAGTGAAACTGATTATTTCCTACCAGGTAAATGCTTACATCTAAAATTCTATTCATATATAAAATATCAATTGACATCATTTTTGGCAAATTCAGCAGGGAAATATTGAAATTAAAATTAACCCTTTCAGTGAAAATAATTCCTTTCAGCCACAAAGGAGTTATTTTACTATTACTATTTTTTTATTACTATTTTTTGTTATACAATTAAGAGTATAAAAAAATTGGAATTTTTTGTTTTTATTCCTGCCAGATTATGTTTTCCTTACAGAGAGGGACTGAATCATACTCATTTTTTTAAGCGAATATATGTTTGTAACTTAATGGGGACTTTAAAGTATACATTTAAAGAAAACATGAATAAATGAATTAAGGTTTATGGTTGTCTTTTTTTTTAAGCTTCACATATCACACCACAGTAATAATTAGAGTATTTTGTCCACATCCTTGTGAGACTTTTAAATGTTTATCTCTACACAGTTCTCCATTTTATAATTCACACTTTATAATTACTGAATTCAAGAGTTTGCATGGTGAGTATTACCTGTAGGTCTTTCTTTAGCTGTGTTTGCCTCTTGTAGCTCCTTCTTTAACCTCTTTTTGCAGAATAGTCTTCATACTTCCTCATCCTTTGGCATCACAAGATGTAGGATGAAATGGCCAGATAAGTTATGATTTAAGACTGTGAATCCAAATAATTATTCACATTGGGAAAACATATTTTCTATGTAAATAAAAATTATGTTATTTAAAATCAGAAAAAAGGTAGTATGCTCTCATTTTTCTCATGTAACTTAATACCTTCGTTTCTTAATTTATACCTACTTTAGGATAGGCCTAAATCCTTGCAGATTTTTGATTTTTTTATGAAGCAGCAGTCCAAACTCAATCTTCAGAGAGAGCTAAGTATGTTGGCTTTCAGGAACAGAAGTAAAAGCAAACTACCTAATTACTGGGAATTTCAAGGACAGAAAATGTCTTATGCCAAGTCTAAAATATTTAAATTTTTCTTGAATTAATTTATAGCTGAGAAAATATGGATTTTTAGTTCTCAAAAATGAAGACTTAAAAAACCTACTTGAATTTGTATGTTTCTTTAAAACAACATAAGTTAGTGTAAATGAATCAGAAACATATGGATTAAATTTCCTTAAACTATTTATAGCCATAAATAGAGGAGGAAACCAGATAGTTGGCAAAATGTACTGTGGGCTTGCCACACAACAATCATTTGACAATTACTTGAATAATTTACCATCAATGAACAGGGCTGGTTTATCTCTCCAGAATTACTTTGAATGTGGTGAAAATATCTGTGGAATTTACTAGACCCCATTAATGGAAATTCTTATTTCTCTTTGCCTGGAAAGCTAAAATTTCAAATGGTCACCAATATTTAATCATAAATGTTCATAACACCCATTGGGAAAGAAGTTATATTACTTTCTCTTGATTATTTGAAACATTTACTTTACTAATCATTGAATTTTGTCTACAAAAATGCTGCTACATTTGGAATATAAAAAATATCAATAAGACTGAGGGTCAATATTGATATATCATTAGTAGAGAATAAATGAATAATGATAATTTGGAAATAATGAAAACACATGACTTTCTGCTGTTAAGCATTTTATACAATTGTATAAAGAATCAAGAATTTGCATTTTACTAATGTATAGTATATTTACATTGTAGCAAATAAGTATTAACTTTTATTTTATTAAATCTACTTACCCTTGGATATCTGAAGAATCCAGCACAGCACAGAGTCACAGATTGGTAGATGCTTAAATATGAAAACTATTATTAGTCTTTCTAAATTACTTCAGCATATTCCATCTGACACTGGGCAAAAGGGAATTTTGGGATCAGTCTGCTTTATAAGCCATGTAAATTAGTATATTATGAGTAATGCTTTCACCAAGGATTTGAGTGTGAAAAGAGGCATCCAAATTTAAGAACTGCTGCTAGCAAAATTCCCCATTTTCTTCCTTGGTTTTTATAGGAACCAAAGCATTTTTAGGTCATTAACTGGATGGGGTAATAATAATAATGCCACTACCAGTCATTTAGCACATGCTTTTGGCCAGGCACTGTACTGTCTACTTTATGTTTTGTTTTTGGGGTTTTTTGTTTGTTTGTTTGCTGGTAATTACCTTTTCTAATTCTTGACTTCATTAAACAAATCTCATATTCCTTTACTTTGTGATGATAGACTGACATAAAATCATAAATACTGCTGGATTTAAAATTTTAATCAAATTTTGAAGTGTTTCTAGTTCACTTTTTCTGTCTAATCTTTTGATGATTAAACTATACAGTTCAGTGTTTCCTATGTAACCTGGCACTTGTGCCTATTTGTCTATCTTCATGCAGGTGCATTCAGGCAACCTGAATCACGGAGTTTCTGTGGAATTTATTTTTATGAAATATAAAATTTAGATAACAACAATGAGCAAATTATTGAATAAAAAAGTGTGGATTCATAAACATCAAAGTCACCATTGTGTTTAATATCAGACTTTGTTCAGACTCATGTTTCAAGAAAGATAGTTTCCAAATTCTCCAATTTTAGTTATGAAACATGTTGTCCTTTACATAATCAAACATGTATGAAGTTCTATGCCTCTACACTATGATCTCAACATGTTCAAAAATCAATAATCCCATAGATGTTTTCAAAGAAAAATAGTCTCTTTCGATAGGATGTCTTACCTATGCAATTGATGAGTTCCTGGAATTGTGCTAAATTAACATCTCAGAGTGAGATGGTTGATCAGCTTCCTTTGCTCGTCTTCCAGGGGTGGGGATCAAGTCAGTGATTCAATAATATAAAGGTCTTTTTAAACTCCAAATTGTTGAGCTCCTATTGATTCAATGGCAATTGCATTTTTACAGACTCTGTCTTCCAAATAAATGTTTGAATTGATTCTTTTCAAAGGATATCTATTTTTTATTTTTATTTTAATCTTTTTCTTGGTAAATAAAAGAAATAAAATAAAAAGGAATAAAAATTGATATATTTTAGTAATCTTAAAATAAGTGCACATCTGTTAAAGGTTTGTTATCTAGAATATACAAAGATCTTTTATAACTTAACAATAAGAAAATAACCTAATTAAAAAATGGGCCAAGGACCTTAACAGGCACCTCATCAAGGAAATATACACATGGAAAATAAGCATATGAAAGGATGTTCAACATCATATGTCATCAGGGAAATGCAAATTAAAACAACAATGAGATACCATCATATACCTATAAATATGGCCAAAATCTAGAAAAATGACAACACCAAATGCTGGTAAGGATGTGAAGCAACAGGAATTCTCATTCATTGCTGGTGAGAATGCAAAGTGGTGCAGCCACCTTGGAAGACAGTTTGGCAGTTTCTTATAAAATTAAATATTCTATTAACCATATGATCCAGTAATCATTACCTTTGGTATTTACCCAAAGGAGGTGAAAACTTATATCCACCCCAAAACTTGCACATGGTTATTTATAGGGTCTTCATTCATAATTGCCAAAACTTGGAAGCAACTGAGATGTCCTTCAGTGAGCGAATGGTACATATACTGTGGTACATCTGGACAATGAAATAGTATTCAGCACTAAAAAGAATGAGCTATTAAGCCATGAAAAGACATGGTGGAAACTTAAATTCATATTACTAAGTGAAAGAAGCCCATCTGAATAGACAACCTACTGTATGTTTCCAACTATATAACATTCTGGAAAAGGCAAAACTGTGGAGACAATAAAAAGATCAATGTTTGCCAGGGCTGGGGTTAAGGGGGAACGAAAGATGAATAAAAAGAGAACAGAGAAGTTTTAGGACAGTGAAAATACTCTGTATGATATTATAATGATGGATATATGTCATTATACGTTTGTCCAAATCCATAGAATGTGTAACACCAAGAGTGAACTATAACGTAATCTATGGACTTTGTGTGATTTTGCTGTGTCAGTGTAGGTTCCTCTTCAGTGAAAAGTGTACCATTCTGGTGAGTGAGGTTGATAATGGGGGAGGTGACGCAAGTGTAGGGGAAGGGAATATAAGGGCAGTCTCTGTACCTTCCCCTCAATTTTGCTGTGAACCTAAAACTGCTCTTAAAAAAATGAAGTCTTAAAATGTAATTAATTTAATTAATAATTTAAAAAATCAAATAAATGTTATGTTGGACTAATTCGAAGATAACTGACTAATGAAAATGAAGTTTAAAATCTTCCATATCTTTTCTGTTCCATTGATTTTAAGAATATAAGACTTAGTGACTGTGATCTAAATTATTGTGTTGGGCTGGTTTAGGGAAGATGAGAACCTTATAGGTGACAGTACATCCTTTTTTTCTTTACTGAATTGACTTTTTAAAACCAGTAGAATTTTAGCATACCTCTTACAACACTGTCATATAGGTGGCATGGTGTTAATTAAAATAATAGCTAAGACCTTATAGATGTGGCAACCTCAGGAAGAGAACCAAATGATACAATACCAGAAATCATGACTTAGATTGCTTCTATTCTTTTACCTAAACATAAACTATTATTCAATAAATAAACATATACTTGGATAAATAGAAACTATTGATAGCTACACAGAATAGTCATTTTATTGAATCAGTTCGTATTAATAATTATAACAATGATTTTGCATTCATCCAACAATTTTCAGAGCTGACCATTTTAATTCTTACATACAATCTCTGATCTGTTATTGTTATTCTAAAAATTCTTGTTGCATTATTGTTATTATAATTCCTCATCAGACCTTTCGTTCTGAAAAATTACCAGTAGTAAATCACCCATAGCCATTAAATCTTTGTCATCTGCAGATAGTTTCAATTTTATTCTGATACTTTCCTGAAAGCTCTGCCACATGCTACACTTGCTATATGACAGAATTTCTGTCTTCCACAAAAAAACAATGGTCCCAGAGCCTGATGGAAAAAGACTGAGAAAGGTGCTCTAAACTATGAACACCTCAGAGAACAGACTCTTGGATACAGGTTTCCATGAGACTCCATGGGTACAGGTTTCTGAGCATGCATCTCTTAGACAACTTTCAGACTCTTACCAGTGGACTGAGGCTGGATTTGCAGGACCCTTTTTTTCTTTTATAATTTTTTTTAACATCTTTATTGGAGTATAATTGCTTTACAATGTTGTGTTAGTTTCTGCTGTATAACAAAGTGAATCAGCTATACATATACATATATCCCCCTATCACCTCCCTCTTGCATCTCCCTCCCACACTCCCCATCCCCCCCATCTAGGTGGTCACAAAGCACCGAGCTTATCTCCCTGTGCTATGTGGCTGCTTCCCACTAGCTAGCTATTTTACATTTGGTAGTGTATATATGTCAATGCTGCTCTCTCACTTCGTCCCAGCTTACCCTTCCCACTCCCCGTGTCCTCAAGTCCATTCTCTATGTCTTTATTCCTGTCCTGCCCCTAGGTACATCAGAACCATTTTTTTTTTTTTTTAGATTCCATATATATGTGTTAGCATATGGTATTTGTTTTTCCCTTTCTGACTTACTTCGCTACGTATGACAGACTCTAGGTCCGTCCACCTCACTACAAATAACTCAGTTTTGTTTCTTTTCATGGCTGAGGACCCTTTTTATCTAGAAACAGACAGCTTCATGAAAGCAAACTGCTGAACCAAATGCATCAGAACAAAGATTAATTATATAATACTGAATTAATTCATGAGTGAAATTTTATTATGTTTTTTTTGTTTGGGACAGTGTTAATATTGTCTTAATGTTATATCTTCTGGTTCTATGAAAAAGACCTTTTTCTTTCTTCTTCCACTTTTCTTATTAATTCATAAACTCTGCTTTTGTGAAATAAAATAAAACATTTTAAACTATCAGATACTCACTGATTGCCCTAGAGTTCAGAAACTCTTACTAAGTCACTTTTCATGGAAAAATAGTTATTTGCATAGGTTAATAAGAATCTGTCTTCCTTTTTACCAGGATGTTTTTGAGCAAATTGATGGGAGTGTCACATTTGAGAACAATGCCATTTTAAAAGGTTTGACAAGCCACTTTTTATGGAACAAAGGTGGTTTTACTTATGAAGTCAATGTCTACAGTCATCCCAGGAAATCTGGTCTGTTATCAGACTTTACTGGGTCTCAACTTTACAGGTGGTGACAAAGGTCACTGCCTAGTATTCCAAGAACCTACTAAATTTGGGGAACCTTGTGAAGAGAGGAATTTACCCAAATATATGGGTACAGCAGGTGAAATCAAGTTGCAGAAAATTTGTAGATCTTGTTTTCCTAGACTCTGCATAGTAATTTAGATCGGCTTTCTAAAGTTCAATCTGAAAATTTTTAAATGAGTTATCAAGACAGTATTAATCCTGTGACCTTAGTAAGTGTTGAGTATTGTATATCTCTAGATTTGCAAAGTAAACTCTAGGAGAACTCTATAGTAAATTAATGTCCTTGCAGCACGTACATAAGTAATCAGGCCAAATGTAGTGATCAGACCAAACATATTATGTAATCAAGAATAATCGATATATAAATCTTATTCACTACCACACTAAAAGTGTCATCATTACAAAAATTAATATTTAAGATGAAAATCTACCAGGATTTGATGTTGACTCTGGTGGATTTCCCTTACTTTCCTTTGCCTGGGGGTTTGGATACTGGAAAAGCAAAGCATTGAGTTACAGAGAACAAGAGCAATTGTCTTTTTGCTTTCAGTGGCTCTTAAATTTATGTACAAGAATGTTCATCACAGCGTTATTTAGAATTTTAAACACTGGGAGAAACCACAAAGGGTAAATGGTTAAATACATCCACATGGTAGATACTTCAGCCACTAAATTATGTTCAAAGAATTTTTAGTGACAAGGTACAAACCCTATATTAAGCATGATCCCAATTATGTAAATGTATGTATACATATAAGCCCACTCTCTGACCACAAACTTCAGCTTCCTTGATCATCTTTCACTGTTAATAATATTCCATCTCACTTGTACTTATGATCCCTTGTCCTGTTCAGTTTCTCCCTCTCCACTGGGCTCTTGCTACATCCTCTTCACCTTCAAGCTGGGGTTCACAAATACCTAATCTGGCATAACAAAATCCTAATTCCTAAAATTTTAAATCAAAACATTTTCTTCCTACATGCTATCAGAAAACAGCTGGGGAAGACTGATTAGCCATCAGAATACATCAATGTAAACACATTATTATCAACCTTAACACGTTCCTCATACCTTACAAGACATCTTAATATTTTTCTAGCAACTTCTGTCTTCCATTTTCTGAGGTGACCCATCTTCCTCTCTCATTCTCAGCTGATAATGTTAAATCATGGAGGAAATATTGCTCCTTCTGGCATAGGCCATTTATCCAGGTTCCCTTGGGACCACATCCCCTCCCAGTTTCTTATTCTGTCGTCCTTTATTACGTATCTTCTGTAGTAGTAGGTTTACTCTCCTCCTTTCACTTCCTATTCAGTTCTCAACTCATTTTCCTTCCACTAAAACCTTTTCTGTAGTAGTAGATTTACTCTCCTCCTTTCACTTCCTATTCACTTCTCAACTCATTTTCCAACCATCTTCTGCCCCAAACCCCAAACTTTCCCATAAAACTGATTTTGATGTGTTTACCAATAATTTCCAATAGAAACTCACTCATTACCTTACTTGCCTCTCAGCTGCCTCCAATGCACTTGACTATTCCTTCCATCTTGGAACATTCTCCTCCTTGCCTTCTCAGATACTAAACTCTTCTAGTTTTGGTTCCACCTCTCTTGAAGTTCCTTCTCATTCTTCTTTGTTTTCAGGAGTCTGGCGCCTCAGCTCTCAAACTTACTCACGTTAGTTCTTTCCTTTGTGTTCTAACTAATTTCAGTGACTTTAATTGTCATCTGCATCCTGACTGCTCCCACATTGTAATCATCAACCTGGTCCTGTCTTCTGAGTTTCAGACTGTATATATAACTGTTTAGGGAACATCCCCTCTTGGATGGTATTCACAATTAATGTCTTCAAAACTGACTCATGACGTAACCATCCTAACTGTCTCCTCCTCTAAAGTTATATTAGAAACCATTACATCTTTTATTATACCTCCCCCCTACCATACCCCCACATTCAATCAACAACCAAGTGCTTCCTAAAAGGTGGAATATCATTATTCATAACTAACTTGCTAAGTGTTTATTAATTTCAATGCAAATATATAACAAAACAGTATAATTTGGTAAGCCTCAAAATTTTAACAGATTAGCACCCCATTTAGGGAGAAACAATAATGTCACTTTGTCATGTCAGCATTTAACAAATGGATTGAAATTTATCATATTTTATAACTAGCTGTCTATTGAAATGGTGGAATTTTTCTACTTGGAGCTCTTTTAAAACAGGGAAGATAGCCATGTATTGTTTAGAGGAAGTTCTGCTTTAAGGTAGGAAGGTGAAATAAATTACCTTCCAACCTTTTTTTGAAGACTGTAATTCTTTTAGATTTCAAAAATCTCTTAGTGGACATTTCTTTTTATAAGCTTCAACTTTCAAAAACTATCTCTCCTGTAATATTTTTAAGTGCTTTCTACTTTCTAACATAAGATTTTGATGCGTATTCTCCCCAGTTGTTTTTTGTCTGTCCTTTGTATATTTGTTTTAATCTATGTGACTTGGTGTAAAAGAAGTCAGTGAACATTCAGGTTTCCAAAGTGTACATTGGAATGAAATTCAGGAGTTAGGACACTGAAGAAAAAAGAAAGAGCTGGAGTTACATGATAAAACAATAGAATTAGTTTCTGTTTAAAGAACACAATTTTCTCATTATCCCTAAAACGTATTAGATTGTTGATTATATTTTATAAATAAGTTTTTTTTTTTTCTGAGAAATCGCACTTTGGATCTTACTTACTTCTAATTTTAACAGTCTCAGGGCTCTAAATTCTGCTAGGTGTAAGCATGGCTCAAAAACCTACATGAAACAATTTCTGATAGACATTTAATAGCTGTCATTTATTGTGTTCCTAATAGGTGATAGGTATACCAAATATCTTACAAACCTGTCTCTTTTTCCCTTTAATCTTATTTTTAATCATGAGAACCTTGCAAGATTGATGTTGAGAATCCAAAGTTCATAAATTTATCAAGATTTTGTCAACTAAATAGTGACAGAGCAGTACTTGAAACAAGTGTCTCTGATTTCTAAATGTGAAAAATATCGTAAGTCCCTAGATATTAATTTTTATTTTCTTGCTTTTACCTATACTTGCTCCCTGTATTTTTGCCTGTGTAATAACTACTTTCTTCAAAAAATAAAGTTCACATGTGTGAGGGAGGGTGTAATATAGGCTTATTTCATCATAATAATGTTGAATGATTCTCAAGCAATCAATTGCATTAAGGTTTTGAAGCTCAACGTAAACTTAAATTTCCATTTTTTTATATTCTCTAATCTTATTATAGTGAACCATCAAGTTGTAAATAAGCCACCCATCATTTTATAAAAGACTTTTCTGCTTTAGTTTGGCCTTGGGCAAATTGTCATGTCATCACTACACAAGAAATTAAGCTGTGTCTGTGATGACAATTACTTGTGCAATTTCCTGAAATCCCAAACTAGAGCTGAGACCATGCCCATGATTAAAAACAGCACAATGGAAATATAGAGCTTCATGAAATATGGAATAAATCTATTGCAAAAATGATAGGGCTTTTTCTTTGGAACAGCAGAATAAAGAATCCTTAGAGAAGAACTATTAAATTTAAGAATGCCTGCCGATTGCCTAGATATTAAATATCTTACTTTTCATAGTTTTTCATGTTCTTAGGCTGTATGTAGGACTTTATTTTTAGTCCAAGATCTACTCGAAATAAAATATTATACCTTTAACCATGTTTCAGTTCTGTGTATCTTGATTAGATTTTCTTTTTGATCAAAGTCCTGATTTTCACATTTGAAATATTAAAGCACTTTCACACTTGCTTCTCATTCTCAATTCAAACAGGTGAAGAGAAAAAAAAAAACAAAAAAAGCTTTACAAGGTTTTCCCAGACTCTGGAGGGGCTAATTTGCAAGATTTTGAATCTCTGGAAAACAGTTCGGTTTAACTAAAAAGAAAATTAATCTGAGATGTTCTGATAACATTCAGATCATCACCCCTGATCAGCACATCTTTTTTGTAAAAAGACCAGACACATCTGAATTACACAGACTGGGAGATAATTAACCTGATTTTCATTTAGCTTTTCAAACAGTAAGTATAGGATCTTCGGCATCAAAGCGTTCACATCCCTTGTGCAAATTACAATGGCAGTAATGTAGACACTTCAATAATCAGTTCCTTTTCTTTTTTTCTTTTTTTTCTGTTTCAAATCCAAATGCTACCATCCAGGCTGTAAAATGATCCTAATCTATTTCGTTTGAGTTATCTTTTTGAAGGAAGTCAGAATACGAAGCCCCATACGGAAACAATCTTTATTTTCCATTGGCTGCATATGTTGCATGTCTAATGAAATGCATTTCACATATTTATTTTAGGTATGTGATAGAATTACAACATTGACAACTTTCATGATCTTCAAAAACTGGGATGTATTTTAAACATATGGCGATGCCTATCTCTGTCAGAAATGCTTAAATCTCATGTATTTAATTTGGTAAATATGAATACATAATTAAATATATTTTATTTATATATCTATACATTTATATAAATATCAAATGTATTTGATATTTAACAAACAAACATAGTTTTGAGATACTTGGATTTTTTTTAAATTTTGTTCATAGCAATTTTGTAAATACAACAATGAAATGTCACTGAAAATCTGCAGGTGAGATCACAGTTGATTATCAATTTGGCTTTGTCTGTGACAGGTATATTGGTCGAGAAAACTTTCTCCAAATTAAATCAGTAACACAATAATTGACACCTATATTTTGCTACAATGTTTTCTCCAATTTTCCCAAAAAACTGAAAATTCTCCCCTCATTTTCCCCAAAGTCTCCAAATTATTTCTTTTAATTTATAAATGCCCATCTTTTAAGTACTTTAATGCAATATGTGGTGTCTCGAAATTATAGAAATAATAGTGCTACTACACCAAGAAGTCAGGAATTGCTCTACTGATAACTAATAGATTTGAGTGCCAATTTTGAAATCAAGCTGCACAGGAAAACTAGAACTGGAATTTTCTCTTCTGTGATATTTCTTTTGTCTGATACAATGGCACTAAAACACATTTATACTTAAACTCCTCAATTTGGAAGATAATGTTTACAGAGATTTCTACAAACACTCGATATTTTTCAGGTAGTTTCTAAGTACATTCAACTTTTTGCTGTTAAGACCGTGCTATAATCCTAGGCAGTGTGAATAATTTCTCTTTCAGGTGAAATGTACATGCACGTCATGTAAAATAAAGCCAAGTACTTCAAATGTTTCCCAAGGAGAAAGAGAAAGATGTTACTAATAATTCTTTTTAAGATTCTCCTTTGAAATGAAAAGTGCTCCTAAAACTATTGTGCTTTAGGTCAATTGTTGTTTTATGGTTTCATCCACATTCTACATCACCTACTTTGTGAAGGCGAGTTCAAAATTGAATAAATGTGAAACATATCTTAGTCTTTTACTACTTTGAGGAGAAAATTGTGTATTTGGACAGGTGTTCTTAATTTGGGCTCCATTGACACCTAGAGTTCCAGGGAAGGGATTCAGGGGGTTCATGAACTCCCTGAAATTTCATGCAAGGTATCATGTGTTTGTGCATAAATAAATTTTTATAGGAAGAAGATCCATGGCCATCTTACATCCACAAAAAGTTAAGAACCACTGCACTGAAGCGAGATCTTCAGCATTTTTATCTGGGGGTCCTTGAGTTTTGTCTACATGGTACTCAACACTTAGTACACATCTGCTGAGTTACTTCGGTTGCAATCAATAGAAACAGTCTCTGGCTGGCTTTAGCAAAATGAGAGCTTATTGTAAACACATGAAACAGCTCTGAAAACTTAAAGTAATAATGAGGAACCAAATTTGGAATAAGCTGGAACCGGGGCAGACTTGAGACTACTAGTGGAGGAAGTTAATTGGTAGTTTTATCAGGCAGTTACTACTGAGTAAAATCAGTAGCCAAACTTTCTCCTCCTTTTGTTGAGTATTCTAAAAAGTCAAAATCCAAGAAGATAGTCCAGTTCTCCTATCCCTTGGTTAGCAAAGGCACAGCATGTTGCTTAAAATCCAATGACTTCACAAAATTAGAGTGAGGCAATTTCCCCAAAGGATTTTGAGGGGGTAGTCTTAAAAGGAAAAGGAGGATGGCATCCAAACTAATATGTACCCCATGATATTCAGTAGGACCTAGATAGATCCCACTAGTAAAATTAGACCTTTAAAGCCCAAATTTAGTCACAAGCCTTCACTGTTTTAAGTCAAGGTGAAATACCTTTCCTTTGTGCCTACATACAATTTACTTGCTAACTCATAGAACTTATATTCTGTTATAACTGACATTACCCATTCCAGGTTGCCTATTTTGCCTGAGACATTACAATTACTTCCCAATGTGTCTCCCTGCATCCGTGTTTTGTTTCCTCTAATTTGTTTTCCCCTCAGCAGACAGAGTAATCTTAAAATGCAAATCGAATCATGTCAGTCCTCTCTGAACATCTTTCAAGAACTATGCATTATTTTTAGAGCAAAATTCAAAGTGCTTAACGTGGTGTACATTTTTCTTCATGATCTGGCTCTTGCTCCATTTCTATATCAAGCCATTCTCCCTCTACACCCCAGTGACACTGTACTCCAGTGACTCCAGTGATGCCAGTGCTTTCTTTGAAGCACCATACTTCTTCTCTCAGTAGGGCTTTAACTTGTCTTGTCTGCGCTCTTCTAGAACTGTGTTGCCATCTCCTTCACTTACCTAATGCCTATTTATCTTATTCACATTTCCCAGTGTAAATATCATTTCCCAAGGAATCCTTTCCTAAACTCTAATACCAAATCCCTACTTTAAATACTGGGCTTATATTTGAATTTCCTATTATAGTCCTATAATTTTATGTTTAATATCTCTCCACTAGAAAAAGAGCCCTGTTTCTCTTATCCAGCACCATATTCCCAGCAAAGAGCACGAGATAAAATGATAAATTAACAATCAAAGGAATTGATTCTTCTTCTAGAAATCCCATTAGACACAGATCCTAGCTTGCTTATTTCCCATTTTTTCCCTAGCATAAAACACAGAGCCTGACACATAATAGTTGCAGAATAGATATTTGTTGAATGAATTAAATAATACCACCCTACATTAACAAAGCACCACCTATATGCCAGAGAACATTAGGCACAGGACATATGTTTTCATAATTCCCACAATTTTGGTTGTCTTTTTTATCAACTTCATTTTACAGATTCAAAAAAGAGTGGCATGATTTCAATTTTTACTGTGCTCTGTTAGATTCCAAAGCTGCAACATGTTATATGATGCTGACTCAAACAATTACTAGTAGGATTTAAATGCTGACTTCCTTCCAGCTACTCAGTACCCACTACAAAAATGTCTAGAATTTTTAAAACAGATTTTTACTTTTTTGGGGCTTTAGAAAGTATATACATGATGGGGTTAGGTATATTTCAAGTTTAGTTTCTGGAAGGCAGACACCATATTTACTTAAGTTGCTTTGTATCTGTATATTTCATATGCTTTCCTCTTTCCAGAGTAACTGAATGTTGAGTAAATCATATTGATAATGATACAGTATTTACATTTTTCTGAAAGGTGGCACTCCAGAGAAAAATCACTTTGTTAACAGAGAATAACTTATGATAACCTGAATCTAGTGTTGTGTTTTTTAGAATTGGTCTATTTGTTATGTGAATCCTACTGAAGAAGCTAGCGGTCTTGAGATTGGGGGGGGGGGCAAGTATCTGATAGGTTTTAGGAGCCTGGCTTCCAGGCTTATTTCCCCTACTTATTAACTGTAATGTTTTGATGAAACTATCAAATCCTCCTTCAGTTGACAGGGGGAGAGGTGAGCAATCAAAGGCTCTCTGATTTTGCTTCAAAACTCTGATGGCTCAGGAATTGCAAACAGAGGATTTTGAAGATGGATTGCTGTGCGTCACAGAAGGGAAGATGGGTGAAATTTTATGTAATGAGGATTTAGGTACCCAAATCTCATCTGCTACCCAGATCAGCCACACAACTGTCCTTCTCCAGTAGTCTGAAGTTTTTCATTCTGGGACATCGTTAAGTCAGAGGCGTCAAGCAATGGTGAGGGCAGGGCTGATATGCTGGACTGAAAATAGAGGGATTGTCTGTATACTAAAGATAAAACTCTATTTAACCAACCTACTCTTAGAATGTGTGGGCCAGGCAAATACCTACAAAATAACTCTGGAGGATTTTCTGGGGAAACGCGTTATTTAAAAAAATCAGAGATATAGACATTTGAGAGGCTGCAACAAAATACCAGGTACTCCCCTATAGGGAAGCCTTCTGGTCAACAAGACCTATTTAGGCAAACAAATCATCAACTTAATTTGTACTGCCTCACTAAAGACAATGATGGGTCACAGGAAATTTTATAGATGCCTCTAAGGTGAAAATCAGAGATAAAATATAATAAAGCAAAAGGGAAAAGAAGTAAACCATAGAAAACAAAAAAGATTGCATAAAAGAAAAAAACTTCAAAAATATCTTCAGAAAGACATGAACCAAGAACAGTATAGTATGGTAGTGGATTATCCAGAGAACAAAAATGAGTCTTTAGAAATTTAAAAATTGCAGTGAAGAGAGAGAGAGAAGGGGGAAAAATCAGTAAGAAAGTTTAACAAATATCTCAGAAAGTTTAAAAAATATTGATAAGGAGAGGTGTTTTGCTATTCTAGCAATATGACACCTATAAAGAGAAGAGAGAGGCTGGAGAGAGAGTTATGGGAAAAGTTCCCGCTACTGAATGCCATGAGTTAAATTGAAGAACCTCACTGAATATTTAACACAATAAATGAAAAGAAGAATCATTCTAAGTTATCATAGTGTAATTCCAAATCCAGGAACAATAAGAAAAAGGAAAAAAAATGTGGAGGGGAGGTGCTTGGGAATATAAAAAAGGATCATGATTCTAAGCGGCAAATCTGGAAGCCAGAGAACAATGGGAAAATACTTTCAAAATTCTTAGGGAAAGTAATTTCAATCTATAAGGTCATTCATTAATTGAGTGTGAAGGTTGAATTCAGACAAGCAAATTATCCAAAGCAAACTTCTGCAGCCGAATTAACAAGTTTAATCCAAGCATTCATTATGACCATGATCAAATTACTTAAACTCTGGGTCTGTTCCTCCACCTGTAAAATAAAGGAAACAAAAGTATGGATCTCTACCTTAGGGAAATAAAGATATCATAAAATAATGAAGTAATACTTACATAAATTGGAGTGTATAGATAGACACAGGTTCTTATAATTCTTACTGTATTCAAAATGAAACTTTTCACACAGTAACAACTATCTGTCCCTCTCTCTCAAATCAATAACCCATACTTCTGAGTCTGGATAAATAGGTCTCCCTATTCTATCACCAATTCCAATTACATTGACAGTTTGAAATGAGGACAGTTAAAAATAATGATTCTCTTCCAATTCACATGAACTGTTAAGTAAAAACTTTATTAGATAGACCAAGTGAGTCCCCTAAAAGTTTTAGAACCTCAAACACCAGATCAAATTAATTCTTAAGCCTATACAACCACTTTGAACTGGGTTTACTTCATACACTGTTTTAAATCTACATTTAATGATGACAAAATAGGGGAAAATTGACAGAAGCTAGTATAAAATGAATAATTCTGCTCTGACTTTCTAATTGCACCACATATAAAACAGAGATGACTAATTTTTTAAAAAAAATACTTTAATACTTTTACTTCAAGTAAATCATACAATAAGATCTTGCAAAGATATTTCCTTTTAGAAAAAAAATAAGTTAAAAATGTCAGTTTCTAGGAATTTTGCTCAAACCTGTTCACATTTTAAATATATCAGTTAAACAAAAAAATGGAGACTGTATACATCAATTTGTCTTCTTTTTTTTAATGTTTATTTATTTATTTTTTCTTATCAGTCATCCATTTTATACACATCAGTGTATACATGTCAATCCCAATCTCCCAATTCATCCCACCACAACCCCCAACCCCCGCCGCTTTCCCCCCTTGGTGTCCATACATTTTTTTTCTACTTCTGTGTCTCAATTTCTCATCTGCAAGCCGGTTCATCTGTACCATTTTCTAGGTTCCACATATATGCGTTAATATACGATATTTTTCTCTTTCTGACTTACTTCACTCTGTATGACAGTCTCTAGATTCATCCACGTCTCTACAAATGACCCAATTTCATTCCTTTTCATGGCTGAGTCATATTCCATTGTATATATATACCACATCTTCTTTATCCATTCGTCTGTCGATGGGCATTTAGGTTGCTTCCATGACCTGGCTATTGTAAATAATGCTGCAATGAACATTGGGGTGCATGTGTCTTTTGGAATTATGGTTTTCTCTGGGTATATGCCCAGTAGTGGGATTGCTGGGTCATATGGTAATTCTACTTTTAGTTCTTTAAGGAACCTCCATACTGTTCCCCATAGTGGCTGTATCAATTTACATTCCCACCAACAATGCAAGAGGATTCCCTTTTCACCACACTCTCTCCAGCATTTGTTGTTTGTAGATTTTCTGATGATTCCCATTCTAACTGGTGTGAGTAGAATGTAGTTCTACTCATTGTACTACTCATTGTAGTTTTGATTTGCATTTCTCTAATAATTAGTGATGTTGAGCAGCTTTTCATGTGCTTCTTGGCCATTTGTATATCTTCTTTGGAGAAATGTCTATTTAGGTCTTCTGCCCATTTTTGGATTGGGTTGTTTTTTGTTTTTTTTTTATTGAGCTGCATGAGCTGTTTATGTATTTTGGAGATTAATCCTTTGATGATTCATATGCAAATATTTTCTCCCATTCTGAGGGTTGTCTTTTCGTCTTGTTTATGGTTTCCTTTGCTGTGCATAAGCTTTGAAGTTTCATTAGGTCCCATTTGTTTATTTTTGTTTTATTTCCATTACTCTAGGAGGTGGGTCAAAAAATATCATGGTGTGATTTATGTCAAGGAGTGTTCTTCCTATGTTTTCCTCTAAGAGTTTTATAGTGCCCAATCTTACATTTAGGTCTCTAATCCATTTGGAGTTTATTTTTGTGTATGGTGTTAGGGAGTATTCTAATTTCATTCTTTTACATGTAGCTGTCCAGTTTTCCCAGCACCACTTATTGAAGAGACTGTCTTTTCTCCACTGTATATCCTTGCCTCCTTTGTCATAGATTAGTTGACCATAGGTGCGTGGGTTTATCTCTGGGCTTTCTATCTTGTTCCATTGATCTATATTTCTGTTTTTGTGCCAGTACCATATTGTCTTGATGACTGTAGCTTTGTAGTATAGTCTGAAGTCAGGGAGTCTGATTCCTCCAGCTCCATTTTTTTCCCTCAAGACTACTTTGGCTATTTGGGGTCTTTTGTGTCTCCATACAAATTTTAAGATTTTTTGTTCTAGTTACGTAAAAAATGCCACTGGTAATTTGATAGGGATTGCATTGAATCTGTAGATTGCTTTGTGTAGTATAGTCATTTTCACAATATTGATTCTACCAGTCCAAGAACATGGTATATCTCTCCATCTGGTGGCATCATCTTTAATTTCTTTCATTGGTGTCATATAGTTTTCTGCATACAGGTCTTTTGTCTCCCTAGGTAGGTTTATTCCTAGGTATGTTATTCTTTTTGTTGCAATGGTAAATGGGAGTGTTTCCTTAATTTCTCTTTCAGATATTTCATCATTAGTGTATAGGAATGCAAGAGATTTCTGTGCATCCATTTTGTATCCTGCAACTTTATCAAATTCATTGATAAGCTCTAGTAGTTTTCTGGTGGCATCTTTAGGATTCTCTATGTATAGTATCATGTCATCTGCAAACAGTGACAGATTTACTTCTTCTTTTCCAATTTGTATTCCTTTTATTTCTTTTTCTTCTCTGACTGCCATGGCTAGAACTTCCAAAACTATGTTGAATAAGAGTGCTGAGAGTGGACGTCCTTGTCTTCTTCCTGATCTTAGAGGAAATGCTTTCAGTTTTTCACCATTGAGAATGATGTTTGTGTGGGTTTGTCGTATATGGCCTTTATTATGTTGAAGTAGGTTCCCTCTATGCCCACCTCCTGGAGAGTTTTTATCATAAATGGGTGTTGAATTTTGTCAAAAGCTTTTTCTGCATCTATTGAGATGATCATATGGTTTTTATTCTTCAGTTTGTTAATATGGTGTATCACGTTGATTGATTTGCATATATTGAAGAATCCTTGCATCTCTGGGATAAATCCCACTTGATCATGGTGTATGATCCTTTTAATGTATTGTTGGATTCTGTTTGCTAGTATTTTGTTGAGGATTTTTGCATCTATATTCATCAGTGATATTGGTCTGTAATTTTCTTTTTTTGTAGTATGTTTGTCTGGTTTTGGTATAAGGGTGATGGTAGCCTCGTAGAATGAGTTTGGGAGTCTTCCTTCCTCTGCAACTTTTTGGAAGAATCTCAGAAGGATGTGTGTTAGCTCTCTCTAAATGTTTGATAGAATTCACCTGTGAAGCCATCTGGTCCTGGACTTTTGTTTGTTGGAAGATTTTTAATCACAGTTTCAATTTCATTATTTGTGATTGGTCTGTTCATATTTTCTATTTCTTCCTGGTTCAGTCTTGGAAGGTTACACCTTTCTAAGAATTTGTCCATATCTTCCAGGTTGTCCATTTTATTGGCATAGAGTTGCTTGTAGTCTCTTAGGATGCTTTCTATTTCTGTGGTGTCTGTTTTAACTTCTCCTTTTTCATTTCTAATTTTATTGATTTGAGTCCTCTCCCTCTTTTTTTTGATGAGTCTGGCTAATGGTTTATCAATTTTGTTTATCTTCTCAAAGAACCAGCTTTTAGTTTTATTGATCTTTGCTATTGTTTTCTTTGTTTCTATTTCATTTATTTCTGCTCTGATCTTCATGATTTCTTTCCTTCTGCTAACTTTGGGTTTTGTTTGTTCTTCTTTCTCTAGTTCCTTTAGGTGTAAGGTTAGGTTGTTTATTTGAGATTTTTTCTTGTTTCTTGAGGTAGGCTTGTACAGCTGTAAACTTCCCTGTTAGGACTGCTTTTGCTGCATCCCATAGGTTTTGGATCGTCGTGTTTTCATTGTCATTTGTCTCTAGGTATTTTTTAATTTCCTCTTTGATGTCTTCAGTGATCTCTTGATTATTTAGTAACATATTTTTTAGCCTCCATGAGTTTGTGTTTCTTACGTTTTTTTCCCTGTAATTGATTTCTAATCTCATAGTGTTGTGGTCAGAAAAGATGCTTGATATGATTTCCATTTTCTTAAATTTACTGAGGCTTGATTTATGACCCAAGATGTGATCTATCCTAGCGAATGTTCCATGCACAGTTGAGAAGTAAGTGTAATCTGCTGTTTTTGGATGGAATGTCCTATACATATCAATTAAATCTATCTGGTCTATTGTGTCATTTAAAGCTTGTGTTTCCTTATTAATTTTCTGTTTGGATGATCTGTCCATTGGTGTAAGTGAGGTGTTAAAGTCCCCCACTATTATTGTGTTACTGTTGATTTCCTCTTTTAGAGCTGTTAGCAGTTGCCTTATGTATTGAGGTGCTCCTATGTTGGGTGCATAAATATTTACAATTGTTATATCTTCTTCTTGGATTGATCCCTTGATCATTACGTAGTGTCCTTCCTTGTCTCTTGAAACATTCTTTATTTTAAAATCTATTTTATCTGATATGAGTGTGGCTACTCCAGCTTTCTTTTGATTTCCATTTGCATGGAATACCTTTTTCCATCCCCTTACTTTCAGTCTGTATGTGCCCCTAGGTCTGAAGTGGGTCTCTTGTAGACAGCATATATATGGGTCTTGTTTATCTATCCATTCAGCAAGCCTGTGTCTTTTGGTTGGAGCATTTAATCTATTCACGTTTAAGGTAATTATTGATATTTATGTTTCTATGACCATTTTCTTAATTGTCTTGGGTTTGTTTTTTTAGGTCCTTTTCTTCTCTTGTATTTCCCACTTAGAGAAGTTCCTTAAGCAGTTGTTGTAGAGCTGTTTTGGTGGTGCTGAATTCTCTTCGCTTTTGCTTGTCTGTAAAGCTTTTGATTTCTCCATCGAATCTGAATGAGATCCTTGGTGGGTAGAGTAATCTTGGTTGTAGGTTCTTCCCTTTTATCACTTTAAGTATATCATGCCACTCCCTTCTGGCTTGTAGAGTTTCTGCTGAGAAATCAGCTGTTAACCTTATGGGAGTTCCCTTGTATGTTACTTGCCGTTTTCCCTTTGCTGCTTTCATTAATTTTTCTTTGTCTTTAATTTTTGTCAATTTGATTACTATGTGTCTGGGCATGTTTCTCCTTGGGTTTATCCTGTATAGGACTCTCTGAGCTTCCTGGACTTGGGTGGCTATTTCCTTTCCCATGTTAAGGAAGTTTTCAACTATAATCTCTTCAACTATTTTCTTGGGTCCTTTCTCTCTCTCTCTTCTCCTTCTGGGACCCCTATAAAGTGAATGTTGTTGCATTTAATGTTGTCCCAGAGGTTTCTTATGCTGTCTTCATTTCTTTTCATTCTTTTTTCTTTATTCTGTTCCGCAGCAGTGAATTCGACCATTCTGTCTTCTAGGTCACTTATCCGTTCTTCTGCCTCAGTTATTCTGCTATTGATTCCTTCTAGTGTAGTTTTCATTTCAGTTATCGTATTGTTCATCTGTGTTTGTTTGTTCTTTAATTCTTCTAGATCTTTGTTAAACATTTTTTGCATCCTCTTGATCTTGCCTCCATTCTTTTTCCAAGGTCCTGGCTCATCTTCACTATCATTATTCTGAATTCTTTACTGGAAGATTGCCTATCTCCATTTCATTTAGTTGTTTTTCTGGGGTTTTATCTTGTTCCTTCATCTGGTACATAGCCCTCTGCCTTTTCATCTTGTCTTTCTGTGAATGTGGTTTTTTTGCCACAGGCTACAGGATTGTAGTTCTTCTTGCTTCTCAATTTGTCTTCTTACCTGCTAGATATCTCTCCTTTGAGATGGCCTTTGAGTTTCTTGAAGACCAGGGCTCTTTCTTATTTGTCTTAGTATCTTCTACTCTACATATTTTGATCTGTAGGTGCTAAGTGAACACCTGTGGAATGAGTGAATAAAATGTTAAGAATATACTGTTATTTTTACTCCTGAACTAATACTTCCCCTTAAAATTTTAAACACATTTTGAAATTTTGTAGCAAAATTTCTTAAAAATGGATGTGCTATCAATACTTGCAAACATTATTCAGTGCTTACTTTGTAATGTCTTTGTGTTCTAACATTTTAGCATTTTTTTCCAATTTTTTAAGATTAAGATTGCCACAGTTTAAAGTTGACCATAAAAAATCTAAATTGATCTAAGCTTCAGAGAAACCATATGGGCTTAACTTGCCACAGATTCTGTATCCTCTGTATATTATATCATAATGCTTTAGAATGCAACTCTAACCATTTTAGGTCCTGTGAATGATATAGTTGGCATTCCAAAATTTAATATTTCAGATTGTAATAGTATCATTTTCTGAATCAAATTTTCAATAATCACTGCTATTAACTAAGAACATATTAATGTATGAATTCTGATATTCTGTTTTAGTAATTTCATTACATTATTCGTTCTTCCTTTGTCTCTTCAGTATTTCATTCTCTGTAAGCTCATATTCATTGCTGCATTCAGAAACTTTGATTCTACTGGTAAGTGTGGAATGGATGTTCTTTTTCCCTTATACTACTCAATACAATATAAATAACATATAATAGATGATGTAATACCTCATAGCAAAATCACTTCCTGACTTTGGGTCTTATCTTTAGTAATAGAAATCTTAAATCTTTAAAATTTGTATGCTTAATGTTTATTTTGGATTAAGTTAGTTGAGAATTCATTAAATGATATGCAAAACAAATTGTAAATTCAACATTCGACAATATATCATCTGTTGCAGGAGCCAAAATCCCTCTTTTCAGAATCAAACTGATGAAGTTATCAAATACAGATGCACGGTCAAATAAGTTAGAACAGAGAATCCAAACATTTTCCTAAAAACTTGCCATATTTAAACTATAAAATTACTTGGAGAATCAGCAAAGAAAGATGTTTACAAGCACTGTAGAATTATTTACAAATTATACTTTTACTTCCTGGTTGGTAACTGAATTTATGCTTAGATTCTGGAATGACCTCACTTCTTAGACCGTACCTGTGATAAATAAAGAGGATGTCCCCATATTTTTCTTTTTACTTATTGTAATCCATTCCTTCTTCCATAATGATGCATCTTTAATTCATAGACATAAAATAATGTTTAAATGGAATAAGTGATTCAGCCTTTTATCAGGATTATGGTAGATGGGAATGGATTTTATAATTAGTGAAGCATGGTTATATGCTCTGTTATTTTCATGGATGCATAAAACAGACATTTATCTGTTGGCTTCTGTGCCCTGGTCTTTTTGCTGCACACTGGAGATACAACAGTGAAAGAGACAGAAAGTGTCTACCGTCTTGGAGCTTATGGTCTACTGAGGAATAAAGACAAGTAATTAGGAAATTATTATATATTCTCTGTTGAGATACAATCGTGGGAAGCAGAGAGCAGAGGGTGCTATGGGGACACATGAGAGGATTTTTAAATTTAGAATTGTAGATTTGGGAGTTGAGCAGAGAAGCCTTCCAGAAAAAGGAATATGTAAGCTGACCAGAAAGGGAATGATTAAAATGAGTAGGAGTTATGCATATGAGGGATGACTAGGAGCAAAGAGGGGATGACAATGGAGAAACCACTCTAGAATAAGAGACAATGTGCAAAGGTGAGCAGAAATCTAGTGTCTGGATTAGTGATAGTTATTTAAAATGTATAAAACTTAAAGTAGGAGGTTGGGTTACAGGATGGTGAAGAAGATGAAGCTGGAGAGAATATGGGGAGCCAGATAAGCAGTGTCAGGTATCTCCTATTAAAGAATTTGGATTTTATGTGTTGAATAATGGGAAGCCAGTGGAGTATCTCATGAAGAGAAATGGTATAATTTAATTTGAATCTGTAAAAAATAACTCTTATTGTCGTGTGCAAAATATTGTGAAGATGAAACAAGAAAAATGTGAGGAATTTAGAAATAATCTTAGTGCAAGAATACATGAAATAGATTAGTGGCAATGAGGGTGGAATTCAGGAGTGAAGAGATTAGTAGGAGATATACAATGCATGTATTTAGTGATTCATAAAGAATGAAGAGGTCGGCTTAACAGTTGGATGGATGGAGAGAATCATAGAATGAACAAATAAAAGGAGAGGTAGTTTTTTGATTGAGGACAATATGTTCAGATTTGGAGATGTTGACTTATAGAATATCTAAGAGTATATTAGATTTTTGGTCATACTGGGCTTTCAACGTCTGTTTGAATATAGGTGAAAGTTAAGATCATAAAATAGGTGAGACTGTTCAATCAGTGAATAGAGTATAGGAAAGCACACTGATGTGTACCCACCTTTAAAAGAAAGACAGATAAAAAAAGAAACATGAGTAGCTGGAGGAAATTAGTAGTGTGCTATAATAGAAATCAAGTAAGAGACTTGGAAGATGATCAAACGTGTCAAATAATGTTGTGGGCTCAAGTACAATAAGAATATTGTTAGACGTTCAATCGGTATAGCAATATCAATCGATAAAACCCATTGACTAGAGTGTTGGGGGCAGGGGAACTTTTGTTCTGAAGATGACAAGTCAACGGGAGGCAAGGCACCAGAGACAAGGATGGTTGTGAAAAAGAGGAAAGAAACAAAACAAGGAGGGAGAATGTGGAATTGGAAAGGTGTTTGTTTGGTTTTTAGTTTTTAATCTTTTGTTCATTTTTTAACCTGGGTTTTGTTTGGTTTTTTGGTTTGTTGACTGGTTGACTGTGTTTTTTTTAGGGTGGAAGTATTTGAGATTATTAGAAAAGTAAATTGAAACTGAAATGTGAGAAACGTGCTGATTAATGTATCAGAAATATGGCAGAGCAGCATTGAGGACCCCGTTGAGGCTCCCTACTTCATTGCCACTTCTGGAACTTGTTGTAGGAAATATTGTTCAAGCTTATCCGCTGCATAGTAAAACAGCAGAAGACGCTCTGCTATTCAGAGTTGGTTTTTTACAGTTTTTATATTTACAAGTAACTATAAAAATTTGAATTCTTTTTTTGACTCTGTCACCTTGGCCAAATCACTTAAACTTTCTGAATCTCAGTAGCTTCATATGTATAAAGTTCCTTCTCAGTAATGGATATATTATGGTAATATATATGTGGTAATTATCAATATATATAATAAGTAATTATATCTACATTCAAGACCAATATAATCCTCTAAGCTCAGATGAAAAATATAATTGAATAAATAATGCAACTACTTAATAATATACAAAATATTCCTAGAAAATATTTTAATATAATAGATGATATCCAAGATGAACATTTCATTTCTTGAGAAAGTCCACTTCTTCTGAGACTAATTATGGTGCTATTTAGAATTATTAGGAAAACAATGGCTACAATAAATCCCCTATTTTATAGAAGGACATATCTTGGTGTGCTTAGGAGGAAAACATTTTTTTGACACAGTCTCAACCTTTGTATATTTATAAAAATATAAAACAATAGAACTTTTTTCTGATCAGATGATTTCCAAATATGAGGCTTATTTTTTTCTTCCACGTGGAACGTTATCACCAGAATACATCTAGTTGTTTGGCACTGAGATCTGGTAAAGAGACAGGATTTGCAGATGTATTTTCCATTCCTTTTAATGGGAGTTATAACTGCTCATCAAGAGAGCAAATATCTCTGTAATATTTATTCATGATTTCGTACAGATGCAGTTATAAAAAAGTACTCCAAACTGCAGTGGGTCATGGCAAAAGAGTCTACTTTTATTTAATCAGAGCTAAATATTTATTGGCAACTTAATCACCTAATTTTTTTTCTATTATGGCACCATTTTCATAAAAAATATAGTAGATATAAAATATTTAAAATTTGATCACCTTATAATAATTGCAGAGAGAAGGTATATGACTCTGGAGATGTAAAAATTGGAGTACTTAGAGAAACTATAGAGACATCTTTGTTTTTCATTGTAATTAAGTATACTTAATTCTTATATATAATATACGTGGGACATTCTGAAATGTTGAAAATAATGCTAGTTTTGTGTCATAAGTTTATTTACAATAAAATTAGTGTGCTTAGATCTATAGACTGTAAGATATGTTTCTTTTTATAATGAGATATGGGGAATCTATTACTTGTTCTGGTTTTGAAGCCTATGTATGTGGTTTATAGAAATATGGCCACAAAAAGTATGGCAAAATCATCAGTGTCAAATATGTTGTTGTACAATAAAGTTATTGTAATGGGTATTAACCACTGACACTAACCATTGTCATGGTTATTAATGTTTATTCAGTGCTTATTCTGTATTTATTTATTAATCCTCATAACATCTGTAAGAACTCAATACTACTTTTACCCCATTCACATTTAAGAAAGCTAACATTTTGAGAACTCAGAATCACATAACTAACATGTGGTGAAGCCATGAATTAAGTCCAGAGATTATGGATATAACCATCATGCAATCCTATCTCTCAGTATCTGTAAGATAAGACAATGGAGAGCTTCAGAATTGTGCCTTTTTATGGCTCTCACTCATTCTCTTTTACCATCTCTCACCACTTTTGCGGTGACCTACCTTCCTTATAGGTTTCAGTGTTACCAACTTGTCTTTTGAATATAGTTTTTCTTCTATTCCTAATACATTGTTTAACCCAGATCTTCAATAAATAGATTAGATATAAATTACTTCTAATTCTTATTCTAATATAAAATTCTTGTGGGCAATCCCAGGAATGGTAAGGAAATGTGCAGGTTATTTTTATTAAAAGTGACTAATAATATCTCTGAAAAACTATACTGAAAAATAGGCTTTATTTAAGTAGAATTTAGTCATCCAAGTTAAGGTGTTTCTGCTGTAATGTGAAATACAGTTTCAAGGTAAGATGCTACCTAACATAAGTATGGATACTAAATCCAAATCTCTGGATTCTTTCTCTTATTATCTAATACATATCGTTAAGTACACCACTTATCATTTTAAAGGACTTTCAAAAATTGCCTGTCTCTACGTTTCTGCCATATTGTTGTTTGGCCTGTAGAAATTAGACCAGTTTTGCAGAATGGTAATCAGGGAGCCAAATACACAAAGCCAAGTTCAGGCACATTTTGAGGTGGGCTGTGTACTAACCATTGACTGGGCTCAGGGATTGAGGTTGACAAGACCAGAAGTCTTGTAGCTGATGCTTCCTGAGTGCCTAAAATCAAGCCAGAGACCAGTGAACATAGCATGATTCAAAAAAACAACAGTACTAGTCAGAGATGAAATCAGGGACCCAGAGCCATAGGTTGCTGAGATGGAGATTTGGAAATATGCAGAAACTCTTATTTGAGTTGGAACAAACAAGGAAATGACATAAGCACCAAGAGGTATGGGTGATTTATAAAGAAGCTAGGTAATTTACAAAGAAATAGTTAAAAATAATCCATTTGACTGTTTGCTTTAGTAAATAAGATGTATGGGTGTGTCAGACTGGCTCAAAGTTTGGGATAGATGAAAATGCTTTTAGCTATAGTCAGTGTGCCATTCACTTACTTCCATCATATTGGAATAAATCAAGTCTTTGCTTTTTAATAGTAAGGAATTCCATCACTTCTATCCTCTTTCCTGACAACTGTATACACAATGACTGAATTGCTTTCTAATCTTGAATGAATATAGCATCTCTCCATAGTTTCAGTGATGAAATTTCTTTCCTTGCATTTTTTTATCCAATCAGTAGCAGCTGGTCAGTGACATTATTTTCCAACTTGTCCTAATATTTAGTACAATATCACAATTTTGTATATAAAACCAATGCATGATTAATTATTTATCTCTTCCTAGACATCTTTATTGTTCTTTAATAGAAATCTCAATGTTAAAATTGACTTACTGTAGATTTTCCTTAAAAGAAGAAACTAATGATTCAATAAATAAGGCTACCAAAGTGCATGAGAACAGTTATATTTTTTCTTATGAATTCAATAAATATTTGGAAATCATTGGTGATACTATTAGAATCTGAAGTTCACAAAAAATCTAGTATATGCTTGTTATATGTCTGCTAAATTTTAAAAAAAGGACAAGAAAGTAAAAAACAATATTCTGGTAGTGCTTAATTTTGAAGAACTTAAGAGTGTTTTTTATTTATTCATTGACTACAAAACATTTGTTATGAACTAAAAACAAGTAAATTGTTAAGATCACAGGAGAGAGCGTAAAATAAAAGAGAAACAGCAAGAGTAAGATTGGCAAAACTAGATGTCAGAAAACCTGGTCCAAGTCCCAATTCTGCAACTCATGTAAATAATCTCTTTCTTAATTATAAAATTAAGGCTTGGGTCAAATGATCCCTAAGAATCCTTTGAGATCCTTAGTAGTACTCACAGCTAAAATTCTTTAAATATGGAGAGAATAAGCAAAAGCACAAGATATAATTTTATATAAAAATTTGCCTGGGAGACAAAATATATTGGCATTTAAAAAAATGTTTCATTCAACTATAAGAAACTGTGCACCATAGAGAACTAAGTTTTGTGACAAGTCGTCAATCGACACTGCTGCTCCCTTGCCCCATGCTGGGTAATTGGTCCCGAACTGACTCAGAGGAAAGATCACCACCTACTGTATCACCCATATCACTTCCTGTAGCACCTGGGTTTTTCTTGGAATGTTTCCATCCAAATGTAGATCATATCTGTCCTTGATCTGTTTGCAAGGGCTGATAAGATCATAGCCTGGGGTGTAGGGCACTGAGCCATGTATGTATAAAAACATTTTTTTTTTTTCCTGAGGGTTATGTAAAGGGTGATTTAATCACTAGACTGGTCACTAACATATGACCAAATGGGATTTCTTGAAACACAGAATTTCCTTAATGGTTTCCTGGTTGTAAATGAACTCACCAATTTCCCATTAGGATTGATTTTCGTCGCAAGACTTAACACTCAAGATCCTCATAAATTTTTTTTTTCATGTGCTGTGAAAGAGTGGAAAATTACAAACTGTCCAAATTCTGGTACAGGAAGTACAAGTAAAGGGAAAAAAAGTGATGTCCAGGTCATAGGAAATACAATAAACAAAATTCAGTAAGTTGTGCTATTCCTGTAATGTTGCTGACGTTTTGAGAGGAAAAAGCACAAATCTTGCAGAGAAATCTGTAATTCTGTGGGAGGTACTTTTAGCATCGCTATTTATCTATTTAACAATATTTTCATTAGACTTGACAAAACGAAAAGAACTAATGCATATTTTATTAACCAAAAGTAGCCAACATTTGACACAACCTTCTTTAAAATGATATATTTAAATAGATTTGATACTTGAAATGTGTTCGAAAGTCTTCACTGATTGTGTAAAACATTACAGCTTGGGTGTAGTTTTCAAATATTCAGTGTTCTCTTTTTATGAAAGAGAAAATTAAAAAACTAAGAGAAAAAATGCCCTGATTTTCCAGTTTATTTTCTTAAATAGAAATGCAGGATATCCTTCCCTTTTTTCTTTTGGCTACATGCTAGAACTCATGCAGGACAGGACAGGGTCAACAGCCTTCAGAGAAAGACTACCAGGAACACACCTATATAATTAAACACATTGAGTTTATTACAGCAGAGAGAACATCATGGGACAAGGCCCACCTTCATTATAGAGGGTAATCTGCTTTACTGAAAGTCTACAGATTTAAATGTTAGTAATATCTTTTTTTAAAATTTATTTATTTATTTATTTATTTATTTTTCGCTGCATTGGGTCTTCGTTGCCGCATGGGGGCTTTCTCCAGTTGTGGCGAGCAGCAGGCAACTCTTCGTTGTGGTGCATGGGCTTCTCATTGCGGTGGCTTCTCTTGTTGCAGAGCACGGGCTCTAGGCACGTGGGCTTCAGTAGTTGTGGCTCGTGGGGTCCACTAGTTGTGGCTCGCGGACTCTAGAGCACAGGCTCAGTAGTTGTGGCGCACGGGCTTAGTTGCTCTGCGGCATGTGGGATCTTCCCCGACCAGGGATCGAACCCGTGTCCCCTGCATTGGCAGGCAGATTCTTAACCACAGCGACACCAGGGAAATCCCGAAATGTTAGTAATATCTTAAATAGCTTCAGGGTAACATCTATAGAGTGGTGTTTGGCCAAATAACTGGGCACCTAGCCAGGTTGACACATTAACTGTCACAGTGGGTAATCATGTAGTGTCAAAGTAAGAGGGTGTTAGAAAGAATCTATTATAGAAATTTGGGGGCTTTTTGTGGGTGATTTAGGGGAGGGCTTAAGGAAACAGCAGTGAGGGGGCTGGTGCTGTAAACTGGATGCTGGGAGAAAGTGGGACAATTTTATGATTGGTATTTCAATGCATTTTATTTGTAGGGAGAAGAGGCTAGAATGAGGATAAAACTATGACTGGTAAAGAGTGAAAAGTTACTCATTTTAGCCAAAAGAGGGGGGTGTCTGGTATTTTGTGATTGGCACAGTGACCTTGTTTTTGCCTGGGCTTTGGCAAAATAGTGGACTGGCCTTGTTTTGTCTCACTTTGTCATGGACTCAAAGTAATTTTGTCTGAAGTTGGTATTCTGTGAGCTTATTTTTGCTCAATGGGAGAATTTCATGGCTTAGTGGTGAGCATTAGGCCATATTCTGGAGGTAAGATGGCTGCTCGTTTTTATTTTTTCCTTTCTTAACAGTCTTTATTTTTTTTGGCACTTCAGAGTGCTGGTAGTAGTTGGCTTTTGTTTGTTTTGCTGTAGTCCTCCAAACTGACATTAAAATGTAGTTATACGTAATATGTTACATGGAACCTGGTACATGAGGGAAATATTTTGGTTTATATCCTCACCTTCACTCAGCTTTCCTCAGTCTATCTCTGCCCTCTAGGTATGTCCTGTCATTGTAAATTCCCACCAATACCATTACAAATAAGTCCATAACACAGGACTTGATTGAATAGATACAATATTTTTATGTTGTAGGTGGATCATCTGTTGCTGATTCAACTTTACTAACACCCCTTCCAAGTTTCCCTTTGCACTCAGACAAGAATCCCCTTCTCTCTGTGGTTCACATTTGTAGTTAGCCAGTAAAAGGAACACAAGTACAATTTGAAAGGCAGAAGAGGAGAAATATGCTGGAGAGTTGTATTATGGAGGTGGCCGCACATTCACAGAGGGTTCTCGGGCTGTACTTGAGAATCACCCACTTCACTATGGCACAATGAGAGAATTAATAGGTGCTTTTCAGATATTCCTGAGAAGTGAAGTAGTTTGTCTATAAGCTTTTAAGAACTACCCAGTTTTTGTGCCTCAAGCTGAGATCTTCAGTAGTTCCTTCCCTGATGTTCCAGCTGCTGTTCTTTAACCTTTGCTCCTCCAATTCTTCTAACATTCCTTTGAGACCTGATTCCTATATTGTACCCTCTGTTCTCCAAATCCTGAAAGTGGCAGTGTTTTCTTGACTGAACCCAAATAAATATAATGCCCACTGGCATTCTTACTCTGATTTCAAATCAATTCATCCTTCTACCCTACTATAGGCCACTCCCTCCACACAGTTCATTGTGTCATGTATGTGTTGATAGTACAATATATGTCATAAGGTGGACACATCTGCTAATAACCTACAATCAAAGATGAACTAAAAATTTCATTCAGATGCTAGTGTCACCGTTAGTATGATTTTGACACCCGATTTAAAAAATGACAAAATATATAATTTGACTCTGAAATGTTCATCACAAA
The DNA here is from genome assembly GCF_028021215.1 of Eschrichtius robustus. Lineage (NCBI taxonomy): Eukaryota > Metazoa > Chordata > Mammalia > Artiodactyla > Eschrichtiidae > Eschrichtius > Eschrichtius robustus. Next base: position 50,687,837 of record NC_090831.1, on the reverse strand, counting down.
ATGGATAGCTGTAAAATCTCAGGTATTGGTAGATTGCATATATATATTAATTTCACTCCCTCATAAAACCCCACTAATATGACAACAGAGGTCTAGATTCACAAGAATAGAATGAACACAAGAGAAAAAAAAAGGGAGCTTCCCTGGTGGTCCAGTGGTTAAGACACTGCGTTTCCACTGCAGGGGGCACAGGAAACTGACATAACAGATTCAAGAAAGCTGAATCTTAAAGCAGCAGTGAGAAAGAACAGGTCAAATCCAGTTTGTACTGCAAAATCCCCCAAAGCTCAGGAATTCGTGTCACTAGGTATCTCTAGATGTCAGTTGAATAGAGAGAGGGTGTTAACAGAGGAAAGATTGGTTAAAAGCCTGTTTATAAAGCATGTAATTGCCCCAATTTTTTACCCTACTGTAAGTAGCCAAGTTATATTCCCATCCTGACAGGAGAATGGAGGCTTGTTTTCTAGAGAGAATAAAGCAGAAGATCTCTGAACTGGTACATGCTAGGTACAGTTGAGTGTGAAGCACCAACTAAATGTATGTATATTTATAGAAAAGGCTGAGACATACACTCTGGTCAGCCATCTTCTTTCTCTTAGTTCTCAGGCAGAAGACTGAAGAGTGTGCAGAATCTGACCACACCAAACGGCAAAACATAAAGATCCTGACATAGGGATTTTCCAATGAAAATGGCCCAGTCAGATCATTTTTCAGTGAAACCCACAGTTGACCACCCATACCCACATGCTCAGAACTTCCAAACAACATCTTAGTCCCCTACTCTTGAATATAAGTAGACCACTAATGATGAACAGATATCTGAGAAATTTCTTCAAGATGGAATTTAGTGAACAGAACAAATAAACTAACAGAGGAAACAAAGTACATAGGGAAACGTAAATTTCAAAAAGTAAACATTGTTGGTATCCTTAGAAAGATTTTGTAACCTCATTCACTGAGTGGCCAAAGGGTGCCATCCAGTTTGGAGAGACTAGAGCATGATTTGAGGTCACTGAGAACAGATGACGTGCACAACAGGCTCTGGCAGTACAGACAAAGCATCTGCAGCCCGCATGGGTGGTAGAGATGTACACAACCCACTTTGTGCTCCCGTAGAAGCACTTCAGCGTCTCCTCTGTGTAGTCTAAAATATAGAAAGCTGAGGGTCTTCCTGAGGGCCACTGATGCATGTACTTAAGCAGAACAAAGGAGTACACCTTAAGTATGAACCAGGGAAAGATATTCCCACAGGCAATAAGCCCAGCCTAGGCTGGGAAGACCTTTTATCTCTTGGAAAGGAAGTGTCCAAGCCCAAAGCCCATTTTTATATTAGCAAATTGAGGTCAAAAGATTGCATGCTCAAGATTGTCTTTCCCCAGAGATATAAAGGACTATGAATTAACAACAGGGTACTATTTAAAAGGGATATTCAGATAGGAAAAGAGAATAAGAGGAGCATTCAAAAGGGTGCAAAATCGAAATAGTAATATTTCTATAAGAACAGAACAGATAAAAACAGAGGAAAAGAAATAATCAAGTAAGTCTTTTAAGAAAATTTCCAGTAACTGAAGGATGTGTTTTCAGATTTAAAGACCTCATCAGATGCCAGCACAGTGAATGAAAATAGACCTCCACCTGTGCACATCATGGTAAAATTTTGGAATAATAGGGAACAAAGAGACAATTCTATATACCTCCAAAGAGAGAAAAATTGACACATATATAAAGAATCAAGAGTCAGCATGTCCTCTGACTTTTTGGCAGCAACGCTGGAAGCTAATAGACTATGGATTAATATATTTAATATTCTAAAAGAAATTTTATATATATACATATATAAACACATATAATATTATATAGACATATTAATTAAGCATATAATATATACTTATTTATATAGTATACAAGTATATAGGTATGCGTTTAATGAAATACCCAACATAGAACACTTAAAGAAATGTCCAGTGTACCAAGTTCTAGAGCTCCTGTATGTGTTATACAATGTATAATGTATATGTGTATTATACATTGATGTCATTTTAAAATAAAATGACAAGTGTGGATCATGTGAGCAGAATACAGGAAATATAGTGGAAGCTCATATTTTCTAGGAGAAATCATCGTACATTCTATATCTATTCTATGGAAAGCAGTTATAGTCTTTTTTAATTTAAACCATATAGTCCTAAAACCTTACGGTTGCCCTCAAATTTTAATCAAGAGAAGATATCTGAAAAAGTGGTTAAGTTTAGCATTGCTAAAAACAGAAATAATTTGCTCAAATTCCTTAAAACAGTTTTTCAAAACAACTCTTTCCCAAACTGTTTTACACTCTTCTGTAGTTGAGCAAACTATTTCTCACAGTTGGTACACATATGCATTTGAGGCTGCTTGAAGATATATCATGGTAATTCATATGTAGTAAAACCTTTTACATGATGCCAGATAGAATAATTATCACTCAACAGTGGTAACCATTACTATTGATAATGTGTAAACTGCTTCAAACCAACTTAAAAATGGATGACTTTTGGGAGAGGAGAGGGTAAGGAATAAACATTAACCTGAGTACCCTTTAATGAACAAATTTCTTTTTCCCAAAGACTTCCTAGAGTTAAAATTTTCCTGGCTTACTCAAAAGGAGGATTGTGCAGATTTAAGTTATGATCAAATTCAGGATATTACAGTTATATTTTCACAAACAACCTCTGTTGGGTTTGCTATTTTTTTGGCACTTCAAAGCCTTATATAATTTTCTTTTCATTACATTTTTGCCCATGATTCATTTTTTCTAAAAATTATCTCTGCTTTTAAGAGTTATAGTTAATAAACCAAGTGCCCAGAGAAATCCATTAAAAAATCACTGCAAATATCAAGAGAAAAATATATTTCCTGCCCTAGGTTGTTATTTATTATTCTAACACAGACTGTGTGAATCATAATATTGGAAATTCCATATATTTTTGTAAGCAGGTCTCTTTCCAGGTGAGTCTAAACTTTGAGCAGGGAGGCTTTTTGACAGAAAACATTACATAGCTTTTCTTCTCCCTTTCCTTTGTGCTGAGCAAGTGCTCTCCAGAGACACATGAAATCCAAATACCAACTTACACTGCTGAGTGTATGGCAAGTAACACATATAAACCCAAATAATAATAAATAATAAAATAATAAATAATAATAAAATAAAAACATAAGGAGGGAAGGAAAATGCTGGCCTGAACAGCAGAGCTTTGCTAAGGCATTGATGGCGGCATCGGGGCTGCATGTGAGCAAGGAGTGTGAGGGATGGAGGTCTGTGTTCCCGTATCAGCTCTGTGTGAAGGTAACAGATGTGAAAGCAGGGCTGGCCTTAGGCAAACCCTGAAGTAAGCAGGATTTTTTTTCCCCCCTTGATTCTGCCCACTTTGTCTTCCACGTACTGTTTCTCTCCCATTCTCCTTGCAAACCATAACTCCACAGTTGCTTTTGGACTTGGGGACCCTCTGATTCTGATGCTTGACCTTAATAATCCTTCCCAGCCTACCATGGAAAGAGACATTTTTAACCCTACCATGGGGATCCTCTGTAGTCCCCACCCAAACTTATCTGTTATCCCCTCAGGTCCTTTTTAGTTCCCCCTTTTTTTTTTTTTTTTTTGCAAACATGTACAGATTTGATCAAGTTTTACAATGACTTCCTGTGTTATTTTCTTGGAAATATTTGACTCCAAAGAGCAGCAACCAAAACCCAAAGGAATGTATCATATTCTGCCTTGTACCAGAGTAATGCCGTCTCCTAGACTTTCAGCTTTCTGATGTCAGAGGTTATACCATATTCATCCTCGTATATGCTTCACTGTTTCTTACAGTGTTTTGGGAATAGTAGGCACTCACATACGGATATGTGGAATTAATATGAATTTAAATTAATGAAACAATATTCCTATACAGCTTTGCAGGGAAATGGATGATCTTTTGGCCTCTGTCATTTAGATACATTTTGATAATTTTCAGACTATTCTTTGCCTGTTTTACTGGTCAATAAATACTGTCAGAACAGATAAATGTTGTATCTGATCTGCTTTGGTGATTGATTCATAAATGCTTCCAAAGGTCCATCAATCCTCCCGCATCATTTTGCCCCACTGTGCCCTTCAGCCCTTTTTTTCTCCTTGGCCTCATCCTGCTTCCTTCTTCCTTTCGAAGAAGTACATGAACTGTCTTCTGTACTCATTCTTTGTGGTGTTCATTTATTTGCTTCTGGGAAATTGTGTGTTCATTTGGCATCAGCAAAAAAAAAAAAAAATAGGACACAGTAGGCAGACCACATGATAGATAGTTCTGCAGTTTTCTGCAGTTAATGACATGTCTTATGTGAAGCATTGGACATTATATCTTGTTGTTTGTGAGAGCACAGTCTCAAGGGAAATTGCTACTCTGTTTGAAGGGCAGTTAATAAATATGGGTATAGTGTCGTCTTTCGCCACAAAACTACCATCTCTTCAGGGTATCTGTTAACAAATTCACTTTTGGAGGACACTGAGCGAAGCACTGTGAAGGGAACGTTTGCCTAAGTGAGGTTTGTCCTTGTTTTCCTTGGGAAAGAAGGATTTCCAGGAAGTTTGATAAAATGGCTGTTTCCTATTGCACTGTCATGACGAACTTAGAAAGATACCATCCAGGATGCAGGTGTCCGGGTCAAAGGAAATAAAAGGGAAGTTCAAAAGCACTCCTCCCATAGTTGTTGATCTTATATCTCTATTAGTATGTCATGGGAAGTTTCTATGTGAGCATATGCTGGAAATTAGGCAAAACCTAAGTTGCATATCACCCAAATGAAACAAGTTAAAAATATATCTCTCAAAAAATGCATTTATACTTAACAATACTGTAATGTTCACTTAAAAATTTGTTAAGTGGATAGATTTCATGTTAAGTATTCTTAACACACACGCCTACACAAAACTGGGGCAGGAGGAAACTTTTGGAGGTGATGATATATTTACTAACTTGATGGTGATAATAGTTTCATGGATGTATATGTCCAAATTCATCAAATGGTATACGATAAGTATGTGCAGGTTTTTTTGTATATCAATTCTACTTCAATAAAATTATTTTTTTAAAAGCATTTAGAAAGAAATATGAAAAAAATATTTTTTCATATTCAAAACATTTTATTTTGAAATAATTTCAAACTTCCTGAAAAGTAGCAAGAAGAATGCAAACAACACCTGTGTACCATTCACACTCAGAACCTTTCTAAGTTTCATTTCAGTCATGTCCTTTATATTAAAAGCATCCAATCAAGGATCATACATGTACCCAATTGTCATATCTTTCTAATCTGCTTCATCCAGGAACCTTCCTCAATCTTCCTTTGATTTCATAACCTTCATATTTTTCAAGATTTCAGCCTGTCATTTTGTTGGATATTTCTTAATTTGGATCTGTCTGATGTTTTCTCATGAGGAGAGCCAGATTATACATCTTTTTTAGAAGAAATATCAGGCAAATGATACTGTGCTTTTGTTTTTGTGCATCCTATCATGTAGTACATGATATTTTTTTGTCCTAATATTTGTGTTGTGTTAACTTTGTTCACATAATTAAGATGGTGTCAGCCAGTTTTCTTTTCTTTTTTTTTTTTTTAAACATCTTTATTGAACTATAATTGCTTTACAATGGTGTGTTAGTTTCTGCTTTATAACAAAGTGAATCAGTTATACATATACATATGTTCCCATATCTCTTCCCTCTTGCATCTGCCTCCCTCCCACCCTCCCCATCCCACCCCTCTAGGTGGTCACAAAGCACCGAGCTGATCTCCCTGTGCTATGCGGCTGCTTCCCACTAGCTATCTATTTTACATTTGGTAGTGTATATAAGTCCATGACACTCTCTCACCCTGTCACATTTCACCCCTCCCCCTCCCCATATCCTCAAGTCCATTCTCTAGTAGGTCTGTGTCTTTATTCCCGTCTTGCCACTAGGTTCTTCATGGCCTTTTTTTTTTTTCCCTTAGATTCCATATATATGTGTTAGCATACTGTATTTCTTTTTCTCTTTCTGACTTACTTCACTCTGTATGACAGACTCTCTGTATGACAGACTCTAACTCCATCCACCTCATTACAAATACCTCCATTTCATTTCTTTTTATGGCTGAATAATATTCCATTGTATATATGTGCCACATCTTCTTTATCCATTCATCCGATGATGGACACTTAGGTTGCTTCCATGTCCTGGCTATTGTAAATAGAGCTGCAGTGAACATTTTGGTACATGATTCTTTTTGAACTATGGTTTTCTCAGGGTATATGCCCAGTAGTGGGATTGCTGGGTCGTATGGTAGTTCTATTTGTAGTTTTTTAAGGAACCTCCATACTGTTCTCCATAGTGGCTGTATCAATTTACATTCCCACCAACAGTGCAAGAGTGTTCCCTTTTCTCCACACCCTCTCCAGCATTTATTGTTTCTAGATTTTTTGATGATGGCCTTTCTGACCAGTGTGAGATGATATCTCATTGTAGTTTTGATTTGCATTTCTCTAATGATTAATGATGTTGAGCATTCTTTCATGTGCCTGTTGGCAATCTGTATATCTTCTTTGGAGAAATGTCTATTTAGGTCTTCTGCCCATTTTTGGATTGGGTTGTTCGTTTTTTTCTTATTGAGCTGCATGAGCTGCTTGTAAATCTTGGAGATTAATCCTTTGTCAGTTGCTTCATTTGCAAATATTTTCTCCCATTCTGATGGTTGTCTTTTGGTCTTGTTTATGGTTTCCTTTGCTGTGCAAAAGCTTTTAAGTTTCGTTAGGTCCCATTTGTTTATTTGTGTTTTTATTTCCATTTCTCTAGGAGCTGGGTCAAAAAGAATCTTACTGTGATTTATGTCATAGAGTGTTCTGCCTATGTTTTCCTCTAAGAGTTGGATAGTGTCTGGCCTTACACTTAGGTCTTTATTCCATTTTGAGTTTATTTTTGTGCATGGTGTCAGGGAGTGTTCTAATTTCATACTTTTACATGTACCTGTCCAATTTTCCCAGCACCACTTATTGAAGAGGCTGTCTTTTCTCCACTGTATATGCTTGCCTCCTTTATCAAAGATAAGGTGACCATATGTGCGTGGGTTTATCTCTGGGCTTTCTATCCTGTTCCATTGATCTATATTTCTGTTTTTGTGCCAGTACCAAACTGTCTTGATTACTGTAGCTTTGTAATATAGCCTGAAGTCAGGGAGCCTGATTCCCCCAGCTCCATTTTTCGTTCTCAGGATTGCTTTGGCTATTCGGGGTCTTTTGTGTTTCCATACAAGTTGTGAAATTTTTTGTTCTAGTTCTGTGAAGAATGCCAGTGGTAGTTTGATAGGGATTGCATTGAATCTGTAGATTGCTTTGGGTAGTAGAGTCATTTTCACAATGTTGATTCTTCCAATCCAAGAACATGGTATATCTCTCCATCTATTTGTATCATCTTTAATTTCTTTCATCAGTGTCTTATAATTTTCTGCATACAGGTCCTTGGTCTCCTTAGGTAGGTTTATTCCTAGGTATTTTATTCTTTTTGTTGCAATGGTAAACGGGAGTGTTTTCTTAATTTCACTTTCAGATTTTTCATCATTAGTGTATAGAAATGCAAGAGATTTCTGTGCATTAATTTTGTATCCTGCTACTTTACCAAATTCATTGATTAGCTCTAGTAGTTTCCTGGTAGCATCTTTAGGATTCTCTATGTATAGTATCATGTCATCAGCCAGTTTTCTTCACTCTTTTTACTTTGTAATTAATAAGAATTTTATGTGGAGGTAATTTGAAATAAATATCTGGTTCCTCATCCCACTGTCATCTTCTAGTTTTAGCAGTCATTGATGTTTCTTGCTTGAATGAATCATGGCTAGAAGAGCATCAGATTGTGGTTCTTTGTTACTTCTACTTGTACTACTTCCCATTTATTTATGGATTTGTTTATTTATATCAGTGTGTATTCATTGATTCCTCTTATATTCAGTCTGTTAATGTCATTATCTAAATAAATGGTTAGATTGATCTCTATTTGGCCAATGGGAACCCCTTAAAACTGGCTTATACATCCTTTTATTATACTCCCATTTTTCTTTGATTCGTTCCTTACTATCTCAACAAGATATTTCTGGCTCATATTATACTTGTTTCTGCCCCAGTACTAAAATCAGCTGTTTCTCTAACAGTGTCTGGTGCTTTTTAGTGGAGAGTGGTACTTAGAAGTTGATAAATTCATTATTAATGTGATGTTCCAGTGTCAAAATCTTCTAATACTTGTACCTTCATTTTCTGTCATCGAGAAACTTAGTTTCCAATATCCTTAATATATTTACCTATTTGCTAAATCCCCTATGTTTGGCTACTCTCCCAGGACTTGAAGGCTGCCTTCACCACTTCACTGTGACACACAGTCTCTGCATGGGCTGTCATTACTGGCCGCCTCTGCCCACACTCACTGCCTCACTCACTCCACATAAACCCTATGCCTGCCTTCATTACTACCACAGCCTCATGTCTTTTGGAGGCAAAAGAGGAGAAACAAGGAGCATTCAGGTGAAGAGAGGATTAAAGGCAGGAGAGGAGTGAAGGGGAGAAACAATGTTCATATTTTAAACTCCATTTGTATTGTATTGTAGAATGCATTGAAATATTCCAAACTGTGTGAGGTTTAGGTAACAAAAACAGATATACATATTTTATACTTATTATGCTCTATATATTGATAATTGAAATGCAGCCATAACAAAACTTCCTAAAACATAAACATCTGTGAGAAAAAAAAAAGTATGTATCTTATACTCCAGACTGAATTTCTCAGGTATGACATTTTCTACTTAGAAGAACCATTTATACTACATGTTAAAAAACTGTAAAAATGTCTTTGACTTTTTCTTGTCCAAGAAACACATATTATCAAAACCCCAACATTTCTCTGTAAACACAGCTTTCCATGATTCCATTATCTAACCCTGGCAAGGTCTTAGAAATAATGACACATCCACTAGTCTTTAATAGACGCATAATGAGCATAAGCTCTAGTCTGATCAGTCAGTGAACTAAATATAAAAGGAATGCTTTATAAAGTGCCATTTAGATTCCAGTGTAATAGAGATGTAATGCATATGTCAAGTTATTGAGTTGTCAACTTAAATAGAAGCCAGTATGTCATCCAGTAATTATTGCTATTTAGGCCTAAGGCATTGGTGCTAATATTAGCATGTGAGTGTTAAGTATGCAGAGTACAAAAGGGAAAAGATGAGATTATATGGAGTAAATCCTAAAGAACTCATTATGTTAACTAAAGGCCACAATCTATCCTTTAGATATGTGCAGGCATTTTCAAATCAGGAAACATTTTGTAAGAATATATGATCCTTGGGAGGAGAAAAGACAACCAGGTGCAAACATTTACCTGTCATTTTTGGAAAATGTTAGCATATTATCATTACTCTACATAGTTAAATTGCTTGTGAAAATCATCACAACTCTATCTGAAATTAAATTTGGTGTTCAGTTTTCTAGTTGCAACAATTTATTGACCGATATTTGCAACAGCACAGTTTTTTTGAAAAATCCCTGAAATAGAGCTTTATATTTAACTAATATTTAAAACCTAACCTTTAGCCCTATAGAACTCTCATGCAGCATTCCACCTGCAGAGGCTTGGAGATTACACACACACACACACAAACACATACACACATAAACACATACATATAAATATTAGGTCCCTCTTACAAGCAGAGCATCTAATTTAAAAGCACAGTCACTTTTAAGGTCACTCTTTCAAAGAGATAGATTGAAACCTGCTGTTTGTAAGTGTATTGTACATATGAGCAGTCCAATAAAAGAAAAGAGAGGAAAAAACACACTCTGGCATCCCTTTCTGGCCCATTCCTAAAGAACATTAAGTAATAAAAGGACCCATGTGAAGATTACGATAAAATCTAGCAGGACCAACACTGTCTTTCCTAATTCTCTATGCAGACAACAGAGTCAGCAAAAAAGATTGGACTATTTCCAAATCCTTTTAAAAGCACATACTCGCTAAAGCAGAAGGCATCTTTACGCGAACAGACACCAGCACGCACACGCTTATCCCCACCCTGGCCTGAATTTTATACTAACGGATTAAAACCACATGGTGCAGGACCACATTCTTTTAAAGGAAGGATCCTATGTATTTAACAGTAGGCAACACATGGCAAAGAGCAAGAAGGCAGAGTCCGCCTGTAAATAATCAGATGCCGTTTGACTTCCTCTTTGGACTTTGTCCATGTTGCAATACATGCTCTTCAGTGGCTCAAATCCTCCCCTTCCTTCAAGGTTCAACTCAACCATCTTTTCCTCTGGGAAATCTTTCCTTTCTGCACCAAAGTGGCACTAAGCACCCTTTTTTTGTCTAACATTTTGAGTATACACTTCTATGGAAACACCTACCACTTCTGTTTAAATGAATGCCTCCTTCACTAAACTAAATTCTATCAGTGCAGAGCCAGTATCTTATGTTTACCTTCCTCATGTCTATCACATGGACAGTAGTTACACTGAAGATCAGATTTAAGGCTGTAGTTTTTCTCTTGGTCTTTACTGAGAAAAGGCCTCTACATTCTAAAACAGGTTTAGCTAGTTTTTTCTTTAGAGAAGTAGGAGGGAATTAAAATCAATCTTCATTTTTATTGCCTTCCCTCCTATTCTTCTATGCACCAAACACTAAACCACATAAAAAGGGCTAAAGAAGTTGTAACTACAAGTTTGATCTTAATTGTGGAGTGTAATTTGGAGATTTTTTTTTTTTTTTAAGAAAAAAATGAGAAGCTTCCTTTAGATAATCTCTCCCTACTGGTTTCCTGGTATTTGAACATATTCCTATAGCAATAGATATAGTTGTTCATTCCACACTATTAAAAAGATGTTCAAGATACAAAAGATGAAAATGCTTATAGCTTTGAATAAATAGCCAGGCATTCAGTTACTATACTTATAGTCAGTGAATAACTGATTGGTAGTATATGTGTTTGAAGGTTGATAGGGAAAATGAGGCTAAAGGAGATTCTAGGTGTTTAAAGGAAGAAAATATTTCCACATAGAAGCAGACAGGGTGGTTCAGGGATTCTTTGCCTAATCATGTTTGATCCTAGCTTAGTAAGGACAAATCAACACTATGGTCAGAGATATTTCTTATGTCTTAGTAGTTTTCAGTACCGCAGTTCCTGAGGTCTGGAGAAAGATATTTAATATGGATTACATTGTTAGAATGCCACTGATTTGTTTTCTTAAATTTTTTCCAATCTTATTTTATCCCATTGTTAGGGTGCATTTCCTTTAATTGGAAACCCCAATGTACAAATTAATGGTCATTTATACACACCCTTTCTCTTGAAGGGCTTATCGCAGCAGAATGGATTAGATTATGTCTTTTTTGTCTTTACTTAACACTTCTTTTGATACGGAGTTTTGTTGCTTCACAACTTTAAACTTGGTTAACAAATTTCTCAGAATTTTGCATACATATTCATTAGGGGGATTGTTCTGTAAGAGTCTTTTTGGTGTTTCATGTTGTGTTTTGTTATAAAAGTCATGCTGATGTTATAAAATAAAATGAGAAACTTTTTCTAGGCCTGGGAAAATTTCAGTAACATGGCGATTATCTGTTTTTTAAAGGTTAAATGCCTTTTTTTTCAGTGATAGTGCTTTGAATTATTCCCCATTTCTTTTTTTAGCACTTCCTAGATTGAAGTTTTTTACTTCCTCTTGGGCCGATTTTGGTCATTTCTTCTTTGCTACAAAGTCATATGTTTTCCCTGTGTTTCAGGTTAATTACCTAGTAACATGTGGCAATCTCAATTTTCTTTTTTAAGTCTCTTCTTTATGTTTTGGTGTTTTTAAAAATTTTGTATATATTTTCTCTCTCTTTTGCCTTTATTAGAACTTGAAGAGGATTATCTGCATTTGTTTTACTGGTATTTTTGAAGAACAAGATTTTAGATTTTATTATTCTTTCTATTATATTTCTATTTTGATTTCCTTAATTTTAAAGTTCATCTTTTAAAATTCCCTTTCATAGTTCTTAACAATGAAACTTAAAGGAATTTTATTAAAGTATTTAGAGGCAAAACAATTATTATTTTCTATCTTTTTCATATGGAATATGATATCTAATATTTAAAGGTTTAAGCTTTATGTCTAAGATATTTCAAGTCATCTTTTATATAATTTATAATAATGTGTATCTCAAATATTCTGTAACTCATTACAGAATAACAGAAATGCCAAACAAACGTAAACCTTTCTATGTCAGTAACTTTTAAAAAATATTGATCAGTATGACATAACAACAGTTTTCTTTTGTTTTGTTTTTTTAATGCTGATACGCATCTGCTCACATAACATTCTCATCTTGATTGACTTATTTGTCAGGAATGAGTTCAAATGCCGATGCAAAGGTTAACCTGTTGGGCCCCTCTATTTAAAAATATAAAGTGACATCCCTTGACCTGTGCTTGGCTTCTTGTATAACAAGAATGTGTGAAAGATAGCAACAGAAAAAGGAGGTCAGCTAGAAGAGGGAAAGGATGAGAAAGCATTTTGTAATTCACCACAATCTCAGGGCTATCATCTAATATCATTCCCTTCTGCTGTCCCCCCATAGAAACACCATGTCCCTGCTCCTCCTCCCAAAATCATACTGGTATAAATTATCTACTTTGGAATAAATGTAATTCTTATTTGCATAACGTTCTTTTTTTTAGGTCATTGTAATTAAAAATTATGTTGCTTTTTGCAACTTTTTTGAAGTATAATTTATATATCATAAAATCCATCCATTGTAAATGTACAATTCAATAATTTTCAGTTGATTTATAGAACTGTGAATCACCACAACCAATTTTGGAACATTTCATCCCTCCAAAGATTCCTTTAATCCTTTTTGCTATCAATCCTTTTTCCCATCTCCAGCCGCAGGGTACATCACCTTTTCTTGGGAATTGGTGGGTCGTATATAAGTTTATATTTAACTTTTGAAGAAACTACCTAACTGTTCCTCCACATCAGCTCAACCATTTCTCCACGTCCTCACCAACCACTTGCCATTGTTGGCCTTTTAATTATAGCCACTCAAGTTGGTGTGTAGGCGTTTTAACTTTCATTTTACTTATAACTAATGATGTTGTACATTTTTTCATGTGCTTATTAGCCATTCACATATCTTTTTTGGTGAAATGTCTGTTTAAGTCCTTTACCAATTTTTAAAAATTCAGTTATTTGTCTTCTGATAAATTAGTTGTAAGTTTTTCTTTTTGTTTTGTTTTAAATACATCCTGTATACAAATATTTTATCAAATATATAATTTGAAAATATTTTCTCTTTGTGATTAGTCTTTTTCTTAATGGGGTCTTTTATACACAAAGTTTTTATTTTTAATGAAATCTTATTATTTTCTTCTATAGATTGTGCCTTTATTGTTGTATCTAAGAACAGTTTGCCTAACCCAAATAGTCACAAAGATTTTTTCATGTATTTTTCTTCTGGAAGTTTTATAGTTTTAGCTCTTAAATTTAGGTCTATGATACATTTTAACTTCATTTTGGGGAATGCTGTGATGTAAAGATCTAAGTTCATTTTTTGCATGCAGATATCCAACTGCTCAAGCACCATTTGGTATAAGAGACATCCCTTTTCCCCACTGAATACTCTTGGCACCTTTGTCAAAAATCAATTGACCATAAATGTAAGGATTTATTTTTAAACTTCCAATTCTGTTTTATTGATTTCTATACCAATCCTGAGGCCAATACCCTCATTGTCTTTTTTTTTTTTTTTTTTTTTTTAAAGTGCAAACCATTTTAAAGAAAAAGAGTTGTGTTCTGGACTATAGAGAAAATGGTTGTTTATTCTCTTATTGCACTTTGACTCTAAACTTCAAGTTAAGAGAAATATTAGTCAATTACATAGATTTCCTGTAGAGGATTTCATTCATAATCTAGTAATCAAGAACAAATTGATCATGTTTGGATTTGGTTAGTCATCTAGCATTTAATCAATGGCATTCATTTGTTTTTATTTATATACCTATTTGACAAATATCTAGGGAGTACCTATTATGTACCAAGCCCTGAACTAAGGTCTCAATACCACATTGCCTTGATTTTTGTAGTTTTATAATAAGTTTTGAAATCAGATAGTGTAAGTCCTCCAACTTTGTTTTTCCTTTTTAAATACCATTTTGGCTATTCTAGGGCCTCTGAATTTCCATATAAATTTTAGGATCGGTATCTACCCAAAAAAAAAGCCTGCTGGGATTTTGATTTATAAATATAGGTATTATACAGACCTATAGTATACTGATCTTTAGAAAGGCGAAATGAACCCTTGTTTATACATTTTTATTTTGAATAGGCATTTACCTTTAATTGCTCCTTATACTAGTTTGAAAAAAAATTTTAATTGTAATCTAAAACTTAATTTAGTTCTTTGCCATAGCATTAGCGAACTAACAATAAGAACATGACAATAATTCGTATCTCATAATATCTACGTACCTAAAACACCATGATGTGATATGATACAAAGAGCAAGAGACCAAGTGCTGGAGACTTTGGTTCAACTCATATTTGCCACTTACTAGATTTATGACCTTTGATAAGTAAGTTAGCTTCTTGGAAACTTGGCTTCCTCATATGTAAAGTTTGATATTGCCGTTCCAGCTCTATATATGCAATAGGATTGCTCTAAGGATAAAATCAGATACCATGGAAAACAATTTCAAAACTTGTAGGAATACTCTGTCACTTATTCAAATGATTCTGGACAAGTTACTGAGTAAGTTTTTGCCTCTGTTAACTAACCTGAACATGAGAGTAATAATTGGCATTATTTCAAAGTCTGATTCACATAAAGATCTAAGCAAAGGTCTAGCACATTGCTAACACTCAGAAAGCATTAGCTACTTCTACTAAAAGTAATGATAATCGAAATTAAGAGTGTAATAAAATAGTTGATTGGGAATGATACTGGCCTACATCAGAGAATGTCTGAATATTACTTAAGCTCTCTTAAAATTAGTTGATGAATTTGAAGCAAACGATTTAAACTTTCCAGGACTGAGTATAATTGTGTGTAAGATAAGGGTAATAAACAACATGATCTCAAATATTTTTCTTACTCTGAAATTCAGGCAGTGTTTTATTATTATAGGGACTTGGTAAATGAATATTAATTGCATCTTAGTAAGTATTATGTATTAGCCTTCTCTCAGCCTTTACATCATTGCCAACGTCATTTATATATAATATACAGTGTTATTCTCGGCTTCAAAAAAAAAAGATTAATCTAGGGAATTATACTTAAAACCATTTCTTTGCTTTTGATTAATTTGGTTTCCTGCAGAACTCGTCTTAGAAAAGTAAATACATAATGTCCTTATAATTATATGTCACCTTGGTGTTCTTGTAACATGAATAATTCAATTGGAAAAATTCCTAAACTCTCCATTCTTAAAGGTGTTACTTCACCTGTAACATTAAGACATTTCTCAGATAAAACTTCAAAGTGGAGCAAAATCCTCATTCTTACAAATGAATAAATTTATACACAAAGACATTTATCTCCTTTACTAATTCTTTTCCTTATATTGTAAGATGAAGAAAGTGGAATAAAAATTATTGATTACTTAAATGCCCTAGTCTGTGAATTGGAAAGGCTGCAGTGGAGTTCTAGGTAACAATGGAATGTGCCCAGTATGACATATTCAATGAGTCAAATATTTAAAATACCACTGTGTGCTGTGTGCGGAAGCAAACTACATGAACTGTCACGTACAGTCCTACAGTAAAGGTAAGGCTTGTAATATTTATTTCTTAAAAAAAATAAAGACAGGTGTCATTGGCAGCTTGAAACAACATTCATGCCTGTGCAACTACCTTCTAATCACATTTAACAAATGACAAAAGCATTCATTACCTGGAGTTTTTCACTTGATGGCTCTGTACCTTCTGGGGACAGGAGATAAATGAAAGAAAGCTGACACCTACAGATGTTGTCTTGATTAGTGTTGACATTTTTAAATTAGTGTTGACATTTTAAGTTAAATTAGTTTAATTTAAACATGAAACAGAGGATCAAAAAATATCTTTTAAACAAAATTTCACTGAAAGGGATATTGAGGCACCTCTATCACAAGTAGTAATTTACTTAATAGTAAATAAGTCTAATTTGCTAGATCCCAAATTGCCACTGTTGTCCCACTCATGTAACCGTACTCTTTAATTTTTAAGTAAAACTGCTCAAATGCAGAGATTATAGAAAATACATTAAATTAAATCAAAATGTTTCCTTTACAGTTATGTCATTCAAATGGGCTTTCTATTCAGCGTTTCTGAATGAAAATCAAAAGGTGTAGAGTATGGCATGAGATAATTTTTATGCAAGTTGTCTTATTCCTAAATCATCTTTAAAGATGATGCTTTAATAAAATGTTTTTTTTTAAAAAAAGAGAATATAGTTTATAGGCAGACTACTTAGATTCTTTTCCTCTTTCACCTCAAATTATCCTGTGTTCTAAAGAACATGTGGTCGTACTTTGTTTTCTGACACAGAAATACCTGAATTTCTAGTTTTCTAGTTTTCTTTACAGAATGAAAATAAAACCAAAATACATGAAAGTGCTATCATAATTAAGGGAGAATGTTGTTAATAAAACTAACAACTATGTGTGTACCACACTATAGTTTGAAAAACACATTTCTCATCTAGATAAGATCTAAATGGAAAAGTTGAAACATTCTCAGAAAAATGCAGGGCAGGGTCATCTGCTGTGAGGATGAGAGTAAGAGCATACACAACTGGAGTTATAAGAAGGAAGTTCTACAGTGGCTTGAGGTGGAGGAGTGAATGAATAAAGGTTACATGAAAAGACTGATGAGCAGAAGTGCTGCTCTATTTAGAGTAAAGAAGTTCAAACTTGGAGTGAGCCAGCAAGTGTTGGAGGTTAAGAGGACATGGCAGGAAGCAGGCGGGAAAGGAAGGAGTTTCAGATTACCCATAATCTGCGTTTAACCCTTGCTCTCTGCAGAGCACAGAGACAAATGGAATTTAGGATATGAGTAACTGCTGGGGGTGAAGAAATGCCCTATTTTTCTCACACTGTAGTACTACTCGTGTGAATCATTGTTACTTTTGTTTGGCCAGAATGAATTTATGGGCTAAAACGAGATTTCGGAGATCATTTTGCAGCCATTTCAAACTCTGCTACCACACCACAAGCCTTTTTTAAAAAAAAATTTTATTGGAGTATAGTTGATTTACAATGTTGTGTTAGTTTCTGCTGTACAGCAAAGTGAATCAGTTATATATATGCATATATCCACTCTTTTTTAGATTCTTTTCTCATATAGATAATTACCGAGTATTGAGTAGAGTTCCCTATGCAATAGGTCCTTATTAGTTATCTATTTTATATATAGTAGTGTGTATATGTCAATCCCAATCTCCCAATTTATCCCTCCCTCCCCTTTCTCCCCTGGTAACCATAAGTTTGTTTTCTACATCTGTGACACAATTTCTCTTTTGTAAATAGGTTCATTTGTATCATCTTTTTAGATTCCACATATAAGCAATATCATATACTTGTCTTTTTCTGTCTGACTTACCTCACTTAGTATGATAATTTCTAGGTCCATCCATGTTGCTGCAAATGGCATTATTTCATTCTTTTTATGTCTGGGTAATATTCCATTGTGTACAAGTACCACATCTTCTTTATCCATTTATCTGTCAATGGACATTTAGGTTGCTTCCATGTCTTGGCTATTATAAACAGTGCTGCAATGAACACTGGGGTGTATGTATCTTTTCAAATTAGAGTTTTCTCTGGATATATGCCCAGGAATGGGATTGTTGGATCATATGGTAGTTTTATTTTTAGATTTTTAAGGAACCTCCATACTGTTCTCCATAATGGTTGTACCAATTTACATTCCCACCAACAGTGTAGGAGGGTTCTCTTTTCTCCACACCCTCTCCAGCATTTATTGTTTGTAGACTTTCTGATGATGGCCATTCTGACCAGTGTGAGATGATACCTCATTCTAGTTTTGATTTGCATTTCTCTGATAATTAGTGATGTTGAGCATATTTTCATGTGCTTTTTGGCCATCTCTATGTCTTCTTTGGAGAAATGTCTATTTAGATCTTCCACCCAATTTTTGATTGAGTTATTTGGGTTTTTTTTGATATGGAGCTGCATGAGCTGTTTGTATATTTTGGAGATTAATCCCTTGTTGGTCGCTTCATTTGCAAATATTTTCTTCCATTCTGTGGGTTGTCTTTTCATTTTGTTTATGGTTTGCTTCACAGTGCAGAAGCTTTTAAGTTTAATTAGGTCCCATTTGTTTATTTTTGTTTTTATTTCCATTACTCTAGGAGGTGGATCAAAAAAGGTAGTGCTGTAAGTTATGTCAGAGTGTTCTGCCTGTGTTTTCCTCTAAGAGTTTTATAGTGTCTGGCCTTACATTTAGGTCTTTAATCCATTTTGAGTTTATCTTTCTGTATGGTGTTAGAGAGTGTTCTAATTTCATTTTTTAACATGTAGTCATTCAGCTTTACCAGCACCACTTATTGAAAAGAATCTTTTTTATCCATTATATGGTCTTACCTTCTTTGTTGTAGATTAGTTGACCATAGGTGTGTGAGTTTATCTCTGGGCTTTCTATCCTGTTGCATTGATCTATATTTCCGTTTTTGTGCCAGTACCATACTGTTTTGATGAATGTAGCTTTGTAGTATAGTCTGAAGTCAGGGAGCCTGATTCCTCCAGCTCCCTTTTTCTTTCTCAGGATTGCTTTGGCTATTTGGGGTCTTTTGTGTTTCCACAAATTTTAGATTTTTTTTGTTCTAGTTCTGTGAAAAATGTCATTGGTAATTTGATAGGGATTCCATTGAATCTGTACATTGCCTTGGGTAGTATGGTCATTTTGACAATATTAATTCTTCCAATCCAAGAACATGGTATATCCTTCCATTTGTGTCATTTTCGATTTCTTTCATCAGTCTCTTATAGTTTTCAGAGTAGAGGTCTTTTGTCTCCTTAGGTAGGTTTATTCCTAGGTATTTTATTCTTTTTGATGCTATGGTAAATGGGATTGTTTCCTTGATTTCTCTTTCTCATATTTCATCTGCAAGCCTTTTTCTGTGTTAACTTGTTTTCTGGAACATGGGGGTAGACTGGTAAGAATGGAAGCAAAGAAGACAAGTTTGAAAAGACCTAGGATTGTTTGTGAACTAGTCAGCCTAGACAATAGGCAGAATGGGACAGATACATTCTGGGAAGACATGGTGCTACAGGAAAAAAGAAAATATCCACATAGGTCAATTCTAGGGTGACCAACTGCTGAATTTGCAAGTGAGGACGAGGGAACTTTCATTATTCAAAAAGAGAAAAGGGCTGTTGAGGAAAGCCGAGCCATTTAGAGTCAAGCAGTGTTAGTTTACTGTAGGGGGTTTTTCAAGAGAATCTCTGCACATGAGATCTTGTTTTCTCTAGCTTTCAGGAACCTTGAGCACTTCCCACTTTGCTTCTTTTTGGAAAATAAAGGTAATGCTCAACAAGGTGGAATTGCAGATAAGAAAATATGTGGTCTAAAGAGGTAATACCATATTCCACAATTTGGTTTTTCTTGTTGGTCATGTTGGTATCGTTACATTTTTATAATGTGCCACGTACTATGCTAAACACTTTATGTGGCTTAGTTCATTTAACCCTCATCACAACTCTATGAGGTGAGTACTATTATAATCTTTAACCGCAGGGATGTTTAAGCAGGTCTTCCTAGATCATATAGCTAATAAATAATGGAATTTAAGACCTGTAACTGGTCCTAGCTGATGAAATATGACTACAAATTATATGTATCACTTTCAGGTGAAGCTTTAAGAACTTCTTTTGCCACACTCTCTTTTGCCACACTCTCTTTCTGCCATTATTCCAGAGAGTGATTTTATTGCTTAGGGAGGTGATGGGGGGGGGGCACGATGACACAGACCTGAAGGTCCAGCCAATCAGGGGGAGAGAGGCATGATGTGAGCCAGAAATCTACGTTTGTTGTTTTGAGCCTTTGAAATATAAGAGGTATTTGTTACTGTAGCACAACTTGGAACATTCTGACTGGTGTGGTCCACATATTACATAGGTATAGCCTAGGTCACTTCACATTTTTGAAGTACTAATTGCAGGGCTTCTCATATTCTTTCTGCAGTGTTCATAGTTTCAATGTTTAAGTACTTCATTAATGACGTCTTTCTTCCTAATCACTAGTTCACAGGTCCTTATGGTTAAAAGAAACTAAGGAGACTCACCCTTGCATTTCAAACTGTCCAAAATTGACTAGCAAACTATTTGGGAAAACCTGTCCTACCTCTTTTGTAGTGGGAGAAAGGAAGCTGTAATATATCTTAAATGCTGCCCCTATTATTTAAAAAGATTTTAATTATTTTTTTCTTTGGCAGCAAACTGGTCAGTATAGCATATATCTTATAAGATATTAATATTCTACCTCACACTGAAGAGTTTCATGAACATATCAATTTGGATAAGCAAAGTTAAAACATGTTTTTAATGTGTAAAGCTAAGCATTTGATTATGTGAAGTCTATATCTCCAAAAGGGTCAAGTGGAAAACTGTATCTCTTTCCTGCTCCTCCCCACCTTACCTTCTCCTTCTCTCTTCTCTCCTCTCCTCTCTCCCAAAAACTACAGACTTTAATAAACATTTCTTTCATATCTTCATGTAACACTCTATCAGATATTCTTTCTGGCCATAACTGTTTGAGACTTTTGTTTGTTTATTGCTATTGTTGTTTTAATCACTTCATGCACACTTGTAAGTAGGCTACATTATGATTGCAGTTGAACTTCCATTTTCCTAGATGTCGTTGTATACTCTTGTAACACCCAGTTCCATTATTTTGCATGCCATAGGCATTAATATGTATTTGTTGAAATTTCTCCAATTCCATCATTTGTTAATTAGCACTTTGAGAGAAGTTGAATGGTTCCTGCTTTTCAGACTCTTAAAATTGAATCTTGCATTTTCAGATCAAGTAATATGACATTTAGGTGCTTTAAGGCTTTAGAGTATAAATATATGGAATAATTGTAATAATTAGTATGATAGCTGTTTAACAGATGCACCTTCAAATCCAGTGACTTAACCCAATAAGAGTTGTGTTCTCTCTCAAGCATCAGTTGGTACTGGTCTTGCTGTTTGGCTGAGGGAAAGGATGTTATGTTTCATGCTGACATTCTTAGTCCCAATTTAACAGTCTTCCACACATGACTTCCAAGCTTGCCTGAGTATCCACATCCTATAGGCAGGAGAGGGGAGAACATGAATGATATCACAGCAAGGCTTTTGGAGCTAGGCCCTGAAATATAATATGTCACTGCTGCTTGCTATTAGGAACTCAGTCATATGACTATAATTAACTACAATGAAGACAAGAAAATGTAACCTAGGAAGAAGTTAACCATTCTTTGCTATAGTGTTTTATTATTACTGTATTTCATCAAATCCATAATTTATATTTCTTTTCCTTTTTTGCCAACTTTGGAATCAAGATGCATCCTAACATTTAAAATGTTATAGACTTTTGTTGTGGCTTAATTGGCAATATCTTTTTCTTTCTTAATAGTACATCAAAAATAATGAACTTGACAATTAATAATGTCATATTTTTCAATTTAGTATGGTAATATCTCAACAACTTCCCAAGAAAAATTAAGTTTTTAGGTAGTAATTGCAAATATTTGGTAAGTACTAAGGTGCTATAAAATCTGACAGTTTAAAAATGTTAATCATGCTAAGTAATACCAAATGGATTGTTTATACCTTTTTACTCTTTTTCAGAGGACCATTGACAATAAGTGCCAAAAATCAGTAAGTTTACCCATTGAAATGTGAATTAGGAAAATAAAATACTGAGCAATTCTAAGGAGTAAGGCAGTCATATATACCCATAAAAGTGCCACACTTTAAAAAATATATTTGATTGATATACATTTCTTGAAAAGTAATTTTGCAATCTATGAAAAATCAAACACATAATATGGTTGGAAGAGGGTTATTTAACTAATATATCTTGCTAGGTGTCTTGAAATAAAATGAGTCATATCGAGAAACTTACAATCTAACCATATTAGTTATATAGCTTGGAAGACTCCAAAACAGTGAGGAATCAAGGTACTACATGTTCAAAATAATAATGCCTTTTAGCCCATTTCCATTTTGGGCTTATGGTTTTTGTGTTCACAATTATTTAAGTATTTTTGAAAATAATTCTAAAAAATCTAAATACAAGAGTAGGAATGTATGTTTACATTAAATATTCCTAATTATTATGATGAGGAAAGGGATACATTTAGTGGAGTAAATGGTTAATATTCTAGCTCATTTATTGAAAATCTTTATTCTAACTTCAAACATTATGGGTCATATTTTCTAAAAAATATCCTCTGAAGTGTTCATTCTTAAATCATTGACAAAAGAAAAAATTTCCTTTCTTTTAAACTAATGTTGAGGATTTTTTCTATCCAGTGTTCTTGATAAAATAATTTTTTGTCTTAAGTTGAATTTGATGTAACCTATTCTACTTTATGTAGAAATGCTTAAAAGAATCCAAGCAATGTTATGTAACTATCATCTTTCCATATTAAAAAAGAGTGCTAAGTTTGGGTATCAGTGACGATATAAAGTATTTACATTAGCTTTTGCTTTCGTACCCATTAAAACACCATCAGAATTTTTAATTGAAATAAATATGACTGATGAAAACTCTATGAAAAAAAGTTCCTATTTCTGTACTGTCTTTTCTTCTTTCATATGTAAATATTATTTTTTATTTTCAATGGAACCTTTTTATAAGCAGTATTGCAAAATATATTCATCTTTAATATATTTATCTACAAAAATGAAAAGTCACAAAATTAGATGAGAACTCTCATGTGTTTAAAAAATTGTCACCTTTATGTGAAGAAAATTCAGATTTTTTTGACATTATCTTGGAAATGGGTAAACGAATATAAATTAGCTTACTTTTCTTCCATTGGTAGTCCAGATTCCAGAGTGTACCGATTTAGAAAGGCATTTACCCTCTAAATAAACCAGAGGCTGATGGTCCACCCTCTAAGTGTTAACCTAGAGCTAGCTACCTACGCAAACTTCTAATTTAGCACTTCTCATTATCGAAAATTTCTATTTTGTTGTCAGCCTCCCTCACTAGACTCTAAGTCCATTGAAAGTGTTTCTGATGCCTGGCATAAAATAGTCACTCAAATGTTTATTGAACTGAATATAAGCTAAGTGAGTAGAATTGTAATTAGAATGTTGAATGAGCTGTTTGGGGGACACATCACATGCTTTTGTTTATGGATGACAACTTTTGTTTTAGAAACTGAGTGAAAATCTGGTGTGTTAAGTATGCTGTACATGGACTGATTTCACTTAACACGTAATCCTTCATATTGCAGGAAACAGAAACTATTTTACACTTTGAAATATTTCACACTGAGCAGTTTCTGATTTTCTTCATTTGTATATTAAAATTGGAGGGCTTCAAGGCTCAAACCAGATTTGAAAAATTGAAGTTCCACTATCAAAAGATATTTAAAGGATTGAGCTTGTTTTCAGCCATACCAAGCAAAAATGAATCAGTGATCTAATTTTCACACACAGTTTGACATCACAGAAATAGGAGACATTCTTACCATGACTTGGGGTAATTTGGGGGTCAATCATTTAAACTTTTACTCTCCTTATTTTCTTAAATATAAAATGAGAGAAATATTATCTTCTCTCTCTCTCTTTCTCTCTATTTCTCTCTCTCTGCCTAGCTGCTGTGGGAATGGAATAAAATAGTAAATTTAAGACATTAATTGTTAAAAGCACCAAATTTTTTTCAAAATATTATAAGCATCAATAAATAACAATAACTTTATCTCATATTTACCAACTATAAACTTGATTCCTCAAAAAGCTATTTCTAATACCCTCCATAACACACAGCTTTCACATTTCTGAGCTAATTACTCTACTATGTGAATAGTTGATAAAGATTAAAAATACTTCTGGACCATCGAAGTTCAGAGTTTTTAAGAGAAGTAGGATATAAAATTGCTGTACTTCAGCCTTCTTTAAATTTTCCTCTATTTTAAAGAAGTTTCCTTAAAGTCTTACTTATTTTCATAATAGGAATGTGCATGTATTTTCATGTGTTTCTAGATAATATCAACCAAGAAAATAATTACTGCCTCATAGAGTACATAGGAAGAAAATAATCTCACTGGTACTGAAGTTTGAGCAATTTCATCAAAGCAATACTGCTAATACTTGATGGCAACAATCAAATATTTAACATATGTATCTTCAGTGTATTCATTGGAAGTTATCCGATGAAGGCAGAAGTAGTGTTAATAAACAGAATAATCCTCCAAGACTTAAGTGTTATTAACAGGATTTGGAGAGCTTGAAGAGCAAGTATAATTCCATATATAGGATCTGTTCTTTTTAGCTACTCAGGTTGGATTCCCCATGTGTGTTTTGGCACTCTATGCCGGAAGACATGTCACAGGCTTCAGTTCCAGCTCATCTCCACTTATTATCACTAGACTTGTCAACCGTATGAAATGACCCCCTCACGCGTACCATGTAACATAAGAGAGGAATGTATTGGAGAGGTTCAAAAGCTACCACCTCAAAGAGCTGGTTTCAATTTCTACTCTGCTCTTTTCTGCCACATCCCTACGTTAAACCTTCTCTGAGGCTGTTGCCTTAATATACTTAGTATGGATATGGTCCATTTCTATTTCTTATGGGTCATTTGGAGGGATGTGTTCTATTGTGGAGTATGCCCTGTGTTCTTCGGTTGACTAGCTGTCAGCACTTCAATCCTTTTTCTGCTGTCTTACATGCAATAGAAAGCAAGTGGAGCTTTAAAATTGAATTAAATGTATAGAATAGTTAATGCAGTTTTATATCATTCTCATATTTCTCTTCTTTTGCTCGATATTTACATTTTACATTTATTAGCTTAAGAAAGTACAGATTCAATACAATATTCCCTATATCATTACTATTCTTATTCTCCCTTGTTTTAAAGAGAAGAAGTCTTTCCTTGTTAAAACAAAACACAGAACCTCCAAGATTTGAAAGAGAGAGGAACCTCGAGATTCGGTGTGGCAACTGATCCAACAGCTAAACACATGTAAGCTCCTCGATCTGTTGCCCCACCAAATCTGGAGGTACCTTTTCTCTCCTGAATTGTCAAGTTTCTGTATTTTGTTTTAATGAAAATGACTCTTGTTAGAGATTCACTAGCAAATTCTATAGGTCCCACCTTCAAAATACATCCACTAGATATAAGCTACATGCAGTGCCTGGCACATTAGTAGGTGATCAAAATATTTGTCGACAGGAAGAATGACTAAATTACTAAATCCAACTCTAGTCATCTTTTCCAATGTTATACTTTTGGTCAGAGCTCTGTATTGGTCTCCTACCTGTCTCACTGCTTTCAGATATTCCTGCTAAATGCTATCCTCAAAACAGTAGCCATGGTGATCCTTTGGAAGTGTTTTTGCATACTGTCATTCTGCTGTCTAAAAGCCTCCAGTAACTTTTCATCTCAGAGTAAATGCCAAAATCCATACAATCAACAAAATGTGGCATACAGTCTAGTCTCTTATTACCTACCTGACCCCTTCTCCTACATTTCTGCTTCACAATCACCCTGTTTTTGTTTTTGGCTCCTTAGATGTGCTCCAATTCCTTATGTTTGCTCTTTGGTGTTCCTACTGCTAGAAAATGTTCTTCCTTCAATATAAGCATAGCTTGTTTCCTTAGCTCCATCAGGCCTTTGTTTAAATTACAGATTGTCAGGGAGGCTTTCTGTGGTAGATTACAGATTAGATATATTTGCTTCCTCTCCCCATCTCATCTCCACAAGAGACATGTACTTTCCTGCCTCCTTGACTTTTGGCCTTTGCCATATAAATTACCCGTGGAATATTACAAGACTGTTCCTGCTTGAAAGACACTTGCAATGTCAGACCTGCCCTTTGTCACTCCTGCTGCAAAGATGAGAGGATATGTCCAGGCTGGTCCACTGGTCCCAGGAGGAAAATGACAAACACATGGAGCAGAGCCAAGTTATCCCACCTGGCCCAGCCTAGAGGACCATCCCATAGCTGGCCGCCAGATTTGTGAGCTAAAAAATCTTGATGGTTGTACGTCAGTGAGGTTTCTGTGATTGTTTTTACTTAGCACCCTTGTGGCAGTAGTTGACTGATTCACCTACTATCATCAGCCGGTTTAAAATTGAATGTGCACAAGATATAAAAACCAGAATGAACAGATGTTTTTGCATCATGCCATCTATAAAATTCTCTTCAATTCATTGACCGTTTAAAAATTTAGTGCACTACTTTTTTGAGCAAAAATGCACCCTACTTGCATGATTTTCCATGAGAACTGAGAGTGCTTGCCTGACTTGCTCATGCCTTTGTGACCAATCAGAGCAACACTGAGAGCAGATGCTTTGGATATAATTTCCCATTCATCTTAGCTTCCTCTTCACAATGCTTGATTCTTGCAGTTGCCTGAACAATTTCCAGAGTGAGATTCATTGTATAAGCTTTAAGTCAGGAATTTTAGCATTTAGAATAAACAAATGCATACAGATTGCTCCTGCAGAACAGGCTTTGGGCCCAGAAATTAGAGGACTCTAACCGTTCTCTTGAAATCTTTAGTTATCTCAGAGCTTAATAAAATAAGCTCTTTCCAGGCATTCCATACATTTCTTTGTCCGTAGTTCACCAGCCCTTATCCACAGTTCTCTTGGGTATTCTTTTTAGAACTTAATATTTAAACATAGATATAAAAAGAATTTGCAACATGAGATTTAGCTGTGTGTGCAGCATTTTATTTATTTTTTACATATGGTTGAGAGAGTTCATAGCTTTTTATTGATAGCCTGTTATTGCCCTAAGTGAATCATTCAGGAAGTTCAGCTCTTATGTTTCACTCATGTGGTTCTCCAGTTTTTACTCCTTGTATCCTGAATAATTTAAATTAAGAGGCTTCATATTGTTGCTCCAATGGCCTGCTATATTTTTATTGATTAAAAAGTCTTCATTATAGGAAATATGCCATTAATACAGTCACATATTTCTTTGATTAAGAAGGAAATGTCTTAAAAGTATTTAAGCCTTTTAAAATCCATGTCTCCCAAACCTAACAAGGTTCTATTTTTCTTTTTATTGTACTGTCTTATTCTAAGAAAATTAAAGTGAAATTGCTTTAATTTATATATACAGGTACATAGATAATTTCCCATATGGATACATATCATAGAGAATACTGTACAATCTGTTACACACAATCATTTAGCCAATAGTTGATTAAGTATATTTTAGGTGAAAATACAAAAGCAGAGAGAAATAATAAAATGGTTCAAACAAAAAACTCATTTCAAACTTGTTTCAAATTGCCAGTAAGATCAAGTTTTATATTAAAACATGTATTCTTATTCAAAGGACAACCTAAAATAAAGTTTTATTTTACTGTCTATGAAAACTTTTCTTCAGCTATTTTCTTCAGTCAATATTAAAAGTTTATTGTGTGGTTATTATTTATGAATGTATTAATCTATTTATTACATGTCATTCATGAAGAAAATAGTTAACATTTTGTTCTGCTTGTTTTCTGTTAGTTCTTTTCAACTCTTGATAAGTTTATTTTCCTGTTAAGGAGCATGCTGATAGAAAAATGGGCTTTGTGCTGATTTCCAACTGGAAAATGGATAAAGCTCCTCCTTTAATGGTCCCCATTTGAACCTATGGTATTGCCTTTAGTGAATGGCAACATGCTGTTTAATAAATCATCATATCAGCAGCTTCACTGCAATGCACCACACTGGGGGACGGCTCAATAGCTGACGCTTCTCTTCTACAGGCTTCTGAGTTTACTGACTAGGTTGTGCTGTCAAACTCAGTTTTGGAGCCCTATTAAGATACACATACACAGAAGCACTAAGCACATTGCTCTATCTCTCCTATACTTTTTTCTATCCCTGTGGTACATGTGTGTGTATAAACATAATGGATTTATTCAAATACAATTAATCAAATTTAAAACATTAAAAAAATTTAGATTTTGTCGTTTTGAGATTTTGGTATTTTTTCATTGAAATATAGTTGACGTTCAACATTCTGTTAGTTTCAGGAGTACAAAATAGTGATTCAACATTTAAATATATTATGAAATGATCACCACAGTAAGTCAGTAACCATTTGTCCGCATACAAGGCTATTACAGTACCAGTGATGATATTCCCTATGCTGCCCAATGAGGTGTTTGATATTTTTAATTGCTAATTTATAAGAGAACATTTAGACCAAATCACATGTTAAAATACAGTAGATTTGTGATCAGTTAATGATTATGTTGAGATATGAATTAGAATGACCTGAACAAATGTTTTTGATAGATAATGCAGGATAGCTAAGAGGCAGCTCCTCAGTCATCTTTTATTTGCATACCCAGGGGTACATTTTGAACTTTGTATTTCTCAATTTCTTCCCTGCACAACCTTATAGGGTTTTAGTAATGATTAACTGGGTTAATGCACAAAAGCACTAAGTGTAAAGCAAAGAATGTGTTGAATGAATGTGAACTAAACTGGATAATTGGCTTTACTGTTAGATGAACAAGAACTAGGGATAAGCCTAGGAGTATCTATTTGTTGAGACTCTTTCTAAAGAGTAAGATTTCATCTTTCTCTATATCAGGAACAACACGTCCCTCAAAATACTTGAGTATTAGGTATAGAAATATGTATGTCCACTGTTTGAGATTTCACAATATTAGCATTCATGGTTTGGGATGTTCAGTGAGACAAAACAGTACTTATATTATCTATGGATTCCTGGTAGTTCAGAAGTATAATAGCAAGGGAGCTAAGAATTGATACAATGATAAGTCATTGAATATTTATAGTTGGAAAAATATGATGTCTTGACTTATAAAATACTGTTTCTCAACAGTGTGCAGTTAGTTGTCATGTAACTCAAAATAGGCTAGGTTATGTTACAGTAACAAGTAACCCCAAATATCAGTGTTTTAATTCAAATTGCTTGCTCATGTTATATGACCAAGGAGTGACAGCAGGGAGAGAGGGGCGTCTAGAGGCTCATTGTAAGCATTAACGAGCCCACAATGATGGATGCTCCATCTTCACACATGCTTCCATAATCATCAAATCATGTAAAGGGAAGATAGCAATTCATGTACATGTTCTGAAAGCTTCTGCCCAGAAGTCAAACATGTTGCTTACGCTCGTGTCTTATTGGATAAAGTAAGGCACGTTGTCAGGCTTAATTTCAAAAGGAATCGAGAAGCGTCCTACCAGATGTTAAGAAGGAAGAGAAAATATTTCTTAATAGCCCTGATAACTACCAAAGTTACTAATTAGTATTTAAATTCCTAATTACTTTTTATCCTACTTATTTTTTAAATCAATGAAAACTAAACATACGATTATTATTATGTGAGCATTTTCCAAAAAAAGATCAAAGGACTCTTTTTTCATAAAGACTAGGTATTAGTAAGACTTTTGTGTGTTTTACAAACAATCACTGCTCCGGTGTGTCCAACAGAAAGGCATGACCTTGGTTAAAAATTAATAATGGTCCAAGCTTTGTGGTTCCAGATTCTTGGATTTTTTCACTGATTCAGAATGATCAGACTCAAAATATCTGGCTCATATTAACCAAATTTATAGCATCTGATTCATAAACTAGGATAGTTCATTAATTAATGACAAGTATCGATCAAGACAGATATAAGTTTGCTGAAAAGGCAAAATACGTAGAATACCAAATTATAGTTAGAGGATTGCTTAGTGAACATGGAATCAAAACATGGCAGGTTAGCTTACATCAGTGACTGAAAAAGTTATATATATAATATGCATATGTTACATGTTATGATAGCCAGATGTGTTTGTCAACACTACAGAAGTATTTCTATGATACAGACTGTACTTTAGGTTCATGGGTCAAGGTGTCCTCCCCATTAGACAAAGCCTTTGTTTTCAGAATTGCAGTACAGATAATGGGATAATAAACTTTAGTTAACATTTTTTACTTTAATCACAATTCAGCTTTAATTCCAGTCATAATTTTCTGAGTTTATATCTAGTCACCTGGAATTAATGTTTATGTAATTTTTCTGTCACGTATGCCTTGTGTCATCTCAAACCTACAGATATTAATATTACTGCCACTGTAATACCTACTGTTTACTAAGTGCCTGTTATGTGTTATGACTTTACATATTTTATATCATTAAATTTTCCCCATAACTCAGTGATATAGGCATTATTTTTATTTTAGAGATAAAGAAATTAGGGATTAGAAATGTTAATTGATTTTGCCCCTTATTCACCTAATGAGAATTTGGCAAAGCAGCAGCAATTTAAATAAAAATCTATGTGGTGCTAAACCACACTCATCCCAATATATTTCACTGGCTCAGTTCAGTTTTAACTATTCTAAATTTCATTAAGGGATGATCTAAACTTCCATCGTTGTCACAATCCACCTACTTCTTTTACTGTCCACAATGAACAACCAAAAAGACAAACAGTTGGCTGAGATGACAATATGATAGTCAATTTTAAGGAAGAGCTAAACATTAGTTAAAATGTCTATAGTTGATCCCTCATTCCTTTTTGTCGTATAGAAGAATTTTCTTCGTTTGAGTATTGTTCTGTTATTTGAGGGTTTCCATATTCTCCTCCAGCATAAATTTTTATCTTCATTGAGCATCTGAGGTACACAGAGATCAAAGTTTCTTCACTGATTGAAGTTTAACTGGTCATCACCTTTAACTTCTAAAAGAGAAATTAAAATCCCATTTAATCTTAACTAAAACTACTCACTATGAGGTAGTTATTCTATCTACTAAAAAAATGAAGAAGTAAGAAATAAAGTCATTGCCCTCATCTTTCACTTCCATCCTATTTCAGAAAAGCCACAACTCAGTCAGGGAATAAAGAAGATATATGCAGTCAAATCACTAGCATGCTGTAGGGTATGGATTATGGCCAAATAGGAAAGAAAAAAATCCATTTCCTCAAAAACTCTATAGAGTTCTCATTTTCTAAACAAAATTAGTTTTCTAATCGATTAATCAATTAGCATTTGCTAACAATTTCTGTGTAGTTAAGCAACATATGATCCACTCTTTAAAACTGCATCCTCATAATCGTTCTAATTCCATGCATAATTAGTCATTTAAAAGAATGGTAGATGGACTCAGTCTCATGCAAACTGGTCACTAGATTTTTTAATGTGACAACACATACCTCCCAGGGCAAGTACAGGAAATCATTCTATCTGAATTAATGTACACCATCAAACATGCTCAGCATCAAAGTTTGTATGGGGGAAAAAAAAGAATAAATGTGGTAAAGAATTGTTCTGGAGAAGATGCAACTTGATAGGCAATTTCAAATATATGTGGTCTGTATACCCTCAGTAACCAAAATTCTGGGAAATGGTTAGTACACATTCCAAGAAATTGCAAACTTTTAAGAGACGCTGAAATGACCAAGATTGAGTTAGAATTTAACCCTGAATCTCTGAAAGAAAAGGGTGGGTACTGGGGGGATCATTTCTTTTTCCATCTGGAGTTCTCTTTCTGAACTATAACCACAGCAAACTGGCAAAGCCCACATATTCTGTCCAGTTACCACTGTTTAAAGAGCATATAGTACACACAGAATTGGGGAAAAAATCTGATAGAATAATTATAAAAATGTACATTTCTTAAACATCTAAGCTCTTCATAATTCTAAAATTAATATGAAATATATCATTAGGTATAAAAGTTATCCTTTATAGTTGTGAAAAAAGAACTAAAATGCATTGACTATTATCAGCTGTTTTATTCAGAACTCTATCTATAAAATTGCAAATATTCTCATGCTTATGATATCTGTGTTCAGTAATTGTCCATCTGTTAATATAAAGTGCTGATAAATAAAAAAGGAAAATCAAAATAGCAATTCAGTTTGCATTTCCTTGGACCACTTTTTATTGTGTGGCCTTATTCCTGTTTAACGTTAATAACAGATGTGGCTTCCACCTCACCCATCATAGCGGGAATTTCCTTTCATGTGTCATGTTGTTGTCAAGTTTTCATCACCGTTATCTTCTTCAGTATTCCCCACAGATGGATAGTACCCTAATCCTTGAAAAGCATCGAATCTGGTTGTTTAGATATAGACAACGTTTTAACATTTTCATTTCAAACTGAATCATGTTGCCAGATTTGCAGTATGCCTGCTGGGTGAGTTAGGGTGTGTCGCAAAACTTGGTGTTTCAGGATCCAGTTCTGTAAAGTAGTTATTGGTATTGATTTGTTCTCCAGGAAATGTGATACATCTGTGTAAAATATTATTCAATTGATTTGTTATGTGAAAAGGTACATCTCTCCATAAAAAGCACTTCCTCAGGGAGATGAAGGCTTCCATGGTTGTGAGACATTTTCTTAGCGCTGCCTCAAACACAACTTTCAAATATGTATTCTCTTGTTCCCTTCATGTTCAGCGTGTATTTCCTAAATATTTTGGCCATTAAAATATCTACTATTCTGTTCACGAAGAAGAAGACATGAAAATAAACAAACAAAATAAGACATGATTCTAAGTTTCAAGACAATCACAACAGAGGAGATAACAAAATGCAATGTAGATAAGAAATTATAAGAAATTAGTGCAAAATATTGTGTTTGTTGGATTGATAATAGTGTAATATTTAGTCTGGCTCACTAAAATAGATTTAAGTGGTTACTGCAAATATATAGTGATACCTGGTGATATAGCCAAAGGAGTTTAGTTGTGGAAAAATAAGGGCATAATAATATATTAAATCCAGGATAAAACGGTAAGTATGGTGAGTCATAAATTTGGTTGGAGTTTCCCAGGAGATAAAACCAAGAAGGGAGAGACCTTCAAGATGGCGGAGGAGTAAGACATGGAGATCACCTTCCTCCCCACAAATACATCAGAAACACATCTGCATGTGGAACAACTCCTATAGAACACCTACTGAAGACCACATGCTGGCAGAAGACCACAGACTTCCCAAAAGGCAAGAAACTCCCCACGTACCTGGGTAGGGCAAAAGAAAACAGAAAGAGACAAAAGAATAGGGACAGGACCTGCACCTCTGGGAGGGAGCTGTGAAGGAGGAAAAGTCTCCACACACTAAGAAGCCCCTTCACTGGCGGAGACAGGGGGTGGGTGGGGAGGGAGGAAGCTTCAGAGCCACGGAGGAGAGCACAGCAACAGGGGTGCAGAGGGCAAAGCGGAGAGATTCCCGCACAGAGGATCAGTGCTGACCAGCACTCACCATCTTGAGAGGCATCTCTGCTCATCCACCAGGGCCGGTGAGGGCTGGGAGCCGAGGCTCGGGCTTCGGAGTTCAGACCCCAGGGAGAGGACTGGGGTTGGCTGAGTGAACACAGCCTAGAGGGGGCTAGTGCACCACAGCTAGCCGGGAGGGAGTCCGGGAAAAAGTCTGGACCTGCCTAAGAGGCAGGAGACCATTGTTTTGGGGTGTGCGAGGAGAGGGGATTCAGAGCACCATCTAAACGAGCTCCAGAGACGGGCGGGAGCCACGGCTATCAGCACGGACACCAGAAATGGGTGTGAAACGCTAAGGCTGCTGCTGCAGCCACCAAGAAGCCTGTGTGCAAGCACAGGTCGCTATCCACCCCTCCCCTCCCGGGAACCTGTGCACTCCGCCACTGCCAGGAGCCCGTGATCCAGGGACAGCTTCCCCAGGAGAACGCACGGCACGCCTCAGGCTGCTGCAACGTCACGCCAGCCTCTGCCGCCGCAGGCTCGCCCTGCATCCCTCCTCCCTTCCCCCGGCCTGAGTGAGCCACAACCCCCGAATCAGCTGCTCCTTTAACCCCGTCCTGTATGGGCGGGAACAGACGCCCTCAGGCAACCTACATGCAGAGGTGGGTCCAAATCCAAAGCTGAACCCCAGGAGCTGTGCAAACAAAGAAGAGAAAGGGAAATTCCTCCCAGCAGCCTCAGGAGCAGCGGATTAAAGCTCCACAATCAACTTGATGTACCCTGCATCTGTGGAATACCTGAATAGGCAACGAATCATCCAAAAATTGAGGTGGTGGACTTTCGGAGCAACTGTAGACTTGGGGTTTGCTTTCTGCACCTAATTTGTTTTTGGTCTTATGTTTATCTTAGTTTAGTATTTAGAGCTTATTATCATTGGTAGATTTGTTTATTGAGTTGGTTTTTCTCTTCCTTTTTTTTTTATATATAGGTATATATATATTTTTTTCCTTTTTCTCTTTTTGTGAGTGTGTATGTGTATGCTTCTTTTTGTGATTTTGTCTGTATAGCTTTGCTTTTACCATTTGTCCTAGGGTTCTGTCTGTCCTGGTTTTTTTTTGTTTGTTTGTTTGTTTTATAGTACAGTGGATTTGTTTTTTGTTTTTGCTGCATAATGATCAAGGGATCAGTCCAAGAAGAAGATATAACAATTGCAAATATTTATGCACCCAACATAGGAGCACCACAATACAGAAAGCAAATGCTAACAGCCATAAAAGGAGAAATCGACAGTAACACAATCATAGTAGGGGACTTTAACACCCCACTTTCACCAATGCACAGATCATCCAAAAGGAAAATAAGTAAGGAAACACAAGCTTTAAATGATACATTAAACAAGATGGACTTAATTGATATTTATAGGACATTCCATCCAAAAACAACAGAATACACTTTCTTCTCAAGTGCTCATGGAACATTCTCCAGGATAGATCATATCTTTGGTCACAAATGAAGCCTTGGTAAGTTTAAGAAAATTGAAATCATATCAAGTATCTTTTCTGACCACAATGCTATGAGACTAGATAACAATTACAGGAAAAAATCTGTAAAAAAAATACAAATAGATGGTGGCTAAACAATACACTACTAAATAACCAAGAGATCACTGAAGAAATCAAAGAGGAAATCAAAAAATACCTAGAAACAAATGACAATGAAAACATGATGACCCAAAAACTATGGGATGCAGCAAAAGCAGTTCTAAGAGGGAAGTTTATAGCAATGCAATCCTACCTCAAGAAACAAGAAACATTTCAAATAAACAACCTAACCTTACACCTAAAGCAAAAAGAGAAAGAAGAAGAACAACAACAACAACAAAAAACCCAAAGTAAGCAGAAGGAAAGAAATCATAAAGATCAGATCAGAAATAAATGAAAAAGAAATGAAGGAAACGATAACAAAGATCAATAAAACTAAAAGTTGGTTCTTTGAGAAGATAAACAAAATTGATAAACCATTAGCCAGAGTCATCAAGAAAAAAAGGGAGAATACTCAAATCAACAGAATTAGAAATGAAAAAGGAGAAGTAACAACTGACACTGCGGAAATACAATGGATCATGAGAGACTACTACAAGCAACTATATGCCAATAAAATGGACAACCTGGAAGAAAGGGACAAATTCTTAGAAAAGCACAACCTACCAAGACTGAACCAGGAAGAAATAGAAAATATAAAGAGACCAATCTCAAGCACTGAAATTGAGACTGTGATTAAAAATCTTCCAACAAACAAAAGCCCAGGACCAGATGACTTCACAGGCGAGTTCTATCAAACATTTAGAGAAGAGCTAACACCTATCTTTCTCAAACTCTGCCAAAATATAGCAGAGGGAGGAACACTCCCAAACTCATTCTATGAGACTACCATCACCCTGATACCAAAACCAGACA
This sequence comes from Eschrichtius robustus, assembly GCF_028021215.1. Lineage (NCBI taxonomy): Eukaryota > Metazoa > Chordata > Mammalia > Artiodactyla > Eschrichtiidae > Eschrichtius > Eschrichtius robustus. The sequence continues at coordinate 50,651,954 of NC_090831.1, read as the reverse complement.
AAGATGTCACAATGAAAGAAAAATACAGGCCAATATCACTCATGAATATAGATGCAAAAATCATCAACAAATTACTAGCAAAAGAAATCCAACAGCACATTAAAAGGATCATACACCATGATCAAGTGGGGTTTATCCCAGGAATGCAAGGGTTCTTCAGTATACACAAATCAATCGATGTGATCCACCATATTAACAAACTGAATAATAAAAACCACATGATCATCTCAATAGATGCAGAAAAAGCTTTTGACAAAATTCAACACCAATTTATGATAAAAACCCTCCAGAAAGTAGGCATAGAGGGAACTTTCCTCGACATAATAAAAGCCATATTTGACAAACCCACAGCCAACATCGTTCTCAATGGTGAAAAGCTGAAACCATTTCCTCCAAGATCAGGAACAAGACAAGGTTATCCACTCTCACCACTATTATCCAACATAGTTTTGGAAGTTTTAGCCACAGCAATCAGAAAAAATAAAGAAATAAAAAATCCAAATCGGAAAAGAAGTAGTAAAGCTGTTACAGTTTGCAGGTGACATGATACTATATATAGAGAATCCTAAAGATGCTACCAGAAAACTACTAGAGCTAATCAATGAATTTGGTAAAGTAGCAGGATACAAAATTAATGCACAGAAATCTCTTGCATTCCCATACACTAATGATGAAAAATCTGAAAGGGAAATTATGGAAACTCTCCCATTTACCATTGCAACAAAAAGAATAAAATACCTAGGAATAAACCTACCTAAGGAGACAAAAGACCTATATGCAGAAAACTATAACACACTGATGAAAGAAATTAAAGATGATATAAACAGATGGAGAGATATACCATGTTCTTATATTGGAAGAAGCAACGTTGTGAAAATGACTCTACTACCCAAAGCAATCTACAGGTTCAATGCAATCCCTATCAAACTACCAATGGCATTTTTCACAGAACCAGAACAAAAAATTTCACAATTTGTATGGAAACACAAAAGACCCCAAATGGCCAAAGCAATCTTGAGAAAGAAAAATGGAGCTGGAATAAGCAGGCTCCTGGCCTTCAGACTATACTACAAAGCTACAGTAATCAAGACACTATGGTGCTGGCACGAAAACAGAAATATAGATTAACGGAACAGGATAGAAAGCCCAGAGATAAATCCATGCACATATGGTCACCTTATCTTTGACAAAGGAGGCAGGAATACACAATGGAGAAAAGACAGCCTCTTCAATAAGTGGTGCTGGGATAACTGGACAGCTACATGTAAAAGAATGAAATTAGTACACTCCCTAACACCATACACAAAAATAAACTCAAAATGGATTACAAGCCTAAATGTTAGGCCAGACACTATAAAACTCTTAGAGGAAAATATAGGCAGAACACTCTATGACATAAAACACAGGAAGATCCTTTTTGACCCACCTCCTAGAGATATGGAAATAAAAACAAAAATAAACAAATGGGACCTACGGAAACTTAAAGGCTTTTGCACAGCAAAGGAAAACATAAGATGAAAAGACGAGCCTCAGAATGGGAGAAAATATTTGCAAATGAAGCAACGGACAAAGGATTAATCTCCAAAATTTACAAGCAGCTCATGCAGAGCTCAGTATCAAAAAAACAAACAACCCAATCCCAAAACTGGTCAGAAGACCTAAATAGACACTTCTCCAAAGAAGATATACAGATTGCCAACAAATACATGAAAGGATGCTCAACATCACTAATCATTGGAGAAATGCAAATCAAAACTGCAATGTGGTATCACCTCACACCAGTCAGAATGGCCATCATCAAAAAATCTACAAATAATAAATGCTGGAGAGGGTGTGGAGAAAAGGGAACCCTCTTGCACTGTTGGTGGGAATGTAAATTGGTACAGCCACTATGGAGAACAGTATGGAGGTTCCTTAAAAAACTAAAAAGAGAACTACCGTACGACCTAGCAATCCCACTATTGGTCATATACACTGAGAAAACCGTAATTCAAAAAAGAGTCATGTACCACAATGTTCATTGCAGCTCTCTTTACAATAGCCAGGACATGGAAGCAACCTAAGTATCCATCGAGAGATCAATAGATAAAGAAGATGTGGCACATATATACAATGGAATATTACTCAGCCATAAAAAGGAACAAAATTGAGTTATTTGTAGTGAGGTGGATGGACCTAGAGTCTGTCATACAGAGTGAAGTAAGTCAGAAAGAGAAAAACAAATACCATATGCTAACACATATATATATACATGGAATCTAAAAAAAGAAAAAAAAATGGTTCTGAAGAACCTAGGGGCAGGACAGGAAAAAAGACGCAGACATAGAGAATGGACTTGAGGACACAGGGAGGGGGAAGGGTAATCTGGAACGAATTGAGAGAGTGGCATGGACATATATATACTACCAAATGTAAAATAGATAGCTAGTGGGAAGCAGCTGCATAGCACAGGAAGATCAGCTCGGTGCTTTGTGACCACCTAAATGGGGGGGATATTGCGGGTGGGAGGGAGACGCAAGAGGGAGGGGATAGGGGGATATATGTATACATATAGCTGATTCACTTTGTTATAAAGCAGAAACTAATACACCATTGTAAAGCAATTATACCCCAATAAAGATTTTTTAAAAAGAAAAAAGAAAAAAACCAAGAATGGAGTATCATTGTCATTAAAGTATATTTTAAGAAGTAAAACGGTGATATAATGCAAATGTAAAATGAACATGTGTTTAAGATTTTATTCAACTCAGTACAAGAGTGAACCAGTAAGATAATACAATCAACTCAAAGAGCCAAAGGACATTTGAAAAATGTGTGTGTGTGATATAATTATGTGTGCTTTATAATATAAATTATAAAATTCATATAATTATATAAATAAATGTTAGACTTCTGGATTGGAAGCAAAACTGGTTAATGTCTTATAGTGCAATAAACTATAACCTTTGAATGTATCTGGGCCATTTGGCAAAAACAATTTATATCTGTACTGGACAAAACTCAGAACATTTTACTAAATATGCAATCTTTAATCAATTTTTAACAAAGATTTTTAACTAAGTACATTTCCCTAGAAAATGATTGGGTGGTTTTACACTATTTAGTATTGAAAGAACATATGGGTCATGTTTTGTTCTTATTTCAAATTTGTTAATTTTTTTGTAATGTTAGTTATAAGAATAATAGCTAGCATTTATTGAGCCCTGTGTGTCCAGCACTGTGTTCATTCATTTACATGTGTTAATTTACTTCTTAAATTTGTATTATAATGTAAATCCTGTTATTATTGTCCACATCCTTATTTTTCCAGTTTTATTGAGGTATAATTGATGAGTAAATATTGTATATATTTAGGGTGTACAATGTGATGGTTTGATATATGTATACATTGTGAAGTGATTACCACAGTCAAGCTTATTAACACATCCATCACCTCACATAGGTGTTTTTCTTTGTTTGTTTTTTTGTTTTTGGTTTGGTAAGAACCTTTAAGATCTATTCTATTAGCAATTTCAAGTATACAACACAGTGTTATTAACTATATTCACCATGCTATTCATCAGAATAGCAGATCTTCTGGAGCAGATCTCCAGAAGTCACTTATCTTATAACTAAAAGTTTGTAACCATTGTCCAACCTCTCTCCATTTCCCCCATATCCACAGCCCCTGGCAACTCCTGTTTTACTCTCTGGTTCAATGAGTTAGACTAAATGAGATCACAGAGTATTTGTTTTCTCTGTCTAGTTTATTCCACTTAGCATAATGTACTCCACATTCATCCATGTTGTCCCAAATGGCAGGATTTCCTTTTTTATAAGTGAATTATTATTATTTCTTGTGTATGTGTGTGTATGATATATCTGTATATGTGTGTGTGTGTGTATATATATATATATATATATATATATATATATATATATATATATATATATATATATGGGGTTTTTTTTTGGTTTTGATTTTTTTGCTATTTTATGAGTTCTTTATATTTTTTGCATATTAACACCTTATCAGATATATGATTTGCAAATATTTTCTCCCATTCCATAGGTTTCCTAGTCCTTTTGTTGATTGTTTGCTTTGCAGAAGTTTTTAAGTTTTATGTAGTCCCACCTGTTTATTTTTGCTTTTGTTTCCTGTGCTTTTGGTATCATATCAAAAAAGTATCATTGGTAAGACCAATGTGAAGAAACTTTCTCCCTGTTTTCTTCTAGGAGTTTTATCCCTTCTCTTCTAATTTTTGGAAGAGTTTGAGGAAGATTGACATTAATCTTTCTTTGTCTTTGATAAAATTAACCAGTAAAGGCATCTGGTCCTGGATATTTCTTTGTTGGGAGGTTTTTGATTACTGATTAATTTTCACTACTTGTTATTGGTTTCTTCAGGTTTTTATTTCTTCATGACTCAGTCTTGGTAGATTATATGTTTCTACCATTTCTACCAGGAATCTTTCCATTATTTATAGGTTATCTAATTTGATTTTGTATAATTGTTCATAGTAATCTTTTATGATCCTTTGTATTTCTGTGGTATCAGTTTTAATGTCTCCTTTTTTGTTTATAATTTTGTTTATTTGAGTCCTCTTTTTTTCTTGGTTGGCCTACCTAAAAATTTGTCAATTTTGTTTATCTTTAAAAAACGCACAGTTTTGTTGAGTTTTTTTAAACTGTCTTTCTAGACACTATTTCATTTATTTCGGCTCTAAACTTATTATTTCCTTATTCTGCTAAACTTGAGCTGTTTTTGTTATTTTCTTAGTTCCTTGAGGTGTTTGCTTGAAATTTTTCTTTTATCTTAATGTAAGCATTTATTGCTGTGAACTTTCCTGTTAGAGCTGCTTTTGCTTCATTCCACAAGTTTAGGTATGTTATGTTTCCATTTTTGTTTGTTTCAAGATAATTTTTTATTTCCCTTTTGATTTCCTTATTAGCCCTTTGGTTGGTCAGGAGTTTTTTGTTTAATTTCCATTTATTTATAAATTTTTCAATTTTCTTCCTCCTATTGATTTCTAGTTTCATACTGTTGTGGCTGGAAAAGATACCTTATATGATTTCAATATTCTTAAATTTGTTACAACTTGATTTGTGGCACAGCATGTGATCTGTCTTGGAGACTGTTCCATGTGTGCTTGAGAAGAATATGTATTCTAGTGCTAGTGGATGAAATGATCTGTATATGACTGTTAGAATCATTTAATAGACACTCCTATTCTCTTTTGGTTACCATTTGCAGGGAATATCATTTTTCCATCCTTTCTGTTTCACCCTATGTGTGTCCTTAAAGCTAAAGTGAGTCTCCTATAGTCAGAAAATTAAAGTGTTGGATCTTAGGGTGGGGGTTTGTTTGTTTTTTAAAAACTTTATATTTTTAGAACAGTTTTAGCTTTACAACAATGTTGAGAGAGAGGTACAAAGATTTCCCATGTATACCCTGCCCCCACAAATGCATAGCCTCTCCCATTTTCAACATCACTCATCAGAATGGTACATTTTTTATCAATAATGAATCTACAGTGACACATCATAATAATTCAAAGTTCATATTTCTTCTTAGGGTTCACCCTTGGTGTTGAACAGTCAGTGGGTTTGGAGAAGTGTATAATGACATATACCCATCATTATAATATCATACAGAGTATTCTTACTCCTCTAAAAATCCTCTGTGCTCTGTTTATCTTTCCCCACCCCATCCCCCCAAACAACTCTGGATTACTGTAGCTTTATAGTAAGTCTTGAAGTTGGGTATCTTCAGTCCTCCACACTTGTTCTTCTCCTTCAATATTGTGTTGACTATTTTGGGTCTTTTGCCTCTCTATGTAAACTTTGCTCAATCTGGGTGTTGCCATGTGTAGATGCGGGTACCAGATAGCCAGATTTTAATTTTGCAGAGAAGCTTTAAAGTTTAATTTGAAATATCCCAATTTTAGATATAACTTATCTAAATATAATTTATATAATTTGTAAATTTTAATTTATATATATTTGGGCATAATTAGATATAAATTATATATAATATATATACATATGTTTGTATATGCACATACAGAGAGATAGATAGAACTCATATTGCTAAGTTATTTTTATAAGAAAATTTTTCCTATATTTATGAATAGATTCCATAGTCTATGGCAAACCTACATAAGTGCCAGTTGCTACAAATATGCTTTGGTAAGAGTTTGGTATCAGAAAGTTCAAGGTTGTATTCTCTAGTGAAAACCTAGAGAATAAATATAATATGTTGTTTATCTAGGACATATTCTTGATCTGCTGGTAAAGTTGAGAGCCCCTTAAGTAAATTAAGTTGTCAAAGCAACACTGAGACTGGAAAAGAAAAGGCAGTTGAAGGTTATAAGTTATTGCCAAGGTCTTCCTCCACAAGGGGTTCAAGGATAACACCAAAGATGAACAAATGAATAATAGTAGTCTTGAAATTTTCTCATAATGTTTGGCTGAATTAACACTATCCTGGAACATTTCCAGAGCATTTATTACCAATATCTCAACATACATAAAAATGCATTGCATACATGAAATGCCTAATGTTTAGCAATTCAACTTCTAAGATATTTCAACAGGTACCACCAGACAACAACAACAGAAACAAAACAGCAACATTTACCTGCTATGTTGGTTGTTTGATGTAAACAGCATTGAAGACTTATACCAAGAATTGTTAGTTGTATTTCAGTCTTTTCTTTTGGACAATATACATATATATTGTACAAATATACCAATAGTCTGTAAGGACATTTATTTATAAAACAAAGATGACAAAATTTACTTCATTGGATTTGTGAGAACTGAATGAGATTCATTATATAAAATAAGTGACATTTGGTACATATTGAAGTAAGTTATTTTCCTGACCCTCTGCTAACTATTCCCTAGATCCCATTAAGTATGCCTCATCAGATGCAGGGTAAGAAACCAAATATCTTTTACAGTGCTGTGTCTTGTTTGTTGTTCTGCGTTCTTGTCTAGTCTCTGCCCCACTGTCTTAACCTTCACTCTGGCTCCTTTGCACTTGATGATATATATGTTTTGTTTCTAGAATATGGATTTCATTAATCCTCACTGTTCTGATTTCATCTTGAATCTAATTTCTAAATACAGCCCTCTTACATATGAGATGAGTACAACTTTAATAAGTTAACCATGAATAATATTTTAAAATATATCAATGTAGTAAGCACATTGCTTAATGACACATGAGAGAAGTTTGAGACAGGTACGTAGCACTCATTGTTTCAAGAATTAACGTGTTGTGATATGAAACTGTTTGTGGACATGTTTTAGGTAAAGCTTTAGGCTAGGCACTTTAATGAACAAAGGTGTGTGGATAAATAAACAGAAATCAAACAATTAGATAGTAGTAGAGGCCACCTATAATGACGTAATAAATAACATTGCATATACTATGATGCAATGGGAGTTCAGAGGAGGAAAGACTAACCAAGAGTAGAGCAAAATAAAGGGATTTGCAGATGCATGTTTGACTTGGAGCATGCAAGTAAGATGCTGATTATGAAGAAAAGATAAAATTTTATATTCCACAGGGGAAGCAACCTGAACAGCAAATCGAGGTAAGAATAAATTTCGTAAATATGTGAAAAGTGGATAATAATTTTGTTTTAATCATTCTTTCTTCATTCTTTGATTCATTCAGTCAGTCAACAAATATTTGTTGAGTGACTACCATACCAGCCACTGTTCTAAGGGCTAGTTACTCAGCAGGAAAAAAACAAGCTCCCTTTGTAGTGTAAATGAGGAATGGAGAGGAAATGGCAGCTAGTGAGAAATATTGCTGGATATACAGGGCTGTAAAACCAAGCAAATAAACCTTTTTTTTTTTCTTCTGTTTCTTTGCTTAAATTGTTTCCTTTGCTTAGACTGCTAGCCTCTTTATCATCACTGGCTACCTTGCTTGTTTATTGCTACTAGTTATTAAAATCTTGCTTAGGGAGGCCCCGTCTAAATACCCAAATACACCTAGGTGCTCCTGATCTTGCAACACTATATGACTGTTTTCCTTAAGACATCACATTTGTTATTTTACATATTTTATCTGAATATTTTTTATATGTTTTCCTTATTGAACTGTGAGTTTCATGAGGGTAAGGACAATCTAATTTTGCTTCTTAATTCCTAATGTAAGAGATCATTCAGTTAACCTTTATAAATTAAAAAAAAAAAAACTCAGACCTTATAGAACAGGCAAAAAGAGAACTATTACAGTCCCTTTAATTAAAAATATTCAAGTCTTCTAGGTCCAGGAAAATTATATTGTAGGCCAAAATTCATTATGGTTACATTAGCAAAATCACTCCTGGTATTTTCTGAGAATTTAAGATAAATGGAAATTAAGCAGAGGTAGTAAATACCTCAGTTTTCAAACTGAAAACACGAGTAAAATTCAAAAATGCCTAAACCATCCTAGATTCTTTACTAGGTTCCTAAGCATATGGTTTATGTGGTCTTAGGAATGTTGAGAATGCTAGAAGCCAGCGTGAATTCACTAGGAACAAGCCATGTCAAACAAGCCTCGTTTCCTTTTTTGACTGTGTTATTAGAGTCCTAGGCCAAATGATTGTTCAATACATAGGCAATAGTATAGAAAATAGATTTTCAAAAATCTCTCATGACATCCTTATGGATAAGGGAGATAAATGTGTCTGAATTTTGGAAGAGATAATGATTGAATAACCTGAAGAATGTGTATGGTGGATTCCAAACTGGGTGATGTTTTTTAATAAAGCTGATGTGTTTAGTTTTGTGTGATTCAACATTTTTACCTATAAGAAAAAGAAAAAAATACCAATTCTAATTGCATTTGCAAATGAAAAACAGTGATAGTGACAGTTTATATAATGGTTAGTAAAATCAAGATGGATAAAGTGTATACTCAGCAGCAGGAAATGCAAAGATCCATATTTGAATTTTATATACAAATTATATAAATATATACATATATACAAATATAGGTTAAAAATTTGATTTGTGATCACTTCACATGAAAAAGACTTGAGATTTTAATTTGACACAGGCTCATGGTGCACCTACAGGGAAATCAAGTGGCAATAAAAGCAGCAAAGAGAAGATAAGAGTGTAGGATCCAGAATAAACTGAATAAAGTCTCAGTTAGACTTTCACTTCTAGGCATGATAGAGTAATAAGAAATAGACTTAACCTCCTGCTATAAACAACTAGAACATGTGGGAAAATATATGAGACAACTCTTTTAAGACTTTGGACAAGAGACAGCAAAAATCTGATCTTTATGAGAAAGAAAACAAATTAAGTGAGTCCTACAACCTCCCTGGCTTTCCTCCTAGACCCAACTCCTAAATTATAGGTGCAGAATAGAGGAATTTAAACAGTGCAGAACGTGAAGATTAGAATTGGTGAGTCTTATGTGGCTGTAAATTGCAAGGTATGTTTTCAGAAAGAAGGGATACATGCAGAAAAAAAGGACTTTCGAAATCTACATTTGGATGCCTTGAGTCTTTGCTATTAACATCCTCATTTGGAGACTGAAATGTCATAAGGCAAGGCAAAATATGACAGGAGGTTTGCACCAGAAAAATCTTCAGTGCTCACAAAAGGTGTGAAGATATTTGAGTTGTCACAAGATTTTGGTGAACCCTCAGAGACTACTCAGTACTCAGTGAAGACCCTAAGTCATGCCTTAATAGTTGAGATGTGTTATCTTTCAAATGAAAGTTACATTAAACCTTCTCTAAGAAAGCTTAAAAACAGGTCCTCAAAGGATCAACTAGAAAATAACTTAAATATCTGCCAAAACAAAGCTCATTTCTCTAAAATGAAAGACAACAAAATCCAGACAATTGACATAAAACAATGCCTAACACACTACCCAAAATTACTAGAATTTCCAAAAGGCAGGAGAATGTGATTCATATGAAAACAGAAATAAAGGCAACCAGAAAAATCAGAAAAAATGGTAAATAGTCATTTTAAATATAAACAAGTATTTAAAGGACAACATGAACAAAATGAGAGAATAAAAGATGTAAAAAAGAACTAAATAGAAATTTTATGTAGGAAAAATAATAATTCTAAAAATAAAATTGTGTAGGATTAATATCATATTTTTAAATAAAAGTACTTAAAAAGAAGAAAACAAAAAAATTAAAAATTAAAATAAAAGTACATAAAACTTTTCTTAGACAAACAGATGCTGAATGAATTTATTTCTAGAAGACTTACAGTACATGAAATATTAAAGAAATTTTAGACATAAAACACAGAAGGCAAGTGATTAGTGATATCAGACGGAAACTTGGGTGTATACAGAGAAATGAAGAACACCAGAAATGGCAAATATATGAGTAAATAAATGATTTATTTTTATATTTTTATTTTATTAAATAGTTAATGTTTTATTTAAAGCAGAAATTATAAACTATTTTAAGTTTTATAACGAGCATGGAAGTAAAATATATAATGTTAATAACACAAGGAATGTGAGCAGGGAAGTGGGAACATAATGTTTAAAAGTCTTTCATTGTAAGTGAAGTGATATATTATTCCTGGAAGGTAGATGTGATAAACTAAAGATGTGTATTGAAAGCCCAAGCAACCACAAAATAAAACAATTAGGAGAAATAGTGTAATACTTTAAAAATATATAATCCAAGCAACTAAGGAATATTTGCAAATCGTATATCTGATAAGGGGCTAATATTCAAAATATATAAAGAACTCATACAACTCAATAGCAAAAACAAACTAACAATCCAGTTTTAAAAATGGGCAGAAGATCTGAAGAGACATTTTCCAAAGAAGACATACACATGGTCAACAGGTACATGAAAAGATGTTCAACATCATTAATTGTCAGAGAAATGCATATCAAAACCACTATGAGATATATTAGCTCACACCTGTAAGAATTGTTGTCATCAAAAAGACCACAAATAACAAATGTTGGTGAGGGTGTTTACAAAAGGGAACCATTGTACAGTGTTGGTGGAAATGTAAATTGGTGCAGCCACTATGGAAAACAATATGGAGATCCCTCAAAAAAGTACGAATAGAACTGCCATATCATCCAGCTATCCTATTTCTGGGTATTAACCCAAAGAATACAAATACATTAATTTGAAAAGATACATGCACCCGATGTTCATAGCTTTATTTACAATAGCCAGGATATGGAGGCAACCTAAATGTCCGTCAATAGATGAATAAATAGAGAAGATGTACATATGCATATATATATGATATGGGACTATATCCAAAAATATACAAAACCTCTGCAGTTTAATAGTAAGAAGATAAACTACCCAATGAAAATTTTGGCAAAAAGTTTGAACTTACACTTCACTAAGGAAGAAGTACAATGCAAAGGCTAATTAGCACATGAAAAGATGTTCAACATCATTGGTCATTAGGGAAATGAGAAATAAAACCATTCGCAGTGTCATAAAGTTAAAAATACAATTATCATATGACCAAAAAATTCTACTTCTGAGTGTTTACTAAGAAAAATTTTATATATATATCCACTCAAAGACTTGATATTAATGTTCATAGCAACTTTATTCATAGTAGCCAAAACCTGGAAACAACCCAAAGGTTCATCAATAGATAAACGACTAAGCAAATTTTGATATATATATATATATATATATATATATATATATAGTTACAACAGAGAAGTATTTAGCAATAAAAGTAAATCATACTAATATAGTCAACAGCTGATATAAACATACGCTCTGACATACACAACAGCATGGGTGAATATTAAAAATATGCCGAGGGATAAACAAGACACAGAAAAGTTCACAATGTGGGATTCTATTTATATTAAACCATAAAATATAAAACTATAGTAATGGAAAGGTCAGTGGTTGTTTGGGGCTGGGCATAGGGGGACAATTGATTGAAAAGGTATACAAGACAATTTCATGAAATGATGGAAATGTTTTGTATCTTGATTTATGATAGCAGTTATATAGGCATATACATTTGTCAAAACACATCAAAATGTACTTTTTTGATGTTGTCTTTATTTAGATAAAGTTTTTTTAATGCAAAAAGAAAGACATTTTTGTAAAGACCTCAACTAGAACTCTGGAGTCATACAGATCTGGGTTTGAATCTCAGCTCTGCCATTAATGGCAGAGGTAATTATTCTCCCTGAACTTCAGTTTTTTCATATGCAAGGCAGAGATGATCATGGACCCTAACTTTTAGGATAATGGGAGGAATAAATGAAGCACTACATGTAACGTACATAGCATAATGACTGACAAGTGTATGGTATACATGTTCAGTGTATGATAACTCATACTTTGAAGGACTTAGACTTATCCCTAAGCTACCTTCCAACATATTTACAAGTAAGAAGGAACTAAGTTCAGCACCTCAGATTTTATTTGTTGGATAAACTTGACTGTACTCTGGAGTTTTATTTGTGTGCATTTGAAACATTTAATATTATTCAAGGGAAATATCTGAGACATCCTAAGGAGCCCCTCTCGTCAGACCCATAGAGCTGCAAATTACTTTTGTGCATAAACAGGAATGTGGCTGTGATAAGATAGGAAAACTTTCCCAGTTGTATCATAGTGAACTCCAAAGGAGCTCTTCCAGGAAGCTATAGTTAGTTGTAGGATACACGAAAATTATAGTATGTGTAATCAAAGCGCCCACCCAGAAAAATCAAGTACCCGTATGTATTTGGTTGGGCTACTATGAATTCAAAATTTTTAAATGGGCTGATAAATTCTTACTGATTCAGAATAAATGGAAAGTGATGCAGCCTCTGATGTTCATGCAGAGAGATTTGTGCAATGGAATGTTGAAGTGACTATGACTCATTTTGCTGTTTTCTACATGTTTAATTTTGTCCTCAGATATTTAGAAGTATTAATTTTATCTTTTCAGAGAGAAAAAACTAGATATTTCTCTGATGATACTGCTTAAGAGGTGAAGTTTAAGTTTGGATGGCTCTTTATTTATGTACATTTGCTACCAACATTTATTGAATTTTGAATTTTGTGATTAAGAAGCAGCTGGCTTCTCCATACTTCAGTGCTATTTTGGTGTTTTTGATTATTGAGTCTGATTTTATTCTTACTTAAAGTATTGATCATATAAATATTAAAGAATATATTTCTAAGTAGAAATATAAATAAATTAGATCATATTTTGATATGATCAAATTTTATAGCTATTTATATTTTCAAAGGAAAATCAGAAGGATTTTTTTTGATGGAAGAAAAATAGTTGTTATAATTCTGAGGTATTTTTGACTTCTTATATTAAGTCAACCAGCTTATACATGGTGGAACAGATATTTTTGGAGCCACCTTATGTGGAATTGTTGTATTCTGTTTGTTCAATGGGATTAAAAGATTTAGGGTTCTCTATATGTTACAGCCAATGTATGTACTAACATTTCCTTAAAAATACAGGCTTGTGGAGAGATGAGTATATATTGTAAGATTTGTTTTTGTTTTTTTTTTAAACTTTTTTGGGTTTATTTATTTATTTATTTATTTATTTATTTATGGCTGTGTTGGGTCTTCGTTTCTGTGCGAGGGCTTTCTCTAGTTGCGGCAAGCGGGGGCCACTCTTCATCGCGGTGCACGGGCCTCTCACTGTCACGGCCTCTCTTGTTGCGGAGCACAAGCTCCAGACGCGCGGGCTCAGTAGTTGTGGCTCACGGGCCTAGTTGCTCTGCGGCATGTGGGATCTTCCCAGACCAGGGCTTGAACCCATTTCCCCTGCATTGGCAGGCAGATTCTCAACCACTGCGCCACCAGGGAAGCCCAGGATTTGTTATTTTTTAACTCAATAAAACATGAAAATTGAATCAATGAATAATAATTGGCTGTTGAGGAAAAACTAGTAAAGTTGTGTCATGACGTAATGAAAGGTATACAGGGAATTAACTTTTTAAATATTGCATTTGTTTGCTTGCTTTATAATTACTTTTTCATGTATTATTTGTTTCTCGATAAACAGTTTCAAATTGTACTGCTAGTAACACAATCCTACCTAAACATAAAATAAGAATAAAATATTTTTATTTCTTTTGAAATTGTAAAACAAAATTGATTAACAATATTTAAGGTATTATTTACAAAATAGATTGTCTCTTTAAAAATCATAGTTATGTGCAAAAAAATTAGTAAGATATAAAAAGTTGTTGGAAAATAAAAGAACTGTCATAATAAAAACGAGAGTAGAAGATCAAGGAAACTGGGGAAAGTAAAGACATGCTAGAATGAATCTGTCTAATACCTAAGAATAATTAGACTCTATTTTATGACCTTCCTTAGATTTAATATAGAATGTTTGGCTCATTTGTTTTGTTTCTTGGGACTCTGACATCACTTATACAATTCGTTATTCAACTGATATGTCTGATCCTTTCTGCAAACTATAAATATCTATGTCTCTTGCATTTAATGCATAATTTTGTGCTCCCCTCAACCCCCCCAAAAAAAAACCCTGTTCTCTAGTGTTTTTTCCCTCTGACCTAGAATTTCTATGGTGCTGTTTTTCTTTAGATTCAAGTATAACAAAGTGTTTGTAGTGAAACTAAATATTCCATTACGGAAGAGTTTGAACCTTTAAAAGATTGACATAGCTGGGTTTGAAGATAGTAATCATTTATTTATTCATCACATACTTAAGGAGCCACAAATATGTGACAGGTACTGTGCTAGGCACTAAGAATATCATGTTGAGAAACCAAAGAATCATTTATGTGATAGATTTTATTTGGAAGGCTATCTGAAAATTTTTTTTAAATGTGTTAGCAGGAAATTATTCTCTGAAAACTTTCTACATAATAGCTATTTATGAATCATAAATACACAAAGCTTTTATTTGATCTGGATCAAGTAGTTGATCAAAATATTAAAATGTTATGACCATAAATAAAGAAATATAATTTTACAAAAATCTAAATAACATTATTCTAATTCCAGAATAATAAATGATATTAAAAATAGTGTAAAAATGTGCAGTTATAAACAAAGTATAAAAAATTTCAGTTTTTATTCCATAATGGTTACAGTTATTATACTGCTTTTCTAATTTCTAATAACAAGGAAAACATAATAACTTAAAATATATGAAGCATTGTGCTTTAGATTATTTATTTTCAGGAAAGTTGGCATTTTACACAGAACTCTGTATATTATTTTCCTCTCTCTTACACTGATATTTTTCCTGAGAAATCTTGGATGCTTTCATCACAACTCTGTCTTGCAACCCTTTTCAGACCTATAAAATAAGAGAACACACTTGGGGAAAAAAGGAATTTCTCAAAACTCCCTAATGTTTCACATATTGGGTTACAGAGTATGTATATGTGCTCTTTCACTTCCTCATCTGGGAAACAAGGTATGAAGTATGTAGGATGACTTTACTGTGAATTTATGTTACAAGAATCTAATCATCATGGTAGATTGTTAATGACTAATAGCTTTTTAACCTGCCTTATGTCTATACAGCCACAGGATCAGGTTAAGTTCACTGAAAATTTCATGGCTTTAGCATTTAATATTAAGGTTGGCAGTGAAATATGAATATTTTTAATGCCACTTTTGGATTGAAGAAAACACACATCATAAGAAACGTCCTGTGTTTAATTTCTAATTCATTCCACATCACCAGATCATACTCATTTTTAATGTTTCTCAAGTATTTACTGTTCAGTGGAGAAACATTGGGGTTAAAAATTAATGTAAAGATCTTTTCTAGTGAAGCAGTGTGCTTGAAGGAAATCACTAGAGATTAGCTGGATAATTCTGACTCATGACAAGGGGTGATCTTGACAGGAATACGATGACCTACCCTCCCAAAACATCTTTAATAAGAAAAATGTGTGCTTGATATCTAGGGAGAGAATAGAGCATTAGAACAGGAGATATAAATTCAGCAAATCTGCTTACTCTTTTCCTCCTTAGGAACAACTAAGGCATCTTAACTACCATAATTTCTGGAGCACCCCAAGCCATAGATATACATGTATTGAAACTGGCAGGAGGTCTAAATATAGAATTGCACTCCACAGTGATTCTAACAATGGATTTCAGTGTAAATTTTCATTCCTTGAAATCTACAAAATTCTTTTCCTGGCATTTGTATGTTTGTTACTTGGACTTAGTGAGTCTGACCTATGCAGAGAAGGATTTCAGGGGATTGAATATATGTTCAGGGAGAGCAGCCTGGCTTAGTAAACTAAGAATCAGAAGTAGTGACTACCAATTGCATAGTGATTTGATTCATACTAGAGTTAGCTGCAAGAAAGAATATATACTTTCCTTATGAATTCTTAGAAGATGTGTTAATCTAGTCCAGAGTTTCCCGTAAAGTGAATTGCCCCGTGAAATATAAGAAATTCTGTAATTTTATAATATTCATAATGCTGGGCAATTTCAAATAATTATTTGAGCATACAATTAATACAAACCTTCATATCTCTGTGAGTCAGCATTTTCTTTTTATTTAAAAAGAAAGATTCCTGAAGACATGTCATTTGTTTAATATAGCATTATCCTTTGCTGGTTAAACGCTGTCACTATTTATTTGTTTATTTATTTAAATGTGAATGTTCAGACAGATTCCTTTCTGTGTACTCTTTAATTTTGCTTGAATACTGAATCCCATTACAGGGTATCTGTCTAAATAAATAGTGGTACAGTGAGTTGAACGTGGTCCAGTTTGCATATTGACTACAAAGATGTGGTTGCTTTGAATCAGATGACTTTTACAAGTTGCAAGTGTTCTCTGACTTCTTTCTGACTCACTGAAGCTTTTGTGAATCCAACCAAATGTTTCTTATCCAAAAGGGCAGTCAGTGCTTATAGAAAGATGACAAAAGTTGAATGGGTAAAGTAGTTGCCTTGGGAGAACTCTGAAGTAATTTCTTAATGTTTCAGAAAAAGTCCCTTTGGGTTATCACCCACTTTTCTACCAACATTCATTCTTCAGCACACACACACACACACACACACACTCACACTCACACTTTTACACAGGAATCAGATAACGATGTATCAATTTTTTTCACATCAAATCATATTTGTAAGAGTACTATTTTTAAAAGATATTGAAGTCAGCAAGATTTCAGTCTCTATCCACTAAAGTAAATTATAAACTTTGGCAAATCTACTTCTTAAACAGTTGCATAGAGAATTTCCCAAAACAAAATTACTTAACAGGATTTTTTTTAGCAATTATACAAAGAATAAAAAGCTTTTGGTTTCTCATTATATTTTTCGAGAATATATGGTAAATCTTGAACGACTGCATGTAATTTAATGCAGTAATTGTTCTAATTACTGTTTGTCTCTACCGGAGCAATAAAACAGCAGTCACAAGTATAGTAAATGGAGTTGTTAATTATGCAACTAATTTCATGAGTACACTTTCATAATATAGAAAAATATATGATATTAAGCGATTAAGTTAAAAATGAAAAGTCTTGAAGGACTTTATTAGTTTTGTACATTAATCCACTCCCCCAGAAAGATGTAAATATATATAGTTATATTATTCAAATAGCCCTCCATGCTACACAGTGGAAACTTAGTAGTATAGAGAGCTTAGTTTGAAAAAATAAATATATACATATATATATATCTTAGTCTAGAAACTTAAAAATATCTAAACAAGAATAAAGTTTGTCATTTTTCCTGTGTGACACTGAGGCTTTTGACCCATGACCATGAGGACATGACCTGAATTGTTTTTCTAAGACAAGTGATGAATCCCTTTGCAAAAGAAACATGTTTTCCTGGCCAGAATAAAGCATCCTTGGATCAGAAATAACTGCCATGTTTTTAACAACTGAGTTAACTGAATAACAGAAACAAGATGTAAAGTTTTGGTAGTTAACAAATTTCTTACTTAAAAATTAAAACTTCACTGGCATTGGTGAAATGGGGATTGGAGACTTGTTGCAATCAAGATTTAAATTTAGGTGTCTTAGCCAACAAGAATGTTATTAGTGCTTATTCCTGAAATTTCCAGCCTTTTTCTGTAAGAAGCTATGGTGTTTTCAGTAATGCCATGTATCAGGAAGTTTTCAAAACCAACAATATTTAACTATGAGGATTTAAAGTTTCACATGTTTTATGAGTATTAGGTAGAGAAATTAAAACAATCAAATACATGGAAGCAGGGAGTCATTGTCAAAATCACTTGTCTCCAGGAAATATACCATAGTATTAGTTATGTTTCTACAACCCAGGAGGTTAAAATCTATTTGGGGAAGAAAAGGAAGCACACATGAAAACACATAATAAAAGATGGCACATCTCTTGGTATATGTTTCTGGATATGTTAGAAGTAGAAATGGAAGAGAACTAACAAATTGAAGAGATTTTTTAAAATAAGGGACTCAGGCATTCCTTTACATCATTCATCACTGACTCCATTAATATGTCATTTATAAAAAATTCATTAAACATTTATTGGGTTCTGGATTTGTGCCAGGCAGAGTGTGATTACTTAGGATACTTAGGTCAAGAAGACACAATCTCTGACCACAAGAAGCACATAGTCAAAAAGAGAGATAGGGCTTCCCTGGTGGCGCAGTGGTTGAGAATCTGCCTGCCAATGCAGGGCACACGGGTTCGAGCCCTGGTCTGGGAAGATCCCACATGCCGCAGAGCAGCAGGGCCCGTGAGCCACAGCTACTGAGCCTGCGCGTCTGGAGCCTGTGCTCCGCAACAAGAGAAGCCGCAATAGTGAAAGGCCCGCGCACCGCGATGAAGAGTGGCCCCCGCTTGCCGCAACTGGACAAAGCCCTCACACAGAAACGAAGACCCAACACAGCCAAAAATAAATAAATAAATTAATTAATTAATTAAAAAGAGAGATAGACAAGCAAACTCCTAAAGCTGCAGTGGAGACTGAACAATCCAAACAGAGAAGCATATACAAAGGACAGAAATAGCAAAGAAGGGGCTATTAACTCTACTGGATAAATCAGGAAAGAATATGTTTGGCTCTAAATTGCTAGAATAAATGTGTGCATAGAGGAAGTTGTAGGTTAAAAACTTAACAGGACTTACTGATTAATAGGAAAAAAATCTTAAAATTGCGTTGATTGAGTCAAAGAGGAGTTTCACAGAAAGAGAAGTATCTGATGGCTTTAAAAAAATTATAAAGATACCAATGAAAATTACTATGATGAATCAAAGAAGGGTGATGGATAAATAACCTTGACTGTAAGTGTATCAGATCTATTATTGTATAACAAACTACCCCAAACCTCAGTGACTTAAAACAGCTATAGACTTATCATTGCTCGTAACGTTTTGGATTGGCAGTCTGGGCATTTCTTCTGCTAATGTCACTTAGGATCACTCATGCAGTTGTAGTTATCTGAAAACGTGATTGGGTTGGAGGGTTTACCCTGGCATCAATGCTAGCCTTTGGTGTTGCATGTCAACTGGGTTGCCCCAATTCTCATCCATATGCTTTGTATCCTCCAGCAGTCTGCGCTTTTTACCAGCACGGTAGTCTCAGGGCTTCCAAAAGAGCAAGAATGGAATCTGTAACAACTCTTAAATCCTAGGATCTGAAATTTGGACAGTGTTAATTCTGCCACATCCTATGAAACAAAGCAAATCACAAAGCCGGCTTCAATTCAAGAGGGAAGAAAAGTAGACAAATAAAAAATGTGACTTTGCAAGGATTGCAGTCAACTTTATGTAGAGAGTGTCTCCAATAAGTCAGAATTTTAAAAGTTAGAAAGGATGAACCAGTGGGTCTAGGATAATTAAAAGCAAGAGGAAGAATAAGCTAATCTTAGGAATAGATTTAGAGATACTGACACTAGCAAGCCAAGGAGCCACGATAGAGCCAGAAGGTATCTGATGGAATGAATGAGACGGGAGATGACAAAAAGTGAAATATTTAGTATGATCAAAGATGAGATTTAGTATCCCTGCAAGAGTTGGAGAGAGTTCACAAGCAAGGGGTTGGGGTTTGAGACTGAGTTTAGTGAGAAAAAAATCCATGTTCTTTGTTTTACTTGCTCTCGGATGGCAGTAGTCTTGAACTAATAATGACTATAGTGTGAGATTCCCCAGAGGCATTTAAATTGATGTCGGAAGTTTGTCCCGCCTTACAGTCACCATCCCACACTATACTTGTAGCATAAGGTATATCTCTTCATTATTAACAATTAGTTTAAGCAACAAATCTAACCTAGGATTTCGATTAACATACACATCACCATTCAAAAAACATTTGAATCATTTTTTTAAAGAAACTATTTCATACAAGAAAATATTAGCAAATCAAATCCAACAACAAACAGAAACGTTTACACTATGACCACGTGGGATTATTCCAGGAATGTAAGGTTTAACATCCAAAATCAATTAATGTAATACATCATATTAATAGAATAAAGGGCAAAAATCATGTAAACATATCAATAGATGCAGAAAAAGCATTTGACAAACATTCATTTATGATAAAAAAAAAGCTCTCAATGAACACAACCTGGTAAAAATCACTTATAAAAACCTACAGTTAACATCATAATTATGAAAGAGCGGATGCTTTCCCTTTTAGATCAGGAAAAAGGCAAGGATGCCACTTACATCACTTTTATTCAGCATTGTTCTGGAGTTTCTAAAGAGTGAAACCAGGTAAGAAAAAGAAATACAGCCCTCTAGATTGAAAAGAAAGAAGTAAGATTTCTTTATTCATGATGACACAATTCTGTCTATATTGATAAAAATTGTAAGGAATCGCCCCAAATCTATTAGAACTGGTAAACAAGTCCCAAAAGTTCACAGGATAAAAGATCAATATATACAAAACTGAACTGCATTTTTTAAATGTTGAAATGCAATATATTTTAATCTTTCGTGTGTTTAAAATCTCCATTTGTTAACACTACAACAAAATGAATATTTATAACTAGGGGTAACATCAACCACTGCTATTACTAGAAATCGTCGCCTCCTCGAGTAGCATTCTGCTGACTCTACAACCCCAAATGGCAGAATGCCTGAGAAATGTGCATATTCTGTACAGAAAGCATTCTGTGAGGGGCATCTTTTTAAAATGAATCTTTTTAATCAGACACACCTGCACACTGTTTTAAAAGTAGAACAGTTTTACAAGAAAAACAGATGTCACTTGCCCTGTCCCCATTTTTCACATCCCTAAGGCAACTACTTTCAAGTCTTTTTAGCTATTTCTTCTGGCATTTTTTCACTATTTCTACTATATAGTAGGTCTATTAGAGTTATTTAAAATTTTTTCCCTTTAGGAAAAATATTGACTTCCTATTAAAAGATAATGATTTAGATATGTTACATCTTCCCATCATCATTTTTGGTTGAATCAATTGTTGGTGTTTATATTATTGCTATGGCTGTAAATAATATTCACAGATGAGCCAGAAGTACGTCATGATTACTGTTTCTTTTTTTGTATGACCTTGTTTTCCTTCTAGTTAATAACTGCATTTTTGCATTTGCTTAGTTTTCTGTGTAAGTACGGTTAATTCATCTGCAAATTGCTAAAGTGTTAACTTTCCTCTCAACATATTCAACTATAACAGGTAAATCTCTGTTTTAATTTCTTTTTTTTTCTTTTTAATTTTATTTTTGGCTGCGTTGGGTCTTTGTTGCTGTGCACGGGCCCCTTCCAGCAACGGTGGGCGGGGGCCACTCCTCACCATGGTGCATGGGCCTCTCACTGCGGTGGCTTCTCTTGTTGCAGAGCACGGGTTCTAGGCGCGTGGGCTTCAGTAGTTGTGGCACGCAGGCTCAGTAGTTGTGGCACACAGGCTCTAGAGCACAGACTCAGTAGTTGTGGCGCACGGGCTTAGCTGCTCTGTAGCATGTGGGATATTCCCAGACCAAGGATTGAACCCATGTGCCCTGCATTGGCAGGCGGATTCCTAACCACTGCGCCACCAGCAAAGTCCTTTAATTTCTTTCTTAAAAATATACTTCATACAATCCTCCATCAAGTTCAGGTTAAGACTTTTTGCTCTCTAGGTCTGGTACGAAACTATGGTCATGGAATTTCCCTTTAACTTATCCTGGGACTTCCCTTGTCACTCTTCGTGTTGGATCCCCTGATTCCTTGATCTCACTTCTTCCTTTCTTGATTTTCTCTTTTTAGTGGGGTAACCACTGTATATATGTTATGGATGCTATGAAAACAAAAAAAATTAAATATGTAATTCCAACTCAAAATATTTTTTCATTCTAAAAATAGACAGAAATCATAAATGGATGATATAACTTGCAGAAGGATGTAAAAAGCAATGACTCATGTAAGAGGTACAAATAAAACACTAGGTTTCAAGGCCAGAAGAGATTGCTTATGACTGAAAGGTAAGAAAAGCCTTTATGGAGGAAGTATAATTTGAGTTAAGCCTTGAAGAATTAGGTAGGACTTAAATATGTGACAGTGTGAAAAAATGATATCCAATGGGAAAAAGTACATGAGTAAAGAGAACAATTCAGAGAAAATATTACAGTTTGTCTGTATAGGAATGAAAAATTGAAGCAAAACGATACAAAGTTGGATAGTAAGTTTGAGCCATATTGTGGAAGATTTAGAATGTCAAGTGGCCTTTCATTAATTGTTAATGGGTAATTCTTATCAACTTTTAAAAAAATTGACTATTTTTTTAGAACAGTTTAAGATTCACAGCAAAATTGAGGGGAAGTTACTGAGTTTCCCATATAACCCTTCCCCCTACACATTCATAGCCTCTGCCATTATCAACATCACTCACCAGAATGGTACATTTTTTCTTTTTTTACTAAGGATGAACTTACACTGATATATCATAATCATCCAAAGTCCATAGGTTTCATTGAAGTTCACTCTTGGTATTGTGCATTCTATAGATTTGGACAAATGTATCCATCGTTATGGTATCATACAGAATACAGAATCATTATGGTATCATACAGAAGAGTTTCACTGTCCCCCCAGTCCTCTTCTCTACCCATTAATTTCTGCTCCCACTCAACCCCTGGCAACCACTAATCTTTTTACCACCTTCATAGTTTTGCCTTTTTCAAAATGTCATATAGTTGAAATGATACACTATGTAAACTTTTCAGATTGGTTTCTTTCACTTCTTCACTGCATGTAAGGTTTCTCCATGTCTTTTTATGGCTTGGTAGCTCATTTCGTTTTAGTTCTGAATAATATTGCATCGTCTGGATGTACCATAGTTTATATACCCATTCACCCACTGAAGAACATCTTAGTTGCTCCCAAGTTTTGACAATTATGAGTAAAACTGCTGTAAACATCCGTGTACAAATTTATGGGTGGATGTAAGTTTTTAGCTCCTTTGGGTAAATACTAAGGAGTGTGACTGCTAGATCATATGGTAAGAATATGTTTAATTTTGTAAGAGACCACCAAACTTCCTTCCAAAGCAGCTGTATCATTTTGCATTCCCACCAGCAAATGTCAGTTCCTATTGCTCCACATTCTTACCAGCATTTGGTGTTGTCACTCTTCCAGATTTTGGCCCTTCTAATAGGTGTATAATGGTATCTCATTGTTATTTAATTTGCATTTCCTGATGACTTATGTGGCACACCTTTTCATTTGCTTATTTGTCATCTTTATCTTCTTTGGTGAGATGTCTTTTAAGGTCTTTGGACCATGTTTTAATTGGGTTGTTTAGTTACTATTGAACTTTAAGAGTTCCTTATGTTTTTGGATAATGGTTCTTTATCAGATATGTCTCTTACAAATACTTCTTCCCAGCTTGTTGCCTGTCTTCTAATTCTCTTGACACTGACTTTTGGAGAGCAGAAGTTTCAAATTTTAACAAAGTCTTACTTAGCCCTTATTTCTTTCATGGACTGTGCCTTTGGTGTTTATGTAAAAAGGCATCACCATACCCAAGGTCATCCAGATTTTCTCCTATAGTATCTTCTGATCTTATATTTTTGTGTTTTATGTATAGGTCTGTGATCCATTTTAATTTAATTTTTGTGAAGGTCTATAGCTAGATTCATTTTTTTGCATGTGGATATCCAGTTGTTCCAGCACCATTTGTTGAAGAGACTATCTTTGTTCCATTGTATTGTCTTTGCTCCTTTGTCAAAGATCAGCTGACTCTTTACACGGGGGTCTATTTTTGTCTCTGTTCTGTTCCACTGATCTATTTGTCTATTCTTTCGCCAATACCACAGTGTCTTAATTACTATAGCTTGCAGTGGGTAGTGTCAGCCCTCAACTTTTTTCTTCAGCTTCAATATTGTGTTGACTATTCTGAATCTTTTGTCTCTCCATATAAGCTTTAGAATCAGTTTGTTGATATCCATAAAATGAGACTGCGATTGCATTAAATCTGTAGATCAAGTTGGGAAGAACGGACCTGTTGACAAGATTGAACCTTTCTATTTATGAACGTGAAACATGTCTTTATTGTTATTTTTTTATTTTGTTCATCAGAGTTTTGTAGTCTTCCTCATTTAGGTCTTGTACATATGTTGTTTGATTTACTGATTTTGGGCAACAGAGCAAGTGTATCAGAGGTTTGCTTTAAGAACATTAATCTAATTGCTCTGAAAAAGGGAAAATTGGAAGTTGTGAGGCTGGTTGAAATGCAAGATAATAAATATGTGGACTTTATTAGTTGTAGTGAGAACAAAGATTATGACATAGATATAACTGATGTTGCATAATAAGATCTGTTATTGCCTATATGTGACTAAAAGAGACTAGCAGTAATGAGCAATGTTCTAAATTCTTTACCTATTATCTCAACCCTCCAAAGCATCAATGAGGTAAAGGCTATTATCTTCATTTTATAGATTAGAAAACGGCACATAAGATAACCCAAGGTTCATGTGTACAACATAATCATTGTGGGGTTTGTTGGAATATAGCTGCTGGAGTACACACCACTCTGATACAGTTCTCTCCACAGGCTGTGACATTAACTTCAGTTACTGGAAATACTGTGGTTCTGTTAACATAAATAGGGTACACAGAGAAAAGTTCATTTGGGATGGAATAAGAAAAATTGAGTTTGGGTAACTTGTTTTGTTTTCCCTTACTATGTGTATGTGTATGTCTGTGTCTGTTTTGTAAGTCCAGTGTTCATAAATAATGTTGGAAAAAATAAAATTCATTCAGAAAGTATGAATTTTTTTAATCTATTTTTTATTGAAGTATAGTTGAATTACAGTGTCTTGTTAATTACTGCTGTACAGCAAAGTGACTCATTTATTCATATATACATTCTTTTTCATATTCTTTTCCATTATGGTTTATCACAGGATATTGAAAATAGTTCTCTGTGCTATACAGTAGGACCTTGTTTTTTATCCATTCTATATATACCTGTTTGCATCTGCTAATCCTAAACTCCCACTCCTACCCTCTCCCACCTCTCTCCCCCTTGGCTACCAGTCTATTCTCTATGCCCCTGATTTTGCAGAAACTATGAATTTTTAAATGAAAATCGCCATTGAAATTCTTGGACTATAATGTCAGTAAGTACTTGGTTCTTTATGATCTCCTTCTTTACAATAGTGCTTTTTAATAAGAAATTATATCCTCCTATAAATTTGCAATGTCTTCTATTACTTTCAAGTTGCGTATGCTGTAGCATTAAAATCATATAGAAAAAAGTAGTAATGTGGACACTTTTTTACATTTTTATGAAAAGGAGATAAAATAAGTGGTTATATTTATAAACTATGTGTATATACATGCACATGCGTGTAAACTTGAAAAATAACTAAAAGGATATATACAAAAATCTTAACTTTGGTTATTTTCTTGTAGTGAGGTTATAAATATATTTTTATTTTCATTTTAGTCTTTCCTGGGTTTTTCAATGATCTGACATGTATTACTTTAGCCATTTTTAAAGGACTTTAAAATAAGAACTTTATTATATCCAGCAAAACTGATGAGTATTGATAAACTATATGATTCAATTACTGATGAAGTTCTGTGCTGTTTCCCAAGTTACTTTGTTGATAACTAGAATTGAACTTTTTCATCTTCCAGAGTTATACCTCTTGGCTCTTCCCTTCTTGTGTTAACCTATTTTATAGAGCAGATTTTTGCATTAATCATATTTTGCTAATTATTATTTTCCCCACTGTAGCAAGGACTTCTGTTGCCTACCCAATATTCATTCTTTCTTTCTTCCTTAAAAATGAAACTCTGATTTTGTTGGGAGTAGCACAGCACCCAGTTAAAAAACAAACAAAAAAATGAAACAAAACAACAATAAAAACCAATGCATCCAGGCTTCTTTAGAAGATGAAGTGTGTGTGTGTGATACAGTCTGGTTCGTATGCTATGTCTGGGTAGTAGTTTGTAGGAACTGCTATGAGCTTCTTAAGGAGCATTCAGACTCAGTAGGCACATGCCCTAAATTATGTCTTTCTATTTCCTCCTTATTTCTATACAAAACTCAGATATATTGGCTGGAGATTCAGTAAACACCTTATTTCATTTACTTTGAAAATTATTGTTAGAACTTAATGCATATATTTTCATTGTGCATTCTAATTCAATTTACTTATACCTCCAGAGTTCACACGTCTATCAGGCCCCAATCATCTGCTTCCTGTTGGATACACCAGTATTAATTAATCACAAAGTATATTCCATGTGATAGAATAAATTGTACTCTTAGGTGGATTTATTTTATACTTTACATTAAAAGGCTACAGAGTGACAATAATAGGGATTTCACTGTTGATGATGAGATATTCTTTTGAGTAAGAAGTATGCCTCTGCTTTAGTTCTTTCATAAGGATATTTTGGTTCATAATGAAAACTCTACATAATTATCAAGGAAGAGGATAAACAATGATAATAATAGTAATAATACTAATAATAACAACAACAAATCACCACCACCAATAATAGAAATAACTGTAGTTTACTGAGTGCTTGGTATGTGTGAACTCTAGGCTGAACACATTTAAGTTCATCATATCATTTAATTCTTGCACCAACTACTATAAAGTAGTCATCTTTATTTCCACATTTTACTGAAAAGCAGAGGCACAAATTTGCTAAGCAACTTGCCAAAGGTCACACAACTAAGAAATGGTGAATTCAGAATTTGATCAAAGTTCTTTTTGACTTCAAAGATTTGCTAAAGGTATGAATCCCTATTCTATTCTCCTACTTTGTTTCCATTTCCGTTGATAAGAGAATATTCTTCCATTCATCTAAAATAGTGTCAAATTATCTGTATATAACTTAAAACAAAGAGAGTTTAGCGAAAGAATCTTGATGTTCACTCATTCCCATAGCATTTTGACCGGAAATGTCTAGGTCTAGGTCTAGGTCTAACTGAGGGCCATAGCCCAGAGGGAATACTTTTGGTTCTTCCTCTCAATATGCATGTGTTCAATAAAAGTATTTATGGCCTAAAGAAGTATAGGGGACTGTGGACAATGTGAATGCTACATATGTAGAATAAAAGTGTCATGCAATATTTCATTTGAGCCATAGTATTTTGATGTCTGAAACTTACCAGGTCACTGGTTGTTCATCCTGTTATCCCCTCATCTTCTTGTAGCCTTTCTTATAAATAGTTAAAGAGAATTGACCCTGGAGTGGCAGTAAATACTCTAAATTCCCTCAACAGACATGCATTCCATAAAAATTAAATACTAATGTAATAATAAGGAAGAGTATATACTGTTTATTCAGAGGTAGCTATATGATTATCTTTCTAATCAGAGTCTGATTTGCATTAGTTCCATCTTGATTTGCTATGAGACACTGGGCATACTATGACTTACTTCCCTGAACTTCAGAGAAAGCTGAGAGATCTGGTGTAATCATTAATAGTGAAATTAAGTTTCTTAAACATATGGTGCAATTACAGAAAACATGTATAATCGCAGCTGCTGTAATAAAGAATCAAATAAAATCATGAAACTCTCTGAATTGCTTTCTCTATGGTTTTATCACTTTGTTTCCTACGTAAATTCGAATAAGAAATTGCTTTTCATAAATGCTGGTTTTGCAGAATTTCACGGTCAGCAATCTAGTGTTCCACATCAGTGTAGAAAAGTCTAACCAGGGAGTTGCGTTAGCACTAGACACATGATTAGGCACTGATAAATACATGGCATTTAGTAATACCATTAAAATATTCTACACTACACAATGGCAACAGATGTCTTAAGCTCTAACAACTAATCAAAAAGTAAATCAACCGACATAAAAAACACATCTGGAATCCTAGAAATGGAAGAATTTAGTCATATATCATTCAATATTCTATCAAATTTGTGTTAATTTGTGAAAAGCTGTGCTGGATGTTTTTATGTAAATGAAGCCAAATATACATTTCGCTCTATGATCTCCAAAAGGATTTAGTATAGAAAGCACTTTGTCAGGTCCTGAAGTGCTTCTTCCCAGGCCTGAGATAACTCAAGCTTTCTGAAATAATTCTCTTATTAAAGCAATATGTTCAAAGTGAGCAATGCAGGTCCACAGGGAACGCTGCTGAGAAAGTAATGGTCTGCTGGTGAGTTGATGGACTGCATTAATGGTCCCAGCCAATCTGAAAAGGGGACTGACAGCAACTCAATTTTTAATGTGTTTCATATGTAGAACATGTTCAGAAAAGAGTCCTAAATATTAGAACTGTGCATTGGCTAATTAAACTCTTTGCAAATTATGGCACTGCAACCATGAATTACACTCAGGGCATGAATCTTTAATCTTTAGGAACATTCCTATCCACATATTAACAGTAATCATAAAGGCAGATAGATTTACATGGAATATATTTCAGTTTACTTTTACTTACAGTATTAATTTAATTTGGGGCTCCAGAAATTCATTTCCTGGGAAGCGGGCACCTTCAGTATTTTTTAATAATACCAAAAAAGAATTAAGTATTTGAAAGTTTTTCAAGTGATTCTAAATGTTCTGAAAAATTTTTCAACAGTGCCATCAGGAAGAGTAAAATGTTATATTTCAGTAAAAATCATAGCTAAATCATTCCAAATCAGGAGTTTCAGTACCACAAAATGGACTTAGATAAGATTGCAGTCCTAATGAATTCTAGTATTTAAAATGACTTATTATTTCCTCATTTTTTTAGGCAACTCTACCTGAAAATGTTGCTCAGGTTTATATTGTTTATCCTCTGTAAATAAAGAAGAGTAAATAAAGATGATTGTTATCGCTCTTTGAAATTTTCTTTTGTAAATAACAAAGAATATTTAGCTATCATAAATTGCTTCTCTGGTGACCTAACTCATTAATGTAGCAAATACAACAAGAAAGGTGTAGTTATTAGCACACAGTTTGCAAGTTGTCTTTCATCCTGGGTGATCTTAAGGCACATTTTAAACTGTGAACTCAAATTTAGCACTGAATTGCAGCAGTGATTTTATCTTTTGAATTTAAATGTGACCAAAAAAGAGAAAAAAAGAATTTTCAAGCTCCCCTTAACAAAACATACCGATGAATTTTTATGCTTTTGTATTGTCCATAATTTCCCTTCACAATGTTATTTAACTTTTACTTACACCAGAAAGGTAGATGAGGAACACTTCCTCCTTAGCATGCCATTTTCAGCTTTACTATTTTACTCCACTCCTCTTTCTGGAGCATCTAACCATGAAAGTCTTCCAGAAGTACCAAGAAATGCTTAGTAGTACAAATTTTAAAAAGTACAGAAGTACAAGTCTTAAACTGACATTGTCTGGAACATGAAATGTAGCTCAGAAAACCAGTGTCCATGAAATGTTTCCATTGGATGAAAGATTTTATTTTTCCTAAAGAATAATCCATGATTCAACTTTGTCTCCAAGTAATGACAGTTCACATCAGAGAAAGAAAGAATGCTTCTTCATTGGGAATATATACAACTAATACTCTAAATGGTCATCTTTTTGGCATATTTTTAGGAGACAAAAAAGAGAGGAAGAAACAGAAAATCCCAAACTATTAGACATGGGAACTTTATAGTCTTTACACAATCACAGAAGCCTTGATGATCCCTTAATACTATTAATTCCTCTTATAATTTTAATAAACTCAAGTCCTGCACTTTACCTCTCTTACAGCAATGACACTGAACCCAAATGACGCTCAGATTTTTATCTCATAGCATTTATAAAAAGCTATGTCACTAGGGTACTTAATAAAACTGAATGTGAGATTTTACTAGAGATAGGCGACTTGCCAGATCAAAGCATATCCATTTATGAATGTTATAAACGTTTGATAAAATGAGTTGTCATGTGATGGCATGTTTATTTCAGAAGTAGGGAGGAAAAAATGATACTTTTAATTAAAAACAATAAAAACTTTCTGCCAGCAGGTGGGCAATAGTGGTGGGGGCATATGGTTAACAGCTGGACATTATTAAATATCTATTAAATTGAGCACCTCATTGGTGATTCTTTAATAAAGCTGTCTTTTTTTCCTTTTATTGCTAGTGTGGAAGGGTCATACATTTGCACTCACATGGACAAAAAAGATGTATTTTAAAAAATTTTGTTCTATATTGTAATGTTTCTCACAAACCACCTACTTTTTAGGTAATGGATATCTCTAAACTTGTCGATAAGAGTAACTTAGTCATTCTCAGTTAAGCTGTCAGGCAGTGTAAAGTTCCAGTTCCTGAGGGATTGTTTCTCCCCTTCCCTCCTCCTTCTAAGATGCATGGCTGTGTGGAGGTTTCCAGACCTTATAGCTCTGAGGAAAGTAAGGCTCATCTCTGGCTGTTTCTCTGCTCATCTCTGCTGGCTAGTCTGATTCTGAATGTCAAAGCCGACTATGGACTTCTTTATTCTCTTTCCATTCCTGTTGTAATAACAACAGCACTCTCCAAGGCAAATTATGCAACTAAATGGATATTATCCCCATCATACTCGATAATTCTAAGCTTTGTGTAATTGGTGCCAACTAAGTTTTCATTTTTATTTCTGAACTCCTCAAAAAATGTGGTCATCGTTTGAATCAGTACAGTAGAGTTTCCAGATACCAAAATTCAAAAAGATTAAAACAAACAAAAAGATGAATTTATCAGGTCAAATAGGCAAACTCTGAGTCAGGCAGATGTCTCACTGATGATTGGCTGCAAAGACTTGAAAATCTTAAGGAACCCCCCTGCCACCGCCCACCACTTCATCTCTTTTCCGGCTCTGCTGGTTAGGTGTAAAGATGTGGTATTCTTATAGACTTGTGTACCGACCCAGTTTGAAAAATAATCAGGAAAACACTTCAGTTGATTCACCTTAGGCCATGAACCTGACTTTTGGCCAATAGGCAGTTTCCAATGCAGGTCATACAAGAATCACCTTCTTTGAAGAAGCATTTCACAGGGGAAGAAGTAGGAGAGGGTGTTGAAATAGACAGCAGAATAATACATACCCCAAGTGCAAGTAATTAATCATTTTATTGTCAATATTTTTAATAGGATGTATCCATTTCCCCCAATTTCTTTCAGGATCTTTAAATTTTAACACTTTTACCTTAGTAGAAGTGCCCTTTTCTTCGTTTTTAATGAAATGTTGCAAGATTGACTCTCTTCAGTCTTAAACTAAACATGGCTTGGCCTTGCTATCTCCTCCAGCATTATCGCTACAGCTGCGTGGATTCTTTTTCATGTTTCTGAAAACATGCCAACCTCTTTCTTCTCTGAAGTCTTTCCACCATCCTGGCATGTGTCTCCCCCTGGTTAGCTCCTTCTCTTTCATTTCTAAGCTAAAATAGTACCCCAAAGAGACCAATTCCTACCACCTTAATTATAATCTTCGTCTGCTGATTTATTGATTATTAGTCTCTTCCACTGGACAGTCAAATCCACAAATGCAAGGAACATGCCTCTACCACTCTATCCCCAGAGGTTCGCATCAAACCAGGTACATGGCAAGCTCTAAACAGCCTTGTGTCAACCTAATAGTTAATTGTTAAATAATAGGAATAGTTAATAATAATTAATAATATTATAATAATAGTTAATTGTTAAATTTGACATTTTACAACTTTTAATTTGTTACAGTCCTTCCTCTTTATCAACCCTCTCCTTCTTTGGCTTCTGGAGCAATTCTCTCTCTGGCTTTCTATTGTTATTCTGGCTCTAACTCCTTTTGTTTTTCCTCTCCTTCACAAGACAGTAGTTTTCTGGCAATCCCTATTTTCTTCTCAAACTACGTACTCTGACCAGTTTGATTCTTGATGGTTTCAACTACTGCTCTTATGCTTATGGCTCACAAATATCTGTTTTTACCTCTTCTGATCATCAGGATCATTTTCTGTTGCTATTGGCTATCGCTTTAGAATATTTTTAAATGGAATTCAGCATTCCACCACCCTCAACAAACTCATCTTACTTTCATTGAAAGAGAACACCCAGAGGCCAGTCACCCAAGACAGAAACCTAGGAGTTTCATCCAGTAGTCTCACTCCTTTCCATCATTTGCCATTTATACCTGCAGTTACATATTCTATACCAATATTCATTAAGTTGTATTAATTTTAATTAATCACTACATATAATAATTTTTAATTATTAATTTTAAAATGTACCCTCTCTTCTATAACAGTCCCTAATCTGTCTCCTTTCCTCATAGTATTGCCCATGATGATCAATACTGTGGATTTTCTAATCATGAACTTGCCTTTCATAGGATTTAAATATTTCAGTTGTTTCCTCTTGTCTGTAAAATATTCCTCATTTAAGCAAATAAAGTCATTTCTAATCTAATTTCCAGATAATCACAAAGAAACCTGGTGTTAAATCTATACCTAATCATCTCTCAAATATTTTAAGTTCCTTTACATCTGTGTGGCTTTAACACATTTTTTTGCCAGTCAATTGGCTCATCTAAAAGTTACCCATTCAGAGTCAATTATGGGTCACCTTTCCATAAAGGCACTTGCTGATCATCACACTTCAAAATGACTTAGTTGTGTCTCCTCTTTACCATCATAGTATTGTATGTGTAAGCCTATTATGACATTTATGATACTATGTCATAATCCTTAATCCGAATTAATAGATCCTCTGCACTAATGATTATCTGGTTAAAATCAGAACTAACATTTGTAACAATTCTAGGTGACTGCTCACATTGTCCAATGAAGTGCGCTTGTCTGGTGTAAAAGAAGAGAACTCATTCAAAGACATTCAAGCAAAAAAGGCATTATTATCAATGAAACCCAGATAAAAACTTAGGAATCCTACCTCTTCAAATCCAAGAAAATTTAACCAAACTTCTCACTTCCAAGACCAGAGGAAGTTCAAGCTGTCCTTGGTTTTAAAAGATTCCCTAGAGTGGAGAGATGGAGAAGATACCAGATAACACTAGGAAGTTACCATATTGATGCAAACTTGAAATCCTACCTCTTCTCCGTTGCCCTCTCCCCTGACACACACAAATAGATACATGGTCTGTCTTACACAAAACTTCAGAAGTCTAATGGATAACACTGAAGTGCCAAGGGATAGTGTATATTGCACTACAAAACAAACTTACAATCTCTGTTTGAAATTTCTATTATTGAAAATTTCTTTAAATCTCTCCTCCACCAGGAAGATTTTTCTTGGCTCTTTTTGCTTTGCTGTAGTCTTTCACTTCTCACTTGGTTCTTTCTTGACCACTTCTTTCTCATTAGGTTTTCCCAGGAGCTCAAAATTCATCTTCTGTTATTAACCAGAACAAATCAGTTCAATCCAGTTTGCATTTTTAAACTTGCACTCCAAACCCATGAGGCTGTTTTATGTTTTTTGCCAGAGATCAGTTTACAACTCTTTCATGTTGTAGACAGTAACCTTGGGCAAGTTACTTAAGCTCTCTGTACCTTAGTTTACTCATTTGTATAATAGGGTAATAGTAATTACCCTGTATGTTTATACTGATGATTAAATTACTTAATACATGTAAATTTGAACAAACCCTGGCAGAGTTAGGGGCTTAATAATTGTTAATTGTTATGATTGTTATTTTTGTGGTTGTTTACCCTTCTTGGAGTTCTCTGTGGTTGTATAGACATTTTTTTTTGTTGTTTTCTGCTCCTCCTCTCCTTTCTTCTCCCTCCCCCTTTCTCGCTGTTAAAGAAAGCTAGAGTGGAATCTAACAGAACTCAATTACAGCTACAATTACCTGGGTCACGTAAGAACAAGAAAACAGAAAGCAATGCATTTTTTTCTTTCTTTCTGCTCCCTTATTGCCTTTGACCTCCACTGCTCTTTTAATATATGCCTTTATTAATCTTTTTGCATATGACATGTGACATATACATAATGGTCACCCAAAATGGTGGTCTAGGTTTCCAAACCAATATATTCTACCCACTCATTTCAAGTTTCTAGGAGAGAAAGTCTCCTTGGCCCATCTTAGGTCAAGGGTCCACTCCTAGTCCAATTATTTGTGTTTGAGATGAGTAATCTCTCTGAACAAAAACAAAACGATTGGCCTCTTTTAAAAACACTCCCTCTCATTTCGTCCCAGCTTACCCTTCCCCCTTCCTGTGTCCTCAAGTCCATTCTCTATGTCTGCATCTTTATTCCTATCCTGCCCCACCAAATGTAAAATAGATAGCTAGTGGGAAGCAGCCACATAGCACAGGGAGATCAGCTCGGTGCT
This sequence comes from Eschrichtius robustus, assembly GCF_028021215.1. NCBI lineage: Eukaryota > Metazoa > Chordata > Mammalia > Artiodactyla > Eschrichtiidae > Eschrichtius > Eschrichtius robustus. Next base: position 50,617,350 of record NC_090831.1, on the reverse strand, counting down.
TTGTGACCACCTAGAGGGGTGGGATAGGGAGGGTGGGAGGGAGGGAGATGCAAGAGGGAGGAGATATGGGGATATATGTATATGTATAACTGATTCACTTTGTTATAAAGCAGAAACTAACACACCATTGCAAAGCAATTATACTCCAATAAAGATGTTAAAAAAAAACCCACTCCCTCTATATACCTGTGTTCCTGGCCTTTAAGAAATGTCTCTTGTTTATCTTTTATCCCTAGCACTAAGCACAGCCTTGGCCTATAGAAGATTTCAGTAAATGTTTACTGAGAGAATCAGATATTGATTTATTTTGTGCTGAATTTCACTCACTAGCAAATTTTGTTAAAGTAACATTCTAAGGTTTTAGGTTATTAATAAACTAAACTATTCTTGCATATTTAAATGGCTTTCTGGTGATTTAATACAAAATAGATGTGATTGTTGAGAAGATTGAAAAAGCAGTCAAAGATGAAGTTGTTAGTTTACAGGGCTAGAGAATAAGAGGGAAATAAAAGATAGAATATGCCAATAGCAATATATAGGAAACCAATAACACGCCCATTAGTTTTTCTCAATTATCTAAAGAAAAATGAGAATGAGAATTATAAGCATTTCTTTTTTCACACTTAAGTAATCTTGGAAGTAATTTTTAGATAGTCCACTTTTTAGACAGTCTACATATCCATCTACATCTTCCTCTTACCCATATATCAAATTTCTATAGGAGAGTGTTTGACTTTACCTCTTTTTCTAAATATTTTAGATATCTTACTTTCCTAAAATTTTATAAATTTTATTTAATTTGAAACAATCTATGCAATGTGACCAGTATTAATTTGGGAAAATTTGTTTATTAGGCTCTCATAACAAAACACGTTTTGTTGCAATTCAAGGTACTTAATTTTACATTTGCCTGAACAGTAAGTAGAATAATAACCAGAAAAGACAGGCAGGAGAGAATCTTTAAATATACATATAAATAGTTTTTTTAGTCCTGATTCTCAGTCACGCTTGTTACCAACCAGAAGTCAAGCCAAATCTTATTAGAGTGTGTTGGTGAGGAAAACACTAAGCCAGCAGCAGTGGAATGGAAATAAAGTGATTGGCAGCCTGTAGGAGAACAAAAACCTTCACTACAGGAAATGAATACCATTCCATTTTGATTTTACAAACAAATAGCTTAATTGAAAAGATTCTTAGTGTGTTGGAAAAGCTAATCTCCCACTGCATATTTCTTGTTCCATAAACCATTCCTAAAGGACGATTTAATGATCAAAACCTAGTTAGAAATCCTGAAATTCACCTGCCTATAAAAATATTTACAGATTTTCAGAGAAGTGGCTCAAATATTAGTTTTTAATGAATGAATGTGTGGGTGTATACACACATATACATAATACATATACATTTGTTATATACATTACATAGCTTTTTTTGGTTAAACTAAAACCTGTTATTATTCTTTACTCATTAAATATATATGTGCAGTGGTTTGTCTATATATGTATACATGTGTGTAAACATATGTGCATTATATATATAAACATAAATGTCTTTCTAAATGTTTCTAGGTTGTTGGAAACCCTTCTCTATTGTTTTTCACAACTTAGAAACCTATGCCTAAATGATAAGAGTACAAAATAAACAAGTAATTTTACTCTTCCACATTTTTCTTTTCTAAAAGGACTCATAGTTGCCCAGGGGAGTTATCAAACATTATGTTGAAAACTGTATAAAAACCAAGGAAGTAGTTACCTTTTGTTTAATAAACTTAAGTTGAAGTGTATATTATACATAAATTACTTGGCATAACACTAAAACTGTCCATAGACAAGCATTGTGATAAGATAAGCAAGTTTGCAAAACGAGCTACGTTTGACTTGTAATAGTCTCAACACTCACTGTTCTTCCTTCCCTCTGTTGTGAGAATCCAAAATTTCCTAGACTCCACATGGAGGACTTTCTGGAAAAGCCCCACCTCATCCCTAACATACTCTTCTCATCAAAATACATCTATCTTATCAATGCTCCAGCTTCTTGATGCCAAGCTCTCTGCACTTTAAGATTATCTTCTTGTGGAACATTTTGTTTTTACATTTTAGACAGAAAAGAGACAAAAATGGCTTAATCATAGGGTGGTAGATGTTCCAGAATTACATTTGTTGGCCAAAAAGAAATATTCAACACAAAGCAATTTCATCCTTTGTTTAGGACACTTGAAAGACTTGGTGGCAAATCCACCATCATTTACAGCAATGCTTGTTAATATCTTATTTTTTTCTCATCCTTTTTCTTCTTACACCCCCAGTAGGTGAGGCTTTCTTCTTTGCCACCCCTGCCACATACATACTGTTATCACTTCCCTTACTTACTTAGCATTTAATTGGTGATCCTTCTTTCTTGTTCTGTTTTATCTCTTTCTCCCTCAAGGATGCTTTTTCTTAAAAGATTAGTCTTTATCTCTTTCTTACTACAATTGAAATCTCTCCTCAGTCTCTAGTTCTATTAAGATGACCACATTTTCACCCTCTTTAGTCTGGAGTTTGATGCTAAATTCTACTCTCTGCATTTTAAGTGCTTACTTGGCACTTTCACCCTTTATGGGTCTCTAGCATCCATAATGTCACCACCAGCCTTAGTTCAAATTATCATTTTCCAGACCAAATACTTTGAATTCTCCTCTAGCTTTACCTCCTAATACTGTAATCAGTTGCTAAATTCTATATATACGGTCTACTAAATAAAGTTTAAAGTTGCTCTCTCTTCCATTGATATGTATGACAATTTATTAAAGTTATAATAGCTGCCATCTATACTTTTAAACTTTCTTCCTAACCCCTGTATCAGTTCTCAGACTCTTATCTCTTCAAGTAAGATTCACCACGCCTCAAGTTGATATTATTAAGCCCACAATACTAACCCAGTGAAAACAGACTTACAAAAGGGGAGAGATAGAGTGTATTTGTACATGATGGACTACTAAATTTGCATAATACCCAAATCTTCAGGATATCATTCACTACTCCCATACTAATAACCTCTAATCTATCAAACTGTCCTATTTATCAACCCAGGACATATATTCTGAAATTTGTATTTGCTTGCAATATTGACATCATCTAGAATGCTCTCTGTATCTCTGTCCTTTAAAGTTCTTTCTATCAGTTTAAAAGCTATTTGAAATGGGACTTACATTATGGAGTGTTTTGTGTAACTTCACACATTTAGGTATAAGCTCACTCTCTCTCCTTGAACTTCAAGAAAACTCTGCTCCACAGTCATTTTTTAAGAATTGTTTTTTTACTTTGTGCAGTGCATGTTAAACTTTATTCTATGACTGCCCATATAATTATTAAAATAAATAATTCCATTACCAATGTAAAATTTCGCTTGGCTTAGTAAATTTTTCCTAGATAATAAATCTCTAAAGATGCGAGTGGAAGAGAGGGATGCGGCTATTAAACTGATAACCATATTCTAGTGTCTGATAACCATGTTCCAGTTTCCCCAAATTGCAAAATTCTATTTTACACACTGTTCATACAGCTTATGTAAAATACAGTGTCTAAAAACCTTAATTATTTTAATGTAATGAAACTGAATATTTAGTTTATGACCTTGGGTAATTTTTCCGTTTTTTATCGTACGTTACAAATTTAATTAGAAACAGTACATGAAGCCTACAAAATATTTTCTCAGATAATATTTTAGCTGAAAACATTATTTCTTGGTATTGTGCTTGTGGTTTCTGAGAAACTATAGCTGTAGAATGAAAAAGGAACAATGTTTATTATGTTGCTTTATAGGACTAATGTACTATACAGTGAGTTTACATACATTAACTCATTGATTTTGCACAATGTTGGAATGTAGTTATGTTCTTTGTTTTTATACAGAAGCACCTAAGTGTGAGAGAGATTAAATAACTTATCCAATGTCACAGAGCTTCTAAGAGCCTTGAGTGACATCTCCAAGTCTGTAATTTTCACTGTACCGTAGTCTTATGTAGACAAGTATGCTACTCATTTTGAAGATGAAAACCTAGTAACAGGATGCAAAGACTTTTGTTGTTTTTGGTTGTTATTTCGACTTTTTTACACTGTATTTATATAAAATTAATTATGGATTCAGATAGTTAAAATATCAAACAAGATTTCCATATTTATGTAACGGTTAGCTACTTTGTGGATATTTGCATATCAGTGGAAATGAACTGTTATTGATGTTTCCTTTAATTCCATTGCGGTCAGAAAACACACTGTGATTTTCATCCTTTTAAACTGTTGATATGTGCTTTATGGTCCAGGATATGGTCTATATTGACCTACATTCTGTGGGTGATCGAAAAGAATGGGTATTCTGCTGTTTTCAGGTGAATTTTTCTGTGAAAGTTTATTTGATCCTGTTGATTAATGGTATTGTTGACTTTTTAAATATCCTTGCCTATCTTGTGGATAGCTGTTCCATCAACTATTGAGAGAAGGGTGTTGAAGTCTCCAACTGTATTTGTCAATTTGTCTATTTCTCATCTCAGTTCTACCAGTTTGCTTCACCTATTTTGCACCTCTGTTGTTTGATACATATATCTTTAGGATCACTATGACTTTTTATGGATTGGCCCTTTTAGCATTATGCGATCTCTCTCATTATCTCTGGTAATCTTTTTTTACTCTTAAGCCTACTTCATCAGATATTAATCTGCCGCTTTTGCTTTTCTTAAAACTGTACAATATGATAGTTTTTCTTATGGTCACAGAGTCTGTAACCATCACTATAATTGTAATCAATTAATAATATCATTATATAACAATTAATTATTGTGCTATACTACTTATAATAGTAAAATAATTATTAAAATGGCACTCCTGTCTTGATGTCAGTACTGCCCAGGTGGGGGTAGCTGACTCATTAGTCTTCTTTGCTGTTACATACCTTGTTGCTGTCACCTGAAAACCTCACACTCCCTAGACCCACAAGAGTAACATGGATTGCACTCATGAAGACAGTGGTCCAGTGTTTAATTCAAAGGGAATAAGGGAATGAATACCTTATCCCTGAGCCTCCCAAACACCAGCCAAAAGACCCAATTACTCAAACAAAGGGGCTAACAGGCCTAAGGACAGGCTGCTGTATCTCTTAAATGAAAACCTGGATCCCTCCTAGAGGGACTGGGAAGACCTGGGAGGAGAGATGCCTGACAGGCCGCTGACTCCCTGCCCTGTTTCCTGTAGCCACCTAAAGGGTGGTTCTATGAGTTATAGGAAAGAGAAGAAAGGTGAGAATGGCAGCTAGAATCCCCCAAAACAGAAAGAAAAATAAGAGTGAGCCTGTGTGTGTGTGTGTGTGTGTGTGTGTGTGTGTGTGTGTTGGGTTTGGGGGGGATGTATTAGGAAGAGACTGGCAGGTTTGAAGGGAAAAGGCAGTGTCATAGCAGAGGGAAATTCAGAGCTATATCAGATGGTGGTTTCAATCCAACCATCTCTGGGTTGTGGATCCAGTGCTCTACTGCTGCACCCCTCTGCTGCTCATGGCTCTGTTGCAACAAAAGGCATGCCCTTCAGGGTTTTAGGGGAATTACCCACGGTACCCCTATGGCCCAGCCAAAAGGCTAATTCAAACCCAACTTAAGCCAGATCTGGAGTCCTTAAAACATACGACTATTGCCATGGAGGAGGTTCTTAACCCTGATAATGCTGAACTGAAGATCTCTAGAGGAAGAAACTTATAAATATAATCAGTGTAAAAAGAACACCCCTGCCCCAAGTATACCCAGTGCCTCCCCCCAAAAATGAATTATATAAATATACATATACACCTATATATATATACATTATATAATATATATGTATATGCTTTTGTGGCCCAGCCGCAAAAGCATGACCCATCTTGCCCAAGTGTGTATCCACTTGGGAAGGATACCCTAGTTCTACAACCTAGCTGACATCTCTCTGGCCAGGAGCTCACTGCAGGTGAGTTCACCACGGACACTGAGACCACTGCTTCAGTGGTGCCCGCAAACTGCCTTTCCTAAGACGCTAAAATATTGAATATGGGACATTTATTGCTTTTCTTTCCGTGTTATTAGGGATTCTGTCCTACTTCCTGAACTCACTGTTTCCATAGCCCATGTTGTCTGCTCTCTGCCCAAACATACTGCTCCATACTCCCATGCCTAAAAGGGGGTCTTGTAGCGGTCACTACTGTCGACGCCAGTGTAAACATTAATGGAGATTACTGATTTCCCCAGAAGCCAACTGCCTCATATGGGTCCACCCCTTGACCCTATGAGGAGACCTCCTCACATGAGTGACCCTCCTCGCTTCCCAGAGCCTTCTCTCTTTTTTTATTTATTTATTTATTTATTTATTTATTTACTTACTTACTTACTTACTTACTTATTTATTTATTTATTTATGGCGGCGTTGGGTCTTCGTTTCCGCGCGAGGGCTTTGTCCAGTTGCGGCAAGCGGGGGCCGCTCCTCATCGCGGTGCGCGGGCCTCTCACTATCGCGGCCTCTCTCGTTGCGGAGCACAGGCTCCGGACGCGCAGGCTCAGTAGTTGTGGCTCACGGGCCCAGTCGCTCCGCGGCACGTGGGATCCTCCCAGACCAGGGCTCGAACCCGTGTCCCCTGCATTGGCAGGCAGATTCTCAACCACTGCGCCACCAGGGAAGCCCCCCCAGAGCCTTCCCTTATTCTCCCCCTCCAGCCTTGCACCACGGCTTCTCAAACTGTGTCTCTGACCGTGACTGCCACAACTGTCTCTTTCTCCTAGGTTGCCCTAATGTTTACACGTACCTTACGAACTACCTGTTCATACTCTTCCACAACATAACTGCCGGACCTGCTGCCCTTACTCAAGGAATATACCAAGATATGATTGTCATGAAAATATAACTTATACCTTTAACAAATTTTTAACTTCACCAAGACATTATTAGAAACCTCAGATATTTCAGATCTAGTTTCTTGCCTAGTGCCATATAAATTGGGAACTTAGTTAAGGCTGGCCTACAAGGATTCCTTATACTTCCACTTGTTTTCTTCCTTTTTACTCTCATAATAAAATGGTTGCTAGAGAGTATAGGGCTACTTATGCCCTACTGTCTGGAATTCTCCTCTACTGTTTGAGCTGAATAACCCAAATAATTGAGTTCAAAACGGATGTCAAGACATCAGTTGGAATATATTTTTGTTTTGTCTTGTTTCTGAGGCCTTAGCTAGAGACCTGGTCAGTTTCTCTTCTTGAGCAGCTGATTAAATCCACATCCCAAACACTTCTCTTATTGGGCTGTCATTCCTCCCATCCACCATGCACCCACCCTCATTGCCTGGACCCAGGTACCAGGTAGCTAGATACAGATCCTATTCCCCAGAGCTTGTGAAATGATTCACTTTAGCCAATCCACCCAAAACATGGCTAACCTCATCCCATTTGCCACTTGGAAGCTGCCCTCTAGAGCTCCAGCTTGCTGCTACACTGACCCCGGGTACAGTCCACTGTGTGGCCCTGTGTGGCAGCCTTCTCTTGTTTGGAGCTATAAATAACAAAGAGCTCTCCCTTTCATCTCTCTGAGCGTCACTGTGTTGTGCACTGCCATCAAAAGAATCCTTAAATCTTATAAAACAATTATGTGTATTTTAAGTCTTCTAATATATTATGCTATCAAATTAGACAATCTTTTATTAAAATAATAAAAGTAAGTCAATAAAAGGTAACCTGTGTGAACACTGGAAAATTCATGCTTTTATTTTTCAGTCATATTCTTGTTATAAAATTTATACTTTCGGATTTCTTCAGTTTCATGTTTATTGCATGCAGATTATCAATGGTATCTGGGTTAATATAAATATTAGAACATGGACAGGGAGATTATGTTTCAGAAATCTTTCTCTAATGACCATTTATAGATTATATTTTTCTTTTTCTATATCTTTCCGCTTTAGCCATTAAACTATTTCACATAGCCTAGAAAAAATTATCTAAGTAAAATTGTCACTATAAATATGACTTAAATTATGGAAGATTATAGGATTTCATCTATCAGAAGTTAACTCACAAAGGTTAATAAAGGAAATCAAATTTGGCTTTGAAATTTTTTCTTAATTATTTGTTTGAAAATTAAACATAATAGTTAAAAATACTGTATATGTATAGTATATAGTTCTACATGAGAACAAAGCAGAATGAGCTAGAGAGAAAGAATATATAAAACTTAAAATTATGAAACCATAGAATTATACCATCATCCATTTCACTGTCTTAAAAATTCAGTAAGGTTAAAGAATTTTTAAGTTAGCGCTTCAAATAGGGCTTGCCTGTATTTTTAGAGAGGCAGAGAGATGAGAGAAAACATAGCTTAACCCAGGGAAAAAGTCTCACCCTGTAAATACATACCACAAAACCACTGCAAAGCCCTGAAAATTATAGGGCTTTGGAGGGGCCCAGTGTTCTGTGTAGTGGAGTTTTAATAGACCCCAGTGAGGCATTCTGGCAGAATGACAATTCCATTAAAATAGTGGCTAAGGAGCCCTCTACTTCCAGTAACATTTTATTTGTAAACTCCTGTCTTTCAGAGTTAGGCAGATGCCTCTTTGTTTAAATTTGACAATAATAAGCCAAAACTGAAGAACAAAGATGTCAGTTTTAACATGTTCTGTGTTACTTTCTTACAGGCAACGAAAAAATATATATCTGATCACCACAGAATGTGTTTAAAATAAAGTTGGACACTTTAGAAGGAAGATTTAATAGAAGTAAACACAAAGAAAGCAAGGATTATTGCAGCCGCATATTGATTTCAGTGCTCTAGGTTATGAGCAAAACAGTTTCCTTCATGTCAATACAATTCATTCTATTACATCAGTAGTTATTAACCTTTCTCTTGGAAAACCTCTTCTCTTTTGCTGCATATGACAGACATTTCTCGATATTGCTTGCCTTTGGGTAGATGGATCTTATTTATATAAAAATGATCCAGATGAGAAATAAGCACATATAACCCTCCCGCCAAATCTTGCCCTTCTGACTGTTTTTGTAAATGAAGTTTTATTGGAACACAGTCACATACATTCATTTACAAATTGTCTATAGCTGCTTCCACACTGCAACAGCAGAGTTGAGTAGTTACTACAGAGACCATATGGCCTGCAGATGCTAAAATTAGTCTAAAAAAAATTAGGAGCTTTTTTTTTTTTTTTAATAAATTTTGGATAGCCACATTTTATTTTGGCTAATCACCCCTAGCAGTTTTGAAAAAATTCTTATCTATCAGCATAAACTTGTACATAGAAATAACTTTCAGTTATATCACTTAAATGATTATTGGTGCTGAAATGATGAAGGCATGTAATGATTACAACTCTGATTGTCAGTGCTAGATTTCTCTAGTGAACTTTATTTCCTTTTCTGAAGACTACTTTACACCTTTCCTCTTTTTCAAACCTCCAAATTCCTCTTCCTTCCTCTACCCTATTTTAGCTTCTGATCTCACCTTTGAATTCATTAAGAAAATAAATTAAAAGGATCATCATTTTCCCATTATCAAGTCTACAAACCAAATCTTCCTTCTGCACTCAAATTATCTTCCCTATTGTTATACTCATAGTGTCCATATAGTATGTTCATTTACTTTAATCTCTTCAGAGCACTCTAACTTAGAACAATATCATGATATATCCATTTTCCTACTAATATACATTTGAATTTTTTTTTTTTTTTTTTTTTTTTTTTTTGTGCTTAGCTGTGAACAGGTAGTGAAGCTGATAAGAGTTTTTCTAAGGTACATTCCTAGAAGTGAGATTTCTGTATTAGAGGATTTGGACACTTCCAGTTTTACTTGATATTGTCAAAGTGGTCTCCAAAGTGATTGTGCTTATTATATTTCTACTAGCAGAGAATGAGAGTTTTCCCAAATTCTTGCAAAAGTTAATATTGTGGCATTTTTATTTTTAACAAATTTCAAGGTATGAAATGGGATCTTCTTCTTGTTGTAATTTGCTTTTCCTTATTTATCAGCAAGATCAAATGTCTTTCCATCTATGTAGTTCTGGTTCTTTCATTTCAGCATATTACTTTGCTACATTAAAAAATCTGTACACTTACTGATAACATTTATTCTCTTCTAATGTTGCATTATTACAAACATTGCTCTGGTGAAAATGCAGAGATGAGTTGTTAACTGTACTCTCACTATCTAGATATTTGCTATAACTTGCAGAACTTTCTACCCCAAACTCACTACTGAATCAAGAATGTACACCCCAGTCTAAGTCATAGAATGCACTGCAGCCATATCTCAGTTGTTTATTCAATAGAATCAGGATCATTCCTTATGGTTGTTGTTTAAATGTATTATGATTAACACACTCATCTTCTTAGCACTTCCTGTGAGGTTCTTTCTTTCCTCTGGGGCCCCAGCATTACCCTATCAGTCTCTTGAACTACTTCACACTTTCTCTCTCTTCAAATTGTCAACAACTTTCTCCATCCTTCAGTCTCATTAAAGCCCTTCCTTATAATATCCCTGATGAAGAAGAAGAAAATCTACAAAATCACTTGTGTCTATAGTTACACATCAGGTTTTCCTTCCTCTTCTTTTCCTTCCTGAAACATAGGAAGACTAATCCCTCCACAGCTTTGCTAGGTCTCGTCATTTAACTGCCAAGGCTTTGTCTTCTAAAGTCTCCATTTTGTTTCTGAGACATAATCAAATTTTCACTCTTTCCTGGATTATCCCCATCAGCATACAACCATAATTGTAAAAGCTTCCCCTGGAACCCACATTCTCTAGTTACTACCCTTTTATCCTACTTCTCTTTACAGTAACACTCTGAAGCAATGATCAGTTGTCTCTTTGTCTATTTCCTCAGCTTTCATTCTTTCTTTTTCTTAATAACTGTAATGAAACTTGCCTTGCTGAGGTTACTAGTAGTTACCAAATCGCCAGATTCTCAGTCCTCATCTTACTTGACTTCTCAGCAACTATTAATTTACTTGCATCCACCTTGAAATTTTTTCACCATTTGGCCCCTAAATTGTGTTTCTGCCTCATAGCTATGTTTTCATAATCTTTGTAGCTATTTCTTCTTCTCTTCCATATCTCAAATCTCAAGTGCCTCAAGGCTCATTCGTAGCTATTTCTTCTTCTCTGTCTTCACACATTCCCCACAGAACCTCATCCAATCTCATGACTTTAGATACCATCTATCTATCTTTGACTTCCAAATGTGTATCTCTCGCCTTAACTTCTTTCTTACGCCTAGGTCTCTGTATGCAAGTGACTATGTGATGCTTCCATGTGGCTATGTTACAGGTATGTCAAATTGTCCAAAGTAGGACTTTCCCCCCCAACATATCACCTCAAAGTGCTTTTCTTCCCCATCTCAGTGAATGGCACCGTCATTCACTCAACGTGTTAAGTCAAAGGCCTAGCAGTCATTCTCACTTCCTCTTTCCTTCATATCCTATATCCAAACCATAATTTGTTTAACTCTTGATTTACCATATACAGTCAATGAGGTAGGTACTTCGTCTCTCTGTAACAGGGTGAGGCTGGTAACAAAGCCAAGTTCGACTGCTTGCCGCTTGAAAGGCCGATAATCTAGACACAAGTGTTGGTGGAAAAGGAAAAGTTGTTTTATTCAGGAGCCCAGCAACCTGGGAAGAGGGTAACCTAATGTCCTAAGACCATCTCCAAGTTGCCGGTTAGGAGACAAAGGTTTTAAAGCCAGTGTGAGGGAGGGGAATGCACGGTGCGTGAGTGTACAGTTCTCAGATTGGTTGGCATCGAGGTGAAGTTTCGAGCATCACCAATCTTGTGGTTTCAACTGGTCTGGGGTCTACGTGCTTGTGGTCAGCAGTTTTCATCTGCTGGGGGTCTACTTCTTGCTTCCTGTGAAAACAACTTAGGAATTTGTGTCATACCTTTATCTATACCTTTCAGGGAACTGGGAGTTCAGTGACTCTGAATTGTAGTCTAACTTGTTGCAAGTTTCCTGGCCCAACAGCTATTCTTTGTATCTAGATCTTCACATTTCCTAGTCATTTACTCTTGAGCCAGCCTTTTGAGGCACAGGGGAGGCCTGGGAGACTAAAGCAAAAGCCTTTTACTTCAAAGGACAGGGACACAGGGGCTTGTATGTGGTTTCAGTCCCCCCTTTTCTTTGATACTCCTCAATCTTGAGAAGAACAGATGTTGGACAAGAAAGGGAATAACATTTTGGATAGAGAGGTTGATCATAAACTCAGCAGAGGAACTCAGTTTTAGGGGGACTCTGTTTCATATCTGCATATAGTTGGCACACTATAGGTGGTCATCAGATATCTGTTGAATGATGAATGAATGCAGCAGTAAAATTGCTTTTATGTGAAATATGTAAATCTTTTCTTTTTTTTTTTAAATTTATTTTTATTTATTTATTTTTGGCTGTGTTGGGTCTTAATTTCTGTGCGAGGGCTTTCTCTAGTTGCGGCAAGCGGGGGCCACTCTTCATCGCGGTGCGCGGGTCTCTCGCTATCGCGGCCTCTCTTGTTGCGCAGCACAGGCTCCAGACGCGCAGGCTCAGTAGTTGTGGCTCACGGGCCTAGTTGCTCCGCGGCATGTGGGATCTTCCCAGACCAGGGCTCGAACCCGTGTCGCCTGCATTAGCAGGCAGATTCTCAACCATGGCGCCACCAGGGAAGCCCTGTAAATCTTTTCTTAAACCAGAGATAGCTTTCAGAAAAAAGAATGAGATTTAGCATTGCTTTCATATGCTTAAGTAAAAAATGCTTTAAAAATAGTCAATTGAGATTATAATTACTTATGTTTTAAATTGATATTCCACTGGCATAATGGTTATATTCTTTACTTTTACAGGTGTGTTATTTTTGGCTTTCCTTCCTGGGTGGATTTCCTGATATTTTATGCCATTTCCTCATCTTTCGATCTAAATGTATAATTTAAGAAAAATTAGCCATTTGTGAAGGAAAGATAGTCCCTTGTGACATTCAAGGGTATCTAGCAAAAGAAAGAGGCACACACAATTATCCAAGATAGATTTATAGTACTTCTGACAGCACAGGTTAAACAAATAGTTAACAAATTCAAACCAGAGCAATTCCAATCCTTCATTAGAACTCTTGAGTTCTGTGTATGTCAGGTGATGAAGCATATAGTAGTGGTTAATTATTTTGATTTGAACTATGAACTCTTCCAAGCAATAGTAAGGAGTAGAAGGACACTATTCTTTCTTATATGAAAAAAACATAGTTTGATGGGTCACAAAATCTTTCAAATGTTGATGTTTGAGCCTTTTACCTAAAATATGGTACTGCAGTGTAGTGGGTATCTGTTATTTTTATCTTCCTGGCATTCTTTTCTTTGCATCTTTTTCTCTTAGAAGAGCAGCCCCTTCTTCCACCTGATGGAGCCTATAATCACCTGGCTACCCTTTCTCAGGTTCATTGTGCATATGAAATAAAAGATCCAATCTCCTTTTAAAATATTGATATAAATCTTGGAAAGGGATGCTATGAACTTTCCTCTGGCATTGCTAGGTATAAGTATAATCCAAACTCTATCCGACGATGGCAAAGAGACAAACTTCTTGAGCATGAAACCGTCATAGAGTAAAATTGAGCAGAGAGAGGGGGCGTGTTTTGTAATATTTGATTATAATGCATTCCTAGATTCAGCTATGCCTAAATTATCCCTTGAGTTTTATGTGTCTGAGCCAGTATATTCCAGTATTTATCGATTTTTTGTCTCTTGTAACCGGAAGTGTCCTTACACACACAAGTATTGGTAGGGTTTCTATGTAAATATTTACATAATTGTTTTCTTTTTAAAAATTTGTGTTTAAAATATATTAAAGTCATTTCCATGGTACTCGAGTATTACCAGAAACAGAAAATATTAGCATTTAGAGAATTTGGGTTTTACTTGAAATGACTAAATGACAAATGTGTCAAAAAATTTAACTAACAATGCATGACCTAAATATAATTCTGATATCGCTGACTTGCTGTCTAGGAACTGCAGAATTATATAATTGATTGGATTATTGAATGCATGTGATTTCATTTATCCTCTGTCCCTGTTGCTTTTTAGTCTCCTTTTTGGGTACCTTCCTCTAAGTTAATTGCTTTTGTTACTCTTTATACTCTCTTTGTGTTATGTCATCCACATATATGATTTCACCGCTGACCTGTAGGCTGATGACTCCCAAATTTGTATCTTCTCCCTGATTTTCAGGTTTCTGTATTCAACTGCCTCTAGCTAGATATCTTTTCTTACCAAAAAAGGTATAATTTTATTCCATTATTTCTTCGTCTCATGTGAAATCATAATTAATATCACTGAGTAAATATCAAGAGAGCAGAAATATGAGGAAGTAGCAGCATTAAAACCTATTAGTATGCAAAACGATGTAGCTAGATAGCAACTCAGAAGACATTGGGCATGTACATTAACTTCTTCTCCCCTGGGTCCCTTGCTGATCTACTTACACTGGATAATTAAATCTAAAATTAATGGAACAGGCCTTGGGTGGCATGCCCAACTCATTTCCCACCTTCTTGCTTCAATGTTTTCCTAGTCTTGTAGAGGCCATCTAAATTAATGGCCACCATACTCAAATTCTGGTAGTCGTCATAGATTTGTCCCTTTCTCCAAGTTCTGACAGATAATCAACATTTTTCCCACCTTGATGTTTCTCTAATCATTTCTCTGTGCTTCAACCCTAATTCTCCTATCCTCATATTTTACCTGAAAATTGCAGCAACTCTTCATTGATCCAATAGCACTTTCCCACACTGATGCCTTTATAAAACCCTCTTTGGGGTAGTTTAGGAACCCCTACAATGTGCTTTATATTTGGTGTCATTGTGTATACATGTGTGTATATTTGGTATCATTGCATTTAGCACATATCAAAGTACTTTAATTTGTTTGTCTTTTCTTCTAGGTTAGGCTCAGTTTCCCTTATTATTATTATTCATTATGGAAGAGGCAGGGGACCTTGAATCCCTTTAAAATATGTGGAATAGCATTTACCAGGTTTTATTTCAATTTTTATTTAAAGGTACCACTGCCTGGCATCTGACCAAAGAAAAACCTAGAGGGCTTATCTAAATTGTCAATTTCTCTGTGAATTCCAGCATTATATCTAGGGTTAAGAGTTTGCTTCATTATTGTCAGCCTTTTATACATATATTCTTCAACCGACGGCTCTGTGACATTATTCCTCTGATTCTGTGCCTTTGTAATGTTTAACTAATGTTTAATCCTCTGGATTATGAGATCTGTAATAAACCTATTATTGAATTTCAGAACCTGAGTACAAATTGAGACATCCCTCTGATGGAAATTTCCTCCCCAAGATCATCTCCTGGTCATTTTACTCTGTTCAAATGTTCCATCTTCTGAATACCTACCTAGACTGTAATTGCAAAATAGCTGCCAACACTCCCTGCCCTTAAAATCCTCTGCACAACACTTTGTGTCTTCTTACCCTATTTCATTTCCCTCAAAGTATTAGTCATTAACTGCTATCATTTTATTTTCTGTTTGTGTATTTGCTTATTGCCTGTCTCACTACTAAAATATAAGCTCCTGTTATCACAGACTTTGTTTTATCCACCATGCCATTTTATTCCTAGAGTCTAGAACACAATGAGTCTAGCATATTAAGACTACCACAGCTATTTTTCCAAATAAAAACTAGAGCATAAGATTATGTTAGTTTTGTTTCTTTCTCTACAGTATTCATTAATATGTTGTATTTTTTGTTTGTATTATTAGTCATTAAAATTATCTGTCTCCTCCCCAGTTTCAACTATATTATTGAGGTCATTCTTTTCCCATTTAATATGGATATAATATGAACATAATATTTTGCCTTTGCCTTATTATCATTTTCTTTTCCTTGCGTCTATCTGAAACTTTCAGTATCTTTGGTAGTTTCCCTCTCCCCAAGTTCATTAACTAACTATTCTTCCTTTATTATTCATCTTATCTTTGATTCATCTAATTTTTATATTTCCTTATTAAATTATCTAGCTTCTTATTTTACTATTTTTTAAAAATGTATTTAATTTATTTATTTTTGGCTGCACTGGGTCTTCATTGCTGCGCGCGGGCTTTCTCTAGTTGCGTCGAGTGGGGGCTACTCTTCGTTGCGGTGTGCGGGCTTCTCATTGCGGTGGCTTCTCTTGTTGCGGAGCACGGGCTCTAGGCACGTGGGCTTCGGTAGTTGTGGCACGCGGGTTCGGTAGTTGTGGCGCACGGGCTTAGTTGCTCTGCGACATGGGGGATCTTCCCGGACCAGGGCTTGAACCTGTGTCGCTCGCTCGCATTGGTGGGCGGATTCTTAACCACTGCGCCACCAGGGAAGCCCTTATTTTACTTTTTATCTAGATTGCAGAGAATGTGAAAAGCTACTTCCTCATTAGTTGTAAGAGTACGTTTGTATTGAGAAACCTGTGCTCTCTTAGGTTCAACTCCTAAGTTTAGTCTTATGGAGGGAAAGAAAAAAGAAGAAACATCAACTTCACTTCTTAAATTACACTCTCTAAGAATGACAAGTAAAAATACAGCAAAGGATTTGTATAATGGCTGTGGCATGACACCCACAGTCCATTCATTCCCAAACGAAAGGAAACTCTATATAGAGACTAGAATTGAGCAGGGTACTTTCAAATTACTGGTTAACCACATTAAAGGTGAAGAACTGGGAAAAGGTAGTCACAAGGACACTGTAGTTTACACTGCATGGACATTCCATTCATCAGTCACTCTTTATGACTGTTGTCATGCTTCCATTTCTCAAACCTCAGGGGAGCTTGAGGTATAGGTGTTGGAAAATCAACAAGTAAACTCAGGAAACATTTCAAATTCTTGGTACTTGTCATACTTGTGTACTTTGATTCACGTCAAGATTCACAGGTCAGTCTCAAAATCTGCCAACTATTAAATCTTTCTTGATCTATGATTTTTTTGTTTGCCTTTGGGTTCATTTATTTCCTAGTAAAAAAATAGATGTGTCCATTTTAGTATTGGGGGAGGAAAAAATGAAGGTGCCGGTGGTATGTGGAATGGATTTTTTCCAAATTGGAATTTGACTCTAACACCAATATATTTAAAGTGTTCTTGATATTTATTAAGAGTTAAGGATTAAAATGATATTTTAAAAATATATATATAATGTGTTATTATATATATATATAAATATATATAATTTGGAATGAAACTTTCTTGAAAAATAAGTATTTTTGAGTATGTGAAGTTGGTTAAGGGCGTGAATTCCAGAAATATATTGTCTGTGTAAAAATTCTTTGCTCTGCTGCTTACCAGTTACATGACTCTCAGCAAGCCTCATTCTCTTCAACTGTAAAGTGATTGTAATATTGGTACTTAAATAATAGTGCTCTTGAAGGAATAAAACATGTTACAGGCTGAGAATAAGGAATGACATATTAGATGCAATGCAAATATGTAGCATTATAATTATCTTTCAGATTGAATTGGAGAAAAGTAATATAGTTTTTATTTAAGAAAAAATAAAAGCAAATCAAAACAGGCATAAGAGAAAATTAAATCACCAACTTAATATGATCAACAGATGGATGGTTGAGTAAGTTTTTTTAAAATTATTCCAGTTGGAAGCCAAAATGAGTATAAGATGCTAAAACTACTTATGGAGTATGCATCTTTTATGCAATTCATAGAAGTCAAAAATATTTCATACAGTTTAAAATAGTTATTCTGCAGAGAACAACTTAATATCTACACATTCCTACATTTCTGTTTCTCTGCAATTTGGAACTTTGTCTAAAGTAATGGTGAATGCACCAAGTTTTAAAAATTGATCAAGTAGAACAAAGTATGCCAGTTGATTTGAAGTCTTTTAGTGCCTAATGATTTAATACGATACATCTATAAAGATATGTAGTAAAGGTTAGAGTATAAGCCTGGGTCTTGAGGGAAATCTGGCCTAGAGACAAAGTGGAAGACATTTATGACTACAGAAACACCTAGCAAATATGAGTGGATTTTAAATATTTTCTTCAATAGTATTACTTTGAACATAGGAGGAGATCCAAGTTTTGTGAAGCCTAAAAAATCTTGGGATTCTACTTTAAGTAAAATAAAATAAAATAAATAAAATTATAAGTACAACGTTGAGTTTTAAAGAATATTTCAAACCAAAAAAATAGAACAAAATCTAAATTTTTAAAAGCTTCAAGTTTATAAAGGTCACCTTCACATCAATAGAAGAGAATGATTACAATTGATCATGGTTGACTATAGTTTTTTTATTATTAAAATAGAATTTTTTTTTCAATTCACAGTATTTTGATTCCCATGATGAGATAGTCATGGATGTCCTTGTTGAGAAATGTTCTATAAGTTTAGTAGTATCTCCACCAATGTATTTTGTATCTAATTGTCAATAAAAATATTTTTTAGATATATTCATGTATTTCACTCCTCTTCATTAATTGAATTATTAAAAATCACATAGCCTATTTATTATTTCCTTTTGCAGTGCATATTTTCTTAATGAATTACTATATCTGGCATTATCTGGAAAAGAAAAATATATTAAAAGTACTCTGTGTTATTCATATTTGTCACTGTTATTTCATATTCCATTAATATTTCATCTAAAATTTTCTTAAATATTCAACAAGTAAATTTTTAAATGGCAAAAGAAGGCAACCTATAAAAAAAGTGACACAAAAAGTGACTAAAGTCATAAAGTTAAGCCGTTAAGCCATTAAACCTTCACAAAAATGCTAATAATACGTGAAGTATGAAACCAGTGATAGTCATAAACTGATCTTCACTTTTTAGAATCTAAGTTCAAAACGTTGCTCATTTGTGAAAGTTTAGAATAAAGAACTGTTCATTTTAGATCAACTGTATATTTGTATGGATTAGAAGGCATAATAGTCAATATATTAAACTATTTAATGCTAAAAATTCCCTTCATTTTATAAATGTTACTGAAATAAAAATTAATAAAGCTTAGATCAAAAAGTAATACTACAATGAAACATTTAACCAGTGAGCAAGTTTCATATAGAAACTCCAAGAAAACACAACAAAATGTTTTCTTACCCTGAAAAAAAGTATTAAAAGTATTACCCTCATTAAACCCTAAATGTACCTTCATTCCCAGATCAAATAATAGAGTATATTAGGCAGAACACTTTGTCCTCTTTAGATTTCTTTATAAACAAGGTAAACACTAAAAGATTGATTCTAATATGAACAGGGAAAGTGTTATTTTGAAATGAAGGTGAACATGTTGATAATTTCATTAAACTCAAATGATATAATTAACTTAAATTCAGAAAATTATAAAGGTTGGATGGCTCAGGGGAGTTGTTTTTTTTAAATCAGACCTTTCACCTCTAGGTTACCATTTTGAATCCAAACCATATAAAAAGAGACTGAAAATTGCTAACACATGATGTTACTTGATGGCTTATAGGAAATTGGTTGGTGGTCTGAACTTAATCCCATGGACAGGTATTCACATCATTAAAAAGGCCATCAGGGTTTGCAGTAATTTATCTCTTTTCATCCGGGCTTAAAAGAAGCAAGGGAATTACTTGTAAAAAAATCTCTCAAGGGCAAGAAAGGAATTGATTTAAATAGATTCAGAAAAAAATTATCAAAATTAAACTTTTCTATAAATAATATCTGAACCATAGACACTCTGAGATTAATAATTCAGTTCTTTTGGTATATAATTTATCCATTTCAAAGCAGAAAATGATCTTTGAATTTGTCAGTATTTGGGGACAACAAGGGAAAACAGAACAATAGATATTTGGGCAGAATTTTCACAAAATCTGTTGTATGTGTGCATGAGTGTCTGTGAATGAATAGATTCCCAAAACATGTATTTAAATTTTCTCAAAACACTCAGCATAGAGTTAAACATACTCATATATCTCTAAGTATGATAATTTTAAGTCCAAGAGAACTATTTTATAATGTATACCTATGTGATAAAAAGTTTAACATTTAGTAAACTAAACTTTGGTTCTATAAATGAAAATAGTCCTGAAATTTAAGCATAAGGTATACTTGAACTAGAATTTAAGTCAATTCAATAAAGCTTAAACCATAGAAATTGAAAATCTCAGACTGGAAACATCCTTCGCTATTTCCTTATGCAACTTCATTCACTTCTTTCCTACCTGATATTTAAATTTCCTTCTTTAATGTGTGGTCCTTTTTTCCTCTACTTCAATACATTTAGAAATGGAGAAATAATTTTTCATAAAACATTAAATTCCATTCTGAGGTTGCTTGAGTGAGGATTCTTCAGTGTATTGTGTTGAAATATGCATATCCCAATCATATCCATCAGTAGGTCCTAATTTTGCCTTCTGTGGTGACATCTAAAATGTAGATAGTCTTTTCCCCAGTGATGTTTTAAATAGACCCTACCTTTCATGCATATTCATGCATGTTCAGCTTCTGCCTGAGACTAAATAGCTAACAATTGTTACAGCAGTAATAGAAGCCCTGGCTTGCCACCTTCACCAAGTCCTGTGCTTTTAACCATGATGATACATATGCTGTGTTTACATTGCTGAAAAGAAGAACAATGGTTTTATGAAGGAAAAATAAGTAACGAAACACATGTTGCAGAAATACCACTCTGAAGACAATGTAACACAGTTTTAAGGGGACAAGACCTGGACCGGTGGCTGGTTAGGAGAATGCAGGTTGGGCAGGTCTGGGTGTGAGTAATTTACAAATCACAGGACTGGTTGGGTGTCTCAGTGTCAGGGAGGGAGAGGAAGCTAAACTAAGTCTGTGACTCTAGTTTAAGATACTGGGAAGATGTGGTGCAATCAGCTAAGTTAGGGTCCTAGGAGGTGAGTGGAGATTGCCCATCATGGTGGAGGTAAGTTTTTCTTTCAGACTTTCATTACCTACACTGGGGGCGAGGGGGCTTTTTTTCAGCTTTATTGAGGTATAATTGACCGATAAAATTGTAAGATATTTAGAGTACAATGTGATCTCTTGATATAAATATACATTGTGAAAGAATTCCTCCCATTGATTTTTATTAGCACATCTATCAACTCACATGCTTACCTCCTTTTCCTTTTTTTGGTGAGAACATTTATGTTCTACTCTCTTTGCAAGTTTCCATTATACAATACATTGTTATCAACTATAGTCATCATGTTATACATTAGATCTTCAGACCTTACTCATCTTATAACTGAAAGTTTATACTGTTTTACTGCCCTCTCCCTATTTCCCGCATCCCTTGCCCCTAGCAACCACTTTTCTACTCTCTGTTTCTATGATTTCACATTTTTTTCTTTGAGGTTCACATATAAATGAGGTCTCAGACAGCTGTATTGCATTTTAATAAATTTAAAAGTTTAGATATTTGGAATAAGGATTCTAAGGTGAAATTCCAAGTGAAATTGAACATATTTTGATGAATATGTAGTTATTTTAAAAAATAATTCAGTATTCCACATATAAAACAATAATGGATTCAATATTTTTCAATTATTTTACAAAATTGTTCTACTGTAAATATTTGTAGAATTTCTAATGTGCTAATTATGGCAACTGAAGTTTTCTGAAGACCTCAGTGGGTCTTTAGAGATCATAAATGAAACTTTAGAGTTAATGCGACAAATTAAGAAATTGAGATGCTCAGAGATAGAGATTTGTCCACACATACACAGCTAGTAAATGAAAAAGCTAAAAATCAAATCCAGGAAGGTGAAGTGGATCAGATATGAAACATTTTATACCAATAGTTTCATGCCAAGTAAACCTCCAAGATACTTGAAGTTTTTACACAAAGCCTCATGTCTGTCAAAGGACTCTCACCCTGCTTTCTTTTGTAATAAGTACCCTTAAAAGGATCAAAGCATTTTTAGTACCAAACAAGATAATGTAATTGATGGCTTTCTTTATTGAACAAAAAGCCTGAATCCATAGGATCAAAGTTCTTTATTTTAGGAAAGCCTACAAGCTGGGACATGTGTAACTGTAGTGAATAGGTCAGGTCACATGGAAGTTGTACTTGACAATAAGCATATTTCTACCATTGAATTTTTTTTTTTTTCAGTAGGATGTAGGATTTAGGACATAAAATCATTTGCATGACACATCAAAATTCATGCGGGAGCAAATAGCTATCTCTGATCAGTGAAATGAGCTTGGTAGGACTATCAGTAGAGAGTGGTGAGGACTGTGGCAAGCTAAAGAAACCACACCAGAGCTCAATTCATATGGGAATATAAACCTAATGTGGCCATTATGTTGTTGGGTTTCTTTTCCAAGATGAGTGGGAAATTCACGGTATTTGGTTTTGTTTTTATTTTAGGTGGAGGGAGGTGGGGTAGAAGATACACTGGTTTTACATCTTAAGGACAAATACACTTTAAAAACATTTTTTCAGTCCAACAAAATAGAGCTCTAAATTTCACTTAATCTAAAATCCTTCAGTTTTCCATTTCCATTGTAACTGTATCAGATATTTTTGGGATGATGGAAAGTAATGACAGTGAAAACAAAATATGCAGATTTTTCTAAATAACGTACATCCTATGGAAAATTGATGAAAATCACTAAGAATCTACAAGAATAATTTCTATACAAAGAAAAAGAATTTGTACTTATTCAGCTCTACTTTAAGAATATACCCAATATATGTTATAAACTAATGAGATTGAGAAATATTGTGTTTATAAATGCTTAGTTTCTTTTCACTTGATATACAGGAAACTGCCAATAGTAGTTCATGTTGATAGCACAGTTATCTGGGGGAACACATCTTTCGGGATGAAAAGCAGGGGCTAGAAATCAGGAATCTGTCTTTCCACACTGACGGTAAACTGCTGTGTCTTAGATAACTGGAGGTAGGTTAAGATCCAGAGTCAGAAAAATAAAACTGAATTATCTATCAGGAACAGGAGTCAAGTTACCAGGCTGCACTTGGAAACACAGAAATCTGGGTTATATGGTGAAACAGATGTAGCAAAATGAAAGTGAGACTGAACCATAGTAGCTTGTGTCAGATTGCCCAATGCAGATGGGACAGAGTGGAGGTCAGAGGGAGGAGGAGGAGAAGGAGAAACTTGGCCTCAGTTTCAGAGGCTGAAAAAATTTATAAGCAGATCATCAAAAGACAGTGGAGTATCTGGAAGGCTTGAGTACCTGGCAGGATACAGTGGTGAATCCCCCACCACGTCTGGTTCACATTAAGATGTATGTTTCAGCTTACACACTTCCATCCTTAGCCAGGCAGGACAATCTGGGCCTAGAACAGAGGTTAACACATGGCTATATTTTTATATTTCTCTTAATACTAGGTTCTGAGAAACAGACAACAAATCTAAAAATAGAAATCTAGTTCTGAGGCCAGGGACTGTTTTCTGTCTCTTCCCTCTTTTTAGTCCACTTTATCATCTGTATGTTTGGTCTCCAAGGACACTTTAAAAAAGACAGTGCATCTCCTCTTTAGTTATGATGTTGAGAAAAGATATGGTCAGAGTCCAGTCAATTGAACTGTTTCATGTGTCTTGGTTAAGGACCAATAACTATTTGGAGTGAAAACTTTACTTAACAGAACAATCTGGAGGAATTCTAAAATATTGTGGCAAATCTAGTTTCACCATTCTTTTTTTTTTTTTAACATCTTTATTAGAGTATAATTGCTTTACAGTGGTGTGTTAGTTTCTGCTTTATAACAAAGTGAATCAGCTATACATATACATACGTTTCCATATCTCTTCCCTCTTGCGTCTCCCTCCCTCCCACCCTCCCTCTAGTTTCACCATTCTTTGAAGACATTTTCTAAACATGTACTACATGTCATGTACCATTATTGGATTCTGAGATAAACAATATATACATGGTCCTAGCCTTCTCAGATATCAGTTTCAAGATAGAGACAGATCTGCAGACAAATGATCAAGGTGTGATGAAGCACTATTAACATAGATGTGTAACAAATGCGATGGAAATACTGAAGAGCAAGGCTGATATTTACCTTAAAATAAGGGAAAATTTCACACTCCAGTTTTAAAATAAAAATCCTTCAAATTCTTCTATAAATGTCTCTTTTCTTTGCTCACCAAATACATTTACCTAATTCATTATTTGATAATAATGAACTAAACTGAATTTTGTCGCATTAATTTGCTGTGAAGTCCATAATACAGTATCATAAGCTTAGTGGCTTAGACAACAGAAATTTATTTTTATTGTCTCAGTTCTGGAGGCTAGAAATCTAGCCTCCAGATCAAGATGTCGACAAGGCCATGTTCTGTCCGAAAGCACTAGAGAAGGATCTGTTCCAGGCTTCTATCCTAGCTTTTAGTAGTTCCTTGGCTTGTGATAGCGTAACTCCAGTTTTCACATGGCATTCTCCCTGTATGCATGACTCTGTGTCTAAATTTCCCCTTTTATAAGGATACCAGTCTTATTGCATTAGGGGCCCATCCTACTCTAGCATGACCTCATCTTAATTAATTATATCTGCAACAATTCTGTTTCCCAATAAAGCTATATTTTGAGGTAGTAGGCATTAGGGCTTCAACTTATGAATTTGGGAGCGGGAGTGGGGGCAGTGAAATTCAACTCATTTTTCTAAAGCTTGTTTTATGAAAAGAGGCCTAATTTCCCTCCAAGGGTGGAATACTCTGAATCTGAATTTAGGTGCTAATATTACCAGATGAATACAGATGGCAGCGTACGTTCTGTCTACTGCGGGTGCTTAGGAAATATTGATAATAAGGTCTGCAAAGTATCTGGACATTTGAATGTTGTTGTAAGAAAAATAGATGACTATAAGCTGTTCTGAGATCCAAGTTCAGAGAAAATTTCCCTAGTAACAGCCAAGTGTGTATTGGATTTACGATTTTTTTTTAAAAGGTGCTTTTAAGTTTTGCTGAAAGATTTGTATGTTTTTCAGTTATACTAGGAATTCAACGTTTCTTCCATGGCTTCTTGCAAAAGAGAATCTGTGGTAATACAAACGATGCATTCAATCTGGAAGGAGTAAGAATGGGTTCATCACCATGCAGTTTGGTTTGTCTGCCACTAGGTGTTATACTGAAATGGTTAGAAAAGTGAGAGACACACATTGTTTTATTTATATAAAGAAGGATAAACTATGGTTACTATACATAAGTGTTGGTAGATTACCAAAGAGTGATTGGCATATGTTAATAAGAAACCTATGTTTCATTTTGATTGATTTATCATACTGAAATACAGGACATAAGCTTTGCATTACAGCAGAGGCCTGTTGCACAGAACATGGGGTGGGGGGCAGGGTTGATAGACTTGATAGACTGAGAAACTTGTTATTCTTGCTACTCTGACACAAATGGCACATTTTAAGAGGTGGCATAACCGATACTGAGATTTGTACATTGTTAAAAATTTAAGTCATGACATTTGTGTCACTGTTGGATAATAAAATTCTTTTTTTTTTTACAAGAGCAGTATTTGGGTACTCAGAGAGCTTCTGTCACTTCTGAGTCATTTTCCTGAGAATAAAAGATAAGAAATTAAAAATTAGCAGTAGCAATGACATAATCAAGTTTGACATTTTCATAGAGAACATTATACCAAAGGAAAACATGTGGGTACTCAAATTTTCAAAAGAAAAGTTAATGGGAAAAAAAGAAGAGACTAGTCAGAAGTTTCCGAAGAGAAAAGGTGGAAAATTAAAATCTGTAGAAACAGCATAGAATCTGCTTAAGGGTACACTATTAGAGATTAATAAACACTGAGAAAAGCAAAATAAAATGATAAGATGTGGGCAGTTGGTAAGGATGCAAGATAGGTGATAAAAGCCTCCAATACTGACTTTTTAGGGATAATGTCAAACAAACAAACAAACAAACAAAGATCAAAGTCATCTCCAAATGCAACATAAAACAATCTCCTTGAGATAAGTATGCCAGAAATGCAAAATCTCCTGGAGACTGACTTGGTCTATTACACTGCTATGTTGGGAATGAAACGATCCGAAGAGATTGCAAATAATGCAAAGGAATTGAATGGTTGCTTTGTGCCTGGCCTTCCCTCCAGAATGATAAAGAAGTGTCTACCCTAGAGTTACTTTGTGCAGAGAAGGAAGGTGAAAAACTGTCAGAGAAATCAAAACAAAGACTTGATTGAAAAAATATGAGAAATTAAGTGGCCATAAATCACTAAATTCAAATGGTGTTCCTCTAAAATTTCTGAAGAAGTTAAAGAAGGAGGTAGCTAAGCTACCACCAAAAGTGTATCCACACCTTCCATCAAAGAGGAGGGTGATGAATGCCCGTCCATCCCTAAGAATAGTCCAGTACTACTTCTAAGGTTAGGTTTTAATAAAAAACATGGCGTTGTATAGAATTATTCATGCCTTAAAAAAAAGTGTAAATATTTTTCCCCTTGTGGAAAATGTGTACTTTCATGATTTGTTTATTTTTTTCTGTGTATTTCTCCACACACTGGCTTTCTCCCCTGTTTTTGTTTTGTTTTTGTGGTGGTGGTGGTTGTTGATTTCTGAGTGTGTTTCTCCATAACTTTGCTATCCTGAACATTATTGAACACTATTTACTAGACACACACTAATTGGTTACCAGGGAGAGGATTGTAATCCAGCCTGAAATAACTCATGGCAGCGTTTGTTGGTTGTCAACTTGATCTGGTCAATAAGCAATAACTTTATTGTTACATGTGGTAGGGCTTTAGATACTAAGCACCATGCTGAGAAGAGCACAATAAAACCTGCTTGGTAAACTTGATTACCCAAAGCAATGCGTGCATCTATTTGCCAGAGAATTTTCTCACATTTTGTGACAGTTGTTATATTTAAGTTAGAGTAATTCCAAGATGTGGAAATTAACACAAATTAATAAATGGCTTATGAGCATGTCAGTTTCTGGTGATGAATTCAGAGCCTCCCATTAACGACCAGGCATTGATTGCACAAGAGACTACAGCTGACTGTTTAATTCTTAGCAGGTGGGCACAGGCCAGGCCTTCCCATCTTGCACTGGCAGTGAACCTTGAACGTGACCTCTCCAAGGGAAGGAGGGGAATTCATTGACCATGTTTACTTTATACTGAAACTCTTTTTAGATGAAGGCCCCTAACTGTGCTGAATTGTTCTTAGTTAAGAGTGTGAGATCTGTGGCATGACTGGTGTTTTTGACAGTCTCAGGAACACCTAATTTCATTCGTGAATTTCAGCCAGCTCCAAAGCCATCCCTATACCCAGAGAATAAGTTCATGGTGGAATCAGATGAGCTTCTTAATGGATTTTCATAAAGATGTGATGTCCTGTTCACTTCGTTTTGCTAAAAGTTAAGGAGGGAAGGGATTCAGGGCATCCTCCTCTGACTGCCCCCTTCTTGGGATTAATGAGCCAGGACTGCACGGTATCTTCTTAGCTATTACCTCTTCATCTCAACTGCTTTATCCAAGCCATCCAAAAATCATCATTTTTTTTTACTGTTTTACTGAATTGGACAATTATTCCAGAGTAATTATGGGTATTCTTGTTTTCCGTCCCCTGAATCATATCCTTCTTTCCAAATTGTGACATGATTCCTTAAAATACACATCTGTCTTCCAGAGGAAAAAACTCTCTAAGGGCAGAAGACTGCGTCAGGTAGTGAGAAGGAACATTGCTTCAGAGAATAGTCAGGGCATTTGACAATTGGGTCTCAGTCTTTTTAGATCACTGACCACTCTGAAAATCCAACAGAAACTATTGGACTCTGTTCATCAGAAAAATGTACATGTAAACATTTTAGCAATGCAATTCCAGGTGCTTCATAAAGCTACAATAACCATCTCCGGATTAAGGATGCTGGGCCAGCTGATACATTGAGTGCAGTAAACTATGAGTTGGAACCCTCATTCTGCGTAGTGACTTTGTTCTCTACTGAGTGTCAGGGGTGTTACCTAGCCACACTTAAACATGTTATCTACTTTTCTATCAAATGGAAGTATAAGATGCTCTTCATGCATGAGATGTAGTGGAACTATTACTGTATTGATCACTAGGATAACTAAATCTAACTCCAATTCTAACTGTGATTAACTTGCTACGTGTGTAGTTTTATTAATGCTCTGAGCAATAGCTTCTTTATCAATTAACTAAATAGATTGGATGAGGTTTAATCTCAGGTCCATTCCAGCTTGGAAATTATATGACTACCTATATTTTTTAGGAAAAAGTTCCTACTCTTTATTAGGTGCTAACTTAATAATAAGAGAAGTCTTAAGTCAGTTGAGAGTAGAATTATATAAAATTGAACATCTGGCTATTTAAAAAGAAATCTTAAAAATCATCATTTAATTTATATTTTCACAAATTTGTGTCTGTTTATGTCTGCTGTTAGATTTTTTCTCTTTATGTTTTTATTTCATGTACATAATTAGTATATATATTATTTCATATGCCTTAGTTTTTTAAATACATTACCTTTTGCATGTTTAGTGACAAATATAGAAAATATATCTTGGAAACTGAGTAAATTTATTCAATTTTGTAATTTGAGCTTTATGATTTGTAGGGAAAATTGAATGTCTTTCTTCTAAATTTGTATCTAGTTAGGAGGCAGAACCAAGGGTAAAGTGGTCTTCTGTGGGGTCAGGACCTGGGCTCCTATGTTTTCCTTTGCTAATCTCAGCTTGCAGTTTTCATTGCATTGTCCAAGAAGGTTGCTCCAGCTCTGGCCACCATATCTGTATTCCTGCCACCTGGAAAGAGGAAGGGATGGAGAAGGACATCTTACTGTTTTATAAGGTCATTTCTCCTTTTATCATATGGTCCATGACTTAATCACAGGCTAGTCTTAGCTGCAAGCTTTATGCTAGGTGCCTTGTGCCTATCTAAAAATAGGTTCCATTACTACAGAGAAAGACAAGGTACATTTAAAGACAATTAGCATTCTTGCCACAAAAAACTAAATAGGTTTTTTAAGTCATCAAGATGAACTAATTTTATATAAAATAAAATATAGTTACTTCATGATTTAGTAATAAGAACAGTTCTCAGTTTCCCCAACAGTCATTAATCTCTTTAATTACCTAATAACTTTGTGAACTTTTGTACTATATATTTCCTATTAGTCTCTTCATTTGTTATATAGTCCCTTCATTTATTATTATAACTGAAATATTTTATCTCGTCAGGAAAATTTCCTTTAATCGCTCATCTTATTTAGATACTTCTCTGTAATTGGATATCTTCCATATCATACACTAATCTTGGCACTTATGACACTATAATCATTAGTTACATGCCTATATCCTTTATTAGAATATTCCTTGAGGGCAAACACTACATCTGACATGTTTTTGTAACCTCGGTCCCTAACATATTCCTGGAACGTAGTACATTCAATCACTGCTTGTTGAAAAAGAAATGAATGGATTTTTTGAGGTGATTTATGTGCAGTAGCATATAGAACACTAGCAATTGCTTTGATGCATGTAAGTTAGAAATCAACTCTCAGGTATACCACATGTATTTGTTTAAGCTACCCTATTAATATGACAGGCCTTTGAATTATTGCTCTAATCTAATGTAACCCAAGGAATAAGTAGCTTAAAAATACCCCTTTTGCTCCTTCCTCCCCTGCCCCCAGGTCAGGAAGTGAGGAAAATGATAATCCTGAGCCATGATTCCAGTTTATCCTGTGTGGAGAGTCATGTCAAAATTCTGGCCCCATCTTTTGGTAGCTGAGAGAGTGGATAAACAACCTCTCAGTTTTCAACTCCTTTTTTATTCTGGACAGGCCTGAAAGGTTCACTCTGAACTCATTGATAAAGAAAAGGAACTGACACTCTTCTGACCTGACTGCCAACATGAAGCATTGCCCCAGAGAGAGGAGCCTTGCACATTGTGAGGCCATTTAGAAAATATTTCTCTTATTCTTTATGGATTCAAATCGCTACTGTTGCTGAGAATAGTTGTTTATCTTTGAGTGGGGTGTGAGTGTGAGTGTGTGTGTGTGAGTGTGTGTGTCTGTGTGTGTGTGTATGTCTTGGTTCTACCATTACTCCCTAGGCAAGTCTCTTTCTCCCTGAGTGCATGACACGTATTACCTAAGGTGTGTCAGGGACTGCAGGTCTAGGCACACTCATGCAACACTGAACCCAAGATATTGACCATATTGTCTCAAGAAACAACGTGTACAGAATGGTCTAGTAGAAACTCATGCCACACACACACTTTTCTCTGCCCATTTATCCCTTTTTCTCTGCTCATTTGGAGACCTTGAGGTCACATTATTAGACTATTCCTCAAACCTATCCCCAGTTCCTAGCTCTGGGTTAGCCCTTCGCAATCCTCACTTAATCCTACCTGCACTCCCCTTTAGATATCAATGACCACCCTGCACTGCCTTTGTACCCCTTCCCTAAACTACTGCACCCTTAAGAAAGCCCCAGTCCTGTGACTAGCCTGGCTGCCATACAGTCTCAGCCTATATCCCTCTTCTTCTTTTTGGAGCTTTTTCTTCCTTTCAGCCTCATGAATCCTTCCGGTGTTGCAGCCCTACCTCACCCAAAATCCCTCATCCTCATATTCCTAGCTCAGTTTTTAACACCCTAACTCTAATTTTTCGTCCTTTTGTACCAAGTGTGGTCCAGTCTTTCCCCTCAGTGATGGAGTCCCTTCTTACAGGCACAATGACAGACGTCCCAGGTCCCACCACCATTCTTGTCAGACTCCTGCAACCTGGGGTACCAGACCCAGACCTACTATGGAACATCGAGTCTTTACCATCTAATAATGGTTCTCATACTTTTATCTTGGAATATTCTAGCTGTTTTCCTTAGTTTGTCTCCCTCAGCCACCAGATTTATTTTAAAAGCAAGCCCCTTTGTGCCGGATACTCAGTTCTGTTGCTGCCCTTCTAAGCTCTTCCCCGTGCGACAGAGGAGGAAATCTGGGGTACCACATTTCCCTGACTCCCTTGCCTGCAGGTTTCTAGTTCAGATCCAGTCATGGGAAGCACTCATGCAAAATTTAGAAGGCAAAGAAGAAAAAGCCATTGTCCTCTGACAACATCTGTAGGCTGGGCCATAGGCATAAGTTTACAGCAGCCTGAGAATTGGTCAAAGGTTTTCTGAGAATCCCCAAATGTAGGTAGATCAGCCATTGTTTCTAACTTCCTCAGACTCTTTACTCCCAGATTCCTTGAAAGGTGTCTTCCTGACTTTCATTCCTCCAGTCTTTTTCACTGTATAAAGTCTCAATTTTGACTCCTTAAGGCTACTTCCTCTCAAAATGCTTGAAATGACCTCAATTATCCTGAAAATACCCTGACTACTCATTGCTTAAGTAAAAAAAAAAAAAAAAATGTACAAATGCTACATGGATATATCAAAAATGGCAAACGTGGTACAACATTCAGGAAACTTTGGAAATAAGGAAAATAAACAGGCAAATTTACTACCTTGGCTGGTGGGTAGATTCCAATGTGGGTTGGACTTGAATCCATCACAGTCATGGGCTGGCTGTGGTCTTGATTAACCATCTAATGGCACCCGGAGCATTTCTCTAGCCAAAGGACAAAAATTCACATGGTTTTAGTGGGGCAGCATGTAGCAAAAATAAATAAAGCAGGCAGAATATAACCAATGGAGAATAGCAGTTCCATGGCAAACCAAAAATTACACTCTTCTTCTGAGGGGTGCAGCCACTGCACGATGTCCGCTAATTATTTCTATGCTACAATAAGGAATTTGGGTTTCCAAATTTTTCAATTTATCAGAAGAAGCCAAGAATCTTACCTTTCATATAAAGTCTCCAAAATTTAATTATTTGGAAATGAGATAAAAAACATTTCTGAACATTGTATTTACCCCCCAAACACAGTTACAAGTTGTTTCTAGCCCATAGACTGACGTTTTCTGACCTCTGGTCTAGACTTAATAATTCAAATAAGGGAATATGTACAGCTGGAGGCAAAGGAAAGGTCATGAGTCAAAATCAATTTCTATTAAAAAGGATTGAAATGCTTAAATTGTGGGTAGAGATCTGAAACAGGGAAATATGAAGAAAGAGGCATCTTTCACAGTGGGGTACACAAACGTGAGATCAGGGAAGGGGAAGCTAGATTAGAACATGGGGTGTAATCATGAGACCAGGTTTCTCTTTGTGGCTTTAATTACTAGGTGCATTCCCACCTGAACTACAGGAACAGATAGTTCAATCATCTGTACATTTTACCTTCCTAAGTTATTATTCCCTTGAGTTACCTAAAGTCTGATCCACTCCTGTGGGCCTGAGAGGTGGTGTGGTGTGGAGAATAAATGGGCAGGGTGGTAAGGAGAAATGCGTCCTGACACATCATTGTACCAACCTCTCACTGTGTGAGTCAAGAAGACCAGTGAAGAGGGTGTGGAAGAAACCAGCAACAAGGCGAGCTGTGAGGGGTCCCGGCCAGAACTGCCAGCACCAGAGGCAAGCACAAATAGAGGCTTTCTGTGGACCAAACATGAAAGAAATGAAATAACTGGAAGAAATGAATCCCTGAAATGAAGGAGAGGGTCATAAATGCTTGATAATAAATCAGTAAATTTTCATTTATATATGCTTATGAAAATGGTTGATTTTTCTTATTTTGATCATGCTATGCTTATTTAACCATAGTTTTGATGAATGTCCCAGAAAAATAAAGCATTTCCTTTTATGTGGTTTTCAACATACTGAGAGAGGTAGTATTAGCCTCTCACAGTTTGTAAAAATTAATAAATATCAGCTAGTTCAAATGAAGCCCTTTTTTGGTAAAACAATAAATTTCAGGGCCTGTTTAGATAAATTCCAAAAGTTGTGCTATAACGTGTCATATGTTAAAAAGTAACCTATATGAAGCAACAGGTTACTCTTAATTCTTAATAGCTTATTCTTATAGTTTTTGAATCGTTTTTCTCCACATCTGTGTGAGGTAAAATACTATATCTCTATGGCTCACTCTTCTATCACCAGCATCCGTCACAACATATGGCACAGAACAGTGAAGAAATCAACAACTATCCATTGAATGAATTAACAAATAAGTGAATTATGAGAACATTGTCTTGATTTTTCCTAGATGGGAAAAATTTAATATACAAAGAATCTGCCTTTCAGAGTTTTTACTCTTAGTGATCAGAAGCATGACTTTTGAAGACAAATGTAGATTCAAATACTGCTCTGCACTAGAGTTGTGTGATCATGGACAGATCACTCAAACCCTCAGTTTTATTTTAGTCATCTTTACACTTAGAATGACACAAATTTCAAAAAGTTGCTTTGGGATTTAAATGATAACTTATAACTTAAAATATGACTGGGTAAATAGCAGGACAGAGAATGCTAGCATTATTTAATGTCTATCAATGAATCATGACTACAGAGGTTTCTTAGATTCTGCTTAACTAAAAAGCCTAGTTCCTGATGTTCAATGGTGATATCCTTTAATTGTTATCTACTATTTCTCCTTCTCCTTGTTTTTCTCATTATCTAATTTTCACATTCATTTTACTGCATGTTACTGAAATGAAGACACTTTTCTTTGTATGTTCAGAAAAAGATGGCCACTTTTTTGAGATATTGCTCTTGGTTTTGCGCAATTGCAATAAAATTCTGTGATCAACCTCCCTAAATGGAATAACTTCCAAATAATGCTAAGTTGCGATACTATCTTATGTTTTGTTTGCTGAAGCTTCAATAGGCATTACATTATTATTATCAAATTGTTCCTAGGTCACCTGGTAGTGAATTAAATAATGCATGGTACAGGTTCCCCCACTCTCTGAAAACAGAGCATTACTATGAAACCTTTCCTAAGCTGAAATGGTGGAAAGTGAAGAAGAAATTACTTAAGACACATCTTCCTAATGGATGCACAAAATAAATCAAGATAAAGCACAGATGCTTATATACACAGTTCAAAGCTATGGTGGTTTGATGCTGAGATGTTGAGTGTAGTATTGGGGAAGGAGCTTGGTGTGCCACTCTTGCCACTCAGGGTACATGGTGCCTCTATAATGGCTCATTGCAAAACCAATGCTGAAAGCTATTTTCACTTTTTGTTTTTATTCATAAAAGCAAAAATCCTCTTTGGATTTTCTTTCAGTTAGCAAAACAGGTACTAATGTAATCTTTGTAAAAGTGAAGTGGCATAAAGTGCACTTTTGTATAGTGGGGGATACATGTATTGTACATAGTGATTAAAGACCAACTCTAAGTATGAATATCATGACTAAAACAGATAAGGCCACTGACTTCACCGAGTTTATAGTTTAATCAAAGTGAAATATATTTGAAATAAAAATAAGACGAAGCTTCGGGAAAAATGACATTGCAAATACATGCTTTGAAGCTCACACTGCCCCACATCAAATACATAACCGTGATAAATAAAATATAAAAAAGCAAATATTAAAGAAAGTCACTCCCAAAGAATGATGCAAAAAAGATAAATATCTCCATGTTCAAGAATTGGAAAAGAAGTAGAGAGAAATAATCAAATTTGAAGGTGATGGCCTGTTGGACTCTAGATCTGGAAGCAGTCAGAAGTTGCTAGCAGTTCAGCTTCTGTAGAGTAGAAGAGGCTAAGTGTGTTCTGGGTAAATACTGGGAAAAGAGCCAAACTCACTGCTGGAAACCAGTGGCTGGAATGGAGCTTTCTACCCTGCACGTAAAAGAGGGGGAAAAATTGCTTGTGCAGGGGCCCTGCCTAGTATGAAGCAGTTTGCTTGGGGAGGCAGAAGGAAGCAGGGCCAACCTCCCGAGCAGAAACTGAGGCAAATCTTCCATGGTTGGATTCCTGGATCTTTGAACTAGTCCCCTGGTGTAAATTCCTTAAACATCCAAAATAAGACTTGATTATGGACTGGGGTCCCAGGGACCAGGTAGACGCAACCACGATAAAGAATAAGAGGTAGAGCATGGAGTGTGTGCCTGGAACTCAACATACCAAACACATGAATAAATCCTATACTCCTAGAAAAATCTAGGAATATCAACAATTTAAAATAACAGGATAGTCTAAACATTTAACACTACTGCTCTGAGAATCCTTAAAAAATACAACTGAGGGAAAAGTGTCAGTTTAAAAAAATATATTTGAAACAAAATAAAGAAAAATGAAACAAATATAAGTAAATAAAAATAACTTAGAAATCTTGGAAATAAAATTATTAGTTTTTGGAAGAAAAAAATAATATATAAAAAAATCTAGATTGACTCCAAAGGGGCATAGTAAACTGTAAGTAAACCATGCGGAGGAATTAACACAAAATGAAACATAAAAACACAAAGGTGAGAACATATTAAAGAGTCATAGAAACAGAGGTAGATTAAGATGACTCAGTATAAATTTAAGAGCAATTTAAGAAGTCTGAATGTGAAAAATGAGAGAGAACAAATATTTAATGAGCTAATGACTGAGAAGTTTCCAAAACTGAAGATAACACAAGTCCATCTGGTTAAAAATGACCACCAAGTATTGCTCAGGATAAATAAAAACAAATCACTGAGAAAAACTGAATAACATCCATGATAAAGGATACGAAATTCAGTTATGCCATAAATAAAAGACAAATTTTCTTCAATGGTCTTATAACAGATTTCTTATCAACAGTAGATGCCTGACACAGTGGGGGTAATATAGTTAAAGTCCTAAGAGAAAGATAACTGTCAATGAAAAATTTTATATCCAGCTGAACAATTATCCAATTGAATAACAAAGGCAATTTTAGACAAGTAAGGAGTAAAAGACTGTACTATCTTCAGATCATAGGATATAATTCAAGGGGAAAAACAAAATGAGAAGTTATCAATGGAATGCAAAAACAATGGTAAGCCCCAAATATTTTAACATGTATTTATCTACTTCATTAACTATTTCTATAAATAAAATAAATACTAATTTTTGTTTCTAAGAGTGTAACACTAAATTCTAGAGACTGATATAAGAGAAGATGAAAGAAAGGTAGTTTGCTGGATTATTAAGATGTACTTAAGCCTTATTTTGTATGGTGAGGTTGATAAAGATATTGAATAGCTTAAGACTTTATAAGAAGGATTTATAGTGAGAGAGCGAATATATAAACACACAATGACATTCTGTCTGAATGATAAAAGAATTCAAACCTGCAACCTCAGCAGCAACCAGCCTGAGAAGCCAATGCACAACTCTTGCAGCAATTGGCCCAGAATAGTCGTGACTTCAATGACTATCAGTTTCTTATATTTTGCCCACTAACTCACTATCCACCAACAAAAGCCAAAGATGTTTCCCAAACCACTCACATAAGATGTCTTACTTCTAGTTAAACTTGTCTCTAGCTTCCGCCGGCTAACAATCACAGCATACCTGAATCCTCCCCTGCTTTCATTAAAAAGCTTTTCCTCTCCCCTGCTTGGCTTTAAATCTCTACCAAAATCAAGTGGTGGTGGCCAACTCCTTTGCTATATAACAAGCTCTGAATAAATAGTCATACTTTGTTCTCATTTGGGTTGGCTTTATTTTCCCCAAAACTAGATATGCATGGCTAAAACCATCAGAGGTAACCATTAAAATAATAGACATACAATTTATAGCTAGTAAATAAACCATAGACATCTTTATCAATTTAACAAATGTCAAGATAGGGTAAATTAGGTAGAAATAAAAAATTTTAAGAACATCAAATAAAATCTAACAAATAAATCCAAATGTATCAATAATAGGAGGATTAAATTCATCAATTAAATGACAGAACTTCAGATTGTATAATACTATATGCAATGTAAAACCTATAGCAAATATAAAGAGACATGCACAACCATCTAGAAAGATTGAAATTAATTTTCATGTAAAGACTATAGGAAACAAATACTAAACACATGAAAACAGCTATTATAATATATCTTAGTCATAGGCAAATTTAAAAAGTCAAAAGCATTAATTGGAATTCAGCTTTGAATTGCATAATAATAAAAGCAAAACATAATATAAATATATAATTCATGACTGTCCATGTTTTAAATAAAATAATCTTGGAATACACAGTGAAAAGTGGATAGTAATCTAAAGAGAAATTTAAAAAGTCACCATCATAGTTGGAGATTTAAATTATGGAAAGGTAGCAGATTGTATAAAACAGGAACTGATCTATAAAACAAAACAAGTATCAGCAAGGAATTAGAAGATTTGAAAAGAAATAGCTAAAAGATGATGCAATATCAGCAGGGAATTAGAAGATTTGAACAAAATAACTAAAAGACTTGATCCAAACATATAGAACCTATTAAAATATAATAAAAACATTATGTATAATATATTATGTAATAATATAAAATATAATGAACAAATCCAATACATTTAAAAACTTGAACTAAGTAGACAATCTTCTGAAATATATATTTACCACCAAAATTGTCTCATGGTGAAAAATATAACTTGCATAAGCCAATAAGCATTTTAAAAGTGTAATAAGTAAGTAAATGTCTACCCCTCAAAAATATCTTAGACACAGTTGATTTTAAAGTGTATTTTTAAAATCAAACCTTCAAGAAGTAAATAGTGACTTTTACAAACTGTTTCAGACAGTAGGAAAAAATAAAATCTATCCTGAAAATTTTATTTATATGGAATCATACAATATGTGGTTGTTGTGTCTGACATCTTTCACATAACATAATGTTTTGAGGGATCATTCATGTTGTAGCATGTATCAGAACTTCATTTCTTTTCATGGCTGAAAAATATTTAATTGTACGGATATACTACATTTTGTTTATACTTTCATCAGTTTATGGACATTTAGATTTTTTTTCAAGTATTGTCTGCCCAAGACATTTTATAAGGCATTTATAAAGGCTATATAAGGGAGGAAGGGTAAAGATGGTGAAGTAAGAAGATGAGGAGCTTACCTCCCCCACCAAACACATCAAAATAAAACTACTTGTGGAACAATTCTCACTGAAAACTAACTGGAAACTGGCAGAAGTACTGCTGTACAACCAAGGCTGCAAGAAAGATACACACCTAATTGAGTAGGAAGGAAAGAAAAGTGATCATGTTGGGACCTGTGCCCCTGGGAGGGTTCTCAGAGGAAGGGGGAGAATACACAGGCTCCCTGGGGAGCGAGCAGTCCAAGCCAGAGATTGGGTGTCCCAGTCCTGGGATCCTATGTGGAGGAGACAAGCCCCCTCTGGGACATATAGAAGGAGGACCTCTGGGACATATAGAAGGGCTGGGGGAAGCCTGGATTTGGTTCATGAGGAGAGTGCACACTAGCCCCAGAATCAGGGCAGAAAGAAGTCTGCTCTAAAGGCTGTGTTTCCCACGACCACCTCACCGCATGCCCCAGCCCGAGCTGACTGAATGCTCCAGCCCCACTCACTCCATGCCACAGTGTGGCACTGGATCTGGGGCATCCACAACTAGGAAAAAGGCTCGGCCCAGGGACACAGAGGCAACCCAATCCTGGGGCAGAACCTGGGTGCAGTGACCACTACTGGAGCTACTCAAGTGGCTCTTCAGAAGCTGCCCAGATAGATGATGATGGCTGCTCTACCACAGCTCACCTCCCAGTAGACATCAAGAACCCATGCAAGACCCCGCCAGCCCTTAGACATGGTTCCACAAATAGGGCAGGGCTGGCAGAGGCTGGGGCCAATGAACAGCTGTGAGAGACAAAGGGGACTTGCACCCAAGACTGCGGCTGAAAGGAGCCATGGGCACCTACACAGACAGCGCATGGGACCTCTGACTGCTCACAGGTCCCACTTGCAACAGCACTGCCCTCCTCTAGGGCAAAGGTCCTGGTGTGGGGAGAAGGGAAAACACACATTTAAAGGGAATAGAACCACCTCAGGCCTGACACTCAGGCCTTTTGCTCCAGCAACTTCAGATCAGACCCCACCCCTGACAGGGTGGTGAGAGCGGTCACTGATCAGGGAGGAAGTTCCACCTCACACCTGGCACTGGTGCTAGCCCCTCCATTTCCAGCCCCACTTACTACCAAGGTGATAGCTGCCAGCATATCCTGAGGAAAGAAGTGACTTGTGTCCATGCCAAATCTACCTCTCTCACCAAAGGCACTGGGCACACACACTGTGCATAGGGATGTTCCCATGTAAGATCACCCCTTCAGGATTACAACAGATAACTGTTTTACCTAAATTCATAGAGACAAAGAAAGTTAAGCAAAGTGAAAAGGCAGAGGAAGTACACTCAATTGAAAGAGCAAGAGAAAACACCTGAAAAAATAAATACTGAACAAGAAATAAACAATTTATCAGATAAATAACTCAAAACATAGAAATGTTAACTGAACTAGGGATAAGAATTGATGTAAACAGTGAGCATTGTAACAAGGAACTAGAAAATATAAAAAGACCCAATCAGAAATGAAATTCAAGAGCTGAACTAAAAAGCACACTATCCCACACTGTTGGTGGGAATGTATATTAGTGCAGCCACTATGGAATACAGTACGATGTTTCCTTAAAAAACTAAAAATAGAATTGCCATGTGATCCAGCAGTCCTACTGCTGAGCATATATCTGGACAAAACTCTAATTCAAAAAGATAACATGCACCCCAATATTCATAGCAGCATTATTTACAATAGCCAAGACATGGAAGCAGCTTAAATGTCCATCAACAGATGAATGAATAAAGAAGATGTGAGATATAGATATAGATATAGATATATATATAGATATATATATATAGATAGATATATATATATATATACACACACACATATATATAATGGAATAGTACTCTGCCATAAAAATGAATAAAATAGTGCCATTTACAGCAACATGGATGGACCTAGAGATTATCATACTAACTTAAGGAAGTCAATCAGAGGAAGACAAATACTCTATGATATCACTTATATGTGGAATCTAAAATATGAAATTCCACAAAACAGAAACAGACTCACAGATGTAGAGAACAGATTTGTGGTTGCCAAGGGAGAGAGGGGTGGGGGAGGGATGTATTAGGAGTTTGGGATTAGCAGATGCAAACTACTATATATAAAATAGATTAAACAACAAGGTCCTACTGCATAGCACAGGGAACTATATTCAATATCCTGCAATAAACCAAAATGGAAAAGAATATGCAAAAATATATGTATTTATTATACATCGAATATATAAAAATTTGTATGTATATATATATATATATATATATATATATATATATATATAACTGAATCACTTTGCTGTACACCAGAAATTGATACAATGTTGTAAATCAACTATACTTCAATAAAAATAAAAATAAAAAACACAATAGAAGGAATAAATAGTAGACTAAGTGATACAGAAGAATGCATAAGTGATCTGTTAGATAGAATAATGGAAATCACCCAATCATAACAGCAGACAGAAACAAATTTTTCAAAAATGAAAGCATTTAAGAGATCTTTGGGAAAACATTAAGTGTACCAAAGTTTGCATTATAGGGATACCAGAAGGAGAAGAGAGAAGGGGATGGAAAATGTATTTGAGAAAATTATGCCAGAAATTTTCCCAAACCTGAAGAAGTAAACAGATATCCAGGTACAGGAAGCACAGAGGGTCCCAAGCAAGATGAACCCAAACAGACCCACACCAAAACTTATCATAGTTAGAATGGCAAAAGTTACCAAATACAGAGAGAATCTAAAGGCAGCAGGAGAAAAACAAAGAGTCATATACAAGAGAATCCCCAAAAAGCTATCAGCTGTCATCTCTGCAGAAACTTTGCAGGCCAGAGAGGAGTGGCATGATACATTCAAAGTGCTGAAAAGGAAAAATCTGCAACCTAGGATACTCTACTGAGCAAGATTATCATTTAGAATAGAAGGAGAGATAAAGAACTTCTCAGAAAAGCAAAAACTAAAAGAATTCATCAATGCTAAATCTACCATAAAATAAATGTTGACGGGTGTTCTCTAAGTGGAAAAGAAGTAAAAATATATAGGAAAAGGAAAATCCCACTAGGAAATGCAAATGTATAGTAAAGATTAAAGATTAATTAAACCAGTATGTAGATTAAAAGATAAAGAAATTGTAAAAGCA
This sequence comes from Eschrichtius robustus, assembly GCF_028021215.1. Lineage (NCBI taxonomy): Eukaryota > Metazoa > Chordata > Mammalia > Artiodactyla > Eschrichtiidae > Eschrichtius > Eschrichtius robustus. The sequence continues at coordinate 50,576,289 of NC_090831.1, read as the reverse complement.
AACTATAATTATAATAAACAGTTAAGAGATAAGCATGAAGATGTAAAACATGACATCAAAACACAAGATGTGGGAAAGGGGAGCAAAATTGTAGATCTTTTAGAATGTTTGAACTTAAATGACTACAAGTTTAAAACAAGTAGATATAATTATAGGTCAATGTACATGAACCCCATGGTAACCACAAATCAGAAACTTACAACAGATACACAAAAACTAAAAAGAAAGGAACACAATCATAATACTAAAGAAAATCATCTAACAACAAGGGAAGAAACAAAAAGAAGAAATGAACAGAGAAGAACTTCAAAAACAACCAGAAAACAAGTAATACAATGGCAGTAAGTACATACCTATCAATAATTACTTTAAATGTTGATAGACTAAATGCTCTGATCAAAAGACATAGGGTGGCTGATGGGGTAAAAAAAACAAAAACAAAACAAGACCCTTTAATATGTTCCATACAAGAGGTTCACTTCAGGGCTAAAAATACACCAAGACTGAAAGTGAGGAGATGGAAAAAGATATTTCATGCAAACAGGAATGACAAAAAAGCAGGAGTAGCAATGTTCATATCAGACAAAATAGACTTTAAAACAAAGACTATAACAAAAGACAAAGAAGGGTATTATATAATGATAAAGGGGTCAATACAAGAAGAGGATATAACACTTGTTAAATATATGCACCCAATATAGGAGCAGCTAAATGTATAAAGCAAGTACTGACAAATATAAAGGGAGAAAATGAAAATAATACAATAGTAGTAGGGAATTTAACACCCCACTTACATCAATGGACAGATCACCCAAACAGATTATCAATAAGGCAACAGTGGTTGTAAATGACACAATATAATACCATTGGACTTAATAGATATCTATAGGACAATATATCCAAAAACGAAGAATACACATTCTTTTCAAGAGCACATGGGGTGAGATTGGTTCAAGATAGCGGAGTAGAAGGACATGCTCTCACTCCCTCTTTCGAGAACATCGGAATCACAATTAACTGCTGAACAATCATTGACAGGAAGACACTGGAACTCACCAAAAAGGTACCCCACATGCAAAGACAAAGGAGAAGCTGCAATGAGATGGTAAGAGGGGCGCTATCACAATAAAATCAAATCCCATAACTGCTGGGTGGATGACTCACAAACTGGAGAACACTTATACCACAGAAGCCCACCCACTGGAGTGAAGGTTCTGAGCCCCACGTCAGGCTTCCGAACCTGGAGGTCCAGCAATGGGAGGAGGATTTCCTAGAGAATCAGATTTTGAAGGCTAGTGGGATTTGATTGCAGGACTCTGACAGGACTGGGGGAAATAGAGACTCCACTCTTGGAGGGCACACACAAAGTAGTGTGCAGATCAGGACCCAGGGGAAGGAGCAGTGATGCCATAGGAGACTGAACCAGACCTACCTGTTAGTGTTAGAGGGTCTCCTGCAGAGGCAGGGGGCAGCTGTGGCTCACCAAGGGACAAGGACACTGGCAACAGAAGTTCTGGGAGGTACTCCTTGGCGTGAGCCCTCCCAGAGTCCACCATTAGCCCCACCAAAGAGCCCAGGTAGGCTCCAGTGTTGGGTCACCTCAGGCCAAACAACCAACAGGGAGGGAACTCAGACCCACCCATCAAAAGACAAGCGGATTAAAGTTTTACTGAGCTCTGTCCACCAGAACAACAGCCAGCTCTACCCACCACCAGTCCCTCCCATCAGGAAACTTGCACAAGCCTCTTAGATAGCCTCATCCACCGGAGGGCAGAGAGCAGAAGCAAGAATAACTACAATCCTGCAGCCTGTGGAACAAAAACCACATTCACAGAAAGATAGACAAGATGAAAAGTCAGAGAGCTACGTACCAGATGAAGGAACAAGATAACACCCCAGAAAGACAACTAAATGAAATGGAGATAGGGAATCTTCCAGAAAAAGAATTCAGAATAATGATAGTGGCGCTGATCCAGGACCTCGGAAAGAGAATGGAGGCAAAGATCGAGAAGATGCAAGAAATGTTTAACAAAGACCTAGAATAATTAAAGAACAAACAAACAGAGATGAACAATACAATAACTGAAATGAAAACTACACTAGAAGGAATCAATAGCAGAATAACTGAGGCAGAAGAACGGGTAAGTGACCTGGAAGACAGAATGGTGGAATTCACTGCTGCGGAACAGAATAAAGAAAAAGAATGAAAAGAAATGAAGACAGCCTAAGAAACCTCTGGGACAACATTAAACGCAACAACATTCACATTATAGGGGTCCCAGAAGGAGAAGAGAGAGAGAAAGGACCCGAGAAAATATTTGAAGAGACTATAGTCAAAAACTTCCTTCACTTGAGAAAGGAAATAGCCACCCAAGTCCAGGAAGCTCAGAGAGTCCCATACAGGATAAACCCAAGGAGAAACACGCCAAGACACATAGTAATCAAATTGGCAGAAATTAAAGACAAAGAAAAATTTTTGAAAACAGCAAGGGAAGAAAAACAAATAACATACAAGGGAACCCCCATAAGGTTAACAGCTGATTTCTCAGCAGAAACTCTACAAGCCAGAAGGGAGTGGCATGATATACTTACAGTGATGAAAGGGAAGAACCTACAGCCAAGATTACTCTACCCAGCAAGGATCTCATTCAGATTCGATGGAGAAATCGAAAGCTTTACAGACAAGCAAAAGCTAAGAGAATTCAGCACCACCAAAACAGCTCTACAACAAATGCTAAAGGAACTTCTCTAAGTGGGAAACACAAGAGAAGAAAAGGACCTACAAAAACAAACCCAAAACAATTAAGAAAATGGCAATAGGAACGTACATATCGATACTTACCTTAAATGTGAATGGATTAAATGCTCCATCCAAAAGACACAGGCTTGCTGAATGGATAGAAAAACAAGACCCATATATATATATGCTGTCTACAAGAGACCGACTTCAGATCTAGGGACAGGTACAGACTGAAAGTGAGGAGATGGAAAAAGATATTCCATGCAAATGGAAATCAAAAGATAGCTGGAGTAGCAATACTCATATCAGATAAAATAGACTTTAAAATAAAGAATGTTACAAGAGACAAGGAAGGACACTACATAACGATCAAGGGATCAATCCAAGAAGAAGATATAACAATCATAAATATATATGCACCCAACATAGGAGCACCTCAATACATAAGGCAACTGCTAACAGCTCTAAAAGAGGAAATCGACAGTAACACAATAATAGTGGGGGACTTTAACACCTCACTTACACCAATGGACAGATCATCCAAAATGAAAATAAATAAGGAAACAGAAGCTTTAAATGACACAATAGACCAGATAGATTTAATTGATATTTATAGGACATTCCATCCAAAAACAGCAGGTTGCACTTTCTTCTCAACTGTGCACGGAATATTCTCCAGGATAGATCACATCTTGGGTCACAAATCAAGCTTCAGTAAATTTAAGAAAATTAAAATCATATCAAGCATCTTTTCTGACCACAAGACTATGAGATTAGAAATCAATTACAGGGAAAAATAAACGTAAAAATGCAAACACGTGGAGGCTAAACAATACGTTACTAAATAACCAAGAGATCACTGAAGAAATCAAAGAGGAAATCAAAAAATACCTAGAGACAAATGACAATGAAAACACGACAACCCAAAACCTGTGGGATGCAGCAAAAGCAGTTCTAAGAGGGAAGTTTATAGCTATACAAGCCTACCTCAAGAAACAAGAAAAATCTCAAATAAACCATCTACCTTACACCTAAAGGAACTAGAGAAAGAAGAACAAACAAAATCCAAAATTAGCAGAAGGAAAGAAATCATAAAGATCAGAGCAGAAATAAATGAAATAGAAACAAAGAAAATAGTAGCAAAGAGCAATAAAACTAAAAGCTGGTTCTTTGAGAAGATAAACAAAATTGATAAACCATTAGCCAGACTCATCAAGAAAAAGATGGAGAGGACTCAAATCAATAAAATTAGAAATGAAAAAGGAGAAGTTACAACAGACACGGCAGAAATACAAAGCATCCTAAGAGACTACTACAAGCAACTCTATGCCAATAAAATGGACAACCTGGAAGAAATGGGCAAAATCTTAGAAAGGCATAACCTTCCAAGACTGAACCAGGAAGGAGGGGGAAGGAAAACTCCCAAACTCATTCTATGAGGCCAACATCACCCTGATACCAAAACCAGACAAAGATACTACAAAAAAAGAAAATTATAGGTAAGTATCTTTGATGAATATAGATGTAAAAATCCTCAACAAAATATTAGCAAACTGAATCCAGCAATACACAAAAAGGAAAGTATACCATGATCAAGTTGGATTTATTCCAGAGAGACAAGGATGGTTCTAAATTTGTAATGAAACAATAAAACAAGACAAAGCAAAACACAAAAAGAAACTAAATGTTATGAAGGCAAGTCACAAAAAAAGTACAAGGACATTTTGGGGGGCAGTAAATATGGGAAAAAGTTTCCCTAAGAAAGTGGCAAACTGTGAGAAGCAGATTACAAGTAGGAGACTACATTTTTCACTCATCAGACTGCCCAGTGTTAGCAAGGATTAGGAGGATGGAATAGCCCTATACACTGCTACAGGGGATGAAAACAAGTACACTACTAGGAATGCTGATTTTATAATTCTTTTTTTCCTACAACATATTCGAGACAATTGGGTAGAATATTCAAGACAGATGATATCACTTGTTGGTACACTATTGTGTACTTTACTATGTACTTTATTATTCTGTTTGACCAATTTCACTGTAAAATGAATAATACAAGAAAAAGTAAATATGTTCTAAGAAGAAAAATAATAAATTGAGTCTACAAGACTGAATAACAGAAAGGATATAATTTATATTGTTTGGTTAGGACAGTCCTCTCTAAGGCGCTAACTTTTAAGCTGAGACTTTAATTATTTAAATAGAAATTTCCAGAGGCATGGTTGGCAAAAGAGCTTTCCAGACAAAGAAAAGGGCAGATATTAAAGCTCTGGGAAAGGAAGTAGTTTGGACATTTCTAGGGATAGAAAGGAGGCCAGCTTAGCTTGAGTGGAGTGAAAGATTAAAGGGATCTGAGTGAAGGTGACTGTGGAAAGGGCTATTTATTTTATTAAGAGAGATAGGAAACCAATTGAATGATTTTTAGACAGGGACATATTGAAATCATGTTTGTGTTTTATAATTTTGTTCTATTTTGAGAAGACTAGATTAAAAGGGTCAAGAAGAGACCAGGAGACAGTAAATTGAAGACTGTTGCTCTTGTCCAGGCAAGAGATGATGGTAATGTAGACAGAGAGAAATGGACCAATTTAAGAAATAGTTTGAAGTAGAATCATCAGAATAGACAGCATGTGGAGAGTGAAGGAGAAGTTCTTGAAGTATGGCTTTCAGACTGGCTAGAGATCAAGACTTTAGACACCAATGTGGAGAGAGATTTTTAAATGCCCAAATAGATATAAAACTAAGTAGTGACCAACATATATTGTCTAATATAATGTATTGCTTACTTCTTCTTTTAGTATTCTTTAAAACGGGAATGTTTACGTCTCACTTTTCAAAAGTATCTCTTTTCAAAATCACTCTTATAATATGTGAGTTCTCCTATGTATTGAGTTTCAAATAGTTTTGATTGGTCTTTAGTTGTAATTTTTAAAATCCACTTGTCACATTTCTAACAATATTCATGATACTGTAAGAGACTGTGAATTTGTTTCTTTTGGAGAATATTAATAATTTACTATTTATGATAATATACATCTTCATAAGACTTTGACATTCTAAAGACATTTTTATAGAGAAAAGAGAAGGAGTTGCAACTAGATACCTGGCAGCCAAGAAGAAAAACATCATGATGTTTAAAAACATTTAATCACATATTTTTCATAAAATTCCACTGAAGATTAATTGATTTTAAATTCAATAATTTGCTTTTTAATATTAAGACAAGAACTCTGAGTGCTAAAAATAGGTAAAAGCAATAGTCATCATAAAATTAGCTAACGTTTCTCAGGCACTTACCATGTGCCTAACACTGTACAAAGTAATTTATAACCCTCTCAATAATCCATAAGTTAAGCTTTATTATTCTCTTTTAGCAGATGGGAAAATAGAAGCAAAGTAGAAAAACTTTGAAAAACTAAAAACTAAATATTTCTATTAGAATGAAATCATGTGCTTGTAGTTCTACTTGCTGGACAGCCAGAACTTTCACAGACCTCAAATTTGGAAGAAGAGTGTCAGCTGAGGCAAGCTTCCAGACCTGAATTAGGACGTGGTTACTCTCTGGCTTCACGTTATTATAAAGGAAATTACATTTTCTCACCTATGCAGATTACTGAATAGTGCCTTTAGATTCAGGGATGAAGATCTATTTTAGGTATCATCATGACAATTGTAACACAATCATATTTTTATTTTCAAAACAGGCTATTGGTTTTACCTGAAGAGGGTACTAAACACATTAACAGCCTAATGTTTCAGAAATCTTGCATGAGAAATGTCGGGGAGGGGGATATTTAACATGCGTTTGTTCTAAAAGAAAGTAGGTGTGCATTTATAGAAGATGCCCGCTTGTGAAAGCAGTATATAATTGTAAAATTATATATTTTTAGCTAATATACTAAAATTAAGCTAAATATATTCGGTTTAATAAATTGGTTTCTCCTCTCTCCATATTAGATGGATATTGACCAAAATATCCAGAGGAAAAAATGGTGATTCTAATATTCATAAAGTTAAAAACAAAATTAAAATAAATGGTGTATTAGTACTTTGGCAAATTACCGACTCTACTTCCAAGGACTTTTTATAGATGAATATTGCACTACTTTACCCAGTAAAGGAAAGTAACATTTTATTTGTTTTTAGGATATCGAAACCTTTGTAATTCAAAGTTTAACCCATAGATTACTGACTATTTACTGTCAGTTCATGAAATTTTCAGTACACAGAGCACTGCACCCCAGTCAGTATTTTTACCTTTTCTATATAAAATTCACTTGAGAATCTAAGTACAGTTATTTTCTGTCAAAGGAAGGTGTGTTTATCTACATAAGCTTTTAAGTTTGCTTTTTAAAAATAATTATAGGATCCATGGAATCCTAAATTTGCCAGTCTGTGTCTTTTTTTCAAGTCCAAGCAATGTTTTCAAACTAACAGACTACTGATGTAGCTTATGTTCAGCAAAGCCTAAATAGTGCAAACATTTCTTGTTATCTTGTTCTTTGACAGCGTTCATTTACCTATAAGCTTGGTCAGTGTAAATGTGTCCTTGCATCACTACATATAAGATCCAACTGCTGTCCTAAGATGACATCGTTAGGAACAAAATCAATGTATTTCCAAATACAGAAACTATTTTGAACCTCTGTTCAACAGCATCAGTTGAAAAATATTTGCTATCTTCAAATTATTCCACTGAATTCTTTTTTAGTGGCATGAACTTTCCACTGTGTTTCTTCCAGGTCTCTTTCAGTCTTCATTTTACCCGTCTAATCTTGAAAAGTTTGTGATTTTTTTTTCCTCTTTGTTTTTCTTTTGTTAGTTTTTACATCTAAATAATTTTTCATTTGCACAAGAAGGGTCTAGAGACCACACAAAGCTAGCATATTTTTTTGCATTGGTATTCCTTTTCATCTTTACCTTGTAGCTCATATCAAAGCTGCAATTGTTTGCTAGCCAGCAAAATCTAATGGCTCCCTCTGGTCAAAAGCTGTCAACAGCAATCTATCCAGCAGTGGGGGCATTGCCTGAAATAGAAAAGCGTCGCATATGGTCGTATTCCTTGGTGAGCTACAAACAAGTCCGGGCTTAACATTTTCAAATACAAAACCATTACTAACCCCACATAATAAGACTGGGGCACTAACATATCATTAATAGAGTGTAGTGTATCATTACTAGAGAATATCACTTCTTGGTTCATTACTGTCCTATAAGTGAAAGACAAAACCAACCATTTATACTGTTTTTTTCTTTCCTTGATTTAGCAATGTGGCAATAAGTCTGTTTCTTAGATGTTAGATCATGATTTATTAGGTGTCCAAAAGTAAGCCCATACTGCACAATGGATAAAGAAAACAGGCCTCAAATGATCAGTCCAGATTTCCTGCTAAGTATAAAGACTGCTAAATTCATTAGGGAATCCAAGAAAGGAAAACACTATGATATTCAAAAAAAAAAAAAAAAAATTCTCTCCAAAAGCTGTAAAGCACTGTTTAGGAAATTCTGAGGTAGGTGATTTGTTTAACATTTGTGTTATCACAATAGTGTTGTGTAATCCTACTGACACAGTCCAGTATAATGACTCTAAACATCAAACCAACTATTAGCCTCATGCTGAGTTTCCCATCCAGGCTAATTAAAATGCTTGTCCTCTTAAAACATTTGCACTCATGGAATTCCAATGGTTTTTCCACTTGTGGCCCAGCCTTTTTGACATTTCTAAATCCAAATGCACTGCATTCTGTTACCCTTACTCACCTCTTTATTACTCTGTCCTCTTACCTGGATGCCAAAATTCTTTTACTAATTCCCCAGAATGAATCCCAAGAAAGAATTCCTATTATCTGAGTTTAGAGGCTCAAATTTAAGCAGACTAAAAACAAAATATTCATCAAGTAGTTTTTGTACATTCTGCAGCCCTCTCCCAACCAGCTTTATATAATGTATAATGTATGATGGCGTGTGGTTGTTCTCAAGTTAGAAGTAAAATTCCTCATATACACATAAGCTATAACTGGGCTTGAGGTATGGGATAAAATACGTGTCTAACCTTAATTCATCCACAAGACACATTATCCAAGGTGTAGGCTTTAAGGAATAAAGTGAAGGAGGAAAAAGGGTAGTCTTAGGTCATGTAGAAAAGGAACTATTACTCATTTGTTCACATGTAACATCTTGAACAGCAGGGTATTATGTGAAAGTAGGGGAGTTGCTCTGCCCTGTGGTCTATTATAAAGGACATAATAATAAGGCTTTGAAAGTTTCTGCAAAAAAAGCACATGACGTGTTTTTACTAATTTCTTTCTAATTAAAAAACTTCCAGGAATCACTGGTAGGAAATTCAACCCCCAATATAAAGTTTAGACAACTCATTAAGTGCTGTTGTGTCCTTTAACAGAAATCTTCAAAAAAATGAATGCACGATTCCACTTAAGAGATGATTATAAGCAACTGATGACAAATCCTATTGGAACTTTCATTTGTTTAATCACACTAATACATCTCATAGCTGAGCTTAACATGGGAGAAGCCTTCAGTCTAAATTCAAACACACGAGATTGGCTTTGGTTTAGTGAAAGCATGACAACATACTTGGTATTTTGTCTACTTTCCTGACATATAACTCTAAGTTTCAGTGAATTGGTAGTATGTTTTGTTCATTATAACATCTTCAAGCATATCTAAGATATCTGGGGTTTGGCAAGCTCCAAAATTACCTTGCCAAGAACATTTTCCATTAGCATTTACACCCATGTGTAATTTCAAGGAAACAGTCTGAATGTTTCTGATTAAATAGAGCTATTAAATGTACAGATGGTCCCTTGAATACACTATGATGAGTCACAACTTATTTTTAGGGGAAAAATGAAAAATCAAAAAGAATTCATATTTGTCAATGAATCCCAAATTGAAAATATTTGAATTTTTTCTAACCTTAAATCAAAATATTATTAAATCCTGGAACTGAATAAAATACAGTCTTGTCATACATAGCGTCCATGCAATTTCTATTCATTTTTCCCTCTCTGTCTTATTTATCAAATTTCATCTAACACCGTGACATTTTAAGTACTTTTACAAGCATATGTCATTTTATTACCAATGCTTTCCTGATTGCCTTTTAAGTAGTCTGAGTTGGAAGTAATAGAAACTGTTCAAAGAGAAGGCCACAGTTCAGCTTGCCAAAAAACTCCTCAAAACACAAAAAATTAGGTAGAATTGTACATGATGTCCCTTAGTCACTAAGGTATAATATGTCAAGTAATTTATTAAATACCTTGTATAATAATGTATAAGTATGCATAAAAGCATACTACTGTGGTATTTATGCACTGTATTAAGGCATTAATACTTAGTATACAATGGCACTAATACCTACTATATTAATACTGAAGACGATATTTACTAAAGTTTATTTCATCTCTCTGGTGCTTCATGAGGTCTACTTGCCACAACTGTAATAAGCTAAGGGTCAAGTCTCAATGAGGAGTGTGACCCTTAAACTTGAGAATCTTTTCATGTGCAAGGCATGCTATGTGGATCAAACTATGTTAATCTAAGGAACAATAGGTTCCAGCTGACTACTTATAGAGTCTTTTCAGGAAAGAGAGCTTACAAGCTTCCAGAAGATCAAGGAGAGCAGTGATATAGACCAGTTGAAGCGTTAGCTGCTAAATCGGTTTCTTGAAAGCTTTCAGCATCTCTTCTATCAACATTTTTTTTTTTTTAACTTTGAGAGGCACAGTTCATGACTTTGTTATGACCTATGGGAGTGCTCTTCAAACTGAGAGACATTTTTCCCCTGGAAAACACACATTCTGAGGGAGAGGCAGGCATGGATAGTGTTAAGGAAGTCACTTTCCAGCTCCAATTCTCAACTTTCATAAATACTCTTTGCTAAAATTTATTTACCTGAGAACACACTTGCAGTCAAGATGCTGTGCCAGTTCCCTTTTCTGACTACCTCCCCCATCACCATCTCCTACTTAACTCTCACTCTTCTTGAATCTTGCTATGCTATATTTGAACCTATGTGTAAAAATCCCTGGTGAACCAAACAAAGAAACAATGAAACAAACCATTGCCTGAGAAACCTCCTTTATTATCAAACAGTTGTACAAAAACTAAGAAACTCCATAGGTCTTAGTAAAGCCTATTTTTAGACTTTTTAAAAGTTGAAGATGTGCATGACTTTTATAACTGGGTAACAAATGCTTTTATAATTCAAGTGGTTTCCAGTGTTTGCTTTCAACGAAATTGAAAGAGAACTTAATTGAGTTGTCAGCTAATAAATCATTAAAAGTAATTTTGGTAAAAGATCACAATATAATTTTGGCATACAACACAGGAGTTTAAATAATTGAGTGATCTATCTATGAAAGAATAACATTCATTCCCATTTATTTATTTATTTTTGAAATATGAAATATGTTGCTTGCTGCTAACATTTATAAAAATAAAAAAGAGGAGTAAGATTGGGGCTGAATCCTAGATGATTCTAAAAACAAGTTATATTAATCAATGTCTGCATAGAATAATTAGATGAAAAACCCATGAATCTCATTAAAAATGAATAAAATTTTGTTTAAGAATTATTTATCAAAACTTGGTTATTGTACAACATGGGGAATATAGCCAATATTTTATAATAATAACTATAAATGGAGTATAACCTTTAAAAATTGTGAATCACTATATTGTACACCTGTAACATATAATATTGTACAACAGCTATACTTCAATAAAAGAAAAAAATTTAAATTAAAAAATAAAAACCTTATCATTATACTCTAAAACCATTAAATTAGATTAATATACCTTAAAAAACTTGTTTATATTGATTAATTATGTACTAATAATAATTCTAATAAAACAGAATACAGAAAATCTTTTTAAAATCAGTTTACAATCATTAATTTTTTTCAAATGATATACACGTTTTTGTTGAATATGGTTCTAAGTCTTCAATTTCCTTTGCTTGTCTGGAATAAGGGAGCAAGTATAAAGGGAAGTTGTTTGAGTGATACATGTGTCATTAAAATGTCTACTGATTATATGATTTTGCATAATTTAGGTTGGATATGTTAGAGTCTTGCTTTTACAGTGATATAAGTAAGTTTTTAAAAATAAAATTAGATGAAAACACACAATTAAGGATGATTTTGAAAAGAAAATACCTATAATTATAGCTACCTTGACAAATACTTTTTCAATTATTTTAATTCTGTAAGTCAATGTATTATTTTTGTAAAATATATCAAACTATTGTAAAGAAACTTAGCCCCTAATTTTTATTATTAAAAAAATCTCAAGGGAAAAATGCACAACACAGAGAGAGAGATTGCCTATGTTAACAAATGTAGTGGATAATTTTAGCATCGTTAAGGGTAGGTAAACCAGACACTATGTAACATCTGCTGTAATATAATATGAAATACGTGATTTCAGCGGTGATAATTCTAGTAAAAAATGTCTCATTTGAATTCATCAAGCTTTCACATTTAACTTATAGTTTACTAGAAAGATAGCAAAAAAGGGAATAAACTAAAAGACATCAAGAGGAAGCATGCAGACAAAATCAGAAGGCAGGGTATCCTTTTGGACTACTGTCCCATTCCACATCAACAAGTCAGTGTCAATTAAGAACGTACCTCATAATAGGAAATCTGGAAATAGTCCAAATTAAGAACACAATATTGGTATAAGGTAAAAATGGCATCTCAAATCAGGGAGGAAAAGATACAACTTTTTAATAAGTGAGATTGTGTAATGAGAGCAATGTAGAAAAAACTAAATTTGGATTAGTCCTCACATCATATGCCAGGATAACTTCTAAATGGATTAGAGATTTAAAATTTTTAAAAAGGTGAATATACCAGTGCTAGAAGAAAACAGAGGTGAATTTTGCAACAAATCTGGAGTGGAGAAAACTGTCCAAACTATGACTTGATTTATGGACAAAATAATGGAAAATATGGATAAATCAATAGATTTGTCTCATAAAAGTGTAAAGAAAAGCAACAACATAATCCAAAAAACAAAAAACCAACACCTCCAGCATCACAAATGCAACTTATACTATAGATAAAGGGTAGTATAATAAATATATTAAGATCTAAAAATAAAGAAAAACCCCAACACTCTAGAAGATATACAGACAGCTCAAAGAGAATAGAAATATACATGCCCTTAAAAATATAAAAAGATGTTCTGCTTTGCTCATAATAAGAAACTGCAAATTAAAACTTCCCTGAGATCCCAGTTCTCCCATATTGAATTGGCTAAAATCCAAAAGTTTGGTAATATCCTCTGTGGGTAAAGATGAATAAAACATTCTCCTATGTTGGTAATGGAAATGCAAAATGTTAGATCCACTTTGGAAAGAAATTTAATAATGTCCAAAAATATCCGTGCATTTGTCCTGTGACCCAGTAATCCTACTTCTAAGAACATATCCCAGAGATACACTGACAAAAATACACAAAATAAAATGTTTTGTACAAGGCTATGTATGACAGCAATATCTGAATAATAAAGCCTGGGAAGGAAACAAATATACATCAATATGGGACATGAAGTTTTTGAATACACACAATAAAGCAATGCAGTTGAGTTATGGGTAATACTAACATGACAAAAAGAATATGTTTATAAACAATTCAGGATTTTTCTCAAGTCTTTATTGTTAAATAAATCTAGGTGAAAAAAGTGGGTATAATGTGCTATTGTTTACCTAAGACGGGAACAGTATAAAGCAAAATGTTAAGTATATAAGTAGCAATATGTTAAAATATAAGCAACACATGTTGACTCAATATATACATATGTATATAACTTAGGTTAAAAGTTAGAAAAATAAAAATAATTTTAAAGTTAAAAAGCATATGGATACTTAAAGGAATAGGAGAGAGGCTAATGAAGAGGACACAACTGAAAACTCTGAATATGCTTTGTTTTGTAGGTTTTATTCTAGAACCCTGTAAATATTCTGAATAATTGTAAATCAAAACCGTGTAAATATTCTGAATTATTGTAAATAAAAGTTAAAAATCAGAAAAATAACAATTCCTAAAACCTGAAAGCAAATTGAGCCAAATGAAACTATGCACTAAATTGATGGTATAGACGTAAAGAGTGGAATTATTCCAAGTGCCCTATAAATTAAAAAAAATTTTGTTCTAGTTCTGTGAAAAATGCCATTGGTAATTTGATAGGGATTGCATTGAATCTGTAGATTGCCTCGGGTAATATCATTTTAACAATATTGATTCTTCCAATCAAAGAACACAGTACATCTTTCCATCTGTTTGTGTCATCTTCAAGTTCTTTCATCAGCGTCTTACTGTCTTTGGAGTATAGGTCCATTGCCTCCTTAGGTAGGTTTATTCCTAGGTGTTTCATTCTTTTTGATGTGATCGTAAATGGGATTGTTTCCTTAATTTCTCTTTCTGCTGTTTCATTGTTAGTGTACAGAAATGCAACAGATTTGTGCATATTAATTTTGTATCCTGCAACTTTACTGAATTCATTGATGAGCTCTAGCTGTTTTCTGGTAGTGTCTCTAGGATTTCCTGGTATAGCATCACGTCATCTGCAGTGATAGTTTTACTTCTTCTTTTCCAAATTGAATTCCTTTTATTTCTTTTTCTTCTCTGATTGCTGTGCCAGATCCTGGGGGGGAGACTGACAACCATAAGTGGTTGTCCCTGTGCATCTTTTGATTACTCTCATGCTGCATTTACTGTTTACATTTGTTGTATTGTACATAGGTTTGTAAACATTATTGCCTAAGATATTTGTGTATAACTTGGGCTTTGTAGCTTTTATTTATTCAGAACTCATATGGCATATTAAAGACTTATGATGGTGTCCTACTCTGGGCAGCTGTGTAGGATCATCATGTGGTTAAGAAAAAATATGCCCCCTCAAATAAATCTTGTAATGTGGAAACAATAAATTTCACAGGAAAAAAAAAAAAAAAAACACTAAACTTCCAAAACTAACAAACGTTTTTTTTTCAGTGCTTTTTTTTTTAAATTAATTAATTAATTTATTTATTTATTTATTTTTGGCTGTGTTGGGTCTTCGTTTCTGTGCGAGGGCTTTCTCCAGTTGCGGCGAGCGGGGGCCACTCTTCATCGCGGTGCGCGGGCCTCTCACTATCGCGGCCTCTCTTGTTGCAGAACACAGGCTCCAGACGCGCAGGCTCAGTAGTTGTGGCTCACGGGCCCAGTTGCTCTGCGGCATGTGGGATCCTCCCAGACCAGGGCTCGAACCCATTTCCCCTGCATTGGCAGGCAGATTCTCAACCCCTGCGCCACCAGGGAAGCCCCCTAACAAACATTTTTGTGGATGAAATTATATAATAATATTCAGACAACAATCATTCAGTTTTGTTTGGGCAGAGCAAGTATGTCTTTGGGGATATGGATAAAACAGAATTAGCCTGAGTTAATTGTTGAAGTTAGCTGATGAATACATGGAGAGTTACCCTATTTTCCTATTTTATAAATGCTAGAAATTTTCAGTTGTAAAAAGTTTTCAAAAGAGTGGAGAGGTAGGCAAACATGATAAAAGAGGTTTAAGAAACATCAAATAAAAATGAAAGGAGATTTTAAAGACAACAAAACCAGAAGCAATGCTTTATCTGGAATTAGGTACTGATTTAAATAATTTGGGGTTCAATTAAGATAATTTAAATATAATCTGTGTACTAAAGAGATAGAAAGTACAATAGAAATGGAAAAAATGGAGATAAATGTGTAGTACAGAAACGGGGAAATGGAGATAAATGGTGATAAAATGGAATCACAAAAGACTATGTACAGTAAGATCTCAAGATCTGGAAGTCAATATACTACTTATGTTTTGGGTTGGGAGAATGTTAATTTTGTTGCTGTTGCATTTACTTTCTAACTTTCTACAATGGATATTTACTGGCTCAATATGAATAGATGGTTATTTTATTTTAGAAATACAACACAAATTTAATTTTTTACCCTAAAGCCAGTGTTATTTCTCTTATATCTGAATGTAAAATATAATTATAAACTTTAAAATTATTCACTATTTCTTTTGTTATATTTGAGAATGTTAATACTCTGTTTTTTAAAAGGATCATTTGAAAGCAATAATACAAATCTAATTGCATTAAAATGAAAGTCTTCATCACTTATTCTTTTATAATTATAAATATCTAAAATTTCTCAAATCACTTTTTAAAGACCAGTTTTCCTGAAGTTAGTTTATTTCTACCACTTGCCACTTAAAAGCTTTTAGTTTTGTAATTGTTCCTATGGGACATAACTAGTGATAAAAATGGGATTTTATTTCTGCCTGTACTTTTATTTACAAAAGATAAAAATACATATTTTATCTTTTATGTTAGTAGTGAAAAGACCACCATCACTGCTAATTGATTTTTTTAAGTATTTTAACCCAATTGTTATTATGAAGACATATTCAGTGGTGCAGACTATGCATTACCCTTTTAGACCAGGACAGTATGTTACCATAGTATATTCTGTATAGTGTATGCTAAATGACAAAGTATGAGAATAGTTGATGAGACTTTTGCATCGTCCAGTGACATAAGTACCAAAAAAAGCATGTCTTTTCTGGGGGAGAGAGAAGGTGTGCATTCCTTTTCTACAATTCCTTCTTTCAATATTTTTTCTTTATTAATATTATTATTTACTACAGATGTTTCCAGACTTAACAATGGTTTGACTTACTATTTTTCCACTTTACGATGATGTGAAAGTGATATGCATTCAGTAGACACCATACTCCGAATTTGGATCTTTTCCCGAGGTTGTGGTTTGTAGTACGACGCTGGGCAGCACAAGTGAGCCACTGCTCCCAGTCAGCCATGCGATGGTGAGAGGAAACAACCGATACACTTACAGCCGTTCTGTATCGATACAACCATTCTGTTTTTCACTTTCAGTACAGTATTCAATTACATGAGATATTCAACACTTTATTGCAAAATAGGCTTTGTGTTAGATCATTTTACCCAACTGTAGGCTAATGTAAGTATTCTGAGCACATTTAAGGTAGGCTAGGGTAAGCTATGATGTTTGGTAAGTTAGGTGTATTAAATACATTTTCAACTTAAGGATATTTTCTACTTACGATGGGTTTATTGGGGTGTAATTCCATCATAAGTCAAGGAAAATTTTAATTTGTTTCATACCTATTCTTTTTTACCCCTCTCTTTCATAGCCTTTTTCCTGAGTCTTTCCTTCAAATTATAATCAAAACTGAAAAAAAAGATATATTTATTATAGGTGATAGTTACTAATTTTCCCAGAAGCATAATTTTATAAAGAATTTTAAGTACCAGTGCTTTGGCAGACTGACAATATATCTGCAGTTAAAAAGAGTAATATATCATTCTTATCCCATTTCCTACCCTGGTAAGCAATAGCTCTTCGTTCGTTTAGGACTGGCAACATTCATTGTCAGTAGTTGTAACTTCAGCATATGTTATTGGAATTTAATTCTGCTTAGGGCTTCTGCATGTTTGGAAAACTACTAGGTTTGGGTATTGTGGTTAAGATGAAGGTCATTTTGGCCATATATTTTTTATAGAGACTTTGAGAGCCCTGGTTTACTACTTACCAAACTGTTCTAAAATGAAGAGTGCATCCTTTATAAGAATCACATCTTAGAAAAAAGTGTGATCCTTATAAAAATGATGCAAGTGATTTTAATAAAGGGGCTGCAAAAAAGGGAAACTGTAATCTGCTCCCCCCTTTTCACTGTGACCCCATCTGTTGTAAATGAATAAAAGCACAAATTGGGTTTTATGCTGAACACTTTTAAGTCAGTAGTAGTTTAAGGTTATAAGTAAATGAAAACCAGAAGGAGACTTACAAATTATGCAGACCTATGTGCTTGAAGAAATAAGTTTCTACCGGGTAACTATAGTGAAAAAAACGGTGAGAGTAAAGCTGGCAAGTTAGAGAAAGGCTACTTCAGTATTTATTACCAACCCTCTGTATTTTGGAGCCAGTCTGTGAAGAAATCTTGCTGGGTGTGGACCAAACGAAAGCTAAAAGATGATATAAGAAAATTTATAAAGCTAAAATTATTTTAATGACTTTTTAATTCTTTCCTTAAGAAGACTTTCTACATTTTTTTTGTTATTAAAATGCCCTTTCCTTTGTGAAATGATTATGCTTAGAGGTCATATCGCTGTTGTTTTTATTCTTATTTTTAACTTCTTATTTATCCAGTATACAAAAGTTAATAACTGTATACAGATTAATAATTATTTTTGAAATTATACTGACAAGTGAAATGGAAAGGTCAGAGAGCCACAGAATTGGGCTACTTTACTCATATAGAAGTGTTTTAGCCAACGTGACACCCATTCTGGCATATCTAACATACCTATTTGAGATTGGTAGAATGAAATGTGAAAAATTTTACAATTGTATTTACAATACAAAGCATGAAAGATTGAATAGCTCAACACTGAGAAACTCAAGAAGAGTAAAGGAAATGCATGTAAGCGTACTGTTGCCTCAGCCTGGAAAGCTACTTTATAAATCCTCAAACTTTGAAGGGCCCTTTCATTTGATGTTTGGGTTCTTTGTTAAGTCTTCTGAGCTACCCCCCTTTAGGGTAAGATCTACCCCCTTAATACCACCAGAATATTTTCATAGGGAGTGCAAGCTCTTTAAAAACAGCCTGGCTCAAAATGGACATTTATCAACTCAAGTGTTGGCTGGGCTAGACTTTTACCTAACTCGTTCTGCCTAATTTGGCTCTTGATTACAATTACCATAGGTTTTTCCTATGTCTCATCTCATTTGGGAAAGAAGAAACTGGTCCCTTGTAGTAACTCTGGGCTCTGTTTGTTTGACTTGCTTGCTACCAAGATAGAAGCAGGGCCTCTAGGTTCAGAAGGTGAACTAGGATCTGGTTACTAAATTCTGACTTAATGCTTTTTTCCTACTGACTTAGGAGAATTAAAAAAAAAAAAAAAAGCACTCACTTTATATTATGACGATTCATGCATCATCACAGCTTTTAAAAGAGCTTCTATCAAATATATTAAATAATTTCAAAAATTAAAAAGAGAGAGTAGTAGGACAGAAAAAGTATTACTTTAAGAGCTGATTGGAGGATTCCTCTGAGAAGGTATACTCACTTGTTTAGCAAATTACCCAGAGGGGCCATTTAATATGTGAAAATGCAGCATTCACGATTTGCCTAGACTAGAGAAACTGGCCAAAAGTGAAAAAGAAAAAAGAAAGAGAGAGCAAATTCTCCACTAAGAAATATGTGTGGGATATGGCGAATTCAAAGAAGAGATGGCTCTGAAGCTGCAGGAGAAGTTGGAAGAGTGAATGTTTTTCAGTTGTAGAACTGACCTCATTTGTTTTTAAAGAGGGATGTCTAGTATTCTATTTTAAATTAACTACTGTTCAGAGCTGCAGCACTCACTCTTCATGGACCATGGAGTGGCTGTCATTCCGCTACCTCCCGATCTTCAGTAAACGTCTCCTTCTCAAGAGCTCTGTAGAAGGGGGACGATGCTCTATTTTGGGTGACATGAGAGAAGAGACAGGAAGAATCACAGGAGGAAAAACTTGAGGGAGGAGGAATTTGGTGGGAAGCGGTAAATAGCAACCAGAGATGACCAGGCAAACCTTAAGCCCTTCACAAAATCCAGGGAATGTTCACAGAAGCTGGGAACCCTCTGTGTGTAGAGCGGTGTTTCAACGTAATTGTCACTTGTATCAGAAAAAATCAAAGTGAGTTTAACAACCTGGACAACTTAAAATAATCTAGGTCACTGATGTTGATGTCCCTGACATGAGACACAAAAGAAATAAATGCCACTTATAATTTGTTTCAAATTATCTTCTTTTGTTCTTTGTTTATATTTTTATCTTGCTTCTTTTAACATCTCCTATATGTATTCCCTTATCAAATGGAGTTTACTGACTCTTCTGTTTTGTATCATATACCCCAAACCACTAACTTTACTCATCTTTACTCTTTAAAAATGCACTATTAATGCCAATAACATAATTCAAAGAATATATAAATTGCAATAGGCAGTGAACAATTATTGTGATTTTTTTATTAGACATGACAACTACTTTCACATAGTTTCCTCAAAGCATCAAGATACAGGGAACATCTACAGAAATATTTCCATTCGTAATGAATTTTCAACCCCACAAAATACTTTTGTGCCAAGTCTTTATTATAGGGGTTATAACACAGAGATTAAACTCTAAGTGAGGCCTTTCTCTGGTCCTCTTAGACTCTTGGTTTCTTCTTCCTATCTAGCTATAAGCTCAAGCCCTCCCTGGTGGCCAGACCCTTCCCCTCACCTTCCTTGGATGCTTTTTCTTTTTTTTAATTTGTGTCTAAGTTCTGGAACACCTACAATGTACAGAGGCTGAAGGCAACATAGTGGTTTCTTCTTTCTTTAGAAACGATCTTAACTATGATAGGCCAGCTCTGAAATGATAAGGCCTTCTTACATTTTACTAATCACTAGAGAGAATTTCATAAAGCAATTTTGTGCATAAGTGAATTAATTAAGGAATAACCTAAATATATAAAGAAAGAAGTTCACCAAGAGGAATGAGAATCTATGTGGTAAATTAGGCAAGACTTTCTGACTGAGATAAATTTTGGATCAGCACCAGAGGGATGTTGATACAGCAAGAGACAGTCCAGGATTTTGAGGGGTCAGGGGAACACTGGAGTATGTCTTCTGTACCAGGAATGGAGAGCAAAGTGCAAATCCAGTAGAGTCTGTGCTGTGCTTCTCAGTATTCTTTAAATATCATGGCACATAGAAAATTATGTTTGTTGTTTGTATTGCACACTGGAATAAACAGAAGAGTTTTGTCATGACTGTAGACACCCTTCTTAGACACCTTAGGCTCTACCCAACAGTTCCTAGACCTAAAGGATGAATGTGTGTGTGTGTGTGTGTGTGTGTGTGTGTGTGTGTGTACACCAGTGTACCGTTTTTTTGTGTGCCAGTTGAAAGAGAGGATAGAGTCCCTGGAGCAGTTCAGTAGACTGTCAATGTGGACACACCTCAGGATTTCATATCCTGGAGAAACCACATATCTACCTGTAGGGTGGCCTTGGATACCTGCATTTTATCCTTAAGAAATGCCTTTACCCAACCTCAGAGACACACTGATGAGATGGTGTTTAAAACCAAGACAGGAAGAAGGCTCTTCTAAAAAGAAAAGTTACTGATTTTTAAGTTAAATTATTAACTTATTAATATAAGTTAAATTATCCTCAACCCTATGAATAAAAGCAGCATGTGTTTTTGTGGTACTGACAGCCTATAAACAAGTGAATAAATAAAATCATTTCTGAGGATGAAAAGCCCTCGGAAGAAAATAAAGCAGAGGCATTCAAAAGTGATGGAGGTTGGGAGGTTGCTTCCCACTGAACCATCACAACAAGCCTGCCTCAAGGTCAGCTGAGCCCCGCATGCTACAGAGAAGCTATGCTTCTGTCTGGGGAATCACATTCCAGCTCAGGACACAGAACACTCTAGGGGGGCGGAATAAGCTCCACATATTTGATGAACAGAAAGAAGGTTAATGCGGCCGGCAAGTAATGAGATGGAGAATGAGAAGAAAGAGATGAGGTGAGAAAAATAGCTGGAGGCATATCTCCTAGAGTCAAGGTAAAATTTTGAGTTGTATCCTGAAATTAGAGAGTTTGCAGCTGATAAATCAGCACGATATGATTTACATGTTTAAATGATCATTCTGTGTGGGAAGTATATTGCAGAGGAGCATGAGTGGAATCAGAGACTGCATAGAAGACTACTGTAGCAAATTAGGCAAAAAATGATAGCTTGGCCCAGAGTGGTAGTACAGGAAATGAAGGAAATTAAATTTTAGCTATATTTTGAAGAAAGCATCTTCCAGAATTAGAAATTCAAAATTGTTAGCATCCAAAGTTTATTACATTGGCTTACTTACATCACAAGAGACTGATGTATGAAATTAGAACGCTAAATTTTTAAGAAGGAAGACAGCTTGAATCTTACCTGTCAAAATAGTCTGTCTCTGTGTGAAAACAAAAACAAACAAAAAAACATAGGAAGCAAAGAACAACTGAGTTGAATGTAAGGTAGATCAGTGCTTGTGTAGACTCTGACACTGTTGTCCTTTGCCTCCTTTTTTTTTAATGGTTTAAAAATTCACAAGTCCAATTTGGTGGATGTAAAATATACAGTCTGGTCACAATGGTCATCTGTTTATTTGGGAATCATTCTTTCTCTCTAAGGAGAACTTGTTTCTCTTCTCTCACCCATTTATGATATGATCCATTATGACTCAGTTAGAGCCCAGCTCTGAGAATACAATATTCTCATTACAGGCATGCCCCAGAGAATATATTCCTGGTGAATATAACCTAGTAGAATGCTTCTTGTTTTTAATGGACATAAATCTATATCTCACTTAATATTTTTACCTGAAAACTATATTAGAAAAAATAATTTTCATCTCCTCAATAAAACATGGTAAACAACCAAAAATATATTAAAAAAAAAAAAAAGCCTAGTGTTACGTTCCAAATACAATGGGTAGAACTTGGAATCTCATGTAGATGTCTTGAAGGATGCTCTGAGAATCAGTAAAGGAAATGTTGCTGTAACCAAGAGTGAACATGTCATGAAATATAAAGCAACTATTTTTATGACTATATTGTTTAGTGATTGGAAAGTAATGTTTTATGTATTTTATATCCTCACATTAGTAGTCTGTCTCTTACGCAAAAGTGTGTTACTGTGTTGTACTTAAAAGATATTGGATGAGGATTTTGGTTTAATATGTAGCCCATTATAGTTTTTCTATAATTTAATAGAAAATGGGTCCTGTAGTATAGGCTGAATAACACCTTCCAAGTATATAAGGTTCTAATAGATGGAACCTGTAAACGTTACCTTATATGGAAAAGGGGTCTTTGCAAATGTGTTTAAATTAATGAAAGAAGCAAGAAACAGATTCTCCCCTAGAGCCTCTGGAGAGAGTGTGATTCTACCAACACCTTGTTTGTGGTCCAATAATATTGATATAAGATTTCTGGTCTCCAGAGCTGTGAGAGAACAAATTTCTGATGTTTTAAGCCACCCAGTTTGTGATAATTTGTTACAGCAGCCACGGGAAACTAATACAGGTCCCCAGGTTGTATTTTCATTAAGAATCTGAATTTTCAGAAATGGATTTCTGATGTTAAGTAAATGATGTGATATATGTATTTCCCAGTTTCTTGGATAAAAGCCTACTTTTGTAGCATATATACCTTTTATGTACCCTGTATTGTGATTAAATTTAACTATAATTGCTTACCCTGCATTCAAAAATGAACCATTACTACTTGCTCCTGTTGCAACCACTTGCTTAAACCTTTGACTTGGTGTTTCTCCAGACTTCTGATTCTGTTCCTATCCAACTATGATCTACTACTTAAAACTACCTGGCTGGAGGGGGAGGATGTTATATATTGAAGGTGAGAGATGTAGGGTATGTTGAAAAGAAATCTAGTCACAAATTCTCTATGACTTGACAATAATAAATTACCTACAGTATTGATTATTGTGTAACAAACAAAGCATTGGTGACAAAGAATAGTCCCATCTTGCTATAATGTGGTGCCAAAGTATAATTTTCAAAACATTAAAAGGCATGATTTTCATACAAATATAAAATTAATGCATATCAAAGATATTGCTTGAGTACCATTGTTTCCCCCAACACCTCATGGCCCACTTGGGTCCTTCTTGGGTCTTGTTTGGAATA
This sequence comes from Eschrichtius robustus, assembly GCF_028021215.1. NCBI lineage: Eukaryota > Metazoa > Chordata > Mammalia > Artiodactyla > Eschrichtiidae > Eschrichtius > Eschrichtius robustus. The sequence goes on along the minus strand of NC_090831.1, from coordinate 50,552,730 downwards.
TGTTCTGAAACTCACCTCTGTCCCCTGTCTGGTTTTGGCCTGTCCACATGTAACCTCTGCTAGTGGGTCCTCTCACTCTGGTGATTCCTCACAGAATACTAGCTACATTTGGAATTATCTTTTCCACCTGGTGCAGATCAATTGTATCTCAATCAAACAAAATTAATTTGTGCTGCTATAGATAGGAATTATTTGCATGGTTTTCAGGCAAGAATCATTTACAGTGTTATCAGTTTTCTACCAGTTAATCTCACCCCACAGAGCTGTAAAATAGCCTAGTCAGTAGATAGTCACACACACCCATAGAATCAGATCTCTGGAGGGTCAATTCGATAACACCCAGCACCTCATGGAAAGGATACTCAGTAATCTTTTTGGTAAATAGTCCCAAACACTATTGATTTATCATGCTGTCACCTATTATTAAATATGACTATCACCACTCACTTTTCTCACCACTCTTGGTTTATTTGTTTCTGTCTCATTATGCTAGCCCACCCCTATTATTAGAAGAGATCCAGAACTCTCCCCCTCCTCAGAGTGTGGACCCATTCTCTTACTGCTTCCAGATAGAGTGTATCCCTCCTCTTCTCAAATCAGAGACCTATAGTATTCCGGACTGTAATTAACCTTTTCCCAAGATTATAAACAGTAGGAAAATCCCACTCCCAGAAACTGTGGTATGGCCTTTCCCCGTGCAACTGAGAAGGCAATCACCTTAGCACAGGATGCTGCCGTGGCATCAGCAGGACAGCCCAGCAACATGCAGAGGCAGCCCATTCCTCAAGTAGTCAGCATGTGGTGCATTAGCTGTAGAACACTCCGTTCCTGAGGGAAACCCTTCTGAGTTCCACTGCCGTTAGGAAGTGGCAAAGGAAGCCAAGGTTGATATTTTGGATGACAGGAGAGCAGAGCTAAACTCCCATCAGGTGGAATACTACATTGAAATACTATAGGTAAAAAAAGGATGATTCGGTTTCATGGTCGTAGTCTAGCGAGGGTCTGAATAAATGGCTCATACGCTAACAGGACGAAAAATATTCAGTAATAGTTCCCCCAAAGAGGTTGCTGTTGCCAATAGAGTGAATGATTTCTCTCACTAAGTTATAGACTAAAAAAGAGCAAAAATTAGTTTCTAAATGAGTAATAGTATTAATATCCAAACTGACATTGCCACTTACTTGCTGGGTAATGTTGGGTAAGCTATGTAATCTTTCTAAGCTTCAGTTACTTAATCTTTGAAATGGGCATTTACTCATAGGATTAGGTGATACACAGGAAGTAGATAGGATGGAATAAAGAATATTGCAAACAAATAATGTTAGTGACTGCTGCTATTACTTTTCCTTCTCCTCCTGCTACTACTATAATAAATATTATTTTATATTCCCATGGAGTTTACTATTAGGTATACTTATTGAAATAATGGAATTAGTTGCAGAAGGGAACCTAATTAATCCAAGCCAAGCAATTAAAAAGAGTATTTGTCTTATCAGAAATAAGGTGTCAGAGCTATTAAAAAATGTTAAGACTTCATTACACCATAAACAAACAATTAAATGATAAAATTCTTAACATGAAATTGAAATTACAATAATGGAGCTGTCAAATTCATACTTTAGAGGCACCAGCACTAATACATAAAAAGCCAGTAATATTAAGAAGTCGTTGAAAACCATTTCTGATTTTCTTCTACCATAGACATCTTTAAAAAAAAAAAAAAGCATTTCTCTTGCCTGAGGCATACTAAATAATGGATAGGTATAAAATGAGTTATCTAAACTCCTAGAATACCATGGAAGGAATGATTACAAAAGAAAGAAAAGGATTATTTCATTTGTTTTTGACTTTAAAAAAAAATTTTCTTTAATGTGTTCTCGTACTGTCATTCAGAGCGGGAAAAAATGTATCAAGGGAGAAAATAGATGTAAAATTTATTAAAGTAATTAGACAGCTTGATGGTTTCAATGAATAATTATGCAGTATTTGAAAGTATCCATCATCTGGTTTCTAACCCATTAGTAATGACCTAGTTTTGTTACTCCCCTTTGCCCTTCTGTTTCCTTCACTTTTTTTCTCACGTGGGCGTATGCTTGTAACACTGGCAAAGTACCTTCTCTTGACAATTTTCGTACCACCTATGTGGAAAAATTTTCTGAACTTGAACAATGATATTTACTATGGTCTAAACTTAAGTACAAAGTCACACTATTTAATTTTTTAAAGTGTTCCTAATTTTTGTTAAACTTTTAAAACTTTTCCGAGCTGCCTCAACTGCCTCTGACTTGAACGTGTAAATTCATCATTTATTCCATCGTACTAGATTCAGAATTTTAACTTCTACTTAAGTCATTAGAATAGGGAAAAAACAGGAATGAATACACAAATGTGATATGATTTTTTTACACTGATGTAACTTTGAAGATTCAATTTGAATTTGAATTTCAGTTTTGCTGACTACTTTGCCATTTGAAATGATCCAGACTTGCTTTTTCTTTTACCAGGTTCCTAATGATAAGAAATATTAAGTGAGACCACAACAAAATTCTACCCACTTAGAGCCTCTAGAGGACAGATAATAATTGCTTTCTAGAAGAGATTTTTCTGGTAGCCTACACAATGGAGGAGATCTAATTTATGGTACTCATATTGCTAGGTACTTTATGTACATTATTTTTTCATTTTAAAGTAATTCTCTAAATTGTGTAATTATGATTATTTTAGAAATGAGCACTTCATTGCTATTGCTAAATCTGAATTCAGAGTCTGTCTTGGTTTCGTTCCACCAAGATATTCCCTATCATGGAGGCAGGAGTGAGAAAGTGCAAATAAAACAAATAGAGTATGTGTCAAAAGCCACAAAAAATAAGGAATATTTGGGTAGAGCAAAATGCCTAATAGATAATGACTAGTATCACCTATTGATTAGTAGTGCTTCAGAGGTTTGAAAAAAATGTAAATTTACTTGGAAGGCTAAATCCTACCAATAGTTCCTGGCATGTCTAACTGAATGCCAATAAAACAGTTCAAAGGACAAATATCTTACTTAAATCAAAATGATATAGGGAAGAATTACATATTTTACTTATTTATTTGTCCATTTACTTATTCTAACATTTGATCTTTTATTTTAAAAAATCACAATAATAAGCCCTTAGAAACCAGGCAAACTGAGAAATCCAAATTTTCTAGAAACTCTCAAAAGGATTTAAGGCACGCACACACATACACACACACATACCCACACTTCGTTACCCCTGAAATTACCTGAGTATTTCAAACCTCATTCTTTTGCACATGCTATCAACATGTCCCCTTTCTGAGAACTCAGAGCATCAATTCATTGAAGTCCCAACCTCCAAACTTATCCTCACTCAAGTACTGGAAGTATTTTAGCATCTGTGAAGTATTCATTGCCTACTGTCTTCCCCGATGAGATTCCCTGTACTATGTTAACACCATTATTATTCTCAGTCAATGCATAATCAATCTTGTTTATATATTTCCTTCAGTACTCTCCACACAGATCCCTGAGGGAGGGAAACCCTCATTTTTATATTTTAGTGCCTCACACAGTGACTGTCAGTGATGCCTTAAGTCGTGTTTGCGTGAAAGAATGTGTGAAGGAATATGTTGCAGTTTATGTATATAAAATCTTAAAGCAAATTTCAGGCTGTGTCCACAAAAATTAGACAATAAATCCAATGGAAGTATTCCTATCTTCTTTTTATTCCTCTTCTGTTTGCGTTTTAGAGAAATGTGTCCAGAAGGACAGACAGTCCTTCAGTTCTCAACCTTAGCTACACAGGGATCACCCCCATGCCAATTAGAGAATCTCTGGGGTTAGGACCTACTCTCTATCTCTCTTAAAACTCTCCAGGATATTCCAATTTGTACACAAGGTGGAGAATTATGTGTCTCTACTGATGTCCTATTCTTTTAATCTAGAATATGAGTAGAAAAGGGGGGAAGGGACATAAATGAGACAATTACAGCAAGTAGGGTATGTTCTCTAGTGACTGAGAAACCTAGAGCCGCTTAATGTGTCCTTCCAGCTATAATCGGGAGGCCACCAAGGTAAAATTTAGATTTGCGTATTTGTTATGAAATTAATTTACCTTCCTACTCTTCTCTCCATATCCAAAGACCCAACTCCCACCTTCTCCAATGCATTTAGATGATAACCAACTTAAAATGTAATCAGTAAAACTCTGATTTAAGTTTGGTGCTTAAACTTAACAAAACTTGTGAGAGATAAGTTACAAGAAGAACAAGACCATGCTTTGTAAAGATACCGCTGGGGACAGAAGCTCCCTATAGGGCAGAACACTTTACGGGTGAGACGACCTTTTATTTTTGGTGAGTAAACATCTGTGTACTTTATAATTGTGATGGCACCTCATAACTATACCCTCACAGAGATGAAATATCTTTTAAGATCATACATTTTGATCCCATTGTATATTAAGCCAAGCCATCTTTTAATAATTATTTGATTTGTAATAAATATTTTATTAATAATAAAAAGTAAACTATTAAAACATGTTAGTAAATAAGGTGGAGTTGTTTTGAAAAGATACTGCTTCATGTTCCGTGGGTTTTATCCTAATATAAACTGTTCTCTGAATTATCAATACAATTATTCTAAATAGAAAGTAAGATTTGTGGCATTTGGTGTCCACTCATATAAGCATTTGAACACTTTAAATACTGCTGTCACTGATCTTTGCTTTCATATAAGATTCAGAGGCTTCTGTGTACAGATACAATAAACTTGCTGAAAACACTTTAACATATAGTTGGGCCTATCCCAACTGCTTTGTGTATTTAAATCTTTTAAGTATATATACGTTTTTACTTGTATTCATTATGGTAGCCAAAAGTCATTATGGCTTAGGTCTTTCTTCATATTCTTGATTTTGTGTAAAAAATAAGCCATTAAGTAAGTCTCTTTAAGAATATGATAGAAAAATTAGAAACCTTGAGTGACCAACTTGCCACCAAATTCTCAGTTCAGTTAATTTAAAAAGTAGTGTTTTTGAATGGATTGGACTTTCGTACATTTGGTTATCGTGAGTCAATAATACTACCTAGTGATTTGAAAACTTTTCGTTTCTGACCTTAATAAAAAGACTTGGAACTCAGTACAGCTGGAATACACTGAGGTTCCTTAACCATAGGTCCCTACTAGAGCCAAGTCAAAGAGGACAGAGAAAGGAACAGGAAAGATTTTTAAAATTCCAACAGATAGGCAGCTTCTAAAAAATTCCTCCATTTTTTTGAAGACTTATTACAGCGTTTGTTTAGAGACAATTCTGGAATTTTAAACCAGGTTACCTTTACTGATAAATAGAATTTCATTCTGCCTTCGAACACTGTGCCAGTTTCAACTGTTTTTTGTTTTTTTGGTCTTTTTTTTTCCCCATTTGTTTGGAGCCTTCCATAACCTCATTTATTCCTTCATTAGATATATATTTATTGCATCTTTATGACATACAAGTTATTTATTCTAATGTTCTAGGTGCTGGGCAAAGTGTTGTTTTAAATATAAAATTTATTTCTCTTATTTTCACAAGGAACGAATTTCCTTAAAAGATTTTTACTCTGTATGTAAAATCAACTTATGCAAAAGAATAGGTCTTCAGTCATTCTCTTAAGTGCAGTTACATTGGAAGAAAGCTGCCAGACAACAGGCTTTGGATTGCAGCATTAAATGACGACTGATTATGCAGTGGCAAATATAAAATAAGCAGTAGTAATCACAAATCCAAGCAGGCAACATTTCAAGGCAAAAATATGACAGAGCTGGGAAAGTGCATAAGGGTAAGAGCAATAGAACAGCATTTATCAGTTTACATAAAGACATGGAAATGTTTATATGCAGGTGTGTGTGTGTGTGTGTGTGTGTGTGTGTTAATTTACACACTGTCCTGAGGGAAATCTGTATAGAGATTCCATGGGCAAGGTTTCTTCAATGATGTTCATGAAGGCATCCTCTAAATTTTCAAAGAAAATGATTTAAATAATTTGGTGAAATTGCAAGAAACTTACAGCATCTGTTTTAAACTCGTCTATCATGCATAGTAACATGAATAAATGCAGACATTCATCACTAGGCACACAACAGAACTTGTGTTCTCCTATTGATATAATTAAATACCCGTAGAAGCCTAAATGCATAATAGCTTCCAGACCCTTTGTTTAATGCCAAAAATCAATGGCTCCGCTTCCAGTGAACTCGATAGGCATATGTTCCTAGTCAGAACCATTGTGAACCCTCTCCAGTTTCTAAACATTTATTGCTGGTACTGTAATAATAAACATCTTGCATTTATAAAATGTAATGTTGCCTAGAATTTTTCATTTTTCAAGAATGCAGAGCACACTATCTAATGGCTCTCATATGTCCACTGTGCCCACGAACAATTTGTCTTCTGAGTGGAGTGTTAATCTGACACCTCAAGGACAGACCTGTTTTCAGAGGGACTCAAAGAAAAGCTAGAAACATTCATAGGCTTCAATAACTACTGAAAATTCTAGTGAACTGTGGCTGGGATTACTCAGAGTTCTGGATCACGTTACTTCTTCATGCCATATTTTGCTTAAATAAGTGTTATTAAAGATGCTAGGAGATTATTTTTTGACTTATTGCCAAATATGTACACTAAACACACATTTAATATATGTGCATATATATAAAATCAAGCTAATGATGACATTTATGGTCCAATTGTTTTGTTTCTCATCTGGACTCAGAGATGGGTGTGTAATAGTAATGTACTTTCCATTTGTTTAAGCCAGTTACATGTGATAACCTCACAGCAGTGATGAAGGAAGCAGATATATTCTTTGGTCATAAACACTGCAGGGCAGAGGAAAATCCCACCTTTAAAGACAAATCCAAGATTTTGGTCTCAGGTCAAGTGTAGCATATTAAACATGAGGCTTTTCTATTTTTTTAAAAAATTAATCTATTTCCCAAAAAAATCCCACAAAAATTGGAGTTTTCTTAATGGCACTATTCTGCTTGGAGTAAAATCTTAGAAACTCATCTCACCAGTGGAATAAAAGATTGTCTCCTGTAAGAAAAATTTAATTGACAGAGAGAGGGAAAATATTGAACTAAAGCTAGAACAAGGCAAACATATTCACACCTGGAGCCATAATGTTTGCTTCTCTTATTTGACATGCATTATTAATCTTAACAATCCCTAAGTGGCTGGAGCGACATGAATATTCACACCGATACCTTGAACTATAACAATGTTTTATACAGGTGTGAGGATAAAATAAAATAAAAGTTATATCCATCAGGCTCACATACACATTTTGCTCATTTCTTTGCTATGCTTTACAGTGAAGAATAAGGTGTTTGCCTACCAAAACTGCCTTCACACAATTTTTAATGATCTCTCCATATTTCTTACCCCAAGGAAATACTTAATTCGGTGCTTTGAAATAATAACTTCTCAAATGGAAAAAGCAACCATGTTTCTCATGTATGTTTATCACAATTTTGTTTCCTGTGCTGATATCCTAGGTTATTTACTTCCTATCTATAAGCATGTAGGCAACAGTTATAACCTGTATGTGATATACAAAAGGCCAAAAGAATGTTTAAGGTAAAAACCATTTTTCATGTGAGTTTAATATTTTAGACCACTTTACTTTTTCACTTAGATTTCAGCTACAAATATTTCCACACAGGCTAAAATGATTCACCAAACTTCCAGAGTTCTATGTGCTCAAGTTCTAATAGTTGAGAATTCAGCATTCATACACTGTAAGCTAGAAATATCTCTGGAATAAGTCTGTGGAGTGTGGCATAAGTTTGTCCCATCATGAGAAGAAAAATTCTGTCTCCTGCCTTCCTTTTTAAAAAAATTGAAATATAACTGGCATATAACATTATATTAGTTTAAGGTGTACGACATAGTCATTGAATATCTGTATATATTGTGAAATGATTGCGACAAGAAGTCTAGCTAACGTTCATCACCACGCATAGTCACAGTTTTTTTTCTTGTGATGAGAACTTTTAAGATTTATTCTCTTAGCAACTTTCCAATATACAACACAGTATTATTAACTAGTCACCAGGCTGTACATTACATCCCCATGACGCATATATTTTATAACTGGAAGTTCATATCTTTTGACCACTTTCACCCATTTCATACCATCCCACAACCCCCTGTCTCAGGCAACCACCAATCTGTTCTCTGTGTCTATGAGTTTTGTTTTCTTTTGTTTTGTTTCATTTTGTTTTTAAGATTCCACATGTGAGATCATATGGTATTTGTCCTTTTCTGTCTAACTTATTTCGCTTAGCATAATGCCCTCAAGGTCCATCCATGTTGTCTCGAATGGCAAGGTTACCTTCTTTTTCCTTTCTCTTTTTTTTTCATAGTCTACACATTTAATCATTTAAAAGCTATAACATTAACTTGTGTCTGTTAGGTAGAAACAACAAGGCTGGGCCTGTTTAAATTACAAGAAAAAAAAGTAATTGTCTGCCAACCCAGTATTGAACAAAACCAGCCAGCTGGCTGGCACTGGGTGGGAAGATGGGAGAGGAAGGGGCACCCCTGGGCAGGTGGCTGAATGCCAGGAGGGACTGGGGAAGAGAAAGAAAAGGGGGTTCCCAGACAGGAAGGGAATAACTGTCCTAATGAAAGGGGTGCAAAAGGCACGTCAGAGAGTGGGGCTTGAAAAGCAGGACAGTTCAGTGCTTTCTCCAGCAGGGCACAGTGTTGGAGGGGCTGAGTGTCACTGCCTTTCCTAGGGCCTGCCTGGCCTGCCTGCCTCTTCAGGACTTGGGGCCCAACTACGCCTCACTCCAACAAAATAGGAGAATCTTCAAGGGTTCACTTCCAATTTTTAAAATCTTTCAAAACCATTTTCCTGCTTAAACTCAAGTTGATTGGCATGACAAAATTTAAGGCAACTACAAACACAACTTCCTATGTTTAAATAAGGGAACCATGGTTAATGAAGCAAAACTGAGAAAGAGGTATTCTTTGAGCTAAATATAGCTTCAACATTCTTTTCAAGGTTTCTTTTTTTTTTTTTTTTTAAATAAATCTTGGCAAAGAGTTTTCTAATCAAATGAACAAACCCACAATGAAGTAAAAAGGCCCATATAAGTAGATGTTTACTCTGAAGAAGTTTTCAGTGCTGTGCATGACCTCTTTGTTGAGTTTCTGATTTTATTTGTTGCTCTTTACACGCCAAGAACTGCTTACTTAAAGCCACGTTTATCTGCAATCTTTCTACTGGCGTCATGCAGTTTTTTAGTTAGAGAAGTGATAAAGGCTGTGGCTCATGAACATGTATAAATATTTTGTTAATTCAACCTTAACACCCCACAGAAGTTAAAGCACTTTGCATTTAACTACCAAGCATTCCTCCTCCAAAAATAGAATTTAGAAAAACTGGTGAAGCAAGTATACAATATCTGAAAATCAAGTTTTATAGCAGGGTTGTTATCTCTAGTGTTTGACATCTGATTATTACTTTTTTAATTAACAGGTTTTATGTTTTTCCAGAAATTCTCATATTCATGTATATTTCATAAAAAGTAAGATTATACGCCACATACGATTTTATAATATTTTATTTGCTTGATATTATAAGAACATCTTTCTATGTAAATAAATATGTACAACACCATTGTAGTGACCAAATAATACTCTACTGATTATTTAGCCATTATTCACATTTAGGATGTTGCCAGCTTTTTCCTATCATGAATAATAACATGATAAAATCCTTATAGCTATTACTTTGAATCTAGATCACTTACTTTACTCACTTAGTTCTTTTGTATTCATTCTCAGGTGTGAACATACTGGGGTCAAAGGGAAATATGTTTTGTCAATGTCCTCTGTAAATAGTTTACCAAGTTACTTGCATATAAACAGTGTGACTCAATTTTGGGGGAATGTTCATAAGTGTTGGAAAAGATAAGAAAACTATTTAAAACTCTACTAATGATAAATTTTAAAAATCATAATAGCTGCTCGTATTGAATTAAGTCTACAATTACTTTTTTTTTTAATTAATTAACTTTTAATTTTGGCTGCATTGGATCTTTGTTGCTGCGTGGGTGCTTCCTCTGGTTGCGGCGAGTGGGGGCTACTCTTCGTTGCAGTGTGCAGGCTCTCATTGAGGTGGCTTCTCTTGTTGCCGAGCACGGGCTCTAGGCACGTGGGCTTCAGTAGTTGTGGCACGCAGGCTCAGTAGTTGTGGGTCGCGGGCTCTAGAGTGCAAGCTCAATAGTTGTAGCGCACGGGCTTAGTTGCTCTGTGGCATGTGGGATCTTCCCAGACCAGGGCTCGAACCCGTGTCCCCTGCATTGGCAGGCAGATTCTTAACCACTGCGCCACCAGGGAAGCCCTACAGTTAGTTTTTATATACTAAAGATATTTAGTATCTCTTTCTGTTTAGATTTTCTTTCTCAATCTTGCTCAGACTTAGGACATAAGCTTTTATATTTAGAAGAGAATAAAATAACTTTGCAGAATTGAGACACATTAAATACGGAAGGCATACAGTCCTTTGAGGAAAAATCACCTGCTCTCTTTTTAGCCATCTGTATGAAAGTGGCACCTCAGTGACCTTAACCACTCAGACTGGATTTCCACATCTTAATCTCTACAAAGTCTATAAAGCCTACCTTAACTGTGGATCCTTCAAAAAATTGTGATGCTTTTTTTCCAGAGTTAATACGTAACATATATGGTTAATTCCTGGGAACTTAATAATTCTAATATAAGGCAATGCCTCAAAGGTAATGCAAAGAAATCCTAAGCTGTTTTTGTAGTAAACTGTTTTGTAAAAAAAAAGAGACTGTCATGCTCTGAACATTTTTCCCTTTGCCCTCATTGCATGTTAACATAATTTTTTAAGTGAATAAGTTAAGGTGGAAATTTGTTATCCTCCCCCCACTCACACACACAAAAATTATACCTGCAGGTTGTACCGGAGTAAACCTAAGGGCAATGTAAATAGCTGAATACTCTTTCTCTATGAATAAGAAAGATTCTGTACAATGAATGTCCTAAACATTGGACAATGATGCCAGAGCCAACTATTCTACTAGAACGTTTTCATATGTCTGTAGAGATTGAATAGTAACAGTACATAAATAGTACGGAGACAATATGCATGGCATATTACTTAGAGTCCACAATATTATTCATGACTTAGAGGGTGAAACAGTAAATATGAATGTTGTACAAGTAAGATAGATGACAAGAATACCATAGTTACTGGTTCTTCGGTAACATAGGCATTGCTTTGCATCACCTACTTGTAAACAAGGGATTATTGTCTCAAATTCCCTACAAACTTCCCCAAAGAAAATGCCAGTCATCACTGTAGCCCTATTGGCTTTAATTAAGTGTCATGAGAGAGGGATCCAAGGACAGACGATCTAAGATTGTGCTAGGGAACATAATAATTTTCCATTAACTTTAGCAAGAATTGCTAGCATAACTTCAGGTGTTGAAAAGTGCTTCAAAAAAACTAATGTCCCTCCTTCTGGATATTTTTTTTCTAACAAAGGAGGGAGACTGATTGCTGGAAAGGATTCTTGGCATCTGAATGTTTGACAGACTGTCTAGTTCTTTCTTGTCTGCTTCTTTTTTAATTTTGTTGATTTGTTTTTAAGACATCACTTAAAATGTTATGCCATTTGACACAATAGGATGCCAAAACTGACATGAAAAATGACTCAGCAAAATGCAAGTTTGCTCTGAACTACTATGCTCGTATAAGTCATTAATATTACTAGTAACCCCGAATGCAGTGCTTGGTGACATAGGGAAAGAACTCCTAGTATTTATTGTTTGTTTATTTATAGTTACACAATACCCCAGGCAGTGTTTTATTATAGAAGCGTGTTTCTAATTGTAGCCTTAAAACAAGTAAAAAACAAACAAAAAAATGTAAACCACTAATGAAATCAGTACTTTGGGGACAAACTCACATTATTCAGTTTATTTTTCAAAATGTGTTTATTCAATTAGTGGTTTAAATACATAAAAATTAACAACAAATATGCTCTTGTTCTGTCCAGGTAATAATTACTAATACCTGTGGAGAAGTATATTATAAAAAACAAAATAACAAAGAAACTAAGAACATTATTAGATTTTTTCCGCTGCACCTTCAATGGTTGATGATATATCATTATTTTAAATGACGTTGTTAGCCTGGGTTATTTACAAATACATTTTCATTCCATTATATATGCATTCAAAGTCTGTGTTTGTCTATAATACCATTTATGTTTAGAATGAAAACTGTTGCCTAAATGAAATTACTTGGTTTCTATTCAATTTATTTGTAACATATTCTGAAAGTAGCTTATTGTTAAAGTACTGTGTTAAGAAAATAAGAATTTAATAATTTATTGTACTGATATAAGAGTCTTCACAATTAATTTTGTTTCAATTTTATGATGATGAATGATTGATTATAAAGTAATTTAAAATAACACAATATGTGGTGATGATTGGAAATCACAGTTGGCACCTTTTTACCTCTTGCTTTAACTACCAAAGGAAAAAAAACTTAAATAGCTCAAAGTGACTCCAAGATAAATTAGTGTCATGATGAATTCTTAAAAAATTATTAATATATTCATTTCCAAGGTAAAAAAGCAAAAACATGAAAATTATGCACCTTTATTTACTTTAATGCCTGAGATGAATGTGATTTTTTTCCCTATATTATCACTTTATGGGCAAAGAACAATAATTATATTGTGAAGGAATCATGGTAGAAAAGACAAAAGTTCTTAACTCTACCTAATAGCCATCGGTTATGAACCTACCATGTGTCTAGAATACATCAGGTGGAAAGGACCAGCATAAAACATACATGACATGGCCCTGTTTTTATAGTTTTATAGTTTCTGTGTAAGGAAGAACTTCACACAAACCAAGTATAGAATAAAATAAAAAGGAATGTCAGAAAATTTAGCGATCATACCATATGTTAAAGACTCTCAGGGAAGAAACCGAAATAAAAATATAAAAGCAATTAGCACATTTGGAGGTTATACACAAGTTCTAATTCTTTAAATGACTGAATTTGTTTAATTCTTACTTTCTCAGTGAAAAAGCCAAACATATACAAGCTGAAATTTTTGCACAAAAATTTCCATATGTTAACTTGCTTTTGTAACAGTTAGTGTAGGCTAAACTGCAGTAACAACCAAGCAGTTTATTTCCTGTACACATAATGATCAAGAATAGACATTCCTAGTTGGACGGCAGCTCTCTTTCATGTGGTAATGCAATGACTCTCAGGCTCTGCCTTTTCCTAGGACCATGTCACCTGCCACCTCCAGTCAGCCGAAAGGGAAAGTCAGGGTGAAAGAGGCACATATGCCCTTATTATAAGCCCAGACTTTTGTGCTATTGGAAGAACTTGGCCACATCCACCTTCAAGGAGATTGGGGAAGGTAGTCCAGTCATGTGCCTGACTCTACTTCTATTACCGTGGAATGGAATTTGGTGGACAGCTAGTGGTATTTACCACAGTTTTTATTAAAATGCTTGATTGATAAAAACAAGAAATTACTCTGACTTTCTTGACTTTCAGCCTCAGATATTACTGGCATAATTAGGTATATTTTTGTATATGCTTTTCATTCTGTCTATAGCAAAGCCTACATCTCTCTTTTCAAAATCATTTTAGTGAGTGTAGCAGGGGATATTTATTGAATAAAGAGGGTTATATATCGTTTTGTAAGTTATTATCTGAATTATTTCTTCATAAACACTTTATCTGTTCATTAAAACTGTATTTAGGCATATCATATAAATCCTGTCTTCAGCTAACACTCTCCTGATAGAACGCTAACTAGTTTTTAATATCAGAATTCCTTAAAACATAAATGTATCTTTGATGTAGCTTTCTACTGATACTTATTGAGGAAAAACTTGTATATATCTTCAAACTTAAAGATTTTTCCAAAATTGTATGGAGGGGAAGTCTCATGTTACCTTCCACATATAACTGTAGATTAGCAAAATCACAGGTAGATGTTTTAAAAAGCATTCTGAGTGCTGATACAGGGGATGTGACTATCAAATGTTGCTGCCACTAAGAGGATCATCATGGGATCACACTTAGTGTCATTATTTTCTCTCCTTGTACAGATATACTGAGCTAGTTTTGTTAATGCCTGCTTATACTCAGCCCTTGTTTTTGCCTCATGTTATTAATATAAATCGTCTTCAAAAGTCTGAGAGAGCTTTGAAGAAAAGTGTGGGGAAATAAATAAACCATGTGAGAAGAACACTTACAGTAGAAGGAAAAATGAAAATAACACGGAAAACGGAGAGCCACCAAAGACTTCAAGTGCATGCTTCTCACTTCTCAATTCTCATAAGTCACCACTGTATGTACTATAATAACAAATAGTGAAAAAATTAAGCAAAAAGTCATAAAGCATTTTGGTAGTAATATATGTAGTGGGACAAAAAATACACCATTTTATGTTAGAAAAGATTTGGGTAAACCTGGAAAAGTGGATGTTAAGTCCCAGTGACCAGGACTTGATTCTGTACTATGTTGATCAAGGAGAAGTGAATAACATATTTGAGAAGCTAAAGGTGAAGGCTGGTGGTGAAGGATAAACTATTAAAGGTGTTAAGCCCTGAATTTTGCTACATCTTCAAGCCATACTCCCTATTATCAAAACAACGGGGAAAGCAGCTGCCCCTAACAGTGAGGTGGATGCCATATTCCTGTTTCATTTACAATAAAAGAAAAATTATTGATGAGGGAGGCTATACCACTGAGTAATTGTTTGGTGTAAAAAAAAAAAAAAAAAAAAAAAAAGTTCTGTTTTGGAGTGCATGCCTTTCTCAGCATTTATCTTACAGCAGAAGAAGAAAGCATCTGATCACAAAGCCTCTAGGCGAGGCTGACTTAACTGCTGGGGGTTAAGTTCAAACCCTTTCTAGTGATCCTTCTGTAAACCTCTATGCCCTCAAGAAATGCTCAGAAGAACATCACCAGCTGTCTAGAGTTTCAGCATCAATACTGGTTGATGAGAAGGCAGAGAGTTTGCTACAAATGAGGAACAGTATATGGAACAAATGAATTCCTCGGTTTGTGGCCAATTTCAAAAGCTTTGAAAATGTGGTTGATGCCAAGGGGGAAATTGTTGCATTTGCAATGGTAAGTGGCTTGGAGGAGATCAAAGAAAATGATAACAAGAGATTTTAGATTTCACCCAGAGAAATGGCAATAGTAGTCTGAAGAAGACCACAGTGGTAAAAACCTGGAAGAGCAGTCAGTGAAAACTCTGGACATCAACTTAAAGAAGTATGGATTATGCAACAAAAAGCATCATCCTCGAATGTATCATGAGTAGTCTTTCTTTGAAAGTGGTCTGATGTCTCTCGTAACACCATTCAGAGATCTCCAAACATAAAACAAAAGCAGAAGTGTAAGCAAAGCTCTATTTTGCATTGATTTTAAAATTCAAAAGCCTCTGCTAGATCCCTTAAAATGGTTCAAAACCTTGTTCAGTAATGCCAACAGCAGCATGAAAATAATGGAAAATCTTAGTTAGATCCCCTGAATCTAATAGTTTACCTAAAATTGTCCCTGTTTCATCCAACTCATCCACGCCATCATGTTTCACACCAAGTGACAATTTCTGCTGTACTCCTTTCCCACGTTATTTCTCAACTTGTTTCCAAGTTTCAAGACCCCGCTTAAGCTAGCAATAGTTTATTCCTGGAAATTTCTATGGAAGAAGGGGTCAGCAACCTGTGTCTAATTATAAATACTGTAGATAGTAAATATAGTAAATATATTCCCTGTCACAATTACCTAACACCGCCCAACTCAGGTGTCATGATGGGTTTTATCTTGGCGCTGTAGTTTGCCAAATTTCGTGATAGATGATATTCAAATATGATCAGTGTCAATTACTTCACTTCCTGTGTGTGCGTACTGCACCTGATACCAAGAGGTGGCATCTGCTCCCCCTTTAATTTGAGCTGGTTTTAGTGCTTCACTTGTAACTAAGAGAATACAAGAGAAATAGTGTTTTGAGGTTTCTGAGGGCTAAAGTATAAATTCTGCCTGGGCCTCTTGCGATGCTTGCTCTTGTAGTGTCTCCTGTCTGAAGTCAGCCACTATGCCATGCGTGAGAAGGCCATGGAGAGACTGTGTGTGGGTGCTCCAGGGGACAGTCCCGTTCAGCTCCTGTCCAATAGCCAGCAACAACTGCCAGCTATGTACACGAACAATCTTGGAAATCCAGTCCAGTTTCACCTTTCAGTAACTATAATGACAGCTGCCATCTAACTGCAATCACACGGGAACCCTAAGCTACAACTACCCAGCTGAGCCCAACTAACCAACAGGATTGTGAAAGATAGTGATATGTTTTTAAGCCACTTGTTAGGCTATAAGAGATAACCAGAACAATCATGTGGTGTCTTTTTAATTGTACATTATAGTCTGCATTTTTTTCTACAAATGTTCATGTCATTGTAGTTGACAAGTTGTATCATAAATGAATGTGTTTTGCAAGGTGTGCAAACAGTACAGTGTACTGCATTTACTGCTTATTTTTAAACAATCCATATCATTCTTTTGTTAATCAGAAACTAATGTTTTAAAACATATTACATCCTAAAGAAGATGTGGTACATATATACAATGGAATATTACTCAGCCATAAAAAGGAATGAAATTGTGCCATTTGCAGAGACGTGGATGGACCTAGAGGCTGTCATACAGAGTGAAGTAAGTCAGAAAGAGAAAAACAAATATTGTATGATATCGCTTATATGCAGAATCTAGAAAAATGGTAGAGATGAACTTATTTGCGAAGCAAAAATAGAGTCACAGATGTAGAGAACAAACTTATGGTTACCAAGGGGGGGGGGGTAGGATGAATTGGGAGACTGGGACTGACATATATACACTACTATGTATAAAATAGGTAACTAATGAGAACCTACTGTATAGCACAGGGAACTCTACTCAGTCCTCTGTGGTGATCTAAATGGGAAGGAAATCTAAAAAAGAGGGGATATATGTATACACATAGCTGATTCACTTCACTATACAGCAAGACTAACACAACATTGTAAAGCAACTGTACTCCAAGAAATATTAATTTAAAAAATAAAAAGCACTATATGCATTAAAAATACTACATTCTAGCATGGTAGTTTGCTACTTATATACTATAGTCATTTTAGAAATTGGTTAAAGATTTGAGATTGATGAGCCATAAATATATCATAATTTCTCCCATTGAAATAGTAGGAAATGGGCTTCCAGTAATCATTTTCACACAGAACTTCAGATTTTCAGAAATGAATTGCTGACATTAGTGGGGAGTGCCTAGATAAACTATTTTAGGCTATAACTGCTATTAAGACAAAGAATATTAAATTTGCCATTATTCAGTCTACAGATGTGGCTCTGTTTAAATACCATATTATTTCATATATGTGAATAGTTGTGTGAATGACTTCCAGTAAGCTTGTAATGAAATTACATGCATTTTATTTGAATTAAAAATTCTGGTACTATTAGATTTAAGCTGAGAAGCTATCTGAGTTATAAGAAAAATGTCTGTATCTAGTTTCTTTAGGTTTTTAATAAGAAGTGACAAGTCTGGGAAATATAATTTTAAATGATTATTTACCTCTTTCAAGCCCAGAGGTAAACTAAGGACATTATGGTAAAAAATGCTACAAAGTCACTTTTAGTTGTTTTCTGGTCACTTCCTTTTGAGTACATGACTGTGAAGGAGAAAAAACAAAAAGCAAAAAGCTTGTACATTGTTTGGCTTTTAATGGGGCTGCATTGACCTAGGCTGCTCCTCTGTTTACAGTCATTCAAGATAAAAAGAGAAAGACAAATATGTGATTTACTTGCAGTAATACATAACACCCTGATCTAGAAAAACACAAAATAAAACCTTGGTATAGACCCTCCAGCATCAGGTGTAATGCAGATTTAGTGAACACTCTTGCTCTTCCCCTGAGCATTACTTCGACCTAAATATAAAAAAAAAACAACTTTCTTTATTCCATTCTCGAGTTCTGAAAAAAATATATGTCAGGCTTGGCTTGTAAAATCAGCGGACACCTCTCTATGCTTGGGCCAAAAACCCCTGAAACAGATCCAGAGAAAGCAATAGTTCTGATGGGAGATTACAATATGTTTGAACATTTCATATTTCACTGTGAATAAGAAGCATTCAACTTACAAAAAAAAAAAAAAAAATTGTGTACCTGTGTTTGAAAAAGTTCAAACACCTAAACAGAAGAACAGATGTCACGTGTATTTGGATGCAATGTAAACGAAGGAAAAATACTCCTAGTAAAGACATAATTTAATACTATCACTAAAAGGTAAACAGATGTCTACTTATCACATCAGAATTGAGACTTGATCATAAAGTCACAAATCCTATGACGTATATTTAAATCAGCATGTGTGTAAAATATGGAGAAAAATTAAGCCACCTATAAGTTGAAAACCTTGGAAGTGTTCTGTCCTCAGACTGTATTATCACTGAACTTCGAAGAGTGTATTTTGGCAACATTATCGGATCGATGTCCCAAGGGTTGAGTTAAAACAAGACTTGCACCATATGTAGACATACAAAATGTTGCTCGTTGGATACCGCCATAAACAATATGCTACAGGCCATCTCAACCCCTTGCTTCTTTTCTTTCTGGGGCTCCCAAGGGTAGGACAAGTATTTTTCATAAAATAGAATTTCTTCCTAAGTTGCAAGACACAGAGAAGAAATAAATAGAACTGTAACAGAAGCAGATACCAGATCCCGGATATCAGAAACTATGAAAATGCTGGTGTGCCTATAGCACTGAGGCAATATTTAACTGGGGGAAACCCTATAGGCAGCAGGGAAAGGCTCCTTAAGGCTACAACTATGTCTCAAGGAATTTCTTTGAGCAATATGCTTCTAGGTGAATTCCCACTTCATACTTCATTTGTTCCAGTTTTTGATAGGGACGATAGATAAACTCCAAAATTCTGAAATGACCACCTCATAAACTTCAAAGCACACTTGGAAGTATGTTCACAAAAAATATAAATTTAATTTAAAGTACAATTAGCTATTTGGACGTATCATCATTTAACGAAAAACATCTGGATTCGTTTACTTATTAGGACATCTGATGACTGAATTGCCAGAATTGATTAGCTGCTGTGTTATAGACATTCAGTGTGCTGTAAGGAGAAAATAAGGTCCGCTAGAAAGGAATTTACATAATCTGGGTCTTATTTACAGTTTCTAATATGTTCTTGAGCAGGAAACAGAGGAGACATTGAAAACAATCCTTTAACACTGCATATTATTCCCCTGAAACTAGTGTCTGACTACTAACTAACATGTTTTAAGTGAGATAAAGGGCACTAAAAAACTGCACTATATCACTGATTGTGAGATGGAATATTTCACACAGGCTAAGCTCTTAATTTGAGGTCAGCTTGTATTTGTGGTGGTATTTTCAAGATTCTGAACAAGAAACATTTAATGTTACTAGAAAGTGGTTTTTTTCCCCCATTCTTGTTGATAATTTTTCTTTTTGGAAGCATATATATCAAATATGAAAACACATGAATATTCTAGATAAGATTATAACATTTTTATGAGTTTCCAGATTCTGAGTATATTTCCTAGGATTCCTGGTATTCCTCTCCATCTTTCCACTTAAAAACTGCTTAGTTGATGTTTTGCTTATTTTAGACAGGTAAACATATTATTGAAAGGTTTGATATTTTAAATTAAATTTTAAAAACTCTTAGATTAATTTAGCCCCATTTGCAATAATTTTTCATTTTCAAAATAGAAAAACTAAAATCTAGGTTAGGATTTTGAGACTCACTGGCAACATACATTATTATTTTTTTTTCCTTTAATGGGACAGATGCACCAATGATGTATTGTCAGTTGAAGTTCACTTTTGAAGACTTTCAAACAGCTTGTATATACTTACATGTGGGAAGCGATAGCAACAGGGAAGTAGAATGTTACTGCAGATCACTTGAGATTTAGCAAGAGCCTTTTATAATATTAGGTAACCTCCTGGAAATGTGATTCTATTCTACCTTCACTGAGTCTAAGATATACTAAAAAGATTCAAGTCCCTGGAGAACTGCATGCTGTCTTAAACAAAACTCACAATTGTTTTTTGAAACTTATTTCATCATTCTTGAAAGATGAGGAAAGATTGCTTTTTCCTCCCATATTCCATCATTATATATATAATGGAATATGTAGTAGAGTAATAATACTCTTTGAAAAATATTAGGAAATGCAGTGTTAAAGTGCTATGTGCAATATAAATCTTTCCAGTTAAAATGAAAATTCAAAAGGAGTTGCTTGAATTTGAATGTGTTTTGTGACAATTTATAACTCAGTTATTGATTCATATTTTTAAAGCAATGTATATAAAATTGTAACAGAATACTGCATTAAATTAAAAGCACTTGGCTTTGGAATCAGAAGAAAACATCAATTCAAGAAAGGAGAATGGAATAGATAATTGTAAGCTCAAGTTCTGAAAACTAGGTTCCTGAAGTAATAGAGGTCATGAGGGAAAAGTAGGGGACAGCAGGAAATGGAGAGAGGGAATGAAACCAACATTTGATGCTTACATTTATTTAGTTCCCTCCAGTTTCCATTGTATCTCCATGACTCTACCCTTTTGTGTGTGTGTGTGTGTGTGTTTTAAAACAATTTGCTTTTTACATTTTGTGATTTGCTAACTTTCTCTAAACCTCTCTTCTTGCAGCCTTCTTATTACCTCCTTTTTCCCATGGAGCCATCATAATCTCAGGCTTCCTGTTCTATCTCTCCCAGCACCCTAACAACTCTAGCTCTAACAACTTCTAGCTCTCCCTGACTTTTAGTTCCAACATCTCTTTGACCCTTATTTCAGCCATCACCTACTTGGTTCCTGCTTAGAACACACTAGCCTGGAACACTCCCCAATTCCTTGGCCCTTTGTCTAACTCTGCTTCCAAGGCTAAGTGGTGGCTCTGCTGCACCACTAAACCCATATCCTCTGTTTTTATTTACAAAATATCTCTGGGTAGCATGAGCATATGATTAATTGAACCACCTGGGGCCACCAACAGAAGAGGACACTGGCTGGAATGACAGGCATGAGCAGAGACTGTCCTGGTCACACCTACCTTTAGGGAACATATCCTGTTTAATACGTTTAGTGTTGTCATGTTAGTCCCTTGGGAATATCGTCTCAAGGTTTAAATAGGGTGTTTTCACACAGGGCACTTGGAACAGCAGCAGCAAGAGAAGCAGCAGCAG
Organism: Eschrichtius robustus; assembly: GCF_028021215.1. NCBI lineage: Eukaryota > Metazoa > Chordata > Mammalia > Artiodactyla > Eschrichtiidae > Eschrichtius > Eschrichtius robustus. Next base: position 50,531,369 of record NC_090831.1, on the reverse strand, counting down.
CTAACACTTATTAGAGGGAGGCGTATTTGTCACACACTGTGCTAAGCATTTGGCTTTGGTCTCACATATGCACATAATTGTATCAGTTGGTTTCAAGGGCAGGGTAGATAAAGCCAACTGAAACTTCACTTTACATTTTATCTAATGGCAAATAAAATAAAATAACTGCTATATATAATCTGAGGGCTAAAATTTCTCAATTACTGGTTGAAATTGTTTTATATCTATATATATACATATGTGTATATATGTATATATATATAGACATATATATATGTACCATTTGCCAAAGAAGTTCTGCCAATGTTTCATACAGCTACAAGAAAAGCTTCCTTATAATAAACCCAACTGTCTCATAACATAATTCAATGCAGCCTTTTGGAGACATACAGTCAGTTCTTTTTATTCATGATAGTTATTTTCTATAAAGTCATTGCAAATACTGAATTAATGAATACTGAACCATTACTCCTAGGGGAAATACAGGCTTAGGTTCCTATGAACTTCTGGTTACAAAATTGTCATCACCTGAGCAACACATAATCTTGCTTTAGGTGTATTTCTGTTAAAGACACTATCTATAATATATATTGTTGCATCATTAACATTGAATTCACAGCCAACAACACTATAACTCATGCCTGAACAGAGCTTATCTAACACATGTATTTTCTCCTTAAGGCACATCACAACGTTTTTGGGCTTAGGAACACTAGCCAGCAATTCGACACTATGCTTGAGGGCTATTTTAAACAGCAAAATCAGCAAGAGAAAGCATAAATATGTGGAAAATGTGGCACTGAATGGACCCCAAGAAGGACACTTAGTTATGGTACGAGAGCTGAAATAAGTAGGCAAAGCATCATCTTGTTCAAGCTGAGAAAGTGCACATCTGGAGGCTCACATTTTCACTGCTTTGTGCATGTCTGCAAATGACCGGGAAAGTACCACAACATTGACTTGGGAGTAACAAATAGACTTTAGTGAGTAGAAAAGACAGAACCCACAACTAATGAGGGATCTCAAATAATGAGGCTCAACTGTAATTTGAATTTTGTCATTCTCCCCTGCTTAAAAATCATGTGATTTTTTTAAAAGGGACTTTGCATTAGAAAGGAGAAAAAAGTGACTCAGGCCCTGGGTGTTGGGGGTGGGAGGTGGGGACAGGAATCCTACAATTGCTTCATAATTACATTTGCAACAATACAAGCTGTTTAACGTGGCCTGCAAGGCCCTGCCTCATGCCACCCTGTTTACTTTTTAAAGGTCCCTACTACGTCCAAGCACGCTGATTTTCTACGTGTTAATGACTCCCTCCCAAATCTATCTTTCCATCCCTAGCCTCTTACTAAGCTCTGAGCCATAGTCTCATGTATTCAGCTCCATACTGGAAATCCTGGTTCAGATGCCTAAGGAGCAACTCAAACTTATAAGCAAATACAACTCATGACATTTCCTCCCAGTTCTGCTCCTCCCTGGGTCTTGTTTTTCACCATAAATGCCACCAGCATCCATGAGACACTCTGGCCACCTCAGCCATCTTTCTGGCCCTACATCATGCCAGTCTTAGTCTAACCTCTAAGACCTGGCGTTTGCTCTTTCCTCAGGCTGGAACCGTCCTCCGATGTTTTCAAGGCTGTCTCCTTCACATTCAGATCAAATGCCACACGCTCACTGACTCCTTCCATGACTGCATGCCCTCCAAATCATACTATCATATCAACTTGTTTTATTTTCTTCACAGCACTTCTCACTATCTGAAATCTTTGAGTCATTTATGTGCTTATAATTTTTTTTAAACTGCCCCATTCCATTGGAATATATTACCCTGGAGTAGTGACTTTTCCTCCTTTACCATCCATTTCCCTCACTTAGAACAGACGCAGTACACAGTAGGTGTTCTGATATCTGTTGCTGCCTGGCCTTTTCTAGGGTATCACCTGCACACTTTTCTGCCCCAGAGCCATTGTGCTCACTGTTTCCTAGGTGTGGACTAACCAACAATAAATCATTCTCCGGCTCTCATCTGAAATGTCAGTTTCTAAGTGAAACCTTCTGAACTCTAACCCTTACCAATGCTCAAGTACTCTTCTTGCTCATCTCTGGGTATTTTCTCATGTGACACCCTATATGTATTCATATCACATTTTACTTGTTAAACACCTATTGTATCCACTAGCATAGGGGTCGATAAACTATGGCCCATGGACCAAATTTGGCCCACTGCCTGTTTTTGTAAACAAATGTTTATGGAAAGACAGCCACACTTGCTTGTTTCAGTGTTATCTATGGCTGCTTTTGTGCTGCAACAGCAGAGTTGAGTAGTTGCAATGGAGACCATATAATATTATATTTAAAGCCTAAGATATTTAGTATCTAACTCCTGCCTTAGGCTATAGGCTCCTTGAAGTCAGTGATTCTCTTTTATTCACTACTACATACCAAATACCTAACATAGTACCATGCATAGTTGGTACTTAGCTGTTATTTCTTCAAAGAATATTGAATGATTTAATATTGGAAATGATGTGATTAAGAAAATTTTTTATATTCAAGAATGAGCAGTCTTTTGTGTGTGTGTGAGTGTAGTTGCTTTTTGTTTTCTAAATTGCTTGATCCTAATTCTTTAAGCTAGACTTGTTTCCCATTATTTCCATTTGTTATATTATATTAAAACAACACAAAGAAGTCTATCTAGTATATATCTAACTATTGCTGAAGTGCTAAAGAGAAAAATTTTGTGTGAATATTTTTGGCCCCTAGATTTAATTCACAAAAAGTACTAGAATGTGGTGAGGGATTTCTCCTGTGTCCTGCTGGCATACAGGTATCATTCCCCACTCTTTTTGGCATGGAATTGCTGTAGGGAGTATTTCCAATACTATTTCAAATCACCTTTCCTCTTGTTATTATAAAGATATCACCGTTGTGCATCCTCTTAGGTTGGGTCTCGGTCTTCTGTTGCACTACCTTGAATTTGACCATCTGAACTCTGTTCAGTTCATTTCTCACTGCTTTTCTAATTTGCTGAGTTCATTTTGAACACTGAATCTGTCTTCCGTGAGCAGCTCTGTCTTTATTCTCTTCAGAAGATTGAACTCATCTACAAATTTGATGAGCCTATTCACTATTCCATTTTCCAGGTCACTGAAGAAACACTTAAGCAGCCCCGGAACCCAAGGTGACCCCTTTAAAACATCACTTGTTATGTCTCCCCAGGCTGACACTTACTCATCAGTAATCTTTCTCTGGGTATAGACAGCCATTCGGCCTACTGACAATTGTTTGCACAAAGTAACAGAGCAGCAAAAAGAGTGTTTAGGAAAAGTATTTTGCCTTCTGCTTCACTAAAATAATGCGGAAAAGTGGATGACTCTGTTTAGAAGTTGAATCTCTTTTGTCTATGGAGAATCATATTTTTGCATAATCAGCTCTGCTGTGTGGCCTTTCATAAACACCATGATTAGACAGCTAGTTGGTCACTCTTGTTTTGTTGTGAACAGGCTCCATTTATATTCAAGCCTCCTTTGTATCTGTATTCTCTGTCCCCTGTATTTGAGTAATTACCAAGTCCTGTTCATCATACTACTGCTTGGAATTTTCCTTTGCTCTGTTGTTATTACTTAGAGCCTCAGGTCAAGCCATCACCACCTCTGGCTAACCTACTGGGAAAAAAAAAAATTAACTTATGATAATCTTACCTCTAAACTCTTGTGATGCTCTCAGAGGGAAATATCTTGTCAAATATTATGTTATTTTATGATTCCCAGTCTAAGGAACCTTAAGTGGCTTCCAATTGCCACTCAAAATAAGATAAACTTCTTAATATGGCATTCAGAAACTTCTTGTTTGCTTTTACTCTGCAGTGTTTAAAGCTCAATTCACGCTTAGCATCCTGATAAGCAAGCATGGTTACCAATGCAGCATCTCCATAATCACCAACATTATTTTATAATAACATTTGCTAGTAACTTAGAATATGCTTTTATTAGCAGTATTATTATTTTACAATTCTGTTCATCTTTACCAATGTAATAGTCACTATTCACTTCTTTACGTATTCTCATGAAGAACAATCTTGTTGGCACTTGCAACTTGTTATATACATTCTCTATAATATTATAATCATCTCTGGATGTTTACTACTGATGAATTGTACATTTGCCTATGATTTCTTAGTAACCTCTTCGGATCCTTTGCAATAACTAACTAAACCAAAAACAGAGCCTTGAACACAATGTATAATTATGAGTGTGCTTTACTGACTAAAAATAAAGAATATTACTATTAGCATGATTGATAATCATCAGCACTGAAAAGCAAAAAAGAGACACAAAGATATTACCTAATGTGCTTATAAAGTCAGAAAACCAAGTAAAGGACAATTTAAAATATATATATACTAATAATTTAAGTGTAATTTAATTCTCTTTTATGAAAAGTGTTAATAATGTTTCAACTTATATTCACCACACTGCACATAGTAGATTTGCATATAGTAGATACTCAATAAAAAAATCTGTGGTGGAGAATTATTTGATTGACAGTGTAAGAGTACACAGAGGTATACGTTTCTAACTCTATTTTCCTATGTTACAAATGAATTTAGGGAGCTGAGAGAGGAGAGAGAACAAGGAAAATTTATAGAAATGCTGTGTACACAGCACCCATTAAACACTACCCTTTGGCAGCATAACGGTAGTTTCTGAGATTCATTAATAAGGGAAAGTAGAAGGATACATAAAAGTATGCATAATGATTTCTAAATTTAAAGAACCACCTTGGAGGAAAAAGTTACTTTCATTTCCTAAGCAACAAAAGAGTACAAGATAAAATTTACATGGGCTTTGATGCTAAAATATTTAGCACATGCTAAATATTCAATCAATGTTTAAAAGTGCTAAAGAGTGTAAGAACTTGAATTATCAAGACTTTCTGCAAAAGAAAAGAGAGGAAACAAAGCTCAGATTTATGGGTAATCTAAGGCATTGACAAACAATTCATTTTTTATAAACATGTTATTGCTAAGGTGAAGATGTGAGGAAACTTAGATGCACTTCCTACAAATTTATTAGCAAGAGTTTATGATTGGATCAAAATACATACTATAATAAAGATTTTGGTCTTGATTATTGCTCTATGAAAATCTGGATTTACTAAATAGGTTGTACTGCCTTGTACTTTTCCGTCACATAAATATAACGACACATGTAACATGCCACTGTGAAATGTTAAAAGTATTGTAGAATGATTATTTGAACAATGAAAACCAGGTTTCACTCCTCTGATACTTCCTGCCTAAAAGATTTTTAGCATTTGCTTTAGTTTTTTTCAGATTCCTTCAGTCCTCTTTAAAAAGCAGTGTCTAAATAATCATCATCAAAATGTGCTGTAGTGAATTTCCACAAATCACGTGACAAGTTTTATACCTTGGTGACAGAAAACGTTTCTTTATATAAGCTTAGGGAAATATTCTTGAAGCATGGAAATACAGTTATCAATCTTTTTCTATATGTATAAGGTAGGAGGTAGAGCTTTAGCAATCATTCTCGGTTGTCAATCCTCTCAAGTCCAGCTGTATTTTGTATAATTACTAAAATCAGCCAAGATTAAGAGGCAAGGTGACATGTTTCTAATGCTTTGGAGTGTTATTATCTGTCTATCACTTTCCAACTGTATGACTTTTATATCTTGTAGCCTCAGTTTCCTCATTTATAAGATTAGGTAAGAATAGTAACACTTCACAGAGTTGTTATGAGGAATAAATGAGTTAATTCCTATAGAGTAGTCTATGCATTTCCTAGGGCTGCTGTAACAAGTTACAATAATCTTCGTGGCTAAGAACAACAGAAATTTTCTCACAGTTTTGAGAAATTGTGTATTTCCTCACAAGTCTGGAGGCCAGAGGTCCGAAATTAAGGTGTTGTCAGTATTTGTTCCTTCCAGAGGCTCGGAGGGAGAATCTGGTCCATACTTTTCTCCTAGGTTCTGGTGGTTCCCAGCTATCTTTGACATTCTCTGGCATGTAAAAACGTCATTAATCTTTGCCTCTTTCTTTACATGGCATTCTCCTCTGTGTCTCTCTGTATCTTTTCTTCTTCTTATAAGGGCATCAGGCATTGGATTTAAGACCTACCCTAGATTCAGGATAATCTCATTTCAAGATTCTTATAATTATATTGCTAAGGCCTTATGCCCAAATAAGTTTACATTGTGAGGTTCCTGGTGAACATGAATTTTGGGGGGAACCTATCCAACCCATTACAAGTGCTAAAAAAGCTGACACAAAGTAAGTACTCAGTTACAAGAGTCAAAAACTGGAAAAATTTAAATAAATACTAATACAAAAATGAATATATAAATTATGAGTCACATGTGAAACTTTTATAACAGTGATTAAATAATGAACTCAATTTATTCATATCAACATCAATAAATCTGGAAAGTGCAATACTGAGTATTAACAAGTAAACTTCAAAACCCAATGTATATAATTAATAAATTAATACTATTGCATTTTAAGGCTACAAATACCAAATTCATGATAAGTATTGATTTTGGTAAGAGAAGAGGAGTATAGGACTGAGAAGAAGAGAGAATATCAGGGTCTTCAACAACTTCTGTAATAATTACTCTTAAAAACATATTTTTCCATTTAATTTATAATAACATCAAAAGAAAATACTTAGTAATAAACTTAAGCAAGAAGGCAAAAAATTTGGATGCTGAAAACTACAAAACATTGCTGAAAGAAATTAGACACTGATAAATGGAAACCCATTTTAAGTTCATGGATTGGAAAACTTAATATTGTTAATATGTCAATACTGCCCAAAGCAATTGACAGCTCTTATGCAATCTGTATCAAAATTCCAAGGATTTTTTTGCAGCAATAGAAAAATCAATCCTAAAATTCATATGGAATTTCAAGGGGCTTTAGATAACCAAAATAATCCTGTAAAAGAACAAAGTTGGTGGTCTCACATTTTCTACTTTTACAAAGCTACAGTAGTCAAAACAGCGTATACTGGTTTAAAAACAGATATAGACCAACAGTGAACCCAGAAATAAACCCTCACATATATCATCAAATTATTTTCAACAAGGGTGTCAAGATCATTCAGTGGGGAAGTAGAGCCTTTTCAACAAATGGTGTTGGGAAAACTAAATATCTACAGGTATAGAAAACAAGTTGAACCCTTATCCAAAACCATATTCAAAAATGAAACCCCAATGGATCAAAAACCCAAATGTAAGGGCTAAATCTATAAAACTCCTAGAAGACAACATAGGAGAAAAGCTGTATGACATTGGATTTGGCATTTCCTTGGATATGGCACTAAACACCCAGGTAACAAGAGAAAAAGGTAGATAAATTGGATTACATCAAAATTTAAAGTTTTGTGCATCAAAGGACACAATTATCAGAGTGCAAAACAACCCATAGGATAAAAGAAAATATCAGCAAATCATATAATATAACCTTTCAGCTCTCTGAGTTGCAAAATACTTGAGTGAAGTGTATTAATAAAATATCTTGTTAGATATTGTATTCCTTAAAAACAAACACTAGGTTATGTAATACAAGTTTTTGAAATTGATTTTTTTATAGAATTGATTGATACAGTCAAATAAATGTCATATAGGTGATATTGGACAGAATCCTAAAATTTTTAAAATTTAATCTAATCAGTATTTAGTTTAATATTGATATGCATATATGTATATACACAGGTGGGTACATATATATGTGTCTATATATGTATATGTCTATATTTTAAAGCATATCTAATTGTTAAAATGTCTAGTTATATAATTTGTGTAGAGTATTATTAAAAGGATACAGTTCTAAATTGAGTTTGGAAATTCCTTGACTTGATTGATCTAGTTTCGTTAATTAGATATTCTTAATTTGCTTTAGTACTTGCTCGCTACATAGATCAGCATCACTTCTTTTTCAGCAACTTCATAGATATAACATCCTAATTCTAATTCACTGTTCATTCAGTCATTTTTAAAGTCTTAAAGTGGTTCTTCCCTGAATATTTCTGCTTCTTCAAAATACCATTCCTTAATTCAGTTGGTAAGGAAGAGATTTTAGTTTCCCATTCAAAGTATTCACCTGCTATTCTCAGTAATAGACTCCTGATATATATTCCAGGTAGTTGAAATGACTACAGAAACCTTTCCTCACAGCTGTGAAGCCACTATATAAGCAAAGTTTGCAGGGTGGGCCCTTCTGGATTTACCCTTTAAAAGGGGCCAAACATACCTTTAAAAGGTATGGGTCCTTTTTTTACCCTTCCTGCCTTCCTTCAGGTCACCACCAAAAACAATGACCAGAATTCCAGCAGCTGTTTTCTGACCTTGAAAATGAAATCTAGTAGCCAAGAATGAGAGAGCAAAAAGAAAGATGCTGGGTAGTCAAATTGTTTGGAAAATGATGCCATATAACTTGGAATGCTATTTCTGGATTTCTCTTATTTTTGGCAAAGAAGAAATATTGAATAAATATTGATTTTGTTTAACCCACTGTTATTTGCAGGGTTAATTTTCACTCAATCTCTTCCTTCATCTCTAATTAGTTACAAAGTTTTGTTGCTTCTAGCTTTGAAATTTCTTTTGAATTCTAGTGGGGTTTTTTTTAATACTATTATCACTAAGCAAGTCCATTTGCTAGTCCTAAAAAATTAAAGTCAGTAGGTTTTCTATGTTTCTGAGAAATACTTTGAGAAATACTAAGATATACAAACATTTGAAAAATATTTGTGATACCTGTAGTAGAATCCATTCATGATGTTAGAAATTGAGGATGAAGACAAGGGAATTGATTAACCATGTTAATTTTATATTCATTCCATTGCATTAAGCTCCAGTTAGTGATCTCATCATACTTAACATTTACACACAGGGCTTGGAAATCCATTTTTTTTGGATGAGCTTTGGGGAAGTTAAGTTACTATTAAATAATGGAATAGGGATTTAAGTCAAAGAGTTTTTTTAAATTTCAGCACTTTCCACTGAACCACAAGCACATGGCATGAACATAGGGGCAGAAATGGGAATGGAATGTAAGGAGGACTAGAGTATGTCAGTCTGCAGGGATAGTCCTACTCAGAGAGAAAAGTGATGATCGAATGAGAAATGTAGGTCAGTGCCTGAGTTATTGCAGCAGACTCAAAGGCTGTCTTGCCTTTTTCTAATCCCTTCCAATTAATCTTTCCAAAACATATTTATCATGCCAGGCGCTTACCAGAAAACTTCCAACAACGTTTCTTTGCTCTGCACAATCTTGCCCCTCGCGGACATTCTCCTTGATTCCCCACTTCAAACCCTCTATTTAGAGACTGTTTTTGTCATCATTTCTGAACCGTGCAATATCCTTGCCTACTTCAGCATTCACGCAACCCACACTGATCTCTCATTTTTCTGACCTTTTATTAAATTTATTGTCTGTATCATTCTTTCTGATCATAATATCTCATTTAATTTATTGTGTGTGTATATTTTCATCCCAAATAGTTTGTAAAGTGTCTTGGGGTCAGATGCTAGGTCTTGCTTTGCTTCTTTATAAAGTCTACATCAGTGATAGCTTATAAGAAATATCTATTATTTGTTTAGCTGAAATAAAAATTGCCTGACAAATCTTGAAGAATGGTAAAACTTATCATTTTTTATTCTAGATTTTTTAGCATTTGGATTAACCGATTCACAAATATTCTCCAATTAACTTGCATATTTTCTAGTATTAGCCTAAAGTAAAATTATAGGGTTGGTAGAACTACTTTTTTATATCTCTTTCCTTTAATTTAAATTTCCCTCTGCCCCTCTGTTCGCTACTTCCAATCTTTACCTAATTTTCCCCTTACCCAGCTGTATATTTTTTCCAGAATAACTTTCCTTGGTTTCACCTCCTTAGGGGGATTTATTATATAGACCTTCAGCCAATCTGATGATTCCTGTACCATTTTTGACACCCCAGACTATTTATAGTCCCCAAGAAAACTCTTCTGTCCTTTGAAGGAGGTGTACTATACCAGCCTGACAATAACAACTAGCGAATGTCCTCAATTAAACCAAAAGAAAGAGAACAAATTAAGAAAATACTCTGGAGAGTAACTTCTACCCTCCCCCTAGATCACCAGCATTTTTACTACGGTAGAATTTTTGTTGGGACTGTTCTTGACCTTGGTCAGAAGCATATTTTAAGGAAGATATTTTAAGATCTAAGAGGAAGAAGATGACTAGTGTTGGAAATATTTTGTGTCATAGAATTCTACAAATCATGCCTCACCTCATAAAAAGAGTTGCCCCCAATTATTTGTTGAATTCTTGATTATTCACACCCAATTGACAAACGACCATATACTTTTTCAAATCTGCTCATAGAAATATTTCCTCTGCTCTAACTCTATGCATCCTATCCTACTGATATTTTATTCTATACCATTATAATAATGGTATAAAGTTAATAGAATACTAATGGTTTGAGACATACACTTCTTTTCCTGCCTAATACATGATATATTTTAGAATTGATGAATTAACAAAAACCAAAAAAAAAAAAAACCCCACCTTTCTCATCTTCTAGAGCTGATGAATCAACAAAAACATAAAACTTTCTGTACCATCTTTGCCTTACATATAATTGCACCCACCTAAACCATACTGGGGAAAAAAACACTTCTGTGTAGAAGAGACAGTGGATCCTGTGCTTTAATGAGCTCCATGTGTTTTATCTTCTTAGGTTAACAAGGCCCAATATTGAAATCATGGGGTAGAAAAATAGAAGGATATGAAATATTTTTGAAGACATTCATATAAAGTGTATTTACATTTAAGAGTTGAAGCAGTGTTTTCAGAAATTCCGACTAGCTGCTAGGAATCAGCACAAGGGTTTTTTAAATTACCTTAAACTCAGAAATAAGCATTTTGGAGCTCAAATTATTTACCATTTGGGCTTTAAAATCTTGATCTAGGTGAGACACATGTTTAAAAAAGGAATCGAATCTTGAACAAGATAATTAAAAATGCCATGAATTGGTTTCAACGACAATTCAATTCAAATATTTTAAATAGTTGAATATATCAAACAGAAAAATTTATACCTAGTTTTTAACAAAATATTTTGATATTGAATTGGAAATGGCAGATCACATTTGGAATTTATTGAACGAATCTTATTAACAGCAACTTCACAGATACCACAACCATAGTCACTATCAGAGAGGTAACTAAAGTGAAGATTGTGTGTAGATGGGACAGTGATAAACCCAATGGAAAAAAAGAAAAAAAAAAAGAAACAAAAAACAGCAAGCATTGGATCATTTGTTCATAAATTAGATAACATTTGGTATTGATATAAAGGACTGTCTAGAGAATAGGCTTATGTGATGGGTTGTGGAAAAAAAAACAACCTAGAAATAAATCAAAGTAAAGTACGTATGCTTTTCCAAATCATACTCAAACTTTGGTGTATAAGTTAGACTGGAAAATCCCCAGGACACTGTTTCCTGGGACATTTCCAGTATGTCCCATTTTTAGCCAAATAGAAAAAAATCATTGTGAAAATATTCATGACATTTTATATGAAACCATGAAAATGTAGAAGTTTTGTTTGTTTTTCCAATGAAAAATTTTGAAATCTGAAAATCCTAACCTTTGGCTGAAGCTCATGAAAGAGATTTCAGGTCATCACAGATTAATTTACTGAAATCCAGTTAAAGAAAATTAAGATTAATTGCTCTCCTATACACTATTTCTACAGGTAATTCTGTACTTTACCAGTAGTGTATTTTCCGTTACTTGAATATCCATGTATGCTTGTAATGTCTTTAAGATGTCCAAACCCTCTTACATATATACACACACTCACACACAAACACACACTCTAAAATAACCAGATATTGTTTAAAAGGCCCTCTCCTCATATTGCAGCAATACACAAACAGTAGTTGTGAAGCATTTAGGCCTCTTCAAGTTGCACTGGCCCCTTGGGTTACATTTAAATCACAGCCTGTTTTTTCTCCAGTATTTTTATCTCAACTCTTTGTTTCTATCATTTTCTCGGTACTCTCTCCCCATTTTTACCACACCTTATGATTCTCCATCATCTTTTAATACTTCCCTCAAATTTATTCTTGCATTTTGAAGCATATTTATTCTTATTCTCTTGTTTTGGATGGAATGATAGAGAATTAAAAATTTATTTATTTATTGAAATTCTTAATTTTCAATCCTTTTCCTTCTTCCACTGATTTGCTGTAAACCAATTTGAGATACTAAGAAACATTTGCTCAAGTGATTTTAATTATTTTAAAATGCCAGTAAAGTATTTGTAGACTATATGTTCTTAGGCAATTCTTAACTTCATTGATCCTTAAAACCATTAGCAGAACTTCTATCAGTGGGCTGGGTGATATTTCTATTATTCGTTTGGACACACAAAGCTGGAGTATTTAATTCTAAATTATAACTACCCAGAGAAATAAGAGTTTATATTCAATTTTCCTGTAAAAGAAATCAATAATAATCGTTTTATTTTGTGCAGGATAAAAATTATTCTGCATAGAGACTGTCCAACATGGTGAAAAGTGAGGATTCTAGAGTCCGATCCAATGGAATCCTGCTTCCAAATCATAACAAATGTGTGACCTTGGAGAGAGTAACCTCTCCAACTCTTCTCCTCATCTGTTAAAAAATTTAAAAACAGGTGTCCTTGTAGGACAGAAGAGATGATGCATGGAGAGCTCTTTGCATGGTTTCTGGCCTGTAGCAACTGTTCAATTATCACCATCATCTTTATTAATAATAATAGTTATGCACAAGATGATACAGGAAAGTAGCTCTCAACAGTGTAGGAAAATAGGTCAAACTGTTCTGATCTGTGAAAGTTAATTATATTTATTTTAGTTACTTATACATTTTTGATCCTCAAAGAGAGGTAACATAGAAAGCCCTAAAGTTTCGGGACTTCCCTGGTGGCGCAGTGGTTAAGAACCCACCTGCCTACATGGGACTGAGTGAACTGATGAGGATGATTATAACTTTTGTGTCTTTCTGTTTGAATAAAAAAAAAAAAAATCCCACAAGGACTCAGAGGCAAAAAATATACAAATCAATTTTCACTGCAAAGTAAAGGAGCTGTTACAGTGGAGGATTACTGGACTGAATGTCAATATTATGACATAGTATGAGTGTGTTTCGTGTTTGGTAATTGCAATCACTGTTGCTTTTGTTGTGGTCATCCATTTACAATGCTTGGTGTCAGTTTATTTATCTCTTGTAAAAATAAAATACAGTGTGTGTGAAAAAAAAAAAAAAGAACCCACCTGCCAATGCAGGGGACACGGGTTCGAGCCCTGGTCCAGGAAGATCCCACATGCCGTGGAGCAACGAAGCCTGTGTGCCACAACTGCTGAGCCTGCACTCTAGAGCCTGCAAGCCACAACTACTGAGCCCACGTGCCGCAACTACTGAAGCCTGTGCACCTAGAGACCATGCTCCGCAACAAGAGAAGCCACCGCAAGGAGAAGCCCACACACCGCAACGAAGAGTAGCCCCGGCTCGCTGCAACTAGAGAAAGCCCGCGCACGGCAACGAAGACCCAGTGCAGCCAAGAAAACCAATAATAAGTTAATTAATTAATTAAATAAAAAAGAAAGTCCTAAAGTTTCCATGGGTTAAGTTGCCTGAGATAATATGTGGTATGCATCACACCTGCAAGAGGACATTTTCCTAACAATTGGCTTCAGTCACATCTTTAAAAAATGCCCACTTGCAGAATGTCAATCTGTCTGAGAGTGTAAATCTCCTTAAAGCAATTTAATTCAGATTAAAAAGATAACCATGGCTTATATAGCAGAATGAGGGATCTGTTTCAAATCCATTACCTTAACACTATCAATAACCCATTACAACCCATGATTGAGTAGTTTTAATTAAGTTCAGTTAGGGTGTGGGGGGAAGGGTGCTTCATTTAATCCTTCATTAATAGTTAAAGGGAATATTATAAATATCTCTATAACTTTCATTGCTTGAACATCTTTCTTTTTTGTTGGATTTATTGTTTACCATGCTGTGGAGCAATGCCATTTGGGGAACTCCGATTCCCAGGAGCTTTAATGCTACCCCACTTCCAGCACTATAAAATAGAGGCCTGCTGTTTTAATCACGCCTCTCTCTCTCTCAATGTTGTTTGCGCCCTGGTACAACCCATCTGCCTTGAATCTAGTGCTCCGCTGGGGCTGCACACATCTGCCAGCCAGACTACCTTCGTACACAATTACTCAATCCACCATAAGGTTCTTTAATAGGAAACAAGTGTGACAACGGCAAGCCTCTTTTTTTTTTTTTTTTTTTTTTTTTTTCTCCTCCTCTTAAACCACAGAGTCAAATAGCTCTAATAGAGATGAAGCTTGATAGATCCGCCCAGGTGTAGGTGAAATGGTAGAGCCTCAGGGGTAATAGATGTTGTGCTCTCTCAGGCTGAAGTTTAGCACTTTGTCCTGACCGGCTCTTCAGCAGCAGTGCGATGGGCTGCTCCTTGTACAGCTACAAAGTCAACATGCTTCTTGCCGCTCACATTTATGCCTAATCTGGAGGGCGACCTGGAGCTAGGTAAGAACAGCAGAACCACCCTTTTACTTCAACGTGTGGACAAAGGACAGCAAATGCCGTAAGTGGAAATTTTATCTTTCCTTCTTTTTCTTGGGAATTAATTAAGGATGTTTCCTCTCAGGGAATCCTCTAAAGCCTGTGCAAAAATTGAACTAGCAAAAAACCTGTGTTGATAACCCTGTGGATTTCCTCTGGTTTCGTTTTTCACCAGTGCCTTGGCACTGTCACTGAAGCTTAGACTCCGCGAGTAACTTGCTCACTCAGAAGGTCTCGGAACAAAAATGTGGTGCTAATAATATTGCTAATTCAATCCTGTAGCCTAGCATATTACCCGCTCTTTCTGGATGAAATGTCCTTTATTGCTGTCAAAAATGATGGTGGCAAGTGTTTTGTCACAGTTCTGAGAATAGAAAAAAAATTCTTTAGGAAGCACATACTCTTCCTGAAAATGGATTTCAACTTTTACACGTAACTGTATTGTTACATCACTAATCATACATTAATGGGGGAAAAGTGCTTATAATTTTTGCTTAAATCCGTTCTATAGCTCAGTCCCTTACCAAAGAAGTGATCTTAAAAACTCTAAAAACAGTATTAGGTTGGAGTAGCCATGACAATGATAATGAATTTTTAAAACAAACAAAACAAAACAAAAGGTCATTTGTCTAATAGCATAAGAAAAGATATTAAAACCAGATGTAGGAAATCTCAGTTTTGACTTTTTGGTCTTTCATGCTTGGTTTCAAGCAGCCTTCACATTGCGCTTACTTTGCATTTACAACTGTAGATTCACCATTAAACTATGTTTGAACTTGAAGTTCAGATTTGATCTAAGTACAGCCCTGTTCCTTGAGCCCCCTACTCTGATTTTTACTTGGCTATGGGGAGTCTTTTTACTACTACGCCATATATCCTGAATTGTGTTAACAAGCTAACTGTGGTGGACGTTTTCAGGAGGAATGTCAGCCAATGTGAAAGAATGTGTTTGCTGTTCGAATGTATGATGTTCCATGTAGGAAATAAGCACATGGGACATATGCCCTGACAAAGATTCCAGTTATGATTCCCAAATTCAGTCCTTCAAATATTGCACAAAGATGATCATGTTAAAAGAGAATGCAATAAAAACTGTCGGCACATCGTATCTGTTTGTAGCCTTTTGAGGTTTTATCTTTTTTCCTTAATTTAGGCAATTTTTATTTGAAAAATTAGTCTGGAATGCATTGTCATCCCAAAAGACAATTCACATATATAGGCTACATAGGTGAAATTAGATAAAATACTGTTGCATTGTTTAAATAATTCCCCACTGGCTGATGTTTTGGTTTTGTTTTCTAACTATTATAGATGGACACATTGAAATTGATGGTTTAAAAGCCATGACGGTAGAATCCTGATGACTCCTTTGTGTATATTCAGAAATGATTTAGCTTGGATAAAGTTGCTGCTATGAGAGGTTTAATTAATTACCATTAGTTCAGTATATTTCTTTAAGAATTGCATTTGACATTACTGATGGTGGAGTAAACGCAGTTTAAAAGTCATCCTTCATGAAATACTTTAACCGACAATTGTTGGTATTGAATAGCGGTCAATGTCTACCCCCTACAGGGAGAGAATCTAATTTCACTGTGCCTTCCCCAGAACATGAATACCACAGAGTACAGTTCACACATGTGAATGCTGTAACCGTGTCAATGACTCCAACAACTGCCCCTTAATGAAAAGGTCAGCCCTGTGATTAATAGGAAGCCAGTTTGAAAGGCTGGACCTCACTTCAGCACTACATTTGGATTTGTTTCTTCTTGATTTACTTCATTTGCCTTTCAAAGTGTAATAAAAATCAAGTGGCACTACACTGCACTTTTTAAACACCTTATGGTTGATTTTATATGATAGCAGCACATTGGTTAGTATCTTTGGTTCATTAAAAAAATAGTAATTAAGTGAAAAAGTCAGTCAAGCCAATTATTGAGGGCATAAGGATGATAAATGAGAATTTTACTCTTTATCTAAATAGTTAGAATATATAACCTTTGCTTAAGTTTCAGTTAATTTAACAAACTTTAAGAGGCACTGTGGGGGTGAAGGTGGAGTGACAGGGGAAGGGTTTGATATTTTTACCTAAGATGTATTATGCGTAAATGCTACCTATATGCTCGAAAGTGAATATACATAGGTAACTTATGCAGATAATTTTGTGCCACCGATGGTAAAATTCATTGAAGAATATAGCTAAATGGAGTTGAAGACAGTAATTATAAACCTAGTGACATCCTCAGAGAAGTAATATAGTCATCTAAAATTTGTAATGGTTGCTTAGTTATAACTATTCCAATAAAAACTTGTGCTCGAAAGCATTATGATTAAGTCCAACTTAAAATTTAAAAATATATATTTTTTAACTGGAACTATATTTTGCTAGTAAATATCATGTTAAAATTTATGCAATTCACAAATTAGATGGTCCTTAAATAAGTTGCTTTGTCTTTTCATTTATCTATGTGTTTTGTATCCCTGTGGCTTTATCTGTGCGTGTTTCCAAATAAGATTGTGATGAGTAATTAATACAAACAATGTAAGTATATGTACTATATTTATTATACTTGAAAATTTCCGTATACTTGGAGGAAAATTTTTAGCAATCACAGGAATATATAAACTTATTCTAAGGGATATTCTCTTTTAAATAACTTTTATTTTTTTAACCCTAAATCAGCAATTACAGGATTTAATAACTCCATTTTCACTTGCAATAAAGGAACTATATTACATATCAACATAGAAAGTATAGGAAAAAATATAGTCCAATTTCAATGGCCACTCAAGGAGGAAACAGTGTAGTCAACTCTATAATGGGCACACAATGTGTCCTAGATGTCCTCCCACTTTATCAATGACCATAGCTATATCTTCCAGGTAATCTTCTATTCAGGGTTCCATTTTTGCTCTGAATTGGAAGCCACCTATTTCCAGATAGGGTACTAATGAATAATATTTGTTGGGAATCCTCAAGGAACCAGACACTGCACTGAGCATTTTGTACCCATTATTTATTTAGTCCTTACAGCCCAATGAAGTAAGTACTATTTCTGTTCCCATTGATAAGTGTAAAAGCAGAGTGGTTGAGGGACTTGCCCAATGTCACACAGCTAGTAGGTAGTGGAACTTGGGCTCAAATTAACTTTCCCTGAGGACAGATATCTCCTCCAACCACTGGACTTCACTTCTTCTCTAACAAGTGACTTCATTATCAGTACAGTTAACTTCATCTCTGATCACTTTATCAGTACTACTTGAATGAAAGGGATTCATAAATGGAAATAGATAGAACGTCCAATCAAACAAAACATAAATAGTTAAATGCCAGTGAGTATGACGTCACTTCAAGTTACATCATCATTCAGCACTTATAGATTCTACTACTTTTCAGAGGTTTTATTGCAGGTAAAGAAGGAGTTGCAGTTACACCCCAGACATGTGGGGAAGAACTGATCCTTCCACCCTCACTCAGTTGCCAAATTTCCATTCCTATTAATATTGAGTCTCTGAGAAGAGTTTGTCTCCTGAGGGTATTTCCAACCCAGCCACTGCCGACTTTAATAGGGGTGACTCTAATCACAGTGGCCTCCCAATGAGAGTCACCAAAACACATTCCCACCTCTAAGACAGTGAAGAAAACGAGCTGTCAATTATTCACCCTCAAAGATTTTTAGGCCTCATTTATTCAGTAGGACCACCTGGATATTTATTTTTTAAAAATTTGAATGCTAATTGGACTTTACCTTATCTGTGGATTTTTTTTTTTCTTTTTTGTCATGTAGACATAGCTTGGAAAGCACCTATTTGAGAAATTTCTTTTCAAATACAGATTTTCCTAATACCTGCATCTGTGTTTTCTCTATCTGCTGAAACACTTTCTCCCTAAGACAGACGTTCATCAATATAATTGAGAACATTTCTTTGTAGAGAGATCAAAACCAAAATATTTGTAATAAAACCCCTTCTATTTCATAACATAACTTTTATCATTATGGACTTGTGTATTCGCTCCCTGATAAAGACAGAATATTCAGTTTAAAAGGAGTTTGGTTTTTTTAAGTCCATATTATCAAATTTTTAAGCCAAGACATCAGTTACTTTTATAAACACAAGCAGATTTATGCAAGACAAATGAAATGAACATGAGGAAACTCCTTTAAAATTTTAGCAACCTCAACCCATTTTTTTCTGAAAAAGTGGGTAGATATGTTACTATAATTCTCACATATCCTTTTGGTTTCGATGAAAGATATTTGAAAAAAATATTTAAAAGTGGTTGGCATTGTATAAAACCATAGACTATTCCTTATACAAAAGAAGACAAAGAAGAAAACAAGTAATTTTTTAAAACTGATCTTAAGATCCTAGAATAATTAATCTATGGCGACAGGATCTGAAAGTTCTAAATACCTTGAGGATTGATGATTACTTAAAAAACAGTGGTCAAAGACTTCCTCTATCACTATCATTACTCAAAGAGATCAACAGGCTAGCTCCTTGAAGTTAATCTTATCCTCATAAATCCTTTTTGAATTAACCAGAAGCTACTTCTTGTTTGTTTGTAGGCTCATATTAAGCGGAAGAGTCTTCCCACCCCCCCCCTTGCCCAACTCCTTACTTGACCCATTCCAAACCTTCCACCGGGGCCCCAGTCTACAATTAATTCTGATGCTGGGTACTGCTGGCTCATGTTCCAGGGAAATATTGGGAACACTCTAGGTTATACGTTGTGCTGTGGACGGCTCCACCCATATCTGGTGGTTGGCTGTCTCTACTCATTTCTACAGCTTCATACATCCTGAATCCCAAGCCAGCAATCAACCACAACTCAACTCATGGTCCTTCTTTTGTATGGAGGGTTCCTGTTCCCAGTTTTCCTATACCTCTCAGACTGCTGCCCAACTCGAGTCTATTTCTGTAACCAATATCCAAGAGTTCTTGGTTTCTACCCCTGCTTAGCAGTAAATATTCTTTTCATTTTAGACCCATTGAAACCTATAACCTATTTTGAGCAGGATATGAATTTTTAATTTTGTTATGAAGTACACTTTATCATGGCTCTATGTTCAAAGTAAAACTTGCAGGTGTGACTAACTCAAGAATTCAGAGGCATCTAATTAGCAGTCAGCTTCATTTTGTTTTATTCCTTAATATTGTACATTCAAATTTGGATGAATAGCAGAAAGGGATGTTTAGTGTTCTGTCTGTATTTCCATTAAAAGTTTGAGGTTTTGACCTTGTTTCTGGCCAGATATGTAGATATGCTTAAATTTCACATGATAGATAATCATTTTCCCAATAAATAGTATTTTCAGTCACTCTAGAATTTATTTTCCCTAGATTAAGCCTATACTATTAATTTTATATATCGATAGATAGATAGATAGATAGATAGATAGATAGATAAACATTCATAATTACATTTGACTGAATTACAAATCTAAAATTCCCCATAAGTGAAGCACTGAAAACAAAATAAAAACACTGGGGTTCAGGTCCTCTTTTTGACAATTACTAGCTCATTTTGCAAATGTGGAGAATGTGCATTATGTGACATTTTGGTAATTATTTACGCATGAAAGAACCTCGCAAAGCTCTTTGTAAAGTTACCAGGAAGAACTTTGAAAATGTATAAGATAGAAAAAAATAGGGGAAGGCACAAGTCATATATATGAGGCTTCACACAAGACTCTTGCCAGGCTTTTAAAGGGCTTTGCATGTAGTGCAGGGACTATATGTTGGATGTAATTGGTTATATCACATAAAGCATAACACATATTTTCTCCCTTAGATTAAAATATATGTCAATGATGTTTAATCAGAAAACTTTTATCTGAGCCTGAGTTCCACTTAACAATGAGTTTACATAAATAATTATTTATTGGACCAAACAAACACTTCTCAAACCTTTTCCCAATTTGTAAACTTAATGAAGGACTTGTATTTGATTATTGCCATTTCTTGAAGAGTCCCTTCCTTGTCCCATTTTGAATAATTTAAGAAATGAAAGAAAGTTAATAATGGAAACCAAAAATCTTTACCTTTTGAAGGTGAGTCTACAATATTGAATCCTTGAATTAAGTTTAATTTATCCATCCTATCACAGCCAACATTGGTTTGACACATAGTGAAGAGGAGCAGTATTGTTAATACTATCGAGAATGTCTTAAAATTCACATAAAACATTGACATATATTGTCATCTTTGCTCTCAGCTACTCCATAAGATAGTGCAGTAACACTTACATGTTTTTCACTTAAATAATATTAGATGTATATTTTACCACAACAAATATTGTGACCAAATATTTAATTTGCACAAAACGAATATTTGAGTAAGATTCGCTTGTGTGCAAACATTTC
This sequence comes from Eschrichtius robustus, assembly GCF_028021215.1. NCBI lineage: Eukaryota > Metazoa > Chordata > Mammalia > Artiodactyla > Eschrichtiidae > Eschrichtius > Eschrichtius robustus. The sequence goes on along the minus strand of NC_090831.1, from coordinate 50,510,346 downwards.
CCTTTTCTTTAAGGTATAAAAGTAAGTGTATGTGGGTGAATATAGAGAAGAGATATTAATTCAGTGACTGTGTCCTATGGTTTACATTATTGCATTTAATCTTCATATTGATAGGCAAAAGTAGATTTCTAATTTCCATTTTACAGATGAGCAATGTGTTTTATTTTCTCAATTTTATGAATAACATTACACCAATAAAAATGTTTTCAAGTGACTAGTATAATGTTGAATCAGTAAATGTGTACAAACATGCCAAGATGCCCACAGGCAGTGTAGGTTGGAACAGAAACTGTTTTTTATTATGGATCCAGTCCCTTGGAATTAGAGACTCAAACAATTTCAATATATTATGAACCTCAAGGATGAACATATACACTGTATATATGGTAAGAGTCATCCTGACAGAAACATTAGTATCACCATCATGTTTTGATTCAAGAAAATATAAGAAATGAGTATGATGTCACATAACACCATTTCTTTGGGGAAGGCATTTTACTTTAGCGCTTTTATAAGACTGGAAATGCTACAGATGGTTTCATCATGTGAAAAATAATATAGATTCTATATCAAACTTCGTCTCTACATCATATTTTTAGGTACATTCATTAATTTGTGTTATAATAATGTGATATGTAACTTGCTCTTTGTGTACGTAGTTTGTGTGTGAAAGTGAACATGTGGATGTGTGATAAAAGCCTCTTATTAGCGTGATTTCTATTACATATTCCACAGCAATTGCCTTATGAAATATAAAAGGATTTTTATTTTGTTTAAAGAACTATAATCTATCATTTAAAAACCAATATCACAAACTTTTGTTGCACCAACAAGAAAAAAATTTATGAATTTCATATTTGTTTCCTGGCTAACCTTGGCTGTTTTAGAGTTCTGAATATTTCTATTAATCCTTTGCTATTCTCTGCAGCTGTATGAGCACTGTATTTTTATATTATTTAATATGTAACTTTAAACAATGACTATGGCTACCAACAGCATTACACAGGTCTTGTAGGTGGAATACAAGGGTTTTTATATGTTATTACTAACATTTTTTAAAAAATCGTCCATTTTGAAAATTGCGAACTTTTCTTTTTCATTATGCCAAACCCAGATTTTCTTTTTTTTTTTCGTTAGTATGACTTGGGTGATGTATTGCCCACTTGGAGTCTTTTTAGACTCTCCTAAACAACTAGACTCACAAGACCACCATTGGCCACTGCTGACGCCAGCTTACTCAGAAAGAGCTAGGACCAGGAGGAATAATAGACTGCCAGCAGGGCAGCCTCTGGGGCTCCACCGAGGCAGTCCTTTCAGCTGGCCAACAGCTCAGGGGCAAGCAGAGAAGCTCAAAAGGACGCAGGTGGAGGAAGCACCCTGGCTTGAAAACTTCCTTCCCTGTAGGAATATCTATTGGAGCTGTAGAGGGACAGCTTGTAGGGTTTCCACGAGGGGCCTGCCCAGTGAAAATAGTCACCATACTCAGGGAAATCCAACATTAGGCTTCCTATCAGGTATTCACTCCCAGTCCCGATTCAGTGTAGCAGTCAAGGCTCATTTTTACCACAGGTAAATTTTTCTAGTAATTCTAATTTTTATCAGGTTTCTGGGAGATTGGAGCTAGACGGTTTGTAAAAGATCAAATTGTCATGAAGAAAGGGAAAGCGTGGATAACGTGAGGTTTGAGAAGATTAATTCAAGGACTAGTATTGCATATTTCTTTTCTGTCTACAAAAGCATACTGCACTTTATGGTTTTAGTTATTGCACAGAGACCTGCTATCATTTGTTGTTTTGATTTTTCTTCTAAAACATTTTAAGCATTTCTGCCCTCTCTGTAAACTTTAAAAACTATACACACCTACACACCAACATTTTGAAGGGTCTAGATTCATTAATTAAAACTTCTGAGGGAATTTTGTGTCCTTTGTATCAGACTAAATTAGAAAGGTAAAGACTACATTTTAAAGGACTAAAACTCAGAGTCAATTATGTAGCTGCTTAATATAAATAAGGCTTCCCATAAGATAACCATGGAACTGCTTCCACAGCTCAGGTCACTAGTTCTGGAGGAGCACTTTTGCCATGGGAAGAGGCCAATAGGGCCCATCCATGGTACATCAGTTGTGGCCACAGCAGTAACGTTGTATGTGGCCACACACGAGGTAAGCCTGCCTTAGGGGGAGGATGTGAATGTGGCAGGAAGGAAGACGTGTAATGAGCAGATGATATCTTTTGAGGTCCTACAACATGATCATCAGTGTTTAAGAATTCACTCCAAAAAAAAAGAAAAAAAAAGAATTCACTCCAGATATTTTTTTCAGAAAGGACTATGGGCTGGGCTAAGGTCAGAGCATTTTGAGTACACTTATTATTGCGGTTGCCAGTGCTAACTATTGGACGTTTAAAAGCACTGCTAAGAATTTGTAATAGTGATATTTAAGTAAATAAACACTAAGAGACTATATGCAATTCAGATTGAATCCATGAGTTTACTGTTTAGGAATAGATACTAGCTATACAAAAATTGTAAAATGTGTGTGAATTTACATATGTACATTGTCTTATAACGCATAGAGAATTTACCAAAATTTCATAGGTTTTACTTGCCATAAGGTCAAAATTAGCAGTATGACCGTGGTTCGGTCATTTAATAAAACCACCTCAATATTTTCAGCTGTAAAATGAGAAGTTTGAAATAGATGATGTATATAGTTTTTTATGTCTAATTTAAAAAATGTGTACATATATTATTTCATTCATGCTAGTTAACATTAATCAATAGTAGTACATAAAACATAATTTAACAATAAACTTTAGGTAAAAAATGTTACTCTTACGAAGATATGTGTCAATTTTTAAAATAATTTTATTTTTGTGATACATTTTGAATGACTTAAAGGCACTAGACTGAATTAATAAACTCTTGAGTAATTACATATCCTCAAGTTAGTTGAATGTTGAAAAATGAGGTCATTGATTCTTCCAGTTAATTTTACTAGCTTCTGTTAACTGCTTATCATGAATTAAGGAATTAAAATGCATTTCTTATACTTTAAATAGATAATAATTTGGCTTTTTTCTGTTAAAGATAATTTTTTGTTCTGTCCAGCTATGGACATCATAATAAAATGGAGATGGTGCAATGTAATTAGCTGAAAATAGTGAACTTAATTTATCTTAAATTATGGATAAGAAGAGAAAAAAACATGAAACCATATTAAAGATGCTATTTCTTAAAGAAATAGAAAAATATCACCATTATTTCATATTCCTTTTTGAAATCAGAGCTATAAATCTTTAGAAAATTTGTCAGATATATACAAAGTTTCTGTTAGATATTTTTTCTATTATACACTGCATTTTTTTAATTTAATAGATGTTAAGTTTTAATATTAGCTCTTAATTTAGATGAATAATATATTTAAAGCATTTTGGACTTATTTCAATAAGACATCTTGAAGTTAACTTAAAAGATCTTTGAAATAATGTTAATTTTTAATTAGATTTGATCCCAACCTGTGCATCACAAGCCATTAATAATTGAGACATGCAAAAGAAGATAGTGGTAATGAGTATTTGAAAGACCTGCGGATCACTGCAGCTTTAGATCTGCCCCAGTATCTTTTCATTGGTCAACCGCACATTTAAGATGAACCTTTCTCTAAGTAGAAGCATGGAAAACTAGGAAGTATGAAGGACAGGATTGACCCTTTGCAAATTTAGAGTGTTACGAACTTTAACTTTGACACTTCCATTCCGTTCACAACTTCCCAATTCAAGGGCAGTTTCTCTTCTCTTCTTCTCTCAACAGCTGAGTCACCCTCAGATTCATAATCTTCAGACTGACTTCCGATTACCCCAGAACCTGAACTTGTGCCAAAAGCAGAGTTTTCAGTTCAAAGACTCCATACTCTAAAACCGCCTTTATTCTTTGACATTGTTCCCCTCCTTCCTGGTAACTCCTAAATCAAAACAACTCATTCCATCGGTGTAGTAATGACTGCTAGCCAATTTACACAGCAGGTTGAAAATACAGTTTGATGGATATCTTTAATTCATAAAGTTTTAACCCTTTTTTGAGGTTTTACATTTTAGTAAGAGCATTGTTCTAATTCAGAAAGGGTCTCTAATTTTTTAGTTTCAGAAAAATTCATAGACTTGAGTTTCAGGCCAAGGGCTGAGCACCCTTCCATTCCACCTCTGAGCTGTGACCTTCTGCCTCAGGCCAGCCCTGACCCAGGAAGCTGCTTCCTGACCAGCGCTCTCACTAGTGGTCAGGAGATCGAGGTCTATTATAATTCAGTGTCCATTTTTGGTGCCCCTTTACTTTTGTCTGATTTAAGCTCACGCTCTAAACATTTTGAAATTAGCCGATGGAAGACACTTGCTGAATGAAGAAAATATTCTTTAAGAGAAGTCTTTACATTTACTTTTAATGACTATGTGTTGCATATGAGTCTAGTTTTCACCTCTTCTGCCACTCCAGGTGTTCCTCCTTAGCCCCTAAACCCCACATCCTCCATCCCTAGCATACCTTCCAAAATCAGTCGGAAATTCAGGGGGAGTGAAAAACTGGGAAATGAAGTTCAAACAACCCTGACCGAATGTTGCTAAGTGAGTGAAAGTGAGACTGTTCCACCTTCCCAGTGGCTACTGCAGAGACGAACATTAACCTTGTTTTAGTAAACTTCACTTATGTAAGTAATCATGCTGTTACTGGGGCGTTAGTGATGCAGTTTACCTTGGATAACTGCCGGATACCTCAGAGCCTTACATGAGCCTAAACGTTTCACATGTGCCTAGTATAAGGAAGTTTACATTGAATTTGAAGTTAGTGTGCTAATGTCGCTTTGCTCTAGCTATTTTTGTTGTTACTGGTGTCCTTGCTTTAAACTGATCTTTAGAGTTTGCATGTGAAAAAGAACTGCAAAGTGCTGCCAAATCCAAGTTTGTGTGTCTGATGCACAGTGGGGCAGATAAACTGAAACGCCAGAGTTTGGAGCAGAGAAAGGTTTATTGCAGGGCCAAGCAAGTTCGTGCTCAAAAGACACGAACTCCCTGACGGTTTTCAGGGAAGCATTTTTTTATAGGCAAAATCTGGGCTGAGGGCTGCAGTGTGTGACTTTCTTCTGATTGGTCGGTGTAACAGGGCGGTGTTCCAGGAATCTTGTGCTCAGCCTGAAGTTACCATCCTCCACCTGGGCGGGGCCTTAGTTCCTGCAGGAGAACTCAAAGATATTGTTCTGTGTATTCCTTGAGGAGGAACCAGGATTCTGCTTTAATCTTTGCACTATTGTTTGTTGATTGCTCCTCTTTTGTTTTTGCATTCCCTTACTTCCTATTTGGAAACCATTTGAATCTGACCTTTTGAAACTCAGGGATGGTCTGGGAGGCTGAAACCTCTTCCCTACAAACAATAAACTGTGGAGGAGGACAGGCATTTGTACCCAGGAGGGCCCCACAGAGTCCTGCTCGGTTTCACAAGGAGTATTTTCATCTATAGAACTTCTTATTTATTAATCTTAGTGATAAATTGTTGATGCACTCAATAGTTCAACTATGGCTGGGCAATACACAGGGTACATGGTGTCATTGATATATGTTCACACTGTTTGAGGTTGTATACTTTTTTAAAGAATGAAGTACTTTGAAAACCATTAATTTTAAGGCATAATATAAACATCCTTCCCTGTTCTATGAAATCTTGAGGTAGGTAGTATCTTTCCCTGCTCTGAATTCTATAATGTGAATTACCTGTGTCATTTATTTGATAGCTCCCTGTACTGAGATATTTTCATACCTAGTTCCGTTCCCTGCTAGATGATAAGCTTCTTGGACACAGGGGCCATGGCTTCTAGCTCCTTGTGTGCAACGCAGCCATGACAAAGTAGGTGTTCAAGAAATACTTCTTGATCGAGACTTGGTAATTCCACCCTGTAAATGCAGATTGAAGGGTCTTTACCTTCAGTCTCTATACCTCATTTGCTGTTTAATTGGCTATTAGCTGGAACTGATTGATAGACATGAAGTTTTTTTTTTTAAGAGAATTGGCAGCTATGTAAATACAGCACTTAACCTTAAGCACTCAGCCATTAACCTTAATCACTGTCCATTAACCTTAAAGCACCCCAGGTTTCTCCCCTTACAATCCCCCAAAGCAGACCCCACTGAGTGCATTTTTTAGCATGAAAAAGAATCTTAGTAGAATGTTTTCATTGTTCTGTGAGTGGCTATAAAAATGTATTTTGAAAGAGAACATTTGACTCCATTTCTTTGTGTAGATACTAATTAATTTTCCAGGTGTTCAAAGAAAGATACAAAACTGGAAAATTATTTTGAGGAGTATGTTAGGATATATTTGATAAGAAAAAGAAAAGACAATGCTTTTTTTAAAAGAACGGTTTATAAAGTTGATAATCATAAAAGTATCACATATCACTTTCTAATTAACCCCACAAATTTATGAAAAATAAACTTTTCCTATAGTTGTTGCTAAAATCTTATGTAATATTAATTCCAGACATGGAAAAATAACCAGTTACTTTAAGAATAGTGACTGCCTGAAATATTTTCTATCCAATTTCAGATAATAACAGAGAGACAAGGATAAATGGAATTTCCTTCTTTAAGCATAACACTTTAGATTTGTTCTTGTAAGGTTTTTTTGTCTATAGGCATGACGAATTTTATTGAAATAATAGCACCCATATTCATAATCCTTTGTAGTCTACAAAATTTACATTTTCTCTTTTGGGTGTTTCACAAAAACTATATAGAATAATAATTATATGTTATTGGAAAGAAACAAAATGTCATGTTAAGTAATGTATTCCAGTTTATTGTGTTTGTTTTATATCATGGTTTTGTTTTCACCAAGATCTACATTCACAACCTGTAAATGTAGAAAATAACATTATAAAGTTGCAAAAAGTTTTCTGTGTAATTTTATATGCAATTATGTTTTACACCCTCAATCTTTGGTGGGAAAACAGTAAGTCAGTGAAGTTCTCATTGGGTTCTGAACATAATACATCTTAGTACCGGTGGCCGGGTGTGGAAGAGGCAGAAAGAGCACCTTGCTGAATTCAGGAAGGCAACCTGATACTAATGGACTGATTAGTTTTAGACTTGCCAAAGTGTTCAGTTTTGCTCCAAGTCCCAGGGGGAACTGATACTAGAAGGTGTGAGCAACTGAGCGCAGGGGAGGGTCTCCTTTCCAACTGCATTTCAAGGTATATTTTAATGAATGTGAAATCTCATTGGAAAAACAAACCAGTGTAACACTATGACTTCAGCTCTAGAGAGATGTTACCTCACCATCAACTGGTTAGCTGTTCACTTGGAATATACAGTTACCTAACTGAGAAAGAAGGTGATAATGAGAGGGGGACTTGGCAAGAGAGTCCAGGCAGAAGGAGCTCCACAAAGGCAAACCAAATCCAATATTGACCATGTGTTTTGAGAATTAATCAATAGCTTTCACAGAAATTACTCTCCATATGTTCATTTCACTCTCTAAGCATTTTTGTCATTTGTTCATTCATGGCCCTGAGGATGCTCTTAGAAGTATAAAGATCCTAAGACTGTACAAATGAAGTGTTTTGTTTTTTATTTAGTAGATTCCGTATTCCCCCGTCACTATATACATGGGGAAATAGCTTAGACATATCTGTATACGTTAACATTCTTTTCACACAAAGGGATAAAACATATATGTAGATTTAGCTCAGAATTTGAGCAAATAAATGGAAGTAAATTTCTGTCCTTCATCTTTGCCGAATGCCTTTCCAATGTACACATTTATTCATCTGAGTAACATTACTTGAGGAACTCCATTACTTCAAGAATATTATATGTCATTCCGTTGTCAAGACAGTGCTGTAAATGTATTTAGGATGTATTTTTGAATTATTTTCTTTTTCAAACATGTGGCAGATACTGTTCTATGCTGCCTTTTACTTGCGGAAGAGCAACTAGTAATAATACAAGTATCTTTCCTTTAATATGAATATTAAATGCTATGATAGAGGCTGAATACTGGAAAATTGATTAAAACGTTCTTAATTTTTCTTCCTACAGAACTTGGTTAGGAATTGTACCCAAGTTACAAGAAAAGCTTAAATTTATGATAACACTATTAAGTGCAAATTAAACATCTGAATATTGTGCAAGTTAGTGTCTTACACTGGATTCTCAGGGGCAATTTAAAGAGTCTGGACTACATAAAATGCAAATTCTTTTCTACATTCTTCTACTTTAACTGTATCACTTTTTGGCTATTAGTCTGCATGAGAAACAAAAGATTCTAATAATTTATTTTAATAGCTAAATATTTAAATAGCAAAATAATATATCCAGTATTAGTAAAAGACAGAATTTTTATATTTGTTTATTATTTTTATCTTTTCACTTGGGCACCTGAATGCCTTGCATATATTAAATATTCATATTATTTGCTGAATAAATTATTTAATTCTTCCAATTAAGCACTGTCAGTCTAATTTAATAAAGCTAACTTCAAAGTTTATCACTCTACTGGTTGTTAGCTCTACATTAGGACAACTGAGACATATTTAAAAGATTCTCTAACTTTCTTCACCTTATCCATAATTTCTAAGGAAATATAACACTTTTATGAAAATCAAAAATCGCTACCATGAATATTGTCTTTTCTGTAAATTTGGCTTTATTTGCATGTTTCTCCAAAATGAATTTTAACCTAGATTTGTATTAAAACTAGAGATAAAGCTTACCAGAAGAACAAAGGAGCCCATAAAATTAATGCTGAAACATTTTAGAGGAAACTGCTAAGGCAGAGACTATTCTATAGGGAGGAATAGGGAGGAGAACTCTCTTGCTCTGTGTTTCCTAGTGTTTCATGTGTGAACAGGAATGAGGGTCCAGGTAATCAGGAGTTCTATAAGTAAATCCATATTTCTGTGCACATCACCTATCAGTTAACAAAATATTTGCTCAGGTCTAATTACTTACAAAAGATTGAGCAAAAAATAAATAAGGATGCCTCCTACTTCCCAATTAAACCACCAGGTTGCATGTTATGTGAATTTTCTTCCTTAAAGACTGTTCTTTTTTTTTTTTTTATTTTTTTATTTTTAGCTGTGTTGGGTCTTCGTTTCTATGCGAGGGCTTTCTCTAGTTGTGGCGAGTGGGGGCTACTCTTAATCACGGTGCGCGGGCCTCTCACTGTCGCGGCCTCTCTTGTTGCGGAGCACAGGCTCCAGACGCGCAAGCTCAGTAATTGCGGCTCACGGGCCCAGTTGCTCCGCAGCATGTGGGATCTTCCCAGACCAGGGCTCGAACCCGTGTCTCCTGCATTGGCAGGCAGATTCTCAACCACTGCTCCACCAGGGAAGCCCAAAGAGTGTTCTTGGAATCCATTTTGATCTTATGTTATCTGTAAGAGTTAGGTCGGAGTGTCCTACCCAACCCAATAAAGTCTGTTTCAACATCTGTGTGATGACTGCATTTTCTCACTTGAGATTTATTCAGATGTTTAGCAGAAAGGAATTTAAGAAAAACGGTATCTGTTTCATATTGGTTTTTCAGTCTTAAGACAGCAAGTCAACACACCACCGTCACCCTAAAACCAATGAGAAGAAACAGCATAGCCACTCATCACACTCCCTCACACCAAATGAACAAACAAACACACAAGCAGACATAAAAAACAAACCAACTGCAAAAACAGATTCTGCCTCCCTAAAAACTCATCATTGCAGGGAAATTTCAGATTGACTGTGTATTGTCAAAATACACTTTCACCAGGGAGTGTGAAAGGGGCTGTACCCACCCCTCCACATCCCAGCTCCCGCACTCCTGGGACCTAGCACTCCTGGGGATGGGGGTGAGAACTCTGGCGCCTCTAGCCCATCTGAGGCCTTCTGGAAGAGACATGATGTCACAGATATTTCACTGCTTTTTCCTCATCCTCTCTATTTTCTTCTCTTGTACCTTTAAAGATTTTGCCTCTTTTTCCAGTCCCTTTTCACTTTTTTTAAACTTCTCACATTTCTCCAAAGCTCTCTGATCCCCTTAAATAGAGGGACAATTCTTCTGACCCAATACAAACATTCATTCCCACTGGTCCTTTGTACTTTTTCTCAGTTTTTACTGTGGATGGGGCTTTTTCCCCCGGGGTAGATGTGAGGGTGTAAGGATCATCACCTGCGCTTGCTGTCTCTAGGGATTTACTGAAGAACACTAGCTATTAATTAGCATTTTCTGATGTGCTTCGCACTCTTCAGAGGAAACACGCTATGTAAGTGCCAAATAGTAATAATTCAGTTCTCTTCTCTCCTTTGGGTTCTGGATGCACCAGTTCTCACACTCCTGAGGAGGAAAAAAGTCGTATTCCTTATTATACCCACGTAGAGGATTAAAATATCAAGTGCAAAAGCTGCAACATGGGGGAATAGTTGGACTCATTTCAAAATGATTGCAAATATTTCTCCAGAAAAAAAAGAGCAGTCCTCGGCATAACTATCAGACAAGGAAATCTACCCGCCCTCCCGCCCCCAGAATTCTGTACAATCCAAGCAGGGAGCAGAATTTCTCACCTGTGTTTCCAATAGTCCTTTCACTATCTGGGAAACAACCTACCTTTTTGAAAAGAACTAACTTTAGGTTCACTTGTCTCAGTGACCGCCTTCGCCATACAGGAAGGCCCTATTCTAGGTGCAGTTTCTACCTGGTGCTAATTTTGTCATACACACAATTTGCATCTTTAATCCATTTTTTTCATTTAAAATATGGGAAGACTGTTTCCCTTAGCAAGGAAATTTCAGGTTTAGCTCATTTATTTTCTCTAATCATATCATTTTCATTATTATATCATAGTCAGAGAAAGCTGAAAGAAACTGTCTTTTTCCAAGGCCGGGAGATAAAGAAAGTGAAAGAGTTAGGAGGTGGGAAAATCCTAGCAAATGAGACTGAGAGCCATTGTTGCAATGATGGAACATACACAGCCTTGTAGGGTTTTGAGCTGATCTGGGTCTCCAACAAGATCCGGACCTGTGTGTGTCTAAGGCACCTGGACTCTTCCTTCAATAAAGGTATGGAAGATAGAATTATGACTCATTCCTGCCTCAGTATAGTGTTTTGAATTATATTTGTCTTTTTAATTTTTTTATTAAAAAATTTCCTCTTAGAACCAATGTTTAAGATAATACCCATAGTGTTAGGGCTCTTATTTATGATTTTAAATTCTTTTTTAGTTTCTTCACTGTCTGATTGATTGGATATTTTTATCCATCCATTCTCATGGTAATTAAAATGTGTATTATATTTGACTTAAATATGGAATACTAAGATTTATTCATGGATGGCATTTTAATCTTTCCCATTTCTTTTGTTTCTATAATCTTATTCCTTTATAAGTTAAAATTATGGAAAATAAAGTGATTAGACACAGAAATTAATGTTAAAAACTTCAGAGGGAGTAAGAGGGAGGAAACATATTTAATAAGTAGGTATTGGGTACTCTGCCTAACTCTGTATATAGGTTGTTAACACAATCGTGTATGTGTGTGTATGTCTGTTTTTATTATTAAACCCAAGCAATATCTCTATGAAGAAAACATATATGGTGATTCAAAGAGATTAAGTAAATTATTTAGGTTCATATCTAGAGTTAGTAGTAGAGCTGTGATTCAGACCCAGACCCGTCTAACTCCAAAGTCCAGTTTTGTATCACTGATATACAGTAAACAATACCCTTCTTACTGCCACTCTGGTCGTGTTACCAACAATATGCGAGTCGCTCTAAACTGACAGCAATTTTGAAAGCTGTTGTTAATTCTATTATCTGCCATTTTGGGGAGGGAGTATTACTTTACTTCTTGAATGTCAGTGTTTCACTATGTATGAGATTTCCCTTTTTCCATTGTTAAAACCTACTGCTGTTATCTGTAGCCTTGGTTTAGTGAATTTACGTTCCCCTAACATAATATGGTGAAGTATGTTGTAAAAGTTTAAGAGCAGAATACTGACTTACCCCTTACTATATTATGTGATCGTTCTTGGCATATGAGTCTGTTTTTAAAAGATTTTTGTTTAGCTCTAAAATATTTAGAGGTATTTTGTAATTTGACAAACATTGAATGTCTTATCTGGTTAAAATGGGGGGCATGTTTTATCTGAAGAAGGCTGGAGAATGTGATGGGGTAAAAGACAAGCAAACTATAGATTAAAAAATAGAACAAACATCAGCAGCTTTAGGACCAGTAAAAATGCAATGAGTTTTAAGCTATTTCTCGAATAATTAAGATGTTGACTAAGATTTCTTTGCCTTTAATGTCTAGATGTTTACTTTAACTCCTCCTTACCCTAGATCCATGTCCCATCGATGTCCAAAGCCTACCTCAAATTTCTGCCTATTCCTGAAACGTGTTGGAATGGGGGGAGGGGGGGAATAAGACAATGCACCTCATGTTTTTCTTTGTAGCTCCTGACTCTCAGCTAACTTTTCCTCAGTTCATGAAAAATGTTACCATTTCTCTTGATTTTATTTATATGGACATATAAGCACACATATATTCACAAATCCTTTTTTTCTATTATTGGCCATATATATTATTTTATTATAGACTGGGCACTCAATTTGAGGTTAAGTAATCCCCCGAGCTATCTACTACTGTTCGTTGAGTTAGTCTCTTAAACCTCTATTAAATTTAGTTAGCAATCCGTGTCAAGTCAGTGCAATTAATAATAGTCCTGGGCATTGACCTAAGCTACTGAGGGGAAAAAAAAATTGAGAGTCAGATGATTTGGAGGACCACTATTCCTAATGTGTTGTTCACAATTAGAAGCAGCACATTTTTATTGGAACAAGAGATCTAAAAAAAGGATTTCCCAAGTCAGCCTTAGGTTTAAAAGCATGTTTCCCTAGAAACCAGGAAAAAAAAAAAAAAAACATGCACAGAAGTATGGATGGTTTAGACTGTCTCTTTTTGGCTGGGGGAATTGGGGATTTTGTTGCACTCTGGCAATTCTAGGTCTAGGTTTCATAACACTTTCATTCTCTCTCTCTCTCTCTCCCCCATGAGGATATAAAGCCATTGGGATAGGTTGCTAACACAATCTATTTTTATCTCTCGAAAGACTAGAATTATTGTCCTACAAATCTAAGCTTTGCTTTTTTGACATCACTATAGATGTCAAGGTCTTGTGATTCTTCCCACATCTATTTATTCCTCTGTGCCATGAAAAATAAGATATATTGAGATTAAGCAACAATTTCAACATTTTATTAAAAATCTTACACAGAAAAAGACACCTAAAGATCCTCCTTTAGGGATTTCCTTGCACTGTTTTAAAGCTTTATATATCTGTTTATTAAAGGAGATATAAATATGATGAGTCAGAAAAATGTTAGTCTTTTAAAATGATATTGTGTCAAGCAGTCACCCTGATTGCTAAAAAGAAATACTGCTGGGGATAACACACACATACACAGTTTAATATCATTGCGCCTGCAAGGCCACTCACAAGCATTAATACGTTATGGCTCAGGACAGGAAAGAAACATCACAAAAGACAGGGAAAATGATTTAATCCCAGTGTCTTTCTGGCTTAAGAATACTTTCTTTTTTGTGTGTATTGCTGGTTTTGAACTTCAGAGTTTTTGCTGGAATAAAGGATTAAAATATCATAATTCCCCATTTTAGTCTTTCTACTTGCTTGTTGGAAGGTCTGTTAAACTAGGGACATCTCTCTTTTTTTTTCTTCCTCTGTCTGCTCTCAGTGTTCCTATCTTTACTGCCTGCTAGCCAGTAAAGAATCATAATCTATTTTTCCCTCTGACCCAAATAATTTTATATAAGAAATCCAATTATAAAAAAAATATATATCAAGTACAGTCTTGAAGGAGAAAGAATTCAAATCTCGCTCAGGCAGCCAAATGGGTGAATGGGGACGAGGTTGGGACAGGTCTACTTTTATTCCTAGAGCGCTCTTTCTAGAGTTTACGCTAAGGAATATTGCTAAATAAGAAGTGTTAAAAAAATTAAAAGATAATTGGAGAAGGAGTTCTGGGATTTGTGTATAAACCTTGCTATATACCATACATAAGTATGTAACTGTTAGCTATTATCTGTATATAAGCCTCAGGTGTTTAGCATGAACTGACGGTCTCATCTTTGAATTCATCACGCTTTTTCCTTACATTAAATCACTGGGTCATGGCAAGGGGAGACCCATCTGCCAAGGCCCAGTCTGCATTCTTCCATCTTCTCACCTTCCACAGTGTTTTTTTTTTAATTTATTCTTTTTAAAAAAAAATTTTAACAGTATTTCACAATTGTTACTGTCGCCTACTGACTACAGGGTCATTTACGTCTCTTCAAATACTTTATCACACAACCTAGTTCTAATATAGAATAAAACGTGTTTTTGATTAGGAACACAAATTTGACCAAATTAAAGGAAAATAAAAATGAGTATTAGTAAGGGCATTGTTTACAAGAAAAGTACTTCTCGTTATTTAATTTTGACCTTGAAATTTCTGATAATAGAAACAATAGAGGATCTATGAACTCTTTATAAATTATAACAATACAGGAATTCCAAGCACTTATGGAATCTCCTAATGATTTTTTTTTTCTCTTCTTCCCATTCTTTATTAGATTATCTAGCAGTAAATTTAGTAACTGGTAAATATTTTTCACCGTGCTAATCTAAAATGTAGTGAAAGATTTTCTCCTTTAATTTTTGTTTAACTATTAAATGTTTTTGTTTCATTTTACTCTTTTTATTTCATTAACAATTTTTTGAAAAGATGAATAGCACAGATAACCATTATTTCTGATTATTTTTAAGTTCAGATTTTTCTAAAGTCTGTATTCTTCATGAATAGAACAAATATCAGCATGGTTGGGAAATAAAACTAATTACTGTGATTATATGAAAGAACTTCTTGCCTCTTGGTAATAACAACAGATTTATCACTAAGACATCTCATTTTCCATAAGTAATTAAACTACTATATAAAAGGAATCAATTGTATGTGAGAAGTCATACAAATTGACCCAAGTTACAGCCATATTTATTAGAAGAATGCTTTTACTTTTTTCAAAAGCACTTTCAGATATACCCCATGTAGCACATGTGGGCCATGATTTAGGTTAACAACAACAAAATATTTTTTTAATGATCATCAGTTACCAAGTAAAAGCACAAAAAGTTTCCTTATGTTCTGAGACATAAAAGAAGGAAGTGAGGCAACCTGTACTTTATTATTTTGTATCAAATGCAAAGCTTTTTCTAAACTTTAAATCCAACTGAAAGCAGCTGCTGGAAAAATATCATTACACTGTACCTTAAGCTACAAAAACCAATTTAATGGTGACATTTTATTTTGTTCAGATGGTCTACTCTTTTCTTTTGTTTAAACCAGTAAGGCCTATGGAAACTGTATCTGGATGAAATCACTGGAAGGTGAAGGCCCATGACCAAAAACATTCTTTAAAGATTACGGGGTTACAGTCGAATGGGATAGCAGCACTAACAAGAGCAAAGGTCTCCCAAAGACAGGAAGTAATATTACATCATTCATATACACAGCCACACTTTTCCTTTTCCTAGAGAGGGATAGAAAGCTTATTATTCAAAATATCAATACATAAACCATGAACATTACTTTTAAATCACATGTGGTATGCTTTTCAGGTCAGCCTATTTCTATTTTTTAAAAGAAATAATCACTTCTCTAACCTCTCCAGGTCAAAAATTTTTAATAAAAATTTCTTCAGTTTTAACCATTCTATTTACTTCTCCTGAATTAAAATGAAAAAAAGAAAATTGTCTATGCTTTTATATATATGTGTGTGTATGTGTATATATATGTGTGTGTATACTGATATATATCATTGATGTATATATATATATCAATGTTATCATGATCAAAATTTGAAAAGCAAGCAAAATTCAGCACTAAGGCTGATCTAGCTTTTTCAAAAATGAGAGTATTTTACCTCAAAGAAACAGTTTTTTAAAAAAGAAAACAAAAACTACTCTTGATGTGAATCCAATGGTCATAAATCTTTATCAGAAAAACTTTGGAACCAGATTGTTTAATCTAGCACCAACCTTTACTGAACGTGATGGTAAGCAGCAATCTCTCTCCCTCTCTTACTAACTTTTATTTTTAAGTCATTCGTCTTAACTGGTAACATGCATTTGTTCATTCATTTACTCATTCATAATTTATACGTTATCCCTGGAAAGGACTCCCTATAAAAGTTACAGATAACAGAAAACCATTGACTTAAATAGTTGATAAAAACAAAGAGAGAGAGCAATCCCGGTTAACATTGTTACTGTGATATGAGCATTAAATGAAGATCCAAGTTTCATTGCATCTAAGAACCTAGCAAAGTGCCTTTGTAATGACCTTAAATGCAGTAAACTAAGCACCTGCTGTGGATTGAAGTTATAACCTTTACAAAAGTGTGACAGCCTTGCCGCTTAGGAATGACTCCCAGGTGGTCCTGGCACAGCCTGGTCACATCTGCTAGGTCTTAGAAAGATGGGGGTAAGGGTTCTGCATGCTGGCTTTGTGCCACATGATCTTGCTGAAAGCTTTGTACAAATAAGGAATGCAAAAACTCCCAAGATGTGGAGAAGAGAGAGTTCCAAACTAAAAATACAGTATTGGGTGCCTCCAATAGGTAACTTTTCCTCTGTGGCCCTAAATTTTCCTGACTCTTAAATGAGTTTGTTGGGCTAGATCATTTCCAAAGATTTGCTCTTCTCTCAGAATTCTTAGCAAGAATTTCATCTCACCACTGGTAGCTTACATTGAGTCTATCATTTATTCATTCAACAAACATTTCCTTTAGGGCTTGATGAATATAGTCTCTATCTGCTTTGGGCTCAAAGTTTTAGCAGGAGAGACAGAAATGTAAACAGACTATTAAAGAATAGAAAATATTACTATAATACTTTTATTCACAGTCATGTTGAAGGAAGCATGTAAGCCTTTTGGTGAGGTTAAGAAAGCAGCTGTCTTGAAATAAGAGTTCAGTATGTAATCACCATCAAAGGAAGAAAAGGAGAAGGCCGTTTCTGGTAAAGGCCACATGAAGGCAGGAGGTGAGGAAAGTGTGGTAAGTGAAAAAGAGTTCTTAGAAGTTCAATGATGTTGGAATGCACTGAAAATGTGAAAGTGGCTTTAAAAGTAGATAGAGGCCAGATCATAAAAGAAATTTCATGAAAGTCTGTGTAGTTCAGTGTTTAGGGTCATGGACCCAGAGTCCAGTGCCTGGGATGGATTTCTGACTTAGTCATTATATGGTCTGCATCTTACAAAAATGTATTTAATACCTCTTAACGTCATTTTCCACATGTGCACAAAGGTGATTAGATTTCTCCCTTATGGAATTATGCTAAGGAGTAAATTAAATAACTCATACTAAAATTGAAACTTCAACTACACGACAAAAACTGAAAAATGCAAAATTGTTAATTGAGGTGCCAAATCATCACATGTAGATTTTTAAAGGGAATTTCTTTTTTTTTTTTTTTTTTTAAACATCTTTATTGGAGTATAATTGCTTTACAATGGTGTGTTAGTTTCTGCTTTATAACAAAGTGAATCAGTTATACATATACATATGTCCCCATATCTCTTCCCTCTTGCATCTTCCTCCCACCCTCCCTATCCCACACCTTTAGGTGATCACAAAGCACAGAGCTGATCTCCCCGTGCTATGCGGTTGCTTCCCACTAGCTATCTATTTTACATTTGGTAGTGAATATATGTCCATGCCACTCTCTCTCTTTGTCGCATCTTAACCTTCCCCCTCCCCATATCCTCAAGTCCATTCTCGAGTAGGTCTGTGTTAAAAGGAGTTTCTGAACACTGGTAATCCTTTGAAATTGCTTACACTTTGAGACTGTTTATTAGCTGAGTGCAAAGAGAAAGGAGGAGGGTTTATGAAGAAATTATGTTAAAAAGAGTAGTTGCCAACCTCTGGGCATCCATTCTAATGGGAATAGGGGGTGAAGTGGTACTACCTGCATCACCTCAAACCTAGAGAGGGGAGCTGCAGGTGAGAGGGTCCCAGCTGGGGACATCTGAATCACTCACATAGGCACTCCAGTAAAAGCAGTCAGCTTTTACGATCTTCCAGATCCAAGGTACCATCCAGCCCTCCAGCCTAAGTTGGAATAAGATCTCTTGCTAAGTCAGACTCATCTTAAATGGATATGTATATTCTAATTCTAAATGGAGGCTGTGTTCTGTGACCTAAGGTGATCAAAGAGCTATCTTTTACTTAAGAAAGGGCAGAGAATTCATGGGCTTACCAGAGTTTTCTTTCATTGACAGGAAAATATAGCCTTCGTAGACAGTGCTTTTGAACAGGAGACAAAAGTGAAGTCTCATTTTGATGTCACAAGCAAACTTGTTCCACATACCAGTTTAACATTAAAGCACCAAAAGGAGTGATTGGTACACAGTGAGTGATTAATTTTTGTGGTGTGAGCAGCTATGCCAGGCTATGAAGTGTGTCCTGGATAAACTGCGAAGCCATTATAAGCAAAGCAATATGATCAGATAGTTTTGAGATAGTTTTCAGCTGAGGTTTGGACAAATGTGCTGGGAGAGGAAGAAGAAATTCAAGGAGGTCATTTAAGAAACTATTTAATATCTTCTAAAAGAAACGTTAATGCTTGTAATGAAGGCAGTAGGCCAAGTGGATGAAGTAGATTTGGTAGATATTTAGGAGGTAGAATATAGGACTCAGGAACATATAGTGGAATGTGAAAAATGAGGATTATATGACTTTTCTGGTTTTCTGACTTGAGCGATAAGAAATAAGTGAAGAGGGATCCGTATTTTATCTTTAGTATCTTGAGCTTGGGATCTTTCTGAGAGTTTCAGATAGACATCTGCAGTTGGAAATCATCCAAGAGCATGAGTCAAGGCTATATTAGAAATAAAAAATGAAAATTATATTTATTTAGGTAGCAATAGCATGCATGAGAACACCTATGAATAATATCTATAAGAGGAGGAAAGAAAGTCAATGGTAGATCATATGATACCGTATCTGAGAGTAGTCTCAGAGATAATTTTTTTTTTAATTTTAACAACATATTTTATTTAGGTTAATTATCCAAAATATTATTTCAACACTTAGCTAATTTAAAAATGATTATAGACATTTTACATTCTTTTTTATACTAAATCTTTGAACTCTAGTGTGTATTTTACACTTTTTTTTTTTAAACATCTTTATTGAAGTATAATTGCCTTACAATGGTGAGTTAGCTTCTGCTTTATAACATAGTGAATCAGTTATACATATACAATATGTTCCCATATCTCTTCCCTCTTGCATCTCCCTCCCTCCCACCCTCCCCATCCCACCCCTCTAGGTGGTCACAAAGCACCGAGCTTATCTCCCCGTGCTATGCGGCTGCTTCCCACTAGCTATCTATTTTACATTTGGTAGTGTATATATGTCCATGACACTCTCTCACCCTGTCACATCTCACCCCACCCCCTCCCCATATCCTCAAGTCCATTCTCTAGTAGGTCTGTGTCTTTATTCCCATCTTGCCACTAGGTTCTTCATGGCCTTTTTTTTTTTTTTTTCCTTAGATTCCGTATATATGTGTTAGCATACTGTATTTGTTTTTCTCTTTCTGACTTACTTCACTCTGTATGACAGACTCTAACTCCATCCACCTCATTACAAATACCTCCATTTCATTTCTTTTTATGGCTGAGTAATATTCCATTGTATATATGTGCCACATCTTCTTTATCCATTCATCTGTCAATGGACATTTAGGTTGCTTCCATGTCCTGCCTGTTGTAAATAGAGCTGCAATGAACATTTTGGTACATGACTCTTTTTGAAGGATGGTTTTCTCAGGGTATATGCCCAGTAGTGGGATTGTTGGGTCGTATGGTAGTTCTATTTGTAGTTTTTTAAGGAACCTCCATACTGTTCTCCATAGTGGCTGTATCAATTTACATTCCCACCAACAGTGCAAGAGTGTTCCCTTCCCTCCACACCCTCTCCAGCGTTTATTGTTTGTAGATTTTTTGATGATGGCCATTCTGACCGGTGTGAGATGATATCTCATTGTAGTTTTGATTTGCATTTCTCTAATGATTAATGATGTTGAGCATTCTTTCATGTGTCTGTTGGCAATCTGTATATCTTCTTTGGAGAAATGTCTATTTAGGTCTTCTGCCCATTTTTGGAT
Organism: Eschrichtius robustus; assembly: GCF_028021215.1. Taxonomy (NCBI): domain Eukaryota; kingdom Metazoa; phylum Chordata; class Mammalia; order Artiodactyla; family Eschrichtiidae; genus Eschrichtius; species Eschrichtius robustus. The sequence goes on along the minus strand of NC_090831.1, from coordinate 50,490,106 downwards.
TGGGTTGTTCGTTTTTTTGTTATTGAGCTGCATGAGCTGCTTGTAAATCTTGGAGATTAATCCTTTGTCAGTTGCTTCATTTGCAAATATTTTCTCCCATTCTGATGGTTGTCTTTTGGTCTTGTTTATGGTTTCCTTTGCTGTGCAAAAGCTTTTAAGTTTCATTAGGTCCCATTTGTTTATTTGTGTTCTTATTTCCATTTCTCTGGGAGCTGGGTCAAAAAGAATCTTGCTGTGATGTATGTCATAGAGTGTTCTGCCTATGTTTTCCTCTAAGAGTTTGATAGTGTCTGGCCTTACACTTAGGTCTTTAATCCATTTTGAGTTTATTTTTGTGCATGGTGTCAGGGAGTGTTCTAATTTCATACTTTTACATGTACCTGTCCAATTTTCCCAGCACCACTTATTGAAGAGGCTGTCTTTTCTCCACTGTATATGCTTGCCTCCTTTATCAAAGATAAGGTGAGCATATGTGCGTGGGTATATCTCTGGGCTTTCTATCCTGTTCCATTGATCTATATTTCTGTTTTTGTGCCAGTACCAAACTGTCTTGATTACTGTAGCTTTGTAATATAGTCTGAAGTCAGGGAGCCTGATTCCCCCAGCTCCGTTTTTCGTTCTCAAGATTGCTTTGGCTATTCGGGGTCTTTTGTGTTTCCATACAAATTGTGAAATTTTTTGTTCTAGTTCTGTGAAAAATGCCAGTGGTAGTTTGATAGGGATTGCATTGAATCTGTAGATTGCTTTGGGTAGTAGAGTCATTTTCACAATGTTGATTCTTCCAATCCAAGAACATGGTATATCTCTCCATCTATTTGTATCATCTTTAATTTCTTTCATCAGTGTCTTATAATTTTCTGCATACAGGCCTTTTGTCTCCTTAGGTAGGTTTATTCCTAGATATTTTATTCATTTTGTTGCAGTGGTAAACGGGAGTGTTTTCTTAATTTCACTTTCAGATTTTTCGTCATTAGTGTATAGAAATGCAAGAGATTTCTGTGCATTAATTTTGTCAGAGATAATTTTGCAATGATTTTCAGTATGTTTTAGCTTCATTCAAATGAAATATTACAAGTCTAAGATATAAGACCAAAATATATGGAGCCAATTAATTGGGGAGGGGGACATGAGGAGGTCCTTCCCTGGACAGTCAACCTTCACCCAATTTGAAGACACCTCCGTTCCTGCAGGACACTCAGGACTAACAGGAACAACTTGAAAATCACTGATCTTGTATGATCTTCCCATATTTTTTGTGCTTTATTGAGGTATAACTAATATTACAAAAAAAAATCACAAGATGACATTTAATGCATATAATTTGATGAGTTTGGAATATGCATACACCACCTATTAAACCGTCACAACAATCGAGGTAAGAAACATACTTATCACTTTCAAAAGTTTCCTTCAACCCTTTTTTGTTTTCTGTATGTTTATTTTGTGGTAAGAACACTTAACTTGAGATCTACCCTCTTAACAAAATTTTATGTCAATAGTGCTGAATTGTTAACTATAGACACCATGTACGGCAGATTTCTAACCTAAACATTATAGCCGTTGAGCACCAGCTCCCCGTTTCCCCTTCCCTTGCCCCATCATCTTCCCATTAATATACAAGGAACTGATAATAAAAGAATTTAGGTGATTTGTTTAAAGTTGTACACATTCCAGATGCACTTTTGTATAATTATAGAATTCAATAAAGGTAGGGTCAAAACTTAAGTCTCTTTATCTCTTAGAACCATACAGTAGATGACTTTTATAGGACACTCTGTGGGTCTCTACATCTGCTCCTCACATAGCTCAGGTCCCTGTTAAAACTTAAGAGAAAACTTCAATATAATCAAGTGGCTTTGAAACGACTCTTCCTACTTCAATGCTCTGTTTATTTTGTTAATAGGAATGCATGCTCCAGCTTCAAACATTTTTAAATTAATCTTTATTAGAGTACAGTTGATTTACAATGTTGTGTTAGTTTCTGCTGTACAGCAAAGTGAATCAGGTATACATATACCTATATCCACTCTTTTAGATTCTTTTCTCATATAGGTCATTACAGAGTATTGTTTACTACTCTACAGAGTAGAGTTCACTGTGCTTTACAGTAAGTTCTTATTAGTTATCTATTTTATATATAGTAGTGTGTATATGTCAATTCCAATCTCCCAATTTATCCCTCCCTCCCTTTCCCCCTTGGTAACCATACGTTTTTCTACATGTGTGACTCTATTTCTGTTTTGTAAATAAGTTCATTTATACCATTTTTTTTTTTTAGATTCCGCATATAAGCAATATCATATGATGTTTGTCTTTGTCTGATTTCAAAACTTAAAAATATATAGATTATAAAATAAAATGTCTTCCCTTACCTTTATGCTTCAAAAGCAACTAAATGAGACTTTTTAATGTATCATTCTTATGTAACTTTCCCCATTTTTGATATCTTTTCTCTATAGTCTAATCTTTATGCCCCAATTACAGTGATCTTTTCAAAATGAAAGATCATATCACCACTCCATTTACAAACTTCTTATGAATTCTTATTACAATTAGGGGGAAAAAAGCAAATTTTTACCATGGATCTTAAGACCCTAAATGATTTATACCTGCCTACTTCTTTGGCATTATCTCACTTTATGAGACCCCTGATTCACGACTTTTATTCTTAACCTATCAAACATGCTATTTTGACTTAGGCCATTGTAGTGGTTCTATTTTCTTTCTAAATGTTCTTCCCCCTCTCTTCTCATGGCAGACTCTGAGAAGATAAAATTCTTCAGAAATCAACTTAAATGTCCACTCCTCAGAGCAACATTTTTTTTCTATCTTCTCTCCATTATAACTTTAGTATACAACTTTGGAGACAGAGATTTGAGTTCCACTCTGTCCTCTGCCACTCATTTGCTGTGTAACCTCAAGCCCATAACTTTTCTGGTCCTTTTCAAAGCTGAAAAATAGGGATAACATTGGGTTTATTGTCAGGGTGGTTGTGAGGTTAAGAGTTCAATAAGTGGAGACGGTTATTTGTGTTAATCTGTGTCATCTTAACTCAAAAAGAATTTAAGTTGCATTTCTTTTATTAGAGTTTAAAGATAAGGAAAGCTAGGAATATGAATATCTTAATGGAAAATGATATTAAAGGAAGATTAAAGTTTCTAGCTCACCAGCCACGCACAGGACTTGCCATTAATTAATTAATTATCCATTAATGTTTACTGTATATCAGGTACTGACCTTAGTCCCTGGAAGAGTAACAGGGACATACATACTCTATAGAGGAAATAGGTATATTGTTATATTGTGATATATATTAGTACAGGTAAGTGCAATATTTTATGGGAGCATAGAGTAAGGAAGAGAAAGTTTGATATAGGTTCAGTTTGATTTGGTTCTCAGATGTTGAACAGGTGTTCAACACAAACAGAGGAAACATCATTCCAAGCAGAAAATTATGGATGGAAGCTCAGCCAATTGTAACACTGAGGAGTATGCAATGAAAAGGTTCAGAAGGTAAAGTTTTAAGGAATAGGCGTCAATGAAGTCTAATGCTTCTGAGGTTAAATAGTTTAAAATTTTTGAAGTGGTTATAAGATTTGAATATGCTGGTAAATTTTTCAAGAAGTATTGCCTCACACTGATACAAGCAGAATGCAGATTCTGTGTGTGAGGAATGAATGAAGTTAAAAATGGAAAACAAAGGGTTAAACTCCTATTTCAGAAAGGTTGATGTCTGAAAGGAGAGAGTGAGTGAAACTTGTAGAGACTGGAATATTGATGGAAAAAAATGTATTAAAATGGAGGAAAGTTCAAACTATAAGGGAAGAGGAAAAGCTAGTATAGAGAGGACGTTTGAAAACAAAAGCAACAAGGTTAATAGCCTAGGTAGAATTGCTCCGGGACACTTCTTTTGTCTCTGGAAAGAGATGAAGATGCCAATTTTAATCGAGAGGTTGTGAATAGGATAGCTGTTATGTAAACTTACAAGGAAGACTCTTTCTCAACCATTTTTTCTCTAGAGCTCTTTTGTCCTTTTTACCTTGGGTCCACTCTGATTGTATGCAACAAACATAAACTCTTCTATTAATGTGGAGCAGGCATCCACACATAGTAACTTGCTTCTGCCTTGGAAGACACCATTATTATTACAGACCCACTCGAAATAAAGGTCTGAGGAACATGACAAATTAAGAATGCCAGACTGTGAGGAAGAATCAATCTGACTTAAAGGAAGCCAGCCAGACAAAAGAAAAGACCATAGCTATTCTAATTTCAACAATAAGAGTCTTTAATGATACTGTAGAGCTAGTGTCAGTATCAGTGATCATGGAAAATTAGTTCCTTACATTCTTTCAGGGATACTTTGGCTTCTTTACATAAAATTCCTTGGGAGGACTCCAGAAGTCACAGTTGCTATATGTAAAATTTTGTCATTTCTTCTTGCTTGATTAACCTGAACCCCTGAATTATATGCTGCACTATAAAACATTGCAGCAGTGGTATCCTGAAAATGTAATATAAGCTGAAAATCAGGCCATACATCTTTTATTAATTCCTCAGAATGCTTCAGTAATAAGGTATATTTTTATGAGGAAAAAAATTATTCAATATGTAACATGTCAATGCTTAATACTATATGGGAAAATGCTTTATAAATTCTAAGGTGCTAGTCATATAAGAGACATTATATACTCGTGGAGACAGAGAAATAATTAAGATATATTGACTATCACCAGTACTTTAAAAAAATTAAAACTCACTTAAAAGACAACTCAGTATCAAAAGAAATGTCTGAATGACTGAACATCACAAAATTTTAACAGTATTGCTAAGGCAGTAGAATTTTCAAACCTTCAAATCCTGTTATTGAAACAATGGTCTTGGTGAGATTGTAAACTTATAAATTGTGAAAGAAATGAACAGCACAGAGATAAACGAGAAATTACAATCAAAGAAGAACAAAATTAATCGTAACTTTGTTTTTTATAAACATGAAACAAGTTCACTTCCTCTATGTGGTTTAGTTTTCTTCCATTTGAATTGACTCCACCCTAATGGTACTCAAATTAGCTACACATCAATAGTTATGTATTCTAAAGTAGATTTAACCCTTCTCAGAACGTCTCTGTTTATTTTGGGCCCAAAAGGTCTATACAAAATTTAAGGGATGATGGAGAAGGCACATATCTCCATTATTTGTTCATGGCCTATGCTTCATTATAATACACAAAATATTATCTCTTCATGCATAAGTACCCTAAATTATGCATCTAAAGTTTGCCTTATTTAAAAGAAGTGAAGGCAGCTGTAAAAAAGAGCTTCCCAAGTATTTGTGCATCAAAAATACATATTCATGATGGAAAATTATCCACCAAAAATGTGCTCTTTGCAAGGGGCAACATTATAATTTAGCAAAAGTTAAATCCTGTCTTCCTCATACTCTTTTATTGTGTCACTGCTGGTGTGACACAGCGGGGCATTCAGTGGAGATCCTTGAAATTTTGCTCTGTTTGAATGTTTAAACATGTTGAACATAAGAACCGAATTCGAAGGATGTACATGACTGAAACATAAGGCAGCTGCAGACTGCTAAGAACATTTATCAACACATTTAATCTGCAATTCATTTCACATCTCATGTATAGAACATCATGTCTATTGCATAGCATTTAGAATGAAGTATACTTGAAGTCCATTATGCTTTCTTAAATAAGAAAAATGACATATACTTTATGGATTTTAAGGTTCTATTTAGGATGCTAAAATAATTTTACAAAAAGAAAAGTATTTTTAAAGTATAGGAATAAATAAGCCTGCTTTTCAATTGCACGTCTTGGGAATTCTCTCGCTTTGAAATGTAAGGCAATCTGAATGAGTGTAGGTGCTGCGATGAAGCTTATGTGACTATTTTGTACTTTGATATATTTGGGTGTTAGTTGCAAAGAGTCACAAATAACACCTGAAACCAGGAAACTAAAGCCCTGGCTTCTCCACTTCCTACATATACATCCTTTTTGAGCCTCAGCTTTCTTATTCTTGAATGGGGAAAAAAATCCATGCCTAGCCACAGTTTTGTGTCTTAAATTAGGCAGCGTATAATAGCTTTGGGTAAACAGTAAAACTCTGATCAAATGGGACAGCATATTATAATTCAAATTGCTGGTAATTGAATCAACAAGTGGACTCGGAACAGTGCAAAGGCTATGAGACCTTTAAGTTGCAAATAATTATTTACCTCAATTTTACCGAATGGCTAGATTTGAGGGTAAATGAATTTATATTCTTTGCTTCATAGCTAGATGGAAGAAAAATAGATGCAGGATAGCTTGCAAGTTGCATGAAATTCATCCCAAATGATTACTACTGTTATTATTCCTCCTCATTTTTATTTTTTCTGATCATTGATTAGAAAATTATAGCTTTCTGTGCTTCATCATATTTTTGGAAAAATGTTCTAAAACTTAAGTTCTGACACAAAGATAGCGCTGTATCACTAGTTTCTTAATCTGTTAAGAAAACAAAGCAAAACTTCTATCCCATTACCTTATTGCCTTTCAATCTGCATCTGTGATTATAACATAATTTCTTTAAATTAATTTTGAAAACTCTAAGCTGAGAATTCTTAATATTTTGAAAATTAGAATTCCTAGCATTGTTGAGCTGATGAAAACCCTCTCTAATGCCTCTGAAAAGTTATGTGTAACAAAGATTTAAATTTTATTAAATAATTTGGAGAACATTTTATTTCCTTAAGATTATTAGAGTTACATGAGGAAATTAGAAAACCGGTATTAAATGCAAAGATTGTTTGTCAGAGTGTCAAGGAAATCTTTAGGAAATTCTTAATTCAGATCCTGTCTTTCTTTCTGTTCCTCTGCTGGCATTGTTTCTCCCCACACCATTATCTTGAATCGTATCTACTTTCATCTTGATCAAAATTGAAAAGTAAATGTTCATCCTATTTATTTGTTTCTATGATTTACATAGCAACAAAGAACTGCCTTGACTAATAACCTTTTTCTCTAAATTAATGGCATCAATATGTTAAATAATAATTAAGTAAAATGTGTTTTAAGTATTCATTTCTCTTCTTTAGAGAGGGACAAAATAAAAACTGCTTCATATTGTAAATGAACAATTAAGACATGTTCCTTTTACCAAAAAGCTGCTAAAGGAAAATCACTCTCTCGGTGTAAATGTGAGGTATTGCTTTCTCATTTTACAAACTCAGAATCTTCCTGTGCATGAAATGCTTCTGTGTTTAGAAGATGAATAATTATTCATATAATTTAAATTGTCATCTTTCAACATCAGTCAGTGGAAGTCTAGGACTAAAAGTCAAGTACACTTAAGCCCAGGTTACTCACCAAGATGATTCCCCTCCTTTCATTTACATACATACGTATGTATTTATTTATCTGTTTATTTCCTATCAGTATATAACATAAGTGGATTTTTTTGCTCAATAGTTGTGTTTTCTCCTAATGATTGATTGATTAATATATTTGAGAAGAAATTGAGAACTAGTTAAACATGTTTTTTCATATTTATAATCAAATATATTTATATTCTCAAGTCAGAACACCTCAAATGGATGTTCAGCAGTTTGTGATGTTAACTTAACATTTATAATATATCAATCAGTCAATCAAATAGGAACACTTGAGATTGTTTCTTTATCTAGAAGAAATGACTCATTTAAACAAAATATTTTTTAGCTTTATTTTTTAAAGATTATTGCAAAAGAAATTCAATAAAAAATTTTTACATATTCAAATTACTTGAAATTTTGTAAAATAAGTACTACTTTTGGTTTTTCATAGATACTAAAAAAAGACAAATATTCCTCCTCTAAATATTAAGTATTTCACTATCTCTGAAGTCCAATAACTAATATCAGCAACTTCCCTAGATTTTGCCCTGTACTCAAATCTTGGTCACCCGTGATAGAACAGAGAAGCTGCAGAACTGAAGTTTGAAAATTGTCATACATATCTACATAGATGTGGAATGCATTTGTATGCAATGGAAAAAGAATATATTCTGTGCTTAAGGAATAAATGATGCAGGAAAAGCTGGAAAATTGCCACTTTTCTATTCTCCATCCTTCCTGATATTTCATAGTGGAGATAGCATTTGTTCATCAGATTTATTCAATGGTATTAGGTGTTCAGTTATGAATCTGAGATTGGGACCCACTTATTTTTGATACCAAAATTCATGTCTATGTATGTAAGATGTACAAATCAGTATAGTTGGTGTCTGAAGACCTAAGTTTGAGTGTCCTGGTTTTATTCCTTATAGCTGACATTAGCCAAGTCACTTAGGGTCCATTTGCCTCAGGTTTTTTTTTTTTGCCTCAGGTTTTTATCATCATAGTGGGTATAAGATTTAAATTACAAAATTGATTAAAGATTAAATGTCTTTCTAACGTGGTACAAATGGGGATCTGTTTGTCTGTGCACCCCTACAAAGCACTGAAGTGACAATACAGATATTAAGTGTAAATAAAGCCAAATACACTGTGGTTATTTGTTTAAGTTGTATGAAAAAAAATCAGATTTTTGTTTTTTAATCGAAAATTTTACTCAATGATTTTTTAAAAAGCTTTACTAGACAAAACACAACTATGCAGTTACATATATCAATATATTAATGTTTATTAAACACCAAATATTAGTAAAACTTAAATCTTTCTAGTTGGTTGACATTAGACTCAGTTTTACATGGTAGAATTTTTATTATTTTATATCTAGCCAATTCAAAGTTAAATGGTTAAGAGACGATGGTACCTCCTTAGTCATTTACTTAATTGCAGTGTGTGGCACATAAATACTCAAAAGTTGATGAATGACTCCTGTATTAATGTAGAACTCCAACTCTAGAGTTTTCTTTGGGCCTTCAAAATGGAATGATAGATTCTACCATATTAAGACTTTATCCATCTTCCAGCTCCCGAGTTGACTTGACTCAAAAATCCTAGATGTCTGAGTATCTAATTTACATTTATAGGCATATCTTTATAAGCATTGGGGATTAGAAACAAGAAAGGGGGTTATTTTCTGCTTTTTAAGTATTTTCCTCCCCATAGGAGAACTTAACGAGTTGCGAAGTGCATGACATAACTTTAGAATATCATCTCAAACATCCTTACATTTAGGCATCTCATTCACAAGTGTTAAATCTACTTTAAGGGCTGAATTGTCAAGGAGCACATAAATTGGAGAGCTGCCAAATTTCCACTTCAGCTTATGCTGTGTAGACGGAACATGTATCCATATGACCTGCATGAATCAGCATTCAGCTGTCTCACAAGCTATTTCAGCCATTGCCTATTGTCAACTAGGTAAGAAAGAATATTAATTAGAATGAAAGTTGGAGTATATTTTGGTTATAACATTGGTTAAATCTTTTTTTCTAATCCTTCTCCTATATACAAAAAAAAAAGAAGAGATGGTTTAGTCTTGAAATTCAGAAAAATACAACTTATAACTTTTTTAACTTGCTTATAGTTATAATTTTTTTTTTAATTCTCAAAACTTAGTTCTAAACTTTAAGTAGTAAACTTAAGAGTATTTTTTAAAATTATATACAAATATATTGATAAGATGCCTCAGACCAAACTGTAAGGAGAAATTACCCACAATGAAATTTCAGAGATTATCTCTCTAAAAAATATGTCCTCAAGTGGGGAAATGAGTTTATGAACTGTTGCTGTCACTAACTCAGATCCCTTTACTGAACTCAACATTTAGTGTATGACACTATCTCTTATACCTTTTAAGTTATTGTAAAGTCGTTATAAAAATCTGTTATTATTCTAGCATCTATTGACCATGTAGAAGTATTAAATTATCATATGTTATTTCAAATATATTTGTTCAATAAGATATAAAATATTAAATGAAGTAGTTCTTTTAAAGTAAAAAAGAGAATGTTGCAAGATAAATTTTATACTCTCATTTGAAAGGAATGCATTCAAATTATTTAACCTATCTGATGTTTGTATAAAATTATATTTATTTTTATCTTGAACTTCCTGTTGGAACTTTTAAACATCTTTAGAAAGGCATATTCATCCCCACTCAACAAATTCATTTAAAAAATTAAGAATGAGAGTTCTCATATTTCTACCATACTCTTACTTTAAAAATATCTTCCACATTTTAATCAAATTTAATTCTCTATCAACAGGAATGAATACAGTAACCACACTGTCCACTAATTTGTGGTAAATATTCAATGCGATAAAATGAGAAGTACTATTGACATACAAATGTGATGCCAGCTAAACTGATAATTTTTTTTAACATCTTTATTAGAGTATAATTGTTTTACAATATTGTGTTACTTTCTGCTGTTTAAAGAAGTGAATCAGCTATATGTATACATATATCCCCATATCCCCTCCCTCTTTTTTTTTGTTTTTAAACATCTTTATTGAAGTATAATTGTTTTACAGTTTTGTGTTAGTTTCTGCTGTATAAAAAAGTGAATCAGCTATATGTATACATATATCCCCATATCTCCTCGCTCTTGCGTTTCCCTCCCACCCTCCCTATCCCACCCCTCTAGGTGGTCACAAAGCACCGAGCTGATCACCCTGTGCTGTGCGACTGCTTCCCACTAGCTATCTATTTTACATTTGGTAGTGTATATATGTCCATACCACTCTCTCACTTCGTCCCAGCTTACCTTTCCCCTTGCCATGTCCTAAAGTCTATTCTCTACGTCTGCGTCTTTATTCCTGTGCTGCCGCTAGGTTCGTCAGAACCTTTTTTTTTTTTAGATTCCATATATATGTGTAGACATACGGTATTTGTTTTTCTCTTTCTGACTTACTTCACTCTGTATGACAGACTCTAACTCCATCCACCTCACTACAAATACCTCCATTTCATTTCTTTTTATGGCTGAGTAATATTCCATTGTATATATGTGCCACATCTTCTTTATCCATTCATCCGATGATGGACACTTAGGTTGCTTCCATGTCCTGGCTATTGTAAATAGAGCTGCAATGAACATTTTCGTACATGACTCTTTTTGAATTATGGTTTTCTCAGGGTATATGCCCAGTAGTGGGATTGCTGGGTCGTATGGTAGTTCTATTTGTAGTTTTTTAAGGAACCTCCATACTGTTCTCCATAGTGGCTGTATCAATTTACATTCCCACCACCAGCTTTCTTTTGATCTCCATTTGCATGGAATATCTTTTTCCATCCCCTCACTTTCAGTCTGCATATGTCCCTAGGTCTGAAGTGGGAGTCTTACACACAGCATATATATAGGTCTTGTTTTTGTATCCGTTCAGCCAGTCTGTGTCTTTTGGTTGAAGCTTTTCATCCATTTACATTTAAGGTAATTACCCATATGGATGTTCCTATTACCATTTTCTTAATTGTTTTGGGTTTGTTACTGTAGGTCTTTTCCTTCTCTTGTGTTTCCTGTCTAGAGAAGTTCCTTTAGCATTTGTTGTAAAGCTGGTCTTTTGGCGCTGAATTCTCTTAACTTTTGCTTGTCTATAAAGGTTTTAATTTCTCCATCGAATCTGAATGAGATCTGAGATCCTTGCTGGGTAGAATAATCTTGGTTGTAGGATTTTTCCTTTTATCACTTTAAATATGTCCTTCCACTCCCTTCTGGCTTGCAGAATTTCTGCTGAAAGATCAGCTGTTAACCTTATGGGGATTCCCTTGTATGTTATTTGTTATTTTTCCCTTACTGCTTTTAATATTTTTTCTTTGTATTTAATTTTTGATAGTTTGATTAATATGTGTCATGGCGTGTTTGTCCTTGGTTTTATCCTATATGGGACTCTCTTTGCTTCCTGGACTTGATTGACTATTTCCTTTCCCGTGTTAGGAAAGTTTTCAACTATAATCACTTCAAATATTTTCTAAGACCCATTCTTTTTCTCTTCTTCTTTGACTCCCATAATTTGAATGTTAGTGCATTCAATGTTGTCCCAGAGGTCTCTGATATTGTCCTCAATTCTTTTCATTCTTTTTTCTTTATTCTGCTCTGTGGTAGTTCTTTCCCCTATTTTATCTTCCAGGTCATTTATCCATTCTTCTGCCTCAGTTATTCTGCTCTTGATTCCTTCTAGAGATCTTTAAATTTCGTTTATTGTGTTGTTCATCATTGTTCATCATTGTTTGTTTGCTCTTTAGTTCTTCTAGGTCCTTGTTAAACATTTCTTATATTTTCTCCATTCTATTTCCAAAAGATTTTGAATCATCTTTACTATCATTACTCTGAATTCTTTTTCATGTAGACTGCCTATTTCAATACTCTTCATTTGTTTGGTCTCGTGGGTTTTTACCTTGCCCCTTCACCTGCTGCATATTTTTATGTCTTCTCATAAGGGGTTTCCCTTTTCACAGGCTGCCGGTTTGTAGTTCCCGTTGTTTTTGGTGTCTGCTTCCTGGTGAAGGGGACTGGTACCTGTGTTCTGGTGGGTGGGGCTGGATCTTGTCTTTCTGGTGGGCGGGGCCGTGTCTGGTGGTGTGTTTTTGGGTGTCTGTGAACTTAGTATGATTTTAGGCAGCCTCTGCTAATGAGTGGGGTTGTTCCTGTCTTGGTAGTAGTTTGGCATGGGGCATCCAAAGCTGGAGTCTGCTGGCTGTTGGGTGGAGCTGGGTCTTAGCATTGAGACAAAGTCCTCTGGGGGAGCTCTTGCCGATTGATATTACGTGTGGCCAGGAGGTCTCTGGTGGTCCAATGTCCTGAACTTGCTTCTCTTACCTCAGAGGCTCAGACCTGACACCCAGCCGGAGCACCAAGACCCTGTCAGCCACACAGCTCAGAAGAAAAGGGAGAAAAATGAAAGAAAGAAAATTTTAAAAATAATTATTAAAATAAAAAAATAATAATAAAAACAGAAGAGAGAACAACCAATCAGTAAACAAATCCACCAATGGTAACAAGTGCTAAAAACTATACCAAGATAAACATAAAAATCAAAATCATATCAGTTGCAGACAGCAAACCCCAAGTCCACCACCTCAATTTTGAGATGATTCATTGTCTATTCAGGTATGCCACAGATGCAGTTTGCATCAAGTTGATTGTGGGGATTTAATCCGCTGCTCCTGAGGCTGCTGGGAGAGATTTCCCTTTCTCTTCTTTGTTCATAGAGATCCTGGGGTTCAGCTTTGGTTTTGGCCCCACCCCTGCGTGTAGGTCACCCTCAGGCATCTGTTCCCGTCCATACAGGACGGAGTTAAAGCAGCGGTTGATGAGGGGGCTCTGGCTCATTCATGCCAGGGGGAGGGAGGGATACAGTAGTTATAATTGGAATGTGGGACGAGCCTGTGGCAGCAGAGGCCAGCACGATGTTGCAACAGCCTGAGGCGTACCGTGTGTTCTCCTGGGGAAGTTGTCCCTGGATCACAGGACCCTGGCAGTGGTGGGCTGCACAGGCTCCCGGGGGGTGGGGTGTGGATAGTGACCTGTGCTTGCCCATAGGCTTTTTGGTGGCTGCGGCAGCAGCATTAGCGTTTCATGCCCGTCTCTGGTGTCCGAGCTGATAGCTGTGGCTTGCGCCCGTCTCTGGAGCTCATTTAGGTGATGCTCTGCCTTCTGTGGGCAGACAGGGAGGGAATCCCCTCTCCCTGTGCACCCTCAAAACATTGGTCTCTTGCCTCTCAGGCAGGTCGACACTTTTTCCCGGACTCTCTCCCGGCTAGCTGTGGTGCACTAGCTCCCTTCAGGCTGTGTTCATGCTGCCAACCCCAGTCCTCTCCCTGGGATCCTACCTCTGAAGCCCGAGCCTCAGCTCCCAGCCCCTGCCCGCTCTGGCGGGTGCACAGACAAGCTTCTCAGGCTGTTGAGTGCTGGTTGGCACCAATCCTCTGTGCGGGAATCTCTCCTCTTTGTCCTCTGCACCCCTGTTGCTGCGCTCTCCTCCATGGCTCCAAAGCTTCCCCCCCCCCGCCCATCCCCCATCTCCACCAGTGAAGGGGCTTCCTAGTGTGTGGAAACTTTTCCTCTTTCACAGCTCCCTCCCCAAGGTGCAGGTCCCATACCTATTCTTTTGTCTCTGTTTTTTCTTTTTTCTTTTGCCCTATCCAGGTACATGGGGAGTTTCTTGCCTTTTGGGAAGTCTGAGGTCTTCTGCCAGCATTCAGTAGGTGTTCTGTAGGGGTTGTTCCATATGTAGATGTATTTTTGTTGTATTTGTGGGGAGGAAGGTGATCTCCACGTCTTACTCCTCTGCCATCTTGAAGGTCCCCCCAGAGCTACTAAAAATAAACTGTTAATTTTTGAGATTTTTATTTTTACTGTATTACAGTATTTATGTTATAGTTTCAAAGATCATGTTAATTTTCTAGGTGCTATTTGTTAATATAATTAAAATAACATGATTTGGTTTACACATATAATTGCTGGATTTATTGAATCCATTACTGGGATCATATAAAATTAATTTTAGTGTACTTTGTTTGACAGTGGTAAAAAAATTTAAAATAAGAGTGCACTGTTTATATGGTTGAATATATTTTTTCTGAGTTTTGAGTTTTGATCTTGCCACCAGATGGCAGGAAAAAGTCAGAGTCAAATATTTCTGTTAAGCAGTGTAAGGATTTTTTTTTTTTTTTTCATTTCGGTTGTTTTTCTATTGTTGATGTTTTGCACAAAACCCAAGACATCATAAATATAATGTGAATAGACAGTAATACCTGATAATTACTAGTGAAATTTTTGTATTTTTTCAGTGTAATCATGCTATAAATAACTTAATATATTCATGCTGTCATTGATATGATGAGTTTAAAAATTATAATTAATGTTATTATTTTAGGAACATTCAACTTGCTGTAATAACTGGAGCTGTCAGTCCTCAGAATTCCGAAAGTAAAACAAGTGGTCAGTTACCTCCTTTAAGCACACATCTTCATTTAAAAGAATGACGTAAAAAAAAATAATAATAAAAAAAAATAAAAAAAATAAAAGAATGACGTAACAGTAAAGCGTATACAATCAATGAATGCTTAACAAAGAGTTGATGGAAAAGAAAACTAAACTGTCACCTTAAAGTCAGTACCTTTCAGGCCAATATCAAATAGAAACTTATCTTGGCTGATATATGTCTTACTATTTCACAGAGTAAACACTTTGAAGTTTTAGTGTAATGGCACTTGACTTCATCTGTAAGTAAAACCCAATTGTAACACAGAATAAAGGCAGAAGGTATTCCCCAAACTACAGTAAGACTTCACAGTTCCTTTATGTTTTTTACTAATATATGCAAAGAAGAGAGTTGAGGTAAACTTTAAAAAGAATTAAGTCAAGTTATTGGTGTACATGTATTGTAGATACATTTTTCATTGCTCTAATAATCATAATAATTGCTTCAATACAACTACTTCTCTTTTTGATACAGTTTTCTTTACCTTGCTTTATAGTATCACTATAATATCAAGAAGGACAAGTATTGTTTGCTCCCTCTTCTAAAAGGAAAAAAATGTAACTGGAATTAAGTCCTCTAATCAGGTCAGGTTTGATTCATTGATGTGATCCTTGCCCAGCAGCTTTCTTTGGCATATTAGCAAATGTACTCTTACACATTTTATTTTATTTTTTTTCTTGACAAAGAAAGGCAAACAGCTCTTCTTGATAAATTCCAGATTACTCCTTACTGAGACAATGTAAACAATAGAAGACTATTTAATACGGAGAGTGTGGCCTTTAGGGGAAGACGGGGAGTGTTTCTTTCAGGTGGCTCTGTTATATGCCATTTCCTGACCTTGCACAGTAGACTGTAGCATTGCCACTGTGTGGATTAGAATGAGGTCTACCTGTCATTCAAACTGAAACAAAGTCTCACCAACCATAATATCCTCTGAAACCAGATTTAGAAGTTCTCTCTTTCCAGGCTTCTCACTGTTTAATTTGCATAACAGCAGGTATTCAGTATGTGTAAGGGTACAACTTTTATTTTCTCTCCAGATTCCTTTGTCTTTGATAAAGATAAGGCAGAAATTGGGGAGTTTTGGACAAGGTTAGCATAAAAGTGTTAACCTATCACTTGTAAAATGATCTGCTACAAATCTATAAGGACGTTACCATGCAAACTTCCAAAGTTAACAAGAAGAGATTGTTAAGAGATTGAAGTGACTTCAACAGTTTTTACAGATTTACTTCCAAAAAAAACGACCCTTGTTTACTTTTACAAATGGTCATAGAGAATGACAAGTGACCTAGTATACCTAGTTCAGGCAAGTTGCAAATGAAAAAGAAAAATGACACCTGTGGTCAGTGACAGGTGAACTTTGCATCCATCATGCTGCTATAGGGAAAACAGGTAGATGAATTGTTGCTGCTGTCTACAAGCCTTTCACCAGCAGCACTCCATTGAGCAGTGCCAGGGGCAAAATGCATAGTTGCCCTGTGAGTGTCCTACTACATACTTTGGCTTTTAAGGGCTTTTAAAACTAATTCTTAATGAATAATAACAGCATTATTTATGTTTCATGCTGAGGGTCAATTAAAAAAGGAATCACTAGGTTTAGAGAAGAAGTAAAGTAATGGAATAGAAATTATCAGGAAATTTACCTGGGCCAGGAGAACATCAGATTTATATTATCAGATATGCTACCACACACTATCTTTATGAATGCTTCTGGGGATAACATGCAAATACATTCAAATGGCCACAGCATATTCACAAGGTGTATGGCACTTATCTGGATTGTAGACATCATCAACTCTCAAACAGTAAGATTCATTTCTCCATAATGGTCCCCATGATCTTGTCGTTCATTGTTCATAAAATAAGTCTTATGGCAGATAACTAATACAAAGTAACATCCTAGTGAGTTTGTGTTAGAAACTCAATTATTTTAGTTACTGTTTTTTAAAATCTTTCCTTAACATAACAATCTTGAGTTTACATAGTAAGTGCTTGTTCTGTTTTGCCAAACATTGAACTTTTAAGCTATGAATCTTTTTATTCAGACTCAAATCAGATAGTAAAAAAACAGAAGTTAAAGATAGATTTAAACAAATAAAGATAAAGGTAAAAAACTTTAGGTAGATTTGCAAATGTCAAGTTAAACAAATATTACTAAATTTATTTACAGATTAGGAATATTAAGAAGAGGAACAGAGACTGCAAATTTCACCCATGTAACTGTTCCTTTATTTTAGAAAAATATAGTGATACTACATACAGTTATGTGGACCAAAAAGGAAAAAAAAAAAAAACCCAAGATTTTCAACTTCTTCTCAGTAGCCTAACTTGGAAGAGAGGAAGTTAGAGGGATAATGTACATTAAAATATATATATATTAGTTTCTATTTCTAATAAGCTGTTTATGAAATAAGAACTCAGCATACAACTGGGTCATCAATTATTTTCAAATGAGTCTTGCCAAGGCAAATTTGCTGTGATGAATTTGCTTTAAATTTTCAAACCATGTCACTTCGTAAAGTAGTGCCAGATTTCAGGGATTCTGTAGACTTAATAAACAGAAGACCTTAGCTGCTTCTGCATTAAATATTCATCTCTATATAAAGCATATGTTCATCTATTGTATATGTATATGCTCTGTAAAAATCACTACTATCACTGGTAAGAGTAGTCTGAATCTTAGGTTAATGATTTAGTTTCATCTATTCAACAATAATTTAGGGCTATAAACATCTGTAGTCAATTTAAGAGTTATTTGTGATAGCTGGGCAAATTTGTTCCAGAATGATTCAAAATTGACAACAGGGGCTTTTCCCTATGACTTTGATTACCCATGGACGTGACTTTAAATATCACCCAAAGGGGATATTTTGCATTCCAGAGGAAAGCAAGAAAGTTTCTACATTGGTCTAGGAGAAATGTTATGTGTGTTGCACATATTTTTTAACCCAGCAATTTTGCTACTGAGAATTTATCTTAAGTATATACTCTAATCAGTCAGCAAAAATATACGTACCAGAGTATTCATGAAAGTATTTTTTTGAGTATTGAAAAGCAAGCAACAAACAAAGCAAATGCTTACCAAGACAGATGTTAGAAATATTAGAATATTTTCATGCACTAGAATTCTTTTAACCTGTTAAAAAGGAATGTGATTGATTTTAGAAAATAAAGCTCTCCAATATAGGTTGTTAGTTAAAAAAAAAAAAAAAAAAATTGAAGAAGGTATGCAAATGCAACCACACTGGTGTAAAAAGTAAAGGAAAAAGTTTTACAATAATCTCTTCGGGGGGGAGCTTCAACATGGCGGAAGAGTAAGACGCGGAGATCACCTTCCTCCCCACAAATACCTCAGAAATACATCTACATGTGGAACAACTCCTACAGAACACCTACTGCATGCTGGCATAAGACCTCAGACCTCCCAAAAGGCAAGAAACTCCCCACGTACCTGGCCGTGTGGAGGGCAGGCTCTTGGTGCTCCAGCCAGGCGTCAGGGCTATGCCACTGAGGTGAGAGAGCCAAGTTCAGGACACTGGTCCACAAGAGACCTCCCAGCTCCACGTAATATCAAACAGTGAAAATCTCCCAGAGATCTCCATCTCAATGCCAAGACCCAGCTCCACTCAACGACCAGCAAGCTACAGTGCAGGACACCCTATGCCAAACAACTAGGAAGACAGGAACACAATCCCATCCATTAGCACAGAGGCTGTCTAAAATCATAATAAAGTCACAGACACCCCAAAACACACCACCAGACGTGGACCTGCCCACCAGAAAGACAAGACCCAGCCTCATCCACCAGAACACAGGCACTAGTCCCCTCCACCAGGAAGTCTACACAAACCACTGAACCAACCATAGCCACTGGGGACAGACACCAACAACAATGGAAACTACAAAAATGCAGCCTGCAAAAAGGAGACCCCAAACACAGTAAGTTAAGCAAAATGAGAAGACAGAGAAACACACAGCAGATGAAGGAGCAAGGCAAAAACCCACCAGACCTAACAAATGAAGAGGAAATAGGCAGTCTACCTCCAAAAGAATTCAGAATAATGATGGTAAAGATGATCCAAAATCTTGGAAATAGAAAGGAGAAAATACAAGAAACGTTTAACAAGGACCTAGAAGTAAAGAGCAAACAAACAGTGATGAACAACACAATAAATGAAATTAAAAATTCTCTAGAAGGGGTTAATAGCAGAATAACTGAGGCAGAAGAATGGATAAGTGACCTGGAAGATAAAACAGTGGAAATAACTACCGCAGAGCAGAATAAAGAAAAAAGAATGAAAAGAATTGAAGACATTCTCAGAGACCTCTGGGACAATGTTAAACGCACCAACATTCGAATTATAGGGGTCCCAGAAGAAGAAGAGAAAAAGAAAGGGACTGGGAAAATATTTGAAGAGATTATAGTTGAAAACTTCCCTAATATGGGTAAGGAAATAGTTAATCCAGACCAGGAAGCACAGAGTGTCCCATACCGGATAAAACCAAGGACAAACACGCCAAGACACATATTAATCAAACTATCAAAAATTAAATACAAAGAACAAATATTAAAAGCAGCAAGGGAAAAACAACAAATAACACATAAGGGAATCCCCATAAGGTTAACAACTGATCTTTCAGCAGAAACTATGCAAGCCAGAAGGGAGTGGCAGGACATATTTAAAGTGATGAAGGAGAAAAACCTACAACCAAGATTACTCTACCCAGCAAGGATCTCATTCAGATTTGATGGAGAAATTAAAAGCTTTACAGACAAGCAAAAGCTCAGAGAATTCAGCACCACCAAACCAGCTTTACAACAAACGCTAAAGGAACTTCTCTAGACAGGAAATACAAGAGAAGGAAAAGACCTACAATAATAAACCCAAAACAATTAAGAAAATTGTAATAGGAACATACATATCGATAATTACCTTAAGTGTAAATGGATTAAATGCTCCAACCAAAAGACATAGACTGGCTGAATGGATACAAAAACAAAACCCGTATATCTGCTGTCTACAAGAGACCCACTTCAGACCTAGGGACACATACAGACTGAAAGTGAGGGGATGGAAAAAGATATTCCATGCAAATGGAGATCAAAAGAAAGCTGGAGGAGCAATTCTCATATCAGACCAAATAGACTTTAAAACAAAGACTATTACAAGAGACAAAGAAGGACACTACATAATGATCAAGGGATCAATCCAAGAAGAAGATTTAACAATTGTAAATATTTATGCACCCAACATAGGAGTACCTCAATACATAAGGCAAATACTAACAGACATAAAAGGGGAAATTGACAGTAACACAATCATAGTAGGGGACTTTAACATCCCACTTTCATCAATGGACAGATCATCCAAAATGAAAATAAAAAAGGAAACACAAGCTTTAAATGATACATTAAACAAGATGGACTTAATTGATATATATAGGACATTACATCCAAAAACAACAGAATACACATTCTTCTCAAGTGTTCATGGAACATTCTCCAGGATAGATCATATCTTGGGTCACAAATCAAGCCTTGGTAAATTTAAGAAAATTGAAATCGTATCAACTATCTTTTCCGACCACACCACTATGAGACTAGATATCAGTTACAGGAAAAAATCTGTAAGAAGTACAAACACATGGAGGCTAAACAGCACACTACATAATAACCAAGAGATCACTGAAGAAATCAAAGAGGAAATCAAAAAATACCTAGAAACAAATGACAATGAAAACACAACAACCCAAAACCTATGGATGCAGCAAAAGCAGTTCTAAGAGGGAAGTTTATAGCAGTACAATCCTACCTTAAGAAACAAGAAACATCTCAAATGAACAGTCTAACCTTGCACCTAAAGCAATTAGAGAAAGAAGAACCAAAAAAAAACCAAAGTTAGCAGAAGGAAAGAAATCATAAAGATCAGATCAGAAATAAATGAAAAAGAAATGAAGGAAACAATAGCAAAGATCAATAAGACTAAAAGCTGGTTCTCTGAGAAGATAAACAAAATTGATAAACCATTAGCCAGACGTATCAATAAAAAAAGGGAGAAGACTCAAATCAATAGAATTAGAAATGAAAAAGGAGAAGTAACAACTGACACTGCAGAAATACAAAGGATCATGAGAGATTACTACAAGCAACTCTATGCCAACAAAATGGACAACCTGGAAGAAATGGACAAATTCTTAGAAATGCACAACCTTCCGAGACTGAACCAGGAAGAAAGAGAAAATATCAACAGACCAATCACAAGCACTGAAATTGAAACTGTAATTAAAAATCTTCCAACAAACAAAAGCCCAGGACCAGATGGCTTCACAGGCGAATTCTATCAAACATTTAGAGAAGAGCTAACACCTATCCTTCTCAATCTCTTCCAAAGTATAGCAGAGGGAGGGACACTCCCAAACTCATTCTACAAGGCCACCATCACTCTGACACCAAAACCAGACAAAGATGTCGCAAAGGAAGAAAATTACAGGCCAATATCACTGATGAACATAGATGCAAAAATCCTCAACAAAATACTAGCAAACAGAATCCAACAGCACATTAAAAGGATCATACACTGTGATCAAGTGGGGTTTATCCCAGGAATGCAAGAATGCTTCAATATATACAAAACAATCAACGTGATACACCATATTTACAAATTGAAGGAGAAAAACCACATGATCATCTGAATAGATGCAGAGAGAGCTTTTGACAAAATTCAACACCAATTTATGATAAAACCCCTCCAGAAAGTAGGCATAGAGGGAACTTCCCTCCACATAATAAATGCCATATATGACAAACCCACAACCAACATCGTCGTCAATGGTGAAAAACTGAAACCATTTCCACTAAGATCAGGAACAAGACAAGGTTGCCCACTCTCACCACTATTATTCAACATAGTTTTGGAAGTTTCAGCCACAGCAATCAGAGAAGAAAAAGAAATAAAAGGAATCCAAATTGGAAAAGAAGAAGTAAAGCTGTCACTGTTTGCAGATGACATGATATTATACACAGAGAATCCTAAAGATGCTACCAGAAAACTACTAGAGCTAATCAATGAATTTGGTAAAGTAGGAGGATACAAAATTAATGCACAGAAATCTCTTGCATTCCTATACACTAATGATGAAAAATCTGAAAGTGAAATTAAGAAAACACTCCCATTTACCATTGCAACAAAAAGAATAAAATATCTTGGAATAAACCTACCTAAGGAGACAAAAGACCAGTATGCAGAAAATTATAAGACACTGATGAAAGAAATTAAAGATGATACAAATAGATGGAGAGATATACCATGTTCTTGGATTGGAAGAAGCAACATTTTGAAAATGACTTTACTACCCAAAGCAATCTGAAGATTCAATGCAATCCCTATCAAACTACCACTGGCATTTTTCACAGAACTAGAACAAAAAAATTCACAATTTGTATGGAAACACATAAGACCCCGAATAGCCAAAGCAATCTTGAGAAAGAAAAACGGAGCTGGAGGAATCAGGCTCCCTGACTTCAGACTGTACTACAAACTACAGTAATCAAGACAGTATGGTACTGGCACAAAAACAGAAATATAGATCAATGGAACAGGATAGAAAGCCCAGAGATAAACCCACGCACATATGCTCACCTTATCTTTGATAAAGGAGGCAAGAATATACAATGGAGAAAAGACAGCATCTTCAGTAAGTGGCGCTGGGAAAACTGGACAGCTACATGTAAAAGAATGAAATTAGAACACTCCCTAACACCATACACAAAAATAAACTCCAAATGGATTAAAGACCTAAATGTAAGGCCAGTCACTGTAAAACTCTTAGAGGAAAACATAGGCAGAACTCTCTATGACATAAATCACAGCAAGATCCTTTTTGACCCACCTCCTGGAGAAATGGAAATAAAAACAAAAATAAACAAATGGCACCTAATGAAACTTAAAAGCTTTTGCACAGCAAAGGGAACCATAAACAGGACGAAAAGACAACCCTCAGAATGGGAGAAAATATTTGCAAACAAAGCAACTGACAAAGGATTAATCTCCAAAACATACAAGCAACTCATGCAGCTCAATATCAAAAAAACAAACAACTCAATCCAAAAATGGGCAGAAGACCTAAATAGACATTTCTCCAAAGAAGACATACAGATGGCCAACAAACACATGAAAGAACGCTCAACATCATTAATCATTAGAGAAATGCAAATCAAAACTACAGTGAGATTTCATCTCATACCAGTCAGAATGGCCATCATCAAAAAATCTACAAACAATAAATGCTGGAGAGGGTCTGGAGAAAAGGGAACCCTCGTGCACTGTTGGTGGGAATGTAAATTGATACAGCCGCTATGGAGAACAGTATGGAGGTTCCTTAAAAAACTAAAAATAGACTACCATACAACCCAGCAATCCCACTACTGGGCATATACCCTGAGAAAACCATAATTCAAAAAACTCATGTATCAAAATATTCATTGCAGCTCTATTTACAATAGCCAGGACATGGAAGCAACCTATGTGCCCATCGACAGATGAATGGATAAAGAACATGTGGCACATATATACAATAGAACATTACTCAGCCATTAAAAGGGACGAAACTGAGTTATTTGTAGTGAGGTGGATGGACCTAGAGACTATCATACAGAGTGAAGTAAGTCAGAAAGAGAAAAACAAATACCGTATGCTAACACATATTTATGGAATCTAAAAAAAAAAAAAAGAAAAAAAAAAGGTCAAAAGAACCTAGGGGCAAGACAGGAATAAAGATGCAGACCTACTAGAGAATGGACTTGAGGATACGGGGAGGGGGAAGGGTAAGCTGGGACAAAGTGAGAGAGTGGCATGGACACATATACACTACCAAACGTGAAATAAATAGCTAGTGGGAAGCAGCCGCATAGCACAGGGAGATCAGCTCGGTGCTTTGTGACCACGTAAAGGTGTGGGATAGGGAGGGCGGGAGGGAGGGAGATGCAAGAGAGAAGAGATATGGGGACATAAGCATACGTATAACTGATTCACTTTGTTATAAAGCAGAAACTAACACACCATTGTAAAGCAATTTTACTCCAATAAAGATGTTTAAAAAAAAAATAATCTGCTGTTTAAAAAAACAAAAAACTAAAATTCAAAAAAAAAAAAAAAGAATCTCTTCAAAGTGTTCACCTAAGGGAAGTGAGGGAATATTTGCACATTAAGCAATGTTTTCTTATACCCAATTGTTTGTGTGTGTGTATAAATTTTTTTTACAATAAAGGTAAACAAGTGTTAATTATGTATTTTAACTGGACAATTACTTATATAACTAGCAAACTTTCTACTAAAATGTATATTTGAGTATTATTTATAAACATGTTTATATGTTTATAAATGTTTATATGTTTATAAACATGTCTATAAGCATATTATAAATATATAAAGTATTATAAAATTATAACTACTATTTACAGAGGGGTGAAAACATGCTAGATATGATATAAACTTTTCATACGACATCATATTTAAATAGCACAAAGCTCTGGGGTAAATTTTTTATACCCATTTTACAAAAGAGGAAGTTGTAACTTAGTTGAATCACTGCTCTAAGGTTTCCTGGCACTTAAGTGTCTGAACAGGGACTCGAACCCTTGTGTGACTCCAAAGCCTTTTGGAGAATTTTGATTTTTCGTTACTTCTAATAACTCTTTAAAGTGGTCAATAAGAATGAATATTAAGATATTCTTAAAGACTGTAACATTAAGAATGTAAATAATTCTCTGAGCGGTATTCATTCTCTTTCTCTCCTCCATTATAATGAAATAATTAATTGTAATGTTAGAGGTTATAAACTACACTGTGATTAGCAAAGTGCTTAAATCATTGTGACTAGGTAGGTGGATAGATAGGTACTCAGGTTTCTTACTTGTAAAGTAGAAATGATAATAACTGTTCCATCTGCTTCACAGTTTGTTAAGAAAATGTGAGATGAGAACGTATGAAACTGTGTTAGAAAATGTCAAGTGCTATACAAATTTTACCTTATTTAGGATTAATAATGTTAAGATCTGTGCTTTTTCTGATGACTCAATATACATTTCACTGATTGAAAATATCTTTGATATTTTTAGAATTATTGGTTAAAAGGAAATCTTCAAATGGCAACCTAGACATAGTCTTTTAAATAAAACTGAAGCTAGAATGACTGAAAATGTAACCACCATTTTTTCTCTTCATATGTAAAATGAATCTTACAGTGCCTTAAATGTTATGTTCCAGATTAAATTCTGTGGTCAATCATTATAATCCCTATCTTGTACGAGCTCTAGATTCCCTTTCTCACCTTTCACTTTTACTTGCTTGGCAACCATGATTAAAACTGATTTTCCACTTACTCCATCCCTGAACCCACCCAGCTGAACAGAAGTAGAGAGAACCACATCCATGCCATGGTCCCTAACCTCAAGTAAGTCCTTCATGCTTCCTAGAAGTCACATTAAATTGTGTGAGTCATTCACTCTCCTCCTATCCTAGAACACTATTTTACCCCTTCTTCTCTCTAAATTAAACCTCTGGTACATCCTCCCCCCATCTTCACTGGCATTTGAGGACCTTGCATTTATTCACTGAGAAAACTGAAGCAACAGAAGGATGACTTCCAAAAGCTTCCACACCGTATCTAGTCACCCACTTGCATTGTGCTCATGTCCACCAAATGCTTGGCTGTAGCTGTACATGGACTTGTCAGTGCTATCAGCAAAGGCCAAACCTTCCAGTGGAGCTTTGATTTCCTTCTTTTCTCATCTACTCAAAGAAATCGTTCTCTGCTCCTTCTATCGTTTTTCTCTCTTTATTGGATTTTTTTGTCTCAGAATACAGCACACATTATACTGGTGTTTCTCTGTCTTTAAAAAGAAAGAAAGAAAAAAATAAACATTCATGGCATATTTTCTTCTTGCACTTTCTGGTCTATTTCTCTATCCCTATACAGCACAATTCCTTGAAGTGTGGTCAACACTTGCTTTCTCCATTCCCCTACCCTGTTCTCTGTATTTATTTTAATTTTGTTATAATTTCATGCACTAAAATGCACAGGTTTCCCACAGAACTGTCCTGTGCCTCTATCTGGGTCCTCGCCTGCTCCTTTCTTGGGCAGGTGGCAAATGTGAAGTCCTGGCCATCCCTGCCATGGCTGCACAGTGGGCAGAGTCCTTTTTCTTCAACCTGAGTCTTATTGGTGTGGTGGATAATTTTGTTGTCAACTTGGTCAAGCTGGGGACTACATTACCCAGATTCATTTCCTGTTTGGTTAGTGTACAGTTCTACAAGTTTGGGCAGATGTAAACATTTGTGGAACCATTACCACAATCAAGATATAAATCAGTTCAATCATCCCCCCAAATTCTCCCATGCCTCTTTGTAGTCAAACCCTCCCTCCACACCCAGTCCCTGGCAACCACTGATCTGTTTTCTGTCCTTATGATTTTGCCTTTTCCAGAATGTCCTATAAATGGAATCATAAAGCATGTATCCTTTTGATTCTGGTAATGCATCTGAGATTCATCCATGTTATTGCATGTATCAGTAGTTTATTCTTGTTGTGTTAAGTCATATTCCATTGTATGCGTATAGTTCTGTTAGACATTGCCTAATATATTTTGAAGTTTTATTATTAGGTGCATTCACACTTAGGATAGTTATGTGTTCTCAATTAATCACTTTTTATAATAGATATTCCTCTTTCTTTTTGATAATACTGCTTTTCTTGAAGTCTTTGATACTGATATATCCATTCCATCCCTCTTATGCTTAATGTTTGCAAGGTATATTTCTTCCAATCCTTTACTTTTAAGCTATCTTTACATTTTAAATAAATATTAAGAACCCCAAAACAGCACAGATATTAAGTATTCAGTTCAGTGAATTTTGACATTTGTGTATCCACGTGTAACAACTATCCCCAAAATATATTACACATTCCATCACCTTTGGAAGTACGGATAGTCCTCTCAGCGCTCTGTCCTATTAATTTTCCCCACCTCATCACTCTGCCAGAGACATCTACTTTCTGATTTTTAATTGCCGTAGATTAGCTTTACCAGGTCTTGGACATTACATAAGTGGAATCATACAATATATATTCTTTTATATCTGGTCCTTTTTTCTCATTGTGTTTTTTGAGATTTTTTACAGGCTGTGTTCATTCTACAGCTATTTATTTTGTATTTAATATTTATTTATTTATGCAGTTTCTTTCTTTCTTTTTTCTTTTTGGTATTCTATTTTATGCATATACCACAATGACTTTTACTCATTCTCCTGTTGATAGTCATGGAATGTTTCCAGTATAGGGCAATGATGAATAATGATGCTATAAACATTCTTGTGCAAGCCTTTTGGTAGACTTAGGCTTTCCTTTCTCTTGCTTAAATACACAGGAATGAAATTGCTACGTCATAGGGAAAATGTATGTTTATCTTTCTTAGAAACAGCCAAACACTTTTCCGAGGTGTACGTGCCGTTTTGCGTCTTCATTAGTATTATGGTACTTTTGCTTGTTCCACACCCTCATCAGTATTTGATATTGCCAGTCTTCTAAATTTTAGCCCTTTTGGTGGATGTATCTCATTGTGGTTTTAATTTACATTTCCCTGATGACTTACAATGTTAAACATCACTTCACATGTGCATTGGTTAATCTTGTATTTTCTTTTACAAAGTGGTTCTTCAAGTAATTTGCTCATTTTTATTGAGTTGTTTGTCTTTAGTTTATTCCTTGGAATTTATATATACATATTTGTATTGGATGAGAATATTTTGTGGGATATTTGTATTTTAAATATTTTCCTCCCAGTATGTGGCTTGCCTAGTCCTTATTTTTAAATGGCATTTTTTGATGAACAGAAATTTCTAGTTTTGATAAAGTGCAGGTTATGAATTTTCTTTTTATGGTTCATGTATTTTGTGTCCCATTTAAAAAATATTTGCGTGCCTCAAATTTGCAAATATACCTTCATACGTTTTCATATTGGATTTTATGTTTCTAGCTTTTATATTTAGGTTTATCTTAGATTTTGAATTATTTATTTTGCATGCTGTGAGGTAAGGGTCATGGTTCATTTTTTTCCACATAAATTTACCTGTTTCAGCACAGTTTATTACACAGACTTTCCTTTCCACATTGAACTCTCCTGGTGCCTTGGTTGACAACCAATTGAAGTATACATGTGAACCTTATGCTGAAACTCTCTTTTATCTTCCACTGATATACATATAAATCATTGTACCATTACCACACTGTGTTGATGAGCACAACTTTACATAATCAGGTTGTTTAAGTACTTCAAAAGTGTTCTTCTCTTTTAGATTCTAGTTTTGATTCTTTGCATTTTTATATAAATTTTAAGGTTAGCCTGCCTATTTCTTCAAAAAACTTGCTAAGATTTTGATTGAGTTTGTACTGAATCTATAGCTCAATTTGATGAGAATGGATATTTTAACAATACTGAATCTCTCAGTTCATTTAGATCTCCTTTAATTTTTTCAGCAGCTCTTTAGTAGTTTTTAGTAAAGAAGATTTGACAGCCTTAATTTATTGCTAAATATTTTTATATCATTATTGTGATAACTTTTAAAATTTTATTTATTTTTTTTTTATATTTCAGCTTTTTTTTTTTAAACTTTGGGTTTATTTTATTTATTTATTTATTTATTTATTTATTTATTTATGGCTGTGTTGGGTCTTCATTTCTGTGCAAGGGCTTTCTCTAGTTGTGGCAAGTGGGGGCCACTCTTCATCGCGGTGCGCGGGCCTCTCATTATCGCAGCCTCTCTTGTTGCGGAGCACAGGCTCCAATCGCGCAGGCTCAGTAATTGTGGCTCACGGGCCTAGTTGCTCCGTGGCATGTGGGATCTTCCCAGACCAGGGCTCGAACCTGTGTCCCCTGCATTGGCAGGCAGATTCTCAACCACTGCGCCACCAGGGAAGCCCTAAAAATTTGTTTTTAAATGAGTTTTTCCTAGTATACACAATTACAGTTGATATTTGTATATTAAACATGAATCCTGTCTCTTATGCTAACTTTATGTAATAGTTTAGTAGTTCTTTTTTGAAGCTTCCATAAAGTTTTCTAATTACACAATCATGTTTTATGAAAATAAAAATGGTTTTACTTCTTTTTTTCCCCATTTTTTATGCTATTATTGTTTCCTTCTTGCCTTTTTCTTTGGCTCAAACTTCCAGTAAAATGTTGATGGTGAATGGTTGATGATGATGGTGATGATAATGAATAGATGTGGAAAGAGTGAACATCTTTTTATTGTTCCTAATCGCAGAGGATAAATAGTCAATGCTTCCCCACTATTTTGATGTTAGTTATAGGATTTTCACAGGTGGTCTATAATATTAAGAAACATTGCTTCTCACCATAATTTGTGGAAAGTTTTGAATAAAAATGAGGATTGTATTTTGTCAAAAGCTTTTTTCAACCTCTATGGATATGATCATAAAATTTTCTTCTTTTATTTTGTTAATTGGTGAACTGCATCAATTGATTTTTGAATGTTGTACAACGTTGCATAATAGAGTTGGTCGGGTTGCATATACCTTTTTACATGTTGCTACATTAGATTTGCTACACCTTTCTTGGATGTTTTCTATGTTCATGAGATCAGTCTCTAGGCAATATTTTTTTTTTCTGTCCTTGTCAGGTTTTAATATCAGGAATGTTGACCTCATAAAATAAATTTGGTTGTGGTCAGTCTTTTATTTTATGAAAGAGTTTATACAAGATAGATATTATTTCTTCCTTCATTGTTAGAAAATATTCACTGGTGTATCCATCTGAGCCTGGAGTTTTCTTTGTGGGAAGGATTTTATAATGAATTCAGTTACTTTAGTTGGATTGGTCTTTTCAACGTTTTTCATTTCTTCTTTTGTCAGTTTTGGTAAATTATACTTTACAAGGAATTCACCTATTTCATCCAAGTTGCAAATGTATTAGCATAACAGTGTTCACTAAATCTTCTTACAGTCCCTTTTTTGTGTGTATGATCCACAGTGATGTCCCTTCTTTCAGTCCTCTTATTTATTATTTGGATTGGAAGAAGCAACATTGTGATTTTCCTCTCTTTTTCTTGATCAGTCTAGCTAAAGGTTTAACAATTTTATTACATGTGCATTATTTTACTAATTTTATTAACATTAGACTTTTCGGTTTTTTAGATTTTGATTCATTGATTTTTTCCTTTTATTTTTTATTTTCTTTTTCTTACTTCTACTTACTTTGGATGTAATTTACTCTTCTTTTTCTAGCTTCCTAACATGACAGCTTAGGTAAAGTGATTTCACCTAAAAAAGTGATTTCACACCTTTCTTCTCATCTGTAAAATTCATTCAAAGGCCTGCTTGACCTATATATCACATCTTGGAATATTGATATCTTGATTCCCTGGATCAGAAATTTGGGAAGTGCTTGGCTGGGCACTTCTGGATGCGGTCTTTTATGCAGTTAAATGGTGGCAGAAGCTAGCACAGTGGAGTGCTGAAGCTGCCCCTCCCTCGCTCTCTCTGTAGTCCAAGAGCCTCATCGTGTGGTTTCCCCACAGTAGTTTAGAACTGCTCATAGCATCATGACTTCAAGAAATTCTTTCTGTTTACATAATGGCTCAGGACTCCAAAGGCAAGTGTCCCATGAATACCAGGTGGAAGCCATACCACTTAACCTTAATGACCTAGCCTTTGATGCCACATAGTGTTACCTCAGCTGTAGTTACAAGCCAGACAAGATTCAACAGATGGGAGAATAGACTTCAATTTTTGATGACAGAAAGAATGGAAAAGTCACATTTTAAGAAGAAAATGCCAGATGAGATATTGTAGCTGGGTTTGGAAAATACAGCCTGTTACATCAATTTTTTTTTTTTTTAAGATCTTTATTGGAGTACAATTGTTTTACATTGTTGTGTTAGTTGCTGCTGAACAACAAAGTGAATCAGCTATACGTATACATATATACCCATACCCCCTCCCCTCTTGAGTCTCCCTCCAACCCTCCTGTTCCCTCTAGGTGGTCACAAAGCACCAAGCTGATCTCCCTGTGCTATGTGGCTGCTTCCAACTACTTATTTTACATTTGGTAGTGTATATAAGTCAATGCCACTCTCTCACTTCATCCCAGCTTACCCTTCCCACTCCCCACGTCCTCAAGTCCATTTTCTACGTCTGTGTCTTTATTCCTGTCCTGTCCCTAAGTTTGTCAGAACTTTTTTTTTTTTTTTTTAGATTCCATATATATGTGTTAGCATACGGTATTTGTTTTTCTCTTTCTGACTTACTTCAGTCTGTATGACAGACTCTAGGTCCATCCACCTCACTACAAATAACTCAACTTTGTTTCTTTTTATGGCTGAGTAATATTCCATTGTATACATGTGCCACGTCTTCTTTATCCATTCATCTGTCGATGGTCGAGGGACACTTAGGTTGCTTCCATGTACTGGCTATTGTAAATAGTGCTGTAATGAACATTGTGGTACATGTCACTTTTTGAATTAGAGTTTTCTCTGGATATACGCCCAGTAGTGGGATTGCTGGGTCATATGGTAGTTCTATTTTTAGTTTTTTAAGGAACTTCTGTACTGTTCTCCATAGTGGCTGTATCAATTTACATTCCCACCAACAGTGCAAGAAGGTTCCCTTTTCTCCACACCCTCTCCAGCATTTATTGTTTGTAGATTTTTTGTTGATGGCCATTCTGACCAGTGTGTGGTGATACCTCATGGTAGTTTTGATTTGCATTTCTCTATTGATTAGTGATGTTGAGCATTCTTTCATGTATTTGTTGGCAATCTGCATATCTTCTTTGGAGAAATGTCTATTTAGGTCTTCTGCCCATTTTTGGATTGGGTTGTTTGTTTTTTGATATGGAGCTGCATGATATGCTTGTATATTTTGGAGATTAATCCTTTGTCAGTTGCTTTGTTTGCAAACATTTTCTCCCATTCTGAGGGTTGTCTTTTGGTCTTGTTTATGGTTTCCTTTGCTGTGCAAAAGTTTTTAAGTTTCATTAGGTGCCACTTGTTTATTTTTGTTTTTATTTCCATTTCTCCAGGAGGTGGGTCAAAAAGGATCTTGCTGTGATTTATGTCATAGAGAGTTCTGCCTATGTTTTCCTCTAAGAGTTTTACAGTGACTGGCCTTACATTTCGGTCTCTAATCCATTTTGAGTTTATTTTTGTGTATGGTGTTAGGGAGTGTTCTAATTTCAGTCTTTTACATGTAGCTGTCCAGTTTTCCCAGCACCACTTATTGAAGAGGCTGTCTTCTCTCCATTGTATATTCTTGCCTCCTTTATCAAAGATAAGGTAAACATACGTGTATGGGTTTATCTCTGGGTTTTCTATCCTGTTCCATTGATCTATATTTCTGTTTTAGTGCCAGTACCATACTGTCTTGATTACTGTAGATTTGTAGTATAGTCTGAAGTCAGGGAGCCTGATTCCTCCAGCTCTGTTTTTCCTTCTCAAGATTGCTTTGGCTATTCGGAGTCTTTTGTGTTTCCATACAACTTGTGAAATTTCTTGTTCTAGTTCTGTGAAAAATGCCATTGGTAATTTGATAGGGATTGCATTGAACCTGTAGATTGCTTTGGGTAGTATAGTCATTTTCACAGTGTTGTTTCTTCCAATCCAAGAACATGGTATATCTCTCCATCTGTTTGTATCATCTTTAATTTCTTTCACCATTGTCATAGTTTTCTGCATACTGGTCTTTGATCTCCTTAGGTAGGTTTTTCCAAGGTATTTTATTCTTTTTGTTGCCATGGTAAATGGGAGTGTTTCCTTAATTTCTCTTTTTGATCTTTTGTTGTTAGTGTATAGGAATGCAAGAGATTTCTGTGCATTAATTTTGTATCCTGGTACTTTACCAAATTCATTGATTAGCTCTAGTAGTTTTCTGGTAGCATCTTTAGGATTCTCTGTGTATAGTATCATGTCATCTGCAAACAGTGACAGTTTTACTTCTTCTTTTCCGATTTGGATTCCTATTAATTCTTTTTGTTCTCTGACTGCTGTTGCTAAAACTTCCAAAACTATGTTGAATAATAGTGGTGAGAGTGGGTAACCTTGTCTTGTTCCTAATCTTAGAGGAAATGCTTTCAGTTTTTCACCATTGAGAACGATGCTGGCTGTGGGTGTGTCATATATGGCCTTTATAATGTTGAGGTAGGTTCTCTCTATGTCTACTTTCTGGAGAGTTTTTATCATAAATGGGTTTTGAATTTTGTCAAAAGCTTTTTCTGCATCTATTGAGATGATCATATGGTTTTTCTCCTTCAGTTTGTTAATATGGTGTATCACGTTGATTGATTTGCGTACATTGAAGAATCCTTGCATTCCTGGGATAAACCCCACTTGATCATGGTGTATGATCCTTTTAATGTTCCGTTGGATTTTGTTTGCTAGTATTTTGTTGAGGATTTTGACATCTATGTTCATCAGTGATCTTGGTTTGTAGTTTTCTTTTTTCGTAACATCTTTGTCTGGTTTTGGTATCAGGGTGATGGTGGCCTCACAGAATGAGTTTGGGAGTGTTCCTCCTTCTGCTATATTTTGGAAGACTTTGAAAAGGATAGGTGTTGGCTCTTCTCTAAATGTTTGATAGAACTCGCCTGTGAAGCCATCTGGTCCTGGGCTTTTGTTTGTTGGAAGATTTTTAATCACAGTTTCAATTTCAGTGCTTGTGATTGGTCTGTTTATATTTTCTATTTCTTCCTGGTTCAGTCTCAGAAGGTTGTGCATTTCTAAGAATTTGTCTGTTTCTTCCAGGTTGTCCATTTTATTGGCATATTTACTTGTAATCATCTCTTATGATCTTTTGTATTTCTGCAGTGTCAGTTGTTCCTTCTCCTTTTTCATTTCTAAATCTGTTGATTTGAGTCTTCTCCCTTTTTTTCTTGATGAGCCTGGCTAATTGTTTATCAACTTTGTTTATATTCTGAAAGAACCAGCTTTTAGTTTTATTGATCTTTACTGTCGTTTCCTTCATTTCTTTTTCATTTATTTCTGATCTGATCTTTATCATTTCTTTCCTTCTGTTAACTTTGGGGGTTTTTTTGTTCTTCTTTCTCTAATTGCTTTAGGTGTAAGTTTAGGTTTTTTATTTGAGATTTTTCTTTTTTCTTGAGGTAGGATTGTACTGATATAACCTGCCCTCTTAGAACTGCTTTTGCTGCATCCCATAGGTTATGGGTCTTCGTGTTTTCATTGTCATTTGTTTCTAGGTATTTTTTGATTTCTTCTTCGGTTTCTTCAGTGGTCTCTTTGTTATTTAGTAGTGTATTGTTTAGCTCCATGTGTTTGTATCTTTTACAGTTTTTTTCCAGTAATTGATATCAAGTGTTATAGCATTGTGGTCGGAAAAGATACTTGATACAATTTCAATTTTCTTAAATTTACCAAAGCTTGATTTGTGACCCAGATATGATCTATCCTGGAGAATGTTCCATGAGAAGTTGATAAGAAATTGTATTCTGTTGTTTTTGGATGGGATGTCTTATAAATATCAATTAAGTCCATCTTGTTTAATGTGTCATTTAAAGCTTGTGTTTCCTTATTTATTTTCATTTTGGATGATCTGTCCATTGGTGAAAGTGGGGGTGTTAAAGTCCCCTACCATTATTGTGTTACTGTCGGTTTCCCCTTATGGCTGTTAGCATTTGCCTTATATATTGTGGTGCTCCTATGTTGGGTGCATAAATATTTACAATTGTTATATCTTCTTCTTGGATTGATCCCTTGATCATTATGTAGTGTCCTTCTTTGTCTCTTGTAATAGTCTTTTTTTTTAAGTCTATTTTGTCTGATATGAGAATTGCTACTCCAGCTTTCTTTTGATCTCCATTTGCATGGAATATCTTTTCCGTATCCTCACTTTCAGTCTGTATGTGTCTGTAGGTCTGAAATGGGTCTCTTGTAGACAGCATATATACGGGTCTTGTTTTTGTATCCATTCAGCCAGTCTGTGTCTTTTGGTTGAAGCTTTTCATCCATTTACATTTAAGGTAATTATCGATATGTATGTTCCTATGACCATTTTCTTAATTGTTTTGGGTTTGTTATTGTAGGTCTTTTCCTTCTCTTGTGTTTCCTGGCTAGAGAAGTTCCTTTAGCATTTGTGGTAAAGCTAGTTTGGTGGTGCTGAATTCTCTTAGTTTGCTTGTCTGTAATAATTTTAATTTCTCCATCGAATCTGAAAGAGATCCTTGCTGGGTAATCTTGTTGTAGTTTTTTCCCTTTCATCACTTTAAATATATCCTGCCACTCCCATCTGGCTTGCAGATTTTCTGTTGAAAGATCAGCTGTTAACTTTATGGGGATTCCCTTGTATATTATTTCTTGCTTTTTCCTTGTTGCTTTTAATATTTTTTCTTTGTAATTATTTTTCGATAGTTTGATTAATGTGTGTCTTGGCATGTTTGTCCTTGGTTTTATCCTGTATGGGACTCTCTGTACTTCCTGGACTTTATTGACTATTTCCTTTCCCATGTTAGGAAAGTTTTCAACTATAATCACTTCAAATATTTTCTCAGACCCATTCTTCTTCTCTTCTTCTGTGACTCCTATAATTCGAATGTTGGTGCATTCAGTGTTGCCCCAGAGGTCTCTGATATTGTTCTCAATTCTTTTCATTCTTTTTTCTTTATTCTGCTCTGTGGCAGTTATTTCCCCTATTTTATCTTCCTGGTCATTTATCCGTTCTTCTGCTTCAGTCTTTCTGCTATTGATTCCTTCTAGAGATTTTTAAATTTCCTGTATTGTGTTGTTCATCATTGTTTCTTTGCTCTTTAGTTCTTCTAGGTCCTTGTTAAACGTTTCTTATATTTTCTCCATTCTATTTCCAAAAGATTTTGGATCATCTTACTGTTATTACTCTGAATTCCTTTTCAGGTAGACTGCCTATTTCCTCTTCATTTGTTTGGTCTGGTGGGTTTTTACCCTGCTCCTCATCTGCTGTGTATTTCTCTGTCTTTTCATTTTGCTTAAGTTACTGTGTTTGGGGTTTCCTTTTCACAGGCTGCCGGTTCATAGTTCCTGTTGTTTTTGATGTCTGCCCCCCGTGGCTAAGGTTGGTTCATTGCATTGTGTAGGTTTCCTGGTGGAGGGGTCTGGTGCTGTGTTCTGGTGGATGACCCTGGATCTTGTCTTTCTGGTGGGTAGGGCCGCATCTTGTGGTGTGTTTTTAGGTGTCTGTGAACTTAGTATGATTTTAGGCAGTCTCTCTGCTAATGCGTGGAGTTGTGTTCCTGTCTTGCTAGTTGTTTGGCATGGGGTTTCCAGCACTGTAGCCTGCTGGTCGTTGAGTGGAGCTGGGTGTTAGCATTGAGACGGAGATCTCTGGGAGAGCTGTCACCGATTGATATTGTGTGGGGCCAGGAGGTCTCTGGTGGTCCAGTGTCCTGAACTCGGCCCTCCCACCTCAGAGTCTCAGGCCTGACACCCGGCCAGAGCAGCAAGACCCTGTCAGCCACACAGCTGGGCTCTGAGGTCTTTGCACTCTCTGGATCTGTCAGGGCTTGGCCACGGCCCTCAGCTCCTGCTCTGGGAGTGGCCACGGCAGTAGAGGGCTGGTGTTGGGTCCAGACTCGATATCCCGACTGCTTATTGAGGCAGGTTCCTACAGCAACATTTTAATTTCTGCTCCATATGGAATCCTCATGACTGTTTGTTAACTTCCCTATCCCCTTACCTATCACATGGTAGGTGCTCGGACATATTTGGATATATAAGTAAATTTATTGATTCTGTCTCATATATCACAAATTTTCTAATTTGCATTTTTCTAGCCCGAAAATACTTATTTACAATTTTTCAGCTTTAAATGTTGAAACGTTGTCAGAAATCTTCTCATGCACTTCCATCTTGACCCTCTTTCTTTTGTGTTTACAAATTTAATTTCTTTTACACTTTCTAACAGTTGGTAATTCCACAAGCAAGCTTTTTTTAGCCTTAATCTAAATCTTTTTTGTGGGTGGCTAATCTTTGACAATCACTGTTTGAGAAGTCTCATCAGAAATATCTGTTTTCATGGCTCTGTTTTAATATCAGACATAATCCAGAAATTTTCATAGCACACATATTTGTTCTGTCAAAACAAAATAATCAGGACCACTGCCTTGTGTATGCTCAATAGCAACATTGTAAATAAAACCAGCACAGCAGTCAGTAATGTAAAATAACAAAATAGTTTTGCTTCTTGAAATACAAGCAAGTTAAGACAGGCATGGAAATAAGTTAAATTGCATCCAAGCAGCCACATGAACTTTACCTGTCCAAAGCCTTTCATGCTTCCTTGTACTTCTATATCCTCTTCACTGAGATTTGTTCATGGGTTTAGAAGTGAGGAGAGGAAGTGAGATGGAGAAGTTGTATATGTAGTATACCCTCTCTAATTTCTGACCTTCCAAGAGCAAACAGGAAGAAGAAAAGCCATTGGCTATTTTCTTATTTTTAAATCTTTAAATCACACAGCCTAAGGCAGATGCAGGTAGTTAATGTTCATTATTCTAAGTCCGTGCTAGAGCCAGCAGAGAAGTTATTAAATGTAGAAGTTACTTAAGGCTCTGACACTAAGGAGTTAGTTTCCTCACCCATATTAAAAATAAACGTTTTTC
Organism: Eschrichtius robustus; assembly: GCF_028021215.1. Taxonomy (NCBI): domain Eukaryota; kingdom Metazoa; phylum Chordata; class Mammalia; order Artiodactyla; family Eschrichtiidae; genus Eschrichtius; species Eschrichtius robustus. Next base: position 50,452,529 of record NC_090831.1, on the reverse strand, counting down.
TTACCCTTTTCTTTCTAAAGCTTTTTAGTAGTAAAATCACCAATGAAGAGAGGGACCTGAACAATTGGGTTCCCATCTTCCTAGTTTTCACCTTCTCTTTGAAGTCTTTCAGTGTTGTTACCAATGCACCAACCTGCTTAGTTCCTTCTGACACCACACTGTGGAGAAAACCCCCTTTCCTTTAGTTTCCTTTGCACAGTTTAGACATATTGATACTTTCAGAATGTTGCTTTATTGTGTATTTAGAAAGAATAAACTGTAATAAAAAAGAAACGTCAATGAAGTATGTTGTAATCTGAATTTAAAAAAAATAAACTTTAACAATATACAGATTATGGACCTTCAAGGATTATAAAACCCCAAAGTGTTGGTCATTACCTTGTTGACATTCTTTGATTCCTTAAACTCTTGACTATGTCTGCTTGATGGGTACCATCTTACCACTTACTGTACAGAGCAGTATTCAGGAATACATTCTCTGTCCTTACTCAGACTGGGAGGAAATGTTCTTGCTACTCAGTTTTTAGTTTAAAAGGCATGACTTCCCATGGTTTGCTGGCATTCTTGATGATACACATAATGAAGTAGCCCATACTTCAAGTTGGCCCCAGCATCCTGTCTAGAGAAAATTTATTTGACCCATTACAGCTCCATGGACCAATGAAATTTTAAGTATATGATAGCCATAGTTTGCATGGCTTACCTTCTATAATTATAGGCTTGATCTTCTATGGATTCCATTGTAACACGTTAGTCTGATGCCTTAAAGTTGTAGGAAAAGCTAATTGAATTGGTTCAACCTTACATACAATGCTGCAGGGCCACATTATTCTGGCTGTTTTTATTTTGATTTACACACACACACACACACACACACACACACATAACCACAGAGTCATCTCTAACACACTGTAGACTTCTTGAATGCAGTATTTTTATCCACTTCATTTTGTTCTTCCTATTTTGTGTCCACAATGGACAGACAGCCAAAACATATTTGTTGACTGCTGAGTAGCACTTAACCTCCTTTTGATTAACAAAGCATACTCCATAGTCTGTGGCTTTTAGAAGTCCCTGAAAATATGAAATGTTTACATATTTTTCTCTAGCCCTTTTCAGGATAGATTCTTTGGTTCCCAGAGGTTTTCTTCCCTTATTCATCTGTTAGACATCAACTTTTATTTTCTGTAATTTTTTTTTAATTAGCTTTTTAAAAAATCAGCTGAGTTTAGTAGAGAAGGTGTTAATGTTACATTGGCCTGAGGAAACACCAGTACTGGACTGGTATATAATTAGAGAAATTAATTTTTAAAAAAACCTTGAGTTCTAGTGATTATGCCAAATATTTTGGTAGAGTCGCACATTATAGTCTTTTGATGTTCCATTTGCTTTTACTCTGTCAATCTGATTACTGCACATTTTAAGATACTTTCTTGTTGGCATTTCCTGTTTGAAAAATTTGACTATCTGGCATAATCTGTTTCCATGTATCATAATGTAATATCCAGTTTAAAAAATTCCTTTCTTTAACTTTTCTTCTTTAAAACAGCTCTCATCTTTTATTAAAAAAAAAAAAAACAAGCTAGAAAATAGAGAACTAATGCTGTAAAAGCATCGGTTAATTTTGAAATTGTTTATAAATTTTTAAAAAATTAAATATACTCTACTAAAACAAAAGGGGAAATTGTATCCAATCTTATGAACATATTACATAAGACTACCTTAATAGCAATACCAATTTAAATAATCTATGTTTAAGCCAGACTTTTAACTGGAAAGAAAGATGCAAAGGAGGATAACCAAAGCAGGGAGTTACTTTGAATACTAGCAATAAAAACTAACTACTAGTGCAAATGACACAAAATCTCACCTTCCATTTCTGTCTATTTCACTTTATCTTATTATTCCTTTTTTACTGGAGCTGGTCTTCCAGGAAAAATTAGCCACTAAAACTTACTTTCCTTTGATTTACCATATATTATTCTTAATTTGACCCCTTTGGGAATCACCTCAACCATCCAGAGAGCCTGTTGTAAAACCCCTTGTGATCTTTTATTCTGAAGGATGATCCACAAAAGTACATAGAGCTGAGAAGCTGTTTTAGATGACAGTCCCTGGGATTCTTCTTTGTCTGTGTTCCTGTCCTGGAATCGAGTTACTGGTACTTAACATAAGTAGCAGTTTAAAACTTCTTGAGGAAGCTGAATGAAAAGACTTCTGGATAAATAAACAATTTCTCTTTCAGAATAAGTAATTTTTTCATTGTTTCCACGTATAAACAATATTTAGCTTCTCAACAAATATAGGGTAAGTAGATGAAGAAAACCGTGGCTTAAGCTCAGTCACAATAAATTGTAAATGTATTAAGTTTTGCCCCATTTGCATAAGAGAAGCATTCTGAACCAATTTACCTTCTGACTGACTACTAAAACACGTACTTTGTCATGTCACTCTGCATTAAAACATTCATTGGCTCCCATTTTCATTAAGCATTGCCCATACTTATTTACATGGAGTCTAGGGATCTGGCTCCTGTTTCCTCTCTACTAAAATCCACCACTAATGTATGGAATAGATTTTTCTTATGTAGCACTCTGCCCCACCACTGATAGCATCTGCTGATGAGATTTTTTGTGTTAGTAATCCATAGCGTTCCTTTGCCTACTTGGGAAACTTCGGTTCACTGTCCAGTACACAATTACACTACACTTCATCTTTTATAATCTGTGCTGATTCCTCTAGACAAAGGCAATCACTTTGTCCTCTGTGCTGCTCTCTGCATGTAGTTCTGTCAGCTCACTTATAATGTATTATAGGCATTTGCTTATGTGTATTCCTCTACTACTCAACTGTATGCTCTTTGAAGGCAGGGTACACGTAAATCTTTGAATCTTTGTAAGTGTCAATGAATGCTTGTTAAATTAATGGAATTTTACCACATTCCCTTCTGCTATGAATTCCTGAAGTTGGTCTCATCTATTATTCTGTATTGCTTAGATTAAATTCTTTGAAAAATAATTAATAAACCCAATCTTGTCACCACATTTAGGTAGCATTGCTATTCAAACTCTGATATTTAGTTTTCTGTAAGTTTTTTGGAACATATCCCATTTTTTCTATGTACTAGCCTAAGTCAATGATAACAAAAGGCTTTCTTCATTTAATTCAATTCAAATTTAGTGAGTTATGACTGTAAAATGAGTGTAAGCTTTTTGAAAACTAGTTAGATCCTAAGCTTGGCAAAATATGGCATTGGTTCAGAAAAGAAAAGCTTTAAAAGGTGAATAGACTCCTAAGACTTAGTGAACGTTAAATAGCACATAAAACATTATCTGATGCATTAGATGTCAGTGAGTCATAATTATGGGAGCTAAATTTCCCCTCAGGTACTCATGGGCAGAAAAGGCAAGTTTAAATGCATTTAGTTTTCCTCTACACACAAAATTTAAATAAAATTTCAAAAAATTATTGTCCCCAGATGTCCTCTAATTAGGGCTGGCTGCCCTTTGTGTAAGATATTGAGGGCAGCCAGATTATTAGGAGAAATTAATACTCTAAATAGCTGCACCTAATAGCTATAAATGTTAAATTCCATTAGATCATCTGACTCTTTGGGAAACTGATATTGAAGGACCAAACTCTAAATATATCAGGCTTTTAGACCTTTACCCTCCATAAATATCTTGAAAATATTATACAGTTTGCCAAAATGAAATGTTGACCTAAACACAGTAAAACACACAGACACACACACACACACACACACACACACCCACACACACACAGAACATCTGTGTGTATGTATGAGAAATATGGAAGGCTTTGAGACGAATGATCTGTACCTTGAACCAGAGTCATCCACCAACACCTGGCACTCCCAGCTGATCTGTTTCCCAGGAATACATCCCATAAACCCTATTTCTTTAATAAATCTTCAAACAAGGGGTCTGATTACTATTTTACATATGAAAGTTTAGAAATACTTATTTTTCACATCGATCTGATTGAATAATAATAATCTACTTTGAAAAGCACATGCCCAAACTAATCATTTTTATATCCTTATGATAATAACAATTGGAATTTGTCATAATTTTAATTGTTATCCATTATATATAAAATTTTACCTATTCTTATACTTTATCATGTTTGCATAGAAAAAGTTACTGTCTTTCTTTTAGAACTATAGAAATTTTATAGTTCTTATGCAAAATGTCTCTCTGCTTGGAAAGTATCTTGGTTAACTATATTGTTTGGAAAAAAAAAAAAATATATATATATATAAATAAATATATATGTATATACACATATATATTATAATTTCTTTTTATTATTTTTGCTTACCTAAAATCAAGCACATTTCATTTGAATTATTTTCAGAATAACTAAAAGCTGTTGAAATATTAATATTTTCCTTTGAATGTATTGTGTCATAATTACAGTCCTCTGGAGTAATAAAATTATTAAAAACTGGAAAGGAAGGATTGCTATATTTTAATGAAATGAAAAGAACTGTCAAAGACATAGCCTCCCCAGTTGGGTCTATATTCCATTTAGATTGATGGAGTAATAAATCCATGCTTCTCAACATTTTGAGGGAGGCATTTACTTAGTGTAAAATTTAATGTGTACTTTAACTTGCTGTCTCTACAACTTGCGAGTAACATTTACAATAGCATAAAGCTCCTGGAAGCATATTATGGTGTCTATGGTATTTTTATGGTGGTTGACGTTTACTGGTGTTCTCATAAGTTGTGTTCAGAAGGAAACAGTCCTTGTTCATTTCCCTGCCTCACTTTTCTCCTTCCAACATCATTGCCAACAGCAAATTGAGTTAAGATGATGTAAATGTTTTGACTGTCTTTTCTTTCTTTAATATGTCTTTTTTTTTGCACCTCTTACTGGGTAGGACATTCTTGAATGAGAGATCATGTCCTATGTCCCCTTCCACCCAAAACTAAAATTTTTTTCAACAACGACTTTGTTTTAAGCAATTGAAATTCTTAGACATAGCCATTTTTGATTTTTTTAAAAATAATGATATAGGCAAAAAAATAATTTATAAATATCATTCATATATCATTCAATGATATCATTCAATTATAATATTTATCATTTATAAATATTATATCATGTAATTTATATATATTTTGGAGGCAGTTGGAGGGGCTGGGCAAGTTAACATAGCTATTCATGTAGAATTATTACAGCTTCTGTCTCTAGAAAGATAGAGAAGCAGAATGGCATTAATTGCAATAGTTGAAGAACTTAAAGCTCAGAATCCCTCTAACATGGTTTCCGTTTTTACCAGATGGTAGAATCCTCACTTAGAAGCCCGATCCTTTGGTAGTGCATGTCCTCACATCTTTCCAGGGTCAGTCTCCTCAGTCTAGATCAGAGAGAAGGCACCTAAAATATGGTTGTTTGTTGATCAGCCAATATGTTATTTTATTGTGTTAAAACTATTTGAAGATGTAGAATAGTGTGTGTAAACAATAAAGTCATAGTCTTTCAGAAGAGTAAGAAAAAATGGTTTGACTATGAAACCTAGAGATAAAAGCTAAAATATGTATTTGCAAATGTAAAGATTTATGCTAGAAGGCATCAAGTTTAATATCAAAGGTTATTGCAACAAGTATAGTGATGAGTTTATCTCTAACAGTCAAGAAGGGAAATAATGTTAAAGCTCATTAGGAGATATTTTTAAGTTAGATCAGTAAGAATCCTGTGATTTCATGAGTTAACACTGGGGATGCAGAAGAGTGGTGTTGTGAACATTTTCTTATTTTAAACTGTAAAAAAAAAAAAAAAAAGAAGATTAACCTAAAGGCAAAATAGCAGATTGAGTGAATATTTAGGTGCCTCTTAATCTTATAACTACATAGTTAGTTAGTGCACTGTTAGGTTTGTTTGTTAATTTCTTAGATGTAATAAAAATTATATATTTGTATGTTTCATTGACCAGCTCAATCAACAAATACTTAGTGAAGGCCAACCATGAACCTGACATTTTTCTAGGACCTAGATATACAATAGTGAATAAAACAGATAAAATATTTGCTCTCATGGAGCTTATATTCACCTGGGGAAACAAAGACAAAGAACAAATAAAGATATAGAGATAGATAGATAGATACATAGATACATAGATGATAGATATTCAAATTGCTATGACAGAAGGTAAATAAAGGTGTAGGTAATAAATTGAAATAGGAAATGCCTGGGGAGGAATGTAATTCTTTTTTTACAGGGTGGCTAGAGACCACCTCTTTGGTGAAATGACATACATGAGGTAGGAAGATGCAAGGTTATATACAGGGATTGTGCTTACGCTAAAGGAATAGCAAATACAAAGACTTCAAGCAGGTGTGTGCTTGGTGTTTTCAAGAAACAGCAGGGAAATCAGTGTGGCTGTAGAGGAAGAGGGAGAGGAAGTATGGTCAAAGAGGTGCCAAAGACCACATGAAACTTACAGTCACTTAGTGACACACTCATATTCAAGGATAATACCTGTAAGTTTTTCCATAGTGTTCTCAGAGCACCAACACTGCAAGCACGTCTCCTTTTATGCTGTACTTATTGTATATAAATTGTTTTGTTTTTTACAAATTCCTGTATTGTGTTACAATGAATGAACATATTATAATGGTTACTATGATCTATTGGAAGGCAGGTTTAATAATTCATTTGCATTATAATGCCAGAATCTATTACATTAGGTTTTTTTTTAATTAATTAATGTATTTATTTTTGCTGTGTTGGGTCTTCGTTTCTGTGCGAGGGCTTTCTCTAGTTGCGGCGAGTGGGGGCCACTCTTCATCGTGGTGTGCGGGCCTCTCACCATCGCGGCCTCTCTTGTAGCGGGGCACAGGCTCCGGACGCGCAGGCTCGGTAGTTGTGGCTCACGGGCCCAGTTGCTCCGCGGCATGCGGGATCTTCCCAGACCAGGGCTCGAACCCGTGTCCCCTGTGTTGGCAGGCGGATTCTCAACTCCTGCACCACCAGGGAAGCCCTACATTAGTTTTTGTTAGATGGTCAATATACATAATTTCTCAGTGAATGAGTGAATAATTCAAATCCCTTTTTACACTGAGCGGTAGCATAACATGGTCAAGAGCACAGACCAGAGAGTAGACTGCCGAGTTTGAATGCTGGCTCTTTAGAGCTATATTTCTTTAGTTACCATGGGGATTACAATTAACATTATAAACCCTAAATTTATAACAATCTAGTTTTTATTGATAGCAGATTTCGCTTCAATACCATACAAAGCTCTGCTCCTATGGAGTTAGTTCTCCACTTCCCCTTACGTTAGTGGCACACATTATAATTGTATATATTGTGTGCCCAATAATAGATGTTAACTATTTTATGCATTTGTCTTTTAAATCACATAGCAAATAAGAAGTGGAGTTATAAACCCAAAACTCAGTAACTACTACAGTATTCTTACCTATAAACTAGTTTAGATTAGGTTATTGTAATGCTCATTTCTAAGTTGATGCCTGGACATAACTGATTATTAAGAGCAATATCCAATTAAAAGTTTGAAAGGAATATGACATTTTAAAATTGCGATTTGTTATTATAATTGACATCATTTAAATGCAAGCAGTAACAATGTTGTCCATGGTATTGTTAAATCACTATAAAATTTAAAATTTTGGATAAAAATTTTATGAATGTTTACAACTGAAATAAAACAGAATTTTGTAATGGAAACATAAAGTAGTCATAGAATTTTTGTCATGAGGAAATAAATTTAAAACCCATCTATATCAATTCATTTTTTCAGAAACTTTAAAGTGAATATTCCTATATTCTGTCGTGTAAGTAATATTTTACACAAAAATATTCATTAATTTAAAATCTAAAGGAAGGTTTTCATCACCTTTTGAGTTCTAGACCAAACAACATTTTAGCTATCCATAGTTATCATAAATTTACATTTTTGTAGTGAGCCTTGTAATGAGTACAGAGTATCTGAAATAGGTTTGAAATGTTTATTTATAATAAAGTAGAACGCTATTGAATCACAGTATAGGTAAAATAATCTTTATTCATGATTGAAGTATCTATTTGTAATGCAGCCAAATTAAAAAGAAGTTCAGCACAGAAGTTAAGTTTAAAAATACTATAGCCAGTTATAATAATCATGCAAATTAGGATTTTTCAAAGGATTTTACCTTAAAAATTGCAAGTACCATAGGGACCTTAATGAAGAAGCCAAGAACTGAATTTTATTCCTTCTTGGAACAGATTCTTTCTTCTAATTAGTCTGCTATATCAGAGCTGTTTCTCCTGATGGATTAAGAATAGACAAAAAGCCTCTGCATCATTTTCCCCTTTGAAAGTTTGTCTTTCACCAAAGCCTTTCTCCAAATATTGTTTTAAATTATACCCGTCCAATTTCAAATTAAAAGAAAAAAAACTTGAGAACATTTTTATTTTTTTGCATCTCAAGTTCCTGTAACTTTTCCAATCTGGTATCTAATTCAAAGTTGATAGTCTAATACAGATAACTCCCGTCTATCTTGTTTTAAACCCAAAGCTCCATGTTTGAACTCTTTTTTCCCAACTTTAAAGCTTTGTATTTATGAAGTAAATGCATGTGACTATAACTTCCTTTTAGAGATTCTTATCAGCAAGAGATAGCCAGCAACAACAAAATGAGCTCATATACGTCCTGCCAATAACAAAAGATATGGAAGGTTTTCTTAAGTCAGTACAAACAAATCTGGATTACGTGGATATACCTTTTGAGGCTTGTGGAATTAGGCCCACGTTATGCTTTAAAAGAACTCCTACGAGTTTAGTTAACCAAATAGAAACTATTAGTATAAATTACTAAAGATATAAAATGTAACACTATTAAATTAGATAGCGTTTATTGAGTACGAAATATATGCTAGGTAATTTGGATGCTGTATCCCATCACTCAGCTGAGAAAAGTAAGCAGAGTATACTTAAATTGTCCAATGATACACAGTTTGTAAATAGCAATTTTGATATTTGAAACCTGCTAACAAACTCTCACTTGAGAGCCTATACTCCAAGCTATACTGCTTCCAATGGATAGAAAACCAGGGCACATGTACAAGCAAACTGATATCATTTAAAATTTAAATAAGAAAAATTGCCAAAGCAAGCCAAATATCTCATTCTTCATGTCTCCAAACAGCTTATTTTTAAAATTACAACCCATAGAGAAGTTGGAAGATTAGCAAAATTAACACCTATATAACACATCAACTAGATTCATCAGGTATTAACAGTGTTGCCACATTTGCTTTCTGCTATCCCTGAGCAATATTTTGCTCTGAATCATTTGAAAGTAATCACAGACATTACGAAACACAATTCCAAAATATTTCAGCATACATATTCTAAAAGCTAGGATATTCTTCCACATAAATGGGAATTTTGTTGTCACACCCAAGAACTTTAACTTTGACACAACATCAGAAAAAATTCTGAAACTTGTAAATAGGCAAAAGAGATTTCTGGGTTTCCTTTGGTATTCAGTAGTACTAAATGGTAAATTTTCTATCAACTAGTCTATTTTAACACTTAGGGTTTATAAAATAGCAGAGGTTAACTTGTCGATTTTGTCTGCACAGATGAATGATTTCTATCTATTTTTAAAAAGATAACCCTGATAGCTATAGTATATTGCCCTAGTTTTATATCTAACCCAGCACTCTTATTTTACTAGTCCCTTATTTAATTTGCCTGTAGAAACCTTGTTCTTCATATAATCTTTGGTCTAACTTTAACATTTTACTGACTCATTAATTGATAGGCTAAATAAAATCTTTGACATATATTTATTTTATATTTGTGAGTCATGTTTTTAACTTTTTGAAAGTTACACTTTAACTACAATCTTATCTAATATACAGTTCTTATTCAAATTTCCCCAAGAGTTTCAGTAGTATTCTTTATTGTTCTTTGTTTATTTATCTTGATCCAGGATTCAATCAAGGATCCTACATTGTAATTGTTTTACATGTCCTAGTTTCCTTTAATGTGGAAGAATAGTCTTTCCATTTCATCCTGTTGCTTTTGTTTCTCATAATATTGACTTCTAAAAAAAAAAAAAATGCAGCCTAATTGTGTTATAGAATGTTCCACCATCTGGATTTGTCTTTTAGTCATGATTAAATTAAGGTTAAGCAACTTTGGCAAGAATACTACAGGTGATGTTGTGTACTTCTTATTATATCAGATTCACTTAATGATAGTTTGTCTCTTTTTTGAAAATGCTAAGTTTGATCACATGGTGATTAAGTTGATTTCTGTTGGGATTTCTCTTTTGTAATGTTACATTTCATTGCACATATTTATCAAGGTATCTTTGAGGTGTTACTCTGAGACTGTGGAAAGATCACAGCTTCCAAAAACATTTTAGTCAGTGATTTAGCATGTTCTGATGATTCTTGCTTGGGCTAATATTACACTGGTATTTGCAAAACTAATTCTTTAATATTACAATGTCAGTGTTTATGAGCAATAGAATGTTTAAAGGAGCTCAGGATTGGAGTCAAAGATATACATACAAATGTGCACGTATATCTAAGTGCATGTATATCCAAATTTCAAAAAATGGTAAACACTTGAGTATAAAACTATTTTTAAAGACATAAAACAAGTAAACAAGTATCACACTTTACTTACTTTATAAACTGGTGTCAAAGAAGTTACTCAGGTTAACAATGCAGGGGTTAAGCCATGAATACCATTCTAAGACTCAGTAGTATATCAATTAATAGAGCAATCAGGGATCAGGAATTCATAGTGAGGCAGTATGAGCCTACTTTTCACCACCTGCTAAACTTGGAAAAATATATCTACTTCATAGGGTTGTATTGAGGATTAATTGTGATGCTACATGTAAAGCACAGATCATATTTCCTAGAATGTGATAATGATTTTTAAATGTTAGCTATTTTTACTGCATTACATTGTCCTTCCCATCATGTGATTTAGAATTTTTAATTTTTAAAAATTACTGTATGAAACAAAGGAATAGTGGGAATAAAATCTAGGCTGCTTTAAGATTTTTCCTCTCTACGTATGCAATTTCATTTGATGGATTTGCTTTCTCCTATATGTTCTGTTTCTTGCCTTAAATCCTTTTGTTCATTGTTTTAAAATGGCCCACATAAAATCATTGGAAAATGTGACTTTCATTCTTAAAGGCATTCATTTAGAGAGGATGTGGCAATAGCAACATTATTCTATACATATGGTAATACATTCTGTGATGTCATAAATGCATTAGTTATAAACAGTTAAGTTCCTAATTGGAAGTCTGCAGTAGAAAGAAAGGAATATACAGAAGAGTAATAATTCCAGGATCATGTATGGCAAATTAAGTAAATGAAAACTATTAAAATATTTCATCTGTTTGTAAAAAGTGGCATTTCTTTCCAAGGACAGAAAAGTAATGTTTGAAAATCAGAAATGGAAGTTTGCTTCGGTGTATTTGAACTGTAAGTGCACTTGCGTGTGTGTGTGTGTGTGTGTGTGTGTGTCTGTGTTGGGAGAGAGCTGTGCAACGTCCTTATGCAGGACACTGTTTTTAAAGCTTTTTAAACTTTGAATTGTTCCTATATGGAGTATGACTGCCTGGGAAAGTGTCAACCATAGTGTTTGCTTCTGTTTATATTTTGAGTTAAAATTGAAGAAGTCATGGAGCTAGTTTAGAAACTTTCAAAATTCCTCATAGACAAATAAAAAGGCTTGCTTTTAAAATAACCCATGCAGCCTAATCTTTACACCACTTACAGCACAGCTACAAAGATTGCTCATCAGGAAAGGATAAAAGGAATGTGGTGATGTTTCTTTGTAAATGATCTAGCTCTTACTTTATTTGCCTCTTACTTTGAACCATTTCTGTATCAAAGTCATGTCTAGTAACGAAAGAGCTTTGGGGGGATTTCTGACTGACAGGTACCATTACAAATAAACTGCCTCAGAATGTAAAAATGTGACCCTTCAGGTGGTTTAACCACATTGTTTGCAAACTGTGACTAAGTATCAAATTCCACCTTTTTTGCTAAGCACACACCATGGAACAATACAGTTCCACTCTTTAGTGCTTTGACACTGATTGTGTAGGTCATAATTAGAGATTCAGCTGGGGATGACTAGAGAAGAATACAGCCACGCAATTGGCTGTAACCAATCTTGACCCTGCTTGATCCTCCTTAAAAACCTGTGACTTCCTGTAGCCTCTTACATGATCCCTGTATGTGGTTAGCACTGCCTCCCGACTAACCTTTTCATCAGTAGGCTTTCTAGCTACTTTGCTTTGTAGCCTTATCAAGGCATTCATTTTGAGCTATAATAAATAGCATCTAGGAGTTCAAAGTTTGCCGAGCACAATAAGAAAAGTCACAGTGGGTTTCTTAGGAAAGAAGGTGAAAAATGTTGTAGAAAGCATGTATTTTAAATAAGTGCATATTGGAATTAGGGAAGAATTACAAGAGAATGGAATAATGGGGAGAGAGATACAAGGTGTCTATTTTATAGACTCCAGTATGTTACCAGGATTCAACTTCACAACTTCTATTTAATCCATCAAGATCCAGTTTACAGGTGGTCCATGACCTCTTGTTAAAAGAAAGAAGAAAGAAGATAAATCTGAATGTAAAATACTTTCTTAATCCAGCTGTTTCATGTTGACATGACAAAAATAAATAAATAAATAACACCAGAAACATTATCAACGTATGTAGGGAAAAACTTATGATTTTTCAGTAGAATTTTTTACATAGTCTTAATTTTTAAAAGGTTAATAAATTTGAGCCCATCCCACTTAATCCCACTTGTTTTAACAGTAGAGTTCAAGACTATATCATCATACCCAAATATCACTATTTTAAGATATAGATGTATTTATGTTAGTAGTCTATGTTAGTAGTCTTTATATTAAACACATTTTTTTCAAATGTGTTTAATATAAAAGACTGATTTGACTGGTATTTTGGAAACACCATAGTGGAATGAATTACTTTCATCATAATTAGGAAGTAAGCAAGGACTAGTATTCTAATATCTCTCCAAGATCAATTATTCCTGACAATAAAATGTCTTAATATGTCCCACTCAAGTTTCTGCTCCAGTGACTATGTTTTCTATTTTGTCTCTTAAATATGTTTAGTTGTTAAAATAGAAATTCATAGTTACAATCATCTTACAACATTAGAAAACAGACTCCAACTAGTCTGCTACCAATTTTCTCCTATTCCAGAAATCAAGTATCACTCAGGGAAGAAGGCCATCTCTCAGCCTCTGTTGATGCTTCTGAAATACGGTTAGCTTTTTCTCCTAAACACACACCCACATACAGACACGCAAATTCACATGCATTCAAAAGTTTTTGAATACACTGACTTAACTGCAGTCCATATACTTCTATCTTAAACCTTAAGATTTGGGGACAATGAAAAGTTACACCCCCTCAAGAAAATCTGGGAGAAGTTCTATCTAACAGTTGCCACTGTGTGAATATAATGTTAGTCTTGTAGGTGCAGATATCCTGGGAAAATTGTCAGATGCCTTTTCAGAGTCCAAGTGTGGAGAAACACAAATACTTTTGAATGCTTGAAAGGCATGGGGTTAAATGCTCCCCCAAGCAATTTGCTATTTCCGCGTTAATTCAGTTTGTAGAAACATATAATTAGAATCTGTAATACCTGCATTTTTCTTTTCTTTATGAGAAAAACATGTGGTAATGCACAGAGCATTGGATACACTGGGAAGGAAACCCTTTGTGGGGTAGCTTTATATCTCCTGCTGAAAGGCCACAACTATATTTCCAACAGAAAACAAAGCAAAATAACACTTTATTCCTTTATTGGAAACTAGCACCTTTCCTTAAAACTAAAATAAGTGCTTTCATGTAACATTAGTAATTTTCTTCTTTACAGGTGTTGAACAAAGGAGCCTGGGGAGTGTGCAGTCTGGGCTGGGAATTAAATCCAGGTTGTTCGCTTAATAGTATAATACATAACCATATAGGCACAGGTTGACATTAAAAGAATGACTTTTTAAGATTATAGAAGAAAAATGCTCTCTGATGAATAACCACAATCACTACTTGTAAGGAAAAATATGTTGTGCATAGTTCATATATATACATATATGTATATGTATATATATGTATATATATATGAGTTATATGCATGTATATTAGTATATGAAAACACAATAATTCATGTGAATTTCTGTTTTCCCTTGAACAGCAAACAATTGATCATATAATACAAGAAGATAACATTAATTTACTTTTGTTGGTTCTTGTACAGGACCACAGAAATATTTAACTGTCTTGTGATATTCATTTAATTTGGCTTCCCCAGTAGGAAAATTGTCTTTAAGATCAATTATCATATAACTAATGCTACTTCATAATGTGATCTATATTAATCATTCTTTCCAAACAGAAAAAAATCAAAACTTTTGAGAGAATAAGTATAATATTTACATTTCTTTAATGATATTAATACTCCTATATTTTATACCTCACAATAGAAGAAACTTGGAAACCATTACATAATTCCCTGATAACTTAAATTAGGACACAATTTTTATAGTTTCTATCTATACTAATTTATTTTAAAAGTACTTGTTTCCACAAATCATATGCCATCATAGCATAGTTTTTCTCACCTAACTTGTTTGGTCCAAAAATGTCAGCAATTCAGAAAACACATTTGCTTTCTCCTTCTCATTTGGGAACAATTAAATCAATCACAAATAACTTAGATTTTTTTTCTTTTAATTCAAGAAGGATTTAAAAATAAATGTTTTATATACATGGATAAGTAAATGTGTTTCAGGGAAGCGAGCAATTTTCAGCTATGATTCTCTGGTAAATGCTAAGTTAAATGTTAATAATGTCAAAATTACTATCGTCAGGTTTTGATATGAAAACATCTGGGAAGTTGTAACATGCCAAAGAAGTAACACAAAAGGGTCTGATGGGAAAGGTGACACTGGGATTTGTATAGTGTGGCAGACTTAGTGTGACAGATCTTAGGGTGATGCAGAAGCAAAATGGAACATCGAAGTGTCCTGTAACTGTGATTTTAAAGGCTACAGAGAGGAATTGCCAGAGGAAGGTGATGTGCTTGAAATGTCTGATACTTCTGAAATCGAGAGAAGACACTTTTCTAAGAAGTAAATGGTCAGAAATGTCACATGCCACCGTGATATTAATCAGGACAAAAGTGAGAAAAAGCCACCAGACTCCTTTATGTTCAATGAAACAGCATAAAGCTCCTGTTATAGGTTCTGGGAAATTGCAGGCACACAGTAAATGGTAGCTATTATTACTTTCAATAAGAAGGGGTGGGATTACACTCAATATTAGAGTCTTAAAAGACCAGTTGGATAGGAAAGTGAGGAAGCAGCTAGATTATATGCATGCTTGAAAGTTGAGAGCGAGGAATCAAACACGGATCATCCCTCAACATGTCTTTTAGTTGTTTTGTTAGTTTGCTTATTTTTACTTTTCAAAATAACCGTCTCAGTCCTTTGAAAACGTAAATTGAGTAAGACACGGATCATCTAGCACAATGCCTGGCATGCAGGTGCAAAGGGGAAATAATATTTTTGTTTCCCATGTGCCATGCCCAGATTTATCAGCTTTGCATGATTTATCTCATTTAATTATCACGAAACCCCCTGGGCTGGGTGCCACTCTACCAGAAATAGTATCTCATTCTGTCAATTTACATATCAGGAAACGAAGTTCCGTAGCGGTTAACTAAGTTTTTCAAAACTACTCACCTAGGGGGTTTTGTCTGACTTCTCTCCACAATGCCACATTACATGTTAAAAGTTCCTCGTGCCTACATATGTATAAAATATAAGGGGAAGAAATTCATGGAGAGTGCTATGGCCGAGGTTACAGAGTATTTTCATTGAAATGCTAGAAGTTTCTATGTAAAATAAACGTTTGATAAATATTTATTAAGCAGGTGACTGATACTTTTCACACATTTGCCTTTTCTATATATCACAATTTAATTAGAGCTGGTCACGTGAAGTAACAATAGGATGAAGTAGATTTTTATTTGATATTATGAGCAAAGCTGTAGCTTTGTACGGTTTTGAATTTCTGACTTGCTCTTTTGGTATGCCTTTAAAAACTCCTAGGGACTTCCCTGCAGTCCAGTGGTTGAGACACAGTGTTTCCAGTGCGGAGAGGGGGCTGGAGGGCGTGGGTTCTATCCCTGGTCGGGGAACTAGGATCCCACATGGCGGGACAAAAAAACAAAAACAAAAACAAAAACAAAAAATAAATAAATTTTAAAAACCTTCTATTATCAACTTGGAAATGTAAATCATCGAGATTTTGAAAATCTGGAACAATAGCCATTACATTTTTGTGTTTTCTTTGCAAGAGAATATATATGTCATGTTGCCATTATACAACTGTTTGGACACAGAACAAAAAAGAAAACATACACCTTTTGTTAACTTATATTTGACAGTGATACACAGGCATCATCAAAAGTTAACATGTACTAAAGGCTTATTGACTACTGGTTATCCTGCTGAGAATTTATCCTTATTTCATACCTGATGAGGTAAATACTATCTCAATAAGGAAATCAGGGATTAAAGTTTGGGTCCTATATAATTTCTCTAAGGCAAGAAAGTAAAATAAAGAGTATAAAGATAGAAAAGAAAGAAAACTTTGATTATTATTCTCATGATTTCTTCTTACGTGTCAAAGCTTCAACCAGGAATGCTTCCCAGCTGCATATATTTCAGCCTTTGGAAGTTTGCTTAATGAGAGTCAGTTGGCAGGTAAATTCCTTCCCTTTTGGTTTTCCTGAAAACAAATATTTTATTACACCTTGGTTCCTGAAAGATAGTAGTGCTAGATATGGGATTATAAATTATAATGCTTATTTTCTCTCAACATATTGAAGGTATTACAGTGCCTCTAACTTCCATGTTTGTTACCTGTCTACTCTCATTTTTTAGCAAAGGGTTTATCTTTCTTGTCATTTCTAAAATTTTCTTTTTGTCCCTGAGGTTCTATTACTCTTTTATAGTACTATAATTACAATTATAGTACTATTATATATTTTATTGCTATACTGTATCTTGCCCAGATCTTTTTTTCATTTACCCTGGTAGTAATTTCTAGCTCTTCCAGGATAAAACATTAGATTTATTTAATTTATTCTGTAAAGTTATATTCATAATTTCATAATTATATCTCAAAATTCATAATTTTAAATTTTTCTTGTCAAATACTGCCTTTTAACTCTTCTTCTACTCTTTCTATTCTGGAATTTCAATTAGACTTATATCAGCCTTCCCCAATTTACTTTCTATGTCTCATAACCACTATTTGATATTTTAACTCCTCTCTGTGGATTGCCTCATGAATATTTTCTTTAGTCTATCTTCCAGTTCTTGCTTCCACCTTGATGCACTGAATTTTTTTTACTTTACTTTTTTCCATTTCTAAAACTTTGTTTAGATTCCTTTTTAAGTCTTCACAGACATTTTAAAGTCTCTTGATCTTCACTCAAATTTTCATGCTTCTATTTTCTGAAATATATGAAACATAAATATTTAAATTATTTTCTTATACAGCTAATATATGATATCTCTGCAAGTATACTTCTGCTAGTTTTCAGCTCATGGTACGTTTTCCCCCTATGAGTTTCTTGGGTTTTGTCTGTGTATAAGAGTTTGAAATTGAAGTTAAGATTTACTAGTGTAGATTCTACACTTGTGTCAGTTGCCTGGGGGTCCCCCCTTCCAACTAAATTGTATAAAATTGAGGAGCAAATCTGCATGAAGACCAAATTATGGTTATGAATTCTCAAAGGATATCGTTTTCCCCTCACACAATACCAGTGACATAAGGAAGTTTATTTACTGTCCCTTCTCCTGTGAGTTTATTGCAGGTGTAATCCTTTGGGAACCCAGCTTTATAGAGCAATCTCCTATCATATACTCTACTTTAAGCATACCCGGGGCTTTCTCTTGTGTCTTGAATACCCTGAACAGCCATCAAAATAGAAACCTAAAGTCCCCTGTGTTTGGTGCATCAATGTAGGGTAAAAACTGGCTTTTAAGCACACCTAATTCCTAGGCTTCCATTTTCACTGTTTTTAGCCTTTATGGATTTTTAAATTCATTTTCACTACAGAAAGGCATTGAAAAAGATACCTGCTACATTTTATTTGTAAAATGTAAAATCAAATAAAAAGATACTTATTTCTTATTTATTTTTATTGGGAGGTCCATTTAGTTTTGTCTAATTGTTGCATTGAAAATCCTATTTTCAAAACTTCAATTACATATGCCTTTTCTTGTTATTATATGTTAACGTTTTTTTGTATGTGTTAAATGTGTAGATTTTAGTTTTTAAAATTTTTATTTGTTGTATCAATCAGCTCTCAACTATGACCTACTGATACTGGGCTCTTTGTTAGAACTGATACAAAACACAAATGAATGTTGATATAGCATATTTATGAAATCAGCCTCTAGAGAGCTAGGTTCCTAGGAATTATACCTCAGAAATAACATCCCAGTTTTACCTTAACTGTTCTTCAAAGATTAGCAAACAACATACAGAATGCTACATCCTGTTGATTTTATATGAAAAATTTTCTTACAATGACATTCTATAAATTCTTGATTTTCCAAATCACATGGTGCACATTGGGGTAAGGTTGACTTAATGATCTGTCAGCATCTATCAGTTAAAAATGCATTAAACTGCAAGTAACAAAATACCTGACCAACAGTGACCACACAATATAATATCATATATTGTTTATTTAAAAGCCGTCTAGAGGTAGATTGTTTCATGAAAGATTCAGTGACTAAAGAACTATAAAACTCACCTATTTTCTTTCTAATTTTTAGTATGCTGATTATTTTTCCTAATCATTCTTGTCTCTTGGCTAAAGATGGTTTCCATAGCTCTAAGAATCACATTAGTAAGGCACAAGCAAAGGGGAAGGAGAGATGCCAGCAAGCTATTTTCTTTTACTTCTTTGCAGCAAATTATCTTTTGAACAAGACACCAGTAAAATTCTTCTTAGGTTACTTTGGTCGGAACTAGGCCACATGACTATTTCTTGCTTCAAGAAAGACTATAAGAATGAGAATCTGCTGGGAATCCATTGGCAGAATAAAGTTGGGAATGGCTTGAGGGAAGCAAACTAATGGTATCTGCAATAGTTCCTCCACTGGCTCTTCAACATCCATACTCATATCACATGGAAGATGCTCACTTCTTCCACAAGGGAAGGTTCATCCATTTACCATTTATTATATATGGTTCCTTTCCTAAGATAAGTGGGTGATATGCATACTCTCGGAAAGGTTAGATGTGACTACTCATGATCCAGAGACTGAGTTAAAACAGAAGGTATTGCCTTTAACACATACAATATACAAGAAGAAATGCTATAACTTAGTTTTTTCATTTTAAGTGTGAACAATTGGAAACACACAATAATTGCTATCGAGAGCATATATCTTACCCTGCTATTTAGTAATGGCAGGAAATCCTATCCTGGCAGTGAAGTAAGTTTCCTGATTAGCCAATCATTCTGTCCCCACTTCTGTTCCAAAATCTTTAGTTCTATCACCAAGAGAGGATCTTTCCTCTTTATTATCCTTCCCATCCATATCTGAATTGGCTGCTCCTTCCGGAGGATCCACTGCTTTAGCATCTCTCTTTGATGCCACTTTGGAGGCCCAGGGATTCCCACAGATGTTTCCTAGCTAGATTTCCTATTTTATTGCTAGTGTACTTCCCTCAAATTTTAGTAAGTTCTAATTTATTTGCTTTTAAGATGGCTCCATGGTGCAATGGAGAGTGCATTGGACTTGTAATGTACTTACTTTTAATCAATTCCATGCTCCTGTATCTGTGGCCCAAATAGCTTAAACATAATATTTAAGCTAGGCTAGGTAGACATAACTTGCAATTGGGTCTTTGCTAGAGGATGTGTCCCCTTGATGAAAGGTGCTGGGGAGAATCTGAGGCACCTCTTTATCATGCCTCCTAATGAGACTGATGTTTCCATGCTGGCAGTTATACTAGCTTCAAGTTGGCATACAGAAGTTGGCTCTTCTAATCGTGCCAAGCTGTGAATTATGAGGATGGACTCTCAGTCAGCCTGGATTGCAAGCCACAGGCAGAGAGTGTCTAGCCTCAAAGAGTAACTAAACACAGGCCAGCATTCTGAGTTTTAACTACTCATTCACCAGCAGTTCAACCTCTGCTACTATGTTGTCTACATTCCAAAGTAGTTCAGGAAACAGTTTGAGGAAATGTTTCACCAAAGCTTAACAACAATCTCTAAAAAGCAGGAATTGTTGATTTCTGGCTCTTCTTCACCCTATTATCAAACAATACCACATTTAGAGGCACTGGCATCAACCCAATTCTCCTCCTCTGTTGAGGATATGTATTGGCACTCATTGATGGCTTGGGAATCTTACAGACGATTTGATACCTCTGCATTAGAATGTCTCGTTAAGTGTGACTTTAATTACTAAGTATGCTGAGTAAAGTAGCACGTTAGGGAGAAAAGATACAGAAAACAGGAGGAAAACTAGATAATGTTCTCACAAACTATATTTGTGACCAGAAAGACCATTTCTTATTACGTGTAGTAAAGGAGTTAATACTCTCAGTATCGTTAAAATTGACCTATGAATTGGTTCTCAGCTGTTATAATCATAATAATTCTTGGGCACCTCCAGCTTTTTTCAGTTAACTCAATATATTCGAAGTATAGGTAAAAAATATCTTGTACTGCCAGTTGTGAGGGAGGATTCCTACCACATTGGCATTGGGATTGGAAGGACCTGTACATGTCTCAATAGAACTTGAAGACAACCAGTGGCTGCACTTGCTTTATAAATACTAAGTGTCTCAGAAACACAATCATCTATTTTATTGTTATTTTTATTTATTTTTTATTTTAGGCAGAGGACACTTGTGGCTGTTACTTTGGTTACAAAATAATCATGCCAAACTGAGTTTAATATGTCAACATATAGAATGAGATGGACACAAGGGTTAGGAAATTACCTATATTCTTTTAATCTCAGCTTGCATAGGCAACGTTCAATTCTATACATTTTTGAGTGCCCTCGAATGTATTCTAAATATTTTGCAGGCTATAATTTCTCTCTCTCTCTCTTTTGTTTTATATGCCTACAGTTACATCTGTTCTGTTTCATGCATAAACATTCCTTCATCCTCATTCTGTGTAAGTTTAGTCATAAGTTTTAGAAACTTACTGTCAGTATACAGTGGCAAAAATATAGGTGGAATACATTTTCATTCAAGTACACAATTTTTCTGTACCGTGATGACTACTTTAATGTTTCTAAGTAGAATTCCTCAGCTAAATAATGGATATTATGTTATGCCTAGGAAGGGTATCTCCAATCAGTATTCAGCAGGTATGTTTAGGAGCTCTGTACAGTTTTATTAAATTTGACGTATTAATGTTGCCAAGCCTTCAGAGATTTGCGAATTGTTTTCTTACCAGCCTGAGCTAGGCTACTCAGAAGCCAGGTGTGTACCGTTGAGTTACACAATTACATACTTGAAAATCAAAAGGGGGAAATGAAACCATAAAAGCTGAGTAGACAGGAAAGCCAAATGCGCTCTCAGGGCACATCACTACCTACTTCAGACTCACAAAAGAGGCCTCCCTCCTACAAATAGTAGATAGGGAAATCAGAGAGTGCATCCCATTGACAAGTGGGGAGAGATACAAGGAGGTTAGCTTCACTCTAGCAATTTTCTACCTAAGTGAAGCAATTCCAGTATACCTAAAATGTCAAAGCCAAAACAAACTTTGATTCTATTTCATCTAATCAAGAAAACACCTACTATTTTTTTCTTCATTTAACTGGTACCTGACAGAAAGAAGCTTTCTTTGCAGAGAACTTCACCGCCAACATTTCTAATCCTCATGATGTGAGACACAGAAATGGGCCCTTGCTCTTTTTTCTTCCTCCTCATAATATCTCCTTTTCATAAATTGCTGCTTGTAATTTGTTCCTCTGTAATTATAAAAAGAAATTTTGACTTTGATAACCTAGATTACTACCTATTTTCATAACAGTAAGTAAATATTCCAACTAAATTTCACACTTTTATTTTCCTAATCATATTAATGAAGCTTTGTTTCCTCACGGCCCTTGGGGAAAGCTAAGCAATCAGGAAGTTTTCCTAGGATCATACAACAGAGCTTTAGGGAAAGTGTTTCTGAGACTGTTATCAGAAGCTAAAATTTCCTCAGATACAGCATCACTCTAATAACCTACTAGCTACTAGAAAACTTATTTATGTTTCTGTCATTTGTGCTTTCATTCCTAGGTCTTAGTATAGTTTCAGACCCATAGAAATTATTTAATAATTAAAAGAGTATTCAGTTTTCCTTTGTATTTCACATTGTTATATAAAGTTGTATGAAGAATTACTAAGAATCCCATTGATTGTTACAGCCTGGTCATCTGGAAATATAGAGAGCTGTATAAAATTAAGATATTGAAAATTAAACAAAAAAATTTCTGGGATCCATTTAATAATGGTTTTAAGTGTAATCAACAGTACTCTCAATCCCTGGCCCCCAAAAATGAAAGAAAATGTGCTTGAAAACAGTACAGATTCAAGAGGAGTTATCCTGTAATCCTTTCAGTCTTCAAAAAGCACACAACAATTTCCACCCCTTTTAGAGAGAAGTAGAGAAGCAATAAAGTTATGGTTACTTAACTACCAACTTCCCTAAAAACATCTAAATCCAAGACAGCTTAAGAACCAGGTAAATGTTTTGGAAAAGCTTCTTAAACTCAAGTTTCTTACGTGAGGTAAGAACCTACCTGTCAACTAACAGACTTTTCCAGAGACACTGAAATTCAAATGTTTTGAGATCAGAAAAAAGTATGTTCCTTTTTTTTTTTCTTTTCTGGTTTAGGGTAAAAGTATATTCTACCACAAAATAGCCTTTGTTTTTAAGGTCATATTTTAACATAGGAAATAAATTGAGTTCTATCTTCTAACTGTATTTACCATGATTCCTGTAAATAGGTCACTTCCACTGCCCACAGGTGGTAAAATTATCTCACGTGGTTTTTATGTAACAGCCTAGAATAGCAAGACCTGAAGAACAGCATCCAATGGTATCATTAAAATGATTGTAAACATGCCTGGTGTGGCAGATGCGAGCTTTCTTTCTGCTGATACACATTCAAATTGTTTGGTAAGATCAAACAAATGTAGAGTTTTAATATGTCAAACATGTCTACATTCTAACAGGTTCTTTTTTAAAGACATCTGTTTCTTCAGAAATCAGGACAGCTATAAAAGAGCCAGACTACAGATCACATTCAAAGTCAAAACTCATTTTCTCTGACTACGGCAGAATTCTCTGTATCTGTATCATTTAGCCAACAGTTTTCAAAGAAAAGAGATCAAACATAATAATGTTGCAGGTATTAAATTAAGATGGTGGTGGCATGTGTGTCTATTAATTAACACTAATTAGTGTTAGGTTTTTTGCAAGACGAAATTAAATATTTTTAGTCATTAAATCTAATCTGTCCTTCTCCTAACCTTTTCACCTCTTCATCACCATCCCTTTTCCTCTAATTTATTAATTTATTTAGAATAGTGTCACACCACATGCTCTAATTTTCAGACCATTTAAAATTAATTCTGGGGAAGCCAGTTAAATTTGAAGTTCTCAAGCGCTGGCTTTATTTTTTTCCAGTAACAATAAAATTAGATTTATCTGGCAAGTTAACTAATATGATGTTTTTTAATTTTAGCAGGAAATTGTGAATTAAATATCTATATTATTTGTATGGAAAAATGCACATAGAGTGTGTTTCCCAGTTAAAGCTAATAACCGTCAAATACTTCATCGATGTCTGGTATTTTATATAAATTATCTCATTTAACCTCTCTGGACCCAAAATCACAGAGCTAATAAACCAGGATTATCTAAAAAAAGAAACTACAGTCCTAACCATTAAAATATACAGCCTGTTAAATTTTTCATTTGAGATAGTGTTAGTTACAGAAACTTCTTTTATTAAATAGGTCAATATATTTATAGCCTTCTCTCTACAAAGCTGTAGGAGGTTTTTTTTTCCTCTCTTGTGGCATAGAGTAATAGTCACCAAATATTCTATTATCTTCCCTACGTTCCTGTGTTCTATTACAATTATTTTGAATCACAATACTATTTTTGGAGAATAAAGTGCAAGAAGAAGTGTCATGTGAATTATTTTTAGGCTAAGATAGTGGATATCTCAGGCACCATTCTTCATTTTCTCTCTTGCTCTGCTGTGTACCTAGAAGGCCTTGTGTTGTGAACCCAAAACATCAAAACAGCATGGGTTACTGCATTGCTGCAAGGCAAACAGTGTCCAGAGAATTGCTCAAATATGCATTGAATTCAGAATGAACCAGAAGTAAGCCTTTGTTGTACTGAGCACTGAGATGTGGGCATTGTTTCTGTCTATCTAATCTATCCTACCTAGCTTGTCTGTCTTAGCTAGCCTATCCTGGTTATTGTAGAAGTTGGTAACAGAAGTGAGATGATGTCTTTAAAAACCTAATATATTTGGCATTGACCTAGTGATCCAGTGGTGGACGAACAGAGAGAGAACTGATATTAGAGGTTTTTGAAAGATAGAGATTTATTTCATACAGTAGTAAAGCATCAGAATAATGTGAGCAGCTGCAGTTCATGTGCCTAACAAAGTTGGGACTCTGGTTTGAAGCAGGATGTTAATAACATGTGTGATTTGCTATTAACTCTATTCAGCAAGGTATATTAAGTAATAAATGTGTTCAGAATAGAACTGGCTACTTTGTAAGCAGAGATGAAATGGGTAGAGAAAGTCTAATACAGTATTTGAGTGTTGGTAAAACAATTGCTAATAAATGATAAGAGTGCAAAAGCCTTTACCGATAAATGTCTGGTAATATATTTCCAACTGATTAAATCGCCTCAAAGCAAAGAACAGGTTAAGAAAGTGACAGTCAGTAATTTGGTAAAATGATTCAGGGCAAAGATGAGATTAGGAGAGTGGCTTTGCCCAGAAATTCAAACAGCTTTTGTGTAACCCTGTTATATAGAGAGGATGAATAATGGAGTGGAAGAGTAGAGAGGTATAAAATAGAAAAGAACTGGGTATATTCTGGATACATGAAGATGATTGGAATGAAGCTTACCGGATTTATTTAAAGTTCTCTGGTAAGGAACTATGAGTTTGGACAAAAAACAAAACAAAACAAAAACAAACAAACAAAACTTAAAGGCTTTAAGTGACTCGACACTCCCAAACTTCCATGAGCAGAAAGTTGGCTCAGAAAACTCCTCAGATTACAAGTAGAGGATATTCCCCCAAACCCATATCCAATGGGAACAAGGATAATGGGAAAGAAAAAGCATCCTTAAAGATGAAGCCATGAGGTACAGAGAACAATGGACTTTCTGGAGGCTGCCAAAAGAATCTAAACCCAATGGAGGAACATTCCCCAACACCAGTTTAGGACTTCTCACAATGCCTGCTCATGGGGACCGAAATATCTATGTACCAGTGACTGAGGTACGTCTCAGTCTTCTCCTTTCTAACTAGTATCTGTTCTGTTTCTGTTCCACCATTATTAGTAGTATTTTTTATTATCATTTATTATTGAGTGTTCATGTACGTGTATGTATGTATATGGAGAGGCTGCCTAAACTTGTCTTTTTAGTTTATATGTATCATTTAAAAGTACTGACATCAGAACCTGATAAAGAGACTCAAATATCAGCCAGAGGTCTGAGTGATCCACAAGCAGAGACTGGATTGGACCTTTGAGTTGTCTCGTTTGGAGAGTAGTTGACTGTATTTCTTTGTACATTAATGGGAACAAAGGATATTGGGTGATGGAAACAGTCCTCAAATAATACTTCCCACATATTCTATTAGTCTTCTATATTCCCTTGCTCCAGAGGTTAAGTGTAGCCAAGAACTATGAAAACTGATATGGTCAATGAAAGGTGAATAGAAGTGACACATAAAACTTTCAGTCCACGAGAGTTTGGCTCATATTTGATTTTCCAATCTCTCTCTCTCTCTCCCTAGCTTGGCAACAACAAATACTTGTGTTGAGATAATGGTCACATGATTGAAGCAGCCTGGATCCCTGAGCTGCTGTATAGAGAATAGTGGTCTTGGGATGTTATGACATCCACAGTGCATATGTGGGAATGAGAAATGGACTTCTGCTGTGTTAGGCCTCTGAGGTTCTTTTTTTTAACTTCAACATAACCTCACCTTTCTTGTCTAGATACTACTACTACAGCATTTAATGTAAATTTTGGAGAGACATACTGCTTTCTGGTTTCAGACTGAAGTAATGTTTAATTAACATTTTAAACAGACTTATGTTTGTTCATTTTCATTCTTACATATTATAATAATGATGAAATTGATCTCTCTTCTCTTCTGAAGTCACAGTGTTGGCATTATTTTCTATGGTTAAGGTTCTGTAATACATAGGCCTAAAATAAAATTTAACACATAATAACAAAGCAAAAATAGTGTGAAACCTGCAGATGATAATTATTTTTAATTTCTCAATGTCATAGAAAATTGATCTCTGCCCTAACATCTTAGCAAAAATAATTGGAACAAGGAACCAATGAGTTATTTAAAGGACTCATTAAGTTTCACATGACCCTATTTGTAATTGAGACAGTTGTGTCCTAGAAGTACCCTCCAAGAAATGATTAATGAGGTTTGCAAACATTCTAAATTGACTGACGTGGAAGGGAGTGATCCTGTTCTTTAGCCAAATCTCTGCGAGGTCCAGGCAAAAGGGAAGACTTATCTCAAATAATTCATGATAGTGTCTCATATTAAGCATTTAAAAATGCAATTATTTTTCCTAAAGTTTAAAGAGCTCAATAAACTAGGTCAGTAAGGACATACATTTATCAAAATTTTTCTCTAAATTGATCAAAGGTAAAGCAGGTTTAGATATAGAAATCTTTTGACCTCACTCATATTAGTAACAAACTTTCCACAAATGCATTGAATTGCACAAAATAATTAATTTATTAGATTTTCCCCACTGTTTTGGTCAATGAATGAGTTATAATTTTACCTGTACCACAGAAGTTTGAATGGCAATCTGATATGTTTGATCACAGTATATGGCTCATTTGAATAAATTATAATTAGACCCCTACTTGTATTAAACAGTAGAACCTAAGGACTGGAATAATATGAATCAATGGTTAAATTCTCCCTTTCCCTAGTGTAAGTTGGTACAGCTGTAAATTTGAAGTAAACTGTCAAAAGTGAATTTAAGAAAATGTTAATATAGCAGTGTATTGTTGCAAATGAACTAATAATTTTTCTTTTCCAAATTAACTGGACTTTGGAAGTTTCCTTCTGGTTAAGGATGAGTTAACAGTTGTTACATTTTATCTGTGTAACCAATACCCCCTTTTTGAATTTTCCATCCAGTAAAGTATAAAAATTAGTTAATGTGTGGTGGGAATATTCAATTATATTTTATCCCATTTATTTAATATTCTCTAGCAGAGAAGTACATTGGCCTAATATACATCTATTGTTCATTTTTTTCCAGTTTCTTAAATATGTATTATAAATATAACTTGAACTTTTCCAGTTCATTGTTCAAAGTAAGAGCTTTCCATGTAGAACAAGGATTTTTAAACTATTATTATTCATGTATTCTTATACTAAAACTTTAGAGAGAATTCTTTTTAAAAATATGTAATGACAAAAATGTTTACTAGATATCCTAGGAAATGATTCTGGCTCACTTTACATGCATTTCCTCAATTATAAGGAAAATGATTTCAGTTTTCCCTTATATTTCACTGTGATCAAGAATGCATCTTCTTAAAAGAGTTAACTTTCGTGATACAGGATATTTGTGCACAGTTAAACTAACTGTGACTAACTATAATACCAAACAATATCTAAAATGGTAAAATTGTTACTCATTCATCCCTCTGAGAAGTTTCTTTAGACTGTTTCCATTACACATACACACACACACACATCATAACCAGAATCTAAAGTCTGTAGTTTAATTAAAAATAGCATACGAATTTTGAAAAGAGAAATGCCACCTTAAAATTTGTTGTAACTTTCTGAATCAAGACAATGTTTCTTTAAATTGACATCATCTTGATTTCCTCAACTAATAAATAAATATCATACCTGGTCTCTTATCTGCATCTCCCCACTTCGTGTTTTTGTTTTTCTTTTAGCAGATATATCTAAATAATCTTCCTAAAATATCAATTAATCCCTGAAACACCCTTATTCATATTGGGTTATCTCATCAAGACAAAATTGTCTGTCCAACATTTAAGACCCCGCATAGAATAACCTCAAAATATTCAATCAATTGTATTTCCTATTAAGAATCAAGTTTAACTTTTGCTTGTTAGGGGTGTCTTCTTACTTTCTTCTATCAGAATTCTAGCTTGGATAAGAAAAGAGGGGTCAAACTGGACAGTGTTGGTTTTGCAGATTACAGACAGCATTTAGGACAATGAACCCAAATGTAGGTTAGTAAATGGGAGATCAAAGAGGGGAATTTTGTGAGACAGGTGTGACCAAGGGAATAGGAGAGGGTGGTAGGCAGAAACTGAATGCTTTTAGCAGTTTGTTGAACATTTAAGTTTCTGTGTATTTGAGGTCTAAATGAGTGCCAGAGGAAGCTATCTGAATTAGACTGTTTTGCAAAAGATATCTGTGCCTGTTCTTGCGGGAATCTTGATGACTGGAGACAGCACAAGAGCAGTCTACCTCTTGTCCTGCCTGTAAACAACTGTCACCAAGGCTGTTGTATACTGTTTTTTGCATGAAATAGGGGCTCCAAGATGAAATATTCTTATGATAGTGGGCTTAAATTCTCTAGGTGAATGAACATCATGAGTAACCTGCAGCAAATTAGAAAGATGATTAAAATTGAGGTCCTTTTTTTCCCTCTCCACCTTGACCATGTTCCCAAACTCCGTACTCAAATTAGGATCAGCCTCTGTTTATTGGATGGAGCTTAGTCTAATGTAAAGTTTAATAAACAACATATTAAAAGTTAGAAATCTTTAAGAAAGAAACAAAGGGAGATTTCCCATCCCATACTGATGACGTGCTAGGAAAATAATGACTCCCAAAGAGGTCCACACCCTAATCTTTAGAACCTGTGAATATATTACCTTACTTGGTAAGAAGACTTTGCTGCTTTGATTAAATTTAGGGGCTTTGTGACGGGGAGATCATCCTGAATGTAATCTAATCTAATCACATGAGTTCTTAAAAGCAGAGGACCTTTCCCAGCTGTGGTCAGAGAGAGATGGCCAGATGAGGATTCAGTTCCCCGTTGCTCATTCTAAAATGTAGGGGTCTTTTAGCAAGAGCCAGAGAGAGACCTTTAGAAGCTGGAAAAATCAAGAGAATTCTCTGCTAGGGCATCCAGTAAGGAACTGAGCTTTGCGGTTAGTCCCAGTTGTCAAACTTCTGACCTAGAGCACTATAGAAGATAATAAATGTGTGTTGTTTTCAGCTACCAAATTTTGTTAATTTTCCTTGGTAAATCCATTACATTTTGCTCAATTTGTTCATGATCTCTATCAAAGCAGCCTCGTGCTTCCACTGCCTAGCCAAAGTGCAGACAAATTCAGAGTGTGGCCTCTGTTACTCCATTCACTCTAATTTCCACTCTTGAACTGTGGTACCTGTATCCCATATCATACAATAGAACCCTGAATTGCTATCTGAAGATTTTGTCCATTTTGCTTCTGCTGCCAGACTAGACTATAAACATATCACAAGTATGATTTAACTTTATCTTTCTTTTTTGTCTTCCAGTTCATCTGGAACAGTGTATATTTTTATTGCTCAAAATCATTTACAGTAATAAAATTAATCACTTAAATCTCTTTTTTTTCAATCCAGGGATATATCCTTTTATTTTCATCTACTGTCCCAACTTTTATGATATTGTGTGATAAAGTATATACTTGAAATACGTTGCAGAAGATCAATCTCGTTTCTTTGGGAATACATGCTGGACTCAATATTCTGAATTCACATAAAACCTGTCATGGAATTTCTCATATTGCCTTATAATTCATTGAAACAATTTTTCCAAAGTCTAATATACCAAACTCAGTCTCATTCTGAAACCATAACTTTCATTTACATTGTTAGCATTTGAATCAGAATAGCCACAAATTAGTTGCCAAACAAATCTAATTTATGTTTTTAGCAGTTTTGTGTGAATCATGTTGCCAGTGTTTTTGTCTTATTTGTTACAAATTGTCCCTAATTGGCAAGTACTGTAGCAGCAAAATATGAAGAGAAAAGCCACCAATACTCTGAAGTTTGTTGGTTACAAAAATTGGATGGGTCTTCTCATGTTAATTTTGATGAGCATGGAGCTTAGTTTTTTGTTTTTTCCTGCTTCAGTCTTGTCGCCTTATTTTAGTTATGGAATAAGCTGGTAATTTGCGAGATATTTTTCAAGACCAGACCATTTCCTCAAATAGAAGCTTTGTTCTTATAAATAGATACAATTATGTTCATATGTTTGGTAGATGAATCCAGTGGTGTGAGTGTTGAACAGAATGTCTCATGAGTAGCTTCCTTAGTCCTTTGGAATTTCACTCTTGTATAGAATCAGTAGAGACAATTCAATCTGAAAAATAATTTTTCATGATGACAATATTTTTCATCACACACTTCATCTTGTATGTATGTACTTAATTGTATTAGACAAGCTCTGGCGACATTAACCGTATAGCTATAAATTAACTCCATGAATTATAAACTAACTCCTAATTATTATAAACCTTAAGGTTTCTTCCAGTTTATTAAAACTTGGTACAAATGCATGAAAATATGGTCATGGGTGTTAATTTTCGTATTCATAAGACAAATGAATAAATGTACATTCATTTATAATCTTTCCAATTTTCGGTTTTTAAGTATACTGTAAATTATATAAAAAGTATTTTATATTTGAATTGATAGAATATGCATTCTTTAGTTTCTTTGTAAAAAGAAGAAACTTAAAATTGTTTTGAATATCAAAACATTAGATTGCGGATAACATGATATTATGGACAACTCTATTTACCCATAAATATTGGGAAATGAGATTTTATTTTTGCCTATGATGAAGTGTTGTATCATCTGCTCTTATCACTGTGTGATAGTGAAATTGCCATCAATGGGACGTTCCCAAGGAGAGGAACCCTGTTCTGGACCAATGGGGGAGGGCTTTGGGGTGCGTGGTCAGAGGAGCCTGAGAGGATTTGTGTGAATTCCATTCCCTAAGAAATCACCACCTATAACTGGAAACATGGCTATGTTCAGGTAAATGCCTTTTGATCAGTGGTAGCTGGAAGAGATTCACCACTAAGAATGTGAGTCTCCGCCATCCTAGAGGAGACCATTTGGTGAGTCATAGCTAGAGTTTAATTAGGGCCCTGTTTTGGATGGAAACCTCTTCCTACTGTCCTGAGATGTCTTCGCATGTCAGAAAGTTCTGTCGCTGAGTTTGGGTAGCAGAGACCAGGGATGAGAATATCTACCACTCTGGGCTGGAAGGTGGATTAAGTGAAGTAATGCTCCACAGCTCTCCATACAGCTCTGATAGTGAGGAAATTTTCAATCAATGGAAGCTGTGGGGTTATTAGAAGGATGAGCAAGTTATCTTAAGTAAACAATAGAACTTGGTACTTGTCACACTTAATGTCCTCAATAGTGTTATTTTTCCCCAGAAACTGCCTCTTTTAAAGTACTATGCCATGTTTCAAGCATTCACATCTCTCCTCAAGATTGCAGACAAAACCATAGTACACATAATTCTGTCATATGTAGGTACTATGACAGAATGGTTGGTCCAGTTGCATCCATCTCACCAACATAAGTAAAGCTCTCTGATTCCCTATACATCAGAAAACATATACTCTGAAAACAATTACTCCCACCAAATATATCTAGTATCACATGGCTAGATAAACACCTGTTACCAATCCATTAGGCCAATTATATTACTGGGTGCTTACCTTTTCAGCTTTTACATATAATTCTAATACTCCTAAATATATTTTAAATTGTTTATTGTGATTTTTTCTGGCAATAACAAGTCAAGAAGATTATTTTAGCCTAATTATAAATAGAGACAAATATAAAAATGATAAAATATGCTAAATGCTTATAAACCAGAGATAGTTTTAAACAGGTTGTTAATTGCCCTCTTAAACATTAAACATCGTACAGGTGTACATACACAGACACACACACGCAGGCATAAATACTATGTCCCACA
Organism: Eschrichtius robustus; assembly: GCF_028021215.1. Taxonomy (NCBI): domain Eukaryota; kingdom Metazoa; phylum Chordata; class Mammalia; order Artiodactyla; family Eschrichtiidae; genus Eschrichtius; species Eschrichtius robustus. The sequence goes on along the minus strand of NC_090831.1, from coordinate 50,420,125 downwards.
GTTGAGACCATATTAAATGCTGTTTTTAAATTTTTCTTTAACAATATATTATGGGAAATGTACATGTTGTCATTGAATATATATAATAGGTATATATATATAATGTGTGTATATGTACATATATAATACACATATATTCATAAAATATATATGTATTAAATATACACATGTTTAATATATATGCATCTTTATGTGCATAGTGTTCATTTCTATAACTTAAATATTCCTTTTTGGATAAACATGCACTTTCCATCTCCACTGTTATCGATATTAGCAGTGCTGCAATGGACATCTTTATGTAAATGTCTTTGTATACCTATGTATTTTTATTCTTTGGATGAATTCTTCAGGATGGAATTGTTGGGCAAAGGTTAAACACATTAACATTTTTGGTACATATTGCCTTTCGCAAATCCATTACTGATTTTTTGTCACCACTGACAAGGTAGTGTCTTAAAGTTTATATGAATTTCGTTCTCTATTCCCACTGTTTTCCTCCTTCGGGCTACTGCCCATGAGATGTTGCCTGAGATACATTACTCTCCTCCTGCTCTCACGCCAGGTCTTCTCGACCATGCTTTTTCAGTAACTCTTTCAGCTGGTCCCTTTCTTCAACACTGAGGACTCCCTTGCTGACCTTCTCCACCCCTTAAGCCAATCTCATCTCACGGCATATTTTCAACAACTACTTTTTAAAAGATATAATAGAAAATAAGGATAAATTTTACAATATTAATAAATGTAATTTAAACTTTCTTTGAAAATTATAATGCTCATTTTTATTTGCCAGATAGTAGGCTAAGTTCTGTATATGTATTATATAAATAATTAAATACCATTATTAATATTTACCTTTGCAATAAAAAACAAATTCAGAAAAATCTTAATTACTTTCCAAGGGCAAATAGCCAATGAGTAGCACACTTGGGCTTATATCCATGATTGTATGATTTCAATTCTACTCTCTCTTTTTCTTCTTAATTGAGGTAAGAGCACTTAACATGAGATTTATCCTCAACACAGTTTAAGCACATAATGCATTGTTGACTAAAGGTACAGTGTTATAAAGCATATCTGTAGAGCTTATTCATCTTACTTAACAGAAACTTATGCCTGTTGATTATTAACTCTGTGTTTCGCTCTCCCCTCAGTCCCTGATAGCCACCATTCCAGTATTTGATTTTATGGTCCATTCTGTTCTTAACTACCATGATATACTGTCAGCATTTGGAGATTCAGAGACAAATTTAGGGCTTTGCCAGAACTTCAAAAGCATGATTCTGGAAATTAATTGTACTGATAAATTACTGTGTGATGAAAAATGTAAATTTAGATCAGGATAAGTCTAGGCTGATATTATTTTTTGAGCAAATGTCTGTTATTGGATTCCATAATAAAGGGTTATTGCTTGTTTTTTTTTTTATAATGATTGCAGATATTCTCTAAGAGATATCTAGTTAAAATATATTCATATAATTTTGATGAAGCAGAAACTTAGGCAAGCTTGTAAGTAACTAATTCTGTACTTATCTGACAGACTATTCAGTGTGTACTGAATAACTGTTATGGCATAACAAGCACTGTAAATTCAGTGCCTTAAAATAACCGTCCATTCAGTCAGCTGGGGTTTATCTAATGTGAGTTCACACTAGTTTCTGCAGGTTGGCTCAGGTCACTGATCTAGTCTGGGCTATGCTGGGGCAGCGTATCAGGACAGCTGTGTTCCACATATTTCTCATTACCCTTCTGGGACCAGTGAGTTAGCCCAGGCATGTCCTTCTTATAGCAGTGGCAGAAGAACAAGAGAGTAAATGGAAGCACATAATATTTCCTAGGCTTAGAATTGGCACACTATTACCTTCACGCCATTCTATTGGCCAAAGCAAGTCTCATGACCAAACTCATAGCCAACGGATGGAAATATAATCAGCCCTTTTTGTGGAGGAAAAAACTGCAAAGTCATGTGGAAAAAAGCATGAGGATAAGAAAGGAGGGAGAACTGGGGCCACTAATGTGACCTGCCACCAAAACAATTGCATTTTATTTAAAACTGCATTGTAGTTTCAAACTAAATTATTAACTTATATTCTTAACCACTTGATCATGGGATACAGTGAAACTTTCCGATTTCCTGAGGGAGAGAGGAGATGCTGCCGACTTCTTGGGTTTTGGTCAGGTGTTTTCTTCTTATGAAATGATATTGCTCATGTTCTTTAAGAACCTCTTGTGCGTCTCTCTGGGTTCAGTTTTCAGCACTGAAACCTCTCAGTGAGTGACTCATTAAACTAGTCACCACTATTTCCACCACCCACTCAACCTCATGCCACAGCCTCCAAATCTGCGGCTGCTGTGTCATATAAGCATGAAAACTGTAGAATCCGGAATTCCTATTCAACCGGTGCCAAAAAATCAAGTCTGAAAGTTTGAGAAGAGCATTTGAGAGTAATCGTCTGTAAGAAAAATAGCTTGATTGCTGGGGAACCTGATCCTAAGGTGACTATTACTCACTCACAGTGAGTTAAGAGGAAATTGGAGGAGGGAATCATAGCCCAGGAGAATAACCGAAGATAGAAAGCCGGAAATGTCTAAAGCAGCTGAAAGGGTGAACATATTTTGTCTAAAAAGATAAGGCAGCTGAGAGAGAAAAGTCATGAGCCAAATTTACATACAAAAATAGTGGAAATAATCTCTGAACATCCAGTTTGGGAAGAAGTGAGGAAGATAATAGAGCTCTGAGTGGCTAGTGACGAGAGAACAAAGAGGTTAGTGATGCCTGCGAGAGATCAGTAATGCTTCCAAGGTGTCGTACAAGAGTTCACTGGCAGTAGGAGAGAGGTGTTCTTTTTTGCCTTTTTTTTTTTTTTTTTAAACCAGCTCACTTGGTTTTGATAAAAGTTCAAATATGAAAGACGTTTGCTTCCTTGGCTTTTCAGAATATTTAAAAATACATCAATGATACAATCTTTGAAGTAACAAAGGGAAGTATTCATCAAGAAGAGGCCCTTTAACAGGCCCTGTCTAAGAGTCCTATGACTCTTTGTGTTTGACTCTAGGTGGAACCTAAAACAGTCTTCAGGAGATTTTTAATATCTTAATATTCTTACAGCCAAAGTCTTCAAATGATCTAAAAGCAAAGCAGAAAGTCCAGTTAAGTGTCTTCTCATTTTTCCAAATTCAAATATACAGGACATTGTTTTTCAATTTCTGTGAGTGATAGGGCTTGTCTTGATGTAAGTAGTTAAATGTATTTAATTAACATGTTTTAGTATTTTATTTTCTTGCATTGTTTGACACTATGGTCTCAATAATGAAGACCTAAATAAATCATCTAGTTTCACATGAAAATTTAAATTTTTACGTCATAGGATTAGTTTTGAAAAAATGTCATAGTATTCTGCATCAGGGTAGAAAATAAAGATAATTACAAATCTGGATATTATTAATGTAACCTCAAATTCTACTTGTTCTAAATGTCTCATCTGTCTACCTCTCCCATATTATATACTATAGATAAAATCTCTGAGACACATTACACATTGTCCAGTAGTAACCATTGGCATGCTGGTACAGATAGGTATATCTAATTTTATAACAAGTTTCTGAGGAAACAAGACAATAAAGGAGGAAGTGTTACTGGAAGGAGGTTCTGCCAATAATTACTTATGTGATCTGGTGTATGGTTCCCCATGAGAATGGCAAGAGGGGAATCCTATATATATAGATGTTTGTGTGTATGTATGTGTGTCTGTGTACATGTGTGCATGTACGTGTATGTGTGTACAACAGGACCCATCATATGAAATCAATATATGCCCATGTATGTATATATGGTACATAGGTTGCACATATATGTTATCTATCCATCTGTCATCTCTGTGTATATATGTATATATATATGTCTGTCTTCCTATCTGTCTATCTATCTATCCATCATCTATATCCATCTTCTATCTGGTTAGGTAGTACCATCCATAGCTTTCGTTATCATAGAGAGCCCTGGGGCCCTGGGAAGCTCTACCTGTGGCTGGGGAGCATGCTCTATTAGTTTGTGGTTTATGTAATCATCTTTGTATGTCCCCTCATCTTTTGTTACTAAAAAAATTTCATAGCTTACAACTTCATCTCCATGAATCTCAGTTTCCTCCCCTATAAAATGAAAATAAAAATATATACTGTAAAAGTATTTTTGAGGTGTAAATAAAACAATGCATATTAAAAACCTTGAAAGGGCAAATGTTTACACTTACAAATTGAAACGGAGAATTGATAGAATGAAGTAAATGAGGGTTGATCCATGGCTATAGTAGGTCAACACAGCAAACAAGATTCTTTGTATGTTTTTATTTTTTTAAATTGTATTTAAAACCTAGTTACTCTAAGATTTGCTGGAAATTATAATTCATCTATGGTTTCCATATTTATTCCATATTTTATTTAAGAAGGTATCTGTTAAACTATATAAATATGGAGACAACTTATACATTAATAATATAAGGTATTGGCATACGTATACACATATTCCCGATTCCCTAATGAGGCTCTGGAGCTGTGGAGCATGAATACCACAGTGTGGAGACGAAGAGTATGAATTGTAGTTTGCATACGTTATCACATTTAATCCTCATATGTTTTTAAACACATCTTTCATCATTTCATGCTTATATTCAAAATCTTCAATGCCTTCCTGTGCCTGCAGAGTAAGTTACTAACTAGTTCCTTGAGTTTCCATTCCATGTTACTGAGACTCTGACTACAACCTACCTTTCCGAGGGGTTATCTTCTACTTCTGTCAATAAGATTCTCTGCTTCAATCAGATAAGCCTGTTCATTCCACCCACAATTCCACAGACAGTAACATTCTCATCTTTATTTTTGTAGCTTTCTTTCCCATCTGGGATGGCTACACAACTTGACCAAAGATTATGCATCCTACATCCTTTGAATAACAGGTCTAGCCTCTACCTGGTGGCATTTCTGCATCATCCTAGCCCATGACCATCCCGCTGTCATCTAAAAAAGTAATATCTATATTACTAATTTTCATTAGTAGAAAATTAGTAATTTACTAATTAGTAATAAAATTTGATGTGTTTTCTATCAATAAAGATATAATTAATTGACTAATATAATGAGTGTTATAAAAGGGGCTATTAGGTCTGTAAATTGCAAATTTTTATAAAGTATTTAATAATGTATTCTCTGATTTACATTGCTATTCTTTTTTCACACATGTATATATTCCCAACTTATGGAAAATGAAAAACAATGTTAGATGACTAGTAAAATACTATCTATTACTCGAGGGAAGGAAGTATTATAATTTCTTGTAACCACTAGTGTCCCATCATATCCTCTGAACAGCAGGAACTCAGGAAACAGCTATTTGCTTTTGAAATACTAATATTTGGTACTGACATATAACTGTATAGCTTTTCTATACAAATTAAATATTGCCTTTCTCAATACTTCTACCTCTCATTCTTCTGTCCAGAAGCCATCATCTCTCACCTCAACTGGATTCACTGCTTTCACTTTTGCCTCTATACTTTAGTCTCCCCACAGCAGCCAGAATTATCATTTTAAATGTCGATATGATAATTTCATTGTCCAAACATGCCAATGGAACACTTGCAGTTTAAAGTAAATTCCAGGCTCGTACTTATGACTTTCATGTTTTGTCTCAGACTGCCTCTGACCACTCCTCCTCCTGTTCTTTCCACTTGAACAAGGCTGGCCTACTTGCTGCTCCTTGACCATGACAAGGAATGTTTCATTACAGATATGAGCATTGCTCATGCTTCACCTCTCATCACACATCACCATATCCTTAGAGAAACCTTCCCTGACCAGCCTCAAAATATATAACCCCATCACTCAATATCCACTCACACCATTTTGCCATTATGACACTTATTACTACCTAACATTATATTTTGTATTTACTTGGTCATTTGTTTATTATCTGTCACCACATAAAAGAATGACATATCTGTGAGTGCAGAGTCTTTGTTTTGTTTGCCATTTTATTCACAACACCTAGGTTACCATCTGGTATATAATATATGTTCAATTAATTTATTTTGAATAAATAAATATTTTCAAATACCTAGAATAGAAACATACACGTCCTTTCTAGTTTGCAGAATTAGGGTGTTTGATATGATATTTCTTAAAAAGATTGCCTGTTCTAAACATCCAAAGATGACGCTTTTCTTTTATCCCAGGTCTGCAGCTTCTTTTAAATCTCATAAACACTCTGCATCTCAGTTTCTCTTCATGAAACAGTGATAAATATTATTTGTCTTTGTTCTTGTCACTTGGTGTCATGAAACTGATTAACAAAGTACTTTAAGAACCAAAAATCATTTTCAACAGCACACTATTATTAATTCCTGCCCATGACTAAAAATAATTCTTCTATTTGGTTCCAAAGAAAGATGATAACGCACATTTGGTAAAAATCCCCTAGAAATAAGTCTATATAGATACAGGATATTAAAATACATTTTTTTTAAAAAAGTTTCCAGACATACTAAACTTGTAAAATGTCTGGCTCCAAGCTGGTTTGAGGTTTTGCTTGGACTCCAAATATAGGTTTGTGTGTTTTATACGTTCATCTCTATAATTATTGATTTCCATTGGGATGCAATTTTGGCAAAGTGGGTTTATTGTTTTCAGTCAGAACAACAATAATATAATTCTAAATGAGATGAATTAACATTGTACTCTAGTGATATCTTCAGTTTCAAGGATGGATGTATATTTGAAAGAAAATCTAAACTAAAGATACATCATCAAGATAAAATCCAGTTACTGTGTAGACACAAATGTACACACAAATACAGAGAAAGACAGAGAGAAAGTATATATATATATATATATATATATATATATATATATATATATATATATGATATAATAACCAAGGTAAATCAATGTAAAGCAAAGCAAATAAACTTGAACAAAAATAAACACCTTACCTAAATGTTTAACATAATATTCTAAAAAGTATTCTAATTAACACATTTTTCAGTAGAAAATACTTTCTATTATTATCATTTGGCTATACATCTCTGAGATAAGATTGGATTCAGTGTTTTGAGAAATAAAACAAATCTTCACCTATAAAATCTCTGGATTTTCATTTTGTAACAAGGTTGTGAAAGTATGATGTGACTTTGAGACGCTGCCCCAAACAGCAAAATGTAAAACTAATAAATCCAAATCAAAATTCTGACACAGTGATGTAATATTTAAGTGGTCCACAAAATAACTGCCTGGGTTTGACATACAAGTCATCTCTGTTGGGTTGCAAAAAAAAAAAAAAAAAGAAAGAAAGAAAGAAAAAGATTACGTATAATGAGAAAGCACTGGGTCCTAGTCAGAAACTAGTTTGGTGAGCAAGATTCACTAAAAGTACAATAAATGAATTTTCATTCTATTCTTGAAGTTGTAACAAAAAATAGACTTTTTGAGGTTTATACTATATTTTTAAAAAATATTATGGTGTACTATTTATAAGCTTAAGCACTTTATGTGTTTACTTTTTCACAGCACCTATAGCATTACGTCGTGATTCCTTATTTACTCAACTAAACCAGAATGTCCTTGGGAGCATTAACTCTGCCTCATTCATGTTTTTATTTGTCGTACTTTCTATGGAGTATGTGTAAAATTACTACATATTTGTTGATACAAGGCCTAATATTTTATAAACCTAAGATTTCTTAGAGATCCTTTTAAATAAACAAGTTTGTAGATTTGGCTAAGGGAAATTATATGGCTCCCAAAGAATTAAGTCCAATCTCTTTAGCTTAATCTTTATATTTCATACTGGATTTCAGCCTGTATTTCCAGCCAATGTCGCTCTACCTGTATACACATAGGTCTACTCATTATTCCAGATGTATCTCTTGTCTTCTCATCTATATGTTTTTTTTTTTTCCCCACTCCATTTTTCCTGTCTGGGATGTTGTTTTTCCTCCACAGGTTGTATCAAAAGCTTAGATTCTTGTTAAACCTCAATTCAAATCTAGTCTTTTTTCTCTGAAATAACTACAACAGCTGCAGATAGCTAGACTAGATTACCATCTTTGGGGAAATCTATAGCAAATCTGTCCTTTGAAAATCCAGAGAAATTTTTAGCAAAACTATTGTTTAGCAGTTATATTATAAAAAAGATGTGTTTTATTTATGCGTATACCTTAGTGCTTTAAATTTATTTTAGAATTCTTAAAGACATAAACACATTAGGTAGATTATTTTGGAGAGTTTATAGGCTTAGTTTAGGAACACTTCTTTTTAAGGGCAATTGTATGTAACTTAAAACAAACCAAGTAGAATTTATTAGTCTGTTTCTTTAGATGGAAAATTAAGTAACTAGACTAAATTATGAAGACATCCCCATAACTGGTAATTCCATACATAGCCTATACATTTGTTTATTAGTAGAAAAAGTCTTTTACTCACACTCCACCCCGTTTCTAGAGGGATTTTGCTGTCAATCACTTTGTATATCCTTCGTAGATGTATTTGAACAGGGAGAAATGGAGAAGAGCAGGATTAGTAGATTCACAGAGTATTTCATAGAGTTATTGTCAAGACCTAGGACAAGTTACTTAAATTCTCAGGATTTCAATTTGCACAAAAACTAAACTTGGAATGAGATGAGCCCACCTTATAAGTTTTGTTTTGTTTTGTGTTGTCTTTTGAAGATTAAATGAACTATATGTAAATTATTTAGAACACTGGCCTGCTTAACAAACTCTTAGTAAGTTTCTGCCATCATTAAATGAAACCACAGTGAGAAATCCTCATGACCAAGAAAATAAAAATTTGAATCATCTTTTTTAAATAGTTAGTTTTAGAATAACAATTACCTGCCAGTATGCCTGTCATCTTACAATACCTAGAAAATGACATGTGGATTTTCATTGAACACAAAAGCCCTTTCAGTTGTTGTTTATGACGAACCGAGTGTATCTCTTGAGGGAGCCTGAAGTCATTCTGCCTTGGAGTGCTCATCTATTAAGACAGAAACAAATGTGTGTTCTATATTCTTGCTTGATTGGGCATGAAGCCCGGTTGTAACCTACAGAGTTCTACAAGGTGAAGTGAGATTTGGACAGCAAAGGCACATTTTCTACTATGGTGGTTTGCTCAGAAAAGTAATTGGTTATAGAAGATTAATAAAAATGAGTAATTCACTGTATTAGTAAATGAATATTGAGCATGTCCTCATAATTTACATGTTAATAACACATTTTTGTACCCCTTTTTCCACTGGTAATTGTTTAATGCCTATGTTTCTCCACTAGAGCGTCAGATTTATAAGAGGATAATAGAGTTTTGCTGTATTCAAAACTAAATACGGGCCTACTTCAGGTCTGTGGCACATACTAGTTTCTTAATAAATATATGATGAAGCAAATTTTCATTGTTGTGGCATTACAATGTACTCCTCTGCCTAATTGATAAAATTAGATCACAGGGTACAGTGAAATCAATAATTAAAGAAAAAGAAGGTCTTTGACTTCCTCCTCCATCTGGACATGGGGGCATGAGAGATATTATAAACCAAGGAGAAGGATATCTCCTGTTTTCCCAAACTCATCATTAAAAAAATAATCATTTTTGATTTTTTTGAACAAAGATTTATCTGTCTATGGTAGTTTCAATGTGAGCTTTCACAAGTAGTGGAAAGCCTTTATTTTATTTTTCCTGGTACATATAATGCTCAAATAATTTAGTTGAACAGTAGAGTCCAGAATTCTGTTAAATTTTCTAACCATGTTATAATTACTCAAATATAATTATAATTCTAATATTATAATTTTATCTCATTCAAGATAAAGTATTTCAAATATAGGCTAAATTCATGTTTCTGATCACAGGTGTACTATCTATTCACAATCTCTTAGAATTACTTATTAAACTCTTAGAGAAATATCATCTTATAATATGTATATGGGTCTCAGTATCCTAGAGTAGTATCTGGTCTGGTTATAAAAATAAATATGTTAAATATATAATTCATTTAGGAATATATTAAGAGTAATTCTGAAGTTGTTTTCAAAGGTAAGAACATAGCAAAATGTGAATATGGTGAGTAATAAGGGGTAACTAGAAGTCACCACAGTAAAAGTGTTGTTGCCAATGTAAATGAACATATCAGTGGAACAAATGGCAATAATAGAGTATGAGGTATAATTGAATTTAGTTTGGGAAGGAAGAGTCTTTTGAAAAGTGAGAGACAGGTTAGGGGAATAATTTTTGGAGTCTAAGAGATAAGGGTGTGAAGTCCAGATTCACCCCATACGAGCTGTGGGCCTTGGAGCAAGTTATTTAAACTCTTGTCTCTTTTTCAAGGGACAAGAATGGGCATAGCTGTAATAAGTGCAGAGAGCACAAAGTGCTCTCATACTTGGACTATTCTGAACCATAAAGGCACCGAAAGAGTAATCATTCTCTACTTCCAAACTCTAAATATGTGGGTGTTCCCTTCCAAGCCTGACTATTTCAGAAGACTGTGTAAGACAATGTTCTCTCCAGCGTGCAGGCTAAAGGGAATTCAGGTATAATTCCTCCTTGTCATGTCATTTATTTTCCTGTGGCACAAACCCCACCCAAACATCTCTCAATTCTCCCTGCAGGGTTGAACTGACTCTTTCACCTCCATCTCTACTCCTAATTATTATTATTATATAATTATCGTATGTTTTTATTCACTTTGTAGTGTCATAACCAGAAGGTAATGGTAAGGCGGGATCCTATTGCTGACTTAGTACACAGCTCAGCTTTGATCAAGGATTCTAACTCTCCTTGGTTGAAGGCATTCTGTGTTTGTAACTGCCCTCATTCTTGTGGTTAAAAGAATGCAAACAATTCTACTGTTCCACCTCTTTTTTCTTCCCCCTTGTTCTGTTGTTTTTTTCTTTCCTCTCCCTTTTCAAGGTCTCTTTGTGTCCTCAGGGCCTGCCTGACCTGAACGGTCTATTCAGAATTTACTAACCTCTTTTTGTTGCAAAAATTACTCTTGCTTCTTTCTTTTTTCCTTCTTCAATAATGAATTTTGCCTCTGATCCATAATTTCTACTCAAAAACAAAAACCAAAAATAAAAACCACACCAAAAAAACCCCAGAAACCAACAGCACAGTAATGTTAATAGAATATTGGATTTTGCTCTTTAGAAAGATATACTTAGATTCTTGTGTCACACAAGAAAATACATCTCAGGTTATAAAATACTTTGTTTCTTATTCCATACAACAGTATACATTTTTGTGGCTAAAATAATTAAATACAAAAAATTCAAATAATTAAAACATTAGAAAAATAAATAAATAGCTGAAATCCAAAAAAGGCCATCGATTTCTAACCTTAAATGACAAAGAATTTGTAAGGAAAGAAGTACTTGATAACACAAAATTAAGTTTTCATTAGAAACATAAATATAATTTTTTTTCAATATTTCCTTTTTTGTTTAACCAATAGTCATGTGCAAACTTAAAATTAAGACAAAGAGTTTTTAGGGAACATGAAAAAGGGTTATGTTACCATATAAAACTATTGGTTTCAGGACCTCTTTATACTTTTTTAATTATTGAAGACCATAAAAGGTTTTGTTTATATCTATAAATATGTATTGTAATAGAAATTAAAACAAGGACATTAAAAATATGTATTTATTGCTTTATTTAAAATTGTAAGAAAATAATCATATGTTAACACAAATACATATTTGAATGAAAATGAATCTCCAAAACCAATTAGAATGTAGCATTGTTTTATATTTTTGTACATTTCCTTAATATCTGGCTTAATAGATGGGTTCTCATATCTGCATCTGTATTCAATTTGTGGTGACAGCCCCATCTGTAGCCTCTGGAAAACTGCACTGTACGCTTACCAGAAAATGAGAGCAAAAGAGGCAGATTAGATCTTCATATTATTCTGCAAGTAGTTTTGACTTTGCAAAGCCCCTGAAAACTTACTGAGGAAACTTAGGGTTCTCTAGCTCACATTCTGAGAACCATTGTCCTAAATCAATCATATCCATACCAGGAGTTGGGATTCATAACAATGTCACAAAAGCAGCTTGGTTGCTCCATAATTAAGCAGGACTAGAAGAGGTGTGAAAGTAAGTCACAAAGTTCTCTAAACCTAAGGTTTATTACCATGTAGCCACTCAAATTAGGTTAATCACATGGATTAAATGGAAACATGTTTACGTTATAAAACTGAATGCAAAAAGATTGCAAAATTGTATGTTTAATGAGGCCAATTTAAAAATCTACATCTATTCACATTTTAGAAATGACTGAAGTTAGATCTAAATAAAGCTGTTAAAACTTTCTCTTAAAGAACTGGAAAAAAACTGGAAGCAAATTCCCCATCAATGCTGCCTTTGGGACATGGACATGTATTTCCAAATGTCCAATAGTGAAAAGTGAGAATCCAGTCCCATCTGGGCTATCATGGAATTTTAGGCCACTGAACTGTTTTCTCTCAGTATTCCTATTTCTCTCACTTAGTGAATCAATTCTTTGTTGGTTAGAATTAGAACCAAAGTAGTCATTTCCCAAATAATTCATTTCCTTTATCTTTGACGGATGGAATTTTCAATAAGGTGTGTCAGGAACTTGTCAGATGATGTGACTTTGCTGAAAGAGAGTTTCAGCAAATGTCTATAGACTGACTCTCCCATTGCTACTTTGTTTGGCTTCTGAGGCAGCTTGGTGATCTGTGTCAGGACATGTCATCCATTTCCTTCCTCCAGCTGTTGCTCCATGGTACCCTCCCACACCGCTGTTTGATTTGTAGCTTTGCCATTTTTTTCCTCATCCATTTGATCTGCGGCATGTTTCCCTACCTAGATGAATGAATGAGTGTCTCTTTACTGCAGGCACAGTGTGGGTCTCTGTGTGCTCGGTCTCTGGAATAGCCCACAGTTCAGTCCTGGGTTTTCAAAGAGTGCTCCTACAACACTTGGTGGATTATAAATATGTTAAATGTATAATTCATTTAGGAATATCTTAAAAGTAATTCTGAAGTTGTTTCCAAAGGTAAGAACATAGCAAAATGTGAATATGGTGAGTAATAAGGGGTAACTAGAAGTCACCACAGTAAAAGTGTTGTTGCCAACATAAATGAACATATCAATGGAACAAATGACAATAATAGAGTATGAGGTATAATTGAATTTAGTTTGGGAAGGAAGAGTCTTTCGAAAAGTGAGCATCATTAAAAAACAAACAAAAAAATAGACAAACTATTTTCAAGAAGTTATAAAACTATCAGAGAAATGGAAGAAGGGAGAGCCTAGAGCCACGTTCACCTTCCAATTCACTTGTAGGAATGAAGCAATGAAAGATGCAGCATCTTCTCCCAAGTTCTTCAGTTAACCTCCCAGCCCTAACCCTAAAGATGCTTCTCTGACTCCCAAGATGATGTCATTTGTATCCACATGATTGAGCAATAGGAAGTTTTCTGAGGATTGTCCTTGCTGTACAGTGCACTTTTCCAGATGGCTTAGCTTCCTGTTCTATGTCATGAGACTCATCATTATCATGGCATCATTAGTAATCAAAAGTTTTTTCTTCACTCTCCTATTCTATGTTAGTGTGATGTCCACTTATTTTTTGCCTTTGAGTATAGACAATTGCTTCATATTAAAAAGACCTAATTCCCATGCTTAGTAAAAATAAATGTATTTATTTGCATATATGCATAGAGATCCATTGCTCTAGTGGTAGAATCTCCTCTATTTTGTGATACCTCTACATCTTTATTTTTCTGTTTTGTTATTTTCATTTGTTCCTATCGACCATTTAGGAATATTATAACCACTGGTTTCTATTATGTATAATTTCTGCAATTCAATATAAATATTCTTTCTTTCAAATTATAAAAGTTTCTCAAGTCCATTTAGCTATACTCCTTCAAAGCAAGCTCTCTCAGCAGAAACATGCTCCGAATTTAGTCATCTCTCCTTTGGATCATAATCTCCAGTAGAACTCTGAGCCACTGTGGTTCTACTTGGTGACTACTTAAGATATTCTTCTGAAAAACAGTTTACTTTTTCCCCAAGATCTAGTCATTACTTGCTCCAAGAGCTCCTGCTTATTTTTTAGTTTTTAACTTTTTTTTTTTTTTTACTAGTTTCTGATAACCACCAGGAACCAATTAACAGTAATTAACACCAGCCTTTGAAAGTCAATTAGTTATAAACCACCCAAAAATCAAAGCATAAGATCTTTAAGAATTATGCAAAATTAATTAAACCCACCTTCTATGGAAAAGAAAGAAAAAAATCTTGGTTCCTGCCAAATCTAGTAAGTTTTCTGTAGGAGATTTGAGATCTTGCATTTTCTTTCTGCCTTTGTGGCTTGGCCACCCTGCCAAGAAAGGAAATTACATTGATTTTCTCTTTGTTAAACTACCCCATGCTCTCTGAGATGATTAAATAAATTTCTTCCTAATTAACTTCCTGGTTAATTTCTTATATTACTTGTGAAAAAGTTTCCTGTTTCCTAAAGTTACATGTCTTTTCTATTATCTTTGTATCTGGCTAATAGTATACTCACTGAAATAGTATCACAAAAATCTTTTTTGCCCTTCTTGACATTGTTATGTATAGTTATAACTCTTGTGTTGTTTTCCCTCCCTTTCATCCTTCTTTTCTTCCTTCATTTGATAGACTGCACATTTGTTGACCGCATGTCCTCATGTCTCAGAATTTATTGTCAATTACATTTGATGTGGGAAAGAATGAAGATGACCCAGTTCTAATTTTGTTTTGAACGATTTAATTTCATTCCATTACTACTGAGTAGATGACAACCAATCTAGAATACCCTGTTTTGCCTCATTCCTATATTGTTTCCCTTCTGACTTGTCACAGTTTTATAGCAAAAGTTAAGTATACCTATACAGGTTAATATGGCCTGTTGAAAACATCTCTCACAATAAAATCTGTAATAAGCATATGAAGTTATAAAACGTTTTCAAGCATTCAAGCGAAAGGCGAAATACAGAAAAACAAATATTAAACTTTCAGTTCCTGATAATAAAATTTTTTAAAAAGATATTTATAGCTCTACATTTTAAAAATTCAAGGTAGGTTTTAGTCTTTGGTAACAGAATTTTTAAAGAGTTATTTAAACTTGTAGATTTGTTTTAAAGGGCTGTAGATAAGAATAGCTGGCCCCAAGGTGTGTTTATTCCCCTTTGAAGTTTAGATAATTTAAGAATTCTATGCATATTAGCAAAACCAGCATAATAAACTATATGTTCTAGACTTCATTCTGACCTGCTCCAAGTAAATTTGGGCAAGTGAAAAATATGCTAGTACTTTTGTAATTATAATGTCTTTCTATGTAATACCTCCCAAATCTAGCAGAGCAAGGATTCTGAAGTTGTGAGTCTATTTAGGAATTAATTTGTCGACATGAAATAGAGAAAAAAGTGTCATAATTTACCTGTGTGGTTCTCAGATAGACTTAATCAGAATTAAGCTGCTTTGTGATCATTATAGTTTGCGTAGTAACTTTTTTCTTTACTTACAGCAAAACATCCATACCTGGAATTTCAGAATCAATCATTTTTCCAACATCATAAAAAACTTAAATACCATTGTGCAGACTTATCAGAACTAAATTTTTAATCATATTAAAACCATTTCATAATAAAGTAATTCTGTTATTTGTATTTACTTAAATTGAGGACATTTCAAAAATCAAAATACATAAAGAAGTTAGACTAAGTGACCCAAATGACATCCTTTTATAGTTAGACTTTCTTGCAGGTGCAAAACTTACTTTATATGTTAAAAAAAAAAAAATTGCAGACTTTCCAAACTGTGTATTTTTCTCATTAAAATGCATGTTGTAAAGGTCTTGATTTCATAGTGATTTAGTTTTACTTTATAGAATTCAATTTACATTCATTTAATAGACTTCTACTAAATGACTGGTTATAATTAAAAAACACATTTCTGAAACTCTTCTGTTTAAAGATGTATTTAAGATTAACCTATAAATTCCAGGCCATTTTCTTATAATATGGATTAGGTTGAGAATAGAGTGCTGTTTATACTCTTGGAATTAAACTCAAGTGAATAAGTTAATTTAAATTTTGAATTTGATTTTAAGTATATATTAGAAGTAAAGTTAATTAGCATTGAGGTACAATAAGTAAATGGCTATCTTACCTCTAAATTATCTTTTTAAAAGGACAAATTAAACTCATTATATTGCATACACTGCAACATCAACATGATCCGAATCCTTATATACTTTTAAAACACTAAAATAATTTTCAAAAGAAAAATATATGTTTAATATTCATAGATATATCATTTATTATGCACAGTAGGTAAATAAGGTCTGTAAAACACAATTCCTGAATCAGAAATGTCGCAGAAATTTGTATGGCACTGCCATTTCCTATTAAAACCGTTTCTGAAGACTTTTTCTAAGCTATTTCTTTTCGTTCTAGGATATTTCCATTTATTTCCAGTTATACCATTATGAAGAGCCATGGGCACTTCAGACAGACCAGGTTCTTCATTAACATTTTATTGATCAGGGAATATACATTAAGAAATTACATTCTCAAGTGTTTACAAACTTGTCTTTTATTCCTGATCTTTTGCCTTAAAGCACATTAACTTGGGATCGTATATTTTTTAGCTTTCTTCAATTTACTCCTTAGTTTTGATTGTCTAGATTCAGCAGACAGAAATTTTTCCAAGTGGAAATAATATGATATGAACCCTTGATCAGATAAAAAAAAATTTAAAAAAAGAAGAGTGTAATGAGAGATTACTGGTGAGAATAATTTAAAAGTTAGTTGTTGACTTAGTAAATTCAAGCTTTTTAGAAAACATTTATGTAGGTTCAGATTATCCATTTGTTACAGAATCAACATATATAAGTGTGGTATATTTCTATACTTGAATATGGGTTAAATTTTAGTTTATTGAATGAAAGAAATCATTATATCCTATAAAACGGCTGAGAAATTGAGCAGAAGCAGCTTTGCTTTTGTTATACTGAACTTGTGAAACACTAGAGACTTGGTTTCTGGTCAAAACAGTTGTTTCTGCCTTCATATTGTGGACATTCTAATTTAGGGATTTCCATTCTGTATACTTAATTTCCCTGAGAATCTTAACTGGAAATGATCTGCGTTATCCTCAGTCAGCCATGAAGGTCTGGTGTGCAGATGCTATATTTCATTCTCATGAAGTTACGGTGGTGGATAAATTGATTTCGTGACTTGGTTGGAAGACTAAAATTTGCTATGATGCAAAGAATAATAAGGCCATATTTTCACATCATTTTTGGAGGAATGACCTGAATTTAGTAATTCTAAGTTATTTTTATCTTCTCCATTTCCCTACCAAATTCTAACTATACATCTATTTGTTTCTCGTGGTGGTGCATACGAAACCCATGGACTCAGAAAATACATTTATAAAGAATCACATCTTAAAGGACTAGCACCAAATTCTTCTGTTTTAGAGAAGCATTTTTTAAAAAGTGATATAATTGAAAGAACAGTTTCCCCCACTCCACCCCAAAGGCAGAAACATTCCAACAGTACTGTTTTGTCTCTGTGTTTGGCAGGATAAAACCTATTGTGCATGTGATTTAATGTTGCAAATGAATATGTTGTTTTAGAAAAATCTCTTAAAAGAAACTCTATCCAAAATGCTGGCATCTTAATGGAGGGTATAGGAAAAGGAATATAAATGGGAGGGAAGTGGAAATTGAATGGGTAGAATAATGGTATAGATACATACCTTCTTACAGTTAATAGTAAAATCTGTTTTTAAATGCTTTATTTCTCTTGTATAAAAAAGGAAATGAGAAATGGTTTGTTTATTAAAAGAGTAAGTTCAGAGCCATCTTACCACTTAAGGAACTAGCATCAGTTGCGATGAACACAAATCTCTGGTCTAAGTTTTCTTAGCTGTGTAGATCAGGTAAATATTACACAATGACTTCATATGGAGGGAAATACATTGCCAATGCTCTTTAGTATATCCCTTTATGTCCAAGAACTCTGTGGATTTGTTATTGCATCATTATAAGTTTTGCTTTAAATTTTAAATGTTTATAATATCATTTTGATGAAATTTTATTTTCATCTAGAACATGGTGACATTTTTATTTCTCTATTTTTTCAGAGCGTTAAGCTTATAGTATATGATTTGAGAGTAAGCATTACTGTGTCGAGATAACATATGTTCTTAATAGGTAACTGACACATAAAAGAAGAAAAATATGATTTAATGAAGCAATTTCAGTATTTGTAACTTAACATATGGTTTGAAAAGAGGATAAAATCAATAAACAATGTGGACCTAAAAGCTCACAGGCAAAAAACTACCTCTCAGGTTAGATTCCATGTATTATGACATTTTAATGTTGTGATCATTGAGGCTTTACTTACTCCCTCTGAAAAATATACTACGGAAAAAAAGCAACATTTCAAAATTTTATTTCAATTCTATAAATAGCATAGCATGTCAGTTTCTACTCTAATATGACAAAGAAAATGAGACACTTTTCCTCCATATTTCATATTAATTCACTCATATATGTTGAACTATGCTTTACCCGTCTGTATCTTTATATCAACTATATATGTTATGTAGGATCACAAAAATATATTAGGCATCTGGAAGATATACAGAGAAATAATTTATCTCATAGAGAAGAGTTTCTTGTGATGCAACTTGTTATTTCTGGATTACTTTTTTTGTTTCAGGATATTCTGAGAACTGGTACAATTGATGAACAAATTTTCCAAACACTTCTATTTAATAAAAAAAGAAAAGAGGATATATGTTTATGTATTTGTATGTGCATGTATATAGGTATATAATGTACTATATAGTATATAGTTGTTACAGTTTAATTTGATGCTTGTCTTTACCAATCCAAACTTTCTTACCCATTAACTTCCCATAAGTGAAATATCAGTCTCCCCTTATTTGATTTCAATACTTATTTGAGGATATAATGAATCTAAAAGAAGGATATGGCAGTATGACTCTGATCTGCTTACTTTCTGATAGTTTCAGTTGTGTTCCAGGATGCAATAGCATATTGTTACAGAAAGGTATCCTCCTTTTCTTCCCACACTATAGCCGTGTTACATAACCATGTCCCTGAAACATTCCACAATCCATCCTCAGTCTTGGCCCTTAGTATGCTATCAACATGACCAAGCAGTTTCTTGCCTTATTAGAGGAAGTGGTCTACTATAAAATCTAGTTGAATTTTTGAAGTTCTGTTTCTATATTCTGAAATAGAGAGGCAAAGGCTATCATGCTAGGTTATATTAAAGATCAGAAAACTCAATTCCTAATGTAATATATATTTGGAAAAATGAATTGTGAATTTGGGGAGCTATGTTTCAGAGGCTTATTCAAGATATGATATTACTAGAGGAGAGTAAGCAAGGTCTAAGTCCATGTGTAAATGAGGATATGGGCATTATGTATTAGAAGGATGGGAAGGCATTTTGAAGGCCATCTAAATCATTAACAATGTTGACATTGACTTTATGTAAGTACTGTGAATAAATATTTACCCTATACAAGCTCCTAATACCTGACTATCCAAAAAATGTTTCCTAATGTGTTACTTTAAGGTATATATGTGTGTGTGTGTGTGTGTGTGTGTGTGTGTGTGTGCTTGCACACATGCTTTCATATAACTTTGTATTTATAGTACTAATTTTCTGTCTGGTTTCCAAGAGGGATCACAAAATATACACAACTCATCTTATCTTCACTCTGTTCAATCACTAAAAATTCTTCAGGAGCGCCAAGTGTCATGGCAGATCAAGTTGACTACATTTCAAAGGTTACTTGAATTTTTTTGGAAACAGTAATTGAGAGATAAAAACAGTTGGGAAATACAAGTGATGAAAATAAAATAACAAACATGGTAAATAAGGATTTATGTATTATTGGCATGATTGTGCTCTGAAACATTCTTTGGTTACCAAGCAGCCTTATTGGTGATGCTTTTAAGAATTCTAAATTTAGATTTTAATATGGTATAGAAGACACTGTATTTTTAAATAAGATAAATGAAAAATAAAAGTGAAAATATCCATTGTTACTAGTAAACATGTCTTCAATACAGGGGAAACGCAGAACACAAGGAACACAGTAGCAATGTCTGTGTAAGTGTAATTTGGGCCACTGGTTTATGACTTTCACCCCGTGCATGTCCAATCACAAAGAAAATATTATTCTGGTTTTAAAAAAGTGAAGTTACTAAACACATAAAACTGTGTTCTGTTAAATGTATTGATTGTTTTCAATGAAAATTTACTGCTTTATGTATGATTAAGAGGTAATATTGCCTCACTCCCCACCTCTTGCAAAGCACTTGATCAGGCTCTATAATACATCAGTGATGAGAAGCTATGGACAAGTATGTTAGAGCACAGTGACGATGGAGATGATGTGATGTGAACAAGGACTAGGGGAATGAAAAAAAGGAGGTATACAGTGATATGAGGGATATTTTAGTGATCAATGCAATAGAGATTGGCATAGATTAACTGAAAGATCATGGAAATATATTTGATGAGGAACATAAAGAAGAAAGAGATGTCAAGGTTAAATTCTAAATGTCTGGCTTTTGTGATAGAACAGATGTAACACTGAAATAGGGAACACTAGTAGTTAGGTCAGTTTGGGGTTACGTAGGGCAGCAAGAATGTTATTTCCAGTTAGGAGATATTGATATTCCCTGGAGATGTGAAGAAGGGAGAAAGAGACATAAATCTGGAGCTCAGAGGACCAGCCTGGCCTAGAGATCACATTGTTAAAAAATCTTTACATAGTTCCTCATTGAAGTCATAGATGAATATGAGAATATCTAGAGATTATAGTGGAAAAAGAAAGGAGAACCTGGAACAAATTCTGTGAGAAATTATCAATAAAGTCTAATGCTGTTAAGATATCAGATAAGATCATGTTTGAAAATATACTGTTGGGATTATTAACATGGAGGCCATGGGTAAACAAAGGACATATGGTTCTGGTGGATCCAAATTGAAGTGGAGGGAAGCCTATTCCCTCATACTTACAATTTCCCTCCAGCCACAATATCTGTCCAGGTGTTGCACATTCTACAGCCAATATCTTCCTCCCCTCTTTATCTTCCTATGTTCGCTTGTTCAGGAAAACCTTTTCTGACCTTACTGCCTACTTCAAATTTCTATATTATATGCTTTTCAGAGATATTTATCATTCTTCCATTGACTTGAATTTTTTAAAAACCAACATTAGTCTCCTTTCCTAGAATTTAATCTTCATGAGAGTAGGACCATACTATTTTTACAGTTCATTTGTATCCCAAGCCCCTCATCCATTTTGGGACATTGTAGGGGTTTAAAAAATATTTGTTGAGAAAAAGAGAAGATATGGGAAGGAAAGATGAAGGTGCTGAAGGAAGGGAAGAGGAAAGAGAGTAAAAACTATAAAGTTTTATTCACTAAGGGAGTAAATGAAGAACAAGAAGCCAGGGGGAATTAATAGACTTTCAGAAAAATATTAAGTAGATTATATGACTCCAATATGGAAAAAAAAATACCTCAGAATGTAAGTACAAACCACATGGGTAAGTGAACCACTCAATTATACAACTTGATAAAATAATAACTTGATACACACAAACTCATGTGACCACCACTGAGATAAAAATATGGGATCCTTTCATGTCAGTTTCCAGAAAATAGTCCCTCAAGTAAAACTAACATTCTGACTTTTTTCACTATAGATTAGTTTTTCCTCTAATTGAAATTTATATAAATGGGAACATATAGTATTTACTTTTGGAGTCTGGCTTTTACTCAACATTATAACTATTAGATTCATTTTGATGTTTTGATCATTTTTCTGTAGAAAGTAGTCAACTAAAATCTCAAAATAAACCTTCAGAAATTTTAAATTATTATCTTTAGAGGTATAATTTCCTTAGCCAAAGAAGAAAACAGAAATCCCAGATAATATTCAGTGAGTTTACATTTTGTTATCTATGTGGAAAAACTAATTTTTATGTCAAATATATATTCACAAATATTTAGTATTTTCTGTCATATATAACAGCCCCACAAAAACAATCATCTTAATTAAAAATCCTGTAAATTTTATCTTTTCTTTTATAATACTAGTGTTAGTTAAGACTTCAGCAAAGCCACATTAAATTTTGTGATAAAATTTACTTTTCATCAGTATTTTTTTTTGTTGACTTTTTAAAAATAGATTTTAGTGTTTTAGAGCAGTTTTAGGTCCACAGCAAAATTAAGTGAAATGTGAAGAATTCCCGTATTTGCCCTGCCTCTCACATGTTGAGACTCCTCTGCTGTCAACATCCACATTAATTTTACAATCAGCTTCATTGGAATATAATGTACGTATAAGAAAATTTACCAATTTTAAGTGTAAATTTGATGAGTTTTGACAAATGTATACAATCATCTAGCCACCACCATAATTGTGATATGAACATTGCCATAACCCTCAAAGTTCCCTTATGCCCCTTGGCAGTCAATTCCCTCATTTCACCTCTGGCCACTTAAAATCACTTATCTGCTTTGTGAATCTAAAGCTTTGCATTTTCTAGGATTTCATAAAAGTGTCATCATAGAGAATACACCCTACTGTGGCTGGTTTCCTCTACTTATGAATTCTTTTAAGAATCATTCTTGTTGCATGTAGTCTGCTCCATTTGATTCTTAAGTAGTTTTTCATTGTATGGGTATACCATAATTTATCTAGTCGCTAGTTGATGGAAATTTGTTTTGTTTTTTAGTTTTAATATTATGATAATAATGTTAATATTATTAATAATAAAGCTATGAGTTTTGAATGCACATCTTGGTGTAGTTACATGTTTTCAATTCTTTTGGGTAAATACGTAGCACTTAGACTGCTGGATTGTATGGTAAGCTATGTGTTTAAATTTATAAGAAACTGCCGATCTGATCTGTTTGCTAAAGTGGCTATACAATGTTGCATTCTCACAAATAACACATGCAAATTCCACATCCTTATCCATACTTGGTGCTATCTGTATTTTTAGTGGTAGCCAAAAAATAGTGTGTAGAGGAAGCCCACTGTGTTGATATTTTGCTTTTCCCTAATGACTAATGGTGCTAAGCCTCTTTTCTTGTGCTTATTTGCTGTTTGCATTTATTCTTTGGTAAACTGTCTATGTATATATTGTGAACATTGTTTAAATAGAGTTGTCTTAATATTATTGAGTTGCAGAAATTCTTTATATATTCAGGATGCAAGTTCTTTTTCAGATATATGTTGTGAACATACTTTGTCCCAGTGTTTTAGTTTAGTTTAGCCTTTTAATTTTGAATAAGTCTAAGGATATTAACTGATGCTTTATGTCCTACTAGGTCTTTCTATGATGGAGAGTGGAAGCATGACCTATGATCCTTTAGCTCCAGATTATTTTTCTGCCTAATCTTTATAAAGTGGTTCTTTCTCCTTCCTAGAATAGTCTACTCTCACACATGAAATCAGTAGTTCCCCAAAGACTGAAGAGACCACTCTGCAGATATACAAAGGTCTCTCTTATCCTCTGTGGAGAATTCTCTCCAGGACTCAGGTCAGCAAAGTCTAACTGCCTTGGTTTTTCAGAACTTGGTTCTCTGTATCCTCAACTCAATAAGAATTTTGTCCTATGTTTGAGTCTTCTAACCCTCTCTGCCCTGAAGTCAGGATACTGCTTCCAAGAAACAAGCTGATGCAATTGTAGGGCTCGTTTTGTTAATTTCCCTTCTCTGAGGGACCCCAGTCCTGCACCACCTTTTGTTCAATGTCTTCACACCACTGTTCTATGTACTTTCTAGTTGTTTAAGGCAGAAGGGTCAATCTGGTCCCTGTTATTACACGTTGGCCAGAAATCTTAGTCTTTACCTTCCATAATATTGGAAGTATTGTATAAAATCCATACTGAGTAGATTGACAAACGTTTCCATTTGAGCAAATTTTAATATCAGGAATATCCATATTCAAATAGATTCTAATGAATTCTTTGCAAAAGTGTTAAAATCATAAAGTCAGGTTGTTTCCTTAAATAATTTCTATGTTTAGGCTTTTAATTTTCTATTTGTATCTTGAGTGACTCTTCCTTTCCTGATTCATACTGTTAACTTTTTTTGACATCTCCACTTGGTTGTCCCATAAGCACATCAGCTACCTCTCAATGCCAGATTATCCTCAATAGACAAGTGTTTCCTTAGAGAATCAGTATTTGGCAGAGGATGAGGTAGGATTCAATAATCACTCTAGAGGATTTAGTTTGAGTAAGCCTGAATTAAATTACTTTTAAGCATCCTAATCCTAGTTGCCTAGCTCAGTTATAGGCAATTTAATGTAGTCATAGGCAATTTAATCAATCCACCTTCATTAATTTTCCATATGTTCTGCCATAGAAATCTTTCCAAAAATTACCTTGGTTCATATAATCCCTCTCCTTACAGACCTTCCAGTGCTTTCCATTGCCTGGAGGGCAAAGCTGAAATTTAAACATGGTATCCAACATTCTTCACAAATGTGACTCAAGTTTATAATTCCAGCTTCATCTCTCTCTACCTCTCTCTCCTCAAGAATAGTATAATCTGGTGGTTAAATTTGTGGGCGCCAGAGTTCAGATGTTTTAATTCCTTAGCTATACATTCCTGCAAAATTTACCAAAATGCTCTAATCCTAAATTTAGAGTACTCACATAAGTGAATTTAGATAGTATCAGTAGTGCCTAGTTCACATGTTTGTGAGAATTAAATGAGAGTATACCTTTCAAAACATACAACATGGTGTCTGGCACTTGGGAAGTGCTAAGTATATGTTATTCTTATTATTCCTTCTCAATTAGAAGAATTGTATTAGTAACTATTTATAACCATTTTTACCAACCTCACTAGACTGTGTGTTCATTCAAGAGATGTGGAAAATTTACAATTAAGTCCACTGACAAATATTAAATTGTGCATATACATATATATGCCTAAAAGCCTCCTTTTCCTTGTATTTAAAGATCTCTTATTTTCCTTGAAATATTTATTTAGTTGAAAAATAGAATTTGAAGGCCTGTATTCTTTCTACATTTTTAAAAATTTTCTTAATTTTCCATTATTTATTCAAGGAGACAGTGTTCTTGTGCTCATGGCATTCACAGTGTAGATGTTAAATAAGTTATCACAAAAATGCATTTACAAACTTTGACAAGAATTCCAAAGAGAGGTAAAAAAGTTTCTATAGCAACAAAGAACAAATGAATCTGATTTGAGGGTTTAGGCAAGGCTTCTTCAGGTGGTGAATCATAGATGACATGTAAAGAAGGAGTAGAATTCCATTTGTTTGGAGTTGGGAAAGTAGCAAATGCATTGTGGACAAAGATTCTAAGGTGTAAGGCAGCATAATCTTCCAAAATGGCAATAGAAATTATTCATTAAAAGAGTGGTCTCTAGAGTTATACTGCTACTTTCAAGTCCTTGAAGGGGAGAGGAGCTGGGGTATATAGATGGCATGTCCAGAATTATAATTTTTAAAAATCATTTTAGTGTCAAGCATTGAGGAGGCTACATTGAAGAGCAGCTAGAGTTAATGGGAGAATAAGGAGGCTATTTCAGTCATCCAGGTTTGAGATGATGAAGGCTTGGATGGATGCTATCAGTGGAGATGGAGAAACTTAGATCAGGACCCGCTGATGGAACGAATGTGGAGTGAGAAAGAGTAAATAATGACTCCTAGGTTTCAAGCACCTAGATTCATGAATTGGTGTGAGAATTATAAGCATGTAGGCAACTCGTTCATGCTTTACACTTTTTAATTCAGAAGAAATGTCTTGGATGATTTGGAATTTAAATGGTGTTTTCTAAAAAAGTAGAAGATATAATTTTGCCTTGAGATAATCTTTGAAGATTGATTAAACATACAGTCCACTATTTGAAAGCAATATTTAAATCTTTATATCACACATTTAGAAATTGCTTAATAAGTGGGTGCTAGATAAGTATATCAAAGTTAGATACATGATCACATTAACGGCAGGGAGAGCAACGAGTATGTGTTTATCATGTAGTTCATATTGTGGTAATTCATGTCTACATGAAGTTAAATGGAGACTTTACTGATCAGATTATTCTAATAATTAGGTTCATATTTTTTCAAGTGATCCTTTTATTCTTTTGAAATTGCCTCACTTTTCTATTTTACTTTGTCCATGGAGATATAACCACCGTAAAGTTTAAGCTAAGAAACTTTGACTACCCGAAGAATTCTAATTTCACTTTTACATTTTAATTTTTTTATGGAAAATATTTATAAAAAGTTTTACTATTTTGTTTTTATACATCATTCAACTGTCAACAAAAAATTTAAGTGTTTTCTCCAAAAAGAAAAAAATTCTGATACACTTCCACCAGAAATTCCGAGCCCGTTATAAATTTATTAATATTATAGTTAACCTGACACAAATATTTCTAATTCACGTATATCTTTTTAAATACATCTACATAAATCCATCTTGAACTTAGTATAATCCTATGGCTAAATTGAGTGTCATAATTAGGATATAAAATTGCTAGGCTTAAAATATATTCTTCAATTACAAATGTTATTCTCAATCAAGGAATAGATTTTCATTGAATTATTAATAAATTTTAATATATTATTTTTAATTTACCTAGGAAAATGTCACTTTCTCAAATTGCCTCTTCAGAGCATTGAGAATTCATAGCTTATAATTACATTCATATAATATTCAATTAAATACACATTTAAACAATTCACTTTAATAATCTCCTGTACAGGAATTATAGAAGTATATGAAGTAAGTATTTATTTTTCTTTATAAGATTTAAATAATCTAAAAATAAATTTATTATATCACATCTTGGTAATTTTTGAAAATATGTTCTCTAGACAAAGTTACAATCCATTGAACTTTAAAAAAATCCTCCCGGCTTTTTTTTTCCTCTCTAAAATGATATTGAATATATATCCTAAGTGATGATTTGAGTACTGGAATTACTTTTCCCCAAAAATTAATGCATGTGGGTGAAATAGTTCATCTATGAATGTTGAAAATTTTTTCAGGAATACTACCATTAATATGTTCTTTAAAGATGCCATTGGTGTAAATTATCATGTGAAAGCTTTGAAAACTGCTGTCGAAATTGAGAAGATGGAACACTGTTCAGACCTACTTCACAACATTTTCCTCTTTGCTGTACTTCTCAAAGAAAAACCAAAATTTAAGCAGCATCTCACAATATTTTGCCCTCACTGCTGTATGAATGGGACCAAAATACCCCAAGCAAAATAACCACGCTTATATTCTTTGACTCCATACCTCATGTGCTCAGAACCACAACTATGGGGAAAAGCTTTACAAACATACTTTAAGTCACCAAACCCTTTCCATAGTTCTTGCCAAACTTCTACACAGTAGGAGCTATGAAAACAAGTGCCAAAACCTCACGTTCCTCATATAGCTTCTAACAGCTGCAAACCCTTAAGCTTCAAGTGCAGCTGCCTCGAGTAGAACGACTGAAAGGACCCACAAAGGCAGATGCACAGATTACATATGTTCAATAACTTTAAAGCAATAATAAGAATATGTGGTTATATTAAGGCCATTAGACAAGAGGCAAATTGTACAAGCAGTCTCTAATTGACCTTGCAGGGAGAGTCTGATCGCCCTTATTGTGCCTTCATTAGCCCCCAAATCATCTACTTTTGTTAGGATTATATATTTTTTCAACACACAGACCCACACCAAATAAAGTGCAATTACATTGGTTTAGTTAGTGCCCCATCTCTGATTTGTAATTTTCCCAGGGAGCACCATTTGAACAGTTAATTCTTGAAAAGTCTAAAGCAATTCCTGGCACCAAATTATTACCAGGGACCCAATATATAGGATATATATATACCCCAACATGGAGAATGGAACCTACGACAGACATCTGAGCTACACCATATAAAAACAAAGAGCAAATTCAAGTAAAACCCCTCATCTGATGAAAATAACTTAAAACATGTTTTCCTTCCAAACTTTAAAAACTAGATTTGCCTTGCAGTTCTCTTGTTCCCAACAAAGATCAAAATAAATTCAGTTAATACCTTAAATCTTCTTTCCCTTTTCTTTTTAAGGCTGTAGAAAACTGAACATTTGTGAATTGCTCTACTATTCTTTCAGCTTCTAACTGACTTTATTCAGTTGAATGGACACACACAGAAGCTGGCATTTAAAGATTTTTTCTTGTGGACTTGGGTAAGCTGAATCCCCATCTCTGCCATTTTAGCGCCATTATATTAATTTATGCCCAATTTCTGTGTTTAAACGTCCAATTTTTTCGAACATTCATCCTTAGAGGCAAAAGAATAATGCTGGAGTTAGAAATAAGTGAAGTCTAAGAATAATTTAAATGTGAATTCAGGCTAATGTGTGTTTAAACTCTTAGGCATCATGAGTTTCAATTTATAAAATACAAAAGACATCAACATTGTAATGGTCAACTCTTACTGCCTATTCTAATGTAAGGCACAGGCACAGTGTTAAAATTTGGGAGGGGGGCATAATTCTAAACAGTTATTTAATTTAGGGTTTAACTTCCTCCTCTGCCTAAACTTTAGTTATAGTTTAAATGAACAGATTTGTGCTACTATAGTTTTCTTAATGGATGTCTTTTACACTGTCATATTTTGTAAGCATTTACTTTTCATTCATATTATATTTATTTAATCACTTAGCCTCTATTGGGATAAGTAGAACATTTTCCACTGTTTTATATATATATATATATATATATATATATATATATATATATGTACATATATGTGTATGTGTATATAAACATATATATACCTATATATATACATACATATATATGTGTATTATATACACATAAATATATATAAGATTGTGATGAATATCTTTGTAAATAAAGTTTTGATAAGATTCAATATTCCTGGAACAGTGAGATTTATCTTCAACTTCTGCTTGAAATGTACCCCTCCCAGACATCTCACTGCTTCCTGAAATTCATTGCTCGAAAACTTGCTACCGTTTTTGGTTTTTGTTTGTTTTTTAATTTCTTTCTTTCTTTGAGACTGTTTTGGATGCTACACGTAGATCAGGAGGAACATGTGCCAACCCTCCTTTCCCACACTAAATGTAGTGAGAAGTATGACATCAAGCCCCAGCTGCACGAGGCATTTATGGATCTAGGGAGATTCTTTATCAAGGAGTTTCCAATGATCAAGAATGCAAGCTTGCTTCATTCAGATCTGCACACAATGATCCCTCCCTCTAAAGCCTTTTTATATTAAATTGAATTTGAATCCATTCCTCGGTGAACTTTCATCTTGAGCTAATTATGACTCAATGCTGCTTGGCCTTAGTAGGCTTCTGTAGCTTAGGATATGGTTTTGAAACACTGCCAGATGAATGCAGCAAAGTGTGGTACACATGGAGTATTGGCCCATTGGCATCTGGGGAAACAAGATGAGAGCTACCTGTCTTCTCTGAGTGTGGTTTCTTTGTTTTCTCTTTAAAATACCTGTTTTAAGGGATGAAATATATAGATATAGATGCAGGCAAAGGTCTGTGTATTTTTTGTGTTTGTGCACACATGTATCAACAAAAATGTGCTAGACAATAAAACATAGTTTCAGTATTTTTCTTGACGGCTATTTTGGAATTAAATCACATATGGCATAAAAATAATTCATTGAATTGGATAATAATAAAATAACTGAAATGTATCCATGCTAATTATGCACCAGTCACCTTTAATTTCTTAACCCACATAATAATCTAGGAAGTGGCACAACTTATCCCCTTTTTGAAAGTGAGTGAACTGAGGCTTAAGAAGTGTCAGTTACTTGTCCTGTCACCTCGTGAGCCAGAATTCAAACCCAGGCGTTCTTCATAACACATCTTGTTCTTTACCACAAACACCAACCCATTTCTATTACAAAGATAACTTTAAGTCTAGAGAAGGTGTTGACATAATAGAGATAACAACTATGCCGTTCTTAGAAAAATTGTATCTAGGCTAGGCTTCCTGAAGTAAATTGAGGTGGTAAGTAGATTTTTCATAGTTTAACTTGGACTGATTATTTTAAACAACTGTAAGACACACTACTCAGTAAGTGTGTGTTTGTGTACATATATAATGATAACATTTATCATCCTTTAATAGGCCTGCTAGGGGATGTTTCTCCCTAGTGCGTTCTCCTAATGGAACCCGTTTGTGTGCTGTGTAGATGGCAAGGCCTCCCTGGTGGCTGGTCTCTCCTCCTTAGATGCATTTCTCCCACAGGCTCATAGAACACTGTCCTACTGTATGGAGGTAAAATGGAGGTTGTGAAATGCAGTTCATGTTTTCATTCTGGCTTTGACTGAACATCTGCTCACCCAAGACCAGCTTTTTTTAGTTCCATCTACTCATTACTATGGTTACCATGGTATATACTCTGTTTTAGGCCTGTATCTGTTGGCGTGTGGCCATTCTCTCTGGGAGGAAAAAAGAAAAAGTTTTCCAGAGCTAAACTGGCCTTCTATTCAGTAAATATGGTAATTTTTGCCTATGTTGAGTTTCCTCCCCTCCTCTTTCCTTTTTTGTTTGGTGTTCTTCTGTTTGAAAAAGGATCTTTCCATCCAACTTTTTTGTGTGGATTTAACTACACATTTTCTACTTAATTACTCCCTCTGTTTTGAAAAGTTTCCCCTTAATTGCACTCATATAGGGTTTGTTTCTATAGTCATTGTGATATTTAAATGTGACAGTTGCCTGCTTATATTCTTCTAAATATGGTATCTAGGAAGAAAAAGTTCTGATATTTCTTGAAGAAGATCATGCTGTTAGTCTGTTAGTAAATTTTAGCCACACTGTAGACCTGTGTTGTTCAATAGGATCGATAGCCAGTAGCATTGTTTGGCAACTGAGTTCTTCAGTTGTGCTAGCCTGAGTTCAGTTTTGCAGATCTTGAAGACCTAATAGGAAAGAAAGAATGTAAAATATCCCAATAATTTTATGTTGATTACATATTGATGGCATGAACTAATAATATTTTTGTTACAATAGGTAATAAAATGTATTATTAAATTAATTTCACTTAATTTTTTTTGCTTTTTTAATGTGATTACTAGGAAATTTAAAATTAAATAATGGCTCACATTGTACTTTAATTAGACTTTGCTGCTTAAACCACTTCTGAGAGTTGAGATATCAGTAAACACACAAACAACAGTAATTAGTATATTCATTATTTGGGGTCATGTTTGAATTCTTACTGCGGGCTATAATAATTTCTTTCTTAAATGCATGTCTCCATAGTTCATAAATGTCTGTCATTTAAAGGTAATATGTTTGAATATCCTAAGAAAATGTGAATCACATAATCTTTACCTTCCAGCAGGGAATAAACAGTGTCTGTGTGTGTGTGTGTGTGTGTGTGTGTGTGTGTATGATAGGTAGATTGATTGATAGATAGATAATATTATATATATAGATATACAGTTTCTCAGTTGATCTAATAAATTATTATCTTCCACAATTATAACTTCTATATGCCAATGTAAAAATATCTCTTAGCAGGGAGTAAACCTTCATAGTCAAAATATACATGCAAAAGATCTGAGGAATAAAGACATAAAACTTATGTATTTTATTATGAAAGGGGAGTAGCCCATCATATCAAAAACAATTAAAATTATGTAAAAATGTAGCTATATACATTTTATAAGTCTATTATCTTAGGTTCTACATGCAACCAATATTAATAATAAGTTTATAATGGGGAGAAAAGAATTACTCAGGAATCATAGGAATTTAGAGAATTTTTCCTCCCCATCTCATAGAATAGACCCAAATTATTTCAAGTCCTGTAATTGAAGTTTATATGGGTGAATCTGAGTCAGTAAGGACATTTGAAAGTACTTATAATAGGAATTACATACCCAATATTAGAAATTGGTAATACATTTTAGAAACATTTTTACCCCAAAAAGGCAAAATAAAATAAATTTAATGTTTTATAAACCATTTATTTTAATTGTTTATCTTATTTACTTTATTTTTTATTTTATTATAAATTATAAATAAACTTTAGTTTTCTGGAAATTTTTTTCACCCATAAAGCATGATCTCAGGTAAAAATTAGGTTAAATTTTCTCTAGAACTAATTGTAAAATACTTCTGACATTACTTTGAAATCTATTTCACATATAATATATTAATAAATTTATAAAAATAAAATTTATAGAATAGTAAAAGTAAAAATGGCAAACAAATTTGCATTTCCAAAATATTTACTCCTAGAAAAGACCAATCCATACGTTTGGAGTCATGTAGACAGAAATTAATAGTAGGTTTAGTCTTTGATTACTTGCTACCTTTTAGTTAATTAACTTTTAATAATAAACTTTGTTCTTGGTATTTAATCAATTGGAAGAAAAGTCAGGCATGGATATTCACTTTTTTTTTTCATTATACTTGGTGGACTTTAGGTATATACCAAAATCTGTTAAATACTGTAGATAACACAGTCCAGAATCTGAAAATTACTTCATTCCAGTACATAGTTTAAATTTCTGGCAGTGGAACACAATGTAATATGGGAAATTTGAAAATTGTTTCCCTTTAAGTTTTAAAAATAGCTTCCTTGATGCCCCAAGCCTTAGAATTCATTTAACTTCTAACAGATACTTAGTCTCTTCATTTACATATAGCATATGTCTTGGATAAAAGTCACAAACTGAAAACAAAAGAGAAAAATGTCACTGCTCATCGGCATTATGCCTTTGAAAATTTCCTTTCTCTAAAACATTTCAAATTAGCACATGTACCAAACTATATCTTCTGACTTTCTAGCCTTGGAGCAATATTTTTTTCACCTGAATTTTTTTTTTTTTTGGAGGGTGGGTTTTTCATGGCAAGTCGGAAGCGTTTGAAATTTTGAAATAGTAATGAGAATGTTTTGGTTGCTTTCTATGAATTAGAGGCAACTAGTTTCCTAGTTATTTTTTTCTTCCTTTTTTTTTGCTTGTTTTAATTTCTTCTGTGAGTTCTGAGAATTTTGATAAAGAGGCAAATGAGGAGTTTAAGAGTATATAAGAGTATAAATGAGGAGTATAGAGTCATTGTGGGAAATCTGAAACATCATCATTTTCAAGTTACAGTGTTATTGAGGTTGCTTATAGCCAATAGAGAGTCATTTTCTTTCTCTATGACTAGAGAGTCATAGTGTTGCATTTCTACAATCTGGTGGAAGCATAAACACCAAAGTAGGGACAGTCAAGGGAGGCTGTAAATGTGTTTGTGATGAGGATGTTGATTGTAGCTCCAACTGAGAATTTTGGAAGATTGTGATTTTACCAGGTATTTCTAAATTGACACTCACATGCAGTATGTAGGCACTATTGCCATTTCCTATTTTACATAGGAAACTTTCCATCAAAGCTGGATTTTTGTCTCAAAAATCGTGTTAATGGAGCTAAATAAAGAGGTAATTAACGGACACCCTAAAGCAAGCCTGTAACAGTCTTCAAGGCAGCAGTCTTAGACTGAATCATGACTTTTTAAAAAATGAGATTGCGTTATTTCTCTTTCTTATCTTAAATAATACAGCAGTTTGTAACCCTATGATGTTAAATTGTTGTATTGACAACATGCCTGCTGTGAGTAGAGACATTTGAAAATAATCTCTTTGGGTGTAGCAAACTTTATAAAGTTACTCAATCTTTAAATATGCTCAAGAACTATGAATATTTACTCTGGAGTAAAAGCTAATATGTAGTAATCACTTTAAATGTTTTTTCTTCTACAAGTTTTTTCTGTGAAGCACACATCTATCTAGCTACCTGTCTATCTATCTATCTATCTATCTATATATCTCAAAGCATATCAGCACCTATTTCATTAGTAGAGCATATGAAAATAGACAAATACTTCAATTTATCAATGCATTGGATTTATTATGTATACAGCCATATGTTAGGTTTATATTCCTTTAACTATACTGAATTGCCACTGAAAAACCAAAAGATTAGTTTCTTCATATTAAGACAATTCCAACTGATCTTGTCTTGATTTTAGCCATTACTTTGAAAGCTGACTCCCACTTTGGCCCAGGATCTAATATAGCGAATTTAGGAATTAATAGACCTTCCCTTATTTAGACATTTACATTTCGACAGACTACTGTCCAGGACAGCCTAGACTAGAATTAAGTATTGATACATCCCTTCATTGGCAGTGCATCTGAGTACTGTGAAAAAAAATAAAAGAAGGTAATTACATTTCCGTGAATAAGAATTTGTAATTATTTACAATCATGTCGATCACATTTTAATGTGCTGCGGATATAGTGTCTTTTTTTGGAAATGAGTCACTGGGATTTAGAATGTTAGGTTTATTTGTAATATCCTGATGAAAACATCTGGTATGAGCCACTTGTAAAACTCATAATGCCACACCAATACTCACATTAGCATGTTGCATGATTCAATGACCTATGTAAGTCTTTGGATCCTTTGTTGGACCTCTCTCTGAAAGAGTGCCGGTAAAGGAGTAATGAGTAATGGTAAAAACAAGTTACTGAGTGAAAAAGAAAGACAACTGAATCCTGCTTATGATAATTTTGTGAATGAGCTGTAAAGATATTAGTAGGAGTCAGAGATTTTATTTACATTTTTGGTTCTATGCTTCATTCAGGCAAATTGTATTCTTCCCAATGTGCCAGAACATTTTGTTAATAACAGGAAAATACCTCATTGCCAGTGGGGTTGAATAGGCTCTTTTCCACATTCCTATTTTATTTCAGAAGATTGGACTCCGCTTCCTTTCATTTCTCCTTTTTCTGCCACTAAAGGAGCATGCATGCACGCACACAGACTTCATTCCCTCTTATTACTTGCCAGCTGTAAGACTGAAATGCCAAACTCTAAAATGTTTTTTTTTTTTTCAAACAGCAGCAGCAACATCTGGACCTATGCAACTTTAATCTTGGCTGGTTTCCTTCTTTTCCTTTTTGGCCTTCCAGGCACCTGTGGACATCCTGTACATACACAATGACATTAAAACCATAGTTGGAAATCTGATTCTTTTGGTATAATGAACAACGATTAGTTAGAAGCATATAAAACCACAAACTGCTAGTAATAAGAACAAGTTCAATGCATTACAGACAGGGGGCAATGAAAACTCCAGTTAAAAAATTAAGTGAATTTAAAACAGTTAATGAAAACTAGAGTCACCTGAATCTTTTATTTTCAAACTTTATTTTAAAAGTGTTGGTTGGGATTAAAAGCAGAAAAGCACCTTTTGTTTAAGGGGGAAGGCTCTTGTCATAAAATATCAAACCTTGATTTTGAGCTAAAAGAACTTGGGAAGGAAGCCAAAAAATTCTTCCAAATACCTCTGGCAAATTTCTTAATCATCTTGATACTTCTGTTTTTTGATACCTCAAAGTTCCTAATGTCTGTCTTTTTGAACTCCAAGCTGAATGACTGCAAAGTGGGATTTGGAGATTATTCAGAGAAACAATCAATAGTTCCAAACAGAAAACCATGTCTGTCACAGGTATTGACTGCTTGAAACTCCATTCTACATATTCATGGTATTCAAATGTAAAACCTGAGATATAGAATTTGATGTACAAAACCTAACAGTATGTGATGCTGGTCTCTCTTTCCATGGCACGGACTCATCAGTTTACATTTTGAATGCTTCGGCTAACGACCTTCAGGTATGGATATCAAAGAGATAGATATAGGACAAAGTCCATTCGTATACTTATTGATTCTCTTTGATTTAATAAAATCCAAACCATTCTTATTTCAGAGTATAAAAGAAAGACCATTATGGCTGTTAGCATGAGCTCATGGAAGAGTCGGATGAAAAACTGTGCTTGTAAAATTCTAAAATACCTAATCATTTAAGTGTGCAGTAAATAAATTGATTTACCCCTACCATGCCCCATGTACCACAGGGGGAAAAAAGTTGTGGAAAATTAGTAGTGCAATCAATGGCAGATGACTGTTTTGGGTGGTAAAGGAAAAATAAATTAGGTAATATCCTTTCAATGGTAAAACATATGAAAGGGGACATGCTTTTCTCATTTTACCTCCTCACAAACTCTGTCACTGTCTTCAAAATGCCTACTTATGATACTTACCTGAACAGATGATATTCATTGGAAACACTGAAAAATCATAGATCTTATTATTTAATGTTTTGTTATATATTGTCTTCATTAGTTTTTTAAAAATTGTTTCAAAGTTTTGATATTAGGTTCCCTCATTGTTCAGTAGGTACAGTTAAAAAGTCATTTATCTCATCCATTTTCTTTATTTTTGATATAGAGATTGTTGTCATCCTTATTTTGTGAGTTATACTATAAAATATTTAAGAAATGACCGAAATCATATTAATGTCATAAAATATTTTTTTCAGACTCATTTTGAATTCCCAATTAACTGTATTATTAATAGATCAACCACAAAGTTGAACAATGGAACATATATCCAGGGCATAAAATATTTATTT
Organism: Eschrichtius robustus; assembly: GCF_028021215.1. NCBI lineage: Eukaryota > Metazoa > Chordata > Mammalia > Artiodactyla > Eschrichtiidae > Eschrichtius > Eschrichtius robustus. The sequence continues at coordinate 50,383,512 of NC_090831.1, read as the reverse complement.
CTGCTTAATATGAACCACTGATGCCATAAAATAAATTGAATATAACTGATCTCATGTTTCTTTTACTTGACTTACTTCTTATGGGAATCTTTTTTTTTTTTTCTATATCACACCTTTATACTTGGCCATTAGGTACGAATGTGGGGCATTTGATTCTCAATCACTGTGATTGTCTCAAAATTTCTATAATTGAATAAATCATATTTGGGGCACATCAATTAAACCATCAAGTACAAGCCCTAAATTTGCTAGAAAAATAATACCATAAAATTATTGTAGGGTAGGACAGTAATTCATTAAAGGGCCACAAAGGACCCATGTGAAGGCATACAGAGAGAAGTGCAAATATGTGAAATAAAATAACATAACTTTTGGAATTATGCACTGTATTCCCTCAGTTTTTACTAAAACATTTTATATATCATTGACATTAATGACTGTTGTTTAGAGAAATATAGGATAACAGTATATTTTATAGAGGTTTGGTAAACAAAACCATGGTCCCAATCTTATTTCAGCATCTCATTGTTGTCCACTTGGATTATTTCAATAGTTGCCTGATCTGATGTCAATTTCTCTTCTAGGTTTCTGGGAGAATGTTCTTCCTAAATTCTGCTACGTTTATGTTTCTCCTCTGATTAAAATATTCCTCAACTCTTTTGCCATAACAACCTCTCAAACTCCATATTTTGCCTACTTGTTTCATTAAAATGTCTTCTGACACACAAAGCTAGATGTAATTCCTTGAATATTAAATGTTTTACTGCCTCCATGCTTTTATACATACTGTTACCTCTGCCTGGAATGTCCTCGTTGCATCTGACCCTACTTTGCTATATCCCCATGTGCCTGGAACAATCTGATAAAAAATCCCAGGTTAAAATTACTTCCTCCAGGAAATATGTGAGCCTGAGTTGAAATTATTCACCCCGTACTACCTCTGTATCTTTGGTTTAGTTACGTTTTTCTACTTCTCTCCCTAATGAATTTACATTTTTACCTCCTATGGGATTTTGAGTTTCTTTAGGGCTGGAACCACATGCTATTTATACCTGTGTTTCCTGTGTCTAGTAGAGTGCCTACATGCTTAGTAAATATCTGTTGGATGAACAAAAAAAAGCAAATGAGTCAAAATGAAGAAAAGTCAGTTCAATAAAGGGTATTTTTGCTCTCTATAAACTTGCCATAGATTGTTGAAATAGATCAGCTATAATCAATTGATTCAGTGTGGATAAAGATACATCTCATCTGAAAAGAAACCTTCAAAGATTTTATGTATAACAAGTAATGTTTCATCTTTCATAAAGATAGAAACTTTTCATATATAAAAGCTCCTTATTCTGAAAATTGCCATCCATTTCCTCTCTCTCTCCTTCCCTCTTTGCCTCCTTTACTTTCTCCTTTCTCTCCCTTTCTTCCAAGAACTAAGCATTTATTATATGCCAGAAATGTCTCTAGGATATGGTGTTAAGGGGGTCATTAATGTTTATTTATGGTTGCCCAACTCTCTTGTGATGGTGCAAATGAGTTTTTGAAGTGTAAAGACGGGGACACTAAAATATTTTTCCACATAGACTGCCATAAAAAATAACTGGCTTCTATTATTTCCAGTCCTTACGCATTTGACTCTTTTCTGGTTCTCTGAGTAATGTTCCTAAAGAGTATAACGGCCCTTTTATTTCTTTATAATTTACAAAAACACTTATTTTTACAAAGGGAGTTATATGCAATCCAATAAAAACAGGCTATTTAAAAATAAATGGAGCCACCCATAAATTAAAGATTTAATTCATAAAACTCAAAACTGTAATCTATCAACCATCATCCCAACAAATTCGAAAATGCTATAAATTATCTTTGTGTTTTATTTATTTCGTGGCAAATGCATACAAATATTATGTTGTTGCCCTTAATCCAATTTTGAATGTTATCACAGGCTAAAAGACCTTGCAAAAAGGAAAACAGCCTTGAGGGCTATCCATTCATCAAAAAGACCATGTACCATAGCTGCTTTTCTATACTGAAGTTTGCTGTATTTGCATGCTTTTAGGCTTGAAATCTGTGATTAAATGCTACATTCTTACATTAGCTAGCAGGGTGAAAGTTATGAAACTGGAACTAGTTCAAAACAATGCAGCTTTGAAAAAATAAACTCATATCTGTAAAATGATAGTTCTAATGTACAAATAGTAACTTCATAGATTTTTAAAAGGTCTCTTATATAGAATTATTCTAATCTTACAGGATTCAAGAATATTTTTACGTACTCTCATGCTGTCTCTGTTAGGAATGACACATGCTCTTTGATACTACCTTGACTATATATGAACAATCCTAGTATAATTCTTGGCATACCTCGAGAGCTCAGTATTTCCCCACTTCCTTTGCCTGCCTGCTTTTCTTTCTCCCTCCTTCCCTTTCTCTCTCCTTTTCTCCCGCTACGCATCACGACCACTACATTTACGTGAAGTCTTCCCTGATTGTTCCAGTTAAAACTGACCACTTGCTTCCTAACTGCCACTGAACATACCTAATGGCTTAGAATTAAGTTATGTTATGAATTTTACCTTGAAAGGTCTTTTCAAATTCTCTCGTATATAAATGTTCACCTCCCTGGAAATAATGTAAATCTATCGAGGGCAGAGATCAATTCATCAGCAGATTTTGCACATTTCAGACTATTGTACTTAAGTGGGCCTATCACAGCCTCCAAAATTATTTTAAACACATAGATATACATTAAAACATTTAATAGACACATATCATTGATAAATCCTATTTTTTTCACAATGCAATTACTTTTTTACAAAGTAAAAACGAATTACTCCATATTTTTCTATCAACTATAGAATGACTATGGACTTTACTTCTATTATCCCAACCTGAAATAAGTCAAAGGCAAATAATTTAAGAAAATATTTGGTTTTTTTATGGTTTAAAAACACTTAAATTTAATTTATAATATTTTTTTCTCAAATTATAGAATTGGCCAATTTAGAATTTAACCAGAAACCTTTATTTAACCATTACCACTATGAATGCCCTTGCATAGGCAACCAACATCTCTCCTCTGAACTACTGGAAAGCTGTCTAAATGATCACCACGATTGCACAGGCAGCTCTAATCACCTCTACTCTGCTGAGTTGCCAGAGTGGTCCTTTTAAAATATGCCAGATCATATCACTCCTTTGCTCAAAACCTTCCAATTACTGGCAAATCTCCCATGGCCTGTTGAGTCCTTCAAAGTTCACAAGGCTCTTCATGTTCAAGCTCCCTCATACCTCTCTGATTTCATCTCCCACCATGTCCCTCTCTCAGGCCACTGCAGCCACACAGGCTTCCTTGCTGTTTCTAAAATATTATACTTCACCTGGATATTTTGAGTCTCTCATGCCTCAGGCTCTTCTCATAGATATCCTGTGGCTGACTTTCTCCCTTAATTCAGATCTTTATGCAAATGTGACCTCATTAGAGAAGCTTGTTCTGACCCTCCAATCTAAAATAGCACCTCTCACCACCCTTTCTCTCTTTTTTCCCACTTTGGTAGTTTGTGGGTTTCTAATATAATTTAATTTATTTCTTCATTTATTTGTTGTCTCTCTCCTTTCCCTAGAATACAAGTTTCATAGGGCAAGGACTTTCCCTGTCCATTTGTCCGTCTAGACTCCAAAGTCTAGAGCTGTGCCTGCCCCATAGTTGACATAAACTGAATATTTGTTTAAAAGATAGATATAATATACATATACTATATGATATATGTATACACACACACATATTCCTTTGTTGTAGGTGTGTAGGCCTATTATAAAAATAAGGACAAATATAAATTATTGCATATAAACTGTTTATTACATTAGCTGTGGCACTCCTTTTCATACTCTTTATTATGCAATGAATGTCTTTTTTCTTTCCACTCAAATATAAGCTCTCCAAAGGAAGGGGTTGATTACATCTACATACTGTTAGTGCTACCTACAACACTCAGTACATGCCTTATACATTTTATCAAACAGTAAATATCTATTTAATGTTGAAAACATTATTTTTGAAATTATTTTTGTGGTTCATAATTATTTTTTAATTTATTTTATTAGACTCTAGTTGATTTACAATGTGTTAATTTCTGCTGTACAGCAAAATGATTCAGTTATACATATATATACCTTCATTTACATATTCTTTTCCCTTATGGTTTATCACAGGATATTGAATATAGTTCCTTGTGCTATGCAGTAGGACCTTGTTATTTAACCATTCTATATATAATAGTTTGCATCTGCTAATCCCAAATTCCCAATCCATCCCTCCTTTACCTTCCCTCCCCCTTGGCAACCAGAAGTCTGTTCTCTCTGTCTGTGAGTCTGTTTCTGTTTTGTAGATAAGTTCATTTGTGTCATATTTTAGATTTGTGGTTTGTAATTATAACGTACTCAGGGATATTGTGGCTCCTCTTACCATTTTCACTGATATTGCAGTCTATTTAACTAGACATATTTTGATATGTACAGTTGTCTCCCCTTATCTGTGGTTTCCCTTTCCACACTTTCAGCATCCATGGTCAACCACTGCCCAAAAATATTAAATGAAAAATTTCAGAAGTAAACAATTCATTAGTTTTAAATTACCTGCTGTTCTTAGTAGTGTGATGAAATCTTACACTCTCCTGCTCCATCCCTGTGTTCATCATATCCCATCCCTTGGTCATTTAGTAGCCGCCTCCGTTATCACGGCTGAGATACGGCAGTGCTTGTGTTCAAGTAACCCTTATTTTACTTAATAATGGCCCCAAAGCTCAAGGGTAGTGATGCTGGCAATTCAGATATGCCAAAGGAAAGCTGCCAAGTGCTTCCTTTCAGTGAAAAGGTGAAATTTCTCGACCTAATAAGGAAAGAAAAAAAAATCATATGCTGAGATTGCTAAGTCTACAGTAAGAATGAATCTTCTATCTGTGAAATTGTGAAGAAGGAAAAAGAAATTTGTGCTAATTTTGCTGTCCCACCTCAAACTGCAAAAGTAATGGCCACAGTACATGATAAGTGCTTAGTTAAGATGAAAACGGAATTAAATTTGTACAACAAGATATTTTGAGAGAGTGAGAGAGAAAGAAAGAACACATTCAAATAACTTTTATTTCAATATATTGTTAAAGTTCTCTTGTATTATTTGTTATAGTTTTTAATCTCTTACTGTGCCTAATTTACAAATTAAAGCTTATCATACATATGTATAGGAAAAAGCATATTGTTTATAAGTTTCACTACTATCCACATTTCAGGCATCCACTGGGGGTCTTGGAGCATATCCCCTGAAAATAAGGGGGAGCTACTGTACTTTACTTTTCATAAGAATAGAGGATGATTTTAAGGCTACACACCTTATAATAAATTTCAGTGTCTTTGAAAAAATGAATTCAGGAATTATTTTGAAATTTTTTGTTAAAGATTTAAAAATTACATATTTTGTTATCTAAAATCTTCATTTGGTAAAATATGATGGCCAATGTATATATAATCATCATTTTGCCATTTATCTATCAGCCAAAAACAGCATTTGCTTTGTTTCAGCCATATGTTCTTTTCTTTTTGCTCTACAACAATCTTGTTTTTGTTCATTCATTGGAGCTGGCAGATAGCTATAGGGTTTGAATTCCAAAGTCAATTCAGCATTAACTTTATATCCATGACCAATGTCAAATGTGAACTTTACCTAATAGAAATATTGAGTAATCTCATGTTAATCTTCTCAGTGTACCAGCTCTGACTAGCACTAATGAACAAAGTTTGATTGGAAACCCCAGTAGATTACTATCGTCCTACAGAGTTTACTTTTGTAGGAAACCACCCTATGGATTTATCCCACCCACCTAAGTCAGGCTGCTGTGGCTGAACAACATTTGAAAAGTCTTCATACACCTTGTAATTAAAGAAATCCTTGACTCATGGTGTCAGGAATGCAAGTGGGTTCAACCATCGTACTGGTAAATACGAGTTCTTCAGATAAGTTATATTTATTTACACATTTTGACATTGTGTTGATTTACCAGTTTTCAAAAGAGTTAGGAAAGGTAATACATAATTAAAAACTTTAAAACAATTTATTTTAAACTACATTTTTAAGAACTAAAATGTATTACTCTCTGAAAGAGAATAAACAGACTTATGCATGATTTTAAAGTCACATTTAAATAAAAATATTTGACATAAATATTTTTATTGTGCAGATGTTGTGCTATAAAAAAGAAAAATGCATAGGATATTGAGGGTTTTGTCTGTTATCATACCAAAGAAATTAAATGTTGAATTAAAGAATAAAATTCCTAGCCTGTGTTGCATAAACCTTGAATGATGGTAATCAACCATGATGCATGACTAAGGCACACATCTGTCTATATGATTTATGACAGAATATAATCAGAAAATAAGCTTTCCACTTTTTAAAGAACTATAGTTCATTGTAAGAAAGGATCATATTTAGCATGGAAGCATGGAAGTATTTTTCATTTATACTCCTTCTGCAGGGTTCTTTCAACATTTTTCCCCCAACTTTACTCTTTTTTGCTCATTGCATGCTGCAGGTACCCCCTTGTGAACGTCCACTCAGGAAATGACATGATTTCTTCTCATTAGAGAAATGTTTTCTTTTTAAGAAGCGAATATACTTATGTTCTGTTTTAGCTGAAGGTGGTCTGTCTGTCATACTTGGCATGTTTGATTATGTAGTGATTAGTGCCAAAAGAACATATAGATTAAGAGCCTTGCTAATATGAATATTAGCAAACTTTACCAACCGTACCACCGTGAATTGTATCTTCAGAAGAGGGAATCAGGCTCTCTTAAGAATTCATGCCTTTGATTGACATAAATATTACAGTGTAGAGAAAAATGCACAATTAATTTAATGTCAGTCTATTAGTAGCTGATCTTCAGAAGTCATAAAGAGTCTTAGCCTTGTTGTTAATACTTATCAAGCATTTCTTATGCATTTAATTACATTTAGTATTTTATGACATTTGTTTAAAGATTCATTTAATCTTTTTTACAACCTGATAATGAGTGTACTATTCTCAAAAAAAAGTGTACTTCACTTTATTGAGTAGAAAACTGAGGCTAGAGTTGTCACTTGCCTAAGGTTGCCTGTGAGTAAAATGGTGGAGTCAAGTTTCCACTCTGGTGACTCCGTGGGTCATGCTTATAACTGCTCTTCTGCTCTGAGTGTCAGGAACCAAGACCCTCTTCTCAAATGTAATCTTCAGGAAGCCTCTACCGAGTTTAAATGTGACTGATGTGCTTTCCCATTTTTTAAAACCCTCAAACACTTTTTTGGTATCTTTCTTAAAATATGTATATTTTCCGTGAATATAATTATAATACAAACGATGATGATAGTGATTCACTAGCAGTCTTCTATTGTGGGTTTTTTTTGTTTTTTAAAGGAATTCCTTTATTTTTACTTATTTTTGTTTTTTAATTTTTAATTAATTAATTTATTTATTTTTGGCTGTGTTGGGTCTTCATTTCTGTGCAAGGGCTTTCTCCAGTTGCGGCAAGCGGGGGCCACTCTTCATCGCGGTGCGCGGGCCTCTCACTATCACGGCCTCTCTCGTTGCGGAGCACAGGCTCCAGACACGCAGGCTCAGTAGTTGTGGCTCACGGGCCTAGTTGCTCCGCGGCATGTGGGATCTTCCCAGACCAGGGCTCAAACCCGAGTCCCCTGCATTGGCAGGCAGATTCTCAACCACTGCGCCACCAGGGAAGCCCCTGTGGGTTTATTTTTAACGGGTGTTTGTTTTACAACTATTAACTCATTTATCATCACAACACTACGAGGTAGGTAGTATTACTGTTCACATTTTACATATGATTAAACTAAGTCACACAGCTATTTAGTTACAAAGCAGTGATTTGAACACAGCCAGTCTGATTCCCAGATTGCGTGTTTTAAAAGTTACGTCTTAATCATTATTGCTGGATTGTATCATAGAGAAAGATGGTGCTTTATTTAGGTTCTGGAGCCCTTTTCTAAAGTAGTATCCTGAAATTTTAATTTTAGTGATAATTGTTTCCCATCTAGTTTCAGAAAGCAAGTAAATGTAACTTAGGGAAAAAACATAGTGAAAACATACAATAAAGAGCACTTTTACTAATCAATAAATAAATATTTGTTGAGTTAAATATGTAATAATATGGTTAGTTAAGATAACCATAATATAAACATAAAGATTATGAGGTGAAATTAGTATTATCAATTAGAATTGGCTGTAAAAACTATGTTGTCCTCCATAGATTATATCCAAACAACTTGATTTTATCTAGGTAAACCGGAATTTAGGAAAATGATGGTAATCACAATTGTTATTGCAAATAAGACTCCTAATTCAGCGAAATATGTATTTGGCTAACGTTAGGTAATTCACCAGTATTGGTCACCACTAAGTATTTAGCATACCTGTGGTGCCGATATTTTCATATGTATTATCATTTAATCTTCACAATAATCCTGAATGGCAATCATATTCATATTCATTTTGCAGAAGAAGAAAATGGAGGCACAGAGAAACAAGTAAGCTGCACTAGGGTAACACAGCAAGTAAATTGGAAAAGTCCATCTCATTTCAAATCTCCTACTTTATTATTACATAGCTTCATCCTTTATAATAACACTTACAATTAAATAATTATACATAGTTTATCTTTTTACTGTGACATATAACTGCTCTGTGCTCAGGTCTTAATTTATAAAAGTGACTGAGTAACAACAAGGAGAGATCAAATGCCACTGAAAGAGAAGTTTAATGTTACTCACAGTTTTCCGAGAACGAGAGGCATGCCATGCCACGCAGGGCCTGAGGAAGAATACCATGTTTTGGTCAGGAGGTAGAAGCAGGAGTGAGGGAGGAGACTTTACTGGGGTTTCTGCAGAAAAGGCAGTGTTGGACAGAGTAAGCCATTTAGGATTGGTTAGTTTGAATAATTCTGGAAGGCTTTGGGCTTTAGTTTCTAGTTGTCTGGTACCTGGCTGGCTCTGGGTTCATTTAGAGCAGGGAAATATTGGCTTGATGTATCAGAGTTAAATAAGAAGGTAGGTGGGAATATGGCTTTGGATCTGAAGATCTGCACATGAAAGGTATGTTCCAGGCAAGCTGTCCACCATTCCCAGGAATTAGCTTGTCCTGGGAGGGTCAGTCTCTCTTTGGGTCTGTAAGGCTCCCAAGAGATGTCAAAACATCATAGGTCACAGAAAATTCTTTTAAAAATATAGTTAATACAATAACTTACATACAAAAAACTCATATCTAATTTACTTCTAATGTGTAATAAGTTTGCCTTTTATGAAGCAAATGACTTAATAAAAATCCCTTAACTGATTATTTCTGCAAGTGGAGCATATTTCCTTTTAACCTTTTATAAATAATTCCATATATCCAAGTACATGCATTTAATAAGTAGTTGATGCTAGCAATATGAATTTTATAATTTTGCTAGCAATAAGAAACAACTTCTTTGATTGGTTTAATATACTTTTAGCAATCCTGCTTGGGAGGAATTCCTGCTAAAACTTAGCAACTTTTTTAGTGTACCAGAAGGAGTGTAACATTTTTACTGTATACAAAATATAAAGTCTATAAATAGCAGACAAAAACTGTAATATATCATAAGTCTCAGAGACAACGTATCATTTTCTGATACCAGCAGGAGAATTTTAATGTATGTCACCTGTTAAGTATTGTTAGGACTAAAGGTATAACACCCATTACCAAGTAGTCTTGGTATGGGGTTGGGGTATCAGTGATTCCATAATCATAATAATACTTGGTCCCAGGAAAGAAGAAAGAGAATCGAGGTGGGAATGATGTCAGACACAGTAACAGAGAAGTGGTTCAGTTGAGGTCTTTGCCGCCAACTGGGCTCTTGATTTGGTTTCACCTACTAGAGAGGTTTACTATTTTTCACATCTTTTTTTTTTTTTAATATTTTATAATTCCCTTTTACTGGCCTTTTCTTCAGAATCTGGTGGTAATATCCCCTCCCACCCCTCTTCTTCTCTTGTTTTCTAATTATAAAAGTAATACCTGTACATACTCATGGTAAACAATTCAATATTACACAAATATGCAATCGAAAAATGAAAGTCTCCCACAATCACCAACCCCCAAATACTGCTAGTCCCTTTTTTTTAACATCTTTTTTGGAATATAATTGCTTTACAATGGTGTGTTAGATTCCGCTTTATAACAAAGTGAATCAGGTATATACATACATACATCCCCATATCTCCTGCCTCTAGCGTCTCCCTCCCACCCTCCCTACCCCACCCCTCTAGGTGGTCACAAAGTACCGAGCTGATCTCCCTGTGCTATGCGGCTGCTTCCCACTAGCTATCTATTTTCCATTTGGTAGTGTATATATGTCCATGCCACTCTCTCACTTTGTCCCAGCTTACCCTTCCCCCTCCCCATATCCTCAAGTCCATTCCCTAGTAGGTCTGTGTCTTTATTCCCATCTTGCCCCTAGGTTCTTCAGAACTTTTTTTTTTTTTTTTTTATTCCACATATGTGTGTTAGCATATGGTATTTGTTTTTCTCTTTCTGACTTACTTCACTCTGTAGGACAGACGCTAGGTCCATCCACCTCACTACAAATAACTCAATTTCATTTCTTTTTATGGCTGAGTAATATTCCATTGTATATGTGTGCCACATCTTCTTTATCCATTCATCTGTCGATGGACACTTAGGTTGCTTCCACGTCCTGGCTGTTGTAAATAGAGCTGCAATGAACATTGTGGTACATGACTCTTTTTGAATTATGGTTTACCAACAAACACATGAAAGGATGCTCAACATCACTAATCATTAGAGAAATGCAAATCAAAACTACAATGAGGTAGCACCTCACACCAGTCAGAATGGCCATCATCAAAAAATCTACAAACAATAAATGCTGGAGAGGGTGTGGAGAAAAGGGAACCCTCTTGCACTGTTGGTGGGAATGTAAATTGATGCAGCCACTATGAAGAACAGTATGGAGGTTCCTTAAAAAACTAAAAATAGAACTACCATAGGACCCAGCAATCCCACTACTGAGCATATACCCTGAGAAAACCATAACTATTTTTCACATCTTTTGCAGCCTGTTGGAGTCCATGAACTGCTTCAAGAAATGATGTCTTTAAATGCAGCAAATAAAATCTACAGTATTACAAAGAAAAACAATTATATTGAAAAAATTATAAGAATCTTGAAAAGAACAAATTTTTGATTTAGTAATATATGCCATTTTAAATTAAAGCATTAAACAAGAGGATATAGTGGAATTGTGGAATAATACCACAGTTTGAAAGGGATGGTGACTCTAAATGACATTCTAAGATTTCTGAAAGAAATGTAATGTGATATGAAAATATCTGATCCCTTTTGGTGGTACCATTATAGGTATTACTAATAAACCACTATGCTTTGTTACCTACCTTCATAAATGAAGGAAATGCTAAATTTCAGTTAAAAGTTAGTAAAAATATATTTTTTCCAATTCAAGTTCATTGATCACCTGAATTTTTCAACAGATTCTTGGTGGTCTAGGAGCTCCTGGTTAAGAAGCTTTGGGGTTCTTAGTAATCTATTTTCATGAGGTTAAGGAAATGGTTATGTCAGTGAAGTATGTCTTTGACACCATCTGCTTCTTTACTTGCTGTCCCCTTCCAGCTCATTGTGCCTCTACTTACTTCTCCTCAGAAAAACCTATTAGATGTGTATTTTTTAGAAAAATTGCCAAGCACTTCATCAGGGCCTAACATCGCATGAGCTGAGCACTCTATGTTCTATTTACCCTTCCAGCTTCCCTTTTCCCGCTAAATGCCCCTGGCCAAAATATAGATGCTAAAAGCCACAGAGCCTAAGAACTGTCTTTGCCATCAGGTTGTATCATCTAATATCAGTTCTGTCACTGATTATCCATAGTTCTTGAGCTTTCTCTCTCTCATTTCTTTTTAACCTGTAAAGTGAATTTAAAATACCTGACTGAAATGTTGACTGAATTAAAATAGCTAATTGGTTTAAAGTGCTTTGAACAGTATTTGGATTATACTAAATGCCCAGTAATAGTAGCTACTCTTCTCCTGACCTCTGGCTGATGCATGGTAAATTACTATACTAATCAGCCTCTGTATGGTAGATAAGGAGACTTGAAATCCCTTGAAATTAGGGTTAATATTTTATTCAACCTCTTACTTGCATTATCTGGTGAGTATGTAACATCTGTGATAATCATTTACATAAATATATTTAAAGCAATGCATTCCCAAGACCATACCTAAAAGTATAGTGATTTCTAAGTGGATAGATTTCAAGCAAGTCTCGTGGTATCCTATCACCTAATTCACATATAGGTGTGGTAAAGGTGGCTATATAAAAGATGTTACCGAGCAGTGCAATGGTACATAGAAATCGTTTTATGCCAACTGACCAATTTGTTCTATTTTACATATCTTAATGGATACAAAAATAAAGAAATCATTTATTCACACAATAAATGCTAAAGACAGATCTGTGGGCAATTTCCCTTATTTAAACTATGTTTCAAAATTGTGATAAGTCATTTTTTCTTAACAACTGGTGATTATCAATTTAGTATTAATATTTAATAGCTAAGGAAAGAATGGGACTAAATATAAAAAATCCATATTTTTTAATGCTACCAGTGTTTAAAAAGATATCAATTTCATACTAAATGCTCAAGAATTAGTTATCGCCTGTTTATTTTAATGAACGGGAAAAGAAGGCTCAGATATGACCTAAAAGTCATGTGACGAACAACTTGTTTTGCTTATTTCACCATTCATGCTTTGCATCTTTTACTGTATAAAAATGTAGTGAATATCTCTAGATCAACTGATTTTTAAGAAACAAATATATCTTTTCAAATGATTTTTGTTTCAAAGCTTTTTTAGAAACCAGGCATTTTTAACACAATTCTACAGTTTCAGGACTTTCTGAAGTAGTTGCATTTTCATGGAGTTTGTCCCAAGAAATGCTGTCCGCCAGAGTACAGATATTTCAGTTAAATAATTTATTGGCGACTCCAAGACCATAATAACTGATGAAATATGTTGAGACAAGGAGTAGTCAAGTATAGTGAATGTGAAATGTACTGCGAATTTTAGAATAGGAAGAGCATATGCCAAGAAAAATGAAAAATAATACCTATAGAATAGTAAGATTGTATTTGGTTTTTTTTGCATTTTTAAACTGAAGAAATAGTGATATTTAGGTAAAGACAAACTTTGTTAAAATATAAGATAAAAATAAAAGAGAAAAAAAAGCTCTATGCCAGAAAAAAAAAGAAAATGTATTAGTCTATTATCTTTAACACCTAGATAGGCTGAGAAGCAAAAATAAATGAATTGTGATAGAGTATGCCGTCAGTGAATACATAATATCACGGATAACTATCATGTAGCCCATATTTAATTTTCTATACACAGCACTCTTATCTCTAGAAAATCAGGGTAAAAGTAGGAAATTAAATGAGGAGAAAGAGGTAATAGCGCATTCTTAGGTTTACTGTTTTAACAATCACCATCAGTGACCCAGTTTTCTTTTGTCTTTTTCCCTTCCAAAGAATCTATACATTACTTCTACAAGTTTTGTATAAAAGTCCCTCAAGGTTACATGTGACTAATGCTTCTTTGGGACAAATGCAGCCCGAGGGATGGAAAGAGTTTTTAGGGTCCAGAAGCTGACTCTCACATTAATATGGAGAAGTGTCCTATTAGGATGATGGGTACCTGCTGATAGTAGAACTTCCTAATGTGTGAAAAAAATTTTTTTGCTGGTATCACGAGGTTTGTGCTGGGCGTACTGGTTTATTTGGAGCCCGTTACTTGTGAAAGCTTCACCTTTTCCATTTTTAGAAAATGTGAGGCAGCAAAATGGTTTTTGACAAACTGCAGATCCTGCAGAGTTTAATCAGCTTGATTGTGGGCACCGCACGCCTCTCCCTGTCCCTTATTTTATTTGACCACTGGTGAAATTTTTCTGCTACTGGATTATAATTTTAAAAGAAAGTAAAATAATGTGATTCTTGAAAACGAAAAGTCTGCTTGATCAAAAATCATCAGCAAACAATAGGAAAAGAAGACTCACGGGAACTCTGAAATGGTAACTAATTTTCTGTCTCTCAATGTTTCCAAGTATACTTTTAATATATAGACCTAGAATACCTCTTTTATCTTATTAAGGACTGAGATAGTACAGTAGTAATGTACTCTGTGTGATGCAAAAACAAAGGAGTTTTTTGTATGTAAATTAGTGGATTTTTGGTTTGTGTACCTACATTCTTTATGTTGCTAAATAAATCTGTTTTCCAAGTTTGATTTAAATTGTTATTATTTGAAATTATTAACTGATTTGCCTGCTAAAACTTCTTTATATCAGTGGTAATTTTGGTTTTAATTTGGTTACAGTGATACTGAAAGTTTAAAATGGTACATAGAACTTAAGGCAGTGGTCCTTTTAATTCGAACAATTTTAACTCAGTTAATTTCTTTCAAATGGAACTGAAAAAATATGTAAGAAGATGGTTTGAAAAAAGTTTAGTATGAAAACAGGGAGAACTTTTTAAAATAAATAACAAAAGGAAAAATATAAAGTTAGAGGAAAAGGACCCAAAATTACAAAAAGAAAAAGAAAAAAATTAGTAATACAAAAATAACTAAGATGGAGTAGTCCCTACAGTTTTAACCAATGAATATATTTAGACATGAATAATCAGATTTTTGGGTAAATTTATATTCAAAAATCACTAGCAAAATGTCTTAATATCATAAGATATAGGTATCAGAGTAAGCTATTTGAATGTAATTAAAGTAAGTTTTTATATGAAAGTTTTGAAGGAGTTCGTAACCATAAACCCGAAACATTTGCTAAATTTACTCATTTATGACAAGAATCTATAGCTGCTTATTATTTTCAGGGTTGTCTGGTTGTTTTTATGTGTTATTGGTTCATGTTAAGGATGAAATGTAAGAAAAACTTCAGTCATCAAAGATTGCTTACGTAACTGTTTAAGAAGGAGATAAACTATGACCAGACTAGTTTTAACAAAGGCAGTTTAGATGATTTCACATTATTTGTTTCTATTCTTTAATTTGATGACAATAACCATAGCTGGTATTTTAAAAACAGGGGTCACAATTGTGTCTATTATTATTATGCCAGTCATCCAAGGAGAGTAGAAAGTGGCTAGACTTTCATTTCTTGGGGTCTTTCTTCCCCAAGGCTGTTGTCTTCAGTGTGGTATCATTAACATACCAAGTTCTTCAAAAGTTAAAAATATCTAGAGGAGAATAGTTCATACTCTCTCCAGCCTAACAGATTACATTTGCATATCATACCTGTTCACTGAGCTGACAAATTTACTGATTGAAGTGATATATCTTAAAATTTCAGCTTGATACGGTGCTTTGGAGTCTTCTGCAGTTTTATTTTGGTAAGGTTGACTCCCTATTTGGAAATGAATGACTTACCCATCCAATCACACCAGCTAGAACAGTTAGTAGAAAGTTATTCACAACAAACAAAAACTTCTCCAGATAATATTATTTTCAGTTAGTGTATTATTTACTTATTCTTCATAATTCTACAGCATTGTGAAGGATTTATTATGAGATTAAAACAAATCCAACCACTTTCTCCATTACTGTTCCAACATTCTTTTCTTCTTTTTATACTCAGGGAAAATCAGCTTTTACTCAGAATAATGCCTCTCTGACCAAGTCTTGTCAGCCAATCCCCTGGAATTCCTGCTGTCCTAAGGCAGACAGGGCATAAAATGAATTCTTTCTGAAGCAGACATTGCTTGGCTGAGCAAAAGTGACTATTGTCTCCGACATGGTGTTTTCTCTACACCTTTTGCTTCTGGGCACTTTCTATTGTATTATTCTGTCAGTGAGGCTACACTGAGTTGTACTATGGTAACAAATGATCTCAACATCTAGGTGGCTTTATGATAACAAAGTTTATATATTACACATGTTTTATGCCCATCATGGGACAGTTTAGGCTCTGCTTCATTATTCTAAAATAAAGAAGTAGGCCCTAGCTGAGGCATACTCATCTCATAGCAGAAGGACAAGGACAACGGCAGAACCATGAGCTGGCTTTTAAAGCTTCTGCACATGTTACTTGCAGTCACACGTCATTGTACAAAGCAAGTCATATGACCACATGTAAAGTCGATGGTGCTAGAAGTCTCATCCTCTTGCAGCGACTGGCCCAGCTGAGAGCAGCAGCACGTATCTTGACAATAATACAACCTACCAAAGTCTGGTCACGTATATTCACGTTCCTCTCCTACATGCACCGAAAAACCCATCTAATCACGTGTCAGACTCACAAGTCTAGCACTTCATGATAGCCCAGATGAGGATCTTAATCTGGAGAACTAGGAACTAAAAAGGATAATTTATATACTCTATCCCTCCCCCTTCATCCGGCACCACACAAATACGCAGTTCTAATATACTATGGTGGACACTTTTAAACAGAAAGGGGAAGAAGTGAGACACAAAGCAGTCACCATGTAGATTATAGCAAATCCGAAATGATAGTGGAAATGCCCCTTTCCTGGTTATGGTGAATGTTCCCTGATGGTCCCCAGGTTTGATGCCTGCCTGCAGTTGTCGACCCCATGATCTCCATGGCTCTTAGCTCTGCCCTCTGGCAGATCTTTTCTATTACACTCCCTCCTTGGCATTATCTGAAGAGGGCATTGTGGAATATCCCCCCTATCCCCCCTACTATCAGGCTAAGTAATATCTTAGCCTGATTTTACTGCCAATAGAAATTTGGTAGGCCTGAAGTTTATCTTAAATTTTGAACACTCACAGTCTCTTTTATTCTGGGCTGATGGTTCATTTGGCAGTACAACTTTCTCAACACATAGTAGGCTTTTTACTAATAGTATTTTTTTTTTGTTCACAATCATGTACCAATAGCTACACCCATGATATCCATCTAAACTCTGGTACCTTGAGCTTACTGGGCTTCTAGAAGACTTGTATCCTTTATTCTATTTTCTCTGAGCCATTGTATCCAAAGGAAAGTATTTACTGGCTGCTACCTTAATCAGAGGGTTCTTGTTTGTTTTGTTTTGTTTTCTTTTTTTTTAATCAGCAGAGATTTTAAGGAAGGGAGTGAAAGTTACACTCTCGATTTGCTCTATGCTAAGAGGCTGTGTTGAAATTATCTTTTGTGACTTAAAGCTTTTCACAGTTTTTCTTTTACTAAGTAATGAAAAGACGCAGTTTCATCTTCCAGTGCTGCTAAGGCCTGACATTTCTAGATTCCCTCTATTTTTTTTTTTTTATTTTGATTCTCCTTACAAACTGGCCAGTACCAACTGAATAATGACAGCAACTTGAAGCCACAGCTAATTTAAAACATTATATGCTCCCCAAGTTATTGCAGTTTACAATTTTGCCAAATATTGCTCTGTAGCATTATATGAGTCACCATCTTTCCAACCTCCAATAAAATTTTCTCACCAACTACGGCTTGATCTCAGTAAGAATAAAGCTTTTTTAAATACCATTCACATTATATATATTTTGTGTGATGGTTTCAGCTCTGCTCTATTATTTTGTACCCAGACTTAAGAATTAGCTTATATCCCAGGAAAAAGAGTGATGGCAGAACCATGCCATGGTCCTGCAACTTCTGTTCAGAAATAGGCCCTGGCACTATCACTCACATTCTATTTGCCAAATCAAGTTACATCACCAAGACTGACATCAAAGGAGTAGGAAGTATAATCTTCCTCATTCGCAGGGACACAGTGGAGAGGGGATGTAAATATTTTGACAGTAATGCAATCTTAAACATTTATCTTAAAGTTATGTTACTCAGTATACTAATATGTTAGTTGCTTGACATTTTTAGATAATTCTGTTTTTTTCCCTAATGGAGCTAATAACGCTGATGCTGCTTATAAATGTTTGATTTGTTAGTAAGATTAGCATGATATAGATATAATTCACTTATGCAATATTATATAATATAATACATTAGCTTCACTAATGGAATGTTAGATACTAATTGGTGAAAAAAATGGAGTGCTTTGTAATATGCAGTATATAAGATACCTAAATGTTTGTCTATAATTTTTATTTCCCTAATGTTTCCAAGGAATAAGATCATAGATTTATAACAATCTTTGTCTTAATTAAAATTTTATCTCTTTAATTATAAAACTAGATGTATTCACTGAGTAAATTTTAAGGGGGGTTTAAGACTATCAAAATGTTTTAGGACAGGGGCCAGGTCTAGAATGAACTTGAGAAGGGTAGAAAATTTGGGTGTCATAGTTACAAAAATGATTCTCTCTCTTCACTCATCATAAGCACACATCTGGAGACACAGCATACGCTTCTAGACCTTTCTATCACAAACTCACTCAACAAGCATGATTTTTTCCATTGCTTTAAGTGTAAAACTGAATATGGTACCATTCAAGCTAAGAGGAAAGAAGAAAAAGTTTCTTAACAGGTAATTTACAGGATGAAACCTATTGTTAAAATATCTGAGACCACAGAAGAGGACAATAAGTAATTAATTTGATTTATTCCCAAATAACTATGAATCAATATTTTTGTTTTTACAGAGTTGCAAAATAAATAAGTGAAAAGATTTATAGACTTACAGTTTCATTCTCCTCCTAATTTCTACTGTTTTACTCTCAAAATTGGATTCTTTTGATTTGTATGGCAATAGAACTTCAAAGAAAATAAGCATTTAAGTGTATCAGAGCTGATACTCTGAAAAAATAATGATAAATAACAGTGCATGACTTAATTAGAGGCAAGTGGCCAGTGTGGTTAAAGAAGTCTGATATTTTATTCACAGTGTTTCAAAGAGAAAAATAATAAATCTACTTTGCAAACAACTTTACAATAGGTGTTGCAAACATCAGAAAGTTTCAAAAAAATGTACCAGTCATGTTTCTAACTATGATTAAGAAATAATAGAAAGATTCAAAGTCTTGTAGGGAATCATATATATTCAGAATAAGGGATTATATATATTTAGAATAGGTGATCACATATATTCAGATGGAAATAGGGAGTACGGAAATTGTGGTGGTACTAAGCCGTTAGATGATTTAAGTTTAAAGTTTAATTAAAACATTACAAAGAATGTACAAATCAGCTAAGGATTCTCCAAGGAGAGTTCGTGTATGTGTGTGTATGTGAGTAAACACACATGTGCTTGCATATGCATATGTGTTGTGTATATGTGTTATATATAATTTTATACAGTGCATATTAATATAAATAATATATATATATATTAGGAGATATATGTGAATAAAAGTTTACAAGATAGAATTATTAATATGAGTAAACTCAAGTATTTAAGCTATAGGTGATTAGTTTTATAATAGTTCATAGAATTTATTTTATTGGGAGAAAATTGTTTTCAGTGTAATTTTTTAAAAGCTTTTAGGAATTATCTGTTACCACTGGGGCTCTCTTCATGACCTTTTAATGACCTAAAACTGTCCCAAGAAATTTGTCCAGGCTGATTTAAAGTCACCTGAAAAGACACTAAGCAGTTTATTTAAGGTAACAATTATTCTGAAGGGTATTAAACTAAGGGCAAATATGCTAATTTTCTGTTACTTTGTAATCTCACTGAAAAATAAAAATAATAAAGTTTTTAGTTTCAGGTCTGTATTCTAAACGTGAGACAATCAATGACACTTTGGGATTTAGAATTTGTTTACTGAAAGGATAGATGCCATGCAAATATTTTGATCAAATTATATTTATCTTCAGCCAGTGAAAGACTGGATAATATGACCTGTTTTAGGTCGTGTGAAGCCCCACATGTCATTTATTTGTTTCAGTTGCCTCACTTCATATTACTTCAAATATATTAATTCTACCTTTGTTCCTCATTGAGCATTTGTTTTTGTTTTAAAAATTTGAAAAGTCTTTATAAACGTACCCTTTCATTTCATTATCATTTTCTGTGATTTTTTTCTAACAATTTTTATGCATATTTAGGGATACTTGCAGAGTAAAAGAATCTTAAATATAAAGAAGCTTTCAGTTTAATAATTAATAAGGCTGAGAGTTTACATTTAACAGGAATTTATTTGAATATTTCTTAATTTATAATTTGCATCTTTTTTCATATTTTAGAAGTCATTCAATTTTTCACAACTTACGTAATCTGGGACCTTGGAAGATGTATGTGTCTTCCCTGAGCAATTTGCTGTATTTCCTAATGATATATCAGCCCCAGATATGTATACTCTAAATCTTGACTGTGTGTCTTTAATCCTCTGTTCAGAGACTTGGAGCCCTGAACACCCCTATAGTCTGACTCACATTTTTATCTCTTGTTTCCTAAGCATTCAGTACATATGACCATCATTATATTCATCATATTGAACTTCATCATTAACTTAGTTGTCTCTCAGTAAAATAAAAGATGGGAGACAGGAATGTATATTCTTTCATTGACTCAAATATATACATTCATTCAAATATATACATTCACTTAAAATACATATTCATTGTATATATTTGTTGGTTTTTTAAATTAATTTTTATTGGAGTATAGTTGCTTTACAATGTTGTGTTAGTTTCTGTTGTACATCAAAGTCAATCACTTATACATATACATATATCCCCTCTTTTTTAGATTTCCTTCCCATTTAGGTCGCCACAGAGCATTGAGTAGAGTTCCCTGTGCTATACAGTAGGTTCTCATTAGTTATCTGTTTTAGACATAGTAGTGTATATATGTCAATCCCAATCTCCCAATTCATCCTACTCCCCCTCCCCTGCTTGGTATCCATAAGTTTGTTCTCTACATCTGTGTCTCTATTTCTGCTTTGCAAATAAGTTCATCTCTATTTGAACACTACTCTCTACCAGACATTGTTCTATTCACTGGGGATATAGTGACAAATGAAAAGCAAGTCCTTCTTCCCCAGAGGTTATATTTTAGCTGCATGCCTAATTTAATTTTACACCTAAAACATGGCCTGACATATTGGATACAATTTTTTTTTTAATACATTTTATTTATTTATTTTTGGCTGCGTTGGGTCTTTGTTGCTTCACGTGGGCTTTCTCTAGTTGCAGTGAGCGGGGGCTACTCTTTGTTGCGGTGCACCTTTTCTCATTGCGGTGGCTTCTCTTGTTGTGAAGCACAGGCTCTAGGCGCACAGGCTTCAGTAGTTGTGGCACAGGGGCTCAGTAGTTGTGGTGCACGGGCTTAGTTGCTCCGTGGCATGTGGGATCTTCCCAGACCAGGGCTCGAACCCGTGTCCCCTGCATTGGCAGGCAGATTCTCAACCGCTGCGCCACCAGGATAGTCCTTGGATACATTTAATAAGTATTTTAAAGTGTTAATAAATAAGTAAAATATGGAATTTGTATAATTAAACATAATAACCTTTGAAGTTACTTAAATTTACACAGTTTAGAACAATTTAAACATTCAGAACAGACAACACATATCTTTAAGTTATTTGAAATGTATCTACTAATTCTAATCAAAATCACTTTGAATTCTGCATCATAAATGAAATTAAATTTCAACTGATTACTTTTAAATGTTTTCATATCTATTTCCCAAATTACCTCATCTTTTCATCCACTCTTGAGAGAGAGAAGGAGAGATGGAAGAAGGAAAGGAGAAATATTGAAAGAGAGAGATTAAATTTGGAAAGAACTTTTCTAGAAATATAAAGAAAGTTTTAAGTCTTTGCAATAAATTTGCTATGTTATTTTTAAAGAAAATGACCGATGCAAGTTTTAATTCAGCTGACTCCTAGTAAATCATTGCTTAATGAAAACAAGAACCGCAGAAAGTAAAACGTTACATTTGTTCTCAGTACATTCCGGTAGGAACTAGCAGACATCAGATTTGTCAATGCCACAACTTCCTTAGAGTTTCCAGGAGAACACCAGGATCAAAGAAAAGAAATAGATAAGATAAAGAGTTACAATCTCTTTGCAATAGGAGTTTCCCATTTAAGTTTTACTTGTTACTGTCATTTTAGAACAAGTTGAAAGTATCCTGGTTAGAAATGTTTACCTGACACTAATGGAACCCCTTCTGACAGATATTTTATTGAAAAATTACATGGTGTGAATGAAAAAAAGAACTGTCAGGTTGGATCAGATATTCTGTATCTGCAGGTGGTTACTTGGCTCATATAATCTTCCCAAAGATATGTGGAAAACATCACCTGTGCCAGAAGCTTCTCTATTTTATCAGAGAAGAGGCACATTTTCATTCTGTCAAACAAGTATTTCATCATAGTTTAAACAATATCTTGTGTGTTAGAGTAAATTTTTTTGACCAACGTGATGGTTCCATGGTGGTCAGTTTGATATAGAGAGATAAATGAAGTAATAAAACTTTCATTGTGTAAGTAAGCAATTTTAATTACTTTATCTGTAGTTGGGTTTTTTCTTTTTTTTTTCTTGGTTGTTTGTTTCGTTTTACAATATTTTGATTTGACCACTGTATTGTTATTAACTAGAAAATTGTGTTTGTGGCCTAGACTTTACCAATTTTTATAGTACATTTTTTTACCAGTTCAAATTTATTTACAGTTATAACCATTTTATATTTTGCCTCTCCATTTCCTTCAAGTCACTCCTCCCTCACGCGTTAGTCACTGACTTTATTGCCTTTTCTGGAGCAATCAGTGCACAGTCTGGCCTCAGGACCTTTGTATTTATTGCTCCTTTGGTCGTAAATACTCTTTCCCAAGATATACACATGGTTTCTTCCTTCAGACCTAAGGTAAAATGTCACCAACTCAGAGAGGACTTCCCTGACCATCCCAAGCAAATTAATACCCACCCACCTTCTATCCTTTTGTTTTATAGCACATAACATTGCCTGACATTGTATTACAAGTTTGTATGTTATTTGGCTTATTGTTTGTATAACATTTAAGTGCCTTAAGGCCAGGCACTTTAATTATTTGTCACTACTGCCTAAAATACTGTCTGGCACATAGTAAATACTCAATAAATATTTATTGAATTAATAAAAAATGTCTACATGGATTATGAACAATCTGTCCAGTTAAAGTTTATGAAGCTGTTCACAAAATAGTTAAAACGTTTGTAACATCAGGATAAAAGAAAATTCAAAGACATAAAAAGCAGAAGACCTTATATTTGGAACAAAACTTCCCTTTCTTGAGGCTTCCAGTAGTGAAATTCAGGAGATCAGAATGCTGAAATATTCTGACCCACCCCTCTGCAGGCCTTCAAGTGTTCATATGCAGAATATTCAACCACATGGTAGGCATGGCCACCATCAGCTGGGCTCAAGAGACTGGCAATGCCCTCAAAGTAAGTTGACCTCTAGACTGGCCATTAGAATTTCTTCTGCACAAGTCAAAGGGAAGCCCACACGTGGTATACGTTCCTCACGTACAGGCCATTACTGACGGAGGTCAAGGAAGAAAGACTCCCCCTATGTTAGTCTAAAGGTGTCCATCGGAAATCAAGAGGAATTCACACATCATTTGCTGTATCACACAGCACTATTATCAAGGGTCAAGTGGTCACCCTAAAGCCCTGAACACGCCTGACAAAACCTCACAACCATCCCTTTGCCCTCACTGACATGCACAGCCTCAACCCTGTGGGGGATCCCTCATCCCTCATCCCTCATTCCCATCTGTCTTGGGAAAATGAGGATTTGACTTATCATGGCTGTTTTTTCCTGTTATGTCAGTAACCAGAACTTTCAAGTCATTCCTGACTCTCAAGACCCTAATCCTCATCTTCAAATTCTGTCTCCTGGTGCTCTTTCACCATGCTCTCTGGAACTCACCAACCAGGCCTCTTTATTTTCAACTGCTTATGTGTGTTTTCTTCTTCTCTCTAAATGAAGCCTGGTTCTTCCCTGATGACACTGCTTCTCATGCCCGCTTTCAAGAGAGTGCTATATTCCTGTCACATCACTTAAATCGCCGGGATTGGAGGTAGGGTAATGTTCTGTTCCTCTTCAGTGTCACTTCCAGCGCAGTCTCTTTCTTCCTCCCTGAATTCCCTAGCTGTGATCTCATGACATTGGTAGGTATCACCTGATACTCCTCTTTGCAGAAGTCTTCCACCAACCTCTGGTCACTTCCCCTCTTCTTTTAAGATTTTAGCTTTAGCTTACTGTTACTCTCTCCAACTTCATTCTTGCCATACAGTATGGTAATTTTAACATTCAAAGAGATGACTCTTCAAAAACACTAGTCTCTCAGTTACTTGACTCCTCTCCTGCAAAGATCTCATTTTCCACCATGAAACAATTTCACCCCCTTGTAATGTATGTGTACAAGGAATATTTAACATGGTATTGACATTTGAGTTTCAATGTGTGCATATATATTTAGGGTAGTAAATTTTCTGTTTTTTATCTATATACCTATCATAAATCCTTTGCTTAAATCAACTCTTAATTTATCCCTAATACTATCACATAGTAAGGGATCCAAAGAAGCATGTGGGATAATGTGTTCTACATTTCTGAAAAAATATTATAGAAATCGTCTATATTTCCCAAAAATGTACAGTAAAAGAAACAGGATTGGAAATAACTGTGAGAGCACTACTTCTGTATTACTGTAGTTTTTATTGACAAATAAGATTAATATTGTTTAATACGGCTAATACTTAGCTAATGAATCTCCATTACATTCTCTTTTTTTTGAGATAATATTAGGTTTTTGGCCCAGATTTGAATTGTCTTTATTTTGTTTTCTACATTGTTTTTATTATTTATTCAAATATGAAATAGTGAAAGACTAATGTTACAAAGCATCTATTTTAGTAAAATAAAACTATTCAATGCATATTTTAAATTTCATATTTAAAAAGATTCAGTTATTTAAAATTTATATTTGCATATATGCCATATTTTCTTTATTTGGGAAAAAATAAAAAGCTTTTGTTAAAATGAAATCCTGTTACTTGCTAGCAGTGCCATGGAATTACTTCTTAGCTGCGTTGTCACTTTGAGCCTTTCATCATCAGTAGTGAAAAATGTTAATGACATCATAGCATTATGGACAAATCAATAGAGCATGTTAGAGTTTCAACTAACTCTCAAATAAATCAGGTATTCTTTAGCAGAGTCAGAGACTAAATAGTGAATTATTTCAAAGTACCTCAGATCCAATTAGTGATTACAAATTGTCATTTGTTTGAAGGAGCCAGAGTGAAAAGGTTGTCAAATTCAGTGTCTGCCCCCCATAATACCTTTTCCCTTCTTACATTACATTTTCCAATGCAACGAATTAAAGTGGTTTGAAAAAAATTTATACTGACTTTTAAGCACCTATTAATTAACAGCTAATTGTTTTATTTACATTGAATTCTAAGAATGACCTTGTTTATTTTTATAGGGTACTTACTGTGTCCAGGTACTTAAACAGTTGGACTGAACAAATGTACCTCAGGAATTAAGAATTCTTCCTGGAAAGAGGTAAGAGATTTGAAAATAGGCACATGTTTGTATGTTAATAAGTTTTGGTGAAAACTTAGATTTACTAGTACATTTCTTTGGCACATAATTTAGAAGGTAATTTCTAAAAATTAAGGGCACTTTCTGTTTTCACTTGTATAGTCTTCTTTTCTGTGGAATGATTTGGTTATATGAGAGGGCTCCAACATTAAGAAAAAAAAAACAGTAGTGTTTAGGGAAGCCACATTGCCACTTTAAAATGTCAAGATCTGGATTGCTACTATTTTGCTTTTCTTTCTTTCTTTTTTTTTTCTTTTTTAAAAAAGTTTGTTATACTTAGGAATTAGACTGGGTTTTCCATGTTCCCTGGGAGTCACAGAGCAGAGGTAGATGGTGTGTGGGCAGATTGCCATCCAGAAAGATCCTTTGGCTAGCCTGCCCCTTCTACATTTCCTGGACCACATACGGTTACTGTCAACTTGAAGCCATTCAAAAGTTTAAGTGCCAAACACAGAAGAAGGAGTCAGTTTTTAATGTGTTATGCTGTCTTAATTTTGACCTCAGATGTGAGAGACTGAAATATTACCTTTAAAATAAAATATGGGTAGGAAATCTGAATGTATACATATTACTTTTTTTAAAACCCTCTTTAACTGTGATTGTTGCTCAAGACTCATTTCATTGTATAAAGTAGGAAGAAAATTTACCAGCATTAGGCTTACCATTCCCACTGTATTATATATATTGCTATTAGAAGGAATGAGCAAAGGAGTGAAAACATACAATAAACATCTATGAGTAGTGTGTGGGATTGGTAAGGAAAAAAAATTAAGTGTTTTTTTTCCCTTATGGGTCTTTGAGTAGAATAAAATTCACTTATCAATTTTAGTTTAATTTTTATTTTAGTAAAACTGAAGATATTCCAATTTTATTGAGTCTCTTTGGATTTAACTAGATGATTATTCCTATTTAATGTGAACAACTGCTTTTTTCCCTAGGTTTTTTTTCATATTTAGTATGAAGAAAAATAAGATTTTTATGAAAAATATTTATATTATAATTGCTATATGGAAGCTTCACTTATATATGCAAATCATTTACCACATAAGGTGGAAATTCACTGACTTGAGGTGTACATTGGAATTGTTAAAGTTAATATCAAGTCAATATGGATTTTAAAGTTTTTGTAGGGGATATATCTCATATCTTTAGCATTGGTAGGGCAATAAAGACTTCAAAATATGGCTTTTGTATTGCCAGTCCTCTAATACATACGTATGTATATATACATGAATGTCAACATCTGTATGCATATGTATATGTATTCATTTTCAGCTAGATTAATTTTTAGCCTTCCACAGTACTAATTTCCTGGATGATATTTTCCATTAGTGCGTCATGTACGTAAACAGTAAACATTTGCTTTCTTTTTCAGCAAATAAGAACCTTCCAATCTTCCCATTACAATTGCCTCATAGGACACAAATAAAGGAGGCATGGTTCACAAAGTAAATTTCCTGGGTCCTAATTAAAATCTGTCCCAAATTTATGAAGGCCAAAGTCATATATAGACTTGATTTCTATGTCATTGCCATCATCATCTTTAATGTATACTTTATAATCAAGCCAGTTTTTCAAAATTAATTTATAAAAACATCAGCAGTCCATATGGATGAGTCTTAAGTCACTGAATGCAATTAACAATGTACACATTGGATTGAAATGAGACAGTGACTGGTTGTCAACTCATGAATATTTATAAAAGAGTAGTAAATTCACCAAAAATCTGATGAAATTTACTTCCAGGTATTGCATCTAATAGAACTATTTGCAGAATTGAACTTACGATTCTAGGCTTTGAGTGATACAAATACAAACTAGGGTAGATAAATATCAGTTTGTTGGAAAATGCCATCTGGCCATCCCAAAGTGGGAGGCCTGAGACCTGTTTTTTATCAATATCCATTTCAGTGACAGTGCTACTTTATCCCTTATTTTCTCCTTTTTATTTTTTCTTTTTTAAACAGAGCAACCTGAAGGAGAATATCTGCATGTAAATTTATTAAAAATATTTAATATAAATAATTATTTTAAAGAGTAGACAATCAATGTATTTTTTTTGTCCTGCTAATTCTATTATTTAATGGCTTATTTGCTTAGGGAATGCCAAGATCCATGGCATTTTTTTCCTCTCCTGAATCTGAAAACAGTTCTGCAAATATAGACTGTTTTCTAGACATGGCTTCATATAAGTTTGATTCTAAACAAATTCTAGATTGAATATATACAAATATCTTACTAGGAAGCTCATGACAAAAATTTTAAGCATCCATAAAAAAAGTAGAAGGCAATTAAAAGAGACTGTAGTTAAGAAAGAGATGTGCTGATTTTGGAAGAGGAATACGAGATAAAATTCCACATTAACTAAAAAAGAAAAATTAAAAAGGTGTGGATAAGAAGGAAGAAGAAGATACAAATCAGAATGCTAAGAAGATTAAGAGTAGTATATATAATTTGTTATTCCATTCAAAGTTCATTCTCTTATGACTACTGAATAACTTTGGTCTGTTTTGTAGGAAGTTCTCATATACTAGAATGAAATTATATTCCAGACTCACATAGTTCTGGATTTTCAAGCTGAATTACTGTGTGGCCTTGAGAAAATTACCTTGCTTTTATCTAATTTTCTCATTTATATGTTGGGACTAACAATACCTAATTTTACTTGCTTACATTTTTTTTGCTTACACTTTTTACGTATTTTGAAACACTTTATGATTTATTTCAAAACTGAATTTTGAAATGTACAGTATAGTTTTCCCTTTCTTCGAATACTTTACAAAGCGCTTTTTTATTTACCTTATCTTTCAAAAGAGTTCTACTTTTTTCTTGGATATTTAAGTATGTCATTTTTCTACTCTAGATCGTAAGCTTTTTTAAGGTGAAAAATATTTTTTATTCTATATGCCTCCCCCCCGCAACCAATGTAAGGAACAGACAATATTTATTTAGTGAGTGACTGAAGGAAAGAGTATGAACCTTTAAAACAAAACCATTTAAAACATTTAAAATTCTCTAAAGGATGTCAATACTTAATAGATAAAGCCTTTTTAAAAAATGATGAATAACTCAAAATGTTCCTGTATTAATTTAGCTGTTATTTAATTTTGATTGTTGAATATGTTCTCTTAGCTTATAGCATATTAGTATTTCAATATTTAATATTGAATAATATTCAATATTCACTTCTAAGATTTTTCAAGGAATTAAAATAATTTTTCCTTATCAGAGAAGTCCTTAGACATTTTTTAAAGAAAAAGAGAAAGGTGAGCTAAGAAAATCATGCTGGAACTGAGCTCCTACTTAGTTGTAGTGACAAGAATCTTGGTGACCTGAGCAACTAGGAAGCTCTTACCTCATTACCCTGGCCACATATTAGTGCCCACAGAGTCAGAAGGAATGCTTAGAGGCATGACTTTCCTCCTGAGGGAATCTAGTACATGCCTACCTTCCTCTGCACTCAGTGAGGGTGGGATCGGAGTGGCCACGAGTAGGAGAGGAATGTTACCTACCTTTTAAAAAAACTTCATTGTCTGCATGTTTGCACAAAGCCTGCTTCAGATTCAGACTGAGTCGTTTATTTTTCTGGCTAATAATTCCTTCTTTCCTTAAACTGTGATTTTTTTTTTCTTCAATCTTTGATAATCTGTGCTAAATGGTTTTAGGTCCACAGAATTTCTGAGCCTGCAGGGCCTTAGGAGATCATTTCATTGTTTACATAAAGAAACCAAGGCCAAGAAAAATTTAATACAAATTACAGAGACTAAGAACGTCAACTCCAAACTCTCATTCTACAGTTCTTTTCTTCATATCATCATATCTTGCTTCCAAAATACTGCTTTTGCTGGTTTTTCTTCCTTATTCATTTTGGGATTGTCTGTTGACAGGTTCCATTATTTATCAGCATTGTCTTCAACTGCAATTGATATTTGTGTGAACAAAATAAAGAGGTGGCATTCTCTTCTTTCACAAAGAGAAGTCTGTCAGTGGGTGGAAATAATTGAGCAAAAAAGATTGGGTAATAAGAGAAAGACGTATGTACTACACTACCTCAAGGAACAACCCTTTTGGGGGAATGGAATTTTATGGCTGGTTAAATATATGTCTCTATATATGTGTCTACATATATATATAAACATATGTCTACATATATATAAATATTTGCCTATATATATATATATATATATATATATATATATGGCAAAATGCTGCATAGAACCTTTGTCTCTGTTAAACTCTTTGAGATGTGTACAACTTCTTTGGGTGAAGGCTCTCTGTCAGTTTATTTTTCCCTTACTAACTTTACTGAGGGGATACTTTAGGTAATAGAAACTGCACCTGGTTTAGAGGGCTCAATTCTATGAGTTTTGACATTGCTGTACACCCATGAAATCACCCGCACAAGCAAGGTATAGAGTATTTCTCCACCCTGACAAGATTCCTTGTGACCGTTTACTTTTTTTGTACTATGCATTACTTTGCATTTTATATGAAATAAGTATACATATTTGTGTGTATTTTTTTTACTTAGCATAATGGTTTAGAGATTTACTTGTTTGTATCAGGAGTTCATTTATTTTTATTGCTGAACAGTATTCCATTGAATGGATACACATTTGTTTATTCACTTGATGGTGGATATTTAGTTGTCTTTAACTTTTGACTTTTCTTAATTAATTTTCTCTGAGCATTTGTGTGCAAGCCTTTGTGTGGACATGTGTTTTCATTTCTCCTGGGAAAATATGGAGGATTGGAATATCAGAGTTATTTGGTAGGTGTATGTTTAAGTTTTTAAGAAATGACAAACAGTTTTCCAGAGTGGTTGTACCATTTGGCACTCACCTGATCAGTGTATGAGAATTCCCATTGCTCTGTGTCATGGGTCTGCAAACTATACTTCTTGAGCCAAATTCAGCTGTACTTATAAAGTTGTAGTGGAGGAGAGGGTGTGGAGAAAAGGGAACCCTCTTGCACTGTTGGTGGGAACGTAAATTTATACAGCCACTATGGAGAACAGTATGGAGGTTCCTTAAAAAACTAAAAATAGAACTACCATACAACCCAGCAATCCCACTACTGAGCATATACCCTGAGAAAACCATAATTCAAAAAGAGTCATGTACCACAATGTTCATTGCAGCTCTATTTACAGTAGCCAGGACATGGAAGCAACCTAAGTGTCCATCAACAGATGAATGGATAAAGAAGATGTGGCACATATATACAATGGAATATTACTCAGCCATAGAAAGAAACGAAATTGAGTTATTTGTAGTGAGGTGGATGGACCTAGAGTCTGTCATACAGAGTGAAGTAAGTCAGAAAGAGAAAAGCAAATACTGTATGCTAACACAGATATATGGAATAAAACAAAACAAAAAAAAGTTCTGAAGAACCTAGTGGCAAGACGGGAATAAAGACACAGACCTACTAGGGAATGGACTTGAGGATACAGGGAGGGGGAAGCGTAAGCTGGGACAAAGTGAGACAGTGGCATGGACATATATACACTACCAAATGTAAAATAGATAGCTAATGGGAAGCAGCTGCATACCACAGGGAGATCAGCTCGGTGCTTTGTGACCACCTAGAGAGGTGGGATAGGGAGGGTGGGAGGGAGGGAGTTGCAAGAGGGAAGAGATATGGGGACATATGTATATGTATAACTGATTCACTTCGTTATAAAGCAGAAACTAACACACCATTGTAAAGCAATTATACTACAATAAAGATGTTAAAAAAAAAGTAAATTTCAACCCAGAATTCTACATACAATGAAAATATTCTGTAATGTAGGAGGCAAAATGAAGATACTTTTTAATAAAAGATAAGTAAGAGAATTCATTGTTGGCAGACCTGTACTTCAAGGATTGCTATAAAAAAGTCCTTCAGATTGAACAGAAATGATACCAGATAGGAATTTGGCACTTTAGGAGAAAATAAATAGCGTCAAAATTCGTTAAATATCTGAATGATTGTAAATTTCTTTAAAATACATATACTATTTAAAGTAAAAAAAAAAAAAAAAAAGTTGTAGTGGAACATAGCCACACTCATTTGTTTATGAATGAGCTGCTTTCATGCTACAAAAGCAGAATTAAGTAATTGTGACAAAAACCATATGGCCCTCAAAGCTTAAAATATTTACTATCTCGTCCTTTAAACAAAAAGTTTGCTGATCCCTGCTCTGCATCCTTGCAAAACTTCATGTTGTCAGTTTTTTAATTTTAGCCATTTTCATGTATATGGAATAGTATTTCAATGGGGCTTTAATTTGCATTTCCCTCATAACTAATGATAATGAACATCTTTTAATTTGCTTATTTGCCATCTGTATACCTTCTTTTCTAATAAATCTATTGAAATATTTTGCTAAATTTTTAAATTGGCTTTTTGTCTTACTAATAATTTTGAGTTTTAAGAGCATTTATATAATCTAGATACAAGTCCTTTTGTAGATATATATGTTTTGTGAATATTTTCCTTCGCTTTATAACTTTCTTTTTCATTTCCTTAAGTTTCTTTTGAATAGCAAAAATTTTAGTAGGGATCAAGTGCAATATATCATTTTTTTCTTCTTTTATGATTGTTGGATATTAAATCTTGCTTATCGCAAGGTTACATTTTTTTCTCCAGTATTTCTTCTAAGGGTTTTACTGGCTGAGTTTTGAAGGACTATGACCCATTTTGGGTCAATTTTTGGATGTAGTGTAAGTAAATGTCAAGACTAATCTTTTATTCCATGTCAACGTCTAGTTGTTCTATATGTTGAAAAGACGTGTTTTTCTCCATTGGCTTATCTTAGGAAATTCATCAAAAATCAGTAGCCTATTTCTGGTTTGTCTAATTTTCTCCATTGTCTACCCTTTTGCCAATAACACACTGTCTTGATTTTTGTATTCTTTTTTCTTTTTAATTTTATTAATTTTATTTATTTTTGGCTGCATTGGGTCTTCATTGCTGCGCATGGGCTTTCTCTAGCTGTGGCGAGCAGGGACTACTCTTTGTTGCAGTGCGCAGGCTTCTCATTGTGGTGGCTTCTCTTGTTGTGGAGCACGGGCTCTAGGTGTGCAGGCTTCAGTATTGTGGCATGCAGGCCCAGTAGTTGTGGCTCACGGGCCCTAGAGCACAGGCTCAGCAGTTGTGGCACACGGGCTTGGTTGCTCCGTGGCATGTGAGATCTTCCTGGACCAGGGCTCGAACCCATGTCCCTTGCATTGGCAGGCGGGTTCTCAACCACTGTCCCACCAGGGAAGCCCGATTTTTGTAGTCTTAAAATTAAATTGTATCAGATGACCAACTCAGCTATATTTTAAATTTTAAAATTTCTTTGGTTCTTCTAAGTGGTTTGCTTTCCCATAAAACACGCCCCCCCCAAAAAAAAGCCTCCTGAAATTTTAATTAGGATTTTGTTGAATTTATAAATCAACTTGTGTTTCTTTAGATATCTCATTATTATTGATGTTTAATTTCATTGTGGCCAGAGAACATACTCTGATATCAGTCATTTAAAATCTACCGAGAGGGACTTCCCTGGTGGTCCAGTGGCTAAGAATCTGCCTTCCAATGCAGGGAACGCGTGTTCAATCCCTGGTCAGGGAACTAAGATCCCACATGCCATGGGGCAACTAAGCCCATGTGCTCTATAGCACACATGCCGCAACTAGAGAGCCCACATGCGGCAACTACTGAGCCTGTGCACTCTGGAGCCCTCATGCCACAAAAAGAGAGAAGACTGTGCGCCGCAACGAAGAGCCCGCGCACCACAACAAAAGATCCCGTGTGCCGCAGCTAAGACCCGACACAGCCTAATAAATAAATAATAAAAAATGAAATAAAATTTAAAAAAATAATAATTTTTAAAAATAAATAAATAAAAAAATAAAATCTACTGAGAGTTGTCTTAAGGCCCACTGTGTGTGTTTCATACTGCATTTTAGATCCACTATGTGTTTACTGATCTATTTTTGTCTACTCATTTTAATAAAATCCCTTACTATGATTAGTCAATTTTAATTTTCTTCCCTTCCTTTAGTTCTGTCACTTATTGCTTCTTGTACTTTATGGTTCTTTCATAAGCTCGTACACATTTATGCTCAGTATGTCTTCCTGCTGAGTTGCCCCTTTTATCATTATGTACTGTTTCTTCTTATCTTTGGTGATGCTTTTGCCTTGATGTCTACTTTAGATGATATTAACATGGTCAACCCAGCATTCCTATGCTTAATATTTGCCTCTATTTATTTTCAAGTCATTTGTTTAATTAATGCTGAAGTTGAGCATTTAATGCATTCTGATTTCTGTTCTTTTGTCACATATATCCCCCCAATTTCCCACCAGAAAAAGAAAGCTTTTAGGATCTTACATTTGTCCCTGATATTCTGACATGTAGTTATGTCAGATTTGGGATTTGTTTTAGTTTGTGATCATTGCACTAAGCACTAAGCAGACCCTTTTAATCTGAAGACTTGTGCCCTTCATTTATGGGAAATTTTCTTGTTATATATAAAGATCTTTATACCTTTATGTCTATGTATAGATATATAAATACAGATAGATACAGATAGATTGATATATATGTATAAAATAATTATCTATATATATAAATAGATATGTGAAATATATATAAGAAATTATATATAATATATGTAATATATAATATGTATTTCTTCCCTGAGTTTTCTGTCTTTTCATTCTGTTGGCCCTAAAAATCTGATATTTGACTGCTTTAATTGATCCATTAATTTTCTTTAACCTATATTCCTCCATTTTGTGTTCTTGCTGTCATACTTTTTGGGAATTTTTCCTGGTTTTGTCTTCCGACAATTGTATTATAGTTCCTATTCCAGTTATCATAGTTTTAAATGCTAAGAGCTCTTTTTTGGTTCTCAATTTCTTTTTTCTTATAATCTTGTTTGTTTGCTTATTTATTTTTAAGAAATTAAATATATTTTATTTCTGGAAAATGTTCATTATAGTTTTGAGATGTTCTTCATGTCTTTCATCGTTTTTGTTTTCTCCTAGTTCTTTCAGTTGCTATTTTGAGGGGTTTTGTTTTCCATTCATGTTGTCAGATTTCCTCTTGAGTCAAGTAATTCTGAGCTGTCTATTGGTAAAATATCAAACCATTTTTGGAAGCATTGTATGGGTAGGCTCGGGGAGGGAGGGATTAGAGTGTATTTTATGGATCATTAGATTACACTTTGTATTGAAAGGTAAGCAAATCAGTCTTTTCGCAATGGACCACCAAATGATGATATGTGGGGTACTTTCTCTAGTGCTGTTTAATTTCTCCAATAGTTGGCAGAGGGACAATACTGAAATTGATCGTTGATATTTTGGGAGCAAATTGGGGGAAATGTTGACCTCCTTATTTTTATCCTGGTAAGGTATGCCTTTGAGCGCTCATCATCTCCCAGTTTCCTTAGAGTGAGTGGGTTTGCTTTTCTTCAGAGGTCTTCTAACTCCACTTTGTCAAGTTTATTCGAATTCCTTATCCCCAAATTTCCTTAAAGTCTTATATTGCTGTGATCATTTTTATCATTCTCTTGGTCCTAGTGGATGAATATATTTCTGTTTCCTTGTTTGTTAACTCTCTTATACCTTTACTGGGGCTAAGGGAGGGAGAAGAGATGGATTTGTATGTTTAATCTTCCTGGTTTAATTGGAATTCATATTATATTCTTAACAAATAATCAGATATTGTATAAACAGATTTATAAACTTAAATATGATTATGAACGATGGTGATGTGTTTCCAGAGGTTTGATAGGCAGAAGAAAGAATTTCCTAAGTTTCTCAGGAACAGATATCTAGACCAATGATTAATTACACTTTCCTCCCTTGTGGCCATATCTTGAGAATCATTTTATAACTTATTGGCACCTTTACTATATGAAGAGAAGAAAACTCACATGTCTCCATTCTAATACATACTAAGAAATTTTACTAAGAGATTCAGTAGAGGAGGGATTGGAAATTATTGGCTAAAACGATGCTTTGAGATTATCTGCAGATTTCATTACTCATGTTATTTCTGTTCTCCTATTACCATAGATAATTGACTATAGCTTAAGTGGGAGTATAGACTAAAATACAGTTACAGCTCATCTGGGTTTCATCAAAACTGTATCCCTGTTGGGGCACAACTGGACTTTGAAACAAGTTATGTCTGGAAGTACTACCCAGAGTCATCAGAGATTTGCCTGAGGTCTGAGACAGTTGCTGTGGAAACTATCCCACTCCACTCTTCTTTAGTGAAACCTCAACCAACAGCAGTTAGCCAGAACTGAAAATAAGAAAAAGTGAAGAAATAAGCAAAAAGAAACAGGTATTAACATTAGTTGAATTTGTAGACTGTTGTACATAGATCCATGTAGATTAGTTATTATGAATGGAGTTTCTGGAACAATTAATTTTAGTCAACACTATAAACATTAAGGCTCAGATCCTCAAGTTTTTGAGGAATTTTGTCCCACATCATTCTAAACATGTGGTCACAAGTTCCTTGAACTTTCTTTGTTAAGCACAATTGTGTTTTGTTTCTAAAAGTGAAGTTAAAAAAATTCAGACCAAAACATAGAATTAATTTTTAATCAGAAAAGCAGCGACATTCAGATGAGATTATTTAACAGTCTGTATTTTAAGTAGTGCTTTTCTAAATATTATTAAAAATCTCAAAAAAGTATATCAAACGGTATTCAGAAAGCCATCTTACTGAATAATATAACAACTGACATGATTTGAAATGGTGTTAAAGCTGTAAATACATTGTCAAATTGTCAAATTGTGATTTTTTTGGGGGGGGAGTTGGGAATTTTGAAGTGAAAATACATTTTTTTAAATGATGGTATTTATAAGATTTTTCACCAACAATACTCACAATACTAAATTCTCCTTGTATAGTGATTTAAAAGCTATCAAAAGGAGTATGGGGATACAAAGATGAATAAAAGCGTGTTTAATCATAGAGTATTCCTAGGATATCTAAGATCAGTTACCTCAATAGAAAAATCAATTGCAGATCTACGATTATTTAAGAACACCCCAAATTTCCCTGTTAAGCAGTCAAGAAGTCCCTATACACAATGACAACTATAACTTGCTATATAGACTGCCATTCTGCCATAGATTCAGTTGGTAAGGAAATTATGATATCAAATGGATTGAAACACATTGCTATTACCAGGTAATATGCAAAACATATCCATCCCTTGCCATGAATCTCATCCAATTTTTAAACTAGTGGATGGGTGTGATGCTCGAATTCATAATTAAAAAGAAGATACACATGTTGAAGTGGCTATTTTGAAGAAACTACATGAAATGGTTTTATCAATTGGTCTGCCAAAATGCCTAATTTCAATCTCATCCATTCATCTAGCTAACTCCGTATAAACTTTCACATCTCGGCTCAATGCTACTTCCATAAGAAAAGCCTTCGTGTTTTACAGTATTGTCATGCTTAAAACTTCTTGTTCAATGCTATCTTTTATATGTTATATTTTCTATTAAGTTAGTGATTGTGATTCTCTATTTACTGTTTTATTCACTAGTAGTTGCTCAGTTAATATATTTATTATTATTGAGCTTATATTTAAACATTATATATTTTGCTTAATTATTATCATGGTTTCTTATTGCTTTCAGTAAAATATGAGAATACCTATGAAAGTGGCTTTCACTTATGGATTTATGGACATGTTTGAATTATCAAATCCAAACTATGATAATGACTATTATATCATAAGCTTTTGCAAAGTTATCCTAAATGTGTTGTTGACTTATTTTCAAAATCATAATAAAAATCCTTGATTATAACCTAAATTTAAGTGCAACCAAGAAGGGGTACACTATATAGTAAAAAAAAAAAAAAAAAAAAAAAAAAAATGTCTAAAACTTTGGCTTGAGTATCAGAAGGAATTAATTACAATTTTTTACTTACTAGTTGTTTCGTTTTACCAAAGAAAACAAAGTTAGAACAGGAAGAATTTTTAAAAATGATTCTGCACAATTCTTTTAGGTATAAGAATGAAAGAAGTGAGGAGAGAAAAGCACAATGATTTGTCCCAAATAACCAGAGTCAATAGAAAGCGTAGGTATAGAAGACAAATTTTTGAAAGCTATAAAGACACTTTTTCTACTGCAAACATGTGGACTTCATTTTAGTTATTTCCCTCCTTAAGAATTGTGTTCTTTAGAAAAGTTGTGCCTCAAGCAAAAAATAAATGATACCATTCATGTTTCGTGAATGAAGTAAAATCTTTCTCTCTACAGCCTGGTCACTTAATGTAAGAATATCCAACAAAAATAACAAACCTAATGCCACTCATTTAACAACAAAATGATGCTGTCAGCATTTTGATTAATGTCTTTTGAATCAAGAGACCATTGTCTTATAGATAAATTCTAGAGCAATTGATAGTCTAGACTCTGAAGTTGGATGGAGGTGCCTTCTAAATTAAATCCTTTCATATCCCACAGGCTGAGATCATGCACATCTGAGATGTGTTAGTTGAAATTCCACACAATCCTCAGTTGCCAAGTTTGCATGGACTGAACATGATACAAAAAGCAAAGAAGCTAAGAAAAATTAACATTAAAAAATGAATATTATACAAAGGTCCTACACACAGCAGTGAGACGAGAAGGGCCCCTAGCATTCTCCATTCACAGATTTAAACCTGAAGTTGAACTATACTTAACCCCAAGAAGAAACTCTGAAGGTAGGGAAAAGAGTTTCAAGACTGAGCAACCAAAAGTGAAATAAGTCAGAGACAGACAACTACTGTGTGATCTCACTTATATGTGAATTGTAAAAAGCTGAAACAAAGTAGATTGGTGGTTGCTAGGGATTGGGGGTGGGGGAAATGAGGAGAATTTGGTTAAAGGATACAAACTTCCAGTTACAAGATGAGTAAAGTTCTGCGGATCTAGTGTACAGCATGGTGTCTATAGTTAACAGTACTTTATCGTGTACTTGAAAGTTGCTGAGAGAAGATCTTAAATGTTCACACACACACACACACACACACACACACACACAGAGTAATGTGAGGTGAGGGCTGTGTTAACTAACTTTATTGTGATGATCATTTCACTATACATATGTGTATCAAATCATCATGTTGCAAACCTCAGACTTACCCAATGTTATTTGTCAGTTATATCAAATAAAGCTGGAAAAGAAAGATTGAGTAACCAATTAATTCAGAGGTATGGTGTGAACAGCTTTCTGTTGGGGACACATAATACAAGATGTGATTCTTTCCCTCAAGTATCCGGCAATTTAATTGAAGATGTACTTTTCTCACCATTTTACCAGTTCAACATTCATTTCCTGAATATTTAGAGCATTCAGGTATTATGATAAATCTTTGGTAAAAGAGGAATAAAAATAAGTGCCCTATAATCAGAGGAATGTCATCACGGGAGCAATATAGTAAAATTTTCATTAAAATATGGTAAGTGCTAAGATGGCAGGGTGCCCACTTCTCAGTATTTGCTTAGCCTTCATAGAACTCCCAT
Source organism: Eschrichtius robustus (assembly GCF_028021215.1). Classification (NCBI taxonomy): domain Eukaryota; kingdom Metazoa; phylum Chordata; class Mammalia; order Artiodactyla; family Eschrichtiidae; genus Eschrichtius; species Eschrichtius robustus. The sequence continues at coordinate 50,344,429 of NC_090831.1, read as the reverse complement.
GAGAAGAATATAGGAATTTAATTTATTTAATTATGGTGATAAATATAGGCAAATAACCTAATATGAAACTGGCCAAAGCATATAAATAGGAAATTATATCAGACTAGACTATAATGTGCAGCAAGCATATGAAAGGATGCTAAAGCTTACTAGTTGGAACCTGCCAACTATAGCAGTAATGAGATGCCATTTTTCTTCCATCAAGTTGGTGAAAATTAAAAAGAAGAAAACAAGTCAGTGATTTCTAGGGTTCCAGGAAGTAGGCTCACTCATTACTAGAGAGAATCCAAATGGCCATGAATTCATGAAAACTGATCAAGAATAGGTACTAAAATGAAAATGCATATATTTTAATAAAATAACAACTAACAAACAAGTAGGGCAAATCAACAAGGACAAAAGTGAAAACTCCTCCAAGAGTATCCAAATCTTCACTACTGGGGAAGAGTTAAGTAGTGCGGTTTTAATCTGGACTATTGACTATTACACGTTAATTAACAGCACGGGTCAGATCTATGCATTTGACTGGAGGCCTATTCATGATGTATGTTTCATGAAAAACTGTTTTTGCTAAACAATGTTTATGTTGTGATGCTTTTTGTAAAACAGATTACATAGAACTCAATCGATATGATATATGTATATACATATATGTATACATATGTACATGTTCATCAGTGTGAAGAAAGATGTGGAAGAGGCTGGTGCTGATCTTGGCAGCCTGGGGCATGAGGAAGGGAGTTAATGTAGGTGATTTAATGTAAAATTTTCCCCTTACATAGCTCCTTATATTTTCACTAGTTGAGGTGAACACATGTTGATTTTGTTTGAAAATATTTATTATAACAAAACATAGATATTCTGGGAAATAGTGAGATGAATGCACTTGAAATATTTTTTTGGATTATTAATTGTTTGTCATTTATAGACCTGTGGCTTTTCCCCATCCATTTGTACAGGTAATCAAGAGATTAATAATATTACTTCTAAAATTAAGATATTATAAACCAAAATAAAATTGTTAGGGTTTTTTACACTAATTTGTGAATTATTTTTCTATCTTTCACCGCACCTACTAATAGGTAGGTTGGAGTAGGTAGCGTTGTACAGTAACACTTTATAAATGTGTTATTGTACATACACGAATAGTCCATACACAGAATGTAAGAAACACCATTGATTAATGTTCAGAGAGGAGCCCTGACATATCTACATAAATCAACATGCAATTGTGAGAAAGCAACTCCAGCTCCTTTGAGAAGATATTCTTTCATGAAACTGAAGTGCTCCTGACCTGGGTCTGAATAAGTAATTTTGTCAGTCCACTGCTCAGGGCACTGTGGATAAAACCATGAGGCTGATACTTCACAGCAGTGATTGGCCCAGATGTTTGAATTTTGATTATGTTTGAGATGGAAACATTCAAAAATATGTGCTTTAATTATAGACATGGAAATAATTATTTCTCTGCCTCATCCATCACCCTGCCAAGGCTGAGAGATTTTAACTACTGCTTTGTCCAGTGCATTTGTAAACAGACATTCTGCAATTCTGCTAGAACTGTTTTCAAATTACTACTTGTATATAATTTGCTTCAAGAAATATGTAAATGAATACTCACATACATACATTAATATATTCACCGATTATTTCTCTACTCTCTGGTCCACATGAAAAAACTTTCAGAGAACCAGGGAAGATATTTTTCACAACAAAATAACCTACAAAACATACACTAATCTTTGACTTTTAAAATACATCCAAAGGTCTTTGTTGTGGCTAATCCCAATTTTCTAATAGAAAGAGATGCAACTTCATATCACTTTTATACATTCTTTTTAAAAATTTTATTTATTTATTTATTTATTTATTATTGAGGTATAGAGTCACATAAGTTTCAGGTGTATAACAGTGATTCACGATTTTTAAAGGTTATACTCCAATTATAGTTATTATAAAATATTAGCTATATTCCCAGTGCTGTACAATATATCTTTGTAGCTATTTATTTTGTACATAGTAGTTTATAGTACCTCAATATTCCACCTCTATCTTGTGACTTTTATACAATATTTATTTACACATTTTTGCAACTACCAAATTTTGTGGATCACAAAGTGAGAAATTCTATCTTCTGTGATAAAGTTTGCTGAGAAGAAATTAGGAATATTTCTGATTTGTATGTTTCATGCTTCCTACACATTTTTATATGATATTGCCTTCAAGTAAGTAAACTCTTGAGCATCTCCTTCATTTTCAGAATAAAGGATCTCAAGTATTTTAAGTTTTATCTACTCAGGTAATTAAATGGGACCCAGGGTTTTCATAAAGAAAACCCTGCATATCGTAGTGATAGACTTTTTTTTTTTTTAAGTCAGGCATCACTATACTGCATTCTGAATAAATTATTTAAATACATTCATGAAATTAGCTATAATTTATAGCAGCAATTTCTATATCAAATCTTAGTTAAACCATATATCATACTAAGCACATATTCTACTTTCCCATTTTACCTTCCAAAGAAGCACTGACAATTAGGCACCATTTGACATTTGTCATGCTTATCGTCACAGCTGCAGTGACACTAAAGGAGACTACGAATGGCGAGAACAGCTTTTTGTAAAGAGTAGAAAGTAAAGGAAAATAACGATTGCTTCTCCTTTGCTTTGAGTGGTTGGAGGCAGATAAGCGGATTTGTAGTGAGGTCATCAGTCACAATGGGGTGGTAATTTGAAAATGGATTAGTTTAGAAGTAGCGATTTCTGCTCCATGGGCTTCAGTGCAAAAGTCTACCTGATTCTGTAAGAGACCTCATAAACTGGCAGAGATCAATGCCTACCTAATGTGCCATTATGCACTGGGCACACTTCAGTGATTACAGCACAGCTGTGGCTGGGTTTTGCTTGATAGTTCCTTAGCACTTGCACCACAGGTGCTCCACACAATTATTTTTCCCAAAGGAATAGACTCTTTGGGGAATTAAAGTGGACGAGAGAGGCTTTTCTTCCTAAGAAGCTTTTCACTTTTAAACTGAAGAATGAACAGTGTCAGATGTCAGTAATGTCAGCCCAATAACAAAGACTAAACAACTTATGAGAAGGAAATCATCCTATATTATATGTCTGGATGGCACTTTCTTATGTTTAAAATTTTATTGCATAAGACTATCTGACTGTGTATCTTGAAAGAACATGACAATACAAATTCCAAGTTGGAAATGTTCACTGTTTTAAAGATTATAATTTCATATCGAAATGTAAGAGCATTAACAAGTATTTAAGTTGTTTAGCTTTTCTTACAGGCCATGCAAATTAGTTGGCAACAAAGAATGAGAAGGAATTCGGTCAAATGAATTTACAACAAAATTTGAATATGAGATACCTTACCGATAATCCTTAGATTCTTATGCTCAATAGGTTTCTTCACTATTGCTTGCAAATGTTATGCGTAGGAGCAATGAATAAAATATTAAAGGCAGGTAAAATAATTTGAAATGTAAATCCATATAGTATAAATTAATAAATTCTGTTTTATACTTTAAACAAAGGAATATTAGTAATGTTAGTTATATGAAACTTTCCATTTTCAGCTCTTTAAATTTGATATGATACGTAATGAGATGGTATGAACAACATTCCGGGGTAATGCATCACACAGAAAGAAATTTATTGAGAATAATTTGTGATTAATTCCTTGGCACTAGTTGGAATAATATCTGGTAAATGGTCTGAACCCTTTGAAGTCCTTTTTTCTTCCTTTATTTAAGATAAATAATGTGTTTATAGTTAATAACCAAATTTAGCAGCAACATCAGGTTTCATTTTGCTGGCTGACCTGTTCTAGGGAAAAGGAATACAATTACAATGATTAGCAAACCATACTCTTTAAGATTTTAGGGGCATATAAAAGGGTTTCCTGTCCCAAATCATTCCTCAATCTGCTCACGCAAAATCCTTTCAAAAAGGAACATTCATCTAATCCACAGTTAAATATATTAATCTCTAAATTAAATATTCCTAGTAGAGGTAACATACTAACTTGAAATAGTTTAGTACATATAACAAGGATGGTGACAGTCCCATTTAATACTTCCAAAGAATTATGTTCAAATTCCAAATGGATAATTAATTTTAAAAAAAGGACTTAATTCAGAAGAGAACTGTTGCCATGTTTAGGGGACTCACCATGCCATATGGAAAAAAAAAACTTATTGGGAAAATTGGGGAAAAGAGGCAATTTGAAGGCTATCACATGAAAGGAAGATGAAGTTTCAGCTGTGTAAATCCACCAGGGAATACTTGGAATACTCCCTGGCTCCTTAGACATAATAGATAAATAGGAAGAATAACATTTTAGGTTATAGAACAATCTAAAAAATATAATGAATGGAATGAGCTATGTTGAAATTATTACAAACGGTAATCCTTCTCCAAGGGTATTGAGCTCAGAGAAGAGATCTTTGGATTCTGAATTAGCCATGGTTGCAGGCATATTCTTTAATATTTTGTGACACTATTGTTTTATTCATAAAATAAGTGGGTTAGTCCTATTTTTAAATAATAGAAATTATCTCCTAGGTGCCTCTTATTGGGTGTATTAGATGACCTAAATTTGGGATTAACATATACACACTACTATTTATAAAATAGATAATCAACAGGGACCTACTGTATAGCCCAGGGAACTATATTTTATGATAACCTATAAAGAAAAATTCTGAAAAATAAAAATTATCTCTAAATGAATAGATAAATACTTTGTGTGTTACATTTTTAAAATGATCAAGATGGAAGTATCCATTGCCTGAAGTATAGAAAAATAAGACTCCACATTGCGTTTATATGTGGAGGGGGTGATGATTCTCAAAGAGAAATACTGGAATACAGAAGGTAAATTTTTCTTTCCTTCCCATGTTTCTAAAGCCAGCATTGATCCTTTTTATAGTTTTTGTATAGTGTCATGAGCTTAATATAATTAATCTAGTTAAATACTCACTCTCAGTGTCCTATAATGACTTTCTATTTAAGGCAAACCGCAGAGGCACAGTCTGAGCCTACAGATATTATGGCAAACCTGTTGCGAACAAAGAACATTTGAAGCGTTTGGTGTAGCTGGCTTACACAACGGCACACTGGACAGAATACTGCAGGTACTAGTTTTTCCAAACTTGCCTCCATTTAATATACATAATCATAAATCTGAAAAAAATGTTTTTGGCCTACTTTTCAAGGAAAAGAAATCCATAGACAAGGATTAAAATAAACTCATTGAAGAAACTGTTGTAAAAATTTAGTAAATAAGATGAAGATTTGCATTATTTGAGAAGTAAGAGCTTTGGTTAAAATGGTGACTGGAATGGACAGTTCCTCACAATTCATTCTTGGAAAAATAATCCAATTAGAAAGACTTGTCAAAGACATGCTTTTCTGAAATTATTGAAAAATGGAAAAGAAACTTCACATTTGAATCAAATGGGATGTCACCTTAACATAAAACAAGATAATAATAATAACAACAGATGTAGCAGGTTATGGGTTTTCAGAAACCAAATAGGCTGGGGAAAAGCAATGAAGAACAGAAAGGAATCAGGCCTGGTAGAAGAGGAACACTCTTCCAGTGATATTATTTGGCAGAATGAATTTGAAAATACATCTGAGTGGAGTTTGGATTAAGAGAATGATAAAAGAAACAGAGAGATGACGATACATTGGAAAAGCAAAATAGATGATCGTTTTCAGCTTTAAAAATGCTATGATTCTAGGCTTTAGATGATTTGGCATGAAAAATTAAGAGAACATGGCAAGTCTAGTTATTCATAACAAAGTAAGATAATGTGAACTTTATTGAGTTATTATATTCATTGAGGGATAAAAATACCTTGACTCTGGTGTAACTTAGATGGAGCAGAACCTGGGATGGTGCCTGGTGTGTAGTTAGGGTCAGTCATCTTTTAATTGAATTATCCCACTCATTTCAGTAGATGCTGAGTTAACTACTTAAGGAACTTCTTTGCTCTGTGTTTGTGTGTCTTAGAGAAAATACTTATATTTTCTAAAAATTGTGTAAGTATAGATACAATGTATAACTTATTGCTTTTACATATTAAATATAATTATTGATGATATGAGTTGCATCAAATATTAAGAACCTTGGAAATACATTATTATTGCATTCTTAAGTGGTGCAAATGTAATTCCTTGCATTTAAAAAGTTGAAGCATATACAACATACTCAGGAGCCTAAAACAGCAGAGCAGAGCATTAAAGAATCAGTCTTCAGTGCAGAGGGAGAGTAGCAGTAGAGTTCAAAAGTTGCCTACCTTTGAGGGCTGGCTACTTCTTTGAATTCTATCTGCTATTTTGCTAAACTTTTGCTCAAATTCTCTAAGGCCTGTTTCTACAGAATGGGAAGAAACAATAGTACCTGTATCACAGAGCTATTCTGAGGAAATGAGTTGAAGTAGTAACAGTTTTTCCAAGAAATGTTAGCTACCATTATCTAATAATATGAGAATCCTATCAAACTAAAGGTTGTAAATGGAGAGCTTTAAATACTGTTTTCTTTTTACTTTCCTAGAGAGTCATATTTGTTACTTATTCTTTAACCAGAGTCTGTAACTTTCGATAAAAGTTTTTCAGCCGTCCTTGAGTAATTTTTGTTTTAGAAAGCGAGGTAATAAATATATCAAAATGAAATTCTAAGCCCACTCCTTCCTTCAGCTGCTTTACTTTCTATCTGTTCTACATTCCCTCACTGTCTGGCACTGAATTCAATGACTTCAAAATGTGAATGAGAGTTTGATGTGGATGAGTGTCAAACCAAAGCCACCACTACTACGTTGAGGTGCCTTGTATTTATTTCCTTTTTTTCCCCTTAAAGTAAAAAAATCCGCTGCTCTGCAGGGTTTTAGCTGTGATGGGGGAGGAGGTGAATTAAAATGTTTTAAACAAAATTTAACATGCCAAGACTTCAATGGAATTTCAATCATTATAGTGTATGCATATTTGCTGAAGGCTATGCTTTTGCTAATGTAAACAGCTATTTTGTTTCTTTCCCAACAAGTTGCCTGTTACCAGAGAAAATATCTCTTTGTATGCAGCTTCTTTTGTGTGAACCATCTTGCTAGTTAAATGCAAAACGAGCAAAATATTCAATGAAATTCTCAAAAGATAAATAATAATAATAAAGGTTTTTATGCTAGCCTTTATATTTGTTGGTTAAAATGTTTGACATCACCAGCCTTTATGTCTTAATATTTAGTTGAAAAGAAATGTAACTTTACTATTAAATGATTTGGGTTTAGTACTTCCTCTTGCCATAACCACATTTTTTAGGAATTCCATCGTGTGTGGGTGTTTGTGTGCATGCGTATGAACATACATATTTTTTTCTTGTATACCTTTGTTATACCTGTATTGCTTTCATTTCCTGGAAGGGCTTTTAGTAGAGCATACAGTCAAAATTCTTTGGATTTGCCCTTTGCTTCATGTCTTCCCTCAGGTTTTCAGGCACCTGCTACATTGTCTTCTGTAGTTAAACAGTAAAGGAAGTAGACTCATTGCAGAGGGAAGTTTGATTTTCTTCTCTGAAACCACCTGGCAACTGTAGATAAACGGTATATGTAAGGGGGGAGAAAATTTCTTAGGACCTCCACAATTACAACACAATAAAAAAAAAAAAAAATGAAGCTGTAGTTACACTGTCGAGCATAAAAGAGTACAAGAGAATAAATCATAGAATGTGCCCCACCAAGCACACATTGAGACCTGCTGTTTTCCCTGTGGGTGTTCACATGACTTTGATTTTCATCTAATGACAAGAAAACACAAACATTGGCAAAAGCTTTACTCGAGTTTTGGTGACCCCACTGTGTTAAATAGGACTTGAATTTGAGTGCCTAAAGAAAACTTCTGTATGATATGTTTGTTTGGCTTTTATTCCCAGAAACTTAACAGTCCCATCAATGAAAAAAGAAACATCATCTAGAATATGGGAAAAAGTGTTTTGATAGGGAGATTAAAAAATAAGCACATTCTCCTTCCTCATGACCTTTGTTATTAATAACTTTGAAAAAGTCATTCCATTCATAGGACACAGTGATTAAAAGGGATCCAAACTTCTGTTTGAATTGTTCAATACTCTTTACAGCATAGGATGCTCTAGTTGAAGGTCAAGAGTCATTTTAGTTTTTGATGAGTGTGAGGAAATGAAGCAGATTTTTACATCCTAAGGTTGACCATCTACCTAGCCTTGTCTGCTCTCACTCTGAAATTTTGTAGGTAAAGTCTAAAGACCTTAGGTGGTGATATCGTCGACTAGGATGGATTTAGGGCTGCATCTGCTGTTCTATGTTTCAGTATCTCAGAATCTAATTTTCGGATAGTTCTTGAGTCATAATTCTTGAAAGAAAGGAGAATGCAATACTTAGAGAAGGGTAAGATAAGCTAGTCTTTGAAAATTAGGAGAACCAGGTTAAATATTTCCTTAATAGATAGCCCCTTTGCTGTTTCTACTAATCAGTGTCAGCCAGCTCTTGAAGTAAACACCTGCTCAGAGACAGGTACACATGGCATTTACTTTAGAAGATAATGTAGGTGCTCAATTTTTCTTAAATTTAGACCTTATTATAAATCAGTAATCTGCTTTCCTTGTATAATGCAACTATCTGGATTTTAAAAAAGAAAATAATGCTCATTTTTGGAAGTGATATTAATCATAACACTCTCATTTAAATATTTTCTATACACTGTAGGAAAATTTCCTCTCCCAATCTAGAATAGAGGTAGTTTTCTACCATATCCAGTCAGTTGCCAAATTTTCTATATTCTTCTCTAAAATATTATATTTTTCTATAATTTTATTATTTTATTTTCACTGATGTTACTTTTCTTTAGGCCCTTTTAACCTTTCACTTAGTAAATTACAGCACAAGGAAGGAATTACAGATTGTTTTGAGTATTTTCTGGAATTTTAAGCCTGGAAAGATGACATTAAAAGTAGTAGTTAAAATTAAAAAATTGAAGAGAAAGATGAGCTTAGTTTTGACCAGATTCAGCTTGATACACTCGTTCAGAATTACCAGCACACAGTTTAATGCATGCATGTGTCTGTGTTTGAATGTATCATAGAAAAGGTCAGCATGTATGTTTTGATATACTGATTCTAGATTGGTATAATCTTGGGTGTTCTGAGAACAAAGATTTAAGGTTTGAAAGATTAAGTAGGTTTGCAAGCCAAGCTACCCATTATAACCCATGAAACTTACACACATACACACTTTTTGAAGATTAACAATCCATGTTAAACTATTAAATACCTTACATAATTTTACTATTTTATTTATATAATTTAATTAACTATTTCTAAAATTTATTTCATTATGATAGTTTTTTTGAAAATTTTTCAAAGAGAAAGCGAGAGAGCACAGCTGTTACTATATAGAAATGCAAACATTTTTTCCCTTAGAAAACACTGATTTAACTTATCTAATGAGTAGAGAAGTCTGCAAAAAAGGGTGAAAGAAGAGGTTTCTAAACTTTAAGGATAGGGAGATGACAGAAGATGTTTTAGGATAAGAAAGACTTAATTGTGTTTATTAATAGATAATGGGGGAAAGTCAATAGTGGTAGCATGAAATTTCAAGAAATTATAAAGATGATAAAAAAGATCATGAAGGCAATAAAAATAGATAATATCAATTTAATCACTAACATAAAAATGAGTTCATTTAAAAAGCTTTTGCGGACAGCATTCTGGAGTTTTGAGAAATGATATGGCAAGTTTAAGGAGAATAGAAGTATTTTGTAATAGCCACAAAAGGAAGTGCAAAAAAAAGCCCACTAGGAAATTGAGGATAAATAAAAGTATTGTAAATCAGCTTTGAGAGTCCAGCAGTGGTTGAAAAATGTGAGTTGACTGTGAAGTTGGTTGAAAGTGGTAGATTTATTCCAGTTAAGGATGATGAGTTGATACGGTTATGGACAGGGGTTTCTGTGTGTCACCTCTGGCCATGCAAGTTTCGTGTCATCAAGGGCTCAGATGATTTTGAATGTTATGAAAGAGATCATTTAAAATGGATGATAAAGAAATCCCACTTCCACATAGCTTCTGGATGGCAGCCGAATGGCTACCTTCTCTCTTTCCTTAAATATCTATGAAGATTTGAAAGATAAAGAAAATGTCTCAACACTATCAAAAAAACATTGTAATAATAATAGTGAACATTTATTGAATTCTTACTATGTCAAGCCAGTATAGTCATATGTATTGACTCAGTTTATCTTTGCTAATATTTTATTATTATCCATAAATTATTCCCATTTTTCAGCTGAAGAAATTGACGTAGGGAAATTAAGTAAAATACTCAAGTTTGCATAGCTAGTGAACAAGAGTTGGATTTGAACCTAGTGAATGTGGCTACAAAGTCTGTTCTTTTAAACACCGCATTATATTGTTTAACATCAAAACCTATGAGAAATGATAATAATTTCAAGTTGGAACAAGGTGAGAATACAACTGGAATGACAGAAACCCAGGCTTCTGTTGATGACCTAAACTGTTTTCCCCTTTTTTTCTTGGCGAGAGGAGTAGGTGATCTCTTTCTAATCCTATCCAAGTACAGCTCATGTGTGATGCCCACTTAATTATCAACACGCTAACACCAGATCTAACTTCCACACAGCTGCCAGGTGACTCCCTGGGACTTAGCAACAGATCATGCTCAGCAGTTTCCCCTGGCTGCCCGTTCTTTCCTTCAAGTGGTCTTCCTAGGGCTGCTGGCCTTTCCTTTTAGCACCACAGACTTCTTCTATGGATGATTGTTATGCTAATCTCACCCTGCTTGGTCCAGCTCTTACAGTAGTGGAGAAGTAAGGAGGCAAATAGAATATAATCCTTATATCAGAACTGAGTTTTCCAAGTAATAAATCTTTGATCTCAACAATTAGAGAAAATGCTAGTGGCTTGAAAAATGCTTTTGAAAAACTTAAGAGCAATCACTGTAAATTTTAAGCATGACATGCATCCTCTTACATAGCAGTAAATTTAAAATCAAATTGAACACAGTCCATATAACAAAAATATAGATGTCAAGGACACATGAGATTAAAGAAAAAGACAAAGAAGAAGTACATCTGTTATAGTAGTAAATTGGGAAAATTCCATCTTAAGATACATTCTCTCACTTAGGGGAAAAAACAAATTTCAGTGATACACCATTTGAAAGATCAAATGCCTAAAATTTGGTATCATGAAGATTTTTAAAATTTTAACAGAAAAATGAAAATCCAAACAATGGGTGAAACTCTATCAAGTCATTAAAATTAGAAGAAAAGTGACAATGCAATTTTAATATTTCTATATAGGCATTTCACCAAAAAAAAGATTAAATGGGACAAAGAATTACACTGATTGGAAAACACATAATTCATAATATGGACATAATGTAACTTTAACTCTGCCACACATTGCAATGGTATAGTGATCTTTTACATTAAGCTTCCTACCACCAAGGAGCTCCTATTTTGAGCTCAAGGGGCCATGTGATTCATGCCGATGGAGGTATATACAGAATGCTGTGGAGCTATATACTGAATAATATCTAAATAGACTGGGAGATCAGACAATACTGAGGTGATTTTTATTAGGAATAAGTTACATAAATATGACAGTACTTGTCCAGATACAGAAGAGAAATATTATATAACCACAAAGACCATGCATACAGCAGGCCAGTATCACACATTTCCCGTGCACACTGGCTTCAAATTATGATGCGTTTGACTAACTGCAAAAAAGTTTTCATTTATCTTCTATTGTTTCATATAAAAATATTTGTTCTGCTTTGTTTGCTTTCATCCTTTTTATTAAACACAATTTTATTTGGAAAAAATTCCAGGTTACCAAAAAATGTCAAGAATGGTACAAAGAACTCCCATGTATCCTTTACCACCATTTGGTTTTGACAACTGCCCAGGCAGTTATCACGACTGAATCCAATCCAGCCTGGTGCCTTGCACTCAGTGGTCACGTCATTCTCGGCTCCTTCAAAAAGAGCAGTTCTTCAGTCTTTCCTTGACTTTTACAACCTTGGCATGGTTGGAGATTACAAGGCATTCATTTTGTAGAATGTCCCTCAGTGCAGTATTGTCCAGTGTTTCCTCAAGGTCATACCTAGGAATATACCTATAAGGTTATGCATTTTTGGCAGGAATGCACAGGAGTCATTCTGTGTCCTGTCAGTTTGCCTGTGATATTTGTGTCTCATTACGGTCATATTGCCTTTGATAATTTGATTAAGGTGGTCACTGCCACGTTTTTCCACTAGAAAGTTACATTTCTTTTTTCTCTTTGTAATTATTAAGTATTTTGCAGGGAGCTATTTTGAGATTAAATAAATATCCTGTTTCTTTTAACACTTCATTCATTAATTTTATTTTATTTTTTTATCTTTTATTTTTTAAATTTAAGTATGGTTGATTTACAGTGTTGTGTCATTCATTAATTTTAGAAACTGTTGATATTTCTTGCCTGTATTATTACTTTGATGATTATTGATGATTATTTTCTAATTTCATTTATCACAATGCATTTATTATTTGATACTCTACTGTAAGAGAGAGATTTTTCTTCTCATAATTCATTTATTCATTTGTTTATATCAGTGCAAACTAAAGAATTCTAATTTTATTCAGTGTGTTATAACCATTACTATAATTGTCCAGAGTTGATCAGCAAGAGTCCTTTAAGCTAGATCCTCTATCATTTTGACATGTCTAAATCATTCTTTGAGTACTTCGATACTATCTGGTGCACACAATGTTCTAGAATCATCTTGGAGTTGCTGCAGCACAGAAATTAGCCATTTCTTCAGGGAGCCCTGGTTCCTTTCATAGGAAAATACCATGTAGAAACCAAGATCATGTGCTTTTGATTCTTGGGATTTTGCTACTCATAGGCCCTCTCAGTGGACAGAGCTAGGTAATATATGTGTTTACACTTACACACATGCACATACAGAACTTTTCATCTATATCTGTAACTATACTTATATCTATATATTGAACTATGACTTCATGCTAATAAATCCAATTTTTTAAGACCAATTTTTTAGAGAAGTTTAGATTTAAAGCAAAATTGATGGTAAGGTACAGAGATTTCCCATGTACCCCCTACCCTCACATATGCATAGCCTCTCCCATTATCAACATTCCCCCACCAGAGTGGGCCATTTGTTACAATTGATGAACCCGTATTGACACATCATAATCACCCAAAGTCCATGGTTTACTCACATGGATTCTGACTTTAGTGTTTTATCTAAAAAGTTGTAGACATAATCAAGGTCATCTAAGTAGTTTTCTCCTATGTTATTTTTTAGGAGTTTCATACTTTGAATTTTACATTTAAGTTTGTAATCCATTTTGAGTTAATTTTTGTGAAGAGTACAAGATCTGTGTCTAGATTCATTTTTTGCATGTGGATGTTCAGTTCAGTTGTTCCAGCACCATTTGTTTAAAAGACTATCTTTTCTCCATTGTAATGCCTTTCCCCCTTTATCAAAAATCATTTGAGTATATCTATGAGGTGAGGTTCTATTTCTGGGCTTCCTCTTCTGTTCCATTGATCTACTTGTCTATATTTTTCACCAATAACACACTGTTCTGATTACTGTAGCTTTAAGACTGTAGTCTTGCAGTCAGGTGGTGTCAGACCTCCAACTTTGTTATTATCCTTTAATATTGTATTGGCTATTGTGGATCTCTGTGTAAACTGTTGAATCGGTTTGTCACTATCAATATGATAACTTGCTGGGATTTTGATTGGGATTGCATTGAATCAGTAGATCAACTGATATCTTGACAATATTGAGTCTACCTATCCATAAACATGGAATATTTCTCCATTTAGTTGTTTGATTTTGTTCATCAGAGTTTTGTAGGTTTCCTCATATAGCTCTTATACATATTTTGTTACTTATATATAAGTATTTTATTTTTGGGGTGCTAATGTGAATGGCATTGTGTTTAATTTCAAATTCCACTTGTTCACTGCTATGAAAGAAAGCAATTGACTTTTGTATTTTAAGCTTATATCCTGCAACCTTGCTATAATAACCTATTAGTTCCAGGAGGGTTTTTTGTTACATAGACAAGGCTTTGAGTTTTTCACTATTAAGCATGATGTTAGCTATAGGGTCTTTTTTAGATATTCTTTACCAAGTTGAGGAAGGTCTTCTCTATCCCTAATTTACTGAGTGTTTTTTATCATGAATGAATGTTGGATTTTGTCAGATGCTTTTTCTGCATATATTGATTTGATCATGTTATTTTTTCTTCTTTAGCCTGTTGATATGATTGATTACATTACTTGATTTCCAAATGTTGATGCAGCCTTGCATACCTGGGATGAATCTCACTTGATTGTGGTGTGTAATTCATTTTATACATTATAGGATTTGATTTTCTAATACTTCGTTAAGGAATTTTACATCTACGTTTATGAGAGATATTGATCTGTAGTTTTTATTTCTTGTAGTGTCTTTGGTTGTGTTATTAGGGAATTGCTGACCTCATAGAATGACTTAGGAAATATTCCCCCTGCTTCTATCCTTTGAAAGAGATTATAGAGAATTGGTATAATTCTTTTTCAACTGTTTGGTAGAATTCATAAGTGAATCCATCTGGGTCTTGTGCTTTCTGTTTTGGAAGATTATTAATTATTGATTAAAATTCTTTAATACAGGCCTATTCATATTGTCTATTTCTTCTCATGTGAGTTTTGGTAAATTGTGTCTTTGAAGGAATTGGTTCATCTCATCTAGATTACAAAATTTGTGGGCACAGACTTTTCCATAGTATTCCTTTATTATCCTTTTAACGTCCATTGGATCTATAAAATAGATTCAACTTTAACCTATCATTAGTCATGCCTGTGCAATGACTTTTAAACTGAAACCAGATTGAGGGAAGAAAAAAAAGAAAGGCACTTGCCTTTTTTCTTAAAAAGCCTTTGTTTTTGCTGACATTGTTTTTTAAGGCTTCCTTGTCATCTCCTAATATTCAGTGACTTTAAGATGATGGAAGGATGTCGTTTTGTCTCGTCCCCTCATTTTAAGCCTAAAATGATTGAGAGGGAAATGAGACTACTTGCAAAGCTGCACATTTAGGGAAAGGTAAAGTCATACATTTTACTCAGGACATGTAAGTTGTCTAATGCTTTATCCACCAAACATTATTTTACATTTACTTACTAAAAAGAAAATAAGATGACTAAGACTTAGCTAGTTAGATTTCATATTTATTGAGGGACTGCTATAAACTGGGCACTCTTTCATAAATTGAATCTTTCAATCTTTTCAACAAAAACATGCAATAGTAGTTAAAAATCCACTTTACTAATGAGGATAGCCTTACTCAGAAAGAATTAATGAATTGCTTAAAGTCAAATAAGATCATCAAGTATGGCTCAGATTTTGCTGAATTGATTCTAAATCTGCTGAGCTTGATAGTACATCACTGCCTAAGACATCTGTAATAACAGAAAGAGGGCTAGAGTGAACCATGCCAAATGGCAATCAAATTAAAATAATCAATGATTTTTAAAATTAAATTAGATAGTGGAAGTGATTGATGTTTAATTTATTTTTACCATCTTATTTGTGAAATAATGAGTCCACTCAAAAATTACTTTAGTAAGCACCTACTATGTGCTGGAAATTGTACTTTTAATGGACGATTAAATGGTGATTAAATCATACCGTCAAAGACTCAATTAATAACATATATATGTGGGAAAACATACAGTTAATAAAATATATATTAAGCATAATATAAGGAAATGCTTTTTGTGAAATACATACAAAACACTATAGAAGTACAGATTAAGGAGCCAGCAGGTACCTTCAGAAAAGAGAGGGATGTAAGGAATAAAAGCAATTTTTCTTTTTATGAAAAGAGAAGCATTAATCGGAGATAGTATGTTTAATGAAGCTGGGCCACATCTATCTTTTTTACACCGCTATTACCTACTAGTGTTACCTGCTTCAGTGTAGACACTCAATAAATATTTATTTAATGAACAAATAAATGAAAGAATAAATATTGAGTGAATATCCAGTAGCATCATGTAGCTGAAACTTAGATTATGGGATGGGGAACGGCAGAAGGCAAATTTGGAAATATTAATCGAGGCACACAGTGAATGTTTTCACTACCACTTTATGTAATCAGGACATTGTTCTGTGATCTTGAACAGCAGCAACCAAAGTAAATATAATGTGAGACACACAAATAATTTTAAATTTTCTAGTAATCACATTAAAAATTAGTAATGTATCCCTACTCTACATTAAATGAAATTTATATATCATAAGGATCAAAATTATTATTTTGACATATCATCAGTTTTAAAATTATTAATAAAATATTTTACATTCTTTTTTCGTACTCCTTTGAAATCTGGTGTGTATTTTACATTGACAGTAAGTCTCAACTTTGATTAACCACACGTTAACTGCTCAATAGCCATATGTGGCAGTGGTTAGTGTACTGAGCAGAACAGGTCTAGGGTTCTGGTTACTTAAAGTGTGGTCCTTAGACAAGCAACACTTAAAAAGTTGGTAGAAATGCAGAATCTTGGGCTGCACTGGAGACCGACTAAATTAGAATCTGCATTTTCTTAAGAACTTCAAGTAGTTTAATGTACATGACAGTTGGAGAAGCGCTGGTCTAGATAACCAGCTCTAATGTTAGCTGTGTACATCCCAAGGAGTTCAGAAGATACATGCTACTGGAGTGCAGAAAGACTAGATCTATCATTTACATTACATTACATTTTAAAAGTCCAAAGTAAATTAAGCTTCACATATATTTAATATTGTATCCACACTGGTGCCTTTATTTTGTCCAAATGTCAGATTATCTCATGTCATTAATGTCTGGTAACCTGAGGTAAGAGTTGAAGTTCTGCAAAGGGAACAAGTATTGTGCCTGTTATCTTTGCCTGTTAAATGGATTTATAAGTTTTATTGTCTCTTATGTTTCCTGGTATTAATTAAATAACAAAATGAAGACTGTAAAATATTTTTGCAAATGCAGTTTTTCAAATAAAAGAAGACAAAACAGAAAAGTGCCAGAGCTAACCATTCTAATTCTCACGGAAAATCTTCTTTAGTCTCAAATATAAGTAGGAAAAAAAAAATAATAATGATGATATAATCAGACTTACTAAGCAGTGAGGTGAAACCACTAAAGTTATCAAAATATCTACTTGAAATATAGATTAACACCCCTAAGGTTAATGGTGAATTTAGCTCCCAGAGTATATTATACTTTGAGATATTACCTGATGATAGTAAAAAGCCATTATAATTAGTAAGACATTTGAAATATTTTTAATTTAATCTTTGTTAGGTGTTTTCTACAGGCAGCTTTGCCTAGGAGAGTTCCAGTTCACAGCAGTTGTCTCAATATAATTATAAATAGCACCACCTTTTGCCCTCAGAAGAGGCTCTGTTTGGAAAAGAAGTCATTAGGTCACCCTGTTTATCACGTGCACTCCAAATTTGTCTTTTGAGTGTCTTATAATGTATGTAATGTGTAAGTACAGCAAATAGTACATGTACCTAATTTTAAGATGAATGATCATATATACTGGTAGAAATCTATTTATTTATCTATTTATTTTTGTTACGTTGGAGACCACACTGTGAAGACCTGACTTGCGAGAAGCTGGAATGTTTCCCAGGCTCACTCTTAGTCCCATGCTTAATTGTTCTCGGCAGCCTCTTTCAGGCCAGGAATATGTGTTCCCTCTCAGACTGATGCAAAGTGACAGTCTAAGCAGAACTGTGTATTTTTTTCTCCTCTCCTTCTTCTTTCTCCTCCCTAATTGTGGGAAGAGGGAGAAATAATTGTTAGGAATTTCAGAGGTCTTTCCTGCATAGCGGGTTGTTTACTGACCCAAGAAAAGGCAGAATCAACAGGAGGCAGCAACTTAACCAAGTTGAGTGAGAGTGGCCTGTGAGCTTTGAAGGCAAATTTGCAAACCCCAAAGTGGCTCATCCACTCATGGTTCACCTGGGATAAGTTAAATATACCTGTAAATGGAAAATTTTATATTTAAGCAGATAAAGTAAAAGATAAATTTTAAATGGTTAAAAATGGACAGTACCCTAAATAAATGGATGCTTATATGATCTCTGAAAATCTTTTGGCACTCTACGAGTCTTTATTAAGAAAATAAGACTTACATAGATGTAGTCTTCCATTCCATGTCGATATATTATTGTTTTTTGAGTTTAAGCTGAAGGGAATAGGATGATTCTAGAGAATGAGATGGTATTTGAGTTTCCTGTTTAATGAAACCGGCAAGGCATTTGGGGAGGGGTCAACTGAACCAGCAGTTAAATGGATTAAATGCCCCTGAAATGTGGAAATCAAAGAAACAAAGTTACTTGTTAAATATGACTCTTCATTATGGAGGAAGAAATTGGAGCAGGACACAAAGCCTGCCGAAACATAGCAGACGTTTGGCAGGGAATGCCATCAAACATTTAAATTACAGGTGTGTGTATTCTACTTAGAGAATGTCCAGTCAGGAGCAATTGCTTTCTCAGCGTCCCCAGCACTACAAGAGACTTTGGTATTTTTCACACAATGAAGGTTTATATGGGGGCAACTTTTCTCAAGCGTGTTCCTTGGAACACTAGTTTTTCCAATATACCTTGGGAAAAAGGTACAACATTCAAGTAAATATAGGAAAACGTTCACATTCTATTACTGTCCTAAAATTCACATTGCACATTCACATACTTAATGGTCTTAGAGTTAATAGTCTTCATGGTCTTGCAGGAGCTAAATTAGTTGTTCAACTTTGTTCATTCCACCATTACCTAAGCATCTTAAATTTTAGAAACTTTACTGTGAGTGGCATCTATTAATATTCTAGGAACTAGTGTCCTACAGAAAACATTTTGGGAATTGCTGGGCTGGATGAATGTGGTTGATGTATTGCTATTACTAGCATGCTGTTGGTCTTGATATGAATACCTAAGTTTCAAAACGATCAAAGATAGTATTGGAACAGCATTTCAAAATATTTTAGTTGAATTTAGATTTCCATTGCTCAGTTATTTGAGCCTTCCTCTGTGTCTGAGATAGCAGTGTTATTTTCACTCCTACATCAATGCATTAGTGAAAGACCTGGTGAACAAGAAACCTGACAAATAATATTGAACTATTCTCAGATGTGAAACTTGTGATTCTATAAATGCCAGGGTATAATAAAAAATATGTATTAATATGTGTGTATGTGTGTATTTAATTATTTATTTTAATCAAACTGCATATTTCTGAAATGAGGTAGATTTACCCTCAGTGGTACAATGTAGAAAATCATCATTGTTACTGTTTGGATGATATAATATACTATTGGAAAATAATTGCATTTAAGTTTCAGTTAATGTTATATATTTCTTAAGGTGAAAAAAAAAGCGGATCTGGAAAAACAGAAAATTCCCTAAAGAATTTCTTGTTGGTGCTTAGGGACCAAATAGTATAGGTTTTCCAGATGCTCAGAGATAATGGTGTAACCTGACCAGCCTGTACAATGGTTAACTTGGTGGAACTGTGGGAAAATATCTTTCAGCACTGGACTTTGTAATCTAGTCTCGTTTACAATCAATGTAAGTGATTCAGCTTGAGGAATAAAGTAAAGCCAATAGTATTGGTGAAAGAAAATGATATTTTAAACTGTCCCAAGATGTCATTACCAATACAATCTTATTTTGTTGCCTAGTTCTTCAGAACCAAGTTCTTTTAGCCAAAATTATTTAATATATTTGAACTGAAAAACAAATATTTTTACTTCATTACTGCTATTTTTCAGCTGAATCTGGTATTAATTACTGCTAATAATGAATATAAATGGGCCATTATCTAATAATAAACAATTTAAAATAATTGGATTAACAAACTAGTATAGAGGCAAGCATCTAGAAGTATTATGTCCTTAACTGTCATCAAAAAAATTTCAAATTTTGTAAAATCTGCAACAGGTGCATATGAAATTACTTTACATCTTCCTTTCTTTTCACAGGTTCTATATTATCTTTGATTTTAAGTCTTGTTTTGTAATTAATTGTAATGGCCCTATTGATATAGACTATGATATCACTTTTACCAAGCCAATAGAAGATTTCATTTTAGTTTTTTTGTCCATTCATTCCATCAGGTATCCAAACGTGCCAGCCAAGGTGCTAGACACTCTGGGTGTATCTATCAGCAGGACAGACATGGTACCTGTCTTAAAGAAGTTTGTAAACTGGTGAGAAAGGCAATGACAAGTAAACAGACTAAGTAATTGCATTTAGTAATTGAAAGGAGTGCAATGAGGTATGACATGTTATTATCTCATATCAAAGACAAAGATTGAATTATGAGGTGCATGTTACTATACTCATAACGTTCACATTTTTGGTAGCACGTGTTTCTGAATTTCCGAGGATGATTTTCTGACTGGGTTCCAGTGGGATGTGACCTTTGAAGACTGTTGACAGATTTGTGCCCACTCCACCAGACCCTCCTGTATCTTTCATGGTTAAGGTTAAAGGTGCAAGTCCTAGTTGTAAAATTAAGGACAGTCAACGGCTTGTAAGTTTGCTTGTGATTATGTTTGTTAATATCCACTCAAGTATCAGAATTACATGGACATATGGCACAAGGAGTTTATAATAATACTCAGAGCCAGATGAAATGTTTCTGTAAGGCTGATCATCTGAGTTTTCCTTTATTCACATTTGTGTTTCTGTTCACGATTTAGTGAATATGATTGTCCAGAAGTTGTAATTCTGACTCGAGAGAGGCAGTTCTGACTAGAGTTGAAAACTGATGAACCACTTTTGTCTTGTGGGTCCATTATCTTAGCATTTTAAGGTTTTTTTTAAATTTAATTAATTTATTTATTTTTGGCTGCGTTGGGTTTTTGTTGCTGTGTGCGGGCTGTCTCTAGTTGTGGTGAGCGGGGGCTACTCTTCGTTGCGGTGCGCGGGCTTCTCATTGCGGTGGCTTCTCTTGTTGCAGAGCACAGGCTCTAGGCACGCAGGATTAAGTAGTTGTGGCTTGCGAGCTCTAGAGCGCAGGCTCAGTAGTTGTGGCGCACGGGCCTAGTTGCTCCGCAGAATGTGGGATCTTCCTGGACCAGGGTTCGAACCTGTATCCCCTGCATTGGCAGGTGGATTCTTAACCAGTACACCACCAGGGAAGTCCCATTATCTTAGCATTTTAAATGGGTGTATATTTGTGTCTTTGAAATTAGTATACTTCATAGGAGGTAAATAAAAAAGAGAGAGAGAGAAAGAGGAGAAAGGAAATCAGAATGAGGTTAGGAAGAAAGATGATGTTGTCCACAATATATATTTCTTACAAAAGTTAATGATCCTTAAATTTGTCCAGTAGGAAATTGCTTCAGAGATATGAATGAAATCAGGTCCTACTAATGAAAAATCCCAACATAGTCACCAGGTAAACGAGGCAGCCCCAGGGATTAAGAGACATAATCTAACTGAAACGTTCCATTTTCTAGAGATTACCCTGTTGATAGGACTCATGAAACACAATTTCTGTCTACAAATTGTGCTTCTATTTATTTTTTTTAAGTTTTCTGTTAGAGACTATTTTAAAATTTAATATTTGCAACTATTTATTATTCCTCTAAGAAATAACACAATCCTAATGTATCCCTGAGAGTTACCAAGCAAGAAAGCAAGCTAAATCAGTCAAAGATGCATGTATATAAGAATAGAAAAAAGAAAGCCTATGACCCAAGGCCAATAAACAGCAAACTAGATCCTAAAGAACAGTCAGAGCTATTCAAACTTGCTGGGAGTAACCAGGGGGAGGGGATTTATTTCTCAATTTTGTCATCTTCCCTTGGCCGTCCCCTTCACTTGTATCCTGTCTCACAACAGGTCAAATAGAAGTCTGATATGGAGTATATGCCACAGAGATTCTGCAAGGCGCACAGGTGTTTGCATTTGGCACAAAGATGTTGCAGTCTTTATTTTCCATCATGCTAAGAGCAAATTTTTAAAAGAAAATAATTTACAAAAGTTTCTATACCTGGTTCACAGAATTAAGCCCACCCAGGCTGACAAGTAAAACAAGACTTAGTACCACCTTGACTCTCATGGCCAGTCAGACAAGCAGGTAAATCATTTGAGAAAGATTTCCAAGCTTAATCCTTTGAAAATTGATCTCACCTCAGGGGGATACCAAATCATACTCTCCATCTAAATGTTCCTGCTTTAAACCACACTTGCTCAACAAGTTTTGTAAGGGAGAAAAATTGTTTTTGTTTTGTAACAGTACGAATTCATTATAAAGAAAATGCTTTATTCTTACTTTCAGAAGGTAAATTATGCCTTTTTTAAAAGTCAGGTTTTATTATAAAATTATTACTATAATGTGTTTATATACTCATAAAGAAAAGCATGCATATTTCTGAAGGCACCAAAGGAAATATTTTAGCCAAAAGTAATTTCTGCCATGGAGTTAAATAGCAGTGAAATAGCAAAGACCAAGTGCTTTTTAAGAAAGTAAAATGCTGCATGAATAGTTGTGCAAACTTCAATTAATAATAGTGTTAATAAAATGCTTGTCTCCTTAACATTATTTTAGACTAACATAGAACGTGTTCCAGAAGCAAAATGCTTGACTTGTGAGATAGGTGACCCCGATTTTAATCTGTGCTCTGCCGTCAATTAGCTGTTTTATTTTATGTAATTCCCTTAACCTCTCTTGGTTAAATTCAATTATCCTTAAAATTGGAGAAATTGACTATATTATCTCCTAAGTCCCTGGAAGCTCTAAAATCTCTATGATGCTGAAAAGGCCAATATCATAAAATTTCCACCTCCATCAGTTTACATGCCTCTCTCTGGCCCAGTTTTGATCAGGGTTATATGAACTAATGGCATGAGTATTGTGTCCAAGGGTAAACTACTTCAAAGTTATGTTTCACTTCTTAGGTTTTCTTAAAATATGTTTTGAAATGTATGTATCAAATAATTAGAATTTTAACTCCAACAATTAAACCAAATAATATATATTAGGAACAGTGTTCTGGGATGATAAGAATTGCTATATAATCCAGAATGTGTGTGTGTGTGTGTGTGTGTGTGTGTGTGTGTACTTTTTTTAGCCAGTTGATAATTTCAGGCTATTTATTGATCCAGGATGCCAGAAGAGAGAAGAAAATGTTTCCAAGAGGAGAGAGAAAAGAAGGAAGGAGAGGAGGGAGGGAGGGAGAGAGGAAGGAAGGAAGGAATAGTAAGAGCAAGAAAAGCCTTCTACTAGCTGTACAGTAAGGTTTATTTTGTTAGCAAGAGGAGTCACTGTGAGGTTGCTCATTGATCAGCCATATGTGTGAGCAGCAAATTAGAACCATTCGTTTTTCTTGAGCTGGAATTGCAATTCTCAAGAGTGGTGTGGATATACTGATGGGTCATGATTAGCTGGAGGTGAATTTTGAGTTATCTGATATTTGTTAAAGGAGCAAACTTTGCAAATGATTTTCTTTAAAGTAAATCAGAACACATTTAGGTTAAGCCTATAATAATAACCCCTTTGCTTCCATTCTGACATTCTATCTAGAGAGGAGCAAAAGGGTAGAGTAATAGAGTGCTGTCAGTTGTTCATAACTCTGATAGTGAGAAAGACTTCTCTAGCTAAGAAAGTCAAGGAAACTCTTTGGATGAAAGTTACAGAAACTGAATTCAACTTAACCTAAAGAAAGAGGTTAAAATACTGGAAAGGACAGGGATAGAGGTTTGCCTCAGATTTAATGAAGCAGGAAGTCAAATACTGAGCCTTTCTCTTTCATTTTCACGTGGGCTCATCTTGGCTTCACTTCTCTACTGAAGATCATGTATTCCACTAAGTGGGAGGTGTGAGGGCAAACATTGCAATCAGCCTCATCCTAGCTTGGGACTCAAAGGGAAAAGCAGAGTTCTCTGTCTCAGCGTATATATATACTGAGCAGATAGATAGATAGATAGATAGATAGATAGATAGATAGATAGATGATATATGTATACATATATCATCTATCTTTAGACAGATAGATGATAGGTAGAGACAGATAGATAGATATACATATCTCTCAAGGAAAAACTCTGTTTCACTCAGTTGGGTAGGCTGGTATCACTTAAACCTTATAGACAAATCACCATGTCCATAAAGAAAAGGTACTATATCCAGAGGACCACATTACAATAATATACAGCCTCCCCAAATAAACAGGATACTAATAAGGAAGGAGTGTCCAAAAGCCCTGGTTCTCTGCTGAGTTGAATGCATAGAAGTTTTTATGTCTAATTAATTCAATTATTCCCTTCAATAATGGTAAGAAAATAGAAACCAAGTAATAGAGTTACGTAATCACCATTTTCAATTTTATAGCTGCCCCAATGCAGTTCAGATACAGTTTGCATTTTGCATATGTATTGCTATAAAAGAGTCAGACAGTTTACAAACAAAAATAGAAATTAACACACCAGTCAGGCTGTTAACCATGAGAAATATTAACAAGCACATGATATGTTTTAGAAAAGAAAAAAGCATTTTCTGCCTTAAAATTACAACTTGCACTTCATGGCTATGACTTAAAAAAATGTTGATTTAATTTGGATAACTAGTCCACCTGTGTGTTTGTATGTGTGTATGTTAAAGAATATTTGGTGATTTTGTTAAATATTTCAGACATTTAAATGTCCACTGAATCACTTTTATCTTAGCTTTAACTTTCAAACTGTTCTGTGCAGTCACAGTCACAAAGCTAAAGATCATTTTGTTTAAGCAACAAGGATATACTGTATAGCACAGGGAATTGCAACCTGTAATGGGGTATAATCTGCAAAGATATGGCATCACTCTGCTGTACACCTGAAACTAATATACTATTGTGAATCAACTATATTTAAATAAAAATAAATAAATAAAGGTCATCTTGTTAATTGTAACATTATAATATCTTCATTTTTTATTAAGGACTTGCAAATAAAAGTGTATGTATTTTTAAGTATAGGTCTTCCTATCAGGAGATGCTTAGAGGAAAAAGTTCCATTTTTAAAGACCCATGAACTGTTGCTTACAAACAATATTTATACTTTTTTGGGATTAGGTAAGGGATGTAGTTTATTACTATATTCTAACAAATTTACCCAGTGTTAGGCAAAAGAACTAGGTTCTTAGAATTAAAAAATAAAATTAATGATTTCTCCCATTGAAGTTGATAACTGTACATTTTGTGTGCACATGCACATTTGTAGGGAAGCTGGATAGAGATAAGAGAGTCTTGAAAACATATTTTTAAAATGATATATTTAAATGTGTAAGTATTTAAAAAGATGTCATATCGTCTCTAAAATTGGTGAAATTCACTTGACAGGTATTTTTACCCAATATATTGAAAATTAAATTATGTAATGTGAAGTGACTTTCATAAATTTGTCTATATTTCACTTATAATCTCTATTATTTCAATGTGTGTGATAAACAACGTGTAACTGTGATTTGATAGACACATCAATGATTAGGTAATGCTTATATATAAGGTTGTAAATATTCTTAATAAGCTCTTATATATAACATTCACAACATTCTCGAAATGTTCTAGCAAGTCCTGTGGTGACCAAACCTCAGCTAATTCATCATTCCTATTTTCTCGCTCACCAGCTCGAGCAATTTCCTCCCATTTGTGTGGGAGGAAAGTTTCTTTTCAATTATGTTTTTACATTTTTTGAGTTGTATTTGGCCTCCACTTTCATTGCAATTTTAGGTAGTACCTTTTTCTCACTAGATGACTCATAAGTCTTTCTTTTTTTAAATTTTAACTCAAAAATGTAAATTCCCCAAATTTGCCAAAGGATAATGAATTCATATTCTATAGTTACAGATTCACACCAAAGCTGTTTAATTTTCAAAGTCACTTTCTCATATCCATTCCCACCTATACTCTCTAATGTTGAAGTGGCCTCTTGTTTTTTCTGCTACTGTGATACTAGTAGAAAAGGTTTTCTAAAACACCACTTTGACCTATCCATAAATGGTCAGTGGACCCTTATTTCTTACTAAAGTATGTCCAAATTCTTAGTCCAGCATTGAAGAGAAATCATTCATGCTGTGATCCTAATAATTTTGTAGCAATGTTTTTACTGTTTATTATATATAGTCCATATATCAATTATGTCACTTATGCACTACAACATATTGTGGGCTTCATCTAAGCAAGAATGCTTGTTTAGAGGACGCAAAGTGGTCAGAGTTTGGGGAGGCAAGGTGACTGGGGAGGTGGCAAGGATGGGACCTGTTATTAGTTTTGTCTACTAGGCTGAACTGAGTAGTGCAGACAGAGGTATGTAAAGGGAGATTTTCAAATAGTCAGGCAGGCCTGGTGGACATAGTAGAATGTAAATACTTAGTTCTTGTTCATTCACATTATTTCCTAACAGAGTAGTCCAACCCTTTGAATACCCAAAGGAAAGAGCAGAACACAGTTGCAATGAATTTATGTTAAGCACTACTTCTTCAATGAGGCATTAGACAGTGTCTAAGGGGCCACTCCATGGCTGCAAGTTTCCATTCTGGGATCAGGTTCAGAAGACTGTCTTTTTGTGTTCACAGAAAAAAGAGACACAAGCTAAAGCAAAAGCAATAGCTTAGAGAATATGTGCATGAGCTTTGGAATCAATATGATTAGATGTGACTATAAACTCAGCTTTACTGCTCATTAGCCCTCATTCCTGGTGTAGTTCATTAACTTTCTGAACCTTACTTGAAGTTTTGAAAACTTTGAAACAAAACTCAAGTAGAAAGAAGTCTTAAACTATGACGTAGGCTAGCCTGGGATTGAAAATAGGTGCTATTGGGTTCAGACACCAGCAGAACCTTAGGTGGCTAGGGAAAGGGGCAGACAGTCTGATGACTGGGGCAGGAACTCAAAATAGGGACCATGCCAGAAACCTGGTTCAGAAAAGTGGGCGAGAAGTTTGGACAACTTCAACTCTTATAAGAATCTGAGAACAAACTAGTCAACATTGAGATACTGTGACCCAGGACAACTTACCAGAGACAGTGACTCGCCATCTTAATTTTTACTGCAGAGCCAAGCAAAAATCTAGAAGAAGGAGTATATCCTGGCTTAAGCAGACTGGAAAAGAGCTCCCAAACCCTCTCCCCTCCAAATTAAAAACTAAATTTTGTTTTTTAGACATGGATGTGGCTCATTCTCAGGATGAATAATGCTTCATTGCACTAGAGATCAGTTTGGATACGATGAGCATCTCAGATCTGTGTACATGAATGCAGTTTATCTGAACCACATGGATCCACAATTGGGTTAGAAATCTAATAAAAATATGTTATCTTAATATATCAGGTAACCCTGAATTTATTGCTGTTACAGGAGCCAGAAAAAAAAGCCGCAGGAGTAATTTTTCTTATAGAATTTTGGCTCTTCTACTGCCATGCTTAGCCAGAAGCAAAATACATAAATATTCAGGAAAATTAAAAAGAACCGAGGGAAAGAGTTACCCATATTGTTGTAGGCCCCCCAAGTAGTCTGCTTCAGGTTACTATTTATTTTCCTCCAATATTTACATTCTCTCCTAACACATTCTGGAATGATCACATTGAATTTTCTAAAGCATTCCATCTATGTGAGGAGATGAGAAGATATTTGTAAACTTGTATTGGCAGGAAGACAGACTGATGAACATGTAAAATATTCATTATCTGATTAAACAAAAATAAAGACTGAATTAATACAAGAAAAAGAAAAAATAATGTCATAAACAGTAACGGAGGATCAATCATCCATGTCTTTCTTTGATGGAAGCAGTGGCAGTGCCGACTCATTCATAATTTGTTTACAAATTTCACTTAAATAGAAATTAGTTTATGCTGTGTTTTACATTTAACAGTGTCAGATACGCCAGAATACATTTTTTCCCCATTATTCAACTGTCGGTTCTGACATTTTAAAGAAAACGTTCACTAATTATTAGTACCATTCATACTGAGATGTGTTATTTCCGTTTGGGATCAAGAGTCATGATGACGATTGTCATGTATATCTAATATGCACTTCCTTTTTAATAAACACTGGAGAGATGTAGCATAGATCTCCTGCTTTTAAATACTGTACAAACTGATGCAGGAAATATTGAGTATGGAACATCATTTCTAGAAATAGCTATTAAAGGCAATGTGTGCATGTGAGCAAGCAAGCGAGAGAAAGATAGAGAATGATAACAGCAAGCACTTATACAGCATTGACTGTGTACCAGACATGCTACAAATGCTTCATGTATAAATATATATAATTTAATAGTAATTTAATCCTATAGCAAACTATGTGTTAGGTACTTCTGTTAAAACCATTTCATAGACACAGAGGGACATGCACTATAAAATATCCCAATGAGGGAAATGAAAAGTAATGCAAAGACAAGCTGAGAAAAAGATAGCACGTGCCCTGTTGCCAACATTAAAATTATATAAGCTCTAGAAGATGGGGATTTTCTAGTTCTGAGGCAAGCACTCCTGACCTTGTGCTCTGCACTACCTACAGTATTTTCCAAGTGAGACTGACTAGGACTTCCAGACCTTGAGTGCTGCTGCCTGTATATATGCCTGGCTGTGGTCCACAAGGTTAGACAGGAGCCCAAATTCCATCACAGAACCGTATAAAGAAATATATTTTAGAATTTGGGAATTTCTTTAAAAATTGAGTCATGGGAAAATATATTGCACAAGGGCTTATAAAAAGGAAAGATACCATAAGTAAATGAAAACTTTCCATATGCTAAAGCATATAATTGCCATAATTTATTTTTAATTAAGCCAAATTTTAAAAGACCTATACATTTCTAATTTATACCTAACATTACAGCCTCTTGAAGACAACCCCTTCCACTTCCTCCACAAATAAAACACATGTTTTCCTCTTCCCATGGATCATCCATGAGACATCTACTCTCTCTGTAAGCTTGACCTTGACACTCTGAATAAACTCTGGAAGAGTTTCCACAAGCTCTTAGTCTACCCTTTGTGAAATACTTATCTGACCTGTAAGGCTGATGGAACATGAACAGGAAAAAAAAAAAAAAAAAAAGCATTTAGATGCTTGCCATACATTCAGGCTAGTAATGGTGAATTAAAAATTGGTTTAAATGTGAATGTTTCTTTTGGTTATATTTGTAAAAAAAATGTTTCATCACCCATATACTTATAGGTAAATTTATAGGTATAACTATAGTTATGGACATGGATATAGATTTCCTTAACTCTTCCTCTTATGGGAAGTAATCTAATGTAGAAGAGTTACCATCTTTTCAAAATGTCGAATATGTTTTATTGAATACATACATTAGTATGGTTATGTATTGAAAATATAGCAATCCTGAGAGGTGTGATGGCCGTTATGTAAAAGGGATACTTGCTCTGGTTTCATAGTTGATGTAAAACAGTAATGTGATCAAAGTAGGATTAAACTTAGAGCTGTAAGTGTACAAAGTCCTCACAGACAAGGCCAAAAACATATAAACTTGCTTTTATAGACGTTGTTAGTTCAAAGGACCCTGTATATCTGTGAAAAGAAGATCTCCCCTGTTAAAAGAAGATAACAGTATTCAGTTTAATGAATGACTGTGAGAGTTATAAGTAGTATTAGTAGTATCTTGCTGTACCCATTATAGTGTCTAGTACAGATTATTTATTAAACATATGTGAGTATTATTGTTATTATGGAGAAAGTGATATTTTATTTATATTGCTCCCCCATAAAGCTCTTAACCATATGCTTGGTTTAAAAGTTTCAGTCATTCTCATATCATTTTATTCATTCATTCGTTTTTTAATTCACGTGTTCACTTAACATGTATTTACTGACTAAGAGCAAAATCTTAGGCACCATTCTGTTCGCTGTAGATGCAATGAAATATAGAAAATGTCTTTGAAAAAAATTCAGGCCGATAATGACATAGAGCATCAAGAACTCTTGCTGGTATCCTCAGGGGCCCTTGCTCTAAACCACTGCCTTTCCACCAGAAACAGCAGGAGGCCTTGCCCTAGATTTATGGCATAGTATACTTCCAAGTGTTCCACTTCCCTATTTTACTGGGCTAATCTCCCAGTTCTTTGCTTGCATCTTCCTTTAATGTCTTCTCATAACTAATGTCTTCTCCTAACTAAACTAACTAATTTATGGCATCTGTATCTCCTCTTGGGTAACATTTGATCTTAGCAAGGAAAGATTCTACTTCTTTCTCAGCACCATAGATATTTCTGTTTTCTTTTCTAAAATAAGTACCTAGGATTTATTGTAGGAAAATTAAATAATAGTTGTTCATTTTCATGTTCTTTTTTTTTTCTCAGTAGCATATTCAGGTCACACTTTCCCCAAGCCCTTCACCAGACCCTTCCCCACCCCTCCCAACAACACACATAAACAAATATATTAAGTGTCTTTCACCTGAGAAGTCAATCCTGCAAGGCTTTAGAGAACCAATTTCCGTTCTCAGAGTGAGTGAGGTAGAGTAGAAAATTTACTCATCTCCTTGGTGGTAATTTATCCTGATGCTGGTATCCAGATAAAGGACATAAGAAATAAACTGTCTCAAAAAATTATACAGGCTACCTAGAATTAATAGGAAAATAGTATTCTGCATAACCTATCTTCTGTGGTATAAACTGAGTGCAAAAAGTTGTTGATAATCATCATCGATTAGTTGAAAATACAATGTGTTTTTTTAAATGTTCCAATGCTTTATTTTAATCTTCTTGGAAAAACTAATTTATATGAAAATATATGAAAATATATAAAATACAGGTATCTCAAAATTGAAGTTGTTTAAACATACTGGTCTCTAAAATGTCAGATCATCATAAGATATCCTGTTTCTTTGCCAGAACTTTAGTTTCTTGGTCATAGAAACCAATTCTGGGCAACAAGGGAAATATAACAGATGGCAAAGCCACAGCTCAGAAAAGAAAAAAATAATCATCCCTTCTGGTTTAGATAATCCCTAGAGTTTTGCCTTTGGAATAAGACTAGTTTCCTGTAGCAATACCTTAAAAAAGAAGAATGAGGTTTTGTGGTTGGAATTTATGACTAGAAGTGAGGATTCCTAGGTTGTAATTTTGCGTGCACCATTTATTCATTGTCTCTTGGAGCAGTAAAGTAGCACTGATTAATAAATAAATATCGGCAGACTGTTTCTTGGGCTCTGTGAAAAGCACACTAGGCAAATATTCATTGTCACCAGAAGTATTTAAAATATTATTATTCAAATATCAGATGGTAAGAAAAATGAAACAGGAGAGATTATTTCTACCAGTCTAAAAATATGTAAAATCCTACAGAAACCAAGCGTGGATTGTCTCTGTTTTTTTTTTGTTGTTTTTTTTTCCACAAGGTTGAAAGAATTATATTGAAAAGGGTAGAATTATCTTCTCAAAATACAGCATATAACTCTTTCTGGGGATTTCCATATCACATTTTCTCTTTCCTCTGAACTTTTACATAGTGGAAAAGAGTTCCTCAAGAGTTCAGTAGAAACCGCACATTACTAAACATTCATCCATCTATGAATACCCATTGTACACAGGAATTGAGGTGAATTTAATAAAGTAATCACAACTAAGCAAGGGCAGCATGTGACCTTTGGAAATAAGAGCTTATAACTAGAAGACTAGTTCTTAAGGAAACCTGAAGTTCTCATCCATCGACTGACCCCTTAGGAAAGAACAAAGTAAGTAAATGAAGTGCTGGATGTGAGTCTACATGATGAAGAAGGTGGAACCTGTCATACCCTGATGTTACATAAGAAAGTGGTGTCCGAAGAAAGGCAGAGAACAAAGCATTGAACATAAAGACTTGGTCTCAGAGCTTTAAAGTGAGAAGTGGTTCTCTCTCATGTCAGATAAAGTATGAGTATTTGCAACTGCTTTTAAATTATCACAGGAAAGTTATGAACACAAGAAGTGAAATACCATTCTATTTAACATGTCTAAAATAGGACAAGAAATTTTCATCATATTTTATCTGATTTTGGTCCACATGTTTTTCTTTCACTGGTTTATTAAGTTATTTGAGTAGTGACATTTATTCTATCCAAACCATGCTCTTTATGTTTATGAATATAAACACACCAATTTTTGCCGTGATTAAGCACTAGCAAAAATGTGTCTTTATAAAGTTTTGTTTGGGGTCTTTATTGCTTTTCAGTTTCATTTATGGAGAGCCAATGCACACACTGCTGATGAATCAGATTAGGGAAAATCACAGCAGGCCCTGTCTAATTTCTACTGGGAGGCCCTGGCCATCCCCTGTGAGGATTACTGTTTCAGAGCAGGTACACATTCTTGTCCTAAAACGAATGACTTGAGTGTTATGCCAGTGCCCACATGTTTATGCATCTTAATACTTTAAATGTCACCTGATTACATTGTATGAAATTCTAAATACATACTGAGGAAAATTAAAGAGAACTGAGGTCTATATTTCAGAATGTATTATGGCTGGCCCCAGTTTCCTAATGTCCTGGGGGGAAAGGTGTAAGTTTTAAAACAGGTAGCATGGCAAACCGGCTTTACAGTAGATTTGAACTGCAGATGGGTTACTTGTTACAAGTTCAAAGAACTCCAGTCGAGACTAAAATAAAATTTAAAAAAATTAAAGTGCCCAGCCTGTTTTTGATGAATGTTGGACATTTATTACTTCCTTTGCCTTTTTTTTTTTCCTTAAAAAAAGTCGTGTGTGATTTAGGAAAACCAAACCTCTAGCTGTTACAGAGTCAGAAATTAAGTTAGTCAGAAAATGATATTCCCTTGTTATCATTTGATTCATGGAAAATTGTGGAGACACTCTCTTTCCCCAAATGATTTTTGACAGTTTTCTAAATCCCCCTTTCAACTATGTTAGCTCTCTATGTCTGGAATACCTATGCCATGGGAAAACTCAGAGGGGAAACGAGAAGAGCGAGAATATAACGTATTACCCTTTTTGATTTTGGTTTCTCCAGCATCCATTCCTGCTTCTCCAGTGAAGAGAAAAATTGTCAGGCAAATTGGGAGAGGTGCTCCCTGGCCCATCACAACCGGAGGAGTTTCCATTCAGGGAGAAAAGTCATTATAGGGTTCAGAATATTTTTATTTATGTCTCATAAACAAGTTTAAAAATAACACCAAAAAAAGGATGTTAACCATATGCCGTCTCACAGTTTGTGACTAAAGGGGATAAAGTTAGCAAAATTCCCTCCAGCCCTTTGAACTTGAGAGCCAGTGTGTATTTTCCATTCCACTGTACAATATGCTAAACAGTAACCCCTTCGGGGCTGCTCTCGAGTGTGTGGTAGGCTCCCTTTGTTCCACAAACCCAGTACCTCTCGTCATTTTTATTACTGTAGTTAACTAGAGTACTTTCAAACAGATGCTTACATTCACTAGGCTTTTGTTTTCCTTATTTGCCTTTAAAAACTACTTTTTAGATAAAATCATGATGGAAATCATAGGTTCAAAAATGTCCAAAGGATGCGTAGGTCTCAGAGCAGTGATCAATTATAATGAATTTTAACAGGGCTTTAAGAGTATATTTCATCATTCAAAAATAAAAGAGTTAAAGATAAATCATTACTTTCAGATAATGATATAACTTTTAGTATTATAAAACATATAGGGTAGCCACATGAAATAACTTCATTTTACAAATTCACGGTACCATTTATTGAGTCCTAAATATGACAAAGCAATATTCTTCAAGTTAACCTTAGCATGTCATTTCTTGTCAAAGAAAGTCACTTCTGCAGTTTTTTCTTTACATTTTGTATATATATTTATACAAATAACGGGACTGCACATGTGCAAAACCAACCATACAGAGGCTTAAGTCTGGATGTGATGTTGCTATCATGACATCATCGTCACCCCCATCACCCACATCGTGTTCTAAAAACTCCAAATGCCAATTGCATGTTGCATTTTATTCTTGTGCTTTGGGAAAGGATTATAAATTTCTAGATACTCAATAAAGTTGAATAAAAAGTGATAGAAGCAGAATGGATTCATCTGTCATCACAATAAAAAAAGAGACATTACAATTTGAAGTCTTGCCTATTTTACCAGTTGGCAATTGTTCAAAGGATCAGAAAACATCAGTGCAGTGTTGCAGAATTTTCTGTTCTTATTTTTGAAACGGTATAGCTACTAATCTCTATGCCATCTTTCCTTTTCTCATTAGCAGTATCAGTTCTCCTAATGAGACTGATGATGAACATGAACTCGGAATAAAATCATAGGAGTTTTGCAATCAATGGAAATACAACAAGGACACAGGGGAGATCAACCTCTGAAGTTTTCTAGGTTAGACCAAAGAAAAAGGAGAATGTAGACTCCAAAGATATTCACCAAAGACTATAAATTTGAATAATTCTTCAGGTTTCAGGTTTCAACAGAGTTGCTGTGGTGTAGCAGATGTGTTCTCGTACATTTCTGGTTGGAATTCTACAGTCTTTGTGAGAGG
Source organism: Eschrichtius robustus (assembly GCF_028021215.1). Lineage (NCBI taxonomy): Eukaryota > Metazoa > Chordata > Mammalia > Artiodactyla > Eschrichtiidae > Eschrichtius > Eschrichtius robustus. Next base: position 50,309,848 of record NC_090831.1, on the reverse strand, counting down.
GTCAAGGCTCAGTGTGGAAGGACTGGCCTTGAGAGAGAGTTACCTTTGAGTGCAGACAGCCTGATTGGAAAACCTACGTGGAGACGGGCACAAACTTACCACAATTTCACTTCCTTATGCCTTGGTATAGTCATCTATAACATGGGGTAAACGAATACCAATCATACAGAATGTTTGTGACGAGGTAGTATATACGCAGGTATTAGAAGACTGTTTTTATTATGATCAGTGTTCAAAATTTTTCACTGTTATTTCTATTTGTTATATTATTTTTCATTTTCGAGCCAAGGCCTGCTCAAGCCAGATTCTTAATGTTGCCGGGTACTTCATTCCATGATGGTTATCTACTTTCAAGTTAAAGCTTTGGAACCTCATCTTAATTCTATCTTTCACTTGGACTTTGTCTCCAGCCATCAAAAATAGAACTCGACAAAACACACAAGCTTCATAGATGAAGTACTGGCCAAATTTTACTTCATTAAAATTTGAAGAAGGCTATTAGAAATAGTGCTGTCATGAACCTCTTATAAATGTCTTTGGTACACATATGTAGGCCAGCAGACATGGCCAAGCTGTTGATAGTGGCATGCAAAATAGGTAAAGCTAATCCATTACTATAAAAGCCTAATTAGTAATTACCTGTTCAGATGGGTGTGTAATGACTAGGAGGGAGCAGAAGACAAGCTTCTGGGGTGTTGGTGATCTTCTCTATCTTGACTGGGTGGTGGTTACATGGTATGTAAAGATTTGTCACCTGGCACTTAAAATGTGTGCACTTTGCAATTGTCAAAGTAAATAAAAATGTTTAAAAATCTCGAAGAAGAGATATCTAGGAGTAAGGATTTTCATGAATGTCATGTTATTTAAAATTCACTTTGGAGTGTTATGGTTCGTTGTCCTCTGATTTCAATTCTCAAAGAAGTCCCTAAGCCATTGCACCTCAACTCTTAGGTAAAAGCCCATCTAATCTTAGGCTATGCACTCAGCTCTATCTCCCTTCATTTTTCATCCTACTTAGTTTCACAGATCTTCAAATCATTTCTTGTTATTTGCTGAAAACTTCAAGACCCAACTCAAGTGTTTTTTTGCCTATCCAGATGTTATTGCTTTCTTATGCAAATGCAGTGTCTTTATTTTTACTCAGCTGACAACCTGCCCTCTCATTTCCTTGGTCTCATCTCCACTTGACTCAACCTCAGTGACTAAATCTAATAGTCACATCTGTGCCTTGTCATCACCATGAGGGGTTTGGAATAAAAGATTGAGGCAACTCAATCTGTCACAGCCTCCTTCCTTTGGCGCTCTCATTCAGCTATTCCCAGTAAAGTAGTTCAGTTATTCGTCTCATCCACACATCCAATAGCCTGATGTTTCTCAGTTGTTATCACTTTTTTCATTTCTTTACAATCTTCCTTGTTTAGTTTAGAGTTTAGTATCGTAATGCATCACTTCTGCAGGTCAACTGAACTTCTTTGCATCTTTCTTGGATCATTTGTGTCACCTGTCATCTTCATGCTTCCACCAGAAGTACTAGAGAAAAATGACAAAAGAGTGAAATTTATTTAACGGTACACATTCATGATGACGAGCACCAACCGGGCCCTCACTCAGCCCAGTGATTCTTAGTCTTCCTCATCACCTCTCTCGGAAGTTTTCCACAGCAATCATGTCAAGATATATTTATCTTTCTCACTTTCAGCCTTCCCTTCCTCCATCCTGCCCTCTGAGAGATAACTTAGGCACCAATTGCAATGGAGAAAATAACCACCAAATGAGAACTATCCCAACTTTTGCCACCTGATGAATAAATGTAGCTCTCTCATCACTTATAATTTTTGTATTCTCTCTCAATACAGCAGAAGATGTTTTCTTCCTCCTTGTGTCCCACTTGTGTTCTGGACCTCATTCTCAATTTCCTTCTTGGAGCTCTCACTCTGTCTTATTTCTTCACTCCTGTAGCTTCAGCTCTTACTTCTATACTAGATAATTCTTATCATGATTTTACAATAAGATGTCTTCCACCTTAAACTTCTCTCTTCCCATCCTCCTCGCTAGCTGCTTCTCCCCTTTTTCTCTTCTTCCTTTCACAGATAAATATCCACATATATATGTAGATGTATACATACATGTATTAATATGTAAAGCATATATAATCCATACATGTGTAATAACACATTACACATCTATATCTAAGTATAATGTATAATATACATACATATCTAACACATAAATTATATATCTATATCTATTCTGCATACTTTTTATCTCTATGTAACTGATCTCATTAAAGTTGAAAATAAGTGATAGCTATTTCACTTAATCTAACAGACACTTCGCAACTATTGTCATAGACTTTGTCTTTTGAACTTTCTTTCCACTAGACTAGAAACTCTGTGAGGGCTGGGACTAAATCTGCCTTGCTAGACCCGTATCTCCAACCCCCCTCACAGTAGGTGCTCAGTAAATATTTACTGTGTGATTTAATTAATATTATAAAAAGTCATGTAATACTCTTTATCAGAGCTTGCCTTCAGAAGAACATTGACCTCTGTAGAAAGCATAATTTTGTTACTTAAGCACAAAGGAAATATTTACTAAAGCTTTCAGAGTAAGGCTCTTTTATTCAACTTTACCTAAGTTCACGCTTTTAACATTTTAAATTGATGAGTTTATATAATGCACTTTCTGTAAATGAATAGGAGAGTAAAATAATGTATTTTATATTATATCATCCAATATATCTTGATTCTTCACTGTATAACAGAGGCTCTTAATGTTTGTATGTCATCCTGAATTACTCTACAGGTGAAAACTTGTGTTTCTAAATATATATGTACAGGGAAATTTGGTTTTCATAAATGATAAATATTTTTTGAGAATTATGGAAATGTCTTAGTAAACAGTAATATTTCTGACAGGTTCATAACTTATGAAGGAGACTTCACTTTCAACAACAGATCTTACACGTAGAGCCCATTTTATTGTATATGCTGCAGCAGACTCAATATCACGTCTGGAAAGGAAATCTTATTCCTCCTGTGTTATCCTGTGGTTTGCCTTTCTATGGAGGTTAGTACTCTCGTATTTGAGTATGAATGGCTTTTCCATCTTTCGTCTTTCATAAATGATTATCAAGCCTATCTTGCATGGCTGACTTTTAAATTATGTGATACTACATTTTAGCAGCACCACAGAGTCACTGCCCACCTGGTAACAGTCAAGTGGTCTAAGACTGATCTTATTCTTGCTCAATACTTACCAACATTTCTCCAGAGAAAAATGACATTCAGGGAAGAGGATTGTGTGTAGCATTTGCTTTGCGTCCACTCTAACACATACTCAGGAAGAGTCCTGTTTTTTTTTTATATTGATCTGCATATTCAAAGAGTTGCACATCATTTGGACCTCCTATTAACTTTTCTTGAATCATAGAATATCATTTTTAAAAACCATATTATTCTTGTGGTTTTATTTATTGTAAGAATGTGTGACATCAAATTTCTCAGGACCCTAAAAATAAATTTCTCTGGTCTCAGTACTAGGAATAGGTATAGGATATGTTCTCTGCAATTGGTTTATTTGGGTTTGTGGACATGGAATCACATTCTTGGTTTTGTTAACCCTCTTATATAAGTAGAGCAGCTACTTCGAGTGGGAAGGAAAGCCTCTGTGTTCTCTGGTTGTTTTAGGTTCTCTTGCTGTTCTAGGTTAGAGAGCTCCTCATTCTTACAGGAAGCCTGTAGATTCAGAGACCCAGGAAATCCTCGCAGTTGATCTGAGGATAAAACTGCTTTTGTTGCTCAGGGGAAGCCCAGTGTGTGGTGAGGCTGGATGAGTCATGTAATAATAAGTTCTGTGTAAAGAGTACTGGGTCACGGTCACTAGCCGTGTAGCATGGTTTCTGTGGGAACTCTGCTCCGTGGATAGCCTTTCAAGCTGTGAAGAGATATAGTTTACTTGAGTCAGCCTTCTAGCTCGAAAATGGTCTCTCTGTCTTCAATTAAGCATAGCTGTCCACACTTAAGGATAAATGAGAATACACAGCTTATCCTGGAGGCAGTTCTTCTGACCACGTGCACTGGCTTCAAGTCCTCCTATCCACTTGGAAGCAGACTTTTGGCTCCCAGTCATGTAAGTCAGTCCTCCTGGCTTCTAACCTGCTGTTTCTCAGTCAGAAATCCCAACCCAGCTGCTCTCCTGCTCATTTACCAAAGCATAGCACCTTGGATCAGCAGATGATACTTTTCGTTTTAACCAATGTTCCTGAAAACCCATAACACCATAACACTGATAGGATTAAAGGTAGCCAGCTGCACAGAATAAAGACATCAATAGTGTTATCGAAGCTATACTATGTTGAGTTTTGACAAAATTTCTCTTGTTGCATACATGCTTTAAAAGGCATGGGTTATATTTAAACCTATTTATACCGTGAAGTTCTTATGGTGAGAAAAACCCTATAGGAAGAGCAAGCTTTACGAATTTTATCACTACTATCTCATCTCCATTTAATAAGAAAGAGTTAACTCTTCAGGAGATTACCTACCTGCTAGACATGGGCATTGTTGCCAAATTGAACAGAAAACAAAAGTAAAAATTAAATATTCCATAACTGATGAGAGTTGATTCCTAATGGGTTTTGTAGCAAGTGATGAAATCAGAATAAAATACTGTAACTCTGGAATTTTTCCTTCATTATATATATTTTTTAGATAATCTATTGGTAAAGGTAGCCACTTGAAGAAAGTTGCCTTTATTTGAGGAATAGTGGACTGTCAACTTATATTGAATTGTGAAAACAGATTAAAATGAAAATGTAAAGTGCCAAGCTTGTTTTAGAGTTAGAAAAAAAAAAACAAACATTGGCATAGGGCCAAAATATTTGCCTCCCAAATGTCATCTTTAGAACGATTTTTTAAACCCACTGTGATTGCTTCTCCCTCCACTCAACTCCCAGCAGGCTAAAGCAGACCTCACATAGTCTTACACAGATGTGGACAGAGAAACTGTTCATTATCAATCAACGAACACAAACAAGTTGAAGACTGCTCAGTTCCCCCTGTTAAAGGTAAAGAGGCTTAAAGCCCCCGAAGAGTTTATTATTCTGGGGCTGAGATCGTCCAAGTCATTTGATTTTGACTTGCACAGTAGCCACAAAGGTTAAACTGAGGTTAAGTTTCCCAAACAAAATGGAAGCAATTAAACAGTTAAATAATGTTGCTTTACTTTGTTTGTTTGTTTTTAATCCAGAGACCCAAAAAAGTATAAAAATGTAAATTTTTGTGTATTTTTAAGTGACTAAAATGATACACGAGAAATTGCCTTTTATGCTTAATTATAGGCTTCCACACACTATTTTTTTTCACTAAAAATCACACCAGAATAGTATGTATATATCCAGCCAGTAACTAACTGATCATAAGAATTCTCTTTTTGCAAGAGGATGTCTAAGGACTTCTGAAGTCTATAATCTTCGATTAGGCAGGAAAAAAAATCAGGTTTCTTGGAATGGGATAATAATCTTTATGTTTGTTTGAGTATGGTCAGTTAGAAAAAAAACCAGTCACACAGTCAAAAGACATGGATGTAGCTGTTTTTTCCTCCCTGAGAGCATTATGCAAGCATAACCTACTTTATTTTATACAAATCATTTCTATATTTATTATCGCACTTGACTTCTAAAATAGCTTTATAAGGTAGAAGGACATTTGACTAATGAAAAAAAAGGAAACCAACAGAAAACTCAGATTATGTGACTTGCCTAAGACCACGTTTAGTAAGAGTTGGAACTAGACTCTAATTCACCACTAATTCCATACATTACAGTACATCAAAACTGGAATCATGTCTCTTTAAGTATCATGGAGTATTTTATCTCTAATAAAAAAGATTTTGGTGGTATTCTTAAAGAATAACTTTTTAGCACTATCATCAATAGTTATACTATTTACTGAATCTGTGTGTCTGAAAAAATATCTTAGCCTGCTACCATGGGGAAGAGGAGACCTAGATGAGTTGATTGTATCTGCATATGTTGGCAAAAAGAAGTTAAAAACAATTTGGACTGTGTCCAACGCAAGTCCTTTTCTTACTAAATTCCTTTTCCGGCTTGGTCTTAATTGCTATTCTAAGAACAAATACTCCCCTGCAGTAGGTTAATTGAAAAGAGTTTCAGTAGAGGGTTAATAAAAGAGGAAGTATGGATTTGAAGAATGGCCCTTTCAGATATTCTCTAGATCCTGGGCGGTCTTCAAGTACAGGGGCTGAAGGATTGGGGGAGGTGGGCTTTGGGAACATGACTCCCTTTGGCATCCAGCAAGGTAGAGAGAAGCACTTTATTCCTCTGAAACAGGGAGGGGAAGAAACTGAGCTGCATGAACTATTGCACTGGTTTGCCAAGTATGGACACACCCAGGTTTCCTGTTCCACATGAGGTTAGAGCTTGGATCACAGATGTTCCGCCAAATGTGGCCTTGCTCTGACCCAGATCATGCCACCAGAGAAGGACCAGTCACTCTGAGGAGCAGTTCTTTTTTTGTTCCTTGAAGCCCTACACTCCCTTACAGTGGGAACACTGAGCTATTAAAGGGCTTAAAGAGCCTTTTTGTTCTGTCTCCTAGATGGAGATCCTCCCAACACACACTGTGTAATTTAAAAAAAAAAGAAGACATCAAAGAGTGGCGTTTTTTAGGTGGTATGCCTAAAGAAAACCTTTTAGCACTATAAACAGTCATTGACATGCTGTTTATTGAAACGTGTCTGAAAAAACACGTTAACTCTTATAGATAACTGGGCCAAAGAATGCAGTTTTTATCTTTGGGCCGAATAAGTAGAGACAAATTCTTAGAGGAACCTCAGTGCATATCTGCTGACTCTCAAGAAAGACGAGTATTCAGTTTACGGTAAAATATTTTCTTGACCACGTGCCACAATCTCCCAGCCAAAGGGTATACTCTTCATGGTTCCCTTTTGTTGCTGTGAAGTGTTTGCTTGCTGGAGCATGCCACACATACGCGTGAGTGCTGCAGAAAGCATTTGCGAGTCTTCATTTGTCAGAATGGTGTGGTCAAGAGCTTGAAGTACTTTTTGATTTTCTTTCAGTAATTTTCCCTCACATAAAATATTAACAGCCTTTTTAAAGGACACGCTAGGCAATATTTGAAGTGAAAGCAGAGGATGGGTGGGAAAAAATGTACATGAGAAAACTAAGATTAATTATATGTCTTAAGAGCTACTCACGTCTGTCATTACCAGAAAAGAGACCACAAATTCCAGTTTCTATCTTGAAGTGATAAAGGCAGGCAGTATGTATGGTATCTATCTATCTATCTATCTATCTATTGGATGGTGGGTGACAAGGGAATGACTGCTCTATTCTGCCCAACACAAAGCAGAAAGTAGTTCAGTGCATCATTATTTTTCGACTATAAAAAGAGCCTAGTCAATTTGTGCTGATGTAATCCAGAATATAAATCATGCTTTGAAGAAATAATTTAAACTCAACACATATTTTACCTTCTAAACACCGAGTTGATCAACATCTGTAGTTTTAAGTTCTTCTAAGACTCATGCTGCCTGAACAGCAACACTCACTTCTGGACAGCTACCTGGTGGGAGTAGTTTTGGTGGTGGTGGATGTAGTGGTCATGAGTGTGGTGGTTCACTGAGTTTAGTCAAAGAATTTTGGAGGCAGAACAACTGATACGTTGCAGGTATTTCCCTTCTCTTCTTCCTCTTTTTACTGGCCAGTCAAAGTGTTTTGTTGTATGTTGGAAATTTTTATCACTCTATATTGACTGAGCTCTTCTTAACGGAAGGGTTTTGTAACTGAAATTTATTTTGGTTAAAAATTGGATAACTCTTTTTCCAAATACAAGTGTTATTTACACCAACTTTGGGATATCAGTTAACTCTAAAAACAGAAGGAGAGAGAGAGATTTGCTACTTTTTTATATTGTTACTTTTTTCATTTTTCTAAAATTTAAAATATAATGGAGAGATCAGGAACAAATATATCAATATGCTAATGTTGGTTTAACATTGATGGTGGATATCTGAGCGAATGCTATATAACTTTTTTCTGAAAAGTTAAAATACTTATATTTAAATTTTCTGAAGCCCAAAAATCCTCAATGTAGAACCACTAGAAATTAAAAATAAGAAAATTCATTTATATAGCTATACTCAGAATTAATTACCTTAAAATTTGAGAATAAGGCTTTCTAGGTTTACTTTTTAAATAAACATTCTCATACTATTTTGTTGGTTTGTTTTACTTGCCGCAATTTTTTTCATACACTGTGTGCAGTTTGATATTTTAGTTTTTTTCTTCAACATTCATATTTCACCAAATTCTACCACTAAAAGCATTTCTGACGTCATTAATTATACTTAAAAATCATGGTATGTAATCATATCATCATATTGTACTGTATCATTTTGTAGAAATCTGTTCTCCGATTATTAAATATTTGCATTGTTTTCAACCATTTTCTGCTGAAAATAGCACTTCCATAAATAACTCATTCTGATGACTTCCCAAAGACTAATTTTTAATAGTTAAATTACAGGGTAAAATACAATACATACTTTTAGTTCTTATACATATGTACATATCAAGCCGTTTTCTAGGATGGTATAGTTTCTCTTGCAGGAAGACTATGCTAGTGCTTAATTTGTCACACCCTCCTTTAAACTGAAAAAAAAATAAACAGGGTTTTGGCTTTTTGTCAATTTAGGGGAAAAATATATCAGCTCACTTTTATTTGATTGCTGTTCAGTTTAAACATTAAATATACGTGTGTATTATATGGTCCCTTGAATTTCTCATTTTAGAGATAGCCTTGCTGTAATCTAGAGTGTTAGTAATTTGTTAGTTATTTGTTATTATATATATTATTAATCCTATGTTAATATCTGTAACAAAACAATAGTAACAGTTTGAATTTTATTTTTGGCATAAATAAGTTTAAAATTTTATGTAGTCAAGTCACTGGGCTGAAATCAAGGTCGCAGGGCCATGCTCCTTCTAGAGGCTCTAGGAGAGAATACGTTCCTCGCCTTTTCCAGTTTCTGGAGTTGTCTTCCTTGGCTCATGGCCCTTTGCTCCATCTCCCTCTACCTCTCTCTTAAAAGGTCACTTGCGATGGCATTTAGGGCCCACCTAGGGTAACACAGGAAATCTCATCTCAAAGGCCTTAGCTTAATCACATCTGCAAAAAGTTTACACTTAAGGTAACATATACAGGTTCCAGAGATTGGGACCTGATATCTTTTGGTGGCCATTATTTAGCCTACTACAATCCTCTTTTAAAAGCCATTTATAAGTTAAATGTTCACTTCTATATTTTTTCAGTCCTCTGATAATTCCCTGACCCTCACTCTGCATTTGAATCTGATATATCTAGACTAGCCTTGGTGTTTTTCTGATAATATTTACAAAAAATATTACTCTTCATTTTAGGATCCTGAATATCTAGTTTATTTAGGTGGAAAATAGTGGCTTAAAGCACTTGAGAATATATATGATATTTTAAAATTATAGTTTATACATACTGATTTTGATTAAAGCACTCATTATACGGACTAATAATGCTGGAAGAAAATGTGGGTTCTGTCTATAAAATTATAGAAAAAAATAACTATTCTACCATACTATATCAAACCTTAATATTTACTTGGATGCGGTAAATTTTTTTATAACTGCTATCTTTTTTTTTAAATCACAGTAGTCTTTACCTAGACTCATGATAGAAGTAGTGATTGTATATGAAACTCTGTCCTTTGTGGAAGCAACTTCATCCAAAGATGGCGTCCAAAGATAATTAAACTCAGTAATGTGGTTTTGTCTTTAATTCGAACACGCATTTAGTGCCTCAGATCTCATTATATTCCTCAAAATACGTAAAAAATATTACAACCACAGTTGTTTTCCTTTTATGATCCAATTTTTAGACTATAAAAAGAAATTGCTACCTATAAAATATAATTGGCGTTGCATTTTTAATCAGAAAGATAACCAGATGCTTTAAAAAATGAATTCATTATAAAAGTTCTTAAAACTTGTTCTTTGAGTAATTATTTCATCAAATAACAGTTCAAATCTTTTAAAAAATATTACTCGTGTGTTCCATTTTTATTTGATATTTGAGTGTAAAATGAATATGCCACATGGCTACATAAAAAGGATTACTTATAAAGTGTTTAGTGGGTGCAATTGGCTGTGGACAAAGGAATTAGTTTACTTGCAAAAAATTTTTGCTCAGTTTTTTTAGGTAAAATATCTAATGTTTTATAGATTGAAAAATAATTTCTAATGATAATTAAACTTTTGATTAAGTAGATACTTAATAATCTATTAATATATTTTTTTGTTTTGCCTAAGGCAAATATGTGTAGCTTCACAATCATGGAATCTTGCAGACTGCTCTGAAATCTTTCATTAAAATTGAAAAAAAAATCTTATTTTACTATTACCATTGTAGTACACTTTTCTTGGTCTACATTCCTAAAGTTCTTGGATTTGAAACATGGCTTTAAATAGTTGTAATTTTCACAGATGGAGTCAAAGTAGAGAAATGACAATATATACACTTTTGCAAACAGGTTTATGTATGGAGAGAAACACTTAAAATTTTTTAGGAAAACAAAATTAGCATAGAAAAACTTTGCATTTCTATTTTACTTGTAAAAAATACAGGTTTTAAATATTACACGTGAATGATTACAAGTAACCTACTCATAAGCAACCACCCCTCCTTTCCCCAAATCAAGGAACGAGGCAGCTGACTGAGATACATAAATACAAATTAAATGGAGGAGAGGGTTAAAAGTGTTTAAGTTTGAAGTGTTCACTTATATGTATTTGATTCTGCAGGGTTTTGCTTTGAATAGTATGCTGATCATAACAGTGTATCAGAGGTGTGATTCAGAGGCATTGTTACAAAGCCAATCAGTCTAAAAATCACAAGATGTTAAGGTTGATTGCTATATTAATAACTACTAATATATAGATTGGCAAATAGATAAGTGATACATAGAAATATATAGATCTATATCTCTAGAAATAGGTATATTGATATATATCAGAAACTACTAATGTATAATCCAAAATGAGAAGTATGCTTACTGCTGTTGTCCAATCTGATAGTATGTTTTTAACCAAACGCAGTTTATACTGATTTGTTAATTCTCAGCGTAATACAACTAGTTGATTTTTAAATTTTTTTTATACAAAAGCAGCTATTATATTTCAGATGCTCTTTTAAAATATGCTTTAAAGCATTTATAGTATTCAGATTTCATATAATAATTTCAAGTATATTAGAATGTGATTCATTGGAAGTATTTTGCTTCATCAGGACACTACAAAGTGAAGATATAAGGTTTGTTTTCTGTTTTTATTTAAATTATTTATCTTTTATTGAGGCATAGTTGATTTAAAATATTATATTAGTATCAGGTGTACAGCATAGTAATTCAAAATTTTTATAGATTATACTCCACATATATTTATTGTAAAATGTTGGCTCTGTTCCCTGTGCTGTGCAATATATCCTTGTAGCATGTTTATTTTATACACAATAGTTTGTACCTCTTAAGCCTCTACCCCTATCTTGCCCCTCCCTCCTTCCCTATCCCCACTGATTTGTTCTCTATATCTGTGAGTCTATTTCTTTTTTGTTATATTCAATAGTTTGTTTTATTTTTTAGATTCCACCTGTGATAACATACAGTATTTGTCTTTGCCTGACTTATTTCACTAAGCATAATACTCTTCAGGTCCATCATGTTGTTGCAAATGGCAATATTTCGTTCTTTTTAACAGCTGAGTAATATTCCATTGTGTACATATACCACATCTTCTTGAACCAATCGTCTATTGATGGGTACTTGGGTTGTATCCACATCTTGGCTATTGTAAATAATGCTGCTATGAACATTGGGGTGCATATATCTTTTCAAATTAGAGTTTTCATCTTTTCTGGATATATGCCAGGATTGGAATTGCTGGATCATACGGTAGCTCTATTTTTAGTTTTTTAAGGAATCTCTATACTGCTTTCCATAGTGGCTGTACCAATTTACATTTTCTCCAACAGTTTAGGATTCCCTTTTCTCTAACATTTATTATTTGTAGACTTTTTGGTAATAGCCATTCTGACCAGTGTGAGATGATACCTCATTGTGGTTTTCATTTGCATTTCTTTAATAATTAGCAATGTTGAGCATCTTTTCTTGTGCCTGTTGGCCATCTGTATGTCTTATTTGGAAAAATGTCTATTTGGGTCTTCTGCCCATTTTTTTGATTGGGTTGTTTGTCTTTTTGGTATTGAGCTGTATGAAGTGTTTATATATTTTGGATATTAACTCCTTATTAGTCATATCATTTGCAAATATTTTCTCCCACTCCAAAGGTTGTCTTTTCATTTTATTGATCATTTCCTTTGCTGTGCAAAAGGCTTTTCAGTTTAATTAGGTCCCATTTGTTTCTTTTTGCTTTTATTTCTTTTGTCTTAGGAGACAGATCCAAAAAAATATTGCTATGATTTATGTGAAAGAGTCTTCTGCCTATGTTCTCCTCTAGGAGATTTACGGTTTCATGTCTTACATTTAGGTTAGGGTTAGGATCTTCTGCCCATTTTTTGATTGAGTTTTTTTTTTTTTAAATTTCCAGTATTGAGTTGTATGAGCTGTTTGTATATTTTGGATACTAACCCCTTGTCAGTTGCATTGTTTGCAAATATTTTCTCCCATTGTGTATGTTGTCTTCTAATTTTGCTTTGTTTTGTTTATGGTTTCCTTTGCTGTGCAAAAGCTTTTCAGTTTGATTTGCTTTCATTTCTTTTGCCTTGGGAGACTGATCTCAGAAAATATTGCTTCAATTTATGTCCATGAATGTTCTGCCTATGTTCTCTTCTACAAGTTTTATTGTGTCATTTTGATTTTATTATTGCATATGGTGTGAGGGAGTGTTCTAATTTCATTGATTTACATGCAGCTGTCCAGCTTTCACAACACCACTTGAAGAGACAGTCTTTTCGCCATTGTATATTCTTCCCCCCTGTTGTCAATGGATTAATCGACTGTAAGTGTGTAGGTTTATTTCTGGGCTCTCTATTGATCTATATGTCTGTTTTTGTGCCAAAATCATGCTGTTTTGATTACCGTAGTTTTGTCTGAAGTCTGAAGGGTTATGCCTCCAGCTCTGTTCTTTTTCCTCAGGATTGCTTTGGCAATTCTAGGTCTTTCATGGTTCCATATAAATTTTAATGTTATTTGTTTTAGTTCTGTGAAAAATGTCATGGGTATTTTGATAGGGAATGCATTAAGTCTGTACATCACTTTGGGTAGTATGAACATTTTAACAATATTAATTCTTCCAATCCAAGAGCATGGGATAGCTTTCCATTTCTTTGACCCATCTTCAATTTCCTTTATCAATGTTTTATATTTTTCAGCATATAGGTCTTTCATCTCCTTAGTTAGGTTTATTCTTAGATATTTTTTTGAAATGATCTTATATAGTATTTTTTAAGCTTTCTCTTTCTGATATTTCATTGTTAGAAATGTAATAGGTTTCTATATATTAATGTTGTATCCTGCTGTCTTGCTGTATGCATCTATTAGTTCTAACAGTTTTTGTATGGAGTCTTTAGGATTCTCTATATAGAGTATCATGTCATATGCAAATAGTGACATTTTACCTTTTTCCTTCCAATTTGGATACCTTTTATTCCTTTTTTCTCTTCTGATTACTGTGGCTTCGACTTTAAATACTGTGTTGGATAGAAGTGGTGAGAGTGGGCATCCTTGTCTTGTTCCTGAATTTAGTGAGAAGTCTTTCAGCTTTTCACCCTTGAGTATTATGTTGCCCCTGAGTTTGTCATAAATGGCTTTTATTTTTTTCTCTCTCTCTTTTTTTTAACTTTGATTGGAGTATAGTTGATTTACAATGTTGTGTTAGTTTCAGGTGTACAGCAAAGTGATTCAGTTATACATGAATATATATTCATTCTTTTTTAGATTCTTTTCTCATATAGGTTATCACAGAACATTGAGTAGAGTTCCCTGTGCTATACATTGGGTCCTTGTTGGTTATCTATCTTATATATGCTAGTGTGTGTGTGTTCTTCCCGGCTTCTGATTTATCCCTCCCCCCCATAAATGGCTTTTATTATGTAGGGATATGTTCCACTTTGGTGAGAGTTTTTATCATGAATCGATGTTTAATTTTATCCAATGCTTTTTCTGTGTCCCTTGAGATGATCATGTGATTTTTGTCCTTTCTATTGTTAATGTGGTATATCACATTGATTGATTTGCATATGTTGAACTGTCCTTGCTACACTGAATGAATCTAACCTGGTTACTGTGTACAATCCTTTTTATGTCTTGTGGGATTCAGTTTGCTAATATTTGTTGAGAATTTTTGCATCTATTGAATATGGATGCAAAGATACTGGGCTGTAATTTTCTTTTTTGGTAGTGCCTTTGTTTGGTTTTGGTATCAGGGTGATGGTGGATTCATTGAATGAATTTGGTAGTGTTCCCTCCTCTTCAATCTTTTGGAATAGTTTGAGAAGGATAGGTATAATTTCTTCTTTGTATGTTTAGTAGAATTCCCCAATGAAGCTGTCCGGTCCTGGACTTTTGTTTGCAGGGATTTTTTTTTTTTTTTTTTTTTACAGATTCTGTTTTACTTCTGATTATCAGCCTGTTCAAGTTGTTTCTTCTTAAGTCAATTTTGGTAGGCTGTATGTTTCTAAAAACTTGTCCATTTATTCTAGGTTGTTCAGTTTGTTGGCATATAACTGTTCATAGTATTCTCTTATGGCTTTTTGTATTTGTTTGTTATTTGTTGTTATTTCTTCTCTTTCATTTCTTATTTTGTTTATTTGGGTCCTCTCTCTTTTCTTCTTGGTGAGCCTGGCTAGAGTTTTGTCTATTTTGTTTATCTTTTCAAATAAACCAGCTCTGGTGTTTATTGATCTTTTCTATTTTTTATCTCTATTTTATTTATTTCCTCCCTGATCTTTATTATTTCCTTCCTTCTGCTGACTGTAGGTTTTGTATTGTCTTCGTTTTCTAGTTTTTTAGGTGGTAGGTTAGGTTGATTAATTGACATTTTTTCTTGTTTCTTAAGGAAGGCCTGTATTGCTATGAACTTCCCTCTTAGAACTGCTTTTGCTGTATACTATAGATTTTTGTAAGATTTTGTTTTCATTTTCATTTATCTTGAGGTATCTTCTGATTTCTTCCTTGATTTCATTATTGCCCCATTGCTTTTTGAGTAGGATATTGTTTAGATGGTAGGTTAGTTTGTTTATTTGAGATTTTTCTTTTTCCTGGGGAAGGACTGTATTACTATTTCATTTACTTCTGCTCTCATCTTTATATCTTTTCTTCTATTAACTTTGGGTTTTGTTTGCTCTTCTTTTTCTAGTCCCTTTAGTTGTGAGTTTAGGTTGTTTGTTTGAGATTTTTCCTGTTTCCTGATGTAAGCTTGTATCACTATAAACTTCCCTCTTAGAACTGCTTTTGCTGAGTCCCATAGAGTTTGGATCATTGTGTCTTTGTTTTCATTTTTCTCCAGGTATTTTTTAATTTCCTCTTGATTTCTTCAGTGATCCCTTGGTTGTTTAGTAGCGTATTATATAACCTCCACATGTATGTGTTTTTTGCAGTTTTGTTCTCGTAGTTGATTTCTAGTCTCATAGTGTGGTGATCAGAAAGATGCTTGATATGATTTCAATTTTCTTAAATTTACCAAGGCTTGTTTTCTGACTTATCATGTGATCTATCCTGGAGAATTTTCCATGTGCACTTGAAAGGAATGTGTATTCTGATGCTTTTGGATAAAATGTTCTCTATATATCAAGTCTATCTGGTCTAATGTATGATTTAAGGCCATTGTTTCCTTAATGACTTTCTGTCTGGATGATCTGTCCATTGATGAAAGTGAGGTTTTAAAGTCCCCTACTATTATTGTGTTACTGTCAATTTCTCCCTTTATGTCTGTTAATATATTCTTTGTGTATTTAGATGGTCCTACTTTGAGTGCATATATATTTATAATTGTTATATCTCTTCTTGGTTTAATCCCTTGATCATTATGTAATGTCCTTCTTTGACTTGCGTAACAGTCAGTCTTTGTTTTAAATTCCATTTTGTCTGATATAAGTATTACTGCTCTGGCTTTCTTTTGATTTCCATTTGCATGGAATAACTTTTTCCATCCCCTCACATTCAGTCTGTGTGTGTCATTAGATCTGAAGTGAGTTTCTTTTAGGTAGCATATATACAGGCTTTGTTTTTATATCTAGAGATATATTCTCTACAAGTGCCCCCTATGTGGTCTTCTTAGGTCCTTCTGTTATGGCAGGCTACCTCCTGTGGGAAGTCTGGTAGGCTTACGTGGCCCCTGGTCTAGTTGGTTTCCAGGTCCTGCCTTGTGCAGAGGCTGCTGGCCACTGCTTGTTGTGGCTGGGTCATGAGGCAGCTAGCTGCAGAACCTGTGGGGCCCTGGGCTAGTTCTGGCTCACTAGTGGGTCATGTCAGGGTCCAGGAGATCCCAAAGCTGATTTCCACACACCAGTGGGTGAAGCCAGGACCTGGGCCTAGTGCTGGTCCACTGGCAGTCAGAACTGGATCCTGGGGTCTGGCTGCAGGGCGTAGGTGCCCCAGAGCTTGTACAGCACCACTGGTGGGTGGTGCTCATTCCCATCACAGTTGGCTGTGGGGTCCAGGATGTCCTGAAGCTTTTGTTGGCCTGCTGGTGGGCATGGCCAGGGCCCAGCCAGACCCAGGACTGGTGCTGGCCTGCTGGTGGGTGAGCTACATCCACAGGCTGTGAGGCTGCAGTTTTCCTGGGGCTGATGTTCACTCACTGGTGTGTGAGGCTGGTCCTAAGGCTAGAGTAGACTTGCTGGTGACTAGGGCCAGGAATTCGGGCCTTAATTCCTGCAACTGCTCAGTGGAGCTGGGTTCCAGGGTATCTGGCTGCCGGGCCCTGGGGGGTTCTGGCTCTAGTGCCCATGCGCTGGTGTATGGGGCCTGGTCCTGGGTCCTCTTGTAGGCAGGGCTGTCTCTGAGCACAGCTGTGGGCACAGGGGGTCTTAAGGCAGTCTGCTGCTGGTAGGTGGGGATGTGTCCCCATCCATTTAGTTGCTTGGCCTGAGAATTCTCAATTTGGTTGCCTATGGAATAGTGAGTATGGGCAGGACTAAGTCCCGAGGCTAATACGCTAGAAGGAGAATTCCAAAATGGCTCTTGCCTGTACCAGTGTCCACGTGATAGAACAAGCTGCCAAAAATGGCTGTCTCCAGTGTCTACGTCCCCAAGGGTGAGCTCTAATTGCCTCCTGCTTCTCCAGGAGACTCTCCAAGATCAACAGGTAGGTCTAACCCAGGCTCCTTTCAAATTCCTGCTTCTGCCCTGAGTCCTAGAGCATGTGAAGTTTTGTGTGTGCCATTTAAGAGTGAAGTCTATTTCCCACAGCACGCTGGGTCTCCTGAAAGTAAGACCTGCTGGCCTTCAAAGCCAAATGTCCTAGCAGCTTGTCTTCCCAAAGCAAGACCCCTGTGCTGGGGAGCCTGATGTGGGGCTTACACCCCTCACTCCTTGTGGAGAAAACACTGCAATTGTGATTATTCTCCCATTTGTGGATCACCCACCTGGGGGTATGGGTCCTTTATATCTTTAGTCGTATAAGATCTTTTCTGAGGTTTCAGTCTTTTTCATCCAGAGGTGTTCTATAAATAGTTGTAATTTGGGTCAGCTCATGAGAGGAAGTGAACTCAGGCTCTTTCTAATCTGCCATCTTGGCTGATCTCTCTGGTAGGTTTATTTTCAATTCAGTTATTGCTCCACTAAAAAACTCACTTCACTACATGTTCCCTCTGACTTTTAACAAGATTTTGCTATTGAAGTAGTACGTGATCCAGTATCTCTTGTTTTCCAATATGAATCACATTATTTTAGATGTCTTATTTTTCCACCAAAGCGGAAAATGATGCTTGCTTATCCTTCCCCAGAGTTGAGGTAAGCAGGCTACACCTGTTAAACTGATGAGAAAACCAAAATAAAAAGATGATAATTGACTCATCTTTTATCATATAGCCAATTAAGAGTGATGGAAAGCTGGAACCCTGATTTCTTGCCTTTTAGGTCACACATATAGTTAGTTGTGGGCCAGTGTTAAACCCTTGTCACTTGATTTGAAAACCACACCACTTAGTCTCTGACATAGTCTTATTACTAGAACTTACTGAAACTCTGATTGCCAGAAAGCACAGAGCTTCAAGGTCTTCTGACTGTAGAGGAATTGTTTTAACATGAGTTGAACCATATTTGAATATGCAATTTGAAGACATAAGACCCCAATTTGGCCTGTGTTTATGTTTAGCTATTATTTCATTTCCCTTCATTACAGCATAGACATATAAGCATATACATTGATATTTTAATAATTATGAGTATGTATACTTTTAATTTATAGGTAGTTGTCTGTAAAACGGTTGCTCCTTTTCTCAGTAATCAGCTTTCAGAGAAACATTGGTCACTGATATCTGGCAAATCATTTCCTGTTTATTTCTTCTAGAATTCTAGTACCTGCTCTTATCTGTCTTCTGTGGTGTAGACCTTTACTGTGGCTACTATAGATTACCCACTGTCCTGTAGTCAAGTTCAACTGAAAATGCAATCAACATCCCTCTGAGGTACTCTTCATCTACTATTCCCGCAAAATAACCAATGCTCCACCAAATCTGGCTTCCTCAGTATTTTCCATATAGCCTTGCTATTAGTCTATCTAGTGACCTGTGATACTATCTTTTATTTTATAGATGAGTTTTCTGATAGCACTTCAATCAGCAATAATTCCCACTCTCATCTGCATTGCCACAGAACTTTTTGAAAAAACGTCTCTGAAGCAAGTTTCCATGAATGGATCGTATATGGGTCTCAGTGCTGTGTTTTAACTTTAGTACACCATAGTACACCATAGTGACTAAAGACAATAGACTTTAGTCTATTGTCTCATAACAATCAAGAGAATAGTGAAAAACTAATAATTACCTGTATTCCAAGTGAATGCCAAACTCCTTTTCTCGGTCAAATTAATGTCATCAATGGAGAAATTCAGGTACTTTATGAGAATGTGGCTATTGATTTGTGGGTCGTAGAGTGTAACTTGTGATTGCAAAAGGAGGTCATCATGATCAGAACTGTAGCAACTTAATGCTAATGACTATGTGACTGAAGGAAAGAAAGTTAAATGACACCTCATCCAAAACCTTATTTCACTTGCCCCCTGACAAATATGTGGGAGGCACATAATCAATACAGATACGTGACTAGCTATGAGGCATGAGGAACGGTAAGTTCAAGAAGTCCGGAGTTTTAAGTCCAAGCAAAGGAGAGGATAGTGATGCATTTAAAAGTGAAGGCATAGGAGCATGAAAATTTGGAAGGGAAACTAATGAATTTTCATCTACTCAAATGAAGTTCAATGTAACTTCAGGCTTGTTTTGTGCAGTAAACAGAAGGCTGTTAGGTGTGTAGCTTTGATGTTAAGAAAATAATTTTGGAATCATCCAATAAGGGTGATGTTTGAAGTTGTGGGAGTGAAGTCAATTAGTGAAGATATGTAGTGTGAAAAGGAATGCACTGTGAACATGGGACCTAGAAAATGTACTTTGGGACAAGTGGAATAAGCTGGTGAGAGATCTTAAGGTGCAATAGTATAAAATGTGGTTTAAAGTAGCCATGCTGTTAATAAAGATATCATACTCAACAGTGTCAGATGCCTCAGATTGTTGTTCAAGAATAAGGATCAGTGGATTTGATGATTAGTTCATTGGTGATTAATCTTTACAAGAACCGTTTTAGTAAAATGGTTGGGGTCAAGGAACTAGATTCCATTTTGCTTAGAGACAAAAGGGAGACGAGGAATTAAAACAATTATATCTAACTACTATTTTCCTCAAAATTAATGTAGTTTAATTGTGTTATTTTTCTTATGACAGTAATATATATTCATGCAGGAATTTCACATAACACAGAAAAGTATGAAGAAGAAAATAAAGAAATAAAAAAAAAGGATCAAAATCATGCAAAATTTCAAAAAAATCAATGATTAATAATTTAGCAAACATTTTTTCCAAACTTGTATGTAGTTACTCACATACAACACAAGGCAGATATATATGATTGCATATAATATTAGATATATACTCACATGTATGATTGCATGTATCAATAATATGCCAGTTTATAATATTTCATTCCATTCCATAATATAGTAAAGATATTGCCTTATTAATATAAAATGCATTTAATGGATGCTTGCTAGTCCACTATACTTATGTAAAATAATTTATTTAACAAATTCATTATGTACAGAAAATAACATACATATTTTTGCACTTGTCTAATAATCACCTTTGAATAAGTGCTAATAATGGCATTCCTGTTTTGAAGATTATACGTTTTTAAATCATTTTCATATAGCTTACCAAATGCTTCTCCAGAATGTTTTCATCACGTTCCACTCTAGGCAAGCTGAAGTAAAGTTTTCCCATATGCCAAATGTAGACTAAAAGGACAGCATAACATCAGCATATTAACTGTTAATTAGCATTTGTTTGTAATGGATACCATTACTTTTGTTACTTGACCCTTTTCAGCAATACTCAGCACTCAGGAACCAAAAAGCAATAGATTGTCCTAGATTTGAAAACTGA
Organism: Eschrichtius robustus; assembly: GCF_028021215.1. Classification (NCBI taxonomy): domain Eukaryota; kingdom Metazoa; phylum Chordata; class Mammalia; order Artiodactyla; family Eschrichtiidae; genus Eschrichtius; species Eschrichtius robustus. The sequence continues at coordinate 50,289,104 of NC_090831.1, read as the reverse complement.
AATGGCACACAGGGCAAGCAGAGGTCAGAATGAGTAAGGAGCAGATCTACAGATATGTGAAATTAATGATGGAACTGCTGGCTAATACATCTAAAAGGGGTAAGGATGCAGTGAGGGATGGGTGTGAACTGTAAGGGATAAAGCTCATAAGAACAAGACATGTTTGGATAAAGAAATGCATGTGTCTAATAAAAATGAAGATCGTTTGGAACTGAAGAGATCTAGGCCCTATGAGGGTATAGTTAAAAGGCTCATTAACTTGAATGTTGAGAACCAGACCAGAGAAGAGTAATCAAACAACATAATGATCAAAGTAGGTTTAAGTCAATGGTGAAAAGAGAAGACCCCCATGAAGTCTGAGATATATATCACAACTGAGTGGCACAGGCATCAAAAACGGAGCAGTTACTGATGAATGATGACAGGACAGTGGTCTCAATACAGCAATGAGGAGTAAGGAGAACACTGGCCCCTCCTTGTGCATTCATGGGTATGAGTGTTGGAGAGGTTTTCAGGGTAGGTAGAATTATCAGGGTTAGGCTGAATTTCAGTTCAGGTGAGGACTTGGAGACACTGTTCTAGAAAAAGTTTAGATCATAGGACTTTTGTTTTTCCCCTAAAATATCTAGAAAGCAAATCCAGTTGAGCGGTGTCCAGAGAATGGAAATGATATGGTTTGATTATCACCACAGCGTTCCCAAAATCAATGTATTTACCTTTTGTTCAGCTTTTTATTGATTTCTTATGCTGCATTATGGCAGTAAGGTCACCACTAAAACAAATAGATGAACAAGCAAGACCAATAACTATGGTTCTATAATACATTATAAAATGAGACATTTTTTAGTACAGAGCACTTGATACCTACAATATTTTCTATTTATTATTTAAATATCTTATGCATACGAACACAATGCTGAGTTCCTACCGGGGCCAAATTTCACTAAATGTACTGTTGTGCCTCTGAAGGGCAGAATTTCCCCAGACAGACCATCAGGTGACTTAGAAAATACAGCAAAATATATTATTTTTAAAATGTTTTACTTCTTGATTTAGTGTAATGTAAGTAAATCTAAGAGAAAATAGAAAAATCTACTCTGCTTACTACAAGTGTTCAGGGAATGAGACAGCATTATGGTATTATTGTATATATCATTCTGTGATTGAAATATTTCTCAAGGCTTTTAGATGTTCCTGGCTTACTTCTAAATTATCATTTATGTGAAAATTCCCCCATTAATTTATATCATATTTATTGACAAAAAGTCCTTTTTTTTGTCATGTGCAAAAATTTCATACTTGTGAATTTGTCTATGAAATTTTACCACACAGAATATAAAACCCTATGAAGTAAATACTGTTTTCCTTGTGTTTTTTTAATGAGAAAAATAAATACAGAGAGTTTCAATAAGTAGCAAAAATCAAACACCCAGAAGCAGGTGGGTTTGGGGTTTAAAACATGTTTAAGAGCATTTCTGTTTTGCTAGAGTATTCACCAGGAACATGGTTTTTACACAAATGAATAAATGTATGCAAGAAAAGTTTTGTTCTTGACCAATGAATGTATCAACAATAAAGGAGAATAGATTAATTAAACTGAAGAAAATGTTGTATGATTGAGAAATTCCATGTTGCCCTGACTGTTATCTTTGATCAGACCAAATCTTTAGGTCAGCAAATGAGGTATGGAAACCCTACAAAGTTACTGAGATAACCTGAAAAAAAAGTAGAACAACTCTAAAAGCAATTCCGCCTTAATCACTTGTCATTTTCCTAAGTCTAAGACAATATTCTTCATTAAATTAATTCTTTGTTACTCAATGCCTACTAGGAAGGGACTTGATAATATCAAAAGCTGCAGAGGCTGTCCTAAGGAAAAAGCTGACCCTCGGTTCAGACTCCTGGAAAGAATCTGAGGTGGTGCTGGGAAGGGAAAGCACCTAGAACAGCAAAGATGACTAAATGTTTGTGAAATATGAATCTGTGTTTGCACAAAGCATTCTTTTGCATTTAAACAGAACTTGGAGGCGTTTCAAGAAAATGGATGAAAATACAAACATCAACTGAGTTTTGAAAGAAAATTAGAAGGGAAAAATTGGAAGGAAAATTTGTCTCTTAGACAAGTTCTGTGCAATTGAATGTAGTTTCCCTAGGTGCTGGGGTTAAAATGAAGAAAAGAGCATGTCAACAGTAGGGCACTAGAGAATGGACTTGAGGATACGGGGAGGGGGAAGGGTAAGCTGGGACAAAGTGAGACAGTGGCATGGACATATATACACTACCAAATGTAAAATAGCTAGTGGGAAGCAGCCGCATAGCACAGGGAGATCAGCTTGGTGCTTTGTGACCACCTAGAGGGGTGGGATAGGGAGGGTGGGAGGGAGGGAGACGCAAGAGGGAAGAGATATGGGGACATAAGTATATGTATAACTGATTCACTTTGTTATAAAGCAGAAACTAACACACCATTGTAAAGCAATTATACTCCAATAAAGATGTTAAAAAAAAAAAAAAAAAGAGTAGGACAATTAAGAAAGAAGGGGCATGGCTCTTACTTGCAAAGGGATAATTGGTCTCTACAAGCTTGTTACTTTTGTTGTTCACATCTTCTATGTCTTACTGATTTGTGTGTGTGTGTGTGTATATATGTGTCTGAATGAACAATATATCACTGAGAGATGTGTTCAAATCTGTTATTCTGGCTATGGATTTTTACATTTCTGTTTGGAAAACTGGATATTTTTGCTTTCTATATTTTGAAACTGTGCTTTTAGTTGCAGGCATTTAAAAAATACTGTATTTATTGAACTATTTTCTCATATTCGTGGAACCTCTTAAGTGATGATTTTTACTATTTTGTCAGATATTAATAAACTATACCAGCTTTCTTTTAATTAGTATTTAATGATATCTTTAAATACATATGTATATACATACATACGTACATACATACATATATATATATATTTACATCCTTTTGTTTTCAATGCTTTTCTTTCTCTTTGTCTTTCTTCTCTAGTAAGAACCAAGGCTAAGAATTCCATTATATCCCCTGTGGGGAGGGTATTTTTCTATTTTCCAAGGTGAGAGGGTCACTTTTCAGGCTCTGAAGTGATTTCCTACCCAGCTTGGCCTTGGCTTTGTCTCCTCTCCCCTACAGTCCCCCATTAAAATGCATGCTTCTGCTTAGCAAGGATAGACTGATATCCTCAGGGTGCTAATTTATCTCACAGGATTCAGACTTTCCAGTCCTTTCTGGACTCAGAAGTTTTCTCATTCTTCCCAGGACATTTTTTTGTAGCTATGCAACACTGGAAACTTTCCTATAGATAACTGGTATGCCATGTCAGTTAACATTTAAATAGTGTAATAGGGCTCTTTTAAAAAACTAAATGGGGAAGATGCAATCTCAACCTATCTTAGAGTTTTAGGATGCTGGTACCACTTTGTTTATTACTTCTACTCCCAGATAAATGATCCTATAAAAGCTTCTCTTCCTTCTGATTGTCTTCCTTTTGATGGTGACTCATGGTCTCTTTGTCTAAACTCATGGATTCTTATTCCTGGTCTACATTATATATTATTATGAGATTATGATCTATCTCCTTCTTTTTCCTATACTCATACCCTGTGGGTAGACACATAGTTATTTGCTGTTTACTATGATCTAGACCTTGTGATTAACAGTGAGGTATTAAGGCAACTAAGACACATTTCCTGTGGTCATGAAGGCCAAAGGATAATTTGGAAAATAATATATGTAAGTGAATCATTTCAGTACAGTGAGATATGTACAAAGAAATATATGTTGTATGCACCAGGGTTGGTGTGATGATTCACTATGTCTGTAAGATTCAGGAATGGCCTCAGAGAAGAGGTTCTGGGTGAAGAGATTTTTAAAGTATAATTAGGACTTCCCAGACAGAAAAAGAGCAGCATAGCAATCCAGTCAAAGGATTAGATTGTGCGTATATATTTCACTGTGATACTCTAAGATTTGAGGTAAATTGTAAATACATTGGAATAACCAGGAGAGATAACTAACAGAGAGATAATAGAAAATAAAATTAGAAACACTGCCAAGTAACTACATTATTAAAAGCCTTTTTTAGAATGCTAAGGAAAGAGAAGGCATTGAAAGGCTTTGTGTAGGTGAATAATATTGAAGAGTTTTGTTTTTAATTAGATAACTGTATAATCAAGGCTGTAAGTTTTGAGATTATTGTAAAAGTATAAGCAAAAGATGTTGAGGCACCAAACCGAGCCAGTGGTAGCAAGGATAGGAGCAGAACCAGACAAGGCAAGGTTAGACTGTGAAATCAGAAGAATATGGTGCTGACTAGGTAAAAAATACTGGAAGATGCAAGAGCTAAGATAACCAAAAAGACATGGTTGACTTTGAGATTTCAGGATTATTATATGCATTAGAGAAAAGTACAAATGAAAGAGAAGTGATTTTTAACTTTGTCTCTGTTGAAGTTGAGTTCGATAGAGGATGTCTATGGGGCTATGTCTCCGAATCAGATAGAAATTTGAGTTTTGGGGTTTGAAGAGAGTCTTAAGTCAAAGATATATGGATTTGGAAAATATCAGAATATACATAATTGTTGAAGCTATGATAATGATAGCCTATCATTAATGAGGTAATGAGGGGAAATGTCATTTAAAAAATGGTTAGGCTAAAAAGAGAGAGACACAGGGATAAAACTGATAAAGAATGAGGATATGAGGAGGTGATTGAGTCAACAAAGATGATGGGGGTGGTGGGAGGGGTTATAGACCTGTGACGTAGGAGAGTTCAGAGGGCTCTATGATGAAAAACAAAGAAGGAGAGGTTTCAAGCAGGAATTTCAATTGATCAAGAGTATCAAATGCCAGAGATTTGAAATAAGATGATAACTGGATAATTAGGACATTGTTAGTTAGTAGGTCATTGTTAGTGACCTACTTAGAGCATTTTGTTCCGAGTAGGTGGTCCTACTCATTAAAGAAATAACCTACTCCCCTAGGCATCAGGCCTTTAAATAGAATGTGAGTATGCTTACTCAGAGTTATTGGAAAAACACTCATGACTATAGGAGTCCTGTTTTCAACAGTAAAATTAATTTAATAATGAAGTGGCTTTGATTTACCAGAGTTCAATCAAATAATTTGAGGGAATGAATACAATGACTTTTCCATTCAGCTGTTTCATGAAAATTAATTTTGTTTTTTAACTACCAAACAAGACACACTTATTGAAAGCAAAAATATATTTTTAGTTTTGCTGTTGTTTCAAGAAAGGAGGTAGCAAATAAATGATGGCATGTCCAAGTTAGGATCACAAATCTTGCTTGCTTTGAGATTGAAAATACCCTGGTGGCGCAGTGGTGTTGGATGAACTCTTTAATCTCTCTTGAGAAAGACTTTGTGCAGCAATCACTTGTATTTTCTTCTGTGCTGTTGAATCTTCTCCTTAAAAAAAAAAAAACAGCTGAATGGAGAAAACTTTTTTTTTTTACGAAGGCCTGTCTAAATTGTAACCAATGTAGTTCATTTTAAAGCACTCATCTGTCATTCACAGATTAACCTTGTACAGGATAGCTGCTCTCATTTCCATTGCCCTTCTGTCCTAGGAAGAATAAAACTCGAGCATTAAACAAATAATGAGTTGAATCTGTGAGGCATATTTAACGCAAAGAGGATTTTAATGGCATTTCTATAATTATAGGCATTGATACCTGACTATAAATCTTTATTTCCCAAATGCCACAGCATTAGGAATAGAATGATACGTAATTTGTACTAGATGTTTTTAAGAACCTTATGCCAAAATCACCTTGCTTTCTTTTAGCCTAAAATATTGGTTACTGTGGAGAGAGTATCAGATATTTATTATAGTACATAGCTATAAATATACTATGCAGAATGATTGTAAGTGTTTGAGTCTTTGCTTTTTAATTGGAAAATGATATCACCACCATGATATTGACTGTAAATCTTAGCTCAACCATGGGGTGGTACTTTAAAAATCACACTTATTTTAAATAATAATAATATATCAAAAAGTCTTGGTTACTCTAGTGGACAACAAGCTACACTGAAAAAGTTACAGAGATGTGATTTTTACTGCATGAATACTTATTCTTGTAAGCTATGTCTTGGAACTTTATTGTAGACAAATTTTTAAAGTGCTTCAAAAATTCTATGGAACGTTTGCAAGTCTGAGTTCTCCCAGCCCCTGTTTTCGGTAAAGCTTTATGGGCTCAGCTTGTACGTTTAAAGACATTTTCCTTAAAGGCTTTCTTATAGGGGAGTCCATGGCAAAATGTGTGATTTCTGACACCTTTCCTGTTCCCAACAGCACCATTCTGAATTTATGTCCCCTGTCCTGAATCCTGTCCTCCAGGGATAGAGACAACAGAATGTCTCATTCAGTGGTTAATTTCTAATTTGCTACCCCTTGAATACTGAATATTCTTAAATATTTGGAGAGATATCGTTTCACCCTTAGACTTACTTCAAGGTGATTTATTATCTTTCCAAATGCTCTTGTGCAACTAAAATCTACCTTATATACAATATGTATATTGAAATTGAATAAGAAGATACACTTTTATATGGCTTTCAGTTGTGCTCTCAGGGGAAATTTACCACATAGCCAACTAATAAATAATATTGCTTAAACTTGGCATCCATGACTGTTTAAGTGCTTCTCAGAAATTAGCCCATTAATCTTCATGCGGCTGCTTGTAAAGCAGACAGCAAGTTATCTTATTCTTCCCACTTTCCTCTGTTATCCCACTTCAGCTGCCTAGAATTCTATACTGTTGGGCCCACATCGTGAGAGGCATGTTCCTTGCATGCTTCTCTGCAGAGTAAAGCACACATGGCGTGAGTGTCTGTCCTCCCTTCTGTGAGATGATCAAGGAAGTTCACGCCTGGCCCTTCAAGTTCTGTTTGGAGGGTGAGGCACATGATTGGTGCAGACAAACACATTGAATAAGTTGCGTGATCTCTGAGTCCTTGAAACTGATCTCTCTAGTTTGTAAACAGAGCTTCACTTCTCTTAAAGGAAGCCCTGACACCTCTCCTGTGTTCAGTCTTTGCTGGTTGTGAAAGGGAGAGTCCATTAAACGTAGAACAACAAACCTTAAAGACCTGCTTCGTTACTTTCTTACGGGTCACTCAAAAGTAAACTTGCTCTTTCCAAATAGATAAAGTTGTCTGGAGATTTTTAATTTCTTACTACCACTTTCAATGTATTCTTCTAGTTTCTCAGAAGAAAAGCCTGTGCCATATTGAGATCAAGCACAATGTGTGAAATATGATAAAGTGTTTAATTAAATAATTATGTGTTATACATATTGTACAGAGCTATCAGCTCAAACCCAGATCTCCTGATCATGGCTTATCTCTCCTCACAATATGTATGATGCTTTTCAAGAATTACATTAAATCTGAAACTGAGATTGATAAGGTATAAAATTAGAAGTCACTGATTGTAAATCAGTGACTATAAATCAGAAAAAAGAATTTGAACTTTTCCATGAAGCACAATAAATACTATTTTTAAATATTTCCTTTTAGGCCTACAAGACACTCATTATCATTCTATACTTCCGGATTCTTCTCTTCTCCAACTTTCTTCCGTCTAATGACTTATAGTTCCGGTACATATACCTGAGTAGAATATATTTATTTCATATTTATATTTATTTATTTTCATAATAGGAATTGGACTATTACCTTATTACATGCAGTATTGATGGCTCATAATCCCCAAACATTCACAGACTCAAGGGGAAACCAATGACTCAATTAACTTCTACTTGAGTAGTTACCAGCTGTTGGGAAAAGGACTGTGTATTAAGAGACGCATTATTCAGTTGGAGAGTGACAAATGAGTAAGCATGAAGACACATCTACTGCCCCGTGAGTGATGTGACAACAGATACTATTTATTTCATTAGTGGTACTTGAAAGGGGGCTCAAGGTGTCCTAAATCTCTTTTTCTCAATACTTGCAACTACCTAAGAAGGGACTAATGTGGAATGGACTTTGTCTTGTTTAATGGACTGTGTATAGTTCATAATGTATATTTTCGTGGGAACGTTTTAGCTCTGTGTCAATGCTCATTCATCATGATGTTGCTTGTTTTTTTTAAACCTAAATAGACCAAAAGATTAAGTAATCTTTTGCTCTTTGGTATATTTACCAGACAATTTTTTATAAATAATTAAGTCTGGAGAATTTGAGGGGTTGTAAAAATCACCTAAAATTCCTTTCTGTCATAAAGAGAATACAATTAGTACTGCAATACTTGAAATTTTAAAATTTTTGTACAATTTACAAAGTAGCAAAATAGCAGTATGCAGAACCCATGTATTTTGAGTTAAACCTTCAGATAGGAAAAACAAGAATAATTGGTTTAGGGGCATCACCTCTTACATAGGTCACATTTATGCTCTCCTCTATCTTTTGGTATTAATTAGTCACCTTTAAATTAATGTTGAATAGACATAAAGAACAGAAGGTAAATGTTGTCTTCAAATGAGTGATTGAGTTAAAAATGGGGAAAAGTGTAGGAGAAAATTACCATCCATTTTGTTATGGTTAACATCTGAACAAAAGTACAGTTGTGGTAAACTTTTCTGTTATCTGCTTTTACTTTTTATAAACTTTTCTATTACCTGCTTTTACTTTTTATATATTTCTATTGAAGCCTGGTAAGATATTTCTTGTCTATGTACTTTTATCCACATATCGATCCTTGTTTTTGGCAAGATTTCATTCTTATAATTAGTTTTATGTATACCTGGACATTTATTTCATTAGAAGAATGTCATACAAGTCTCAAAATTTTCTACTGGTTAACCTTAACTGGGTCTAGTTAAGATAAAATTTTTACTTTATTTCTAATCTAGGATATGATCTTATCTGCTCTAAAGTTCGTAGTATCTGAAATTCTCTAGAGGTCATGTTAATTTTATTATCTTTTTTTCTCCTATTGGTTTCATATGGCAAAGCCTTAACTTTTCACATAGATTTAAAGTGTTCCCCTTCAGAGCCTGTGTTATTTGGTTTTTAAAACCCGCATTCTAATTGGCTTTCTCTTACATATGGAAACACACTACATGTTGAGTTGAATTTTGAAACCTAGGTAACTTCAGTTTTTGTTTTTGTGATGTAATTATATGTAGTCCCATCAAAGGAGTTTATTTTCCTTGAAAATATGAAGGTGCTATGATATTTGGAAACAGATTAGTAGTACGATTTGAACTCCCTCAGTGGGTTAACCTCTGTGTTAATCAGCAAGGGGAACAGTTTACAGATCAGTGTTAGCTGGACAAGTGTATACACACACAGACACACACACATCCCTATGTATATAAAAATGACAAACCAGTTTTCTTTACTACTCCAAAGGGTTTTCTTCCTACCGCACTTCTGAAATCATTGTTTACTGTGACTATGATAGTTTTCTTATTGTTAGCATTCTATTTTCCCTCCCCTGTCTTTACTTCTCAATGTTAATGAAGGTGCATATCTCTTACTACAATATGCCTGCTTCCTAGGTTGCCAAGCTGAAGGAGTCTGCTGTAAAATACTTGTTGTGTAATGCATGAAGATTCTGTTATGATAATATTTATTTTCAGAAACATTTTCAATTTTTGTGATGTATATCTCTGGCATAAGAATCATCTGAAAAATTTATTGAAAACGCAGATGATTATTCCCCACACCTTTGAATCCTGAATCAGAAAATTTGGAGTGATTTCTACGTATTTGTTTTTTGAACAAGTTTCTCCAGTGATACCAATGCACAGCCAATTTTGAAAATCATTGCCCTAGCACAGGTGTCACACATGGTAGGTATTATGTGCTTAAAGAATGATTTAGTGGGGAAATGAATAAGGCTGAAAATGTTAATTTAGAATCAATAAACCTTTCTATACTAAAACTAAATATAATGCATTTTTTTAAAAATCACTGTTACTTATATAAAATTTTTACATTATTCTTTGGAAAAAATCTATCCTGTGCTCACAGTTCATATTAAATTTTGAAATAAAAGTAAAACTAATTACTTGTAGGTTGCTTTGTCAGCAATTGTCATTTCCAACCCTTTCAGTTATGCCAAATTGCCAAAGGCAATATGAGATTTTATTTTTTTTCCTGACATCCTATCCTGTCTGCTCATTATATTACAACTGATGCATTGTCCTACTTGGATCTATTCTCATGTGTCTGGGCAACCATATTTTATTTCGATGTGCATACGAAAAGTCTTGGTAACCTGATTTGCATCTAACTATTTATTATTGGTGATATGCCCTTCTACTTTATCCATAAGTATAAGAAGATATGGAAATATGATGTGATATTCATAGTTTAAAGGTTATACTTAGTGTCACAGGTACAAAACTTGAAATCTAACTCCCTTTACATATCTAAGTTTAATTTTTTTTGATCACTTTATCATTGAACTATAAAGAACCTAAGTATCAGAATCAATAACTTACAGTTCTTTTTTCTTGACATATATCTTGTTATCTTGAGAAGTTTCTCAGAACAATAAAAATGAATTTTGACAGAGATGACCTCACTGTATTAGTAAGTAACACTGTAGTGAATCCTATAATCATGGCAGAGCTTCGTAGTATGGACATGCATGACGAAGGAAGTTCCGTGGCTAGTTCTGTGAGTGCCTTTTTGGGAACTATGGCTAACGTGCTTAGAACTTTCATAGTATCTCTATATACCTTCAACATCCATTCACAAACACTCTTTATACCACATTGATGACTAGTTTTAGGGCCATTCTACCAGACATGAGAAAAGACTTCTTAATTTTTGTCAGGTCCTACATAATTAATTCCTTTTATTAGGAAGTAGGTGAGAATATAGAATTTTTAGAGGCAAGAAATAGTTACTTAAATATCTTTAGTGAAGGTACTTTTACTTTCCATTGAAGATAATCTTAATCGAATATCACCCTCACTGGTTTTCAGTCTTCTGTTAGTAGTTTTGACCCACTAGTAGAACACAAAGGGAACAAATTATGTAGAGTCAGCCTCTTTTTTTTTTTTTTAATATTTATTTATTTATTTGGTTGTGCCAGGTCTTAGTTGTGGCAGGCGGACTCCTTAGTTGCGGCATGTGGGCTTCTTAGTTGTGGCATGCGAACTCTTAGTTGCAGCATGCATGTGGGATCTAGTTCCCTGACCAGAGATCATACCTGGGCCCCTGCATTGGGAGCATGGAGTCTTAACCACTGCGCCACCAGGGAAGTCCCGAGTCAACCTCTTTGAGTGGAGCATTGAGTACTTTGTGGGTCCTCTATACCAACAATTTTGTAAATAGTTCTTTTGTAAGTAAATCCTATCTTATTTTGAATATGTCATTAATTGTTGGGATCGTAAGACAGGGAGGCATGACAAACATCACTGAAGATAGGTGGGTGCGGAGTAATATGATAGGGAGGTTAAATACAAAATATAGTATTTCTTCACCACTTAAAATAGAGTTGGTTCTTCTGTCATGAAAACTTAAAGGAATAAGTCATAGGAAAGTGAGATCATACCTAAAGTGGCAATTGTATTACTCTATACTGTTTGAATCCCTAAACATCACCAATGCTTCATTTCTTTTTCATTTTGCCTTATTTCTTTTTAAGAAATTAAATAATTCATCTCCATGATTTACTGAAGGCCAGATGATTAGTATAAATTCAAATTGAATGATTTCATTAAGGCCACAAAATAATTAGTAGATTTGGGGTTTTTAATATTCAATTGGATATTTCTAAAAATATCTAGAAATTATATAGTCTCAAGTTTATAAAATGTTAAATGACTTCCTCTCCTTAAAGTTAAGTAGTTTTTCCTAGACTACTTTATCTCTAGTTTACGTCATTTTGAATTGGAAAGCAAGAGAACTATTGATTACTTAATGGTAATCCTTAACTCATTCGAATGCAGAAGGCATGATCATATAATCCCATACAAATTTTACCAGGTCTAAGAATACTAATTCTCTTTATTTAGGTTTTGAGATGGAAGTAATAGATACAACTTAGCTGTTGGGACACAACTCTTCTTTTATGATAAAGCATCTTAAATTTTCTACTCAATATTAGAAAATCTCAATGAGGAACAAAGATCTTCAATCTGCAGATCTAGGAGTCACACCATAAATATTTCAAATTATGAGGACTTTGAATGGAAATAATGTAAAAATAGGCCTTAAGAACTATAAGATGATCCTCATGTAGGGCAGGATGGCAAGTAACAATATATCAGTCATCTTAGGCTTAAAAATGCTTCTGTAATACACAACCCCAAATCTCAAAAGATTTATTTCTTGCTCACTTTATACCTTTATGTGAGCTGCCTCTGTCTCTGATCCAAGTCTTCAACTTGGGTTACAAGTTGAAGTAGCAACCTCCTCTGAGACATGGTAGAGAGAAAGAGACATGGTAGGACCATAGGATGGTTCCGAAAGCTGCTGTTCAGAGGTCGCAACAGTATTGTTCATTTTTCATTGTCAAAACAAACCATATGACTAAGTCTAAGGTCAACTGTAATCCTCCTGAAGGAAGAGGCAGCTAATAGTTAAAAACCATATTTCAGTTTACTTTCTGAAAATATTTTTTCCTGATGGTATTCTGAAATACACAGTTTATCTATATCTCTGTCATAAAAATACATTTCAGAAAAATTTTTCTCAAGTAAAAATGATATTATACATTAAATGACACCTGGACATTTTTATATGAAAATAAATGCAATAAATTAACATTGTGTGAGAAAAATGTTTTTTCCTAACCTGATGCAGGAAAAATAATCTTTGTTATATTTTGCAACTTCATAAATATATGTGCAACTATCTGAGCTTATTTAATGAACTACGTTTATCTCAATTTATTAACATGCTGAGATAAAGCAGAAATCTGATATATTGCTCCTCTGAAATGTACAATTATTACTGTAGCACGACAGGAACATCAATAATAATAATATGCATACATGGAGACAGCAACTTTAATAAAAATATATAAATATTTTATATATTTAAATCTCAGATTTGGGATTAAGGTAAATTTGCCTGTAAATGTCATGTTTCTATTTTAGAGATAAAAGCATAATCTTATCATATTAGTTTATAGAAAATATTTTTCATTATTAACATTTCTCTAAGATTAAATTTAAATTCCTTTTTGAGATCACTCTTTCACGAAAATTTACTGTATAAAAATCCCTCTTTCTTCATTTTCCATCATCATTAAATAAATATTCACCATCATTCAAATATTCCTTTATTATTAACCAGTATAGGACTATAAAATCTTCAGCAAATTTCAAAAGTTCGGTATAAAAACTTTTTTTAAATATTTTAGTATTTTTAATTTTAGGCTATTTGCATAGCCCATACGAATGGGAAATATATTGAAGTTATTTATATTAAATAGTAGTAACTGACTATTAGCAAGTATGGAAATTAGAAGCTCCGTTCAAAATCATAAAATTAGGTGTGAATTTATTCATAAATCTATTCTTACTGGCAAGAAGAATGACTGCTTAAAAAAGATAAAGGGCGGATCTAAGCTCCCAGGGGAAGGTATTTAAAAAGAGAGATTTTTAAACCTTGCCTTGTTTAATTTCTTCCTTATTCCCTCTCTCCTTCCCTTCTCTGTTTCCCTCCTTGGCATCTCCCCTGCCTCATCTTTTTAAAAAGTATTGCATTTAAACACTGTAGCACATGGTAGAACTAGCAAGCAATATTATTATAACATAAAATTTAGAATGGAAGCTAAATTTCTTACATACTTGAATTTTTTACAAGTGTGTTCATTACCATAAAAATAGTCCTGCAATTTAGAAATGATAACTTTGTTCCCTTTTAATGATAGGAGACAAAGCACATCTCAACACATCATCAACATATATTTGACGGTTCACTTTTTATTGCTAATTTCTCCTTATCTGGATGTATTTTGGTATTTTAAAATTATTAGAGAGGAGAAAATTATAGTACAAATTAATTTTTACTTGAAGTATTTATGAATGAAATCTAAATTCTCCTCTGAGTCTATCAAAGAGACAAATTCGTTTCACTACATTGAATATTGGTTTCAGGAGGATACGGAATACACACTGAAAACACATTACAGCTGTGCTAATCTTTTTGCAATTATTTTGAATAGTTGGCTATTTGCCCCATTTGACAGTTTGTGAACATGGTGAATAATTTAGCATTCATGCTGCTGCTGTTTTGGCACAATTAACACGAATCGCATATCCGCTGCTATTCAAACTGATTGCAATATGGGGGGAAAGAGAATCACTGCCTTAATGTTCAGTTCTTTGTACTCTGTTTTTCCAAACATGGCAATGCCAAATAAAACACAGTGAAGACCACTTTGCGTGATGACCTAAAAACCTCCGAGGACATCCCTTTTTATTAAATTCCTGATACCAATTTAGATCTGGTATCTAACTTTAGAATTTTCTTGGAGAGTCTGTCAACTGGACGTCCATGTATTCCAAGCATGTGCAAAATATTTATGGACCTCTGTGCAAAGCCAAAGACTGCCCTGTCATTACGTGTATTATCGTCCATTTGTCATTCTGCCTAACATGACTCAGAGGCAATGGCTATTACACAATTTCTTTTTTATTCTCAGTGGCATAATTTGAGTTTAGTCTTCTGTTGTGCTGTTTTCATCTGACAAAAAAATGTCAGTATAATTTAAACCTGAGAAGGTGTCAGAGTTTGAAAAAATAGTTTAAAAATATATTTACCATAGATTCTTAAATCCTTAATACAACGAGCTATTTTTCCAACTGCTCTTATGTCTATAAGAAAACCTGAAGGTTAGATTATCTTTTACTACCAGAGTCACTTTTTTTTTTAAATTAATTAATTAATTAATTTATGGCTGTGTTGGGTCTTCGTTTCTGTGCGAGGGCTTTCTCTAGTTGCGGCAAGCGGGGGCCACTCTTCATCGCGGTGCGCGAGCCTCTCACTATCGCGGCCTCTCTTGTTGCGGAGCACAGGCTCCAGACGCGCAGGCTCAGTAGTTGTGGCTCACGGGCCCAGTTGCTCCGCGGCATGTGGGATCTTCCCAGACCAGGGCTCGAACCCGTGTCCCCTGCATTGGTAGGCAGATTGTCAACCACTGCGTCACCAGGGAAGCCGCCCAGAGTCACTTTTAAATAAAGGACAAAAAGGATCATCATCAGTAAGTATTTGCTCAATGAATATTAGTGTTTAATAGTTCATCTGTAGGTTTAAAGTAGTATAATATATTTTAAAAAACTGACACCACAGTCTTATCAGCCCTATTATAAAATACTGCATGTTTTCTATATGGCATAGAAAAAGTATATTTCTTTCAGAGTGAATGAAAAAACTGAGTCCGTTAGTTTTTCATAGCTATACTTCTGGAGGTGTTATGAATTCATTCATTCAATAACTAATTAGTAACACTTACCATGTACCAGGTATTATTCTAGGTGCTGGGGATATAGAATAAAACAGACTAGACATGGAGAATATTTTCTAAAAGGGAGAAGACAATCAAAATCCATATAATTAAAAGATATTATATGTCCGATGGTGACAAGCACATCTGGCTTATTGTGGACAATCAAGAAGCAATCCATGTTATTACTGTGTAATCAATCAGAATATTTATTATCAAGGTACAATAAGAAACTTAAATGTCACAAAACCCATAATGCTTATATTTTCATGACAGTCACATTCTCTCCTTGTAAGCATACTGCTTGGAGCCAGAAAAAGGGAAAGAAGTTTGTTGTTGAAGAACATCATGTTGAGGGCATAGCTGGATGCATCTCTTTTCATGATGGTGTTGGGACAATCTCCCCTTTTCAAAAAATGAAAATCCAGGGGAAATGTAAGTGCTGTGCACTGCCACGAGTTGGCTTGGGGTCTTTTCTCTTGGTGCCTTCATGGCCGTCCTACCTCCTTGTGATGTACACCTTCCTATGCTCACTATACTCATAGTGTCAGGCAGGTTCAATTCAAGCTTTTTTTGTTCTGGGAGTTAGGTGATATCTGAATGGTAGTTTTGCGTCACAACTCCAGGGCACTGTGTTGATTTAATGTTGACTTCGTAAGAGACAGGTTTATTTTCCCCACTTCTCAAATTCTTACTAGGACTCTTATTCTTGCTACTCCATGCCATCAGTAGAAATGTTGTCATCAATTCTACAATCATCTTGACTATCCAGAAAGTGAAATATTTAAATTCCAGAGCAGTGCCTCATTATTCTTCGGTTTTCAACCCATATGTCTGCCTCGTTCCTTCCTTCCTTCATTCATGCATTTTAGCTTTCAAAACCAGCCTTTTTTGAGATCCTAGCGCTCACTGCTTAGGTTATAAGGCAAATAAGGTATAATTCCTCTCTGTGAAGAGAGGAAGGAAGCTGAACTTTAAAGAAATCATTACAATGTATTTTGAGATTCCGTTATAATCGTTAAGAACAGAGTGCGTCAGGAATCCAAAAAAGGGCACTGATAGAGTGACTGTCTAGAGTTTTATGGAAGTGTTCAAAGAAAAAGTGGCATTTGAGATGGGTCATGAGGATGGGAAGGGATTTATCTTATAAAGTATATTTGGGGATTTCTTGTAAAAAAAAAAAAAAAAAAAAGCAGGTTTTGCTAGTTCTCATATCAAATGCCCTTCTACAATTCTCATGCCTACACTCAAACTGTAAACATTCCATAACTGGTATTCCTTGTTTCATTATTTATATCCCTTTATTTGTACCTGCCACTCTTCACACTGTTCTTAGGAAATTCTGTTGAGGGAAAATGAGGCATAAGGGCAGCACGCCAAAAGTATTCTATTAGAAGAGAATGTCATAAAATTGGTTAGAATTAGGTTACAGTCTCAAGTGGTTCTAAGTGTAGTTAAATGTCCTGTAAGAAAAATCACCACAGATATTTGTACTAGGCTAAGGATTATACAATTAAAAATAAGAGAAGTGTAGTAAATTAATAATGTTCTTCAAGCCAGAATTAAATTCTTTTGTATTGCTTTTCTTGAAATTAAGTATATGAAAAAAAGGAAATGATTGATTTTAAATACTCATCGAGAAGTTTATCTTTAATTAAAATAAGACCAAAAATATGCTTTTCATCTAACATGGGTTTGTGTGGGAGGGAAAAGAAACCTTCAAAAGGAATGAAGAGAAAATGAAATAAAATGCTGACCAAATACTTTATTACTATGATTTTTATTGTTGTTGTTCATTGAACTTCTTATTTTAATAACATTTGAAGAGGACTTCAGTAAACAGACATATACATGGACATACACGTATGGTTAAAACAGTACAGAACAAGAAAACTCAAAAAGGATAGAAAAGGTGCTCTCCAGGAACTAACCGGGAAACTAGAAATAGCTGGTTTCTAGTTTCTACATGTGAGTGTCAAATTTCATTTTAAACTTCCCATCAACCAAGTTTGAAAAGAAATAAGTTCCCACATACTGATAAAAGGAATATATCAGTTCTTCATCAGAGAAAGACTTCCTGGCATTAAATTCTGGGAGGAATTTATCATGTGTATTGTTGTTTGAGATGTTGACTAATATAATGAATAGTGGTTTTGCAGATGTTGGAAGAGTATTCCTCCTGAGATCATTTGTTATATCATCCTACAATAAAAGCTAAGGGCATAATATTACACTGTGATCAGTGAATCAACTTCTATGAGAAGCCTGTAATAACACTTGGGGAAAAATAAAGAAATAAATTAAACCAAATTATTTGAAAGAAAAGGGAATCAAATTCCCCAATGTGGTGATGATAAATGAAGACTGTTATGTGTTCTAAATAGTTTCCATTTGCAGAGTAGATGTTTAAAATCTCATTGTGAATTCAGGATTCTAGGAAGGTAAAGAATTTTTATATGTCATTTCGTATTTGAGAAAGGGAGAAAGCTGATTAGCCAAAATCAACTCATTATTACCTATTTCTCTTGTAGTTGGTCTTCACAAAACCCAGTGCCATCTGGCTTCTGTTCCCACGTCTGAATCAGTTCTTGTAAGGAGTAAGAATGATTTTGGAACTACCTATTCAAATAGAACTTGCGTAGGCCAGCTTCCACATCCCTCTCCCACATTTGGCTGACTTCCTTAAAGAGTTTCTACCTGGGTATTCGTGATGTTGTTTTTCCTGTCCTTCCATGCTTAGTTGTCACATTCCCCTGTTTGGGGTTCTCCTCTTTTGCCTGTTCCTTACTGCCATCCATGGTTCTCTCCTCAGCCCAGTTTTTCTCTCTATATTGACCCTAATTTCTAGATAAACCCTAATCTTTGTCTCTGATATTTGAGCTTTCAACTAATTTACCAAACTGCTTATGTGTACGTAAAATATATACTTAGTAATCTTCTCAAAACCAATAAGTGCACAATTGAACACTGTTCTTTTTCCTCAAACATATCTGCTCATCATCTTCTCTTGCTGGTTTCAGTTAATAGTGCTATTCATCCATGCCATACGCATGGGAGTCATTGTAAATAATTGCATTATTTACAATACAACATTTACAATATTGTAATAAAAGCACAGGAAATGGAAAATTCCACTTCGCCATCCTTCTGCTTATCAAATCTTTCATCAGGAAAGCATCAAAGCATGCCTATTTGTATCTCCCTTTTGCGATTTCTCTCGCCTTTTCATGATCTACTGCCATGATTAGGTGCCTTGTCACCTCTGATCTAGGCTGTTACAAGAGAAACACACTTGGCCGTCGTAACTTCAGGTTTGTTGCTAGTCATTACATCCTTCCCACTGCAACGAGGCTTATTTACCTTAAAAGCAAATCTTTTATCAATGGCTTTATCCTCTTGGATGTCCTCTGTGTCTTTTCATCACCTATATTAGAATTACAAGCGTGACTATATAGACACGTTTTTCGTTTGGCCCCTGCCGATTTTTCCTCCCTCTTCTCTTTGCTATTTACACCCTTTTAATGGCAAAATTGCTCCCATTTCCTGCACTCACACATGCTTTCCTATTTTGTGGCTTCGTGTTTTGCTTGAAGCCCTGGCACGACCTCCTCATCTTTCTTCACCTGCTCTTACCTATCATTGAAGACCCGGCTCAGGCACCATCTCCCACAGGAAGCCTCTATAATATCCCAGCTGGGCTAAGTGCCTGTCATCTGCTCTATCTGAGCAATTAGCATTTTGTGTTCGTATCTTCTTTTGCTGTAACTTTCCCTCACTAGATTGGGACCTTCTCAAGGGCAGGAATCACATTTAATTCATTTCCTTTCTTCCCCATAGCTACTAGTTCAGTATCTGAAAATGATTGATAAATAGCCATTGACATAAACGAGGTTAAAATTATCATCATTAGTAGTGTTTTCCCTTCTATTAAATGCATATCATAATGTAACCAAATGAGACGAATATAAATTGAACATGTGCATTATAGTCTCTATTAACCCTCTCTGAAGACGAAATTTAACTTTTCTTCCTCAAATGATAGGAACAGTAAACATTCTCCAAAAACCTTAACTTCAGCCAAATTCTTCTGCATCATGCCAATTACATTTAACATCAGAATGATATAACTGATTTTATCCTAAATACCTACTTCAGAAACTAGTATAGGAGGTATATTATAACTGAGTTCTATTTAATAAAGTAATCATTTGACATTGGGACCATCATAGATATTTTCAAATATTTTAATGACACAGTATCATATAACAATTTTTTTCTATTCCCCAACTGAAATTACAGTTTTATATGGAGCAAAATGAATTATTACATTTTTATTTCTAACTAAAATAATTAAATATTGCTAAACATTTAAGTGATAAATTTCACACTATGGCTTGGAAATATACTTTAGGATATAGGATTTTCAGCACTAGAAGGACCCAGAGGCGGAGTATATCTCGTCCAGTTAACTCATTTTTAGAGGAGGATATTGAGGCCCCAAGAGATTCATTATCTAATAACATCACTTGTTAGTGCCCAAGCCGGAA
The DNA here is from genome assembly GCF_028021215.1 of Eschrichtius robustus. NCBI lineage: Eukaryota > Metazoa > Chordata > Mammalia > Artiodactyla > Eschrichtiidae > Eschrichtius > Eschrichtius robustus. The sequence goes on along the minus strand of NC_090831.1, from coordinate 50,269,088 downwards.
CTAGGACTCAGGTTGGATTTCTCTCATCACGCTCTACTGCCTCCTTACTTGCTATTTAAAACTTGCTATTTAAATCCATGTACTTGGGTCAGACATGAGCCTACACACAGCTCCTCTGCAACACACACACACACACACGCACACACACCCAACTATGTGGAATACTTAAACAATGGAGTGTTCTTGTTGTCATTCCTACTTGGACCACGGAGGAATGTACAAGGCTCATCTCTACAATTAATAGACTCAATGAGGTGTTACAGAATGTTCATCTCTGCTTTCCTGTTTCATTCTAGATTCTTTCCAGGTATAAGTAACAAAATAGAGGTCTGAAAAGTGCATTTCATCTCCAGTAAACACGAGATAAAATACTCAGAAGAAAAATAATTTTAAAATGCAAATATTAGTCACAAAGAAAATTCTTTGATATTTAAAATTGAGTCAAGGTGTGTAGGCCACTAGCCAATTAGTTGTATAAAACATACTACTTAGAAGTTGAACATTACTTTTAGAGCATTTAATATACATAGTATCCATTGATTTAATGAGACTCGGGTGATGGTATTTACCTTTAGACCCATTTAAAATACGCTAATCAGAAAGCTGCAGTTTTCTATATCTTGAGTCTGATTTCTGAGAATAGCCTTTATCACTTTTTCCGGGACTGAAATCTGAGAGTAGTAATTCTTCAGAATAAGGATATGGGTCAAAGCCAACTGTTCCGCTTGTACTTAACATGCCAGAAATCACACATGAGTTTGTATCATTCGAGAAAGAAGAAAAATATTTTATTACACATTATTGAAAACTACCTCAGCCTAGCTAAGTACTTCTAAAAAATGAGAGTAATTATCTTTTGTCTGTGTTTTAAAGTTTACAATTGAATGGCATCTAGGAGGTTGTAGGTGTATATTTCTAAAAGGCTAGTCTTATGTTGCCTCTCCAATCCAATTGCAAATCCTTCATGGTAAGGAATGCGTTCATTTGTCTTTGAATTTTTACAGTTTTAGCACAGAATGCCTGGCACAGAAATTCAATAAATTTCTGTTGAATTACATTCAGTGTGTGTATATATGTGTGTGTAAATGTATATATACATAAACATGTATAAACACAGGTTTACCTATATACATGCATGCATATATAAGATACATAAGACTACAGTGCTTTAAAATCTTGGTAGAAAAGGTGTTCACTTAACCTCAAACTCCTCGCGGTCTCACTGTTTTAAGGCCCTCCTTACATGCGTACCCAGCCTTATTCTCTCATAGCAGCACTTCTTTAGTGCAGAACAATTGAATGGAAACCTGCCTCACCCACCAGCGCCCCACTGACCTCCCAGGAAAAGGGCGACACATTTTTCCCACACCTACTTACACAGGAAGAAGCCTTACCTCTTAAATGTTATAATACCTGATATTTAGCTTATGGGTCAGAGAACTGGGCAAGATGAAAGCCATTTGTGTCAAACTTATACCTAATGAAATTCTATTATTTAAGGATATTTCATCACCCTACTACAAGATACTTTTCAGCATATCCCACACTAGAACATAGTAATCTCCCCAGGTAAATATCATTTTTAAACTACCATATTTTTTAGTCTTTTTTCTTTCTTAATAAAGCAAATTAGTCATTGACCAGTTTCTTGAATTCTGGGATTTGTTTTTCAAACCAATCTTCATGAGAATTCATAAAATTCTTTGAAACAGTTTTTGACAAAATGGGCAGAGTGCTTCCGAAAATTTTCAGATCTCTTTCAACTTTTTGCTGTTCATCTGAATATAACAGTTTTGACAGCCAGCTTTGTCTCTTGCTGCCAACACCATCCTGCATCTCCCGGGATCCTTGACAATAGTCAGGAAGTCATTCACTTACATTTATGGAGGACCCATTGTGGGAAAAGAACTGCACTAGGAACTTCACAGGAAATAGGCCATAGGCCCATCACCATTGAAGTTGTCCTGTAATTAAAGTGCTATTGAAGACAAATATATTCATGATTTGTGCACTTCACTGACAGAATGAATACATAAAAACATGCCCCAAACACAATACATATGTATAGAGATTTAGTGCATAATGCATAATGAGTGTTGGGATGACTAGAGTTAAAATAATTTATTTTGGAAGACTTGGTAGAGAATTGAATTTAAAGAGGGGAATAACCAAATTAGAGATAGAATGAACTAGGGAAGGGGACACTTACTATAATGTTATGTTTACATAATGTATATAGAAAAAGGTATCTTACCCCTATTTGTTACTGTACCCAGTCACTCATTTTTATAGTTGACGGAAAGGACTGTGGAAAGTATCCCAAAGCCCATTTAATGAAAACACGCACAGAAAAATAGAAAAGTAAGAGCAATTAGGGAAAACCTTTAGAGTAAATAAAAGGTCGTCTTAATTTGTACAATAAAATTCACCCAAGTAAAATTGCTGGCTTATTTCTCTTTCTTTTCTAATACTTTTAAAGTATCAATGCATTGCAGAGATATTAACATTTAAATATATCAGAATGGGAAGAAAGCTAGAGTGTCAATCATGTCATTTTTATGAAATTATTCTGAAATCGTTTGAGGCAAAGGAAACGTGATGTAGCTGCTGGGGTGGCGTGCAGTCCGCCAGTGTTAGATCTCTCAAGTGCCACATGCTGCATCTTGTTAAATGTAACTCGGTCGTCTCCTTTTCAGCAAAAGGGTCTTTATTTTCATCCGGGCACTCCAGTCTTAAAGTAGACTAAAGCTTAAGTTTGTTTAAAGCTACAATATGATTATTCCTGTAAAACAATTAGTGACATTTGAACCACTTTCTGATAGACTCAATTTAGTGGGAGTCTAAGTGGCTTTCTACAGTTGTTGAATTCACATTTGAAAAGGCTGCTAAATACATTTGAAACAGCATTTTGTGAGGGAATACACTGGACAGATTTTTTAAATTCCATATCGGTTTATAAAACATGAGTCTTTCTTTAAAATCTGCTTAGCATATCCCACAACTTATGTCCAGTGAATCTAGAAAGTTTTGCCATGGACTGATAATTATGCAAAAATAGAAATTGTAATTCTATTCAGATTGTGACAATTGTATTTTCATACTTCGTAATGTTTTGAAGTCTGGCAATTATAACGAAAAATAAATATGAAAATGGACTTATTTTGTAGGTTAGTATATCCATAACAATTTATTTTGTGACTCTAAATGATATTTTGTGGGTATCCATTTGTGGGTTTAAGAAACTGTTCAAAGGTAGTGGTATAATGTTAATCATTGTCCTGTTTCTGCCGGTGTATTTTAACAGTAATAATAAAGGTAAAGGGAAAATGTTTCTCTTGAAACTATTATAGTAAAACATTCCACTAGAATGGAAAATTAACTTATTTACCAGCCAATCAAGATTCCCTAGTGTTCTGAAAACAGCATGAAAAATGATTCGAACAGTTAAAATACTAAATAGTGCTGTTGACCTATGAGACATAATGACTTAAAATATAAATAGTAGTAGGAAATATTCCCATAATAGTTGTACAGGTGTTTCACCTGTTGACCTAAACTTCTCTGCTTCCTAAAGTTAAGTATGACACTTATCTGGGAAAATAATTTGCTCTGAAACGTAAATACTGATTCATGAAGCTTGCAACTTAGGTTATTTAAAAAACCACTTGCAGGTTGAGGATTTAGTGCTAATAATGGGTCCTCTACTAACTTAAGGCTTGAGTTACCATGAAAGATACAACTCTTTCTATACTGTGTAATCTGTGAAAGGCGGAGGATCTCAAACCCACATCTGGCCAAGTGAGTAACCGGCAGTTTGTTAAGATGTGAAATGCTGCTCTCCTTCAATTTGCAGCTGCCTAGGTTTGCAGGGCTGATTAGCAAAGGCAACTTCATGCTTGTTAGTCTAAGACAGGGCTTCTCCACTTGCTGCTGCCTTCTCTACTCTTCATATTTCCATTTAGCTATCTTATTCTTTGTGATCAAACCTCCTGCACTTGATATGTAAATTTGGTGCATTTAAAATCGAACATGTGATACTTAAAGGACAACCTTTCAACACACAGAAGTAATAGCAGCCTATGTTCTCCTTTCCTCTTTTTCGTCTAACATTTGCAATGATTCTCAAAGGGTTGTCTTTTCTTTCTGCAAAAGGGCATTTTAGAATCACTGTTTTTTACCAACAATATTTACATGACACCCTGGCCCCTATATTCAATTCTGATGTCCAGAGGTTTGGTCAAACTCTGACTGCGGAGTCCGGCTCCATGCTCTGTGAAGGTGGAAACTCTGCCTAGGAACACTGGCTCTCTGAATGTCCTTGTACCGGGCAGTGTCAAATATGATAACTGGTTTGGTCTTAACAGCCATTGGGAAGCTGGGAGATGCCCAAACTCATTTGTAGCCAAAGAAACTAAAATTTCAATTATATTCCTACAAACTGTGGTCTTGTGGTTTAAACCCAGGTGTCCTGTCTCATATAATATATGCATTTTCACAATTGTGGTGGCTTTCTTTCCGGGAGTTTTATAAACACCACTCAATTTTTAAGATAAAAAAATGAGAACTTATTGCCATTTGAAAACACTATATATTTGGTAATACTGTAGAATGTTCATTTTGATTAATGTCCGTATTAGCAACATACTGTAATAATTTGCAGGCTATAGGAAATCTGAAGAGAGGTCTTTAACCTGAAAAGAAATCTATAATTGAATAAAAAATAATAATAACAAAAATAATTTTCCATGCTTTGAAGAAAAGACCAAATGTATTTTATTTTATGGACTATAATGTGGTTACTTTAGCAGCATTTTAAATGAACAAATTAGAACTCTATCAATGTTACTGTCTACAGTCCAATCCATGTTTAGTGTAAGAGCATGGAAAACTAGTATAATTGTACCTGCAAAGAAACTATTTCTACCAAACTATTTATTCAAATTGTGAGATTTCTAGGCCTATCTAACATATATTTCCCCTGACTCTTTAATTAATTAATTAATCCATTAATTAAGAGGTTAAACTTTACTCTGTGCCAGAGGTTATGCTGAGCACTGAAAATAAAATAATGAGAAAAAGTTTCTGTTCTCTTTGAGATTAGAGTCTGTTGAGGAAATTTATTATAATATAAAGTAATAAGAGCTAAACTAGATATATGCACCTAGCACCACAGAATCATAGGGGAGAGAGCTTCTAGAAGACTCACAAAACATTGTGAAAAAAGTATGCAAGCCTTTTTTTTTTAGAAAGCAATCTTATATCCTGAGTCCCTAATGCAAAATCCTGATATAGGCATATTAACTTTAGGGGAATACAATAGCCTATAATCAGGAGTAATCCAGCAAAATCCATAGACAATCTGTCATCAGGTAGGGTCTTCCACAGCAATAGAGAAAATATTACTAGACAGAATGAAAACAGGTACAGGATTTGATGAAAAGAAAAGAGCAGGAGAGATGTATTATAAGTAAGTAAGTAAATAAATAAATGAATGAATGAATGAATGAATGAATCTCTCTCTCTAGACCAAAATGGGTACAGAAAGCTTTGTAGATATTTTTTATCTTTATGGTAGAGAAATTTTTTTAAAAAAGATAAATTGGCATTGGTTATCAGGACTATATATCACTAATTCTCAAAAAACTTGTAATTTGTTTTACAAGACACAATGACTGATACCTAGGCAATTCTCAAAATCTTGTTGAATAAATGGGTAAATATAAAAGAAACAATTCAAGAAATATAAGTAAAATGGTTTCAAAAGTGACTGGATTTAACAGTAAAGAAAGAGTATACATATCTAAAATTGCATCTCTGGAACCAAATTAGGTGTGCTGGGTTACACACAGTGGCAAACACCTACAAACTCATGTTGACAGCCCAAGAAATAGATTACCATATTTAGTTTGAGTCACTCAAATTTAGTTTTCTTATTTCTCTAAGTGTTTTTATTTTAGCTTAATGGAATTGAAATAGGTTTCACAGTAATTATTGGCAGTAAATTATTTATTAATTAAATAATTATTAAATTGGCAGTAATTACTTAATATGTCAAAACAAGACCACCAAACTATCTGATTGTATCAAAAAACATCAAATGTTATTTCTACAAAATTACACAGCGAGGATTACACTCGTTTAAAATCTTAAGTTCAAAAATTAATTAGTGGGCTTTTTTCTCATGTATCATCAGCACATTATTACAGTTAATTGCTAAACTTTGAGATAATAGAGTTAAAACCTGTGTGAGAATACTATTTGTTGTAGTGGACATTATTTTTATGCCACAAAGGGTGTTTTATAATATTCTGTCTATTAGATATTTCAGGGCCTTTCAAGTGCTTTAAGTTACTAAAGTTATACATCAACTTTGAAAAAACAAGCAGGAGACTAATCAGATCGCCATTTAAGTCCTCAAGTCAAACCATTTTCAACTTGGATCTGTAATTTAAGAAGATTCAAGGCTGGACATATTGGATGTTATTTTCTCTTCTCATCAATACGGCAGGCATGAGAAAATGAATTTTATTTTGATTGATTTTCAAAGAGACTTATTCTTTGAATATGCCCTGAGGAAAAATGGTGGAGACTTGAATTTTCTTCATAAATCACTTGTAAATAATAACTGTTAACTAATAAACAAGGCATTTCCTAATCTCTCCCATAAGGTGACAGCTGCTCCTGTAGCCAAGGCAGTGAAATGAAACCTGGCATATAATTCTAACACCAACCCCACATCACAAAAGGAAAAAACGGAGGGCATAGACTAGACCAAATGATATTTAACACTTGAAACAATACAGAATAGGGAAGAAAATAATTGAAGTCTTTTCTTCCTAACTCTTGCAATTTGGAGAAATCTGTGCCCTTGAAAAGCAGAATGCACTGTAGTTTTTGAGTCACCATCCGCCAAACAGTTGGTTTTGCCATTATAATAAACCCTTTTAAGGAGCTTTAATTCTAGGCTTCAGCATCTCTGTTCCCAGTCGTAATCAGTTTCAAACTCTTTAAAAACATTTTTAAGAAGAGAAAATAGGCTGCTTCCTAGAACATACAGATTTTAGTAAACTTACATCTGAGGTGCAACATTCTTTTCAGTGGTAACAAAGGGAAACTATATGCATCTGCTTTGCCTGAGTCAGATGGAAAGTAGTCCTTTAAATAATACTGCCTGGTTTCTTCACTTTGTTTTGTTTAGTACAGAGCTGCTTATTTATTTATTCAGTGAGAAACTGTGTGCTATACCTTTGCTGAAAGCAAATAACTAATAACTTCATGTCCTGAAACACTCAACAGCCAACCTGCTCATTTCATTTGTATTCCAGGGACGCCTCATTTTTTCCTCCTCACTGCCTAGCCTGTACTGATCAGTATTAACAATGGGATTTTTGTCTCACTTGAAAACTTTCTTGTTCCATTTGAGTTGAGGTGGGGACACTCTCACTTAAAACCAAAACAAAACAACCACCACAATAACAAAAAACCCAAACAGGTATTCTGGTATTTTCAGTGTTTAATTATTGCAATAGATTAATATTCTGGAAAACTGCATTCACTTATCAGATAATCTAATAAAGAAGCTGTAGTGATTATGCTGCTTAACTAGATGAAAAAGGAAAAGTCCCATGTTTAAAACATTTTGAAGTGTTGAAAAATATGATCGATTTAAAAAGTCGAAAGAAAAGAGAGTCTGTGGAAATGTTAAATTCTGTTCCTATAACTGGATTTTAGCCACTTTTGGCTACGCAGACACTAAACATAAAATTTTATGCATCCCTTTTTTGTCACTCTCTTCTGTTCCCCCCCCACAAACTTAATACAACTCACCTGCTAGCCCTTCGAATCAAATTCTCAAGGAAAGGGAAGCTACCACCTCACCTTACTGCTAAAGAACGTCCCCTGTAATTTCTGATACCCCTTAATTGTTTAAATTTTTCTTAAAATCTAGAGCCACAGCTAACGTGACTGGCCAGTTTCCGGACCCCTGCATTGATTTAACATCTATCATGTTAATTCATTTGAAAAACAAAAAGGCTTTTATCTTGAGTCCCTATTTACCTTAAATCTCATGATGAACACTGATGTCACAAGAGAAGACATATAAGTGTTTTTTCTTAAACTGTTGCAAGTTCACTTCCCAGGAGGGGCCAGCTTATTTTACTGAGATCTCTGTTCATGGGTGGGTAAGAGGGAAAGAGAGGAGTTAATGCTTCCCTAGAGATTGAATTCCCTCTGCCTTTTACCAGTCCTTCCTCTCAACTCATGCTTTCACGCATTGCTTGTACCAAAAGCATTCACAGGGGTCAGATTTTTAAAAAGTGTAACTTAGTTTCTTAAATATTGCTTTTAACCTGCTACCACCCACCCCCCGTTCTCAGCGACTACGACAATAGTTCTTAAATAACTACCATTTTTTCGCTAGAATGAATAATACATCAACTATTTAGTTTTCCCAATTAATAAGATGTCTTCTGATCTTCTAAAAAATGTTTTCACCCACACAATTCTTTTTTAGAAAAAAAAAAAAAAAATTCAACTTCCCTGTACCAGAAAAACCCTCATTAAAAATGAATTTCCAGCATGAGATGTCAGAGCAAGGGCAAATGTTCTACTTTGATATTTGCTGTAATTCTGTTGATCATAGGCCTTTCTCATATACTAATGAAGCATTCTCTTGAAGGAAAAAAAGGGAGATAGCAGACGAATGGAAACTAATATAGATTTTTTTACATGACTCAATTGAATAACACCTTGGGAAGAGTATGGAAATTTGTGTTTGTTTTTTAGTATTGGTTTCCTTCTTGGTGTTGTTTCTTAGGAGAGCTGGTTAACCAACTCCTTTTGAAATTCTTTACTCCATAATTTCTCTTAAAGAGGTCATCTACTTCTGTGGCTGGCACACACTTTGGGGGTGTTTATCTAACCACAATGAAACGGGGGTGGAGTGGGATTGCAGGGAGAGGCAGGTATGTTTAATGAAGCGCACCATAACATCAAGTACACTTAATCCGCTCAATCTCTTAAATATATCTAAACTGTGTTTCTCCTTATATTCTTTTATGCACAAATACAGCATGTGTTTTTACCTACTACTCACAGAAAGTTTCAGGCTGTCTCTAACCTGGGGAAGCACTTGGAATACCATCTCACAAATGAGAACAATTTCTGCTATTAAACTGCAATGTTTATTGCCATCCCAGTTTGTTTCATTAATAAATAACAAATTATAGAAAGTGGACATTTAAAAAATGTACACATTGGTTTTAGCTAACATATGAAAAGATCAAAAATACATTTCCAATGGAGAATTGCTTTAACACGTATCTTCTTTGACTGTACCGGTCTTTACTGAAAAACAAGAGTTAACCAAACTGTTGTGAAGTTGGAAGAGCTGTTTCTCTAGAAAATCAAGCACGCCACCCAGAAAACTGCCTGTCAAGAGTTTTATACTTGGAAGTCTCTGTAATCCATCTCAATATGGAGTGGGGTGAGATTAAAAACTACTGATTTATTTGACAGAAATATATACAACAGCATGCTCATCATATTAAACACCTGCTTAAATTTGACTCTGTAGCAGGACTTAATCACCTCTGAAAACTTGAAATTTAAGAAGATATTATAAACTCAGTTGCAAGTAAATTATAGCATATGATGTAGATTGTGGGTTAGAAAATAATTGAAAATAGAGATACTGCTTTAAGAGAAACAAAATAAGATTTTTCACTTGTACCTTAAAAAAACTCAACGTTAAAAGGTCAATATACTATGTATGACTTTTAAAAACGTAAATGATGCAGCAAAATCAATGGTTAATGTGGCAAATACAGCAGGCTTGACCGTGTCAGGGCTGAGGTCACAGATTGTCAGAGTAGGGAGCGATGTTTCTTGGGAGGTGAATCAAAATTCACATTTCACACATGCACATTTTAATAGATTCTGATGACATCCACCCAGGTCCACCTCAACTTTGCATCTACCTCAATTCCGAAATAGGTTTAACCTTGGTTATCCCTCACATGTTTGGATGTATAAGAAAAACATTGAAAATAACTTTATTTAACCCTGACCAAAGTCAATTGAGAAAGCAGTAGAAATATAATATTACAAATACTTTGGTAAGTGTTTTTCAGGAAGTAGTTCCTTCCTTCCTTCCCCCTTTCTTCCTTCCTCTCTTCCCCCCTCCCTCCCTCCCTCCCTCTCTCCCTCTCCCTCTCCCTCTCTCTCTCTCTTTCCTTCCACAATTAAAAAAATTCTATCTGTCGGCACACTTTTCTACAATTTTATAATTTAATCAGTCTAGAACGGTTATGCTTACATAAAGAATTTCCTATTCTCACATTTTTTAATTAAAAAAATCTACAGATAAGTAAATATAGATGTGAATTCACTAAACTTTCAATTGTTTGAAAAGACCCAACGATCATAAAAATTTTAGAGGGTAAGAAAAATGTCAAATGTAAATAAGTATATTAAAGTTTTAAAAAAATTTGTGTGTATATAAACATGGGGTGTCAGTGCTACCAAATTCCAGGCTTCAACATTGTTATTTATTTTACAAAATAAAGTAATTCTGTCATGATTTTGTGGTTCAAACTCCAGATTGAATGTCTTTCTTCTCCATGGAGTCAATTCTGACCCTCTTTTATCTGAATTTTGCCTACAACCTTTTATTTTTCCTGGACAACATCAAAATGTTTCAGGATTAGACATTACACAAGTGAAATGGATACATTTCTAAATTTGCTTATCCTGTTTAGTTTTGACAAATATAAACTTGCTCTCCTAGTCTACGTAACAAGAGCTGGAGAAAAAGAAATATTTACAATATGTATTAATGAAAATGGTACAAGTATTTAAAGTATTTAATCATATGTGGTATTTCAATAGGATAATTCATTAGTCCAATCTTCTAAATAATCCCAAAGTGACATGAATTCCTCTGCAGAATGAATGTCTATAGAGAGTAATCCATGGAAGACAGACAAGCCTCTTGTCATTTGCAGCCTTAATCCATTGCCTAGAGCGTGAAAAGTGCTCAGGATAACAAGTGTGGGAATCAGTAAAATCAACATTATTTTTGGATTTTATTTTCGTAACAATACTGACTGATCAATAGGCTGGCGGAAACTGACAAATACAATAGGGTCTGTTTGATGAATCAATCTAGTGAAGTAGAAAGAGAATTCCTCCTCCCCTCCTCCATTCTCCCCCCTTTAAACCCTCTTCATTCTCTTCCTCCTCGTCCACCTACACTCACGCAAACACACACACACACACACACACACACACACACACACACACACAGAGGGAGGGAGAGAGGGAGAGAGGGAGTTGCTCTTTCTCTATTGGTCTATAGACATTAAGTAATGAAAGCTGTAGTGACAATGCTTAGGTCATTTTTTATAAGAATACTAAACCACTTCCAATAAGTGTTTATGTTTTTAATTGTAAGACTCACCCTCTCCTTTCAGCCAAGAAATTTCCATATGACTGAAATAGAGCTCTCTCCTCCATATTTCTAACGTGTTTTGTATGTGGGGTGGAGGGAGGGTGCAGAGTAGAGAGAGTTGGGGAATAAAGAAGGGAAAGTTCTGTCCTGTTGATCTTCATACGCCCTTCCTCAAAAAAAAAAAAAAAAAAAAAAAGCCATAAGGATATCAGCTTTGAGAAAAATTGAAAGAAAATACGAAAGGAAATTTAAACACCTCAGACAACATGCCTGTTTAGAAAAGAATTAATGGTGTTTGTATGACTGCCTGAATACATGCATATATGTCCACAGAAAATTTAGTAACCCTTCACCAGCTCATGAAGACACAGAGATATTCTCTTTATGTTGGTCCTTGACACCCAGCAGGGACTTTTGTGAACTTTGTCATCTTCCTCTGCCCTTTAAACCAAAACTAGGGAAGTGGCTTTAATTAATGAGATGTGATGCATTAAAAATGTTAGCCAGAGCATTCCAGGAGCTGGAAAACCATACATGTTTTTAAATTCTGAGTATCCTTTTGAGAATCCCCTGTTGTAATTTATAATTCTCAGTGGACCTATATTTGTCTTGAGCTGATTGTTGAAATGGGCTTTACTAGGAATTTCTTCCCTGAAATTGCAGTGGGGCGGGGGAACCGGGTGGTTGATCCAAGGGGGTTTGTTGGGAGGAGGGAATGATTGCTAACAAGGCTTTAAAACCTCCAGTGGTTAAAGTTATATTGATGAAAAGGACAGACATATATATGCATATCCATATACGTATATAGGCATAAACGTACGTATAACATACAACGCACAAGTTCAAGCAGAATTATATAATGAGCATGAGTTGTAAATTATGTAGGTAGCAGAATTCAGATTTTTTTCATCAAAATTACACCTAAAAATGGCTATAAAACAACGCTTGCCTTGGGAAGTAAATTTATAGCTACATGCCTTTCACAGGCACGCTGGAGTGTTCTGCTCCCGGCTCTAATCTCTACGAGATGTTTTTTGCATGTGTTGTGTGACAGGAGGGAAGGGGAGTGGGTTGAGCTCGCCTGTTCTCCCATTGTCAGCCAGTCTAGTGAGTGTTGGGAAAACCTGTCTGTGGGATCTTGTGTCATCTCTCCCTACATGTGTACAGGAAAAGTCCGCGCTGCTCACGGTTCCTCTCACTCTCTCTCTCTCTCTCTCTCTCTCTCTCTCTCTCGCTCTCTCGCTCTCTCTCTCTCTCTCGCTCTCTCTCTCTCTCTCTCTCGTTCTCTCTCTCTCTCTCTCTGTTCCCCTTTCATTCTGCTTCCCCGGAGCCGAATGAAGCAGGGAGCAGGATTAGAGTCCGCCAGCTATCAGAAGAGTCTAGATAAAAGGAACTGCTTCTTAAGCACCACTGCTGCAGCCCTTGTTGATTTTTTTTTTCTTTCCACACAACAGTTGTGCCTCATTATCCGGTGCCTGGCTTGATTTTTTTTTTTTTTTTTTTTTTTTTTTGGAGGGTTTGAAGTTTCTGGGCTTCAGTCACTGTTACAGAAGAAGAGGTGTTAGTATTGCCTGGAGGTCTTGATTGTCTGCATTTATGAATGAAACTGACCTAAATCACCTGTTACCTCCAGTTTCCAGATTGTTTGAACTTCTGTGGCCGCACAATACAGGACCCGAGACTGAAGCAGCATAGGACCCACAGCGTCTGCAGCATGGGCTGGTTCGCTAGGATTGTCTGTCTTTTCTGGGGAGTATTACTTACAGCAAGAGCGAACTATCAAAATGGGAAGAACAATGTGCCAAGGCTGAAATTATCCTACAAAGGTAAGTTTTTCTTTTCCTTTTATTTGGCTAGCTTTCTAATGCCCCCCCTGCCTTTTCATTCCTTGAACTCCCTCCCAACCTAATCCGTAAAACCTTTAGTTTAACCTGGGAAACCTTTGTGATCGTGTGTGTCTCTTGGAGATGACTGAAACACTTTTTTATAAAAGCATGGCTTCTGTTGGATATATGACAATTTAAATGCAAACAAAGAGCATTTAATCACATTTGCAGAGAAAAGCTGAATGCCTGGTAAATGCTGATCTATATATGTGATCATATATCCTGATAATTTTTCCAACTCTACTCCTGTTAAAATATTTTTAAAAACCACTATTGCAACAATGGTCTCTTTGTAGATGTGAGTGCCTCACCTATAATAATTATTATGATAAATTGTATTTTCTTAGTTTTAGACAGTAAATGGTTAATTGTCATCATGAATATTCAGTTTGTTCAAATCTGACAATCAGATGCTTAACATAAGCAGTAGATCATGGTTTGCCAAGAGAATATAAACTGGAGAGAACAGACTAGTTTTTCCACAGTGTGTTATGATTGTACAAAAGACTGTGTATTTGGCTAATTGGTGCAAAGCTAAAGCCTTTGAAATGTAATGTTATTTGACTCTATATGTACTTCAGTGAGAACTGAAGAGATACTACTTTCTAGTTGTAAAGCTAGCTGTGTGAACTTCTTTTCAAAAAAAGTATAAATTTAAGAAGAAAAAAAAGCCTTATCACATGATCGGTCTGGTTACATCTTAGTGTGTATGCTTGTTTTTTAATGAGGATTTTAAAGAAAATATTTGTTCTATATTTGTTTAGATAGATTTTATAGATAGATGTATAATATCATGCTAATATGGATTCCAACATGATATATATATAACTTTTAATGGAAGAGAATATTTATATAACTGAGGTATTATTAAAATGGAGTTGAAGAGTAAACTGTTTTAACTCAAGTAGTTTTACTCCCTAGGGTGTTGCTGTCTTGTGGTTCTCAAATTTCTACAGTTGGGGGTGGGGCAATAAGAAGCTTCAATTATATTTCGTTTTTAGCCTATGATGTGAAAGAAAATTATTGCATCTATCTGTAGAGATGTCTGTCTACTATACATTGCTCTTATGCCAGAAAAGATATTCTTTAATTTTCACATGATGGGGAACATCTCTTTCTGAGTACTCTAGTGTGAATGAGAACCACAAAATAGGAAAGACAGATGTAATTTTTCACACTTTGGATTAGAAAATTAAACACCTACTAAATGTGTTTGTTTGTATTTAATACTTAGATAAAATACATTGAATTGGAAAATATATTTATTTTTGGTATAATTTTTTGGTTATTAAAATGAGAATGAATTTTAAACATTAGCAAGCAGAATTGCAACTGTACTCATTATATAAGGTTTTTAAAAATAATCATATGGCATCCATTAAATATTTAATTAAATCCCAGTTATGTCTTTATATAGTAACTGTCTTTAAATTATTTTCCTAGTATATGATATTATGGTATCTGTGTTTTCATCAGTTTTTGTTTTCTATTTTTACTCTTTGAGAGTATTTCATCCAATGATTCTTAGGTTAATCGTCCACTTTCTTCAAGTTTATATTCCTCATGAGTAAGTTTTACATACGAGTTTACTTCCTGAAGATGTGAATAGCTATATGCTATAATTTTGGAGTAAGTTTGAAACATGACATGCATTTTAAAAATCTACTATATTTGGAGATACTTGACTAAGTGCTAAATAAATTGCAAAATCAATAGGAATTGAGAATTATACTTATTTATTTTGCAAGAATTTTATTTCCGTGGTAATGGATTACTCTCCATTAATAGAAGAGGCACCAGTTCTTTCTACATATTAAAAGATAGCATTTAATTAGAATAGCCCTTTGTTATATACAAATGCTTTAAACTTGTCTAATGAAGTGAGTTGTATATATTGACAAGATGTATATATTTGAAACTGTCTTTATGAGCTCTTTTTAGCAATGGTATCCATTAGAATTATTCTGCTTTCCTTTAAACCAAAAACTGCCCTACAGCTACATAACAATTCTATTGATATACCTAGAGCTTGGCAATTTGGTAAAACAAACTGTGAAATGAACAACAGCAAAAAGAATAATAGGGATGGCCCAAGCAATTTTTCTTCTGTCATTTTATTGGTCTGTCATTACCTTTTTGTCTCTACATGTACACTTGTTTTGCCAAAGCAACTGCCTGGTAGCCAATTGTCAGTACTTTGTTTTTAAGCTGTGATAGAGATTTTTTTTTTAGCTACTTCTTTTTCCTCCTTAATTAGATGTCAAACACAGTTAAAACATCCACTGCTTTGCCCTTAAAAATATTCCAGCATGATTCATGAAGAGTTAAATCCCTGCCAACCCTAATTTCCCATGGTCACTTGTTTTCAAAGATCCACCATTAACCCTCTCATTGCTCAGGTTGCCAAGACGAAGTTTCAGGCAATCACTGTGCTTACTTTCTACTTGTCATTTTGCCTGGTAGGAGATAAAAGAGATTTGATACGTTAAATGAGAAAGAAAAAGAAGTAAGAACAAGAAGGCAGCCTTTGTAGTGGATATACATACATATCTAATACGGTACCGCTTTACTTTCTAGGAACAGGAGTTGAATAGATGTTTTCAGGACCATCTGGAGAAGTGATAATATTAGAAAAATGGGGTAGGCTGGCTTTTCCTCTGAACCAATCTGATTTAGAATCCTTGCGGGGGAAGCAAATGTGAGAACTCTGTAAATCTCAGCAGTCACATACAAATTATCCTCAAGAAACATTCACTCATAGATACTTTTCCCTTCCTTAAATTCATGTAATATAGCTAAATGTTATAATGCTTCTTCTTAAAATTGATGCATAACTGTTTATTTGCCCTACGAAACTAGTCAAATTTCACTTTTCTCATGAAATACCAGATTATCATAAAATCTTCCTTTTGGAATGTGTGGTAAAATGAAGACTTCAGAAAAACCTATGGAAATCACAAGGAAATAAATTAGGTCTGGGGTTTTAAACAAATGACAAACGTTCCATCACTCAATGTAATGAGCTTTTCCAGGACATTGTGTGCTTCAGTTTTAGTAGAAATCAAAGACACATGCAAGTCTGAATGTGACGGTGATCATGTGAATCCAAAGATTAAATCAGTGCCTTTAACTTTACCTTCATAAGGAGGGCTTAGTAAATGGCCGTTAAATAAATGGTAGACATTTCAGAGGCTTTCTTTTCATACTTTGTACAGGTTTTTTTGTTTTGTTTTTTTTCCAGAGTCAAATTGTTTAATTATTGTAAGAATGAGATTATTAGTTAAATCAAAATTCTCAGGCATATCTTTCTGATAGATGATAATGTTTAATTAAAAATTATGAATTAAAATTTGCAAAACCTTTTTGATTTGCCATTATTCGACATATTATGACCACTGCAAAATTTAATTTGTATGAATAATGACTTACTAATTAAACTTGTTGACTTTTCTGGGATTTTCATTAGTCTGCCAAAAGTACAAACATATATTTACATATTCATACATATATGTGTACACATATATGAATACATGAATATACATGAAGGACAAAATTTATGTTAATACTTTAGAGTTAATAAAAGCAATCTTGGCAATCTACAGGTGGTAAATTATAATAAAATACTTTACAAATAAAATTGTTATTGGTTTTAAAGATAGTCATATGTTAAATTACATATGTATATTATAGCAGACATGATCTTTTTTTTTAATATTTATTTTTTTATCTTTGGCTGCATTGGGTCTTCACTGATGCACGCGGGCTTTCTCTAGTTGCAGCGAGCGGGGACTACTCTTTGTTGTGGTGCGCGGGCTTCTCATCGCGGTGGCTTCTCTTGTTGCAGAGCACGGGCTCTAGGCACGCGGGCTTCAGTAGTTGTGGCATGCAGGCTCAGTAGTTGTGGCTTGCGGGCTCTAGAGAGCAGTCTCAGTAGTTGTGGCGCACGGGCTTAGTGCTCCGCAGCATGTGGGATCTTCCCGGACCAGGGCTCGAACCCGTGTTCCCTGCATTGGCAGGCAGATTCTTAACCACTGCGCCACCAGGGAAGCCCCAGGCATGATCTTTTGAGTCTCATGAAAAGTCTTCATGAATATCTCAAGTGTTCAAATAATAATATAAAATGGAATTTGTCTTATACTGGAAATCTCCTCATAGCTAAAATGGAATGTGTCTTTGAAAAGTAGGGTAATAACATATATATTTTCACAGAGCAAAGACATTATAAATTCTTTGCAATACCTTTTCTCCAATAGTCACTGCATATATGGCATCAGATCTCTTATTTGCTGATTCTTATTTAGCATGGCCTTTTCTTCCCCAATTCTATTAACTTTAAAAATCATATTTTGATTCTGAAGTCTTCGATTTGAGCACGCTGAAAACTAGAACTTTTTATTTATCTACTCGACAAGTACATCCAGGCAAAATAATAAAAAACAAAATACAACGAAATGCACAGTATCACATCTTGCAATCCAGTGCTGGTCAGATCCAATGAGAGCTAGTGAAAGTCTCCAGTTTGAGGCTTCTCTGTTTGGAGCTGCCAACCAGATTGGCCTTTGAAATAATAACTTATCAGTGCAGACTTTGGCAAGTAAGAAAATGACTGAGACCACAAAACCACCCCATGTAATATAACCCACCAACTTTTGATAATGATGTACAGTCTTTAATAGCTTAAGGAAACCTGAATACTGAAGAGGTGAATTTTCCAATTGTAACTTTTTTAGGTTGTTATTTCTCTTCATATAAATTATTTCCTAGACTCCACTATTGTCAGTGAAATGAAATGCCTAAATATTTAGGCAACTAAATAGAGGTATAGATCTGTGATAACTAATTTTTCTTTGTTTTCTTTTTTTCATTATCATACATCAATCAAACATGATTTTAAAATATGTTGTGATTTTCAGTCTATTAAATTTAAATTCTATATTGAAGAATTAATGCTACTAAAGGATTTTTCAGGAATAAATTTAATTGGAATCCATCAGTATGATTGCATATGTTCCTAGTAACAAAATAAAAGTTAAAGTGTTGGTTGCAGAGCATAATCTATTTCTGTTTAGTGTGAATATATAATTGTATTTGAGATGTGAGCTTTAAGTAACTTATAAAGTTATCAAGAACTTAAAGTCAGCTGTAAGGAAGTGTGTGGTTTAACTTCTTAGCCCAGTTTCTCTCATTTAAACTTCAGTGATACACCTACGTATCACAGTGCCCCAAGATCAAAATATCACACACACCTTTACATCATTTTGGAGAACTGTAAAATCTAAAGTCAGGACTATTTTAAACAGAATTTATACTTGAGTTTTTAAAAATCTTCCAGTACAGAAATAAATTTTTAATTGATCATTATCTATAACATTCATTTACAAAGTCATGATATTATAGCATAGAGAGTTACATATTAATTGATGAAGACATTGCACTTATCAAACCTTCATGAAAATAAAAACCTATGATAAAATGATCCATTAATGCAAAGCTGTAAGTAAAATCTCCAAAACTCATGACAGTATCTAAGTTTAGTTCATGCAGTGAAAGCTGATTTTAAAAAGACCAGCAGTTGTAAACATAAGTTAAAACCAGTGTGAATCTTGGGATGGATTTTACCCTTCTTGACTTCTAAGGTGCTGTTTAAAGGAACTACCGTGATTTGCAGTTCTATTCTTCCGCTAATAGGTGGCACTAGCAATTTGAGACAGTTCTTTCATTAGTTTGGAAATGGGAAGGCTGCTAGGATAAGTACACACAGAGTAGTGTGTGGAGGCCAAGCTTGGAAAAACTGGCATGAGAGTCAGGATACGTTAACAAGCACAAAACAGAAGCATTAGTTAAAATGGAATTTGCTACAGAATTTGATGTGCTCTTTGCATTTATTGGTACGTTCTGACCCTCAAAAAGTAGATTGTTGTAACTAAAATTAAATAAATAAATAATGTAATTTAACTTAAATGAGAATTTACATGTGAAATTGGTCTGTAAAATGTAAACAAAATAATGAGTGAAGTAGTAGTACCAAACAATCAGAGTGATGGAAGAACAGTGTCCTGTGGATATGTATAAATAATACATATATAATTATTTTAAGCCTGAATCATAAAGTGCACTTAACAGGAGCGAGGCAGCCTGCCTGTGGCACATTATCACCATCATTTATAATTGGAGAGTGGCTAGTTGAGAAGGTAAAATAATGTTTAGAAAATTACATTTGATATACTTTTAAAAGAATGACTCCTTTAGATTTGTAGGTTGTTTTAAATTATTATCATAATTAAACATACCAAAGAACCAATAAATTCTATCTGACACAAATAAGTCTAAATGTCTTCAGTTACTATCTCCTACTATTGCCAAAACATAAACATCAGTATAAATAGAGAATTTGCACACTATTTACAGACAATAACAAAGCTGGACTCTGTCAAACCCAGGATAAGAGGATATACAATTTATACTAGAATTAGGGGATAAAGATAAGTAAAAATAAAATTCTGTTGAATAAATATGAAGAATGAATTGGTCTTAGTATTGTCTACAAGCTTAGAGTAAAACTGAAAGGGACCACGAATTCAGGGAGTCTTGTCATCTCTTGAATGAGTCATTAAAACTACATTTCCAGGTTCCCTTTGCTTGAAGAGATGTGCCGTGGGAAACAGTGTTGGCCAGAACTTTACAGTAACTTAATTTGTTGCTGCAATCATGAACATGTCTTCGGATAAAATATAACATCACCCACTTGAGTCTTCATCAGCAAACTAAATGAAGCTTAGTTCTATTGAAATGTCCAATGAGCTCTTTAGTTCGGAAAACTACTTATGTGGATCATCTTAGTTGTGTCAGATTGTGAGGTTCTCAAGGCCAGATTTGTATGGTTTTTCATTGGTATAATCTCAAAGGCTAGCACAGTAACTCACTGAATGAACTTGTGCTTCATTGGATACACCTTGTTTTTAAACGCAAAGTATACCTGTTTATAAGTGAGTATAAAATTAATGCAAATCTGTAATAAATCAATTCGTTATAAGTGAATAGTACATTATAATGTGGTAGAGAAAGTAAAGTCAGCTCTAAATGCTAAGGTAGGAGGATATCAGTGGAGGCATTTAGGTGCATGCAAAGGGCAGTGGTATCTCCACAAATAGAGTCTCCTCTGAGCCAAGCCTATTCCAGCACTGAATCAGAAAGTGCCTGGGTCACCTTTGTTTGCCTGCAAGTAGGAGATGGAGAATATATAACAATAAATGCATCTTAGAAGACTCTAGGAGAGAAATTATTTCATTCCTTTCAACAAATACCCTGAGTTTCCTTATTGTTGTATCTCAGTACACACAACGAGAAAAGAAAGTGAGTGAGACGATTCTAAAATCAAATAGTGGCTAAAGACATACTGTCTCCTCATCACTCTTACTGTATCTGGATTTTTGTGTGGAACAAACCAGTCCTACCAAACAAAGTTGAAAATGCAATCGTTTAAAAGTTTAAATTGACTAGATTTCATTGTCCACACTTTTGGGAGAATCCTGGCTTTGCTCTCTGACAACTTGCTAAGATTAGTGTTGCAGAGCCTTCCTTGCTTCTTCTTACCCTTGATTCCACTTATCAAGAGCAGCAGTTACTCATTGCCCCTTGCTTTTCATCTCCAAGTAAGCCTCTGTCTTACTTTGGCTCTGTGTTCTATGGCCTGGGACCACCACCTACTTCCATCCTCAGCCCTTGCTCCCAAACCCCACCTGCCCAGGAGAGTAGATGTGATAAGAAAGAACCACAGGAATCTTTGCTGAAGTGTGATGTGCAAAATATATGTTGAGTTTGTTGTTTAAGATCCCAATCTTATATAATCGAGAGGTGAGAGAGAACAGTAAGCTACTTTCCTTAGTCCACTTATAGGTCTATGATTGATATCTAGAATATAAATTAATGTACAATGCTTGACTTTACAGTCTTATAAAATATATGTTAGTCTTGTGACAAGGTAGAAGTATCAGTAGGAAAGGAAATAATACAACTACCCAGAGTGCTATTACATACAAATCATAGTTATTCATGGTGTTTAAAAATGATTAAGTCCTAGTCCAAACCCTTCCAGAATATATCTGGGGAAAGCCAAAACAAAGTTCTTTATGCCTGAGGTCAAATCAAAACTATACAACTTGTGAGTCTTTATAATATGTGCAGAAATTTTAATTTTTACCTTCAAATTTGAAATTTCAAGAGAATAGAATCTGCTCTGTTGTAATCATCCTTTAAGAATTAGTTTAAATGAACATAGGTTTTCATTAGCTATGCAAACTTCAATTATTTACAAAAATAAGTTATGATAAATAATAAGCATTTCTTACTTGTATTTTATATGTAAGACAAACACATAAAACCATGTAAGGCAAGTGACAGATTTCTTCATAAATAAGTAGATTCTTGGATAAATAAAGTGAATATATAATGGGACTTCTGAGGAAGGTGGTATCACATCTACCTAAAGACTTCAGGGAATTTTGTAAAATAAAGCATAAGGAAGGTGGGCCTTGAAAGACAAGAAGTATGTGAGAAGGCAGAAATAGAAAAAAGTGACAATTACCACTATCAAAAAATATTTGGGGGATATTTTTTTACAAAAGCAATACATTTTATAAAGCATGTAATAATACAGTTATATATATATTTTTTATGCATTCAAATGTGATATGGAAACAAGTGTGTCCTTTAACAAGGGGAACTTAAAGTTGCAGTATGGCAGGCTAGGAATGTCATGTAGTTAACAGGTGTTTGTCTATGTTTGACTGAAAATGAGAGCAAGACAGACAAGTGGCACATCCTTGAAAGACTTTTCCACAGTGGTCACAGTGGTCATTTGGGCTTATTCCATCTCTCCTTTGAGATTTATCTATAAAGTATATGAGAAAAGCTTCTTTCTAACCAATGGAGAATAGAGGAAAGTTGAGTTTTGTTATCCAGTATAGAAAACACTGTGACTATTGTTCCTTGAAATTATAAAATATACTGGTTTAGAATGCAGGTTTCTTCTTGTTCTCCTAGTTAATTCCTATTTTTTTTCTGCTTTACTCTATTATTTCTGTAACCAATCCACCAACAAGTTTTGAAAAGAGCAACTGCTATTTTATAAATCATATTTGTTTTTTTTTTTTTCATATTTGTTTTTAACATGAAGACACCCATATCATCTATATGATGATCATCAAGTATTAAAATGTCCCTTTAACTGTGTATTCCTGTTATGTGCCACGTCTTTAAATGCAAAGTCATGTATTACATATATTTTAATTTGCTTAGCACTTTGTTATCATTCAGGATGTTCCTCTGGCTCACTTAAGAAGGAAACTTAGTTTCAGAACAACCAGGCTAGTAAAATCTTGGAACATTTCATAACATATTAGACAAAGTTGTAGGTTCGTGGTATTCTGCAACACAAACTGCAAAAAGTTACTTCTGGAATTTTGGTCATAATAGAATAATCCCTTGTACTTGCAGAATTATATGTAGATGAAGAGCTACACAAATCAGTGTGTTTATACGTGGTTCATATGTGTGTGTATCCATAACAAATACAAGAAAAGTTACATTCAAATCATTATTCTTCTAAATCACATCATGTTTGAGAATTATGGAAAATGGAATGCCAATCACTAGAACACAGACTGAGGCAAAAGGTCATGGGAGACTGTCTCTCCCTTTGCTCGATGGCAGGTCTTGAGTGGTTCAGGACTGGCCATGATTTTCTGTCCTTTAGTGGTTGACCTTACCAGAGCATCTTCTACTGTGCACTGCTGCTGCCTAGCCAAGTTCTCTGCTCTCTCTTAGGCACTAGCACTCTGGGAAGTTACCAAATTGCCTCTTTCAGTAGCCCTTCCATTAAGACTTCTCAGCATCTTGGCTCCAGGTCATGTAGTGTCTTTCCTCTAAAAGCACGCAGGTCCTCTCAGGTCCTTCCACCTCCAGAATGCAGTGTGTGAGCAGGTCCCGCTAGTACAGTAGCCTTTCATCTTTCCAGACTTGAAATAAATGATCTTTTTAACTGACCCTGGCCACCCTCCTCTGCCCCTTTTCTCTGGAAGTACAAAGTCTTCAACCCATATCTTCTTATCCTATCCAAAGAGATCTCCTCTAAGTCTATCATTTGGAAAACAAAATCTGTTAATTTTCCCCTAAGGGTATAGAAAAAGTTTCTAGGCCTCAAAAATTAAAAGCCTTTCTGTCTCTCTTGGGAAGAGGCTAGGAAGCTTTCATTTTTAGCAGATTAATCTACAGAAATTAAATGGCAATTTCTTAATTAGGTAACTTTGCCACTTTAAATTTTCTCTAAGGGCTCTCTTCTACACACATACACCTAAAGCTAGACATCGTGCCTAGAACAGAGAGTGTGGTGATCATATACTTTAGTCTAAATGTCTCAACTTTACATCTATAAAATATGCTGATTAAAGGACAAACAGATTAGTCTTCTTGACCCTTGAGATGTAGAAGTGTCCCACAACTGATGACTGGGAAGGGAAGCACAGCAGAAAGCTGACAGCTGGAGAGCATGAGCCAGGGCTACCCAGGGAGCTCTTCCCAGTCTGCGCATGCCCCTGCTTGGGAAAATTACTTCCCCAGATGCTACAAGTTCTGGGAACCAGTTGCTGAGTAAGCTGGGGGCTTTTGCATGTACCCCTTCCACATAGCAAAGGCCATAGAAAATCTACACTTGGATCTGTCACAGGGAACCCCAACTCAACTTGTTTGTTCAAAACTATACTCACAGTCCTCTCTACAAACTTGTTTATCCTCTTTGTTCCCAGTTTCAGGGATGGTTGTCATTTTGTCCTAGTTGTTCAGACCACTAGCATCTTTGCCTTCCCCTTGCTGACTCTCCCCATATCTAACCAGTCTCAGTGTTCTATGGATTCTCCCTCTTGAGTTCATCCCTCAAATCTTTCCTCTTGTCTCCTCCAGGTTAAGTCAGGCTCTTATCATGACTTGCCCTGTTATGACAGCAGCCGCCTATAATTATCTCTTCTTTCTGTCATTACTGCCTACAACTCTTTCTGAAATTCAAATCTAATTATACCTTTCCTTTTTAAAAAGTTCCTACTGATTAAAGCCCAAACTCCTTAGTTTTACCTAGAAGGATGATTAACCTAAAGTAGTCTAGGGCACAGAGGAGCTATTTGGAGGGCCTGCCATAGCTCAGCCGTGAGGAAATTAATGCCGGAATAAGGATCATGATAATTGAAATGAGAAAGAAAGGCTGGAGATGAGACACATTGAACGTATAGAAAAATTGGGTTTGGTGAATGATTGTGTGTAAGGAGGATCTGCAGAATTTGAGAACAATGAGTTTTAAATTTTCTGCAACTAGGAGTACTATACAACAATTGATAGTATCTGGAAGGTGAAACTCTCTTCACCTTACAGCCCAACCATGCCCCAATATAGTACTCCCTTCCCATCACAGCTGTGACCTTGCTGCTGCATGCTCTCCCACCCTCTCAACTGTGTACTGACACTGTCCTCTCAAACAGACATCGACTTGAGTATCACCTTTCGCAAGGCTTTTGAAGAGGCAGAGAAACATAGGTAGGAAACATAATATGGCACCTGTCCTGAAGAAACTTAGCATTCGGAAGGGGAGAAAACACAGACTGTCAACTTTGTAAGATCACACCTGCTCTTTATCTATCTTATATTCTTAGTCAAGTACAGAGTCTTGTGCATGACAGAGCCTTACTAAATACTCCTTGAATGAAGTGATTGAAGGAATAAGTGAGGAGGTGGCTGGTAATCATTCCAGGTGAGAGGGCTAAGGAGCAGAGGTGAGACCATACAAACAGTGGATTTGAGATCAAAACATAGCCCAGTTTAAAGGTTTGTAAAATCAAGTAGTGAAATATTTGATGGGAAGAAAAATAATTTAAGGCTACGGAAGCAGTTCAAATACTGATAAATGGTAGGGAACTTTGAAACAGAGTTTACAGGATTTAAACTTTAGATTAGAGTAATAGATGATGAAATTTTTTTAAGTTTATAAGTGAGTGGCATGTGCGAAGCAACGCTTTAGGCATCCCGAATCCTGGATGTAGGGCTTCAGTTCTGAATTACTGAGTCATCATCTGAGATGCAGAAGCAAGATTCTGTAACAAGACTTATAGCTCAGGTTAGGCTTCACGTAATGACCTTGTTTTCTTGGGGTACAGAGACTTCATATATGGGCATGTAGCTCACCTTATCTACATAGAGCATATATTTTCACATGCCCAGAAAAATGCAAGTTATACTTAAGAAAAACTGCAGATATTTATGATTTCATGTAAAATTGTAAATTCCAACAATTGAGTGTCATTTAGGATATAGCTCTACCTAAAAATATTCTACATTATGTACTAAGTCCTTCAAATATTCTTAAGTTTATGGCAGACTATACATGTAAAACTTCTGATGAGGAATGATACATGCATTTTACTCTGTCACAAAGTCACTATTTAGGCAAAGCAAGATATCAAAGGTGACATTTTTTTTCCCCCCCGATCACCATATTATATGAGTTCATCATTCTTTTGATGAATTTTTTTCTTTTCTCCTGGGGTGGAAAGCAGAGATTCACTCCTTTGCATTTGATTCTAACTAGATAAAATTAGAAGCTGTACTCAGAGCAGCTACTCCTAAGCCTCAGATTCCCTGTTGGGCTCTCACATGCTGACCTGGAGCCATGGAGCTTTCTTACTTTCCCTGCATGTTCTTCACGTTCAATAGGGTCTCAGCCTTCTTTTGCTTCCCAAGGTGCTTATTCAGAGCAGAATTAAGGTTGCCTCTGCTCACTCTAACAGAGCAGACGTCGTTTCTCTATCATTCAACCCCCTAATCCAGACAGATTCTTGAGAAAGATTTCTAGCATAACAACAAAATGAGACCCAGTGACTCAAACAAATAGTTTCTTTCTGGCACGCATGAAATCACTTAGCAAGGCACAGTGTCCGTTGTGCCTACTGTTTCATCAGAAACAAGATTACTACTTATCTGATTGGCTTTGCTCTTTAGCTGTCAAATTGGAAAAAAACTGTCTACTCTATGACAGTACTTCTGTTCCCATCTATATAAACATCTGCACATTAATTCTGAAAGAATCTGTTTAGTCTATTCTAAGCAGATGCCATATAAGGGAGTGAAATGAGCAATGTTATAGCGATTGGTTTCTTTAGTACAGGTCTCAGTCCAGAATATCGAACTGTACCACAAGCAACATACACTAAGGGTCATAGTCTCCCGAACAGATTCTCCATTGTACATATTACACCATCTTTTTCATACAAATTAGTTTTCTTTATAGAGCTAATAGCAGATTTACTACCTTTTCACATTTACTAAAGAATAAAAGTTCACATTCTTGGAGTATACAAAATGATAGCACATATTCAATTAAAATTATATATATTTGATCATATGTGTTGTCATTATTTAGTATTACTGAATAGTAAGTCATGCTGTGTTTACAGAGTTCAAGTACCTATTTGCTGGCCTTTTGAAAATTAGTGGCCTTTTTGAATTTAGCTGCTGGAACAAAAATTTCACCAATACAAGAGGAATGTAAGCATAGCAAGGAAAGCAGTGAAGTGACTCTGGCATTTTCTAGGTGTTAGGACTCTGGCATGTATTTTAGCCCCAGGTTGCCCTTCTCTAACATGGGGAGAATAGCTACTTTACAGTAGCTGTTATTGGGATATTGACAATACACGTGTAAGGTGTTCAGTCAGTGCTTGATACATGGAAGAGATTCATTAACTATTAATTCCTTGCGGCAGATTAATAATTGCATAGGTTCTAGGTTACAGTGTTTTGCTCATTCAGAGTGGGTATGCATGCATGCATTCTCTAGCTATTAGACTTATTTTGTGAACCAAATTAATAAAAGCTAATAATACAAAGAAAATCACAGTTATTATATTTGTAATGTGCTTCTTTCAGAGACACGTAGCATAATAGTGCGAATCTTTGAAAACATGAAGTTTGTCAATGTTGGCTGGTCAGTGAATACAGGAGAACGCTTTGTGAAAAGCTAGTGTTGCAAGTAAACAGTTGTAAAAAAGTTTAAAAAGCTGAGTCTAACATTCAGCCTTTCAGTCCTACATAAGTGCCCTTAAATGTCTTGGTGTTGACTTGTTGCTTGTCACAGTTTTAAGTGTGGACTATGGATGAGGGTATACATGACACTGATCATGGGGGGACTTCCCTGGTGGTGCAGTGGTTAAGAATCCGCCTGCCAATGCAGGGGACACCAGTTGGATCCCTGGTCTGGGAAGATCCCACATGCCATGGCGCAACTAAACCCGTGCACCACAACTACTGAGCCTGCGCTCTAGAGCCCATGAGCCACAACTACTGAGCCCACGTGCCACAACTACTGAGCCTGTGCTCTAGAGCCCACAAGCCACAACTACTGAGCCCACGTGCCACAACTACTGAAGCCCACGTGCTCTAGGGCCCATGCTGCGCAACAAGGGAAGCCACCGCAATGAGAAGCCCGCACACCTCGACGAAGAATAGCCCCCGCTCGCCGCAACTGGAGAAAGCCCATGTGCAGCAACAAAGACCCAACACAGCCAATAAATAAATAAATAAATTAATTAATTAATTAATTTTAAAAAACACTAATTATGGGGAGGAAAGCAGACATGATTTTTAGGTCTTCTGGCTCTCAATACTTAGTGAGCCAGGCTGAGCAAGGGAGCACCTGTTTCTTAAGAAAAGTGTTGCCTGCATCTCACAGATTATAAGTTCCAGTTTGTGTTTTCAACATGAACCAATGTCAGCCATTTAATATTCAGTAAAAATAACCAGGAAATGACTAGTTTTATTAGCTCCTGTACTTATAGCATATCCTGTCAAATGGTGTAATGGTTGCCTTGAATATTATTTTGTTATGACTTGGTCCATGAAGGCACAACGTCCTTCATGACAACTTAAAAAGTGTTGAATCCACAGAGGAATTAACACAATATTCCCATTTAATATGTCCCTGAGTCTGAATGAAACATTGTAGGTATGAAGTCTGGGTCTTTCAGACCAATTCTATGAACCTCCTGTGATGGCGAATAACCCACTTGCAGGAAAAATGATATGCAGTCATTCGAGAAAATAAACTTGCAGTCTGAAGCTAGTAAATAGAATGAAGAACATGTTGGGAGCCACTTAAAGGGGCTTTTGTCTAACAGAAGACACTGGGAAGCCAGACTGGGAAATCTAGACGTTGTCAGAAGGGGAGGTGACACTAACCACAGTTGGCTTTTAAAGGACTTTCCTGGAAGGCAGAATTCCTTTGGAAAACACTTTATGCACCAGCATGAATAAGTTTCTGAGGTACTCTAGACAAAGATGAATTTTATTTCTTTGTGGCTTTAGCAACATTACAATGCT
The DNA here is from genome assembly GCF_028021215.1 of Eschrichtius robustus. Lineage (NCBI taxonomy): Eukaryota > Metazoa > Chordata > Mammalia > Artiodactyla > Eschrichtiidae > Eschrichtius > Eschrichtius robustus. The sequence continues at coordinate 50,240,339 of NC_090831.1, read as the reverse complement.
CATAAACTCTTTTACCTTATGCCAGACATGTGGAAGCAATCAGTATATGTAAATGATATGTGAAGGTGAGGCATAGTTTTAGCTTAAAAACTTAGACTGTCTGTGGTTATAAATTATAACCACATCACAAAGAGCTACTCGCCTTTTAATAGTAACTTAAATGTAAAAATAATCAGCGATGAATTCTTAAAACTGTTAGTGTTTTCTTAGTAAAGTACAATAAATGTAAAATATAGTGCTACTTTGTGCTGTTACATTATTTTTAGGACACAACATTTAAAGGCAAATATTTTTTACCTTAAGTAATTATTAAAATGTAAGTAGCGGTAGTTAGACATAATTACATCAGTCTATCTCTGAAAAACTACTTTTTTGCCAAGGGTTGCATTTTAGATTAACTCCAGTTGCCCTGTATTAATATTAATGCCCCCCTTTTTCTGTTAACATGATATCAATTTGGTTTTTGCCTATAATATGCTTTTTATATTTATATATATGTGTGTATATATGTATTCCTATGCTTCGTAACATTTCGTAAATTTTGAACATATAAACCTGAATCAAATCTCCCGGCAAAGGCAACAGATATAATAAAAATAAATGTTTCCCTTTCTTTAAATTCAAAACAATGAAACTCTTAGTCTCAGTATGATGGTGCTGTGCCTCTTTTAAAATATTTTTACCATCTGCTCTGTGTAAAGCTGGATATTAAAATAACAGGAATTCAAAGTAGTGTTACCAGACACACACACACAACTAGTAGAGGGAAAGAAAGTAAAATAAAATAAATCAAAGATGAATATTTAAACATTAATTTATCATCTTTTCAATGAAAAAAAAAGATCATATTTTGTTAGACTGAAATCAGATCTGTTATAGCCCCAATTTACTCATAGTAAAACAAACAAAACTCATTCTAACATATGTACTCGAGAGAACCAAGAAACAATCATTATGCTAAATATTTAAATAAAATTCACCAATAGAGAATGGCTCTACATGCCATCCTTCATTCAGCAGGCATGTTCTGGTGCAGGGTCTCTGACAAACGGGCCAGAGATAAAAGACACAGTCCCCATGCGGAAGAATCCTACCCTCCTATATCCACCCAGATTAATTAGGGTTTAGTATATCATTGGGCTAATTTTTTAAAATACGGAAGTTTTACAAAATAGAATTAATTCCTCAGCCTACTAGACAAATGCCAGTTGCCATTTGGAGTTTATTTCCTAGAGCAATAGTAGAGGAATGTGAGGAGAGGGAGAATGACCAGGAATGGAGAAGCATTGACTCAGCTGCTGGATGTGAACAGTCCTAAAAGAAAGACAAATTCTTCAGCTCAGATGCATGTGCCCGTGTGTTGTTGTTGTTGTTGCAGTTTGGTCTAGGGTTTTACTGTAACTCTGATTACTCAGTACATATTTCCATGCTATTATGCTCTTGCTTCTTTAAATAGTATTCTCTTTCTCATCCAGAAAATGTTCTTTTAAAACAAACTCATTTCAAATGGACAAAAATTTACTAAGAATAACTATGCACCAATCACTATAATGATTACTATGACAAGAAAATCATATAGGGTTAATCCCTTTTCTCAAGAACCTCACAACACAGTGCTCCAGAAAGTATACTACCCAACAATAAGGCAAATTGGTCCATCAGTTAGATATAAAACAAATGCTATGAGATTTAGAGGTGACAGTGGCTTGTTAATTATGCTGCAGTATGCTATTGAGCATAGAGAAAATATGTTTTACAGGGAGTGAAAATTAAGCTAGACATATAAGGATGAAGAAAATTTTCCAAGGAAGAATGGGGAAGGCCTTTCTGGTAGAAGCACAATCTGGAGACATGAGGCATTAATGTGTATAGCTTATCTAAGGAGCCACAAAATTAATTGAAAATTAATTTAATCTTTATGGAAAGGGGTAGCAGATAGTGAGGCAATGGGAGCCAGTTCTGAAAATCTGAGTATGTCAGTGATCAGTGATTCTTTATAATCTTTGATCATCCCTCATACTAATATGGTATGCAATGAAGTACACTATACATTGTGGAATATGTACGAAGATAACGTGAATTCTGCCCCAAGGGGAAGAGTTTGTTAAAACACCCATTGTGACACAAATGTGCAAAAAGTAATGTATCCTAACAAAGGACTGTGAGAATTCGGAAAATTAAGATATCACAGAGGCCATGGATCAGGAAAGTCCTCTTGTGAGAAGAAGAATTTGAGGTGGGCCTCAAAGAGCCTTTTGGCAGGTGCGGAGGAGAGAGGAAGAATAGAAAACATTCTAGGTGATGGAAGTAAATAAACAATAAACAGAAGAGAAAGTGTTAAGGGTAGTTCATGAAGTGTTTAGTATATTAGTTTGCTTAAGCATATTTTTAAAAATCATATGAGGTACGTTCAGGTACTAACTGAATAATCATGGGCAGTTAACTTGATTTCTCTGAGCACACAGTGCATGACACAAAAGAGGTATTCAGTACCTATTCAGTCTTTTATCCTTCAGTTTCCAATGGAAATGTTTAAATATCCCATAAAAATTGTCATCATCATTATTTTTAATTCATATGTTTAAGTACATTTTAGGTGCATGGTACCAAGCCCAGAACAATAATCTACTTAGAATCGGTAGAACATAGTAGTTAAGAACATGGTGTTAGTAATCAGGAAACTGGGGCTCAAATCTGACACTTGACTATGTGACCTTGGACAATATGCCCCACTAAAACTCAGTGTTTGTTTAAAAGATGGGGATAATAAAAGATCTACCCTTTTGGATGCTTCTGTAGATTACATGAGGTTTAGCTGGTACCCTTTTAAAATGTATCATGGATGATACACATGGAGTACTAGCAAAGCAATTGGCATGGTGAGTGCCCAGTAATATTGCATTTTGATAGAAAATATAGGAATGGCTCACAAAATGAGGTATCAGGTCAAGTGATAAAAGTGTAGAAAAGATAATAAGTATAATGGAGAAGCAGAGGAGGCATTCTTTTTTTTTTTTTTTTTTTTTTTTTGAGGAGGCATTCTTTACAAAGGATTGAGATGAGAGCTGAGAAGTCAAAGATGGGTACAAGTAAGATAAGTCGAGAGTTGAGATAGTGCTGTGAGCAATTAGGTAAAAACGTAAGCTGTATTTGGAGGGGAAAGACAATTTGTTTGACTGCCTTTTCCCTCTATTGTATTAAACATTGGTTTAAATAAATCATTTCAGTCAATATGGCTACCCTTGGTGATGTAAGTGCTAATTATTGTGACTGATTTTCTATTTTCTCTCTGTCTTCTGAAAAGATTGATAAGCAATGACTACATCAAGATGTATAAAATAGAAGAGAATTGAAAGAGCAGGATGACTAGATATCTCAGCAATTATAGCTAACAATAGGGTTGTTTGATGTAATGATATATCCAGAAGTTTATCAAGACAGTTAAAAGGCTACAAATAAATAAAATCAGACAAGTGGAATCAGGGGGAGGAAATAGATGCTGTGAGGTGGGATTGGGGAAGAGGAAACTACTTAAAATTATATTGGTTAATGCTTTATTTTTTCTTACATCTGTCATTCATTTGAGACAGGAAACAACTCTAACTTTCAAAATTATTTAACGTTTTGTAAAGAATATTGAATTGTTTAACCATCATCACTAAATGGAGTCTTTTCTAAGTGATTTATAAAAAATGAACATAATATATATCATATATAGAACAAAACTTATAAAAATTGTTGTTACTAAACAGTGGCTTGTTTCCATATTCTCATTATATTTCCCTTGTTATTGAACTTGTGCCTAACAATCTGTGATTCCTTTTAGTTCAGGAAAAGAACAGAGAGTTTTACCTTATGTGACAATAATGGGCAGGTGCTATAGCTAAATAACTGGGATGATATTATGTCATAATCACTTAAAAGAATAAAATGCACGACCTATCAAGGGGAACTAAAGACAGGTAACCTACGAGTAGATTATTTTTTATAATGTGCCTTCTGATAGGTTATGGATCAAAATATCCTTTATGAAGCATAACAGCTACACACAGTAAAGGCTGTGTGTTGTATGCCCTTTAGTTCTGATACCACAATTCTAAAGCCATGCCATTGGATTATAGCTCTATTAACTATTTTCTCTTAACTCATACAGAAGAATGAGCTTTATTTGAATGCACATGTTTCATCATTTTCTTTTAACTTTTTGAAGTAACATTTTCTTAACTTTTTCCCTGTGTATTCCTAATAATAGAGGACAATTCCAAAAATATTTTCAAAACTCTATAGCACTACTGAAGTTGTCCAATATTATGGCCCAAGGCTAGACATTATTATGCAACAATGAATAAGGCTTAGATGGCGCTGTTGTTTCCAATTTCCAGAGTCAGTTATCTTCACTACTGGAATTGAATGTTGCACACTCTAAACTTAATGCATGTTACTAGGAAAGATGACTCCAGACTAAATTATTTGAATTATTTGCTAAAGTAAATCAAAGTCATTGCTTTCGTTTCACAAACATTGTCAGAGAGGCTAGGAAATGCGAGTGAATAGGAAATACTAGTATTGTTCTCTGTCAGGTTGGAAACTTCCTTTAAATGCTTAAAGAAATAAGCATTCTTAAACACTACTCTTCAGTCTTAGATTAAGCATAGGAAGACCAGCTGTTTGCTGGGTCTACAAATACTGATTTTTCTACTGTTATCTTTGGAGAAAAAGAGTTCATCTTAAGCCACTGTTCCAAACTCTTATGGGTAGTAATCTGGCACCTTAGTGGTTTGCCATGCCATCTTTCATAAATAAATAAGCTCATACATCTTAGAAGATAATAGATGATTTATTTTTCTTTTTGTTAGGTATACATCAAACTCATGGTATGTTTTCCATTAAACACAGGAAGAGAGAACCATTTGTGGTAGAAATTCCAATAGAAAACATATTTACACCCCTCTGATCTTTACTCCAGTCTGGATAATAATTTTTTGATTTGACTGCTCCTTTTTTCAAAGTTCTTAGTATTCATACTAATTGGGGCCTTTATTTAAATGGCTTTCAGCAATTTGCAGCATACCGCACAATAACCTCTTAATGTGCATTTAGTACCAAGATTTGTATCTACTGAAATATAAGAACTGCATCCTAAATAATTTATAAATTCAACGAAATAAGATATTGCATGTATTAAAAAGGGAGCAACTAAATATAAAGAATCGTTCTTTAAAAAAAATATTGAGTTTTAATTCATAATTGCATATTTAGGCTGTCACAGATTTACCATTTCCATGCCAAATAAAGTGATAAGAGTGCTGTGAAAATTTAATGCTTGTTAGTGTTGGAGAATCACTGTGACCATAAATAAAAACTGCTATAAAACTTCAGAGCATTCTTCTGTGGGGCAGGCAAGGTTCACGTAGAGTCTGCTCCTATGCCTATTTCCAGACATTTAGGATTCACATATCCAGCTTTTAATAGTATGTACATCTACTTGATGGAATGCTTATCAGACTGTTTTATTCAAAACGATGGATATAATAATACAGAGAAAAAGTAAAAAGACTGATGTAAGTTTCTAATCAAAACATTTGTTAGCTATCATTTAGATAACCAAAACCATTTATCTGTTTGTTTCATGCTCTGCCCTTAAGTCATCCAGATGACTCTGAAAGAAAGGAGTGGAATTTGCTCTCAAGAAAATTCTAACTTTCAACCCTAGCAGCAGGGTCCCAACTAACATAGAATGCTGATTACTAAACTTGCCCATGTACCTCCAAGTGGAGAACCCTCATGCTTCTAAAGCAAAGGGGAGCTAATACACGGGATACTCAACTGGCATAAGTAATACAGTGAGGTGCTGCTTTGAGATCAACCTTCCTATTCCTTTTAACTGAGGTTGATTGGCATTCCCCAACATTGATGTATCCTGATGTTTGAAATAAGGTTAGCTCTAAAGCAATTGTTTTTAAAGTTACTTAAAATAAATAACTCTTTCTGTTAGAAGTAAATAATGGTGATGATAAAATTAATATCAACAATCACTACTTAATTAATATTTATTATTGGCTAGAAATGGTACTAAGATTTTTGGGTAAACCATGTCATGTAATCATTACAGCCATTCTAGTCAGTGGACATTTTCTATCCTTTTATGGATGAGGAAACCAAGGCCCAAAGTACAGCAAGTAGTAGGGAAAACAAAATTTTCATGTCTGTCTGATACCAAAGCCTTTACATTTTTTTTTTTTATTTTGGTAAGGACACCTAACACGAAATTTACCCTCTTAATAAGTTTTAAGCATACAATACATTATTTTTGATTACAGGTGTAATGTTGTATAGCAGCTCTCTAGAGCTTATTTATTTTGCTTAACTGAAACTTTATGCCAGTTGATTTGTAACCTCCCATTTCCCCCTCCCCTAACCTCTGGTAACCACCCATTCCACTCTTTGATTCTATGAGTTCGACTATTTTAGATACCTCATATAAATGGAATGATTATTTTTAATCATTGGCTCTCCATTGAAGAAGATCTGATTCCAGGTGATTGAAAAAAAGAACACTACTCAAAGGCTACAACTGTGCAATTTTACATGATCGTTATGATCCAAAAAGTGACTTAAAAATAACAATGTCAAAATCACAGAGTCCTAAAATTCTTTTTTTTTTTTTTTTTTACAATTTTATGCGTTTTGACAAATGCACATATCCATCATTATAGTATCATACAGAATGGTTTAGTTGTCCTAAATTCTCTGCTCTGCCTATTCATCTTTCCCTCCTCCCTAACCCCTGGCAATCACTGATCTCGTTACTGTCTCCGTAATTTTGCTTTCCTGGAATATCATATAGTTGGAATCATACAGTTTGCAGCCTTTTCAGATTGGCTTCTTTCACTTAGTAATATGTATTTAAGGTCTTTTCATGGCTTGATAATTCATTCATTTATTTATTTATTTTCAACATCTTTATTGGAGTATAACTGCTCTACAATGGTGCGTTAGCTTCTGCTGTATAACAAAGTGAATTGAACACTATGGATGTACCACAGTTTATTTATTTATCCATTCACCCACTGAAGGACATCTTGGTTGCTTCCAAGTTTCATCAGTTGTGAATAAAGCAACTATAACCATCTGAGTGCAGGTCTTTGTGTGGACTTACATTTTTGAAGTCTTTTGGGTAAATACCAAGTAGTGAAATTGCTGGATCATATTAAAATTCTTGATATAAATTATTGCTACTGGGCTTGAGGGGCGAAACATTTCAGAGACTACTACATTTCCAAGAAGTTAACCAGAGATTGTTCATCTTTTTCTAACTTAAAACACACCCTAATACCTAAAATCTTTGGAAAAAAATGAAATCTTTTTTTCTAAGCATATGGGCTACTTATAAAAATGAACACTTAGTCCCATAAGACTTACTCCCATCATAGATATTCATTCATTCTGTATCTTTATTTAGAAAATGATGTAGATTTCCATAAAATCTTTCATTTTTTAGAAGTGAATCATAATGCATAGTTTTCCCTTAATTCGTAGCTAATCATGTACCATTATGTAATTAAGTTTACTGAAATAAAAAAGATAATATATAAAAAGTAATTTTTGCAATAGCAAACAGTTCTAGCCTCTTTTTTTTTTTGATGCTCAAGATGTTTCAGCATACAAACCATTATTTCAGATTTCAAGAAAATTTTAAGCAAACTCAAGTGAAACTTCTATAATATCCCTGGTTGAAGCTGAAATAATGCAAAACCTCTACATTCCACAGGATTTACTCTCTAAAACATAAATCCTTTCCTAACATCCAAATATTACCCCAGCATTGCTGGCATGTTGAACCTGGTTCATATAAAGGTTCCTAAGTTTTGGCAAACTTTTTGACAAATGAATGAAATCAGAGACTGGAGTCAACTGTCACATGCTATTGCGGCTACTTTATTGGAGGCATTACCTCTCAGAATTAATGAAGTGGGCAGATTTATGAAATGTTAAGAGACTCACCAATCTTTTAAGAAGAAAGAGAAAAATGGTGTTTAGATAGTGTGCCTTCGCTAGTTTTACAGTAAGTGATAAGTTCTTCTGTTTAGAGATAACAACAAAGTGTCAACTGTGAACACCACAGGTTATGTTTTTGTTTTTTATTTAGCTCTTTCACTTAAAAAAAATGTTTCCAGTGTTGTTCAGATGAACAGCTGGAATACTTAATTGTAATAAAGTGCTTGCCTTGACTATCATGAACCTGGAAATTTATAAAGGATTAGTAAAGGGACCAATTATGCATTATCTCATTATTTCTGCACCTCAGGGTTTGATTTCTGTTTCATATTTCTGCTTGTGAATTTCAGATCCAAATATCTCTTTGTATCCTGGGTCTGTCCTTCTGGATATACCAATTTGACTTTATGACAACTTGTGCTCATCAGGTCCTCTTCTTTCTCAGACTCCTTCTCTTATCTTCCACCCTCAGTGTATGGCAACATCATCTGTGCAGCTGAGCTGAGAATTTGGGTCATGCTGGGTTTCTCCATGATAGTAAATGGATTTGATTACATATTTCCAATAAATAAATAGCAATTTTATAAGAGTTTTTAAAGGTAGTTCAAATTGTTCAGTGGAAGGCTCTTACTTTTCTATGATTGGTAATGGTACCTTAAAAGATGATATGACAAAAATAGGCCAAATACCCTAACTGTCAGTATGGAGGTATACAAAATGAATATATTGGTTGGTAAACTCACAAAACGTTGACGAATTCTGATTCAAAACTTAAAAGAGTGTGTTTGAGATTTGAAAAAAATGCAGTGAAATCTTGCTTTTGATCATTTAGCTTCCTTCCTCTACCGCTGAACATGTAACTTAATAGCTGCTCTTTTTTTTTTATTCTTGTTTGAAGAAGCCTGGTGGCTTACATTATTATCCTCATGGTACAGCAAATGCAGGAAAGTAAAAATAATCATGTTTTCATGTAAGCAGGATAAAATATAATATTTGGTTAAAAACATTTAAAATGTTTAGTATTAAACTAATTTGGTTCTCTCTTAATATGATACTTTTTTAATCAAAAAAAGTATAATAATTATATTTTCTTCATTAATATTTTTGTTTAATTTTGTTTTCTACAAATCTTACATTTTGCCACTCTTTAGCTATTTAAGATATTATTTATCTAGATTTATATTATAAAACAATAGAAAACAATTGAAGGGTATACCAATATCAACATTAAATTAATTGGCCATTAATTAATAATTAATGACCAGCTAATATCTCTATGTTATTATTTTGAAAAGAATGAATTTTTCTAGTGATTTTGTGTATTTAAAGTTAGAACACTTTCTAATCTTTGGCAAAGGTGTTAATTTACATATTTACATGTGATTTACATATATAAAAAAGCTTCACCTCTTTGAAAGTAGTATAAATCCCTCAGATCTGCACACTCAAATTGTCAATGAGTAAGTGCAAATCTCTTCCCACTCTCCAGCCCAAAAAAGAAAATATAATTTTTCTGTTTCATTAAGCCAACTGTAGAAAAAAACCTTTCCCCTTCTTGTGATGTCATATTTTCACACAGGATCATCATAGCTTGAAACTGAACTCTATATTCATTTTTGTTGAAAATTTTTTCTTGCTTCAGAAATAAGCAGTATGTGTTGATTTTATACTCTAATTGAAATAACTATTCAGGAGATTGGAGCACCATTCTTTATAATTCAGTGTGATAGTGTATTCCATCACCAGGCAGCTCAATTTCTTTCTTTCACCATCTGTTCTTTCTTTCTTTCCTCTCTGCCAAAAATCGATAGAACTCAATGAGCAAAATTGAGCTGTTCCATAACCCAACCATATTGGGATTATTTTGTTCACAATACATTGACCTAGTTCTTACACTGGTCCAGTTTAATTAGGTAGGCCCTCTGTTTATAAAAATGCACATTTACTAAACTGTAAACATTAAATGAGTGTTATAAAAGCAGCCAAAATGTTATTGTTTCAACAGTCAAGATTTTAAGTTGGCAATACTTGGCAAACATAAAGCCACACACTGTCTGTTTTCAGCTTGGAAATCCATGCAGCAAGAGCTTTTCATGAGGATCAATTGTACACATCCAACGAGATTAGATAACTAAATTTTTAAATGCAAGGAAGTCTGAAACTCTTATCAGAGATTTTAACATATATATAAGTATGTCGCTGAAGATAAGTCTATCACAATACTCACAAAATCCTCGAATACTTTTCAGCTGCTCTATTCCATTTGAAAATGCCATATAAAGTTTTTTGCACACATATCAAATTAATCTCATATGATTGTCACAAATATAAAAACAGCAAAGAACAGCAAAAAGTCTGATGACATTTTCTAATAATCCACAATTGTCACAGCATTTGCTATTGTGTAGCTTATCAGCATAAAAAACCACAGTAAAAGACTCATAAATTCCATTTTAAAAGTCACTGCAATGCTAAGCACCTTGAGAAACTGCAGAAGTTGCACTCTATATATACTTTAATTGTGTGCACTTTATGTATTACACAAAGTCATTTTAACTTTTAAATGAAATGCTTTTATAAGTAGGAAGATGGGAAAGATGTCAAACAATGCACATATAAAAATGTTTTATCATTACAAGGCAGTGAGTCAGAGTAACTGAGAGTACCAAGATGTGTCCGCCTTCCATAACTTATGTCAGGGCTGTGCTAACAAATCTGTTTTCATCTGATGTCTCATTCATCTTTGCAACCTGAAAACTGAAGTTGCAGAATGCTTGGTGACACTTATATTTGTCATTTTCTTTCTTTGCATTTTTCTTTTAAAAATTTTTTTTACTTTTCTTGCTGGAACTCTCATTAGTTACAGGCACTTATAAAAGTAGCCTGCAAGAAAAATAGAGCTTTAGGTCTTAATAACTGTTAAATATGAAGCTATTTAATGAGACGAATGATATCTTCTCTACAGAAAAGCTTTAAATATTCATACAAAGGAATTGTTACCAGTTATGGTCATTTTTAATAAATAGTATCTCATTTTTAAAATTGATTTCATCTTTATTATGTGTATTAACAACATTGCACTTCGTGATGGCATTATTTAATGTTACTTCCCAAGAAAGTGTCTTTCTTTTTGTGATTGATTATAGACTATTCATTGTGACTTAGCAATAGAAAAAAGCAAAAGATGGTCTTTTGTTTTTTTAAAGCAAAGAAGAAAATTCTGGAAGATATCTCCTTTCTTAAATTTATGAATCTTAGTTCCGATATCTGAGGAATAGAAATTAAAATAATTTCTATTAAAGAGCAATAAGCTAATTATAATTAATTTAAAAATCCTTCACAACCATTTATATTTTGCTCCAGTAAACAAGGATTACAAAGAAGAGCATTTAATAGATACATCAATGATAATGATTATCTGCAATGCCCAACCTTTACAATGGTAATCCAATGATACTAGACGTGCTGTAGGCCAATTTATTAATTTTATTAACTATAAAATTGAATCCTAAGATAATTCACTGGTATTTGCTCTTGAAGATTTGTGGCAGAGAGAGGACTAGAGCCCAGGGCTTGTATCTACATAAAGTTTTCTCAACATTTTATGATGGTTCATTATTTTCATAGACAACATAAGTAGTGGAAAAACTTAATGCCCCTATTTTCTTCTCCATATTGAGAAGTGTTTTTATTTAATAGGAATGTTATTTACAATTTACAATAGTTGTTATTTTTATCACAATACTTAAAGTATTTGAGGACAATCTGGCATTCGAAACACTGACTACACATTAGAATCACCTGGTGAGACTGATTAAAAATATATTAATGATGCCTGAGCTCAACACAGGATCAGTAATAACAGTCTCAATATTTTTTTAAGCGTGTCAGTTGATATTAATGTATGGTCAGGTTTGGGACCACTGCTTTAGTTTATATAGTTCAATATAAACTTGAACCCTCAAGAAATTAAAATTACATATTAAAGCCAAGTAGGAAAGAAGTTTAAACCTTTATCTGACAAATTTAGATAATGAAGATAATCTTTAAAATGTATATTAAAAGATTAACTGAAATGGCAGAAAGGCTCATATATTTTGTGAATTAGTAGGTGTTGTGTTAGGTATCCTAATTGGTTCTCGTCATGTTCTGAAATAAAATCCATTTTGTAAATCATCTAATTTGCTTATGAAATATAAATTTAATAAAGGATATGATTTCCATAACTTGATAGCCATCATTCATTTCCCTCTTTGTTTACCACAATGTGACATTATTATTTGCTTCAGCACACGTTTATTCCTTCTGTCAGTTGTTTGTAGAAGGTCTCTTCTTGCCTTTTAATACACATGCATATTTTGTAATATTGTTGTTATCTTTATTAATGATACTACAGAAGCTTAGCTGTTTTGTAAGCATTAGAAACGAAAACAAGAGAACATAGATTGCTGTGTCAGCACGTGGGCTGCAAACAGAACAGAAGAGTTTGTAAATACACCATACACTAAACGAGTAAAAGGAGGGAATATGCACATTAACTTAGTTTGAGTCCAGTAAAAGTCATTCGAATAGAGGAAAAAACAACCCAGGAGACTGATATTTTGTCTTACTACCTCTTGGTTTATTCTTCATTGTCCTTTTTCAAAAGCAGTGTTTTCTAATTGAGTATCAGCCTGGAATGTGGAATTCCAGAATTTTATTCCACTTACATATGAATTATCTTTGACCTTAAACCATGCTGACTTTGTTATTAACACCTTACTTATTGAGTGAGATATGATTGTATAATCTACGGGAGTGAAAATAGTAAATGTAGTCAAATAAATACGACTGAACTCTGTGACCTGTTTCCTCTAATAACTTACAACCACTAGTTGTTGGTTTAGCCTATGGCCTACTTCTCTATTTCATTCAGCTTCAAAACATTGCAATCATCACTGCAATGCAAAATTAAGCCATTTCAACAAATAATCTCAATGTGTATAGTTCTTTTTCAAGAACTATATTTTCGTTTGCTTCATCCACTTGTATTTGAGAAGGGATATTATGGTAACTTTTATTTTTACCTTCTTGGAGTGATGTTAAGCTTGAAATGAAGACATTGGCAATTCTCAAACTAAGTGACAGAAAAATCTGCACCAGATGATTGTCATTTCTCTCTGTCTTGTTCTATTAACACCGCTTACAGATTCTTCTCTACTCTCCACCTCATAGTTTTGCTGTTTCATGACTTTTATTGTCATGAGTTCTTCTTACAACCTTCTCTCTATGTGTCTGGGTGTTTGCCATACTCAGTTCTCCGTGTCTCTAGGATTCAAACTCCCAAAGAGAGTACATTTAATCTTTTCAGTTAGAATTCGATAACAAAATGTTCCTACTGAAAAGAGTTAGCGTGCCAGGCATGTCAGAGGCATATCAAGTACAGACTTTGGCGCAGGCAGAGATCTCTAATCCATTAAATTGTGGCTGCATGATATAAAGCATGACAGCAAACTACTGTTCCTGTGATTCAAAGGGAGGCTTTGGGTGTGGTGAACACAGTTTTAATGATTTCAATCCAAATGTGAGTGCCACCTGGCCACCCAACCACATGTCCCATAGGTAGCTTGAGGACTACATGTGCGTCCTATGACCTTTCCACAGTTCAGTCCTGATTGGGTCTGTTCCCCTTCTATTTTTTTTTCCTCTTTGATGATTCCCCTTCATCATCCAGATAAATTCTTTATTTCTTACCATGTCTTACAAGATGCATTATGTTTTCAAATCTGCCTGCCTTTTCATTATCACATCATTTTGTTGTCGGTCACACCCATGATCCAGGAAATCCGAATTGCTTTGGCAGTATTTGTTCACTCAGCAAAAAATTGTGGGGCACCTACTACATGATAGACACTGTTCTAGGCACTAGGGATACAGTAAGAAAATAGAGCAAAAAAGTTCACGGAATATATTGTCCATTCTTAACATTGCTACTATCCATCTTATCCTTCTTGTCGTAACACTTTTCATCTTCCATATTTTATATAATCACATATCACATATACTCATGTTTACTAGAAATATAGACTAAACTGGAGGGTCTTGATATGAATATATGTGTAAAATATATTAAAATGAAGATTCTATGTCAGCTGGGCCTAAAGCCATGGGAACAAGGAATGTGTTAAGAATTAAGAACTATTTTCTTGATTTATTGTTTCAAGGTATAAAGACAGTGCAGTCCAATGAACAAGAGCAAAGATTGTTAAGCCAAGCTGCCCATATTCTGTTCTCAAGTTATTTACTACATACAAGTTATTTATAAGTTTTCTTACTATAAATTAGGAATAATAATAGAATCTACTGAATAGGGTCATTGCTAGGACTGAACGTGCTAATATGAGACTACCTGGTCTATATAAAAATGACACAAATTGAAGCAGTTGTAGTTATCAGGTATTGTCAACAAATATACAAGATTATCCTCTCTTGGGTATAGGTAGAAGTACAAAGCACAAAAAAGGAATGTTTACTTAGCCCCTGAACATTGTCTAAATACAATTCTAATTTTCACAATTGTATAAGAATGTGGAGATAAAAATATCAAATATATTCTAGGAATTTTGTTCTATTTTAATAACAATTAAGATTAAATCATGGCAATGGATTTATCAGTGAATTAGTATATAAGCAGAATTACAAGAAATAGTTCCCAAGCTTCATTCAAGTATCTTTTACAAGTATTTAGCCTTGGTTTTCTGATTTAACATCTCTGTTAAAATAGCATTATATGAAATTAATTGCCATTTTTCCATATAAAATAATTTTTTTCAAAAGCATAAATATAGGCCATTGGAAAAGATGATTCAGTTAGAAGGTGATCAAACAAATAGATATTTAAAATTTACAGATATAGTTTCTCTCAAATATTGGTCAACAGGAATTTATATAATTTAGGGATATAGAAAAATATATACTTATACTATTAATTTTATTAACTGAGTGTCACTTATTTAAAATTACATATAAAAATATATTAATTGAGGGATGATGCTGTTTTCCAATCTCATTTTATGAAAATACTTTGTTTGAAGTATTTCCATGCATCTCTGATATCAGAATCTTCAACATTATTTAAGCTGAATTTGGAGTCACCAAAGTTGTTCATCATTTTAACTTTTCTTTCCCTGAAAATTATAAGGCTAATCAAAAAATGCTCATATAAAATAAGGACAGTTAGTGTTTTTTTGCCTGTTGGTATATATATATATATATATATATATATATATATATATATATATATATATATATATATATATACACGTTCTCACCATCTACTCGTTGTATTGCTTCTTTAAGTGTGCTTTAAAAGATATATGTGTATAACATAGTACACATATGTATACACATACATATATATGTATAACATATATAACATACACATATGCATAGCTTGAAGTCATAAGTTTATACCTCTACGTATAATTTATAGGGTTTAACATAATTCTATACAAAGCATATAAATACAGCAGAGCTTGGATTTTGGAATCAACAACTTTGGGTTAAAACACCGTTCCAACAACTGTGTGGTTTTTGACAAGCTACTTTAATAGCCTCTCTTTGCTTACCTATAAAATAAAGTTTAATGGTCCTCACCTTGCCAAGTATTCAGAATCTGAATTTCTAAAGGACTTACCAAGCAATTACATTAATTAATCACTGGTAGTTTTTGACTTTGGTACATAATTTCTAATGCAAGATTTCAGCCTCCGCGTAGCAGCTCTCTCCCTAAGTATTAATAGGAATTCCCAGAGTCTGTCTCCCTTCATTTCAGTAACAAATCTAATCCAGCTAGCTTGAACTATCAGCCAGGAAATGCTATTACTTAGCTGTGCAGCTCTATTCTCCTTGGTTTTTGTGGCAGTGGGTAGACATAGCTACAACTTTGCTAAGCCACCCTGTACTGAGAACTTTTTTTTTTTTTTTTTAATTCCTTAGCAAGGGATTATCTCTATGACCTTGAGGTGCCCAAGCTCTTTGGTTGTTTGTAGGTAAATTGAGAGTAATGTTCCCTCCCAATCTAACATTCTGCTATAGAAGGAGTAAAGCTTCTACCTGGATTTTGAAAAACATTTTAAATGAAACACATCTCTCAAATTTTCCTTAAACCTCTCTTTTTCTAAAAAACCAATTCCAGTCCAGAAGAATATGGGCCAAAAGACAATTTGAAGATCACTTACTGCACTTAGAATCATATTCAGTTTTTATCCCTGAGATTTGTTATGAAGTTTCTCTCTCTTGTCTCCCTCTTCCCAGGTCCTAAAACATATGAGGGGTCCCCAACTCCAATTCCTGAAATGTAGCCAAGTCTGGATCTCATGTTTGGCTCCAGTGGGGCGCTCTGCTTCACTTCCCCCATGCTTTCCTGCCCTCCTCACATCTACATTTGTAAAATCCTACTAGAGTATACATATGGCACTAATGCTACTAGCCACTCACAGATAGTAACAGCATCTCACTCTTCCTATAGTTACTCTTTCTTATTAGAGAAAAATGAACTTAAGAAATGACATTTTGCAGAAAACTCCATGTATACAGGAGCTTCTGCACACTACTACAGAAATCAATTATTAACATATTATATTTATAATATCCAGTATGCACGACATGAAGCTGAATGTTCTTGCCCTGTCAGTAATATGAAACTCAAAATATAAACATTTTATTCAGAGTAAATCCAATAAGACCATATGTTAAATGCTGTATACTTAAGCAGGCTAAACTCTCAGGACCTGAATTAGGGTCAGGATTAAAATGAGTACCGAGCGAAGCAGTTTTAGGGTACATTGTTGCTATTTTTAATGATAAGCTTATATGAATGTGCTAGAAGAATGAAACATTAGTAGCATTAAGTGAATTTAAATATTAATTCTTCTAGGGTATTTAAAAAAGAATATACTATTCATATTCTCTTTTTTGACAATTGGCTTGTCAACATGTTAAATATCTATTTGGTTTTGATCTTAAGTAAAGTCAATATGCAAAAGTATTTCACACGTGAATGAGCCTGCCTGTCCTGGATCTGCTCTGTACCAGTTCCAAAATTAGACTGTAGAGATCTAGCAGTTCTCTCCATAAATCAAGGGATTTCTACAACCTCCAAAGCAGGGAAAGATATACACGATACAGTGAAATCATTTTACACGTCACTTTAAACCACCTATTTCATGGGCTTGCCAGCTACTTTTATAGTTTAGTAAAAACCTTCAGTGACTGGTTTTCCTAGTGGAGTAGAATTGGGACTCTTAGTGTCCCATGAGCGTGCTTGGTATGATTTGTGCTGTAAGCCACATTTGTAGTGCAAAGATCGTGTGTTCACATTTTAATTTCTGGATTGAATTAAAAAATACTTTAATGGAAAGCATTCTCTTCTTCTACTCAAAAGGTTGCCAAAGAACAATCTTTTGTCCTATTTCTGGTAGATAGTTCTGTTGAAGTAAGCAGAAAGAACAGTTGTGATAAGGGGCCTGTGAGGACTTTAAATTCAGACAGCCTTGACACTTGCTAGTTCTGAGGTCTTAGCCTCCTTTCTTTACTTCTTTGAACATTAGTGTTCTCATTTGTAAATCTGAAATAACACTGCCTACCTCATGAATTTATTATAAGGATAATGTATATAAAGAGTGTGAAAGAGCACCTAACACGGGATATTACTAAATAAATATTAATTTTTCTACCCCTCAATATGGTCCATGGTTAAAAATATTTCAGCACCAATATTGGGTGCAATTTTGTCAGTGAGAATAAATGAGATCACTCCTTAAGAATATATTTTAATCTAAGTTTAGAGTACCTCAGATTTTATTTATTTTATTAAGACCCCATAGCTGTCTCCTGAGGTTTTAAAAAGCCATAAATTATTTCAGAATAAAATTGCATAATCAATCAATCATATTTTGAGGATCAACTTAAGATTTTTATGCTTATTTTTATTCTTTAATGTGTGAAAATTGATGCTTTCTATTGTGGGACTCTTGTTCTTATTGTTGCAGTGTTTCTTTTCTGGCTTTCGAACAGCAAAATGTCCAAATTTTGAAAGTCACAATATTAAACCCATTAGGACACAATTGTCCACACCCAGCTTGCACGAAAGTCATTATGTACAGCTAATGGTAAAATTGGGTCTTTCCAGCCCTCAAATTACTAGAAGCATTAATGCTTAGATTACATCAAGAGCTAAAAGAGCCTAACAATATTTGTGACAGTGTATTCTGTGATTGAGTTACAGTATAACTAGGTAACACACTTCTCAAACTGCAAATTGCCTTAATGTTGGAATGCTTTTCTCTAACCGGTGTGAAGAGGTGTGGTGTTCTAATTTTATTTCCCCCACTATTACTATGTCAACTCCCTGGGAAATATAGCAAAGGTAGAGTGATAGAGCTTCCTGTAGGAGTTCTGCATCTAATGTTTTACTATTTAACAGGATCTGCGTGTAATATTTGCTAGGGAAGAATACATTTGTAAAGATGAGTGCTTTCAAAAAACACCACCCTATTTCTTTTAAATTAGTGTAAAATAACAAATGTACTGCAAAAGACTTTTTTTTTTTATTTTTTAATTTGCTCCTAGTGTAGGGTGTAGCAGTTTCGGATGGATTGATTACTTCAGTGGGTGTAGAAACAATCCTTCAGTATTACCATTACTGTATCAAGCACTAAAATATAAATTAGGATTTATGAATATTGTACCTTTAAGACCTTGGTAAACAACGTGAAGTTGCTGTTTACTTTGCTCACTGACAGATTATCCTAATGGGTTTCTGTAAAGAGGGAAAGGCAGGCAAAAGATACAGTCCCTTTCTTTGAAGAAAAAAAGAAAAAATGAAAAATCAAAACATTTTAAGTTATTTATAATGCAAAAGGTCATTGCTTACCAGGTCCAGCAAGTCAAATGAAGCTTGTTTTTAAAATTGCAAACTCTTACAGAGGCAAGCTTTAAAAATTAGTCCATAAAATTTAGTTTAAGTTTGAAATGTGACTTGTTACACGAATTTTGGAATCACTTGTCATCTACAGAAACTAATAGGTATAATTTTCTACCTTACTGTTATCTTGTAGAATTACTATATTATATAGAGACCATAATGTTAAAAATTGTAGAAAAACAGGTAAAATTCAGGGCATCACAACAATATGCAATGATCAATGGAATAACTACTAGCAATGGAATTGTATATAATTTTTTATTCATAATTTATTCAATCAATATTTTTTGAGCACCTACTCTGTGCTACATGCACTGTGTTACATAGAAGAGTTACAAGGAGGCACAAACATATATAGTGCTGCCCAAATGACACTTACGGTCTAGTTGGGGAGAGAGATAGTAAACTAAAGTATGGCAAAAGTAAACATATAGACTTTCACCCTATGACAAATGCTATGAGGCAAAAAGAATATTATGAAAAATTTAATAGTGAGACCTATTGTAGATTCTCACATCAGGGAAGACATTTAAATTGAAATGTAAAATTCAGGTTAGCCAAGTAGAAGGGGAAGGAGGGATTAGAATATTCCAGACCAAAGTTATAACATCTGCTAAAGACCTCGGACAAAAGAGCACTATAGTTCTAAGTGTGACAAGGGAGGGAGGAGTTAATAAGATATTGGACCTAACATGGCAGGGACTTGAGCAAAGGTGTAGCATGATATGGTCCAAATTTTAAGAGGATCCTCCATTGATTATTCTGTGTCCAATGCATTGAAGAGTGGAGTCAAACTTATTTGGAATTCTGTTGTATTAGTCGAGGTAAGAGAGAAGAGTATCTTCAACTAGGTTGGTAGTGGTGGCCGTTGAAAGGTATGTGGTTGTTTGAGATGTATTTAAGGGTAGAATTGACTGTGACTTTCTCGATTTGGATAGCAAGTCGAGAACAACTGTGTTTCATAATATTCTGTCACCTTCTTTTTTTTTTTTTTTGAGTGAAGCCATCTTTATTTCATTTTTTTTTAACATCTTTATTGGAGTATAATTGCTTTACAATGGTGTGTTAGTTTCTGCTTTATAACAAAGTGAATCAGTTATACATATACATATGTCCCCATATCTCTTCCCTCTTGCATCTCCCTCCCTCCCACCCTCCCTATCCCACCCCTCTAGGTGGTCACAAAGCACCGAGCTGATCTCCCTTTGCTATGCGGCTGCTTCCCGCTATCTATTTTACATTTGGTAGTGTATATATGTCCATGCCACTGTCTCACTTTGTCCCAGCTTACCCTTCCCCCTCCCCGTATCCTCAAGTCCATTCTCTAGTAGGTCTGCATCTTTATTCCCATCTTGCCCCAAGGTTCTTCTGACCATTTTTTTTTTTTTTTTTTTTTTTTAGATTCCATATATATGTGTTAGCATATGGTATTTGTTTTTCTCTTTCTGACTTACTTCACTCTGTATGACAGACTCTGGGTCCATCCACCTCACTACAAATAACTCAATTTTGTTTCTTTCTATGGCTGAGTAATATTCCATTGTGTATATGTGCCACATCTTCTTTATCCATTCATCTGTTGATGGACACTTAGGTTGCTTCCATGTCGTGGCTATTGCAAATAGAGCTGCAATGAACATTTGGGTACATGACTCTTTTTGAATTATGGTTTTCTCAGGGTATATGCCCAGTAGTGGGATTGCTGGGTCATATGGTAGTGCTATTTTTAGTTTTTTAAGGAACCTCCATACTGTTCTCCATAGTGGCTGTATCAATTTACATTCCCACCAACAGTGCAAGAGGGTTCCCTTTTCTCCACACCCTCTCCAGCATTTATTCTTTGTAGATTTTTTGATGATGGCCATTCTGACCGGTGTGGGATGATATCTCATTGTAGTTTTGATTTGCATTTCTCTAATGATTAATGATGTTGAGCATTCTTTCATGTGTTTGTTGGCAATCTGTATATCTTCTTTGGAGAAATGACTATTTAGGTCTTCTGCCCACTTCTGGATTGGGTTGTTTGTTTTTTTGATATTGAGCTGCATGAGTTCCTTGTATGTTTTGGAGATTAATCCTTTGTCAGTTGCTTCATTTGCAAATATTTTCTCCCATTCTGAGGGTTCTCTTTTCTTCTTGTTTATGGTTTCCTTTGCTGTGCAAAAGCTTTTAAGTTTCATTAGGTCCCATTTGTTTATTTGTGTTTTTATTTCCATTTCTCTAGGAAGTGAGTCAAAAAGGATCTTGCTGTGACTTATGTCATAGAGTGTTCTGCCTATGTTTTCCTCTAAGAGTTTGATGGTGTCTGGCCTTACATTTAGGTCTTTAATCCATTTTGAGTTTATTTTTGTGTACGGTGTTAGGGAGTCTTCTAATTTCATTCTTTTACCTGTAGCTGTCCAGTTTTCCCAGCACCACTTATTGAAGAGGCTGTGATTTCTCCATTGTATATTCTTGCCTCCTTTATCAAAAATAAGGTGACCATATGTGTATGGGTTTATGTCTGGGCTTTCTCTCCTGTTCCATTGATCTATATTTCTGTTTTGTGCCAGTACCAAACTGTCTTGATTACTGTAACTTTGTAATATAGTCTGAAGTCAGGGAGCCTGATTCCTCCAGCTCCGTTTTTCTTTCTCAAGATTGCTTTGGCTATTCGGGGTCTTTTGTGTTTCCATACAAATTGTGAAATTTTTTGTTCTAGTTCTGTGAAAAATGCCAGTGGTAGTTTGATAGGGATTGCATTGAATGTGTAGATTGCTTTGGGTAGTAGAGTCATTTTCACAATGTTGATTCTTCCAATCCAAGAACATGGTATATCTCTCCATCTATTTGTATCATCTTTAATTTCTTTCATGAGTGTCTTATAATTTTCTGCATACTGGTCTTTTGTCTCCTTAGGTAGGTTTATTCCTAGATATTTTATTCTTTTTGTTGCAATGGTAAATGGGAGTGTTTTCTTAATTTCACTTTCAGATTTTTCATCATTAGTGTATAGGAATGCCAGAGATTTCTGTGCATTAATTTTGTATCCTGCTACTTTACCAAATTCATTGATTAGCTCTAGGAGTTTTCTGGTAGCATCTTTAGGATTCTCTATGTATAGTATCATGTCATCTGCAAACAGTGACAGCTTTACTTCTTCTTTTCTGATTTGGATTCCTTTTATTTCTTTGTTTTCTCTGATTGCTGTGGCGAAAACTTCCAAAACTATGTTGAATAATAGTGGTGAGAGTGGGCAACCTTGTCTTGTTCCTGATCTTAGTGGAAATGGTTTCAGTTTTTCACCATTGAGGACAATGTTGGCTGTGGGTTCGTCATATATGGCCTTTATTATGTTGAGGAAAGTTCCCTCTATGCCTACTTTCTGCAGGGTTTTTATCATAAATGGGTGTTGAATTTTGTCAGAAGCTTTCTCTGCATCTATTGAGATGATCATATGGTTTTTCTCCTTCAATTTGTTAATATGGTGTATCACGTTGATTGATTTGCATATATTGAAGAATCCTTGCATTCCTGGGATAAACCCCACTTGATCATAGTGTATGATCCTTTTAATGTGCTGTTGGATTCTGTTTGCTAGTATTTTGTTGAGGATTTTTGCATCTATGTTCATCAGTGATATTG
This sequence comes from Eschrichtius robustus, assembly GCF_028021215.1. Taxonomy (NCBI): domain Eukaryota; kingdom Metazoa; phylum Chordata; class Mammalia; order Artiodactyla; family Eschrichtiidae; genus Eschrichtius; species Eschrichtius robustus. Next base: position 50,217,751 of record NC_090831.1, on the reverse strand, counting down.
GCCTGTAGTTTTCTTTCTTTGTGACATCTTTGTCTGGTTTTGGTATCAGGGTGATGGTGGCCTCGTAGAATGAGTTTGGGAGTGTTCCTCCCTCTGCTATATTTTGGAAGAGTTTGAGAAGTATAGGTGTTAGCTCTTCTCTAAATGTTTGATAGAATTCACCTGTAAAGCCATCTGGTCCTTGGGTTTTGTTTGTTGGAAGATTTTTAATCACAGTTTCAATTTCATTACTTGTGATTGGTCTGTTCATATTTTCTATTTCTTCCTGGTTCAGTCTCGGAAGGTTGTGCATTTCTAAGAATTTGTCCATTTCTTCCAGGTTGTCCATTTTATTGGCATAGAGTTGCTTGTAGTAATCTCTCATGATCCTTTGTATTTCTGCAGTGTCAGTTGTTACTTCTCCTTTTTCATTTCTAATTCTATTGATTTGAGTCTCCTCCCTTTTTTTCTTGATGAGTCTGGCTAATGGTTTATCAATTTTGTTTATCTTCTCAAAGAACCAGCTTTTAGTTTGATTGATCTTTGCTATTGTTTCCTTCATTTCTTTTTCATTTATTTCTGATCTGATCTTTATGATTTCTTTCCTTCTGCTAACTTTGGGGTTTTTTTTGTTCTTCTTTCTCTCATTGCTTTAGGTGTAAGGTTAGGTTGTTTATTTGAGATATTTCTTGTTTCTTAAAGTAGGATTGTATTGCTATAAACTTCCCTCTTAGAACTGCTTTTGCTATGGCCCATAGGTTTTGGGTCATTGTGTTTTCATTGTCATTTGTTTCTAGGTATTTTTATTCTGTCATTTCTATCAATTTCCCTAGTAGTTAAAATCTCAAAGATATCTTAGTCACAATATTAAAATTGCTGGAAGTAGCTAGAAGCCCTAGATCCTCAGAAAGGACTGCTAGTGCTATTTTCACACACACACACACACACACACACACACACACACACACACACACTTCATTAAAGTAGGTAAGAATTCAAAACCCACCTTTTAACTTTTTCCTAGCACATCTGCACTCCACAATCCCCTTAACTTTGTTAGATATTAATCAGTGTGTGGTTATCAACAAAACCTTTTATGTGAATTGTCAAATTAGCATTCAACAGGCCCTAAACACAAGACTTTTGAGATCCCTACAGATGTTAGTCGTCTTTTAATAATGAAGTATGTTATTTTAACAGATGTAGATATTTGGAATACAACTGATAGCTAATAGTTATACCTGCATTTTTGCACATAAACATATATATTGTAAAATAATGTTATAAGGATTTTGGAGAATTAGAGGTAGCAGTGTGAAGGAAAAATAAAAGATTTTAATACTCAGAGGAATGTTAATGATCAGCATCCCTTCTAATACCATTCAAAAGAGTACATTTTTGTCCATTCATATGTTCCAGGTAATGTTGCAATTGATAGAGCATTCAATCACTTGCTCAAAATGTACTAACCTTGAAAATTACACTGCTGATTGCTAATTTTTCGGAAATTTGAAGAAAAAACAAAGCATTCCATACAAGTATTTTAAATCAGTGCTGGCGTGCATAATAGACATTTCAAGTCTGCCTATCCACCGTTTTGTGGAAAGTTTAGTTACAGTAAAGAGTTGGGCTTGATAATGTTATACAGAGTTCCTTTAACAAAAGAAATAGAGACATTCTTCAAAGGATTAACATTTTATGAGTCAGGATGGAGGACTAGGACTTCCATTCAAATAAATATATAGGGGAAAAATCCTATGGATAGAATACACAGCTGGTGAAAAACATAATATTCCCACATACATTTCATGTCTTTTTGACATGTGTATCTTCACTGTATACAGACTTATATACATACAGACTTTCCCACAGAAACATGCCACATATGTAGAAATGGAATGTGTATTTTACAAATAATTCCTTCACAGACAATCCAGGCAATAAATACTAAGTGAAGTGATAAAACTATCTTTTTCTGTGGCTCACTCAATTATGCAACATTAATCTAAATCTTTTTTTCTAATAGATTATTTTGAAGGTACTTTCAAGTCACAGAATGACCAAGAATGAATGCTGTTATAGTTCTCCCAATAGCATTTTATTGTGTCACATTTTCAGGGGTTTATGATTACCTGTCATGAGGAAAGTTTGGAAAGACTACTTTTCTGCTATAAGGCTCATAGGTGGAGACTTCAAACAGGAACTAAATCCAAATAACTAAGTAGTTGTCATAGCATGAACAAAAATGGCATATTTTCATCACCCTAGGAAGTCAGAGAGTATAAACCTCATCTTTTCTTTTTTCTTCCTGGTGCATCATGTAAGTATTGGTAACCTTTGATTCCAGAGGATGATACCAAAAAATGAAAAGAAAAAACACAATAAAAAGTTTTAGTTGTAATTTACAAAATTCCAGCTGGGAAAATTGTATAAAAATCTTAAAAAAATTGGAATCGTAATGTCTTCAGAAAGAAAAGGGCTTAAAGATATTCAGACATTACATCATTATTTTTCGTAAGTTTTCCTGAGAAATATTTAGGGGCAGGTATTTTAATGTGGTCTAACAGGGACAAAGAAAGACATAGAACAAATTTTGGCAAGGCATAACCATCATAAATCAGCTGTAGCATTAAATATGGTATTCAGAACAAAACCTAAGCTTTCTGAATCTTCCTTAACTGTACAGTTAATCTAGATATATTTGAAAATAATGTGGTATTATGTTGCTTAAATATAAGAACAATGTTTTTAATGTAACTTTACCAAAATCTCAGCAGATCTCATCAGCAAATAGAATATATACTTTAAAAGCTGTTTTACTGGATAAGTTAGAGTAGAAGTATATTTAAAACATTTTGATTTTGATTTTCCTCATTCTCCCCTACATAATTAAAATAACCTAACGCGTGTAAAGACAAAACAATAATGAAGCCAAGAAGACTGTATTTGGTAACCCCTCAAGGCAATATTTGATAAAAGTTGACACAATTTCTAATCCCCTACCCTAGAGAAATTCCCAAAGTGAAAAAGATGGCCTACTTGAGGTCCAGTGTTTTTGTCAAGTTGTTTGGGAAGAACAAGGCACACCTGCCTAAAGTACATCAACTTCTTAAAATGTAGAAGCTCTGGACTGGGAAGGCATAGAGTTGATGAAAGCTAAAATATATTCAAATTCTCCCAGAAACTTCGGAGTAACTTAAAAAAAAAAAAAAAGCTATGAAAATCTAATGGGAATTGAGAACATTTGAGTCTAATTAAGAGAGACTATTTTTTGTAGCCTTGGATATGCTGATCCAACCATAGGAAGAATCCTGCATAAGGAAAATGTTGCATGGGAAAGAGTGTTGATAGATAGGTCTTGAGTTGGAAGTATGAGGTCACTGGTTTATATGCTGAGGAGAAAACCTGGACATATTCCATGAAAAACAGCTGCTTTAGTAAAATGTAATGTCTTACACACAAGTGGAATTAAACTAGCTACTGTCATTTTAAGGATTGCACAACTCTCCAAGAGAGGTGGATGTTTGGACTCAAGCCTTTCAGATTTGCTGCTTCAGCACGAAAGTATAATTTTCCTTGAAGTAAATCAATAACAGAAAAAAATACATTTCAGTCAGAGTATATACTTTATGACTTGAATTATTTACATTTGTTGAGACATGATTTATGGCCCAGGATAGAGGCTATCTTGTGTTTCATGTTTACTTGAAATGAATGTATATTGTATTCTTGTTTGGTGGAGGGTTCTACAAATGTCAACTAGGTCAAAATGGTTGATAATGTCGTTTAAGTTTTCTGTATCATTGCTGATATGTATATATATATATATATATATATATATATATATATATATTCTATCAATTATTTGAAAAGGATTGTTGATATCTCTGAATATAAAAATATTTCTTTGTGTAGTTCTGTCAATTTTTGCTTTGAGTATTTTGAATCCCTCTTATTAGGTGAATAAACATTTTCTATTATTATTATGTCCACTTATTTTTTAAAAAGTGTAGGTTTTTTTCCCCTGCCAGCTCTGTAGAATTTCAGAGATGCCCCAGGATCATATCTGACTTCCACTGGGAAGTGTCTTCCCAACTATGGGAGTAGGGGTGTTGGGCTTGATTCCACCATTCTCTGAATCTCAGCACACCCCACCCACGCTCACCCTACCCCTCCTTTTTTAAATACCACTCTTATTGTTTTAATATTTTTACAGGGATATGTTATCATTTTAACAAAAAATAATGTTTAAAAACAAAAACATTACTCCTCCCCCCCAGTTTCAGATCCTTAAAAGTTGTGTTTCCTATAGCGAAGATAGTTACCAACTGCTGGGCCACACCCCACAGGCCTGCAAGCCTGTAGTTGCCCAGCCTCCAGAGCGAAGAAGAAACCCAGAGACAGTGACAGAGACATCAATTTATTGCACAGGGGATCTTAAGCAAAAGAAGTCCTAGAGCGACACTCCACCGTTTACAGAAGAGGGCAGGCAGGACGTGTCTACAATCTTCTCTACCAGGGGGAGCAGGCTACCATTTACAGGGGGAATTGACATCAGGTTGGCTCATCAGTTACCAGGGAAACCAGGAGCTGGGGCGCGTCCCTCACAGCCCCTCAGGTTAACGAGCATCACAAGGGCTGATGTTTCCCTTTAATAAACTAGCAGGTGGAGCTGTTCTGGCCTAAAGGGCAAGGGGCAGGCACGTTCATGTGAGTAGGGTGCAGATGAAGCAGGGACTGGTCCAGAGTGGATGTACAAAGAGCAAGAGAACAGTCATCTTGAGTGGCTGACCGTACACCAACCCCCTGGGATTGGGTGGACGCCAGCTGGGTCCTTTCCTTGTGCCACTCACGCCAATTGAAGGAGACCAGGTTCGGCAGAGCAGAAATTTTATTTGTTGATCAAGGTATGGGAAGGGAGAAAGACCCCTTCTACGAAGGGGATGGAGGCGGGAAACTTTTAAGGGGTGGGTATGCCATCAGAATTGCAGAAAGGGGTGGAGACTTCCAGAAATAGCTGGAGCATGTGCAGTCCTTTGCACATGGCAGGCACTAATTGTGCCTAGCAAAGGGCAGGTCCCCCATTTGAGCGGAGGTCTCAGCGTGGTAAGGAGGCAAAGGAAACTTTCCAATCCTTTGGGTCTTGTCTGCGCAGGCGCGGCCCTAGTGGTCAGACTGGAACCGGTTCAGGGCGGTTGACTGTCGCCATCTTGGCCCTGTCTGGTTGCGGCGGTTTCTGCGGTTTGGCTTCTGTGGCGTCTGCCTTAGTTTCTGTTAAATTGGCACAGCTGTGGGCAAAGGCGGACGGATTGTGGTGTGGGGAAAAGAAAGCAGGTTAGTCTCTGTACTGGCGTGGGTCTCTTTCTGGGGACGAGAGGACCCCGTCAGAGAGCCCCAGGCAATTTACTGGTAGATAATTCAGCCTCCGCAGCTGGACCCAGGCGGGGCCCCATGCGCTGTCATGCTGCAGCCATGGCTCCGGGGCCTGGCCTGGTGGAGATCCCTGACTCACAGGACCGGCGAAGCCACTGCACAGGGCGCGCGGAAGGGAAACGGGTAGGTTGCCCTGGGGCCCGGCTGTGGAGATGCCAGGTTGGGCATACAGTAGGTGCTCACAAAGTGCCTAGGGATTTGGAAGCTTCGCCCTGAGCAAGCGTCACTGGAGGTTTTGTACAGCAAATCCTTCTCGTGCCAGGAGCAACACTCTATTTAAAGAGCATTTCAGGGAAGCTAGCTAGCACCCCCATAGTTAGGATTAGGGGTCCCAGAATTTGGTCTGTGTGTGAAGCGGCCGAGAGCAGGAGCTGGGCGGGAAGTACCACCCATATGTGAGTTTTAGGCCTGACCGGACCCCTGCCTGCCTTTGAGAGCGGGCACTGTCCTCTTAGCTTGGGGGCCTGGCTATCAGCTCATGCTGCCCACGACGCTCACTTCCCCACCTGCCTGGCAGGAGGATTCTGAATGCAGTGATCAATTAGCCGTGTCTGCCGTGGGTGCAGGAGGGAGGAATAGCTACCTATGTGCCCAGAATTTGTCGTCACTCATCTAAATGCCTGGTCAAGGCCCCCCCAGGGATTCTGCTCACACAGGAAAGCGTCACAAGACAGAGATGTCAGCTGATGGCTACACGCCGGCCTGTGGCTACAGCCCTGTGGATGGCCGTGAGGACCCAGCTGGCCTCAATACACGAGAGCAGCTACCCTCACCCACTGGGCCACCTCCAGGAAGGTTCCCCACCCCCCACCAGGACGTATGGACGCCTTTTCTACCCTAAGGCCGATTATATACATCAGAGAATTGACATATATATATATATATATATATATATATATATATATGCCTGATATATATTACAATACATACAATGTTTATACAAAATATACCAGTTTACAAAAAAATGAGTTGGCCGAAATATACAGATATAGATATATTTTAAAACCAAGAAACAAGAACCAAAAAATGGTCTCTTGAAACAAAGTGACTTTGTTTTATTTTTCAGTTCTAGACATATGATTTAAATTCTGGGGAATCATCCAAATTTTTTATTCAGATAATGGCTATTAATCAGTGTTAGCTGAATTCGGTATTAAATATTTGTTAAGTATGTGTCTCACTAATTTTATGGCCTTCTCAGTGTTCTATTTAAATAGATCCTTTTTTAAAAATTTGGAAATGTATATTTTTTTAAAAGTTAAAATTATACTAAGGAATCTACCGAAAACCTGGGGTATTGTTATTACAATACCGTTACCCTCCAATAATTAAAGGAATTGAAGACAACACTAGTGCACAAAGAAAGGAATTGGTCTGTACTCAGTTTTCAGAATAATTAGCCTAGGTAGATAATGTCTATGATTTCAAGATAAACTTTTTCCCAAATATTTTAACATCCCATTATTTATTCATGTTATATTTTTAATAATCAATTTCTGCCATTAATATGATAGCATCTCCCTGAATAGTCCTTGAAAAAGAATGCTTTTGTATTAAAAGGAAACAAAAGACTCAGTGTCATACAAGGTAGGTAAACATTGGGTTTAATAGTTTCCTTAAGCAAATTTCCTTACCTCCAAAAGTCTTCAATGTCTTAATTTGAAGTATAATATAATGATATATGTAGTATTCTCTCAAACTCGTTTTCTCATGGAATCCTTTATTCCATGAAGCATCAAAAGAAACTGTTGTTTTATAGAAATATACCAGTATAGCATCATTCATTCATCCGCATGTATGTTTGCTTTCATTAGGCAAAGAGACAGGATCAGCAGTTCTTAATGTATAGATAATGTCAAGTAAATGTCACAGAAAATATTTTTTAACTTTTGTCCGGGATACTTAAGATTTTATACCCACATGCTTTTCCTGTTTAGTTTTCTGTTTACTAATCATAAGAAATATAGTAGAAGGTAGAAAGAAAATAAAAGACTTTATGATTAAAATTAAATTTCACTACGGTATTATTTTGAACCTCAACTAGAGTATTGAAAGGAAGTTCATGATAGAATTAATTAATTAACAAAAAAATACATTTAAGAAAAGATTGGCCACAAAAACAGTATAAGGCCAGGTATAAGAATCCATTTAAGCAGAGATTAAAACATGCACCTTTTTATTTTTTATGGTCTTTCTTTTGGGAAGAAAATAGGCATTTTTTTAATCCCCATTTTGTCCTCACATGAGTATTAGTTAAGAGTTCTAAGGTCGATGATAACTCCGCTGCAATGTATATTAAATCAATGTGTGTACTTTTTCTGAATGTTACAAGTCAACTACTGATAGTTCAAACGCTCTCTCTTTCTTTGATGTCTGCAAGGATGATAGCCAACTGTACGGATGTGGATGATGTGCCTTTCCTGATAGATCCTCTTTTGACTTAAAGTCTGTTGATTGCTCCTTTTGCAATAAGAGCATTTTCAACTACCTGAATCAAGACTTTCGTAATATCACTTACTGGTTCTTGACAGCTAATGAAGTGTCAAAGCAGGGCTGATAAACTCCAGAGCCTATCAAGAGGGCTGAGTGTAGCACTTTTTAGATTCTGATTTACTAAATGAGGTGGAAGTCATTATGTTCATCAAACAAACTCAACTATGAACTTTTAGACTAATTTCTTGATTTTTTTAAGGAGAAGTAATTTCTTCTTGTTGAGTACTTAGAAATGGTAAAGCAACAGTTATATTGGGAAAAGCTAGAAAATCTTTCTCAATTTTGTAATTATACTAGTTTCTACCACTTTCTGAGTTTTATCAGTAGTGGCATTTAGCCTAATAAGAAACAAATGCCTGTTTTAAATAACACCCTTACAAGATGAATATAAAATTAAAATAAATTTTAAAAATCTTGGAAATCTGTTAAAAATGCATTGCTGCTTAGGGACACAGCCAAATACATAACCTCAACTTTTAAAGCAAGTTTTGTGAGGTGGAAGTACATAAGTTGCTATTTTCATAACAATTGATTAATTTGAATAGAAAGTTAAAATATGTGTCTTTGAAGAAATAAACATGTTCCAATTTTAAGTATATAAAATTACTTTCTATTATTTAATCCAAAGTTTAGTAATAACAATATTGTTATAAAGACACGATCGACAAAGATAATCTATTAACTATTTACATGCAAAGTAAACAAGTATCAGGAAAATGAAAGTATTAAGATATCAGTGACCTTAGATAATGTTAAAGGACTCTAGTTGCTCACATTGAACTACTCCGGAGGGTTTTATTAGGACTGAATAGCACTAACACACACTTTCTCTCCCTGCAGGTCTAAAGGCAAATTTTACCCGTTATTCTCTGCATTCAGGCTAATGGGAGTGTCTCATTTTGAGTGTGTATTGTGGCCAGCAGGGATTAAAGGGAGATCATGTTTCGCTCTAAACAAGGTTTATTATTTATCATTCTAACATTGTTATTAGTGCTTTGTTTTGGTTTTTCTTTTGCTGTTTTTTTAAGAGGAAAACCACATTTCTTGATGAAGTATAGAAGGAAGTTTAAAAAGAACTTAAGTTGGGTTTTTTTTTTTTTTTTGGCTACTCTTGATAAAGAGGTAAATCTGGTTCTGAATTAGATATTTGTCTTGTGGGGATAAACGTCTGTGTGTCCTGTATTGGTCTAGAGAATCTTTAGTGTCTGCTGTCCTGTCCAGCCCAGAGATGTGCTTGATTTAATGGGCCCTGGGAGAGCAAGGATTTTCCACAAACAAGCTGGATTTTTAGCTTCATCCTAGGGAATCACTTAGTTGTCCTTTGGGCTCTTAAACCAAACCTGGCTCACATTATATTTAATTTCAATCCCAGAACAGTTCTAAACATGACCCAATCTTGGAACATATTTACAGTAGAATGTTTTTGGAAAAGAGAATAGAATAATTGTCTCATTTTCTGTATAAGGTAAAATTCTTAAATTATTTTGTTTCTATACAAAATTAATTTTAGAAGTAGTACTATCAGATAACTTTACAAAAAAATTATTTTGGCAGAGCAGAATATAGGAAAACTTAATTTTTCCCAAATTATCTACATAATAATCCTATTTACCCCCTTTTCATTTGTGTATGTAGAAAAATTATAAAATGTCAATGAATTGTTACGAACTAATTTCATTAGGGCATCTGACTTCCATTGCTTAATTAGTTCTGAAATGTGTTCACTTCAAAATTAAGTACATCATTAGGGGAAAAATACTTGTGGAGTTCCATCATAAATAGGATATTATTGTCACTAAGATTAGAATGTCCCCAGAACACATTGTGTGGTTTCATCTAGAGACTCTTTGAGTTCATTGGTTTTCAACACCATCCTCTCTCATCTCCCTCCTATCCCTCTGCAGGGAAATCTGATTCAAACAAAATCCTTTTTATAAGTAAGCCTGAAGCTTTCATGATCAAAATGTATTCATTCTAATTATAGAGGTGGGACATGCCAAGTGAATGCCCTCCCTCCACCCATCCCCTAAAAAAGACAATTAAAAAAACATCTCAGGTGAACAACTTCTATTTTTCAACCGACAAACTTAAATTGCATTTGTTTGTGACACTCAGATACTATGTAGTTTAGAGAATGAAGAGACTAGGAGTAGTAAGGGCAGCAGGATAAATTACGAGTTATCTAACCCATATGCACTATTATACATGATAAACATATCCATTTTATCCACCTAATCGGAAATCCATCTATTCATTCATTCAGTAAACATATAGTAAACACCTTTGTCAGCCAAATCTGGGGTTTAGGTAATTCCTACCCCCAGCCACACACAGCTGCCTCTTGGATTTGGTTACTTGATTTATCCTTGGGAATAGTCACATCATCTCCTGGACTTCCTTGTGACCTTCTCTCTCCCTCCCAACTCTAAGAATTAAATAGATTCTTGTCTCAGTTACAAAGGGACACCCACAAACACTGAATTACATATGTTCGCTAGTAAGTTCACGCTTGGACATATCAGTTTTTGTCAGTGAGTAAGCAAAACTTTTTTTGCTCCCATAAATGTGTTTTTGGGATGGAAATAATGGAAAAATACTGATTAAGTACTCAATTTATTTCTTCAATAAAAGATCATTTGCTCAACATTAAGGCAATTCAAATAAATCATTCTTAAGCAGTTTTTAAAAAATTCTTATAGTGGGCATATGCAACAGATAATGGGTGACTAAGTGGTTTATAACTATTTAATTCTCCATATGTGAATATTTTACACAGTTTTGTTACTGGAGAAATGAAATACTCGGTTTGTAAGTATCAGAATAACTTTGCTTTCTTTTAGTCATGTGGGGAAATGCTAGTTATTTGAAGAACACACTGAAACATATGCTGTGGTGTAGGTAAATGAAATGACCAAGACTGCCTGAAAAATCAAACTTTCAATTACATTAATCAGATAAGCGTCCTTTTTTTATTCTTCGCTAATGATACAATGCTTACCACTCATAGGCATTTAATGCACACTTGCTGGTGAACTGATTGATGATGGAAACCTGCCTGTAAAGGAGCCTTACAAATAAGACAAAAGACAGACTCTAGAAACAAATTTTAATCCTAGATCACTAGCCCATCACTTAAAGCACCAAATTAAACTGATTTGAATTGTAAAAGGAGTATCTACATTTCAATTCTAAATTTTTACTGACTAATCATCTTGCACAGAAATGAGTGATCAGTTATAATATATGTTTGTATTAATAATTTTTGTCCACATTGAAACATTTAGTTGATTTATGTAATAATGACATTTAAACTTTCATTGTTATTCTTCCAAGAAGTAAAAATTAACATTATGCATTAGTTACTTAGTAAATCGTTTCCAACTTTTTTTTTTTTTTTTTGACTATATGCTTGTGCCCTAAATTTACTGCCATCAGCGATCAGGCAGCAAAAATGAGGAGAAAAAATTAAAGTCACAATTTTTTAGAAATTTATTTAGAAAGAGCATTGAACTGAGAGCTAGGAGACCTGAATTTAAACCTGGCCTCTGCAACTGTTAATGGTAGAGTCACTCATGCTCTTTTGCAAATGGAGACAATCAGACTACAATCTAAAGATCCTTCTAAAAAAAAATAAATAAAAAAATAAAGATCCTTCTAGATCTCAGATTCAATAATTATCTAGTTAATCATTTCCTCTACAGATAATTAGACCCATATGCCACTGTGCTAACTTTATATCTAAAAGAACTAAACACATAGTCTAATGCCCATGCAGATAAATGGCATGCAGTTAATGCATTTGTGTGTGTAATGGTCAAAGTGTGTGGGGCATCAGAGGAGGGAGTAATGCCTACTAATTCTCAAGGCTTTCATAGGAGAGATGGCTTCTAACTGTACCTTGAAGCATGAAAACATGGAAAATAAGCTAGAAGCAAGAGGGGGAATGCTAGATTTAGAGAAGAGTAAACTAGCCATTTCTGATGGAATTGTGGGAACTTATAGAAATAGGCATAGAACAATGTAGCAGAGGAAGATTAGGGACTGTGACTTTTATTAGGGAGACTGAGCGAAGGTGATAGTGGTGGGTGTAGGTGCTTTTTTTAAAAATAAAAACATTACGTTTTTGAAATTGGCTCTGGTCAATTTTTATAATAATGCCTTGAACAATATGTTAAAATTGAGAGGAAGATAGGGGACCAGTTAAACTATTGCTATAAACTATAGCAATAAACTCTTGCAATAATTTCTGTGTTTAATGTTACTAAACAAAACTCTGAAAAACTTTATTCATATGATTATTATATATAAAATGACTATAGCAGTGCTTAGCACATAGAATTTTTAAAAATAGCAATTTTATAGCCACATTGTAAATAATTTAGGGTTTAGATGGCATAATTTTATTGGTTATTTGAATGTAATATATAATTAGAAAATCTAGTCTATAATCTGACATATAATACATATCACAACATTTACTTATTCCTAGATGCTATTACATTTACTTTTTCTGAGTTTTTGCTGCATTTTCTTTAAAAAGGTGTTTCAAATACTATTTATTGAGACACTTGCTTCTATGTGCCAAGACTGGGTATATACCAGGAAAAGGTTCTAGGACTAGGAATACAAATATAGGTTAAAGCAGCATATTTTAACTCTAGAAAGGGAGCCAAAAAGATAAAGCGGTGATTAACCTACATTATTACATGGTACTGTTTCACAAAGGAAGGCATGATATACTCTCCCTTAGAAGGCTGGAGAATTCACAGGAGGGGCTTAACCTGGATCCTGAAATCTGAGTAGGTTCACATGGTAAGTGAACACGGAAACCATTGGGAGGAGATAGACCACATTCTAAGCTGTGGTAAGTATAGATAGCAGGCCATTGAGGTAACTGGAAACAATTCTACCCATACATGTGTGTGTGTGTAAATATATGTATTTATAAATCGTTATATATAGGTACATAACACACGTACACACAATCTACTGGTGAACGAGCCCAAAAACGTGTGGAAAATACAAAGGGCTCAAATGATACGTTGGAAATTTCTAGGCAGGTTTTAAAGAGGCAAGTGATGTAATATCTGTGCTTTTAAGTTTGATCCATTCCTTGTTTGAATGAATATATTACTAAGAAGTTGTTATTGCTGTAGTTTCTTGAATGGGTGGGTGGTCTGTATCCTTAAACCTTGCAAGTTTCAGAATGTCTGATATTGCCTCTCTTTCTTGCTGGGTATAAACTTACTGAGTCACATATGTTTTCAGTTGGGTATTTGCACAGATTCCTTTTTTGTTTTCTGGCAAATAATCTTGCTTTCAATAAGGATGAAGCCCACCTGATAACTTTCCTTCGATAGGTGACTGGGTTTTTATTCATGGATCCCAAATATATTCTTCCTTTATTTAGGAAGTTCCATAACTGATCCTCTGTAAGATTAGATTTTCCTGGAAGATGGTGATATTTCAGTCTGCAGATATGTTTATTTTTAGGTTTTATTTCCTATCTTTTATTCTTGTTATCTTCCCAATCAATTTCATCTCTTTCAATGAAAATTTGATTTTGTTATTACTTAGTTTGGAACTTTGGCAACAAGACTCAATCCTCTCTTTTCTATGTCAATTCCTCTTTCCTATGCTTTTCAATTGTGTTTTGGTCAACTTTTTATCTTCTTCTGACAGTGAGAGAGTGAGCTGGAGGAGTTCACTCTCTCACTGTTGGAGTGTACAATTGTTGTTTTGACTTGAAAACAAGCTTCAAATTTTTTAATATATTCTAGGAAAATATATTCTTTATTCTTTCATATTTTGGTGATTGGCATGTGTCTTGTGAAACTCCATCAAAGACACTGTGGAGTAGTCTGGTGTTCACACCTTCTACTCCTGCCTTCACTGTAGTTTACCTACAGTGATTTCCTTTAGTAGAAGGATAATGCACACACAATAAATATTGAGCATGTGTGTGTCATTAGAACAGTACTTGGCATATAAGTGTTTGTTATGATGTTGCTGCTGCTTTTGTACTTTAGCTGTACTTCTGCTTTTTATGGACATTTTCCAGTAATTTTATAGCCATATAGACTCCTACAGCTTGTTTATGTAGTAAAGCATTTATGGATGGAAGGTTTGTGATTTGTTACATTTTAGTTACTAATTACATCATACCTGGGACATTTGTTTTGTAGAAAGGTTATTCTGGTGGCAGTGCATAACATGGCTTGTTGGTATAAACCTAGAAAGGAAGTTCTGTTAGAAGATAATTAGAATAATCAAGGGAAGAAATTATAAGGAATTGAACTGTGACAGTGGCAGTGAGGATATAAGCAAAAGCAAGTTACAGGAGAAATTATAGTGTTGAACAAAACTGAAGTGATGGAATGGGTCTCTGGATGATGAAGAGGCTCTGGTTTGTACAATTCTTTGGATGAGTGATACTTGCAACTAATTTTAAAATGTACAGAAAAGTGTTGATGTAAATGGAAAAAAGAAAAGGGAGTGAGTTCTGATCAATTCCTGCAGACTCTGAGATATTTGTGCAATATGTAAATAGAGGTTACTAGTAGCCTTTGTTTGGCTTTTGGGGGGAAAATCTGTCTTTGAAGACATACGTATGAGACATGTCAAAATACTGCTAGTGACGAAAGCCATAGTTGTGCATAAGATTATACACAGAGTTATTATTGTATAAAAAGACCAAGTACAGAGCAAATAAAATAATATAAATATTTAAGAAACTCTTAACTAAGGTGAATTATGTGATAGTGAGAGGTAACCAGACTTCTCAACAATCAGTTCTTAGCGTTCTCCAAAGTATATTCTTATATTTCTCGCTTTTCCTTTTCAATGATCATTTCTTAGTATTCTCAAAAATTCTACCTTCTTAGAGGTAGTGCAGAGGAGGACAGAGCCTGGCCTCTGGTGTCAGGAATTAGAATCTTGCTCTACATCTCACAAGCTTTATGACCTAGGATATTCCCAATATCTATCTGAGTCAATTTCTTCATGAGAAAAAATGGAAATGAAAATTTCCACCTCAAACTGTTGTTGTGGGCCTTACATAAATATACTAATAAATCATTCAGCAGTTTTTTTGGCACATAGTAGGCACTGAAAACTTATTTCCTTTGTATTTTCTCTTCTGCCTACTGGTTTTTCTTCATGTCCTCTTACACTTCCGTGTAAGAAGGTTAAAAAACTAGTCCTCGATGAACAAAATTAAGTCAGAAAAATAAGGTGAGTTTTCCCACAGTATAACTTTATTAATCTCTAAAAATTATTCTTTATATGTGGTTTTTTGGTCCTTTGTAAACTTTTTGCTGATTAAATAAAATTCCTTCTCCTCTTTGTATGAAATGATAATGATAGTAAATAGCACTTGTTTTGTTGTTTTGTTTTTATAGTGCAACCTTTCCTTTCAGCCCTTATTTTGTTTTTGGAAATTTAAATAATAATCTAGGAAGTGATGAAATACAGAATCTCAAAATTTTGGGACCTTGATGAACTTTCCAATATTTACAAATATCTAGATGTGATGATCATTTAGTCAAAATATTTTGATATCGTATAGACCCAAACTTTGACTACTTTAAATAGGATCTTTGTTCTATGATAAGGACAAAGTCCTAGTCATGGAAAAAGGACATAAGCCTAAAGCCATCAATGAATACAGGCAGTTCATTAGAGTCCAGCAACTGGTGGGGTCTTATTACCTTTCATGCTATAAAACTTAGAGAAGGGAGGGTATTGAAGGGAGGGAGAAAGGAAGGAGGAGAGAAATAGAAATAGAAATGTCATGGAAGTCAGAAATATAGAGAACAGGATGGCTATTGTTTGGATTTGAGGTCAAGTGTACAGCAGTTCTCTATCCAACTATAAAAAAGTCTAGTTCTGGGCGGTCTTGCATTCTAGAAAGCAGTATTCACTTTATTGCCTTTTTGAAATCTGATTTGATCATTGTAATGTAATCATCTGTATAAATCTGTGCTTATCCTAAAGATAATCAGGATACCACAGGAACTATACAACTTTCTTATGTAGAGCTGAATCTACATATGTGATTTTGATGTAAATTTTGTTACCTTTTTTCTTTTCGTATATTAAATATACAAGAAGAGCATTAACTTATAAAATAATTTTTCAGTATCTTAAATAACGTACTGATAGTGACTGCTAACGATGTCTTTTCCTTTTTCTTTATTCAAATAGAGCTACATTAGAGATCCTGATGAATTCAGGGGGAAAAGGCAAATCTGAAAATTTATAAATAAATAAGTATAATGAAAATGACAATTGACTCATTAGAAAAAAATCACGGTTCTTCTCCCATGATTATTTGATAGGATATTCTGATTAAAGAACAGATCAATTAAAATTTCTTTTCTCCTTTTGCTGCATGATACTAGATATAAAAAATCTATCAAATGGACTTTATTTGTGTCTTGAACTTCATAACATTCATAAGATTTTTTAGTATTACATCACAAGAGAATGCAATCTATTTATAATTGAAAACAACGCTGCTTGAAATTATATGAATTGATTTTCCCTTCCAGAACATCTATACACTTATGCTTACTGTCTGCATTGTCTTATAGCCTGTCATAATAATAATGATGATAATAGGTAGCATTTATTGAACACAAACTATTTGCTTGGCCTTGTGACCACTTTATCTTTCATTTTGTCATTAAGCAAATTATAGGAACACTAAATCATTTGATGAATCTGGAATAAACAAAATGTCTGCTTAATTATCTTTCAAATTTAAGAATACATAGTTCATTAAGAGTGCTTGTCTGAAATGACACTTTTGATTACAGTCCTACATTTACTTTCCTCTATGGTTGACACAGCATGTAGAGGTTGAAGTAATGTCTCAACAAGGGAAAAACTGAATTGCACCCAAAAAGAATTAGTGCCTTTGTATGCTTTAGTCTACTAGGATTCACCAAAGTCAAGCTGATTCTCTAGAAATTTAGGTTTTTCTAAAATAACATTTGTTGTTGTTTGACTAAATGTGAACATAGGCAAGATGTAAGGAAGTAGTGGAGTATTAAACATCTCATATTACTGAATATTAATTTTAGTTCCAATACCAATTTGTGTAATGGTAAGAGTTACATAACAGAAGCTGAAAAGAAACACCTAAAATTCTTTGACTCTAAAGGAGTAAAGTCAAAGTTGAAGTTATTTAATATCAGTTGCAGCTGAACATGTCTACATATAGGGAAAATAAAATCATACATTTAAGTTAAAAATCATAAAGGAAAACAGAATATTTAAAAATGTGAAATCTAGACTTTGAGAAAAAAATCTCTGATTTTAACCTAGGTTTTTTCACCCTGAAAAGTGGTGAGATAATCTAAGCAATCCAGAATTTGCCCTGGCTCACTGCCAAGAAGGTCTCAAAAAGACTCCTCTCGCAGTTACAAAGCAATGTGTAAAGTCCCTGATACAGAGGAACATCTAAAGAAATTGCAGCAAAAGGAATGATGAGGCAAAATTAAGTACATTTGAAAGGAATGTAGAACAGCTGCTAACCTGTACTCCAGGAAAAATTGCCTTTTTGTTTAATGAAATGATCCAGCAGTAACATTTTTTAAAGTGTAGTTTGTTTCTAGAGTGAGTTCACACGTAAATGACTGAAGACTTTCTCTAAGTTGTCAGTACCTAGGAACCAATAATTCTCCCTGAACTCAAGCTGTAACATATTTTTCAATTGTATGAATATTTTCATTGTTTAAAATTGTGATATAGAAAGTCATTATTTTTGCTATTTAAACTTCAGCATACAGAAATCGGCAAACAAAAAAGAATACTGTTCTTAATATGAGCATTACATTTAATATTAATATAAATCAAGGAGCATAGTGCTCTTCTTATTTATCCCTTCACCATACAAAATTACTGATGTTAACAAGTCAGCACACTTGGTAAGATAGTAGAAAAGTACTTTTTTCATTCAGCTCCATCTGGACCCTAATTTCCTACTTGTAGTCAAGAAGATCAAACATATTAATATTTAAGCTCTACTTATACAAACAGGTAATCTTTAACTG
This sequence comes from Eschrichtius robustus, assembly GCF_028021215.1. Taxonomy (NCBI): domain Eukaryota; kingdom Metazoa; phylum Chordata; class Mammalia; order Artiodactyla; family Eschrichtiidae; genus Eschrichtius; species Eschrichtius robustus. The sequence goes on along the minus strand of NC_090831.1, from coordinate 50,199,788 downwards.
TTTACTATGCAAACTATTGCAGTAATTTTTTATGAATTATCTAATTTCACCTTCATAATAACTCTTGGGAGATTTATTATTAACCCCATCTTCCAGAACTCGAGACCCAGGTAGTGTAAGGAACTCATGCTAGTTTACACACCTTGTATGTACTGAGGTGGTGCTTGTGTTTTCACCTATAACTGTGACTCCGTGTTCTATGGCTGTAGTAGTTGTCTTCCTGTAACTTCTTCCACGTTATGCTTAGAGCTCTCATACATGGTTTCTATGCATTTCAAATTAAAATCAATCCTTGTGTCTCTTAAATGACCCTCCCAATGATTAATATCTCTATGTAATTTTCTTGGTTTAGACTCAGCTGGCTTTTCAAATTTTTTTATTTTGCCTAGCTACCTATAGTTTAGTCTCTCTGGTATTAGGGTAGAATTATAGAGTTTAGAATTGGAAAGAAGAGTGAAGGTTATCTAGTCTATTTGGTAAACAGATCTCTTTATACAGCCATTCAGTCAATGCATGAATATATCCAGCGATACAGCCCCGGTCTCTGGTAATAGCCCTTTGCATCCTCACACAGCTCAGAGTGCCTGAAATATCAGTCTTACATTGACTCTCTGTAGCATTGATCCTTTACAATCATTTCGTGAGAGGAATGACATTTACATTCAGATATCATGTGGTGGACTCTCTGTTCTTTCTCTCTGGAGACTTAACAGCTCTCATTTATTTCTGATATGACTTGCGTGAATGAAACTCCCTTGATCTATTTCTTCCTTCCCTCCTTCCTTCTATTCTTCCTTCCTTCCTTTTTTTTTTTTTTTTTTTTTTGTCAGAGGTAGAGGATAAGATAAGACAAGCCCAGTATTGTACCGTTTCTCATGAAGAAATTAGAAAAGCATCTTTTAACAATTTATTAACAATTAATTCTTGTAATTTTGTGTGTAAGATGGATAGGTAGGTAGATAGATAGATAGACAGGCAAGCATTCAATTTAATATTTACGACCTGGTAATATGGAAAAGAAACCATGTGAGTTGTGGATGATGAGCTATTAACTATATATCTCCTTACGTGAGGGAATGTTAATTCTGGTAGATAAGTCATTTATAGGAATGATTGTAATAATTGACAGTGTGATGCGGATTATGAGTAATTCACGCAAAATATTACAAAGAAATTAATTCTATGAGAATTCTTAGGGATTGCATTTGAACTAGCTTGGAAGAGTGATACTGTTTTCTCTAGGTGGCATATAGTTGTAGGTGTCAGGAGCAATGGCAGGAAAGGCTAATAAGTGGATGACCACAGAGAATGTGGACACAGAGGGTTGTGGACGTGAGAAAGAGTACTGAGGTGGGGTCTAAACGCAGATGGTGTTGATCTGACCTTTAAGGCTAATTTAAGGAGTTTGAACTTTATTCTCTATTAAAATAATATTTTTGATAAGATGGAAAAGGCAATAAGAGAAATAAAGCAGGCAACTTATCAAATGGCTAATGTCTTGGGATAGGACTGGGACATTGAAGCAGAAAGGTCTTCCATTTCGTCTTCCTCTCCTTGGAAGGCACATTCTACATTTTATGGAGGCTGATGAAAAGGTTCTACTATGTGCTTCAATTGAAGCAGATAAAGAAAATCTCTTTGGTGATGATCAACACTTAACTCTCTAGTGCAAAGGTGGACTTACTGTTATTTCTATCTGAAGATGTTTTTCTCACTTAAGGTGTAGGTCTAAAACAGTTCAGTATTTGCCTGTTCACAGCAAAAGCAAATTGGAAATCAATAGCAAACTGAAAAATTGGGGTCATATAGTAAAATTAATTTAATTCAGTGTTTTTATAAAAGCCTAACTCAGTTTATCTATTATATATGTCAGCTACAAAATATTACAAAGTATTTAGATGGTGGAGTTAATGATTTAATGGTCAAAAAGACGTAAATAAAAAGAGGCCTCAGACAACCTAGGAGGTTAAACAGTGTTTTCCCCACACTACCTCTGCTCTGTTGGCCCCTATGCTTATCCTTCTAGCAATGACTTGGAGCAAATGAAACCACTTAAACAAGTCTTAGTAAAGTTAAAGACATTTTGTATACAAAGTGACCATTCTAATCTATTACTACGTGCAGAGATTGCACCAGCCCAATTGTTTGGACAAGTTACTTCTCTCCTTTCTTCTGTAGGAGTGTGTGGTCTTGAGTATGAAATCAGCAAACTAATGGGAGTATAACTCCCACTTCAATGAAATGTAAAGAAGTCCTGTATATTTTTTAGTTCCACAAAGAATAACCTCTGATTGGTAACTACAGCAGGCAGTAGCCACATTACCATGTACCAATAGTCTGTGCTCATTTAGGACCTCACATTAACACCCAATGTCTTGCTTTGTTACCTTGCAGAAATGTTGGAATCCAACAATGTGATCACTTTCAATGGCTTGGCCAACAGCTCCAGTTATCATACCTTCCTTTTGGATGAGGAACGGAGTAGGCTGTATGTTGGAGCAAAGGATCACATATTTTCATTCAACCTGGTTAATATCAAGGATTTTCAAAAGGTATCTTTATTCTAATATATGTACTATAATTCTTTCGAAACAATTCAAGTTATATAGAATTTTCTAGCTATTTAACAGTGTGACAACTGAAAAAAATTGTTTAAATTATCTTTTCAGACACAAATAAAAATAATGCACTGATCTGACTATCACAAATCAATGGATGCAGTAAACCGTCAAAATTATCAGGGAGGAAACTGTAGTATTTTCAGTGATCATTATAAGAAATACTAACTTTAGCTTATTCTTCCACAGATTTATCATTTTTCCTGCATAAAATTAAATCCCCAAAGCATTATAGAAATATATCATAATTGATTTCATATACTAGGTATATATATTTATATATAATTTACATATCTCTCTGTATTGCCAGCACATGCAGAGTTCATCAGTCATCATATACATGCCTCATCTGAATGTCGCCTGCGTTTGGAAAGTTTATTAGAACACAGGCACTCTCATTCATTTACATATTGTCTATATCTGCTTTCATTCTACAGTGGCAGAGCTGAGTAATTGTGATAGAAATCATCTGGATCACAAAGTCTAAAATATTCACTATCTGGCCTTTTAAACAAAAAAGTTGGCCAAACACTGATCACAAAGATCAGTTTTCAGTGTCAGGTTTTTGCAAACATGGACATTTAGACACTAGCCTTCTATCAGTATTTTTAATATACTTTATTGTGTTTCTGGCTTATTTAATTAATAAGCTATACAGTTTGGAAAATAAACATGGGCTGACAGATCAGTGGAAATTGTGCTACTGAGTCTATATGCTGTATTGTAAGTCAAGCATTTTTTTTCAGTCGGTATTTCCTGTCAGTTCTCTGAGGAACAAAGATCTTTATGCAACAGCTTTCCCAAGAGTGGTAATATAACATGCTTTTTAGGGTGTATACACTTTATTTTGTGTGTATATATATATATATATATGTTAGTTTTGCTGCTGCTTAACACTCAGGGTTTTAAAGTCGTGTGCCTCAACTTCTTATAAACTGTAACATATTGGACAGTTATTTTTAAAAAGTAACAGAATTGTAAAAAGCTTTTTTTCTGGTTGGAGAATGTTGTTTTGGGATAAAGTGAAGATTTAATTTCAGGGCTGATTCGTATCTCTAATAGAGTATACCGCTAAACCTAAGACTTTTACTTTTCTTCTATTACCCAAACATTAAAATTCTGACTATATATTAAGAGATTTGATTCATAACATATAGTCAAATAAAATGGCAGTGCCCTTAATGATATATTTTGGAATTAAGATATAACATTTAAAAATCACCTTGGATATTTCTTTTTTGATTTTTCAACATATTAGATTTTGAAGCCTCCTCAGATTAACAGTATCCCTAAGGTTATCTATTATCTAAGAAAACTGGTTATCTATTGTTTTTTCTGAAATGATAAAAATATTTATCTTAGCATCTTTTGTAAAGGTCAAAAAGTAAGCAAGTTTTTGTTGTTTTAGTGAAAGACAACCATCCTTTATAAAATGAATGAAAAATGTAAGATGATTAGGAAGACTACATATTTTAATAACAGGAGGTTATATCAGTACAAATTTTCAGTGTTTATAGAATTTTCATCATTTTATGAAATCCATATATATGAATATATGTATATAGTTATTATATCTATGTATCTATGTATATATCTATGTATCTATAAATAGAACATATTTGAGCACATCTCACCTCAGAATATATGTTTAATGTATTCAACATTTTTTCTGAATAAATATTCTTAATTTGGTTTATATATTCAGTTGGCTCTAAAATTGAAAAGAACTAAATTGTCATATAAACAACCTACTATTTTATAGGTAAGAAAAATCCTAGAGACATTTGTATGCCCAGGATGCATCACTTGTAGTAAACATATACTGAAATAATGGGTTAAATAAAAGTTAGGTGACTTGCCCAATGTCATAGTGTTCTTCTTATAGGCTCTTGATTCAAAACATTATTCTAGTAATAGAAGACATATTTCTAAATTTTAAAGCATTCGTTTCAACATATTATTTAATTTTAATTATATCACACTGTTTATAAGGGTAAATACAATTTACTTAAGGATTATATCTCTTTGTCTATATTGTCTATTAATGCTCTTTTTACCCTATGTGTAATGTTATTCAACAACTTTTTCCTAAGCATCTACTACTGTGATAAACTCTATAGGGGGCACTAGGGTATGTCATCAATAATTCTTGAGGAACTTACAAGATAATACTAAAGATGTATGAGCATAAAGGTAAATACTAGGCCACTCCCTGTTAGAGACAAAAACACAGTCTCAGGTTTGAAAGGACCATGAAAAGATTCTTGGCCTTGGTAAAGGGCTCAGTCTCCTTAAGGCATAAATGCTTATTCGATAATGAGTAAGAGGAGCTACCATGGGTAGATGTACAGAAGCATAAAGAAGGGAAAGTCTAAAATAGATCATGAAGCACTCTGAATATTAGGGTAAGAAATTTAGGTACTGTTAACTGAGAAGTTTTTGAGCAAGAAGAAAAAATATCAACAGGTTAACAAATCTAACCAAAAGGTAGGAATTATTCTTCATGGAAATAGATGCTATTGGAAGGACAATTTATGTATTTGTTCCATTGACTTATAGTTATTCTTATTAAATTGCTTTCCAAAAGAGCACTTTCTACACGAGAATTTATTTTACTCATGCCAGATCTTTAAGCTAATTTTTTTTTACCCTGATCTTTAACAAGTTGAGAGTATACACCCCTCTAAATATGAGAGGATTTAGCGTGACTATTAGCAAAATTACTTTTTATTAATATATGTCATAAGAGAGAAATCGCAAAATGAGGCCCATGTTGTGTCAATGCTGATAATCAAGAGCTAGGAGACTACGAGAAAACAACCTGCCCTTTTCAATTTAAAAAGTTATCTGTTTTAATAATCTGTGATTTTTCACAATCTAGCTGGAAAGCTGAATATGACAGTCAATAAATCTTAGCTCTTCTATATATTATTTTTGTGTCCCAGAGAAAATTTATATTTGATCCTCCTCCTGTGTATGTTTTACTTTACATACACAGATACACATGAAAAGAAAAGTACCTGAAAAGGAAAAGAATACATAAATTAAGAGCTTCAAATGGTAAAAATAAATACATGTCCAAAAATTTTTAGGGCTTTTTATTGTGACATGGACCTGAAATGCACTTGCCATGTCATCATAGGTTATTTCAATATGTCCTAAATTCTTGTTTATAAATGTGTTATATTTTGCTTTTTAATTCCCTAGATTGACTATCACAGCCTTTGCCCAAGTTTATGACCATTTATACTGAATTATCTAGAGGTTCCCACATGAATGATAATCAGTCATTTTGAGACTAAAAGCTTTCTAGCAGACATGGATGATTAACTGCCATCATCTCTGGATTTTTCTTTTACATATGACTTTTTTTTTTTTTCCTGAAATTAACTAATGTTACCAGAAAAGAAAGATGAATAAAAAAAAATTAAAATTGCTCTACCCCAGTACAGATAGGAGTCATGGGAATTGCTCAGGGGACTGGAAAATTTTATATTAAAATTTAGATGAGGGTATTTGAATTAATATTATTGAGGGAAATGCATCTACAATCCTCTAAGCCATGAGTCATGCCTTGATTTATCTACCACTGTCACTTGATTTATCTACCACTGTCACTGTATTCAAACAATACAGGAACCTTTGGAAAGATGAAGACCAAATATCAGGGATGAAAATACAGTTACTACACAGTCTGAGTTTTGCCTACAGTGGGGAAGGTGATTTTTTTTTTTTTAGAGCTATCTATTTGCTTCTTCATTTCCTCCTTTATCTCCTGAAATTATGTAGTGCTACTCTTACCTATTTTCCCTGTCCAAAAAAAAAAAAAAAAAAAAATTCCTTTCTAAAATGGGTTTTTCTAACCCTATCAGTTGCTCATTCTAGCATGTCATGCTGAGATTTGAATTACAGAAATGGATCCAGAGCACCTGATGTTAAAATTTCAAAATCACTATTTTATTATAAAGACCAATTCATTTAGAAGACTGCAAGCCACATTCTATGCTTATTTCTATCTCTCTTCACTAGATTCTCACGTGGTCTCAAGATGATCTCCCTTTCCCAACCTGCCTTACAATTCTTTCCATTGCACACTGCTTAAATCTACTGACTACATAAATTTCTGTGTTGCTCAACTTTCATTTATACAGCAAAGCCTAATGGGTAGACAGAGAGTGGAAGATGTTAAGTTCATGCCAATTAACTGTTGCCACTGCAAAGTCTAAACTAAGAGGTTCCTGCCACATAATGCTTTATGGAACTTTCTTTATCTCAGTTGCTCCATTTGTTCTAACAGACTATAACGTTGGGTCTCTTAGAAAACTTAATTGGCAGAAAATAATGTTTCTTCTCTGCCCTTAGATTGTGTGGCCAGTGTCTTACACCAGAAGGGATGAATGCAAGTGGGCTGGAAAAGATATCCTGGTAAGTATCAATCTACTAAGTTATTTTAGTAATTGCATAAGGAATTTATTACTCTATCATAATTTTTGTTCAGTGTTATATTAAACACCATTCTTTGCTTCTGGACTTAGAAACAAATTAATGATATTTGATTTTGAATATTGACATTTTTATGTAAAGTATTGAAAATCTTATGTAAAGCAAGTGGGTAGAAAATGACAATACACCTGAATAAAGCAAAAATGTGTTCCTTTTGATGATTTATATACACAAAAGGTAATTAACAAAGTGCATTTTTAGCATATATACTTATACTCAATAAGTCAACTTATTTGTGCAGATTTGTTTTCACGTTAATTCCTCTTGAGTTCCTTTTGAATGAATTGAAATTTTTCTTCTTCTGAGTCATCATGATTAAATTCCCCTCCTTCTTTCCATTTCATTCTATTCCTTTTCTTTCTTTTTCTTTCTCCTCCTTTCCTTCTTACATTTCTTCTTTTTTCTCCTTCCTCCCTTAGAACTTCTCTCTTCCCTTCCCTCCTTCTTTCTCACTTTTCATGCACTCATTCCTTAAATAAATATGGATTGAGAAATGACTATGCAACAGACATTGTCCTGGGTACTACGGACAAAAGATGAGTGAATGGTAAGCAGTCCCTACAATGGTTTTACCACTGTTAGTAGGTAGAGGCCATTTTTCCTGAGGTAAACTTTGTCAGTAAAATTAAGTGGGCCGCTGGTTTGAAGTATAGCCAAGGATCTGCACAGATCATGAAAGTCGGTTATAATCATTTAAATCAATAAATTAACATGAATTCAGGATTTTAAATATAATTTGTATTATTTTATGTCTTACCAGATATTTTTGGATCCAAAACACAAGGAAATAAGTTTAAAAGTTTTGTCTCTATATTAGCATTTAGAAGAAATTTATTCTATGTGCATAAAGACATAAATCAACTTGTATGTATGTATATAGACATATAGGTATTCTCAAGGGACAATCTGATTGATTGGTAGCAGCTGCCTAAGATGATGTATACGTTTAGAAGGATTTAGAAGTGAAATCGGAGTTCATGGAAAAGAATGTCTCAATCTGGTAGCAGTGTTGGCTACAGGTGAAGGCAGATAATGGAGCACAAAGCACAGGTATCTCCCATCCATGATTAATACATAACAGCAAACATGGGAAATTCATCCTTAAAAATTTCAATTTAAATATAGTGATTACAAGTCACATTAAACCATAGTACAGTAAACATTTTTCTGATTATGTGAAAGTGGACAAAAACTTCTGTTCTATCAAATTTCATACTACCCCAAGTTAATACATAGGTTGGGATGATTGAAAAGGAGTAAATAGAAAGAAAAATGAAGTAGGAGTCCAAAGAAGTCAAGAATTTTATGTTGATTCCCCACTGACTCATTAATTTTACTTGAGCAAGTACCTTAACTTTTGGGGGGTTTTAGTATGTTATCCATTAAATGGGACATTACATATTTTGCAGTTGTGAGAGAGAAGTTCAATAGATTTTGTGAAAATTATTTAGAAGTAGGTAATATTGCATAAATGTAGGCAAGAAATATGACTGAATACACAAAAATTTATTAACATCAAAATGCTATATTTACCATTAACAAATTATGTTGAAAGACTTCAGTGTGATAATAACTAAGGATGGAGAGAAATGGAGGTTTTACCTGTATACAGCTGTGACTTTTAAAAACAGATTTTTTTCTCTTTCTGTTAAAGTATAACAGGTGAAGACATGGAAACTTAGAACTACTGAGAATTCTATCCTGTGCCAAGTACTTTGATAATTTAAATAGTATTTTATATATGTAGTTTTAACAATAATTTTGTCAAGTGGGTATCATTACCACCGTTTTCTTAAGAAATATAATGATTCAGCATATTCATTCAGAATTGTTTCATTCAAAAATTTTGGAACATTTTGAGTACTATGCTAGAAGTCAGGATCAAAATTTTTGTGCCTCTGCTGAAGTTTTTGGTGTTGTGTGGCATGTATGGATTTGAACTTAGCTATTAACACACAGATAATAAGCAGTAGAGATTCAAATAAATACCTTACCTATTCTGGTCTTTTTAAGCGTGTGGATGTAATAATAACCAGCTCGTGACATTCTTGTAAGACAAATGAAATTATTACACAGACTGTAATGCATGATACAAAATTAACTATTAGTATATGTAACAGAGTTGCTTAGACAATTTCTAAGTGAAAACATCATTAATGAAATTTGTTTGGTCCTCTCTAATGAACATGACCACTGTAGTGTGGAACTGTTCTGAATTCAATTCCATCTGAACACTGAAGATAATAACCATACTTATCTGACAACTTATCTGGATTTTATAAAAAACACTGAGCCAAGTACTGAGCACATTTCAGTTGCTAAGATAGCAGATATTCTTTTGTGTTTGTGGTTTCCAAAATTCACCTCAGTACATTTCCCTTATCTTCTATGCCTCTCGCCTCGCCTCCCCTGCTCCTCTCCCCTCCCCTCCCCTCCCCTTCCCTCCTCTCCCCTCCCCTCCCCTTCCCTTCCCTCCTCTCCCCTCCCCTCCCCTTCCCTCCCCTTCCCTCCTCTCCCCTCCCCTCCCCTTCCCTCCCCTTCCCTCCTCTCCCCTCCCCTCCCCTTCCCTTCCCTCCCCTCCCCTCCCCTCCCCTTCCCTTCCCTCCCCTCCCCTCCCCTCCCCTCCCCTTCCCTCCCCTTCCCTCCCCCCTCCCCTCCCCTCCCCCTCCCCTCCCCTCCCCGCCCCTTCCCTCCTCTCCCCGCCCCTTCCCTCCTCTCCCCTCCCCTTCCCTTCCCTTCCCTCCTCTCCCCTCCCCTCCCCTCCCCTTCCCTTCCCTTCCCTCCCCTCCCCTCCCCTCCCCTCCCCTCCCCTCCCCTCCCCTCCCCTCCCCTCCCCCCTCCCCTCCCCTCCCCCCTCCCTTTCCCTCCCCTCCCCTCCCCCCTCCCTTTCCCTCCCCTCCCCTTCCCTTCCCTCCCCTCCCCTCCCCTCCCCTCCCCTCCTCTCCCATTCCTGCTCCGCTATCAGTACTGAACACTGAGGGATTCTGGTGATAGCCCAAACACAGTTATTTCAGCAGCTGCAATAAAGTCAAGATCCCCACAGTGCCCTATGAATAACCTTAATCATGACCTCAGAGGTTTCCTCGCTAAGAAAAGCAACTTTATTGTATTTTTCAGGCTTACTGAAAATACTTACGGGTTTGATAGAACTAAATTAAAAAGAGCTAAAACATACGGTGTTTGCCAAGTCTGATACAGGGTATTAATGGCACCTGATTATTTCATAATATCTTGTAATGAGGATTCTGCAAACTTATGCATTATGTCATATATTATGTTAGAAATAGGTAATTATGTGTGCATTAAAAGATGTAAATTTTTCAAAGTTTAACAGTATGGCAATATTAGTCATACAGATCTTAAGCCAGCTAATTAATGTAACCTCATGCTTTTGTTATTCCTCTACATTCTACGTTAAATCAATTCAGTCATGGCGAATTTTTATTTTTCTTTGTTAACACTTATTTAATGAAGGGAAAACACAACAATTTCCATATATTTTAGTTCAAAGAAAAATGTATTTTTCCTTTAGCTCTTAACACTAAACACCAAACACTAAAGTATATTTAAATAATAAAATATATTTTGTACTATTTTTCTGGTAACCCATCTTATTCCTTTAATATTGCTTTTCATTGACTGTTATGCAAAATACATTTTGTGCATTTGGAATGCATTTTATTAAAATTTATTTTACTTTTCAGGAGACCTCACTTATGTATCTCAATTTACATAACTAATTTAAATAGGATACATGGCATTTATTGGTTATGTTTGGACTTTAACATACAGATGCATTTTTTTTTCTTTCTTAATATATGATTTTAGAAAATAGCAAATAGTTGATTTATTGGGATTGTAACATTTCTTCCTTGACAAACATAAAAAATAGAATTAGTATTTTTACCAAAAATGTCTTAAATAACCACTTAAAAAGAAAGATTAAGGGTAAAGAGGTTTTTGGTTTTTTGGTTTTTTAAAATTTTCATTCAACACCATATTTGTGAAGTGACACATGGACAGTTTGAAGGAAATTCTGCACTGTATCTTGAGTAAATAATAGTCAGCTGTGACTGATGGACAATAATTCCTTTCAAAGACCTCTTGTGATGCTCAAAACCACATGAATGAGGCCTTGAGTGGTTTTTGCAGCCATCAGGACTTCAAGATAGAATTGTAACCAAAATAGGAACTGACCTGAACATTTATAGAAAAGTAAACTAACAACCTTCTTGAGTGCTCTCCGTGGTTTCTAGAACCCAAGTTTACCCTTTTCCTACTGGTTTTAGTGTTTTCTCTAAATGTCCTCTGGAAGTAAATCTCCTTTAAACAAACCATCCTGGAGGAAGTGCTGTCTTGTTGGTATTAGATTCAGATGCAAGAATACAACAGGAAAAGCAGGACAAAGACACTGGTTATTTTTATGTATCTTGAGAGTAGGTCATTTTTAAGTCCAGTTAAGATGGTCAACATGGTACAGCCACCCGGCAAGTCAGGATATGCCACTTGATTGAACCTACAGAGTTCCTGTGTCACTAAGTGTAGCATTATACAGAAAGTATTCCCCATTCTCCCAGGCAGCTGGGAGGATAACAAACCATCATTTCTCACAGCTCAGTTTTGCATCATACATATACATTAAATCAGCTGCTGGGATTTGAGCAGCTAGTCCACAATAAAAGGTGTTGGTGGTAAGAGGGAATCTACAGCCTAAGACATGTATAGTCTCTCTCTTTCTTCATATATACATAGATGGAGAGAAAAAGAGAGCGAGAATACGAACGTGCCTTAGGCTGCTGATAGTGGCATTTCTGACAATAAGATTAGTCTAAACTTATTTTTTTCCAGAAGTGAATATGCAGGATATATATACTACCATTGCCTTCTTTTCTTGGTGTTGTAAATTCTAAACATTTACATTGTTATGATATTTTTATATTACAGGAGTGAAATGCTCATGAACTTTTCCATTGTTGTTACTTGAGAGTTGTAATTAAAAAAAAAAATTACATGATATATATTATTGTACAGATACCCTCAATAAGGACATAAATGCAATCCAGATATCTCTATTCTGACTGCTATTAGCCGCATTTACTTTTATTTTTGATATTTTTCTGGTGCTTAAAATCCACTTTGTATTCACAATAACATTTCTATTGAGGGATTAACTTCCTTGACCCTGTTTTGCAAATGAAAACTGAATACATGCTAAGCTGGTAAAAGAATCTGTTTTGAATCAATAGCTCTCTGAATCTTCTTTGTTTATCCTACTAAACCATCTCTCTTTGTACTAAGTTTCAGTAAAACCAAATGGCAACCGTATGACTATTAGAAATATTTTGAACATCGTTGGAAATCAAAATTTCAACCATCTGAGATGAACAAAAAAACCCAGATTCTCATAAAATTGCTATTGTTGGATACATTTCAAAGTGCAGTATCATGCACCTGAATTTTGGGACATTTTTGCAGTTCTTGAGAGATTTATTTTTATATTTTTGTCCTTAGTTATTCATTTTTAACATATGATATATTATTACATGTCTGTCAAATTTATCATGACTCAAATTGCATGACCTCAACAACACTAATTTTTGCCAAGTGAATGCAACTGAGAATTTGAAGCTACACATTCATCTGAAGTTGCAGTACAGTCTAAAATGCATGTTAGTCCTTGAATTTCATTTACTTTTTCAAAGGTCAAAGTTGACATCAACTTAATTTTTTAAATTTTATTTTAGGGACTTCAAGGCATGTTAAAACTCTGAATGGATAATTAGAATTACCTTCTGATTCTATAAAAATCATAAGGTTTCATTAAATCTCAAAACCCTGTTGTTTAATTGTTGGGAGATAATTTTTCATTGATCTCTCACACTTCTGCACATCTGATGAACAGAGGCACTCTTAAGCAAAAGGCTACTTTTCAAATAACCTTGAGAAATAGAGACAGTGTCTCCCTCAGAGCAAAGGGCAGTTATGCTCACCTGCAAGTACAATGAACATAACATCTTCCTCAAAATGTAATGGCCAGGATGCTTATGCCTGCTATAAAATGTTCAGGTTCCCTCAACCCAGAGTTCCTCTGCTGTAATGCACCTCACTGCATGTGCAGGTGTCACTTGGCCCTCTTCTCACTGCCCAGTGGGAATTGGAGCTTGGGTAACCGGTATGAGAAATGCTGATACTTTGACTACTGATATTTCTGTAAATAATAAAGTCATTTATCTCTGATTCAGGAGCTGTATATCTTCTGCCAGCATTTGCAAAACTGTGTCAGGGTAGCTGGTTATCTTACAAGTAGAGCAGAATCATAGACCCTTTACTGTTCCTGATAATATTGATTATAAGTTTTTGTGGGCATCCTAGATGACCTCACAAATGAAAGACTGTGGTCACTTTATTCATTTTTAAGTATGATTCCATGATGAAATTTGATGATACTTTAGGTATATAGACAATTGATTCCTGATGAAAGCAAGTGAAAGACTTCTTATTAAATGTCACAGAAATGAGCATAAATTTTCAAGTTCATTCATGTGTGTATGTTTATTTCTGCTTGGAGGTAAATAACAGGCAAACTGATAACAGTTTAAATTCAATATTCAAAGAATACTGGTAATAATGATAGCTAACATCTGTTGAAGCTTACTGTGTATACTAGGTATTATTCTAAATCATTTATTTTATTAACTCATTTATGTGACTCCTTTTTGGTTATAAGATACACATTTCCTTTCAAAGGATGTAGTTCCAGCTTACCTAAGTGACACACCACAATTCTGCCACAGCTATTGAGAAACAATTGCTATATTTGCTGTTTGACTGTGACAATGATTCATACCATCTACCACTTTGATAAAAAGAGTGATTATAAGTTTATAATTTATAGTCCTTACTGTTGGAGGACTGGAATTTTATGAAAATTCTAATGAACAAAATATAACTCGCCTTTGTAACAGGAATGAGCACAGATTAATATTCAAAACCAATTTTATTAAATCCACCTCTCATTACCACCAATTATGGGGTTAACCTTTTTTAACTGTACTTAAGAAGAAGTGAACAATTCATCATATACTTCTTGCCCAAGTCATGGAACAGTGTGTGGAATGGCGTGAGAGTTAAGCGGACGTGAAAATATTCTAACCAATGGATGATTGATTATTTAAAGAATAAGATGTTACTCTTCCGTTAATAAGTGCTAGGCATCATACTATGTACTTTACACAGATATGTCATTAATACCAATTTTAGTTGAAGAAACTGAGGCTCAGAAGTCCTAAATAACTTTCTTGTAGTCACATAGCAAATGGAAAATGATGCTTTAATAATTCTAACCCATGTCTAACTGACTTTTAAAGCATCAGATTAGTATAGGTAACTACCTTCGTGGTATTTCTATTTTATCATTTTGATTTTATTACTTTTATTCTATGTTTTTCTTAAATTCTTCAAGAATACCTTTTCAAATGTAAATACATACCTAAGAATAAGTAACATTTTCATTAAATATTAATAAATATAAACAAATTTTTAAATTCTAAAGTTTAAACTTTTAACTGTATTCAGAAATTATTTCTAAAATTAATATGTGTATACATAATATATATACATATAAATGTGTGTGTAATCCACATATATTATAAATATGGAGTGTATGTCTAAATGGATTATTGTAAATGGTTAAAGAGCCTCCATTTATTAGAATATATGTTAAGAGAACATTTTATATTATTAATTAATTATATAATAGCATTTAGTACTTTGGACATTAAGAACTTCAACCAAAATTTTTTTACTTTTGATATTAGACAAGGCAGAGGGTAGAAAAGAGGTATATATGAATTTTAAAAAAGCATTCCTCTAAAATCTGGATTTCATTTTTTTTTTCTCCTTCCTTAAAGCTATATCTCATATATGATTAAAGATGCAATTCATCTCCCTTATTTGAGTATTAAATTCATTCATGATAAATGCATATATGTTAGAATTAATATGCCAACTAATTCTATCCACAATAAATCTCTTTAGATTGTAAATCTACCTACTTGGTGTAAACCATTGACTTAGTTGCTTTAAGGCATGAACACTAAGTATTCAACAACCTTGCCCAACTAATTCTATCCACAATAAATCTCTTTAGATTGTAAATCTACCTGCTTGGTGTAAAGCATTGACTTAGTTGCTTTAAGGCATGAACACTAAGTATTCAACAACCTTGCATAATATTGGAAACCACAGAATGTCATTGAAATCAGAGTAAGGTTTTTGACTACTTAATAGTTCTGGTTTGGCAGGAAAAAATATTCAGG
Organism: Eschrichtius robustus; assembly: GCF_028021215.1. Lineage (NCBI taxonomy): Eukaryota > Metazoa > Chordata > Mammalia > Artiodactyla > Eschrichtiidae > Eschrichtius > Eschrichtius robustus. Next base: position 50,184,349 of record NC_090831.1, on the reverse strand, counting down.
TTGGTTTCGCATATACAATTGTTTGCATTCATTTGAATATGAGATGAAGAAAAGTTATGCTAAGTACATATTGTATGGACCACCCACAATCATAAATAACTCCAGTGAGTGGTACAAATGTAATAATTAATTAGATCGATAGCACAATGTAAAATAAAATATAAGCCAAAAGTAGACATTATCAGCTTCTCTGGTCCATATGACATTTCAAAGTGAAATTGCTCAAAGCTCCTTTAGATAGTAGAAGAGAATCACATTGGCTAACTTTTGCTAATACCGTGGTCTGTAGTGCTTAGGCATATAATTTTGACCAAGTTTGAAGGTTTCAAGTAATTTGAAAAAAAAATGTTTATAGAATCTTAATCAGTATTTCTAGAACTTCAAAACAGATAGTCAATCCAGAGGTGAAAAACCAGTCAAATGGGATGCTTAATTGAAATGAGCATTTAAGTAAAATGTTTTGGTATCCTTGGGCAGGAGTCTTCATTTAGTCTATCACATCATTGAAACCAAGTTAAAATTTCTTTTCTAATTGTCATGGATTTGAAGATGATATAGTTCAATTAATATGAATAGACTCAGATACTTAAATAACTAGCCATGAAGTAATGCCATCTTAGTTGTCCTAGTTGAATCAGTATGTTTAAAAAAATTCTCTGAAATCAAAACAAAACAAAACATTGACGTGGAAAGGTCCATTGGTTTGATTATGCCATCATTCTTCTTAAAAAGGAAGGGGAAAATGTCTCCCCAGATGGACAGAACAGGCTACTCACTATTTCATCAGGTGGATATTAAAAAGTTCCAAGTCACAAATTCAACATTAGATGGCTAAGACTATAAATAGGACACAGTTAAGTCTTAGTTCTATTAGGCACGCCTCTTTGAAGAAGAGATTTCTAACATCCTTTAGTGAATGCTGAGGTATTAGGAAGACATGATTATGGATGATCTGATCACAGCTGTAATAGCACAGTGTTAAAAGAAAAAAAGACAAAATATTATTGCTAGGTAAGCATGGGACAGCTTAAATACAGAGAGGGATGAAGTGATTGACGGGAACAATCTCACGGATTACTGCTTTGGCACGAAGATTCTCGTATACAGCCAGCTTGCCAAATAAATTGACCAGAGAAGAAGAAAGTCAACAGATTAACTTCAGGAATTAAGCTTATTAATGGATTTTCATGCAGAAATGTATCCACCCACCATGATAGGAAAAGGCTTCCTTTGCTTTCCCAGCTGCTACATTATACATTAAAATATTTCAACATGAATTGCTGATGGGATAGAGACTTTTTTCCTTTTTAAATGAATGTTCACTGACCTGAGGCAACATTGTACTATATCCATTAATGTTGAGCTGATTTATATTTGAACTAGAACAAGTTGTTTGATTTAATCATGAACTGATTATATTTAAATATAGATTGTTCGTCTTCACAGCCTTCTCTCCTCTTTTCTTTTATTTAGAGTAAAATTTCACTGCTCCATCCATAATTTAAGAACATGCAAGGAGGTAATTGGAATTGGAGGTAAATTACATTCTTTTATAGAAAGTGTAATTATCGGAGGTTAGTTAAAAACACCTCTATTCTGTTTTAATTTTCATGCATGGAGCAGTTGTTTTGACAGATGGATGGACTTTATTTTTGTAACTGTCCGGGAAAAGTCTTTGTGACACAGTCTAATCAGTGCTGCATATTTGTAATGTTTGTTTTTGAATCACTGTGCATTTGGCTTCTATATCTTTTTCTGGGGGTAGACATTTTCTTTCTAAGTTATTTTTCCAGGCTAATATCTCTGTGTGTAATTCCTCTCTACATTTGACCTGAAGGCACTAGAAACTCTTAAAAAATAAGTGTAAATGGTTTGTCACTAAGGATGATGAATCATTGCTCCTCAGGTGTGGCCTTGGGTTTGCTGGTTTATAACTGCCTTTACTTTTACTACTAGGCTAAGTTAACAATTTATAATGCTGTTGTTCTGGAGTACATTTCAGTAAAATAAGAGGTCAGTATGGTTGCCTGGCTCTCGGGAAGCCAACTCGTGGCTAAACTTGTCTATGTGTATCAACTTAAATTCCAGAAAGGATCCAGGTTTGAAAAATGAATTCATTTTGAACTGATTACATTCTCTTTATTATGTTGTAAATCCACCAGTGCTGAGCAAAGCAGTGCAGTAGTTGAATGCCAAAAAGTACATTACATTCTGAGTTTTAAGAATCATCATGGTTCAAGAAAAGGTCAGAAACACTCTTCTTCTGTCTCCCTAGAGCAGAAATGTGTGAAGTGTGTTTCCTTTTTCTGCCATGCTTCCTTTTTTTTTAAGAGGAATGTCCAGGCTGCTTCCAAATAAAATGAATATCCCGTTTGGAACACTCAAAAACCTTGGCAGCAACAAGCTGGAGAATGAAGGCAAATGAATGACAGGGATTGATACTCTTTTATGTAGGTTTTCTATTTAAAGAACAGTCATTACTCACAATGTCTCTTTCAAGTTTTGGGTTCTTCTCTGTGCAGTTCTTTTAATTCAGTGTTTCTTCCTATGTTGTTATTGATGAGTTTCCTTGCAGCTATTTTAAACCAATTTTGAAAGTATTTCATTCAATTTCTTTGTTTCAGTTCAAGTGTCTTAACATACTCTCTAAACCCCAGAAATTTCCCTCCATTCTATTTGCATCAACCTTCACTTCAAAATAATGTTGAGCTAGCCCCCAGGCACGGAGACAGTACAACCTGCTGCCACCTGGGAGAGTTCACTGGGAAAATCATTCCAGGCCTCAGGCCAGTAGGCTGAGTCTAGCTGCTTTGTAGGACAGATAGAATCCTTATCAACGTTCTCAGTAGAACCCTTTGCCAGGTTTCACAACTATAGTCCTGTGATTTTTTCCAGCAGCTCTGTAGAGGAATAGTTGTCATATTAGAGTGGTGCTTCTTTGACAGTTAATAGAGAACAAAATAAAATTAGGATATTCACTGTGGCTCAATTTCATAGTTCTCAAGAATCCTGAGAATTTTTCAGTCAATAATTATTGCTAATCAGTTACCCAGTCTATGAGATAAGAACCCACAGATTCTATGATCTTAGAATTCATAACAGTTGTGGAAGTGACATAGCCTTCATTTGTATGCACAAGTATCTATGCTCATGAAATATTTCCTTCCTTTTTTTTCCTTTATTGCAGAGAACTGCAATAAAATAAATTCTCAAATTTCTAGTATGCCCTTAGGTGTTAGTAGTGAGATTAGAGAAACTGGGTTTGTATTTTAAATTGCCTGCATATCTTTATGGGTATGACTGTGGGCAAACTAAAACCCTGTTCTTTTCTAAAATGAACAATACATCCATCTGGGTGTGCCACTACTCTTTATTAGAATATTCGTTTGCTTACCAATATGTGTGTACACATCCAGTTTCTTAATTTCAACATATGGTGCTGGAACTGGTTGTTTATAATCTTGAATGCTATAATATTGAGTCCACAGTCATGGATAGCTGTCTTTATGTAAAAGCAGAGTATGTGACCACCTACATGTTTCAAAGAGAGAGGTGCCATAAAACATTTTCCTGAAAATGACTTATTTCCAAAGGACTGCATTTTCTTAAGAGTGCAAGGTAAGTCCTTTGGGTAAGACTCATGAATGTCTTATTTGTAAATGAGTTTATCAGATGTTTCCCTGTCCATAGCCTCTTTCCTCTGCCCAAGAATCCATGCCCTATCCTCTTGGGGAAGGAGAAACTGCTACAGAATGGGGAGTTTGTGACTAAAAGTCTTGGAAGTTAGGTTATATCTGAGCTTATCTAAGGTTATGTCTAAGATGTACCGTGTTCAAAGTGGTACATGGATAAGATGCATGTACTCTTTAAGCTAGGAAATTTTTCTTCATAGAAACTTGCAAAATCAGTTGGTTTCAGTGCTTAATTTTCTATGTTATAATGCCTTGGCAGACAAAAGAAGGATTCAGGATCTAAGTAGTAAAACAGTGGGAGAAATTAGATGCGTATTTTAGTTATTCCCCTAAAGTACTCAGCATATGATAAGAAAGCATGAGGAGTCGTAACTGGCAAGTTTCATATTTTTCCTTAAAAGATCTAATTCACCTTTGGGGTGATATGTTTATAGGTCATCCTCAGATGTCACCCTAGAAAAATCAGTGATGATGGAAAGCAAGTATTTGAATTTAAATAACAATTACTCTTCTCAGATTTGGGCTGCTCTTTATTTTATGGAGGCAATAAAGTTAATACCAAAATCATCAGCTACAATCACAGAATACAAGTGTCATGTGGAAATGTACTTAAATAATTGTAACACCTCAGTTATAAACACCAACTGACTACATAAGTCTAAATGTATTCTGAGCTTTCACTTGAAGAGTCACATGTTGTGGAGAGTGACTTTGGGAGTGTTACACACTTAGAGGTGCAAGGACAAACCCAACCACTGTTATGTTTGCCAGCATTACTTGCACTATAGTCTGCTTTTGATCTTTATCTGCATTTTTAGTTACATATTTGGCTCTTATTTATAAATGTTTAATAGGCAAAAACATAAAACTATGTGTATAAGAAAGTCTATGATCAATAACAATAATTTTCAATGTAATTATTATTTACCATATGAATACTCAATTGGATATTAAAAAATGGGTATTGTATATTCCATGACAAACTCATATTTTCTACTTATATGTATTTAATTTTTAAGATTTTCTGTATAATTAATAGACCATAACATTTTATTTGAAAATATTTTGATAGTTTGAATTTCTCTTTTCATTGTTTTATTTTTACAGTATTGATATGGACTCATGTATTTAAAAATAGTTGGCAAAAATTATTTCTTTTCTGCTCTGGATTTCTTTGGCAATAAAATTATCTAGTTTATATTTTGACTGTCTGATTTTTTTCCCCTAAATCTTTCCTTAACAGGAACAAAAGGCTAAGATTCCTATTTGTTTTACATTTTCTTTCACAGGATCTACAGATATAATAGAGTATATAGAAAAAATATAAAGAGCTCTGTCCATTTATCTCTTAGGTGACATTTTATTTGGGTAATAAAATGGCAGGAATGTCTAAACTTCTGTAAATAATAATAAGATATGACTATAATTCCCTCTTATAAGTAGCTGTTTTTTACCTGAGGGATCCACGTATGGGTTTAGGATGTACGTGAACTGCATGAAAATATTTATTAATTATAGCCACTCTAATAAAGACCTTTCAGCCTATAGACATTCCAGACTCTAACACCTTCTCTCTCTCATCTTATACCCAAATTGTCTTTGGGGGTTAAACGACTTTTTCAAGAGAAGGTGGTTTTGTCTTCTTAGGGTCTGTAAAGCTCACTAGTAAGCAGCACTACTGAAGTTCGAAGTCAGTCACCCATCATTATGAGTTACTAATGATGTTTCAAATTCATATTTAATAGAAGGTTGTATTACCTTTTATTTTTGATTTACTTTTCCAAAATTAAACTCAGAGCTGACTTTTGAAATTTTCACCATTGTTATGATTTAAATAATTCATTAATTAACCATATAATTTGCTGTTTCCCTCATTTCTAGAAAAGTCACATATGATAATCGGTTATCTATAATTTTATTCCACTTTTGTATAAATAAATTATAAATAGTTTTAATAAAAACATTAAAGAGAATATTATATTTTACCCCCCCAAAAATAAGAACTTCTATATTTCATGTAATAATGCAAGCGAACACCTTCTGTATTTCATGTAATAATGTGAGCAAACAATAGAATAATAAGCCCTAAAAATGATGTGAAAAGACACAAAAGAAATCTGTTCAAACATGCCTAGCAGCACCCTAGAGGATACTTCAGCCATGCTGACCACTAAAACTCACTGGTTTTCCTTTTGTTTTACAGAAAGAATGTGCTAATTTCATCAAGGTGCTTAAGGCTTATAATCAGACTCACTTGTACGCCTGTGGAACGGGGGCTTTTCATCCAATTTGCACCTACATTGAAATTGGACATCATCCTGAGGTAAAGCTGGCTTTTAAAAAACGGTGTTTGTCCATGACCCCGTCCTATTCAAATGCTTCATTACTAATTTCTTCAGTTCATTTAGCTTCTGGTTGCTATTCAGTGGGACCTACTTCGAATTCAGATGCTGTTATTAATTTTAATCTGTGACTGCAAAAAGAATGAGACCATCACTCAACAATAACTGTGGAACAGGAGGAAGGAAGGAAGAAAGCATTTGCTTTCGCTCTGGATTACGGAGTCCAATCCATTTTGCATGTGCAGCAGATGTCAGCAGGCTGAATGTGTACTGTTTTCTCCTTCATTTGTATATTGCCAGCTTTCCCCTCCATTTCCATCCTTAGCCAGAAGTGTCTGCCACCACAGTTGTTTTCTTCTGCCCAGGGATTAAGAAAGGATGCCATACATGTGCACAGTGATCTGATCTCACGTTTGACCTAAATTACTCACATTTATGTTCTTGCTTAGCTAGGCTTTGCTTTTATATTTTGGGCTATTATTTTGTCAGTATAAAAAAGGAAAAAGTTTATTTGTCTGTTACTTCTACAAGATGTTTTGGTGAGAAAATTTAGTGAGGAAATTAAAGTTAGGTAAATTTAAGTACAACTTGCAATTAGGGATGTATTTAAAGGAAAAGTTAACTAGTAGGAAAGCAGTTCCATGAATTGGATTTATCAATAGCCTTAAATTATAAGCCCTTTTATAATTTTTGGCACAAAATCCTAAGAAGAACAAAAGTGTTCATGTGGTGAGAAAATCATTTGTGACAGAGTTTTCTTTCAAACTGGAATTCAGAAATACTCAACAGATAAAGAATTTGTTCCCAGAATATTTCTGGAATCCTAAAGATAAAATATAATTTACATGTTAGCCACTTCTTTATAACTTAAACTCTAGAGCCTTTCTCTATATTTTCTTAAGGGGTACAAAAGTGTTACAAATATTTTCTTTCAACCCAAAGACTTAGAAATCAAAACAGTTTGTGTTGTGCCTTCTTTGTATAAGAAGACACCTTCCAGGCTATGTGGTTTCTAGACTGAACACAATTATTATGACTTTCCTGATGATCCTGGGAAGATAAAAACCCTTTACCAAGGTCTCACCGGCGTAGACATTTGCCCTCATCAGCCTCTTCTCCCACTGCATCCTTCTTCCTTCCTTTACAAGTATGCATACTGTTCTTGCTGACATACCCAAGAGTTTTAAGTAAAAATTAACTTTAAGGAAGGGCAGTTCCACTTAAATTACTTGTTTCATATTGATGAAATTAGGAATAATTTCCTGCACACAGTCCCTGGAGACTTTGCATACTAAACTTTTCAGTAACTTCTGGATAAATCTCTCCCTCTTTGTTTCCTTCTCAGCTATTTCCTATAGTCAGGCACCCTAAAATTGGGTCTCACTTCTCTGTTTACTGGAGACAGCTCTGGAGAACTTTCCCCATGTCCTATTGCACTTTTCACATCTGCCAGGCATCATGCTGTATAAGACAGTGGGGTCCGGACAGCTGAGCTCCAAGCACAGGTTGGTGGAAAAGACATGGGCTTTAGGGACAGATCTGGCTTCTGATCACGTTCGACAACTTACTAGCTGTGGAGCACTGGAAAAATTACTTAACCTCTCTGAGACTCTGTCTCATAATATGTAAAAACAAAACAAACCTCTGTGATTCTCAGTGTCCATATGTTTTAAATGAGAAATTGACTTATTACCTCCAACTGCCTTCCAACCCTCCCAGCAGGGCGTGACCCACTGACATTTTTTGCTGTAGAAACTCAGGGAGTTCTAATCCCATCATTGTTAAAGGCGTGTCACCTGGCCTCACACTGCAGGGCTTTGGTCCAACCTCAATTCAGTACTCGATGCTTGATAAGGAGCAAGCTACTAACTTTCTTTGTGTCTTTGTTTCTACTCTAGAAAGTGGTAATGAGAATGGTCTCTACCTCATACAGTTGTTGTAAGAGTTTAACATTGTCTAATAGGTAGTACATACTGAAAAAAAAAATGTGGATTAGCATTTTTAAAATAGAAATGTGTATCTCAGGCTGAAAGCCTGTTTCAGATTTTATGGTAATAATTATCACCTTGCTGTTAAATGTACCTCATTCATCAGAGGTTGTATGTTACTGCACTCGGCTCTCATTGTTGCCAGGTCATTCTGTACTTAGCTTAATTTCTTCTGTTTTTATATTTGAAGCTTAGATGATCTTGGTGGCCATTTAAATTAAAATATCATATATTGTACCTGTATTTTTACCATTTTCCCCAAAATGTAGTTGTTTCTTTTTTTTTTTTTTCTTTTTGAAGTTGCTCTTTAACAAAGTTCCTTCCTTCTCATCTCATCAACTGCTTTATTGCTGCTTTATGGGTGGGTGGGGGGATGCAGAGGTACAGCTTCTGGAGCCAGGCCATTTACCCAGGAAAATGGAGGAGGCCATTTCCTCCACTGAAATAAATAAATAAAGCTTCCCATCCAGTCTCCTTAAGGTGGGATATTGACGTACAAGTATTTTCCTGAAATCCTAAAACTCAGAACCTTTGAGAGAAGTCCTCCTTCAGAAGCTCAGTGATCTTGATTTGCATGGCAACTATACATGGGGGGGGTGCTGTTCCAGACTGTTTAGGGGGTCGGAGGGAAAATGATTATGCAATTACCTGGGGGAATTTGGAGCAGTCTAGACAGTCAATCTAGGAAATTCTGGAAAAGATATTATCACGATGGCTTGTCTAGACAACATAAAATTTAATTTTCAATGCTTAAGCTGCCTTAAGAGAGAATCTGCTTTAAATTGATCTATATTGGTACTAAAAATACTACACTCGGATTTAAACAGTTATGCTGCTTTTGAAGTTGAGAAAAAAGAGGCAATATGTGCTTCATGCTGTTAGGAAAATAATGCTGGTAATGGAAAGATTGGATGAATAAGAAATATAATAACAATCAGGAGTGAGGCCAGGATTGTTGGATAAGAGTTCATAAGGTCTCATGAAGTTTGAATTTAGTAACTTTTATTTACAAGGATGGATTTTCAGAGAGAACCAAGACAAATCTTTCTCCTATATTCTGGTTGTAAAGTAGCATGTATACTTTGCTGTTCCTGCCCCGTTCTACATAAAATAATGAAATAGTTTCCTTTTTAAACTTCTGTCCAGCCTTTACATATTACAAATAATTTTATCATACAAAAAAAGACTTTTTGCTTTTATCATGACTTCATGGACATTTTAACATCCAGTTTTTTCTTTGCAGTGCTCTTCCTTTAAAATAACTCTTTGTCTTACACTGAGTCACCAAGATTGTTGAAATCCATTGTTAGAAATTATGGACTTACCATTCCAGATGGCTGGATGCCACAGAAGTAAAGACATCACTTTTGAAACAAAGCAAGACTCCCTTCATCATTTAATAGCTTCAGATCTTATACGAGGAAATTAGCAGTTCCTTTTAAATAATGATGAACAGTTTGCAAAAAAAAAAACAAACCTTGTTTAGTCTTCTAATTATGAAAATAGACCCGATTTTGCTCTTCTAACATTTTAATAGCAGTATTTAAACTCCTCAATACTGTATTCCAAAACTACTCTTGCTGTATAGTGAATGCCTTATGACCACACACAGTATGTCATTTATTGCTGTATTAAGCAGATTTTGTGTTTGTGTTTCCTGTAGTACAATTGGGAATTGGTAGACCTATTAATTAACTCCAGTTCTATAAGATGTGTCAGTCAATTCTTGGTTATCCTCCAGTAGTACTTGACATTGCAGATAACTGCCAGTGAGGTTACATGCTCCATACGCATGTGTGTGTTTATTATTGAAATGCATGCAGAGTTCACGGAAGGAATGATTCAGAGCTAGAGTACAGATGAGTTTTGTGTTTAAGCTTCCAGCATCCATGCCATTCAAATGAAAAGTGTAAGTCATCCTTACGAGACAGAATATTCCCAAAAGGCTTATAGTATATGGTATTTCCCTTTCAAATTTACATCTGTTAATTAAAAAAATGTATGAATTTAGCAGGAGTATAGCTTTTCGAAGAAGTGTCTGGATGTTTTCTCAGATTCTAAATGGGCCTCCTCCTTGTACTGGGAAGGAAATCTAAAGAAAGATGGACCCAGATGAGAGCTGGAAAATATTAACTCTATAAATACTCTCATAATGTCATGATCTCAATTTATGATAGAACCAAAGGGACATTAAGAAATGCAATGAAGCTTAATGGCTATCTCTAAGGTCATTTCTACAATGACAACTAATATATCAAGATATAAAATGTTTTGTCTGGTTCTTCTCTTCCACCAAGAATAAGAGTTTGCTTTTATGTAAAACTTTGAATCACATGCTCTTAGTAACAGTCTCCAGGGCCAAATACTACTTAAGTGGTAGCTAGTGCTCTGTCGACTAATTTATACATCTAATCTAACTTTTTCCAGTTGAGTTATCTCTCTCAGTGTATTATGTCATTGAGTCCAATAGAGTACAAGTTTATTTCTAAGAGGAAATGCTAAAGCTAAGAAATTTAGATATCTTGGTAAAACAATGAGGCGTTGTTTTGGGGTTGGTTACACCATTCCATCTTTCTTAGATCATGTCTTGGAGTCTGACTTTTCCCACTTATGTTAGTAGGTTAGGTGGGAAAAGTCAGGATTCCTTGGTGATTTCTTCTCGGCTTCATCATTTCCACCAGAGGCAGCGTGTCCCTCATTTGCACTCTCAACCTGAGCCAAGCAAGCGTGGTTAGAGCAAGACCATTATGGTTTCTAGGTTTTTCTTCCCTAATCTTTCAGTACTTGAATCATGTTGGAAAGTGGACCATACAAGTTACCATGCTGAATAAACAATACCACCGTTTATATTGCAGATGAAATTTTAAAATGCTTTGCTGTTTGTATTTGAGAAAAAGAATCACAGTTCATAAATTCTGTGACCTTAACAGCTCACCAATGTATTTCTTGTGAGCTATTCACATTCTCACTCTAGATATTATCAGTGAGGCTGTTTCTCAAAATCAGCGGAACTAGTGGCCAAGTGAGGTAGTAGGGGGACCTAAGTTATGATTAGAAACAAGTTTAGGAAAAAAAAAAATCACAAATGGTGAAAGAGAGAGAGAGAAGCAAAAATCCAAACCAGCATCTCCTATGCCCTATTTAAAATATTTCAAATCACCATTTTATATTTTGACTTGTTTGCTCTAAATATAGGGTATGAAAACACCATAGTTATGAGATTAATACACTTTTACCCTCTACACTTATTTGGCTCAATTGTAAAATGTTTTCTTTTTTCCCCCCTCATAGTATTTCATCACTTTTTATTCCTAAGAACAATGACAGAAAAAAATGGAAATGTTAGCATTCAGTTCTTAACTTGCAGGGTATTTAGTTTCATGTTTTGTCAGATCTGGTTCACCTAGTTCCAGAAAAAGAATCTGAACAAAATTAAACAGTTTTCTTAAGGCCATATTGGTGCAATGATGTCATTATCAATTACTTATTAAAAGACTATATTATCCGTAGTAGTCAATTTCTGAGTGACATCTTCATTCACAATCAATACAGACATAAGGACTAAATCATAAACAGCACATTAACCAATATATATTTTTCTTTTCTTCATAACTACTAGTAGCTGGTTTGGATCAAAGACTTTATATTTATTGGAGCTAATCTGTCACTGGAGGTATGTACTCCAACTTAAATCTTTCTCTTACTGTGCCCTTTTTGATGGATTGCTTTGCACTCATTCCCTATATAATCTATTTTAAAAGGAAGTTTCTGTTTATAAAAGCTCTAATTTGTTTGTTATCAATATTACATTTTTCAAAAACCAGAAAGAGTAGTGCTAAATCCCATTGCCTGCTCACCTGTTTGGGCTGTTTTCATCTCTTTTGTTCTTCCTCTTCATGACCCTTTCTTTGCCCTTGAACTCTAGTTCTGTTTTTCTTCCTTTATCTCTTTGTCTTCTTGCCTAAATTACTTCATTTGGAACCAAAGTTTAAGGTAGTGGAAATACAGCTTGGATATATAGGTGAGAAGGAAGGCATTACTTTAATATATTTGAAACTTGGGGAAAATACCAAAATAAATTTAGACTGAGTTTCCACAAATCAGAACATGTTTACCTCCTCTTGGAGTGTGTTTCAAATAGGCCTCAGCAAGCTATCTTGTAGATTTGTTTTAAATCATGATTGTTCACTTTGATGATAACCTGAGGAAATGATACAAGTCCGTTCTAAATTATTTGGATAACTACCTCATAATCATGTAAAAATCTTAAGATTTTAGTGCTCATGTTTGCTTAAGGCTTATAAGCATGTGAGTGCCAAGGATATACCTTTAATTTTCTTGGGCTAATAAGAAGGAAACAAAGGTTGAGTTAACATGCAAACACTGTCTTCCTGCCAAGTAAAGGCCAAAATGAGGTCAGAGTGGGCTGTGTGAAGGAAGATCTTGCTGTGGTTCAAAAAGAGAAAAGTAAATTACCCCAGAGTACAAAGGAAGGTAGAACTGCTCGCTTCAAAGACTAGCTTCTGGTCACTAGAACCACGTTCATATTGTAAGAAGGTATTTACTTTTCAAGATACACAAAGATATTATTGTCCCATTGCTTTGCTATTGCTGATTTCAATTGTATTTGCTTTCTAGTTTTGTTGGTACTTAATTTGAACCAGGAAGAACCTATACTTGGCTTTATAATTTTATAAATTTAGTTACTATTAGAAAATATGCTATGCAAGGTAACTGATGGCACACTAAGAAGATACCTTGTGGTAGCTTTTAAGCAGATAGAGTCACCTGTTTTTCACATCTGAGGACACTCCCCTTGCTCTAGTGTAATGGCCTCTGGTCTAGGTTCCTCATGGCTCTCAGCTGCTCCAGGCTTACCACATGTGGTCAATTTGGGCGTGATGCGAGCTGGGGAAATAGAAAGAGCAAAGGCTGGTGCTGTGAATCAGCGTGAGGTGATGAGCATAGCACTGAGGTGAAAAGGAAAGACATAATGAGAAAACCAGAAGTTCTGGAATAAAGGTTTTATTTGTTAAATAGATTTGGGGGAATAGTGGGAGATAATGGAGGCTTAACATTTACATCTAGGGCTCTTCAGCTTTGTAGCTACAATTCTGTTCAACTGCTACAATCAACGCCCAAGTGATCTTGGAAGCAATTTGTATTCAGAAGCAATTTATATTCAATAGAGATAAAGTTGACTTTAATAAAAATATAAGAAACATTTTTCCTAAGCAAGGTTCTAACAATGGTGAGGAACATAACCACAAATGTCTGCCCTCAGAGATTTAACGTGTACATAAATATGTAACTTCAACATGATGAAACATCAGTAATAATAACAACTATACTCCAAACAACTAGTATTTACTAAGCAATAATGGTGCTCTGTACTGGCTGCTTTGAATGTATTACCTTACTCAGTGTTCACAAAATCTGATGAGGTAGGCGCTCTTCACATCCTCACTGTACTGACGACAAATTAAGGTTTTCATAGGTATTTTATCGTGGGCCTGAGGCAATCATGCTATTCATTGGTTTATGTCTGAGTGGAGAACCTGCTCCTTTAAAAGGAAGTACCAGCCCGGTACAGAGCGAGAGAAGGGTTAAAATCACGAATTCCGATTTAGGGTATTAAGTCAGAGATTTTCTCATGTATTTATTTTATATTCCAAAAATACTTAATGCGTGCCTAGTTTGAACAAGGTGATGGCTGTAAATAAGGGAACACTTGATGAAGTGAAGAAAGGTCATCACGTGTAAGCTGAGTTTTGAAAAATGGGTGAAGTATTGATGGACGTGGAGGATCCGTTCGTAAGCCTAGAAGGATAGAATAGAAAAAACAGAGACATTAAAGTCCAGTGGGGAAATGGCAAATACCCCAGTGTGCATCTAGTACACTGATTTTCAAAAATGAGGCTGGAAAATTAGGATCAAGTTGAGTTTAGGGAAGCTAGCCAAGAGCTATACAAGATTTTAGGAAGAAACTACTGGTAGTGCTGTGATTGGTTCTGAAACATGTTTTTGGTGTAAATGTATGTGTGGAGGGGAGAATAGACATATAGGTACATCCATTTTGAGACTATGGCAAAAGTTGAGTAGTGTCACATGGTGAGAACCTGGACTGATAGTGAGGGAAAGATACTGAGTACTGTTTAAAGTTCTCATAACAAACAATAAGAAAATAACATCTAACTTTCATAAACCACTAGATGACGTACACTGACATGATGATACTCTTTAAACTCCCCAGTGAAAAGATGGTTCCCCAATTGTCTGGGGACAATTAGATAAACATGTTTTGTAGCATACTGTGGCTTATGCACACTCAATTTTCACTCCGAAGTCTACAAATAAGCTGAATTTATACTGTGCATAAAACATTAAGCTACCATATGCAAAGTTATGTGAATTTCTCACCCACAGTGTATAACAAAAACATGGTTTCTCCACACTTGTAAATCCAGAGAATGCTATTTTGTGTAATGCATATGTGAAAGCAATTCAAACACACTTTGTTTAAAAAATAAAAATAAGAAAACACAAATAACAAAAAGAAACAAGATATAATATATCATACTTAGAAATAGTAATTTTTAAATGAAAAAAAATCCATGCTTTAATTTCATTACTATCTTATAGCTTTTACTGATATTGTGAAATTTTTATGTGGATGATGTATCCAATTTATCCCTTGTTATTCTGCCCAATTTCCATCCTGCTGTAACTACTCTCCATGATTTTTTCATTAATTTTATTACTATTCATGGCTCATCGTTGGCATATTTGATGGTTTTATGACTATTATAGCATTTTGTATTTATAACCCTGTGATGAAGGTGTTATCTCCATTTTTCATTTTAGGGAACTATGTCTCAGAGAGAGTCAACAATCTACCTATCATCACACAACTAGTAAATTTGTTGTCATAACCATCAATAACATACGACCTTCCTAGTGACATCAATATTAGTCTCATATTGTACCAATATTGTAGCATCCTCATTGGTAGGATGCTGTCCCATGTGCATTTTTTTGTTAGTTTTTTTTTTCTTGTGGTAAGAATACTTAACAAGATCTGCTCTCCTAACAACTTTTTAAGTGCACAATTCTGTACTGTTAACTACAGGCACAGTGTTGTGCAGCTGATCGCTAGAACTTACTCATCTTGTGTAACTGAAACTTTATACCCATTGAGCAGCAACTCCCCATTTTCCCCACCTCCAGCTCCTGACAACCACCATTCTGTTCTCTGATTCTGTGAGTTTGACTGTTTTAGATTCCTCACATAACTGGAATCATGTAGCATTTGCCCTTCTGTGCCTGGCTTATTTTACCTAGCATAATATCCTTCAGGTTCATTGCAATATTCACAATAGCTAAGATAGGGAAACAGCCTAAATGTCCATCAGCAGATGAATGGGTAAAGAAAATGTGGTGTCAGATGCAATGAAATATGATTAGGCCTTAAAAAAGAAGGAAATCCTGCCATATTCAATAACATGCACTATGTGTTCATTAATACTCAGGTGTAAACACTCTCAAAATAGTGAATTTCAAGTAAAATGAATTACAACTTGCATTAGTAGGAACCTTCTTAAAAGAAGCATTAAGTTCTCGGTGCTGAAAATGTGACCGTGACTGTCAACTTGGTAAAATGGCAGTGGCAAATTCATGGTGTCCTTTAAAAGGATATGATAATAATATAATCTCGAAGTCATGTTCCAATAAAAGAAGTGCTTGGATACCCACGAAACAGTTACTTTCTGTTGCTACTAATTCCCTCTCTGTGTAAGAAAGGTGTTGAGCAAAAATAAACAAAACTTGCCTACTGGTACTTCCACTTAGACACACAGGAGAGTGCAAATATGTTTTACAATCAAAGAGAGTTGTAATTCTTTTTTTTTTTTTTTTATAAATTTATTTATTTATTTTTGGCTGTGTTGGGTCTTCGCTGCTGTGCGCGGGCTTTCTCTAGTTGCGGTGAGCAGGAGCTATTCTTTGTTACGGTGCGCGGGCTTCTCTTGTTGCAGAGTGCGGGCTCTAGGCGCGTGGGCTTCAGTAGTTGTGGCACGTGGGCTCAGTAGTTGTGGCTCGCGGGCTCTGGAGTGCAGGCTCAGTAGTTGTGGCACATGGGCTTAGTTGCTCTGCGGCATGTGGGATCTTCCCGGACCAGGGCTTGAACCCATGCCCCCTGCATTGGCTGGTGGATTCTTAAGCATTGTGCCACCAGGGAAGCCCAAGAGTTGTGATTCTTTTTTACGCAAAAGGGATAACCAGAATCTGTAGCATTAATATATAGAAATAGATTTGAAATAGATTTCTTAAAATATTTTAAAAATTAATGTTTCCCAATTCTCATTCAAAGTAAGTTTAGCAATGAAACATGCCCTTTTACTATTTCTCAATATTTTGATCACGTAATAAATGTTTCAAGAACACAGAAGAATCTGGATATTACTATACATAGAATTTTAGATTAATAAACAGAAAATACTTAATTTTACAATGCACACAAATTATCAAATAACAGAAAATTGGTATAGTCTTTATTTCATTTTCCTTAATGTAAATGGACCTTATCAAGCTATCTCTGCCTGTGAAGATATTGAAATATTAATGTATTTTTTTAAAAAGCTACATTCTTACTCAAAATTAATTTTGTACTTATGAGTCTTTAGAGTTTCCAGCTAGCATAAATATATTTGGATAAATATATATTTATGTGAAAGGACATCTTTTAATCATTGCCTCAAAAATTGAATGACATAGGCTTTCAACTTTCACTTAACACAATTATTTCTATCTTTGCTTATTTTACTCAGATACTTTAGTAATTTCAATCCATTCCTATAGAAATGATAGAAAATTTGATATTAGTACCTGAGTACAGTTTTGAGATTTGTATGTTTACATGCAGGAAATATATTGTTTCAAATTGTCAGAAATCAAACCACATAGAATGACTACTTTCCATTTTTATTTTATTTTATTTTTCCAGTCTGCCGTTTTAATTCGATTGTGCACCTCCGGCCACTGAAAGCAATCTCAGGAATTGCTGAGTGGTTAAAAAGGGAGTCTAATGGGATCTAAAATCAATTCACAGGTCTGTCACTGATTCATTGTGTGACTTTTGCTGCCACTGAAATGACATTAAACTGGTCTCCTCAACATTTTTATACCTCAGGATTTCTCCTGTGATAAATAAATACCTATCTAATATGCATTATGGATATATACTTTAAAAAGTAGGTTGATGATGAAGAACTACAAGACTAGCTTCTGTTTTAACAAGTTACCTCACTTGAGATTACCACACAGCTTTATACAGAGGCTAAAAGTCTGGATCTTTCTAGTGTTGCAAATTGGGTTTTGTATACATGCGAGGGTTCAAGCTCCTTTTAAGTGCTTTTATCCTGGCAAACTTTTCTTCTTTTGATTTATATTTTGTTGGCATTTAATAGCTGTCATACCACATATTTAAATTAACCTGGAAAGGATGGATGTTTAGTGTCCCATATTGACTTGCCCTTTGCTGGCCTAAATCTTGGAGGCAAATGGAAGATTTGCAGGGAGGAGCACCTATTCTCTGTATTATGTCACGCTAGATAGCAGTCCTAGGTACTACCTTAACACTACGTCAAATTTTTGCAAATTTTTCCTAACAACAGTATGGAATTTTTAAAAGTTCACGCTAAGATTGCACAGTCTCTTAGACATATATGAATTTTTTTCTAGAATAAGATGTAATAACTTACCTGACAGAGGAATAGGAAAATATTATACCATTGATAAGCAAAATATTTCCATTTTTACCATGCAAACGACCAGAAAACTAGACGTGAACTGACACCCCTTTGTTCATAAATTCATCAGAGGCAATCAATAGTTTCCAGTCTCCTTTTTTTTTTTTATAAATTTATTTGTTTTATTTATTTATTTTTGGCTGTGTTGGGTCTTCATTGCTACGCGTGGGCTTTTCTCTAGTTGCAGAGAGCAGGGGATACTCTTTGCTGCGGTGCGCAGGCTTCTCATTGCGGTGCGCAGGCTTCTCATTGCCGTGGCTTCTTCCGTTGCAGAGCACAGGCTCTAGGCATGCAGCCTTCAGTAGTTGTGGCTCGCAGGCTCTAGAGCGCAGGCTTAGTGGTTGTGGTGCACGGGCTTAGATGCTACGCGGCGTGTGGGATCTTCCTGGACCAGGGCTCGAACCCATGTCCCCAGCATTGGCAGGTGGATTCTCAACCACTGCGCCACCAGAGAAGCCCTCCAGGCTCTTGATTAAAATCAACTTCAGGTAAAATGAAAAAACAAAATGAAATGATGTGTTTGTCACATGGATGACAAAAAATGTAATCCCATTCACTTTTCTACCTTATACTACTAAGAGTCTGAAAATTTTAATAAGCTCCTAAGAAAGAAATGAAAACTACTTTTCAACTGTGCTGCTAAGAAAAATATTTTGATCTGGAAGATTTTAGTACAAAAAATTAAGTTGGAAAATTTGATATAGACAAGACTACTGAAGCCCAATACCATCCTAAGCAGAAAGCTCAGCAATATCTGATATCTTACTTTTTTTTGATATCTTACTTTTTAAAACATGATGTGTCCAGAGTTAAACTGTGACCACAATTTCCATGAATTTTTGCTTAAAAATACATGTTTATAAAATACTGTATCTTACAGTTACTGCATAGCTCCTCTAATTCCTATCCTTCATTTCATAATATAGGAAATTTAAACTCAGATTGCTTAAATAATATTCTCAAATCCCATGGCTACTTAGTGGTAAAAGCTGAACTTAAACTCAGCTCTCCTGACAGCCAATTCAGAGTTCTTTCCATTGCACTGCATTGCCTTCACTCTCACTATCAAACATGGAAAAGGACGTGAAAGGCACAATTTTTCATTTACATCAAGCTGTTTGTAAGTTTTTTTTATTAAAATAAAGTGAATAAGTAAATAACATTAGATAATTACTTTTAAAATATAGTTTTACTTTATTTTCCATGCATTCATGGTCTGATTATAAACTATATAATGTAATGTCAGGGAAAAATTGTATGAGTTCTTTTACAAAATAATATTTCCTTATTCAAAATGAGTCAATTGTTTCTTCAAAATAGATAAAATTTGAATGTTGTTTCAATACTTTATACTATTTTCCTTTATTCTCATTAAGGTAGCTAGATTAAAGATGATTTCTATTAGTTGAAACAGTCAACATACATCAAATATTATCAAAGAAAATAACTGAAACATTAGGAAGGCAACCTGAACACTGTGAACACCAGAATCATGCAAAATTTCACCCACACACCTCTGCATACAATGGACAAGAACGACTAAACTCTTTGACCTCTCCTGGATGACATGAAAGAGTAAAAGGGGAAAAAAAGCAGCGTCTGTTAGAAAAAGGGTTTAATGAACAGGGTGGAGACCAGCTGAGTGTTGACATAGAGCATGAGAAAAGAAAAAGAATGCAGAAACAAATTTATTTATAGTCATAGACTTCAATAGATCCAAAGAAAGTCTGATTTAGAAAAAAGATATTAAAATAAATGCAGTTTGATTTATATGTAAAGTATTTATAATTCCTGTAGTGAGTTCTCTACAAATGTTTTCAGTAGGAAATATATATATATATATTACATACGTATATAACTTTTATATATAAAACTATATATTATATATATGTGTGTGTTTATAACCATAGTGATGACAACATCTTAGACAAAAATGTGAAGGTGTAATATAAGGAATGTAAGTCAGTTTAAACTGCCTGAACATATATTTGTAAATATAAATTTTAGTCTATTTTTCATTTAACTTAAGGAAGTTGTGGGAAAAGTGGTTGTTTTGAAATGGATCAATTCTACAGGGATAGAATTTGCCTAGGCGTTGTCCATCATTCAACTGTTGCAACTATCCAAAGCAAAAATATTTTATCAGTACTTTATAAATTTGGGCGACTTTCAGGCTTGTGAGTTTTTGTATCCCAAAGGGTGGTGGTGATGGTTTTTCTTTTTTATGATTGGCATCGTATGCTGTTATAAGTATAGATTCTGCTATCATGTGATTTAGTATTTTCTAGGATTCTGACTGTTACACCAGCCGTTCCCAACCTTATGTCTGGTAGGTGACATGTACCTATGTGACCTTCTCTCCTGGGCACACCCATCGTTATATGCATAAGAATATTCTGAAATATGAGCAGCTAAAAATAATGACATCAGAGCCTTAACTTTGAAAAATAATGGCATAAGAGCCTTAAAGTTGAACTGGCCATAGTTTCTTTAAAATAATAATAAAGTAAAAAGAAAACTATTGAAAATGTACATATTTAAGTTCAGGGAAGGAAGCCATGTTTGAGGTTAGAGAAAGTGAATCATGGGCAAAAATGACAAGAAGCCATGATCTTAGATGTGTGAGAAAGTATTTAGGAAATATGAAAAGAAAGATACTTGCCTCTGAGATCATGCCTGTATGTAATAGACTAAGTGGACTCTTCTGCTGGACACCAGACAAGTTGTGTGAAGGTCACCATGACATACAGTTCCACTTGGTGAAATAATGCTGTTAACTCAGGTCCTGCTCCCTCCCTGCTGCTCACCACTGGGCCTGTCCAGTCAGGTTATCACACTGAAGCCAGAGCAGTCTTCTCAGGAAGCAAACAGTAGCCCATCACCTCTGTTTAAAGATAGCAACTAGGAAAATCTACTTTTTGGTCTTGGTCCTTTGTATCTCAGAATCCTTTTCTGGACCTTTATCCCCTTACCCTCTACTAACATTCTGGAGTTCCTTTTGTTTTTCTGGTTCCTTTAATTCCCTGTCTCTTTTCTTTTAGGTCTTTGCACTTATTGTGCCTATTCCTTGGATCCCTTGGATATTTGCTTTAATAAATCAATCTCATCCTTCTGATTCCCAACTCAAGCATTACTTCCTTAGAGCAAGTTTCCATCACTTCTCTTGTATTGTAGATAATACTACTGTTATATGTGCTCTCATAGCAACACAGGTGAAAAGGCAGACAAACAAATAGATGCATGTATTGTGTTAAGTCCTATAATAGGGATTAGAGAAGTTTATCTGAAATAAGATATATATTTGCAGGAAGGATTCACATTATAAACTCTGAACTGCTAAGGGTCATTTCTTCATCTCTCAAGGGTTAATGTGATTAACAATTGTGATTCTTTTGTGCAAAAAGCCACGGGGTGTAGATCAGAATGAGGACCTGAAATAAAGATCCCCAGCCAGTTTGAACCCTTGAATAACACCAAATAGTTTCTTTTTTAAAATGTGGGTACTCCATATTTTAATACAAGCCATTTTATAAATTTGACATATATCACCATTTTCATGTCAGGAATAACCCATATTGATTAACATACAAGTATGCTGAAATTTTAGCCCTTTTGGTTTTTCTTGTCATTGGTATAATTGTTTTATCTCTTATATGCATAAGACCCTAAGCAGAGAACAGATTTAAGTAAAATTTTCACTGTAACATTTGATCTGCAATTGAAAGTTATTCTGCTGTCAGGGCCCTTATGTAGCAAGTCAGAAAAGAAGTAGATGAAGGATACACATGACTAAACTTAAAGGAAGGAAGGGCGACTAAGAGAAGAAAGGATTGAAGTAATACGCCTCAAAATCCATTCTGTTAAAATAAGTTGAGCTAACAGTGGAATTTATTGCATAATAACAGTAATGATAATAATATCTATTAATTTTTATTTTGGGCCCTTTGTTTAAAATAGAATAGAAATTCGTGGCAGATTTCAGTGCTCTGAATCAAGTATGACATTTAAGATTCTGTGAGTGCTGTCATTTGTAATGAAACATAACGTTTATGTTGACGTCTACATTTCTGTCCTGAAGACTAACACAGAGGAAGCAATAAATATAATTAGCAATGTAATGTTCAGCAGCAGCTTTTCCTGGCAGTGTAGGGAAGTGGGAGTTTTAAGGTGAGAGGGCCAAAGAGGCAAGGGGAGGGCAAAGGCAGAAACATGTTCACACTAACATTAAAAAGATAATAACTGAAGGTAGCATTACCAGAAAACTACGCTCCATTGTTTGAGTTTCGAATTAAAGCTCTCTGAGGATAAAGGCAAATTCTATTTTGGTCAAAGAATTGCCTTTCATCTTCCCGCATCAGGATGTAGTTGGCAGGAGATGACACAACCTGCTTAACAATCAGGTATTTCAGAGGTTCCCAGTTGACAGGGAGCAAGATTCCCTTGATTCTCCTTAAATGCCTTTTTTTTCCTCTTTGTGAACAGCATGTATTTGGTATCTGTAAAACATTAATTCACTAATATTCTCAGAGAGTAGACCGTGGGTTGACAAGAATTCCAACTTTAGAATTTAGCAGAGTGTACAAAGTTATGAAA
The DNA here is from genome assembly GCF_028021215.1 of Eschrichtius robustus. Lineage (NCBI taxonomy): Eukaryota > Metazoa > Chordata > Mammalia > Artiodactyla > Eschrichtiidae > Eschrichtius > Eschrichtius robustus. The sequence continues at coordinate 50,161,928 of NC_090831.1, read as the reverse complement.
AAATGTAGCCTGCATGTCTATCTCTTGGGAAAAACGAGACATTGTAATATTATGGCATTTAATTGTGTTCATAATACACTGATTTAAATTCTAGAGAAATCATCTCAGAATTCTATAATGCTTGGCAGGTTAGAAAAAAAGAGTATTATAATAAAAATCACTGCCTATTTTTGACAAACTGAAAATGACAGACTCTTCTGAGTTATTAATAGATCAATACATTTCTGGATATTCATTGTGAGGAAAGTATGAAGATATTGCCCAAAACATGGAGTCAAAGTAAAGCAGTTTTCCCTAAGCCTGACTGACTTTTTAGAGACCACTTTGGATTAACCATAGTGTTAGCTAGATTAAGGTTTAATTGTATCATTTTACCTCAAAGGGATATTGTGATCAAATGTGTTTTACCTAGTAAGGCATTCTGCCTAATAGATTCTGAATTGTGCCACTAAATACTACTTATTCTAATTCTCCTCCCGTTTCCCTGGCCCAACACTCTGATGATAAGGTGTGTACTTTCAGTTTGGAGTTTTTTTATTCAGATTAGATCTGAAATATAAAACATTTTGTGTAAAAGCATACCCTTTTTATCAATCTACACAGTTTTCTACAGCACACAGTGTGACATACTTTAGACACTTGATAATATTTGTTAAGTAAATGAATAACCACTAGTAGCATAATTATCATGACATTAAAAGTATCAACTTTACATATTCTTATTTTTAATAGGTAAACAGTTAATATTGTGCATTCAGTCCCACTTTGATTTATTTTCTTGGCTTCTAGGTGTAAGCTTAAATTCTATTTTGCATTTATTTGTTCAACTCTGTGTTGTGTGTTTCCTTTTCTTTGCATTTGGGCTAAGTCTTTCCTCCTTGCAGAGAAAACATGCTATTGCCATGTTGTAGGCTATTTCTGTGCATATTTAGGCAAATCATCTGCAAACACTGTGTTACCTGTCCATTGTTTAAGGAGCAAATGTTAGAGCACACATGTTTCAGGAATGGAATGGAGGATACATCATGATTTAGCAACCGTTAGTACTCTGATTGTCAAATTCCTAAATTTTTATTAAACACACATGTTGATTTTTTCCTATGAGATAGTCCAACTGACTTATCCCCTGAACTTCCATGGTTTTGCTTTTAAAGTTCTTACCAAGTTCTTTCCAAATCAACCTTTAAATCCAAGAAGTGCATGCACTCACACCTCCACTGTAATCTAAAAAGTAAAAACAATCTTTTATAATATTTGTATTATTTTATTACTCAGAGAATATATGAGATCAAACTTCAAAATCTTTCAAATATTCACAAACATAATTCTGTTGTTTATTTCTTATAATAGGACAGATCTAACTTCAAACCCTTCCTAATATAATAATAATGAGTTTTACAAATATATTGTCCTAAGAATGAATGTTTTAAATGTCTTATTTATTTAGTCTCTATATATCTGTTAAATATTTCAAGCTTATACAGCAATTTTGCATCATCAGTACATTTCATAACCTTTAAAACTTAGTTTGATAACACAGAAGGTTTCCTTGCTAGTTCATAAATCTAGGTATTTAAAGTAATACCCAGTATACTTAAACTATGAGTTGTTTGTGTATAATAGTTTTATGTGTAAGATAAATATATATAAATATATATACCACCCTTTAGAAGCTGCATAATTATTTTTTAAAAAGTACTCATTTGTAAATTGAGCCCTATAATGAATTTACCATAAGAAATGTTGGTAACTACTTTGAAGGAATGACTATGTTTCATTAGATGTATAAGTAATTTGAAATTATAACTTTATGTGATTTAGATATGTATCATTTCTGTGAAGTGATTGAAGGTTGCAGACTGTTAAATGGTTATCTTTAAAACTATAATTGCACTAAATCAGTAATTTTAGCCTTCTCTATTTTTATCTATGAAATAATATTTGCAGTCTGGTATATGTCAAAATATTAATAGTTGACAAGTTTCTATAGATTTGTATATATGAAGTTAAAAATATTCTTGTTGAAGAATTTACAATCAATAAGGGCTTGATTTATTTTTAAAAAGGCAAAATTTGTACCAGTTATACTAATAGCAACATGTGTAGCACATATTCTTCTGCCAGTGGAGTACCAAACTGATAGCTGAACTGAGATCTTGAGATTTCTGTTCCTATTTAAGGGGAAGTATTTTACACTACTAGGAAAACATGTTGCGAAGTGGTGCTTGAGATGAGTGTTTACATATAATTTTTCACCAAATGGCATTTTTTTTCCCTAGCAGCGCTAAATTGACTCATCATTGGGTCTTAGGAGAATTATTACTTCAATGCCTTTTTTACTGTTAGTATAAGCTCAAAAACTATGTAAATAACTTTAAATAACTTAAAAAAACACTTTCCATTGTTTCAAATCCTGAAAAAAAAATAGTAGCATATAAGAACATTTAGAGCAGCAACAAAGACTTCTCACCAGCAAAAGAATAATTCTCTTATTTACTTTTAAATTCTCAAGCTAATATTTCGTATTATAGTGGTTTTCATCTTGTTGGACAGGAAGTTGGGAAAAATGAGTAGGATGGTGCATTTCGTATCATTTTTCTAAGCATGTCACATTTTATAGTCAAAGGATAATAAAATATTCTATTATCTTTAAATAGATATGAAAAATGTCTTCATAATCAGTCAGCATAAAACTCACACAGAATACACTTGTGCCATATTATGATAGTGGTAAATAAAATTGAACTAAGGAATCCTGCCTTAAATAACTTAGAATTTACTTAGAGACATGACATAAAACTGTCGAAGTCAAAAAACATATTTTCAACAGACACTTTTTTGGTGCTCATTTTATGATGATACCAACTTTATGGATTTATATAGTTGAAAGATAAATTTAACATGTTTTCTGCCCTCAGGACTGCAAGGGCATTTGGGAAAGAAATCATTTTTAACATACAACAATGACCAGTTAATATACAGTTATGTACAAGGTGCCATGGAAGCCCCTATTTTGGAGTATCCAGTTTTGCCTAAGAATCTTTAAGCTAGTTCCAAAGCAGGTCAAGACAAGAATAGAGACATTTCAGAAAATGGGAGGAGCCTTGCAAGGCACAGAGGAACAAGATTAAAACAAAATGCAGAAACATAGAGGACGGCAAATGTTAGTAAAAGAATATAATACAATGCAGTAGATTTTCAGAGAACAGAGGTCAGTGGTAATGAAGTGTTCATGAAAGATTTCAAGAGGATAGTAATAACAGTGCTAGCAATAAAACAACAATAATAAACTACTATTTTGAGTTACTCCTGAACACTTGTCTGTATAACTTCCATTTATCTCCCAGATCTCCACTGAGATGCCCGTCTCTAAAGGAAGCCTTCTCTGGCTACTTCATTCCCAGTCCCCACCTAAGTAAAGTCACCCTTGTATTTTTAATATATTGTCCTTTAGAAACATACATTAAAATTGCACATATATTGTATATGTGTGTGTATACATATATACATATGTATAAATAGGGAATACAGACATATGTTTAATGTCTGTATCCCCTATAACACTGTAAATGCCAGAACACTGATACTGTGTCTGTCTTATCTAGCTTTGCAACCACAGCTCCTGGCATGAGGTAGGATCATTGAAAATTAATGATTACACGTCCAAACACTGTCCCAAGTAGTTATCTTAGTTCATCACTCCAACAGTCTAACTAGGCAGATGGAATTTTTTTCCATTTTATAATGAGAAAAATGGGAATTAGAGGGGTTCATTGATCTAGGGAATTCCAGAGTCATGTTTTGAACCCAGGTCTTTATATCTACTATAACGCCCTATTACAGTAGCTGTGTTAAGTTACTTGAAAGTGAATTCTGATAATGGCTTGCAAGAGTTTGGATAAAAGGATAGAACAAGGTAAATATTTTCATTACAAAAGGAAACCAGAAAAACAAAGACATGAAATTAATATCAGATGCACTATTTTGGGGTATGGAGTGGGGGTAAGAGAATATGCTGAATAAGCCATTTTGCATATTAGAAAATAGGAAGAAATAGAGTTGGACATTAGGATTAGGCCAAATTATGAGGAATCTTTTTTTTTTTTTTTAATTTTTATTTATTTAATTGTTTATGGCTGTGTTGGGTCTTCGTTTCTGTGCGAGGGCTTTCTCTATTTGTGGCAAGCGGGGGCCACTCACTATCACGGCCTCTCTTGTTGCGGAGCACAGGCTCCAGACGCGCAGGCTCAGTAGTTGTGGCTCACGGGCCTAGTTGCTCTGCGGCATGTGGGATCTTCCCAGACTCGAACCCATGTCCCCTGCATTGGCAGGCAGATTCTCAACCACTGCGCCACCAGGGAAGCCCTGAGGAATCTTGAAAGAAAGTTATATATATGAAAAAGAAAGCTACTGAGGATGGCTGAATGGGAAATTAATATGAAGAAAGCAGGTTTTATACAGCTTTAAACTGCTAGTGGAGCATGTGATAATGCAATTGGATAAAAGGGGACAGAGCATCAAAGAAATTTAGGAAGCTAAGCAGAGATCTAGTCTTGATATGATCATAGCCAACACTTTAATGGTAAAGGTAGAAGAAGAAAATATAAGAGCTTTTTTGGTTAAAGGACAAGCAAATTGATAATTGATAGTAAAGAATACATGAAACTGATAAACCAAAGGTATGTTCTGGGCTTTGAACATGTGTAATAATGATGATTTCATTGATAAGATTTGGAGCATCATTAGGAACATTGGCTTGGTTATAGGATCCTGGTGTTAAGAGAGAACTTGCAGTGCTTGGTTTCCACTCTATTGAGGTTATGATTTGGATGAGACATCCAAGCAGTATGTCACTTAGGCAGATATTAAGCTGAAGGGAAAAAAGGAGTAAAATGTAGATGAGGGAGTCGTGACAGTGAAGTTTTGAGTGATGATTAAGGGGAAATAAAATGTAAAAAAGCCGAAGACTAAACTTTAATGAAAGTACTTTTGGTCAAGCTAGGTAAGAAATGATGAAGAAAGAGGAAATAGATAGGGGTAGAACAGACACAGAACAGAGTCAAAACAGAAAATCTTACCTTGTAATAGGCACTCAGAATTTCCATAGTCAATGAAAATGCCAAGGAACAACAACAACAAAAAGCCTTGGGAAAACTCCAGGGGAGTTGGAATAAGAAAGTCATTGGTGTTTATGGCCCTGTATAGAAGAGTGGGAATGGAATTCAGAATAAAATGTTAATGTGGAAGGGATCGTTGAGAACAAGGGATAAGAATAAAACAATTTACATGTGAAATTTGGAATATGTGAAAGGAACCAAATTCAAGACAGTGTCAGTCAACAAGAAAAACAAATTGTGCAGCCAGCCAAATTTATCTTTATGTGTCTAAAATATATTTCCCAATTAATCCTTGGGAAAAAACAAAACTTATCTCTTTTTCTCAGGTCTATCATGTGTTACACAGGCCCCTGGTTATCATTTTGAACATGTGAAGAAACAAGTTAAGACAACTTGTGGTAGAACAAGATTAGAAATAATAGTTCCTTGTTCCCAGAAATTTTTCTCAGTATACAAACCACAACTTTTTTGGTATGAATTTTTACAATCACACATTTCATGTGGCAATACCTGAACAGTTAAGCCTATCTTCTACTATAATACCTTGGCCATGAACATAATTATTGTGAATTCCAGCTCTGTTAATTATTAGTGGTACCCCCTGGAGCATAGGCATTCTCCTTAACTGTCAAGTGAATAAAATAATACCTGCCTCCTAGCAAGTTTGTGGGGAATATAAATGTGATTTGAAAATAACAATAATAAATCTAATAGCAAAGAGTTTATATGGTCCAGTCACATAGGAGAAAACAGCCTTAGGTGAAAGTCAGAGTCACACAACTACAGAGCAGCAGAGCCTGGGCTCAAACCCAGGTGCTCTAATCCCAGAGACTGTGAAAGTAGCCGGCACAGGACTCACATCTTCCTATGTTCTCAACTTGTGCTGCTGTAATTTAATGCTAGTATCAGAGAGAGGGTAGGCAAAGGGGACCGTGGTAATAGTGATTGTAGTAGCCACATCAATAGCAGCAGGCTTTGATGTTCACCCTTTGGTTCTGCAAAGTGATCACACAGAGCACCTACAATTTATAATAGCTATAGAGGTAGGAAAACAGTAAAAACAGCATTGCTCTGACCTCTTCCCTGATTCTGTGTGGCACCTGTGTTTGGGCACTGAAGCAATTATAAAGTGCCAAACAACAACAAGATGGGAAAAATAAAACCAAAAAATTAGTGGAAGGTGAGCAGTCTGGTTTGATTATACATTTAAGGTTCAGTTGTACTTCCCTCTTCCAAAATATTGTATGTGTCAAAGCTTCTGACTCACAACAGTCATGTCTTCATGATAATCCACTCATACGCATCTTTTCCATTTTAACTCTTTTATTTTTAAAAGTGCAAAGGGGATGCAAAATAGAGGATGGCTTCATTTACTTTTAAAAGATTAAAGAAGATACAAAAAATTAGAGTAATATAAGGGTATACTTAAGATAAAATTAATTTTATGGTATAAATAGCTCAACAAATTTATTTCATGTTTTCTAATTATTTTTTCTCTGTTAAATATTATTGGAATTTTATCTACAAAAAATTCCAGATTTCAAATTTTCCAATTGTGCTACAGTTTATAACTTTAGCACATGATTCAGGATATTCCTCAACTTAGTTCCTATCGTATTTTCTCCTTTCTTGATCTTGCAGCAGTTTTCCATTTCCATCTGTGCTCGCTCACTGCCCTCATCTCAGCCCACCAGTTACTTCCCCCCCCCACCCCCAGCACAGTGTCTTAAGATTTTACAATCAGTTTCAAAGCTCTGTGTAATGTGATATCCTCCTACATCTATGTTCTCATTTCCTAGACACCCCCTCTCATCCTCCCTTTGCTCCTCCTAAACTTCAATACAGTCCATTCGTGCAGTTAGACAAAAAAAAAAAAAAAAATTCCACATGTAGCATCCTCCCTCACTAATACTGACATATTCTTATCCTTTATTCTTCACATCCCTTGAGAAACCCACATGGTTAGGCATCATATTTCATAGGCTTTTTTAGGTTTCAACATACTGTAACTTTATTTTTCCTAATGGCATTGTCTTTGACAATGTATAATATCAGTGAATAGTGACTCACAAGCAGGTTTACAGAATATTGGACAGTCTGTATCTATAAAGACAAAAGTAATTCACCTACTGTTGAGGACAGATTCCTACTTTATTTTGCTCATATTCAGAAATTTTGACTTAAGATAATGGGATATATGAAGCAAATGGGTGCTGTGGCTTTTTATTAACCAGCTGGAAAGCTGCCTAGTTTTCCATTTTTCCTTATGCGTACTACCTTGGCATTAGCAAAATTTGAGTGTCTTCAAATAAGGGGGAGCTAGATTTCTAATACGTGCCATATCTGGGAGCATAAATTTAAATGATAGGAGACTATGCTCAAATTCCAGAAATGTTTAAAAACCACAAAATAACTCTCTAAAAAAAAGTATCTCGCCTCTTTTGGGAGGACTTTTTATAGTACCACATAGATAAGCAACAGTTGTACTGCTAACTATTTAAGATACTAAATGAATTTTGCCCCCATATCCTTGATATTCCAAATTAGCTATGAGGCATTCTAAGCAAACTGGGTTTAAGGGATTATTTTATGATTTGTGGAAAATTGGAATAACCAGATCATGCCATAAGCAATTTCATCTGAATTTTTATACATTTATTCTCAACTCACTGTCTCAATTGAACTCTCCAGAGAGCTGATTGGTCCCTTTAATGTTTCAGATTTTCTGAGTGAAAATTTATAAAGAAACATGTACAGAATTACAATTCATTAATCAGACATAATTTCCCTACTGTGTTATTTTATTATCTAACCTAATTTCAGGATTATTTTCAAATATAGTGTAAATATCATTTATCTTATAGCTACTTGATCATTTGTTCAAAGTATGTACAATAATTTCAAAAACTGCATTGAAACAATAACCAGGTCATCATTTTCCCGGTCTTTACGATTATTTTTTTTTAAATCATTTTAAAGCATCAAAAGAAATAAATAAATAACATGTAGGGACTTGGAAGAGATAAATTAAGAACTGTAGCAAAACTGTGAATGATTCTATAAAATTAAATCTGACTCAAAAATCAAGCCATTAAACATGTAACCAACTGAAATTTCATTGAAATGGTTGGTGGTTCTAAACCTACTCTACACCCACCACTTGTATGATCACTGATGCTCAGCCAAGCAGAAATCTGGACTTGAAACAGGCCAACAAAAATAAACATAAGATAATTAGTAATGGCACTTGAAATGTAGCTTGTATTGTATATAGAATAATGTCTTTTACAGAATTAACTATGGATTTAAGAATAAATGTTGTAACAGTAACACACAAAGGTGACCATGGAAAGAGGCAGAATTATTTGGTGGAAAGGTTCTAAAACTGAGATACTAAATAATCAGTTATTCTCTCTGAACTTCAGTGTTTTTATTTATTTTGATGGATTGGGTAAAATAGTAATATTAATAAATCTAGACTATCTAGAGGCCATGGTTATCCCTTATTTGAGTCAGTCATCATTTGGGTTTTATTTACATTTGTTACATACAATACTAAAGAAGTATGTATTTTTAAATAAATGTGGTTTCAAATTATTATTTAGTTAATTACATTTGTATTTAGTTGATTATATTAGTAAATATCAGTAAAAACATACATATAGTAAATAGATATGGTGAACCATCTCTTATAAGATGATCATAATTTAATGCCCTTCAATATAAATATAGAAAATGTTATCAGAAATTGGTTTATTTACCAAAATAATTTTAAGTGATCAGATTTCAATCAAATTTGGACCTCCTTCACATTTTGACATTCTTTATAAATGTTTTTATATGTTTCTGTGAAGTCGTATCCTACTGATTAAATTCTAATATCAAATTTTAAGGATGAAACCTCTCTTTTGATTATAACTATAATGACACAGTAATGAATAGCACTAGCAATTGGCATTATATATTATTTAAATGAGCCTGTACACTTCAGACAAGATTTGACTATGTACTTTTAGGTATGGATGACTACTCTGAGAGCATGCCACCTGCAATGTTTTAATACACAGTCAAAATTTAGTTTTTCTGTCCATGTGCAGATTTTGGATGGCTTGAATTTCTTGTTAGACTTCATAACTGGTTGATATAGGAATTCCCTGAGCTCAAAAGCTAATACCACTATGGACTTTGCCTGTAGAATTTTTTATAATCAAGATGCTTCTAGATTTTCCTTGGTCATATCTTAAAAAGGACCTCAGGACTAAATTCTTACAAGATTTAATATCGTATAACGTTTTCTTTTTAAATTAAGGAACACCACTTGTATGCAAGATTAAAAATAAAGATGACCAAAAAAAAGTGTTTCTTTTTCAAATAGTCTTTTCTTTATTTAGTAATACAGGATTCTTCAATGATGACAATAATATTAGAAATTACCTAAATTTCCACTCCACAGTGTACCGACTGCCATTTTCATTATCTTTTACACTCTTTTGTTATCATCTTGAGTTCTTTCCACTCTCCCCTTCCTGCTGCTCATCCTTGTTATATAGCTTTGTATCTAGAATTCAGCCCAAATAAATAATTCACAATTTGAAAATGAATGAAACATATGTAACATGTTCTAGTCTTTCAAGAGCATATACTTCTTGCCTCTCTATACATCTCTTCATTTTGAATTTGTATACTACAAAGTATGTAGGGATATATGTCATAACTTACAGTATTCAATTTTATACTACTAGTATTTATTTATTTTATTTTATACTGCTAGTATTTAGTATTTATTTCATACTGCTCTCAGTCTTTATGTGTTACTATTCTCTCCACATCTAAAATTTTACAGTTCTTAATGACAGGGATTAAAATATATTTTTTAAGAGTAATAAATGGGCATTAACAATGGGCTAGTGCTATTCATTACTGTTGGCATACAACAGTAGCATGGATAATTAAGATAATGATAAAATAATTTTAAGGAAGCAGCATCAAACCAAAACTACAAAGGCAAACTGAAAAGCTACCCCAAAAGGTTGACTCCTTTTTTAAGTATTTTTCTTCTACCACCATGGGGCAAGCCATCCTCAATCTTGCTCTCAATGTTAGAAAGAAAAAACAAGGAAGAGGGCAGAAATTAGAACAGAGAACCTTTAGTCAATCTCATAATTGAAAATGAAAAAAAGTATTTTGTTCTCTTAACCTTTAAAATATACAATATCGTTTGTGTGCATCTATATGTTTAAAAAATTGTAAACCCAGTATCATGGTTAAGAAGTACCTTAAAATATATATAATATTAAGTTATATATGTATTTATATGTAATATATAATATATGAGATCAAATATATAGAATATATGCAAATGTGTTTATATGTACATATATGCATTCATATTTATAACTACATATCCATATAAATATAATTAGTAGTCTAGCATAACTTTTTTATGCTATCTGCATATTTCCAGTTTTTCCTTTTGTATATATATGTATATACATATATAAAAACATATGTATATGTTTAGGGGCTTTCTAACTGTAATTATGTATATTACCCATCAGTATTGATCAAACATAGGTTTGGAAAATATTGACAATTTAAAAAAATTTAACAATGCCAAGACACTTAGAAAATACAATTTTGCTAAATTTTTCTTTCCTGTTATTCCCACATCAGTTCATTGTTCAGGTTGGTTCATTCTTCTAATTATGCCACAAATATATCATGTGCTTTCTTCAACTTATTAAAAATATCTCTTCATTTTGAATTTGTACACTACAAAGTATGTAGGAATATATGTCCTATCTTACAGTATTCAGTTTTATACTACTCTCGGTCTTTATGTGTTACTATTCTCTCCACACCTAAAATTTTACAGTTCTTAATGACAGGGATTAAAATATATTATTTTAAGAGTAATAAATGGGCATCAACAAGCTGAGCAAGATACTAATTGAGCTTTCAACTACTCTTAAAATAATTTATAATGATGACTTATTATGTTTTCTGTAATTGAAAATGTCATCTACAATGACATAAATGTCCAGTCCATGCAAGTGGTAGTTTTAGGTGTAAGGTATGATTTTCAACAGCAAACATTCTAGTCAATAAACCAAGTAGAGAAAAGTGAGTTCCACTGGCTTCAAAGAAGATGGTAGTAACTATGAGTTCCTTAGCTGTAAGGGACTAAATTCTGGCAAAAACTAGAATGAGCTTGGAAGAAGACCCTGAGCATCAGAAGAGACTGCAGCCCCAGCTGACATCTTGATTTCAGCCTTATGAGATCCCGAGCAGAGGTTCCTGGTAAACTTTGACCGGACTTCTGACCCACAGAAACTGGGCTATAATAGATGTTGTTTTAAGCCACTAAGTTTGTGGTATTTGCTGCACAGCAATAGAAAACTCATATAGGTAGATAGTTAAGAAATATTCCTTAAGAATATGTATTTCTAAAGTAGTGTGATTGATATTCTTGTAGCAACCTAATGTAGGGGCTTTTAGATTTCAGGCTAGAAAAGGATGCTTTTTACCAGTGGTAAAAATGATCTTTACCAGTGGTAGAAGAGTAAGTAATACAACGATGATTGGAATATTTGACAGAAATTGAGGGTCTAGCATTTTAGATGGTAGGAAAGGATCAATTATGATATAGTGATTCCAGCTATCGGACCTACCAGGGCAGAAGTGAATGTACAGGAAGGAAGTACATTTTTATACAAGAAGGTAGCATAGAAGTCTTACTGAAGAGGGAACTTCTTGAAATCTGTGTATATGTGAATTACAGATACAGTGAAAGATTCACAGTAGAGACTTATCATAGACATCAGGACAAGATAATAAGATGGACATAGAAAGCTTAAAAAAGAAGATCTGTGTTATAAAATTAGCCCAGGTTCTAGAATGTGGTAGAAAGGCTCAACAGTAACTGAAGACAAAATGAGGTTATTTTTTGGATAAAAGATCATTTCCTAAAACAATTGGTTTAGGAATCCACATGGAATTCCTGGTTAGGAATTTTCTAGTTGGGAAAAACAAAGTCCAAGAAAACTGCCATACAGCTTATCAAATTTTATAAAAGACAGCTGTAACAAAATGTAGTTCTTAAATGAAATTATAATGTAAAATTTATGTAATTAGAAATTCTTAAGAAACACAGAGAGGACAGGGTGCACAGCCTCAGACCCATGCAAGCAGAATTTTGGAGCTGAGTTCCTTGCGTAAAACCAGGAGCTGTGAAAGACAGATGCACCTATCCATGAAAAATGGAATAAAAATGTATTGCTCACCAGCCAGAGGAAGCAGAAATAAATGGATATGATATATTCTAAGGTTCTTGCATTGTCTGGAAAGTAATAAGTTAGTCATAAAAAATAAATAAATAAAAATAAACCAAGTAAAAATGCTTGATTTGTTCTAGGTTGTGTAATTATACTTGTTTATTTGATAACAAAAAAATCTTGCTTTATAGCCAGAAACTGACTTCTACCAGTGAGAGAGATACATTTATAAATAATACAGGTGTTCACTATAGTAGATTAGAAATAATGACCCAAAAGTCAACTCAACATGTGATGTAGAATGTCTTCCTCGTCATTAATTTGAAAGCAAAATAAGCCACCCAATATCTGGGTACTTCTCTAAGGACTACTCTGCCTGTATTTTGCAGTAGTTAACCTCACAGCCTTAAAGATCAAGTCTTATGAATTCTGGATAATTTAGATATAAATATTTGGAACAGTTAATTCTTTCTAAATACAACAGAGACATTGTTAAACAGCAGGGCATGTATAGATTTATTTAATTATATAAAAAGAATGAGTGAAGAGCTATGGAGATTTATGATACTATGACAATTTGAATTTCAAATCACTTTGAAGTTCCCATTAACTTCTGTGTATAGCCATGATTAATAGCTAAACTTTATTTGAAGTAAATCTGAAAAATGGAGACAATAAGATGATAATGCAATGTAGTTTTTGGTAATTAAGTAATTCACAATGCTTTATAGGGGTTGCAAACTTAAATACCTACGGTACCATGCAGGTGACATAAAAAGATGAAAATGGAAACACACAAAAAGTGGGGAGCAATGGAAACGTTGAATTGTCCTATGAAAAGTTCTAAGTCTCATGAAAAGGCTTTCATGTTAAAGATTTCAAAACTGCATGTCAACTAAATAAAGCATGTCTCTGGGCCAGATTCAGTTCATGCACTGCCAATTTGAAAGTTTACTTAAGATATAGTAACCCTGGGGTTTTTGGGGGGTTTTGTTTTTAATACATGGGCTGCATGATCATTGTATACAATATTAAAAGTAGATAAAAACAATATATATAGAAAAAATACCTAAATAACAAACTAGAGATTCAATATTTTGATGAATTTTCTTCAAGATTTTTTTTCCGTGTACCTTACGTAGTTGTTGTATTACTACATATTGCTTCCACAATGACTTAACAAAGGTATTAATTCTAGATATTATAACATTTAATATAAACATTTATTTTAATATCTGTATCATAATATGTTTTGTAGATAGGTCATAGTTTACTACCCTCCTCTTATTGGCATTTAAATTTTTTTTCAGTCTTCTAAATACCATGGTGAACCTCTTCTCGCTTTAATTTTTAAATTTTTATTTTCATTTGTACATTTTTCCAAAAGTAAAATAATCAAGTTAAAGTATATGGACATTTTTAAAGAGCTTTCTAATTCCCAAATTATTCTTTAAAATTTATGTTCTTCCCAAGAATTGACAGGATTGTCTCTTTCCTAAAATACCTTTGCCAAAAATAAAAATTATTTTTGTAATCTTTGCTAATTTGCTAAAAGAAAATCGTATATTTATGTCATATGATTATAACAACACTTGAATGACAAAGCTTTGCTAAAACAAAGCTTGGTATAAATAAAATGTTAGTTCTTTTGGCTCGTTGCTTCCCAGATGGTTATCTATGAAAAAATCTTGAAATGTAAAGAAACCATATGAGTAGATTCCAGTACTTCTTACAGAACATATGCTGCTTTCTATTGACATATTTACATTTAAGTTGATAAAATTCCCCAGTGGTGTCTAATCATGGATGTGACAAACACTTTATAAAAAGAAGTGGTTAAAAATAATAGGTGTACTTTCACAGTTTAGGATAAAAAACACTGATGCTTTGTGAAATTATAGCATGGCAAATACAAAATAACTGTGTTTTGGACATAGAAGACTTAAAATGCACATGGAAAGATCAAGTGAATTGTTCCATTATTTTACTTTTTGGGGACTTTTGACTTGCTCTTTGACTGAGCTCACTTTACCAGGTCTCACTGGGGCAAAATATTTTAGAGTAAATTGTTCATGTTCTGGAATTTCTCATTCTAGCCAAGATAAAATTTTCCCTCTCATTGTTATATACCTTGGGAGTTAACAGGCATTCATAGCTGAATGGTTAAACCATGACAGGTATGAGATATCTGCATAAACTCAAATTAAGCTCCTATTAAAAACATAATCTGCATGAAGTATGAACACATATGCTTTCTGTTTTCCTTGGTTTATACCATTAATTTTAATGATGACAAAAAGCAGATGAATTATGTCACTGATGTTTGTTTGAGGAACCCAGATAAATTCGGATACCTTAAATTTAGAGGGCAAATCCTATTTAATCCAGCTGTAAGAAGTGTATGTTGTTACTGGGTGGACAATGAATAAAGTGATGCTAATTTCTCACAAACTTGGAAACAAAGTAATTTCATATATTTTTCTGCAAATAAAGTTAGAATTATGTTAGTTTTTTTCTACTTGTCTTTACTGTATTAGAGTATAATGTGGGGACTATATTAAATACAGTGTTATCTGTCATGGTCAATTCAGTTAAGATTAATTCAGGACTTAACGTATGCTTGAAATACAAGGAAAACAGTTGAGTTAAGAGATATTGTTATAACACTATATGTATGATGTGTATTTATAAAGTAACACGGTGTGCAAATCAAACACAAAAAATAAGGTTTTTAGAATCCCTCCATTTATTACTGGTTATGGAAATTGTTTACCTGGCTCTGCTATATACTATGTGACCTTAGGCAAGTCATTTTTTCTCAGTCTTTGTTACTTCATCTGTAAAATTAGTGTTATCACACTATGTACTTCAAGGGGTATTGTAATGATAAAAAAGTAAATACCTATAAAGCACTTAGGAGAGTGTGCTTGGCTAATATTTGCTTAACACATATTAGCTATTACATTATCATAGGTAATGAGTTATCAACATGCTATCATAATAAAGATGTACCGATAATAGTGAATTTAGGATAATTAAAATTATAATGAACTAAATTTCTATATGGTTTAAGTATGCTTTCCTTTGTTAATTCGCATATCTCATTGAATCCTTGAGGCAATTATGTGGAGTATTTTCATTTCAATTATGTGGAGTATTTTCATAGATAAGAATGTTGACACATCAAAGAGATTTTTGAAACTTGTTTTAGAGCTTACAATCAATAATTGGCACAAGGGGTTATATAATCTAGATTTTATAATTATTAAACAATAATATTTTTGACCACATCTACCTTCAAATTCAAATAACAACAACAAAAAATCTGGGTCGCAGAAAAGCCATATAATCTCTGGAGACAAATTTTAGAGGTAAGATTTCCGCTTTACTAAAGCAATGCTTGAACAGACTATAGAAATTGAAATCAATGATTTTAACCATTCCTACTTACATTTAATCTAGAGATGAACTTTATAGAAATGTTGTGTACCCTGATGATATTATCCGTCTTCCTATTTTGGATCCTCAGAATTCCTCAGGAACAGAAATTATATTCAGTGAAAAAAGTCTGCATAGATGTAACTAGAAAGGGATCACGTATCATGAATATTAAATTGGACTATATTTTATATATAAAATATATTTTATATATTTTATATATAACTGGAATATTTTTATTTAATTTAGTAGATAAAATACATTTTTGTCAAAACAATTATCATATAATTGGCTTTTGCTGAGAAAAATTTACTTTCCAAAGTGTATATTTGAAAAGTATTGGCAATTATTGAATAAGCGTAATTATAATTATTGACTCCAAACATTTTAGCATCAAATGACTACATTTGGGATTTAAAACCAAATCTTGTAATTATTGTACAGCTATAACTACTCAAAAATATTAATTATCAATAATATGAGAAGAAGGTATTAGTATACTCAGTTCTAAAAATCCTTACAAGTATATAGCTTTTCCTTGAGCTTATCTTTCACTGAGATTCTTTTTCAATTAGCAGTCAGTCATTTACTTGCAGCAATGTTTTATTAGATTGTAGAGAAAAATAAAATTCTAATGTAGTATGGCTGCAATCATAGTGAAATCAAAGACAGGACTAATATAATCAGGGCAGAAAATTATACTTGCTTTATTCACATAGCACTACTTTTTAAATTTCCCAGCCCTCAGTGACAGATACCAGGGTTACATTTCTTTTGTATCTTCCCACAATGTATATTGTTAAATAACTCTTTCTGACAGGCTAATTTTTATGAAGTTTATTATTCGTAATTGCTCTTATATTCTTTTGAAGAGCCAAGGCCTCTTAATAGCTCTCAATTTTGAAATAACCATGGAAAATGGAAGATTTCATACAGGCCAGGAAACCAAGTTTGAATGATTAGAATAGCAGAGGGATTGGGGCTGAAGTTCAATAGCTGAATTTATAAAAATAAATGAATACCAAATAATAGTATGTAGAGAATGAAAACGAAAATGGGTTTTAAAAGTCTGGATAATCCCTGTATTATGTTCAAGGACAGAGCCAAAGAACAACAGAAGCAAATGTCCAAATTCAGAGGGATAGGATGAGAGAATCATACCAAGTTAGAAATGGAAAGGTCTTTGTAGAATAGCTGATTTGGAAACTCTTGCCATGACTACATGAAGTCAATAAACCCTAAAGATTGCTTTTAAAACATATGTATGCTTAGCTTCAATTTTCTGAAACAAAGAATCCGTAGCTTCACTGGAATATTAAAGGGAATTCTGATGCAACTGAAGTTAAGAAACGTGAAATACAAAGAAGCTAAATGACTTGACCATCATAACACACAACATAAAAAATTCCTTTAAACTGCCGTAATGTGTAAGAAGAGCTAATTCTCCCCTCCCCAGGCTATGGCAATAGGTCTTTTCCTGTCACAAGGCTCATGTATCTTTAAATCATCCTATGCGTCTCTGTCAGATTCATCATAATATTGCACTTCTTTGATGCTATTGTTCTCCAGCTAAAATTATCACTGTGTCATGAATGCATGCTAAATTGCTTATTCTGGCACAGAAAACTATCCACAGTTTGATTTCAAATTTATTTATCCACCTTATCTCTTAATATATGTATACAGTCTTCATTGTCTAAACTCAATTTTATGTTACTTATCATATGAATTATATCTATTTTGAGGGGATTTTGTTCATGCTGTTTACTCTAGATGGACTAACCTGCATCTGTGCTTTCCTATGCCCTCTCTATGAGCTCCTCTGGCCCTCTGCACCCATAACCAATGAACACACAAACATACACATGTGTACTCCCAGATACACTCACCTCCCATCAAAATACATTTTTAAAGGACTAAATCAAATAAAGCTTTTCTTTATATGCTGAAACATAAAATTATCTATCCCCACTTTGAACTCCTGTAGTTTCCAGTTTCTACTATCATAGGGTACATCTCACGCAGTTTTTTTTTTCACATAATATTTATGGTAAGCCCACTTTTTTATGTAGTGGTTAAAAACATGGATTTGGAAAGAGTTCTGTCATCAAATTCTTACTCCATCATTTATTGTCTTTATGACTTTGAGTATTAAATGGAAAATGTCTCTGCTTCTCATCTGTAAAACTGGCACAATAATAGTAGGGTTGTTTGAAGATTAAGTGAAAAAATATAGGTGAACTCTTAGGACATTATTAACACTTAGTATGTGTTTAATGTTAAGTGAAATAGCTACCAAATACTTTATAAACATTGTAATAGCATATGTATGTAATGTTATTATATAATTTTTTTTTGTTTTGATAACGTGGGTGGATTTATTTCTTAAGATTCGAGTGCAAACTTAAAAACCAGAACAAACGAAGCTTTTCATCAAGGAAAACATGAAACATGAAAACCTAAGTAACAATCCTGCAATCGTGCATTTTAACAGAAAGTAGAAATATGAATACATTCTAATTTGTAACTACATTTGAAAATTAAAATATTTCTCTCCAAATCCCAAATACCACACAATCTTTAATCTGTTCTCATCTTGTTACTCCAGAAACATCTGTCACATGCTATCAGGAAAATATAGGCAAGGATTATTAATCAGTCTTTATGACCAAAGAAACATTATTCTCCTTAACTTCTGACTTTTTGAATCAATCATGTGTATCTCAGTTCCAAAAAGTGACACAATTATACCTCTACTCCAGAAAAAAAAAAAAAATCAATACGAATATCAAATATCAAGGAGGCAAGGTACTTTCATGTAATTAAAGCAAAAGTCACAAGTGTTCGACTTAGATTATATAATTTTTATTGTAATTTCTTGCTCATTGAATTAAATAATTAGACCTTTCACGTTCATATTCCAAACATAATTCTTACATAGTCACAGATCAATATATATTTACTGTACATATTAATATTTATATAGTGTTTCAGAAAACATATAAATTAGAAAGTTTCTAAAATAAATATAGAAGCGCAAATCCCGATAAGAAATTATATATACTTTATAAGTAGAAAATTGTATTTGGCAAAAGCCCAAAGAGCTTCTCCAGTTTGATGTTCCACTAGCCAACATCCCAGAGATACATGGAGTATTTTCTGTAAGTAAAAAATGGTCAGGTAAAACAGTTATCCTGGAATTATGGAACTATTACATTGATAAGAAAGATTTTTGAATTTCTACAAAGGACAATTTTGATAACTTTTCCCTCAATAAAATGGCTCTATCGAAAGGAGTAATATTTATTAACAAGCTTAATATTAATAATAACTGATGAACTACAAGGCCCAATGAAAATTAAAGAGGAACAGGGATGTAAAAGCAAAGGGATTGTAATGTTATGCTCTTTTGTCATTAAATTTTATTTTTTATCTTTTATAGTAAGAGTAAACTCGTATTTGAAGTATATAACAAGTATCAATAATCTATTAATAGTGACACATACAACACTAAAAAGTTAAACAGTATCGTATTTCTTAAAACTCACTTTAAAGCTAGGTTTAATATTTGAATTTTGTAGTCTGGCCTCTACTGCACAATTGTGTTCATATCTGTGTCATATCCTTGAAGTATTAGCTCCTAGAGTCCAGGGCAATGCCCTTGCTATTCCTTGGATATAGTTTTTCTCTAGTGCCTCTTCTACTCAGTCACACGGTCACTCATTTATTCATTCTTTCTTTCATTGAGCTTTAACTCAGTGAAAAGTTCTATCTTAGTACTTGGGAGAAATATCATGAATCAGATTTTTCCCTCGCCTCAAAAGTATTTAATAGGAAGAAAAGAGAAACGTGCATTATTGAATAGCAAGGTTGAAGGTAACAAATGGCACAAAGAGATTATGAATAGATTTCTATACAAGTTCCAGGGAGAAAATATTTCTTCTGCTGGGGAAAATTAATGAACATTTAATGGACTGGTATTATGACTTAAGCTTTAAACAATGAGTAAAATTTTTGCCTGCATAGATTAGGGAAGAGTAATTTGAATGGAAGAAGGATGGCATATAAAAAAATACAGGGCATGTATTTGTTCATCTGTCCTGCCATTAAAAGTTACTTAGGGTAATCCCTAGCTAATAAAAATAAAAAACTAGTGATTTTACTATAATCTTTCCTTGTAGATTTCATGAACTTTTTCTACTATGATTGTGGTCTGAGGACAAATTTTCTTTCCCTAGAGGGCCTCTAATTTTCACTTCTACTCTTTGCTGCTAAGGGAATAGGATCTAGAGTGTTGTCCTATAGAGTGTTGTCCAATAGAGTGTTGTCCAGTAGAACTTCTGTGACAGTGGAAATGTTTGCATCTGTGTAGTATTGTATTCACAAGTCTCATGTGACTATTAAACACTTAAAATGTAACTAGTGCAACTGAGGAATAGGATTTTTAATTTTAATTAATTCAAATTGCTACATGTAGCTCATGGCTATTAGAATTGCACAGCATAGATCTAGAGTCACCTTTTTAAGAGATGTAAATCCGGATGAATTTTATCCACAAGTGGATCTCCTTTGGGTAAAATATAGTATGTCACAGTATTTCCTATGAGATCCTGTGACATCCCTTCATTGCTGAAGCCAGTAGTTTTACCCAGTATTGTCATTGCTTGTGTACTGTTGTTAATTAGGATATGCACAAAGGAAACTAATAAATTATATCTCCAGGAAGCTCTGAAGACTTCTCCTAGGAAGTAACTTTTGAATTTAGTCTTAAAGGAAAGGAAGTTCACCCTGGGGTTGAGGACGGGTGAGCTGGGGATAGTTCAGGCAGAGATGAGAAAAATATGGTGTGACCAAGGAATACTTGAGAATTCATTAGAACTGGCAAACAAAGTATCTTTGTAAAGAGCAGGAGAGGAGAAAGAGCAATTTGAAAAAATTTAATAATGTATGTTTTAAAATACTGTCCAAGTATTGGGTTTGATTAAGTTTATATAGTTCCCCACCCAAAATGGTTATTCTATCACATATACATCGGATTTTCTTTTCTTTTCATTTCTTTTCTTTTTTACAAACATCATTTATGTTTTAATCATTAAATAAAACAACTAAAATTGCAGCTTTGTTCCCTAAATTTATTACTTGGACAAGATTGAGATTTAGGAAATTTATTGCCATGATGTCACCACTGGTTTATAATTTATAAAACTTTGGATTAGACATTAGCACAGTTATTATTTCCTCTAATGTCTTACCTCACCACAGTCTAATAACATTCAGGAAATCCAGAAGACAAAGGGGAAAGAGTGGTCTTGAAAGCTAAAAATAGTTGCTGAAAACTGATGCAATCATGTAATAAAATATGGCACAATAACTTATATGATATGCTCACAGTATCTGCTAAAGCAATTAGAATCTATGCAGCTAGATTTCTTTTCATGTATTACTAAAAATGAAAAGTATTTCAGCCCAAGTAAGAATATAAGCTATGTGGTTTAATTGTATACATTGGTCTTAAGATTTTTCGTCTTATTACTTGCGTATGTGATCTGTTTAACACTCTTTAAAACAGAAAATCATTGAGTAGCAATCAGATTTCAAAAAGTCTTCCAAGTACAGCCAGACAGTTGTCTACGTGATATGCTATGTATGACAACATAGAATGTACAATTATATTAACACAGACTTCTTTTCCAAGGGGTCAGTATTTTCACACACCTAATAGGTTTCGCGCACAAGATAACAGAAACAGCAATATTGGTGTCTGTCAATCACATTAAGTTCATCAGACGTATTAAAAGGGGGTAGCCCTTTTTAATTGAGAATTTTTATACATATATATATTTTTAACATCTTTATTGGAATATAATTGCTTTATAATGGTGTGTTAGTTTCTGTTGTATAAGAAAGTGGATCAGCTATACATATACATATATCCCCATATCTCCTCCCTCTTGAGTCTCCCTCCCACCCTCCCTATCCCACCCCTCTAGGTGGACACAAAGCAGGGAGCTGATCTCCCTGTGCTACGAGGCTGCTTCCCACTAGCTATCTATTTTCGATTTGGTAGTGTATATATGTCCATGCCACTCTCTCTCTTCCTCCCATCTTACCCTTCCCCCTCCCCATGTCCTCAAGTCCATTCTCTATGGCTGCGTCTTTATTCCTGTCCTGCCCCTGGGTGCTTCAGAACCCTTTTTTTTTTTTAGATTTCATATGTATGTGTTAGCATATGGTATTTGTTTTTCTCTTTCTGACTTCCTTCACTCTGTATGACAGTCTCTAGGTCCATCCACCTCACTACAAATAACTCAATTTCGTTTCTTTTTATGGCTGAGTAATAGTCCATTGTATATATGTGCCACATTTTCTTTATCCATTCATCTGTCGATGGACACTTAGGTTGCTTCCTACACATATTATATTTAATGATTTCTTTTTTTTGTCAGAAAAGCTTTTGAACTGGACTGTGGTCTAGCTATAGAAATGAACAATTTTCAGTGCATTTTGGGAGTCCAAAGTATTTACATATTTTTAAACATAAGTCTTAATTTCTACTGATGAATATATAGGCAGGCATTTCCACTGTAGCATGAGAGATATTAATCAGTATAGGAAAGAATGATCTTATTTTGGTAACTATAAACAATGAAAAAATAAATTAATGAATATTTTTGAGGGCATACTAAGTATTGTTTCATATACATTATTGCAGTAAATATTCCCAATCAACCCTATGAGATTTTCCTATCCTCCTTTTATAGATGACTCTGAGTTTCAGAAGGGTTTAGGGATTGCCTGAGGCCCAGATAATAAAAGGCACAGCCAGGGATAATATCCATTTCTGTCTGATTTCAACAGCCTTAGACTCCATTACTACGTGTAATCGGTATGAATTTTACACTACAAACATTTGTATGTAAGAAATATCTTTTACTTCCCTATTCAGAAAGCAAATTATATTTATTCCAGGCCCCATATCACTAGGCTGGAAAGGAAATTCAATCTTTTACCCTTCAGTAGAATCCTATAAGAATATAGAATAATTACACTGTAGAAACCCAGAAATTTGGGCAAGAGTTCCATTTAAGGGAAAAATGACGGAAAGGAAAAAGGAGGCCGGCTTTGAACACATTACCTGACACCATGACAAAGGATAGTTTTTCATCTTCTCTTAAACTGTAACTGACATGCTTAACCTCTCTTCCTATGAAGTTTAATCCTTTACCTTGTAAATCAAATGTTAAACACGAGGTTGCAAGTACTTCTCATATACCTTGGCATTGTCTTACTAACGTGGATACATGATCCCAGACATCAAGTGTCTCACACTTTGACAGATAGCTCCTCTATCTTTGTCAGTATTGTAAAATGTCTTATGAGGACAAGAAATTTATACTAATATTCATAACAATATTTTCAGCCACACCACCACTTCTCCCTGATGCTTCCTCTAACCTGTGAGGACTAATCACATAGACAAATTTTAATATTTTCTATCATTGTGGCAGTAGAGTGTATATCATCTACTGAGCATATTTATTTTGGATTGTTTCCTAATTTTTATCAAAATATACCTAAATATTTCTTAAGATTTCCTCTATGCTTCTTCTTAGTGTATGGCAATAAATTTCATATTATAATTTTAATATTCAAGTGTCTATGACAAATGTGTATTTGTAAATAAGTTTATAATTTGGTGACTTATGTAACTGTTTTTAAGTAATATTTCTTTCAAGTTCTGGTAGGAAAGTTTACAACAATGGTAACAACTTGTGTTAAATTTTCATATTCTTGTAGTAGTAATATGAGCAGTATTAATAGAATAGAAATAGCGTCTGTTTTTTTGCTGCTTTAAAAATACTTTATTTCAATTCCTTAATCCTCACAATAAACACTTGAGATTAAATATCCTTATCAACATTAACTTTTAGACACCGAAGGCTCAGAGATATTAATTGGCCACCAAAGAACCAGAGCTAATCATTGGCCCAACTGGGCCTGACTCCTGACTCACTGCCCTTCCTACTACAACTTAGCACAATTCTGAGAAACCCCGTAAATTTTTCACAGTGTAAATTTTAGAATTCAGCTAAAGAACCATCATTGCTAGGGGATAGCTATTTACCAAGTACAGAATCAATGCAAGGAAAGAGGAGACTTGGTAATTCTTACTTACAGTAGTAAAAATGGAGAACATTTTTGGTTTGCTTCCTTTTTCACTCTTCTTCCCTAACTCAAATGAGTTTTAAGAGTCATAATTTGAAACTCTGCCATTAGCTCCATCAGATATTAAATGTTAAATAAAGTGACCCATATTGGCCATAAAATGAACACCATTTACTATCCTAAGAATATAGAAAATGCTTTTATGTGAATACTAGAGAAATTGCCAGAAAAGGTGTTTTATTTCAGTGTGTGGACAAGTTAATGTGCTACTGGAAAATGCATACATATTCTGACCTAATTAATTTCCAGAGCACTTGGTTCTGAAAAGAATGCTCAGAAATACCCCAGTTTACTCCACTGTCATATAGAAGCCTCACATTCTGAGGACAGTGTCTTAGGCATGAGTTAGTTATCTCCTTATTAAGGATTTTGTTGCAGTGCTTTCTGGCATACTTTCTACCATAGTCAAATGTTCGCTTAAGTTTCTGGGTGCTTGAGCCTCAACTGAGCAGACTTCCCTGTGATAAAAATGTGTCACCTCTGTGCTTATTGTCCTAAGGACACTATCTCCAGGCACACCCATCCTAATAAGCAGTTTGATATTTCCCACTTAGAGAAATTGATAAGGATAGTTTCAGGTACCTTCCACCTTCCAAGGTGAGTAATTTTAAAATGCTTGAGGGGCTTGTAAGCATCAAAGTTGTAGGAATGACAGAGTGGAGGACGTGACTGCTATGACTATTTCCTTCTGGAAAGTACATACAGAAAAGTGAGATAGCGTATCTTCTTGCAGACATCTAATATAGTGAGTTGTTATTTTTTCTCTATGTGAAGGAAGTAAAGGAGTCATTTGTTTAAATTTAACATTCTTTCAAGAGCCATTAGGGTAGCTCTTAGCATACCTATGTGATAAAATGATCACTCTTATCATCGCGTGCTTGTCCTTTAGAGTTCACTTATACACAATTACTTGCAACATGCTAAATGATACTAAAAGTCACCAAGCTAAATAGATATTTGTCTAGTAATAGCTAGGTTTTATCCCCCTTAAGTTATTCTGTCATCTCTAAAGTTTATACAAATAATAATACACCTTGATAGTGCAGAAGAATACTCAACCTCTCTCTGATTAACTGGCATGTTAAAAATACTTTTTATTATAAATAAATTGAATTCTTCTTTTTCTTTTCTACAGGACAACATTTTTAAGCTGGAAGACTCACATTTTGAAAATGGCCGTGGGAAGAGCCCATATGACCCTAAACTGCTGACGGCATCTCTTTTAATAGGTACTCAGTCAACAGTCAGCTAAACAGTGAATTTTCTGTAGATAATAGCCAGATTGCATGTTCCTTGTTATATACCAAGATTTTTTATTATTAATCATAAAATATTTTAGGAGTATGTCAGTTGAGATATTTTCAAATATTTTGAAAATGAAGAAGAAACACTAAATGCTGGTTTGATTATTGTACTATCTAGTCTATGATTCTTTTTAATCAGAATGGTTTAATAGTATCTTTAAAATTGGCTGCTCAATCACTATACATCCCCCTAGACCTTTACAATTTTTGTTTTGTAAAAATATGGTTTTGATTTTCATTTTTTGGGAAGAGGCGTTTCAAGGGGGAATTTTGACAGGTCAGAAGGAAAGAATGAGATTCACTCTAGGTTGTTAATTGTAGTCCCAAGATTTGTCACACTCTCAGCATTTGGTCAGCTTAATCAGCACAATCCAACTAAATGGTAGTACAGTTGACAGAGACCCCTTGTGTTACCTTGAGTTGACAAAGTCCTTCTGTATTCATCTTTTCTGACTTTAGGGCTTCTTCTTCTTTTTTTAATCTAACAAAACATTTTATGTATTTCCTGTGCCCTTTTCTTTAACCATCTTCCTTTCTAGTTTTCTTCTTTCTTCTTTTACTTCAACATTGCAGATAGGTGGTGAATGCTTAGCCATAGTTCAAAAGGATAGAAATAGGAAGATAGAAGTAGGCAGAAGGAGAAAACTTCAGTTTGTATCGAAAAATAGAGAATTCTTTCCACATGCTTTTAACCACTTCTGGACTGGGATTAAATAATACACAAAAAGTGATATATCATTAAACAATTTTTCTTTTTCTTTTTTTGTTTTCTTGTTTTAACTTTTGAGTATGCCAATAACCTAAAGTACAGAAGATTCTGGGTCATTACCCTACTCCTGAATATATGTTTTTATATAATCATGTAGAAATTATGTAGCTTTTTGTTTCCTTTTCTTTTTCCTTTTGTTTTCTTTTTTATAAAATATAGAAAGTAATTATTTGATAACACAAAAAAATAATAAGTGAAACTTTTCAGGTGTAAACTTTCTGATAGAATTTTGAATAATACATCTAGATTTTTAAAAGGTAAATTTAGGCTATTATTTGACATATAATAATTTCATAAAGTTTAGCCTTTTTATTTTAAAAAAAATCTTTTTTCTATTCAACAAAGTAAGACTCTAGTCATACTGACTACAACATTAACTTGAAAATATATTTTTTCCAGTATTCTCTAGTGTTTACTTTATCGCTGTTTCACCGATCCTTTTACTATTAAGAATAAAACCATTACAGCATGAATTATCTCCTCTATTGCTTTGGAAATGTAGACAATTTCAGTCCATTTGATCCATTTATGGAGCACTTTAACAAAAGTTTAAGACCTGAAGGAATGCAGCAAATGTAACACACTTATAATTTTCCTATTCGCAGATGGCCTAGTGATTACGTCTGGATGACTTCCTTAAGTGCACACACAGAAATTTGAAAACTGTCTTAAACAAAGGGGAGGAGTCCTATCTTGTTTGAACCTGCAAGCTATACTTATTTAAATTGCATTCTGAACAAAAAAAGATAGATATTCCTCAAAAAGCAGTATGTAAAACTGTGCCTAGAGCAGCTCTATTTTGTGGTATGTTTCTCAGTAGGGATTTACTTATTTATTTGAATATTCCACTGAGAAAGAATGATGACAACTAAGTATTACATAGTTCATATGGCGTCCAACCACACAATGTCCACAAAGAATATGAAACACCGCAGGTTTGGTTTTGTATTAGAACTTCCTTGAAACAGTTGTATAGGTTTGTGAAAAGGAAAAGAGAATGAGGGAAGTTGCATGAGTCAAGGACAGGATGTATGGCTAGAAAAGAATGGTAGGCATTTCAGAGAAACAGCTTTTAAATGAAAGCCCAGATCTCACCTAGCCAATACTGTAAAGTAATTGAATAATTTTCAGAGATATTTAGTGCTTATTGACAGAGGAGATTATTAAAGCCAACTTAAGTTAATTTCTGGATCAGTTGAATAGCAAGATACGGAAAAATGAGCAGGCCATACTAGACCTGGTAAAATCCCTCAAAATATTTGCAGCATCATTTTAATTCAAAAGCTGTGACTTCCTTTATTGAGGTTACTTGCTTCTTTATAACTATGCTATAATTCTGCCATGCTTCAGGAAAGAACATAATTTGACATTAGAATATACTCTCACTTGGTATTAAAGGTACTCCCCAAATTAATTAACTATAATTGAGAAAATTATTTGAACCTCTCTGAGCCTCAGTTTCTGTGTATGTAAAATGGCATGGCTATGCAAATTCCACTAGTTTGTTGTGAGAATTAAATAAGACAATGTAATAGCATACTACATTTGGGTACGTACATATTTCTGGCATATATTTGGAAGTAGAAACTGAAAAAAGAGGAACTGGTAATAGTGGTTGCCTGTAGGGAGGCTAGGAGAGAGATTTGGTAATGTATAAATTTTACATTTTTAATTTTGTATCATTTACAACTACTCAAAAAATGTTAGTTTTAAAAGGACCAGTATTAACAAAGCCAGTATATTTATTGTTATAGAAAAGGTTGCTTAACAAATGTGAAAATGTAAAAGTATTCCCATACCCTTCCACTCTCAAGAAGTAGCTTTCATCCATGCCATGTCGGGGGTGTGTATGTGTGTGTGTGTTTGAGAGACATATTTTTTTCCCTCTGTTTCTAATTACTCTGCTATGCTGTGAGTGGAATTTGCTTAAGGTGTTAACAACATAATGGCTTGGTCTTTAGGTTTGTTTGATTTTTGCTCACATCCATGATACACTTTACACCTGTGTTAGTAATGCTGTGATTTCATCAGGAAATATTTTTTTTCCACCTTCTGTTTCTTCTCACCACACCCTTTTTAGGAATTGTAATCCAATACATTAACTGATCTAAGCCATGTTTTTACTTCATTTTGAGCTGTGAACAGAAAGTACAGAGTACATATGAACTTTTGTTTTTAACACATGCTTCTCAGGTAACACTGCCATGGTGGAAATGCAGTTCACTAAACTTTTTGTTCATCTCAGTAAAGAATGCTTTCCTTAGAGACAGTTAAGAAAGCTTACAGTTCAGAAAGAATGGCACTGTATTCAAATATGAAAGAGCAACTTTCATATTTGACAATTTCTAGCTTGTTAGTTACATCTGTCAGCACTAATTTATCTCAGTCTGATGTATTATTTTTGAGACATCAAACTGCCTATATGGTATTTTTGTAGAAAGACTTAACTTTGTTGGACAGAGTATCCACAACCACTTTTTGATGTGTATAACAATTCCTTGAGTATATTATTCTACCATCAATTTAATAAAATTGGACAGATATATTTTCTTTTCACTAGTAACTTAGTATATATGGGAAAACCCAAAAGTATGTATCTTAGCCATAATGCAATTTGAATCATTGTAAGTTAACATTTACCTATACTTAGGGTCATAAAATTGGAAAATTAACACGCATAATTTGATAACTTCATAAGTGATCTCAAACATACAAAAGAAGTTTGGCAAGTGAGCTTTTTTAAAAGAATAAAAAAAATATTTGTTCTCCAAATATAAGCCAACTAAGGTATGTAAATTGCTTAAACGCAGATATATATATATATATAATTTTTAAAATAAATTTATTTTATTTATTTATTTCTGGCTGCGTTGTGTCTTCGTTGCTGCACGCGGGCTTTCTCTAGTCACAGCGAGTGGATGCTACTCTTCGTTGCGGTGCGCGGGCTTCTCATTGTAGTGGCTTCTCTTGTTGCGGAGCACGGGCTCTAGGCGTGCGGGCTTCAGTAGTTGTGGCACATGGGCTCAGTAGTTGTGGCTCACGGGCTCTAGAGTGCAGGCTCAGTAGTTGTGGCGCACGGGCTTAGTTGATCCGTGGCATGTGGGATCTTCCCGGACCAGGGCTCGAACCTGTGTCCCCTGCATTGGCAGGAGGTTCTTAACCATTGTGCCACCAGGGAAGCCCTATACTCAGAAATTGTCAGATCATTTCAGATAGCCAAAGAATGTAATAAGTCTTTAATACAGGGTAGAATACACAGTTACACTAAATGAAGTATAGTCTGAGTTGATACTATATATCTGCTTAAAGAGAATGAAAGAGTAGGATATTCTACCACCTATACAGTTGGACCAAATAAAAAATATGTCATACAATTTCTGGAGGAGTCATCCTTGATAAGAATCCTATAGACATCTGAGCAGAAAATCTGATCTAAGGCCTGGTGTAAAGGAACAGTTAGTGATATTGAGCATTGACAACATGAGAATGTGCCCTCATGCCCACCTAATCATCTAGTGCCCTCCAGCTCATAGATATCATGTTGACTCTTGCTAAAAACAATATTTGAGTAGGAGGTAATTTCCTATGACTGGAGGCAACTGGTGCCTTAACTACAACCTTCCTTTGGTTTCTAAGTCAACTCTTTATAAATTATGTCTTTAGTAATAAATTCAGGCACTAGCTCTTCTACTGATGAACTCTTCTAACTCTTCTACATTCTCTGAGTGACCTACTTATCTGTTGTCAAAAGAGAAAGAAAATCAGTCTTTCTGCCTTTGCCTTCATTTATATTGTTTTTTTGCCTTCCTCATGTGGGAATGGATCAAAAAAGAGTCATAAGTTATAAAACAGCTAAACAAATGAATATGAGAAACAAATACATATCAATATCCAAATAATGTTTATTTGGTTACAGTTTTCGTTATTTCAACTCTATCTGGAATAGAGTTTACATATAATAGCAGCCATAATTATGAATTTTACTCACACTGAAAAAGCTAAATGAAAAAAACAATTAACTGATGATATTCTTTACTCTTCCATTTCTGATTACACTTACTGTTAGGCGTGGTCTGGCTACAGTCTGATATGAAATTGCTCAGTTTTCACCTTTTGGTTGTTCTGTTTTCACCTTTCATGATTTTCATCACCTAACGTGGTTGAGGGGGCAATGAGGTTCAACTAGTAATTTAATACTTTTGATTTTTCGAGGTAAAGAGGATACAGGTCACCCTATGACAGACAGGTGTTCCAACATGAAAGTATTTGAAATTGACATGAACATTTTAGGCTGCTTTCACAACACGTTTTTAACTAACATTCTCTCGTTCACCTGAAGTTTAAAAATTCATCACTTCTATCAATCAATTATTTGTAAAAAGATAAGGTGTCAACCTTAATAAAAATGTTATAGTGATTGAATATGGGTTAAAATTAAGTAGACCGTATGCATTAAAATGTTTCAAAGTACCTTTGAAACTTATAGATAGCTTGTTCATAGTGTTTTTGTGCCTTTCGAAAAGGGTTATTTCTTTACCTTGTGGGCATATAGAACATTATTTTAGCATATTATGGTGAGAGCAACTCAGATTTGAGCAACTTGATATTTAATTAAGTAAAGAGAAGACAAGATGCTTTTGAATCCCAAAGATACCATACTATGGCAATTTATGGTGTCACATGAGTACCATCCATTTAGCTAGTAATTTGTACTTAATACATTGTCAAACCATCACTTTTATTTGTCTTGATTCACAACAATTCAAAATAAGTGATCAATTTTTAAAAACTCAGTCTCTAAGATAAGGTGTCTTTCTATTAATATTTAAAGTTATAACTCGGCATTTCTCAGTGATTCTGTCTATGTAGCTATTCTGCACTGCTTTGGAAGTTTTCCAAAGCCTGATACCTTCAAACACATCAGAGAACCAGAGGTTCTACCGGAGGAATTAATTTAGTTTGGACCACTGAAAATGCCTATTTTCGTTTCAAAGCCCTTTATTTGCAAGTGAGAATTGTGGGTGTGAACAAAGATATCACATAAGGGATCAGACTAATTAGACTTTCCCAAAGGTATTGATAACTGAAGATGCACAGAAAGTTTCTGATTGATACACAAGAAAGTCCTTTGGAAATTATAGTGGTATACAAATGTTTTAAGTTATAATTTATGTATGCCTACTTTGTCTTCTGAGTATTTTTCGAGTCAATGAATTCAGAAACATTAGCGTATCCAAATAATCAACAAGATAATAGTAGGTTTTACTGTCATTATGGTAGATTATTTGGAGAAAATATTACATTTATTGTTGTTTTGTTTTGCTGATAATTCACTGTAAGCAAGCAGGCAATAATGCATTTTCTGGATGGAATAATAGGCACTTTTTGTTTAAAGGAAAGAAAATGTCATTTTTACAAACTTCAGTTTATTCAACAGTGGTATGGTGTATATTTAGTATAAGAGGCTTGGGTTAAACGGGCCTGGGTTTGAACTTTCACCTTGACTTGCCTAGTCATTAGCTGAGCAACCTTGGGTTTCTTGAGCTGTAAAATAGGGATAACATTTACGTCATGGGGTTGTTGACAGAACTAAATGAGATAATTTGAAAGTGTCAAGCCAGCACCTGACTACCCTGCAAGCACAAATGGTATTCAGTAAATATTAACTGCTCTTTCTCCTTATTTCTTTTTCCTTTCTATTCCAACCTTCTGATTATGATTCTCCCATTATTAAACTCTGACCTAGAGTTAATTCAACTTAAGTAGAAATGAGTCAAAGCACAACAGAATCTTGAGCTGTAGTGATTATGGCCTGCATTTATCAAAATACCCCCTTCTTCAAACACATTTCGGTTATATCTGAAACTATGTGGTGGACTTGTTTTTGGATTGTATGATAGCTCATACCAAGTTAGAACATTTTTCCCACTTGATATACTAAAAAATGAAAGGCAAGAAAAATTTCTGGCAAGGAAAATATTAGTCTTCTCTAAATTATAGCAAAATCTCATTAATTTAGATCCCACTAAAAAGGAAGTATATTAGAAATTTAATTTCCATTAAAATCAAAACTATAAGCAAGATTTTGCAATGAGACTTTACCCTAAAAAATAAAGATATTAGAACCATAGTAGTTTGAAACATATAAAAGCAGACAATGTGATGTATATAATTTGTGTTTTGTACTTTGTCTTTGCTCATAATAGAAAATATAAAAGTTCATGTTTTAGTAATGTGCACTGAATCATACTTTACTCAGTTTTTCAAAGTTAGTGCTAAATGAGTAGTGAGATACTCCCTTCAACAAAGACACAGGATAAACATAAGTAGCTTTGCATAATGATGCAGAGAGCATTAGCGTGGTCTTAACATGAAACTTGTATTTTGTGTTTTGTTTCTCTTGCCTTAATTGAATTCAAGTATGTGTATGTGGTTTTATTTTGTCACAACACAGATGGAGAATTATACTCTGGAACGGCAGCTGATTTTATGGGGCGAGACTTTGCTATCTTCCGAACTCTTGGGCACCACCACCCAATCAGGACAGAGCAGCACGATTCCAGGTGGCTCAATGGTAGGTGGTGCATGCCAGAGTGCAGGCACAAAGCATGGGCATCTATAGTAAGTCAGTGGAGAGCTTTCCTTGTACGGTGCAAACAGCATGAGTTGAGATTTAGTGTGCAGATAAATTCATGGTGGTGACTTCATGGCTGTGTGTGTGAGAAAGTGGGGCAAAAAGAGAAAAGAGAGATTAAAAATTTAAGAAAATATTTGCTTTGTGCCAAAACTAAAGTTTCTCAGTAGTTAACTATGGAAAGAAATAGATCTGGGCTGGAGCTACGGAAGGGAGGCAATGGAAAAAGATAAGATGACTTACCAATCTTGTCTTCCAGGGACACCACAACAAATCTCATGATGTAGTATTTTTTTTCCTCCACACCTCTCCTGTGGCCTTGAGAGCATAAGTTATTAAATGTTTGAAAAAATTGTTGTGCTAAAAGCATTACACTGAAAGTGGTTTTGAAAGGACTCTGTATCATTTCATTTGATTCTCCTTTAATCTTCCTAAAATTCTTTCTCCCGTTTTATAGGTTGGGAAATTAACACTAATATTTTATCTAAGATTACATCTAACCCAGTAGTAGATTTGGGGCAAGAACCCAGTTTCCTGACCTTTAGTCACTAGTGTCATACTTGATGAAGCAGATACTTTTTTAAAAAATTTATTTTATTGAAGTACAGTTGATTTACAATGTTGTTTTAATTTCTACTGTACACCAAACTGATTCAATTATACATATATATATATATATATATATATATATATATACATTCTTTTTCATATTCTTTTCCATTATGGTTTATCACAGGATATTGAACATAGTTCCCTGTGCTATGCAGTAGGACTTTGTTGCTTATCCATTCACTATATAATAGTTTGCAAGGCAGATACTTTCTTAATTCTCTTTTTCTTTTTAATACATAAATAAATTTACCATAGATGAAAATTATAAAATTTATATGCCAAAAATAAATAAATACTATTTTCATTCAGATTTTGAACCAAATAATCCTTATATAAGTCTTCCATGTAGAGGTTTTTTTTTTTTGGATTATTCATTTATGCATTCATCAAAGATTTTTTATAATCGTCCCCACCATATTTTCATGGTTATTTTTTATTGTTAAATAATGATCTCCATTTATATCTGCCTTCAGTCCTGTAAAATAAAGCTTCCCAGTCCCGAATCTTGCATTCATGAACTCTCCTTTGGTTTTACATGCCTCATTAATAAGGATGAAGCTCATGGCTTACAGTCCATCTATATACTCAGTAAGATGCTTGATTATCTCACTCTTTGAACTTCTGCCACACTTGCTTCTCCTGCACTTCTGGGGGTACCCAAAATTCATTTCACCTCTGTCTTTCACTGGTTTGTTAGAGAACAATCACAATATGCTCTAAAACCTCACTGAAATTTCAGGAGACCATGAGCCGTGTGTTTTTGTTCTTCTGTATCCCAATTCTAAAATGACTATTTAAATCATAAAACATACCTCAAATTACCTCAATCAGCATTTCATTCCTCCTGTAACAACATTCTGATTGTCCTGTTATTTTTCATGTATTAGTGAAAATGATGTGCCCCTTTACTTCCACCTTTGACCCTACTGCTTTTGCTCTTAATTGCATTGATTTTTTTCCATAAATTTACCCAATTTACTGTTTTTGCTGTTTTTATCTCTTCTTCACCACTGATTTCTTCCCTGACCTGCAAACATGTTTGTCTACCCTATCCATACTCTTCTTTTAATCATGGTGTACCACGAGGTTCCTAGATATCTAAGTCCATAGCCTGGTTAGGAACTTGTTTTCTCAGCATTTTCACCAGCTTTAGCCATTTTCAACCTGACTTTGATCCCGTGAAACTGCTCCTCCTCCCCTAATGACTTCCTATGTTTTTTTTTTATCAGTCTCCATTTAGACAACCTCTCCTGTGGTATTTGTCACTTAACTAGCCCTTTCTCTTTAAAAGGGTCTGTTCTCTCAGTTTCCTGCATTTCCTGCTCTCCCAATTTTCTATTAAGTTTGACATTACTTCCCGGTTGCTGTTCTTCAAATGCAGATGATGCCTAAAATAATTCATGATTGAGTACAAACACTGTGGTAATCAAAAGGTACTGGACGTATAGTCAAATACCCACTTCGGGGGGTAGAGGAGGTAGAATGGTGCCCAGGTGACCATCTGAGAAATTAGAAGCCTCACTAAGGAAAAGAAAAATGCTGAGATCACGGTAAGGCTCTCTGTGTAAAGCCGTTGAAGACCCAAACTCTGAAATCCCAGAGGACAGTTTTGGAATATCCACTGTTAATTATTAAACCTAGGCTTTGTATGGACTCAAAATTAGTAGGAAAAAACCTCTTTCAATGTGGCTATCTGGTCTACTCTCAAACTGAAATATTTATGTAGGAGGGGAAAATGTTTGTGTTTTTGTTCAGCAAGAAGGAGACTTTGATCTACTAAGAACTCTAAAGGGCATACAGGCTTTCACTGTCCATGAGAAAGAAAATCTCATTAGAAGATGGAATAACATAAAGGAGAGTATAGTATCCATTTCATTTTCATGGCCTTGGAGGAAAAAAGTCATCAAGTTAAAGCTGCTATTGTGCTACGCACTCACATGTTGACAGCTGAGTCTGAAGAATTTACACTGTGGGAAAACAGTCATTGTCCGCAGCTCTGTACTTCATCTCTGCAAATG
This sequence comes from Eschrichtius robustus, assembly GCF_028021215.1. Classification (NCBI taxonomy): domain Eukaryota; kingdom Metazoa; phylum Chordata; class Mammalia; order Artiodactyla; family Eschrichtiidae; genus Eschrichtius; species Eschrichtius robustus. Next base: position 50,126,536 of record NC_090831.1, on the reverse strand, counting down.
TGTAGTTCATTTGAGAATTCAGTTATCAGTCTCTCAGCACTAAACGTGAGAACTGATTTTGCCAAATTAGCACAAAGGTTACATTTGACAGGGTGCAGAAACCAGAACTGCGGCAAGATGGAGGATGCAGACACATATGAGATAGAACCAAGGGACTGTGTGATACACAAGCCTCATGAAATTAAACGCCACTGAAGAACAAAATTGGAAACATAATGTTTACACATGCATGCATAAAATAAGTGAATTTTGAGGCATCAGCATAGACTACACAATCAGTTGTGCTGCCAGAAGTAATAAATTACTTTGCAAGGTACTTTTTGAAAGGTCTTCTGGGCTATTGAAATTACTTTTGGCACAGGACTGACTTTACTTTTATCAAATCAATTCAAACCAATTCAATTATTTTGGAAGAATTAGTTGGCCTATTTCAGATGACTTTTAATTTGTGTTCTTGCTAAACAAAAATAAAAAACAAAACTGTTGTGTAGAATTGGATCTTGAAATGTCTCAATTTTTATGGAATTTCACTATTTTCATAATTACTCACTAAAGTTTACATTTTTATAATAGTAGCAATAAAGGCTTAAATTCAGTTTCATTTTACCAGGAAACATTAGGAATTAAGTAACAAACTTTTAGATGAAGAAACATGAGAGATGGAATCTATTGATTTTTTCCATAACTGCTTTTTAAAAATCATCCTTTACGCTAGCCCCTAGTTTAAGATTGCTAGATGTTAGAACAACTTTTGATTCCAGAAAATGTACTGGTATGAGTTGGACCTGATGTGCTAAAATTCACTGTTTTTTTCTTTTTGCTTCATAAATTCTCTTAATATTATATAGCTTTAAACTTCAATTCTAATTTTGGTTTACTAACAGTGTAAAAATTAGGTAAAATTTCTCTCTGTATGTTCGTAGTAAAAAACCAAGTTTACCCTGCTGTTATAGTAATGATTTCTTATCATTTATTGTGTAAGTATCACCTAGTTCTTGTACATATTAGTCATTCATTAGAGCAGATGGATAGCTAACCCACATTTATTTTTCTATTTGATAGACACTATTTCTAACATTGTTTATTTATGTCTTGGACTAACATTGGAATGCTATATGATAGAAGGAAAGACTACAGTCTTTAGAGTGAGACACTGTTTTACCTTGACCTTGTACCTATTCATGGGTTTATAATACTACCTACCTCTTAGAGTTGTGAAAAAATTGACTACGTGATAATGCGTATAGAGTACTAAGCAAGTGATTGGCATGTAGTAAGCACTTAATAAATGGGAGTTTTTTCTGTATCCTTTATCCCACTTCCATTGGGTGGAGCATGCTTAGTAAGCTTTGTCAGACTCATTCTGTGAGTGATTATATTTGAGTCAGGGTGAAAGGGCAGTCAGAGCTGGGTTTAATACATGAAACCACATGGATCCTTGAGAGAGCCAAGGCCCAGTGCACACAAACAGACCTAATTACAGTGCCCAGAGTGTGAGACCTTCCTACTCATTTCAGGAAGACCTGTTTTCTTTTAGTGGAATTTCCTAAAAGGATTGTGCCTGTGGATAGACCAACTCACTTGCTTTTTTTCCTGTAATTGAAATGGTATGCGAGTCATCATTCCACTTCCTCTCACTTGTAACACTCATACCAGGATGGCTTGCCCTTATTGGAATCAGCATAGCTTCCTCTGTGGTCATGCACTAGGATATTTCATGTTCTCTAAAGTTTCAAATTTCTCCACAAGATATATTTTTTTGAAAATAGAACCAAGAAATGTAACTGCAAATAAATTCTGAGAGCACAAATTAATACTGCATTGTACCAGATACCTAATCTTAAATCACTTGTATAACTCTTTTGATATACTATTTTAATTCTACCATCTTTAAAGGCATGAACTGTATCAGAGTATCTAACTGGATTTTTTTAATAAATAAAGTTAATCATCTAGTTTGGCATAATGTCAGACTTATTTAATGATACCATTTTGAACTATTTCTCTGACTTAAGTTAGTAATATTTTGCTGACCTTGAGGAAAAAAGCCCTCTGGACGCCTTACTCTATGGTTACATGAGCAGATGAGTGTTATAGATGTTGAGTGACCATTCAGTTGAAACAACAAGAGCAACCACAAACATCCTCTATGAAAGAAGCAACAAAGATAGAGTCTTTTTTAACTTTTGAATTACATATTCTATGAATTACATTCTGTATTAATTAGTTAACAATTCTGAAGTATCAGTGCATAGAGTCACAAATAAAAATGTTAGTATTTTTGGTTATTTTTAGTGAAATCATGCTGAAACATGGATATGTAATAGTTTAAAATAAGTATCCATAACTATATCTAAACACAACCTATTAGTTATGGTTTTTTCCTTATGAATCTATTACCAAGAAAAATTTTCCTGCTGATAAAGAATGCCCACCTGCCAGAAATACAATTTTTTCAAAAAATACATACCATGAAATTATTCTACTCTCTAAATGATGATAAATTTAATACAGTCACTAAATATGCCTTCTTTTTCTCATAAAGAGACAAGTTACCAAAATATACCTTTACTTGCTCTTCTTTTCTGAGGACCTATTTTCTGTGTCACATTTTATCTAAGGACCATGATCACTATTAACCAGTTTTGTTTGAAATTACTTTGCACTTATGAGAAAAAAATGAATAAAACTTTGGAATAAAAATTAACTCATTAGTGGCAATGTTTGGAAGATGATTTTTTTTTCAGGCCGCTGAGAAAATGTAGCTGAATAAAATTGTTAGGATATGCTATTTTAACATTTTTTAATGATGGGCTAAAAAGTACAACCCTCAAGTATGGCACATTAATCACAAATTTTGAACCACTTATTTCAGAATTTATAGTTGAATGGTGAGAGTAGAAAATAATATTTAAGGGTATGATTACATTTACTAAAGAAAATTCTACTTTTTAACTTAAAATTGATGAAAATGTATAAAAGTGAGACAGTATCTTGGAAAATTCTTTAAATTATAGCCAGCTCTCCTTTTCTCTTGGTTCTTAACATTATTTTTCTCTCGTCTCACCATCAGCTTAATGAATACAGAGCCTGTCTATACCAATTTCCTCTTCTAGAGTCACTACATTCAGAGCTTGGTGGGCCTCAATAGGGATTTACTGCTGACTGAGTAATCTGGGTTCATGTGTGCAGTGACATCAAGCAAGAGATTTACCCTGAGAAGTGGATGCCGTGACAATGCGTGTAACCATGGTGTGACTGGCCTCTCTGACATGGCTCTCAAAAGCTTTCCCTCTGTGAAAACAGAAGCCTGTTTGCAAATTAATTAGTTTCTGGCGGCAGCTTGATTGTTGACCCAGAGTTTGTAGAGTGGAAAAACAATCAGATTAGTGTGCTCAGGGTAAAAGACCAGTGTGCAGTTGCGTGTGGCTTGCTCAACTATTGAAACCATGAATGGACTGAAACAAATTCTTTTCTGAGAAGCCTAGGCAGAGGTTAAGTGTGATGAGCCTAGAGCTCCCAACAGCAGGGGTGGGGGAATTAAAGGATTTTAGCCAGATAAAGCTGGATGATGGCAAGCAATGCCATTGAATTTTAATAGCATGGATAGTTTTGACCAAATAAAACAAAAAACAAAAAAACACTTGTTACGTTGTTCTAATCCCTCTGAGTAGAAGGAATAAGTTTACAATATTATTAAATGTAGGTTTGACACAAATACTTTCATAGTAGAAAATTTCAGAAGCTTTCAGATGGGAAGGTTTTAATTAAATTTGTCTCAAAGGCTAATATGATAATATCTAAATGAAAAACTGTTCTGAAGTAACCTGCCTTTTTATGTTGATAAAATTTTTGTTGATATATTTACCTCAGCTGCTTTCTGAGGTGTAATCCTCACATGCCCAATAAAATTAATCCTGAGTCAAAGAGAGATGTTGGCTCATGAGAATACATATTCTGCTATCTACTTTTGCAAATATCAAATTAGGTAACCGTGCCAAGGAATGATGTCTGCAATCTTAGGACGAAAAAATTCTGCATACAGTTTTTGATGATTAAAATTTGTTTTAGTCAATAAATTATTGTTTATGCTTCATTTTGTAAGATTACCTAACACAATAAGCCATATATACTCTTCCTTTTTAGATACCACTGGCAGATGTCTCCCTAAATACAGCTCTGATGGCTATCACAGTACTTTCCCATTCAAAAATCATTTATATCTCTCAATTTACAAGTGAATTGAATCCAGATTTCGCTGCCTGTCACGTTCTTTGTCATGCAATCCTAAATGACCTCTCCAACATTAAACACTTAACAGACTCAAATAGGGTCGGTTGCCCTTAAATTTACTATCATTTTCGTATAACCATACCGTTCTCTCAGTGGATTTTAATCTTTCCCACCTTTGAATCCCAAGAGCACGTATATGCATGTTTCGATTTATCACAGGGCCTACCACTTTGCCTTGCAATCTAGGATATGCCAAATAAGAAACTCTTCAATGAATCTGCTTTGCAGGCTCTGGGGTCAGATGGCCTGAGTTTGTATCCCAGGTTCTCCATCTACCGCCCTCGTGACTTGGGGGGTAATTTATGTTACTTATTTTCATCACCCATTTATGATTTGTAAAATAGGGTTAATAACTAATACACTGTTTTTCTGAAGATGCGTGAGACAGTCCTCATAAGTTACTAAGAACAGTGTCTAATAATATGGTAGATGCTCATTATAACTGTGGTTGCTGCTGGCATTTGCATACCAGCTCTATACATAGAACACAGTGCACATTTGGAGAATTAATACAGAGAACCAGCCTGAAGGTTATGTTTGCCTTTCTTAATCTGTTCTCAGGCTATTTTGTTTTGTCTTATTTAATTGACTATTGTCAATATATGGGCACTTAATACATCAAAAATATATAAAATATTTGTCTTTAGTATTAAAATAGTATATAAACTTTTAGTCAAAGTGAGCTTAACAAAATTAGCAGATGAAACAATGAAATGGTGAACCAAGGGTAAATTTCAATAAAATGTGTTTTCCTAAGTATTAATTTAGCTCTATGAAGTGCAATACTTACCACTTAAGTAAATAAATCATTAGGTTAATTCTTTTAGTTTTCCGATATAATTTTTAAAAAAACATTGCATTGTTGCGTCTAGGATATTCATTTATCCTGCCGTATCACAGCTTAGCTTTTAACTTTTTTCATGTGAAGACGTCGTCTGTAACCTTTGGTGTGGTGGTTAAGAGCATGGAGTCTATGGAACTTGACCGCCTGACTTGGGCACTAACTGAGCAGCTGGAGACAGCTACTGTAAGCTACCTGTGCTCAACGTCCCTTTTTTCAAGTGGAAACGATAATCGTTCCTCCCTATTGGGTTGTTATGAGACTTATGCATAAGTAAATTTCTATAAAGCCCTTGGAAAAGAGACTATTCTTACCAAAAACAAAACAAACAAACAAAACAACTCGGTTGATGTTAGCTTATTCCATAACATTATGTAAGAATTTTAAATAATAGAAAAATAAAAATACCTAAATATGTCAACTCACTAAAGATGTAGTAGAATGTACAGTCTCACTTAACTGAACAGCCATGTATTTCTAGGAAAGCCATGAAAATGGCTTAAGGAACACAAGACAAGATGAATTGATAGTGATCTATGCCCTTTCCTTAGACCGAGTCTATACATACATGATTTCTTGTCTAACGATGTGAGTACATTTTGATAAAATAGATCTACTACTCTTTTGCTTCAAGAAAGGGAAAAAGGGTTTTTTTTTCTAAGTTTAGAAATATACTAAGTTACTTACATATGACACTGAAATGCTCTAAACTTCATGTATCAACTAAACATAAATTACAAAATGTTATGCAGAAGAAGGGTCTTTAAAATATTTTCCGGGTAATATTAGTAAGGAAGATTTGCATGTGTTTAGATGCCCTTAAAAGAAACATTTTTAACTTAGAATTGTTTGTGTCACTATATGATTTAAGTAACTAGACAAGAGAAAATCACATCCCTTCACTTCCCACCCCGGCCTCCCCCACCTTCCTTTCAGCAGTCTATCAACTTCCTGTGGCACTTTTGGATCAACACATAAATTCTGCATTTTAAACACTATAACATTTTACATATGGTAATATTATTATTTTAAAATATATTTATGCAAAAATAAAGATATGCATTTGAAAACTATAGTTTATTAGTAGTAGTAATCTTGTAAATTGATTAGTATAAATTTTTTATTCATTAGAAGTATAATTTTTATTATTTTGTGATGATTTACTAAATCATAACTATTTTGGCATTTAATGTAGGCTGTTAGCATAAGGGATTCATCAAAAATGTGTCGCTTCAATATGTTTATAAATTTGTCTAAATTCACATAAGCGTAATCTCTTTCACCTCATTTAATTACTAATATTTTTGCCTTCTTTTTTACTTTTATTTTTTAAATTAATTTTTATTGGAGTATAGTTGATTTACAATGTGGTGTTAGTTTCTGCTGTACAGCAAAGTGAATCAGTTATACACATATATATATCCACTCTTTTTAAAATTATTTTCCCATAATGGTCATTACAGGGTATTTAGTAGACTTCCCTGTGCTGTACAGTAGGTTCTTATTAGTTATCTATTTTACATATAGTATTGTGTATATGTCAATCCCAGTCTCCCAATTTATCCTTCCCCGCCTTCCCCCTTGGTAACCATAAGTTTGTTTTCTACGTCTGTGACTCTGTTTCTGTTTTGTAAATAAGTTCAGTTGTACTATTTTTTTAGATTCCACATATAAGCGATATCATATGGTATTTGTCTTTCTCTGACTTATGGATAAAGAAGATGTGGTACATATATACAATAGAATATTACTCAGCCATAATTACTAATTTTAAAAAATGTTAGGGTTTCAATATCAAAGAGAACCATCCCTTTTTGTACATTTAAAATCCTCACCTGAATGTGCATGGGAAATTCGTGACAGCCAATTTAGCTTTCCCTCTGAAACCCACACTGCCTTTTTCTGCTTAGCGTACAATAGGATTGAAGTGACAGACAGTACAGAGCTGTATTTGGGGGCTCGTATGTTGTGTTTTGACCCATTTACAATTTAGTAAACTTGAATCTAAGTGATCCTGAAAGTTATTAATGCCAAGACTGATATCAAATGATTACTGCCACTTAATTGCTTAACACCTGTAGAGTTTATTTATCAGTGTGTTTTCTAAACACATTTAAGAATGAATGAACAAATTATACTCACGTTTTGCAGGACAAGAAAGTAATCTTCTAAGTCAAACAAAAATGACAGTATTCTGAAAATAGGAAACAAAACATAGAAATTACCACAAAACCTTATTTTGGGATGAATTAAAGGGACATCTAGTCATACTAATAACTCAAATTATAAAATTTGGACTTATGAGGCTAGGATGAACCAATAAGGTACAGAACATCTTTGATCAATGACTTTTATGTATTTGCAGTAATCATATTAAATATTTTGATGGAGGAGAAATTATTGAAGTAGTGGAATATTGCTGTTTGCCATAAGAAAGCTAATGACTGACCTCCCTGTTGTTACTTCTGTTGATTTCCTTTAAATAAAATAAAAGGGAAAATCACATTCTTTATAAATATCAAGGTAAATATACAGCCAACTCTGATCAACCAATCAGTGCCCAAATTAAGAAAATTGTAATATAACTGGATGTGAAAGCCCTTGAGATGACTGTATGTTAATGAATCTTAAAATGTGAACTGATTTTCCATTTTTTTCCAAACTGGAACTACCTTTACTGTTTTTCTGGTTTGTTTCTGATTCCTGAGTAAGAGCAACCTGTAGAAGGCAGTTGAAAAGACTGGCTGGAGCTAGGAATTTGACAGCAGGAAATAGAACAAGAATGGCAGACCGTTAGGGCGTCTAGTTTTAATGTCCTACAATGCTGAGGTCATTTGGTAGTGATAGAGCAGAGGCAGTACCAAAAAAGAGGGTAGCCATGTCATAAAGATGTGCAAAATCTCTACTAAATTTAATAGTTTTGATTAATTTTGTCATCTCGATTTTGTATAAATGTGCTGCAGCTCCATTAGTCAATTCTGCCTGTTAGCTACTCATGAATTCCCAAACTGTTTGTCCTTGGAAGGATCACACTTTGTTAGCAGTAGATGTCACTAATATGTTAGTAAAGAATATTCTGTTAAGAATAGCAAAATGAAACTTCCTTTAATACACTTTAATACAACTAAGAAAGCTGACTATGGCATTGCTATTAAGCTTGATTACTTGTAACTATTACTTATTTCCTAGGATGGGAAAACGTAGGTAATCATTAAAAGAAAAAAGTTTCTAAAAAACATACCTATCCACTATTTGTATGGAGTCAGAAAAGAAAGATAATAATTACGGAGGAATAAAGGGAGAAAAGAAAAGAGTAATTCCTAATGGTTAATAATAACTTCCTGAATAGATTTTGTCATTATCACTTAACTATAGTAATAACATCTGTCACTGTAAGAAAATTTATGACATCACAAACTGAAATTAAAATCCTTAAACTACACCATTGTCTCGTATCTAAAAGTCTAACCCTGAAGTTTATAATGTAAGTTAGATGTGATATATATTAAATAATTTTTACAGTCTCAGAACATTGCAAAATATTATTGGAACATATATTAATTCCTGGGCCATTTTATATCTGACCATACGGTTGTCAGTAAAAACAATGAAACGCCATGTAACATGATAAAGGTAAAATAGCTAAGTTATTAATGAGAAGTTAAGAATAGATCACTTTTAGGTGAACTAAACTGTCAAATTTAATTACTGTTTACAATGTATTTATTTTCTGTTTTTTAATGAGTATTTTTAGTTTCCCCAAGCCTAGTCCCTTGTCAGCTCATTCAGCAGTGTTTTCTATTTCTCTGTATATAACTTAAGTATATCAGTCAACACAGTTACTAACATAGAATGCTACTCTTTCCTCTGTACCCTACAGTTCTACTGGAAGTGCTCCTAGATAACTGATATTAGCACAACGAATAGCTAGCTACGTTTGCTAGCTACTAACATTATTCTGGCCAACTTCCATTTTCTGTACACATTAAGCACTCTCTAGGTACCAAGAACTATTATAAGAAACAGCTGAGTAAGAGAGATCCCTGCCCTCCAGGATAATACTAATAGAACTCTTTATCAAAGGAAAACCCTGGAAGTCTTAGCACATCTATGGGATTATATGCATATATGTCCAAGAAGTCTTAATATCTTAAAAACATTGTTTAACTCATAATGTGAGAGAGAAGGTACTATCCATTTTTCTTTCAGTGAAACATGAATTTTTTGATTCAGTTGATTTTCAGGCTTTGAGTATCAGAACCACTGACTGTCTGAGGTTTTTACTGTAAAATGATTTGACAACTTATGAGGAAGGCTATTTTTTGTCCATATATCTGTGGTCTTCTGTTAGTGAATATGTATATAAGACAGTTCAAAATCCAAGAAATTGGAAACCCCCTTTTTTTAAGTTTTGAGGAAAAGGTTGGGAATCTTTTGGAATCAGAAAAACTGTACATAATATGACTATAGATTTTTAGAAGGTATTATTTTCATGGCATACGTTTCTAATTATAAATAAATTTTTAAGAAGGGAAGTCATCGGAAAATAGTGAGACCAAAAAAAGATTGGTGGTGAGAGAGAATTAGTTAAGGAGTGGAGAGAAACTAGAAACAATATTCTTTTATATTCAAGTATTTTAGCAGAAGTTCTAAATGCTTCTAGATGTTCTAGAAATTCTAGATGTTCTGGGCTGCTGTCCAGTAAGTAAGTAAATAAGGTCACTTAAATTGGTCTCTGAGCATTAAAAGATATACATAAAAAATTACGAATTAATCATTAGCAACAATCATGGTTCTTGACCCGTTTTCCAAGAGTAAAATCATTTAATTTGTTTTAAAACTTTAATTTCTAATTTGATTATTTAAAGCAGTGGTTGAATAAGAGCTTAAAAATGCATGTTCTGAACAGTTTTCTTAGGTAAATTTATTGTCTTCATTGATTTAACACACTATTTGCTATAGAATTTTTATATATCACTAGTTATACTGCCTTTCTTTTCTATCATAAAACAGAAAGTGTAGTAATTTTCCAGTTCCTTTGGGTTTTATTATATAAATCTATAAATTGTTTTGTTGTCATACTCTTACCTGCCTTTCTCCTTACATCTGCTCTGTAAACATTTTAGTGGGGGTGTGGTCACAGTAACAAATGGAGGGATATTATTTAAAAAGATGAGGAAATCATTCTCTCGCTGTTTTAAACTAATATATGTAAACATTTCTTATTATATGGTCTAAGAAATTTATTCCAAGAACATGTAATTATATAAGGCTCAGAGCATGGCTCAGACAATGGTTGTATTTATAGTTTAATACTTACTCCATGGAAAAATGTAGAAATCGTAGGTCCGCTAGAAAGTAAAACTAACTTAGTCTATATTAAAGACATTAGAAACCATTTCTTAGTGTTACTGAAATAAAGGGAAACAAACCCTGTATTTATTAAAAACAAAGTTGAGAGTATCAAATTGGTTTAGAAAATACCTTTATTAGTCTTGAGTAGGTATCTATGGAAACAACTCTATATTAGCCCTCAAAATATATAAGCATTATTAAAGCAGAAACAATAGGGAAAAGTTGCAGGAAAGAAAAGAGGAAAAGGAGATGGAATGCTTGCACTGAACAGAAACCACAAATTGAATTAAGCATTAGCACCAATTTTATCACATTTTTTTAAAAAATTAATTTATTTATTTATTTTTGGCTGTGTTGGGTCTTCGTTTCTGTGCAAGGGCTTTCTCTATTGTGGCAAGCAGGGTCCACTCTTCATCACGGTGCGTGGGCCTCTCACCACCGCGGGCTCTCTTATTGCAGAGCACAGGCTCCAGACGCACAGGCTCAGTAGTTGTGGCTCACGGGCCCAGTTGCTCCGCGGCATGTGGGATCTTCCCAGACCAGGGCTCGAACCCGTGTCCCCTGCATTGGCAGGCAGATTCTCAACCACTGCACCACCAGGGAAGCCCATTAGCACCAATTTTAAATTGCATCCACCACACTGCAAATGCTTGACATTTAGTGTTATTACCCAGGATGTTTGAAAGTTTTAATAATTAAAGCAATAATTTGAGAAATTGATGTTTTTACATAAAGAAATAATTGAAATAATCATGCACAACTGAAATCCTATGTTTGTATAGTGTTTTATATTCTTCAAAGTGCTTCCTATAAGATCATTTCGCCCTCCCCAAAACCCTGTGAAATAGAAAACTGCAAGTAATAAAATTTAAGTAATCTGCAAGAGGTCAGAAGTAACCTTGTATCCAGTGAAAACTGAGATGAAATTCATACCTTCTGACTCTCTCTTCCCTTTCTAACGTGTTCATTTTATTATTTACCATTACTAAAACTTGCATCTTTCTGTTCTTTGCTAAAGCTTTTTCATGTAGGAAATTTTTATCAAGTTATAGACTTTGGTGTTTGTTTTTTTTTTCCCTTCCCCCTCCCCATATCCTCAAGTCCATTCTCTAGTAGGTCTGTGTCTTTATTCCTGTCTTGCCCCTAGGTTCTTCATGACCATTTTTTTTTCTTATAGATTCCATATATATGTGTTAGCATATGGTATTTGTTTTTCCCTTTCTGACTTACTTCACTCTGTATGACAGTCTCTAGGTCCATCCACCTCACTACAAATAACTCAATTGTGTTTCTTTTTATGGCTCAGTAATATTCCATTGCATATATGTGCCACATCTTCTTTATCCATTCATGTGTCAGTGGACACTTAGGTTGCTTCCATGTCCTGGCTATTGTAAATAGAGCTGCATTGAACATTTTGGTACATGTCTCTTTTTGAATTATGGTTTTCTCAGGGTATATGCCCAGTAGTGGGATTGCTGGGTCATATGGTAGTGCTATTTTTAGTTTTTTAAGGAACCTCCATACTGTTCTCCATAGTGGCTGGATCAATATACATTCCCACCAACAGTGCAAGAGGGTTCCCTCTTTTCCACACCCTCTCCAGCATTTGTTGTTTGTAGATTTTCTGATGATGCGCATTCTAACTGGTGTGAGGTGATGCCTCATTGTAGTTTTGATTTGCATTTCTCTAATAATTAGTGATGTTGAGCAGCTTTGCATGTGCTTCTTGGCCATCTGTATGTCTTCTTTGGAGAAATGTCTATTTAGGTCTTCTGCCCATTTTTGGATTGGGTTGTTTGTTTTTTTTTAATATTGAGCTGCATGTGACCTCTTTATATATTTTGGAGATTAATCCTTTGTCCATTGATTCCTTTGCAAATATTCTATCCCATTCTGAGGGTTGTCTTTTCGTCTTGTTTATGGTTTCCTTTGCTGTACAAAAGCTTTGAAGTTTCATTAGGTCCCATTTGTTTATTTTTCTTTTTATTTCCATTTCTCTAGGAGGTGGGTCATAAAGGATCTTGCTGTGACTTATGTCATAGAGTGTTCTGCCTATGTTTTCCTCTAAGAGTTTGATAGCATCTGGCCTTACATTTAGGTCTTTAATCCATTTTGAGTTTATTTTTGTGTATGGTGTTAGGGAGGGTTCTAATGTCATACTTGCAAATGAAACTGTCCAGTTTTCCCAGCACCACTTATTGAAGAGGCTGTCTTTTCTCCACTGTATATTCTTACCTCCTTTATCAAAGATAAGGTGACCATATGTGCGTGGGTTTATCTCTGGGCTTTCTGTCCTGTTCCATTGATCTATATTTCTGTTTTTGTGCCAGTACCATACTGTCTTGATTACTGTAGCTTTGTAGTACAGTCTGAAGTCAGGGAGCCTGATTCCTCCAGCTCCGTTTTTCTTTCTAAGATTGCTTTGGCTATTCGGGGTCTTTTGTGTTTCCATACGAATTGTGAAATTTTTTGTTCTACTTCTGTGAAAAATGCCAGTGGTAGTTTGATAAGAATTGCATTGAATCTGTAGATTGCTTTGGGTAGTAGAGTCATTTTCACAATGTTGATTCTTGCAATCCAAGAACATGGTATATCTCTCCATCTATTTGTATCATCTCTAATTTCTTTCATGAGTGGCTTATAATTTTCTGCATGCAGGTCTTTTGTCTCCTTAGGTAGGTTTATTCCTAGATATTTTATTCTTTTTGTTGCAATGGTAAATGGGAGTGTTTTCTTAATTTCGCTTTCAGATTTTTCATCATTAGTGTATAGGAATGCCAGAGATTTCTGTGCATTAATTTTGTATCCTGCTACTTTACCAAATTCATTGATTAGCTCTAGGAGTTTTCTCATGGCATCTTTAGGATTCTCTATGTATAGTATCATGTCATCTGCGAACAGTGACAGCTTTACTTCTTCTTTTCTGATTTGGATTCCTTTTATTTCTTTGTTTTCTCTGATTGCTGTGGCTAAAACTTCCAAAACTCTGTTGAATAATAGGGGTGAGAGTGGGCAACCTTGTCTTGTTCCTATCTTAGTGAAAATGGTTTCAGTTTTTCACCATTGAGGACAATGTTGGCTGTGGGTTTGTCATATATGGCCTTTATCATGTGGAGGAAAGTTCCCTCTATGCCTACTTTCTGGAGGGTTTTTATCATAAATGGGTGTTGAATTTTGTAGAAAGCTCTCTCTGCATCTATTGAGATGATCATATGCTTTTTCTCCTTCAATTTGTTAATATGGTGTATCACATTGATTGATTCGGGTATATTGAAGAATCCTTGCATTCCTGGGATAAACCCCACTTGATCATGGTGTATGATCCTTTTAATGTGCTGTTGGATTCTGTTTGCTAGTATTTTGTTGAGGATTTTTGCATCTATGTTCATCAGTGATATTGGCCTGTAGTTTTCTTTCTTTGTGACATCTTTGTCTGGTTTTGGTATCAGGGTGATGGTGGCCTCATAGAATGAGTTTGGGAGTGTCCCTGCCACTGCTGTATTTTGGAAGAGTTTGAGAAGGATAGTTGTTAGCTCTTCTCTAAATGTTTGATAGAATTCGCCTGGGAAGCCATCTGGTCCTGGGCTTTCGTTTGTTGGAAGATTTTTAATCACAGTTTCAATTTCAGTGCTTGTGATTGGTCTGTTCATATTTTCTGTTTCTTCCCCGTTCAGTCTCGGAAGGTTGTGCATTTCTAAGAATTTGTCCATTTCCTCCAGGTTGTCCATTTTATTGGCATAGAGTTGCTTGTAGTAATCCCTCATGATCCTTTGTATTTCTGCAGTGTCAGTTGTTACTTCTCCTTTTTCATTTCTAATTCTATTGATTTGAGTCTTCTCCCTTTTTCTCTTCATGAGTCTGGCTACTGGTTTATCAATTTTGTTCATCTTCTCAAAGAACCAGCTTTTAGTTTGATTGATCTTTGCTATTGTTTCCTTCATTTCTTTTTCATTTATTTCTGATCTGATCTTTATGATTTCTTTCCTTCTGCTAACTTTGGGGTTTTTTTGTTCTTCTTTCTCTAATTGTTTTAGGTGTAAGGTTAGACTGTTTATTTGAGATGTTTCTTGTTTCTTAAAGTAGGATTGTATTGCTATAAACTTCCCTCTTAGAACTGCTTTTGCTGGATCCCATAGGTTTTGGGTCGTCGTGTTTTCATTGTCATTTGTTTCTAGGTATTTTTTGATTTCCTCTTTGATTTCTTCAGTGATCTCTTGGTTATTATGTAGTGTATTGTTTAGCCTCCGTGTGTGTATTTTTTACAGGTTTTTTCCTGTAATTGATATCTAGTCTCATAGCGTTTTGGTTTCAAAAGATACTTGATACGATTTCAATTTTCTTCAATTTACCAAGGCTTGATTTGTGACCCAAGATATGATCTATCCTGGAAAATGTTCCATGAGCACGTGAGAAGAATGTGTATTCTGTTGTTTTTGGGTGGAATGCCCTATAAATATCAATTAAGTCCATCTTCTTTAATGTATCATTCAAAGCTTGTGTTTCCTTATTTATTTTCATTTTGGATGATCTGTCCATTGGTGAAAGTGGGGTGTTAAAGTCCCCTACTATGATTGTGTTACTGTCTCTTTCCCCTTTTATGGCTGTTAGTATTTGCCTTACGTATTGAGGTGCTCCTATGTTGGGTGCGTAAATATTTACAATTGTTATATCTTCTTCTTGGATCGGTCCCTTGATCATGATGTAGTGTCCTTCTTTGTCTCTTGTAATAGTCTGTATTTTAAAGTCTATTTTGTCTGATATGAGAATTGCTACTCCAGCTTTCTTTTGATTTCCATTTGCATGGAATATCTTTTTCCATCCCCTCACTTTCAGTCTGTATGTGTCCCTAGGTCTGAAGTGGGTCTCATGTAGACAGCATATATACGAGTCTTGTTTTTGTATCCATTCAGCCAGTCTATGTCTTTTGGTTGGAGCATTTAATCCATTTACATTTAAGGTAATTATCGATATGTATGTTCCTGTTACCATTTTCTTAATTGTTTTGGGTTTGTTATTGTAAGTCTTTTCCTTCTCTTGTGTTTCCTGCCTAGAGAAGTTCCTTTAGCATTTGTTGTAGAGCTGGTTTGTTGGTGCTGAATTCTCTTAGCTTTTGCTTGTCCGTAAAGGTTTTAAATTTCTCCATCAAATCTGAATGAAATCCTTGCTGGGTAGAGTAATCTTGGTTGTAGGTTTTTCTCCTTCATCACTTTAAATATGTCCTGCCACTCCCTTCTGGCTTGCAGAGTTTCTGCTGAAAGATCAGCTGTTAACCTTATGGGGATTCCCTTGTGTGTTATTTGTTGTTTTTCCCTTGCTGCTTTTAATATTTTTTCTTTGCATTTAATTTTTGATAGTTTGATTAATATGTGTCTTGGCGTGTTTCTCCTTGGATTTATCCTGTATGGAACTCTCTGTGCTTTCTGGACTTGATTAACTATTTCCTTTCCCATATTAGGGAAGTTTTCAACTATAATCTCTTCAAATATTTTCTCAGTCCCTTTCTTTTTCTCTTCTTCTTCTGGGACCCCTATAATTCAAATGTTGGTGCATTTAATGTTGTCCCAGATGTGTCTGAGACTGTCCTCAATTCTTTTCATTCCTTTTTCTTTATTCTGCTCTGCGGTAGTTATTTCCATTATTTTATCTTCCAGGTCACTTATCCGTTCTTCTGCCTCAGTTATTCTCCTGTTGATCCCTTCTAGAGAATTTTTAATTTCATTTATTCTGTTGTTCATCACTGTTTGTTTGCTCTTTAGTTCCTCTAGGTCCTTGTGAATCGTTTCTTGTATTTTCTCTATTCTATTTCCAAGATTTTGGATCATCTTTACTATCATTATTCTGAATTCTTTTTCAGGTAGACTGCCTATTTCCTCTTCATTTGTTAGGTCTGGTGGGTGTTTGCCTTGCTACTTCATCTGCTGTGTGTTTTTCTGTCTTCTCATTTTGCTTAACTTACTGTGTTTGGGGTCACCTTTTCACAGGCTGCAGGTTCGTAGTTCCCGTTGCTTTTGGTGTGTGTCCGCAGTGGCTAAGGTTGGTTCAGTGGGGTGTTTAGGCTTCCTGGTGGAGGGGACTAGTGCCTGTGTTCTGGTGGATGAGGCTGGATCTTGTCTTCCTGGTAGGCAGGTCTATGTCTGGTGGTGTGTTTTGGGGTGTCTGTGGCCTTATTATGATTTTAGGCAACCTCTGTGCTAATGGATGGGGTTGTGTTCCTGTCTTGCTTGTTGTTTGGCATAGGGTGTCCAGCACTGTAGCTTTCTGGTCTTTGAGTGGAGCTGGGTCTTGGCGCTGAGATGGAGATCTCTGGGAACTTTTCACCATTTGATATCATGCGGAGCTGGGAGGTCTCTTGTGGACCAGTTTCCTGATCTTGGCTCTCCCACCTCAGAGGCACAGCCCTGATCCCTGGCTGGAGCACCAAGAGCCTTTCATCCGCACAGCTCAGAATAAAAGGGAGAAAAAATAGAAAGAAAGAAAAGAAAAGGAAAGGAAAGAAAGAAGATAAAATAAATGAAATTAAAATAAAGTAAAATAAAATAAAGTTTTAAAAATAAAAAATAATTATTAAGAAAAAATTTTTAAAAAGTAAAAAACAAAAACGGACAGACAGAACCCTAGGACAAATGGTAAAAGCAACGCTATACAGACAAAATCAGACACAGAAGCATACACATACACACACACTAAAAGAGAAAAAGGGAAAAAATATATATATCTTTGCTGCCCTAAGTCCACCTCCTCAGTTTGGGATGATTCCTTGTCTATTCAGGTATTCCACATATGCAGGGTACATCAGGTTGATTGTGGAGATTTAATCCTCTGCTCCTGAGCCTGCTGGGAGAAATTTCCCTTTCTCTTCTTTGTTCGCATAGCTCTCGGGGTTCAGCTTTGGATTTGGACCCACCTATGCGTGTAGGTCGCCTGAGGGCCTCTGTTCTTCAGTCAAACAGGACAGGGTTAAAGAAGCAGCTGATTTGGGGGCTCTGGCTCACTCAGGCCGGGGGGAGGGAGGGGTACGGATGCAGGGCGAGCCTGTGGCGGCAGAGTCTGGAGTGACGTTGCACCAGCCTGAGGCACGCCGTGTGTTCTCCCGGGGAAGTTGTCCCTGGATCACGGGACCCTGGCAGTGGTGGGCTGCACAGGCTCCCGGGAGGGGAGGTGTGGATAGTGACCTGTGCTCGCACACAGGCTTCTTGGTGGCTGCAGCAGCAGCCTTAGCGTCTCATGCCCGTCTCTGGGGTCCACGCTGATAGCCGCGGCTCGCGCCCATCTCTGGAGCTCCTTTAAGTGGCGCTCTTAATCCCCTCTCCTCGAGCACCAGGAAACAAAGAGGCAAGAAAAAGTCTCTTGCCTCTTCAGCAGCTCCAGACCTTTTCCCGGACTCCCTCCCGGCTAGCTGTGGCGAACTAGCCCCCTTCAGGCTGTGTTCACGCAGCCAACCCAGTCCTCTCTCTGGGATCCGACCTCCAAAGCCCGAGCCTCAGCTCCCAGCCCCCGCCTGTCCCGGCGGGTGAGCAGACAAGCCTCTTGGGCTGGTGAGTGTTGGTCGGTAGCTATCCTCTGTGCGTTAATCTCTCCGCTTTGCCCTCCGCACCCCTGTTGCTGCACTCTCCTCCGTGGCTCCGGAGCTTCTCCCCTCGGCCACCTACAGTCTCCGCCGGCAAAGGGGCTTCCCAGTGTGTGGAAACCTTTCGTCCTTCACAGCTCCCTTCCACTGGTGCAGGTCCCATCCCTATTTTTTGTCTCTGTTTTTTATTTTTTGTTTTGCCCTACCCAGGTATGTGGGGAGTTTCTTGCCTTTTGGGAGGTCTGAGGTCTTCTGCCAGCGTTCAATAGTTGTTCTGTAGGAGTTGTTCCACATGTAGATGTATTTCTGATGTATTTGTGGGGAGGAAGGTGATCTCCGCATCTTACACTTCCACCATCTTGAAGCTCCTCCCAAGTTATAGACTTTGGAAAATACAGTTGCATACTTTTTAAAAAGCCAAGATTTGCCACAGTTAAAGGAGTCTGTCCAACAGTGGTTCACAGAATGGATTATGTTATTTATGCATCGCTCAAATCATTGAAAGCTTAGCTGGTATAAACCCTTATTACCAGGAGTTTGCCATGGAACTAGCAGCATATGCATCTGCTGGGAATTTGTTAGAAAGGCAAAATCTCAGAGCCCACCCAGACCTACTTAATCAGAGTCTGCACTCTCATCCAACATTAAAACTGAGGACTAGGCTAAACTACCAAAACATAGTACATCTTTGATTGTTAAAGAAGAAACATAGAGACAGAACAGTTTTGTTCCATTCTGTGAGTGCACTATCTGATATCTCAACTAAATTGACATTAGCATGCAAGAATGTTTGTGTGGTGTGTGTGTATGTGTGTGTTCATTATTTAGACTCAGTTTACTGTGATGTGGTCTACTTCAGACTTTGTAATTATTCTAATATTGGCCTTAAATTAGTAACTTTTGCTTCCATTTTAATTGGGGAGTTATAAACACTACCTTAGTGTATCCTTTGAACAGGTTGGTTGGAATTTTAAACAACAATCACTGATAAGATGTCTATGAAAGGCTAGTAAGACCTACCTTACTCTGTTTGAATCATTCTACCAAGACAGTGTTAGGTTAATACAACTGCTGTCACCTTTATAGTAGCCTATAAAATCTCCCACAACTACATGTCCTGTTAAATGTTAGGAATTTTTTTTAAGTAGTGGTAGAGATGGTGACTTCTAGGTTCAAAAAAGCCTCAGGTAGTTAAAAAAAAAGTTGTTTTCAGAATAGATTAATATGAATTAACTGTTTTACACTTGAACTAGACTAGGACTAATAATGTTTTATTTTAAATGATAAACTGGATGATAAAACAGCAACATAGTATTTAAAATATGTGATAACTATTATTTCCATGTAAATATCCTTTTGTCCAAAGCATCCAGTAAAGAAAAACTAGATAGATTTTTAGTGCAAAGACACAGGTAAAATTCAAATAAGACCAAAAATTATACATTTTATGTTACAACTTTAAATTTTGTATTGCAACCTTAAATTTTAAATTATAGGGATGTGATATAATTTTATACATATAATAGAGCACTTCCAATGTTAAAAAACTCAGTAGTATCCAGATCATATAGATGTAATCCTAAAAAAAAAAAAAAAATCTCAAAATAAGTGCAGGTTGTTTTATTAAAATAATAAGTTGTTTGTTTTCAATACAATGAGATTAGGAAAGTACAAAAAATGGTAGCTAATGTTAAATTTGAATTATTATTTCTTAAGGGATAATAAAATCTTGAAGATTAAACAGGTGTGTAATAAGAATTATTTTCTGCAAATTCTAATTACTTTGAAAATTATGCTGTAAATTGTCTTCTTTTCTGCCTTGAATTTCCTTCCCCACATAATTAGACATTTTCAAGAATCGAAACGCTTATTGTCTCTTAAGAACAAAAGCCATAGAAACTGCTAATTATATCACAGTTGAACATGTTTTTCTTCTTTGAAGAGATCCTATATTTCTGCCATTTTTGAGAACACTTTCTGATCAGGGAATGATAGAAATAAATGCTGAAGCTTTGCTAGTTTTGCCATCAAGATAATTAGTTTCTACCTATAATAACACTCATTAAAAAGTTGCCAAGGTCTGTGTCAAGTAAAAATTGACCTAAATACTTCCTGGTCCCTAAATCATTATTTTAAGAATCAGGCCACATTGTCATAGATAGTTCCTTTCCCTAGAATTCAAGGGCCTAACTACAGAGGAAAAGCCCCCAGTCAGTGCAGTCCTTGAAAAAGGGCTTGAGCTATTACCAAGTCCTAGGAAATGGGCAGATAGCAAGATGAAACTTTTTCCATTGCACTTACAAAATTGACTTTTTATTTCACAGAGTAAAAATTTTTTGTGTGATTACATATTCAGAAATATTTTGGCAAACTAAATTTTATGATTATATAAAATTGGCTTTTTTCTGGATACAACTGTTACTAGAATTCACAAATACCAGTTTTGCCATCTGTAGATTCTGAACTACTTTTCAGAGAGAAAAAAATTAAGTGGAAATTGAGTATACACCTGAATTTTAAGAGAATTTAAAAGAAATAAATTGGTATTACATATTTGCTTTTATTTTTGTGTTGCTTAAGTGGTTTTGTTCATTTGTTGGCAAGATTTCAATCTATCAATTTATCTTTGAATCATGTATAAAATATGTGGGTGAGATAATTGTATGAAACCTCTAAGAAATGTCTGAGAGCATAGACAAAGATAAAAAGGCTTTCAAGCCATTCAAGTCATCTGGAGCTATAGTATCACCAATAACAATATCAGACAAAAAGGAAAACTAGAAACAAATACATTTATGAGTATCCAGATATTCCAAATAAACACATGAAATCAATTCTAGTGTTACAAGGATGATTCAGTAAGTAGGAAACCTCTTAATTCATTACCTTAATATTTTAAAAATAAAATATATGTTACCTTTTTAAGGTTGAAAAATAAATCATATGACTTTTTCTGGCTAATTAAAATATGTTAGCTAAGAGTAGAAAAAAGTGTTCTTAACATGATAGGAAAGGATTGAACTGCAATTAGAGTTCTTAATGCATAGAAGAATACTGTTAATTTAGGGTAATATGTTATTATAATTATTTGAAAATAATAGGCCTTGTATTTTAGAGCACTTTTAGTTAGGTTTACAGTAAAATTGAATGAAAGGGATAGAGATTTTCTGCATAGCCCTACTCCCACACATGCTTAGCTTCCCCATTATCAACATCCCCCACCAGAGTGTACATTTGTTACAGTTGATGTACCTACACGGGTGCATCATTATCACCCAAAGTCTGTAGTTTATATTAGGGTTCACTCTTGGTGTTTGGACCAATGTATAATGACATGTATATACTTTGTATGATCTATTATAATATCATACAAAGTTTGTCAGTGTAGCCACTGTGAAGCCACTGACCCAAAAATCCTCTGTGCTCAACCTATTCATTCTTTTCTTCCCCTTAATCCCAGCAACCCCTGATCTTTTTACTGTCTCCGTAGTTTTGCCTTTTCCAGAATGTCATGTTGTTGAAATCACACCATACAGTGTGTAACCTTTTTCACATGGGCTTCTTTCACTTACTAATATGCATTTAAGTTTCCTCTGTGTCTTTTCATGGCTTGATAGGTTCATTTCTTTTTGGCTGTGAGTAATATTCCATTGTCTGGATTCACCTACTGAAGCACATTTTGGTTGCTTCCAAGTTTTAGCAACTTTGAATAAAGCTGCTATAAACATCATGGGCAGGTTTTTGTGTGGATATAACTTTTAACTCCTTTGGGTAAATACCAAGGAGCACAGTTGTTGGGCCATATGGTAAGAGTATGTTTAGTTTTGTAAAAACCACCAAACTGTCTTCCATAGTGGCTGTGTCATTTGGAATTCCCACCACCAATAAATGAGAGTTCCCACTGCTCCAAATCCTTGCCAGCATTTAGTATTGTCAGTGTTCTGGATTTTGGCCATTCTAATAGATGCGTAGTGGTATCTCGTTTTAATTTGCATTTTCCTAATGACATGTGATGTGGAGATCTTTCTGTGCTTATTTGCCTTCTGCATATCTTCTTTAGTGAGATGTCTGTTAAAGTCTTTGGCCCATTTTTTAATTCAGTTGTTTGTTTTCTTATTGAATTGTAAGAGTTCTTTGTCTATCTTTGATAACAGTCTTTTATCAGATGTCTTTTGCAAATATTTTCTCATAATCTGAGACTTGTATTCTCATTCTCTTTATATAAATGTTTTTCAAAAGATGTATTTATTTCTATGAAATGTCTCTTAAACGTACATCATTCCCCTTATTTTAAATGTTACCAAATGAGTGAGATATGACTGCAGATTGGAGGAAGAGTTGAAAGGAGTTACTGCTATGTTTTTCTTCCTTCTAAGAGAATTTAAATCACTCCTGTACTATATCTCTTTGGTGTGGGTTTTTCTTTTTTTTTTTTTAGCCCCTTGCTCAAGCACTGAAACTTTTAAAAAATAAATCACATTCACTTAAATGCACTTTTTCATCTCGTTTAATAAAGTAGAGTAAGTACACTGTGTAAAAAAATGTGATGATCTTTCTGGCAAAGGGAAGAAAAACGTGCTCTAATTTAAAATGAGGTGAGTTAGGAAATACCATGTTTCTTGAACCTCTACCAGTTTTCTCTTTACAGGAAAGTTTTAGTGTGAAGTCATCGATTAAGTAAGATCATACAAATTACTTTTTATCATGGAGCAATGACTTTTCTAAACAGAAAGTTTTATTTTCTTTGGATGTAGGAAATGAAAGTGTGCTGCCTTGGTTTTCCTCATCCAGGTTCAAAATTTATTTTTAGTTTGTATTGTATGAAAAATATTGTAATTACTTTATGAACATGGACTCTATTGATAGCATGATTTTGTTTTTAGAGAGCAGCGGTTACATTATACATATTCCGTTTATTGTTGACCTGTCCTGTAATGACAAAATATTTTTTTAAATTGTCTTTTTCCCAAACCTTTTCAATTTTATAGAAATCCATTGGGAAAAAAATCTGTATTGAGTCCTTAAGGTTTAAATATAATCAAAATCAATATCCAAATTATTACCTCAAGAGTATGTGCATTATATGTGTGTATATATGCATGTATAACCATTATGAGGTAATGAAAAATTCTTCTATGAAATTATTTCCTTCATGAAATTCCTCTGATTTTCTCAAATAACAAATCGTCTAGTCTGTTCATACAGTAGTTTATACTTAACATAATTTAAAAACATAATGTAAATGATAAAAGGACAGTTTATGATGATGGATGGGTATGAACTTATTTGTTTAGAACCTAATACAAGGAATCACTTGTAAATATTTCAGCTTCCTGCATTTAAGAAGTAATAAATAGTCCAAAATTATAGAAATGCCTACAAATATTATAGTTGAGGTAACTGTATAAAATCTAAATTATTATATCAAAATATTTCTAATCTATATTTATCATGATAAAACACAGACCTATAAATCATTATACATTGTATCTGTAAATGAAAGGACATCATTATACAACTCTCAAAATCTGCAGTGGAAAAGGTCAATCTAATACACAATGAGTAAAGCACATAATTATATCATTCCCATATTTAAATATTGAAGAACTCTTCTTTTACAAGCAATTAATAAAAAAGACCACATACTTACAAGATCAGAGAGTGGAAATAGACCACATTTTAGTAGATAAGTATCAAATCGTAAGTAATGATGACAGATAGTCATATGAACTCATGATAGATCCATTTGGTTTAAATTAGATTAATATTCCAATCACTCTCCTTAAAACCTACTTTGTGCTCAACACTATGTTTCTGTAATTTGAGAAATTCACCAAAATAGAGAAATGATTGTAAGATATACATGATAGAAATAAATCAATAAGCAGGCAGAAAGACACAACCAAAATACAGCAATATGTATTTTCTTTAAAAAAAAATCACAGACTAAATATTTATTACCAATTTACTTTCCAAACATAGTTTTACAGCATGTAGGCAATTACAATATGAAAAAGTTCCTATTTGAATACAAGAAGTTAAAAACCATAATATTTAAGTAAAAAGAACATAACGTGCTATCTAGATATAGAAAATCAACCATACATTGAAGACTTTATCAGATCAAATTTGCTTCTCTATGAAAATCTAAGTAATGTTTGGAGCTCAGACTCAGTTATATTGTTCAAATTTCTCGATTTTGCTGCAGTTTGAATGTAAGAGTAAGCCATAAAGATAAGTATTAGTAAAGAAAAAAAGTAAATGTTTTTATTCACCACCTATAATAATAATTTACAGGCTGTATTTTCTTAATTTGTCTTAATCCTTATACGTGCCTTAGCTCACCTTAGCCGAAAGTTAGTAAAAACATACTATTTTTTTGTTTCAGGAGGCACAGAAGTATTTTTAAATTATTTTTCTATGAAAAATTTCAAATACACGTAAGCTGAAAGAATTTGACAGTGATTTGTATTTGTCCTCAATCTATATTCTACACATTTGTAATCTTCTATAATTTATCACATAACTATCCATCCATTCCTCTTCATCCATCAACCATCTTTTTTTATGAATTCAAAGTAGATCTCAGACACCATCACACCATTCTTATATGATTAACAATGATATGAGCTCAATATTTGTGTATTTTTTCTATTCAGATGAAATTTATATACAATGAAATGCACTAATCTTAAGTGTAGTACTCATTGAGTTGTGGCAAATGATATACTCCTGTACCCCAAATGCCAATCAAGGTCAGAAACACCTCAGGAAGTTTTCTCCTGCCCTTTCCTAATTGTTCCCTACACCCTTGTTCCCAGAGGAATCCACTGTTCTGAATTTTCCATAATAGATTACTCTTGCCTATTCTAGAAACTCACATAAATGGAATTATACAATAGATGCTCCTTTGTTTAAATGTTTTTGAAATTCATCCATGTCATTGCATCTATCAGTAATTTGTTTCTTTTTATTTCTGAGAAGTATTTAACTGTATGGCTACACCACATTGTGTTATCTGTTCTCCTGTTGATACACACCTCAGCTTAAAAAAGCTGCTGTAGCCATTCTTATTCAAGTATGGTTGTGGGCATAAGCTTTCAGGTCTCTCAATTAAATAGCAATTAGTGGAATGGCTGGTTCATAGGGTAGATATATGTTTGGTTTGATAAGAAACTGCCAGACCAATTTATATTCCAACCAAAACTGTATGAAGGAGAATGTTAAACAATAGATTGGGAGAGGAGGAGTCAAGATGGCGGTGTGGGAAGACACGGAGTTAGGGTCTCCCCACAACCAAGGTGCCTGCTGGCCACGGTTGGGGGACTCTGACACCCAAGGAGACGGGAGGAACACCAGTAGGACGTAGGGGGACTGAGGGGTGGAGGAGAAGTGGAGGCCAGACAGGATCGGCGCCCCTGAGGCTGGGGAAATCAGGAGAGGCAGGTGGGAGGGGCCCTGCGGGAGGAGCGGGAGAGGAACGGAGGGTGATTGCCCCACCCACTCGGACCCGAAGAGCCTGCTGAGCTCCCAGGCCAGTCCCCTGCCCTCCAAGGTCCCCTCCAGACCGCGTGGGTCCTTGAGGGCATAGGAGGGAGGCTGGGGAGATCAGGAGAGGTAAGTGGGAAGAGCGGGAGAGGAGTGGAGGGCGATTACCCCACCCACTCAAGCCCAGGAAGCCTGCTGGGCTCCTAGGTGGCTTGCAGGATCTTGGTTCACAAGCCTGGGGTTGGGCCAAAGCTCCTGTGGTGGGAGCTCCAAGTCCAAAGCACTGGACTAACAGAGAACCTCAGACCCCAAGGGATATTCATTGGAGTGAGGTCTCACAGAGTTCCTCGTCTCAGCACCAAGACCCAGCTCTGCCCAATAGCCTACAAACCCCAGTGTTGGACGCCTCAGGCCAAACAACCAGTAAGACAGGAACACAATCCCACTCATAAAAAAAATTAAAAAATAAAAATAAGACTGCAAAAAAATATGTCACAAATGAAGGAGCAAGGTAAAAACCTACAAGACCAAATAAATGAAGAGGAAATAGGGAATCTACCAGAAAAAGAATTCAGAGTTATGATAGTAAAGATGATCCAGAATCTCGGAAATAGAATGGAGGCACAGATTGAGGAAATACAAGAAATGTTTAACAAGATCTAGAAGAACTAAAGAACAAACAGAGATGAACAACACAGTAACCGAAATGAAAAATACACTAGAAGGAATCAATAACAGAATAACTGAGGCAGAAGAATGAATAAGTGAGCTGGAAGACAAAATGGTGGAAATAACTGCTGAGGAGCAGAATAAAGAAAAAAGAATGAAAAGAATTGAAGACAATCTCAGAGACCTCTGGGACAACACTAAACGCACCAACATTCGAGTTATAGGGGGTCCCAGAAGAAGAAGAGAAAAAGAAAGGGTCTGAGAAAATATTTGAAGAGATTATAGTTGAAAACTTACCTAACACAGGAAAGGAAATAGTCAATCAAGTCCAGAAAGCACAGAGAGTTCCATACAGGATAAACCCTAGGAAAAACACACCAAGACATATATTAATCAAATTATCAAAAATTAAATTCAAAGAAAAAATACTAAAAGCAGCAAGGGAAAAACAAAAAATAACATACAAAGGAATCCCCATAAGGTTATCAGCTGATTTTTCAGCGGAAACTCTGCAGGCCAGAAGGGAATGGCAAGATATATTTAAAGTGATGAAAAAGAAAAACCTACAACCAAGATTACCCAGGAAGGATGTCATTCAGATTCGGTGGAGAAGTCAAAAGCTTTTCAAACAAGCAAGAGCTAAGAGAATTCACCACCACCAAACCAGCTTTACAACAAATGCTAAAGAAACTTCTCTAGGCAGGAAACACAAGAGAAGAAAAAGACCCACAAAAACAATCTCAAAACAATTAAAATGGTAATAGGAACATACATATCAATAATAACCTTGAATGTAAATGGATTAAATGCCCCAACCAAAAGACACAGACTGGCTGAATGCACACAAAAACAATACCTATATATATGCTGTCTACAAGAGACCCACTTCAAA
This sequence comes from Eschrichtius robustus, assembly GCF_028021215.1. Lineage (NCBI taxonomy): Eukaryota > Metazoa > Chordata > Mammalia > Artiodactyla > Eschrichtiidae > Eschrichtius > Eschrichtius robustus. The sequence goes on along the minus strand of NC_090831.1, from coordinate 50,099,428 downwards.
CCTAGGGACACATACAGACTGAAAGTGAAGGGATGGAAAAATATACTCCATGCAGATGGAAATCAAAAGAAAGCTGGAGTAGCAATACTCGTATCAGATAAAATAGACTTTAAAATAAAGGCTGGGGCCTTCCCTGGTGGCGCAGTGGTTGAGAATCTGCCTGCCAATGCAGGGGACATGGGTTCGAGCCCTGGTCTGGGAAGATCCCACATGCCGCGGAGCGACTAGGCCCGTGAGCCACAATTGCTGAGCCTGTGCGTCTGGAGCCTGTGCTCCGCAACCAGAGAGGCCACGATAGAGGCCCACGCACCGCGATGAAGAGTGGCCCCCTCTCGCCGCAACTGGAGAAAGCCCTCGCACAGAAACGAAGACCCAACACAGCCATAAATAAATAAAGAGAACTTTAAAAAAAAATAAAGACTGTTACAACAGATAAGGAGGGACACTACATAATGATCAAAGGATCAATCCAAGAAGAAGATATAACAGTTATAAATGTTTATGCACCCAACATAGGAGTACCTCAATACATAAGGCAAATGCTAACAGCCATAAAAGGGGACATTGACAGTAACACAGTCATAGTAGGGGACTTTACACCCCACTTACACTAATGGACAGATCCTCCAAAGAGAAAATAAATAAGGAAACACAAGCTTTAAATAACACAATAGATCAGATAGATCTAATTGATATTTATAGAACAGTCCACCCAAAAGTGGCAGAATACACTTTCTTCTCAAGTGCATATGGAACATTCTCCAGGATAGATCACATCTTGGGTCACAAATCAGGCCTCAGAAAATTTAAGAAAATTGAAATCATATCAAGCATCTTTTCTGAGCACAACTCTATGAGATTGAAAATCAGTTACAGGAAAAAAACTGTAAAAAACACAAATACATGGAGGCTAAACAGTTCACTACTAAATAACCAAGAGATCACTGAAGAAATCAAAGAAGAAACAAGAAATACATAGAAACAAATGACAATGCAAACACGACAACCCAAAACCTATGGGCCACAGCAAAAGCAATTCTACGAGGGAAGTTTATAGCGATACAATATCACCTCAAGAAACAAGAAAAATCTCAAATAAACAATCTAACCCTACACTTAAAACAACTAGAGAAGGAAGAACAAAGAAAACCCAAAGTCAGTAGAAGGAAAGGAATCATAAAGATCATAAAGATCAGAGCAGAAATAAATGAAATAGAAATGAAGAAAACAATAGTAAAGATCAGTAAAACTAAAAGATGGTTCCTTGAGAAGATAAACAAAATTGATAAACCCTTAGCCAGACTCATCAAGAAAAAAAGGGAGAGGATGCAAATCAATAAAATTAGAAATGAAAAAGGAGAAATCACAACTGACACTGCAGAAATACAGAGGATTATAAGAGACTACTGCAAACATCTATACGCCAATACAATGGACAACCACGAAGAAATGGACAAATTCTTGGAAAGATACTACAACTTTCCAAGACTGATCCAGCAAGAATTAGAAAATATAAACAGACCTCTCACAAGTAATGAAATTGAAACTGTAATTAAAAATCTTCCAACAAACAAAAGCCCAGGACCAGATGGCTTCACAGGTGAATTCTACCAAACATTTAGAGAAGAGCTGACACCCATCCTTCTCAAACTCTTCCAAAAAATTGCAGAGGGAGAAACACTCCCAAATTCATTGTACAAAGCCACCATCACCCTGATACCAAAACCAGAAAAAGATATCACAAAAAAAGAAAATTATAGACCAGTATCACTGATGAACATAGATGCAAAAATCCTGAACAAAATACTAGCAAACAGGGGCTTCCCTGGTGGCGCAGTGGTTGAGAAACTGCCTGCTAATGCAGGGGACATGGGTTCGAGCCCTGGTCTGGGAAGATTCCCACATGCAGTGGAACAACTAGGCCTGTGAGCCACAACTACTGAGCCTACGCGTCTGGAGCCTGTGCTCTGCAACAACAGAGGCCACGATAGTGAGAGGCCCATGCACCGCGATGAAGAGTGGCCCCCGCTTGCTGCAACTAGAGAAAGCCCTAGCACAGAAACAAAGACCCAACATAGCAATCAATCAATCAATCAATCAATAAATCTTTAAAAAAAAAATACTAGCAAACAGAATCCAGCAACACATTTAAAGTATCATACATCATGATCAAGTGGGATTTATCCCAGGGATGTAAGGATTCTTCAATATATGCAAATCAATCAATGTGATACACCACATTAACAAATTAAGAAAGTAAAACCATATGATTATCTCCATAGTTGCAGAAAAAGCTTTTGACAATATTAAACACCCATTTATGATAAAAACTCTCCAGAAAATGGGCATAGAGGGAACCTACCTCAACACAATAAAGGCCATATATGACAAACCCACAGCAAGCATCACACTCAGTGGTGAAAAACTGAAAGCATTTCCACTAATCAGGAACAAGACAAGGATATCCACTCTCGCCACTCTTATTCAGCATAGTTTTGGAAGTCCTAGCCACAGCAATCAGAGAAGAAAAAGGAAAAGAATATAAATTGGAAAAGAAGAAATAAAATTGTCACTGTTTGCCAATGACATGATACTATACATAGAAAATCCAAACATGCCACCAGAAAACTACTAGAACTAATAAGTGAATTTGCTAAGGTTGCAGGATACAAGATTAATGCACAGAAATGTCTGGCATTCCTATACACCAACAATGAAAAATCAGAAAGAGAAATTAAGGAAACACTCCCATTTACCATTGCAACAAAAAGAATAAAATACCTAGGAATAAACCCACCTAAGGAGGCGAAAGGCTTGTACTCAGAACACTATAAAACACTGATGAAAGAAATCAAAGATGACATAAACAGATGGAGAAATATACCATGTTCTGGATTGGAAGAATCAATATGGTGAAAATGACTATACTATGCAAAGCAATCTACAGATTCAGTGCAATCCCTGTCAAACTACCAATGGCATCCTTCACAGAATTAGAACCAAAAAGTTCACAATTCTTAGGAAACAGAAGACCCCGAACAGCCAAAGCAATCTTGAGAAAGAAAACCAGAGTTGGAGGAATCAGGCTCCCCGACTTCAAACTATACCACAAAGCTACAGTAATCAAGACAGTATGGTACTGGCACAAAAACAGAAATATAGATCAATGGTACAGGATAGAATGCCCAGAGATAAACCCATGCACATATGGGCACCTAACTTATGACAAAGGAGAAAAGAATATGTGATGGAGAAAAGACAGCCTCTTCTATAAGTGGTGCTGGGAAAACTGGACAGCTACATGTAAAAGAATGAAATTAGAACACTACCTACACCATACACAAAACTGAAGTCCAAATGGATTAATGACTTAAATGTAACACCAGATACCATAAAACTCTTAGAGGAAAACATAGGAAAAACACTCTTTGACATAAACCACAGCAAGATCTTTTTTGACCCACCTCCTAGAGGAATGGAAATAAAAACAAAAATAAACAAATGGTACTTAATTAAACTTACAAGCTTTTGCACAGCAAAGGAAACCATAAACAAGACCAAAAAAGAACCCTCAGAATGGGAGAAAATATTTGCAAATGAAACAGCAGACAAAGGATTAATCTCCAAAATATACAAACAACTCGTGGAGCTCAATATCAAAAAAACAAATAATCCAGTTAAAAAATGAGCAGAAGACCTAAATAGACATTTCACCAAGGAAGACATACATATGGCCAAGAGGCACATGAAAAGATGCTCAACATCACTAATTATGAGAGAAATGCAAATCAAAACTACAGTGAGGTATCACCTCACGCCGGTCAGAATGGCCATTATCAAAAAATCTAGAAACAATAAATGCTGGAAAGGGTGCGGTGAAAAGGGAAACTTCCTACACTGTTGGTGGGATTGTAAGTTGATACAGCCACTATGGAGAATAGTATGGAGTTTCCTTAAAAAATAAAAATAGAACTACCATATGATCCACCTATCCCACTACTGGGCACATACCCTGAGAAAATCATAATTCAGAAAGAGACATGTACCACAATGTTCATTGCAGCACTATTTACAATAGCCAGGACATGGAACCAACCTAAATGTCCATCGACAGATGAATGGATAAAGAAGATGTGGCTCATATATACAATGGAATGTTACTCAGCCATAAAGAGAAACGAAACTGAGTTATTTGTAGTGAGGTGGATGGACCTAGAGTCTGTCATACAGAGTGAAGTAGGTCAGAAAGAGAAAAACAAATACGGTACGCTAACGCATATATATGGAATCCAAAAAAAAAAAAAAATGGTACTGATGAACGTAGTTGCAGGGCAGGAATAAAGAGGTAGACATAGAGAATGGACTTGAGGACATGGGGTGGATGGGCAAAGCTGGGGCGAAGTGAGAGTAGCGTCAACATAGATAACACTACCGAATGTAAGATAGTTGGCTGATGGGAAGCAGCAGCATAGCACAGGGAGACGGGCCCGGTGCTTTGCGATGACCTAGAGGAGTGGGATAGGGAGGAGGGGAAGGAGGCTCAAGAGGGAGGGGATATGGGGACATGTGTATGCATATGGCTGATTCGCTTTGTTGTGTAGCATCAACTAACACAGTATTGTGAAGCAATTATACTCCAATAAAGATCTATTAAAAATTAAAAAACAAAACAAAACAGTGGATTGGTGTAAACAAACTGAATGTTGATGAAGTCACTTTTGGCATTATGTAGAAGAAAAAATGTAGGAAGGTAAGACTGATAGCAAGAAACTCAGAAAGCTATTAAAGTGTGGGAAAACTTTAAGGACCTAAACTAAGACATGAATAAAAAAAAAAATGTGTTCAGTTGAGTTTAAGTTAGTTAGAATTTAAAGGGTAATGTACTATCTTAAGAAGCAGAGAGGATTTGAAGATGAATGACAAAGCCCTGCCTCAAAAGAACTTTGTGAAGAAACATCCTATATCGTAAAGAATAATTTAGGGCAGATGAGACGGTATAACTACTTTAATTGAAGTCTAAACAAAATACTGTGGAAACCCAGAAGACAAATTTCCACTGGAAGAATATAAAGAAAGTACTTTTGGAAAATACTAGAAAAGGATCTTGAAAATTTGGCATGATTCTTCATAGAGAATTTGCATGAAAGAGTGAAAGTTCTGAGAGTCCAGAGTGATAAGAGAGGAGGATACAGAGGGAAATGCAATGGGAGGTGAGCCTAGAATTATACAGGGGGGGCACTGGATAGTGAAGACCTTGAATGCCTTTTAAAGGAGTCTGAAGTGGTAGAAAGCATCAAGGTTTTCCACTAATTTTTTATTAAAGTTAAAAGCTGATCTCTTTATTAAAATAGTAAATAATAATCAAATAGTGTGTGTATATGCAACCTAGAGACATATTACAAAAATTACAAAATACATAGATATAAATATTTGATGCTGTTTGATACAGTAAAAAAACTCAGCTCTTGTTCACATCCTAGCTTTGCCAGTTTCTAGTTTGCATTTTGAGCATTTGTTGAGTCTTAATGTCAGAGTTTCTTTCTGGGGTGAGTGTGGCTTAAAATAATGTATAAGAAGGACAAGGAAGGGGCAAAATAAATAGTACTTTTTATTTTCACTTACCATTTGTGCTCATCTTCCATTCTAATCAGCCCTTCTCTCTTTCCTGGCATGATTAATTTTGAACCTTTCTTCGGGTTAAACTATCCCAAGGGCTGTTCATAGTTTCCCAGCCAGCTAAGCATCAAAAGTTTTTCCAGGCCTGTTCCTTGGCAGCCAGAGGTTTTTCTATTCCACAGCCAAAAATGATATATCCATTATGCTTAGGCTGTTAGCTAAGAATGCGAGATGACCTTATGCTGCATTCCCTGCATTCCCAATGTGCTGGAAGTTCCCATTCATGGTCTTCTGATTCTTCGGGGCCTTTTTTCCCCCTTATGTTGCATCAAAGCTGAAAGGGGAAGAAACTAGTCACTATGGCTGCTATCCTGGTGCACTGGCCTTCATCTGGTGAGGATTTTTCCGCATCAGCAACTTGTAAGTATTTTGAAGTCTAAGGCTGTGATATTGGAAATATTTTTTTTAATTGTAAAAATGAAGTTATACGATTTACATAATTTACAATTGGTCTTTGTTCTTCTCAGTTGTCTTTAACAGGTTTATAGCTTTCTTATCAGCTGGCTTCTGATTCAGCTTGCTTTCATTAGCAATCTAAGTTTCTGTTACGATTAACTTTTTTTTTCCCCCCTTTTTTTTTTTTTTTTGGTGGCACCACGCAGCTTGCAGGATATTAGTTCCCTGACCAGGGATCGAACCCGGGCCCCCAGCAGTAGAAGCATGGAGTTTTAGCCACTGGACCGCCAGGGAATTCCCACCATTAACTTTTAAACATATATTTACATAGGATATTTCTCAAAGTTTTATAAACAGTGTTCTAAAATAATAACAGCTAACAATTTAGAAGCCCTGTGATACAGTGGTATAGATAGGGAGGGAGGGAGATGTTAGATAGATAGATAGACAGACAGACATATATGTATATGTAGGTGTAGATGTATATATATTTTCTAATGTAATTCTCCCAGCACCCCTCAGAGGCATGTGCTCTGACAGATAAAGAAACTGAGGCTAGTTGACGTTAATTCATTTTTTGAAGTTAAAAGTCTAGTGACTGGGAGAAGCCTCGTTTCTATCCAGTTCTCTTTGACTCCTATCACAGAACAGTTTTTATATATGTACAATGAAGTAAGAATTTGTTTATTTTTATGTTGTTAATTCAAGGTATATATTTAGTAAGGATTTTCCTTCCTACATAGTCATAATGTCAGTGAAATCACCTTTTAAGTGTGAAGAGAACAAGAGTGTATATGTTTTTTTGTGAACTATGTGAATTTTCACGCTTTCCTGTCCTCTCATAGATGGTGTCAGGATTGATTCACAGAGTTAGATAATTAGGGCTGTTCTTCTGCAGTGGGTTTTTTTCCCTTCTGGTCTGGTCTGGAACCCTCTAACATGCTTTTACAAGAGGATTGTCTGAATGTTTCACGGTGTGAAACTAACTATTCCTCTTAAAGTTGCACAAGAGAGTTTATAATCATTAATTCCAACCTCTATCCAGATGAACTATCTGTAATTTATGTCCTAGAAAACCAATATATGTCCTACCTTTTAAATTCATAGGTACTCCAAAAGCCTTAATTAATCATCCAGTAGATTTGATTCATTTTCAGAAAAAAATATTTCTACAATTTTAGTTGGATGTTCTTGTTCTTTGGGGATTGTCAGTGGAAGGGAGAAGTCCAGTCAAATGCTGGTCAGAATTTTGCCATACTAGCAAATCCGATTGATCCTAATGCTGAGAGCAGCAAAATGTGTTCATTATTTAAATAAGCTCAAGCTGCCAAGTGAATCATAAAGGCAGCCATATGTCTCGGGGCAAGATGTCATTTTCATTAAGTGTGAGATTGCACCTGAAGGACAGTTTAATTTGCAGGTGCTAAAAATATTTCGACAGAGTCGTACTGTTACAAGTAGCAGGTGGTGCCCAAACGTGAATTTGGCAAGAAATGCCATCTGTGGGATGAGGTGTAGAAGAATGTGAAGGGGGTGGTAACAGAGATAAAGGGGGAAAGAAAAGAAGTGTATTTACTTACCATTTATTGCTATTATCATGATTAAAGATTCCATGCTTCACATAATAGCATTGGCCCAAGAGTATTAAATATGATTATTTGTTCAGCTTCTACCCTGTGCTCAGGGACATTGCAAAAGTAGCACAGTACCTGTAAAGACAGAGTTTCTTCCCCGAAGGCCTACCATTTAAGCTATCCAGATGAGAGAATATTTCCAACTCTATTTACCCTTTGTAGTGCTTACATTGCAGTTGTGTACTGGCAAGATAAATGCACTTTGATTTTGCTTAAATGGATTTTGCCCTTTTCTTTTGATGTTCAGCTTTTAATACACATCCACATCAACTTCCTGCTTCACATTGCAAGAAATATATTCAAATTGTACAAGCTCAAAGATTTTGTTAAATCATTGTCGCTTGGGATTTTGTGAACTTTACAGAGTAGAGAACTGTACAGAGTTGCAATGTGGAGAGGTATCTAGGGGCATTGTAACTGTTTACATTATTAAAAAATCTGTAAATATGTGTCTGTTAGTTTCAATGGACTTGAGCCATATTGAAATCAGGAATTTGTGTCTGAGGACTGGAAATAGACAATCTCTGATTTAATGGGTTATAGAACACAAATTTTAAAAGAAAAAAACTAGTGGGTTTGGGTTTTTCATTTCTGCTTGCCATTTGCTGGGAGTAACTGGAAGTAGAATAACTTCCTTTGTGAATACCATGAATTTTCTTAGATTCCTAAGGAGAACTAATAAAGTAGGTCAATCTGAATGAATTTTGGTAAAACTTCCATGTGGAGTTTTTGATCACACAGCAAGTTTATTGAATTGCTTTAAGTTTCTCAGGACAGTGGTAATCTCTGACCCGTAACATATGCATTGATCTTAGCTTCATAAAATGGACAGACATGCTTTCTGATATTTTAATCCTATTGATGAAATCTAATTTTGAAAAATTACAAACAGATAATCTTTTTTTACTGCATTAATTACCTAATACAAAAGGATGCAATCAGAAAAAGAAAGCTTCTTCCAAGTTCAAAGAACATTTATAACATTTCAGAAGAACATTTTGAAAACCCACTATTGCATAATAACTCTTAGAAATAGTTGCAATTTAAAGAAGCATGTCTAAGCATTTCTTTAACCAGGAACCTTTGTTAAAGCTATGCTGAGTTCTATTCATCCCCAAAGCTTCACTAAACTATGTCAAAAAGCAAGAAAATGTGATTCTTTAAAAAAAAAAAAACTTACACATTTTAGTTCAGCAAATTCATTCATTTATTAATTAATTCATTCATTTATTTAGGAGTGATGTTCTGTTTCAGAAATTATACTTATACTGGAAGAACTAGGAAAATATAGAGAGACCAGCTTACAAGAATAGAGGGGAAAGAAAACAAATTATTAAATAGAGTTTTATGGATTCTGATTGAGGAATATGCACCAGGTGCCAGGGAACAGTTTGTATATTAAAAGGTGGTAGACCATACAAGGTGGTTTGGAGAAGGTGAGGCCAGAAGCAGGGAAAACATTGAATGTGGCTGCCAGGAGAGAAGAGATAAGGGCCTACATTCGGGGAGCTGCAGTGAGATAGATTCAAAATAAATTTTTAGTATATATAGAAGCTGAAGGTAAGAGAGGGAGAAATATAGGACAAATGCTTATCATAACAAATATGAAGATGAACATAATAGAAAAAGAATTAAGTGATATAGAAGAGGTAGAAGCAAACTTTCCTCCATGTTCTGTGAGATAAATGCCTGTGAAGATGGTAGATGTGTTGTCTTCTAGAATGATATGCAGGTTCACTAAGGGGCTAAAGAAGGGAAACTGTGGTCAGTTCTACTGGAAGGTAAGTTGAGGTTAGTTCGTGGATGATGTGGATTGCCCTTAGTTTATTTTCTATATCAGAGACAGTGTGAATAATGAAACTGACAAGGTTTCCCACTTTCCTCTTGTGCTAGAAAGTTCTGAACCAAAACTGTGGTCCGTCTTAAGCAGGTGTATTGATGAATGTAGTATCTCCTTTTAGCCCTGTTACTGGCCCAGAGTAATATCAGCCCTATTGCCCTTTCTGCTTGCCACATCTTAATTTATGCTACTTTGTCATATCCTATGACACTTGAAATCTGTTCTGGAAAATATGTGGTGTAAATGCATTTGTATTTCTTTCTGTAGCACTGCATGGATGATGGCTTAGAAGAAATAGATAATACATGTGGAAGACCAGTTAGATGATTCCAAAAATATAACTGTTAAGTGAAAAGAACAAGAATTGTGCTGGCAAATTTAAGACTGTAAAACAGGGAGAAGAAGTGAAAACAATAGCAGGAATAAGTTTGATAATAGATTTAGAGTAGAGAACAGAAGTCCTGCAGGAGATGGGGGCAATGTAAGGTAAAAACACATTTTATATCTAGGTGCCACTCTTGACATTAACCAAAATGGAACGGGAAGAGCAGAAACAGTTTTTAAGGAAAAGTTGACAAGTTCTTTGCTAAGCATGACGAATTAAAGTTGCAGTAAAATTTCTAAGTAGAAAATTTTAGCCAAAATTTTGAAGTGCAGAATTGGATGCAGGAAGAAAAGAAAGGTTTATATAGTTTGGTGATACTTCAAGCGTTATAAGTGAATAAATCCCCAAAGAAAAAAACTTTAAAAATAAAGAAAATTAAGAATATTAAAATAATGGAAGCAATACCAGGAGATAACTTTATTTATAGGAGTAGAAAGAAATAAAAGTGCCCCCACAAAATTTAAGGAATGTCTATATTTAGGGATTTAGGAAAAGAGAGTCCTAAAGGAAATTATGAAGATTTGATTATTAACAATTCAGGCTCAGACACAAAAAAGCCACAAACCAGAGAAGCAGTAAAAATTTGGGGGAAGATCTGAATATTTCATTGTGTCAACGGCTAAAGACAAAGGAAGATGAGTACCAATTTGCTGATTTGGTGGTTTCTGTTGTTCTCATTAAGGACACTACCAATGGTGAAAGTTGCCAAAATCTATAGACAGCAGAGTTGAGAAGCAAGTGGTAACTGGGGCAGGGAGTATATGTACTCTCCAAGAAGTTCTATGGCTTAATGGGTGCAAAAAGCCATAATAGATTCCATGGAGTGTCCGTGGAAGTTTTCTGGTTTTCTTTTTCTTTCTCAGGATAAAAAGACTTAAAAGATTGACCATTCAACAAAAGATTGCCTTCTTCCCTTCATTTTACAGCTCCCCAGTTGCTAGATTTCTTCCTGCTTTTCATCACTTTTCTCAGGGCTCCATTCTATCCTCTTTTATCTTTTTATTCTATACCCTCCTAATCACCCCATTGACTTTACTTTTAAATAGCTTCAACTGTAGGCCTCTTTTCTTTTCTAAGCTCTTTTTTTAAAAAATTTTTGCATTTTATTTTACTTTTTTTTTATACAGCAGGTCCTTATTAGTGATCACTTTTGTACACATCACTGTATACCTGTCAATCGCAATCGCCCAGTTCATCACACCACCACCCCACACCCACCGCCGCTTTCCCCCCTTGGTGTCCATATGTTTGTTCTCTACATCTGTGTCTCAATTTCTGCCCTGCAAACCCATTCATCTGTACCATTTTTCTAGGTTCCACATATATGCATTAATATACAATACTTGTTTTTCTCTTTCTGACTTACTTCACTCTGTATGACAGTCTCTAGATTCATCCACGTCTCTACAAATGACCCAATTTCATTCCTTTTCATGGCTGAGTAATATTCCATTGTATATATGTACCACATCTTCTTTATCCATTCGTCTGTCAATGGGCATTTAGGTTGCTTCCATGACCTGGCTATTGTAAATAGTGCTGCAGTGAACGTTGGGGTGCATGTGTCTTTTTGAATTATGGTTTTCTCAGGGTATATGCCCAGTAGTGGGATGGCTGGGTCGTATGGTAGTTCTATTTTTAGTTTTTTAAGGAACCTCCATACTATTCTCCGTAGTGGCTGTATCAATTTACATTCCCACCAACAGTGCAAGAGGGTTCCCTTTTCTCCACACCCTCTCCAGCATTTGTTGTTTGTAGATTTTCTGATGATGCCCATTCTAACTGGTGTGAGGTGATACCTCATTGTAGTTTTGATTTGCATTTCTCTAATAATTAGTGATGTTGAGCAGCTCTGCATGTGCTTCTTGGCCATCTGTATGTATGTCTTCTTTGGAGAAATGTCTATTTAGGTCTTCTGCCCATTTTTGGATTGGGTTGTTTGTATTTTTAATATTGAGCTGCATGAGCTCTTTATATATTTTGGAGATTAATCCTTTGTCCATTGATTCCTTTGCAAATATTTTCTCCCATTCTGAGGGTTGTCTTTTTGTGTTGTTTATGGTTTCCTTTGCTGTACAAAAGCTTTTAAGTTTCATTAGGTTCCATTTGTTTATTTTTGTTTTTATTATCATTACTCTAGGAGGTGGGTCAAAAAAGATCTTGCTGTGATTTATGTAAAAGAGTGTTCTTCCTGTGTTTTCCTCCAAGAGTTTTATAGTGTATGGTCTTACATTTAGGTCTCTAATCCATCTTGAGTTTACTTTTGTGTATGGTGTTAGGGAGTGTTCTTATTTCATTCTTTTACATGTAGCTGTCCAGTTTTCCCAGCACCACTTATTGAAGAGACTGTCTTTTCTCCATTGTATATCCTTGCCTCCTTTGTCATAGATTAGTTGACCATAGGTGCGTGGGTTTATCTCTGGGCTTTCTATCTTGTTCCATATATCTATGTTTCTGTTTTTGTGTCAGTACCACATTGTCTTGATTACTGCAGCTTTGTAGTACAGTCTGAAGTCAGGGAGTCTGATTCCTCCGGCTCCGTTTTTTTCCCTCAAGACTGCTTTGGCTATTCGGGGTCTTTTGTATCTCCGTACAAATTTTAAGATTTTTTGTTCTACTTCCGTAAAAAATGCCATTGGTAATTTGATAGGGATTGCATTGAATCTGTAGATAGCTTTGGGTAGTATAGTCATTTTTACAATATTGATTTTTCCAATCCAAGAACATGGTATATCTCTCCATCTGTTGGTATCATCTTGAACTTCTTTCATCAGTGTCTTATAGTTTTCTGCATACAGGTCTTTTGTCTCCTTAGGTAGATTTTTTCCTAGGTATTTTATTCTTTTTGTTGCAATGGTAAATGGGATTGTTTCCTTAATTTCTCTTTCAGGTTTTTCATCATTAGTGTATAGTAATGCAAGAGACTTCTGTGCATTAATTTTGTATCCTGAAACTTTACCAAATTCATTGATTAGCTCTAATAGTTTTCTGGTGGTGTCTTTAGGATTCTCTATGTATAGTATCATGTCATCTGCAAACAGTGACAGTTTTACTTCTTCACTTCCAAAACTATGTTGAATAATAGTGGTGAGAGTGGACATCCTTGTCTTGTTCCTGATCTTAGGGGAAATGGTTTCAGTTTTTCACCATTGAGAATAATGTTTGCTGTGGGTTTGTTGTATATGGCCTTTATTATGTTGAGGTAGTTTCCCTCTATGCCCACTTTCCGGAGAGTTTTTATCATAAATGGGTGTTGAATTTTGTCAGAAGCTTTTTCTGCATCTATTGAGATGATCATATGCTTTTTATTCTTCCATTTGTTAATATGGTTTATCACATTGATTGATTTACGTATATTGAAGAATCCTTGCATCCCTGGGATAAATCCCACTTGATCATGGTGTATGATCCTTTTAATGTGTTGTTGGATTCTGTGTGCTAGTATTTTGTTGAGGATTTTGGCATCTATATTCATCAGTGATATTGGTCTGTAATTTTCTTTTTTTGTAGTATCTTTGTCTGGTTTTGGTATCAGGGTGATGGTGGCCTCATAGAATGAGTTTGGGAGTGTTCCTTCCTCCACATTTTTTTGGAGGAGTTTGAGAGGGATGGGTGTTAGCTCTTCTCTAAATGTTTGAAAGAATTCACCTGTGAAGCCATCTGGTCCTGGACTTTTGTTTGTTGGAAGATTTTTAATCACAGGTATAGGAAGGCTATACCTTTCTAAGAATTTGTCCATTTCTTCCAGGTTGTCCGTTTTATTGGCATAGAGTTGGTTGTAGTAGTCTCTTATGATGCTTTGTATTTCTGCCATGTCTGTTGTAACTTCTCCTTTTTCATTTCTAATTTTATTGATGTGAGTCCTCTCCCTCTTTTTCTTGATGAGTCTGACTAATGGTTTATCAATTTTGTTTATCTTCTCAGAAAACCAGCTTTTAGTTTTATTGATCTTTGCTATTGTTTTCTTTGTTTCTATTTCATTTATTTCTGCTCTCATCTTTCTGATTTCTCTCCTTCTGCTAACTTTGGGTTTTGTTTGTTCTTCTTTCTCTAGTTCCTTTAGGTGTAAGGTTAGATTGTTTATTTGAGATGTTTCTTGTTTCTTGAGGTAGGCTTGTATAGCTATAAACTTCCCTCTTCAACTGCTTTTGCTGCATCCCATAGGTTTTAGATCGTCATGATTTCACTGTCATTTGTCTCCAGGTATTTTTTGGTTTCCTCTTTGATGTCTTCATTGATCTCTTGGTTATTTAGTAACGTATTGTTTAGCCTCCATGTGTTTGTGTCTTTTACGTTTTTTTCCCCTGTAATTGATTTCTAATCCCATAGCGTTGTGGTCAGAAAAGATGCTTGATATGATTTCAGTTTTCTTAAATTTACTGTGGCTTGATTTGTGACCCAGGATGTGAACTATCCTGGAGAATATTCTGTGCGCACTTGAGAAGAAAGTGTAATTTACTGTTTTTGGATGGAACGTCCTATAAATATCAATTAAATCTATCTGGTCTATTGTGTCATTTAAAGCTTCTGCTTCCTTATTTATTTTCATTTTGGATGATCTGTCCGTTGGTGTAAGTGAGGTGTTAAAGTCCCCCACTATTCTTGTGTTACTGTCGATTTCCTCTTTTATAGCTCTTGGCAGTTGCCTTATGTATTGAGGTGCTCCTGTGTTGGGTGCATATATGTTTATAATTGTTATATCTTCTTCTCGGATTGATCCCTTGATCATTATGTAGTGTCCTTCCTTGTCTTTTGTAACATTCCTTATTTTAAAGTCTATTTTATCTGACATTGCTACTCCAGCTTTCTTTTGATTTCCATTTGCATGGAATATCTTTCTCCATCCCCTCACTTTCAGTCTGTATGTGTCCCTAGATCTGAAGTGGGTCTCTTGTAGACAGCATATAGGTGGGTCTTGTTTTTGTATCCATTCAGCAAGCCCATGTCTTTTGGTTGGAGCATTTAATCCATTGACGTTTAAGGTAATTATCGATATGTATGTTCGTATGTTCCTATTACCATTTTCTTAATTGTTTTGGGTTTGTTTTTGTGCGTCTTTTTCTTCTCTTGTGTTTCCCACTTAGAGAAGTTCCTTTAGCATTTGTTGTAGAGCTGGTTTGGTGGTGCTGAATTCTCTTAGCTTTTGCTTGCCTGTAAAGCTTTTGATTTCTCCATCGAATCTGAATGAGATCCTTGCCGGGTAGAGTGATCTTGGTTGTAGGTGCTTCCCTTTCATCACTTTAATTATATCATACCACTCCCTTCTGGCTTGTAGAGCTTCTGCTGAGAAATGAGCTGTTAACCTTATGGGAGTTCCCTTGTATGTTATTTGTTGTTCTTCCCTTGCTGCTTTTAATAATTTTTCTTTGTCTTTAAATTTTGCCAATTTGATTACTATGTGTGTCGGTGTGTTTCTCCTTGGCTTTATCCTGTATGGGACTCTGCACTTCCTGGATTTGGGTGGCTATTTCCTTTCCCATGTTAGGGAAGTTTTCGACTATAATCTCTTCAAATATTTTCTCGGGTCCTTTCTCTCTGTCTTCTCCTTCTGAGAGGCCTATAATGTGAATGTTGTTGTATTTAATGTTGTCCCAGAGGTCTCTTAGGCTGTCTTCATTTCTTTTCATTCTTTTTTCTTTATTCTGTTGCACAGCAGTGAATTCCATCATTCTGTCTTCCAGGTCACTTACCCATTCTTCCGCCTCAGTTATTCTGCTATTGATTCCTTCTAGTGTAGTTTTCATTTCAGTTATTACATTGTTCATCTCTGTTTGCTGTTCTTTAATTCTTCTAGATCTGTGTTAAACATTTCTTGCATCTTCTCGATCTTTGCCTCCACTCTTTTTCTGAGGTCCTGGATCATCTTCACTATCATTATTCTGAATTCTGTTTTCTGGAAGGTTGCCTATCTCCACTTCATTTAGTTGTTTTTCTGGGGTTTTGTCTTGTTCCTTCATCTGGTACATAGCCCTCTGCCTTCTCATCTTGTCTATCTTTCTGTGAATGTTGTTTTTGTTCCACAGGCTGCAGGATTGTAGTTCTCCTTGCTTCTGCTGTCTGCCCTCTGGTGGATGAGGCTATCTAAGAGGCTTGTGCAAGTTTCCTGATGGGAGGGACTGGTGGTGGGTAGAGCTGGCTGTTGCTCTGGTGGGCAGAGCTCAGTAAAACTTTAATCTGCTTGACTGCTGATGGGTGGGGCTGGGTTCCCTCCCTGTTGGTTGTTTGGCCTGAGGCAACCCAACACTGGAGCCTACTGGGCTCTTTTGTGGAGCTAATGGCGGACTCTGGGAGGGCTCACACCAAGGAGTACTTCCCAGAACTTATGCTGCCAGTGTCCTTGTCCCCACGGTGAGCCACAGCCACCTCCCACCTCTGCAGGAGACCCTCCAACACTAGCAGGTAGGTCTGCTTCAGTCTCCTATGGGGTCACTGCTCCTTCCCCTGGGTCCCGATGCGCACACTACTTTGTGTGTGCCCTCCAAGAGTGGAGTCTCTGTTTCCCCCAGTCCTGTCACAGTCCTGCAATGAAATCCCGCTAGCCTTCAAAGTCTGATTCTCTAGGAATTCCTCCTCCCCTTGCCAGATCCCCAGGTTGGGAAGCCTGACATGGGGCTCAGAACCTTCATTCCAGTGGGTGGACTTCTGTGGTATAAGTGTTCTCCAGTCTGTGAGTCACCCACCCACCAGTTACGGGATTTGATTTTACTGTGATTGCACCCCTCCTGCCATCTCATTGTGGCTTCTCCTTTGTCTCTGGATGTGGGGTATCGTTTTTGGTGAGTTCTAGTGTCTTCCTGTCGATGACTGTCCAGCAGCTAGTTGTGATTCTGGTGTTCTTGCAAGAGGGAGTGAGAGCACGTCCTTCTACTCCGCCATCTTGGTTCCTCCCTCTCTAAGCTCTTGTATTTCATGGTCTAAGGGATAACTTCACAAGCATCTGCCTCTAAAGATGCACTAAACTGAGCTAGTCTTCCTTCCACATCTCGTATCTATTCTTCCTCAAGTGTTCCTTCTTGGTAAATGATTCCTATCCCACCAGTTGTTTAAATCGGTCTTTCCTTTAATTTTACCATGATTTTTCTTACTACTTCTCACATCCAGCGTCTTATCAGTGAACATAATCCATTGGTTCTACTTTCCCATAATCTCTGCATATGTCTCCTCTATCATACAAGTCCACATCACCATCATTTCTCACCAGTCTTCTAAGTAATTTTCCTGCCTTCATTCTTTTTTTTTTTTAATTTTTTTTTATAGCTACTTTATTTATTTATTTATTTATTTATTTATTTATTTATTTATTTATTTTTGGCTGTGTTGAGTCTTCGGTTCGTGCGAGGGCTTTCTCTAGTTGCGGCAAGTGGGGGCCACTCTTCATCGCGGTGCGGGGACCGCTCTTCATCGCGGTGCGCGGGCCTTTCACTATCGCGGCCCCTCCCGTTGCGGGGCACAGGCTCCAGATGCGCAGGCTCAGTAGTTGTGGCTCACGGGCCCAGCTGCTCCGTGCCTGCCTTCATTCTTGCCTCAGTATATATTTTTTTCCTACAGCAGCCAGTGATCTTCTTGAAATAGAAACCTGGTAATGTCATTACTAGGTTTAAAATACTTCATTGGTTTCCCTTTTAGCCATTAGGACAATAAACTCCTGAACAATAAACTTCCTTCTTATGCTGGCCTCTGCTTAACTTTCTGTCATCCTCTCTGACCACTTCTCTCTCCTGTTGCACAACATTCTCTGTTGTTTCTGTGACCTTGCACCTGTGTTTCTTCTACCTGGGAAACTCTTATTCTTCAGGTCTTGAATTACATGTCATATCTTCTGAGAAAAACTTTCCCTAATTCCTTCAAAGCAAGATCAGTTGTCCCTTCTATTTCTCACTGCATTCGTTCCAAACTCATTTTTGCTTGTTATGTGCAATTTGATAATTGCTCTGTTTAACTGTTGGTATTCCCTCACAGATAGTAAGCACCATGTAGGCAGAAAACATTTCATCACAATATCCCCTAATCTTCCACAATTCGGCGCATAGAGTAAATGATTAGGAGATATTTGATAAATGAAAATATAAATGTAAGTGATTACATGAAGAATAGAGATTGCTTATTGGAGAAAAATTCTGTAGATTATTAGATTGAGAGCAAATAGAGAGAGGCCTTATATATATAATGGAAGGGAAATAATTCTTCCACAGAAAGGAAGAAAAGAACAATTGTGAGGGGTGTGAAGGAAGCAAAAGGAGGGAGTTCTTACTGAATGGCCTTGGTCTCAGCAGTATAAGAAATTAGAAAGTCCATCTTTGGTGGGTAGATTGAGAGATGGCACATTAGTTGTTCTGAAGACAGTGAGAATGATTTTAAACAGTAGCTGATAATAAGTCTAAGGTGAGCCACTAAAAGTAAATAAAATAATTACTTAGCAACATTAGAATTCTTGTTCAGGATAAATAACTTGAATTTATAGCAAATCCATTTACTACGATTATATGGTTTTCTTCATCCTGGCTTAGGTATGGGGGCAAAGGGAAAAAAAGTTCTGGGGTTTCATAGGCAGGTAAGTGGAGGTTTAGGAGGCCAAGAGGTTCTAGGATGATAGGGAAGACAATTAGAATGACTGGTTAGAATGTTCATTTGATAAAGAGGGAAATTCACCAGAGGGGAGGGGAATAGACTGAGAGAATAAGAGGGGCAAGGAAGGGAGAGGCAAACTTTGGGGCATAAGTAGAAAATGAACAGTGAGCAGAGAATTTGGCCAAAAAAAAAAAAGATTTTCTAAATACGAAATATTAGAAGAATGGCTTCTTTTAAATTTTTGGAGGAGATCAACTAAAGACCTAATTTATTTTGAAATTACAGTGAATGTTTTTTCAAGTATAAGATATAACCTAAATTTCTTGAAGAGAAGTCACATTGTTTTTCTTTGATAATCTCTTTTACTATTTTAATATAATTGTCTTTTGTTTTCTATGCCTAATGGTATTTTTTGTCTGTATCTGAAGCTGTGTCAAACTGCTAATTCACTTACCAAATCCTCTGTGCCTGTAGTATCAGATACTAAAGGAGAGACTAGAATTGAAGACCCTTTTAACAATTAATGTACGTGATAACTTGTTTGAATGATTTCCTACTAGAGCCCATATTTATAAGATGATAATTATCTTCACATATTTTAGAGATGGAAGCATGATGTTTGATAACTCCTTTTTTCATGCCCAAATACTAAGTTAAGAGAATATCTATAAGTATAAAATATTGTTTGCTTTGTTGTCATTTGTATGCTTCTAACATCACTTTTGCTAGATTGTAGCTTTCTGAAAACAAGGGATGTATATTATTCATTTTGTTTTCTACATAGTGCCTTGCGTGTATTTGTGATCAAATAAAAGGTAGTTGGGTTTAATTACTTGAAATTCTTTAAGTTATTCAAGTGTTTATTTGAAAAACTTCCTTAATATGGGAGGTAGTATTAAACTGACTTCTCCATTTTTTCAGCATTAAAGCAGAAGAAAGTATGATTTTTCACTTTAATTCTGCAGCTGGATTGTAATGAGATCTTATAATGAGAACTTAACATGTGATTGAGGCTTCCTTTTAGTATCATCGTCATAACAACATAGTACATCTGTTAATATTTTACAAAGTTGTTTCACATGTACTATTTAAGTTTAAAATACTTGTTTGTATGTGAACTGTTTATGACACAAGGTGAATTGAACTTAACATGAAATAAACCCAATTTGAAAATTAGGCAACTGAGATCTGAGAGGTAAGAGTCTTGCTAAAATGTCACAAAAGTTGTAAGTGATTGAACTGAGTTCTATCACGTGTAGGTCTGTGCTATATATCTGCATACACATGCACACACACATACATGGACGTGCTGAATTTCTGAATCTAGAAATCTGACTTCATCAGTGGGGTAGTAATTATTGGGTTTGTAACATAATTTGTACTATTGTCACATTAATCCACTCACCATTCTTCAGGAGACAAAAACATGTATACAAATATGTTTATGAATACGATTAAGTAGAAATTTACGAAGAAAAACCACCTTTGCAACATTTATTAAAGTTGAAGTAATGTATTATTAAAAATTCTAGTCCTGATTCCAACTTTTGAGGTTTTATTCTCCTTCCCTTATTCCACTGGCATACTGAACTTTAAATATGAATAGGTAATATTTCATATGTTTCGCATTACTTACAGGGTCTGTATAATTTGCCTGAAAAAGATAGTGGAGTGTAGCCCTGTGAAATATACTAAGTACATGGTCCCAGAGCAAATACTAAAGGAAAGTTACAAGTGTAGTACACATGACAACATGATTATTCACAGGTGAAAAGGTTAGGACTAAATAAGATGGATAAAGCTGGTTTCAATATTCTGATCCCTTTCCTGGTATCTTAAGTATGGTGCTGACCTAGGTGTGTATATTTCATTGTTAACTTGATAACATAATACACCATGGGAGTAAAAGTAAAAGGTTATTGTGAGAACTTAAATACCTGCAACGATCCTAAGTGCTTTCAATGAAACAAACTCAGCTTCTTAGTATGTTACATTGTTAAAGCCGTGAAGCAATTACATATTGTTAGTTTATATGAGCCCACAGCCATATCAAGCCAGGTACTTACGGAAGTATGTTTTGAAGTAGGACTCTAGACATCACAAATACACCTTCTGCATAATCTAGGCAGTCTTGTTTTTTCCTTTTCTCTTTCCTTGTCTTCTTGCACAGATATTCATTGAATGCCCACAGTGTTTTAAGCTCTAGGATCATAGCATCAAACAAAACACTCCAAGTCCTTGCTCTCATCGAACTGATATTCATTGGGATGGAGAGGGAGACAGACAATGGGCAAATGAAGATTAAAGAGAGACAAAGAAACAGAGAGATGTAGCATAGCAGGTGTTTCATAATGTTAGGAAGAAAAGTAATGCATGTAAGTAGGAGTAAGGCTTTCAGCACTTTAAATTAGGGTAGTCAACAAAGATGTCTTTGATAACGTAATATTTTGAACAAAGACCTGAGTAAAAATAAGAATCCTGTCTTTAGAATATATGAGGGCAGAGAGTTACACAGTGAGGAAAAATCTGAGGCAGTACTGAGAGTGCTTGACCTGTTTGAGAACCAGGAAGGGGTTTGGTATGTCTGGCTAAGAGTAAGTTAGGGAAGGGAAGGGTAGGAAGAAGAAAAGTCATGTGAGGTAGCAGGGACCAGATGGTAAATGACTTCTGGTCACTGGAAGGAGTTTGCATTTTATTATGTGTGATTTGAAAAGATATAGGAGGGTTTAGATATGTCTGAAGTGACATATCAGAGGTACACACTGCTGTGTGGAGACTCAGAGAACTCAAGGGTAACTACATGGTTTGGGGCTTGAGTACCTCGTAAATGACGATGCCATTTAATGAGATGGGGTTCAACTTGAGAAAATTTCTTTTGTTTTGTTTTATATGAATCTCATCTCTCCCCTCCCACCTAGTTTTTGCTCGAAAGTGGAATAGACCAATTGGTAGTTTGATTTAAATTATTTTATGCTTGAAAGAAAGAATAACAATAGTGATGACGATAAGTAATATTTAATAGCCCTTACACTTTGCAAAATGTTTTAATATCCAGTAATGCATCTGCACTATATGGTCACATGGAGGATTTCTGCACCTACTCCTAACTTTATGGGAAAAAAAATTTTTTGAGACATAAGGTGATTTGTAACATACTTTAAAATACATAAAGAACAGTTCACAATCTACTGAAAAAGAGTGAACTAAAGAGAGATTAGGTCTTGAAATATGTCACATAGGGGTTAAGAGAAAATTGAAAATGGACTGTAATGAATGGTCTTATTTACCCAACTGTGAATTAATATATATGCTATAATTTGTCTCTCAGATCCAAGGTTCATTAGTGCCCACCTCATCCCAGAAAGTGACAACCCTGAAGATGACAAAGTGTATTTTTTCTTCCGTGAAAATGCGATAGATGGAGAACACACTGGAAAAGCCACTCACGCTAGAATAGGTCAGATATGCAAGGTGAGGTAAAGAAAAAAATGAGGAGGGTATCATTGTCCAATCGCAGATTTTTCCTTTTCCACCTTTGTACAAATATAATGAAAAATATGGCTAAAAAGCTTGACTGATCACTATAAATATTTAACAAAAAAAGATTGAAAGCATATTATAGTTGCTTATGAATAACTTCATAGTCAAACATAGAGGTACAGGTTGTGAGGTGTTATTTCACAATTACATTAAATAATATTAGTTTGAAATTCTAGAGAAATAATTTTTTTCATATTACCTGGGAAAATATAATTTTTGTATTCTCAGACCTAGCATAGGTTCCTACAATGTATAAGTTTTCAATGAATATTTTTTGTTGGAAATAACTCAAGTATGAATATAAAAGAGACAAGTGTTATAGCTTGTTCTTATGAATTGATTATAGCATCCTATATACACATATGTGCACACACACATAATTTTGAAGCTCTGAACTTTCATATACTGTGTGGCACAAATTCAGATGTGATATGTATTATAATGTTAGATATATAGAATAAAAAATTGGTCAGTAAATATGTATGGATTAGTTAGTATCAGTGTGAAAATACGATAACAATACTATTCTTACCCTCTATACTGTACAGTACAGTATATATGAAATATGAATGAAGCTAACTGTTATTATATATTAAAGCACCTTTCATCTCAAGAAAAATCACAACGACAAATCCAGTTACTGTCTTAAAATGAAATTATTTCTTTTTAAAAAAAAATCATGAAATTTTAAAAATCCCTGTCTTGGGGGCGGGGGTATCCTCTTTCCTATCCCAATCATGATCTAATTATTTATCTGTAGTATATTAAATTACTGGAAAATTAGAAGTTTTAATGCTCTGGAAACATGCAAATGATATATGCAATATATGAGAATCTTTTCTCCACAAAATATAAGGCATATTTAAAAGCAGTACTTACAAGGGTTAAAAAAATCTTTATACTAAATAAAATCGTATAAACAAAATATATATCAGTGTTATACTTTTGAAGAAAAAGTTATTTTCCTTCAAACATATGCACATAAATATTATTTTATAAGACTCTAAGTTACTGGTAAATCCATACCATCATAATAGAATTTATTGCTACATCAGGTTACAGTTAAGTTTCATTTTCAGTGGGAAGATACTTCTTCAAAATTTTTGCTCTAGAATGAGATTTCTTTATTAAGATTTATGCAGATGTTTTTTCAGCATGCTGTTTGTAAAGTCAGCATTCCGTCAACTGAGCTTATAAAAATATTTGATGCTAGCATGCTTTTGTTTGTGGTGTATTTTCAGTATGGGTTATAAGGCATGCAGTTATTCTTTCATTCAGTAAATACTCATTAAGTGCCTACTATGTGCCAATGTGCTTACCTCTGTGAACCAGCCTACTTAGGTGAGTAAAATCTTAAGGAAAACTTACATAAGAAAGAGAGACTAAAAGCAAACCAAAACAAACACAAGAGTAGTATTGTTCATTGCAAAGTGGTAACAGAATGGAAAAAGTACAGTGACTTTTTAATGCTAAGGCATATTTATTGTAAGTCACTCCTTGAACAAGGTTGGAGTGAATAGATTTCACCAAAAATATAATAAGAAAGCATAGTTACTTATATCTAGTCATTTAAAATTCATTTCTCAATTTGAAAAACGAGGAATTGTGTTTTGTATCTGTCTCAAGATATGAGAAGATAAGATATTTGAAATTATCATTTGCATGCACAATTTCTAAAACCATTATTCTCTCCTTTCAGAATGACTTTGGGGGCCACAGAAGTCTGGTGAATAAATGGACAACATTCCTCAAAGCTCGTCTCATTTGTTCGGTGCCAGGTCCAAATGGCATTGACACTCATTTTGATGAATTGCGTAAGTAGCTGATGATGTCATATAGAGAGTATTCAAACTTTGCCATTACCTTCAAAAATGCAACTTTCTCCAATTTTGTTTTAAAACAGAGGATGTATTCCTAATGAATTCTAAAGATCCTAAAAATCCAATTGTATATGGAGTGTTTACAACTTCCAGGTAAATAATGCTTTGCTCTCTTATTATCATAGAAAATTCATGTCCTTTAGATGCTTTCCAAGTGTCCATAATTTGTGAAAATATTTTTGAAAGAACAATGTCGGCTAAACCTTTGAGCTCTTGTGCATTCTTGGGTGCCTGAAATAAGTCATGACCTAAATCATTTTTTACATAAATTTTAGCAAAGAATTCATTACTATGAATTTAATGATGAAAAATGTATGCCATGCCCTATGTATAGCTTTGACTTTAAAATTTTGAGTGAAATATTTGAGTAAAATATTATAAACATAGAACTCTGAGTTTTGTTAAAAGTTTGTAGTGATATAAACTAAGGGTGAAAAATCTTTTTCCCTCCCCTCTCCTTTCTCTTCTTCCTTGTCCCTACCCCCTCTTCCTCTCTCCCTCTCTCTCTCTCCTCCTACTTCTTCCCTATCTCCCCCTCTCTTCGCCCTCCTCCTTTCATCATTCCCCATCTGCCTCAAAGCTCTTGCTGTCAATCAAGCAGTAATTATTTCCTGTTACATTCAGCATAAAGTTTACATTACCTGGAGTTGCTAAAAGAAACATATATTTAAATGCATATAAAGAGGGATATGCATTTGGATATGTATAAATGTTTAAAAGAAAAATAATTTAAAATCAAAAGTCAGGAAAAGTGCTACAAGGGACTGTGATAGCATAAAGAAAGATTAACTACAGTGTCCAACACTGATTTTTTCTGTAAATATTAAAGCCATTACAAATTGATTGGACATTTTTACTTAATTTTTAAAATAACATGTAAAAATTAGGAAAACTATATTAGTAAAACCAGATGCAATTTCCCATACCTAAATATTTCTCCCCTTTGGTATAAAAACAGAATGACAGCTAAAGAATGTGGGAGGCTCAAATTAAACAAATATTAATCCATTTCTTCTGCTTCCTCATTGCTTAGTACAGTAGTTTTCAGTCTTATGCTCACGTCAGAATCGCCCAGAGAGCCTGTTAAAATACAGATGCTAGGCCCCGCCCTCAGAGTCTCTGATTCAGTAGGAAGGGGTAGGGCCTAAGAACGCATTTCTAACAAATTCCCAGGTGATGCCCATGCCGTTGGTCTCGGAGCCACACTTTGAGAATCACTGGCTTAGTGGGTAAAATAATTTCTCAGCGAGATTGATGTCATATATGAGTTAGTCTTAACAGCTGTAAATCCTAAAAAGATCTTTTGATGATGATGGATTCCATCAATAGATAAGCAAAGTGTGTAACAATGAAAAAGGGACACATAAACATTATAGACTACTATAATGTATCAAATATGTATTAATTTGCTACTTATTCCATTATGAAAATATTATTAAATTCTATAAATATTTACTGAAATGTACTGTGTGTCAAGTACCATGCGATATGTAATTTATGTTACAGAAAAGAAGCCAGGCATGGTTCCTTCCCTCATGAAGCTTGCACTCTACCAGACATTGTCTAGATGCACCTGTTTTCAATAATAAACTCTTATTACATATGTTTTTCATTTGGTCTAATTTTTATGTAATTTTCTATGGGTAGAGATTGATTAAAAGGTATGCATTCCATAGTTTTAATGTGCATAACTGTTTTATATCTTTGTATAAATAAATCCCTCAAGCTGTATTTATATAAGCAAAATAAAATGGGAAATTGTGGCAGCTCATGGTAAACTTCCAATGTGCTTCAATTACCTGATTTTTTTTGTCCAACAAAATGATGGGGATAATTGCTGTAATACTCTACTTTTGCTAGGGTGTAATAACTACTAACTTAAAATGATTTTCTGTGTTGGAAAGAGATGATTTTAAACGCCTTCACACAAATTGAACTCTGTTACTTGATCAAATACTTTTGTTGGTTTGGGAGTTAAAAATTATAATATAACACATTGACTATTCATCTTCACCAGTTTCAGTTTATAAAATGTGTTCTTAAACATTCTTTCTTGTTTAAACATTTCCTGGTTTCAGCAATGATGCTTAAGTCTTAACATAATACCAAAGTTTATATTTTTATTTTATCTGATATCAGAGTTAATCATTACCTTTTAGATTTTGTATATATGTTTTTCCTATCAGTGTTTACATATGATATGAATGTATATATTTATATCGTATATTGTCTATTTATGAAATGAATATGTATATGTTCTGTGAGTACTAAAGGTGTTTTCATCCATGCCTTCTAATTTTGAGCAATCATAATTTTGCTCTCTTGTGTATTATTAAAATATATATAAACATGTGACTTAAAAAATCCCAAACACTATTTGAAAATTTATGTTCAAGTATTGATAATTGCTATCTGAAATTTAAAAACTCAGTGTAAATAGCTCTGTCATTGTGTAAAGATGAAAGTCTGTTTTTGTTCTGTCTGTCTTTTTTAGTAACATCTTCAAGGGGTCAGCCGTGTGCATGTATAGCATGAGTGATGTGAGAAGGGTGTTCCTGGGTCCATATGCTCACAGGGATGGTCCCAACTACCAGTGGGTGCCTTATCAAGGAAGAGTCCCCTACCCACGACCAGGAACTGTAAGTGGCCTAGGTGTTTAAGATAGGAAATGAATAAATTTATGCTGAAGGTTAAAAAAAAAAGCAGCTACATACATATTAGATATAGATAACGTAAAAGAAAAATTCCAAGACTATAAATGAAAGCAAGGCAAGGATTTTTCTCTGATAACCATGAAATTCCACATTTAAAGACATGTTCTTCACAGACATCAATGCTTAAGTTCAACACTTACCAGTAGTTAATACCAATAATTTATGAGAAATAGAAACTGAGCAGGTAACCTTATTTATCTTCTTTTCTGAAAGAGATATAGTAAAAATGGCTTTCATGGAGAGTTGAAACAATTAGGATACACATAGACTTGCTCTCTCTGATTGTGGCAAAGGCTCAAGAATTGCACATTAAATAAGAGGAAACATATTTAAATCAATATTATCTACCTATGGAAGTGGGACACATCTCTCAAATAGGTAAAGAAGATATGCAAGGAAGAAACAAACAAAAACCTCATGGAAAGGGCCTAGGTGTTTTAACAGATGCTGTCTACTATCGCTGACCTCTCCCCTTCCAGCAATGTTGTGCACATTCAGGCTTAAAAAAAAGGTGGATAGAGCTCAAATTAAAATCAGCTTTAAGTCTGCAATTTAAAGTAGGGAGAAAAACAGAAAAGACTCATACGGTAGAAAGTGAGTGAATATGACGTCAGATGTTCTAGAATACGTGGATAGAACCATCCAGTGCAACATTTCCTAACCCTAAGAATTTTTTTTTTTAACATCTTTATTGGAGTATAATTGCTTTACAATGGTGTGTTAGCATACGGCATTTGTTTTTCTCTTTCTGACTTACTTCACTCTGTGTGACAGACTCTAGGTCTATCCACCTCACTACAAATAACTCAATTTCATTTCTTTTTATGGCTGAGTAATATTCCATTGTATATATGTGCCACATCTTCTTTATCCATTCATCTGTCGATGGACACTTAGGTTGCTGCGATGTCCTGGCTATTGTAAATAGAGCTGCAGTGAACATTGTGGTACATGCCTCTTTTTGAATTATGGTCTTCTCAGGGTATATGCCCAGTAGTGGGATTGCTGGGTCCTATGATAGTTCTATTTTTACTTTTTTAAGGAACCTCCATACTGTTCTCCATAGTGGCTGTATCAATTTACATTCCCACCAACAGTGCAAGAGGGTTCCCTTTCCTCCACACACTCTCCAGCATTTATTGTTTGTAGGTTTTTTGATGATGGCCATTCTGACTGGTGTGAGGTGATACCTCATTGTAGTTTTGATTTGCATTTCTCTAATGATTAGTCATGTTGAGCATCCTTTCATGTGTTTGTTGGCAATGTGTATATCTTCTTTAGAGAAATGTCTATTTAGGTCTTCTGCCCATTTTTGGATTGGGTTGTTTGTTCTTTTCGATATTGAGCTGCATGAGCTGCTTGTAAATTTTGGAGATTAATCCTTTGTCAGTTGCTTCATTTGCAAATATTTTCTCCCTTTCTGAGGGTTGTCTTTTTGTGTTGCTTGTGGTTTCCTTTGCTGTACGAAAGCTTTTAAGTTTCATTAGGTCCCATTTGTTTATTTTCGTTTTTATTTCCATTTCTCTAGAAGGTGATAACCCTAAGAATCTTTAAGGAAATAATTTCATATGATGAAAAAACTTGTTCTTTAAGTTTAACCATTATTTTAATTTCATGTCAGTTTTATTGTTAAATTCAAGTAAATGATGTTTTTAGATGAGTTTATTAGGCATAGGATGCTTTTAATCTTCTTCTTTATTTTCTATAAAATTTTTTGCTAAACTTATTTATGAGCATTTCATAAAGATTACTTCTAGCTGATGGAGCTTGTAGGTAAAAAACCTAAATAGGCTTTCAGAAGAAAAAATGAACAAGGTAGACTATCCATTGATTATAAGAAGCCTGTTTTAACAGATTTATGCATACATACATATGTATATGTATGTGTGTGTGTGTGTGTATATATATATAAAATAGTATATTCAATAGCCCAATACTTGTACCCATTTCACAGATGAAGACTCTGAGGCAAAGAGAGGAGCCAAGATTCATTCCAGGCAGTTTGATTCTAGAGCCTGAATTCTCACCCATTGTTCATAGAGAGTTGTTATGACATGGTCCATTAAGTCAGCAGTGTGAACCAAGTGCTGGAGGCAGAAGACAGAAAGCACTGCCTAAGCTAGGAATTAGGGAGGGGCTGCCAAAAGGAGGCAACACCTTGCTCCGTGAATAAAATTCACTTAGATCAATCCATTAATCCCAAAAGTGGGCAGCTGAGAATATGTCGTTCCATCACCACTACTGGAGAAAAACATATTAAGAAGCCTTCAAGCGGTGTGTCAATAGAAGGGCATTTTCTTTTATTTTTAAAGAAAAACCTACAGCTTAAGTAATACTAAATACAAAAATAAAAGTAAGGCAAGAAAGTGAGACAAATTGTAAGATAAAAATCTAAAATAAATAAATCTCTTCATTTTCAATCATTTCTAAATTTTTGCAAGTTGTTTTTAAATGGTGGTAGAAAAGCAAAAAAAATTAATGTTATAAAATATGTTTTATCGTTTCTTCTAGGAGTTTATACAGCTATTTGATTTGATTTCTATAACATTAAATAAATAATTTTTTAATTTACTTAAATAAAAAGTAATTCCCTAAATCCCTTAACTGTTATATTAGTGTATTATTGTGTGTGTATCTGTATAGTACATACATATATATTCATAAAGAGATACTCTTCCTGTTTCAAAATAGCTTTATTTCATTTCTCATGAATTATTAATGATCTGTGTTAAGGTAATGGCAGAGACAATTGATTTCTCCTTCTAAGCCTCTTGTTAGATCAAGAACCACTCAACTACATTTCAGCTCTCAAACTGTTACATTAAATGGCAGAAATTAGTTAAGTGTAAGACAAAAAGCAAGAGACTGGAGATACTGTACTCTGAATGCTTGCACCACATAATTAAATGCAGTGAAAAGAGACAGTAAAATCTGAATTTTCTTGTTTTTGTTTTATTGCCTTAAGTGGAGCATTTAAATCCAGAGGTGATATTATGACACTGTACAGCACAGCATCCTGTCTGGCTCTCCCTATGGCCATCATCTGTTCTGCTTGGTCCATTCTGATTGGTCAGTTTCTGTGCCATGCAAGTTGTTAAACACCTTGAATAACACATCTCCTTATCCCTAGAATTACTGTAATTGTTAAAGAAATAATACTTTTGGTCCTTTTTGTGGTACTTTTTCAGGGTTGTGTTAAAAATAAAGCAATAAAGAATAGTTTATATTGTCTTTTAGTTTGAAGAGAGCATTTATATTTTAGCATAATACCATAGGGAAAAATGAAATGCATTCAAGAAAATTTTTGATTTTCTCTAATCTAATGATTAATAGCATTTAGTTATAACATATTCCAGTCATTATTTCAAATACTTCATTTCGACATAAAGTATATGGTGTTGTCACTAATAGAGGCATCAGACTTCTCCTGTACACTGAATTCATTAGATGCATTTGCAATTTTTGGTAAGAAATGATGACATCCCATCGAGACTTAAAATATGTTTAGAAAATGTATATTATATATTACATCTTCTAATTTAAGTAAAATTATTTTGCTTTTTAGTTTAACAGTTACTTAAAAAAAATTACAGATTTAGATTCCTAGTTCATTGAGGCCATATATTATATAAATTATAATCCTATTCATTATATTTTAATCAAAAGATAATATTTTCTTTATCTTAATAGTGTCCCAGTAAAACATTTGGTGGATTTGAGTCTACAAAAGACCTTCCTGATGATGTTATAACATTTGCCAGAAGTCATCCAGCCATGTACAATCCAGTGTTTCCTATTAATAACCGGCCGATAATGATCAAAACAGATGTAAATTACCAGTTTACACAAATTGTAGTAGATCGAGTGGATGCAGAAGATGGCCAGTATGATGTCATGTTTATCGGAACAGGTAAATGTTTTAACTTCAGCTCTAAATGTTCTTCCAGAACATTGCGTCTAACTAATTAAGTATACTAAGAACTGAAGGAAGACTTTATAGTCACTCTTAAGGTATAGTTAACCTCTGATAAATGACTAAAAACCCTGAACATTCTCCCATTCCAATGTGTTATTTTTTTAGGCAAGTTGACATATATTTATTAATTTAAATTAAATTTCCTTTTCAATCAAAAGTTGATAAATGTAATCAGGTAAAGCTATTGATTAGCAATGTCTAATTATCAATTATCAATTATCAATTATCAATGTCTATAATTGAATCATAACTCTTTTCTGAACAGTGGCTTTTCAGGACAAAAATGTGTTGCTCAAATCGTGCATAAAATTCCCAAGACATTCAATAAAAGTTCTAGAATATATTGATGCAAAATTATCTGAACTTTAAAATTATCATAGATTGCAAATCTTCCAGAAAATAAATTTTGGCAACAAAATTTGTTTAGTGTTTTTACCATACAATGAGAAACAAAACAAAGCAAAACAAAACTTCATCAGAAAACCAACAAAGTGGACCTAAGGAATCGTCAGATACATTTTAGATCCATTTCTATAGAAATTTAATGACGTATTTTTACCAATTCCATGATTAGAAACAAACATTTTATAGGTATATTTTCAGGATGAATTCCATTGCTATTATGACATATTATTTTATTTTTCCCCTACTCTCTTTAATAATACTATTTTAAAAGCACCAGTTACAAATCTGAAACTTGCTACTTAGGGTCAGATTCCAAGGTAATAAATTCCTAGTCTCCATTAACGTTGTTAACTGAAATAAATCAATGGGAAACAGAGTGAGTGCTCCACTGAAACCTGTATAATAACATTTATTTTCCCTTGGTGAGAACAGAGAAAGAAATTGCATTAAGTACAGGGGAATGGCAACTGCACAGTAAGTGCTTTAAAGACTTAAAGTTTTATAACAAAATTGTGAAATACTTACGTTATCAAGTGTAAGTGTCAGGTTCTGAGCAATACATTACAGTCTGCTTTTATGAGTGAGAAAGTTTCTCTATCAAATAAAAGAATCCCAGGGAGACCTGGAGTTCAATAAAAGTCAATGAATTGCAAGTATCAACTTCTGGTTATAAATATCTTGAGAAATTATAAGATGATAGGATTTCTCTTCAATAAATATTAGTTTATCACTAATGTCAAATTACAATTAGATCTCTCTACAGAGTAATTAAACTTGTTCAATAATGTCACACTTGCCTTTTTCTTCACCTCTGGCCTAAACATGTTGAGAAGTCCCCCACTCATTGTCAGTGCAACAAAAGCTTGCTTCCGGCTATTTGACCAAAGAAACCTAATCATGAATTTTCAGTTCTTCTTGGACGCAAGCCGTCTTTAAAGGAACCAATTTCATGAGCACGTTGAATGTCTGATGATGTGGATGGCTATCGGTCAGCACAGAACAGGGTCATCTGTCAACAAAGTAAATTGATTACAGTAATTTTATCTTTTAAGTAAGTTACACATTGATCCTAGTTGAGTAACCTGATTCAATTTGTGTGAAATTGTTTGAAATACTACTCAGTAAAACTTGATCTGGGACACAGATAAAGTTATTTTGGGGTATTGGAGACTGATCAGAGGCACTGAGTATATTAACCTAATTTACCTTTAATCTTTGGTGTTAAGAGTAGTCTAAGGTCCTGTAAACAGAAGGATCTGCTTAAAAGAGGGATTTTTTTTTTGACTTTACAAGGGATACACTAGCAACCTTTGTCGGTCTCATATAGCACATCATATTGATCCCCTGAAAATGGTTATCTGTGGTATGAATACATTGAATTATATTTCTGGTGTAACTTTACTGGTAAGATTTTCTTCTCGAATAATTAGACTGTTTAATTTGATTAAAATGAGCCAATTGAAGCTAAAAATAATTGATCAACTGATCAGAAACGGAATGTTGAAGAGTCAAATTTTTGAATTTAATAAATCCCTGTTCTTTATTCTATCAAGAATAGGAACCCATCTGTAAATACTGGAAAATAGTAGCTTCTTAACCCAACTTAGAGTAAAAGTGCCAGCTCTTATCATTAAAACAATTTGTCTCTTTTAACAATGAATAAACAGTGCTTTAAATCTCTATAAAATGTATTCATTTTAACAGTTTTCATTATTTATGGTTCTGAATTTAAAAATTTTTTAGTACTCTGAAGTTGATTGAACAGCATGTTAATTAAACCAGTTTGCTAACCAAAATTGATTAGCCAGTTATTGAAAAGCCACTGTAATAAGTAATCCAGGGTGTTTACTTTGAGAAATCAGATTATTGTCATTTATCAGGTAATGGTCATTGAGCTGTTGTTAGGGGCCTCTAACTACTAGAGTCTTCCTCGTGGGAAGAAGATGAGCAGCCAGGCTCTGAGGCTCTAACTACTTTTGTTGCTTGACAACATTCCTTCCATTTTGCTTATGAAGTATTCATAGTAGTTCCTGGTTACATAACAAAAATGGGAAAAACCTGCAATGTCTAACTGGTAATTTTTTTCTTTTTTTAGTTTATTTTGTTATAGAATGAAAGATTCTTTAAATTAATTCTATAGTGCTTTACAATTTTCAAAAGTTTCACACAGATGATTTCATATAACCCCATAATAACCCTTTTTTTCCCCTACCCCTATATTGCCCCTCCCCCTTCTGAAGCCTCCCCACTGGTAACCACTCATTTTGTTCTCTGTATCTGTGAGTCAGCTTCTTTTTTTGATATAGTCACTAATTTGTTGACTTTTTAGATTCCATATATAACAGATATCATACAGTGTTTGTATTTCTGTCTGACTTATTTTACTTAGTATAATGCCCTCCAAGTCTACCCAAGTTGCTATAAATGGCAACATTTCTTTCTTTTTTATGGCTGAGTAGTAGTCCATTGTATATACATATACCACATCTTCTTTATCCATTCATCTGTTGATAGCAATTGTAAATAGTGCTGCTAGGAACATTGGAGTACATGTATCTTTTTGAATTAGAGTTTTGGGGTTGTGTTTTTTTTTTTTTTTTTTTTTTTTGGCTATATACCTTGGAGTGAAATTCCTGGGTCATATGCTAGTTCTATTTTTAGTTTTTTGAGAAACCTCAACACTGTCAAACTGGTATTATTTTTAGTTTAGTTTTGTTTTGTTTTTGAGACACCTGGTAGTTGAGATTAAAAATACAAATAATCCAACCTAGTGATTATTATATATATATATTTTTTAATTACACAGGTTTAGGATAAAATCATCTCCAAAACTTCAGATATTTCTAAAAGTTCAACTACTTTTATTCCATAGCTATGTTTATACTTTATCTAGTTTAATGAAATGCATTTGTATATATTACTAATGCTGTAACAATAAAATAAATTTTAAAATGCTGACGTCAAAATGTTCTTTCTGGTCAAATACTGATTTCATTCATTAACACTAAACTCTGTTCAGATCTATTTAAATTGTGGTCTTCTCCAATTTCTTTCAAAGATGTTGGAACCGTTCTTAAAGTAGTTTCAATTCCTAAGGAGACTTGGCATGATTTAGAAGAAGTTCTGCTGGAAGAAATGACAGTTTTTCGGGTGAGTGCTGCTTAATTTCAAGTGTCAACAAGTTCCCTTGTATGTCTTTCCCCCAGGACAGCTGCGCAGCGAACTTGGTATGGACAAGCAGTCTAGCATAGCCTTCTAATTAGCTTGTCAATTAGAAAGCCAGACACTAGTCAAAATAAACCTTGAAACTTTCAATGCTAGTTAAATCACAAAATGTAAAGAAATATATCCTTGGCTCATATTTTGTTTTCTCAATGATAAATTATATGATTTACATTTTATATTGTTCATGTAAGTTACCTCAATGAACAAACCCTGTGCGCCTCCTACCCTCCAAATCCCCTCTTTCACACTTAATGGTATAACTGGGATGATAGGTAACTTCCATGAATCTCTTAAAGGAAATACGTTCAGAATGATAACGGAATGAAGACATTTCAATAATTTTTTAGCTTATTTGTGAATTGTTTTATCATATTTTCCTAAAGAAATCATTTGTTAGCAAAAAAAAGTTTCTGAGGTTTTTATATCACTTGTGGAAAATCTGTTATGAATTCCTAGTCTACACAATTAAGAAGAGTACAGATAGTTGTCCTTTTGTCCTGAATCACTGATGGCCCAAGTAGGTTTATATAGGATTGGGGGTAGAGGCAGCAGTATATGGATTGAAGTGAGGGAGGAAAACTGAAGTAATGTAACATACACCACAGTGTTCTGTTGTTCCTTTTAGAAAGCCAGCTAGGGGGAAGAGTTTGAATTGAAGCACACCTTGATATAAATCATTTATGAAATATAACAGAGAAATAGATGCCTATCAAAGGTGTTATTTCAGTTTTTGATAAAAAAGAAGGCAAAAGTCTGAGACATTTATAACTGCAAAATAAACTGGAATTAGAAGAATTTCATGGACAGAAAATGAGAAAATATTAGATCTAGTCTCACAATTTAAAATTATCTCATTTAGTCTCCAGAAATCTCAGACACTTTATCTATAACATGAAGTGGATGGATTAAAGTTTTCAGTTGATTAAATATTTTGATTGTAAGCAAAGTCTTCCCAAGACTTCTTTTAGCCCTGTACTTGTAGACCAGTTTATTAACACAATAGAGCTCTTGCTCACTAGTCAGTAATACTTTGAAGAGAAAATAAAGTAAAATATGGCAAGCTTTTAGTATATATATTGATTCAAGTAAAATTATGATTAGCTTTGAAACAGATAACTGGTACATCATGACACAGACACCTTGTAATAACTAAACAATGTTCTAATGGGAAGGGCTTAGGTTCTTCAGTCATAGCTACATGGCAGTTCTGTTTGGAACACATACAGTCCCTCTGAGCTTCCCTAGCAGGAAAAATGATACCTACCTCGCAAGGAAGCTAGAAGAATTAGAGACAACTATATGTAGAACATCCGGGACAGTGTCAGGTCCTGTGCTCAGAATCTTATTGTCAATATAATTTTACTTGTTTTAGTTTGTCTACACTGAATATAAGCCACATTCTCAGGAGCCTTCTCTACTAATCCTTGGTTTAAGTCTTAAAATAACACAATCATCATAATTCTAGTATGATTTTTAAAATCAGGCACTTGGACCTTACTTTGTCTGGTATAGAATGATGACTAATCCCTATCTTTCACCAAGTCCCATTTCATTATTTACGCATTGATACTTTATCCTACAAATTCAAAAATACAGTTATGCAAATAGACTATGTCAGTAATACAGAGCCCATCTAGATTTAGCAAACAAATTATGGGCACTGAGGGGCAGATACATATATTGCTGTCTTGTGTCCATTGTTGTGTCTCCAGAGCCTAAAGTGTGTTTTCAACCTACATTTATTAAATGAATAAAGGAATCAGTATTTATGCAAAAATGAAAAATGAGAAATTAAAGAGTTTAAGGTCTTCCTTAGGGAGACTCCGCTTAAAGTGAGGTGCCAGAGTATAAGGAAGATAAACCGAGAACAGCAAAAAGTTATCCTGCTGATTATATCCCATATTATTCTAGTAGAAAAAAATTTTTACCAATTCTGTATTTTTGGAAATCTATATTACCACCACTGTTGCAAATGAAGTTACAGGAATACTAAAATATTGTTAACTTTAGAATTTCTTAACTATTTCCAGAATCTTTTACTTTTGAATTTGTCATGGTTCCTTTGCATATTCCCCTTCAGTTATAGTATATGATTATAACAAGTTCCATTTACTAATTCAACTGTAAACAAACATGTCTACCATGGTCCTGGCACAATGCTAAGTTCTGGTGATTCAGAGATGAACACTATAAACATGGTCCCTGACCTTGTGTAGCTTAGAGACTCTTCCATGTTATCCTTCATAGTTTCAAGTACTTAATTTATTATCTTTTAGTACAATTAAGTTTTATCTTGTAGAATTGTATCATTATGTCATGCCATTTAAAAAACTAAGGTTCTTTTTATCTATTATTTAATTATTTTCCAGGATTTTATGAATCAGAATATGTATAATTTTGCAGTAATACTGTATTCTAGCTAATTTTCATTCCCTACATCTCTGGGATTTTAAGTTTACGTTTCACATCTTATCTATGTTTTTTAATAGTAAATCAAATTTTAGTTTAAAAATATTACTTTAAGCTGATCTATTAAATGACTTTTAACAAAATCTTGGGAGGTTGGAAGCCAACCATCTTGCCAACACAAATATTTCATGTCTATTAGATTTTGTTAGTGTTTTGCAGTTTCCAGAGAAATACACAGCCAAATTACACCTATGATAACTATTGAATGACTTTTTTGTGGTTTTTTAAGATATCATGAGAGAGGTTCTTTATTCAGTTTTTAACAATTAGGTATAAATACGTAATATTGTGCTTTCATGGAAATGATTGTTGATGAGTTTATAATATTGTTAAAAGGTTGTTTGCAACATGGGACACATCTTCCAGAGATAAATGTTCCATTTTTCTCCCATATTCTGTGCTATGCATTGTTGTCATTATTATTTCTTTGGCACTCAAGTAGACAAAATGTATTTGGGCAGAGTTTAGAGAAATATTTTCTTTCAACATTCTATTCTATCAGGCAAAGTTCATACATATATTGTGGTCTAGCAATTGGAATATTTCACTGTCAAACTTTGTTTAATTTTGCAGAAGGAGGGCAAAAAACACATTAAAGCAATTTCTATATACACTGAAACAAGCAGAGAAATGTTACAGTTTCTGTATTTTTATTTGAGCCTTGCAAGTCATTCCATTTAACATAAAATAAAATTTGAAAGGGTTAACTTGAGCACTGTGGTAGTTTGACAAGGTAAATAGACAAGGAACAGATTTAGGGTCCTGGTGGTATCTGATACTCTTGGATTTTAAAAAGAAAGACATTTAATGTCAACGAACCAGTTAATTTTAGCATAATATCATCTCCAGGAGACCATGTTCATTATGTGTCTTTGCTAGACTGAATAACCAAACCTCATATAAAATCCGGAATTAAAGCCAGTACTATGTCCATTGCCATCTTGAGGTTGGTTTTAGGAAAACACCCTGGCTAATCACAGAACATTCCAGTGGTTCCAGTTACATCTAAGATACTTTTTTTTCTGGGTGAAATCAAATCCCGATCCAGAGTATAGAAAGAAAAATGTTCCTCAGTAATAAAATTTCCATTTTAGAGTAAAATTTTTGTAGGTAACAAAATGTGAGATAAAATTGGCCTTGGTATAGGACTCTAGAAGTGACTTTAAATAGCCATTATATATTCAAAATGGTATCAAAGTACTAAGACACAAACCTGATTCCAAATATTACTTGTAACCATAAATTTGTGTTTGAATCTCATTTACTATGTGATTCCAAACAAGTTGGTTAAAGTCAGTTGAGCCTCCACTTCTTCATTTCATAAATTTTTTGTTTTTTTAAATGAAGATTACTGGTAAATTGTAGCTATTTTTAACTAGTTATACAAATGAAAATCTCATGTAAAATAAATGCTTGAAAATTCTACACCTATACCTTGTTAAAAAAATATTCAAAAAGTATGAAAACCAGACTTATGCTGATTTTTACTTTACTCACATCGAGATTTTTTTTTTCCAGTCCAAAGAGGGTTTTACTTTTGAGACAGTGGGGTGTTCAAGTCGCAATGCATTTAGTACAGTGGGTTTTATTTATAGTCCTATTGACTGCAAAGGATTGCAAGGCAGTTACGTTGATAATGCATGCATTTTAAACCCAATTTATGCAATATTCCATGAACAGCTGAGCAAATAAATGAAAGAGTTTAATTTTCATTCAAATGTAAATCATAATTGATGCTTTCCAAAACCTAGTCTATTAACTCATTCTAAAGGAGCATCAGCATGCGTAGCATCCAAGGAGCTCTGTCAGATTCTCCTGGGATCAGCAGGTTGAAAAGCTCTGCAAGTGTGCAAGTTTAATAAGGACTAGATTAAAATATCTGAAAAAATTTTTTAGCAAATTAGAGTCATAGAAAATCTTGAAAAGATGCTAAGTTTTTAATTTCATTTTTACTTGAACTCCAATTAAATTTGCACTTGAAACCAGTTTCATGGAAATGCTTATGAAGCTACATCTGTTTTAAATGAAAGTTATATTCACCACCAACTAGGGCTCAGAAAAAAAGATAGCTTATTTAAATGGATGTCATCTTAATATATTGTCTATTAAAATTCAACCGCAGGCAGCATATAGCACATCCTATTCCAAACTGTTATTAATGTCCTGGTCTAAAAAATAAGTAAGTTTCTTTTAATTAAGAGCTTCTAGGATCTTTTTTTTTTTTTTTTTTTAATTTTTATTTATTTATTTATTTATTTATGGCTGTGTTGGGTCTTCGTTTCTGTGCGAGGGCTTTCTCTAGTTGCGGCAAGTGGGGGCCACTCTTCATCACGGTGCGCGGGCCTCTCATTATCGCGGCCTCTCTTATTGCGGAGCACAGGCTCCAGACGCGCAGGCTCAGTAATTGTGGCTCACGGGCCTAGTTGCTCCGCGGCATGTGGGATCTTCCCAGACCAGGGCTTGAAACCGTGTCCCCCGCATTGGCAGGCGGATTCTCAACCACTGCGCCACCAGGGAAGCCCTAGGATCTTAATTGAAGAACGTTAAAATTATAATATGGCACAACGGAGTTTCTTGTGTATTGGGGTTTGTTTTGTTTTACAATTTATGTATGAAGTGATCATTTCCATCTACCTTACAGACATTTAATTTTTTGTATTGTCAATGAATGTGAAATGTCTGAAAATTCACCAGCTTCACTTTTATATAGTTTCACTGAAGTTTTTAAAAGAACTGAGACATAGCTAACTTTCATTTTAATTATACTAGCTGTTGATTCTCTAAGAAGTACTTTCCTTGTACCTTGGCTCTAAAATTTATTTCATGAAAGTCAATAAGAAGTTAGCTGCTTACATAACCACATAACCATTTTTCCTGTGAAACTCTTGGAATGGAAGAAGCTGCTATGGAATATTTTCCTAACTCTTTTCAATTCTTTGTTTGGGTTCACTGATTCCAATATTATATAAACCTAAGTACAATAGTCAATTTTGTCTTTTAAAACTAAAAATCTATGATGAATTGGCCCCTTGATTTTTGTGATTTGATGCTACTAAATTCCAAAGATCTTATTTCTGTATAGAGAAAATTGGTAGATATTTCTTTCATCATAGTTGTCTTTACGATTGACAGTTCCTATAGAAAATTATTTGTAATATCGTTAAACTCTGAAAATGGGAAATTATGGGAAATCCCTAACTTATCCCATCAAATTAACTTACATTCTAAATCATTTGTCTCATTTGTGTCTCAGGCAGGTTGTCTTAAATTTGTTAACAAAATTCTGTGCTCAGCTTAGATGTCAGGGTTCAAAGTGGAAATTTGCAATTCTGCAGTACTCAGGGGGTAATTAAAGCCACAAGAGTGGATAAGCCCACCAGGAACATAATGTGGCATCCAAAGAAGAGTAGAAAGGAGTCAGCAAGGCAAGGCAAATATATGAGGAATGGCTGGAGATAGAAAAGACTGAAAAAGGCTAAGAATAGTCAATAAAGAGTTTCAAGGCATAATGAAATCTAAAGGAAGAAGCAGTCAAGAAGAAATGAGTGCTCAGTAGTGCCATATCAAACAAGAAGTCCAGCAATAATAATAGACTGAAAGCTTCCATTCAGCATCAGTGATTTCTCTTGCTGAGAATCGTAGGCCACCTCTCTAGAGTAAGGGCTAGACTCAGTGGGCTGAGGGATGAATGGCACTGAATGGGACATGAAGAAGTAAAGATGGTGAGTATAGAATATTCAGATTATTTTCAAAGAAATTACAGCTAAGTTTAAAGGATTAAGGAAAAACTTCTTTTAAAGGATGGCCTTCTTTATCTCATATACAAATTCAGTGGAAGGAACAGAGTATAATGGGGAGAGTAAAAGAGATATGAGAGAAAGGGGAAAATTGGTAGGGAATTCATTTATTCATTCATTCACTCATTCATTATTTAACAAATATTTATTGACAACTTGTAAATTACACTTAACCTTTGAACAACTTGGGGGTTAGATGCACCAACCCTCCAGGCAGGGGAAAATCTGAGTATAACTTTACAGTTGGCCCTCCATATCTGTGCTTTTGCGTCCATGGATTCATCCAGCGCTGATGGTGTAATACTATAGTATTTACAATTGAAAAAAAATCCACGTCTAATTGGACCCACAAAGTTCAAACCCCTTTTCTTCAAGGGTCAACTGTAGGAGCAACAATCCCAGGTATGTGGCAGTGCACGAAACAGCCCAAAATCCCGGGCCTAAATAAGTGTGTCGGGTGGTAAGGAGGTGGGGAGGGCTGGGGCCAGGGGAAGATAAACAAGAAAACATATGAGAGATTGGTTCACAATGACGGAGTAGCAGGGCGTGCTCTCATTCCCTCTTGCAAGAACACTGGTTCAAGATGATGGAGTAGAAGGGCATGCTCTCACTCCCTCTTGCAAGAACACCAGAATCACAACTAACTGCTGAACAATCATCGACAAGAAGACACTGGAACTCACCAAAGAAGATACCCCACATCCAAAGACAAAGGAGAAGCCACAGTGAGATAGTAGGAGGGGTGCAATCACAATAAAATCAAATCCCATAACAGCTGGGTGGGTGACTCACAAACTGGAGAACACTTATACCACAGAAGTCCACCCAAAGGAGTGAAGGTTCTGAGCCCCAAGTCAGGCTTCCCAACCTGGGGATCCGGCAAGGGGAGGAGGAATTCCTAGAGAATCAGACTTTGAAGGCTAGCGGGATTTCATTGCAGGACTGTGACAGGACTGGGGGAAACAGAGACTCCACTCTTGGAGGGCACACACAAAGTAGTGTGCGCATCGGGACCCAGGGGAAGGAGCAGTGACCCCACAGGAGACTGAACCAGACCTACCTGCTAGTGTTGGAAGGTCTCCT
Source organism: Eschrichtius robustus (assembly GCF_028021215.1). Classification (NCBI taxonomy): domain Eukaryota; kingdom Metazoa; phylum Chordata; class Mammalia; order Artiodactyla; family Eschrichtiidae; genus Eschrichtius; species Eschrichtius robustus. Next base: position 50,057,840 of record NC_090831.1, on the reverse strand, counting down.
GCAGAGGTGGGGGGCGGCTGTGGCTCACCGTGGGGACAAGGACACTGGCAGCAGAAGTTCTGGGTAGTACTCCTTGGCATGAGCCCTCCCAGAGTCCGCCATTAGCCCCACCAAAGAGCCCGGGTAGGCTCCAGTGTTGGGTCACCTCAGGCCAAACAACCAACAGGGAGGGAACCCAGCCCCACCCATCAGCAGCCAAGCGTATTAAAGTTTTACTGAGCTCTGCCCACCAGAGCAACAGCCAGCTCTACCCACCACCAGTCCCTCCCATCAGGAAACTTGCACAAGCCTCTTAGATAGCCTCATCCACCAGAGGGCAGACAGCAGAAGCAAGAAGAAACTACAGTCCTGCAGCCTGTGGAACAAAAACCACATTCACAGAAAGATAAGATGAAAAGGCAGAGGGCTATGCACCAGATGAAGGAACAAGATAAAACCCCAGAAAAACAACTAAATGAAGTGGAGATAGGCAACCTTCCAGAAAAAGAATTCAGAATAGTGATAGTGAAGATGATCCAGTTCCTTGGAAAAAGAATGGAGGCAAAGATTGAGAAGATGCAAGAAATGTTTAACAAAGACCTAGAAGAATTAAAGAACAAACAGAGATGAACAATACAATAACAAATGAAAAAAAATACACTAGAAGGAATCAACAGCAGAATAACTGAGGCAGAAGAACGGATAAGTGACCTGGAAGACAGAATGGTGGAATTCACTGCTGCTGAACAGACTAAAGAAAGAAGAATGAAAAGAAATGAAGACAGCCTAAGAGACCTCTGAGACAACGTTAAACGCAACAACATTCACATTATAGGGATCCCAGAAGAAGGAGAGAGAGAGAAAGGACCCGAGAAAATATTTGAAGAGATTATAGTCGAAAACTTCCCTAACATGGGAAAGGAAATAGCCACCCAAGTTCAGGAAGCGCAGAGAGTCCCATACAGGATAAACCCAAGGAGAAACACACTGAGACACGTAGTAATCAAATTGGCAAAATTTAAAGACAAAGAAAAATTATTAAAAGCAGCAAGGGAAGAACGACAAATAACATACAAGGGAACTCCCATAAGGTTAACAGCTCATTTCTCAGCAGAAACTCTACAAGCCAGAAGGGAGTGGCATGATATACTTAAAGTGATGAAAGGGAAGAACCTACAACCAAGATCACTCTACCCGGCAAGGATCTCATTCAGATTCGATGGAGAAATCAAAAGCTTTAGAGAAAAGCAAAAACGAAGAGAATTCAGCACCACCAAACCAGCTCTACAACAAATGCTAAAGGAACGTCTTTAAGTGGGAAACACAAGAGAAGAAAAAGATGCACAAAAACAAACCCAAAACAATTAAGAAAATGGTAATAGGAACATCATATAGATAATTACCTAAAACGTGAATGGATTAAATGCTCCAACCAAAAGACACAGCCTTGCTGAATGGATACAAAAATGAGACCCATCTATATGCTCTCTACAAGAGACCCACTTCAGACCTAGGGACACATTCAGACTGAAAGTGAGGGGATGGAAAAAGATATTCCATGCAAATGGAACTCAATAAAAGCGGGAGTAGCAATACTCATATCAGATAAAATAGACTTTAAAATAATGTTACAAGAGACAAGGAAGGACACTACATAGTGATCAAGGGATCAATCCAAGAAGAAGATATAACAATATAAATGTATATGCACCCAACATAGGAGTACCTCAATACATAAGGCAACTGTTGAGACCTATAAGAGAGGAAATCGACAGTAACACAATAATAGTGGGGACTTTAACACCTCACACCAACGGACAGATCATCCAAAATGAAAATAAATAAGGAAACAGAAGCTTTAAATAACACAATAGACCAGATAGATTTAATTGATATTTATAGGACATTCCATCCAAAAACAGCAGGTTACACTTTCTTCTCAAGTGCGCATGGAATATTCTCCAGGATAGATCACATCTTGGGTGACAAATCAAGCCACAGTAAATTTAAGAAAATTGAAATCATATCAAGCATCTTTTCTGACCACAACGCTATGAGATTAGAAATGAATTACAGGGAAAAAAAACGTAAAAAACACAAACACATGGAGGCTAAACAGTGCATTACTAAGTAACCAAGAGATCACTGAAGACATCAAAGAGGAAATCAAAAAATACCTAGAGACAAATGACAGTGAAAACACGACGATCCAAAACCTATGGGATGCAGCAAAAGCAGTTCTAAGAGGGACGTTTATAGGTATACAAGCCTACCTAAAGAAACAAGAAACATCTCAAATAAACAATCTAACCTTACACCTAAAGGAACTAGAGAAAGAAGAACAAACAAAACCCAAAGTTAGCAGAAGGAAAGAAATCATAAAGATCAGAGCAGAAATAAATGGCATAGAAACAAAGAAAACAAAAGCAAGGTTCAGTAAAACTAAAAGCTGGTTCTTTAAGAAGATAAAATTGATAAACCATTAGTCAGACTCATCAAGAAAAAGAGGGAGAGGACTCAAATCAATAAAATTAGAAATGAAAAAGGAGAAGTTACAACAGACATGGCAGAAATACAAAGCATCCTAAGAGACTACTACAAGCAACTCTATGCCAATAAAATGGACAACCTGGAAGAAATGGACAAATTCTTAAAAAGGTATAACCTTCCAAGACTGAACCAGGAAGAAATAGAAAATATGAACAGACCAATCACAATTAATGAAATTGGAACTCTGATTAAAAATCTTCCAACAAAGTCCAGGACCAGATGGCTTCACAGGTGAATTCTTCCAAACATTTACAGAAGAGCTAACACCCATCCTTCTCAAACTCTTCCAAAAAATTGCACAGGAAGGAATACTCCCAAATTCATTGTATGAGGCCACCATCACCCTGATACCAAAACCAAAGATACTACAAAAAAGAAAATTACAAACCAATATCATTCATGAATATAGATGCAGAAATCCTCAACAAAATACTAGCAAACAGAATCCAACGACACATTAAAAGGATCATACACCATGATCAAGTGGGATTTATCCCAGGGATGCAAGGATTCCTCAGTATACGCAAATCAATCAATGTGATACACCATATTAACAAACTGAAGAATAAAAACCATACAATCATCTCAATAGATGCAGAAAAAGCTTTTCACAAAATTCAATACCCATTTATGATAAAAACTCTCCAGAAAGTGGGCATAGAGGGAAACTACCTCAACATAATAAAGGCCATATACAACAAACCCACAGCAAACATCATTCTCAATGGTGGAAAACTGAAATCATTTCCTCAAAGATCAGGAACAAGACAAGGATGTCCACTCTCACCACTATTATTCAACATAGTTTTTGGAAGTCCTAGCCACGGCAATCAGAGAAGAAAAATAAATAAAAGGAATACAAGTTGGAAAAGAAGTAAAACTGTCACTGTTTGCAGATGTCGTGATACTATACATAGAGAATCCTAAAGATGCCACCAGAAAACTACTAGAGCTAATCAATGAATTTGGTAAAGTTGCAGGATACAAAATTAATGCACAGAAATCTCTTGCATTCCTATACGCTAATGATGAAAAATCTGAAAGAGAAATTAAGGAAACACTCCCATTTACCATTGCAACAAAAAGAATAATATACCTACGAATAAGCTTACCTAAGGAGACAAAAGACCTGTATGCAGAAAACTATAAGACACTGATGAAAGAAGTTAAAGATGATACCAACAGATGGAGAGATATACCATGTTCTTGGATTGGAAGAATCAATATTGTGAAAATGACTCTACTACCCAAAGCTATCTACAGATTCAGTGCAATCCCTATCAAATTACCAATGGCATTTTTTACAGAACTAGAACAAAAAATCTGAAAATTTGTATGGAGACACAAAAGACCCCAAATAGCCAAAGCAGTCTTGAGGGAAAAAAATGGAGCTGGAGGAATCAGACTCCCTGACTTCAGACTATACTACAAAGCTACAGTAATCAAGACAACATGGTAGTAGCACAGAAACAGAAATATAGATCAATGAACAGGATAGAAAGCCCAGAGATAAACCCACGCATCTATGGTCAACTAATCTATGACAAAGGAGGCAGCGATATACAATGGAGAAAAGACAGTCTCTTCAATAAGTGGTGCTGGGAAAACTGGACAGCTACATGTAAAAGAATGAAATTAGAACACTCCCTAACAGCATACACAAAAATAAACTCAAGATGGATTAGAGACCTAAATGTAAGACCGGACACTATAAAACTGTTAGAGGAAAATATAGGAAGAACACTCTTTGACATAAATCACAGCAAGATCTTTTATGACCCACCTCCTAGAGTAATGGAAATAAAAACAAAAGTAAACAAATGGGACCTAATGAAACTTAAAAGCTTTTGTACAGCAAAGGAAACCGTAAGACGAAAAGACAACCCTCAGAATGGGAGAAAATATTTGCAAACGAATCAACGGACAAAGGATTAATCTCCAAAATATATAAACAGCTCATGCTATTAAATATTAAAAAAACAAACAATCCAATCCAAAAATGGGCAGAAGACCTAAACAGACATTTCTCCAAAGAAGACATACAGATGGCCAAGAAGCACATGAAAAGCTGCTCAGCATCACTAATTATTAGAGAAATGCAAATCAAAACTACAATGAGGTATCACCTCACACCAGTTAGAATGGGCATCATCAGAAAATCTACAAACAACAAATGCTGGAGAGGGTGTGGCGAAAAGGGAACCCTCTTGCACTGTTGATGGGAATGTAAATTGATACAGCCACTATGGAGAACAGTATGGAGGTTCCTTAAAAAACTAAAAACAGAATTACCATATGACCCAGCCATCCCACTACTGGGCATATACCCAGAGAAAACCATATTTCAAAAAGACACATGCACCCCAACGTTCACTGCAGCACTATTTACAATAGCCAGGTCATGGAAGCAACCTAAATGCCCATCGACAGACGAATGGATAAAGAAGAGGTGGTACATATATACAATGGAATATTACTCAGCCATGAAAAGGAATGAAATTGGGTCATTTGTAGAGACGTGGATGAATCTAGAGACTGTCATACAGAGTGAAGTAAGTCAGAAGGAGAAAAACAAATATTGTATATTAATGCATATACGTGGAACCTAGAAAAATGGTATAGATGAACGGGTTTGCAGGGCAGAAATTGAGACACAGATGTAGAGAACAAACATATGGACACCAAGGGGGGAAAGCGGCGGGGGGTGGGGGTGGGGGTGTGATGAATTGGGCGATTGGGATTGACACGTATACACTGATGTGTATAAAATGGATGACTAATAACCTGCTGTATAAAAAAAATAATTCATAAATTAAAAAAAAAAAAAGAAAACGTGTGATGCCTCTGCTGCTGTCCTCATATTCTGTCAACCTCACCTCTAATTCCCACTGTGTGTCTTTCACTTTTTGCCCCAGCACTTCCCTGACAGGCAAAAGGGCAAGCAAGAGTCACAACTGAGGGTGTGGGAGATTTAACAACCCTGTGGGCATCCAAAGAGTAATGGAATATTTCCATATTTATATATATATACAACTTTTCTTGGCACAAGCCTTAGGGGTTAGTTTTGAGAGTCATTGTCTACTATCCTCAGATTTTGTCTCAGTGGTGACTTACATGACCTACTTTTTATTGACTTTTCCTCCCTCCTCTCAATCCTTAGTTCCTTACTCCTCCTCCCTACCTTCAGATAAGAGCTTTGAGGTATAGGAGGAAACTCACCTCCTATACCTATATGACTCAAGATAAATGTCATATATAAATCATATATATACATAGATGTCATATATATGTATTTCTAGATAGTGATAAGCACTCAAGAGAAAAACTAATGGAAAGGATATGGGAGTGTGTGTGTGTGTGCACATGTGTTGAGTGTGTATGTTGTGCATGTGAAAGAGAGGAGAGATTTGAATAAACACTATGTGATGAGCACATTTGTAAAGTATTTCATATTTATTCATTCATTTAATCGTCTCAGCAGTCCTATGAGGAAGGTACCATTGTACTCATTTGTCAGATGAGAAAACTAAATTAGGAAGAGATTCTATACCACACCTAATATCACACTTCTGGCCAAGTTTGTGTTACTACTACTTGAACCCATACATTTGACCCCAGAGTGTAACTCCTTACCCTTTCTTCAGGGCTTAACTTCAGTCACCTACACAGAGGGACCTTTTAGGATTTTGTTCTTCCCACCTAAGCCTCTTTGTTATCAGCTGTCCCTGAAACCCCCCAGCCATCTCTTCTTAGAGGTGTGTTTGTCATTGATGAGACACAGGATGGAGCACAGTTAAATGAAAGTGAATCTAAGAGTATAAGCGAATGCATTCAGGTGACTAGCCTTTTGATGGTCTAAGTTCATCAAAGAACAGCCTTTATTTATGCAACCTACATATGTTTATGATAAGCTTTAGCAGAACACTTTATCAAAGTGTATGTGATTATTACTTCCCTAGTCATGACTGCTCTAGATTAGCCTGTTGATAGAAATTAAAGAGATTATGTTCTCCAGCAGAGACCTGAAGTGTAGGCCTTTGCATCTTAAGTCATTTTAATAATAAAGAAATAATCTCATCCCAACTGAGCTCTCACAGTTCTTGACAGCTGGAAACCAGCCTAGTACTCTCAGCTCATCCTTGGCGCTATTAGGAGCTGGCCTGACAGTCTCACCTATGCCATGGTGGTGTTCTCCAGTTGAGCATACAAATTTTCACAGATCCCCAACATCAGATGGGGCCATTCTCAGACCATTATGAATCAAAAAAAAAAAAAACAAGACCATTCTGTAATCATGTCTGAATATCTGAACACAGAAAAGAATGTAAACGTTGTCCAAACCATAAAACTGACCAAATATCTCCCTACCCTGCCCTAGTGAGTGATTGTTACTTTACCTATCACTACTTTAGCTTCACTCTGTTTTTCCCTCCTAAATAAGACTTATGAAGATACCTAATCATAGAATTACCTCTGCTTTTTGACAGCATCCAATGCAAAGCAAAGCCTTACTTCCTGGAACCCTTCCTTAAATCACCTAACACAAGCCCAAAACATATAAGTCCTTTCCATCCCTCTCTTACTGAGCTTCCCATGCACAGTGGGCAATAAAGCCAACCTGATTCATGGGTATGTTTCTGATGGTCGTTAACTGGGGGATGCACTTATTGTCTGCTCCATACATACAACACTTGTCTATGCAATTCCTTTTACATGTCTTATTTCCCAATTATAGTGCTTCTTACAGGCACTGAAGTTATCTTTCTGAAAATTTATGTTGGTATTCTATGACTTTTCTAATAGACTAAACAATTCACATTTTGTTTTTCTTCTTTAGGAACCAACTGCTATTTCAGCAATGGAGCTTTCCACTAAGCAGGTACTATCATTATATATTACAGTATATACAATATTCTATATTTTGTTAATTTTATGTTTCAAATAGATAAATATGTTCCATCAGATTTTATGGATTTATTAACAGTTGTTCAAAAAAACAAGACAAAAAATTCTTACAATAACTAGTAGGAAACTAAAGATAATTTTCATTGCCCTCATGCTTTTGACCAGTCTCATATATGTCCTATAAATATATTTCTTAGATCACTATTTGTTGTAAATTTTCATTTATAGCATTTCTTTTTTGGTCATTATAATATAATTTACTCAGTAATTATTTTCATCTATCTATCCTTTAAAATAACATTGGTGAATATTTCAGAATATAAATAAATTTATAATTTAATTTGTATGTATAAACAAAATACATTATATAGGCTAATAAAATTATGCACTGGACTATGTGTTTTTGGAGGATTTTTACTTAAAAGTTAATCTTACTTTTTCAGTAGTATTGTGTGCTAGAGAAAACATTTAGTTTGGCTAAATATAAAAGGGAAGCAGCAAAATGGTCTCTGCCAAATGATGTTATTAAACTCCATGAATTCAAAGGTTAAGGGCAGCGTGTTAATAGTCTTTTCATTCACGTTGAATGAATGCTTTGGCAAGACTCTTAAGAAACACAAATGACTTCTAAATGCTAAATGATATGGGCAAAACAAATATAATTTTAACTTCTAATGAATTACCTTTTCCACATAAATGTTACCTAGCCTTTCTATCCAGTATATCAAAGGTAACTAAAAAGAAAAAAATGGCTTGGATCCTGAGTTGAAATTAATTATTAAATAACCTAGAAGAAAAAGCCAGGAAGGAGTAGGGAGCCCTTTACTCACTGTAAACTTACATACAAGTTTTGTATGAAAACTTAGATACAAAATTATTGAATCTGAGAATGATTTGGTGAATCTTATTTCTTAACTGTTTACATGTTTTATCTCTGACCATGCATTATTCCTCATACAGGATGCTAAAATACTGTGCCACTAAAACTCAGTATATATCCTTTCCACACATTCATATCAAAATAGATTGATAATCTCCAAGTTATTTAGAGAAATCCAGAGTGCAGATATTATTGACCTGATACTGTCATCTTAACACTTCATAAGTGTGGGTTCACCTGTTCTTGTAATCTAAAAATTGTCAAATGTTGGCAAGGAAATCCGGGGATTTCCAGGATAGTAGCTAGACCAGGATATTCTTTCCTGTAATGATTTTTTAAATTATTTATTTATTTTCTGCTAGACTTCTTTGTCAACATTAATTACATTGCATCTAGTTTTGTAAAACATTTCTTTCTGTTTTAACATGTTTAAACCTACCTTAAGAATTGCCTATTAAATGCAACACATTTCACCAAAAAACAAACACAAACAATTTATCAACCTAAAATACCGTGTTAGAAGAAAGTGTCCCTAGCCTTCATTTTCCATTACTGGAAAATTTTCACAACATCAGATGGAGTTTGATTTCCATTCAGATGTGACTGGAGTTTGATTTCATTCAGATGTGACTCAATTTCATTTATGCTCATGGAAATTTTAAAAGTGAGGCAGTAGTTTCAAGAGGGACAAGCCGTGTTGCAACTAATTTTCTGGGTAAACGGACTCATCCCCTGCTTATGAACCACAACTTGTTAAGGAGGTTAGTGAGAAAGCCTGTGGTGATGTTAAATTGGGCAGAAAAAGCACATCAGGTTATTTGCTGGTGACTGGCTTATGCTCAATGGTGCCTGCAAGCGTCCCCCATATTTCATTTAAATAGCATAATTCATTGTGAAAATCATTAATAGTACTGCAGAATAATCGTTAAGTATAAACTACATTGAATCGTATTTAATTTGGGACATTTTATCACACTTTAGGTTTTCATTACAATGATTTCAGTTGCCATATTTTTGGTTTCATATTCTTCTCATGTATTATTTCTCTGATTTTCTCCTAAAGGGATCTGACAGATTTAAATATTATCATTTGGATAACAACTCCTTTACTACTCAATGCCATATTCTTACAGAAATCTATAAGTATGAATTTCATTCATGCTTCTTAAAAGTTACTGGCCAAACATAGAAATCTTTTTCTTAGGTATAACCAACTTGGTCAGTAGCTTTTTAAATAGTTATGACCACAGTATATGGTTTGGCATGTCTGTATTCACCAATGCCAACCATGCTTCTAGACACTGCTACCCCATTTTAACTAATTTAATTGTTGTTTAAACATTATGTTTGTTTCATTTTTTATCATATTGAGATTGCTTGCCTTCAATACAATCTAAGTTTTTTTTTTTTTTAAAGGTGCTTTTGGAAGAGAGAAAGAATAGGAGGGAAAAAAAAGAGTAAAGAATTTCTTTCCATTAGTTAAGTTCCCTGTTAATATTTTTCAAATTATGATCAACTGTTATCACATGCAGGTTCTGTAGATGCTTTAAGAGGGGTACAAATCAATATAATTTTCTCTCAACCAAAAAACTTAATAATACTTTATCTTTTCCTCCCAGAAACTTTAACTACCATTTCTTAACTTGCCATGGTTTGTAGCATCTTTCAATATAATAATAGAAGGTGAATATAGTAAGAAGTTGATTTTCTGTAATATATTCCATATTCTATACACTATATATTCTATATACTATACTATACTATGTTCATGTACTATAAATATTCTTCACTTACTGAAATGGAATAAGCAATCAGTATATGTGCCTCCATAATAATTTAGTTTTTATTGTATTATTTCTTCCCCCTTTTTTTCCCTTTCTTATATTAAGATATAAGTAAGTTGGTTAGCTTTCAGCATATAATTATTTTCTAAAAGTACTCCTTATACCCTCAATAATTTCATAGATTCTAATAGTTACTTATATCTTCATTTAAACATATCTATTTACATATGTAGTCCCACCTTTGAGAGCCTTTTGGAAATGCAATTTTAATTATATCCATTGCTGACTGTTAGACAATTTGTTATAGTAAAAGAGCACACCATGGTTCAGAGACTGGCTTTTCTGTAACTTACTTTCATTTGTATAGTGGAGAAATTAAAATACACTTTTGAGGTCTTTTCCATATGTACTGTCATGTTTCAGTATTTTCACAACTTTTATTTAATGTTTTATTATAATTATTCAATCATCTAGAGCAAGAAAGGGAGCTATGACACCAATTACAGTAAAATGTAGAAAAATCACAAAACAGTCTTGTTTGTATTTCATTTTGTGTTTACATAAATTTGCAACTGGTATGCTACATTGGTTCAACTTTGTTAAAGATATTTTTTAACTTGTATTGAAATCCTGATGTAGTTTCTGTTAGAAAGCTTTTTCCCCCCCAATTCTGGCTCCTTTGATAATTTCAAATTGACTGAGGACAGTGGCAGCATAGACGTTTTATCTAGATGCATACTTTAAAGATCTAGTTAAACATGCTCATTTTATCAATAAGGAAGTTAAGTCTTAGAAAAATTATGTGAAAGGCCCAAGATCACAAGAGAGTTAATGTCAGGCAAGACCTAGGATCCAGGTATGTTGATGCCCAATACCCCACTTTTTCCCACAACACCTGAGTTTTTTGTTCAAGTCCACGGCACCAGCCAGAGTGTAATTGATTCCCCTATCTGATGATCTTTCGAATGAGAAGTAATTGAGTACTTTTGTTTAAAGTAATCTTCCTGGAGGTAGTGCAAAGGCAAGACATTTAGCGTTGAGCAAAACTTCTTACCAATGCGAGTGCCAAAACTTCACCCTTTCCCTTCTTATAGGAGGGCAGACTGCATTACAGGCAATGCAGTAGGGCACCCAAGAGTCAGAAGCAAAAGATCCCTGCCTCAAGACCAATCAGAACACATGGCAATGTAGATAATCTGATTAATCAAAATTATAAACAGTAGAAGTTAAAAAAGCAACCTAAGAGCAAAAACTGAAGGTTTGAACTTTACATTGCTCAGTGTCTTACTGTCTGTTTAAAATTTTTTATTTTTATGAGATTTAATTGACATATAACTATTGCTGTCTTCCTTTATCTTCCCTTGGTTTTACACTTATAAAATATACCTGTTTCAGTCAAATTTTTGGTTTTGATCTTGCTCTATTTTAAATGGTCACATTTCCTGCCAGGCCTTTGAAGAAACTACCAATAATGGAATGTTTTTAAACCCACAAATATAAACGTATTTTTGCTAAGCTAGAACTTTTTTTTTTTTTTTTAAGAAAAAAAGAGATTTGAAAAACAAGGTAGTTTTTGTCATAACAGTAAACTCTTTCCACAGCAACAACTATATATTGGCTCTACTGTGGGAGTCACACAGCTCCCTTTACACAGATGTGATATTTACGGGAAAGCCTGTGCAGAGTGCTGCCTCGCCCGAGACCCTTACTGTGCCTGGGATGGCTCTTCATGCTCTCGCTATTTTCCTACTGCAAAGAGGTAGGAGGAATATTAGAAATAAACACAGTGTTTCATATTTATCTTATCTGATTCCATTTTTGGAACAACTTCTTCATATAAATACATCATCTTTTTTCTGATGAATAAAATGAGGTGTTATACTTCAGGGAACTCTTAGACACGTCCTAAACGTTGTACACAAACTTGGTTTACTTTTGTTTTAAAAAACAAAAACACTTTCTTAATTTGACAAAATAGTCGTTTCAACGTATTCTCTACTACTCCCTTAAGGCTTCCTTTCCCCCTTGATATTCACCAGTATTTAAGAAACAAGCAATAATAGGTGAAGTAATATACAATACTTGCTAATATAAACCTGAAGATGAACAGTATGCACGTGAACATATTGAAACATTTAATAGAAATTAACATTATTAAGCCAGTGCATTATAGGAGCAGTAAAATTTGTTTTGTTTTTTTATCTTAGCTAATGTTTTACAAGAAGGTAAGAATGTGGCTTTTTTCATTGCTCATGAGATGTGTTCTACCACATTTGGATCATTTTAAAGGTTTTGGAAAAATATTAGGGAAAAGAAATAACCCTAATATCTACTTAAATATTTTAATTACACACTAGATAATATTGACTGTAGTGTTAAATCATCTACAACTTAAATCTTTCATATAGTCAGTCTATATGGATTAAAACACAGTTACCTTGTTAATAATAATATTAAATATAAATGTAGTATTAGCTTATTCCATTTAATAAATATGCAATTTTCTTAAGCCTTCAATATTCAGAATTTAGACAACATGTTAGTATTACTTTCATATACCTATTGACTTTGTTGGAAGTTTAAATTTAAAACAAGAACTTAGTGTGGAGATAATGTGTTATTGATCAAAGAAACCATGGATAATTTAATAAATAGGAATATGCTGTTTTCACAGCAATAAAATTAAATTAATTAAGAATAAGGTTTTATGCTTCTTATAATCAGTTAGCTCTAAAGGGCTTTTAATGTTGCTTGAAAGTGTGGAATTCATGTTTGAACTAAAAATGGGTATTATTTCCTTTCCATGTGAAAATGTATAACATTGCCTAATTTAGTAATAATCCATTTGAACTTTAAGCTTTTCTTAATGAGAAAGAAGATAAAAATAAGATCATAACTACATCTATAATAAGTTAAAAAGCTGGATGTTATTATACATTTGAAATGTGTTTATTGCATACCTAGAATCCAAGATTGAAGGAATTATCATTAACACATTTTTGTTGTGCCTTGCAGATTTTACTTAATCCAATTTCATGTGTCTTTGAAAAGGATGTTTAGAGGCCTCACAATTTATATATTCTTTGTGATGGCATTTTTCAAAAGCCAATGGCAGTAAAAAATGCCTTCCCAAATGCTTTGTGGTTCGTGTTTCACAAGTTCCCTTGTTGGCTCAATTTTGAAATGTGCAACATCTGTTTGATAGTCTCACCAATTCTACAAATAGAAATCTATAAATACCTGGGACTTCTAAATTTATGAATACAGTAACAAATTCCATGTTTGCAATTCTCAGTGGCCTTTGTGAGAGCTCTTTTCAAGGATGGTAACTAACTGTGCAGCAAGACAATACCCATTAAAATAGATGCAGAAAACAGATGGGCAAGTGTCCCCAGTCTTTGCGAGTCAGTCACACAGAGCCAATCTCCAGTTTTAGCCTTCTACTCCAACTACACATCTAGTTGGCACCACAACGGCTGGAGCCAACCTCCTTCCTCCCAGTCAACCAGTAGCCAAGTGTAGAGAGAGGACTCCCAGAATGCACTGTAAGTAACATGATCTGAGCAGTAGAATGCAGGAGAAATTAATTTCGAGTTTTATAGCAAATTTAGCTTTTCTTTTAGAGGTAAGTTCGTCTTCTCTCTCACCTTCCTCTGATAAAAGGAGGAGCCTTGCTCCACGGTATTTGTTGTTGTTTTTGTCCTTTTATTCACTTCGCAGGTAAATTGGTTTGCAATCATAACCATGTAATCATAAAAGAAATGTTTTATAAAAAAAAGTTGATATAGCAACCAAAAAGAAAAATTAAAGACTAACTTACAAATAGAATTCATAGTCTTAATACTATAATTTAACAACAGTCTATTTAAGGAATTATGTGTAAGTATTAAGAGAAAGAGAACATTCATGTGAGTTTTAATTTTCAAGCTTACTCCCTCATTAGAGATTAGGAAAAAAAGTTTAATTCTATTCATTGAATAAATGGGTTGCTCTTCTGTATTTTGTGCTTTTTCCTCAGAATTTAAGATATTAAGAATTTTAGATTTTCTAGATGTTAGATTCTTACTGACTGACATTCAGTAGCAAAAAGAAACCATGAATTTTCTGTTATCAATACTTTGCAAGACTTTTTGTGCATTGTTAGTACATTTATATACTATTTTCCATTTTGATCATCTTTCAGACTGCTCTTATAGGTATAATGAGCTGCTTTTAAAAAATCTTTTAGGCAGATGTAGATGCATCTCTTCTGATAAACTCCCAGGGTCTTTGATTTTGACTCTTCTCAATTCTTAGGACAAATTCTCAAGAGGGAATAGAGATACAGTAATATTTTTAAAATATAATTGTTTTAGACGCACAAGACGACAAGATATAAGAAATGGAGATCCGCTGACTCACTGTTCAGACTTACAACACCATGGTAAGTTATAGCATTTTTAATCTTTCAACTTGCTAACACCAGGGTAAAACCATAAGCAATAATGCATATCCACACACATGCATGCAAGTTATACACCTCTGCCAGAATACTTAGAGAAGTGCAACTGAAGAGAAAGAAAATTTTGTAGAAAGAAAATTCCAATGAACACAAAGCACTGAATTATGTTTTATTATTGTAGGTATGATAAATTCAGGATGTTAGACCCTTACGAGACTTAACGCTCAATTTTCTCATGTAAACCAAAAGAAGTCAAGTTTAAGTACATGCTTTTGTATGTAGTAGCAACCTGAGAGTAGTAGGCAACAATTATATTCATTTAAATATATCAAAGAAGAAAGTGTAGTCTTAAAATAAGCCATGCAAATTACTCATTAATACGCTCATAATATAGACCCAGTATATTATTACTGGGTATCCTACTCAAATAGAAGATAGTTTGGATGTCTTCACTCTGATTTACTAGGATAGTCCCTTGAACTGGGGCTTTTGGACCAAGTTCATTTTATGCTTCCTAAAAGATGTCAAGGTCTATGTCAAGTTGCTTATTTAATGATGAAATATCAACCAATCTTCATTTAAAATGCAGTAAAATTGTAGTATAGCTCATCCCCCCCAACCCCACTTCAACCCTTTACAAAAACAATAATTAGGCTATGCTTCCCCCTGCTGGGAAAACTCAGTAATGACATCACTGCTAACGAACAGCTCAGTTAAAAATGGCTAAAATATCAAATGTAAACATTTTACATGTAATTGAATGTAATTATCCTGTTAACTTTTTTGGTGCGTTTTACATTAATCTTAAAAGAAGGTATACTATTTTTTATCATTTACTTGGATTTGATTTACTAATTCTGTGTGTAGAACATTCATGGTTCATGAATGTTAAGAAAGAAAACACACTGTACGAATAGCACCCAGCAACATTCCAAAACCTAGTTGCCTTTCTGAAAGTCCCTGTGTGTATCCTACATGTACTGGTATGTGATTCATGAATGTCCGCACAGTTGTTTGGGGGATACCAATACCAGGAGACAGGTAGCCACAAATTGGGCCTGTATTTTGAATTCATTTTGCTTGCAAAATTTCCTTATCTGTTTGTTATTTGCTTTCCTGTCTGTTATCGCTCTCATTATAAAAATAAAAAAATACCACTAGATTGGAGCGTATGTTATAAGTTTTTGTCTTTATGCGGATTTAGTGCATTGTTGACACATCCTCATTTAATTTTTCGGATGGCATATTTCAATTGGACAACAAAATATTCACTAGTCTTCCATTTATTTCACGTAGAAATATTGAATTATGATCAGCAGCTTTTCAACAATACAGTATTATGAAATATTAATTCCTTTTATTAAAGAGTATATTTGCTTAGATATAGAGAGGCTAATGATACTAACTAGAAGTAAAAGAAACAAGATGATGTAAGTAGAGCTCATTTCCAATCAGATTTAATCTCCATGTCAATATGGACCTTGCTATTTTGCTCACTTTTTTATCTCTAGGTCTGTAACAGATGCAATATTGTAAATATTGTAGATATTTAATAAATATTTGTTGAATGAATGATCTAAATATTTCAAGCTATAGCATAATACTTACGTTTCTCAGTAGAGATTTGATCTAAATAGCATCCGTTATTTATTGTGAAAATGATTTGTCATACATTGTTATTAATACCATTGTATTCATAAGTAGAATCTTTAAGAAATATCATAAACCAATTAACTAATAAATTATAGTTGCAAACCACTTTATGTAGGATACCATGCTATGTTTTGAAGATCGCTAGAGAAATATATATATATATATATATATATCTTATTAATGCATCCATTTTTTTAGCAATTCAGTCCCTTCATAGACCCAGTTAGTGTTTTTCCAAAGTGATATATATGCTGGAATTATGAGTGTACATATATACAAGGAAGAGTTGACCGAAGTCATATTTATTTTTTTAAGTGAGGCTGTGGATAAATAAATATTGTTAACGGTTGAATGAATGGGCTTTGGAGAGTGCTTCAGATTTTAAAGTTATGTTTTGATGAAATTAGAGTGGTACAACCCTATAAACTTTGGGAATATAGAATTGCTTAGCTGTAGAAAGTAAAATGAATGTGAATAACTTTTTTCTCCTGATTCTTCAGTTGGAATGCATACTGTAGGGAGGAAAAATAATTGCTGTGTTTCAATGTTACTGGGTCTGTGTGTGTGTATAAAAACAACCCCAAGTAGATGCTTGTGATATATGGGAGGAAATGGTAAAATAGTTCAAGAAGCTCTGCAGTAGTAAAAACATTCCTTTTTTGAAGGCCTCTTTATTCCTTGTCTGCTTGCCTTGCTAATTGACCAAACATAAAAAATACACACCATAGATTACAGTAAATTTCAAATGTTTGGAAACTAAGTCAGGCATTCCCATATGGTCAGACTGAGTCTTACCATTAGGAATCAGTGAATTATCTTGGAATAGGTGATGTCAATCTTTGAAAGTAAAATGGGCAGAAATCCAGAGCTCAGCCCTGTTAAATCATGTATGTTGCCTTGCTAATGTCACATCTCACATTGAATAAAATATATGTGCTCATATGAAAACATATAAAGATATGAGATGTTTTCACAGAAACCGCTAAGCAAGCTGAAGCCAATTACACACTTCAGGACCATCAGTTCCAGCTGTAATGGTAAACATATTCTGTAAAACTCTGTATTTTACATCTCTTGAGGTTTTAATAGAGAGACTATATAAAATAACTCAGAATTAAGGTGGAAGACATTTCACTCTCGATGAAACCTTTAACACTTACTCAGTGCTCTGTTCGCTCTCTTGTAAAGGCAGCACTAATGGTGAGCTGGACTGGATGAAACAGAAAAATCCAGCTCCACTTCCCCTTTGTCCAGCACACTCTCCCCCATCGCCGGTAGCCTTTTGCCTAGGGAAATTTCAGTACAAAACCCTAAATATATGTGCTGGCAGATCTTCTTGTCTTCCCATTCACTCATACACAATGCTAACGAGAAACCTCCAGTATGTTCCCTTTCCTAAAATAACTGTTGTGCACAGAATTGGAGCTTGTCTGACTTTGCATTCAAGAGCATAAGTGGTTGAGTCAATTTACCTTTAAACTACCCCTCATTCTTCCTTCTTTACTAAGCAAGCTGTACTATGATCTACACGTCCAGAAAGGAAAAAGCTATACCAGAAGTAACAATTTTTGAAAATTAACATCTCAGATTTTTGCATCTTTGAAATATTTTATGTCCTAACTTCTACATTAATGCCGTCATTGAATTTCACTTTGTAATAGTTCTCTTGGCTGTTCTACATACATGCGTTTCCTTTCCAACAACCCACAGTAAAATGTTGGCAGAATTCAACCTTCTTCATTATCTCCACAACTAGTTCATCTCAATTTATGTCTTGGTTGGCATAATTTAAATGAAATCATTCCAAAATTGTTCCAAAATTTCATAAAATATCTCTGGCAGTGTCATCTTTATGGTGTGCAGAGCTGTAAATTTAGTATTTTGGAGCAATGCTAATCTGGTCTGTGCTTTAGCTTCTTTTATACATGTAGAAAATCCAACTATGAATCTGAGCATTTGGCCCCAAGAGAAGCCTCAAGATTTGATAGATGAGCTGATGTCAGTCCTAAAAAAAATCCCTAACTTTAATAAATTACCAAATTGTATCAAGTCTAAGACATCACTGAATGTAAGATGCACCATTATTTTATGTACTGCTTAGAGAGAAAAACTGCCCAAAATGGACAATCTAATATATGGTCCCAGCATCAAGCCAGAACTCAATATGTTTCAGTATTGGCACAAAGGAGAAATAAATTCCCAACCGAAAGAAGATAGCAAAGAAATTTGCCTGTTTTACTCCTTGAACCACAAAGGTGGTCCTCATGAAGGTTTAATTTCTGAATTCACACCAATGGGGTGGACCAAAAGCTTCAGACAAAACTTAAATTTAAGGAGCTGTCAGCTTAGTAGGGTCTCACGTGTCTGGAAGAAGTAAGAACAAATTATTTCTGGAAGAAAGCAACTTCAACTCAGATGGAGAACCAACTGTAAGACATTCTGATATCAGAGATGTTAAAATATAAAGAAGCATGCATCCTAGAATGAAATTATTATAGTAGTGTCTTCCATAACTTTTGTAAACCTTTTTTGAAACTGTTTTCACTGGAGAAAATCAATCATCACCACAGTAGTCTTCTGATATTACATTAGGCCAATAATCCACTTATTCATAGTACATGTATGCGAGACCTGCACACACAACCTGAATAAGAAGAATAAGAAGAGGTTTAAAATATTTTGTGCTGTCATTGTTCCTTATTAAAGCTTTTAAATATGTCATCAGAGATCACCCAACTGTTTATACACCTATAATTTAACTATTGTAAATGAAAAGTTCTTAAACATGCTGTATTTTTTTAATTCCAAAACTTATAAAGAAAACATATTAAATAAAATACAAGGTGGTATTTTTGTTATTGTTTATGGAAGGTTTCTACTTCAGCAAATGGGTGTTTTCCATCATCTTCTATCATATCTCTTCGGAAAACGTAAATTGAACATTAAAGTTCATGTTTCCTTATTTTTAAAGGTGTAAATTCCCATGGTAATTTTACTCTGTCATGTAAATTATATGTGTTTTCTTGGTAAAGAATTTGCTATAAAGTCATGAAAATAAAACATATCAGACATTTAATATAGACTGTATAGTACAGTAGATACCTTCATATTGGTGTTGCTTTTTAAAATAATTGAGTTTCAGCCCTCCCTATACTAAGAAGCATTGAAGCCTCTGATATCCCAAGATTATTAAGCACGTTATTAAAATGGCTTCATAGTTAACTTCAAACCATGTCAATTTAATTTTTGTATTTTAAATCAATGTATACCTTAAAAATAAGACACTAGCAATTCTCTCTAAAATAATTACCTATGAACAATAAAATTAAAATATCCTAGTCATATCTCTCTGTTTATCCATCTACCTATCTATACACTGACAAGAGCATTTAAACACAAATCCACAGGTATCTGTGAATTCAAGGAAAGCTGGAAACTCCTTGAATTGTAAAATTCAAAGTGTTGTATTCTGGTTGATAATTATTTCCCAGCACCAGAGACAGATCTTAATTTAGGGCATAAAACAAAGTAGTTTAAAATTTAAATTTATTTTAGCAATTTGATAAATTATAAGTTTAAATTTTCTCTAAGGTTTCATTAATTGAGTCTTTTTTGCACTTGAGAAATAGATGTATTGAGCATATGGACTTTAATACATATGCACACATTTCTAGGCACATGTATGCATGCAAACTCACATGCAACAAACATGTACTGAGAAACTAGCTGGTATAAGCATCACACGAAACATTGGAGAAATATTATACTAAGCGTTATCTTGATGAATAAACAACTAGTACCCCTGTTATACAGCTGTAAATTTGTGTTAAGTGCACTACAGTATATGAGATTATTAAATCAGTTGTTAGCCATCTTAATATTCAGTCAGGCCCAAAATATACATGAATGTCAAGGATGAATGTTAAGGATGAATGAAACTTTTGTCTTCTTTTTTTATTTTTAAATATTTTATAGCTTCCCAAGAGTTATTGATTCATCCATGAAATGCCTTTTCAGCTACTGCTACTTTTGGAGATATTTATTATTCATCCACTTGAAGTCAAATTAGAGTCATTTCTATTGATAAATTACCTGTTGTATTTCTGGAGAAAATAATCTAGAATCCAGTGAGAAAAATCTAAGTAATGTTGTTTATAATAAGAAGTGCATATCTACAGCTTTCTCTGTCACCATGAGTTGGTGGACAACATTTCCTTTCCTCCTTTGCTTGACCTTTTACATTGAATAATATTGGGAAAAAATTTACAGTGTAAAATATTAAAATTACAATGTGATGAAAACAAGTGGAATTAGATTTCTCTTTATGTAGTTTGGCAACTAATTGAATTTGCTAAATATTTAAAATAATTTGCAACTATTTTCCCTCCCCCAAATTGTTTCATTATTTATGAAATTCAGCTTTTTAATAACCTAAAGGGGTAGAATATCAAAAATGACAGCAGAGATCAAATAGTTGAATACATATATGGTTCACTACCTCACCTATCTCTGTCTTTTCTACATGAAATCAAATTTCCTAAGATTTTTACATTATTAGCATTTCAATCTTGGGAGACATTTATGGGGTTAAAATGGAGAGTGAAATAAATGGAAAGCTGAAATGTGATGCCTTCTGTTTCTGCTGTATTGGAAGAGAATCAAATACTAAATAAGGCCTTTAGCAACGTGATATTTCTGGCCAAATGATGGATCTCTTGACTTTTTGTTGTTACAAAAGGAAGCAATTTATTTAACTTCTTTCTTTCCTCCCATTCTTTCTGGCTTATTAGCCTCATTTCATTTCCATAAATTATCCCACTGAAAGAGGAAATGGTTAATTGAAGATTGCTTCCTTAAAAACATTATTTCTTGTCATTAACAGCTGCAACATATTGTAATATGTGTTATTCAAACACACTGTGATGCTTTAAAAATAATTTTAATGTTCTCAATTATTTTGCTCTAACTATTCACTTCAACCCATAAGAATTCATTATGCCAATTTAACAACTCACCCTTCTTGTCTGCTAGTAATATTCATGACAAAAGTTTGTATTCAAAATCATTGCTTTCTAAGTATGAAAAGTAGTTTTAAATTGATTACAATGAGATTGCTTTCTTTCTGGAAAAATTACTTATTGGCATAGACATCGTTTAGAGATATAGGTGTCCCTGGAGATATGAGAATACATTCATATATAATTTCTCAAATATCTTTCTCTTCTTATTATCCCATATTTGAAATTTTTGATTTTGGAGTACACTTGATTAGTCATCATCATCTTCTACCGTATCTCAAGTCAACTCTTGTAACATTATAAAACTTAACAAATTCAGAAGACTTGAAATGTTTACAGTGCAATAATGTATTCTGTCATAATGAGGGTTGTAAACCCTATGCCATTTTTAATTGATTAAACTCTTAATCATTTATGTAATTATGATAACTCTGTATCTTGAAAATGTCAAAGTTACACGAGATTCCAGCTTTTAAATGCAGAGTGAATTGTTACCTGGATTTGCCATTTAGCAAACATCAGCTAAGGGTTTATGACTACCTTGTGCCCAAATTGTGGAACACACAATATGAGGGAGATAATCAGATTAATAAAAAATTGTAACAAATAAGACTACAGGTGCTCTAAAAATACATATAAAACGAGATTTTTTGAAAGCATAGAAGAAGCACTACTTCTTTTTGATACGAACGAGAGAGCAGAATTGCTGCTGGGAAGGAGTTCATAATTTGTCTTATTAGGGCTTCTCAAAAAGGATTTTAATTTTTGAATAAACAGTTGAAACTATCACAAGAACAGCAATAACAATAATATCACCTCACATATTTATGACTACCTCTGTATCCAGACATGATACTATTATTTGTATGTAGATATATTTTAATAACAAAAAATATTTAAGGGGATTATAAAAAGTATATGCTGTCTGTAATTGATAAGTGACCTAATACATTTCAGACAATTTGCAATTGTTTGATTAAAAGCAAAGATAGGATAAAGGCAGCAATAATGTCACACAAAGCAGATGTACTGACAGAGAACAAAACCAGGCATGTGACAAGAACATATTTACTAAGAACATATTTACTAAGAACAAAACCAGGCATGTGACAAGAACATATTTACTAAGAACATATTTACTAAGAAGTTATAAGGGTAAGACATAAATTTGTCTAATGGGTTTTTTCAGCCAATGTGGGGGGAGAAATATGGTCAACTGGTGAGTCACAAAGTTCATTAAAAAATTCAGTTGTTCAAGCGAATCTCAATAATTCCTAAAAACTAACATTAGAAAAATTTCTCAAAGATGAACACCATAGTCAACAACATTGGGACATAAACACAGTGAACAAATCCATAGAGTATTGCTTATGGGTTCCCTCAACATAGATCAGAGGGACCCCACTCAACAGGATTCAGAAAAATCAATTATATCATGGGATTAACACAATGTGTTTCATGTAAACTGCTCTTGGTTCAACTATAATCCAGACAGATTTTAGATTAGATTTACCTGTATGTGCAAGATTTCATATCCTTCAGGAAATCTTTAATCAACAATGTTTTCTCAGGTGAGCTTTTGATTTGTATTGTGTATTTATGAGTTCAACAGTATGTGCTCTGAAAAATACTTATAGTGCAGCTATATTCTATGCCACCATTTCTATGCAGAGCTGTTTGCTTTAATAACAGTCAAAATGATAGTGTATTTGGCATCCAAAAAATTGTAAATCTAATAAGTTTAGAAGTCAAGAATCAAAACGTTGTTCCTGTTTGTTAAATTTTTTTTTTTTTTTTTTGAGAGAAAGAGAGGGAAAGAACGAGACAGAGATGGGGGTAAAGGGGCATGGGGGGAAGAAAGGAGGGAGAAAAGAAGAGAGAGAAAAACATATTGTTATTAGACCCCTAATGTTTCCTATGTTGTACAAAATTTACTCAAGCGGTTGGGATAGAAGGGTCAGAAGAGGGAATGGATATTTACTGAGTGCCTTCCAGTAGTCTATTGTGTGTAGGATCAGCTGCAAGGATATATTGTACCACATGGGGAATATAGCCAATATTTGGTAATAACTGTAAATGGAGTGTAACTGGTAAGAATTGTATAAAAATAAATGTAAAATTAAAAATTAAGATATTTATTGAGTATCTGTTTATAAGGTATCAGGTGTGGAGAAATTAACAGAAAAAATGTTTACAGGGTGTGACATCAAAGCACCCAAATATATGAATGCTTGGCTGAGGCCACTTTAAATGAAAGTTCTGGTCCTAAATTAAAAATTGCTGATGATAGAAACATTCTACTGCAGAGGAATTAAGAGAAACAAATGTATTCAGAAGATATTTAGTTTTTTCCATTTTTTTGGCAATGGTCGCAGAATCTAACAACATACAGTAGGAGACTCTCAAACCAAAGAAAGAGAGTAGTACCTCTGCATACTAAGGCTGATAGTTAATGTGACAGGACTTTTAGCTTCACTGCTTACTAACTAGAAGATTTTATTTTGCTTTCAGTTTCGACAAAGGAGAGGAAGAAAGGGCCAACTTAGAGGGGAATGAATCCTTAAGGTATTGGCAAGAGTAGTTATTAAGACACCAAGACAGTGAACCAAATTCACCAGTTGTGCTTCTTATCTTACTCAGGTGGGAAAGTATTTGAATATCATGATATTTCTTGAAGTCCATGGCCTATTGCTATATTAAAACAAAAACAACTTGGTATAAATTTATTAGATTCTACTATAGATAAGTAACAGATGAAATATTTTTTAAATTCAAGAAACATTTACTACTAAGAGAATTCTTTTCTTTTAATGGGCTTTGGGAAACATTTGCTGTCACCAGACATCTTGGAGAGAAACTAAAAACTAAGCAGATTTCCCAAGACTCTAGAGGTGAAAGAAAGCTCTCTATGGATCAGTTAGAATGATTAAATTAATGGAGAAGACAAACAGTGACTTTTTTGAAAATGTGCCTAATAGATGATTCATTTATATTAAGCTCTATTATGTCTTATTATACAAGTTACATTGCTTTTCTTATCTGTGTATCAACTAATGTACTGAAGGATTTATACAGAGCTCTATGTTTGAGAGCAATAACTTATTTATACCTTAGATTTCTATAGCTATCTATAGTAACTTGGACAAATTAGATGAGAGACAAGTCAAGTATTATCATAAATTTCTACAAGAAAACTAGACCTGAGAGGCATGGCTGGCAAGACAGAAGATACTGGTGGATAACCATATTGTTTGTCTCTAAATCCAGCTGATTTTTTTCTGTGTTATCATGCTGTCATATATCTTATGATTCAGTAATATGTAGATACTGAATGAAAAGCTACTTCCTAAAAGTAATAGGATTTCTTTTTTTTAATTAAATTTTTTTTTATGTTTTTATTTTATTGGAGTCAGAACACAACATGAAATCCACCCTCTTAACAAAATTTGAAGTATTGTTCACTGTAGGCATAATGTTGTATAGCAGATCTCAAGATCTCATTTATCTTGCATAACTAAAATGTTATACCCATTGACTAGCAACTCCCCATTTCCCTTTCCCCCCGCCCCTAGCAACCACCATTCTACTATCTGCTTCTACGAGTTTTTACTACTTTAAATACCTCATCTAAGTGGAATCATGCAGTATTTGTTTTTCTGTGACTGGCTTATTTCACTTAGCATGTCTTCAAGTTTCATCCATGTTGTTGCATATTGCAGATTTCCACCTTTTTTAAGGTTGCATAATATTACAAGTAAATAATTTCTAAATCAAGTTTAAACTGCACAACCATTAGCAGAAAAAAAAAAATGCATTCTATGTAAACTCTAAAGACCTCTGTGACAAGGCATTCTAATTATTCATGATAGCTCCTGAATCACAGATCTTCCAGCTCGTGTTGGACATAGACACTCAATTCATCTCTATCCAAGGAAGCAGATGTCTTGCAAACTAGCACAGCAACATGTGCCATATCTGTTCAATCAAAGATATACTAATAATTTCAGAGGGAAAAGAAAAACACTACCATAGTGCATGTATATATTGACACACAGATATACATATCTCCAACATGAAATAAACTGTGACTTGGAATCAGTTAAATATTGTTTCTTTACGTTTCAGTCATTTCCTGTTTTTTATTATTTCTAGGGGATTGATCTTTCAAATAAGAAGAGATAGATACTTCCCAATATTAGAAGAGTTTTGTTTCACACCTAGAACAATAAAAGAAAAAGCACTGGGATTGACATCCCTGGAGATAGCAAATGCAGGCAGAAGGTTGACTATAGGTAGGGTGAGAATAGGAGATGATGGCCATAGGCTGTGTACGGGAATTGGATGGAAGCAGGATTTTGGAAAGCTTTAAACTTAGAGCAAATCATACTGTCTATGACAGACAGAAGTACTCAGATATTTATAACAAGAGTAAAACTGTCAAAGTGATGCAGAAAAAGGGGGAAACATTTTTTTAATTAAAAATCTAGCTGAGTTTGAAGAAGAAAGCAAAAATTTTTCATCTGTCTACACTGTCAGCCCTCTATGCATGTGAAAATATATTTATTATTTTCTAAATTAATTTAATGAGTTCCAGATTGTACAGGATGTCATAATGGAAACAGGATTAAACAAGATAATGAGTTTTTTTTTCTCTAAATGAGTTTTACCTAGACGCCCCGTGTCGTGCTTTTGATCTTAACTGTGTTTCATTTACCACATTGAAGGAGGTTACATAAAGGGTAAAATAATAGAAACTTAATCAGGAAACAGGATTTCTTATTGCTGCATTTTATTATATACTCTTGCCATATTCTTTAGCCTAATTCTTGAAAATAATAAAAGATGTGTCATTTTAAAATAAGGACAGTTGAAACCACATTGCATTATAATTGTGCATCTTTCTTCTGGACCATCCCAAACATTTCACACCAATTGATCTTCAGATCAGACTTGTAGATTATTTAAGGGTTATTGGTGGGGAGTATAAACTTCCTGAACTCTACCTTCTGTAAAATACTAGATAAATATTACTGGCTGGTAAATTTGATTTTACAGATGAAAAACAAACACAAAAAGGCAAAATTAAGTTCTCAGAAATGGACTCTTATTTCCAAAAACCCAATCGAATAACTTTTCTGCTGGAGAATTGTGGCAGAAATTCACTGGCACCATTAGTCAGGGCATAGAGTTTTACAATGAAAATAATATCTTGGAGAGTATTATCATGGCATATAAATGTATAGTTATACTGCACACATGACTGATTTTGTTAATGTAATGCTATTTTCTGGTAGACAAATCTCTGTATATGCTTTATATAACCCATACCGAAATAATTAGTCTATTTAGGTAGACACTTGAATTCTGAAACCTTGTCATTTCTGCCATCTTCAATCAAATTGGAAAAGACTTCCAACTTGGCAACAAATTCATCTCCTGAATTTCTGAATAAATACTTTGGAAAGTTGAGTTTACTTCTCTAACATTTTCTCATTTCATTTCCTCATCATTGGCCAGATAATCACCATGGCCACAGCTTTGAAGAAAGAATCATCTATGGAGTAGAAAATAGTAGCACGTTCCTGGAATGCAGTCCAAAATCACAGCGAGCTCTGGTCTATTGGCAATTCCAGAGGCGAAATGAAGAGCGAAAAGAAGAGGTATAGGAAAGAAACTGACTGGATTAATTCTGTATGACATATGCCGTTAAGTGACCCCAGCATGGTTGACTTGAAAGGGGAAAAAAAGTACTGTGAATATTTATTCTTTTCTTAACATACCAATACTCATTCATTAAACAAGTATTAATTGAAGGCTGATTTTGTGACAGGCTTTGTGCTAGGAGTTAGAGAAACAAAGGTGAACTGGTAAGAGTTTTGTCTCAGAAGCTGTTTGGGGATATATTTTAGAGACTTCTTCTTTCTTCCTTGAGATATCTACAAAACAATTATGTTATCTACATTCGTATACAAAAAAAAAAATCTAATCCTTCTACTAATTTTAATTTTTGTTCAATTAATCCTGCTATCCAAACATGTTTTCCTTTCTCCATTAACTTCCTCCTCAAATGGGAAGGGGCAGTTAAGGGAAAGGAGTAGTAGATTTTGGATAAAGGATCTGAGGTCCAATTATGAACTCTGATGTGAACTGTGCATGTAGTTTCACACAAATCTTCCTCCTCAATGGATCCATTTATTCCTCTGTAAAATTTAAAAAAATATATACATAGAAAATCTCAGTGAGTACTCTGAGCCTTTAAAACTTTTTAAAAAGCATTAAATAGGGTAACCATAGTATGTAGGTGATTTGTGAATGTACAATGTGCAGACAATTTTACAAACATAATCTGAATGTAGAAGTAAAAGTCCTTCCGTTATCTCTTTTGACAGTTGAAGCAGTCTTTAAACATGTAATCACATCATATAAATGTTAAGGTTGATTTTATATATTACCAGCTTTGGCTTTCAGAGATCTCTTTTGTAAACTGTATTCAAAATAAAAGTGAGGTCAGACATATTAAATAGCCTATCTTCATGTCACATCTAAGACTTAGGAAATTGAATAAATAAGTAAGCATGCAACCCCATTTAACTATTAAAATGTGTCTCAGTACACAGTCTAAATTTTTGCTGAGACAGAGTTTTGGAGCCTGTATTTCTTGTAAATATGTATGATTTTACTACATCTTTTCTTTTGCTAGATCAGAGTGGATGATCATATCATCAGGACCGAACAAGGCCTTCTATTGCGTAGTCTGCAGCGGAAGGATTCAGGCAATTACCTCTGTCATGCCGTGGAACACGCATTCATGCAAACTCTTCTTAAAGTGACCCTGGAAGTCATTGACACAGAGCATTTGGAAGAACTTCTTCATAAAGATGATGATGGAGATGGCTCTAAGACCAAAGAAATTTCCAACAGCATGACACCTAGCCAGAAGGTCTGGTACAGAGACTTCATGCAACTCATCAACCACCCCAACCTGAACACAATGGATGAGTTCTGTGAACAAGTTTGGAAAAGGGACCGAAAACAGCGTCGGCAAAGGCCAGGACATACCCAAGGGAACAGTAACAAATGGAAGCACTTACAGGAAAATAAGAAAGGTAGAAACAGGAGGACCCACGAATTTGAGAGGGCACCCAGGAGTGTCTGAGCTGCATTACCTCTAGAAACCTCAAACAAGTAGAAACTTGCCTAGACAATAACTGGAAAAAATGCAATATACATGAACTTTTTTCATGGCATTATGTGGATGTTTACAATGGTGGGAAGTGCAACTGAGTTCCACCAATTATAAATTAAGTCCATGAGTAACATTACTAACAGGCTTTCTTCCTAATACCAACACTTAATAGAGGTCAGGTGAACGCAGGTGTTCACGCTAGTGACTTAATGTTTCCTATGAGATTTCACTATACAGGTTTCGCTTTCTTCTTTGCCTGAGAAATAAAAATGTCATTTGCCATGTTGCCATCTAAAGAAGAAAAACTGCATCAGCAAAGCCATTTTATTGAACTAGAAGTTTTAAACTGCATGGATTTACTAAGCTGATGAATATTCCAAAACACTGTTGGATTCAAGGATATTTTTTGTCTACCAGCACTCGTGTTTATATGTACTGGAGGAGTAAAATGATACTGAATTAAACGGTCTGTGGAAATATGAAAAACATAAACCATCCATCATCCAGAAGAAAAATGGAATACACTGATCTACTACTGATGTCTTCTTCCAGCTTTGATCTAAAGATGTATTTTATTAAAACTATAATTTAAATGTACCATGACAAATATGCAGAAAAAATTAGCTCTTTTCTAAGCTAGAGTAGGTTTTTGTCTTACAATTATTGTGCTGTGTAGTTTTTGTTTTTAAAAACTCCAGTTGTGTGCTGCTTTTTTTAAAACGTTTTCAGTTTTGCAAGAGGAATAACCAATATTGTCCTAGAAACACATATACATCATTAACAACTAAGTCCTAAAATCTGGATATAAATTATGCTTTATTTCTCTGAGGAATTAAAAAAAAAAAAACACTTCCCCTTCTTCAAATATTATCTAAATTAATTAAAACCTGCATAATGTTCTTAGAAAAAACAGAGCATTTAACCGGAAAAAAAAGAGAAGAAAGAAATAGATTTGTAAATGCATTTTCTTGTACCTAATGGATCAACAAAGAGAAAAGGAACTGCATATTTCATGCAAATAGTAAGCATTGGTTTAATTTAATGTTAATAGAAAATGTCTTAATTCTGCGCTTGAATTCCTGCCTGATATCTGAGACATAAAAACTCTCTCTCGTGACTCCATTTGGAATTTTATCTGTCACTTAATTTTTTTGAGAAGAGGGAGATCAGTAATATTCAGAACAACCTCCTAAAAGCAAATTTGCCAACTCTGTTTACATTTTTATCAGCTGCCTCTTATCTCACCTTGTTTAAGACAATTATCTGTCTAAAGAACACATGACTCTTTTCAGGTCAATGGGAGTGACTTTTATAGAAACTATTTTCCAGGACACGGCTCACACTTAAAACATGTAAAGCTCTTTGTCTCCTGCAACAACTTATAAAATAAGATAAAAGATTATTAATTAAGGGCTTGCCTGCTTCATTGTCCTAAGATGATTCTTTGAGAATCATTGACTTCAAGATGTATAAGACCTTCAGCATTGCAATGCAGTTTCTTTTGCACTGCACTCATCTTTCCAAGAATTCCTCTCTGGGTCCTTCATCATGCACAAAAATGCAAAGGAAACATCTTATTGCTAATTAATGAAAGCAACATTGAAATTCTAACTCTAGCTGTCTTGGGATTCTAATTAACTCAGCATTAATTTCTCACCTCAGACTACAGTGAATTTTTTAAAAATTCTCTATCAGCTGAAATATTTCACAGATGGAAGCTCATGTTTCAGTTTTAAAGATTACGTTGAATAAATGATTTTTTGACATTTGTTTCAAATGGGAGCCTAAAAATATTCTACATTCAATTTTAGGCTCCAATGATTAATACAGTGTTACTTTTAGAAGTACATCCTCAAATGGTAGCTGAATTTTAAATTATTTGAAGGACAGACTCCTGTAGAGGAAAAAAAAAATGTTTGAGATATAAATCAAAGAACCAAGAGTACTCCAAAAATAGGTCATTTAAAAATTTTTCATAGAGTATCTTAACTGTACTAAAATTCAGTGTTGCATTTTATTCTAAATTTGCAGCTGAAACAAATTTATTTGCAATAACAGAAGTATCTTATTTCTTATTAGTCCTCAAAAATAAAGGATTTGAAGGGGTAGAGACTGTATAACTTCAGGGATGCCTTCCAATATCTGAATGCATTTTGTTTAGCATTATGAAATACCCATAGAAAGAATGTGTAGATTTCAACTAACGGAAACAAAAACAAATCCACTGACATGTCATTATAAATCATCAGGTCTAAGTTTTCGAAGAAAATTATAGCTATAACATGCAGGTAAATAAGTCTTATTACAGTCATAATCTTCTGCCAATGTGTATTGAGGTGGGCAGTTTGCACAAAAAGTAATTAATGTCCCATTTAATTCAGTTTCAATAGACTTTGACTTATGCACGTATCATCAGAGTTGAAACTTTGTTAAGAGACTAATGTGACCTTGAACAGATTATTACAGCAATCTTAAAATAGGAAAAAGGTACAGCACAGCAGAGAAATTATGGCCCAGTTGAAATCAAACGCAAAATGTAAATGTACACTTACTGCTACATTTTATGTATTATTTAGTGATTTTCAGTGGTATGTGTTTAATATTTTTGCTACCTACACATTAGGCAAAAGAGATGTAAATAATTTTGAAAAGAAGAGGAAGGACAGTGTAAAATGCAACTTTTTATAGGTACTCCATTTCAGTGTGTTCAACATCATCCTGAAATGCAAGATTTTCCCACATAGGTAACAAGGTGGCTTATGTGCTATTTAAGGACAGAAGCTGTGTGCCCATTCAATCAGCATGTTTTTTGCCAGGTAGTGAATATGTTCCATATCTGTATTTATCATTGCATTTCAGATGGGAACTAGAAAACTGGAGAGAAAAATGTAATGAAACTGCTGCTGTAAATTATTCCTTTTAGCATGTATTCAGTTGCTAAATACACGTTTCTTCAAAATATTTGAATTCAGATGTCTTTACTATTCCATGTAGCACATAGTGTCAAGGAACACAAGTTTAGCAAAGGTTGAGAACCAAAGTCAGGTTGCTAGCAGATTGCTTCATTGTAGTCATCTGTAAACTGAGCTCTATACTTATGGAGATGATGTGAATTTAATGCCCTTTAAATTAAATACTGTTATTTTATGCCATACTTAAAAAGCAAATATGGGGATGAAATTCTATAATGTGTCATTATCATAATCAGTTTGGTTTCATTCTGGATCTACAAAGATGCCTGATAATTGTTATTGAAATTGCCTATCCTGAAGGTCATAAGCAAGCATTTTATTAATATAGAGTGATTAGTATAACATTTTGAAATCTTTGTTTTATGAATTCATTTTTTAAACACAATCTGTGTTCACTTTAATGGAAATCTGTCAGGTTTCATGGCTTCAAAGACACGTAACAAATAGGATTCAACATCAATGTTATAATGTGTCAGAGATAAGTTGGCCTAATGCCAAAGACATCCATGCTTCTTATTTTAATTTTGTTTGAAATAATTATTTAAAGTCAATGTTAATGTTTGCAAAGTACATGTTTCCATAAAGAAGAAAACATTTTTCAAAAAGTCTGCAAAATCCTATTAGTTTGATTTGTAACAATTTTTATAGTAATTAATTAAAGAAACATACTTTTTAAAGTTAATATACTAAGAGGACCTATACATGAAAGAGAGAAAGAAGCCACAGAAATCGTGCCTCATATAGTATGGCCATTTTCACAGTCAACCTGACCAGAGAAGACAGCTTGGTTTTCATTTCAAACATGCAAGCACACACAGGCAGAGGCAGAGGTACCAAATCAAACAAAACTAAAAAAAAAAAAAAAAAAAAAGGATTTTGAATATAAAGGATTTGGGCTTTTATCTTATTTTTTAACATCTTTTTTGGAGTATAATTGCTTTACAGTGGTGTGTTACTTTCTTCTTTATAACAAAGTGAATCAGTTATACATATATCTCCATATATCTCCATATCTCCTCCTGCTTGCATATCCCTCCCACCCTCCCTATCCCACCCCTCTAGGTGGTCACAAAGCACTGAGCTGATCTCCCTGTTCTATGCAGCTGCTTCCCACTAGCTAGCTATTTTACATTTGGCAGTGTATATATGTCCATGCCACTCTCTCACTTCATCCCAGCTTACCCTTCCCCCTCCCTACGTCCTCAAGGCCATTCTCTACGGCTGCGTCTTTATTCCTGTCCTGCTCCTAGGTTCTTCAGAACCTTTTTTTTTTTTTTTTTAGATTCCATATATTTGTGTTAGCATACGATATTTGTTTTTCTCTTTCTGACTTACTTCACTCTGTATGACAGACTCTAGGTCCATCCACCTCACTACAAATAACTCAGTTTTGTTTCTTTTTATGGCTGAGTAATATTCCATTGTATATATGTGCCACATCTGTCGATGGGCACTTAGGTTGCTTCCATGTCGTGGCTATTGTAAATAGAGCTGCAATGAACATTGTGGTACATGCCTCTTTTTGAATTATGGTTTTCTCAGGGTATATGCCCAGTAGTGGGATGCTGGGTCGTATGGTAGTTCTATTTTTGGGTTTTTTAAGGAACCTCCATACTGTTCTCCATAGTGGCTGGATCAACTTACATTCCCACCAACAGTGCAAGAGGGTTCCCTTTTCTCCACACCCTCTCCAGCATTTATTGTTTGTAGATTTTTTGATAATGGCCATTCTGACTGGTATGAGGTGATACCTCATTGTAGTTTTGATTTGCATTTCTCTAATTGTTAGTGATGTTGAGCATCCTTTCATGTGTTTGTTGGCAATCTGTATATCTTCTTTGGAGAAATGTCTATTTAGGTCTTCTGCCCATTTTTGAATTGGGTTGTTTGGTTTCCTGGTATGTATGAGCTACATGAGCTGCTTGTAAATTTTGGAGATTAATCCTTTGTCAGTTGCTTCGTTTGCAAATATTTTCTCCCATTCTGAGGGTTGTCTTTTCGTCTTGTTTATGGTTTCCTTTGCTGTGCAAAATCTTTTAAGTTTCTTTAGGTCCCATTTGTCTATTTTTGTTTTTATTTCCATTATTCTAAGAGGTGGCTCAAAAAGGATCTTGCTGTGATTGATGCCATGGTGTTCTGCCTATGTTTTCCTCTAAGAGTTTTATAGTGTCTGGCCTTACACTTAGGTCTTTAATCCATTTTGATTTTATTTTTGTGTATGGTGTTAGGGAGTGTTCTAATTTCATTCTTTTACATATAGCTGTCAAGTTTTCCCAGCACCATTTATTTAAGAGGCTGTCTTTTCTCCATTGTATATTCTTGCCTCCTTTATCAAAAATAAGGTGACCATATGTGTGTGTGTTTATCTCTGGGCTTTCCATCCTGTTGCATTGATCTATATTTCTGTTTCTGTGCCAGAACCATATTGTCTTGATTACTGTAGCTTTGTAGTATAGTCTGAAGGCTGGGAGCCTGATTCCTCCAGCTCCGTTTTGCTTTCTCAAGATTGCTTTGGCTATTCGGGGTCTTCTGTGTCTCCATACAAATTTTAAGATTTTTTGTTCTACTTCTGTGAAAAATGCCATTGGTAGTTTGATAGAGATTGCATTGAATCAGTAGATTGCTTTGGGTAGAATAGTCATTTTCACAATGTTCATTCTTCCAATCCAAGAACGTGGTATATCTCTCCATCTGTTTGTATCATCTTTAATTTCTTTAATCAGTGTCTTACAGTTTTCTGCATACAGGTCTTTTGTCTCCTTAGGTAAGTTTATTCCTAGGTATTTATTCTTTTTGTTGCAGTGGTAAGTGGGAGTGTTTCCTTAATTTCTCTTTCAGATTTTTCAATATTAGTGTATAGGAATGCAAGAGATTTCTGTGCGTTAATTTTGTATCCTACTACCAGATTCATTGATTAGCTCTAGTGGTTTTCTGGTAGCATCTTTAGGATTCTCTATGTGTAGGATCATGTCATCTGCAAACAATGACAGCCTTACTTCTTCTTTTCCAGTTTGTATTTCTTTTATTTCTTTTTCTTCTCTATTCGCCATGGCTAGGACCTCCAAAACTATGTTGAATAATAGTGGTGAGAGTGGGCAACCTTGTCTTGTTCCTGATCTTAGAGGAAATGATTTCATTTTTTCACCATTGAGAATGATGTTTGCTTTGGGTTTGTTGTATATGGCCTTTATTATGTTGAGGTAGGTTCTCTCTATGCCCACTTTCTGGAGAGTTTTTAAAATAAATGGGTGTTGAATTTTGTCAAAAGCTTTTTCTGCATCTATTGAGGTGATCATATGGTTTTTATCCTTCAGTTTGTTAATATGGGGTATCACATTGATTGATTTGCGTATATTGAAGAATCCTTGCATTCCTAGGATAACCCCCACTTGATTATGGTGTATGATCCTTTTAATGTGCTGTTGGATTCTGTTTGCTAGTATTTTGTTGAATATTTTTGCGTCTATGTTCCTCTGTGATATTGGTCTGTAGTTTTCCTCTTTTGTGACATCTTTGTCTGGTTTTGGTATCAGGATGATGGTGGCCTCGTAGAATGAGTTTGGGATTGTTCCTCCCTTTGGTATATTTTGGAAGAGTTTGAGAAGATAGGTGTTAGCTCCTCTCTAAATGTTTGATAGAATTCACCTGTGAAGCCATCTGGTCCTGAGCTTTTGTTTGTTGGAAGATTTTTAATCACAGTCTCAATTTCAGTGCTTGGGATTGGTCTGTTTATACTTTCTATTTCTTCCTGGTTCAGTCTTGGAAGGTTGTGCTTTTCTTAGAATTTGTCGATTTCTTCCAGGTTGTCCATTTTGTTGGCATACAGTTGCTTGTAGTAATCTCTCATGATCCTTTGTATTTCTGCAGTGTCAGTTGTTACTTCTGCTTTTTCATTTCTAATTCTATTGATTTGAGTCTTCTCCCTTTTTTTCTTGATGAGTCTGGCCAATGGTTTATCAATTTTGTTTATCTTCTCAAAGAACCAGCTTTTAGTTTGATTGATCTTTGCTATTGTTTCCTTCATTTCTTTTTCATTTATTTCTGATCTGACCTTTATGATTTCTTTCCTTCTGCTAACTTTGGGGGTTTTTTGTTCTTCTTTCTCTAATTGCTTTAGCTGTAAGGTTAGGTTGTTTATTTGAGATGATTCTTGAGGTAGGATTGTATTGCTATAAACTTCCCTCTTAGAACTGCTTTTGTTATATCCCATAGGTTTTCGGTTGTCGTGTTTTCATTGTCATTTTTTTCTAGGTATTTTTTTGATTTCCTCTTTGATTTCTTCAGTGATCTCTTGGTAATTTAGTAATGTATTGTTTAGCCTCCATGTGTTTGTATTTTTTCCAGATTTTTTTCCTGTAATTGATATCTAATCTCATAGCATTGTGGTCAGAAAAGATACTTGATACGATTTCAATTTTCTTAAATTTACCAAGGCTTGATTTGTGACCCAAGATATCTATCCTGGAGAATGTTCCATGAGCACTTGAGAAGAATGTGTATTCTGTTGTTTTTTGGATGGAATGTCCTATAAATATCAATTAAGTCCATCTTGTTTAATGTATCATTTAAAGCTTGTGTTTCGTTATTTATTTTCATTTTGGATGATCTGTCCATTGGTGAAAGTGGGGTGTTAAAGTCCCCTACTATGATTGTGTTTCTGTCAATTTCCCCTTTTATGGCTGTTCGCATTTGCCTGATGTATTGAGGTGCTCCTGTGTCGGGTGCATAAATATTTACAATGCTTATATCTTCTTTTTGGATTGATCCCTTGATCATTATGTAGTGTCCTTCTTTGTCTCTTGTAATAGTCTGTATTTTAAAGTCTATTTTGTCTGATATGAGAATTGCTACTCCAGCTTTCTTTTGATTTCCATTTGCATGGAATATCTTTTTCCATCCCCTCACTTTTAGTTTGTATGTGTCCCTAGGTCTGAAGTGGGTCTCTTGTAGGCAGCATATATACAGGTCTTGTTTTTGTATCCATTCAGCCAGTCTGTGTCTTTTGTAATCCATTTACATTTAAGGTAGTTATCAATATGTATGTTCCTATTCCCATTTTCTTAATTGTTTTTGGTTTGTTATTGTAAGCCTTTTCCTTCTCTTGTGTTTCCTGCCTAGAGAAGTTCCTTTAGCATTTGTTGTAGAGCTGGTTTGGTGGTGCTGAATTCTCTTAGCTTTTGCTTGTCTGTAAAGGTTTTAATTTCTCCGTCGAGTCTGAAAGGGATGCTTGCTGGGTAAAGTAATCTTGTTTGTAGGTTTTTCCCTTTCATCACTTTAAATATGTCCTGCCACTCCCTTCTGGCTTGCAGAGTTTCTGCTGACAGATCAGCTGTTAACCTTATGGGGATTCCCTTGTATGTTATTTGTTGCTTTTCCCTTGCTGCTTTTAATACTTTTTCTTTGTATTTAATTTTTGATAGTTTGATTAATATGTCTTGGCATGTTTCTCCTTGGATTTATCCTGTATGGGACTTTTGTGCTTCCTAGACTTGACTGACTATTTCCTTTCCCATATTAGGGAAGTTTTCAACTATAATCTCTTCAGATATTTTCTCAGTCCCTTTATTTTTCTCTTCTTCTTCTGGGACCCCTATAATTCGAATGTTGGTGCGTTTAATGTTGTCCCAGAGGTCTCTGAGACTGTCCTCAATTCTTTTCATTCTTTTTTCTTTATTCTGCTGTGTGGTAGTTTTCTCCACTATTTTATCTTCCAGGTCACTTATCCGTTCTTCTGCCTCAGTTATTCTGCTATTGTTTCCTTCTAGAGAATTTTTAATTTCATTTATTGTGTTGTTCATCATTGTTTTTTTTTTTTTTTTGCTCTTTAGTTCTTCTAGGTCCTTGCTAAACGTTTCCTATATATTCTCCATTCTATTTCTAAGATTTTGGATCATCTTTACTATCATTACTCTGAATTCCTTTTCAGGTAGACTGCCTATTTCCCCTTCATTTGTTTGGTCTGCTGGGTTTTTACCTTGCTCCTTCATATGCTGTGTATTTCTCTGTCTCATTTTGCTTAACGTACTGTGTTTGGGGTCTCCTTTTCACAGGCTGCAGGTTCATAGTTCCTGTTGTTTTTGGTGTCTGCCCCCAGAGGGTAAGGTTGGTTCAGTGGGTTGTGTAGGCTTCCTGGTGGAGAGGACTGGTGCCTGTGTTCTGGTGGATGAGGCTGGATCTTGTCTTTCTAATGGGCAGGACCACATCTGCTGGTGTGTTTTGGGGTGTCTGTGAACTTATTATGATTTTAGGCAGCCTCTCTGCTAATGGGCGGGGTTGTGTTCCTGTCTTGCTAGTTGTTTGGCATAGGGTGTCCAGCACTGTAGCTTTCTGGTCGTTGAGTGGAGCTGGGTCTTAGCATTGAGACAGAGATCTCTTTGAGAGCTTTTGCCGTTTGATATTACCTGGAGCTGGGAGGTCTCTGGTGGACCAGTGTCCTGAACTCAGCTCTCCCACCTCAGAAGCCCAGGCCTGACACCCAGCTGGAGCACCAAGACCCAGCTGATAATAAAGAAGTACACAGGGAGAGATCAGGAAGGGTCCCAAGCAGAGGAGCTTCTGACTCTGTGAAATTGGGGTGCACCACCCTCCCAGCATGTGGATATGCTCACCAACTCCAAAACTCTCCTACTTGGGCTTTTAGACGTTTTGTTCTTTAGAACCAGATTCCTACCCTTTCTATTAAATTCTACTAATAGGTCTTGTCTGCCTGCGATGTGCTAGGCACTGGTAGGTGATGAGGATGCTAACATGAATGTGGCATAACCCTTGTCCTCAAGAGCTCCCAACGAAATAAAACAGATTGTAATATCACTTAGCATCATCTTATCTGGCCAAGCTTTCCAGATCCTCCCATTCCTACATTGAACTAACCGTCTTCTCTGCACTAAATCTGTGCCTCGTATATAATTTTTATTGCCACACTTATCACAAGAGTGTAACTTCTTTGTTTACAGCCCTGTCACCTTTTCTAGACTGTGAGCTCCTTGAGGGCAGGGTTTGTATCTAATTTATCTCTTCCCTCAGTGCCTAGCATGATGACTGACACAGGGAAGGATCTCTTTATATTGTTGCAAGAAAGAATCAGGTTACACTGTGATGAGTGCCAAATGCAAACTCATAATAAAAGTGCTCTGGGGCTGGCCAGCTTTCCCAACACCATTTGCTGAAGAGACTGTCTTTTCTCCATTGTATATTCTTGCCTCCTTTTTTGAAGATTAATTGATCATAGGTGTGTGGATTTATTCCTGGGCTCTCTATTCTGTTGCATTGATCTACATGCCTGTTTTTGTGCCAATACCATGCTGTTCTGATTACTGTAGCTTTGTAGTGTTGTCTGAAGTCTGAGAGGGTTATGCCTCCAGCTTTGTTTGTTTTCCTCAGGATTGCTTTTGCAATTCTGGGTCTTTTGTGGTTCCATATAAGTTTTAGGACTATTTGTTCCAGTTCCGTGAAAAATGTCATGGGTAATTTGATAGGGATCACATTAAATCTGTAGATTGCTTAAGGTAGTATGACCATTTTAACAATATTAATCTTCCAATCCAAGAGCATGGGATATCTCTCCATTTCTTTGAATCATCGTCGGTTTCCATTATCAATGTTTTATAGTTCTCAGCATATAGGTCTTTCAGCTCCTTGGTTAGGTTTATTCCTAGGTATTTTATTTTTTGACCTGAATTTTAGATGGGATTGTTTTACTTTTTCTTTCTCGTATTTAATTGTTAGTGTAAAGAAATGCAACAGATTTCTGTATATTAATCTTGTATCCTGCTACCTTGCTAAATTCATGTATTCTAATAGTTTTTGTGTGTGGTATTTAAGGTTTTCTGTATAGAGTATCATGTCACCTGCATATGACAGTTTTACCTCTTCCTTTCCAATTTGGACACCTTTTATTTCCTTTTCTAGAACACTCCCTCACACTGTATACAAAAATAAACTCAAAATGGTTTAAAGACCTAAATATAAGACATGACACCATAAAACTCCTAGAAGAGAACATAAGCAAAACATTCTCTGACATAAATTATAGCAATATTTTCTTAGATCAGTCTCCCAAGGCAAAAGAATTAAAAGCAGAAATCAACAGGTGGGACCTAATCATACTTAATAGCTTTTGCACAGCAAAGGAAACCATCAACAAAATGAAAAAAACTATGGAATGGAAGAAAATATTTGCAAACAATGTGACTAACAAGCGGTTAATAGCCAAAACATACAAACAGCTCATACAACTCAATATCAGAAAAACAAACAACCCAATCAAAAAATGGGCAGAAGACCTAAGTAGATATTTGTCCAAAGAAGACATAGAGATGGCCAACAGGCACATGAAAAGATGCTCAACATCGCTAATTATTAGAGAAATACAAGTCAAAACCACAATGAGGTATCACCTCACATGGGTCAGAATAGCCATTATCAAAAAGTCTACAAATAATAAATGCTGGAGAGTGTATGGGGAAAAGGGAACCCTCCTACACTGTTGGTGGGAATGTAAATTGGTGCAGCCACTATGGAGAACAGTATGGAGGTTCCTTACAAAACTAAAAATAGAGTTACTATATAATGCAGTAATCCCACTTCTGGGCATATATCCAGAAAAAATGAAAACTCTAATTCAAAAAGATACATGCACCCCAATGTTCATAGCAGCACTATTTACAATAGCCAAGACATGGAAATAACCCAAGTGCCCATCAACAGACGATTGGTTTAAGAAGATACGGCATACACATACACACACACACACACACACACACACACACACACACAATGGAATATTACTCAGCCATAACAAAGAATGAAATAATGTCATTTGCAGCAACATGAACGGACCTAGAGGTTATCGTACTAAGTGAAGTAAATCAAACAGAGAAAAGACAAATATTATACCACTTATATGTGGAATCTAAAAAATAATACAAATGAATTTATTTACCAAACAGAAACAGACTCACAGACTTCAAAAACAAACTTACGGTTACCGAAGGGGAAATGGAAGGGGGAAGAGGGATAAATTAGCAGTATGGAATTAACAGATAGACACTACTATATATAAAATTGATAAGCAACAAGGATTTTCTGTGTAACACAAAGAATTATATTCAACGTTTTGAGATAACCTATAATGGAAAAGAATCTGAAATATATATATAAAACTGAATCACTTTCCTGTACACCTGAAACTAACACAATATTGTAAATCAAATATACTTCAGATTTTTGGTTTTTTTTTAAAGTGCTGTGGGATCACAGAGGAGGGAAGAATTAATTTGGTGAGAGAGATCATGGAAAGCTTCAGAAAAGAAGTGACACAAGCTATGAAATGAAATATAAGACAGATTTGCCCAGATGAAGTCAAAGAAGTCAGTCTGGGCAGAAGGAATAAGGAGATCGGAAGAAAGGTGTGAAAAAATGCTTTTATTTTGAGAACAAGTATTCCAAATGGAAAGAGCATGGAATTCATAAAGAAAAGTAAAATGTCCCACTATTATGAGTCAAAATAGTGCAATTTGTTTGGTTTTTACTGGATTTTGGTTTATTGTCCTCTATTTGTAGCTCATATTCTCATCACTGGCACATGGTGTCATTCACTCTGCTTCTTTATACTCCCTACCCACCCTTCGCTCTCCCTACCTATCTTCCCTCTTAACGTTGACCTCTTTTGTCTTTACTCAGCTGGAGTCATAGCACTGGCCTGTGTTCCCATGATCACCTTCAAATTAATCTTTATGCCATAATCTCTTTGCTAGTTCAAGTGACCACAGGTCAGCTGAAATTTGGAATTCCACAGAGGCATGGCTGAGAGAAGATAGCTTCATCAGGTTGGCCCCTCTCTTTATCTTATATTTCACCTACCTTCAGCATTAACTCACCCATCTAGTACTAGACTGCTAGGTCACAGGGTCCAACATTGTGTAGCTAATTAGCAAGGAACCTCACAAAAAAGACTTCACCAAAGATAGCATTGAAATAGGAAGCCTGTATTTGTTCGGTGGATGCCCTAGATGGAGTACTTCCCAGCTAAACAATGATGGCAGGTGAAGTTAGCACACATACTTGACAGGAAAAGACTCCTATTTTTTTAAAACAAAAAAAGGAAAAGTTAAAAAAATACATCTTGAATCCGTCAAATCCACACCACCGTTATATTATACTGTCAAGTTTTTTCTCCTATAACAAAAAGAATGTATTTTATTTCCCTTAATCTAAACATTATACTTGTAGACACAGTGTTTATTTATACAGTACCTGAGCAAAAGTTTTCATAAATGTGTTCAAGTCATCACAGTTTGGGTAATTTTGAAGTTTCAACTTCCATCCTCTCTTTGTAAACCTCACTGAAGAATTAGATGTCAAGTAAACACAGTTTTTAAAAATCCATGTTATTTGTGTAGCCCAGTTCTTAATGTTTTGATTGTTTTGTTAATCACTAAGTCCAGAGTGGCTTACACTTTTTTAGACAGTTTGGTGTCAAAAATCAAACATCTTTTCCACTTTAGGATTTGTTCACTGCACGTCAATTTTTAGGGGGTTTTCACCTTTGAATTTCTAAAAATGAATGAATTTTATAAGTCCTCAAATATCTTATATGCAATGATCTGAATTGCTGGTAAATGTCAACAAATTAATACAGATCTCCACATACCATTTAATAAATTCTACTTGAATTTAGATACTGACTAAAGATGGTACCTCTCTGTTGCATTGTTGGCATCTACCACTTTTAGAAACATTGCTCATTTTCTTCTTTGCATTACTTTTGATTCTAAGTGTATGTTTGTTGAAATTAATTTGACTGTATTTGGTTCAGGAAGCAGATTAAATTTATTACCTGGTGAATATTATACAGCATCAGAAATAACTAATATTAAAAGTAGTAGTCATCATAGATACAGTAGTACTAGCAATAGTGATATTAAGTGTTTATAACATATTGTTTTCTTTACTAAGTGCTTTATTTGTATTGCTTTATATAATTAACACAACAGCTCCACAAACCCTATATTTTATCCCTATTTAATCAATAAAGAAACTCTGGCACAGAGTGGTTAGATAACTATTATAATTACCCAATTCACACAACCAAAAGCTATAGAAATAGAGTTCTAACCCAAATACAATTCCTGATTACTTGTGTTTCTAGAAAGAAAAGTAGTTATTGTAAATATTATTTAAGATACCATGCTGTACAGAAACAAAGAAAGATTATGATGTCCAAAAGTTTTAGAAGATGAAGGAGGGGACAGGATCTGAGTTGACTAAGGGAGCAGGGAACGCCTTTTTCATAAGGCAAGATAGACAATCAAGGGGCTTTAGAGGCCAGGTCTTCTCCTTTACTTGGTAGTTGTCTTTGGACTTTTTTTTTTTTTTTTTAATCAGTACTTCCCTAGGCCTCAGTGCTCCTATCTATAAAATAGATAATACCTCAGTTTTATTCATCAGTATAAAAGAGATGATAGCTTATTCATAAAGTTGGGGTAATAACATTGATATATGACACTTACTGCTAACACTGACATTTATTCACTTTTCTCTATTTCTGTCCTGATAATGATAAAAAAAAAAATTACTCTCTTCCTTGTTAAATAAAAGAATAAAAAAATACTCTTGATTATGTCTACTGCCACCCTCTCTAGTCATTCGTCCCTCCACTTCTTGTCTTGGTTTTTTGTACTTACAGTTTCTCCCTCTTCCATTCTAATGTAATAATTGTAACAATAACAATAATTTCTCTCATTTATACTATTCATTTGAGCAGTTTTCTACTTGCCTTTTTGAATAAGAATTCTCAAAAGATATTCTAAGGGACTCCCAATTAAAGATAAATAATTTATGTGTTTGACTTTTATCCTCTTGTAAAACCTCATTAAATTAAGATACAACAGATTTATCTTAGTTTCCATCTAGGTCAACTTTTAATTCCCAATTTTTCGGGCTACTGTCTGTCTGCCATCATCATCGCAAAGGATGTATTCTAAAGGTGAATTACCCAATTGTTCTGTACTAAGTAATCACTTGTATATATATATATTTTTTATATACGGTTTCCACAGTTAGCATTTTCAAGCTCGGAAAGAAGACATTTCTCTATACATTATTTCATGAACCCTCTTCCAGAAAACAAAATAATTCTTTTTATATAGGCTCAAATAAATAAACCATATTGCACTGTGTGCCTTTATATATGAAAAATCCTTGAGATGTGGTCTGAGCAATCACATGTGCTGATAAAGAACTTTCAAAAATAGAATCAGAGTTAGAAAATACATTG
Source organism: Eschrichtius robustus (assembly GCF_028021215.1). NCBI lineage: Eukaryota > Metazoa > Chordata > Mammalia > Artiodactyla > Eschrichtiidae > Eschrichtius > Eschrichtius robustus. The sequence continues at coordinate 50,014,195 of NC_090831.1, read as the reverse complement.
TATAGAAGAAATTATATTTCTTGTAGTAAGATATAATTTAAAATACAAGAACAGGCATTTACTCATAGTCTCTAAAGAACACATGAAAAAGAGCACTACCATAGTTCACACCTCCGAAGATAATAATCTGTGCAAAATTACTCCCTTTAGAAAGTAGAGGTGAAAAGAGACATGAGACCTCGAAACCCTGCCAAGCTAAGGATGAACATAAGAAGTACACCACATGTACTGTGGGAGGCAAAGCCATGGAGGAACTGTTAGGCAAAAATAAGACCAAGCCGTGACGTGGTCCAGAGGCTCACGAACGTGAAGTTCTCAGAAGCATCTGACGGGCCTCGAGGTCTGATAGGAACGGATAAAAGTTCCGGAAGTGTGGACACTGATCGGGTTCAATTGTTTGGTAATTCTTCTTAAAGAGTCGCTTTTTGTTTGAAGCACTGTCCTCCTTCAACTCTCTCTTGGAAATGGATAAAAAACAGCATAAAGAGATGCAATAACAGTGCAGGCTTTGAAGTAGAATTATTCTATTCATATGAACTTCAAGAGAACATTTGGGCTGGTCCCTAGAAAAGACTACTGTATATATTAGACAAGCTGGAAGGGGGAAAAGAATAAGGACTGTAAAAAAGTGTTTTATACTGTCCCTAAATGAAAGAGCATTAAGTTCAAAACTCAATGGGCAGTATATTTATTCATGGTAGAACTGAAGATGATTTTCAGAGAAAACTCAACTAGACTTTTTTTTTTTTTTTTTGGGAGGTATAAATTGCAAAACAAGTATTTTATTTTTTATTATTTTTTATTTATTTTTTAACATCTTTATTGGAGTATACTTGCTTTACAATGTTGTGTTAGTTTCTGCTGTACAACAAAGTGAGTCAGCTATATGTGTACATATATCCCCATATCCCCTCCCTCCCACCCTCCCTATCCCACCCCTCTAGGTGGTCACAAAGCACCGAGCTGATCTCCCTGTGCTATGCAGCTGCTCCCCACTAGCTATCTGTTTGACACTTGGTAGTGTATATATGTCCATGCCACTCTCTCACTTCGTCCCAGCTTACCCTTCCCCCTCCCCGTGTCCTCAAGTCTAGAGTTTCTTTTATGCCTTAAGTTTAGGTCTACTCTCTGGACATCTCTCCAGGCTCTGTGTTTCTCAGTATCTGATCGGTCCTGCTATGTTTAAATTCCTTGCACTGAATACAACACCGCTTACCTTGTATGCTCAGCTTTCATTTATTGACCACAAGATGACTTAACATATTTAACAGAACATTAAGGGATGGGAAGATACTGCTCCAAAATAAGAAATTTGAAGAGCATAAGGAACAGAAACCTCAAATGTTGTGAGAGTGTGATGCAAGAGAGAATGGGAGCTGGGAAGGCAAGGGAAGAAAGTGCATGGATCTTCAAAGGAAGTAAAAGCATACAGGAACACCGGTATCATCTCTTTTATTAACAGTGCGAATGCTTGGGTTGCTATCTACTTTCTCTTTTTATCCTTCTGGGGATCCCAGTCTTATGTGCTATCCATCTGTATTTAACTTGTCTACTTTGGTCAATCATTCACTAAGGCCAGCTACTCAAAACACATGGTCAAAGTGTGGACTACCAACATTGGCATCACCTGGGAGCTTATGAAACTACAGATACCTAAGACACTCCCCAGACCTACTGAAGCCGAGCTAGTATTTTAGCTCAATCCCCAGATCGTGCTTGATCAGCAGTACTCTGACTCGTTTCTATAGATTTGGATCTCATTCTCTTTCAGGCACACACATTTAGCTCGCTCTTCCTATATTTCATGGCTGATTTCTCAAGACTTCACTGGCCCAGTGGCTCCACACAGGCTTTATATCCTGTCTTTGTCCTACGAAGGCTAATCTGCTTCCAGGGTCTGTGGGCTCCAGGGGCCTGAGACCAGTCACCAAGATGTCTCAGACCTGGGGTAGCAGGTAAAAATTACTTATCCCACTAATTAAGAGAAACTGTTACATATTTCAGGAATAACTGTGATGGAAATTGACAGAAACTTGTATTTTAAGTAATATTTACCTATCAATGACAGAGGCTAGATTGGAGGTGGGAGAATCTTACTTGGAAGATATTTCTACTATTCAGATTTTTTAAAGTGTTGCTCCCTGTGTTTGTTTAGTTTGGGGTTTTTTGGGGTTTTTTGTTTTTTGGATAAAAAAGAGTATGCAAAGCTTCAACTGTATAAATAGCTTCATCTAGTTTTTGAGTAACATTCTCAGGAGAGGGAGTGTAATGCAGTGAGAGTGTATACTTTATAGATAATATCGTCATCTCATTTCCGTTAGATTCCCTAGGATAATGAAGGTACAAATTTTCCTGGAATATTTCCGCATTAGGCTTCCTGAAATTTGGCAGCAGTATGAGTGACTTCTTGAATTTCTTAACCATTTTTTCCCATTAATCTTATAGTATTTAAATTCTATGAAGAAAATACAGTAATTTAAATACTTCCTATAAATAGAACTACTCAGATTACCAACAGAAAGCCTTCTTAAAATTAAATATACGATTTAGCAAAATAGTAATCAAAGGCTATTTCCTTAGAATATTTTGGTGCCATTAAATCCCAGTAGTTTGTAGAGCTAATACTTAAAAGCATAACCAGCTTTAACAGTGTACGCATGTGTACATGCCATATATTTCCAAGATTTATTTTTCACTTCATCTTGGGTGGTCTACTACTGCCTTTTACACTACAACCAACTGATCCCAAAGTTCAGGGTTATTGAAAAGCATCATAAATAGAATCCATGTGTGCATTGTTTAAGTACCAGATGATATTTACAAAGGTTTCAGCAACTTTGCCAGTTCACTGCCAGCAAAAATTACCGATCTCTACCGTTAGTTGTACAATCACAAATGTTTTTGTAAGGTTGAATTCACCCCAGTAATCTTTCCTGGCAAATTCTAGTAGGATTGTGAAAGAATTATATTATTTATGTTGCACTCACTGTTGCATGTCAAAGCAGCAGATACTATCTGTTTAAAGCAGCCCTTGAACTTCTTGTTGGACTACCCATTGTCACAGATCTATACATTCTTAAGGAAAGAATGTCTGTCCTTAAGAGAAAGTCTCTATGCTATTTTTTCTATGAAAATAGTTTATTGATTAGCAGCAGTTTGTGAGCCTATTAAAAATCACTTCCAAAAAAAAAAACATTTAGGACTGAAGTATTGGATGTTTTATGTCAGTGAGATTTCAGGAAGTGGGGACTTTAAATTAAAGCTCAAGAGAGTTTCCAGTCATGGAGTTTAAAAAGTGCAGTTTTCTCTTAAGCTCTCTGTAAATCATCTTAAAACACTGCTGATTTGCTAATGTGTAGCACAGACTTCTAGATTTTTGTTGGGGAAAAAAGGATAAATTGGGAGCAATGGGAATGGGAGCCTGGGGGCAATTTGAGGTAAAGGAATGTTTCCAAAGCAGTTCTTGAACAGTTGTAAGGACAAAATGAAGTCACTACCAAAGAGGTGCTAGTTTACAGTCCCAGAGTCATGAAACATAAGCATTTCATTTTGTACCGCTGAGTATCAGCTTCTTGATATGAATTAATAGCAGGTTGCATTTTTATATTTTTAGCATAAAAGGGTAACCCTTGGATAAAATCTCATATAGCATCAACAGCTATGTCATTAGGCAAAACCCAGTGTTAAAGAATTTAAAACCCCAAATCTCCATTGATAGCCCATAACCTACTCCAGTCTCAGGCCACTTTGGCAAATGTGTTGTCCTAAGTTACATTTGTGACAGTTTCCTTGAACCTTTAGGAGTTGTTTCCTTGGCCAGGTACAGTGAACCATCCATGTTTTTTATTGGTCAGTTCCGGTGCTGATCACCACAGAATAGTGGCCAGTAGCTTATAACGTATAAATGTTATGTAAAGTGGTCAAGGTTTTAATCAGTCGGAAGTATTGGCAAATTAGAAGAACTACACTTTCCAGGAGGCTCATTATCCTTTCCACTTTGGGGCTGAAGAGAGGACCACATAGGACAAGGTTAGAGGACTCTGACCACTTTCAGAGAAAAAGGCTATCTCCCCAAGCAAAAAGCAAGAGCTCCCTGTGGGTGAGATGTCAGAGGAGATACCAGAAAGTGGAAGCAGGAAGAGAAGTGGCAAAGAAGGTGGATAGGGAGCTAACTTAACCTTCTTTCCTTTAGGAAATCTAAATTTTCAAAAGGAAATTTACAGTGAAGCTACAGGAAGATAATTTTAGAATTTGGGTTAATCTGAAAAACGACATGATTAAGGGATTGATTCAGGGAGTTGCTTGTCTAGCTGGAAATACAGATTCTCAAGCCTTGGGTTGTTTTATCTAGGTTCTAAAGAGCTGTGTGTATGTGCTTGTGTGTGTGTATGTGATTGTGTGTGTGTGTGTGTGTGTGTGTCAGTTCAAACGTATCTAAACTGACTAATAACCCTCTCTCTATTTATTCAAATTTTAAAGAAGGTAACTTGTAGAACTCTTACTTTCAAAGCTAAAATTGCTTGTTGGGAATCTACAGTGTTTAGCTCTCAAGCACCTACCCACTTTCCCCATCTTTGCATTTTATATACCATTAGCTAATAGAATAGGTCATAGCTCCACTTTCACTAGGAGTGTATGCTTCAGTGAGGAGAAATTCAACGGCCCCACCTTTATCACCAAATTTACAGGCAATTCATTTGGAAAAATAAAATGAGATACAGCACCTCACAGTCGTAGGTTCCTCCTATAAAGCCTTGTCCATCAAGCTGTGACTGGTGCCCCTGCTGCAACCCACCGGCAGTGCCTGCTCCTCTTCTACAACCAACCCAGCTCCAAGCCTCTACTGCACCCGTCTGCACTCAGCCCAAGCTGACTATGAAACTATTACCTGAACTCCTTTGAGCTCATCTTTGTGGATACTCACACATCCAGCCCCAGACACTCGCCCTGGGAAACCACAACGGTCCCTGGTGCCACTCACTGGTGCCATCCCCAATCCTCTAGTACCCCGATCTTGCTACTGCTGACATATACTAGTTCCTGGTATGTTTCATAGAATTGAACAATAGAAGAAATACATCTACCCAGGCTTTTAAAAAAATTTCCTCAATAATCTCTTTTAAAAGAGTTTTAATTTAAACCCAAACACACTTCAGGCAAGATGAAGGTTTGTGACAAACTCTTTCTTCTGTCTCACATGCGAGTACTCAAATGCAACTCTTCTCCCTCACTTCTAGGAGTGTAGTTTTTAGAGGAGATGGTGAAAGGAGACCTCCAAATCTTTCTTCAAACTCCTTCCATTGATTACAGAGGAAAGAAGGTAAACCAAGTAAGCACCTTAGGATATGCTACAAATATCCTAGGACTGTTCCAAAAAGATTTGAAAATGTGACTCAACCTCTCAGGTTGTGCATAGTAACATAAGATAAATGCTATATGTGAGGGAATTGCAAAAATCTCAGTGACAATATTAAATATTAAAAGGGAAGTATTTGAGGCGCAGGAAGGCTCTGCTCCAAATCTCATCCAGATTACTGCCTCTTCTGCCTGCCTACAAAATTGACTCTACTTCCCCTTTCTCTTTCCATGAGCGACCTCTTTATTTTTGCTCATAATTGTGGGTACTGAGGCTCTTGGATTATGGTTATAATCCGAGCCCACTTTTTAAAAAAATCCTGTCTTCTATAATACATTCATACCATGACCATACTCTGATTATGTTACCTTTGAGCTCTATTAATCAGAAACAAATGCGTATGACAGATATCTATCACAAGCTTACAATACGTAAAAACTAATAATATTACGTTATGGAGGAATTGACACTGCACTCAGAAAGACCAGAAAAGATTGAAGTATCTTATTTATTCACCTGAAAAATATTTATCAAGTCTTTATTATGTGATAGACACGAGATATAAATCTGACTTCTGGGGGGATTACAACCTATAATTGAGATAAGAGTTGATACTGAAATATATAATAGAAAGCTACAAACATATTAAGAAAACAAGTTATTTACATACTACTGCAATTCATAGATCACATTGTTAAAAAGAGAATCTCAGAACTAATTCTGGAACAACTTCGCTCTCTCAGGGAGATTCAGCATTCTTAACCCCGTTATACAGAGAAATGGACAAATAGTGGAAGGCTTTGACGTTAGAGTTCATGTCTCATTATAGATTGCTTTTCATACTAATTATCACTGTCTCTATGGTGTATGAAGTTAACATAAGTATTTCTCCACGGTAATTTAAATATTTGTACAAATTTACCCATATAAAATGTTTTTGTGTACATATTTCTGAAATTTGAGGAATAAATATTTCAGTTTGGTAACTTTCTGCTTTTTCAACTTGCCCACTAGTAGCTTCTATGACTTCATACCTATTAATCCCTCCTCAATAATTGTTTTGTTTTTACGTGGAAAGATCCTAGGCGTTTAGATTACTCATTTCCTTCACGTAACTGATGTTACGCACAATTTATATTTAGCTAAGTGTGTTCACTTTTAAAAACATACTTAGGAAGAGTTCAGTCTTGAGAATGGGTTCATGCTGGGGTAAAGCACCAACAGGCACTAACAGGCTGTCAACTTTTCAAGAAAAGACCTCCCAGGATATGAGTATCCAGGGATTTTGCAAAGGCTATTTTCACATGATAAAATGTCTCAGTCTGAATTTCTTGGCAACTTTTGTTTTTGACATTTTATTTTTCAATTCAAAGACATTTCAATGTTTCATTATCTTGAAGAATGTAACATTACATGAGTCCAGATGAGCATAGAAACTTAACGAAAGTTCCATGATTTTAGCCAACCTGCACCTGCCATCTTCCCTGGAGACCCACTCCTGTGTGGTTTCCTTACATGAAGTAAAAGCTTCTTAGAGATCATACTGCAGTAATTCCCAAATGTTATGCAGTTGCAAAACCCTCTCATTGTGAGATTTTTGCCTTCCACCTCTAGCATTTTGGGAAAATTTGAAGGAATCTCAAGTTAATCTAGTCTTTCTGAAAAACCCAAGTGATGAAATTAGATAATGAGCATGGAAAGGAGATTTTAAGGTAATTATTCTCTCTTCTTTTGGGATTGGCCTGGCGTTCCTGGGGAAGGAATGGCTTCTGCACATGATGTCTGCTTCTATACCCCTGATTCACTTATCACCACTCCAAGAAAACATATTTCTTTCATTCATTCATTCATTCAGTAACTATTTGATGAGCACTAATGTATGCCAAGCATGGTCCTAGGTGCTGAATATTTAGAGGTAAAAAAAGACAAAATTCCTATACTAAAGGCTCTTACGTTTCAGTTTGTGAAACAGACAATGAAACATTAAACAAGTAGATCTTTAGAATCTAGTAGCTCACAATTTTCTTTAGCACCAAGCAAAGTATTTTGTACATAGTAAGTGTTTAGTAACTATTTACTGAATGAAAGGTACAGTGTGGCTTTGTTATTTACTAGCAAGCTACTTATCCTTGCTAAATGAGAATAACAATAGAGTTCTACTGGGTTTCCATAAGATTTTAAAAAATGTATTTAATATGTGAGTCACGGTATCTTGCATATAGTAAATGGCAGAAAGTGTCAGTTCACAAAATTATGCACAATATGTTATAAATGTTACGGAAACTGAAGGCAAGGAGTTAGTGATGTTCTGGTAGGTGGTTAGATAAGTGGGGTTAGCTGGACCTAAATATATCATAAAGGATGGAAATAAAGACATGTTATTCCTTCTTCCCCTTCAAGAATGGTACTTGACAATTTACAATTGAAAACAAAAGATATGAAGGAGTAAAAGAGATTTCAGCTAATAATTTGAATCAGCCTGACTAGTGATGGCAATAGCTTTGGAACATGGGAAATAGGTCAGTGTATATGTGAAAGCCATAATGGTTAACCAGGCAGTTCCACAGCTGTGGCTAGACATTAGTCTTTTCCATGTGGCTTTAATATACAAACTGAAGTGGCAAAAGTACTCAGAAGGGCAGATGTAACTTGGAGAATAAAAATGTATTACAAGTACTAAAACTGATTATATTATTTGATAGTGCACTATTTGCACGATGTCCCTTCCCTTTTATCATTATTAGTAAATAAGTTTTGGTTATAATATATACCATAGTTCATTAATTCAACAAATGTTGAGTGTTCCTAATGAAACAGAAAATGTGTGAATACGTTAAACTGGAATACCACACAGAAATCCTTTAATACGAAACAAACTTCTCCATAAGTTATCATAATATAAATTCTCAGCTAACTGGCCCTTAAAATCCTTCCATTTAAATTGATTCCTGTTGTCCAACCATATAAGAGCTTTCACTTGCATATTTTGTGCCATGAACATAGAATCAAGTGGGAACTGGCACCACTCAGTTTGGATCTCAACATCTGTCCTTCAAATTAAAAAACTCGGGGTGGGGGGAATGACACATGATAAATCTATGATAGTTTCAGTCAGTGTCAGTTGATAGAACTTAACTAATACTGTTTGAGGTTCTAATTACATGAATAGAGTCAAGGTGTTTGACGTGTGTAGATTCCATACACAAACTTAGTTCATGCAGTAAATTCACCTATTTTTATTAAAAGGTAAGAAGGTGCCATAAATCACAAAATTATAATCCTTCACTAATGGAGAACCAAAATAAACAAGTGAATAAGTGCACTAGCAAATGCCGACTAATTAAACCTACACCCCAGAATTATTTCTTTAGCCTCCAAAGCCTTACTTATTAGAAAACATACCATGAGAAAGTATGCTTTTCTTTCTAAACTTTCTCATGAGCTATGGAGAATAAAACCTGGTTGGATAGGGGAAAGGAAGTAATATAAAATCCAATGAATACATGGGATAGATTAACATGGAGAAATGTGGATAATCTACTTATGCAGGAACATTTTCTTAACAACAGCTCTTTTCTGCCACTATCTCTTAACTCTGAAATCCTAGTGGAATTGAATATTATATTTTATTATTTGAATTGATTCCCTAAATTCTTTGTTAATTGAGAAAGCTGATATTGTATGAATTCTCCAAATGACTGTGGTTTCAAATGAGAAGTACATTTATAAAAGAACTTTAATTCCTCTACTTTTGAAATGAGACTATTAATCTTAATTACATATTATTATAGCACCTAATATTTTAAAACTGAGGAGTAACTTTAAAAAGAGTAAAATCAAACTTTTTTAAAATAAGACTTTCCCATTAGGATACTACAAAATTATGTTTTAAATATAGTGAATTTTTCTCCGAAGTATTTAAAGCTTGTTTTATTTAAAAGATATTGGCTTCTTATTCATTGCTAAGTAACTCAACTCTGAAGGCTACCCAGTTATACATCTGGAGTCAGCTACATAACAAAAATATCGACTATTTTAAATACTTGGGCAAAAGCTGAACCTGGAATTAAACTATGTGGATAAATTTCAATTCACAATACCTCAACCATCTCTCAGTTTTATCAGTACTTTCTAATTAATTCAATAGGTTTTATTACCTTGATTACATTTGCAGTATATTGAAAGCAAAAAGTGATACAACAGGAAAATGGAGGAATATTAAAATATTTGTGCAAAAATATGCAGAAAATAATCTCAGAAATATTATAGATTATCAAATACAATTTTTAGAAAGATGTAAAATGTCATTAAAAACACATCAATCTACAATGATGTTATGTGAATAATTTCCATTTTTCTAAAAGTTACTATCTAATGAATACCCTAAATTATCTAAAAGATAAAAAAGGGAACTTCAACTTAATGCTTTTATATAATTAAATTGTAACAATCTTTTAAAATGCATTTTTCTTCTCATAAACAATAGAAGCATTAGAAATCTATGCCACAGATGAGAAAACACAAACAGGTTTCTTCGATAAGATCTGGCTGAGGAAAACCCATTTTAGCTCTATCTAATTAGGATTCTTTACTCAGGCTATTTTGGGCCAAGTGTTTATGAAGAATACCAGTAACAGAATGGTTTCTAAAATCAAATATAGTGAACCCAGGCAGAAAAAAATATAATAAAGTTGCTTCAGAAATGCACCTGCCACACAGATTTGTCTCCAGCAAAACAAAGGCAACAGGCAGGGTAGTCTGACACTGAGCTAAGACAGAGCGACATATTTTAAGCAAGATTTCACACAGCTCACAAGACAAAGAGATGAAGTCAACAGCAGATGTGTAAAGAATGAAAAACCAGCATAAAGACCTTGTGTGCTCAGACAACCATAACCATAAGAAGCCAAGAGACTCAAACACAAACCCTTAACCAAAGCACCACTATCCTCCCAGTAAGAGAGTCCGTGAACTCAGATGAGGAACACAGAGGAAACTGACAATGAACACAAAGTCAAAAAAGCAAAGGCAAGTATTGAATCTTGATTCTTCAAAGGCGTAGGTCATATTATTTATTTTATTTAATTTCTTATCTTCAGAAAAACTTCCTGATGTACTTCTATTCTAGCACTCATTATATTATATATCCATATAGAGATATACTCTATATATATATATATATTTTTAATTTTACACTTTATTTTTGGCTGTGTTGGGTCTTCGTTTCTGTGCGTGGGCTTTCTCTAGTTGCGGTGAGTGGGGGCCACTCTTCATCGCGGTGTGCGGGCCTCCCACTGTCGCGGCCTCTCTTGTTGCGGAGCACAGGCTCCAGACGCGCAGGCTCAGCAATTGTGGCTCACGGGCCTAGTCGCTCCACGGCATGTGGGATCTTCCGGGACCAGGGCTCGAACCCGTGTCCCCTGCATTGGCAGGCAGATTCTCAACCACTGCGCCACCAGGGAAGCCCCTACTCTATATTTTTATCTGACTGGCATCTTAGCCAGATGTTGAGCTTTTTGAGAGGAAAAAATCCTCTATTGATCTTTATATCCACAGCTTCTAGCTTAGTTCCAAACATATAGTAGAAAGTACTCAGTAGATGTTTAACTGATTGATTTGTAGTTAATGTACTACTAGAAACGTGTTAAATTTTCTTATCAAGTATATTAAAATCAGCAGTGCCATCTTTGAGTATGAAAGAGAAATGTGGTATGTGTTTGTATAGATATGGTATCAAGTGTATGTAATGTAATATACCACAGCATTGGACAAAAAGGCATAGTGAGCACACACTATAGTCTTCTTCCCTCACATTGCACCCTAGAACTGCATATGTATGTCTTTAATTGCACAAATGTAGAACCATACTCAGAAATAAGGAAAATTTCAGAAGATCAAAAGTGAGTTATTCCTGACAGACTGAAAGGAGACAAATTTTGATCAAATAGAAGAATGTGAGCTCAATAAACTTTTGGAAGAGTATGATTTTTAAAACCTGACAGGAGCAAAGCCACAGAAATTCCATGGTGGATGCCTGGAGTGGGAGGGAGCTGAAACAATTGTAGTATGATAAATTAGGGTACCACCAAGGAGATAGTCTATCTGCCAGCTCAAGCACATTTCCTGCCCCTCTGCCATCGCATATGACACATCCCTCTCCACCAAGATAAGCTGTAGCATTAGTGTTTATCTCAAGGTAGACTTACAGGTTGGATACAAAAGACAAGGAGCTAGGCAGCTGGCAATGCTAGAGGAAAATTGGGGGGAAAAAAAGCCCAAAATAAAAGGACAGAAACACCTCTATATAAGGCTAATCTTGCCCTTCTACCAGAGTCACTGAAAACTGAGTAGTAAAAGAGCCAGTTGTAGTTGGAGTAGATAGACTTCATAAACTAGAAGAGCCAAACACCTGAAAGGGAAGCTGAACTACAGATAAGACCATTTTCAGAGATCACAAGACACCTTAGGAGAACCAGCCACAGGAAAGAGAAACAACAATCAGGTGAACTTAAACCAGAGAAAAAAGATCAGATAGAGCAGTGATTATCAACCACTGCTGCATTGGAATCGCTTTAAAATGTGTTGAGACCTCAGTATCTGAGGGTCAGATATTATGGTGTACTTGGTCCAAGGTGCTACCTGGGGGTTAGGTTTTTTTTTTAAAGTTCCCCAAGTGATGTTAATGTGCAGCTAAGGATGAAATCTTTTGTGATAGGGCAGCCATAACAGGAATTTAAAATACATATGCACCTTCATAGAGTTAAAAGAGAGATTGCATCTATGATGCCTATTATGATATTCAAAGATCCTTTTAGGATTTATGATATTATCTTTATCCTCTGCTAGTTTTCCTCTGTCACCACTGACTATTATTGTGGGAGAGAGGGGTTTGAATAAAGGGAGGCTGTGTTGAGTTAGGGTATCTCCACGGGATTTCCTAGAAATTAACCAAACAAAGGCCGCATAAAGTAGAATTACCTGCTTGTATTCAACAAGGTCCAGTGTCTGGTCCTTACATGCTCAGAAACATGATCTGCCAGATTTCAAGATCCGGTGTACTCAGAGATGCTGTCTCCAGACGACAAAATGCAATTCGGAAGAAAATAGACAATTTATTAATTTACAACAAGAAATATAGTTGTGAATAAGATAGAAAAGCATGCAGAGGAAGATTTTCATTTAGCATGGAATCAGAACAAAAGGAATTAGTCATATGCCTCAAATGTTTGAGGGCCTCAGCTGTAATTATTGGAAGCACTTTCTCGTTCATTTGTTAAAAATAAGGATTGACTGAATTCCTCTTTTGTGTCAGTATGACACGTGAACGTATAGACAACGTTTCTTGTCTCAGGGAGATGGCATTCTAGTGGTAGGTGGGATGAAGACAATAAAGAAATTAATACATAGATCAATAAAAATATCAAAGTGAGTATAGTGAGTTAAACAGTACCCTCCCACAGCAAAATCCATGTCTACCCAGAAACTCAGAGTGTGACCTCATTTGAAGATAGGGCTTTTGCACAGGTCATACTGTTTGGATTGGGCCCTAAATCAAATAACTGGTGTCCTTATAAAAAGAGGAGAGGGTACAGAGAGGCACACAGAGAAGAAAGCCATGTGAAGATGGCGGGAGGCCGAGATTGGGAGTTGTGCTTCCACAAGGCAAGGAATGCCAGGAGCCACCAGAAGCTGGAAGAGGAGAGGAAGGAACTCCCCGCCCCACAGCCTCATAGGGAGCACAGCCCCTCCAGCACCGTCGTTTCAACCTCCAGTCTTCAGAACAAAACACCTGGTTTGTGGTGATTTGTTGTGGTCGCTGCAGGAAACGAATACAGCAGTGATCCACTGTAGATGTAGAATTAAAAGGACAACGGTGTGATGGAAAGTCAATGAATGACATTGATTCTGGGATTGAAATGGGAATAAAGAGCAAACCACCAACAAATGATAGTAATAATGCTCAAGACAGAAGACATGGCCACAGCAAAGATTCTAAGGCCGTAAACAGCGTGCCGCCTTCCAGAAACCAAAATTAGGCCAGTGCAGCTAGAGTTCCATGGGCTGAGGGCAGAAAGGTAGGAGACCAGGTTAGAGAGGAAATCAAAAGGCATGTAACATAAGGATTTATATAGATTTTAACTTCAAGTGCAATTTGAAAATGTTGGAAAATCTTAAAATAAGCAGAAAATGGACTCAATCTGATGGAGGATTTTAAAAGATCCTTCTGGTTGCTGTGGAGAGAATGTATTTTTTTCAGTTAACCCTTTGACAACTAGCGTATGGTCACAGTGAGGGATAACTTGGGATACGAACAACATGTCATTTCTAGATCTAGCTCTTTGTCCAGTCACTGGTAGCATGTTTTAGTATCAATGAAATGGCAGTAGGAAAGCTGAAGAATATTAAAGGAGAAAGATCCCAACGCTAAATAATTGTCACGAGTAGCAGGCTTCTTCTGCGTTTGCTTTTCATCCGCTCTCATTAGCAGCTACTGGTTTTCTAAAGGGTGAAGGGCTAAGACCCATAGCTTATCAGATGATATTACTATAATATGCTCAAGATAAGGATAATTTAGAGAAGTACTGTTTCTTTATTATGTGTACTATTTCTCACAGAAAGAGCCAAGCGGCAGTAGTATTTCTAATTAACTGCACCTGAGAATTTGAGATTTCCTAAGAAATGACCAAAAGAATGCTAACTTGGAATGATGGTTACTGGATATCCAATCCAAAAGGTGAGTTATGTTGTATTACATAAAGAAAGAAATGCTGTAACAACTTACCTGTATATATGTATATAAACTTGAATGCTAGTGATTCTAATATTTATAATAATTCTGAAAGTTTCCAGTGTATAGCTTCACTATTTATACAGTCACTAAAAGGGAAATGAATAGCAGGTAAGTACTTTGTTCTACTAATAAGAAACAGTGTAGAAATACAGACAGATAATATGTTGTGCCCCAGTGAATTTCCCAGCACATACAGTTGAGAATAACAGCTAGTGAAGGCATGGTTCTTTGGTCACCTACTTCAGAAAAAAAAATCTGGGGAACTTGTGCTCACCTGGGGAACTTGCTCTCATCAGCTAATTTTGAGAACAGGATAAAGGAAATTGTGTCCCAGGCAGCCTGACATGAGACAATGGGGCAGTCTCCTTATTGCTTAAACATACGGCATTATGCAGAGCCGGTTCTGCACTTACCTTCTCACAAAAAGCAAAAATCAGCCTCAAAGACCAGTGACGATATTGCAAAAGAGGATTTATTGAGCTTCACTACATCTTGAAAGGATTAGCTGCACCTGCACATAAAGAATCTCAGTCGGTTCAGATAAACAGGCTGAAGGCGCCTGCTTTATTATACTGCTTTCAAGGGGAGATCTGTGACTGATACTCCTAAAGATGTGCAAAGCCTCCAGGTTCCCTGGCGAGGAGCAAGAGCGCCATCTTCTGGTAAAAGAGACTGAGAACATAGGGAAGGCTCTTCTTGAACTTGTTAGGAAAGAATGTTATTAAATAAAGAATTTTCATTTCTTTGAAGCTGAATAACAGAACTGTTGAACATATCATTTCCTCCTCAGGATTTTATTCCACTCTCAATTGCATAAAATGAAGTAAAAATACACTCTAAGAAGTAAAGTGGGAAGAAGGCGGAAAAAGGACAAAGGAGTGTCTTTTGACAGAGAACGTTAACAGAGAAGTTCTAGTTTTAGGGTTGAGAGTTATTTCCCCCTATCTAGTTTTTTCTTTCTTCTTGTAAATACCTTCAGGTAAATTAGCTATTATATAATTTGGAAACTCTTGATAGTTAAAACATAATGTTCTCTGCTCAAGACATTAATGTCAACATTTAGAATTAGAGCAAGCATGTATCAAATAATAACAAAGCATAGTAGCTTTATTAATGTTAAATTATTGCAATTATTTCTTTGTTCCACTTAAAATATCACTCACTTATGCGAGGTAAGTTTGCACCTTTCTCTCAATTTCTGACCTATACTTTAAACAATATGCTTTAAACATCCATATTTTAATCTTTATTTGAATCATTACATTGAAATAATTCTACTTGGTCTGCAAAATGTACTTTGTTCCTAACTACATTTAACAGTTCTAGAGTCCTCACTTAACTAGCAGTTCACATAAATTCTCCATAAAATTTAGCTGTGATCAACATAGCCAAGCACTTCCCAGATCTCCCTTCAAAGAAGGGCTTGTTATCCCAGACTTGAGCTTCCAGCCTCTTTAGGGATTGATTCCTCAGCTGCACCTTCTTACCCTTCCGTTGGCTCCAGTTCCCCCATGGCTGACATCCAATGACAGGTGGATACAGGAATATCAAGACCTGCTATTTCTGCCTAATTTTGGACCACTCTAATGGGCCACCTTGGCCCCAGAGCAACTTGTAAGGTTGACAGAAGTCAACCTTCCAGCCTGAATTCCGTCTCTTCCCGATTTCCTGCTTGCTTACCCTCCCTTACACAGGTTAATCCCAGCGGCATTCCCTAATGAACAACTTGTTTGCAGGCTCACCCCATCTCAGCGTCTGCTTCCAGGAGAATTCAAACAGCTGCTCCAGTTGAAGGACAGCCTCGTTATAACCAGGTACTTTGTTTTGTCCTCTTCTATGGAAAAAGATGTTATTTTTAACTTAAAAATGATTTATCTCTCATCAAATCTTATCAAATACTGTGAGATGCATGGTTTTTGGCCATTATGTCTATTTTATATCACTGAAATATTTTACATAATCCTGTATGTGTATTGCATATGTATGTGTGTGTATTGGTATGTTGATCTAAATTTGAAATCCTGAACAGTTTATTGGATTAATGTTTTAAATTCTAACTAGTTTAACTATATAGATCATGGATGCTTAAAATATGTATTTTAATATAATATGTGCCATAAAGACTTTGAGCTCTTAATAATTTGAGATGATAGATTGATCTGAAATATTTTATCTTTGCAAGTTAATAATGCGTACTCAGTCCCTCTAGTTTAAAAAAAAAAAAAAACAAGGACTAGAATTAGTATTTTTAAATGGAAGGAAAATGCCCTCTAGTGGTAAATATTAATAAGCTTTATTTTTAAAGCATTAAACTCAATGCCTTGTTTAAGGCATAGTTAAGTGTCTACCATGAGCTAAGCCCAGGGTACAATTATGAATAAAGTAGAAAGATTACAAAACCTCTTCTAATGTGCATTCTAGTAAGAGAGACAAATTTTTAAAAAGAAAATAATTAAAAGAATTGTGTATTTAGTGAACATGATAAAGGGAACAAACAGGATTTTGAGATAGCGAACAGTTAAGGGGAAACTTGCTTTACTGTCAAATACTACTTATTCCTTCGTTTCTAGGAAGCTTCAATCTTCTCATTTATATTTTGTGGAATAAGGATGGTTGTCTTTGTTGCTTTTGCTTTATTTTAAAAATTTGAGGCTTGTGAGTGTATGAAACTAGAATCTCAAATCCGAAAAAGAACTCAAAGCTAAATTAGTTGTCTAGAGACATCCTGACATACTAATTCATGTACACAACATCTAAAATGTTATGTAGCAATTTTGCAGGTTTTGCAAAATAACAAAGAAGTAAGAGGAAACCCATTGTATTACCAGTAGAAGGGTTTCACAAATATATAATAATTCAGAGTCTTCGTCTCACTACAAGAGCATAATCTCACCAGTATAAAGAAATAAAAACTTATGGAAATCCTCATAATTGTATCAATTATATGAGCACTGAGCAAAAGAAAAACGAACTTCTTCAAGATCCTACAGGATCCCACTGACTTCATTATTGATGTTCCCTGGCCTCTTTCAAATTTTATTCCAGGATTAGACCCAACGTGCTGCTCACAAATTGCTCCCTGACAATTCTGATCTCCCCAAACACACTTCCACAGTGATGTGGTCTATTAGATTCTGCATTTCTAACAAGTACTTAGCTGATGTCACACTGGTCCACAGAACACACTTTAAGTGAAAGAAAGAGACCATCCCCCCCTATGGGTACTTAAATTAAAACAACAACAACAACAACAAAAAAACAACTGGGTAGGCAATAATCAATATTCTCAAGATGTCAGTTCTTCAACTTGATCTATAGATTCAATACAATCCCAATCAAAATCCCAGGAAGTTATTTTATGGACATCGACAAACTGATTCTAAATTTTGTATGGAGAGGCAAAAGGCCCAGATAGCCAACATAATCTTAGAGAATGACAAAGTTGGAAGACTGATACTACCATACCTACTTCAAGTTACTGTCATTAAAATTAAAAACTTCTGCTCTGTAAAAGACAATGTCAAGAGAATAAAATAGATAAACCACCTACTGGGAGAAAATATTTGCAAAAGATATATCTGATAAAGGACTGTTCTCCAAAGTATACAAGGAACACTTAAAACTCAACAATAAGGATACAAACAACCCAATTAAAACATAGACCAAAGACTTTAACAGACACCTCACCAAAGAAGATATACAGATGGCTAAATGTGTATTGAAAGATGCTCCACAACATATAACATCAGGAAAATGCACATAAAAACTACAGTAAGAAACCACTACACACCTATTAGAATGGCTGAAATCTGGAAAACTGACAACACCAAATGCTGACAAGGATGTGGAGCAACAGGAACTCTCATTCATTGCTGTTGGGAATGCAAAATGGTACAGTCACTTTGGAAGACAGTTTAGTGGGGTCTTACAAAACTAAACATACTCTTACCATACAAACCAGCAATTGTGCTACTTGGAATTTACTTTAAGGAACTGAAAATTTATGTCTACACGAAAGCCTGTACTCAGGTGTTTATGGTAGCTTTATTTATAATTGCCAAAACTTGG
The DNA here is from genome assembly GCF_028021215.1 of Eschrichtius robustus. NCBI lineage: Eukaryota > Metazoa > Chordata > Mammalia > Artiodactyla > Eschrichtiidae > Eschrichtius > Eschrichtius robustus. The sequence goes on along the minus strand of NC_090831.1, from coordinate 49,995,980 downwards.
AAACAGCCAAGATATCTTGCAGTAGCTGAATGAGTAAACTAAGATATATTTAGACAATAGAATATTATTCAATGCTAAAGAGAAATGAGGTATCAAGCCCTGAAAATACACAGAAGAAGCTTAAATGCTAATAGTAAGTGAAAGAAGCCAATCTGGAAAAGCTACATACTGTGTGATTCCAAATATATGACATTCTGGAAAAGGCAAAACTATTGAGACAGTAAAAAGAACAGTGGTTTCCAGGGGTTGGGGGTTGGAGAGGAGGGATGCAAAAGTGGAGTACACAGGGTTTTTAGGGCAGTGAAACTATGCAATATGATACTGTGGATATATGAAATTATATATTTGTCCAAACCCATAGAATGTACAGCCCCAAGAGTGAATTCTCGTGTAAACTATGGACTTCAGGTGATAATGATGTATCAGCATAGGTACATCAATTGCAACAAATGTAACGCGTTGGTGGAGGATGTAAAAATGGGGGAGGCTATGTGTGTTTTGGGTCAGGGATATATGGGAAATATATACCTACCTTTCTCTCAATATTGCTGTTAAACTAAAACTGATGTAGAAAATTAAAATCTTAAGAAAACTAATAAGAACAAAACACTCTGTTTTAGGATGTCTTTAGGCTAGATTTAGATTGAATCCTACCAGCTTGGTATTCTTTCATCAAGGTTAAGGTAGCAAGACCTAATTGTGTGTCTTCTCACAAATGTAATCTCAATGCTCAGCCCAGTGCCTGATCCAGGACTGTTAGCTGTTAATAAATAAGTAAATGACTGATGAATCCATGAAAATGCATGGGGGAAGGAGTTTCTTGTCACATCGAAAGAGTAATTGATATTCTTTTTACTTTTGGAACATATTTTGTCCAACATCATGCACATTTCTTCATAAATGTTGCTCTTTTCCCATCTGCTCTGAATGAGAGCATCATTTTTTTTTTAATGATTTGCAAAGGATGCTAGGCAACTCCAAATTTTCTAGTTTATAAAACATTCAGTAAAGCACAGAATTCTGGTGTTAGCTCAGGTAAATACATAATTCGCAACACGCATTCTTACAGCTGAAGATAAAAGAAAGTGTGAAGTACAAGGCCTGGCAAAGTTAACATGAGTGCAGAAACATTGGAATAGAATGCATATGGGCATCACATTTTTTAAATCCATTTTTTCCCCTTAGAATTTAGGGAATCATATTCAGGAACTAAGTACTCTCACTGGACTCTGGCTAACAGAGCTTAGGGAAGAGACCATTTTGTCAATGATCACGAAGAAAATTATTTAACATACACACCCACTGAAATATCGTGTCCAGTCACCCAGTATCTTTCCTTTGTTAATGCAGAGCAGAAGGAAATGATCCTAAGGTTTCTCAAAGAAAATTATGAAAAACTTATTATAAGTAGATTTTAGGTGGCAGCTTGAACCAGCCACTAATGGGAAACCTGACTCCTGTTATTACGAATTTTGTGAGAAACAATGGTTTTAAACAAGTTTGAGAGCCTACAGCATCAGTATCTCCAAACTATAGGTCAGAAACCTAAACAATAAGTGGATAAAGATCAAGGAAATGAAATCTTGATGCATTTCCTCACACAACTACTTGTTAAGAAATTAGAATTTATTAAACTTACTCTATTTTTTTTTTTATAAATTCATTTACTATTTTTTTTTAAATTAATTAATTTATTTATTTTTGGCTGTGTTGGCTCTTCGTTTCTGTGCGAGGGCTTTCTCTAGTTGCGGCGAGCGGGGGCCACTCTTCATCGCGGTGCGCGGGCCTCTCACTATCGCGGCCTCTCTTGTTGCGGAGCACAGGCTCCGGACGCGCAGGCTCAGTAGTTGTGGCTCACGGGCCCAGCCGCTCCGCGGCATGTGGGATCTTCCCAGACCAGGGCTCGAACCCGTGTCCCCTGCAATGGCAGGCAGACTCTCAACCACTGCGCCACCAGGTAAATTAAAATACATGCTTGAGTTTATTATCCTTTCCTCTCATGCCCGGAACTGGGAAGGACAATTTAACATTGAGAATGATGCCCTCCGTAACATGATAATCTGGGTACTTAGTTACAAATGAACACTTTCTATCACTCTCTTCCTTGCTTGTCACTCTGTTACATAATTTTTTCTCTTGTTCCACTAGAACAGTGGTTCCCAAAGTGTTTACTGTGAACTCCTGGGGAACCCCGAGCCCCATTCAGGGGAACCACAAGATCAAAATAATAATAATAACAACAACGTGTTATTTGCCTTTCACTCTAGTTAGTACATAAGTGTATAGTGGATTATTTCAGAGGCAGATAGGAGAATCCAGCCATTTTATACTGTCAGACATTTTAGAAATTTGATAAAGTGTAAAACAACACAAATGTTACACAATCTGCCAAACCTGAATAAGTTTGGATGTGGATTCATTACTAGACCCTCTGTGAAGGAACAGTCTTGCTGACACCTTGAAGTTGCCCTGTGAAACCCAGTACAAAGAAGCAGCTGAGCTATACAGTGCCTGGACTTCCAACCCACTGAAATTGAGAGATAATATATGGATGTTATTTTAAGCCACAAACTTTTGGTAATTTGTTGCAGTGACAATAGGAAACTTTTGGTAATTTGTTGCAGTGACTAGGGAAATAACTAGTCCCATATTTTTATATATAAAGAATATATATTCAAGAAATATTTACAGAAGAATAGTAGTGAGACATTTGGAAGGTAAAGAAAGCATATGCTCTTTGGTAACATATGTGCAGTTATATAGATTGGTATTTTATAAATATATTTTTTGGCATAGGAAATGTAAAGAAGATGCTCTTTGTTTATGGCAGGTTAAAATAGGTTTTAATCTCATTCATATTAAAGGGTGCTATGAGGAATGTGTCTCTTGAGTTAATAATAAATGTTCTGATCTGTGTCTCAGTAATATTGCTGAGCAGATTATATAAAACTGACTTTAAAGAGCTAACATTTATTCTGTAATCCTTGATTTAAAAGGTTTCTCTCATATTCTCATATCACACAGAGGTAATGGCATCATGAAAAGCAGAAAAGGATTGCTGCTTATACTAATAAATTAGAAAAAATGTTACTTTATAAACAAAAGCAAGTTCCCTATAAGAACTAAATATTGAATTTAGAAGCAAAAAGTAAAACAAACAAACAGAAAATACACAGAACAATTTAAAAGATTATTTTGTATTTTAATGAAGAGGAAAACTACTTGGAGTCAATCTTATGCCAAAGCTAAATACAAAAATAGAACTATCACATATAGTAAAGTCCTGTTTACCCACAATAGAATCCTTTAAGGTAATATAATACAGGCATTGAACACCATCTGCAGTACAGATTCATTGGGGTCCTGAAGCTTGTACACTTTGGGGATCATCTTTTAAAAAAAAATCAAAAAATTATACGTGTAAAATTAAGAAAATGAATATTTAGAATCAGAAAGAAATCACAACAAATAAATTAGTTTTTAAAGCTGCAATAGTACAAACATTATAAAATCCAGTAAACTTCTGTTTTATTAATTGACTGTCAGACACACTTTTTTTTAAATTTTAAGAGTTTGAGAAAAAATTGATTTGAACCAGGCAGCACCAAACCAGAGGTGGTTAAACGTGTTTCACCAGAGGAGCCAAGGGAAAAACTTAGAAAGAGAAAGTGGAAGCAAAGAAAGGAAATTATTGACTGGCTAGAGTGCAATGCCTAGATGGCTGTTTGTGATTGGTTTTCCTTAGTGTTTTGATGTTGTAACCTTGAGGCATTTACACGCTTAGATTTTGGTTTGCTTACACAAGCCATCACGGAATTAGAGCCACCTCAGTCTGGTGGCCTCCTTGTTTAGCTAATTTAACAATTCCCCCTGTTTGCTCATCCTTTCATACCTGAGAGATTGACCAACAATTTGGTATCAACCCGACTCTCAGTCACCATCATAGTTAAGCTGTTCCTGTCTCATTGTGAAACTCTCAGGTTATGAGGTCAGATCTGGAGGAATTATTTTTGCTGTTTGTCTTAGGTTCATCTTGTTTCTGTTTCTCTAAGAACAGTGAGACCATCTGAGGTAATGTTGATGGCTGTGAAGAGGCACTTAAGACCTTTGAGCAAGCATGGCACAACAGGGAGACTCCAATGATGACTATTAGAAGGATAACACCAAGAGATTGAAGTATACTCTGTAGCCAGGGCCCCCATGAACCAAACCAGTCAGTGTCAAATAAGTCAAAGCATGTACCTGAAGGGGGATTAAACTGTTTTAGCCAAGTACCTTGTTTGTTAACTTCTTGTACTTGCTACAATACCAGAGGTTTTGAGCCAGGTACAGCAAAAGTTATTCTCTACGGCAGAGACTCCTTTTTGGTCAGCCAATAAGTAATCTAAAGCAATCCTATTGTCTAAATCCACCTTAACAAGAAAGTCTAGAAAGTTTTGTTGTGCAGGTTTTAATTGTCTGACACGTTTAATAACACTTTTTTCTTACATTTTTGGCTGAATACATTTTGATTACCTCTTAGTTGAACAATAATTTCTAATAGGATTTACTATAGAGATAATAGAAAATATACTTCTGTTGGGACTATTTCAGCCTCACAACTTGTTATCACTTAATATCATGTAAGTTTTTAAGATTGTTGTCAAATTGGGGGAAAAAAAAAACTATCAAGTTTCTTCGCACGTAAGCCGTAATATTGCAGGAGTCTATCCTCGTTATAGTAGTGTATTATAGGTTTTATATTATTTTCATCAAAGGTATTTTCAAATGTGTCCATATGATTCATTTCTCTTCAATAACTTGATCATCATATAATCAAGGAGTCTATTCATTACTTACACTCTTCCTCTTACATTACTGCTTTTACTGTTGATCTAAAAATTTTTGTTACAATTCACTTCTAAATATCAGAATGACTTCTATTGATGTTGTGCACCCCTATCATTTTGTTTTATTTTTCATTTTTATCTGAATTTTCTCTCAGGTTTTAATAAATACATTTTAAAGTGACAAAAGAAGGTACACTTCAAATATATCCAAGTCAAGAATCTGTAAGTTCTCTCTTGTTTAATTAAGCATTCCAAACCATCTTTCCAAATTGCAATTAAAATAGCACACTTAAGCTTTATCAACCTTTAAATACATTTTTTGCATATCGTTTATGTTCTGGTTTCACTCTCAAATCTTCAAAAATACATTTACAACTTTATAATAAGGAGCAGACTTTCTCTTTAGAGAAAAATCCAAGTTGTCAAATGTGTTTAAGATAAACCGAAGAGAAAACTTGTAATTGTGGAAAAATACCAAAGCAATATTTCTGGTACTATGGCAATAGCTTTTTTCTTTAATGACATCAAGGTTAGGAGCTGCTCATGGCACATATTCTGTGTATTTAGTGATGTTTTATGGAATGCTTGCAGCTCTTAAAAGTAACATTGTCATATAACAGACTATGAATATTATTCATAGGTAGGTTACAATCATGCTACTTTTCTGGTGATCTAATGGTCAAAAAAATCATGCAGAGGGTTTTCCCTTGTAGCAGTAGGACACAATAATTATCAATGATTAGGCTTTATTACATGATGCAAAATCTACAGCTATGAGTAATAATTGGTTTCTGGTTTATTTATTTGGACCAGTATTATATACACTCTCATAATTTCTATTAATCTTAAGAATTTTTTAGATTAGTTACATTTTTTTCACTTTAATGCTTTCCAAGTGCTCATACAAAAATGAACCATATTCAACTCTAATTCAATACTCCATATAAACTTTTCATTTTTTGTAGAACATCAATTTTCATCTTGACCACTGAAGGCAAACATATTTTGCCTCAAAATGTATAACTGAAACTCTTTCTTCAGTATTTCAAAAAAAATGAAGATTTCTGTTTCTACGTGTAAGGAGCTTGGAAGTCACCACTTTATCCTAACAAGTCAAAAGCTGAGCAGACTAAAAAATCACCAACTCTACATGGATCCAGAAGAAAGAGCAGGACACAGGGCAAACTGCTGCCTCCAAGATTGAAGAGACAGGCAAATGCAGGGAGCCTCAGCTCATCACTAGATCAGAGGCTTGTGAGTCTCTGCAACAGAAACTGCAACAGAAACCAGTGCCAGGGTATGAAAACCTGAACTCTAACTGATGAATTGCTGAAGGCTCATGTAGACAAGTCTGAGAGTTAAAACTTCTGCGGGACCTAGTCATAAGGGGCCGCCACGATATTGTGAGATTTATCTCCAGGTAAATCTTACTGTATGGCCCAGCAATCCTGTTTCTTGGTATTTACCCAAAGGCGTTGAAAACTATATTGATACAAAAACCCACTCATGAATATTTTTAATTGCCAAAACTTTGAAGCAACCAAGATATCTTTCAGTAGGTGATGGATAAATCAACTGTGGTACATCCAGACAAAGGCTAAAAAGAAGTGAGCTCTCAAGCCATGAAAAGACATGGAGGAATGTTAAATGCATGTTACGAGGTGAGAGAAGCCAATTTGAAAAGGCTACATACTGTGTGGTTCCAACTTTATGACATTCTGGAAAAGGCAAAACTATGGAGACATTATAGCTAGTATTTATAACTACCTTCTTCCACTATTTATTCTGTATTCTTTTTACCCCAAGCAAACACCTAAGCTGGTTGTGTTTTTTTGCCTAGGGTGGTGACCCAAACCTTTGTTCCTGGAGGGTCTGGGCTATTAGCAGTCCTTCATGAATTGGATAGTTGTAGCTGTCCATTGACTCTAATGACAGGGTGTGGTAGTGCTAAGAAACACCTAAGGGGTCTCCTGTATTTCAGACCTACTCTTTCTTATCTCCACTGTGGAGCAGCAGTCCAGTTTTCCCCCTTGGCAATCAGGATCAGTATCCTCAGCAAGTACACTAACTGCCTTCTTTGCCTGTAGACTCAGAGGCAGGAGGAGCCAAAAGTGACTGGGAGACAATCTTAAATTCCAGTTCAATGGAATCTCCTGATAGAAGCATTCTTCCTTTTGACACTAAGACCTCTAGACCAGTGTTGCAGTGACGTGAGTTCCTTGATCAGAAGCAATGCTGTGTGGAATACTATACAGTGGATAAGACATTTCGTAAATCCATAGATGGTAGTTTTGGAAGAAGCATTTCATGCAAAGAAGGCAAATCCATATCCACAGAAGGGTGGCTTCCAGTGAGAACAAAAGGCTATCCTTTCCATGATGATTAGCAGTCTAATGTTATCAATCTGTCACGAGGTAGCAGTCCAATGATCCTGAGGAACAGTGCCATACGGGGGCCAGTGTTGATCTCTGTTTTTGGCAGACTGGGCACTTTGCAGTGGCAGTAGCCAGACTGGCCTTGGTGAGTAGAAGTCCATGCTGTTGAGCCCATGTATAACCTCTCTCCTTGCCACCATCACTACTTTGTTCATGAGCCCATCGGGGAATGACAGGAGTGGCTCAGGAAGGAAGCTGATTAATATCCACAAACTGGGTCATCATATCCACTTCATTATTAAAATCCTCCTTACATGGGACTCAAATATCTTCATATTTTCTGTCCATTCAGAAAGGTCTGTCCACAGACCTTTTCCTCAGACTTCCTTATCACTAATTTTCCAGTCGTACTACTCTCAAGTCCCTCACCATTCAGCCAACCCCCTGGCCACAGCCATGACTTGGTATACACTCTCACATCTGGCCATTTCTCCTTCCAAACAAACTGAGCAAGCAAGTGCAGTGCTTAAAGTTCTGCTCACTGCATGGATTTCCCTTTACCATTGCCCTTCGGGGATGTCCCAGAAAGAACTGTAGTGCCACAGATGTACACTTTTGGGTGATGTCTACATCATCTCCCAGAACAAGATGTAAACCAAGACTGAGGTTTCTCTTCCTCAGTCTAGTGATCATAGGGCACTCCCCATGATGACATAGATGCAGACTGGGAGAGAAAAAGTAATATAGCAGGAGCGGGAACCATGGGCATCTGGGCCACTTTCTTATGTAACTAAGTTGTGTTCTCACAACCCAGTCTTACATATAACACTTCCATTTGATGATGGAGTGCCACTGCTGTGCACACCCACCTTTATAGCTTGGGGAGTCAGGCATGGCCCGTTCATCATGGGAAGCTCAGGTCACGTGGTAGCTTGATCTCTTCTAAGGCCTAATAGCAAGCCAAAAGTAGCTTCCGAAAGAAGAATAGTTATCCACAAGAAGGGCAGGGCATTGCTCCAAAATCGTCAGGGTCTTTGGTGTGGTTCACCGATAGGGCCCTGTTAAAGGTTCCAAACAGCATCCCTGCCTCTGACACTTCAGGAGCCACTGGATGTGGCCCAAATGACAGAACAGCTTGCACAACAGCCTGGACTTGTTACAGAGCTTCTCTCATATTGGGCTCTACTCAAAACTAGCAGCTTTTGTGTTCCTCAGTAAATGGGTCAGAGTCGCACACGTAAACGAGGAATATGTTGCCTCCAAATGCAGAGGCCCACTGGGCATTATGCCTCTTTTTTGGTTGCAGGAGGAGCCAGATGCAGCAATTTATTCTTTAACTCAAAAGGGATATCTTGACATGCCTCATACCGCTGGACCCCCCTGGAAATCTCACTGAAGTAGAGGCCACTAATTTTTTGTTTAATTTATTTCCCACCCTCTGACACACAAATGTCTTACCAATAAGTCTAGAGTAGTTGCTAATTCTTGCTCACAATGTCCGATCAGTATAATATCATCAATGTAATTAATGTGATTTCTTGTGGAAGGGAAAGTCAATCAAGATCCCTAATGTGAACTAAATGATAACATCGGGCTGGAGAGTTGATACACTCCTGAGGTAGGACAGTGAGGGTATTTTGCTGGCCTTGCCAGCTGAAAGCAAGGGTGGTCTATACTAGTAGACATAGAGAAAAAAGCATTTGCTCAGTCAACAGCTGCATACCGCATACCAGGGTATGTGTTAATTTGCTCAAGCAATGAAATAAAATCTGATAGATTTGCAATTGGCGTCAACACCTGATTAAACTTATGATAATACACTGTCATTCTAACAAGATACATTTTGTGCAAAAGCCAAATAGGTGAGTTGAATGGGGATGTGGTAGGAATCACCTCCCCTGCTTCCATCAAGTACCTGATGATGGCACTAATCTCTGCAATCCCTCCATGAATGTGGTATTGCTTTTGGCTTACTATTTTCCTAGGTAGGGCAATTCTAGTGGCTTCCACCTGGCCTTTCCTATCATAATGGCCCTTACTCCACAGATTAGGGAACCAACATGGGGATTCTGCTAGGTTCTGAGTATGTCTACCCCAGAACTGGAGAAATGAGTAGACAGTGGGTTTGCAGACCCACTGAAGCACCTTGAGACAGACCCAAGTTAAATCTCCATTGATCACCTAACCTCTGTAAGTCCCTACTTCTATTGGTGAGACATAGTAACTTTTGGGGTCTCCTGGGATTAGTGTCACTTCAGAACCAATGTCCAGAAATTCCCCCAAATCTGCTTATTTCTTTTTCACCAGTGCCAGTCAAGGTGGAAAATTCTGCAGTTCCCTTTTTGGAAGGCTGGCTGAAAGACCAACAGTATAAATTTTGGCAGTGTAGCCAGATTCTTCCTCAAGGGGACCTGGCCTCCCCTTCGTTCAAGAGGTTCTGGGTCTGTAAACTGGCTCAAATCTGAGCAGTGTTTGAGGGGCTGTAACTCGTCCTCCCTGTCTCCTGGGACAAGGACCACAGGAAGGAAGGAAGGGAGGAGGGAAGGGAGGGAGGGAGGAAGGAAGGAAAAATGAAAACCAAACCAAACCAGGCAGACAAGGTCACTATAGTTGGCATGCTTGGACTACTCTAGAAAATAAGTGAAATCTGTTTTTTCACTGTTTTCACTACAGACCAAATATGTAGCCCCTGGTTGGTCCATTAAAATGTGGCTAGAATTTCTCTAAGAATACCTCATTTCAAGATATCAATATTTTTCTGAACACACACACATACAGAAGTGTGCATTATCTTTGTTTAAGTAAAAGTCTACAACAATTGATGATTGTGAAAGATATTCACATGCATAAACAAAAGTAATAAAAAGTTTCAAATAGATAAGAAATCACAGAAATATTTAAAAACTGAATGCGTTAACTAGGTCATTTGAGGAAAAATATATCCTTTTAAGGTAATAGATTTTTATGACATACAAATAATATAAAAAACAAAACTATAGAAATTATACAGTTGTTTTAATCATTATAGAATTGTTTGTATTTTAACATTTATAACATCAAACAGTATTTAATTTTTTAATAATAGTATTTAATTTTTAGTTACTTCATTTAATTTAGGCCATGATCATTTCAAGAAAAAAAAACCCTAAACCTATTTGGTTATTCTTCCCATGATGATAAATTGAAAACACAATGCCAACATAGACATAAAAATTCAGTAGGAAGAAAAAATCCGAAGTCATATCCATAAAATCTTTGATAAATCAACTTGGATCTCAACATGTTAAAGAATGTAACGTTTGAAGAAGCAAGAAAAGTGCAAAAGTATGCACCCATAGCTTACTTTGTTCTTTCTCATCAAAAGTTCAGAATGATAAAATTATAAGAAAGATTTAAGAGGAAGATTCCTTCTACTTTTCTGTCTGTGAAGGCTAATATATTAAACAAAAACTGGTCAAATGATTACTATAGTCTGTCCAACCATTTTCAGCATTTCAAGTCAGTATATTCTTGAGATTTTTCTCAAGTATGACTCCTTGGTTTAAAATTCCTTCTGGAAAACATGCTACTGAAAAACGTTTCCCTAAATTACATTCTACAGTGCAAAAAAATCTTAGCGATATTATTAAATGTACTGTTTGAAAGTGATTGCCTGTTTAATATTTTAGTATTAGCATATGACTCAGGCAATTATAGAAGTTTAAATTTTTGAAAAATTTATGTTCTTGAAGTATAATAGAAAACTTTAGAAAATATGTTTCTATAGGTTTAATAATAAAATTAAATAATAATGTATTCCTTTATATTAAAAAATCAGCATTTCTTCTTATATAGCAGAAACTCCTTCTGTAAGTTGATTTTTTTATTCTCACTTTCAGCCAAATTTGATTTTAAGTAACTTAATCATTTAACATTGAGTAATATGTGTATTTCATGCCCCTCCTAGTATCTTTCAGTTAACAAAAGTGTCAAATAAACCAGAATTTGTTGTTTATTGCAAGTGACCAGAACTTTAACAGGAAATCCAAGAACCAGAGGGTAATACTTTCCATGTTGTCAGAATTTGGAATTTATGGAATTATGATCAATTTTGAACCACTGAAAAATAATTAACAGTTTCAGACATAGAAAGTGCCTCGAAATGAAAAAGACATACAGATATTTTGAGTTAATATGTAGGAATCATACGTGTGTATATGAAAGGATATTATGAGAAAGAAATTTACTGGGGCTTAACTACAACAAAGAGATTTTGAGGAGTCATATGGAAGAACTTCTTGATATACCTTAAAACATTTGCCAAAGAAGAAGATGGAGCCTCCTTTTTGGAGACCTAAGTGAAAATGTAGACTGGATTTTATCTTTCACACTTAAAACCCGTGTGGTGTCAGGAACCCGAACAGACGACCTTTCTGTTCTATGATTCCATTATTTGAAAGGTTTGTGAAATCCCAGCCCTTCAATTGCTTTCTGGGGCTTGTCTCCTGCTAAGTCCCATAAGGTATATTTTCCTCCCAGGCACCAACCTACTTAACGCACAGCAGTCACTGGAGTTGCCAGCTCATCAAAAGCAGAGTCTAGTCCAGCATTAACCTAATTATATGCTGCAACCACTTTCTTGTGCATCTGGGAGTAACTCTTTGGCTTCCAGCCAGCATCTCTGGGATTTGATTTTCAAGTGACATAACCAGTTACTTTAAAATGTTTACCCCCTGAATGCTGGAGATGGAACGTCATCATTACAAAGGAGAAAATTTACAATTGGATCAAAAGCCTCTACTCGTGTTAGCAGGGGCTTTGCCATTGTCCAGAGAGCCCTGGTCTCTGCTTTCTCTAGACTCATATTTTCTAATGATGCAGTATCTTGTTCATTACGATTCACTCTGAGATGAAGTCATTATGTGCCTTGCTCTTTCTTTCGCAGAGCATTGGTAAGCACTTTAAGGAAAATTTTTTACAAATCTTTAAAATTTCTGGCAAGGAAAATAGGCAGACTTCTGGAAAAGACGCAGCATCACTTATCCCCATCCAAAGTGTATTTTTGCTTCATGTCTATCCTTTTTCCGAAAGCTTATATACAAGTTCCTCTTAGCCATGAGCCTTTCTTGAGCAAAAGTGTCTGAATAATCTATGGGTTATCTTCCATATCTTAGAGAAGGAACTCTATGTTTCTGTTCCATCCCTGTATTTCAGAGGGCTACAGTGGGGTATAGAGCTGTCCCATGTATTAAATCAATAGCATCTCTTCTCCATCTGTGGCTGTGGAGTTTGGCTACAGTTTTCCCTTCTGGTGGTTTGTAGTCTCTGTCTTCTGATGTGTTCTCCTCGGTAGAGGCTTTATGAGGCGGTTTCCTGAGCTGTTATAAGATTCTTTTCCACACTCATTGACTGGCTGCCTTGACTGATCTTAGCAGTACCTTCAGAAATTCCGGTGGAAATCTTTTCTTAGTTGAGGTTTTTAGATATTGGCTATATAACGAAATAAGGAGTTCCATATTTCAAAGTAGTGTGTTTGGAAGGGTGCCCAGAGTAAAGAAAGCATTAATAGGCATAAAAAGCTAGCATATGGATGCTATAAGAAGTATATTGGAAAATGTACAAATAGAGTAGTGGAACCTTCCAATCAAAGGGTGTGAGGGGCAGTGAGGAAAATATGTTTTCTCTTATGTTTCTGCCAAAATGTAAGGACAATACAACCTATACACTAAGTTCAGCAGATGCTGGAAACTGCAAAAAAAGAACACTGGTTGCAGCCAGCTTAGTTTAAAATAACATACTATTTATGTCTGAATTTGATTGTAGTTATATTCTCTGTTATTTGATCTATTTTATCTATGTTATTTAGTCTATTAAGACCACATTAAATTAATATAATTAGATTCTACTATATTGTTCACACAGAAAAAATAAAAGACTAAGAATTATTTCCTTGGAAAGGCCAACCTAAAAAAGAAGATTTATGATTTGTCCTGAGCTCAATCTGTTGGTAATTGTCTTATGTTCCTATTATTCACCTAGGTATATGTGAGGCATATAAGCGGGGCATAAGGCATAACTTCTTCTTTTCAGGGGTTTGAAAGCTAGCAAAAAATGATAGTTGGCAACATTTTCTTTGTCCACTTTAGGGCAGTTATTTCAAGGTTTTTGATTATGAATTTTTTTGTTATCAAATTCTAAGGAACACTTCTTATCTAGAGTCCTGAATATAAATGTTAATTGAATTGTTTTTATGTGATGCACATAGCTTTTACGTAAGGGTTGTCATGTGCTTTATAAGACTTAAAGATTCTTCTGATGGCAGGATATCATAACGCACTAACACTTGGAAAGATGGAAGGCAGAAATTTTTGTTACTTACAGCTCCAAACTAGAGAAGGCTGCCAGGTAAGGCCAACAGGGGGTTGTACCCAGGGGAAGAGTTACAGCAAACTGGAGCTGTAAGAGGCAGATTAGGTATGGCTAGCAGGGTGGGGTTAGCAAGATTTCTCAGGTTCCCTGAAGATCGGCTAACCTGAATGATTTTGTGGGATCCTAGACCTAGAGGCTGTCTCCAGTCTCTTACCTAGCCTTGGGGTGATTAGGGCTGATACACTGTGGCTTGGAGTGTGAGAGCCCAGTAAGGGAAGTGGTCAGTTGGATACGAACTTGGTTAGCTGCTCAAGAAAAAAAATTGATCGACCTCAAATCAGGGCCTCAAAACTGGGTCAAGACAGCACAGTTAAAAAAACCCAAAAAACTATACTACATAATGATACAAACTCTAAAAATATTCTTTATAATTTTTTAGGCATTCATTCATTCATACTTGCAATAAATATTTAATGAATGCACGTTAGGTGTTGACACCATGATGAACACGGAGAAAATAAAGATGGATCAGAGACTTTCAGTTCAGTAAGAGACAAAACAATGACAATGTTGTAGTCATTGTAAAAGAGTCATAACATAGGTGCTACTGGAACACAAATGTGGTTGTCAGTTTGACAGTACTGACCACTCAGGAAAAGCTTCCAGACGTAGGACGCATCATGAAGAAAGATACAGAAGCAAGATACAATAGGCAGGAATCTTAGAAAAAGCCTAGTATTAACAAACTTTATAAATAAGTAAAAAAAAAAAAAAAAAAAAAGGCCCAGAAAGATAAAGAGACTTGATTCATGTCACAGATATAGCAAAAACCCAGTATTCACCTGTATATTCTCTTGCATGGTCAATATCAATTTTGTTTAATCACACATCACACATATTTGACCGTCTGGACATGATATATGAGCGTTGTAATAATCTGGCTGGAAGGACTTATCATAGTATAGAATAGACTTAGAATTCTGTTCTTCAAAGATAGATGCACAGTCTCTTCCACTGGACGAGTAAACACCTGGGCCCTTATCTTGTCCGGGAACCTTAGACCAGAGCATTATGGTAGCTATAATTGGGGTTGAGTCTTGCATGATGCAAACACAAAGAGTAAAATAAAGGTGGAGTGTCATGTGGAGACATAAATGAGTTCTCAAAATGTTAAATGTTAAACCCAAAGGAAAAGGCAGGAAGCAGATTTAAGGTTTAGTGATACATAGGAAGAGCGTGCTGGATCCTGGAATCCAGCCTAGAAACACACCCAGAGCAAGGGATGGGAGGAAAGTTGTAATGAATGTTGGTGATTTAATCTGTGGGTAAGGAGGGAGCCCTTAGGGATACAATGTGTTGGTGATGGAGTTTTATAAAATCAAGCCTTTCTGTTTGTATTTTATGACATTAAAATAACTCTATACTGGAGGAAATACATTGGGATAGTTGATTTTTATGTAGTAGTAAACTAGATTATACATTTTCATTTTAATATTAAAGAAATTTACTATATTACATTGGTTCAGAACCCATATAGAATTAAGCCAACAACACAGAGTCAAAGAAACATATAAAATGTTTCAGATGTACCCACCAATTACATGAAATAGTTAACCTCGTGCATTATGATCCCTTTGTCTTTCACTGAAAATGCAGACTGTAACTTTGCAATACTTGCACCCTAAATGCATAAACTGCATTTCTCAACCAGCCCTTGAACCTTCTGAAATGCAGGCCTCAAAACTTAACTTATCCAACTCAAACTGACTTTACCATTATTCTCCTGTTCAAATTTCCCCTTATTGCCTAAACTGTGTCTCTTTACAGTTGGTTTATCTAAATCATGATTGAAACAAGGTACAATTATTGAATTTAGTTGTACGTCTCTCAGGACGCACATAAATAGATTTTACTCTCAACCTGATCTCTCCCACTGCAACTTCACTACCATTTTCATGGCACTGGCTTGTGGACAGCTGTCCTTGGAATGTCCTGTACTCTGACATTGACGAATTACTTCATAGTTTTGCCGTTGAATATGTTTCTGCACCTCCCATAATATTCTTATACAGGTATTATACACACAGATGGATTTTACTTCATTATTCTCTCTGATAACCTCTGTCTTCTGTCAAGCTTAGCCTGTTACATCTACTGTGATAACTGACACATTTGGACTCATTTCTACCATTTTTATTTTACTTTATTTCTACCACCATTATTTACCGTTCTTAATGTGTCACTTTTCTGTTTCCATTTTTCTTGTATTTTACTTCTTTGGCATACTGATTGTTTCTTCCTTTTAATCTCCCTTTGACTAGAAATACTTTGAAATTTTATCCCATATATTTAACTTAACAGTTTTCTAAAGTTATTCAATATCTCAAGCCCCTACCAAATAATACAAGGTACTTAGAACGCTTTAATTCTGATCTCTCCTTTACTGATTTATATGTTACTGTTATATAGAATATTATTTGTATATCTTGTTAAATATATAATTAGACTATACTGTTATTATATAGACAATATATATTTCAGTTTACTTATGGATTTACTTGTTTCTTTGCCCATTATTCCTTTTTGCCTCTCAGGTCCTTTTTCCTCTTCCTTAAGTATATCTGATAAAAATTCCTTTATTGCAGATCTATGGATGTAAACTCTTATTTGAACATTTATTCATTTTGGTTTCTATTTTCTTTTTCATTTTCTTTTTATTATTTTTATTGTTGTTGTTTTTGCTGATTGTTTTATTTCATTTGTCCCTAAAAATTTCTTAGTTTTCTTATGAGCCCAGTAATGAATGAAAAGTATGTGTGTTTTCACTGATTTAAAATCTCATTGTTTTATTTCCAGAGGGCTATTCAGATATTCAGACCACATGCTTCAGAGGAGGGTTATCACAGAATGCATTGGTTTGGATGACTAGCAGGATAACAGGGAGAAGGCTATTTATGGATCTGAAGTGAGAACTGGAGAGGGAAGTCCACACAGGAGACTGAGAGGTCAAGGAGCAAGTGCCTCAAAAGGGATGGGGATTTGGGAGAAAAATCTGGATGTTTTTATACTATAATGAGGAGTTTGATTCAAGGTCACTGGTACTGGCACATCAAGACTGACTTGTCACTGACTCGATTAATAATCAAGCTAGTATGTTAACAGTGTTTTAAAAATAAATGGAGTTCTATAACTTTTGTTAACATAAGCATGCAACTAGTAGCCCTCTTAGTATTAATCCCTTTAATTTTTAAAGACTCTACTTGGAAAATAGACACAATGGTCATGGCTTACTAAGGACACACCAGAATTCTAGCCTCCCTGAAACACCCAGAGTAAAAGTGTATTTGTGTGTGTGTGTGTGTGTGTGTGTGTTTAAAAATCCCTTTCCATCTGGCTTAAATGCCTTCTTTCAGATCTGTTACATCTGGTCACCACTTTGACCCAGGGATGGAATTGAAAAGTTACCCCACCATCTGGCAGTCTTTCTAGACTTGCTCCTGACATGAGATTTCAGAGCAGCTCATACTGCAGCACCGTGGGACTCTGAGGCTGCCAGTTTTCAGCTTAACTCATTACTCAAAATGTTTCTCATAACTCATCTCAGCACAGTCCTTTACACTAATCATGCAAATGAGTGTTCTCTCTTCTATAATTCAAATGACTTAAAGGAAGGCGTACTGTTTTACTTGCTTTTTTTACTCCCTCTGTATCCAGTAGAACTTAGCATGGTGTTTTGCAAAGACACGTTGAATGAGTAATCAAGTTAATAACTTGATTCCCATTTTCTGAAAATAGCCCTTATACCCTTTCTCTTAGCCATGTTTCTTGTCCTCTGAGCCTCCAATTAAAAGACAACTCCTAACCAATAGTAGGCTCTGGTACTTACCGTCTGAAAGATGTATCTGAAATGTGCTTTCTGTCAGGTGTGGCAGTGCAAATGCAAATATGATAGTCTCCCTTTTTTGTAAATAAGTTGAGTGCCATGTAAGTGTAGTTTCATTACATTCGATTTAATTTTACTTTTACAGAGTATAGTAGATTTACATAACTATCATTTTCCTTTAAAGTATTATAAAGAGCACGCTCTGCCAGAGTATCAAATTTATAATGAACCAGGGATATCAAAACAATTAATTGCTTAGTTTCTAAAATCACTCACTTGCAACAAAAAACATTATTTCTGCTGTGAAAACAGAAACAACAAAAACACAGTTGGGTTTTGGGGTGGCATTTTTTTTTTTGGTCAAAAATACTTAATTCATAATACAAGCCTTACTGACCAGAGAAGCAAAAAAAGAGAGAAAAACAAAGATAATTTAGCTGGAGTAAAAGAAAACAGCTATTTGTTTTCAATTATTTTGAAATATTCAAATATTTTTAACTGGTGAATTTTATCTTATCTATTCGGAGCAATGTATAATTGTTTCAGTTACATAACATTAGGCTTTTATAAAGGTGAAAGAAATGTCTAATCTCTATCATCTCCACTTGAATTACTAATGTCACATGTAAATATAAGGTTTCCCATACATCTGTTTCGTAATCCTCCTCCCAAGGATGACTAGCTAAAGAATTTAAATGTCATGACGGCTCTAAACCAGCTGCCATGCCCAAAGAGCCCTTCCTGGAAAGAGTTTAGTGAACACGCATAAAGAATGCCATTCTTGGAAGTAAGATTGGAGGCACCAGAAAGTGTTCTTTTGCAGCAGTTGAGCTGTCATGTATCCTCAAATGTAACACTAATCTAAAAAAGATCTTTCCCTTGATTTGCACTTGTGATATAAACATTTACATGAAACCAAGATTTTAGGCAAATCAAGGGTTGCCACAATATGAATTATCTCAATGGAAAAGATTGTTCAGCATTTATAATTTATGTGCATGCTTGATTCATATTTTACTCATGTCTACTATTCTAATGATATTTCACCCGGGTTTTACAAAGAAATTGATGTGTGCTTTCTTTTAAACATTGTCCAATATCCGTGCTTCATTTGTACTTTCTTTTCCCTAAGAATATGATGGGTACAATCAGAAATGTAGAACCTATAATCCATATAGACCTCTGATAGCAGAATTCAGGTTGGAAGTTTACCCATCAAGAAGCTTCATTTCCTAGGCTACGGTAAAACATTTAACCAATAAAAGCATACAATTTTCACTCAAATTGAATATTATATATTCAATTACTTTTTATTCTTTTGTAAGATAATTGAAAACAATATAATTTATATAAAAATGAAAGTTGTAAAAAAGTAAAAGCTAGATAATTTAATCCACTCCCTTAAAAACCTTGATGTATTCTAAAATGTCAATCAAGATTAGAACGAAGCATCAGAAGGGAATATTTGTATGGTAAATGCAGTGATATAGCCCCCAAAAAGACAAATTACATGTGATGAACAGAGCAAAAGTTGTTGAGTGCATCTCAATTTAGCAGATAGAATTTTCCCAATGGACAAATATTCAGTAAAGATAAAGTTTACAGAAAGTTATTGACAAGGCTCAGTTAAAATTGTACATATTCTTCTTCATAGAAAAGTCACAAAACTGTGATTGAATATGTTTAATTAATTTGCAAACTCTAAGGAACTAATAAACTTTAAAGATAATTTATTACTACTGGTAGTAGTAGTTGTAATAACAGTTATGGTAGTAATGAACACTAGTACTAATAGTGGTAGTAATAGTAATAGTCGATATTTATTAAGCACCTACTTTGTGCCTAATATATGTTGTAAACTATATGTATTAAGCAATTTACATGGGTTAAGCAGGTGGTGCAAGATGATAATGCTTGAATGAGGTGACGCTAGAATAAGAAACTAAGTAGTCTAACTCCAGAGCCTGTACTGTTGGCCACCATGCTATACTGCCTCCGTTTGTGTATCATTATCACCATTCGGGGGATGAGAGCAAGGAAAAGATATAAACAAAGTCTTTAGAAATATTACATTTTAAAATCTGTTTTTATAATTATTTCTTAATTATTTTCATGTCATCATCATGCAGGTTGTGGGCATTTGAAAATGGAGAAAAAAGATGAGTGAGGAAAAAGAAGCAGTCTAGGCAGACAAGTGAAACAGAAATAGTTATTTCAAAACCATTTGAATGTTATGCTAAGTTAGCTTACCTTGAAAAGCTTCTAAACAGAGAGCAATAAAATAAAAACAGAAGAAAGGAAACAGACTCACGTTCCACCATGCAGTGAACACTGGCAACTGCTTTCTTTAAATTGACACAGTATTGTACCAACCATGTAGGTATATTTGCCTGCCTCATTCACAGCCCATTGCAGAGCGTTTATCCCATCTAGAGTTTCTGGATTTGGCTGTCCTGGTATCACATAAATCCATAGCCCTGAACGTTACTGGTCACATTAGGATAGACACAGAATTCACAGGTAGAGGAGAGACTCATAGGCTGAATTGAGCCAACCAGATTATTTCTCTTAAGAATTTTAAGAACACAGAATGTAATCAACCGATAATGGATGCCAGCCAAATGATATATTTTGGGATAAAGGCTGCTAGCTTAGGGTCATTTAAGGGTGATAAATAAGCAGAGGAAGCCATTCTACTGACAGAAACAGGAAAGTATAGCAAATAAGCAGGGAGAAGCGGAAATTGGAGACCTGAAAACTCTGAGAGACATAGGTTAAGTTCAATTTCTGACAGCTTTCCAGGTTCTGTAAGACCAGTCTCTACCTATGTCCCTTCCTCAAAGTCTCTTGAGTTTTGGTTTCTTACATAACAACCCCCTACTCAGTCTTGGTTTAAGTGACTCATGAATCCTTGAAATTAAAATTGCCTTGACTAGAACAAAATGAAAGTAAGTATCAGTCTCCATTTTCTAATTAGAAGATGGTTTATCTTGGTTTAGATTTAAGTAAGGAGAAGTGAGAAATGGAAAAGTCTTGCTTTACGTAAATTGTTTTGTCATGAAGGGACAAACTTAGGGGAGATTTGACTCCCTGGAACCAACTTTCTGATGAGATAGTCCCTGAACAAGGTCCCCTTGTTCAGTAGTTAAAATCTGGAAGGAGTCTCAGCTTCTGATCAAAAGGACAACTGGAAAGTAGAAGATGAGGTAATAGAGGGATTTTCAGTATTCACAATAGGGAATGGTTACACTGAAATTAGATACAAATGCATCCAAGTTATTTGGTTTAGTTTAAATATGTCCCATTACAAGGGTTTTTTTCCACCATTGAATAGATTTTAATTGGTGACATTACAAAATTATGATTTTTTTTGTCATTCATTTCCAAATTAATGACAAAGAAAAGAAAGTATATTACATTTTTGACTCCTTCAATTAATATTTATTGAATGTCTAACCTTTTCTTGGTGTCAGGGGTTCCGTGGAGAATAAGATATATCCCTAGTATAAAAGTAACTTACAATTTAGTGGATAGAATACTGATTCTGAAGTACAAAAACCATATTAAACTTGTAAACGATGTTTTAAAACTTGATAATAGCTTATTAATATTTTCTAAGGATGAAGTTATAGTTAAAACTAGGCTAAGAGTTTTAAGCAAAATGCAAAAGGTTATCTGCTCAACTGAGAGGATGAATCTATTTGTATTAAAAGTTCTTTGTGAAATATACTACCCAATGAACATTAAATTAAAAACAAATCTGCCTAATGATTTAATCAGATGCTTAATGAAATACTTAGATGCAATTATGTCATGAAAAATTCTGTCTGACAAAAATAATATTTAGCACGTTATTCTCCTATGGCTTTTTATAGATTAACATGTGAAATACATAATTTAGGATTCTTTACTTAAAACTGGTGAGTTGTATGCTAAATCATGTTGTGTAAAAATAAACACCTAGCATTATTTTAGCCCAAGAGAGTAATTAGACATTTACCAATCCTCACCACATCACAAAACTCAGTGTATAATATATAGTAGGTGCTTAATAAAAAAAATTGTTAAATAAATGAAGTCAAGAGAAAGCATTTTAAATCTATTTTCTATACTAAGCAATACACAAAGTGGAAAAATAACTTTCTTAAGGCTTAATTGTATGTTTGGAAAAGGGATACCGATACAAATAATTACTCAACTTTTTATTCTTTACCGTGATTTAGGAAAACGATAGTTAATATCATATCACCAACTACAAGGAAACTAGGTCATTTAATAAAAATGTATTATTTTGTGCAGTGGCATATGGAACTGTTTCATGGATGACCCTGGTAAAAATTCTGGACTCAATAAATAAAGAATAAGTAAGTATGCTTTTCTCTCTCTCTCTCTCTCTCTCTCTCTCTCTCAGGCCAGTTCAAATTAGAAAGACATGACTGCTTTCAAAGAAAAATCAAGCAAACTATGGTAGACGTACTTAATATAAAACAAATTGTTTAAATTATTTCAAAAGGAAAATCCTTGATTTTCAGACATGGAAGGGCCAATCAGGGGACATAATTAAAACCAAATGCAAAGAAATTTATTAAGCTTTCTGAAATATGTAGGTTGTTTGTGTGTGTGGGCAGAGAGGGAGGAAAGCATATTGACAACTGATAGTTTTTAGAACAGGTGAATTTAAATCATTACATTTAAATATAAAAATAATCTGGAAAAACATATCAATAATTTCCTCAAACTTCTAAAATTTGTTGACATTTCATAACATTTTCCATTTCTTAATAAAATATACTGTTTTTAAAATCATAAGTATAATTCATGTTCATTGTAAGTGGAACATGAGTCCCCCATATCACCCTTCCATATTTTCTGACATCAATAATTTGAACTTCTATATGAAGTGATACCCTTCCCACATGCCCTGAGTTTTTATGTTTACCTGAGTTTCACCTGTCAACACCTACTCTATGCTATTATTCTTAACTTTAGTTGGGCTTGAGGATAGAATATAAAAATTGCAATCTAGAAAATAATTTAAAAGAAATTGAAATCATAACTTGAAACCTTCCCAAAAAGAAAACTCCAGGCCCAGATGTCTTCACAACTAAACTTCTCAAAACATTAAATGAATAAATGATGTAACTTTTATACAAACTATACTAGAAAATAGAAAAGGAAGAAATACTTCCCAGTTAATTTTTTTGAAACCAGCATAATCATAATGTGATTATGGTCATATGTGGTATGACCATTGCAAGAATGGAAAATTATAACATTTCCCATGTACTTAGATATAAAACCACAAACAAAATACTTATAATCCTATCTTTATACACACACACATACATGTATATATAGCACCATGTTTTAAGTAGGAGTTTTTTCATGAATATGAAATTAATTATCATTTCCCAGGCAATCAATATAATTTATTATGTTAATAATAAGGAAGAAGAATGATTTGATCATCTCCAGAAAAAGCACTTAATAAAATTCAACAACCATTAATTATAAACATTCTCAAAAAAACTAGAAATTGAAGGGATCTTTCTTAATCTCATAAAGGATATCTACCACAAGATCTATAGCTATCATCCTAAAAGGTGAACTATATAATGCTTTCTCTTTCAGACTGGAAAAAAAGATAAGGATATCCACCCTCACTACTTCTTTTCAATTTTGTACTGAAAGTCCTTGCCAATGAGAAGAGAAGAGAATTAAAGAGAAGGTAATTAAAGCTATAAATACTGGAGAAAAAGAAGTAAAATTATTTTATCACAGGTGACATAAGTATGTCTAGAAAATTCAAAAGACTCTATAAAATATTAGTATTAATAAGTGAATTTAGAAAGAGCATGCAATACATGGTCAATATGTTTCTATATACCAGCAACAAACAACTGTAAATATCATTTACAATATCATTAAAATCAAATGTGTTAGAGCTTTTCTGAGAGAAATGTGTCAGATCTTTCCTGAGAGAATTTTTTTTTCTTTTTTAGGTTCTGTTCCCATCTAGGTCATTACAGAGTATTGAATAGAGTTCCCTGTGCTATAGTGTAGTGGGTTCTTATTAGCTATCTATTTTATGTATAGTAGCGTGTATATGTCACTTCCAATCTCCCAATTTATCCCTCCCCTCCTTTCCCCCTTGGTAACCGTAAGTAATTTTTCTACATCTGTGAATATTTCTGTTTTGTAAATAGGTTCATTTGTACCATTTTTTTAGATTCCACATATAAGAGATATCATATGATATTTGTCTTTCTCTGTCTGACTTAGTTCACTCAGTATGACAATCTCTAGGTCCATCCATGTCACTGCAAATGGCATTATATTATTTTCTTCTTTTTTATGGCTGAGTAATATTCCATTGTATATATGTACCACATCTTCTTTATCCATTCCTCTATCGATGGACGTTTAGGTTGCTTCCATGTCCTGGCTGTTGAAAATAGTGCTGCAATGAACATTGGGGTGCATATATCTTTTTGAAGTGTGATTTTCTCCAGATATATGCCCAGGAGTGGGATTGCTGGATCATATGATAGTTCTATTTTTAGTTTTTAAGGAACCTCCATACTGTTCTCCATAGTGGTTGCACCAGTCTACATCCCCACCAACAGTGCAGGAGGGTTCCCTTTTCTCCACACCCTCTCCAGCATTTATTGTTTGTAGATTTTTTGATGATGGCCATTCTGACCGGTATGAGGTGACACTCACTGTACTTTTGATTTGCATTTCTCTAATCATTAGCGATGCTGAGCAAATATTATTTTAATAAGGCCACAATTCAGATATTTTAATTATTTTTCTGTTATTTACTCTATCTCAGAATGCTACATGTTCACATTTGTTTTTAATGGAAACAATATTTGAGTTTACTCACCAGCAATCTCAGGCATTAACATTTGGACCATTTAATTATGTGCTGACAGTTATTAGAAATTTTGTGAGTCTGTTTCTACACCTGCCCTTGTTTCTTCCAAGTGAAAAGTGAAAAAGGCAGAGAATAACAGAGCATAAAGAGAATTCATTGATGCTGTCATGCTCAGCAGAAGATTTGACAACTATGATGGAAGACTGAAATTTTTCAAACTGCAAGGTGATGGTGGGGATGCTAGATGTCAGCGCAGAGTTCACACAAGTAAAGTAAAATGTTATTTATATAATGTGCAAATTCATCAGATATATGGATGAACACAGTAAATTACTGAGCTTGGCACACTCATTTCTGGGAATTCCTTTGATATTTATTATACCAAGAGATAATGTGAATCAAAGTTTAGAGGTGACTCTACCTTGTTTTGTATGAATTAATTTTATTTACAAAATTTTATTCTCTACTTTTAGAAGTATATTTTAAAAATAGATCAAATATGTCCCATATTTTTATTTTATGGGCCACAAAAATTGATGTGTGATTACAAAACATGATATGAACTACAATTTCTAAACTTTCAGTTTTTTCTTGTTCCTTCATCTGGTACATAGCCCTCTGCCTTTTCATCTTCTCTATCTTTCTGTAACTGTGGTTTTTGGTCCACAGGCTGCAGGATTGTAGTTTTTCTTGCTTCTGTTGTCTGCCCTCTGGTGGTTGAGGCTATCTAAGAGGCTTGATGGGAGGCTCTGGTGGTGGGTAGAGCTGACTGTTGCTGTGGCGGTCAGAGCTCAGTAAAACCTTAATCCACTTGACTGTTGATGGGTGGGGCTGGGTTCCCTCCCTGTTGCTGTGGCGGTCAGAGCTCAGTAAAACCTTAATCCACTTGACTGTTGATGGGTGGGGCTGGGTTCCCTCCCTGTTGGTTGTTTTGCCTGAGGCCACCCAACACTGGAGCCTACCCGTGCTCTTTGGTGGGGTTAATGGCAGACTCTGGGAGGGCTCACGCCAAGGAGAACTTCCCAGAACCTCTGCTGCCAGTGTCCTTATCCCCACGGTGAAACAGAGCCACCACTCGCCTCTGCAGG
Organism: Eschrichtius robustus; assembly: GCF_028021215.1. Classification (NCBI taxonomy): domain Eukaryota; kingdom Metazoa; phylum Chordata; class Mammalia; order Artiodactyla; family Eschrichtiidae; genus Eschrichtius; species Eschrichtius robustus. The sequence goes on along the minus strand of NC_090831.1, from coordinate 49,970,577 downwards.
AGACCCCCCAACACCAGCAGGTAGGTCTGGTTCAGTCTCCCCCAGGGTCACTGCTCCTTCCCCTGGGTCACAATGCACACATTACTTTGTGTGTGCCCTCCAAGAGTGGGGTCTCTGTTTCCCCCAGTCCTGTCAAAGTCCTGCAATCATTTCCCACTAGGCTTCAAAGTCTGATTCTCTAGGAATTCCTCCTCCCGTAGCCGGACCCCCAGATTGGGAAGCCTGACATGGGGCTCAGAACCTTCACTCCAGTGGGTGGACTTCTGTGGTATAAGTGTTCGCCAGTCTGTGAGCCACCCACCCAGCAGTTATGGGATTTGATTTTAGTCTGATTGCGCCCCTCCTACCGTCTCACTGTGGCTTCTCCTCTGTCCTTGGACGTGGGGTATCCTCCTTGGTGAAGTCCAGGGTCTTCCTGTCAATGATTGTCCAGCAGCCAGTTGTGATTCTGGTGCTCTCGCAAGAGGGAGTGAGAGCACGTCCTTCTACTCCGCCATCTTGGTTAATCCTCTAAACTTTCAGTTTTTTAAAGAAGTAAACTTCAAACATTTTCCTAACCTCTAGCATTCTGCACCCCACCCATTGTTTAAAACCCTTCTATCCAAAAGGTTAGTCTTACCCTATGCCCATCCTTCTGTACTTCATTTCACCAGTAGTGCACTTCCTCATTTCTGAGACATTCCTTTAAAAGTAGCACAAGCGCTGGTTTGCAGCAAAACATGCAAAATCATGTTAGAAACTTGGAATGTCGAGGTCTAGGGCATGTGGCTGCTGTTAGTCTCACCATAAAGTCCAGTAAGGGCTTAGTCCTTCCAAAGCAGGTTTATTTAAAGATTTCTCTTTCAATGGGAGGTGTAGGCACATCTGTTTATTATTATTTCAACCATCCAGAGCATACTTGTTGGACCAAACGCACACACACACAAATGCACACACATCTTTTCCAGAAGAAAATTAAGTACTAATTTTTAGAGACAATATGATTTTAATCCATGAGGAGGAAGAAAATAGATTTTCTAACTTTCTGATAATTTACAAGCTGCTTCTTTACAATAAAGTTAGTAATTTATTTTTCTGAACTGAGCTTAGTGTGCTTTCTCAGACCTAAGAGAACAAGATAGTAGACAATTGCTGAAGTACGGTTTTCTTAGTGCTGTCTCCTGGCTATAGAGAGGAAGGCTATGAGACAGTCATCCTAATTATGACTAAAGTGTAATCTTACCAAAGAGTCCTCATTTTTAAAAATGTCTATCCTGGAAAAGTCAAAGGAATAATTTTATTCTCCCAGTTAAATAAATGTATCAGGATCAATATAAGTCTTAGTTGATTAGCAATGTTAGAAAAATGATGTTACTGCTAGTTGCTTTGAAAATTTTAAGTAGTAAGATATACTCATTAAGTATCTATTGGTAATAATTCTCGATCAGCATTTGAAATTTAGAATTCTTTAGAGTAATTTTTCTTTGCTACATACTAGTCATATTGTTTTATTTGTAAAATATTTATTGAACAAATATAATGATGGGAGATTTTGATTCCAATATAAATAAATCACAATATTTTACCAAAAGTTGCTCACAGTAAAATGGAAGGGATTCTAGGTACATAAATTTTTAAAACATAATGCAAATGTTTCTTAAACTCTAATGTGCATACAGATCTGAAGATCTTGTCCAATGTGATTTTAATTTAGTATGTCTGAATCATTTGTATTCTAGCAAGCTCCCAAGTGATGCGACTGTTAACTGGCATGGGGACCCGTTACATGCATGTGTTTTGGGGCATCGAATGGGAGTTGCATAAGTCCCAAACCTGAGCTGTGATTCAAAGGATTAGTGAGAGTTTACCACATAGACAACATGGAGAAAGGTATTTCTGCAGGAAAAAAAAAAGAGCACAGTAAGAGCCTTAAAAACTCAGAAAGCAGAGGAGTTCCTAAGAGCAAATATTCTAAGTGTGGCTCAACTTTATTACACAGGGCAGAGCCTAGAGCAGCTTCCTTAAACCAGGGTACCACACGGTCAGCTACACCGAGGCCAACTTGAGAAATGGGAGAATTTACTCCTTCATGTTCGCCTTAGTTCCTTTCTTCCTTTTCTATATTCTCTGCCTGACCCTCATCCCCACTCTTATTTTGTGCCCTGTTCTTTTCTACCAACAATTGCTCTCATCCTACCTGCAGAACTTAGGTATTTTATTAAATATCCCCTAACCCAATGTTTTTATAGAGGGCATTCTAGAGACTGACACTCTTGCTGCAGTAAAAGGGAAAAGGCTATTCTGATAGAATGATGTGTTATAACTTTATAGGGTGCTGAAAGAACAGCAGAGATTTTCTGTATTTAAAAAGAGAATGTATTGATGCTCTGTCTGTTAAACCTTGCTTTATTTCCCAGGAAATGAGTGACTACACAGTTTGCTTTCAGAGTGTAAGGCAGACTGTGTGTGCATTTTGAGGTGAAAATTGGGGGATAGGGAACAGACAAGTGTCTGCATTGTTCTAGACAATTATTTTTTTTAAGTTATGATCAAGATTGGAGAGAAAAAAGTTTGGGAGAATATTTCATGATGCTGAAGTTGGTCATTATCTATCGAGTCCAAATATAGCTTAATAGTCAATGAATCATTATGACAATACTGATTCTTCCAATCCAAGAACATGGTATATCTTTCCATCTGTTTGTGTCATCTATGATTTCTTTCATCAGCGTCTTATAGTTTTCAGAGTACAGGTCTTTTGCCTCCTTAAGTAGGTTTATTCCTAGATACTTTATTCTTTTTGATGTGATGGTAAATGGGATTGTTTCCTTAATGTCTCTTTCTGATCTTTCGTTGTTAGTGTATAGGAATGCAAGAGACTTCTGTGTATTAATTTTGTATCCTGCAAATTTACCAAATTAATTTATGAGCTCTAGTAGTTTTCTGGTAGCGTCTTTAGAATTTTCTATGTATAATATCAGGTCATCTGCAAACAGTGACAGTTTTACTTGTTCGTTTCCAATTTGGATTCCTTTTATTTCTTTTTCTTCTCTGATTGCCATTAGGTAGGACTTCCAAAACTATGTTGAATAAAAGTGGTGAGAGTGGACATGTCTCTATGATTTTCCTCTTAAGAAGACCAACTGTTCTTTCTGTTTATTACTACTGTTTTTAGCGTTTCATTTGGTATGTTTCTAGACAATCACTTGAACAAATAATTGTAATGCCTCATCAGTGGGCAAGGTTTTGAGATGATACCATACATGCATGTGTGTGGTGCGAGATGGGAAGAAGGGAAGAAGGAAAAGAGGGGTTAATACCTAATATCATGGCTACAGGTAATTACCTCTATTGTTAAGACAGCTAAAACCTTCCAGTTCTTATCTGAAAAACAAAAACAAAAAAAACCCCAACACTTAACATTCTTTCATGACGTTTGATCTCATCAAGTAAACGTAAGGAGTAAAATTAATTGAATTCTGAGACTATGGATTTCTGGGTTCATGAGTTTGTTGTCTCACTGTTCATGGCAGCAGCCACTCTGTACACCAGATGGCACGGTCGGTTGGCTCTAGCTGCAGAAGCCTGAATCACCGAAACTAATATTCATGAAGAAAATGGCATCCATTATTAATTTATCACATCTGAATCACATTATTTACATGGGAAGCGGCCATATATTTAAAAATTTATTTTGCCATAAACACATTTATTTAATAGAGTATATGTGTGCATGTGTATGCCAAATTGAAATATATTTACACGTATAGTTTGGTTGCATTGGAATTAATTATTGTATTAAGTACTTTTCAACCCTGTTGAGAAGCAATAATAAGGAATTTATAGACATTTTACCAGAGGAATAGCTATATGATGCAGGTGCATTGTAAAAAGAGACAAGTAGCCACCATGAAAATATGTTTGACAGTAACCACAGTGTGACACTCCTGTACCTCTACCCCTGGAATTCACCAGAATGCTTAGGGGCTTCTGGTGTCTTCTTGGGTAACTATTGGTTATTTGTTAAGAGCATGACTAGCTTCATCCAAATCGTAACTCCAACATTTAGTTGATGTGTGTCCCATGGAGTAAGTTATTTGTCCCTGTTTTCTTATCTGGAAAATGGGGATGATAATGATTGTACCTCCTTGATAGAATTGTCCTAAGAAATCAGTGACCTAGCACTTATGTTTCAGAATATTTAAAAAATTCAATAAGTGTTAGCTAGTATCACTAGTAGTAGCAGTAGTAGTAATAGCAATAGTAGCAGCAATAGTGGTATGGATTCTGAAGATAATAAAGAAGCAACAACAAATTTTTAACAAGAAATTTTAGGAAAGTAAATAGTCAACGGATTCTCTATTAGTATGTGACAATTTCCACTTCCCCCTCCTCCCTCTCTCTCTGATGCACATGTGAACATACATGCACAGCCTTTACATATCATATCTTCTGGTTCATTGGTTTCCTTTGTCAATTCTGTTACCACAACATCACACCTCGCTGTTTTACTCATTGCAATCTTACTATACACTTTCCAGCAGAGTGAGTTACCATGCACTACTCTACCTCTGCAGGCTGTTACTTCCTTGCACCTTGTATTTGTGAGGATTCTGCAGTTGCAACTTAGAGAAATAAAGTCAACCTGTTCTGAGCAAAAAAAAAAAGAGATTTATTGGTGTTTTATCAAAGAACCCCAAGCTTAAAGGTGTCCTCAGGTCCCCATTCATCTCTCTCTCTCCTAGACTTCTCTGTGTAAGTGACCCTCATTCCTCCTGCTTCTGCAGAAGGACTTACTTCGTACCCTCGGTGTACATGGCCTCCAGCAGATCCAGGCTTACATCAGCTCAGGTAGTCATCCTGGAGGAAAGAAAGTTTTTCCCTTTCCCAATATTTTGTATTAAAAACTCAATATTTTATCAGGTCCCTGTGCCAATAACTGTGGCGTGAAAGATAAGATAATTTTATTGGCCAAGCCTGAGTTAAATTCTCACTTTAAAATTTAGAACAGAATTCAGCACTTTGGACCCCATTAGAGCCACATGGGTGGAGGAGGCAGATTCCCTTATTTTAAGCCTGGGTGTTATTTCCAGAGGAATATGATAAAGGAGAAATCCAGCAAAATAAAAATAGGAAATGTTATACACAGCTATAGGAGTGAATGTATTCAAAATTTTCAATCTCCAGCTTAATAAGCCTTTTACTTTATCTATTTTGTGCAAATTTTGCTATTTTAATGGAATAAGCTTGCATTTATGGAGTAGGAAACTAGAATAATAATATAGAAAATAATTTTGCTTCATCTGAGCATTTATTCTTTTTTTGCTGTTCTGGTGAGATTTTGCAAATTTATATACAATCATAATAACTCTAGTATAACAAAGCAAATCTCACTTTTGTTGTGCACCTTAATAAATTTTAAGAGTTGACTAGGTTGAAGTGCTAAACATAACATTATCACAAAAACTGGTTAAAAATAACATTGCCACAAGGTAACATCTTGAGCAGTTTGTATAGTGTACACTCTGGCAGAATACCACATTGTTCCTTTGTACATAAAGACATTTATAAATGATGTTTCTAACTTCACCATAAGTTCCTATGTATCTGGGACCAAATACAGCTTCCTAGAAGCTAATTTTGAATAGTCATTTTGTAAAGGGATATTATTCCAACACGACTGAAAGTGAATCTTGGCTTTTAGAAGATTTCATATATGCCAGTGTGAATTTAATTTCTGTAGAACTTAGATATGACTCTATTTTATTATCTAAAATAATTAAAACATTTAGATTTAAAAGGTTAAATTATAGTTTTAGTTTTACCTCTGCTTAGAATTGTAAAATCCCATTCACCATTACTTAGGTTTTACATAATGTAGTCTGATTTTTACATAATGGAAACTAGGATGAATAGAAGCAAAAATATAAGCTAATTTTTAAAATAGCTACAATAACAACTTTTTCTTATTAAATTTTTTTTTTTTTTTTTTTTTTACTATTTTACAGGCTTTCAGTTTGTTCACTACAAAAGTGGTCTCATTTCACCTGGTATCTGTAATAACACTAAATGAAAGATTAGGTTATGATGATAGTAAGGAGGTGACCCAATTAAATCCAATTATCAGATTCCATTATTTTTAAAGCTCATCCTTCTTTCCTTTTCTCCTGCAATTTCCTCAGGGACTTTACCCTGGAATCCAAAGGATGTGAAGAAGCTAAACTCCTCCTTCTTCTTTGATTTTTAAAGCAGTCAAGGAAATAAAAACTCCTACCCACTCTCCAAATATTCTTCCTTTAGGCAAGGCTCTTAATGAAACCCAGGCTGCATTTAAAGCCACAGTAGCAAAATATTTAATTTTAAAAGAAAGTTATATTAGTATACATTTAAGTAAAATTATGTGGCTAAGGCATGAGGACAAGAGGCATGAGAGTTGTCAATAATATTAAAGTGCTATCACATGGAAAAAAGGGTTGAAACAGTTTTGAGCTGCTTCTCAGAGAATAAATTAAACCAATGGGTGAGACGGGCATAGCATATACAATGAAGATGTTGTCTCACAATTAGAGTTGTTCCTGACCCAAGCAGTTGCTAATTTATTGGCTGTTTTCTAGAGGGATGCACAGGGAAGAAATTAAATTGGATGATCTCTAAGCTCACTTTAGATCTGAGATCCTGGTGATAAAGCCTTTCATGAGCCAAAAGGGAGTCTTAAATCTCTTCCTCAAAATCAAATTATGTAGCACAGCTCCCAGTATTTTATTAATACTTACCATTTGATGATATAGATTGTTAAGCCAAAACTCTGACCTCAGAAAAAAATGGTATATTATCCTTTTATAAAATTGGCTCTTTTGATATAGCTAATTGCAGTTTTAGTTTATGTTGCTGACTTGTTTCATTCTATTTTCTTCTGAAAGCGCTGAGAAGACATCATTGAATGTGCAGTCAGAAAATCCCTCATAGGGGAGATAGGATATTTTACGTTTTGGCAATAAATTATAAACGTTTCCCTAGCATGCACAAAAAGAAAGCCAACTTAATAAACAAATAGCATGTATACTGTTCAACAACTAAAAAAAAAATTTAGAGAAAAGATGAAAATATGAACAAAGACCATAGTTTTATAACTTCCTAGACTCAATATCACAGAAATAACAGCACCAAAATTCACCTTTTTAACCTAATTTTATTTCTTGAATTTGCTTCATGCAAAGTTCAGCATACTTTGTACTTATTTGTCTTGAATGTTAAAAAGAAAACATTGTATTTTCACAAAATCGTGATTTCAAATTCCAGAAGCACGGCTTGAAGAGTCACACACTGGTTAATGGACTGTCGATGAGTGATTTTTTTACGACCCTCTTTTTGTTAACAGATAACAAGAAGTCTCGTCAACAGAAGCATCTTCAAATATATGAAAATGAGCACATCCAAAGAAGAGAGCAGTGTCCTTTGATGTTCTTCTGATTAGACAAGTTGGACTACTCTGTACATTCACTCACTATTCAGACCAGGTCAGACAATTTAATTCCAACAATGGCTTTATTTGTTCATTTACAAATCAACAGAATTTCGTTAAAAAACAAAAAAAAAACCCAAGCCAAAAGAAACCATTCTTACCTATTAACCTTAAGGTCCTTTCTGATTAAGAATTTTGTTTTCAATTTTAAAATTTGTAAAGAAGGAAGTAAAAGATTAAGGTAGGGTGCGAGTCAAATTGTGATTTCTCTTCGTCCTGTAATTATTTGAAGGATTTCGTAGTGAGAGTAAAAGAGAGAAATGGAATTTGCTCTATTGTAGAACTGAATTCTGGTAATGCATGGAAGTATGGTAGAAATAGTTCTAGGTAGAAGATAAAGATAGTTTGGTTTGGGTCTTAGCTGTAAAACAACTAAGTATGTGACATTGGAATGTCATTTCATTTAGTCATTAAATCTCATAGTCTATAAAATGACGTAATTACTAGATACATTATTTGCAAACAGTGTTTGCTCATGAAATTCTTTGTCAGCCATGAAGGTGCACCACCCAGATCTTTCTTTAAGAGAGAACATCCTCCAAAGAATGTAATTAGCTGACAGGCCCCAACTGCTGCATCTTTAAAATCTGATGTAGTATTTATGCCAAGGCCACTTTCTTCCTGGGTTACTGCCAGCGACTGAGAAGAATGGGGGTTTAAGAACTGTGCCATTTGTGCCTTAGGAGGGTAATTTCTTCTACCAGGAAACCTTTGCTCAGTCTCTCCATCAGGCTAGCAGGAGTTTCTCAGAGCTCTACTGTAGTTTGAGGGTGTTACCCCTCAATCCTTGCCCCTTCCTTCTCTTTCTTCACAGGTATCAGATCAACATTGCGGTCTGGAGCTCACCCGTGTGGCAGCCATGAGAATCTACTTCACACACCTCCAACTGCAGGGAGAATAATGGACCAAGGGCTCCATCTGCTGTGCTCTGACATCCATTGCCAAGTTTGCAAGGAGACTACACTTTCCATGGGATGTTTCCTGCCAACGACTAACAGATGTTAAGGCAGGCCCATTCCTGGTAGACACAGGGTTCCTCTGAAGGCTAACTTTAGCTTGCAAACTCCCTGAAGACCTTGCTGACCCTCTCGTAAGATTGCACAGCTGTCTGAGAGTCTTCCATTTAGCCTTCCCTCTCTCCTTCCCTTAGGATAGGACTTTTCATTATGGTCTGATGGCTCTCCCAGCCTTCTCCAGCCACCTGTCCATTTTCTTTCATACAGGGATTTCCACCATAAAGTCCTGATATTTAACATTCCATCTTGGCATCTGCTTCTCTGAGGGTTCAGAGATCTCATTCCATCTATTCCTGCTCCTTCCACTTTTATCTTTCACAGGTGTTTTGCCCAATCTATATCTTACACTCTTAGTTCCATATTTGTATATGCTTTCTGGAGATCCAAAACTGACACACATCTTTTCTTTGAATGAAATTCCACAGGAAAGCTTAATCTTGGAAGTCATAAAATGGGTCTCTCCTGGCTGAAGCAAGAGTTGGGGTCCTGAGAGCTCCTTATTCACTGCCACTCTCACCCCGCCTTCGGCTCCAGTGCAAGCTCCTGAAATATCTTTGAGACATGTTTTAGGATATGGGAAAGACAGTTTGGAAACTCCTGAACAAGATGTCCTAACACATTAAATGCTATAATTTTGTAACATCTGAATGTCTTAATTGGAGTCCATATAAAAGGCCTTGCTGGTTCTCCCCCAAATCTGAAATTTTACCACCAGAGCCAGGCCACGGTAAGGTGTCCCCAGGCGGCAGCCACCAAAATTGAGGCACCAGACAAGGGTATAAGCTCCTTTCTAGGAGACACCAGCAAGCTGGAGTGAGGCAGAAGGAGATCACACAGATGGTGTCCACCAGCTTCTGTTTCCTGAGAGCAGTTGTGTATGCCCCTAGGTGTGTGCCAGACCAGAAGCCTGCCCCTCAGGCCAAGGCCTAGACAAGCACATGGGCCTCTTGCACAGGAAGACTGGGCTGTGTTTCCGTGTGCCCCCTGTACAGTGTCCTGGGGCTGGTAGCCTGCCAAGACCTGCCTCTCGCATTGCTACAGTCCCGTGGGCCCCAGGAACACAAGCTCCCCTGGCCGCTGGAGACAGGCATTAAGGGGGTGTCCCCTGGGAGGCAGCTGCAAAAGCCAGGGGCCAGGCGTGTATAAAAGCTCCCTTCTGGGGGATACACGTCCTCTGGAGCATGGCAGCGGGAGAGGGCGAGGATGGCGCTCACAGGAGGGGGGCAGGGCGGAAGGAGAAGAAACAAGCCTAGATTTAAAAACAAAAACAAAAACTTTCAAGGTGCCCACAAATGGGAGGAGTTGCGGAAGATGTGTCCTGAGGGGGAAAAAAAAAAAGGGTGCCTGCAGGTGGTGTGGAGGTGGAGGAAAAAAGAGAAAAAGACCTGGAATTTATTAAAGAAATTAATCAATTAAATTTAAAGAAATTCAAAGCACCTGCGGAGAGGGGCGAAGGAGGTGGTTTATACCAAAAAAAAAAAAAAAGAAAGAAAAACCGCCCAAATGATGGCGTCCGGCGGCTAGAGCAACGCGGGAGTACGGGGGAGGCCAAGGATGGCGCCCCCCAGTGTCCTCCCTGGAGGGCGTCCAGCAGCTCCGGGATGTGCTAGTTAAGTCAGATGCCCGCCCCTCAGGCCGCTTCTGTATCAGCAGACGAGCGTCCTTCATGGTAAGTCTGGTCGCAGTCAGCGGCGTCTGCGCTGGACCCGAGGCGGGTGAGTCCGAGCGTTGGGCCCTCTGTAAGCCACTGCTCAGCTTGTTACTGCCTGTGTGTCTCTTGGACACAAGCCCCTTTGGTTTGCAAAGCTAGATGTTTTGGGGGCTTGTCTCTCAGGTGCAGGCCTTAAAGGCGGGGGTGCCCAGCGCGGGGTTCAAACCCTTTGCTCCTCAGGGAGGAACTCCCGGTTTGGGTTCGGTCTTGACCGTGAGTCGCTGCGCCAGGGATGGGGTTTCGGCGAGATTGTGGCCCGGCCTCTCCCACCTGCGTCAGTGGGATTGTTTCTTGTTTGCCCGGTTTGAAGTTGTCACACAACCAGCGTTTAGGTTTTATTTTAGCGGAAATTGTTCCATAGGTAGCTGGAGACTCGGTGTGTCCGTGCAAGGAGGCGAGTTCGAGATAGTCCTCCACCTCCATCTTAAACCAGCACCTCCTTTTGTCTTTTAATTGAACATTTTCATTTGATTTAATCTCGTATTTCTTTGTTAGCCTTTTACTCTTTCCTGACCCTGCTTGTTTGTTGTGTCTAATTGTCTGTGGTTTGAGATATGAGGAAGATTTTTTACAAATTATATGCAAGATAGTAAGAGAAGGACAGGAGAAAAAAATTACACAACTTGTCAAAATCGTTCATTTGGAGTCGGCTGTGGACAAATGCTTTTCGAAACTGAAGGGAATGAGCAGAGACCACTTCACCTTATGATTTCATGTCTGCTTGTTCATATTTCCATGAGAAGCATTATGTTCAGTATCTAACGCGATTGCCGCTGGTTAATGGGAATCTGAGCCTGATCTGAGGCTAATTTCTATTTAAGGAAAATGATAGAATCTTATTTGCTCATCTGTTGCTGTGATGTACAGGGTGTGTGTGTGTGTGTGTCTGTATGTTTGTGTGGTGTGTGTGTGTGTGTCTCGGTACGTGTCGTTGGGGCTGAATGAAGGCTGGAACAGGCAGGAGGAAGGAGAGAAAAGAAATACTTCTAAATTAGGCAGGTGAAAAAGGCAGTGTAGCGTAGCAATCACCCAGCAAATAGATTTGGGTGGATATATAATAAGCAGTTCCTAAAGAGAACTGTCCTCTTTATGTAATCCATGGGGATTTTAATAAAAAGATAGCAACATAATACAGCCTGATACTAAGTGACTTTCAGATTCTTTGAAAAACAAGGGTCAAATTCGAAGTTATATTGATGTCACTGAATCCCTGCAGCTTTTCATTAGTTCCCTTTCTAGTTTGATCCGGAATGCAAATTTCTCAGACCCATTCACTATTGTAAGCATTAAAAGAACTGCTTGTTCACATTATTTGGATATGTCATCACTTTTGGGGGCTCATTAGAAAGAAACATGGTTTATACCTGAGTTACAGTCAACTCAGCAGGCATTTAAAACATTAAAGTTATGTGTTCCTCTTCAAAAGAAAAGAAGCTGTGCAAGCAGTAACTTTTCATGTCGAGAGTAAGTAGGAATTTATTATGTCTTTTGTGGTAGTCAATTAATCACCTGGAGTTTTACATATGATCCTGGCTGGGGTAGAAAGCTTTAGTCATAATATTCTTTTTTATAACTATTTCAGCTTTGAATAGTTAACATGGTATTAATTTCTTGAGTTGGCTTTCATTTTGGGTAGTTTAGGAGACTGTTTCTATTTCATTGCCAACACAGACGCTATCCTGCCTCCTCTGTGAAGCCTTTTCTGACTGCAAGCTGTCTTCTCTGCTCAGAGTTTAACTTTCTCTACCATTAATTTGTCACTTTCTACCTTGCACTGTAATTTCCTCAGCCTATGCATGTATTATCTCCACAAACATATTTTAAGCTACCTGAGAGTCAGGCATTTCTCTAAGATCTCTTTATATCCCCCAGTTCCTCAAGAGTCTTTCATTCATTAACTCTTGGCAAAGTTTTGCAACATAAATTTCCTCAACACATCACATGATTTTTTTCTATGTAAATATCTTGCTCTGTATTTTAACTTGTGACATATTCTGATAATGCAAATAAAATACTAATTACAATTGAAAATTTCACTCATCTTTTTTGACCTTACACCATAATTTACAAGTCAAATACCACAAACATTGTTTGTTTATATGTAATTTTTCCAAATAAGTGCGTTACGTGTACATCAAAAATGATGTATCATCTAGATTAAAAACCCACCTGGAAACCTACCAGGCGTTCAGTCTGTCAGGTGTATAATATTCACTGATCTAATCATTAGGTTCTTGAGCTGAAAGACCAAAGGATTTGGAATGTCAAGAAACATGGATACCTAAGGCAGTTTTACATCTTCAAAAATCATCTCTAGTGATTTTCTATTGCCATCCTGCCTGTGCTTTTAATCAATATTTATTGAGTGCATACTATAAATTAGTAATTTCATAAGTACATGGGATACCACAGTGAAAAAAAAAAGTCCTTAAATTAGAGTTTATTACATTCCTCTGTGTGTATGTGTGTGCGTGCATGCTTGTGTGTTGGAGCATGAGTCAGTAGTGAATATGTAAGATGTCAAATTGTTACAAGTAAGAGAAGAAAACTAAATCAAGGTAATTAAGGGGGTAGAGGGTATCAGATACAGGCGCTAATTTACACACGTTCATAAAAGGACTCCATGATGAGGTTACATTTAAGAGACTTAAATGAAGTAAACTATTTGGCTATTCAAGGGAACAAAGTTCTAGAGCTGTAAACAGCAAGTGCAAAAACCCTGAGCATAGACCCTGCTTGGGATGATTAAGGAATAGTAGGTGACCTGGTACAGTTAACACTACCTGAGCGAGGGGAAATGTGGCAGAAAGTACGGTTGGAGATGTGGTCAGGTGTCTGATTGTGCAGGTCACATAAAGAATTTTAGGTTATATTCGGAGTATGATGATAAACCTTTGAAAGACTGGAGTCAGCTGAGACATAATCTGACTTATGCAATGCTTATAATGGTTAAAATAGCCTTTCAGAATTACTGCACTGATAAAACATGATTTACACTGTGAGAGTCAACTCAGCACGTATTTAAAACATTAAATATATGTGCTCTTTTCCAAAATAGCATATGTGTATTAAGTCACATCTAGGACCATGAATCTTAGGGATTAATTCAAAAATAGAAAGATAGTTGATTTGCTATTTTTTGTCATTGTCGTCTTTTAAGTGATGGTTACCCTGGAGCTGGGTACTGTGGAATTTCAAAAGGCTTTGGTGACCCCAAGACCAAGGGAGTGGTGCTAGTAGTGACTGCTGAGTGACCCTAAGTGATTTAGGAGTTCTATCTGAATCACTCACATGGAATAATCCAGCTATATGATCACAGGCAACCTTCTTTTGTCTCTTGTATGCAGTCAAAAACTCTGAAAACCATGCACTGTCCACACTTAAGAGACATTACTGCCAAATGCAGCTTGCACTACCAAATAAATATGAACAAAAAACTAGGGGAATTACCAGTTGTCCCATGCTCAAAGCAGTAAGCCATGAGACAGAGCTCCTCTGCATTTGGAGCTTTTCCAACTGATGTGGGAGAAAGTTTTCAGCAAGACAGCCACTGCAAAAATTTCTTCTACAATGACAGAGACTGAGACACATAGCAAAAGACATGATAAAAATAGAGAGAAGAAGCTCTTGTAATGCTGACCACAAATAGAGATTCTTGGGAGACAAGATTGGAGCCAAAGTAACTATAGCAGCAACATACATTCATTTATTTATTCAATAAATATTTATTAAGTGGCTGATATGTCTAGGCACCTGGAGATAATGCATGTGCAGTGATCACCAAGACAGACCACTGTCACTCATGCATCGACATTCTATGGTGTTTTTCATCCTGACTTTCCTCACTCAAACTGCAGTCAAGACAGTCTTAGAGGAGAAAAAGTCTTTAAGAAGGGGTCAGAAGCTCTTGTTTTGGAAGGAGGGTTACAAATTCTGAGAAACAGAGAAGGCTGTTTGGTGTCTTTGTTCAAAGGAAGGAAAATAAAAACACTGAGTAATCATACTAACTCAATAGCTGCTAATTTTTTAGGTGTATATTTGAATCACCTGTGAAACTTTGAGAACATCCCAGTGCCTAGGCTGTACTCCAAGCCAGTGAAATCAGCATGTCTGGAATGGGTGGGGCACAAGCATGGATAATTTTAAGAGCAATCCAGGTGATCTCAATGTGCATCCAACATTGAAAACCACTGCAGTAGCTTAATATTTGTCTTGTTTTGTCCTAGGTATTTTCCTGGGCAAATATATACTCCAGAACATATGTCTACATGTATATTTGTATGTACCATGGAGATACACATGTATGTGTGTTTGTATGATGCAGTTATTTGAAGGCAGCAAGGAGTATCTGAGTGGAAATATATTTGGAGGGATTTTGCTTTACTAAATAGATCCAAGCTCTTCTGTAAGCTCTGGTAATTTGGTATAATTAACAAATCATGTTTGATGTTACTGCAGAGAAAAATCCACCTGAAGTTACATAAACTCTACAAGAATAAAAAATACGCCAGCATTAGCTTTTGACTAGAAGTTATTATCTCTGCATTAAATCCATGATCATGTGTGCTACCCTAATTTCTATTTTCCTATTAAAGAAACAGCAGAACCTCTCAAAAGTTAGACTTTATCTTCAAAAAACATGAAGCCATTTTTTTGTTTTTATAACTGTTTCCCATTCAACTATTAGATGTGGATGTTACTATTTCTTATCAAGCAAACATGTTGTTTGTTATAGTACTTATCTGTTGAAAGCCTCTTTCTTGCCCATGATTAATAGATGTGTAAAAATATCGTACTCAAGTGTTACTTAACACCATCCCTTGACCAACACTGCTATGTCTCTATTTGTCTCTTCTTCTAGGGTACAGGGGAACTTCTCAGAAAATAGTTTCCACATCTCTCTGTTCCTTATCTTCTGCCAAAGTGCTGGCACAATGACCCCTTCAGTCTCTCCCAGTTCTCACAGTAATGGCTACAAGCCCAGCCAAACAGAGGAAAGCAGCTTCTTCAGGAGCTTAAAGGAAATCTGGTCGCATTAAACAATAAGGAAATGGGCCACACAGCTCACTTATATCCTCTGCCCTTGGGGAAATGTAGATTCCTTAGTGTGAGGCAGAGAAGCAAATCAACACTAAATTACCTGTGTGTAAATAAATCATGTGACACCAATAATTAGGAAACTTGAATATAAGAGCATGGCCTGATATATGAAAAGACTAAGATTTACTTCCAGATCAGCTGACATGCATCTTTAAACCCTTTGATGATACAAACAAAACCTTTAAGCAGTTTAATTCTCAGCCTGTGTCTTCATCCTTCCAGCAGGATTCCAGCTGTGATTTGTCAGATTTTATGGTGTTATTATCAGATCTGGACTGATTGTGCTAATTATTCTCCTAAAAGATGCCAGGATTTAATCATGCAATAACAATATTTTGCTCCCATTGAAATGATTTAAGAAATTTATCCCATCACACTATTTCTATCGCTTATTATTTTTTTTATTTTTTGTAATAGAAAATGGGGTTAATTGTATTGGTACTCTTTTGGGATTCATGACACTCCTTTAAACAGGGTATAAGCATGAGTAGATTATACAGGGGTTTGTTACTGAGAATTCTAAGTCAGTTGCTTTTGACTTCTTGAACTTTTTGCATTTGTGTGTTATAAAGAGCCTCCAACCAGCTTGATTTTGTTGCTGCTACTACTGCCAGATACAGCAGAGCTAAGACATGTTGCTTTGAGTTACGTCCTAGCAGTTTTTATTTGTGTTGTAACTTAGCTTCTCCACATTAGTTCAGTCAAGCAGTTCTGTGGATATCTTGATGTGTTCCATATTTACATGGTCATAAATATCCTATAAAGAATTGTGTACGATAGTTATTGCTTCTGGGGTTATGACATAGGTTCATTCTAGGGCTAAGACTTTTTTTTATTGGTAAACAGTTCCCAAAATTTAATTATGCATTGGTTAATTGGTTAAACTGATAAAGCAGTTTATAGACCAAATATGTTTGAGGCACATGAACCAAATCATAACAAAAAATGATGTCAGGCCTTCCCTGGAACTTCCATCATGAGGTTAACAAAGTTGGGTGTTTATTAGACAACACAGACCAGAGCTTCTCAATTTTAATGTGTATACAAAATAGGTGGGGATCTTACTAAAATGCATATTCTAATTCAGAAGGTTTAGACTGGGGCCTGAGATTCTGAGCATTTTTCGGAACTCCCCAGTGATACCCATGCTGCTTGTCTAAGAACTACACTTTGAATAGAAAGGAACTAGGGAACTGGCTTAACACCCAGATTCTTGGGCTCTGTACCTCACTTATTAAATTGGAATTTCCATAGCAATCTGATTCTCCTTCTTTAATTCCTCTATTAATTCCAATGAATAGCAAAGTTATAAACCGCAAACCATGAGACACAACGTAAAGAACTCAACGGGGTAAGTCAGAGTGTGATTTCTAATTAATTTTTCTAACATCTAATTTCCTCTTAAGCCTTGTAGTTAGCTCATCAAATTAAGCACTCCTGAGAATTAGGCTTTTAAAGTAGAAGCCTGCTTGGGAATGCAGTGCTCAGTCAGGAGACCCTCTTTTCTCAACTGTCCCCTCAATCCAAGGTAGAATGCTTCTCAGAGCAAGGCTCTAGAAGCATGTGGACACTGTGATGCCAGAAGACGGTCTGAAAGTGCTCTTCCCCACTCCTATCTGTTCCTGTCTTCTCACAGCACTTCAGAGTAGGCTCGGGTCTGAGGCAGAATTTCCAGGGCAGCTAATCCCATCATGTGCCGGGTTTCTTAATGTAAGATATTAATCTATTGATATTCAAAGTACTGTTGAATTTGAAAAATCTAATCGTTTAGTTTTAATATTACTCCATATCATTTTACTCACAGACAGTATTAATAGAGAAATAAAGGCATAATCCTATCACCCAATGAAATTTTTACAGATATTCTTCCATTACTTTTTATGTGCATACATTTTAAAAGAAAATTTTGATAGTACCTTAAGTAATTATTTTTAAATTTTAGATCTGACAAAAGCATTATGGTTATATTTTTAATAGGGTCCTTTTATTTTTTGAAATACATACTGAAATATTATTGATGAAATGATATCTGGAATTTATCTAAAAATAATATGGGAGGTTGAACAGTGGGAATAGAAATGAAACAAGATTGGCCATGAATTAATGACTGTTGAAGGTGGATGAAGGACATGTGAGGTCTCATTATACCTTTCTATCTACTGTTGTACATGTTTAAAATTTTCTTCAATAAAATATAAAAAAATTTAGATCACACTATACCTATAGAGCCAGAAAAATCTTCCTAAAGGAAAATCTGGTCATATTTATTCCCTTCTCACAGACTTTGGTAGTTCCATTGCTCTCAAACTTGAAACAAGTTAATTAAGCTCATATGCCCTATAGATTCTCTCCCTTGTGTAATTCCTCAACTTCATGTTATACCATGTCCCTCTTCATTCTCTGAGCTTCTCTAAGTTGAGTTATTTGCACATCCTGTGACATGCTTTTCAGCTCTGGGACCACATTTTCTTTTTTGCCTGAAACTCCTTCCTTCAACTTCTAATCCCAGTTTTTCATAAATATTTTAATTTATGGTTTCCCTTTGTGATTACTCTTTGTAATTTGGTGTCCATACTTGGTTCACACATTTTTAATCTTCTCTCATATAACTTTTCTCTCTCTTCTTCTACTTTCGTTATTCTTCCAAAGCTTTTTGATATTATTACTATCACCAATGAAGTATAAAACAGTTGAATTTTGCTTTCAGTATTATTGATGGTATTGCTAATTCTGCTATTGCTATTTAGCTTATTTGCCTTCTTTTCTTAGGCCAATCATGCCTTGCTTTGTTCAGCTTATTGTGACATTTGGTATTGAGTATATGTTTTTTTATTTTATTGACAATGAAAATGAGATTTTAAGACTTTCATTTTATCTACTAAATTATTTTTACATGTTTCTCTTACATGTGCATTTTCAGGGCATTGTTTTTCTCATCTTAATTTGCAGAATCTTTTCCTTGATTCTGAATTAGATTGGGTTCCTGCAAATGGAGTCTGAGATGGAAATTTTCATTCAGAGTTGCCCTGAAGAGCACCCTTAGGAACACCACTTCTGAGACGTGAGGAAAATTGGGCAGAGGGAGAAAGTGTTACAATGCAGTTAGAAAAGTGACTTCAACTGTGCCACAGTTTACCTTGAGGGTAGTCTGGAGTGGAGGCAAGGGTGCCAGGTCTTGTATACCCACCCCTGCCTTAATAAGAAGGAGCAATTCCTGGGGTGGATGCAACTTTGAGACCTCAGCAGCTAAAGACCTATCCGCTGGGAGATTAAGTGCCTTGGACCTTAAGGATAGTGCATCAAAGGATCGCTACTATCCACTCAGATCCAATTGCTTCTTTTTGTAATTTCAGCCTGCCTGGGACGACTTTCTCAGGATTCTGACTTGTCTCATTTCCTGGGGAAACTTAAAAGTTGAAGGTTCGTAGAATGGACGACAATCTCTGTTGTTGCAGCTGGTCTAAAAACTCATCACCCCCTTCCTTTGGATCGCCCATTCCCATGGACAGCACCCCTGCTGCCCTATGAGGCATACCTGGTGAAGTGACCCAGACTTAAACCCCCAGGCACCACATCCTTATCGGGCCATGGCCGCTGTAGTTTTTCATTTGTCATCATATTTGGTCACCAGAGAACCAAGAGATACACTTGGATCACCCGAGTGCCAAAGATAACCCTCCCTGTCCTGTGGTACCGCAGGAGCCCCTTGGTGCTGATCAGGTCGGGAACTCCAGTCGGAGCGTTGCTTCTTTCGTTTGTATGCTTTACTTTGGGCATGGGATCCTGAAGTGATTGGGTGGCAACCACATCTTACTGTTCAAGAGAACTCTTCCTCTGTCTCATGGTGGGAGCATTTGCCCCTCTGGGAGCCAGGACGTCTAGATCAGCGTTCCTCAGCCTTGGCACTATTCACATGTTGGGCCAGATACTGTGCTGTGGGGGACTTTCTGGTACAATGCAGGAGATTTAGCAGCCTCCCTGGCCTCTAGCCACTAGTCACCAGGAGCATTTTCCAGTTGTGACAACCAAAAATATAAATAGACATTGCCAAATGCTCCCCCCAGCCCACCCCAGCAGGGGCAGCAAAATCATCTCCACTTGGTCTAGGCCCACAGAGCCTAAATTTGAGGGAATGAGGAGCACAGATTTCCCAGCTTCCCTATTGGGAGTGACAACATTACTATCCCTTTGTTCCAGTACCCATGCACCCTAGTATTCGAGTGCAAACTAATATTCATTAATTTAGGGTGTATACTGTGTCCTCAGGGAGAATGACACAGGGTATCTTCTGTAAACTGGCCTTGCAGCTGAATCTTCAAAAGACCACCCTTCACTCTATTTCTGAATACAGAGCCTCAGGGCAGTGCAGGGGCCAGGGGAAAAATCACGTTGTAGTTCTGTGGGCCTAGTGGACACATTGCGAGCCAGACCTTGCCACAGACTTCGTTTGTTACCAAGTCCTCACACACCTGTTTAACAGTGGCAACATGATGACATTTTGGGTCCTGGGTTATCAGTATCAACTCATACCCTGTGTCCTGGATCTAAAATCCCTATTCCTCTCTCCCAGTACATAGTTGCCAAGTAGATGGTCATGAGTCTCTTTAGAAAAGCACTAGAAATATCATTACCATACACACTTGGCAGTTGTACTGTAGAGTTCTTCGTTATGGGCACCTGGTGCCTCTCCCTCCATCAGTGGATTCCAGTTGTAGTCCTGGCTCATATCTGAAAATGGGATCTGAGAATGTGACATTGGCAGGGGTGCTGCCCTCAGCCTCCTCATCATCCGTCTTCAGTTTTTATTTTTTTGATTTTATTGATTAAGCAGTATTCCTGTTGGCTTCCCTACTATCTTGTGCCTCGGAACACTGTATTCTATTTTTTCCATAGCTCTCTTTAGGTCAGGATCACAGCTGCCACTTAGACCTTGATACTCATCATGATAATTTCTCCCCCCTGAATTCCTGAATGCTGAGCTTTAAGTGGACCAGCTGGACTCTGTTATTTCAGCATCCTTATTACTTTCTGGGACCTTTGTTCTGAATCAGCATTTTCTCTGATGAGCCTAGCCTATAGAGGACAAACTCCAGGGAGCATCTCAATGATTTTGACTCACTCTTCCTTTCTGCTTTGATAAATAAGGTGTCCTTTGGCTCTCCCACTGAACATACTTGGCTGATGGGTTTTTCAGCCTTACCTAGTATAGCCATTGCAGCATACACACCTGTCTGAGCCTTTGGAGACTGTTAAGGACTAAATGTTTGTGTCCTCTCAAAATTTATATGTTCAAGACTTTAACTCCCAGTGTGATGTTATAAGGAGGTGGGGCCTTTGGGAGGTAATGAGATTCAGGTGAGGTTATGAGGGTGGAGTCCTCAAAATGGGATTAGTGCCCTTATAAGAAGAGGAAGAGATGCCAGAGCTTCCTCTCTTTGCTGTGTGAGGATATGGCAAGAAGGTGGCTGTCTGCAAGCCAGGAAGAGGGCCTCACCAAAAATCAATCTGCCTTCACCTTCATCTTGGAGTTCCCACCTTCCAGAACTGTGAGAAATAAATGTTTGCTGTTTCAGTCACTCAGTCTGTGATGTTTTTTAATAGTAGCCCAAGCAAACTAAGACTTAGCCTTTCCTCTAGCATGTAGTTTAGGTCATCACTTTCTCCAAACTTCCAAGGCCATCCTCATAGTCTATTAGCACTGTCTCATGGGGTCCCTGCCAAAATACTAAACCTCGTATTATGGGAGAACTCTGTTATCCAAATTTATGCCTCTCTCCTAGATCCTGCAACCATAGATGTTCTCTTATCTTTCTTTGGTCTGTATGTTACTTAGATTCTGAAGCTTCTTTGGAGTGTGTTCCTTTTCCTCCCTTAGCAGGTCCAAGACTACTTGAATTGGGTATGCTGATATTTGGCCCTAACTATGGTGCTTGTGGCCAAGGAGGGAAGTAAGGTGCACTCTGACTGGCAGAACATAATGTCTTGCAAGGCAAAGGCCTCTGCATTGCCTACAAGCAAGGGGAAATATTAATATTTAACTAAGAGACCGAGCTACTTCTGCAGGTTCAGAGGGTTCAGGGAGATCTGGAGTTTCAGAGCTCTCAGACTCATAAACCAAGATGGTCCCTAACTCAAATCTTGAGTCCCAGTCTCTGTTCTGTCCCAACCTGTGCCTTATCTTGGTGTAGCAAACTTGCCAGGGTTGAGAAATCAAGCCTCTCTGGAACTCTCCTATACTTATGGTTAAGCTCTCTGTCTGATCTTTTTTTCTGCCCTCTAGCTGCAGATGATGGGAATCTTTTTACGGGCAACAAAAGAAGCACTCTTTCACATTTCACCTTAAATTAGTGATCATTCACTTCTAGCTTTTCATTTTTATCTAATACATCAAAAATTCCCAGCAGCAAATACCCAATTTTATACTTAGTGAAATTACTACTTTCCCCTCTCAAATGCTTGGAATATTCCACCAGAGCTTATATTCCTTTCACAGGCATCCGTCCCCATTTGCCACCAGGGAGGGTTTTCACAGTTGCCTCACTGGAGAACACTGTGGGCTATCGATACTCTACTGGCCATCAGAGGCAGTTTCTTCACTATCACCTGGCTGACAGGTGAGTCAAGACTCCAGTTCTCATTTCAGGGTTGGCTTCCAAGGCCATTCCTAACACCAACTCTCTTGAGTCAGGTTTCCTGGAAACAAAATGCAGTCGAGATTAGGGTACAAGAGGTTTTTTGGGAGCACACGTTGGGCCTCTCCTGCAAGGCTGTGAAGGAAGAAAGCAGGATTGAGGAGGGAAAGAAGCTGAACTGCAGTTCAACTCCAGTACTTCAGCTGATCCCACAGGGAGCTTTAGTGTTGGTGTGGCCCTTCAGCGTCATCTCAACTTGAGGCAACGAGGCATCAGGCATTTGTTCACCACCACCTCCTCCCCCAACTCTTAAAAGTGGTAAATTTTATTGTTTTCAAGTCATATCTAAAATACAAACAAGGGGGAAAATATTTTTATTCTTATTACAAGCAAATAAAAATTTTAAAACAACATCATAGAAGGAGAATGAAGATTTTTCTGAAGAGCTCATAGGACAAAAGGGAGAGTTAGAGAACATATAAAACAAAACTTCTTTAAAATCCTTTTTAAAACTCTTTTTGCCCAACATCCCACTCCTCAAAACAGTTGCTACATCTCTTCTATACTCTCATTCTGTTTGCAGATTTAACTATTCTTGGAGCATTTCCAACACCACCTTGGGCTGAGTTCTCCCTTTTTATCTGCATCCATATTTTCCCTGACCATTTCTTTCTTATAAGATAATTTGGCTCTCTCAGCTTTTGCTGTATGCAGCCCCATCCATTGATCTACTTTACTAATGCGGGATCTTCTTTGGGATCCACCTGCCCTAGAATATTCAAGACTGGAGATAATAAATTCTTTGTATTGAATATTTTATCCTCTCCTATCTGCATATGATAATTACAGCTCTCAAACTTTCCCCACAGTGAAAATAAAATCTTTTAGTATTTTACTTGAAAATGACAGATGGTCTCCATTATGATAAGGAAGAAAAATCAGAAGTCATCAGTGTCAAATTTTTAACATTCGAATTGGCAGGAGAAAATCGAAAGCTATCCTCAAAATATAACTGCATTTTTCGCAGAAGTATATTTTAACTGTATATCAAAAATTAAGAATATTTTAAGCAAAACTTTATCTTATTATATGTAGAAAGATTATCGGCTTCACTCTAAATATATACATTTCAATTAAACGGCAGATAATGCAACTCACACTAAGACTCGGTTTTACAGGGTGATTGCAAATGAGAGTGATACCTCCTCTTTGGGATGTTTTAAAACTATTATCTGATCTCTCCCTGACATACTATCTTATTTACTTAAAAAAAGCCGTAAGACATATTTATTAACCTATAGGTGAATTTGGATAGAATTTTTTATGCCAGGAGAGAAAATCAGAAATTGCTAACAATAAACCGCTTGTATTAGATGGAGTCATGATACCAGACACTAATTTGAGAAAATAAGCCAGGTAGGTAAGCAGTCCTCTCCAGCACAAGAGTAGGCTGCTTATCAAAGGTCCCCAGGGGAATTTTTTCAGTGTCCTTTTTCTCATCCTTTCAGGGCCTCTGGTAAGCTGCTTTGGCACTTGTTGGACCCACCCAAGGTTTTCTTTCATGATTTATTTACCAATCCAAAGCCAGCTCTCTTTTGTAAGAGAAACACATTGAGGAGGGAAAAAAAAAAAAATCTGTAATATTGGGGACCATTCCAAATAATTTGTAAAGAAGCCTACAGACTTTCTCCAATGAATTGCACCATCATTCTACACAAAACAAGGATTGCTTCATACTTGATCCACTGCATTTGTACTAATTTTGGCAATAGATTATAAAAATATACCACTCAAACATAATGCAGGCATTCACCACGAAATCTGGTTATTTAGATATGAGCTCTAAAAACCTTAGAGATTATGATGCTTATTGGGTTGAATCAAAGTCTAAGGATAAACACTCTGGAACAAAATTTCCACTCAAATCCTATCAGGCTATTTCATGTATATGATTATTTGTCCAAAGATGCTGAAATAGGGATAAGCTCAGGAATTTTATAAAATGAAAATTACTAGATTTTTCTACTTTAGCAAAGCAGTCTGACTCTATTCAGTTACAGTTTAAGAAAAAAAAAATGACGTGCTTATATCTATAATCGCAAAGTTCAATACAGTAACAATGAGCAGTTCAGACTCCTTCTTTGAAAGTTGTTTGCAGAAATTCATCAGAGGCCTGTAAGTATTTACAGAAGTAGGCATTTCTATATCATGTTTACCTTTGTTAAACATTTTAGGCAAGCAGGAAGATTAGTCCTAGGCCCTCTAAGGAAAAGTCATTTCAAAATAAAAAAAACAGAGAAATTACCTCTGTTTGGATGCCCCCTTTCTTTACTAAGATATAAATTTCACCCTCACCCACAGCAGGTTGTACGTTAGTGAAGGCTGTGCGTAGAGAATTTTTGTTATTTTGCTCTAAATTAAGATTTTATGTAATGAAACTGCTATAATTGAGATTTTTGGTTGATATTTTATTGTCATTTTATCTCATGAACATTTATATAGTGCTAATTATGGTATAATCAAGGCACTGTTCTAAATGCTTTACCAATATTGTCATTTAATCCCCAGTACACTGAAATAGGCACTATTTGATATCCCTAAATTACAGAGAAGGAAACAGGCACAGAGCAGTTAAATAATTTCCCAAAGGTCACACAGCTAGTAACTGACAAAACCAGAATTTAATCCAGGAATTCTCTCTCTGGAGTCCATACTCCTAACCATTGCACGTGCTAGTGAAAAGATAAATTATAAAGCTAGAAATTCTTAAATTTTATGTTTCAAATTCATAGCAAAAATAAAAATCATTTTAAAGGAACTCTACCTGGTTCACTGTTTCCCTCTCCACTCCTCCTACAGTCACTCACAGTGGCCCCAGCGTGTACACTGTGAACCCATAAAACGCTACAGCCCAATGCCCAGTAACTTAACCTTCTCTTTATCAGGCAGCAAAGCATAGGTTTTAAAGGAAGGAGGCTGCTGGAGCTGTGCTTTTGAGTTTGCATCCTGATTCTGCCACTTACAAACCATGTAACTTTGTGCAAATTATGTTTCCTCTTTGGGCCTCCATTTGCATTGCTGAGAAGATTAAAAAAAAAAAACAAAACATGAACAGCACTTAGATAATGAGCACGTAAATATCGTTATCTTTTTTTATTACTTTCTCTTCTCAGTAGGAATGCCTACTTTGTAAGAGTGCTGCAGGTCTTAACTCTGGCTTTCTATAAAACATCTAACTCCGTGCCAGGCGCCTGAATCAATGAATGTGAAATACTTCCCTCCAAAGTTCTGGTCCACTTTCTTTCCTAGACTACGGCCATCTCTCTAGGCTCTTTCTTTCCCAATATTTTAACCAATACTGCAAATTAGCTACAGTTCAAAGTCTAAATTTGAATTATACTGTATCACTTACAGATAAAGTTGTACATGTTAGGGAGCCGTTTGAGGTCCTGTGCACTTTGGTCCTCGCTTCCTTTTTCTGCCTCTCATCCCTACTCTTTCTCATTTACACACATACTGCTCCTGTCACACCTGAGAAGTCACTTATCCAAAGACGTTTTGATACCTCTGGGCTGGTAACCATGCCTTTCTTGCTGCTTGGTTGCCCTCCTGGCTAACGACTCTGGCCACAGGCCCCATTCAAAAGTTCTCTATGGGGGCTTCCCTGGTGGCGCAGCGGTTGAGAATCTGCCTGCTAATGCAGGGGACACGGGTTCGCGCCCTGGTCTGGGAAGATCCCACATGCCGCGGAGCAGCTGGGCCCGTGAGCCACAATTACTGAGCCTGCGCGTCTGGAGCCTGTGCTCCGCAGCAAGAGAGGCCGCGACAGTGAGAGGCCCGCGCACCGCGATGAAGAGTGGCCCCCGCTTGCCGCAACTAGAGAAAGCCCTAGCACAGAAACGAAGACCCAGCATAGCAATCAATCCATCAATCAATCAATCAATAAAAAAATAAATCTTTAAAAAAAAAAAAAAAAAAAAGTTCTCTCTGGAGCCTGTTCAGTTTTTTGGGACAGTTTATTATTCCTTTATCTGTGCTCCAAAGGCACACCACTTACAATCTTCCAATAGTTCTAATCATCCTCCATTGTATTTTATACTTAGTTGTATACCTATTTGTGTCACTGTGTAGGGAGTGAAGGCCTTGCACTCTCCTCTATACCAAGAACAATGCCTGGTGTGTAAGAAGTTCTCAATAAATATATCACATGCACAAAATATGGATTGAACACTTAATGATTCCTCAAGGACAATTTGAAAAAGGTAGCTATGTCAGAAATACAGAAGGGAAACAAAAACTTAATATTTACACTGGAAAACTGGTTGGCATTCAACTTCTAAAAACAAATTTAGAAGAAAAATAATATGAAGCAGATACTCAGTTAATGGGAGCAAGATGGAAAATGCTACTGCCAAACCATATTTAAGAGTAATCAAGTTCTCTAAATTGAGCGTAAGTCTGAAGCATGATCAGGTTAACAAAAAAGAAAAGGCCAGTGTTATTTTGACTGAATTGAAAACAGAGTGTGGGGAAATTTGTGTTTTTCCCTTGGAGAACTGGGTGCCTTTATTTCCTCAAGTTAAGCCAATTTTGTGCCATACTTTAGCTGATGCTTCAGATCTTTATCAGTACTTTATCAGTACTACTTCTTTCCCTGTGTCATTACTGCCTTGTTCTGTTCTCTGCAAAGTAGTTGCTTACTCACCTAAAATTTTGTGTTAATGGACATTAGTATAATATTTTCCCTTATATTAAATGTGTGTTTCCTAGAGCTTTCTGGATTTAGAGACTCACTTCAAGATAAACTAAGGGTTGGATTTCCCTTACACTGACCATGCAAGGTGGTCAGTCATCAAACTCAGTATCTATTATGTGTCCGCCATCATAGGATACAGCAGTGTCAAAAGAAAACCCTAACCACTTTCCGCCTGGAGT
Organism: Eschrichtius robustus; assembly: GCF_028021215.1. Lineage (NCBI taxonomy): Eukaryota > Metazoa > Chordata > Mammalia > Artiodactyla > Eschrichtiidae > Eschrichtius > Eschrichtius robustus. Next base: position 49,943,682 of record NC_090831.1, on the reverse strand, counting down.
TCACAATGAAGTAAGGAACGCAAACATCTAAGTGTAGGTGAGCTATGTGTTACAGAATAATGCTGTGTATACTCGAGCTTACAACCTAGTTTTAAGGATAAGAAAAGTATCATTTAAAAAGTGATGTTTAAGTATAGTTTTAAAACACAACTTAGAATTAGCAGAACAGAATAACAAAGGTTGGGGGAGGTATTTTTGGATGACAGAGAGGAGCTGAGGTAGAGGGAACGATATCATACGTGTAGACTTTAGAAGCCTACACTTCTGTCTGAGGGACTATGGAAGAAATTAAAAGAAGTCAGCATTTTTGCAGAGGAAATAATGAAAAAAATAATAAGATATATAAAGCTAGTGATAAGGACAAAATAATTTGAGGTCTTCTAGTTCGCTTCAGAATTTTGGACTTGATCCTAGAAGCTGTACCTTCTTTCCTCTTACAAAGAACAGATTCCCCCTGCAGTTATCAAAAGCCATCTCATCTAGCATTCCAAAGACTTTATTCCTGCAATCAATACTCTCTCTCCTGAATCTTTTTTTTTTCCCCTACTGGATTATTATTTCTATAAAAATATGAATACACCATAAGAGATCACATATTAAAGAATAAAAAACTCATTCCCCCATTTTCTCAGCACCCCTTATAGAAAATCACACTCAGGCATTTGTCTATACTCACTGTCTATACTTTCTCACCAATCTGTACCACTTCAACGTAATTTTACCAGGATTTTGTCCCCATGCTACACTAAAACCACTTTGGCAAAGTGATCAGTGACCTTCATCACACACATGCCAGCTAATCCAGTAGCACTTAACAAGCTTGCATCTCACTCTTTATACATTTCTGTCAGATGTCCGACATTGGTCCACCACCATATTCCTCACTTGACTGAGTCCATACCTAATGCTATTGAGGCCATTGTCACTAGCCGTTCGTGAGATGAAGAGTGTGGTGGGACTCACAGTACACCAATAGCTTCCTTTACAAATCCTTTCGATACTCTTCTCCCTGATTTTCCAATCCTGAACGTTTGATACCCTAAAGGTAGGTAAAGGTTTAAGAGTTTTCAAACAGGTTTTCACCCACCTATATTTGATGTTTCTGTATAGTTTTCTCACGTTGGGATGTACCGTCTCTGGTCTGAATGCCTCAGATAAACTGAGATGAGAAAAATTTCATTTTAATAACTGTTACCCATGTATCTTGAGATGGATCACAAATCTTCACTTAGAACAACGAATCGATCTACTTTGGGGCTCTCAGTTCAAAACTCCTTAGGGACTCTTTCCTCTTTGATCATAAAGTTGCTAGGTAGTGAGTAGTTGAGAAAGTGCCAACATGTACTAGTCTCCACAATGAGGGCACTTTTTCTTAACAGGTGAGTTCCAAACATAGGTTCACAGAGAGCAGCATGCTTGCCCTACTCCAAGTCTCTTTATATAAGTAGAGTAGAAACATATGGATGAAAAAAAAGGAAAAAAAATGGCTGTTCTGCTAATGCACGTAAGAGAACCATTCCACTCACATAGTTAAGCCTGTAGTGGACTGAACTTCCTAAGTATGGACAAACCTGGTTACTGTGAGAGTTAGGCCCTGGTGTGTTATCTTGGGAAAAAATACACCCCGCAGAGTAAATTATGAAAGACTAAAAATATTGGAGAGGAAAATAAAACAAGGGAAAGGAAGAAAGATGGCTCAACTCAGTGATTTGCAGCTGTGTTTTTCTTAATAGCAAAACCCAGTGTAAACTGCAGTATGATTTCCCATTTCTCTGATAGTAGAAGCAAACATACATGTGGAGTATATAGTAAGATATATGTTTCATATGTAAAAGCATAATTATTTTACACATTAGAAAACAAGCCTTATTTTTAAAAATACCATTTTTTTTGTTATAAAGGGGAATAACTAGAAACAGTGCTGTTATTAGTACCACTCCAAACAGTTACAGACTTTCAAAGTTTGCATAGCTTTTAAAATGGACCATGTCAAAATCATTTAAGAAAAATGTAGATTATAAAATGTCACATTAGAGTTGTGCCATATCCACTTATGGTATTTTTCACTTATATTCGTAGTTAAATGTTGTCAAATTTTATGACAAGCCTCAGAGATACTGTGGTAATAAGGATAAAAACTTATTGCTGAATAAATTTTAGATATGATATATGGAGGGGTTTGATCGATACTCTCCATCCATTACATAATTGGGTGGCTATCATGTAATGTTGCAAACCTACCATTACTTAAAAAGTAACAGCTTTTCCTATTAATATTTCATTCCACTTTTTTATCAGATGCACTTACCTTGAGTATATTTTATAATTTAATTGTTTGCAATGACCATGGGCATCAACAAGACAACACAACTATATCATTTTATTTCTATACTAACCTCATACCCATACAGCTCAAGTGGCTGTCGTACCACTGACATTTTGACATGTTATGGGTATACCTATACACCAATGCATCTACAATATTGCATATATCTGTTAATCAAGAGCAATATCTATGCAAGCTCTGGTACTGCCATTTCCTTTCTTCGACTAGTTTATTTTTTTGGCTGCATTGGGTCTTCATTGCTGCGCACGGGCTTTCTCTAGTTGCGGTGAGCGGGGGCTTCTCTTCATTGTGGTGCACAGGCTTCTCGTTGTGGTAGCTTCTCTTGTTGTGGAGCATGGGCTCCAGGCGCGTGGGCTTCAGTAGTTGCAGCACGCGGGCCCTAGAGCATGTGGGCTTTGGTAGTTGCTGCGCGTGGGCTCAGTAGTTGTGGCTCGCGGGCTTAGTTGCTCCGTGGCACGTGGGATCTTCCCGGACCAGGGATCAAACCGATGTCCCCTGTGTTGGCAGGCAGATTCTTAACCACTGCGCCACCAGGGAAGTCCCTCTTGGACTAATTTAAAGAGAAGAATAATGAACACCTGCTGAGGTATAAGGATGGGAATATGAGTAATGGATTAAGCAAAAGCAAAGGAAAAGTGAATGCATATGTTGTATCTTGCAGTACATCTTGATTAATACTTTGTAATTAATTAGTCAAGGGTCTATGATCTTAACATGTCCTGCTTTATCTAATGGCACAGTGTGCTTCACCTCTGTTAGATCTTTACTATTTTCTTCTTGTTGACTGTCTTCCCTACTAAGCTGGATTTCTCTCTTTATACGTGGCACTTAGTACCATGGGAATAAAACACAGTATAAAAATAATGATTTTGAACTGTATTAAAATAAACAAAATTATAGTATTAAATATTCTTTTCAGTCAGGACAGTATCCAGAATAAAACCTTATTATTCCAGTAGTACAAAGCATTATCGCCTATAAAATACTGTTTATAAATAAGTGAATAACATCTTTAGATGTGGATGAATAGAGTCAAAGAAAGAGGGCATTTACCACGTTCCAATTGCTCTTTGTCCAGTTGCTCATTTCTCCAGCTGGTACTGGAGAAAAGAGATTTTGTTCTAAATTGTTAAGAACACATGGGGGAAAATATGAGAATTTGGAATTTTTAGCTGAACCCTAACCTTTAGGCGTTTGTCTTTGTTTATTCTTGGCAAAATGCAATCCTAGTTTGGAGATAAAAAGGGTTAACTGGGCTATTAAAAGTCTCCTTGAACGTCTCCTTGAAAGAGCTCTTAAATGAACATTTTCACAATTTAAATATGAATGAATGAAACCATGTGGGTTACTTTCCTTTAAATTACACATGCATTTAGAAATTAAGGGAAAATACATACAGAAAACAAATTATAGGTTTCATCACACTCTGTATTGAGGGGTCAATATGCCGTTAACATGTCTACAATTAGTTTAAAATTTAAATGTATCTAAAGCAGAAGAACAATCACTAGATTAGAATAAAACAAAAAAAAACTTTACCATAATACAAATCCTCAGTGTCACCAAAAATTAGTTACTGACTGTACATGATAATGTATCATAAAATGCTACCCAGATCCAGTCTCTCCTTTCTGGGAGTTTATAATAACTCACGGACATTGTGAGATAAGTTCATTCGTTCTTCCTAAAAAAGAACATTAATAATATTTACAGCATGTACAGTGTACCACAAGGTGCGTTGTTCTTTTCAAGACTGCATACTTGGCTGGAGAAGAACCATAGACACACCAAGTCAAAATCTGTAATGAGAGAGAGATATGGATGGGGAATTGAGAGCTTTTTTCTGTCACAGCTGAAAGAGAAATCTGTGAGATTTATTTTTAAATGACGACAAGATAGTGGCTTGTCAAGCTACAATTTGGAGGGACATTCTAAGTACATGGTGCTGCTAATCAAATCGATTCAGTGCACATTTACTGAGTCCTGGCTATTGTACGGTGCTACTAGTAAACAGTCCCTACAACGGGAATGACTGGGGACTCTGCTTTCAAGACGTATCTAATGGAGTGATGAATCTTGGAAAGAAACAGAGAAATCAATTGTATTTTTTGGACGCAAGTCATAAGTCATTTTAGGTTCTCCGAAATGAGATGGGAGACACAAAATACAATATGAAGAAATTTCTAAATGGCAGGAACCATGTCCCAGGTAAAATCAGTGAAGTGAGGCTCACATAGACATGTGGCCAGCTACAGTTATTACATATGTTTATCCTCACTTCCCAGTCAGGGTTTTCTTCTGGGTTATTGATGCAAGCTGCCAGAATTGTCCCTGTGGATACTGCTTTTTCTCATATCAGGAATCACATTCACAAGTTTATTTTAAATTGTGATGCAAGAGTGCCTTCTGGGTGAGCCGTTTCTTCATAGCCATTGCCTTACTTCTTCTTTAGAACATGCTGCTTGGCACTTGATACCTCAATTCAAAATTCAATACCTCAGTTTTTACAGACATCATAAGAAATTTCTTTTTACTATAGCCATATATACATCAATTAAATTGAGAAAACATATTTGTTTTTGACGTTTCAATCTCAGTACAACCAGGTTCCTATTTCTCCTACATTTATCTAAATGGGATACTCTGCCTTGGACTAGGTGTTCTAAGTATAATGAATTTATAGGCACAATCTTTGATGTATTGGTTTCTTCCAGGTCTTTTAGGAACTCAGAGTCAACTCACATCCATCGATTTGGTCTTCATTTGCAGAAAAGCACAGACGAACAATGATAGTTCTTTCTTCAAGCACATCAAACAAACTTGTTACCAGGGCCAAAACCTAACTGATCTCTAAGGTTTGAAACTTGAGCCAGATTCTGATCTCACTGGGAAGGATTGAGGTATCCAAATTAGACCCATGCACAAAGCCTCTATTCTAAACACTAATGGCAGTGTTCTTGTGTCAGTTGAAGGCCCTACGGGTCTCTCACAATTCTCAGCAATGAAACAATATGAAGTTTTGAAAAAAAGAAATCTCATTCTATGTATATTGTTTCCCAGAAGACAGCACTCAGTTGACTCAGTGCTGGTGTCTGGAAATGAAAGAAGTACCCATGACCTCTAGTTCTGAGTGAAATATTCTCTTCCCAAAGGAAGCCTCTTAACTCAGTATGAGTACCTGTTTATTGCACTAAGTTCTAAAGAGGGCAGGGCAGGTGAGACAAGCAGACTTTGGTGCACAGTCTTTCCTGTCATCTTCATCAGAGTATGTTTGATAGCAAGTAACTGAAACCTGCTCAAGCAGGGGGATTTTCTGCAAGCTCATGTTGGGTATCTCATGAAACACTAAAGAAAGAAGCACAGCTGGGCTGGCTTAGGATAAGAAATGCTTGCTGGAAAGTCATCAGGGATTGAGCAAGTTACTCTTGAGTTAGTATGGGATTTTATAGTGGTTAACAGCGTGGAATCTGGAACCAGGCGTCATGAGTTCAAGTCCCAGTTCCTCCATTTGCTTGCAGTACTTTTTTGAAACATAATCTCTCCCTGTCTCTTCTTTCTTCAGCTATAAAGTGGGATAATATTAATTCCTGCTATAGAGGATTGTTGTTGGAGTTAAGAAATACAAAGGGTATGTAGTACCTGGCATGTGTAACTGCACTCAATAAGAGGTAATCACACTAATAACCTATTTATTGACAATGTGACATTTATTTTATTACCTGTGGGCAATTATCCCTTCAATACTTACTTTTAGAAAAAGCTATCCCTTAACATAAAATATTAATAAACTGAATGAGTCAAAAAAGGGGTGGGACAGGGAACAACTGAGTAAATTAAAAGAGTAACATTGAACAAAATAGCACGTGATACAGAATATCCATGAAATAAGGTTCATATAAGATCAAACGCATTCAAATTGGTGGTTTATTTTATGTTGCACAAAAATTCTACATCAAGTCTTTCTTTCTGTGACTTTAGCCTGTATCAGTTACAAGTCAGCAAGATGTTTTGTCCTTTTAAAAAGTATAAAAATGGTTATATCAAATAAAAACCTGTTACATACAGTAACATTTGGCAAGTAAAAGAGAAAAAATCATAATATTGATAAATCCATTGATTTTTATGTGTGTATGTATACATACAAATGAAGGACATGCCCACAAAGATATGGCAGTGTGTTAGCCTTCTAGAACTTAAACCTAAAACTAGGGACTTGAGGGAGAAGAAAACGCCTGAATTAGCTGAGGTATCCTGACTTGACTGAGTTAGCATGCAGCAACTGAGTTTTCACTGTCAGGCAGAATGGGGACTCAAGAAACAAATTAAGTTCAGTTTTTATCTTTTTTTTTTTTTTTTTTGCATAAAAACTTCTTCATAGCAAAGAACATCATAAATAAAGTCAAAATACCAAAAAGCCATAAAAGTTTATTTAATTTGGCTACATATAATTATAACTTCTATAACTATACCATTAACAAAGTCAAAATACAAACAAAACACTGAGAAAAAGTCTTTGCAATGTGTTTCACAGAAAAGGACTAATCTCCTCAATATATAAACAGCTCATAAAAAATCAGTAAGAATAAAGACATACAGCCCAAAAGAAATATGATTCAAGATTAGTCACAGAAAAGAACTTTGGAAAATTTACCCAGCCTCATTATATAAATTGTATTCTAATGTCATAAGCCATCTAAACAACATGCTTTGTTTACGAGTCTGTGGAGAAACACACACTCTCATGGAAGTGGAAGTATAGTTTTTTGTTTTACAAACCCCGTGGACTATTAAGCAACGTCTCTTGAAAATACAAATGCATATAAATTTGATCCTGCATTTCATCCAGATTTATTTGCATGTACGTGAAATGAATGTGTTTTCTTATTATAGTACATCATTTTCTAAATAGCAAATTATTAGAAAAAGTTCAATGTCTATCAACAAAGGACCAGTTAAATAAATTATGGTAAATCAAAAGAATGAGAAAATATTTTATATATTTGTTCTGTATGAAGCTATGTAAAACAATCTACGAATATTATATGGAGAGATCTCTTAAGTGAAAAATATTTACTACATACCTTTTTATACACTTTGAATTTTCAACCATGTTAATGCATCACCTATTCAGAAAATTAAATTTTGAAAATTAGAGAAGTTATGGTAGTACTCACAACAAATAAAATCTAATTAGAGAGTTGTTCCATCATTGCAGGAGCAGTGAAGCAATATGTTTGTTCAACCTTTTTATTATGAGAAAACTTCAAATTAAAATCATGCTGTGATACCGTTTTTCATTTATCAGACAAGGAAAATCTAAAATTGACAATTCACAGTATTGGTGAGGCTCTCTGGAAATAGACACTTGTACATAGCTGGCAGAAGTATGAGCTGTCTGCCTACTATATAGCAACATCCTCACCTATTTCTTTCTTTCTTTTTTTTTTTTTCTTTTCTTCCAGCAGAGCCTCCCACTATAATAGCTGAACATATTAGCTACTTGCTTTCCCAGCAATGTGTAGTTAGAGCATGGGCATATATAAACTAGTAGAGACAAATAGAACCTGAGAGGATGTCTGGGATTTGGGGTTGTTATTCCCCCTTTCTAATAGAAAGGAACACACAGATGGAGAATATTTTCCACTCCATATGACACCTTTGACTGTGGTAACTATCTTGGACTATAAGGAACAAGCTAAAAATGCCATGCTTTCAGATTTTGTGTTATATGTAAAGGACATTTCTGTCTTTTAGCCACTTTTAGTTGGGTATTCTTATTTATAGCTGTAAGCATTCTGATACCTGAAGTTTCTCAGAAAGCAGATCAAATGCTAATAAATAGAGCAACTTCAAGTTATGTTTGTAACTGTTCTCCACAGGTCAAAAGTGGAAAATTAGAGAAGTGAGAGAGGGCGAGAGAGCATTAGAAGAAGGTGCAAACGTTGCAATTTTCTATAGGTGTGCATTGCTTTGCTTTAGCAACACCGTTCCTTACTTGTGTGGTTTAAGAACATACGGTTTTAATCTCACCATCAAATATAGTTTGTGGGCATAACAAATGCTAGTATAGTTTACTGAATGAATGTGGAATTCGAGAAAATAGCTTCTCAATGAACAAAGGTAACACTGAGTTTTACATCTTTCTCGATTTTGTCTATTTCAGGTGTCAGCACCTCTTTGTCATTTAGACCCCTAAAAATAGGGATCATTCAAAGCAGAATAACATTAGTGGTCTCTCCTAAGTTATCCACTAACCAGCAATTAACTTATGAAAATCCAGTTCATCTACGATCCTATGAAACCCTTGCAAAATTACTACTGCCTTATAAACTCAATAAATTTAAATTCTAAGCAAAATTTGTTCTTAGGCTTTCAATTCTATAGACTAAAAAAAAAATCCCAACAATTTTGTTTTTCTCTAAATCAAGTGATGCTACCAACTGACAGATTGTTGGTAAATTTACAGATTGTTGGTAAATTGTAAATTTTACAGTTAATTTGTCTTTGTTACATACAAACTATTTGTATGTAACAGACAAATTAACTGTTAAAATTTACAAAGAGAAATGTAAGTAAAGATTTCTGTTAGGAATGTCTGAACCAGTTGTAATCAATCAAAAAGCTGATTAAAATTATTAATTTACTAGACTATGAATTACTTCTCTAGCTCTAATTTTCTGTACTGTAAACACTCATTTGCCATGAAATTAATAGTATGAGCCTGAAACTGGAAAATTCTATGTCAACCAATATCCAAATATGTATATGGGTGTGTGTATATATATCTATATATATATTTTAAATTATGAGTATTAAGGACTTACTGATTCCTTCATTTTGCCATTTCATTTATGGCCAAATCATACTTCTTATGTAAATTTATTTTCATGCAACTAGAGTTTGAGATACATTTTTCCAAAACCTTGTAAAATCTAGATGAAATTTGGAACCATTTTATTTGCAGTGGAAATGGCATCTAAGAAATTATGAAATTTCACAAATATTTAGGGTCTCATTTTCCAGAATTACATGAAATATTTAATGTAGAACTTAGTAGAACAATTAAATTAGTTGTTAAATATTAAATTCTATGCTGGCCATTCAAAATATGTCACTCTACTTGTTGTCTATAATGATATATATTTTTGTCTTTATACTTAGATATTTTAATCAGCGTGAAATCCATATTGTATCTTTAGGAGGAACAGAAGTTTATAAAATTATGTAGCAGATTTAGTTGATTCCCTTTACCTTAAGGAAACAAATTGTGCATTGTCTCAAGCAGGGAACAGAGGTAAGGCATGCTCTGAGGGAAAGAGGAAGAAGAGGGGGGCATAGTAAAAGCCACTTGTGATCTTTTAAGCGACTCGGTTATATCTGAGGGGGAAAAAATCACAAATTCAGCACACAAAGCATTAAGGGATAATGTGGATTTCTCTGAATGAGTCATGGGAATATGCAGGTGGAGGCAATTGTCATCACATATCACAAACAAAACCTCCCCCAACCCCTCCTTGGGCATCTCTGGCTTGTTACAAGCTCTAGTCCCTGAGGCTGATGACTTCCATCTTGTTCTCATTCTCTCCTTCTGCCCAGACTTCCTTCTTCACAGGCCCGTCCTACCAGAATTCCCTTTCTCTCCTCCCTCAGCCTCTCCTTTTTTCTGCTTTCCTATCCTACCAAGCAAAAAGTGGCTCGGCTATGAGCCCAATTTAGATAGTGTTTTTCCTCTAACATGGCTCCTGAAGGAATGTGTGTTTGTCGGGGGTGGAGGAAAGTCTCAATTCTTCTGCTGTATATAATGTCTTATGTATATTTGTGAGAATGTATTTGTTGCATCTATCCTGTGTACCTAGCCCTGTGCTCAACAACAGTGATACACAAATAGATATGTAGATACCTATCTATATGAATATATACACACATACATACATATATCTACATATAAATACACACACATATATACACAAATATACGTATATTTTAATACATGTATATTATATAATATTCCCATTTCATTTCATATAGGACTAACTTTTTTTTATAATTAAGACTTGTACTCAAACACAGATTACATGCTTCCCTAAGTGGTTTCACCTCCCTTTCAAGAATGCTTTGATAAGATTTTTAAAGTAATTTTATTAGTCTTACACCTGATACTCATACTCATCATTATTCTCTTGCTTTCTCTGGGTTCATCTTGTTTCTGCTTCTTGGACCCTACAATGGTCACTACACAATGAGCCTCACAAAAAGTACTGTATGCAGAAGTATAGAATTCCAGAAGGAATGTATTAAAATAATAGTCAAAACAAGCCCCAGCTTCATTCCCAGCTACTCTTATTTTGTTAAGCTCTTTGTTCATGGTTCATGATGAGCATAATCTCTTGTCTGTTCTGCTATGACAAGAGCCCCAGACTGCACAACTTTACCATCATTTCATTCCGGTTGCCCAACCAGTTCAACTTTCCACACATGTGAACATGTACTGGTTTTACAATCTTGAAGGATGAAACAGTTAAACTTAGTTTTCCCAGACCCTTCCATTCTATTTTATTTCTACCCCCCACTTTACTAGAACCTAACTCATTCCTTCTTGTCCTTTTCTTAGTAAGAATGGTCATATTTCAATCATCTTCCCTTTATCTGAAGGCCATTATATATTCATTTTTTCCATTCTGTGTAATTGTATCCCAAACCTTTTGTCATTTTAAGAGCATACCACAGCTAAGGAATAACTAATTATTATTCAGTGCGATATTGCATTATGATTTATTGCCTTTCCTTTCAATTTCATCTATATTTTAAAGATAAACATAGAGAACTTTCCAAAATGTATCTAATTTTAAACCACTACCAGTATTCATGGGCGTTTAACCAAAGTTTTCACGCATTCTGAAATACCCTCAAATATCTCTAAGGAGTGTGTCTTCACGGGATGTTTTTTCACTTCCATGTACAAAGCAGTAGTGTGAGTATAATTGGCAGAGAACCTTAACAGAATAAAGCTTTGTTTCAGTTAACCAACAGGAGCAATAGGCTTTCTCAATTTCAACGTCTTTTTTTTTTAATATCACTCACCTACTCCAATTAGAAACATAAGGAAAATATATTCACTGTCCTTGGGCTTTCTAAGCTTGCATTAGTCCATGGAATAATGAAAAAGAAATGTCTTAGTTACACATCAGTGAAAATACTTGATTAAAATTTTTTAAGTGAATTTGTATAGAGGCACATCTAAGTATGGTATTTGTGTCACAAGGATTGGGTAATACCACTAACAACTACAATTATTTTTAGGTCTTTTACATCATTAGCCGTAATGCACTTGAATGGTACACGCATCTTAGTACCGGTAAGCAGTTCAAATGAGTATCACTTTATGACAAAATTGCTTAGGGTAAGTGAGTTTCCTTTTCCAAATAACTTTCTTTCAGTACTAAGGGGGAAGGAATTCATTAGAAGTCATGGAACATTCACTGTCGAGCCATTTCCATTTTCTGAAGGTAGAAACAGGTCATTAAAAAAACATTATGGGTAATGGTGGAAAAGCAACAAGAGAATGTTGTCTCACAACCCATGGGAGCATGGGAAGGAAGAAGCACCAAAGTAATCAGAAATTGTTTAAGGCAGCTCTCTTGTGCCAAAAAGAAAAAGAAAGAAAGAATGAGGGAAGGGAAGGGAAAGAAAGTGAAGGGAAGGGAAGGAAGAATAGCCTATAGTGTCTCATGAGATATGCCTTTACCTCTCTGGTCCTTAGATTCCCCTGCCCCTGCTACACACTCACTCTGCATTCTATAGATCTATTCCAGTTGGGAGTTGCAAATAATTTTTGTCATGTGATTCTTTCCTCTACTCTTCCACGAAAAACCTTCTTACTCAAAAATTTAAGAAAAATAAAAAACTTTTTTGAATGATACTGTGACAAGAGGACTTAGAAAATGAAAGTCTTTTATTCTCTTTCTTTCCCTTCCCCTTTCTTCCCTCTCTCCCTTCTTTGCTTCCTGTCAATCATCTACTGATGTATAACACATATTCCTCATTTTGTTATATTATATCATGCAATTTAATTCAGTTAGATAAACATTTACTAAGTGTTATGTACAAGGCACTTAGCACTTTTAAGATAAATCTTAGAATTTTGAAGGCCAGGGATGAAAACATCCACAATCAAGGATAAAAGGCAGCCAGAGCACGCTACTTCTCTGCCAAGCAGAAGTTCGTATGAGCCCTTGTATGTACAGGCTCTCATTCTTTCCATGGTATTCACTTGGTTTAGCACTTAGGGCCTTTATTTTGAAGATCTCTGTGACTGTGGTTATGTATCCAAATCTTACTTGTTTTGATTGCTTGATTCCCACTATTGACCCATTTAGGACATTGCATTTATTCTTTCCACCTCCATGAAAGTTTATTAAAGCCCTTCTCTTCTGAGTGGGAGGATTTAAGATACTCATTAAACTTGGACTATATTATTGCTATCAAAAAGCATTATAGTAGAGCCTTACGTTATTGTGTACAGTAATCCATTACAGGGGGATTAAAGCCTCCTGTGTGAAAGGCAAAAGTAGAAAAACTTTTCTAAGAACATATAGAAAGACGTTTACATGGACTTGGGACAGAATAAGATTTTGCAACAAAACAGAAAAGTGATAACCATAAAAGAAAAGATCGATAAGCCACAAAATTCAATTAAGAACTTCCGTTCTTCAAAAGACACCATAAAACAATGAAAAGACAAGCCAGACACTCTGAAATATATGACTGTTCAGAAAGAACCCATACCAATCCCTAGACAAGTGCACAAAATTCACGAACAGCAGGACGTTGATGCTGGGGGAGGCTGTGCACGTGTGGGGTGGGGAGTACGCGGAAGTCTTTGTACCTTCTCCTCAGTTTTGCTAGGGACCTAAAAATGCTCTAAAAAATAAAGTCTATTTTAAAAAATCATGAACAAGCATTTCACTGAGAAGGAAACATCAAAGATCTTAAACATGGGAAGATTGCTATTGATTAGAAATGTGCATATTCAGACTGCAATTAGTCACCATTTCCATTTATTCCCCCGAATTAGCAAAAGTCAAAATATCTGATGATGCTGAAGGCTGGTGCGCATGGGAATCAATGGAACTCTTTTATACAGTTGGAAAGTATGTGTATTATGCAACCATTTTGAAGGATAGTTTAGCATTGCCTTGTGGAGATAAACATAAGCATTTTCCACAACCCAGTGTTTTACTCTTGCAAGATGTGCCAGGATACAGGTACTTAGATGCTGCAATAGCTAAAACTGGAAACAATTCTCATGTCCTTGAAGAAGACAATATATAAACAAATCATGGTATATAAATAATGAAGTATTATACAGCCATTATTGAAAGGATTAATGAAAATAAATGAAATATAACTATCTTCAAAAACAGAATAATATTAGAAATATATATTTGAGGAAAGATATGAATTACAGCAGTAAGGTAACATTTTTATTGAGCTCAAAAGCAAACAAAATCTAACAGCATATAGGTTGTCTATACATACGTAAAGTTATAGAATAATTTAAACAGAAAAAAAAGGAAAAGAAATGATTAGCTCAAAATTCAGAATAATGATGGAGTCTGAAGGTGAGACAATGGGATGTAGTTGAGAAGCATACACAGCTGGGTATAAGGGATTGGCAGTGTTCTAGATCCAAAGTTGGGTAGTGACAATAAAAGATGTATACTTTGGTATTCAGTTTCTTAACTTCTGTGAATACTACATGTGTTTTTCCTGAGGAATTACCTGTCGCGTGGATACATTTTCACAATATCCATTTATTGCAGTGATTAATTACCAATAAAATATATCAAGTATTTATAAAATTTAAGGGAATGGCAGATTCAGAGAACACATTTGTCACCTTGCAGTTTTACCTCTTTTAAAGATAACAGACAATTGTAGCCAAGCAAATAAAGAATTTATTTTTCAAAAGATTAAATCCAAACTGTACAAAATTCAACTCTAAAGCTTATTCTATCCAAATATAGGAATAAAAATCAGAATCGATTCTCAACTTTAGACTTTCTAAAAAATTATATAATAGCAATCAGGAGAAGTTCTTGTTCAAAAGTACAACAAAGCAGTGGTACCTCACCCTAGGCCTTAATGCAAACTTTGATTCATTTGACTCCAGTGATGGGAGTCAGTGCTTATGATTCTAGTTGATCTTATCATAGACTCGTATCTACTCTGTCACGGGTGGATGACTTGTGCAGTCTTTGAGTCTTCTCTTTCTTTGGCCCAGTTATGCTAAAAGCTGGAAGATTCAACTATATTTTACTGATTTATGAGGAAAATAGACTTTGGAAGACAGTGGTTACTCATGCCAGCCCTGCTCTGGCTAGGTCTTCCCAGATAATACTGTAGAATAGAAAATTGCTATTTGGGGAGTTCCCTCAGTGTGCTAGGAATTGAAACTAAGACAATTTGGGCAAGGTCAACTGAGGTATGGGCTTAAACTATAACTACACTATATATATATATATATATATATATATATATATATATATATATATATACACTATACACTATATATATATATACTATACACTATATATATATATGTATGTATGTATATACTAGAACATTTTTCCAAGACACAGGAATACTTGTTTATCATTTATTAAAAAGAAATTAAACTTGATTCAGAGCTGGGCTGGTTTCCACCAAAGTGTTTATAATATTTTTTTTTACAAAGCCAGCAGGAAAAAATAAATTCAAAAATAAATCAATTTTGAGATAGCTTGAAATAATGAGTCAACATTTCCTTTCAATTATAGGAAATGTATTCCTTATAGAGAGAAAAAGTGTCTCTGACTCTGTACCCTAAATTACTTCTTTTATAACGTTTCATTTCGGGGGAAGTTCCTGCCGTTCAGACTGGGCAAACAATCTTGCAACTCCATAAGAATTTTTAGTTATAAAAAATGTGTTTTCTGGGCTTCCCTGTGGCACAGTGGTTGAGAATCTGCCTGCCAATGCAGGGGACACGGGTTCGAGCCCTGGTCTGGGAAGATCCCACATGCCGCAGAGCAACTAGGCCCGTGAGCCACAATTACTGAGCCTGTGCGTCTGGAGCCTGTGCTCCGCAACAAGAGAGGCCGCAGTAATGAGAGGCCTGCGCACCGCAATGAAGAGTGGCCCCCGCTTGCCACAACTAGAGAAAGCCCTTGCACAGAAATGAAGACCCAACACAGCCATAAATAAAATAAATAAATAAATAAATGTTAAAAAAAAAAAAATGTGTTTTCTGCAAAAGCCACCTAACTAGAAGCGTAGAGAATGTCATTACAGTAAGTTGAAGCACCCTCCTCCTCATCTGTGGGCATGTGGGCATACATTGTTTAAGCTGTAGACCAGGAAATCGGCCTACAACCGGGTGTGGAGCTATAATATTTACATATTCAGATAATTCTTCCTTCTCAACAGAACTGGTGATAGATATAGAAGAAGGTGTTATGAGTATAGCAAATACAATAGATTTACTTAAGTAAAATAAAAAGTCATTGAGCAAAACCTTGTTCATTTAGTGTTTGTCACATCATAGAAATTATATATAAAATCAGGCAAACCCAACTTGCCCTGATGCAGCTATAAGAGCAAATAGTTGAAAAATCAGTTAAGCACTAACAACAACAGTAAAAAAAAGCAAAATAAAACAACCAAAAAACAGCAGTAGTTTTGTCCAAACTGGACATTATTTTTTAAAAAGCAAAATTCTTAAATATTTTATAATTCCCAAATATTTTTACTCTAAAGAAAGATACTTGTTTTCTATATGTGTCTTAATTTTCCTCATAGCTATTAGATTCATGCCTGAAACCTGAATCCTATTTGCTTCCTCTCTGTATGATTAGGGTTAAATGGTCATTTAATGTGTTTCAGTGTCACAACTAAGGACACACTGACTCTTAAAGCAGCTCAGACTCCAGACTCTTGTCACCTCCCTTTTGTTCTTTTGTCCTTCTTGCCAGAGTTCCTTCCAGGTACACATTACAGCCGTCTTGCATTAGGAACACCAGACAGCGCTTCCACCCTACCCTTGGGGACCATTTTATTTTTTTGCTTATTCATTTATTTATTTAAATATTTATTTTATTTTGGAGCATAGTTGATTAACAATGTTTTGTTAGTGGCAGGGGTACAGCAAAGTGATTCAGTTATACATATACATATATCTATTCTTTTTCAAGTTCTTTTCCCTTTTAGGTTATTACAGAATATTGAGCAGAGTTCCCTGTGCTATACAGTAGGTCCTTGTTGGTTATCTATTTTATTTTATTTTACTTATTTATATAAATTTATTTATTTATTTATTTTTGGCTGTGTTGGGTCTTTGTTTCCGCGTGCAGGCTCTCTCTAGTTGCGGCCAGAGGGGGTTACTCTTTGTTGTGATGCGTGGTCTTCTCATTGCGGTGGCCTCTCTTGATGCAGCGCACAGGCTCTAGGCGTGCGGGCTGCAGTAGTTGTGGAATGCAGGCTCAGTAGTTGTGGCGCATGGACTAAGTTGCTCCGCAGCATGTGGGATCTTCCTGGACCAGGGTTGGAACTTGTGTCCCCTGCATTGGCAGGAGGATTCTTAACCACTGCACCACCAGGGAAGCCCTGGTTATCTATTTTAAATGTAACAGTGTGTATGTTAATCCCAAACTCCCAATCTATTCCTCCCCTGCACCCTTTCCCCCTGGTGACCATAAGTTCGTTCTCTAAGTCTGTGAGTCTGTTTCTGTTTTGTAAATAAGTTCATTTGTATCATTTTGTTTAAGATTCCTCATATAAGCAATATTATATTATATTTGTCTTTCTCTGTCTGACTTACTTCACTTAGTATGATAATCTCCGGGTCCATCCATGTTGCTGCAAATTTTAAACAGCAAAACACGGAAATGCAAAAAAAAAAAAAAAGAAAAAAAGGTAGTAACTAGATAGTGAAAGGGACACTTGTTGATAGCATGAATGCTGAAACAAGGCAGAGCTTGGCCTTGTTCAGCCTCAGCTGGGAACATGCACATTAGGTGACTCAAATTTTTTGCTGCTCTGCCCATGTCTGTGAGTAACCACAGAGGCACATCCCTAGTATTAATTTTGCATTTACAAATAAATTTTAGTAAGTAGGCAAATTAGCAAATACTAGGTCCTTGAATACTGAGGATTGAATGTATTTCTCTAATGCCACCTCTCAAACAGAACAAGCCTATCTCTTCTTGTATTAGCCCTTCTCAACTTCGAGGCTAAAGTAAGAGCTAACAGTTATGTAGCCTTTGATAGTTGCCAGGCCCCTTTCACAGGACTTCACTTGTATTTACTTCTTCGATTCTCACAACAGTTTTATGAGGTAGACATACCATGATCATCATCTTTATTTTATAAGGCACTCAACGAGCACAGAGAGTTTTGATTATTTGCTCAAGTTACACAGGCAGTAAGTAGCGTAGGTGGAATTAAACGCAAGCAGCCTAGCCCCACGCTTGTTCAGGTAAACAGATGCTCAGCTGTACAGCTCACACAAGTGCCTCCTCTCTCCCCACCGCCTAAATGTCCTCAACATACCCAGTGCCTTGGTCTCAAGTCATGCAGGTTTTGCTAGTTTGGTTTTATCTCTGAATCAAGTTAAAGTGCAGAAAATTCTGTGTGTGTGTAACATGGTCTTGGCTCCTTGGAGGAAGCTTTTCACAGTATTCTGTCCTGGGCTCACACGGTGAGATACCATAAGTGCCATATGGAACCTGTTACTTTATTTATTGGAGATATGTTGTTGAGGACGTTGCCTTCGACACTCCTCAGTGTTCCCAGTATAAAGAACCACATGAATCATTTCCCTCAGGCCTAGTGCCAGGAAGAGCCTAAGTAATACGCATGCATTTTTTTTCTTTTGGAACAATGTGGGTCAGATTAATAACCATATTTCTTAAGTGAATTTTAGGCAACTGTAGAACTCTAAAGGAGGCCATGTGTTCACAGCATCCTACATGGTCATTAAAGCTTATGTTACTATATACTCATTACATGTTTTCATCTTTCTTCTCTTGACAGTTCATTCTATTTGAATTTCTACCTTACATATATCTATATATGCTACCTCAAAACAATTGTGGGATGAAACACGGGGAAAGTATATAAAGAAATGAATATGTAAATTAATTTGATCTGGAGTCACCTCATTGTCCCTGTCACTGTCTTCTAATGCATTCTAGCTTATAGACACAACTTTAAAAGGAGCATCCAACACTGAATGTGAAATTCTAGAAGTGCTCTAACCGACACTCCTAGCCTTATTCTCATTTGCCTTGATCAATTTTGGTTAAAAGATAGCATACACTTTGTGTCTAAGTTTCCTTAATTCACTATGTGATAGAATTATAATATTTTAGAAATTTATAAGGATATATTTGGTAAATTCCAATTTAGATTTATAAGCATATGTTTTTAAATAAAAATCTTATTTTTAAATTGTATCAATTTTTTTATACAAACAATAAAGTTATATTCAAGCTCTGCAATATATTTTTAAAACTTCTGCAGATAAATCTAAACAAGACCAAAGTGACTACATTTCCTAAGAGTGAGTAGATGAACATGTGTGGGTGTGAGCAGAGTCACACCTGCATAGATTATGCTCCAAAGCAAGGAAGGACTCCTAGTTTTGTAGATGTTATGTCAGCCTAGCAACATGATCACATCACCTTCAATTCTAGGAATTCATCCACTGATCACAATTATGATGTGATCATAATCTTATGTTTTGACCATTTTCTTCTAGAAATGTAATGAAGTTATTTACTGTGGGTTATAGACTGGCATCAAAAATTGTTTTTAACTAAATGTGATGGGGTTGAAAAGGTGAAATTATTCTATGAGCCTGTATATATTAGAACTTTAAAAATAATCTTTAAAGAGTCATAAAGGAGCAAGAAGAAAGATGAGACTGCTAACTGTCTCATAGGAGGGATGAGTTTAGCATGTTGTAAAGTAAAACATGGTTTGGTCTCAATATAAGTTAACTTTATTTTATTAAGGATATTTTACAACCCAGAAGATATAGTCCATGTTGAGACTTTTAGGAGGCTTTAAAATTTATGTGTAGGAGGCTCTTATTTTATGTTAAGAGAAGTGGTATCTGTTTATTATCCAAGAGAGAATAATCCACATTTTGTTTCCATGATTACGGATATGATATTGAATACAGTTAAAGAGCACATTGTGGATTGATTTTTTTGACTTCAGAAAGTGCCAGAGATAGGTAGATATAAATACACACACACACACACACACACACACACACTCACACACTCACGCACACACACAGATTAGGTAGATGTGATTACTAGATCAGTAATGTAAAAAGCAGAATCGTCGGGCTTCCCTGGTGGCGCAGTGGTTGAGAATCTGCCTGCCAATGCAGGGGACACGGGTTCGAGCCCTGGTCTGGGAAGATCCCACATGCCGTGGAGCGGCTGGGCCCGTGAGCCACAATTACTGAGCCTGCGCGTCTGCAGCCTGTGCTCCGCAACAAGAGAGGCCGCGATAGTGAGAGGCCCGCGCACCGTGATGAAGAGTGGCCCCCGCTTGCCACAACTAGAGAAAGCCCTCGGACAGAAACGAAGACCCAACACAGCCATAAATAAAATAAATAAAAATAAACATAGAATAAAAAAAGAGGCCGGTGGAGGTCGTGGGAATTTGAGCTCTCATTTGAAAAAAAAAAAAAAAAAAAGCAGAATCGTCACTTTTCCAGAGAACCAAGAGGGCAGGCTTGACTAAAGGTAAAACAAAGTTAAAAATATAGACTATTTTCCCCAGAAGTTGTTGAATTTTAAACATACTAATTTTAAGCCTTTTCCCAATGTTGAATTTTAATCATTCAAATTTAAGCAGGGAACTGTAGGAAGAAACTAAGCTTGATAAAAAGTAATAAAGAAGAAAAAAACCACACTAGAACACCTAATATACATTACTCTATAGCATGGATCATTACAGACCATTATTGAAGCATTTTTATTTTGGTAAAAGATACACATTTTGCCACCTAATAGTTCTGATATTTGTAAGTGTATCCCTATAAAGCAGTTCTTAATGCTACCACACAGAGGAAAAGAGTGTTTCCCTGAATTAATTATATCAGTGAATGAAGTAACAGAATCTTCCTTAGGTATTTATTATTCTCTTTTCTTTTAGGTGGTCAGCAAACTTAAAGTCTTCAAGGCAATACAGGTACTTTTTTTATATATGGCTTTTATTCTGGCATAAATCCCTTAAAATCAAGTAAAACTCATCATGCTCAACCAACAGAAAACTTCAGGAAACATAGCTCCTTCTGATTAGTAGACATAAATGTATTGGCACAGACATAGGAAGTATAAGTCCCACTGACAACAATATTTTTGTTAGAGAAAATGCATTTATTTATAATGTATCCAGAGTCTTAAAATCATCTAAGTAATGTATAAAGAAACTTAGTCCCTCTCCAGCGATGGAGAGCACATTCTCTGTCTGATTGTGGATAATTACAGTCCCAGAAGTCAGCAGCAAAGAACTTTATCATGTAAACAACATCTCAATTTCTATGCAAAGGGTTGTATGTTAAGAAAACACTTAATATGGGACATAAAGCCACCTAAAACTAACATTTTTCTGAATAATGACTAAGGATGATGGTATTTTTCTGAGTTGTGACATAAAACATTAAGTGCTGGGATTTGAAAATATTAGAAATAAAAGAGAAATCACCAAAAAAAACATGCAAAATCTTAACCTGTCTTCTGGTCTACTAATTGAAAGCATAACATATAAAACAATTAATGGTAACATCCACTCAGTATATACTGAGTAGTTATTCTGTGCCAAGCACTGCTTACAATGTATAAGTGAATCTAGCACTCAAGGATCCTGTTGCATTCTCTTTGCCTTGACTGGTTTATATTCTTCTTTCCTGTATTACCTTATTTTGTTTATGTTTACTATTATTATCAGTTGTTTTTCCCAGTACTTACACAGTGTTTATTATTTTAGTCTAGATCTGTGCTATCCAATATGGCATCCACTAGCCACAGGCGACTATTAATTTAACTTAATTAAAAAATAATATTTAAAGTTTAGTTCCTCAGCCTCACTAGCCACATTTTAGCAGAGCTAACAGGATTTGATGATGGACTGCAGGAGGGATGAAGAGAAAGCAAGCCATCAATGAGGATCCAAGGACTTGGCCCTAAGCACTGCTAGGGATGAATTTGCTAACTACTGAGATGAGAAAGCCTGTAGATAGAGATCAGTAATTGCATTTGGAACATGTTAATGTAAGTTATGTATCTTCACATCTCTAAGTGGAGATGTGAAGAGGGCATTTGGCTATACAAATCTAGTGTTCAACAGAGAGGTTTGAATTGAAGATTTTAATTTGGAAATAACAACATAGAGGTGATGTTAAAACCTAGATAAGATCGCCAAAGTAGCAAGTATAGATAGAGGAGAGAAGATGAAAGACTGAGAATTTACATACTCCAAAATGAAGATGTCTGGTAGAAGCTGAGGAAAGAGTGTAGGAGAGCAGTGTCCCGGAAGCCGAGAAAGGGTGTGCAACCAAGGGGAAAGGTAATCGATTGTATCAAATACTTTGATAAGTCAACTATAGGGAGAACTGGAAATTAACCATTGGATTTAGCAACCTAGATGCAACTGACAGAAGCAGTTTCTGAGGAAGGTAGGAGTGAAAGCTTGATTAGAGTACGTTTAAGAATGAATTGGAGAGGGAGTTTGGAAACAGGGCTTATACTTGACTTTTTGAAGATTTTCGCTACGAACAGGATAGTAGCTCACAGGTAAATGGGATCAAGAGAAAGAACTTTCAAAATAAAGAAATTACAGCTTGTGTGGTTGGAGATGAGAATGATCCAATAAAGAGGGAGTATTGGTGATGTCAAGGGGAAAGAGGAGAATTACTGGGGTAGAGGAGAGGGGATAGGATCTGTGCTCCCATGGATGCATTGACTTTAGACAGGCTTGTGAGGTGCTCTTCCATAGTCTTGGATAGTAGCAGAGATCATGCATGAAAGGATAGATGTGGAGGAGGCACATAAGCTGGTGGGGGTCTGTGGAAGTTCTCCTCTGAATGCTTGCTTTCCTCACCGAGCTAGGAGGTTGTTGTTTGAGAGTAAGCATAAAGGAAGAGATTTGGGAGGGTAAGGGTTAAAGAAGAAAGTAGGAGATACACATTTAAGAGTTTATGATGCATAGTATTATTGTCTGGCAATACTAGGAGTCCTTTTTTTTTTTTAATTTATTTTTTTATTTTATTTATGTTTGGCTGTGTCGGGTCTTAGTTGTGGCACGCGGGATCTTCGTTGAGGCATGCGGGATCTTTCATTGCCGCGTGCGGGTTTTCTTTCTCTAGTTGTGGTGCGCAGGCTCCAGGGCGCATGGGCTCTGTAGTCGTGGCACACCGGCTCTCTTGTTGAGGCGCGCAAGCTCAGTAGTCGTGGTGTGTGGGCTTAGTTGCCCTGAGGCACGTGGGATCTTAGCTCCCTGACCAGAGATCGAACCCGAGTCCCCTGCATTGTAAGGGGGATTCTTTACCACTGGACCACCAGGGAAGTCCCTGAGAGTCCTTTTGAGGTTAAAGGGCATGAAATGAGATCAGTCCACATGATTGTGTGACTTTTCCCCAGCTTTCATCTTCACAGATGCAGCTGTGGAATAGGGCAGAAAAGTATTTAACCACAGCTGTGGCTAAAACTAGTATGATAAAGAAATCTAGGCAAGAAAATTAATTTTATATACAAAGGCGTACCTAAGCTGGGTAAAAGGGGCTAGAGGACCTCATGGAGTAAGGGACAAGGAAAAGATGGTAGCATCTAGAATGGTAGTTCTCAATGTGTGGTCTGGGCAGCCCTGGAAGTGCTCCAAGATCCTTCCAGGGAGTCCTAACTATTTTCATAATGCTACTAAGATGTTACTTGCCTTTTTCACTCTTATTATCTCATAAATCTACAGTGGAGTTTTATAGAAGCTCACGATGTGGATATCAAAGCATTGACTACAGAAACATAGGAGAATCCATCTGCCTTCTTTTAGCTAGACGTTAAAGAGATTTTCAAAATATAAAACAGTGCTACTTTTCTCTTAAAGTTTATTTTTGCTTGGGAAATATAGTAATTTCCCCAACGTGGAAATTGATGCTAAAATGTGTATTTATGTTTATATAACATAAGTCTATTTTTGCTGTTTTTAATAAACTTTTAAATAATTTAAATTTTTACTTTCGTTTATGATTCAACAAAAAGCAGTAGACAGCCACATAAATAAAAGCTTTTTGGCATCCTCAGTAATTTTTTGAAGTGTAAGGTGTTCCTGAGATTTAAAACTTGGAGAATTGATGAATTAGAGGAAGTGATAGAGTGAAACTATTGTTGAAGTCATAGTAAAACAGTGAGCTGAAAACATAGGAGGTGTTGATAAACACACAATGCATGCAGTTGAGCTTGGGGAGGGATTAAAGTTATTGAATTCAAGGTCTACAGCAGTACTAGCTAATGAAATTTTCTGTGATGATAGAAATTTTCTATATCTGAGCTATACAATATAATGGCCATTAGGCACAGAAGGCTACTGAGCCCTTGAAATGTGTTTAGTGCAACCAACGAATGAAATTTTAATTGTAAATTGTATTTAATTTTAGTTTTAATTAAATATGTATAGCCACATGTATCTACCATATTGAACACTGCAGTATCACTGTGAGACTATACAGCTGAAATAGGTTGGAAAACAAGATTATTGCAGAAGAAGAATTCAGCCAACTGAGAGAGGCCAAAATGTTGGAAGGATTATCTATCCATAAGTGCATTTTGCGTGTTGAAATCATCAAGAGTAATATAGTAATCATCAAAATGACTAATATTCATAGAGCACTTTATGTACCGGGCTGATACTTTCACATGTATTTATTCATTTACTTGTCATAATAGTCCTGAGATTTAGGTACTATTATTATCTCTATTTTACAGATGAGGGGACAGAGGCAGATGGCTGTTAGGTAATGTGTCATACAAGGTATTGTATGGTTGAGGGAGATTTAAACCCGGGTGCTCCAACTTCAGAGTCCACTCTTAGTGCATTATACGGCTTTTCTTATTTGAGGCTGGTAATCTTTTAAAGTTTCCTCTAAATATTGCAGATAGGTGATTTTACACCAGGTACACTCTGTGCTAATTGCTAAGACAGGAATCATACTAAAAGGGCTTGTGATACAACTAAAGCAAGCTTTATGATGGAAAATATACTATATAAATAGTTGACAGATGTGGCCTGGCAAATGTTCAATACATTTTTGAACCTCGCCCCCTGAAGTGTACTGATGGCTAAAATTTAGGTCATAAAGGCGGATCTCAATCTTTATGAACTTACATTTTCCAGCTGAGCTAATTAGCCCTCTTGGCTATTTCCATAATGCTGATAACTATAAACACTGAACTAGGTATTTATGATGATAACACAGGAACACTGAATAGGCCTTTTTTTCAGGGTACATTTAAATATCTCCAAGGTAGGAGGGACATTTCTTTGTCAGGGCAAGAGGTAATGTCACA
This sequence comes from Eschrichtius robustus, assembly GCF_028021215.1. Taxonomy (NCBI): domain Eukaryota; kingdom Metazoa; phylum Chordata; class Mammalia; order Artiodactyla; family Eschrichtiidae; genus Eschrichtius; species Eschrichtius robustus. The sequence continues at coordinate 49,918,716 of NC_090831.1, read as the reverse complement.
TTAACTTTACCAAATCGTTATCAATACCAATGATAATAGATTGAGAATATAACATTTTTCTTATAAATACATTTGGATTAATAATTAATTAAACAACCCTAGCAACAGAATAAAATAACACAGTTTAAAAAGATTTAAACTCCCTTTTACTAAAGTGTTTATTAAACTAAGAAAAAGGTAGACGTATTAATTACTTTGAAGGTAATATTTTATTTACTTAACTTTTATTTATATCTTTTATTAAGCATTTAACATCTAAAATTTATTTATTCAGAGAGGAAGAAGGCTTGGGTGAAAGCATGCAAGCACAAAACATGGGCAGTCCTAGTGGAATTAGACTCTAAACAATAAAATCATGTAGCTAAGAATCATTACTACAAAAATAGTGCTAATATTAAAAAGTAGTATTCCTGAAAGTTAAAGTCAGTGGCTGAGGCTGACATATGTGAATTCATAAGTATTGGTCAAGGGTCTGCAGTGTCCTGGCCTCCATCCTAATTGATGAGCATCCAGAGGTGAACAACACAGACATTATCTCTGCTTTAAAGTCACCACAACATATAGTGTTAGAAAATTAAAGGAACCTGAAATATTCAAACCTCTGTGAAGAACAAAATATTTGATTGTGAAGAACAGTTATGAAAATAAAGACAAATCTCATAAACACCACTCTATAACTTTTTCTTAATTAGAGTAGTTTCTAGGAGAAGCTGGTCAAAAGAAATGTGAGGTTTGTATATATAGTAAACAGTCTTTAGCACACTAATAATGTACGCTGTATTTTCAGTGTCTCTAATGTGACATCAGGAGTTATTGTAACTCTTTGAGCATTTTATTTTTCTATCTGTCAAATTACCATAATGACTCACTCACATCAGTTAACAATTCTCAAGGGTGTAACGAGCCATGCATATTTTTAAAAGAGCTTTGAAAAATTTTGTTATTGCCATTACAGTTTGATGTTGCTACAGGTTTGGCAAACTTTATTGCCACAATGTATTTATTATGAATATCAACATATAGAACAGGCATTATTATCTATGATTCAAATAGATGTTTCCAGCTATGACATTTATTTAGAAGTAAACATTCTAATCTGTTGCTATATAAATATTCCTAGTTTCTTAAGCTGTCTGACTGTTTACATGACACTCCTGTGGTTACTAAAACAAATGACGCACCATTTTTGCTTCTTTATCAGAGTAATATATTTGTTTCGTTTCCTCTGTAATATATAGCTTGATGAACCATTATGTACATATTTCATTCAACAAATATATATTTGTTACTAGGTGTACAGCTAAAGTTTAGCTCATGTGAAGAATACAGAAGAATATACAAATGATTCCTGTGATCCAAAGGTTAAAATTTTAATTGAAGAAGCAAGAAAAATGAAATAAAGGGTATAATATAATCGTATCGTATAGTAGATACAATACAGTAAAATTAACATCACAGTGTATAGAAAATAAAATATATTTCATTATTGATTTTCATGAGCAGAATGATTTTTGCTGTCATTTTTAGATCTATCAATTATGTTCTATTTCTGTTCATTTTGCTGTGGCTATTTCCTGAAATATACTTAGCCCATACTTGGCTTAGTTCATTATTGTTTTAGAACTCCATTGTGAAAATGATATTTTGCTCTCAAAGTAGAATGGTTTCCTTTGGTCATCTAGGTTTTGCCTGCTTATTTGGAAGTTTCCTAATTGTGTGTGTGCGTATGTGTTCATGTATACGTACCTTTATTTATTGTGTGAGTGATTGGAGCTCATGGTAATCAAACCCTGAAGAGGTGATTTTATTATGATGATATTTATTTTTTAATTTGCATTGCTAATCAGCCTAAAATCTTCATGTTGTTTGATCAGCTGACCTCTTCTTCATAGGAAAGCTTATGTGGGATAGTAACGTACTATCTTGTGATAGTAGATCAAAATAAAAGGGCCTTGGACATAATGTTGGCAAGTTATGATGCTGTTCACCTTCTCCATTTAAGGACGCATCTTCCTAACTTATCACAATATCTACGTTAGCAAATCCCAGCATCACATCACAATCAAAAAAAGGAGGAAAACATTCTGTCATTTCCCCATGATCTAAACTCCATGAAGATTGTCATCTTTTTGTATTTTAATGAATGTTACAATTTTAAAAGTTAAAATATATTTTGCCTTAGTTTTATTTTATGACAGTTGCATCCAGTTATGAAAAGATTATCAATTAGCGATCTCTTTAAAATCACAAGTGGGGTGACTTATTTTTGGAAAAGAAAACAATGTAAATCTCTCTTTTTGTGTGTTAAGTTTCTTGTATCTTTTCTCTGTTTTAGGGTTTATTTAGTTCTTCATTCCCTATCAGTAAAAAAAAAAAAAAAAAAAATCCTCATATGGAAGCATTTCTCCTTATAGTCAGATAGCTTTTTATATATTTGGAAATTGTCCATGGGTAACATATACTTAATCTCTAAATTTCTGACTAACTTGAAAGATTTCATTATTCGTCTTTGCAATTGACATTTTATTTATTTTTTATGTACAAGTTATATATATTTAACTTGTAACACTTCACAAGCACTAGATAGATACATAGATACATAGATAGACACATAGACAGATATTTAACCTTTTCATGCCCTTTAACCTTACACTGTTAATTCATTTTATTATGTTATATTAGTTTTACTGATGCTACTACTTTGAAGAGTTTTGTTCTTTGATGAGCAACGCTTACGAGGAGTTTAAGGGAATAGAAGGAGATTGGGGCTTCTACAGAACAGATTCTATACATTATAATTGCTAACAACAGTAAAATTAGAGAAACTGCTTTTTTTACTGAATAACAAAAATCATAGCCTGTTTAGGACAATGCTTGGCATATACAGTGATTGATATTACTTTCATTAGATCTTTGTTGAGACTATGAGCTTTCTTTATCTACTTTACTGATTATGCTGACCACTTCTCCTTGGCTGAGGATGGTATATACAGTACAGGGGACAGAGGGTAGAACACAGGGGACTGGCCAAAGTGCGGGAGACTCGCTGCAGATCAGAGCTGAGCAACCAAGTAGAATCTCTCCCAGCACTGACTCTCATCTATACAGAGATTCTTAATTTTCAGTGATTTCTTATTACCGTTTCCTGAATCAAATTTTATTTTTCTAAACCTAAATCCATGAAGAGATCTCAGCTAGTCATATGGTTTCGACTACCTGTATTCACTTTGCTGACTGAACCTGAATTTGGAGGGTACTTGTAACTGCGAGTAATCTTTTGATATTTTCTTAATTTCCTGTGGGTAAGAAGGGGCAGCTATATAATAAACTGTGTCTTAGGTACCAAGCAGCTGTGTAGAAGAGTTGCCAGTCAGGTAATAGGCCAGAACATCAGATATATGTTTGATCACTGTTAAATTTTTTGTAAACGGGTTTCTAAGAAAGTTACTTTTATAGTAAAAACTACAAAAAAATTACGTACTTTACTAAAAGAAAATTCTGAATCAAATATTCTATATTTTTCTTTGTCTAACATAAGTGCTGTCAATATGGGTCAGACGATTGTGCCAAAATGCCAAGACTTGTGACAATGTCACCTAACAAATACCAGGAATCCAGAGCAGTGCCAACTCAGATCAACACGAACTTTAATGTACTAATTGCTAACACTTCATGTTTCAGATCTGCTTAATATTGAAGTCATTGGTAGCCGTTTAAAGGTTGGCTGTGAGTTCAGAAGACAGTCATAAAGCTCAGTGAACTAAATAATACAAACTAGTTTAGAGACAAGGTTCATATAAACTGAGAGAATAACACTGAAGAGGGAAATTCCTGATTTCACAGAACAGAAATGAACTCGAGGAACATCCATCTTACTGTGACTGTGTTTTCTTGCCCCACTTCTTCCTAGTAGCTGAATTCACAGTGAACATTAGATTCTTCAGAGCAAGCTGCCAGTCTCAGTCTGGGCTTGTGGAGGTCATTGAAGACTGATTCTTAATTGGGGTTTAAGAGAATTTCAGCTTGAAGAAAGAATAAGATGTTCCAAAATATGCCTTATTTTGTTCCTCTGTAATTTAGATACCCTATTTCCCCTGTAGGTTCCCCAAGTTCCAAATTAGCAGTTGTGAAATTTACATTGTACTCCCAGCACTAATGTGATACTTGGTATGTAACAAACTTATATAATTTGTTAAAAAAAAAAAAATTAATTACATTATTTTACAATCTGTCCTTATTTATTTAATTTCACTAAAAATAAGCTGGTATATATCATTTAATTTTTAAAATCCAATTTTAATATAATATGAAATATACTTTATATGATTTTATCTTATATGACTATAGTATGTTAATAGTATATTATGTTGTACTATAAAATATATATTATAATTAATATATTTTAAAGGAATGTTGTGACATATTCATTATAAAATAAAAATATTAGCTAATTTAATGCACTCTATTATTTTATGTTTTAGAATTGTATTGATTATAACTAACCATGAGTGCATTATTTACTTACATTACATTTAGTATCATCACATTAATATTATAGCTTTAAAAGCCCTATTGAGTACTTGCTATTTCTTAGCCATTGGGTTAAGTACTATATAGCACCTAATGTTATCCTCAAAACAACCTCTGATTTATCATTCCCATTTTACAGACAAGGAAATTGATACAATAATTTCCTTGCTTGGTGAGTGGAGCAACTGGAATCTAAACCAAAGTATGCTAATTCTAAAATGATCTCAGTGGATATATCTCTGTCTCACCTACTTAAACATTACATCTGTCTTAGAAATAACAAACACTGCACAAATCTCATTTTAAGAGATTATATTTTGACTCCCACATGAAATCACTCAGTATGTCACTGATACATCAAAGTTTCAATCTTATGGCACCACCAATATAATTAAATTATTTTAGATGACACATGCATACTTTCCATGGAATAAAAGTTATTGTGTATTTATAACAATGAAACTGCTTCCAACAGCTCAGTTCACCAAGGGGAAAAACAGACAGATGTTAACATGGCTCATTATTATCATTTTTCTTAAATTCCAAATTTCAATTGATATTAGAAGAGGAAAAGCAAGCTAATTAAAGTCGAAAAATCAGCTGATTATTTTAATGCCCAAATGACAGCACTGACGGTCTGTTACCAAATGTCACTCTAACACTTAGTTTCTAAAACTATTATATTTAATGGAGGAGGATGTGAGAATGTGTAACAAGTGCTGCCAACTCTGTCCAATCTCAATGCTCAGCTTTTCACTCAGGTGTTTGAGCACTGAGGAATCAAAGGATATGAAGGTCTGGATCTTTCCTTCTGTTGAAGATGGAGCCCATAGCTAAAGCCTGGAGGTGCATTAATTAGCTCAGTGGGAGTACATAGCATCAAACACCTTGTGACGATGCCTTCTGCTAATCAGTATGTCACCAATATTAACTGGCTATAATTAGTAAGTAAATTATGTCCCGACTTTTTGAATGCTTTTCAAAGGGACAGGAATTTTATTTTTCTCTTGCCACAGTGTTTTGGATGTACTGCAAATTCTCTCCTTTATATTCTTTTCCACTTCTGTAATTAGATAAAGAGCCTTACTTTTTGGTAGAAGCAAGGGAAACCTTCCAAGATAATTACCATCTAAGTTTGTATTTCTTTCTCCTACATAGGGTTCTGATTTCCTAAATCCTTTGGTTCATCTGCAGATGTAGAGGCTTGCCAGGTTCTGCTCTACCTGAATGGAGGCATTAAATTTTAATTTGTTTCTTATGTATCTGTCTTCTAAACCCTCAAAATAATTCTCACCTAATATCCCATTTGGACGCCAAGAAACCATGAGTATAAATATCTAATTCATGTAATTAGCTCACAGGCTGTATTCTTTTAAGAAATGACATGCATGTAAGTTCTCTGTAAAAAGAATTAAATAATTTAAATGTAAAAATCCCTAATATAGGTAATTAAGCTTTCTAACTTTTAAAAGTGTTTAAATTTAATTTAAACTGAGATATGAAGATTAAAATTCCCAGTAAAGATGAGAATCATATCCACAAGGACACTAAAGAAAGACTCATTTTACTGCTGAATGGCATCTGTTCATTTAACTTCTATTTTTCAGTGAGTACTGATAATCTAATGACATCCCAGAAAATAACGGAAAAGAAAAAAAACATCAAGATTTCAGACATATTATCTTTCCATTCTGGAAAAATCATCAGTGAACATCCTTCTATAATAAGTTGTTACCCTAAGAGAATGGATGCATTATAACTCAGAATTGCTAAAGAATAAAAAAGTCCTTCACATAGATTAATACAAATTTAGAAAACTTATAAGAATAAAGCACTTATCAACTCCCCTGAAACTTTTTAAATTGCTATAAAAAGTGTTCAGTTCTGATTCTGATTTAATAAGACTATCATACTGAGGCGGGCTCAAATGTCAGTGGGTAAAAATAATAATGTATAAAATGATCAATAAAATAGATGATCACTCTGTACATAGCACTTGGTGGAACAAAATATAGGAATGTTTTTAGTTCCTTTTTATCTGGCATCTAAATTCTTGCAATGGAGCTGAGTCTGTGTTCCCTTTTTAAGATGAAGAAGCTCAGAGACTTTGACCAAGCAGAGCTGGTTGCACCAGTGGAGCCCCAAAGGAATATGACACAGAGGCCTCCATGGGATGTGGCGACAGTTTTTGATCCCCACATTAGACACGCTAGTCCTTAAATCTTCAAGGATAGTGGCTAAGAAATAAATGAACTTACAAATCAACACTTTTTCAGTTACGCTTTATAAAGATAGTTAGCAATGAACGAAACAATAGCTTTTGCTAGATTGGCTTACATTAATAAATATAAAGATTTTTTGCCACAGGATTCTTTTTCTGCTCCATTTAAATTTAAAAATAAATTGATTTCAATTAATGAAGAGTCTCCAGACACGTGACACTGTTAATAACAGCATTTTCCTCGATGTGTCAACATAGCTAAAGAGTAAAGGATGGCAAACCTTTAAGGAAAGTAAAATAGACTGCACAGTGATCTAATTCTTCCATCTCTGAGTACATAAGCCTGCCAAGTTTTAAAAAGCACACATACACGCTCACAAAATCTAACAAATCGCAAAATAAGCGGTAAGCAAGACTAAAAAAAACTCTCATTAGGCAAGTCCAAGAACTTAGCAATAGAGTAAGTACTCTAAAATACCCTTTATATTTGATATGTCAATGTATCTTTTGCTGTTTGATGTTATAATGTATTAAAACTGAACAGTAATTAATGCTCCATACAAAGATAAGAAGTCTGTTGATGAGAAACTATATAAATTCCAAATTATGACTCCATTTTCCTGTCCTCCATACTGATAACAAAACACAGCCCTTAAGGTTCTTCAATTCTACAGCAATTCTGCGGCAGGAAAGGCAAATTTTTTAGCATAAGAAAAAGGAGCAAAACTTTTATTTTACCATTGACATAGATTTCAGTAAGGAGTGAAACTAAGTTAAAATAGCAAGTGCCTCAAATTTTGTTCTTTAAAAGTTAAGAGTAAAATGGGTAGCTAGAGTTCATAAAAAATTGAAAGCAAGATTTGCTACATGAAGCTTGACTTCAAAATGTATCTAAATGGTTCTGTATAAGTATTTTTAAAATGCTATATAATTTAAACAATAACATTCCATAGTGGTAGTTAAGATAACATAGTAATTTCTACTTTTGCCATGAATTTTATTTTGAAGCCACTAGATATCTAACAAGCGTAGATGTATAGATTTGCACATATGTTTGTTTTCTTACATATACATATTCACATCATATATTTTCCAAACCATGTGCTAGAGCAAATTTGTATGAAAAAACTGCAAATAGAAGGGACATGTAAAAACATTTCTCTCCAAAAATTTTAGGCTGTGTGCCTTAACTAGGAAAAAAAAAAAAAAAAAAGGTAGAAAGACAGGCTGCTATTTTCTTGTTGCCAATGAGATTCTTTGGTAAAACTGATCATTTCCAGAAGTACTTGAGCTAAAAATGGAAGATGTCTAATCAAGGAGCTCAACACAAAGGGAGTAAATTAAGTATTCTTGATCCCAACTGTGATCTTAGTTTTTACCTTATTTTTGCTTAAATTAAATATATCTTTCTATAATTCAATTTCTTCAGCTTTGAAAACGTCATATTAATTTTACCAAGTGCCACGTATAAGGATAATTTTGTCACTTCAAGTCAAAAGTGTTTTGATGAAAGTTCAGTGTAAAACTTAATGAATAACTATTATTACTTATAGCCATTTCATATTTTACCTAGAAGTTTTAGTCTAGAATTTAATTTATATTTAGTAAGAATAATAATATGTCCATATACTTTTTCCAAAACTTTAGGGCCAGGTGTTTTTTGGAATTCAGGATTTGGAAATTTGAAAAAGTTAAATGGCACATATACCATATCTTGTGTCATATTTCTTCTAGAGTCTGGGGCTACAATATATAATTAAACTCATTAAATGCTTGCAGTGAAAACAAATTATTCATTCTGTAAGCAGCCTTATATCAATTCAGGTTAAATATTGTTGCCAAATGAATTACAAAAAGTCTATAACTTTCAGAGTATTTTGGATTTCAGAATTGTGGACCTGTGATAGTGACCATTTTTACATACTGCCATTTATCTAATCCTCAGTGAATACTAAATACAATCCTGCATGCTAGGATTACTTACCCCACTTTGTAAACGATGGAATTGAGATCCAGAGAGCATAACCGCGTTTGACGGACTCCAACCATGTGATCTTTCCGAAGACATACTGCCTCAAAAAAGGAAAGTGTGGCGATCATGTGGATGTGAGAGAGATTTTTGCAACTTTTCAAGCTGAAGGGAAGAAACTCCCCAAGTTTCTCCCTGTATTTAGAAATTATTAGGAAGAATAGGTGCTAAATTTATATAAAATAATGTAACCCTGATAAAAGTGCAAGATGTTTCTTGACCTTAGTCAACTGTGAGTTCAGTCACTGAAAAATCTGACAGATCGTTTTTTTCAGTTAGACATCCAGTTTCCTATCGTGGACAGTGTGTATTCTGTTATTATTAAATCAAATCTTGCATTTTCTATCTCAGTTTTCTTAATAAAACCCTTGAAATCTCAGTAATAAAATGCATAACAAGGAAAGTCGTAGTAGAAATTTGGCACTAGACTCAAATGAGTTTAAATTTCAATTTACTTAGTCATACCATGAGCAGTCACTAAACTTCAGTTTTATGAATTGAAAAGTGGGAATAACAATAGTTATCTAAAAGGGTTCTTGTGAGGATACAGGAGATAATATATGGCAAGTGCTTAATAAATAGTTGGTAATCAATAAATGGCAATCATGATAAATTCCATTTTATAAATGAGGAAGAAGGAGCATTAAATTAGGTGACTTTCTCAGTGAAGTATATCCTGAATCATGGGATCTGGCATCCAACTCAATTGAGCAATAAAAAGAAAAAAAATGGAAACAGGGAGTGAGAGATAAGGAGTTGTACCTTAAGGATATGAATTATATCTTTTCATCTTATTTTTTCTTAAAAAAAAAAAAAGCAAGGAACTATGTTAATACATACCTCAGAGTCTCTCAAGAGTTTGCAGTCTCTCCAAAACACCAAGGATATAAATGCTAATTAATAATGGTGGATCTAAGCTCTTCTCCCATGCTATATGTTATAGAAATTGTAGAGAATAGGTCATCCTATGTAATTCATGACTGAGTAGGAACACCACCAGTAGGAATCCAAGTTATGAGGATGTGTGGTTTCTAGAAAGAGAGAACCATAGACACAAACTACATAATAAGACAGGCCAACCATACCCTGAAGGTCTGAGCCTGACTGCAAAGTAATTAGCTTAAGTAGTTATTTGAACTGGCTTTGAACAAGTGCATTGTTTAAAGTGACTGTAATTTGCTTGTTCCAGGTAGGGAACGCAATTAAAATTTGAGTGTACAGGGGAAAAAAGGCCCAATCCTGAGTAATAATGAATAAGGTAATCTAAAATTATTTATACTCAGAGATTTGTTTTCCTTTTGCTTTTTTTTCTCTTACTAGTTAAATGATAGGGAGAAGAAACTCAAATTTACTGAGTTCACTTACTGTGTTGGGCTTTTGACATGATGCCTTATTTAATTGAGAAAACATTATGATGAGCTATTCCTATGCCTACTTTACGAATAAGGAAGATTAGCCTCCAAGATGTTAAGAAACTTGTCTAAGGTTACACAGTAACTGAAGGAAGCCAGGTTGCTCTGACTTCAAACCCCATGTTTTGAATCCATGTACATGTCCATATTCCTGGCTGTTTGAAGTTTGTTGGTTATTATCAGAACATATTTTGCATGAAGCTGACTGAATGTCTGATTATCATTAAGAAAATGAATTTAAAATGTGTCATTGTAATATATTCTATAAAACAGTGCAAAAGGATTAAATATTTTAAGGTAATAATAGTTACTCATCATAATTTTATCCCTGTAGAAAAATGTAGTATCTAACTAGTTGAATGATTTTTTTTCAAAGTTCACAGATTTTCATAGCACAGAAATTCATAACTCATAAACTTGACAATTTTCCACACTAAAATCTTATATGCAAAAGTGGGCTGATCTTATTCTTCAAGTGAAAAAAATGATTAATCAACCAAATGATCTTTCTTCTAGTAGAACATCTGGTATAGTATAAATATAGTAAACATTACAAGTAGCTTGGCTGCTGTGAGCTTTGGTAAATCATTATGAGATACAGGGAGAGGCCCTTCTCTATTCTAAATATGAAATTTAACAAAAAATCCTTTTACCATATGGTTCTGGATTAACATTACTATGTATACTGTTCATCGATATTGTTCCCAAGTGAGAAATGTTCTTCATCAAATTGTAGACTCTACTTTCCTGTGGTGCATATAATTAACTTGTTGAAATTTGGATACTCTAGAGAACATAAAACTGTTTCTCATGAAAGACCAAAATGATAGCTAAGTAATAGAATAAGGCATCCAGTAAATTTCGAGTTGACAAACTTTTATAAGGTCAAAATTGGTTACTGGATAAAATAGTCTGGGATAACTCAGAGATCAGATTTAGATTAACATTTATTAACAACTTTTATTAGCATGAGTTATACAGCTCTATTATCTATATAACATGCTAAAATGTATTTTTATTTCTGATAAATAATTAGAAATTGAAATAAGGTTTGCTCATGAATTAATCTTAGTTTATTTTAAATGCTGAGTAATTGAAAAACTGTATAACTTAATGACACATTGCTTTTAACAACCCAACTTTAGAAAACTTAATGTAATTTTCTTAAACTTACAAATTTTAATTCTCCAATTTTTAATTATAGAATAAAGTATATTTTACTTTATGTAATTCACCATTTCTCACATTATTAGTTTTCATACTATTGTCAAATTTTTTAAAATGTTTTAAACCAAGTAACAAAATTCAGAACATAAAGGCATCTTCAGATGCTAAATAAGTGTTCTAAGCTTAGTCACACAGATTTTCCCGTTTTTAACGTAATTCTTTTTCAAAATTACCTGAAATTACCAAAAATATTACCTGATGTTAAGTTTAATTTTGATATCACTGAATAAATAAAGCAGAAGGAAATATTGTTATTATTTCTTTCAAAATTGTTCTTTAGAGTTCTTTTGTAACTGTGTTCTATGTATATATTGTACACCCAAATGACTTCACAAGAGTAAAAGGCCCAAAGTCATCTTTTATAAATTTAAATGTTATCCTCCAAAAACTGTTGAAAAGTTCATACTCAATAAGTATAGCAATAACCAGAAGTCTAAAGGCATATTTTCTAATTAAGTCATCAAAATGAAATAAAATTACCTAGTATTTTGCTGGATGATTTTACTAGAAATGTAGTTATTCACTATGCATTTTCATCTTTTAAGGTCTATTGTTACTAGTAAAAATTTTAGAAGTGAGTTAAATCATTTTAAAATCAATTTCTAGGAAAAATTTTCACAGATTTATCTAAAGATGTTACAAGGAAAGAATCAGAAGAAAACAAGTATTGGACTAAGACATAGAAATGAATAATCATTTGCAAGAACAAATAAATTACATTCTAGTAGGTTAAGGAGTTAACACGAATGGCCATACTTAAAAAATTATTTCTGATAAAAGCAAATTTAAATTGGTTAAAATTTTTAAAAATTGAAATAATCTATGAGAGCACATCCTTCTCTATATTCTCAATTAAATAGCAACACCTAGAGTTTATTGTATGCTTACTTGTGTCACGAACTGTAGTAAATATGCACCTTCATTCCTTACCACATTACCTTTTGTAGTCCTCTCAACAGCATGAAGTAGGGGCTTTTATTATCTGTATTTTAGAGATGAGGAAACTGAGACTTAGAGGAATTATGAATCTTGCCCAGTCTATTCAGATCAGGCAACTAAGTGTCAGAGTCAACACTGAAATACTTTTCTTATTGCAGAGCCCACATCTTTTAATTCTACTCAAGGCTGACACTTAGAACACAATTGGTAAAATTATCTTCTAATTCAGTTGAAAATTACATACTAAAAATGCCTACTTCTTAGGATGCAGAAATAGAATACTGCTGATAGAAGAAAAGAGGCTAAGATCAGAGTAATGAGAAACAACACTGTTCTGTGAAGCTAGATGTAAGCCCAGAATAAAGGCAGAGAAAGAATGACTACTAAAATAACCTAGGTGGAAGCTGATGGAAGTCTAAATAAGAATTGTGATAATAGAGAAAGGGATGAGGGAAAATATTCAAGAAATATTTAGGGGATAAAACTGGTGGAACTTTTTACTTCATAAATTTGGATATTGGAAGAGGCAAGAGTTGCCAGTACCTCCCAGATTGCTCTGAGTTATTGAATGGATGATTTATTATTGATTGCATTTGAGTGTTTTGCCTAAATATAAATTTTCTTATGCATATACACACATTGAAACAGAATTTTCATGTAAATCCCAAAGAAAAGTTAATGGACTTACAAAAGCATCTAATGCTTTCTTAAATAAAGCTTCTCATCTCACTGTTTAGTCTGTGTTTTGGACTGAATGTTTGTGTCTCCCTAAAATTCATACCCCTCGATATGATGGTATTAGGAGGTGAGGTCTTTGTGAGGTATTAGGATTACGTGAATGTGATGGTATTAGGAGGTGAGTTCTTTGTGAGGTAATTAGGATTATATGAGGGTGGAGCCCTCATAAATGGGATTAGTGCCTTACAAGAATCACCAGAGAGCTTGCTTTCTCTCTCTGCTCTTTCCACCATGTGAGAATACAAAGAGATGTAGCCAGTCTATAACCCAGAGAGGTTTGTCACCAGAACCTGACCATGCTGGCTGGCACCTTGATCTTGGACTTCCCAGCCCCCAGAACTGTGAGACATGTGTCTATTGTTTAAGTCACCCAGTCTATGGTACTTGGTTACAGCAGCCCAAACTGACTCTGACAGTTTACGTTCTTTACATTGCTGGACTACAACCCAATGTTGAATGTAAAAAGTATTCCTTTTAAACATTCTGTGTTCAGTTATCATATCTCCAGTTCAGAGGCTGTATTTAAAGACCAGTCTGTATTGCTTCTTGTACTGTATACAATTTTTTGAGAGTTTTGCCTTATGGTAGAATATTTACACATTCACAGTTAATGCAGAGATGGTAAGGTTTGTGGAAAAAAATTTAAAAAAGGACATTGAGAAGGTACTGAGTGTGCTACCTTCGTCACATTTTTTCTGGACCTTCATCATCTGTATTAGTCAGAGATCTCCAGAGAAACAGAATCAATAGCATGTGTACATAGAGAGAAAGAGAGATTTATTTCAGGGAATTGGCCCTCGTGCTAGTGGGAGGTGGCAATTCAAAGTTCCAACAAGAGTTGATGTTGCATTCTTGAGTCCAAAGGCAGTCTGCAGGCAGAATTACTTCCTTCTCAGGGCTTCAGTGAGGCCCACCACATTATGGAGTATAATCTGCTTTACTCAATGTCTACTGATTTAAATGTTAATCACATCTAAAAAAATACCCTCACAATAATATCTAGATTGGCATATGACCAAACAAGTGGACCCCATAGCATAGCCAAGTTGATACATAAAAGTAACTATCACATCATCCTTCTCGACCCCACCATTGCTTTACTGACATTGATTTGCCTTTCACTCAAAGGCAAATGATTAGTTATTTAAAAGTCTTACTATGCTTCCTATAGCCTTTCAATAAACTGGTGCAAAAGTAATAACTTAGTACACTGCATTGTTTCTGATCAGAGATTAATGCATCGAGTCAAAACTGTTAGAACAAATTCATACTTAGTATTTTCTGTTTACATAAATATTATACCAATATTTTCCTGAGATTCAAGAGAATTCTCTAAGCCAGCTATTTACATGAGAATAATGAATTATATAAAACACTGTGGTCAAAATATTATAATTTTAGGAATGTATACAATGGCGTTTTCTGGGATAGAGAATCTAAAAATAACAGGTTTTTTTAATAGGAAATAGAGTTATTTTTCTTATGTTGTAATTCATGGCCAAAAAAATTGTAATTCATTTTTATTCTATTTGAGGACTCAAATCAATTTTCCTAATGAATAGAGACTGAGAAAGCTTATAATATAAAAATGTAACTAACACTAAAATTATGTAATCAGATTCTAGTCTTAATAGAATTTTATCAAACCTTTGACAATATATCTCATGATTTTTCAAATATTTAAAGCAAGAAGAGTATAATTTCATTAAAAATTTTTGAGGAAACAATTTGAAAAATTAATATACACATTTCTCAGGATTTTTTATTATGAAAATTTACATTTATATAAGTCAAAAACAATACTACAGTAAACAACCATAAACACTTCAGCATGCATGTCATTAAATTTTTCAATATTTGTTTAACATTTCTCTTTGATGTAAAATTTATATACAGTTTACTGCACAAATGTTAATTGTACCATTCTGTAAGTTTTGATAAATACACACAGCTATGTAATACAAATACCTACTAAACATTGCCATCCATCCAAAAGTTCCCTCATACGCCGTCCCACTCAATCTTCATTCCTACCCTTTAGTAAACAACCAGTGTTCTAATTTTTTTTCCCTTCCTTAAGAGTAATTTGCCTGTTACAGAACTACATATAATTAGAATCATAACAGTTTATGCTCTGTTGTGTAAGGCTTCTATCACTCAGCATATCTTGGAAAATTTTTGATTATACATATATTTGTGTGTATGTGTTTTCTGTTAGGTTTTTGGCATTTGGGCAAGTATATTTTTATGATTCCCAACATACACATTATAAAAATTCCATGTATTAACTTGCCTAATGTTTTTGAGCACCTATAGTACGTAAATCGAGGTATTTACTTGTTTTTTTGTTTGTTTTTTTAATAGTTTTTGTTTGTTTTTTTAATTTATTTGTATTTATGGCTGTGTTGGGTCTTCGTTTCTGTGCGAGGGCTTTCTCTAGTTGTGGCAAGTGGGGGCCACTCTTCATCACGGTGCGCGGGCCTCTCACTATCGCGGCCTCACTTGCTGCAGAGCACAGGCTCCAGACGCGCAGGCTCAGTAATTGTGGCTCATGGGTCCAGTTGCTCCGCGGCAATGTGGGATCTTCCCTGACCAGGGCTCGAACCCGTGTCCCCTGCATTGGCAGGCAGATTCTCAACCACTGTGCCACCAGGGTAGCCCGAGGTATTTACTTTTTAAATGTATTCAGTGGTTATGTATTTGGAAGTTTACAGTTTAGTTGGAAAAAAAACAGCAGAAAGCCAGAAATATCAATTCAATTTGTTAAAGTTAAGCACAAACTGCTATCAGAGCCAAAAATATATAATTAACCTAAAGGATCGTAGTTGGCTACCTCTTTGTTGTAAAGTATAAATAATGAATTGTTTTATTTCTTAATAAGATTGATTAAGGGTAACATAATAAGAAAAAATATATACACATACCACATTATCTGTTTCTTCATTGGTTTTAATAACTTCTTCAGTAATTGTTTAAAACCACACTTCACCAAAAAATAAATTGTATGAACATCATTATTTTTAAATAAATATTTTAAAGGATTAAAAAGAAAGCAATTGTGAAGCCTATATTATTTGCACTCTTTTATAAAATGAATAACTAATTTGCCTTCCACAGAGTAAATACCTGACTCTAGTACATTTTAATCAGAGCCAAGAAATATTTTCAGAAAAGATTATATTTAAAATGATGACTAAGAAATTAATCTATATGGTAGTCAATCAGTTATGAAGTAACAGTGGTTGCTGTGATAAGGGCATATCACAGCCTTATCACGTTGGGAGAGATCAGGACAATATTTATTCACAATCACAAAATAAGTGATAAGGTTCTGCTTAAAGATATAGCAGTTTTATGTTTTTAAAACTAACTTATATTTAAGACAATTATTTTTAATTTTATATCAAATGGTAAAGGCAAAAATGGTTCGATGTGTGATTTAAAGATATCAAAACATGTACAGGACTGCAAATCACAGAGCCGATAAAATTGTCAATCTGGAAGCATAATGTAACAGATTGCATATATCTTTCACTTTTCTCTAAGAATTACTAATAATTTCAGGCACAGAGAATAAGTATGTGACAAAAACAAACATGAAAAAGCTTTCTTAAAGAAAATACATATGTTGCTTAAAATGTAAAGAAAATACAAATGTTGCTTAAAATGTAAATAGCATTCATACATATTAAAACATTAACTACAGGAGAAAAACACCCCAAACAATATTGGCTCAAAAATTAATGAATCCTAATATAATTTTAAAACTCTCTTACTCACTATACCTAAATTTGATCAGTGCAATTCTTATGGTCTATGTACAATCTGTAATCTGTACCATCCATTCATTTATTCTTTTATTTATAAATAAGTATTTAGCATCTACTCTATATGAGGGATCACTTTGGGCACATTAAGTGTATTGGCAAACACACACAGCTTGCATTTATCAGGGGGTGACTGATAAAATAAAATTAATCTATGAGTAAATTACATAGCATGTTAAAAGGTGATGAATGTCACAAGGGGTTTTGAGGGACCATATGCAATGTTAACAGGGTGGTCAGAGTTGCCCCCATTGAGAGGATGACAATGGAGCAACAAGACCTCTCTCAACAAACCTCTCTCTTGGTTTGTTGAGAGCACAAACGAAGAAGATATCTAGAGATCTTCTAGGCAATGGAGGAGCCACTACATAGACTCTAAGGCAAGGAAACCAGGGCAGCTGGAGCAACCTGAGTGAGAGGAAGAAAAGTAAGAAACACAGTAGAGATGGGAAGGAAGCCAGAATATATATTGTATTGTAAGTCACGTTAAGGACTTTGGCTGTGACTTTGAGTGAAATTGGGAGAGTCGGCACAAATGAGTGACTGTAATAGCTGGAGAAGAAGTGGGTGATGGTTGTATAAGAGAAAGAAAGGAGTCAGAGTTGACTCCAAGGAGGGTTTCTTGTTTGTTGGTTTGTTTGCTTGTTTCTTTTAACCTGAGTATTGAAGGATGGATTTCTAGGGTGGCCCTACATTCCAGATTCCTCCAGCTCAGTGTTTGCCTATAATCTAATATAGTACACCTTTTACTTTGAAAGTACCTAGTTTGAATGATAAATTATATGGTTTTTCTGTGGTCAATGAAATACTGGCAAGAAGCAGAATTTTGAGGAAAGGTCAGTAGTTAAGTTTTGGAAGTGCTCAGTTTGATTTGCCTATAGGAATTGTGGTTAGAAGGTTGAGTAGGAAGTTAGATGTTGAGTCTTTTCTTTCCCCTGGTTTTATTGAGATATAATCGATATACAACACTGTATAATTTTAAGGCATACAGCATAATGTCATGACTACATTTGTTGTGAAGTGATTACCACAATAAGTTTAGTTACACCCATCCTCTCATATAGCTACAAAAAAAAAAAACAAAACAGTTTTTTCTCTTTGTGATGAGAACTCTTTAGGGTTTACTCACTTCACAACTTTCACATATACCTTACAGTTGTCAGAAATTTGGACAGGGCTCGAGCAGGTGATCATTTTGCTCTTCATAGCTTGACTAAGATCCTCAGTGGTATTGAGCTGGTGGAGGGCTGATCTGGAGGATCTAATATAGTTTCCTCACATGTCTGGCTTCTTAGCAGGGGTGTCTGGAAGGCTGAGTTCAACTGGGATGGTCTTGCAGAGCACTTATAAATGGTATCTCCAACCTGGCAGTCTCAGTGTTACCAGACTTACTACATGGTGGCTTAGGGCTGCCAGATGGAAAGTGTTCTTCAGGACAAGCAGTAGAAGGTGCCTGTGCCTTAGGTTCTGGGTCCAGAAACTGGACCAACATGACCTCCCCCATGTAGGGAAGGAGACATAGACCTCAACTCTGAGTGGAGTGATAAGAAATTCATAGCCATTTTTAATGTACTGTAGAGTGACTAAATGTTAATTGTGGCTGCCAGCCAAATCATATGAGGACTGAGAATTGACAGTTGGATTTAATAACATGAAGATCACTGGTTTCCTTTATAAGAGAAGTTAAGTTTCATTGTCATGATGATGATGAAAACTTGATTAGAGTAGGTTTAAAACAGAATAGGAAAGC
The DNA here is from genome assembly GCF_028021215.1 of Eschrichtius robustus. Lineage (NCBI taxonomy): Eukaryota > Metazoa > Chordata > Mammalia > Artiodactyla > Eschrichtiidae > Eschrichtius > Eschrichtius robustus. The sequence continues at coordinate 49,900,043 of NC_090831.1, read as the reverse complement.
GAGGTACAACACATGGGTTCCCCCTTATCACCCCCTTGGTGATAAGATTGAGCGATTCTAGTAGTAATATTGCAACTTAAATCACTCTGAATACTCTTCTAATGCCAGAAAATTGTCTTTTATTTACTTATTTATTTATTTATTTATTTATTAAACATCTTTATTGGAGTATAATTGCTTTACAATGTTGTGTTAGTTTCTGCTGTATAACGAAGTGAATCAGTTATACGTATACACATATCCCCATCTCCCCTCCGTCTTGCGTCTCCCTCCCACCCTCCCTATCCCACCCCTCTAGGTGGTCACAAAGCACAGAGCTGATCTCCCTGTGCTATGCACCTGTTCCCACTAGCTATTTCACACTTGGTAGTGTACATATGTCAATGCTACTCTTTCACTTCGTCCCAGCTTACCCTTCCCCCTCCCCATGTCCTCAAGTCCATTCTCTACCTCTGCGTCTTTATTCCTGTCCTGCTGCTAGGTTCATCAGAACCATTTTTTGTTTTGTTTTTTTAGATTCCATATATATGTGTTAGCATACAGTATTTGTTTTTCTCTTTCTGACATACTTCACTCTGTATGACAGACTCTAGGTCCATCCCCCTCACTACAAATAACTCAATTTCATTTCTTTTTATGGCCGAATAATATTTGATTGTATCTATGTACCACATCTTCTTTATCCATTCATCTGTCGATGGACACTTAGATTGCTTCCATGTCCTGGCTATTGTAAATAGTGCTGCAGTGAACATTGTGGTACATGTCTCTCTTTGAATTAAGGTTTTCTCGGGGTATATGCCCAGTAGTGGGATTGCTGGGTCATGTGGTAGTTCTATTTTTAGTTTTTTAAGGAACCCCCATACCGTTTTCCATAGTGGCTATATCAACTTACATTCCCACCAACAGTGCAAGAAGGTTCCCTTTTCTCCACACCCTCTCCCAAGAAAATTGAGTCTTTCAGAGTAAAAAATATTGACCTTGAAACTCTGCCAAAAAGTCCCTTTGAGTATTTGTTGTTTTTTATTCCTTTTTACGTACATTGTTGAAGTGGCAATGTTGGAACTATTCTGTAATAATTAAATAGCAAGAAATTTTTTCATACGTTGAGCATAGACTTTGTGTATTTTTTCACATCCTCAGCATCATTTATCTCAGATCAGACATAAGGGAGTAAAAATACAAAAACATAAACCATCCTTTCCTAGTCTAGCAAAGACATAAATATTTAATATCTTGTTTTATTATAATTTATGTTAATTTTATAGTTTTAAAATATAGATTTTGCTAATTAGTTTACAGTTTTAGAATAAGTTCAATTTCTTAAGCAATATAGAAAAAAACCATGGGAACTGGGGAAAGAAGAGCAGTGAGTAATGAGTAAGCCATTTTGTAAAAGGCACAAGATTTGTATGGTCTGAAGAGAAACATGAGTTTTGAGTAAGCCTTTTGGGAGTAAAAATACATGACTTCAAAAGCATGATGTTTTAAATCTAAGATTCCCTTTGAGTATTTTAACTTGTTTAAACATCGTTGTTCAATGAGGTGCTTCAATAAAAAGCAAAACTGTGTCATGTTATTCACCTAATATTGTTTCAAATTTTGCACAATAAATGTTTAATACTAGTATGAATATTTAATCAGTTAAATTTCCAATGACAGCATTGCAAGCCTAATAGATTTTAATTGAAAAGGTGTTTTAATTGTTTGGGTTATTTCTTATAAATATTTAAGTGTATAAAGTAATTTTAATACACTGTAAAATCCAAATAATTCATGATAACTAAATAAGGTGTTTCTAAGGGCCAAGGAAATATGTTCCATAAATTTCAGGCAATGTAATTAATTTAGATGATGGAGAATAGAAAATCACCTTTAATTGCAGGCACCCATTTTCCCTGATTAATATTTTCTTTAGCTCGTTATTTTTGTTACTTTTACTTAAGTAATTAATGTCTTCAAACCATCACCACGTGAATTGGTTAAATTATGTTATCAACTTGGTTTAAATGCTGCTGCACAATTCAGTCATTACTAAGTAAGTAGTGAAATATCATAGGGGAGTGTAAAGAAAGTTACATAATTGATTAAAAAGAATTTTATAAATACTTGTTTTAAATTGAAAGATTTTCATAGAAATATGTGTGCTTAAAAATTAAGTTCCTGAGAGCTTATGCAAAGTTGGTAAACAAGCACAGATAACTTCCAATAACTGCCATCCTCATTCACCTCTATAAGAGAATTAGACTATAAAATAACATACAGGATTCATGTTCAAAAGATGTATGAATTGACATTAGTATTTACTGGTAGTATTGATATTGACAAAAATGTTGAAATAAACCAAGCTTATTCATGACCCCTTTAACTATTCCTCTTATCATCTTTACTCCCAGTCTATCTACACTTTTCCTACCACCAACCCTTATTGCTACCACAAAACACTTCTACCTTCTGCATTTCTTTCAGCCCATCTGTTCTTAATATTCCCCTGGATCTGTTGCACCTCCCTCCATGTAAAATGTCCAGTAGTCTGTTTGATTTTTACCATGTCCTCCTTAGTTGATAATCAACTTGAAAAAAGATTGGTAATCTTATTTACACCAAAGTGTTTGGTTCATAGCTAACATCAGTATTAACAACTATATATAGTAGCATGAAGATGATCATGCTAGACAACATGAGAAGCAAATATTTGTTTCTTTCATTTTGTGTATACCTTATTATTATGTCCAGGGAACAGAGAGATGTCCATGGAAAAGGTACTGTTTTCAGGGCAGGGAATCTGTTTATAGCCTACGCATACTGTTTTAGTCAGGGTCCTCTGGAGAATCAAAACCAAAATGATATATATAGCTATATATAAGAGGAGATTTATTGTAGAAATTGGCTCATAAGGTTATAAAGACCTAGAAGTCTGACAGTATGCTTTCTGCAACCTGGAGAACCAGGAAACCAGGTGGTGTAATTCAGTCCAAGTCCAGAGGCTAGGAGCTCTAATGTCAAAGGACAGGAGATGATGGACAACCCAGTTTAGGAAGAGAGATTAAATCCATCCTTCCTCCATCCTTTTGCTCTATTTGAGCCCTCAATGGATTGGATGATGCCTGCCCACATTGGTAAGGGCAGATCATACACTTTATAGATTCAAGTGATGACCTTTTCCAGAAACACCCTCACAGATACACCCAGAATTTATGTTTGACCAGCTATCTGAGCATCCCTTAGCCCAATCAAGTTGACAGATAGAATTAACCATCACTAATACATATGTTTTCAAAACTAACATCACTTGTAGTCTACCTTCATGAGTTTTCCCATATCAACATGTCACATGTACTATTTAGCTACTTTTTAAATTTTAAGTCAACTCATTATTTGACTCATAAATTTATTTAGAATAGGAAATGTATATCACAATGGTAAATGAAAACCAGTGTCACTTGCCATAAGTAGTAAGGATTAACATCCATTAAAAAAAGGTAGTAAATATGAAAATTGAAAATATTTATTCATGCGCTGCCTAAAATATCACACACACTGAAAAAAATGAAATATGAAATCATCTACCTCCTATTATTTAAAAGATAAACCATCTTATGGCAGTCCAAAAGAGCAAATTAAAAGATCAGCTATTATGAATTTTTTAATTTGTCCAATCTCTCTTTCTCTGTAAATCTCATGAAAATGATAGTAAGTTAAAAATTGACCAGAAAAAATAGAATTGGAGAGAGGGATAATGACAGATAAAAGATACCAACAAAATTTTTTAAGGTTAAAACAAATCATGAAAGAAAATCCTTGTAATCTACCAGAGAAGAAACTCAAATATGCACAAAAGTCTACAAAGAACCAGATGATTTGTACTTCAGAAATATCAGGAGTTAAAAGCCTATATAACCATGAATGAACGATTCTTGCTCCTGTCTAAAGCTAATCCTTCCACATGTGATGTGGGTCTCATCACCTCTCATCTGCTCAAGAACAACAATCCAGGATTTCTCTCCTAAATCATCAGTGCCTTTTAATCTACTGGATGCTTTTCATCAGCATTCAAATATACTATGATCACTACCATCTGAAAACACAATAAAACAAAACAAAATTTAAAACCTTCTCTTTTTCCACTTCTACCACCATCTACCACTAAATTTCTTTGGTTTTAGAAGAGTTGTCCAATCCTGTCCTCCCATTTCCTTAAACCCACTTCAGTGAGGGCTTTGCTCTCCTTGGTCCATAGAAACTAGTCAAAATCACCAAAGTCTTCCATTCCGCAAAGTCCAATGGCCAATTCTTAGTACTTATCATACTTGGCCTATGAGAAGTATTTGACACTGTTGCTCAGTGTCTCCTCTTGAACCCTTTCTTCATTTGGCTTGCAGAACACCCCTCTTTTGGTTTTCTTTTCCATCTCCCTGAACAACTTTGTCAATTCCTCCTCTCCTCAGTCTCAGTCTCTTAATATTCGGGTGTCCCAGTCTCAGGCTTGCTCCTCCTTTCTTTTCTGTGTATATTCATTCCTTTAGTGATACTGTCATATCTCCTGGTTTAAATACCATGTTTATGCCAGGAATTTTCCAATTTATATTCCTACCCATATCTGTTTTTCTCTCTGTCTCCAACTCCAAATTCATATATTCAAATGCCTATTTGACATCTCTATTTGGATGTCTAATCGCAACATCTCAAACATCATGTCCAAAACTAAATACATTATCTTCCCCCAAACTTCATACTTCTGGTTACTAAAAATCATAGGGTTTTCTTGATTTGCTTTTTCTCACATTCCACAGAAAATTAATCAGGAAATCTTGCAAAATATATCTAATATCTAAACAAACTTAAGTTTCAGGTTAACATTTTCTCTTTCCGGGATTACTGCAACCTGCCCTTTGGTTAGGTTTCTCACTGGTCAACCTGTATTAATTCAATACAATACCGCTCGTTTAAAAAGGTAAAAATTATTGTCACAAAAATGGAGCTTTCCTTTCAATTCATGTGCCTGATTTAATTTGACTCTCTAGTGGACTCAGAGTTTCAAGGTCAACATAGTATAGCCTATTCTAATTTAGGTAGAATGATGCCACAATATTCTTGCTGTTTTTGTATATTTCTTTGACCTTAGTTTGGGAAATATTGAAAATGTATTTCTAAACAATATAATTATAGTGATTTTCCATAAGGCATGCTTATCTGAAGGAAACAATTTGTCCTGTAAAGTCGCATATCTTCCTGTGTATCTAAGAAGCTTACGAGATAGGTCATGTTGCAACAAGATTTAAGTTTAATATTTCAGAATATAAGCTGCTCTGTGAAAGACCTATGTAGCATTAAGTGACCTGTGGGACAAATGGGAGGCCCTATTATTTTGGCACTATTAATGATGTACAAATGTAATAGAAATAAGCTCTTTAATTGTGTAACACTTTATCTCTCCAGACCCGTTTTTTGTCTCCTCCGCTCTGGGAAAATTGAAGCAAATCTTTAGACCTGTTTCTTGGTATCTGAGCACAGCTGGCCAAAGCAAATAAAATATTCAAAATACAGCTTTATTTAAAAGTACTTTAAGGATGTTTTGGGGATGTGATTTTTCATTTTATTTCTCTTCCAAAACGTTTCAAATCAAATTCTAGTTCTTTTTCAGAGAGTCTCAATTCAGTTCCTTCCTTCCTTTCTTCCTCATTCTTATGAACAGAGTACTCTAACTTCAGGCCTTTTGTAGCCTCCAAAATGAAAACAAAAAATTTACATTGTGGATATAAACAGAGAAACAAACAAAAATCTTACATTACGATCACCTGTGCAACCTTTTAGCCAATTTAAATATTGTGTCATTTAGCTGATAGCAATTGCTGATGAGGAAGCATAGCAGAATGGTTAAGAGCATGGGCTCTGAACCAGACCCTGTCTGTCCTCATTCAGAACTATCACGTATTGCTCAGTGCTTCACCTCAGAGGTCAGGCCATTTTGGTCTCTCTGCCAAATAAGATTAATTTTACTTTGTAACAGCCTAACTATGCCCTTAACATTTAACTTTAGGTGGACAGGGAGTTTTAGTCAAAAGAAATAAAAATGTGCATTTTAGAAATCTCACTACAAAAACATCTAAAGTCCAGAAGAAATGCAAAGTGCTTGTTTTTTGTTTTGCCTTTCAGTAATTTTACAGTCCATGCAGAGGTTTTCTTTTACATAGTTCCTGCCCTCTTCTTTCTCCACTTATTTCTATCATTTTTATCTCTCAGTCCTCCCAACAAGATGCAGATTCTCAGTCATTTGGCTCCATCCAGTTTTCTGTGAATGCAAAGAAGGGGATTGAAGATCATTTTAGATTGAAGACGAAATCGTTAACATCCTCCTATCTGACTAGATCAGAGCTAGTAGTTTCTTTGGTTAATTAAAATATTTTGTTTACGTGTGGAATTTTAAACAAATTTTATAAAATCTATACATCTTGTTTTAATGTAAAGAGTAAATATATGTGTTCATTTGCCAATTTTGTGATACAGACCCAGGTCTCTTTTTTTGAATATGTGTCCATTAAATAAAGTTTTTCAGAGTATTTTATATTAAAGCATACCCATAATCATCTATGATTTTCACTTCAAAATTTGTTAAAGAGACTTAGAACTTAAGGATACTTAAAGCTGTCTGAGTGAATAGTAATTCTAGATTTTGAAACTTTTTCTCCTAATTTTTAACAGTTGTCTCAACAGTACTAGGTTTGATAGCAATTTTTTGATTGGCTTGTCCTTGTTAAGATTTTCCAAAGCATTCCATTAGTGGAAACCACATCTTTTTTTTTTTTTTTCATTCTGTTTGCATTCTTATTTCATTGGTTTGCATAATATTAACTGAATTCTGTAATTACGTTAACAAGTAAAATTAGCATAAAGAGACTTGAGAAGTTAACACCTGACTTTCAGTAAGAACATAGCTCTACAGGTGAGGAAAAATGGTCAGATATTTTAATGAACAGCTTAGTAACCTAGACAGTTCAGCATATTGTAAATCTCAGTGAACAAATAGACTCCGCAGACTATGTTAATCAATCTCATGCGTTGGTTAAGGTGAGGTAAATTACAATAGCTTTTGCTGGAATTTTAATGGCTCATGATGCCACTAGTCTCCTTCTCCTTTCTCATCTTATCTAAAGACCCTTTCTTCCAGCAAGGAGTTGTAGCAGGAAGAAGGGACAGGGTGAAAAAAACTCCATACTGCAACACTTATTTGTACACCTAAAGTCTTAGGCTAGAGTAATATATCTGTAACACATTCAATATGCTGAGTTTTAACAGAATTTATCATTGGCAGCAAATAAGTAGGGTATCTGAAGATAGATACATAGATTATGGATGAACTAAAGAACTATATATTATACTAGTAGAATAAGAAATGGTATATATTTGTGGAATTGATGGAATTTTAATTATTAGCCCAGGTGTTACTGAACACAAGTGCAGAGTGAGGCCAAACAAACTGTAACGTCGTAGTTTGGAGCAGAGAAAGGTTTATTGCAGGGCCATGCAAGAAGACGGGTGGCTCATACCCAAAAAACCCCTGAACTCCTTCAAGGGTTTCAGCGAAGCACTTTTGTAGGCAGGGTGAGGGAGAGGCGTGGTTAGTTGTTGCTTGGTGTCGAAACTTATTGGTGTTGAAATCCTTTGTTCTTGTAGCTGTTCATGTAGGTCAGGTCACGGTGTTCCTGTAAGCCTCCAATAAAATAAATGTTATTCTCTGTTCGTTAACTTTTTATCTCTGTATGAATGGGCTCTTAAAGGTCAGAGCCCTGAGGATAGGCTATTCTGTATATTTCAGGCTATCGATAATAGTCTTTTACAAAAGGTGCAGAGCCAGCGTGACTGAGCACAGGCAATAGGACAGATCTAATATGGAGTCAGATTTGTTCTTCCCTATTACACAGGAACAAGAATTCTTACCACAGCATTGGTCCTTATTTATCACGTCATTGGTTAATTTACGTTTTTGCAAATCTATTGGTAAATATCCACTTGAATTGTTTAACTTGTACTAGTCTTCTTGTCTCACGTTGGCACTATAACATACTTTCTCTGCTCTAAGCTTACTGATTTACTCTATACTATGTATTTCTATTGGTTTTAACTGCATTATAGAAAAAGTAGGATTAATGGGCACTTAATATATTAGTTTGCTGGCACTGCTGTAACAAAATACCACAAAATGGGTGGCTTAAACAACAGAAATGTATTATCTCACAGTTCTGGAGGCTAGAAGGCTAGATCAAGATGTTGACAGGCTTGGTTCCTTCAGAGAACTATGAGAAAGAATATATCCCATGCCTCTTCGCCTAGCTTTTGGGGGTTTGATGAAAATCTTTAACGGTTCTTGGCTTGTAGAAACATCACCCAAATCTCTGCTTCTATCTTTATGTATGTTCTCAGGCATTCTCCCTGTGTGTATATCTGTCTCTTCATGTGGCTTTCTTTTATAAGGATAGGGTCCCACCCTACTCCAATATGACCTCATCCTAGTTTAAATAATTATATCTACAAAAACCTATTTCCAAATAAGGTCACATTCTGAGGTACTTCTGAGGACTTCAGTATCTGAATTTTTGAAGTACATAATTCAACCCACATCACTTATTATCTTTGAATACAAGAATATGTAGAGAAATTAAATAAACGTATAATTTGAACTAGGAGAAATTGTCATACATTTGTCTAACACCTTTACTGTAAATCCCATAAATGAGGTAAGGGCTTAATATTGCTAGGACACAAGAATGAAAATCAAAACAACACCATGACCTAACAGATTTATGCTTGGCTAAAAGAACTAGATTTTTTTTTTTAATCTAAATTCCTCATTCACAGGAATGACAGCAAATCTTCCTTCTGATTTGTGTTTCATTTAGAATTATATTCAGCAGTTATAAACATGAATGAAAATATACTGTCCACCATCACTACCTTCAAATCACACATTCTTAATATGAATCATCAATTTTTCATAGTTTATACTCTCTTCCTATTTAGAGCTACATAAATAATTAAATTATTAAAATTCTTTTTTAAAGTTCAGTAAGTATATATACATATAAAATTTCCTTTCCCCTCTTCAACAATGTTTATATAAAACTGACATTATTCTTTTAAAGCACAGAGTACTTTAGTGACCATTTTAATTGTTTCTATTATATTTACCATCTTAGAATTTTCTACATTTCTTTTCCATGTCTCAGCTTACTTTCCATATTTGCTTCCTTTCTCTTCTATTTGCATTTGAAACGCTGCTTTATAAGAGCTTCATTTGTCAGTTACTCAAGTTTTCATATGGTTTTCCTGTTTTATTTTGAAAAGTGTGTTTTCTATCTTATAATTACATTTCTCCAAATTATAGTGTATAAAATGTTTGTCTCTTGAAGTTATGTTGTTTATGATACACTGTATTTTTTAGATCTTCTTGTATAGATTTTAAAAGTAAATGGGCAATGATAAAAAGTAACGTAGGAACAGACATCATATCAAGTAATATAATTTGGACTCCTTTGGAAATCAATTACATTTTTTTCCAAAATCACGTAAACATAAATCATATCACAACTTTATTATTTTAAGCGTGTCCTTTTAGTATTAACAGAATTACAGCTAATAATATAGAGCCCCAGAGAGCACTGATTTGCATCTGTAATGCCATTATAAGTCAATCAAAAATCAAGTTAAGCCCCTTGACATAATTGGAAGTTTTAAAGTGATCTGAAGAGCACAATTTTCTGTTACATATGTCAAAGCTAGATGGGAAAAGTACCATGGGAACAGAAAGGTCAAGGGCTAATCCACTCCAAAGTCATTAAAGATCGTATTTAAATTGCTTTGGAAACGTCAAGGTTTTTAAAGCCATCATCAAATTCCCCACCAGGACAAGGTGCCTCTGACATGACAGCCACTCTGTACAGGGAAGGAAGCAAGTTCCTTTCTCTGTCAAGCTGAAATGGATCTTTGGCTTTTTAAGTCTATTTTGTTATGCATATTTATGTATTACACAAATTAGTTAAATTTTAAAACAGAACTTTATTCTGTGTTATAATAGAAGGATTTTTTTTAGCTAAGTGAGCCTACTTCAAATTGAATAACACTGTATTTGAAAAATTAATTGTGGCAGTTTGCACAATGCCATCATATTAAATATTGAAGGAAAGGAGTTCCCCATTTATCCTGAGTATATCACCAGCATTGAAGACCTGGAAGAGCAAAGTAATTCCCTAAGAATTAAGGCTACAACATGAGCATTTTTCATAAATCATCCAGATAAGATAATTACTTCATTGTCACTACATTTGGGCAGTGGAAACCTATTTTATTATAAGCATTAAGTCATAATCATTTAAACTTGCTATATGGCTGTGTAATCAAAACAATGTTAGAAGACATATAAACATATCCACACACCACTAGCAAGTTGCTGGAACAGAATAAAGTACATAAACATATCCAAATATGTATATATTTGTGCATTTACTACATAATAAAAGCTGCATTTAAATTTAATGTGAAAACAGGTTATAACAAATGGTTTTGGCAGAAGATAAAAGTAAAAATGGACAACAAATCTATGGACCAGTATGCAACTGGAGGAAATGAAGATGCCATTGTGACTGGATATCACATTTTACCCATTAGACGGACAAATTTTAAAACAATAGTTGCCTCATTATTCACAATAGCCAAGATATGGAAGCAACCTGAGTGTCACTGGATGAATGGATAAAGAAGATGTGGCACATATATATATATATATGTACACATATACACACACACACATACATACATACATACAACGGAATGTTCGTTAATCAGCCATGAGAAGGAAGGTAATACTGTCATTTACAACAGCATGATGGACCTCGAGGGCATCATGCTTCTTGAAATAAGTCTCACAGAGAAAGACAAACACTGTATGGCAACCCTGACATGTGGAATCCAAAAAAGCCAAACTCATAGAAATAGAGAATAGAATGATGGTTGTTAGAGGCAGGGAGTGGAAGAAATGTAGAGCTGTTAGTCAAAGGGTACAAACTTCCAATTAGAAAATAAATAAGACATGGGGATGTAATGTACAGCATAGGAAATATAGTCAGGAGTATTGTATTAACTTTGTAAGGTGACAGATGGTAACTAGGCTTATTTTGGTGACAATTTCACAGTGTATACAGAAGTTCAACCACTATATTGTACATCTAAAATTAATATATTGTATGTCAATTATACCTCAATTTAAGTAAGTAAATAAATAAAATGTACTTTTATCATATTCTTTTTATATGTATGATATGTCTCACAACAACTTTCTTAATTAAAAAATTTGCAAAGTGGAAAAAAATAAAATACGTGAAACAATTGATAATATCAAATGTTGGTAGGGTGGAAGAAACTGAGAATCTTAAAAACCACTGGTGTATGTATAAAGTTTGCTAACATATTTTTAAAAAGATATTTGTCAGCTCTAGTAAAATGTGAACTATGCACACATTTGACAAAGCAGTCCTATTTGTAAGACTTTGCCTTCTGAAATAAATGCAACAGTAAATAAGAATATATTATAATAGTATTTATTGCGTCATTATTTAGAGTGGCAAAAACTCTAAATAATGACCGTTACAGTAATGACCGTTATTAGAAAAACTGAATAAATTATTTAATATCCATATTATGGAGCTATTACATTTTTAAAAACATGAGTTAGATCTGTAGATACTGACCTGAAAAGCAAGTAATTTCAAGATGTTGTTTGGAGGAGAAAAAAGCAAAATTTGTTTTAATGTGTGTAGTGAGATGCCATTTTGTAAGAACAAGGCAGCGGGGGCAATATATAATGGTGTGTATAGCTACAATTTAAGGCCAAATTTATGCTACCTAAGCTTTATTTTAAGTCAAATCACATATAAAAAGATCTAAGCATCTGGATTGGTTTAACACTCTATATTGCTGTCATTCAGACATTTTGTTTAAGTATTTAGTGTTTCAGACAGGAGAAACACAGGAGTAAATTATTCGCTTGGGGTTTACTGATTTTTAAAAAGGAAAGTTCAAGTGCTAAAATAAGTAATAGGTGACTACAAGTACTTCCTAAAATTCAACTCCCCTGATAGTATCCAGAAAAAATGTATACTTCTCTTCACCAATATCTCTGACCATAAGGGAAACAATGGAGTAAGAGAGAAGATGCGTAGCTGTTCAAATTGTATCACCAATTTTTGCCTTCCTCTTAAATTCCTAAGATCCCTGCTCACCTTAGGGAAAGTCATTCTTCGTCCTAGAAAGTTAGAATAATATATGACAACTAGTAAGTTCATATCACTGCATCTTTCCAATAGTCCTATTAATATAAGACATAGTCTAGTGTGTATTTGATGCACATTCCAGATACAAATTGATATTATGATTCCTGTATGTGAGGTTATCATTTTATCATTTTTAGAGTCATTAAATGGCATTTATTCATAGCCAAACTCAGTAACTAGATGTGCTACTGTTTCAAATAAATAAATACAATGGACTGAATTGTGTTCCCCTCAAAATCCATGTGTTGAAGCCCTAACCCCCTGACTGTATATGGAGATGGGGCCTTTAAGGAAGTAATTAAGGTTAAATGAGGTCATAAGGGTGGGCCCTAATCCAATATGACTGATGTCTTTATAAGAAGAGAAGGAGACACCAGGGATGTACATACACAGAGCAAAGGCCATGTGAGGACAAAGGGAGAAGGTGGCCACCTGTGAGCCAAGGACAGAGGCCTCCAGAGAAACCAAACCTGCCAACACCTTGATCTTGGACTTTCCAGCCTTCAGAACGGTGAGAAAATTAATTTCTGTTATTTAAGCCACCCACTCCGTGGTATTTTGTTATGGCAGCCCTAACAGACAGGTATACATCTATAACATGCTTTATAATAAAATGTGTTATATATAGTGTCATACAATAAACAATTGTTATATTGTAGATACATATATATACACATACATATATATGTGCTAGGATTGCCTTAACGAAATACCAATGTAGCTTAAACAAAAGAAATTTATTTTCTCATCGTTCTGGAGGCCGGAAAGTCCAAGATCAAAGTAATATGTTTTATATTTATACAAAAACTCAGACATGTGTAAGGCTACGTAAAACAATCTCACCGTAAACGTTAAAATAAAAGCTACACTGGGATGTTCAGGTAGAAATTTGTGCCCTAACCCGTGACACCAAAAGAATGGTAAGATACAGTGTGCATAGAATTTGGAAAGTCAAGTTGTGAAAGAGACCAACGTTGTGCAATTATTTTCCTTATTTTCATTTCCTTCATCTTCATCCTGTTCCTCCACCTACATCTGGTGTGAGTGGAGAGAACGTTTGCTACAAATGATCACAGATTTATGGTCCTAGAAAAATTGAAAGGTCTACCAGGAGGCCAAGTCATTTAACCAGCTGTTCCTGGATCATGTTTTATTACTTAGGATTAGACCATAGTGATACAAAGCCATTTAACATGTCCCTCAAGGAAAAGTGGAAACTTGCTTAAGTGATCATGAATCAACCGCTCTAATAAGGAATTAAATTGCTTTGGAAAAACTACTGGGAAATCCTCACTGGAGATAGCTATAAAGAAAAAAAGTCACATGGCAGGATGCGATTTGTGACAGGGACACGTGACAAATCATTTTCCCTAAAGAAATTTTTTAGAAAGCAGTAAGTTTACCTAGAGCAAGAAAACATGATTATAGTAAAAAGAACACTAGACAGAGAAATTCGGTAACTGAAAATTTATACCTCTAGATCATGCAACCTCAGTAGGGCTGATATCAGCCCCATGGCAGGGCAGCGGGATTGATTCTTGGGGAGAGTGAAAAAATTTTAAATACTGTAGTGGTGTGTGGCCCTCCAAAAGACCGCAGTACATAAACAGACTTACAAGATATCTGTGGTGTTACAGTTTCATGGAGTGGAGGTGAGGTGTAATTAGGAAAAATTTGACTACAAAATTCCTTAGGGAAGTGATTGCTTAAAAACAAACAAAAAAAAAGGTTAAGAAACACTGCTGTAAGTCAACTGTAACATGTATGTATGGAGATAAAGACTGGAAGAGTGCTGGACCTGTCTGTTGCCGCCCCTTGATAAGGAACCTTGGCTATCCCGCACTCACAGCCCACCAAATTCCCAACCTGCCGTCTCCAAAGCACTCCCCACACTTTCTCTGAGTTGATAGGGGGCTTATATTCTCTTGGTTTTCTCTACCTCCTGAGCTCTTGCTTCTCTCTGTTAGTCTCTGTTCACTCCTGTATCAACCAAAATGTGGACAGAGCCGCTTCACAAGATCCTCCAAAATAGTATTAATTTTTTTTTTTTAATGTGCTCAAGCATTTGTGAGTCTGGTAGGTTTTACTCCAAAGTTGGTCATAATAAACAAGGTCACAGAGTTTAGTGGACAACAAGCCCCATTAAGGTGCAAATCAGACAGTTAGGTTCTTCAAAAACCCTGCTGGCCAACCCACAGCTGGGAGTTAGTCCTGTATCCTCCTCATCCGTGCTGAACCCCCAGCCTCAACCTCGCCCCGGACACACACACAACTTCTCTTCCTTTCACACAAAAACGTTCACACCTTTTCTCTGGAACGTTAGAAGCAAAGGATCTCTTGGTTACATCCCTTTTTAACCGCTGGCTTACTGTCTGTGATGGTTAGTTGGTAAACATTATTTCTGTGTGTGTCTGTAAAGGTGTTTCAGAAAGAGATCTGCATCTGAATCAGTAGACTGAGTAAAGATTACCTTTATTCAATCCACTGAGGACCTGAATAGAAGGAAAAGACAGAAGAAGGGCAAATTTGCTCTCTGCTGGAGCTGGGACATCCATTTTCTTCTACCGTTGGGCATACTCCTAGTTCTCAGGCCTCGGGGCTTAGACTGACACACCATTGTCGCCTCTGGTTCTCAGGAATCCAGGTTTGAACTATACTGGGTTTGAGTTATACCACCAGCTTTCCTAGGTTTCCAGCTTGCAGAAAGCAGATCATGAGACTTCCCAGCCTCTGTAAATTACATGAACCAATCCTTCATAATAAACCCCTATCTATCTATCTATCTATCTATCTATCTATCTATCTATCTATCTATCATGTTTATATGTATATCCTATTGGTTCTGTTTCTCTGGAGTACAGGGACTAATACAGCATCACTCATGCCAAAATGACTTCTGTTACGTTTCTAGGTGGTTTCAATATCCATATAGATTATGTTTTCATTTCTCCAGGTTTTGAGTCCCTTCACCTTTTCCTCTCCAAATTATCTTCCTCATTCAACTTCAGCCACTTACTTCAACAGTCATAAGCTAGGCTTGTAATTACCAGTAGCTGTACCCTTTCTGTAGTTTTAATTCCAAGCATTACCAGTTTTTGACCACCACCTCTTTCCATTTTTCTCCTAATATTCTGACTGCAAAAGTACTGAGATCTCCAACTCATTGATACTCTTACCATTTCACTTTCCCTCACCCCCCTTCATGTCTTCTCTAGCATTCTAATCCAGTTTCTACTCCAGGGCAATCATTATCATCTTTTCCTTTTGAAAACTTTTAACTCCCTCTCATCTCATGTTTGTAAAAAATGAATAAACAGAAACCTCAATTAAACAGAGTTGGGAGACCAGAAGGGGGAGCTCTCATGCCTGGTGAGACAGCAGAGCCCAACAGGAAGGAAAAAGACACCTCTTCTTTCCTGGCAAGGGCTCAGCCAATAGAAAGCCATGGACTCCTTGTTTACTTAGCCTTTCCAACTTCCTTTTTCTCTCTATAAAATAGTTCTCCTTCCCTTGCCGTGGGGGGATTAACCCGTGGCTCGCCATGGTTGCAGACCCTGAATTGCAATTTCCTGCTGATCCTGAATAAATCATCTTTGCTGGAGAAGTAACTGGCAGTCTGTTTGTTTCAGATTAACATGTTCTACCGTCCCCATTGACAAAACAATTACAAGCCTGGTTAAATATAACTTCTTTCTTTCTCCATGCCTGTACTGGCACAGCTAAACATGACTATAGAAAAACACACAATTAATGCTAAATCATCTCACTTTAAATTTGTGACCTTTAACCTGGAGAAGGCCATTTTCCTGCCTGGTAATTCTATTTCCTTTTTTGCACTTCATTATATCGTTCATTTCATGTTACAACTTTGTGTGCTTCCTCTCCATTCCCATTCTCAGCTGATGATCATGCTTTTCTCATTGAGAATGTTGAACTACCAGAAGTTCCATAGATTTTTCACCACCAAATCTGTCCCTTTTCTACATCTGTATCCTTATATTCTGCCTTTCTGCCATTACCATAAATAAACTATCCTTTTATTCTGCCTTTCTGCCATTACCATAAATAAACTATCTTCGTACCTGAAAACAAATTTCCTTCATTTCTACACTAACCCTTTTCCCTTCCATCCACAAGGGATGTGACTAGTTACAGTTAGAAAGACTGTAATTGTCATGAGTATTTCCTTCCTTTTTTAATGAATATGTTTGTGTGTGTATGTGTGTGTGTGTGTGTGTGTATATATATGGCAAATATCTTTGTCTTCTTTCCTCTTTTACTCCTTTATTATGTAACATAACACATTGACTTTATATCGTCTTTAAGTATTGTTAATTTTACATCATGGATTTCAAGTTATAGGACATCAAGAGAAGAGTAAACATTATTCAAGGACTTTACCTCCTCTTCTAGGGAAAGGATTTTTGCATTTTCAGTTGTATGCAGGAGAGTTGTATCATGTTAGATAGAATTATGACTTTATTATTGTCTTTATTTGGAGACCGTGTATGGCTTAAGGAAATGCATATAGGCATCAAGTTGACAGGGGTGGACTTGTGGTTTTATGTGTTAACCAAGAAATGGCAAGATAGCCCATAAAAGGTTATTTCTCTGTATGTCTGTGACGGTGTTTCTGAAAGAGATTAGCCTTTGAATCAGTGAACAAAGTAAAGGAGATCCACTCTCACTGATGTGGGCAGGCATCATTCAATCCACTGAAGGCCTGAATAATAAAAAAAGTGGAGTAAGGGTGAATTATTCCTCTTCTTGAGCTGGAACCTCCATCTTCCCCTGCCCTTGGACATCAGAGCTCCTGGTTCTTATACTTTTGGACTCAAGGACTTATACCAGCTGTCCCTACTTTGTTCTCAGGACTTTGAGCTTGAGCTAAATTCTATCACCAGCTTTCTTGGTTCTCCAGTTTCCAGATGGCAGACTGTGGCACTTCTTGTTCTCTATAACTATGTGAGTTAATTCCTAGAGTAAATCTCCCCTCCCTGTCCCCCTCAATAGATAGATAAATAGATAGATAGAGCTATATAAATAGAGGAAGATTTATTTTAAATATGTGTATATATGTATATATATCCTATTTATATTTATTTTATATATGTGTACACATTCTATATATCCTATTGGTTCTGTTTCGCTTGAGAACCCTGATTAATACATATAACTGTGTAAAAAAAAATGACTACCAAGCTTAGTGGCATAAAAGAACCATTTATTATACCTCCTGACTCTTGTATCAGGGATTCTGACAGCACACAGCAAGGATGACTTGTCTGTACTCCAAAATGTGTGAAGCCTCAAATGGAAGTGCTGAAGGCTGGACGTTAGAATTATCTGCAAATCTGTTGATGCTGGCTGTCCGCAGGGAGACTCAGGTCCTTTCTAGGTGGCTTTTTCTCCTTGTGGTTTCACCAGAAAAGCTAGTTTGAGCTGCCTCTCCGTGTGGTGGCTGGCTTCCCCAGAGAAAGCATGCCAAAAAGAACAAGCCAGAGAGAAACCAGAACATTTTTATGACCTAACCTCAGAAGTCACATAGTAACACATTCACTAACTCTATTGGTTGAACAGTCATAAAACTCCTACCAGGTTTAAAAGGAGGGAACACAGATACACCTCTTCCTGGAAGGAGTATCAGTGTTACATTGTAAGAAGAGCAGGTGAGATGAGATGAGAAATGTTGCATCATTTAGAAAAATACAATCATCCACATTTGCCTCTGTAGATATTGCCAAGAAATTCCTTGTTCTCTGCCTCTTTACTGATGAATCTGGCTTGGCGTTCTTATTTTCCGTAGTTTAGGTGAAAGCCAGTCACATGTAATGTTAGACACGTGTTTAGACCTATCCTAACGACAACATATAAATGTATGGAATAACCTGTGTGTGTGTATGTGTGTGTACCTGTGGCATAATACGAAATATATTTGGTCTTTATTGTTAGTTCTTGACACAGAGCTACTAAATCCCTTGGAACTTCCTGAGAGAAAAGAGCATCTTTTGTTTTAATGAGGTGACTTTTTTTTTTTTTTTTAACATCTTTATTGGAGTATAATTGCTTTACAATGGTATGTTAGTTTCTGCTGTATAACAAAGTGAATCAGCTCTACATATACATATATCCCCATCTCTCCTCCTGCTTGCGTCTCCCTCCCACCCTCTCTATCCCACCCCTCTAGGTGGTCACAAAGCACCGAGCTGATCTCCCTGTGCTATGTGGCTACTTCCCACTAACATGCTCCTAGACAGACAGCTTCAGGATGGGGGCTGGTCACCAGACAGATGAAACCTTGATTAGAAGTCTAGAACTTTCAGCCGCATCTTCTCAATCCCCGGAAATAGGAAATGGCAGAAGACTGAGTTAATAATCAATCATACCTGCATGTTGAAACCTCTTTAAAAACCCCTAAATGATGGAGTTTGGGTAACTTCCAGGTTGGTGAACACATAGAGGTACTGAGAGAGTAGCATGCTGGGAAAAGGCATGGAAGCTCCATACCCTTCCCCCATACCTTGCTCTGTGAATCTCTTCCATTAGCTGTACCTGAGGTGTATCCTTTATAATAAAATAGTAATAATATGTCAAGTGACTGACTGAGCTCTGTGAGCCATTCTAGCAAATTTTTGCACCTGAGGAGGGAGTCATGGAAATATCAATTAATAAGCAGTTGATCAGAAGTACAAGAGTCCCAGGACTTGTGACTAGTGTCTGAAGTGGGGGCAGCCTTGTGGGACTGAGCCCTTAACCTATGGGGTCTGTACAAACTCTGGGTAGTTACTGTCAGAACTGAATTGAATTGTTGGACACCCAGATTTTGTCTGGAGAATTGGAGAATTGGTTGTTGGTGTTGAAA
The DNA here is from genome assembly GCF_028021215.1 of Eschrichtius robustus. NCBI lineage: Eukaryota > Metazoa > Chordata > Mammalia > Artiodactyla > Eschrichtiidae > Eschrichtius > Eschrichtius robustus. The sequence continues at coordinate 49,880,858 of NC_090831.1, read as the reverse complement.
ACACTGCAGAGTGTGCATATGTGTGTGTGTGTGTGTACATATATATATATATGTAAAATCGTGCTTGAAAAATGACTCATTTTCCAACATATTCTTTCTGCAGATCAAAAATAGATTAGATATCCAGTCCTAACCACAGAGCTTTATTTGGAGATTCCTCAATTATTATAAAGGTATTTCTCAGCATGAACGACTTATTTACCAGAGATAGGTATTCCAGTCTAGCTTCCAAAATTGGAAGCCAACCATGTGACAGCTATCACATCCTTTTATGCAATTTATTTTAACAAGATTAACATTTCCAGTTCTCTACTCTATAGCTCCTCTATTATGGTTACCCTCCTCCACTGCCCCCTCCGGACCTATCCAGCTGGACCCAGATTTAACCCAACATTTATCACAATTATCCAGACTTGGTTTGACCAGAGCCTGCCATGTGACTGAACCTCAGTCAATGGGTTGAATGACTGTTATCTGATTTAATACTTACAGCAGTTTTTTGAGGTATGTTTTACTATCTCCATTTTATAGATGAAAAAGACCACATATTTAATCTTATCATACTTCAGTTAGTGAGAGCCAAATTAGACCCCAGAGCTCTCTTAATTTTCTATAAAACAAAGATGCCTCTCTTTGGGGCTAATTCTGCACCTGTCCTCCGCTTTTATGACTGAGAGGCTACTCATCCCTCATCTTAGAGGAATCAAGATTCTGCTGCCCTCTTGAGCCTGCAGTATTTTCCTTGTTTTGTCCAGTGATGCATAGCCATGCTTATCACAAAACTTGAAACCGTGGGTAATCATTAGTCAGATCCATTTCACCTGCCTTCACTAATCAAGATTGTTTTCCTTGCTACTGCAAAAGACTTGCATGACCTCCAAGCAGCACGTTGCCTACAGTAAGATGTTTGCCCAAGTTGTTTTCCAGGAACTTGGAGTCAGTTGTGTCTAGTTCGAGTTGAGCTGGTTAAGACTGTGTAGGACCACCAACCTTCCAACTGGGCATGCGCAGATGTCCACTCGGTGACCTTTTGATGTCTGAGGGCCAAGAACTCCATGCTCAGATCCTGCTAAACGCCTCCAAGTTTTAATACACGGAGGCCTGTAGCTTAGTTATGCCTGCGATTACTGCACCTTTGTCCAGTCTCTTTTCCCCACACTCCCCATGCCTCAGACCACTCTGATTCTTTATTCTTTATCCCATAAGTACCCTTAGCCCCTTGTCTTCAGGGACGCTAGCCCAGGACTTGTTTTCCCATCTCCTTGCTTGGTTGCCTTGTGGAAAAAAAACCAAAACCTCTGTTTAAAACCTCGGCGTCTCAGTGTTTTGGCTTGCTGTTCTTCGGATAAAATGAACCTGTTTGGGTAACAAACTGTTGGGACAAACGTTAGAACAACCTAAAACAGGAACAATATGATGTGAGATCACCACCATGTTTGGGAACAGAATGTCATAGTTGGTATATAAAACTTGGGGTGAACTTGGATCAAAGTGCTTTACGATGTATTAGGTTCAAAATTAGAGAATCAGGTAATTATATGGCAAGAGAAAAGAAACTATCCACTTAGAACCAAAAAAAAAAAAAAAAAAAAAAGCAAGAAGAGGAATGAATTTCTAAAACTGAAATTCTCCTAATTAAGCTCATCACCAAAGCAAGAGTTAATGGAAAGTAACAGACATTTAGTTCATGCTGAGGGATAGTTATAGAGAAAGAAAGGTGCTGTGTTCCCTCTATGATCATAACACTTAATGGTGGAATAAGTAAAAATATAACTATAATATAAGGCAAAATAAGGTGAATGCTGTAATAGAGCCATAAGTAAAGTGCCGTGGGGAGTTGAAGGAAAGGTCAATGCCAAACAAGTCACAGTATAGAAACTAGATTGACAAAATAATATTGCAAATTTTGTTAACCAAAGAGCGGACATTTCTTCCTGACTCTGGGGGAATTGCTCATTGGTAGGGCAGCCTTCAAGAGCAGTATAACACTAAACAGAAGCGAGGCCAGTATTAAATGAATTTGATGGCTGAAACAGTTTTCTGCTCCTGGGCCTATAATTTAAAGTCATTATTGGGCCTTTGAGGCTAATCCCACTAGAACAAGTTTAGGGGCTCTGAGCAAAAGACAAGTAGAGAGGGGGTAAAGTAGCACCAGCAACTTCTGGTAAACAAATTCTGAAACTTAGTATTTCAGTAATCTCTTGGGAACCAAATTCCAACTATCAGAGGTATTTTATGACTGTAATATATTAAATTTACTTACATGAGTAGCAGCACAGGTGTGTCTTGAACTATAAAAATTGAAAACAACCTTCTAATAGTCATAAGAGGGTGGAGAAATGCCTTTTTTTTTTTTTCTGTTAAATAATGGAAATGCACCTAAGGCCTGGAAACCCTTAGAATTAGGTAGCAAAATTGACAAACTGACTGGCCTGTGTTATTTATTTGTATGTAGAGCTTACATTTTGTGGATATATGTTGTTTTCTTCTACGTTACATGTATTTAGTTTGAGACTAACTTGATGTTTTAAGATATTTCATTCTGTAGATCTTAGTTATTTAAATATTATTTGGAATGAAGGGATTGATATCTGACAAATTTTTATGGGACATAGGATCTTTTCATTATAAAGTTTTGATAAAGGCAGCCTCCACTGATTTTCCAAGTTAAGAAATAAAGTAGTCCCTTCAAACTGTTAATCATATTAAGGTTGATCCTTATTTTGTTTGTCTAAGAAAAGATGAAAGCCTGGTCACTCCAGGCATGCGACATTGTCGACAGACTTTTCAGCACTCCTCCTAATTTATGGCCATTCAGTGGGAACTGAAAAATACTCAGGTGGCTGATGGTAGACTTCGCCGCAGTGATTTATTCACAACATCTGCCATCCGATCACAGATCACATAGGCTCCATTCAGCAGTCCGTGTCTCGTAAAATGGTGTTCCTCCTGAGTTCCTTCTCTTGGGCAGGTCACTTCCCCTCTCAGATAGGTATTGAAAGAGTCTGTCTCCCAAGAGAATTATAGTGAATAAAGTCACTTTTCTGAATCATGTCGTATTTAGCCAGGCAGTTAATAGAAAATGGGGGGGAGGGGGTGATAACAGGAAAAAAAAAACCTACTGCAGGAATCTTAACCTTAGGATTTCATATCTACTTGTAAAATCCAATAGTGTACTTTTATTTTTTTAAGAGATCCATCTTCCAGAAAAGTATCTGTGATATTTATTTGTGAGAGAGATGATTTCAGGGAACTGAATATACTTACTTTCTCTGTATTACCTGCAGAGAAAGTAAGAAAGTAAATGTGAGCACATACATATTTATGCACAGTGAGCTAATTACGGTTTTGTAAAAGAAAAACAATCTCAGATTTCTACCTATTGTGATGATTAAAATTAATAAAGCCACAGATTATAAACAAAGATTGTAGCAATTAATATGCACTGAGTACAGTTAGTTCCCAATACATTTATGACCAGCTGTAAGCTTATTTAATAATACAACGGAACACAATAAGGTTCAGTTGCCAACTTTACGTTAAGTTGCCAATCTCTAAACGTTGTGTCCGCTCGGATATGTGCGTGTTGCCGACACCCTCTGAATTTTTCAGAGACATAGCATAATGAAACCAAAAGCAAGTTTAGAGCCGTTTAGAAGAAACAAGGTTCTGATTGTTTTTGAGGTCGCAGCAAACCATTTGGCACAGAAATAAACTTCTTAAACAAGTGAAACACGAAGAGCTCATCTATCAATCTTTCCTTTGTATTATGTACTTAACACCAAGATATGCTTGGCTGGGAGACCAGCCTCTAATTACATCGCGAGATGTATGATATGCCAACCTTGTAGCACCACATAACCGTTTTCTTCTTTTCCCAAAAGAAAATGCAGTACACTAAGTTCAGAACCTGGGTTGGGATCCTAGCTCTGCAGTTTACTTGCTGCGTGACTTGGGCAAATCGTTTAACCTCTTCGTCCTCAGTTTCCTCACCTGTAAAATAGAAATAATTTACTCATTTCATAGGTTTATTGTGACTAATGACTAAAATGACTAAATAGATGTGAAGACTTTGGACAGGGCTCGGCACATAATTTGTGCTACATGAGCATAAGCTATCCTTACTACCATTGTGTCTGGCGTGCGGGGAAGACGCACATTGCGCAATCACTGCATCAGGTACACACGTCTCCTTCAAACACCCCCTCTTACTTCTATTTCGGGCTCTTCTCTTTCAGCTTCCTCTGAGTGCCCCCAGCATACCTTTTTTTTTTTTTTTGGTCTTCACCAGGCTCACTTGCTTTAGCCCCCTGTGTCCAGAATGGCATCCCACACCAATCATAGCTTTCCATTGCTCCATTTCTTACACAGAACTTAGCTTTGTCTCAGCTTCTACAAAGTTGGATCCTCTCACCTTTACTTAATCTTGTCTTCACATACCTGAAAGTATATTTACTGTAAACACCGAATTTGTTCCCTCTCAGCAAACAAAAGACCTTCTATAAACTAGTCTCCAGTATTCTAGAAATGTGAGTCGGGAATTATAAATAAGGTTTTTTTTAATTTTTTGGTAATACAGGCCACACTTACTACCATTAATGTGACATATGATTTATTTTTATAAATATCTTTCACCATCCAGTAATTTGATACCATTGAAAGAAACATTAAATATATGAAAACATTAGCAAGTGTGTGTTCAGTGTAGTAATTTAGAATAATGGAAATGGTTTTATTTACCTGTTCAGGCTACTTAGTGCATAAAAGTCATGACTATAATCTTTAGTTAAGTTCCATATTCAGTTATAATAGGTAAAAATATATGAACATGTTTTCTTTAATCGGGACTGTACAAAAACTAAAACAAGATTACGTGTATATGTATATTTGTACAAATTTACTCAGAGTAGTAAATATTTTGTAGAGTTTTCATGTAGACAGAGATATAGATAATACGAACTAGAAAAAAATAATAAAGTCACTCTCACATAAATTTTCAATGCTTCCCAATTCAGGAAATAGTGAAAATTCAGAATGCTTAGCTAGATGAATGTGAAGAAAATTGTTTTCTACTGGAGCATTTAAAACCAGCTGTAAAAAATCCTCAGTCATTCCCCTACACACACCACTGCACACCCTCTCCCCCAGCCACAAACAATCATTCTCAGTTCAGATTTAATTTGTAAGTTTCCATCACTTGGATTTTTATTGTTCTAGTCATCTTTGCACTTACTTACACAGATCTGAGGTTTTCTACTTCCAATATAGTCTGAAAAATGCCAGTGCTAGTTAACATTTTCTAGGACCAATTTGTCTCTGTGTGGTATGAAGCTGTCTTGCATCTTTCTCTTTTCTGAAGGATTGTTCTCCTACTTGTGTATTTACTGAAATATCATGAACTATAGGTAGGAAGAGGATATCATCTTAAAAGGAGAGGGTAGTAGGCAAATTGAGTCAAAACTGAGACATACTCTCATTAATGCTATGGTGATTTACATCGTATTCAAACACCCTGCTCCTTCAGTTACAGAGGTTTAACTATTTAACTTGTAGTAGGAGTCCCAGCTTGAAAGACAAAACTAATGATCACAGGTGTCAGAGATCACAGTGTGCCTCAAAAGGATTATCTTGAGGTCTGCTAGGATTCAGCTGGCACGAAGGAATGTGGGACTTCCTATGAAGTAGAGGAAGGAAGATTCCTACCTCCAGTAAAGAGCCATGGACATGGGGCTGGTGTGGGTGAGAGAATTGTATCTGCTGTTCAAACTTTCTTCTGGTCCCATCTTCATGGTATATTCTCGATGGATGGCTAAACATGGGTAAGATAATAGAAAAGAGAAAAACACCGGGAAGCGTTTTTGCACTTTACTCTCTGGGTGACTCTTCTGGGACGAGGTGGTGGTATAAATCTCTGGCGGTTTCAGGGCTGGTGGAATGTGTCACTGACAGCTCTGAGGTGTGTCCCTGCAGTCTAAACACGGTTGGTGGGGACAACTGCAGCCTATGATGCCAGTATCACCACAGGCAGCTGGACAGGTGGAGTGGAAATTGTCATATGCTGCATTGCTCATGAGCATGAAAGAAAGAGGGGTGAGGGGGAGGAAGGAAAGAAAGGAAGAAGAAAACAAGAAAATATAGACCCAGCAGAAAATGCTCTGTGAAAATCAACATTGCTACTTGCAAAAATATACAATTCTATTACCTTTTAAAGGATTACAGTAGTAATTTCGTGTTACTACTTTCCCTTCTTTGCAAGATTTCGCTCTACAAGTTACATCTGAAGGTCACCAAATAACGAAAAATATTTTTGAAAAATATTTCGGCCTGAATGCCTTTTTTTCCTTCTTAAAATTAGCTCGGTCTTTTAAACTCACTCACTCTTTTATAGCTATGTCTTAAAAACAGGGAAAAATCTATGAAAAAGACAGGGAAAAACTGTCTTATGTTTTTCTTCATTTTCTCTCTTTCCAGAAGTGAATTACTATTTTCAGTAGCATTTTCCTATGAGAGTCATGAATCATTCTAGCCTATTTTGAAGAAGGTTCTTATGACATTCTTTATGCCCTACCAATGATATAAATATTTGTTGTCACACCTAAATATGCAACTAATTTAGTATCCTAAAATCTTTCAGTTTCATCCGTCCTTACCTTGATGTACTTCATGGCCGGATTTGAATGTAATTTAAATATATCGTATTTGGTAAAAATTGAAGTTAACAAAAGGAGTAGCAAAAATAATTATATGTTTTAAAATGCACTAGATTTAAAATTAAAAGACCACAGTATCAGTTTACTCTAAGTGATAACAATGTGAGTTTTAAGATTTTAAAATATCCAAGTTTTATGACATGTTAAAAAATATTTCTATAACAAGTTTAAAATATTTATAAAATTGATAAATTAAGCATTCAGCAAATAATGAAAGCTCTTTAAATATAAATTGTAGTCTTTATTAAAACTCTATTTTTTCTACTAATATCAAAGTAAATTATACAAAGTAAATTTGAGTCTGACTAACCTGTCAATTCGATTTAAAAATGACATAATTCGGGGCTTCCCTGGTGGTGCAGTGGTTAAGAATCCGCCTGCCAATGCAGGGGACACGGGTTCGAGCCCTGGTCCGGGAAGATCCCACATGCCGTGGAGCAACTAGGCCCGTGAGCCACAACTACTGAGCCCACGTGCCACAACTACTGAAGCCCTTGTGCCTAGGTCCCGTGCTCCACAACAAGGGAAGCCACCGCATTGAGAAGCCCGCGCACCGCAACAAAGAGTAGCCCGCGCTCTCTGCAACTAGAGAAAACCCATGCGCAGCAACGAAGACCCAACACAGCCAAAAATAAATAAATAAAATAAATAAATCTTAAAATGACATAGTTCATAACATATTTTAGTATTAATCACCCAAAGAGAACAGTGTTGTACTATGTATACTATCAAGAAAGTATGCAAATGAGCAGCCTTCTCCTTATGTTCCTTTGTTAAATATAAGGTAAAATCCCCAAAAATATTTGGTTCACATTTTTAAGTTAACCCAAATCACCACTCTGTCAAGCCGGTGTTCTTTTTTGGCAACAGTCATTGATTAATCCTTGATTAAAGGGATGAATGGGAGAGTCTCATTCTAGTTCTCTCACAATATGAGAAACAAAAAATTGGGAATCCCACAACTCCACACCTGCAATGGCCATAAACCGAGTTCAGTACAAACAAATATTTATTGAGAAGCATCTGCGTGCTGAGGACAATGTTATATAGTACAAAGGCCTAAGTATGAAGACAATAAATTCCTGGCTTGCAAAGAAGAATCAGACAGATAACAAATTGACTATAACAGAAAGAATAACCATCCAAGAGCTGTACTAGAACTACAAAACCAGGTCAGGAGCTCTGAGTATGAATACATTTGCATCAATCTTAAATCTGTCTCTTTCAATAGATTGTTTTCTTTTTCCCTCTATTCTTCCATTTTGTTCTCATTCCTTTTTTCCAAAGGAATTAAAAATACAATATCCAGTTTTCATTTCAACTGATAAAAGGTTGGACAAGGTCTTTAAAGGGAATATAAAGAAGAACTGAAAACTTGGTTCAATTATTGTGGTATGTGTAATACACTGTGTTCTTTATTTTCTTAATAATGTGATATTGACAAATTAAAAAGACACTGCTGATTATTTCATATGTTCAACTTCTAGGTGGAAATGGCTCTACGTATAGTAATAATCTTAAAAGCCAATGTTGTTTTTTTTTTCCAAGTGCCAAGTGCTTTAAAAAACACACACACTGTACTAACAGTGATTATTCAACATGGAATGCACTTACCTACTCCATGAATTTTTTAAATTCCCCTTTCTTTCAGAGTGCACTTATGCACATGAAACACAGTTTGTAGAGGCTTATGGATCTCAAGGGATAAACACTACATGCTCAAAAAAAGTCTTGTATGGTTATGGCATAGGATCCCCGATTACTTGTTTTCAGTTACTCAAAGAAAAAAGATACTTTTGGCAATTCTTAATGAGAAAACAGATGATTTTAGTTGAATTTATTTTATAACATGTGCAAAAATATAAGTATCACCCCAAATTTCCATTAAGCACAAAATTCTTTAGTAAGATTTGGACGTATAATATTATTTCAGTTTGGGAATTTGTTACAAGATAGAGAATTACTATCTACTTATAATCAGGAGAGCCTTAGTGTGGTACGTTTGTGTATGTGTGAGTGTTTATTGTGCTTATAAGGCTTTTTTCCCTATATCTAAGTTAGAAAATAGAAACATTCTTTTCACATCCATGTATGGCCTGGAAAATTATATATCCTGTATTGTGAAAATATTGCTATGGCTATTAAGTTCTTGCCCTATTTACCCCACCTGGTTTTTATGAAGATCTAATTTTTAAAAGAATGTGAAAATTTTTAAAAACTATATACTTATAAATTATAAAGCTCAAAAATTTGATGAATAACAATTAAAAATATCTTTATTATTAAGTATCATAATATAGCAACGCTACTCTAGAATTGAGAAAACAGTACATTAAAAAGTTAGCAAAGGGGGAGCTGAAATTTTTTTAACTCTCTGCTTTTCAGTGTGAATACGTATTTCATCCAATTGTATTTAAAGTGGATAATGAATAATAGAGTACACATCATAACCTAGAACTGGCATCCCTACCTCAAAAAAAATTCTTTCCCAGTAAATGCTGTCAAGTAATAAATAGGTAAAACATGGAGAGAGAGCAACTTAACTCAATGGCTTTACAAGACTGGAGGGAAGGGGAGAAGAGGGGAAAGGTAAAAAAGGTAAAGAAAAAAAGGTAAAGAAAACCAGAGAAACGTGTTAACAGGGACATTTTGCATCCTTTTCTCCTACAAAATTTATTTTCCTAAGGACAATATCAAGAAGAGAAAAGAAATTGAGATTGCAGAGTGAGTTAAAAATATTTGGAATTACGTGAAAGGTAGAGAAGTGCCTTCCAATGTGGATCCGCCTTTTACTCCTATGACACTCTCTTCCTAGTGATTCTTTGCTTTTGTCATCAGGTACTTCACTGTGGTCTTTTCCCTGAACTCCTAAATCTGCAACATTGGTCATTTCATTTCCCTTCTATATAGAGCATGTCGTAGTTTTTCAATTATAACTCACTAAGTATTAAATACTAAAAACTTAACTATGGGCAAGGCATCAGGGATATAAGATGGACATAGTCTCTGTCCTGTGATTTGTGATTTTACAACTTGAGATGAGAGGGAGAGAACACAGCCCTAAAGTAGACAATATCAAAGGTAATAGATGGCTTCACAAAGGTAGGATAGAAGCCTTTGGTAATGCTTAACAGAGCAGCCTGACTTAGTCCGATGCATCAAAGTAAGACTTCTCTAAGTATTGATAGTTAATCTGAGTCCTGAATGAGAAGTACCTATTAATCAAGTAACTCATGATGACGAAGAAGAGGGGAGGTTGTATCCAGAGGGTTGGAAGGGGAGAAAACAGTCTGCTCAACAAACTAAGCAAAGCTGGAGGAAAGAGAAGAAACAATCGATAGCATGAAATAAGTAAGGGGAGAGAAGGAGGCAGGTAATGGAGGACATTGTAAGTTTTGCTAATCCAGCTGAAAGGTATCAGCAAGCAGTCATCCCAGTGTTTTAAGCTGGGGAATAATATGATCAGATATGCATATTTAACAAAAAATTCTGGAAATAATGTGAGAACCAAATGGAGGTAGATTCCAGGAAACCACTTAGGTGGCGGAATATTCAATTTGATGTGCCGGTGAAATGTCTAACTGAGTATGTTCAGTGGGCAGTGGATTGATGGGCTGAAGCTCAGGAGAGCCATCTGGGCCAGAGAGATATTCCTTTGAGAGAAAGATTACAGTGATAGTAATTGAAGCCACCAGAGTGAATAAGACTGTGGAAGGAAAGCATGTAGAGGAAGAGAAAAGAGGATAAGATGGAGCCATGATGAGCTCTTCTATAAAAGGATTATATACAAGAGGAAAGGCCAGGAAATGAGAATTTTTTAAAAGTAGGAAACATACTACAGTTATAGTGTCATGAAAGTCCAAGAAAGAGGCATTTTAGAGAAAAAAATAATAGAAAACAATGTAATAATATTGACAAACAATAACTGACATTTTTAAATGCTTCCTCACTCTAATCAGTGCTACCACAAATTTTCTTGTCATGGCACACATTGCCACTGATAATATCACCATGACACACTTTGTTCGAGGAAGCCAGACTGGGGGCAAGGAGGTTTGAGAGAGAACGGGGCACAAGTCCTTTTTTCCTTGCATGCCACCCAGGAATTCAGCCTAAATAAACAGTATAAGTTTCTCTGATTTTACCACACTCTGCCACCAAGTTCACTCTGAAGTACTTTTGTTACCCGAAAAACTGGGTTCACCTCTTGGTGAGCGTCGAGCCAGAAGACACAACCAAGCCAAAGAGCGGGACAAGGAAGGATTTATTACTTGCAGCAAGTAAGAACACCAGGGATCTTTCCCAAAGCAGTGTCTCCTCCAACAGCAAAATTGGGGAAGTTTTAAACTAAGGTTACATGCATATTCATGAAGGGGCTTGAGCAGAGCAGAGTTTAGCATAAAATTGGGGCAAAGGTCTACAGAGTCCAAGCTGTGGTTGATTTTGAAGTTACAAGGGTCAGAAAAGGTCAACGTCAACCTCCCTTAGGTTCCAGTTGATTTAGTGGTTGAGCGCTTCAGGCTAATCTTTACCATTGAAACAGAACTGGCAGTCCTTACAACTGATCTGTTTTCTTTGCTATTGTTACTTCTCTTGACTGATAACAGTCCTTTGTTCATGCATGCTTTTGTCCCCTGAAGATCATTAATGACTGAGACCTGTTCAAAGACAAGCATGGCTTAGGCCAAAAATGGCTTCTCTTATGTCAAGAAAGCCATGCCTGGTTCACCCGGGACCCTATCTGCTTATACTTTGTTCATTCTTGGTGCACAGATGACTTTCCAAAACCCTAAATGGAAAAAGGGCAGAAACCTGTATTCCTGTGGAATCCCCAGACATATTTAACATACTTCCCTATTTTAATTGCCTTCTCTTCATCCTGTTAGTGAGGAAGGGATTCTCTTCCGAGGGTTATGGGGATGGCTGAACACAGGACACCCAACCCTGGGCAGATGAGATGGACAACAGTTGATAAGTCCCATGTACTTATAGCCTGGGGGAGGAGAAGTTCACACCACACAGGGCCAATGGGGGTTGCACCCCGGGCTGTGGGAGGCCGATTTTATAGTATCAGGAGGATGTGGTACCCCATTTCCCACGCAAGAGTGATTGGTGTGTTTGAATAATTCCAGCAGCTTACAGGGAATGGAAGTCCACTACTCAGAGGTGAGTGGGAACTGTACCTGGTCACTGTGATAGGAGATTGGCTAGTGGACCTTCTCCACAGGAGCAGAGTGGGGAGGGGAACTTGTAGTTAGGCTATTCAAATCCCTCTCTGTTTTCCCCAGATCTCAAGGCATACACGATACTGGGCCTAAATCTTAGGCCTTATGCCTCATTCCCATGAAAGCCCGGAGAATACAATTTGGCGACATGGATTTGAACACTGAATATCCCTGAATATTTTGAACTCTAAACACTGAGTATGGAACTCCCTATCTCTCTCTCACTCCTATTTTCCTCCCCAATCCCAATGACTATTTTCCAACGTAGAATAGAAAACCTTAGATTCAGTTGTTGCTTTTCCATAATGTGGAAGAATGTTTTGAGCTGAGCCCTCCAGGCTTGGTTCTTGAAATGCTAAAAAAGAGGAAGGATTTAGAAAATCCTCTCTGAAGATAGAAGCCTTGCTTAAAGGCTTTTTGTCTAGCCCAAAAGGTCAAGTGCCCATCAGTCCCTGCCCTGGGAAGGCAAACAGAAGAGTTTTCACTGGGGTGAGGACTTGCAAGAACAAGTCTTTGGTGGGAATTTAAATGTATTTGTTTGATATTTGTCAACTTTAGAATCTCTGCTTAGAATTGTTATCTTACTATATTGTATTACATGTTTAGAAGCTCTGCTCTATCCATAAGCTTTAAACATCTTGCATATACATATAATACATCCCTGTTATCCACACCAACAATCACTTAAAATTTCTTTTGTCTATGGCCTTGGACATATTTCCCCACTGAATTAGTTCTAGGACTTATACTTAAGTGACTGTGTAGATGGCTTTGCTACCCTCTGAGCTGGGGATTATAGGAGGGGCAGAAACTGAGTGGCTGGGAAGTGTTAGATTTGGTGACAAGCAGAAGTGGGCATAAGGAATTCAATTTGGGTCGTATTGATTTTGAAGTGTGGTGAGACACCAAAGAAAAGACCTAGCTTGAAGTTCAGGAAAGGGTCAATCTTGGAAGAAAGGCTTGAAAGTCATCAGTTTACAAACAGTAGTGAAAACCACATGAGTGAATAGATAGTTCTCATGAGAGCACATACAAAAAGAGAAGAATGCTCAAGCCCCAGGAACATGGGAGGTAGGCTCCCTGGGTCTGTAGTACTGAGAGAGAACACAATAATACTCACTTTGCAGACTTTCCAGAATTATCCTGAGTGAATACCCCATCTCAGGAATCAAGTTGTTTATATTCACGTGCCCTTGTTGTTTTGATGTTTCGTCTTGGTCACCATCTGTCTGGAGTTTACCAAAGGAAACTATTTTGTTGTATGTGCCTCTGAACAAGTGTTAGAAAAGGGTTGCAGACTCTCATTGGGTTCTACCCTAGCATCACAACCCCAAACTCCCAGCCTCACACTCAACTGATATCTCTACACTGATGTTGGGTAATCAGTGACAGTTATGATATACTTCCACAATATTCATTACAAAAAAATTCATACTCAGTATGATATCTGAAGTGCCCAGAATGTGTCTCTCAGATATACATGAAGAATATCTATGACGCTTTTGTTCTCAAATTGAGTATTTTATGCTTTCTTGGACTAAAAGGGGAAGCATGGCTTTTAGTTATAAATTTAAAATCATGGGGGAAATATGTTCCCTCTCAGAGTCTTGAAGAATTTGCTCTTCCAATTGGAATAGTAAAATACCATTTTCCACATTTTTTTGTCTGCTTCATATTTGTGAGATTTGCACAGAACTTCTAACATAATGTGTTTCTAGAATCCGGTTTATAATGGCACTGCAGGAGTTCGTTGATAATCCCATATGACTCATAAGGAAAAAGAAACAAGAAATAGTGTCACCATGTGCTTTGTTTTGAACATGTTAACTAAATATTACAAGAACAGATTAGAAAAGCAATCCCTTTATTTAGTTGAGTAATTGCCCACTTGAATCCCTAAAGATCAGTTATTGTAACATGAACTATAAGATTTCCACTAAGAGTCTTAAATGAGTCAATAAAAGGTCATGTTTATATACGTTACAAACACTTGAAAGAATAATATTAACATTGACTCTCAGGCCATGCCTACACTTGCCCAGTGAAAGGTATTTCTCTAGGAAATAAGCAGCTTTCGACATCAGTATTCTTCTAAATGTGCAGCAGATGTGACCATTGAAAATCATTTTCAGTATCTTTTCATTGAATAGTAGTATAGAGAACCCAATGTTAAGTTCACTGGTATGGAAGGAAGTCTTGTTTAATGTCATGCTGTTGATATTGGCCATTCAATTCATAGATGCAGAAAGCCTGAGAATTGTGTAACTAATGTGCTATTTCAGCACTGTTGTTTTTAATCTGGCAAAGTAGATATTAAAAAGAGAGAAGGTTTCTCACTATTCTTTTCAGTCGAGTTTTAACAGACAAATTGATACATGTGGTTGAATTTGAAAAAATGACTATGTACTCTGCAATTATAAAAGAATGTGGATTCTTCTTTCCTATCAAAGATTCGAGATCACTAAGGATATTGTGATCTCTAATAAAACTTGGTTTAAAAGTTTTCATACTCTCAGAATACACTTCTCAGTTACTTGTACTATAAAATGATGTAATGAAATATGTCACATGAGTTAAGTTGTAAAAGTCAGAAGTGAAAACATAAAAGAAAAATAAAACCCTCTACTTTAAAATTAAAAAAAAAAAAACCTTATGACTTTTCATTTTTGAGGAACACCTAATCATATATCAAAAAATTCAATGTGTTCTCTTAGACCCAAGTAGTATGGCAAGTTAGTATAGAATTTTACTATTTCAAATTATTTGTTAGAGTGTTTCTTTGTCATATTGAAAAACTTAATCTCTTTGGTTTATAACTATTACATTTTTGAGAGTTACCCTTTAGGATTTAGGGCCTAAGATTAAAATCATAATTTTCGACCTAAACTGAGAGTACACTTTTACTACAATTTCCAGTCTTTTTTGGGGGCAAGGGGAATCTGTTGGAAAAATATATGATTCATTAACAAATAATAAGTCATCATGACTCTTAGAAGAGCATTAGAAAGCCAAAGAGGTCTTGTGTGGATGACACCTAAGTTGAAGTTTCTAAACTGGTGGAAATGTAATGTTTGAGAACAGATTATACCAAAGCACTTAGAAATTATGAGTCCATTCGATTGAAGACATCTAAAAAATCCCTTGTAAAACCAAACTCTGAACTGGTTTTTGCACAGCTCCAGAGATTCAATTTCTTACAAAATCAGAGTCCTTTGTAGTCAAAGGAAGACTTAAGTGCACCTACATTTGGGCTAGTTCAAATTCTCTGCCCTGTGCCACCAGGAGAAATCAGATCCTTGGGTATCTGCCTGGGATCTTGGATGTAAGCAGGATTTGCAACTGCTAGTGCAGAGTAATTGCTAATAGAAAATTGAGAAATTCTTGGAAACTCCATTCTAGGAGCCAAAATTTGGAACTTTGAGGGTGGTTAGGATATGCAGCCGAACCCAGAAAGTTTACGTAGTTTTGAAGCTAGAATGACGCTCCAATTTCTGCAAACATCTCTAAGGCTTTACACTAAAGGTAATTTACAGACTTGCAGTTGTGAGGAATCACACTATGTACAGGTGACTCTTGCCATCTTATGGAAATGACAGGAATTCAGATCTCATCTTCATAATCATGACTGATTTGACAACTTATCCCGACATTTCTCAGATATCAGAGTCCAGCTGGAGTGAGATAAACCCAAAAACCATCTTCAAGTTGTCCTCCCATTTTCCTCAAAATCTTGGGGAGTGAATGTGGTCCAGCACTAGCTTTGGTTTTGGCAAATCGGGATAGGGAATACTGCTACCATGAAATCATTTATTCTCTGCAATGAAGAAAAAGGACCAAGGGGGTTAAGGAATCAACGCTTAGGCAGGTGTGTTTTCTCCATAGGAGAAATTGTGATCTGTGAAATTCCACAGAAGGGAGAAGAGTGGAATATTTTTCCCCCAAATGCAAGAGAATGAATTAAACAGTAAGACCAAGTAAGTACTCATAATGATATGCTGAAAGATGGAAGTTGAAAGAAATGAAAACTGATGTTACTGGGGAAAGCAGGGAAGAAGTTTTATTTTTAGGAAATTGGAAGAGCATGACTTTTTTTTTTTTTTTTTTTTTTGGTGAGATAATTTCTTAAAAACTTCAGCTAGATGTGCAGAAGTGGTTCTTGCCTCAGGTTCACAAGGGCTTCAGGAATTTAACACACCTTTGTTGATAAGATTTGTAAAATAATGGTTCCATCATTTGTTGAAAAACTTTACTTGCTATTCAGCATATTTGTTTATACACAGAGGTCCCCTCTTCTTGAGATAAAGCTTGTTAGTCATCGAGTCCAAACCCTGGCACTGATATGCTATTTGCCATTGTTCTTATGGAGATATGTACATATATATCTCCATACAAAGGATAAAGAAGGGTGTGCTATATTTATTTGAGGCCCCCCAGGAGAAAGGTGCTCTTACTCAAAGAACATAAGTGAACAGAATCAGGCAGTTTTCCATTCCCAGAATCCCATTAAAGAATGGATGTTGGTTCTAATAGCAGAAATAGCATCAGTGAAACTAGAGTGTAGAAACCTACTTCTCAAAGTGTGGCCTGCAGACCAACATCAGCATCACCTGGGAACTTGTTAGACAGAAATTTAGAATCTCTGGTGCTTCCCCAGTCTTACTGAATCAGAATCTGCATTTCACCATGCTCCTCAATTGATCTGTTCGCACATTAAAGTTTGAGAACCGCTGATGTGGACTACTCTTTCAAGAAACTTGGCTGTACAGAAAGTAAAGGAGATGTGAAGGAGGTCCTAGCTAGAGGTGGACCATAGGTTCATGGCATTTTTTTTTTAATTTGGACAAACCTTGAGTATGTAAGGAGAATGACATTAATGACAATGTGTGAGGGGTAAAGGGGGCCAGTCTTTTAAATTAACTAAATAATCCTTAATAAGTATTTTCCAGACTACATATTGAGATCCTTCTTGTATGTTTAAAACAAAAAACAAAAACAGTAGGAGCTATGTTGCATATACGGCTAGATGCTTATCAAATTCTTCCTGAAAACACAGAATGACTTCATATAGTTAGAGCTGCAAACTGCCAAAGAAAATCAATCCCAATACACATCAGACTGTGACAGAAGGGAGACATAAACCTTCGCTGTTACTAAGCTCCTAAGATTTCATGCTTTATTTTTAACCATGGCATAACTTAGTCTATCCTAATTCATAAATTGGCATTATATAGGGTTCCTAAAATATTTGTTAAAGACTTAGAGATCAGGTGATAGCAAGAAAAATGACATTGAAATTTAGAAAGATGATGATCCCTGTTATGTAGAGGCAAACATTTGGTAAAACTGTTGTGTGCAGTAACTTGAAAGGCAGACTAGGCTATTTGCCTATTCAGTCAGAAACTTTAGGGGATGTAGTTGGGGGGAAAAAATCACAGAATTACTATATTTTGGACATTATTGACTACTTTCAACAAGGTATTACCGTTAAAGAGAGAAACTCAGGAGTAAATTGGGCATTTTGCAAGCAGAAATGAAAGAGAATACAGAGTCCTGAAATTCTGTGCCTTGTAAAGTTGGAAAAGGTAGCTGCTTATAGATACTGAGCAGTTGGTGATGGTATTTTTAAAGGAGTGAACAACAAAGAGCCAGTAAAATGTGTCAAGTGAATAAAATAAATCAAGGCTAAAATCAATAAAGTGTATATAGTCTTCCCACCCTAGATAGGTGGTCCCAATTAAGGGAGAAACAAGTTGGTAAAAAGCAATAAAATAAAGATATTTGAGAACTACATCTGGAGATGAACTTTGGATATGTGATTACTGGTACATGTAAAATTAGAATAAAACAAATCAGCGGTCTACTGGTTTGAGAGAATTTTATTGCCCAAAATCACGAATTTGAACTAAAGAAGCCTTTGACTGTTTCAGGTTTAAACAAATGAGTAATAATAATAAAACCTTGAACCCCCAATTTTCCATCAGCGTGAAGCAAACTTTGAAGGCTGTAGAGCCCCAAAGGTATTCTCTCTAACACTCACTTCCAATGCAGCCATGGAGAGTAATGGATTAAGGGGGGTCTCCAAATGGGTGGACCAAGGGGCCATGGAGAAAATAGATGTAATAATTCCTCCTAGAGAGATGAATTGGATCTTAATCCAGGTACTTCCCCCCACCCCATGCTCAAGGTGGGGGACCTTCACAAAGTCTTCTCAGTGGGATTTCAGAACTGTAATGGACAAGTCCACTGTCTTTTATTCTTCCCTTTCTGACTAAGAAATTACATTCTATGTTTCAGCATTGGGCAGAGTGTGTGTGTGTGTTAGAGAGAGAGACAGACATACGGACAGACAGAGAGAGAGAGAAGGTAGCTAAAGAACTTGTTTATTTGGTTCACAGGTTCTAATACAAAAGAAGCCATCTATGGACTATTGGAGAGGACTGCGCCTCACCAAAAGGTACAGCACTTTGAGTTCAGTGCAGTCACTGGAAAGAATTTGATTTTTCCCCTGTGGGGAGGATTGTATATGAAAAGAAACAAGTAAATTTGATACTTAATGATCAAAAGACTAGACTGTGTTAGAAAATGGTTAGATATTCATCAAACCTGTTTCCTCTTCCTTGGCAAATAGGAAGATTATACCTGCAAGCCTCCTTTGCAATTAACTTTCACATGAACAGTTCTGTTTAATGGAAAGTGGGAGAAAATGATGAACACCTGGCTGTTAATATTTCTTCTGAGAGTGTCATGTAGTTCTCTTTTGCCTTTCGGCTGTGATCTGTGGTAATGTGTTCAAGATAAAGGTAGTACAAGATGGAAGCACCTCCAAATCCCTCCTTATAGGGAAGTCACAAGAGGAAGCCATGAGAAATAAAACATCATTGAATATATGGGTTACAGTAGCTAGCATTCTATGAAATATATCATTGATCCATTTCCTCCATTGCTACTATTTCTATTCAGTCTACATAATCTCTTCATTCTAAAACATTATCAACACAAATCACAGGGTAATATTATAGGTATGATTGTATTTGTTTATAAACATTCTATAAATTTTCACTGACTATGGCATCACCTTCAAATTAGTTACATAGACTGTAAGGATTCAAACTGCCTGTTATTGATTCATATACCTCAATTTTTTCTACAGTCTTTGAATCACTCCCTAATTTCATTTCTCTGGAAATTTTCTATTCATTTCTCAAGGCTTCTCGTAAATGAAGATTTTTCAGTCATCTCAGCAGGGCTGGGGTGGTGGGGGGGTTTAGTTGTTTTTTCTGCTATTCCTTCCATTCCTCAGTGCATGCTACATATCACTTTTTAAATTTTTTGCACTTTATAGTTTATTTCATTGCCATTGTTTTAATTTTTTAAAATATTTATTTATTTGGTTGCATCAGGTCTTAGTTGCGGCAGGTGGGCTCCTTATTTGCAGCTTGCGGGCTCCTTAGTTGTGGCATGTGAACTCTTAGTTGCGGCATGCATGCAGGTTCTAATTCCCGGACCAGGGATCGAACCCGGGTCCCCTGCATTGGGAGTGCAGAGTCTTAACCACTGCGCCACCAGGGAAGTCCCACATACCACTTTTATTTTATTATAAATGTTTGCTATGTCTGACTTTAATTGTGGGTATCTCCTGAAAAAAAGGTCAATTTACCTTCATATTGCCCTTCCCCGGCATAATTCATAGCACATATTAATGTCTTACATAAATAATAAACATAATAAATGAAAAAGTACCAACAGATACGTTATTCATGCCGGCCAGTTTATTCAGCCAATTCATTGACAAAAGGAGATTTGTTGAAGAACATACTTAGGGAATTTCTTCTATCATATATTTTCCTAACATATTTTTATAACCTCTTATTCATTATTGTTGGACTTCTCACCTAATAACCTATTTAGCGCAAAGCTTCTGTATTGTATTTTATTATGTTCTTATACTTTCTTCATGGTAGTTTTATTAGTCATGTTTCAAACAGTCTGAGAAGCCATCACTCTGAAAGGGAAAAATAGTTGTTATTTCATCCTTCTCCCCCAGACGCAACTAGAATGAGTCTTTGACGTAGATTGTTAGTACAAAGCTAAATTGGTAGTCTAAACTGTATTCAAAAATCAAATCACATCATTAATTTTATAGAAGATGTTGGGCTTAGAATTATAAACCCATGTCTATTTTTGGCTTATTCTTACTGACAATTGAAAATTGACTTCTGATTAAATTATTAAACGCTTTGAATTACACTATAAAAATTAACTTCTAACTCCTTGTCACTATGCAATGAGATGAGATCAAATCATTTATAAACCCCTGCTCTGCCAGCACGTGATGTCTCTTAGACCTCATCAAGAAAGAAATTCAAAGCAAGCTCACTTTCTAACTTAGAACTGAATTTTATAATAAGGTGTCATTCTTTAGAAACCAGCAATAATTTTATGCTCACACTATATTTATTTCCTTGGCAATGTCAGAGACTTGCCTTGAACATTTTTGTATGTGACTCAGTATTCATAACAGTGACAGTTGAAGTCAAAGTTTCCCTTCACATTTCCTCTTATTTATTTAGTTCTCAAGATATTTTGCCACCAAACACATTTAAAGTTTCCTATGATAAGTCAGCAAATGAAAGCTATGAACCTATAATATAAGGCACTATGCTAAAAGCATAGAGCTGCAATGCAAAAGCAAAGAGCTACAATGCAGCACAATTCACAAACTAGCTAACATCCTGGGACTTTTCAGTTTAGTTGGAGCAAAAGTAGCAAAATAAGCCAATGCATTAGAGGTGCCAAATGAGTGATAATAACAAAAAACTATGTTTCTGTAATTATTTAAAGTATCTTTTTTAAAAATTGAAGTGTAGTTGATTGACAGTGTTGTGTTAGTCTGGTATACAGCAAAGTGATTTGGTTATACATATATATACATATTCTTTCTCATATTCTTTTCCATTATGGTTTGTTATGGGATATTGAGTGTGGTTCCCTGTGTTACACAGTAGGACCTTGTTGTTTATCTATTTTATGTATAGTAGCTTGTATTTGCTAATCCCAAACTCCTCATTTATCCCTCACCCCCCATAGTTTGTTTTCTAATATGTCTGTGAGTCTGTTTCTGTTTTGTAAATAAGTTCATTTGTGTCATATTTTAGATTCCACACATAAGTGATATCATATGGTATGTGTCTTTCTCTTTCTGACTTACTTCGCTTAGTATGCTAAAGTATCTTTGTTTTTATATCAATTGGTGACCAAGTATCAATTGGTCATCATTGAAACTATATAAGGTAGAATATAGAATTATAGGATAGAACTATACCTCCCTTTATACAGATCCATTACTATTTGAATTCAATATAGGAGTGCCTCTCCATTGTCTTCGTTCAGGGAGAAATATTGAACAGATTTCTCTAGCAATACTTGAGTGGGGAAGTTGGTGATAGGCTTTACTTTCCATCCACTTAGGGGTCCAGGATCTACTTCCCTATTCTCTGGGGCTTATGACTATCCTGAAATGATAGAATGATTGTCTATATGAGGGTAAATCTAGTGAGGACTGAGCAAAATCTTGGGAAACGTAACAAGAATCACCTGTTAACTTTGTTAAGACTCAGTTTCCTGAGAAAACTGATTTCATATCAGTACCTAAGTTCAGAGATTGTTTTATGTGTGTTGTGCTTATTAAAAGACACAATCTTTTTAAAGTACTTAACAAAATACCAGAGAATGATAAATTTTCAATAAATGTTACAATTGCTAGAGGATTTGTGACTCTTTCAAATGGGAAAATTGGTGGAAAATCAGCTATGCTCTACTTCATTCCTCCAGTAATTCTGGCAATTCTGAGATGCCCTTCCCACAAGGGCATGCCTGCATTGAGGAGCAGGGGTGTCTGTCACATTTGGAAGGAGCATTGTAGTGATAATGTTACCTAGTCCAAACTCATTCTCTCCTCACCACAGGCCAGTACATCGGGAGATGTGTTTTTGGGGCAAGGAATAACAACTTTATTCTGAAAGTCAGCAGACCCAGAAGAAGGCAGACTAATATCCTAGAGAACCATCTTACCCGAGTTAGAATTCAGGCTTCTTTTATACTAAAAGGGGAGGGGATGTGGTTGCTTGTGGCGAACTTCTTGGTGTCAGAGTCCTTTGTTCTTGCATGTGTCCACGTAGGTCAGGTCGTGCTATTCCTGTAAACCTCCAACAAGACAAATGTTATTCTCTGTTCTGCAACTTTTTATCTCTATGTGAATGAAAGAGTGTTATACCTTTAAAGGTCAAAGCCTCGAGAATAGCCTATCCTATATATTTCAGGCTATAGGCAACAGTCTTCTACAAAAA
The DNA here is from genome assembly GCF_028021215.1 of Eschrichtius robustus. Lineage (NCBI taxonomy): Eukaryota > Metazoa > Chordata > Mammalia > Artiodactyla > Eschrichtiidae > Eschrichtius > Eschrichtius robustus. The sequence continues at coordinate 49,858,577 of NC_090831.1, read as the reverse complement.
GTGCAGAGCCAGCATGGCTAAGCACAGGCAACAGAACACAAAGATTAAAGTAAAAGAAACAGATCCAACATGGAGTCAGATGTGTTCTTCCCTATTACAATAAGAGTGGTTGAGAACCACTGTTCTAGATCTTGAAGTCAAGGACACTAATTATTTTGAATCTTCATAAGTGCAGATAATTTTTTGTATAAAGCAGATGTCTCAAAATTTTTTGCCGACCTGAATTGAAATTTAAAGTTAGATGTCATCCTAGTTTTTCATTCAAAACTAAATTTTATGCTAATTCCAATGGCTTCCAAAAACAAATTTTTTTTTTTTGAGAAAGAAATCATTTGTCTAGTGAAGAAAGAGTTTCAACTGGAACTGTGAAATAACAACACAGCTGAGTAAGAATATAATGAACAATACGTAGAATGTGGTCTTTTGATCATGGAGAACAATATTTGGAGCAGCAAGTTTGCTCTGTATGGGTGGTAGTATTTGTAAATATTCACGGTAACCATTCAGCCAGATTGCCACTTAGAAGCAATGTCTAGGCAAATAACTCAATCTACTTCCTCCTGACTGTTCAGAAAGTAACAACATGCCCTACAATCACACCTAAATCTGAAGACTGTCATTTCAGGAATTGTGCAGAGGAAAAAGAAAATTCTTAAAACTACTTTTGTTCCAAGTTAGTGATAACCTGATCTCCAAAACATGGATTGGAGAAATTAATTTTGTTTAGTAATTTATTTCACTTTAGACTAAAATTGATATGAAGATACCTCGGCCTCCTAGAAACAAAGGAATTGTTTTCTTTAGTGTTTCCACAAAAAGTTAAATTATGTCACAGGATTCTTAGACTCGCTCTTTTTAATGGGAAAATGAATGAAAGGCAACTTCACTTGATATAAAATAATGTAGATTTCACTTTAGTTTTAAAGAAAATTGTTCATCTCAAATTTATAAATTTTCCATTTTAAGTATCTGCTAAAAGAGTGCTTTATGACTATGTTAATTTTTTCACTTTTTTGTCTCAGTTAATTGAGTACCCTATGATTAAACTGGCATCTGTATTTAATCGTCAATTTTTTTAATGCAAAATGAACTGTTAAGATAGTATTTACATAATTTTATGGGTTTATGAGTTAGTGTTTCCATAATAGATATTAGTGTAATTTATATTTGCCTGTTAATATATTGAAAAAAAATATTGGTGATTTGGGCTTACTATGCAGGGACCAAATAATATATATGGACTACATTACACAATATATTTGTTTCATTAAAATATACATGATTTCAGTATTTTGTGGGACAGAACATGAATTATATTTTCAATATCACTTCATAAATTTATAAACAAGAAGGTATTATATTACCCAGACACTCTCTTTTTCAGAATGTAGAAGTCCACTAACAATACACTTCTTTTAGAATATATCTTTTAAATTTTGACAATGTAGCCTTTCTCAAAGTACATTGAGGGTAATCAACTAATGATGTGCATATTTTTAAGTTTAAAAAAATTAAGACCCTTTTAGAAAATGTTTTTGGAAAAATCTACATATAATTAGGGATAAAAACTCATTCTCCAAAATGAACTCTAAATAGCCATGATCAAAATTTGAAATATTGAGATTCAAAATTAAGACAATAATAGCATCTCTGCCATGGAAATATAATGTAGATCAATCAAGTGTTAATTATATCCATGTTTAATTTTCCTATCAATTACTAGATTGTTGAAATAATACATGTATTCTATATGTTCACATATGTATATAATTCTATAACTTTTTCCAAGAGTAAAGAATAGTGAAGTAAATATTATTTTAAGAAAAAACTGCATCTTTAAAAGTTTGATAAATTGATACCAGATTGCCTTGTAGAAATATGACCAACTTAAAATATATTGAACAGTATATTAAAGTGCGCATTTCTTCATGCCCCCTTCCAATTAGAATAGTATAAATTGTAAAACCATTGCTAATCTGGTAGGTAAAGAATGCCTGCAATGTTTCATTAGTTTACAATTATTTCATTACTAGTGCATGTTGTTGTCTTTTATCTATTTATAGTTGGTTTTCTCTTTTGCTTTTGTGACTTTTCTCTTTAAGTATTTTAAATGATATACATTTAAGGCCCAGCATCCAGTCCACCTTTAGACCAAGGACACAAGCCCTAGAAGTCAACCTAGGGCAGCAAGAATTCCCTTACATAGTAGTAGGTAGACCCAAGAGTGCAGAAGTGTCTCCTGTAGCAGGATAACAATATAATTTTGGCAATGGACCTGAAACTCACAGTCACTCTGACTGGCAGCTTGCCACACATTAGCATTATATAAAAACTTCAGGCATGCCTCTGCAAGGAACTCCAGAGGCGTGAGGGAGCTCCTTTCATCCTTTGTGATTTTTTTATCCTAGTTCTGCTTATAAATCAAAGTGAAGAAAATTTCAACTCAGTTGTCATTCTTATCCATATTCAAATTTGGATCAGTTCTTTGTAGTCTGGCCTACCCCTCACTTTCCAGGAACAGAACTTATTTTCTATGAGAAATTATCTCTGTGCCATATTCTATGTGGCTTGGATGAGCTAATAGCACATAAAAACGTTCATGTGACCAAGGATGACCAATCACAGAACTCATCTCTGGCTTCCTGATTATACTTATTCTGGAGTACATGTCCCAATCAGAGCAAATTTAAGCTTATCTTAGATTTTGCTGGTGGGATTCCTTTCTTGTTTGGGGTAGCTGAGAAAGTAAGATGTAACCCTGAAACTGCCCATGGTCCCCTTGCCACCAGAAGAAAAGGGCTTGTATGAAAATGAAGCCAATATACAGGAAAACATAACTCAGAGATGGAAAAAGAGTTCAGATGCTGTAGCTTAAACAGTTGAATCTAGCTTTACATAGGTTTTCCAGTTAAATGAACAAATATATCCTTCTTTCTATTTGAGCCAATTGTGTTGGGTTTTTGATATCAACACTGAAAGATTCTTGACTGATACAATAATCCATGGTTTTTGTCCCTTTTTCTTTTGGGGTGTACATCTTTTCATTGATTTGTGAAACTTCTCTTTACTTTTAATCGTGTTTATGGTATTTTTTGACAGAATTTTGATGATTTTACATTTTTATTAAGTCTAACCTTTACTTTCTTCCTGGCATGACTCCATGTTTATAAAATCATAATACACCTATTCATTTCACCTATTTATTTATTTATTTATTTATTTATTTATGGCTGTGTTGGGTCTTCGTTTCTGTGCAAGGGCCTTCTCCAGTTGCGGTGAGCGGGGGCCACTCTTCATCGCGGTGCGCGGGCCTCTCACTGTCACGGCCTCTCCCGTTGCGGAGCACAGGCTCCAGAAGCACAGGCTCAGTAGTTGTGGCTCACAGGCCTAGCCGCTCCGCGGCATGTGGGATCTTCCCGGACCGGGGCACGAACCCGTGTGCCCTGCATTGGCAGGCGGATTCCTAACCACTGCGCCACCAGGGAAGCCCTCACCTATTTTTTTTTTAAATTCTTACCTGCAACACACAGTAAATTTCCCTGTTTTTGCAGGTCTTTCTTTTGTTTCATTGCTTTCTTCATCTTTTAAGATAGTACCACACTCATTTTGGTCATATTATCTTTTAACACTTCTTAAAATTTTTTGTCCCTCAATAATTTTCCTTGCTGTTCTTATACTTGTAGTGTCTAGATAGAATTTTACAATCATTTTATCATGTTCCTTAAATTAATATTTGTATTTTGATTGCAATTGTATTAAATATGTGAATTAATTGATAGTAATTCCTATTTTTATAATATTAAACTTTTCCACTTAAGAGCATAGCATATCTCATCTGTTATTTAAATTTTCTCAGTGATATTTTACAGTATTTCCCAAAGAGGGCCTGCACATTTTCTTCTAATTTTTCCCCAAGGAACTCTATAGTGTTTATTTTGTAAATTAATTTTTTTCCATTATAGTGTATTACTGTATGTATTGTGAATATATTAGAAAACTATGGGTTCTGGCATATTTTTTTATGAGATATATTAATCATCTCATATTAGTTTTAATAATTATTTAACTAAATCTTTTGGGATTAATTGGTAGTGAGTTGCATTTTTGTAAACCTTAATAATTTGCCTCATCCTTTCCAGTATAGATAACTCTTCTTATCCCTTTGTGAATTGGCTAATATTTTCGACAAGATATTACATATCACTGGTGAAGAGTGTAGTTGTTTTATTTCTGACATTAATGGAAATACTTCAGGAGTTGCCAGTAATATTGTGATGACTGTAAGTGTATGTATATGCATGTGATTTATATATTGTTAAAAGATAAACTGAGGCATATTACAATTTTTAAAAGCTTATATGAGCAAACATGAATTCCAGTCAGGCAGTGCCAAACAGAAAGTGGTTAGGAACACTCCAGTGACAGGAGCTAGGAGCAAGGTGTTTGTTCTTCCTAACCTTGAGGCATTTGCAGGAATTGACTTTGGCTTAGGTTTCAGTTTGCTTACGTGGGCTATCACACATACAGCTTAAATTCACGTCACATGCAATGTGGTTGGATTGGCAGGAAAAGTCTTACTTAGGTCAGAGCAGCAAACATGATTTTCTACCAGGGATAGATATTTATATGTAACCAAAAACTACATGGGCACCTTAGTAAGCTGAATCGTGCACTGTTTACCTAAAGAAGCAACCAGTATTCGTACTGAAATTGTCAAATATTCTGGTTAAATCAGAAATCACAGTTTTTATGTATAAATGTTGGCAAATTTTAAAGGATAGGCAAGATTATGTTGTAGTAATGAGCAATTTGAAAATTCTAATGACTTACAGCAACAAAGTTTATTTCCTGTCCATTCTACATGGCATCACAGTTTCGCTGCAGCTGTGCTGCATGTCTGCTACATGTCATATTCACTTGAGGCTGATTGAGTTGCAGCAGAGGACAAGGAGAATGTGGCAAAGCATCCAGTGGTCCTTAAAGCCAAAATTAGTAACATTTCACATACTAAAACAGTCACATGGCCAAGACCAATGTCTATGAAGGCAGTAAGTATAATTCTTCCTGCAATGGGGCAGAGAATAGCAACTAATTCAGTCTATAGCAACTACTTCATAATTTATATGAATACAAAGTGGTACAAACAGAACTTGCCAGTGAACCACATTTGGCTTGTGGGCCACCATCTTGTAAACTTTATTTCACACTCCTTTGTTTTAAATTCTGGTTCTAAAACTATATGATTGATAGTCTCCAACTCACTGAACCAAAAAATACAGTTGATTTAGTGAATTGCAGCTATAAGCCTTTCAGTGTCCACTGAAAAATTGGAGAAGCAGAACTCCACAATAGCCTTTGGTGACCTTGTTGGAAGAATCATTGAACCATAAATCATGAGTAATCATTTAACAAAACTAGAATTAAAATTCTTTTCTGAAAGTCAAGACAAACACACAATCTCATGTTTTACCCTACAAATTCTTAAACTTGCCCAAATATCTAAACAACTAGGCTTCTATGGTATATTTATTTCTAGCTGTTATATAAACTAGATACATAAATTGAAAAATCTATTTCCTTAATCACATAATGACCTTCAAAAATAACAAACACATTTCCCAAAAAATTCCATTAATTTTATCACTTGTCAGCATTTCTTATTAAATGTTCAGTAGACCTTGTCAAGATATTTCTCATTGTCTGAAAATGTTTCTTGAACTAATATAGTTTTTCCAAAAGATTACATAAACCACTACGATGGACAAAGAGATGCTCTATCCTTTTCAAAGAAAGACTTCTTGTCAGAGCTGCAGGGAGTGCTGTCAGCGGACCACATTCAGCTGCAAGCTCCTTCAGGATTGCTTCAGCTGCAATGGACCACTCGCCCAAGGTTATGCTTCTTCCAAGGCTGCCTGTATCCAATGACTGATTGTTATGGGGGTACGTCAGTCAGCCTGGATGTGGAAGGTAGAAGAAACTCACAGTCTTGGCCCCACTCAGAACAACTCTAGTGTGTTAGTTCCAGAGCTCCCTATGGGATCAGCCAAGGCACATCAGTGGATGCACAACCTCTGCTTCTGTCAAATTCAGCTTGTGTCCCCTCCCTTCTTCGCTTCCAAAGTTATCAATCCAGAAGGAATTCCCTAATAAGCCTCTTATAGGCTAAACTCTGCTTCAGAGTCTGCCATCAAGAGAACCCAACCTAAGACAGTCTTTGAATATCCTCTCATTACCTTGCTGTTACAGTACATAAAATAGGAAGAAAAAGCCAGAAATTTTAAATATTTGGAATTTAATATTCACAGAATAAAAATTCTAATGAAATTTGAAAATTATAGTATAAGTTTTTTAGAGAATGAGAGAAAAAGAAACAATCTTAAAGTACTATGAGAGTATTAGTAAATATTTTTAATCTTATCTATTGATTATATTGACATTATTTTCATGATATTTTATTACTAAATATTACTTACCATGTAATGACTATTTTGTGATTAAGTCTGGCATTAATGAGTGATTCCTGTATTGTTCTATGAGCAAATACTTTACTGTAATATTGGCCAAATCTCCCAAATATGTGCCATTGATCACTAGAATATCGTCAAGTGATTGCATTTGGGGAGAGGAATGAGCTGGGTGAGTTGGAATGTGGACAGAGAAGGACCATTTTGTTCTAGTGTTGTTGTTAAAAATCTTTTAATGCTACTTTTAAAAATCATTGCATTAAATATTTGGATAAAAACAGAAAAAAGAAAAGGAAAAGGAAAGATAGACAATGGAAAATAAGGTGGGAAATTTGCTCTTTACTGAACATTTTTTAATGTTCTAAGCATTTGGTTGTATGTTTATCTCATCTAGTCCTCCCAAGAAACCAAAATTTAAGTCATTTGTTCGAGGTGTCATATTTAGTAAAATAAGACTCAGTTTTGAACCTAAGCAGTCTGTCTCCAGAGAGTCTAATATGGAATCACAGCATAGTGTACTTAACCCTATCTTTAAACCAAATGATTTGTACAGAGAACGATTGCTATGGAAATTCAGGTGTTAGATGGATTGGGAAAGGTAGCAAGAGGGATTAAGGGTTTGACCTGTGTCTTAAAGTGCTGATATGAATTTGAAATGAAAAGGGACGTCGCGGGGTTTCAAAACTGAATGTGATTGTATGTGTGTATGCGAGAATCGCAGGTCTGCAGACATCAGGAAAAGAGTGAACAAAGCTCTGGAGGTGAAATAATACAAGGCAAACATTCTCCCTTAAATTACAGATTTATTTTAACATGCATAATTAATTAAAAACATACAATTCTCCCTGGAAAATGCATGAACAAAAACAGTATCAATATTAATATATCACTAATTTGACATATAAGTCGATATCAAAAGCAAAGTTTACCTGCCTCTCAGAGTTCAAAGCTTAATAGGCAAATTCATGGTTCCCTGGCCCCCCTCTAACAGGCATTGATAGTGTCATATATTGACTCATCTGACCTCTGATTTTTCTATTTAGGTTATTATAAATATACTAGGATTAAGCTAGGATAAGGACATGCATCTATAAATTTGATATTAGTTGGAAGGGCATCTGTTCCCTTACATAATCGTTGCTAATCATGCTCACTAAGGGAAAAAAAAAAGACAAGAGTCGATATTTGTTCATTGATGCACATACTCATTCTACCTTTCTCAGAGGGGAAAATAATGAAAACCCTCGCTGCAAAACAACCCTGTGTGGAAGGTGTCAAGTCAAATGCCAAGTGTTCTTTGGCCTTTGACTTGAATTCCTGAATTACTGATCTAACTCTTCTTTGTTTATGCTATCCTCAGTGAACAAAAATTTTTGGATACCACTCCCCCATGTTTTCAACCTGTGTGATCATGTGCCCGCAGTGAGGCAAAGACTTGTCTCCCTTTATTTTTCCCCCTAAACAACGTCTCCATTGCGTAGCTTTAAAAAAAACTATCCCAAGTAGATGCTTAGTAAATATTTACTGATTTAATAAATGGTCATTTGATGTAATACTGAGAAATTTTTTCTCCATGTATATTTCCCATTACAAATTTGCTGATAGACCCTATTGGGGAACATTGCTAATGAAGTTTAGAAGTGGTTTCAGAGATGGTAAATAACAGTTTAAATGGCATATGACAAAGAAGAATTGTAATTATGTCAGAATCTTCTTTGTGAACAAAGTATCGTTTATATAGAAATTTCTCCTGAAGATGTTCAGTAATTTTATTATTTCTATAAATGACCATAATACTGAATGCACCATTATTAGCATTTCATTGGAATCTCAAACTGAATACATGACAAAGTATATTTTTTGTTCAGGAGAATATGACATAAACTTGCAGCCTTTTATAAATGTTCAATTTAAAGTAGAAACTATAAATATGCAGTTCTATTTTGTTTTCTTTCAACTTCTATAAAATTATTTTCATTTATTCCATTTTATAAGTGATTGGCATGATTCTTTAGGAATTTTTGAGTCAAATTAATGGCTATTTTTTTTTCAAATTAATTGCATGGCTTCTATTAATACACCATTCTCCACGAAATGTATAAGATGGTTTTAAAGCCAGGAATGCAAAGACAGAATAATATGTTGTATGGTAAAAGTGCCAGTTGGATATAAAATATATGGTAAAACAAAAACTTGTCAGATTGATAAAAATTAGGGCTTGCTTTTTGTTTAAAAAAATTATGAGGTATGAGAGATTTAAAGCAAATATTGCTGAATATTTTTTATTTGCCAGTGTCCCATGATACACATCTCATTATAAAAGGTCAGTCAGATTTTAGCCTTCCATGATTTCCATTTGGTTTCTAAAATAGTCAGTCTGGAAATATCAGTGAGCACTTACTTCCAAGTTTAAGTTTTGGGGAATGAAACTAGAAATTGGCCCAAAAGCATATTCATTTTTGTACTGCTTCAAAATTAAATCTTTACTTTAAAGTTTTATAATTTAGGCATGCATATCTTCATGCCTTGGAAATTTTTATATATTTGGTATATTCAGTAATATATTCAAATGAGGTTTATGTTTATTTTTTCCAAATCCATTTAATTCTATTAATTTTATATTTCTCTACTATCTATAAAATATTAATTGTTCTTTTCCACTTACATATCCTGGAGTTACATCCACAGTATTTAATGTAAAATATTTACTGACCAAACACATTTGAAGAATATGATTAAGCATTAATAAATTGAGGAGAAATGAGATCTATCCCTTTAATAATTCCACAACACATTACTTTCAGAAATTAGGAAGTTAATTCATCTGGAAATATACACACTAATTCCGAGAAGGCTGTTGAAATCCATTATCCCTAGAACATTGAAGGCATCATACATGGGAAACAGTGAGCTTTAAAGCAGCCACAGCTGTGGAACTTTGGACAACTTCCTATCTCTTAACTGTCATTCTTTTATCAGGAAAATGGGCTATAATGATGAAACCTAAGTTATTAAGGTTAAACTTACTAACACATGCACCTGAGCATATTAGTCCTACAAAACTGTTGGGTTATTTGCTTTTCATTTCTTTCCCCTCCTCTTTTTTCCTTGGTAATATGTTGGTGCTTAAGAATGTGACCTCTGTTTAGAATATTGACAAGTAAATGTAGCTGTGTCATTTAACAGCTCTTATAACTGAGAAAAGGTATTCCACTCCTCTTTTCTTCAGTTTTCTCATCTGTAAATTGGGGATAATAATATCAGTGCTTACTTCATAGGGTTTTTCCTGAGTATTAAAAAAGTTAAAACATGAATGAGTAATGCCTGGCTCATAATATAGATTCTATAATTTTAGATATTCTTAACGCCTAGAAACAGAGGATGTGATTTCTCAATAATATTTACCAATGACAGTATTTTTCCATACCTATAGTGAGTTAAAGAGTGTCATCCCAAAATTCATGTCAAATCAGAACCTCAGAATGTGATCTTATTTGGAAATACGGTCTTACTGATGTAATTAATGATCAAAATGAGATCATATTGGATTAGGGTGTGCCCAAAATCCAATGAGAGTGTTCTTACAGGAAACACAAAGGATACACAGGAACAGAGAGAAGAAGGTGATATGAACATAGAGGCAGGGATTGGGGTGATGTGGCTACAAGTCAAGGAATGCTAAGGATCACTGGCAACCTCCAGAAGCTCGGAGAGAGGCAGCACGGAATGGTTTCTCTGCATCGGTGATGTAGAGTATGATGTATACAGCGTGAGAAGATCAAGTCTTTGTCATCTTTACGTCCTTAGACTGAGCCCTATAAGATTTGGAGACTAGTGTTAAAGTCAACTTCAAAGGATTAATCATCTCCCTTGGAATATGCAGATTATCATTTATGGAGTATTGTAAATATTGCTGCTGGATGCATTGGGTCAAGATGACTATTTAGGAGATTAACTCTCCTACAGCTGGGAATATGTCTATCTGGAAGGGTTTGAATGAATCTAATCAAAACCCACTGATTTTTGTCACATTATTGTAAATAAGTGGAGCATTTTCATAAGGCATTTCCTCAGAGCACATGTGATAAGCCTCAAATAAGAAATGCATCAATTCACCGATTATGTACAACATTATGTTGTGTTTGAGACTGATGCATCAAAGGTGCTTTTATGTTCTTTAGAGGGTAGAAAGGTCTTCATTTAAGTCAGCATCCAGGAACAGTCTGAGCATCCCATTTCTTACAATAAAGATATATAAATTGGGCTTCCCTGGTGGCGCAGTGGTTGAGAATCTGCCTGCTAATGCAGGGGACACGGGTTCGAGCCCTGGTCTGGGAAGATCCCACATGCCGCGGAGCAACTAGGCCCGTGAGCCACAACTACTGAGCCTGCGCGTCTGGAGCCTGTGCTCTGCAACAAGAGAGGCCGCGACAGTGAGAGGCCCGCGCACCGCGATGAAGAGTGGCCCCCGCTTGCCGCAACTAGAGAAAGCCCTCGCACAGAAACGAAGACCCAACACAGCCAAAAATTAATTAATTAATTAATTTTAAAAAAAAAAGAAGAAGAACCTCTGCTTTGCTGCAGCTGTGAGGAAGAGGGAATATTAAAAAAAAAAAAAAGATATAAATTAAACTCTATAAGTGGTTATGGACCACAAAAGCTGAATATGAAATCTATTATTCATTTAAATGTTTTGCTACTTGAAGTTTGAGGAATTGACAAATATTTTTAAAATTATATTGTTAACACCCATAATATTCTAAATACTACATAAGACTGTAAGAAAAAAGTCTGAAACCCCATCATAAAGTAGGTGGAGACTAGTGTTAAAATCAACTTCAAATCAGTTGGCTAGATTTCTGACTGGTTATTACATTTAGTGGGAAATTAGTGTTGTAGGATTGGAACTTGTTAAAATTATGTCAGTTAGTTTTCGTCTCAATTATAGCATGGCTAGGGAAAGAAATTCAGAAATCATTTGATGACAGCTGTGTCTTAATAACAGAGATTTGGATTTATTTTAGAGGTCATTTGATGTCTTTGCTTCTGTTACATCTGCTCAATTGCATTTGGTTGCTTATTTGAAAAATCAACAAACTGCTTGCATGACTGCAGTATTGTTCAAAACAGTATGAAAAAAATACATCAAATTATAGCACTGTTATTAAGGTTAAACTTACTAACACATGCACCTGGGCATATTAGTCCTACAGAACTGTTGGTTTATTTGCTTTTCATTTCTTTCCCCTCCTCTTTTTTCCTTGGTAATATGTTGGTGCTTAAGAATGTGACCTCTGTTTAGAATATTGACAAGTAAATGTAGCTGTGTCATTTAACAGCTCTAATAACTGGGAAAAGATATTCCCCTCCTCTTTTCTTCAGTTTTCTCATCTGTAAATTGGAGCTAATAATATCAGTGCTTACTTCATAGGGTTTTTCCTGAGTATTAAAAAAGTTAAAACATGAATGAGTAATGCCTGGCTCATAATATAAGTTCTATAATTTTAGATATTCTTAATGCCTAGAAACAGAGGATGTGATTTCTCAATAATATTTACCAATGACAGTATTTTTCCATACCTGTAGTGGGTTAAAGAGTGTCATCTCAAAATTCATGTCAAATCAGAACCTCAGAATGTGATCTTATTTGGAAATACGGTGTTACTGATGTAATTAATGATCAAGATGAGATCATATTGGATTAGGATGTGTTAGTTTCTGCTGTATAACAAAGTTAATCAGCTATACATATACATATATCCCCATATCCCCTCCCTCTTGCGTCTTCCTCCCACCCTCCCGATCCCACCCCTCTAGGTGGTCACAAAGCACTGAGCTGATCTCCCTGTGCTATGCAGCTGCTTCCCATTAGCTATCTGTTTTACATTTGGAAGTGTATATATGTCAGTGCTACTCTTTCATTTTGTCCCGGCTTATCCTTCCACCTCCCCGTGTCCTCAAGTCCATTCTCTGCATCTGTGTCTTTATTCCTGTCCTGCCCCTAGGTTCATCAGAACCTTTTTTTTTTTTAGATTCCATATATATGTGTTAGCATACGGTATTTGTTTTTCTCTTTCTGACATACTTCACTCTGTATGACAGACTCTAGGTCCATCCCCCTCACTACAAATAATGCAATTTTGTTTCTTTTTATGGCCGAGTAATATTCGATTGTATCTGTGTACCACATCTTTATCCATTCATCTGTCGATGGACACGTAGGTTGCTTCCATGTCCTGGCTATTGTAAATAGTGCTGCAATGAACATTGAACTACATGTCTGTTTTTGAATTATGGTTTTCTCAGGGTATATGCCCAATAGTGGGATTGCTGGGTTGTATGATAGTTCTCTTTTTAGTTTTTTAAGGAACCTCCATACTGTTCTCCATAGTGGCTGTATCAATTTACATTCCCACCAGCAGTGTAAGAGGGTTCCCTTTTCTCCACACCCTCTCCAGCATTTATTGTTTATAGATTTTTTGATGATGGCCATTCTGACTGGTGTGAGGTGATACCCCATTGTGGTTTTGATTTGCATCTCTCTAATGATTAGTGATGTTGAGCATCCTTTCATGTGTTTGTTGGCAATCTGTATAACGTTTTTAGAGAAATGTAGGTCTTCTGCCCATTTTTGGATTGGGTTGTTTGTTTTTTTGATATTGAGGTACATGAGCTGCTTGTATATTTTGGAGATTAATACTTTGTCAGTTGCTTTGTTTGCGAATATTTTCTCCCATTCTGAGGGCTGTCTTTTCGTCTTGTTTGTAGTTTCATTTGCTGTGCAAAAGCTTTTAAGTTTCATTAGTCCCATTTGTTTATTTTTCTTTTTATTTCCATTTCTCTAGGAGGTGGGTCAAAAAGGATCTTGCTGTGATTTTATGTCATAGAGTGTTCTGCCTATGTTTTCCTCTAAGAGTTTTATAGTGTCTGGCCTTACATTTTGGTCTTTAATCCATTTGGAGTTTCTTTTTGTGTATGGTGTTAGGGAGTGTTCTAATTTCATTCTTTTACATGTAGCAGTCCAGTTTTCCCAACACCACTTATTGAAGAAGATGTCTTTTCTCCATTGTATATTCTTGCCACCTTTGTCAAAGAAAAGGTGATCACATATGCATGGGTTTATATCTTGGCTTTCTATCTTGTTCCATTGATCTATATTTCTGTTTTTGTGCCAGTACCATACTGTCTTGATTACTGTAGCTTTGTAGTATAGTCTGAAGTCAGGAAGCCTGATTCCTCCAGCTCCTTTATTCTTTCTCAAGATTGCTTTGGCTATTCGGGGTCTTTTGTGTTTCCATAGAAATTGTAAAATTTTTTGTTCTAGTTCTGTGAAAAATGCCATTGGGAGCTTGATAGGGATTGCATTGAACCTGTAGATTGCTTTCAGTAGTATAGTCATTTTCACAATATTGATTCTTCCAGTCCAAGGACATGGTATATTTCTCCATCTGTTTGTGTCAGCTTTGATTTCTTTCATCAGTGTCGTATAGTTTTCTGAGTACAGGTCTTTTACCTCCTTAGGTAGGTTTATTCCTAGGTATTTTATTCTTTTTGTTGCACTGGTAAATGGGATTGTTTCCAAATTTCTCTTTCTGATCTTTTCTTGTTAGTGTATAGGAATGCAAGAGATTTCTGTGCATTAATTTTGTATCCTGCAACTTTACCAAATTCATAGATTAGCTCTAGTAGTTTTCTGGTAGCATCTTTAGGATTCTCTATGTGTAGTATCATGTCATCTGCAAACAGTGACAGTTTTACTTCTTCTTTTCCAATTTGTATTCCTTTTATTTCTTTTTCTTTTCTGATCGCCATGGCTAGGACTTCCAAAACTATGTTGAATAATAGTGGTGAGAGTGGACATCCTTGTCTTTTGTTCCTGATCTTAGAGGAAATGATTTCAGTTTTTCACCATTGAGAATGATGTTTGCTGTGGGTTTGTTGTATATAGCCTTTATTATGTTGAGGTAGGTTCCCTCTATGCGCACTTTCTGGAGAGTTTTTATCATAAGTGGGTGTTGAATTTTGTCAAAAGCTTTTTCTGCATCTATTGAGGTTATCATATGGTTTTTATCCTTCAGTTTGTTAATATGGGGTATCACATTGATTGATTTGCATATATTGAAGAATCCTTGCATTCCTGGGAGAAACCCCACTTGATCATGGTGTATGATCCTTTTAATGTGCTGTTGGATTCTGTTTGTTAGTATTTTGTTGAAGATTTTTGCATCTTTGTTCATCTTTGTTTGCATTTTTGTTCATCAGTGATATTGGTCTGCAGTTTTCTTTTTTTGTGACATCTTTGTCTGGTTTTGGTATCAGGGTGATGATGGCCTCGTAGAATGAGTTTGGGAGCGTTCCTTCCTCTGCTGTATTTTGGAAGAGTTTGAGAAGGATAGGTGTTAGCTCTTCTCTAACTGTTTGATAGAATTCACCTGTGAAGCCATCTGGTCCTGGGCTTTTGTTTGTTGGAAGATTTTAAATCACAGTTTCAATTTCATTACTTGTGATTGGTCTGTTCATATTTTCTATTTCTTCCTGGCTCATTCTTGGAAGGTTGTACTTTTCTAAGAATTTGTCCCTTTCTTCCAGGTTGTCCATTTTATTGGCATATAGTTGCTTGTAGTAGTCTCTCATGATCCCTTGTATTTCTGCAGTGTCAGTTGTTACTTCTCTTTTTTCATTTGTAATTCTATTGATTTGAATCTTCTCCCTTTTTTTCTTCATGAGTCTGGCTAATGGTTGTTTAATTTTGTTTATCTTCTCAAAGAACCAACTTTTAGTTTTATTGATCTTTGCTATCATTTCCTTCATTTCTTTCTCGTTTATTTCTGGTCTGATCTTTATGATTTCTTGCCTTCTGCTAACTTTGGGGTTTTTTTGTTCTTCTTTCTCTAATTGCTTTAGGGTTAAGTTTAGGTTGTTTATTTGAGATTTTTCTTGTTCCTTGAGGTAGGCTTGTATTGCTATAAACTTCCCTCTTAGAAGTTTGCTTTTGCTGCATCCCATAGGTTTTGGGTCATTGTGTTTTCATTGTCATTTGTTTCTAGGTATTTTTTGATTTCCTCTTTGATTTCTTCAGTGATCTCTTGGTTATTAGTAGCGTATTGTTTAGCCTCCAAGTGTTTGTATTTTTTACAGTTTTTTTTCCTGTAATTGATATCTACTCTTACAGCTTTGTGGTTGGAAATGATACTTGATACGATTTCAATTTTCTTAAATTTACCAAGGCTTGATTTGTGACCCAAGATATGATCTATCCTGGAGAATGTTCCATGAACACTTGAGAAGAATGTGTATTCTGTTGTTTTTGGATGGAATGTCCTATAAGTATCAATTCAGTCCATCTTGTTTAATGTATCATTTAAAGCTTGTGTTTCCTTATTTATTTTCATTTTGGATGATCTGTCCATTGGTGAAAGTGGGGTGTTAAAGTCCCCTACTATGATTGTGTTACTGTCGATTTCCCCTTTTATGGCCGTTAGCATTTGCCTTATGTATTGAGGTGCTCCTATGTTGGGTGCATACATATTTGCAATTGTTATATGTTCTTCTTGGATTGATCCCTTGATCATTATGTAATGTTCTTCTTTGTCTCTTGTAATAGTCTATTTTAAAGTCTATTTTGTCTGACATGAGAATTGCTACTCCAGTTTTTTTTTTTTTTGATTTCCATTTGCATGGAATATCTTTTTCCATTCCCTCACTTTTAGTCTATATGTGTCCTAGGTCTGAAGTGGGTCTCTTGTAGACAGCATATATACAGTTCTTGCTTTTGTATCCATTCAGCCAGTCTATGTCTTTTGGTTGGAGCATTTAATCCATTTATATTTAAGGTAATTATCAATATATATGTTCCTATTACCATTTTCTTAATTGTTTTGGGTTTGTTATTGTAGGTGTTTTCCTTCTCTTGTGTTTTCTGCTTAAAGAAGTTCCTTTAGCATTTGTTGTAAAGCTAGTTCAGTGGTGCTGAATACTCTTAACTTTTGCTTGTCTGTAAAGGTTTTAATTTCTCTGTTGAATCTGAATGAGATCCTTGCTGGGTAGAGTAATCTTGGTTGTAGGTTTTTCCCTTTCATCACTTTAAATATGTCCTGCCACTCCCTTCTGGCTTGCAGAGTTTCTGCTGAAAGATCAGCCCTTCACCTTATGGGGTGTCCCTTGTATGTTATTTGTTGCTTTTCCCTTGCTGCTTTTAATATTTTTTCTTTGAATTTAATTTTTGATAGTTTGGTTAATATTTGTCTTGGCATGTTTCTCCTTGGATTTATCCTGTATGGGACTCTCTGTGCTTCTTGGACTTGATTGACTCTTTCTTTTCCCATATTAGGGAAGTTTTCAACTATAATCTCTTCAAATATTTTCTCAGTCCCTTTCTTCTTCTCTTCTTCTTCTGGGACCCGTATAATTCGAATGTTGGTGCGTTTAATGTTATCCCAGAGGTCTCTGAGACTGTCCTCAATTCTTTTCATTCTTTTTTCTTTATTCTGCTCTGTGGTAGTTTTCTCCACTATTTTATCTTCCAGGTCACTTATCCGTTCTTCTTCCGCAGTTATTCTGCTATTGATTCCTTCTAGAGTATTTTTAATTTCATTTATTGTGTTTTTCGTCATTGTTTGCTGGCTCTTTAGTTCTTCTAGGCCCTTGTTAAATGTTTCTTGTATTTTCTCCATTTTATTTCCGAGACTTTGGATCATCTTTACTATCATTACTCTGAATTCTTTTTCAGGCAGCCTGCCTATTTCCTCTTTATTTGTTTGTTCTTGTGGGTTTTTACCTTTTTCCTTCATCTGCTGCATATTTCTCTGTTTTCTCATTTTATTTAACTTACTATGTTTGGGGTGTCCTTTTTGCAGGCTGCAGGTTAGTAGTTTCCATTATTTTTGGTGTCTGCCCCAGTAGGTGAGGTTGGTTCAGTGACTTGTGTAGGCTTCCTGGTAGAGGGGACTGTTGCCTGTGTTCTGGTGGGTGGGGCTGTATCTTTTCCTTCTGGTGGGCAGGGCTGCATCCAGTGGTGTGTTTTGGGGTGTCTGGGAACTTGGTATGATTTTAGGTAGCCTGTCTGCTAATGGGTGGGGTTGTGTTCCTGTCTTGCTAGTTGTTTGGCATGGGGTGTGCAGCACTGGAGCTTGCTGGCTGTTGGGTGGAGCTGAGTCTTAGTGTTGAGACAAAGATGTGTGGGAGACCTCTTGCTGACTGATATTATGTGGGGCCACGAGGTTTCGGGTGGCCCAATATCCTGGACTCAGTCCTCCTACCTCAGAGGCTCAGGCCTGACACCTGGCCAGGGCACTAAGACCCTGCCAGCCACATGGCTCAGAAGAAAAGGAAGAAAGAAAAAAAACAAAAACAAAAACAAAAAAACAGACAGAACCCTCAGACAAATGGTTAAAGCAAACCTATACAGACAAAATCACACAAAGAAGCATACAGATACACAGTCACAATAAGAGAAAAAGGAAAAAAATATATATATACATAAGTATATATATATATGTGTGTATGTATATAAATGTATATATATAAAGAGGAAGATAACAACCAAACCCATAAACAAATCCACCAATGATAATTAGCTGTAAATAGTAAAGTAAGATAAACATAAAACCAGAAACAAATTAGACACAGAAAGCAAGCCCCAGGTCTACAGTTGCTCCCAAAGTCCTGTGCCTCAATTTTGGGAACATTTGTTGTCTATTCAGGTATTTTTCAGATTCAGGGTTTATCAAGTTGATTGTGGGGATTTAATCTGCTGCTCTTGAAGCTGCATGGAGAGATTTCCCTTTCTCTTCTTTGTTCGCACAGCTCCTGGGATTCAGCTTTGGTTTGGGCCCCACCTCTGCATGTAGGCCACCCTCAGGAGTCTGTTCCCCACCCAGGCAGGAGGGGGTTAAAGCAGCAGCTGAGTAAGGCTCTCTTGCTCATCCAGGTGGGGGGAGGGAGGGGTATGGTAGTCATAATTGGAATGCGGGGTGAGCCTGAGGCAGCAGAGGCCAGTGTGATGTTGCAACATCCTGAGGCACGCTGTGTGTTCTCCCAGGGATGTTGTCCCCGGATCACGGGACCCTGGCAGTGGCGGGCTGCACAGGCTCCTGAAGGGGTGTGGATAGTGACCTGTGCTTGCACACGGGATTCTTGGTGGCAGTGGGAGCAGCATTAGCAGTTCATGCCTGTCTCTGGGGTCCAAGCTGATAGTCGTGGCTCGCACCCATTTCTGGAGCTCATTTTGGTGGTGCTCTGCCTTCTTTGGGCACACGGGGAAGGAATCCCCTTTCCTCACGTGCCCCCAAACAAAGGTCTCTGGCCTCTCTGGCAGGTCCAGACTTTTTCCCGGACTCCCTCCCGGCTAGCTGTGGTGCACTAGCCCCCTTCAGACTGTGTTCATGCAGCCAACCCCAGTCCTTTCCCTGGGATCTGACCTCCGAAGCCCGAGCCTCAGCTCCCAGCAACCCCCGCCCCGGCGGGTGAGCAGACAAGCCCCTCAGGCTGGTGAGTGCTGGTTGGCACCGATCCTCTGTGCGGGAATCTCTCTGCTTTGCCCTCTGCACCCCTGTGGCTGCGCTCTCATTCGTGGCTCCAAAGCTTCCCCTCCACCCACCCACCCCCATCCCCACCAGTGAAGGGGCTTCCTAGTGTGTGGAAACTTTTCCTCCTTCGCAGCTCCCTCCCAGAGGTGCAGGTCCCATCCCTATTCTTTTGTCTCTGTTTTTCCTTTTTTTCTTTTGCCCTACCCAGGTACGTGGGGATTTTCTTGCCTTTTGGGAAGTCTGAGGTCTTCTGCCAGTGTTCGGTAGATGTTCTGTAGGAGTTGTTCCACATGTAGATGTATTTTTGATGTATCTATGGGGAGGAAGGTGATCTCCACGTCTTACTCCTCTGCCATCTTGAAGGTCTCCTATTTATGCTTAAAAACGTACTAGGTGAGTTCCCCCCCAGCCATACAGACAGCCCTGCAGGCTCCTGGCCCCACCCACCAGTTGTGCAGCCAACCATGCAGAAAGCCTACCCCACCATCCAGCAGGCCTACAGCCACTATACCACGTATGGCCTCGTAGCCAGCCAGGCAGGGGGCCAGGCTTGTGTACCAGTAGTCAACCCCACCACAACAGTAGGTTGCATGCAGCCCACATAGGGGGCACCCCTACAGCGTATAGCTCCAGAGATCAGAGGGGGAGCATGTTGCACAATGAAGTATTACGCGGCCATAAGAAAAGAAATCTTGCCATTTGTGACAACATGGGTGGATCTGGAGCATATTATGCTAAGTAGAATAAGTCAGACAGAGAAAAACAAATACCATTTGATCTTACTTATATGTTAAATCTAAAAAACAAAACAAACAAACAAAAAAATGAAAATAGATTCATAGATACAAGGAACAAACAGGCAGTTGCCAGGGGGGAAGGGGCTGGTGGGGGGGTGAAATAGGTGAAGGGGATCAAAAGGTACAAACCTCCAGTTATAAAATAAATAAGCCATAAGAATGTAATATATGGCATAAAGAATGTGGTCAATAATATTGTAATAACTTTGTATGGTGACAGATGGTTACTAGACTTATGATGAAATATAATTTCATAATGTATACAGTTGTCAAATCACTATGTAGTACACCTGAAATGAACATAATTTGTAAGTCACCTATATTTCAATAAAACTGAAGTTGTTTCATTTAAAAGAAAATTTGGAAAAATGGGAATATAGGCAACTGCCATCCCATAGCAGACATTACATTTCATGAGAAAACTTTGGCATCATTCACATTAAATTCAGGAACTGAACACCTGTTTGGTATAATATTAGAATTTCTCATTACTATTACAAGCTAAGAAAATGGTAGATTTATGAATTGGAAGAGAGAGATAACACTGTCATTATTACTGCATAGTCACCTACTTAAAAACACCCCAACATAAATGATTAATAAGAGTACCCAGAAATGACAGCCAGTACCAGAACAACTTACAAAGATTAATAACTTTCCTCTAGACTAGCAGCAACGTATGTGAGATTTTAATAATAGCAGAATTCACAGTGGCAGTGAAAAACTTTTAAGTATTTAGGAATCAACCTAACAGAAAATGCAGAAAATCATTACACCCTATACATGAAAGAGTGGCAAAAATTAGGAAAGGTTAATATCAAGTGTTAGCAAGGATTTATGGAGTTACAATTGTCAGTCTTTAGCAAAATTATGAGTGTGGATACCCAATGATTCAGTGCTCTAACTTAGGTATATATGGTTGTATCAGTTTTAGGTTAGGTAATGCTTTGGTAACAAATACTTTCAAGATCTCAAACCAGCGCTGATTTATTCTTACACTGTGTGTCCATTATGCAACTCGTGGAGGGTGTTATCCTCATGTCTGGATACAGACTGACCAAGAAATACCGTCTGTACTATTGCTGGTCAATGTGGCAGATAAAAAGAGTGTTTTGGAGGGGTTCTCCCATCAAAAATTCAATAGTTGGGCCAGAACTGACAGATGTCACTCTGTCGCACTGTCCCACTCCATTATTTGCGCCAAAGGCAGAGAGGCAGAAATATTTCATGAGCAGTATTAATGGTAACCACGGTTTGCCCTTCTGGTCATTTGGCCCACTCTCCTTCCTACCAACAAACTACACTCAGTCCAAATTTGCATCTGGTCATAGGCATCAGCTTGAAGTTCAGGATCTGTGGGTGATGTCTGATAGTCTCTACATCAAACCCAGATGTGTCTCTTCTCAGTTCGGAGAAATAAAAAAAATTAGCTGCCTCCACACTGCCAGTATACCCTGGTGGAACAAGGAGTCGTGTTAAATGCTCTTCTTCACAAAGGTGCGGGAATGATATGGACGCAGCAGTTATTGGTCCGTTGCAATTCTGAAATATATATGGGGAGCAAGTTAAAATCTAATGTGCTCTTATCAAATGAAATTGAGTTATTTGTAGTGAGGTGGATGGACCTAGAGACTGTCATACGGAGTGAAGCAAGTCAGAAAGAGAAAAACAAATACCGTATGCAAACACACATATATGGAATCTAAAACAAAAAATTGGTTCTGAAGAACCTAGGGGCAGGACAGGAATAAAGACACAGACGTAGAGAAGGGACTTGAGGACACAGGGAAGGGTAAGCTGGGATGAAGTGAGAGAGTGGCATGAACATATATACACTACCAATTGTAAAGTAGATAGCTAGTGGGAAGCAGCCGCATAGCACAGGGAGATCAGCTCAGTGCTTTGTGACCACCTAGAGGGGTGGGATAGGGAGGGTGGGAGGGAGACGCAAGAGGGAGGAGATATGGGGATATATGTATATGTATAGCTGATTCACTTTGTTATAAAGCAGAAACTAACACACCATTGTAAAGCAATTATACTCCAATAAAGATATTAAAAATAAATAAATAAATAATGTGCTGTTTTCAAAATGAAAGCAAAATTCTCACATGGCATCACATGGGCACTTATTCAATAAGTTTATCATGGCATTGTTTGTGGCTCTGGGAGTTGGAATTACCTACAGGAAATCACTGGGGAAATGGAAAAATAGAATGATTGTTGCATACTATGGAATACAGTGCTATACTAAAAGTAAGAAACTAAATACTAGACAACAGCATAAACATATCTCAAAAAGTGTTGCATGAATAAGGTAGATAAACATGTAAATTTTAAAGAAACAGAAATTTAACAAATATTTTCCAGTAATTTATTAATTTTAGGGACATATAGTAAACATATCAAAGAAAATGGCTAGGTAGAAAGTAGAATAAGAGTGGGGAGCAGGGAGAAAGAGACAAATAAAATGAGATAAAATGAAACCAGAGCAGCCTTGCATTGATTGCTAATGACAGTGGTCAGTGTACTGCAATGCTGGTTCACCTCTACTCTTAGCAACAAAAGGTGGTAATAAGTAAAAATTCACAAAGAATACATGAACAACACAGTGGTGTATAATAGTATAATAGGAGACTGCAATTTACTCACAGCAAAGAGCAAAACATATTTTAAATAGATGTAATGAATTACATATACCAGTTATTTACATAACACAGAGAAGACATTTTATATAGAAAATTTTCCTTTTATTTTGTGGAAATGATGCAAGAGTACAGACTTTTTGTCCAATAGTCTTCATTGTACATTTGTACTCGATATTGAGCGATGGTGTTTGGAATTTCCTCCCTGGAAAATGAGTCCTATAATTCAACACACTAACTGCTTTAGGACTGCAGCCTATATTGGGTTGTGCGTATTTGTCAGCTTTTGGTTGAGTTTTGTTTTGTTTTTTTTTCCTCAAAAAAACAAGGAAGCTTGCTGCTGGCTCTGCCAGGCTGCTGGATGGTTTTCGAAAATAGACTTGCTTCTGGAACAAAAGTCTAACTTCACTGACCAGGTCAAGTCTCACAACACCAAAGGCATTTATTTAAAGAAGGTAGAACTTAATTATACACATGAGAACATGGTTTCAGTGCTATGATTAGAAGTGTCTGCTGGAAAATCGGCCACTGTAATATGAGAGTAGAAAGCATACGAAGATGGGGAAATTGTGGACTTGAATATTTATATTTATGACTTTTCTGTTTTGTGGATAAAAAAAGTGGATATGGTCTAGCTTAGAAAATTTTTGATAAATTAGAAAAAGATGATTCTTATATAAAATACCCAATTGGTATCAAGTACAAATGCAATCAGGGCATTTACCACACAAATTAACAATATTTATCAATTCCTGATATTCATAATATTAAATGAGAAAACACTATGTTGAAATCAAAAGCATTTTGGTGCTAATAAGTTACAAATTATTAATCAACTTATCAGTGTTATACGTTACTTTGAACTAGGTGGAAAAACTTTTCCCATTCTTTCCCTCTCTGCTTCACTCCCCGTCCTTGCTCTCCTTTTTACTTGCATTTATGTGATAATGGCCTGTGGAAGTCAGTATCTGTCTAAGTATCACGCAATTTTACCCTTAGATAAAACTGAGTTCCTTAAAAGTTTATAAATCAATGTTGGTTAACAAATTTTGGAATGGCATTTTGAAGCCAATATATGCTACTAGAGATTTAAGCATAGATTAATGAATAGTAGGAAATTTTTCTAGGGACAAAATTTTCTGGTATTTTAAGAAAAGGCAGTAGTCTTATTTTAATAAAATAACATGCGTAAGAATAAGAATATAAAGTAGGTGTATATAAAATTCATGAATAGTATAGAAATTAGAATAATATGCCGGCTAGTCTAATACACACAAACCATACCATTAGATAGTCAAGAAGCCACATGAGGTGAATAAATTAAATTATAAAAATAGGAAAAAAATGTTGCTAAAAACTAACACTTACTTTGCCAAAGCA
Organism: Eschrichtius robustus; assembly: GCF_028021215.1. Classification (NCBI taxonomy): domain Eukaryota; kingdom Metazoa; phylum Chordata; class Mammalia; order Artiodactyla; family Eschrichtiidae; genus Eschrichtius; species Eschrichtius robustus. Next base: position 49,834,764 of record NC_090831.1, on the reverse strand, counting down.
AAATATTTAATTCAGCAAACCACATTCTCACCTGTATTAATCTTTCCAGGAAAAATAAATTCCTTGCACTGCTAGCTGAACTTAAAATGCTGAACCAGACATTGTCAAAGTCTGAGATAAAAATTTTCTTTCACCGCAAGTGTCCTAACTGATCCTTATGAGGAATATTTACCTTGCATATGAGGTTTTAAAATTCAGGCCCCCAAACTGGGCTTGATTACATTCCCTGGGGGTAAAATAGGGAAATTTCCAGAATCCTTTATAAGTTAGGGATTTGGGAAGCAAGACCTGATTTCTCTCCAGATTCCTGAACCACAAGAGATCCAAATTATAGCTTTATATTTGAAATCCTCTACATTATGGGAGGGCCTGAATGTCGACACACATTTAATTGAAAACCAAGGACAGTCTCTAATACCCAAATTATCAACCCTCTTTTACACCCAGAACACAGAAAAATAACAGCTATTTCCCAGCTGTCTCAACATGTTTGTTTTTCAAGTGTCTACTTCTATTAACTTCCAATATTTAATTTTAATAAGTCAATATCTATAGCAAAATTTTACCCAAATTCACAAAATTAAATTTGAGGTTTACTACTTTAGATTGTTTGACTTAGTGATTTTAGTAACTTCAGTGATTAAGTGATTTCTTCTTGTTTTTTGATAGATTTATTAACTTCATTAAAATGAAAAAAAGTGGATATGGTCTAGCTTAGAAAATTTTTGATAAATTAGAAAAAGATGATTCTTATATAAAAAACCCATGTCCAGAAATAAGAAAATGGATCAACTATGGCTGGCGTATAAAAGGTTAGAAGCCGTTTCTCCTACTTCCCCCCAAAATGATTATGCTCAGTTTGTACCTTCCTCAGCTTATGTACAAAATTTCTGTTTCCATGAATTCAAATAAGATATCATTTTAAAATATTATACAGAGGAGATATGTATATATTTTTAAATTCAATGAACAGATATTCTCAAATCTGTTCTAAAAACAACCTTATAAACACCTAATAATACCCAATTGGTATCAAGTACAAATGCAATCAGGGCATTTACCACACAAATTAACAATATTTATCAATTCCTGATATTCATAATATTAAATGAGAAAACACTATGTTGAAATCAAAAGCATTTTGGTGCTAATAAGTTACAAATCATTATGCAACTTATCAGTGTTATACGTTACTTTGAAGAAGGTGGAAAAAGTAAATAAAAGTTAATGAAGAAATATATAAAACTGTATACTTATTTGATTGCCTAACCTTTTACTTACTATAAATGAGAAAAAAGTAAAATATATTTTCATGCCAGTAAGCTTTATTTTACCTGTGGCCAAGATTCTAAAATTGACTTTTTAATTTATTGAGGTGAAATTCACATAACAAAAAATTAATCATTTTATTTTATTTTACTTATTATATCTATTTTTAACATCTTTATTGGAGTATAATTGCTTTACAATGGTGTGTTAGTTTCTGCTTTATAACAAAGTGAATCAGCTATACATATACATATATCCCCATATCTCTTCTCTCTTGCATCTCCCTCCCTCCCACCCTCCCTATCCCACCCCTCTAGGTGGTCACAAAGCACCGAGCTGACCTCCCTGTGCTCTGCGGCTGCTTCCCACTAGCTATCAGTTTTACATTTGGTAGTGTCTATTAAAATGAACAATTTAGTGACATTTACTACATTCACGATGCTGTACACTCTCCACCTCTATCTCGTTCCAAAACGTTTCTGTTACTCCAAAATAAAACCCCATACCTCATAAGCAGTTTCTCCCCATTCTCTTCTCTCCTCTCCCCAGCCCCTGGCAACCACCAAACTGTGTTATGTCTCTAGGGATTTATATTCTTTGGACACGTCATACAAAAGGAATCGTACTATATGTGACCTTTTGTGTCTGGCTTCATTTGCGTAGTGTAATGTTTTCAAGGTTCATCCAATGCTGTACATGTATCAGTAGTTCATTCCCTTTTATGCTGAATAATATTTCATTGTATGTGTATATCACAGTGTATTTATGGATTAATCCATTGATGGACACTTGGGCTTTTTCCACTTTTTGGCTGTTGTTAAGGAAGTTGCTATGAACTTGAGCGTCCATGTATTTGAGTACCTGTTTTCAATTATTTGGCTGTATACCTATGAGTAGAATTGCTGAATCAAATGGTAAATACCATGTTTAACTTTTGCGGAAGTTCTTTTTTTCTTTTGAGGCTAAAGAATTTTTAGCACTCTCTCCTCATGACCACTGTGTGTGTGTGTGTGTGTGTGTGTGTGTGTGTGTGTGTGTATGGTGAGGGGACTGAGATGTAGCAAAAGGTAACATCTAAGAAACTACCTGATCATTTAGAGTAAATACCCTTTACCTTTCCTGTATTATTCAAAAACTGTGTTTGGTATATTTAGAAGTAGAGTGAGGGAAAAAAGGTTATTTAAAATCCTAATTTAGTTTTTATTAAACAGCCTTTCAAATGTTTTATATTTTCCAATTTGAATAATTTGAGGTCTAATCTTTACTTTTAGCTTCATTTGGTATCTGAAATTTGTCTTTATACACTTGATACGTTTATTTACTCTTTTAGAATGGCTTAAAAGCAATTTTTAAAACAATAGGTTTAATTAAGCTTAAACAGCAAAACTGGAGGTATATTCTTTAAGAATTAACGTATAACAACTTTCTTATAGTTCTGCCTCTTCATTAAAAATTATAAAAATACACATGGTAAAAATTAAACACAACATATTAAGCATTAGTACAAAATAATGAATTATTTAAATATTGATTACCCTTTAAATGAAGACTCTTATTAGGAAGACTTTGATTCCCTCCATTTTTAGTTTTAGTTGTACAGAGATTCCCATTCTGTGTGATGTATCCACGTGAACCCTTCCCATTCTCTTACTTTATAATACCTTAAAATAATAGAGAATGTTATCTATTTTTAAATTAAATTTATGATACAATTAAATAACTTTAAAATATAATTTTATTATTAGTTAATTAAGATTAATATTGGTTTGAGGTTAAAAATCGATGTATATAGATCAGAGAAAAATCTATGTATATATTAGAGTAAAATCTATGTATATATAACATTTTGTTATATTCAAAGATAACAGACAGTTTTATTCTCCTAGGGGTTATAATTTAAGGATCACATCTATGTATGACCCAGGAGTTACTCTAACTCATTTCTCTCTAGTCACAGTGCTACTTTATGTACTTAATGACTTTGCCTTAAGGTCCACAAGTAAAGTACAGCATGGTGACTAGAGTTAATAATACTGTCTTGCGTATTTTAAAGTTGCTAAGAGAGTAGATCTTAAAAGTTCTCATCACAAGAAAAGAATTCTGTAACTATGTGTGGTGGCAGATCTTAACTAGACATTATGGTGATCATTTTGCAATATATACAAATATTGAATCATTATGTTGTACACCTGAAACTAATAATAAGTGTTGTATTTCAATTATACCTTAATTTTAAAAAAAAGTTCCATGAATAGAGTGATGTTGAAAAATCTCCAAGACATATTAAGGAGAAAAAATGGTGTTTAAAATAACACACATACTAAACTTTCTGTAAAAAAAGGGGCAAATAATATATGTTTATGCTTATTTGTATGTGCTTAAACAGGAAGGATAGACTTAGGAATTATAAATAAGAAGTTATTAAGAGCAGTTATGGGTAAGAGTGGGGTAGATAATGATAATCTCTAGTTGGGAGATGGGCATGAATGGAGGACTTTTCACTGTTCATCTTTTTACAGTTTATTGTTTTTGAACCCTGTGGCTATATTACCTAGTGAAAATTGTGTTTCATTTGTTGTAAGCTAGTCAAAAAGCCCACATTTTCAAAGCCAAACTTTTTACCAGATAATGCAATTATGAAAAGGTCAGTCTTAAAGAGAATCACAATTATATAGTAAAACTTGTCATAAACCTTATATTTTGATTGGTTTTCTTCTCCCCCAAATTCCCTAATAAGAAGCTCATTTTATTCACTTCATGATTAATGTGCCTTCTGTAACTTTACCATAAGATGGGTTTTCCATGTGACATTAACTTATAAACTTTAAGTTGTCTAGGAAACCCAAACACAGGTCTGAATTACAAACTTCAGTAGTTTTCTAAGCAGGAAAGACAAGGTGTGCCACTTTCTAAAAACAGAAAGGCTGAGTTTACTGTAAATGAAATGACTCATTCTCTCCTGTTGTTTTTGTCCTTCTGAGTAATTCGGATGGCTCACAAAAAGGAGATCAAAGTTGGATTTCGTAGGTTTACCACACAGTATTGTCAATTTACTAGACTGGAACTATGGCTATCAAAAAGTAAGTGGGGGACTCCCTCCCTGCCCCACCCACACCCACACACACACATATTTATAAACACTACACACCATCCAGGCTTACCTCCTTTGAGCACAGTTTGCTTTATTGCACTTCGTAAATCCTAAATTGTTTACAAATGGAAGGTTTGGAGCAACCCTGTGTGGTGCAAGTCTGTTGGTGCCGTTTTTCCAACAGCATTTGCTCATTTTGTGTTTCTGTGTCACATTTTGGTAATTCTCATCATATTTCAAACTCTTGCATTATTATTACATTTTTTATGGTGACCTGTGACCAGTGATCTTTGACGTTATCACTGCAAAAAGATTATGACTAGTTGGAAGCCTCAGATGATGGTTAACATTTTTTAGCAATAAAAGATTTTTTAATCAAGATGTATACTTTTCTTTAGACATAATGCTATTGCACACTTACTAGATTACAGGATAGTGGAACCATTATTTATATGCCCTGGGAAACAAAAATTCATGTGTGACTCGCTTTATTACAGTGCTCTGGAAACAAACCTGTAATGTCTCCCAGGTAAACCTGTACACACCTACTTTGAACTGAATAGGAAGGAACCATTTTTCTTGGAATTAAATTATATATAGTTATTGCTCTAATAGAACAGAAACATCTATATCAAACTACTTTAGTATGGAGATCCCACTGCAGTGAGCTTAGGTTACCTGACTGTGATTAAATTGAATTGTGATTTTCAAAACAAATAATTAAACAAAACAAAAGTGGAGTTTAAACACTTCCACATGTCAGTCATGAAACTCAGAAAATTAAAGCAATCAATATTTTTCTTTATCTAATTTTAGTTATGGATACAATTATGAAACATATTGAAAACTTGAGGATTAACCTGATTCTGTATTCCAGCTACAAAATTTTAAACGTTTTGTGACTTAAACTGTTCATCAAATTTTGAAGATTAATGTGCCTAAGTACTTCAAATCTAAAAAAACAGAGAATATTTAATAGTAATTTCGATATTTACCCCTAACTCTTCAAAGTTGAGAATCGGTCTACCGTAAAATTCATATTTTATTTCTGGAACAAATTTTTCACCCGTGACACCTTTTACATAATCTGGACATGAACTATAAGACAGAAAGAAAATATTGCTAAGGATCGTGGCTTTGCTACAGTGAAGAAGAGTTTTCTATCTACTTTTCAGAGGGCATTGCAACAGCTATAGAAAATTGCTAAAATCAATGAAATTTCAAGTTTAAAACATGACTTCTAAATAGAACATAACTTGTATAATAAAATAATATGTATCTATATACCATACATTTAATAAAAGTAGAGTTCATTTTTTAATTAAAACACTAAATTTAATTATTAACAATAAACCAGGAAAAGGGTTTACTAAAACTCTGCTCTTTAATTACAAAGGCAAAGATTGAACTTTGCTTGAGTATATGCAAAAATAGAATGATCCTCAGACAGGTTACCATTAACTGATGTTGTGCTAACAATTTATTTGTTTTTAAGAGGCATCAGCAGGAAGGAGGAACTATTAATTCTACCAAAGCTAACATTTATTTCACTCCAGAACACACACAACTGGATTTCTAAGCCTCATCCATGTGCAGAATATCAAACACCTGCTAGTCATCCTTACTTGGAAAAAAAATCAGATTTTTTTTCTGGAAAAATACAAAAAAAGAAAATCATTCGTAAAGGAAAAAAAGGTTACTTAACCGTGTTTGAAAATAATAATATATAAACTTTCTTTGCTAACTGCTGTCATTCCCCAATCCTTTTCTTTCTCTTTTCCCTATTCAAACTATTGTATTATACTTAAAAACTAAATAAGATGCTCTTTATTGATTTTTGCTGCGATCTAACAGAACCCCAGTCTTGTTTGTGACAGCAGTGGGCCCAGGTGAAAATGATCAATTCCCCAAACACTCTTGTATGTAAGAGTCAACAGAGTTCTGGCCAGTGAGATATAAGAAGTGTATTGAATGGGACTTCTGAGAGAAGTATCTTGTGTAAGTTTGTGATAAAAAGATTAAAAACTTGTTTCTTTTTTTTCCTCTCTCTTTGAATGGAATGGTTAGAGTTCAACAGTTCTTTTAAACCAAACTTTAAGATGATAGAGTGGTGAGCTGGAAAGAGATAGGGAGTCATCCTATTAGCCCCGTACTTCCTAGCTCTAGACTTCTTTCATCTCCTGCAATGTTGTGTTGTTTTCTGTCAAATGTGTCTAAATCTAATACTAATACAGTGTTCCTGTGCTTTTCTACAATGCCCGTACCTTTATCACAGTACATTTTTCAGTGTTAAAATTACCGATTCATTGTACTAGACCAGATTTTTAATTTCATGGAGCAATATTTTTTTCTTTAATAAATCAGGCAATAAAAATATCCTAACATCAAATTTACTTCTTAGCATCATTTCATGAATGAAATAAAAGGTATTTCAACACCAAATGTATATTTTAAAGAATTTAGATCTATGAAAGCCTTGCAACTTTGTCTTCCCAGACAGCTTAAAATTTTTCATAAAGAAGCATGCACCTTATCCACATAGCATTTTTTAGGAATCACTGTACTCAGCTATGTGTTTCTCAGGGAAGGTCCACTATATTGTTCTCCTTAGCAAAGCATCTATGGTCAAGATATATCTGCTGAATGACTGAATCACCCAAAGAAAAATCTACACCCAAAGAGAAAAAAGAAAAAGAAAGAAAAAGTCATCTCTTTTCCTTTACTGGGGCCATGTGAAAATGATTTAAAATGTTCTGTGCTGATTAGTGCAAAAATGAAAATGATAATTTGTCTGTTGGATTGTTTGTAAAATCTTGTCACTCTGAGAAGGAAAGCCCGTTGTCTGTTGGTAATCCATTCCCGTATCTATCCTTCTTCCCTGACAGGAGGCTGAGTCCTCGAAGGCCACAGGTTTTAGCCTGCTGCCTACAATATAACTTTACACACTGAGCCTCCCTCTGTGGGCTTTAGTTTCCTGCTCTCTGAAAGAGAGACGTTGCACCAGACGATCTTACAGTCTTTTTCACTCTGGCCTGCTATGATTATATATCCAACTTAATCCTCTTAGGCTTTGGTGTAAGTCTCCTCTTTCCTTTTCTAACCTCCGGGGAGATGGAGATCACAGTCTCTGTGTGCTTGAAAATCATTGCTAAATTTATCCTTCGATATTCCTAGGCAACCTGAATTACCTCATTTCCTCTGTTTTTTTTTTTTTTTTTCTTCCTCATGCTCCCTTAACTGTAGAACCTAAATTGAATATAATGACTTACGAATTTATGAATAATATAATGGAAGGTGGGTAGGTGTGATTCCTATATTGTACATGTCCTAGCGCTCTGCTCGTGCGTGATGTGGATAGCAGAGAGAATTAGTAGTCAATATTAAAACTGGTCCTGTACATGGAAAAAATGCTGAAAATATGGTTATTAAAAGGAATCTTAACTATTCACTTTTAAGCTCTCCACCAAACTTTACAGTACTGCATTAGAATATGGATGTGTGTATTTCCGTCATTTATTTTGAAAGTAGAGTGAGAAATGCCACCTGAGGATGACTGCAGTGTTGTTCTGTAATTCTGCTTTAAAAATATAGTGTATTCTAAAAACATTAGGGAATAATATCCATGGAAGTTTGGAACAACGTATAAAGACAGAGAGAGAGAGCAAGAAGAGTTCAAGAACAAAGTTTATCTTACTGTTCCCTTAGGATATTTCCCATTTCTACTGCACAATTGATGAAACTTTATTTATTTTTAAACTTTTGGACAAAGGCCCTCAGAATTCAACAATAGTTCTCAGAGTATGAAGGTAATTCATCTAACTGAAACTCATTTAGAAATAGCAGTGACATCAGAGAACAATAGCAAACTAATTGGAGTGAAGAGATGCCTTGCAGAAGGGCTCTGGGCTTTGTCATATCTCAAATCTGTGGAGGCAGAAGAAAAACATTCATATTAATGAATCCAAAATAGATCAAATATTCCTTAGAATACATATTTCTCTGGGGCTGTTTTCCTTCTGTTGATGGTGTGTCTTTCTCCTGTGTGTTTACGCAAACACGGACACTGAAGGTGCTGAGTTTCCCCCTGGTGCCTCTATTCCCTCAGGCTCCCTCCCTAGATCAAAGGACAACACTGTGGTTAAAAGGGAACTAAATTATTTTCAAGGCAGAGAAAAGGGTAGTTCTGGTGTATACCCGTAAAACTGTTGCTCAACAGTCCATTCACTCCTAACACATTAAATAGTCTACCAACACACATTCTGACTTCATATTGCCAGCATCCAGCTTGGTCCAGAGGACCAGTATGGTGCTATTATTTATTTACATTGTGATCTCCAGCATTTATACTTATAAATTAGGGCAGGTCAGAAGTAGAAGGGATTCTAAAACCATTTTATGAAATTCCCTTTCCACATCTATAAAATGGGAATAAAATGGGAGTAATATTAATCTATATTTTAGATAGCTGCTGAGAGAAATAACTGAGCCTACATAAAGCAGAATAGTACCTATCCCACAGGTCTGTTTTAAGGATTTAAATGACATCCTGTTTGTAAAGGACATTTTTAAATGACATCCTATTTCTAAATAAAGTAAAACATTACTCAGTACTCAACAAATATTACCTAATAATTTCCCGATGGTACTACCACTGATGTTGTTTCTAACGTTGATGACAGCCTGTACTTTCAAGGAGTCTTTGTCCAACCTAGACTGCAAACACACACCCAGATCATTTTTTAAAAATGACATAGTACGAGGACTTGAGATGTGCACAGAGCCTTAGGGAAGCTCCACACAGGTGCATATATACGTTTGGCTTGCTCTGGGCTTAGTTTAAAAGTGAAGTCAGGAAAGAGTCATCTTGTTGGATCATCTAATCATTGTCTTCTTGCATATTTCTGCATCTTTTTGCCTTGAAAAGCCAAAACTGGCAAAGCAGCTAGAATTTACGTGGGGAACACGATATTAGCTGTGTTACTACTAAGCCTGAAGAGAAAATGGTAATAATGAAACTGTCAAGAGATTATAAGCATGAGGAACACAAGGCTTTGGTAACAAAAATTCATGCAGGTGTATTGCCTTAGGCAGAGGAAGGAGGCGTATTTAACCCGTTTTCTAAAAGAGAAACATAGCTGCAAACATAGAGAAGCAAGACTAGTTTTTATGAAGACAGGTGGTGTTATCCTTGATGTTACAAACTTTCAAGCCTGACTTGCTTCTTAGGAATTTTTCTTGTTCTGCAGTGGCCGGGAGTTTGTCAGGGCCCAGAATAAGCAAAAGTGGAAACTTCACATGGCCTCAGCAATTAGAAAATAGTAGTAGGAGTCCTTGGTGTAGGTCAGGGCCTCCTTGAAACATTTGCCATGTTCCCAAAGGCTCCTTGTGTTCCCTAAGGTTCCTCTATAGGAAAAGATCAGTTCCAAGGGTAGCCATGCAACTTTGGAGTGAAAATCACACTGCTGGGTCCTTCCTTAGACATAGGGAATTAGAATTGATAAGAATTAGAGATGTGATATGGAAATCTATATTTTTAGCAAGTTCCCCCAGGTAATTTTCATGCTTTGCCAAATGTAGCCATTGTTCCAAATTCATACTATGTAGTTACTGCCTCTCTGATATGATAAAAAGACATAAATTGGAAGGATAGCCAGAAAGTGACAATAACTTATTAACCTAAATTTTTAGAGAAAAAAGTGTTAATTCAATAAAAAATCGCTTTAAAAAATTACTTTGAAATCCCAATTAAAACTCTTCCAATTAAAAAGAAATCAATAGGTATATGAATTCTATTCTACTTCATTATGAAGAGCTTTACGTATGAAAATAATATCAAGAAAAGACAAACCCACGTAAGTGAGTTCTTTATAACAAATTAATCTTTAGTTGTAGAGTATCCATTTAATACTGTAAGCACATTAAGCAATGTCAGATGTAAGAGAATCTCTTTGGGCTTAATTTCCCTTAATGGATTTTGCTGGAAAGCCATAGAGTAATTCTAATTCATATTAAATTCCCAAAGGACACAGATAGCCCAGAGTTATCAAGTTAAATGCAAATAATCCTAAAATACTTTTAGTATTTGAAACTAATGTGATATTGAGATTTGAATCTCAATTTAAAGGACTTATTTAAATTGCTTATCAAATATCCATTTGCTATTAATTTCCTAAATGTCAAATACCACTTTAATTTTGAAGGCCAATATATTTTTATAAATATATGTGTGTATGTGAATGAATAAATGTATGTGTATATATGTATATACATATATGTTACCTTGTTTTTCAGAATGCCTTTGAAATTATGATGACATTAAGTTTGTAAAATCCTGTTTGGTAACATGTCATATCAAGGGATAAGTAATTGGTATAATTTGTCAGTATCAACTCTGTTCAATATAATAAGTGAATTCTGATTCTAATATTCAAAATATACAGTATTTAAGGCAATAACCACATGGTTTTCTATCCTCATTTAAGTTAGTTTTTGACAGTGGTACCATAAAAAAAAAATCTATTCATTAATTCAGAAAAAAATACTCATGCATTCTCTCTTCCACTCACTCTTGAAAAGGCTCTTATCAATGTCACCTATAACCTACACCAGTGATTCTCAAAGTGTGGTCCCCAGACCAGCAATATCAATATCATCAAGGAATTTGTTGGAAATATACATTCTCAAGCTCCTCTCAGACTTAATCAGAAAGTCTGGGTTCTAGCAGTCCATGTTTTAGCCTGTCCTATAGGCATCCTTAATGACACTGAAGTTTGAAAACCAGGCTCTGTTGAAAGCCAGTGGTCAACGTCACCTCTTCATCTTACTTGATTTTCAGCAAGAAATGTCATAATCGACAACTTACAACTTTAAAAAAAATTTATTTAATTATGAAATATCTCAGAAGTATTAAGAATAATACAAGATACTCATGACCTCACTCCTGCAACTTAACACACATTAAAAGTTTTGCCATACTTGATTCAAATAATTGTTTGAAAAGAAATGCTTCAGATTCTGTTGAAAGCCACTACCTTACCCAAAACCTTTTCTTTCCTTTTTAAGGTAATCGCTATCCTAAATGTGTGTACATCCATTCGATACATGTTTTTATACCTTTATTACCTATGTATATGTCCATAAATAAATAGAACGATTTAGTGTGTTTTAAATTTTTATCTAAACAAATAAATCTTTACAGTTTGCTTTTTTCACTCAAAATTATGTTTTTGAAATCTGCCGATGAACATATATTGCATTTTAGTTTGTTCTTCTTAAATATTATATACTGTATGAACAATTATTTATAAATTTTTTATCAATTCTCTACTGGTAGAAATTAATTTTTTTTCTAATAAATGATGCTGCAATAAACATTCCTGGAATTGCCTTTGTGTGTACCTGTGTGATGTTTTCTAAAAAATAATTATATATGTTTCTATGTATATAATTATAAATATTTTATATTTATATGGTATATTATAAAATTGTAATGACATGTATATATTTTAATACATATTAAATATTATAATATTTAACTATTATAGCTATTAATATTACATTTAAGTATTTAATATTAAATATTTAATGTTCAATATTGAAAATTTTTTAAATTTCTATTTTAAATGCTTAATATTTAAAATAATTTATAATAATTGTAGATATAAAATCTGGTTTGAGGTATATGTGCAGGGCTGCCACAAACACAGCTCCAGGGGCTACAATTTACATTTTCATTTATGTAAACACTGCCCCCTAGAGCTGTGTACTCCGCATCTTAGGCATCTGTAGAAACTTTACTAGACATTGCTAAATGGTCATAAATAAACAAACTTGTTATCTGGAATGGTGTCCTTCACCATTATTCTTTTCATTAAAAATATTTTAGTTAATTTTGGACCTTTAATATTCCATATGGATTTAAAAATGACTCTTTTCTTTCTTTCTTTATTTTTATTTTATTTTTTTATATTTTTATTGAAGTATAGTTGATTTACAATGCTGTGCTAGTTTTAGGTGTACAGCAAAGTGATTTAGTTTTATATATACATATATTCTTTTTCAGCCTCTTTTTTTGATTAGAATTTCATTATATTTTTATAGATCAATACGGGGAGAATTGATATATTTATTACACTTCATATCCCTACATGTATTCATCTATTGAGGTCTTTGTGCTTGTCAATAAAGTCTTGCCCCACCAGCCTGCATGTTATTAATTGGATGTCATCGTGGTAGGGTTCCTGAGTTAGCTTACCTGTGTATGTGTGCAGGTCTGCAGTTGGCTGAGTCCTAAAGGTAGCTTTTTGCAAAACTGAAGTACAAGCTGAGAAAGCCAGGCAAATCAGGAATCCTTTTAGCCTTTTTATTTATTGATTTATCTTGTTCTTTAGTCTTTCAATATTCGGTCTCTCTGACATGACTGGGGATATTATAAAGAAATTTTATCAGGGCCCACCTAAGCATGAATAGTCTTTGATTCAGTTATTTCTACCACAAATCACCTTTTGGTCTTACCTCAGGGTGAACTTTCTCCAGGGTTTCCTTTTTTAGGAAAAGTTGCATTGAAAACTGGGCTGAATTTGGAGGAAGGTTAGCTACGGGGTGATAATGCCATGTAGATCACCACTTTCTATTACTTACAGAAGAAGAAATCTTGAACTTAGATCTGGAAGAAACCATATGCTGTAAACCTATCCCTTCTACAGATTAAAATCAAGGCAAAGAAACAAATGAAACCCCCTTGACCCCTAGCCATATATACTGTTTACAAAGGACACAGCTGGTAATAAAGAAGAAGCCCTCTGCAAAAATGCTGTGAGAGTGGGAGGCTGCCTGACATGGTACGGTTTGGTTTTAGTTTTCTATTTTCACCCAGCAGCTCCTGGCTCGGAAGCTAGCTACATCAATAATATTCTCTTAGGAAGTTCAAGGTAGAGAAAAGTCAAGCTCCTGGGACTTTACTGTTTGTGGGACTTTACTCATGGGTACGGCAAAACTGCCTCTTCCTAAGAGCCCTAAAATACTGCATTTGTACAAAGTACTTTTCTCAGCTAAGTTCTTTAAGTTTACAGGATTTTTTTCTCTCATTAAAAATACCTGACTAGAATGGCCATCATCAGAAAATCTACAAGCAATAAATGCTGGAGAGGGTGTGGAGAAAAGGGAACCCTCTTGTACTGTTGGTAGGAATGTAAATTGATACAGCCACTGTGGAGAACAGTATGGAGTTTCCTTAAAAAACTAAAAATAGAACTAACATACGACCCAGCAATCCCACTACTGGGCATATACCCTGAGAAAACCATAATTCAAAAGAGGCATGTACCACAATGTTCATTGCAGCACTATTTACAATAGCCAGGACATGGAAGCAGCCTACGTGTCCATCGACAGATGAATGGATAAAGAAGGTGTGGCACATATGTACAATGGAATATTACTCAGCCATAAAAAGAAATGAAATTGAGTTATTTGTAGTGAAGTGGATGGACCTAGAGACTGTCATACAGAGTGAAGTCAGTCAGAAAGAGAAAAATAAATACCGTATACTAACACATATATATGGAATCTAAAAAAAAAAAAAGTTCTGAAGAACCTAGGGGCAGGACAGGAATAAAGATGCAGACATAGAGAATGGACTTGAGGGCACGGGGAGGGGGAAGGGTAAGCTGGGACGAAGTGAGAGAGTGGTATGGACTTATATACACTACCAAATGTAAAATAGATAGCTAGTGGGAAGCAGCCGCATAGCACAGGGAGATCAGCTCGGTGCTTTGTGACCACCTAGAGGGGTGGGATAGGGAGGGTGGGAGGGAGACGCAAGAGGGAGGAGATATGGGGATATATGTATATGTATAGCTGATTCACTTTGTTATAAAGCAGAAACTAACACACCATTGTAAAGCAATTATACTCCAATAAAGAAGTTAAAAAAAAAAAAATACCTGACTCACATATTGGTAATTAACTGTTCACATAGTTCTAGACTGGATGGGGAAAGTATAAAAAATCCCCCCATCCTTTTTTTTTCTCTCACTCTGGTTATTAACACAAATGAAGGCTTAGATCAAGGAAAGTTAGGATCACTCTTTGTTTGACAATTAACTAAAAAATGCTCACTTTCTAAAGTATTTACTTGGAGTCTTCAAAATTTTAGTTACATTAGCAAGCAACTACATGAATGCAACAAAACGGAGGTAAGATTTATTACTATTTCCCCAATATAATCTCCTAGAGACTGACTGACCCAACACATAAGCTTAAGATAAAATTGTTACTATTTAAGTAACATTTTATTCTATTTACCAATTCCTTATTATCCGAAGCATAAATTATTTCTTTAATTTTAAATAAAGAGAAAAATGCCAGTGGAAGATATTAGAAGTAGAATACATCAAAGCAATACTTCAAAAAGCTTTGAAATCACTGATCTAAAAGCCTTGAAGTTACTGACCTAATTAGTCATAATAATCACGTACTTAAGGAAACAGCTGTATTTTCATTTTCACACTGGACAAGCTTTATTCAACACAAAGGTAAGGATTTTGTTCTGTGAGTAAAACATATCCCTGTTCTTTTCACTAGGACAGAATATGTTAATTTTCTCTTGCCTCTTTTGATCACTACATTTATAAAAGAAAATATTCCAACTTAATATTTTTTCCAAGTAGGCTTCCTTATATTTCACACAATATTTGGAAAGTAAAAGTAGAAAATTATTTTTACAAATGTTGATGAAAACAAAGACATACATACCAAAGGGGCCATTCCACAAAGGTATGTTAAGTAATTCTTTTAAATAGTCACTGAAGAACAATACCAAAAAGTTTTGCACACAGTTAAAGCAATAAATTTAAATGAACCCATGACCTTTGATCTGTACAACCCAAAGTATATCTGTGGTGTGCATTTTGGAGGTGGGAGAGGGCAAAAAGGAAAGGTATAGAAACTAAAAATAAACACAAAATAAATCTATAGTGGTTTAAAAACATGTCCCCAGATTCTTTGACAGTTCTTCCATCAAGAATTGGGACTTATGTTCCCTCCCCTCCAAACTGTGTGGGGCTTTATAATTGCCTTGACAAATACTGTAGTATGTAACACAAGGGCCATGGCAATACTGTGGCTTCTGAGGCTTGGTTTGAAAAGGCCATGTAATGCGGCTGGCATCTCTGGAGACACTTGCTCTGAGAGCCTTCACTCACCACGTGGAAAGACTGCATTCAGAGCCTGGAGCCCATGAAGAGAGAGAAACAGAGAGAGACCCACAGAGCTCTTTGTGTCTTCCCAGCTCAGGTACCAGATACCTGAATGACGAATCCAGAGATGACCCCTACCGCTATCTGACTGCAATCCAGTGAGAGACCCTGAGCAAACTGTCTACCTGAGCCCAAATCCCAGATTTGCAAGCAAAATAAATGGTGGTTATTCTTTTAAGCCACTGTTTAGGATGACTTGTTACACAGCAGTAGAAAGATCAGTATGTGATAAAATTAGTATACTCGTTGTAGGTGAACCTAAAATAATAACACTTTTTCACACGGCTAAGCAGAATTACCATATAACCTCATATAAATTAGATGTCAACCTAATAATAAAAACATATTCAAGGTAGATGCTGACATAATTTATTTTCTAACAGTGGAAATATTATTGTTTGTTTTCCTTATGTTATTAATATCAATAATTGCTGTGATTTCAAGGTTAGCATTTCTCTATTTTTATAACATACTTTTAGAATAGCACTACTACTTGAGATCAGGATGCAAGAATATGATTTATTCTATATTTTTCTTACTGAAAATAAGTAGCTCTTTATTTATCTGTCAAAGTTCTTCCCTAAGAAAATTGTGTTTCCTTATTATAATTTCCATTAACTTATTCTATGTAATGTTCTTTCTCGATGGAATTATTGGTTTAAAATGCCTCCATCTTCTTTTTTTCTTTTTTTAATTTATTTTTGGCTGTGTTGGGTCTTCGTTGCTGCACGCAGGCTTTCTCTAGTTTTGGAGAGCGGGAGCTACTCTTCATTGCGGTGCGCGGGCTTCTCATTGTGGTGGCTTCTCTTGTTGCAGAGCACGGGCTCTAGGTACACGGGCTTCAGTAGTTGTGGCACGCGGGCTCAGTAGATGTGGCTCACGGGCTCTAGAGCACGGGCTCAGTAGTTGTGGCGCACGGGCTTAGTTGCTCTGCGGCATGTGGGATCTTCCCAGACCAGGGCTCGAACCCATGTCCTCTGCATTGGCAGACGGTTTCTTAACCACTGCACCACCAGGGAAGTCGCCCATCTTCTTTTAATAACTGTTGGTTTTCATGATCATATTTCTGTTTTCCTAAATTAGGTGCAATGTAAATATAGGACTTAGTTATATTTCTATACAGATTCACTGTTATCCTCCTTTAGCTTTATATATAGTCAATCCTTATTTCTAACTACAGTAAAATGCAAAATAAAAATCCAGGTGCTATATCATTATTCTTTTGTTATAACACCTTTTTCTCTCATTTGTTGCTTTTTTAAAATTTTTTATTGGAGTATAGTTAATTTACAATGTTGTATTATTTTCAGGTGTACAGTAAAGTCAATCAGTTATACATATACATATATCCACTCTTTTTTAGATTCTTTTCCCATATAGGTCATTACAGAGTATTGAGTAGAGTTCCCTCTGCTATACAGTAGGCCCTTATTAATTATCTATTTTATATATAGTACTGTGTATATGTCAATCCCAATCTCCCAGTTTATCCCCCTTCCTCCCTTTCCCACTGGTAACCATAAATGTGTTTTCTACATCTGTGACTCTATTTCTGTTTTGTAAATAAGTTCGTTTGTATCATTTTTTTTAGATTGTACATATAAGCTATATGATATGATATTTGTCTTTCTCTGTCTGACTTACTTCACTCAGTACGACAATCTCTAGGTCCATCTGTGTTGCTGCAAATGGCATTATATTATTTTGTTCTTTTTCATGGCTGAGTAATTTTCCATTGTATATATGTACCACATCTTCTTTATCCATTCCTCCATCAGTGGACATTTAGGTTGCTTCCATGTCCTGGCTATTGTAAATAAAGCTGCAGTGAACATTGGGGTGCATGTATCTTTTCAAATTATGATTTTCGCCAGTATAATTGCTGGATCATATGGTAGCTCTATGTTTAAGTTTTTTAAGGAACTTCCATACTGTTCTACATAGTGGCTATACCAATTTACATTTTCACCAACAGTGTAGGAGGGTTTCCCTTTCACCATACCCTCTCCAACATTTATTGTTTGTAGATTTTTTGGTGATGGCCATTCTGACTGGTGTGAGGTGATACCTCATTATAGTTGTGATTTGTATTTCTCTAATAATTAGTGATGTTGAACATCTTTTCATGTGCTTTTTGGCCACCTGTATGTCTTCTTTGGAGAAATGTGTATTCAGATCTTCTACCCATTTTTTGATTGGCTTGTCTGTTTTTTTGATATTGAGCTGCATGAGCTGTTTGTATATTTTGGAGATTAATCCCTTGTTGGTCACTTCGTTTGCAAATATTTTCTCCCATTCTGTGGGTTGTCTTTTCGTTTTGTTTCTGGTTTCCTTTCCTGTGCAAAAGCTTTTAAGTTTAATTAGGTCCCATTTATTTTTGTTTTTATTGTCATTACTCTGGGAGGTGGATCCAAAAAGATATTGCTGCAATTTATGTCAGAGTGTGTTCTGCCTATGTTTTCCTCTAAGAGTTTTATAGTATCTGGCCTTACATTTAGGTCTTTAATCCATTTGAGTTTATTTTTTCGTATGGTGTTAGAGAGTATTCTAATTTCATTCTTTTACATGTAGCTGTCCAGTTTTCCCAGCACCACTTACTGAAGAGGCTGTCTTTTCTCCATTGTATATTCTTGCCTCCTTTGTCATAGCCTAGTTGACCATAGGTGCGTGGGTTTATCTCTGTTCTATCCTGTTCCATTGATCTATATTTCTGTTTTTGTGCCAGTACCATACTGTCTTGATTACGCTAGCTTTGCAGTATAGTCTGAAGTCAGGGAGTCTGATTCCTCCAGCTCCATTTTTCCGCCTCAAGATTGCTTTGACTATTCAGAGTCTTCTGTGATTCCATACACATTGTAAAATTTTTTATTCTAATTCTGTGGAAAATGCCATTGGTAATTTGATAGGTATTACATTGAATCTGTAGATTGCTTTAGGGTAGTATAGTCATTTTGACAATATTGATTCTTCCAGCCCAAGAACATGATATATCTCTCCATCTGTTTGTGTCATCTTTGACTTCTTTCATCAGCACCTTATAGTTTTCTGAGTACTGGTCTTTTGCCTTCTTAGGTAGGTTATTCCTAGGTATTTTATTCTTTTTGATACAGTGGTACATGGGATTTTTTCCACTTAATTTCTCTTTCTGATCTTTTGTTGTTAGTGTATAAAAATGCAAGAGATTTCTGTGTATTAATTTTGTACCCTGCCACTTTACTGAATTCATTGATGAGCTCTAGTAGTTTTCTAGTAGTGTCTTTAGGATTTTCTATGTATAGTATCATGTCATCTGCAAACAGTGACAGTTTTACTCCTTCTTTTCTAATTTTGATTCCTTTTCTTTCTTTTTCTTCTCTAATTGCCATAGCTAGAACTTCTAAAACTATGTTGAATAAAAATGGCGAGAGTGGACATCCTTGTCTTGTTCCTGATCTTAGAGGAAATGCTTTCAGTTTTTCACTGTTGAGAATGATGTTAGCTGTGGGTTTGTCATATATGGCCTTTATTATGTTGAGGTAGGTTTCCCCTATGCCCACTTTCTGGAGAGTTTTTATCATAAATGGGTGTTATTTGTTTATTTTTTGTACAAGTTAAGATATTGTAAGGATATCACTTGCTTCCAGACACTTGAGTGGATCAGACATTTAATTCACTCTCAGGGTCTGAAATCAACCAGGTTAAGTTTAAGTCTTGTAGTAGTTAGCTTTTATGGAGTAACAAATCATTTCACAAATCAGGGGATTAAAACAACCACGGTTTATTTAGCTCCTGATTGTTTAGTTGGGTAATTGGGTTGCCTGAGCTGGGCAGTTGTTTTGGTCTGGGCTGGTTTCTCAGACATGCATGCCAGTAGAATTACATGCTTTATATAAAATTGATACTTTACCAAACACCTAACTCCTTTCAATTTAAGCTTTTAATTTCCACTTAGTTGCAGAGAGAAGGCAAAGAAGTTCTCACAGTTAATGTGACTTGATGACTTGAGACAATTATCTGTATAAAGAGAATAATCCTTCAAAAACACCATGGTTGTTAACGAAGGAGAAATATTCATTGATAAACCATCCCTAGTCTAATAAAACAATATTAAACAGAAACAAGAAAAATAAATTGTTGCCTTAAGAATCATTAAATAAATTAATTTTGATGAGAGGGTTGCTTCTTTAGAAACTTCTTTCCATCCTCTAAAATTTTTGCACCAAATTCTTTCTTCTGTGGTACTTACTGCCAACTCATGCTTTACAGAAAGATTCTACTATGATTCAGCCATAGAGAGAGAATTCTTTATTAGTCGGATTTATTCTTCACTGAAGAATTTGCTTTCATACTGTGTTGCGAATTTCTGAGGCAGCAAAACTCATTGGAAAAATACTGTGTAAAAAGTTAAAGAAGCCTAAAATGATGTTCCTGTATAGAAAATTTAAAATTCTCTGCTCCAACCATTCACTGCTTTGAAGAGAAAAATAACGTATTTCTATCTCACATGTAGATTACAATTAAAAGCAGAGAACCATCATGCCAAATTTCATTTACTCATATACCACCTTATATGAGGATCAACTGTACTAGCACAGTATTTTTCTATAAATTGACTCACTTCTTAAAATCAATCCTACATTAATCTCATCCTAAACAATAATGTTTATGAAATGACAAGTAAACTGTGTTAGTTATTTTCTAATATTTATGACCATTAACACATGTTTATGAATAGAAGATTACTGTATAAATCATCTAAGATCACTTACATAATACCCTTAGTAGGTACATTATATCTTGAAAAACACTAATTAAAATGTTCACAACTGAGAATTAAGAGCAAGATTTTCCTTTCCCTGGTGCTACATTCAGTAAGAAAAGTTGTGGTAATGATAGTGAATACTGATAGTAAATTCATAGTAATGGAAGTGATGTGGAGTAATTTGTTTAGTTCTCAGAACCATATTTTTAAACCATCATGGATAAACTAGAGCATGTTTCTAATCAAAATTTTAAAAATTAGACCATTTTACGAGTCACAGATTTTCCTGCAACTAAAAGTAGTCAAGGAGGGGTAGAATGAATAATTGCCAAAGAGGTGTGCATGGATTACAAGCATTAATAGATATGTTCTAGGACTCCTTGTAATATTCATATACTATCACTTTCTCATTGTTTTGGGCTGCTGAAAAATAACTGTGATTTTTAATATAGGTGTTATTAAAATCCATTGTTTGATGTATTTCACAGGAAAGAAAATTTCAGGAATCTATTGTGGTTCTTCCTTAAAATGTTTAACAACAATATAACTATAATAATTTCCTAAAGTACAGTTTTTCAATTATACAAATATTTGTTTCTTTTTCATATTCTAAATGTAAATTTTTGAGTTAAGTACATCAACACAATTATTTGCACTGTATACTTTTTTTTAGTTAATCCGTTTAAGCTGACAAGCCAGATGCTACACAACAGATGGCTTATAAAATCACTTTGACCTTCCAGTAGTAGAAATGTTATGAATCATTAGATGAGTCACTTGATAATCTATGCAAATAATATAGCTATATCTGTATTTCTTCATTCAACAAAATGTAATTTGAATGAAGAGTGATATATTATGTAAGAGTGATATACTAAAGGACAATTCAAATCTCAAAAATTTTTTTTTCAAATTCACATTATTTTTGAATTATACCAATTTTAGCTAAAGTACAATTCAGTTTCTGTCTCCCTTCAAACTTGAATCCTATACTTCACTTCTCAAAGAAAAGGCGGAGGGGGTAGGATTTACATCAATGGGTTGGGTTTAATGTGACCTAGGTATAGTTTCCCAAGTTTGTATTGGACTACAGTATAGAAGTAAAATGTATCTATACTGGGCTTGTACCACTACATTTTACATCAGATCAAGAAGGTACTGGTAAAACAAAGTAAATTGAATATTTTGTGTGTGTGTGTATGTGTGTGTGTGTGTGTGTGTGTGAAACCAGTGCTCCAAACCAGTAAAACTTAAAGTTAGCACTTATATAACAAACACAGAAACATCTAAATTAAGCCAGAATAACATATAAAAGAAAACTCCTTTGAATTTTGAATATGAACACGTTGTGATAAAATATTTTAATTAATCAATAAATAACTGATCATTAAGTAAGGTGTGCTCTTATTTCTGAAGAGAATTTGATATTATTTTGCATATCTCATAATAAGTAATTCATCTCTCTTCTAAAAAAAACACACAAAATGTATGCCTGTAAAAACTTATTTTAATTACTGTTACCTCACTTTATTCCATTTTTATCAGAAGTGACATTGAATGTTACTAAAGTTGGAAAACTGTTTCTTTTAAGTCAGTCTATCTAGTCAGTATTAACCCAAAGGAGAATAAATTTCAAGTTATGTGTCATTTATAGTTGTTTTTGAAACATGCCAAGTAATTCATAATAGAGATTTTAGGCAGTTAGCCCAATCTGTGATTCAGGTATTTCTTCTAAATTGCAAATTATTTAAATTTCAAATATTTATGTGTTGTAATGTCTTTCAATAAGTACATCTTTCAGTGTTCTAAAATTAGAATGAGATGATGGTTGTATAAATCTGTACATATACTAAAAACCATCCAATTTAACAATTTAAATGGGTAAATTATAAGGTGTATGAATTATATCTCAGTAAAGTTGTTTAAACTTTTTTTTTCTTACATCTGATATATGGTACCAAACTGTATGGGTTATCATACAGTTCGCTCTACCCCCTTGCTCTTTCTCATGGCTATATCTTTGTTTATTCTCTCCCACTCAGGCACCCTGCTTTGTATGTATCTTTATTATGAATGACCATATAGATTTTTCATAATTATTTAATATCTATTTTCTTTACTAAAGTGTATGTGAGCATTTGACAATAGAGTTTGTGGTTTCTTTTTATATTCTTAATGCTTAGCATGGTAAATAATACATGATAATAAATGTTTGTTGAACAAATTAATTAACTCATATTAAGGAGTTAATTATTATTAATAGCTTTAATATTTAATAACACTAAAAGTGGAAATGCAAAGTTACTACACATACTATGAAAAGAACAGAAGCCAAATGTTGAATATATGGATAAGTTTCAAGTTACATGGATATAAACGTACACATTCCACACTAACATGACTCGAAGTTTCAGCATCCTCTCTGTACCAAGCTTACTCCAAAATATGACAGATCAATTTTCTGGAAAGCCTGTTCTTGCTGCAATGAAAGTCTGGAAAAAATAATTACAACAATCAAAATTACATTTGGAACCCTGCCAGCTTACTTTTGGTTTTTCTCATGAGAAATGCTTCATGAGTATATTTGATAATTTCTCATATCACCACCCAAAATTTGGCAGATTTCCTAGGCAGGCAGGAACATATACCTGAATGTCCAACTCAGAGAAAAAGAATTAATGAAGCTATAAAACAAATAAATAGGCTATATTCTGTTAATAGGTTAACAGTTGAATACAAATTCCCCCTTTATAATGTGAGTTAAATATTTAACATACAGTATAGATTATGAGATATTTGATGTGCTGTTATGTTCATGATAAAGTGTCACTGAAACACACCAATGTAATTGACAAATTTAGCAAGATCTTTTGAAAGAAAACACATTTAATTTTAAATTTAGTTCTTTTAAATAAATCAATACTTTGGACTACTACAATTTCAGAAATTTCCAACTTTGTTGATTCCATCTGGTAGATTTATATATCTCTCTTTTAAAAAAATCGCCTAAATGTCACTCTCTTCCATTTGAAATCCAGCCATCTCTTAAACAGGAAATGGAAACTGAAAGCAGTGCAAAGTGGCTGTAGAACAGTGGAACCCAGTTATATAATAACTCGTTATTAAACAGATTTTATTATTCCATAATTTAAAATATTATAAAAACATGATTATGATTTATGATTTACTATTGTATAGCACAGCTATTCTGTAACTATAGAATTATACATATTGCCTACTATAATTATGATAATGATGAACTCAGGCTTCCCCCAAAACAAATGTCAACCAAATGAAAGAAAAAATTATTTTGTGAGAGAACAAGTGTGAAATTTATAGGACTCAGATAAAAGAAAATCTCATTGCAGACAGTCACTTGGAATACTAATTGCTTGACATTGAGATGATAATTAGGTACACTGTAACACACTACTATAACATTTTTACTGATATCATCATAAAAACCAATGCATTCATAAATATTTTTGCGAAAAAAATCACGTTCTTAAAACATCTGCTTACATTTTAGTTTATCAATTTTTTTTAAATTAATGAAAAAACCTAAGAGAAACTCATTTCTTTTTAACCACTATGTATTCCATATTAAATGCTATTACTTAAAATCCCACATTGGATCATTTTCAATAAAAACACAATACAAAATTTATATAACCTTTTCCATTTTATCAGCAAGAAAGAAATTCTCAGCAAACGCTTTGCTTGGCGGGCGGTATTGTGACTGAATCATTGGCAGGTGCTAATTAGCAAAAGAGAAGGCAGTTTGCAGTAAACACCTTTCTCCATAGAGAAAGTGTTGGGCTGCAAAACCCAAGTTCTTTGAACTTTATTGGCTGTTCAACAAATAGTCTTTTCATGGTAACAAATGCTTGGCTTTACATTAGCATTAAACAAAATTATTTGTAACTCTGAGTATGTGGTAAGTTTCACTGGCTTAATTTCCCAATTAGTTTTTATTGCTCCTACCAAAACGAATCTGAACAGTTCCATGCTTTAAGCAGTTAAAGTTTTTGTTGGGACAATTATTTCTCTCACTGAACTGCAAATGGACCCAAATTACAGGCACAGTTTTATATTTATTATGCAGTGAAAAAGTGCACCCTGTGTAGAATTACAAGGTTCTAATTTCATTGAAAGTTTCTGTGATGTCATAAACCAAAAGGCTGAAAAATAGAATCTTTAAAATCCTGTTATGAAAAGTTAAAAGCATGTATTACCTCAGTATGCTGTGTAATTTAATCTTATATTATTTGTTTCTTAAATGACCCATTTCCTACTTCCATATCAAAATTTGTAAATTTTAAAATATTCAGAAAACCTTTAGTATTTCATTTACCAATAAGTAATAACCAATTTTAAAACTCATTCCAGTAGGAAATTAACTATTTTCTTGCCCTAGAAATGGGCAAAATCATAATAAAATTTATGACATCAGTGAAAACATCTATTAAAATGCACATATAGTTTAAAACAATTTAATCAGGATCTGCCTTTTGCAAAATGCTAGGCAATCATGATGACAATAAATCCCAAAGTTACCCCAAAGTAATAAGAATGGCTCTGTTCAGAGCTTTAAACCCTTCTGTGTAGCTTGGGGTATTTTATAGGCAACAGATTCTTATAAAGAAACGTTGCTACCATTCCCTATTAGCTGGGGCCAAGCTTGAGCTTAACTACGCAAGTTGTCTCAGTGAATTTAATTTTCACCAGAGACAGAGAACCTTTGGGTCTGGGAGACTTGATCGATGGATTACAGTATCCTAGGAAGCAATAGAAGTTCTGAATATACCGCACTAATATTCACAATAGTTTGTATCCTATTCCAAGCCTCCCACAGATTTGCATATTTTGTTTTAAGGTCAGATGAGCTATAAATGAAAAGGTTCAAGAATTATTTTCAAACAGAAATCAGTGTGAGTTGTCTGGAAGCTTCACAGAAGGCATCGAGAGTCCTAGCCTCCTGCGATGAGTAATGCCATGTGTCTTTGGCACATGGGTAACACAGCACAGCATTCTTAGAGCACACACTCCAGAATATTTCCCCAGCCTGTGGTGGGTGACCTCAGTCTCTTCATTAGCACCCAGTCTGAAGCAGTAACACAGTAGTGGCACTTGGGCAACTGCATCCAAAGCAATGGGAGGCTGACACAGCAGTGGTAACCGCAAGCACGAACATCAGCCCTTACCCACAGTAAGAGGATGCTAGTGGCACAGCTGATGAAGGCCAGTCTTAAATGTGCATGCATGAAATGCCCCACAAGTGCGCTTAGAAAAAAAGTGCCAGAGATCTTAAGGGACCAGAGGTTCCCTAGAAATAGAGAAGAGTAGAGAAAATGTGTTTATTACTTATGATATGCAACCCCGTAATGTAAACAGTGGACTTGGGTGTTTATGATGGGTCAATGTAAGTTCATCACTTGCAACACATGTACCACTCTGATGGTGGATGTTGATAATGGGGGAGGCTCTGCATGTGTGGGAGCAGGGCGTATATGGGAAATCTCTATACCTTCCCCTCAATTTTGCTATGAACCTAAAACTGCTCTAAAAAAGTAAAGTCTTAATAACAAAAATTTTTTTAATTAAAATACAATCACACTTTCAGAAGCATAGATTCTTTACATGTTTAAAGTACATATATTGACATTACTTGGGGGAAAATTGAGGGGAAAGAAAATGAAAATATACTTCTAGGACTTCCCTGGCGGTCCAGTGGTTAAGACTCTGCACTTCCACTGCAGAGGGCACAGGTTTGATCCCTGGTTGGGGAACTAAGATCCCGCATGCTGTGCGGTGTGGCCAAAAAAAAAAAAAGAAAAAGAAAGAAAAGAAAATATACTTCCACCTATTAAATTAATTACTCTCATCTTCCTTAAACGCTTAAGAGACATCTGCTGTTTGCTCTTGAGGGTGATATTTCACTTTATTGAATAAAGTAGCCTAGGTAAAAACTTGCTTCAGTTTCTCATTTACCAGCACTAACAGACAGAACTCATTTACACAAATGAAACAGTAAATACCCTGACTGTGTGAGCCTTGGAAAACTTTTATACATGATATTATGCACCAATAAAACACTTTCAGCTGCAGTCATAAACTTATTTTTACTCTAATCATTTTCAGTTAGTTAAAATCAGATATTTTAAAGAATCACTTAAGATAGTCTTGTTCTGGGTAATATAAAATATTAGGTTCATATGGAACTTAATAACATTTTTCTAAAGTACTAATGCAAATACATGTATATATGTAATATAATTTTACATAAATGTGATCATAACATGCTTACTCTTTTATGGTAGTCTTTTTTTTTTTTTTCTTTTACTTGACTCTGTCCTTTACCTTCCTCGTCCCTCTCAGGTAACATGTCTCCCTTGTCCTGTGGTAACACCTCACAGGAACATCTTGTGCCTGTATTTTTAAATACCAATGCTTTCATTTTTATGGAAGAGATGTCTATAAGTTAGATAATGTATAGAATGTGTGGATTAACGTTTTAAAAAATAGATATCACAACTTGTATGGAAACACAAAAGACCCCGAATAGCCAAAGCAATCTTGAGAACGAAAAATGGAGCTGGGGGAATCAGGCTCCCTGACTTCAGACTATATTACAAAGCTACAGTAATCAAGACAGTTTGGTACTGGCACAAAAACAGAAATATAGATCAATGGAACAGGATAGAAAGCCCAGAGATAAACCCACGCACATATGGTCACCTTATCTTTGATAAAGGAGGCAAGGATATACAGTGGAGAAAAGACAGCCTCTTCAATAAGTGGTGCTGGGAAAATTGGACAGATACATGTAAAAGCATGAAATTAGAACACTCCCTGACACCATGCACAAAAATAAACTCAAAATGGATTAAAGACCTAAGTGTAAGGCCAGACACTATCAAACTCTTAGAGGAAAACATAGGCAGAACACTCTATGACATACATCACAGCAAGATTCTTTTTGACCCAGTTCCCAGAGAAATGGAAATAAGAACACAAATAAACAAATGGGACCTAATGAAACTTAAAAGCTTTTGCACAGCAAAGGAAACTATAAACAAGACCAAAAGACAACCATCAGAATGGGAGAAAATATTTGCAAATGAAGCAACTGACAAAGGATTAATCTCCAAGATTTACAAGCAGCTCATGCAGCTCAATAACAAAAAAACGAACAACCCAATCCAAAAATGGGCAGAAGACCTAAATAGACATTTCTCCAAAGAAGATATACAGATTGCCAACAGACACATGAAAGAATGCTCAACATCATTAATCATTAGAGAAATGCAAATCAAAACTACAATGAGATATCATCTCACACCGGTCAGAATGGCCATCATCAAAAAATCTAGAAACAATAAATGCTGGAGAGGGTGTGGAGGAAAGGGAACACTCTTGCACTGTTGGTGGGAATGTAAATTGATACAGCCACTATGGATAACAGTACGGAGGTTCCTTAAAAAACTACAAATAGAACTACCATACGACCCAGCAATCCCACTACTAGGCATATACGCTGAGAAAACCATAGTTCAAAAAGAGTCATGTACCAAAATGTTCATTGCAGCTCTATTTACAATAGCCAGGACATGGAAGCAACCTAAGTGTCCATTGACAGATGAATGGATAAAGAAGATGTGGCACATATATACAATGGAATATTACTCAGCCATAAAAAGAAATGAAATGGAGGTATTTGTAATGAGGTGGATGGAGTTAGAGTCTGTCATACAGAGTGAAGTAAGTCAGAAAGAGAAAAACAAATACAGTATGCTAACACATATATATGGAATCTAAGGAAAAAAAAAAAAAAAGGCCATGAAGAACCTAGTGGCAAGACGGGAATAAAGACACAGACCTACTAGAGAATGGACTTGAGGATATGGGGAGGGGGAGGGGTGAGATGTGACAGGGTGAGAGAGTGGCATGGACATATATACACTACCAAATGTAAAATAGATAGCTAGTGGGAAGCAGCCACATAGCACAGGGAGATCAGCTCGGTGCTTTGTGACCACCTAGAGGGGTGGGATGGGGAGGGTGGGAGGGAGGGAGATGCAAGAGGGAAGAGATATGGGAACATATGCATATGTATAACTGATTCACTTTGTTATAAAGCAGAAACTAACACACCATTGTAAAGCAATTATACTTCAATAAAGATGTTTTAAAAAAAATAGATGTTAGATAGATAATTGGTATCTTTTTAATACATAAGTTTGATAGATATTGCCAGATCATTTTTTAAAGAATATAATTTACTCTTTTTTCTGTATCTTCCTCTTTACAGGCATCCTAATTCATTTAAATACTTGCCAGTATTACAAGCAGTTCCATTATTATCAGTGAGCTTGAGATTTTTTTTTTGTTTTTTGAGATTTTTTTTTTCATGTTTATCAGCGCTTCGGGTTTACATTTGTTTCTCCTTGTATTTCCTATTCATAGCCTTTGCGCGTTCTCTTTGAGTTGCTTTCACCTGTGTATTATATAGCCGATATTCATACAGAATTGTAGGAATATCCATGACATATTGTCAGTTAAAACTAAGCAATTGCAGAGTAAGATATATAGTATAATTATTTATTAATTTTAAAAGTCAGATAAACAAACACCTCTCTGTATGTGCATACACGCCTGTAAACATGAGTGAACAAGGAAAAAGGTGTTGAAGAGCGTCACAGAAAGTTTCTCACACTGGCTGCATCTGGGGTGTGAGCTGGAGGGGAATGTGGCGATGATCATCTTGCATACATACATTTTTACATCGTAATGTTTCGCTTATGTCACAAAGCACATTATGATGTTCGTAATTTAAAATTCTAAGAAATTTTTTAAGATAATAGAAGGTCTCTGATTTCAGTGACAAATATCATTGCTTGGAAGATAAAAAGTATATACTCTACTTCTCATAGAAATAATCATTGTAATCATTCTAAACACAAATTTAGGAAAGAGAGAGCAAGAAAGAGAGATTAATCTCCCACAGTACTCTTAGAAACTTATATTAACATCTTTATAACATCCTGAGATTGTCCTTTTAGTACCAAAACACTTATGGGCATGTATTTATACTTTGGCCAGTGAATTTAATGGGAAAATATCATATCGTGGGAAAAGTTTTCTAGGTGTAAATTAAATAATTTGTTCATATGTTTGAGTTCTCATAAAAAAGGGATTTTCAGCTATGAATCGCTGCACTGAGATACTAAACATATGAAAATCAGGCTGCAAATTATAAATATCAAGTTGTAATATCTTGGTATTAGCAGAGACCTTAATTCAACATAAATTTATCGAGAAATATCTTCATTGTGAAGCTAACAATAGATTATATGAAATTTGAACGGAATATGGTGAAGTTACTCATCGCTTATTTGGTCCAATTTGAGAGAGGTCATGATACGCCCTCCTGCCAAGGGAACTGCTGAGGGGCACGAATTCTGACATTACCGCTCCTTTGAGAGCATGCAGTTGTTACAATAAAAGTATTACCTGTTATATCATTAACCTAGTAGTTCAAATTTCTTGAAAACATTAATTATCCAGTCACCCAGCAGTGTGCTGAGGTCATGAAACTCAAGATGGGTTGATTTTACATCACTAGGGGACTGGAAAGACTGTGGAAAAACATTTATTGACCTGAAAGATTAGGCACGCAAGAGGCAATGTGGCCTTTTGCCTGAGGTGAAAAGCCAGTGAGTTCCAGCGACCTGGAGACTGGGCCAGGGTGGAGTTGCTTGAAACTCTCCTCTCTGGGTTTCGTGGGCTTTTCATTTTCTTACACCTCTCCCCATAAAACAGTCATTCAATGTCATTGTTCCCTAGCATTCCACCCACCACCTTCTCCTATTCTCCCTCTTACGTAATCTCTTTGAGTAATGTCCATAGTGTTCTGTTTTTGATAGGTGGCCAATAGTTCTTATGTGTTGAATTTATGGAAGAATATGAAAACAAGCAAAAGGTAGGTAGGTATAGCGTAAATTTTTAAAAGTCTGAGGCTCCAAACTGTGTACGTGAACTTATTATTTTTAGAAACTTTTTTTATATGGATAGATATATATCTACATATATATTTAAATTATTTCTTATATTCTATATTTTTGAGAAAACAAAGAAAAATTATTTTCTTCCTCTCCTATTGGAAGGGATATGTCAGTATATTCTCATTGAGAAAAAAAAAGTAGAAAATCAGACAATAAATAGTTTAATAAAGAAAAATGCAAGATAAAAATACAAGGGGAATATATATCAATAGGTCTGAATGGAAGATGAATATATAAAAACCATTGAAAAATATTTATGGACCAGCTGGACCAACTAAATGGACTCAAAGTATGGTACTGAAATTACAGTGAACTTTTTTATGGCACACCTTTAAATGAGAATATCTTACAGCCATTATAAAGAATAAAGTAGAAATAATATAGAATAATCCTCAAGATAAATTAATGAAAAAAGCAAAACGTTTACCGCAAATGTTTTGCTGATTTCTAAAATGCTGCATCTTTTCCCCTCTCATATACAGTTTTTAATATAGTCAAATCTGCTGTCTTATTTGCAGTTACCTTTACAATTTCTAAGAATAGCAAATCTTGTACTGTCCATATTTGAAAATAAATATTTGTGTGTGTGTGTAAAAAAAAAAAAGAAATGCATGGTTCAGTATAGACTGAATAGTATGCTACTATTGGTGTAAACTTTTTAAAAGAGATTAACATATACTTAGAGCCTTGTGAGACTGAAATTTTTTGGAAAGCAAGAAATTGGAAGAGAATTTTTCTAAGGAGGGTAATTGAAGGATTGGTGGTCAGGAAAATAAAGACTTATTTGGACTCTAGACTGTATGCTATTTTTTTTAAACCAAATACAGGTATTATTTCTTCAAAAACAATTTTAATTTTTTAAAAAATTATGATACTATAATGTTTGTATTTCTCTACCATTTTATCAGTCTATACCATTAATGGGTATTATTCTTTTAAAATGAATATCAGGGACTTCCCTGGTGGTGCAGTGGTTAAGAATCTGCCTACCAACCAGGGGACACAGGTTCGAGCCCTGATCCAGGAAGATCCCACATGCCACGGAGCAACTAAGCCCGTGCACCACGACTACTGAAGCCCACGCGCCTAGAGCCCGTGCTCTGCAACAAGAGCCCGAGCACCACAGAGAACAGTAAGCCCCGCTTGCCGCAACTAGAAAAAGCCCGCGTGCAGCAACGAAGACCCAATGCAGTCAGAAATAAATTTTAAAAATTTTTTTTAATTAATATCAAAAGTTTTAAAATCATAATAAATAAGACTTAGTACAATGGATAGCTCTGGAGAGCTGATCATTGAGTCGATTCATAAATATCATCATTGGGTAGCACAAAATGTGGAGTACAATGCAAGAGTGAGTGTTTGTAAAAATAAAGAGAGGCTTTTAATTCCTTCACATCCTTGCCAACCCTTGTAATTTCTGTTTTTTTAATTATGACCATCTTAATTAATGTGAAGTGGTATTTTATTTTGGTTTTAATTTGCATTGCTCTAATGAATAATGATGTTGAGTATTTTTCATGTGCTTATTGGCAATTTGTATTTCTTCCTTGGACAAATATCTCTTCAGACCCTTTCATACAATGGTGTATGTAGCTCTTTGGCATACAGTCTGGCATTCTTCAAAAAGTGAAACATAGAGTTACTGTATAATCCAGCAATTCCACCTCCAGGTTCCCGAGAAAAATAAAATCACATGAATATTCATAGCATCATTATTCATAATAGCGAAAGGTAGAGACAACCCAAATGTCCATCAACTGATGAATGAAAAAATAAAATACAGTATGTCCCTATAATAGAAAAGGATTCGGCCATAAAAAGGAATGAATTACTAATACGTGTTACAAACATGGATAAACCTTGGAAACATTATGCCATGTGAAAGTAGCCAGTCACAAAAGATCACATAGTGTGTTATTCTTCTTACATGAAACTTCCAAAATAGCTAAGTTCATAGAGACTGAAAGTACATTCGTAGTTGTCTAGGACTGAGAGAATGAAGGGAAATGAGGAGTGATTGCTAATGAGGACAGGGTTTCTTTGGGAGGTGATGAAAATGTTATAAAATTGTGGTGATGGTGGTACAACTCTGAACTTACTAAAAACCATTGAATTGTACACTTTAAAAGGGTGAATGGTCATACACAAATTGTATCCCAATAAAGCTGTTTTTTTAATAAGAGAGAAGATAGAATCCAATGTCTTTAAAAATCTTAGACTCTCTATATTTCCAAAGCATTTATGTTTCTTATGAGACTGCTGTGGGTTCTGGGAAGGTAATCAAATAACCATGGTTAAGTATGAATCTTTGTTCATATACCGATATATTTATTCAACAAACAATTCCAAGGTGCTTACCATGGAACAATTAATACAAAGCAGGGTTAGAGATATGAAGTTGAAAAACAACGTGTCTGTGCAGTGGGTAAGAGAGACAAGATGAGAGCTGGATAAGTAGCACTAAATACTATGAATGTATTCCCAGATGTGGGGAGAGTGAGGGGGGTATAAGGATTTAACCAGAAAAGATGACACAAAAATCAGGCCTTGATGGTTGCATAGGAAGTCAGCCAAGTAAAAGTTACCGTATATTCTGAGAATTGCCCTTTCCTTCCCCACGCCCTCCACCAGGGATTTGCCCTTGACAGGCATATTGTTAGTATTAGATCCTGTCTGCTGACCACAATGGACTAGACCATAAATAAACCCCTGACCCAAACTGCTCCAGATGTTCTCTCCTAGGAATTAGGAATTTGGACTTAATCAGTCTAGATAGGTATAACTTGAACTGAAGGATATAAATTTAGGAATTATGGATCTGCCATCCTCTGTTATCTCTATGTAAGGGCTGAGAAAGCCAGGCTGGGAAGATGGATTTAAAAAAAAATGATACCCAGAGAGAAGCAGAGATAAGAAATGAAAAGCAAGTACTACTGGGTTACTGATAGCTTTCTTATTCCTGCTGCCAGGCGTGGCAGTCCTGCATTTTGTAAGATACTCCAATATCCTTCTAATAATATTTCCCTTTTGGCTTCAGTGAAAAACAAACAAACAAACAAACACAAAGGATAGTGGGGTGTGAGACAAGTGGGAATGGATAGTCCAGTCAGGAGCTGGCATGTGCAAGGACACAGAAATGTGAGATTTGGGCAGTACTCTATTTATTTGAATATAAATTCACACCTTTTGGGACTTCCCTGGCGGTCCAGTGGTTAAGACTCCACGCTTCCGCTGCAGCGGGCATGGGTTCGATCCCTGGCTGGGGAAATAAGATCCCTCATGCCACATGGCATGGCCAAAAATAAATAAATAAATTCATGCTTTTTATGTTACAGTATTTATTTACTACAGTATTGCAGTCATGTGTAGTCATTCATTATCAAACTTATATTCTCATTAGAGAAAATCTGAGAAAAATCACTTGATTCATAATAACAATGTAGTAACCTCCAAACATCAATGGGTAAGATGAGAAATCAATGGGAAGAAATGCGTAGTCCCACTGGTAATTCTTATTCCTTTCCCTTCTCTAAAAATTCAAGCTACTTCATGGAATACTTGATGCTTTTCAATTTTTTTCTGCAACAGCTTTGACACAGGAGATACATTTGTAATTAGAAGTAAAAGATGATCAATAGCAGAACTTAATCCTCTGGATTACAAATGTGAACCAAAAGCACATTTAAATTTCAGATTCAGGATATTTTTTTCCAAAGTCCAGAGCAAAGAACAAACTAAATACTTAACTCACATACATATATTAAAATTTTTAATTTAAAAGAATTCAAAGTGAGAACTGATAAACAGTCCAATTAAAATACTGAATTATTATAAAACAAGAGTTAATATATTTTACATGGAAATATAGAAGAGTTATAAAGATTTTCGCATCTTGAATTGCATTATATAAATGAAAAGAAATAGAAAATCACTAGCAACTTTCTTACAATTTGTTACCATTCTCTGTAGACTTTTAGCCAAGAAGGAAAATCTCCCCATTTATTTTGTTCATCTAACAAAACTTTCTCTAACATGTTTTTGCCTGGATTGATCCATAGGCATTTCAGTGTTCAGCAATTTCTTCCTATTATCGTATAAAGGATTCAGTAAGAGACATGATTATTTTCAGTATCACATCCAGATATGGTTCCTTCAAATCCTTATTATAAGGCAGCCTCACTTCAGTACATACAATGCCATTATAGCTAGCGTAGTTCCCGCAGTTAGCATATTGCAGGTAAAAAAAAAAAAAAAATGAGGATGGCATTTTAAATTCTTAAGCCAAGTCATTTATGCTTTACATATATAATTCACACATAATTTTGAGTAATGTGTTAGAAGAAGGATTAAATGTGTCAACCAAGTTATGTTTCCAAATAGGAACATTTCATTATTTTGGACTAGGCTGGTGGATGCTGAAGGTTTAGTACTTCAGTTTCTGCTTCAAATAGCTGCTTTATACAATTATAGTTCTTTTTTTAAAATTTCTATTATATCATTATTGTTCTAATCAAAATAGTGCTAATGTCAGTTCACTCTTCTATAAGTAACTCTATTGGAAATAATTTATACATTCTGTATATCAATGCAATTCTATATATTAGACACAGTTATAAGTGTTCTTGGGAATACAGTTATAGAGTTCTTTACCATAAAACTATTATGTCAAACCGGATGTCACTTAGGAAAGCAGTATACAAGTGTTAATGGGAAACTTTGAATAAAAAATAGTCACTTAGGGTAAACCAATGTTGTCCAATTATCTTCCTGCTACATACCCTATATCCTCTCTTTCCTCATTCTACTTGAACTCTTTAGTTAGAGTCTGTATACTTTTCATCATTTGGTCTCCAGAGTGTGGCACAGGGCCTATTAGGATAGACACTCATGGATGTTTACTCAGTTCATCCAGTCATGGAGTCCCATTCATTGCCTGGCCTTGCCCTAGGTAATGGGTTATAGCAGTGTACAAAAATAAAAAATCCCTGCCCTCATGGGGCTTGCATTCTAGAATGGTGAAACTTACAATAAAAAGTAAAAAGTTGATATAGTACACTAGATGTTAGTAAATGCTATGGGAAAAAATAGATCTGTGAACAAGAATAATAAACATTGGGACAGAGACAGCTACAGTTTCAAAAGGGGTGTCACATATGTTCCCACCGAAGTTCTATCTGAGTGAAGACCTGAAGGAGTAAGAGAACCAGCTGTGTGGAAATAGGGAGGAGGAGCATTCCAGGTAGAGGGTAGAGCAAAGGCAAAGATCTTAAAGCAAAAGACTATGTGTTCAAAAAGCAAGGATGCCAGCCCGGCTGCAGTATGAAACCAAAGGGGATACCAATAGGAGATGAAGTCGGAAAGGTAACAGGGAGCCAAATCCTGTGTGTGTGACATCTAGGTCATGTTAAAGACCTGAGCTTTTAGAATAATCAAGTTGGGAAACATTGAAGAATTAAAGCAGAAGCATGACATAATTTAACTTGGGTAGTTTACAAGATCACTCTGGTCCCTGTATTGAGACTGAGAAGAAGAAGGCCTGAAGCAGGGAGACATGGCCATGGAGAGGAAGCAGAGATACCTGCACCACCAGATACAAACACTTCAAAAAAACGAACGAACATGTAATCGATCGGGAAACAGGTGGAGAACTCCCTGCAACAAAATTATGAGTATAATTTGCCGAGCTCTCAGTATGTCACAGAGAGGACAGTGCATTTGTCTGGCCTCCCACAGGTATGTGGTTTGAAAGGGAGAAATCACTTTTTGAGATAACTGATAGTGGGTATGTGTTTCTTTGTCACTGCACCGAAGGTCAAATAAACAGTAGTCTTTTTAATGCTAGTTGCAGTAAGAAATCTGAAACCACATCAGTCAATGTTCTGTACTCTGTTACACTGAAGTCCATTGGTCTACCTTGCACTTCGATTGGATGTTTTATTCATTCATGATCTTATAATGTCATTATAAGAACATTATAATGTTTTGGTAATTTGGAAAATATCGGCTCACTGAGTTACGCAAATATTACAAACACTGACATATTTTATTATACAGTATTTTAAAATAGCACTTTCGCTTGTATCATGTCCATTTTATCAGAAAAACCTTGAGTATTAGGAAGCACAGGTGGCAAATACAAATTGTTCATAATCATAATTTTCATTTGAAAGCTCAAAATTTACCACTGGCAATGAATTGTCAGTTGTTTTTCTTGAAATGACTCACTTTCTTTATTTGTGAGAAAATGTCTGCCAGACACCCAGTTAAGAATCACAATAATTTTTTTGTCAGTTGCTCTTTCGAATAAAAAGTGTATTCCATGAAAAAAGCACAAATGCTTTCCTAGGGACAACTATCTTCCTTTAGTATGCAATAGTAAGGCTTTATGTGTCACCCAGAATATTAAAGACATATACTCGAGTTGAAATCTAATATTAATTATATTAATATTATATATAATATTAATATTTTTACTGTTTCCTCTAGGGCATTCTTAACTGTCATTTAAGAAACTTATTTTTTAAAATGAAAGTGCTTGTTGATGACTTCTATGATAGTTTGGTGCCAGTACCTTAGCTATGCTAAGACACCAACAATTTTCCCCTCTATTACTTTTGTATCTTTGGAGCTAATGTGAAGAACATGGTGAAACAGACAAACAACATGTATTTTTATGAGAATAATTTTGATTTCTCAGACCCCTTGCAAAGGTCATGGAGACTTCTAGGAGACTGTGGACCAAACTTTGTGAACCACTGGTCCAGGAGACTGGGAGAGTGAATGTACTGGGGAAATAAAACATGATCATCAGGTAGCTTCCAAGTTCTTGGCATGAGCTTAAAGTGAAAACTGAAAGTGGTTGTGTGTTTTTCACTAGCCTTGTTCAACTGTGTGCATATTGGCTAAGATTAGACAAAGGGTGGAATTAACCAATATTGTAGTTTGGTTGAGCAAACGCTTGGAAAGGAGAAGTTCAAGAGAATTGAGTGTGCATACCAAAGAGTGATAAGGATTGACTCTGAAATTTAAGCTGTAATAGGAGGAAAGTAAAGAAGTGATGGAAGAAGGAATAATAAAAAAAAAAGATGGCAGGATTAATAAAAGCTGTGTCTGAGCAGGGTCTAAGGATTGTTTTATTTGGTTCTAATTTGGAGCTAGGAAGTTGGGAGGTATCATTTGGACCTGAAATATTTGAGAATGAGATTAAAGATATTTAAAATTATAAAGGTTGTCTAAGGTGTGGCCCTCTATATAAACCGAGTGGACTCTGAATTCCTATCATTGTTGAAATTAATAAGGACTCTATGGTCAGGCCATTCAAGATGGCTGTTCTCTTGCTTTCTGTACATGCCATGTTTGACCGGTCATTCACATGACTATCCAGTCCTCTGAATTATAGGGCTTAGTCAGTAACTGTTGATGTGCTTGCCCCCTGCCCAGCTGCTGGTTTCCCTGGCAACAAATGAGCCAACCTGATGTCAATTCCCTCTATAAATGGTAGCCTCCTTCTCCCCTGAGTAGCAAAAACTGCTTTCATGTCCTGCTTGCCACCATCTGCCATCCTCGGTGGGGTGTTGCTCCAGGACCTTTTGCTTCAGATGTGTAAAGTCCCCTCTCCTATAAACCATTGATGTCTTTGTCTCTGTATCCAGGCTCTTTCTTCAGTCTCCTGGCTGGGCAACTACAAGGCTTGCAGGCCTACGGGTGCAGCCCAACAAGGACTAAGAAAGAGAATGACTACCATGTTGTTGCTCCATGATCAGGGCTAAATACTGGAGCTAAGATCTGCCTCTCTGGTAGTGTGGGTAGTGATAATAGATGCTTCAGGCATAGTCCTACAAGCAAGGTCCTGGTGACTGGGATTAAATATATTTTGCATTACTGTTCAAGAGAACTCTCCTCCCTCTCCCCACCCCTCCCCAAGAAAGGCAAGAGCTACAGTGGGAGGCTGTTCCCACTCATTTAGTTCCAATGTGATGAAGAGGGTAACAGGTGGGTGCCTCTTAGCAATTGTGCTCTCATCTGCTGGTGCTTTACACACAATAATTAGTGTAGGCCAAATCCAGTGTTTATCCCTAGAGAGCTGAAAACTTTGAGTGGGCTCAGCATTTCCTTACTTGTGACCTCAAGGAATATCTTATAGTAATTGGACTTTATGAGGAAAAGAACTCAGTATACACTATCTTTCTCATTCTGCTAAAAAAAAATAGATATTGGAGGGGAAAAAAATGACATTTAAACTCTAACATTGAGGCATTTATTTTTCGGGAAGCCCGTGTATGGGAGGAAAAATAACTTTAGCTCTACACTTCTAGGTTCTTGGCTGAGACCCACCTGTAATAAAAGAGAGATTGATAGGAAAAAAACAAACAAGTCTAATGATGTATATACCTCCTGCATACATGGAGAGACCAGAAAAACTGCGTAACTCTGAATGGCCCAAGCCACCACCTTAAATATCATCTCCAGCTAAAAACCAAAGATGTGGGGGGAGAGGAAAGGCCAGTTGTGGGAGGTTACCAGGAAAAGCATAGTAAAGAAGGGTATAATTGTCATGCAGATTTAAGTCCAAGCCTTCTTCACTGATAAGTTTCTAGAGATTTGGTCTCCTCCTCTTCCTGGCACAGAGAGGGAGACACTCTCACAAATGAAGATTTCTCTTATAAATGTGAATGGACCTTACAAAGGAAAGCTTTCACCCTTTTAACCCAATTTTCAGAGCTTCTCCTGTGTCTGCAGTTTCATAAAAATAACCAGTCTAAAATAAACCTTATGCCGCATAGATATAATCTGGGAGTGGCAAATTCTGCTCCCCTTCCTACATTCCTTCTTTGTAAGAAGGACATTTTTTAGACCAAGTAAGAACCTCCAGAGGCATCACATTAAATATGGAAAAATGGAATGGGATTAGACCATAAATAGAAAGAGTATCTAGACAGGGTAATTAAAACTGGAGCCCGCTTATGGAGGTTCACGAGATGGGAGAATATGTAACAGGGATAAGATTTATTTAACATGTGCATAAGACCTGTATTTCACTTACTTCCATGCTAACAAGACTGTAATTTTTGTTTGTCATGATACTGCTATGACCCTTCCCTCTTCTATGGCTTTGCCAACCCATTCCAGGATTTTTCTGTAATTGAGAATGTGGAGAGTATTGGAGGTAGACTAGAGGTCAGAGAAAGTAGAGAAGGATTTAGCACAAAAGATTAAGGGAAAGAAAGCTGGGAGCGTGGGGGGCTGGGTGGAGGTTCAGAGAAGCGTTGTTGTTTGTAAGGAACTGAATCTCTTAATCTTTCTTTAGAAGTTGCATTTAAATACAGTAATGCCCCCTTATCTGAGAGGAATACATTACAAGACCCCCAGTGGATGTCCCAAATTGAGGGTAGTATTGAACCCTACTTATACTAACAGGTGGGCAGCATGTACAGCGTGGATACAGTGGACAAGGATAGTTCATGTCCTGGGTGGGATGGAGTGGGACAGGGAGAGATTTCATTCACGCTACTCCGAATAGTGCATAATTTACAATTTATGCATTATTTCTGGAATTTTTCATTTAATATTTTCAGACAGCAGTTGACCATGGGTAACTGAAACCATGGAAAGTGAAACCTTGGATAAAGGAGGATAGTGTATTGGAAATTTTTTTATTCTAATTTCTAGATTTGCTTACATGTTAATCCATAGACTAGACCATGTAAGCCCTGCTTTTATTAGGATTTTACAGTCTTCACATGCAGCTCACACTGTAGAAAACTCTCTTACCATTTCCTGCATACACTATAACCAAACATGCTATAACCATGGTTCTCAAACTTTGATTCAAGGTACCATGGGGCACTGCAATAAACTCTCAGAGGCATCGTCAGGTCTTTTAAATATTCAAGGGAAATACACTTATATTTGTTGCATACCATATGAACTACTACTATAATTTGTTTGGACTTAAACTACCTAATAAATGGATCTGTCATGAATTTCTTTTGACCTATAGTTGATATGAAAAAGTTACTGAGACATGAAGGGTCATGAATCAGAAAGTTCTGTAAGTCTTCCAAGTTTCATTCCTTCTCCCATTGCTTTCATTTCACCTTAAATAATTTATTCCCCATCTTTATTTGAAATATAGTTCCTTACTAATTTTCATATTCAGTTTCAAATGCTCCCTCCTCCAGAAAGACTTCCCTTATACCTACTGACCTCCCTGCCTCCATTCTCTGAACTTTTGGTCTAATATAAAGGGGAGCAGAATTTGCCACCCCAAAATGTACCTTTTTGACATAAGGATTATTTTAGGCTGGTTATTTTTAAGAAACGGCAGACACAGGACAAGCTCTGAAAACTGAGTAGGTTACTCATTTGTAAGGGACATTTATATTTATAAGGGAAATCTCCATTTACGAGGGTCACAAATGGACCTCTCTGTACCAGGAAGAGGAGAATGACTAAATCTCTAGGATTTATCAGTGAAGAAGGCCTGGACTTAAATCTGCATGACAATTATACCCTTGTTTACTGTGCTTTGCCTGACAAACTCCCATAACTGGCTCTCCCTACCTCCAACTTCTTTTGTCTTTAGCTGGAGATGATATTTAAGTGGTAGCTTGGGCCATTCGGGGAGCAATTCAGTTTTCCTAGGTCTCTCCTATGTATACAGGAGCTATGTATGTTATTAAACTTCTGTTTGTTTTTGTCCCATTCACCTCGCTTTTATTATGGCAGGGTGGGAGGGTGTGTCTTAGCCAAGAACCTAGAAGGATAAAGGGAAAAAAATTTTCTTCCCCTACGATTAGAACACTACTGTCTTCTCTCCTACAACACTATAAACTCCTTAAGAGTAGAAATCACATCTCATTTGTAGATTGAGATTTTTAGAGGTGGCAGAGACTTGAGGGATTATTTACTCCAAAATATCTTTTACACAAATGAGGGCAGTGAAGCAGAGAAAGAGTAGTTGATTGACAAAGGTAGCACAATAACTTACTGGCAGAACTGAGACTGAATCCCATATTTTCTGACTCTTGGTAACATTTATTCACACAGGGAATTTCAAGTAACATGTCTAAAATATTTGATGAATATATTATTAAACTAATGATGAAATTAAATTGACTTTTTATCAGGATAATATAAATTTTCAAGATATAATCTCCTAAGAAAAAATTAGGTCTAAGGTACCATTTGTATGTCTTTGAGATTGACATTAAGATAATTGAGTAATTTCTATTCACGTGTATTTGCTGAGTGAAAAATCTGGGCTTTAAGAACTTCCCATATATTTCTACCTTAATAGGGTCAGAGGTGTAACAATAAATACCCAATTCATTACAGTCATTTGAAAAAATATATATATATGGAACATGTGATGGCGTGAAATTTTGCAGCCATGTGGGAATTGGTAATTTTATGCTGTAGTTAGAAATTATGTTGTTATTACCAGCTATGTTATTTTTTTGGCTGTATGTAATTTTAACTTACAGTCAATGAATTTACAGATTTTTATAAAGTAATAGCATTAATATTTTTATACTACCTACTATTAATCTTTCATTGTAATCAGATATTTGTCTTTATTTCCTCTGGCAAAGAATATGTTGAAAGTTGTTGCTTTGGTAAATAATAATAATAATATAAATTAAAATTTACCTGACATTCGCATAGCACAGGGAGATCAGCTCGGTGTTTGTGACCAGCTAGAAGGGTGGGATAAGGAGGGTGGGAGGGAGGGAGATGCCAGAGGGAAGAGATATGAGGATATATGTATAACTGATTCACTTTGTTATCAAGCAGAAACTAACACACCATTGTAAAGCAATTATACTCCAATAAAAATGTTAAAAAAAAAAAATTTACCTGACATTTATAAAGCTTAACACTGATTTTCAACTTATATGTGTTATAGTCCAAATTACATATTTATATTTTTAATATCAGTACAATATTCTCTCTGTATAATATGGACTTTTTATAAGCAGCTATTTTCTTTAGA
Organism: Eschrichtius robustus; assembly: GCF_028021215.1. Lineage (NCBI taxonomy): Eukaryota > Metazoa > Chordata > Mammalia > Artiodactyla > Eschrichtiidae > Eschrichtius > Eschrichtius robustus. Next base: position 49,792,346 of record NC_090831.1, on the reverse strand, counting down.
TTAAATAGACCTGTAAAGTTGCCAAATCTAATCATAAACTCTGGAAGTGTTCATATGTAAACTTAGTATACAACTGAATTCTCTCTAGACATGTATACACACACACATGCAAATGTATATTATATAAATTTGGATATCTCTATAATCATGGAACTACCAGATTACTTGAGAAAGTCCATTTAATAAGACTGACTTTTAATATGTTCTTTTTTACGTTTCCAGAATTTCATAGTGATCACTGCCATGAAATGAGTCAAGAAAGTCTGAGTCTTAGGACAGATTGCCCTAAAATGAATTAGTGCTTAAGACAATTATATCAACTGTTTGTACTAAAAAAAAAAAAAAAAAAAAAAAAAAAATTTATTTATTCATTTTCTTTGTATATATACACATATATATACACACACATATACATGTATATATACAGAGAGAGATCTTTTCTTGAAAAAACATTATTTAAATTAATTTGATTCTTGATCTGAAGTATTTTAATATATGACATATTTCTATTTCTTTTTTTTTGTCCTTACTCAAAAACTTTTCAAATATTAATGTGTCACATTAAGGGATCAGGTTTTTATGGAAGTATCTATTACATGTATTAGTTATTCAGAATGAGATTTGATTTCTCTTCTACGCTAAATAAATGTCGTAAAAATTTCAGTAAGAATTTGTTAATATTATATCAACTTGTAAATATTTCAACTTATGACCTGATTTTAAGCTTTGCCTTTGATTGCATTTCACAATTTACCTGCCAGTTAGAACTCTAGCACCAAAAGGTGTAGGAATTCAAATAACAAATGCCACACATACCTCAGTCCTTGGATTTCTGTTTGGATGATATGGGTGTCTAAGACTTTCAGGCAACCAAATTATTTGGTTTAATGAAGAGGAATTGAGACTATTTTTACAACAGTAGCAAAGATTTCACCCTTTGAGCCACAGTTATGCTTAACACAAAACACACCACTCATCATCTCTCTAACTCCTTAATGGTTCTTCGAAATGTTTACTTTAGGTAGAGAAAGCTTCTTAAATATTTCTGGAACTAACCATTTAAACAAAGAGTAGACACAATACACTGTGGAATGAATATTACAGACACAGAACCATCATTACAACAAGCAGACAAGCACAAAGTAAAGGCTGACCAACTTTTTTTTTAACCCTACACTAAAGCTTGAGAAGTAAACTATCAGGAGGTAAAGAGCAATCAAGATAAAAAGATCAAAATGGCGCACTCAAGTAGATTTCTCAAAGTCTTTCTCTATTACACTTTCTTTATTATACTTTCTCCATAACCTTGAGCAGGACTAAATAGATTTAATCCCTTGTGTGAATCTTATTTGTCTGAGGGTATTTTATGACTGAAAACTCAACATGCTTTTAGATATCTATCCACCCTTGGTTGAAAGTAAAACAACCTCATTGGTTGTCCAGTGTACATTAAGTAGTTTTAATCTGTTCTGCTGGGGTTTTTTTAAAGCTTCTATGGCTTCATTTTTTTTTTAAGTACTCCCTTGTGTTAATTGTAGCTGATTTGAACAAAACTCTGCAGTTTTGCAGCTGGTTTTCTAAATAACCTTGGGGCAGTCATGTAATATACTTTTGTGATTCCATTTCTCTCAACTATTTAAAAAGGGAAAACTAATTCATGTGTCACAGAGAGGATATACAGGCTCTATAAAATATAAAGATTTACATGATGGAAGATATATTTTATGTATGCATCTTTTATAAAACAAAATTAAAATCTTATTTAGTAGTTCCTCAAATCCCCCATCAACTTTAAGAAAAATCTTATTGATCATTCATAATATTGAGATATGCTTTGGGTTCTTAGGGGAAAGGGCTTATCGGTTACATAATTAGTGACCAAATAAAAACCCCAAAACCCCACATAACTGAATAAATAAGAGTGAGATAGGTAATGTTACTTTATTTGAGAAACCAGGGAACTGGGGAAGGGGAAAAGTAGAAGTTAGAGCAACCCATCCATCCCGGTTTGGTAGGAGAAAGGGTAAGGAACAGAATTTACCTCAAACTTTGTTTTTAGATTGGTCAAGTATGAGACCAAAACAAACGTGTGTGAAGCATAAGAATGTAACTATCCTTACTCCTGTGGTACAAATGATGAGCTTCAGTGATTCTTGTGTTGAGATGAATTTATGATGCTCAGTATATCTGCTATAAATAAAACATGATCTAAGAAAAATAATGGGATAATGAATAGAAATACTTCCAACCTAGTTTCAGTCCTCTGTTTTCTAGTTTTTTGACCTGGGAATGTTATTTAACAACCCTTTGCCTCAATTGCCTAATCTCTACACAGGCATGACAAAACCTAAATTACAGCACTAATGTCTTCTTCTTGTGGATTAATGAAAATGCATTTAAAGTACAGAGCATTGTGTCTTATAAAAGGTTGTTTAAAAATAGTAGTTTTCATTCATTTGTAGCTAAGTAGACATTTCTAGGTTGGTACCAATCAAAATTATAAAATAATTAGATGGATTCTATAACTTTAGACTACTGAAATGGTCTAGGATCACTCACTCACACCATTTGAAAAAGAAGGAGGGGCTTCCCTAGTGGCACAGTGGTTAAGAATCCGCCTGCCAATGCAGGGGACACGGGTTCGAGCCCTGGTCCGGGAAGATCCCACATGCCACGGAGCAACTAAGCCCGTGCTCCACAACTACTGAGCCTGTGCTCTGGAGCCCGTGAGCCACAACTACTGAGCCCACGAGCCACAACTACTGAAGCCCATGCACCTAGAGCCCGCACACTGCAACAAAGACTAGCCCCCGCTCACTGCAACTAGAGAAAGCCCACGTGCAGCAACGAAGACCCAGTGCAGGCAAAAATAAATAAATAAATAAAGTAAATTTATTTAAAAAAAAAAGAAAAAGAGGGAGAAGCAAATTCATATGGGCTCAAAGGGGCAGCAATCCAGTGCTCTTCACAGCCACCGCAGCCAGTGTCCAGAAGGAGGGACCTGCTCCGTGTGTGTCTCTCTGCTAATTGCCCTGTGAGAAGCCCAGGGCCAGAGAATTTATAGCTTGGGTTTTAAGACTTATTTCTTTCTCCAAACCTGTCTGTGGAGTGGGAAACACACTGTTGCTTTCAGAATATATTCTTGCCAAGTATTTAATTTCAGTCATGTTAAAAATATATTCATAGAAAAATCACTTAATGAAAGTTCAATGCAATGTTAACCAAAATGATGACTAATCATGATTTTTATACATTGTACAAGATTTTTCAATGTGTTCTTTAATTTAAAGTAACTTTCAAATTATGTCACATTCCCTTTGATATAACAATTCTACTTGGAATTTATCTTAGGGAAATATTCAAAGAAGTGTATAAATATACCTACTGAAACATTATAAACAATAGCAGAAAGAAGCAACTGAATTGTTCATCAGTAGATGATGTTGTTGAATATTATCAATATATAATGTTGATCAGCATTAAGATGATTTCTTAAAAGATGATACGTACAAAATGTACATGCAGTAAAATATGCAGCCATTAAAGAGAACTAATATAGTCATTGAAAACATACACAATATATTTTAAGACAAAAAATGAATAAAATAGCATGTTTTATGTACAGTATAATCCCAATTTATTATAATTATATATATATATTTTTTAATAAGAAGTTTGTACTTAGAAACACAAAAAAGTTTATTGTAGATTTCTCAAGGTGATGGGTTTATAGGTTTTCTTAATTTTTTAATAGCTCTCTTTTTTATTTTGGCATTGAGCATAAATGATTTTCTATCAATACTTGGAAAAATAAAGGGTAAAATGACAATTTATGAATCATGCAAAGCTTATGATATTTATTTATTTTTAACATCTTTATTGGAGTATAATTGCTTTACAATATTGTGTTAGTTTCTGCTGTATAACAAAGTGAATCAGCTATACGTATACACATATCCCCATATCCCCTCCCTCTTGCGTCTCCCTGCCACCCTCCCTATCCCACCCCTCTAGGTAGTCACAAAGCACTGAGCTGACCTCCCTGTGCTATGCAGCAAGCTTATGATATTTAAAACAGACCAATACTTATAATTTTAAAATCAAGAACTTGAGATAATAGAATTTTAAATATCTAGTCAAATGTCTTTATTTTTCAGATAAAGAAACTGAAGCCTGGAGAGGTAAAATTATCTTCTTTATGTAGCTCATTAAGTACCCAATGCATGCCAATTCTGTGATTCTGTAATGCTTTTAAGTTTGCTTTCTTCATTCCAAATAATTAAGTAGATGTTACACATGCTTATATTATTTATGTGCTTGAAGATTACAGCACAATTTTGTGCAACACCATAATCTGATTCAAAGACCTGGCCATGCCAAGTCTGTAAGATGGGCTTTTAGATAACGTACTGTTTTACCTCCTCCCCATTCCTCAACTTGTTGTTTGTTCGCTTTCATTTTTAAAATACATGTTGAAATAATGCAAGGATTATGTGATCACTGAGGTTGCGAAAGTGCAGTCCTCACTATGATTTATGGGGGAACCCTGGACCCTCTCCCCATGAGTCCTGAATGCCTTCCACTGGCTGAGGTCTTCAAAATGGTAACGAGCTCCCTGCGGTTTCACAGCCCAAGGTAAAGTGGAGAATCCACATTCCACCCATTCCTTCTAAGGAGGGAGCTTGTCAGGCCTTCAGTACAGAGCACAGCTGCTGAGACCACAGAGGAGATTCCCACAGACCTAGACCGTATCAGTCCAGGCGCTCTCCCCCAGGGCTCCACCCCAGCATCTAACCTAAGCACCTGCTCCTTTCCTGCCACCCTCCTTCCTGTGAATCAGATAAAAACCCAGGCTGCTTTGTGACCGCGTTTCTCACGGTCATTTAAGCAAACAAGTACTCCACACCCCATTTCTTATTTCAGGTGTGTCAAATGCCCAGAAATTTGAAATCAAATAGTAATAGAGTCAGAATGATGGCAGAAAGTCCGATTTCCTATATTTCTTAAAGAAGTCCTTGAGATTTTTATGAAGATAGGCACTAACTCACACTATGGTAAAAATTAGGATTTTAAATAATTCGACAGCTAAGACCAATTTAATTTTTCCCTGAGAAAATGCACAAACAGGCAATTATTCTCACCAAATCTATTTAAAATGCACAGATGAACACATCCTAACAGTCTAATGTCTGTGAAAAAATAGAAAACTTCTTGAAATATAATTCTTTAATTCAATGACATATTGTTGCAATATTAAATAGTGTCAGTAGGTACTCCACTGTTCTTAATGATAATCTTCACACTGTTTGTAAAAGTATAAAGCAGTGAAATAATTATTTATAGTTTCTAAATCTTTTATCAGATAGAAAGAAATTCTGGCTAAACTAACCGCCTTGGTTTTATATTTTTCCTCTTTCCTTGAAGATGTGTGTACTTGCATTCAGTTTGCTAGTTATTAAAAATGATGGCAAGGGGCTACATGTTCTTGACAGCTTTTCTTTAAAAAGGAAACTGATGTTATGTAACATAGAGCTCTTACTAAGTAACCCACTCTAATGTTTTCTTCCCCTTGGGCTTTCTCTCAGTCTCCACTGCTAGTTTAAGGACCCAAGAAAGCTGAATTTTGAGCTGGAAGTTTTCCTAATAGGAACCATAAAAACCATCCTTGAAAGATTTTGATTTCTGCCTTTAGATGTTCATAGTTCTCAGATTATAAAATAAAGGTGGACCATTATTGAGTGCAACAATGACAGTTGCACAGATTTGGTTATTTCTAAGACAATAAAAATTGTAGGAGCTGACATAATCACCTCCTTTAAATTGTAAAGGAGCAAAGGCAAAATTATAAGCCTTCCTTTTTTAAATAGTGGAAATTATTTTCTAATATCTTTATATATTGTATATTAATAAGCAACCCTACAATTAAGTATATAGTCTAACATTTTTCCTCTCCTAGTGGTAGAAATTACAGAGCGGGATTCTATGCATAATTTTCTATTAAATGATAACTGTTTCTAAGAATATCATAATTTACTACCAATTGATAAATTACCACATTACATTTACAACCTAAAGTTATCTTGCATATTAAGTTCAAAAGCTTTGGTTGTAAGACTGCTATGAATGGTGATAGGAATCATGACCCTCCCCTCCACCGCAGAAACTAGAGATAGTCATCTACAGGGTAGGATCAAGGTGAGAATCGCTTGGGGAAATGTGGGATTCTTGGGAGCCTAAACTTTCCACCACGCCCTCTTCAAGCAGCTATGATCTGGCTTCTCTGTCTACTGACAGTGACTACACCTTGAAGCAAACCAGTGACCACCCCCAACACCCTCACTGACAAAGCCAAAGCTTCTGCTTTTACTTAGAGTGTGTATTTCAACTGAGTTTCTACTTCTTGAAATTCTCTTTCTTCCCTTGGATCCTCTACGCTTTAACTTTGGTTTATATTTTCTTTATCCCTCTTTCTGAAAGTTAAATGTTACTGTTCTCCAGAGTTATTTCCTCAGCCAATTTCTGTTCTTGAATTGTCTCTTGCTGAGTATTCACATCCATTCTCACAGCTCCAGTCTGTGGTTCCACCTGGAATCCATAGACTGGTTACTGCCAAACAACTCTTTTTGGTCCATGCTTCCTGGCCTATTCCAACACGTCCCATTTTCTGCCTCACATCTCCACTGTGTGTCCTACGGGGACCTCAAATTCAACTTGCCTAAAATTCAGTGCATCATTTTGCGCTTCCTGTTGTGTTTTCTATCTCATTTTTGATGCCAACTTGCACCCACAATCCAGGCAAGAAAACCAGGAGATGACTCCTACTCTTTTACTCTTCTCCAAATAATGACCAAAACTTGCTGTTTTCACTTTTTACACGTTTATAATTATGTCCCCTTTTCCCAGTCACTGTTGCCACTTCCCTTAAAATCATATATTCTTTTTCCTAGTTCATTGTAGCAACCTTCTAATACCAAGTCTCCCATTCTCAAATACATTCTCTTCTAAGCTGCCAAAGTGATTTATATAAAACCCAAATCGAAACATATTGCGCCTCTGTTTCAAATCCAGAAAAGCCTCCTATTATATAGAGGATAAAGATAAAGCTTTTTGGCAGACCGTCCAAGGCCTCCCTAATCTTCCCCTTTCCTGGATCTCCACGCTCATCCTTCCCTTCTTCCCTTCCACTCTAAACCCCCTGTCTGCTCAGCCCACTCCTTCAGCCCCCATTGGCCCTGGCCTCCAGCCTTTCATCTTTCAGAAAAACTCCTACTTGTGTTTTAAGTTAAAAAAAAAATGTCTTATTTCCTCTTGGCAACCTCTGATCCCTCCCCCACTTCCTTTCCCAGCAGGGATTGATACCTTTAGCAATCAGTAAATTTTTTTATTATCTGTCACTTTATTAAAATTAATGTCTTCACTTTCTAGCTTTCACTTCATTCCATAACCCACCAAAATCTGGCTTTTACTACTTCATCCCACTGAAGCTATTAGGAAAAGCCAACCGACAATTTTTAGACTTGTTAATAATGGACCGTCTGAGGCATCTCACCGTGTTGGCACCTACACAGTATATTCATATCACATGTGAACAACAGCTGAGTTTCTTGCTTATTCTGTGCAGTCTTTAGCAAGATATTTGATGGTTCTGTCTTGCATTCCTCATCCGTAAAATGAGTATAATAATGGAATCCATCTGAAAGTTTGTATAATGCATTAATACATGGAAACTGCTTAGAACAGTTTCTGGCCCATGGTTATTATCATTGAGCTGATATACATAATAAATGTGTCTGTATAGGTTTACAAGTTTACTTGAAAAGAATAAATGTTATCTTGAAGAACTGACCCTAATGGAGATATAAAGCCAGATATACATTTGTCATTTATTAAGCCAGGATGCCTTCTAAAGAATGACAGTATAATAATAATTTTGGAATATAATACAATAGTACAGATAAACATATATGTAACTAGTTTCTTCTCTAGACGCAAGGAAATTCTCCCATTTAAAACATGTATTTTCTTGTCCATCTTAAATCATTTTGTTTTGGTAGATAACATAATAACTCTGAAATAACATTTTTATACGTAATATCAAGTTTTCTTGGCCTTTGCATTACATTTTTATACGTAATATCAAGTTTTCTTGGCCTTTGCACTACATTCCTGATTCATAAACTCAAAACTGCATGTTCTCCTCCCTAAAAACATATTTTTTCCTTTTAAAAAAATTACTTACATTGTCCCAGAAATGTAAATCACTGAACCTCTACTTATACTTTTATTTATCGTTGTAGGTATTATATAATTATCTTGTCTCAACAAGTAAAAACCAAAAACAAGATCTTTTACAATGAAAAGGCTATCTGCTGTATTTTAATCAAAAGCGATATAAGTATCAGTGTGTGATTAATTGTTAAATTGGAAAAGTTGTCTTCCTTTCCTTCCTATGAATGAGTATTTCAACTGATATATACAAAGTGCCAGCATACTGTCCCTTTGTCACCTCACCTGGACCTATCTCCCTTAGGCCCACCCCCTTCCTCAAGATCGTTTCCTTTCCACATTGGAAAGGGTCGTTTCCTGGTCATTGTTTATTCCGTCCATGACTTTTCTGCTTTTATGACTGGATAGTGACAATAAAGCTTCTGAGTCAGTACCTTAAACCTCAAAAGTAACGTATATATATATTTTATGGTAGGGGTCTTCAGACACGCAATAGAAATGGGCATAATGGCAAGTCTTTCAATGGGTTGGGAAGGTCATATTTTGGAAGGGTAAGCTGTGTGGCATCTCAATTTTGAACATATATGGAGGTGGACAAGTGAATTTCTCCATCCTCCCAATGTGACATTAATTCTGTTAATATAAAATATTCTGTTATCTTTCATAATAATAGGGAAAAAAGGTTAAAATTCTTCCACATTTGACTGGAAAATCATAAATACTATAATTTATATGAATAACCTCTACCTTTATGGAGAGATATTTCTGGAAACTGTGTCATGGGATCCATGGCCACAACATAGAGAATATGTACTGCTGTTCAAACATGCTTCCATCATCGATGAGCTGGTAGGGTGGTGAGAAAGGAAATCATTTTGACAGTAAGAGAATAATAAAAGAGTAAAATATTAGCCAATGATAAATAGCTGTGATTGTTTTAAAAATGCATACTGGCCATACAAATTCTATATTATGATTAATTAGCATTGTAAAAAATGTTTTAGGGTGCACTCATACTTTTTTGCAATGAAAAGCTACTTGTATTTACTCAAAAGCTCAGGAATGGAGCATGCAAATGTTTACAGAAAATAAAGTCACCTCCCTGAAGAATGGCACTACCAGGTATTTTCCAAACAAATCGCAAATCTCAAAACAGGGGGATCTGTCATGTAGAATTTTTATTTAAACTGGCAATGCCACATTTATTTATGACATCAAGGAATGAAATAATTTGTATGACCAAAATTGCAGCTAGTAATATTCCTCTACTTTAAAAAAATCCTCTAAGAAAATATAATTTTGTCATAATCTACATTTTAAGAATTAAGTAGTATTTGTAAAATGTTTGCATATACATTTGCCAATCATTAGACTAATATTAAAATTTTAAGTATTGAAAATCGGTTCAATCCATTTTAAAAAGTAATGAATGGGATTAATTATGAAACTTTAAATCTCTATACTAATACATTTTCAAATATATCCCAAATAGCTAAATCTTATAAGTACTCAAATATTAAGTGTTGGAGACTTTAATATCTAGATAATTGGAAAACTATTCAGTTCTTAAACATTTTAAGGAACCTTGGTTATCTAAAGCTAATACAGAAATGGAATGTAAGAGAGTCCCAGGAACTGGCCTCCAGTAGGTACTCTGGCTAGGGCATGTTCTAATAAATGTTTGATATGAGGGAGCCATGGTTTATGTTGATTAATCACCTGTCCAGTATGGACTCCAACAATCCTACAGCCTCACTAGGGTCTACAGTCCCTGATCCTACCATCTCTTCAGTGTCCTTCACAGCCCACCTCATTTGATCACTCCTCCTTATCCTAGTTACATTCTGTGGTCAGTCCTTATGCTCATTCTGAACACTATTTCAACTCTTTTTGTCTCTTTCTTTCTTCATCATATTTGCCTCGGGGCCTTTGAACTTGTCCCTGAGAATAGAAAAGGACTTATTCCCTTACCTCCTTCAGGTCTTTAATTAGCTTTAATTATCACCTTCTCAGGAGATCATCACTGGGCACGGGATTTAAATTTTAATATCTCCATAATCCATGCTCCTTTCCTTTTTTTTTTTTTCCTTTATTGCATTTATTATCCACCATAATACAATCTACTTACTCTTTTATTTAGGTCATTTGTCTTTTATTCACTGTTGGTTTTTTTAGTAACTAAAACAGTGCTTGAGTGTAGTTTTTTCTTAATACATGCTTGTTATATAGCTTATGACTCTTCCATAGTGATTATGCATCTTCCTTCTTAAAATTTAAATTATTTATCCAGAAAAGAAAATACAATTCATTTTTAACCATCATAATTGGTAAGAGCTCATGCTCTAGGATCAAAGATCTTGTGTTCACTTTTAGCTCCACCAGTTACCCGATGCATGACCACGGGTGTAATAACAATGTCTACTTCACAGAGTAGCTGTGATCTATTAATGGAGATCAAGCAAGTAGAGTGTTTTGTAGCATTTCTGGCCAGAGTAAATACTGGTAATTGTTAGCTATTGCTTTAATTAGAATGGGTTAGGTGGGCAGGGAAATAGTAGTATAGATCCTGTATGCTGTATCTCATTAAATCTGCTTGCCTGAATGTTAGACATCTTACCTTTGGGGACTCCAGAAATATCTGGGCTCCTCCAGACTAAAGGAGGGTATGAGCAGGTTGATGTCTGGGGCTGTGTGTCATGTCAAGTGTTTACTGGGCATATTTTAATTTATTCTGCAATTACTCATACTCACCAGTACTTATTGGAAATGTAAATAAAGAATCCTATGAATTATGATGAATAGGATGGGAAACCATAAGAAAAACTAAAGGAGCTAGAAATACTCTCTGAAACCCCGACCAGACCAGACACAATGATAGGTCTCGTAGGGGATCCCAGGCCCTAGGAATCCCCGAAAACCTCCAGGGTTTGCCTTTTCCATCTGGGTGTGGGCTTGTGACTCAGGCTGATTCATCACCACTTAACCAGTCCAGCTGTTTCCGTTTTCAGAGCTGGGAGAACCTCCTTGGCCTCCAGGTTGTCAAAGTTAGTCATTTACAGTGCTTTTGAAATTGTTGAAGTGACTTCTGCCTTAGAAAAGCAAAAAATAAATTCTACCCTGTTTTTAGACTTGTGAATCAACCTGGGAGTCCATTCCTAAATTACAAAAAGGACAAAAAGTACTCCAACTCTCCATTTAGAAACCACTCTTGGACTGTGCCTCTTTTGATTTGATAGCACTTTCTCACATAGAGGAAAAAGAAAAGAGGAAAAACATTAAACTCAGTAAAAATGGTAATTTCTCAAAAAAGGCTTTGGTCACAATTTAGGACTTGAAAAAAAAGGAATTAAAATTCTTCTTATTCTAACAGATAGTCCTATAGGGTTGTTAGTAAATATATCTAAATGGAAATCAATTTATTTTGGAAGAATGTATTTTATAACTGTTTGCAGAAGATTTTGCAAGTCAATACGTGGTAAAGTATTCAAAGCTAAAAGTGCTAGAGATGAGTTAGATCAGACTCTGGCTTATTTCCCAGAAAATATAATATTCTATAAAGGAAAGCATTATAATCGGTTTCTTATGCTACTCATTCAGGTGTCTTGTGTTTAGAAGAAATGTAAACCAGATCTTCAAAGAGAAATCTACTTAAAATGTAAAGGAATAAGACCAGATACCAACAGTAGGTGAAGTATTTTCCTGTGCAGAAGAATTTTAGATGCATGAAATTTACAATTTTCATAAAATTAGTGGAAATAAACTATAAAATGATATTGATAGATTTATAGAATTAGAACATACTCATTAAGGAAAAAAGAGCTCAATTTCACTCTTATAGGCAACATAATCAGAGAATCCTGTTCTGATTTAAAGGCTAAACCACATTAAGAAAATACTAATCACTGTGCTGGGCACAGACATGTGCTTGGTAGATGCTGAATGAATGAAGGAAAGTAGCTTTTAACCAGACTCAGAATGAGAAAGGCAAAGAAGATTGAGAAGCTAACCTGAAATGAATCGAATAGGTAGGTAAGCTGATATTAAGTATATTCAAATGATTTTTTTTTTTTTTTTTTTTTTTTTTTTTTTAACGTGCAAGCCCAGTTTCTTTTTCTTTTTCTGTCTTGGGCAGTCCATCGGGAGAAAATGGCAAAATGCGGTAAAGCTTCCAGTCGGCTTGGAAGAACACGATGGCCCTGGGATGGGTGGACAGTCATTCATGCCGGTCGACGATGCTGACACTGTGGGTCCTACTTCGGATCCGACTTTGGAGCTGTTCCGTCTATTTTGGATTCTGTTACCTGCAGTTCCTGAGTTGGCCCAGGGCTGTAGCTCGGTTACAGAAGTAGCTGGCTGCGGGATTGAGCTCCATGGCTTTTCCTTAGAAGTTCACGGCAGCTTCCAAGTCTTCTACTTTCATCTGCTCAGTTCTTCTTATTTCCCGACTCAGTCCTCTTCCGAAGACAAGGCTCTCTCTGGGCTTCGCAGGTCCTGCGGCATCTCCTTGCTTGCGGGGACCGCCTCATCTCTTTCCGGGATTGTCGGAGGAAATGTGAGGTCGCTGTTTTCCACCGCCATCCCGAAAGCGGTCTCCAAGCACTGGACTGGAATACACTGAATGTACACCCTTGTGCTTTTGAAAAGGATACATAATTTAACTGGCAGAGATAAACTCATTGCTAGAAGAATTAAGGTAATGTATCCTGAAAATCTGTTTTACTATTATCACCATCATCGTTATTTATTCTGATTTTTTTGCACTATAGCAGCAAACCTTAATGGGTTTTGTATGACCAGGGATTTGTGGAGGCATTTTTGGTTTTCCCAGTGATTGAGGGACACTACAGCCAGGGATGATAGCCATACTGCAATATGAGAATAGTTCGGCACAAGAAAAAATTTCTCACATAACTTTGAAATATTTTGCTTAACATTCATATATTTGAAATACTTACTTATAATTATCTGAATCTAGACTCTCATTCTGTTTTACACATAGGCAAAAAAATTTGGGGGGCGTTTTAAAATATACCAGATTTTCTAGGAATGCAACTACGTGTAGATGGAAATGTAAATTTATATGTTTATTTGCTTTTATTACCGGGGCTTTAATCCCCACATACTCTGGGAATTCCACTATTTCTCTAGTTTAAGGTCTAGACTAGAAATTAGGCTTACCTGCCTTTTTCCTGATCTTGTTCCTCGGAGCACCCTTCCCTGTTGACAGAGAGGCAAAGAATCTCCACCCAAGTAAAAGAATATTTCTCCCTAAGGTTTAGAGAAGAGGTGCTATAAATTGGCCACCCCAGGTGTCCTTTCCCTGGTTTTACTTACAAAGACAAAGGGACCTCCCAAGAAGAGGTAATCACAAGCTCATCCTTGCCACACCAGCCTAAGGGGAAAGGAAGCAATTTAGAAAGAAGGGAGAATCCAAACAGAGAACACTCCACACAACAGCTTGTAACCCCTAAGTTCCTCACTGGGAAAGCTCTTCCAACACAATGGCCTACTTTGTCCCTACTGAGAAAGGTAGGCTTAGGGCCATCTCTGTGGTGTAAGCCAATACGTACAGTAACTTACCAGAGCTATTTTCTTTGTGATTTTTAACATAGTTTGAGATAATTTTATCAAAAGGAAAAGAACTAAGCAATTATAACCTAATAATTATGATAGACTTTATATGCACATTTATTACTACTATATTAAAATGGAACATTTTAATATCTTTGCAGGAATGTAGAATGTTTAATTCTTCTATTATTACGTGAATTACTATATTAGAAAATACAATCTACTGGAATATGTCAGTGTATTGAATCCTTTATATATGCTAGAACATTTAGAAATTTTTCATTAGAAGTTTACTGTACATCAATGCTCTGTAACTATTTTATTACACTTTTTCTCTATCCTTACTTATAATCTGTCCACATCCATTTGTATTAATTTTTGATAAAAGGGTGATCTGAGGTCTCACATACATGCATAAACACAATGGAAAATGCCCTGGAAACTTTTTTTTTTTTATTTTAATATAACTAGTACATTTTACATATTATACTGGAGTGGGAATCCAGAGCTTTACTACTCAGAGTATGACTCATGGACCAGCAGAATTAACATCACCTGGAACTTGTTTAAAAGGCAGAGTTTCAGGCCCCAGAATCGAAATCTGTACTTGAAGAAGATCCTCTTTGTGATTTGTGTGACATAAAATTTGAGAAGCCAAAATCTTGATCAAGGGTTAGCAAACTTTCTGTAAATGACCCCATTGTATATATTTTAGGCTTTGTGGGCCATTTAGTTTCTGTTGCAACTGCTCGATCCTGCAGTTGTAGTTCAAGAGCAGTCGTAGATAATGTGGAAACATGCGTATGGTTGTGTTCCAATAATACTGTATTTATGAACACTGAAATTTTAATTTAATTTAGTTTTCATGTATCACAAAATATTATTCTTCTTTTGATATTTTCCCCCCACCATTTAAAAATGTGAAATCATTCATAGCTTACTGTGGACTGCCTTAGCCCATGGTACTATAATTTGGTGACCTCTATTCTACAGCACAGTAATCTTCCATAAGATGACTTTTTATGCAGAAGTAATAGGATATTTGAGAAGCAAAACATAGAGTTGCAAATAGAATGGCTCTAGTCTCAAACATCTGCAAATTATATTAAAGACAATAATAAAATAAGGCAGTCATGTAAAGAAAATGTCCTTTGTTATGTATGTAGCATATGCTTACAGAATATATTGAAAATTATAAAGGAGAAATTTAAAGTTATGGAAACTGTTCCCTTCAGGAACAGAAGCTGTAAAACTCTCAGTTTAGCAAGATATTTTTGTACGCATACAAACATGTACAATTTTATATTCCAATTTTCCCACCTAATACTATTTCATAATACTTTTACATGTTAATAAATTGCAGCCTAATATTCTAGCATGAAGCTGTCACATTTTATAAGGCCTTCGTATCTTAAGAGACCAGTGGAAAACACAGTAAGGATAACTCAAAGTTTGGAGAATGAGTAACAATTACTCAGCTTAACATGTTAAATCTAAAATAAGAAGGGCTACAGGCGTACCTAATTATAGATTTCAGAAGATGAACAAGGGCCTCAATTGAGGAATCACCTCAAGGAAGGGTGGGCACTTGGATATATGAAGGGAAGACACCTGGGTATATTTTTTTATTGTAAAGTTAATGCCTATATAGAAAAACATTTTTTTAAGTAGGCATAAGATATTTGAAAAGTCTTACTTCTTCTGAATATGTTTCTGAAATACAAAATAGAAGTACTACACACCTAGACAAAGGAAAGCAATTTCAAACCTACTCTAATCATAATTCAAGACAAAAAGTTATTGAGATCATACTGAAATGCTGCTAAGATGTTCAATGTACATCGCCTGCATGAAGAAAAACAAAAGTAAATAGCGAGACTAGAATGGTTCCTCCTGCTTGAAATTAACAAAATTATTTACAGTGATGTGATGACAAAGATAATACGTTAAATACAAGAACACTGAAATGAATTTTGTAGCTGTGTTGGCTTCTTGCCAAAAATTGTACCATTTGCCATTCTGACTTTCCTTCACTTATGTTATTAGTGAAAAATACCACACATGATATTTCATGATAATATTTTTTACTATTATAAAAGTAATTTATTGTCTTCCAACTTAGAGATGGAAAGAGCCAGAGTAGAATATTAAATTTTCATCATTTAAATTCCAAAAGTGTAATTATTTTATAGAATTAGCAGAGTATAAGCATTTATTTTTACCTAACAAGTTGTAAGTATTCCTTTGAATTCCCTGAATTTGTTGAGAGACAGTCGGTGTGTTTGTGTGCATGCAGGCATATGCATAATTTGTTCCTTAATATAAAGCTATTCTTGGGATTTATTTTGCGAGGATTGCTTTATAGATAAAACATATTTTAATAAAAGATCCTTCAATAAGTGGGTAAGCTAACACTCTACAATGGTGTGCAAGGTACAATTACGACTACTTTTACAAGAGTGTCATTTTATGTATACAAATAGCAAATTATTAGGCCAGCTGTAACTTTAGTCACAACTTGGTTAGAGTGTCCCTATGAAAGACAACAGCAGACTGCCTGGACTACCATCCTGGTTTTGCATAGAGATTGTCTCAACAAAATTATAAAAATAGCCAAAGTGAGTATGACCAAGCTAGTTTTTTTAACATAATGAGATCTTGAAATTATCTTTTGTATTGTGTTGTCTTTTTTTCAAAAGATTACTTATAACTAATTGAGAACCCTTTAAAATGGAAAGTACCTCTCAAGTGATAAATTACTGCAAAACAGCTGTTTAAGAATAAGATGTCAAATAGGAAGTGAGTCACGTAATATGAAATGGACATTGAAAGTTTCCCTTTAAGTATAGTGTGCCTCTCTTGACTCAGGGTGCATTTCCATATTATAGGTGACTGTGTTTTATGAGATTGCACTGCGCATCTTGTTGGAGTCTCTTTCTCCCTTGCTCACTTTGAGGAAGCTAGTGACGATGTTGGGGAATCCCACATGACAAGAACCTATGGGGGGCACCTCTAGGACAGAGGGCAGCCCTCAGGGACAGACTGTAAGAAACCGAAGCCATGGTCCTACAGTCACAAGAAACTGAATTCTACCAACAGTGAATTTGGAAGTGGATCCTTCCCTAATGGAATCTGAGATGTGACCTCAGCTCTGGCAGAAACTATGATTGCAGCCTTTTGAGACCCTAAGCAGAGGACCCAGTGAAGCCATGCCAGACTCCTCCCACAGAAGCTGTGAGACAATGTGTTGTTTTAAATCCTTGAGTTTGTGATAATATTGTTCCTCAGATAATATACTTACCTAGAAAACCATGGTGAGGTGTCACTATTTCTAAGGATGGTTTGAAAAGAATATTGATAATGATTTTTTAAAAAATACATGCTCAGAGCATTCTTCCATTGAGAATTAAATGTTTATAAAACAGGTGATTGAGAAAGTAGGTCTGTAAATGGACAGAAGGGAATGGTTAGAGACCATGGTAAATCTTGATATAAGAGTTATATGACCTTGGTCTCTTATTTGCTTAATTTTTTGTTTTTATTTTCTTCTTTTTTTTTTTTTTAATGAGAGTTGAAAAATGAGCAGTGATTTAGTGACATGGAGAACATCACTTAGCTTTGGTGATGTGATGGGAGGGGTGGCCTGACTATAGGTAGTAATTTGTAAAGAAAGATGAAGAACAGAAAAAGAGAGTAAAAGGGACTTAAAATAATTGCTATAACAAGAAAGAGAATGATGAAGAGATAGTAGAGGGAATGAGGTTTATGAAGGTAGTTTGATGTGTATGTGTTTCTTTCTTTAAGATGGAGAGACTTGAGCACATCTAAACACTTATTGAAGAACGATTGAAAGAGAGAGAAGGAACAATTGATAATGTAAAATTCATAAGAGGTTGAAAGAGACAGAGTCCAATGTACAGCTAGATGTACTAAAGGCAGATGAAGGAAGGACACCACATCTAATTTCACCAGACAAAAAGGAAAGCAGATGTGCGGTAAGTTTCTAGCTTTTTCTATGAAATAAGCATCCAGATAATCTGCTATGACTAAGTAGAGATTTGAAGCAAGTGTTGATTACACCTTTGAAAAGAAAATCTTTGGAAGAAAGTCCTGAGAAGAGTGGACCTTGAGTTTAACAGTAAAACCTCCAAAGACTGCCAGAGAGTATAGAGAGACCAATTGAGGTAATGTTTGTATCTTTAGTGGAACATCTTTCCACTCTTCCATGACTTCCTGCAGCAGTGCCCAGCTACCTTGGGTTTAGTCATGGAGAAAACAGGTAATCAAGTTAATCCAAGGCTGGAGTTTTGCCAGATGGTAGAAGAATAAAAGAGAGGGACTAAGGAGTTAACTTATTGGCAATAGCATTATTAAAATAAGGCAATCTTAGTTCAAAGCAGGATAAAGAGGGAAATAAAGACATTAGAGGGCTGATGAATTGGAAGAAAGTCAAAAGGTTAGTAACCTAAAGGTCCTGATGAGATGTGGCCAAATCTGGCCCTGTTTTTGTACAGCCTGCAGCTAAAAAAAAAGCGTTTTACATTGTAAAATGGTTGAAAAAATATCAAAGGCGCATATTTGGAGGCATGTAAAACTGGTAAGAAATTCAAGCTTCTGTGTCCGTAAAAAAAGTTTTATGTTTCTAACACAGCCATACCCATTTGTTTACATATTGTCTACAGCTGCTTTTGCATTACAAAGGCAGAGTTGAGTAGTTGCCACAGAGACCTGATTGGTGCAAAACCTAAAATTCTTGGTCCCTGAGAGGCCAGAAGGATTTGCAATAGAAGGATTGAGAAATTAAACTTGGGGTAGAGGAATTTTTGCTCAGAGGATGATTACTGAATTAATGCTCTTGAAAATAGAGCAGATTGGTAGTGAAAATACCCAGGTTGTAACCATGAGATTGTTGCTGAGGGAGAAGCAAACCATTAGTGATTAGAAGGTCAAGGAATTGAAAGGGTTGCTAGGTAAGTCATTCATTTGAATAGTGAAGTCATTTGAATGCCATGAGCTAGTGCCATAGTCTTTGATGAAAGATTGGAGGTAATGATGAGGTTGTAGCGGCATCCATGGGGAGAGAGTGGTTAGTTCGAAAGGTATAAGCTCCAAAATAGCAGAGCTTTTTAAAAGGACAATGAACTATTATTGCCTTTGGGAGGGATGGAGATTGAACATGGTCAGTCTGTGCTGCTGTCTCAGCTTCTAGACCAGAGTGGTGGGAAACCCAAAGAATCCCGTTGGGGGAGGAGGAGATGAGCTTTGAAGCTTTATTCTCGACAAATCAAGGTCTTGGTCACAGCCAGAAGGAACCAAAGAATATTTTTTAGACAAAATCTTTACTATGTAAGGAGTTTATGTTAGTGCCAAATATAGTTTTAAATGATCATCTTATATTCAGAGCAGAGCACGATGACTGAAGATGTTTTTCTTTTCAAAATTTCTTTATACTAGGCTCACCTTGAATGATTATATTCTAAAAAATTTTTATAATTTCAAAAATTTATACCTAATATTTTAATTATTAATTTTAAACTGCTTTATTGAGATATAATTGACATACAAGAAAATATATCAGATTTATGATTTGATGTTTTGACACATGTATATGCTCATGAAACCATTGCTGTAATCAAGATAATGAATATATCCATCACCCCCAAAATTTCTTTATTTTTAATTATTAATATATTATTATAATATAATGTCTTATAAAACATAACCTTATTTTAACTTGAAGTATTTGATATATTTTCTTTCATTCATTTGTTCTTACATTCTTCAGTAATGAATAAATGAGTACATTGACATGAATATATTGATATGAGTATATGCCCAGGCTTTTAAGGGTAATGTCACCTAAGCAAGGAGTATAAATTTGGTCAGAAGAAATATCATTATCCCAACATGTAAATAATGGATATTTCTTTTTTAAATCTGTGGATGAGCTTATTTTTACAAAGAAACATATCCCTAAAATAAATTAAATTACTGTAAGATACAGATTTTATAAAATATTTTGCTCTGCAGATTGAATTGTTCAGCATAATTTTCAAAAACATTTTATACTCTGTTAAATTCTGACCTTGTTGAAATGTGTTAAAGACTATTCCTATATTGATTGTAGGATATTAGCTCTCTTTTATTCTGAGAGATGAGATTGTCTTTCTGCAAAGTCATTCATTTCATTAGTAGGAATGGAGAAGTATGGGGTTACCTAGTACCCACATCTCTTCAACCGTACACAGGAGACATTGATATATACAGCACTACCTCTGAATGCATGGAACATTAGGAATCACATAAGAGTTAAGTTATTTAAATCCTGAAAAATCAGTTATTCATTTGTAATGTTATTTCTAGAAGTACCTGATCAGAGATAGTTCTTAAAAGGAAAAAAAAAAAATTTAACCCATTATTCAAATGGTGGGGAAAAAAACTAACTTATCAATATTTATAGACCTTCATGCAGATCTTTTCATACCCCCCAAAATTGAAATGGAACTTATTTAAATATTTTACTATACAATGTTAATATAAAAACGATATAGAAAAATATGGAAATGTTTGTATATTAAAGCTTTGAATGTAATCATATTAGTTTCAAAATTCTTATTCCATTTAAGCTTATTATAACTATCTCTATTATAGATGCTAGAAAATGATGCTCAGAAAAAATATTTTGTTTAAGGGGACCCAGCTACATAGTATTAAAGCAGGATTTAAAACATGCCTTTTTACTCTAAATATAGGTCTGAAAAAAAACTTCCACTTAAAAATATAATGACAGATATGTGTAGAGAGTTGAAATATAAGAAATTGGTGTTTAGCATTATACATTATAAATTAATTATGTTCAGCATTTGTTTTCTTAGTAATTATGTCTTGTTAGCTTTTGACTTGTAATAAAAATTTAGAGCTATTATAATGTAAGATATGGATTTCTGAAGGGAAAGCTGTGTAGGCAGAGGAAACAGCAAATGCAGAGGCTCTGAAGTGGGAGTGTGCTTAGCTAGGATGGAAACTATCCGGGAACTCACTGTGATTCCAGTGGGGTGAGGGAGAAGAGGAATGATACCTAAGGTGGATAACACAGCAGGGGCCAGATCAAGAAGGACCTCAGAGACCACTATAAGGATTTGACTTTTATTCTAACTGATATGGAGCAGAAAAGCATTGATGGAAAGGGACCTAGACATTTCCATTTACTGGGATGGGGGAAGCAGGTTTGCAGATTGAGGAGGCGAAGGGCAAGTAGAAACCAACAGTTCTATTTGAACATGGTAAGGTAAGAATGTTTATTAGACATACAAGTGGAAATCTCTACAAGACAATTGGATATACAAATCTGTCTGAGTTTCATGGAGGGAATGAGGGGTTGGATTTATTGATGTAAATTTGATACCCAGCACATAGATGTTATGAAAAATCATGGTCTTGGGTGAGATGACTAGACGATGTACAGTGGAAGAAGGAGAGCTTCTAGAACATATAGATGGATTTGTTACAGAAACTTAACCTTACGCATTTGTGGAAGCTGGTTAATAAGTCTCTTTAAAGCTGTTGTCCTCATGTCTGATGCTGGACTTTGAAGCACACAGGGCAGGCAGTAAGAGGAGAAGAAGGATGTAAAGTTGAAGAGGAATTACAAGCTGGAATCCACAAGTATGAACTGGAATGCAATGAGGAAAGACTGAAAGCCCTGTCAGCAGTTGTTGCCTCTGACCTTGATGTTGTGGGTGTCCAGCAAAAGCCAGGGCCCTTGGTGGTGGAGTTAAACACATACACCTGTCCCAGGAGACAAAAGCTGAAGGAGGTTTCCAAGAAGGTGGAGGAGTTGCAGATGCAAATATAAGAAAATAAGTATGTTACAAAATGACTGCTGTTTCCCTTCCGCTCTCCAAATCTCCCAAGTTTCCCCTTTGGCTCAACCTAAACGGAAACAGGCAAGAAAGGGAGTTCTGGGAAAGGGAGCTCAGCTTAGCCAGGTTGACCTGCTGCAAATCCACCAGAGGGGGTGAGCATAGGGAGAGGAGAGATGAGGTTGTAGGTTTGAATCCCATGGCACTCAAAAACTTAAGAGGTCAGGAATACGAAGTTTTTTAGCAAGTGTCCTTAAATGCAGAAGGCACGTCCTTCTTCATTCATTCCTAATTATTTTTGGCTGCAGAGAGGATGTGATGGTTGGAGCTTGGACTGTGAGTTGGAGTCTGCCTATTGGGGATGAATAAGCGACAAGATAGAAAATGCTTCTATTAGTTATGGATTAGTTAGCTCCTTATTCTGCCACTTCAGCCCTGGCCCTACCCCCAGACTGTGTTTACAAAAAGGAGAAGTAAAATTTGTCACATTTAAACCACTGTTGTTTTGAGTTTTCTACCACCTGCAACCAAACCTAATTCAAACTGATAGAGTGGATTCAAGAGAAAATGAGAGGCCAACACGTGAAGACAGACTATAGCCAATATTTTGAAGGAATTTAACTGTAAGTTGGAACTCAGAAATAGGTCCCTAGTTGGAGGATTAGTGAGGATAGGGGGAGATTTCTTTTAAGATGGGAAATGTTACCATATTTTTCTATAAGATTGGGGATTATCTTGTAGAGAGGTATTATTCATCCTCTAGAAAAAGATTAAATTGATGCAAGGCATTGTGAACTGAAAAATAGGAATAACAGAAAATTCTAGGAGAAAGATTTACTTGTCTGGGGGAAAATTATATTTGAATTCTTCTCTCATATAGATGTTAATACTGTTATAGTTAAAAACTGTAAGAAACAGCATTCTTGGAATTCAAGCAAATTAGCATAATTTTCAATCAGGCAATCAGGAAAAAAATGGATGATATGCCATGTTTTTAATGGTGTAAATCTTACTTCATTGAAAATAATTAGTAAAGTAGACTTTTTATTTTAAGATGTAGATCAATCAAAAGATGTTTAATTTGATTTTCTCCTTTATTTGCAGTACACATTGTTGTTTCTTGTATTTTAGTCCTAGATAGAGCTTATCCAGTTATTGTGAGGATATGATGCACCAATTAGCTTTCCATGCTTAGCTATTAAAATGTCATTCAAAGTGTACAGTTTTTATTCAAATTCAACTTTTACACCATTTTAACAATGATAAGTGATCCATCTTCAGATCATTAAGTGATTTATTAAAATTCTCCTGCAATTAATTTTAGGCAGAGCTCTAATGCACATACACTAATTTATCCTTGAAAACATGCTAATTTCTTACTTGTATCTAATACAAAGTAAAATTCTAGCTTGAAATATTCTTTCACTTTAGGCCTCGGGGAAGGACATTGTTTTATGTGGTTATATTTTTTTTGGCAAGCAAATAGGGTGAGGTTGGGATTTACTTGATATTTTCTGTTCATATTTTTGCATTATTTATTACCTAGTATAAACATGGGATTATATAAAGACATATTTACATGCAATTATATCATTGTCTCATAGTAATAGTAATATTAGAGATGCTTTAGGTATAAGACAATAGTCATAAAATCAGGGATGATTAAATTTAGAGATCTCCAAACTATTAAATTTTCAACTGAGTTTGCTAAATTTTCGTCAACACATTTTCACAGGAGATATTTTCCTATTTAATACCTTTGTTTCTGACACATTTATGGTCATCTCTTCAAAATTCTAAGCCTCTTGTTAAGAAATAGTTTCTTAACAGAAGTCTTAGTGTTTTTTAAATTAAATGTTGTAGAAAGAACATTTAAATTATTTATCCTTAACTGTCAAGACCCATTGTATCAGCCATGAAAAGTGACCATGCTCAGAATATAAAGTGTCACATTATCATTAGATAAAGCACGTTCTTTATTTTGTATAGTAAACAAACTGCGAGCACGAATAGGCTTGTACTGTGGTTTCATTTACAATTGAACGCATGTAGTACCAGTCTTGGCCTCCACATGGTGCTAGTGTTATGTACTGGGACATCACAAGCCAGAACTACCTGGTAATGCAAAATAACCACTCATACTGCCCATCAAAAATAATCCCAATAATGAAACTAATAACCACTCATACTGCCCATCAAAAATAATCCCAATAATGAAACAACAGATTCAAATAAAAAGACACTACACCTGAAATCCTGCCTTCTTTAAAATCTGCCTCATGCACAGTAATAATTTTGGCAAACCATTTGTGGAAATTGTAGTAAAGCTAAACAAAAGGTGACATGAAATAATGAGTTTAGATTTCTTGTTTCATCTTTGGGATCTCACCAGTGGGTTCAAGATCATGTTCTTTTTTCTATGGATTGTTTTCTCTCTTCCACAGGTTGTTATTTGGAATGGTTTTAAGGAAAGGAAGTCCTTGGGGGAAAAGAGGCTTCGTAGGACTTCTGCCAGGTTTTTATTTTGGTGATTGTGATTCCTTTGAAGTCTAAGATTCACCTTCATAGCCAAAATGTGATTTATTTTGAATATTCTGATTTTCTGTCAGATTCTTCACAACTTTAGTGTTTGTTTCCATTTCTTTTAATGTGAAACATTCATTGAGTTGATGGCAGCTTTATGTGGTATATAAAACTTTATATCCATCTGCCAACTGTATGACAATTGAAGATGTTATAAAATATTGCAAAATATTTGGCCTTTTTGCTTAGTTTCTTGCCAACTGACTAATGGTTAATTGCATTGGCTTTATATAAATCCTTCCTTTTCTTCTTTCATAATGGGATACAATTGTTTTCTTCCTTTTATGCTTACCTATTGGCCATGTGTCCTCTGTAGAGTCAAAGTGAACAAGTAAAAAAATGATCCAAAAAATTAACAGAAAGAAACTAATCTTTGGTTTCTAGATAGCTTAAGCTATACGAGTGCCTTGCAACTATCACACTCTCAAATATTTATTGAATAAATTACTCCATGCCAACTGGTTTGGGCCTGGCTTTAGCAGTGGTAGTTAAACAACAATGGAGATCATGAAGAAAATGAAAGAGGATTCAAAACTTGAAATAAAGTAGAAAAAAATATTACATTGAATTATCACTTACTTTCCTCCTGCCTTCCTTCCCTGCCTCCTTCCTTTCCTTCCTTCTTTCTTTAAAAAAATAATCTGGAAACTGACCTTGAAAAATTTAGACCACTTCTTGCCAGGAAGACAAAAAATACAGGTGGTCTTAAATTCTAGAATGAGATTAAAGAAGCCAGTGGATGGATGACTCCTTTACTGCAATTTATGGCATTTATTTTTGGTCTCATACTGAGTCCCTTTCTTAAGTGGACTGACTATGAAATGTTTTTTTTCATTTGGGTACATTAGTGGTAATGTTGTTTGAAAATGTTGGAATCTTTTGGACAAAATAATATAAACATCAGTTTATATTGGTAAGTGATTTACTACCCCTAAATCCTTTCTTGGAGACTTCTTTCTTCTCCTGCAACCATAACTAGAAATGTGTGTGTGTGTGTATATACGTATGCATACATATGTATATATATTTCTACAAATAAGAGTAACTATTATTATCTGGCAGTTTTTCTTAAAATATCTATTTGTTACAAAACTATTGTACTTTTCAATATGGAATAAAGATTATTAATAGAAAAAAACCCTATTTGCTTAGTTCCCTTAGAAATTGGATCTTTAATAATTTTGCCTACTGTATTTAGCTCCAGTGTTGTGCCTGATTACCAAACTCAGAAGACTCCAGTCAAACCTAACAGCTTACAAGGGTTAGTATCTAGTCAACGAAACAAGTCACTAGAATTTGTGCAATTGGACAGTATAGCCTGGAATGGAATGAACAGAGTATGTGCTGCCATCTGACACAACCTGGGATGGAGGGCTTTATCTGGTGAGTTCAATCTCAATCATAGAGGCTGGTTGTCGACTAAAGCACCAACTGCCTTGAAAGGTTTTTATTGTTAAACTGTATATACTTCCCTACTAATATTTATTAAAGATAAGTTCCTGCTAGTGTAGTAAATTGGAAGAGTCATTACGAAGTCTTATCTAAATAATATTCTCCAAGAAGGCAAGTGTAATGATTGGAACACGGGCCCTGGAGTCTGGGTGTAAGAGGGCAGATTTTTTGCTTATCGGTACTTCACCTCAGGCAAGTTACTTAACATCTGCGTCCCAGGTTTTTTTTTCTGAGTAAATGGCAGTAAAAATGGTTTCTATTGCGTAGGGCTGTTGTCTGGATTAAACTGGATTATATGTGAATGTGCCTTGTACAGTGCCTAGTATACAGAAAACAACAAATGAACATTTTTGTTATTATTATAGTAATCGTTTTTATTCTATTAAAATGGAATCAGTTTGAAGTGCAGTGCTAGGTGTTGAGGACACTAATCAAGTATTAAGAACAGGTCACCATCAGTGCCACCAGTAACTCCCAAATATGTGTTAAAACACGCATATAAACCAATAAATTACAATGTAGTATGGAGGTTTCTGTTACATTTTTTT
The DNA here is from genome assembly GCF_028021215.1 of Eschrichtius robustus. NCBI lineage: Eukaryota > Metazoa > Chordata > Mammalia > Artiodactyla > Eschrichtiidae > Eschrichtius > Eschrichtius robustus. The sequence goes on along the minus strand of NC_090831.1, from coordinate 49,766,104 downwards.
AAGGTAACTAATTGGATCGCTGCCTTTTAAAGGAATTCTCTATAACCTATAAGGAAGAATATATAGGGAAACCTCTCAGGACCTACAAATTAAAGGATTTCTAGAGTTAATGACACATAATAATTTCATTTTGCCATTAAAAGGGCATGAGAAATAGCGCTGCTCTTTGATTAAAGTCAATTAAAGCTGATACCTGGTCAGAATGCTTCTGCTTTTCTTTATTATCAAGGACCTAAAAGAAAATTAGAGAAAACCTAGTGTCAGTCAGAAGTAAAGAACTTGAAAATTCTATAAAATGTAAATTTTGCTCAAATTTTGTCTTTTTTTTTTTACTAATAGAAAAAATGGAAAAATAAAAGGCCAATTTATTGAATTATTAGCTATCTAAATGATGACATCAGAATGGCATCAGCCAAACCTCTCTCAGGCAAGCGACTGGATTGGCTCCTGGCTGGTACTGATTGATAGGATGCCGTTCTCTGAACTACTCTCAATTACATACAAACCAGGAATAATTTAGTTGTCTCTTTTCCGTCATCCTCTTGAATCACTGAATGTGAGAAATAGTGAATCCAGACTTCTGGAATCCTCACAGATCCTGTACATCATCTGAATGGACTGATCAATAAACACATCAACAGTCTTGGTTGTAAAACCCATCAGCAGTGATGTGGCAGCGGCAGCCGTAGCTGGCAGTATTGGTGGAGCATTTGAGATGCTCCAGGTTGCAGGGCTAGCAGGAGTGGAGGAAGGATTAGTGAACCTGAAAGGCCATGACCATTGTAGAGAAAGTTTATCTTTAGTTCTAAAAAGGATCATCATCGTTGCTATTGTGATATGTTGGTTGTTAATAGCTTTAATCATAATGTTCTTGAGATGTAGTACTTATTTGTTCACCTATAAATACTGTTCATGACACCATTTTTGTGTGCAGTGTTCAACTGGAAAAGCTAAGGGCATGTCTCATCCCATTCTAAAAGTGACATAGGGAATCATGTTACCTCTTACTTAGCCCTCAACTATCTGCATCTCTCTCTGGCTGAAATAAGTTTTAGTGATAGATAGGAAGGAATACAATATCAGTGACTTACTGATGCCATATGTTTGTCTAAGAACCTGTTTCCCAAATCACAGTAAGTAAAGTGTGTGCAGTTCGTTAAGAGAGACTATGTATGCTGTGGTAATAAATAAACCAAATAGTTTAACATATGTTTACTTCCTGCTTATATTAAATTTGCTCTGGGCCTGGGTAACTTTCCAGGACAACTGTCCCCAGTATGGTGATTCATAATTCAAGATGGTTCAGTCTCATAGTTTCACCATTTCAGTGTAAGGCCTCCTCCAGGACTTGAGAGAGACAGAAGAATTGCTTAGGAGTATTTCACTGCCTCAGCCTAGATGTGATACACGTCACTTCTGCTCACATTTATTTGGTCAGAAATTGTCACATGGCTTAACATAACTGCCAAGGGGCTGAGAAGGGTAGGCTTCCATATTTATCTCCTGTCTTCCTGGGTAGGAAGAAAAGAAAGAATGGATATTCTCGAGGCCGTTAGTAAATACTGTGTCCCACAATATGTGAGATAATTTTAAGTGGTGCAGAGAATAAACTTTTACAATTTTTGCTTGTCTTCCACATGTGTTTGAAAAATGTAAGTAGCACACTATGCCTATGAGGTCATGGCTTCGTTTTATATAAATTTAAACTTTAATTGCAGACACTGTGTTCTTATGATGAAAATGGTAAAAAGTGCCAAACAGATGTCTAATGTTTTAATAACACTGACCTAAAAGAACCACTCTAAAACTCAAATTTTAGTACGTAAAACTTTAGGTAAACTGGGAGTACAAGGTGGGGCATTAGAATTTGCTCTTTTAGCAAATACCCTATACCCTTCGTGATTCAGCAGCAGATAGTCTTGGACCACATGCTGGGAAGAATTGTTTCAGAGGCCAGTTGTTCTTCTGCTGTTAAAATTGGGGAACCAGGGACAGAACCCACCATGGGGGAGCCTGGAACTCCTGATAAGTACTCAGTTCCCCTTGTTTTTTTTTTTTCTCACTACTGTGTTGTGACACTAACCACAAAGGGTTAAGGTTTTGGACAGAAACATTTGACCTGGCAGGCAGTACCTTCAGAGCTGCCATTTTCCTTCTTACCTGGCTTTCCATGTTGTCTAAGGTTGTTCAAACTGGCAGTCTCACTCCTCTCAGATCAAATATAATAAAATCAACAGATATTATTGCTAGTTCCAAAGCTCTTTCATTTACTGAAGCTCCTCGTTCACTGTTGGTGGTAAGTCAGTTTTGTTATTTAATTTTTTTTTTTCCATTTCCATGTTTTCTAAGGGAGCCTAGAAATCTCTCCCAAGGAGGGTGACTTTGATGTCCTGATTTGTCTGTAGTAGTCTTGGCTGTCTGTGATTATTAATAGAAGGCTCTTTTACTTTTAAAAAATGTTCTGTTTGGATGATAACGTATATGGTGACCCTGTTCCTGAGAATTCTTCTTCTTTTATTTTATGATGTGAATGAGTGATTTGGTCCCAAAGACCCTTCATTCCATTGCTAGTGGCTAGAGCCACATGCGGGTAGCTGAAGCTATGGTTAGTTTTTTTTGTTTTTTTTTTAAACATTGTTTTATGTTCACTTTTCTTTCAGTTACTTTCAACTTAGGAGAGGTGATACAGGTTTTCCATTGATAGTAATTTATAAAAGTTTTACTCTTTTTTTTTTTTTCAATTTTATTTATTTATTTATTTATTTATGGCTGTGTTGGGTCTTCGTTTCTGTGCGAGGGCTTTCTCTAGTTGCGGCAAGCGGGGGCCGCTCTTCATCGCGGTGCGCGGGCCTCTTACTGTCGCGGCCTCTCCTGTTGCGGAGCACAGGCTCCAGACGCGCAGGCTCAGTAATTGTGGCTCACGGGCCCAGTTGCTCCGCGGCATGTGGGATCTTCCCAGACCAGGGCTCAAACCTGTGTCCCCTGCATTGGCAGGCAGATTCTCAACCGCTGCGCCACCAGGGAAGCCCTATGGTTAGTATTTTTAATAGTCATTTTGGGGGGTCATCATCTGTATGTTCTGTAGAGACTAGAGAGATAGGTAGAAGGACATAGAAAGGAGTTAAAGGGAATAAACAGTAGAAGGACATAGAAAGGAGTTAAAGGGAATAAACAATGACATTGATGACTGAGGGATAAACCAAAGCACATTTCTGAGGAACCCAAAGGAGCTCATTATTCTGGCCCAGACTTCAAAAGGTCCTAACCTTATCTGAAGGATGACATGTAAACACTGAAGATGAATCTTGGTGTATAGCCATATGTATGTAACTAGCATTCATAACATTTATCCCTGCATCAAGATTTCATGGTGTGAATTCTGTACCCTAATGAAATGGTTGTAATGTCTTACATTGCCTCAGTTCCTTACTAGGGTTAGGACAGGCTCTGCACAATCTTAAGTGGACTTTCAGTTGCATGAGTGTAGCCACGTATTTGTAATAAAATTATTTGCATCACATTTACTTTTTCTGGAACCCTACCATTAGATAACACATGTAAAAGCTGCTATTTACTTTCTAGTTATTTCAATTCTGGAAGAAAGTAAAAGAGGATTCCAAAGGTATATTACAGCACACTTAGAAAAACCTTTAGGTCTGTAGCTCATCAGACTGGCTTTTAAAATATGCAAGCACCTACAGAGACCACCCCAGGTTAAAAGTATCTAAATACTTCATGGTACTTTACTCTTAAATAATGTTTAGAGTTTGTTATCTTTTGTAGACCTTGGAAATCCAATTATTTATAATATCCAGTGACATTTACATTTTGCTAAATATACTCTGCTTGTAATAGAACGTATTGTGCTTAGGAAAATGGGTAGAGAATGCCTGGCTCTACATTTGCTTATATATGATGCAAAATACCAGGGTAAACTGTGTTATCTTTTTGTTATAAGTACATGATTTTAAAACCATAATTCTCAAGAGGTATCCTTAATCATTACCATGTAAAATGCAGAATGAGAAAAAGTTAGAGTTGAAACCATTTGTTGACCATTTAACTTTAGGCTATCAAATCAAATATCCATTCAAGTTTATTGGTATCTTAAAATAATACCATTCATTTCCATGCCAACAGCCACAGAGTGTTTGGTTTAGTTTTTGAGACTGATTGAAAGTAGATTGTAAAGTTGACCTATTGTGTTAAGCTTATTTACACAAACATAGTGTCTTGGAAAATAAACTCTGGAAGTGCATAGCAGTTGAATCCCAAGGTATTTTACATCCCGAGTTTTCTAATGTCTACTTTACTGAGATCTGTCCCATACAGAATCTCAAGTTTACCATAGTTATCTTATGTAAGAGAAAAATCACCTTAAAAGTTAATTATTCCAAAATTTGAGATGAAATTTATGACTTGCTTATAAAGAAGAACTTGCTTTTAATTGATTTGAAGAATTTGCCTATGCAAAATAATTTGTTAGTTTTAACATATCTATGAAACAATCAGATGACAGTTTTTCAGATTCTTGAAACGCTTTCCTTACAAAAGTTGAAAATAACATTTCTAAGATGTAATCAGTACAAAAAGCCAAAAATGTGAAAAAAAAAATACAATTTCAGTGGAAACGCAAAAAAAATCAATTTGGGTACTGGATAGTGACAAATAGATTGTTTAAAATGAATCTGTATTTATTCAAGGGTTAATCTTGATGAGTGAACATTTAAAAGCCCTTCCTGATACTCCATCCTCTTCTGTTATTCTTAAGTAAGCAGCCTATGATGTATCATTCTCCCTCCTGATTCCTCTTTCCCATCAAAATGCGAACTTCCCTGCTGTCGCTGAGTGACGCGGGGCCAATAATACTGGGAGGGCGGGTAGGGCCGAGGGCACGTGCACCAGAAACACTTCCTAGAAACAGCAAGTACGCTGCTCAACCCTGCCTGAACTTTCCCCGAAAACACAGCTCGCTGACAGAGCGGCATCCCTGCTGGGTGGATCCTGCAACTCCTAGAGGGAATGGCACTTCTTGTTTTTAATTAGCAAGGTGAAAGGTGAATTAAAACTAGCTGTTTGGCAAGTCAGTGCAAGAGGCTGACTTCTGAGAGGCTAGAACGAGCCAGAAGAGAACAGGAGCTCCACGGGGGAAGGCAGTGGGTGTACTGGGGTGGTTGTTTTTTTCTGAATGAACCGCTTGCAGAAGTGACTAAAAAAAAAAAAAATACAGTTTCTTCCTGAATCCACCGGCATAGTGACTGAAGAGAGCCCTAGACAGGACATGGCTCTGAAGACTCACTCCTTGGAATGTCCTCTTGCTCCCGGCTTATAAACAACTGTCCTGGGGAAAGGCAAGTTTTACGTATCCAAATACAGCCTGACAAATGGCACTTTGGAACTGTGCTTTCTGATGACAACGCGTTCGATTTCTGACAAAGCCTCTCTCGCACGCTGCGCCTGGAGGGGAGTCCTAAGTAAAACTCACCCCGCCTGAAAGTGAGGATCGCTGGCGGCAGGCAGGCAGCATGGCATCTGCCGGGTACCTCATCACCTGGCTCCTGTGGGGCTACTTGCTGGAGCTCTGGACAGGAGGTCACACAGCTGACACCCCGCACCCCCGCTTACGCCTGTCACATAAAGGTAGGTCACCTTTTCAGATCCTTTTGTTACAAAAAAATGAGAAAAAAATTAAAGTCATTTATTTAACGTTGATCTTTGGTCTTCCCAGACCCTTAACATACACCTGAAAAAAATGATTGCAACACTGACCGAAGCTTCTAAGTACCTCTAATGAATAGGTCATACTTAACCCCAGCTTAAAATAGTGTAAAATCACAGGCTAACTTTAGAGATGTTATTTTTGTCTTGTAAATATTAGGTTTTGTTAATAAGTTCACTCACTAGCAGACATAACAGAAGAGGGTAGGAAGCAGGTAGTAAAGAGCCTTGAGGGGCTGAATCCACCAAGTTAGCAAAGGGTATTTAAATACCAATTTATGCATTTTGGGAAGCAAGGACGTTGGGGAAGGACTGCAGAAATAGAGGTGCAATTGGTTTTCTGTTTTGTGTTGTCCATAATGGGGATGAGAGGAGGAAAAAAGAAAACTCCTGAGACTCAAAATGATTCCTTGCCCATGATAACAAAGTCATCACCGTGTAATTAAAATGACTAACAACTGTTATAAATGAGCTTTCTAGTTGAATTGATTATTAGACATTTTTTTAATGTGTGGCAAAAAAAATCTGTTAGCAATCCTTGTGAACTGATTAAAGTGTTAGATACTATTTACTAGCATCTATTCTTTTTAATGTAAATTCATATTGCTTAACTGAAGATCCATCTTTCAGAGAGCGCTTAAATATTTTATTCTGCAACCATGTCTTGTAAGGCAGCATTTAGTCATAAATGATTAAAAGGTAGCTTTTGCATCAGGACCAGTAAAAGCCAGTCATGAATAGGTTTGACGACTCTTCCTGTAAACAAACAAACAAACAAACAACAAACAAAACCCACACTCAAAGTGACTTTGCTGACTTAAAAGTAACTTGGAATAAATTTTCAGGAAAGAAGTATTTATTATCATTAACCACTGAGACAGATAATAGATGGAATAGTGAGAATTACATAAAAAACATTTTTCAGTTGTGTAAGCTTTTAAATTGTCCCCACTGTAGAAGGAAGTCTGTATTTTTAAAATATGAGTGTAATCTTTACCAGAAGGAGAAACAAAAAGGGAGGGCTCAAATTTATGACACAGTTTTTTTTTTTTTTAATTGACAATCATCAGTAGATTGGACTATAGAAGTTTCTCATTTTTAGAACAGCTGTAATCTAGGGGTATTTTCTTAGTTTAAATAGATTTCCTATAGTACTCCCCAGTAGATAACATAAATTTAAGAAACGCATTGACACTGAATTTGTAAAGTATTTAAAATATAGTGCCTAGAATTAGTATAATTCATTTGATTTGGGAAGATGTATCATGGTATGTATCAAAATACATATTCCTAAGAAATTAAGATCAAATATATCTAAATGTAAAAATTTGATGTGATGGAATATGGACACATAAGGATGTCAGGAAAAAAAACCATAATAATGGATTCTTTTTCTTAGGTACACAAACGGATAAGCTGCCAGTTTGGGCAAGCTGCCATTCTGCTATGCATGGTATCAACCTTTTATACCTCATTACTAGGATACTTGTTTTTTGATAGCTCAATATCAGTATGTTTCCAAAGATACCTCATTTTAATATTTCATTGGAGAGCTTCTGATTTAGTCAGTGCATACCGAAACTCTAATGCATAATGTTGTCATCAGTCTCGTCTTCACCACATCTCTCTTAGTCAAAGGAATAACTGTAATTGATTTTATGAGTCCCGTTAAGTGGTGTGGGAGGACCACTGCTAGAAGCTATGGGTACACTAGACAGAAAACTCCCGTAAGATTTCCTTTTGGCTTTTCTTAACCTTTTGATTTAAGGGCACTAGCTGAAAATGTGCAATATTGTGCTCTTATGCAGACAGTATAGAGTTACCTGAAAAGAGAATGTTCCCACTTGTTCAGTTTAGTTAGCAAAGTCAGCTAAGAGATCACAGCGGAGATGCAACCGGAAGCAACAAATGCCTCCTGCACCGCAGGTGACTCAGTGAAAGAGAAGCACAGGACTGCCTGAGCAGGGATATTCCATCCCTTCGATACAGTATGAACAGCACATTCACCTCTCTGCACTCGAGACTCAATGGACATTTTAGTGGTGTCCGAAAACTGGGGGCAGAATATTTTAGAGTATACTCTTCTGCTACCTTAAATGATATCCGAAATGGTACAATTTTAGTAGTGAGTAAATTAGGTGATTAGTATTATAAATGAGTGCATGGTCCTTAAAAGTAAGAGACACTACTTGTAAGTAATCTAGCAGCTCTGCACTGCTGCCTGACCCCCAGTGGAGAAAGCCAGTAGGCTCCCTGGAGGTAGCCTACTGGATGCATCCAGGGATTCATTTCATAGCAGTAGTCCATGCCATATTGGAGAAGGACAAGCATCTTTCTTATATCTTCCACTATCAAGATGGTGTCGGAGAACGCAAACCTCGTGTCACTTCCCAAAGAGGAGGAGAAAGTGTCAGTGTCGTATATTTACCAAGCTTGAGTTAAATTATATAAAAATATGTTCAGAAAAAAAAAAAATGCCCAGGAATTGCCCTTTTTCTTTCTCCTCCATCCTTCTCTAACTCTGGAAGTGGCGTGTTCTTAAACACAGCTTGAGAGGAGAAGACCATTAGGACCAAAAGGGAGAAAAGGCAGAGAGGGAGAGAGAAAAGGTAGAAAGTTGGGATCAGATGTGGAGCATGTTTGAGCTTACTCCTCTCTACTCTCCACCCACAGTGGATAATATTGAATTCCTCCCTCTTCTTACGGAATATCCACTCCACCCCAATATTAAGCAAATATGCTAACTTAAGGCAAGCCTTGTAGCTAAAAAGATGAAATATTTGCTCTTGTTGAGGCAATGCATATCTTTTAATGCATTTTATAGGTACAAGATAAATTGGGTTGACAAATAAAAACATACAAAGATAAAAATGGCAAGATTCTGCCCTGCCCTGTAAGAATTTTCAGTCAAGATTTGAGTCCAGATTAACTATATCAGACAAGAATGTTAAAATTTATGAACAGTTAAGAATTTATAGCCAACTTTATAGCCAGTACCCTAAAGAGGGTAGTTTGGGTATAATTCATACAAATTTATAATATTCTACTACAAGGATTTCTTTGAAAAGTAGCTATGCTCCTCATGACAGAAATGAAGGAAAGAGAGAAGAGAGGGAGAAGTGTCCTGGTGGATTCAGCCACTTCCCTCCGTTGAAGTCCATTCTCTCCTTATCTTTCACCATCCCGCATTAATGAGGTTACAGGGAAGATAAAAATAGCCTTCTTGATAATGGAGCTCAAAGAAGAAAAAAACAAATGAGGAAAGCCCATGTCAAAGAAGGAATCCCAATGCACGTGGAAAGCCCCAGAAATCCAATCGAGGGAGGCTCCAGATAGGGTAGGTGTTCAAAGACCCAGTGAGGAACTTCCCAATTGCAGAAGCCAAGGAGAATGGCTGATGATAAGCAGAGGATGTTCTCCCAGGATGTTTGATGAAAAGATAGCTAAATAAAGGCGTGAATATGGCAGAAGATCATTGCTAAAATATGTTGATATTATAAATGTAGATTTGAACATTGAATACATATCCACACATATAGAACGTGGGATAGCTAGTGTTAATTAGTCTATCTGTATTTGAATATTGTAACCAATTAAATACAGATTTGTCATAGTTCAGAAAGCTCAGATTTGAAGTCAGAGGTCTCCAGCTCTAATTCTTCCACTTATACTAATGGTAATTATCTGTGCCTCAGTTTCCTTAATTTGAAAGTAGGGGTAGTACTGGTATTTTCCCTGTATATCTCACTGGGTTTTTGAGAGGATCAAAATGGAACAATAATACTGTAAAAGCACTTTATAACCTAAAAATTATTTTATTAATGTTTCCTGAAGACTGATAGAAAATGAGAAGGTTAGAAGGAATCATGTCCTAAAGAGAAAAAACTCTTGGAAATGGCTTGAGTTTGGATATCAGTAAGTCCTAGAATGATGCTAGTATAGACGACAGCGAAACTTGCTCTTGCTTTGCATAAAATGTGTGATTTATCCTGATTGCATTCACTCCAAATCCCATTTCCATACCTTTGACCTCTAGTTATAATAGTTTAGAAGATAATTACATCATCTGTGCATTTTCCAAGATTCATGGCCAGTATTTTTGTAATAGAAGTGTGCATATATCTGTTTATTTTACATACTCACTTTTCACCACACATTTTAGAATTTTTTTCAGTTTACATTAAAAAAATTGAGATAGAATTCTAGAAGAGCGCAGTGATAAATAAGTTTTGAATGATCATCCTGGAGGCTGTGGTATTTATATTCTATCCAGGGCCAGTTTTATAAAGGCAGTGACTGAGCCAGTTTTTCGTGAACCAGCTCATAGCTTGGGTTTCTCAGCCAGTAACTAGGTATGATCAATGGTGACATTAGTCACACATCCCTGTGTGGTTAATAAATAAAAACTGGTCATAAGGCATGATTCATAAAGAAAGTAGTTAGATAGGACCCAGGGGTAAACACAAACCTTACTGCCCAGATCTCCATGAGGGGGAGTCAGTGAGAATTAAGTGGTGGATTTATTAAGAAACAGTTTATATTAAAAAAAAAATAAAAAGCCACTGGGTAACATGAAAGGAATTACAGTATGTTTTGTGGAGTTTAGTTTACACAGAATATACTTTCTATAGAGGAAGTCTATGTAAGGATTTTAGATAACAGTATTTTTTGTATTTTTATATCTGCTACATAGAAATATTGCTCGTGCATCACAGAAATGCATCCGGAGACACAAAAGCTTCCGAATGGTTCTATGAATTATTCGGTTGTTTTTTTTTTAATAAATTTATTTTATTTTATTTATTTTATTTTTGGCCGCATTGGGTCTTCATTGCTGCACGCGGGCTTTTCTCTGGTTGCGGTGAGCGGAGGCTTTCTCTAGCTGTGGCGAGCGGGGACTACTCTTCGTTGTGGTGCACAGGCTTCTCATTGTGGCGGCTTCTCTTGTTGGGAGCATGGGCTCTAGGTGCGCGGGCTTCAGTAGTTGTGGCACACAGGCTCAGTAGTTGTGGCTCATGGGCTCTAGAGTGCAGGCTCAGTAGTTGTGGCGCATGGGCTTAGTCGCTCCGTGGCATGTGGGATCTTCCCGGACCAGGGCTCGAACGCATGTCTCCTGCATTGGCAGGCGGATTCTTAACCACTGCGCCACCAGGGAAGCCTGAATTATTCGGTTCTTATCTGTATGTTGAGTATGACAGTGAGAACACAGTTATCTTTAGTATAGAAATAGGGTGAGGGAAGGTCAGAGTTAGGAAAAGCAATAAATGAACTGGGCCAATTTTGGACCAAAAAATAATTTAGTCACATAAAATCATTTCTTAAAAGTTTTGTGAGGACTGTGTTCTATCCATAATATAGAACCAGTGCTTGTTCTTGACTAAAAAATACATGCAACAGTCATGTTGTCACAATGGAATATTCTTGTAAAAATTTATGTTCCTATATTATTTTGCTGTCCATGTCAGATTTGTCATTTAACGAGGGTATTTCATAGAGACCGCCTATCTTTCTGTCTGGTATGAGATCACTTGGTGGCCCCAGTTCTACGACCACATAATAAAGCACCAAACATCAAATTGGTCATTGCTGGTGAAAATTATTGTTAACAATCTGCTGAGTCAGTTTTCTTTCATCAAAGATATCTACTGGAATCATCCTGGGGAGTTCTGAGTGGGAGAGCGTGCAAAGATTTACTCCTTTATCTTGTGTCTAAGACTCTTCTGTGGTTTAGTAGAGGAATTCAGTCTGCAGGAATCCAGAAACGGCACTTTGCATGCATGCATGCCCCTTCATACATAGCCACCGCGGTATTTAAGTGTTCTGGTAAGTTCAGTCTCAGAGAATTTAAAAGAAAACAAAACTGAAATTATACCGCTTACAACATTTTCCCAAAAGGTGCAAAGTAAAGATTTCAGTTATTCTCTTTGTTTCAATAGACAAGGCCAGATGCTGTTAGTAGTCTTTAGTACAACATATGACACTTTGGAATATTATATACATTGTACAAAGGATGATGATTATTTTAATAAAGAATTTTTTCACGGTATGGTTTTAAATAACATTTGAAGCATAAGGGAAACTATCAATGTCATTAGTTATTCCTTGGGCTTAAGCAAGCATTATTCTTTGTACTCATGATAAGGATGATGATGATAAGACTAGATATTTTATCAGCTGGATTTTCTGAACTGTGAAGGAAAAGGATATGTTAATACCCCATTTGAACCAAGTGTTACAATCTCTGATATTGGAGAACATTTTCTGTCAAAGAATGTGATGATTTCAAGAACAGAAATGTCTGTGGAATTGATAACTTGATTTCCTGTTGCCCTGGTGGTGGCCAAAGCAATTGATTACTCAAGAAGTTTTCAGCCTGCCTTGGGTCTAATACCTAGTTTAGGATATTCCCACCATAAGGCCCCATTGTCCTGGTAACCTTGACTCTATAACTAGTGTGGAAAAGGAAAAGAGAAATTCATGACTTGCCTGGTTTCTGGGGCTTAGAAATATATTTCTACTTCTGTCTTTAGTCATCACTGCTTTCTGCTCAAGGACTTAGCTCATAGCCTTGGCACAGTAGGTGTAGAAAAGTAGTTTAGGCCCAAGTTTTACAAAACACTCTCACATTCTAATATCAATAGCCTAAAAGCTCTAGACTTCGGTTGAGGCCTACCTAATCTGAATGTTGCTTCCGGCTGTACGACATGAGCAAGTTACTTATTTTCTGAGTATGAATTTTCTCATCTTTAAAATGGGGTAGTTTGCAACACCCTGAAAGAATTACATGAGATAATGCGAATTCGTGTGGTAAATACTTTAGCCTTAGGAAGCTTTTCATAAATTACTCCATGAATCAGAAGAGATCCAGGGAGAATTAGCCTACTCTGGTTCCCTTTTTTATTCTAAAAGCAATCATGAGTTAATTATTAACTTAACAACTTAAAATAAGGGAAAATCTTTAGTCATCAGTTTTTTACTTGAGAGCAAAGATTTTTAAAAAATGAAATCCAGCTCTTATTGGAGTAGATGACTAGAAGTAACTAGGGATATTGGTATCTCTCATGCTTGTAAGTTACTGTAAGATTATTTTGTTGATAATTTAGGGAAAGTTGGAACTTTATCTGATGGCACCTTGGAGACAAGAGACCAAAGCCATAAAATAAACAAAAGTCACTAACAAAGGTAATTGTAGGCCCGGCTTTGTAAGGCACAATAGAACAGATATTACTAAGACCAGATCACACTGTCAAAAGTTAAACCAGTGTCCTGTAAGCAATCAGCCCAACATGCATTGTTTGCTTTGAAAGAAAGCTTTCCATTCTGCCTTCCCCTGGACCCACACACAGGTAAGGTATCTGCCGCAGAGCATGGTTCCTTACCCTTAGTAAGTGTTCAATCAATGCTCATTGACTGGGTATATGAATAAAACAGAATGATTTAGAGCAGTGTTTTTTAAAGAAATGTCTGATTCCAGGGGTGGGGTGAGGAGTACCAAGGAAACTAAGGAATCATGAACAACTATTTATGGCTCCTTTGGTAAAACATACATGAAGAGGACGGCTGGGGCTTTCTCTGCCTATTCACCTTCCTTCCCCTCAGCGCTGCATTGTGTGAAGCAGCTGGGGCCACCACACACCCTCCTGACAGGTCAGCCATATTCTCTCATCTATAATCAGTCTTCTTTTGAAAAAAAACAAAAAAAAACTACTTGTTGATGCTCTCGTCATTCCTGGATGATCACCACAACGCCTTCCTTTTCTTCTCTTCTCACTTCTTTCTTTAACTTCTCCTCGGTGTTGTGTCACCACCACCCCACCTCTTTTTGTCTCCACCTTGCTTCTTTCCAAAGAGAGATTTTGATTTCTTCCCTACCTTAAGCCGAAAGTGAAATTAAAACATTTTAAGTGAGTGCTATCTATTTATTGGTCCTCAGTTTACCTGAGTATTTCTTTTGTTGTCTCATTCAACGAATAGAAGACATGACTTTTGAATGTAAAAGAAGTTTAACTGCGTTCATGAGGCATTCAAAATTTGTTGAAATTCATGACTTAGGAAATAATGAAATATGAAATAAATAGCTTATGAGCCACGTGGACAACTTGTCCTGTTTGTCTAGCCTGTGTTTCCAGTGGGAGGCTGATGTCCCCAGCACCATGGCAGTGTGGGGACTGGGAGGGGAGACTTAGGGTCCTGAGAAGGACAGAGCAGGGCCTGCCAGCCTGTTCCCTTTGTGGCTAAACTTGAGTTAAGTGTAAGAATATTATTTATATAAACCTATCTATTTCCATGTAGTTTTGCCTTGTTTTCTCTGAGTTAACGATTTTTAACTCATTGAAACCAGAATAGACAGGGGGTTTTGTTTACAGGATAGAGCAGAAGAGTAGCATCCCTAAGGATACGTCCCAGTGCTGATTTTAGGTGGCTGGACTCACTCCAGAACCAGAAAAGAACAACAGCAATGAAAATGGGAATAAAAAAGGGAGAAAATAAGGTCAGCTGGGGACAGTGACCTTTTCCCTCCTGACCAGTTTCCTCTCAGGAAATGATGGGAACCGAGGAGAGCTTTAAATTCAAAGCTCGAGATACACTGTGGAACTAAAGCTGAAGAGGAAATGTGCTGACAGCCTTGCATGTAGCTGTTCACTCCTGCTGATTACTTTTTTCCTAATCCTGAGTCAAAAATGTATTATGGTCCATGTGATTTCGGAGATCGTTTCCAATTCTAGAAGTGTTAGGACTCTTTTCTTCTCCTCACCAGACCTCCCAGTGTGTCTAGTTTCTCCAGAACACTTTGAACATTTTATTAGGAGACAGCATGTTCTAGTGGGAAGAGTATGTATGGATTCACAGTTTAAAAATCCCAGATTTGAATCTACAGCTTATCCTATTTGATGCCTATTATTCTTGCTAAATTATTGAACTTCTGAGGCTTCCTCTCCTCATAAGTACACAGAGTCTAATTTCTATCTCGTGATTGTTGTAGAAAATTGAAATGTACCGTGGAGATGTAGGATATTGTATAATAACGGCTTATAACATTCTCTAAGTTATGTAATTGTCTTTCACTGTATTTTAGGATCCTTGAGGGCAAGGAGTAGTCTTTTGGTGAGACCCTTGTGGACAGAATAAAATGACTTAATCAGATCATTCCTAAAGGCTGGGTGTTTAGTATCTACTGAAAAAAAAACAGAAGAAAACTTTCTCTTGTTGTTTTTGGCTCCCATGTCATGGTCAGAATGACAAAATAAAGGCTTATTTCTTTAAGAGGTAGAGCTAATGCTGAGTAACTAACCTGAGAGAGCCTTAGTTGAAGTTCACTGCAGAGGAGACGATGCTACTTGTGATTTTCTTCTGCTCTTCTTCCAGAGGAGGGGCAGGGAGGAGGTTGAGCTGGGATTAAGCCAGTGCTGTACAAAGTGTCCTGGTCTGGCAGCATCCGCATCCCCTGTGAGCTACTGAATTAGGTTTACTGAGTCAGTAATTCTGGGGCTCAGGAATCTGTGTTTGAACAAGCCCTGCAGGGGATTCTCAATGCACATTCGAGCATGAGAAACACTGGGCTAAGTGTTTGGGATGTTGCTACAAAGGAGCCTCACTTTCATATTAACGTTTTCATTTCTTTCCCCCCTTCAGATCCATCACCCAGGCTAAGGTGTCATTTATTTAAATTTCCAAATTACAGCCTTGGTCTTCATACATATATTTAAATTCATAAATATCTAACTATTATACCATTCTCTACCTATTATTTTTTCTATTAGGTAAGATATATGTATAGTGTATATAGTTATTGATAATAATTTAACATATAAATTAAATTTGTTTTTAATGATTATTCGTGGTGTAAATTGTGACACATGGTGCTATCATCGAGTTCAGATAAGAAAACATTTAATGTTGATGGACTGTGGAAAAGCATTTTGTAA
This sequence comes from Eschrichtius robustus, assembly GCF_028021215.1. Taxonomy (NCBI): domain Eukaryota; kingdom Metazoa; phylum Chordata; class Mammalia; order Artiodactyla; family Eschrichtiidae; genus Eschrichtius; species Eschrichtius robustus. Next base: position 49,750,460 of record NC_090831.1, on the reverse strand, counting down.
GATTCCAGGTGTCCTTTACCTCTCAATGGGAAGTTTTCTTGGACTAATGAAGTTAGCTGCACTTCATTCCTCAGCTACACATCCTAACCTTTCCCTTAAGGGATACAGAAGTTTCTATATCTTTTTAATATTTATTCATTCAATCATTCACTTATTCCATGACTATTTGTTGACCTTCTTCAATGTATTAGATACTGAGCATCATGCTAGGAATTTTAGAATAAAAAACGCAGTTTTCTAAATGAAATGTGGTATCCTGGGTGGTATCCTGGCACAGCACAAGAATATTAGGTAAAAACTAAGGAAATCTGAACAAAGTATGGGTTTTAGTTAATAGTAATGTGTCAATATTGGTTCATTAACTGTGACAAATGTACCACACTAATGTAAACTATTAATGATAGAGGAAACTGGGCTTGGGTATATGGAAACTTTCTATACTAGCTTCACAACTTTTCTGTAAATCTAAAACTATTCTAAAATAAGTTTATTAAAATACACACACACACACACACACAGTGCCTCTACCCAAACCCTTTCTCCAAGAAGCTTAAGGTCTAGTTGTAAAAAGAGACAAGTCATGATAAAGCAGGATGTTTTTTATACATACTAAAGGTTAGAACAAAGTGCTATGGAAACATAGAGTTGGGAATGAAAAAAACAGAGCTCAGCCTTGGAGATGAATAGGAGGAGACCGGGTAAGAAGCAATAAGCAAACTATCTATATGTCTTAGGCTGTCTTGCCACCATGCCTGCCATCCTTCCACTGCCATCCCCTCTGCATACAATGCACTGTATCCTCCTAGAAATACAGTTAGCCTTGAATATCTAATTAACTGAATTCCATTGTATTCATAGCTTTACTACTGGTAGAATCATGAATGCTCTTTACTCATGTTAAGTTGGCCTCATTTCTATATGACTTTAAGGAATTGTCATTTTCTTTGTATGACTAATATATGATTAATGCACATTCATGGGTAGATTTTGAAAGTTTTGAAGGCAAGTAGGTTGCATTTTATTGTTTGAATCCTTAGAATCTAACAAATTTAAGGTACTTAATAAATTTATCTTACCTATTTCGCTTAATGTAGAGAATTTCATTATGTCTCTTCACATTAGTATTACCAATCTTAATTCTTTTGTCCGATGCCACATGTAGCTAGATTCCTAAAAAAGATGACAGAAAATGAGCTGATGGAAATCAGGAAAAAAGATGGGAATACTTCTCTTCTGCCCCTGCTCCAAAATGTTAGGCCCTAGTTTGGCTTCAGGTTTTGTTACAAAAGCTATGATGAGAAATCCAGAACGTCTACAAAATTTTTCAGAAAATATCCATATTTTATCGAAAGAGAGTGTGAAGCTTTTGCAGAGTGGTTTGAGTTCATCTGGGCCATTACATGATCAATGTCCCATTTCAATCTCCTTTTCTTCCCATTTGCCCCTGCTGTGATCTTCCAATGTCCAATGTAGCATTTCATTCATGTCTAGAGTGATGAACGATGAAGAGAGACAACTAATGCATGAAGTCAGTGACAAAGCAGAAAGCAAAGGGGGGGCTTTGAAAACGTAGCAACGTATCCTACACCATTGTTTTTGAGGAATGCCCTAAATGACCAAAAGCAAGAATGCTTTTTGTTTTTATCAGTTTATCCCTGTGAGAAGGTTGTTTTACGAATAATTTGACCATGCTGCCTTTTTGTTTTGTGAATTTATCATTTAAAAGCGTAACTGTAGGTGATGATATTGTGAGAAGAATAAGCAATAGTTACCAGTTTTATAATTATGGTTAGTTATTGTAAGGTATTTTCCAAACCAAGTTAATTGGGAAAGAACCAATGAAAAATTTACCTAAGATTTTATTATGTATAAGCCTTATAAAAATTGACAATATATTTTGAAATGTTGTATCCTTGAGTGTTTTGTTTTGTTTTTAGCACCGTATGAATTCATCAGATATGATACACCTAACATAAAAGAGGAAATTAATGGACATAAACAGAAATGTTATAAGTAAAGTTAATTCAGGAGAAAGCACACATTTGTCACTGCCCCTTACTACTCTAAGGAGAAAATAAATATGGAAATGGGAGGTGCTTGATTATTTTATTTTTAGAAACTAAATCCAGTTGTCAAAATCAATGTGTAGAAAATAAGATCATTTTGATTGTTTTAAGCAAGGCAAAAATATATGTTTTGTAAAGAAAACATTAGGAAAAGTAATGGAAAAGAAAAATTGAAATAGCTCTATCATTATTGATGAAACTGATATAGCTAATTTTTCCTTATCAAAAGCAAAGTAAAAAAAAAAAAAAGAAAAGAAATGCAAAAGAAATTTCAACTTTGACATTACCACAATGCATAAATGCTACACATATTTCAGGTCAGATGAATGATATCTGACGGATACTTTACAATTGCTTAGAATGTGTACTAGAATATTGAGCTTGCTGGCAGTTTAAGGGTCTGCATAAACTTGAGTTAACCATATGGTGTATTCTTAGAATAGTCATACCACCCCATGTTTAAACTTTAAAAAGAAAAAAATATTTTTTTCAAAGTCAAATGTTAGAATTTTAGTTGTTGGCATGTTCAACTACCCATATAATTGCACCGTCCCATTAATAAAGGAACACAGAATACTCCCTTTTTGTTCATCCAGAATGAAGAAAAAGAAAAGATAGGACTTTGAAGTACTGGAATGGATATGATGAGCCACGCAAAAATATCAGTTTTATTACTATATTGTTCCAGTTATGGGAAGTTAATATGTTCAAACTTCAACACCTTAATATATTTTGACTTCCTAGTAATTCCCCAAAGTAAAATTCCCTTGCAATAATATTTAGATAACCATAGAAAGAAGAAAAGTATTACAGTTAAGTCAATTATACTTATAATTAAAAGACTATAATTGTATCTTTGTCATTATAATTCTCAGAAATAAGACAAAAGTTATGTACTGGGCACTGCTTTTGACAGATTTTTTTGCCAAATGTTTTTTACTTGCTCCAAAATGTGTATTCCCAAACTGAAGCCTGACATATTTTAGGATTGTAGAAGAGTTTTTCATATCTGGAGAAAAAATTGGAAGTCTCTAAGGCTTCAATAAAATTGAACAAGAATAAAAATGAAAAATAAAATTAGAAAATTGATACTAATGAGACAGTCCACATGCAAATCAAGCAGTAATCACTCAGAAACACATTAGATGCCTATTATCATATAGGTCTCAGGAGATGTAAAATAAATAGAATACTAGGATTTTATTATATGCAGTTATGCTTTGGAATATGTGATTATGTTTACTATGCATTTACATTTCTATATTAGTGGAATATGTGACAGCAATTTTTTTTTTAGATTGGAAATGCCATTTGTCCTTTTTAGTCTGCTAATTTATACCCCCTACGCAGTTAGAACAGACATTGATATTGCTTAATTTTTGAATGTCCAGAATACTGGTAATATGAGAAAATATATACAGAATTTGTCATTGGTTAAGTTTTGCTCTTGATGGAATAAAACTCTTGCCAGCAAAAGCAGTGCTGGAGGAAGCAGTCTCCCCGTGAATGGTTTGTGCGATACTGTAATTTGGTTGCTGACAGCACTGCTGCATTTCACTTCTCCGGCTCCCCCAGCTAGGCTCCAAGTTTCCATTCACACTGCTAGCCACTGAAATTTCCCTTTGTCTTAACTGAAGATTTTTTTCCTCTTCACAAATAGGCCCAGCTGCTACTGCAGCCGGTTGCCCACACTCCCCCATACCGCTCTTGCTGAGGATGGCAGCCAGAGTAAAGAATAACAGCTGGGATTGGCTTACTTTGGCATCTAAATAATTTGGGGTGGGTCCATTCCTAACTTTATTATTTCATTTAATTTGCTAATCTTTCCTTCTGCTGAACTTTTAAAAAATTGGCAAATGATGTTTTTCCAAAATGTTTTCCTCATCTGGATGTGGCTCTTTTATACCTGGCTGCCGAAAATGATTCATTTTGCACATTGTTATTTTTTCCACTTCTGGGCACCATTTAGAAAACAAATGCAGCAGAAACTAATTTATTTACGTGATCTTGGAAAAGTTACTTAACTTTTTCTGACTGGAAGAGGTGGGTGATAAATAGCACCTATGTCATTGATTGTCTTTGATAAGGATTAAATGAATGAACATTTGAACCATGTAGAACAGTGATAGAAAGGCAAAGAAAGAGAGAGGGAAAGAGAGCAGACGAGAGCACATGAAAGCAAGAGTGGAGCAAGAAGGAGGGGAGTGAGAAAACGAGGGAAGGAAAGGAGGAAGGAAAAGGGAGGGAGGGAGGGAGGGAGGGAGGAATCATTGCTGGAACGCAGAAAAACCAATAACTCTACTTACTCAATTAAGGCATGTATTTGGCACTTAGCATTTTATATATCTTATTCCATGTTCCTTCCCCCCAAAATCAATAATTAGGAAAAGACTGGAGTTTAGGAAAGCTTGTGGAATTTTACCCAAATCAGAGAATTTTATTGAAGGTGGGAATTTTAGTGACTTAATTGTATCTGTGGCATCCGGACAGGTGGTCAGACACGTTTTTTCATTTGAATTTGTACATCTCATGGAAAGGGAAATAACTGCCTGATAAGAAGGTCCGTTCCATTTTTGACTGTTCTGATAAGGAGAAAGTGTTTACATACCTAATCCCAAATCTGACTTACTGTATCTCCCACGTTTTAGCCTTGGTTCTTTCCACTAATGCCATAAGGTCATAAGTCATAACAGACCTCCAAATGTTTCAAGATAGTTCTCATGCCCTTTGGTCGTGGGTGAATATTCCTCATGCCATGTTTGTCCTGACTGATACCAGCATTCTGATCCGGCGCCTCTTTGTTAATTTCCGCCTTAAAATCAAGCACCACAATCAATACTCAAGAGATCCCTGACTTGGTCACAGAATTGTGGTGCTAACTGGTGACTTTATGTATTAAAGCCACCTGAGTTGACAGCAGCTTATTTGACAAATATGCCAGCCTTTTGGTTTGTGTTGAAATGACTGTCAGTTTTTCCAAGGGTTTTTCACATAGACTCTAAGCCAGCTCTTTCCTTTATTTCACACGTGTGGTTTATTTGTTGAAGTTAAGGAAAACTCTCTCCTACCCTCTCCAGTGTAGAATGTGGCTCAGAGCAGAGTAACAGCATGTGGTGCCCTGGACAAGGACGTGGGCTCTGGAGTGAAACATTCCTAATTTCAGACTATTTCTGCTGTTGTGTGTTCTCACTTAATTTAACATCTGTGTCCACATTTATTGTCTTTAGGAAACTAGCTAGTTAGGAAAGATGAAACTTGCATTCGTTGTAGAAATTCTTTTATTTTAAAATTTAAAACTACACATTGAATGGGCTCGTTCTAAAATGTCAGTATTTGGAAGAAGTGTAATGCACATAAAAGACAATTTTTAAATTAGAATATATAAAATGTATGCTTTTGGCTTTCAGGGATGGTGTACACCAATAAATGTAATTGCTGATTTTCTTTATAAATATAAAATAATTTGTATAATTATAGTAAATGAAAGGTTCATTTGAAATTCTTTAATATGAAAAAATTAAACAGTCTTTCTTCACTGCTAAAATAAACAGGAGACTTTTAAATGTCTTAACAATTTTTATTTAAAAAGAATCTGGAATGGTCACCACAACAGAATGGCAGAATTAAAATACCATCATAGCTGTGATTGCTTAATTTTGTAACTTTAATTTGCTGTCATTTTGTAGATTTGCCAGTCTCTCTGGGTATTTGTAGAATGTCCTGTGATTTGAAAAACGAGGCATATGATTTTTCAGAATAATTTTTTTCATTAACTCCTTGTAAGTCAAATGGTAAGCTCTAGAAAAATAATTCTGCAGAAGACTTTATATGTTAAAAAATAAGCATCATTAAAATTAAATTTTAAAAAACCTGTATATATATATATATATATATATATATATATATATATATATATATATATATATATATATATTTTTTTTTAAGCCAAACTTACTTGTTCCGTTCTTGTTATAGGATTAACTTTATCAAATGCTCTTTTCCTATATCACTGTATTAGTTTATGACCTGTTTACACTTTTTTGAATGTAGAGGAAGAATGACTCTAAGAATAGCGCTGAGTCAGGTGGTCATCGAGTTCAAAGAACACTATATATTCAATCAATTTATATGCCTGGTCCCACTAATGTTTTTATGGTCCATCTGCTTTATTACAGTAGCCTCCTGACTGATATCTTACTGTCAATCCAATCTACTCCTCATTGGAAGAGTAGATTGGACAAATGGCATTTCCAATCTACTCGTCATATCTTACTGTCAATCCAATCTACTCTTCAAATTTTCACCAATCTACTACAAGCAGAGTCATCATTAAAAATGCAAATCTTACTCGTTTCAACTCCCCCCAATAAATCTTTAATGGAAGAATAGACATGGATTTTTAGAGAAAACACACTCCTGTTGGCATGGTACACTAGGCTTTTTGCGATGTGAACCCTGTTTACTTTTCCCCTTCTTTTTGCTTTGCATCGTTTTTGAGTTCCAGTCTTCAGTGATACTGAGCTCCATGATTTTCTGGCCACCTGTCAAGCTTTTTCTTGCTCTGGACCTTTGTATATTGCTTCTTCGTAGAATGCCTTTTCCTTTTGTCTCCATTCTCCCTTCCTGTGCTGCTTACTCTTAATGTCTGCTCATTTTTAGGACTCAATTTAGACGTGGTAGGCTCTTCCAGTCATCCTTTAACCTCCACAGTACTCCATGCATACTTTACAACAATTATTTACTGTATTACAATTGTCTGTTAATCTATTAAGTTCACTAGGATGAACTCATTAGGAGTAGGGACAATATTTTATTCATCACTATGTCACAAACACATATCACAATATCTAGAAAAGAGTAAGAACTTATTAAATATATGGATGCCTGTGTTGTGTTATGGTCAATCTGTCTTTTCTGGGTGCTCGTTCTACCCAAGAAACACGTGGGAAAAGCTAAACTTCAATGGCACAAAGGAATCTTTCTTTACCCTAGGAGGGCCATAAATAGCCTGTTCCCAGATAACTCCAAATTTATTCACAAATATGGTATCCATAAACTTAATCAATCTTAAGTTGGTGTTATTTTTTTCTTGTTGTGGAAGAATACTTTTTAGGGGCTACTCTACTATGTATGAATTCCAGATCATTGTCTTTGTTGGATAAGATCTACTACATGAAACGACCTTTTAAAAAACCCATCCAGCAGTGATTTATAATTTCCTCTTTCATAAAATCACTTAGTTACCAATGTATCCAAATTATAAACTCTGGTAAAGGAAATGGAAGCTCTTTATATTCTATGACACAGTTATGGAAAAATATTTGCTGCGGTTAGTTTCATCCCTTTATAGTTAACCTCCTAAGGGCATTTATTGGCCCTCGTATATGAAATGGAAATTGGTCATTCTCAAAGGAGGATTATATATATTCGATAAATAACACTGCAAAGTGAAGATTATATAGGAACATCAAACATAAAAAATTTAAAAATATTTTAATGATGAAAAGGAATTTATTGACTATAAAATATTTTAAATTATGCGAAAATATATTTTACACTTTGTATTTCCTATTTAAAATATTCCTAACATATATTTTGGAATTTTAACCAAGATAATGTTTAAGATGAAGAATGTAAAGAGTGTGAATTGGAATTTTTGAAGAATGTTTCCTGACAGAGGTGGGATCTCAGATCTCATCTGGGCCTTGAAGGACAAGTAGGACTTCAGGAAAGAAAGAATGAAGAGGAGGGCATCTCAGGCTGATGCAAAGGCAAAAGTGATGTGGAAGTTGTGGCTTTTCAGGAGAAAGCTGGACTTTTGAAAAAGAACAGGGAATGCCATTGAGTAAGTAGACTGGTGCCATTTTACCAGATACTTTCTTTCTTTCTTTTAGAAGATATAGAAGTGTGACAAATTGTGGTTTTTATAAAATAAAAATTCAAATATAGTTTCTTTTCCTATTCTGGCAAAATGTCCCATCTTAGAACTAGTTACGTCCAACATGAGATGTATGGTGTTTCTATTTGATCTCGAATGTGCTTGTACAAAAATTAGGAAATGCAAAAACAGATGTTTTCTTATGTAAAAGAGGTCATAACATGAACGACAGTTGCCCTTGCTACTTACATCAAGTTTTGTTATAATCCAGATATGTCTATATTGTGTGTCACAATTGCTGCCGTAGTTGGAAATGTTTTTGCAGTATGTATACTCCCATTTGCCAAAAGCTTAAGAAAATAGACTCACACATAATTAACAGCAGCTATTTTCCCCCAACTGAACCTAATGACTGAAATCACAAGTCGTTGGAAAAGGACCCCAACAAATTCACTAGTTCATGGTCTAATTTCTTCAAGGGCATACGTTTAACCTACGACAGCATAGGTACTTACTGAGGACTTTTTTTTTCCTTTGTTAAATCAAGCTAATCCATTTTACTAACTTTAGGCAGGATTGTTTAAAACCATGCCTGATGAAAAAATTCCATTTAATAAATAAAACCCTCTGGAGAGAGAGAGATTCCACAGCAAGCTCTTAATACTGAGCAAAGCTTAGTGTTTAAAAAGTTTATAGCAAACAAGTTCTTTATTATATCTAAGGTAACTCCCCCATGCTTCTTCCATTTAAGACCATTTTCTCTAGTGTCGTGTGGTTCACTTACAATAGAATTGTTTTATAGTTGCTCTAATCTGCCTTTAGGTGGGAAGGTGTGGGTGTATGTGTACAAACCTCTGTCCTTGAGTGTTAAAAACAATGATGGAGATCTATAAAGTGTGGCATTATTAAGTTATTCTTTTTATGACCTTAGAAGTCTCATGTCATTTTCACCTATAAATTGCCTTTCTTTAAAAATAGAAAGAGGCTTCTTCCCCTGCCAGCTTCAAGGAGCCTCCATGTTCACTCACGGCTGCCCACATCATAGTAAAGCCCATCTGAGCCTGTTTTTTTCTCTGAGCCATAGTCTAAGCTCTTATATTTTCCCTACATTTTTCTTATCATCATTGTTTTATTCTCTCTCCACATCCCTCAATGCCACGCTATCTGCTAAGTAGGGGGTTTAAAAACAACCTTATGTGAATTAAATGTTATCCATAATGTAAACTTTATAAACAATATATTCACATTTTAGAAGTGTTTGGAGGCATCAAATCTCAAATTAAGGGTAACAATGGTAGTAATTTCAGGTTACTTGTAGAGATATACGATATATGGGTGTCACAGAAACCCTGAGAACAGTGCTGGACACAGAGAAGGTGCTCAATTGATATTAGCTCCTGTTATTAGCTGTGATGAAGATGGTGACAGTGGTGGTCTTGTCTAAATACGTCAGAGTACGGGCTGTATTGTATTCGTTTGTATTTTCTGCAGGGAATATAGTGCTTTGTTCTATTCATAGATATATTCAGTACATACATTCATACATGTATTCAGTAAGTATGCATTTGATTCAACCACATAAAATCCTCTACTTAAGAATGATAGGAAGTTACTTAGACATTTATGTTTTGTGAAGAATCATTTGAACTGTTTATTAATCTTTGAATTCTTCATTGTTTCATGGTAGAATTGCACATCCCTATCTCCCCTTGGAGGTTAACATGGCTTTGTGACTTGATTTAGTCAGTTAAATGAGGTCAGAATTGACAAATGCCACTTCTGTGCAAAAACCTTCAGAAATTAAGACCAAGAGTGTGATTTGTAACGTTTCCTTATCCAGCCTCAGCAGTCACAAATGCACTTGCCAAGATGGAGGCTCCGGTACCCTGGGTCCCAGACTTACTTGATAAGCAGGGTCCCCCTTGAATACTTGCCTTGGTTACATAAACTGAGCTAGAAATAAACATCTGTTCTTTGAAGCCACTGAGATTCCCGGGGTTTTGGGGTTTTTTGTTTTTGTTTTTTAACATCTTTATTGGAGTATAACTGCTTTACAATGGTGTGTTAGTTTCTGCCTTATAACAAAGTGAATCAGCTATACATATACATATATCCCCATATCTCTTCCCTCTTGCGTCTCCCTCCCTCCCAGCCTCCCTATCCCACCCCTCTAGGTGGTCACAAAGCACCGAGCTGATCTCCCTGTGCTATGCGGCTGCTTCCCACTAGCTATCTATTTTACATTTGGTAGTGTATATAAATCCATGCCAGTCTCTCACTTCGTCCCAGCTTACCCTTCCCCCTCCCCGTGTCCTCAAGTCCATTCTCTACGTCTGAGTCTTTATTCTTGTCCTGCCCCTAGATTCTTCAGAAGCTTTTTTTTTTTTTTAGGTTCCATATATATGTGTTAGCATACGGTATTTGTTTTTCTCTTTCTGACTTACTTCACTCTGTATGACAGACTGTGGGTCCATCCACCTCACTACAAATAACTCAATTTCTTTTTATGGCTGAGTAATATTCCATTGTATATACGTGCCACATCTTCATTATCCATTCATCTGTGGATGGACAGTTAGGTTGCTCCCATGTCCTGGCTGTTGTAAATAGAGCTTCAATGAACACTGTGGTACATGACTAGGATTAATCTCCAAAATTCACAAGCAGCTCACGCAGCTCAATATCAAAAAAACAAACAACCCAATCCAAAAATGGGCAGAAGTCCTAAATAGACATTTCTCCAAAGAAGATATACAGATTGCCAACAAACACGTGAAAAGATGCTCAACATCACTAATCATCAGAGAAATGCAAATCAAAACTACAATGAGGTATCACCTCACACCGGTCAGAATGGCCATCATCAAAAAGTCTACAAACAATAAATGCTGGAGAGGGTGTGCCGAAAAGGAAACCCTCTTGCACTGTTGGTGGGAATGTAAATTGATCCAGCCACTATGGAGAACAGTATGGAGGTTCCTCAAAAAACTAAAAATACAACTACCATACGACCCAGCAATCCCACTACTGGGCATGTATCCTGAGAAAACCGGGGTTGTTTTTTATTGCAGCCTAACCTATCCTCTCTTGACTGACAACTGGCAACACATTTATTTGGGAAGAAAACATTTTTGCTCCTAGACATGACTAAGCAAACTGCTTTTTTCCACACACAAATGAATTATGTTCAGGTGTCACTCCGCATAACTGACTGTGCCATGCCAACTGTCTCTATACTACATGCGGTGAAATTCTTCCCTTACAAGGAAGAAACATAGCATCTGTTGTATTTGAACAGGAAAACAGCTTCTGGCTGGCTGTCCACAGTGCTGAATCGGGAATAAAATCAGTCTGGCTGTTTGTCTCCTGGATTGTAGGACTTTGGAGGAACGTGAGCAGCTAGACTTACGCATATAATTGTTATCTTATCCTCCTTTTTCTCTTGGCTCATGCATTAGAAAGTATAGAGTGAAGTGACAACTTGGGACAGGTATAGTTGTTAAATAATCACTTGGGACTTTCCAGAGCAAACACAGCAACTCCTCTGTCTTATTAACAGCAAGAAAGACTGAAGGGTGGAGAAAATAATCCTCACTTCCACAGACTTGGTAATTCTCTGAGAGATTCAACCATATTTCTGGAATTCTTGTTTCCCTGCCTTTACATATGAATATTGTTTTATATTTTAAATGCTTTAAAAAATGCTGCATCCTTAGAAGTCATTTTTGTTGCCTTTTTTCAGTAAATGATTACAATGAAAATTACATTTCATATTCTCTAATGGTAAGGAGTAGGAAACTGGGATGAAATATGTAGTTTTAGTGACAACTAAGAGAGATATATGAAAAAATATTATTTTCAATTTGTTTACACCATCCTCAAGAGTACTGGTCTTGAGTTTGTTCTTATTTTTTTACATTAGTTTTACTCTCTTGGTGTTAAGAGTGAAAAATTATGATCAAAAGTTGACCTATGGATTGTGGAATACAAAAGACTATTAAATGCAGAAAAAGTACAAATAATCTTCATTCAAAAGCTTTGTTAAGTGTATTAATATGGATTTTTAGGTTTGAATAAATATAAACAAATATATATATTTGTTTATATATATAATATGTATATAAACATATATATAAAAATAAATATATATATATATATATATATATATATTTTGGGGGGGGGGGGACGGTTTTCCTTTATTTTTTTCACAAATTAAGTCAGAGGACCTAGAGACCAGGTGTGTAGCACCGAGTGTCCTGTTGCAGCAGTTACTTCTCAGATACCTTGTCTTCCAACCCAGCCCTCTGACATATCCAGTTTTTTTTTGACAAGTGCAATCATTTCAACAACAGGGCCGTTCAGATCCACTTCATTTATTCAGAAGCTCTTCTGAGAGGATCTCTGCTTGACTGCTTCAAGGATCTCCCTGCTGGTAATGGCTTTTCTGTGGTTATAGAAGGACAGTCTCACTGCCTCCAGGCTAACCCGTTCCAGTTGCTAATCCTTCAGAAAGCCCAGTGCATCCAAGACCCAGGAACACCTGCTGAAGTCTGGGTGGGTTTGCTTTAGGATTTTCCCCATGAAACTAAAATAGGTCTCCTTCTTCCTCCTCCTCCTCTTCCCAAAGGTGGAACTGGCCCATTCGTATTTCTTTTTGGCTGGGATATAAATTGTAGTTTTCTTAGGAAATTGTAGTCCATGAAGTAAATGAAGTGCACATGGAAGGCTTAATCCAAATACATCTAGCTCAGACCACTGGCCTAATGATTGAAATATATATATGCTAGTTGTTGAGTAATACTTTGAATAAAAATCAATAAAGTAGGTTAAAGAAGATAGAATGTGTCAGGGGTTCTGCTTTATATAGGGTGATCAGGAAGAGTGTCTCTGATGAGTGATATTTCAGTAGAGAACTAAAAGAAATATGGAAGCTTAGGAGGAAAACATTATGGACAGAAAGACTGTCAAGTGCAAAGGCATTGAAACTAGAGGGTCATTGATCCATTCTAATAGTGAACTGAGCAGGGAGAGATAGAGGTGAAATTAGTGAGGCAGATGGGGAGCTAACCTGTGGGTCTTGTCTACCATGCTGAAGAGTGGACTTCAGCTGCAGGAATAGGAAACCGTTGGAGTTCTGAGTTACAATGACTTGGTCTGACTTTCAGATTGGAGAGGTCACTGACTATTGGATAAGCAGGTGATAGACTTTAGGGACAAGGTCTGAAACAGAGAAACCAATCTGGAGGCTATTTTAGTAGTTCAGGTAAGGGAACTTGGTGGCTTAGAGGTGAGTGGAATTGATGGAGACAGAAAGAAAAGATGTGGATATTAAAAGTAGATCCAACAGAATTAGCTGATAGATTCTTATGGGATGTAAGAGGAAGAGAGGAGCCAAAAAATGATTTCAAGTGTTTTGTCCTAAACAGCTGGAATTGTGGAGTTGATACTTTCTCATAGGAAATGTTGCTGGAGGAGTAAGTATGCAGAGAGATTGTGTGGTAGCTGAATGGGGACCTGAGGTCAACGGGAGTGATGGCTAAACGTGGGTGGCGTACCACATGCTTGTCTAGTGATGGAATGATCTGGTGAGAGGGAACAATTGATGATGCAAAAGAGGGAAGAAAGTCCTTGATTAGGTGAGAGATGGGATTTATTAAAGCAGAGAAGAGGCTGGGCTGTGACAGGAATGCAGAGGGCAGCAGGGTATAGGAGTATTGATGCAGGGGCTTAGGTAGAATTGATGGTGGTGGAAAAACTGGGGACTTCTCTTTTTACAACTTCTAGTTTCTCACTTATATGTGAAGCCAGGTCCTCCACTGTGGGAGAGGAAGGAGGAAAGGCACGTGTATCATTTTGCTGGGGCTGCCAATAACACATACCACAGACGAGGTAGCCTAAACAACTGAAATTTTTTTCCTCACAGTTCGGGAGACTAGAATTTCGGGATCAAGGTATCGGCCAGATTGGTTTCTTCTAAGCCCTCTCTCCTTGGCTTGGTCATCTGTGCCCTGTGTCTTCACATGGTTTTCCTTCTGTGTCTGTGCCCTAATCTCCTCTTCTTATAAAAATACCAGTCACATTAATTTAGGGCCCATCCTAATTGCTTCATTTTAACTTAATTACCTCTTTAAAGAGCCTATCTCCAAATACAGTCACATTCTGAGGTACTGGGGATTCGAATTTTAACATATAAATTTGGGGGACACAATTCAATCCATAAAAAGGTATTGGAAGTTTGAGGAGAGTATGATATAATTCTCGAGAATGGGCTCGGGACATTTAGGATTGTATGGCAATGTTTCAGTTAATGCTATAAACATGTTCAGTCACAGTCACAGCATTGTAATATTCATAACACTTAAGAAACTCAAGGGATAACTTAAGTTTAAAGTTTTAATAACTCGATTCATGCCAATTAAATGTAAAAACTATTTTCTGTACATATACTCTAGTTGTATAGAAGAGAAAAAAGAAAATAATAATAGTAGCTCTAGATTCCTTTACTATGCATACATATGTTCTAGGTATTTTTGCCAAGTGATTTGCATTTGTTATTTCATAAATTATGCCCACAGAGGGTCAAAATTAGAAAACTAGAAAAGCGGGGGAGATAGGTAGAGTGAACTCTCTACATCTTTCATCCCATGACCTTCAGACTAAAGTCCAGCTTCTGCTACTCTCTACAACAGTCTTATATTCAGTATGAAAAGTCTATGTGCATTCTCTGCTTTGGGTATTTAATACATAATATACATTTTTTTCAAAATTTATTTATAGTTTGTCTTTAAATCCAGATTTAATGTTTTCCACAAATATCTTGATTTTATTTTACGGTTCATTTTAGCAAATTTAAAAATTGTTTATACAAATAGAGGGGAGTCTCTTTGGCTTTCTTAAAACTTATCCATAATCACTCAGTATGCGATGTTTAACTTTATTACTGTAATGTTTAAAATACAGTCGAAAATGAAGAAAACACATAGCAAATATTTAAGTAGGAGACTAACATACATGGTTTCAACATACCTTTTTGTACTATTGATGGGGCATCCTCTGAAACTCATGGTCATGCTATATGATCAAATATAATCAGCAGTGGTTAAAAATGTTACTCAGAATGTTATTTTTAAGAGAGGTGGGACCAATTCTAAGATGGTGGAGTAGAAGGATGTGCGCTCACTCCCTCCTGCGAGAGCACCGGAATCACAGCTAACTGCTGAACAGTCATTGACAGGAAGACACTGGAACTCACCAAAAAAGATACCCCACATCCAAAGACAAAGGAGAAGCCACAGTGAGATGGTAGGAGGGGCGCAGTCACAGTAAAATCAAATCCCATAACCGCTGGTTGGGTGAGTCACAAACTGGAGAACACTTATACCACAGAAGTCCACCCACTGGAGTGAAGGTTCTGAGCCCCACGTCAGGCTTCCGAACCTAGGGGTCCAGCAACAGGAGGAGGAAGTCCAAGAGAATCAGACTTTGAAGGCTAGCAGGATTTGATTGCAGGACCTTGACAGGACTGGGGGAAATAGAGACTCCAATCTTGGAGGACACACACTACAGATGTCCGTAGTGTGTGCATTAGGACCCAGGGGGAAGGAGCAGTGACCCCCTAGGAGACTGAACCAGACCTACCTGCTAGTGTTGGAGGGTCTCCTGAAGAGGCAGGGGGTGTCCTTGTCCCCGTGGTGAGCCACGGGGACAAGGACACTGGCAGCAGAAGTTCTGAGAAGTACTCCTTGGCATGAGCCTTCCCAGAGTCCGCCATTAGCCCCACCAAAGGGCCTGTAGCCTCCAGTGCTGGGTCACCTCAGGCCAAACAACCAAGAGGGAGGGAACTCAGCCCCACCCATCAGCAGATAAGGGGATTAAAGTTTTACTGAGCTCTGTCCACAGCCAGTCCCACCCTTCAGGAAGCTTGCACAAGCTCTTAGCCTCATCCACAAGAGGGCAGACAGCAGAAGCAAGAAGAGCTACAATCCTGCAGCCTGTGGAACAAAAACCACATTCACAGAAAGACAGACAAAAGGAAAAGGCAGAGGACTGTGTACCAGATGAAGGAACAAGATAAAACCCCAGATAAACAACTAAATGAAGTGGAGACAGGCAACCTTCCAGGAAAAGAATTCAGAATAATGATAGTGAAGATGATACAGCACCTCAGAAAAAGAATGGAGGCAAAGATCGAGAAGATGCAAGAAATGTTTAACAAACACCTAGAAGAATTAAAGAACAAACACCTAGAAGAATTAAAGAACAAACAAACAGAGATGAACAATACAATAGCTGAAATGAAAGATACAGTAGAAGGAATCGATAGCAGAATAACTGAGGCAGAAGAACGGATAAGTGACCTGGAGGACAGAATGATGGAATTCACTGCTGCGGAACAGAATAAAGAAAAAAGAATGAAAAGAAATGAAGACAGCCTAAGAGACCTCTGGGACAGTAAATGCACCAACATTCCCATTATAGGGGTCCGAGAAGGAGAAGAGAGAGAGATAGGACCTGAGAAAATATTTGAAGAGATTATAGTCGAAAACTTCCTTAACATGGGAAAGGAAATAGCCACCCAAGTCCAGGAAGCGCTGAGAGTCCCAGGCAGGATAAATCCAAGGAGAAACACGCCGGGACACATAGTAATCAAGCTGACGAAAATTAAAGACAAAGAAAAATTATTAAAAGCAACAGGGAAAAACGACAAATAACATACAAGGGAACTCCCATAAGGTTAACAGCTGATTTCTCAGCAGAAACTCTACAAGCCAGAAGGGGGTGGCACGATACATTTAAAGTGATGAAAGGGAAGAACCTACAACCAAGATTACTCTACAGGGCATCTAATCTCATTCAGATTAGATGGAGAAATCAGAAGCTTTATAGACAAGTCAAAGCTAAGAGAATTCAGCACCACCAAACGAGCTCCACAATAAATGCTAAAGGAACTTCTCTAAGCGGGAAACACAAGAGAAGGAAAACACCTACCAAAACAAACCCAAAACAATTAAGAAAATGGTAATAAGACCATACATACTGATAATTACCTTATATGTGAGTGGATTAAATGCTCCAACCAAAAGATACAGGCTTGCTGAATGGATACAAAAACCAGGCCCATATATATGCTTTCTACAAGAGACCCACTTCAGACCTAGGGACACATACAGACTGAAAGTGAGGGGATGGAAAAAGATATTCCATGCAAATGGAAATCGAAAGAAAGCTGGAGTGGCAATACTCATATCAGATAAGATAGAAGTTAAAATAAAGAATGTTGCAAGAGACAAGGAAGGACACTACATAAGGATCAGGGGATCAATCCGAGAAGAAGATTTAACAATTATAAATATATATGCACCCCACACCGGAGCACCTCAATACATAAGGCAACTGCTAAGAGCTATAAAAGAGGAAATCGACAGTAACACAGTAATAGTGGGGGACTTTAACACCTCATTTACACCAATGGACAGATGATCCACACAGAAAATTAATAAGGAAACACAAGCTTTAAATGACACAATAGACGAGATAGATTTAATTGATATTTATAGGACATTCCATCCGAAAACAGCAGATTACCCTTTCTTCTCAAGTGCACACAGAACATTCTCGAGGATAGATCACGTCTTGGGTCACAAATCAAGCCTTGGTAAATTTAAGAAAATTGAAATCATATCAAGCATCTTTTTTGACCACAATGCTATGAGATTAGAAATGAATTACAAGGAAAAAAACCCATAAAAAACGCAGACACATGAGGCTAAAGAATACATTACTAAATAACCAAGAGATCACTGAAGAAATCAAAGAGGAAATCAAAAAATACCTAGAGACAAATGACAATGAAAATACGACAATCCAATACCTATGGGATGCAGCAAAAGCAGTTCTAAGAGGGCAGTTTATAGCAATACAATCCTACCTCAAGAAACAAGAAAAATCTCAAATAATCTAACCTTACACCTAAAGGAACTAGAGAAAGAAGAACAAACAAAGCCCAAAGTTAGTAGAAGGAAAGAAATCATAAAAATCAGAGCAGAAATAAATGAAATATCAACAAAGAAAGCAATAGCAAATATCAATAAAACTAGAAGCTGTTCTTTGAGAAGATAAACAAAATTGATAAATCTTCAGCCAGACTCATCAAGAAAAAGAGGGAGAGAACTCAAATCACTAAAATTAGAAATGAAAAAGGAGAAGTTACAATGGATACCGCAGAAATACAAAGCATCATAAGAGACTACTGTAAGCAACTCTGTGCCAGTAAAATGGGCACCCTGGAAGAAATGGACAAATTCTTAGAAAGGTATAACCTTCCAAGACTGAACCAGGAAGAAATAGAAAATATGAACAGACCAATCACAAGTAATGAAATTGAAACTGTGATTAAAAATCTTCCAACAAACAAAAGTCCAGAACCAGATGGCATCACAAGTGAATTCTATCAAACATTTAGAGAAGAGCTAACACCCATCCTTCCCAAACTCTTCCAAAAAGTTGAAGAGGAAGGAACACTCCCAAACTCATTTTACAAGGCCATCATCACCCTGATACCAAAACCAGACAAAGATACTACAAAAAAAGAAAATTACAGACCAATATCACTGATGAATATAGATGCAAAAATCCTCAACAAAATACTAGCAAACAGAATCCAGCAACACATTAAAAGGATCATGCACCATGATCAAGTGGGATTTATCTCAGGGATGCAAGGATTCTTCAATATATGCAAATCAATCAATGTGATACACCATATTAACAAACTGAAGAATGAAAACCATATGAACATCTCAGTAGATGCAGAAAAAGCTTTCAACAAAATTCAACACCCATTTCTGATAAAAACTCTCCAGAAAGTGGTCATAGACGGAACCTACCTCAACATAATAAAGGCCATATACAACAAATCCAAAGCAAGCATCATTCTCAATGGTGAAAAACTGAAATCATTTCCTCTAAGCTCAGGAACAAGACAAGGATGTGCACTCTCGCCACTGTTATTCAACATAGTTTTGGAAGTCCTAGCCATGGCAATTAGAGAAGAAAAAGAATTAAAAGGAGTACAAATCGGGAAAGAAGAAGTAAAACTGTCACTGTTTGCAGATGACATGATACTATATATAGATAATCCTAAAGATGCCACCAGAAAACTACTAGAGCCAATCAATGAGTTTGGTAAAGTTGCAGGATACAAAATTAATGCACAAAAATCTCTTGCATTCCTATACACTAACAACAAAAGATCAGAAGGAGAAATTAAGGAAACAATCCCATTCACCAGTGCAATAAAAAGAATAAAATACCTAAGAATAAACCTACCTAAGGAGGTAAAAGACCTGTACTCAGAAAACTATAAAACACTGATGGAGGGGCTTCCCTGGTGGCGCAGTGGTTGAGAATCTGCCTGCCAATGCAGGGGACACGGGTTCGAGCCCTGGTCTGGGAAGATCCCACATGCCACGGAGCAACTGGGCCCGTGAGCCACAATTACTGAGCCTGCGCGTCTGGAGCCTGTGCTCCGCAACAAGAGAGGCCGCGATGGTGTGAGGCCCGCGCACCGCGATGAAGAGTGGCCCCCGCTCGCCGCAACTAGAGAAAGCCCTCGCACAGAAACGAAGACTCAACACAGTCATAAATAAATAAATAAAAAGAACGTGAATTTCTTTAAAAAAAAAAAAAAAAAAAAAAAAAAAACACTGATGGAAGAAATCAAAGATGACACAAACAGATGGAGAGATATATCATGTTCTTGGATTGGAAGAATCAATATTGTGAAAGTGACTATACTACCCAAAGCAATCTACAGATTCAATGCAATCCCTATCGAATTACCAATGGCGTTTTTTACAGAACTAGAGCAAACAATCTTAAAATCTGTATGGAGACACAAAAGACCCCGAATATCCAAAGCAATCTTGAGGGAAAAAAACGGAGCTGGAGGAATCAGACTCCCTGACTTCAGACTATACTACAAAGCTACAGTAATCAAGACAATATGGTACTGGCAGAAAAACAGAACTATAGATCAATGGAACAGGGTAGAAAGCCCAGAGATAAACCAGTCAACTACTCTATGGCAAAGGAGGCAAGGATATACAATGGAGAAAAGACAGTCTCTTCAATAAGTGGTGCTGGGAAGACTGGACAGCTACATATAAAAGAATGAAATTAGAACACTCCCTAACACCATACACAAAAATAAACTCAAAATGGATTGATGACCATTTTGTAAGACTGGACACTATAAAACTCTTCGAGGAAAACATAGGAAGAACACTGTTTGACATAAATCACAGCAAGATCTTTTTTGACCCACCTCCTATAGTAATGGCAATAAAAACAAAAATAAACAAATGGGACCTAGTGAAACTTAAACATTTTGCACAGCAAAGGAAACTGTAAACAAGACGAAATGACAACCCTGAGAACGGGAGAAAGTATTTGCAAATGAATCAACGGACAAAGGATTAATCTCCAAAATATATAAACAGCTCATGTAGCTCAATATTAGAAAAACAAATGACCCAATTAAAAAATGGGCAGAAGACCTAAATAGACATTTCTCCAAAGAAGACATACAGATGGCCAAGAGGCACGTGAAAAGCTGCTCACCATCACTAATTATCAGAGAAATGCAAATCAAAACTACAATGAGGTGTCACCTCACACCAGTTAGAATGGGTATCGTCAGAAAATCTACAAACAACAAATGCTGGAGAGGGTGTGGAGAAAAGGGAACCCTCTTGCACAGTTGGTGGGAATGTAAATTGATACAGCCACCATGGAGAACAGTACGGACGTTCCTTAAAAAACTAAAAATAGAACTACCATACGACCCAGCAATCCCATTACTGGGCATATACCCTGAGAAAACCATAATTCAAAAAGAGGCATGTACCACAATGTTCATTGCTGCACTGTTTACAATAGCCAGGACATGGAAGCAACCTAAGTGTCCATTGACAGATGAATGGGTAATGAAGATGTGGCACATATATACAATGGAATATTACTCAGCCATAAAAAGAAATGAAACTGAGTTATTTGTAGAGATGTGGATGGACTTAGGGATTGTCATACAGAGTGAAGTAAGTGAGAAAGAGAAAAACAGATATCGTATATTAACACATATATGTGGAATCTAGAAAAATGTTACAGATGATCCGGTTTGTAAGGCAGAAGTAGAGATACAGATGTAGCGAACAAATGTATGGACACCAACAGGGGAAAGCGGGGTGGAGGGGTGGTGGTGGCGGGATGAATTGGGAGATTGGGATTGACATATATACACTAATATGTATACAATAAATAATAAGAACCTGCTTATAAATAAAATTCCAAAAAAAATAAGAGGTAAATGAGAGAGAGGAATAAATTGTATATGGTATAATGTTTAAATTATCTTTCTCAATACAAATTAATTTGTTAGACATTTCTCTATACTTTCTCAATACCTAGAAATTTGTCAGATGGCTTTACTTTTACTTCTTGGCAGGCATCCCTTGAATCCTTAAAATGAATGAAATTTTATGCTGCAAGTTGTACCACAGTGTACTTTTCTTTCACTTAGCTCTCTCACACAATGAGACTTGGGATTTTACCAACTTTGAAGACTTATCTGTACTCATAGCCATTTGGGTTGCATGCCATTTGAAAACCAGATGAATACTATGGAATCTTTAGAAAAATTCAAAACTTTGCATGTACGTTCAAAACATTGCATCCAGATTCAAGCAATTCATGGATTCCTATAAGACAGCCTGTGAATATCCATGGACTTCAAATTATAGTGCTTCTACACTAACGGTAATAGCCTGGTTATACCAATTATGACTTATCTTGATGGAATATAATATATAACAGGAACAGGGGGATGTTTATGATGAACTAAAGCATGAAGAAAGCAAAACACAAAGTTATATATGTACTATGATTACAATGATATAAACTACACATCTCGACAAAAATATTTTTAACTCATATAAAACAAAAGTAGCTGTCTAAAAGTAGTAGGATTATGAAAATTTTTCTTTTAAAAATTCCTTATTTTTAAAAATGCTATATTGTTTTGTATTAAAAATAATATAGTAATATGAGAAACCTACAGAAGAGATAATCTATAACCTGGACAAATGCAATCATTCCTTAGGTGCTCATTGAACATCATTCTTTTTTTATTATCTTTTATCATCCTTTTTGTTCTCTTGACTGAAGCTAAAATAATCATTAAAAAAAATTCAGTCTGGTTATACCATCTCTGCAATTAAAGCTACTCAGTAGCTTCTGACTAGGGTCTCCAAGTCTCCTTTTCATGAGATGGCCTTGGCCCATCTCCCTACATTTCCCCCACTTCATCAGCCTTTCCCAGAAAAAGCCTACTCCTCCTTGCCTCTCTGCCTCTACACTTGACTTTGCACAATCATCCTCTTGTCCTCCTGCTGTCCTCTCCTAAATCTTACTCATCCTTTAGATTTCAGCCCCAACTTTAATTGTTAAGGAAAGATCCTATTTATTCTCCAGCCTGAGAGCAGTACTGCATTATTCACACATACAAGCATTCTGATTTTAATTTCATAGATTTTTTTTGTGGAATGAATGACTAATAAACCCACAAGACAGTTCATATTTTTTGTAAAACATTAAAATATTAAAAACATGGAGTTTTCTTTTTATATATATAGATAATACTGAGAGCAAAGCATTCCAATTGAGTAATTTAATCAATACGGGCAACCCACTCCCATAATATTAACATATGTAAGGCAAGTCCTCTTCAAGATAGTACAGGAAGGAAATTACAAAGGTAGAGAAAGTGCTCGAGTGGAGAAGGTATTTTATAACACTTACAGTTTATTTCTTGAGATTTAGGCTGATAATATGACCCCAAAACATCCAGCAATTTTCAAACGTTCAGAGAAAATGAAAGTCAATTAAGTTTAAAAAAAAATTGAGTCAAACATGTTATTTGTTGTCATGTGGACACAATAGCTAACTGATTGAATCTGTATTTCTTTTAAGTTACATAAGTACTGCCTTAGGTCATTTCACACTGGGGGGTTCAAGAGGAAAGACAAATTAGCTCAGTGGGTGCTAATCTCAACATCATCTCTATGGTTGGAATAGCACTTCTGAGTGTTCGTATAGAAGTTCAGCCTTCTTGAACTATTTCCAGTTTTACCAACCAGAAAGTGTTGGTACAAGTTTGCGTAGCTTCATTCCTGTGGACTTAACATTTAAGGAATGGTGGTCTATATCACATCCTGCATTTTGCTTCAAGTAGCCTTAGTACAACAAAGATCATGAAATTACACTGTTTTTAGTTTTAATTTCAAATATTCTTGGAAGCTTTACTTTAGTAGATCCTATTCTGTAATCTTATATTGGTCACAATATAATATGCAAATAGGAAAATACATATATTTGTTTAAAACCATAATATCCAACCTGACATTTTTAATCTCATGAGATTACCCAGGAGGGGACTTCCCTGGTGGCGCAGTGGTTAAGAAACCGCCTGCCAGTGCAGGGGACACAGGTTCGATCCCTGGTCCAGGAAGATCCCACATGCCACGGATCAACTAAGCCCGTGCGCCACAACTACTGAGCCTGCGCTCTAGAGCCCGCAAGCCACAACTACTGAGCCCACGTGCCGCAACTACTGAAGCCTGCAAACCCTAGAGCCTGTGCTCCGCAACAAGAGAAGCCACCGCAATGAGAAGCCCCTGCACCGCAACGAAGAGTAGCCCCCACTCACCGCAACTAGAGAAAGCCCGTGCGCAGCGACGAAGGCCCAAAAATAAATAAAGTTAAATCTTAAAAAAAAAAAAAAGAAATAAAGATTACCCAGGAAATGGATGAGCTGCTAAAATATTAAGGCTAACAAATCATCAATTCAATGGCGTTTTATAGGTCACCCTGACCAGAAGAACTGTTAACCATTTTGTTCCCTTCATTCTGTAAATCAAGACTTTCAAAGGTTTTGCAGCTTAGAATGCATCCAAGGCAGTAATCTGAAAGTTTTCAATTTTCTTACCAGGTACCATCACCTAAACCTGCTGAATGCTGAGTAGATATCTAATGATTGCTGTTCACCAAAGGGCAATTAGGATTCTGGTCTCAAAATGTTTAATAACATATTTGAGAGATGGAAACTTTTATTATTTGTTTCAATTGTTCTTAATTTTAAAATTGTATCTTTGTACATATTTAAAAGTTCATAGAATAAAAGGTTTCTATGCATATCTAAATAGTAAGGAAAAAAACACTTAGGTTTAAAACCAAAAAATTGGATCACGTCTGCTTGAATTCCATCTAAGAGCCCTAACAGCCAGGTATTTTTTCATAAATTATAGACAGCTTGATTCAGACTATACACATAGCACTTAAATGGAACAATATATCTGAAGAGAGGCATTCCCTTTCTTTCTATACATTTATTGCTTCTTAAACAAATTTTGCTTCACTTTCAGGTGTAAGGGATGAAATTCCTCTCTCCTCCTCTTTAAACCTATTTGCTTTGCAAATGTACTAATGCACTTTATTCTAACAGTTAAAGAAGAAGTGCTTTATCAGTAGCTAGAACAATTTCACTTTCCAGAAATGTGATTATATTCAAGTTCATTAGGTGAACCATGCAGTTAGGGATATCAATCTTCCCTTTCGGTACCTGAAGAAACTTCTGACAGTGGGTGATTTGGCAAGATAAGCTCTACACAAATTTAACTTCCTGTTCAGTTTCTTAGCACCTTAATTTTCTTACAGCTTTTAAAAAACACATGTGCAAGAGGAGTAGCCAAATCCAAAGAATGCAAGTGATGGTATAAATACTTGTTATAAGTACTGTTGTGTTGCAATAGACAGCTCCAATGATTAAATGGCTAGGTTTTTATACAATATTTTAGATGAATGCAAAGGTTTACAGCAAACAGATTATATTCATGTGGCTTAAAGGATTAGAAAATATTTACTTTTGTGAGAAAATCATTGAACTTTTGGTCTTTTTCTTTACACTTTAAAAACTGTACCTATCTCACTGCTGATATTAGAACTAATTTTTTAAAGAACTAAACTTAAACTAGCACAGGGAGCAGAGTACCTTCTGATTTCCTTAATAAAATGTCTATAGCAGCATCTAGTTTTGTTCAGAAAAGGTGGGCCATTTTTCTATATGAGTAGTTATAATTTAAATAGTATTAGCTTTCATGTCATAAAAATATGAGACCTTTTCTCACTTCCTCTACCTAGTAGTAACTTGAAGATATTCCTATTCACAGTATAAAGCAAAAAAGAATCCACCATAAAGTTTTATGTTTTTTTACTCCTTTTTCTCTTTTATGTTTCACCTTCCTCATATAGCCAGCAAGCACTGAAAATACTTCAACACTTGTATTAACGTATGAACTTCAGGGGTTTTTTTGGGGGGTGGGGTGGGGAAATGAGAGTTAACGATGTACACATTCATACTGTGCTTGTAAATGCTTTATTATTCCCAGAAGTAGGGGACTTTGCCCAGTGGGTAAGTGGTATTTCTTGGAGAAATATAGTGTTGGGTTGGAAGCTTATTGAATAAATACTATACAACTTAACTATTTTTTCTTGAACAAGTATCTATGAAACTCCATATTTTTGGTGGACTAAATATCAGTTTCAATTTCACTTAACAAATATTTATTGAGGACCTACTATATGCAACTTATGATACTCAAATGAGTCAAATATCCAAAGAACTTTAGCTGGTGAGTCAGGTTCACCTGGAATATGCAGGGGAAGAGTGTTCAGAAAGGGATCTTATGTGCATATCACAGTGAATAGGATGGATCAAAGAGAGTAAGTAGTTAATCCAAGTTCATACAGTAAATAAATGGCAAAATGGGACTTCAGAACACAAATTTTGTCTGAGTTAAAGCCAAAGTGGCTTTCATTGAATTGTATTGACTTTTGTATTAGTTTCCTATTGTTTTTTTTTTTTTTTTTTCCTATTGTTAATGTAGCAAATGATTATAAACTTAGTGTCTTTAAACAACACAGAGTTATTAGCTTGCAGTTCTGGAGGTTGCAAGGGCAACTGTTCCCTCTAGAAGCCCTAGGAAGTATCCATTTTCTTGTCTTTTTATAGCATCTAGAGGCCACTTACATCCCTTGACCTGTGGCCTCTTCCTTGAATCATTTCAAACCTCTGCTTTCTTCATCACACCTCTTGCTCTCACTCTGACCCACCTGTTCCCTTTTCACAAGGACCCTTGTGATTGCATTGGATTCACCTGGATAATCCAGGATTATCTCCCATTTCAAAAACCTTAACTTCTTTACAACACTGAAGTCCCTTTTGCTGTGTAAGGTAACATATTCACAAATTCCAGGGATTAGGGTGTGCTTGTCTTTGGGGAGGCCATTATTCAGCCTACCGCAACTCTCTAGAGCCTAGTTCATTCCTACTTAATTTTGCCATTGGAATTTATCTTTCAATCTTCTTTTTGCATCCTAACTTTCCACTTACTTCTAGTTATCCTTATTTCTCTAAGATTATGACCCTGTTTAGCAAAAAAAAAAAAAAAAGCCACAATTTTTCTTTGTTTTACCTTCATACTGCTTGAGATTCTGCCATGCTTCTAATAGTGAATATTTCTTGGTAGTGGTAATTCCTGGATTTTAATTTTGATGTAATCCGTCTGTTTCTTGAGAAGGACTTTGAGGAAAAGTTTTAATTTTGACAGAGATAGAAACAAAGAGAGAGTATTTTATTTTGAAGGATTTTGATGAACAAAGGCCCAGAGCAAGATGTATAAGGTAGAACCAAATAAAATAATGTTACCTAGTCTATAGGGAACATTTGATAGTCTGTAGGATGAGAGAGGAAGAGTAAAATATGGGAGCCATTTTTCAAAAGCCCTCAAATTAATCAGTAGTATACTTATGTAATATGATTGATGGAAAAAATGATTATTATTGCAAAATTAAGTTTTCTACAAATCCATTACTGATAAAATGTGTTTATTGTGTGGTAAATGCTCATTTTTAAAAAGCTTGCTCTTTTTATACACTGACCTTTAAAATTCCAAAAACGTCTTTCAAAAACAATTGTACTATTTATTATTTAGAAACAGATACACACACACACACCAACACATTAGCAGGACCTCATGCAATGCTGGCTATAAAACAGGATTGGAACACTATAGGCATATACTTTTGAACAAGGGTTTATTTATTCTGCTTATCTCATTAGGTAGTTCTAGTGATTTTTAATACTATTGAATGGTTTTTTGAATGTCTGAATGTGGAAATTAGTCTATATGTAAACTGCCAGGTAGTAAATGCCCAATGGGCCGTCTATATACTCACTTCTGTTGTATTCGTCTTGTGTAGAACTACTCATATTTATGTAACAAAAATCAACTTAATTTTACAGTCATTAAGGAACAGCTATGAAAGTATTTAATAGCTATAAATTAACCTTGGAGCAAAAGTTTTAAATTATTAAATTTAAGCTCCCAATAGAAATGAACTATTTTGTCATTCACTAGATTAAAATGATTAAATTCCTTCTCTCGTGTCTCATATTCACATAGGAAGTTTTGTACTTTTGCTTAACCACAAAATACTTTACCCTCTAGAAGGAAAAAAATAATAATCTCATAGCTTTTTAATGAAAGGGACATTGTGTTCTGTATAACTTAATGTTTCCTCTGGATTTACTATTTTAGAAAGGGCTAGAAGTGGAAAATGTTAGATGCTAGTGACTTACAATGACATCATTCTGTAATTAAAATGTGTACTTAATACTTCACTAAGACTTTTAAAACCACAGAGCTTTATCTACTTTCATTTTTTGCTCTCAAAAACTTGAGTTCTTAGAATTTTCATATTGGACATTATTTTCTGAAGTGTGATAAAAAATAAATCCAAACATTTAAGCAAATTTAACTCAGAGCTATTTTGCCTACAAAAATTTTCCTAGAGACTGTTTATAAAGAAAAACTTCCATAATGTTTACTGCTTATAAATTTATTTAGCTGATCTTTACTAAGTGCCACATATTTAGGGATGCAGTCTTATAGAGATATGAAGTATTAAGAGATATAAAAATACATAACATACAGATTTTGTTCTAAGGAGAAAATTGATATACAGTTAAGTACATAGCATGTCATGGGTTAAGTGCTGATAAAGACATGTAGAGATGCTGTAGAAGCACAGAGGGGTATCACAACAGGTTTTCTGGAGGTAAATTATGTTATCACTAAGCCTTAGGAGCCTTGTTGATTCTGAGTATTTGATTCCTTAGGAGAAGATTGGAATTCTCCTGGCTTAAGTTCTGCAAATGTCCAGAGCAGCAAACTGCAGGCATTATTAATGCAGCATATTTCCAATGAGAGGACTCTAGCCTGTATAATAGCACCGACTCACCATTGATTTTTATATATAAACACTGACTTAGTTGTCTACCTGGGAAAGCAAAGAATGGATGAGTAAAATCCAAGATCACTTTATAAAAGCCACTAGGATTCAATACTTTATACTATTTAATTATTTCACTGCTTTCCCTCACTAACTCATTTACTAAAGTTGACCAACAGAATAAAATGGCATCATTTATCATGGTGCCATTCTTACAGTCTTTTAAAGGATCTCTAAAACAGTTACATTTTAATATTGTGAAAACTTGAAATATATAAAAAGATACTGGAGAAATGCTAGACCCAGGATCTCACTGCATTTGTTTTGGCAGTCCTTGTGCTATCTGGATGATCCAGCCTGCACCTACCACCGCAGGTAGATTTAGCTAACCTCTCCCCTAGCATTCTCAGCTTCAGTGGAGCCAACTACCATAAATCTCCATATTCATGAGAGACTATAGTACATGTGAGAACCTTTTGGAAACCACAATTGATATGTTTATACGAGGTTTTATAATAATAGTGCAAAGTTAGTTGCAATGCCTTCCAAATATTTTTCTTCCTCTCAATTCCCAGAAATACACCATCAGATGAATGTGGCCATTCTTTTAATCTAAATTATTTCTAATTCCTTGTCTCATATATATATTCTTTTGTACCTATATATATTTTCCCATTAGGATAATTTTTTCTTCATATCAAATTTTGAAATATTAGTTCTATAGGAACAGTGAGGGATAATGGTGAAGTATTTGAATTGAGTTTGATATTAGATTACAACAACTTGACCCTATACTATCTACAGAGTAAATTTTCCATGAATTCATACTGTTACCACAGCAATAACCAAGAAAAATAGAGTTGTGTTATATTGTCTTATCTATGTTTAACCTATGTTTGGACAAAGTTGAATATAGTCCAGTAAAATGTAGCATCAATTACTGATTGGAAATGTACAAGAGACTTGTAAAGCTTGCTAAACTGAAACAATGTGTATGAATGTATTCATAGGACACTTTCTAATTGGTAGGACAGTTCATGGAACCACAACTGAGTGAAAGCTGGTAACAAAAGAACTAGTGTTGAGCAAAACACAGTCAAGACAGTAAAATGGATGGACATAAAAAACAGAGTGCTAAGACAGTGTATTGATCTAATGCATTCTTACCAGAGAGTCCATAGAGATGGAATATTACAGAGTGAATATCACTGAAGGCTCTCCTTGGCAGTGACACATTTTCATTAGCAAAAATAACTACCATAAAAAAGTATCAAGGTTTTCGACATGAGATCTGGGTCCTACAATAACCAGAGACCTTCATGATCAAAACTGGCTAGGCTTAGAGCATGATTTCAAGTGTTTTATTCTGGTTCTTGTCTAGTCTGGCTCACTGTGGCATAAGACTTTGTGTCACAATGTTAGTGTCAGAAGAGATACTTAAATAGATGTGTCCCTTGCCAGGACTATAAAGTATATGGGTGCTATCCGTAGATAGATAATTGTGCTGATGGTTCTGTAAGCTGAGTGTTAGTGTTGTTTGTAGAAGTGTCAGACTTTCACCTGTCCAACTGGTCTAGCCATCAGTTTATAGATTAATTGAGAACAGTGTGGTCGTGGTGTTGAGGGTTAAATGGGAAATCTGTAATTGGGGTACACCACTGGTAGACTGTCAGGTAAGAGAGATCAGGTTAAGAGTCCCACCTTAGGAAGTTATCATTTTCAATTAGAATATTTGACCCTACTGATATTGTTCCTCTGGGCCTAGGAAAATTTTAGGGAGCAGCCAAAAGATTCACATAAATTCATATAAATATAGGAAGGTCCAAGGTCCAAGATGCCATCATGAGATCAGAGCGTGGGGGGAGGACATAAGAAAGAGATTGGGACATGCAACAGTGTTTATGAATGTGTTAATATACGTACATATATCTCCTGTCTTTATTCATTGAGAGAACCTAGAAGCAGTGAAGTGAAGTGTCAAAAGGACACAGGAGCCAACCTAGAAGAGCTCACTATGGCCAAGGCTGGAACAATTCGAGCAACACATAAATTATGACAGTATTTGATTATACCAAGAGAATGATATAAATATCTGTGAGTCCATGCTATTATAAATAAATAAATAATAAGTGAATGGGAAAAGGGACAACTCTTTCTTATAGAAGAATTTCAGTTAAAAGTGTAGAAGAAATGAGGGAAACAGAAAATCACCATTAGAACACCATTGTAATAATTGCTGCAGGCAAGACCCAATGATGGATGCTAAAATTAGTGGACAGAAGTTTAAGGAGAAAGGGGATATTTGCATACTCACAAGCTATCCCTTCCCCAAATCTATCAATTACAAAGAAAAACATAGTAACTTTACAGTGGAGAAACCTGGCAGTTGCCACCTTACAGAATGATCAGTGTGAACATCACCAGACTTATCAAATCTTGAGTTTCTATTATGATGCACTGAGACGTAATGTATAGCTGTGGCATCCCCAATGCATAACCTCAATCGAATTTTGAGAAAACACCATACAAACCCAAGTTAAGTGACATTGTACAAAATAACTGACTAGTATTCTTTAAATGTGTCAAGGTCATGAAAGACAAGGAAAGAATAAACAGATACCGCAGAATAAAAGAGATTAAGAAGACATGACAACAATGCAATCTGGGATCCTGGATTGAACCTTGAGACAGAATAATGACATTAGTGGAAAAACTGGTGAAAGCTGAATAAATTCTGTAGTTAATAGCATAGTACCAATGTTAATTTCTTAGTTTTGATCATTGTACCACAGTTAGATTTTAACTTAGGGAAAACCAGGTGAAAGGTGTATGGGAACTCTCTGTGCTGTTTCTGCAACTCTTCTGTAAATCCAAAATCATCTCAAAATAAAGTAAAAAGAAATATAAGACTCTAAAGGAAAATAGGAATCATTTTATATGTCATGGAAATGTGAAAAACTGTGGTTTAAGCATACTAGTATTAGGATGCTTTTGGTTGCAAGTAACAGAGAAACCAACTTAATTGTCTAAAATAATTGCTTATTTAACTGAAGAAATCTTTAAAGTAAGGGAGTGCTCAATCAAAATGTTGTTCTATCAAGACTCGAACTTCTTTTAACTTAGATTCCCTTTAGTTTAGCTTTCCTTCACAAGCCATTTTATCCTCATCCAGGTAATGAGATAGCAACAGGAGTTCTAAGCTGTTCACTAGTGGCCAGAATGAGAGGCCTGCTAACTGCAGTGACTGTCTTTAAAAAGGTAAGGGACTGTCTTTCCCAGATATTCCTAGGAAAACTTCATCCCCCAAAGATCCAACTGGAATAAGTTGGATTGGACGCTCATTACTAAGCCAACTGAAAGTGCAAAGGGAATCATGTAGACTCTTTGTCATAAGCCTAGTTTCTATAAGCAATCGTTGGCCAGGGGATTTCAACTACTATGCCCCCTCTGGAGCTGAGCTGGGTGGAGCTGGTTTAAGTAGATGGACTAAAATCAAGGTCTTAGGAAGGGGAAATGATTATTAGGAAGGAATGAAACATTCCAATGTAACACATTTTTCAAAATAAAAATTGTACACATGATCTGGTACTAATAAATAAATATTCTAATATGGAAATGAAAGAAAGAATATCTGAAATTCACACCCTTCTATAAAAACTGGGAAGGTTTGCACTCATCCTCTCTTCGGCAGTGCTATAATTATTTCGGCAATCTGGTGAGACCCAGTAGGTTAACTTATTAGTCCTTTAAATTCCATCACTGATTAGTCTGACCCGTTTCCACTTGTTTCAGTCAGCATCCTTGGAAATGGTTCCTTTGTTTACATACATTTGGCGCATCTCCCATCCCTAATTTGATCACCTGCACTTGGAAAAACTGGTAATTTCATTTGAAGATTCAGGTGCCCTCATTAAGGAACAAAGCATTACATAAGCTTCCTGCTGGCTGAACAATTTTAAATTGTTCTCACATAAGCTCCTCACCTTCTTACATACAAAATGTTACATGAAAAGCAAAACAAAAGAGTGTCCTTTGACAGAGAGGGTAAAAATATTCCATGCTCTCTAGAGAGAAACAATCTTTAATTGGAATAAGCTGGTAAAGTTCTCTGTATTGGCACAACTGCCTGTGTGGAAAAATCTCAGCCACTAATGACAATAGTGTATGTGTTGTAAAGAAGGGACACAACTGGTTTATGTACCTCCAAACGCAAACATAACTTTTAACAAATGTGAAATAGAATACCTTTCACTTACTTTTTTGCATTCAAATATAGTTTTAAAAATTATTATCTACAGGTAATTAAAGTATAGTTTTACAAATGCCATCAATGGAAACCAACTTCCATTTATGCACTACATGTTTTGTTGGGTATTTCTATGATGTATGTATTTATTTTTTAACACCTTTATTGGAGTATAATTGCTTTACAATGATGTGTTAGTCTCTGCTTTATAAAAAAGTGAATCAGCTATACATATGCATATATCCCCATATCTCTTCCCTCTTGCGGCTCCTTCCCTCCCACCCTCCCTATCCTACCCCTCTCTCCCTGTGCTATGCGGCTGCTTCCTACTAGCTATGGGTTTTACATTTGGTAGTGTATATATGTTCATGCCACTCTCTCACTTTGTCCCAGCTTACCCTTCACCCTCCCCGTGTCTTCAAGTCCATTCTCTAGTAGGTCTGCATCTTTATTCCCATCCTGACCCTAGGTTCTTCATGATCTATGGTGTATTTAAAAGTATTTTAAAATATATGGATAAATTGCTCTGCACTGAGGATCAATTAAATCCACATCTGTAGATCTGAATCTTCTTTGTCAATAGATCCAGTATCTTACTGCTTGCTGGCTTTCTCAGTGTGGATACACCTTGACTGCTCAAACTCAGTCTTTTCAAAATGGAACTCATTATAATAAAACCCGGACCTATTCTTCTCCCCACATATCTACTTCTAGTTGAGAGTACCACCATCCTGCTGGTGACTTCAGTCTACGACTCCCACTATCATCTCTAATTCCTCCTAGCTGCTTTTCAGCCTCTACATGCTGTTACTAAGTGCTCTTGATTTTATATCTAAGTGTTCTTTTAATCTGTGCTTTCCTTTTCATTCCCACAATGATAAACTCGTTAAGATAGACTACATATTTTCTAGCTGGTCCAAAATTCTCTCCCTCTCTCAGCAACCCCTTCCCCGAACACACACACACACACACACACACACACACACACACGTACACACAGACACACATACACACACAGCTCTCAGAGATAATTATTACTACATGGATTTGATTTTATGATATTGTCACTCCCCGCTTCAAAATATTTGATGGCCAGTGAGGTAACTAAAGTTTAATAGACAGGGCTCTCCATAATTTGGCCACTAACTACCTTAGCAGTCTACTTCAGGAAATGCTTTTTAGGTCTCAGCTTAATTGACTTTATTCATGTCCTCCTTTTTAAAAACACTTGCTTCTCTCATTCTCCAAGGTACCTCTCTCTCCTATTTCTCTTCCCTCTTTGTCTTAGGCAGTTAGGATTACTATATCAAAGTATAATACCATAGCCTTGGAAGCTTATAAACAGCAGAAATTTATTTCCCGCTGTTCTGGAGGCTGGAGATCTGAGATCAGGGTGCTAGCATGGTCGGGTTCTGGTGAAGGCCCTCTTCAGTGTTGCAGACTGTCGAATTCTCTTCATCGTCACATGGCTCAAAGTGGGCAAGAGAGTTCTATGGGGTCTTTCTTTATAAAGGTGCTAATCCCATTCAAGAGGGCTCCACCCTCATGACCTAATTACCTCCCCCAAACCCCACCTCCTAATACCATCACATAGCATGTTAGGATTTCAACATATGAATTTGGAAGGGACACAAACATTCAGTCCATTATACTCTCTGACCAGGTTTTCTTCAGCTGTTTCATCCACTTCCTTTATTTTAGCTAGCACCTCTACGGTAATTATTCCCAAGTTTAGTGCCTTCAGCTGAGATACTTTGCTGAATCCCAAACTTACATATCAACTGCCTCCTACTTACTATATCCTCCTGGATACCAAATTGAACCTATCACTTTCCTCTCCCCATTTACTATGTCCCTCTATATTCAGTCATCAAGTATTGTTAATCCCACCTCCTAAATATCACAGTGATGTTAGAAAAGTTCTAAGCCTTTTGGCTTAATCCGGATGATGACCATTGGTTAAGATGAGATAGGAAAAAAAATGTAAATTTGGGTCTGTTATTTTAAAATTATATGAACCAGAGAAAATGCTAAAAAGATAGGATAGACGCAATAGTACTTTAAAACCTAGAAATAATTAATGCTTTGTAAATACAGCAAGCAAAGTATTATCCTCAACATACCCATTAGCCTAACCCTAATTACATATTTATTTATTTTATCTAGCTTCTGTCACACTTAGCACAAAGCAGAAGTTTGATTTTGAATAGTAATCCTCAGCTAGAGCAGCTGAATAAGTTAGAAGTCTCAATTTCATCCTTTTCCATGTAAATGATATTCTAAAAATGAAAGCATTACCATATATAGTATTTCTAAAGTTTATGGCAAAGATTTTTTTCAACATACTCTCTATAAACTGTGGTTAAAATATACATTAGCATATTAACAACTGTGCTCTGTGAATATACAAATACCTATAAATATTTTTATTCCTACAATTAGAATAGAACATTCATTATAGTTATAAGGCAGTGTTGTGGTTGTATTTTTTTTTTGTATGACTGCATCTGCAAACAGATTTAATGTTATAACTGGATCAAAAATGTGTGACTTAGAATTACGTAGAATAAATTGATGTACATCAACAAAAAATAAAATCCCCACCCTATCCCTTTCCCATTTGCTATGTTACAGTTGTCTTACCAAGCAGAGCTCTAGTTTCTTAGGTAAGTGACATAAGCATTCTGAACTTCTATGATCATTATGAAAAGAAAAAAAACTTTGAAATTCAAAATAATACCAGTTTTTGTATTTCTTGAAAAAGTTTTAAATGTTTATTTTAGTTCAAATCATGTGAAATTGCCAATACTTCATCATTTTGCTTACAAAAATGGCAGTTTTATATGATTAATTTATATGGTTTGATCCCACTCCATTAAATCTATCAAAGTTCTTAATTTCTATGTTTAAAAGTGTATGTTAAGTAGAAATGTTGAAAGGATATTTGAATTTGGCTTTACCAACTGGTAGCTAAAACTACTTTTGTTAATATTGTATTATATATGATAAATATAATACATAGTTTATATTTTACTTTTCTTCAAACTCAGGGTGTGGAATACTCTGAGCAATGTGTAGACTATAGTAATTGAACAGGAAGAAAATCACCACACTATAAAAATAAACAATTATAACTTGCTACTGACAGCAGGTCCCATGATATTCTATAATCCAGTGAAGATTTCCACACATACAAAAACATTTTAAAATAAACAATTCTGATGGTGTGTTTACAGTTTGCTTACCTAAATTGTGTCAATGTTATTTCTACTGGCAGTAAAACTGAACATTTGTATTTCTATTCTTTTGAGAATTACTCTTTCTTTGTAAATAACACGCAGATAAAGTTATAATGTATGGATGATGTATGGAAGTAAATTGACAGAAAATTAATAACTTCCTCATCAAGAACTGGTGGCTTAAATTCTCAATTCACTAATGAAAGTGATTCCTATTTCATTTTGACTAACGTCTATAAAACATATTTTTCTTGTTGTTTGCCTCAATTAAGATGCTTTAAGCTTCAAGGAACAGAAAACACAGCCAACAGTGGGTTAGCAATAAGAAGGTTATTATCTCACATCTCAGGAAGACACCAGTTCTGTGATGGCATCAAAGATCCTGTCAATCATTTCATATGCTTATTGGGTTTTTTTGAATTTTATTTTATTTATTTTTTTATACAGCAGGTTCTTATTAGTTATCCATTTTATACATATTAGTGTATGTATGTCAATCCCAATGTCTCAATTCATCCCAACATCACCACCCCCTTCCCCGCCACTTTCCCCCCTTGGTGTCCATATGTTTGTTCTCTACATCTGTGTCTCTACTTTTGTCCTGCAAACCGGTTCATCTGTACCATTTTTCTAGGTTCCACATGTATGCGTTAATATATGATATTTGTTTTTCTCTTTCTGACTTGCTTCACTCTGTATGACAGTCTCTAGATCCATCCACGTCTCTACAAATGACCCAATTTTGTTCCTTTTTATGGCTGAGTAATATTCCATTGTATATATGTACCGCATCTTCTTTATCCATTCGTCTGTCTATGGGCATTTAGGTTGCTTCCATGTCCTGGCTATTGTAAATAGTGCTGCAATGAACATTGGGGTGCATGTGTCTTTTTGAATTATGGTTTTCTCAGGGTATATGCCCAGTAGTGGGATTGCTGGGTCGTATGGTAGTTCTATTTTTAGTTTTTTAAGGAACCTCCATACTGTTCTCCATAGTGGCTGTATCAATTTACATTCCCACCAACAGTGCAAGAGGGTTCCCTTTTCTCCACACCCTCTCCAGCATTTGTTGTTTGTAGATTTTCTGACGATACCCATTCTAACTGGTGTGAGGTGACACCTCACTGTAGTTTTGATTTGCATTTCTCTAATAATTAGTGATGTTGAGCAGCTTTTCATGTGCTGCTTGGCCATCTGTATGTTTTCTTTGGAGAAATGTGTATTTAGGTCTTCTGCCCATTTTTTGATTGAGTCGTTTGTTTTTTTAATATTGAGCTGTCATATGCTTATTTTGATATGTTAACTTCTATCCTTAGGCTGATTCCTTTCAGAGCCACAACATGTCATTGCAGGCATCACAGGTAGACAGCAAAGTCCAAAGAAAAAGAAGACTGTTCATTTCTATGCAGCTGTTTTTATGAGCAAGAAAATCCCTTCCTTGTCCCTTGTTTTCATTGGACAAAACTACATCGTGCACCTTTGACAAAGTTAGTCATTGGCTAGGGAAAGGGAATTACCTCATGGGCTCAGACAAATCAATATCCCACTTTTTAGCTCTTCTGTGCACACCTGGCAACAGTGATTGTGAACACTCAGACAAAATAGGAGCTCTACCAGCAAGGAAGAGTACAGTGCCTTCCATTAGGTCACCTAATGTTTCCAGTAGTCATCAAACATGTTAATGCACTAGACCTTGCCAGTGAATCTACTTATCCTCATTAGGCAAATCTGGGTGCAGTATTTAGTACCTCTGTCTAAACATCTATTTAACATAGAAAAATGTCTAGAATGATACACAGCAACCTTGAGTAACTCTAGGGAACAAAATAGGGAATACAAGGGGAGATTACTTTCAGTTTTTAATTTATGTGCTTCTGTGGTGTTTGATTTTTTACGGTGAGGATTTGTTATTAATCTTTTAATTTAAAAACAAAATTGTTTTTCCTAATTCTGTAGTAAATTACAAAATGATTGCATTAAAAAGAAATATTCTTTCTGCAACTTTTAAAAAAGCTTAATAAAGCATGTAGTGCTGGGAGCAGGCTACTATGTATTGATCTGAGAAAACCGTTTCTCAAGATGCGAGGAGTTCATCATTGGACATGGTATACCGAAGTTAGTTTGGTATTTAAGAAAAGTCTTAACATGAAACAAGGTTTTTAGATCAAGCTTAAACTGTTGAGCCAGTTGAAACCCAGAATTTTTGGAGTATCCAGATCTCTACTAAGCAATAAAGTAGCCACTAAACACATGTAGTTATGCATTTGCAGTGTGGCTAGTCTAAATTGAGATGTGCTATAAGTGTAAAATAGATACTCCTTTTCTTTTTAAAAAAAAAAAATTAATTTATTTATTTATTTTTGGCTGCATTGGGTCTTCGTTGCTGCATGCGGGTTTTCTCTGCGGCGAGCGGGTCTACTCTTCGTTGCGGTGTGTGGGCTTACTGCGGTGGCTTCTCTTGTTGCGGAGCACCGGCTCTAGGCGTGCGGGCTTCAGTAGTTGTGGCACGCAGGCTCTAGAGCGCAGGCTCAGTAGTCATGCACGGGCTTAGTTGCTCCGCGGCATGTGGGATCTTCCCAGACCAGGGCTCGAACCTGTGTTCCCTGCATTGACAGGCGGATTCTTAACCACTGCGCCACCAGCGAAGTCCCGATACTCCTTTTCAATAAATATAAAATTTGTCATTAAATTTTATTTTGATTATGTATTGAAATAATACTTTAGATATATTTGGTTAATAAAAATATATTATTA
This sequence comes from Eschrichtius robustus, assembly GCF_028021215.1. Taxonomy (NCBI): domain Eukaryota; kingdom Metazoa; phylum Chordata; class Mammalia; order Artiodactyla; family Eschrichtiidae; genus Eschrichtius; species Eschrichtius robustus. Next base: position 49,711,871 of record NC_090831.1, on the reverse strand, counting down.
AAATTATTTTCATCTGATACTTATTTACTTTTTTAAAAATGTAGCTCATAAAAGATGTAAAGTTACATATGTGGTGCACATCTGTGGCTCACATTATATTTCTATTGTACAGCACAGGTGTAGATGTCCCATGAGGAGGGCCAGTTAAGTTCCAGTTGTCTGAAAGCTAAGCAGCCTCATGAAAGGCCAGTACTTGAATGTGCTGGGAATGAAGTGAAATTTACCAAACTCCCATCTTTAAGTCTCTCAGGAACAAGAGCAATTTTTAATATCATAGATAATTATAATTTTTATATATATATATATATAATATAGGCAGAATCTCAATAAATAATCATCTTAGGTGGGAAAGAAACTCACACTGAAGAAACAAGAGAGGAGTATAAAACAAATAAGGCTACTTATTTGTTAAAAGTCTCAGGAAAGGAACAGTGTTGAGAGTAAGAGAAAATCTTGCCAATCAGATTATCTTCTGGACTAGGTATAATAACAACTGGGTAAAACTACAGTTAACTTCAGAAAATGATCATTGGTAGAGCCAGTGAAGTACCCTGAGGGCTGAGGATGGATGCACTTGATTCTGACTTGATGATGGAATTGAACACGGAAGTGAAGAGGGGTTCTACCCTTCTTTCCGACTCACACACCTCAGTTCAGTGAGCTGCAAAAGATGAGAAGTGAGGGAGGCATCCTTTTTGGAAGGTTCCAGGGCTGTCACCACAGAGACAGGAGCTCGTCAGCCTCTGTTGGGAGCATCTGAGGAGCAGCATGCTATAACTGTAAGATCCCCCAGGAGCTTTAGGAAGTAGCCATGGGGACTTGGGGATGAGATTTCCAGAGATTACACTAGTGGGGCTGTAACTAAGATTGCCTCTTTCTTTGTTTTTTATTATCATGACCTTTGTTTACTTTTCATGCTAATGTGATCTAAGGCAAATGTGGACTATTTAGAACATTCAGAAACGAGATGAAGTCATTAAAGACCATTAAGATAGAGGAAAAAGGGTCTAACACCTTTAAACTTTAAGCTATTAGCAAATGCATCTATAATAATTGTGTGACTTTTGTCATCTCCTTCACTAGCTTTGAATACTAATAAGTGACACTGCATTAATATTCAAATTAATTACTAGAGACTTCACATTAGATGAACCTCAGTGTCTTCACCTAGAAAGAGAAATACCTGGCTGCTTTTAAATGTCAGTTTCTTAATGTTCATCTGCCCAGGCACTGAACTACAGAGGTTTTCACAATGCTTATGTTTTTATTTTTCTTATTTTTTAAAATATCTTTACTGGAATATAATTGCTTTACAATGTTGTGTTAGTTTCTGCTGTACAACAAAATGAATCAGTTATATGTACACATATATCCCCATATCCCCTCCCTCTTGAGCCTCCCTCCCACCCTCCCTATCCCACCCATCTAGGTCGTTGTTAATAAACATTTTTTGAGCTTCTTTAAATGTATGAGAATCAATTATTATACCAGCATAAACACTGAGTGACTTTTACCGTTAAAAATAAGTTAGTAAAGGGCTACTAGTATAAATATTGTCAGTTTCACACCAAATATAATTAACATATATAAAAATCAGTTAATAACTGAAGTATAAAAAGTTATGAAAATATAGAAGTTGCTGCTTAGAGCTGTATTTAAATATTTTAATTACATAAGTAATTCTCAAATACCTGTTTGGGTTAAAAAATCATATAACACAGATTCATATTTTATAACACATTTTCATCTCCACTCCTTTTATATAGTCATTATCTTAAAAAATTTTGTAGTATACTTTCAAACATTGTTCTACATAATCTTATGTATTTACAATATGCTATTTATAATTATGTATACATGCATATATATTCACATGACCATGTATGCACAAGTTTTTATATGTGTATGTATGGTTTTTAGCTGTTTTCTACATAAATGGGCTCATACCATAAAATAATAGAATATTTGGGAACTTGATTTTTAATCAACAGTATATCTGGGATTCTTCCTGTATCAGCATATCTAGATCTACCTTATTCTTTTAAAGGGCTGCTTAGATTTTTATACTATGGAAAAACCATAGTAAATAAAGTAAAATAACTTTCATTAAAATTGAAGAAAGCAAATTGCTTTATTTATGAGAGAATAAACTATATTTTTTTCATCTAGAGTATGTGAGCTTCCAAGGGTTTCATATGTGAGAAGATGCCCTGTATTATCATCTGCATTTACGTATAAGGAAACCATGTCCAGAGAGCATAAGAAACATACCGCAGGTCAAACAGTAAACTGTGTGCCAATGTCCTGTATTTGACAGCCTCCCATTTATGTCAGCAATGTGTGAATAAATTTGACTGAATTAAGGATGGTGTAAAAGAAGAGATTTTTGAACTGAATATATAGTTGTGATGAAGCAGTATTTCTGATTAAGGACAAACACACAAGTAAATACCTAATAGAGGGAGTTCCCTGGTGGCCTAGTGGTTAGGATTCTGGGCTTTCACTGCCGGAGCTCAGGTTGGATCCCTGGTGGGGGAACTGAGATCCCACAAGCTGCGTGGAGCGGCCAAAAAAAAAAATACCTAATAGATATTATGGAATATAGGTTGTGATCGGTATTAAAATGAAACTGAATCATGCATGAATCCTTAAGTGACTGTGACAACATGGTAGCAGTTACCCAACATATGTGCAGCTACATTGCTTGGATAAATTGCCATTTTAGTGGCAAATATATATATTTGTATATGTATACATACATATATGTAAATCTATTTAAATGGTCTGCATTCCTTTTGCAAAGGATCGAACCCAACAAATTTTTATTGAAAATTATAATGAATTCTTCTTAATTCCGTATGATTAATATCTAAAGACACACTTTAGAGCCATGAAGCCCCCCCAAAGAGGTAGGATATGTATATCCACAGTCCTTTCCCTTCCTGTCTGCTAAAAAGATTCTGAGTCTGCTAGGTCGGCTCCTGGTCCTTTGCTAAGCTTAATCGGGGTAATGGTTAGAAAAAAAGTAGATACCAGGAGTGGTAGATTAAATTGGAAAGGACAGCTTTATTTCTGGAAGAGAAAAGTAATACATTCATAAAGGAAGGAAAGAGAAGAAAGTTTTTAAATTCTTGGAGAAAAGATTGAAATTTTTGTGTGCAGCCTCTGTGTAAATGAGGTAGGAAGATGGGGAGGATTTTTTGCTGTATGTTATGAGTGGGACCTCTTTTTACCATTTAGAAAAGATTTTAGTATAGATTGGTAAACTTTTTATGATTTTTCAAATACGAAATTAAAGTGATTAAAGAATAATTTGAAAAATAGATTGAATTTGCCCAAAAGTATTTAGCATGCTGTTTAAGGGTGTATAAAATTGAACAAAACATCTTGAATAAACAAACAAAAAGAAATAGCAAGAACAGAAGCAGAAAGTATTGGGAAGAGAAATACAAATGCATGAAAAGCCATAAAATATAATAAATACCAGGCTGAGGAGTGTCAGTTGGGAGTAATGAATTTTTAAATACTTCAACATGAAGGAAAAGGGCACATGATGAAAACTGAATTGTAAGAGAGTGAATCTTTGAGCAAGGTACAGTATAGATGTAACTGAAGAGAAATGGAAACCATATAAGAATGTACTACCATGAAACAGGCATGATTAATTAATAAAGGGTTAACTGTTTCCTACAGGCATTATTAAATACTAACACTTTAAGATAACAGGGATGTAACTGAATTTCTGACCTAACCTAAATTTATTAATTTCTGACCTAACCTAAATTATTAATTTACTAATATTTCCTGTGAGAAATATTAAATGTAAGGTAGAATTCAAAATATTATATGTAAAATGAGATTAGTAGTATATCCTAATGTATTTTTGAGTCAGATACTCCAAATATCTGATTATAAGATGTTACAAAGATATTATAAGATATTACAAATATCTAAATACAAGAATGAATGACCAACATGATTCATAGTACATCAGGAATTTATTTCCTGTAAACCTCAATGCCATGATATTGGTATATAGAAAAACTTTTGAAACTTAGATTCAGCAAAGTATACATTAATAAAAACCTTTTTCATAATAATTTAAATAAGATTATAGCTAACACTTATTGGACACTTACTATATTCCATGAATTCAATAAATTCAAAGTAAGATGCAGTATTAACTCATTTAATCCTCAAACAACTCTAAGTTAGTTACTGTTACTAGCATTTTAGAGAAAACTGAGACATTCATAAGTTAAGTAACTTGCTAATGTTGCCCATCTTTTCACTGGTGGATACAACGTTTGAATCCTGGAAATCTGGTGCAAGAACCTGTACTCTTAACCACTGCTTACCATTGCCTCACATAGCAATTCATCCAAGCTATTTTTAAAAGCCACAGCAAAGTTCATTTTTAAGGGAAAGCAATCACTCTTCAAAGGCACAACTTTTAAAACCAATTTGATGACTTTCAAGTGAAAGGCTTCCACCCACATAATCACTTCTGTGCTTTACAAAGAATAAAGGGGCACTTATTGTCCATACACCACATAAAAAGGGCTGTTTGTCAGATCGACAACACCTTGTTCCAATCTAATAATTTGTCTTCCGTATATTCTTCATATGTATACAGAGTGAATGAACTGAAAATTAAGCTTTCTTTAACTTTCAAGAGACACTGCCTGATAATCCATAATATATTTCTTTTTTAATTGAAGTATAGTTCATTTACAATGTTGTGTTAGTTTCAAGTATACAGCAAAGCGATTCAGTTCCATATATATAAATGAAACTGAATATATATATATACACATATATATATATATATATATATATATATGTATATGTTAATCCCCAACTCCTAATGTATCTCCCGCACAACCCCCGCTGCTGCCACTATACCCTTTGGTAAGCATAAGTTTGTTTTCTATGTCTGTGTGTTTGAGTTTTGTACATAGATTCATTTGTATCATTTTTTTAGATTCCACATATAAGTGATATCATATATTTGTCTTTGTCTGACTTCACTTAATATGGCAGTCTCTAGGTCCATCCATGTTGCTGCAAATGGCAATAATTCCTTTTTATGGCTGAGTAATATTCCATTGTGTGTATATGTGTGTGTGTGTATATATATATATATACACATATACATACATATATATATATATATATATATATATATATATATATATGGTACATCTTCTTTGTCCATTCATCTGTTCATGGGCATTTAGGTTGTTTCCATGCCTTGGCTATTGTAAATAGTGCAGCAGTGAACATTGAGGTCATTGAGGTGCATGTATGTTTTTAAATTAGAGTTTTCTCTGGATATATGCCCAGGAGTGGGATTGCTGGATCATATGGTAACTCTATTTTTAGTTTTTTAAGGAACCTTTATACTGTTTTCCACAGTGGCTGCACCAATTTACATTGCCACCAACAGTGTAGGAGGGTTCCTTTTTCATCTCACCCTCCACAGCATATCCATAATATATTTCTTATAAGCCTCCAATTACTTCAAGCCTCAAAGTTACGATTTTGTTAACTTGAAAGAGGTGAGAAACATATACAATTTATTTATTTATATAATTTATTTTATTTATGTAATTTATTTACATGAAATCACTTGACATATGATTTATTATATGTTTGTACTGTTGACATTTGCTTCATAGATGATATTCTGCAGAAAGTTCTCCAGTTTCTGTTTGGTAAACTTTAGAAAGGATTTAAAGAGAAACAGTAAACTTTAAGAACCTTAGTATCCAATTCTTCCTAGATGTATATCTATTCTAACTTTTCTTTCATAGCCTTCAATGTACAAAATGCAGAAATATGGCTGTTCTGATAAGAATGACTAGCAAAGAAGAAACTTCAGCAAAGAAGTTTCCTTTGCTGAAAGAAATAAGGAAACTGTGTATTTTTCATTTGCTTTTTTTTCTGTCTTCATTCTTACTATGACCCTTTAACTTGAATATAGCAATTTCAGAGCTCAGGGAAACCTGGAGTCTGTATTTATATTGTTGACTGTAGAGGTTATTTCCTTTGCTGGAGGATGGTGGGTAATGACAGACTGCACATAAGAAAACGGAAACCTGTAGATTTTTATTATAATGTTTGGAAGAAGATAAGTTTACTTAAAACAACTTCTCTTATAGTCTAAACAACTTCTCTTATAGTCTCTTCATTGGCTTGCTCTTGGTCTTCAAAGATAGGATCTTACTGATTAAAATAGCTTTCCAAATCTCTTTGGCTGCTTCCAAGTCATATAAACCTGAAACATTATATCAATGTAATAGCTAGAAAGGACCTTCAAGATTCTTCAAATTTGAGATTGTATCTCTTTTGGCAGTCCCAAACCCTTCTGAGATCTGATGAAATTTATGCACGTTCTCCTTAGAAGAAGGTATATTTAACTATAACTAACATTTGCATGCTTAGCAGGAATTCAGGACTCTGCAGGTGCCCCACAAGGCCCACTAATATCAGATTCACAACTTCTAATCTCGCCCCGTGCCACTGTTTGTTACATATATAATAAATATGATTTGACAAGATGAAGATGATGACATGGGGATATGTGCTCAGCTGCGTGCATTTATCTCTCTATTTGCATATGCATGTGCAGTGGTATATTTGCTTTTTGTAATATATGTTAAGCTGAGTTTAAGAAATCCAATCTCTGCCTTCATTTACACATGGCCTTTTCTTCTTCTCTCCATGTGTCACTTATAAGAGAACACTTGTCATTGCATTTAAGGTCCATCAGAATGATCTCGTATGTTTTTGGGAATGCCATTCGACTCACTATACTTATTGTTATTGATCATATGTTAGGCAAGTGGTATTATATATACGATTTCTTTTGATTTCACCAAAATTCTGTGAAGTAGGTAGAAGGGTACTTATTACCAATGAGGAACTGGAGACCCACAGAAGTTAACATTCCAGACTTCAAACAGCTTCGTTAGTGGTGGAGTTCTTGCTTGGCCTATATTCTCACTGCTTAAGGCTTGTAAGGAGGACTCAGTTACCCAGAGTAAATCAGAACAAACAAATAAAAGTTCTTAAAGACCTCTTGGACTTTGTGATTTAATGAAATAGAAAATATATGAACACAAATAGCTGAGATACAAAATAGAAGGTACATAGAGTGAAGAGAAATATATGTAAATTGTTAAGGGTATTCAGAGGGAGCTGATTACCCAGCCATTTATCAGTTTGTGGTGTCTTAATACCCTAATATGATGAGGCTGATTATAAATGTCTCATGTGACAGTCTGTCTCATTATTTTAATAATCATATACGCAAATTTATGCTGTCTTACTTAATGAGCATTCAATCCTTCATCTATTCAATATTTATGGAGTACCAGAAAATTCTGTTATACACTTAAGATGTAATGGTTAAAAAAAAAAAAACAAAAACAAATGTTGTCTCTGTCCCAATACACATGCAAGTGCGAAAGACAGACAGCAATGGAAAGGCAAATATATAAACTGGTTGCTAATATTAGTGAGTGCAAGGAAGGCAATGGGAATCTCTGTTAGAGCATACTGGATGGGATCCTAGCTCAGGTGGGATGGTGAGGGAAGACCTCTCTGTGAATGGGGCATTGCTGCTGAGCTGTAAGCATAGAGAAGCACTTACCTATGATAAGAGCAAAGAAAGAGCATTGTAGACTGAGGGAACAACATATTCAAGTCACCCAAGACCAGAGAATGTTTAGCATCTTCAAAGAACTGAAAACAATGATTAGTAATAGGAGTCTAACATACTTTGAAATAGGCAGGGGTCAGGAGATGCAGACTCCTGCACAAGGGAAAAAAATAAGGATTTTTTTCCTGGGTGTTTTGGGAAAACAATACAGGGATTAAGGAGGGAAATGACATAACTTGAGTTGCTTTGGGGAAGATTGCTTCTGCTCTTCTATGGAGCATGGACTGGAGAGGGGCAAGAATGGAGGGGGAGGGGCCAATGAAGAGGCTTGGAGAAATTAAAAATTCTCTTTCAGTATTCAGAGTTCACTTGAATGATGGCCTGTCTCTGATATTATGAAGAGTACATTGTACCTTAAAAAACAAATTTTTATGTATAGTCAATAGTACTGTGTGTGTGTATATATACACATATATAATCAATTATCTGGTACCAATTACCTCGTACTATGTAAATGTTGAATATTTTATATATATATATATACACACACACACACACACATGGTAGCCATATTTGTTTCATTGTTATATAAAAGAGAAAATTTATCTAAAAATAATTTATCTCAGGAAGAGATTTGATAGCAATCCATTCTTTGTAGCATTTGGCTATCCAAATAAAAATTTATCATTAATAAATAGTGATCCTTATTTACCTGTCTGTACTGCTATGCAACTTTGCTTTCACTTGAACGCTTGATAGAGGTGTGACAGTCTACAGAGCAGAATGATTACTGGTTGTCAGACCTTCATCTAACCAATGGGAAAAGGAGATATATTATCTTATTGTCTAGATTTTCACGTGGACATGAACAATCTGAAAACAGAATTGTATTAATTTGTGTCTTAGGAAAACTCTAATGCAGTTAGTTTCCAATTCCATTTTTCCTTATGAGTCCAGACTTCTAATTGTGATTTTACTTTTTTTTAACAGAGATAATACAATTCTTTTTTCCTTGTACATATGAGAAAAATACTTGTACTTGTGACTTCAATAGAAAGCAATATTCTCTCCATGACTCAGAAGTCAAGGGTTGGTATAGAGCTATGACCCCTCATTAGACCTGCCTTAAACACTTTAGTAGTCTTAAGATGTGTGATTCTATTTCTTCTCATAACACATGGAGAGGAATAATGGTGGTATTTTGCAGTTAATTCAGTTACTTTCTACCAGTGAAAATAGTAACAGGATTTCCTATTGCTAAGTCAAGTCCCCCAACCATTACCCTTGATTGGCATTGTAGACAAAACTTCTTGTGAATGAAATAAAAACATTCCTAATTCATTTCTACCTATACACTCTGACAGACTGTTTTTCATGGGGTTTTAGTTTAGTTTCTAATACTCTGACTTCAGTAATAGTTTAATGAGTAATTGTTCAGCTAATAGCTTTCATCAAATTCCAGATTTTAATGATCACTTACTGTGATATGAGTTATGTGTCATTTTATGCCATATTTGTTTTTAGATTTAATCTACTCATGTTTGCAAAATTTCTTTTCCATGGTGCAAAATTCAATTTATTAAATTGAAAATATTAAAAATAGTAGTTTGAAGATTTTAGTTTTAAGAACACTCTACAGGTTAAACAAATAAACATACCCTAAAAACCAAAATAAAAGAATATTTATAGTTTAAAACCCAGTGGTACTATTATTCACTAAGAAAGGTCCTTCAAACAGGAAAATTGATAGAATTCACTTCCCTCTTTTTGAAACATGGACGTTTAAGTTACAAGAAAAATAATTCAAGGTCCAGGCCTGTAGATGTTACTATGAACAATGTAGTAGTCTGCTACAGTAGACTGTGTGGAACATTTTAAAAAACAGTTTGGAATCTTTAATGGTGAAATAATACTCAATGGTAGGGACTTAGAAAATATGTGTTGATTTTTATTTTTAAAGGTGTTTGAGGAGTTAAGAACCTTAGCCATGATATGGATCCTTGAAAGATGCTGAATCTTGTGAAGTTTTAGATCTTAATTCCAGTTACCATATAGAATGACTTTAGCATTCTGATATTACTTTTGAAGGGCTAGGATAATAAATCAGTTTCAGGGTAGACATGTACAAGGCTTAATTTATGAAACTTTAAACTACTTAACATTAACTTTGTTCTTAAAATCCAAATTTATCTAGGGAATGTAATAAACTATGCAATAATAAAGATCTGATATTATTTTTGACCTGAAATTCAACATATTCATAAGTACAAGGATGAAGAATTAAAAATAAAATTCTTGGTAACAGTATTCATTGAACGAACATTCACAGTATTTAGTGCCTCATATTTGCTTGGAACAGGAGTTAAAAAATTAAAATAATATAGGCTTTGCCTTCAAGGGAAAGAGGAGAGGTTTATATAAATTGACAATTATAGTTCAGTGGCATAAATACTAAAATAGAGAGGATTAAGGAAGTCTAGAAAAGAAACTTATCAAATTGAAGTGTTAAAGAAGGCCTCCCTGAGATAATTCATGAACTGTGTTTGATATAAGAGTTGGAGTTAGTTATGTGGATGAGAGTTGAGGAAGTGCATGCAAGACAGGTGGCAATCATTCAGTTAGTAAGATACAACCACAAAATGATCATAGTCAAAATGGAGGAAGGACCAGTGAAGGTAAAGTGGAAGGGATGCACATGATAGATAGTAAATGGATAGAACATACAGGATTTGATGAGAAAATGGAAATGAGAGAGCTAAGGTGCTAGTAAGGGTGACTTCACCTTTGACCACATTATGTAGTTTGCAGTAGAGGTGATTAGTGTAAGGAGAATAAATTTGAGAACAGTCAAGAAATTGTGGAATTTGTTGAGCAGTCAAGAAATTTTCTACTTTAAAAATAGGAAATAGAGAGATTAGAATATTCTGCGTATTTGTAATTATTCCTGTTGAGTTTTAGGAAGAATTTTGGACAAAGGACTTAAGATGTCATCAAGGTCATCCTTTTACCTAAGTCAAAATTTTTGTTGTTGTTGTGCCTTTTTTTTTTTTTTTAACGGAATTCACTCATAGAACTAAATTGGTTGTTTTTTAGGCAGGGTAGAGTGTGCTTTGGTTAACTAAAGTGGGCAAAAGCAAGAATCTTTATTATGTTCCTAAGAATGACTCATTCCTTCAGTGAGTTCATTCACTGTTAGTCTTGCAAAAACAAATTTAACAAGCCAGATTTATGGACTAGTCTTAGGTACTTTTCTAGCTAGACAATCTTTAACTGGCTGTGGTAAATGTGAATTAAGAAAGGAAAAATGTAATTGTGGTGTTGAAACTTGTTCCTAGAGTTTTTATCCAAATTTACTTTATATTTTATATACAAAGTGGAAAATTATACAAAACATTTTGCATTGACCCAGAATTTTTATTAACAGTTTCTTTTTCCATATTTCTTAGCATATACCAATGGTATACAAGTGATATTTAGAAATATCTGCCAGTGTAGTGGGCCAGTTTTAATCACAACCTGATTTACACTAATCTGTGTCAAAATATACTGTACAGTTGTGCAACTCTAAATTCTATTTATTTGTCTATATTACAAATGATAGACTGATTTTTTAAAAACTTTTTCTAAGATATTTTTAATTTCAAATTTTAAATTTGAATTTGAAAATTGGTGGTAATTTTTTAAAAGAATACTCAAAATTGTTCTGCTAATCCAAACTGAGATTATCACACTAAAGCAATTAAAACATATGAGTAGATTGCATTTACATAGTTTATTATATAATACACAATTTATGCATATAAGCAATAGATTTTAGTTTCTTTCAAAACAATCTCTGTCCTATTAAAGTATAATTAAATAATGTCATTCAACTATGAAAAGTAAAAATCTAACAAAACTTCTATCCAATTTGACATGTATTTGCAAACAGTTAAATTACATGATAGGATAAATTATATTAGATCTTTTAGAATCTATTTGTCTTAATAAAACATAGCCAAACTTAGCTGTTTATATATTAAATACTACAATATGAGTAGTTATTAATTGAATTTCTATACACTTCTGATTAATTCAAATAATGGTACTAACTGATTCCATAACTTCTGTGACTTATTATTCAAGGACTTAACAAAGCTCACAAGTCTAAAGGGCCGATATTTGAATAAGCTGTCTTTTATTATGTCTACATTTAATCAAATTTAGGCATAATATATTTTTATTCTGAAGTCATCTGCTTTTTATTATAGTGAGTCCTTCATTTCTAGGTCTTCTCTTTTTAGTTATAACTGATTCTACTATGAGAGGAAGTTTATTTTGGAATAGTCATGGAAGAAAATAAATAGTCTCTAAGTTCATTTTAATAATTACTTTTTTGTTTGCTTTATACATTGCCATGAATGTTTAAAACATTTTTCTGTGTTGAATGGTACCTTTTAATAGTCCCCACTATGGATTCTATCTTTTAATAACTGCAACAGTAAAAAAAGGTGATTGGCGTAGCAATATTACACGATATAGCCATTAAACCAAATTTAATATTAGAAAATTAAAAAACATTTTGGGGAATGTGTGAAGCATTTTTATTATTTTATTGTAGCATTTTCTTATGAGAAAGCTGTCATAGTCATAACTGGATGCAAACAACGTTCTTTCACAAAAACTTAGAAAGGTAGAAAGTATGAGGTAATATCCTTTGCCTTACATGTGCCAACATTATGAGTTAATACTTAGATATTTTTCAAATTCTGGCAGCTATTTAGATTACACATGTTCCTCAGAATGAGTGTATTTTAGGTTTATTTATTTAAAAATAAAAAAGAGTAATATAAAAATTGAGATTAAAATTTTATATGGCAACATTTTTGCTATTTCCTTATGGATTGTTAAGATGCAAATGCTGTAAGATTATTTACACTTACGATAAATATGAAAGAATTACAGAATATTGCATTATTTTCAAACTTCTGAACTGAGATTTGTTTCTTCCAACTATATTTTAATTTCAAAAATTCCCTTTTTCTCTCCTAGGGCAAATTTTCCTCTATTCTCGTTTTAAACTGTCTGTCATCTATCACAGGCCTCTAGAATTAAAATGAGTGGATAATCTGCCAACACTTTATTTCAATTTCATCTAGTTTTTTGTATATTAGAGTATTATAAGGATTTAACTCATTTCGGTAAAGCATTACTTATCTATGTATCACATTACAGTGATTTCCCCTACCTGTAAAACAAATGCAGTACTGATTAAGTGGCTACCTGTGAGACATGTGTGATTTCATAACTACTAGGACATGTCTTGGACGTTGCATTATCCCCTAGTATTTTTTGAACAACATCTTAAACCTTGGCAAGTTACTGATATCCTATTGTTCAAACTCTAACTTCAGTGAAAGTTGTAGTGAGTATGGCAAATACAAACTAAACAACAAAGGGCTGTCATACAACACAGGGTTTTTAAAACTTTCCTCAAGTTTTGGTCCTTTTGGACGAAAGGAGCTGTATATTCTTCCAATGTCTATTAATTTATCTTTTTTATTCTTCATTTTTTTGAGTTCTGTATAAAATATGTCTCAACTCTTGTTAGAGACTAAGGGCAGGGTAGTGGCATCCTATCTATCTATCTATCTATCTATCTATCTGTCTCATCTATCTAATCTGCTATCCATATATATCTGTCATTACATGTTGATACACATGTTCATGTATAAATTTTAATATAAGTATTTTAAAATTTAGATCTAACTCTGGTGGTTTGAATAGTGATTAGGTGCATAATATATATAAGTGAGCTGAGTATAAAACATTGCATAAGTGAGAAAATGTTAAATCCAATTTATAGGTTTTAACATGATATAAAATGAATATAACTATCATGGAAATTATTTAGAATTTAACTAATGATGATGACTATTAAATATAGATCAGTCATGTTCTTTCAGCATAATACATTTTACACATTCATCTAAGATATTAAAAACACAGGTTTATATGGCAAATTCACTTACAGAAAAAGGCTGCTAGTTAGAAACTCCTTGGTAAGTTTTAGCATTTCATGGTTATCTATCCTGTGACATTTTCCTCTTGTTTTTTAGAAACAGAACCCTAATTTTTAGCTGGGCTTAATGTTACCTATTTTAAAGCCTGCATTTCCTGTCTCCCTTATAATTTATATACTATTTACTCAACATTTACATACATCTGAAATTTTCCAATAAAATTTATAAAATATTAACTGTCAAAACTCGATAGATAAACTTCTAAAGAGTGCTCATGTAAATTAAAGAATAAATGACCAAGGCATCTAGCATATGCAAATAAAAATTTTTTATTATTTATTAAGATGCTGGCTGTGAGAAACAAACCTTTAGTTGATTATCATTCGCATAATAATTCTTACAATGAAATTTATTTTTATGCATATCATCAATAGATTTATATCCTAATATATATTCCAGTTCATATTCTTCAATAATAATGTGACACTGTTCACTTGAAGTTATCTTTTCTGTGTGAACTAATATAACAATACACTGAAGCTCTGCAATTGGATAAAACTTAACCACCCAAGTGCTTAACTACATGGATAAAGCTTTCTTTGTAATGCTGTAAATAGGTGAGTTTATCTAGTTATTTATGGATTTAATGAAATTACACTCTGCAGATTATAACATGTATCCTTGTTCTTCCATTAAGGGTTTATAAATTGGTATTTTCCCCTATAAATACAAGGGAAAATGTTAAAATAGCTCTCCTTTTTCTATTATTCTGAGGGTAGAAAAATCAGAGAGGAGATGGTATATATCTTTGGTGTTCAGAAAGGAATTGACCCACAGCTTACAGTAACATTTAATTATCACTGAGAGCACACTCTGTTGCAGCAGTTCCAGAGAACTATGAGCCCAAGGGCTGACATAAAAATAAAAGAAATCAAATAGTTTTGCATGAGAGTTTTTTATCTTAAAACTCAAAAAGAGTAGAACACAGGAATATGAGTAAAATGTCAGGCATATCAGAAATCACTTTTGATAAATACTTGTTGAATTTAAGTGGAACCAAGTAAAACTTTATCTAGTAGCATATGTAAGTAAAATCAATCAATAATATTATTAAGTATTAATAAAAATTACTATTTTTACTTTGTCTCTAAATGGTACGTATATTTAAGATATCATAGTCCATCGAATACAGTGCTAGATCTGATCTTTGGTTTGACTGTTTCTTGTAAGCAAGTGATAAAACTGTGATCTATTTCTATCCAAAGAAAAATTTAAGATATTGCATCCCTGCTGCCACCCTCCTCCAACTAGGGATAGGAGGGGAGGTGTGTACTGTTACTTCTAGCTTTTTAGCAAAGCTGTCTTTTAGGGTAAAAATAAACCTACAATGAATCAGACTTATTAAACAAATGCACATTTCAAAGAGAAGTGAAATAGTAACCTATTCTGAAGCCAGCAACTAAAATGAAATACCAAGTGGAGAAGTGTTTTCTTTCTCAGCAAAAGCTACTGTCTCCTCATTTCTGTTTATTGTTCCCTGCATCAGTTGGCTTTTGCTGTGGATCAAACCACTCTAAAACTTAATGACTTAAAACAGTCCAGTTTCTTTTGTTCACAGTTTTGTGGTTGGAATGAGCAGGGTCTCTCCTGGGCTCTGTCATGGGTCTGTGGCTAGCTGCCAGGTTGGCCGGCCGTGGATGATCTAGAATGGCCTCACACATATCTGGCTATTGGCAGATGGCTGGCTAATGGGCTGTTGGCTGAGGCTCCTCACTTCTCTACGTGACCTCTCATTCTCCAGCAGGTTAGCACAGACTTGTTCACTTGGTCTAAGGTTTCCAAGCACAGCATGAGAGAGGAAGTCTCGGTAGGCAAACTCTGTTGAAGTCTCCACTTGTATAGTGTTTACACTTATCTCATTGGCTAGAGAGAATCACATGGCTCAACACAGGTTTATGTGGGTGAGGATTACCCAGTGACGCAGATGCAGCGAAGGGAGTTAATTACTGACATTTTGCTAGCAATCTCCCTCACTCTCTCTTTTTTTTTAACTTCTTTTTTTTTTTTTCTTCTCTCCTTTTTTTTTTTTTTTCAGAGTATGGATCTCCTTCTCATTGTATGTATTATTTCTCTTTTATTTCTTTCCCATGGGAGAGATTCCTCTCCCATATCCCTATCCTTTCCATTTTCTTTTATTCTTTCTCTCTTTTCCTAAGGGTGAAAAATTAAGTTAAATTTTATTTTCCCACTTTTACTAAGTAAAGGTTTTTGACTAATATCAAATTAGAAAAATAGGATTATATCCCTTTCTATAGCTTTGTTCTTAAATCCTAAATAGTGCTGGGAACAAACTTGAGATCTCTTTCAGGCAGAACAAGGCCTGAATGTTGAAAATTCTACACTGAATAATGCAAGTCCCTAAGGATTTGGGTTGCATTTCTATTTAGTAAAGAAATGGGAGGAGGAGTCAAGGTTAATATTTGAAGATCAAGCTGCAGTCCTAGTATTTACATATAAAAACATGAGCATTGATCAGAGGCAGGAGAACTTGTAGCTCTAAAATTTACAATCTTAGCCCATTTTTAAAGCCTATTTAAAACCTTACAATTGCTTTTTTTAAAATGGCTTCCAGGAGCCAGTAATGAAACTGATTAGAGCTATTTTTTATTATTTTTTTTCACCTTTCACATTTCCTTTTTTTTTTTTTTTAGTTTTTACAGCTTTACTGAAAAATAATTGACATACACCACTGAATAAGTTTAAGATATACAGCATGATGGTTTGATTTACATATATTATAAAATGATTACCACAATAAGTTTAGTTCTCATCCATCACCTCATATAAGAGCTATTTTTAAAATTATCTTATTTTATAAAATGCTAAAGGAAACAATATTACACAAGGTTAAAATATTTTTCTGATAAAAATAAGAACCCAAGAAGAGTGGAGTATCTGATATATAATAAAACAGCTATTTTTATTATTACCTCCACAATTTAAAAGGATAACATTAATGTATACATTTCTTTATTTATGATGAACTAGCTACTCAAAGAGGAAAGATAAGAAAGCCAAAACAATAGATATTAAATAAGTTGAACTCCCTAATTTTGAAGGTTATATTTAATTACAGAGGTCACAGAAAATTACAAATATATGCTCATTATTTATGCTTAAGTCAAAATGTCTTTATCTTCCTCTTATTTTTATAACTGATCAGACAATTTCAGAATGGTGATAGCAACCAACTAGATTTCCCCCCTTCATTCCCAGAATGTTGATTTTTGCCAGAAAAATATCAATTTTTCCTGTGACAAAATTTGTCTTAAGACAAATTAAACATTTGTGTATGTGTCCGTACACTTTGTGTTATGAATTTTAATTATGTTAAATATGGTAGTCTGTAAAAGTATGGATTTGACTAATTTAAGGATAGCTAAAAAAAAAATGCTTGAAGACTGAATAAAGTTGACAATGACATTCTTCTTCAATGTAAGAGTCTTATAGAAACCAATTCTGAGCAGTCCCTACAATTTTAAAAACAATTCTAAAAATAAAATAGCTAACATTTATTGAGTGTCTATTTTGTACTCAGGATGTGTCATCCCTAGTTGTCACAATATTGCCTGTATTCCTCTAAAAATAAGGTTGTTGACAGCTAGAAATCAACTTGCCTTGTATCAAATAACTATAAAGTGTTGGAACCAAAATTCGAAGAGTCCAAAGTTAATGTTCCAAAATTTTTCTCTATCTGATAGTTTCTTACAGAACTCAGTTTCGGCTGCTTGACACTCAACAGCCAATAATCAAAAGGCAAGTGTCAGTAGAAAGGAAAGATGCTTTAATCAGAAAAGCCGGCAATCTGAAGAGAAGGTGGACTCATGTCCTGAGACCAACTCTGAAGATTCTGCTCAGCCATGACAGTTTTTAAAGGGAAAAAGGGGGAAAGAATCTCTGTGAATCATCAAGGCAGAAGGTTAGGTTCTGCGTCATTCTCCATTGCCTGCAGACTAGCTGACTCCCTTCAGATGTTACCTTCCCCATGTGATCTGCCTGCAGGATTGGTAAGGGGGCTGTTGGGGGTAAAGAGCTAGTCATTGTTTAACTGTTTAATTCTTCATTCTTACTTCTTTTAATCTAGGAAAAGAATCAACAGGTTAGATAAGGCATGGTGTGCATTTGGGAGGGCATAAGTCAGGAATTAGGATAAATTGCCTAGTGATCTTATTAGGTTCTTTCAAGGTTAAAGGGGGACAGAAATGGGCAAACACGAAAAGGACAAAAGAGCTGCTTTCATGTTTATTTCTTTGATAGAGAATTAAGATTGTCATAAACAAATTTTTTAGGCAAAGATTATAAGTATGAAGTTGTCAATATGCTGGAAAACCAAAATAGCATATAAATAGACATTGACAGAATGAAGGGGAAAATAAGTTGTTCTTCAAAACATGCTAGAATTTAGAAAAGCTAACTATGTTGGGGAAAATAATCAGCACTAACAACACAGACTGGAGGACAGCCGTTAAGGTATAATGCCATGAGAATGTCTTGGACCTGCAGGCTAAAATCAAACTCTGCTCTTGAAGGGAGAAAAAGCCAATACCACAGTAGGTCATGTTAGAACTTGTATAAGATGATGAGCCCAAGGGTTAATATGTCTGATGTAGACTGAAATAGTAACCCCACATATGAAACAGAATTTAAAAAAACATGAGAAAGGCCAGAGAAGAATCAATCATTGATTTTAAGGTTGTAAATGTAGCATACGAGAAGAGGCGAAATGAGTTAGGTGTTTTTAGAACAAAAGAATGAAAACTTTGGGTAAGTAAGGCAGGAAGCGTATAAATCAAATACAACTTTAAGATGTGTTCAAAAAACTGAATCATGGTAAGATTTAAAGTTCTCAGAAAAAGCTTTTTAAAAGAAATAAGTTAATGTGGAGAAGCTATTGGGGGGGGCAAAAGGAGTAACTTCTTTACTGTCAATATGATAAAATGCCAGAATTCCAAAGATCTCATAAAATTTCCACCCCTGGAAAGTGAGAAAAACATTGACAGCTGTTTGTTCTGTTTCAATATCCTGTAGCCTTGAGGCAAGGAAGCTGGAGCAAAAGCACTCTCAAGTCTCTTCCACAAAACCAGTATTAAAGTTTGGCTATCAAGTATATATTCTGGACATCCATACACAAATTTGCAATGAATGGCAAAACACATTAAACCTTCATGCATTTACTATCTATTCCCGGGCAGTATTTTTGAGTTCACAATAATTTCTAAGCCTATCATTATTTTCTTTTTTAAAAATTATATTTATTCTTTTTTACCAACCACAAAATTTTCATCCTTCTATTCCATCATTCCTGCAAACATATATTAAACAACAAATATGAGCTGGGGGGACATCCCTGGTGGTCCAGCAGTTAAGACTCTGCACTTCCACTGCAGGGGGCGTGGGTTAGATCCTTGGTCAGGGAACTAAGATCCCGCATGCTGCGTGGTACGGCCCAAAAAAATAAAAAAAAAAACAGAAAACAAGAAAAACCCAAATATGAGCCAGGTATTGAGTCAGGTGCTAAAGTTACAGCAGTTAAAAAGGCAATTTCCCACTTTCATGGAGCTGACGGTTAATTGGAAGAAAGATTTACATAAATGATTAACAATTGTTATATAACAACAATGCCTATGGAACAAAAATATTTACTAAAGATATTTTAGTAAAAATGGGAGTGATATATTGGTGGAAAACTTTTTAAAATATGCTAATGAAAGTGTAGTGTAGAGAACAGTGATCCAGAAAGACCTGAACATGGCATTCCAGGAATGCAGTTTTGTGAATGTAATTTTTTCTGTAACACTTGAGGCTTTTTTTGTTAAGCTCCTTACAATATAATTTTCCCCCAGAATACAAGTTCATTTTATTTTATTTTATTTATTTATTTATTATAAATTTATTTATTTATTTGTTTTTATTTTTGGCTGTGTTGGGTCTTCATTGCTGTGCACGGGCTTTCTCTAGTTGTGGCGAGCAGGGGCTACTCTTCGTTGCAGTGTGCAGGCTTCTCACTGTTGTGGCTTCTCTTGTTGCAGAGCATGGGTTCTAGGCGCACGGGCTTCAGTAGTTGTGGCACATGGACTCAGTAGTTGTGGCTCGCGGGCTCTAGAACGCAGGCTCAGTAGTTGTGGCGCATGGGCTTAGTTGCTCCGCGGCATGTGGGATCTTCCCGGGCCAGGGCTCGAACCCGTGTCTCCTGCATGGGCAGGCGGATTCTTAACCACTGTGCCACCAGGGAAGCCCACAAGTTCATTTTCAAAAGTGACTTTATTTGCAAAATATATTTTGAGAGGCTATATTAAGCAATGGCGTTTTAGAGAAACAGAGTTCATTGCCCACTAAGAGATTTTAATTCTGTATTTTATTATATTTCCAAAATCATCCTCCATATAGAATTATAGGAAGTTTGACGGCTCTTATTTGGCACTGTTTTCATACATGATAGGTTGGACTGGTTGAAAAATGAAGGGATACATGGTCAATCTAGTTGAATTGCTGTCATCTTAAATTTAAAATTGATTGATTGTATTTCTATTTTGGTGAGTTGAGTTTTAGGCACAATTCCAGACAGATACCAAGTAGGAGTTGATTAACAGCTTTGACGCCTGTGGGCAAGAAGAATAATGTGAAAAGTTGTGTTTAGCTTAGAGACAGGAAGGCTAAATGGGGGTGGGAGAATCCTTTTAAACAGTTATGTATTTATATTTTCATACAATTCAAGTATTGAGGAACAATTAAACAGATAATCCACTGAAGTTATCAGGAAGCAGGTAGAATAAAGGTAGACTGACATATTTGCATTGAAGGGATAAAGCAGCAGTTCTTTAGTTTCTGATTAAGTAGGTCTGGGTTAAGACCCTAACATTGGCATTTCTAATGAATTCCCAGGTACTTCTACTGCCTGAGGTCTGGGCACCACAGTATGAGACTCACTGGCTTAGACTACGTCTGGTTAAGAGTAGTAGCCTTTGAGTAAAAAAGTAATCAACAATAAAAACAAAAATAGTAACAGTAGTGGCAGAGGCAAAGCAATGGCAAAAGAAAAAGCTGTGGGCAAAGTGTGCTAGGGAGTTGTTTCATTGTATGCTTTGTTACAGCTCATTTATAGAAAAGTTGACGTTCCCACAGCCCTGCTGCCTTTAAATTATCATGTCCTATTACAAGTGATAATCATGACACTGTAAGCTCCATGAAGCCAGGGACTTTGCCTGTCTTTTTCATCACTGTGTTTGTTACACTGTCCCTGACTGCACAGTTTATTCAACCCACCGGCTGTCTAAGGACCAGATTCTGACTCTCAGGAATCTGAACTGAGACACACAGAGGATGCCCACAGTGGACACTGGAGCTAAGAAGTGAACTGATTCCACCAAAATCATGAGGAAGTGGAAACCAAGAGTAAACAGGGAATCCTGTTTAGGTAGAGAGGAGAGAGCTGGAGAAGATGTAGCCCCATTCTTGAAAGCAGCTGGTCTGCTTCAAATGACTTTCCCTTGCCACTGAAATTTGCTCTGTTTTGTTTCCTCTTTTTAGATTCTTGTAAATTTCCCAATATCTATAGACTAACTCTCCCCTCTCTCCCCTTTTTGAAGATAGATTGGATATGTCTTTGCTCCATGCCACCAAAAAGCTCACGCTAGGACCAAAAGGCTCATTTCCCTGGCATTAGTTGCAAACGTTATAATAGCCACTTCTAAAGGCTGCAGAAGGCAGTTTTGTCAGCTGAAACCAAATTCCCTTTGCTACAGACAAATGAGGTTTTCTAAGGAAGATCCTGCTTTAACTGTCGATATCTGCCAATCTCAAGGGAGAGCGGGGGCAGAATGTGCCTTTCTGAGATAGTGCTTTTGCTGTCATAGTCATTTTATACATTCAGCTGAAAAAGGAGATTCCACTCTGGCTGCCACTGCCTGTAGTCCTGGATGTGTACCTGGGTTTCTGGATGCTTCGTGGCAGGAGCCAAAGACAGGTGGGAAAATACGCAGACGCCCCCATTCTCAACTGCATTGAGGAAAAGGAGTTTATAGTCAGTATTTGGAAAAAGTAAGTCCTTTTTTCAATTGAAAACTCTCAACCAAAACAAAGAAACAAAAACCTGAAAGTAAATGTAATCAGAAATCATTTTCCAAGACAGAGTTTTCAATTTTAAGGTTAAGAAAACTCTGGGGTTCTGAACTGTTCCTTTTTAAACGTGCTTTTTGAATAATTTCTTTTGAAAGATTTTCATTTAAAGTATGCACATTCAATAACTAAAATGCTGAATGTCAAACTTATGACTTATGAATACAATGCTTGGGTAGCCTTTGGCATTTTCCATACTATGTATATAGGAGTCCAGTATCAGCCATGGACGAAATGCTTCCTCCCGACCCAGGGCTCAAAGTCAATAGGGAGCTTAGCGGTGATTTCATGTGTGTTTTTCTTTCAGGAAGAGTTCTGTGACTAAAGACTGTTGGAAAACGCAGTGCTTAGAAATTAATTAGTATGCTTCCCCACTTATATAAGCTAAAAAGTCTAATATTTTCAATTTTATTAACTATAAGTCAGTGATGCTATATATACCAGCAGTGGGGTATCTGAAAATATCATTTTTGTTAGCATATTGATGAAATACTTACCCCCAGTAAATAGATTAACTTTTAAAATCAGTTTGTTATAATTCAGCTACAGGTAGATTGACACACATTTTCTAGAGTGAATTGAAAATGCTATCAGCTAGTTACTGTGAGAGCTCATATGCTTAACAAAAGCAGCTTAATTCAAAGCGTCAATTGATTCTTTCAGGAACAGGGCATTAAGGACAAAGTTGCCTGCCAGAGGTAAGAATATTATCAGGGGAGAAGAGGCAGGCAAAATTGAAAAACAGGGAAGAGAAAACTGAAGTATTTGCAGAAACCTGAAAATTCTACCATGCAATTATTTTAGAAGCTCAACACGGGGGTAGGCAGTCAAAATTTTAAGGGAATCAAGAGAAGAACCCCATGGGAAATATTTTATCATAAATGAAGTATAGAGGAATAAAAACCTTTTCCTTTGAATAAACTCCTAGTTTATTTTGTGGAAGATTAAAGCTCAGTTAAAATGGATTGTTATTTTGGAGATCAAGGTGAGTTTTCACATCTGTCATGTTGAAAAGGTAGGGCTCTCAATTTATTCTGTATTTTCACACTGGCAACTTTGTACAAAGTTTGGTAAATAAAGATTCCTTGTTGGTTTTGTTAATTCTTTGAGAACAGCTGTACTTTCTTAGCGCAATTAATGGATGCAATAAAAGGACACTAAAATTCCCATATTGTATATTATAATTTCTTTAGGATTTCTAGATTAGGAAATTCTAAAAAATTAACTCATAGTTTATCATGTGTCTTTATTCCATTTTTTTTAAAACTGTGCTTTGGAAAGCAGCATTATGTAATTGACAAGATTAGTTTACCCCAATCCATATGTTTAAAACTCCATTACACACTTCAAAAAATCATCTAGGGTGAAAATTAAAAAGATATAATAGGAACAAAAATAATATGCTCAATGAAGTCTTCTAAAAAATTCTTTTCTAATTTGCAAATTCCATTGATATGTGGATCATACAATTTATTTAAAATGTAGAGCAGATTTAAAGAATATTTTTTAAAAGTTAAAATCTCGGCTCGTATAAACATTAGATGAACATGTGTCAACGGTTAATTTAACTCATTGCTAGAGAGGGACCTAGTAAGATGATATTACCAGTTCAAAGGAGAGCCTAGGAACCTCATATGAATAGAGAAAAAGGAATTTTCAAATGAATTTATAAATACATGCAAAACATATCTATTCACAAGGCAATAATCAATTGCATACCATCACACACAATAAATTTGCATTTCTATGGACAAGAATCACTTGGATTATTATCAGTTTTTTACATGAAAGGCAATTAGGTGAGCTAGACGGGGCACCACAATTTTCTCCCTGTTTTGTTTTTTTTTTTTTAAACTTTGGGTTTACTTACTTATTTATTTATGGCGGCGTTGGGTCTTCGTTTCTGTGCGAGGGCTTTCTCTAGTTGCGGCAAGTGGGGGCCACTCTTCATTGCGGTGCGCGGGCCTCTCATTATCGCGGCCTCTCTTGTTGTGGAGCACAGGCTCCAGACGCGCAGGCTCAGTGATTGTGGCTCACGGGCCTAGTTGCTCCGCGGCATGTGGGATCTTCCGGGACCAGGGCTCGAACCCGTGTCCCCTGCATTGGCAGGCAGATTCTCAACCACTGCGCCACCAGGGAAGCCCCTCCCTGTTTTTAAAGCGTTATTTTCTGATAGTAATAATACTTTGAATATCAAAACAAATATGAATATAACTAAACCACTAAGACTGAGTTTCCACTAGTGATTGCTTTTTATCGTGGCACAATGCTGTATATCTATATCTATATGTATATATATTTGTGTGTGTATATACATATATTCTTATATATATATATATATATATAAGAATATATATATATTATATATGTATATATATTCTTCCAAGTCTGTCAAATACCATTAGGGAAAGGTTCCATTTTACAGAAGAGGGAACTAGGGCTCAAGAAAATAACCTTTCAGAAGTAGCATAGTTAGTAACTATCACAGTGATGATGTGGACTTTTTCTCTTACTCCAAGTCCAAAACTGTTTTTGCTACTTCAAAATTGATACAGTCAAAGAAAAGCAGTAATTATTGGTGCTAATTTAGGATGATTAAAGACCAAAATGGTTTTATTTATCAACTAAACATGTAGCTGGTTAAATTTATACTTTATTCAAAACCTGTGAGGTGAAATATTATTAAGAATAAACATCACTGTCAACCGGTGACCTAACTGGATTTAACAGTTCAAGAAAAGCAAAAAAAAGAGCCAAATTTGGAAGCTTATATTTAATTTCTGTTGCATTTGTTTATTAAAGAAAATATTGTGTATTTGTTGAAAATTTGATTTTTGTAATGACATGACACATGATTAGTCGTTCCTAATATACTATAGATAAGAATTTTAATCTTAATTTTAATCTTCCATCTTTAGGATGCTAAAATAGAAGAAATATTATTGTATTTTATTATGGTTTGTCATTGTAGCATTGATTCTCAACCATATTTTTATTAAAATGTATTAGAATATTTAGTTTAGTTCTGAAATATAACCATAATTTAGGAAACCCATCTGGAATACATCTCTGCTAATATTAGTGGCTCTATTGTTTTTTCCTGCTTCATAATTTGACAACTGCACTTTTTGAAAAGTGGATAAATATATATTTTTATAACTTTCTTTCTCTCCCCAAATGCCACATTTTACATTTTAAAGGGAAATTACTAAAAAAATGCTATTGCAACAATCCTATATTTGTCTTTTGAAACCAAATACCAGTAGCATAGAAGACCACAAAAAAATTATTCAGTAAAATCTTGGTACCAGTCCCTATAAATTAAAACAGTGTGGAAAGTGTGTTGTTTTGAAAAATCAAGGCTGGTATTTTTTCAGATACATTACAGTTGATCTTTGGACAACACAGGTTTGAACTGCACGGGTCCACTTATACATGGACTTCTTTTCAATAATAAGTACTACAGTACTGCACGATCTGCAGTTGACTGAATGTGTGGATATGGAGGGCTGACTATAAGTTATACGCAGATTTTCTACTACATGAAGGGTCGGCTCCCCGAACCCCCATGTTGTTCAAGAGTCAACTGTATTATCTGAATTATTACTCATGGTGGAATGGGGCACCTTTGGTGATGTATTCGTCAGGGTTCTCTAGAGAAACAGAATCAATAAGATGTATACAGGGAGAAAGAGATTTGTTATAAGGAATTGTCTCGTGCAATTGTGGAGGCTGAGAAGTCTCAAGATCTGCAGTTGGCAAATGGAAGACTCAGGAGAGCAGTGGTGTCGTTCCCATCTGAAAATCAGCAGGCTCAAGATCCAAGAAGAGACAGTTTTTAAGCCCAAAGGCAGGAAAAGATCAGTGTCCTAGCTCATGAGTCAGGCAGGTGGAGTTCCCTCTTGCTCAGCATTTTTGTTCTATTCTGGTCTTTGATTAGATGAGACCCACTCTGCTCTACTCAGTGTACAGATTCAAATGTTAATATCATCCAGAAATACCATCACCAACACACCAAGAATAATATTTGACCAAATGTCTAGGCATCTCATGGCCCTGTCAAGTTGATGCATAAAATTAACCATCACTGGAAATATCCTCAAATCCTTGTCTTTTTTTTTAATAGCTCTATTTATTTCAGAGCTTTCCCCCACCATGGATTGAAATTATTTACTATACATTACATCTACTTTTCCAGATTGTTAAATTATGAACATTATGAAAGCTATTATTAGGAATATATTTTAGTGAACAAGTGAAATGGAGAGCTTAATTGGACAAGGACCTCAATTTTCTCCTATAACCTGGTACACAGAAGAAATGTTTATCCCTCTACACCGTGCTCATATAGAAAGGTGTATTACTGGGTTTAACAATCTTGGGTATATGTGCAAATAAGAAATTAATTATTTCAGAAGCATACTGTGTACATTTTGAATGAAGTGATAATGCCTTATTTCTGGGGATAAAACTGGAATTTGCCTCATACCTCCCTGTCAGAATAATTCTTAGTTGAGCAATAGAGGAGTGTACATTTAATCAAGTAAACTTTATGCTAAAGAAACACAAGCTACCAGCCATAAAAATTTTATTTTTTAGATGAATAGGAGGAAATAGGGATATATTTCTTTTCTTTGTACATCTGTTGGCATTTTTCCTGACATAAAGCATAGAATTTTACTTGTAATTTATAGAACCTCGTAAAAGGTTTTTCTTGAATAATTTGTGAAATGACAACTGTTTGTTTAAAATAACTACTTGTATCCTTTGAGAGTTCCCTAATAACTGGCGTTCATGATAATTAATGAACACTTTAATCTTTTAATTTTTATTTTATTATTTTTAATCTTTAATTATTTATTTTTGGCTGCGTTGGGTCTTCATTGTTGCATGCGGGCTTTCTCTAGTTGTGGCGAGCGGGGGCTACTCTTCGTTGTGGTGAGCTGGCTTCTCATTGCAGTGGCTTCTCTTGTTGCGGAGCATGGGCTCTAGGCGTGCAGGCTTCAGTAGTTGTGGCACGCAGGCTCAGTAATTGTGGCTCATGGGCTCTAGAGTGCAGGCTTAGTGCTGTGGTGCACAGGCTTAGTTGCTCTGTGGCATGTGGGATCCTCTTGGACCAGGGATCGAACCTGTGTCCCCTGCATTGGCAGGTAGACTCTCAACCACTGTGCCGTTAGGGAAGTCCCTTATTTTATTTTTTTAGTTAATTTTTATTGGAGTATAGTTGCTTTACAATGTTGTGTTAGTTTCTACTGTACAGCAAAATGAATCAGCTATACATATACATATATCCCCTCTTTTTTGGATTTCCTTCCTGTTTAGGTCACCATAGTGCATTAAGTAGAGTTCCCTGTGCTATACAGTATGTTCTCATTAGTCGTCTATTTTATACGTAGTATCAATAGTGTATATGTGTCAATCCCACTCTTCCAATTCTTCCCACCACCACCCCCTTCCCCCTTGATATCCATACATTTGTTCTCTACGTCTGTGTCTCTATTTCTGCTTTGCAAATAAGATCATCTCTACCATTTTTCTAGATTCCACATATGTGTGTTATTATACGATATTTGTTTTCCTCTTTCTGACTTCCTTCACTCTGTATGAAGTCCATCCACGTTTCTACAAGTGACCCAATTTCATTCATTTTAATGGCTGAATAATATTCCATTGTATATATGTACCACATCTTCTTCATCCATTCATCTGTCAACAGACATTTAGGTTGCTTCCATGTCCTGGCTATTGTAAATAGAGCTGCAGTGAACATTGGGATGCATGTGTCTTTTTGCATTATGGGTTTCTCTGAGTATATGCCCAGGAGTGGGATTGCTGGGTCATATGGTAGTTCTATTTTTAGTTTTTTAAGGAACTTCCATACTGTTTTCCATTAGTGACTGTATCAGTTTACATTCCCACCAAGAGTACATGAGGGTTCCCTTTTCTCCACACCCTCTCCAGCATTTATTGTTTGTAGATTTTTTGATGATGGCCATTCTGACCGGTGTGAGGTGATACCTCACTGGGCTTTTGATTTGCAATTGTCTAATAATTAGTGATGTTGAGCATCTTTTCACGTTTGTTGGCCATCTGTACGTCTTCTTTGGAGAAATGTCTATTTAGGTCTTCTGCCCATTTTTTGATTGGCTGGTTTATTTTTTGATATTGAGCTGCATGAGCTGCTTATATATTTTGGAGATTAATCCTTTGTCTGTTGCTTCGTTTGCAAATATTTTCTCCCATTCTGAGGGTTGTCTTTTCATCTTATTTACGGTTTCCTTTGCTGTGCAGAAGCTTTTAAGTTTCATTAGGTCCCATTTGTTTGCTTTTATTTTCATTACTCTAGGAGGTGGGTCAAAAAAGATCTTGCTGCCATTTATGTCAAAGAGTGTTCTTCCTACGTTTTCCTCTAAGAGTTTTATAGTGTCCAGTCTTAATTTAGGTCTTTAATCCATTTTGAGTTTCTTTTTGTGTATGGTGTTAGGGAGTGTTCTAATTTCATTCTTTTACATGTAGCTGTCCAGTTATCCCAGCACCACTTACTGAAGAGACTGCCTTTTCGCCACTGTATATCCTTGCCTCCTTTATCATAGATTAGTGGACCATAGGTGCATGGGTTTATCTCTGGGCTTTTTCTCCTGTTCCATTGATCTATATTTCTGTTTTTGCACCAGTACCATACTGTCTTGGTTACTGTAGCTTTGTAGTATAGTCTGAAGTCACGGAACATGATTCCTCAAGCTCTTTTTTTCTTTCTCAAGATTGCTTTGGCTGTTCAGGGTCTTTTGAATACTTTAATATTTTTAAATTGGAAATGATGAGCATAGAAATGTTTATAACGTAAATTAGATAGAATTAATTTTAAATTATTTTCCCATAATAAAAACATTCATTTCAATACAATTCTATTGTAATGTGCTTCATTAATTAATTAAACTATATTAATGTAAGCTATTAATTCCTATATTTAAAAATACATGTAGGGCTTCCTTGGTGGCGCAGTGGTTGAGAATCTGCCTGCCAATGCAGGGGACACAGGTTCGAGCCCTGGTCTGGGAAGATCCCACATGCCGCGGAGCAACTGGGCCCGTGAGCCACAATTACTGAGCCTGCGCGTCTGGAACCTGTGCTCCGCGACAAGAGAGGTCGCGATAGTGAGAGGCCCGCGCACCGCGATGAAGAGTGGCCCCCACTTGCCGCAACTAGAGAAAGCCCTCGCACAGAAACGAAGACCCAACGCAGCCATAAATAAATTAATTAATTAATTAAATTTAAAAAAAAAGATCAAAGTATTATATGCTGTGTGCTTTAAAAAAAAAATACATGTAGTGATTTTTTTGATTTTATGTCCTAGTTATAGATTAATATAAATTAATAAAAATTACTTATCTTTTACCTGCTCAATGAAAAATTAGGTAAGGTTCATTACCTAAGGTTCACACATAAATGTAATTGTTATGTACATTTAGTAATAGAAAATTCACTTTCAAGTGAAATATATTGACATAAGACTTTTTTGATCCTTAATATATTGTAATCCTTACATTTATTCAGCAATTTTTAAACTTAGTAAGCTAATTCATAAATCAAATATATTTTGAGATCCCCAGATAATATTCTATATCATTATTATGTGCCTGCCACCTGTACCTACAAATGCCTCCATTGTAAAACTCTGTTAAACAAAATATAGAGTCATTAAAATTTAGGATTTGTTCCCTATCCCCTGAATGTCTATGTCTTTTTCTAAACAGTTTTTTCATAAAATATGAGATACATGAGAGTGGGAATCATTGCTTATTTTGTTCATTGATGTATCATGACTCTAAAAATTGTGCCTGGCATTTAATAAGGAGGTCAATAAATAGCTGTTGAATGAATGAATAATACTTAACTGAGCCACTTGGCCTTGGTAAGATAGATTGAATGAGAATATCCATGAAAAGTCCTTGGCGTACTGAAAGGCTCATTTCTCCATAGATATATACCAAATTATTATCAATAGTTACTTCAGGAAGGAAAAGGAATATGCAGAGAGGGTGGGGGGGAGGAAACTTTTTTTTCCTCCTTTTATTTCTTTTTTAATTTTTTTTCTTTTTAACAAGTTCATCTTACCTATATGAAAATTTCCTATCATGCCATAAAGAGAACAGACCAAAGTGCATTTGGAGCTGCCTTTCTCATTTATTAGAGTTTAGACTGAGGACAATCACAGGATGCAGAACAGAAATTTAAAAATCTGTAGTTTAAAAAATTGGATGTCAGAATATATTGGATGCATGGCATGGTCCCTCTTGGGTGGGAGTTCCTTGAAAGGTCTCCACACTTGTAGTTTTAGTATGTCCATGGATGACAGGTTTATAATGAGTGATCCATGCCACCAAACGCAGATGTGAAGCAAGGAAAAGTAAAATGGAAAATCGGAAAAGTAAATTGGAAAATACTCAGGAAAAAAGTGAGAATGTATCATGAGGGTGCAAAAAGACCCAACTTCCTCATGTGTAAAATGGGTATTCCAGAGTATCTCTGGTATCTTTTTTACATCTGTAAAAATTACATGAGTTGATTTGTTCAGTGATTTGCACTGAGACATGAGCAAATCATGATTGCACTGCACCTCACTTTCTTAAGTCCCATTTATACATGGGAAACATATTTGCCTCTTGTGGGAAAAGAGAATAGGTAAAAAGAAAAGGTAATAGAAGTAGTTTAGGATATAGATAATTTTAGCTAATAAAACACATATTTTTATCTCTATGGCGGAAAAAAATGCTGTGACTTCCATCATGCACATTGTTCTTTCCAACCCATTTAAGTGGGAGAAAGAAAAAAAGGAAAAAGTAACTCACTCATCCACAAACTTTTTGATGCATAAAGGAAACTAGTATTAGATAGATTTATTCCTGTACCTTATGTCAGGGCAAAATTGTTTTTGGTGAAATGAATTTTTTTTTGGTCTACAATAAATAACAATAGGAAAAGTAGTGTTTGCGTCACAGAATTCAAGGCTGCATCTATTCTGAAGAAAGCATGATTATTTCACTTACATTTAAATTTTCTCTGTTAAATTGGAATGTTTCTATGAGAAATCCAAGTCTTTAAAGTGTTCTTATGATTTTATAAAGTGAATGTTCTGACATTATGCATTAAGAATAATGCCCAAGAAACTTTCCCTTCTTTTACCTTAAGTGGCAAGGTAATTGCTCTTCACTGGATTAGGAAAATGTTGACATACTAAGTTTTGTAAACTGGATCTTTTCAAAAGTCCAGATACTTTTCTTTCCTCTTCAAATTTCTCACGTGTATCTACATTTCTAGAATGGTCAGCAAAATTGGCTCAGCTCTATACAGATTTTAGAAGCTTTAGTGAATGCGCGTATCTCTACTCAAGGTCTGGAGAAGACTGGGTGCTGCTTCCTATCAAGTGTTGGGCTGCACCCCTCAGGCCTGCAAGCCCTGTACTTGCCCATCCTTGGGTCTGAAGAAAGAGCCCGGAGTGCGTGACAGAGGCATCAGTGGCTTAATGGATGGGGGATCTTACATGTCTGAAGCAAGATCCTGGAGTGACACCTCACTGTGTAGGGCAGATGACTGACAGGACAGGGCTGCAAGCTTTGCTCCCAAGGGGAGGGGGAGGTTACCAGTTATAGGGAGAATTGATGGCAGGTTGGCTCATCGGCTACCAGGGAAACAAACAGAGGGCCCGCCCCTCACTGCTCCTTTGATAAACTATCATGGTGGAGATGTTCTGACCTCAAGATTAGAACAACCACTAGCTGGGGCCTGGGGCATGTTGGAAGGTCAGTCATGTGTGTAGGGCGTAGGTGAAACAAGCACTGGTCAAGCAAGGGATATACAGAGAGCAAGAGAACATCTTGGGTGGCCTGATCATATAGCAAGCAATTTGGTTTCAGCTTTTCTCTGTGGATTCATCTTTCCATTTCTTGTTAATTTGACAACCTTGATTTTAAGATTACATTGAAACCTTAGAAGAAATTACAGACTTTCACACCTATGTTTACGTAGAAAGTCAATAATCATTATTTTCATCATAAAATGTGAAAAAAATTGCTTTATACATACAACATACATAACTCTGAGTTAAAGTTGTGCTATGACAAAGAGTTGTTATATTTATTTCTTAGTTTTTGTTACAAATGTGATTATGAGAACAAAGTCTTGACACATTCAAGTGTTTTAGAGTTGCATACTTAAGTATGCAGGAGTGAAATACTTCTGACATATGGAATTTGAAATAATAATTCAGCAAAGAAAATAATAAAATCAAAGTTGATAGAGAAAGCAATTAGGGCAAAATCATAATAATCATTAGAATTAAATAAGTGCATGGGGATTCACAGCGTTATGCTCTCAACTCTTATATATGCTTGAAAATTTGCATGACACAAATACAAAAATCTTGACCTGAAAGAGACATTCCATAGTTCTTCAAAGGTAAGTCAGCAAGAGATTTTGTATTTAATTTATGGATTAGTATTGTGTATGGGAGGAAAAAAATTCCTTTTCCTTCTACCATTCTAGATTCTCAGCTGGGGCTGTGTAATGAAAAGCACATACAAAGGGGAAAAGCATACAAATTTATTTAATGTAAGTTTCATGTGACACAGGAGCCTTCATAGGGAAATGAAGACCCAAAGGTGTGGTTAAACCTGAGTCTTTTTATGCTAGGTTTGATGAAAAGTGGAAAGTCGTGGAAAGATATGGTGGGGAAAAGGGTACAAGCTGAGTATAGGAAACTGGGGGAAACTTAGCAAGTTCTGTTTGAGTTCCTCTCAACATCTCTCCATCTTCAGAGGCAAAGACGCTCTAATCTTATGTTGTGCGAATCTCACATAAATTATTCCTATAAGACAGTAGGTCTCAAGTGGAGGATATTTTGCCCCCAAGGGATATTTGCCAACTTCTAAAGACATTTTTGGCTGTGACAACTGGCAGCTTCTTACTCGCATCTGGGAGTAGAGACAAGAGATGCTGCTCAACATTGTACAATGCAAAGACAGCCCCACACCGCAAAACAATGTTCTGGCCCAAAATGCCCATAGTGCCAAGCTTGAGAAACCCTTCTCTGAGATTACTATTGATCGTGTTTTATGAAAAGTACAAGGAAAACAAAGCGCTGAGTTCTCTGATATTCATTCATGCAAGTAAATGTTTTAGTATGAGTAAGTTATACTATAAATTATAAAACATGTGTACCTGTGACCCTATTACTCAGTTTAAGATCTAGAACCTTCCCTGTTCCATGTCATCTGCCTGTGTGCTATTCCCCTAACTCATCCTCTTAGTTTCTTCCAGGAGGCAATTATTATTATGAATTTTATATTTCATTCTTATTCTTTTAAAAAAGTTTGTCCTTAAATAATAGTTTAATTTTGCTTGGTTTCACACTTCATAAAAACAGCATCATGACCCATGTGTCCTTTGTTATGTGTTTTTATTTCACTCAATACTATGTTTTTAAGAATTTTTAACATCGTTGAGAGTAGCCATATTTCATTTATGTTCACTGCTGCCTATTAGCCCATGGTGAGTGTATGCTAAATTTATATAGCCAGTCTTCTTTTGATGGCTATTTGGGCTTATTTTCAGTGTTTTTTGGTGTTATGAATGGAATGTTATAATCATTATTGTATATCTCCTGATGGATATGTACAACAATTCTTTTAGGGTATACACTTAGGAGTGGAATTGCTAGGTCATAGGGCATGTGAATGTGTAGATAATGACACACTTTCCCAAAGGTTATACCAATTTGTAGTCCCACCAGCATAAGTATGTGAGTGTTCCTTTTGATTCACATATTAATCAACCCTTAGTATTATCTGATTTCTTTATTTTTTCCAATCTGATGGGTCTAAAATTATACCTCATTGAGGTCTTCTTAATAAAATAATTATTTTATTACTAATGATTACATATGTGTTTTGACATTTGTATTTCTTCTTTTGTGAAAGCTAATCATATTTCATGCCTAGTTTTCTACCGATATGTTTGCATTTTTCTTGTTGATTTGAAGGTTTTGTATATATTTTCCAATTCTCTTGTGCAATATCAAGAATTAATGATCCCAGGAAATGCTTGGAGTTTTTCCTCATCAACTCATCAGAACTGCTTGATTAAAAGAAAAAAGAATCCCCTGATGGGTACATGATAAAAGAATGTTAAGAAAAGAAATCTCATTTGGAGATATTTTATTTCTGCCATTTTAAATATTTTATCTTTAATCTGTCACATTGTAGTAATAGAGAGCGAGACACTGAAACTGATGGCTATGCTATAATATAAAAAATGAAAAAAATTCTCTAAAAGGTCATATGTTTCTTTGATAAATGAATGGAATGTCAGACAGTAACTTCTTGTTCATACTTAGAAAGTATTACTATGTTTACCTTTTGAAAAAGATATGGCACAACTTTTAAAGAATCAACAAAAAATGAAGAAAGAGCAACAACTCCATTTTCCCCTATTTGGAAAAAATAAATATAAAATGGTTAAATGAAGTATTGCCCCATCATGCCCATATATGTATATATGTATAAGCATTCCACTGATATTGTTGGGTTCCACACATATGCACCGGAATTCAGAAGCTAGCCTATGGGAATTGAATAGAATAATCATTTTAAGATAATAAAAATTTGATCAGTTCTTCAAAGCAGGGATTTCAGATCAACACAAAGTATCATCTGTCTTATGCAATTGTGAATGTAGGTGTTACTACTTCTCCAAATGATTGGTGACCTACAGATTCAATACCATATGTGTTTAATATTGAAGGGGGATTAGATAAATGAAGACAGTTGATTTTCTTGGCTCTGGATATTTCTTTAACATATTTTCTGCGATTAACTTGTGTAACCTAAAGCAGTGTAAATAAAACCGTGGTCTTTACTTTGCAAAAAATAATGGACTAGAGTAGATCTTCTGCAGAATAAGAGGAGGGTATTCTGACATTCCAGTGTTAATAATGTGGATGATCTAGCTTGTTTGATTGAACTAGAAAAACTCCTTGATTTTGAATATGAAAACTCTTATTAAATATGATTTATCATTCATTTCTGGGGAGAAATTGGTAAGACAAGGAATGCAGAGAACAAAAGGGGGTAAGAGAATTGAATTTGACTTCACAAAGATCAAATTTTCTGGGAAAATTAGAAAATATTCACAATGGCTGACACTAAAGGGAAACCTTAGAACTTATAAGAAATTTGTCTGGGATCTAGCAGAAGATGGGAAAAAAGTAGATAAACTCCTTTTTAAATATTGTTTTTTCTTCAGTGGTGATATTGGTGGAAATGTCCTATGGATATAGGATTAAAGAAACGTAAGTCAGACATTAGATGTACAGACAAAAATGATTCAATGGGAATTGATAAAATAGTTAAATAAGAGAAGAATTTCCATTAATTTTTTAAAATGAATTTTTATTTGAGTATAGTTGATATACAATGTTGTGTTAGTTTCTGCTGTACAGCAAAGTGAATCAGTTATACATATAAATATCCATTAATTTTTAGTAATAGAGATGGGATAAAAATTAAACAGATAAAAATGTAAAAATATATCATTTAAGAGGCTGTTAGACAATGTGTCAAGGAAAACAGTGACAAATGTTAAAAACAGGAAAAGAATCCTTGGATTTGATTATCAGATAATAAGTGGTAGAAATCAGGATTCTACTCAGGTTCACCTGAAAAGCTATTCCATTTACACTTAGCTGTATCCTTTGGAGTATGTAATCTAGTGGTTGAATATTTAGAGATAATAAGAGTAGTACTGGTTTGTTGAGGGATTAAATGAGAGAACATGTAATACTTTGTAAATTAAAGAGATTTACAACTATAAATTGATATAGGATATTGATAGGAATGTTTCAAATGACTCAAAACTTGAGTCTTCAGTGTGTGACAGAATGCAAATTTCAGTAAAAAAAATTCTGTTTGGTAGGAAACAAAATATAGTGTAAAATGAGATATTTGTTTTGGTCTATTTTTACTTCCAAATTCCCAGAAGGTAGTGAGTTCCTTTGTCTTGGGAGCGTATGTGGTGTTAGGCCGAAAGAAGAAGTTACCAGACAGAGGTAAGCCCTCTTCCTGGCTTTTGTTTTCCGAAACCTAAAATGTTGAGGGTTTCTGCTTAGACCAGAGAGGTAGGAGTTGAACTTGTGGGTAAAAAGAGTCCTTAGTTTAGAAGGCACCAGAAACTTGGGACATTCTGGGAGCAGTGTGGACTCCTGCTCTCCTTTATTTCCCTGCTCCAAGGAGGTGCTCATACCTAAGAGGAAGATGCTGTGTGGTTTATTTAAGGAGAATGTACTTAGTGCTCTGGGCACTAGGGTTCTCAGCCTCAATAAGAAGCTTGATTCCCAAGTTTGAGAAACACCAGAGGGATGACAACTTATCAAGGGACTATGCACCTGGGACCACAGACTATTTAGGGGTGATGAGGGTGAATAAGAACTAGAGAATCTGCCCACCAAACATTCTTCTGGATATGAAAGAGGCTTCGGATCTTCTCAAGACTCTATAGGGAGGCAAGAAGTCTCAGTAGCGCATTAAATTTTGACACTCTTCCTTCCTGTATAGAGGGGTTTCAGAATAATATATAATTTTACTTAGATAAGAGATTTTGGGGGTACCTAACTGGAGTACTGTAATATTATAACTTTTATTAAAAAGGTAAATCCTGGGGAAGGACAAATCATAGACCTTTATACCTTGACTTATGTCTAACAATCAATGAAAAACATGATATAGGGCTCTGAGGTGGAACAAACTTAAAGTCATTAAATATTTCTAATTACCTGCATCATAATTACAGCATCAGTGTGGGTATGAGAAATGATCAAGTTCTCTGTTTCTTAAAAAGCTCTTAAACATAGGTGTGAAAATGGAGAAAGGAAAGGCCTGGTGATAGACACAGGGCATTAAAAGGAAAGTAGAGAAGGATTAATCCTGGAACAAAGACAGGAGATAAAGGAGACTAAGGCTCTGGTTTCTGAGCCTACCTTGGACTCACTGGAGCCAGATATGGAAGAAGATATTCTACTGAGGGTGGCAAAGTTCATTTATCTGGATCTGGCAGCCTCATCCAGACTGGGGAATGCTACCAATTCCTCATTCTTGTGTATTGCATTTTCTGTTGAAAGATTGATGATTACTCCAGCATTAGAGTGGGAGAACTTTTTCACATATCTGCCTCAGTAAGCCTACTGGAGTCTGGCAGCTTGCCTTACCTGCTAGCAAAAAGGCAGGATATACCCCTCTGAAACTCTGTGGGTGGAAGAAAATTTCACTTGGGCTGTGTTTGCATTAGACAAACCTACTAACCACCACCTTTAGCAGCAACCAAGAGGTTTTGGTGAGCAGCCAATTTTCTAAGGTTAAACAAATCTTTAAATATGATTTAATAAGAATATAATAATATCGTACATTCTTTATTTGGGCAGTGTTTATACCAAGGTGTGTCTGACCACAGCAGACCAGTCAGACCAAACTACCAGGGGTTACTTTCCTTGTTTAGACTGTGAAAATGGCAGAATGAGTGATTCCATTGTGAAGAGAAAGCACACGTATATAGAAAATTGTAGTTGATGGTATTTTTGCAGAAAGCCTGTGCTTTCTGCTAAAATTTTACCAACAATTTTACAAACTGGAGAAAAAATAGGAGAAGGTTATAGACCAGTGTTTCTTCTTGGCACCCTGATGAACTGGTCTCAGAATATTAGACCTTATATAGTGCTTGTAGGTGTATACTGTGTAGTTCCATAGATTGTGATTTCTGAATCTGCCTAATGCTAATTTAATTAAATGCTAATTAATAACCTGAACTATAACTTATTAAAGTTTATTAATAAGTAAAAGTAAATTTTATAAATCATTCATAAATAAAATTCCTAATAAAATCCATAAATATGAATTTATTCATTATATTATATTATAATTATTATTATAAATAATTTATCCATAAAAAAGTTGTAATATTTATTAAAGTATACTTAGGACTCTAGTTCAGTATCCTAAAAAGAAAATTTGGCTCCAGTTAACATTTGGTAGTTGTTCAAAACTGTTTTTTTAAAAAAATTTTTATTTTATATTGGAGTATAGTTGATTAACAATGTTGTGTTAGCTTCAGGTGTACAGCAAAGTGATTCAGTTATACATATACATGTATCCTTTTTCAAATTCTGTTCCAATTTAGGTTATTACAGAATATTAAGCAGAGTTGGGCAGATGGTTGAAATTTTAGGAAGGACAATTTACTAATTCATCCTCAGCCTTGTTTTGAGTTGCTTATAGTTTTCAATTGTTGCCATTCTTGTTTCATATTAAGACATTATGCTTACTTAATTTCATTTCCAATTTATTTTGTCATGCACTTTTTTTTAAACAAGTTTGAGTAAGATAAATATCTCCATCAATAGAATTTTGACCTAGGATTTGGTAACATTTACTTTAACTAATTTGCATTTTGAATACAAATCTTTCATATCTTTTTTGCTAAGGATATATATATATATATACACACACACACACACACACACATATAATTCAAATGGTCACTGTACTATTTATCGCTGATTTATTCTTCATTAGAATGGGAGACTTGGTAGGATAATGAACATGAAATCTTTTCCTGGCCTCAGCAAGAAACATTGAAATGTTTGAGAAACATTGATAAGAAGTGATTTCAAAGTATATAATAAGATATTGATACAAACATAATCTTGACTGTAAAGTGAAATCTAAATGAGCTAATAGAGAAAAAAGAAATGCATATACGACTTTTTGTAAGTAAATTGTAACATAGGAAATGTTGGTCTTTTTTCTCTTTGGTCTGGAGTCCTTGACAGTTCTCACTCTCCTGCTGCCAGGAAACTGGAGCCTGTCCCTTTGGAAGACACCCTCTCCCATTGCCCATTACCACTAGCCATACACTTGTCTTCCACGCACTATATTCCCCTCCCTGCCCAACACACACACACACACACACACACACACACACACACACACACACATGCACACAATGCATCTTTAATATAGTCCATCAAGCACTCAGTATTCAACTAGCTAAGTTATCAAATCATCCAGTAAGCCTACAATTGTTTGGGTTATAGATCCTTATAAATCTTGGTGCTTTAATGGAGCATTATAAGTTACTGATATAGCTAATTCTATCACCTAAACATGGAACTTTTTTCAAAAATGAAAAAAATAAAACATTATAAAATATAAGCATGCAGTTCTGCCTCATCCAGTATCCATTGTTGACACTTTATAGCACTGGTAACCTTAGAAATCTGTATATCCATTCTACTACTGGAAAATGGTGTTAACATATAGTTTTCTCCTATAGTATTCACAGCAAAGGGAAGAGAGCCCTGTCATATGTCCTTAACAGCTGGAAGTTCACACTGTCCAGCACTTGCCTCAGTTTGACTCTTTCTGGCCCATCTGTTTATTTTTCCACTATGGTCTCTCTTTCCGCCATTTCTTTTCATTTCTCTTGAACTGATCCAGGATAATTGAAAAAAAATTTTCCAAAGAAGAATATCACACTGGATATAATACTACAAATTTAATAAAGTCTAAAAAAGCTTTCAAGAAAAATCAGTAGGCATTTGAGGATTGGGAGAAAACTTTTGTCATTAGGAAGGGCATGGTAAATATCACTGCAGCCTGGGAGGACTAACCCAAAATGGATAGAACTAGGAACTGGGTGAAGCCATGGCCCCAGGAGTTTATCTTGGCTTCAGAGGTTTGGACAAAAAAGGAAGAACTTTTGCCATCTTAGCAAATGGATATAGTTCCAAGTGGATTCTGCCTCTTGTAGAGCTTATTCAGTTATGGCTCCCATTTCTGAACATTCCTAGCATTAAATGGGGCATGCAATGTACAATAAAATCACATCTCCAAACAGTCTTTTTTTTTTTTTTTTTAATTTATTTATTTATTTTTGGCTGTGTTGGGTCTTCGTTTCTGTGCGAGGGCTTCCTCTAGTTGCGGCGAGTGGGGGCCACTCTTCATCGCGGTGCGCGGGCCTCTCACTATCGCGGCCTCTCTTGTTGCGGAGCACAGGCTCCAGACACGCAGGCTTAGTAGTTGTGGCTCACGGGCCCAGTTGCTCTGCGGCATGTGGGATCTTCCCAGACCAGGGCTCGAACCTGTGTCCCCTGCATTGGCAGGCAGATTCTCAACCACTGCACCACCAGGGAACCCCCAAACATTCTTTTCAGGAGTGACAAATGATAACTAAGTTGTTGGATTTAACAAGGTCAGCAGATCCTGAGTTTCCTATTAATGTATTTATGATGCTAGTTCATTAATTTTTTTCAACGGGTAGCATTTATTAGCTGGCACCAAAGGTTTAAGTTTGAGAGTGTTTTTATCCAGTAGTCTAATTTGTCCTGTGAATTAGAAAAAAAATGGAATTTTTGATTTTATTAGTAAATATCTTTTGTCCAAGGAAACCATCATTTTATTAGTAAACATCTTTTGTCCAAGGAAACCATTAAATCATGGATTTGAAAACACATAACTAATCCAAGGAGCTATAAAGGAGTGAGATGAAGGGTCCCATATAGATGAGATATAAATGTTATGAGACTACAGCATGAGACCCCTACTGGCTTAGTGATTAGGAAAGCCACCTTCAAGGCTTAGATTCAGAGATTCTTGTCTTGGAATACCAGCTCTACCTGTGTATAGGCAGTGTGTCCTTGGGGAAACTAATTAAACCCTAAGTCTGTTTTCCCATGAATAAAATGAAAAAAAAATTTGTTTCTACTGTACTGAGTTGTTGTGATGGTTAAATAAGATAATGCAGGTAAAGTACTTAGGACAAAGTACACATGTAAGCACTTCGTATCTGGCACTTGCTGTGTTAACTGGGACTTCTGAACACAGCACAGCAGAAAGTTTTGTCTCTCAAAGCTTTCTTTCTCAATGATGCTTTCATGCCTCCCAAAGTAGAGCTCTGTAGTCTCCTACAAATCATATCAGTAAATAGTCATCAACTTGGGGTTTAGAAATGATTATTACTTATATGTGTTGCTGCTCAAATGAAGAACTAACACTGCTTTCTAAACAATATTATTATTGCTATGATATACATTGGATTTGTTCAGGCACTATAGTTCTCATTTATCTGTACTTAGAGTTTTAGGTAAAAGTTGCATCAGGAAGGAAACAATATAAAACTTTATAGAGTCTACTTAAATATATTTTAACCAGCCTGCCATTAAAGGCCCATACAGTGTTAGTGTCTTCTACTAGGCAATTAGGCAAGTGCTTATTTCCAAGATGTCTTATGAAGTCTTAGAAGTAATTTTATCAGTACTTTATAGAATTTTTTTGGTTGATGTCTTTATTCTAAAAGGAACCTACCCCCTGAAAAAGGAAAGAGAAAGCAACAATTTAAAGGTGATTTTTAGGAGGAAAGGTTAAATGGAAACCATAATGATTAAAGAATGATTGACCTAACTAAAATGTAAAGGTGAAAGTAAACTGATCAAGAAGTTTGAAACTAGAGTAGTATAAACATCACCCTGACTTTGAAGTTTTAGCTTGTGTTTCCTCTTTTGCCTGTAGCTTAGCAAAAGGGGAGCATGTTTGTAATTCTGAAGTCGAGACTGTTTAGTGCATCATTTTATAGGCACACAGGACGAGTCCAGGGAAATACGTGATTCATCTGCTTAGAAAAAGAGCCATATTTAACCAATTTCCCCACCTCTATCCATTGATGTCATCTTCTTGTGCCAGGAAGAATTCATTTTACTGTTTTGTGTAGCTACAATAGAACTGTTTTAGCTTGTTGATTCCCCACAAGCATTTTTACATACATATATCACCTTAAATTTCTAGAGCCATTAAATCACCGACTTCCCATTACAAAGCAGCTTGTTAAGAGGAGGAGTTGGAACTTTACCATATTGAGTAACCAGAAACACAAACCTGAGTTTGTATGAGTCTAGACACATATGCAAGCTCTCTGGAATCACAGAAGAGGTATTTTAGTACTTGTAACCCCTAACGGATTTGGCTTTTTATCTTGCCTAAGAAACAAAGAGAAATCTATTTAGTTTTATGTTATCTTTGCTTTTAGAATAACACCCTTAGTGTTTCAGAGGATCCGTGGAAATTAATGGCCATATTTAAGACTGAGGTTTGTGAGGTTTTGGGGTTTTTTTTTGGCTGACATGTCCAAATCACTTTAAATCTATTTGTCTCAGTTTCTCCAAACTCAAAATCAGTCCATCTATGTGTTTTGTCAGTGCAAGACTATCAATAATAGCAATACCACTTACTGAGCACAGACTATGTACAAAGAATTTATACATTGTCTCTCATATCAGTCCTACACGTAGGTATAATTAGGAAAACTGAGGCCAATATTAACATAGGAAGTAAACTTCTGAAAGTCTTAGGACTAGTTAATTTTTATATTGTCTGTACATATATAAAGCATCTCTCTTTTTTGGACTTACAAGCCACAAAAATGCTATTGTTCAAAATTCTCCATTATTTATCCAATACAATATGAATTTATAATCTAATAACCTGGTAAAAAGTTTTTGAGCATCTACTGTGTACCGGTTATAGTGGCTTAGAAACAAATAAATTACCACCTAAACCCTGCCCTTCAGGAGTTTGACAGTCTAGTGAGAGGGACAGACATTTAAGTTGATTATGAGACCAACTAACTATAATGAAAATGTAAGGATAAAATCTATGTCGGGAACAAAAATCCTGTATCTTCTGTCTGCCTTCTAGGGTGAATTATTACATGTTATTTCAAGTTATGCTTTTGAAAAGGTCAAGTTTTCTTCTATGAATTTTATTTTGCTCACCTAAATATTCAAACGGTACAAAGTTCTATCAACTATTCTATTACATATATAATATATATGCCTAGTTCTATTATTTACAAAACAAAACATATTATAGACATTTAATATATATATACCTATGTATACATATAATGTATTATATGTATACATATTATACCAAATATATATGTATTTAAATGCATTATATACACATGTATTTAAATGCATTATATATACATGTATATATAAAATCTATTATATACATAAAATCATATAACTAATTTATATACACATATATAACTAATTCTATTATATAAAAAACAAAAGAAAATTGTTTTCTGTGTTAAAATATTTTAAATATACGTTTTCAGACTTTTTAAGTATAAAACAAGAGTTAACAACAAAACATTTGATTTCTTTGAACACTAATGCTCTAAAAATTCTCAGAGTTCCTTTTCAGTTTATTTAATTCCCATCATTAAAGAGTCAGGCCTCAATCTTGGCTGTCAGAGATTGACTGCACAGCAGACCTTATCAAAAGCTAAGTCCTACAGGATACCACTGACTGTAGCAGTGAGGTCATGCCAGTCTCTTCCATCCCGCTCTCCACAGATTCTGTTTCCTTTCATCTAATCCTTCTGGGGCCTCTTTTAGAGTATGTTTTCCCATGCATTCCCCTTCTAAGAGCACTTCTTGGAAATATGAGAGGTTATGTATTCCTTCTGACTTACAGAAAGCTACCTATCATAGTGTGTATTTCTGCCACCATCACTGGAGATCTCGCTCTGAGGGCTTATACCAGAGTCAGAGTCTTTCAATTCATCTGCAGGGTAAGCTTCATGACTGCTCTGAGCTTTCTTGAATTTGCTGGCAGTACTGCACTGGTTGTTCACAGTTCTCCTATCTACTTCAAAGAGATCAAAGTTAAGCCAAAATCACTCCCTTCAACCATCTCCTGTTACTATGTTGTTGATGTTTCATTGGCCTCTGAGAGGGGTTCTCAGATGAGCTAACAGTAACCTCTGTTTTTGCCTCTCTTGAGGAGAGGGGAGGGATTGATGGAAAGAATTAGGCTCACAGTGCTGATTCTGGTGGAATCCAGTAGCATTACCCTAAACAGCATTTATATTTTCTTAGCATTGTAGCCTCTCACGGTCAAGCGTCAGTATCTGTTCGTTAATTCAGTGTTTACTGACCCCTACTGTGTGTGGTGGGCACTGTGCCGGATGCTGAAGGTGAAACAAGGAATTTGATAGAAATGATCCCTGCCTTCACAGTGTACAGGAACTTTAATTACAACCTTTACATAACTTCAAAGATTGTTTGAAAAGTCCTGCCCAGTCCTCCTCTCAAGGAAGTCAGTGTGACACGTACAAATCCATGTTCTTAGACTCTAGTATTCATGCTGCCAAAACTAATGAGGTAGAGAAAATGCCGGCAACTTCCATTCCCCAAATGAATTAGTTGGAGTCATTGTTGAAGCCCTTTCCTAAAGATCTGAGCATCTGAAAGTACTCAGTCATCCCTTCACTGAGGGTCTAGGCATCTCATCTCCTTTCTTGAACTCTTTTCTCCAGACATAACATGAAAGTGACCTCTAAGTCATTTGGATACATATTTGCCAAATCTTTTTTTACAGAAAACAGTTAAAACCCACTGTGTCTTATGCCATTTGGCATATAAAAAACAAATTCATTAAAACCTAGAGATAAAATTAAGTTCCTAACCTCACAAAACACATTCTTTATGGTTCATTGTGATTCTAAAATTTTATTGTGCTTCAGATTTACCTAGGAAGGTAAATAAAAATGAAGACTTTACCCTCAGAGATCCATACACAGTAGCTCTTGGCTGAGGCTAAGGAATTGACATCATTATTCAAACTTTTTGCACTTTTTACTGTAAATAGTCTGTGGATCAACACTTGGTAAATATTACTTTATGTTATACATCCCATA
Organism: Eschrichtius robustus; assembly: GCF_028021215.1. NCBI lineage: Eukaryota > Metazoa > Chordata > Mammalia > Artiodactyla > Eschrichtiidae > Eschrichtius > Eschrichtius robustus. The sequence goes on along the minus strand of NC_090831.1, from coordinate 49,667,222 downwards.
ATTGTGGAGGTAGAATATCTGGTAGGATATTAATGTTGACATCTACTTATTAAAGTATTACATATTTTAGAATGATATATTTAGAATGGATGTATGCATTCTAGGGACATAAAGTAAGGCAGAGTGTAAGGAAGAAATATTATTAAACATACTTTGGCCATATATGTCCTTAGAAAATTATCTTTATAATATGTATTGGGTTATTTCCAATTCCAAGACCAGCAGTACTGGTTGATATCCCCATTGATATAACACTCAAAATTAATATGGTCTTACTAGATTAATATTTAGAGAAAAATTATGCTTGGTGGATAATTTCAGATCTAAAATGATATCCATGTCCCTTTATGCAAAAAAAAGGTGTTAATAGAAAAATTGAATTTGTTCTCCAACCGCTTTCAAGACTAAAATTAACTTTAAAAATGGAAAGAAGGTTTTTTTGTTGTTGTTGTTAAATGACAGATAGAACATGCACCTTAGCTTTCACCTTTTCTCCAACAACTCATTAAGTGCAGATAAGGCCAATGGAAAATTTGGTAGCCATGACAATAGGAAAAAAGAACGGGGTGGGGCACATGACAGCAATGACTTTAAGAAAAGAGGATGAGAGAGGGCTTAGCAGCAGTGACATTTGGAAGGCTGAAAACCACAGAGGTAAATGATAACTGAATTAGCAAAGCAAGAAAGCTAGATCCTAAACTGGAGTAAAGAAGACTGAGAGAAAATTTAGTCTACAGGAAACACCCCCAAAGTTTGGGAATTGGGAGTACCAGATTGTCTGAAATTGGGCTAAGGTGGGGCTAACATGAGAAGATTGCTTGGAATTCTGTTTAAGAAGTAATTAGATAGATAAACAGCAAGGTCCTACTGTATAGCACAGGTAACTATATTCAATACCTTGTAATAACCTATAATGGAAAAGAATCTGAAAGAGAATGTATGTATAGCTGAGTCACTTTGCTGTACACCAGAAACTAACACAACACTGTAAATCAACTCTACTTCAATAAAACAAAAAGTAATTAGAACATCAGACTCTCTTTCCCTTCTCTACAACCAGATGTCTGCCACTTTGTATATCATCAGAAGAGTTAAGGTTTATTACCTGTAGAGGATAAAGCAGAGACTTTCTGACTGGGGGATACCAGGCACAGTTGAGAGGGAGGATAAATCTTCTAAAAAATCTGGTGATAAAGAGAAATTTTACTAGAGCATGTTGAAATTCTAGCTCTCCTCCCCCCTGGGCTCTCAGAGCCTGGCACTAAGCTATACCTAACATAAAAAGATTGAAAGAATCTTTTGTGATTAATGAGACCAGCCCAAAGGTAAGATCCTATACTTCCTTAGAAAGTTGCCAAACAAAACCACCCTGTGGGCCTATAGATGAAAAATTGGAGATTCTAATCAACTTTTTAATGTTCCAGTCTTATATATGAGTAGATAGCCTTGAGTCTCACCAGGTAGTTGAGGAAAGACTTTAGTAAAGAATCCAAATTGCTATAAAAAAGCAAGTTAGAGAACATAGAGGTTATGCAGAAGCAATAAAACTAAACAAACAAAAAAGTTCATTCATATCCTCAGAGATAATTCATTGACTGCTTATGGCAGTCATGAAACAACAAAAAAATACTATTTTTTTAAATTAGAGAAAAAAGAGCTTTTTACATTAAACACGTGATAGTTGAAAAAAAATCAGTAGATGAGTTGGACATAGGATTAAGGAAATCTCAGTGAAAGGAAAACAAAGAGACAGATGGAGACAAACAGAAAACAGAGAAGAGGAAATAATGAATAAAATAATTAATGTTTCCCCAGATGGAAAGGTTAGTATAAAAGCTGAAAAGACTCAATCTAAAACACTGTATTGTTAAATTTCAAAGTACTGGGACCAAAAGAAGATCCCAAATACTTCCAGAGAAAAAGTATAGTTTCACACAAAGAGCAGGTGTCAGAATGGCTTCGGACTTCTCATTAGCAGTACTAAGCTAGAAGACAATAAACCAATTTCTTCCAAGTTCTGAGGCAAAATCATTTCCAGCCCTGAATTCTATGCCTAGACCAATTATCAATTAAATGAAAGGGTAGAAGTAATATCTCACAAATTTTGCTTCCCTTGTACACTTTCTCAGGAAGATACCAAGGACGTATTTTACTACCAAGACAAGAGAGTAAACCAAGAAAGTGAAAGTCTTGGGATCCCAGAAACCAGTCTTCAACATGAGAGAGAGGGATGGGAATTCCTAGGTGATTGTGAAGAGAGATTCCCCAAATAATATTTGTGTAGCTGACCTAGAGCAGGTCAGATGGTGAGATTTATTCAAGAAGATAAAGTTGATTTTAATGTATTGAGAGATTGATAACAACTGAGAAAGATTTCTGAGATGCAGCAGCAGTGAGAAGTACATAGAAGAAACAACAACAAGAAGGTAATTACTCCAGAGAGGGGAAAATTATGAAATCATAATAATTATATGGTTCAGTTGTCAAAAATATTTATATAGTTATAATAATATAATAATGTAATAACCAAATACTGATTTAACAAAAGCACAATTTCAGTATATTGGAAGAAAGAGAATACTAGGTATGCATGTACATGATGTGGGTTGCTGTGGTAGGATGAGAGACAGATGATAATAGACATTTCTCCAAGGAAGATATACAGATGTCTAATAAGCACATGAAAAGATGCTCAACATCATTAGGCATCAGGGAAATGCAGATTAAAACCACAATGAGATAATACTTCATACCCACTAGGATGGCTAGAATCAAAAAGTCAGAAAACAAGTGCTGGCAAGGATGTGGAGAAATCAGAACTCTCATACACTGCTGATGGGAATGTAAAATGTTGCAGCTGCTTTGGAAGACAGCTGACAGTACCTCAAATGATTAAACATAGAGTTATCATATGACCCAGCAGTTCTACTAGGTATATACCCCAAAGAAATGAAAGCACATGTCCACACAGAAACTTGTGCACAAATGTTTATAGTAGCATTATTCATAAGAGCCAAAAGGTGAAAACATCCCAAATGTCCATCAACAGAAGAATGGATAAACTAAATGTGGTATACCTGTACAATGGAACAAAGTACTGATACATGCTACCACTTCGATGAACCTTAAAAACATGCTTAGTGAAGAAAGCCAGTCACATATTGTATGATTTCATTCGTAAGAAAGTCCAGAATAGGGAAATTTACAGAGACAGAAAGTAGATTAGTGGTTGTTTAGAGCTGGTGGGTTTGGGGGGGGTGGTAACGGGGTGGAGGAGGGAGCAGGGGTAGAGGGGTGATAGCTAAAGGGTATGGGTTTCATTCTGAGGTAATGAAACTGTTCCCGACTTGACTGTGGTGATGGTTGTGTTTATCTGTGAATATACTAAACCCCATTTAATTATACACTTTACATGGGTGAATTGTATGGTATGTGAATTATACCTCAATAAAACTGCTTAAAAGAAAAGTTAAGAAGCAGGAAAATGACCATATTATTTAGAGATTTGAAGATAAACGTGAAAAAAGTTGTAGCCTAAAAGTGATTGCGTCTAAGGCAGAGTTCTTCAACCTGGGCATGATTGACATTTGGGGCCAGATCCTTCTTTGTTGTACAGAGCTGTCCTATACATTGTGGAATGTTTAAAAGCATCACTGGCCTCTACCCACTAGATATTAATAGCAACCCTCTCTCCCCCCATTTTTGATAACCAAACGTGTCTCTAGACGTTACCAAATGGCCACTGGAGGGGTGGGAGTGGGGGTTTGGTTTACCCTAGATAAGAACCCCTGCTCTAGGGATTGGGAATTGGAGTAGGAGAGCTGCAATGTGGAGGCATGGCTATTTTCATAACAAATACTGAAGAACTGTTTGATTATTTAAACTGTGAACATGTATGTCTTAGTTAGTTTGGACTGCTATAACAGGAAACCACAGACAGGATAGATTAAGAACAGAAATTTATTAATTTCTCACAGTTCTGGAGGCGATCAAGATTTGGTTTCTGGTGAGCACTTTCTTCCTGGCTTTTAGTTGTTTCCTTCTCTCTGTGTCCCCTTACATGGTGAGAGGTAGGAGGGAGATGATCTCTCACTCTCTTTCTCTTCTTCTTCTTCTTTTTTTTAATGCTACTTTAAAAAAAATTGAAGTATAGTTGAGTTACAATATTTCAGGGGTATAGGAAAATGATTCAGCTCTATATTTCAGGGGTATAGCAAAATGATTCAGCTATATATATATATATATATATATATATATATATATATATTCTTTTTCAGATTCTTTTCCCTTATAGGTTATTACAAGATATTGAATTATTTCCCTGTGCTGTACAGTCGGTCCTTGTTGTTTATCTCTTTCTCTTTTCTTGTAAGGCCACCAATTCTACTGGATTAAGTAAGGCCCACTCTTATCAGCTCCTCTAACTTAATTACCTCCCCAAAGCTCTATGTCCAAATAAGTCACATCAGGGGTGAGGGTTTCAACATATGAATTTTGGTGTGGGGGGGGACAAAATTCAGTCTAAAGCAATGTATAACTTTGAATAAAACAGAAACTAAATACTAGACATTTTCACAGAAAACCTATGATAAAATTAGCCATAATAGTTATTTCTTTACCAGGTTGCCAAAGAGGTCACTGTCACTGGGGATATTATTAACTATAATAGGAATACTGTTTTTTTGTTGTTGTATTGTTTCTGGATGTTTATATTCATTTGGCAATGATATTCCCAAATTGTATTTGTGGTGGTTTTTTAAACTACCTCAGTTCAACTGGTTATTAGATAACTGTTTTATAGGCAAGATTTTAATTTTTATTACTTGCTTTACTTGTTTTGTTTTCCTTTAGGTGGTCTTGGACATAAATATTTACCATATTTTTCAAATGGTTCAGGGGAAAAAGTGCCATATAAATGAAACATTAACCTAATCATTCTTAAAGCACTTTCATATCAGGACTGAAATATATAGGTAATTACATTATTTTTATAAATTGTTATTCGAAGCCCTAAATATGATATTCGTAACAGATATTAGTTTTAATTCATCTAAGATGCTCTCCTGGTAAACTAAAATCATTTGATGTTGTGATTATTTCCCTGTATGTTCAATCCTTTGAACAGAGATTCAGTTTAACGATTTTATTTGGTCAATTCATTAAAAAGAATCAAATCTTCTTAGTCAAAGTGATCAAAGCTTTATTTAGATTTTTAACAAATAATTAATCTTGGTTTTACTATGTACATTCATCTATGTATTAAAAAAAACAGAGTAGGTACTTTTGAATTACCCCATTTATCAAGCTGACATTTTGGCTGCTTCACAAAAAAAGCAGATTCCATCACTGGTTTATATAGAGGCAAATTCAAGTCAAATCATTTCTTCCACTTGGGGATGTTTGATTAATGAGATCCTGCTTGGTTTTATTAATCTTTCTGCATTCTTCACATCTCACTTTTGACACATAACCATTCTCTTTGGAAACCACCTTTATTTACTTTATAATGCAGATTTAACCATAATTTAGGTTTGGAACTTTTTTCTTTTAGAAGTCTTTTCATAAACTTTTCATAAGTCTTATAGGACCTTTATTTCTAAGCTATGTATATTTACCTACTATACTACATGTTGTGAAGATCTTCCTATTTTTTTCTAAGTTCGGTTAATAAAACCCAGCTGGTGAATAAAATAAAACATTAAAATAATTAACTGAGACCTTTTGCCTCAAGCATATTTTTCTTATCATACCTTTTAGAATATGAAAAGATATAAAAAAGCACCTTTAAATTATAGCATCAGACCAGTAGGGCTTTAGTAATCATTCTCAAGGTCAACAACAGGTTTTTCAGTGCTGTCTTTGAAGCAAGCATGAATAGAATCTAAGTTGCCATTAAGAACTGTATAGTTGCTATGTTTACTTAAAGCAAAACATATTTGATGAATAGATGAATAGTGTAAATGTTTACTGTGTCAGTTTGATGAATGAATTAAGCATTACCTGCTGAAAAAAAAAAAGCTTTATTTTTTTACTGGTCTCTTGACCACCTTTAATGGGTTTGCTGCTTATTTTATGTACTGTCAAAACCACAGCAGCTTCAGGCAGGAAGCATGGTTGATCCACACCACCACCTCTCCTTAGAGAACAGAGGAAAGCCACCTTTAGGTGGAGCCAGAATGCCCACTGAATACAGCCCAGAGTTATGAAATCCTCTGATGAGACTCAGGCAGGAGTCTTTAATCTAAAAATAGGAAGATTATAAATTCCAGCAGTTTCATAGTCAAAGAGAAGCAAAGGCTAAGTGTACATTTAGCAGATTCACAGGGAACATCAACTATTGGAGCCTAGAAATGCACAAGGAACAAGACATAGTTTCATCCCTGCCTAATGTGCTCTGTTTTCAAAGTTTCAGAACCCAGCTGGAGACTTGATCAGCAAAAAGGGTCACTCCTACATGGAAATGGTTCATTACTGCCCCTGGGATAAAATCCAGTCCTTAGCTTAACATACAAGACCATTCAAGATTTGCATCCTGATTCTTTTCTAACCTCTTCGCTTCTGCCCTCAGTTCCACCCCTCCTAAGGTAAAATACTTGTTTTAAATAAGGGGGGTAGGCAAACTTTCTCTAGGTCAGATAAGAAATAGCTTAGATTTTGCGAGTCCTACTGTCTCTGTCACATTGACTCAACTCTGCCACTGTTGCAGGAAAGCAGCCATAGATAACACATTAAAAAGTGGGCGCGGGTGTGCACCAGTACAGCTTTATTTATCAAAACAGATGGCGGATCTGATTTGGTCCATGGGCCATAGTTTGCCAACTCCTGCTCTACATCAGTTGGCTTACAAATTGTGAGTTTAATAGAGTGTGCAATCAATTTTATAGGTCACAGGATTTAGGATTTAATTTAAACCTTAAATCCCACAACCATTGTTTTTTTTTACAAATGGTGAACTCCGATCTTCATGAAGGGCTTATCGGTAGGATTTCTGGTAGCGCATACGGGCGCCCGGGCCTCCGAACTTTTTGAATTAGCAGCGACAGGGATCAGCCACCAGCAGGGTTCGGTCTTACTGAATGAGGATGTCTTTGATCTTCTTGGAAGCCTCATCCACGAATTCCTGGTACTAGGCCACCAGGGCTTTGGAGATGGACTGGCTGATTGGGTAAATCTGGGTCACGAGACCACTACCGTTTACGCCGACACGCACGACCACGCACGACCACGCCCCCGAGTCGCTCTTTCAGAAGCAGAGGCGGTTCGGGTTGTTGCCTTGCAGCTGCCTGTTTCATCTCGGTGAGCTCTTTGCCCGGTTTGCAGCGAGAGACGGAGGCTGTGGCCTTTTCCTTGTGTCGGAAGACTGCACAGACTGCAGAGGGTTGCACGGCTGCGGATGTACACAAGAGTTCCTCACTGGGCAGCGCCGCAACGGGAAAAGGCCAGTTTTGTTGTTGTTTAATAGATGCTTGTTCTTATTACTGTTTAACATTGTTTTAAAAATTCTGGGCAATACAGTAAAACAAGAAACAAAATTAAGAAATATAGTGATTTTAAATGAAGAGAGAACTATTATTATTTACAAGTGATAAAACCATATTCTTCAAAAGTCCAAGAGGGTCACCTGAAAATCCTTTAGAAAGGTGGTTCCCAAAGCTACTTACACATGGGAATCACCTGAGAAATGCCGGAAAAAAAAACCCCAAAAACAAACAAAAAAAACCCCCAAAAAGCGAAAACAACTTGATGCCTGAGTTTTACTCCAAAAGATTGGGATTTAATTGGTCCAGCCAGTGTTTTGTTTTGTTTTTTTAATATGGGAATCGGAAAATATCAGTGCGTATTGCATATAGTAAGTACTGTTTTGTGAAACCTTGTTTTCGGATATATGACATGAGCCTATCTAATGGCTCCGAAGTGAAATCTGTTTGTTATCTGTGGACGTGGTCTAAAAAGTTTGAAAGCTGCCCTGAATTACCTAGAATTGCCAGCATAGGTTTAAAATGGGAGCTGCGTTGTCTTTCCTTGAAATATGTTACATAGAACAGTATTGAGTTGTCAGTAGCACTTGGAGTAAAGAGAACTCCAGAGGCAATAAGCCCTTCCAGAAACGCAGTCGTGGGTATTATTAGCAAGGAGAGTGATCTCCTCTTTAGGACAATGGCAGTAGGGAAGGACCTTACCCAGCCCCAGTGCCTCTGCCATCTGAGGACAACAGTTCCAGTAACTCACTACTTTTTCTCCTCCTGCTCCGTTTTAATTATTCAAATCTCCGTTAAGCATAGTAACAGAAGGAAAGGAAGTTTCAGCTGGAGGTAACTTCCCAGTAGAGTGCAATAACGCAGGCTGAGGCACAGTAGGGGCTGTGGAGGCTCAAATGAAGGATCTGTGTAGCATTTAATTGTTCCTCTTCTGCCTCTCCAACTTGCTTGTTTTCTTTCCACTTGTGACTTAAACATAAATTGAAGTGAGAAAGGGGAGGTTCCCTTTTAGGTTGTAAATCCTGGGACTGTACATGATGCCCTAAGGAAATTCAGGTAGAGGCAGTTAAACTGGTGGAGGGGCAGGAAGCGGAGGGAAACATACAGAAGGAAGTGGTTGTAGAATAGCTTATTGGTATAGTTATTTCTGTTTGAGGGATGGAGAAATCCTAGATATTTGTAGGGGGTGAATGAGAAAACCATGTAAAATTAACCAATTTATGTTCAGGATTTAATATTCATCTTCATTAAAGTTATAAGACAGAAGTTCTGATGAGAGTTCCTTACATTACAGATCACATGGTAGTTCATTAACAAATGAACATAAATAGTCAAAGCAAGACTGTAGCCTCCCATTTATTGCATTTTGTTTTTTCAAACAGATCGTAATTTCACCTAGGTTTTATCTAAAAACTGGAAAGGACTTCAAAATTATATACAATCATCTGTCCCCTTTTAGGTTATTTATTTTCTTATGAAACACAAGTATTGAAAGTAAGTTAGTCAGAATAGGCGCAGAGAAGAAACTGATCCCAGGTTTCAAGATTCCTGGTTAGATTGTTTCCATCAAAGCAAACTTCTTTTTCTTCAAAAAGAAAAGGTTACACCTTACTGTATGTTATTACGCCGTCCATTCATGCATTGATTCATTCATCCTTTCAGAAACTATTTATTGAATTTGTGTTATGTGCCAGTCATTTTACTAAGTGCTTCTGTCTAAAAGTAGAATGAGATGGACTTGGTGTCTGCCCTCATAAAGTTCATGCTCTAGCTGGGAAGAGAGACGTTAAAGCGCTTTGAGAATATTCATTTCTGGAGAGGAAAGGCAATTGAACACAGGTTTCCTAAATTCTTAAATCTGTCGATGTTCATTAACTCATATTTTCTAGAATGTGAGGCTAGCTTCCTAGCTCCATTTTATGTCCTCAAAGTAAAAAAGTCAAAGAATATAGCAAGAAAAATAAAGATGTGATGAAATAAAGAAACCTTACATTCTAAAAAGATCCCTGATTTGTATTCTTAAGTGTTATCGTAAGTTTTTGCATTGGAATATCTCCTTCAGATTTCCTTAATTTGTCCGTGCTTTTACCCAGAAGAAATAACAATCAGCAATACAGGCTAATTTTAAAAGTCACGTTTATCACATGTTGGTTTGAGAGCCAGAAGCCAAATGTCGCATCTCCTGAGGATGCCCCTATGGAACAGTGGAATGCAAATATTTATCTTGAAGTTATTTTTATAGGTGCCAACCTTATGTCTTAAGGTGGTTCAAATTAATCCAAGAGAAAATAAATAATTCTTTCCCCCATAATTTTTACACTAAAAAAGAAGAAAAATATTTGTTAAGTAACATATCTTGGCATCTTTAAATGTATGCATTTTCATACTTAGTGTCTGTTCTAAATTGGAAAATAAATTTTAAATAAGTAAATAAATCTCATATAAACATGAAACAAAAATATAGATTTTTGAAGACATCTATATTAAGAATATTCCAATCAAGAAGCATAAATACACACCATGACTTGTTGCTTAAAACAAAGTAAGATATAATAATATTCCCAACTTGTTTGCTTCTTGTTTGATTTTCCTACAAAATAGAAATAAATATTTATACTGGAATAAACAAAATGATAACCTTAGGTTCTTAATAATAAAAGTTATAATATTAGGCAGATATTAGGAGAAGCTGATTCTTATATTTTTATTGATTGTGTATGCCAAAATAAAACTTTTCATATAACTGCAAATACCAAATTTCCTTTCTTTAAGAAAATCCATGGTAATTTCAGGGAAAAATGTATGTGTGTATTTATAGACATATGTGTGTATAATGTATATATACACACATGAATCCAATGTATAGTATATATGTGAAATATATACAACTTATAATAATATACATAACTTAGTATGTATTTATTGTGAAACATATATATTTCCACAGACACATTGGATTTATTTTATACCGAATAGACTCTTGAATTAAAAATATATATATGTCTTGGAAATTGTTCCACATACGACAAATAAAACTTCCTCCTACTTTTTAATGGCTATATAGTGTTCCATGTTATGATTCTTCCATGATTTCTTTAACCAGCCCCAGTTGAAAGGTACAATATCAACTTTAGAGCTCAGGAAAGAAATAAGAATTAGAGAAGTTAATGCATCGCTGAGTGCACTGCATCAGTGAAATGGCAAAATGTGCTGACCTAGAGAAATTGTGCGATTTCCCGATTTGTGGTCATATAAGCAAAAATGTCGAGGCAATGAAACTAAAACACAGAAGACTTAGAAGGAGACTGACCTGAGCATCAGTAAGCACAGCCCCCAGGGCATTAAGATATGATCGACATGTCAAATAACTTCTAGATGCAGTTTTAAAGTTCACTTAGGCAACTGGGTGGTTTGGTTTTGTATAACACAACTACTGTGTGACCCTTCATTCTCTTTTTCAGTGGAATTATTATTAGTGCATGTGTTTATACAGTATTGTCTGATTTTTATGTTTTGTAACATATTATTTGATATCTCATAAAAACTCTAAAGTTAGACAAAATAGATTGCTGATGTTACAGAGGAGAAGTTGAAGCTTAAAAGTTAGATGATGTGCCTAAGGCAGCAGAGACAAAAAGCGTCAGGACTGGGACTGGAAAAGTCCATAAAGAAAATCTCCGTGTTGGTTGTGATACTGCCTCTCAACCAATAAATACATTCTTTTAGTTTAAATTGTAAATATTTTGTACAATGCTAATTTCTTCCACTATGATATCATGGTCATTTTTATTTAGTGCTATTTTGAAAATTAGAAAAAAACAAAAAAGAAATGAGGTATTTTGATCTCTTTGAAAGACTGAGAAACACCCTGTGAATAATGCTCATTTAGTTTCAGGTTAAAATGGCAGTATTTTCTATGGAAGCGTAACCCAAACAACTATCATAAAAGTATTATACTTATGAATACAGGATGTAGTAAATATTAAAAACATTTATCCAAAATAAATATTTAAAGTATCTCATAAATCAACATGAACATTTTCCCTTACAGCAATGCAAATTGATATGTATAATTGGTATGCTGTCTTGTTCATCTCTTGGGGATAATGAAAAGAAAAAAAAAATTCAGGGAGGACAACTCTTGTGCCAAAAACTATACTTTAGAGTGGTTTAGAGGGACCAAAATGATTTAGAGATGTGGAAATCAGGACCATAAAAATTAAAGTAACTAGGATAACTAGAATCCATTTTACAAGGAAAAAAAGAGTACGAATGCAGTACTGCAATGAAATATAGGAGAGCACTTTGTAGAATAAAAGAATGAACACAAAGTGACCCTTTGCTTCTGTTTATCATTTGATAGAGTGACATCCCATTTATGCTTCATAAATAAAGGCCATAAATGAAGCTTGTTTCTATTGTGTTCTCCGTGACACTGATCCATAATCTGACATATTTTATATCATCTGTAAGGTTTCTGTCCCAATGGAAATTTGAAACGTTGGGATTAATAGTGGGGAGTATTGCAGGCTGGGTTCCCTGAGAAGCAGACTCTAAGAGAGATTAGCATTCAGGGAGTTTATTAGAGAGTGCTTTTCAGAGGGACACATATGGAAGGGAAGGGGGAAACCAAGAGTGGGCGGTGAGAGAAGGTTGGATGGAGGTGCAGTCTCAACTGTGACCTCAGCCTGATGTGGGAGGAGCTCTGAGACTGGGATGATCTTTCAGAGTCGACCTGCATTTTACCCCCGCATGGATCAGGCATAGGGTACAGGCCACCCTGGGAAGGGGCTGGACCTTGGGCAAGGTGGCTCCCTTTCTCTCTAGCTGAGAGAGTTCCTGGATGGGCTGATTGCTGAACTCTGTTGGCAGCATGCTCAACAACTCTGGAAGTAAATTCCTTTCTTCCGAAAAGAGGGTGTCCCCAGTGCACGTCGCAGTGCTTATTGTCACAACTGAAGCAGAGAAGGAAGGAGTAAGGTTGTTTGTTAAGGCCTGGAGTTGAGATTGGTAAAGGAGACATCAGGCAGGAGAGGTGAGACACTGGGGACTGAAATTCTACAGGTGACAAATACTTTTGAAGAAATAAGTCCTGTTATTTTTTATGAGCAAGTCATTGACTAGTTATCGTCTAGGTGTATAAAGATAATGTTAAGAACATATATTTCTTATATTTGTTTATGGTGAGATGCAGTATTGCAGAGTGGTTCAGAAGACACATTTTGAGCCAGAATAACCTGGTTTATATTTCAACTCTGCTACTGGTTGTTTAAGACCTTTTTACAAGTTAAACTTTCCATTCAGTTTTCTAAACTGTAAAATGGAGAAAATAATATGACCCGCCCTGTAGGGCTATTGTAGAGAATAAGCAAGTTAATACCTCTGAAGCCCTTAGAATAGTGACAGGAGGCTTGTAGTAAACAATTCACAACATGAACTCTGTATCCGTGTCTTTTGAAATGTAAGTTCATGTGAACAGAGACTTTATCCCTTTTGCTCACTGCATTATTCCCAGGACCTAGAAAAGTTGGCAGCACCTAGTAGGTATGGATGAATAAAACCTGAATTCAAATCTGATAAGGTGTTTATACAATTTGAAAAATACCTATATTTAATAATTTTAAGTAAGAATTTTTAGGATATAAGTAAGTATATTGATCTTATTTTGAAAAATACATGACTAAGTTTCAAGATAATATCTTTATCTTTTACAATTTACTTGAAACTTTAAAGTAATGAAACAGGGTACTAAAAATGTACGAAAAATGGCAATTCTTTCCAGTTATGCTAATTTGAATTAATTTTTTTCTTTCTATATTTTTGTCCTAATATATAATGAAAAAGTTTGAAGAAGATACATAACATTTTATCTGTAACGTCTGTCTGTATAATGTTTTTCTCAGTCAAAACTAGCTTACTCTTTTGGTTTTCATTCATTTTTTAAAACATTTAATTAAGAGCCAATTTACAATGACTTCTCTTTCTTTACCTCTTGGAAACTTCTACCTAGAATAGAGCATCTGATGATTTATTGTGTTTGGCAGACATCTCCTGGGAACCCATCCCTATGGTGAAACCCACTGTTGGAGACACAAATGTGAATGTACCTTCTGTCTGTTCAAGGGACCCACGACTTAGCAGGTGACAGACGAATGAGGGCTAGGATGTGGTAAGAAAGAACTACTACGTGTGGACTAGTCCTAGGATTAGCCAACAGGAACTGGCAGGTGGGACTAAGGTGCATCTTTTTTTTTTGAACATGTTAAAAACCATTCAGTTTTATTAATTAACATATATTAAGTTCACAAGTAGTCTAAATAAGGCCTTTCACAGTGCACTGCATGATACTAGATAAAAATACAGATTACAAGAAATCAGAAGCATTCTTCTGATATAATGATCTGAGAATTGTGATTTCTATGGTTTACAAGACAGAGACTAATTCTTTATTAAACATGGATGCAGGGCATCTTTGAAGGTCCTATCCTAGCAGCAGCACATCTGATATTAAGTTTCTACTCTAATTTGTAGTGGTAGAAAAGCAACCCACCTTTCTTAAGAATTTCCAAGCAATTCTTACTTGAGTAGTTATCATAATAGTGTGACTGAACGCAAGTTCCTGTGCCTGATGTACAGTGAGGCCAAACAAATTGAAAACGTCAGAGTTTGGAGTAGAGAATGGCCATGCAAGGAGTCGGGTGGCTTGTGCTCAAAAAAACCCTGAACTCCCTGAAGCTGTTTCAGCAAAACATTTTAAAGGCAAGGTGAGGGAGGGGCGTGGTTGGTTGTTGCAAACTTCTTGGTGTAGGGATCCTTTGTTCTTACAGCTGTCCATGTAAGTCAGGTCACTGATGTTCCTATAAACCTCCAACAAGACAAGTGTTATTCTCTGTTCTGCAGCTTTTTATCTCTCTGTGAATGGAAAAGTGTTATACCCTTAAAGGTCAAAGCCTTGAGAATGGGCTATCCTGTATACTTCAGGCTATAGGCAACGTTCTTTTGTTTTTTAAATTAATTAGTTAATTAATTATTATTTTTTGGCTGTGTCGGGTCTTAGTTGCGACATGTGGGATCTTTCGTTGTGGTGTGTGGGCTCTTCATTGCGGTGTGCAGGCTTCTCTCTAGCTGTGGCGTGCGGGGTTCTCTCCAGTTGTGGTGCACAGGCTCCAGAGTGCATGGGTTTTGTAGTTTGCGGCACGTGGGCTCTCTAGTTGAGGCGTGCAGGCTCCGTAGTTGCGGTGTGCGGGCCTAGTTGCCTCGTGGCATGTGGGATCTTAGTTCCCCAACCAGGGATCAAACCCGCGTCCCCCGCATTGGAGGGCAGATTCTTTACCACTGGAGCACCAGGGAAATCTCAACATTCCTAACTGGTAACAAAAGCAATAGGATACAAAGGTTAAAGTAAAAGAAACAGACCTAATATGGAGTCATATTTGTTCTTCCCTATTACAATAGCACTTTCAGATCACCAACCAGAAAGTGTGTCGGTTCCTAGTATTTTTAAAGAACGGCTTGGACATCTGGATAATCTCAAATACACTGTCTTTTCCTTTTGCCCATCCAGTAGACGGGGATGTGGTAGTCGTGGTCCCATTTCCCTTTTCAGCTAAGGGTAAGTCCTTTTCTTTAGGGAGCTACTCCTGAGTCCATGTAGTTATGGAGAGGCTGACTTTCAAGATATCTAAAAATCTCTCCACTATTTTTGACATATCGGTCCATCACAGTACTCTATGCCCCTAAATACAAATTAGTTTCAAAGGGTGAGCATGAGATGCATGTCAGGATAATCAGAGTTATAACCCTTAATTCTTTGAAATTGTGGTGGAAGAGTAGTTTTCCGTGGGTTTCAAAGGGTATCTCTAGATACAGTCCAGGCTTGGGCCTGATTGCAGCTCTTCTCCATCATACGGAGTGGGTCTGACAACAGATGGAGAGAGGAAAATAAAATCAGAAATGAGTGTGTGGGGGGAGAGGAAAAAAGAGAAAGAGAGCACTAGTGTAGAGTCCCTGATTTCAATCCCTAAAGCTCCGATTCCTTTGACGTTGAGAATTACCCCAATATACTTAACAATCACGTGAATCCTTTTTTTTTTAAATGCTCACTCCAATTAAAGTTGAATTTCTATCACTGAGAGAATACTAAAACTTGCTTTCTGCTTCTATATCCCTGCCTAGCATTTCTGTTCCATGGATTCCTGACACACTGGTGGGTCTTTATCACACTGTTGAGCTTTCTCCTGACCCCTTTCCAGGTAATAGTAAATTCTAGATCTACTAGCTGGAGTCCAGTAGTGAATGGTCTGATCACCTGGAACAGCCCCCTACCTAACCACAGCCTAGTCTAGGATTAAAAACCCTTTGTATGCATAGATTACCTGCCTGCACAAAATGTTTGTGAATCTTTTTGAAGGCAGGATCTAGTTTCTTCATGAGAAATTGAATCTCTTTACCATATACTCATATATTGATATTATTTTGTAAAACATATTTACTAGTTTTTGACAGAGCTCAATTTTCCACCAGTTACCTAGAGTATGGAAAGAAGCTAGTAACTCTTATATACCTTGGAAAATGGCTTTCTGAATCACTCACCCTTAGCAGGAAAGTAAAGTCACATGCAAACAGAAACAGATATATTGAGGAAATCACTAGAGTACAGTTTTAGGCCATAGAATATGCCAAGTTACACTGCTCCCTGGTAGAGGAGAAATAGCCTTTCTTCCCTTTGATCAAGAATATAATTTTCTAGTTATTTGAAGAACTGCTTCTACTGGCAGTTATAAAATTCTTTAGTTACTATTTAAAACACTTATGTTACATTCCAGTGACCACTATGTGAATGATTTGAAATACTCTACCAAAAAGATAACCCTTAATAAGGGTAGAATAGGCAACTTGAGTGCTCTTCTATTCTCAGACCATGTTTGGAAGATTTTTGTAAGAACATAACACTCTCATTATCTAAAAAGTATTTACTTCTCCACTTGAGTGTATTTTTCACATTTTTAAGCCCTTTTACAGTATGGTTCATTAAAAAAATTTTTTTTAAAGACTCTCTGAAGATAGAGAAGAGTAATAAATCACTGCAATTTCATTGTATTTTATTATGTCTTATCCTTCTAATACTCTCTGAAAATGTATTCGTTTTAAAGATTTCTTTTTAAAAAAGAACTTAAAAACCTAATCATGTTAAACAGATATTTATTTTATAGGTCATACATTGCAAATGGAGTTTAAGCAAAAATGTTAAAACGGTTAAATATCTGGATAGGAGTGGCTTTTATAATGAGGTCTTGGATTTTACTTATTCAGCCTTTTTTTTTGCCTTTATAGATTATTGAGTGAGTAATAAGAAAATGAATAGTGAATTGATTAAATTATGAAGGAAGTTTGGCTATAATATTTATCTATGACAAACTTTACGCTTTGATAATAATATCTTATAGTTTGTAGTTAGCACTTTATTCCTTCACCCATTTTCAAGGCCCAGTTGGTGGTTCACGCTAGTTAGTCTTAAACTATGTCCTCAGTTTCAGTAAAGCTCCTATTCGATCCCTGATAATATTGCAGTGCAATTTTGACTTTGGTGAAAGAAATGAAAATATTGGACATTATACTTGTGATTTTTGATACTTAGTTGTTTCATCCTTCAAGCTTTTTTTAAATTTTTGAGTGTACCTAGTTAGAAATGCTTAAGAGCTCCTTTGCTTAAGATTCATTTTTACAATGAATATTATATAGAGGCTATTTGTACTTTATTTATACTCCATATTTTCATTATGTTAACTTAGATGACAATTACTTTTGTCTTATCAAAAAGACCATTACGGTAAGAACTATGACAAAAACTATATGTAAGCATATAATTACATAAGTTCAGTAATTAAATATAAATTAGAGAGTCATTTTCATCATATGCATAGACAGGGGTTATAAGTTGTTTTTGTTTTAAAAGTCCCTGCCTCATCACAACTTATTCTTTTACTTTCTTTCTTTTTTTCTTCTTTTAACCACTCACATCTATATTTACTCAATTCCTTTAGTAGAAAACTTAGGTTCTAGATATAATCACTGTGTAAATATTTTTATAATAATTTCTACAAATGATATAGTTTGTACCCTCCCATCACTAATGACCAAAAGTAAAAAAAATTTAAAAACTCATTGAAAGGGTTGTGTAAATATTCATAATATATCTGATTCTGAGAAAAAGTGTATATAGTAAAAATGCTGTCTTAGCTCAAGAAATCATTGAAATTACTGGTCTTTGCTACCAACTAAGATTGAACTTTCTAAATATCAAGGGTGAAATATTTAAACCAAAAGGCTGCTATTTTATGTCTGCCACATGTAGCTTTTCAGTGTTTAAGCGCAGGTAGATTTGAACGTATATTTCTGAGGTCCTTGCACTAGTTATAACATTGATTCTTGAATACCTGAGGTAACTGGGCGATGTAAGCAGAAGAAGGGAACTAAGCATCGTATCCTCCATAGGATCAGGGCTTAATGATGGAGAGGTTATATGAGTGCGGATTGCCTAGTCTTCCTTTTCGCTCTTTGCCAGCTCACTCCAAGGAAAGAGCAAAGCAAAAGCCTTGGAAGCAGACCATTGGAGGTTGTCTTAATTTTCTAGAGCTACCTTAACAAAGTACCACAAACTGAGTGGCTTTAAACGACAGAAATTTATTCTCTCACAATTCTTGAGGCTAGAAGTCCAAAATCCAGGTGTTGGCAAAGCCATGCTCCCTCTAAAGCATCCAAGGAAGCATCCTTCGTTTCCTCTTCCTCGCATCTGGTGGTTGCTAGTAATCCTTGGCATTCCTTGGCTGGCATTCCTTGGCTTCCATTCTTTGCCTTCACTGTCACATGACCTTCTTCCCTGTGTCTCTGTGTCCAAATTTCTCTCCTCTTGTAAGGACACTAGTCATTGGATATGAGGCCACTCTAATCCAGTATGACCTAATCTTACCTTGACTACACCTGCAAAATCTTTAATTCCAAATAAGGTCACATTGGAAGCTGTCATACTTAAACTCCGAATGTTTAATTAAAAAAATAGTCAGATAAAGATCGATAAATTATGTGCCTATATTTTCATAAGCTCCTCCATCTTCCTAAACGTACCATAAAAGGATTTTAAAGGCACAAACCACTACATAAAAAAGGGGACAGAAAGCAATAGCAGCTTAATTTTGGAAAATGAATAGCACATGGGTGAGTGTAATTGACTTGGCATAACCAAGAGAACCATATCCTAAGCCCACAGAAGCCCCAGTCGAGAAATAACCTGATTTATTGCATAGAATCCCCCAAAACTTCAGGAATTGGAAGCATCAAGTACCTATGAGAGTGGATTCAAAACTTTGGAAGTCTGTTTAATAAGCATTAAATCCCAAGATCTCCTGTCTCATCCGGTATAACCCTGCCACTTCCTCGCTCATATCTCTGTGAAGATTGAAATGTTTTCTTTGGAGTAGGCAAAACAGAGCATCTCTGAACTGAAGGACTAGACTGAAAGCAGTGGAACCAGATGAAAGACTAAATATTAAATATTAAGACCAGCAGTGTGCTGGTATATGTTCAACAACCAGCTCTCTACTTGATTTGTAGCATTTGCTGATTTCCCTGGTGTAAATAGCACCATCATGCCCAATTTCAAGCTATCAACGTGATGTCCCTGAATGTAAAGTAGGGAAGATAATGCACATAATCAGTCCTTCCGATTGAGTTCTTACCAGGTCCAGCCCACTATTGATTGAAAACTGCTTGTCCTTCTTCTCCTAAGGCTTTCGATTGCTGGCAGCCCTCCAGGAACACAATTGGAATAGTCTTCGTAGAGGAATATGACCAGTCTAAAGAAACGTACTGTTATTTGGCCTCCTCAAATAAACAATCTACCAACTCTCTCTATAGCAAAGGTCTCCAATTGGCAAGGCCTACTCATGTCTTAGAGCCTCCATTCTTAAGCCCCCTCTTAAATGTAAACATAGAGTTCAAGACCACTGGACAGCTGAGGAAAGCTTCTAAAACAAAAAGTAGCGTTCCAAAAAAAAAAAAAAAAAAAAAGATAACAAATAAAGGAGCTTGGAGGGAATAGAACCTATGCTGAGAGAAAGAAAAGATCTTCATAAAGATCAGAGAGATATTGCATTCATGGAACAGGATCACATACTATTTTTAAAAGAGACAGAAAATAAAACAGCTCCCTGAATTTAAAATCTGAGATGAATAAAAATCATAAAAGAAGTTTTGAAAATTAAAGTTAAGGAAATATCCTAGACATAGAGGAAAAAAAGAGAAAATGGATGGAAAAAGTGAGACAACATAAGAAAATTTGGGGGCAACTCAGAAGCTCAAAAAATAAGTTTTGAAGAAAGAGAAAATAAGGAATGTGCAAGAGAAGTTATCAATAAAGTCATTGAAGAAAATTTCTTAGTACTTAAAGAAATTACTTCTAGATTGAGAGGGCCCAGTACAATGGATGGAAACAAACTCATACCAAAGCAGGTCATCATAACATTTTAGACCACTGGGAAAAAAATAGAAGACTCTGTGAGGTTCTGGAGAAAATAAGCAGATTATATGCTTTTCCGAGATTAGCAATGCTTTGTCCTTCATAGCTTCAACCCTTAAATCCAGGATGCAACAGAAAAATGCATTCAAATTTCAGAGGAGAATACTTTCCAGTGTAAAATTCTGTATCTAGCCAAAATATCAATTAACATAGGAGGTTGAATACATTTTAGACATGCAAGTTCTCAAATAGTTAACCTTGATGTACTATTTCTTAAGAAACTGAAGATATGCTCACCATAACAGGAGAATAAACCAACAAAGGGTTAGATCTAGAAAGAAGCGATTCAAATCAGGAAGGAGTAAAAGAAATCCCCAGCGTAAGTGTGATGGGCCATCTCACAATGAATGTGTGCACCAAGGGAGGACAGCCAGTCCAAGAGGCTTCTGGGCAGAGGGTCCGAGAGAGATTTCTTCGTGGCAGTGAATCTGATGGAGTAGTATTGAAAGAGAACTCAGACAACTGGTGGAGGGTTGGAGGTTGGATTTGTGATATGCATGTAGAAAATTAATCAGATAAAAAAATCAGAATATTAAATCCAATGATTAAAAGAAAACCAAAAAGAAAGAAAATATATTCCTATTAGGAATAACTTTGTTCTAAGACAAGCTTTAAAAAGTCGCAGTTCTGTGTTATGTACAGTGACTGGATAAATTCAGAAAACACACCACCTGCTTCTAGGAATGCGGCATGGCCACTGCACAGATTGTGTTCCCTGCATTCCTAGAAGTGCTAACTTGGTGAGTAATGAAACAACTTGGAATTTTTTTTCCCTTTGACTAAGTACTCACAGATATCAGACATTTCTCAGCTTTTGGAACTTTAGGTCCAGATTTCTTAGAGATAGTTCTGGCCTTTGTATTTCATTCTGTTGTGGAAGATTTGAGAATATCCCTTCCTTTAAGGTATCTCAGGTGGATTCACAGAAAATAAGTGCATGAGAGATTTTGTAAATTTCTGTACTGACATGACTTCTCTGTTAAGGGGGAAGGAAAGCTGTTCCTGCAAGTTATGTAAGTCAGACCTAGCTAAGTAGGAATCAAAAATGTAACTTTTTCCAAAGCTGTGTTCTACTTGTGCAAAGGCAGTTTGCTTGGTTTATGTCGTTTATAAAATATTGGGTAACATTATTTTAGTTAACACAGAAAATAAAATGTTTTCATAGTTCACTCATGATGAAGCAAATATAATGTTTCTCTTTTATGGGATTTTTAAATGAGATTTTAAAGCATTTTCTCAAAAGAAGAGTGTATGAATTATTATTTTTTGATTGTATGTTGTTTATTTACTCAAAAATCAATGACTAGTTACCTTCTAGGTCTCAGGCAATGGAAATGTAAAGATTACCCGTGGATTTGCCGTCATAATGGAATTTTTAGTCTTAAAAAAGAAAAATACATCAATGTTATTCCTTGTAATTTGATAAAAATGCTTTTGAAATCATAGATGTAATGTAGGGACAGAAGAAGAAAAGACATAGGATGAGAAAGGCCTTAATGATATCAGTGTTTATGAGAACACTGAAGAAGAAGAAAAATCCAAGGAGACAGAGTGATTGCCCAGAGAGGGTGAAGAACATCTAAGAAAGTACCAGGAAAACCAAGGGTAGACAGAGTTCAAGATGGCAGAATGGCTCAAGACAAATGCCACTGAAAGGGAAAGAAGATCGTGACAGGAGAGCTGGTAGGAAATTTGACAGGAGTGAGTTGTTTGATTACCTTCCTGAATGGAGCTTCCATGGATTGGTTGGGTTGAAACACGTTGTAGTGAGCTTCTCCATTCATAGGAATTCTGTTAACATTTTTTAAAGTGCCACCCCTATGATTCTCTCCCACCTCCATTCACTGACCTCTTTCCTGCATCCTCTCTCCTCCTCAACTAAAAACCAGTTCTCTCCTAGGAACATTCTTCTCTGTGAAAAACACAAGCAGAAACTATTTAGTCTCCAGCTCACCAAAAGTTGAAGTCCGGAAGATGGCGGTCAGGCCTCTGAGTCCTGCATACCAGTGCTAATAAAGAAGAGGCAGAGCCACCCCTGAGTGCATAGTGTCTGCCCTGAACAGGAGGCATGGATGCTCATTTCCCCCCTCACGCTCCCTCTAGCTCTTTTTGCCACTGCCATCTGCCAGCCTCCTGTCTGTTTCCTTGGATTCATCCCCTCTTTATGCTGGTATTGCAGTTATCCTGTGCTGTTCAAGTCTCTCTGTTACTAGTCAATCAAACACCAGAGCCTGACACTTCCCCACCTTCCCAACTATATTTCCATCAATCCTGAGAACTGTGCTTTGGGGTTCATTAAGGATAACAGGAGTGTTAGGAAAAAGTAAGAAATAAGGTGAAACCATGTGTCTCAGACAGGCTGAGAAAAGTGAAAGGGAAAAAAAGAAGAAAGTCCTGGGTGAGACAGTGAACCAAAGAATGAGGGATTAAGTTTGAATTGCTAAAGGAAAGTCAGCTAGGAGGTTGTCAGTATAAAAGCTGCTAACATTTGACATCTCCTGTTTATCCCCATTGTATCTTCTTGATAGTGTCATAGATGTTATCTCAAGTGCTGTCTGAGGTTGCATTCCCCAGATGACCCTGAGTATTGGTGTGCAAGGGGTTTATTAAGGAAGTGCTCCCAGGGGAGACTGGTAAGGTTGGGAGAATCTGGACAAAGAAGTAGGGGAGAGAAATAAGGGTAACTTCAGCCTGATCCCACAGGGAAAATTTAGGTTATAAATTAACCCCTAGAGGTACCCCGACTGAAGCAAGGGACCTGGGCTTTCATATGCATGAATCTGTCACATATCGGTCAATGGCTGACTGAAGAAATGAATTCTGAGGCACTTCTGGTTCTCCATTGTGTTGGCAGAACAGCTCCAGTAGCTGAGGACAGTGATCTGAAGACAGCCACAAATACAGGGTGTTAGAAATAAAAGTCCACTGAGAGAAACATACAAAAACAAAAAATGGAGAAAGTGATTTGAGGGGATGTAGGTAGAACACTAACAAGTATCTTTGGCTAAAATTATTGCTTAAGATAGCATTGAAATTTAGGAGAAACCTGATTTATAATTTCTCACGAATCAACCATGATATATCTCTATGACACTTCTGAGTAGTGCATCTTTATAATGCTTCTGTATAAATATCTTTGTAATACTTTCATAGAACACTTATAATTCTTGTCTCTTTCCTGAGTGTCCTCATAGCATTACTCTATTATGTAACATGTGGCTTAGTTTTTTTTTTAAAGGTACCTAATATAGGCTGAATTGTGTACCCCTGCACCCAACACCAAATTCATACGTTAAAGCCCTAACTGCCAATGTGACTGTACCTCCTAAGGATATAATTAAAGTTAAGTGAGGTCGTAAGGGTGGGGCCATGATAGGATTAGTGTGCTTTAAAGGAGAGACACCAGAGAGCTCACTTGCTCTCTGCCATGTGAGGACACATCGAGAAGGTTACCGTCTAAAAGTCAGGAAGAGGGCCCTCACCAGCACCTCGATCTTGTAGTTCCCAGCCTCTAGAACTGTGAGAAATAAATGTCTCTTGTTTAAGCCACCAAGTCTTCGGTGTTTTGTTATAGCAGCTAGAGCAGACTAATACAGTACCACATGTCTGTACTTGTCTTTAAACTCGTTTTCTTTTCTCCAGGGAAAAATAAAACTAAAAACAGAATTCCAGAGAGAATGTTTCCCCTTTTATCACCATCTTCTCCGTAGCTAGTGAAAAACAGTGCACTTTCTTAGTCACGTATAGGTAATTTTCATATGTTCATTGTTATAAACTGTGCCTCTTTAAGATGGCATTGTGCCTAAATTTGCTCTCGGACCTTTGCAGGCTGAACCTCCCTGTTGCCTGCTTGTCTTGGTAAAAGTGTTCTTTCTGTGTTTAGAAAGTCAGAACCTGCCCCTGGCAGAGACTGGTTTCCAAGGCACTACAGGAAAGACTGGGATGTGGAAAGAAAATGTTCCTTGGCAAGGACGCTACATAGGTCTCTATAAAACTTCCACTGCCATTCTGTCCATCTATACACAGGACCTAAAATACCTTAAAAGGTCCAGGTGCTTCCCAGAACAGGACCAAAGCATCTGTTAACTGCAGTGAAAACTTTCTGTTTACAGGCATGCTGCAGAAGAGCAAGGATCCACGTGACTGACATCACGTTCACCCCGCAACCTAAGGCCCCATCCTCCTACAGCCCCACACAGCAGAGCAAGACAGGGTGCTTTTGGGAGCTGGCCAGCAAGACCTGGCAACACTCCAGCTTCTTCTCTAGGGCGGGTGTCTATAAATGGCCAGTCACAAAGACCTTGAACTTGCCAATTTGCTGAGATAGACAAGGCTAAGTTTGGCTTAAAGTTATCTTTGAGTGGCTATGTCTTTAAATGGACTCAACAATAACTACTATCCTGTCTATCCCCTAAACAGTATTTGAATTGGAAATGCTAAATTTGTGTCTTTTTCTTAAATGAAATAGAGGTTAGCAATGCAGTAGAGAGGTAGATTTTGTTCCTCAAGGAGCTTGCTACCCCTTCCTGCTGCAGAGCCAGCCTTGAATTTGTTCTCATGTTCCTTACACTTTGCTCAGCCTCTCTCTGAGCCCACACTTCTCAATTCCTCTCATTTACGACTGGTAGAGTGGCAGTGATGGGAGGTGTCAGAGAAATCAGATGAACTTTTGTGCTGGCTGATTAAGAGAGAAGGAAATATAAACAGGAAAGAAAAGAAAAGAAAAGAAAACAAAAAAACTAGCCTTGGTTCTGTTACCAAACATTCTCTCCAAGGTCCTTTCATTGGTGAAGGGGCTTGGTAACTGAGCTTGGAGCAGCTGTCTGGCCAGGCCCGTTCCTGAGATTCCCCCATCTCCTAATGAATGTAATTTTCTAACTGTACTCTCTCAGGCATCACTTGAAAGAAGAGTTGTAAGTGGCACTCAATAAATATTCAAATGCATGCAAGCTCTCTGGTGCAGAATGGTTTTGGAGCTTTATCTACATAGAGAGATCAGGAGATTGCCTGAAAGAAGTTAACAGACTAGCAGTGCCAATGCCAGATGAATATCAAGGCTGATTTTATTCTAAGCCTTCTTCAACTAAAGCTTACATGTTTATTCATCTTTTACATATTTATTGAGCACCTACTATTCAACAAGCTTTTGGGTTTGATTGGCCAGTGTAGTGCTTAGGAGACTTGGATAGCTCAAGCAGCCTGCTTCATGGCCCAGTTCTAAACCTTAAAAGTTTGTGACCTTGGGCAAATTAGTTCACCTCTCTATGCCTTGGTTTCCTCTTCTATAGAATGGCAATGATAAGAAAGATACATATCCCATAGGGTGGTTTTGTAGATCACTTGTGTCTGGTACATGGTAGTAGGCCTTCAATTTAATAGCTGTTGTTACCATCTTTATGCAGGTTCTACCCATGCAGAAATCGATCAGATAAAGCTTCCAAGATTCTCATAGTTTGGTGGGGTCCAAAGGAAATTCGTGATTAAAACTCAGTGTAATAAGTACTGTAAGAGAAGATATGTTTCAGAGCTGTGACATTCATAGAGGAGTCCCCCCTTCTGAGGAGAGGGGTATGATGTTAGGGTTTGGGATGAGTCTTGAAGGACTTTACCAAGAAGGCAAGACGATGAGGACTACCGAAAAGACACAGAGGCATGAAAAAACGCGGTGCCTTCTAGGCGTGTTACCTGATTTAGCATATCTACTACGGGAGGAGATGCTGGGAGCATGTTGGAGAATGAAGTTGGGGGTAATAGAAAGGGCCAGGCCATGCTTAAAAATGTCCATTTTCATTGTAGGACATTAGGCAGATTCTAGAAAGTTTGCCCTAGGTGTAGTGAGAAATATATATTTGAGTTGATAATTCTGAAAGCCAAGGCAAGATAGAAATTTATAAGAAAAAAGAACTGCGGTGGGGAGTTTCATTATGCTGTAAAGCAGGGTTATTGGCCCTGGTGGAAACAATGGCTAAA
This sequence comes from Eschrichtius robustus, assembly GCF_028021215.1. Classification (NCBI taxonomy): domain Eukaryota; kingdom Metazoa; phylum Chordata; class Mammalia; order Artiodactyla; family Eschrichtiidae; genus Eschrichtius; species Eschrichtius robustus. The sequence goes on along the minus strand of NC_090831.1, from coordinate 49,641,200 downwards.
TTCAGGGGTTGTGATGTAATAGAAAGGAGAAGTGAGGAGCTTGCCTGTAAGGGAGGGCTGTGCCAGGATCTCTGGGCATCACTGAGGAAAGGAAGAAGTGGAGAAGGACAGGGAAGCATGACCACTGGCATTCACTGACATCTCCTGTTATCCTCTCCTTTTATTAATGGTCGTAGTACTGTATTCTCCTATTTTGCTGCTTTACATAAATCATTTAACTTTATCCTTATGATAACTCCATAGGTAAGTGCTATTATCTTCTTTGCCTGAATGAGGAAACTGACACAAAATGAAGATAAGTGATCTGTCTAAGATCAGATAACTAGTTAGAAGGTGAGCTTAGACTTGAACTCAGGCCAGACTGAAACCAAAAGCGATTTCTCTACAGCTTTTCCAATCTGTGAGTCCCTTTTCTGTTTATGTGTCCTCTTACCTTTTTCCAATCTGCAGTTTCAACTACTGGTATTTCTGTGACTGCAGATTTCCTTGTACCTTTTCCTTTTCTTACCTGTGAGTTTTAAGTGCTCGGTCATCTGCTATGTCTTATTTCTGGGCTAACGAATATATTTGGCAAAACCCACAATTGTTTATTCATGTTCTCCAACTTCAACTGAATCCTTATAGACAATTTTCTGTATGCATCTTGTCCATTCTGTAACCTGTTCCCCATGAAATACATCTCAAATTGAGATTATAGTCCATTCCTGACTCACTGATGTCATACTTTTTTCCTTTCATGAAGAAAACCAAGGCCATCATGTGCATCCGTTCAAATTTTTATTCCTTCTGTATATTGTCTCCTCCTTACAACCCACCATACTTTTATGTGCCTCTAATGGAAACAAGAGCTTTGGGGTTTCTAAGCTCCCAATGGAATTAACTCTAGTAATTACTTTTTCCACCCAGAATCCCCAAACCATTTTCTTGCACCATGGTCCTCATTTACTACTTCTGTCTAAACACATTCTCATTTACCTCAGATCCTGCTAAAAATTTACCTGTGCCCGTTCTCTTTCAAATTGCTTTTCCCTCAGCTCTCCATAGTGGTTAAAAACTGGAAAAATCTCATTTTCCATTGCATAACAGGTGTATGGGGTGTGTTGCCAGCACCTAAAGTTGGATCTCTAAAGGTGTTTTTTTTAACTTATATGTTGATTCTCTTTTCCTCATCCCCTACTTTCCTTTTTCCTCCCTCTGTTTATATAATTTTGCTACTCTAAGCTTCTACTCTCCTTTTCCCTAACCCTCACTCCATTCTTCATGGCAAGGCAAGGGAATAGTTAGTCAAGAAAAATATTCTGTCTCCTTAGAAGTGCGTTTGGTGATCATGGTGAAGTTAGTATTTTTCAAAGATAATGGTGAATTAGTATTTTTTTATGTATCCCTGGTTGGAGGGAGTATAGCAAAAGCAGCATTTCCTGGAGTATAATTACAGTTAAATCACAAAATGCGAATAGTTTTTCTTCTTCTGAACTTGGGGGTAAATAAAGTCGATGTATTTAGAATGAGCTCTGGAGGTGACAGTGCTTCATTGCTCGCTTTTCCTCCGCCTCTACAAAGCCAACTTGTTATTTAGAGCACAGAGTGTGTAAAGGCCATGGAGCAGTCTTTCATGCTCTGTCTAGCATAAGGCAGCTGCCAAAACACATGATTTGGAGCATCAGGGCCATTGCGGAAGTCCTTCCTTGTCAATGCAGATGTTCAACTTAAATGTATGCACTTGTAGACCCTGAAAGGAATAGGGTCAGTCTGTTGTAGGAACACTAATGATGTGTGGTGTTTCGTTCATTTTGATACTGACAAGAGTGCATTGAGTTTAAAGTTGTATTCCAGGAAGTAAAACTTTGTATGGAATGGATGCAGTATTCTGACAGTCACAAATTCCCCTTATACTCTGTACTATATGCTGTATGCTCTATATACTCGACATGCATACATGATGCCTATGATTGTACATTCTTACTTTTATTGCTAAAATTTATTATTGTAGTGAACTGGAAGGTACTGTTAAAATTCAGACTCTCTCAAGCATGTCTGACTTGTGTGATAGTTAAAAACAGTGTGGCAGGTGAAGAAAATATAAATTCCCTGCTATTGCTTAGACACACCACTTGTGTTCACTGATATTGAAAACTAAAATTAGGTGATGAAATATAAGAATACATTGTATTTAATGGCTATGATGTATTCTGTCTGTTCTAAGAATTTATGTAATTCATAAATTATTGCATCTACTCGAGCAAATACTATCTCAGCAATGTCAGAATCAAGAAAATCCTCTTCGTGTTAAGATTTGCTGATTATTTTTTATATTCTGAAAGATTTCAAATATCTTTATTTGTAATGTAAATATATTTTTTTCCCTAAATAATTTAGCCTTGCTGGGAATTTTTCCCAAGTACAATGAATGTTGAAAAAAGTAGAACAAAATATCTTTACATACTTTGTATCTCTGTCAAATAATATTTAAAAATTACTATAATTGTCTAAATGCCTGTTTAGAGAGAAAATATTTTCTCTTTAATGGAGAAAATATGTTTTGTTAGGAGGGAAACTCTGTGAAGCCAGGGCCCATGACAGTTTCACGCATCTGTATACCCAGAAATTAGTACTATGCATAAGAATACTTAATGAGTAAAATTACATTGACATGGAAGAAAATTAATTTATGGTTGATTGTGATATGTTATCTAAAATATCAATTTAATGATCAAAGAGAATCACTGACAACTATATAAAAACTCAGTATTTGGGAAAAAAATATATCAAATCCAATTTTTTTTAATAGTCCAGGGGTCTTGCCATTGCTCAGGTGACCAGTCTTTCCTAGAGGTACTAACTATTTCTGGTGATAAGTGTTTCTGTAGTAAACTCTAAGCATGAAGCGGATGGATTAACAATCATGGTACAGGCAAAGCTTGTGCTTCCAGAAGTACTTTGTGATGGGCGGATGATGCACGTTACGAATATCTCAAACTCTCCCCTCTTCCAAGCAGTACAGGGAGGATGGCTGAGGAGGCAGTAGGTTAAGGAAATCAGAATCACTTTCTGCTAGTTTTCTTGATAATTTGTCCTCATATTTCAGATCATCCTTAATACAGAACAACAGCTCGGTGCTCAAGGTCCCAAATACTTTGTAACAATATTTGCTTGCAATTCAGGGCAGCTCTTCTTTTCATAAGCAAAGCCCTTTATTGAGCTTAAAAAGTACGTAGACACAAAGTAAAACACCTGCAGGGCAGAAGGTTGCCTGAGAGGCCTCTGCCCCCTGCCTGGAGTAGAGAGAAGGAAAAGAAGATGAGGCAGGAAGAGGGGGAGGAGGTCCTGGGTGAGGGGAGGCTGGTGCAAACTCATTGTTTCCCAGTCTCCCATCTGACCAAGGCTGTTGCTTAGTTTAATTTAATCTCGTATTTGTCCTGGCAAGGACAAAGCACATTTCAATTAGTCAGGCTTCTGCTTGCAACGGTGGCGGGGGGCGGGGGGGGGGCGGTGGTAAGGGGTGGGGAGTGGAGTGGTAGAGAAAATCTTATGTGGGAAAAATCATTTTTCTTCAGTTTTTGCTTACCGTGTATACGCATCTATAGGAGAAAAGTGTGTGCTTGTAGGCAGGTGAAGCATCTTAAGTAAATATGATATTAAATCATTACCCAAGATAAGATTCAATTTTTCCCTGTCCCTCTTCCTAACTTTACTGTTTCTTTAAAAAAATCTTGATAAATGCAGGTGAAAGCAGCATATTTCCATTTAATTATTCACAATTTGTTACAGAATGTCCAGCTAATGATGACCGTGTAAATCTAACTTTACTTCATTAATCTTTTTTCCTCTTCAGGAAAAGAATAGGAATGTTTTTCTCCTATTGTGGCTGGGTAGTTTCCAATTAAAGAGGGAAATAGAACCTAGATTGTGCATTAATGATGATATTCCATCAGCCAGTAAAATGTATGCTTGATATTTAAAGTCAAGTTTGGTTGTAGTTACATTGGACAATAAATAAAGTTTTTGTTCTTTTTCTTCATTTTTAAGAAAACAAAATCTTTACGAAGAAAGTTATAGAGGTAGATAGTAGAAACTTGTTAAATCCTGTTTTTGAACCCTTGGTACATTTATACAAAAAATTTTCAGGAGATTTTGACAGCTTGATCAAAATAGTATGGAACTCATTTGAAACATATGTAATTGGTTAATGATATTTCAAAACCTAATTGTATGAGTTTTAAGAACACAATGTGTATTGTTTTCCCAAAAGTGTATACCAGAGTCACCCAGCTAAATCATTTCTCTTGTAGTATAAAAGTGTATGTATGTGTGTATTTTTAAAAGAAGAGCCGGTGATAGCTTTGCCATTAACGAGAAAAGCTAGCCTAAATGTGGTCTCATAGACTTTTAATCCTGTGGCAAGTTCTCCTTCTCCATAAATGATATAATTAAATTTATAGGATTTTAGAATGTGTTTGTGCAATCAACATTGAGCAATCATTGTTAAGAACTAATCTGTTTTGAAAAAAATGTGTACCTTTTTTCCTTCTAACTTAAAACATTTATGGCATCTCTGTGCTGGTTCTCCTGGGAACTCTGTGCAGAGCGTTTGGAAGTGTTGTGGAAAGGGATAATTATTCTGTCCAGGGAATTTGTCAGGGAACAGAGCTGTGGGAGATTAAAGGAGATGTGATGGTTGCAGGGGTTACAGCCTTGATTTTGAGCCAAGACTCACTATCACTGTTTTAATTGAGTCTGAAAACTAGAAAGCTGTGATGTGGTAACCACCTATTACCAGGGAGGACACAGCTAACTAATTGGAAATGAGTGAGCATGGGGCTTAACTCCAAAAACAAAGAACCAGAACAACCAAATATGAATGGCAGTTCATTAAAACAAATACTCTGATAAATAGAGACTTTCATATTATAATTGATGTGCGCCCTCCCTTTGCTATTTAAAAAATATAAATTCCTCACTATCCCTATTTCAAAGCATCTGAATAGTTTTAGCCTCTACTCTAGCTTTAGTCTTTATGTAAGAAGCTGAGTAAAATTCTTTCCATTAGTGGTGAAGCTTTGAATTAGGATCATTTTTATTTTTATGTATTAAATGAAGTTTAAAAATTATATTGACAGCATTAATGCATCATATTATATTTCTTTCTATATTACACCAAAATTAAAAAGCAGGTATAATTTACATCACATTGTCATATTCAGAGTACAGAAATAGCTTGTGTTAAGATATTTAAAATACCTTATTTACTTAATTTAGTGCAGTTGCCTTTGTATGGCTCCACTTCCTTTTCAGCACATTTCCATGTATATTCAAACCTTAGATGATAAATTACTGATTTCAAACACTATTTAATAAAACTAAGTTTTATAATAGCAAAATAATTTGCAGTTTTAAAGAAACGTGACATATATTTTGTATTCTTAATAAGCTCAAATTAATATTAAATACAAATATCTCTAAAAATAATTATCTGATTTTTTTTTCCTGTTTCCTTTCTTGAGAACTTGCAGAGTATCAGAACAAAATGTAATGCCTTTTTGAATGTAATGCCTATCCCTTTGCCTCGTCTTATCCAGTGTTTATGTACACAGTAAAATGAATGCAACTAATCCATAGCCTGTATTTCAAGAGTTCTCTAGTGTGTGAGTCCTTATAAATGGAGACTCAGATCAAACGCTTCAGCCGTAAGTAATTTCACAGTGTTCATACAGCTTCTTCAGGGTTGCCAGCCTGAGAGATCTGCTAATTATATATCCCTGTCCAAAGACTCTTCCTTTTTTTGTCCAGGAAGTGTGTTTGCTTCCTCCAAGCCCACAGTTTCGAGGGGGCAGTATAAGTATGGATTGGGGAGGGTGAAAGAAATCAGCCACTTGGATGATCACTTCGGTTAAATTAACCGTGGGAATTGAGTGAAAATGTTAGTCCTAGGAGATTTTTGGACAGATTTACTGTTATGGGCCTAAACAGTTTCTAGCATTCACCTTCTAGTTTTATATATAAGTATATATATATATATATATATATATATATAAGTATATATATATATATATATATGTATATATATATATATATTTGTATAGATACATAAATATGTATTCATTTCTTTGAGGTTAAGAAATGAAGTTAGCAAATCATGACGTTTATCTCCTGTACTGAGGTAACACTGACATAGTATGCTCCTTCCTCAGAAAATACTTTTCATGTGTTGCCACAACTAGAACGTGCGATGTTTTCTTGTTTTAATGTTGCTATTAGAGAACAGACGGGGACCTTCCCCTTGACCCTAATAACCTCAGTAGATGAATGGAGATCTCATGGGCCTATATCCTTACCCCTTAGAAGCATTCAGCTGCTGGTGGGCAGGGACTAGATCATCTCAAACCTTTTAAAAATGCTCATCTACTGAGTAGAGAACTTCAGACATGAGGAGTAACCATGAGTGTTGTTTCATACCCTTTTCTGTAGAGAATACGACGTTAGAAGCCTTTGACAGGTCTCTGTATCTTGGTGTCCTAAAGTGTCTGCTTTATTTCTCACTATAAAATAAACACGTTTAAGCCTAACCCAAAAGAAAAGAGTTTACCTCTAATATTGACGAACACTTCGTAAAATGTCCCACCACATCTTCGCAGTGCCTGAGTTAGACAGGGCCTGAAGTCTTTTATACTAGCTCAGTTTCTTACCTCAGTGCCTTACAAACGTTACAGATGACAAGAGACACATAGAGTTTATTAAGAAATCTGGGAGTTGAAAGTTGCTCCTTTCAAGATCAAACCTGTAGAACTCAACAAAGACATTTATTTTTGAGTTTATTCCCCTTTTGTGACAAATCTGAGTGATGAAGCACCATCTTTTAATACTTTCTTCCAGTTCAAATATTCAGGGCTAGCTATTGTTCAAAATATGCGATATCTTAAATATAATTATCTGAACATTGTACAAAATAGATTCATCACATGTCTTATGGTACAGATGAAGGGCATACTACTAAGTGTCAACTAATCACACCATGAAATATGTACAGACACACCTAGGAACAGCCAGCATTTGCTTCCAGCATTAATATGTTGATATAATATTCAAGTAAGGTTTTTTCCTCACCCCTTCTTGGTCTTGTGTATAATGTCAAGCAGTGATTAGTTTTAGTTTCCTCCTGTTATTGACATGATTGGATAATGACTGGAACAGTTTGGTAAATTTGGCCTCTTGGCAGTTCTTTGTAACTGACGCCCCCAAGATTGTAAAACCTGTGATTATGTGCATATGATATTTGCATCATGTCTTAATAGCTGAGCTTCAGCAGAATCATTCTACAGCAGAGTTTCTCAGTTTTTATGTTATAGTAGAATTACCTGGGGAGATTTTGAAAACATACCAATGCCAGACTGAATACACAACCCTCTCTTGGGGAAGGACCCAGGCATCAGACTTTTTTAGAGCTTCCAGGGGATTCCAGGGTGCAACCAAGAAGCAGAAACAGAATCAAAATCAGCATGAAGAAACCACCCCCCGACACTGAGCCCTGAATTTACCCTGAAAATAATGTTTTTCTGTCAGGTTGATGGACGCCAAAGTAAATTTTGACCAAATTACTTAGACTTTGGTGACACTGTTCAGACATACCCTCATGTGTCATGGAGTGTGTCTGCTCGCCTCCAGAAAACTAGGCCAAAAGTGAACAATTTCGTTCATTCTGGACTCCCTGTTTTGGCCCCATAGCAAGCTGTGTGCCTGGACCTGGAGAGCTGGCCCGTTAGGGCGACACTAGGAATAGTGTCAACCTCCACACCCCCACTGCCCCTACGCACCCTAACGTAATATCATCCCTTTTTCCCACACGAAAAACACCCCTTCTCTAGGTTCATCTAATGGTGTATTCATGCTCAACCCCGTTCAAGTGTTCAGACAAAGCTAAGTTACTAGTTGATAAAGGTTTAAGGTATAATCCCTCCCAGAGGTTCCAAAATTTTAATAAGGTCTCTTGAAAGCCACAAATATCAAAGTTGTAAAACTTTAATGACAGTAGCAACTGGGGGAGGATTAAATAATTGGACTCACAGGGCCCTCTTCATTACCCCTTTTCAAATTATACCACTTGGGCAGTTTTGCTCATTAGATTAACCCTTCTGGAAAACATTAAGCTTCTGTTCACAGTAAGTTCAGAGAACTTACTATTACCCATTCAAAAAATTTTTTTTGTCCTTTTGGTTCCAAATATGATGTCTCCTTGGTCATATAAGTAAGTAGACAGTTACATTAGAAATTAATTATTATTTTACCAAAGGTAATTTGCCACTGAAGCACTAAAAAAACACTGTATTTGCTAAAGAAAGTGTGCTAATTGATTGCCTTCAAAATTTAATTTACTCCAGATAATGTATTATCACAAAATACCGTAGATGCCATATGCACTATGCTTTATCAATGAATATTAAAGACACGAATGAGGTAACCACAGAATTTTAAATGATGCAATTGATGTTGCAGGAGTTACAGCCTCTGTTGATAATCTTGCCTTTGCCAAAGAAAACTCTGTTACCAGTTATTCACTTAGTTAATTTTTTTATGTTCTTTAATGTTTTCACTATAACTGTTTTAGCAGTTAGAAAGCATTAATAATTTAGGTAGAGTGTATATGTTTTTATTTCTTACGTGGAAAATCAAGAGGCTCTCTGAGAGCTGGAATTGGTAAGTTCTACAAAAGCAGGCTGGGACTTGATAGCTTTAAACACCTCAATATCATATCTATTAATTTATGTTATTTTTAGCAATATGAACTGTAACGAAAATGATCACCTCTTGATGTTATTTACATCAGTGTTAATTACCATTTTTCTTTTTCTCTTTCCCCTGTTGCACTCAGCGAGAGGAAATGGTGAAGGGAAAGCTTTTACACCTCCTGCTTGCCTCTGCTTGCCACCTCCCCACAACTACCTTCATATTCTTCAGTTGTCCTCTTTCTCTTTCATACACATACACAGAGAGTTCTGTTTTAAGGTGATAAATCCTAGCAGTCACTAACCACAAGCATTCTAAAAAACTGCATCATCACTTTGAAGGGTGTCTGCCAATAAGGGAGGTTAATGCCATTTGCTCCCTTCCAGTGGCAGAGGCTATCTCTGCTTGGTCATGGCAAGGAAAAGAAAATTGACCTCCTGTTCCCAATTTTATGTGGAATTTTTTTTCCCAGATAGGGGCAGTGACCTTGCCAGAAGGATCCAAGTACATGTAAAATCATATTTGACTTGATGATGGATGGCCAGTTACGTGGGTACACGCCTCTGTTCTGATAAAGTTGGGGCCTGGGGATAGGGCAGCTGCATGTTAATGCATTTTACTCTTGCCTCCAGCTGGCAGGAATGATATTGTCAGAAATTCAGTTGATTCTCAAAGGAGATGATTGGCAGTCCTATCATAAAATATAGAATAAGGACCTAATCTTGAGTTTCATGGCAGAACTTAGGTTTCATTCTTTCAACTTGCTCTACTAATAAATTGCTTGTCTAGAGCTAATTTTATACTTTGAAGTTTCTCCAATGAGTTCTATGAAAGACATTTTAATTTATCCCATAAAAATGTCTTCCAAGCTTTCCATGCTTTTTCTTATTTATCATCTATTCTCTTGCTCTTAGCATGTGGGAGGATGTTCACATTTGCCAAGTTACTTGTTTCCTGAGTAATAAGGTTTTGGCTTAAGTGATTACATTATAATTTATAAAGGTTTTGTCACAACTTTTAGTTCTTCTAATTTTAACGTGAATTCATGTTATCTCATTTTCGTAATAAGTGTGTTATACCAGTATGAAGCTAGACTATATGTGATTGATTGCTTCCCCCTTATATTTGAAGCCTATTAAAAATTATAAGAGACAGATCAATAACAATAAATTTGTTGGTTGTTTTTTTTGTTTTTTTTTTTTTACCCATAGTGATATGCCTTTTTGGACACAAGAACTCAACAGATATGAAATTGTATCTTTAGCATTAATTCTTATCTTTCCATACAGCTAGAATTAATTCTGCAGTTCTCATGGTTTGCAAAAGCTGACAAATTAAAAAATTCTAGAGAGCATCCTTTGGACACTTCTAGTTTATGTTTTCCCCAACTGGAGACAATATAGTTCATGATGTGATATAGTTTGCGAAGCTAGAAGGAACCTTAGTAATGATCCCATTCACTCCTCATCCTGCAAGTGGGGAATTTAATCTCCTGTGAATGGTATATTCAATGGTAAATTTGGGAACAATGTCTTGATTTATTTTTCTCAAATAATTTTTATTTTTCAGAACCTTATCTCCTCTAACCGATTTGAAGTTAAGAGGTATATGTTTTCGTTTTATTTACTTCTGATCTCTGTATTGTCTGACCCTCTGGGTCCCCTTTTTTTCTATTTGTTGTGATCGGATTATGTAACATAAACATGGCTGCCATGAAATCGCCTTTAGGATGAGTGAGGCGAATTATGAGAAAAGGCTGAAGTACAGGCTGAAACATTGCCAGCCTCCAAAGTTGTCTATGGCTATTTATTATGGATAAATGTTATTTGATAAATGCATGAAATATGGGAAACACCTGTAACTCTTCAGAGATGTACCTCACTGACAACCTATGACTAATCTGAGTCTGTGAAGAAACTATATAATTATACAAATTCTTTTTTTATGATCAAATATACAAAATAAGCTAAATAATATACTAGATCCAGAGATACTGACATTCACATGACGTGTGGCCTTAGGAAGTTTTTAAGTTTCTCTGTGAGCTTCTGTTTCCTAATCTGTAAAATGGGAAGCATTATCCGTTCATTGTTGCAGTGGTGTGAAGGGCAAATGAAATGATGCAAAGTGGATATTTCACACAGTACCTACCACACAAGAGCCTTTCTGTGAATGTGCATTTCCCTTCCTTCAAAGTTTCCAGAGAGAACACGGGTGGTCTTTTTAGGTACTATTTGCCTTGTGACAGGTTATAAACAACAGGGTTTTCTGGGAAGTGAATCAATGCTTATTGACGATTGCCAGGAAAGGAAAACAGAGGAAGAATTTGTTAGCAGCTTAGTCACTAAGGCGACTTCTTGTGAAAGAAAGTCATCAGTGAATTGTACACATAGCATGGGTTTGTCTTCTCTCTTCACTTTTCTCTTGGCCACATCTGAAGAGAACCCACCTACCCAGGGGGCCTATTACCTATTAAGGGGCTTCCTCCGGTTCACATGGCAGCAGCTACAGTAATTGAGGCATGTAATTTAAGAGCAAATGAGCTTTTAGTGGTTGTCCTGCATTTCCAAAACTATCAAATGATGGCACATAACACACAGCCTCATTTCTACATCAGATATACATCTACCAGTGATAGTATTTTCTTTGTCATTATCATGTGGCTGAGTAGATTCAATTTCCATTTAATTCTTGGGATATCAAAAGATTATAAAGTTGCCCTTCATTCTGCCTGGATTTGAAATTCAGTTATTATTCTATCAGTATTGACACTATGAGGAAAATGCGATGTTAAGAAAGTATCTAAATTACACAGTAGTTACTACGTTATGGTAATATGTCAGTCTGGAAACGATATATTTTTAAAGGTGCAAATGTTCAGTGTGTCAGATGATCAGATTGCAAACTCCCAGGACATCTGGAAGTCATTTTTTCTTAGAAGGAATGTTTTATAGGATTAAATTATATGGGTTGAGAGAAGGCTTTATTTTTATAAAGATGAGACTAAAGATCTTTACTAGAGGTCAAAAGAGGAGAATGTAGAGGGTGTTTAGCTGTGATGCTTTAACACCATGTCAAACCACGCACCTGTCTAGAAATGACAACTCTGTTCTTATAAAAACAACTACCAAATTAAATACTGAAAAACTCATAAAAATCTAAGGTTTAATAGTAGTAGCAACAATGTTGAAGGAATGTTTGCCTGCTGTTCTGCTACTTAGAATTGAAATTTGAGGGGTTAAGTGGAGAATAGTTCAGTATAATATATTTTAGATAAAGCTTATAAATAAATGGATGATAAAGAAATGAAGCACATTTTCCAAGGACGTATTCTCCTGCAAGCAGAGATGGATGTGGATTAACAAAAGAAATAGAAAACTATCCCAAGCTCCTGTTGGTAGGAAAACAAGGTTTTAACTTACAACACAGACTAGCTGTTTACGCTGATCATAGTAATCATGTACTTGGAAAATTTCCTATTTCACTTTAAGCCTATATGAAAAGCCTAGACAGTAACTATGTCCACTTGCAGAATATAATTAAGAAAGGCCTGTTTCTATAGGAGAAGTTTTCATTCAGTACCCTTCACCAGTAATTTATCAACATCAAAGAAAGGAGAAAGAAACCCATATATATCGACTGTCCATTACGTACTAGGAGTCATTTGATTCTTAGAGCAATTCTGCTGATTTGTTGTTATCCCCATTTTACGCTTGAAGAAGTTGAGATGTAGAGAAACTCATTCATTTCACACACCATTATGAGTGTTTACGAAACAGGTGGCTAACACTGGCCTTGGCTCTGGGGTATCACAGTGACCAAGATGGAAAATGTCACGCCTCCCGTGGCACTTGCTTCTCATCAGAGGAGGAAGAAGATACACAAGTTAAGAAAAACACAAACAAGCCAAAACCAAGTAGCATTCATGCAATATTAGAATACTAAAAGGGAGTGATGCAGCTGGGAGTGTGTAAGTGGGAACTCCGGATTCCTTAGTCTGGGAAGACTTCACGGAGACAAGGTCCAAATGGAGGGAGGAGCTGGCACTGTGGAGGTCAGAGGGAGGCACGGAGGAGGCAGGAAGAAGAGTCACGGCAAAGGTCTAAAACCCGTGCCCTGCAGCTTTGTGAGCAAGGAAGAAAGTGGAGCAACATCTGGGGTGAGGTAGGCGACTGATAGATCACGCCACACTTGGAGTTTAATCTGAGAACACTGAGAAACAGTTGGAGGGTTTCATGCAGAGGAAGGAACATCATGACCCAGTTAATTGTTTTTTAACCTCTTTATTGGGAGTATAGTTGCTTTACGATGCTGTGTTAGTTTCTGCTGTATAACAAAGTGAGTCAGCTACATGCATACATACATCCCCATATCCCCTCCCTCTTGCGTCTCCCTCCCTCCCACCCCCCCTATCCCACCCCTCTAGGTGGACACAAAGCACCGTGCTGATCTCCCTGTGCTATGCGGCTGCTTCCCACTAGCAATCTATCTTACATTTGGTAGTGTATTTGTGTTCATGCCACTCTCTCACTTCGTCCCAGCTTACCCTTCCCCCCCCCCCCATGTCCTCAAGTCCGTTCTCTACGTCTGCATCTTTATTCCTGTCGTGCCCCCAGGTTCATGAGAACCATTTTCTTTTTTTAGATTCCATATATATGTGTTAGCACATATATTTGTTTTTCTCTTGCTGACTTACTTCACTCTGTATGACAGACTCTAGGTCCATCCCCCTCACTACAAGTAACTCAATTTCGTTTCTTTTTAAGGCTGAGTAATATTCCATTGTATATATGTGCCACATCTTCTTTATCCATTCATCTGTCGATGGACACTTAGGTTGCTTCCATGTCCTGGCTATTGTAAATAGTGCTGCACTGAACATTGTGGTACATGACTCTTCTTGAATTATGGTTTTCTCAGTATATATGCCCAGTAGTGGGATTGCTGGGTCATATGGTAGTTCTATTTTTAGTTTTTTAAGGAACCTCCGTACTGTTTTCGATAGTGGCTGTATCAATTTACATTCCCACCAACAGTGCAGGAGGGTTCCCTTTACTCCACACCCTCTCCGGCACTTATTGTTTGTAGATTTTTTGATGATGGCCATTCTGACCTGTGTGAGGTGATACCTCATTGTAGTTTTGATTTGCATTTCTCTAGTGATTAGTGATATTGAGCATCCTTTCACGTGTTTGTTGGCAATCTGTATGTCTTCTTTGGAGAAACGTCTGTTTAGGTCTTCTGCCTATTTTTGGATTGGGTTGTTTGCTTTTCTGATATTGAGCTGCATGAGCTGCTTGTATATTTTGGAAATTAATTCTTTGTCCGTTGCTTCGCTTGCAAATATTTTCTTCCTTTCTGAGTGTTGTCCTTTCGTCTTGTTTATGGTTTCCTTTGGTGTGCAAAAGCTTTTCAGTTTCATTATGTCCTCTTTGTTTATTTTTGTTTTTATTTCCATTTCTCTAGGAGGTGGGTCAAAAAGGATCTTGCTGTGATTTGTGTCATAGAGTGTTCTACCTATGTTTTCCTCTAAGAGTTTTATAGTGTCCGGTCTTACATTTAGGCCTTTAATCCATTTTGAGTTTATTTTTGTGTATGGTGATAGGAAGTGTTCTAATTTCATTCTTTTACATGTAGCTGTCCAGTTTTCCCAGCACCACTTACTGAAGAGGCTGTCTTTTCACCATGGTATATTCTTGCCTCCTTTATCAAAGATAAGGTGACCATATGTGTGTGGGTTTATCTCTGGGCTTTTTATCCTCTTCCATTGATCTATATTTCTGTTTTTGTGCCAGTACCATACCGTCTTGATTACTGTAGCTTTGTAGTGTCGTCTGAAGTCAGGGAGCCTGATTCCTCCAGCTCCGTTTTTCTTTCTCAAGATTGCTTTGGCTATTCAGGGTCTTTTGTGTTTCTGTACAAATTGTGCAATTTTTTGCTCTAGTTCTGTGAAAAATGCCAGTGGTAGTTTGATAGGGATTGCACTGAATCTGTAGATTGCTTTGGGTAGTATAGTCATTTTCACAGTGTTGATTCTTCCAATCCAAGAACATGGTATATCTCTCCATCTGTTTGTATCATTTTTGATTTCTTTCATCAGTGTCTTATAGTTTTCTGCATTCAGGTCTTTTGTCTCCTTAGGTAGGTTTATTCCTAGGTATTTTATTCTTTTTGTTGCAGTGGTGAATGGGATTGTTTCCTTAATTTCTCTTTCAGATTTTTCATCATTAGTGTATAGGAATGCAAGAGATTTCTGTGCATTAATGCTGTATCCTGCAACTTTACCAAATTCATTGATTAGCTCTAGTAGTTTTCTGGTGGCATCTTTAGGATTCTCGACGTCCAGTATCATGTCATCTGCAAATAGTGACAGTTTTACTTCTTCTTTTCCTATTTGGATTCCTTTTATTTCTTTTTCTTCTCTGATTGCCATGGCTAAAACTTCCATAAGTATGTTGAATAATAGTGGTGAGAGTGGGCAACCTTGTCTTGTTTCTGATCTTAGAGGAAATGGTTTCAGTGTTTCACCATTGAGAATGATGTTGGCTGTGGGTTTGTCATACATGGCCTTTATTATGTTGAGGTAGGTTCCCTCTATGCCTACTTTCTGGAGAGTTTTTATCATAAATCAGTGTTGAATTTTGTTGAAAGCTTTTTCTGCATCTATTGAGATGATTATATGGTTTTTATCCTTCAGTTTGTTAATATGGTGTATCACATTGATTGATTTGCGTATATTGAAGAATCCTTGCATTCCTGAGATTAAACCGCACTTGATCACGGTGTATGATCCTTTTAATGTGTTGTTGGATTCTGTTCGCTAGTATTTTGTTGAGGATTTTTGCATCTATGTTCATTAGTGATATCGGCCTCAGACCAATATCACTGATGAACAAAGATTTTTGTGACATCTTTGTCTGGTTTTGGTATCAGGGTGATGGTGGCCTCGTAGAATGAGTTTGGGAGTGTTCCTCCCTGTACTATATTTTGGAAGAGTTCGAGAAGGATGGGTGTTAACTCTTCTCTAAATGTTTGATAGAATTTGCCTGTGAAGCCATCTGGTCCTGGACTTTTGTTTGTTGGAAGATTTTTAATCACAGTTTCAATATCAGTGCTTGTGATTGGTCTGTTTATGTTTTCTATTTCTCCCTGGTTCAGTCTTGGAAGGTTGTGCTTTTCTAAGAATTTGTCCATTTCTTCCTTGCTGTCCATTTTATTGGCATATAATTGCTTGTGGTAGCCTCTCATGATCCTTTGTATTTCTGCAGTGTCAGTTGTTACTTCTCTTTTGTCATCTCTAATCCTGTTGATTTGAGTCTTCTCCCTTTTTTTCTTTATGAGTCTGGCTAATGGTTTATCAATTTTGTTTATCTTCTCGAAGAACAAGATTGTAGTTTTATTGATCTTTGCTATTGTTTCCTTCATTTCTTTTTCATTTATTTCTGATCTGATCTTTATGATTTCTTTCCTTCTGCTAACTTTGGGGTTTTTTTGTTCTTCTTTCTCTAATTGCTTTAGGTGTAAGGTTAGGTTGTTTATTTGAGATTTTTCTTGTTTCTTGAGGTAGGATTGTATTGCTATAAAGTTTCCTCTTAGAACTGGTTTTGCTGCATCCCATAGGGTTTGGGTGGTCGTGTTTTCTTTCTTTCTTTTTTTTTTTTTTTTTTTAGGAATTTTCTATTTTCTTTAATAAAAGTGGTTTCAGGAGTTCAGACTCTAGATTCCTAATGGCGGTCGTGTTTTCATTGTCATTTGTTTCTACGTATTTTTTGATTTCCTCTTTGATTTCTTCAGTGATCTCTTGGTTATTTAGTAGCATATTGTTTAGCCTCCATGTGTTTGTATTTTTTACAGTTTTTTTCCTGTAATTGATATCTGGTGTCATAGCATTGTGATTGGAAAAGATACTTGATACGATTTTAATTTTCTTAAATTTGCCAAGGCTTGATTTATGACCCAAGATATGATCTATCCTGGAGAAAGTTCCATGAGTACTTGAGAAGAAAGTGTATTCTGTTGTTTTTGGATGGAGTGTCCTGTAAATATCAATTAAGTTCGTCTTGTCTAATGTGTCATTAAAACTTTTGTTTCCTTATTTATTTTCATTTCAGATGCTCTGTCCATTGGTGAAAGTGGGATGTCAAAGTCCCCTACTATTATTGTGTCACTGTTGATTTCCCCTTTTATGGCTGTTAGCATTTGCCTTATGAATTGAGGTGCTCCTATGTTGGGTACATAAATATTTACAATTGTTTTATCTTCGTCTTGGATCTATCCCTTGATCATTATGTAGTATCCTTCTTTGTCTCTTGTAATAGTCTTTATTTTAAAGTCTATTTTGTCTGATATGAGAATTGCTACTCCAGCTTTCTTTTGATCTCCATTTGCATGGAATATCTTTTTCCATCCCCTCACTTTCAGTCTGTATGTGTCCCTAGATCTGAAGTGGGTCTCTTGTAGACAGCATATATACGGGTCTTGTTTTTGTATCTATTAAGCCAGTCTATGTCTTTTGGTTGGAGCATTTAATCCATTTACATTTAGGGTAATTATTGATATGTATGTTCCTATTCCCATTTTCTTAATTGTTTTGGGTTTGTTTTTGTAGGTCTTTTTCTTCCCTTGTGTTTCCTTCCTAGAGAAGTTCCTTTAGCATTTAGAAGTTCCTTTAAAAGTTCCTTTAGGTCTTTTTCTTCCCTTGTGTTTCCTTCCTAGAGAAGTTCCTGTTGTAAAGCTGGTTTGGTGGTGCTGAATTCTCTTAACTTTTGCTTGTCTGTAAAGGTTTTAATTTCTTCGTCGAATCTGAATGAGATCCTTGCTGGGTAGGGTAATCTTGGTTGTAGGTTTTTCCCTTTCATCATTTTAAATATGTCCTGCCACTCCCTTCTGGCTTTCAGAGTTTTTGCTGACAGATCAGCTGTTAACCTTATGGGGATTCCCTTGTATGTTATTTGTTGCTTTTCCCTTGCTGCTTTTAATATTTTTTCTTTGTATTTAATTTTTGGTAGTTTGATTAGTATGTGTCTTGACGTGTTTCTCCTTGGATTTATCCTGTATGGGACTCTCTGTGCTTCCTGGACTTGATTTCCTTTCCCATGTTAGGGAAGTTTTCAACTATAATCTCTTCAAATATTTTCTCAAACCCTTTCTTTTTCTCCTCTTCTTCTGGGACCCCTATAATTCAAATGCTGGTCTATTTAATGTTGTCCCAGAGGTCTCTGAGAGTGTCCTCAACTCTTTTCATTCTTTTTATTTTGCTCTGTGGTAGTTATTTCCACTATTTTATCTTCCAGGTCACTTATCTGTTCTTCTGCCTCAGTTATTCTGCTATTAATTCCTTCTGGAGAATATTTGGTTTCATTTATTGTGTTGTTCATCATTGTTTGTTTGCTTTTTAGTTCTCCTAGGTCCTTGTTAAACGTTTCTTGTATTTTCTCCATTCTTTTTCCAAGATTTTGGATCATCTTTGCTGTCATTACTCTGAATTCTTTTTCAGGTAGACTACCTATTTCCTCTTCATTTGTTTGGTCTGGTGGGTTTTTACCTTGCTCCTTCATCTGCTGCATATTTCTCTGTCTTCACATTTTGTTTAACTTACTGTGTTTGGGGTTTCCTTTTCGCAGCCTGTAGGTTCGTAGTTCCCGTTGTTTTTGGTGTCTTCCCCCAGTGGGTGAGGTTGGTTCAGTGGCTTGTGTAGGCTTCCTGATGGAGGGGACTGGTGCCTGTGTTCTGGTGGATGAGGCTGGATCTTGTCTTTCTGGGGGTCAGGACCACATCTGGTGGTGTGCTTCGTGGTGTCTGTGACCTTATTATGATTTTAGGCAACCTCTCTGCTAATGGGTGGAGTTGTGTTCCTGTCTTGCTAGTTGTTTGGCATGGGGCGTCCATCACTGGAGCTTGCTAGCCATTGGGTGGAGCTGGGTCTTAGTGTTGAGGCGGAGATCTCTGTGAGAGCTCTCGCCGATTGATATTACGTGGGGCCAGGAGGTCTCTGGTGGTCCAGTGTCCTGAACTCGGCTCTCCCACCTCAGAGGCTCAGGCCTGACACCATGCCAGAGCACCAAGACCCTGTCAGCCACACGGCTCAGAAGAAAAGGGAGAAAAAGGGAAAGAAAAAAAAAAAAAAGTAAAAATTAAAAGTATTTTTTAAATTACTAAAATAAAAAAAAAAAGAGAGCCACCCAGCCAATAAACAAATCCAGCAAGGATAACAAGCACTAAAAAGTAAACTAAGATAAACATAAAAATGAGAAACAAATCAGTCGTAGACAGCAAACCCCCAGCCTACAGTTGCCCCTAAAGTCCACCACCTCAGTTTTGGGACGATTCATTGTCTGTTCATGTATTCCACAGATGCAGGGTACATCACGTTGACTGTGGGGATTTAGTCCGCTGCTCCTGAGGGTGCATGGAGAAATTTCCCATTCTCTTCTTTGTTTACACAGGTCCTGGGGTTCAGGTTTGGTTTTGGCCCCGCCTCTGCACGTAGGTCACCCTCAGGAATCTGTTCCCCACCCAGATAAGAGGGGGTTAAAGCAGCAGCTGATTAGGGTGCTCTTGCTCACTCAGGCTTGGGGGGAGGGAGGGGTACAGTAGTTCACAGTTGGAATGCGGGGCAAGCCTGCAGTGGCAGAGGCCAATGTAATGTTGCAACAGCCTGAGGCACGCCATGTGTTCTCCCGGGGAAGTTGTCCCTGGATCGCGGGACCCTGGCAGTGGCGGGCTGCACAGGCTATCCAGGGTGGGGGGTGTGGATAGTGACCTGCGCTTGCACACAGGATTCTTGGTGGCTGCAGCAGCAGCATTAGTGTTTAATGTCCGTCTCTGGGGTCTGAGCTGATAGCAGTGGCTCACGCCTGTCTCTGGAGCTCACTTAGGTTGTGCTCTGCCTTCTGTAGGCACACAGGGAAGGAATCCCTTCTCCTCACACACCCCGAAACAATGGTCTCTTGCCTCTTTGACAGGTCCTGACTTTTTTCCGGACTCCCTCCTGGCTAGCTGTGGTGCACTAACCCTCTCAGGCGGTCTTCATGCAGCCAACCCCTGTCCTCTCCCTGGGATCTGACCTCAGAAGCCCGAGCCTCAGCTCCTAGCCCCCACCCACCCTGGTGGGTGAGCAGACAAGCCTCTCAGGCTTGTGAGTGCTGGTCGGCACCGGTCCTCTGTGCGGGAATTTCTCCGCTTTGCCCTCTGCACCCCTGTTGCTGCACCCTCCTCTGTGGCTCTGAAGCTTCCCCTCGACCCCCCGTCTCCGCCAGTGAAGGGACTCCCTAGTGTGTGGAAACTTTTGTTCCTTCACAGTTCCCTCCCAGAGGTGCAGGTCCTGTCTGTATTCTTTTGTCTCTGGTTTTTCATTTTTCTTTTGCCCTACCCAGGTATGTGGGGAGTTTCTTGCCTTTTGGGAAGTGTGGGGTCTTCTGCCAGCATTCAGTAGGTGTTCTGTAGGAGTTGTTCCACATATAGATGTATTTTTGATGTATTTGTGGGGAGGAAAGTGATCTCCACGTCTTACTCCTCTGCCATCTTGAAGGTCCTTCCCCTGCCCCCCCCCCCCCAGTTAATATTTTTAAAGGCTACTCTTTTTAAACCAATTGGATGGAACGGAGAGTTGGGGAGAGTAGAAGCAGGAAAATTGGAAGCCGTTTCACTGGTCCAGTTGAGTAGTTGTAGTGAGATGTTGAGGACCGATAGTATGGCATTCAGGGAAAGGAGAATCAGGACAAATCCTAGATTTTTGGCGAGAACCAAAGAACCATTTACTGAGAGTGGAAGCCTGAGAGAGGAGTTGGTTTGTAGGTAGAAATCAAGAGTTATTCTTCATTTGCTCAATTGGAAAAACTAGTTTGTTAGAGTCCAGGAGAAGATGGCAAGTAGGCATTTGGCTAAATAAATATGGATTTGGGGGTCAATATAGGAGGCAAGAAATTGAGTATCATATTACTTTGAAGAATTTCAGTTATCAAATATTTGAACCAGTGTATGATGAAGTAAAAATTCGATTCCAGTTTTAGTTAATTTGCTTGTTTGTTGTTATGTGATGGAGTATTTATTAGAGAAAACATTATAGACCAATGATCAATAAAGTTGTTATAGAAAGGTACAGAATTTCAACGAAAACATAAAAATTTACGTGTGGGGGAAATGGGTGAATGTGTTCAAAAGGTACAAACTTCCAGTTATAAATAAGTCACGGAGGTGTAACGTAGAGCCTGGTGTCTATAGTTAACAGTACCGTATTGTATCAGTATATTTGCAAGTTGATAAGAGAGTAGATCTTAAAAATTCTCATCATAAGAAAAAAAATTATAACTATGTGAAATGATGGATATTAACTAAACTTATTGTGATAATCATTTCACTATATACATATATCAGATCGTTATGTTGCATACCTTGAACTAACCCAATGTTACATTTCACTTATATCTCAATAAAACTGGGGGGAAAAGCCCATAAAATTTATGCTATGTATTAGCAAGTTATATTAGTCTAACATTTAAAATGATCAACTACAAAATGAAAAAGTGGCTGATAGACCTAGTCACCTTCTTAGCATGACCTAACTTCAATTAAACATATAGCCTGTATAAAATGTATTCGTTTTATTAGCATAGAGCACTTCTGGGTCAAGATAATATTGAAATATATTTATAATTTAATAGCTAATTATGCTAATTACCTGGAGGGGTTGTGTATACCTTAGCCAACTTTGTTCAAAAATCAAAAGTATCTTACAAAAAGCAGTTTTTTGTGGGGTGTAGTTTGAGTGACGGGAGTCAGGATTGTTCAGTGTGTGTTAGAGGAAATGCATTATGAAGTACTGTTGCTCGCTTATTTTAAATCCAATTCTAAGACAGAATACAGTGTAAATATATAGAACAGTTGTGTTTTATTATTCAAGTTTTAAATATTAAATGAGAGCCAATCCATAGTGAAATGATATAATCCAGAAAAAGTGGCTTTTAAGATATTACTGTAAAATGAATGCTATTTATACGTCTCACATTAAGAAATAAGTAACAAATAACTAAATGAAATCAAAGCTTTATTATCACAGATAATTTCATAGATTGTATGAAAATATTTTGAAAGGAAGAAGTTCAGATGATGATCAAACCTATAGCACACTATGATAATGCTTAGAGCACTTCGTTGGACTTCTAGGAACGTGTTTCCTTTCACACCCCTCCTCTCGATAAGTTTTAAATGACTAACAGTATAGAAATCATTACGGTATTTCACACATATTCTTGGCTTTGTTAACTTCTGCTCTGACTGAACATTTAAAACATCTTGTAGATTACTTGTTACTTAGAATTTTGGAATTCTCATAAACAAGTGTCCGGAAATCAACACAGAGTCAAGTTAAGAAGAGTAGGGTTGAAAGGTCAGTTTTGAGTGAGTCATTTTTCCCCTCCATGTGAAAGAAACTTTCTCATTGGCTAGTGTTCAATAAAAGCCTGACTATAAGTAAAAATTGACCTCCACAGTAGTGGCCTTGGGAAACTGCATGTTAAGCACAACATTTCTGATATTTTATAGTAGTGAGTAAATTATTAAGAAAATATTATGCCTCTTAATATAACTCCTAGTTAATCTGTGTATGAGAAAGGGTTGTGGATTTGGGAATCATGAGTGACTGGAAATAACTGTTAAAGCAAAACCAAATGAGTAAAAATGGATTCAATGGGGATCTTCAAAAATGGAGGTATAGGAAAAATCCAGAGGAAGTCTGAAGGGGATTGGAGTCTGAAGAGGCCAGTTGGAAAACATGGCCCTGAAGGCAGGGAAGATGGATGAGGAAAAAGTCTGGATCAACCATGGTCTCCTTAGGGAGGAGGAAACATCTCATAAAGGCCTCTGGCTGTAAAACCACTGTCACCGCCCCAACGGTGGCACCTCCACTGTGGCCAAGGCTCCACCTTTCCTGACCCACGTAGGGCTCCCCAGCTGAACAGCTGTGCCTGGGAGTTTGTTGACACCCAGTTCAGCCTCCGGGAGACCGAGCATGTTCCTTGATTTATAACATTTTTTTGGTGAACTGTTAATGACAAACTGGTTAATTACCCTGGATAATCAAGAATTAACTCTACTTACTAAAGCAAAACTATAACACATTAAAAATATGTTTCTAACATGGTTGAAGCACAAATTTCTACATTTAAGAACCTCGCCTCCTTCATCTCTCAACCATGATGTCACAAAACATAAAACTTAACAGTTTAAACATTTCTTAAATTCAGATGTTGACAAAGCACCTTTAATCCTGTGGAAAAACAGGCAATGGACATAAAGAGAAAAATGACAAAAAGTGACAATAAGGTACTCTGAGATATAGGAAAGGATGCTTAACTTCATCCATAATAAGAAAATTAATTTGTATTTCCACAATCAGATCTGCAAAAATCCTAAATTTTAATAACATACTGTTCTCTTAGGTGATGCGCAACAGTCACTCTCACATATAGTAGTAGAATATTAAACTGATATAATTCCTATGGAGGCACATTGGCAGTATCTGTAAAAATTTATGAACTCATGTATCTTTAGGCCCAGTAACTCCACTCTAAAAAGTGGAATGTATATTACAAATATATTTTCACGTATATGAATTGGCATATATTCATGTATACACATTGTTAGCACTGTTTTTTAAACCATTTTTTAAAATTGAAGTGTAGTTAATTTACAATGTTGCATTAGTTTCAGGTGTACAGCAAAGCGATTCAGTTGTACATTTATATATATATTCTTTTTCATATTCTTTTCTATTATAGGTTATTACAAGATATTGCATATAGTTCCCTGTGCTATACAGTAGGTCCTTGTTGTTTATGTTTTGTATATAGTAGCTTGTATCTGCTAATCCCAAGTTCCTAATTTATCCCTCCTCCACCCCCTTTCCCCTTTGGTAACATAAATTTGTTTTCTATGTCTGTGAGTCTTTCTGTTTTGTAAAGAAGTTCATTTATATCATTTTTTTTAGATTCCACAGATAAGTGATATCATGTGTGGTGCTGTTTTTAATAGCAAAAATTTATAAGAATGCAGTGCCTGCCAATAGCTGATTCATAAAGTGGGATATTATGCAACTGTATCCTCTCTGAGTTTTGGTACAGAAAGACTTTTAAAGTATATAAAGTGAAGAAAAGCAAAGTAAACAACAGAGCTTATATTATGATTCTTTTTATATACAAAAAGTTAGGAAAGTATTAAACACCTATATATTTACCTTATTTGTTGTGTAGGTGTAAGAAACTCTGGAGGAATACCCAAGAAAGTAGACAGGGTTTGACCCTTCGGGGTGAAGGAGTGAGAACTGTACAGGGGGAGTGAGAACTGTACAGGGAGAGTGAGGCCAGATGGAAGGGAATCTATCATTGTAAATCTTTATATTCTTTCTGGTTCTGAACCGTAAAAAATATATTCTTAAAAAAAAAAAAAGTAAACCTGCCTGATTCTATCCAGTATGTAAGCCTGAAAAAACTTACCTCTAAAATTTATTTACAGAAATAAAATGAAGAATGCAAAAATCTGATCTGTGTTATTTTTACATAATTACATTGATTTTTAGTATCCCTCTGAAACCCCAGATCTAGTACCTAATGCAGAGCATCTCAGTATGCATTGAATGTTTCATCAAAATGAATTACAATCTGTTATCCCAATCCTAAACAGCTTAAAATTTAAAAAAGACTTTTACCGTATTGTGTAAAATTTGATACCTAGCTTTCTTCCACTTAATCTTTCAGGTCTCTGCCTTCACAGTGCACCATGCTTTACTACTATCATTCTCCTCACCTGCTTATAATATATATATATATATATATTTTTTTTTTTTTTTTCTCCATCCCTTTTATTTAACTTTTGCCCCCTGCTGGCAATTATGCCCATCAAAACCAATTGGTATTTTTAAAATAAATCCAGTCATGTACTTGCTCTTAAAACCTTTGAGGGCCTTTCCATTATATTTAGAATAACATGTCCTAGTTTACAAGGCCCCAAAGCAATGTTGAATGAAGGACACAGGGTGGTCCCAGGTCAGGGTTCCTCTGGCCTGCAGGCTCAGCTTCGGAAGCTGTTCACTTAGGACTTGCTCCTTTGGTCTCCACTGGAATAAAATGTAATTAAACATTTAGGAGGCAATCAAAAATTGTTAAATCATTGACTTTTATGGAGTAGCACTTTATATTCTATGATTTTGTTCAGTTCAATGATTTAAGTATGTGCACTCACACACATAGAGTACATGCATGGACGGTGATTCTGTGTACCCTTTGTCCCATGGTGCCCTTGTGTGCGTGCACGAGTTCATTGACCTGTAAGGCAGAACATCGCGTATAATACTGAATAATGATAATTTATATAAGATAGGAACATAAGGAATATTAAAATTCTGACACTATTATTTTTCTTGACCGAGGAAATAAAAGGCTGTTTAATGCCTAGGCTATTCATGTGTACTTTTGAACTTTTTCTGCTTTTGTTGGAAGCAGTTTATGATTAAAAGTTGGAACACCACAATGCCTGTTGTGGACCTTTGACTTATAAGAAAGATAGAAATCTAAAAGTTCAGAAGGTGCCTGAAAGGCTGGCCACAGTCCATTGCTGGAAAGACCAATTAGGAAGCCCTGTTTACACTTTAAAAAAAGTTAATTGCTTATTTCTTTACCACTCTGTTTCAACGTTACTACAAGCCATTAGTGAGTATTGATCAGGTCTGTCAAAATCATCAAAGCATGCAGTAAGAAACCTTTTCCTTTGGAATTGTTAAGAAGTTGAAGAAATTTCTAACCTTTATTTCTACATTTCATTTTCTTTAATAATGCTGACTTTGTGTGTGATTCAATATTTTATTGTTGAATTAACTTTAAGACATTGAGTAAAAGAATTGATTTGGAAAATAATAAAAAGTTTAAAGTCCTGGGTCTCAGGAAGTCACTACTTTGCAGGTGACTGGTAGAAGTATGCATTCAAAAAAGGAAACACCCATCCCTAGGAGATCTATTTTTTGTTTGAGAACTTAAAAATATGTACTCTGTCCTCCCCCACCTTGTACATGGATGTGTGGAATTTAAATATATTTTGACAAAGTGAGGAGAACTGTCTCTGTAATATATTGATGTCAGTGAGTTTTAAAACTATTTCCCTTGCAGTTTTAAAAGAAAGACCATGAGAGGAAATGACTAAATCCTCTGAGTATGCCTTCATTGACAGCTGATAATTAGCAGGCAGCTTAGCAATAATAATTAGTTCCCTCTTGAGAAAATTTCCGGATGAACCCTGAGTTGGTGCATCCCAGTTTAGTCTTGTTTCTTTGTCCACTGCCTCCCCCAAGTAATTCGTGTTATTTTTAGAGTAGGAAGAACTCAAGATGAGCTTCCTCCGTTTACCCGAGTCAGCACTGTCCATTATTTGCACTGTGTTTTCTGGAGATTACCTGAGATTAGAGTTTCTTTGTCCCCCTCTTCCTGTATGTTTTCTGATTCTTTCATCTAAGCAGCCTGCAGCAGTGCATAGGGATAAATAAGTCAGCCATTGCTTGGTAAATACGCCGAGTCCGCCGACTATAATTTGGTGCGAAGACCAGTATTATGACTTAAAATGCTGGCTCTAAAACTAAAAAGAGGAAATATTCTTAAAGAAGGAGGGAAGCTTCCTGCTTGAGGTTTTTGTTTTGTTTTGTTTGCCTAAGTTTATACCAAAAAATTTTTCAATTCATTTTGAAACGCTATCACAAGTTACCTACAAATATTTCAGTTTTCTTAAAGTAAGATGTATAAAACTGAAAATGTCACCAATTAATAAAGCAACATGAACACGTCCGTAGTTATTTGAGACAGCTTTTTAAATACATATGAAAGGTAATTAAAATTAAAATTGATATTAACCTAAATTTTCCTCTTGATGTTCTTGCTGTTGAATTGTTTTGAATTATATCAATCCCAGCTGTTGAATATTGGGAAAACCTTCCGTTTTACTTTATTATTAATATCAAGCTCTGCAAAAATGTATTCAAGTTCAGAAACATTATAATCCCTTAATAGACTAGACTTTTCTTAGTTGCTTCTATAGGGAGTTTTCTATATAAGGCTATGGAGTCACTGTTTATAAGGAACAAGCTTTTAACAAGTCAAACAATCTTGATGCTCTTTGTCTCTGGGGACCAGAATTGGGGGTGACTAAGCTCTGTGAGTATACAGTGGTGATAAACACCCCATCTCACATGGATCATTAATAGCAAAGCTCTCTAGTCAACCTCTTATTCAAATTTTGGCACCAACAATGACCAAATAACCTTAGCTGTGCACTGAATCTCTTAAAAACTCTCTTTTTGCAATTAGAAAACGGAGGTAGTTGTAGGTCCTACCTCGTGGAAGTGCCCATGATTAAATGAGATGTTTAGCCAAATATCTGGGCAACCCTGATCTAGTCAAGTTGAGACCTAAAACTGATCATCACATCAAGCAGTACTGTTAAGCAATTCATTTAGTTTTTCTCTTGTATTATAGGGACTTTTAATTTGAATTTTAAGAAGCCTGGGGTCAATTTTGATACTCACTTTAACAGTGTATAGGATATTAGAGAATAACCTTCACTTAATAGCATTTATTCCAGCGTTCCCATCTTATTTTCTTTGTTTTTTATTTCCTTTCATTTTAGCACCCCTAGCAATATATTTGTTTGTTCAACTGAATATATTTGTATGAGTCATCTCAGATCCTTTTTGGAAAGATGCAAGTTAAATAAATAAATAAAAGTAGAAAATTAGAGTTAGTATTAAAGCATAACTATGCACAACCTTTAAAAAATGTTGCTATTTTAGAATGCCTCTGTGTCTGTTATTCCAGATATATGTCTAAAACACAAATATTTACACATAACGGGTACTTTTAACCTTTCCTGACTTAAAGTCGAGGATGTTGGAGAATCATAGACAGTGGTTAGTACCTTGATTCTGAAATTTCCACTGAAAAGTCTGAACTCCTTAGGAATCAGTCGTTGGCATTATTCTGTTGGATGGTGATGGTCAAAGTGGAGAGTTGCAGAAACATTCAATGCACAGCTCTCATATTGGGAACATGTTTAAAGAAAACTGCAGCCTATTTATTGGATCTTATATTTTTTAAAAATAAGTTAGGAATTATCCCAGGAAGTGTCTTCGTAAGTGAAATGAAATTTCTTAACTTACTGCCTAAGGCATGTACATGATATTCAATTTTATGTATCCAAACGTATCTTGACAGCAATTTCCTCTGAGGCGATATGAATGAATCAAAATAAATTAGCTGCAAAATTCCTGATAACCTAAAAGTATTCCCTGACCCTATAATCATTTAAATATATGAAAAGTCATAAATGAATATTTTAACTGCTTCCTTTTAGGCAAGCTTAAATAAGGGTGGTGGGATATGTAGACTTGTTCATTGATCACTCCCTCCATTTGTTAAGATTCCAAAAAATATAGATTCAGCACTGTACTTTGAAAGGCTGTAGAATATCTGTGGTTGGGTTTGTTTATTTTTTTTGACAATGTTTTATCACCTCTATTTTAGAAATGCAATTTAGTCAAAGAATTAATAATTTTGAGTGTACAAGGGTGATTAAGATATGAGGAAACCAATCTAAAGAGGTTAAGTGGTTGTTCATAGTTACTCACGTAATTAATGGCAAAGCCAAGACCAGAACCTGGCTCTTCAGGTTCTCAGCCTACAGGACTTTCATTATGGCATATACATCTGTTGTACTTTGATTCTCATTTTTGTTTTTTTTTGTAATTTGTGTGAATTTTCATTGTAATAGTATATAGCTGTAGGATAGTCATTTATTCTCTGGGCACCTGAGTTTCTTCATAAGTAAAAGAAAGGACAGTGGTAATTCAAACGGTTACACTGTGGTTGTTTACTGTGGTGGAAAAAAAATGGATACATGTCAAGTCTGTAAGAAATTAACATTTAAAAAATTTGCATTTGTTGAAATTTTTCCCTTTGCATTTTCCAGTCTACATCTCCACAAGAACATGAGTTCATCTTTGTGGTCTCATGGGATAGACTTCTTCATAGAGATGGGAAGATGGGTCAGAATAAAATTTGATTAGAAGAAAATAAGACTGATGGGCCGGTAGTTAGTCTCTATTACTGACAAAGAAACAGGAACGATGACCTTTAGACTATAAAAATTATAGTAAGCATAGTATGCATTGCAGAAGTTGGCAAGTCATAAAAACAAGTAGAAGTTTTGATGTCTGTATCTCTTTGTATGTACAGAGGTAATGAGGTTCTAATGACTCATTGGGAAAAAGCAAGGTCATTCCATCCCTAGATGGAATTCATTTATGGAGTGCCTCCTTTACTGGTTGAGCTGCCTTTCTTTCCAATTCATACTTTTAAAAATTGGCACTGACTACACTGTGGCAGCACTTTAGGGTAGCGCCCTCATGTTTGATTCCTTTCATGGCTTTCTCTCGTTTTCCAGCCAACTTATTCTCCTAAGCTTTGTACACTACTGTGTTTGGTAAGTCTGTAGTTTAGAGACCTGCTAATTCTAGCTAGTGTATAACCATTCTTTGAACAGTTGAATCTTTTCAGATAATGATTTCACCATGCATAATGCTTGAGGAATTTTAGCAACATACTAGAATAACTGGGGAGGCTTTTCTGGAAAATACTCCACTTAGCAGCCCTGATGTAAAACCATAAGTGATTACATGTGAAGACAAGGTGTAATGGCAGTGAGAGCTCTGATTTATATTTTTGTTATGGTATTGAATCCCTAAAATACGCATCTCTGTTTGTGAATGCCTAGTTAAGAAGGAAAACAATGTGATTCTACCTTGACAAAATTACTGAGTGGGAAAAAATGTGTCTTCCAGGATTCAAGAACCCCTAATCTCTCAAATTCCTTTTTTTATCTTCCCTAAATAAAGCACATTATTATTATTTCCATCTGTCCCTCAAAACTTTAAGTTCTTTATTTAGGTGAATGGTCAAATGATTCAGTATCACAAGTTTTACCTTTAAAATAATTTAATAATTTGATGTTAGCAAAATTGGTTGTTTTAACTAAAGGTTTAAAGTTAGCACCATTCCACAAAACTTTGGACATCAACAGTTTTTCAGAGTAGAGAAATAGAAGTTAATACATTCGTAATAGAGGGGAAAAGATACTCCATTTCTCTTTTCTCAGAAACAGGCAGTGTAAGAGTGGGCAAAGTGCTATGGATTTGTCATATTTCATACTGCCGTCTGGGTTTGAGTGTTCTGGTTACCAGTATTTCACCTTCTTTGTCAGATGCATTAGGAGCTGACCTTTGGGAAATGAAGTTATCTTCTACCTTGTCAATATTTCCAAGGAGCCTCTTTAAGAAATCTTCAGCATGCAGGGTTTCGTATTAATTCTCTCTCATCCTCAAAGGCTCTCACATGATCATTTACCAACCTTAAATAGTGAACTGCCATATGCAATTAAATAGCTTCAACAAACAAATACACACATATGAGAGGTTTGCCAGATTCTGGCTTTCTAAAATTAAATGTATGTTAACTAAAACAAATAATTTGTAATTTCTGAAGTAGGGGTGAATGCATAAACACCAGCCCGAATCACAGTGGTAGAAAGTAGATCCCCATCAGTTTTAACAGTCTCCCACTGTACTGAATACTACCACATTAACAACCCTGATAGTTTCCATTCTTGGACAATTTGATTTTGGACGTGACTTTCAAAACCAGTTTCAAGTGGAAACATTTTTTCTGAGTTGTTGTTCATCTGGAATTAAATGGACTTGCTTTGGGAATATTTATTGTAGAATTGGGATTTTTGTTATACATAGAAAAGTAAATATAAAAGTCATAATGGAATGACTTTTCCGTGTAGCACTTTACATTAAAGTTTGTGAAAAATAATTCTTTCTGTATTTAAAAACATAGGATATTTACCTTACCTATTAAGTTGAATCGAAGCTTTTCATTTAATAAACTTATAAAAGATGTTAGTTTGTGCACATCACAACTTATTTCCATTATAATTTTTTTTACACACTGAACAAATATTTAAAAATTTTTTTCCGGTTTTATTGAATTATAGTTGATGTATAATGTTGTTTTAGTTTAAGGTTATGACATATTGATTTGATATATGTACATATCAAGAAATGATTACCACAATAAGTTTAGTTAATATCCGTCACCTGACATAGTTAGAATATTTTTCTGTTGATTCGAACTTTTAAGATCTACCATCTTAGCAACTTTCAAATACACAACTAAGTATTGTTGATGCACTATATATTTTTAATCTTTTTGAGTAATAAATTTTAAAGACTTTGTATTTATGATAAAATGAATGTTAATTGCACAGTATTAATAGATATGAAAATACAGCCATGAGAAAAGTGTTATAAAGGTGTTTGTATTTTCTCTTGCGTTTAGTGTACATTTTCTTTTGCATTTCAGAGCTCTTGGATCTAAACAGAACGTCAGTCTTTCATAGCCCTTTTGGATTTCTTGATCTCCAGACAATGCTGCTGGATGAATATCAAGAGAGACTCTTCGTGGGAGGCAAGGATCTTGTGTATTCCCTCAGCTTAGAACACATCAGCAGTGACTATAGAGAGGTATGGAAACAGCAAACTATATTTCAGGAGAGAAAGAAAAGGAGTAAGGGAGGTATCTTCTTGCGTGGGTGTTACTTGGATTAGATTTTTCATTGTCTTGGCCATTTAACATTCTGAGTGATAATATTACTGAAATAAATAAAATATTCATTAAAAATAAAATCATTTTGAGAAAAAGTTATAAATGATGGAGAATGAACTTTTTTAGCACACCACAGATCTCTGTGTCCCCAGAAGACTTCTGATTGGTGCACTGGACGTTTCTCTTGCCTGATGGCCCTTGTCACCACACCCAGTGTCCTGACACCTGGGTTTGGAATATGCTGATTTAAAGTGCCTTTAGCACTTACTACTCTAGAAATCCCAGCCTGAAGAAATACCGATGTGTGAACTCAGTATAGCTAACTCATATATTTCTGTTGGTGAGATCACTAATTCAGGTGGATGCTTTTTAAACCTGAAGGATTAAAGTATATTAAAATAGGTGAGCACCCAACTTTTCTGAGAAAGATTAACTGTAAGAAGAAAAATGGTTCTTATAACTCTGTGCTTATAGAGTTGAATTGAGCTAATATGTTTCCAGAAATATTGATATATCAACCTTATATAAAACATGCAGAAATTTTTATAGACCATAGGATATTTTTGGCATAAATGTATGTATTACATAATACATTTTCTTTATAATTTACTTATTTATTTTTATGTTTGTCGAAATGTACAGTGTCCATATTTTTTTAAAGTCATTTTTAAAAAATGTATCATAAAAAGCAGCATACCTTCATCCCTGACAGTTCCTCATCTCTAGAGGAAATCATGTAAAACTCTCATTTCTTCTGGTTCTTACCTCTGTATGTCTAAATAACATTTGTGTACTGTTCTTTCTCGGTATCGTTAATTTTAGATAGTATCTGTTGACTTTCTGTAAAGGAAGATGAGGATTTTAGCTTTCTTTTCTTGCAGTACCGTAGCTAAAATATCTGCACTATTTCACCAGCAACCCCTACTCATCTGCCCGGTCATCTTCCCAATAGAGCTGTACCACAACTTTCAGCTAAGTAATAACTATTTATATTATTATAATTGGGAAAATGGATCACACTTCTTCCCGCCACCCCAGATGAAATATTTTCTCTTTGTTTCATTTGCTTAGATTACTTTTACTCATTTTTCACCAAACTTTCTACCAGAGTTCTTATACTCCTCTCAATATTGTAAACCATATGGCTTTCCAAATCAGTTTTTGGTTTTTAAACGAGATGCGTCCTTCCTGATTCTCTTGTCAGCCCAGAGTTGAACTTCACCATCATGCTGGAGCATCCCCTCAACCTCCCAGTCGTGTGATATTCTTTCGTAGTTTAGTCTGACATTTTACTGAAACACACCTTCAATTAGCTTGCTGAAGAAAGATCCAAAGTAAACTTTTGAGGTTTTTTTTAATGTTTAAATATAGTATTATTCAGACTCCACACAGAATTGGTAGATGAATGTAAAATTCTAGAATGAAAATCATTAGCTCTAGAATTTTGAGGATGGCGTTCCATTGTTTTCAGACTTCGAGTATAGCTGCAGAGAAGTGCGATACCATTCTAATTTCAAAATTTTATTTATAAGCTGTTTCCTGCCACCCTGTTCCCCTAATCCTGTCCTCATGCCCTTCTGTGTTTTAACATTTTCTCAAATGTTCTTTAAGGTTTGATCTGTTTTTCATTCACTGTGTTGAGACACAGTGGGCCTTCTGCAGGGGAAAGCCTTGGCCTTCAGCTCTGGAAAATGTTCATTATGTCTTTGATGTTTTCCCTTCTTTCCATTTTCCTCCTGACTCTCTTTCTGGGACTCCTATAAGGCAGAATTTTGTTCTCAATTGTCTGGCCTGCTGTTTATTATACAGACGTTGAACGATTTCTCCTGATTTCACCCACACCCACCCCTTTTCCCATTTTCAGAGGAGTCCTAGACTTCTAATTCCTGAGAATTTTTCAAGTTCGTTTTCATGAATCAGCTTGTTTATTGGCTCCCTTCACCTTGCAGGCATTTAGTTTTCAGCTTTTCTCGTGTGGAAAGCCAGTCAACACTTGTCCATATGTTGTAGAACTTCCAAAATGTTGCTAGTATTTCTTTGGCATCTCCACTCAAGTTCTATTTGTCCTTTTTGCCTTATGTCCTTTGGCTACTATTTTAGTTGCAGGATGAAGTGGAGACACATAATATGTTTAACTCTTTCCTTTTTTTTTCTATCATCCTTAATCTTATTTTCTCTACAGTTCTCAAAAGAGATGATTGCTCTCTCTCTCTCTCAATGTCTATCTATAATATATATTATAAAATTGTATATGTATTTATATATATAAAACATAAATATACATTATTTGTATTATACACACACACATACATCATTTTGGGGGATTTTTTTATTGAAGTATTGTTGATATCCAATGTTTCAGATGTACAGCAAAGTGATTCAGTTATGTATATATGTATATACATATATATATTCTTTTTCAGATTCTTTTCCATTATAGGTTATTACAAGATATTGAATATAGTTCCCTCTGCTATATAGTAGGACTTTGTTGTTTATCAACTTAATATATAGTAGTTTATATCTGCTAATCCCAAACTCCTAATTTATCTCTCCCCCGACTGGCTTTCGCCTCTGGTAACCATAAGTTTGTTTTCTATGTCTGTGAGTCTATTTCTGTTTTGTAAATAAGTTCATTTGTGTCATATTTTAGTTTCCACATATAAGCGATATCATATGCTATTTGTCTTTCTCTGTCTGACTTCACTTAGTATAATAATCTCTAGGTCCATCCACGTTGCTACAAATGACATTATTTCATGAGTAATATTCCATTGTATGTATATACTACGTCTTCTTTATCCATTTATCTGTTGATGGACATTTAGGTTGTTTCCATGTTTTGGCTATTGTAAATAGTGCTGATGTGAACATTGGGGGGCATATATCTTTTCAAATTCGAGTTTTCGTCTTTTCCAGGTATACACACATAAATCTTTAAGACCATCAATGACCTCTTTTCTCCAGACAAATTCAATGGATTTTCCTCTCCCTTTTATGGATGGTCATTTTCCTCTTAACTGTGGTGTTCACCACATGGCCCCCTTCTTTTTCTCTCGGGTAGATCATCTGCACACTCCAGTTCTTTGAAGGAATAGCTAAGCTAGGGGTGGTTAGAATGGGGGCCATAGAATAGTCTCTGTTATGGGATGATTTCCTCCCCCAACCCCCAGTTCATATGTTGAAGCCCTAACTCCCAGTACCTGAGAATGTGACTTTAAAGATGTGATTAAGTTAAAATGAGGCAATTAGGGTAGGCCTAATCCAGTCTGACTGGTGTTCTTATGAAAAAGAGGAAATTTGGATACATTAAAGAGACATCAGGGATGTGTGCCCATAGAGGGAAGGCCATGTGAGGACACGGTGAGAAGGCAGCCATCTGCAGGCCAAGGAGAGGCCTCAGAAGAAACCAGACGTGCCAACACCTTGAACTTGGACTTCTAGCCTCCAGAACTATGAGAAAAGAAATTTCTGTTATTTAAGCCAACCAGTCTGTAACATTTTGTTACAGCAGCCATAGAAAACTAATAAAATCTCCATATTAAAATTATAAGTACGTGAATATGGAAAGATCCTTCAAGGGATCCGACACCCAGAAGATTAAGAATCTTTGCATTAAGAAAGTAGTTCTTAAATTGCTGTGCTTGGATCTGGATCCTGTAACTCTCATGGACTGGGTCCCTGAAATCTGCATTTATGACATGCTTTCT
This sequence comes from Eschrichtius robustus, assembly GCF_028021215.1. Classification (NCBI taxonomy): domain Eukaryota; kingdom Metazoa; phylum Chordata; class Mammalia; order Artiodactyla; family Eschrichtiidae; genus Eschrichtius; species Eschrichtius robustus. The sequence goes on along the minus strand of NC_090831.1, from coordinate 49,606,075 downwards.
AGATGACTTTTATGTACACAAAATCTCATAACAGTTTTCCTGAGCCCTCATTTCCTATGTGGAACTAAGGCCAGGAGTTAGCAGCTTCCCACTTTAATGTGATTCTGCTTTAGAGTAGGGTAAATTGAATAACCTACTATCCTTTATTGTTTTGGCCTAATTGTACCCTAAGGCCTTTAATGCTAGAAAGACTGCTTTAATGGAGGAAATGACCTGTGAAGACTATATAAGGATAAGAAACCTGGAGAGTGATGAGTTTTTATGAACTGCATCTTAGGGAGCTAAATAGAATAGTATCTGGCCGTTGAAGCTTCAGGGTTCCATCCAGCAAGGATGTCACGGAAAGCAGCTATACAAATTATTAAATTGAATAACTTTGCTGCATTCAAGGGTAAATCCTTGTTTTGTGGGACCTGAAGTATATACAGTTCGCTGGGCCACTTAAGGAAATATAATTCAAACTTAAATTTCAAAATTGCTAACGCCCCTCCCAGGGCCACAAAAGGGCTGGGTAATCGCGAGGAATCCTGAGACGTAAGCTACATTAGCTCTGAGGTGACTTCACCCCACCTGTATTTGTTACTTTATACTTTTCTTGCCTATTTCCACAGAATGATTAGCAATAAAACTCCACATAGACGTTCTGCATTTATTTTCAGCAACAGCAGAGTTAGACAAGGTCTACTTCATAGACAGTCTGTTTAAAAAAAGTAGAGTTAAGAATGAGAGTTGGTGCCTCAGTGCTGTCCAGGCTCTGAAGATGTGATGTTTCTGCTTCTTGGCCAGGCTCTCCTCCTGTCTTTCCTGGATCTTACTCCTTCAATTATTTACCTGTTATTATATTTTTAATCTCTCCTGCTTTATCTCTGGGTTTCTTAACCTCAATACTGTTGACATTTGGAATAAGTCTAGGTTGGAGCAGAGGGTGTCCTGTGCCATTGTAGGACGTTTAGCTGTATCCCTGGCTTCTATCCAATACACTCCAGTAGAATGCTCCCCCTGAGTCATGACAATCGAAAAGTTTCCAGACACTGTCAGATACCCCCTGGGAGGCAGAATTACCTCAGGTCAGACCACTGTGTCTAGCCCATCATTTTATAAGCAGGATAGAGACCTCTCATTTAAAAAGTCCTGCCGTAAACGTATATCTACTTGGTGCTACCACATCCCTGCTTCTTCCCCTGGGATCAGTCACCTTGGAAGAGTAGCCAAAGCCCATTTTCCCCACTTTCTCACTTGCCATTTATTTCTTAGTTTTTAATATCTTTTAAAATGTAATATGTGATACATAAAAGATATAAATAACGTAAATATGTTAGAAAGCATAATAATAAAATAAATACACAGGAACTCACCACCCAACTCAAGAATGACAATATCACCATTCCCACTGCAGATGCAGCTACCTTTTGTTTCCTGCCTCTTTGCCTCCTCATGCCTCCTGCTGCCTAGAAGCAATTAGCTATGCTGAATTTTGTTTATTTTTTTGTTTTTCATAAGTTTTAAAAATTATTTTATCATAACGAGTGTTTTCCTATACAGTATATTGTTTAATGTTACTTCTTTTGAGCTATGTAAAAGTGATACACAATAGTAAGTTGTCGTCTCCTGGGGTTGCTTTTTTGTTTTGTTTTATTCAGTATTAGTTATTAGAGTCAGTCGTGTTACTTGTAGCTCTACTCCCTTTGTAGGGATAGAAGAGTGAATTAGGAACACAAAGTAGATTTCTAGGTTCAAATCCTGGCTCTGCATTTATAGCATTGGGTAAATTCCTTAATCCCTTTATGCTTTTACTTCCTCACTTGTTAAAGGGGACGTATTAGGCCTCTCCAAGGATGAAACTGAATTAATATATGCAAAGGACCAAGAACCATGCTTGGCACACATGTATAAGCTATGTATAAGCTATCCGTAAGCTCCTGTTATTCACTTTGGTTTGTATGTAATATGTTGCATCATATGAAGCCATCAGACCGGTTAATCCTCACTCTCCCATCACCAGGGGTACTCCTCTGCCTGACTTCTTCTACCTCCCTCCTTGTTAGTGAACGTGCTCTTTCTCCTTTTATGAAACGCCATTTCATCTGCACACGCTCTGCATCCCAGTCTATTGACATTTCTCAAGGACTGGTTATCTTCTGTCTGTTCTACATTATTGTTTTCTTTCTCTCTACAAAATCAGCAACAAATAGGTAGGGCCTTGTATATGGGTTCTCAACTTTTCTGTATGTCATGGATCCATTTGGCAGTCTGGTGAAGTCTATGCACCGTAAATGCATTAAATAAATATGTAGGATTACGAAGTAAAATATTGAAAAAAGGTTATTAAAATATAACTACATTGAAATACAACTATCATAATATAAAAATAACAATTTCTAATATGAAAACATGTAGCTTCTTTATTAATATTAAATAAGAAGTCTTAGCAATAGTTCTCATAAGTACCATAATTTCAAATTGATGGTGAGTGTTAATAATATTTTGAGATACCTGCAGCAACTCTAAGTTAATATTAAAATATTTGTTATTTATCTTGGTTATTAAGCCACAGATACTATTAATACTACTGAGGTTAGTTTTCTACATTTATAAGATAGAAAAGCTAAATTTCAGTTAGAGGTTAGTGCAAATAATAATGTAATTTTTTTTTCCAATCAAAGTTGGTACATTCCCTGAATTCTTTTTTCAGGCCCCAGTTAAGAACTCTTGCTCTACAATTTTCATCTTAGAAAGCATTTATTAAAATTTTGAGTAAAAATAAACATAAATTTCTCAGTTTAGCTGTGATAGGTCCTCAGGATCTACTCTTGTCTACGTTTTTAGTTTAATCTCCACTTGTTCACACCAATACATTGGCAATCGGAGCACTTCTTTTTGCACTTTTTTCTCCCAGCTTTATTGAGATACGATTGACATACAACACTGTGTATGTTTAAGGTGTATAACATGTTGATTTGATACACTTGTGTATTGCAAAATGACCACCACCACCGCTTTACCTAACACCTCTGTCACATCATGTGATTCTCATCTCTTTTTTGTAGTGAGAACATTTAAGATCTACTTTCTTAGCAACTTTCAAGATATTATACAGTATTAACTATAATCACCATGCTGCACTTTAGGTCCCCAGAGCTTATGTGTCTTATAACTAGACGTTTTTACCCTTTGGTCAACATCTTCTCATTCCCCACCCATCTCCCCCCAATCCCACCTCTGGTAACTACCATTCTACTCTTTGTTCCAATGGATTCAGCTTTTTTAGATTCCACATATAAGTGGTACCATACAGTATTTGTCTTTCTCTGTCTGACTTATTTCACTTACCATAATGCCCTCAAGTTTTATTCATATCATTCTAAATGGCAGGATATCCTTCTTTCTCATGGCTGCATAATATTTCACCATGTGTATTTTTGTATGTATGTGTGTGTGTGTGTGTATGTGTACATACCACATTTTTTTTAATCCATTCATCCCTTGATGGACAGAGGTTGTTTGCATATCTTGGCTACTGTGAATAATTCTGCAGTGAATATGGGTGTGCAGAATATCTCTTTGACATTCTGTTTTCATTTCCTATGGATATATATATCCAGAAGTAGCATTGCTGGATCGTATGGTAGTTCTATTTTTAAATTTTTTGAGGAAACTCCATGTTGTTTTCTGTAGTAGCTGCACCAATTTACATTCCCACCAACAGTGCTCAAGGGTTCCATTTTCTTCGCATCCTTGCCAACACTTGTTATCTTTTGATTTGTTTGATAATAGCCTTTCTAACCGGTGTGAGGTACTAGCTCATTGTGGTTTTGATTTTTATTTTCCTGATAAGTGGTGATGTCCGTCACCTCTATTTGCTCTTTAATGCTTCTTTATCCTTACATTTTCCTTCTTTGGACTAGCCTTCACACATACCCAATTTTTGCTTTTGTTGTTTTAGCTATTTCCTTCCTCCTCTAAACTAGAATTGGAGAAGGTTCTCCCAGCCCTTCCTTATCCCTTGGTTTGATTTTGATTCCCATGTTGTATTAAAAGTGGCTGTTTACTTATCAGTGTACTTTGTCAGTTGGATCCTTAAGAGTAGGTACTAAGTTGCATTCATCTTTGAAGATGTAGGCATGCAAGGAATGTAGACACTAAAAAGATGAAGGTGTCTGTTTCTAATATTGACATCGTCCAATAAATCTGTTCTCTTCAGTGTCTGCCCTCTTGCAAATCCCATTGTACTTATTGTAGAACCACTTTCAGACTAATTTTGTCTGCCTTCCACTCTCTCCCTCCCCAAGCACCTACCCACTTCCCCACTGGCAAACAGGGTAAGGAGCCTGTTTACAGTATGGTAATAGTTTTTACTTTGGATGAACGTTAATAATACCTAAGGATCTTGTAAATGTCTATGCCTTGGCCTTTCCTCCAGAATAAAATGAGGAATAAGTAGTACTTTTTAAAACTCTCCGAGGTGATTGTAATGTACATTTAAAATTGTGATATACTAGAGTATTATATGTCCCTGCAAGCCCTAGGAAATACTATTCCTACATATAGGGCTAAATAAATAATTGTCTTATATATACAGTTGACCCTTGAACAACACAGGGGGTTAGGGGTGCTGACCCCCAAGAAGTTGAAAATCCAGGTAAAACTTTACAGTTGGCCCCCCATATCCACAGTTACATGTCCGCAGATTTAACCAACCTCAGCAGATGGTGTAGTACTGTAATGCATATTCACTGAAAAAAATCTGCATGTTAAGTGGACCCTCGCAGTTCAAACCCACATTGTTCAAGGATCAACTGTAATAATCAGAACTTATATCATGATACACACATAGGACTGATTTTTCCCATGCAATTTTGAGATAGATAAGAACTTACCATTTAATAGATTTACTATATTAGTTTTTTTCGATACTGACTTTGCTTTATAAATTAATTCATAGCGTTTCCCAGACTATGTAATGATACTTCCACACTGAAATTCTGCTCTCTTATATCTAGGTCACATTCCTAAAAAACCCTTGACCCTCACTCAAAAATGGAAAAGTCAACGCTGGTGGTAAATCATACTCTTCAGTGTAAAAATTCTACCCTTATTATTCCATTTGTTTTACCTCATATGAGAACCTCCTACCTGCCAAAGAAAGGTTTCTTCTGCTCTCTTAAAAAGTCTCTAAAATCCACAGATAATATGCGACTTAGATTAAACTCTGACTTCATCAGGAACTTTCTAAGAAATTTTTTTTAAAACATTTTTTTTTTCTTTTCACCTTTCTCTAAAGGCTTTTGGTACAGAAAGGTTTGGACTGAGCTAGAGGAAATCATTATTTGGGTGAAAAAATTGAAGTATCTTGAGACTCTGATCATAATGTGACAATAGCAGGACATTAGTATAGATCAGAAGACTTGGAAAGGGAAAGACAAACCTATGCTGGTGGACACTTTTCACTTGATTTTCCTGTTTTCTTGTACAACCTACATCTGTATCTGTCTCTTGAAAAAAGCATTTATTTATGATGAAGCCCCAAGGTCTCTAAAATGGGATAGGACTATAGCCACAAGAATTCAAAGCTATCCATGTTTAAGTTGGCTTTTTTTTTTTTTTTTGGCCGCACTGCACGGCATGCAGGACTTCCCCGATCAGGGGTCAAACCCATGCCCCCTGCATTGGAAGCACAGTCTTAACTGCTGGACCACCAGGAAAGTCAAAAATCTTCCTCATTAAATTTCCTTTCACTCACTACTTAATTTTAAAATTATCATTTTGTATTGAGGAAGAACTTCCAATCTAGATCATTTGAAAAGGAATGTACATGTTTCTTGTCATATCCTCCACCCCCAATTTATTTATACTTAGCGCAATATCAAGATGTGGCCAAAAGAGATAATGAAAGTTTATTATGTTATTATTAAATTCTCTAGTTAGCAGCTGTACACTCAGCAATATTAAATGTTATTTATACATGATGCATAGTTGTTTGAACTTCAGTCTGGTGAAATTTAATTTGAGTTAAATCTAAGGGGATTTAAATATATGCATGCAAAATTAATGAGTTAAGTTTTTTTTAGCGTTAAACATGTAATTCATAAAAAACTAAATATGTATGTTAAAAATATGATCAAGAAAGGGAAGCAAAGGAATAAATACAAAACATCCTGGTATTTTGCTAGCATTTAAGGAGCATTTAAGAGTAATATTTACACAATTATTGAGTAATTCAAACAATTCTTAAAAAGAGGATTTAAAAAAACTTTTCCTGTGACTCTAAAATATTTCAATAATGTATGATAATATTTCAAAATGGTGAATAATAGTATTAATTAGTAAACCAAAACTAGTAATAATTTAAAAATCCCTCTAGATATTACACAAAGTAAAGTTTTTTCATATAGCACCTAAGAATTATTGAAAACATTTTTGTGCTGTTTTCCGTATTCCAAGAGAAAAATTTATTTCCTTATTCATATTTATCAGGTTTATTTGTATTACCATAAAGAAACATTAGCCATGGTACCTTAATCTGTGTTTCTTTATTGGTTGAAAGTTTGTCTTCGTTCTTTCTGATCAACATTTCATTTCTAGAATGAGATATAACGGATCAACAGTTACATTTTTTTTTTGAAATTTGACCAAAAGAGCCAACAAATTATTTTTTGTTTTATTTTAACTTATTTCCATTTGCAGATATTATAAGACCTTTTGAAAAGTAGCAGAATGTAATAGCAAAGAACACGTTTTATAGCCAGATTGCCTGAACTCCCGTATCTGGTCCAGCACTTAGGAGATGAGTGATCTTGGTCAGCTTATTCCATAACTCTATTTCTCAGTTTTCTCATCTGTGAAAGAGAGATAATCATAGTATTTATCTCACAGCTTTTATAAGACAGTTTATTGACTTATTAGTTGCCTAGGCCAGTGCCTGAAACATAGTAAGTATTATCCAAATATTTGCTATCATGGTTATCATCTAAACAAGACATAGAATCAGCACATGATTCCTATGTGCTGCCATTTCTAACTGAGGTAGAAGAGTACTGCATATTTTTAGAGACGATTCAACTCAGTTCTAGAAACAGTCGTGGAGATACGAAGTATGCAGAGATGAATAAAACAGTCCCTACCCTAAAATATTTCTAATGCAATGGAGAAGATACATACATACACATCTGTCACAGGTAGCACAATTTGAATAGAACTATAACAAAGGCCCAAATAAAATGCTAAGAAAGTATACAGAAGCTGGGAGTTGGGGTTTCCTGGAGGAGATATAATTTAAAATTGGACTTTGAATCATAGTTGGAATTTTGATTCACACAGATAGGTAGTAGGAACAGAGAGAGTACAGGGAAGAAGGTCAGAAATTTTAGAGCACTTTGAAATAATGACTTGGCTGAAGTAGATAGGTGAGGTGGGGGTGTGTGGGTATCAACAGGGTAGAGTGAGAGTGAAGGATGGAAATGGGGTTTAGACCAGATCCTGAAGAATACTGACTGCTGTGCTGTTGAAACTTAATCTTCTAGGCAATGCAGGAGCCAGTGGGAGAGTCTGAATATGTGTATAACATAATCAGAACGGTAGTTCAGCATGATTGCTTTAGCAGCAGCATGTTGGGTAAATGGAAGGAAGAGGAGAATAAGGCCATGAGGCCAGTAAGTAGCAGTTAGAACTTAAAACCAAGTTCACTTGTCTTAGAAGCCTAAGGTCTTTCCACCACGCCACGGCGTTGAGAGCCAGGCTGCTGCTTTGGTGTGAATCCGTGTCTCCCGAGGTGGTCTTCAGTGTACTGTTAGTTCTGCCTCTTGTTATGAGGTGTCTCTTTCCTCTTGGTTCTTATTCCCTTTGCATGACTAGCATTTACCTTAGTAATGGTTAATAGACTAGTGGAACAGTTAGTGGTTGGTGACAGTAGTGGAGGAAAACCACTGACAAGTGCGAGAAGGAACTGTCTTCCCCTTGTTAACTTAACGGCAAAGTTGAGTGCCCCACGAGGCTCCGGTATTCAACCACAGGTGAGGAACTAGCTTGTCCGTCTTCTATCGACGTAGCCCCTTGCAATCTGTGCACATTTGAGAAATACTGAGATTCCTGAAAAACCAATCAAAATTATTCTCAGGGAGGTAGCAATACTAGTTTGAGGTATAAAATCTTCTCTCCTTTTTTCATTTCATGAAGAAATCAAAAGTGGAAATGTTTGTTTATTTACGCTATATTTTATAGGACTTCATAAAACATTCCATATTTAGTAATAAATATTCACTTTAACAAACTTTCACTCCTGGCTTTCTCTAAGTTTCTAAATTTCAGCTTTTTTTTTTCCTAAAATTACTCTCACCACTATTATTTTAAGCTAAAGTTACACTACTTAATTTGGATATCTCTAAATATAACTGTCACTTCTGTTTGTAAAAATATTTATACTTTTCTCATTTACTCGACTTTACTGAATCCAAGGTGAAAAAAAATGCTTGAATTTTAGAATTTAATTTTTTTTAAGTGAGAGAAAGGCATTAAAATCTAATTTGCATATAAAATGGCAAATGGTATTTCACATTAATGATGGCAATTTAGTAAATTTCATCCATTAAAAAGGGCATACACAAGGCCAAAAATGTTTGTGTCATAATAATAGTGTTCTAACTCAAAAGCTTTGGATTATAAACATTTCAAGAACAAATCTTGCCTATAGTCCAAAAGATTATAATTCTGGTATACAAACTACTTGAATAATGACAGCCATTGTAATTAAGTATAAAAGCATAAGCAGTAAGGATAACATGTGTCAGGTTAAAGCTACCATTTATAAACCATTAGGCCTCTTTTAATGTGTTATACTCAATCTATTTTCTTGATTTTAATGACATTTATAGGACCTTTAATTAAAATATACCTTGATGGACACTGGTACTATATATAGATATAAAATATATAAAGAAAAGCTAAAATATAAACAAACATTTTTCATTAGAATAAGAGAATTAGGAAGAGAATATTAGATGAAGTTATAATAGTGTCTTAATCACTTAAATGTATTCCAAGGAAGAGAGACTTATATTACCTGGATCATTTTATTTAATTTTTTTCAATAAAAAAGGAAATAATGTTTTTTAGACAGTTAAATTATTGCTTCTTTGTTCATTTGTTTTTGCTCTCCAAAATCTCTGAGTGTCCTAACATCTTGTAACAATAGAACTGTTAAATTCTTAATCCTGGTATAATTAGGAGACTCAATAGGGAGTCCGGGAAAGAATTACTTTGTAATTTAATTTTTATTTTATTTTATTTTTCTCCTTTGAGATATGCAAGAATAGTAAATGGCCTGTTAAAGTGCATTGGAACAATTAAATTATATTGTAGGAGTATTGTGATGAAATGATGTGTATTTAACCTTCTGCTTTTTGTACCTTTCTCGGTGCAGAGAATTTGGAAATGTCATTACACCCTGTTGCTTAACTGCCTTTAAAAATGTTTTATGCAGAACAAATAGCTTAATTTTATGGGTTTTTGTTGATGCTATACTCTGGAGCAGAACCAAAAGGCATCCTTACTGCCAAAACAAATGAGGAAAATCATTTCCCTTACTGTATTGGCAGAACATTTGTACATGATGGCTTTAACATAACTTTTGATTTCCAGTGAGATCATTCTCTTATCTTTTCTCACCTGAGTGGACCTTTGAATGCAGTCCTGAGCCTGTTAAATTTTGTTAAAAAAAAAAAAAAAAAGAAAGCAAACTAATGTATAAACAACAACAAAAACAAAACTTGAATAAATATATAATTACATTGTTCATTTGGCGAGTTCCCCTGTGTTGCACTTTAGTGGTGAGTGTTCATAATTTAATCTTCTACCTCTCACCCTTCCATGGACCCAGAGTGATCTGGTTAACACCCTTTTCTCTGCCCTCAGAAATCCTGCCAGTCTTTCAAACTTGCTAAATCCTGCAGGATTTCCTCCCTGATTAAACTGGAAAGTGTTACTTGTCTCATTTATTTGACACTGCTTGCAGCATTTTCATGTCAGTGAATCTATATCTCAAACTTTACTGTAGGATCCTTTACTGAATTGACTTTTTGAAGAATGTGATAAAGAAATGTTGACTGATACAAGTCTGCCAAGAGACGATGAATGAGCAGTGATTGTATTTAAGGCCTTGTGCCAGGTAGGCATTTTAGGACTGCGGAAATAAGTCACTGCCTTGCCCTCTTATAACTTATAGCCCTAATAAGAGAGCTAAAGTTGAGTACACATATCATTATAGTCATAGGTAGAAAAAGTAAGAAAAACAATATAGAGGATCAAAGGAGGGAGAAATACTATCTGTTGAGAAAGTTAATCAGGAAACGTCTTCTAAGACGTGCCTGAAATAATGATTTCATTATTCCTAGAGCAACTGCCACTATTAGGTTTGCTGCTAGAAACAACACATGTTCTGGCAATCCTAGAAAAGCCATGTATTGTCTTCGCCACCACATAATATATGATCTTTTGTTTGTGCAAGAACTGTGAAGGGTCTGAAATTTTACCTTGCTTTTAAGACAACAGGTTAGCCTGTCATAGTTTCATTGATGCTGGCAGAAGACAACGCCTGGGCTAGAGACAGCGCTCTGTCACTCACAGCACAGCAGGCAGCATGAGCCTCTGTTTCCATCTTGTCTTTTCCTCCTCAAGTCCCACAGGGGATGCGCAAAGCAGCCTAAGTAGACGCTGTACACACAGTGAATTTGTGTCATACCCGCTTTACCAACCTCCAGCTCAGAAAACTCCCAGTCTCACAAGGGATTTGCTAGCAAAGCTGTCCAACCTTTGCCCAGAGGGGGACATTATCTTTATTATCCCCGTCAGGAAACAAATCTTCTATTTGCCCTGAAGGGAGATTCTATCTCTGTCTTCCAAGGCTCTTTGAAAAGATAATGTGGAACAAAAGCTGTCAATAACGTATAGGAATCCTCTAGAGAATTGCTCCCCAGACAATATGTTCAAATAGTCCCCGAAATAATCCTTATGAAGCAATGATTGAGGAGAATGAGGTAATACATTGAGGTTGTTCTATTGTCTGGATACTATTTCAACGTTGAAAAGCTGAACTTTCGTATATTTTTCCAAGGAATTGGTTATCTAATACTTTGAAATTGTAGAAGTACAGTTTAAAGAAGTCACCGTTTTACATAATGATGAAAAATGAATAAAAAAAGATGCTAATATTCTAAGAAGAAAAGCCCTGCATCTCATAAATTAAAGGTGTTAAGAATATAAAAGCATTATTCTGCTCTACCGATGAGGTATTCTCCGATTTATTCATGTCAATAAGCAAATTAGTCATGAAAATCTTTCCAGTGATGGATGATCCTAAAATGAATTTGTATTTTGAATTTGTATTTACACACACATATACATTCTAGCATATCCTTTTGAATAATTTATGCATCCACGTAAAATTATAATTCCAAAACCAAATTGAAGCTCAAATTAGAATGAGTTTTAGAAATCATCTGAGAAAACCTACTGCTCAGTGCCTGAATTTTTTCCAAAATAAAGGATCAGTGAAGTTTATAAATTCTACAGCTTCACTTCCAGGATCCTATTGTCTAGTGGTGTTGGTAACCTCCCTCAGGCTGATGTTAAGCCTGCAGTCGAACCTGACATTGTCTTATTTATGTGATATCTTTCCTGAATCATATGTGATCCACTGATAGATCTACTGCTATAATGAAGAACATTGATTCTAGGGTATTCTGTGTGTGCTTTGGACTTTTTAGTTGGTTTTCTTTTATATCTCTACTTTTTTCCTTTTGTCTTTTTTCTATGCTGTAACATAACAAAAAGCGCTTGTGTTTTTATTTAACAGTTTATATACTGTACTATGAAAACAAAGGAACACATGAATGCTGAATATTGTTAGTAAGAAACTTTAGGGGGCTCATTACACTAATAATAACATCAAAATAATGTCATATACCTATAGTTCAAACCATAGAGTGCTTACTCCCATGATAATAAATTTAGTCATAAAAGGATCATCATAATCAAATGCTATTGACACCACTTTTATAAATCCCCAATATTTTTCATGTATCAGGGCCTGGATTTGACTACGTAATGTGTGAGTTAAGTGACAAACCTCTTCCCCATCTAGCATATAAATGCCTAACCTGATATTGTATGGGACACAGCGTTTTTAAAAATCTTAAATTTTGACCATATTTGGGATTCAAACATGTATATCAGATTTCAAAAACTAAAATGCCTACAGGGGCCACTCAGGTAAAAGAAAAGTCTGAAGAGAATCAGAGAGTGCCTGTCCCATTGAAAGAAGACTTCAGACTCAACTCCAGAAGAATGGTGCCACATAGGAAGGCATGCCTGTTGCTCGCCTTTTAGATTTTTCTAGAGACACCAGAAATCTAGATTTTTATGCAAAATTTCTCACTTTCGAATATTGGGCAGTAATTTAAAAATAATTAAACAGTCCTCACTAAATAAAAATACCTTCAATCAGCAGCATCTAGTATGTAGTTCAATAACCAGAAAGTCCTTCCAGACTAGCAGAGCACAGGATAGGATGGTGGTGGGTGGAAAGAGGGGAGACATCAGGGAGAGATAATAGAGACCCTTAGGGAACAAACTGCCTTAGATAAGAAGACAGTTTGTCTTATTGGCACAGGTGGAGCAATATAGTCTAATATATATGACCATTGATACCGGGTAGTAGGATGCCATACCTGAACTCTTCTTAATCCAGGACCTGAGGCTCTTAAGCATCCTGAGGAGGAAAAGGCTATTTTTAGAAATATTAATAATATCTTAAGAGACCCAGTCTACTCTACTGGGAAATTTCTACTCATTCACCAAAATGTTCACTTGAGAGTGGAAGATGATTGCCTACAAAAAGAAGGGAGCCAAAGAAATGTCCATGTAGCCTGGCTCAAAGCAGCCGTAGAGGCAGGAGAGGAAGAGAGAACATCTTAGGAGTCCTGTACACCAGGGCATGTGGATCCAAGGCACAGGCCTTTGGAGGCTATGAACAAAAAACTATAGGGGGTTCTGGTGAAAGTCAGCATCGCTCAAAATAGAATTCATCATCGCTGGCCAGCAGAGCCTGTGAAGATGATACATTAGCATGAGAAGGTGATCCCATGGAATTCAGAAAGAGACACAAGAAAGGGAGCCGATTGAGCTTTTTCAGTCGGGGGAGGGGGAGTGATTGATCCAGCAGGTGAGGGGATAAGCTATTAACCGGGAGGCTTTTAGGTCTTGAGGCACAGGAAACATTTGAGAACTTACCAGTTGCTACAATTACTTAAGGGAATTGTATACCTTGGTTCCCATCCATAGATCTGCACTGTAGAGTTGGACAGAGAAATATGCACTTTTTTAAAAAGAAGCTCCCAAATAATACTTAGGTAAAGTTCTGGTAAGGATTAAATTAAATGTTGAATCTGAAGTGCTCAGTACAAAAGTTAGAAAGCTGATAATGCCACGTGTCAGTGAGGATTGCTGGTAGAGTATAAACATGTCACCATTCTGGAGAGCAACCTGACACTACAGTAGAAGATTAAATGTATGCTTCGCTAAGACCCAGTAATTCAGCTCCTGGTTATACATACCAGTGGTATTCTTATATAGATCCCAGAGGGACGTGTACAAAGATGTGCTGCTGCTTTTGGGGGGGGGGGGGAGGGAGTGGTTCTTGTCAATAAAGTACTTTATTAATACAAAACAGACTATTGTGGTAAGAAGCCTTTTCCCGCAGTAGCTTATACACCGTCACTTCTGGTGTAGTCACTGCAACTGAAATGAGGTGTTCATGGAGATCATAAACATTAAAATGATTCCTCTAGGTTTTATTGGGAGAAGATGTGCAGATGTTTGCTGTGGTGGAGATTTGGAGACAATTTGGGTGTCCTCACTGGGAGAGTAGAAGAGGGAATATGGGGGATCCATACCCCAAATATTACAAAGCAGTTAGAAACAACGGACTGTATGTATACATAGGGCTTTGTATAGGGGTCTTCAAAACCCAGTTCTTAATATAAAAGATGAGAAAGACTTTACATAAATTAAAATATACCATTTACGTAAATTAAAAAATGCACAAAAAGCAATATAGACTTTATAAGAACATATGCAAACAACAAAAAAACTGTTAGTCTTCCCAGGAACAATTTACAGTGATTGCCTCCTGGAGGGATGCAGGGAGAAGATGGAGGGGGGAAGGGAAGGAAATAAATAGGTAATTAAAATAAGAGAGGGACCTTTTAAGACCAATGATAATAATGAGCCCTCAGTTGCATAGTATAACAAACTCAAACCTCTGCACATGAGTTTATAAAGTAAAAGAAAGAAAAACTAAAAGTTCTTGCCACGCTATCTGGCACATGGTATGATTAATCTATCATTTAAGCAAAAAGAGGAACAGAAACAGTCTGAGAAAAAAGGATAGAGAAAACAATTTCTTTCATTCCAAAAAAAAAAAAAAAAGCAGTTCACGGTTAAACATTTGTGGAATTAGATTTAAAAAGTACTTAATGATTTCTGCCTGTGGTCCCAGCAAAGTGCTAGGCACTCTTTGAGATGAAAAAGAGGTATTTGATATATTCTCTCTTCAATGAAGAAACCAACAAATTTGAAATACAACGAAAATTTCCTGAAATCCAGTGGGAAACTGGTAGAGTTAAATAATGTTTTAAAAATAATCAAAGATGTTTGTGGTGTATTATGAAGTGATACATTATAAACAAAGGATGAATTATAAATTCATTCATTATAAATCCTTTCATTCTTTTGTGCACAAATGTTATTGAGAGTCCACCACACCAGGTTCAGTGCTAGGTGGTAAAAATGCAAAGGGAACTCAAAGAGGTTCCTGGCCTTTGGGGGGCAGACAAGTTCAGGAGAAAGATTGGACAGCAGAGGTTACAGCAGGTTAAATGCAGAGCAGTGCTGGTTGAAGTATAGGTGGCCTCTAAAGGCCTGAGACTTGAGATGAGCCTTCAGAAAGATTAAAAAACATAATAAAGTTTAGCATAAAATAAAAGCTGAAAGATAAGTGTCTTAATTTGGCAAATAATGCCATAAAGAAGATAAAGTCTTGCTTGATCTTCTCAAAGAACGAAGTAGAACCAACAAAAATAGAACAAAATAAAATGTATTGAATTGCAGAAAAAAAATGAAATGGTTTTTCAGTGTGGTTTATTTTTATATGCAGTTGCATAACAGTCCATTACCTTTTATTCCAGATACACTGGCCAAGCACAGCAGTAAAAACAGAAGAATGCATAATGAAAGGAAAAGATGCCGTGAGTATTTTTTTTTTTTTATTGGGTTTTTTTTTTTTTTTTTAAACTTTTGGGTTTTATTTATTTATTTATTTATTTATGGCTGTGTTGGGTCTTCGTTTCTGTGCGAGGGCTTTCTCTAGTTGTGGCAAGTGGGGGCCACTCTTCATCACGGTGCGCGGGCCTTTCATTATCGCGGCCTCTCTTGTTGCGGAGCACAGGCTCCAGAAGCGCAGGCTCAGTAATTGTGGCTCATGGGCCCAGTTGCTCCGCGGCATGTGGGATCTTCCCAGACCAGGGCTCGAACCCGTGTCTCCTGCATTGGTAGGCAGATTCTCAACCACTGCGCCACCAGGGAAGCCCCCGTGAGTATTATTCATTGTAAATTAAACAAATCATCAATTATAGTCATGGTCAGTGACAAAGGACTGAATCTCTAACCTTTTATTTGCTCCTAAAAAGCATATATGCAATTCATTTCAAGAATAAATATCTATCTATATATATATCTATAGATATATATTGATATATACATAAATATATCAATATATATGCACACATACATACATGTATATACACACATGTATACACATGCACATATGATATATACATATACATTTTCTATATATATAATTACTTAAAAATTAATTTCAGTGTAGAGGTAGAGTAGGGCACCAAGATACCATCTAGATCTTGGTTTTATTTTGTCTTACAATATTTTAATCAACTCAGATTTATAAATTCCTTTTAGTCAGGCTTATCTCCTATGTATTGGGGAGAAAAATAATTTCAGGTAATTTCTTAATTTGAGGAAAAGCTAAGCACCGTCTTTGTGAGATTTCATCTCACCCTGATTAGTAAATTAGAAACAAATGAAGAAACTAAAGGAGAAAAAACAAAAAACTTGAACGAAGATGGCAAAGGCAATAAACATGCTTTATATATTCCACATGTTTTGAGGATGTCTCCTACTGAAAGAATCAATATTCCATCTCTCCATAACTTCCCTGCAGCGTGTGAGAGGGAAGAGGTGGTCCAGCTGCAGCAACCCTGCCATAGTTGCTAACACATGAGTACGCGGGTGAAAGGACTTTTCACATGCTAGGAGTAGCTGGCCAATGACACAATTCACAGCTTTGGAGGAAGGCATGCACAACTCCTTTTGAAAGTTAACTCATCCTTTTTTTCAGTAAGAAAAAAAAAAATACCATGTAGAAATCTAACACACATTATACCAACTCCTGATTCTTGCAGCAACTGGGTAACAGCCAAGGGATGAGTCAAGACATCCTTGCTGCCTTAGTCTACAGCGTGATGCTGACTAATTGAACACATTCAGAGGCTGTGTCAATCTAAGCCCCCCCGAGCCAAAATGTGGTCTAATTGGCTTCCTCAAGATGTGACAGTTTCAAGAGATGAGAAGCAGGTGCTTATAGCAATATGAAAATAGGATATTAGATTTTCCCAACTATACGGGTCATATACAGACTAGGATGCTGCATGAAGGGGAAATTAAAGGAATAAGTCTGTGTGCTCCCAGATAATCGGTTCAGCAGTGTGTTACTTGTTCTTACCAAGGGAATGCTATATTCTGAATCACTTACGGTGAGATAGTTCTGCTGGCTTTTTCACCCTAATACTGTTACATGAGAGAATTTAAAAGTCAGAATCTGACCTTATAAAACATAGTATGCACTGACTATTGCATGTACTAATGTCAAAGTGATATTTAGCAATAAAAGGGTTTAGTATTTCTCTCATAATTTAAATGAACTAGCAGTACCTGATTTGCCAACAAGGTATTTGCTAAAATTAATTTAGTCAAGTTTGTCTGAAGTAATTTTAAACTTTTTTTCATTCAGCATACTCACCTAATGACTGATCTATTAAAACTTTGTTACACATGGAGTGTGTATCAGGTACTGGGTTTGATTAGCTACAGAATACAAAGATGTGTAAAATCAAGATTCTGTCCATGATAAGATTACAGTTGAATCCCATTATGGGCAAACTAGAGCTCTGGGGCCGAATGTGACCTGCCATAAATGAAGTTTTGTCGGAACACTTCCATATACATTCATTTTTCTGTTGTCAACGGCTGCTTTTATGCTATAGCTGCAGAAGTAAATAGTTGCAGCAGAGACCAGATGGCCCATCAAACTAATTATATTTACTCTCTGGTCCTTTATAGAAAAAGTTTGCATATCTCAGGACTGTAATCTTATAGTAATAGGTATAAAACATTATTTTTATCAGTTAGCTTTCTATCTGTTTACTTAAAAATTCTCTATGAAAGTACTTTATATGAATTTATGAGTTTGAAGATATAAGACTTATTTTGTTGTTATCCCAAACATCAAAATTCTGTAGTGCCCTAAGGTCTGCATATGTTCCCTTAAGTGTAATGAAGCTTTTTCTAGTTATTTGTTTTCTGACTTTCTGCTGATTCATTGTTTATATGAAATTTAAAAACATAACAGGTTTGGGAAGAATTTAATTATTTAGTGAAACATATTGCCATGTAAATCTTTATACCTGGATAAATTTCTGAACAGTGCTTTTTTAAAATTCCTCGTGTACTAGAATACATGAAAATGATACACTCGCATTATTAAATGTAATTCATACATCGCTGTATTGGTCACCTCCGTCTCTTCTTCCACTGGTCCTTGTCTTCTTTTCATCTGCCCCCTTTGCCTTCTCTAACCAAGCAAGGATTATACATGAGATTTCTAGGGCTCGGAAAAGCAAAAATCAAAAAAGAACTAAATATGTTCATTACACTAACCAATTTCTTTTTTTTTTCCGTGTTTTAGAGTGAGTGTGCAAATTATGTTCGGGTTTTGCATCACTATAATAGGACGCACCTTCTGACCTGCGGTACTGGAGCTTTTGACCCGCTTTGTGCCTTCATCAGAGTTGGATACCATTTAGAGGTATGATGATTTCATTCATTGCTCTCAATGAATTATCAAAAGTAATGCTTAAAAGAACTTTGTTTTAAAAGAAAGGTTGTGGCATTTCTTCCTACAAAAGAGAAAAGCATTTGTGATCTTCTGATTAAGCTTTCTTGAGTCAGATAAACGATCTCTCTGGGCCTTTAAAATTCTTGCCATCTTCAAAGTCTGTGAACCAATTAATTCTTTATGTATTCATTCACTGAAGAATTTCATTTACTTAATTTGTCCGCTTAAAAATATTTCTTAATATCAAACTGTGTTCTCTATTGTCTTCTTATATAAAATTTTATTGGTGTAAGTGCCAAACTAGAATGAATATATATATATATGAACATATATATACAAGCATATATGAAAATAAATTTATATAAATAAAATTACTACATACAGTATTTTTTAAAAGACATGCAAAGGCTTGTTGATCCTGTAATGACTCCTTTTCTTGGCCAGGTGAGGTGGGGGAGGTAGAGTTGGGCTGGGGGAGATTGCAGACTGACTTAAGATAAACTTTACTTGATGAGAGCTATACATGTCCTCCCCCGAGACCCCACCACTAGATGGTATGGTATCCTGAAAGCAAATCCCAACTGAATTCTGCCACATACACCACATTATATTTACTAGCAACTAGGCTTGACTTTCAGTCATATAAGTGGTTTCAACAAACTGGGTAAACTCTCAGCTTTGGTTTATTTAGGCGCATTTTCAAGCACCTTACATCACAGTTTTACTGTGAATAAGCCTACTAAACAATATACTGATGTCAGGATCTGTTGCCTTCCCTTGTGGTCAGAAGGCAGAATCCTGCATCAAGATGGGACACAGATAAAGCAGAGCTCTGGATGATCTGTAGTTAAGCAGCAGACTCTCTCGCTCTTTTTTTTTTTTAATTCAAGTATAGTTGATTTACAGTGTTGTGCCAGTCTCTGCTGTGCAGCAAAGTGACTCAGTTATACACATGTAAACATTCTTTTTTTTAATATTCTTTTCCATTGTGGTTTATCACAGGATATTGAATATAGTTCCCTGTGCTATACAGTAGGACCTTGTTGTTTATCCGTCCTGTATAGAATAGCTTACATCTGCTACTCCCTTGATTCTTGGACCCCATTTATGAAAGGGCAGCGGTGACTATAAAATATTTTCACCCACCACATATGAAGAGCAACATTCATTTCACTAGTGAAAAATTATTTCTGATATTCCTGATACTAGTTAACATGCAGGTGCACACATAATTAGCAGTATCTGAAATGCTCACTCTAGCTGCCTTTGGAGAGTGCCCCTGATTCAGGCACTTCAGCTGTTTAAGCATCCTTATAGGCAGGATTTTTGATTAGCATATTTTAAATGTTAACTAACCACCCCTAGTTGTAGATGAAAGTTAAGTAGCATACACAAACACATCACAGTGTATTTACTAAATTATTTTAAAGAAACAATGCAGGTAATATAGTAGGAGAACATTAGAAGGCAAGTAAGTCCAGTGCAAAGTCAGAATATTTACATATATACAAAGTATACATATGTATATACATATGCATATGTACATATGTGTATACAAACGCACAGGTATACATAAATACAAAGTCAGAATATATACAATTTGTGATGCAGATTTATTGGTGACAGATCCTCTCAGTTTTCATTAATCTGAAAACGCCTTCCTTTCATCTTTATTTTTGAAGGATATTTTTCCCTGGATATAGAATTCTGGGTTAACATTTTTTTTTCTTTAAGCGTCTCAGAAATGCCTTATTGTTGTCTAATCTCTTTCTCATGTAGATTTAGGTTTCATTCATGCTGGTATTATCCTGTTTGTAACTGTTTTATCTTTCAAGATTTTCTCTTTATCTTTGGTTTGCAGTAGTTTCTCTATACTGTGCCTATGTGTGTGTGGTGGCAGTGTTGGAGAGATTGATATTTATATTTCTTGGGATACTAAGATTTTTGGATACAGAGTATATGTTTTACACCAAATTTTTGGCCATTGCTTTTTCCAAATAATATCTCTTTCTCATTCTTTCTCTCCTCTCCTTCAGGGACTCATAGACAGATAGACAGACAGATTGACTTTTGGGCATTGTCCCACAGGTCACCGTGATTCTGTTCATTCTTAGTCAATCTTTGTTTCCTCTGTTTTTCAAGTTGGATAAATACCTTTGATTTATTTTCCCTTTCTTCTGACATCTCCCGTATGCTGTTAAGCCCACTCCATTAATGGTCCATGTAAATATTGTACTTTGCAGTTCTAGAACTTTCATTTTGTATATTTTCCATTTCTATCCTGAGTACTCCCCCATATTTTTATTTATTATGACTCTCTTTTCCTTTAAACTTTTGAACATATATTTTAATAGCAGTTTAAGAATCCCTGTGTGCTAATTTTAACATGTGGGTTACTTTAGGTTTGCATTGACTGTTTTTTCTCTTGACGATGCATCATATTTTCTTGTTTCTTTGCATGTCTAGTAATTTTTATTTTGTACTGGACACTGTAGATTATATACTTTAATTCTTGACTCTGAGCTCTGTTACCTTTGAAGAGAGTCTGTTTTTATTCTAGCAGACAGTTTACTTGGCTGGACTCACACTCAAAACTACCTTGCAATGGGCAGCATCCACGCATCTCTTTTAACTTTCCAGCCACTGCTTTTCAGGGTCTGCTTGCACATGCAGTTCAGGTGTCAGCTAAGGACTTGGGAAAGAGTATAGACACAGATCTCAGGGCGCCTCCTTCAGTTTCTGGGTACGCCTTCTCACTTTTAAGTTGATCTGGTACCTTAAATTTCTGCCCTATGCCTTTCCAAGCTAGAAGGTCTCTAGCTTTCTGCTTGAGTTCTAGCCATTCCTCCCCACATGAATTAGGACATTCCTTGAGTGAAAAACTCTCCAGTCTTTGTCTGCTCTTACTGAATCCACTGCCTTCAAATAATTTTTTTTGTACTTTTTTACTTAGTTAATTGTCATTATCTGTGGGAGTTAGTTCAGTACAAGCCGCATTGTCATAAGTAGACGTGGAACTCCATGTAATTCACCTTCATATACATAATGTTGAATAGTTTTCTCATGTAATTATCTTAATATTAGGTCTGATTAAAAACATATTTTGAAAAAAATTCTGTGTGTGTCATAAAAGGAATATGTGGTCAGATGATAATAAGGGCAGTGAGAGATTTATTCCCAAAACTCCATTTGGAGGCTTGGTAAAATTTCATATGAGGGGATGAAAAATTACAAATTGTTATAGGCAAGGAAAATGTTTAAAAAACACAGAGATAGGCATATATGGAATAGGTTCACAGACATTGGTTGGTTGGGAAACAGCAGAAGATAAAGCTGGGGCAAATTGGTGGAAGATGTTGATGCTAGACAGTGGCATTCTGTAGGTATTTCTAAAAACAGCATGGAGACTAGGAAGGAGGTTGAGCATAGTGTTTGATTGACATGTCATTAGTAATATTTAGGACTGGTTCAAGCAGAGAGGGATGAAAGGCAGAGAGAAATTAAAGGGAACTCTTATCAGAGTCTTAGTGAGAGATCATGAGGATATTTGAGTGTTGTCACAATAGCAAAGGAAAGGAAGTGTGGAGCTGATGTGAGAAGCCACTCAGCAGGAGCTTGTATAACTTAACATTTTATTGGATGTTGCAGATGAAAAGGAGTCAAAAAACAATTCCAATTTTATTTCTTGATGATTGGGAAGAAAAAGTCTAACAGCAAGAGGAAACTAAGAAGATAAGAGTATGTTTCTGTGAGAACATAAAAAAATGCTCAGTGTTTCTCAGTTATAACTGTTTTATTTCCACGTACAGTTATTTGAAATATTGATCCTGCAGCTAGGATAGGGTGTTATCAGAATAGGTTGACTTATTGAACCCTAGGGAGTTAATGGTCCCTGAAGGAGTCGCTCCTTTCTGTTTTTCTCTCTATCCCTCATTCTCTATCTTATTTTTTTTCTCTTGCTTTCCTTCTCTGCCATTCACTTTATCAAAGTAACTTGGAAAATGCCATTATTTAGGTGACAGTAGAATGTTTAGGGAATATCAGTGTAAACAGACTTAGCAGACATAGTAGTATAAGGCAAATCATGTCAGTGCAAATTAGAATCACACTTGTAAGAGTGAAAGGAAAAAAATTAATAATAGACAACATTATCAGTGCTACAGAGAGGGCAGTTTTGGTAAAGGAATGAGAAATTAGAATGTAGGAGATGAAGAAGTGACTGAATTGTGATAAAGGCAGTAATATTGCCTATTCAATCCAGAAATAAAATTGCTAAGGAAAAGAAATATGGAGAAGGATATAAAAAATGTAGGAGTGTTGAAAGGTTTTTCTTAGGATAGTAGATGGGCTTAAATTATTTATTGAACAAGAAGATATGATCACTTTCCTTCTTGGAGTTAAGGAGGGCTGGGTGGGAAGCAAGTTTGACAAGGAGGGGGACTGTCTTATAGTCAGTGGAGAGATCTCATTAACAGTTGTATGTAAAGGGCTATTTTTCAAGAGAGAAACCAGAACTAGAAATGCAGATTTGAGAATTAACAGCATGTATATGTGTGAAAGCTGAGCCCTTTAGGTATGATATCATTGCTTAGGAAGAGAATTTGAGTAAAAAAGGGAAAATAGTTGAATATAGAGTCCGGAAACACCAATATTTGAAAGGCTAGGGGAGGAAGAAAAACCCACAAAGGAGACTAACAAGAAGTGACTAGAAAGGTTAGGAGGAAAATAGGAGAGGGGTGTAGCACAGAAATGAGGAAGTGATCACCAGTGTTACAAGTCTCAAAGAGTCAGTGTCATTGGACTTAGAAAGTCTTTGGAGACATTTATGAGAGGAGTTTCAGTAAAATGTGGATGCAAATCATGGTTTTCTGGCATAAAGGATTGAAGCCAACTTTCTCTGGAATCACTTTTGTTTCTTTCTTCATTTCATTATTTTTAACTTTTTCCTGAAGTATAATATAAATACAAGATGTACACAGTGTGTGAATGTATTGCTAGATCATGTCCACAAATTGAATACCCCTGTGTAACGGACACCCAGATTGAATCATTTCTTTTATTTTTTGCTTTTATTTGCACCATTTTTTCCCTCATAGGTTGTAAACTCTTGGTTTTGTTTATCTTTTGCTCTTATGCCCCTTCTAGTTTAGTCTTCATTTTCAAAATTATTTTTTCTTTTTATTTCAAAGTCCTTCCTGAATTCTATCACTTCATTTTTGAGTTTTCCTAATTTTGATTTATGTATTTTATTTCTTCTATCTTATTTTAACTTCTGTTGAAATACTAAGTTATGTTTGATTCTCATCCACTTTGTGGCATGTCTGTTTGACAAACTTTCATTGTCTGTGGTAATGTTATTCTGTTTATTATTCTTTTATCCTATGGTAACATTGTACTAGATTCAGGTGGCATCTTTTTCTATTGCTCATTTTTGTAAAAAATTAGTTCCTGAACTTTTAAAAGGAAAGTGTGGATCAGAATAGATGTATGTCTAGCTTTACATTTTAGAACTCACCATTCTGTTTTGTTTGGTCAAGTTTTGAAAAATATGGAGATATGGATATAGATACAGATATATAGATATGGATATGGATATAGATATTTTTCTGGACATGATCTTTTTCTCTTTTGTCTGGCTGTTGCTTTCCCTTGACCTTCTTTATCCCTCATCTTGGACAAATTGTATTCTACTTCCAGCAGTTTCTTCTTGGAAGGGAAATGGGCTGGTTAATTTTGAGGATTCATAGGACTCCATTCTTTCCTCAGGCCCTTTGAAATCACCCACAAATTGAATCAGCAAGAATTCCTCCCAGGTTCACCTGACATTCTAAGCGATGCTACACTACTAGTGAGCGCTTATTGGAAATATGAGAGTTATTTTCTTCTCACATTTGACAAAACCTGTTTGCTTCTCTCTGCTTCCTCTGGCAAGATGTTAATACCCTGTGTGTTTTATAGCTTGCAGTAGTTCATCCACACCTGCTGGTACTTGGGGGCTCATGGAGATGTCTTAATAGCCACTTTGCTGTAGGTGTTGTCTGTGAGCTTGTCGTTTGGCATTTCTAGTTGATCTGTCTGTTTTTCTGAGAGAACTTATGGAAAATAGAAGGTATGCTGCTATCCTCTCAGAAATCTAATATTACCGAGTCCAATCTTGTACTGCTTGCTGCACGACAGGCCAATAAATCTAGAGATGGGTTGTTGGGGCAAAAGGAACAGTGACTTTATTCAGAAAGCCAGCAGACTGAGAAGGTGGTGGACTGGTGTTACAAAGAACCGTCTTACCCGAGTGAAAATTCAGGCTTCTTTTATCCTAAAAGGGGAGAGGATATGGCAGGTTGTTGCAAACTTCTTGGTGCCGGAATCCTTTGTTCTTGCAGCTGTCCACGTAGGTCAGGTCGCTGATGTTCCTATAAACCTACAATAAGACAATTGTTATTCTCTGTTCTGCAACTTTTTATCTCTGTATGAATGAAAAAGAGTTGTACCTTTAAAGGTCAGAGCCTGGAGAATGGGCTATGATATATATGTCAGGCTGTAGGCAACATTCTTTTACAGAAGGTGCAGAGCCAGCGTGACTAAGCACAGGCAATAGAGCGCAAAGGTTAGAACTAAAGGAATAGATCCAGCATGGAGTCAGGTTTGTTCTTCTCTGTTACACTAAGAGTACTGTTTATGTATTTATTTTTTAATTTTTGGCTGCATTGGGTCTTTGTTGCTGCACGCGGGCTTTCTCTAGTTGCAGCAAGCGGGGGCTACTCTTCATTGTGGTGCACGGGCTTCTCATTGCAGTGGCTTCACTTGTTGTGGAGCATGGGCTGTAGGCACACGGGCTTCACTAGTTGTGGCGCACGGGCTTAGTTGCTCCGCTGCATGTGGGATCTTCCCAGACCAGGGCTCGAACCCGTGTCCCCTGCATTAGCAGGCAGATTTTTAACCCTTGCGCCACCAGGGAAGTCCCAAGAGTACTTCTTAAATAATAAAATGCTATACAAATATAAAGTACTATGTAAAATACTACAAGTTTATGTCTACTTCTAATTTTACTCACCTTTCATAGAAAATCTAAATTATGTGTTGAATATAGAGGTTCAGACAAAAAAATCCCAGAGGTTCAGGTATAAAACGTATGTTTCTAGAGAACTGGCAAAGGCCTTGAACTGCTGCAAAATAAAAATTGCTTTCATCACTTAACCTAAGTTTCTCTAAGAGCACAGTGACTTTAGCTCAATGCTATTAGCCTGCTACTATTTGTATTAGTTTTCTGTGTTGCAGAACAAACTACCACAAATTTGGCAGCTTAAAACAGCACACATTTATTATCTCACAGTTTCTGTGGGGCAGGAGACCAGGCACTGCTTAGCTGGCTCCACTGCTCCACGTCTCTGAAGGCTGAAAGCAGTGTGTTGCCTGGGCTGCCAGGTTGCTGGAGCTCAGGGTCGTACTCCAGGATCTTGTGGTTGTTGACACAATTCAGTTCTTTGTAGTTGTAGGACTCAAGTCCCCATTTTCTTGATGGCTGTCACCCAGGGGCTGCTCTCTGCTCCTAAACGCCCCTAGCAGTTCTTTGCCATGTGACCCTATCACAACATGACAACATACTTCTTCGAAACCAGCAGGAGAATCTTTCTGTCCAATTTACTAAGGAGTCATATAGTATAACCTAATTATGAGAATTACTATACCATCACCATATAAAGTACTATAATCTAGAGGGGGGTTTCTACCATATTTATAGGTCTTGTCCAAACCCAAGGGGTGGAGATTATAATAAACCTCTATAAGAGGGGATGCGAATATTGGGTGCCATTAGTATTCTGCCTACCATACTCTCATTTACATATCTTTATATGAAAGGAAGATTTTATTAATAAGTACAAGTGTTTTAAGAGGATGGTTCTGGGGGAGGCAAGGCAAAGGCACAGAGCAAAGGGTGAAAAATAAAAGTCATTCTTTTTTTTTTCTTTAAACTTGCTTTTTAATTCATTAATTAATTTATTTATTTATTTTTGGCTGTGTTGGGTCTTCGTTTCTGTGCGAGGGCTTTCTCTAGTTGCGGCAAGCGGGGGCCGCTCTTCATCGCGGTGCGCGGGCCTCTCACTATCGCGGCCTCTCTTGTTGCGGAGCACAGGTTCCAGACGCGCAGGCTCAGTAGTTGTGGCTCACGGGCCCAGCTGCTCCGCGGCATGTGGGATCTTCCCAGACCAGGGCTCGAACCCATGTCCCCTGCATTGGCAGGCAGATTCTTAACCACTGCACCACCAGAGAAGCCCAAAGTCATTCTTCTCTAAATTTTGTCCACGGCTCTCCTCTTAAAAAAAACAAAAAACAAAAAAAACCTAACATTCCTCCTTGTAAGAACTGTAAAGACTGAGGGGTGAATGTGTGGGCTGCCTCCAAATTTTGCCTGCTCAAAAACGGGAAAATTTGATTGTCTTTGTGAGCATAGCATTTGAATGTAGGTTGCTGTGGTATTTCATTAGTGTAGGGTAAATTTTCTCAGTGTATTTTAATTTAAAGCCTATTTATATCAGTTGTTAAGTATGCAGACTGTATTAGTCATGCAAATGTGTCTGGCACCAAAGATAATAATGTGCTTTTTGATTTTCAGTATATGATTTTGACGTGTTTCATCTAGTGCAGAAAGTAGCGGCTCAGCTACTTAAGTTGGGATACTGTCAGCTCAAAATCAAAAGGGTTTTATACATTAACTCAGTCCAGTATAAATCTCTTTGAAAATACGTTAGGAACTGTACCCAAATAATGTTTTTTACCAAGTTCACGTTTGTACTTCGTAGACTGGAAATTATGTATTTTTCTAGTTGTTTGTATTCCCTAGTTAAATATTTTCTGATGTGCCAGTAAGAGATTACTATCCAGACACAACAGGTTCTTGCCTTTTAGAGTCATGTGTTTTATATATTATCTCTTGGGTCCTTTAGAGGTTGAATCCTTTATTTTCAATAAATATTGAAAATATCTTTTCAGGCAACAATACTTAAGTGTCCAAAATAGATTGAAACGTAAATCTTATGAGTACATGGATTTTTATCAGATATATTTTCCTCACAGGTTCTTAATATTCGTTTCTTAGCAGATTTTTAAATTGTTATTTTCTGCTTATAGTACAGAGTCAGAATCCCATTGGGAGAGCCAGCAAAACTAATAACAATTCCCAGAGGTTTAAAAAGTTACTCTCTTAGAGTTATATGACTGATCTTTGTAGTTTGTTTTACACAACTGAGATCAGTATAGCCATGCATTTAATATTCTTTGTGTTTTTCACAAAGAAATATGCATATTTTGATTTCACAAATTATTTTGTTTAATATCAACTCTTGTCACACCCAGCTTTTAAACACACAAAATTTCAAAGATTTTCTAATTTGTTCTCTTAAAGAGTTTCTGTTAGGTCCCTATTTATATCTATCGGTTTACCTGCAGTTATCTTAGCAGTAGGTACAAAAATGTTAAAGGTAATAATTTTTTAATTATTTTGTAAAAATCTAGGGTGAGCATTAGCCATTTGAATAGAATAAATACATGAAAATTTACATTGAGTATTTAGCAACATTTATTTTTTCAGATAATTTTTATATATTAAATTAACTATTAGTTGACAAAAATGTCTATATTATAATTTGTATCAAGATTATTTTTATAAACCTTGTTGGTCAAATGTTTTGAAGGGCAACTCTGGTCTGTAATTTCCTGATCTACTTATGTGAAAATAATATATAGAAATGTTTTATTGATTTAAAAATTATGGCAATTTATTTTATATTCATTTCAAGTAAGTGATTAAAAGGTTATATGTATGACCCTATGAAGTCAGGTTTATGTTTTATTCTGACTTCAGTCTATGAGGTTTTCATTCTGAGGACCATGTGTTGTACAGGTATTTTTGACTGCAGGTGTAATGGCAATTATAAGCAATGAAAATAGCGATTACCTAACAATAATACTTTTTTTAAAAATTAAATTAAATTAATTTATTTTTGGCTGCATTGGGTCTTCATTGCTGCGCATGGGCTTTCTCTAGTTGCGGTGAGTGGAGGCTTCTCTTCGTTGCTGTGTGGAGCTTCTCATTGCAGTGGCTTCTCTTGTAGTGGAGCACGGGCTCTAGGCTCGTGGGCTTTAGTAGCTGTGACATGCAGGCTCAGTAGTTGTGGCTCATGGGCTCTAGAGTGCAGGCTCAGTAGTTGTGGCTCACGGGCTTATTTGCTCCGTGGCATGTAGGATCTTCCTGGACCAGGGCTCGAACCCGTGTCCCCTGCATCGGCAGGCAGATTCTCAACCACTGCGCCACCAGGGAAGCCCAGTAGTTTGATATTTATTTTTCCAAACGTGTGTGTATACGTGTAAGAGCAAAAAACATACCCTACTTGAAGTTCTGATTTTGTTAATTTTTACTCAAAAATTTTTCAAAGACATTACTATTTATATATTTGGACATAATAATTCTATCTCATTCATTTAAATGGTGCATAGTATTTCATAGCAAGAATGAACCATAATGTAATTAAGTGATTTATTTTTAAACCGTTAATTCTCAGTCTACAGCGAAACAGAGAATGAATGTGGTACTTAAGTGGTTGTTCACCTAACGGACAAACGAGCTTCTCATGGCTGTAACCCAGTAAGCATTCATGTCTCTTTAATTTGATCAGACGTTATAAACTGGCAGCCATATGTCTGATTCAGCTCACAGATGTGCTTTGTTTGTCACAGTGTTTCTTGTTTGTTTTCTTTTAAAGAGACTACATTTGAAAAGCGGTTGGTTTCACATAGTAAATTGTGATTTCCGTTGGACCGACATGAAAAGAATCAGTGGGTCCTTAGTAGTTGCTGCCCCATTCCACACATAGGGGCATGTGCTTAACAGTATTGCACAGTCCCTGCCACTCACACGATGCACGCTTACACCAGGCCTCTGCTAGCTCGCCATCTCCACCTGGCCCTGATGGGCATTTGCATTTGTTGCCCAAGCACTAGAAGGATTGTGGACTTCCTCAAAACACTTTAGCGGTTAGAATCTAATAATCAGTAACCATGGGATGAATGAATGAGTGAGCAAATTAATGAATAAATGAATGGATTTTGTTACATTCATACTTTGATGTGAACCTCTAACGTTCTAACAGCCCTGATTAAGAAATTTCTGGACTTTATTTTGAGATCTGAAAGTTTTAGTTAAATTTGGTGAATCTTTGCTTTTTGATGACTTTATAAACATTTTTTGCTTTTTAAAATAATTTTATTTGGTTCAGTTGGTGAAAGTGTTTATAAGATAGCTTCTATCTTATAAATTCCATAATAAACAAATCCCCTCTATACACATACTGGTTTCTTTTTATTTTATGGACTCTGCCCACTCTTGAAAAGGTTTCGTGATAACGTGATAAATATTTGTTTTTACTTTTCTGGCCTTTAGAATATAAATTAAGAAGCATAACATGGGAAGCAGAGACGTTCTTTAAGTATACTTTTCTGTTCACTTATAAAGAAAAGTGAACAGATGCAAACAAATGTACCCATGTTCGATTTCACAAATTGAATGCCCCTATGTAACCAGCACCCAGATCAAGAAAGAAAACACCACCAGTAGCCCCCCAGGATCTCTGCTGTGATCCGTTCCTGTCAGCATCCACTACCTCCCCCACTGCCCAAGCCAAACTAACCACTGTTCTGACTTCTACGCCATAGATTAGTTTTGCCTCTTTTAGAATTTTATGTAAGTGGAATCATACAGCACATTATTTTTTTGTGTGACTAGCTTCTTTTGCTTAATAAAATGGTAACATTAATCTATGTTGTATATAATCATAGTTCATGTGTTCTCATTGCTGTGTAGTGTTTCTTTGTATGGATACACCTCAATTTATTGACCCCATTCTCCTTTGGCTGAGCCTTTGGGTTGTTTACAGTTGCAATGCTGTTATCATGCTGCCATGAACATTCTTGTGCATGTCTTTTGGTAAACATGCCTGTGTTTTTGCTCAGTATATTCTGGGAGTAGAATTACTGGGTCATAGAGGATGTGTATGTCCAGCTTTAGTAAATCCTGCCAAACTGTTTTCCAGTCATTGTACCAATTCTGTGCCCTCTGGCAATATATGCATGTGCCAGTTACTCCACACTCCACAGACAATACTTAGTATTGTCTGCTTTTTTCTAACCGTTTTGATGAATGTGTAGTGGAATCACATTGTTTTAATTTTCATTTTCTTGATGACTAATAAAGTTGAGCACTTTCATATATTTATTGAGGCTTAGAATTTTTGAGTAACTCTTTAGTTGAAGCCTTCAGTGTGCCGTTTAAGAGCTGCTTGACATTTGCCAAATAGGTTTGCTGGGTGATTTTATGACAGAGCAAATGTAAAATGTGCAGTTCAGTGTTAGACATAGAGAAAATAGTTAAAAATAGTTCTTATTATGACCCTTTTCCTTTTGAAACCGATAGAAAATTTAAAACAAGGGTCAAAAATACAACTGGGGGAAAATGGTGGAAGAGAACAGTTGAATTAAATATTAGAAGTGGTAGTAGGAAAAGAGGAACAGGTAAAGAGAATAAAACCAATATTTCCTGATTATGATATTGACATTCTTGGTAATCAAGGTAAATCCAGGAAAAAAGATGTGTTACATAGTTCTCATCAGGAAGGAAGAGTTTAGAGATTAATAATAAAAGCTTTGGATTTAGGAGTACTGGAGTTTTCATTTATATATATATGTGTATATATGTGTATATATAGATTATATATATGTATCTATATATAATTGAACAAAAAATATTTTAAATATAAAAGTATAGTAAAAATCATATATAGCCCAATAGTGAAGTGGTACCTCAATAACAATTAGCTATTTTTATTAACTTCTCCATCTTTGAGCTTTGAGATATAATTATGGCATAATTCTTCATATAAGAGTGGATAGTGTCCATAATGCAAGTCCATTACTTAGAAGAAGCACAGACTTTCTACATATGGACTTTTGTACCTCATGCTAAAATCTTAATGTTACCATGGTGTATCACTTTCCACATTTATAATTCTATGGCAACCAGATGATTTATTTTCCTTATCCGATGGCTATTGAGTAATGGTGGATGTTTTGTAATAGCTGCATTAGCCTGCTTTAGGTTGGAAATGATGTCAAATGGATTCACTTTTTAAATGCTCTCATGAAAGTATCTGAAGAAATTTTGAAAAAATATGCCTAAAGATGTTCAATTCTCTAACTCTAAAGATACATTTGGCATTCATCGCAACAATGACTCTAAGGACAAAGCATGCTAGCTTGGGACTTTCTTGTTTTCAAGAATATTTTCACTAAGACATTTGAACAGTATTTTAGATGATTAAGTAATCTGTTGGCTCCTTACAACTAACTTGGATTTTATTAGTGGAGTCAAGTTAAATTAGTTATAAATTCAGTCACGTGCTATACTGCTAATTCATGGACATGAAACAGAGCACATGTACATAGAGTTAAATTTGGTAGCCTAATTAAAATATTGACAATTAAAATGACTTGCTTATTCCAGTCTGGCAAATTGAATTTTGTCAGGTTTTACTTTCCAAAGGGAAATTAAAACATATTTTAAAAAGTAAGCAAACTCAACTTTACTCATTTATTTTGTTAACTTTTAAAAGTCTACATCGTTGTAGATGTATTTTCCAGAAAACTTTCTTTTCAGCATTTGCATAGATGAAGAAACATCTGGACAGAAAAAGGTAAGAAAGAGAAGAGAAGAAATTTGATAGGAATTCAGGATTCTTGATGTGTTGCTTATTACCATCATCTTCCTACAAGAAAATGAAGAAAAAAGTAATATACGAGACCAAAACAGAATGGAGCCCTCTTATTATCCTGATATTGGGTAAAATATCACTTGGCCACTGTGCCTTCTTTCTACTGATCTTACTCTCTTCTTCAGCATTTCCTACGCTAGGTATATCTTCAGTGTCACTGGAAAGCTTAGATGCCTCAATTTTTCTCTCTCTCTGCCTAAATAACTTTTCTGCTTAGCGTTTGGGTAAATAAGCTTCTGTGTCCACCTTTCCTCTTTTTCTCTAACAAAAGCCTTCCATCTTCTTCTAAGATTAGAATGTTAAATAAGGTCTTATATGTCTATCCATATCCTCATATCTGAAACATTTGTCAGACTTTGGTAGCCGGTCTAGATTGATTGATCAGTATGTAGATTCAGTTTTATTTCTGGAATGATATTCTGAGCAATATTAACAAGCTCTAGTCTCATCCTATTTCAGTCTCCTCAGTCAAGTTTGTTTTCCTCTCTAATCCCCCATTTTCCCTTTTCTAAAATGAGATAAGAGGTCATCTTTTAGATCTAAAATTACATATCAATGAAGTAGTATTGTCTACCTCAGTCTTATCTGATGAATCAAAATTTCCCCCAAAGACTCTTGATAAATATAAGTACCGCATATTGAGTACATACCACGTGCCAGATGTTTTTGTTCGTCTGCTTTAATGCTTATAACTTCCCATGAGGGAGGAATTACTGCTCTCATATAACAATGTGGAAATTGAAAAGAAATTAAGTGGCTTCTTCTTGCTGCCCAGTAAGTGCCAAATTTGGGCCACATGGTCCAAGGCTAAGTGTTGTCCATTATACTGTGCTGTTTTCCTGAATGGCCAACTATATTAAGGCATTTTGTAAACTGTGAAGTGCCATGTAAGAGTTTAATGATGATGGTAATAATTGTCTCTACTCAGGCATCTTCTACATGAATCTATGCCTTCCACAGCTTTTCCACACTTCATCTCAACTTGATCTTCATCATTAGCTGTCAGTGGACATGTTCCTATTTTCTCAATCCTTGAATCCCTCCAGATTTTACTCCCTTCTTGACACAGTGGCAACCTCACTGCACTGATATTAATGAAACACAACAAACTACTTTGGTCTTTTTGTCTTCACCTTTGTGATTTACTAACCCTACTCCCAAACTGCTGAATCGTACTAGAGACAATTAGAGAACATTGGTTGTCACCATTACTATTCAGATGGACCCATGTTCATACGGTCAATCATTCATAGTCCTCAATTAACAATCCTGGCATTGTCCAAGTCACTACTGTTCTGGAAGTGGGGTAGGGGCAAAATAATGCAGTGAAAATAATAGAGGCTTTGGGACCAGACTGATGAAATTTCAAGTCTAGGTTTTGCTACGTACTACCTGTGTGACTTTGGGTCAGTACTTAACTTCTGTGAACTTCAGTTTCTCTATTTTAATACCTAGTTTGCCAGAGCTATATGGATTTTCTGAGATCATATATGGAGAGGCAGCTGCCCTAGGAACTGGTACATGGTATTGCACACTTGATGTTAACAATTTTTTCCTGTTAAACCTCCAGTGCAGACTTCCTAGTTCTTAACTCTTGGCATTTGAAATGTCTTCCTATTAAAAAGGCAAATGGAGGCCATAAAGTAAAAGTCTATAACCTCTCCTCTTTTCCACTTCTTAATTTATGTATTTGATGCTGCATTTCCCTCTGTCTCATATGGAGACATTTCTGGACTCTTCCTTCCAAGATTACTTGTTCCACCTATGCCCTTTATCACATCTATTACCTTCTTCATTACCTGTTTCCATTCTCTTTTCTTCCCGTGCACAAAAATGTTTAGAATTCTCCATGTTTAGAGTTGTCTCTAAAATTAAAAATTATGAAACAAAACTTGAGCCTCAACTCTGCTTGGCCACAGGCTTATCTCCTGACTTCTCTGGCTCTCACCCTTCCTATGACCACCTTGAAAGAAGAGTTGGTACTTCCCATCTTTCCTTCCTCAGCTTCCATTTGCTCGTCAGCCTGGGGTGCACCTAGCACTTTGCGAAAACTGCTCCCAATTCTGTTACCCATGACTTTCTAGTTGCCAAATAAGTATCTCTTTAACTCCTCATCTTATACTACTTCTCTGCTGCATTTGATAGTATTTATAATTTTTGTAGAGATGTGCTTTCCTCTTTTCGTTTTTAGGATCATTATTTTTGTATAGTTTTACAATTCTGAATATTCTGCCTTCCCAGCCGCTTAAATTTTGGTGGTGGCAGGAATTCTATCCTTGGTATGGATTTTCCTACACTGCATGCTTTCCTTGATGTTCTTGTTAATTCACATGGCTTGATCTCTTATCTACTTGCTGACTCTGAGATTTTATCCCAGTCTTGACTTTTATTCAGTACTGTAAATCCACATTTCCTATGCCTGTAGGACATGTAGAAAATAATTTTCCGGAGACATTGTAAGGAAAGAGTTCCTTTAATAATAAAACTCTGAGAATTCAGGTTGACAAAGGAGGGAGCCCTGGTGGGAGGAGGAGGAAGAGCCCACACACCCTTCATGACTCCCCTGATCCTATGGGACAAAGAGGCAATGACAGCATTTTGTGCCATGTCTTAAAGATGTTGTATTCTGTCACTTGCTTATGTTTTTCACTCATGCTGATTCCTTTACTTGAGGAACTGTTATCCTTATTCTCTGTTTGGAAAATCCTAACTCATCCTTCAAGATTCAGCCCATAACATCACCTCCTCTGTGATGCTTATCTTGACCTCCACCTGGTGAAGTTATTTACCTTTCCTTTGGATTTTCATTGTACTTAAGACAAACCTTAGTTATGAATTACGATTTCTATATGAACGCCAGAGTCTTCTTTAGGGAAGACACTGTCATTTCTATCTCAGTTTCTTCGTGGCCCGACATAATCCTGGCAGTAGTCATTGAAATCATTCACTAAAAAGATGTAATGAGCTTAGAGATTATCATACTAAATGAAATAAGTCAGAGAAAGACATGAGGAGGGGCGAACTGGTTCCTTAAATGGGGTGAGGGTAGAGGCGGATCCATGGGTCGGGCAGGAGGGGTTGCTTAGGTGGTCTGCCCACCGCTTGGCGGTGCTGTGTGCAGGGATCATGCGCAGTACCCTGCTTTTGCTCCCAGCACCTCAGAAATGACAGTTGGTTTGTGCCCTTTTTGTATCTTATTGTTCATAATAGCCCCGACTATGCATGCATGCAGTTATGTTTAGTCCCTTATTATTTCTTTGTATTCTGTTGCTCCAGGAGATGTTTGTCCAGATGCAAGCACTCCAGTAAAGGGTCCCAGGACCCAGCCTGTCTAATATATATCAGGCTTATCATTTTACTTAACCTGATAATTTATAACCTACTATTTGCCAGACCTTTAAATTTGTTGAATTGATATGAATCTATAAAAACTGTTTCTGAATAGAATTGAGTGTTGGATTGACTTTTTTAGAATCAAGATGAGTTCTGATCAAACATTTGAACATTCAGTAATTCAAGAAGGTCACATATATGCATGTGTATGTAGAAGTATATATAATTGTAAATGTATATGTATGTATGATGATTATTTTCAGCTTTCTGGACAGTTGTTTTTTGAATGTTTCCTCTTCCATAATACTGAGTTCTTTTTTTTAAATTAATTAATTTATTAATTAATTTTGGCTGCATTGAGTCTTCGTTGCTGTGCGGGCTTTCTCTAGTTGCGGCGAGTGGGGACTACTCTTTGTTGCGGTGCGCAGGCTTCTCATTGCGGTGGCTTCTCTTGTTGCAGAGCACGGGCTCTAGGCGCACAGGCTTCAGTAGTTGTGGCTCACGGGCTGTAGGTGCGTGGGCTCAGTAGTTGTGGCGCATGGGCTTAGTTGCTCCGTGGTATGTGGGATCTTCCCGGAACAGGGCTCAAACCTGTGTCCTCTGCATCGGCAGGAGGATTCTTAACCACTGTGCCACCAGGGAAGTCCCTCTTCCATACTACTAAGTTCTTAATCATCAGTTAGATTTTTACCTCTTATATAATACCTAGAGTGAACTACTTTGATTTCAGCTCCAATAATCTTCCTGTACCCTCAGATGGAATTAGTTGCAGGCTGTCTCTCCCTGGTGCTATGCAAGTAAACCTTGCTTAGCTCAGATCAGCAAAGTCATGGTTGAGTAAGTCACAAGAGGCAACATCTAGTCTGTCTTGCTGTGGTTCTGCTATGACCTATGCCAGTTCATATAATGGTGATGCTCTGGTTTTGTGATGACACTTTATACGTTTCTTCTGTGATAAGTGGGCTCTTTGGTTTGGGTTTTTGCCTATGAACTATATAGTCCAGCCCCAGGGTCCTACTTTTAGTTTTGTCTCCTTCCTTACCCACTACCCTGCTTCCGTGTCTGCATGTGTTCCACACTCAGAGACACTACTACCCTGCTCTCTCTCCCTTCCTGAATTTACTACCGTTCTGGGCAGCAACTAGATGTTGCTTTGCTGTGTCAGCCTTACTCTTTAGTTTGTGTCTCATCTTAATTTTTTTGGCTTTACCATCATACACAGCCTCAGCCATGGGTCTCTGCTCTGACAATCTCATCTTCTGTAATTCCCTGCTGTTTCCCCAGTTCTTCACATGTACATCCTCACCACAGCTTCTTATTATTCATTATTGTCCTATGCTTTCTGTCCATCAGTTTCATCTTGATCTTTCTTTCCAAACTTGGCCGTTTTCCAGGCTCAGGCAGATCAACTTAGCTTTCACTATCACCCCAGGCTAGTGATGTTGGACCTACAAGTTTCCACTGGCTCTTTCTGCTTCAAAAACAAGCATGCTCTGCCTCTGTGCTTTAAAAAAAAAAAAAGCTTCTCATAATAAGCTGAATGCTAAACTTGATCAAAGAGGTAAACTATCAAGCATAAAAAGACTTACAAGAGCATACTTGTGATTAATTTATCTCCTCCTCAGCAGGGGAGGCAAAAGTCAACAAGAACAAAAAGCAAAAGGAAAATATTGATGTTTGGGTTATATTGGGTAATTAAAAAAAAACTTGTGTATTTAAAAATTGCATCATAAATTGACTCAAAACACAAGTAACAGAATGAGAAAATATTTGTAACAGGTAACAAACATTAATATCCTAAACTCTGAGGAGTGTCTGTAATGCATCAAAAATATGCCAAGAACTTAATTAATAAATGGATATCAAGATAGATTTGCAGAAGAGTGAATACGTATGCTACTAAATACGTGAACTATGCAAGCTCATTTTAATTAAATAAATGCAAAACAAAATAGAGTTATTTTGGTTTGTGAAAATTTTAAATATTTTCAGTCAATTGTGGATGTCTGGACTCAGGAACTCTTACATACTTCTTACTGGTGGGAACATAAACGTATACTGACTTTTTGCTGTTTCTTTTAAAGTATTATTATTATTTAATTTTGCATCCAGTATAGTTCACTTTTATTCGATAAATGAATTCTAAATTGATTTTATGAATTTTGTCATGTGTATGGATTCTGGTAACTACCACCACTAACAGGATTTGCAGTCAAGCTTGCTGATCCCCTTCCCAGACCTTGGCAAATGCTGGCCTGTTATCTGGCTCAATAGTTTTGTAATTTTGAGAATGCCATTTAAATGGAATTACACGGTAGGCAAACTTTGAGACTGGCTTCTATCACTTAGCATAAAGGGTTTGAGATGCATGGAGTCGTGTGTATATCAATAGTTTATTCCCTTGCATTGCAGAGGAGTATTGCATCGCATGGGTGTATCACAGTTTGCTTATCCACTCACATATTGAGGGGCATTTAGGTCATTTCCAGTTTGGGGCGATTATGAATAATGCAGTTTGTGGTGGGCGGATCCATGCTCTGTATAATCCCTTTCCCTTGAGTGGGCAGGACCTGGACCTATAACTTGCTTCTACCCAATAGAATATGACAAAAGTGATGTGCTATCACTCTCCTAATTAGTTTATATTATGTGACAAAGGGAAATTACATTCTCGGGACATAATTCATTAGTCCCTAATCATTCACCTTTAAGCTGGCAGTTGCTAAACGTTGTCAGTAGATGGCGCTGCAAGACGTTCCAGAAGGAAGAGGCCATCCTCATTGGTTCAGGTTTGGCTTCTTCACCAGACTTCTGGAGAGTACACTTTTTTCTCCGCTGCCCAGCCTCTTTGGTTTTCTTCAGTGTGAGGGTGCCCACAGGACACAAGTTTCTCTAGCATCTGGCTGCAGCTCTCAATTCGGACAGAGGCAGCATGAGATGTGGGGCTGCCCCCAGCTTGTGCAGAAGTGCTGCTTCCCTGCATCCTTTCCTGTCCCCTGCCTGCGGGCCCATGGGGCTGGCCATCCGGTGAGCCACCCCAGTCCAGGCCATACCAGCATGCTAGGTTCTGCAGGGGGCGATCTCTCCAGCTCCAAGTTCCCTCTGATGTCCTGTGCATGGGTGGTTTCAGAACTGTGTGCCTGAGGGTGGTTCCACTTGCCTGGGGACATTGAACCAGCCCTGACCTGGACACACTGCAAGCTTCTCCACCACCCATCGGCATGCAACCGTACATCTTTCAAAGAGGTCTGAACCCCCCGCTTCTCAGTTTCTCCTTCCTCAGCCTGCAATTCATCTTTATACTTAATCTCCTATCATCACTTAATGTTTATGTTAAATGTCCCCTGTTTAAACTTTGTGGGGTTTTGTCTCCTGATTGGATCCAGGCAGATACAGGTAATAACCTACTCCCTCTACTTCTTAAGAACCACCTTGTTGCTGATTTTCTATTGAAGTTACTTAGAAGGCTTTCATCAAAGGGGAGAACTTGCATCAGCATGCACTACTAAGGACGAGAGTGCTACCATATGCTGGAAAGTCCAGGGACATTTTATTAGCTGTGATGCAGAACCAGATTGGAGGAAGGCACTTAGGGTCAAAGAGCACAACTTGACAGAGCAGTGCCTCCTCATGGGAAGCAGAGAAGTTTCTGGCAAACTCTCAGGACCTTGCCAGCAACATCTGGAGAGGGGCTAGGTGAGAACACATTACTTACATGCTGTACAGGCTGGCCTGAATGTAAAGTTGTATACAGAAAGGCTATAAAACAGAACAAAAAGATGCAAACAAAAATCTGACCCTCAGTCTAACACCTTTTGCAAACACAAGAAGGAAGAAAACAGACATAGCCTGCACAGTTGGTGTTTTCCTTTCAGGACTTCCTGTAGGGCTGCCATCCCCTTGCCCTCAGGTGGCTGAATCACTGTTGAGATGATATAAAATTTACAGCAGCTGAACGTGTGAGAGGCCAAAGGTAACAGGAGCCCAAAGGACACTGAGATCAGTGAATGGGGACTTGCTTATTACCTTGTTTCAAGACAAAACCAGGCTGGTAGATATCTTTTCACTCCAGTGATATCAAAGTAAAAATCATCGAATGTCGGGGCTAAAGAAAAGGTTCTGCCCATAGAGTATCACAGCACTGGAGACTGAAAAGTATTTATTAAAGAAATGGAGACAGAATGTCTTATTACTTGTTTGACACCCAAGTAAAACTCGGTGTAACATGAGCTCTATGAAATAAGATATCAAAGATGCTATAAAGACTGGAAGGAAATGTAACAGCTTCAACAGTGGTTCTCTTTAACTAGTATGACTATGAAAAATCATTATTTTCAGCCTTTAGAGATTTATATTCTACATTTTTCTCCATAATGATATATTGATTTCATATGTAAGTAGTGATATCGTTTCAGTCATTTAAAGTCATCCATGTCATTGCCTTCTCCTTTATGAGGGAGTCAAAGCACAGAGACACACTGAAAGTATTCCTTCAACATTTCCCCAGTCTCAGCCCCTCCCCCAGACTAAATCACCACCAACACTTTGGGTTGTGTCTTTCAGACCTCTCTCTCTCTGGAAGGCCACAAGCCAAACTGATGGTGGTGGTGCAGTGGTGATATTAATTACATATATAGAATAATTCCCTACCTCTAGGCTTAATCCCAGTCTTTTACTAACTGTGTAATAATTTAGGGCAAGTCACTGTTCTCTCCATGCCTCAGTGTCCTCTTCCATAAAATGGGGCTTATAATAGTGCCTCAGATATAGGGTTGTTATGAGGATTGGATTAATATAAGTCAATCACCTTGACTAGGGCTTGACAGATAAGAGATATTATGTAATTGTCAGCTGTCATCAGCAGCGGCATCTTCAGTCTCATTCCTTTAACTTCTCCAGTGGCATCAACTATTCACGAATCTGAATTCCTAGTCCTAACACATCTGCTGACGTCCCATGTCAAGTTTCTATTATTTCCCATCATCATTTAAAAAGTCTCCAAATGAATAAATCAAACACATTCCTAATATGAAATTTATCATGTTTCCTAAAAGCCTATTCTTTCATTCCTTTTTACTGGGCTCCTTATCATAGTTAAAAGATACCACTTTTTTTCTTTCCACTCATGCTTAAAACTCAACATTGTACTGTCAGCCTAGCTTTCCTTCAAGTTAAATCAGTAGCAAAACCCTTTCAGCTGTATCTTTAAACTATCTTTCCAATCCATTCCTCTTTCTGTTCCTTCTGCCAGAACCATTGTCACCCTCCACTAGCTTTGCCCCAGTTTTCACTTGCTCTTCAATCTGGCCGTATCTCAATCAGCTGTCAAATTAACCATGCTTAACCGTAAGTCTTTTCAAAACATTTTTTCACGATTTCCCCTTGCGCATTGAGGGAAGGAAGTTCAAACACCTTATCTCAGCATCCTTCACAGTCTGGTTCTAATGTACTTTCTCAGCCCTCTCTCCTTCCCACTTATTAAACTTCCTCTGTACAAGTTTGATTATAGTCAATCAGGGCTACTTGCTTCTTTCCTACCCATTCCTTCATCATGAAATGTTTTTTCTTTTCTCCTAGAATACCTTCTTTTAGAAGAGTGGTTGAAAGACTTTGGAATTAGATCTTCGTGTTACTAGCTATGTGAATTTGGATACATTTTTTAAATAGCTTTGAGCCTTAGAAATTTTATTTGTAAAATGAGGATAAAATCGTCTGTCTCTTAAGGTTGTAGTAACAGTGAAATAAACAAATAAGCAATGTTCTTAGCACAATATTTGAGCCAGAGAGAGTGTTTGTAATATAAATCTTAATCAACTATTTTTTTGTTTCCTTAGGAAAGACATCCCAGAATATTACCATTCCCTTCCTCAACCCAGACCACTCTACCCCCAGGACTAGAATTAGGTTCCAATTTCCTGTTCTCATAACACCGCATTATAGGACTTCTGACACTGAGGCACTCAATATACTAATTGTATTTCCCTATCTAGAGCTCAGAAGACACAGTTCCTTCCTGTGATGTTCTTTGGAGGATCACTGTATTTGAGATAGGTTAGATACCTATCTTAAAGATTTGTGATAAGCAGTAAAGGAAGAATACGTAGGTAAAAGTGCTTTGTATCTTCGTAAGTGCTCTGCAGAAATGATTTATTATTAACTTTGCAGCACCTAGCACAGTGCCCAGCACGGAGTAGTGAAGTGCTCATGGAATTCAAGTGCACATTGAAATCATGTCCTCTGAAGTGCATGTTAGGCCCTGTGTTTATTGTCCATTCGGTGTTATCACTGATCATGGGGCCCTAGTGAAACATGATGGTTGTCTCTTTTAATTGTACTCTATTTCTGTTCTATTCTATTCTATTCTATATCTACAGGCTTGAGCCTCCAGAATAATCACATTAAAAAAAAATATGCTCACATGCCTTTTACCTCTATGTAATAAACTAATTTTTGTGGTTTGATAAAGGGAGGAATGAGATGCAAGAAGAAAGAGGGAACATATACTCTCAGACTCAAGACTATCTCGTGGAGCAGGTTTCCCCATTTCAAGCACAGCAGATTAGAGTGTTTCCTGGGCATCATAAAATCAGAAAGGGTTTAATTGTTACCAGCTTTGAAAATAATTTTGGAATACTCTTCTGTAACTATGTAAGAATATTATAATGTGGATACATTTCCTCATGAGCATTTTTCCTCTTACCATAAGAAAAAGCCAGGAATCCCTTAACCTAGACTTCTCTGATAACCATGAAAGTCTTTACTCACTAAACCTATTTTCCAAAATTTCCTTTGTTGGCACTTTTAACTCTGAGAGCTGTATGGTTCCAGCCAGAGCTGAATGACGAATCACCTGTTATAGAAAGCGTCCCTTCCCTTGCAGCTGGTCAGTGCTTACTGTGCAGAGGGTGGATTTCTTTTTCCTTTTACCAGCCGTTCTTTTCTTTCTTCTCCACACAGGACTGTGATCCTTTGTGATCATGTATGAGTCAGTCATCGGTAGGAACACTCATAGGACTGAGGGGTTTTCAGAAGTGTCCAAGTGAAAGGGAACAGGGATTCAGAAGTGAGGAATGGCTCCGAAGGCTAACTGCATACTAAAAAGGGACCATGACTTCCTTCCCGTGAAAAGTAGATATTCATAGTTTGATCAAAAGCATCTTTGTCCTCAAAAAAGAATTTTGATTCTTGCTTCATTGTGTGTGGTCAAAATAACAGTGAGAGTAGTCAGACCCAGAGAAGGTGGACAGGAAAAGCAATGCAGAAGAGAAATCCAGATCATTAAGCTGACTTGAGTCAAGATGGGTTTTCTCTTGCCATGTGTAGAAGTCTAGATAATTTTCTCCATCCTTCAGTTAAATTTTTGAAAGTATACATAACTGTTTATTCTTGATTATGTCTAGCGTTCTTCTATTTAATAGTTTAATATGAATCAATTAATAGTAAGGAATATTTAATATTAATATCTCCTATTTATACTTTACATATTAAAATATATAATGCTTACATATGTTATCATATATGTAGATTATTCTATATACATATATATAAATTATCAGATACCATATATTTTATCTAAGAAACAAGACACAGTTTAATCCAATTGCTTATTAGATATGCTATGCCAATTATTTTATCATACAATGTATAGAGAATATCAGAAGGTAAACACCTGTTTACATTGAACAAATATTTACTACCACTATTTTTTCGTCCAAATTCACCCAAAAATGTCTATGCAGGACAGCACGTCCATAACTGCTCAAAAAATAGCCATAATTGCATTCACTAAATTTCTTGGCATTCTATTAAGCAGCAGCTAGTTTTCATAATCCAGACCATGATGTCACTTACTGCAAAATTTTATTTTCTTCAGCCTTTTTACATGTAGATATACCTGCTTTTAATATTGCATAATTTGTTTATGTAAAGAGATTCCAAGTAAGCTATTTGAGTAATTTGTTATAGAATGCTGTTTCATTCTCACTATGAGTTCAAAGTCAGTTCAATATGTAAATTCAATATGAATTCAATATGTAAATTCAAAGTCAGATTAACTGGGTAGTTCAGGCAGGGACTGACTAGACATATGTGATGGATTTTCTATCACATTAAATTTGACTTTTTCCAAAACCAAACACAGATGATCATAAGGTAAATGAATCAAATCAGAACCCATGATATCATTATAAGAAGACTGGCTATGCTCATCTTTCAAATAATTAATATACTAACTTTCCCAATCTTAGAACTACATATTTAATTATAATAGGACACTTACTAATGTGGCCTTATAAGATATTTCCAACAAATATTGCCAATATTCAGCTTTTTAATATTCTTTGGCTGTTTAGGCTTATTTCAATCCGTTGCAGTTATTATTCTTATTGATCAATGAATTATCCCATATTTGTCCGGTAGATACCTCTTTAAGTTGACATCTAAGTCTTTATAACCCTAATAGTTTTGATAGCTTTCTTTGCTTTCCGGAATGAAAAGGTATTCCATGCCTACTTCATACATCTATGACCCCGGACCATTTTTTAAAATTAATTTTGTGATCTTTTATTGATTTGTATAAGTTTATTATATATTAAGGCAAAAATAAAGGTCTTGTTTTTTATTTGAGTGAAAAAAATGTTTTTTTTTTCATACAGGATTTTTTAAAAATTTTTAGTCATATTATTTATCAGTCTTTCTTTTAAGTCTTCTGAATTTTGGTCTTATTTTAAAAGGCCTTTCCCTGAATCAAAGGTTATATACAAAATTTTTGTCTTTTTCTATTCCCTGTATAATCCTATTTCTTATGTTTTAAGTTGTTGATCAGTCTGGAATTTGACTACAGGGCTATAGGACATGAGGTAGTAATCAAACTTTATTTTTTTCCAGA
Source organism: Eschrichtius robustus (assembly GCF_028021215.1). Taxonomy (NCBI): domain Eukaryota; kingdom Metazoa; phylum Chordata; class Mammalia; order Artiodactyla; family Eschrichtiidae; genus Eschrichtius; species Eschrichtius robustus. The sequence goes on along the minus strand of NC_090831.1, from coordinate 49,561,797 downwards.
TGGCAGTCCAGTTGTCCAAACACCATTTATTGAATAATCCATCACTTATCCACAGTGCTTTGAAATACTATCCATATTAATGTGCATTCTTACACCACATTGGCTTCTTATAATACAGAACAAGGTTTTAAAGTTCACTGTAGAACAACAAAAACAAAAACAAAATGCTGAATGAAATCAGCATTATGCACCATTGGGTTTGATATAAAATATTTGGTTGCAAACCCTTGGATTTGTAGGAGATCAGTTTTCTTTTCATGTATGGTTATGTCACATATCTATATGTTCTAGTTCTTATGGTTTCTCAATGGCCTTTTATACTCATTCCTTCCTCTGATTGTCACAACAGTCATAGGAGATAGCAGCATAGAATTATCATTTCTTTTTTTACAAATAATGAGTTACAAGTAATTGAGGTAGAAAGAGGTTATGGGACTTGAGCAAGAGCAAATCAGAACCTTTCTTGTCTCCACTTCGAATTAACTCTCTTTGTGAAGTATCCTGACTCTTATTCCAGTTCTTATTCCTGTTCCTATTTTCATTCTCCTTCTCCTTCTTCCTCTTCTTTTTTTTCTTTTCACTAATTTATGAGAAGAACGTATCAGAGACTTTATTTCTGCCATTGAAATGATGTATTTGTCTGATATGATTCATTGACGTTCAGTTAATATATTGATTAATGAAAAAATTTTATCCTATTATATATTACTTTCAGTCACCTGTTCCTTTTGGTTTGCCATTTGTTAAATTGGCGATTTATTATTTAAAATTTTTAGATTTAACTTGTTTAAACTAAAAAAATAAAAGTTGACCCATGTCTCCTACCCCCCACTCCCTGCTTCTGACAAGCACCAGTTTGTTCTCTGTAGCTCTGAGCTTGTTTTTTGTTTTTTTTAGATTCCACATGTAAGGGAGAGCATATGATGCTTGTCTTTCTCGTATTTCACTTAGCATAATGCCCTCACGGTGCATTCATGTTGTCAGAAATGGCAAGATTTCATTCTTTTTTTTTTTTAAATTTTTTTTTTTTTTTTTAAGATTTCATTCTTGTTTATGACTGAATAATATTATATTCCACATATGTATGCCACAATTTTGTTATCCATTCATCTATCAATGGACAGTTAGGTTGTTGCCGTATCTTGGCTACTGTTAATAATACTGCGGTGAACGTGGGAGTACATATATATTTTTGATTTAGTGTTTTCATTTTCTTTGGATAAATACCCAGAAGTAGAATTGCTGGATGTATGGTAGTTATATTTTTAATTTTTTGAGGAACCTCCATACTACTTTTCACAGTAGATGCACCAGTTTACATTCCCACCAACAATGCATAAGGGTTCCCTTTGCTCCACATCCTTGCCAAAACTTGTTATTTCTACACTTTTTGATATTAGCCATTCTAACAGGTATGAGGTGATATCTTATTGTGGTTTTGATTTGCATTTCCCTAGTAATTAATGATGTAGAGAATCTTTTCACATACCTGTTAGCCATCATATGTCTTCTTTGGAAGAATATCTATTCAGATCTGCCCATTTTTAAATCAGATGATTGTTTTTTTTTGTTTTGTTTTTTCCTATTGAGTTGTATGAGTTCTTTTATATTCTGGATATATATATAAAATACATTGTCAGATGCTTCTTCTGAATCTATTTAGATGATCATATGACTTTTATTCCTCATTTTGTTTTGTTAATGTGGTGCATCACATCGTCTGATTTGCGAATGCTGGACCATTCTTGTATCCCTGGAATAAATCCCACTTGATCATGGTGTGTGATCCTTTTAATGTATTGTTGAATTCAATTTGCTAATATTTTGTTGAAGATTTTTGCATCTAAGTTCATCAGGCATATTGGTCTATAATTTACTTTTCTTCTAGCGTATTTGTCTGATTTTGGTATCAAGGTAATGATGGCCTCATAAGATGAATTTAGAAGAGTTCCCATCTCTTCTATTTTTTGGAATAGTTTGAGAAGGATTGGTATTAATTCTTTAAGTGTTTGGTAGAATTCACCAGTGAAGCCATCTGGTCCTGGACTTTTGTTTGTTGGGAGGTTTTTGATTATGTATTCAATCTCCTTACTAATAATTTGTTCAGATTTTTTATTTCATGATGATTCAGTCTTGGTAGGTCATATGTTTCTAGGATTTATCCATTTGTTTCTAGGTTGTCCAATTTGTTGGTGTATAATTGTTCATAAGTAGTCTCTTATGATCCTTTGTATTTCTATGGTATCAGCTGTAATATCATTTCTTTCATTTATGATTTTATTTCTTTGAGTCCTTTTTTTTTTTTTTTTTTTTTGGTGAGTCTGATGAAAGGTTTGTCAATTTGGTTTATCTTTTCTCAGAACCAGCTCTTAGTTTCACTGATATTTTCTATTGTCTTTTTAGTCTCTATTTCATTTATTCCTGCTTTGATCTTTGTTATTTCCTTCCTTCTACTAACTTTGTGTTTTGTTTGTTCTTTTTCTAGTTCCTTGAGGTGTAAAATTAGGTTATTTATTTGAGACTTTTCTCATTTCTTGAGGTAGGCATTTGTCACTGTGAAATTCCCTCTAATCTTCCCTGACAATTAGGCTACTTTGCTTAATTTTATGGTGGTTAAAAGGAATAGCATGCATCATGCTTCCTAAATTCAATATTGTCTGAATGATTGGAATATAGTAGGCTTCTTAAATGTTTGCTGAACTGCCCAGATGTACATCATCACAATGCAGTGAGAATAATGCTACCAGAGATTCATAGCCATGGGAGAAGTTTTGCTTGGTGATATCTTGGAGAATATCAGTGAAGTCATTTTTCAATATCATTTTATCATTAGTAGGAGTTAGTATTGTAGAGAAAAGGAAGACTCAAATTCTCTTTTCCCAAAGGGAAAGTGTAATCAGAGCTATGAGTGTTATGATGCAGAAAATTTTAAAGATAGCTTATGCTGCTGGAATTTTGATTGGGTGGTGGAAATCATAAGGGATAAAGCATGAAGTCAAACCGTGAAGGTCCTAAACTGCCATTCTAGAAATTAGACTTTATTCAGTAATCATGAGGAAGCACCAAAGATTTTTCAGAGGGAGAGTGACATGATTATTTTTAAGAAGATGATGAGGAAGAGGTAAGAAGCAAGATTGATGCTGTTTTCTAGTAAAAGCAGGCTTCAGGACAACATTATAATTACAGTTTGAAGAATATTTGCTTCCAGTATTCTTAGTATACCCTGGCATACATATCCAGTAGACAGAGCTATCAGTGTGGAATTTAAGAGAATATTGGCATATGATGAGGGCACTTAGGGTGAGGAATCCTGAAGTAATAATTAAAACAAAAGAGAGGAAAAGATGATTTTGCCGTCAAACAAAGGTTAAAGTAAATATTTATTTAAAAATTCAGCACAAGACATTTGAGTTAGAATTTTACTTAGATGTAGTATAAGCTTTTAAAAAATTTTGGTAGCCTCTGCAAGCTATTCCGATAATATTTAAGGAAATAAAACATTTGAACATGTAATTTAATAAATACATAAAATAATAATAAAATACTTTTCTTCTTTAAAAATATCTTAATATACGTTTTTGAACCTTGATTATACATTAAGTACCTTACAAAGGACTCAACCATGCCTAGCAACACAAATATATCCATCCTCTCCTTTATAATGGCAAGTAGGGTAATACTGTAAAATAATGTGGAACTAGAAGACACTCTTTGAGACTAGCAAACCCTCATTCTGCCTGTGATTCCTCACCGATAAAGAGAAAGTAATATTGTGAACAATATTATTGACCCTGTCTTACTTTACAGACTTATTTTGAGGATGAAACAAGATAATATATGCTAGAATACTTCCTAAATTTTAAAGTATTATAAAAATATAATGTATCATTTTTGGAAAAACAATGTAAAAGAAGAAAAAAGCAATTAAAATGCAAAACTATTAGCCTTAAAGTCAAAACATTTACTTACAACTTCACTCCCTTTTTGCATTTTTTTCTACTTTGTTTACTTAGCCTTTGGGAAATGTTTCACATATTCTTTAATAAATGATTTTATTGCTTGGCAGAAGAAAGGGAAAAAATAAATGATACAGTGAATCACATTCAAAATTAATTTGTGATACAGACAATTGAATAGCTATTTTTTTGTGTGAAGAATTAAAGCGCATATTATGGTTATTTATTCTAGGCATTCTTGTACCCAAACCACCTTTGTTGATAGATACAGGGCTGTGAGCCTGTGTATTTTACTTTTTTCCTATTAGAAATAGCTAATAAAATAAGTGATTACTTGTTTTATCTTGTATTTGTAATGTTCCAATTTACTTTTGACATCTTTCAGAATATCTCAGTGGTGCTGAGGGCAAGAATAATATTAGTTCACAAAGCTGATTTATTAATGGGAAACTCATTTCATTTAATTGGCATCACGTTTAACACCTGATATGCAGCAACTCACGCCTATTGACAGTAGCTTACAGCAGGCTTGCTGGGTTTTGAGGGCTCTCCTCAAGACCTAAATGAGAAAATTCTTCTGGGAAGATGTACCATTTATTCTTTACAAACGTTTTTCTGAAGAGCACATGCATCTCCGCACATTTGTGAGCTAGATGTCCTGCTTTTTCTCAAGCACATGAGGATCTATTGAAAAACTTCTCTCTCTGTCACACTGAAACAAAAAGTGCAGCCTACGTTGTTAATACTAGCGATGTCTTGTAAATTTAAGCCACATTACTCAGGCAGAAATTCCAGCTGTTAAAACACAGATAATGGAAAACCAGTCTAAGTAGTGACCAACATTCTCAAAAGGGTTAAACACCAGCATTACACATTACTTGAACCATAAACTCGATTGCTTTGGGGTCATTGACAAGGTCATTATGACTCAAGTTTTCTGGTTGGTTTGGTTGCTGAATTCTACTTCATGGAAGAAAATTATATTACTTGCTTTTTAGTATTTTATTGGATTGTGCACTAAATTAAACACTGCATTTAAGACCACAGTGAACTCTCCAAATAATGTGAAAAACTTCATTCTTAAATTTGTAGTTAATTTTGAAGTTAGCTTGACCTATACAAAACAAAGCAATAAAAGTTTGGAATTTGCCTGTTTTCTATCATAATATCAATACTATTCTGTGTATGGTAAATTTTCTTCCTTTAAAATTTCTACATCTCAGCTGTATAAAGTTGCAAAAATAACATATTCAATCCTGAGGAATTAAGATGACTTGGATCAGTGTATTTTTTTGTCATATGCAGCTTAACAAGACAAAGAAAGCCTCTGCTTTAAAATCATGGCACAAAAGACCAATTAGTATGTTAAAAACTAGTGTCAAATTGGTTGTTTGATAAAAATTAAGAACTCAGTCTTTATTGCCCATTCAGTTTTGAAATTTCCTGACAATACACAGCAGTATCAAGAGAATACCTTTTCCTCATTAAAAAAAAAAAAAAAAAAAGTCATGCGGGAAAGGGAAGCCTTAACTAACAAATAAGTGTACGTCCACGTCACACCTCCATATTACTTCAAATTACATGCTGTCATTAATAAGGTCTTTGGGGATAAAATAAGTCATCTCTATAATTCTTCAGTATTTGATTTTATTTTTAATGACTGCCATGTGATATTAAATTATGTTCTATTCATCCAAACCTTTAATATATCAAACCTGGCAAGAGTTCATCATAAATTGTCAAAGTGTTTATGAAAATATATTATCTTCAATAAATAGCTGGGGAAATTAAGAACACATTTATTTTTCCTTTAGTTGTTACTAAAGCCAATGGCAATCAAAATATAGAAAAAATCGAACTGTGATATTGCTGTATGGGTAGCCCCAGGAAAGCATGTACAGCAAAGAATAGCATAATAACTTGTACATGTTGTCTAGTTTTAAATCAACATACCTATCCATAGCTCTGTTTTGTGAGTTGTTTTAGATCTGTGAGAAAGTAGGCAAAGACCACACAACAAAGGAGATAAAGCTATTTATTCAAACAATACAAACAGCTGTGCATTTATTATATATCAGGTGTTTTATTTGATAGAGGGGATCAAAGATAAATGTCACATAGGCAGTTTCCTCAAGGAAGCCTCACAAACCAGTAGGGAAAAGAGTCAAACAGACAGTTAATACAGAGGAGTAAATGATGTAAAAGGGGGATTTGTATGATGCTTCAGGAGGACCCAGAAAGGGAAAGGAATCCATATTAGGGCAGGCAGATCAGGATTCCTGGAGGTGATAAGGTCTGTGCTGAATTTTTAATACCCTGTGAGCATTGTTATCCTAAACACATTAATAAGCCCAAGTAAGATTAAAAAACCTACAAGCAGTCAGAATGGTTGGTACTCAAACTGTAAGAGCAGCATTTTAGAGATGAAGTATTTATGTAGAAAGTCCCTTACGTAAATACCCTAAGGACTTTAGACTTTTTTTTCTGGACTCTATCAGAAGTCAATGAAAGATTTTAAGTAGGGAGGTGATAAGAGGAAATTCACATTTCAGAAAGAAGTCTTTGGCAGCAGAGTAAAGAATTAGTGGCTGGGGAGACCGCTCAGGGGGCTGGTTAAAATTAAGGTGATAAGTGGTAAAGGAGTGAATTAAATAAGTGCCATGGTGCAGGCAACAGCGTTGAATATTGCAGATAGATACAGTAAAAAAAAAAAAAAAAAAAAAAAAAAGTCTATTGGGGGTAATTTTATGAGAACAGTAGAGTGATAAGGCTTGGAGTTCTGTTTGCTACTGTCTTTCCTGTTCCAGGGCCAAGACCTGACAAGTGGAAACTGATTTTTTTTTTTTTTCTGAATAATTACATAAATAATGGAAACTGATTTTCTCCATCAAACGTAAGGTGTGAGGCTGTCTACTGAATGTCAAGAGAGATCACGAGCTAGGGTGTTTGAGCACATAGCTGCTCAGAAGAGTTATAAAAGGACGTAACCAGGGAAACACATTCCTTGGCAATTTTGAGGGCTGAGCTAAAAACCACTGGTTGTTAGTGATTGCTTTATATTTTTGAATGGTTTCCTTTAGCAGCATCACTATCCTAGGTTTAGAAATGGCGAAGGTAGACATGTGGATAAGAGAATAAGGGGCAAAGTGAGGGCTGACTAAGGGGGAGAAGACGGGAAGGGACCTTTGTATTTTGAAAAAAATAAAAGGGTCTCAACTCTGGAGGTTTGTATTGGGTCAAAAATATTTATAATTTTATGATTAATCATGTAAAAGAGCTGGAAGTGTGAGAAGCTGTGTGGAACAATATCCTCATAGGAGCTGCATTCATTTTTTAAGGCTGCTGTAACAAATTACCACCAATTTAGTGGCTTAGAATGAAACAAATGTTTTATCTAATAATTCTGTAGGTGAGAAGTCTAAAATGATTCTCACTGGAATAAAATCAAGATGTCAATAGGGATGCATTCTTTCCAGAAGATCTCTGGGAAGAATCCATGTCATTCTTTTTTCCAGCGTCTAGAGAACCACCCACATTCCTTGGCTCATGGCCCCATTCTTCCATCATCAGAGCCAGCAGTGAATGGCGGGTCTAGTCTTCCCCACACTGCGTTCCTTTGGTTGGTTCTTGGCTGTCATCATCGAATCTTCTCTGACAATTTTTAGGACTCGTGTGATTACATTGGGCTCACCTGGATAATTCAGGGTAATATCCCCATCTGAATGTCCTTAACTTAATCACGTCTGAAAAGTCCCTTTTGCTATGCAAAGTGAGATATTCATAGGTTCCAGGCATTAGGACATGAACATTTTGAGGCTCCATAATTATGCCTAGTATGGGAGCTCTGACTCAATTAAGGCAAGGAGGTATTGAAGCATGTTGTAAATTGAGTGTGGTTTTAGAGATTCACTTACCATGAAATAAGGATTTCAAAAAGCATCGTAGAAAGGTTTTAGAGAAGCAATAAAATTAGATCAGAAATATGGTTTTAGTAGTCATCTTTATCTCCAATAGAAATTGCCTTTCTGACCTTGTTCATTTTTCATGATTTGTTCAATGGAAATCTCATACTTGTTATCACCAAAGATTGACGGGTTAAAAAGAGGAGTTTTGAGTACGTTCGTAAAAGAGGCAAACTTGGGCTTCCCTGGTGGCACAATGGTTAAGAATCCACCTGCCAATACAGGGGACACGGGTTTGAGCCCTGGTCCGGGAAGATCCCACATGCCGTGGAGCAACTTGAGTCCGTGAGCCACAACTACTGAAGCCCGTGCACCTAGAGCTGGTGCTCTGCAACAAAGAGAAGCTACCTCAGTGAGAAGCCTGCACACAGCAACGAAGACCCAATGCAGCCCAAAATAAATAAATAAATTTTTTTTAAAAAAGAGGCAAACCATTTTTAGGTTTGATTAGCTTTCACCACAGGCAGATCTTTTGTCTTTACCATGTCATAAAACATTGATTAGGTGTAAGATAACTTTATCTTCTTACTTTTTCTGCCTTGCTTCTTTTGTTTAACTTCTCTAAGTGTCATCTAATTATGTGTTAAAGTTTTGACTGCACATAATGTGCTCAGATAAAATTTATTGAGGCCACTCACTCATTTATCACAGACAAATGAACAGTTGTGATAAAGCTATACCTTGTATCAGCAAACGAGGCTGAGTTCAAAGTAATAGGAATGTAAAGTTGTGTGTAATCATAGCCATACTTAGACTCTCAAGTCACTCACGTAAAAAATGTCAACCATTTACTGGCTTTTATTATCAAATGTTATTTTAGTCATAACATCATAATAGCCTTTACTAAAAACCAGGCAACATATTTTTAACAATTTCATTTAACTTAGTAATTCAGAAATAAAGTAAAAAGCAGGGAGACAATATTACTGTTTTTAAGGCATCCAGTGACTTAAATAAGGAATATTGACAGCACCTATATTATACTTCTGCAGAAAGGTATATTCTGATTAATAAAAATAAATATAGAGCTTCCTGTTCTATGTAGTGACATTTTAATTTAGTAATGGAAATGTTCATTTAAGAACTAGTCAGGTTTGGGAACAGGGTCAAAGAAGACTATGTGAAGTGATGAGATACAAGTTATAGAACTTTGAAGCGTTCAAAGCACCTCTTCATTATTTTGTTAGAAATAGCGTAGTCTTCAAATTTAAGAAGTACATAGCACAATTTACAATCCAGCTTAACATTTTCATCCGTTTTGTTATTATCTGATTTCTGCAGTATTATTAACCAAGGGTTATGTATGCATGAAATGACTGTAACCTCTACAGATTTGGACCTTTCTTCTTTTTATAAAGATAATGGTGCTTGTCTAAAGCAGGGATGTTCTAATAGTTTATCTTTTTTTTTAATCATTAGTGGGCTGAAAACCTACAAATTGCAGAATACACGTATTTTTTCCAGCTTTATTGAGTTCTAATTGAAAAATAAAATTGTAAGATATTTAAAGTGTTCATCGTGATAATTTGATATAAGTGTACGATGAGAACACATGCATTTAAAAAATTAAAATGATAGGTATGTCTATCCTTTAAGCTATTCAAAAATGTGGATTTTTAATACTAATGTGAAAAGCAGGCAAAAAGGCTTAATTTAATTTGTTCATTATTTCAAAAGACTATGTGTTGAGGCAGTTTTAGCCATTAATCAAATTAATGAGAGATATTTGAAGTCTTCTGGAGAAAGGTGGGAAGGGTTCAGTCAAGGTACATCTGAGTCTGGACTTGAGGTGTAGATCTCTGAGAATATATGAGTACTTAGTATTCAGTATTCAGTTGTCAAATTTGAAGTTTCATGAAAGAGTTCACCCTTTTACAGACTCAAACAGATTTTACATATTGCACAGAGTTGTGCTTCGTACATCCTGGGTTCCACTTATTTGTTCTCAAAATGTTAGGGTTATAGGCTTTTGTGCATATAGTTTCCAGTTGATTCAATTTACTTCCCTTGAAAGTTGAAGACACTGCTCTGTTAGATACTTGATATCTCAGAAACATGCTGAAATTCACAAATCAACAGTAGTAGCCTTAGGAACCTAGATCATGATTTATATTTACGAGAACCTGTGACTTTTCTAAGAAATTGTAACTTCATTTCCTTCATCTAGCTCTGTGGTTCTTCAAAATCTGAGATTCTCTTGATCTTAGCATTCTTACAGTTTGCATTTTCTGTTTCACCCACTTGACAGTTTAAATTTAAATGAATATATTATATTCCTTGAATCAATAAGCAATATACTTGTTTTTCTCCTGAAGTTTCAATTTTAGTGTTTACGGTTTCTAAGTATATCTGTTAGATAAATCAACTTCATCCATCATTAGAGACAAAAAGTTGAGTATCACAGAATGTTGAAGCTATCAAACGTCTTGAGTTAAGAAAGTAGTTCAGTATATTTCTTCAACTGCTTTCTATGAGCAAACATTTGGACATTTGACTGAGTTAGAGCAAGTATAGTATGTATACCCTACCTGTTTTTACCAAATAGTCTGTAAAGTGGCAGTAACTAAAGGAGTAGACAAGTATTTCTTTCATAGACTTGATCATTTCTTCCTCCATATAACACTATGGATATGTTTTGCAAATTTAGATGAAATCCTTTCCGCTTAAGTGTTAGCTGGGTAGACCAGTCATTCTAGCTCATTTCAACAAACATTTTCTTTTCATGTCATTGCAAATCTGTTGTCTGTGGGAAGCGAACACAAAAATGTTTCAAATTATTTACTGGCATTCTTTCTCTTTACTGATTCGTGTGACGTGTATAAATAGATAAACTTTTTTTTTTTCTGGCTTAAAATACCGGTTTAGCCACACCTCTGGATTCAGAGGGCACATTTGTTCTCTAGGCTATGGTTCAGTTCCAAGAACAAGACTGGAGTTTTATGAGTCAGGTGAACTCTGCACTTACCAGAAAGGTCTTGAAATGGCGGGATCAAAATGGTGATTTTAGAATATCATAGAGAGAAAGAGGAATGTGTGTTGGATAAGAATGGCAAGAAAAGGATGGCATAGATAATGTGGAGTAAATAGGCTGTCTAGGAAAGTCAAGATCAAGTTCTAGAAAAGTGCATGCAACCCTCAGAGGTTCCTCAGGACTTTGGATTGTTTACAGGTTCATTATTCACAGATGGGCAGGACTACTTATAGATGCCACAGTGGGCAGTATTGACAATATTCTATTGCAAAGTGGGCGTTTTTTTCTGACAAAATTTTGTATATTGATTTTTATTGTCACTTTTCCAGACTACTTTTTTTTTAACTGAAACCATTTATAGCACACTTAATGGCGATTACTTGTAAAAATATCCATTAATGAGAATTTTGCAATCTGAGAACATTCAGAAAAAGTTCTGTGGTTATGTGATTGCGATAGGAACCAATAAAGTAGTAGTTCTTCATGGAAATGTTTATTTTCAAAATCTCATTTGTATGAAACCATACTGAAATATTGTTCATAATATGGCATCAACTTCTACATGTATATCCCAGTAATTATTTATGCAGTAATCATTCTCTAAATTATTAAATATTAGGTGTCTATACAAAGAATATGCGATGAAGAATAAAAATGATTGGAAATAAATATTCCAAATTATTGATAGAAATTTTATCATTTTCTTTTAGAGATTATTCAAAAAATCAATAATGACCTTTGTGGAATAAATGCCCATTTTCATGTTTATCAGAGTCTCCTTTTTAATAACCTTTTTTTTTTTTTTTTTCAGCAAGTCTCCATTCATTTGGAATATTTAACTGACACATCTCAGAATAACTAATACTGGCTAATCAAGTGATAAAAACTGCAGAGTTCTTTCATTTCAGCACCTGCATCCTTTTTGAGAGAAGTGATAAAACCCACATGGGCCTGAAAACCCACGTGTTTATGTATAAAATCCAGTTTGTTCCTAAATAACTTGATGTTTCTCACTGGTGCCCTATTTACAATGCCTGTTTTGTAAATAATCAAGGTTGAATGTATTTTTTTCTGAGAAATTAAATTCTTATTAAAGTTGGCAAATACATAATGGCTTTTCTGGTTTTCTTTAAAGGATCCCCTTTTTCACCTGGAATCGCACAGATCTGAGAGAGGAAGGGGCAGATGTCCTTTTGATGCCAACTCCTCATTCATCTCCACTTTAATTGGTAATTATCATGGCTGCGGACATCAGGTGGTAGTCATATTGATTTCGAAACTTCAGGTAGATTCTTTAGTATTTCTTCATATACATTGCTGTGTCATATCTATTTATTGGTGCTGGGAGCATGGATATTAAATTTCAAGCCATGCTCACCTGAGCCAATTTTACTCTAAAATAAGTGCAGCTGCTATGAAGTATGGACGTCTCATCCAGAAAACACAAATTGTCCCTTAATACCTGATAGAAGATATTTTGTATTATGTCATTTATTGTTCACAAAATGCAATTATGTAAATACTTTATAAAAATGTAGCTAGAGAAACTAAACTATTTTAACATATGTTAATTCTTTATGTATTAATTACTCTGTGACTTTAAGGGAACTTCTAATATTCTCTTCTAATATTCTCTTCTAATATTCTCTTGGTGCCTTTCTCTGTCTCAGTAGAATTCAGCAGAAAGTCATCTCAATTTGGAACTTCAAAGTCATTTATTTAAATTCCTGTTAATTTAAAATGTAAGCTGTAGAGGTTGACTGGCTCAAACTATGTCCACGTTGGAATAATAGAATAAGCTGGCCATGTCTGATCTGGATTTCAATTGGATTTCAATTAAATTAGACGAGATACATGAAAATCTCACTTAAATCTCAGAAAAATACTTTTTCTTTAATACAGTTTGGGATTGAAAATGGCACACCCTTATCAAATACTCCAGCACTGCTATGGTACAGACAGCTGGTTGAGTTGCCAAGTATAAAGTTGAAGAGAGCAATCCCTGACACCTCACATGGGTGCTGTCAGGAATCATTCTGTTTTCTCAGTGTTGAGAGGTTCTGATAGGTATATGGTACAGATGTACAAGCTTCTGTTATTACATTTGCAGCACTTAGAGTTATAGGCTAATATTAGGTCATCCTGTTTACAGAAAATGAAAACATGTAAAATAACAGGTAGAGATTTCCTATCCTAAATAAGTGGGTAAAACTTAAAACTCCCCACTGATGAGTAATCAGAATATCATATGCTGGATTTAGAGTTGATGCAGATGTTCCTGTATATTCTAGAGATAACACGTTCCCTGAACTTATTCCAGACAGTTGATTCTGATGGGCCTTGCATCCCACTCTCCACAGTCCCCCGTCTCAGTAATGGTACTCAGGTCCAAATAAGTAGAGCTTTTATATATACGTATATTTATTTGTATAACAAAAATCTTACGTTAGCTCTAAACAGTAGGGAAAGTTTGATTTACTTCAGCTTCATAATTTGAAAGTGCTTTAAGATGAGAATTTCACGTAGTGATTAGTTCTTTAGGAGCTTGAATAAAGAGATATTTTTAAAGAATATAAGATTTTAAAGAAAATACTGTGATATTCTGAGTTCCTCTACTCACTCGTGTATGGGTGTGTGTAAACACAATATGAGGAGGGGAGATTTTAAATATGGGAATTGAGTTGCTTAAGTCAGTTTGGACTTAGTAGGAATCAAAACCTTAAGAATGCCACTTTTGGAGAATGCCAGATTCATAAATGTTAGAAATTCGTGGTAGATTGGCAGCATATGAGTTAAAATACATGCATTTGATAGACTCATACAATTTTTTTCTAATGTTTTTAGTGATTTTTGTAACTTCATAGATTTAAGATTTGAATATGTCTGGAAGAAAGAGACTGTCTTATCATCTTTCTTTTACCATACAATATATTGCACAGAAAAGGCCTCCTTTAAATATCGACTGAATGAAATACTCACTGAGCTTCCTAAACAAACAAACCAAAAATAAATTTGAGGATGTTATTCACAAGAATATTATAAAAGGTATTGAAAGTCAAAATTACGCAGTAAACGCTACTTCTCTAGTAAAATCCTAAGAAGATTGGAAGAGAACACCATTTATTTTTAACATTTATTTTAATGGTTAAAAGTAATTTTTTTTAGCCACTCACCACTCAGCCTCCTTGTAGCTTGTTTTTGCATGAAACCAGGAATTTGAAACTGAATTTTTTTAAGAGGGGAAATATTACTAGAGGGACGTTTCCAAGTGAATTTCATTGAACTTCCAAATCGAATTACACTATGCTAAAATATGAAGTGCTTGCCATCTGGGTGACTGTTTCGCTTATTCAGAAAAGAAATCAAATCATAAGAGCCCTCCAAGCTAAACACAAAAGTTATAGAATAATCCCTCCAAAGAGAAGAAATAAAAATATAATTCTTCTCATTTATCCACTAGCTTTCATCCCAAAGTACCTTTGAGAGATCATTCACTCACTGTGGATATGCAGCGGCCACTGGGATGGAAATCTGATAACCTATGTGAGCCAGCAACTCTTTAAAAGACAGGAAGTAGAAATAATTCACCCAATTGAAAAAGCAGCAGGAATTTGGACTGGAAAAAATGGAGCTACCTGAGTTGGAATTTGGCAGGCTTGGTGCAGCTTACTCTGACAGGAAAAGAATGCATTAATGTGGTATTTTATGACCGCACATGTTCTCTGCTGATGGGTTAGGACAGGACTCCAGCAAAAAGGTGACCATCTTTAGACCATTTCTGCTTCTTTGCTTCTTTGTTAATTATAGGTCACACTTAACTTTTAATACCTGTTCACATTAAGATTCACTTTCATCATTAAAAAAAAAAACCCTCAACTTTGTAACAATACTCATACAACTAACAAGGCCCCCAAAGAAAAAAACATGCTCACAAATCTGAGAATTTCTTATAATATCTTAACTTTAGATACAAGTTTCATTTTATTTAACTTAAATTCAGTTGGCTTAAGATCACATGGAGTAAAAGCTTACTGAAAAACTTAAGTAAGGAATAAATATTATTTGTTAGGTGAAAGACAGGTTAATGAACACTTTTATTAAATTTATAGTCTAATTTAGAATGGAAATGTTAGTAACTGGCAATGATTCTGTGTGAAACAAGATTTAAGGAGTAAAACAAGCCTCTTTATTGAGCTATGTTCTATATGTTCAGAAACCAATCAAAATGAAGTCATACATTAATTAGGTTTGCTCTTTAAATGTCACTTTGTATTAACAGAATTTATCTTGGTGGTGTATAAATTCATATCACAGGTGCAATATTTCTATATGTTTAACCACACTTTCCCTCTACGGTGATTACTACTATTACATTTAAAATGGTCTTAAATAACTGGTTGAAGAAGGCAAGACATTATAATCTGGTTTTAAAAACAGTTTTTTGAAACAATGAATTACATAGTAAAATGAATTGCTGCATTACTTGTCTGTGCCTTTCAAGTCAACGAAAGATACTTAGGACTTATCTTGCCACTAAAAATTATTAGGTTTGGTGGCCGGCCAAATAAAAATTCAGGAAATATTTTCTTTATGTCATATGTCATTTTGGTCAGGAAGGAAAAGTATTAGCTGACTTTTTTGCATCAGTTTACATTTGATATAATATTGCAGTATTCTTTTTATTACGTTGATAACACCTTCAGTAACTTTGGGATTTCTTTGATACTTTGCCGACTCAATCTATTGCTACTGTTTTAAAGCATTTCATTCTGACCCAGATTTTTATTACCAGTTCTAGGTGTAATTTAATACATACCATACCTGAAGCACCTAAGGTATGCTAATGTACATGTTACTAGTGTTTGGGGGAAAACCACTCTGATTTCTCAGGTACCTTTTCACACTTTGCTTTTGAAAGTGCTAGCTTTGTTGTTAGAATTTTTAGGATACTTTCAAGTTAAAGACTTACTGAATTTTATATCAACAAATAACCATGAATGAGGTATTTCATGGTCACCAAAATTTTCTTTCTGCGCTTTTCATGTCTTATGTTACGTTTTACAGCAAATAAAACTACAGAAGTTTACAGCTGCTGAAATTTTGTTCCTGCACTTTTATTCATCATAATGAGACCTTTGTGAATATATCCCCTCATTACAAATTCTGTGAATTAAAGGTCAATGTTAATTGAATGAAAGGGAGTCGGAATTCATGCAGGGAAAATTTAAGTGATTATCTCAAGCTCTTAATACCGTTAAAACTTTTTTCACAAAAAAATGTTTCTATTTTATTAACTATATATTCAAGGCAGAATTACAAATGAATAGTTCTGGCACAAAATAGGACTTCATAAATATTAGAAAAATAAATGAAATCATCGAAATGAAGGTAAAATGTATGTCTTTACAATCACAACCTCTATAAACATAAGTGAATGTGCTGGCTCATTTCTTGAATTCGTCCCAACTGTGTAGAAACTTATTCCTTTTGCATATTCCTGTGCCTAAAGAATATCTGTAATTTCTTATCCAGGTTAAGAATGCTGTGCTTTCTCATTTGGCAGAATGCCAAGTATCCACATGCTGACTGTTGCTTCTGGCCATTAACTGCTAGTTGCTAAAGAGCTATTTGGATACTTGCTTATGGTTTCCTCAAAACAAACAAACAAAAAAATCAAAAAAAAGAAGAAAAAAAATGTCCTCTTCAATTCCCCATTGACATTCTCCCCCTTAGAAATCTGATTTGACCATGCTGGTATCAATGTCACTGTTTTGCCACCAAGGAAACTCACAGTACTGTCATGGATGCTAGCAAATGCAAATGAACAGATTCAGAACGCAGTTTTCTTTTTTCCTTCATATGTCAGAAACCACCTTCTTTTTTTTTTTTTTAAACATCTTTATTGGCGTATAATTGCTTTACAATGGTGTGTTAGCTTCTGCTTTATAACAAAGTGAATCAGTTATACATATACATATGTTCCCATATCTCTTCCCTCTTGCGTCTCCCTCCCTCCCACCCTCCCTATCCCACCCCTCTAGGTGGTCACAGACCACCGAGCTGATCTCCTTGTGCTATGCGGCTGCTTCCCACTAGCTATCTATTTTACGTTTGGTAGTGTATATATGTCCATGCCACTCTCTTACTTTGTCACAGCTTACCCTTCCCCCTCCCCATATCCTCAAGTCCATGCTCTAGTAAGTCTGTCTTTATTCCTGTCTTACCCCAGGTTCTTCATGACTTTTTTTTTTTTCTTAGATTCCATATAGATGTGTTAGCATACGGTATTTGTTTTTCTCTTTCTGACTTACTTCACTCTGTATGACGACTCTAGGTCCATCCACCTCACTACAAATACCTCCATTTCATTTCTTTTTATGGCTGAGTAATATTCCATTGTATATACGTGCCACATCTTCTTTATCCATTCATCCGATGATGGACACTTAGGTTGCTTCCATGTCCTGGCTATTGTAAATAGAGCTGCAATGAACATTTTGGTACATGACTCTTTTTGAATTATGGTTTTCTCAGGGTATATGCCCAATAGTGGGATTGCTGGGTCGTATGGCAGTTCTATTTGTAGTTTTTTAAGGAACCTCCATACTGTTCCCCATAGTGGCTGTATCAATTTACATTCCCACCAACAGTGCAAAAGGGTTCCCTTTTCTCCACACCCTCTCCAGCATTTATTGTTTCTAGATTTCTTGATGATGGCCATTCTGACCGGTGTGAGATGATATCTCATTGTAGTTTTGATTTGCATTTCTCTAATGATTAATGATGTTGAGCATTCTTTCATGTGTTTTTTGGCAGTCTGTATATCTTCTTTGGAGAAATGTCTATTTAGGTCTTCTGCCCATTTTTGGATTGGGTTGTTTGTTTTTTTGTTATTGAGCTGCATGAGCTGCTTGTAAATTTTGGAGGTTAATCCTTTGTCAGTTGCTTCATTTGCAAATATTTTCTCCCATTCTGAGGGTTGTCTTTTGGTCTTGAGAAACCACCTTCTTGACATTGATAGCTAATGCTAGCTATTTGCCAAAGCAAAAACAAACAGAAAGTCCAAACAACTACATAACTAATAAAAGGACCTGCTTTTCCTGATTTCTTTCAGCATCCTACACAGACCGTGAGTGTGAACTAGGAGGTTGGAACCTATGGACCATTCTCATCCATCCTCATCCTCCCAAGTGCATTTTGTTTCTCTTTGCAATTATGCATGTCATAGTCGCTCTGTGAAATAGTGCAAAAGTAGAATGATTTTCTAACAAAATGATGCAGTTCAGTTACAAAATGAGGTAGTTAAATCCATCTTTAGCCATGTCTTTTCCATGAGACGAATATGTTTCACATTATTCAGATTCGTAGACATTTGCAACATAAATAGGAGAAATCCTTGAGCAAGACTGAAGGGCATGAAAAACTGTGAATTTTTCCTACTAAACAATTAAAATCAGTATTTACAACATGGTGAGTAAAAACTCTAATCGATTAATAATACCATCTATGAACTAAGCTCTTGATAAGGTTGATAAAATATTAAGGCAATGAAGTATGTTTCACTAAAACTTCAACTGGAGTTTGTATTGTAAAAAAAGGAGTTGTGTAGAAAAGTATTTTACTTATGCATTTTAGCTTAGATTATTTACAATGGGTTTGTTTTTGTATCGCCAAGGTCAAATGATTGTTTTATTTTCTTTCCTACAAACTAGTTTGAGAGTAGACACAGTCTTCTGGGGCTGAAACTACTGGGGACAAATACTAGAAGATAGAGTCCCTGTGTTCCTGGATTAAAATTATTAAATATAGGCTTTTTGAGGAACAAAAACTCAAAGAACTCTGCTATTCATATAAATGCCAACAGTGTTTTCTTTCTTTTGATATTTTCTCCCTGAAGCATTTTCGAAAAATCAGAATCTTATCCTGAGGTGCTTTTTTTAATTGCATTTCATAGTTTTTTTAAATATGAACACTAAAAGTTTTAGATTTATTCACTTGTTAATTAACTCATTATGCCATTCTTTGATTCAACAAATGCTTATTGAGCATTTTCTGTATTCCAGACACTCTACAAGATATTGGTGACAAAAGAATATAATAAGACACATCAAGAAGTCTGCATTCTAGTGAGGAATAATGTCAAACACAGGAGACAAACTATAGTAGGATGAGAAATATGATAGGCATGGGGGCTATGGTGGTACTAGGAGCTACTAAACTAACACAAGTTTGGTTAGGGAAGGCTTCATGGAGAAAGTGGGCCGTGGCCAGGTAAATGGGAGGTGAAGTGGGAAGTGGGGGGAGGTGCAGAATTGCAGGCAAAGAACATACAAACCAAAAAAAAGGGCAGCAGAGAGAACAGAAAAGCTTGGCAACCTCAGGAAATCACTTGTACACCTCTCTGATTCTCCAAATAACCGAGGCAGTGAGATTCCAAACAGTTTTGCCCCAAACAGTAGGTTTGGGGCTGCGGGCTTAGTTTGCCAGATTTCCAGTGCAGAATTGTTTCCACCCTTCTTGTATCTGTACACAGAGACTATTGTTGAACATGACAGTGATAAGTTACATTCACCTGTCAAAATACCCTGCAGATGTGTTTTATTTTTTAATTATAACCAACTAACATTAACATAACATCAGCTACCATCGGAAACCAGTGCTATAACAATGAAACATAATATATGGCATACAAGTCAAATTGGTCATTTATATTCAGAATATCAAAATAGGTACCAGTAAACTTTATGACCAAGCTAATACATTTATTAAATATCATATCTGCATAGACATAGAAAACTAAAAATTTGAGTAGTTCTGTTCTTATCATTGAAAATCTAAAACATATTTTACTATTTGTATGAAATTTTTTTTTAATCTGTGAAAATATGAATTATCCAGATATTATTTTTTGCTCTATACAATACCAAAATATTGATTCACAAATTGTCTCTATACCAAATAGCTATAATTTTAAAGTTTTCAACTAGAAACTATGTATTTGCCAAAAATAGTATCAATTATAATAATGTTGATTATTTTTGCTCATTTAATTACTATTAGTTAACTTTGTGCCTAAAGCTTTATTCTCATTTATTATTTTTCATTAAAGTGTTTATTTTTTCTTAGGAAAGGATTTTACCAAACATCATTATTATCTATTACTATAAATTTATTTTGTTCTTCACACTGATAATAAAATATGAAAGGAGAATCTTTCCCTTCTGAGGAAGATCTAATGTTTCCAACACAAACACGTTTGGTTCAGTTTACATAGCATATAGTTTTTAGCACCTGTCTAGTAGCTTCTTCAAAGTTTAAGTCATACAGTTCATATTGTATTATTTGAATTGTTCACAAACCATTTTCTTTTATCTGGATACAAAAAGGGAAACTGGGTAAAATTGGTACTATATCATCTTTTCCTTTTTGCAGATAACCTGCCCTGGATGTACATTATTTGGTATCATATGGCTCCATCTAGTGGCTGCAAGGGGAACTTTTTTGTTAAATTTGTTAAATTTGTAGAACTGATTACAAGTAGAACTTGGAAACAGTGTTCAAATTGGGATAAGTGCAAGAAAATTGATGTGAACTAAAATAAAGATTATTTTTCCAAAGTAATATTTTCATATATAAAAGTTCTGTAAATATTTTAGGAAATTGAATTACATTAAATATTAAAAACTTAAGAAATATAAAACTGTCATGATTTTAAAGAAATCTTTTTTTTGTACCCATTATGAATTAAACATTCAGTCCAGTCCATATTAGAAAAATAAGTTCTGTTTAGGACAGTTTTACAAAATGGCCTTTTTATTTTATTACTGTATTTTATTGAAGTATAGTTGATTTACATATATATATTCTTTTTCAGATTCTTTTCCATTATAGGTTATTACAAGATATTGATAATAGTTCCCTGTGCTATACAGTAGATCCTGTTGTTTATCCATTTTATGTATAGTATTATGTATCTATTAATCCCAGATTCCCAATTTATTCTACCCCTCCCTTTCTCCTTTGGTAACCATAAGTTTGTTTTCTATGTCTGTGAGTCTATTTCTGTTTTGTGAATAAGTTCATTTGTATCATTTTTTTTTAGATTCCACATGTAAGTGATAACACATGATATTTGTCTTTCTGTGTCTGACTTACTTCAATTAGCATGAAAATCTCTAGGTCCATCCATGTAAGATGGCCTTTATATTTTTATGGAAACTATAACCAAGTACAATAGTTTTTTTAAATTTCAGAACAACCCTTGCTCTGGTGGTTCAGTAGTCAACTAACTCTTTTGTGCGTGAACTCGTTCATTTCTGCCATAGAGTTGATGATCTCCAAAGCCTTTTAATGAATTCAACATGACTCTCTTTTATCTATGTTCAAGTAGTACGGATTGAACCCCACATATGGTTTATATCCCTAACCACTGAATACATTTTATCCCAAAATACTCTTTTTCCACATGGATATAAAACTTCTGGTGAAGACAGCGCTGAATGAATTTGATACAAATTATGTTGTTCTTCCCCCCTTCTAGTTTCAAAGAATATGCTTAAATAAGAGTTCTGATATAACTCTTCTCTACCAAATTTTATTTTCTTAAGTCCAGATATAAAGCATCTTTATTTTTTAGTTTTTGTTATTTTCCTTATCATATTTCTCATTCAGCATGCATTGAATATACAGGATGAACTCAACAAATACAGCTCCTTTTTTAATTTGTTGTCTTGAAAATTTTCAAATACAAAGAAAAATTGAAAGAGAAGTAAAAATTTATAGCATTTACGTTGGCCCACCAACTGTTAATATTCTACCACATTTGCCTCTGTCTCTCCTGTCTGTCTCTCTCTTTCTCACTTATATAATATATATAGTTTAAAAGTTAATTCCTTTGCGAAAGACCTGGATTTTATTTATTTGTATCTTGTATAGTTTTTAAATATCCATAGTGGGTTTTGTGAACCAAAAAAACCATTTATGGTTACTTGTCTTTTTGTAAATGAAGAATAGTTTATTATAGTAACATTTATCAAAACTTAGTTTTCTTGTTTTTAAATTCAATGTATATCTCACTTTTCTTTTTCTAAATCTAACAAAAGCAATTATCTTTACTTTTGAAAAATTGTTAGTTATCTCAAGGTGGAAATAAACTTCTTACAGTGATCCTATTTACAACTCAGTTGATTACTTTCTCGAATTTTAAACCATACAAATATATTTAATCTGTTCAAGTTTTTTAAAGTTTTAAAGATCTTACCTTAAAGTTGAAACAATTTTTAAATCTAATCAATAAAATTTATAAATATGACACTCAAGTTTTGTTTAATTCTGTTTAGATACTTGGTCACATTTTTATACTGTAACTTTAATAATTCTAATTCTAAAATTGAGTATACAATTAAATTTATTATATTGGAAATCCAATTAATTTGAATTCTCTTAAAAAAAGCGCTTTAAATACCACTTGGACACATATGTACACATTCCAGATTTAACAGAAAGGCATTAATACTTTGAGTATACTTTTAGTATACTCGTCTATATTTTAAAACCGGACCACAGTTAAATGACACTCATTAAGAAAATAATTTTGTCACCCTAAATTGAGGTTGCTATATCCAGTGATCTGTTGCTATCATCTGCTTCTTGGCCAGAGATTTTAGCCCAGGACAGGATTTGAGCCTCATATGCCCAGGACAATCCTTCTGGCCTCACTGAGGAGCACACCAGTTACCTTTTGTTGTCAGTTCGACGAAAGAGGACCCCAAGTTCCTGTGCTTGAGAGGTTTTGGTCTTTCTGGAGGTCTAGTTATATCATTATGTTATTTTTCTTTTTGTTAATTATTTTTTCTCTTCTTGTGAGCAATTTTAATGTCTTTCTTTCTGGCTGGCCCCAAAAATACGTTGTCATGGCTTGAGATCCTGCATACGTTTGTGTACTCCTTGGTCTGATTTAAGTCTGTGACCTTCACCACATGTTGCAGCTAACTTCATTCGTTCTGTTGACTGCCTGATTAAATTATGAACTCTTTCTGTCATTTCTGTCTAAATAAGCCACACACTTACAAATTAAATGACAACTAATTGGATTATATACAGCTTTGTCAGACTTTGTGGTTCCTGCATTAAAATCATGTTGACGGAAGCAATTTCTTACTACAAGAAGAATGTGAGTTAGCTGACTCACATATAATACCAGTACTAATACTAATACCAATACTAATACTAATACCCTGATGATATGAAGGTTAAAAGAAGTTTATTAAAATACCATAAAGCCAGGTTATTTATCAAATACTCATGTAGGCCTTAGTATATGCCAGCTACTCTTCTAAATGCTTTACTCTTAGCAACACTTCTGAGTGCTATTCCCCTATTTGTAAGTGTGGAAACTGAGGCACCGAGAGGTTAAGCAATTTGCCCAAGTTCACACATCTAGTAAGTGGCAGAGTCACAATTCAAACCCTGGCCGTCTGCCTGTACCATCTATGCTCTTAGCAGTAGTATCCGTTTCACTAGGCCGTATACACGGGAAACCTGGATATGTTTATTGTAATTGTGGTTTTATACATTGTCATCAGACCCAGAAACGAATACGGACTTATCTTATCTGATGTTTTCATGCAGGTAGTGAATTGTTTGCTGGACTCTACAGTGACTACTGGGGCAGAGACGCTGCCATTTTCAGGAGCCTGGGCCGACTGGCTCATATCCGCACTGAGCACGATGACGAGCGCCTGTTGAAAGGTAGGATTGAGGAGAAAAGCGTATGTAAATCAGAACTGAAAGCAAGTCCAGAGCTCACGGGAAACTTGCCATTTTGATAATGATAACAATACAAATGTAATTTATAGTTTTCACAAATTTCAGGGTTTTTTTCCTTAGCAATATTCCCGAACTAAAATAGTATATATGATATATGTATATCATTTTATAGCAGAGTGGATCAGCTTTATTATACAACCAGATTACCCTCATAGCAATAGTTAGAAATCAGGACTTAAATGAACAAGGCAAATATATGAAAAGTGAAAACTCCTTTCATCCAATAAGTTGCTTTGTTTTCTCTTGTCAGTTGGTATAATTTTGCATGAATTGATTGCTTTGCTTTGCTTGTTTTAATAGGATCACATTGTACTTGAGAGACAAATGAAATTCTAGGAGAATCACTAGGCATTCATTTACATAGAATCCTTTGTAAGGAATCATGTTTATATTTTGGCACATTGGTATATCTAGGGACTAAAGTCATTTTATAGTGAGTGGTTTCATTATTTTCAGCCTTTTTATTAAGCTTTAGAGTGCATAATCATTATTGGCAGCATTTTATCATTAAAATATTTGACATTCCGTATCAGTCAAAGGTCATTCCCTCAGATCCCTTTGATTACAAATACAAAAACTTAAACTGGTCTTCCATGAGCTGGACTGGTAGATAATTTATGAAGTAAAAAATAATGATAGACTTCTTTGCTAAAATATTTTACATATATTATATTGACTTTAATATATGCCTCCCATATATATATATGGGAGGAAATTTATGGAGATTATAATCATGCTGCTCCTAATCTGTTCTTCTTTGAATTCATTTCAGGTCTATAATGTATGCTATTTGAAATTGATTTATTTCCCTCCAACTCAGTTAAATTTTAAATACCCTAACATTTCTTAAAAATTGTTGATTTGCACAGAATATGGAGATAGCTACATGATTGTAATGTTTAGTACAAAATTTCAAGGTAAATATATTAACTTATTTTGTTGTAGTAGTTATTTCATTTTCTTCTATTTTTTACTTCTCTAGAACCAAAATTTGTAGGTTCATACATGATCCCTGACAATGAAGACCGAGATGACAACAAAGTGTATTTCTTTTTTACGGAGAAGGCCCTGGAAGCAGAAAACAATGCCCAGGCAATTTACACCAGAGTGGGGCGACTCTGCGTGGTGAGGACCGCCTTCCTCTCTCACTAAGCTTGCCTAACTCACAATTAATGGTCAGACCTTTGTTCATTTTATAGTAGGTTTCTACTGTAAAGTATTTTCTTCTATTCTGTTAGGCTCCCTAAAATTGGTATTTACTATCTAGTCTTCAGACTTCATATCTACTGAAAGTTTAATCTGAAAAGAGCTTTGCATTTTGTGTGATTTTCTCCATTTTCAAAGCCCTACTAAGAAATGGCCTGTAATTAGGCTATACTTCTTCCTACACAGAAGTTTGAGCTCCATTTTTTAAAGTTAATTTCACCAAAATCTTGCTAGTTTCTTTAATCCACATTCTAAATAATTTACATAAGCATGTTTCAACAATTCAGATGGTTGATTCTGTAGGAAAAACATATATAGTTTGTTGGGCATAGTCAGATAGGTTGTTTTGTGAACATTCATCACCAACTGAAGTGGCCATATATATTGAGAGAATGCTAATAGTATTATAAATGTGAAGTTATTTTGATATTTAAGAAGGTACTTGAATAAATTTAAGAAGATGTTTATATGTATGTTCAGTATATACGTATGTGTATATATATTCACATATACACACGTACGTATTTTGTGTGTGTGTGCAAATATATATGCCTGTTATGTGTATGTGTGCTTGTGTGTTTGTATTTCAAGGCTTTTTCCCTAAATAAGAAAAAGAAGTGCATGCTTCTGTACTTCTGAGATAAGCGGATTATTTATCAATAAAATAATAATAAACATTACTGTATCATAAAACTTACTACTTTATTTAGGAAAGTGTACTCTACTCTCTACTAACATTGTTTAATGCCTGGAAACTGTATTTAATGGGCCAGGGTGAAAGTACACTGACAAGGCAGAATGTGCAAACCTAAAGAAAAAGTTTATGGGGAATTGCATCTTTAATATTATTTGAAGATTATGCTCAAATTTTCATATTAAATAAAAGAAGTATAGCTCTTGCCATCTGCAGGTTTAATAATACAAAATCTGTTGTTGGTAAAAGTTCTCTGGGTACCCATTTACCTGCTTTCTGTTTTTTACAGAACGATGTAGGAGGACAGAGAATACTAGTGAACAAGTGGAGCACTTTCCTGAAAGCTAGACTGGTTTGCTCAGTACCAGGAACGAATGGAATTGATACATATTTTGATGAATTAGGTAAATATTATCGGGAGAGTTAAATTTTCCTCTTCGATATATATGCTTCTTTGTATAACCCTCATTGTTTCTAGCACATATGGAAAATTTGCTTTTTGCAGTAATTGACTTCTATCTAACTTAGAGCGAGTTTCTATTCTTTTCATCTCGGCCAGGTCCACGAATGGGACAAGGGAGTTGCGGGAACAGAAAGACCCTCTCTTGTTAGTTTAGAGTCGGCGCCTCTAGTTCCCTCCTTGAGGCCCAGCTCAAAGTCATCTTGAACAGTCATCAGTCTCACTATGTTGTGATTTGGTCATTGTCATATGACTGTATATGGAAATTTATATCTTAAAATCTATCATGGGTTCTAAACTATTTTATGTCAATGTATTTTCTTCACATGCAACGAGGGCTAAACATATTAAGTAACATAATGGTCTTTAATGTTTCAGAGGATGTTTTTTTGCTGCATACCAGAGATCATAAGAACCCAGTGATATTTGGACTCTTCAACACTACCAGGTGAGAAACTTATATGGTCAGTCAAAACATCATGAAACAAAGGAAGCCAAACCCCTTCACCGTATATGCAATTGAAAATACTATTGACCAATGTGTTATTCTCACTTTCTGTACTTTATAAGTCACCCGTTTCTCTTCGTTCTCCTGTGTTTGCAGTTGTACTTTGATGTTTAAAGCCACAATCTCAATCCAGATCCTTATTTGTTTTTGTTTGAAGTACCAGCATCCTCCTATGCTCAGTGTCCTAAGTTCTTCCCTCTCTGATCTACAACAGAATGATTTTTTTTTCCTCATACAGTTTTTAAGGTACTAGTTCTATGCTATAGAGTCTAGGATAATTCTTTCAATCATCATATACAATTGTCCAAGTCAGGCTTTCAAGGCTCTCTATCAACTATTCCCCATTCAGGATTGAAAGTTTTTCGTCTAAGTTCCCACCGACTCTGCTTTTGACAAGATAATACCTTGTCAGAATCCCAGTGTCTGCTTTCCCTGTGACTGTGATTTTATTTATCTACTTTCCCTTCTAACGCTGATTTATATCAGTTTTTCCAATACTTGTCAATTGCCATCTTCATGAAACACTCCTTGATTCCTTAATCACAGAGTGCTTGGCTCACTCTTTTACTCTGGTTGTCTTGCTCCTATGTGATTCTTAGAGAACACACATCTATGATTTACCCTCTGAGTTTTAAATTTTAAAAAGGTGCTCAAGTTTAGGGCTTATGATCTAGTATTTTTCTCTTTTATGCTTTTGTATTTTGTATCCATTGAAGAGTGCTGGAAAAATGAATCAGATATTTCATGTGTGTTGATACATGAATGAAAAAATTATTAGAATCAGTTTTGGTTGAAAGTTTATATATATAATTTCCTGAGTGTCTTTCCAAATAAGCAGAGTGGAGATGATATGGCTGGAATGAGAAATAAAGAACATACTTCAATTCTCTTGACAGGAAAAGAACGATATTACTCAGTTCCTCGTTTGCATTGCATTGGCCTTAAACTGTTCTATAGCCATGTATACCTTGTTTGTTTGGGATCTCTCCACATAGTTTTTGTTTACTTTTTCAGCAGGTAGTTTATTACGCTCACTTTGAAAAAAAAAATAATAAAGCTCTTTCAATAAGTATCCTGCTATTGTAAGGAGACCTTTTCTTCAGCACAGAAACATGGGAACAATTTTGCTATCAGTTATTCCGTGATGCGAGGAGATGTTAATGTACATTGGTAGCTATCACAGTCCCTGGAAAATCCCTAACCTCTTTTTACACTTCATCTTCTGCCTTATGCCAGTGAAGAATTTGTACACTGCATGATAAATCCATGGCTTTATATGATAAATATAAGCTATAGGATAATCAGTATAGATTTTTTTATGGGTTATAATGATCAGTTTATAAGCTGCTTTCATAAATGATAGCATAACGGATCTGTCTGAGATTTCAAAGACAAGACATTATTTTCTTCCATAATTTCAATTTTGACTGTTCAATTTATACGTAATTGTGAGAAAAAGGCTTGCCAGCTGTTACCTGACGTAAAGGTTGATATCGTAGCATGGTGATCAAAGGTTTACTGCCACGTTAGTTGGAAGACTATCTCTGGTTTTCTCACTGTTGCAGGCATTTCCAATTGCTTCAAGGTGTGTTATAAAATGTGTGAATTGCTGTTCTCAGACAGTAACATAACTGCTGTTCTACAGGTGTCTCAGAATGTAGGAAATGTTACACTTACAGAAAACTTTGCATTTTGCAAAGCACTTTCGCAAACTAATTATTTTAATTCTCACAATAAGGAGGCTACGGAAGTGTTAGAATTCATTCAGATTATGCCAAATTAAGAAATGCAGCCAGATCTTTAAAACAAATCATTCTAAAATGTCCTTTTGCAGAATCTTATGCCCCCAATAAAGCTTGCTGTAGTTAGTCAACTACTGTCTTTATCTGCAACAAGTAGAAATTTTTATCAAAAAAATAATTTCAGTTGCTAGTAGTTCTGCAGGTAAAGAATCTGAGTTTTGTAGAATGTAAGTCTTTTTCTCAAAATTAATCTGGTGCAGCCCAGTAAACCTTTCCACTGTAGCACTGTTTTCAGTGACCTGAAGGAAGGAATATACAGCAAGCTTATTAATGTTTCCGTGACCCCAAGCTAAAGAATGAAACAAAGCCCCAAATTTTCTTTAGACTTTAAATTGTTCTTCAGATCATATACACTAAGAGAAGTAGTAAAATTTGAATAAAATTTATAGCAATATTAACAGCATGGAGAATAGGAAAACACTGTCTACTTGGAAGAGAGGACAACGTACAAGGAGATAAAGCCTTCCTCAACTTGGGAATGAATCTTTAAAATATTAAGGCCAAATCTTCCTTAATAAAAAATATAAAAACACAAAAGAATCTGAAAAAGAATATGTGTGTGTATATATATATGTATATATATGTGTATATGTGTGTGTGTGTGTGTATAATTATGTTTGTGTGTATATTATATATATATATATAAAACTGAATCACTGTGCTGTACACCTGAAACTGACACAGCATTGTAAATCAACTATACTTCAATAAAAAAAATAAGATTTAACTGGAAAAAATGAAGTGACACAACTGCTTTTGTGATTCTAACAATGTCATTTTCAATTTATTATAATAAATAGGCAAAAAATGGTAAATTTTGGAGTTTCCATACTTGAAATATTGCAATAGTTAATATCTCTAGAATTTCCTATGCTTAAGAGATTGCAAGTCTTTTATCCAAAAGACTTCATCCTTATCTATGTTGTCTGCGGGGCTTGACTCGGTGACCTCCTAGTCTGTTCCAGAACAGTAACTTATCTTTTTTTTTTTTAGTAATATATTTAGAGGGCATGCTATATGTGTCTATCACATGTCCAGTATCCGGGCAGCCTTTAATGGACCATATGCACATAAGGAAGGACCTGAATACCACTGGTCACTCTATGAAGGAAAAGTCCCTTATCCAAGACCTGGTTCTGTAAGTTTAGGCATTTAACAAAGTATTCTTATTTTTTAAAGACTCTTTTAGTAATATTCTGTTCATTGTTTCAGATGCTTTACTAAATTAGCATGAAATAGTTAAATTCAACACCTAAAAATATGCTTGATTACTTGCAAGGTAAAGAAATATTACTTCTTACATCAAGATGTATGCTTGTTATTTAATGAAAAGAATATAATCTAGCATTATAGACTATATATTATTGTTGATATTTTAGCTATCTATGTAGGTCTCACTAAAATTTTATTTTTAAGGGTACTGGTGAATACAGAAATATCCAGTGAAATGAGCATCATATTCCTCTCAGCCTCTTCAGAAGAATTAGTGCCACATGTGATTTCCAAGCAAGAGAATGTTACCAAATTTTTATATTATAATATTTGAGTCAGGCTCTCAGTTCCCTAGGCCAAATTTTCTCCCTACTTCTCACTTTAACATGTCAAGAGGAAGCTTTTTCTCTGGCTCTTCAGAATTCTGAGCACCCCATTTGCCATCCTTGCTAGCCTTCTGGAAGAAAAGTGACAATACAGCTGTTTGCTAGAGAATAAGAAGTTCCACCATTTGCCTCTTAACTGATACTACTAAGATTCTCCCTAACTAGCCATTCAAACTTTGTGCTTTTAATTGCACACATGATGATGATTATGATGAGGATGATTTTGTATCATATGTCCCGTACACAACTAGGTTGGGAAAGTGTAGCATCAATTGTATCTGCTGTCCATGGAGAACAAATACGGAACTTGTCATGCAAGTCACAGTCTACACTATTATGAGCAGCTGGTGAAAACCCAACACTAGGCTGATTCCACAAGTGCTTGCACGTCGAGTAGAAACCATTTTTGCAGAGCCCAAATTCAAAGTGGAAACAAAGCTTACCTACATTAACAAGTGTAAGGCTTTACCATTACAATCACTCTCTCTCACTAGCTTAGAATTATTACTTACAGTAAGACATAAAGTATATTTTATTTCACTCTATTGATTGAAATTACAATTTAAATGGAGAAAACCCACTCCTGTGGCTTTGCTGGAAATGCTTCTTGAAACCACATGGTATTAAAGGAGATTTGGAGGAAGTGACTGGTTACTGAACTGCTTCCGGGCTGGTCCACAGTGTTTCCAATTATAGATCATGAAAGTACACTCAAGTGAAAAATTCATGCGAAATTGAGAAATATGGCCCAAATTTTTAAAACAAACCATTAAAAATGCCCTCTTTGCAGAATCTGATTACTAAACTACTGTATTTATACTCTGAAGTGGAAAATTTTTATCAAGGTCATCATTGCAATTGCTGCTGGTTCTGGAGGAAAATATGTGAAATGAGGGAGCGCTTAATAACAAGCATGAATCAACGCAGTTAAAGGTATTCCAAGAAGTAACTTAGGTACTGTTGAACATTTATTTTTAGAGTCAGTGATTTAAGAATTGAGACACATTATGGCAAATATTTCTGGTTTTCTCAATTTATTGTGTCTAATTCATACAAAAATAATATAAATTCATACAGATTACAGTAGAACAGAGAGGGTTTTTTCCTTATTTAACAATGATGGAATTTGAGTAGGTTTCAGTGTTACAGCACTAAAATTCTGTAGTCAGTGAGCCAATTGGAACCATCACCAATCATAGTATCAATAACGGGAAAGCTATTGTGCAGTTGTGATTCTTAATTTGGGGGGAAGATTTAGCACAATAAAGAGTCTCTTTGTTTTGCTATAAACAATATATTGTTCATAGCAAATTAAAATTTAATTTACAAATATGAAAAATAAATTTGAGAAGCAGGAAAAATAATTAGAATATTTATAATGTTATATGTTTGTATTACCTCTAGACTATACCAATATTACACATACTTTACTTTTTCAGGATTTCACTACTATCTGTCTATTTCTACTGCTGCATGTTTGAAATAATTCAGTCTCTCTATGCAATTTTTAATGCAGATTTTATTTCTGTAATGAAGAATATATGGTTACTAAATATTGCTAAATGCACAGTTGATTAACTGAACATACCCAGTTTTTGTAATTTTTTTTCATAATTGAGTATAAATTTGCTCTTTAGATTTCAGGGGAAAAAAATTCATCCGTTTGTATTTCAGTGTGCCAGCAAAGTGAATGGAGGGAGGTACGGAACCACCAAAGACTACCCTGATGATGCCATCAGATTTGCAAGAAGCCATCCACTTATGTACCAGCCCATAAAACCTGCCCATAAAAAACCAATACTGGTGAAAACAGATGGAAAGTATAACCTGAAGCAAATAGCAGTGGATCGAGTGGAAGCCGAGGATGGCCAATATGATGTCTTGTTCATTGGGACAGGTAAAGAGATTAGAGACTACTCAGAGAGACATTTAAATTGAACCTTAAAATCAATAACATTATTACATTAAAAAAACCCCACCTATCAACAAAACCCTGGTTGACCCACATCGGCTCATTTACATACTACCTGTCTACTGCAATGGAAGAGAAGATTTGGAGCAGTTACAGCACATAATTCCTGATACATGGTCAATACTTAATACATTTGAACAAATGAATACATAAAGGAACGAGTAATTGATGTTAACGAACAATGAATAAACAATGTTGGTTCCAAAAAGAACTCATAGAGGAAGTAGGGTGCCATACAAGGATAGTTCTCCTATTACTCCCCCAGGTCCACTGCTACCTTTGGCTGTTCAACAAGGTCTCAAGATTTTTCAGTCTTTAGGTGAGGTTTAGGTAATTTCACCTAAATCTGTAATCTCAACTATGCTTATCAGGTCCCGTCAGAAGTCAACCATGCATAGCAAACAAGACAAGTGTTACACATAATGGAGATAAAATTTTAGACCAAAGCTATAATATCCTGCATTAATAAAGTGTAATAAATATGCTAAAAGTGAATATTTCAAATAAATTTGTAATTTCAGTTAATGCTATACATTAGATCTAGCTTGTGGAAGAGAACTTGGAATCTTTTAGCGTCCAGGGTAATATGTATCAAATTCTGTCAAGTACTTTAAAATTATATAGTCATTTAAAGGATCTTTGAAATGATCATTTCTTTTTTTTTCATATGCATCATAGTAATTGCTACAGCAGATCCTATTTAGAAGAGGAAACAGTCTACCATACTTAACTTTAATCATTGACATATTCTAAAGAGACATTGCATATGCCCAAATCAGGAATTGGGATATAGTATTAATATTGGTGCTTGAGCTTTTCCAGTCATGCTTTCTGAAAAATCAAAGATTTAAGTAAGGAGATATTAATCCGATTTCCAGAAATTGATCTCTGGTGCAGGCTGTATTTTATTCATTTATTTTAGGAGGTTAGTAATGTGCTCTACACTGTGGGTTCAAGATTAACAAAGCATCAGATTTCTTTAACAAAGTTAAAGTTACCTGGCCATGAATTCACTTATAGTGATATCCAACAGAGTTAAAAAAAAAAAAAAAGAATTCCATAAGCAAGAGTAATATTTGATAAAATTAATCATAGAAAAAAGTATGTTATTTTTAAATGAGAAGTCATATATAAGTCCAAGGATGTTTTCAGAAATACTTTTTTATTAGATTGACCAAAGCTATTTGAGAGAATTCCAGAAATATCAGGTATATACTTACACTTTCTTGTAACCTATGTTTAACTTAAAGATATTGTTATATTGAACCACAGTTTTTCAGCACAAAGAGCATATTTGATAAATGTGTGATGAGTACAGCATTGGAAAATCCCACAAAATAGTTATTTTTCCCCAAATTTATCAGACACTTGCTTTAATGCTATATAGACCTTATTGCAAAATCACTGGTTGCAAATTGATAATTTGAGTTTCATCTTTGCCTTTTACTCTATATAATAATTGTGGGATATTTATAATGTGTGCTTGATATGATAATTTTTGTTCCTTTTAATGTATGATACAGGTAATTGTTATTAGTTTCATTTTAATCAAATTTTATTAACCCAACCGCAAGATTTCATAATTTTTAAACAAATTGCTTAAATACCATAGAAACTCTTGGATCAGAACCTCCAACATGCTTTTTTTCCCTAAGTTATTTCTAGCCACTACACCAAATCTTTCTTACAAGCAAATTAGTGTCTTATTAAATTTTTCATTGGAAATAATAAGCTCAGAATATCAGGAATAATAAAAATAATGTGGAGTTTTAAAAGGTGAATATAAATTTATAAAATTATTGATAATTATGGAAGCTAAATGGTTTGTACAGGAGGACTCATTATACTATTCTCTCAATAGTGTATGCTTGAAATTTTTATTAAAAGTGTATATAACCAAATTTGTGGTTACTGGAGGTGAGGGGTGGGAGAATTGGATGAAGGTTGTCAAAGATACATACTTCCAGTTATGAGATAAATATGTACTAAGGATATAATGTACACCATGATTAATATAATTAACAGTGCTGTATGTTATACGTGAAACTTTTTAAGAGAGTAAATTCCAGGAGTTCTCATCACAAGGAAAAAAATTCTTTTTATTTTGTGTCTATATGAGATGATTGATGTTCACTTATTGTGATAATCATTTCATGATGTATGTAAGTCAAATAATTATGCTGTATGTCTTAAACTTATACAGTGCTGTATGTCAATTATATCTCATTAAAACTGGAAGGAAAAAATAAAAGTATATATAGATATAAACATATTCTATCTATATGCCTATCTATCTATATATATCTATATATCTATATATATATCTATATATCTATATATATAGATATATATATATATATACATATAAAAATTTCCATAGTGTGTTGCTTGGAAGGTTCCATAAGATTAAAGGTATAGTTTCTTACAGGGAAGGTAGCTTTAGGTAAAAAATTTTCTTTTATCATACATCACAGAAGAAGCTAGAATAATTTGCCATCTGTCTTATACTTCATTAATTCCAAAAGACATTTTGATTTCTGAACCTTTAACTGGATTTTTGAATCAAATTTTTGAAACAATGAATATGAATATATAAGTAGTCATATTGTTTGCAATAGCAATTAGTAAATGTTTTGTACATCTAGATTTCAAATCTTATTTGAATTTATAGTCTCTCCATGGTTTTTACTTGTTTGAAAACCAGATTGTGACAAAGCTTCTAGTTTATCTCTTTTGTTTTCTCACAGATAATGGAATCGTGCTGAAAGTAATCACGATTTATAACCAAGAAACAGAATCAATGGAAGAAGTAATTCTAGAAGAACTTCAGATATTCAAGGTATTTTTAGTAAAAAATATAGCCAACATTTATGTATTACAGACAGTTGCAAGTGAGTTATAAATAGGAAAAACATTACGTCAGTTTTTTTCTAACAGGTATATTGTGAATTCAGAATGAATTGAAGAATGATTTAAAATTCTGATACATCTATTTGATTGTCATAGACTGTTCAGACGAAGAGGCCAGTATTTACCGAGCATGAAAAGAATTTCATTGTATGAACTGTAACATAAAGAAAAGACACTTATCCCACAAATGAATTCTAGAATCATTATTGCAATGTATCATCTTGAGCAAATTTACTATCGATATAGACAGTTAAAAAATAGCAGTAGATTTCATGTTGTGGACTTTGTGGTATGGTAAGTAGACTGCTTTTTTATGGCATGCGGTTTACACAGAGAATTTACTAAAAGAGAGAAAACTACAAAACGATAATGGAAAGATTAGACATGACACAAACAATTGTACATATTCACAGACAGACAGACACAAACACACACACAGAGTAAGTCTCAACATTTGTGGCACTTACCGTCTTTGAAGTCACCCTGAACGCTGAATTAATTAGTAATCATTGCTCCTAGGGGAGCTATAAGGTTAGGTTCCTGAGAGTCTCTAGTCACGACATTTTTGTCAACTTTTCGATACATAATCTTGTTTTATGTGTGTTTCTGTTTAAAGACACCTTAGTTAGTATACATAGTTGATTATTTAACATTGAACTTACGGCTAACAGCACTATAACTAATGCCTTGAACAAGGCTTATTTAAAACATGTTTTCTTCATAAGGCACATCACAGTCTTTTGGAGCTTAGGAACACGAGACAACACTTCAGCACTATGCTTAGGGGCCTTTTAATCAGCACAATCACTAACAAAAAGCACAACAGTATGAAAATGGGGCACTAAATAGACCATGAAAAGGATACCTGTTTACAATATGAGAGCTGAAACAAGAAGGCAGGGTGTCACCTTGAACGACGTCATCTGGGAATGTACACGTTGGGCAACTCAGAGCTTTTGCCATTCTGAGCACACACATGTCTGTGAATGACTGCGAAACACCACAAGTATTGATATTGGAGTTACAAATAAATTTTGGCAAGTAAGCAAATGTGCAAGAACACAATCTGCAAGTAATGAAGATTGTGTATGTAGGTGATGAATGTATATGAAAACATTTTTGATGAGAAACAGTGTATTTCACGTTGGCTCTTCTGGAGATTAGATTCCCCATAGCTATGCACAAAGTTAACCACATTCTTATCTCAACCAGAGCAGCTATGCTTTTGTTTATTTTGCGTATTGGACCTCTGTAAGATTTCATTTCACATTAGGAATCATAGCTCTCATATTAACCACATTCATCACAATGTCTTGTTCATATAAACCCTTAAGAAACATTGTGTTCTGAATGAATAAATGCATGCCTGCATAAATGGTTCTGTAGTTTAAAATATTTTAAAAGATTTAATAGAGAGGATCAGTTTTTCTCTTTCAAAAAATAATTGTTTGAAGGGTAATTATCCACAGAGCGGATCCCATTTGCCTATGGCTTCTCCACTTGCAGAATTGACTGAGTTTGTGGTGTCCTTAGAGACACTGTCGTCTCAGTCACCGTCCCTAGAATTGCACATAGGCTCTCAAACTATCGTGTAGATTCATCCTTCCTCTGGTGCAATTCTAGGACAGTGATGATGACAGTGCATCTTTTTCAAAGCGTTCTGGGTTCATGGAGATTGAACTCTAACAGAAAAGTATTTTGTTTAGGCCTGGGTTAAAACAATGAAAGATCACATGGTTTATTGGCAATAAGACCTATTCAAAGACGTAAGTGTTTTACTTCTAATGGTTCAACTTTCTTTATAAGAAAGAACACTCTGACTTCATTATTTTATTTAAGGATATTTGAGTTTCCAGAGCATGAGTAATATTCAAATGCAAACACAAAAATTGTAATCCAGAGACAAACTATAAGATGCTTAGATTATTCACTACTTTTCTCATCCACATTTTGTCCTACTCTACTAGAAAATATTTTTTAAAAGAAGGCTATATTTTATTTAAGTGTATTTTCCTTTTGATTTACTAAAATGAAAGCTGTAGACTGCTTGGCAGGAAACAACTCACTTACCTAGTATGATTTCAGGTAATTTATAACCACACTAAGGTATGTTTCTATATTTTTATTCCTAAAAAGGAAACATATTTTTTTAATTTTTCAGGATCCAGTTCCTATTATTTCTATGGAGATTTCATCAAAGAGAGTAAGTTGTGTGTGTGTGTTCTATATATCAGATAAGGTCAAAGGATAGAAAGCTTAAGTATGTGTGCTTATATATTAACAAGTTACAGTTTTATTCTGACAAAAATACATAGTGGTTTACAGGTAATAGATTTCTGCATTTTCTGTTTTTAGAAAGGTAGACAAGAGTAGGTTTACCTCTACAACCATGATAGGACCTTATTCCATGATTTTTTTTTTTGGTAATGTTTTTGCAAAAAACAATGGTAATGATGGTAATACAAAAGAGTGTACAATGAAACACAAACCTCTTTTCTACTTTACTGGAACCAGCTTCTGGTGTAAATTTCTTCAGAAGTAGTTGTTGCATATATTGCCTCGTTTATTTATAAATAACCTTTTATGTTTAGGCAAATGGGAACATGTGATGTTGATTGTTCTGCTACGTCTACTTTTTACTTAATAACATATCTTACAGTTTATTTCACATCATTCTATATATATCTACATCACTTTTCTACATGTTATATGTCAATGTGCACTGTTGGTGGGAATGTAAATTGGTGCAGCCACTATGGAAAACAGTATGGAGGTTCCTCAAAAAATTAAAAATAGAACTGCCATATGATCTAGCAATTCTACTTCTGGGTATTTATCCAAAGGAAACAAAAACACTAACTCAAGAAGGTATATGCACCCCCATGTTCATTGAAGGATTGTTTACAATAGCCAAGACATGGAAATGAACTAAGTGTCCATCTATGAATGACTGGATAAATCAATTATATACACACACACACACACACACACACACACCCACATACATATATACATACATATATACACACACAATGGAGTATTATTCAGCCATAAAAAAGGAAGAAATCCTCCCATTTGTGACAACATGAATAAAACTTAAGGGCATTGTGCTAAGTGAAATAAGTCGGAGAAAGACAAATACCATATAATCTCACTTATATGTGAACTACTGGCAAACAACAACAGCAGCAACAAAAACAAGCTCATAGATACAGAGAGCAGATTGGTAGTTACCAGAGGCAGGGGCTGGGTGAAATGGGTGAAGGTTATCAAAAGGTACAAACTTTTAGTTATAAAATAGGTAAGTCCCGGTGATATAATGTACAGCATGGTGATTATAGTTAACAATACTGTATTGTGTATTTGAAAGCTGCTAAGAGAGTAGATCTTAAAAGTTTTCATCACAAAAAAAATTTGTAGATTTGTAGTGTGTGATGAGGGCGGTGAAGTAGACTGATTGTGATCATTTCACAATATATACAAATATCGAATCATTATGTTGTACAGCTGAAACTAATATAATGTTATATGTCATTTGTATCTCAATTAAAAATGCAAAAAAGACCATTTACTTTTCCAGTCTCCTACTGGACATTCCTATAGATCTTTTAAAAAGACCTACAATGTTAGATGACGAAAGACTCTACTTAAATAATGAATAAAATAGTCGACTTCTTGAGATTTTTTGTCAGCCTAACTCTAGCAATTTTATTACTCATGCATCCAAGCCTGTAAAAGTATTTCAGATCTTGGAGAAAATGAAAGTATCGGTGTTCCATTATCCGTCTTGAGTAACTGCACTCATTTAAGTGAGTATCCACAGAGGCTCTTGTGTAGGAATGTGAAAATCCAGGTGTAAGAGCTCAGTGAGAATTCTGTCCATTTCTACCAGTGGCCTCTCTCTTCCTTGATGTCTGTAGCAACAGCTCTATATTGGATCTGCTTCTGCCGTGGCCCAAGTCAGATTCCATCAGTGTGACATGTATGGAAGTGCTTGTGCAGACTGCTGCTTGGCTCGAGACCCTTACTGCGCCTGGGATGGCATATCCTGCTCCCGGTATTACCCAACAAGCACACATGCAAAACGGTGAGACAGAGTCTTCCATGGAATCTTTCGCTGATTTAGAGAAACAAACCTAACACTATTTTCTTTTCTTTTTGTACCCATTCCATGAAAATAACCATGGTTTTTTTTTGCTTGTTTGTTTCTTTTTAGTGATTTTTCATTTATTCCAAAGTAACTTTGTTTTTTTTGTTTTTATATTGGAGTATAGTGATTTACAATGTTGTGTTTATTTCAGGTGTACAGCAACTTGATTCAGGTGTACATAGACTTTAGGTATATCTATTCTTTTTCAGATTCCTTTCCCATATAGGTTATTACAGAGCATTGAGTAGAGTTCCCTGTGCTATACAGTAGGTCCTTGTTGATTATCTATTTTATATATAGTAATGTTTATACGTTAATCCCAACCTCCTAATCATCATAGTCCTATTTTGTTCATAATATAAGTTTTGAAAACTCCACATTTTACTGAAAAATAACTCCCATTAATTATTGTGTAGAGCCTGGGCTGAGCAGGCTGCCGGGGTTTTATTTTTCCTCCGGGTTTGAATCAGCTCTTCCCCCTCCTGAAACTTTTGCTGCAAGACATCAAACCAGTTTAGATAAACGTAAAATGTGGAAATGGCTAGCCACCCCACACATGAGGAATTCAAAGACTTAAAAGGAAAATAAATAAATAAATTCTAAAATACATCCTGCATTTGCCCTGTGTCCTCCCGACCAGCTGGTCTTCATTTATTTCATTTTGAAAGTGAATATTTTAACTCCTAGGCAAATGCATGACCTGTATAATTAATGAAATGTGTGATTTAATTCAACACAAATGAAAGGTACTTAAAGACCTCCAAACTCTAATATCTACAATTCAGTGGGGTCATTGCCACTTGTTAGAGGAGGTAAATCCTGGGATTCTTTGAACAGGAGACCTTGAGGTACAGAAAGTATTTTAAAGAATAAGGATCTTTCTTCACTCAAGTCAGAAGAAATTGTGCATTCTTTGGGGAGAAAAATAAGGGAAAATATTTTTATTATAGAATAAGCAATTATCTTTTTCACTTGATAAAGTGACTAAAGATAATATAAAGCAAAAATATAGACTCATATACAGTTTCCCTACTGAAAAGCAACTTTTATTAATTTCATTTACTCTTGCTCTTTCACTTTGGGCTACTTTTCTTTAAACCTTTTTCAAAATCGAATTTAATCTAATTTAATACAGTTGTTATTTTTCTAAGTTTACATGTATAGTAGAATCTCATTTTTAAAAAAACTTAGTCACTAATTCAAATTTTTGTTAATTTGACCTTAGCTAAGTTAACATTCCATTGAGTGTTTAAAGGTATACTAAGCAGATAGTAAAAAGATGCTTTGAGAGGGCATTTGTGATCTTTATAATTTACCAACTGTATTAAAGAATAGAGTGAGTTAATTGATTTTGTACAAATGCTTATTGATAGTTGAAAGCAATTCTTGAGGAATATAGCCATGTTATTAATTGAAAATATTGTTTTATGATTTATTCACTCATTAAGCCAGTTTCTGTACTGTGTTCAAGGGGTATGAAGAAACAATCACAGCCCCCTGTCTGTAGGAAATCAGAACCTGAAGTGGAGAATGGAATTGTAAATAAGGATGATAGCTCACCACTAAGCACTTAGTATGTGTAAGGTACTGGACTAAGTGCAATACACATAACACATTATTTAATTCTCAAAAGAACCCAACCTTTGAGCTCAGTCTTAAAGGTAGAGATATAAGGAGATTCCAGCTAAAGAGAATTAATTGTTTGTACAGAGGCACAGAATGTTCTGGGAAAGCCGTGTAGTTCCATAGGTTAGGAGTGAAGTGGTAGGATCTAAGGGCAGAAAGGTAGTTTTACCAAAAGTGACAAAATTATTTACCCTATTGTTTTTAGCAACAATCAATATGTTTACAAGCCTTGCATCAAATACTTCCGAATAGCAAGGTTTTGTATTAGGCATGCAAGAGCGTTGAAGAATTTTAACTGAGCAGTTTCCATAGGTAAGTATGTCTTGGTATACAGTGCATCTTGTAAGATTGTACATGCACAAGTTTGTAAGATAGTATTTAAAAGGGTGGACAAAAAGAGTTATTTAGAAAAAGTTAAATGAATGGGCAAAATCATAGACAGGAAGGAGTGAGATGCTGGAGTCAGGAGCCATACTCAAGTGAATTAGTTCAGTTCGGTGACATGTAATGCAGATCTTCCAGTAGCGTCACTCTTGTGAACCGTCACCCACCCCTGGAGGAGAACTTTTTGGATAAGTTCCAGACATAAAGGGAAAATAGTTTGCTTTTATAGCAGATCGTTTTTGCTTCAGATCTGACTAGCAGCAGAAATTGAAAACTGGTCATTAAAATAAATACTCTTCTGTTCACGGAGTGAAAATGAGTCAACAGAGGAAAAACATTACTTCGCAATTCAAACCACTTGTTTAAAATAGTCTTCCAAAATACACTATAATTTCTAGAGCTAGGTCTTTTTCTTCCCCCTTGCTCTTGTATTCTGTCTATTTCCAGCATTCTCTTTAAAAGTTTCCAAGAGGCAAGAGATATAAGAAAAATATGCGACTTTGAGAATAAAAGACAACTTTGCTTGACCTTTCTAAAACTCTTGCTTTTAATACACTCTTTTTTTAAATGCTGAAGTAAAGAACAGCTATTTTAGGATAGTATAAAATGAACTGAAGCTTTATTGGAGAATGTGATATCTTTCTTTTTAAATGCATGTTTCCAGTGATTTCAAACAAAATTTTTGTACATCTATCCACAGTGCTTATCTAGTATTAGCTGATTGTAGTTCCCTTTATTCTCACATCATCTGTATAATAAATATGATACAATATCATTTCTGCAAAGCGGAACCTATTTCCCATTTCACTGATTTATTCCTGTTCCATTATTCATTATTGCTCAGCAGGCTTG
Organism: Eschrichtius robustus; assembly: GCF_028021215.1. Taxonomy (NCBI): domain Eukaryota; kingdom Metazoa; phylum Chordata; class Mammalia; order Artiodactyla; family Eschrichtiidae; genus Eschrichtius; species Eschrichtius robustus. Next base: position 49,519,918 of record NC_090831.1, on the reverse strand, counting down.
GGATTCCCAATACCAAAGCAATACTCAATGAAGTGAGGAATTAACGACAGCCTTTTATTCTCATCTAGAGCTGCTATCAGTTGTATAATAGATGTTAACGCTAGTATAAAATAATATAGAGGCATAAAACTTTTAAATTTTGCTCCTTACTTTTCTGTCAATGTTTATTTTCAGTTTAGCTCAGTAGAATGATCCATGTGGCAGTTTTAATCTTAACTTTGTAAAATCTCAGGTCTTTAGGTCAGGTTTTCTAATCAACAGTCTATCTTTTTTTAAACATGCTTTTGCACAGAGGTCATAATCCTAAAAATCGATTGGAAATATTCATCTGTCCTAGCTTTCAATATAGGGAAATACTTCAATTGTTGTTTAAGTATTGAGTTCTTAACTAGGATCTGAACTCATGTGTGAGAAAGCACTCCATCTCTTGAAATAACGTTCCAATATCACTATTTGGTGACCATGAGGAAAACCTAGAATGAAAAAAAAAAAAAAAAATTGAGAGTGGAATTTAGGGGTCATTTAGCCCAACTTTATTTTACCAAGGAGGACACACGGAACCAGGAAAGGCGAGGGTTATGTATAAGTTCCTGCAGCACATGAGTGGTGCCATTGGGATTTGAATCTGGTTCCCTTTTCCAGATTTGATCATTGCATATGATTAAAGCATCTCTTTATCACTCTGGAAGTCTCACCAATTTCCCTCTGGGGTAAAACTTCTGTTTTGCCTTCTGGTTTTCCCTCAGTCTTGAAGATATGCCATGATTTAGAGAAGCAAGTAGTATTTTCTGCCTTTATGTAATACTTCTGTTTTTATCTCAAATCTGAATTAATATGCTGAAGATCTTGATTTTAGCTTCCCAGTGCTAGTAATGATAATTTCTATTGTTTAATTCTTGAGAACAATGCTTACAAATTTGGAACATGGTATATATTCTGGAATTCTTTTTCCATGGGTAAAGAATATTGTCATTTGTCAATTATATGTCTAAGCGAACTATAAAACATGAAAATATACTAGAAGCGTATTTGCCTATTAGAGGCAAATTGAGGAGAAATACAATATTTCTTGAGTTCCACTATATGTAAGACATCCTGTTAAATAGGTAAATGCACCATCACATTCAGTAGAGGCATATACTTTCTAAATGTTATAACTGAATAAAAGTAAATTGAGTATATTATTATTTTATTTTTATTAGCAATCATATTGATCATGATGGCTGTAGAACAAAATATTTGGATCCAAATACCTTTACTTAATGCACTTTAATATAGATAGGAATTTTATGCATTTTTACTCAAATAGGTAGTCTGCTTCAAATCCCACTGTCTTTATCTGCACACATTCTTTACCACCCAAGACACTCATTTTGAACTAGAAGACTTCTTGTTTAACTAAATTCTTAACGAAATGTAAAGAGAACCTTCTGGAATTATAATCAAACTCATGTGACGATTTAAAAAACAGTTTTCTATAGATTTTGTCCATTGAATAACATTCAATGGAAATATGGAAAACTATGAAACTTGGATTTTATCCTGGTGTCGTATGACTGATCAATTTTTTCAGTAGCAGAATACTACTTGAAACTTTAATGCGGTTGGCTATCTTTTAAAGTCGGGAACATTGAAATCTGAACATCTCCTAAATGCATTTACTTACTTTCAGGCGATTCCGCAGACAAGATGTTCGGCATGGAAATGCAGCTCAGCAGTGCTTTGGACAGCAGTTTGTCGGTAATCCATAGAAAATCGATTGCCGTGGGTTTCTTAGAGTGTGCATTGAAGATAAACTGCCAGCTTCTTAAAAAGCGTCCTTGTTTTCTTTGTGATTGATACACACTAGAACAATGTTCCTGAAAGTATTCTGGTTTTCCATGTAGTTAAGATTTTGTGCATTTGATATATAATCTTTCCTAATTAGGAAAACGTTTTATCTACCCACCAAGCTTTATTGTTAGAATTCAAGAAGGGGACTCCTAGAACAAAAATGCTGCATACTTTAGGTGGCAGATGCCACAGTGATTTGCAGGATTTATTTCACCAGTTCAACCCTGGGAATATCTTCACTGTGCTTTTATAACTTACAGTAATTTTATCAAGAGTGATCTAACTTGAATCAAGTCACCTGCTAAGCTTTGGAGAGAATAAAGTGAAAAACTTCGATTCTTTCACTGGGTTTCTGATGAAAGGTGGTAGGTGGTCCAATGTGTAAAGGAAGAGACAAAATTTTAGCTGTAGACAAATGTAAAGAAGTCAGACAAGACAGAAAAACACCGTCCTGACTCTTTACACCATGATGGTAGTTGGTGAACAGGCTGCGCTCACCAGGAAGCAACAGGAGGAAGGGGCACCATGATTGGGAGACCAGAGGTGTTTATACACAGATCCAGAGATTGTGGTCCGGGATCAATTTGCTAGACCCCAGGCTGATTCAGGATTTGATGCAAGATGTAAGCCTCTGAGAATATTAGCTAGAGAAAGGGGGCATTATAATTTTAGGGAAATTTAGGGGTCAGTTTTGAATGCAAGGAGGACTCAGACATAGAAAAAAAAATCCTGGGATCTAGTACTGAATTTGATCTTGGTTGAAACAACAAAGAATAAATCCACTTGCTTTTATTCCAAACTGCAGTTAGGTATACTTGCCTCTGTGCCCATTTGAGTTCAAGTTCAGTGAGAGCCTTTCTGGGCCAAAATACAGATTATAATCAAGAAGCTCTGGTTCACAAAGTCCTTAGTTCAGTTTCGTACTCTTTTCTTCCTTCAGGAGCCCCATATCTGGATAAGTGCAGTCCATTGTCAAGATAACGCTCACACTTGTAGTTTATGTAGTGCCATGTCTCCTCAATTTCTGCTTTCTGCTTTTGGTTGTAACCATGAATTTTAGTTCTATGCCTTGCTTAATTGTTTTGTGCTCACCTTCTCTTGCCCACTTTATCAGTGGATGTTGCCACTGATTTTCCATGAATTTAACACTGATGCACCTTCTTACTGATCTGACTGTTACACATCCTTTGGAACCAAACTTCCAGGTACTTCTTTCTGTCTCACTCCATGGCCTGCTGTGCCTTTTTAATGCCTAGATTTTGGTATGCTACTCTCCCTAAATAACTCCTGTATAGAAATTAACAATGAGTAATAAAAGTTATTCACTTTGCTATAGGGGTCTGAATAAAGAATCTTTAAAAAATATTGTTTACCAGTAAAATCAAAGTCTCAAGGCTGATGTTAACATTTATGTTATAGGGGATGTTTTGGATAAGACTGAGGAGCGATTGGCCTATGGCATAGAGAACAACAGTACTTTGCTGGAATGTACCCCGCGATCTTTACAAGCAAAAGTTATCTGGTTTGTGCAGAAAGGACACGACACAAGAAAAGAGGAGGTAATTCATAGCTGCACATTCACACCGTGGTGTCTTGCATACAGTGTGCCATCAGTAAATAGATGATGATTTATTTGGGTACTTAAAAATTAAACAATCTCTTGTGCTATACCTGTCATTTTAAAAGTGGGGTTTTTTTTACTATGTGTGATTTATATACATATAAATATATATGTGTATAGGTATATGTGTATATGTATATATAAAGGTTTTAAAATACACATGTAGATTTTTATATACATCTATATTTATAGAGATATGTAAATAAATTATGTATGTATGTATAAATAAAATTTGGAACCTAGAATTAGATTTTAACTTAGGAGCTTTTTTTGGCTTCATGATTTTAGTGTCATATTGTAAAATTATAGTCTCAAATTGTATCACCCAAGGAAGGCAATGTTTTAGAAAAATAGCGAAATTAAATACCATTATCACACATACCTTAGACACATGGATAATAGAATTGAAACAACAGTAGCAGCGACATTAAACCAGTTGTTGATAAAGCTATTAAGTCATATGTGAGACATCAAATCAGGGGTTCCACTGTTGTCCAAAAAAAAGGCATCAGCTCTTTTATCCTTCTAAGCAGGTTTAGTGGTGGAGATTATATTTCTATAATTATCTAACTAATGAGAGAGGAACGAGTTGGGCTGCTTTTATAGATGGAAGACTAGGCAGCATTTAAAGCACACATACAGAATAGTCTGGTGGCATACACTGTATAGATGCACACAGGTCTAGGGAGCTGGTTTTATGTAGGGAGGGGTCAAGGGTGTGAAGCAGATAAAGCTTAGGGAAGGCAGATAAAGCATTGTTGATGTGGGCTTTGAACTTAATTTTTACAAAAATGGAATTATAAAAATAGAAAATAGAAGAAAATTTGGTTATATTAAAGGTGATAGACTTGGTGAATACTGGGGAAATGGTCCTTAGTAAAGAAAGGGTTACAAGTTGAATAAGGGGAAGAAATTCTAGAGACCTGCCTTAGGACACAGAGGACAGCTAATAGGTATTCATAAGATAGTGAGTCAGGAAAGTCTGTACCTCGTTTTGACTCTGGAGACGAAACCTTTGTCATTGGAAGTTTAAATGACTGATTCTACATGTAGAGCACAATGACATTTTATGCCTTTTTTTTTCCTAGCCTGTTGTGAAACTAAAACTCCAACATGTTTTTGGTCGAGAATCATAAAGTACATTCTGGGAGATGACTAAATTTCTATATCCCAGGTTCCTGGGATAGCTGTTAGAGAGGAAGATACCTCAACTTAACAAAGGCTATTAGAGATAATATAGAAAGGCAATCAGGAGAGGAAAATTCTCCTAAATTTTCATGACATCATAACAATAAATATGTGTCCAAAAAAGTTACAGTACATTGCACTGAAATAAATTATTGATTTAGTACTGAAGTATTTTCCATTGCACAAATCTGAGATAAAACTGGTTTTTAAATTCCATTGTAACTGACTTGGCAGGAGAGGACCTGGGAATGTTCTATCGTTCCTCCAGTTGAATGGCTTCAGAAGACAGAGAAGTAATTCTTTCATCAGTAGTTTTCTTCACTCAGTATGTTCTGTTTCTGATTTGGAACTCCCTGTAATCTGCCTCATTTGGAAACCTTTACCAAATCATTTTGACATGCTGCATCCAGTAGTGTTCAATTTTAAGTTTCTTTATCATATTAATATAATCTACTTCTTTTTCCCCAAATATTAGTCCCTATTTTCAACTACATTCAAATTTCCCTGGTATATTTACTGATACTCGAAATTTTGAGTTTACTCTATGCATGACAAGTTGTATCATAATCAGGTAGTGCTTGATTCTATAGACATAGCAGTATATATTGATTTATTTACAATCTAAAACAAAACAAAACACACAGTTGCTGACTTCATCAAAAGCTAAATGTGCGTGCTGTGTACACAAAGCAAAATGACTTTACGTGTGTATTCTTTCAGAGTTTTTTAGAGTCTGTTTAGAGTTCTTTTAGCGTTTAGAGTTTGGACCAGTTTTGCATTTATTATAGTTACTATAAGACATATAAGATAATTTTATTATCAAATCTAGACCATTGCAAAGGATGTTTAAGTTCACCTAGTCCAATTCTTAACTCATGCGGGTATGCTTTTTTAGAGTATCCCTGACAATGGCTGTCAAGGCTCATCCTGGACGCTACAAGCCATGGTCAGACCATAGCCTTTCTGCAAAATTTTGATTGTCTATCCTTTTATTGAACTGCTATTTTTGAGTCTGGAATCCACTTACAGATCCACCCTCAACTCTCCTGAGCTGTCCAGAAATCATGTATTCAGGTGGATGACGTTTTTACTCCAATTAATACGTAGAAATGCTCCATAACCAAATTTCTAGAAAGCTTTTAGCAATTCAGTTATCTGGTTTCTAAACTGGATCACTGCAGTTCTCTCGAATATGCACTTTATAGTTTCTTGCTTCCTTAAATAACACATATGAAATGTAACATTTTATTAATTCCAGAAATGTTTATGGAAAGCCTAATTTATAAGTAATTTATAAGTACTTCATGAGGGAGCATTTTCCCTTGGCTTGATGACCTGGTTAATTGTGGTGTGCATTGTGGTTATGACATCCTGGGGGAGAAGCCTTCATAGAAGGGACTTGGGAGATGAGGTTTTTCTTTAATGTGCATCTACTGTATACAGGAACTGGGGTAGGCACCTTACCTTATTATTCTCGGATCTCACAGCTGCACCTTAGACATAAGAATCCTCATCTTAGAAATGCAGAAACTAAAACTCAAAGAGGTAGAGCTCATAAAGTCAGTTACAGACCCAAGGTTTGAACTCAGGTATTCCTGACTCCCAAGCTGAGCTGCTTCACATTTATTCATCAGCCAAGTAACTAGGAATTTGCTATTTGCGTTTTATAAAATGTACCATTTTGTTCTTAAAAATGTATTTATAGATGAGATCATTGAGACACAGAATGTTTAATCACTGTCCTGGTTACTCATAGCTAGTGAGGCAGATTCAAATCCAGGTCTCTTAGTTCCTTCTACTAAAGCACACCATCTTCTGAAATCAGAATTCTAAATACAGTTTCACATGCTCTGGGACAAGCATGGGGCAAATGGAAAACTGTTCACTGCAGCAGTTCTGGAATTTGATTTCTGAAAAATGCTCCTGTTGTCAGATATATATATGTGTGTGTGTATATATATGTACATACATATGTATATATATATCTCTATATTTTTTTCCACCAGAGTTTAGTGGAGCATGGTGCTTCAGCTTTGTTGGCACTCTACCTCATTTTCTTGGGTTTTAACTAAAATAACACTTTATTCATTTATTTGAAACTTATTTAGTGAGCATCTATTATGTCCTGCTTTCATAAAACTTGTACTCTGGAGAACAGAGAAAGATAGTAATAATAATAAGATGACTAAATAAGAACATTATTTAATGTATCAGATGATGGTAAGGAGAAAAATACAAGAGAGATTACTTGCAGGGAAAGGTTGCAATATTAAACGGGTGGTCATGGAAGGCCTTACTAAGAAGTTCACCAACAAAGTGACATTTACAAATGACTTGACAGAGGTGAGGTAATAGGCCATGTAACAGTGTTGGATAATGGCTTTCTGGACAGTGAGAACAGCAGGTGCAAAGGCCCTGTTTCATCAGGAGGGCACCTGATATATTAGAAGAACATCAGAATGGAGGGCAACGTGGCTGGAGGAGACAGAGCAATAGGGAAACTAATAAACTGAGTCAAAAAGTGAGGTAAAGGACCAGCTCATGCAGGGATTTGTAGGCCCTTATAAAGGGCTTTAGTTTTTGCTCTGAATTAAATAGAAAGCCATTGGGTAGTTTTCATGAGAGCTGTGATATGATCAAAATTTGGTTTTAAAAAGATGACTTTGGTTACTGTATTAAGACTGTAGCATGTGGGTGTGGAGATAAAGGTGGAAGCAGGTAGTCATTGGGATGATAGGGACATACATCATTATGTTCTATGACAACATTAACTGTCAACGTGCCCTTCACCTACAAAGTCAAAGGATGGGCATGTGGCCGCCTCATACACATAAGAGCAAGTGCTTCACATATATTCTTCAGTATTATTGAAAATTGTGAAGGCTGTTTAATGTATTTAATATCTCAGATGGAATGCATTTTCAGCCTTCTGTTCTCCTCCCCAAGTGTCTAAAATTAGTGTTTTGAATTCAATAAATATTCATTCAGAGTCTACCTTAATAGGTGATGAACAAATCATAGCCTTAGCCCTTTCGAAGCCTATAGGCTTACAGTGAATACGGTTATGTAAACAGATAGTTATAATATATTGTGTTCATTACAACGTAGTATGAAACCATGGGAAAAGAAAATTGTCTCAACCGACAGGTCAGGTGTGGAGGTGGCACTATGGACACTTAGGAAAAGATCCAAGGCAGAGGTGTCATTTGAGCTGTGTCTTAACGGATAAATAGAAGCCAACTAGCAGAAAGAGTGGTGTAATCATATGTGCTAGAGATGACAAACAATACGGTCAGTGTAGATCTGTGGAGGATATGAGGATGCCAAAATGAGTAGATCCACCAAGGAACCATTTCACTTTATCTATAAGCCAATGAGAATGCCTTAGACAAACTGTTTAGACACATTACTGTAGAAACTGGCTTACCAGCTTGGAGGATAAGCAAGATGTCAAGGAGACCATTTAAGAAGGTATTTCATTCGTCAAATGAAAGAGTTTTGATCAAACTAAACAGTGGTAGTAGGAAGGGAGAAGACAGGTTTTAATTTTTATGAGATAACATTGGGTTCATTTGATATTTGAGTTAAAAGAGAAATGATCAAATGTGATTCATATGTTCCCGGTTTGGGTGTTTGTGTGGTTGATGGTGCAGTGATGTGATTCCAAGAATACAGGGAGGAAAGGAAGAGTTTGATTTTGGCCATATTGAATTGGGGCTCCTGTAAAGCTTGCGGACAGAGCCGTCCTTCTGGTATATGCATGCCTGGGAATATAAAGCCCAAAGGAAAGATTTGGAATGGCAAGAGATGCGTGAGAGACATTAGCAAAGAGGCAGTAAATTCATGGAGATAATAAAAGTAAGAATAATATAGCAAGCATCTATACTTAAATATGGCTTACTGTGTGCCAGGCACTGTCCTAAGAACGTTACCTATAGTAATACTTTTAATCATTGCAACAGCCTTATGAAATAGATAGAATTATTGTCCCCACTTTATAGATAAAGAAAATGAAGCACAGAGATTGAGTTACTTGCATAATATCACATAGCTTGTGAAATCAGCCTGAATTTGAGCCAGGTATTCTGGTTTTAACCCTAGGCCCTTCGTTACACTGCAGTGGTGCCTCTAACTGCCATAGCCTGCCTTGGAGGCTTGGAGTCAATAAGAAGCGTTGTGAACTAAAGCTAGAAGCAAGGGGAAAACTCACATATAGGGAAAAAATAGGAGAAGAAAAAACTCCAAAAGATGAAGAGTAAAATCGTTAGAGAAACAAGTCGTAATTATAGTTAACATTCATTTAGTGCTTACTGTGTGCCCTGTACTGTTCTAAGTGCTTCATGTGTAGTAACTTTATTTTAAAACTTACAACATTTCTCTGCGGTAGGGTAGTTAGTATTATTATGTGCATTACAGAGATAAAATTAAGTAACTGATGCAAAGTACACAAATGGTAAGTACCACTAGAGTACTATAGCTTGAGGAAGTAGAGATGGTGCAGTTGGGGATGTGGTATAGTAGAACTCAGAGACAAGGAATTGGGTAAGGACAAAGTAACAAACAGCACCCATTGAAAAATTCAGAAAATAAGTGCTCAGGCTCTAGTGAGAATGTTCAGTAGAATGGTTAAGCCAGGAGCCGTCTAGCAACAGATGAAGTGATGCTGATGCACGGGGCTGTGTGGGATTCGAAACAGTTCGTATAGTGTTCTCGACCTGAAGGTTTAGGTGAGAAGTTCGAGAGAGGTCAACAATGGGAGACAAGAGTTGAAAGAACTTCTGCTTTGCTTTTTTGGCTTAAGAAAAACAGTGACTTGGTCATGTTTAGAGGTTGAAGGGAAGTAGCCATAAAGAAGAAACTGTGCAGTTAATTGATGAAGCAAGACGAAGAGTATGGGAGAGAATATCATTACAGAAGTGACAGGGTCGATTCTAAGAAGGAAGAGGAAGAACCCTCATTCTCTGAACTGAGGAGGAAAGAAAAGAAAGATTTTATGTATGTGGATAAGGGTAATTTCATTTACAGAATCCTAGTTTAGCTGTTCCATAGGCCTTCTATAATTGTTTAAATCAGGTGGCCGTATATATTTCTACATATAATTTTAATTTGGAATACAGCTCAAATCTTCCTTTTATGAAGGAGGTATAAAGTATGTTTGTGTGATTGCAAAGGACAAAACTGTTAGAAACACAACTAAATCTCCCAAAAATGATATACCCTAGTTTATGAAGTCTCAATTTCTGCAGTTTGATGTATTTGAATTTACAAGCCTCCAAAATAATTGCAAAAATTTAATCCTGAATAACATCCCAAAGGAAAGGCATCCATACTTGTTAAGGCATGTGGTTGGACAATTGAATTATTTCTCTATGTATTTCTCTTTCTCTAAAACGCATGAGCACTATATTTTAAAACGAAGTAATTGAGGGACTTCCCTGGCAGTCCAGTGGTTAAGACTGCCTTCCAATGCAGGGGGTGTGGGTTCAATCACTGGGCAGGGAGGTAGGATCCCACATGCGAGGGCCAAAAAACCAAAATGTAAAATAGAAGCAATATTGTAACAAATTCAATAAAGACTTTAAAAATGGTCCACATCAAAAAAAAAAAATCTTTAAAAAATTTTTTTAAATGAAATAAAACTAAGTAATTGAGGAAAAATTGAAATATGCATTGATTTGCTTAGATTTAAATATTTATTAGTTCACTGTGTGTAATTTTCACTTATCATGACAAAGAAAGCCATAGTTTCTTCAAGCTACTCAGATTAGTGTAACTGCTCACGTTAAGAGGATCCTCATTTTGAATGTTTTAAGTTTGGAATATATTATTTTTAACCTGAAAATAGAATAGTCTTTGGAACCTTGACAATAATTTAAAACAGAAGTTGGCAAAGTACAACCTGTGGGCCAAATCTGGCCCTCAGCCTCGTTTATAAATAAAATTTTATTTGAAAACTGCCACGCTCATTTGTTTACCTGGTGTCTATGACTGTTTTCATGCTACAACTGCAAAGTTGAGTAGTTATAACAGAGACCATATGACATGTGAAGCCCCAAATCTTCACTTTATAGCCCTTTACAGGAAACGTATTGCCCTCTGATTAAAGAGCTCAAAATGAAAACGTATACAAGTAAAGTCTTATTAAGTACCTCTGTACTTTGGACGAAATATCTTTTCATGAAAAACCAAGTCCTCATTTTGTGCTGAGCACTATAATTTCATTGGAATGAGTTTTCAACAAAACCAAACAAAATGAATATTTTCTTGGAATGTGTTCTTTTGGATTTTATTCTTTACTGACAAAACCAATGTGCATCCCAAAGACACCGTAAACAAAGTTGGATTCTAGGAAGGAGTTCATAAATCTCCAGTGGGGCAGTTTCAGAGCAATCCCAAAATACGTAAAATATTCTTCATGCCCATGCCAAAGTGGTGTAAGGCAAGCCAGTAAGCTGCTGGTCCATAAGACCATCATCATCATTTATCCCTTGGTAAGCATGGAAGATTTATTTCCCCCTTGATCTTTGTTGATCCTTCCATTGAGCATTCTCTACTTAAGGGAAACTATTTTTGTGTGTTTGTGTGTCTTAAAAATAAAGTATCAATTTTATGTACTGTATAGACTGCTTAAATAATGCTCAAATGTGCATGTTTATTATAGAAAATTCAAGAGAGGATGTAAGTTGACAGTAAAACTCCAAAACTTGAATTTGACTTTACTCTCTCAATTCTTTTTTAACTCTATACCAGAAATTTGTCACTTCTTAACTTCATCTTCAGACCACCTACTGAGTAGGATAAATTCATCAAAGTTATTTAAATATTGTTGAGAGATCTAAGAGGCATAGTTAACTTATCAGTCAGCAGTTCCTTCCAGATAACTTAGAGTCCATTGCATCTATGCTAAATTTGTACAGTCTCCATGAAAGCATAATTTTATTGATGATTCAATGCATTATGGAGACAGCTTCTCCTGTAAAAACAAAAGAAAGAAAAGTGGAGTACACAAAGTACTCTTTTAATGTTGCAGTTGCATTATGTAATCAAAACTCGGAAACTTTTGAAGCAAAATCTTATCTTCATTGTACCATCTTGTTTGCTAGATGGCTCATATTTTCTTGAACTTCACCAGTGCTAGCTAATCCATGACAGGGATCAGTGACAGCCCTAAGTTTACAATTCTGTCTTTATTTACATGTTTTGAAAGCATCAGGTATGTTTCACGTGAATATTATTTCTTTGTTTTTCTTGTTATCATAACATTAAAGTATGTGAACTCTGCCTCGTTTGAAACATCTGTTCAGTAGTTTTGATGTTTCTACTTCAGTCTATTAAAAAATGTTCTCATCTTTTCTAAACTAACAACTATTTACAGGTAAATATTCAAAACTTACATTTTTGAACCTTGACAGGCACGTTTTTATAATGTCATATGCCCCGTATTTTAGTTCTGGAGTAATTAGCAATATAGCTTATTAATTTCATTTTTTCCATTGCAATGGCAAGGACAGTTTCTTTTGTATGAAGAGAAAATATAAAGCAGCTATGCGATCATAAGAATGGATCTAGAGCTTCATGTAGAACTCTCTTCTGTTAATTTTCCAAGAGAATGCTGAACATCTTTGCAAATTAGACATATATCTTTCTAGATCTATGGAATCAGATCCCGATCTGTTTTATCCCATTGAGACCAGTCTGACTCTGGACCTCTGATTAAACGAAGTAACATGGTAATGCAGAAAGTAACTTTAAAAGTATATTTTAGGGCTTCCCTGGTGGCGCGGTGGTTGGGAATCTGCCTGCCAATGCAGTGGACACGGGTTCGAGCCCTGGTCTGGGAAGATCCCACATGCCGCAGAGCGGCTGGGCCCGTGAGCCACAATTGCTGAGCTTGCGCATCTGGAGCCTGTGCTCCGCAACAGGAGAGGCCGCGATAGTGGGAGGCCCGCGCACCGCGATGAAGAGTGGCCCCCGCTTGCCACAACTAGAGAAAGCCCTCGCACAGAAACGAAGACCCAACACAGCCATAAATAAATAAATAAAAATTAAAAAAAAAAAAAAAAGTATATTTTAGAGACACTTGGATCTCAGAATTTATCATACTTTCCTCTTTCCTTTGGTCACTAGGAAATTTAGTTTTGAATTTATACTCCAGTTAGAGTAGCTGTTCAGTGCCTTATGGTATGCAGTTTTGTGTTCAAACATTATCTTTACTTTCATCCTCTGTCCTCTTATTCCCTTCATCCTGATCATCCTGATATTCTTTTTTTTTTTTTTTTTAATTTTATTTATTTGGCTGCATCAGGTCCTAGTCGCGGCATGCGGGATCCTTCGCTGTGGCGCATGGGCTCTTTGTTGCGGTGCGCGGACTTCTCTGGTTGCAGCATGTGGGCTTCTTTCTAGTTGTGGCTTGCAGGCTCCAGAGCACGTGGGCTCAGTAGTTGCGGCACGCAGGCTCTCTAATTGTGGCATGCAGGCTCTAGAGCACACGGGCTCAGTAGTTGCAGCGCGTGGGCTTGGTTGCCCCACAGCATGTGGGATCTTAGTTCCCCGACCAGGGATAGAACCCACATCCCCTGCATTGGAAGGCGGATTCTTAACCACTGGACCACCAGGGAAGTCCCCTGATATTCTTATCTATAGAAATTTTAAGAAAAACATTACTTTTAAACTGCTGTTTGCTTATGTTCAAACACTGTTTCTAAAAGTATATAATTATAGTATACTAGAGCATGAACAGATCTTACAGACAATTTAGTTTATTGTTTGCCAAACCAGGATGATCATTACAAACATTTGGATTTTTTGTTGGTTTGTTTGTTTTGCTTTTTGGTTCTTATTTTTGACTTCAGTTGCATAATTTAATCATACTGCTTAGTTTATGGCACATTGTCATGATCAGTCCACACAAATGTCCTGTGTTGTTTGACTTTGTTTTTCCTAGGCCACCTTTCTCCATTTTCATCCTTGCTTCCCCATGTACATCCACTGTAATGATTGGGATAAGTCCAGTACTACATTTGTATATTGAACAAGTATGTAACGTTTTTAGTGTACATGAGCTGTGAAAATAAATGTATTGTGTTATAACTCTTATTCTGCTTCTACTTTTTAAAACTCAGCACTATGTTTGTATGGTTTATCACTGTTGCTGTTGTGTGTCTGTGTTTCATTGTTTCTGAAGGCTGCTCATCCCATCGCGTGTATTCATTGCTCCTAATTGATCCATTTCCCTACGAGTGGACCAAGAGTGTTGTTAATTCTCACTACCATATCTTTAATGATCATCTCTGCAGGTAACCTCTTATAGATCTGAGTGCAAATTTCTAAATTATTATCTGTCAACATCTTTCATTTCTATAACTATTGCCAGCTTGCTTTGCAGAATTTCTGCACCATCTGCACTCTCAAAGCAGTTCATGTGGGTTCCCATTTCCGTATATCCTCACCTATATTTGGTATTTTCTGTTTTTTGCCTTTCTTCTGGGTATAATGTAGTATTTCGTTTAAATTTGCATCCCTAAAATTACTAGTAAGGTTGAACATTAACTCTGCATACTTATTAAACATTTGGGTTTCTTCTCTGAATTGCCTATTTATATGCTTTTTCCATTCCATTTTTTATTTCTCTTTGTTGACTTTCAAGAATTCTTTGCATCTTCTGTGTACATTAATCCATTCTTGAATATAAATATTCCAAACTTCTTTGATATAGTTGATATTTTGAATACATTTTTCACAGTATAGAGTTCTTATTTATGATAACTTTCTTCTCAGCATCTTCTTGTGTTAGATTTAAGTTTTCTCCAGTTGGATCTTTAATCTGAAGTAAATACAACTTTACTTGTTCTCTGTGTAGTGTGGTAGGTTTCCCCAAATGAGCTATTAAGTAATTCATCCTGTCTCTCTTGGGGAATCATCTCTGTCATATAGCAAGTTCACATTAGAAAGTGTTTTTAATAACAGGAAAATTTTATTTTTATACTGTAATATATGATACATTTTCTGTAAGTCAAACAATTTTTTTTTTAATTGAAAGCAGGCCAGATAAACAAACAAATATATAAAATTGTTGGTCTTTATTTCTTTATTGAAACTGATTTCATTGTTAAATATATTCTGAACTAAACCAATTCAAGGCCTATGTCTGTCCATTTCCTATAAAAAGTGTGGAACCATATGGTTGATACACATGGAAATCACTGCTTCTTCCTGACTAGCTACCAGATGTGCAGGGTTCTTTGTTCAATTACTTTTTTTATTTGACATTATGAAACATACTGAATCAATCTCTATAGCTAAGAATATTAAAACCATTTTCAGTAAGAAATTTTGTGTTTTTATAGATTGCCTATAAGAATATTTGGTAAAATGATGTATTATGTACCATCTTCTTGACCAAGGAAATCTGGTCTGCAGACAGAACAGCTGGATGAAGACAATTCTGTAATAAAGATTCGATGTTGAAGGTATCCATGTTAACAAAAGTAGAAAGATTAAATCGTGGAAAGACTTCAAATACAAATTTCTAAGTCATTTTTTATTTTTAGGCATTCATAGGCCATGGAAGATATATTTAACTTTCAAAGCAGTTTAACCTTCGTAGTGTACAGCTGTCCAGACTCAAGAGTTAAAACATCTTTTCCTGAATCTATGATTCACTGTAACCAGGAAGGGAGACCAAAATTCCAAGACAGGCACTATCTATAACATGCAAATAAATGATGTAGGATAATTCCCATGTAATTGTTGTGCTTCCACATTTTTGAACCAGTCTGGACTTTATCTATAACTGCAGTTTCTCAAACTTGGGTTTCTGATTATGAAAGAAACACCTGCTTTTTATACCAGACTTGGAAACAAAAAACAAAGTCCTTCTCATCCAGTGATGAAAGATTTGTATTTATTTCTATTTTTGCTTTTTGTTTTATTTCAAAACACTTTCATAGACTGCTTGCTGTATGCCAGAAAGTAGGCTAGGTGACTTTCGTGTTTTCTCATGTATTATTCACTCTCACAGGAGGTATAGTAGGGAGAGATCAAAGGATCATATTCGTGATGATGTTTGTATGCAGATTCTTTTCAGGGAAAGACAGTGTCCTGGAACTGTTTCTTCTATGTATCTGTGGAGCACAGACGTCTTCTTTCATTAGTTAGTAACTGCTCCTGAAATCATGCTTGTTTCCTCTCTATCCAAGTCATTATTGAACTTACCTAGAAAAAGTGAATAACTTTTGGATGTATCTTTAGTGGTATACCCCATTGTTTTGCATGTTTGTGCCCTATGAACTAATTAGTATGTTCTCGTTTTTCAGTGTGTTCTGAGCACTCATTGTGGAATATTCAGAACGATTAGGAGATAGGCCTTTGCCATTATGAAACTTAGTATATGGTTCAAGAGATAAAAATTCTGTGGAAAAATAATTTGAAGAGGAATAAAAATACCAACTTATATACTACAGATGTGAATGCTATTGAGTTACAAAAAGAAACAAAAGATTTTTGTGGGCTGTAAAGAAAGTATTCATTTAAGAAGGGAAAATTTAAGGCTAGAAGGAATTTTTTAAAGTAATGTATGGGTGGAGTTCCCAACAACAGAAAGGAGTTCAACTAATGGAAAGAAAGGCTAAGACCAGAATAAGACCTGGGAGTGTGAAATAAGGGGAGAGTTCAGGGGCCAAGAGCAGCGGCAGTTGTGAGGAGGAAGGTTTGATTCTAGTATTGTATAGGTTCCCCCCACCACCTGCCGTTAAAAGTAAAACATTTTCTTGGGCTGCCATCATAACTTAGAATGTTTATTAAATATTCACAAGACTGAAACAAATGCATTCTTTATGCTCATAGCTTTTATTCAAATATAGAATGAAAATAAATTTACAAATAAAATAGAAATAAGTATATGCATCATTTAAATGTTTATTTAATGTGATGACTTTTTTTCGCTGAAATAAGATATCTCCATGAACATATTTTGGAATACAGACTACCACATATGAGTGTGTATGTGTGTGTGTAAAACATCTATCCACAACACCTTGTGCCATATGATGATGCAATCCCCCCACACATTGTTCAAGTGACTTCAAAACTTTTTATGTACATTAGTACGTAGGGATGTTGTTTGGTTTTCATATGGCTGGAATGTATCATTAACATATTAAATTTACCTTTGTTCTCAGCAGCTGGAAACTATTCAAGCTTTAAAAATGGTTCATAATAAACACAAACACTCACAATGAGGTTGATCTTCCACACGATCCCAAATAGAGTTTATTAATTTATATTGATTATCATGAAAATAAACACATTAAGAAATCCTTCTAGAAAATTCATTCATCTCCAGAAGTGTACCTCTTCCGCCAACCCTAGTGAGAAACACCACATTAAGCTACTTTGGGATAGACCATCAGAAAGGCAGAATCTGGTTCATTGAGCAATTCTCACCTGCCCAGAGGAGCAGGAATAGAGTCTGAATAGAGAAAGAATAGTGTCTGAATAAGTTCTCAATCAGGAGCATGACAAAAGGGAGTGGACTTTGAAGAGTAAAATAGTACCCATATGTTGACATAAAGGGGAAAGATACCAGGTAAAAGAAAACTTATTACAGGACTGTTACGTATTTGCAGGTAATGTTGCAGGCTCGGGTGTACAAAGGTTAACAGGTGAAATGATGGTATTAAGGGAAGGAGGATACTTTGACATTGGGTGTGAAGGAGGCCTGAAGAAATGACATTTAGTTCAGCCTTTCGGGATGAGAAAGAGCCAGCCGTATGGGCGTCCCTCTAGGTCCTGAAACAGAATCAAGTTGAGCATGAAAGCAGGAACAGAAAGAAGAAGGATTTGGGGGAGACTGCCATGAGATAAGGTCAAAGAAACAGTCATGAAATATGTAGCAAAAAATAGTGAAATGGAATGGATGGATTTTTTTTTTTTTTTTTGGTAAGGAGAGAGAGTATAGGTATCCCAGCTCTCTCAACACAGGTCCTTGTAGGTACATTGATCATTATGATCTGGGAAACATAAGAACCCCTGAACTAATAATGTGAGAAATGGCATTTGTTCTGGCATTACAAAAGAAATTAAATTTGACAAATCTTCATTTCACTCAAACTTTGAGTGCTATGCTGAACTGGAGAAAGCTCTCTCAGTTTGCTCTTAACAATACTGATGTAAATTGACCTCAAAGTCATTGATATGAAGTGATCTCAATATAAATAAGTTCAGGACACACACACACACACCTGATGTAATTACTTACCTCTTTCTCATATATATTTATATTATATTTATATATATTATAACCATATAAATATAAAAGAAATATATGTATTAAAATATGAATGTATAAATAAAATATTAACATAATTTATATAATATATAGTTAATATACTCATATAATAGGTATATAATATATATAATTATATATATGATTTTTAGGATTTCATCATATGGTAACAAAAATGAAAAAATTCTAGATAGTGGAAAGGGTTACAGGTTGGCGTTCTTTTGTCCTGGATAATACTTCAGTGCCATTGATTTTCTTGTTCTTGCAGGTGAAGACAGATGACAGAATGGTTAAGATGGACCTCGGTTTACTCTTCCTAAGGGTACGCAAAGTGGATGCTGGGACCTATTTTTGCCAGACAGTAGAACATAGTTTTGTCCATACAATCCGTAAAATCACCCTGGAGGTTGTGGAAGAGGAGAGAGTGGAGGAAATGTTTAACAAAGACTACGAAGAGGACGGGCCTCACAAGATGCCTTGTCCTGCTCAGAGCAGCACCCCACATGGAACAAAACCCTGGTACAAGGAATTCTTGCAGCTGATTGGTTATAGCAACTTCCAGAGAGTAGAAGAATACTGTGAAAAGGTATGGTGCACGGATAAAAAGAGAAGAAAGCTTAAAATGTCCCCTTCCAAGTGGAAGTATGCCAACCCACAGGAAAAGAAGCTCCGTCCCAAAGCCGAGCACTATCGCCTGCCTAGGCATGTGCTGGACTCCTGATGGGGCGAAACCATCTACTGGCTTCTGAAGAATTTATATTTAGAAACAAAAAAAAAAAAGAGAGAAAGAGAAACCATCCACCTTCTTTGCATTACTTAAAAGAGATTTCTGTAATACAGAAAGGACTATAAAGGTGTTATGATAAATTATTCTATATACTCATTTGACTGGTTGAACCTAACATAAAATTAACTAATTTTTTAAAAACAATCTATTGTTCGATAATTTCACATTATATTTATCAAAAGGTGACCATAGCTGTAGCTTTGAGTACTTGGCTGCTTTTCCATGGCAATTATTATTTTACCCTGGGAAAACTTAAGATTATTGCAATATTGCTGAAAAATTAGAGATTTTCATAATCATGGCAAAAATAAATGTTTTATTCCTTCTGAATTTTGCCTTTCCACCACGATGTAAAATATATAGACTATCAGATACTTTAACATTCTCATGTGAACCATCTGTAGTCTTTAAGAATTATTGTGTTAGTGTTGTCTAAGCCATGAGCTTCATGAAGCAGGTATGTCGTAATTATCATAAACCATGAAGGAAAAATTGTGGTCACCTTGAGGCTTGTGCTTTTCATAAAACATTCATTAAACCATATTCACAATAGTTCTGTTTCAGGATGAAAACACATTCTTTCAATTTCACTCCAGTGCAGAAAGAAGAAAGTTAAGGTAACTTCTCAGAAAAACAGCAAAATGTGTCAGAACAGCTGCAGTGACAGACTCTAACTGAAAACATTTTTGCTGCCCTCTTGAGGTAGAAAAGGTATATTCTCATATCTTTTTTTTAATTCTATGGTTTGTCCAGTAAAGATCTGAAACCAGTTTCTCAGTAACTATATCTAGCTCATTTTCAGAAAAAAAAACTAACTGAAGTAAAAATGTGTTAATGCTTATATCATGTTTTAAAGTGGAGATAATATGTTTATTATTACCTCACAAGCCCAAAATGAAGATACTACGGCACTGAAGCTCTATTAAAACTTAAATTTTATGCCTTCTAAATAATCTTCCATGAAATCTAAAAGATATTCCAGAAACATGTTTTATTATTTTAAAAAAAGTAAAGCATTCTGCTCCCAGATATCAAAATTTCCTTTCAGTTTTATATTAACAAATAGGAAAGTTGTTTCATGAGGTTCACTTAACTACTGAGATGTTTAGAGCACCTTAACTTTTTTCTTATAAATCTTATCAGAGGTTTTTATTTTTGAGAATCCTTATTTTCTGAAGTTTTTTCTTCTGTTTTATTTAGCCATTAACTTTCTAAAATATGAAATTTTGAGAGTTTTCATTTAACTAAAGACTAAAAGCAAGTGAATTACACATGAAAACAATTATGAATATTTAAATGTTAATTTTGAATAACGTTAATTTCAGTTTTCAAAATTAGCTTATAGGCTATACAATTATGAAAGTTAAAGTGTTGATAACTTGTGATGGTTTGCAATTTCATTCAAACATTAACAAATTTAAGAAAGTTTGGAAAGTTCATTCAATAAGCTGCCAAGCTCCAAAAGTCCTAAAGGAAACAAATATATCGGAAATTAACATTCTCTGAAAAATGCAGTTGTTATTTACCTAGAAATCCACTGGAGGTCATTGCTGCCCACCAATATTAACCGAAAACTGTATGTGTTTCAATAGAAGCCTGCCCAACATGGAGAAATAGACCCATAACCACAAATCACAGGGTCCTTAGCAAAGTTTATGTCTGAAATACTCAAAGTGAACAGATAAGGCAAAGCATAATTGAAAATATTCTTCCATTAACACAAGAGAAGGGAAAGTAGGATTTTCTCCTGTATTCAAAATTTTAAAAAAATAAGGCAGTTGCGGTATAAGTAGTTATCACTTTAAATAACACACACAAGCAGTTAATAATAATGATGGCAGTGACGTCAATGTGAACTAAAATATTTGGTAACTGAAGAGAGAAGACTAAGGAAAATAACTTTTCTATGACGTAAGTCTTAAGAATAAATGGTCCTACAAGCTGTTCAACTAAAATGAGATGACTATTTTAACAAGAAAAAGAAAGAACCTTTTTAAAATGCTAACTTGAAAGAAGCCTGATAAGAAAATTTTGAGGACACAAGTTCACAGTTTAGGGAGAGCACTGAATTTCATACACACTTATTTTTCTATTTTCTCAGTTTCTGTCTCTCTCTCTGTCTCTCTCCTGCCTGCTCCTCCCTCCTCTTTTCTCCCCCCATATGTGAGTGCAGGTACACAATCACACACACACACACACACACATCATGACATACTTTAAGATAAATCTCCGTTGCCCTCTCAAAAGACAAACCAACAACCTATGTTGTCCTCTCCTTCTTGAAAATCTGAAACATACCACAGAAACATATTCGCAATCTTTTGTTCTGTCTGGCATTAGAAATCAAATTTAGAATCTCCTTTGAGACATGCCCAAGCTGGGAAAATCACAAGTGAATTGATCCTTTTTATCCCCTTTCTCTTGAACTCGGGAAGGGCACATACTTAGTCACCTGCCTTGACTCCAGCACATTTTCGCCAGACCCCGTGCCCTCTGGGAACACACAGCTGAGAAAGAATCATAACCCATAACTACCCATCCTAGATTCAAAGGGACACCTCCATGGGGGGGTCAGTCTCCTGCTTCTTCAGCTGTCTTCTCTGTTATTCTCTGGGAAGGGAGAGGACCTGTGAATAGAATGAGTTTGGCATAGGACAATGTGCACCTCTGTTTTCAGTCTTGTGTCACCCATTGAGCTAGATAGAGATGGAGATTTGTTAGCTAGAAGGATTACAACTTGAATGGATCTTACTTTATGATTTGTGAGGTCTCTTCCACATCTAGCCTTCTACATTGCTAATGTTTTCTTTTGTGGTTATTACTGAATATTTCAGTGCAAAGCTATCAACTTGGAGAAACAGGAATTAAAAATAGTAATAAACACTAATAAGAGCTCTAGCAAAAAGGGAACAGAAAGTCTTTGCCTGCTTATTAGTAAGTGGCAATTCCATATATATTTTAGAGTTTTTTCCTTCCTAAAGTTAGTTAAATACTTAGGATGTTTTTAATCAAGTGTTTCATATTTGCTCTAGGGTGTAGGGTTTTGTAAATCTTCATAGTTATTATGAACATTTGTAAAATTTGTAAATTACAGTAAATCGTTTTGAGTGTTAGTGGTAAGCATGAAACGAACACAGCAGCTGTTGTCCCTGAAATGAATTGTCTTCAGCCTGACTGATATATTAAAAATATCACTTAGCATTGTATAGGTATTTGAGATCCCAGGAGAAAGTGCCACAGTCATGATACCAGTAAGGAGTTGCTGTTATTTTTCTTAGAGCAAAGTATCACGTTGAGGTACTTCTTCAAAAGCAGTGCTCATTTTTCAGGCCAACAACTGTTGCATTTGAATCAGATATAAATAATAGATTTTCCAGAAACACTTTCGATTGTAGTATGTTAGGTAAGCTGGTACGTTTATTTTATTTTTCTTGGGAAGATAGCATTATCTTTTTGGCTTTCATTATAAACTCAGTGTGTTCTGTTTGTGTCTAAATGGCTTAGTTACAAGCTGGAGGGCTGTATTAGGGTATTTTTGTCTGTATGGCTTCCTTTTATTTGCTTGCCTGTGTCCATCACAGCATGTGCCATACTGTTTCTTCTCACTGATGATAAGCCATGAGACTTATTACCATCTGGTGGCAAGCTACAAAGACCATTGACAACGGGTCTCTTTGACTATTGCATGAATCTGCCACTGTACACTGCAGAATTTGTACCATTATGTATAATTTCTATTTAGTTCAACTTAGAGGATAAAGAAATAAATATTTGTAAAACCCTTGAGTGCTGTCCGAGGAGTGTTTTCTCACTTTTTGGCAGTTGAACCCAAGTTTCATAATATGTCAAGCTGAACGTAAACATACAATGTTAGACAAACACTAATTTTTAAGAAGTTAGAAAAGAATTCAGTTCTCTTTCATTTCAAATGTATAAGTCAACTTTCTTAAGAAGGAGAGTTCATTCATCTCAATACCTTGCAGCAGTTGGATTTGTTTATGTCACATCATGTTTCTAGGACCAGCATCCAGAAATCCCTTTCAAAGCTGCATCATCCAGGTAAGAGATATGGAAAATGAATGCCTTTAAAATGGTAACTAATAGGATGTTTACAATTTTTACAAGCCTCGACTGGTATCTAAATTGCTGTTTTCTCTGCTATTTTTTATAAGAACTTGGGGAGGTCATTTAAATGAGATTTAGTGTTAAATGACTCCTTCTTTGGGGAGTTTTGTTTTCAAGGCCAATTTTATTGTATCGGTAAGTAATTAGTTCCGATGTTTTAAAGGAAGATTTTGGCAGCAGCCTAGGACATGTGTCTGGCAGCTTTGTGATATGACAGTGCCATTACTGCTTATACATGTTTCACACTTGCATTTATTTATAATACAGGGCCTACTTTTAGTGTAGTATTTGATGAACCCGTTGAAACTGCTTTTTAGATCCATACCCAGTCATTAATCAAGGAAAAGTAGAGAAACGTTTGTGGGGATTAGAAATCTCTTACCTATTATTCAAAGGGAACAAAAGTATGCACCCCTTTTTATTCAGAACTATGTGCCAGGCAGTGGATGGTTGCTTAATAATGCCATTAAGTTATGTAGATAAATAAAAATTGAATTATATTTGTTCTCAGAAGATGTTTTCATTGGAAAAATTCCAAATCTTCATTTTACTTTATGTACTGAGACACTCAACAACAGTGTAGCTTTTAAATCTTTTTTTCAAGTGTTTTGAGTGTTGTGAAAAGTACTTCTAATTATGAATCTTGGGACTTCTGGTCAGGATGGCATTGAAAAGCCACGCTTTGATTCAGAGGAGCTGCAGTGATGTAGCAATGATAGATGGTACATAAAAAGAAAAGATAATTTAACAAAAAAAAGCAAGAGACAAGTCACAGCAAGAAGATAGTCATCTGCAAGACAGGAAGAGGGCTCTCACCAGGACTGAAGCGGCCAGTCCCTTGATCTTGGACTTCCCAGCCACCAGCACTGTGAGAAATAAAATTAATTGTCTGATGTGCAAGTCACCCAGTCTATGGTGTTTTTTTTATAGCACCGTGAGCAGACTAATACACAATGAAAGCACAGAGGAAGGCAGAGAGATTAAGGAATAAACAGAAGCATGCAAAATGAGCCTACAAACAAATATTCCAAGACATTTCAAAATATCTGAAGTTAAGTGAAAAGTGATATCTGGAAAAAGTGATGAGAAGTGGCCTCTCAACCATGACTGTCGGCTTAGAGCGATCAGGTTAG
Organism: Eschrichtius robustus; assembly: GCF_028021215.1. Classification (NCBI taxonomy): domain Eukaryota; kingdom Metazoa; phylum Chordata; class Mammalia; order Artiodactyla; family Eschrichtiidae; genus Eschrichtius; species Eschrichtius robustus. The sequence goes on along the minus strand of NC_090831.1, from coordinate 49,495,946 downwards.
GGCCTTCAGAAAGAGTTTCCATATTGTAGGAGGTTTCTTCTTTGTGGCTCAGAATAGGTTTGGGGGGAAGGGAAAGACAAAATTATAAGCTCAGTATTCAAGCAGAAAAACAAAAAGAGCTAGTGACAAGCAGGATGATCCCTTGGAGATTATTCCATAAATTTAATCTATTTTGAAGGAATGATTGAAGAGTTTCTTAATTTTACATGTTTGTTTTTTTTTTTTTAAAGCAGCTTAAAACAACTCAAATTTGTTATCTTGTGATTTCCATAAATCAGAAGTCCAGGCCCAATGTGTTTCAGTTGGATTGTCTGCATAGGATCTCAAAAGACCAAAATCAATGCATCAGCTGCCTGGGCTCTGGTGAAGAATCCACTTTCAAGTTCATTCAGATAATTGGGAGAATTCTGTTCCTTGTGGTTCCAGGACTGAGATCCCATCCCTGCTCCATATTCAATGCCAGCAGTGGGCTATTGAGTTCTTCTGAAGCTTAGACTCTCTCTGACTTCCTCTCACGCTGCATTTCTCTGTCTCCAGTTGGAGAAATGTTACTGCTTTAAGGGTTTGTGTGATTAGACTGGGCCCCCCCACGTAATCCAGGCTAATCTCTTTATTTTAAAGTTTGTAACCTTAGTTACATTGCTAAAGTCCCCTTTGCTGTGTAACAACATATTTTCAGATCCTGAGGATTAGGGTATGGGCATATTTCAAGGACCATGTACATCCCCTGGCCCCCAAAGCTTCACATTCCTCCCAAATGCAATATACATCTACCCCCATCTCAAGGTCCCCTAATGCCTTATCCTTCAGCTCAGAAGTCCTCAATCTTCTCTTCTGCTTCTAAGTCAGGTATGAATAAGGCTCTTGATATACCATCAAATACCCTTCGGGGGTACAGTTCCTATCCATCTGTGGCCCTGTGAAACTAAAGGAACAAGTTATCTGCTTCCAACATATAATGATGGATATAATGGTTTAAGGATATTCTGGCTCAAACTAGGAGAAAATGGTAGATAAAAATGGAGTCCCCAATCGAAAGCAGTTTGAAAATTCAGCTCGGCAACTTCCATGAGGTTTCAAGGCCTGGAAATATTCTTCTGTGCCTCTTGGCTTTCTCTCTGAATATCCGTCTTACCCTGTGTGCTCTCTATCCCATTCTCTGGACTCCCTTTTTAAAATACCAAAATCAAAGACATAGCTCTTCCTAGAAAACACTGATATGAAGTATACAGATAATTATCTCAGCTTTCAATTTTGTAAAATTGAAATTTTTTTCCTGTTAACATCAGGATGATGTGTAATTGACAGCTGACATTGAGCTATGCTGACTATAACATTCTACCAGTTTAATAAATGAAAATGCTAAGTTCAAAGTTGTCTTTCCTCAAAGGCTTATGGAAAAGTGAAGTAGTCGTTCTATCAGGTAAGTAGATGTATCTCACCGTGGGGTTTTTATTATGTTTCCTCAGTGACTAATGATGTGCTTATTTGTGCTTATTTGTTATTCATATATGTTCTTTGAGGACATGACTATTCAAATTATTTGCCCATTTTTATTGAGTTGTTTGCCTTTTCATTATTAAGTTGTAAGAGTTCTTTATGTTGTTTAGATATAAGACCTTCGTCAGGTATAAATGGTTTTTATTAAGTTCTATTTATTGACATTTCAAGTTTAGGAAATTTTTGCCAAACACAAGGTCACTAAGATTTTTTTCCCAGTATTTTCTTTCAGAAGTTTATGGCTTTACTCTCACATTTAGATCTATAATCCATTTGAAGTTAGTTTGTGTGCACTGTGAAGTATGTGTCAAGATTTATTTTTTTACATGTGTTTGTTCAGCTATTCCAGTACCATTTGTTGAAAAAACAATTCCCCCATTGAACTGTCTTTGTACTTTTTTTTTTAAATTGAAGTGTAGTTGATTTACAATATTGTGTTAGTTTCAGGTGTACAGAGTAGTAATTCAATATTTTTGCAGATTATATTCCATTATAGATTACTACAAGATAATGGGTATAATTCCCTGAGCTATACAGTAAATCCTTATTGCTTGTCTATTTTGTATGTAGTAGTTTGTATCTGTTAAACCCATACCCCCAGTTGGTTCCTCCCCCCTTCCCTCTCCCCTTTGGTAACCACAAGTTTGTTTTCTATGTCTGTGAGTCTATTTCTGCTTTGTATATACATTTTTTTTTTAGAGTCCACGTATAAGTGACATCATAATATTGTCTTTCTCTGTCTGACTTATTTCACTAAGAATAATATTCTCTGGGCCCATCCACATTGCTGCAGACGGCAATATTTCATTTTTTTATGACTGAGTTATATTCCATTGTATAAATACCACATCTTAATCCAGTGGTCTGTTGATGGGCACTTGGGTTGCTTACATGTCTTGGCTGTTATAAATAGTACTGCTATGAACATTGGGGGTGCATGTATCTTTTCGAATTAGTGTTTTCATTTTTTCGGGTATATACCCAGGAGTGGAATTGCTGGATCATATGGTAGCTGTATTTCTAGTTTTTTAAGGTACCTCCATACTGTTTTCCATAGTGATTGCACCAATTTACAATCCCAACAGCAAACGAGGGTTCCCTTTTCTCTACAACCTCTCCAACATTTGTTATTTGCAGACTTTTTGTTGATAACCATTCTGACTGGCGTGAGGTGATACTTCACTGGGGTTTTGATTTGCATTTCTCTAATAATTAGTCACATTGAGCATCTTTTCATGGTCTTTGCACCTTTTGATGAAGGTGATCAGCTATAAAATTTTTAGTTTGGCTGAACCAGGCTAACCTATCAGACTTAACGGTTTACCCCTGTCCCAAAATGTGTAACATTCCATATATATGAAAGTCCTTTAAGTCCTAAAAATTCTATCAAACAAAGAATGTCTTTGATTTATCAAGCCATCTACTTTAAAATGCCAATAACTCTTGTAGAACTGAGTAGACTAGATAGAATTCACATCAGCAGTATCAGTTAGCTCAACCAGCCATATGGAGTCATCTGAACTGTTAGAATGACATTTTTGATGGAATGGGGGTGGGGGAAGGACGTGAACGGAGGAAAGAAAGGAGCTATTTGGCTTTTTAGAATGGAACGCTTTAAGGAAAAGTTCAGGCCTTGGTTGAGAGATTAGAGTAACAGAGGAGGAATGTGCCCCCAGGGGTAAGAAAATGAAAATAGGAGGTAAAATGACTTTTTATACAATTTTCCCTGTATTTGTGTTGTTCTTTATTCAGGAAAAGGTATAAACTTTAAAAATGCTTTCTACAACCCCCTTCAAGTTTGTTGTCCACTATCATCCACAGTTCCTGAGTTCTCAGATGCCGGTGCTTCTTTCTCCTCCTTTCTGCACTACGTGGCCTTAAATCTCAGAAAGCAGAGCTCGGGCTTGTTAATACTCAGGTGAGGTCTTTCAGGGACATATTGGTTAAAAAGATTCTTGTGGCTTTCAAAGTAATTCAATAGCTGTTTACAACATTATTTCCTTAGGGATGGTACATTTTTGAGTTATCAAAATGCAACTTGCCAAAAAATGCAACTTGTACCTTTGGGCAGGGTTTTCTATGTTACATCATCATAAAAAGTCATCTAATTCCTCAAAGATGTAATTATATGCAAAATAATCTTAGTGCTAATATATTTTTTGACACACCATCTTCTAAACTTTTAAGTGTATATTTGGTTATCATGTTCTTTATTAACCAGACTATTATAATATGTAGAATAATATGTCAAATATAAACTAGTTCCTAAAATGTGTGCATAAATGGGCATTTACTGTAACACTTTTACTCTCAGGAGTGATATTGCAGATATATTCTTGGTAGCAATCTGAAAATTAGCTTGGAGTTTATTTTTAAATGTGAGAATGTCTCATTTCTGCAACTAATTAATTCCGTTTAGTGAGGACACACATTGAAACACTGAATTTATTTATTCTGGTTTGTCATGTCTATATGTAGCCTAGCAGTCAAAGCTTTTCTAAACAGGAGATTTTAAAACTGTATTCATTTTACCACATTTTATGATATAGCACAAAACAATACTACGGAATGTTTTCAGAGGATCCATAAATGAAAGACTGAGGCACTTTCCTGAGGAGATCAGTAATCAGTATTTTATGAGCTACATTGGTCTGTTCATCATCTACTATGTTTGAGGCATGTGGTTGATATTGTATTTGGTACAGTGCAAAGCTCTCTCTGCATTATGTTAAAAATGATCCCTGCACCAAGGGACTAGCCTAATTCAGGTGTTTAATACCAATCCCCTTCCCTTGTCATTCTCCTTTCAGTCAGTTAGATAGATAGATAGATAGATAGATAGATAGATGTATAGATACATTTTATTATTGAAGGAACCTTTCCAAACAGCCTCACTAAATCTTTTATTACCCTCCTAAAAATCCCCTCCAAGGACTCTATTCTTTGTGCAGGAGGAAGCCAAAACTCCTTAGCCTGACATTCAAGGCAACTGCATTATCTCTTGTGTATTCTACGCTGTATAACAATTGAGAAAACTTAATGTATGGAGCCTTTTTAAACATTTTTACCTTGCTACCCTCAACTCCTGGTATGTTATAAAATACAGCTATACTCCACTTGTATTACAACTTGGATAGGCAGAAAAATTGTAGTTTCTTTACTATCTTTATCAAGCCCAGGTCTTTTTCACAAGCTCTGAGAATCTGGGTATCAGGAAAAAACACTTGAGCTCTTCTTGTTACCATTTGATCTGATGAAATGACTGTGACAGACCTTGTAGTTAGGCCATAGTCCTTCTTGGACACTAAGTCTCAGACTCTCAGATGGTGAAGTGTTGTCTCTCACCCAAGGTCTCTCGGGAGGATGGCGTACAGGGGTATGGAGGAAGGAAGACGTGTGATCTCCTGTCACTGTGAATGACAGTGTCTTCATATCCAAGCCATGCCTTAGAGTGTCCTTGGGCTCCTAGAGTCTTCAGTAGAATTATGATGCCATTAAAATATCTCATTTTCTCTCAAGGCCTTGATGATTCAACCTCAACTCCCAAATCCCTGGTGCTAAGTTACACTAGGATCTGGCTCTCCCCCTCAAGAAATTCTTAGCCCCCATAGTCCACCTGTAGTACCACTTCGCCTCTTCTGGTAGGTTAACTGGGCTGACACTCTTGACTATCTTTCACTTCTTTTCTCAAGGAGGACAAGAACTTCTGGTAATTTTAGTCAACTCAGTGTGTTGAGTGGAGACACCTGTGTGCTTCGTGAGCTGATGTCCAGGTTCTGTTTACCTAGTTTCTCACTGTGTCACCAGGTTTCTTTGGTGAGACCTAGTCCCAGGTTGATATATAGACCATTTATATGGTAGCCTCCTCTAACTTTTCCAGGTGAGATGTGGGTTATTCTACCCACAGTAACCTCTTCTTGTTATCCACTTTTCCATGCTCGGGGGGCTTTAAAGCAACTGAGAGGGAGAAGGTATCAAGGCCTGAGATTTTATCTCACAAGTTAACGAGGTAGCCTGTTACTCTTTCATAGGTGCTGGCAGAAGACACAAGATCCCTAGGTCAGGCACAAAGGATTTACTATTCACAATTCAGAAAGTAGCATGAGTATGATGTTGGCACTGGTTTCTCTTTTCCCCTGAGTTCCATGGAGGTGACAAATTTCTCCTCCGGTAAATACTGAGTACATTTTGGGTTTGATTCACAGCTGAAAATCATTGATTTTGGGAAACCTGCTGCTTTTTATTTTAAGCTTTGTTTTTGCTCTAGAGGGATATATTGCATCATCCCTTAAGGTTGCTTGCTGCCAATCCAACCCTGAGAAATGATGTAGGCAAGAAAAGTCAAGCCTTTGAATACTTGCCACACTTAGCAAGAACATGCAGGGGGTCTTCCGTCCCATGGCAGAGTGCCTCTCCCAACAGAAGGTTCATATACATTCCTCACACTTAGCCTCTCCTACCTCTCACTCCTTTCCACACTTCTCCAGACCAGGAAGGATGAGCTTTTCTTTTTCTTACCCTATGTAACATCCTTCTTCTTTCTCATTACTGCCTAATGCTAGGACATCATAGTGGATAGGAGTAAGTCTCCTACACTATGGAAGAAGATCTCAGATGTCCCTTCACATCTAGCACGTGAAAAATTCAGTAGGAGCTAAGTCAGCTCAGGTCCTCTGGGAAACAGACACCAGGATGGAATTAGAAATGCAAGAGAATCTTTGGAGGCAATGCCTGTGAAAAATAAAGGTGAGAGAGAGGAGAGGGAGCCAGGTGAATACTTTAAGAGTATTATACAGGTCTGACACCTATGGGAGGAGATGGGGGAAGGAAGGACTATTTGGGATGAAGAATCTCTGAATGTGATGTAACTCTGAGGAAGCGGTAGGCAGCCCAATTGGGAGTTCCCCATTGGGAAGGAATGACCAGATCTGAGTGTCCCTGCTACACTCAGTCATCGAGTTGCCCTGGGACTGGGCTTCAGCTAGGGGCCATCAGCTGACTGTACTCTTTGCAGCTGGTTCTCTCTTACAGGGAGTTCTGAGCAGTGTACTTTCTTGGCTGCCACAGGGACCAAAGGAATTATCCATCTTGTCTCTTTATAATGGCTTGTTTTAAAGCCTGTCATCAAACTAAAGAGCTCAAATAACCCCCTCCTCTGCCTTGGAGCCATGATTGGCTTGTACTGGGAGGCAGAAGATTGCATTGGGGGAAATTTGAACATATACTTTAATTTTTCAAAAATATTCCCATTGCAGATATTCTTTTATGTCTTAAGATGTTGAAACTTATCTTTTGCAAAGCTATTTTCAAGGCATGTGTTCTCCATAAAGCTCTCCCAGAATTAATCTCTAACTCATAAGTGTATGTTTACATTACAGTATGAATAATCAAAATAAATGCTAATGACATGACTAAAACCCACTCATTTTTATTTCATGTTCAAGACTTCCCTACCTTCATAAAGGAAGCTCTAATGAAGTCAACCACCTGCAAGTCCAGACCTGCCTCAATCTGTGAACAGATCCTCACAGAAGTAGGAATTTCGTTAGCACCCTCTGTCCCACTTTCTTAAAATCAGGTCAGTTCCCCCATATGGGATCTGTGGCCCAGATGCAGCCTATGCACCATGGGTGTTTTTTTTGTTCATATATATATATTTATATATATATATTCATTTAACTCATATGTAGAATCCCCCAGAATTACACAATTCATATTTCATAGGTCCTACAAACATACGTATTTTATTCTTAGCAGAACAGTGGGAATACTGCACACACACAGACACAAAAACTCATCTATTTTTTTCTTAAATGAATCAAAACAGTTGATTTTTAAGCAGATAAATAAACATATATGCATATAATATATAAAGTCAACATTTTAATATGATTCAAAACTTCTGTCGGTATACCCCCTTTACTGAGAGGTTTTATTATAAATAAATGTTGAATTATGTCAAATGCTTTTTCTGCATCTGTTGAGCTGATTCAATGATTTTTAATCTTCATTTTGTTAGTGTGGTATATCACATTGACAGGTTTACAAAAGTTGGACCATCCTTGTATTTCTGGAATAAATTCCATCTGATCATGGTGTGTGATCCTTTCAACGTTATGATTGAATTCGGTTTTCTAATATTTTGCTGAGGATTTTTGCATCTATGTTTATCAGAATTGTTGGCCTGTAATTTTCTTTTCTTATGGTGTCCTTGTCTGATTTTGATACCAGAGTAATGCTGGCCTCGTAAAATGAGTTTGGAAGAGTACCCTCCTCTTCTCGTGTTTGGAATAGTTTGAGAAGGATTGCTATTAATTCTTCTTTGAATGTTTGATAGAATTTACCAGTGAAGCCTTCTGGTCTTGGACTTTGTTGGGAGTTTTTTTTTTTAATTGAAGTGTCATTGATTTGCAATATTGTGTACAGCAAAGTGATTCAAGATATATATATATATTCTTTCTGATTCTTTTCCATTAGAGTTTATTAAAAGATATTGAATATAGTTCCCCGTGCATACAATAAATCCTTGTTGTTTATATGATATTTTATATATGGTAGTCTGTATCTGTTAATCTCATCCTCCTAATTTATCCCTCCCCCCTTCCCCTTTGGTAACCACAAGTTTGTTTTCTATGTCTGTGAGTCTGTTTCTGTTTTGTAAATAAGTTCATTTGTACTAATTTTTAGATTCTACATATAAGTGATATCATGTAATATTTGTCTTTGTCTGACTTGCTTCACTTAGTATGATAATCTCTACATCCATCCATGTTGCTGCAAATGGCATTATTTCATTCTTTTTTATGGCTGAGTAATATTCCATTGTGTGTGTGTGTGTGTGTGTGTGTGTGTGTGTGTGTGTGTGTATACCACATCTTTATCAATCCACTTTTTTGATTACTGATTCAGTCTTCTTACTCGTAATCTGTTCATATTTTCTATTTCATCATGATTCGGTCTTGGTAGGTTATATGTTTCTAGAAATTTATCCATTTTTTTCTAGGTTGTCCAACTTTTTGGTGTATAATTATTCATAATGGTCTCTTATGATTCTTTGCATTTCTGTGGTATCAGTTGTAATATCATTTATTTCATTTCTGATTTTATTTATTTGAATCCTCTCTCTTTTTTTTTTTGGTGAGTCTAGATATAGGTTTGTCAATTTTGTGTATCTTTTTCACAGAACCAGCTCTTAGCTTTATTGATCTTTTCTATTGTCTTTTTAGTTTCTGTTTCATTTATTTCTGCTCCAATCTTTGTTATTTCCTTTCTTCTACTCGCTCTGTGCGTTGTTCTTTTTTTAGTTCCTTGAGGTGTAAAGTTAGGTTGTTTATTTGAAACTTTTATTGTTTCTTGAGGTAGGCATTTCTTGCCGTGAACTTTTGTCATGGAAGTGCTTTTGCTGTATCCCACAGATTTTGGTATATTTCCATTTTTGTTTGTCTCAAGGTATTTTTTGATTTCCCTTTGATTTCTTCTTTGACCCACTGGTTGTTCAGTAACATGTTGTTTACTCTCCATACATTTGTGAATTTTCCAGTTTTCTTCCTATAATTAATTACTTGTTTCATACCATTGTGGTCAGAAAATATTCTTGCTATGATTTCAGTTCCCTTAAATTTATTGACTTGTTTTGTGGCCTAAAATATAATCTTATCCTGGGAAATGTTCCATGTGCACTTGAGAAGAATGTGTATTCTATTGCTTTTGGGTGGAGTGTTCTATATATATCTGTTACATACAATTGTCTAACATGTCATTTAAGGCTGATGCTTCCTCACTGATTTTCTGTCTGGATGATCTATCCACTGATACAAGTGGGGTAGTAAAATCACCTACTATTGCCATCTATTTTTCCCTTTAGTTCTGTTAATATTTACTTTAAATATTTAGGTGCTCCTATGTTGGGTGCATAAATATTTACAAATGTTATATCCTCTTGTTGAAATGACTGCTTCGTATCTATGTAACACTCATCTTTGTCTTTTATTACAGTCTTGTTTTGAAGTCTATTTTGTCTGATATAGTTATGGCTACTCCAGCTTTCTTTTGGTTTCTATTTGAATCGAATATTCTTTTCCATCCCTTCATTATCAGTCTGTGTCTTCTTACATCTACAGTGAGTCTCATGTAGGCAGCATATACATGCTTCTTGTTTTTTTAAACCCCTTTAACCACTCTGTGTCTTTTGATTATAGAATTTAGTCCATCTAGATTTAAAGTAATCATTAATAAGTATATACTTATTGCCATTTTGTTAATTGTTTACTAGCTATTTTTGTAGTTCCTCTCTGTTTCTTTTTCTCTTTCTCTCTTCCTTTTTGGTTTGTTGACTTTATTTAGTGGTATACTTCTTTCTTGTCATCTTTTGTGTATTTACTGTAGATTTTTGGTTTGTGGTTATCACGAGGCTTACATATAATACCTTATATCTGTAACAGTCTGTTTTAAGTTAATAACAAGTTAAATTTGATCCCATTCTATATCTTAACATCTTTACTCTTCCCCTGCCATGTTTTACATCTTTGATGTTTCATTTTACATGTGTATCCGTTAACTACTTATTGTAATCTTAGTTATTTTTACCACTTTTGTCTTAATCTTTATACTAGTTTTATGCATGCTTAATCCACTACCTTTACTATAGGTTTACCTTTCCAGTGAGATTTATTCTTTTATATGTTTCTTAGTTACCAATTAATGCCCTTTCTTTTCATTAAAGAAGTCCTTTTAACATTTCTTGTAAGGCAGGTTTAGTGGTGATGAACTCCCTTAGTTTTTAATTTTCTGGAAAACTCCCTCTCCTTCAATTCTGAATGACAGCTTTGCCAGGCAGAGTATTATTGGATGGAATATTTTTTTTAGCACTTTGAATATGTCATGCTACTGTCTTCTGGCCTACAAAGTTTCTGCTGAAAAATCTGCTGATAGGCTTATGGGGGTTCCCTTGTACATAATAAGTTGTTTCTCTCTTTTTCTCTCTCTCTCTCCCACCATTTCACCCTCCGATTCTCTTTTACTTTCAATCATACCAAAAATCCTCTGAGTTAGGGTTAAGTGCTAGTTATCTGTATAACCAATGTGGAAAAATCATTCAGAACACTGTGGCATAAATTTCTATTTGAAAATACTGAGTATTAGAAAGTGCTGAAGGAATGTTCTGTCTCAGGAAAAAACAGTGGCAATTTGTAGCCTTTAGCAAAAGAAGTCAGCCTAAATCAGCTACTCTCAAGAACAGTCAGGGAAAAATGTTTCTCAAAAATGGTTGTCCTCTAAAAAAGGCAGAAGTGATTCCTTTTGTGGATTAGTAGCCATTGAAATGGAAAGGAAGATCTAAGGGATAAGACCAGCTTAGATCTCATCCCTTAGAGGGATGAGGTGAGAGGACCAGCTCTGGAGTGCAAGGACATAAAAGTGACTCAGGAAATTCTCAGTCCTTCTGGTCCCTTATACCTTGAAGTTTATGTCTTTGCTCTCCAAGTCCCTATATGTCCAGTACACATCCCTGGGCTTCTGATTCACCTCCTGTATCCTAATTCCTGCTCACTTATCATGCCTCATGCTTCAGCCAGTTACTGGAACTGCCTAACCTGTTGTAGGCATCTGATGTCCTCTTTATCCCAGTGTTAAACCCTTTACGCTTTGCCCCTAATAATCTATCAGGGCTCACCACTTAAGCACAAATCATACACTGCTACTGAGCACACTGCCTTTTTTTTTGAGCACACGTTTTTTTTTTTTTTTTTAAAAACCCACCTCTATCTACATCTCATCCTATCTTTGAAGAGGTGGCTTTTTTTAAAATGATTTATTTATTTATTTATTTATTTATGGCTGTGTTGGGTCTTCGTTTCTGTGCGAGGGCTTTCTCTAGTTGTGGCGAGCGGGGTCCACTCTTCATCGCGGTGTGCGGGCCTCTCACTATCGCGGCCTCTCTTGTTGCGGAGCACAGGCTCCAGACGCGCAGGCTCAGTAGTCGTGGCTCACGGGCCTAGTTGCTCCGCGGCATGTGGGATCTTCCCAGACCAGGGCTCGAACCTGTGTCCCCTGCATTGGCAGGCAGATTCTCAACCACTGCGCCACCAGCGAAGCCCTGCCTTGTTTTTTAATTGGACAACAGCTACAACGTTGAACTCTCCTACAGCTATGTCTTAGTAATACTGATGATCCTGAGCTTTATGTAACCAGTTGGATTGTCTGCCTGCCCTCGTGGTGGCAGTCTTTGCTCTAGTAAGCAGGTCTCCACTTGGCTTACTACTCTTCTCTACTGTTTCCATTATGCCAAGGTCATGGATTATTTCACATCCATGTAATCTTCCCCAAATCTTAAAAGAAAAATAGATGGGGTTTTGAGAGAGAAATGAGATACAGGAAAAAGATAGCAAAAGTGCAAAGGGCAAAATGAATTCAAGATACTGCAAATAATTCATTGTAACCGTTGTAGCCAGAATGGTTTTCTGGAGCATTTATTTAGCAAAGCAGGTATGGATGCAGCAGAAGTTAAACTGTTGCTTTTGACTGGGGAAGGAGCCAGTGCTAGAGATTGCTGATCAACCGCAATTACCATTCTCCTTCTTCCTCATTATAATAGAATCCTTTCACTTACACCTGGACACATAGCCACCAACCTAAACTCCCTTGCAGCTAGGTAGAGACATGTGACTACACTCAAATCAAATGAATTATATCTGCAATTAGTGGGGAAAATCCCTTACAAAGGAAGTTTTTGTCCTTTCTCTTGTTTTTGTGCTGGCAGAAAATAGTGAACATTGGATCTGATGCCTTGGAATTCATGTCTAGAAGAGCAAGACCACCCCATCAGTCCTAGATCTTCGAGCTTTTATGTAAGAAAGCAATAAACTTTTATCTTACTTAGGTCTCTGCTTTGAGGTTTTACTTTTACACCTTGTTATGTCCTTATTAACAAAGAGCTTTTGAAGGCTTTGGAGTAAATTTTGAATAAAAAAACTTAAGGTTGCTATGCCAAAAATAATAGCACCAATCAAATGAAGTTTGTCATGAAACATAGTCAAGCCCTAACTTACACTGATAGCAGGATGACTCTCACAGATTCTCTGGTCACAGTGCTTTTTCTGCCCAATGTCATATTAGCATAAATACATCCAGCAGAGGCATCTCTTCCTCTTTTTCACTGAGCTTGATTGATGGTATCTTTTAGAAAATTAATTGGCTTTGGAATGTTAATATTGCCTTTCAGTGTCAGTGTTCAGCAGTAGGGCAAGCAGACAACCATGTTTTTGAAATGATATTTGACCTGAAACAAAACACCTCTTTTATATTCCGGCCAGATGAATGTAGCTCTTTCTCTAAGCATTTTAATTCAAACATTGCTAATGTTCATATGATCCCTAGAAGAGAGAGAAAACTAGAGTCTTCCGATACTTTAACTCTTTGTCCAGGCAAATTGTTTCTTCAGGAGTTGTCACGTAGAAAATGGCAGAACAGTAGATACAAAGAAATTCAATTTTCCTAGGAGATTTGGTAGATGAGGCCTTCTTCCCAGCAAAGGAGGTTGTGTGAAGAGTGCTGTCAGAAGCTCTTTATCAGTGGTTCACACTTACAATGAGCAAGGCCCTGTACAAGCATTATCTCCTCTAATGTTTCCAGCAATCTTAAGAGGAAGGACTCTTTACTACCCATTTTACAGATGAGGACTCTGGTTTAGCAAGGTTCAGGGATTTGCCCAAGGTCATAGGAAGTGGTAAAGCTGGTATTCAAATCCAGTGCAACTGACTTCACAGCACTGGTTTAACCTACCCACTATGCTCCCTCAACATTTTATGGCTCATATGAGGAGCTGTGAACAACTAATCTTTACCTCTCAGGGTTGCATGGAATCAGCCTTAAAGCCATTGGGTAATAATCCACCATCTGTGAGCAGTTGACTTGATATGGCACAGCAGCAATGCAATTTTAGTCAGAGTGCTACTATTCCTGACCCTGGAAAGGCAATGACGAGAAGAAAATACACATGCACAGTATAATCAAAGTTTGATAGATGTTTCTGAGATTAAAGCTATGTGCAGTTTCTAAAAATATCTGAGCCTAACCTATCATTTCATTAGTTATAAACCCGGGTGATGTTTCTTAATAAAAATCATGCCAAATCCAGTTTTAGGATCATTTTCCTCTCCTTTGAAAATTTTCTCTTTTAAAGTTTTCAAATAGAAATTTTCATACACCTCTTCTAAATATATTATACCACTTTTTTCCCGTTTAGAGATCATTTAAATTTGAAATAGAAAGAAAACCTGGAATGACCTGAGCACAGGAACAAGAGCAGCCCTCATATCAATGTGATTTAATGTGAGTAGGCTCTGTAATGAGCCGCTTATTTTTCCAGTTTTCATAATAGAAAGGGCATGAACCAGAAACTGGTTCCAGAAGAGTGCCTCGTGACTGTCAGATAGGAGGAGGAGTTGCTTTGCAGAACTCGCTTGTGACTCAGCTCTGTGAAATTCACCAGCATCCTTCTCCTAGAAAAGACTTAAGTGGCAGCATGAGAAATCTGTTAAAGTCTCTTAGTGGAGAAGGAGGATTCTGAGGGCTGAACTTTCTCCTTCTAGTGAAAGGATGCTGACTGCTGATCTAGATAAGAATGGGTTGAAGTGCTCTGTTTTTTTTATGAAACTGAGATTAACACAATTTATGGTCCTGTAGATTTCTATGAGATAAAAAGCTTCTTTGGCTTCACATGTGGCTCCCAGCGCATGTGATTTCTCTTTTCTCTGAGCTGTAGGAATTTGGTTGTGCTTTCTTGATGAGACTAAGCATATTGTGCCATAATATGCCTCAAAATATAGTTACTCTATGTCAATAATTTTTACGTTCTTTATTAAATTCAGTTTCTCAGAGTGTTTTGTGTCCTACTTATATTTGTATTTCCCTGAGATTAGTGTTTTGCACATAGATGTAAATATACTTATTGAATAATGAGGGAGAATGATTCCTCTCTTTCTTTTAGTTATTTTGAAGAATTTTCCCTTTAGTTGTCCAGTGTTATTCTTTTGCTCCCTGGTCACAGACTGCTTAATGAAATTGTTTGTATTTGATCATTTGTGACCTATAAAAGCAACAATATCTATGGTTCAACTTAAATTTTCCACAAATCAGAACACTCAAACTATTAAATGAAAGTTACGCTAATATACAGTTCATATTAGGTTACGTTTATTACACTTAAAACCTCATATTTGAATTTCTGTGATTAGAGCTTCAGAACACAGGTCCCTGGATGTACTTTTCAATATCTTAGAGTCTAAACGCATAAACTCACGAGAGAAATCTTTTTTATGTCTTGGTCTATGTTCCACAGTGTAAGACTGTACTAGCTGCCACATAGGCTTATTTATATGTTACTCTGAGAAATTTATAAAAACAGATCTAGCTTGAATGCGAGTTATGATAGTAAGAATTATTTTACTTTTGGTTAGTAGATTGCATAAATATTAAAAATCATAACTCTATTGCATTATAAAATATAAAATATTTACCCATGCACTTAACAAGCATTGCCTAAATGCCCAACATGGTCTGGGGGAAGGGGGAGCAGAGAACATTGAATGTGGAGCTGCAGACATAAATGAGATGCTCTATATCCTCTCAAAGAACTTATAAAAAGATGAACAACATCTTTTCATAGTTCTGTCCCTTATATTCTTACGTTATGTAAGGAATCATCCTTTAATGATTTAAGCTCTAATTTGTTGGATAAAAGAACGGCCTTTCATCTATTATTATAACTTACCTTGTAAGTAATTGTGACATAAGTCTTAGAATAACGTACAGAGTTTAGGTTGCATCATTAGGTCCAAATCTTTCACTTTTAAGCCTGGGTCTAAGTGAGGGAAATTCTTTAGGAACCCAACGCTGCTTTTACTCGTAGGTGCCTTTAAGAAAGCAAAACTATAAGGCAGTAGTTCACAGAGAAATACTAATTAGTGCTAATTCACTCGTACTGCCTCCTCTTCAAAGCTATTTAAAAGAGCTATGAAATAAACCTGTGAACAACCCCAGTTATAAGTAGCGGGGGTGGAGGGCTTTCTGTAGCAGGTCTGAGGTATGGGCATGGCTGGCAAGTGCGCCTGTTCCCAGGCAGGAGGGAGTTTGTTATAGTTCGGTGGTGGTGTGGTAGGCTGCTTCTAAATGGCTCCCAATGACCCCTGCCTCCTGGAATTGACACCCTTGTGCAACCACTCCTTTAGTGACTTGCTTCTAAAGAAGAGAATACAGCAAAAGTGATGCCACTCCCAAGATTAGGTTATGAAAAATGGCGGTACTCCCTCTCTTGATCTCTCACCTGCATACTCTGCTGAGTCCAGCAGCCATAGTGAGCTGCCCTTTGGAGATGAGCAAGTAGTAAGGGACTGAGGGCAGCCTGGAGGCTACAGTCAGTGAATTATTCCACGGGGAACTGAATCCTGCCAACAACCGTGTGTGAGAGCTTGGGGGTGGATCCTGTCCCAGTTCAACCTTGAGATGACTACAGCCTTGGACAACACCATGACTGCAGCCTGTGACAGACCCTGAGTCAGAGGAACCACCGAAGTTGTGCTGGATCCTTCACCCAAACTGTGAGTTCACAAACATGGGTTAAACTACTACATTTCAGGGTGATTTATTACACAGCAAGAGATAACTGATACAAATTCCTGTTTCCTTGGAATTTGTAAGAGTAAAGGTTTTAGCTATGAAGTAAGATGGTGGAGAGAAATAGGAAAGAGAAAGAAAATTAGGATGGCTGAGTCAAAGGAGGGCAGATTAGACTCGTGACCATAGGCATCTTTTTTTTCTCAACCAGGATTTTGAGAGTGAAGTGAAATAAATGAGGGCAACAAAAGGAAGTAAGGGCTTTGTAACAGTTGAATCGGAACAACTCCAGAGATGAGGTTAATCATGGTGGGAAATCTTTTTTATTTTGGCATCAACACAGTATGTATGAACGTGATCACTTCCAATGGCAATTATAATTAACTTTTAAGGCATCCAAAGACTAATCAAATTATAAACATAACATACACATACATACACATCTTGGTGACCCACTAGGTAGGGGAACTTCGGAAAGTTATTTTACTACCCTAAGCTCTGTTTCTGTACGTTTAATGGGTAGACTGTACTACTAACCCCCTAGGATTGTAGAAATGAGAACACGCACGCAAATCACCCAGTGCAGTACCTGGTACAAGGGAGTTGGCTCCTCCCTGTATGGTCTAATTTTCCTCTTTCATCATATAGATAGAGTGTAAGAGTCCCAATCAGTGATTGTGACCACTCAGTGTTTAACTTGAATAATGCAGGCCCAAGTGCTCACAGGTGTTTTGAGAGAGGTCATGAGGGAGGCTGGTCTGTCTGATCACTGAGGCTTTTACCCTAATGCATTCTGTAGAGAAAGATTTTCTAATCAAATTAGATTTCTAATTTGCCTTCCAAGTTTGGAATTTGGAGTTCACATTGCAGAAGTGAAATCCATTTTAACACCCACTTTTCAACACATATATACATCTAAGTCTGACATGCTATATCTTAGTTGAATTCTGCTGAATTTTCTGTTCGGGGCTGCCTGAAACAGGATTATTTTTTTCCAGATACTCATGGAGGCCCTTTCTTCCTCCCTCCCTTTCTTACTTCCTTCCTTCCCTCTCTCTCTCTCTCTCTCTCTTTTAGGATTAGTGTCTGAAATACCAGTTAATAAATATTTTACTTTTTTTTTCCACATTACTTTTTTTCCTCTCATCTGGCATCATATTTTGACCTAGATTATTCATCTTTCAAAATGGTCATGTGGTGTTTTGAAGCAGCCAATGCCAGGAATCTAAGTAGGGGAGGACAAAGCTATTAGCAAATGAAAAACACTTCTTCCTGAAAAATGGCAGTCCTAGGATTACTAATTATTCTCTACCTACCATATATAACAGTTGGAAAGCAACAAAAACTAACTGTGTGTAATTTAAGTTGAAAGTGAATTGATTAGAAGGCTATGGAGGCACTCAGGACTGAAGGGAGAGCTGGAAAACAAGCTTGAAAGGAAAAGAACTTTTCACCTAGAGAAAGTCTCCAAAGCAAGAACCACTGAATAGTCTAGTTCAGGCACCACTCCTGAAACAAATAAATAAGTGAACAAAAGTTTTTTTGTTTTTGTTTTTTTCTGCATTTGTGACATTTTACTTAAATTTCAAAGTCTCAGAGAGACTCTGATTGGGGGAGCATAGGTCAGCTGGGCATGCCTATTTATATGAATGAAGCAAAATAAATGATGATGAAAGAAAGAGACTCCTGGTACCCTTAAGCTTCTGAAGGAGAGGGCAGAGCGTCCTAACCCTAACTCACTTTCCTTCTGAGGCTGCACATGCTGTGAAAAACATAATTTCCCAGGAAAATCTCGGGGTGCTAGTGGGAAGTAGAAATGGATGCTGGATGACTTAAAATGACAGATATTGACCACACATGTTTTGTAAACAGCCAGTTGACAGAAAGCAACCCACTTGAACTTCACGTAAGATCCAGGCTGTGAAACTCTGCACTTCATCCTCGGGTCTGGTGAAAAGCATTATTTCGTGGTGGCTTAGAACACAGGCTCTATAGCCAAACTGAATGGATTCAAACCCCAGCTCTGTAGCTTAGTAACTATCAAACTTTGGCATATTGTCTAAGCTTTCTGTACCTTAGTTTCCTTATCTGCAAAAGGACATAGTAACAGTACCTTCCTGAAACTGATGCCATAATGATTACTTGTGTTATTCTATACACAACAGTAACTTTCAATTAGTGTTACTATTAAAATGGAAGAGTGTAGAATTAAAACATCTAGAGTCATGAGATCCAGGATGAAGCTATCAGGCTGGTTGGTAGTCAACAACTAGGTTATTATTCAGTGGGCTAAACTCACAAGTAATTAAACTGCAGGAGAGCAAGGCAGGAACAAAACTTAGGTGCCATAGATACCTGGGACCAGGACCAGATGTGAGAATGACAGCAGGCACGTGAGAAACAGGACATAAAGTGAAGGACAAGGCAAAACACTAGGCCATAAGGCGTTGCAAATAGGAACCAAGAGGTTCACAGGAGCACCGAGGAAGGCAAAGCAGAAAAAACAGATGCATGGAATATCTGGGAATATTATTCTGAATAATTCTCCTGTCTCTCTCAAGAGCGTCTCATATTTCTATCATTAATGCTAATAAAACCTAGGTTTTAGGAAAGAGATAGTGGGCTGAGCCACCTGCAAAAAGAGGGACATGATTAAACCTAGAAATAGGGATCGTGGGGATGAGTGACATGTTAGCATTGAGGTATCTACGCCCGTCAATTAAAAATAATGATGATGCCACTACCACTAATGATAATAGCAATAATGATAACATTTATTTAGCTTTTGCTAGGTGCCTGGCACTGTGCTAAGTGCTTTATATCCACTATGTCACTTAATTGTCATGACCAATCTTTGAGATAATTACTAGAAAATAAAATCCCAAAGGACACACAATTTGTCTGGCTCCTTCATAATTCTGTCCACAGCTCAGAATAGGAGCTGGTACATAAGAGGTATTTCCAAAGTGTTGGATGGGCCCCGATTAAAGAACAAAATGAGGTGTTGATGGTCCAAGTAACTTGCTCAAGTCAGATAATGGTGTATGACAGAGTTAAGGTTCAAAGTCAGGGAGTTTGACTCCAGAGTCCACAATTAAACTCTATAGTTTCTACCCAACACCCACCAGTCTCCAAAGCATCAGCCAAGCTAGTTTTTTACTTGTTACTCCCTCATTGCTATAATTCCTCATATGATCAGAGTGAAATAGATTGCTATAAAGAGGAAAAAAAAGTCAGTGATGAAACTTTATTTTGAGACTGTATTAGTATTAGGCAAACATAAGCACTTTGAACCAATTATGTACCAGGCATTGTACTAATTGGATAATAAAAATATGATCAAGACAGGTCTCTAAACTCGAAGGATCCACATTCTGTTGGGAAAGACAGGGATATAAACAAGCAAATAATCTACTAAGTACAGAAATCAAGGTGTTGGATTTTTTTTAAGCCCAGCTGGTTCCAACAGCAGTGCAGTCACTGTGTGTGGGACACAGCAGAAGTGCAGGAGTAATAGGAGTGAGACAAGAAAAGTAGCTGATCAGACAGAAGATGTAAGAAGGGCTTTAAATGTGATGCCAAGGAGACTGCACTTTATTTTGTCAAATGTGGAGAGACAGCAGGATTACTATGTTAAGTAATAACTCCGGTGGTTGGAACAGAGTAAAGAAAGATGGGCAGTAGAAGGCCCAAGCAGTAGAGTAGGGCAGAGGTGATCAGGGCCTGCAATGAGGCTATAGCAGTGAATCCATGCACAGTCAACAGGATTTAGTGTCTGATTGAATTTCAGCATGAGGACAGCTAGAATTAAACACGACACTGAAGTTTCTCACTGAGGTAAGTGGGTAGATGGTAACACTATTAATCCTAGGAACAAAAATAAATAGAAAAAGCAGTTGAGTTTAGTCCAGCATAGGGAGAAAAAAACTGAACTTAGATCCATATATGTAAAGGATTAAAAAATGAGAAGAAGGAACTTAGGTGTATATAATGGTGCAAAATCACATATTTTTGTTACATGGTATTATAAGTGGGAAGTAATCCTATTAATTCAGCAGGGTTTTTTTTTTTTAAGTTATTTTTTAAGAAGTTAGTTCCAGGGCTGTAAGTGAATGTAATATAGTTTACTGGGTGGTACTTTAATATAAAATCTCTCTTCCTCTGGCTGCTTTTTCTTTATCTTCCGGAAATAATTGTAGCTCTGTTTATAATCTACCAGGCACAGTCTGAGTTTACAGTACTTAATGTTGAAGTTAGTGGCCAGGGCTCCTGTTGATAAGTCTTTGAGAAGATAATTTTCTCATATGAAACATCATTTGCAACTTGTAAATGTAACTTTTTAACTTGAAAGAGAATAGCCCTAAGACAGAGGAAAACTTACTTTAGTGCATCATCAATCAGGAAAAAAAGCAAGAAATCTAGATATTGTGAAGACATGATTGTCAGGCTGTGGTGTCTGCAATTTGTTAGAATGAAGAGAATTTGTTAGAATGTTGAAAACTATCCATAGTCAATGGACTCTTCAGGCTTTATTGGTTGACTAGACTTACTAGGATATTTAAACTTCTAAGATGTCTCTTCCTTAATTGCTCAGCCAACAAGACATTCTATTTTTTCCTTCCAACGTTTTTAAGGTATAATTGATAGGCAAAAAAATTGCGTATAATTAATGTATACAATTGAGTGAATTTGGACATAAGTATAAATTCGTTAATTACCTGGATTGTGGTGATAGTAATACATCCATCACCTCCAAGAGTTTCCTTGCATCCCTTTGGTTTTTATTTTTGTTTTTTGTAGTATAAGGACACTTCATGAGACCTACTCTCTTAACAAAATTTTAAATACACAGTACCTTATTGTTAACTACAGGCACTGTGTCATACAGCAGGTCTTTGGAACTTGTGTAACTATAACTTTCTATCATTGAACAACAACTCCCCTTACCTCCTTCCCCCATCATCTGGTGACCATCATTCCACTGTCAATTCTATACTTTTGCCTCTTTTATATTCTTTAAAGTTTAAGTATCTGTAAACACAGAGTTAGATACTTTAAATTTGAGGAAAGTAAGGTACTTGATGGTATTTCCTTTCAAAAGACATAAGATAATTGCATTTTTTGTGTCTATATCTGAAAAATGGGTAAATACAGATTTTCATGTTTGAATTTATATTTTTGTTTGAGATATACACAGTTTAGGCCTTGATATATGTATCACAGAATCCTTGCTGTTTTTGTTGTTGATACTCAAAGCTTTTCACTTCTTCTGCTTTTTCATGGCCATTGAACAGACCTAACAGATACATTCATATTCCTGAAGGGTATAATTAAGAGAAATATCTGGCAAAAGTTACATCCATTAAATTGTTTGATTCTTTTATGGTAGAGCTATTTCCAGTTTGTGTAGTCTGCAATTATCATTTTGAGGAGGAATAATAACACAAATATGGAGTATTAAATAAACTACCATATTTTTCTTTTTCATCCAAGTGGCAACTTAGTATTTAATGGAGAGAAAATCAGCATACAGATTTTAAATACAGCAGTAAATTTAAATATCTGATCTAAGGGACAAGAAAAAGCAGATTATAACCTATCAGTAGATATTAAAACCTGAAAGCCTAATTGTCTATGACAAAGGCTATCACTTGTCCTTCATTCACGTGCTTCTTTTCTGTGTTTTTCTGGTATTCCCACCAGAATAGGATGCACATATGATCATTCTATGTATATATCTTGTTATAATTTTAGTGTAAGTGACACCTTCTCGAAAATCATTAGTTGGGCTTCGATTTAGTTAAATTTCTTTTATAGATGATACATTGGGACCAATTAAGAAAGTTGATGGAGGATAAGGATGAATAGAGTGCCATTAATAAGTTAGATTTTCTTTGCCTCTTAGAATCCTTTGAATGCTTGATTAGTAAGTAAGTCCCTGGATTTATACTTTTGTACACAAAAAGCAAATAGAATTTCTCGATATGAAAATACAGTCTGCTATTTGATATATCAAAATCTCTGTTCTTCCAAAATCTGTTTCCATTTCAAATCTGTTTGGTTGCTTCCCACTTTCTTAAGGTATTTTATGAAGGTTTTAGTGCAATCTTCATCATCATTATTACCATTTACAAACATTAAAGACCTTCAATTAGAGAAGCTGATTAGAAAAATGAATGTTCAGAGGCAGAGGCCTGTCTCTGAAAGGATGATTCACAAAACAACTGCTTTTTAATGGCAAATTTACGAGTTCTAAAAAATAAATTGATCATTTGTCTGATTTCTGGTTGAAATTCACCACAGCGGATCTTAAATTTAGATTAAGTTCCTTAATTGTCACTAGATTATATCAACTAATATTAACAGACCATTTAAATTGTATGGACTGGTACTTAAATGGAAATACAGAATAGCTATGATTCAGGTACTTGTTAAAGAATTTGGTCTTAAAAATATAAAAGTTGGGACTTTCCTGGTGTCTCAGTGGTTAAGAATCTGCCTGCCAATGCAGGGGACACAGGTTCGTGCCCTGGTCCGGGAAGATCCCACATGCCGTGGAGCAACTA
The DNA here is from genome assembly GCF_028021215.1 of Eschrichtius robustus. Taxonomy (NCBI): domain Eukaryota; kingdom Metazoa; phylum Chordata; class Mammalia; order Artiodactyla; family Eschrichtiidae; genus Eschrichtius; species Eschrichtius robustus. The sequence continues at coordinate 49,473,270 of NC_090831.1, read as the reverse complement.
AGCCCGTGTGCTGCAACTACTGATCCTGCGCTCTAGAGCCCGCTCGCCACAACTAGAGAAAGCCCGTGCGCAGCAATGAAGACCCAACACAGCCAAAAATAAATAAATAAATAATTAAAAATATATATATATATAAAAGTTGATGAGGAAAAAAACTTCATGAATAACTGCCTGAAGAATCTGCAATCTCTGTTTGCCTAGACGGCCTAATGTCTGCTCCTGTGTTAATCTAAAGAAGCAAGAGTTACACATTTGAGGTATATCCATTGACCACCATGTAGAACTGTAGTTACTGAATTATATTTGGCATCATGACTTTGACTTACGCTGAGGTCCTGTATGAGGATTTGTATTAGGAAGCACCTTTATAAAACTTGTTTCTGATTTTATTCTAAGGATATTATTGAGGACATATTTTATTCAGCAGGATCCTCCTTGTGAGGACTGACAGAAGAAGTTAGTTTTTATTTGTAGTATCAGGAATTGCTGAGCTTTTCCTGAATAGTTGATTTATCTTAGTGTTTCCATGAATTATGTAACTCAGCAATTCCAAACTAAGATAACAATCACCAAAGAGAATTTTCAAAATGCAGAGTCTCAAGCCTTTTCCCAGATCTGCTGAATCAGAATACGGAGGCACAGGTCCTAAGAATTTGTGGTTTTTGTGAAGCTCTCCAGGTGACGCTCTTTGATCAGACATTGAAAAATCATTAAAGTAAATAATCGTTGCCCATTTCTCACTGGAAGTTAGAAAACCTGAGGCAAAATTGTAGTCTATGCTTTATGAGCCTATGTGATTTCATATTAAGGATGTATTTTTTTAATTTACCCATTTAAAAATGTATCCTACTTTGATTTCTCTTTGCCTTAATTTTAGCATTATTTTCTACTTCATATTTCAAACATATCTGATGTTTGACAAATTGTTTCTTACCACTTTTTAATCCTTTTTTTTAATCAGGTAAAATTATATCCTACAATATACACAGATTTTAAGTGTCCTCCTGTTTAAGAAACATTTATAAATTACACATGGTGTAACAACTGTTCAAATTAAGGTAAAACAACTCCAGAAAGTTGCCAAATGTCCCCTTCTAGTCACTTCTCCCCAATCTACCCTCTAATTATATCAGTGAATGATCTAAGTCACTATAGTTAATTTAACCTATTCTAAACTTCAAATAAGTGGAATTATATGGTATGTGCCCTCTTGTAACTGGTTTCTTTCACTGAAAAATTGTTTTTAAAATCCATCTATGTTGCTATACAGTTGAACAACTGTATAGCAACTTGGGGTAGGGATGCCAATCTGGATACAGTGGAAGATCCGAGTATAACTTTACCGTCAGCCCTCCTATCCCCAGTTCTGCATTCTGGGATTCAACCAATCTGGGATGGTGATAAATATAGTTGACCCTTGCACAACATAGGTTTGAAATGTGTGGCTCATTAGTATGTGGATTTTTTTCAATAAAAACAGTGCTACAGGATCCGCAGTTGGTTGAATCTGTGATTGAGGAATTGCAGATACAGAGGTCCCACTCTGGAACTTGAGCATCCTGGGATTCTGGAACTGATGGCAGGTTCTGGAACCAATCCCCTGCAGATACTGAGGGACAACTGTAGTTCAATCCTTTTTATAGCCAAATAGTAATCCATTTTCAAGAATATATCAAAATTTATTTATTCATTTATCTGCTGATGGATATTTGAGTTCTTTCCAGTTTGGCCTATTATGAGGGAACATTCTTATACAAGTCTTTTTGTGATCAAGTGTTTTGATTTCTCATGGCAAATATCCTAGGAGTGGAATTGTTGGGTGAAGGGTAGCTCTATGTTTAACATTTTAGAAACTACTTTTCCAAAGTGGTAGTATCATTTTACACTCTCACCAGCAAAGTATGACAATTCCACCTGCTTAATGGCCTTGCCAACAATTAAAATTTGTTAGCCTTTTACAAATTAGGAGATATAATAATATCTCATTGTGGTTTGAATTTGCATTTCCCTCATGTTTATGGATGCTGAGAACATTCTCATGCCCTTGGTCATTTGTATATACTGCTCAGTAAAGTGTCTGTTCAAATTTTTGTCCATCTTTATTAGCTTGTTTTTATTTTATTGAGTAAAGGAGTGTTTTTGTTTTTGTCCTTTAATACGTTCTGGATGCAAGTCTTTTCTCAGATAAGTGTCTTGTAAATTATTCCTTCCAGTCTGTGACTTGACTTTTGATTTTTTAGCGATGTCATTTGAAGAGCAGAAGTTATTAATTTTGATGAAGCCCAATTTATGATTTTATTTTATTCTTAGTGATTTTGTGCCCAGTCAAAAATTTTTTGCGTCCTCTGTGTCTGAAAATATATTCCCCTATATTTTGTTCCAGAAGCTTTATGGTTATAATTTTCACACTGAGGTGTATAATCCATCTCAAGTTAATTTTTCATAGGTGTGATATAGGAGTTAATTTTCATTTTGATCTCTACAATTATCCAGTCATTGTAACACTATTGCTGAAAAGATAATCTCTATCTCATTAAGTTACCTTGGTGCTTTTGTTGAACACAAGTAAATATATATATATTTGGATATAGTCATGGTCTATTTTCTGTTACCTCGATTTATTTCTCTTTTTTTATGACAATTACACATTAACTCAATACCTGTTAGCTGTGTAGTGAGGATTAAAATCAAAGAGAATAAGTAAAATCAGCCAGTGTAAGTATAGTAATCTTTTCAAGATTATTTTTGCTCTGTCCTTGGCATTTCCACCTAAATTTTAGAATTAGCCAGTCAAAATTTCTCCACATGAACTGGTATTTTGTTGAATATATAGGCCAAATTGTGGAGAACTAACATCTTAGTAATATTGACTCTTTAAGTCCATGAAAATGGCATATTTCTCCATTTATTTGGGTCAAATGTTCTTCATCTGTTGAGTTGGTCATATGGAATTTCTTCTTTAATTTGTGTGGTCAATAAACAATTCATTTTTAAATGTTGAACCAGACTTGCATTGCTTTGTTTTTTATTGAGGTATAATTGACGTATAACATTATATTAGTTTCAGGTGTACAACATAATGATTTGATATTCGTATATATTGCAAAATGATACACTTGCATTCTTGAGGTAAACCCTGCTTCCTGATGATGTATAATCATTTGATAGATTCTGGACTGACTGTTAACATTTTGCTGCGGATTTTTCAGTGTGTTCATGAGTGATATTTGCTTGTAATTTTCCTTTCTTTTTGATGTTTATATCAGGTTTTGCTATGAGGTTTATGCTCTATTTCACTTTACTCTCCAGCTGTGTCTTAAGTATTCAGAGGAGATAAAATGCTGATCATCTCCTGTTCTGTTTTGGCAGGGTGTATAAGTTCCTAGGCTAAAGTAAAAAAATTACCACAAACTTGAATTTCGTGGCATAAAATAACAGATATGTATTCTGTCATAGTTCTCCAGGCCAGAAGTCTAAATCAAGGTATCAGCGAGGCTGCACTCCCTCCAAAGGTTCTAGGGGAGAATCTTTCCTTTCCTCTTCTAGCTTCTGGTGGATCCAGATGTGCCTTGATAGTGGCTATATAACTCCAGTTTCTGCCTCTGGCCTCTGTGTCTGTATACTCTCTTCTATCTCTTATAAGGAATTAAATTTAGGGCCCACCCACATAATCAAGTGTTACCTCATTTCAAGATCCTCAATGTAATTATATCTGGGGGGGAAAAAAAAAGAAACGAAAAACTTTTTCCAAAATGAGGGCACAGTCACAGGTTATGGGGGTTAGGGTATGAACATATCTTTTTTGGGGGGACCACCATGGGACCTCCTGATACAGGGCTTGAATCATGTTTGTTTTTAAAAAAGAACATTCTTTATGTATGTTAAGTTTTAAACCCAAAGACTAGAGAATGTATATATTCTTTACTGGAAGAAATGTAGTTAATACAAAAGATCTCAGTCAGGCAAGGGTGAAGTCACTTAATGCAGTAGTACAGGTCGTCTGAGAAGAGGAAGTCAAGAGAGAATTAGGTGCAAGAGATATATTGAGAAAAGAGGAAATGGGAAAAGAGACGGGATAGGTGAGGAAATGCTGGGCCCAGTGAAGAAGAGAGGTAAGGAGGGAGGGGTGTGTAGGCAGAGTCTCAGGTTGCAAATAGTTCCCAGAAAGTTTCATCCAGGTTGATGGGAAATCTTCGAGCCAAAATTGCATCAAAAACATTCTGCATTCTTAGAGGACTAGGTCTTTCTTAGCTATTGGTTGAGAGCAGCCCACTGGAAATGAGATGATGGGGAAAACCAGATGGTAAAACTCAGACAAGAGCTAGGGCTAACAGCCAAATATCTTCTCTGCAGCAGGAGATCTGACTGGACCATTCTCACGGCTGCCACACTTAATATGTGTGAAGGTAAAACTTTACTTGTCTTTGAGCTCCCAATGAAGTAAATTATCTTTAAATAATGATTGTTCATCCACTCCCAAACCCTCTCCCCATGCTGTGATGGTCTTAAAAGGATTTTTATTTCATACATAGAATACATTTTTTCCAAGGAAAAGGGGTGACTCCTCCCAAGACTAATTAACTTAGGCCATTAATTTATAATCTAATTTAATCTAATTATAAATTATACTCTGTAAACTATTTAAAACAGTTTCTTTTTAAATATGGAATCTGGCCTATCATTAAACAGATTTTTAATCCCCCCTCTTAAAATTTTTTTATACTCTCCATACAGATTTGAGCATTTGAAAATGGAGGGTTAGAATATTATAACATGACATTATTTTGTCCTCTTTACAGCCTTTTGCAAACCTGAATCAAGGGGTCTAATTTGTTAGGAAACCTTGAGAACCCATATGACTTTCTGTAGCTGTGAATGTTGCTGATACTGTTTCCACCCACACACTTGAACTACACCATCACACTCTGCCTGCTGCCTTAACACTGGTCGGGAGGGTCGTGTCTTCCAGAAGTCTGGTAAGGGCAGTGCAATGAGTCAGGATGACCTCTAAATTCATGTGGCATAACTATTGACTTTATTTTTAACCACAGTGGCCATTTTGTGGCAGAGGAACCAAATTCATAGGTCTCACCCCTAGTATAGAGAGTCCGGTTCAAATATTCCTCTTTCCACCATGCTATGAGGTTTTACAATGGGAAAATGTAACAGGATGGATCCCTGTTACATCTCTCCAAGAAAGAACGTGTGTGGTAGGGAAGGTGGGTTGAGCTTCAAATGATGGTCACTAAAATTTATTGCTTTTTGTTCTCTGCCTGGTTACCATGAAATGCATCTCTCATGGACCCTCTTTCTATATATTATCAGTAGAGGATTGGGTGAAGATTTGTAAGAATGAAGCCTGTAAGCATCTGGACTCTTCTGAATCTAAACATCGTATTTAAGGTTTCTGGGCTTCAGACACCTGCTCCTCCAAGTAAGAGTTAGCTTTCACTTTCTAACTTTCTAATCCAGCATTAGCAATCTGGATAACACAGATTATCCATTATCCATATTATCCACAATCTGGATAATAACCATTTATTAATGGATTAAAATACAGATACATATATTTAGTTAAACAAGCTAGCAGAATTTGAGTAATAACTATTTATAAATGTATTTTTAGAGAGCATTTGGTATGGACCAGGCACTTTGGAAAGTATTTTGTAAAATAGTGTTCTTTCTCCTGGATGCTAGTCTATCCTAGGGATAGACCAGCAATCATGGTTGCAATGTGCATAGTATGTATACAGATATACATGGACATAGTATACACAGATATTGCATAAATTATATGCCATTTATGTGGATTTTTTCTGAGAAAACTGTGGTAGTGACATCTAAATAATAACTTGATCAGTGTGAGTATACCAGGAAATCTGAGTAAAAGTTATGCAAAAGTAAAAGAATAAAAAATGAAAGTTTATATTTTATTCAAATTTCTTTATTAATTTGGTGCAGTTGGAATAGAACGTATACGTAAAAACTAGACTTGAGATTGAAAAAATATCAGTTGGGGCCAAGGTGGCAAAGGACTGTATTCTGTAGAAAATGGGTGTTGCCAGGGGTTTTCAAACAAAAGCAAGGCCTGAAGATAGGGCAGAATCCAGAAAACCAAGATTCTAAGAATGTAAAGGATGTTTCCTGAGAAAACTATTAAGAAAGAAACAAGATAATACAATGAGCAACCCAGGCTCTCTAACAACCTCACTACTGGGGAAAACCATCCAAGGCAGTTCTGGTGGACATTTGTAGTTGAGATTGTACCTGGCAGTTCTGGTGGACATTTGTAGTTGAGACTGTACCTGGCAGGTGTCTACCCAGCATTGGCTTTTCCAATCAATGGTGGGGAGTCAAATAGGACTGCAGGAAAGGAGGTATCCTATATAAAGCTCCACTGCATAAGGGAGAGAAGGGGAGGGAGAGTTGGGAGGATAATGAGTTCTAATTTAAAAGTCTGTTTTGCATTTCATTTAAAGAAAATTCCAATGGCTCAATGGTCTCTCACCTGTAGTCAATTTAGACCCTTAATGGTGTACACACTAGATGTTACCTCTTAGAATCCTTTTCAAGGTCCCCTTATCTCACAACAATGACTTCCCAGCATTTTCTCAACGTCTCCCCTCCCCTGCCCACCTGCTCAGGAACATTCACTTGACTTACTAGTCTCGCAAGGTGTCTTCAATTGTTGTTAGTGCCACTGTGCACATGGAAAGCAAATGGGCACACACTCTCCCCAAGGACCCAACACACTTGGCCCTGACAAATTGTGATCGCATATTATATTTAGAGCAGATACCTGCTTCTGACAAGTATTCAAAAATAAATTCGCACTTCAGTCAAAACTCACAGTCATGCGGACAAAGTTGTTCATCCTGAGAAAGTAAAACATTTCTCTCTCCCTCTATTGACGTATTGATTTACTCTGCACTCATCACATACAGAAAGCGAAAACGGTGAGGTGGGTGCCTCTTGGGAGAGCTATTTCTAGCACAGCCAGCTACTCCAATATTGAAAATCTAGTATCATAATAGCTAGGACAGTTTTTGCTCCCTGAATAACCAGCCCTCTCTGAGTATTTTATGACACTTAGATCCCTTTAGTGAATTTGTACCTCTGCTGCCTTTTTGCACTCAGAAAGTGTGCAAATTATAATTACAGATTGAAGCAGAGAGAAAGGAATTAGAGGCATTGTGTTCTATCAGTAGATAACCAGTCATAGTGAGTGAAATACTGAAAATTATTCTAGCTTTTTGAACAAGAGAATTAATTTACAAGATACATGACTTAGAAATCTGTTATTTGGTGGACTTGAACATATTGAAACACTTAAAGACCTAAAAATGTATCTAGTATTTTCATTCTAAAAGCTTTTATCAGTCCCATCATGAAATAGATCATATTGAACCATTTCTTCTACCGTAAGCAAGGGAGTCACCATTCATAGTGCAGTCACATGATACATTATCTCTGCTGTGTTTGCTATGTGATACTAATTTTTAATTTAAGTATTCTTGAGTTCTCATGGGTTTTTTCTGTTGTCATTATTGGGCTCTTTGTATAGTTTACCATATATAAAAATATCGTTGGAAAATGAAAATCATACTTGAAGGATCTTGCTTATTTTGTATTTACAGTTATGAAGACTTTTTATGTTCACCATGGATCTTTAATTTTTTTTTTAAACATCTTTATTGAAGTATAATTGCTTTACAATGGTGTGTTAGTTTCTGCTTTATAACAAAGTGAATCAGTTATACATATACATATGTTCCCATATCTCTTCCCTCTTGCATCTCCCTCCCTCCCACCCTCCCTATCCCACCCCTCTAGGTGGTCACAAAGCACCGAGCTGATCTCCCTGTGCTATGCGGCTGCTTCCCACTAGCTATCTATTTTACATTTGGTAGTGTATACATGTCCATGACACTCTTTCACTTTGTCACAGCTTACCCTTCCCCCTCCCCACATCCTCAAGTCCATGCTCTAGTAGGTCTGTGTCTTTATTCCTGTGTTACCCCTAGGTTCTTCATGACTTTTTTTTTTTCCTTAGATTCCATATATATGTGTTAGCATACTGTATTTGTTTTTCTCTTTCTGACTTACTTCACTCTGTATGACAGACTCTAACTCCATCCACCTCATTACAAATACCTCCATTTCATTTCTTTTTATGGCTGAGTAATATTCCATTGCATATATGTGCCACATCTTCTTTATCCATTCATCCGATGATGGACACTTAGGTTGCTTCCATGTCCTGGCTATTGTAAATAGAGCTGCAATGAACATTTTGGTACATGACTCTTTTTGAATTACGGTTTTCTCAGGGTATATGCCCAGTAGTGGGATTGCTGGGTCGTATGGTAGTTTTATTTGTAGTTTTTTAAGGAACCTCCATACTGTTCTCCATAGTGGCTGTATCAGTTTACATTCCCACCAACAGTGCAAGAGGGTTCCCTTTTCTCCACACCCTCTCCAGCATTTACTGTTTCTAGATTTTTTGATGATGGCCATTCTGACCGGTGTGAGATGATACCTCACTGTAGTTTTGATTTGCATTTCTCTAATGATTAATGATGTTGAGCATTCTTTCATGTGTTTTTTGGCAGTCTGTATATCTTCTTTGGAGAAATGTCTATTTAGGTCTTCTGCCCATTTTTGGATTGGGCTGTTCATTCTTTTGTTATTGAGCTGCATGAGCTGCTTGTAAATCTTGGAGATTAATCCTTTGTCAGTTGCTTCATTTGCAAATATTTTCTCCCATTCTGAGGATTGTCTTTTGGTCTTGTTTATGGTTTCCTTTGCTGTGCAAAAGCTTTTAAGTTTCATTAGGTCCCATTTGTTTATTTGTGTTTTTATTTCCATTTCTCTAGGGGCTGGGTCAAAAAGGATCTTGCTGTGATGTATGTCATAGAGTGTTCTGCCTATGTTTTCCTCTAAGAGTTTGATAGTGTCTGGCCTTACACTTAGGTCTTTAATCCATTTTGAGTTTATTTTTGTGTATGGTGTCAGGGAGTGTTCTAATTTCATACTTTTACATGTATCTGTCCAATTTTCCCAGCACCACTTATTGAAGAGGCTGTCTTTTCTCCACGGTATATGCTTGCCTCCTTTATCAAAGATAAGGTGACCATATGTGCGTGGGTTTATCTCTGGGCTTTCTATCCCGTTCCATTGATCTATATTTCTGTTTTTGTGCCAGTACCAAACTGTCTTGATTACTGTAGCTTTGTAATATAGTCTGAAGTCAGGGAGCCTGATTCCTCCAGCTCCATTTTTCGTTCTCAAGATTGCTTTGGCTCTTCGGGGTCTTTTCTGTCTCCGTACAAATTGTGAAATTTTTTGTTCTAGTTCTGTGAAAAATGCCAGTGGTAGTTTGATAGGGATTGCATTGAATCTGTAGATTGCTTTGGGTAGTAGAGTCATTTTCACAATGTTGATTCTTCCAATCCAAGAACATGGTATATCTCTCCATCTATTTGTATCATCTTTAATTTCTTTCATCAGTGTCCTATAATTTTCTGCATACAGGTCTTTTGTCTCCTTAGGTAGGTTTATTCCTAGATATTTTATTCTTTTTGTTGCAGTGGTAAACGGGAGTGTTTTCTTAATTTCACTTTCAGATTTTTCGTCATTAGTATATAGGAATGCAAGAGATTTCTGTGCATTAATTTTGTATCCTGCTACTTTACCAAATTCATTGATTAGCTCCAGTAGTTTTCTTGTAGCATCTTTAGGGTCCTCTATGTACAGTATCACGTCATCTGCAAACAGTGACAGCTTTACTTCTTCTTTTCCGATTTGGATTCCTTTTATTTCTTTGTCTTCTCTGATTGCTGTGGCTAACACTTCCAAAACTATGTTGAATAATAGTGGTGAGAGTGGGCAACCTTGTCTTGTTCCTGATCTTAGTGGAAATGGTTTCAGTTTTTCACCATTGAGGACAATGTTGGCTGTGGGTTTGTCATATATGGCCTTTATTATGTTGAGGAAAGTTCCCTCTATGCCTACTTTCTGCAGGGCTTTTATCATAAATGGGTGTTGAATTTTGTCAAAAGCTTTCTCTGCATCTATTGAGATGATCATATGGTTTTTCTCCTTCAATTTGTTAATATGATGTATCACGTTGATTGATTTGTGTATGTTGAAGAATCCTTGCATTCCTGGAATAAACCCCACTTGATCATGGTGTATGATCCTTTTAATGTGCTGTTGGATTCTGTTTGCTAGTATTTTGTTGAGGATTTTTGCGTCTATGTTCATCAGTGATATTGGCCTGTAGTTTTCTTTCTTTGTGACATCTTTGTCTGGTTTTGGTATCAGGGTGATGGTGGCCTCGTAGAATGAGTTTGGGAGTGTTCCTCCCTCTGCAATATTTTGGAAGAGTTTGAGAAGGATAGGTGTTAGCTCTTCTCTAAATGTTTGATAGAATTCGCCTGTGAAGCCATCTGGTCCTGGGCTTTTGTTTGTTGGAAGGTTTTTAATCACAGTTTCAATTTCAGTGCTTGTGATTGGTCTGTTCATATTTTCTATTTCTTCCTGGTTCAGTCTCGGCAGTTTGTGCATTTCTAAGAATCTGTCCATTTCTTCCAGGTTGTCCATTTTATTGGCATAGAGTTGCTTGTAGTAATCTCTCATGATCTTTTGTATTTCTGCAGTGTCAGTGGTTACTTCTCCTTTTTCATTTCTAATTCTATTGATTTGAGTCTTCTCCCTTTTTCTCTTGATGAGTCTGGCTAATGGTTTATCAATTTTGTTTATCTTCTCAAAGAACCAGCTTTTAGTTTCATTGATTTTTGCTATTGTTTCCTTCATTTCTTTTTCATTTATTTCTGATCTGATCTTTATGATTTCTTTCCCTCTGCTAGCTTTGGGGTTTTTTTGTTCTTCTTTCTCTAATTGCTTTAGGTGCAAGGTTAGGTTGTTTATTCGAGATGTTTCCTGTTTCTTGATGTAGGCTTGTATTGCTATAAATTTCCCTCTTAGAACTGCTTTTGCTGCGTCCCATAGGTTTTGGGTCATCGTGTCTCCATTGTCATTTGTTTCTAGGTATTTTTTGATTTCCCCTTTGATTTCTTAAGTGATCACTTCGTTATTAAGCAGTGTACTGTGTAGCCTCCATGTGTGTGTATTTTTTACAGATCTTTTCCTGTAATTGATATCTAGTCTCATAGCGTTGTGGTCGGAAAAGATACTTGATACGATTTCAATTTTCTTAAATTTACCAAGGCTTGATTTGTGACCCAAGATATGATCTATCCTGGAGAATGTTCCATGAGCACTTGAGAAAAATGGGTATTCTGTTGTTTTTGGGTGGAATGTCCTATAAATATCAATTAAGTCCCTCTTGTTTAATGTATCATTTAAAGCTTGTGTTTCCTTATTTATTTTCCTTTTGGATGATCTGTCCATTGGTGAAAGTGGGGTGTTAAAGTCCCCTACTATGACTGTGTTGCTGTCGATCTCCCCTTTTATGGCTGTTAGTATTTGCCTTATGTATTGAGGTGCTCCTATGTTGGGTGCATAAATATTTACAATTGTTATACCCTCCTCTTGGATCGATCCCTTGATCATTATATAGTGTCCTTCTTTGTCTCTTGTAACAGTCTTTATTTTAAAGTCTATTTTGTCTGATATGAGAATTGCTACTCCAGCTTTCTTTTGATTTCCATTTGCATGGAATATCTTTTTCCATCCCCTCACTTTCAGTCTGTATGTGTCTCTAGGTCTGAAGTGGGTCACTTGTAGGCAGCATATATATGGGTCTTGTTTTTCTATCCATTCAGCCAGTCTGTGTCTTTTGGTGGGAGCATTTAATCCATTTACATTTAAGGTAATTATCAATATGTATGTTCCTATTCCCATTTTCTTAAATATTTTGGGTTTCTTATTGTAGGTGTTTTCCTTCTCTTGTGTTTCCTGCCTAGAGAAGTTCCTTTAGCATTTGTTGTAAAGCTGGTTTGGTGGTGCTGAACTCTCTCAGCTTTTGCTTGTCTGTAAAGGTTTTAATTTCTCCATCACATCTGAATGAGATCCTTGCTGGGTAGAGTAACCTTGGTTGTAGGTTTTTCTCCTTCATGACTTTAGTGTATCCTGCCACTCCCTTCTGGCTTGCAGAGTTTCTGCTGAAAGATCAGCTGTTAACCTTATGGGGATTCCCTTGTGTGTTATTTGTTGTTTTTCCCTTGCTGCTTTTAATATGTTTTCTTTATATTTAATTTTTGATAGTTTGATTAATATGTGTCTTGGCATGTTTCTCCTTGGATTTATCCTGTATGGGACTCTCTGTGCTTCCAGGACTTGATTGACTATTTCCTTTCCCATATTAGGGAAGTTTTCAACTATAACCTCTTCAAATATTTTCTCAGTCCCTTTCTTTTTCTCTTCTTCTTCTGGGTCCCCTATAATTCGAATGTTGGTGCGTTTAATGTTGTCCCAGAGGTCTCTGAGACTGTCCTCAGTTCTTTTCATTCTTTTTTCTTTATTCTGCTCTGCAGTAGTTATTTCCACTATTTTATCTTCCAGGTCACTTATCCGTTCTTCTGCCTCAGTTATTCTGCTATTGATCCCGTCTAGAGTATTTTTAATTTCATTTATTGTGTTTTTCATCGTTGCTTGGTTCCTCTTTAGTTCTTCTACGTCCTTGTTAAATGTTTCTTGCATTTTGTCTATTCTATTTCCAAGATTTTGGATCATCTTTACTATCATTATTCTGAATTCTTTCTCAGGTAGACTGCCTATTTCCTCTTCATTTGTTAGGTCTGGTGTGTTTTGACCCTGCTCCTTCACGTGCTGTGTGTTTTTCTGTCTTCTCATTTTGCTTATCTTACTGTGTTTGGGGTCTCCTTTTCACAGGCTGCAGGTTCGTAGTTCCCGTTGTTTTTGGTATCTGTCCCCAGTGGCTAAGGTTGGTTCAGTGGGTTGTGTAGGCTTCCTGGTGGAGGGGACTAGTGCCTGTGTTCTGGTGGATGAGGTTGGATCTTGTCTTTCTGGTGGGCATGTCCACGTCTGGTGGTGTGTTTTGGGGTGTCTGTGGCCTTATTATGATTTTAGGCAGCCTCTCTGCTAATGGATGGGGCTGTGTTCCTGTCTTGCTAGTTGTTTGTTTGGCATAGGGTGTCCAGCACTGTAGCTTGCTGGTCGTTGAGTGAAGCTGGGTCTTGATGTTGAGATGGAGATTGCTGAGAGATTTTCGCCGTTTGGTATTACGTGGAGCTGGGAGGTCTCTTGTGGACCAGTGTCCTGAAGTTGGCTCTCCCACCTCAGAGGCACAGCCCTGATGCCTGGCTGGAGCACCAAGAGCCTTTCAGCCACATGGCTCAGAATAAAAGGGAGAAAAAAATAGAAAGAAAGAAAGAGGATAAAATAAAATAAAATAAAGCTATTATAATAAAAAATAAGAAAAAAATTATTAAGAAAAAATTTATGAAGAAAATTTTTTTTTAATTTTTAAAAATTTATTAATTTTTTATAAGAAAAAATAAGAAAAAAATTATTAAGAAAAAATTTATTAAAAAAATTTTAATTTTTTAAAATAAAAAATATGAAAAAACTTATTAAAATTTTTTTTTAATTTCTAAAAATAGAAAATAAGGAAAAAATTATTAAGAAAACATTTATTAGGGAAAAAATTTTTTTAAGTAAAAAACGAAACAAAACAAACAAGAAAAACGGACGGACCTAACCCTACGACTAATGGTGAAAGCAAAGCTATACAGGCAAAATCTCACCCAGAAGCATACACATATACACTCACAAAAAAAGGAAAAGGGGAAAAATTAATATATCCTGCTCCCAAAGTCCACCTCTTGAATTTGGGATGATTTGTTGTCTGTTCAGGTATTCAACAGATGCAGGCACATCAAGTTGTTTGTGGAGCTTTAATCCGCTGCTTCTGAGGCTGCTGGGAGAGATTTCCCTTTCTCTTCTTTGTTCGCACAGCTCCCCGGGTTCAGCTTTGGATTTGGCCCCGCCTCTGCGTGTAGGTTGCCTGAGGGCGTCTGTTCCCCGCCCAGACAGGACGGGGTTAAAGGAGCAGCTGCTTCGGGGGCTCTGGCTCACTCAGGCTGGGGGGAGGGAGCGGTACGGAGGAGGCGGGGCGAGCCTGCGGTGGCAGAGGCCTGCGTGACGTTGCAGCAGCCCGAGGCGAGCCGTGCGTTCTCCTGGGGAAGTTGTCCCTGGATCACGGGACCCTGGCAGTGGCTGGATGCACTGGCTCCAGGGAGGGGCGGTGTGGAGAGTGACCTGTGCTCGCACACGGGCTTCTTGTTGGCGGCAGCAGCAGCCTTAGCGTCTCTTGCCCGTCTCTGGGGTCCGCGCTGATAGCCGCGGCTCGCGCCCGTCTCTGGAGTTCGTTTAGGCGGCGCTCTGAATCCCCTCTCCTCGCGCACCGCGAAACAAAGAGGCAAGAAAAAGTCTCTTGCCTCTTCGGCAGCTGCAGACTTTTTCCTGGACTCCCTCCCGGCTAGCACCGAATCCCGAGCCTCAGCTCCCAGACCCGCCCGCCCCGGCGGGTGCGCAGACAAGCCTCTCGGGCTGGTGAGTGCTACTCGGCACCGATCCTCTGTGCGGGAATCTCTCCGCTTTGCCCTCCGCACCCCTGGGGCTGCGCTCTCCTCCGTGGCTCCGAAGCTTCCCCCCTCTGCCACCCGCAGTCTATGCCCACGAAGGGGCTTCCTAGTGTGTGGAAACCTTTCCTCCTTCACGGCTCCCTCCCACTGGTGCAGGTCCCGTCCCTATTCTTTTGTCTCTGTTATTTCTTTTTTCTTTTGCCCTACCCAAGTACGTGGGGATTTTCTTGCCTTTTGGGAGGTCTGACGTCTTCTGCCAGCGTTCAGTGGGTGTTCTGTAGGAGCAGTTCCACGTGTAGATGTATTTCTACTGTATCTGTGGGAAGGAAGGTGATCTCCGCGTCTTACTCTTCCGCCATCTTGCCCCTGGATCTTTAATTTTAAAAAATACTATTTTGCCATGTAAAATTTCAGACCTGTTATACTTTAAACTTCTCATATATCAAGAGAAGATTTGAGCGGTGCCTAGTTTTCTTATTCTGTACGGTTTGACACAGAGGCTCCTCTGTGCTGTCTGGCTTCCAGTTGGGTTCAGACAATGGTAGGCAACAAAAAAGGCAGAAGCTAGAAGCTGAGACATTGAGAGCACTTATTTTCCTTCCTTGTGGCCACCTTGCTGTGATGCTGAAAGTCCCTCAGCAGACCCAGATCCTCTCCTGTGGTCCTTCTTCCAGAGTGCAGCTCTACTTGCTCTCATCACTTCAGGCCTAGAAGTGATAGTGGGTTCTTGCCTACCAATTGTCCCGTAACCCTTCACACATCTGAAAATAATCGTTTAATTGAACTCTCTCCAGTTAAACAGTTTTGTGTATAACTTTCATCTAACCAGGATGCTGCTTAATACAGTATCAGCAGTGGCCCCAGGAGGAAACAAGCCCCATACTTGAGAATCTGGTATTGGTTGGATCATATATTTAATGAACTCTTGGAGGGAACACCGGTCATCTATAGTATGCAGTTAGCGTCACAATTACTTAATTAACCAAGGAGTAGAGTACTGTACAGCAAGGTGCTGCTGTGAGATCAACAGGTTTTGGCACTTAGCTGCCATGTCAAAAGTGATTGCAAAAATAAGGGGAGTTGGATAACTTCTTATTATACTGGGAATATTACAAAAAGAAAAATATATGATTAGAACTTTGGCCTTCCAATTCAAAGCACAGGTAGAAAATCAGAACTCTCTGGTGACCAAGAATTGTGTAATTTGTATGACTCCAGGACAGACAGGTTTGAAGATCCTGTCCCCAAACCTGATTGTATGGGTCAAAACTATCTTCACAATAAAACTATGATGGTATTTGCCTTATAATTCCGATTCTCTAAGTCTTCAGTGAAATCTGGTAGAGGCTACATGAGGTGAAATAAAGTCATCCCTCTTATGTGTATTGGTATATTCTCATCTCTGACAATTTTCTGTTTTAATTTGAAATATTAAATATCAAAAGATATAGTCCATGTACTAAACTTTCATTGGGATTATCAATAACTTTTCAAAAGATAAAGGGACCTTGAGACAAAATGTTTGAGAACCACTGCACTAACATATGGGCACTAGTTTCCCTTGTGTTAAGTACTAGTTAACGACTGAGACTCAGACGTGTGATGAGAACGTTGGGATAGATTTAGATGCTGCTGAGAATTGAAAGGTTCAAATTTGCTTGAAGCTTCTTTGCCAGTGAAAGCTGTCCTTCTGCAAGTATCTGAGGAAACTGACCTTCCAATGCAAAAAACAAAACAAACCCACCACCAACAACAAAAAAAACCCAAACCCTTCCATTACTACTTAAAGGAAGTCAGACAGAGAAAGACAAATACTGTATGTTTTCATTTACATGTGGAATCTAAAAAACAAAACAAATATAAGAAAACAGAAATAGACTCACCGATACAGAGAACAAACTAAGGTTTACCAGAGGGGAGAAGGGTGGAGAGATGGGCAAAATAGGTGAAGGGGCTTGGGGAACAAACTACTAGGTGTAAAATAATAATTTACAAGGATGTAATGTATAATAGAGAATATAGTCAAGTAGAAGAAGTAGAAGAAGTAGTATAATCCTTAGGGTGATAGGACTGATGGATTGGCTCCATTTCTACAGCTTGTTCAGCCACACCCTAACTATTTCCACTAGGAGGACTCAGAACCCTCCCTTTACCAAGGTATTTAGAAATTCATATAGTGAGAGGAACACTGGCATTCAGAAAAGCTCTCTGTATTATCTAATCTCTGTAAACTGGAGATGAAGGGGAGATTTCACCACACAGTTGGTCTCCCTGGCATCAATGAGAATAATGGCCATGGAGGGAGCACCGAAGACCATGCTTCAGCTGGACGGCCAAGGACATGCCCCCTCCCCAAGGCTCATCTGGCCACCACTACTACTGATTGCCCAACATCATTTGAGTAAAGGCTAATGCTAGGTCCCTGATAAGGCACCATTTCCCAGGTGGCCCACAGCTGCTCAGTGTCAGGTTGATTACATAGACCATTTTCGTCAAAGAGGGGGCAGGAATTTAATGTTATAGGAATGTATATATATGCATTCTGCATGCGAATTTCCATTTCTTGACTGAAATATTTCTACTAACACTGTTATTTAAGGATTTCTATAATGCCTCAGTCATCACCGTGGTGTCCTCCATAACATATCAAGGATCTTAATTTACATTTCTTTAAATTTCTTTAAATTCAACAGTGACATCAGACTATGGTGTCTCTATCTTTACTATGTGCTCCATTACCTTAAGACATCTAAGCCATAGAACCATAGAGTTTCCTACTGGAGTCTCAGTAATGGCCCCAGCCATGGAATACTATCCTGTGGATTGTTGATTTACAGGATGTAGTTAGACTAGCAGCAAATTATTATGGTTCCCCATAAAATGAACAATTGGGTCTGGGAACCAATTACTGTTACCCTTGATGTCTTACTTGCTAAATTTTCCTCTCTTTAGAAGGCAATGAAGACACCAGCAAAAAAAAAAAAAAAAAAACCCAGAGGTTAGAAGGAGAGAATGATTTTGGTACATTATTTCTCCTCTTTCTCTCACTGCCTCATTGAGGTTTTGGCATGGGCCGTGTTCCTATATGAGGATGTATTAAATCAGGTGGCCCCTGTTCCATAGTTCCAGTTCTCACTGGGTTCTGGGAACTCCATGCTTTTTCTTTCCCTTTTCAAAGAATGGTAACAGCTCCCCAAATTCCTGTCTGTGAGTAGTCCTTGGTACTTTACCTTTGTCGGTTTATCATCCTAGAATTCTGCCTACACCTCTGTAGATAATTCCTGATGTTAACCTTCACTTAAAACCTTCGAGTGCTCCATCCATTTCCTCCTATGACACTAATTAATAGAATAAGGAACGATTTTAGGTACCCTATGTTTATAATTTGGGATCACATACATAGCCCGTCTTGAATGAACTTAAATGTAGCAGAAGAAATAAAGCATGGCTTATACATAAAGCTATAATAAAATACTTAAAAGTAATTCTTTAACAGATGAGTATTTAGACAAGGCAGAAAGTATTTACATCTTTTGGAACAACAGAACACTTCAAAGCAAACATTTGAATAGGACATAGAAATATTGTTCCAATTTACACTTGTGGTGAGTAGGTGTAAGGGTGAGGAATCATCCAGATGGAGAACAAATGCTTGGAAAAGAGCTAGTGTGATTCAAAGTGTAGTCGAGTTGTCTAGACCATGCCTGGGAGGTTAAAGATTGGTGTAGAATGTACTGGAATTTAAACAGCATGGACTTTATTATGTACATTAGTATGTTAAGAAAAAAATGGACTATTCCAAGATAATGGAAAGAATGGTATTTGGTTTTCTTTCATTTTTATCTTAATTTTAAAGAAGACTGATAATTTAATATGTGTCATCCTTCAGAGTTCTTTTTGTGAAACACTACTGGGAAATATATGTACAACTTTCTTGCACCCATTTACAAATGTGCAAAACACGTTAGAACCTATCTTATCAAATGCCATCACTTCGCGTCATATGTTTTTACTGGCAAAAGTGCTGAGGACAATGGAAATAATGTTGGTTTATACATTCATATTAAAAAAATGAGGAAATATTTTTCATGGATTTTTTCGGTAATCCTTTTTTATGATGCACTGTGAAAGATATTTAAATTCTCTTCCTCTGTAGTTCAAGGCATCATAATATGAAATAGGGAATTATTATGTAATACATGAGGATAATTTTTTCCCAAATAAGGAAGAAAAACATAAAATAGAGAATCATGTTGCCCATAACAACCAAATGCTAGATTATTGTTGCTAGGTTATTTACTGAGAATTTAATGAAGAAAGATAATGACGAAATTGCCTTCAGGTCTGCTTTTCAGTATTTCTGTAAACTCCTCAGGCAGTAATACAAGGTGTTTGCTCCAACTCTCTACTCCCAAAAGATAGCCAGGTCTTTGTGCTCTTAAGGCTTGAGTATTCTTCAGCTCAGCGAATGGGTTTTGGTGCTTCCAGGGCCTGTGTCTGTCGGTGCAGGCCATTTACATCCTCATCTTTCAGATAGTCAGCCAGCGCTATAATTGTGTTAAAAGGCTGGCGGAGCAAATTAGAGTGACCTAAGGATTACACAGGTTTGTGGGACCTGGGGGAGAGGTGGGAAGTGTCGATACCTCTACTTCAGTCCCATCCAGTGCTTGGGAAATGAGAGGACCGCAGAGGCAAGGGCAGGGCAGTCAAAACAAAGAGCTTGTGAACCTAGACCACGGGCCTCAAGACTGACAGTAGAGTAACGGTGTTGAAGCATCTCATATATCAGTCTTATACAAAATTTCAGAATTTCAGCTGGTGTATTTTGTATCCCCTTGGCCACAGTGTTTTTTATCAGGCATTCCAGATGAGTTTTCAACATGAAACACACAGAAATCTGGGAAAGCAAAAGGAGAAGATATTCTCACGTCCGCATCAGGGATTACACATTCCTCATATTTTTCTTAAATATTAAAAGAGCCCCAGCCTAAATATTTACCAGGATTATGCTGGTTTAAACTTATTCCCAGGAAATAAATAATGCATCAAACATTTTTTTAAACTTAAGTTTACAAATAATTCAATAGTTTTGTAATAGCTTAAATAAATAAAAACTGTACAATGACACAGATCAAATTCCATGCATGAAGGCAAGAAGCAAAAAGGCAATGAACTTTCATAGACTGCATGCATATTACAGTTTCTGAAAGAAGTAAACAAGTCTTGGAGAACATGTGTGACTCAATAGATGAAGCCACAAACAAAAGATATCACCTGTAGTTAAAGGAAAATGATGCAAACAACTTCAGCACCAAGGTTAAATGGTAAAAGATAAAAGGACTCCATTTTGCAGAATGTCGCAAATAAAATCTCTAGAGCAGTGCTTTCCAAACTTCAGTGTGCATGTGAATCACCTGGGGACTTTTTTAAGGTGAGATTCTGACTCAGTAGCTCTGGGATGCGGTCTGAGATTCTGCAATTCTAACAGTTTCCTGGATAGTGCCAATGTGGTGGTCTATGGAGTAACGGGCGTCTAGGTTCAATGCAGATTATATGTGACTATCACAGGAGCAGGCTGTAGCCATACTGGCAGATTTCAAGCACACCGACATCCACTAGAAGTGTTCTGCTACTGAAAACAAGTCATCTAATAAATTTGTAGTCTGCCTCAAAATTTTTTCTCAGAAAATGGAGAAAGGAATAATAATAACAGTTTTATTGAGCCTTTGTTATATGCCATGCATTGATTTGAATGGTTTACATTTAATATTTAATTTTTGTAGCAACCCTTTGAGGTAGGTGGGTAACAAGATCCAGAAATTGACTTCTACAGAGTAATAATAAGAGAGTATGGAAGAGGGTTAAATAAATACTTTCCCATTTATGTAGAAATGCAGTTCTGCACAAGTATCAGGTTAAAGCAATCTTACTACCAGAAATTCAGATAAAAAAGACATGGTCCCAGTAGTAGATCAAATATTTAACATGAGCTAATAGTATGAGTTCCTTGTGAAACCAAAGTAAGAGAACTACGTTACGCGTGTTACAGGATGTTAGATATAGCATATATCAGGAACAGGAAAAATGTAATGTTTAGATCAAAGGCATAACGTGTCCATTATGCTCTGTTCTGGTTAGAACATATTTATTACAATTTCTTGTTCAATCCGGCAGCCAGAAATTAGAGGCATGAACAAAATGGTGTACACGCATAAGAGAGTAAAGCAAAATTTTAAAGTGACTGAAAAACAAATACAACCCGAATGTCTCACAGTCACTCAGCTTTATGGATCATCCTTTGATAGCATAATAAACTGGCCCAAGTTCGATCCCTGGGAGTGAGGTAAATCCACGAAACTTCCAGAGATTTTGAGTTTTCCTGAGGGATTTTTTTTTTTAATTTCCTTGGTTATCTCTTATTCCGACTTCTTGCTTTTTCTTTATGCATTATAAATTCCCATTTCTGGTTCTGTTTTGTGAGACATCTATCCTATTTTTATAATACTTTGCCCCCTGCCTAACCACCACCACTTCCCTTTAATTCCCCAAAGTACCATTAACACAAAGCTCTTGTGTGGAACAGCCTCTTATTCTGGGGGATTAAGGATAATTCAGTGTTCAAAACATGAACATGTATACTGCAGTCTCCTTCCAGGCATTTTAAAATAAGGGAAAAAATAAAACAAATAAATGATTTTGATTTTAAATCATTTTGGTTTTGAATAGATAAGACAAGCGTAGGTATCAATTTATAATTAAGATGAACGAAGGTATAATATGAGGAAGAATTCTTACCACTCCATATCCCAGACCACAATCCTGTTGCCCAGATGCACCCCCATTATCTTTTTCTTGTATATTTTTCCAGAAGTAATCTTACTTGAAGATTTTGAAAAATACCAAATACTAAGTTCTTTAAAATTATGTTTTTTGAATGCGTTTCTTGAAGATTGCTCTACACACATTCTTAGCCTTTCCTTTGGGTAATAAGACACTGGTTAGAGCCCAGCCTTGGAAACAACTTAGAACTCACATTTGACCTAATAATTTAAAGGTCATTTTGTCTTTCCCTAAAGGAGAAATGTATCACCCAGCATCTGTATCATTCTCCCTGATATTTGCACCTTCCCTTGGGGGTTCTGCTCTTACCAACTCCTTATTCACAATCCTCTCTTTTTAAGACAGCCTCCTTTCACCATCAAATCCTTTGTCTCTCAATCTGCCAGTTTAAAATTTCAAATATGTTATTATACAGAGCAATTTAACTATTCTTGTATAATATTTTTCTTCCTGTTGGCTCTTCGCAAGGACTGGCCATGCATGAACAACACCAGCACGGTTCTCTCCCTAAGAGGATTGTTCATTGCCTCTTACTAAACTCTCAAACTGCAACCACCTTTTAAAGTAACACTCCATCCTCCCCCCTCCCCCACAACTCGATTATTTTCCTTCCTTAGCAAAAGTTGTTAAATCACTGGACAGTTTCCAGGAAATTCTTTCCCCGAGTGCCAACGCGGGAGGGAAGGGGGAACATATGATTGATATTTAATCAGAGCCTCATCAGACACTAAGCTTGTGCCTAAGGGGTGGGATCTTCCCTAGGCAAAGAATGTGCACGTCTGTGGGGATGGCCTGTCTTCAGCACTGTGAGAATAGAGAAGGGGAGCCTGACCTTGGAACAAATTCCTCCCCCATCTCTGAGGTCACACCTCAGCTCTCCCATTCAAATCTTTCAGGACAATAATTTAAGAAAAGGAATTCTGAGTCGGAGAAAATATCTGGCAGAGCTCATGTACCAGGCATTGGGCAGCTCTCCTCTCCTCAAAGGTAACAGCACAGTTTATATGTGGCCAGAGAGGGTGAGCGGATTCCCCACGTTCCTCGCTGCATTTCCTTTGCCCTTCGTCCACCTGCTGCCTAAGTGAGGAGACATCATCAATATAAATTAAACTGCCTGCATTCTAAGTAAGATACCAGTAAAACAAATCCAACAGGCTATAAAAAGAATTTTAAAATGGCAAATTAGACTTTATCCCAGAGTAATGTAAAGATAATATCTCAATGAATAAACATTAAACAATAGGAATTCTATTAATGTAATTGGTCACATTAATAGTGTAAAGGAGAGAAAACTATATCACCTTAAAGATGACTGAATTAGTCAAATTTAGCACTCATTTCTTTTTTAAAAAATATTTATTTTAAAATAACAATAATAAACCCAGTAAAATTAACAAATTATGTTTTTATGGAAATAATTGTATTTTCCAAAACAGATAATAGTAAGAAGAGTGGCACCCCTTTATATTTTTGCAAATCTTTTTAAAGCCTGGCTTGTAGAAGACAAATTCTCATATCTGCTTCAGCATTCAATCTGTTGCAATATGTGACTTTAAGTAAAGTATATGAAAAAAATCTGGCCTCACATAGGTATACAGTTGGACAAGAGAGGAGCTTGTGAGACCCCTGAAAGGGCTTGAGACCCTCACATTTCTCCAAATCATATTTGAGAATTAATGTCCTAGAGAATCTGTATTTAAATCTCACTAAAATTGATTTAGCAACATTCATTCTGTATTAAATGAATCAAAATTTATAGATCAGGAACTGAAAAATTCTAAGAGTTCTGATAAATAATGAACTGTTTTCAACATCAACTTATGGTCAAAATGGTAAATGAGTGCTATAAAACTTTGAGATGACTTTAAATAATTATGTAAGAAGATATTAAAATAATTTGTGTTAATGAGTGGCAGCTGTTCTAGGTCTTTGGCACACCAACCATAAACTAAAACCTTCTTTATTGATGTAATATGTGTGTGTGTGTTTGTGTTTTTGTGTTTTAAATACGTTTGAGGCTCTATTAGTGGGAAAACTTCCTCTTAAATCTTAGCAATGTCACTCAGTGTTTTTAATTTAAATGATCTCATAGTTTTTCTGTTCAGAAAAATGCACAAAGGTTTAGTAAACAGGATAACTATTTATATACGTACGTATATATATACACACATACACGTGCAGATCAATATAAAGTTGAAAAAGTGAACTCTGATTACTTTCATCATAAGCACTTATTTTTAGAAATTTAATATATATCTTAATTATATGTATATTTTCTCATGTATATATGTTACCAAAGAGCAATTTTATAATCATTTATGCATAATTTTATGTTAATTTATTTAATGAATTTTTTATTTGAACCTATGTACCAGAGACTATCATAGGTTCTGGAGATAAAACAATAAGGAAGGTGAAGTACCAAGCTTTAGAAACTTTACCTTCTAGTAGAAGAAAACGGATCATAAATTATCAAATAATAGTAACATGTCATCAAAATTAAATACCATTTACACTCATTTGGCAAATATTAAGAAGTCTTATGATACTATTAGAGATGGTGTGGGCTGAAAGAATATCTCAAATAGAGCTGGTAACAGTGTAAGTTGGAAAACTATTTGGTTTTGACTTGTAAAATTGAACATAACTTAAGACCCAGTAATTCTACTCCTAGGTACATACTTAAGAGAAACTCCTGGACATTTGCACTACAAAATATTTTCAGAAATGAGCACAGCAATACTGTTAATAGTAGCAGAAAACTGGAACCTACCATAGACAGAAAAAGAGGGGGAAAATGATATATTTATACTATGAAATATTATATATAGGAAACAAACAACCATGGTTACCTGCAGCAACATGGTTAGATTGTATTTGCGCACAAGAAGTGGGCCACAGATTACATTCAGTATAAAGACTTTATATAATTTAAAACAATTTTAATAAAATAAAATATTGTTCAAGTGTGGGTGTGTGTGTGTTTAGGCAAAAAAGTGATGAACACAGGATTTAGGAGAGTGGTTAGCTGCCTCTGAGGAAGGCAGGAGGATGATAAAGGGCACATAGTAGAATTTACTTTCATGTTTTAGATCTAGGGTTGGATGTTGGTTTCAGGAGGGATCAATTTGAATTGGCCAAATTTAGCATTCATTTCTTATATGAGCCTTTTAGCAAGTTAATGATAATAATGTCCTAAACTGGTAACGAAAAACTGTCTACAAAATCACCGTCAAAATAAAACCTATTAGAGTAATTCCTTTTAAAGTCATGAACAAACCAAACAGCTGCTATATTGGCTATAATTTAACAATATTATAAAGATTCAAGTCAGTTCCATCAGTTGAGAAGGAAAAATAAGCTATATGTTTTTGAAAAGAAAAATTTAATTGTTTGAATATAATAGGATTGCTTACTTAGAAATATTTGTGTCCCTTGAAAAATTATTAAAACTACTATAACCAGTAAGATAACTGATTTTAAAATTCATTTAGAAAGAAAAGTGTAAAGAAAAAGTGAGTGAATCTTGATAGTCTATGTAATAGAACATATATTGAAAAATATAAAAATGAAGAGATGAGGGGGGTAGAATGTAGCATATATGTAACTTCTTTTTAAGGTGGGAGTAGGGAATAATTAGCAGGGAGTAGTAAGGAGGAACAAGAATGAAACCAAATCCCCCAGTGGTCCTGGGAGTGAAACAAACAAAACAGCATTAAGAAACGAGACAACAACCAGATGAGAGGGATGCTTGGAAAACAGGGTCTTTACTGACTGTGAACTCCCACGGTGTTCCTCAGTATGGAATTTTGGCCTATCAGGAGGGACAAATCTTCTGCAGGACTTGATGTATCCAGTCCATTTAACATTCCTGACCCCTGTCCACTAAACGCAAGGAGAGATCTCCAGTGATTGGGGCAGAAAGTCTTCCAAACATGTCTAGCCCCATGGACTGGGAGTCTTTTAGAACAGAAGGTGCTCTGGATCAGGAAAGAGGTTGACCATTTGGGAGTTTTGTTGATGACCATCAGTTCAGAGAGAATAGCACAAGGTATGAGAAATTGGAGCTATATGGGGCTGGTAGTGACTGACATAAACAGGGATATAGGACTCGATGGAATTTTCTTGATGATCTCTTAAAAAGGTGTAAATGATAGGTTCTAATTGCAACGTCCTTGTCAAACTTCTCTCTCAAGAAGTTTCCAGTAATGAAGCAGATAGTATGGACCTAGGGAGTTGCACCAGGAGCATGTAGAAGTTCATGGACCCTCATACCACTCCAGAGGTGGGCAAGGTTCAGCCAGCAGAGGGGACAGCCACCCTGATTGAGACATAGAAAAATATATTCTATCATAAACCATCAGATTTTTAATCATTTCAATAGAAACATTCAGTTTATATTATTTTCTGATCCTCTCTACAATCCACAATTTCATATTTGAAGCTAATATAAATCTGATTTGAGGCATTAATCATATGACCCATTATAATAATTGCTGCCAACCATATTTACTTTTGTTACCTATTTTAGGCTGTTTTAACCTTTTGTGTCAAACCATTCTGCAAACTGCTACCAAGTCAGCGTAGCCTGATTATAACTTGATAGAAATCAAAATTTCAGCATTTCATATATGAGGTGAATGTTATGGTTAATTCTGATTCATTTCAAGATGCTTCTGAATTTTAATTTAATTTAAATTAAAATAATTTAAATGAAATAGGATGTTAGATTTTTAATTTAATTTAATTTAAATTCCTTAGATGCGTTTCCATTTCAGTTTGGAATTTTAATTTATCACAAATATAAACTAATTTAAATTAATTTTAAAATTCAGATTTCTTTCAGATTCAATTTGAATAAAAAGCATTTATTTTGATCTGTGATCTCAGCCCGTCAGAATAGACTAATTAAAATTATTTTTTTTTATTATATCTTCTTTCTTTCTCTCTCTCCTGTGGCTTACCAAAGGCTAAGATAGGAGAGCAGTCTGCCTAGGTGCAAGCAAGAAGGGTGTGCCTTGTAATCCAAAGTCAATAACAAAACCAGCTAAAAGTCAGTCTTACTTTTAGTGTCATAATGCACCAGCAATTCTTAAAAAATTGATAGATTCTAAAAAAGTTATAAATTATTCTTCTCTGATAAAAGCTTTTGTTGGCCTCAGCCCTAAACAATGGTGGTGGTTACTGTTCAGTTTTAATAATATAAAGTCTAGATTAACACAGTTTTATTGCTCATCTTTTCAAAAATGTTTTATATGACAGCTTATTTGGAGAACTGCCAGTTATACATATGTGGACCCAACTATACAGGCTTATCTGGAGAGTAAGCTTATAATGGTTTAGAATCATTCAAGTTAGCTTTGGTTGTAATTTCTGTCTCCATCCCCAGTTGATAGTGTATATTTCTACATTTAAAAACCAGATTCAAAACAGTGAACAGCAGAGTTATTGTAAAAATGAAGGGAAAAACTTGAGTCAATTCAATTCTGCCATTCTACGTGACCACTTGGTTATTTTTAAAATATAATTAAAACAAAGAGCGCAAGTTGCAAGATGTAATATTTTTATTGGGTAATGCAAGTTTTAGTTCAGTAGTGAAATATTTTATTAAATTTGAATAATATCTTTAAAATTAAAATCTAATTTTTAAAAATTGCTGCTCTTTTTCATTATTAAACCATACTGTTATTATTCATCACTACAACAGACCAACATATACGTGTAACTCTTCCCCATTTTATAAAAAGTGCATTAGCATAATTAAGCAGTATTAATCTAGTACTCTATTTTCCCTTCTTGTACTGTGATATTATTTATTTGTCTTATTATGGCATAATTTTATACACACATATATATTTCAATAAAAGAAAATGTTTACCACCTGTCTTTTTTTCTAGCCATTATTTTATTAATTTCGTGTCATGATTGTTACTGAAAATAATTTTATCATAAAATGGGGGTTCTAAAAAATGATCTGCCCACCTCCCCCCACCCCACCCAGTGTCAAGTACACTAGGAATACCATTCTGTTCCTCCATCTCTTCCTTTCTCCTTCTTTCCCCAAACCCAATATGTGAGCATGTGAGGTTTGTGTGTCCTTTGGTGACTCTCCTGAATCTAGAACAAGTTCTGCAACACATCTTGGGTGTTCAGTAGTCATTCATTATGGAATAGTACCGTATTATTCCAATTTTCTTTATTTTTTAAAATATGTTGGGTTATTTTATGAGGATGAAAGAACAATTAAATTCCTATTATGCTTGTTATGGGTTATAATATTATTTGGGATTCTAATTTTCTTAAAGAAAATGTAATTATAAGAAAAATCTGTGCTCGCTTCGGCAGCACACATACAAAAAAAAATCTATAAAATTCTGTTCAAATGATAAACTAGAGTTGGCTGAGTAGAAAAGATTGTGGAGAGAAAGCATTAGAAAAAAATAAACAAATTTATTATTTAACTCTATTTATATACTGAAGAGCTGTAACAAATTTCCCAACTCTGTGACTATTAATATATAAAAGAAACTGTTATTTGATTCATAGGCTTAAGTTTAAGTTTTGTTGTTGCTGAGTCTGAGCAAATAGGTGGAGATTTCTCTATACCCTAAAAACTAAGGCCAACTTTAGGACTGCAGCACCATATCCATCACTAGAAATGAATCACACAGACAGAAGCCCCAGACACAAGTACCTTTAACACTGTTTGTAAGGTGAACTCCATTTATCTGTATCCTCTACAAGCAAGGACTCTGGAGACAGCAACTTTGATCTGAACAGTATGTCTGTCACTTAGCTGTGTGATCTTGCAAGTTACTTAGCCTCTCATTGGAAAAAAAAAATTATCCATGTTAAGTGGATTAATATATGAAAAGTACTTAGAACATATTAACATATGTAAAGTACTTAGAACAACATATAAATGCTTATTATTATTATTATTTCAATAAGTAACATCACTGATGTATTGATCCTTTATGTCTTTGATTCTTTATTTTAACCACTTAAGTATGACTAAGTGGATTAATCATCCCAATTTTCTCAAATGGAACAATGAATCTTAGAAAAGTAAATGATTTTCTTCGGGTTGGCAAAATGGGGTTAGAAAAACTATTTCAACTCTTTCTCATAGTTTGGTACAACCAATGCATTTAGAGGGTTTGCTTTAATATTAAGAAACATCTTACTTAGTTCCTCTTTTGAAAAACCATTTATATAACCTGTAATTGTTAGTGTATTTCTTGTTACAATCTTGTGACTCATGGAGGAGATGGACAAGTACTATGATAAAATAAAGCCTTGTTTTGTAACATGGTAATTGTTGAGATGATGATATTCCTAAGAGAATATCAACGATTCTAAAAAGACAGGGGCAAGGACAATAGAACATAATGTGTTTAAAAGAATATAACCAGGGCCACTTTCCAGGCACAAAATGACTAACCATCTTTCCTTCTGAGTAATTGCTGCCTTTTTATCAATAATGTCTCCTTTCCCTCTTCACACTCCCACATTATAGACATAAATAAGACACTGAATTGCTGAATTGTCCCTAATTCTTGTTAACGTCCCATCCAAAATTAGCCCTTATCCCTCCTTAGAATCATCTAGCACAAGTCCAAACCCTATCAGGGATACTGTAATGCCCGATTCCTATGATATGTATCTCATCCTGGCAGTAAGTCAATAAACTTTTTTTTTTTTTTTAAGCTATAGGTGTGTTCCCTGTGATCTTTAGTCAGTGGGCTTTAAATTGTACTTTCTCTCAAAGAATATAAAAGCTGTAGAAGAGAATTGCGCACACATACACACCAACACAAACACACTTTTCATCTCCCAGTGTGTTTGTACCACTATACTGTATTCTATAATTGACCATAACCAGTCATTAATTGGCTGTGAAGCAGGAAAGTTAGAAAAGACAGTATTTTGTCTGTACTAATGTGACTTCAATAGATCGATAGTTTGTCTTTAAAAGTGTACTCTGTTAAATGCCTTAGAGAAAGAGAGAGATTTTACTCTGATTGCTCAGTAGCCTATAAGTCATCTAGGAGATTAAAATAAATAAAAATTAACTTTCCTTTTTTTTCTAGATTAAAAAAATTTTTTTTCTAGATTTGTTTTTGTTTTAAAAATTACTGCTAAAACAGCTACCCTTGGAAAAATGATGATATTAAGCAGACATTATAAAATCCTTATATACTCTATTATTGTTTGAGCAGACTGTGATAATGCATGATATCATTCAGGAATGCATAGATTCATATTTTATGAAAATAGTTAATTTTAGAATTTATAGTCTGTCACACTAGGAAGGATGCTGCCAATACTCATACCTTTCTTCTCTTTCCTTTTTGGTTCTTCTTGACACAAAGATGCACTATGGTTAAGCAAAACTTTTGTACCTGAAAAAAATGTATACAATCAGTCATTGCTCTATGGTTTAAATAATATATCTGAGTACCATTTAATGGTTCTTTTACTCTATCTTATTTCTATTTTTCTCTTGAGTTTTTCATTCGTTTTTGCTTTTATGTTTTATTAAGAATTTCCTCCGAAGTGCTTATGCTTTTAGAGTAGTCCTTAGGGTAAGCTCTTCCACATTTTTATAAGCTAGTGAAAATCACACAGGTCTTTAAAAATTCAAGAGTAAAGAAATAATGTTGGCCACAACAGACTGAAGAATTCAAAATTGAGACGAATACCCCTAACCTAACCACTTTTTCTAAGCTCTCTCCATTTCCCCCATTTAACACTTTTATGTGCATTTTTGCTGTGTTTGATGATGGAGAAGTGGTGATGTCTGGGTGGCAGGCTCACTATACTGTGAAATGAAACTCCAGAACATGCTAATCCCTCCATTAGCTAAGCCCTCCAAGGTAACAAGGCTTGTAATTCTATTATGAATACTTGTCAGGTTATTACTGTAGGTAGGGTATTTCGAGATTTATTGAATTTTAATCTGCTTCTGCCCTTCCAGCTGTTAAACAGAGCTGCACAATAGGCCTGTATTTCTCACTGAGAATTTCTGTAAAACTAAGAAAAATATTCACTAGCAACAGGAAGAACAAGGACCCATGATTTTTAAGCGTTGGCATTAAAGCCGAACCTCAAAAATCCTCATCACTTTAAGTCAGAAGCTGAGTGAGCAACATTTTTGAACCCCAGTGATTTAGCATCAGTCTAGATTCTAGAACTAGGACCAGATGACTCAGAAGTGGCCACAAATGATGACTGTGTGGAGGGGACAGAAAGGAACCCAGCCAACCTGGCATATAACTTTTCTCACAGTGAACACAGTATAAAATTAATTTTACTAATATTATTGGACTATCTTTTAAGTTTTAAATAGTGTCCCCTGGAAGCATTACACATTTTTTTTGAATTAAGCAGACTGAAATCCACTAAAAGTGGCACAACATTAGAAAGTATTATGTCTTTCTTTACAAGGGAATATTTGAAGTATGAGACCAGAAGATAGAGGAATGGAATTCTGTTGAAAGAATAATAATAAAGCTGAAAAAGAGTTTACATAAAAACATAAAACAATTCTGTGAGAACATTATTTTAAATATTTTTAAATTCTATATTTCAATTTTGTGGCTGAAATAGAGGTCCTATTTTAAATTCTTTTTGTTTGCTTGTTTATTCATTATGTTTCCCTGTCTGCAAAGGACTTGGTTGTGATGTGCCACCAATGGAACCAATACTCAGGAATTTATGCAACACACATTAAGTACCTTTGTGTGCCAGGAGGGGGCTAGAACAGCAGCTGGTAGAAATATGTGTCAAATATAAATGTGCTCCTGATTGTTGCGAAGCCACATTCTGCAAAGCCAGAATTCTTTTTAATGTTCTAGAGAGCTTCTTAATTAAAGTTTGGTCAACTACTTCAAGTCTCAGCTTAAATATCTCCCCAGAGAGGCCTTCCCTGCCTGACCAACCTTCATAAATTGGGACTCCACTGTTATTTGTTATGTCAGTGCTCTGTTTCCTTCCTAGATGGACCAATATCTTCAAGCATTCATTTTAATTTCAATTTTTCCTTTCACTTTGTCCACTCACTACAGTGTAATCTTCCTGAGATCAGGGACCAAATCTGTGTTACTTACCACTGTAACTCCTGCATTTAGTGCTCTGCCCCAAAGCAAGTTTATTTTATCTTCACCTAGGGTTTTAACAAAATTTTAGTCTTGAATACAACATTATATTTCAATTTGATAATATCATGTTGGATTTTTCAATTAACTTTTATTTCACTTGTGTTGAGTCACAACCAGAGTAGGAAATAAGGAAGAAAGGTAATGTCTATAAAATGTTTCTACATGCTACTCCTCTTCTTAACTAATAAAATAAATAAAACTTTATTCATTATAAAAGAAATACTATAGAAAATGTGAAACTACAGAAAAAATTTCAAATTTTAATTTTGAAATAATTATAGACTCACAAGAAATTACAAAGAGAGTACAGAGAGGTCTCATGTACCCTTCACCCATTTTCCCCAATTTCATATTTTATATACCTATAGTATAGTATCAGACTCAGGAAGTGAACACTGGTACAATAAGTGCAAATAGTTCTATAACATGTTATCACATGTGTAGATTCACGTGACTAACGCCACGACCAACACACAGAACCATTCCATCGTCACAAAGATCTCCTTCACACTACCCCTTATAGTGTAGTCACATTCACCCTCCTCCCCACTGCCATTCCTAACCACTACTGTGTTCTCCATCCCTATGTAATTTTGTCATTTTGAGAATGTTATACAAAGGGGAACCATACAGTATATAACACTTTTTAGATTGGCTTTTTCCACTCATTATAATGAACTTGAGAGGCATCCAGAGTGCTGATATATCATTAGTTTGTTTCTTTTTATTGTGGTGTAGTAGCCACTGCATGGGTATAACATGGTTTGTTTTAATCATTCACCCATGGAAGGACATCTAGGCTGTTTCCAGCTTTTAACTATTACAAATAAAGCTGCTATAAACAGGTATGTATAGGTTTTTGTATAGACGTAGTGTTCATTTCCATTTTTATATGAACATACGTTTCCCTTTTTTCTTATTTTTATTTCTGTTAATGAAATAAGTAAAAGTTGTATGAAAAGGTACTCACTATAGAAAATTTAAAACTACAGAACACTTTTAAAAGGAGGAAAAGCAATCACCTACATTCCTGCTAATGAAAATCAGTCACTATTACTATTTTGGTACTTTTCTCTCTAGTTTTCTTCTAGACTCAAGATTTTTATTGCTGTTTATAAATAGTTATGATTATAATACATAAGTGAAATTTTACATCCTGATTTTTTCTTTACTATTATAATTGTTACAAATAAAAATGGAAAGATATATACATATACATGTAAAGATAGGTTTATTTGAAATAAAATATAATAGTGAAAGAAATATTCCCTCAAGCCCACCACTCAGTGTAAGAAATAGTATACACTATTACCACTAACACCCCCTTAGGGTCTCTTTGTGTTTTATCCTTTTTTTTTTTTTAGGTGTTTTCAGGACCTCTCGTCAACCATGCTGTTGAAAACAGATGTCATTTTTTTAAACAAAACTTTAAATGAGGAGAGGTAGGAGGCCCCCTGATTTTCTTCTTAACTCACTGTATCTGATAATACATCTCCTTTACTTCCTCTTAATAGTTCTTCAAAAAAAAAAAATCTTACTGGAAGCATCAGAACTTTCTTCTTTTGAGAATCCTATGCTTTAAATTTCTTCTAAGTAAAGGGTCAGTTAATCCTAGACTGTAGTATACCTTTACAAAACCAGTGGAAATTAAAACCTTACCTGTGAGCATTTTTCCAAATTTGTTTGTTGTGTAGTTAAAGCAGCTGGTCAGTCTCTTTTCTACATCATTATTGAGATGGAGGCACTGCTCTTGAATTGTGAATATGGATTTTTCTCAATAGGGATTAGTTTTATTCTATGTACTGCACCAGAAAGCTAATCTTTTGGTCGTAATTATGTATTGTGAGTACATTATGTTTACTTAGTTCTGTGTACTTTATCTCTAATCAATATCATAAAAGTTATATATTTCAAACTATAATTATTCCAACTTCTGGAGGAATTTGAAGTTTAGATTTATACATATCTATCTTTTCTTCTAGCTTTGCTGTTACTCTCAGGTTCTCGGTTATTCCTCAAAAAAACGCCATCATGCTATTTATTTAGAGCATATTAAATAGTGATAAACATTCAAATCACTCTTGAAATAATCAGAAATACCACAAAATTAGATTTAGGAAGCTATATGTGAATTCTAATGAATTTTAATCTGTTATTGTCTGCTGGATATTCAGAAAATTTAACATGGGAAGATGCTTCTATTGAGATCTGTGTCAGGCACAGCAGAAAGGCAATGATCTGCAAGTAGAAGGGCAAGCTTCCTCACAGAGCTTTCAGTGAGGCATACACATACATAACAACTTCTGCCGTTTAAGCAATTCTGCTTTCAACTGATCTTTGGCCCGCTGATAACCTTAAAATACAATCTTTCCTAGAAAAGTGATACTAAAACAGTGACATATTGAGCAAAGAAACTGATGGCACATCACACACTAAAAAATGGTAAGGAAAATGGTCAAGATGCTCCAAGATGAAAATCAGTCCTCAGGTGTAAGCCTCACCTGGGTACCCCAGATGTCCTAGACTTTTCATTCTGAGATTTTAGGTCACATTATATATACATACACTTATACATATACATTCATATTTAATTTTAATGAATAAATTATGTCAGCTTTCACCCTTACTAGTCTGATTGCTGGAAATTAGTTCCACTCAAAGTGCCCGCCCATTGTTTCCAAGAGTTGTTTAAAGGGCTTCTCATATATTTTGAAAATCAGTCTGTCAACTGTGATCACTCTGCAATATCCACCCCAGTCTTGCTTTCCCATTCTGTCTCTCACTCGTCTGTTGGTCTAACTGCAAAACCACTGGATAATGTTCACTTACTACTGCCTTTCTGTTACTCATTTCAGATGTTCTCCAGACCTCGAGGTACCAAGGTTGTGGTTTTTTTGCCCTCCCGTCATAACTATACTTTTGTCTCCAGGAACCTGAACCAGTTCTTTTTAGTTCTAGATTAGTTCACATTTTTTCCTGCTAAATTCTGAACCACTTCTTACCTGTATGCTTCCCACGACTCAAAAAAATCAAGAAAACAAGTGAACAAAAACCATAACAACCTAACTCTGGTTCTGTTTATTTCTGGACTTCTCTCCACTAGCCACAGACGCTTAAGTTCAGTTCACGGGACCAAACAGAATAGAAACTAGAGCTATCACTTTCTCCACTGGTTGTAAATGACTCTCCTTCATGTTGCCCCAGATATCATATAGGCATTTGGTGTGCATGTTAGTTTATACAAAGAGTTATTGGGGAAGGAAGATTATGGCTTTATCTACACTCACAGCATCTAGGACCTAGATCAGCAATTTTCTCATTCATCAGGGGTTTATTAGGGGTGACTAGTATGTGCTAGACACTTACCCTCATGAGTTTACATTCTAGAAAGAAAGACAAACATAAGCAAGTAAGAAAACACATACATTTAAGAGTTGGAGGTTGGTCGTGCTGATGGCAGGGGAAGAATATTTGTCGGCAGATAACTGGAGTAGGAGATGCACCTTATTTACATAAGATACTCAAATCTCTGAGAAAAGATCCTAAAGATAAGACTTTGGAAACAGCTGAAGAATGAACATTTTAAGAAGAGGGCGAGGCGCTACAGGACAAAGTCTTGGTGAACTCAAGAACAGAAAGAAAGTTGTTCTGGAGAAATTTTTCCTGGGGAATGAGTGAAACCAGAGTCAGAGAGTAAAGTCAGGCACCAAGTTACGCTCTAAGGGAAAGAAGAAAAACTGTGTGATTGCTGCACTGGGATATGGAGTCGATGGTATTTTATTTTTGTAGCAGGGAGGTGGTTCTGTGCAGTCTTAAAAATGGGAGTATCCTGAATGGCTAATCCAGTGGAGAGGGCGAGTCTGATGATGTAGGGCAGAGTAGATAGCAGAGGAGTTGGAAGGGATCCAGAGGCATCCGGAGAGATTCCCATTTGATAGGAATGAGAATGCTTTTCTAGTTGTGATAGAAGATAAATATAGGCTCAAGTAGGTTTAGAGATTTGTTGAAGGGAATGGGAGAGATTTCTGCTGAGCTAGCAAAATTCCCTTTGTTAGACAAGAAAAAATGACCAGATAAAAGTAGATATGAGTTACAATGATATTTGTGTAGGAACCAGGTTTTTTTCTTTCCATAAAGCGAAGCGTCATGTCTTTTTTTAAGATTAATATTCTGTCACGATTTTAAAATTCAAATGATTCTTTTAAAAGAAGATGACCATAAATTTGCTCTTCACCTGTACTTGTTGGATCATTTACTGTGTATTAAAAAGAGAAATAGAAAAAGTTTAAATTTTCAGTCTGGCAGAGAAATAGAAAAAGTTTAAGCTTTCAGTCTGAGAGAAATCTTAAACTCCTTGAATGACATCAAAGAATATCTTGGGCCTATTTTATAAAAAACAAAAATGGCTTTAGTCTTTTCTTCTGTAAAATGGCTCAGGGCAATTGACATATTCTTAAATTATTAGCTCCAAGAGAAGCCTGACCAACAGGAGGCAGAGAAAAGATAATTTTGATATAGAAATAGAGTAAGTATATTATCCAGAATTTCATTTTTAAACTCACATTCAGAAGGAGTTTTCATAAATTTGAGCATTCCTTTTAAAAATTGTTCAGCGAATCAAAGTAAGTTAGGAACAGGGATTATTACCATCTAAGAAATATGGCAATACCAATGAAATTTATTTTATGACATGATACTTTTCTACATGTTACGTTTTACTTATCAACTTTATAATGTATGCTTGTTCTAGAATTAAACTGTTTTTTTAAAAATTCGTTTAAGTATTGCTTATATTTGGCAGGAGAATGAGTTGATTTTAAAATGCCGGCTAAGATTCAGAATAGCATACAAAACCTTCTGTGTAATAAAGAGGAAAAATATATATAATATGTATTTTGTATTTATGTTTATATATATTACATATATATATATAAAAATAATAAGAACATAAAAAGGTGTCTCTGGAAATAATTTTACAATATACATGTTGTTTCCTCCAGGAAGGGGAATTGAGTAATGGGAAGTGAGAGGAACATTTTCACTCTTCCAATTTATACCTTTTTAAAATTATTGACCCATTTGGAAGTAATACTAGAATATAAAATTTTGGAAAGGAAGAAAGAAAGTGAGAAAGAGGGAGGGAGGGAGGAAATGGAAATAACACATATTGATAAGTAAGTACTTGCTGTTTATGTAGCTGTATTTAAAACCTATGGGGTTTTTTTCCCCCAGTTTAAAAAATCTTCTAAGAAGTTTGATGAAGAAGTGTAATGAGCAATATAAACTAGACAGTAAAACCCTTTCTTTTAAAGGCTGGTTATCTCTTCATTAAAATGTTAACTTTAAAGCGGAAAAATATCAGCATGCTCTGTGAAATCAGGGACGTATCAAAAGTGATCTCCTCCCCCCACTTACACCTTTGGCTCACAAACATTCTCTTTAATGGATAAGCTCAAAATTGGTGGCAAATTTTAATAGAGTGGAAAGACTTTGTCGTATATTATCTGTAGTTGGAGTGTATTTGTCTTTCTGAAGAGAGAGTTCCAAGACTAATGAGCACTGAAGATAAGAATTAGATAAACTGCTATTTTGTTCAGATTGTTTCACCCGATGGCTACAGCTTGTTAAGTTAAACCTATATATTGGTTGGAGTGTGATGGGTGGTGATAACAATTTTCCAAAATAATGAATCCTGAGACGTTTGGGCTGTAAAAGGACACCACACCCTTAAAAATACCGTTTTTTATAATTATTTTATCATCATTTCATTGGTCAAA
Organism: Eschrichtius robustus; assembly: GCF_028021215.1. NCBI lineage: Eukaryota > Metazoa > Chordata > Mammalia > Artiodactyla > Eschrichtiidae > Eschrichtius > Eschrichtius robustus. Next base: position 49,435,917 of record NC_090831.1, on the reverse strand, counting down.
TTTAAATACATGTTTTATATTACATGTTTCAGTCTATCTAGTTTCTCATAACAGTTTTTGAAAACTATCCAGCGTAACAGGACATTTCACAGAGGGAGGGACTTACGTAGTGCACCCCAACCATCAATCACCCATAAACATGACACATCTCACAGTCACCAGTGCTTGTTCATATACCTCCTCTCAATTGCCCTGATTGCCACACTCTCCACCCTGGAGAAAATGGTCATTTCCGTAACCAAGCCCCAAACGATCAGGTTCTTTCAAGCTTGAACATTCTTCCTACCTCTATCCATTGCTTCCCACCCCTAGCATACACACACACACACATCGTTACAAACCGGTATGTCCATTGAGCAACTTAAGGGATTCGAAACCTGTCATTCTAGTATCAAGTAGCTCTTTACAAACCTTAGTAAGCATACAGTCACTTGTTATTTAATGCAGACTTCCGTGACTACTCTCAGAGCTTTTAATTTCATAGTTCTGGGTGAGGAATCGGTATTTTTGAAAAGTTCTCCTAAAAAGTGATTCTGGAATAGGTAGTCTCAGAATCATGCTTGGAGAAACTGTGGTATAAAAGGAACCTCAGTGACAAATTCAGTGCATACAGAGGCAGTAAGTTACCAAGTCACAGTTCCAAATGTTTCAAGTGTCAATAGCTCTCCTGTTTCTTTTGTCCTACAAAAGAAATCTACAAGACTAAGAGATGTTTTTCCTTGAGACCTCTCCTCTGGAGAGAATAATATCCTAGTCTCTTCTAGACCACATGGCTCCAGATTGAAACTGTTTTCCTCAAAGTAACAAAACGCCCATGTCATTGGAATTCCCTGTATTCAATGCATAGACATTCTCTTTCTTAGCCTCTCCCCTCCGGAGCAATGCTGTGTGCATCCTAGCAGCCTCCAGATTTCTGCCTCGTTTAAGCTTCCTGAGGTTGTCTAGATCAAAAGAGCCTACCTTTCCTAGTGTGCACAGCTCCCACCTCGCTTGTAATCCGGACACACCTGGATTATTAACAGCAGGTATCCAGCTCTCTGTGCCGCAAACTCACGCGCTCACGGCTGAGAAGAATCCGCTTACACCCAGCCTGGGGACGATTGTTTCTTCTCCAACCACATTTTAGTAGCAAAGAGTACTTTTCAATTTTTTTTACAGAACAGCTGAAAATGTTTTTTGAAGTAAAATAGAAGGAAATACAATTCCCAGTCAAATAATCTGATATATAGCCTATTAGAATATTATGCTTGCACACTTACGTACTCACACCCACATTAGAATTTCAAAACGCACATTCCCATGTTTTTAGCAAAGAAGTCCTGAAGTTTTTCAGTCTTTAGTTTTTGCCTAACCAAAATGAATTTCACACATATGGCAGTTTAACCTTTTTTTTTTTTCCCCACCATTGAACATTCTGTGAGTGGTCTATGAAATGCACTGAAAAACTCTTGACAGACAATAATAGCATTCTCATAGACGAAGCAATAGCTTCCATTTCTTGGTCAGCAGCCAAGTGGGAATATTAAATTTAAATATGAATAGTGATATTTAGAAAACCCTCTGATGATAAATGCAAGACTCTTCAAAACTAAAAGTTCACTTGAACTTTGCAGTTTGGGAGTTATTACTGAGTTAACCTAAGGGACTTGGTTTGTGGACAGTCGATCAAATTGCATAATTCAGCAATAAATAAAATCAATCAGACAAAATTCAACTTTCGTCTTCTTAATATGGGGTTATTTCTGTAAAATGGTAACTACTTTGTATGAGTCAGAGTAGAGCTAAAAAGAGGTGAGGCAGTAATATTTATAATATGTCCTCTGATATATAAAATCTTTGCACTGTGGAAGAAAAGGTAGGAGGGAATGGCTTGCTGAGTGCATATCTGGGTGGCGGGCAATGTGCTATACATGGAAGTGCCAAGGGGAAAGATGGCAGTTGTTGTTCTCACACTTATTAGCACCAGTCATAGGAGATGAGATCTAGAAACAGCATAGGGCTCTAAGTGCTACTGTAGCTACTGGCATAGGGCACAGTGGAACCAGTTATGTGTTCACTAGAATACATATAAAGTCTTCTTTATGGGTTTACATCATGAAATTAAATCAAGTTTTCTTTCTGAGCATTTTTCTCTTTGGTGGGAGTGAGGGGCATTATTTATTTTTATTTACATTTACAAGCGGCTGAATAATGGGTGAATAGCATATGCAACCTATGATCAGGATTTGAGGTGACAGACGTAAAGGGAAAAGCAGCTGACGTTGAAATAAAAATAATGGAGATAGCACTGTGGGTAAGACATGTGATACCAGAAAGGGATTGAACTTATTTATGGCATGTTTACCAAATTGCTTGGTAAGTCAATGATGTAATTTTATTTGGCCGTTGTGAGAAAATTGTATTTCTTTTAATATAAAAAAACATTGGCTATGTTTCATGGATTATGCTATTAAATAAAAAGGATTTGAGACTTTTAAGACATCCTACATCAGGCAGAGTGGGGATGAAAAATAAAATGTTTGGCATTGGAAACAAAAACAGGAAATAATTTAACAATGTGGTGAATTAACTTGCCCAAGGAAGAGGGTAATTTGATACCTTGTGCTGTCAGGGTGGCATGCTGAGCATATGGCTTCCTGATGACTCGGGAGTTTTTAATTAATTAAAACTAGTGAGAGAGTGAAGCAGTGGACATTTTCTGTTTATAATGGGAGGGCATTAGATCAGAAGCACTCAGGGCCCTGTGGCCAACTTCAGAGAGTTAGATTAATAAGGATGACTGAGTCTCTGTGATGAGGCGGGTTAACGAATTACCTGCAAGGTCGAGCAGCAAGTGAAGTCCACTTCAGAGGCTGTTTCATAAATGCTACTGGGTTGGCATAAACGTGGTTCTGGAGATTTTCAGCTACTTGAAACAGTGGCCAAAAAGTCAAGATTAAATATTTTGGGATTATTAATGTTGTTAGTGTAGAATATTTCCCAAAGTATAGGCTCAGGACAAACAGCCGTCTGGTTCTTGTCTTTGACTGAGCTCAACTCTGCACTAAGCTCTCCACCCTAGTATCTTTCAGGCTTGAGCAACTAACAAGGGCCCCATGTATTTTTATGTATGTGAAGTTTGAGAAATACTGGTGTATATAGATGGAGAGACTCATCCCACTGCATGCTTTGATTAGTTTAAATTTTGCTCCTTTTATTTTTACATCATGCAGAAAATTGTTTACTCCATGCATACAGTTTGACTACTAAAGGTCTGTATTTTGGACAAAGAATTATTGCTCCAGATTCTACCGGTTGACTACTGAATGCTATTTCTAACCACCTTAATTCCTGGCTGGCAGAAGTTACCCCTCCCCCTTATTAAAAGCTGAAAATGCCAAAGATTCGTTTGCTCTACTTTCAACCTGATCTGGATAAGGGGAACTGAGAATTCTTCTGGAGACCTTCTTCTATGATGGAAAGACAAGTGTAAAGAGAACCTCTTTTTCTTCCTCCTTTGATTATTTTGTGCGAGTTATGGTGCTTAATGCTTTGGCACGCATCTTATAGACATAAAACAAATGTTAAGAGAAAGCAGGCCAGGGGCCTGACATGACTGAATCACATCTAGAACCATCTACTCTGGATTTCTTATGTCATATATTAAACTTCTAATGGCTATGTTTAATCAGAAATGTGGTATTTGCAACTGAAAGCATCTTAAATGGTCCAACCTGTACTCAATTTATCTATCTCCGATCACCATGGAGGGATATAATTTGCGTGGCTGGTCGGCATTCTGAATTAAATTTTTCTCCTCTCTAGTGCCACTGCTTCAAATAACAAACAACACACACACAGAAAAATGTATTACTTGAATACATTATTCCTATTTCACAGTGCTAATCAGTTACTATGACCATAGATGTATAATACAATTAAAAATAGAATCATTTTTAAAAACTTCATAGTAGCTTAGAATGTATAAATTGAACTGTGTTGTTATAAAAGATATAAGTATTCCAGAGACTCCTCTGATCTGGCAGTAATTCCAACTTAATTCTGACACAATACTATTAATACTTCTGTCTCATTTTATCATTTTCCCCTGTCATCTTAACATATACTAGCATATTAAAAATGTCTTTCTTTAAGAGTAACTAATAGGCAAATGTTAGCACACACAGATAACTTAGAGAAGAATTTATTCTTTTTAAAACTGATTTGGGACTTCCCTGGTGGCGCAATGGTTGAGAATCCGCCTGCCAATGCAGGCGACACGGGTTCGATCCCTGGTCCGGGGAGATCCCACATGCTACAGAGCAACTAAGCCCGTGTACCACAACTACTGAGCCCGCACACAATAACTACTGAAGCACGCGAGCTCTGGGGCCGGCGTGCCACAACTACTGAAGCCCGCGTGCCTAGAGCCCGTGCTCCACGACAAGACAAGCCACCGCAATGAGAAGCCATCGCACCACAACAAAGAGTAGCCCCCGCTTGCCGCAACTAGAGAAAGCCCGCACGCGGCAACGAAGACCCAGCGCAGCCAAAAAAAAAAAAACTAATTTACGGTTCCCTTCACAAAAGAATTAGGTGTATTAAACTTTCTTACAAATAAGTAGTTTTGTAGTTCACATTCCTAACTGCATATTAAAACCTCCTGAGGAGCTTTTAAAAAACACGTATTACCACCCACAGAAATTCGGATTTCATTGGTCTGAGGCAGGACCAGAGGATATTTTCTCATAGTTCCTCCAGTTGGTTTTAATGAACAATCAGGGCTGAGAATCCTTGCAATGAATCTTCTTCAAGGAAGCTATGAGTATGTTAGTCGGAATGGGTGGGATGTGTCACAGAGGAATTTGGGGATGCCCTACTTCTCAGGCTAAAATTTGCAGCCAGGCCTGGGGATTTGGTTCATAGATTGGACACAACTTTAGAAAACTAGCTTAATCACAGAGGAAAGCAGTGAGGTTGGAGGAGTTTCAAGTTATCTTGGTCGTTTTTCTCAGAGAAATCTGGGAGGGGGGGAGCAGGTGGTATGAGGTGACATCTTGTTTAAGAAAACTCCATAGTCATGAAAATACCCATGTTTAATAAATATGACTTAAGGTGGAAAAGACAGGTGAGTAAAATTTTTTCAGCTTCAGCAAGAAATCTAAAATTGAAGTAATTAACAATACTGCACAGCTCAGATGCATGCAGGAAATACCATGTATTTTCTTAATTATAATCCAAAGGGTTGTGACACAAACAACCCAAATGCAGCAACATGCATGGTGATAATAATAACACATATACTCAGGTGAAAATGAAACAGATGCCAGGCAGGGTCTTTTAAAATCATTTTGTTATAAAATAAAACATACAGACAGAAAATACTACCAAGAAAACAAGTCAGTATAAAGGTTAATGAATTATTATAAAGCAAACATCCTTGTAATTACAAACCAGGTCAAGAAATAAAATTTTGCCAGCAAGTCTGCTCTTGTGGTCCAACACAATCACAAGGAATTCCTCCCCGCAAAAGAAACCACTAACCTGGGTTTTATAGCAACCACTTCCTTGCCTTATTGTACAGTTTTATCACTCTAGTGTGCTTCCTAGACATTAGTGTTGACCATGTTGCAAATTTCATATGCCGCTTTATTCTTTTTCAATTTCAGTTTCCCTCTCCATTCCTTTCATTTCCTTACAATTTATGTGCTGAAGAAACTGGGCCAATTAATCTTAGAATTCCCCACAGACCAGACTTTACAGATTGAAAACTCATCATCTAGTTTAAGATGTTGATGAGTCCTCTGTATTTCCTCATAATTGGCAGCTGGATCCAGAGACATGATTAGACTGAGATTATAGCCCTTTGACAAGAGTACAAGTGGTGTTATATTCTTTAATCAGGAACACTATGTCTGATTGTCTCTTTTTCATGATAGCAGATGTTGGTACTCAATGCAAAGATCCATTAAGAGGTAACAAAATGATGATATTCTAAAGTTATCATTTCCTTATAATTTATTAGCTGGGAAACCTCTATAAAGGACTCCTTCCCTCATCTCTTCTTTACTTAGAGATATAAATGCTAGGTTTCTCTTTTATTTATCGGTTTTCAAGATAAAAAATTTCCCTATCCTCCTCCATATGTGACCAGTTGTTTTATATTATGATGACCACATAGATTTAAACATGGGTTTAAACATATATGCTGGATTTATCCACTTCAATTATTATTATTTTTAAAGCTCAAGTTGTCTCATCTTTGTCCAGTGAGGTTTCTTGAAAATGGCTCCTGAGTCTTTTGATGTTACCTTTGTGGTCCGATGGCTTCCTTGCTCTCTAGTATAACAGAATGTCCTGAGATTGTATGTTTTCTATTGTTGAGTAACAAATTATCACAAATTTCAAGTCTTAAGACAACATCTGTGTTTATCATCTCACACTTGTGTAGTTCCAAAGTCCTGCTCTACACGGTTCTCTGCTTAGAGTCTAACAAGGCTGAAATAAAAATGTTGGGTGAGCTGCCTTCTTACCTGGAGACTCAAGGAAAGAATCTGATTTCAGGCTTATTCAGCTTTTCCAAAGATCTTGTTCCTTCAGGCTGCAGGACTGAAGTCCCATTTTCTTGCTGGCTCCTGACTGGTGGTCACTCACAGCTCCTAGAAGCCTTCTTCAGGTTCTTTTCACGTGATCCTTTGTCCAACTTCACATAAGGAATGGCATGCCAAATCTGCCGTGTGTTTTGTGGAGTTTTGGTTTGTTTGCTTGCTTCCTTTTTTCCAGCTTCATTGAGGTATCAATGACAAATGAAATTGAAAGACATATAAAGTGTACAGTGTGATGACTTGGTATGCATATCTCTTGTGTTTTGATTCTCCGACCTCTTATACAAGCAGCAGGAGAAAACTCTGTGCTTTTAATGTACTCAAGTGATTAGGTCAGCTAACCAAGATACTCTCCATAACTTTTGGACTTTAATTACACCTGCAAATCCCTTCACAGGAATATCTAGATAAGTATTTGGTTGAATAGCCAAGATAGGAATCTGCGGGTATATATACACACACATATGTAATATGTAATATTAAGAATAACAAACCTCATGAGTTTATACTAATATTTCTAATTCAAATTCGGGACTCCAAGACTTTTACTTAACTTCCATCTTATTTACATCTGTATCTCCATTCTTTCAACCCGGAATTCTGGTTTTCAAAGACACATGTGATGAAAGGAATTAGAGTTTCCTATAATCACTCACTGCTTTATAATATATTATGCACGCAACTATTTCAGTATGTGTGTGGCAGCACACATACAAGTATGTGTACAACGTAGTACAACTATGGCAGCACTAATATACAACCACTGATAAGCTTACTGAAAATGTTATTTTTTTAAAGTTTAATAAAATACCTTACATATTCTCTGACCATTAAAAATAGTTTGTATGTATTTTCAAATCATATAGCCCTTACTACACTCCTTTTTTAATACTAGTTTCATCTTGCTGTTACAAGTTAATGTATGTTTAACAGTCACCACCAGTTTTTATGTAGGTGACTCTCTAGTTGTTTTGTTTTTTTAAATAAATTTTTTTTTTTTTATTTATTTATTTTTGGCTGCGTTGGGTCTTCACTGCATGTGGGATCTTCCCGGACAAGGGCTCGAACCCGTGTCCCCTGCATTGGCAGGTGGATTCTTAACCACTGTACCACCAGGGAAGTCCCTCTTTACTTGTTTTAACCGAAGATTTTTCTCTAGTAAATTTCTCAGGGGGATTCTTTTTTTTTGTTTGTTTTAATTTATGGCTGTGTTGGGTCTTCGTTTCTGTGCGAGGGCTTTCTCTAGTTGCGGCAAGCGGGGGCCACTCTTCATCGCGGTGTGCGGGCCTCTCACTATCGCGGGCTCTCTTGTTGCGGAGCACAGGCTCCAGATGCGCAGGCTCAGTAATTGTGGCTCACGGGCCTAGTTGCTCCGCGGCATGTGGGATCTTCCCAGACCAGGGCTCGAACCTGTGTCCCCTGCATTGGCAGGCAGATTCTCAACCACTGAGCCACCAGGGAAGCCCCTCAGGGGGATTCTTGAAAAAAAATATTTCTTGAGTTCTTGCATGATGATAAAATTTACCTGTGCCCTTTATAATCAAAAGTCAGTTTTGCTGGATATAAAGTCTTTGGTCCACAGTTTCTTTCCTTTAGTATCTTAAATATCTTATTCCTCTTTCTTCTGCTATAAAGAGTTGCTGTTGAAAAGTCTGATGACAAGCTAATTTTATTTCCTTTATGAGTCACTTGCTCTTTTTGCAAGAGCAAAGGGCTCTTTTGACACCTAAAATAATTTTTTATTTTTTTGATATTCAGTAATTTTATTGACTATGTCTTGGTGTCGTTCACTTAAATTAATATTCTTAAGTATGCAGTGCGTTCTTTCATTAAGTAGTTTCAAAAAATTTTTAAATTCAGAAATACTTCCTTGAATTACAGCTTTTAATAGTAGCTTGGTTTTCTTTGCTTTTGTTTTTGCCTTTAGGGATTTCTATATTCATATATATATATATATATATATATATATATATATATATATATATATATATATATACACACACACACACACACACAAAAATACATACATATTACTTTTTCATCCCTTTTAATCTGTTTTCATTCTTTTTTAAAATAAAAATTTTCCATCTTTACCTTTTATTTCTATCTGAAGACATTATTTGTTGTATTTGTTCATTATTATTTTTCTTATAGTTTTAATGTTTGAATTTTTAAAATTTCTGTCTTCCCTGCATTTTATCAACTCATTTCTGAGCTTTTAAAATTATTTTTAGTGTTTTTTCCTCATGTTTTTAATCATTTTCCAAATATCTGCTAGCTCATTTTGTTCTCTTTGTGGGCGTGTCTTCTGGTGTGTTTTCATTATGTGTAGAAATGTTATCCTGGTTTTTATTCTATTTTTCCTGTTACAACTACGTTTGGGATTAGGTATTTATGCTGTCTTACTCTTAGTTTCCCTAAACTTTTAAAAGGAGATTTGATTCAAGATAGCTTTTCTAACTTCATAGTACTTCTCAAGTGCTCACATACTACTAAAAATATGACAGCTTGCTTTCTGGACTTCCCTGGTTCTGTTACCCTTTCCTACATTTTATCTGGACTTTTTCAAACTCAGGTCAGGTGAATACACAATAGCAAAATGGTTCATGCACTTATTCTAAGAACAGGGGACTATGTCTGTTTTGTTAAGTATTATATACCCTGCAGTTTGCACAGTGCCTGGCACATACAAACTCAGTAAATATCTGTGAAGATAAGAATAAATGAAAGTACACTGATGCATAAGCATGCCAATCCTAAAAGCCTTAGTCTGGCATAACAGCTGAATCGAATTGATGGATAACTGAACCAATCATCACATAAATAAGCTTTCAGTTTTTCATCAGTGATATAGCAGCTTCAACCTATTGTTACTTTTGGCATCTTTCTGATGTGGCCTTAGATTAGGTGAGGTTGGCTACTTTAGGATTTATTTATTCAATACTCTGGTAGGTGCCAGTATTGGAAGAGTGAAAAAGCAGAGCCCTTGCCTTTTTTAGTGTAATGAGAAACACAGGTGATGTGTGTTTTGCTGGAGTGAGTTCACTCTTTACGGACATACGTAAAAGGGGTGCTCAAATAGCTGATCGGCTGATTGATTTGAGGTGGGCAAGAAGGTCATTTGTTATTTATGCTGATGTCTCAAACGATGTAGAAGTTGATCAGCTGAAGGGAATAAAGGGACGCTGGGAGGCATTCTAGAGGAAAGATCTTGGAGAAAGCCTCGGCGGTAAGAGAAGCGTGTTAAGTTTAGGGGAAACTCTAAGAGTTTATGTTGTTTTTTAAGTCCCACAATATCTGTTCTGAATTCATTTAGAGTGCTTACAACATTCAGTGTAATTCAGTTAGGGTGTTTTGTTGTTGTTGTGTTGCTTTTAGTGAAAACAGCTGGGTATTGTCTTAGTTCGTTCAGACTGCTATAACAAATTACCGTAGGATGAGTGGCTTATGAACAACATATATTTATTTCTCACAGTGCTGGAGGCCAGAAGTCTGAGACTGGGGTGCCAGCACGGTCGGGTTCTGGTGAGTACCCTCTTGGAGGTTGCATTCTGCCAGCTTCTTGTGTCCTTTCATGGTGGAGAGCGGAGAGGGGAAGCAAACTCTCTCCTGATGATTGCTTTTTAGCAGATTTTGGGGGGTTCATGCTTTGCTGTTCTTTAAAAATTACATGATACAGAAATGTTAGTACAAGAGGATTTTTCCGTTCCAAGCTTCTGTAGTTTTTCGCATTGGTTTGATGCTTGTCCTCTCCTTTGAAGCTGTGGCTTAGGCAGTAACTTTCAGTAGCTAATTAACGGTTACAAATGGCGTCTTCATGTTTCTTCTCCACAGGAGCTAGGGCAGTGCCTCCAGCAATCCTGGGAATTATGCTCAGGTCTCATTCTTGTGTCTACATTAGCTGACGCATTAAAATATTAAATTGTTTAAAGATGAAATTGAGTATCCATGCTTAACATTTTGAATTTTTATAGAAAATTTGAATTCAAGTAGTGAAACTAAGTACAGATTAAACACAGCTGTCCAGATGTCTGAGTTATCAAAAGACTTCATAAGTAAGCAGTTCTTTAGAAAAATGAGCTCTTTTGTTCAATTCCCGTAGCAGAGCCCACATTTATTTGTATAGGAAAATTCCATTCCACAAATAGAGTTGGAGTAGAAATTAAGGAACTTTTTAATGCATGTGTCACTTTTTCAGAGTCTAGAAAAAGTAGAGGCCAAGTGACTTATGGGAATGATTGTGGTAGATCTACATTAATTTACATCTTTTTCTTGATATTAAGGTTGTTGAATATTAAATTCCCTTTTAAAAACCCCATGTTATTCCTGCAGTTTCCTCTGGTGTCTCTTTCAGAGTTTTAGCCTACTCAAGCATTCTTTAGTAAAAATTTCTAAAATCATTAACATTTAATTGTTCTTTAGAATGCCAGCAGTTTACTTAATCAAAGATTTATTTTACTTCATTAGAAAATGGAAAAAAAAGGAAAAATTCTCTGATTGTTCCTGGCTTCTGTGGTCAACATTTTGAAAGCTGTAGTCTCTCTTTCTCCTTGAGTCTACTCACTAAACTGAGAGTGCAATCCTTTCCCAGCTAGTTCTTTGCAGGAGGCCAAAACAAGCTGAATTCTTAAATACGAATTTGAGAAGTAATTAGGAGAGCAAAATGTAAAATACAATGTGTCACATAATGCATATTTTCAATAATATTTAGCAAAAAACTGGTTTTCACCATTTTAAAAGAAAGTATTTCTCTTCTATAGAGTTCAAACATTTTCTGTACTTGTAGACTTTTCCAGAGAAAAGTGCCAGGTGGAGCAAGGCGCATGATAACAATTAAATCAGAACTTGGTGTTCAAAAGCATACATGTAGGAATTGCCTCTATTCCATAAAGTAATGTGTATGCTTACTGGAGAATAATTGTGTGCTAACTATGAATTATGTACTGAAAATCCAGAAGGTAATTTCTTAGCTTGCTGATAGAGGAGGGCTTTTGGAAAAGTATCATCAGCTTCACTCTCTCCAGTATAAGATAATTTTGATTGGTTACCTAGAAGCTTTTACCCTAGGGAGATGCTAAATATGTAGGCCCATCATGTAACCTCTGGCTTACCTTTGCATTGACCTAACATATTTTTGAGTACAAACAAGATATACCATTTCAAAGAAGATTCTTAAAACTGAATAATCCAAGGGTTTATTGTTTTTAGTTTCTATCATCACATTTTCTTAGAAAAAATAGCGGGAAAACACCAAGATACTGATATTTGTTTCTCACTGCCTGCTGACTTAATAAAACCTCTACCTTTTGGTGTGAATTATGCAAAGCATTAGATTGCAATGTGCAGATGCTCCATTCACTAAAAACTATTACCTTCTTTGTCACGAGGTGGCACTGCATGCAGTTCTAAATGGGCTATTCTTCCTCAGGGAAGAAATTTTACAGCATTCAAGGGAAAGCAGTATAGTCCTTGAACACTCATACTTTGCTTCCATGGTATTGGAAAGTAAGACAGGATGGCCGGACAGAAGGAAAAACAATTTTCCAAACTAAAAATTTGTGTCAAAAGAAAGAGAATTAAAATCCATTCCTGAGAATAATTTTTTTTAAATTTTTATTGGAGTATAGTTACTTTACAATGTTGTGTTAGTTTCTACTGTACAGCAAAGTGAATCAGCTATACATGTACATATATCCCCTAATTTTTGGATTTCCTTCCCATTTAGGACACCACAGAGCATTGAGTAGAGTTGCCTGTGCTATACAGTAGGTCCTCATTAGTTATCTGTGTTCTACATAGTATCAATATTGTTTATTTGTCAATCCCAATCTCCCAGTTCATCCCACCACCCCTCTTTCCCCTATTTACAAAGCACAAATAGAGACACAGATGTAGAGAACAAACGTATGGAAGCCAAGGGAGAATAATTTTAATGTGGAATAAACAAGAGAAAGAATAGTGTAATCATCAATATAATAGATTCTGCCCAGATAGGTCATTTATTCTCTCCACTTTTGGATAGAACAGCGAAAGGACAAAAATGAAAGGGAAAGGTGAAAAAATAGGAGTATTAAAGTGGTGTAAGGAGTATTGAGCAGTGTGTACCTACTTTTTTTTTTTTCCTTTTTTCTATATATATATATTTTAACATCTTTATTGGAGTATAATTGCTTTACCATGTTGTGTGAGCTTCTGCTGTATAACAAGGTGAATCAGGTATTCGTGTACATATATCCCCATATCTCCTCCCTCTTGCGTCTCCCTCCCACCCTCCCTATCCCACCCCTCTAGGTGGTCACAAAGCACCGAGCTGATCTCCCTGTGGTATGCAACTGCTTCCCACTAGCTATCTATTTTACATTTGGTAGTGTATATAAGTCCATGCCACTCTCTCACTTCGTCCCAGCTTCCCCTTCCCCCTCCCCGTGTCCTCAAGTTCTTCCTCTACGTCTGCGTCTTTATTCCTGTCCTGCCCCTAATGTGCAGGGGCATTGAAACTGACGAAAGGAGAAGCCCTTCCTCCCGTTTTCTTCCTCACTGGACTTAAGTACAGGGTCAGACGCGGCAGTAGAATCAGGTATCATTACATTTTAGATATGCAAAGGTAAACAATGGACAGAAACAACCATCTCTGGTTTTCATCATATTCTCGGTGCATTTCTGCAGAATGACTATCACTTTTTTGCTTAAAGATCCTCCATGGCTTTCCATTGTGCTCAGAATTAACTTCTGGCTCCTGGAGTTACTCATAGTACACGGATTATGAACTGTTGTTCCGGTTTTGCCGTGACATAATGTACTTACGACAGATGGAAAAAGATCAATCATGTTATTAAACACACTGTTCAGCTCACCTTTTCTTACCGAGAGCTTCTCAATGAAGGAAGAAGTGCGCTGATTAACTGTCAGCACAGCAGGGCCATTTTAGAGGCCTCCAGCCACCTCTGCCTCTTTGCTTTTTCTGACCTCTCCCTTGCTTCATATGCTTAATCCACTGTGGCTTTTTAGCACCTAAAATGAATGAGCCAAGTAATTTTTCACCATTAGGGCATCTGTACATACTGCATCTATTGCTGAAATGCTTGTCACCGTCCTCTACATGATTTCTTTCCATCCTCATGTCACAATTCTGATCTCACAGAGGTATTCCCAAGCCACTTAACCTATAATCTATAGTAGGTTATCCCATTTCATAGCCCCTGTCCTTATTTTTTTAAATTTTTTTTTGGTTGCATCGGGTCTTAGTTGCAGCACGCGGGATCTTTGTTTGAGGCATGTGGGATCTCTTCATTGCGGGGCATGGGCTTCTCTCTAGTTGTGGCGCGCAGGCTCCAGGGCACGTGTGCTCTGTAGTTTGTGGCTCGCGAGCTCAGTAGTTGTAGCACACGGGCTTAGTTGTGCTATGGCATGTGGGATCTTAATTCCCCAACCAGGGATCGAACCCATGTCTCCTGCATTGGAAGGCAGATTCTTTACCACTGGACTACCGGGGAAGTCTCCCTGTTCTTTTTCCTTTATGTCTCTTGTCATAAGTTGTAATTATATACATAAATGATGCACAGGCTTTATGTTTCAAATAGATTTGAGAAAGGCATTTAATGGACCTCTCTAGCGAGCTACTTTACACATTAGCCTTGATAGATTATGGCAAGTCTTAGTCTAAGAAACTTACAGAATTTTATTTAATCCAGAGCTTTCACAAATCACTTTTTAGCATTAACATTTCAGGAAGCTATACGGAAGACCCTTTAGAAAACACTACTCAAATCCATACAAGCTCTGCATGTTATGGAAGAGGAAACATGCTCAGGTTAGTGATTGCCCATGCTACATATTTCGTTAGCAACGGTTCAGGGCTCTTTTTGATGGACACAGTATATTTACAGTGGATTTATTTCCACAGAATGATTGATCTACTCTTATCATTATTTTTTATTACCTCTGTCTCACTATATTCTGGCTGTTTTTACCAATCTTTATTCCAGTAGCTCTCCTGGACTAAATTTTGGCAGCATATACAAAATACTTATTTGGGTACATGCTACTTTTCTCTCTATACCTACCTACAAAAAAAACTTATTCGTTACTGCATTACATTTTTGGCAGGTCCCTATTATAGCAAGGATCAAACAGAATAACAAAGATTAAGTTCCATATCTCCCTTCCCTTTCTAATTTGAACTTTTAAAGTGAAGGGCACTTAAGTTATTCATTCTTATATCTCTCAAATTTATTCAGGGCCCTGCAAAAAATAAATACTAGAGGATGTAAGTATGAAGACAATTTCTATGGAGGTATTCAAGGTCTAAATGAGAGACTGACAGAAATACAAGCAATTATAATGTGTCAGGCTGTGATGTGGTCTGTGTCAGAGCAAGGTTCATTGTGATGGGGGTTCTGGGATAGGATCACTTTCCAAAAGTGGTCCTATGTAAGTTAGACGAACAAATAGTGTTTCAGCACGTGGAGGAGGAGAAGAAAGGCCGAGATAACACCATAGCACAGTCATGCTGTTTTTCCCATTTGGAATGCTCTACCCTGACTAATCGCTGCCAACCTTTAGGATTAACTATAAGTTCCGTAGGGAAGGCTTTCTGGGACCCTCACAAACCAGACCCAAATGAGATCTCCAATCCCATCTTTTACTTTTGTTTCATAAAATCCCAATTTAATATTAGGCATGAAATAATATAGTAATTATTTTTATTGATATTTCCTACTAAAATGTAATCATCACCAGAGGTAAGACACTATATTTTCATTAGTGTACTTGAAGCACCTAGCAAAGCGTCTTGTATATAGTAGGTTCTCAATAATTACTTGTAGAACATGTGAAAAAGCAGAGAAGGAGGTGAATTGCTTATTGTGAGTAGGAGGAGGCTTCACAATTTATGCTAAAGCTTTGGGATGTTATTCTGTCACTTACAGGAAGTTATTGAAGGTGTTTGAAGAAAAGAGTAAATTGAGCAAGAAAAGTATCATTGTCAAGACTTTATACCAAGCATTCTTATTCCCTAATGAACCATTCCACAGTAAAATCCCTGAACCTGACAGAATATGCTATATAGAGAGATAAATAGACTGTGTGTGTATATCTCAGTATATACATTGTCATAGTGAGAGTCATGAGTAAAGAGATTTTCTGTTAACAATATAGTTGTAAAATATAGTTATTAACAATATAGTCACTAACAAGTTCCTTTCTTAATCTGAGATATTTTAAAGATAATCTTTATTTCTAAGATGGCCTACCCTAGAGAAGGCTAGAAATCTAGATCTCATTAATTCTTATATCTTCTAGACTAACTTGCTTTATTAGGTTAGTGGTTGATAATTTGCAAGTGTTTAAAAACAGTCTTAGAAGGCAATAAATAATACAAACTATTCAATGCCCTAGAGCTATGCTGTCTGTTATGGCAACCACTAGCAAGATGTGCCCATTTCAATTAAAATTAATTAAAAGTAAACAAAATGAACGGATTCCTCACTCACACCACATTTCAAGTGCTCCTTTGATCACTGCAGAAAATTCTACTGAACAGTGTTATAGCCTCGAGGGCAATAACTAAAACAAAAATAAAAAACTTTATCATGCTGTCTTCCATTTTTCAGTCTAAATGTCTTTCAAAATTCTTTTTCCTGTGAAATCTTGTTTGACTCTGAGAATGAGTGGTTGAGGTAGGGTGTACACAAATCCTTATCATTGCCAGGATGAGGCAAGGGGGAGAGAGCAACCCATAAGACACACCAACTTCACATTGGTAGCAGCCCCCGGGCTTAAGTTGAATTTTGACTCAACTACAATCACCTTTCCTGGGTGAGAGGTCAAAAAACAACCAAACAAAGAAAAAACCTCTTGGTAATGGATTCTGAGAAAACCCCATTGTAAAAGCAAGCTAAAAATAATGAGGAAAATGTGAGATGAATTTTCACCCTTACTGAAGTCATCCCTTCTGTGATTCTGTGTGACAATTTCTCAGCCACATATACTGTAAAGCCGTATGACAGGATAAGATGGTAAGAGATAATACATGCATTTTAATCAGTTGAAGGAAATGTAGCTCGGAGAATGATCCTCAGCAATAATGTGGAGTAAAGAGCTCAAAATCCCCTAGTCATCCCACGCAGGGCTCTTGATCTGATTGGCTGCGACGATTGGCTATTTTATAGTGAGAGCAGCTTCCTAGCAACGTCCTTAGAGCCTTGCATCTCCCAGTCACCCAGGCATCCAAGCAGCACTGCCGGTTCATAGTTCTCTATCCTACTTCTGTTTATATACAAGCAAATGAGGGGAAATAAAATGAGAAGGATATAGTAACAGCTCTACTTATGAGAGTGTTCTTTGTAATGTAGATTAACAGGAGAAATATGTTTAACAAATAAAACAGATTGTAAAACGTTCAGCTTAAAATCCAAAGCTGTAAATCACATAAAATCCAGGGCCTGGAGTACAATGTGCTACTTATAAACTTTCAATTTGTGTAAGTGGATTTTGTTGCTGGTTACACATAAAGACACAAAGCTGCAGTACCATTTCCATAGGAGGCTACTTTGACAACATCTGTCTTCACTTTATGTGTGGCCTCTGAGAGTTTTGGTTGAGGTTTTCAGGATGTACATTTGGGGATGCTAAGGACAGCATCTGAGTCATGAGACTAAAAGGAAAACCCACTTGCTGCTTATTCAGTTTAATAAAGCAGAATAAAGTTGAATAAAATGAGGTAAGATTGCTAGGCACTATGCAAGTGAGTATAAATGTTTGTTGAATTAATAAACATTTCTGGAGGATGTCTTCTCACTTCTGACTTACCTCTTGCACGTTCATTATTTTATTATTCATCACAATAGAAAAAATGCTTAAGGTAATAATAAAATCCATTGGATTATAAGCTGTTATTCATCCTTCCCTCCCTCCTTCCCTATCTCCCTATCTTCTCCTGTCCTCCTTTCTGGAATCCTGATCACTGCAAATGCTCTACTTGTGCTGTTGACATGATCAAGAACTAGTTGACTATTTTAACTCAGAAAATTTGTACTTTAACGTATATTAGGAAAGAATACTTTTCTGGAGGAATAATTGGAAGCTGAAGTTTTCCAGTTGTCAGTAAACTCCCTAGTTTCATAATCTATTTGCAGATGTTTTGATTACAAGGGGAAGATTATTTTTGCTATATATATTAACAGAGTATTCATCTTTCCCCTATTATCCTTCCTTATATTTATACATGATTACACACCCCATAAGTAGGGTGACCATATGACATCTTCCAAAACAGAAAATATTTAAAAGTGAAAGGGCAGTATTAATAATTACAAACATGGATAAAAGAAGTATATACAGGAATAGTATCAGGCTCGCTGTGATGTATGTTTGCCCTGCTCCTTGTTAGGTAAGGTCATTGTCATCCAAAGAATAGCACCTTGGGCACATACTTGCTGACAAATGTAGAATATAATTGCTTGGTAATAAATATTGTAGAGTACAACTGTCACTTTCTGCCTGCATTTTTCAAAGTCTCTGTTTACCTCTTGGTAAAATGCTTGATGTTGTTATTTGTTTATAAAGATCTGAGGGATAAGCTAGTTAGAAAGCAACTTTTCTTTCATAACTCTCAAGAACCTATGGCAATGGTTTCTAGTTTGAGATTGTGAGGCTCTTTTCCTCAGTGGCTCTGGCAGATTCCGAATTCATATCACTTTTTGGTTCGACATCACAAGTCTAGAAAACTTTGAGAATGGTCCTGGGCATTTGGTTCAGATATTCAACTTTCTCTCTGCTCACCAGTACTTGGGCTGTATTATTACATGGCTATTTTTATGACTAATGTTTTAGATTCTCACTGACTAGCAGAAGATAGAAATACAGCTTAAATGTTACTATTCGGTGTTTGTTTGTTTTTTTTTTTCCTGATTCCATCCATAGTATCCCTGAACTAGTTAGTAATTACAGTATGGGTTTAATAACTGCATACTTTCAAATAATACTTTGAGCCTAGAAAGTGAACAGAGTTAATAGGAAGGTAACGTAATCTGACAGGGCGTAAATTAAGAAAGATTATAGAGGTATCTTTGTTATGATACTACCATACAACTGAAATAAGATAAAGAACTGAAGGCATAGGAACCACCAGCATTGAGAGAAAACTAGGGTAGGAGACCAGAGATATGAATAGATATAAATACAGATATAGATTCAGAAGCCTGATATAGAACCAGCTCTGTTTACCTGTCCTTTTCCAGGACAATTATACAGAGAAATTCAAGAGAATTTCTAAATAAACAAATATAAACCATAGACCAAGTTTAACTTTCAGCTCCTCTGCCTACCATCCCCCTCTTCTCCCCGTCCCCTCATTTATATCAGTGAGGATACTTCCACCTGAAAGAAATAGAAAACACAAACCAAAATTACTGAAATATTAAGGGGCATTTTTTGGTTTATATACCTAAAAGTTCCAATGGAAGTATGATGAACAGCCATGGTTTGAACAGGGCTGTAGTGTCAACTCGTTGTGCTTCTCTTGAGATGTGCACTTCTGTGCGCTATCTTCAACCACAGGAGGCATATTTCATGGTGGCAACGTAGCTATCGTTTAGGGGGAGGTCATCGTTCTTAGTATGGTATTCCTGGCCAAAGTCTCCAGTTCTTTGCTGATTACTTGGGGTTGGGTAACCAGAACAAATTTTTTCAGTAAGAAAATTACTCTTTTCCCAGAGTCAAGGGTGAATTCAGTCTTACCTACAACTACATGGCTGCCACACCATTAGGTAAATGTGGTGTAAATGACAAATGAGTGTAAATGACACTTCCCCAAAGGAAACCTGGCTCCTAATAAGGAGGGGGAAAGGGAGGAATAGATAGGCACGCAATAAATACATACTTATTTCTACCAGATGCTCCTCTTCTTTCATACCTGGTCATCCTTCTTTTACCCATAGGCTTTTATGTTCTTGTGTTCTCTTTGCGTTAAGAGAACTTGATATCATAAAAATTTTGCTTCAATGGTGTATAAATATCTATTTTTCAAGAGAGAATTTTTATGGTAGAACAACCCCCCATTACATATATTTTCTTTATATCATAGAGGTTATAGATCTTTCTCTATCCAGCCCCCAACATTCAATCTGGCCTATTTTAACCTAGTCCTGTTTTCTCTCCTGCCAATCAATTTGTTTTCCAGTTATTCCCCAAGTGGATTGAATCCCCCTCTTTTCCAGACTATTTTAAAGAGTAGCGCAATGTAGTTATTTTTATTAAAAAAAAAAAATTAGTTGCAAGCAACAAATCCAAAATATTTGGATTTGGATATTTGGATATTTCCTAAAATTTGGATATTTCCTAAAATAACATTAATATGTTTAAACTTAATAGTCACATTTTGTTCCTTCCAGATTACAATATGATGGAGGTAAAAATAAAATAGAATATTTTAAGTAATTACAATAAAAATACCACTAAAAATGCTCCAGTGTTTTTTACTTAGAGTGATTTTAATAGTTGTATATAAAATATCGGGGAAAGATAAAAGACACAAACATGGTGCATCCATAAAAAGAAATATTGTGCAGTTATAAAAATGGAAGGATCTTTTTATATACTGATGTGGAAAGATGTCCACATGTGTTGTAAAGAAAACTTTAAAAATCACAGAATAGTAAGTATCTTATGTGTTTTTATTTTTTGCTTAAAAATGAGGAAGTTAACAATTTATTTGCTTGAATATATATATATAATAGCTTCAGGAAGGATACATATGAAACCAGGAACAGGGGTTCCCCATGTTGAGTGTCAGGCGAACTAGGCAATTAGGGACATTTTATGGAATGCAGATTTTAATTTTAATGTCAATTTACAAAGAATCATACAGGTCTATATGTAGTGACAATGTAAAGATGTACTAAATTTAGAAAAGAAATCAGACTCAAAATAGTAACCTGATTTTGCCAACTATAGCATATTTAATATAATGTGGTCTTATTTTTTTTAGATGCTTCAGAATCTTGAGTTGCTTTCTAGTTCTGAAGATCAATTCTTATCTTAAAAAGCTCTAGAACAAGATGTTGGCAGAAATTGTTATGTTTTTTTTCACAGTCACCCCATTGAATACTTCTTTCTATTCAGATTTCCTTTATTTTTCTCTTTGCTTAACTGAATGGAAATTCCATGAGTTAGGGGTGTTTCTCCATTTTGTTCATTGCCATATCCTAGCATATAAAACATTGCTTGGTACATAGTAATCAAACCATAAATATTCCTTAAACGAGTAAGATTATTTTTTAATGTAACTCTGATTCTATGAAGGTAATCAGTCACTCATAATTTCAGAAAATTTTCTTTCATGCCATTTTAAAAAGCTTCCTTTTAGTTCTTTCTATATTTAATAACTATTTTGCTTAATTTATTACATTTATGAGTAATTATTGTAGCTTTTATTGAAGAAACAGTTAAGAAATCAAATCCAGAAAGACACAAACTAGAAGTTGGGCAGTCTTCATAGACTTTCACAGGATGATTTACTGAGTAATCTACAGATTGTTCTCCTAAAATAAGCCCTTATTATCAAGACAGTAACTGAGTTGTTGTGGATTATAGAACACTGTTTAAGATTGTCCCTGATGCAAAGGGAATTATAAAAATCATAACTTCTTTGAAACATGAGCTTACTCAATATTTTGATCACTCTACATATTAAAAATACAGAAAATAGCTGCTCTGACCACATGCTTTAGATTTTTTGAAAATGCATTGAGCTAATGCACCTAATTTCCTCTTGTAAACCAGTCTATCTTGTAATAATATTCTTCTGTTAGTGGTTATCTATTTATCTTTTCAGGATCTTACGATGTTATTCCAAGTCTTGTTTTATAGACTGCCTGAAGGGCCATAATCAGTCATGAACATCTTCAGTAATCACCATGCAGAAGGAAATTTTCTTGATTTTTGGCTGGAAAACTTACAAACCATGCATTTCTGCAATTGGCAATTTGTAGTGTCTGCTTAATCTCAAGCCACATGGATTGGTGCTGACTAAATAGACACGAATCATGATACCATGCTACATTTTATAGAAAATGTGACATTTATGGCAAATGTCCTGCACAACCCATTTTAAATTTAACAACATTTTTTGTTGGTATGTCTCAAGACCTCTTACATCTATAAATGATGCTGGAGGAAAGTCATCTGATCTCACCTAAATTGTTAATGTATTAATTTTAGTAATGACTTGGAAAAAAATCTAAGCTATTGCTTTGAGACCTGTCTCTGAGAGCCTGAATATATCACAGGCTCTGTAGTATCTTGCATGTTACAGTAAGCTTCAAAGTTGGAATATGAAGCCCTATTTAATTATTTTGAACCATGGACTTTCAAAAAGGCAATAGGAAAATGGACAGAGGAGATGAATGTAGAGTTAACAAAAAATGGATTCTAACCATATGGAAAGTTATTCACCATCACTCATAAATAAAGAAAAGCAAATAGAATTATCTATGAGCTACTTTTGAGCAGTGAATTGGCAAAAGATGAAATATTTAGTGATGCAAAATAATGCCAAGGATGCTGGGGGGAGAAATATTTATCCATTTTACAGAAAGAATCTATAGGACAAAAGCTTTTATTGCAACTTTTATTGTAATAATAAGAGACTATTAATAATTAAAACAATCATCAGTAGGACACTAAATGTATAATACATTCATCCACTGGAATACTTTGCAACTATTAAAAAGAGAAAGATAGATTTACATGTGCTGATATGAAAACATCCCCAACATTTATCATAAAATGAAAATGCAAAATGAAGAATTATAAGTACAGTACTCTCCCATCTGTGTTCAAAGAAAAAATATATATATATATACACACACTCTTAAATAGCTATCAAATCCTTCTGAAAGAATATATAAGAATATTAACACAGTGGTTTTCTCTAGGGAAATGCACTGAAGCACTGTGATACAAAGGAGAATTTTTTCATTTTAGTTTTTCCATGCTGTTAAAGTTTAAGCCAGGTGTGTGTATTGTCTTATATTCTTAATATGGAATTTATATTGTTTAAAAGTATAAAGCCAATGTTTTGTGAAGTTATGTATTTCATAGGGCACGTAAGCCTACTGTTCCTTTTTGATTCATCTCGCTGTCTCATGGAAAATGAGTTGATACTAAGAAAAAAGTTGTAAGCTTGTTGACAGGGTGTTCTTTGAGTGATGGGGTGGAGGTATTAGTGTTACAGCTTCTCTCTGCTTCAGAGGCAGTCAGAAGGCAGGATGCCTTGCGTAAACATGCAGGGCAGGCTCTCTACTGAACCAGCTGGGGCAGGGTGCACAGTCTAATTTAGGGAGAGAATTAGCCAATATATTGGGCTGTATATCCAATACCACATTTTCTGATGGGATTCATTGTGAAAAATGAAAGTGATCATTTGAGCTCCAGCAGATTGACCCTTATGGTTAATTTTTTTTTTTAACTTGAAAGGGAAAAATGTTACTATTTGTTGCCCCTCCACAAAAATTCCAATTTTTTTTAACATTATATATTCACAGTTTGGCTGGTGGTCAATTTTAAGTTGACCCCTTTGCCCTGTATCACTGGCCCAGATAACCTCAAAGGCATTTTTGCTTTTTGGTAACAAAAGCTGCTAACCTAAACTGCTGTTTTTCTAATTTTGAGAATCAGCTACATTTGAGGAGTCCTGTTTCCTTTTTGGTATTATGTTATTCTTAGTATCATAGTACATTATATGTAATTACATATAGACATTATATAAAATAGATATTACATTATATTGTATTTAATCTTGTAGATCAAAAATCTGAAGGATAGGAGTATACATCAGTATTAGTCATGGGAAAAGTGCCTCTGATGTCGTTGCTACTGGGCCACTTTTAGAGAGGCAAAGCTGTTTTTATCTCCACTCTAATCTTTATTATCTCCTTCTTCCTGTTTTATTTGACTTTGGTTTGCTCATTTTTTTCTACTTCCTTAAGGCAGAAGTTTAGGTTATTGATTTGAAATCTCTCTTCTTTTTTAATATAGATATTTACTGCTATAAATGTCCTTTCCTTACACTGCACCTCATAAGTTTTGGCATGCTGTGTTTTTATTTTTATTAATCTCAAAGTATTTTCTAATTCATTGTGATTTCTTCTTTGGTCCACTGGTTGACTGATTAATTGATTTTCATGTGTCGGAATTTTCCAGATTTCCTTCTATTATTGATTTTTAATTTCATTTCATGTGGTCAGAGAAGAGGTTTTGAGTGACTTAAATTTTTTAAAAACTGTATTGAGACTTTTTTTGTGACCTAACATTTGGTCTGTCCTAGAAAATAGTTCACATGCACTTAAGAAGAGTGTGTATTCTGCTGTGAATGTGTACATCATTTGATCTAGTTGGTTTATAGCATTGTTCAAGTCATATTTCTGTGATCATCTTCTGTCTAGTTGTTCTATCCATTATCAAAATTGGAGTATTGAAGTCCCCAGATATCACTGTTAAATTCTTCCTTTATTTCTGTCAGTTTTTGTTCCATGTATTTTGGTGTTCTGTTGTTAGGTGACTATATGTTTATAATTGTTAAATCTTCTTGATGAGGTCACTTTTTTATTATTATAATTGTCCCTCCTTGTCTCTTTTAATACTTCTCCAATTTTACTGAGATATAATTGACATATAACTACAATTTTTGTCTGAAAGTCTATTTTGTCTGATGTTAGTTTAGCATAGTCACTTGAGCTCTTTTTTTCGTTCCTGTTGGTGTGGTATAATTTATTTCCATTCTTTCACTTTTAACTTATTTGTCTTTCTATCTAAAATGAGTCTCTTTTAGACAGCATATAAGTAGATCTTTTAAAAAACTCTTTCTGCCAATATC
The DNA here is from genome assembly GCF_028021215.1 of Eschrichtius robustus. NCBI lineage: Eukaryota > Metazoa > Chordata > Mammalia > Artiodactyla > Eschrichtiidae > Eschrichtius > Eschrichtius robustus. Next base: position 49,411,458 of record NC_090831.1, on the reverse strand, counting down.
GATTTTCATTGGAGAGTTAAAGCTATATTTAATGTAATTACTGGTAAGAAAGGACTTCCACCACTTTGCTATTCAATCTCTATATGTCTTGTATATTTTTTTCCTCAGTACTTGCACTACCGCTTCCTTTCAGGTTAAATAGATATTTTCTAATATATTCTTTTAATTCCCTGGGTGTTTCTTTTGCTATATATATTTGACTTATTTTCTTAGTGATTATCTTGGGGATTACGATTAACATCTGAATTTGTGAAAATTTATTTCAAATAAATGCCAACTTAGTTTCAGTAGCATATAAAAACTTTGTTCTTATTTAACTCTGACCCCCCTTATGTTGTTATTGTTATAAATTACATCTTTATATATTGTGTGCCCATTCACAAGGATTTATACTTATTGTCTTTACAGTTTTCTTTAAAACTATATGGAGTCTACTTTTCTATAAAGAGAAGTTACAGTAATAAATACAATTATACTGACTTTTATATTTACCTAATAGTCGCCTATATCTGTGATCTCTATTTCTTTTTGTGGATTCAAATTCCTTCATTTCAGTCTAAAGGACAATATTTAGCATTTCTTGCAGCACAGGTATGCTGGTAATGAGCTCTGTTTTTGTTTATCTGAGAATATCTTAATTTCTCCTTCATTTTTGAAGGATGGTTTTGGAGGATATAGAATTCTTGGTTAACAGTTTTTTCTTTTTTCTTTTTCTTTTAGCACTTGAACTATGTCATCCCACTTTCTTCTGATCTCCCTGGTTTCTGATGAGATAGCATGTGCAAATCTCAATAAGATTAACATCTGCTGAGTTGTTTATCTTTTGCTGCTTTCAAGATTTCTTGTCTTTGGTTTTCAACAGTGTGATTATAACATTCCTCAGCGTGGATCTCTTTGATTTTATCCTACTTGCAGTTTGTTGAGCTTCTTGAATGTGGATATTAATATTTCGAATCTAATTTTGGAATTTTTCAGCCATTATTTCTTCAAATAGTCTTTTTGTCCCTTTGCTTTTCTCTCCTTCTGGGAATACCCTTATGTGTCTGTTGGTATACGTGATGATCTCCCAAGAGCTTTTAGGCTCTGTCCGTATTTCTTCCTTCTTTTTTCTTTCTACTCCTCAGACTGGATAACTTCAACTCTCCTATCTTCAAGTCATTGATTCTTTCTTCTACCTGCTCAAATCTGCTAGTAAGCCTTTTTAATGAATTTTTCGTATCAATTATTGTACTTTTCAGTTCTGGAATTTTTATTTGGGTCTTTTTTTTTAAATAATTTCTATCTCTTGATTGGTATTCTTGCTTTGGTGAGACATTGTTCTCATGTTTTCCTTTCAATCGTTGCATGTGATTTTATTTACCTCTTTTTTGCTATAATTTCTTTAAAATACTGACATAAAAAATCTTTATCTGTTAATGCCAAATTCTGGATCCTTTTTAAAACTTGTTTACTGTTTTATTTTTTTATTTTCCCCCTGATAATTGATCACAATTTCTGCTTCTTTTTTTTTATCTCATAATGATTATTTTCTGGACATTGTGTTTCAAAGACCCATAGAAATGGAAGTAAATATTATTTTCACCCCAGAGGTGAAATATTCCAGGCAGGTAGTATGACCGGCTAAACATTTTGACTCAATCCAATCAGTAGTTAAGCTGAATTGGAGCAGTGTTACTGCTGTAGTTAGTTTTGTTTTACCTCCTGTTTCAAAAGTTATTAAAGGCTATGTGTCCTATGTATATGAGAGGCCCCTTGCTCCAGTAGAAAATTGAAGAATTGGAGAAACCTGAGGTTATGTGTCTTCTTTCTAGCCAAGACCCCAAATTCTGTTGTACCCACACTGCTGCAAACTCAGGAAGAGTCCCATACAGGAGAATTAGAAGCAGTGTGAAGAGATCTAGCTCTTCAGCTAGGACTCTTACTCAGGCTCATCATTTAGAATGGCCATGTGGCTGTGAAAAGTTCCTCTGGATTCTCTTTAATCAAGCAGAGTTCCTGTGCCTGTGGCAGGTCCAGTCCTCGGCTCACCTAGACCCAGTGACAAACAGTGGCCACAGATCCCTGCTGGCCCAAACAGGACTTATCTGTCAGTAAGATTTAGTTCCTTTGGGTTTCTTTGTGCTTATTGTTCTTAGGCACGTTTAATAAATACATGATTTTTTTGTTTACATGCCTATTTTTGGTTGTTCTGGCTGAAGGATGTTCTGTTTAGACTATGTCATTTCATTTGGAAACAGAACTTTCCAAAGATTGCCTTTAGAGTACTGAGTGTATTACTGAATTAATTCTGTTGTTAGAAATAAATTGAAAAATACCGAAAATCTCAGTATATCTTCTTCATTTTATCAAATTCTATTGAAATACAAAGACATTAAAATACATAGTATCAATCTCTAGTGGCATTTTAATTCCTTATTTTTCTTTTTGAAAGAGAAAATTACTAGGACAGTATCGAAGATAAAACATTATGAACATAACATTAATATTTGCTAGCCCTTAAATCACTAAAGTTTATTTTTACTATTTAATATAAAACTTACATTTTACACTACTTTTGTTTTAGTTTAGCAAGTCACTGAATTTGAGAATTATCTAACTCCAACATTCTGAAATCTACACATTTCCTTTATTTTAGAGGCCATTTTCTTTTTCTGCTTTTACTTTTTAAATTTCCTACTTAACCAGCTTAGCAAAGACATTTCTTTTTTCTCCCTTTTGTTCTTTTTAAATTGCTTCTCCATGAATCTTTCAGATTCATTCTCTACATAAAAACAGCAGAAAATTTGTTTTGAGCAGAATGGCTCAAACTTAGCAACAAAATGTGTATTTAGTCCTTACTAAATCTCAAGAAAATTTTACCAACTTCAATGCAAACTATTTCCTGCTCAGTCAGCTTTCTTGTTGAATAATTATCTTAATTCTGATGAGGATTCAGTTGGATCCTTTTCAGCTAATATAATTCAAACCTGGAATAGAAGAAAAAAATCTTAGAATTTTATGTCTCTTGAATGTTCTCTTTGACTAAATTAATGATTCCTCCATTTGTGTTACCCAGTAGACTCCTCTTTACTTTCTATAAGTTCACATTTGGAGATAGTGGTCCCCTTCCTCTATCAGTGAACCTCAGTCAGGCCCATCACAAAATATTCAAAAGGCCCTAATAATTGGTGAACTGCAAAGGGAATGTTTAGGGATCTTAAACAGGCTCCTTAAACAGCTTTCTTAACCTTGTTATTTAGATATGTATATCTTCTTTTAATCTTCACAATAACCCTATGATGTATGTACTATTATATCCCTATATTATAGATAAAGAAACTGAGAGTTGAAGAATTAAGAAAATTGCCCAAAGTAGTACATATAGCAAATATGTGGTGGAATCCAAATTCACCAGCAGTCTGAGTCCAAGGCTTGTTCTCTTGATCACTACATAGTGCTTCTACTTCACACTAGGCCATGTGCTATCTAAAATCCACTAAGCATATCAAAGATTATTGGGAACAGATGCTTTGTCAATGCGTAAACCAAAAAGTTCTTTCCCTTGGTATTGCATTTATATAATAAGGACCACTTAAATCTGATTTTATTGCAGTAATAGAAAATCTCTCTTCAGTTACTTTGCTCATTCCACTCAGGAGCATATAAAACGGCTGACAAATTTTAAATGGCGTCTTTCTTTTTTGGTCAAAAAATTACTTTTCCAGGCACATTGTTATATGTCTCTGATTCTGGATTCTATCATCTACATGTTCACGTCAGAAAAGGACTGTTGAATAGATGAAACTGAAGCCAGAAGCGATAATTTTATAGAGGCCGCTAATTGTTGACAGTAAATATCAAATTACTATAAATTGGTGAATGTTTCCTGTCTTTTTAACTTAACGGATCATGGTCTTTTCTTTATTATTTTTAAATTTAAATTTAGTCTAGCTCCATGTCCTCATCTCTATGAGCATGAGAGACATTTAGTCACAGTGGTTTGGGAGTCTGTGTTTGTGTGTTCGTTCGAGTGGGAATGGTCTTCTATCTCCTTAGGGATGTAATGTTATGGGGAGATTTCTGGCTGACTTAAGCACAGAGAAATTTATTGGAAAGGGTCAAGGGCAGCAGACTCAAGATGGCCAGGAATTCAGGGAGTCCTAGAAAGAAAGAGGCAGGAAGCATAGCAGCCAGGACATCTTTTATTGCTGCTGCTGCCACCAGAGTCACTATGATGAATAGTCTCCAAACATTCTTTCCATCCCCGTGTCACCAGCTCAACATTTACAGTCTCAGGAGAGAGGATGTGGATTGTCAGACCTTAGTCTCAGGCCTACCTCCTGTTTAAACCAAGGTACGAGAAGAGGGGAAATCCGACTTCTATACTGAGGACCAAGAACATGGAATCTTCCTCATAGCAAGAGTAGACAAACCAAAGAAGTTTTCCCAAAGATATATGATGTTACTGGACAAACAAATGACTGCACACTCTGCCTGGAAAAGAGAAAACTTTTTATACTTCAGTACATCATGGTTGTCCCTGATATTCTAATTGCTCGTGGTCATCTATTTCCATGAAGGCAGGCAATTCAGCTATATTCTTTCCAAGCTACAGTGTCTAAAACATGGCATAAGTAGAATGCTTTTGGCTTAGTGTTCAGCCTTCTGAGATCCTGCCACCACCCAGAGACCTTGCAAGGGATTTGGGTCAAGCTAATCTCTGCTATTTCCCAAGTGTGGAAAACTTATTTCCTCTCTCTCACCATGACCCCTGTTACTCCGAAGAAGGCAGTCCAATTTTATCCCTACCCTTTCAGGTTAACTAATGTTGCAGTTGTTAAACTTCTTTCCCTTGACTCTCCTAAAAAGTTATTGAGGATATCAAAAAAACTCTGTTTATGTGGGTTCTATCCTATTGATATATACCCTATTAGAAACTAAAACTGAGAAAATTTTAGAGCATAGGAACATGCAAGCACACATTCTAGTAGCTGTTAACATAATGATATCACCTGCCATGTAATTAATAATAAGAAATTGTTATATCCTTGTGGACCACTACAAGAGTCTCAGGGACCCCCAAACACATATTGGGCACCTGTTAGCTAGTCTAAACTTCTAGTGACTTGAAGCTTTTTTGAGAGATGGAAGCTTTTTATGCAGACAGTGAGTTCAAGCTCTTATAAAAAGGTTGTCTTCACAAGCTTCTATTTTCAACTCCACAAAAAAGTCTGGCTACCTTCTTGGAATGGAGGAAGAAAAAGTCAAATGAAACAAAAATAATTAACATTTCTTCAGAATGTTTAAAACAGTGAACATAGAATACAATTTAATGTTGCAATATTGTGCATTAAACTTCCTCTCTTGGTAACCTCTCTGGCAGTGGAAGAAAAAAAATGTATCTGTTTTCAATTCATAGACTGATACCAGATGAGTAGCATTTTGCCTTTTTAGATATACTTAGAAAGTGCCTAAAACATAACCAACCATAGTGTCAATTATTGCTGTATTGATATTTTCCTTCATTACAAAGTTTGAAATCATTCCATGTAATTACTAATGAATTGTGAACCAAAATGTAATGAAGAACATATTTTAGGTTTAGCAGTGTTTAAAATATAGGAACTATTGTTGCCAGTAAATCTTTAGGGAAATAAGTGTGTCACTTTGATTCTTATTGTAAGAATTGACATACACAGGTCTTTGTTCTGTATGATACTGTTGGTTACTTTGATATTTAACTGGGGAAGTGTATGGTCACAAGGATGGTGATTATTATTATTATAGGCAAAGAGGAAACTTGTTGTCAAAGGCTACAAGGTGGCTCACACATATCTGGGAAAGTATACTTAGATATAGTTAAAGATCACTTGTAGGTTTTTAATTAAGCAAAATTCACCTAGTAAATTGTCACACAGTTTGGATTCTGGTATTAGTAAGAAAAGACATATAATAGAGAAAATATCCTTCTAAGACTTTTGTCAAAGGGCCAATTTGAATCAGATAACAGAAAATAATTACTCCTTTAAGGACTTTTTTTCTGGTCATTTTCTTTCCTTCGTAAGAAGGCTGCAGATGAATTTTGCCATAGTACAAGCTCCTTAAACACACCAGGGAATTACAACTTCTTGAGGTATTCATAGTCTGCTTTCCTCCAGGACCTTTTTTGAAAAGCTGCTAATAAGTATAGTTTCATGTCTATAATCTCATTGTTTTGATATATTAAAGGCTTTCTAAGTTATTTTGAGAAACCTTTTGTAAGCTTTAAAAAAGGCTGTGGGTTTGGACTTTTATGTTTGAAGATTAACAATGGATGATTCATTAATCAAGAAGTAGAGGTCAAGATAACTGCTAGATTCTCCTGGGGGCTATGGGTGGGTGTGTGTGTGTGTGTGTGTGTGTGTGTGTGTGTGTGTGTGTGTGTGTAGAATGTTAGCAAAACAGAAGTAGACTATTTGACAGAGTTCTTTAGTCTCTGTTTTTCTCCTGTGACATTAATAGACATAGTATTTGGTGAAAAATCCTAAAACTGAGCTGATTTTTTTTTAATCTCCTTATAAAAAGATTGAAAGGTAATGCATTTGCTAATGCATATCTCACTACTTAAGAAAAAATTTAATTCTCATGCTGCATGTAATCAATGGTGCCTTGGTTGTTTCTGTATGTTCTAAAGTATTGTGCAATGCTTTTCATTAGTAAAAACAGAAGGACGGGTTAACAAAATTTCTTTGTCAACACTTTAAATGTTTTAGGTTTTCAATTTATCCATTACCCATGTCTTTCTCACTATCAGGATGGATAGATAAAGATACAGATATAGATATACATAGATATGTAGATGTAGATGACCCCTCTAACTCAATTTTTACACTATTTACATAACCTTTTGAGGTTCAGTTCTTTTTCTCCAGCTATCAGGTTTATATTCTCTAGATAGCTTCTATAGATACTTTCCCAGTATGGTGTTGATTTTGTTTTAATTAACAAAGGATTCTTAGTGCTTTGTTCTACACTAAGCAGTATTCACAGTGGGAAAAGGAGATGAGGGAAGAAATATGACGATTAAAGTAAGTCATTATATTTATCTTTCCCCAGAAGAATTTTTATTCCTTCTTGGAAGGCAGACATGCACAAATAACAGACAGATATGAACTAAAATGAAATTTTCTTCAAGGGATTGGTAGGGGCAGGCTTTTGGTAGTTGCCTCATTAGAACCCACCAGCCTAGAAAAAAAGTGTCATTTTTCCCCTTGGTGCTCATGCGGATGACATGCTCCCCTGGACAAACCCAGATTACTATTTTCTCATAGATATCCAAGACATGTGTGATTCACAGAGGAATAGATTGGAGTTCTCAAACTTGTGTCTTGGACACTTTTACACTGGAAAAATTTATTAAGGACTTAAAGGGATTTTTTGCTTATGTAAGTTACATCTTTTGATATTTACCATATTAGAAATTACAACCTGGAATTTAAAAGCATATTTATTAATTTACTTAAAAATCCCAGTAATAAACTCATTACATGTTAAGTGAAATGACATATATTGGTGGAAAAAAAAATGTTTTCCCCAAAAACAGAAGAATGCTCTTATTTACCTCTGTGCAAATCATTTTAAAGCCAACTTAACAGAAGATAGTTGAGTACTGATACCTGCTTCTGCATTCAATGTGTTGTAATATGTTGTATATTTGCAGTACAATAAAAAAATTTAGCCTCACACAGATACAGATTTAGAAAAGGAGAACCTTGCGACCCTGAGAAGGCTAGGGTCATGTTTTTAGAACCACTATTCCAACTCTACCTCTTTTTCCCCACTCAGAGAAGCATGTAGAAGTATAAGTAAATGAAGGCAGCAGTTTTAAAACCAGAATTTTACTTTCTTAAAATGCATGCTTTGCAATATTCCATGATACCTAACCTCTGATAACCCTCACATCATCCCTCGCTGGTTTGTCACTATATTTACACTGACCTCGTCCATTAAAGGGCCGCTCTGTTTAATTCCTTTTTGTGGGTGGAGTTCTGTAGGCCTCATTTGCCTTTTGCGCATTTATTTCTCTAAAGCCAATCACTCCCTACCCTGCCAGAAAAGGCAAGAGATATTATAGAATTAAGCCTCAATGCTGATATTTATAAATAGTCCTTTCTTACTTTCAGCTTCTCTTATTACTTAAATTATTTATTCCTCATATTCAGATGATGCTGGGATAAAGTGAAACTCCAAGTTGAGATTAACCCTTTTAGATAATCTGCAATGGAGGGGATTCTTCAAAAAATTAAGTTCTTTCCACCTTTCAACCCTCCCATGAACTGTGTGCTTCTTTCCTTTCTCCAGTCAGTAAGTACCCAGGGCCCTTTAAGCTGCTCAAGCCCATAGCTGCAGCAGAATGCATGGGTCTGGCTTTTCTTGAAGCCAGGATTCCAGGTTCTGAATGTCTGGCTTTCCATAACCCCTTATATTAACTATATAGAGTTCTATTTTTACCACCAAGGATTGATGTGCTTAGTTTCTGTAAAACAAATTGCTAAATTTATAAATTTTGTTTACAGAAGTTCACTCAATAATGTTACTTGACCGTTCCTCTCAGCATCATGTACTTTTTAACATTAATAACAAAAAATATTTGTCTTCATTATTGCTCAACAATCCTTTCAATTGTCTGCTATTCATTTTCTTTAACATTCCCTTGAGTGTTTTTTCAAAACTCCCTTCACATTCCTAGCCTTACGGTCACCCTCTGAGGTGAAAGTAAATCCACTAAAATCGAAGCCATTAAACAGGAACAACAACTAGGCTTTTATACATCTTGAAATCATTTCACACCTTCAACCTCTATGATCATGTATGTCTTTTATCTCTAGTAACTCTCCCTTTGATACTGCTGTCCGTTTATGCTGCCATCATGTATCTCTCCATTTGTTCATTCAACATGATCTGATGGATCAAGAAAATATTTTAAGCCTTTTGAGGGATTCCTAGATGAACATGCTTTCAAAGAGATGTTTATCAGTAGAAGTTAAAGTGACAGGTATATATCATGAATTAAGAATATGGGGTGATTACTGCCATTGGATAGGGGAGGTTAGGAATAGGATAGGAAGAAAGAAGATGTTGTGGAACAGGTAGCCTTTCAAAGGCTCTTGCTGGATTGATAGAACTTGGAAATATTGAGATGGGGGAAAGCGAGTGTATTATTTTGCTAGGGCAGTCATAATAAAATAACACAGACTGCGTAGCTTAAACAATGAATTTATTTTCTCACAGTTCTAGAGACTAAAAGTACAAGATGCAGATGTCAGCTGGTCTGGTTTCTTCTGAGGACTCTGTCTTTGGCTTGCAGATGGCTGCCTTCTTGCTGTGCCATCACATGACCTTTCCTCATGTGAGCACATTCTTGGTGTCTCTTCCTCTCCCATATAAGGATACTAGTCATACTTGATTAGGGTGCCACTCTATTGGCTTCATTTTGACTAAATTACCTCTTCAAAGACCTTATCTTTCAATATAGTTACATTTTGAAGTATTGGAGATAGGGCTTCAACATATGGATTGGCGGGGGGGCGGGGGGGGGGGGAGCGGGGGGACAAAATTCAGCCCATAACGGGGAGGTTAGGGTATTCTAGCTAGAAGGGGCAAAGTAAAAAGTTACAAGGAAAGAAAATGGAGAAAATCAATGAGGATTGGATATGTTCCCCATTTATATATTAAAAACATTTTTGTATCATCTTGTGAGTTGTACATTCTAGTAAATATTTTCCGATATTGATAATAAGTATGAATATGAATGAACTGGAAGGGTTGTCAATATCAAAATTTTAAATTGCTTTTAAATTATTATAATGTATTTTTAAATGATCTTATTCATACTGGCAAAATTGACATTAAAAGTTTAAAATGGTTAAATATATTTATTGGGCTTTGTTTATATCAGTTCTTTTTATCCCGAGTTTCCATCTTTTCAGTCTCCTTCAGAGGATGTTTATTATGAATGCATGAGTGATAAGCAATTAAGAGGCAAAGATACAATGCATTATAATGTTTCGTTGTAATAATTCAGTTTCCTGTAAACAGTAGAGACTATATATTGATCATAATATTACCCATGTCATCTTTCATTAAAATGTAATAGTAAATATTTTTATAAAGTTTTATAAAAAAAATTTAATATTTAAAATTTTGAGAAAAAAATGCAACAAATATTATTTAAATTCATTATAGCTAAGAATTTTATGAGATTATATAAATTTTCATATGCATATGTACATGTGTCATCTGTTTATATGTACATATATGTAAGTATACATATACCTCAAAATCATATAAGAACTTATATATTTGGTTGACTATTTTAAATGAATATGAACTTTAAAATTTTCACTTATTAAATAAATAATGAATAGGTTTGTATTATATTTATTTTAAAAATTTACTGTAAAATATATGTTCTCCTTAAGAGGCCAAAGGATTTGATGTAGCACAAACCACAATCTCTTTCCCATGTTCCTTCAACTTGATTTAAGAAATCTTTTATAAGAAATGAAAAAACAACACATTTAATCAATGTTTTATAGATAATTTTTGCTAATTATGATACAAATATAATTAAGTACCTAGTCAAGCCTCTTGAAAGTCTACTAAACGGCTGTTAGGTTCAAGCATCTTTTAGTCTCATGACTAGCCAGGCACTCTTTGGAAGTATTAATTTGGAAGCAAATTAGATTTATCATCCTATATTTGTAAAGGCGGTATTATAAAAAATATTAGTAGAGCTCTCATATTAGTAGAGCTACTGTAAGTAAAATATATACAGTTGAACCTTGAACAACACAGGGTTTAGAAGTGCTGACCTTCACACAGTTGAAAATCCACTTATAACTTTACAGTCAGCCTTTCGTATCTGTGCTTCTGCATTGATTTGACCAACCACAGATCATACGGTACTGTAGTACGTATACATTGAAAAAAATCTGTGCATAAGTTGGACCCACACAGTTCAAACCTGTGTTGTCCAAGGGTCTTTGTATCGCACACTATCAATGGATTGTAAGCCTTTTAAAACTTATGCTTTTTGTTTCTTGCTTCCTCTCTTTGTTGTAAGTCCTAACGACTGTATTCAAGTATTCATCTTCTTAAACAATAAGACTCATTAGAGACCATATTATAATAGATTTAACGTGTTTTAATTCATGTCAGATCCTTCAGTGAGTCAGAAGAAAAGTTGGTAAAAGAAAAAAAATGTATTCTGGATAGTGAAATGACATACCATTTTCTTCCTGGCACACCTCCATCCGTACCACAGAATCTCTTTCCATTAAGCTTGCACACTATTGCCTTTACTTGGTAAGGAGTTAATGACGGCTGAGCAGGAGGTGATTCCTATGATTCACGGCATGACTTGCACTTGCGTTGTTCTTCCAATTTAACAAAAAAGTTAAATTTTTTATTTTAGGATTTTTTGTTTTTTGGGTAATAAGCTTAAAAGACATTGTACCTTTGGAAATGAATCCAGAGGAAGATTAAATCAAACCTAGAAAATTACTGTTTCAGGCTAGTGGTTAGAGGATTAAAAATTAAAAACCCAAAACTTACTTATTTGAGCAAATTCCTGCTGTGAACATGTCTCATTTCCTACTTCTACATCCTCTCTACTACAATTTCACTATATATAGGGAGCCATGGCAACTATGGTTTTTGCTGCCCAGCATGGTCTTCTTTTCCTATTTTTGATAACAGAATTTATCTTTGCAAAGAGTGGATAACCATTTCCTGTAGTTTGAACATCACAGTAGAGGGGCAGTCACATGCCTCAAGCCTGGCCAATTAGATTGACTGGCTTTGGTTGCCACAGTTACTAGTTCAGTGATTGGTAAACAATATAGATTAGAACAGGAAGAAATGCATAGAACAGTAAACTGAAATTGACTATTAAAGTACTAAAAATGAGACTACGCGATGAAGACCATCTGTTTTGTTCAGTTTTTAAAATGTTTTTTAAGTGTACCTTTGTAACCTGATAATAAACAGGCATACTTCACAGGTGAAATGGTTCTTATGGACTGGATATTGGTTGAATGGTAGAAATAAATATATTCCTTGTTGGAATAGAAAGGGAGATCAGGGAGTAGATATCTTAGAAAATATCCTGGAAGTGTTTTGTTGTGTTGTTAGGGTTTATGGTAAATATTTCAGGCAAAGTAGTTGAAGATAGACAGCAAATGCCTTGTAATCATAGATGAGAAGAATAGAAAATAGACCTCCCAACAGTAGAGCAACAAGTTTAAAGCCAAATAGGCTTTGCTCTATTAATGATAAAGTACTAATGGAAAGGCTCTGTATCTTCATAATGAGTGAGATGATAAAACCCACACAGTAAGAAATGGACATCGTAGGGTGAAGAGAGCATTTTTGAAATTTTATACATACATACCAATACCTAAATTATTACTGTCAATATAGCTTTTGTTTATTAAACTTCTCACTGTATCTTGTATGTCAAGAATGTTTGCAGGGTGATCAAATAGATTAGCGTTAAGGACCATTAGATTGAAATATTAGAAGAAGATACTAATGACAATTGGACTTGATGGTTAATTCTAGCAGGATTGAAATTAACGTGAGATGTTTTACTGAAATAAGAATGTGCCAGGCACTGATGCTTGGTCAAAGCATGTCATACTGGTTAATACATTTGCTTTATAATCATGGGTCTTGAAAATTTAGGGGTAGTTTTTATCAGCTAGTCAGTATTATTTACTGATAAGTGAGAATGGTGATTTGCAACTGGTCACAGTGAGACACCTTGAGGGCTCTGTCATTGAAACTGGTTATATAATAGGAATATGCCTATAGGACCAGCAGGGTATAAGAAACTCTGGTTGAGGCTTCATTTGGGCTTCCTGGTTCTGAGGTGTTTGGTACACATACCAGTGATTCCTGATCTAAGAGAGAAAGTGCATCCAGAGTGGTCTTTATGAAGGAAGGCAGTTGGAGCTTATATTTCTAGACTGGAGCTTGGCCTCTCTAGATTTGTTGCTGTGAGATAGCCATTACTTGTGATGCATATCCTTATGTTAAAGATGTTGCTGTATTATATCATTTTCTTGTGATAAACTGTAGACTTGTAAACATTGTCATGTCAACTCTTCTTTAGTGGTTGAGTACAGTCTTGTTAGCACAGCTAGTTTCAAAATTGGGATTCATAAGACTACTGACTCACTGTTAACTAAAAATATGGCTAAACCATAATTATTTAGGTATAAAAATGATGATTTTGTAAAGGGGACTGAAATGAACTATTGACACTGCATGGTAGCCTAACAAACGTTTTAGAATCAGTTACTGTAATAAAACTTTCCAGTAGAATCTGGAAATGGTAGAACCTGAACATCAGGAGCTATCAAAATGGATTAAGAAAAACTTCAAACTGATAGCAAGTTGGCTAAAAATTCTGTTCCATGGTTATTTCTTTCAGCACAGTTCAAAGCAGAAGTAAGTTTATATCTTTCCACTGAGCTTTGTCCTCTCAGGCAGGTGGAGCTCCAACCAAAAAATCTTGAGGAACTACGTTTGATAAATCAACTATGCCTATGAGACTGCTTATAACTAAAATAGTAGTTAAAGTGGGGAAAGTTGATAACAGAAGGGAAAAAAAGGTATGAACTTGAGGAGAAATAACAGAAGCAATAAATCACTTTGTAGACCGTTACAAGCAGCACTCTGATGAACCCTTATTAAAAGGGCTCCTTAAAAAAGATATACACAGAAAATACACACACACACACAAAAGATACAAAAATAACCCTTAAACATAAGAAAAAATACTCAACTTCACTTATAAAAAAGAGAAATGCAAATTAAAACTACACTGAGATACCATTTTTCACCACTTAGATAGGTAGAAATTTAAAAAGTTGACAACATCCTGTTGACAAAGCTGTGGGGAAACAGACACCCTCATATGTTGCTGGAGGGAGCACACTTGGAAACAAACTATAGAATTTGGCAATATTTAACAAAACTACATGTGAATTTAGACTTTGACTCAACAGTTCACTTCTGAGAATTTACCCCAAAATACACACTTAGAAATATGAAAAAGCATATGCACAAAGCTATTAGTTCAGTATTATCTGTAATAGCAAAATTCTGTAAACAACTGAAATTCCCACCTATAGGGACTGACCGAATAAACTATATTATGTCCACACAATGGAGTACTGTGCAGCCACAAAAGAATGAGGGAGATCTCTATAAACTGATGTTGCTTGATTTCCAGGGTGTATTGTTAAGTGAAATAAGTAACATGTATGTTACCTTTTGTTAAAGGAAATAAAATATGTGTGATAATAAAAAAATAAAAATAAATAAAAAATAAATAAAATAAAAAGGCTCTTTAGAATTTTAGAACAAAATGCTTTGTCTCTGGATTTAAACACTTCTGAGTAAAGGGAAGTGTTTGGGTTTAACTTGATCCTCAATTAGTTTCTCCCTTTTAGAGGATGGTTGTTATATTGTGATTTAATAGACTAAGTATCTATAATAAGTATTTGGTCTTTGTCCCATCCCTGGCATAGAGCTCCTAAAACACTTGGGATTCCCTAAGGGATGAGAGCAATAATTGTGTCTTTTTTTCTGTTAATGAGGTGACTTTGGGAATGTCGTCTAAGTATGGGGGCTGGTTGCCAGGAGCATCAATCATGTAACTGAAGGTTTAGGACTTTCAGTCTCAACCACCTTCCCCCCAACCTCCAGGGAGGGGAAAGGGAGTGGAGATTGAGTTTAGTCACCGAAGCTTTAATCAATCACACCTATGTAATTAAACCTCCATAAAAACCCAAAAGGACAGGGTTTGGAGAGCTTCTGGGTTGGTGAACACATGGAGTTTGGAAAAAGTGGTGCTCTTTGGGAAGGCATAGAAACTCTGTGCCTTTTCTCCATACCTTGCCCTATGCATCTCCTCCATATGGCTGTTCCTGAGCTGTATCCTTTTATAATAAACCAGTAATCTAGTAAGTAAAATGTTCCTCTGAGTTTTGGGAGCTCCTCTAGCAAATAAATCAAACCCAAACCCAAGCTGGGGGTCATAGAACCTCTGACCTATAGTTGGTAGGTCAGAAGCACAGGTGACAACCTGGACTTATAATCGACATCTGAAGGTGGGGTTGGCGGGGAAAGTCTTGTAGGACTAAACCCTGCACCTGTGGGATCTGATGTTATCTTCTCACAGATAATGTCAGAATTGAATTATAGGATACCCAGCTGGTATCAGAGAATTGCTTGGTGGTATGGGGAAAAACCCCAACCTACTGAATTGGCGATCAGAATTGTAATGGTCCTAGTTACATTACATTACATTACAATTGTAATGGTCACAGAGATGCTCCTAGTTTACTGGGATGGATTAAGGGAAGGGCCCATCATTTATATCCAGAGCAGAGCAATTGTCCGTCTCTCCCCTGTGATGTAGATGAACACGATTACTGTGTAAGAAGCAAAGAGTAAAATCTGGATAAATGTTGAAATGTATGACAAAAAAATGTATACAGTGGTGGCCTCTCCTTTAAATGGATGTATAATTGGATATAACAGTGGAACGGTACAGATGTAATAGTATGGATAAAATGTGCAAATGAAAAAGTGAGTATCGTAGAATCAGTGTCTGTCCAACCATGTAACCCAAGAAAAGGAATTTGGCTATGTCCTCAAGATGTTTGGGATCCTAAAATAACACACATGGTGTATTCGTTAGCTAGGGCAGTCATAACAAAATACCACAGACTGGATGGCTTAAACAATTAAATTCATTTTCTCACATTTCTAGAAACTGTAATTCCAAGATCAAGCTGTGAACCATTTCGGTATCTCCTGAGGCCTTTCTCCTTGGCTTGCAATTGACAGTCTGGCTGTGTTCTCATATGGTCTTTCATCTATGCATGTGCATCTCTGTGTGTTCAAATTTCCTCTTATGAGGGCACCAGTCAGATTGGATTAGGACCCACCCAAATGACCTTATTTTAACGTAATCACCTATTCACCTATTTAAAGTCCTAACCCCAGATACATTATATTCTGAGGTCGTAGGGATTAGGGCTTCAACATACTGATTTGGGGAGGTACAATTAGTCCGTAGCACATGGCATCTGTCTTTTGTCAGAAATAATATATTGTATATTAGAAAAGGTAAATTTTGTTGGAAGGATTTGATTTATATTATAATCATATATTCAGAATATGACATGGTACTCCTATATAGTAGACTACGAAGATCAGATGTAAAGTTAATATTGTGGAACTTAATAAAACGTATGATAACGCTAATGTTTAAGATCAAATGTTTTGGGAGACTGAATTAAAACTCCCTCAGGATGGTATCCTTATGAAGGAGAATTGGCCTGAAAAAGATGTGGATGTGATTAGTCATAGACTGACTATAGTTCTGTACCCTAGAATACAGGGATATATAAATCAAAATGGCAAAAAATTTATAAAGTTAATATCAAAAAATGAGAAAACTTGTGCTGGTATTATTAGGTGGCTCAGTTCTCTGTTTAGATCCATACCAGGTTCTCACTGAATATGACAAATATTTGGAATATGTGTGATTTTAATGGTTTACAGACTCGATCTAATTATCCAATGGTGTATGCTAAGTGATTGTTGTAAAACTAGAGTGATTATTTTGTCATAACAAGACCATGCCTGTAAATCAGGGAGATTGACAGTGCTGTGAGGGTTAATTCAAGCAAGTCAAGAATTAGCCTGATCTGTTTTATTGAAATAGGAAACACAACAATAATAATGATATTGATTGTAACCATGATCCAAGGAGTTTCAGGGTGATTTACACCAATTTTTTAACATTACCTATTGATAACAGAGATTGATGATTTATATATAGTCACAGTAAGACCCAAAGGATTATGCCTGTGGGGTTGCTTATGTAGCAAGAATGTTCTTACATAACCAATAGTGTATAAGAGAGTCTAGCCAAGACTCCATTTGGCCTACCTGGTTTTGAGATGTTTTATATACACACCAGTGGTTCCTGATGGCAAGAAAGAAAATACATCCAGTATGCCATTGCAGAAGGGAAACAATTAAAGCTTATGCCTGAACCTTTGCTATGAGGCATATCCTTATTTCAATATTGTTCTGTTATATTCTTTACCTACAGCAAACTGTAGCTACATTTCACTTTGGATCCTATGAGTCTTCTTTAGTGGTCTCCTGTTAACCTCAGTGGAATCCTGTTTAACCAAGTGGCAACTCTTAGTACAAGATTTTGAGCCATTATTTTTAGGCAGTAAGATATTTATGCAAGAAATATGATGATCAAAAAAGGCCTTAACTACATGTAAATTGTAGGGATGAATAGAATGATACATTTGAGCTGTCTGAAAAAAAAGTTACTGTTCAATAAAGGATAATTCTGGAAAATATACAAAAAAGGGTTGAAAGAAATAAAACTCAAGATTGTCTTTCTGGTTTTATGTAAGAATATATTGTTGACTTGAAATAAATAGACTGCCAGGTATTTCTCCATCAAAGATGGACATATTTGAGATCAGCAGAGAATTGCAGTTTCAGGGGCTACAGTCATGGCAAGCCACTTGCAAGTCCTCCCATGGCAAAGGAATGAGAAAGCTTTTATGGAGAGGGAAAAAAGTTGAGAGGGCTGAGTAAACAAAGAATCCATGGCTTTTCATTGGCTGAGTCCTTCCCAGGAAAGGAGAGGAGTCTTTCTTCTTTCTGTTAGGCTCTGCCATTGTCACAAGGCGAAAGAGCTCCCCGTTTTGGTCTCCCACCTCTATTTAATTGGGGTTTGTATGTATTAATTTTTTATATTTTCCCATTTGGATCAAGATCTTTCTCTGAAAGCATAGCTGATCAAGAGTCAGGTTTCTAGTTGCAGCAGGTTTTGTCCCTCAATGCCAGGAAAGACTTGGGTGTAATGTCTCATATCAGAGGGAAAGTACACAGATTGGACACCTATTAGCATCACATTCAAGTAACAAGGAGGGGTGGGAGGGAGAACTCTCAGGCAGTGTTTATCTAAAGTTCGTATATTATTAAGAACATAGACATTGCAGACGATCTGATGCATTATGTTATCATCAAAGTTTTCGCAACAAACTTTCAACAGGTCTGGTCTGGATATCTTCTTGAGAAGTCTGTCTCATCAAATTTCAGCTGCTTTGATTCCAGAGTGTCTTTACTTTTAGGTCATCAGGTGAGGTGCAGTTCCAGTCAGGGTTTAGCAATTTCTTCACGTGTGTCATGGGAATCCATGAGTCTATTCCTTGGAGTTTGGTATCGCAAGGGTTGGTTAGCAGTACTTGATAGAGGGCTTTCCACCAAGATTGAAGAGGGTTCTTCTGGAGATGTCTTTTCCTGTAGATGAACTCTCCAGGTTGCAAGGCGTGATACTTAAGGTCTCAGTTTCCCAAAGGCATAGAGTGAAAAAAATGTTCTACCAAATTGTGGTTATTTTCAATAGGAGCAATTAGGCCTTTGAGATATTGGATTATATCTCCTTTTATCACTTGTGGGTCAAAAGAAGCAGGAGCCAAGTGCATTTGGTGTCCTGTGATTATCTTGAATGGTGAGAGTTTGAGTTCCAAAAGGGGTGGATCTGAGATTTAAAAGGATGAATAGCATTGCTTTTGGTCAAGGTATTTGGGCGGTCTCTACAAAGTTTGCCAGTGGAGCCTTAATAATGCCATTAGTGTGTTCAACTAAATCAGAGGATTGAGGGCGGTAAGCACAGTGAAAGTGTTGTAAATCCAGACAAAGGATACAGACTAGTCAAAGCACCTGGCCAGTACAATGGGTTACTTGATCACTTTGAAGTTTGAGAGAAATTCTCCCGGTAGGGATAAACTTTTCTAAAAGGACTTTAGCCACAGAACAGGTAGTAGCCTGTCTGCAAGGGGAGGCTTCAGTCCAGTGTGAAGACATAGACCTGACTAAAACATACAACCATTAGACGAGGGGACGTATGAAATCCATTTGTCAGACCTTGAATAGTCCATTAGGCAGTTTAAAATGTCTGGGAGCAGTATGAACAGGCTTCCCTGGATGGTACTTTGGACAAACAGAACAAGGCATCTGTGAGGTAGGCAATTCCTGTGGCCTTGTTAGTGTTTCCCCACCAATATCGATTCATGAAGGCTATTATTTTGTCAGTATACCAATGGTTTAATGCATGTACTGGGGTGAGGAGAAAGAATTTTAGAGTCTCTTGTAGGACTGGGTTGTTATTTGGTCTGAACCAGAGCTTTCTCTTCTTATCAAACAATTGTGGAATTTCCAAGCTTGTTTTACCTTTTCTAAGGCCAATTGTTGGGCCTTTCTAGCCAGTTTTTTCTAAATTATCATTTGAGAAACCTTATGTCCCTTTAAGGCTGAAGTAGCCATTGGTAAATATGCTGCCTCAACAACATCAAAAGGAGTTGTAATAGCATACCCAGCACAGTATTTGCCATTGTCATCTTTTAAATAAGAGCCATCAGTGAACCATGAGAAGTCAACAATACCAAATAGAATTTCCTGTAGATCATTACCGGGAGTCAGGAGATGGTCTGCCACTTTTAAGCAGTTGTGAGGGACTTTGTTGGTGATGGAGGGGAGAAGAGTAGCTGGGTTGAGGTTATTACAACTTAAAAGAGTTATATAAGGAGCAGTTGACAAAAGGAGTTCATAGGTGGTGATGCAGCTGAGAAATGTTGAGTATGACAAGAATTTAGGAAAGACTCTATTGCATGAGGTATAAAAATGGTTAAAGGAGATCCCATGATATTCTCAGTGGCCTTAAGCAAAAAGGCAGTGGCTGTAATTTCTCTAAGGCAACGGATGTGTCCTTGGGCCACAGGGTCAGGTTGCTGATTATAATACCCTATGGGTTGATGTAGGTCCCTGTGATTTGGGGTGAGTACTCAAGGGCATTCCGTTCCTTTTCATGTACAGTAAGGAAAAAGGAAATCTGATAATTGGGATCCCCAAGGGCAGGTGGGGTCATCAAACTTTCCTTTAAGGCCTTGAAGGCTATGTTGTCCGGTTCTTCCCATAAAGTTGGTCGGGGTAGTTACTGTTTAGTAAAACATATAGAGGTTTGGGCATAAGAGAAATGTGGGATCCAATTTCAGAAATAAACAACTAGCCTGAGAAAAACTTCACAGTTTGTACTTAGCTTTGGGTTTGGGAAACTTAGAACACCACGAAGCCTAACTGCATCTAGGTATAGCCCTTGTTCTAATATCAGATGCCCTAAATATCAAACCTGGGTTTATGCAAACTACAATTCTTCTTTGGCAACCTTATGTCCCTTTAAGTCTAAAAGCTTTAGTGAGTGGATGCTGTCTTTCTGTGAGAAGGCTTGAGAAGGAGAGCAAAGAAGTAAATCATCCATATATTGCAACAGTATCAATAGAACCTCTGGGGAACTTTACGTCATCCACCTTATCCTTCAGGATTTTTGAGAAAAAGGAAGGACTCTCAGTGAAACCCTCAGGAATTACTGTTCGGAAGAATTGTTTTTCTTCCCAAGTAAAGACAAAAAGATATTTTCTACCTTCATCAACTGGAATACTAAAGAATGCACTGCCTGAATCAATTACAGTAAAGAATTTGTTTCATGTGGGAATGGATGTTAGTTGCCTATGAAGATTAGGAACAACAGAGTGTTTAGGGATAATAATGTTGTTTATTGCTCAGAGGTCCTGGACAGACCTCCACCCTCAGTTTTCTCACCAGTAAAATGGGAGTGTTAAAGAGACTAGTGCAAGCGATAATGAAGCCTTGTAATCTTCTATTATGGGCTTTATGCCTTGAAGGGCTTCTTTACTCCTAAGGTATTGATTAATTCCAAGAAGAGATTTTAAGGGATCTATTTGAACTTTAATGGGGGATGGGCTGTGAATTTTGCCATCATCAGTTGAAAGTTTTGCCAGTAAGGAAACTGGTGACCTATTCAATAGGGACAAATAATGAGTGTTCTCAGAATCTATTCTAGTACCACCAGAGACCAAAGAAATAAAATATTTCAGACGGTAATTCAATTCACCTGGTGAGCTACTTTGATGACTACTGTCAATTTCTAGAATTACTTCCCCCTTTTGGGAGAAAGAAATTCTGGCATGATACTTCTCTAAGACGTCTCAGCCTAATGAATGGATAAGGAGAAAAGGGTGGGTAGCTCTCAAAGGGCCTAAACAAAAGGGAATATGTTCAGAGACAGGAGTCTCTTGATGTTCATTGGAGACTCCCACTATCTGAACTGTTTTAAAACTCGAAGGCAGGGACTGTTTTATCATAGTGGGGTTGAGAACCGAGAATGCAGTGCCAATGTCAGTTTGGACTGGAAGAGATTTGCCCCCAATCTGAAAAAAAAAAAATGTTTCCCCAAGCTGATTAATAGGGAGGACTTGGAAGAGCCCTTGTAGTCCCTCAGAGCCCATCATTAAGAATTGGGAGGATGTTGGAAAGGCTACTTAGATGGCTGAAGGTGTTCAAAGCACTTACATTTCTAACAATCTCTTTTCCAATGTCCTGGATCTTTGCAATAATCGCAGAAAGTAGGTTTTTGGTTTTGTTTAGGGGTCTTCATTTACTAGAGCTGAAGACTAAGAATTTTGGCTGTCTTCCTTGGAGGTCACATCTAGAATATGAGAGAACTGGTTTGCCAGATTAACTAAACCTGGAGTGAACAGTTTCCCATTCCATCCTGGCCTTTTTACTAGAAGGGAAAGGTCCTGGTTCAGCCTATTTAAAAACAAAGTTAAAAGCTACCTAGGTGGAAACAGTATCTGAAGGAAAACTAGAATTTTCTTTAAAAACAATCTGAAGTCAATATTCATGAACAGGTTTGTCAGATTTTTGTGTGCACGCCTGAATTTTGTTCCAATAACAGACTTTAGAAAAGCTCTAAGAATTGCTGGATGAAATTGCCTAACAATTGCCCATACCTGATCATAAAATCTAGTGGGCTGGTTTCCTGGTTATAATTCTAGAGATCTTTCAGGACTTGCCCAGTTAATGGTCCTCATCCAATACTGGGCCTGGCCTTCACCAACAAGCATATGAACTAGCTAAGTCAGAGAAACCAGGTTATTAAGTTTGAATGACTGTATTAAATTCCTCAGTAAATCTGTAAGCACCTTCAGTTACTTTGGAAACATCTTTGACCATGGCTCACAGTTCAATTTTAGTCCAGGGAGTATACAAAATTAAGGGTTTTAGCCTCTAGATCCTCAGAAGGCTTAATTGAAAAGGAACAGGTTCTGACAAGTTCAGAGGAAAAGGAAGTGGGGAGAATTTCAGTGAAAGGGGCAGTTTTCAAACAGCTTAAACAGGCTACAACACACACAGCTCAATTCAAACAACTTGCAAGCCTGTATACCAGCCAGTTCAAAGGAAACAGCTTGATCCAAGAGGAGCCAGGCCAAAGGCTTTTGTGGCCAGTTTCCAGAGAACAGCCCCTTCCAAAGGAATAGGCCTATGGCTGAATCAGCACACTTTCATGTGAAGCAGTCCTTCCCCAAAGCAGTTGGGCCGAAGGCATTTTCAGCCAGCTTTGGTTGAAATAATCTGATCTCAAGTTCAGACCAAAGTACAAAACGAGTACTCATATACAGGACAGGTGCTTAACTAGAAGATAAAGCCTTTAAATAGATCTTGACTAAAACCTGGTGACCTTCAAAAGCAAAGAGGGTGTAAGCTCAGATCCAGGAGAAAGACTTACCTTCAGTCTCTAGGGTCAGCAAGAAAAGCAATGAGTGACAATGGGCTAAATTTATGACTACTGCACCTGTTCACTCTCGAGCCTTGGAGCCACAGGGAGCCTCCGCTGGTCCCAGTATGGTCCACCAAAATGTTGACCTGAAATAAATAGACTGCCAGATATTTCTCCAGCAAAGATGGACACGTTCAGGGTCAGCAGAGAACGGCAATTCAGGGTCTGCTACTGGTGCGGCCCCATGCAAGTCCCTGCACAGCAGGGGAAGAACACTTCTGTGGAGGGGAAAAGGAAGTTGGGAGGGCTATAGTGAATAAAGATCCTGTGTCTCTTCATTGGCTGAGCCTTTGCCAGGAAAGAGGAGGAGTCTTTCTTCTTTCTGTTGGGCTCTGCTATCATCACAGGACATAAGAATTCCCTCTTCTCATCTTCCAACTCTATTTAATTGGGGTTCCTGTTTATTAATGTTTACAATGTATTGCAAGTGTTCTCAGGCAAATTGGTCACAATAATTCCCAGGTTCTTGGCTCTCTCTCTTTTTGGTCTTTTTACTACAATGTTTAGTCCTTTTGTATGCCATTGCTCACCTAGAGAGAATATTTCAGCCTCTCGTACTGTTGGTTTTGCTTTGTGTCATCTGTCTGCTACTTTACGTATCTCAAGGATGCTCCATTCCAATTTCAATTATGTCTTTCACTTCTATCTCTTTTGAATACACATTATGCTGTGAAAGCTCTGTACCTGCATAACATTCTTACCTACTCACTGGTAGGAACCACCATTTTCAGAAAGCAAAAATATTGTAAGACTTCTTTCTCTAGAATAGATCTTGGAGATAAGCTTCTAGTCTAGAACATTTAAATACGCTGAATAAATATTAAAAGGATAATTTTTAAAGCATGACACAGAGAGTGGAAAAATAGAGAATATAATGAGAAGCAAGCAATGACAAAAAAGGGCTAAGCCACAGACGTAAGAAGGTAAAGAATACACAGTGCATTCTTTGAGAGAGTGTGCTTAACCTTAGAGGCATAGATACTGGATTTTAATGGAGTTGTTCCTGAAACATAGGAACCAAGGCCTGTGCCTAAGTTAGACCCACCACAATAAAGCCTTAATAAAATTCACAAGAGAGACAGAGTTTGGAAGGTGAATCCTATCAGATTAGAGGGACTTGGACTATTCACAGATTCAGTTTCAAAAAGTCATAAAACCAAGCCTTTTCAAGTTCAAGGTGACCCACTGTAAGTGAAATTCTTACTAACGCTGAATCAGAGTCTTTACCATGTATTATCCACCGTGTCCAATATTTTCAATCATTAGTAGACATATAAAGGAACTGAGAAGCAGTCAATAAAAACCTAATCTGAAATGGCACAGATGTTTGACTTAGATGAACACTTCAAAGTAGTTATTATAAACATATTAAAAGAATGAAAGACAAATATGTTCAAATTATTAGTGAAAACATCTTAATTAGTAAACTGTAGAAAATTTCAACTGAGAAATGAAAACTGTAAGATAAATCAAATGGAAATTTTAGAAATCAAATGTCACTAGCTGCTCTTAGCAATAGTAGGTCCCCTTGCCCATTGGCAGGACAGTCATGATTGACTCAGCGAGTGAACGGCCCTCGAGTGGACACCCACGCTCATCACCACCTGGGAGAGAAAAGTCTTGTCGCCTATCAGCTTATCACCATGAAAAAACCTTAACCAATGACCTGAATGTACACACAAGGATTACAAACCCATTCTTAAACACAATAAACAAGTTAGAACAATGTTCTTTTCTTTTTTTGTGGTACCAACACCTAACATGAAATTTACCATCTCAGAAAAATGTTCTTCTGACTTCATTTTATCCAAAAGGAGTTGATCCAGCTACATGAACAAAAACAATATGAGGACTGAGTATATTTCAACAGTGTTTAGTGTTATAATAAAAACCAGAAAAATAATCTAACAGAGATTTAGAAAGGCATCATAAGACAGGGAGAACAATACAAGAAATGAAAGGACCCGGATTTTGGTCACAATTTAGCTACTTACTAGTTGAGTGACTGTAAACAGCCGAGAGACACATGTTCCTTGTCTGTGAAAGTAACATATAGCAATGGACTCGATTTCTAAGGTCTCCTCCAGTGCTCACCTGATGATCTGTACTTAATGCTCTGTCTATCCACTACTTGTTCGTTCTCAGAAAAATGCCTCTGCTGTCCACTCTGGACTTGGTCAACTTGCTTAAAGATGGAGATGGCAGACTGGGAAGGGCTGAGTTCTAGAGCTACACTGACCATCACGTATTAAACACACCATTTAGGACCAGTTGCATTAAAGGAGAAAAGTTTCCAGGCAGTTAGACTCTGCAGCAAAAACAGATCCTTGGCCAAGAAAACATTTGCAAGAGAAACCCAAGCTGAGGTTGCAGATGTCCCAAAAGCTTGGGAAGGCACAGAGTTAGGGAACTCAGAGTGGGGTTATATTCTGGAATCCAGAGGTGGGCTATCACCTGTCACCTAGTGACAGAGAGGTCTGGCAGGTAGTAACACAGCATCGGCTGTGATTTAGACAGGAGGAAAGGAAGACACCTTATAAGCACAAAGCAAGATATCTCTCCTAGAGGAGCTAGGCATAAAGTTGGGGGCTAAGGGATGCCAGCAGGGGAGGTAAGAAGGCTCCAGAGACATGTTGTGACACTGGCTGCTCCTCTACCCTGAGTTCATAACTACTAGCCAGACAGCTGTGTGTGATGCTCAGAAATAAGCCTTCCAATTCCAGGTTCTCACTGGTCCTCCTAGAGGGAGGAGTATAAAATTGGTAGGTAGGGTACCTGAGATTGGAAGATGCCTGGTGTTACCTATTTGATCCTTCCTTTCTCTGTCAGTAGGTCTAGGATCTATGAGTGCTGAGTACTCACTTGACCCCTGAAGACCCCTTTGGTCCGGCTCTCTGGGATTGATGAACTCTGTTTATTGCTTACCTGGCCTCTGACTCATGGTTGCCCAGGCTCTAGGCCTGCTTCCTTGGTCCTGGCATCCTACCAGGAGAAAAAAAAAAAAGATAATAACTGAAATGAAAATTTCACTGAATGGTGTTAACAACTGATTGGAAATGAAAAAAAATATCAGTGATCATAAGGTCAAAGATATAGAGACTATCCAATCTGAAAATATTGAAGGAAAATGGGGCTTCAGAGACCTACGGGACAATATCAGCAATTTATAACATACATGTAATTGGAGTCATAGATTAAAAAAAAAAAATTGAAGTAGAAAAAGTGAAACAACTTAAAAATAAGCCTGAAACCTCCCCGAATGTGACTTTTTTTTTTTTAAACATCTTTATTGAAGTATAATTGCCTTACAATGGTGTGTTAGCTTCTGCTTTATAACAAAGTGAATCAGTTATACACATACAATATGTTCCCATATCTCTTCCCTCTTGCATCTCCCTCCCTCCCACCCTCCCTATCCCACCCCTCTAGGTGGTCACAAAGCACCGAGCTGATCTCCCTGTGCTATGTGGCTGCTTCCCACTAGCTATCTATTTTACATTTGGTAGTGTATTTATGTCCATGACACTCTCTTACCCTGTCACACCTCACCCCACCCCCTCCCCGTATCCT
Source organism: Eschrichtius robustus (assembly GCF_028021215.1). Classification (NCBI taxonomy): domain Eukaryota; kingdom Metazoa; phylum Chordata; class Mammalia; order Artiodactyla; family Eschrichtiidae; genus Eschrichtius; species Eschrichtius robustus. The sequence goes on along the minus strand of NC_090831.1, from coordinate 49,385,114 downwards.
CAAGTCCATTCTCTAGTAGGTCTGTGTCTTTATTCCCGTCTTGCCACTAGGTTCTTCATGGCCTTTTTTTTTTTTTTCCTTAGATTCCGTATATATGTGTTAGCATACTGTATTTGTTTTTCTCTTTCTGACTTAACTTCACTCTGTATGACAGACTCTAACTCCATCCACCTCATTACAAATACCTCCATTTCATTTCTTTTTATGGCTGAGTAATATTCCATTGTATATATGTGCCACATCATCTTTATCCATTCATCTGTCGATGGACATTTAGGTTGCTTCCATGTCCTGGCTATTGTAAATAGAGCTGCAATGAACATTTTGGTACATGACTCTTTTTGAACTATGGTTTTCTCAGGGTATATGCCCAGTAGTGGGATTGCTGGGTCGTATGGTAGTTCTATTTGTAGTGTTTTAAGGAACCTCCATACTGTTCTCCGTAGTGGCTGTATCAATTTACATTCCCACCAACAGTGCAAGAGTGTTCCCTTTCCTCCACACCCTCTCCAGCATTTACTGTTTCTAGATTTTTTGATGATGGCCATTCTGACCGGTGTGAGATGATATCTCATTGTAGTTTTGATTTGTATTTCTCTAATGATTAATGATGTTGAGCATTCTTTCATGTGTCTGTTGGCAATCTGTATATCTTCTTTGGAGAAATGTCTATTTAGGTCTTCTGCCCATTTTTGGATTGGGTTGTTCGTTTTTTTGTTATTGAGCTGCATGGGCTGCTTGTAAACCTTGGAGATTAATCCTTTGTCAGTTGCTTCATTTGCAAATATTTTCTCCCATTCTGAGGGTTGTCTTTTGGTCTTGTTTATGGTTTCCTTTGCTGTGCAAAAACTTTTAAGTTTCATTAGGTCCCATTTGTTTATTTGTGTTCTTATTTCCATTTCTCTGGGAGCTGGGTCAAAAAGAATCTTGCTGTGATGTATGTCATAGAGTGTTCTGCCTATGTTTTCCTCTAAGAGTTTGATAGTGTCTCGCCTTACACTTAGGTCTTTAATCCATTTTGAGTTTATTTTTGTGCATGGTGTTAGGGAGTGTTCTAATGTCATACTTTTACATGTACCTGTCCAATTTTCCCAGCACCACTTATTGAAGAGGATGTCTTTTCTCCACTGTATATTCTTGCCTCCTTTATCAAAGATAAGGTGACCATATGTGTGTGGGTTTATCTCCGGGCTTTCTATCCTGTTCCATTGATCTATATTTCTGTTTTTGTGCCAGTACCAAACTGTCTTGATTACTGAAGCTTTGTAATATAGTCTGAAGTCAGGGAGCCTGATTCCCCCAGCTCCATTTTTCGTTCTCAAGATTGCTTTGGCTATTCGGGGTCTTTTGTGTTTCCATACAAATTGTGAAATTTTTTGTTCTAGTTCTGTGAAAAATGCCAGTGGTAGTTTGATAGGGATTGCACTGAATCTGTAGATTGCTTTGGGTAGTAGAGTCATTTTCACAATGTTGATTCTTCCAATCCAGGAACATGGTATATCTCTCCATCTATTTGTATCATCTTTAATTTCTTTCATCAGCGTCTTATAATTTTCTGCATACAGGCCTTTTGTCTCCTTAGGTAGGTTTATTCCTAGATATTTTATTCTTTTTGTTGCAATGGTAAACGGGAGTGTTTTCTTTATTTCACTTTCAGATTTTTCGTCATTAGTGTATAGAAATGCAAGAGATTTCTGTGCATTAATTATGTATCCTGCTACTTTACCAAATTCATTGATTAGCTCTAGGAGTTTTCTGGTAGCATCTTTAGGATTCTCTATGTATAGTATCATGTCATCTGCAAATAGTGACAGCTTTACTTCTTCTTTTCCGATTTGGATTCCTTTTATTTCTTTGTCTTCTCTGATTGCTGTGGCTAACGCTTCCAAAACTATGTTGAATAATAGTGGTGAGAGTGGGCAACCTTGTCTTGTTCCTGATCTTAGTGGAAATGGTTTCAGTTTTTCACCGTTGAGGACAATGTTGGCTGTGGGTTTGTCATATATGGCCTTTATTATGTTGAGGAAAGTTCCCTCTATGCCTACTTTCTGCAGGGCTTTTATCATAAATGGGTGTTGAATTTTGTCGAAAGCTTTCTCTGCATCTATTGAGATGATCATATGGTTTTTCTCCTTCAATTTGTTAATATGGTGTATCACATTGATTGATTTGCGTATGTTGAAGAATCCTTGCATTCCTGGGATAAACCCCACTTGATCATGGTGTATGATCCTTTTAACGTGCTGTTGGATTCTGTTTGCTAGTATTTTGTTGAGGTTTTTTGCATCTATGTTCATCAGTGATATTGGCCTGTAGTTTTCTTTCTTTGTGACATCTTTGTCTGGTTTTGGTATCAGGGTGATGGTGGCCTCGTAGAATGAGTTTGGGAGTGTTCCTCCCTCTGCAATATTTTGGAAGAGTTTGAGAAGGATAGGTGTTAGCTCTTCTCTAAATGTTTGATAGAATTCGCCTGTGAAGCCATCTGGTCCTGGGCTTTTGTTTGTTGGAAGGTTTTTAATCACAGTTTCAATTTCAGTGCTTGTGATTGGTCTGTTCATATTTTCTATTTCTTCCTGGTTCAGTCTCGGCAGTTTGTGCATTTCTAAGAATCTGTCCATTTCTTCCAGGTTGTCCATTTTATTGGCATAGAGTTGCTTGTAGTAATCTCTCATGATCTTTTGTATTTCTGCAGTGTCAGTGGTTACTTCTCCTTTTTCATTTCTAATTCTATTGATTTGAGTCTTCTCCCTTTTTCTCTTGATGAGTCTGGCTAATGGTTTATCAATTTTGTTTATCTTCTCAAAGAACCAGCTTTTAGTTTCATTGATTTTTGCTATTGTTTCCTTCATTTATTTCTGACCTGATCTTTATAATTTCTTTCCTTCTGCTGGCTTTGGGGTTTTTTTGTTCTTCTTTCTCTAATTGCTTTAGGTGCAAGGTTAGGTTGTTTATTCGAGATGTTTCCTGTTTCTTGAGGTAGGCTTGTATTGCTATAAACTTCCCTCTTAGCACTGCTTTTGCTGCGTCCCATAGGTTTTGGGTCGTCGTATCTCCATTGTCATTTGTTTCTAGGTATTTTTTGATTTCCCCTTTGATTTCTTCAGTGATCACTTCGTTATTAAGTAGTGTATTGTGTAGCCTCCATGTGTTTGTATTTTTTACAGATCTTTTCCTGTAATTGATATCTAGTCTCATAGCGTTGTGGTCGGAAAAGATACTTGATACGATTTCAATTTTCTTAAATTTACCAAGGCTTGATTTGTGACCCAAGATATGATCTATCCTGGAGAATGTTCCATGAGCACTTGAGAAAAATGTGTATTCTGTTGTTTTTGGGTGGAATGTCCTATAAATATCAATTAAGTCCATCTTGTTTAATGTATCATTTAAAGCTTGTGTTTCCTTATTTATTTTCATTTTGGATGATCTGTCCATTGGTGAAAGTGGGGTGTTAAAGTCCCCTACTATGACTGTGTTGCTGTCGATTTCCCCTTTTATGGCTGTTAGTATTTGCCTTATGTATTGAGGTGCTCCTATGTTGGGTGCATAAATATTTACAATTGTTATAGCTTCCTCTTGGATCGATCCCTTGATCATTATATAGTGTCCTTCTTTGTCTCTTGTAATAGTCTTTATTTTAAAGTCTATTTTGTCTGATATGAGAATTGCTACTCCAGCTTTCTTTTGATTTCCATTTGCATGGAATATCTTTTTCCATCCCCTCACTTTCAGTCTGTATGTGTCTCTAGGTCTGAAGTGGGTCTCTTGTAGACAGCATATATATGGGTCTTGTTTTTGTATCCATTCAGCCAGCCTGTGTCTTTTGGTGGGAGCATTTAATCCATTTACATTCAAGGTAATTATCGATATGTATGTTCCTATTCCCATTTTCTTAAATGTTTTGGGTTTGTTATTGTAGGTGTTTTCCTTCTCTTGTGTTTCTTGCCTAGAGAAGTTCCCTTAGCATTTGTTGTAAAGCTGGTTTGGTGGTGCTGAACTCTCTCAGCTTTTGCTTGTCTGTAAAGGTTTTAATTTCTCCATCACATCTGAATGAGATCCTTGCTGGGTAGAGTAATCTTGGTTGTAGGTTTTTCTCCTTCATCACTTTAAGTATATCCTGCCACTCCCTTCTGGCTTGCAGAGTTTCTGCTGAAAGCTCAGATGTTAACCTTATGGGGATTCCCTTGTGTGTTATTTGTTGTTTTTCCCTTGCTGCCTTTAATATGTTTTCCTTATATTTAATTTTTGACAGTTTGATTAATATGTGTCTTGGCGTGTTTCTCCTTGGGTTTATCCTGTATGGGACTCTCTGTGCTTCCAGGACTTGATTAACTATTTCCTTTCCCATATTAGGGAAGTTTTCAACTATAATCTCTTCAAATATTTTCTCAGTCCCTTTCTTTTTCTCTTCTTCTTCTGGGACCCCTATAATTCGAATGTTGGTGCGTTTAATGTTGTCCCAGAGGTCTCTGAGACTGTCCTCAGTTCTTTTCATTCTTTTTTCTTTTTCCTGCTCTGCAGTAGTTATTTCCACCATTTTATCTTCCAGGTCACTTATCCTTTCTTCTGCCTCAGTTATTCTGCTATTGATCCCATCTAGAGTATTTTTAATTTCATTTGTTGTGTTTTTCATCATTGCTTGGTTCCTCTTTAGTTCTTCTACGTCCTTGTTAAATGTTTCTTGCATTTTGTCTATTCTATTTCCAAGATTTTGGATCATCCTTACTATCATTATTCTGAATTCTTTTTCAGGTAGACTACCTATTTCCTCTTCATTTGTTAAGTCTGGTGTGTTTTGACCCTGCTCCTTCATCTGCTGTGTGTTTTTCTGTCGTCTCATTTTGCTTATCTTACTGTGTTTGGGGTCTCCTTTTCACAGGCTGCAGGTTCGTAGTTCCCGTTGTTTTTGGTATCTGTCCCCAGTGGCTAAGGTTGGTTCAGTGGGTTGTGTAGGCTTCCTGGTGGAGGGAACTAGTGCCTGAGTCCTGGTGGATGAGGCTGGATCTTGTCTTTCTGGTGGGCACGTCCACGTCTGGTGGTGTATTTTGGGGTGTCTGTGGCCTTATTATGATTTTAGGCAGCCTCTCTGCTAATGGATGGGGCTGTGTTCCTGTCTTGCTAGTTGTTTGGCATAGGGTGTCCAGCACTGTAGCTTGCTGGTCGTTGAGTGAAGCTGGGTCTTGATGTTGAGATGGAGATCGCTGAGAGATTTTCGCTGTTTGGTATTACGTGGAGCTGGGAGGTCTCTTGTGGACCAGTGTCCTGAAGTTGGCTCTCCCACCTCAGAGGCACGGCCCTGATGCCTGGCTGAAGCACCAAGAGCCTTTCGTCCACACCGCTCAGAGTAAAAGGGAGAAAAAATAGAAGGAAAGAAAGAAAGAGGCTATAATATAGTGAAGTAAAATAAAGCTATTATAAAGCAAAGCTATACAGACAAAATCTCACCCAGAAGCATGTACATATACACTCACAAAAAAAAGGAACAGGGGAAAAATTAATATATCCTGCTCCCAAAATCCACCTCCTGAATTTGGGATGATTCGTTGTCTATTCAGGTATTCAGCAGATGCAGGCACATCAAGTTGTTTGTGGAGTTTTAATCCGCTGCTTCTGAGGCTGCTGGGAGAGATTTCCCCTTCTCTTCTCTGTTCGCACAGCTCCTGGGCTTCAGCTTTGAATTTGGACCCGCCTCTGCGTGTAGGTCGCCTGAGGGCGTCTATTCCCCGCCCAGACAGGACGGGGTTAAAGGAGCAGCTGCTTCGGGGGCTCTGGCTCACCCAGGCCGCGGGGAGGGAGGGGTACAGAGGAGGCGGGGCGAGCCTGCGGCGTCAGAGGCTGGCGTGACGTTGCACCAGCCTGAGGCGTGCAGTGTGTTCTCCCAGGGAAGTTGTCCCTGGATCATGGGACCCTGGCAGTGGCGGGCTGCACAGGCTACTGGGAGGGGCGGTGTGGAGAGTGATCTGTGCTCGCACACAGGATTTTTGGAGGCGGCAGCAGCAGCCCCAGCGTCTCACGCCCGTCTCTGGGGTCCGCGCTGATGGCCGCGGCTCGCTCCAGTCTCTGGAGTTCGTTTAGGTGGTGCTCTGAATCCCCTCTCCTTGCGCACCAGGAAACAAAGAGGGAAGAAAAAGTCTCTTGCCTCTTCGGCAGCTGCAGACTTTTTCCCGGACTCCCTCCCAGCCAGCTGTGGTGCGCTAACCCCTTCAGGCTGTGTTCAAGCCGCCAACCCCAGTCCTCTCCCTGCGATCCGACCAAAGCTGAGCCTCAGCTCCCAGCCCCGCCCGCCCCGGCGGGGGAGCAGACAAGCCTCTCGGGCTGGTGAGCGCTGCTCCGCGCTGAGCCTCTGTGCGGGAGTCTCTCCGTTTTTTCCTCTGCGCCCCTGTTGTTGTGGGGTCCGCGCTGATAGCCGCGGCTCACGCCCGTCTCTGGAGTTCGTTTAGGCGGCGCTCTGAATCCCCTCTCCTCGCGCACCAGGAAACAAAGAGGGAAGAAAAAGTCTCTTGCCTCTTCTGCAGCTGCAGACTTTTTCCTGGACTCCCTCCTGGCTAGCTGTGGTGCACTAACCCCTTCAGGCTGTGTTCATGCCGCCAACCCCAGTCCTCTCCCTGTGATCTGACCGAAGCCCGAGCCTCAGCTCCCAGCCCCGCCCGCCCTGGAGGGGGAGCAGACAAGCTTCTCGGGCTGGTGAGTGCTGCTCGTTGCAGATCCTCCGTGCGGGAATCTCTCCGCTTTGCCCTCCGCACCCCTGTGGCTGCGCTCTCCTCCGTGGCTCCGAAGCTTCCCCCCTCTGCCACCCACAGTCTCTGCCCGCGAAGGGGCTTCCTAGTGCGTGGAAATCTTTCCTCCTTCACGGCTCCCTCCCACTGGTGCAGGTCCCGTCCCTATTCTTTTGTCTCTGTTATTTCTTTTTTCTTTTGCCCTACCCAAGTACGTGGGGATTTTCTTGCCTTTTGGGAGGTCTGACGTCTTCTGCCAGCGTTCAGTGGGTGTTCTGTAGGAGCAGTTCCACGTGTAGATGTATTTCTACTGTATCTGTGGGAAGGAAGGTGATCTCCGCGTCTTACTCTTCCGCCATCTTCTCTCCCCCCCGAATGTGAGTTTTTTAAAAACCTGACTTATATATCACAGAAGCTAGGCAAACTACCATCAGAGTAAATAAGAAGAACTACAATTAAGTACATAATCATTAAGGTACTAAAAAAGCAAAGAAAAAAGAGAAAGCAACACAAGAAAAAAAAAGACAAATACAGGCAAAAAACAATATAAAGAATGCTTGACTTTCCCTCAAAAAATGGAGATTGAACATTATTTTATATTGTTAAGAGGCACTTGCACTTGTTTTTCCTGTTCATTCATTTTTTCTCCTATAAATTTGCACATTTGTTTTCCTTATTTTCAGAGGCTATTTATACATTAGGAATGTTAAACCTTTGTTTTTAAGTGTCAAAATTTTTATGCAGTTTCTCATTTACCTTTTTACTTTGCTTATGGTGTCTTTTCCATGTTTTTGAAATTTTTATGCTTCTAGATTTTGCGTCATAGTTGGGCAAGTTTTGCCAATTGCAAGGTTACATAAAAGTCTCACATATTTTTCTTATATTTATTGCTTAATTATTTACATGTAATTCTCTGATGTGTTTATCCTGGCCTATCATATGAGTTTATGGATCCAAATCTCTTTTTCCATAAGGCTATCTTATTATTACAATACAAATACTAAAGGGAAAGTTTCACCTTCTCCAGAAGCAGCAATAAATGTGATTTGTTTGTGAAACAGAGAAGACTAACTCTAGAGTATATCATCATATTGGGGAACAACAAGGATTTTGAAAGCCCAGTAGCCAAAAAAAAGAAAAAAAAATCCCCCAAATATTTTGTGCAAAGAAATAATTGACTACAATTTTTTTTTAATTTATTTATTTTATTTATTTATTTTTGGCTGTGTTGGGTCTTCGTTTCTGTGCAAGGGCTTTCTCTAGTTGCGGCAAGCGGGGGCCACTCTTCATCGCGGTGCGCGGGCCTCTCACTATCGCGGCCTCTCTTGTTGCGGAGCACAGGCTCCAGACGCGCAGGCTCAGTAACTGTGGCTCACGGGCCCAGTTGCTCCGCGGCATGTGGGATCTTCCCAGACCAGGGCTCGAACCCGTGTCCCCTGCATTGGCAGGCAGATTCTCAACCACTGCGCCACCAGGGAAGCCCTGGCTACAATTATTGTTTAAGCAATATCCATTTTGTAATATTGTTCAAGATGTTAAGTTTATTTCTTAGTTTAATTAATTAGTCAGTCCTAAAAGGAAACATGAGACCTGTTGATCAGGAAGCAGAACCGTTACTCACAGAGCGTGTTTGCAGTGCCACACCCCAGTTCCCCACACAGAGCGCAATCGGCATCTGATGTCATCTGTGCATCAGTGTGGTTGGCATCACCCCTAAATTCTGACACTTGGCCCTTCTGTAAGAAGGCTGAGAGAGAGACAGAGTGAAGGAGGAAGGGAGCAAGGGAGAAAATAAGAGAGAGAAGGAAAGAGGAGGGGAGGAGAAGAGGGAAGAGAGAGAGTAGAGAAGGTGGGAGAGACTTTCACTCTGTACAGCTATAATGTAACAAATCCTCTCCAAGGAATGGGAGGACACTGCTGCCCTGGAGGTGAGCTCAAGCCTTTGAGGGAGGGGAAAAAAGCATCTCTGAGTGTTACCCTTACAATGTAAGCAGATGGCTTTGGGAGACATGCCTTTAGATCTTTCCAGAGCAGTTCATTAGCTTTAACTTCCAAGACTTGTTTACTATTCAGTCATCCTCTCACCCAGGCTGTCAGTACTCTACTCAGAAAGCCCAGACTGTGCAGAAATGTGGAAATACTCATGGAGAACGGTTTCCCTAACAAACACTGGTTGCAAGGGAGGCTAACACAAGGAATGTAGCTAGGAAAGTGCTTAACATTTAGGTCTAGAAAATTATCCAGATTCAGATCAGTCCAGTGGGAATGAAGAGGATGAAGCAGACATGAGAGGCATATTTTATATAAACTTGCAGGACTTTGTGATTGAATAAATATTAACGAGAATGAGAATGATGAGTAAAAGTACAATATGTACTTTCAAGCATGGATGACAAAAATGGTAGGAAAATTAAAACTTTTTTTTCAATAGAGAGAAATAGGAATGGATTTGAATAGACACTGTTTGAAATGTTGGGAATAGAACTGGAGCAGCAGATCAGAATTCACTCTTTTAAGCACTGTTATACTTAAGGAACTTCTGAGGCAGAAGTATATGGTGTATGTAGTTGGAGAAAAGGATCTAGAAAGGGGCGAAGACCTGTCAATGAAATAGACGGAATAATAAAGTAGAATTTGTCAAGACAGTACAGGGTCATGTGTTCTAAAGAAGACACCATCCTGAGAATAGCACAGACAATGCTGAGACAGATTATAAACAAAAGCTGTTTGATTTAGCAATAGGGAGGCCGTCAGTGACTATGTGACACAAGTTTAATTACAGTGACTGAGGCAGAAGCCAAATTACATGGTTAGAAGAAGAGGTGAGTAGAAAAGAAGTGAAAATAAATACATATTACTCCGTTACACAGAGGGAGCTCTATCCATTTAGTATAAATGAAACAATTCCTCATTGTGCTGACATCTTTGGCTTTGTTTCTTTAACCATAGCTTTCTGTCAATGGCTTTACCCTGTTTCCCTCTGAGACCCCAAAATACAGATGCATTTAGCAAGCAAGCGTCTGTATTGAACCAAAACACTAGCACTTTCTTTAAACGGACTTACTACTATGTTTTAGGATGAGTACTTCTGGGATTGTGTATAGTCTTCAGGATTTTTTGTTAATTGAATTTATGAAATCAAAACAATTACAATGGGTCACACTCCAGGACATAGCGATAGCTCCATCAAACAAAAATTTACATTTTAAATGAATTAGTTTCAAATATAATTTTACCTGCAAAAATATAAATATGCAGATATACACTTTTTAAACTTTTCCTGTGATTGTCACATTATTCTCTTTAAAATTTCTTGACTTTGTCAAAAATAATTTCAAGAGAATCTTTCAGTAACCTTTAGACATTAGGAAAACTGAAGATTATATATTAGTGTAATTATAAAAGAGAACCCCTTATGTTGAAGCAAGGAATTACATCCAGCATGAAATTGAAACTCTAATAGTTGATAAGTGTTAACAGTGCCAGGCCAAAGTATTAGGCAGCCATCTGGCCATCTCTCGGGGAGAGATGAACATTAAAGTCTATCTTGGCTCCATGCTTGGTTCTGTTCTTTACATTAATAAGTACTCTGCCATGATTGAGAATATTGAGGATATGTTACACTTTAAGAAAAAAAAAACCTAAACAAATGTTATTTCAGATGTCATGCTAGAAAAGATTTACAATTAGTGTGTCACGAATATTATTTCCATGAAGAATTTTGAGAGTAAATCATAGATAATCTGAGTTTGTACAGAACACATTTTAGCAAGTCATTATGTCATATTACCACTAAAGTGGAAATCTCCCAATTATACATCTGTACTGCCTGATGTCCATCAGATAATCTCAAAGTCTTTCACAGTGGATTGTGACAGCAATCTAATGCCCGTGGCTAACCCTGGTTTCTGTTTAGGCATGGGAGCTCTGTCATTCCCTGATTGCTACCTGGTTAAGAAGTACTAATAGTAAGAGCTTGCACTGACAAAAATTTTATTAACCAGGCTGTATTCCGTGTGTTGTATACCTTTTAATTCATTTACTCTTAAGCTTCCCCATGTGGTAGTTGCTATTATTATCCCCATTATTGCAGAAGAGAAACTGAAGTGACTTGTCAAGAAGAACAAATTAAGGAAGGCCTAAATACAATATGAGTGTTTATAGAACAATTGAACTTTGGTTCCTGGATGATACCCCCAGGATTTTTGGGTGCTTTAAGAACATGGTGATTGTTAACTCTGTCTTCTCAAATCAGAGAGTCCATCAGTATCCACCTGGGTTTTTCTTCCCTTTCCGGTGTCTCAAGACAGTAAGTGAAGGCAGTCCTAGGGATCAGTTGTTTCCCTCTTCTGAAAGCGCTGTTCTTCACTGACTAATGTCCAGTGTCTTGAAACCTAGTGACTCGTATATCTGGTCTGCTTTTTGGTTATTTAAGGCAATAGAGGAAATCTGGTCCCCATCCCTTCATCTTAGTCAGAGGTAGATGACCTTTTGAAAAAACATTTTATTGTAATCTGTATACATACAGCAAAGGTACACCTGTCATAAGCATGCAGTAGAATAAATGTTCATCATCAAAGGATGATAAGACCACCACTCAATATCTAAAATAAAAAGATTGTTGAATTTATCATTTATTTTTGTGAAGGAGAATTGTATTAGATGCAGTGTCTCTGAGCAGAGCAGATGATGATCTTATATACAAAGTTGGGTGGAAGTGTGGAATAATGGTATTGACACTTTGTAGAGGCTTAGTTAATGTTAGCTGTAATGTTCACCCAGGTGAGATTTTTAACTGATGTGTTGTCAGTCAGAGGCGTTCTTATTGCAGAGAATCCATTCCTGACGAACTGCCTCTCAGGAAGGCAGGGTTGTCACTGATTATAAAGGCACCATTCACTGAGGTGAGTTTCTGATCAGTTCAGCAAGTTTCAAACCAGTTCTGGTGACTCCATGAAACCACTGCTATGGGACAATCAGTCTTTGCCTGGGAGAGCGAGAACTTCTTTTGGTCATTGATTACACTTAAGTAAATAACACTGAAAACAAAACAAAGCATTCAGAACATCACTAGTTCCTCAGAATCTCCACCTTGTGCTCTCAGCTAGTTCCTATCCTTTCTTGAGAGGGGCCATTATTCTGACTTCTAACAACACAGATTAGCTTTGCCTGTTTCTGTACTTTACATAAATGGAATTAGTATATATTTTTTCTTGTCCTAGTTTCTTTCACTGAACATTATGTTTGTAAGATTCATGCACATATGATATTAACTGAAATATATATGAACGTATACACAACTTCGTGTTGGGTATATACTAAGGAGTGGGATTGCCAAATCATAGTATATGCATATATTCTGCTCTAGTAGATGTTGCTAAACCATTCTGTAACGTGGCTGTGCAAATTCATGCTCCCCTCAGCACTCATGAGCGTTTCAGTGGCTTCTCATCTTCACCAACACATGCTACTACCTGATACATATGGTCGTATCACAGTGTAACTTTAATTTTCTTTCCCCTGTTGATTAATGAGGTTGAACAGCTTTTCCTGGTGATTAGTCTTCTAGCTCTGTCCATTTCTTGGATCCCAGAGCCTTGGAAACTAGGTTTACACCCTCTAAACAGGAGATGTGAGAATTATTCTCCAGAAAGTCTAACAGAAAACATTTAAAGATACTGAAATTAGTGGTATCCCCCAATATAATCCAGGCATATTCTACAAAGAAGTCATATTTGACAAATCTGTCCATGTATACAAATCTTCCACTCAGCCTTCTAAAGTACAACTCTTAATTATGAGTAGGCAGCCAAAAGTCACTGAACATTTTAGAAAATTACCTAACATGAAATAGAGACCTAAACCCTCAAATAATAATAATTTGAAAGAAACAGTAACTTATCAAATAAAAGCATTTATTGTCATAATAATATAGATGCTAAATACTGGTGTACCCACAATTATGCTATAATTCGGTTGGGAGGATGTGCGGGTTGGTTGCATATATGCAGTGGGCGTATTATTGAGTTTATGTGGTGTACGCAAGTGTATAGTGGTTGTGGGGGACATTATGAAAATGATCTAAGTTTTCATGTTCCATTGTTAAAAGCAAATACACAACGCTTAAAACTGAAAAATAAAAAACAAGGAATCTTGATATCTGATTGAATGATAAGGATGATAAGATAGAAACAGCAAATAGTTGAAAGTAGCTGCCTCTGGGAGGATAAAATAGCACAGGGTAGGAAGAGCTGCTTTTTGGTAAGAGTCTTTGTAAAATTGTGTAACCCCTAAAACTGTGCATGGATTAATATGAGAAAAATAAACCAAATTGAAAACCTCCTTCTTTTTAAATGCTGAATAAGATTCCACTAGTGTAAGGGGAAAAAAGGAGACTAAAAAAAGTAGAACAGTAATTTCTAGGGGTTGGGGAGAGGGGGTCATGGGGAGTCACTGTTTAATGGGTAGAGAGTATCAGTTTTGCAAGATGACAAAAATTCTGGAGATGTATGGTGGTGAGTTCCTCGGGAGGGAGATGAGATAAACTTGTGGAGACACTTGGCCACATTTAACCAGTGGTGCTCCAGTAGATGTTACAGGTGCTTAGCCCAGAAAAAAAAAATCCAAATTCTTAATACCAGGAAGTAGTAGAAGGAAATTGCATTATTTTAAAATAAAAAGCAAACAAATAATTCAGCGTCCTTATACTAATGGATTTCTGAAATGAAGGATACATCAATTCTATAAAAAGGTAACAAAATAATAATACCTCCTACATTGGATTATTCATTCTCTCAACAAATATTTATTGGGTATTTACTATGCTCTAGATGATACAACAATGATGAAGGCACATTTCTTTACCATAAATCGTTTGATCTAGTGGAGAAAATAGAAAAGCACGTCAACAATTGCTCTACAGTACAGGGAGTGCCACACACAGAGGAGAGCTTGGGAACATGTGAGCACACACATGCACATAAACAAACCTCAGGGAGATGTGAACACTTCCCCAGGAGCAGACATTTGAGCAAGTCCTGAAGATATATATATTTGTTGTTGTTGTTGGTTTTCTCATTTATTTGGAACAGTTGCTATGAGAAAGGGAAAGCCAAATGTATGAAGAACTTCAGTCAGTAGCTGAAGGCACAAACTCAGTAATAGGACCAAGTCATTTCTCAGGTCAGTCCCTAAAAGTGGTCTGTACCTTGGACAAATCTAGTGAACTTCAAAAGATACTGATACCTGTAACTCACAACCACAGAACCTGATTTAACTGGTCTGGTGTGTGACCTGGGCATATCATATGATCCAGCAATCCTACCTCTGTATAGGATTTCAAAGAAAATGAAAACAGAATATTGAAGAGATCCGCATTCCCATGTTCAGTGCAGCATTACTCACAATAGCCAAGATATGAAAACAACCTAGGTGTCTATCAATGGATGAATGGATAAAGAAGATGTGTATATATGCACCGTGGAATATTATTCAGCCATGAGAAAGAAGAAAATCCTGCCATTTGTGACAACTTGAGTAGAACTTGAAAGCATATGCTAAGTGAAATAAGCCAACTAGAGAAAAACAAATACTGTGTAGTATCAATTTATGTGTATAAACTAAAAGAGCCAAAATCCTAGAGACAGAATAAAATGGTGGTTATCAGGGGCTGGGGCTGGGGAGTGGGATTTGGGAGATGTTGGTCAAAAGGTACAAACTTGCAATTAGAAGATGAATAAATCCTGGAGGTCTAATGCACAGAATGTGATTATTGTTAACAATATTGCATTATATACTTCAGAGTTGCTAAGAGACTAGATCTTCAATGTTCTCACCATAAAAAAGAAATGATAATCATGTGACACAACTGAGGTATTAGCTAACACTTGGGTGGTAACCATATAGCAATACATGAATTTATCAACTCAACACCTGTACACCTTAAACTTATACAATGTTATATGTCAATTATATCTTAATATTTAAAAAAAGATTTCTGAAATATACATACATATATATATATATATATATATATATATATATATATATATATATATATATATATATTTCCCTAGGGAATTCAAATGTGCAGCCAATGTTAAGAACCAAAGATGTTGCTATTTTGAAAGATAATTTCGTAGTGGGAGAATATCTCAAGGAAAAATGACTACCCCATAAAATGGGTTATAGCAGAACTCCAGGACCACCACATGTACATATAATACATGTAATATTTTCATAAGATACAATGGAAATAGTGTCCCTTGCAGTTGTTAAGGCAGGAGTACTGAGGACTAGAAATTTAATTTTCTTAAAATGTTGTTTAGTTTTTAAAATTCAAAATAGTAAAATCTCAAAATGATCACACCAGATTTTGGCTTAATGTACACATCTCTGGAATAGTTTCAGGAATATGGCCATTTTCAAACATCCTGTTCATGTGATGAATGTTGATGTCACATTTGAGGGTTTGTCTCTTTCTGGGATCTCACTGTCTTATCTAGAACATACAGTTCCCTTCAAACTAGTATTTCATTCTCACCAGAACATTGGCTCTTAAAATGTCTACTTATCTTGGGCACTTACTGAGTGTGAGACTCTTCACCACAATTCACCATATTTTTCACTGTAATTTACTTCATTTCAGTAAAATCTTATTTCTCGGTTGGGTAAAAGACAAATTTCAAATATTTCTTAAAATAGTTGACAGTCCTTTTTAATGTTTTTCTGTCAATAATTATTTCTTGGTTTGACAATTAACCATTGTGAAAAATTCATATGTAAATGATGAGTACATAAAACAATGTAAACAATGCATTGATGCACCAACCTCTAAAATTAGGCAGATATTAATGTTTTCAATGTTTTCTTTATAGTTTTCTTCTTTAATTCCTTTTTTAGAAATAAGTCATTATAGATGCAGCTAAAGTCTCTTTTCCCATCGGTTTCCCTCCTTCCATTCCCCAAAGTTTTTTTCATTCCAATATGTATTTTTGTTTTATACTACATGAATGTAATCATAAAACAGATATATGATTTCAAGTGGTATACACAATTTTGCACCTGGGTTCCTGCCATCACCACCAAATGTTATGATATATACGTGTTGATACATGTAGAACTAGTTCAGTTATTTTAATTGCCTTATAATAATCTATTGGATGAATAAAGTACAGTTTTTCCTATTCTCCTGAAGAACAGTTCATTTTTTAAAATATTTTTTACAATTATAAACAGTGCTTCTATGAACATTCATATACATATTTCTATCCTATTTCAGCCATTCTACTCAATGCTTGGTGGTATCACACTTTGGCTTTAACTTATGCTCCTAATGAGTGGTCCTTTATGTGCTTACTGACCATTCAGATAGTATCTTTTGTGAAGTGACTGTTCATGTCTTTTAACTGTTTATTATTATTATTGTTACTGGACTGCTTCTTTTCTTATTCATTTGTAGGAGTTCTCTAAATCTAAATATAAACCCTTGTCAGGTAGGAGTATTTGGAATATTTTCACCCTCTTGATAATGTTTCTGGTGAACAGAATTTCTTAATATTTATGAGGTTCAGTTTATCAATCTTTTTATGGTTTGTGCTTTCTGTCTCCTGTTTGAGACATCTTTCTCTTCCCTAAAGTCATGCACATATTCTCTATTTTTTCTTTAAATGTTGAATGTCTTTTCCCTCCACATGTAAGCTGTGCGATTTATTATTATTATTTTTTGGTATGGTGTAAGGTAGGAGTCAAGATTGATTTTTTTTTTTCCATTCAGATATCCAGTTGACTCAGCTCCTTTTATTGAAAAGACCATCTCTTCACCAAGTGTTTGCAATGGTAACATTGTTATAAATCAGGGGATAACATATGTGTACATCTCTTTCTGAACTCTATTCTGTTCCGTCGATCTGTTTCTCCTTAGATACTACATTATGTGTATGCCTTGATCTCAGGTAGTAAAATTCCTTAACTTTGTTCTTCATAATATCTTGGCTAATAAATTTCTAGATCCCATGCATTGTCATATAAGTTTGTGTGTGCATGTGTATCTGTGTGTTTTCATCTGCTGAAAACTTTGAATCATATATAATTATATAACATTATATATAAATAAAATATTTTATAAAAAATATAAATAAAATATTAACTTATATAGCATAGACAGTAAATATTATATATATATTTACTAGTAACTTTGAACAGATGCTGTTGAAGTTGTTTCCTGTTTCTTTGAACTGTGTTGTATTTTTCTGTACAAAAACATTTGGTCATCCTATGGGCGAGTTGTTGTGACAACCTATGTGACTTACTTAGTTCCTGTGTTCATTGTCTTCTTCCTTCTATTGTTATAGTATAGGGCATTTTCTTTACAATACATGGTGCTTTTTATTATGTTTCTTTCTCTTCTGATTTTTTGTATTATTTGTTGGAGAACTTTCTTTCCATTTAACCTCTTTTCATCCCTTCACCAATAAATTTCCAAGAAATATCGTTATCTTCCAAGCTGTCACTTTCTATCCCAGAAGTATGTTGCCTTCCTGGGACTGTCATATCATATCTTGTGCACTTTCCAAGACAGTTCCCTCAGGTCCTTGGCATCCAAGGTACCATCTACCAGGTTTTGTAAATGATTTCAGTATTTTTTCTCATCGTTAGTCTTTTCATTCTGGGAGTGAAGCCTAATTGATATTATCTGTGGTCCACTGCTGCAATAATCTGCTACACTTTCCTTCTTTTTGCCTAATCAGAATGCTAAAATACATCCTTCATTTTTAAACAACTCACTCCAAAATAAACTGACACATAGCATGTCAGTTAGATGTCTTGTTTCACAAGACATAGATGTATCTATGACATCTATGTCATCTTGTATCATAGACATAGATGTGTCTTGTTTCACAATGACCTATCTCATACTCCTCTCCCCAGGGATCAGCTTAGGTTTATCTATTATTAAGGACTCCTATGTAAATTAGGTCACTATGTCATTCTTTGGATTGATGGAGTTCATATATCAGAATGCATAGGATGACTCCAGGAGCTTTAAAATTACAGATCTGCCTCTAGTTTCTGGTCTGAGATGGGGCCCAGTAATCGACTTTTGTAAGAAGCCACAATTCTGAAACAGGTGGAAGAAAAGCAATGTTTCTTGACCCCTCTCATATATTATGTGATGAGATCCTATAAGCCAGTGTCTCCTCGGTGATAATCAGAACACGTTATAGTCTATGAAATATCTTCCGGGATGTGAAGCCAACCCCTGACTTAAGAGAGGAACATATAAAAATAATTCTTTAGGCTCAAAATTATCTGTGTAAAAATACAGAATTTCTGCCAGCTAAGTGCTCTCTGATCTCATTCCCAGAAATACTCCACGCTGAGAGTCTATTTTCTAAGGACTGGTTTAAAAGAGATAACGTATGATTCGACAGGTTGTGCTCCATGTTCTCAATTATCTGATTTTTCAAAGTTAACAATAGTGTGGAATTATATGATGTCTCATTTGTAATTGGTATCTGAAAAAAAAAATCTCACATATCTTAAATTGCACATATCTTTTGTAGAAGTCCAACAAGAAGTTATGACTTACGAGAATCAGAAAAGGATTTGTATCTGGGGATTTGAATATCTTAGCTTAAAGGTGCAAGTTGTGCTATGATCATAAAATGTATTACTCTTCCTTTACTTTAAAAACATACTATTGTTTTTTAAAAAAATCCTCTTAAGCTAATCAGTTTTTTTTTTTAACATCTTTATTGGAGTATAATTGCTTTACAATGGTGTGTTAGTTTCTGCTTTATAACAAAGTGGATCAGCTATACATATACATATATCCCCATATCTCCTCCCTCTTGTGTCTCCCTGCCACCCTCCCTATCCCACCCCTCTAGGTGGTCACAAAGCACCGAGCTGATCTCCCTTGTGCTATGCGGCTGCTTCCCACTAGCTATCTATTTTACATTTGGTAGTGTATATATGTCCATGCCGCTCTCTCACTTCGTCCCAGCTTACCCTTCCCCCTCCCCATGTCCTCAAGTCCATTCTCTACGTCTCCATCTTTATTCCCCGACCTGCCCCTAGGTTCTTCATGACCGTTTTTTGTTTTGTTTTTTAGATTCCATATATATGTGTTAGCATACGGTATTTGTTTTTCTCTTTCTGACTTACTTCACTCTGTATGACAGACTCTAGGTCCATCCACCTCACTACAAATATCTCAATTTCATTTCTTTTTATGGCTGAGAAATATTCCACTGTATATATGTGTCACATCTTTTTTTTTTTTTTTTAATTTGTCACATCTTCTTTATCCATTCATCTGTCGATGGAAACTTAGGTTGCTTCCATGTCCTCGCTATTGTAAATAGAGCTGTAATGAACAAGCTAATCAGTTTTATGGTAGAAATTAATTTTTGCACTCAAGAATGGAGTAATTTGCCTAAATTATACAACCTTTTAAAGGTAATTTATCATTTATACATAATAATTGTTTTCACAGAGAAATATGGCTATGTATAAGTGCTATTTTACATCAAGGGAAAGTGTAGCTGAAATTTAACGTTAAAAAGACTTTAAAAATCACTTGCCTATTAATTTTGTTCACCTAATTTTAAATACTATATATGTTCATTTATAAAGTGACACCAGATATAAGTTAATACCACATTTTCTAATTGGACTGTCCCAAAAATGTTATGATATAATTTCTTGTGGATCTAGATAAAATTGTTTTTTACTTTTACAAATGTATTTAAAATCCCGTATGCAACACATTTCAAAGAACATTATTTCTATTCCCACACCTTATGAAACTATTTTAAAGTCTTCACACATAACTTTGACATTGATACCTTTAAAATGACGAGTCACTTTTGAACTCATCTAACAATTTCTAAGAACCTACTGCCAGCATTTCTGGCTGCCTAAATTGTTTAAATTCAGCACTTTTTGAATCAGCCTAGGATGCTAATCATTGGGAATTTTATACCAACCCAATTACTGATTCACATAACTTTAGGGTAGCTTGGGTTTTGTTTTTAACATTGTTTCCTGCGGGTATGTATTGATACCTCCAGAACATACTACTTAATATGTGGCTTTAGAAAGTATCTTTAAAAGGAGTTTTAAAAATAATGATATCCATCACTTGCAATGTGAAGTTACACCTCTTAAAATTACTACATCCGTGATAAACCTCGCTCTCTCACTCTTTCACTTAATCCACCAGATGTCCTCAGTAAACATTCAAAATGCATCAGGGTCATTGCCAGCTAAGATATCATTCTCAAACAGCACTTTAAAGTAAAGAAATGGGAAGAATTGTCCTACAGTGAGAGACTGTGTAAGGACTTAAATATAAAGCAATTTCTTTCTCAGAGATGATTTTGAAAATGAAGCTTCCTAGTCAAGTAATCTACACTTATTATTTTTACCATAGTTCATTTCTTCTTGAGAAATATTTATAATACAGCATCAAACATAGTTCAGTATTTTAAGCTTCCTTAAATTAAAAAATGAGAATTTAGGGTCTTTCCTTAGTTTAGAAATTAATATTATGCCTTTTGAAAAGAAATAAGGATTTTTTTTATCATCAGTTTTTCGATATAATGTATGAGAGTTCCTTTAGCAATTTTTACCGCTGCCCCTCTAAAAGTGGGTAAGTAGTACAGAAGGGGGCCTCTTGATGTCAGCCTACAGAGGGACCACAACTCATAAGGGTTCAGAAATTCCCCCACTCTGGTTCTACCTTGATCCATCCCCAAAAGAAATAGCTTATATTTTAGATTTTTTTGTAATGTCAGTATCCAGCTTGAATACTCAAATATTTGGTTGTCTTTTTCTGTTCTTACCTGTAATTTTTTACTGTTAAGTGAAGAATTTTCACTTTTTTCCCCAAGTATTTCAATGACTCTTCTTTCCCAAAGCAGAATAATGATCATCTTGACCTTTGTTCTTAATTAAAATATCAAATTGAATCAATAAAATTTTCATTAAGAACAGCAAAGTTTTTCAGAGTGCTCAACTTAGATAATGAAACATGACTTTGCTTTTCCATGTATGTAAAGCTATCTAAAAGAAGTTGGCATGAAAACTATACAGATTAGTGTTGAGTCCTTTAAAAGCACACTAAAAGGATATTAGTACATTACCTGAAATTCCATAGAGGAATACTATTATCATATCTGCTTCATGAAGAAAAGCTCTTCGTTCCATATATCACTTTTTAAAATTGAAATATAGTTGATTTACAATATTGTGTTTCAGGTGTACAGCATAGTGATTCAGTACCTTTGCAGATTATATTCCATTATAAATTAGTATGAGATAATAGGTCTAAATATAAAATTAATAACCACCTATCATAGAACTTTAAAAATTATAATGTATTGTAATCATAAAGATATTAAAATGATTCGTGATACTGCTATTTTTAAACATTTAATATTTTGGCATACTTTTTATTTATTTTTAAACTTTATATTGGAGTATATTTTATTTACAGCATTGTGTTAGTTTCAGGTGTACGGCAAAGTGATTTAGTTATATATATGTGTGTGTGTGTGTGTATATATATGTGTGTGTGTGTATGTATATATATACACACACATATACACATAATTTCTTTTTCAGATTCTTTTCCCATACATGTTATTACAGAGTATTGAGTAGAGTTCCTTGTGCTATACAATAGGTCCTTGAATGATTACCTGTTTTATATGTAGTAGTGTGTGTATGTTAATCCCAGCCTCCTAATTTATCCCTCCCCCATCTTTCCCCTTTGGTAACCATAAGTGTGTTTTCTAGGTCTGTGAATCTGTTTCTGTTTTGTAAATAAGTTCATTTGTATCATTTTTTTAGATTCCACATATAAATGATATATTTGTCTTTCTTTGTTTGACTTACTTCACTTAGTATGATAATCTCTAGATCCATCCATGTTGCTGCAAATGGCATTATATCATTCTTTTTTATTGCTGAGTAATATTGCATTGTATATATGTACCATATCTTCTTTATCCATTCCTCTGTAGATGTACATTGAGGTTGTTTCCATGTCTTGGTTGTTGTAAATAGTGCAGCAATGAACACTAGGGTGCATTCTATGTCTTTGAAGTATGGTTTTCTCTGGATGTATGCCCAGGAGTAGGATTGCTGGATCATATGGTAGCTCTATTTTTAGTTTTTTAAAGGAATCCCTATACTGTTCTCCATAGTGGCTGTACCAATTTACATTCCCACCAACAGTGTAGGAAAGTTCCTTTTTCTCCACACCCTCTCCAACAGTTGTTTGTAGACTTATTGATGATGGCCATTCTGACCTGTGTGAGGTAATACCTCATTGTAGTTTTGATTGTAGCATTTGTCTAATAATTAGTGATGTTGAGCATCATTTTATGTGTGTGTTGGCCATCTGTATGTCTTCTTTGAAGAAATGTCTATTTAGGTCTTCTGCCCATTTTCGATTTTGCATTTTTAATAAGCAAAATACAACTTTGGAGGACAATTCTAGTGCCAAATCTCCCTCCCTGAGGGGTCAGCTAAGTTTGTAGCTACCCAACCCTGCTTCCCTTGCCTCTCTTCTACAGATATTGACCACAAACACCCCTAATAAAAATCCTATCCTAAATTCAATTTTCTCTCGAAGTCTGCTTTGTGGAGAACTCAACTTGCAAAAAATATTTGAAACATAAGATTATATACAGTTTGTGAGAGAAAAATTCATTCAGAGTGATAACTCACATGATTTATATAAAGCAGTATAATGGTATTTAAATAAATCTAGATTATCTAAATGTAAAAACTATAACTCACTTATGATGAGAGATTGTGCTAGTATGTGTGCATATGTGTGATGCAGTAGAAATAAATATTTAGGTCTGTGGCAGACAAAGTGAATTTTAAAAGAAATATTAAATTTTCTCCTCCTTCTTTACTAACCAAAATGACACTAGGTTCAGAGCAACATTTTATCTTATCCCAGGCAAAATACTTATTTTTCTAGCTTGTCTTTGCCATATAACATATTTCAGGTTTGTGAGATAGAAACAGCATCCTGCTTCATGTCCTGGGAAATGGAAAAATGGGAATGGGAAGATAGGTTTGGCACTTCCCTTTCTATCATTCTTTCCACCTGAAACCTGGATGTGCAATCTGGAGCTGAAGCATCCATGCATGTGCTATGAGGAGAGGGGAAAGGGGACAAGGTTAGAGGATCCCGAGATATTGGTCTTTACATCACTGAGCTGCTGAACAAGCCTCAGCAGCCATCTCTTCCCAGACTACCTGATATGTGTGGACAATAAACCCCTTTACTTAAAACAAAGAGACCTTGAATTAAATTTGTTTGTTTGTTTAGAATAAACTTCCCTATTTAATTAAATATATAGATATACCAGGAAAATTCCATGTCACTGGAAATTCTATTGGAAGAATGTCAGATCTTCCAGAAAGTGTGTGCCATCTGAGAAAGCCAAAGTTTCTCTTTTATTGTTTATGTTATTCTTTTTTTTTTAACATCTTTATTGGAGTATAACTGCTTTACAGTGGTGTGTTAGTTTCTGCTTTATAACAAAGTGAATCAGCTATACATATACATATATCCCTATATCTCTTCCCTCTTGACTCTTTAGGAAGATGTGAAAACCATGTTTTGTCATGAAATTTAAAAAATCAATAAATCCCTTTAGCTCTGTTTAATGTATTCAGATTGTATCAAAGCCTCACATTTTACATAAAGGATGAAGAGAGGAAAATTAGTCTTTTAAGTTCTGGTGGGTGATTGGGAATAAAAGAGGGTGAGGAAGAGCAAGGATGTCAGAGGCCAAAGCTCTCATCCCTCCTCATCCTCTGCCTCATCTACACATCAGGCTGGGTGCTGTAGAGGTGTCTCCAAATTTAACTGAGGGAACATAGTGTCAGGAAGCTGTAGGTTCTTAGGAAATATCTACCCTTCAGTTCAACCATGTTGAAATTCCCTGTCAATAGGGACATGAACAAGGCAGCAGAGAGTGAGTAACTAGATGAGCCTGAGGCTGTGGCCCTGGTTCCTCAAAGCTTGTTTGGCATATTGGGAAGAATGGAATTGAATATCTGGCCTGGGATCCCTTTCTAGGCTTTAGGAGTTGAGGTAAGGATGCTCCGGGGAAAGAAAGCAAGCAGGCACCTGGTCTAATCTTCTTCTAAACATACTAATAATACACCTGCTAGAAAATGGACCAATATTTATCAGGAGTAGAATTTTTCCTATTGTATTCTCTTAGCAGGCGTTCCTTGGTTTAGGATTACTTATGGTAAACAAATCTAGTATGTATGGATTTATGAAATATGACTCCAAACAGTGTGATGTAAGCTATGCAAATATCCGAGTGTAAAATGGAGATGTTTGGTAACCTGTGGTGCTCCTTATTATGAGTGGTAGCCCCGTGCACCTTATCAAAGACCTCATGCGTTATTCTGGGCCACGGAGAATGATGTGTGAAGAAGGGACTTGGGACCTGGTGTGTCCAGACCTCTCCCTTCTTCATCTGGTCCTGACTGCTTGTATTCTTGACATTATTAGTAAAGCTTGACAGTGGATAAGATATCTGACTTTTGTGTTAGTTGGATCTGACAACCCAATCTTTGAGTTAGCTCACATGTATAGGGCCCTAAATTGCCCTTTGGATATACAAAGTATATGCAAAGGTGCTAAGAGGGCCAGGAGACTATTAAAGACCTTACTCTGGAAAAAATGCTACAGTACTCAGGGAAAATATGTTTGGTCCAATCTTGGCGAAGTTAGTGTGATCCAATAATTTCAGTAGAATAAAAGCTTTGTGAGAATGGAGAATTTTTTTTTCTCTCTTTGGCTCACTCTATTTCTAATATATTTACTGAGCACATAGTAGGTTCCCAATAAATATATTAAATAAATGTATGAATAAACAAATACATACTTAATAATTTAAATGGCCTTTTCAGGTACTTCGGCCTCTGCTTGGATGTCTCGGGTATGTGCTCAGTGTTTTAACTCTTGTGCTCCTCTCTAGATAACTTCAATGTATATATAGTAAGAGCTTATATAACCATGTGACACAGTGAGGGTGAGGAGGTCACTGAATTAATGTTGGAGTCTTCTGGAACTCCTGAGCTCTCTGCTGCAGTTAAAGTAGGAGTGATCTCAAATGTCAGTGTCCTGGCATCAGACGTTGAGAGCTATCGTCCTACCTATTTGCCTCCTTCCATAATATCCATGAATAAATTGCCTTCTTTGTACACAATCCATGCAGGCCCATACTTATCCACTGGCCCTCACAAATTTCCCTCTCCCCTCACATGGACATGTTGGAACTTCTAGTTTCCTTGTACACATCACAAAAGACTATTTCCACAAGAGCACTGCCTTGCAGTAATTATATTTGCCTTTTAAAGGCTTCCTTTTTGCCATTTCTCCCATGCCTATTGCACATGGCACTATCACTAAAGCTGGAAATATACAGGGAGTGGATGGGGGAGGGTTGTCTGCAGACCTCTGACTCTTCTCTCAAAGAAACACACCATTAATTAGATGTGTCTAGGTTTTATTCTGGTTAATTTGATTTCAACTTGGAAATCCCAATCTATAATTCCTGTTTTTCCTGCATTACTCTTCTTCTGTGAGCCCTGCAAGAGGGAAGAAGGTAGATTTTGGCTTTTTGTTTCCTTTGTCTCATATCCTGCTAGTGTCCTAGAAGATAGGCCTCCTGGATCAGCTACCACATCAGTCATGGTAATCTTTCAGCAGAATGGAATAAAAACCATAATCTGAATTCTCCAGGCTTGAATATAATATTTCTAATATTAAAGTCATTTAGAGACTTACTTCTCTATAAGTACTCTTGGCATTGATAACCATTGCCAAACTAAACCTGTGAGGAAATTCAGCCTCAGGACTCAAAGCTGACCAATGACCTTTTTGTTCTAGGTGGTCCCTGTCTGTTCCTTTTTAAATAATACACTATCTGATTAGGATAGCCTTGCCCTTGGAAGGCTGTAAGGGAACACGTTTTCAGGGCAAAACAAAATCAATGTTTTAATACTTGCAATTTATGGTCTCTGTTACCCGGAGTCAAAAAGGCCTTCCCACCTCCTCTCGTTTCCTTTCCACTCTCCTCCGCAAATCCGCAGCCTTCCTTACACGGCAGCAGCAAATGGTGCTTGCCTCTCATTATAGATTGGAATTCAAAGATATCAAAGATGCAAAAAAAAAAAAAAAAAAAAGCTGATGGAAAGAGAAGCTAAGGAAAGTGAAGTGGTGGATGAAGACGTGGAGAAAATGTTGTTTGAGGGATCTGAGGTCGACGAGTGTGTGTTCCTCTCTAGTCAGTGCAGTAGCTCAGGTAGGAGGCTCCAAGTCCAGGGAAATGGATTCTCTGTCTAGACAAGAGCGCCATTGAACTACACACTTAACAAGAGAGCTCCGCCCCCGCCATCTTTGATTACGGCAGATACTTGAGCCATCCTCACAGTGAGCAACACAAGGACACAGGTAGCTGACAGTGAAGATTGGTGAGTGATCAGAGTTGATTAATAGAGCGGGGTGATATCTAATGTTTGAAGGGAGAGGAAATCAGGTTAGTCAGTAGAAACAGAATGTAGGAAGGCAGTGAGTTCAGGAGAGTGGGTACAAGTTGATCAGTAAGGCACTGGGGGAGAAATCGAGAAAATAAGGAGAGGGAAACTGTAAGTGTTTATATTCCGATGGCTATAAAATGAGGAAAGAGAGGGCAGAATGGGAGTTTAATCAAGTAGTTAAGAGCTTTATGCATATAGCATTAGAAAGAGAAAGCATGTGCAAATGAATTAATCAGCACTGTACTTACAGATAGAGTCATGCGGGGACTGGTTAGGCCCATCCTGGGAAATGTCCAGGGAAAATTTGGGAGGGTTTGTGCTGCAGAGAAAGAGCAAAGTCTGGATGTAACATATCTGAGTTTCATCAGCCTTACCACTGAGAAAGATACTTGTGTAAGAGAGAGATTCTACACAACTGCAGGGGAAACCTTTGCTGGCTACCTAATAGTATGTATAGAAAACCAAGGATCAGCACAATTTAGAGAAATTAACAGCATGAAATAGAAAGACCAAATATAGACAATCAGAACAAATGACACGGAAGAGAACAGATAATTTAGGGAACAAAGGAAAGAAATTTTGATTAGTGCCCTCGGAGGGATTATAGAGGATGCTGATTCTTTTTTTAAAATTTTGTTTATTTTTGGCTGCGTTGGGTCTTCCTTGCTGCGTGCGGGCTTTCTCTAGTTGTGGCGAGCGGCGGCTACTCTTCATTGCGGTGTGCGGCCTTTTCATTGCAGTGGCTTCTCTTGTTGCAGAGCATGGGCTCTAGGCACGTGGGTTTCAGTAGTTGCAGCACACGAGCTCAGTAGTTGCGGCATGTGTGCTTAGTTGCTCCGCAGCATGTGGGATCTTCCCAGACCAGGGCTCGAGCCCATGTCCCCTGCATTGGCAGGTGGATTCTTAACCACTGCATCACCAGGGAAGTCCCGAGGATACTGATTCTGAAAAGAAGACCAGGCTTCTAAAAAAAGAAACAAGCAGAGAAGAACAAAAAGTTTGGGGAATATTAAAAATAGATTGAAAAGTTAAAAAAAATTAAAGGGCTAGTTATTAAAAGTTAAATGACTATAAACCAAATAAATAACCTGATAGGTAGAGTCAAAAAATGCCCCAGACATTCCTAAAGAAGACAAAACCTTTCCACAGCTTCCTAAAGAGAGTTACAGATGGAAATAGATCAAAAGGTAGGAGTAGGAAAAAAAATCAAAGACATAAGAATCTTTCCTTGCTTTGAAGAAAAGCATACTTTTTCATACTTAAAGGAGCTCTGTAGATTGAGCAACATAACTGAGAAAAGACTAGCGCTTATACAGACCCTGCAAAAAGTGTTACAACCCCAAGGATACAGAACGGCATCTACAATTTTTCTTTTTTAAAAGGATAAAAAATAGGTGGACTTCAGACAGCTCATGTTTAATAATGAATACAAGCAGAAACTGAGGTATATTTTCAAAGTCCTAAAAAAGGTGGGAGAGAACCTAGAATTTATTATCCAGGCAAATTATCATTAATATATGAAGGAAAATAAGTATATTTTTAGATGTCTAAGGATGCTGACATTATACCTACCATGTTTAGAACTTCTCTTAAAGATTTGCTCAAGTAGGTACTACTGTATGTCAAAAGGTAAGTCCAAAAATGGAGATAACATGATAGTTAAGAAGCAGTGGTTAGAAAAGAGAGAGTGATTATTAAAGGAACTTACAGTTATGTCTAAAGAGCTGTAACTTTAGGAAGGCACAAATTTCCAAAACAAAAGTGGTCACGTTAACTGTGAAGGCCGATCTCTTTAATCTGTGATCATCAGAAAGTTAGATTGCTCTGGATGTGAAAGGTAGGTGATTTCAATAGGTCTTCCAGGCCTCTAGGTAGAGAATGTGATATAAACAAAGCCTAGAGACAGGAAAGAAAAAGTGGTTTTGAGGAGTAGCAAATGGATCAGTTACATCGAGTCACTGTTGGACAAGAGTTGGAGATTAGAATGGAAATATTGATAAGAATTAGAGGATTCTTGACATTGAAATTAAAGTGAACAAATAGAATGTTGATTATTTTTAACACCTTTTTGTAGTAGAACAAAGCAACAACAAAATAAAAACAATCTCAAAGTTTTGCCAAGGACCAGTCTTCGTGCCTTTTGTTTTCCGGTCAGAAGAGAATACAATTACAATGATGCTAATTAGTACTCTCCTTCTATATTCCATATTTTTGTTCTTACATGTAATTGTTTTATCTTTGTGGTGGTCTGGCTGTAGTCTGAAAGTCACTCATATGAGTAAGATAGGTAGATAGTGGAATTTTCTATACCTCCATATAATAATTCAAATAATGCTATAGCTTATTGTGAACACCCTAATAATTAATATTATGTTGTTTTTATTGATTTAAAATATAACAGAGCAGGTGTACAAATACAAGAGAGTTTTAATATGCTTCAGCTGATGTGATGGGCAAAATTTGGTCTTATCTATATGAAGAATATGTGTATGGAGCACTGATAAATAACATTACCCTGAGTAGCGTTGTTTTACCATGTATTATCACGCCAATAGAAAGTCATGAGTGGAATCTTCCTAAGGATGTCTTTAAGAATGCATGCATGTTAGTTGTTACCCTATAGTGATGGGGTTCATTAAATTACACTGGTAGTAGCAACCTTACTTTGGTTGGTTGTGTGTCCACTTATTAATAGTCTAGCAAAATTATCACCATAAGTGACATTACAAAGAACACTACAAAAAATTGTTTGCAAGTTTAAAAATCTACAATAAAGAGAACAAAACTTTTGTATGAGATTCCTTGCCAAGTTTCAGTTTTTGTTTAAAAAACTGAAAGAAGGGAAGGAAGGAGGGTTAAAAGGAAGAAACCCTGAAAAAAAATTGTTTTTTAATTTATTCTGTCATTAAAGTCAAACATTTCTTCAAATTATAGATTTTCTTCATTAACCTTAAGTGGCAAGGAGTCAAAATAGTTAAGGTAGATAGTTATTTTTCTTAAAGGAAAAACAGGTTCTTTTCTCTCATGGAGCTTAATTTCTGCGTCACCTTGGGGCCTCTGAGAAGCAGATACCAAGGTGGGTCTAGATATGCAAGTGATTTACAGGGGAAATGCATGTAAAGGATAAAGAGGGTAGGGAGTGGAGGGAGGTGTGGAGATCCCTCAGATGGCTGTGTCCCTGATGCCTGACCCTGGACACCCTTGACAGAAAAGGGAAGGAAGGAGGATTGGGGAGGAAAGGCTTCCTACTTCAGTGGAGCCTGAGAAAGTCTTGCTCAGGACTTTCAGAGTCTTTGAATACTGGTTGCCTATTGGAGGAGTCCTGGGTTCAGGTAGAAACAGACCGGCTCTATACCAGTGTTCTGCCCCGTCAGTGGCCAGGAGCTGTCCAGTGGACGCGTGGCCTTGATGAAAGTGAGGGTGTGGTCGCTGGAGGCTGTCACATCAGCAGGTAGCTGCCTTGCAACAGGTTCTCTGAGCCATACAACTCCTTATTTTCTCACCTGTCGTTTTCCTTTCTTACTTTCTCTTATTTGGGGGAAGCACCAGCCACTAAGAAATGTTGTTTTCTGTTTGTATTTATTTGGCTGAATATTTACAACCTCTTCCCTCTTCTGGTCCATTGCTGATTTATTTCATAATATACTAGAGCAGCCGGCCAAAAAAAGGAATTTAATGGAAGTGATGTTTTAGACTTCTGACTCACTTAACTCTGGCAATTTGGTGGCTACTTTAAGGCCATTAGAAAAATGTGATTGATTAACAATTTTCTAACCTTTGTTTCCCATACCTAGACAGAAATGCTTTTTCCTAACATGTGAATTTATTACCACACATATGTGGGAAGCAAATGGGGACTGACAGTGGTTGAGTTTCCTTAGCCCACACAGTTACAGAAAAGCTGTTGAATACAATCTCAGCCATAAAGTTGAAGTAATTATTTTACCTCTGTTAAGTCTAAATTCTCTGAATTAGTAACACATGATACAATTTGATAGACGATTGTAATGGGTTATATAACTGACAAAGTAAACTTTGTTAAGGACTATAAAAGAATGTCTCTTTGGTAGCATAGCTGCAGGTTGTTATAGAGGCTTCAATTTTATGTAAGAGAAATAATGCATTATAAAAGGATTTATTACATGAGAGTTCTCAACCGAGGACAATGAAAAATCTTGATAGACTGTAACAAAAAAGTCTATGAAGTTTAAAATACCCATTTAAATAACTTGGGATAATTTGATCTGAAACCATGGAGAAAGAATCAAGAACTTTTTCTTGGCCTGCTAAGAGGTTAGCTCTTGATATTTGAAAAAAACTGCATAAAAATATTGAAACGCAAAAAAAATTTGCATGTTTCTAGAGTATTTTAATTGTGAGACATAATAGATGAGAATAGATATATGATCATTTCTGGACATATGATTCAAAAAGTTGTGCTGTGCTGATGTAAAAAGGATGCAATCACAGAGGATATCTCTTCTCTTTCTTGGTAAATGGTGTGAATTTTTGAGAAAAACGTGTTCACTCATCTAGTACTTAGGTCTTAGGTCTTCATAAATATAATATCCAACAAGCTGTAGCCCATAATTCTCCCAGTTCTACAATTATCCTGTACCATGGCAAGCCTTCAGGGTAATCAGTTCATTCATCAGTATCCCAAATTATAACCAAATTAAGTGCATATTAAATTTGACAGCCAACATTTGCTAAATATTTGCTGCCCTATTCTTTTAAAAACTTTAAAATATTTAAGTCTTCACGTTTAATTTTTAATATTGAGACCTCGGTAACTAGCCTTCAGAACCCTCTTTGAAGGAAGCATTTGTCACAGTAAAGATATGACTGAGGTAATGTGCTGGTTGGGTCGCTGTGCTGAAAGCTTGTCATGGTTGAGGATAATTATGTTGAATTATCCTTGTATTCAATACAATACACTTCAATTAATTATTATTAAGCTTTTATCTATCTTGTTTTAAGACTCTACTTTTGCTCCTGAGTGCAACTGGCGTCAAAATATATTCACAATATTACATTTTTCAGCAGCACTGTTGAAGCTTGTATTAATTGGCTAGAACTACTGTCACAAAGTACTGCAGACTTGGTGGCTTAAACAGCAGACATTTATTTTCTCAAAATCCTGGAGGCTAGAAGCCTGAGATCAAGGTGTTGGAAAGGTTGGTTTCTTCTAAGGGCCTCTTTCCTTGACCTGTAGATTGCTGTCTTCTTCTGCTATCTGCACTCGGTCTTCCCTCTGTGTGTATGTCTGGATCCTAATCTTTTTTTTTTACAAGGACACCAGTCATACCTGATTAAGGCCCACCCATATGACCTCATTTTACCTTAATTACCTCCTTATGTCCAAATACGCTCACATTTTGTGGTACTAGCGGTTAGGACTTCAACATACAACTTTTTCGTTGGGGGTGAAACACAATTCAGCTCATAACAAGGCGTATCGAGAGAGACAGATTTGAAAATTGTCTTCAGGTTTGGAAATAAGAATCAAGTTTAATTGTATACAAAAATATTTTTACTCTTGCTTCATTTTATGTCTTATTGTGATGTGTGTAGTGTGTGTGTGCGTACGTGTGGTGTACAAAATCCTTGTGGGATTACCAATTTACTCAGATATATAAGGTTTGATATAAGAAGTGAAAATCGATACTTTCGAATTCATTTTAGTTTTCCATTTTCCTAAAAATTTGAGACACGCTGGCAGGACTCAACTTAATTAGTCATGTTAGTTAGCAAAGTGTATTCTTGTCATGGGAGGTTTCCCGTATTTTCCAGCATGAGCATCATAACTTCAGTTCATAACTTCATAACTTTCTGGAACAACACCTTATCAGATTATTTCTCAGCATGGTTAACTGGAGCATGACTCAAGGGTTTACGCGCCACTAATGACAACTCATATACTTGAGTTTGGCAAATGATGATAAATGGTACTTTTCAATCGTGAAATGGGTTTTTTGGAAAACATGGCAAAGAGGGTCTGCCAATGATGATGACAATACTCTAAAAATTTGGGCAGTTGCCTGTTGCATGGTCAAATAGATCAAAATGTTAACAGCATAGCAAAATGCACATGCTGATATGGGAAGTACCTTTACCACTAATGGTAATTTCTTAGGTAAATATAATTTATTACTAAAGATTATTTAGAATGGCAGGTTTCATGGATCTTATTTGTTAGATCATCATTATATTTAGACTCAACATTTTGAGATTAACAAAATAATTTCTCAAACTGTATGTCCAACACAGAATTCTTTCTTTATCTTGCTTCCTAGTCAGTCAATCCCTTATATTGATACTCTTAGAAGAAAGTCTTATTTAGGGCCTGGAAGAGATAAAAACAGGGAGTTGGCTCTGCCATCTAACTTATAACAATTTCCTGGAGGTTATTCATCTATTTGATGATGTGAATTAAAATATGTCCTTCTTGCTGTCTGTCTGGTTCTCTAGAGTTTTTTGAGGATGAGGAGTACATTTTTATATTTAATCACTGCATGGGGTTACTTAAGTGATTTTTGTTGACTGTGATGTATATTTGAACCTTGAAGAGTCTGTATATTTAATAATCTCAAACAGATGAATAATTTTCATAAATATGAAAGAATAGGTTAATTAAAATGATCTAGAGGGAAACGTTTGTATAGATGATTGCAATAGTTCACTAACTCTACTAGAGTTAAAATATTTAAAATATTTATTTAGAAAACAAGCAAATATTTTCTAAGATGTGGATGGATTTCCTCAACAAGGGAATTCATATTAATGTAGACATTTATTTTGTTAGGAATATCATTCTTAAGTTTTCTCTAATTAAAAAAGAAACATTTTGGTAAAACTATTTAAATAAAGCAAAAATTTGTCCTGTAGAAACAGAAATTCTCCTATAGGCAGTCCCTATTTTATATATACAATATGTATATCCACCTCCTGTAACCATCTCTGTTAACAGTTTGAAAATGTATCTTCCAAAGTCTATTCACATTTAAATGTATTTTTAAAAATACAACAGAAGGGAGAAGCTGCCCAACAGCAGCTTCAATTTGTTTTGCAAGTTGTTTAAAAAAGAAAAAAAACCCAAAAACCTGACACGTTGTGTCTTTTCTGACATTATTCATAACTCCATCTCATTCTTCTCAATATTGCATTATACTGTATCTAATGAGTTTTCATGATTTACTTTAATCAAATTCCTATTTAACGATGTGCATATTGGTTAAATCTCATTTAGTTGAATTTCACTGAAATCTGCATAGGCTTGGTTAAGCTAAAAGAGAATTAATTAGACAGTTCCTGGGATATCACATGTAATCCCAGGAAGAGCTGTGACAGTCAAATCTAGGGAAAATGAGAGGAGAGAACAATTAGCTTTGGTCAGGGTTGCAAAGCAGCAATGTGATTCACAGCGCCCAATCTTGAGTGGGCAGTTCTCCTGGTAACGGGGCTGACAAACAATCTAACAGGTGGTTTTTCACAATCTTTAAATTGATTACAATTCTTTTACTAATCCAGACAATATTATAATCACAGATGTAATGAACATCTGATCAGTACCGGCTACATAATTTGCACGGCCCAGTGCGAGAAGAAAATGTGAGGCACCTTGTTCAAATGTTAAAAGAATTTCAAGATGATAACAACGAAGCATTGATTAAGCCAAGAACGGGGTCCTTCTAACACAGAGCTCTCTGTGACAGTACAGGCTGAATGCTCATGAAACCAGCCCTGGATCTGAGCTATCTGCCGAAATTCCATAAAATATTTTTATAAATCTTACTAAAAATTGAAAGGTAAAGAATAATAAGTTTAAAATTTGAGTTTGTATGCATCTTTATCTGTCCTTTACCCTAAAATTATTTTTCTGCAGAAGTTTGAAACACAGTTATGTATAGGACACTTTGACTAGCTAAATAAGGATACACAATGGAAAGCTCATACGGTAAAAATAAAAATATTTTTCATTTCATTTTTAATTCAAAGTTTTATTTTGCCCATGTAGGTCAAAGTATATTTATTCCTAGGAGTATTTATCTCCCCAGTTGAACTCGTATGTCACCATAAATCAATGCTGTCATTTGAGAGTAAGGAAGGGAGGAATTTTACGGTTGGTTTAGCAGATGAAAGGTTTAATAGTAAATTATTCAAGGCATGTGGATGTTCTGTTATTGGCACCTGAGACAAATAGTTCAGTAATCTAGTTACGTTAGCTATTGTGTCTCTAAAATTCATCCTATTTGTTTTTGTTTGTTGGCAGTCAAAACTGTTTATTTTACTTGTAGGTCTTAGATATCCCTAAATTAACAGCAAATGTTTATGTTAATGGGGGATGTGCTTCTGTTTATTAAAGACCGTCATGGTGCCGTATCTCAACTAACAGCTGGCTCCCCCATTCCAAAGAGCAGTAGCACTAACCTAGTGGGGGAGCTGTTAAATGAAGGGCAACCATCTGGAAACTGACTAAAAGGGAATAATTTCTAGCGTGTGAACAATTTTCCTAGTTATCCAAATTTGGAGCTATATGTGTGAGTTTTTTAAAAGCATAGAAGTCTTTTTTAAGAATATAATTTTCTTTTTAATGGCCAAATTATTTTATTTTTATTTTCTTTAGAAAATCTTTGCCTGTTTGTTCTCTTTCCCATGAATTACTTTCAAAATTCTTACTAAAAAGTAACAAAGTAGTAGAAAGCAATAGAAGAAATGCTACTTGCTTAACAAATGATACTTTCAATCAAGTTTAAGGAAATTATATGTAGTATAACTGAATTTTATATGCAATTTAGAGCCTCATGTCATTTTTCAAAGCAGCTCCTCAAAGGCAGGCAAGTTAATATCAGTACAACTTTGAAAAGCTATATTTTTTCTCTGGCTAGTACAGTGTTTTCTTAAAAATCAATGTCTACATGTGGCTGCTCTCTATGGAGATTATAAATATGCAAAGAAAATCTTAAATAAGTAGCAGCAGTCTTACAAAGAAAGAATGGTTTATGAAAGTAATGAGGAAATACAAAGAAGAATTCACTAAGCTGCACAACACGGAAACATTGGTGCAAATATCCTAATCAGAGATCTAGAGATCATTCAGTTCAGGTATCATTCAGTTCTGGACTTTGTACAACCAAATATTATCTGTTGACTTAAAAATATAATATGTCACATGCAATTTGTTTTTAGACATACAGCCAGGCCATTGACCCCTAGTTCATTGTTGATCTTTCCGCAACCTCCCCTCACCACATACGTTCACCAAAACAGTATAAGCTTCTCAGTACATGAGATTGTCAATTTCTCTCCACACATTAAGGACCCAAATCAAAGCTGCTTTGCATAGTTCCTGGAATATAAAGGTGCTAACAGCCTCTTTCTTTGAAGAAAACACTTTATAGTTGTTAATGCAGAGGCTCAGCAAGGGTTAGTGACTTACCCAAAGGTGTGCAAACTGAGTCTAACAACTAAGTCTAGGGTCACTGCCCTCTGTGTTTCACCAAGCTGTCCTCTAGGGTGGAAGCCAGGGATATCTAACATTTAAATAACAACCAATATTACATGTGAGTCGAGAAGATAGGAGTTCAGCATCACGGGGGCACTACCAGGCTATCAGCCACGTAAATTCTGAGCTAGAACATTGCTGTCAGTGCCAATCGGGACCTAAAACTGATTTTTGAATTTGGTAATTTGGATAAATATTTTTTGAATCCTTCAGTGCATGCTAAATGTTCCTTAAGTCTTTTTCAAAAGTCAAAATTCTATGCGCTGCCAAATGGGGTTGATATTTCAAAATTAGTTTACTTAATTTAACATAGTGGTCCTGGGAAGTTTCTTCCCCTTCAAGATTAGGCCTGATATATCTGATTTGGAAATCTAAATTTAACAAAAACAAGATAATCTCTAAAACTTCATTTTATGATTCCAGACACTATTGCTACTCTGTCGCCAGCGTAGCAATTGTCGACACTTACCTAAAACTTATTAGGCGAAAGGTTTTTGACATCCATTTAGCCATACTTGAATTTACTATATTATGACGGTAGGCAGAGTGTACAGTTATACTCAACCATGCCATCATTTTGTATGGGTGTAGAGGTATAGGTTTGTGGTTAAGAGCGTGGGCTCTGGAGATGGACCACCTGAGATAAACTCTCAACTCCACTACTCAAGTGGACATGGAGAAGCAAAGTAACCTCAATTTCCTAATCCACAGAATAAGTCTCTAGTGAAGCTTAAATGACATAGTGGTTAGAACAGCGGGTGTCCTGCCTTTAACGCCCTAGGTAGGTTGGCTATTACTACTACTCAGAGAATTGCACAGGCTACAGAGCACAGCTAGGTTTTGAACCTTTGTGTTGAAGTCCGAGGTTATACTGCCTCTCTGTTGCTGCTACTTTTCCCCCGTTGCGCCATGATTCCCAGCAGCATAATGTATCCCCAAACATATAAGGAGTGACTTTCTGAGTGCAGAATGAATCACAGTAAACTATGGCCACATAAAACTATTTTTCCTTCTATTTTGATTTTTATTTCTTCTTTTATTTATTGACGTATAGTTAATTTACAATGTGTTAGTTTCAGGTGTACAGAAAAGTGATTAAGTTATACGTATGTGTATATATATATTCTTTTTCAGATTTTTCTCCATTATAGGTTATTA
The DNA here is from genome assembly GCF_028021215.1 of Eschrichtius robustus. Taxonomy (NCBI): domain Eukaryota; kingdom Metazoa; phylum Chordata; class Mammalia; order Artiodactyla; family Eschrichtiidae; genus Eschrichtius; species Eschrichtius robustus. The sequence goes on along the minus strand of NC_090831.1, from coordinate 49,348,142 downwards.
CAAGATAGTAAATATAGTTCCCTGTGCTATACAGTAGGTCCTTGTTGTTTATCTATTTTATTTTTTAAGGGAATGTTTTATATTTTATTTTTGTTGAAGTACAGTTGATTCACAATGTTGTGTTAGTTTCAGTTGTGCAGCAAACTGATTCAGACATATATGTGTGTGTGTGTGTATATATATATATATATATATACACACACACACATATTCTTTTCAGATTCTTTTCCCTTATAGGTTATTACAAAATATTTACTAGCGTTCCCTGTGCTATACAGTAGGTTCTTGTTGGTTATCTATTTTATTTATAGTAGTGTGTATATGTTAATTGCATCCTCCATATTTATCCCCCCGCCCTCCCTTTCCCCTTTGGTAACCATAAGTTTGTTTTCTATGTCTGTGGGTCTATTTCTGTTTTGTATATAAGTTCATTTCTTTTTTCAATTATTTTTTCTACTTGTATATAAATGTATGACATAAAAATACTGAAAATTTCCCTAAGCTCTAGGCAAGGGAAACGACACAAATTATGCAGCAGTTACCAAAATCCACAAGATAAAATGCAGTCACTTAATCTAGAGCTGCATTCAAACTGGTTTGAAATATGACTGTAAACAATCATAAAATCAGACTTCTAACTCGGGTATTACTTGCAACATACAGTTCTAAAAAGTAAACCTATCATCTGCTTATAAGCCACAAATAAACAAGCATATTATTTGATAACATCCTTGTTCATTTTTCAGTCTAATTTAACTACATTTCTATTATATAGTTAAGTAAAAAAATAATGAATATTTCTGACATAGCTATGTTTAAGTAACTATATGCTTTTGGAAAACATACATTTAAAAGGTTAATTATGCTGTATTTGGTACTCACTGAAAGTGATATGTATGAACTTTAATTATATAGGATTATCTACTTATGGAGCAGATTTCCTTACTAACTGGAAGAGTAATCATGTATTCTAAGTTCATTTTATAAAACATTATATTCTAGAGAAATTTTATTTGGATAAAACAAACATGTATCTTACATTAAAAGATAACTTATTTCACAATCCATATATAGTATTGAGAGAGAGAATGCATTCATTTGTTCGAAGGAGAATATAGGGAGATTAGCTGGACCAATGTATCACAGTTTTACCCGCTTGTACTGAATGTATTCCATGAGAAGAATAATTATTCATCCAATCCTCTTCAAAAAACAGTCTCACTGAGGAAAATAAAGCAGTTTTGAATGTGTGAAAGAAACCACAAGAATTAATCGTATGACCTTGTTTCTGATTGTTAAAATGTCTCGTCTAAATAGAAAGCCTTTAAAAAGGCAAGGTTTCTAATCCCACACTTCTAGTATTTAGAGACTTAGTAACTAAATCTCAGGTCTAGAAAAATGCGGTTGACATCACAAAAGGCTTTTTGGTTGTACTAATGATTTTTCATGCTCTAAATGCAGGAGGAATTAGCAGGAAGCACAGTTACTCATACAGACTCCCTCAAAAATTCTAGGAAAATCTCTTTATATTGTCACATGTTTTTTTACAAACCACATACAGTGTATTCCTAGCATGAAATGTCCCTTAATATACATTCAGATAATTAGAAAGCTTTTTAAATTGTTTGTTCAGTCAGTAATGAAAAAGTTACATTTAAAATCACAACTACAAAATTTTAACTGAATCACTGATTTACTTATTAACCAGTCTCAGAAAAGTTTTCATCATAGAAGTGAGACGTTGTATAATTTATTTTTTATATTTTATTTGTTAATATTTGACTTCAGAAATAAATACGATTATATTTTATCCTTTACCTTTAGCACAAGCCTTGATGTAGCCCTTATTTTTAGCAATAAACGCTAACATATGGGCCACTGAGCCACTGGCATACATTTTTTTTTTTAACATCTTTATTGGAGTATAATCGCTTTACAATGGTGTGTTAGTTTCTGCTGTGTAGCAAAGTGAATCAGCTGTATGTATACATATATCCCCATATCTCCTCCCTCTCCCACCCTCCCTATCCCACCCTCCCTATCCCACCCCTCTAGGCGGTCACAGAGCACCGAGCTGATCTCCCTGTGCTATGCGGCTGCTTCCCACTAGCTATCTATTTTACATTTGGTAGTGTGCCATACATTTTTAAATATAATGGGTGAATTCAACCTCCAAAAATTCACCTTTTTTCCTTAAGGTCTTTTCTAGGATACCATACCATGTGAAAAGAATGAGCAGATAAGTTCCAATTTCCTAAAATTCTATTTCTAAGAACATGATGATTCAGACGCTGTAAAGGAAGTGGTAGGGGAGTATGCTGGAGTGTTACCAGAATCACTGTGATGGTTTTACTGACTTCTCCACAGTTCTGGTTTATTCTACTGTTCCCTAGATCCCCATGTTCTTCACGAGTCGTGGGCATTCACTTCTCCTTCTCCAGGTTTCTCTCACATTTTCTACTCCTGGTATCTTTCTTCCCTTATATGGACCTCGGTTTTATACTTATAAATGGTTAATCAGTAGATATATTAATAACTGCTAATGTATAAGCATGCTTCTCCAGCTCAGTCAAGATTTAGACATTTCATTGGTAGCAATTCACACACAAAAAAACCAGTTGCATTAAAATGATACTGAAAGGTGAAATGTTGCAGCATAAAGTTCAGGCACAAGGGGATGTGCTGTGGAAAATGCCCCTCAAATTGTACCCATATAAACAGCCCCTTTCTTTCCTGTTGACTTGTAGGACTGGCTGTGATTTATATCAAAAAAATAGTTTAAAATGCCTTCCTACAATATAAGGAAAAAAAGATGGAGGCAGGCTTCAGTTGTAACATTTCTTCAGCTTTTCTTTAATATTTAAACTCTGAAAGAATTTTCAGGTAAAAGAAGTCATAGAAGTTCTAAATCTCTCAGAAGGTTATTTTCTCCAAACAGGGCAGCTTCTAAACTCTCCTAGAACAGTATTCTTTGGTGCCTTGACTATAATTTTCCGAAGAAGGTGACTCTAATTTCTCAGGGTACAGAGTCCAAGCCTCACAACCATTAATTTGAAAAGACGCTTCATAAAATGAGTTCAAAATTTAGCAGTTTTCTACAAAGATAATTCAGAACAAAAAAGTTGTCCCAGGTAAATCTCAGTGAAGCAGAATATCTTAATGCAGTCATTCCTATATAACCTTTATAAAAGGCAGGCTATATTTCCCTGTCAAAAATCACTAAATTATTGATTTTATATTAAGAAATAACACCATTGACATCCTGTATCCTGATTTCTTTCCCAGTTTCATTCTCATACAGAGGACTTTGACTTTCTACTGTGTTTCGAAGTCTGAGCCCTGTAGTTTCGTTAGGGATGCCAGAAACTGGGACGGGTGAGGGTGATGCCATCCTACAGTTTGTGTTTTAAATAGTCTTTGAGTGAGGCGTACACAGACCCAGACTGTTGATGCAGAATCCACTTGAGAAGATGGGAATTCCAAAGCAGCATTTCTGATCTACTGCCCCATCTTCCCTTCCCCAGAAACTGACTGCTTTGGGGGTCTCAAAATTATGAGTGTCAGGATCTAATGGTGGTGAGAATCTTCCTTCACCATACCCTTCAGTCCTTTGATTCTCTGTTGCTCCCTATGCCAGGGCCACACAGTCTAGATGGTGGTCCAACTGTTCAGTGCTCTTCTATTTTGGAATCCCATGGGTCTGAAGGGGGCGAGTCTTCACAGGACTCTCCCATCAGATAATGGCAGTCTGGAAAATAATCTGGGATTTTTACGTTGTTTTCACACAAGGCATTTCTCTTTCTTAAACTAGGAGACAGAAATGAGAGAGAGAATATATTATAATTCTTAGGACAATTCATTTCTCTATTGGTTGAACTTTTATGCTACTATTATTTTTTTCCTCACTTCCTATGCTCCAGACACTAATTGTTTTACATGTGTTACGCTATCTAATTTTCATAATAACCAGATTAACCACAAAAATTGTATCTATTTAACAGATAAAACAACTGAGTCAAAATGGATGCATTATATTGCTTGAGCCAAAGGAGGATAAGAAACGTGGCAAATAATGGTACAATTATTAAGTGGAAAATGTAGAACCAAATCCAGTTTATGTTCATACCCATTATGCTCTTCGACTTCCCATATTCAAGGATTCACCATGTAATTACTGATGGTTTACTTACTACGTGCCAGGCGTCATTGTAGGTGTGAGGGATACCGTGAACAAAATGACACAAAATTTGCAGACCCCAGAGCTGTTCCTATTTGCCTCCTGACCTGAAACAACAGAGTACAGAGCAGACCTTCAAGGCAGGGGTCATGGTCAGCTCCTTGAGCCAAACCCTTCAGCTGGTGAAGTTATTGTTTTTAACCAGCCTTCCTATCCTACCTATAAGACTGACCTAAACTTATTGAAGATCCTTAAAGACAGGCTGTGTCTAGTTGGCAAAACCGGCTCACCTGGTAGATAGTACATTTTGTTAGGTTAATTTTTTAAATAAACTTCTTAATTTTAGAATAGCTTTAGATGACAGAAAAGTCATGAAGGTAGTACAAAGAGAGCCTATTTACCTCACATCCACTTTCCTCTCATAAACCTTATATTAGTGTGGCACATTTGTCACAAAGAACCAATATTGATACATTATTATTAACCAAAGCCTATACTTTACTTACTCAGATTTTCTTTGTTTTTACTTAATGCCCTTTTTCTGTTCCAAGATCCACCCCAGGATACCAAATAACATTAGTATTAAGCACCCTTATGCTTCTCTTGGCTGTTCCAGTTTCTCCCAATTTTCCATGTTTTTGAGGACCTTGAGAGTTTCAAGGAGTAATGGTCTCTATTTTGTCAACAATGACCCTCAACTGGGATTTTCCCAATATTTTTCTCATGATTAGATTGAGAGTTTGGGGAGGAAGACTAGAGAGATAAAGTATCATTTTCATCACATCCTGTCAAGTGTACATGTGCTCAATATAACTTACCGTTGTTAATGTTGACCTTGAACACATAGCCGAGATGTAATTTGTCAGGTTTCTCCACTGTTACATATTTCATCCCCTTTCTACATTGTACTCTTGGGAAGGGAGTTACTTTGTGCAGCCCACACAGAAGGAGTGGAGTTATGCTTCATCTTCTTGGCAAGGAGTGTCTACGTAAAGTGTTTGGAATTCTTCAGCATGAGAGACGAGTCACTTCTCCCCCACTTATTTATTCAACTTTTCATTCAAGTATATCAGCAAGTATGGACTCATGGATTTTTATTTTATACTTCAGGTTATAACCCAATGCTACGTTATTTATTTATTTTGCTCAAATTATTCCATCTGTGGCCATTGGAAGCTCTTTCAGTTGCTTCCTGTGTCCTTTTGACCTATCCCATTATTCTGGCCTGCCTTCCTTCCTTCCCCCCCTCCCTCCTTTCTTTCCTTCCTTTTTTAGTACTTTCTGATACTTCAAGATGCTTAGACTCAACCTGTATGTGCCCTGTCTCAGCCCTAGACTCGGTCATTTTTCCAAGGATCTCTGGTTCTTTTTATTGAATAATGGCATACGAAACTAAGAACTGAGTGCTAGGTGTGCTAATTGCACTGGAATGTTGTTATTTCTAAGCTCTCTCTTCTGACAGAGAAATGAAATACATGTGTATTCTACCTATGTATATACATATCTGTAAGTAATTCTGTGTGTATGTAGCTGTATCTATATTAAGCTTAACATGCGTTCTTACTGATGTCTTCAACTGTAATCTATTACCACATGGCTCATCCTAGCTTTCTCCCCTTGCTTGCCTATAAGCTCCCAATAATTGTGTTTTTACCCCAAGGTCATTGTAACTCATTCTCTGGCCAGTATACTGCAAGGAATTGGAAATAAAAAGATGAAAAACAACACCTCTACTCTTGATATTTTTGAAATTGTTCTTCACACTGCTTCCCCAATGACCTTTTAAAAATGGAAATCAGACCATGTTACTCTTATAATTAATAGCCTCTAATGACTTCCCATTGCTCTTGAAATAAAATCCAATTTTTTTGCCTTGGCCTAAAGAGCCCTGTATGATCAGGCTTCTCCCTACTTCTCACTACCTCATCTCAGACTCACTCCCACAGCCTCCTTTCTAGTCATACCAGCTTGCCCATTTTTATATTCCTTATTCCAATCAGACTCTTGGTTATTTTCTTATCTTTAGACTTAGATATTTTTTCTTCATCGAATAATTTTTCCTCGGGTCTTCACATACTCAACCTTTGGGTTTCAGCTCAAATATCACTTCTTGAGAGACCTCTTCCCGTGCTGTTCCATCCAGTATTGCTTCCTCTAGTTACTCTTCCTTGTTTTCGTCTTTGTTTACTTTCTGGCATCTGACAAGATCGGTAGGTTTCTTGTTAATTGTATGTTTACTTCTGAGTAACAATTCTCCCCACCAAGAGCTCCACTAGGGGAGAACTTTGACTATGTACTTTACTGCTACTTTCATTCCTGAGATGCCATGTTTATGAATAACTTGGCAAACACTGTCAGTAATCTCTTCCATGAGTTTTGGCTCCACACCCAAATCCCTTATCCCCAGTGGGACTGCATGCTCCTGCTTACTCACCTGTAAAACAAGATTGTTTTGGATTCATAAGTCATGCTCTATAGGCTGTGTTATTATATCTATAACAAAGCCACAATCAAGGATAATAAAAGAACGCTCCTGTGGGAATGTGGGTGAGAGGAGCAGAAGGGGAGTGCATGCAGGATTTTGTTGAAAAAGGTTTTACACTGAGAAAGTGTTTTAATATTTGCTAGTGTGGTTATATTCTTCTTTTATACCTTCTACAGCACAACTGCCACAATGGTAGTCACATGAGGACTGTCAGAGAGTTGTAACAGAAGGTGTTTCTTTAAGTAGAGTTTCTGGAGATGGGAATAAAATTGTCTTAAGGATGGGAAAGGCATGTTTTCCTGAGAAAGTAGGCATCTGGGTTAGGTCTTCAACATATGCAGGAAATTTAGATGGAAGATGTGGAAAGGAAAAAAAAAAAAGACAGTGAAGGTCATTTCTCTGGATTGGAGTCATAGGGAAAGAGACATGATTGTTTAAGGAAGGAATCATCAGAAGACATATTCTAGGATAGAGGCAATAAAAGGAGAGGTTTCAGAACTGCCTTGAAAGTCAGAGTTTTTTTCTGGGACATCGGAGAAGATTGTTACAGAAGAGGACTATTGAACACTGACTATACATGGAAACTGTATGTAGACACTATGGGCACCACCGCTGACCACTTCTGCTTCCAAACAGGTCCATGCACCACAATATTTTGCCTAGGTTTTTGGAGTAGCTTCTAACTGGTCTCCTTGCTTCCATGTTTGCTCACTAGAATCTCTCCACAGCAGGGAAAGTGATCTCGTAAAAATTTAAGTCAAATAATATCACTCCTTTGCTCACAACCGTCCACTAGATTCCCATCTCACCCAGAGGAAAGTCCTTGCACTGCAGCAGCTCCTATGTGTCTGCAGCCCCCAGTGTCTGTCTTCCTCACTGCATCTCTCACTTCCTCCACCACTCGCTCTGTCTGATATAACTACACTGGCCTCTTTCTTGCTGCTCTGGAACAAGCAAGGCAGCCTACTAACACAGGATTTTTCAATTTGCTTTTCCTGACCCAAATTCTCTTTCTTCAGTTATATGCCTGGCTTGCTCCCTCACCTCCTTCAGATCTTTGCTTAAATACCATCTTCTCAGTGAAGTCTTCTCTGGCCATTTCAGTTGGAATCCTTGGCTCCCTGTGAGGGTGGGGACTCTTCCTTCCTTCATTTATTTATCTAGGAAATTGATTGTGTACTATAACCAAGGAACTAGGGATAAAGTAGACAAAAAATCCCTGCCTTCATAGAGCTCATATTCTAAAGTATAGAGATGAAGAGAAGTGAAATTAATGAGTTTGTGTGTGTGTGTGTGTGTGTGTGTGTGTGTGTATTGGAGATAAGTGTTAAGAGGAAAAAGAAAAGTGGGGGAAAAAGAGTGGAATTGCTAGGAGTGGAGGTAGAGGCTGTAATTTTACATAGATGTCTTTGAGCTAGACCTCTTAAACTAATAGGCATTTCTAACACAATGAAAAAATCATAAAGTATAAAAATAAACTTTTTTTTTACCATTGGTTTAGCCCCTAAGTGTGTTTTAAAATCTTCCCAAGTTATTATTATGTATCAATGTATATCTGTGTTACTGAGAGGCGGTATAAAATAGTACAGATGTTATACTCCAAATGACTGGATTAAAATATCATCTCTTACACTTGCTAACCACGTGAACTCAATGTACTTTTCTGTAACTTCATACCTTCATACCTTCATCCTCATCCTTCATACCTCATCATGGTAGTATCTACTGGATTTTTTCAATCTTTTTTTAAATTTTGAAATAATTTTAGACTTACAGGTAAGTCAAAAAGGTAATAGAGAGTTCTTATGCTCTTCACTCAGCTTCAAAGGTTTACGTCTTACAAAACCACTGTATGTATTAAAACTAATAAGTTAACATTGGTACAATACTATTAACTAAACTACACATTTTACCAGTTTTTCCACTATTGTTCATTTCCAGGTTCAACATCCATCTAGGATCCTACACTGCATTTAGTTTCCATGTTTCCTGAATTTCCTCCAGCCTGTAACAAGTTTTCAATTTTTCCTTGTCTTTTATGACCTTGATACGTTTGAAGAGCATTGGTCAGGTATTTTGCAGAATGTCAGTCAATACAGATAGATGTTATGTTTTCTCATAGCTAGATTGAGGTTATCCCTTTTGGACAGAGTGCCACAAATGATTGCTCTTTTCACTGCATCATATTAGGCAGTACATGACGTTGATCAGTTATATGATGTTAACTTGATCATTTATTTAGTTACAGTGTTATCTGCTGGGTTTCTCCATTGTAACGTTACTGTTCTTCCTCTTTGTAATTAATAAATACCATGGGAGAGACACATTGAGACTAAGCAAATATTCTGTTTCTTCTCAAACTTTTATCCACTAAATTTAGCATCCATTGACAGATCTTGCTTGCATCATTACTGCAGTGCTTCAGTGGTGAGTTTCTATTTGCTGGAGTTGTTTAGTGGTTTAAATAGGTTCAATAAAAGCACAGTGGCTGCATAATAATGTTAACTATTAGTATTTTATTAATGAATATTAGTAACAGCTACTATTTATTTAGAGTTTACTCTGTATACTGTCCTGCGTATCTTATGAATATAACCTTGTTTAATCATCACAACAGCTGTATGAGGAAGGCATAATTGGTATCTAAATTTTACAGAGAAAATAATAAGGCACAGACTGGGTGAGCAAGAAAACCAAGGAGAGTCTTTTAGCCACTAAAATAGAAGATATTTGTTGGGAATTTTCTACACAGTCTGGATCTCAGAACAAGAGGGCATTGAGAAAGCCACATCATTTCTGTGGCATTCTTGCCAAAAATGTATGGCCCAAATCTACTCATGAGAAAATGTCAAACTAAAACTGAGGATAGTGTGCAAAATAACTGACCAACACTCATCAAAAGACCCAAAGAGCTCTTTTTGCAACCCTACCCCTTCCAGGGTCCTATATTTGTTTCTAATCATGCAAAGTCAGTGTAATCAGGAAACCTAAAAGTGGGAGGGATGTCTGCCTTTCAGAGTTTCAAATTAAAAAAATCTTAATGGCATAAATAAGCATGCAATGCTGTTTATAAATTGAAATTAGTAAAACCAGCTTTGAGAAAGAAGAATCTGAAAAGTAGATTATTTAATATAAAAAAGGATGTTGACAATTTGTACCTTGCTTAAGAATGACCATCTTTAGAGGTAAGTGAGTATGTTAACTATAGGAATCTTTTTTTTATTCTTTTTTACTGAAGTATAGTTGCTGTACCATGTTATATAAGTTACAGGTGTACAATACAGTGATTCACAAATTTTAAAGGTTATATATACTCTATTTATAGTTATTATAAAATATTGGCTATATTCCCCATGTTGCCCAATATATCCTTGTAGCTTATTTTATACGTAATAGTTTGTACCTCTCAATTTCCTACCTCTATATTGCCCCTCCCCCTTCCCTCTCCCCACTGGTAACCACTAGTTTGTTCTCTGTATCTGTGACTCTTCTTTTTTGTTACAGTCACTAGTTTGTTGTATTTTTTAGATTCAATATATGAGTGATAACATACAGTATTTATCTTTTTCTGTCTGACATTTTACTTAGCATAATGCCCTCCAAGTCCATCCATGTTTTTGCAAATAGCAAATTTTCATTTTTTTTAATGGCTGAGTAGTATTCCATTGTGTGTATATATTTTATGTATAAAATGTGTATATATTTTGTGTATATATATATATATATAATATATCTATATACACACACACACACACACACACACACACACATATATATATACCACGTCTTCTTTATTCATTTACCTGTTGATGGACACTTAGATTGCTTCCATGTTGGCTCTTGTAAATAATGCTGCTATGAACATTGGGGTGCCTGTATCTTTTCAAATAGGTGTTTTTGGGTTTTTTGGCTATATACCCAAGAGTGGAATTGCTGGGTCATATGGTAGTTCTATTTTTAGTTTTTTGAGAAGCCTCTATACTGTTTTCCACAGTGGCTGCACCAATTTACATGCCCACCAACAGTGCAAAGGATTGTCTTTCTCCACATCCTCACCAACGTTTGTTATTTGTGTTCTTTTTGATGATAGCCATTCTGACAGGCATAAGGTGATACCTCATTGTGGTTTTGATTTGCATTTCCCTGATGATTAGCAATGTTGGGCATATTTCATGTGCCTGTTGGCCATCTGCATTTCCTCTCTGGAAAAATATCTATTTGGTTCTTCTGCCCATTTCTTAATTGGGTTGTTTGCTTTTGATGTTGGGTTGTATGAGCTGTTTATATATGTTGGATGTTAATCCCTTATTGGTTATATCATTTGCAAATATTTACTCCCATTCAGTAGGTTGTCTTTTTGTTTTGTTGATGGTTCCCTTTGCTGTTCAAAACCTTTTAAGTTTAATTAGATCCCATTTGTTTATTTTTGCTTTTATTTCCTTTGTTTTAGGAGACAGATCCAAAAAAATACTTCTGTGATTTATGTCAAAGAATGTTCTGCCTATGTTTTCCTCAAGGAGTTTTATGGTATCTTACATTTAGGTCTGTAATCCATTTTGCGTTTATTTTTGTGTATGGTGTTAGGGAGTGTTCTAATTTCATTCTTTTACATGTAGCTGTCCACTTATTGAAGAGACTGTTTTTTCTTCACTGTATATTCTTGCCTCCTTTGTCATATATTAATTGACAGTAAGTGTGTGGGTTTATTTCTGGGCTCTCTATTCTGTTCCATTGATCTATATGTCTGTTTTTGTGCCAGTACCATACTGTTTTGATTACTGTAGTTTTGTAGTATAGTCTGAAGTCAGGATGCATGATACTTTCAATTCTTCTTTCTCAAGGTTGTTTTGGCTTTTTGAGGCCTTTTGTGTGTCCATACAAATTTTAAAATTATTTTTTCTAGTTCTGTGAAAAATGCCATTGGTATTTTGATGGGGATTGTATTGAATCTGTAGATTGCCTTGGGTAGTATTGTCATTTTAACAATATTAATTCTTCTAATCCAAAAATACGGTATATCTTTCCAGCTGTTTGTGTTGTCTTCAATTTCTTTCATCGGCGTCTTATAGTTTTCTGAGTATAGGTCTTTTACCTCCTTAGGTAGGTTTATTCTGAGGTATTTTATTCCTTTTGATGCAAACCATAAGAGTAAAATTGTATTTGACTCTTAGTTAAATACAATTTGTGTACCTGTTAGTACCTTTCCCCCACCCTGTCTGTTCTTCACAGTGTCTGCTTTCCAGTTAATCCATAGGAGTGGGAGGCAGTGAGGGGTAAGGGTAGAGGATATCTTCTTTTCATAATTCTGGGTAATAAAAGTAGTTATAATTTCCTGTTTTAGTCTGCATTTAGTGTCCCTTAGTCAAAATGGCTTCATTAATATGCTTGAGTCAAGATTCATTTGCTTAAGTTCATCATTTCCACCCCTTATCTGTCACCTCCGCAAGGCCGCCAGCTCCTAGTCTCTCTAATTCATTGCTTTTCTAAGATTTTAGGTTCTTGGGAAGATTGTGATCCTAAATCAGTTGATGCTGTTTTGTACAGAAGTCTGTTTTGTGTCAGTGGACAGTTTTACTTATTGACTGTTATTTAATAATGGGGAAATGAGAGAAGAAAAAAGAGACTGTACTCTCCCAAGGTTAAAAGGCATGATGAAAAGTCGCAGTTCTGGAGCTTTAGAGCCTGTTTGTTTTTTTCCTTTGGTGTTCAGAAAAATCCTTATCTGAAATGTTAGTCATACTGGTGACTTTGTTTCAAAGAGAGACACAGAGAGAAACAATTGATTAAATCAAATAAATCTTAGCCTACAAATGCTGAAATACCATGGGTATGAATTTAAAGCTCATAGAGCAAAGTGATTCAGTTATACCCATACAAGCATCCATTCTTTTTCAAATTGTTTTCCCATTTAAGTTATTACAGAATATTGAGCTGAGTTCTCTGGGCTATACAGTAGGTCCTTGTTGGTTGTCTATTTTAAATATAGTAGCGTGTACATGTCACTTTGCCATATACCTGTAACTAACACATCATCGTTAATCAACTATACTCCAATACAAAATAAAAATATTAAAAAACTAAAGTTGATAGAGCCTCCATTCTGCTGAGTTGGTGGGATATTCAGGGCTCCATGTGTTTGCTACCAATTCGAGATCTTCAAGACCTTCTGTGACAACAAGGTAGGTCACTGGTCATTGGTCCTCTTGGTGTCATTTAGAGTACCATTATTAAAAAAAAAAAAAAAGTACCATTATTAGAGTCTGCATTCCTTTGAGTCTGGAGACTTTCCAGCTCCCAGGTCTTAATGGAAGAGTGTAGCTCTTTGGAAGGTCTAAACACCAGTGTGCTTAGGACAGAGCCTTCCTGGGAGAACCATGTACCGAATACAACTACTTGTTCTAATGTCTTTATCTTCTCTCTCTCCCCCTCCTCTTCCTCCTCTTTCTCTTTCCTTCTCCTCTCTCTCTTTCCTTCTCCGCTCTCTCTTTCCTCCTCCTCCTTCTCTCTCTGTCATTTTTCTCCCTTATACTCTTTCACTCCTTTTGTCCCTGGAAATACTCAGCTTCTACTTGAATGCTGAAAATTCCTGTGCCAAGAAAATACTACAGGTCTACTCTCCTGCTTGGTGTAAAAGAGCAGAGAAAAACAAACAAGAAAATCCCCACAAATTTGTCTCTCAAAAATTATCTTGCTGTAGTTTCTTAGAAAGAGAAGGAAAAGGCTGGGATACCCCTGCAATTCTTTTTTTTTTTCTTTTTTATTGAAGTATAGTTGATTTAAATGTTGAGTTAGTTTCAGGTGTACAGCAAGGTGATTCAGATATAGATATATATATAGCTATAGATATAGATATAGATATACACACACACACATATATGTCTATTATTTTTCAGATTCTTTTCCATTATAAGTTATTACCTATAATATAACTATAGTCAATAATATAGTTATTGAAGATATTGAATATGGTTCCCTGTGCTTTACAGTAGGTCCTTGTTCATCTATTTTATTTATAGTAGTGTGTACCTGTTAATCCCAAACTCCTAATTTATCCCTACCCCACACCCCGCTATCCCCTTTAGTAACCATAAGTTTGTTTTCTATGTCTGTGAGTCTGTTTCTCTTTTGTAAATAAGTTCACTTGCATCTTTTTTTTTTTTTTTTTTTTTTTTTTTAGATTCCACATATAAGTGGTATATTTGTCCTCTCTGTCTGACTTACTTCACTTAGTATGAGCATCTCCAGGTCCATACACGTTGCTGCAAATGCTATTATTTCATCCTTTTTTTTATGGCTGAGTAATATTATTGGAGTGCTGAGATTGCTTATACCAGATGAGGGAGGATTCTAGGAAAACTGCTACGTATCTGGCTTGGGCAAGAAGTGTTGTCATTTAGTGAGTTAGGTAGCATGACAGAATGACTAAGTTTGAGTGAATATGATGAGAGTTGGGGCATGCTGAATCTATAATGCCTGAGGAACATTTTTATGCTTTGTCCATCACAGAGGTGAGTAGGAAACAGTAGAGGGTAGAGAAAAACTAAAAGAACCTAACTGTGTTTATGGTATCTAAGTCCAAAAATGTGGTTTGTATCATCCAAAGACAGCATGAGAACTTCCCTCTGAATTTACCAGGATAAATGTATTATAATTGCATTTCACCTATAATCTAGTTTTACAATAGATAATGTTAATCTGCTGGTCATTCATTCAACCATTCTTACATTCAGAAAATATTTACTGAATAACTATTACATGCCAGCCACTGTTCTGGGCATTAGGGATAAATCAACAAATGGAACAGATAAAGAAAACCCCTGCTCTAATGAAGTATGTATTCTGGTTGGGATGACAAAATAGATAAGTAAAATATACAGTATATCAGATATGGATAAGTAATGGAGGATAATAAATAGTGCTAAGGTGAGTAGAGATTGCCATTTTAAAGAGACTGTTCATGTAAGGTCTCACTGAAAAGGTTACACTGGAGCAAACAACTAAGGAGCAAATACCTAAAGGCAGGAAGTTTTGTGGACCTAGTAAGGAAGACTGTACCAAGTAGTGGGAATGGTAAGTGCAAAGGCCCTGCGGCATGAGCATGGCTGGTAGGTTTGAAAAACAAGTTGGCCAATGTGGCTGGAAGGATACAGGTAGAGGGGAGAGGACTAGGGGATAAAGGGAGTTGGCTTAAAATGACATACAGCTTTGTAGGTCCTTGCAAATTCTTTGGCTTTTCTTTTGATTGAGATGGGAAGACACTGGATGTGTTTGAATTAGAGAAGTGACATGATCTGATAGCAGCATTCTGACCACATGTGTAGAGAATGGACTTAAGCTGGGCAAGGGTGAAAGCTGGCCAAGCAGATAGATGCTATTGAAATAATCCAAGCAGGAAGTGATTGAGTAATCATAGTAGCAGTGTGGGAGGTGACAAGTGTTTGGATTCCAGATAAATTTTGAGGCTGGAGACAATAGGATTTGCCATTGGATTGGATACTGGATGCAAGAGAAAAAGACATCTGACCTTAACGCTAGAAAGATATAGTTACTGTTACATGAGTTGTGGGAAATGGCAGGAGTAGTGTTTTGGGTCATGGGTGGAGATCAGTATTTATTTTGAACATGTTAAGTTTGATTTAACTATTAGGTATCATATGGTCTGGACATTTAAATCCATGAATACTGGGTGAGACCATCAGTTCAGCTACAAAGGGGAACAGAAATGGACTAAGGCTAGCGGGAGATATGAGGTCAAGAGAAGGATATTTTTAAAAACATACTAGGAATAGAAGTATGTTTGTCTGCTGATTAGAAAAATTTTCTATGTAGAGAAAGTTTGGTGGTGTAAGATCTTTGATTTAAGCTATTAGATCTCAGAACCAGACTGTCAATGTGTATTTATAGAGTTTTATGGAAAGAAATTTAGTGGATAAAAAATTGGGATACAGTCCATTTCTTTCACAAACATACTACTAAAGGGATTAAAACATGTTTATTTAATAATATGAATAATATTTTAATCTGGCACATGATATATGCCAAAGGATTGACTCAAAGTCATATAGTAATCACGGATGGTTTCATGAAGGATATGCATTTGAGAAGGTCCATGAAGTTTGTGTAGGATTTGGATAGACTGGGATGGGGGTAAGAACATAAGACCAGGGGATGTCAGAGCACCAGAAAAGAAATGGCATAATATGAGACATCTTAGAAGGGAAAAAGTTCATATAGGGGACAAGGGGATAATAAGTCAGGAGGGGCATGTTTTTTCTAGAGTTTTTGGAGTATATAATTTAATGACCTTCAGGAAAGGAAGGTGTCTCAAGTGACTCACATATTTCTGGCTTGGGCCAGATTTTTTCTGAAACAAGTTAAAAATGTATTATGGGACTTAAAGATTAAATAGAATTTTATTTTAATATCAAATTTATGGCCAGATATATGGCATGCTAATTTTTCAAATTATCTATAAGAGATTTTCAAATATTGCTAACTTCTCCCAAAAGTTAGTAAGTCCTAGAGAATTTATGAACTCCAGAGGCAAGGGTGTATAAAATAAGACAGCCAGTGTTAATTTTTGACCTCAAAAGGATTTTTAGAAATAAGAAGAGTTACATGGAAAGCAAGTTCATGTATGACATTTATTATTTTGGGAGGGAAACGTTCTTTGCGGCTAAAGGAAGAGATTAATTACAAAAAAACCCCTCCAGACACTAAGTTAGGAAGATGACTCTTCTCTTTCATATTGCCATCACTGTTATTCTACCTACATGATCATTAATTGCAAGTCTGACACATGCAGGTACAGAGGAAGTTCAACCTGTCAGGCACACAAACCAATGTGCTCAAAGGAAAAACAGTGGAAGGAATGAGTGGAGATGCAAAGGAGAAAACGTGGCTGAGATCTATAATGTAATGCAGGTCTCATTCCTCATCTTTTAAAATTGTAGTTCAATTGCCACATTTAAAATCAGTTAGGAATTTCATAAGCCCTAGCTAGTTATCTTCAATTGGTAGAAAGATTGTGCCCTATCTTGGTAAGAAGTAGAAACTGTAGAATTGTCAAATACAAAATGTCTACAGGAGGCAGACAGGGAATATCAACCAAGAAGTCAGGTGGGAGCAGGTCTGAAGGAGAAACTGCTACCCCACTACAGTTGATTGTTGCCAAGTAGGAACCAGGTCAGTGCTGTCAGTTTCATTTTAACATGAAAGCAAGAAATCTGAACTTTGAAATGGGAAATATCCCAATTAAAGAAGAAGTAGCACGTAAAAAATCACTGTGTGAGGAAGGCAAAACGTCTCTGGGCCACACTCAGTCTTCCAGTAGTTGGCTCGTTGTCACAGTCACTACTGATAGAGGAAATGCGCGTGTGGTCACCATCTTATCCTGACCTATACCTGGATAAGGGCTCCTAAAGCTTCCCATATGTTCTTGCCAAAAACTCAATTCTCAAGATGAATTTAAGGATTTGTTCACTTCCCATCTTTTGTTTGTTTTTCATTTAATTTGTTTTCATATTGGCTCTACACGTGATAATGAATATTTTACTAACAAATTATAACACAGTGTTGCCAAAGAAAGAATAGATGG
The DNA here is from genome assembly GCF_028021215.1 of Eschrichtius robustus. Taxonomy (NCBI): domain Eukaryota; kingdom Metazoa; phylum Chordata; class Mammalia; order Artiodactyla; family Eschrichtiidae; genus Eschrichtius; species Eschrichtius robustus. The sequence goes on along the minus strand of NC_090831.1, from coordinate 49,330,883 downwards.
TAAAACAAAAAAGTTGTAAAAGATTTTAATAGCACATCTTCATGCTTCATGTAACATTGAAGTTTACCAAGGTAGCATAAATATTTCTAATTTTGAAAACATAGTTAAATTATTATTATTTTTTATTTGTTGTGTCAATTTGAAAGCATGTTGAAGCACAACTTAGCCATCTCTCCAGGTGCCTAAATTAAGAAACTACATGAGCTCTAAAATCAAATACATAGCATCTACAGTTCCATCATTCCTTCTCCTTTCATGCTTCATTATTTTCATTATGTCAAATTTATTTCATTCATTATCTCAAATTTTGATGTGCATATGAATCACCTGGGGATTTTGCTAAAGTGCAGATTCTGATTCAGTAGGTCTGGAGTCAGGCTTGAGAGTCTGTTTTTCCACAAGCTCTTAGACGGAACTGATGTAGAAGGTCCAAGGACCACACTTTGCCCAGAAAGATCACAGACAGTTGTTACAATCTCTGGCTCAAGGATCCGGTGGATATCTCTTACTACTCAGGGTTTTGTTTAATTTTACTCTTTTTTAGTTTCCTTTCCCATTCTTCTCATAAGCTACTCCAATCTTGAGCTACATTTCACTAGCTCCCCTGAAACAACCTTAAATCTCAGCATCTGACTTCCTCTCTCCCAGAAAGAGCAGAAATTTTTAGAAGTCTAGGGTGAAAGTACCTTCCTCCAGATAAGACCTTCATGTACTTTTGCCTTCCACCTAGTGGTACTTACAGGCCACTTTAATATTGGAAACATAAAATTTGAGACTTGAGTTTTCCTACGTAACTTAAGCAATTGAAGAGAAGTGATTCCCCTTCTAGTTCACCTTGCCCTGTAGCACTTTGGTGTTCCAGCTTATTGGGAGGATCTCATGTCAGTCTCTTCACCATTTGCAGACTCTGGGCTTTTATTTCAGTCTTCATCACTCTACAAGGCTGTTGAAAGGAAAGTTGACAGTTTTCTGAATCAGCAAATGCTCTCAGCACAAAAGCAGCTTACAGGTTTCTACGTCACTTCAGTTTGGGACTGGTAATACTTCGCTGTATTATCAGCTCTGTGATGCATCTTAACCTTCTTCTAAACGTATTTTGACCAACTCGGTTTTATTCAACAGGAGGACTTGTCCAAATAAGCTGGCTTGCCATTTTTGAAAATAAGCAATCTGTAAATACTTTTAAAAGTATCTGTTTCCCCCACTACATTATACACTTTTTAAGCACAGAAACCAGGAAACCTGATTTGAATCCTTTGTATCACACTATATTTCTAGCATCAGCACATAGTACGTTCTCAAACTGGTTGCTGAATGAAGGCAGCCTGCCCCACTGAGCAAAGCCAGGACGTCATCACTAGCCATTAAGGCAGGCAAGCAGGAAAGAGATGATTCCAAGATGGACTTCTTGGACACCTAAAGCAAATTGATGGGCTGCAAGGTATGACCTTGTTTCTGGTGCCAGATAGTTCAACTTTTTTCAGGATGCATTTGAGAATGGAATGACACACACAAAATGACTAGAAAGAAACTATATTTTTCTCTTCAGAAGGAGCCTTTACTTGTGGAAAATCTCTCTAGCAGTTTCTGTTTGAGTCTTTTACTATCTATTATTAAAAATAGCCACCATTTCCTGCCAACAATGGCAAAGAAATCAATAAAAGACGATGATTATCTTGGAGTGTGGTTTATTAGATTGATACAATTACTTTTTTTCTTTGAAGAGCTCAAATTTTGAATTTGTGATTGGTATGTCTTTGGTCTTATGAGATGGATGATGATAATAAAATGTGTGAAAAATTAAACTTCTCTAGTGGCAAATATAAATGATTCAAGAGTTAAGCTGGAGACTGGCTCATTGATTCATTTCTGCAGTTTAACCCTTTGTAAAACAGACATGTGATGGTTATTGCAGTATTGTATGGCTGTCGAGTTTCAAAACCTGAAGACTCCTCGCTAAGTAATGCATTTAATGTCTGTTGGTTTGAGCACTGTGTGCACTTGATACTGATAGGAGTGCAAGAGAAACAAAAACACTTTTGATTCATTCTAAGAGCTCAGTTCTGAAACAGTTAATCAATAAAGCAAGAACATATGTAAATAAATGTCAAATGGATAATAAGATTTTCAAATAACAATGGAGAACAATAGCAGCTTCAGAATAGGAAAAGGTCTTATTATGGTAAATGGGCCTTGAGCTTGGCCTCGAGAAATGCATAGATGGATAGAGGCGGGGGGGGGGGGGGGGGGGGGACAATTTTGCCAGATTAAGAAAGAACAAAAGCAATTCAAAAATACGAATGCCACCTCCTTCCTCAAGATTCTGATTTAATTTGCCTGAGATGAGGCCTAGCTATTGATCTTTCTCAAAATGTCTATGTAAGATCCTCTCAGGGTTGTGAACCATTGTTGTATGAATAATTTGTAATTTTTTCCAATTACTCTTTACATATCCCTATTGAAATTTATCTCTTCTTTTTCTGCTTGCATACAGACAAGAGCAAAACTTTCCAAAGTTTTCTCCCATTAGTTTGGAATGAGCACATGGGAAAATTATGGGGCTCTCTGCAAACCATAATAAACCTTGTATGCATGTGATATCTTACTGCATACATATGTGTGTATATATATATATTTTTAGAGATAGTAGTGTTCTATTTAGAAGTTTTAGACAGTTTAGCAATATGCAGAGGTCATGTTTCACAAGGTTTCACCAGAGGTACATCACTCAAGTTTTACAAATGTATCCAAATCAATAATGACAAATTCCCTTAATTTAATCATGTAATAAAAAATAATCAACTTCCTTATTTTTTGTTTTACTTAATCTGGAAGTTATAACTGGAAAAATAATGAACCTTAGCATGTTTACTAAGCAGATTCACCTATTTATGTATCATATTCCACTAATTGCAAGGTATTTCTATATACAAATACAAAGGAAATTATGAAATTCTTTACCACTACACATGGATTTGGAAAAAAATTATACAATAAAAAAATAGTATTTTATTATATTATACAGTATAAATTATTGTATAATAATATAATAAAATTATACAATAATTTTATACAGTAATTATACAATAGCTATTGTATAGTGCCTATATTTTTAATGTTTATCAGCTTGGATATAAAGCTTTGCATCTCTTTCTGTGCCACCCCTCACCTCTCAAAGAATCCATGTACAAATGCCTTGGTAATGTGGACTTTCCTGTAATTTACATGTGAGAGACAAAGCTAGTACAGTGAGAACATTTCCATTCCCCCTTTCAACAGAATAAGTGGCATCGGGTCCCCTCCTTCCCTTACACGTTTCTCTACTTTTGTCTTCCGGTGGATGCTCCTCAACCAACTCAAATTGCTCTCTCTTTATTCTGCAGAGCAATTCACATAAGCCCTATCTTCTCTTCCAAAATGTCTGAACTCCAGTCTATCATCCGGCTAGGTAAAACTAAGTATCCTCTAGTTGATGTGATCCTGAATCCTTTAAAAGTTAATGTGAATATTAATAGGTCTTCCTGGATATATATTAAAGGCACGGTTATAAAATGCATAGTTTATGTATCATATTAACTTCATAAAATCCTAAAAATATTTTTGAACCTCTCACCCCAAGTGTTTCATCTAGGAGTCTGTACATCTGTCATCTAGCCACTGTCTTGAGTGGGACCTTGAGGGTCCTCCTCTCCCACCAGTTTCTCAAATTGGTCTCCCTCAGAAAAATTCTCATGAATAAGTTTTCCACTTTTTTCATATAACTTTATATTTGGACAGCATTATGTAGTTCAAAAATCTTCCCATATATTTTATTGTTTTAGCCTTTCACAGCACAAGCATGTAAGTATTTGGTATAGTTGGGCTCTTTCCCATTGATAGTTTAGAAGGGTGGTATTTGAAAATTTTGAACAAATAGCTCAAGTCCAACTGGACAGTAAATGTGAAAAAAGTCACTAGAATTCAAAGAGTGAAAAGGGAACTTTGAGAGATTATACATAATGTATAAAAACTGGATGATCAGTTAAGTACTTTAAATAACATCCCCAAAACGTAGTGACTTAAGATAATAATTATTATAATAACTGTTATCATTTTGTCTTATGATGCTTGGGTTGATTGGGCAGTTTTGCTGGTTTCAGCTGGTTCACTGAGGTGACTGTAGCTGGCAGGGTGATCCAGCGGACTCGTTAAGACCTCAGATGAGATCGCTGGAGGCTGCGGCAGCTGGGCTCCTCTCTTCATGGAGTCTGGGCTATTCTGAGCACAGAGGTCTCCTGGTATGAAGAGGGCCAGATTGGAAGGCTAACCTGGGAAGTTACATGCCACTCCCACCACATTCTTTTGGTAAAAATAAGGCAGGGGTTCATTTCCAGTCACAGGGGGAGGAAACAGACCCTATCTCTGATGGGAAGTGTGGCAGTCCCACTGTAAAGGGCTGTGAATACATGGACATGTGATTCATTGAGGACCAGTATGGCAACAATCTATCACAGCTGTCCTACTATGCATCCCAGTTTACAAGCCCATTCACATCTTTTTCTCATATTTCATTATCACAAGAACCCTGAGAGGTAATATACAATCTTCTCTATTTTCACAATAGAGAAAAGAACCTCAAGTTCTGGAAAAGTCAATGACTTACTAACCCCAAAGTAGGTGTAAGATGGCAAAGCAAGGATTTAAAGTAACACATTGCCATTCCAAAAATCATGAAGTAAAGACAGGCACACTCATCCAGGTTTTCCAAAGAGTAGTCTCTGAATTCTAAAAGCCTATTTATAAAATGGGTGAATAAATAATGCTGAATAATCTGTTATAACCTCATGACTTATTAATAATTTTCAGTTTACAAAGTAATACTGTAAAGTGACATAGAAACTAATTTTATTCTTAATATTTTACATATTTTATGTCTATAGGAACATATTTTTTTCAGTAACATTTATTTTTATTTTTTAAATTTTTATTGGAGTATAGTTGATTTACAATGTTGTGTTAGTTTCTGCTGTACAGCAAAGTGAATCAGTTATACATACACATATATCCACTCTTTTTTAGATTTTTTTCCCATGTAGGTCATCACAGAATATTGAGTAGAGTTCCCTGTGCTATACAGTAAGTCCTTATTAGTTATCTATTTTATATATAGTAGCGTATATATGTCAATCCCAATCTCCCAATTTATCCCCCCCACCTTTTCCCCCTGGTAACCATAAGTTTGTTTCCTACATCTGTGACTCTATTTCTGTTTTGTAAATAAGTTCATTTGTACCTTTTTTTTAGATTCCACATAGAAACGATATGATATTTGTCTGACTTACTTCACTTAGTATGATCATCTCTGGGTCCATCCATGTTGCTGCAAATGGCATTATTTCATTCTTTTTTATGGCTGAGTAATATTCCATTGTGTATATGTACCACATTTTCTTTATCCATTCCTCTGTCGATGGACATTTAGGTTGCTTCCATATCTTGGCTATTGTAAATAGTGCTGCTATGAACACTGGGGTGCACATATCCTTTTGGATTATGGTTTTATCCAGATATATGCCCAGGAGTGGGATTGTTGGATCATATGGTAGTTCTATTGTAGTTTTTTAAGGAACCTCCATACTGTTCTCCATGGTGGTTGTACTAATTTACATTCCCATGAACAGTGTAGGAGGGTTCCCTTTTCTCCACACCTATATGAACATATTTTAATACAAGCAACTTTCTCTTTTATTTTAAATTACAGATTTAGTTTGGGAAAAAGTATAAAGGGAAGGAAACTGCCTGATATTCCAGATGTCAGAATTCAAAAATGTATTTATCAAACTTTTCTCTAAAAGACTTTTCATGTTTTTTTTCCTCTCAAAATTGAGCAGCCAGTTCATAATCAACTGTACTCTCACTTGAATTTTCTTCACTCTAGCTGCAAATCTCATTTTAAAGCAGAGCTCACAAAAATGACTGAGGAGCAATTGAGAAACAGCTGAACCACAGCAAAAATGAGGTTGGACCTTAAGCCACTGCAGGTGCCTCCTCCACTAAATTAACAATCCTCTCTTGCCTTCTGTTAGAGAGGGAACATTAAAAAAAGATATGTGTCTATATAAAAATATTGTCATGTTCACTATACTTATACAAACACGAATATATACATCCACACATACACTAGGAATGCATGGACTTTTAAATACAGAAAGTATAAGAATTGTTTGAGTTTTAGCACTCATCACATCATATGAATTCACTGTTAGGATATATACTGCATCATTTTCTTCAGCTTCTTCAGAGGCATTTGTTACAAAAAGATGTTCACATTTTGATTCCCTAGCTGAACGGGTTGTGCTATTTTTGCTGTTAAAAAAAATGATTAGTAATAATTACTAGTGCTGTTTCACCATTACAAAAAACCTACAAATTCATTTTGGAAAATTTGGAAAATATAGAAAATTCTAAAGAAAAAGGAAGATTACCTATGGTCTTGCCATTAAATATATATGGATTTTGTTCATTGTCTTGTTTCCTCTTTTAGTTTTTCTATGCATTTTAGTGGTTTCATTTTTTTGCACATTTGAGTATATAACTTTATGAAAATTCACCGCATGTATACTTTGAGAAATTTTCCCAATGTTATAATGAACTCTTTAAAAGCATTATTTTAAATAAATATCTTCATAAAATACTATCATCTAGTTGTACCAGATTTTACTTCTCTGTTTGAGGAGTAATGACTGTTTTACAGTATTGCTGTTGTAAATAATAGTGCAGTGAACTTTTTTTCACAAAATCATTTTTGTAACTCAAATGATCTCTTCAGGACTGGTTTCCGAAAGGGTATCACAGGTTATGAATCTTTTTAAGGCTCTTGATAAGTACTGTGAAATTATTTTCCAGAAAGGTTGAATCTGTTTTTACTCTTGAATTTAGCTTACAAAACACTCACTAGCATTATTATAAAGGTCTTAATAGGGACATAATAGGCATTTAATAAATAATTAAGTATTCACATTATGCCTGCTGGAGTTTAATAAACATATGCTATTATTTTAATTAAATAGGCTACATTAAATTATATGAAGTTTATTTAATTGTAGGTTTTTAAAAACTAGTGAGACTACACATTTTTCTATATTTGATGAAGACTATTCTAACTTCAATTCTTGCAGTCCTTAATTTATTCAAGTATTGCACATATGACCACATATGAGGTGGTCTGTTTGATTTTATCCCCGTTGAATGGTATCTGTAAGGACTTGGGTAGACGGGGCCACCCCATTCCAAGGAATCATGACCTAGTTATGTTTAGTTGTTAACTAACACATTTAGATTGGTTCTAATCTACCGAAATAGAAGCCACCTGGGAAAGTGAGACAAGAATTAAAAGAAAAAAGGTCTGGTTTTCTGGAGTTGAGAAATCATGTTAGAAAGACATAACAGTATATGAGTGGAGGTTTTCAGAAATTGGTTCATTTCATGACCTACCTATCAAGCTGAGTGAATGGGAGCTGAACTATCAGCTTGTTAAGTTAAATTGAAATTCAAATAAATGATCATTAACTATATAATGAATCATTAACTATATAATGAAATCTAAAGCAATAAAGATTTTGAATCTAGTACCATTAGTTAATTTGCAGAATGAAAGTAATTATGATAGTTTTCTGAGTAAACACAGAGAAACTCCATAAAGTTATCCTAGCCTTTAACTTCTCATCCTCATCCCCTTAGAATTCTGAGAATTCACACAAAAGGAATGCACCTGGACTCTGCTCTAGCATTTCTCTTTAAGTCAGAAACACCTCCCCAGTACAAGCAACTAAGCCCAAATAAAGGATCAAAAAAAGAAATGTTACTTCAAACTCAATAGTTATAAAGGTTCCAAAGGCAAAATCCTTTAAAAACAAGAGTCAACAAGCAATAAGTTTCCCAGTGTCGCCATCACATCTCTTGTTTTCACAGTTCATTTACTCTTCCCACCACACGTTCCATTTTCGTCTTTTCTGATGATGTTTGCTCCTGGGAGACAGGAGGGAAGGAGAAAGTAAATGCACATATTTGCACAATGGGTTATAACATTCCCAGTTTACGAATTACTGCTTTTTGTTAAGCCTATCAACATTACTTTGCATATTGACTATCACTTTTTATTTCTTACTACTTGACAAGCTCCTTTCCATGTACAATGGCAGAGAATATAGAGTTAACAATGTATTTTCTCAGTTTTGATATTATTCTGAGGCTAGAGTTTGAAAGGGTATTTATCTTACCAGTTTTTTAAGCTTGTGGTTTGTGAATCTGAGTACATCAATATATTTTATTCTCACAAAACTTGAGCATATTATTAGAAAATAGCCAGCATGTGAATCATCTCCTTCCTCACCTTCATCTAGAGTGTTACTTATTCCGAGGGTAGCCTGAGCCATGAAGCAGTTACTCATTTTGTCAGAGTAGGCATTATGATTCAGAATTGTGTACCTAATTATCTACTTTTTTGAAGCAAACTCCTTTCCAGGAAGTATGACAGCAGTGTATTTGCCCCCATATGTGGTCACTGGACTGTCAGGTTGCCTCAGCTTGATTTGTTTGTATGAAGTGTGAGCATTCTCTTCTTTATTTAAATGAACAACTCTTTGCAGTTTTGACTTTAGAAGTCACATCTCAGCATCGTACAAGAGAAAGTTTTTCTAGGAACTCAGCCAGTAATAATAGTTCATCTGCCGACTAGCCATCTTTCAAAACAGTAAATTTAGTACAAACTGTTACAACTGTGCCATTATTTAGTTTTGATACAAGTGTCATGCACAATAACAAACTATTATAATGATTATTACAAAACCTTGGAAACTTACTTTCTGAGCAACTCATTCATTTCTGTTTATTTTTTCGTTCCCAGTTGTTAGCTTTTGATTTTCTTTAATTTCAACAATTGGGACATTAAGTCCACCTTGTTAGGAAGGGTGGATAGCAAAATTGGGGCTGCAGATCCAGGGCTGAACTAAAACACTCCCTTCTAAAGAATGCAGTAGCAAGAAAAGAGTATATGTTGGTGGGTGGGTCTGAAAGAGTGGGTATTAGTTATACCTCTGCCGCTAGCCAGCTGTGTGACTACACAAATTAATTTTTCTTTCTGGGCCCACAGTTGTACAAAAAAGGGTTGAACACACGTCTTAAAAGTTCACACTATTGTAACATTTTAATATTCGACAATCTGGATCTTACTACAGTATCCTATCCGCAATTTCTCCAAATCTTTACTTTTGCGTAGTCCCTTTAGGGAACAACACAGCGGTTAGCACTCAAAAACCTTACCTTCTTACTTATACTGTATCTAAGATTCTAAAATAACTGTTCTGGCAAAATTCTAAATGAAAACGGCCAGTTTTATCTCCTTTGGGGAAATTTGTCCCAAAGGTATCAGGCTTCTCTATTAATCTCCAGTTACCTGAAAACATTCCTAGAATCTTTAAAAATTCTCCCTTAAAAAAAAAGGAAAAGAAAACTACAAATCCCATGAGTCAAAGACGGAATGGAAACAGACACCTCCCCTCAAACCCCCTTCCGGTCCCCTTGAATGTAGTCCGCTAAAACTCGGGTTGAGGCACCCTGAAATATGCCTGAAAGAAACGTCGGCTGTTTCGTTCTGCTTTTTAGCTGTGCTCTCGCTGGGCTCCTTTAAGTCGGTGCTGACAGTGAGGAAGGATACAGAGCGACGCCGAGCGGAACGGGTGCGGGCGCAGGCATCACCTGTTCCAAGAAGGGCATGCGCACTGCGAGGGCGCCGGCGAGGAGGCGGGGCACGGTGGGAGGGGCAGACGGCGCCCGGCTGGCACCGCTCAGATCTGCTTTTCCCCGGCTTGGGGTGCTGAGGCGGCGTCGGGAGTTGTCTTCTGCAAAGGTTGCCTGGCGTTGTCCAACATGGAGGAGGCACTGGCCTCGGTCATCACCTGCAAGAGGGACTAATCTCCGCCTGGTGTTCAGGGACTTCGCCGCTTGCACGCCCTGCGGCGGACCCCGTCTCCGGTTGCTCCTCCGGCCACGGGCTTCCCGGCGGGGAGGCAGCACAAGGAGGGAGCGCGGTGGCTCTGAGTTTCCCTAAGCCATGGGCAACGAGGCGAGCTTGGAAGGGGAAGGGCTCCCCGAAGGGCTGGCGGCGGCAGCAGCGGCGGCCGGAGGAGGGGCTGGCGGGGCGGGGAGCCCCTTGCACACCGTGACTCCGGCCGGCATGGAGGCGGATCTGAGCCAGCTGAGCGAAGAGGAGAGGAGACAGATCGCTGCTGTCATGTCAAGGGCGCAGGGGCTGCCCAAGGGAAGCATTCCTCCGGCCTCTGCGGAGCCTCCTTCTATGCACAGGCACGCACAGCATGATGTATATGTCCGGGCATATATGTACAGCTTCCCGTGCACATATGTGCCAGCACGGCAGTACATATATGTCGCCTCCGTTCATTTTATTCTCCCTAATGGGGTGGTGGTAAAGAGAACATAAGCTTTCTGTTGGGCAGGATAAAAATGATGCATTATAGAGTTTCTGGTGGGATAGTCAAGGGTTGCATTCTTGGAACTGTGATTTTAGGTTGTGATTTCTGGCCTTTTGGAACCTTTTCTGTCTAGGGTGGCGTGGAGAGACGCCCTCCGGTGTTTTACCAATCTGGAAGTCTTCCATTAATACAAAACGGACGTGTCAGGAAATGGAGAGAGCTGGGTGTTTACCTCTTTCTGTTTAAACCTCCTCAGTCATTTCGGGGTCTTTTTCTCTGTGAATGATGTCTAAATATTTCTGTAACAATACCTTTAATTCCCTTGGAGGTGATTTGTCTTTTCTTCCCACCCTACCCCCCAGAGGAGAACAGGAGCTGTTTAGGTAGAAGGTATAGAACAAATACACCTTTTATAACAGTGAGAAATCCTAAAATATGTGTGGCATTAAACAGATGGTTTGGTCACAACAGTGCAGGTGCTGTACGTGTATTTATGAATTAGCATATGCTATTTTTTAAACCACCGCTCTTTTATATGGAAAAGCGTCTTACAGTTTACGGAAGAACATGTGAGTTTGTGTTACCTTCAAATTAGTTTTCAGTACATACTTCTAAAGACAAAACAAATGGCAACTTGGACGGGCAGTTAAGAGCTAATCTATAATATTAACGTATTCATTTCCCCCTCTAGCTCTCTGTGTTCCTCCATCCCAATAAATTAGTTGTTTTCTAATTAGGGTACTAGGAGGGTATAATCACTGTGCCTGCCCTGCCTTTATTATTGTAAACAAACCCTTTAACTTTGCACCCTCGTAGCTTGTTCAGAGACAGAACACTCCTCTGTCCGTGGTCCTGAAACCACTCCTGCTTTATGATAACCTAACAGTTTTCATTAGAGATACTGGAAATAAGAAAGATCTGGATATAGGTGTAGGCTCTTATCCTGTACTTCATAAAATAAAAACACTTAGGAGCTATAATATAAGTATATACATATAATTTTGTCAGGTAACTAATACAGGAGAAATGTAAAATGTTTTGTGGATAGTGGCAATATTTTTCACATAAAATCTTAAATGCGTAAACTGTATCAGTTAAAAACCCTATTTTCTTGAAGGGGAACCAACACTACTAGTAAAAACTAGCTTTTTTATATTGAATATATTTTTCTGTGTTTTTAAACTAGTAATATATTGGGCTATTTCTTTGGTATAAAACCTTTCTTATCTATTCCCTTAAGAGTACAGTTTATGATATGTACTATTTTCTCTACTGTTTAAAACCTGACTTAGAAAAAATTTTGAATGTTCATATACTAGATTTTTCTAGAGTAATAATGAGGTACAATACTTTTATTAACCTTTTAGAAATGTATGCCAACTCTTCTGCAGTTTTTCCTAAGAGGCACAAGCAACAGGTTTAGCATGCTGGTTACAAATACCAAGAAGAGTGTGAGCTTTGATTTCTAAATTTCTTACTTGTATTCAGAGGGTGGCTAAAAAATATTATTTCAGCCTATGAAAGTATGGTGTTTTGTGCAGTATTTGTATCAGATAGCATACTTTTAAAGCTCTCTGTTGATGTTTTTGTTACAGTAGAATTCTTATCAGGAGGTAGTCTGCGGCCTAAACAGTTATTGATGAAAGCTTCATTGAAATGTGTAAACGTGTCTGATTTTGGCAACCTGCTTATATTTTACTGAAAGATTTCTATAAATGTCTTTAATTTTGGAAAGTTATTATCCGCCTATGTGATAACCAAATAGACACATATTAATTTAAGTCTATATAAGAAAGTATATCCAAATCATTTCAAGTTTTAGGAGATTGTGTGGTGCGAATTAGACAGGGTGGGCTTTGACTTTTATTTATTTATTTATTTATTTAAAGAAATAAGGGTTGAGAGCACAGAGACCTTATTAATTTTAACTGACTCATAGCGAATTATATATGCTTCTCAGCCATATGTGCCTCAGTTTCCTTGCCTCTAAATAAGGCAGTAATACTTATCTTACCCATCTTGTAGAGCCATAGTAAGGATTAATTAAAAGTTGACAGGAATATTTTTGCTTGGATTTTAATTTGAAGGAACCCTATACATATAAAGAGTAGTAATATCAATATCAGCAGTGAATGGCACTGGCAATGATGGCTGCAGACAAGTTGTATGTTGAATTATTCACTGTTATGAGTTATTTTGATATATCTGTACTCTTTTACATATGGAGAAGTCAGTGCAATGTACTGGAAATCCTGCCTCCCCTTCCTGCCCACCAGGAGTTAGGATACCAGATTTCTGTGACTAACTAGTTTTATAACCTTGAATTAATTTCTTAGCCTGTTTAGGTCTTAGTATTCTCTGCAATATACAAATGAACGGACATTCCTAAAGTGGCTTATATTTCTATTATAAAATTTTATGACTTAACACTGTCAAGTGTCATTGCTTGTTGTGTTACATTTTAAAATATTTTAGTATTCCAACTGCTTTTATATTCTTAGTCTTGAATGCATGTTTATCTCATTTGCTGCTAAAACATTTTTTTCCTGTTAACCTGTGAAAGAAAAATTCTAATCTGAGGATGACAATAGTAAAATGAAAAGGGAAGTTGTGTAAGAGTTGAGTAGTTAGAAGCTAGAAGTTAGAGCTTACAAATGAAATGCTTCTGGATTTTCGATTCATTGTCAATCCAGGGAAATGCAATTTTATTACGTCTTCTACTCATTGTATTTACACCTACAGATGTGTCATAGGAGAAGAGCTTTACTGAAAAACACTTCTAATTAGTAGAATATTTAGTAACAATTCTGACTGAATCAGTTATTTTCTTTAGCATTCCTTAAGACCTCCACTGCTGGGTAGACACCTCCTCAACTGTTTTTCTTCCTAGAGCAGCAAGCCAAAATGGATATGGAATGTTTCCATTTATATCTCACAAGACCTGTAGAAGAATTTAGAGTGAAAAGGATTCAAGAGACATTAATCTAGAGGGAAACAAAAGCCTGATATGTTCATTCATTTGTTCACTCACTGTTATTCATTCATTCATTGATTCATCAAACATTAATACGCATCTACTAGTTACCAGGTTTGGTTCTAGTGATGAAAAGACGAGTGAAACATATCTCTCCCTAGGAATTCGTAGTCTAGTACACAAGACACATTGCATTTTGGTCATTCTTCTTTTTAACACAACTGTCATACCAAACAAATTCATCAAAAGACATAGTTAGCTAAGACATCTTTATATTTTTGTTTGGTATTAAGTCTGTATCTTCTCTTAATGATTGTCTTTCTATTTTTCACTCCCAGATCTCCATGTTTGACATTTATTTACATAATTATAGCAACTAAAATTAAGTTTAAATTGTAGTCTTTATAGCTGTATGGGTATTTTCTCACAGGGGGATTCTATAATATAATACAACTTAATATTCCTAGGAAGTACATGCAGTTATAATTTCTAATGCAAGCAGCTTCCTTTAACTTTTGGTGTTTATTGTTATCACAAGTATTTGGTATTCACAAAATTTATTTGTTTTGTACATATGTTGGATTAAGTGAAATAATATCACAAAAACAGTGATTAAGTTTAATAGTATTTTCAAGAGAGCACAGTTTAGTTAAGAATAGATTTTTTGGGTACTCGTTTAAATATAGATTTCTTTAATAAAATGCCTAAACACTTATAGGATAGTCCCTAAGCATCTGCCCCTCAAGGGAATGGTAAACTTTATGAACTGAACATGGAACATTTCTAGAATAATGTGATTATCTAAACAGTGGAACTTTTTGAAAATAATCTATTTGGGGTTGTTTACTATGGTTCTTTTGCCTTCATATGGAAGGGAGCACGTAATGAGGCCTATAAGGAAACATTCAAAATTATTTTCCCCAATGGAAATATGTAGCAGTGTGTTTTAAAAGATATTTTAGAACTGTTGGAATCAATTAGGATAAAAATTTTAGTTCCTTATTTAAGTACAGGCTTCAGAGATATGGTAGTATCTAAAGTTTTCGTAACCTTTTTTCCTGGAGGAAATTGCCAGAACTAAGAATTCTGTTTATTCATCTTTTAGTAGAAAAGCATTTTGAGGCATACATTGCCATTTATAGATTATTTTCTTTCTGACCCTTTGCTATTTAGGAGTAATACTTCTGTGTTTCTTCCTACTATGCCTTACATCTTGATCTGTACTCAAATTTCTGTATCATTAGGGGAGGTTTAAAAACTTAATTCATAATAAGTACCAGATGACCTGAAATGAAAAACTTACAGTCTGGTCCATTAGCAGGTAAATTTTATTAAAACAAATTAAAACCTATAGAAATTTATTGTGATCATCTCATATTTTAAGTGCTACTGAATCACTCTGTTTATCTCTTTTTCTTTTAATTAAAAAGAAATCTTTTCCAAAATTAATGTTACATATATCAAACAAAATACTTATAATTTGATTTATCCCATAATTCTAATGCAGCATGTTCTTATTAGTTGCAATTTTATCAGTAAAAAATAGCTTGTTTAAAATTTAACGTACTTGATAAAAGTGTATATGAGAAACAAGTATTTTAATTATTGAGCCATAGTCATTTAAAATTGATGTTTCCAAAACTATTTTAAAAAAATCCATCTTGTGTATTTGTCTATGAGTTAAAAGAAAACTTGCAAATTAATTACTTGTTGCATTTTTAAGTCATTGTCAATAATAATGTCTAATTAACAATGGTAATAGTAAGTGGTGTAGAAAACATTAAGAGATCAATATGTTTTTTCTTCTTCTGAGGAAAGTAACAGCACTTTTCAAAAGTGGGGTCACAACCAGATTGTTGCTATTTGTACATCAGGCTATGTCTCAAGATGCTTTAAGCATCATATTGTTACATTGAGAGATCTCAGATTAAGAATGCTATTGGAAAAATAATTGAATGAAATAACACTGTCCTTCCACAAGAAAGAATTGTTTCTCAGAATTTTCTAATTAAAGTAGGAATTCTTCTATAAAGTTTAATAAGGACAATATTTGATGGATATTACCTTTTTTGACAGATATTCTGTCAGAAATTGAGTAGATGATCAGCTTTTTCAGAGTCCCTGAAAACCTCCTTTACCAGATCCCATGATGTCATGTTGTATGTCTTATGTAGCTAATGTAAATTCTAATATTAAGTAAAAAAAAAACCCCAAAAAACAGTTACAGCAATCTCATTTAAAAATGAATATTTTCACTTCTTGGTGTGCTCATATTTGGGAGGCTAACATTCCTTGACTATAACTTTTGGTTAAAAAGGATACATCCTGTGAGCATAAAAGTACTGGAACATGGCTTTGCATTGATCTGTTGAGTTAATATGTTTAAATAGGTTTTAAGTACGGCTAGATTCTATTAAGTAAATGTAAATTATTTTTATTTTAAATACTTTCTACCTAGATATCTTAATAGTTCATTACTTATAGTAGCAAGTGTGGGGTTTTTTCCCCTTCCTTTTCATTTCCGTGTTGAAAATCTGTACCCATGTAAAGAAAGTAACAAAGACATTAAAAATTTTATGATTACTTATAGGATGCTGCAAAAATGGATTTTAGTTATATTTATACATTCATAATTTTGAAGATGTAAGAAAGTAATAGGTTTTAAATATTATTTTGAGTTGGGATAGTTTCCATTATTTTCACTTCTTTTTGTTTCATTCTTCTAGGAAACAAGAGTTGGATAGTAGTCAATCTCCAAAGCAACCAGGAAAACCGCCGGACCCCGGGCGTCCAGTTCAGCCTGGTCTCAGTAAAAGTAGAACTACAGACACTCTGAGGTCAGAGCAGAAATTGCCTGGAAGGAGTCCTTCCACTATTAGCTTGAAAGAATCGAAATCCAGAACTGATTTTAAGGAAGAGCACAAGTCTAGTATGATGCCTGGCTTCCTCTCAGAGGTTAATCCTTTAAGTGCTGTCTCCTCTGTTGTAAATAAATTCAATCCTTTTGATTTGATATCAGACCCTGATGCCTCCCAGGAAGAAGCCGCCAAGAAACAAAAAATATCTCAGAAGGAACAAGGAAAACCTGAAGGAATCACAAAGCCTCCATCACAACAACAGTCACCCAAGCCAGTTCCTAAGCAGCCAGGACCCATGAGGGCCCTGCTTCAGCAGGACAGTTCTCCCAAATCAGTATCTCCTCAGCAGCCAGAAAAAATTAAATCACAACCTCCAGAAACAGGAAAGCCAACTCAGGGCCTCACCCAGGCTCCTCAGACAGACCAGGCAAAATTGCCACTTCAAAGAGATGCAGCCAGGCCTCAGACTAAACAGACAGATACAGTAAGGGGAGAGTCAGTTAAACCCTCACTGCAAAGCCCATCCAAGCCACCTATTCACCAAGTTAGTCCTGGAAAGCCTCCAGCCCAGCAGCCTGGACCTGGAAAACCTTCCACACCACAGCCTGGGCCTGCAAAGCCCTCAGCTCAGCAACCAGGGCCAACGAAGGCCCTAGCTCAACAGCCAGGGACCCCAAAGCCCCCGGCCCAGCCACCAGGAACAACAAAACCTGCAGCTCAGCCTCCTGGGCCAAAGTCTCCAGCTCAGCCTCCTGGGCCTGCAAAGACTCCAGCTCAGCCACCTGGGCCAGCAAAGCCCACGGCCCAACAGCTGGGGACAACGAAATCCCCGGCTCACCAACCTGGGCCACAGTCTCCAGCTCAGCCACCTGGGCCTGCAAAGACTGCAGCTCAGCAGGTTGGGCCAGCGAAGCCTCAGGTCCAGCAGCCTGGGCCAGGCAAGACTCCAGCTCAACAGCCTGGCCCAGTGAAGCCCCCTCCTCAACAGCCTGGCCCAGCAAAGCCCCCTCCTCAGCAGCCTGGCCCAGCAAAGCCCCCTCCTCAGCAGCCTGGCCCAGCAAAGCACCCTCCTCAGCAGCCTGGCCCAGCAAAGCCCGCTCCTCAGCAGCCTGGCCCAGCAAAGCCCCCTCCTCAGCAGCCTGGCCCAGCAAAGCCCCCTCCTCAGCAGCCTGGCCCAGCAAAGCCCCCTCCTCAACAATCTACAAAACCAGTAAGCCAAACAGGGAAACCACTGCAGCCACAAACTTTTCCATCTGCAGCACAGACTCCAGTACAAGGCCTCCCAAAAACCATCTGTCCTCTTTGCAATACCACTGAACTTCTGTTGCATGTTCCAGAAAAGGCCAATTTTAACACATGCACTGAGTGTCAAACCACTGTTTGTAGCCTCTGTGGTTTTAACCCCAATCCTCACTTAACCGAGGTAAGTGCATTTTCTCGTTATGTTCATGCTCTTAAACCATATCATCATCTTCCACAAATGGTGCTTAGTTTATTGCTGTTAAGATAGGATGGCACTGTTTTTCTCTGGTTCTTTTCTTCTTTCCCTCCTTCCTTCCTACTTTCCTCTTTTTCTTCTCTGCCAAATGTAAATTAGAGTTTTTCAACATTTTCTCCAATAATATTTCTCCAAAATTTGCTACAATTTCTGATAAATTTGGCACATAAAGGAAGTATGAATTGATTGATAGATGCTGAGCTTTTACTCATTGCATTCTATGGGTAAAATCCACACTATTATTACATTATATTAATTTTTACATTAACTTTTAAATTCATATTCCTACCTACCATGATACTCTTGATATGGTATTCTTAAATGGGATCCTATTTATGCTGTGAAAAAAAGTGGACAATGTTTTCAGATTCTAAATACAATTTCGATACGAAATTGAGTACATTCTTTCAAACTGCACATCCCCTTTTCCTGCCAGTGATTTTGCTATACACTGTGAGAGCATGCTTCCCTCATTAGTTGAGAGTCATTCATAACAGCGTAAGTCACTTCAAAAAATGAAGTCATTAGAACAGGTTCAACTTTATGGGTATCTTCTTAGAAGGATCACAGTTTATAACTCCAGGTCTTTGGGTAAGCCTTCCTGGCAGACTGAATCATGAAGAGGCCAGTAGTGACACAAATGAGTTCAAGGTTGTTTACTCTGACTCAGGATAGAAAAGTTATTCTCAACAGGTCAGTTAATGTCAACTCAGTGCTTAAAGGCCCTGAATAAAATAGCATTTTAATAGGTAGAGATTTGGGGACGTTCAGGGGGAAGGGACAGAAAACAAAACTGCAGAACTTAGAAATTCTCTGGAGTTAAGAAATAATACAGTGAAGATGGTGTAATAATATAAAATAAGTGAGAATAAAAGGGCTTAGGGTTTGAAAGAATACATTTTTAAAAGAAATGCAGTAGCCCCTACCCGATGAGAAGGCACAGAGACCATTGAGTCCATCTAGAGAACAGCTGTCAGTGGGCTGTGTGTGCATTATGTGCACATAATGCACAAGAAGGAATGACGGCAGCAGGCAATGAAGGATTATGTCATTTAAATATTCGCGAGAGAGGAGACTTGGGTACCCTTGTTATAAATGAAATCTATGGTCTGATAAAAACAACAGTGATAATTATTGGTAGCTGTTACGTTAGTTTGGATACTTACTGTGATGAAAGTTGAAAATGATGTCCATTTAAAATATGTCAACCTCTGTTTTTTTGCTAAAGTATCTTTTACTCTTTTCACCAAAAGTCATATTGAGTACTTTTAACTTTTTAGATAAGCCATACTTTAATGATAAAATTGCAATTAATAAGAACATTTAAGTTATGGAGGAAATCAGGTTATAAATAGTTGGTTTATGTATTTGTAGCTTTTTTTCATATCTTAAACTTTTTTTTCCACATCCTTTTCTTATCTTTTAATTTTTTTATTGAAGTATAGTTGAGGTATAAAGTTATATAAGTTACAAGTGTACAATAGTGATTCACAATTTTTAAAGGTTATATTCCATTTATAGTTATTATAAAATATTTGCTGTATTCCCCATGTTGTACAATATATCCTTGTGGCATATTTTATACATAATAGTTTTGTACCTCTTAATCCCTTACCCCCATGCTGCCCCTTTCCCCATTTTTCTCCCCAATGGTAACCACTAGTTTGTTCTCTACATTTGTGTGTCTGCTGCTTTTTTGTTATAACCCCTAGTTTCTTGTATTTTTTAGATTCCATGTATAAGTGATATCATACAGTATTTGCCTTTTTCTGTCTGACTTATTTCACTTAGCATAGTGCCCTCCAAGTCCATCCATGTTGTTGCAAATGGCAAAATTTCATTCTTTCTTACAGCTGAGTAATATTCCATATTGTGTGTATATATATATGTGTGTGTGTGTGTGTGTGTATATATGTATATATAAATTCTGATAAAGATGTGTTTCTGCCCATAGTATACCATCTTGATAGGAATGTGTAGTAATAATGACTTCAAACAGTAGATGATCTTTTTGTAAAATGTTTGTCATGTTTTTGTGGCAATTTATAAGGCAGAAACCTGTAGGTGGACCTTCAAGCCATGTATATTATTTGAGTACCTACAATGTGGAAGACATTTTACTACATGTTTGGTAGGATATAAAGATAAGTAAAACATAATGCTGATCTTAACATGATCCAGATGTACTAGGTTAGATCATACACACACAAGGAAATATGTGGTCAAATGATAAAAGCTGTGAGAGACGTGAGCAAACATTATGAACTTCTAAGTAGGAAGTGCCATTTCCAGTGGGTGAGATAAGGAAAGCTTCATGGAGAAAATGGCATTTGTGCTAGGTATATAATGATGGATATTATTTCGACAGATAAAGAACATGAAAGGGGGTAATGATTTAGCCTAAGACCTAGAGCCAGAATAATACAGGGTGTATTTAGGGAACCAGGCATAAATCTAGGTTGCCTGAAGTGGTGGGGAAGAAATGGGCAATGAGATTGGAGAGAAGTTGAAGTCAGATTTAGGTCTTCCACATTTAGTCGGTAGCAGTGAGCATTCTGCTTTATGAAACTTACCTTGTTTAATGTAGTCATACATTCAATCCTTCATTCATTTTACAAATGTGTATCAAGTGCCAAGTTGCGAAACACCATCAAGTACTTTGAAGAATCAAGTATGTGTTAGATATGGAGTCTTCCTTCCACCAGAAAACTGGGGAAATAAAAGTTGTAAATAAGAAAGGAAAAAATAGATATATATGAAAAGTAACTTTGTGTAGGTTTTTACAGTTCACATAGTTCCTTATTATTTGTTTTATCAAAATTAAATTTCCAAATAATTCTATGGTCATGTATTCTGTTTTCTCTTATGGGAAAAAATTGGTGTTCAAGTGGTTACTATGTTAGGATCATCCTGATAGTAAATAACCAGAACCCAAACTAAATCTTCTGATTCCAAATCCATTTACTCGTGGTAAGAAGAGAGAAAGTGCGATGAGGTCAAATGAAGTCATCACTATCTTTGGGGGGTATCACAACTATCTTCATGGAAATAGAAGTATTTGAGCTAGGAATGTGAAGAATGATAAGAATTTGGACACACTTGACAGGAGTTGGGAATGTGGGGGCAGGTAGAGGGTCTCACTGGCTAAAAAAAAAGCATCCCCATTATTAATGAGATGAGCTTGGGCAAGTCATTTACACTTTCTGTAACAGTGATACCATATAAACAATGGAAATAACATGTTCTCTGTTAAACACATTGGGTTTTTAGGAGGATTAGCTGAACATTTGTATGAGAAGGTATTTTTCAATATATGAAGTTCTTTTGAAGTTGTAGTATGTGTCATAGATAATCTTAATATTTTAAACAGAGTTGACTTTGACAGTTTACTCTCAAATTGTTTTCTGCATAGATACAATATCATAAGTTGTTGGGTTCTGAGATAGCAATCAGGGGCCATTTGATCTACAGTACTAATTGTAACATTTCATTTTAATTCTCATTTTTTTCTCTATAAGGAAAAATGTAGTCTTATGGGTCAAATTGTCCAAAAATACTCAGATTGAGTAAACAGTTTTACCATGCAGGACAGCGTCAGAGACTAGACATTCTATACTACTTTAATTTACATGAATTTATTATTTTCAAGTTTGAGTTTATATGCATGTTATTCTCTATATTATTACTTTTACAGCCTATTGGGTAAAAATAAAATAAAAATAAAAATAAAATCCTGGTCTCTTGTATCACTCCTTGAAAAGACCAGGAGAATTTCTCTGATATATTTTTGTTACCAAAGCAGAATTATGACTATATTTGCTTTGAACATCCTGGCTCTTAAATGACTACTAGGTCTGAGGAGAAGGACTGGAGAGGTATCAACACCCAGACACAAGCTTTAGGAAAGGGGAATTTTACTTCCTTAACTAAATTTGCCAGCTCTCTCCTACCTCTGCCCACCTGACACACATATACACACACGTACACATACATATACACGCAAACACACCCATACCTTAGATAGCCCAAATATTTGTGTGAAGGGGATGATGTTTAAATTAACTGTCCTCTCTGGTAGTTGTCAGGATGTGTGCTGTTCAAATAAACCTTAAGAATCCACTGGCTCCAAGCCTAGCCTTTATAGCTGTATCTCTTCTTGCTAAGAGGAGTTTATAGCTGTATCTCTTCTTGCTAGTCCATTAATGGAGTTAATCTCAGCAACACAGGTTCACTCTTTGGGTTTGCTTTCTGACCCAGAAACTGAACATTTGCTTTACAATTAGTAACTACAGTGTTTCTCGTTGTTGTTGATTTACTTTATCTCTTTTGATGTCTAGGCTGGGACCAGGTAGGTTTAAGGAGAGATTTAAAGACATTCCTAATGTGTGATAATTCTCCTGGTTCTTAGGAAATTTTGTAATATATGAAATGACTTGTCATTTTTTAGACTGTTAATAATGAACCAAATGTTAGTGATGAAAGTGGATTTAGGTGGGTGGTTTTTTTTTTTTTTTTTGCTCATATTATTTCGATCATGATGACCCATATATTAATCTTGGCTAAAACTAGATGTTTTATTTAACAAAAACATGGCCATCTCTCAGGAGCTAAAAAATAAAAATAAAAAACAAACACACTTAGACTTCCATATACACTCTCTCAACTTATTAAAGAACAAACAAAAAATGACTGAAATTTTTCAGGTTGGCAAAATGACTTAACTGGCCACCTCTTTTAGGTGGATCAGCCTGCTACTTCTAGTAGGAGAAACTGAGGGGGAAAAATCTGTTAAGAAAAGAGTAGAGATATGCCAAATGTCAGGAGGCTGGAACCTGTGGAGAAAGAAAGCCAGTAAGACATTCCTGGTGATGGAGTAGCAGAAAGAACTTTTAGAAAAAGGAATATTCTCTTTTTAGTTGCTTGCTGTTTTAGCACAAAGGTGATTTGTCACCCCAAATTCTAAGCAGAGACAACAACACAGTTCTTTTTAAAAAGGAGGACTGAGCACATATGCGTTCACGTCCTCTCTAGAGGTCCCAGTTTTAAAAGATTGAAAGTTTAGTAGTTCTGTATACCTCAGTTAAAAAAATAAATGAATAAATAAAAACAATAATAAAAAGTACTCATGAAAAAGAAGTGTAGTAGTTCAAGAAAATGGGAAAGACCACCAATAACATAAATTGGCAGGTTGAAGAATTCCTAGAAGATAGAAAGTAAATGGAAAGGTGGTGACAGAAACAGAGCTAAAGAAACTACTGTCAGGTGGCTTCCTGATGGAGCCTCAGTGAAGCTCTGAGCTTAGCATCCACAAATACAGAAAGCAACAGTGGGTTGTAGGTAGTGATCAAGTAATAAATTACAGAACTACAGGAGCAACAAACAGGACAAGTGGACTCTTTCCTAATCTCCAGTGGAAGACAGTGGGTAGGAAGAGGCTTTATTTTCTTCTGCTTAGGCTACAGCCAAAGAATTCTCCAAATGAAGGGATGAACTGCCTGAGGAAGGGCCCTCGTGAGGAAAGTAGGGCTTTCGAAAGAAAATGAGAAGAAGTAATGCTTCTCTCCCACAACGGAGTGATTTAAAGGAGGAAACAAACGAATAAAACACTAAAGGAGTCAAATTTACTAAATCTGTTACCCTCCTAGTAAAGCTGTCCTTACTTTGGACACTGACCCTCTGCCATCCTACTTCCTCTCATTCAAAGAAGAGGACTAATGGGGAAGCAGAACTGTCCAGAAATACAGAAAAACCTCTGTTGATTACCCATTCTAAATAATGGAGACATTCACTGTAAATGAATGGTTTGAAGAGACTCACTTGACATTTTAGCGATAACACCACATGAAGGACATAGATAAACTAGTGGAAGACAAAACAAAACACCTGACCTCACAGGAAAGAGTCCATTCAGGAAATATAAAGAACTTATAAAATTCTTATTATTCCTGAGAAATACTTAAGAGAGGGTATTTCATCAATAATTAGTACACTCAAATTTCAGTGGGCTGATTGAGGGTAAAAATGGGCCTGGTTGATGTTCTGGAAAAGAAAGACCCAGAATTTTCCCAGCTTGTAGAGCAAATTATTCAGCTATTTAACTGAGCACCTACTATGTTTCAGGCACTGTTCAGGACTGTCCTAGTTGTAAAAGTGAACAAAGTAGCCAAAAATTCTTCCCTCGTGCAACGTGTATTCTAGTAAGAGTGGCAAATAAATAAAACGTATAGTGTGACAGATAGTAATAAGTGTTATGGAGAAAAATGAAGTAGAAGGTTACAGCACAGACCAAGGGAGGGTTGGTGATGTGGTGGTAGGGTCCCCTCACTCCCTGTAGTTGGGGGATTGGAGTCTGGGAGTTGAGGGATGACTCAGGAATCTGGAATTTTTTGTGGTGACTAAAGGTCTAATTTGTATAGTTCTGAGGCTTGGGGGCTCGAGGGGGGCTAAGAAAGGAAAGAGGGGGAACGTACCCAGGAATGTGCACAATTCTGAGATGCCCCTATTTACTCCTTCCTGTGGTGATGTGGAGGCTGGGGAATGAGCATTTTACTCCAGTATAGGGAGATCTTTCTAAACTCTTGTGCATGGAGTTGTAGACATTTTGGGGGTGTGGTTATCTGGAGTTGTGGGGCTTTAAGAGAAATACTAAAAATCATGGAAATTATATCTAAGAGCTCTATTAGGAGTTCCAGAAAGAAATGAATCAAGGCTATGGAGTCAAGCCCTGGAAAAAAGAAAATGTAAGTCTTCAGATTTTGATCCACCAATGGATCAAGCAAGATTAGTAAAACGTCTGATAGATACATCCTGGTGAAATAATCTGATTTCCAAGGGTAAAGAGAAAACTTGGAAGACTTCCACAGAGAAAAAAATTAGCATCTACAAAAAGATGAGAAATCAGGCAGGTGTCAACACAGAAGACAGCAGAGGGACCAATTTCTTTAAATTTCTAGAGGTGGTGATTAGATGAATCCTCTATCCAGGCAAGAGATCAAGAGGGAGTGTGAGGGCAGCTTAAGAATTTTTTTTCACACTTAAGGGTCCATAAAAATCATTGGCACTCTGTAAGTGTATGTATACATGTATAAATGTGTATGTAGGTATGTGTATGTATATATCACAATCACTGTAGGAG
The DNA here is from genome assembly GCF_028021215.1 of Eschrichtius robustus. Taxonomy (NCBI): domain Eukaryota; kingdom Metazoa; phylum Chordata; class Mammalia; order Artiodactyla; family Eschrichtiidae; genus Eschrichtius; species Eschrichtius robustus. Next base: position 49,305,949 of record NC_090831.1, on the reverse strand, counting down.
TTCCTCTATTAAAATGGAAAATGAAAAGAGTGGGGTGGAGTAGCTGATCATGTCCCAGAAATGAAGAAAACTAAAAAGACATTAAGTCATTTTTTTCCAAAATGTGATTGCATAATAGTAGTGGAATGTGAGATGATACTAGATGGTACACAAATCAAACTGAGAAAGTTATACATTATTTAACTGTGTGTTAAAGTATTTAATTAATACATCAAATATAATTTCTTGGATATTGCTTAGGACAATCCTAAAACAGATGATAATATAAGGTTGTTTTTTGAAAAAATATTGCTTTTATAGAAGGAGAAAATACATAATATCTTAAATTTATAAATCAAAACTTATTATTTGATGTTATAATGGCAGCCACTAGAAAAAGTCACAGCAAAAGTTAACACTGATTGATTCTGAAGATGCAAGCGTGGTGCCTGAGAGAGAGGCTTTTACTTTTAATGTCAAACTTCTTTGTGCTATTTTTTTAACCTTGGAAATTCATCTTTTTTTTTTTAGCTTGTTTGTTTTTGTTTTTTAAAGTTTCCTTTGCTTTATTATTATTATTATTATTAAAACATCTTTATTGGAGTATAATTGCTTTACAATGGAGTGTTAGTTTCTGCTGTATAACAAAGTGAATCAGGCATACATATACATATATCCCCATATCTCCTCCCTCTTGCGTCACCTTCCCACCCTCCCTATCCCACCCCTCTATGTGGTCACAAAGCACCAAGCTGATCTCCCTGTGCTATGCGGCTGCTTCCCACTAGCTATCTATTTTAAATTTGGTAGTGTATATGTGTCCATGCCACTCTCTCACTTCGTCCCAGCTTACCCTTCCCCCTCCCCGTGTCCTCAAGTCCGTTCTCTACATCTGCGTCATTACTCCTGTTCTGCCCCTAGGTTCATCAGAACCATTTTTTTTTTTTTCTTTTAGATTCCATATATATGTGTTAGCATGCGGTATTTGGAAATTCATCTTATAATTCACACTTGAGTAATTTAAAAAATTCTCATTCATCACATGATTGATTAAACAATTTATATGATATGAAGGAATGGGTAGAGTCTTGATTTTCACATCTTTAGCTTTGGCATTCTACTTGGTGAAATGCCAAGAATTTTTGCTTCTAGATAACAGTAATGATTTGAAATGCCTTATGCCTGTAATGCCAGATTTGGTCAGTTTTTTCATTTGCTCTTTGTTTGTCACAGGCATGTATACTTTAACTGGCACCATTTTTATATGAACCCAGTAAAGAGAAATAAAGTCCCTTGATTCTAAACATAAAGTTTTTAGAAGACAAAGAATATTCTGGGTTTGTTTTGTTTTTGTTTGTTTGTTTGTTTTGTTATTCTCTAATAATCCTTAGGTATCCTTCATAGTATTTAAAACAAAAATACCCTGAGTATAACAAAATGTATTTATTTATTTAAAATAATTTTCTCATGAATTTAGAGGACTAGAAATAATCATTTAAAAATCCTTATTACTTAAATGTGTTCACGAACGCCATGTTTGTTTAGCTCTCATTTTCCATGAGGTCTAGTTTGCAGCATTTTCCTCTTTACTTGGATGTTGCACATATAAAATAAATATATATTCCTCATGCTCTACCCATAAGTTTAATCATTAGAACCAAAGCTTTTTTCCACTTTCAGCTTTTAAATAACTAGATGTTTCAGGTGTCTTTCTGCATATCCAGCTTTTTATAATGTCTACTAAGTGTTGCTACATATTATTGCAGCTAGTATGATGATCTGTATAGCTTAATAAGAACAGCTGTTCTGCTGTGAAAGCAGATACCCACAACTAACAGAATCATTTATTGGATCAGTAAACTTAATACAGTGATGGGTTAACTTGCTCATTGTTCACATCCCTTGAGAAATCACGCATACCTAACACTCTCCCCTGTTCCATATCTTAATTAGCTTAGATAAAACTGGGCTCTTACTTACAAACATTTCAAAAGTACTACATTGAAGACAAAGATGTAAATAATCTATTAGAAGTTTATATATCTTCCTTAAAGTAATGCTGATATCAAAAGCATCAGTAAGGCATCTAAAGATCTGGGTTGTAGTCCTAGCTCTGCCCTTTACACATAAATACTCTTGCTGATATTCCTCTGAATTCAATTAACAGTAGTTCTAGTTACCTTTGATAAAGAAGCAATAACTTCACTATAAACAATGTTTCTTGCCTGTCTTCTTACTTTACTCTTACTGTAATTCGGTCAGGTCATTTTAATTTTTCTGAGTATTTATTTTCCTTATTTGTGAGACTTGTCATATACTAAAAATTACATTTGGCAGTATAAGTGGAAGTGCTTTGAAACTGACATGAGTAAATATTTGTATTTATTATTAACTGTATAAAAATTCTAATAAATAGGGATGGTGCCATCATTGTTAACTCCGTTTGTCACTGAGAAACCAAGGGTAAGAATTTGCAAGGTCACAGAATTACTTAGCAATGAATCCCATACAAGAAGCTAGATCTAAATTTAGCAACTTTTCTAAATAGGAGAGCACATTGTTTTTAAATCACTTCTAGGTTACAGAAAGAGTGTGTGTGTGTGTGTGTGTGTGTGTGTGTGTGTGTGTGTGTGTGTGAGAGAGAGAGAGAGAGAGAGAGAGAGAAGAGAGAGAGAATTTTACATATTTTTAAAGATATAAGAAATCAACCTTCGTGAGACTCACAGACATAGAGAACATACTTATGATTACCGAAAGGGAAAGGTGGGGAGAGGGATAAATTGAGAATTTGGGGTTAACAGGTGCATACTACTATATATAAAATAGATAAACAACAAGGACCTACTGTATAGCACAGGGAACTATATTTAATATCTTGTAATAACCTATAATGGAAAAGAATCTGAAAAAGAATATATATATGTGTGTGTATGTATATATATCTAATATGTATCTATATCAGTATATCTCAGTTTGCTGTACACCTGAAACTAACACAACATTGTAAATCAACTATACTTCAATTAAAAAAAAAGAAGTTAACCTTCTTGGCAGGCATTTATTTTTGAAATTTAGTGTAAGAAATTGAGGTCTAAGAGCACTGACTTTATACCTTTCTACTCACTCTTGCTCAAACCAAAGCCTTATTTATATTGCTGAGCTCTTTTTTGTTCTTTAGAAAGCCATGAGCTCCTACTATGAGCCAGCCACTCTGTTAGATTTTGAAAATAGAGATAATGAAGTTGATAACTTTGCTCAATGTTAAGAATAGAACTCAGAGTTTAGAGGGAGAGTCAATAATTTAGCAAATGCAGATGGAATCTTGTTTGTAAAATAGAAAGTAATAAACACCATATAGATGAGGTACATTCTTACCTGAATGTAAAACAATAAACTACCTTTCTATTATTTTCTTCTATCTAATCAAAAATAAAGATTTTTAAATCAGTTGGCAAAACAAATACAACATTTCTAACATTTATTCAGGAAAATCAAACTTCAGTAGAATTCATCAAACATATCTTCGGATCAGAATTCAAAGAAGTTGGTGGCAGGCTTCATCGTGTGAACATGTAACTATAATTGTATTTGTTGGGAAAAATTTTAATATGTAGATCTGTGTGCTTTTTAACTTGAAAGAGGAAGGATTTTAAAAAATGGTCAGAAGGAAATCAATGGTAATGAAAAATGTGGCTAGGATTTGTGAAAAAGTGAAAATAATGTAAAGCTGATTAAGTGTAATTTTAAAGTCAGATTTTCCTTAAATACATTCTTGAAAATGCACATACATAAAACTATTTAAGATTTGAATAAATTATAGGGGGCTCCCATTCACAGAAAGCTGAAAGAGGCTAAAATCCCTTATGAAACTGTATTTTTACACAAGCTCCGTGCAGTGGGAGCACACAGTCTTAACCAATGGACCACCAGGGAAGTCCCTCATATATGTATTTTTAAAAGCATTTCTTTCCTTTCCAAGTTAACATACAAGTGATTGTCTTAATTCCAATTACTATCTGATCAAATTAAAGATATTTAAATTTCAGCATATATAATGAGTTCACAAAGTTTATGAGCCCTTTGAGTCTTTTCACTAATGTAATTTTTTTCACTTTTAAGTGAAATAATAGGACAATCAATAAGTTGTTTAAATAACTGCACAAACATTGCCTAATTGAAACTATTGGATCGCAGGCTATAAAATTGTGTGATAGCTCAAGGCGTGTTAATCATTTGAGATATAAAAGTTTGAATTCACCATGTGAGAGGCAGTCAGATGTGTTAATATATATGTAAGTTCAGTTTACTGATTTGGGATCTTCTGTTGCTGTAGTAAAATACAAATATATTTTCATGTCTTTGTACTGTAATTATTTTGTAAATTGATTAAAGTGGCAATTTTTTGGTGTTGGACTGCACTGATGCATATTCAGATATGCTTTAATCATTTGACCCTATTTTGTGAAGATTTACAAATGTTATTTCTAGCCTTTGGTGAACATTACTATACTTTATGAAGAAAAAAGTGCAGATTTAGGTTACATTTCACAAGGTTTGTTAATGGTTTCTGAATTATGCCGCAGAAATTGTAATCCACACAGTTTCAGAAGGTATCCATTCAAATTCTGGATGGATTGTCTTAAATAAAACTGTTTCATCAAGTCGCTGAGCATGTCATCACAGTTCTGAGGAATGCTAGTGTCTAGTTTTTATCCAAAATAAATTGTGCATTAATATGCATAAAGATGTCAACTGCAGTGAGCCATCTGCAGCCAAACTGCTGTCAGCTAGTAGCTGCCTTTGTGGAGGAGGTCATGTGGGTTGGGCATTCCTTGGATAGCAGAAAGCGTAATCTGTTATCAAACTTTAGCTTGGGTTTCTCTTTATCATATTATATGTTATTATCTGATATATATTAATTATATTCTCTATGGCATTCAAAATAATATGAATAAGAATAATACGTAGATAACTTAGAGATAATTTGATGAGAAGTAGGAAACAAGTTTAGAATAATTCATCATTAAATAATATCTAAAATTTACTTGGTATCTAATACAGAGGTAAGAGTAATCATAAGAAGTGGTTGCTCTTTTTAAGAGTCCATGTGAGGATAGGAAAAGAGAGGAAATAATTGGAAAAAAAAATATAAAGCAACATCTATTTGAGTCTAAATGCTGTGGTTCAAATGATAGTAGGAATAGTTGAGAAGGGGCAGACCTTAATGGAGAATGGAATAGTAAGTGGTAAAGGAGAGGGGTCATCGTGTAAAGCATAGGAAGCATTTAGGTAAATGGAAGAGGAGTACAAATTGGATTTCGAATCATGACTCAGGTAAGAGAGAATGAGAACACTGCCTTGATGAAGTAAATGGTACATTTAGATATCGTGGTTTGCAGAAAAGTTTAGTTGTGATGCATCAAGAAGTAAGAACCCAACAGATTTTAGTACAAGGGCAGGGTGAATGTATGATTGAAGAAAATGTATTCAGTAGCTAATGTGAATGGCATGAACACCAGCAAATATAAATTCCTAGTATTTTGTTTGTTCTTTAGATGTTCCATTATTCCTCCTACTATGCTATGTTGTTGAGCAGAGATTCCATTATAAATCTTATGTAGATTTTGCGTTTAAAATGTCCAGTTTGGAGCACATTGAAGGGTGGATGTTAGTCATTATGCCTTCTAGACACTTTTGTTTTGAGAAGCTTCCATTATCTTTTGAAGCGAATAGATTAAGAATAGTTCCAAGCAGGAATATACTTTAATTCTGGAACCCCAACGTATGCCAACTCATCTTATTTGTTAGATGTATTGAGTTAATTATCTTGAATTATTATTAAAGACATACTCTTAAAAATCAGAATCTAATTTTTCAGTACTTTTTTGAGAGTGGCACCAATAATTGAAACTGTGTGGAATTCACAATTAAACTTTCAAGTAGTACCCCTTGAAACATTTAGTAAGACATTTATAATTATCCAGCAAAAGCCTTAGCCAGTGAAGTTGTATTACTATATTTCACATGACTCGGCTCTGATACATAACATAAAAGGGAGCCGGGGGAGTTGGATTAAACAGGGAGCTGTGTTAGTAATTATAAGCAGGTCCACATTAGAATACACAGTGACCTCAGAATGAGCAGAAATCCTGGCTGACTACTCTCTTACCCCCATTTATGTAGCATATTGTCAGAAGACTGAATGAACAATTTTATGCCTTTTTTTTTGCTTCTTTCTATAGAGCTAATTGGATTAGAGTAGCTCATTAAACAGTTGTGTCTCTAGATCTTGAATTCCATTTATTCATTTGCTGTAAGTAAGGCTATAGGTGGGGAAGGAAAAGATGACTATTTTTCCTTATTTGTTATATAAAATCTAGAATTTATGAATAGTTAAGGCATGACATACTTATCTAACACAGATTCTTTCATTTTACTGCTTGTATATTGAAGATAAGCTCCAGTGTTAACACTGCAAAGAGACTTAACATTTTACTGATAAAACCAAAAGCACCCGAAGAAGTTGGGAGGGGGGGAGTTGAGGGGGAACTTGCGGGAAGAAAGGAAAAAAGCACTCATCGAGGGCCAGATCAGGAACCGTGGCTTTGGAAATACTGATACAGTTGTAGGCTCCCCTGGTATTGTTTCTTGAATTTCTCCCATTGTTTATCAAATGGATGTGGATGATTAGAGGAACGAGTACTACTTGTGTCAGGGGACCTGGGAAGTTGTTTATGAAATATTGGTGAAAGGCTTCTTCTGAATTAGGCTTGGCCTTGGCTATTGTCTGACTTCTTTGGCATAGGGAAGAAGGGATAAGGACTAAAGTCTTCTAAGATCCACATTCATAGCTGTAATGAAATGAAGACCCAATCATGCAGAACTAGGAGAACCAGCTGTGTTATAGATATGGATACCAAATGGAACGGGCAGCAGGTGTCTGAGGCAATGATGGTAGTAAATTCAGGTTCATCTCTGCTCATAGTTAGAGATAAACATTTAATTTTAGAAGTTAAACAAGACAGTGATTGTCTCAGTAATATAAGCAGTGAAAATATGTATGGTTAGCAGGTGGGGTAAGTATGGGGTGTTCCTTCAGTTCGAATCAAAATGAGGATATATGATCCATGGGCAAAAGTATAGTATAGGGAGAATGGCGTGCAACCAGAAAATGAAGGTAGAAGCCTGTCATTTAGGCTAGGTAAACAGTGGGGATTAACAGAGTACACACACAAATGTTGTAGCTTGAAGAGCATAAACATTTTAAATTAGTTTACTTAATTCAAACCAGCTCAAAAAATATTCGTGAACATCTATAATGATTAAAGGTCAGACTATACCAGGAAGTCTTTATTGTTTGTTGCTTACAGTCTTTTGGGAGATACAGCCCTGGAGGTAGCAGAATTATGTCAGACTATATCAGGAAGTCTTTATCATTTGTTGCTTACAGTCTTTTGGGAAATACAGCCCTGGAGGTAGCAGAATTATGTAAGTGCTAACATGAGAACAGTAACAAAATTATATATTTTGAATTTCTTGCAAAAATTAACTTTATTTCACAGTTATTGAAGAGGCATTGAGGTTTGAAGAGAAGTAGAGTCAACCCCTTCTGTGGTGGTTTGTTTTTAAACAGGTTATATTTGGTGGAGGTATGAAGTATTTGAGAAATGACAAGGGCCAAATGAGGGACAGTGGCTTTGGAAATGTGAACGAATGAATGGGGAATTACCTTTCACAAGCAATGCAGACACACTTGAGAAATAACTGAAAATGCAGTAAAGATATAATGGGATTTTTAACTCGGATGAGTGAGAGGGCAAAGGTGCTATTACTACTCCTTAACTCTCCCTCAGTGCATTGTGAAAAAGTAGATGGTGGTTCATGATATTAATGTCAGGGCGGGCTATGGACTTTTTCATTTTCTTAATGTATAGGAAAGATTTTTTGTTTTTGTTCTCAGCTCAATCAGGGGTTTGGAAACGCTGCTGTGTTCAGTAGTAGATTAAGTTATGAGATAAAACTCATTTCTGTTTTCAACAGATTTGGCCAGAATTAAATAAAAAAAGAGGCTCTTTCTGAAAAATCCTAAGAGGATAAAAAGCTTTTCACATTGTGAAGGCTATAGACAATGATTTTAACCTGTATTCTCACAGTGAGGAGGAACATTGAGGGATCAGATGTCTTTTATGTGTTGCTTATCAAAGTGAAGAAAATGGGGTCATGAGAAGGACAAAAGATGGGTCAGTGGAGTCTGTTTGAAAAAAGGGTGTATTAAGAGAAAAGTAGAATTGTATCCCTATGAAGAAGCAGTGACCTGTGTTTTCCACCCCTCTTTTCCTAACTCTCCCTTGTCTGCTTATTGGGAGACATAGTCACATACATTTATAAACTACAAGGAAACATTTGACTTTTGGATTGAGGACAGTATAGTATGTGTGACCCACTATTGAAGTAAATCATACATTAGATATGCCGTGGTAGTGTTCTAATTTTGCAGTGGTCCAAAGATGGAGTAAAAGCCTACTGGCCAGCTATGCATGAAGCTCCAATGTTCACATGGCAAAGAGATTTAAAATTTTGCTGATAAGACCAAATGCATCCACTGAGGACTCAGACAGCTGGACACTGAAGGTGTAGCCTCCTCACTCGAATTCTGTACCTGCATCACAGAGCAGTGAAATATTCCCAAAGAATTATTAAGGATGAGGGGGGGAGGCGAAATAAAAAAGATGAATCCAAAAAAAAAAAAAAAGACCAAATGCATCCAAAGAAATTGGGGGGGGGGGCAGGTTTGAGGGAGAACTTGCAGGAAGAAAGGATAAAGGGACTCATCACAGTATCACCATCAGATACTTATATCTGTGATTATCTTGAAATTACATTATGCTTTAACCTGTTTCTTATCTGATTCTTCTATAATATAGTCTCCATGAGGACAGAGATTTTTGTCTCTTTTGTTCAGTGGTATGTGCTAAGTAGAAGTTGCTCAATAAATATTTGAATAAAGAAAGAATCAGCTGAATACATTTTGCGTCTTCTTTGGCTCTGCCACTTGTTAGAATAAGAGCAATTAATACAATGACAGACACTAGCCCTAGAAGTTTGTAGTTTAAAGTGGTTAATGTGGATATAGCTCTCATATAATAATTTATAGAAAAAAATCATTGATAAAATATAAAGAATTATGCCTTTAATTATATTTTCTTTCATCTTGTCTGGCTTTCATCTTTGGCATAGGGAAGAAGGGATAAGGACTAAAGTCTTCTAAGATCCACATTCATAGCTATAGTGAAATGAAGACCCAATCATGCAGAACTAGGAGAACCAGCTGTGTTATAGATATGGATACCAAATGGAACAGGCAACAAGTGTCTGAGGCACCTGTGATTATGAGGTCACATGGCATCATGTGACTGCGTGATTATGAGGTCACATGGTATCATTTAAGACTGTGGAAGAAAACAAATGAGAAAAAAATAAATAGTAGAATAGCAGAATTGACATTGGCAGTAGGGGAGATGGTTGAATGCGTAAGGGCACGTTGATGGAGAAATTTCCTTCCATCAGGAAGGGGACAAAATGGAGTGAATTTCCTTACATTCAAGCTCACCTTTAGTCGTGTTACTTAACATAGGTAACAGTTGCTTGATTATGTTTTGGGATTCAAATATCTTTATGTTTAAAAAGTTACTTATTTGTGAAATGCCTCAGACATAGAGAAAGGTAAAGACAATATGGCAAATACATAAGTACTCAGTACTCATGTTGAAAACAAATGTAATGAACACCCAAGTACCTCCCACCCATATGTAACAAATGTTTTCATTTTGCTTTTTGATTCAGATTTTTAAACAGAAATATAACTTGTCAGTTAGAGTTTAAAATCTTCCTTCAACCTTCTAAAAACAAAAGTTTGCTTTCCATGAGATTGCAAAATAAGCCCTGTTATACTGGTACCTGAGTTTAAATAATTTCAGTGTCTTTTTTTTTTTAAGCCATTTTAATGATTAAGAAAAAGATACAGTAGAGTTGTTTTTCATTAAAGTTTAACAGCGTAAAATGTCAAGTGAAAAAAGAAGTTTTTAAAAGTTTAGAAATGACTAGTTTGGTTTCTTTTCAAAAGGGATTGTTTCAAATAGAGAGTATGTTGTTTGCCAGCCTAATACTTTACAATTTTGTACTGTAGAAAACTTTTCTCGTACTTATGCTCTATATATTTAGTTTTTCACTGTGTAGATTTCTGAACAAAGAACTTCAGTGCTAAACTGGTAACATTGGTTACTTTGGGAGTTAAAGATTAGATCATGAATTTGCCCTTCAAAATTACTTTCATAATATTTAAAGTTTCGTATAATGAACATACATTATTTTGGAATAAAAAAAGGTAAGTTTTAAATATAGGTACTTTTAAATTATCTTCTAAAATATGGCAGTACCAAATTTAACATCTCCTTTTAACAATGAAGGTGATATGAAAAGAACAGATGCATTTACGCCTGTACATGATACATATACGATGTGTATCTCACATATATACATATCTCACCAGTCATATAAGTATATTGCTTACTTATATTGCTCTTTCCAGTAATGAAAAGGAAATGGAAGCAATGTTTTCTCTGTTACATCATGCTATCTATGATAATTTGAGGGTGTACCATTATTTTTCATTTATTTTCTTAACAGAGAATGTTCTCTTTCTAATCCACAGTGGCTAATATAAGTTTTTTGTTTTCTCACATTTGATTATGTCACCTTGGAGGGGGAAGTGATGCACTTGCTAATTTAAGAAATTAACAATGTGTTAATAATTTGACAAGCATACTCTGGGTTATATAACTAAAAATCGTTTATGAGCCATCAATAGAGAAAATATCTAACATAACTGATTCTGGAATCTAATATGTTATAATTCATTTTCTTTTATCATACATGGTTTTCTATTTCTAGGAGTAATCAAACTGAGTATTTTGTTTTACAAAGGCAAAGAATAACAAAACTAACATTAGAAGAAAAATACAATTCTGTGCTGATTTTTATTTTATTTTCAGTGCTTAAGGCTCTGAGGTTCCTTAGTTATATTTTAATGTACCTAACATTTTAATATTTTAATATAAATTAAGTAAACTTATTTGATGTATATTTTATGTTTTGCATAATAAGAGACATAATTTCAAAAGGTACCATGCAGTTTTAAAAATGTTTTTGTTTCTACATTGTTATTATCTCACTGACTGTTGTTTTATATTATTTATATTATTTCTAGATAAAAGAGTGGCTCTGTTTAAACTGTCAGATGCAGAGAGCTCTAGGAGGTGACCTGGCTCCAGTTCCATCATCACCCCAGTCCAAAGCGAAGACCGCCCCTGTTCCTACATCAGCAGTGAGCAAGCCAACCCCACAGTCACAGCAGATTTCTCCAAAGAAAGATACTACGCCCAAACAGGAGGTCTCAAAGGCACCTGAGTCTAAAAAGCCCCCACCACTAGTGAAACAGCCAACCCTTCACGGCTCCCTCCCAGTCACAGCCCAGCAGCCTCCCGTGGCAGAGTCCTCCTCCAAGCCAGCCCCTCCCAAAGAGCCTTCTGTCCCACCCGAACAGGCCAAGGTCTCCGTGGCTGATGATAAACCAAAGCAGCCCAAGACAGGAAAGCCAGCAACAGACATTGTGTCTTCATCGTCAACAGCAGCAAAACCGGATGTTCCAGGCTCCAAAGTACCATCACAGGATCAAGAGAAAGCAATTCCTTCTGTAAAACCAGACTCTGCCAAACCCTCACAGAGTTTTCCACCAACAGGAGAAAAAGTCACCCCATTCGATTCTAAAGTCATACCTCGACCTGCATCAGATTCAAAACTTATTTCACATCCTGGGCCTAGTTCAGAGAGCAAAGGTCAAAAACAAGTTGATTCAACTCAGAAGAGGGACGAACCCAAGAAAGCACAAACCAGAATGAGTCCTAAGCCAGATGCCAAGCCTGTGCCAAAAGGGGGAGCAACACCCCAAGGTCCACGACCTTCCACTGGCCAAACTGCCCCCCCATCTCCACAGCCCCCGAAACCTCAGGAGCAGTCGAGACGTTTTAGTCTGAATCTGGGAAGTATTTCTGATGTCCCTAAATCACAGCCCACAACTCCTCAAGAAACAGTGACTGGGAAACTCTTTGGGTTTGGAGCATCCATTTTCAGCCAGGCATCAAATCTAATCTCCACAGCAGGCCAGCCTGGGTCTCATTCACAGGGTGGGCCAGTGGCCCCGACAAAACAAGTCCCTCCTTCGCAGCCACCTACTTCTCAGGGGCCACCCAAACCCACAGCACCACCTGCACCTGCAAAGGTTATACCTGTGAAAAAGGAAACCAAAGCTCTAGTAGCTGAAAAATTAGAGCCCAAAGCTGGACAAGTTTCAACAGTAAAAAGAACAGAAACAGAAAAGAAGCCTCTGCCTACTAAGGACAGCAAACCTTCAACAGCCGAGCCTCAAAAGGCTGTTCTTCCCCCCAAACTGGAGGAAACCCCCAAACCAGAATCAGCCTGTCCTCTCTGCAAAACTAAACTCAACATAGGTTCTAAGGATCCTCCTAACTTCAATACTTGCACTGAATGCAAGAAACAAGTGTGTAATCTCTGTGGATTTAACCCTACACCACACTTGACTGAGGTAAGCAGTATTTGTATCACATATGAATGTGAGTATATCGTATTCTGAAATATTTTGGTGGCCGAGTTTCTGAGCAAAAAATACATGTTTAATGAAGAAAAATTGATACTGGTATCTTTGAAGAAGTTTCAATTACTTATTACAGGCTTACTTTTTTATTAAAAGTTAACATAATTTAGACTTTTCTGGCTTAAAGTACCAGAAGTAAGATGATGAAATAAGCTGACAACTTAAAATAACAAGTATCCCATCCTTTATATGAATTAACAACCTATAGCTTTGGAGCACTATTTGATTTTCACCTAAAAACACCAAATAAGAGTTGTAATTTACTATTCCCGGTATCTCTTACCCTTCCAGTCTCTTTCATACCTTAAAAAAAGAAGCTTGATTGATTGCTAATCTATAAACCACATGAGATCTGTTATCTTACAAAAGTTAAGAGCTTTGAGTAAGTTAATAATACTGTCTGCTAGAATATATTGGTTCAAATATATAATGTCTAGACTTTTTATAATTCTGTTTGAACTGTTATCTGGCATAAATATAATAGAGCACTTTATTAGGAACTGTGGAAAGAAAAAGAAGTTATATGGATTTCAGTGACTAATGTGAAGGATTTTTTTTTTAATGGGGTGACCAAAACACTTTTTATACAGTGTAAATGACTGAAAAGCAGATGGCAATTTTCTACCTAATACAGTTATAGAAGAATGAATCTATAAGCATTAGTCCTATGTTAGGGCTATTAGAATATTTGGATATAGAGAGACTGAGATGTTGAATGATGCTGCTGTCTTAGGTAAGTAACAGTGATGTTTTAGTAAACATTTTGGGATTGAATTTAGATCATTGTTCATTGTTTTTATCCAAATCAAAAATACTTAAGGATTATTTTATTCTCCTCTCCTTGATTTTGTAATTCATTGGGATGGGAAAAAAATGGAACAGATTTTTAGCAATTATACAAAAGAAGCTTTGAGATTCTTGGTGGTGTTTTTGAGTTAATTTTTTTAAAAATAATAAGTTATAAAATATTTTTATTTTTTACTTTTGAAAGATATTCAGTTGCTTTGACGTGTTTAACACCATATGAAAGTGTTGTCCCTGTAGAGTTAAGCTGATTCTTACCCTCTCTAACTGTGATGAATAATGTTAACCACAACCCGTTTGAAAAGTAGATAAAATTTGGTTCCTCTCAGCACTTCATGAGTGGTAACAACTGTAATTATTACTTACAGTACTCAGGATTCATTGTAAAAGCAAAACAACCTTAAGTGTCTTCCATATATTTAGAAGAGTTGTTTTCTGTTGTGTAATTATGAAGAGGGAAATTTCGGCTTTCCTAGGACAGTTGTATTAATTTCATAGATTTTAAAAATTGTACCCTTTAATGAGGAGCCCATGGTATCAACACCATGCAGTTAGTTTAAATAGTTAGAAAACAAACTGCACCGCTAAAAACAAAACCGTAATGTCTGCATTTAAAGTGCATTTTGTGCACACTGAAAAAAGGGCTATAACTTGTGTGTGTGTGTGTGTGTGTGTGTGTACATATGTATATGTACACATTTGGGCCATAACGATTATTAGAATTCTGTCAGTGTTTCGAGGTGTGAAATGAGAGTCCTTGGGCAGAGGAACAGTAAACCTTCAAGAAAATCTTTGATTTTCTGTGTGTTGGTAAATTATATTTCAGAAGTGGTAATTTGGAAAGGAGATTTCTTGAATCAAGTAGAGAATTATCTAGGATGTGTGTGGAATTTAAATAGTTTGAAAATATAAGTGGTTTTAAGTTTTCAAATGGTTTAGGGGAAGTCTTATTTTAAGTATGATCAGTGGGATTTAGATGATCTGTCATTGTTCAGATTGTTTTTTTCTGTGGTCATTTCTTTGAATCTGGAAGATCGTGTTTCAGAGGAGAAAAAAATTTGATGTGACAAAAGCAGTCGACTCATGTTCTTGGCTCCACTTGACTATGTTAATCACAGTGAAGTTTTTAGCTGGTCTAAGGCCTTAATGCCCTCTGGTCTCTAGGTAAATAAAGTCCATTAGCTGACCTGGCATCAAGGGAGTGAATGAAGGTCAGTGGAGTTAATCCCTGTCGCCGTAGTTCCTATTATTTTACCTAGAAGACTTTAGAGGACTGGCGGAAGGGATTCGTTGAAGCAAAAGCCACCCTGTGTTTGCGTATGTGTGTGCGCACGTACATGTCCATGTATATCCAGGAAATTGTGAATTCGATGTATATGCTTAACTTGTGGTGCTGTCCCAGTGTTTATACTACTTACTGATCTCTCCTCATTTTGAGTGGTGAGAAAGTATTTCCTCCTTGATTCTTGTTTTATTTCTATGATTTCTTTGTTCTGCTTATGATATTTTTCTTGTGATCCAAGATTTTCTGCTGGGCTGGCACTGTACTTCCATTCCAGTTTGAGAGAGCACATTCTGAAAATACTCAGACTTTTGCCTATAATGCAGAGGAATGGTGTTCCTCAAGAAAGGATTCAACTATGTATTTCCATTTATTTTTCTAATAAAGCACATGTAACTCTATTATAAGCCTCTGCTTCTACTACTCTCATCCCTGTGGGGCAGGACGTCTTTTCCTGCTGGTGTCTCTCTTCCCTCGCCTTTTTCTGTCCTGTTCTGGTGGTGAGAAGAGCTGGTCCTAGTTTGTCATGGGTTGGGAGCTATAGACACTATCCTCTTACCCCCGCCCATTCATTAAACACACCTGTCTCTAAGGTTGTTTCCTGTATCTCCTACTCAGCATCTCCCACAGTACCTGAAGAGTGCCAAGACTGCCTGCAGGGCCCTGGGGTGTCGCCAGGCTTCAGCCTAAGCCTTATGGTTTAACTGTTTTATGCCCAGTTTGTATAAATGGTACTATAATCCATTAACCTCTGATAGCAAGGAACATTTTTTTTTTAGGCTTTAATTTCTGCCAAATCAGGAAATACTTTGTCTTTGAAGGAGTTTTAAAAGTGATTGCAAGACTTTCTAGTCTTAAGAATTTGGAGGCGTGCTGAGAAAAACAGACTAAATTGGCAATCAATTTACCTAGTGAATTTTAATCATTCTGACTCAATTCAAGTACAAAAAGGAGTCAGAATTACTCATCGTGGGTATTTGTTTTATTGTTTGTACTACCCTTTTGGAAAGTAAATTTTTGCTATGAAAGTACGACTTAAAATTACGTTTCCTCGTGCTTCAAGAAGTCCTAGAGTCATAGTTCTGCTTTCTTAGTAAGATAATTACGCATGGCCTAAATGATGTTGGAATAGCTAGCATATATTTGTCACCAGGAAACAAATGGGCCTTTTGAGCCAATTAAGACCCAGTGCTGTAACTGAGTTCCCTTCAGATCTTTACTCTCTAGTCAAGGTGGCTTCTGCATTTTCTCTCAGACCCTTAAGGAAGGCCTGGTGGGGATGTGCTGCATTTCTTACTTCAGTAAACACATAATATCTTGCTTTAACTTTAAAAACCATTACTTAATACTTTAAGAAATATATCTGTTACTAAAAAGCATTTAAGTGTATGCATACACACATATATGAGCAATTAAAGACAGAGTGATCAAAAATCAATAAGGAGAAAATAATTCTACCAATAATCTGTTTCTAAAGAATTCCATGATGGAGATCTACATTCTGTTTAAAAATTGCTGGCATGCATGGCAAAGAGGGACACCTGATGACACTTTTTGACTGACATAAGAAAATTGATAAGTTGGTAGAAACAAAATTTTTACTTATTAATCTTTAAGAGAAATTTGATGTTAACTTTTTATTAAGTGATATTTAGTTGAACAAAAATCCAAATGTGGGTTTAAAATAGAGATATTTTGTTTAAACAAATTTTTTATCTATATCCCAGTAGTAACATGATTATATACCATTTTCCCATGTGATTAAACATTTCTTAAATATTATATAAAATGATTACATATTATTCAATTCTATGGTTGTATGTTTTTTCATACACATTCTCCTGGTATTAGGGATTTAGGATGTCTTCATTTTTTCACTATAAATAAGATGAACATTTTTGGACGTAAATATTTGTATTTTTAACTGTTTCCCAAGGAAGGCTTACTACTAAGGCTACTGAATCAAAGAACAAGGACCCTGAAGTATCAAATTCTCTTTGGAGATGTGATAGTCATTGACATTGCCACTAGCATACGTGATTCCTTTCTTAATGCAGACTTTCCAAATTTGACTATTATTTAAAATGAAATTGGTTAATTTGGAAGTGTAAAAGTGCTATAATATGGTTCCTTTGGTTTGTATTTCTTTGATTACCAGAACTTTTATTTAGATATTAAATGTAAAAAGATGATTCTAATTGTGATCCGGACAAAACATTGTGCAGACATTGTGGGAAAAAGTAAACTGGTATTTGACTAGGCCTATGTGAAACGCATTGTGTCAGTCATTTTTTCACAACTGTGTGGGGTAGGTTTTACAGCCGCTCTAGAGATCAGGAAAAGAGTATCAGAGAGGTAGTTACCAAGCCACAGAGGTATCATTCAGAGGCTGAGCCAGTGCTCTATCTCCTGGACCATGTTTAAGTAACCTGGGGAACTGGATAACAAATGTCACTTCTTCTGTCCTCGCTTACCTATAAGTTGTGTCAGTTGGTAATTACTAGGACTTTAATATCAACAAATTTGCTAATATGTGCATCAAAACCAGGTAACATTTGGGGCCCACAGAATAATGGTGGCTGTGTTATATGGCTGAGTTTAGAATCATGTGCAGATTGAGAGCTTCAGAAACGGAGAAGCCAGCATCATCCTTTTCTTTCCAGATAAGCTTACCAACTGGTCAACATTTATTTAGGTGAAAACATATGGCTGAATGATGAAATAATGTCCCCTCTTTCATATATAGCACACCTGAGGGCATAAAACATAGTTGCTCCCGCTATAGGAGATACTATTATATTCCTGCCAATGCATGCAAAGACTTTACTCCATGAAAATGATGAACATCTAATTGTTCCATTGGTGATAGTGGTGGTGGTTAATCTTTGCTTCTACCAACATTTTTGTATAGCCTCCTTTGTTACACTCCCAGGAGTGGGATTGCTGAAACATAGGTTATATGTGTCTTAAACTGGTTCTCCACAGTAGTTTTATCCGTTTTAATTTTGACCAACTTTGCATACATGCTACTTTTGTTCTAGGGATGCTTTGTCTGATAAGATAGTCACTGGACAAACGTAGCTAATGAGCACTGTAGCTGGCTCATATTAAAATTACTGAAAGTGTGAAAAACACATTGGATTTCAAAAACTTAGTATGAAAACTGTAAAGTATCTCACTGATAATTTTATGTTGGTTACTACTGTGTAAGGCTTTTCTTCCTTAAATATCAAGGTTACGACTGCCTATTCACATGTCACTTTGCAGTTTCATATGCGTGTACTGTGGTATATTGCTGTGTAGGATATATTTCTTTCTCTTTATACAAAAAAAAAACCCATGACTATTACTATATTTGCTGTACTCTGATTAGCTCTTCCAGAGCTTAATTTCCTCATGTGACACAAGGTAGCTGGTTCTCTTAGCATGCTCTACCGAGCAGATAGTTCTCAGGGCGTTCATCTTATGGAGGTAAAATACTGATGCCTGGCCTGACCCAGCCTGGCCTGAAGATCAATGTTCTAGGCCCTGCTAATCATCAGTAAGAGATATCTGTACTATTGATTAGTGTACTGTGGCCATACCAACCTTTAGGTCAGGATCTCTTCTGTTTTCTACTAACTCCTCTGTTTCCAAGTGTTTCCTCTGTTATTTTTTTTCAGAACTTTTGGGTCTGTTTTTATTCTCCCTGCGGCTTTGGGTGAATATCATCAGTTTTTGGGTCACTTGCTTTCAGAAGTCTCAGCAATACAGAATGTTAGAATTTGAATATGTCATCTGGTCCATCCACTGCTTTCTTCCTTTCTTCTTTTGTTGGCAGTTTATTTTCTTTTAAAATTCTGTTCTAATAATTTGTATTACAAAAGCAGTATTCCTTATAACAATCCGTAGAGTACCAAAGTGTCTGAAGAAACATGAATAGCTTCCTCTTCCCCTTGTACTTTATGTTAATGCTAGTATCTGTTTAGATGTCTTTTTTTTTTTTTTTTTGCTTTTTGTTTATTTCTATAATGGTTATACCAACAGTGAAATGTAAAGGAAAGGATTTGAGATTTTTCAAAAAGTCTTATGAGCTAGTTGTTTTTTAAAATAATGTATTTATTTTGAAATGAACATGTTTTCTTACTATACTTATTTTCACTGAATTCTTTTTTTTTCACAAAATTTTATGCATTGGACAAGTGAACTTTCACTGACTTGCCTCATTCTACTTATGAGGGAAATAGCTGTGCAGTATCTCAATAGTGATGCACATTCTCCTCATGAAAACTGAGATGTTGAAGATATTTTGAGTTCCTGTTTCTGTACAAACAGGGTTACAGTAAAACATCAACACATATATTTTTCCATTGTATCTTGATATGTTAGATAAATTCCTTAAAATGGGTGGGCAAGGTTAAGACAAATGATGTTTGACAGAGTTTCCATATTACTTTTTTCTAAAAGGGTAGTAATTATAGTCCTGCCAACAGACTATTAGTGTCTCTAGTTTCCCACCCTGGATAGTAGTTCATATTTATCAATTTCAAGAGTCAGAAATTAAATAGTATTGTTGCATAATATTAAATTTCCCTGCCTATTTTGAGAGTAAACATTATATATTTATCAAAATCAAGAGCTTATCAACTACTTATACTTCTCTTGTTTTTTTAAGTTGCCCATTTGTACACATTGGCCATATTTTCATGTGCATATGTTGTATATTTCTTAGAATATTTTAGAGAATTTAATTCTTTGTCATCTTATCTTAAAATGATTTTCCCTGTTGATCACTTGTTTTTAACTTTCTTTATGAAATTTTCTTCTGTACATGAGGTTTTTAAAAAAACTTCTATGCAATCAAATCTTTTAATGTTTCCTTGATTGCTTATTTTGCTAAAGAAAGCCTTTTCACATTTTTATTATAAAAATAGCCTTCCACATTTACTCCTCAACATCTGTAGTTTTTTCACTTCCGATCACTTATTTATCTGTAATTGATTTTTTTTTTGGTATGATGTGAGGTGAAGGGCCTAACTTTATATATTCAAAATGTATAGCCACTTATCTCCATGTTATTTATTAAGTAATACGTCATTTTCCCTCTGGTTTTTATTGCCACTTTCTTCATGTAATAAATTTCCATTAAGACAGTTTTCTTTTCTAGATTCTTTAATTTGTACTGTTAGTTATATATCTAGTTCAGAGTGTCAGCACCTTACTATTTGTATTAGTCTGGTTTTAATATTTAAAGACATTAAATACCCATGAACACCTTAGAAAGAGTCTAGTAATAGGGTATTGTCCTTACCAGGATTTGGCTTTACCTTATTCTACTTATAAACTAATAAATTAACTTGTTACAGTTTCATGGATGCCAATAGTAGACATGAGATTCCTGGGTCGGACACAAAGAACTTTATTACTCACACCACAGGAGGCAGCATGAACATCAGCATATTTGCATCAGTTCCCCTTGTCCCCCACTCTCATGTGGGTCACGTGAGATATGGGCCTGGATTGATGCTGCATACCCAGGTTTGAGTCACAGGTGAGGAGCACTGAGCTTGTGGAATCCACCTCTTTTATAGCAAGCAGTAAGTTACTCTGCTCTTTGTCCCAGAGGGAGACATTGCCTCATCCCTAAGGTTGTTGCCTATTGCACGCAGAAGTTTGAGAAATGGCCAAGGTGAAGAGCAGCCAGGGTCTTGCATTGTTGGCAAACCCTGTAAGATGTGTCGGTACAGGAGAGACCCATTGAGGATTGTCTTTCCCAAAGGTATTAATAATCCAGTGGTTTTAAAGCTTAAAATATTATGAACTCTTCCTTCCAGTGATGTTGAATATAGAGACCAAGTGTAGAAAGCTGGTAAATGTGGAAGTGTGCTGGTTGAGGCCAACTTCATCTGTGTGGCTAAGGGCTGGAAGCTGCCCATTTGGTAGCCTCTCTTATTCTTGGGCCTGCCTCTGATCCAGCTCCATGAAACTCATGAAAAAAGGCTACTTCTCAGAACTCCTACTTTAAAGATGAAGAAAATGGGCTCAGGGAACTGAAATGATATGCTTAAGGTTGGGGTCAGATAGTGGTTGCTGAAGTACTAAATAAAAATACCCTTTTCATTGTTTGTTTTCTGCATCTTCTTTTAAAACTTCCTTCCTTGACTTGTTCGTGAACAAAAGAAACCAGAGAAAAATTTGTGAAACAAACAACTCAATCTTATATTCAAACAGGCATTGCTCTAGCAGAAAATACATGCTCCAAAATCTAATATATATATTAATATTTTATTGCCCTATTATATGTGGGTTACATAACCCCCCCATATTAACACAATGTTAATATGATTTGAAAGTAAATTCAGTGGCATTTTCACTACACAGAGTTGTGGCATGACTCAGATTGCTCTTTTATTAAATTATAAAAATCGATCTAATCACATAGCAAAATAATGTTTCTGGTCTAATTATAACAGTCTATATTACTGATAATGTAATTTACATGGTCATTTTATACAACCTATTGTAGATCTGTCTTAGTCTAGGAGGGAAATGTAACAACAGATATTCATGTAAATAATTGAAATAACGTTTTAATATTTCTTAACATTGGAAAATTTTATTTATGTGTATATGTGTATATATACAAATAGATGTGTGTGTGTGTGTGTGTATATGCATATGTATATATTTTAGAGCTAAAATTAGAAAATTCCCTGGGAAGAACTTAGGACTTAAAATACCGTGAGGTTTAATTTGGGGAGATAACATACGTGCAGTGTTGTGTGTTAGCATACAGAACTGTGAATCACATCTACCAATTAAAAAAATGTATAGTGTCAAATAGAAACATGATCAGGAGAAACGAAAATATGCCTTGCACGTGGAATTAACCATTGGAATAAATATAACCTCATATGTCTATGTGTGGAATTCTTAAACTTGGATTTAAGTACTTTTTGCTTCTCTTTTATATTTTTTAAAATTTCATGCGAAAAAAATGGGCAGTCAGATGTGGGAAGACATGTCATTGTAATTTACCAATCTGGGAATCCACAGAAAGAAGGGATATTCATTTAAAGCACTTTTAGTTTTTTTTTTTTTGTTTTTGTTTTTTAAGTCTATGAGAAGACTGTTTTAACAGCTAATACGTATATAGGTACATGATGGTTGTGAGTTTATCTTAATTGTTTTTAAATCCTTAAATTAGATTTGTATTCACTTAGATTACCTTTTAAGCATGTCAGTTATACATTTATAACTGTAAACATGTATAACAGTTATACATTTTCACCCAGTTTATCTCACGATTCCATAACTTTATAAGTAGAATGATTTTTTTTCAACATACCACACGCTGTCACTGCTCTCATCAGCTCAGAGTACCATCACAAGCAGTTTTCTTTCGCACCTGCTAAAAATAGAACCTGTCTACCTGAGCCACACTTCCAAAGGAAAGCTAATTAAAGCACTCAGTAAACAATATACTTTTTCATTGAGTAAATGGCATGCCCGAATGCCTGTTAATTTCTTTTGCTATTTACTCAGCCTTCTTGAAACTCTGTGGACTTCTTTCATCTGTTATATATCATGTATTTATTCTTTCATTCTTGTTTAATTCATCAACATACTGCAATACATGAGTAGCTACTGGAAAAATAACTACTCTCCACTTTAAAAAAAAGTCACATTCATACAGAAGTAATTATGTAAGTATTATCTAAGTATACAAAAATCTTAATAATAGACTTAGAAGACTTAAATAGATAGAAGTGAAGAGTGTCAACTGAGCCATGCAAAACAAAAGACTGAATGTGTTTCGTGACTTTTATAAAAAGAATCATCCTCTATTTAAAAGCCTTCCTCATTTATGGGGATCTAAATGACCTAGAGTCAGTTTTCTCATGACATTGTAATATAATGTAAAGAGAGATACACTAAATGATGGACCCAACATATTTTGATAACACACCTGTCTGAATAATCTAAGACAGGCTTTTTTTTTTTCAAAAATGCATTTTATGTGCATCCCACAAGATGCTACACTAAAAACATATCCCTCAAGAAAACTTGCAAATGCTTCATATTTAATCTCTCTTAAAGATATGAATTGCATATATTACTTCTATGAGAAGCCTTTTAATAAAGGACTTTGTTGAACCAAGTTGAACCAAAAAAAAATTATTTTACCACATAGTCTTTTTACTTATTTGACAGAACTAGTGTTCTAAATGACACATATTGCTCAAGAAATAGTAGTTTAAATATTAAATACATTTTAATTAATACCTTCATTTTCTTATTCCTAAAATTCTTTCTTTTTCCTCCAGAGACATAAATGACACCGTCTAGGGAAATTTTCCATTAAGGTGTATGACACACACTTCATGTTCAATATGCCCCATGTTGGAGTCGTCATTCTTTCCTCGTGTCCCTCTTCATGTGTCCCCTGTCAGACTGAAAGGCATCACAGATCCCGAGGGTCATTGCAGACTTCTCTTTCTCTATCACTCGCCCGGAAGCAGTAGCTTTCAACTGTTGTCAATTCTGCCTCCTAAAGATATCTCTGTTCTCTTGCCTCCTTCTTAGTCTTACTGTGAGAGCCTTGTTTGAGCCCTTGTTTATCATCTTTGCTAATGCGATAGACCATGAATACTTTATTTGGGGAAACTCAGTTTCTCAAATTTCATTCTCCTACAAGTTGCCGAATATTTCTGCAGTTTCCTTGTTTATCATGTTCTACTGAATCCCTTAGTCTTTTCTCACTTAGGACTATATTCAGTGCCATGAGCAAAGAATATACTTTCTGTCCTCCATGTGCCTCAATGCTTTGCCTGTGCCCCAATATTCTCCACCTCCCCACATCTTTATCTCCTGTCCATTCTTTGAGATTCAGCTCAGATACCATTTCCCCTTGACCCCCTGCTTCATGTTCTAATACTCCAGTCAGCCCTCTTATATATCTTGCAGTTGCCTGTTTAGTTGTGTCATCCCATGGGAATGTGACCCCTGGAGCACTGTTGGTGCTATCAAAATGCCAGCAGGTGGTAGGTAGTTAATACCTGTTTGTTCAGTGAAGGAAAGACAGAATTTAGGGAAATGGCATGTAGAGTTAAAGTCATGCTTTGTGTTAATAGCATCATAATTGTAGTTAGAAGTAGTATGAAACTTTGTTATTTAGTTCTATATTGGCTGCAAGTATTTTTAAAGCCCTCTTAAAAAGTCTTACATACTAATATATACATATCTTTGCATGTGTTCTTAAAGTACAGAAGTATTAGAAAGAAGATGAGCTTTTTTTTACATGAAAATATAAGAACTTTCTATTTTTTAATTATTTCTTAAATATTACCTCAATGAGGCCAGCCTAGACCAGTGTATTTACTACTGTAACCTGCCTGGCACCTCCCATAATGCAATGTTTTCTTACCCTGCTCTCTTTTTTTCTTTGTCTGTAGCATTTACTACCTTGTAACATAATATTTCATTTACTAATTTATTATGTTTTAAAAAAATTATCTCTCTGCCTCACTAGATGCAAGCTCTGTGGGTACCAGTTACCTGGCATAGAGTAGACTCACAAATCCAGGTACTTGGCTTACAGCATACTGTCATGAAATTTTTATACAATGAAAGAATTAGTCCTGTATGGTTACTACAGATGCAGTACCTGAATAAGGTATACTGGAATGTTGATTCAGAATGCTGAGATCTGGTCAGACTCATATCTGGTGAGCTGCAAATGTTTTAACGACTTTCCTACATCACCTTTTCCCAGTATGCCTCATTTCAGAAGGTGAGAAGAAGACACATACACCACATATTTGGAAGAACTTTCTGCATATAAAACCTCATTATAAAATTGAGTCCATAAAGGATATTGTATCTTCTGTTATGGCTGAGGGATAAACGAATGAAACTAAGTTTCAAGGAAAAGAGACAGTGAGTTTGGTGATCTATTGAGAGGCAGCATAGCAGGGTTGTCAAGATGGCATCTATACCACCTATACCACATATTTGGAAGAACTTTCTGCATATAAAGCCTCATTATAAAATCGAGTCCATAAAGGATATTGTATCTTCTGTTACGGCTGAGGGATAAGCGAATGAAACTAAGTTTCAAGGAAAAGAGACAATGGGTTTGGTGATCTATTGAGAGGCAGCATAGCAGTGTTGTCAAGATGGCACCTATACCACCTCTTAGTAGCTCGGTTTTGTCACCTATCAAAGAGGACCTACCTCATGGGGCTGTTGTGAGGATTAGAAGAGTGGATACCTGTTAAGCTTTAGGAACAGTTCATGGCGCCGCACTTGATGAAGCTCAGTAAACGATAGTTTTGCTCGCTACAGTTGGCAGATCTAGAAGGCCTGTGGTACCAAGATATACCTTTTGCTGAATAGACAGGATAAAAATGACTCCTTTCTAAGTGAAGCTTCACTTCTAAGAAGAGTTAAGCTGCTTAATGAAGTGTGTTTTTATGTTAAATAGTAAGTGTGGGCCTTTACTGCAAGCTTGAAAGATTATTTCAGGTTATTTTATATAGTAAAATGTAGTGGGCCCTGACTAAAACAAAATACATGCATTGCTGTGTGCTTTTATTTGCTATGTCAACAGTGCTTCTATTTTTACTTATTTAATGAGCTTTTCTCTGTGATTGTGGCATATTAATATGAATGCATTCTTTACATATGTAAAGAAGCAAAGTATCTCTAAGATTTTGGAAAGGTTTTCATTGGGAGAAGTTATAGCATGGATTATCTTCAAGCGAGTATATTTGGAAAGCCTTAGAAAATTGCCTATAAATGATTGCCAGCAAAAATATGTTGACATGAGAAATGCTCGCTGAAAATTATGGCTAAACGGCTTAATTCGTGTCAGCAAAGGGCTGAGATTTATTTTCTTTCCTCACATTTAAATGAGTTCACATTTTTGTATTTATAAAGAATTTGAAGTAAATGAAGGCTTTATATCATCATGACTTTTTACTAAATGAAGCCCAGTAGCCAGAATTGTTAGAATGATTTATCTTAGTTCTTAAAAAGCAAGCGTGTATTTCCTAATTAAAACACTCTGTCACCCTCAGGGAAGTTGTAAATATACTTTGTGACAGATAGAATGTTATTTAAGTTACACAGAAATAATCATATCATTTGTAGTTATAAAAATGATGTTATATTCTCTATTTTAAAAAAATTATGTAACATTTAAAGGAAACCTAAATATAGAGTCCATTTTAAAACTGACATTACTCTAAATTCAAGTAGTGCAGTGAAGACTGATTTTTTTTTTCCTGCATGGGTATTAGTTTTCTATTGCTTTGTAACAAGTTGTCACAAACTTGGTAGCTTAAAACAGTACCAGTTTATTAGCTCACAGTTTTGTAGCTCCGAAGTTTGTTATAGTGTGGCTTGGTTCTCAGAGAAGATCTTACAAGACTAAAATCAAGATATTGTTGGGGTGTGTTCCTTTGTGGGAGCTCTGCCACAGAACCTCCTTCCAAGTTCATTCAGGTTGTTGGCAGAATTCAGTTCTTTGTGGTTGTAGGACTGAGGTCTCTGTTTCCTTGTTGGCTATCCACCAGAGACACTGTTAGTTCTTGCAGGTTGGTGGCCTTCCTTGTCTCAGGGCTCCCCCACCTTCAAAACCAGTAACAAAGAATTTCCCTCATGTGGAATCCATCTCACACTTTAAATTTCTGGCTTGAGGAAGGACCCAGGCTCTTCCAGAGGATCACCTGGTTGGATTGAGCCTGACTGGATATCATCTCTTTGGATTTACTCAAAAGTGAACTGATTAGTAACCTGATCATTGAGAGATGTCCCATCATATTTATAGTTTCCACCTATACTAAAGGGGAGGGAATTATATAAGGTGTGTATACCAGAGGGCAGAAATGTTACGGGTGTGAGATCCATTTTATTTATTTATTTATTTATTTATTTATTTATTTATTTATTTATTTATTATTTTTAAATATCTTTATTGTAGTATAATTGCTTTACAATAGCATGTTAGTTTCTGCTTTTATAACAAAGTGAATCAGCTATACATATACATATATCCCCATATCACCTCCCTCTTGATCCATTTTAGAATTCTGCCTAGCAGAACAACTGAATTATTGAACTTAGTAAAGCGAGAAAATTTTATAAAGGAGAACACACCTATTTAATTGATTTTGTCATAGGACATGCATACTTAATTGTACATGGGTACTTCATTGACGCCTGAATGTAAAGCAGAATTAACTTATTTCAGATCCCATTGCAGGAAGGAGAGTGAGTTAGAGCAATACCAGAAGTGATCTTTATGGTGTCATCTCTCCTTTAAAGCCTTCCCCTCCAAAATAGTAATGAGTTGGAGTTCCATGGCGGTCCAGTGGTTAAGACTGCACCCTTCCACAGCAGGGGGCACGGGTTCAATCCCTGCTCAGGGAACTAAGATCCTGCATTCCTCACTGTGCAGCCAAAAAAAAAAAAAAAAAAAGTAATGCATTACTCTCTCTATTTGGGTTAGTAATGAGAGGTCTTTATGAATTTACAGTTTAATGCTTGACCTTATTTTGTAATCTTATCGTTAATTTATTAAATGAACCAGATTATATTGGAAATTAGAGTATAGGATTCCCTCCAGGGGAGGAGATGGATTACAGGGTTTAGCAACTACCTGGCTGTGTGGAAGTGGAAGGTAAACATGACTCCATGCTTTTCATTCTGGAACATTGGGGCAGCAATTGTAAAATCACGCAAAATTGAAGTTTGTGCATTTACTGGAATGTTGATTTCAGAGGGTAGTTAGATTACTCAATTCCAGATCTCAGAGGATATTTCAGGGATAACCATCTTGTTTTGGATATCATCAGAATAGAAAAGATGTCAGAAGCATGAAATTAGATTATAATATCAAAGAAGAGAACACAGAAATGCATAGAGGCTGGAGAGCTAGGAAAGGCCAAAATCTGTGGGGAAGGAGGAAAGGAGGCAAAACAGCGTATTGAGTGATTAGAGAGACAGGAAAAAAGAGGGCATTTTGGAAATACAAGGGAAGAGAGATTTTTTTTTTTTTTTTTTAGGAAAACAGGTGATTAAGTACCAACAATATGGTGATAAAATTGATCTCCTAATAGCTGTATTATAAATTGTTTCACATCTTTTTGGAAAAAGGCATATTCAGGGCCAAAGAGCATCTATATTCTTGGATCTAGTCAATATTCCTTAGGGTTTTACCAGACAAATGATTTAAGAGAAGAAAGGCCCTATGCTTATTGCACCATTTTCTTTAGTAGTAAAAACAAATAAAACCCCCAAACTACAAAGATCTACATTTCCAGCAATAGAGATGATTATATAAAGAAAACATGGCACATTATAATTTATACAGTCTAATACTTATTAAGCACCGACTTGGGTGTCAGGTTCCAAGAGCCAAATATACAAAACTAAATAAGGATGCATTATTGTTCTCATTCTACAGATGGGGATACTGAGCACAGAAAAGTGAATAAGTTCCCACTGCAATGTAAGTTGGAGAATTAGAATTTTAACCCAATCTGGCTCCAAATTGGGAAATCTGAATTCATCTGCAAGATTGCCTTTCAAAATTGATGGAATGTTATGAAACCATTGACATAATAACTGATTGTTATTTGGAGAAATCATATACTTATGAAATAATATTAATTAAAATATGGTTTTGCTCTTATAATAATTTATAAGGCTGGAAAGACCATTCTTAAGTGAAAATAGATGAATTAGAATGGTAGATTTATCTTCATTTTTTTCTTTAAATTTTTTGTCTTTAATCTTTTAAAAGTAAATGGAAGGAGAGTCTGTCTATAGCATCATGCTACAAAATCATCGGCTAGAACAGTCGTTCGAACTGATATATTTTATTCAGTATGAAGCCAGACAGCTAGAAAGAGCAACTACATCAATATCAAGACCACAGAAGGTAAAGAGAAAAAGGAGCTAGCTGTATGTTAGGGTTAAAGCTATTGAGAAGGTGTCTATGAAAGGTCTATGAAAATGAGATTCACGCATTGGCAAGGTAACTAAACAATAGAGATTTCAAAAGAGGAGAGTAGTTTGTTAGGGAGTGAACAGTGGTTGGAAAGTAGCAATGGAGAGTAGGAGATATACAACTCCCCTGACTCCATCACACTCCCATGCAGATATCTTTGGGAATCAGTCTAAGAAAAAAAATATAATTTTGGAAAAGCTGGCAATTAAGAAGAAGAATAGATGGAAAGGTTATAGAATTGAAACAGGGTTTGCTTGGGGCATATTTAAAGTCCACTAGAATTGCAGACACCTGTTTAGTTGACCTGGTGAGATACAAGGTTAAGGTCTGGGTATAGAAGTGGGTATGTGAGTTTGAGAGTTGGGACAGGTACTTAGATCTGTGATTATTATTTACAGGCACAACAAAGTGAGGGGGCTGAAAGCAAGAAGTCCAGAGAGTACTAAGTCCAAACTTTCCAAGTAGTTATATTAGTTATAGTAGAGGCATTTCCAGTAGCCACAAACATTTCTAGGTCCAGTACATTTTGCAGACATAACCCTGATTCAGGGAAGAATTAATGAAGGAGGTTGGTTAATAACAGTGGTCATGTATATTAATCAATTCTCCCCATGTAAAAAATTGAGGAGGGAGAATATGTTTTGCACAATAAAAACAACATAACTCCTTAAAATATTGAACATTTATCCCTTTCTGCCTTTAATGATTAAAGGACTAAGGATGAGTACAGTCTGTTTCAGAATTGTGTACTTGATTAAGTATTTGAATTTGGGTAGTATTTTTAAAAGATAAAATTTGGGCATAAAATTGTATTTAATTTTTTACAGCACATACAGTGGGAAATTGAACTTTTAAAATGATAGTTTTAGGTTAAACTTCCCATGTGAAGGTATTTCCATTTCTCTGATAAATGTCTTATGAGAGATAGAATGATAGGTAGATAAGAAAGTAGAAAGATATGCATATAGGTGGATGCTATAGGCTAGGATAAAAGTTGACATATGTGGTGTGAAAAATGACCAAATAAATATGGACTTAGGATCTAATATACAAAGAAGAGCAAAAGAAAAGAAAATTCATCACTTTCACTGCTAATAGTGACTTTTGCTTCTTCCTTTTTCAAGTCAATGATTTTTTTAGAGATGAGTTTTTTTCTCTCACTCACATGTATACACACCGACATGCACACATGAACTATTTTACTTTATGTAAGTTATATTACTTTTAATTTGCCAAAAATATCTGAAAACTATTATAATTTGAAACTTGAGTTCTTTAATAGATATAATTTATGTATAGTTTTGTTCATTTGTGAGTTATGTTGGTCTTCCAGTGAATAAGTTTTCTGATGAATTCAACTGGGTATATCTATATATTTGAAAAATCCAAATAAAAACTAAAAGTTATTAATTTTAAAGGTGACTAAGCCTTGAGTTTTTAATAGATATTTTAGTTATGATTAATTTATAATTTAAGTCAATTAAATCTCAATTAAGGCCTAAGTAAAGGAAACATTATTGTACTTGTGTGTATTTGACAAATGACAGAAGGGTAGACTCGGGCAAAATGGATTAATGTTGGTCTTGATTGAATATTAAATTTTGTTCTTCACAACACTTAACTCCAGCAGGTGCTAAATGAAATTCAACCAGGCGTGACAGTGGTGACGTCAAACTGCTGACATCTAGCTGTGTTTTCTTCCTGTTACATTGGTCACAGACAGGATAAGTCATAGGTGCATAGGTGCGACACCAATGATAATACAGCTTCTTTAGTAATTCTGGCGAATGTCCACATCCACTTGCAACTAATAGATAGTAAATTTCTTTCTTTTAAGTATTGCTTATATTACTTCTTTTTTTTTAAGTGGGATGGCTTTTGGTAAGAAATATATTTAATTGATTTCAGTATTGTAAAATACATATGAATGATCACAAAATAAGGTAGTGAATTTTCTTGAAAAAAGAAAGGTACTTCCAAAGAGAGTAAAGACTAAGAATTTGACCTGTAAAATAATCCTTCATAACTTTTATTTGTTATAGTTACTGGCTAACATAACTATAGCAGGTGGTATTCACTCAGGATGGGATCTAAATCCCGAAAGAAGGATTCTGGAACATTGACTTAGATTGAAAGAATAAAATCAGGCTACAGTTGATATTAGATTGTTCTTTCTTCACTTAGTTATAGACAGAATTCCACAGTACTGCAGCACATGGCTACATACATGTATATGATCTGTGAGTATGAGTAAAGAGAAAAAAACATCAAATTGATCACTTAAATCTATATATATATTGACTACTCTTTTTGTCTTTTAAAATGCAGTGAGTCTGTGTTTGATGCATGTCTTCAAAGTATTTAGGTATATTTACTGACTTTTTGTTTAGTTCTTCAAGTATGAGAGTCTGCTAAAAATCCTCAGACAGATAATTTTTAAGTGATTCTAAAAAGCTGGGTAAAGTGATAAATCACACTATTAATAAGCACAGATGTTTGATATATTAGATTATCTTGGTTAAAATAAAGTTAAATATTTTTTCTTACTGTAGCGAATACTCAGAATTTTGAATGTGGTAAGGTACATCCCATAAAGGGATGTTAATACCTTTCTCATACTTATTTTCTTGAATATGTCTGGGGGTTTGTGCATGTTATTTGAGACATACTTCTGGAAATGTTGACCTTGTTAAATTTGTTAAATTAAAATTGAATAATAATGACAAAACATACCTATATTTTCCTTTTCTACTTGCATATTTTACTGTTTCATATAAAATGAAGTTGAAATTTTAAATGCTTTGGAAGATTTTAGAAAAAAAGGAATGATATAGCATCTGCCCTCACAAAACTCATAATTCAGTAAAATAGGAAAACCTGTATAATGGCTAATGAAAGTTAGACCGTTGTAATTACTATAGTAGAAGTATGAAAAAAGGGTCATAAAAATGTAGGGAAATGAGGGTTTTGATGAGTAGAAAAGTATTCTGGCACATATATAATACGATCAAAACTAATTCTTATTATTTCTTATCTTTTATGTTCATCAAACTCACACCAGCTTAAGACATTTAAAGATAAATTGAAACTGAAAAATGTGGTTTCATTTTCAGATTTCCTGTACTGTTACTGTATTTTCTTAGAATGTGTGTTTGAGTGAACAAGACTTTGAAATTATAAGTTATTAAATGTGCCACTCAATGAAGTAAACAATAACCAACTTTAAAAAATAATCTTGGCTCCAAGGCCACAATCCCTTAGATGAGTCTCTGGCATCCATCAGTACTAAAGTGCATTGATATTCTTGAGATTATAATTTTATTTTTACTAAGTATAGGCAAATATCCTTCTTTGGAGAAAATGAGATTTCTCTTTGGGAAGGCCTATGAAGCATTAGCTTAATACAATAAACTGTTTCGTGACTTTATAATAAATAATGATGGTGAGGAAGGATTCCTTGCATTTGGTGTTGCTTAATATTGTGTGACTTAGTCTGTCTTGACTTTTGTATGACAGCATAATTAATATTATGTTGAAGTTTTAGGATTATCATTTTTTTTCTGACAGTTTGATAAGCAAGAAAGAGCATAAAAATGAAGTATTTGTTATGATTTGGCAGAGTTAGAAACTGACTTGCATTTAATTGAGATTCTAATTTTGAAACAAATTTCCAGGCTTCCTTTTCTATGTTAAGTACAGATGTATTAAGACAATTATCAGACTCTCATAATTGTTTGTCTCATAAACACTGGAATACCTAATGATTTGTGTGTGAATAGCTTTTTTTTCCCTTAAAAAAATAAGGGTGGCTATTAGAGGGAGTAGGTAGATGATCTTGGAAGGTCTTTCGGTTCAGAATTCTATATTGAGCTCCTTAATATTATGAGCATTGTTCTAAGCACTTTACCCACTTATTGAGGTATTATTACCTCTATAAGTCTTAAGAAAAATTTGTAATAACAACAGAAGTAAATTACTAATGTTTTACAGTAGAAGTCCCCACCACACAGGGTTTTGTAATTACTTGTGAGGTATGTTAAAAATATGAGTTTCATATGTAATCAGGCTGTATCTATTGGATCCTTATGATATGCCAGACATTGCATCACCTTCTAACTCTAGTGAATAAAGTAGGCAAGCACCCTCTTGCTATGGCAGTTCCAATCTATGAGAGAGAGGAATAAAAGTGAATAAATGAATACAACTAAAACAGGGTGGTTCCCTGAAGGCCTTTTTGAGGTTGGATCATTTTAGCTGAGACCAGTAAGGTGAGACGGGTCAAGGGAATGGGGTAGGGTTGTGCAGGGCAATTCAAACAGAAGAGATGGCCTATGTAAAGGCTCTGAATGTTAGAAAATGCTGGATTGTGATGTTGAGTAGAGAGAGCCAAAAAAAAGTGTCATGAGATGGCACTCTCCAGTTCATAGAGGACTGATACTTGTAAATAACTTTCATAAACAAGTAAATGAATGCAAATTGAAGTTTACCCTAGAATTACGTCCTCATTCTAATGTTTTCTGATAGGCTTCTTTGGTGAGTCAAAATAGAAGTATGGTTATTAACTAGAGTAGCAGAAGGTGCACTAAATTTGCTCCTTATCATTTCTAGTGAGGAAAGGATTATTTCTTTCCCTTTCATATTTGTGGTAGTTGCAAATTACTGTAATGCTTTATTTTACCACAAGTAGTTTCTAGAATGCCCATGAAAGCATGAATGCGAATATCATTTGTTGCATGTGTCCAGGTGGAAATATATTGAGAACTTATTTTTTGGCGGGATTGTGATTCTCAAAACTCTTATATCTTGGGCTCTTAAGATCTCAATACAAGTTAGATACTCCTTCACATTGCAATGCTTGCTTATGCTAAATCTGTCATAGTCCTTGAAACCGATGATTTTTAAAAACAATTTTCAAATTAGGTAGTATTTCAGATACAAAGAGAAAAACATAATGAACACCCCATCCAATCTTGTCAAATCTTAATATGTAACCTTACTTGCTTTAGGCAGATATCATATGGGTCCAGGCACAGCACCCTCGATACTCCTCTTTGATTCCATTACCATCCCCCACTTCTCAGAGAAAACTACCGTCCTAAATTTGCTATGTCTTTTTACCCTAAACAGGGTTTTATATTCTTATTATACATATATGTGATCATAAGCAATATAAAGTATTGTTTTGAACTTTAATCCATGAGGATACATGTATCTTTGGTTCATTCATCTTAACTATTGTATAGGTTGGCTTACTGTGTGGATGTTTTCTGAATATACCGTATAATTTATACATTCTCTTCGTGATGAACATTTAGTTTGTTTCCAAGTTGAATTTACTCTTAACTTCTATCTTTGTCCATTGGTATATTTTCCTCTTCATTTTTTTCTCTCTTCTTTTGAAAAGCTATTTGTTTAATAACCTAACCTTACAGACAAACATAAAAATATCTTTTAAATTTCATTTTAATTAATATGTATTGTATTAGTAAAATAGATTGGAATAGATTAAAGTTAGTATATCTTCTCAAAATTAATAATTCCTTTTAAACAATGGTTAAACAAAAAAGAAGAACCATGTGTTATAAACCTGTAATATTTAGAAAGATCCTGTTGGTACGTGTTTCTGAGGATAACCAATCAATCTTCCTAATTATCACCTTTTAATTCATAATTTATGAATGCCATATGATTGTATTTATAAGACATTTGATATGTTTAAGAAAATAAAACATGCCTTTTTTAGTATGCAAATTAATAAATGTCTGAGGTTTGTTGAAATAACAGATCTTTTCTTCTGTAAGAAAGACCCCACTCATTACTTATATTATAGAAGCTGCTATACAGTGCACTATCAGAAGTAATTAATTATTCATTCTGCATGATTGGAAAAATCATAATGAACTATGTTGAGGTTGAATTTACAAGACACATAACAATGTTTTGTTCTAACAAAACTTTCCCCTCTACTTCTTAAAGTTGTGAATTCAATTCTTAGAACTGTTTCAGGTCGACTTGTTTGCTTGATTAAAATCACATTGTTCTTTTATTTCTGAGTCACAAAAACTGGTGACATTATCTTCTCAGAGAAAAAGTGGGTTTATTTGAGTTTAATCTTCTATCAGTGAAATACTTAGATGTCTGCTAAGAAATGTTAGACTTCAGGTTAGTTCTGGGAAGGATGATACCTAAATAAACAAACTTGAAATTTTTGGAGTGTGAGGTAGGATTGCCTCGTGATTGGCAAAGTTAAGTTTAGAAGATTTATTCTTAGAAGCAACAGATTTCAGCCATTGCCGCATTGAAATGTCACAGGTTCTTGTGCCAAAAGTAAAACATGTATCATTCAAATTTTCCTTCACTTCCACATGTACTAGTTAACTACCATCCATCAACAGTGTGCCAATTAGTGACGTTTGTCTGTGTTGATAATTATGTTTTCAATTTAAAGGTATATTTGTATACAAATGTATTCTGTCTTGTGATTCAGAGTTCCGAAGGAAATTTAAGTAGGGTATTTAACATTACATAACGCTCATGAACAATTTGTCATTTTATGTGGGGAGTAACTAACATCATAGAATTTCTTAATGACAAAAGTAATCATCAAGGAAATAAACCATTAAGTTGAGGAAAGGTCTGTCAGTGGATGTAATTTAAACTAAACCAAACCTGTCAAACCAAAGAGAGCTGAAAAATATGAAATTTTTTAAATTTATGAAAGCAAAACTAATATTTTAGCTAGAGATAAAAAATTCCTGAGTTTTATAAGTAACAAATCTGTATAGTTTTCAATAAGAAATATATTCAGTGTATATTGATTATGTGCTTACTTTATGACAATTGATTTACGAGGCATAATTTAAATTATTTTGATATAAGGTGAGTATTGCTGTTTCAATTGTAGAATGTCAGAGATTTTTAATTAACTTGCTTTATATCATAAAATGGCAGAAGTAGAATTCAAACCCAGATCTTTCCAATTCCAAAGTCTCTATCTTTATTATTTCCTTAATTGAGTGTTCTGTGTATTTGCAGGATGGGGCAAAGGGGCAGGAGAAAGTTATATAAAATATCGGAAACTGACTATTCAAATAAAATGCAGTATTTGATTCTTGAGCCAAATCCCACAAGTAATTTGCGTTGAGTAGGTGGATGGATGGTGTTTGGAATATTAATAAATTTTTGCAGTTACGATTTTTTTCAATCATGTAGGTAAATGTATGCCTCTTATTTGTTCAAGGTCATAAAATATGTAAATAATTCCAATGTCAAGTCTGATCCTAAGAGCATTTTAGAATCTACAACCGTATATAGCTAATAGCTTGATTACCCAAAGACACAGCAGGTAATATCTGCTAAATAGATTTATTTATTTACTTATTTATTACATTTATTTACTGTTATTATATATTTGTTTGCTTTAGTTCATGCTGAAATCGGTTGAGCTTTAGCACACCTAAAACATTTTCTTTTACTGTCTTATTCACATTTCACAGTTCAAAGAATTAAGAATGACAAGTGTCATTTGTGGTTTTAATGGCCAGGTGATTCTGGTTGTTTTTTTTTTTTCCCTGAGACCTTAAAAAAGAGCCACTTAGTTCACATTCTAATGTACTTTAATTCCTAAGGCTATACGTCAGTCCTGGGTGAATTTAATGTGTAGATTTTAGATAGACTATCTTATGTAAAAGTCAAGACATCAGTAATAGATATTTACATACTGTTATATAAAACTACCCTTTATTCCTTGAGTGCTAAGCAAAGTAGAATGTGGCTTTGGTATATTTTAAATGAAAAAAATTTTAAAAGAAAATTCATTCTTAACTGGAGAGCAAATTATTGAACATTATGACTCCCCGAATGTGGGACTAATGTATATATGTCATTTTAAATGGGAGCGTAAATTTATAATCTTATAATAAGAAAAAATACTGCTGAGGGTCTTGTGTGGTAACAGAATATACCATGAGGTTAATGCCAGTGATGAGACAGATGACTTCTAGGTTCCTTTTTGGAAGTGACATCTGAACCAAGCACAGATACCAGCTTTTCTCTCTTCTGAGCCTTCATAGTGCTGTGTGCTGCGTCAGTGACTTGGTTACATTTTCAAGATTGACTCTTTGGTATTTACTGCAGAAACATACGTAATTCTGTAACATGCACTGTTGAGAAGCTCTCAGTCCTTCCTTAAGCACATACACACATTTAATCTCTGAGGTACCCTCGCACCTCACATATTCCCTCCACTGCAGAATTCTGCTCGTCTAGAACAGAGATGTCATTCAGCTCAGAAATAGAAGAACAGTGATGGTTCTTAATAAAAACGTGGATTTTTTGGTCCAGTTGGGAACTTTGCTTATCACTGATTTTAGAAAAGAGTCTGATGCTTTCCATGGAACCTTACTATTTTCTTAGCAATGGTCAGGAGGCCGTTAATTCTCTCAAACACTGACAGTTACATAAAAGAGGGAAAAAGCACATCTTCCTCCTGTTTTTCTACTTTTGTGGCCACACAACCAAGCAAAAATCACCATACTCTATGAAAGATAGCTTATTACTTAAAATAAATGGTAATAGAATGTTAAATATGAAACTTAATTGTATGTGTGCCTTTCTTGTGGAGTAGAAGAGAGGAGAGTTTCTCAAGTAACTTCTGGGTCTAGCGTTAAAGTCTAAATATAGCTTCATCATTGTCTCACCGGGTGTCTCTAACCACACCTGACTGACATTTTTGTCTTCTAAATTCTGCTTCAGTGACATTCTTACATCCTGCCATACAGTAGCCTCTCCCATACCAGAATATAAACTCTGTAGGGAGAAGAGCCTTGATATTTTTTCGTTTTTTCTTTTTTTAATCCTGGGAAGAACAGGAGCAGATTTCTTTTTTTAAAGAATAGACACTCTATTCATGTTGTTGAAATAAACCAAAGTGAAATCTGTGTGTCACCAAGGGTTCGAAAATAAGCGTAGGGCTTTGTTAAGCCACAGCTGTAGTGTCCTTGACACCGTGATGTCAATATGTATGACTACAACCCCACTGCCCTCATCCGTCACCTTCAGAGTTCAGTTGCATTGAACTTCAGGGACCTGCTTTGGATGCCCAACATTGTAAACACTGGTCAACATCCTTCAGCCTCCTTGCCACAGGAAATATAAGTGTGTAATGTATAGGATAGACAAATAGAAAAAAAAAGAGGAAGAGATGGAGAGATTGATTAAAATAAAAACTGAGGTCTTCTCTATTTTTTGGCAAAAGAGTTTTTAAACTAACGTAATTGTGTTCATTTTAGTTGTACAGTCAAAGAAGAAAGAATGTCTCAGAATGATCTAGACATTCTTTTAAAAAACTTCCAGCTATTCACTATTAATTATCAACACTGCAGAGTTAAGTCAGTTGTCCACTGCTGCACAGTGCAACCTCAACACAATTGTATTGAGTAATCTTGATCATAAGTCATAATATTGAGAAACAGAAGGAACTTAGATCAACTCGTCCAACGTTTAATCTTTCCTTCTGTTATTGTGCTCCTTGCTTCTTCAGAGTGGAAATCTGAAGAGTATAGATGGTTGTAAATGAAGAAGGCCCTACTTTTATCTCAAGATTATCTTAATTGAGCTCAAACAGTGATACCTATTTAATGATCTGCCTGTGTTCCTTTGATTAGTTGTACTGATCCCATATGGCCCTCCTCTCTAGACATCCAAATGAGAAGGGACACCCTTCTCTGGTTCTCTTTGAATCCTATAGAACACTGGAAACTTTTTCTTGTGGTTATGGTAAAGCTTCTGTGTAATTAATCTTGCCTTCTTTCCTTGTAGCAGGATTTGCTCTGGCAAATGATGAGCTAAAGCTCAAAGCTAGAGTTACAAAGGCATGGGGTTTAGTTCCTCAACTAAAGGATAATTCAGTTGGTGTAAAGGTTATGTTATATATGAGAAATTCATATATTCTAAATATCATGTATTTATATATATAAATAAAACCATAAATAAAATAAACAATATTATTTAATATAGTAAGTGTAGTAAATTTTAGTCTAGAGTGTGTAGCTTGCAAAAGATAGTATGCTTTCTAATAAACTGCCCTAAAATGGCTTTAGCACGTTGACAGTAGTATTTTCTCTACCAATTTATAGATTTAGTGACAATAGTAGAAGGAGGAAGAATGGTTGGAAGTGCTTTATGGAGAGTATATAACTTTTTAGACCTATGTTTAAATCAGTATATGTCTAAAATGTATGTAATCCAGCAGATTTGCAAGTACATTATACATAAAGAGAGTAACCACCATTGTACTCTCTGGTTCTGTGAGTTCAACTTTTTTAGATTCCATATATAATTATCACATTGTACACCTTAAATATACACACTTTTTATTTATAAATTCTACCTCAGTAAGGCTAGAAAAAATAATAAATATTAATAAAAAGAAAGTAAACAAATTTCTTTTGACTGTAAGTCGCAACATATTGTTTGCTGCTTCTTCTATGTTGTTTCTTTATCCAATTATTTTTTTCCTTTCATAATCCTTGTTTCCCGCCTCCAGCCGGCTTTCTTGGACACCCCCCTTGCCTTTAATACCTTGTTTGCTCTGGTCACCTCTACTGTCCCTCCTACCCTTCCCTCATCATGCTGCCATCAGAGCAAAGCATTGCTAGTAAACATTCAGTGGCTTTCCTTTGTAGAAGAGAGTTGAAATTTCTTAGCGTGATATGTTAAATCTATTAAATTTGTATTTAATTTCTATGCTTAGCATTTTTGTAAGCTATTCAACTGATCTAATTTGCCATTCCAACCTTCCAGATGTACTTCCTGGCCTTCAAATATGTCTTGTGCTTAACCACCCCAAGGCCTTTGTTCACATTCTTCTTGATGTCACAAATCCCTTCTTTACCATGTAAATTCTATTTATCCTTCAAGACCCAACTTGAATACCTCTTCTTCTGTGCAGTGACTGCTGACTAGTGCAGCTTATCATTGCCTTTTCCTGTGCTGATCTCCTATAATCCATGTCACCCAAGAGGCATAGCATATCAAGTCAGCAGCAAAGGAAGGTGACGTGTTTACTGAAACATGAGAGAATGTTTCCTCCTGAGTATAAAAGAGAACTTGGTCAGGGAAGGTTACTGTCTTAGTAGGAGAATGCAGAAAGATGATCACAGAGAAGAGCGCAGGACATGCAGATGCTTTTATGGACATATGCTAAGGCAAACAGTGGGAGCAATTGTGTGGGACTGTTATTTATTTCTTTTATATATGCCATCCAAAATTCTAATATTCAAAGATGTTCTACTGATACATAAGGTTTAGGATTCACTGTTATGACCTACGGTTGTCACTTTTGCTAGACTATAAACTTGGAAGGCGAGAATTTAGCTTTCCCTTGATGTCTGGCGCAAGGCTTTATGTGTAGCACATGCTTAATTAATTTCTGTTTTAGTGATTTGATTACTAACAATGCACTAATTTATACGGTTGTATGTGGTGCTTCTTAAAGAGCGTACCTTCTACGTTCACTCTGTAGTATTTATCGTAAAGGCTGGTATTTCTTCCCCAAATTAGAAATGTATTTGTGAAGAAATTATTTCCAGGGGTGGATATTAATGATCTTTTTTGTGATTATCTTAATTATTGAATTAGTAAACACGCGGAGAAGCTTTGATCCTCTAAACAATTTCGGTCATGGCATGTCCATAACCCCCCTGAAATTAGAATGATGTTTTTGACATCCATATGTGGTACATGGAGAGACACTTCCCTTAGCTGAATAAACCTAACCTGTCTGGCTTGCATTTACTTATACAAATACCTTCATTCGTTTCTTTAATAACAATGTGGAGTTATGAGGCAATCTAGAAGAGCTCTTATTAATATTTATCTCATCTTTTTCATATTATATTATCAGCAAACAATATTAATCTAAGTGTCATTTATTATAAATACTGAGAGTGGGGCAAAATGTGTTCATCAAGCATTGAATAGTCAGAGCCTTGGAGAAATTTTTATTTGTTAAACAAAGAAGAATCTTTTCCACATCTTACAGAGCATAGCATGTATAGTGAAGATGTTCAGCTTTTCCTGTTACGGCAGACCAGTTGTCAAAACATGATCATGCTCGTGAAATTTTGTTAATTGAAGTTTAAGCATATTTTTTTTTACAAGGACAAACTGCTCTGTTTCACAATTTTCTAAAGCAATTTAAGGGGGTTGCAATGTAGAAATGTGAAATGTATTATTTAGACCCGAGTCCATTTAGCCATGTGTATTCTGGGTCACAGTTTATAAAACATGGTGGTGAAAAACCAGAGGGGTGAGCACTTCAATCTATGAAAAAGAATTTTATATACCAAAACTAACCAGACCTTTGAATTTACCTTCTTAAGTTTATTTACTTTTATTTACCTTGCTGCTTTACTTTTATTCCTTTAAAATAGTGACAGTGTAAGTCAAAGTAGAGGATATTGACATGCTGAATTTCACTGCCAATCTTGCCCTGTTTTTCCATCATAGGAGATATGCAATCATAGCCGACACACATAGCGTGTATACCTTGTGCACTGATCTCTAAGCTCGTCACATGTATTAAATCTTTTAACTCTTACACAACCCTTTGAGGTACATGGTATCATTATTCCCATTTTAAAGATGAGAAAACTGAGTTAAAGTGTTAATAACTAACTTGTACAGGTCACTCAACTAGTAATTGTCAGAGCCAGGGTTTAAATCCAGCCACTCTCCTATACTAACTCAAACAGTGACTAAATTTCTGCAGTGCAGAATGTGAACCTGGGGTTGAGAATGTTTGTTTTACATTAGTTGTATTAGTTTAGTCATCAGCAAAAAAAAAAAAAAAAATGGAGATGCCAATCATATCAGCAAGCATTCCAGAGAGATAGTGTGTGTGAGGATCATGTTAGTTACTATCTAGGAAAGCACTCTAAAACTTGTGAAGTGTGAATCATAGTCTTTTCATGTATTAAGAATGTAGAAAGTCTGAGAGGATAGAGTTAGGAAGTTTAAGATACATTCAATACCATTAATTGTTTTAAACAAATGTATCTGGGATGGAAGTGATCTAGAGCCCCTGGCATTTAATGACAGGGTGCACGTTGTTTATGGAGAGTAGATTTATTTGGGGATTTTATAACCAGAATCTGATACAGAAGAATCCACATTCTTTTCGAGTGGCAAGGAAACATATTCTAAGATACACCATATCATGGGTCATAAAACAAACCTCAACAAATCTAGAGGAATTAAATATATAGAGTGTGTTCTCCAACCACGTGGAAACAAACTAGCAATTAGTAACAAAAAGATATAAGAAAAATCGCCAACACTTTGAAATTGAACAGTACACATCTAAATAATGCGTGCGTCAAAGTGGAAGCCTCAAAGAAAATTAAAAAAATACATGGTACTGAATGAATATGAAAGTATATCAACATTTGTGGAGCTCACCTGAGAAGGGCATTTATCGCACTGAATGCATACATTAAAAAAAAAAAAAGTCCAAGTAGGTCTCAGATCAGATTAATAATCTAAGCTCACACCTCAAGAACCTAGAATAACAGAGCAAAATAAACCCAAAACAAGAAGAAGGAAAGAAAGAAAAAAAAAAACGGAAATCAATGAAATTGAAGACAGAAAAAATAGAGAAAATGAAACCAAGACCTGTTTCTTTGAAAAGTTCATCAAAATTGACAAACTTTTAGCAAGACTGACAAAGAAAAGAGAGAAGACACAAACTGTTTATATAAGTAATGAAACGGGATATCAATACAAATCCTGCAGACATCAAGAAAGATAATAAGGGAATGATACAAACAACTTCATACACATAAACTTGACAACACTGACAGAATAGATTAATTCCTTGAAGAACACAAACTAGCATAACTCATTTGATATAAAAGAATTTGAATAGCTGTGTGTAACTGTTAAGGAAAATTAATTTTGTAATTTTGAAATTTCCAAAACAGGAAATCTCCAAGTTCAGATGGTTTCTCTGGAGAACCTGAAGAAGAATTAACACCAATTCTACACAGTCTTCTCCAGAAAATAGAAAAGGAGGGAGCACTTGGCAGTTCATTTTGTGAAGTTAGTATACCCTGATACCAAAACAGTACAAAGACAGTGCAAGAAAGTAAAATTACTGACCAATATACCTCATTAATACAGACACTAAAATGCTTAACAAATAGATTAGCAAAAAGAATTCAGCAATATATAAAAAGAAATTATACCATCTGGAAAAAGTTTGACAGTTCCTTAAAAAACTAAACATGTAACTACTATATAACCCAACAGTTGCACTCTTGGGCCCTTAGTACAAAAAAAATGAAGACATATTCATACAAGTATCTGTACACAGATGTTTATAGCATCATTTTTTCATAATAGCCCAAAACTGGAAACAACCCAGATGTCCTTCAATGGGTAAATGGCTAAACAAATCGTATCATGGAATACTCAGAAAACACCACCACCAAAAACCCCAAACGTGATACACACAACAACCTGAATGCACCTCCAGAGAATTAGGTGGAAAAAAAAATCCCCAAAGGTTGCATATTGTATGATTCCATTCATTTAACATTCTTGAAATGTCAGGTTACAGAAATGGAGAACAGATCCATATTTGATTGGATTTGAGCATCCAGAACATTAGCCTGAGAACGTGACCTGGGCTCACTTTGAATGCTGTCAGTAAATTGGGGAATTAACTTTTTGGATTGGTCCCAGGCTAAGTGGTAAAATACATAAATTCTATGTTTGACGCTGCCCCACCTCCCTTTTATTGGGCTTTTCCTTGTCCTCTTTCCTATTGTCTGTTTTTTCCCCCAACCCCATGAGTCTTGGATCTCAAGTGGTTGCCAACTCCAAGCCATATGCGAAATAGGGATAATGGCTTATGGTGTTTTATCTTCCTGCGTGTTCAAGTTTAGTTGAGAATCTCTCAAGACTGAAAAGCTTTCAGGGTTTTAATGGCAGATAATGAAGAGGACATTTTGTTCAGGACGCCGCCGTGGTGACTCAAATCATGTTATAGATGCAGCTGCCGACTCTGGGGCACCCACAGTTATTCCTGACTTAGTGCTTTCCACATACTGCATCAGAGTTTTCTAAGTGAAAAAGTTTTTAATGAATACACGGCTTTTTTACCCCACCCAAAGGTAATATTCAATAGTCACATTAAACTCAGGTGGGGAACAGGCACATTTTTAACAAACAAGTAAGAAATAAAAGAAATTTGAAAGTGACAACTTCCATATAACTTCCTTAATGTTACAATTCAAGTGGTAACTCCCGAGTGATTTTTGATTATAGCATGTAGAAAATTCTGTCAATTAAGTACATTTTTTGAAGTTGTTTTCTTCACTGAACCAAAAGCATTTGTTTTAATATGACACATGATTACAATCTTCCCGGTAAAATGTTTTTAAAGGATTTGGTAGTACAATTGAATGGCCTTATTTCTTATATCATTGAAACACACATTTTTCTTTCAAGCTCTGGCCTTGTTTTTCAAAATGCAAAATCAGTTGAATATTTGTTACAAGCAAATCCAAAATCTGTATCAGTAAGTGAGGAAAAAAATGAAGAGGAGAAATTTTGGAGCAATTCCTTCCCAAGCCTGTTTAGCAGAAAACTCATACAGATTGGCAGCTGATTAGAGGTTTTAGCTCTTGCAATCACTTGAGTCCTTACTTGT
This sequence comes from Eschrichtius robustus, assembly GCF_028021215.1. NCBI lineage: Eukaryota > Metazoa > Chordata > Mammalia > Artiodactyla > Eschrichtiidae > Eschrichtius > Eschrichtius robustus. The sequence continues at coordinate 49,261,443 of NC_090831.1, read as the reverse complement.
GAGATTACACCATTCTTACTCAGTAATTCTCCTAAGCCCTCATAAAAGTGGCACAGTACTAGGGAAAAAAGTCCATTTTCTTCAGTTGGCTAGAGAGAATGATTCTATTTTCCATTGCTATTTTTGTCTCATCATTCCTTTGATACTTTGAAATGAGTGTTGTTTTCTATTCATTCAGTTGGCAAGTTATTTTCTAGCTTTCAGACATGATTTGACATTAGAAAGATGAACATTTTCTTTCTTTTTTAAATCTGTTTATCATTATTTAGTGGTGAGGACTACATGTATATATGCGTATACTTGACGTCTTTTCAGAGGCAAGGTTCTATATATTTTTTTAAAAGTGTGTTTTCTAGGAAACTAAAATGAGTTAATTGAATCAGCATATTTCATTGCTCATCAAAACATCATTTAGGCAAGTGACTTACATTATATAAAGATTGTTTCTCTAATTGGAGTAAAAAAGTGCTGTGTACATAAATTTATCTCTCAGAAACTAAAATCTGTCTGCAACCCCATTCCTGTGAAAGATGGGTGACAATGATAGGAGGGTATAATATTTTGAATTTAGCACAGGCTTAATACAACTTTTATTTATTTACTTGGAAAAAAGGATATTTCCCTGAAAGTATAACTAAATATTCCAGTTTCAAGTTTATCAGAAAATATGTAAATTTTTAACATAGCTTTCAGAATGTTTTAGTCTTACAAACGAAAATAATAGTCAATTTGTAGGCTCTCTTGGTTCCTCCGGAAACGCACGTCTTTCCTTTGTATCCATCACAGGGCCTTGTGTGTTATTAAATTATGAGATTTTAGATCTGGGAAAGGACCTTAATGAAAAGCAAGTTCCTTTAATATTGAGGAAGCTGAGATTCACAGAGTTTAAGCAGTATGCCTGGTTCACACAGTTTATGTAGAACTCCTGATTTGAAGCTGATGACATTTTGTGTGAATGCAGAATGTTTATTGTTGGTGGAAAACTTTTTGGCATGCAGTCATGCTAGTACCTTCCTAATTGATGCTATGTTTGAGGGGAATTAAACTTATGTTGTTTTGGAGGGACAAATAAATGTCACCTTTTATTTACTTTTTTACTTCCTGGATTTCTAGCTCTACATATTTTAAAATCTTTATGTCTTCAGCACACATCAACCAATAAATCACGTTAGTTTGCATAGCTGGTATCGGGGCAAGCCAGGGTAGATGACTGCTGTGCTGTGGGACCGTGGCACACCAGGTGCTGCCTCAGTGACCTCAGGTCATTAGTACCGAAGCTTCCTGTCCTGCCTTTCTGTCTGCCCCTGCCAGTGGTGATTGCACTGGGTGCTGTAGTGAACAATGTCGAATCCTTTCAAGTAAGTGGACGGATGGATGTACTAAATACTGAGCAGAGAGTTTGACAATTACTAGGTGTCATGGTCAGCAAAATTGTATGGCAGAAAATGAGGGTGAAGCATTATCTATAATAGTGTGTGGTTTGAGTCCTGAGCCAAGGGAGCATTTCCGGAGAGGTGACAGCCGAAATGGGTTTAATGAGTTAATAGATATTTCTCCCAGAAAAGGGAAGGACCACCATTTCACTCAGATGAAAAAAAGTACAAAGTGATGGGGCATGAGAGCGCACGACATGTTCTAGAATAGGCAGGTATTTTAGAAAGACGGGAGAAAGGTTGTCAAGGTGTGGAAGTGGAGAGAGAAAGCTGGTGAGATAGAAGAAGTAGCCTCAAAAATGGCAGAGCGAAATCAGACAATCCTGAAGGCTTTAGCACCTGTAAATCTCTCCACTCTGAGTGTGTAATCCAAAATAAATGTAATATTAGCCTTTCGATAAAACATAAAACTTACCAATATACTGAAATGATGGTAGGTTCTTGCCAGATTTTGGTTGTAGACTGTTAGACAATTTACTCAAAGCTGAACTTGACTCATTTTCTCACACATGCTTGGTCTTCTGGTGTGTCATACAGTTCTATTGAAGGGACTTATAAACCATAATAAGGATTTTGATTTTATCCTGAAGAAATTGGCATGATATTGAAGGATTTTTCAGTAGGGGTTTTTGATCACTTTTGCTTTTTCAATAGCTTATCTTGTCAGCATTGTGGAGAATAGCCAGGAGGAGATTGAGATAAGGTAGGGAGAGACCTTTTGAGGGAGGCAACAGACTTTCTCTGTGGTAAGTAAGGACATCTCCACCCAGGCAGGGTCCACCCAGGCAGGGTCAGTGGTGATGGAAAAGAGGAAAAAGGACCTGAGAGGTATTCATGAGGCAGGAAGTGCAGAATGTCCTGACCAATGAAAGCTGAGGATAAGAGAGAGGGAGGAGTCACGACCAGGTCTGTATTCAGTGTGGGAGAAAAATGATGAATCAGTGGCAGGGGGGAGGGGCAGTGAGTGCTCGTGGAATATGCTGGTGGAATTAATCCACCGGTGCTTGAATATACTCCTCTGTTGACATAAATCTGGAAACATCGAGAACTGAAACAATGGAGTGAACAAGGTATGGGGTTAAAAGGGAAGAGGATCATTTCTCCCGGCTCTTTATTGGGGCTTCAGGGGCTTTAAGAAGAACTTGTTGGAGCCATTTGTTTGCTTTCCTGCCATATCCAGTTCCCAGGCTCCAGATGAACACAGTCTTCTTGATGGCTGCAGAGTCCCCAAGTCATCTTGCCTGGTGTTGGAAATGCCTCTCTTTAATCCTCCTGTTTTTCCTCAGCATTTTATCTCCTGAACTCCTGCTATTGTTGGGATGTACCTTGAAAGTGCCAGCCATAGTTTGTGATTCATGAAAAAGTATCAGCTGGCATTTTACTACTGTACATTTTCAAACCTAAACTTGAGAATGAAGGAAAGCAATTGGTCCATAATAGAAAATTTAGAGGTTGTTCATTATGTACATTTAAACGGAACTCTTTAATGAAATTACATTTTGTTTAATGTGAACTAATCCCATGACATTTTATTAATTATATTTGGTCTTATATTTGGCGTAAGCCTTTAGAATACAATGTTAAATCAGTTCATCAATGTATAATGCAATTAAGGATAAGATGTCCTAGAATCTATGCAAATCTCTTTATAAAGTTATGATGACATTAGGGTTTTTTTTTTTTTTTTTTTTTAAGTCTACCGCAGCCGCAAATTACCTTAGAACTATATTTAAGCAAGCATATTATTCCGGAGTAATAGATAATTTGTAAGATATCAATCTTTGATGTATCTCATCCTGTTTCTTACATGTTTATTGGATCTCATAAATTTAGAAACATTTAATTTTTTCTCATTGCAGTGGAACTTCATAGTAAAAGTAGAATATTTGAAAAAAATATAAAAGTTATTTAAAAAGATAAGAATCACCCATTAAAACCTATAGATAAATTATGTTTTTTACATATAAGAGCTGTATATAAGCAATTTCCCTAGGCTATGTAATACTCTTTAGGAATATAATTTTTTTAAAGAATTTATGTATGTATGTATTTATTATTTATTCTTGGCTGTGCTGGGTCTTCGTTGCAGTGCGCTGGCTTCTCACTGCAGTGGCTTCTCTTGTTGCGGAGCACGGGCTGTAGGTGCGTGGGCTTCAGTAGTTGTGGTGCGTGGGCTTCAGTAGTTGTGGTGCGTGGGCTCAGTAGTCGTGCCTTGCGGGTTCTAGAGCGCAGGCTCAGTAGTTGTGGCGCACGGGCTTAGTTGCTCCGCGGCACGTGGGATCTTCCCAGACCAGGGCTCGAACCCGTGTCCCCTGCATTGGCAGGCGGATTCTCAACCACTGCGCCACCAGGGAAGCCCCGCCTTCATGTATTTCTTTGGAAATTAATTTAAGTGGAGAAAATATATATAGCTCTAACTTGTGTTCTTTCTTACTCTCGCCCACGGAAAGCAATAAGAGATTCCTGATGTATTAATTAGTGATAGGTAGCGCTTGATTGCTATTCAATTAGAAAGCTCTTTTGTCCCATATAACTCTCTGAAGAAAGAAAGAGGGGAATGAGAGAAAGAAAGAGATAATTGATTGAGATTAAAATAATTATTTCAGTCTGGGAAATGTGCCATTTCTTTTGTTACTGAAAGAGTGATCCACTTAGAAACAGTTGCCAAATCTTCCTTTCCTGAAGCTGATATATGGTTTCAGGTACAAGAAGTACATGTTTTTTAAATGCTCAAAAGGCCACTAGATTTAACTGTCCTTACAGGGAAAGAAAATAATACTAAGCACAAAAAGATGTAACTATTGTCACATTTTAGAAATATTTTAAAGTGATTTAAGAACTTTTATGTAGAATCCAATTCAAACATAGATATTAACAATAGTGATACTTGCCTTTGTACAGCGGAATAATCAAGAGATGGGTAGGATGATGACAAATATTATTGGAGTTAATAGAGAAGCTGGGGTTGAGTAATTCATAAGTAAAGAGGCAGGAAGCTGTGCTCCATGATGAAATGGCTGAGTCAGGGACAACTCCTGAATACCTGTTTTCTGGTCTGATTCTATCACCATTCCCTTGGATCAGTTTCTGTCACTATTTAGGTGTATATTATTTCTGCATAATAACTGACTGTTAAATGTACAACTTAGAACAACAAATATTTATTTATTTCACATAGTTTCTGAGGATCAGGAATGTAAGAATGAGGTAGTTCTTGTCCAAGATCTCTAATGAGATGCATTCAAGCTATTGGCCTTGGCAGTAGTCTGAAAGTTAACTGGGGCTTGAAGTTCCAGGCTCACTTATGTTACTGCCATCAGGAGACTTAGTTCCTTACCATGTAGGATCCTCCTTAGGGCTGCTCCCAATATGGCTTTCCCTAAAAAGAGTGATCAAAGAGAGAACAATAGAAAGAACACCCAAGATAGAAGCCACGCTGTTTTCATAACCTAATCTTAGAAGTGACTTCCCATTACTTCTGCTGTATCTTGTTTTTAGAAGTGAATCACTAAATCCAGCCCACACTCAAGGGGGTGGGAATTAAGCTTCACCTCTTGGGCTGGGGAGCAGGGTATATCAACAAATTGGTAGACATACTTTAAAACCACCACAGGGCTTGCGGATATACTTCTCCATTTGCTCTCCTTTGGGTATCTTTTTAGTTCAATGGTTGTTTCATATCTTCAGTCTACAGACTGATATATATATATATATATAAGAATCTTTATGTATATATATATATTAGAATCTTTAGAGTACTTGGTGAGTAGCTAAGGATATAAGGAGTGGTGATAGTGATGATGATGACCATGCATATTTATATATTCATTAAAAGCTTACTATGTCACAGTCACTGAACTAGGCACTTAAGAACTAAGCATTTTGTTAGTTTGCCCAACAATCCTGTAAAATAGATATTAGTGTTCCTGTTTTCGATGAAGGAACTAAAGAACAAAAGTTAAGTAACTTATCTTAAGTTGAATAAATTATAAGTGGCAGTTTTTAGAATCCAAACTCATGTTATGTGATTCAAAAAGATATATGTATATAGGTAAATATATGTATATAATCTGATTTTACAAAGTTGATACTGATTTTAAACTTGTAATTCTTAAATGATACATATTTCATTTAAAAAAAAAAGTGATTTTCTTCACTTTCCCTTTAACTATGATCCCACTATGATAGTTTGAGGTAGTGCAGGCTCTCTTTAATATCTTTCTTGTTTATTTGTTATCTACAGCTCTTGGATGTCAGGCCATTTTCTTCATCTCAAAGGGCCTAGTGTTAGGAAGAAATCCTTATTTTGCTTGAATGTGGATAGTATCTGAAAACGTGGCTAAATTTCAGTTTTTGTTGTTGTTTGTTTTTTATTTGTTTATTTTTGGCTGCATTGCGTCTTTGTTTCTGCGCGTGGGCTTTCTCTAGTTGTGGCGAGCGGGGCCTACTCTTCGTTGCGGTACGCAGACTTCTCATTGCGGTGGCTTCTCTTGTTGCAGAGCACGGGCTCTAGGTGCTTGGGCTTCAGTAGTTGTGGCTCGCGGGCTCTAGAGCGCAGGCTTAGTAGTTGTGGCGCACGGGCTTAGTTGCTCCACTGCATGTGGGATCTTCCCGGACCAGGGTTCGAACCCGTGACCCCTGCATTGGCAGGTGGATTCTTAACCACTGCGCCACCAGGGAAGTCCCTAAATTTCAGTTTTAATGGAAAAATCTGGAGTTACATATTATCCAACACTGCTGCAAAGAGAATTCTCAGTAACTTTTATATAAACCTCTCCTTAAAATATTATGTCTTATTATATTACCTGTTTAAAAACAAAAAAAAAACTTAGCAAAAGTAAACAAAAAGTAATTTCATTAAAACATAGAGGGAAAATTCTCCTTAGTTTCAGATATGCACGCAAAGTCTGTACGGTGTACCCCAGAAGGGTTCCTTATAAATCTTGCATATTGGTTCCTTTGACCTTTCTTCGCACATGAGGGATTCGTTGTATGCATCTTTAATCTAAATGTGATAGACCAACTTCCTGCTGAATTGCCTCAGAGCAGAAGGAAATGTACAGAGATGGTGCATGTTATTTAGAGAAGAAAACACAACATAACAAAATAAAACATGTCAAACAAGGAAAGGTATGGATCTTCAGTAATCAACACAAAGCAAGTTGGTGGCTGAACAGTGGGGTGCTGTGGAAGCCAGGCCTCTTGACAGGACAGTGCTCAGCTGACATGGAGAGGGCCCCTGCTGAGGGCATTCACTCTGGCTTCAGCCAGGGGACTCAGACAAAAAACCCTCTTGGTACTCTACTCTTTCTCTATATTTCAGTAACTTGTTCAAAAGGCGTGCCTATGGACACACACAAGAAAATGAAAACAAAACAAAAGAAACCCCTGCTGAGAAAGAAAAAAACATTAACTCCCTGCTTTGAAATTTATTTTGAGGAATATCTCAAGCAACCAACTGACTTGATATAAATTGATAAACACTTCAGAGACCGTTTCTAAAACTGAATAAAGAGTGAGAAGCCAAGAGAAAGAACCCCAGGGAAAGCCAGTCAGTATGTTTTCACAAGTAATCTCATTAATCCTTACATCAACTGAATGAAGTGGGTAATAGCGTTGTTATTTTACAGATTAGAAAACTGAGTCACAGGATACTCGTTTCTCTCGTATGTGAAGAGCAGTGATCCAACCCCAGTTTCATAGCTAAGGTCCTGATTATTTCCATTTTCCCTTCTGCTTCATCAAACATGCCTCAGAGCTGAGTTTAGTGTGGCATTTTGACAGAAGACATGTTGTATAACTGAAAATGTAGAGAGGTACATTTGGTTATTTATCAATCATAATCCAAGTTCAACAAGTTCAACAGATGTTTCAATCATATAAATACACTAGAAACCTACCATTTTAAAGATACATGTGTTGATATGCTAAAAAAAAGAAGAGTATGAAAATAATCCTAAATTTAACTATTTTGGAAATAAAAATAAATTAAAATGGAATGTGAAAATACAGATGGACAAAGGCCTAGTGTCTTTGGTACTGAGACTTCTTTGTCTTCAATTTGTACTTTAGACCTATGTGCATACATACATGTACATATGAGTAGTATAATGGTTTCTTCAATGAGCAAGTATTTAAAATTCTGTTATGAGTTGGAGAAACAAAATGACCTTAAAAATGGAGAAAAGTGTATGTTAGACATAGCAGATAAAAGATAGGTGTGAGGGCCAGAATGTAATACTATCAATATAATAAATACCATCAATATAAAAAAATCATAAAATTTGACAAATCAGACTAGCGTTAACAAGGTTTGGCCAGTGACTCTGGAAGGGTTTTAGAAGTTTCGACAATTTATTCTTTGATATATAGAGCTAGAAGTCATTGGGTTAGCAACAACTTTTCATAGAAGAGAAGCTGTAAGAACTAAAACGTTGTGTTTGCTCACAAGAACTGAAACTCATGAAGGAACCAGAGATCCTCAGAAGAAAATACAAGAGCGAAAGCAACATTCTCTTGATTAGTTCTGTCCCAGAAACATGAGTACAGCAGGCAGGATACATTTAAGGAAATAGAACCTCCATTGTAGTCTGCTGAAGATATGATGGCAGAAGGGACACAAGGAGATTATTAAATTCACCCTTTTTCACCATTGTTAGGGATAACTTCCCATGACCAAATTGCATCATAACTTTGACCTGTCTTCAATAAAATTCATGTATAACTACTGGTGTTCTGGTTTTCATGTATTTGTTCATTTATCTGGGGCACAGGGAAAACAAATGAAAACTTTCCTAGTTTTATTTTTCTCTCTGTTGTATAATAGCAATAATTACAATTGTTATTTACTTCTAGCTAAATTTATCTCTGTCTTCATTTTATCTTCATATTTATCTAAAAATAACATACTTTCATAATAAAACTTAGTTGCATATAAAATGATATTTCATGGGACAGGAGAGAAGTTTAGTTCTCTTTTTGGACTCTTCAGTGTTCAGTTCAAGTCTGGGGAATAGCCACCATTTATGCTTATTTTTAGTTGCATTTCAGAAAAATCTTTTCTTAAGAACCCTTGAACCAAATGGAAGCAAACTTCTTCAACAACAAAAGAACTTATGGATTAATAGCCTTCTTTGTCCTCTTTTGAGTAAAATAAAGTTTAAAAGAACTCCACAAATTCTATGTTGAAAATTCTTAGAATATTGGGGTTTTTTGGAAAGTTTTCATTCTGCTAATTACTTAGGAAAAAAGCCACAGGAATATAGCAGGAGAATAACTACAGCAAGAGAATTAGGTAAAAAAGAATTTATAGAAATTCAGTAGAATACAAAGAGAACGTGTAGTGAGATGATTGTGGCTATAGGAAGCCTTTCGGCCAGGAAGGAGAGAGCAGTCAACAAGTCTTCAAGCCCTTGATTAAGTGTCTGTGTCTGAAACCTGGAAGACCAAATGGCTCAAAATGGTTGGTTTCCACTTAGTTTCTTTCTTGGAGCCAAGCATTTTTAAAGATGATTGGCCAGAGGTAATTTATGCAAAATGATTCCATTGAAGGAACTGAAATGCCGGAGATGCTGGAAAGGGTAAGGCAGTCATACTCTGTGTGCCAAAAGGATCCATCTCCCACCTTCAGACGGTTCTTCTTCACTTTAGGGGGAAAAAAAAAGTGAATTTAAAAGGAAGGACTACTTAGAATTAATCATTTTGATTCTTTTCCCTTTTAACATCTTTTAACATGGACACATGAATGTCCATGGCATTCAAGGAAAGACAAATTAACTTATGCTTTTCTTACTGCTCTTACTGAGAGCGTCTTACTCTCCTCAGAGCGTCTCTCTCCTTTCAGGGACACATTGACTGACAGTTTGCTCCCATTGCCTCCTCTTTGTCCCCATCCTGTGGAATCCTGGCAGATTTTTCTGTTTAAAGGAGAACTCTGATCAGTGAACAATGACAAGGTATCCTTTGGTGAACATCTGTGATTTTGCAGGCCCAATACTAGGTGTTTTACAAACACTCTCTTCTTTAATCATAACAGCAACTCTACATGGAAGTGTGCTGTGTTCATTATGAGCTGGTACTCAAAACCATGATGAGGTCTTTCCTGGTGACACAGTGGTTAAGAATCGCCTGTCAATGCGGGGGACACGGGTGTAATCCCTGGTCCGAGAAGATCCCACATGCCGTGGAGCAAATAAGCCCGTGCACCACAACTACTGAGCCTGCTCTCTAGAGCCCGCAAGCCACAACTACTGAGCCCGCATGCCACAACTACTGAAGCCCACGCGCCTAGAGCCTGGGCTCCGCAACAAGATAAGCCCCGGCAATGAGAGGCCCGCGCGCCGCAACAGAGACTAGGCCCCACTCGCCTCAACTAGAGAAAGCCCGCGCGCAACAATGAAGACCCAGTGCAGGCCAAAAAATTAATTAATTAATTAATTAAATTAAATAATTTTTAAAAACATGCTGAAATTCAAAGAGAATCCAAACTCCATAGCCTGTCATTCAGGGTGCTCCCTCCTTTGTTCCATCTATTGTTTTATTAATTTCCACCATTTCATTTCCTATTATATTTTTGTCAGATTAGTTTATTTCCTCCTCCTAAAGTATATAACCTGTGCTTCCCTAATCATATTTCTTCTTTCTGTTCCCATGATATGGCATATCATCACTCAAAATATCATAATTTGACTAAGCCTTCCCTGAGTCTCTCTTATGGTACATGCCAGTATCTCTCTTGCTGTGGTTATTGTAAATATACAACAGATTACAAATTTGACTAGGAATTGCTTCATAGCAAGGACACTCTTTCAGGGAACATGTATATTCACCTCTATGTACCTTCCATTCTCATTGTAGGAGCTTACCCATGGAAACTTCTTACTAAGTTTGTATTGAATGAGGGCCCGCTATCTGCAAAGCACTTCCTAATGTAAGGTATTATTCTATATGCTGTGAAGGCAAGAGAGAGTATAAGGCAAAATCTGTATCCCTAAATAATTTATTGTTCTCTCAATAAGTCAAATGTCATAAAGCACAGTCAAATAAGTTGAATATCCCCAGTAAAAAAAAAAAGACATAAGTGCAAAAATGAGATAGATGTTCAAGAAATTCAAAGGAGGGGATAAGAAAATACCTTGGATGGTCTGGACTGCTTCAAGGAAGGGGCTGAACTTGAGATCAGCTTGAAAGATAAATCACATTTGAATAGGTGGGGAAGGATGACTTGCCAAATGATAGGAAAAGTCAATGGTGGGAGTGATCCATTTGAATACAGATGGGATTAAAAAGAGCAGATTTGAGTTCTAGGTTGAAGCATTCAGACTTAGCTTCATGGATACTGGGCATAGGTCCAGGCTGCTAATTTACAAAGGAAGGCAACACAGTAGTGATTATAAGAAGTAGCTTTGGAGTCAGATACCTGCCTTAGGAAACTTCCTTGGTATTTATTTATTAAGAGTCTTTCTCTGCAAAATGGAGATAAAGGGAGTTCAACTAGGTTGTTTACATTTACAAAATGCATATAGAGTCGTTAGAAGAAAATCTGACAAATGGCACGCCAGTATGCAGAAAACATTAGCTTCTACTAGGTATTTGGGAGTGTCAATCTAACAGTTGTATATGTGACAGTTTGGAAAGAGTAGTAATTTTAGGCAGGGAATCTAGTTCAGTGTTAGAAAGCTAGTGCAATCTTGACAACAGGGGAATGAAAATTAAGGGATTTGTATAGTATTACAGTAAAACTATCAACAGGGTTGCTTATGGTGAACAGGGGTGATGTGATATGTCAAGGAGAATGTGAAGTTTTGAGCTTGAACAACAGAAAACAGGATAGTAGCACTGGTTGAAACCGAGAGAAATGGAAGTTGGATTTAAGACATTTGATGCCGTGTAGTGCGGTATTAAATTTGAGGTAGCCTCACACACCCAAGTCTCTCAATGAATGTCTGCTGTTGATGGACAGGACTAGTGGGGTGTTCCACCTTCCCCCAGCTTTTGGTGAAGCTGTTTTTGCTTTTATTTAAATAAGGATTACTTATCACACACAGTTGTTATTTATACCCAATTTAGAGATCCTATCATGAAACAAAATGAAAGAAAGGTAAATAAACTGATTTTTTTTTTTCACTTCAACCCAGGATGTTTGTTCACTTTCAGTTGACTATTCTCTGTCCCTTTAATGTGGGTTTAGATGCAATTTGCTTTTTATCCAGAGAGACACTGAGTGTTATATTTCACAATATTTTTATTTCGCCCATGACATAGCATATTGGTGAAGGTAAATAATATTTTTTAGCAGGAGCAGTAGTTCTCCATAATTCTGTAATGGCCCCAGTTCTGTGAGAACTTTGGAATCAGATCCAATTGCAGATACAATTGTTTGTGTTTTGTAAGAGTTTCATTAAGACAGACTTTTAATAGGGCTTGTGATGAACTACAGGAAACCAGATCTGTATTTGGCATATCCAAAGACATACTTCTTAAAGCCTGGTGTACATTTCTTTGCTAACCCTAAACTTTATGCCGTTTGGCTCTTAGTCACCAAATGTCATATAGATTCTGATAAACTGAGTAAGGTCATAAGATAGTCCTTTGCCTTCTCTTCACTGTCAAATTAAAAATCCCGGATGTTTAAAATATATGACCTTGATGCCAGTATAGCCTCAAGTTCTCAGGAGTAGGATTGGATTAAGTCATTTTGTGTGTATTCCAAGTACCCTAAGACCCAGATTCAACCCAAATGATTAGAGAGTGAAGCCTGAGTTGACTCAGGATTATTCTTAGCTTTAAAGCTAATGGCTTATGACTGTGTCTAGTTGATGGGGCATGTGGGGTAATATCATTCACAGCTTAACTGCAAAGGCAGAAAGGATCTTATTTTCAGCAAGAAAATAAATGTACCTAGGGAAAAAATAAACAACTGGAAGCTGCATGTATGGTTAGCATGTGTCGTTAGAATACCAGTTCACCTGTGGTAGGAAGAATTTTAAGATGGTCCCTAAAATCTCCACCACCTGGTGCACATGCCTTGTATAATCTTGTCCCCTTGAGTACAAGCTGGACCTGTGACTGAGATGGATTAGCACTCCCTTGATTGTGTTATGCTATACGGCAAAAGGTATTTTGCAGATGTAATTAGTTTCTTAATCAATTGACTTTGAGTTAATCAAAATAGAGATTATCCTGACCTAATAAGGTAAACCTTTAAAAGACAAGAAATGGGAACAGATGCTGTTCACAAGTTGGCCTTAAAAAGGCAAACTCCTGTGTTTTGGAGAGGGCCATATGGCAGAGAATATGGCTAGAGGCCACTAGTAGCTGAGCACCTCAGTCCTATAACCACAAGGAACTGAATCCTGCCAACAACCTGAGTGAGCTTGGAAGAGGTCTCCAAGCTCTACATGAGAACAGAGTCTAGCCAATACCTAGATTTCAACCTTTGAGGATTCTGAGCAGAGGACCCAGCGATGTCATTTCCTTTATTTCTGACCAACAGAGATTGAGATGATACATTCATGTTGTTTTAAGCCACTAAATTTCTGGTAACTTTTTATACATCAACAGAAATTAATAGGCCCCTCATATACTCATTCTCATTTTATTCTATATTTTATATTCTCATTTAATCCCCAATTAATAAAGCAGAAAAAGCTTTGCAGAAATAAATTGAAGTGTTCCAAAGTTGAATTTTAGACATAGTCTGGTATAATAAGCTGTGGACCAGCAGTCTGTGGTTGACGGCAATAGCAGAAGGCAGATTATCAGGATGTACTGTGTCACCCATAAAAAAAAAAATATTTATCATGATAGCGTCATTGTGGAGCTGGACTCAGCAACCTTGACTAAAGGGGCAAATAAGTATTGGTTCAGTCCACTCTTTTTTTTTTTTTTTAAACATCTTTATTGGAGTATAATTGCTTTACAATGGTGTGTTAGTTTCTGTTTTATAACAAAGTGAATCAGTTATACATATACATGTATCCCCATATCTCCTCCCTCTTGCGTCTCCCTCCCACCCTCCCTATCCCACCCCTCTAGGTGGGCACAAAGCACAGAGCTGATCTCCCTGTGCTATGTGGCTGCTTCCCACTAGCTATCTATTTTACATTTGGTAGTGTATATATGTCCATGCCACTCTCTCACTTTCTGCCAGCTTACCCTTCCCCGTCCCCGTATCCTCAAGTCCATTCTCTAGTAGGTCTGTGTCTTTATTCCCGTCTTGCCCCTAGGTTCTTCATGACCATTTTTTTGTTTTGTTTTTTAGATTCCATATATATGTGTTAGCATACGGTATTTGCTTTTCTCTTTCTGACTTACTTCACTCTGTAGGACAGACTCTAGGTCGATCCACCTCACTACAAATGACTCAATTTCGTTTCTTTTTATGGCTGAGTAATATTCCATTGTATATATGTGCCACATCTTCTTTATCCATTCATCTGTTGATGGACACTTAGGCAGTCCCCTCTTCTTGAACCTGTCCACAACCAGCCGGTACCCACCATCCTGCCATAGGTGACTTTTATGCACCTAGGAGAAACAGTTACCTGAGTAAAATTGGAAGAATAGTGTGACTCTGTGCACCTCATGCTCCAAAGGTGTCCTCTAAGAAAGTTGGACTTAGAGGATTGGGTGAGTTGCCTGTTGATATATCATAAAGGAGAGAATGTTGTGATGGAGGGTAGAATGGTGATGTCGTCAGACTGAGGGAAGGGCTGAGCGGTGGCTGGAAGCAGAGGTGCAGCGCTGTGAGCAGCAGTCTGGGGCAGGTTTGCAGCCCTTATCTGATAGACGCTGTAGCAGAGGGCAAGCAGTAATGAGCAGCGGGTCAGGTGGCATTTCTGGCAGAGCAGCTGGCAGTTACTTGGAGCAAAGTCACAAACAGCAGCCTCAGCACCAGCCAGAGCCAAGCAGGAGCAGCATACTGATTTTATCCCTGGGAGCACGTGGGACACTTCTTCATGGGTAGGCCATGGGTCGTGTGTCGGGGTTGAGGGAAGGGGAGGGGAGTGGCTTAAAAGGGGACTGAAGTCCAACTATTTCACCAATGAAGCCTATCAAACTATCAAATTTGAGTTTGGATTTTTAAGGTGGCATTTGTTTACCTGCTGTCTTTGCAGTCTAGAGGCACTGGGTTGTACTAGGTAAAAAATAATTTTACCAGGGCAGTTTATTCAGGTGTTTTTTATTTCCATGCAACTCTCTTCTTGCTGTAGTGAAGATGATTTAAGCCATAGTGCAGATGGTTTAAGCCACAGAAAATGAATATTAGTTGCAAGTTTCTAGAAACCATAGAAACCTGTAGATCACTTTTGTTTCTTTTCGGATTCCAAAGGCCAAGAGAATAATGCTACTATCATCTTCTTAACCTCCCCTCACATACTACTTTAGAGTCAGCACATTTCTAAAGGACTTAAATGTTCCTTTATTCATTTTATGTTGTTACATGGCTTTCTGTATCTCTTGGCATTCTGCTACCATTTCTACTTTCCATTTAGTGGGGGAAACTTGATTGCTGTTTCCTACACTGACTTCTCTTTGACCTCTTGTCAAGATTTCCATCTTGATATTTCTTTCAGATGGCATAGCTCTACACTTCCTAACCACTGATCTGAATGAATCCCATGATTCAGTGCTTATCTCAGATCCATTTCTTTTGGGAAATTGCTTACCGTTGCAACATGCATTAAAGGTTGGTTAGATATATTTCTGTCACGACTGTATTTTAAGCCTACTCTCATTTTTTTTAATCAAAAAAAATCAATTGATAGTTACTTTTGTTTATGCTAGCGTGAAAGTTTCTCATGGTTTTTATTTTTGTGATCTATACATTTCTCCCTTTTAAAGCTGGAATTCCGTACCGATCAATGTATGTTACCCAAACCATTCCTTTATTAGTTGATCGTTTCTTATTTTAAAATTATACTTATGTCCTGTACTATGTATTTATATACTACTATAGATGTGTATAGATATACATCTATCCACATATATACATACACACATATTTTCATAAATTTAAAGAAGATGCAGCTTATAAAACTTGATAATTGTGCTTATAACAAAATAAAAGTACTTTTTAGTTCTTTCTAATCTGAGCTCATTTATAGTTTATATCGTTTTAGAAACAGGGTGGAGGCTGCTATTTCTTAAGGTAGGAATGGTAATTTTGCTTATATGAATATTGCCACTGTTCATGTTTAATAATCCTTCTTTTATAAATGCTAACATTTCATTATTTCCATCATATAATATCCAGGTAAGTCCCTGGCTGCCTACATGGATGAGACATTGCAGAGTTGTTAAGAGGGCAGGCCCTGGAGTCAGATTGGCCAGGTTCAAATTTTGACTCCATCCCTCGCTGATGATATGAATTGGGGTATATAACATAACTCCCCCCATCTCTCAGTTTCTTTACTTGTAAGTAGGAAGTGATAATAGAGTACTAGTGAGGATTAAATGAATTAATTCATGTAATGTCCTTAGAACAGCACCTGACACATATTTAGTGTTTGATAAATTTTAGCATATATATATATATATATATAATTGATCCATATTCATATATTTTATGAATTTCACCCTTGCCCTGGAGAATGTAAACTACAAAGCAAATAACAGAGTTTTAGCTTTGTCTGTAGTTTAATGCTATGCTGATGACAGACTGTCTATAAGGGAAGTGTCTCAGATTCTTTTATGGCTTTTGTCTCCCAAAAGGATTTAGTACTTTTTGAGAAATTGTCAGAGCTAAGTACCATGACAGTGGTTCAGAATGTACTGCACTTTGAGTTTGAGTTGCAGAGATTGCTGTTTCCTTGGAGGTTACTTTAGGCGAATGACACAAAACAACAAACAACTCCTAATAGATGCCTGAATCCTCAGTACAACATATAAGGCAGACTGTTCTGATTTCAAACAACTCAGTGTGAGAATGTTCTTCCAAATAATGAACTCAAGTCTGTATTCTTACAGCTTCATCCAGAGTTCTAAGTTCTGAAGCTGCATGAAACAGGCCTGAACCTTAAATATGTATAAAGACTTTACCAAGCCCCACCATTCTCTTCTTTAAAGTGAACTTCTCTAGTTAAGCTTCAGAAGCCCCAAACTGCTCACTTTCTGTTTCCCCAAGACACTAATTCATTCTGTCCTATCCTGTTTGGAATTGGCAATAGGTTCAGGATTCAGTTTTCTAGTCTCATGTTATTATAAAATCAAATTAGCTAATGGTATTTTATTCAAAAGATTTGGAATCACACAATCTGTATTCTTTTCAGTGTAAGATAATTTTCAGAGTGGATATAAAACACTCCAAGTCTTTTCTGTTTCAGAGATTTATACATCATACTTTGAGTTTAATTATGTGGAATCATAAAATACACAAAAATTGTAAGATTTGGATTTCCTTTCCATTACAACCCTTGTAAGTTCCAGATCTGATTTTGTCTTTCAAGTAGAGTATGTTGCTTGATAGTTATAAAGGTATGGAATCCCAAGAAAAAAATTATTTTAAAAAGCCTTAATGATTAAAGAATGAATGTTTTAAAAGTGGCGGTATGGCTTAATGATGTAAACATTGGTGAGTGTTGATGTACGTAACATTTCTGTACTGTATTCACTTTATGAGAAACACAATTTGGAACACACGCTAGATGACTGTTTGTAGTAACCTAAAAAAGCAATTAAAAACTGTTGAAAGAAATTTTATTATTTAAGAAAATTATAAGACAACAGTGTAAGAAGGTTGTATGGTCTAGACAGTAGTAAAGAGTAATGGTGTTAACATCAAGAATTCTGGCTTTTTACTCTCCCTTATATTAACATCTGTGCTCAACTTTGTAAAATGAAGTGACTGGACTAATGACCCCTGAGCTATCTTCCTGTCTTAATCTCTGTAGTTCTAAAGGCTTCACCTCCATTTAGCTTGAATTTGTAAAGTTTGGAGATAAAAATGATATGCTAAGGCTGTTGAGAACAGTTTCAGCATACACATAAAGATGTGGGTGGGAGGTAGGTATTTTCTTTGTTAACTCTCAAAGTAACAGTGGGTTTATGGGTTTTTTTCTGAACACTCAGGACTGAACATCTATGTAAGGATAGGCGCATTTATCATCCTTATTCTGTGTAGATAATTATTGACTAATTTTAATTACTTAATACTCGATTGAGCACAGTTCTATATAAAAATACGTATTTTTTTTTCTGAAAGTGTCTGAGTACAATTTAATTTAACCCCAAGATTTTAGAAGTCTCATTTTCTGCCCTTCAGTGTAGAAGTAACTGATCCTTTCTTCACGGTGAAATGTGGAGGAAGCCTTTCTTGGAGCACACACACTATTTGTTTTAATGCAGTGGTTCTCAGATTTTATTGTTTATAAAGATCTCAGGGTTAGATTGTGGAAATGCAAGATTAATAAAATTATGAATATCTAGTACTTCAAAATGATCTGAGATTCAATCTGAGGTGTAAGGCTCAGAAACCTACATTTTTTTTTGTATTTTGTTTTAATTGAAGTGTAGTTGATTTGCAATATTGGGTTAATTTCATGTATACAGAAAAGTGATTCAGTTATACACATATATATATATATTTTCTGATTGTTTTCCATTATAGGTTATTACAAGATACTGACTATAGTTCCCTGTGAATGTAGTTCCCTGTGTGCTATTATAGAATAATGATTCTTTTCCATTATAGGTCATTACAGTATGCTGAATATAGTTATTACAAGATACTGAATACTGTTCCCAACAGTAAATTCTTGTTGTTTATCTATTTTATATGTAGTTTTGTGTATCTATTAATCCCATGGTACTCCTAATTTATCCCTCCCCCCCTTTCCCCTTTAGCAACCATAAATTTGTTTTCTATGTCTGTGAGTCCATTTCTGTTTTGTAAATAAGTTCATTTGTAATATTTTTTAGATTCCACATATAAGTGATATCATATAATATTTGTCTTTGTCTGACTTACTTCACTCATTATGATAATCTCTAGGTCCATCCATGTTGCTGTAAATGGCAATATTTCATTCTTTTTTATGACCGAGTAATATTCCTGAGTGTGTGTGTGTGTGTACACATCTTCTTTATCCATTTATCTGTTGGTGGACACTAGGGTTGCTTCTATGTCTTTCCTATTGTAAATAGGGCTGCTATGAACATTGGGTGCATGTATCTTTTTGAATTGGAGTTTCCTCTGGATATATGCCCAGGAGTGGGATTGCTGGATCATATGGTAACTCATTTTTGTTTTTTTTAAGGAACCTTCATACTGTTTTCCATAGTGGTTGCACCAATTTACATTCTCACCAACAGTGTAGAAGGAGTCTCTTTTCTCCACACCCTATTCAGCATTTATTATTTGTAGACTTTTTGATATGCCCAGTGTAAGGTGATACCTCATTGTAGTTTTGATTTGCATTTCTCTAATTATTAGCGATGTTGAGCATCTTTTCCTGTGCCTGTTGGCCATCTGTATGTCTTCTTTGGAGAAATATCTGTTTACGTCTTCTGCCCATTTTTTGACTGGGTTTCATTTTTAATAAACACTCCAAGTGATTCTAATTTAGAAGCTCCATATTCTGAAAAATACTGTTAAACTGCCTAGATTATGAAAACAAATTTAGGTTGCACCCTGGTTCCAAATTCATTGTGTATAAACTATTGTATTAAAATATCTCTTTATGCTAATCACAACAGCTACCCAACAGAGGCTACATGTCTTCTCACACACGACTTGAAGCATTTCAGTGCTTCAAGGTTTCTACTAGATTTCAGTGCTACTAGATTTCTAAAAGTGTAGTAGCATTTGTATATTTGGCCTGAATATAAATTTGAAAGGGATATTTTATTTACTTTGAGTTAGCTTTATGTCTTTACCCAGTAATTTTCCCTTGCTATGTAGACTCAAAACTAAGAGTAAGATGAAATATTTTAGAGAGCACTTAATCCCAATATCTTTCTTTTAGTCAACAACTCTGTCTTGTTTTCCAGAAAAGTCACAAATTTATAAAAGCATTTATACCTACTGACAGCCTTTTTCACCCTTCATCTCTGCAAATAATTGACTTTGACAGCTTTGCAAATGCCTGCCTTTCAAAAACAGACCCAAAAAGTGTCTGACTGATGGAGACAATCACAAAAAGTCCACATACACAATGGAAATGCAGTGTTGGGGGAAATAGATCAACTAAATAATTTTATGCTCATGTTTTAAGATTTAAATAGATTTTTCAGAAGGCTCCCTTAGTTGCCCCCAAATAGAAGATTATCATTTTTTATTTCTTCATAAAGATTGCAGTGAGTCTCCTCAACTAAAATCAATAAGTAATTGTGACAGAATGTCACAGACCATTAAGGATCTCATTCTAAAATCCTTCTCTAGCCACTTCCGTCTCCATATTCCCTGACTGCGCAATGGGTAGGAAGGCATCCCATTTATTCCACAGTCTTTGTGGCCCTCTTTAGGGTTTGAACGCATTTGGGGATTATTTGTATTACTGGGGGAAAATAGTGTTGAAAAAGGTCAACATTTTTATTAGCAAAGGCATGCTCTTTCCTGTAGTTATGAAATTATGATGGCAGTGCAGTAAATACTGAAACCCTTCAGGAGATTTTTAGGTTTGGATATACTGAGTTTACAACTAGGATGGTTCTGATTTGGCTCTTTCAACAAATAAAAATAGTCAGGATACTGTGTTTTAAAAATCAAATGTGGAAGTGCAATTGAAAATAATTTTAAATGTTTAGATTTGCCAATTTACACTTACGTTACCATGCTGTGGTTGGACCATTTAAATGCCATTTGAGGTAATGTGCGTACCTATGAAGTTGGTCGACTGATAGAACAAAATTTAATGCCCAAGCATGAAATTCCTCCTCATTGGCAGTGCTTCTACCTTAGGGCACACTTGCCTGCCAATTATTTGTATTAGAATTGTACTCAGTTTTGAGCCAGTTGACCTTTGATTTTATGTGGGTGGGCTGTTATGCAAATTTTGACCTTGATGTTGCTTCCTGGCCATAAGGGAGAATTTTTGTTCAGCCACTTGATTCTTTTGTATCTGGATTAATGCTTGAGTTGATTCTTTGATTCCCACATTAGAACTAATATCTGTTTTATTTTAGTTTGTTTTAAAATAATATCTAATTTATTAAATATTTTAAACAATATTATAATATTGAAGAAAATTACTTGTGAAAGATTATAATTACTTTTGGGCCTATATATATTATGTCATTCCTTGAAAAGGAAAACTTGGGGGGAAACCACTATTTCTAGAAGCTTGGTTGGATTTGCAGTATGAAGGTGAGCTGTATGACATATGAGCATTTCCAGGACTTGGCTTTGCGGCTTTCCTTTTTGCATAGGAGTTCTCCTAAGAATTGATTTTACCTATTTTAGAAAGTTTTCTCTTGTCTTAGTAGCTTAGAATAATTTGTTATACCTGAACTTGCTAATATTTTATAAACCTTCTGAATCATGTAAAATATCATGTTTCCCTCTTGGCAGCAACTACTGAAAATTTTAGAGCCAAAATTAAGATCATCCTGTGGTTTTCCAACTGATATTTGTAGACATGCAGGGTTACAAGCAATGGCTAAATGTTTCTCTTCCTTTTGGGATACATAGTGAATGGTCCATGAGAATTGTGTTCACTTATACCTACCTATTTTTTGTAGATTCTACAATGCATATTTTTCGCATTTTAACATTTGTGAAGTGAAGATGTATTTTATGATTTGGTTAGAGTTTATTTGACACTCTTTTTCTTTCTCTGGGATACATAAAGTAGTGTAGTCTTAATATAGATGCCATCTTAGATTCAGCGAAATAAAATATTACAATAGGGAATGCTTGTTAGGTTGAAAACAAGAGTTACTGAAAACTCAAAATGACTGGGTGGATTTAGAAGGAATTCCCAGAGTACGATACATATTCAGGTAACTCTAAAACTTAGCTCAGTTCCTTGTTGTCTGTGAAACTCACTAAGTGTTTTATTTTCTATTTGTTTAAGTGATCTTACCTGAATAATATCTGATGTAATTCTTCTATTCCTTCTTCCTTCCATCACTTCTTACTACCATCTTACCTTCCATCCTTCTCTCCATCCATTCCTTTCTCCATTCGTTTCTGTCAATATTCACAAATATTTAATAAGCACATTTTATGTTCTAATGACTTGCTAGTTGTTAGAATATAATTTTGAGCTCAGTATAATCCTTGATATCAACATGCTTGTATTGAGTTTGCAAGACAGATAGGAAAATGTTGTGTAATATTTTACAGGAGTGATGTAGAAGGGAAGGTATATTATTTGTCAGAGTAGGGTGAGAAGGGAAATGATTTGGTGAAGAGTAATCAGGGTCTCAAAGGATAAGAAAGAAAATATTCAGATGAAAAAGTAGATAAAATGTGCCTTAGGAAGAGGAAATGGCATGAAAGAATAGGGAATGTACAGAAAACTTTAAGTAGGCTAAGAGGACTGAATACTGAATGTAAATTTGTGATGCTGGCAGAAGAGGCCAAAGAGGTAATAAGACCAGATCATGAAGGGCCCTCTACATTTTACTGGGGAAAATGCCATCCAGACCGTTTTCTGTATAGCACTGTGAACCCAACTTGAGAGTTATTTCTAGGACATTATTTGCCTTTAAAAAAAATCACTCAGGCAGGAGCATGGAGAATTAATAGGAAGTGTAAAGGTTAAACTGAAGTCAGAGACTCCAATTTGGAGGATGATGTAATAAATTAGATAAGAGATGATTAGTACAGAAAAGTAAATAGGAGGGTTGAACTATAATTACATGGTACAATTGAAAAGATTTGGTGACCAGTGATCTATGTGGAGTCCAGTTGAGAGGGAGGAGTCAAGACCATTCCTGTTTGTAGCTGGTACAGCTGGGCTCAAGGTTGTCTAACACTCAACAAGATAGAGGCATAGGGGGAGCAGTTGTGAAATCAGTGAAATGATCTTATCTTACTTTCGTTTGGAGTCATGGTGATTTTTTTTAATCCCTGTGGGACATCCAGTATTTTACAAATATGAGCTTGAAATGAAACCATTAGAGACACTGTGGTAAACATGTAGCATGCAAAATGTCATTTAAATATCAATATTATTCTAAGTCAGACTGTCAGTGTTCTCTTTTTACAGCCGCAACTGTAGTCTTAGAGAAGTTAAGTAATACCTTAGCTCAAACTTCTAGAGAGAAGTGGAGACAGTATTGAATTTCAAAGTTTGTAACTCTAGAGCCTTTGTGTGTTTTTGTTTGCTCATTTGTTGGTTTTGTTTTTATTAAGACTTTATTTTTATAGAGCATTTTAAGTTTCACAGAAAAATTGAGGAGGTACAGAAATTTTCCATATACCTTCTGCCCTCACACATGCACGGCCTCCCCCATTTTCAGTATCCCCCACCAGAGTGGTACATTTGTTAGAATCAAATCTACCTTGACACATTAAGAGCTACCCAAAGCCCTTAGTTGGCATTACAGTTTACTCTTGGTGTTGTACATTCTGTGGGTTTGAACAAACGTATAATGACATGTATCAATTATTATGGTGTCATAAAGAGAATTTTCACTGCCCTAAAAATCTTCTGAGCTCCACCTAAATAGTCCCTCACACCCCTACCTCCAGATAACCGCTGATCATTTTACTGTCTCCATAGTTTTGTCTTTTCCAGTTGGAATTGTATAGTTGGAATTACATTTAGAATTATATAATTGTAGGCTTTTCACATTGACTTCCTTCACTTAGTAACATGCATTTAAGTTTCCTCCATGTCTTTTCATGGTTTGATGGCTCATTTCTCTTGAGCATTGAGTAATACGTATTCCGTTCTCTGGCTGTACCACTGTTTGTTTATCTGTTCATCTACTAAAGGACACCTTGGTTGCTTCCACGTTTGGGCAATTATGAATAAAGCTGCTGTAAACATCTGTATGCAAGTTTTTATGTGGACATAAGTTTTCAACTCCTTTGGGTAAGTAACCAAGGAGTGTAATTGCTGGGTTATATGGTAAGAGTATATTTAGTTTTGTAAGAAAGCACCAAACTGTCTTCCAAAGTGGCTGTACCATTTTGCATACCCATCAACAATGAATGAGAGTTCCTGTTGCTTTACATCCTCAGCAGCATTTGGTATTGTCAACGTTTTGGATTTTGTTGTTTTCTTTTTAAATTAATAGACTCTATTTTTAGAGCAGTTTTAGATTTTAAAAAAATTATCAGAAAATGCAGAGTTCCCATATCCCCTGTCTCCCTTTTCCAACCTGCCCGGGTTTCCCCTATTATTAATATCTTACATTACTGTGGTGTATTTGTTATAATTGATAAGCCAATACTGATATATTGCTTTTCATTCATGGATCTTAATCTGGGCGTTGAATCTAAAATGTCATCTCCAAAGTCAGGATTACCCAATTTTCTCCTGTGTTATTTTCTAAGAGTTTTATCATTTTGAATTTTACATTTAGGTCTTTGGTCCATTTTAAGTTAATTTTTGTAAAAGGTGTGAGGTCAGAATCTAGGTTCATTTCTTACATGTGGATATTCATCTGTTTTAGCACAAGTTGTTGAAAATACTATCTTTTCTCTATTGAATTGCCTTTGCTCCTGTGTCTAAAAACAGTTGTCAGTATTTGCAGGGGTTTATTTCTGAGCTCTCTATTCCATTCCTTTGATCTATTTGTCTATACTTTCACCAATACCAAACTGTCCTGATTACTGTAGCTTTGCAGTAAGTCTTAATGTTGTGCAGTGACAGTCCTCCAACTTTGTTCTTCTTCTTCTTCTTTTTCAATAGTTTGTTGGCGATAGTAGGTCATTTGCCTTTCCATATAAACTTTAGAATCATTTTGTTAATATTCAGAAAATAAATGTTCAGGATTTTGATTGAGATTGTGTTAAATATGTAGATCAAATTGGGAAGAGTTGACATTTTAACAATGGTATATTATCTTCCTATCCATGAACTTAAAATATCTCCGCATTTATTTAGATCCTTTTTTTTTTTTTTGATTTCCTTCATCAGAGTTTTATGTTTTTCCTCATGTAGATCTTATATATGTTTCTTAGTTTTATACCTAAGTATTTCATTTTTTAGAGTGCTAACATAAATGGTATTGTGTTTTAAACTTCAAATTCCAAAAGTTCATTGCTAGTATGTAGGATACTACATACTAGCCTTTTGTATATTAGCCTTGTATCCTGTGACCTTGTTATAATCACTTAGTTCCAGGAGTTTTTTTGTTTATTCTTTGGGATTTTCTACAGAGATAATCATGTCATCAATTTAAAAATATGGCTTTATTTCTTACTAATCACTATACCTTTTATTTCCTTTTCTTGTCTTATTATATTAGCTAAGATTTCTAGTATGATATTGCATAGAAGTGGTGAGAGGTGATATCCTTGCCCTGTTCCTGATCTTAGGGGGAAGCAGAGAGTTTTCCATCATTAAGTATGATGTTACTTGTAGGTTTTTGGTAGATATTCTTTATCACATTGAGGAAGTTCCCCTCTATTCCTAGCTTGCTGAGTTTTTATCATAAATGGCTATTAGATTTTGTAAAATTATTTTTCTACATCTATTCATATGACCATAGGATTTTTCTTATTTTGCCTGTTGATGTGATGGATTACATTCATCGATTTTGAATGTTGAACCAGACTTTTGAATGTTGAACCAGAATAAATCCTACTTGGTTGTGTATATAACTCTTTAAAATACTTTGTTGGATGTGATTTGCTAATATTTTGTTGAGAGCCTATGTTTAAATCACTCCCTTATAGTATTCTAGAAGAGAAATATTAATTTGGGAGTCAGCAGTGTATAAATGATAGCTAAGGTCAAGGAATGAAAGTAAACTGTGGTGTTAGAAGCCAAGAAATTATAGCAAACAGATTAATAGTATCATTAATAATAATAATGGCTTACCTTGTTTAGTGTTTTTTTTAATGCCAGGCAGTGTTGTATATGGTTTAAAAATATTTACTCTTTAAAAATGCACTGTTAGTTTTCTGTTATATTCATCCCCATTTTACAGATGAGTTAAGGTTAAACTACCAGCAACTTAAGTAGTGATCCTGGGAAGTATGTTTAGAACACAGATTGTCTCATTCTAGAACTCAAGCCCTCAACTACCATGTAATACTAACAATTGTAATTCTCTGTCATAGACTGGGAAAAGCAAAAAGCCTAAGGCCTGAACTTTGGGAAAGCTTTATATGTGGGTTATCAAGGGAAAGATTATATGAAAAAAATAGTCTTTGATTTGGAGGATAGTTAAGAGAGAATGGGGACCAGAATTTTTGTACCATCTCTTAGCAATAAGCTGAGGAGACCTCAATTAATCTTATTTTGTTATATAACACTTATTGCATCATATTATCAGAACGTAAAGTGTCTTTGTATCATGTTCTGTGAGGTCAGTGGATTTATCTTTCACACATTTCATCGTTCATGTCATCACTGCCAGATTCCGTCAAAATATTAGAGAGTGACAGAGCAAGCTGTAAGTTTCTCATTTTCTTCCTCTTCCTTAAGAGGTGAACTTAATGACTCCAGGTGAAATTAAGATAGTGAGAAATCAGCAGCAGATGGCTAAGTCAGCTTCATCAAAGTACCAAAGAGTACATTATTGTCATTTGGGAGGACAATCAACCATGAGTAAGCCACCTGTTCTAAGAGCTTCCATATGCAGAATACTTAAGTTCCCCAACTGTGTAAGAGTTTAAGGTAAGAAATGTGTTATGATTAAAATGTAAGTGAAGCACATGTTAGATGGTCAAATGAGTGAATTATAGTCATTTTAGAATAGTTTTCTCATCTGTCATTGGAAAAAGCAGAAAGGAATATGTGAAGTTTTGCAATACTGTGCTCTTTAAGCCATGAGAATGAAGGGTGTGGAGAATGTAAAAGCTATCATAAATAAAGGAGACAGTAAGAATCTCAGAATGTTTCACAAACTCATAATTATACCTCTAAGGATATTCTGCCAATCAGCTACCTAACTGTCTTCTTTGGGGAATACTGCTTTGCTTTTAAATAAATTTGCCAAATTACCTGCAGTATTAGTGGGAAATGGGGCAGGGGAAAAAAGAAAATATTTTAATTGTCTCGTATCTCCAGGGATGGTTTGGTTTCTGTCTGACCTGAGGCATGGACCAAAACGCCAGCTATCCAAGGGAGTAGCTGACCTTGTTTCTGGGCAGAAGATCCTTAAAGAAAGGATCTGATTCAACGGTGGTTTCCTCTTTTGGGTAGCAAGGTAACTTATTCTAGGGCATGCAAACTGATCTGTCCTTATAAGTACTGTCTGCACTATGGATCAACAACTCAAGCAAGCCAGCAACATGTTTATTAAAGAACAGGCTGTGTGCAGCGCCTTTTTATGAGACCTATGGACAGACAACATAGATATAGTGCTATAACAATGCTAGATCTCACATTGCTGTAATCCTATAGCAATCTAAAATCTAGATTTGAAGTAAAGGTGGGAACAGAAGACAGGTACATCTAAGACATCAAAGTAGTAAGGCAATATGCAGTTCAGTGCTGAAATATGTAGTTTAGGTCATAGATAACTATCAGAGTTCAGAAAAGGAAGACATCAGTGTATGCTAGAGTAGTGGGGGAGAACGCCATGAAACAAGATGTGGACTCTGGAACAAAGTTTGGTTGTTGGGCCTGATCCTCACATAAAATATGTTGCTTCCATTCCTGTGATTATCTACAAGAGTTCAATTTAGTTCTTGCAACATTTCTTTTGTGGGTGTGTTCGCTGAGGGTGGGTGTGTTCGCGGAGGGTGTGTGTGTGTGTGTGTGTGTGTGTTGTTTGGGGAGGTGGCTAGAAGTCAAACAAACAAACTTGGGTTAATATCATGAAACAGCTAGTTATTCACAGGTGACATTGAGAAAATTATTTAAATTCTCTAATTCCCATTTTCTCATATTTATAAGGAGTGAAATATTTCTTAAAAGGATTTTTGTGGATTAGGTATGATCATGTTTAAGCATTTAAAATAGTACCTGGGAAATAGTAAATCCTCAGTAAATGGGAATTGCTAGTATTTGTGCTAAAAAGTGCAAGATAGCAATTGTTTATATGTGTTGTGGATTCTTTATAGTGATCTCTCTATCGTCATTAATATGAAAACCAAGGGAAATGGATTTTGAACTCAGTATGCAAGTCAAGTTGTCTATGATAATGTAAAATATTTTCAGCACATTTAAAATCAGCAAATATTCACTGGACATTATAAGAAATAAAGCAGCTCATTTTTAATATCTTAATTTCTAATAATGTGTTATATTTGACTTAAGGTGGGAGCTGTATATTATGCTTCTTTGGAAATTTAATCATATATGTTTTCTGATGTTAACAAATGTCATATCTGTACATATAAATATAAATTCATTTGTAGGTAGATAATAAGTAATTCTATCACAATCTCTTTGATGTTGAAAATATGGTCACGTAAAGGCACTTTACTCATTGTCATTCTTTCCAAAGAGGTGGCCATGTTGTCTGGCAAAAAGAGTAAACAAATGTGATTTGTGTAATAGGAAGCTTTCTTTGTCCTGCTTTTCCATATTTAGTATTTACAGTTTGAGCTGTTTCCTATTTCTACTTTTGATTTATACTCATAGTGAAGTTTTAGTAGCTCCCAAGATAAGAAAGCACAGATAAGGATACTATACCTAGCCGGAACAGTTTAAAATAACTAGCTATTTTTATTTCTTTAATTCTACTTGGACAAGTTTATTGTCTCATATTGAATTTTCTTCTTATTTTTGAAATAATTGCCCCTGGGCAAAACACATCTATCCTCTTATTGTTCCATATTTGTCAACATGTTAAAGCACAGAGTGTAAAAATGCCAAAGGTAGCCAAAGTGCTCATGTTTAAAAATTGATGTCTCAGCCATGGAATCAAAACGTAAATTAGAAGCACACATTTGTGTTTGGGGCCTTGGATATATATAAAATTTTATTCCTTTCCTAAAAGGAATATTTTTTAGCCAGAATTAATAAGAATTAAATAATTCAGAAAATATGGGTGTGCTTTCATAGTCTGTGATTTATATTTCAAATCTGGACAAATTTAATATTAAGGTCTAAAAACACAGAAGAATCTAATTCAGGAATTTTGAAAGTTATTTAGATAACAGTGTTTACGAAATGCTTTCAGATGCTCCTTCTTGAAAAAGTTTTGGAGAGCTAGAATTATTATCATGACTTGGAAGATGCTGTTTCTTACTTAAAAATTAACATTTCTATATTTATAAAATCCAAAGCAACATGGTAAGGATATAGAGAACATGCAAGATGCATACCTGTATTAATTCCGGGAGTTTAACCTGGGGAAATATTAAGAAGGTGACAATGGTGTAGTCAGAAATTTAGAAATTAAAATAGGCAGCGTTATGGGCTCAGTTGTGCCCCCACCGACCTTCAGATTCATATGTTGAAATCCTAGCCCCTAGTACCCCAGAATGTGACTGTATTAAGAGATAAGGCTTTTAAAGAGGTAACTAAATTACAATGGGGTCAAATGACTGGTGTCCTTATAAGAAGAGATTAAGACAACACAGACTGAGGAGGGCCTGTGTGAGGACACAGCAAGAAGGTGGCCATCAGCAGGCCAAGGAGAGAGGCCCAGAAGAAACCAAACCTGCCAGTACCTTGATATTGAACTTCTGTCCTCCATAACTGTGATCAAATACGTTTTTGTTGTTTAAGCCACCAAGTCTAGGTTATTTTGTTACGACAGCCCTAGAAAACTAATACAGACAGGTATCTATGTATCATAATATTTACATTTTGGTTCTTAGAATCCCCACTTGGTAGTATTCCTCTTGAAAAAGGTCTGCCTCTATTGGAGTATTGGACAATTGTAATAAAGCCATCATTTCTGTGAATAAGTCACAGGACATATCTCTCAAAGGTCATCATCTCCAATGGATCTAGGAGATTCATTGCCTATGGGCTAGGTAGAAGAAAAAAAAATAATGATTGAATATTTTTATGTTAGACAATCTGGAGGATATAAACTAGAGTCACTGATGTACCTAAAGAACATACAAACTAGTAGTGGTGATAAGCTCTAAACACAAATAGCTATAATATGAGCCAAACTATGCTCCATGCCATGAGAAAGGTCCATGCAGATACAGAAAGTTCTGAAGAGAAAAAACCCTTAGTCATTTGTATTATCTGTTCCAGAGGGCAGATTAAGGAAGTTTCCTCCTTGGAGCAGTGGGCATTTTAGCTGGATCATAGAGGATGAGTAGAATTTTTGACAGATGATTTTTAAGAGCAAATCACATTTTACGCATTAGCAATGCATAAGCAACTCGCTTATGCATTGAAATTCATGGAAAAACTAATCTCACTTTTCTCTCCATCCCTAATGTAACAACACAACCCTTTTTCTGCTATTCTCCTTTCCTTGAGTACTGATCTTTTCTCTACAAAAGGATATAGGTTGGACTTGAGAAGAAAGTAGACAATTTAGCCATCTAAGAACTATTGGACTGGTATATTAGCTCAACAGGGAGCTAAACGATGCCATTAAAGTTGAATTGCATCAGGCATATATCTGCTTTAGAATCATCAGGTCCTAATCATATTAAACAACTGCTTTGCTGTTAGATTTGAAAGCTACCATCAGTTTATAAGAAACATTGAATAATAGGAGTATATGGTCGTTTTACAAATATTTTTGCTCTACACTGTGGTTAGGAAGATTGATTTTGTTCCTTCATTGTTGCTTTTCGCTGTAGCTACATTAAATGACAAAAGAAACATCTTCCAAAACTTTGACTTTCAATCAGCAAGTAATGTCCTTACCCACTATATCCCCACCATTTATATGCAAGAAATTATAGTTCACACAATATTGTGAAGGTTCTTATTTTAGACGCTGAAGCAATATCAATATTTGACCACCCCTTGTTCTTTTTATACATGTAACCTGTGCAATTTTTTGTTCCAAATAATCAGTAAAATAGTTGTTCCTCCTGTTCTATAGAGACTGATCTTTACTTGTTCTTCTTTATTATATGATCTTCCACAAAATTTATGTGCAGTGGTTCATTTCAACCACTCAAACAACTAGTCAATATTTTACTGATCATCTGCTATATGGAAGGTGCTAGTTATTTAACTACTCAGATTTCTATTTTACAGTTATCAAAATGCTTCAAGTTGTGTTACTTACTCAAAATTCTTATACTTGCACACTTTAGGTATATTCATGATGTAAAGATATAAGGAAAAAAAATTCAGTAGTAAAGTTGACTTCAGGCTATCTTTTCTGCTTTGTGTGAAGAAATCAAGGTTTCAGTTTCTCTTCTGGAATTGGAAATAAAACCTTTAGCTAAAAATGGATTTGTATTGTGAGCATTTGCAGCCATTTTTGCTGTGGCAGGCTTCTGTTCACCCCAGTCACAGCCTGAATCTTTAAGCTGCTATCAGAAGCTTTGGGGACTCCATAGATGCAGGAAATCCGATGTGTGGGATGCAAACGAAAATTGAGGGCAATTCGAATGGTGCATGAAAGAGAAACAAGCACCACTTCAGTTCTCTATTAATTTCTCACTTCCATACTTATGTAAGAAGTTGCCATGTGACTTTTAAATGTAATCTTTTGGCAGTTTTTATGCCTTTTTGGAATGCAGTAGGGTGCACATAATCAAATATCCAACACATTTTTCCTTCGGACAGTTTTGAAATAATGTCATTTCATACCAGCTTATTTACTGTGTATCACTTCAGTATGCTAGGGCTATAAAGGAACAAAACTCAATCAGATATAATTCTGTATTCAAGGAGCTTACATATACTGAAGGTCAGAGAAAATGGAGAGGACCAGCAATCAAATTCATATATATATTTGCCTTGACTTAAGGCTTTCTCCAGAACTTCAACTTCATTAATTTTAAAACAGTGGTTGTAAGTTGGGGAAGAATTTGCCCCCCAGGGGCTATTTGACAGTGTCTGGAGACATTTTTGATTGTCACAACTGGGAAATGCATGCTACTGAATCTAGTGGGTAGAGGCCAGGGTTAGTACTGCAAGGCACAGAACCAGCCCTTCTACAATAATCCTCCAGCCCCAAATGTCAACAGGGTCAAGTTTACCTGCTATAAGGAAATAATACTTGAAAGGACAGAGTATGACATAGAGAGACAGTTGTTTCCAGTTCTGTCATCTGTTTTGCTTTGGGTGCCCTGTTGTCTTAAACAAGTCATTTCCCCACCCTGGTCTAGTTTCCTTATTTATGAAGTGAATATTTTGATTATATTACCTACCAAGAGACCTAAGTCTATAAATCTTGCAAAATTCATCTCTACTTTTCTCATATTTTGAGAGGGAAAGACATGGGGGTTATTTTAAGAGCTTATTTAAGTTATTCGAGTTTTAATTATTTTTAGGTTAATAGTCTTGGAGAAACACCCAATATATATTCATCAGTGTAGAGATACCAGTGTGATTCACATCTGTCACATTTCCATACACTAACAATGAACTATCTGAAAAAAGGACATTAAGGAAAGAGTCTAGTTTCCACTAGCAACAAAAAAGAATAAAATACTTAAGAATAAATTAAACCAAGGAGGTGAACGATCTATATACTAAAATCTGGAAACCACCAAACATTGACGAATGAAATCAAAGAAGACGCAAATAGAAAGATACCCTGTTTTCATGGATTGGAAGAATTAGTATTGCTAAAACGCCCATTCTACCCAAACCAGTCCACAGATTCAAAGGCAATATCTATCAAAATTCCAATGACATTTTTCACAGAAATAGAAAAAAAAAAAGTCCTTAAATTTGTATGAGACCACAAAAGACCCCAAATAGCTAAAGCAATCTTGAGCAAGAAGAATAAAGCTTTAAGCAACATACTTCCTGACTTCAAACTATATTACAAAGCTATAGTAATCAAAAGAGTATGTAATGGTGTAAAACCAGACACACTGATTAATGGAACAGAATAGAGAGCCTAAAAATAAACCCATACATACTAATTTTTGACAAAAGCACCAAGAATATACAGTGGGGAAAGGATAGTTTCTTCAGGTAATGTTGCTGGGAAAACTAGATAGGCACATGCAAAAGAGTGTAATTGGACCCTTCTATTATATCATTCACAAACATCAATTCAAAAAGGATTAGAGACTTGAATGTAAGACCTAAAACCATAAAACTCCTAGTAGGAAACACATAGGGGAAAATCTCCTTAATAGTGGTCTTGGCAGTGATTTTTTGGCATTAACACCAAAGCATAGGCAACAATAGGAAAAAGTAAACAAGTGTAATTACATCAAAGTAAAACATTTTGCACAGCAAAGGAAACCATTAACAAAATGAAAAGGCAACCTATGGAATGGGAGAAAATATTTGCAAACCATATATCTGATAAGGGGTTAAAATCCAAAATCTATAAGGAACTGATACAACTCAACAGTAAAAAAATATATAACCCCATTAAAAAATGGGCAAAGGACCAGAATAGACATTTTTCCAAAGAAGACATACAGATGGCCAACAGGTGTATGAAAAGATGCTCAACATCATGAATCATCAGGGAAATGCATAGCAAAACCACAAGGAGATATTGCCTCATATCTGTGGGGAAGCTGTTGTCAAAAAGTCAAAAGATAGTAAGTGTTGGGGAGGATACGAAGAAAAGGGAACCCTTGTGTACTGTTGGTGAGGATGTAAATTGGTATAACCTTATTCAAAACAGTATGGAGGTTTCTTTAAAAAAATAGTACTACTATTTGATCTAGCAATACTACCTCTGGGATTGTAGCCTAAGGAAATGAAATATGTATCTCAAAGAGATACCTGCACTCCCATATTCATTAGGAGCATTATTTACAGATATGGAAACAACCTAAGTATCTATCTACAGATGAATGGATAAAGAAAATGTGGTATGAAAAAAAAAAAAAAAAAAAAGAAAATGTGGTATGTGTGAACAGAATAGATTAGCCTTAAAAAAAGAAGTAAGTCCTGCCATTTGCAAAAACATAGATGAATCTGGAGGATATTATGCTAATAATAAGTCAGACACCGTGAAGACAAATATTGCGTGATCTTACTTATATGTGGAATCTAAAAAAAAAAAAAAAAATTGAATTCGCAGTGGTAGAGAGTAGAGTGGTGGTCACCAGATGCTAAAGGATAGGGAAAAGTGGAGATATTGGTCAAAGGATACACATTTTCAGTTATACGATAAGTGCATTGGAGACCTAATGAATAGCATGGTGACTATAGGGAATAATGTATTATATAATGGAAATTTGCTTAAAGAATAGATCATAAGTGTTCTCACCATTAGAAAAAATGACCTGAGGTGATGTCTATGTAAATTAGTTTGATTGTGTTAATTTCTTCACAGGGTATACATATATCAAAACATCACATTGTGTATTTTATCTTATCAAAAATAAGTAATTTTAAAATGTGATTCACATGCTGTTTTTTATCAGTATGCAAAAATTGGAAGAAGCTGAAAAATACAGGGGTTAGTATTCATACTTTACGTGTGATATAGCTGCAGTAATATGGGTCTATTAATTTTTGAAATAATATCACTAACCTTGACTAAAACCTCTCAACCAGAAGACTAGTGGTGCATCTTCCAAAAAAAAAAGGCATTTTTAATACAACTCCTTTTTCAGTTCATCTGTAGCACCACAGAATGTATCAATGTTTATGCTGTAAAATGCATTTGACTTTAATAATTAAAAATCTGAGTTCAAACAGAAGATTTTATTCCTCTTTTAGTCTTTTCTGTCCCTATGAAACAAACACATGTCTTTGGAAGCCCTAGCTGGTGCCTCATATGTTATTATTCAGAAACACTTTGTGATTCAGTTTAGGAGTATGTAATGATGAATGTAGACCAAGTCCCATAGTATTTTTATGTCATGAAAAAATGTAATTTTAGGAATTAAAGTTAAAACTGTTATCAAAAACTAGCATTTGATATTGTCATAACATTCTTGAATGATAAACTAGACACTTGATTAAATACTATATTGCAGCTTCATGCCCTTGACTGCCCCATTTTTATCCCCACCTTTCTAAAATGGCTTTATTTTATAGATTAATATTTGCTAGGGAAATACATTAAAATAAAATAATGCTTTTACTAGATTTTTTAAAAGTTTGAATTGTAGAGGTTGGTCATTTGGTTATGTTTTTTGGATTTTATCAACCATACATTCTTTTCCTGTAGCAAATAACTGAAAGTTGAACTGATGCGTTAACGTGGGGGGGGAGGGGGAAGCGTTTTTAAGACAGAACTGAAAAGTAGGCTTTGCTGCTTTGAAAATAAGTCAGTTTTCAAGTGTAGACTTTACCAGCCTGTGGAGTAGTGGCAGGAGGTGGAACTGCAGGCCTCTCGCAATTACTCTGAAGTGAGCAACTGCAGGTTCACTTCACATGTGCACTTATTTTTTGATATTTCTGAATCTTCATTTCTTTTGAATAAAACTCATCTTGGCCTCATAACCACTTAAGGTTTTTAAAAGAAACACTTTTATTTATTTTTTAATGTTTTTATAAAGTGCATTGAACATCACGATAGTTGTGGTTTTGATATATTTCTTAAAGCAGCACTGATAAAATCAGCAGTTAATAATTTTTAAAGGAAAAGCACCCATCATAATTGTCATTAAAAGCTATGACGTTTCAGAGAAGTTAAATTTCCTGATTAAATGGTATTCTCAGTCCAAAACCCACTCACAGTTGTCCTGTAAAATATAAACTTTTTAAAGAGGTTTAAGTATGTAAGAGAAGTGAGAGCTCACGATGAATAAAAATACTATTCTATTTACTATGTGATTAGTGCAGCACTGCAGAATTTTCTGTCTGAATATGTACATTAGAAACATAGGAGAAAGCAAAATATAATTCATAATTAATTTTTCACTCCCTTAATGGAGATTATATTATTGATACAGTTTATATTTCAGGGGTAAGGTTAATGACTACCTCTGAAAGAGTAGAATTTTGGCTTAATAATTTCCTGAGTCAATAAATTACAAAATTGGCTAGTAGTTTGCTTGTGTTGAAGGTGTATGCATTTCTACCTGTTCTTCTGTTATTTAATATAGAGAAAACCACAGAACTAGGTATATTTGTTAGAGAGAAGGTTGTTAGTGTCATAGAGACTTTAAAAAAATGTTGAGGGACTTCCCTGGCGTTCCAGTGGTTGGGACTTTGCCTTCTAATGCAGGGGGAGTGTGGGTTCGATCCCTGCTCAGGGAGCTAAGATCCCACATGCCTCAGGGCCAAAGAACCAAAACATAAAACAGAAGCAATATTGTAACAAATTCAATAAAGACTTAAAAAAAAATGGTCCACATCAAAAAGCTTTAAAAAAAATGTTGAAAAGGAAATTATTGATATGAAAGGTATCATGTTATAATCCATCTTATAATTACCTCAGTTTTGGTGTACTGCAAATCTGTTCACATATTTGCTACCAAGGGCTTAAACCTAATCCAACAATTCAGAACACACGTGCACACGTATACACATACAGACACTCCTACCCACAATGTTAAATGCTAACTATATGTTTTAGGCTCTCCTGAGCTTTTCTTGATGGCCTAAGGTGAAAGTAAATTCTCTTTCTATATGATTATCATTTTGTCCCATGTAATGTTACTGCCTGCAATTCTAGAACTTGATTTAAAAAGAAAAAAGAAAAGGTTCTTCAATTGGTAAAAGATGTTGCAGTTCAAGCTTATTAACAATAAAGGCCCTGGAGTTCCACTTCTGTCCATGACAGCATGCGGAGCTCTAAGGATCTGCTACTCAGTGAAACTGGTGAAAATTATGAAAAACACACAAACAACCATTTAAAGTCTCTGGAAATGGCCCTGTGCACATCCAGCAAATGAAGAAACATTAATTTAAGAGATACACTAACTCTCGATAAGGATTGAGAGTCTGTGGTGTTTGAACCAAGACCCTCTGTCTTCCTCCCCTCTTCCTGCTGAGTGAGAGGGAAGCTCCACTGGGTTCTGGCATTACCGAGAACACAGTTTTCTCTTCCCGGGTTTCCCAGTCTGAGGGCTATTTTTCTGGAAGGGGCAGGACCTCAGCACTTCTCATCCTGCCTCCAGCTACCTATTATTATTGAAGCTAAGTTCTGGGCCATGATGGCCAAGAGGTGATAGCTCACTTCTTAGTACCAGCCCCGACTCCTGGTACAGATGCTCTACCATGGGCGGGGCACTACTGAGGATACTGGGGCCCACCTAGCCCTCACCCCAGATCCTGGCACAGAGGAAGGCAAGCCAGGAAGACCTGGGAGTCTGCAGGAGAGAAGTAGGGAAAGAGACTGCTGGGAGGAGTTTTCCTGCGCTCAAAACAAATTTCAAACACTGACCTTGGGAACTATTCCTTGAAAGGAGCCAGAGTTTGATTAGATTAGACTGTGAAACAATTGCTGCTCCAGGGTATTGTTGACAATAATAGAAGAATCCCCTGGCTGTTAGTAGAGTTTAACAGCTGCGTGTGATCTAAGGGAAGAGACCATCAAAGGCAGCTCTGTCAAAAGCAGTCTCCCCAGGGTGACTGTCAGCATTCCCAAGGTGGTGCTCCCTGAGGAGCATTATCAGAGACCTCACAATGCAGGCAGACAAGGGTAGGGGAATAGACTTCACTGAAATAATCCAGCCAGTCATTAAGCAAGTAAATAGTAACAGATACTGGAGGACTTTTGCTCAGATTTGCTATAACTTATTCTCTAAAGATCCAGTTTCTAACAAAAATTTATGAGACTTGCTAAGAAACAGGGAAGTATGATCTATATTCTCAAACACCACGATCTTGTATTTAAGAAATCCTAAGGTATCTACTAAAAATTATTAGAATAAATGATTTCACCAAGGTTGCAGGATCAATATACAAAAATCAATGGTATTTCTATATACTTGCATTGAACAATCCGAATAGGAGATCAAAACAATTCTATTTATAATAGCATCAAAAAGAATAAGATACTTAGGAATACATTTAACAAAAGAAATGCCAAACTTATACTCTGAAAACAGCAAAATAATGTTGAAAGATATTAAAGAAGATCTAAATAAATGGAACAACATTTCATGTTAATGGGTTGGAAGATTTAACATTGTTAAGATGGCAATACTCTGCGAAATGATCTACTGATTATATTCAGTCCCTCTCAGAATTCCAGTGGCTTTTTTATAGAAGTGGACCAGGTAATCCTAAAATTCATATGGAATTCCAAGGAACCCAGAATAGATAAAATAATCTTGAAAGAAAAGAACAGAATATGAGGATTCACATTCCTGATTTCAAAGCTTAATATAAAGCAACAATTATCAAGACAGTATGGTACTGCATAGGATAGATATATAGATAAATGCAGTATAATTGAGTCCAGAAATAAACTTATATGTTTGTGGTCAACTGATATTTGACAAAGGTGCCAAGACAATTCAGTAGGGAAAGAATAGTCTTTTTGGCAAATAGTATTGGGACAACTGGATACTCACATGCAAAAGAATGAAAGTGGGCCTATACACTGTATACAAAACTAGCTCAAAATGGGTCAAAGACCTAAATGTAATGTAAGAGCTAAAACTATAAAAATCTTGGGAGAAAACACAGGGGTAAATCTGCATGAAGTCAAAAACAAACAACAAAAGAAAAAAATAGTAAATTGGACTTTATAAAAATAAAAAACTTCTGTGATTCAAATCACACTATCAAGAAGGTGAAAAAATCCATAGAATTAGAGAAAATATTTGCAAAACATATATCTGAAAAGGGACTTGTATCCAGAAAGTATAAAGAACTCTTAAAACTCAGTAATAAATAACCTATTAATAATGGGCAAAAGATCTACATAGACATTTCTCCAAAGAAAATATACAAATAGCCAATAAACACACGCTTGACAATTTCAAGTATCAGGGAAATGCAAATCAAAACCACAGTGAGATACTACTACTAGGATGACAAGAATCGGTCAGAAAATAACAACTGGTGGCAAGGATGTGGAGAAATCAGACCAGTCTCTAATATACTGCTGGTGCAAATAGGACCAAGCAGCCAGTTTAGAAAATAGTCTGGCAGTTCTGCATATAGTTAAACGTAGAGTGTATAGCAGCACTATTCATAATAGGCAAAAGGTAGAAACACCCCAAATGTCCATCAATGGATGAATGGATAAACAAAATGTGATATATTCATACAGTGGAAGATTGCTCAGCCATAGAAGTGAATACACATACTCAAACATGGCTGAACCTTGAAAACATTATGCTAAATGAAACCCGTTACAAAAGAGTACATGATATGTGATTTCATTTATGTGAAATCCAGCATAGTCAAATCTGTAGAGACAGTAGTAGATTAGTGATTATTTTATAGTTAATACAAACTTTATTTATAAAAGACTCTTAAATTAGTTGTTTCATGCCATGCATTCACACAGAGTACATTGACCATTCAGAGCTATAGGAAGAGGAGCTCACAAACTCAAAGGAAAACTATTCAGGAGTTTCTAATAGTTAAAAGCTAGGAAAGGTTAGGACAACTTTACAAATGAGCAATTAAAAATAAAACAAAATAAAAAATGTATGGAAAATAGTCTGAGCTGAGAGTAGGGCTGCTTAGGGCTGGGGATAGGGTAGGGGAAAAGGCAAAATAGGGGGGGTAATAACTAAAGTGTATGGAGTTTCTTTTAGAAGTGATGAAAATATTCTAAACTTGATAGTGGTGATCATTGCACATATCTGTGAATCTACTGAAAATCGTCAAATTGTATATTTTAAGTGGATGAATTTATGGTATGTGAATTATATCAGTAAAGCTCTTATTAAAAGTCCCTTTCCCCACACCTATACACTTCAACTAATACAGGAAGTTTACTCAAAATTTAATCCACATTCTAGCCAACTGTACAGAACCAACATTATTTGGCAGTAGTTAATACGCACTTTATCCCTCAGTGGTCCCAGTAAAAACAGTCATTGCCATGACAGTTTATAGATTAAAAGATATTTTTAAGTGGTGAATTATAAGATAGTTTTAATTTTATTTATTTATTTATTTAAAAAAGTTTATTGGAGTATAGTTGATTTATAATGTTGTGTTACTTTCGGGCGTATAGCAAAGTGATTCAGTTATACATATACATATATTCATTCTCAGATGCTTTTCCCATATAGATTATTACAGAATATTGAGTAAAGTTCCCTGTGCTATACAGTTGGTCATTGTTGGTTATCTATTTTATATATAGTAGTGTGTGTATGTTAATGCCAAGCTCCTGATTCATCCCTCCCCCGGCTACGTTTCCCCTTTGGTAACCATAAGTTTGTTTTTGAAATCTGTGAAAATAAGTTCATATATATCATTTTTTAAAATCCAGTCAGTGATATCATATGATATTTGTCTTTCTCTGTCTGACTTCACTTAGTATGATAATCTCTAGGTCCATCCATATTGCTGCAAATGGCATTATTTCATTCTTTTTTATGGCTGAGTAATATTCCATTGTATACATGTACCACATCTTCTTTATCCATTGCTCTGTCGGTGGACATTTAGATTGCTTCCATGTCTCTTGGCTATTGTAAATAGCTCTTCAGTGAACACTGGGGTGCATGTATCTTTTCAAATTATGGCTTTCTCTGCATATATGCCCAGGAGTGGGATTACTGATCATATGGTAGTTCTAAGTTTTAAAATAGAAATAAACAGTATGGCATCGTTTCGATAGTTGCCACTCACTTTAGATTTTTCTGGATGATTCATTCTGAGGGAGTATCATAAAAGAAGTCAAAGGAAACTGGGGCCCCAGGATACGCTTTTTCTTTTTTCTTTGCCATAAAACAAGTCAGAATTGATATCCTATTTATAAAAGTTAAAACATCCTATTTATGAGTTAGAAGTATGATTTTAAAAGTAACTGCTTCTTTCCCTTTGGTCTATTCCTGACCAAAGCCTGTTGATGATCCTTCTTGCTAGCCATCAGAAACAAGTGGAGTGCTCTTTCTGATGTCCGTTCAGTTTGGTTCTGTAGCTCACAAGCTCTAATAGAAAATTATATTTCAGTAAGAATCTATCAAACCTTTCAAACCAGCTTCTATCTAAATGTATTAACACTTATAGCATCATATACTTTGGTCTTATGATGTGGTAATAGACTAGGTAGCTATTTGAAAATCTTC
This sequence comes from Eschrichtius robustus, assembly GCF_028021215.1. Taxonomy (NCBI): domain Eukaryota; kingdom Metazoa; phylum Chordata; class Mammalia; order Artiodactyla; family Eschrichtiidae; genus Eschrichtius; species Eschrichtius robustus. The sequence continues at coordinate 49,220,760 of NC_090831.1, read as the reverse complement.
TAATAAGAAAATGATATGGAAGAAAGCTGTTTTAAAAGCACATTTGCAAGCCAGGCCACTGTCAATAATGTGCATTAGGCTTCATGTGGCCTGGCAACCTGCTATAGTTTGATCACAAACAGGCTTGCTGAACTGTCAAAAAAGGTTTGATTTGTCAATAAATAATAAGCAATATTTCTTCACTTTCGTGCTTCTCTTTTTTTTTTTTTTTTTTTTTTCAAAATATTTTTTCCATTTACTTTTCTTCAACCCCAGTGGAACACCATCAGAGAGTTGAATGTCAAATCTGTTGCTCTTCATTTCTTATTATGGTTTTGCCAATATTGCATTGACTCCATAAATCATCAATGCCAGACCAGGAGGTAACTTTGAAAAAAGGACACAGTGCCCATAAAGTTATTTGGCCATGAAGAAGCAGCCTTGGAGCTAGGAAACAGTAGGGGATAGGATGGAAGCAATTACAATAGTGATGGCAGTAGGAGCAATGTAATTAGCAGCTGTTTCAAGGGTAATAATTTGCAGACATATGACAATGGAGAGTTGGTATCTCAGAGAACTTCCTACTCGCTCACCCCTGCCCCCCACCAAAATGTTAACTGTCCTATATTCATATTAAGGCAGCCATGACAAATAGGGCTGTGCACTGGAGCCTTTAGGAGATTAGTCGCTATGCTCAGGTCATCCCCCCGATACATTTCAGATTATCTACATATGTTGTTGGAACAATATTGCATGTGAGGACAAGTGTTCTGTGGTAACAGAAGGAGGCAGAGGGGAGGTGAAACTGATCCAGGAAGAGCAGGTGAACAATACAAATATCATGATCAAGAAATAGATGACTATGACCACCTAGAGGGGTGGGAGGGAGACGCAAGAGGGAGGGGATATGGGGATATATGTATATGTATAGCTGATTGACTTTGTTATACAGCAGAAACTAACACACCATTGTAAAGCAGTTATACTCCAATAAAGATGTTAAAAAACAACAACAGGTGATTGTGGAAGCCAGATTACTTGGCAATCATCCTGCAGGAGATTTAGCAGTGTATACAAAGGCAGTGGTTTTCAAAGTGTGGCCTCCAGACACAGGCAATGTTAGCATCACTTGGGACCTTTTTAGAATTGCAAATCCCCCCCTCCCCAGACCTACTGAATCAGAAATTTGTGGGATGGGACTCAATAATTTGTATTTTATCAAGTCTTCCAGGCAGTTCTGATGCCTAGTAAACTGTGAGAATCACTGTACTAAGATGTTTTATAAGATTTGAGGGTCACCTCACAGATGGGACATTAAACATAGTTTTGGAAGCAGTTGGCAGTGAGTCTCAGAAGGAAAGGAATCAGGACTGGACCTCAGTCCCCCAAAAACAGCATATTGGGTAGGAAGGCATCCATTTCGAAAAATACATAGCTATAAAAGGCAATATACAGAGTCAAATAAAAATATTCTGGCTTCACATAGAGAGCTATAACCTTTAACAAGCTAGACTCCTTATGCCTCAGTTTTGTCATCTCTAAATCAGTTTAATAATAATAGCGATAGCCTCGTAGAGTTACAGTGAAAATTAACTGAACTAGAGACCAAACCCAGAATAAGTCTGTCACATAGTAAGGGCAGAATAGATGTTAACTCACATCATGATTTTTATATTACTAAAACTGTGATATAAGGTTTGGGATTCCTAAATTATAATTTTCTAAAAGTTAAAAACATGGCTCTCATGTAACATGAACGTGTCAGAGATTTTTTTTTTTTTAATTCACTAATTAATGAGGTAACTGGTAAAATGTCAAAATTGAGTTCAAAGGAGATTTTGGAGAATGGAGTTTATATAATCTGTCAAGAATGCTGAAATGTTTCTAATAGATGTAAAACTGAATGATACCCTACAGAACAATATATTGTAATGTTTGGAGTTACCGTTTTTATCAGACTACAACCAATTGCATCTTTCTGGGTCAACATTTATTTATACTGGTGTAGACCTGAATCATTTTCATTACTCTCACACAAGGATCATTTGAATTGATATCAGTTTGCTGCAAGATAACCTCTAGGCCTACAGAATTATAAAAGAGCCTAGTCAATAGACAGTCAATCAAAGATGTACCCCCGCACTACTCTGAAAGAACATGCAGTTAATGATTTTACCTGTTTTCCAATTCTGGAATAATTTTTCTTGATGGATGTCTCACAAAAAAGAGTGCAAAAGCCAGGTTATTGGAATTGATTTACAGGAACAAGGCAGGACCAGAAGCAAAGGTGATATGGCTAGTACTTCAGAATCCTGGGCCTGCAGATAGTGGTAAAACAACAACAAGAAAACAACTCTGAACATTGCAGAGTCTTGTTGCCAGAGCATCTGAATGAACATTGCAGCGTATAAAAAATATATACCTTACAAAGGAAGAGAAATACACACTTAATTTGAAAAATATTTTCATTACAACTGGTCAAGGAACCAATTGAAACATTATCCTCAGGTGTATGAAACATTTTCTTATTCAAAGTAGAACTGTAATCAAGGGTATAAGATAGATAAGGATTTTTTATTGTGATGTCACTTGTGGTATAACATTCAGTGCATTTTTCTGTTATGCAAATGGTATCAGCAGTTTGAGACAGAAGCCTCAGCAAGAAGCTTTAAATTCTTATCACGTATTAACTAGAAATAAGACACAGATGTGGACGCTGCCTAAGCACAGTAGCACGTTTATGTAGTTAAGTCACCAGTATGGTTCGCATTGGACAATGATTTTTAATAGAGCATATACACAAAGATTAGGTTGATAAATGTCATATGTCAGAGACCTGGCTAGGGAGAAGCAGTGCTCAAGTAAGGAGATGAGTGGTAGTTTGCTTCTAAAAATTGTCCTGCATCATTACGGGAAAGTTATATCTGATTGTTCTCTTTTTCTCAAAAGTATTTTGGAGAAAAAAATGTTGGCTCTTGGGGAAAAAACGAAGAGAAGTTTATTTTATTTTAAATGTGTTCTGATTTTCTGTCATGGAATGGAACAAGTGCAAGTAAGATATACTTGTGACTTTTTTCTTAACTCTCTTGGACTCATTTTCAATTTACAAGTATTCAGATTAAACTTATTTAACAAAAGTTTATTGAGCACCTTGAATAAGGCTGTGTACTACACCCTGAAAACAAGAAAAAACATAAATATGATACTGTTTCTCCAAGAAATTTACCATTTTATCTGGGAATGAACTAAATATGACTTCAAATAAAGGGAGAAAGAATGTGATAAAATCAATAATAGTCTAGGTGAGCAGTGGCATTGCAGTAGGAATATTTTGAGGAATTTGAAAATATGGTGGAGAGAGAGATGTCTAGTAAATAGAAGAAGCAAAAATTGAAAAATAAAGGGCTAAAAGTTGCAGTGCTAAAGTGAAATGCAAAACATCATATGTGTCCAAAAGAAGAAAGTTTAAACTAGTATGGAAGGGTAGTTTATCAGCAAAGGCTTCATGGAGGAAGGACTGTTGAAGGTGGGCCTTGAATTATGCCTAGGCTCTAAGTGGTATGTGATGGAGGATATTCAAAGCGTAAGAAAAAACTGGTGCCTTTGTACATAGATAGGAACCTTTAGATAATACTTGAAGAATAGGTTACATATAGAGAAAAGGCATAATAATAATGATACCATTTGTTTAGTGGTGTCATATTGTATCCATCTTTCCGAATGTTATTTTGTTTAATCTTTACCTATTAGGTAATATCTTAACTATCATATTTGGGTTAGTAAGTAATGGGGATAAAATCAAATAGGTAGTGGGGAGTTGGCCTGGTATTCTTAATCAAATCTTTCTGATTAGCTTTCGCCCTGTGCTTCATTTTCACTCAGCTGCATCTCAGGCATTTGAAGTGTTACAGATGTTAAAACTTAATGATTTGACTCTAGATTATTGGAAGTAGGGCCTAAAGTAAAAAGAGTAGTCAAAATAGATGCCAATGTTTCGTGCCTGGGCGATGTGGAAAACGGTGGCACTGTGAGTGAAAAGAGTTTTCATGTGGGCATGGTAATCAAAAGTTACTAGTAGACCTGCAGGAAGTTATATCGAATAAAAAAGAATTTGTCTCTGGGGTTCAGGAGAAGTCTGAGCTCAAGATAGAGAGGTAAAAAGGTAACAAGAGAACAAAATCTTGGAGAACATTAATGTTAAAAAAAGAAAGAAGAGGAGCCAATAGAGAGTGAGAGATTAGCCAGGATGAGAAGAGAGGCCGGGGAGCCTTGTGCTTTTTCAATAGAAGGAGAAGGAAAAGAGAGTTTGAAGAAGGAGTAGAGGGGAAATGTCCAGCACTCAAAGGATAATGAATTTGTCAATTGGAACACTCAGGAAGACTCTTAAGACACTAGTTAGAGCTGTGTGGTGAAAATAGAAGCAGATTGAAAGAGGGATAGGAGTGGCTGGTAGACAAGTGGATGCAAGGGGCATGAGCGAAGAAGTTAAAACAGTTCTACTGCATATGTCTTAAGATGATGCCGCAATTTTAGTAGGTAAGAAAAATCAAGGCAAAAACCCCACACTATTTACACATCCAGATCATAAACCGTGCCGCTGAATTGAAGAAAGTAGCTAACTGAATAAGAACAAGCCTGGTAGTAGAGCAAAGAGTGACAATATCAAGGGTAGCCCTGTAAAGGAAATGAGTAAAGGAAGGGGAATTATTGAAAAGATTATATAAAATGTGATATTAAGCCTACTTAATGTTAGTGATTATCTTTGAGGGGACTTACTTTTTCTAGTGGGTCTGAAACAGGAGCCAGCATTTGTGTGTGTGTGCGTGTGTGTGCGAGAGAGAGAGAAAGAGAGAGAGAGAGGTTGCCTTGAAATCTCATTTCTTGGTGTAGCTTTTTATTCCTTATGTAGTTGTTAGACGATTCTTAAAAAAGACATTACAAGTATGTTTAGGATCTGATTCTGATGACTGGTCAGAATGCCCTTGCATTTGTTCAAAGACTCCATCTTGATGTTACCATTTTCTTTCTCCTTGTAATGTGGTATTTTATCAATGAGGCTATGACATGGTGCCCACATGGCATCCTGGATGCTAGATGGTAACAGGGAGAATACCTGGAACAAAATTTAAAATGGTAGCTTTTGCCCTGCATTTTAAAAGTTCCAAGATCTTTGATCTACCTGCTTAGAGACTCTTAAGTAAAAGGCCCTTAGATCCTTTCAGTCTGGTGGTAAAACACACTTGTGCTGAGAGCCCCAGGCTGCTGAGGGAAGGGTACAGTTGCCTGTTTCTAATAGTGTGGTATTAGATAGATGTTTGGAACATGCCTGTGATGTATGTCTGAATTTCAATTGATCAGAGATTGCTAAATTGATATAGTGTGAGCTGTAGATTCAATTTACAAAGCCTTTTCAAAGTATTTTCCTCACAATAGCTCTATTGTTAGAGTAGTTGCTCTTATCCCTGATTTATGAGGAAGTATGAACATTGCAGCCAGAGGAGCTAAGTGACTCCCCCAAGATCGTATAGCAAGTCAGAGCAGGGCTGGGAATGGCAGTTCCCGCAGGGCAGTGTCTTCTGGAGCCATATGGGGGCCTGAGGAAAAAAAATTGGGCCTCTATATACACTTACCTAAATATCTTCCAGTATTTTTGAACCAAATACTAAAAGCTCTACAATAAAAGAAGTGAGTGTACATATAAAGCCCGGCACTGCCCAGTGGGTTTGCATGCCATTATGTTTTCATAAACTCAGCCTTTCTAGGGCCTGAAGTAGACCTGAGGGGCTCTTGCACACCTGGAACCCTTGGGCTGATTGGAACCACTCCTCCCATTGTACAATAATCCAAGGTTGTAAAACCTTGCATTATTGTTTTTATATTTTATTGTCTTTAATGTTTTTATATTTTATTCATCATGGAGTTTTTGGCACTAATTTTGATTTTTAAAAATATTACATGGCTACTGGGCTTTTCCATGCCCCTTTAAATTTGCTCCAAATTGTGTTCTTCACTCACCTGATTCTAATCCCAGCCCTGCAGCAGCGTTCTTTCTGTTTGGCTCCTCTGCAGTGTAAATTGCACAAAAGTAAAAGGGCCAAAGAAACGCAGGTGGAATAAATCAAGGGCAAAAGACTGATTTACAGTTGTTTTTAGAAGACAGCTAACAGTCTATAGATGGTTCCAGGTGGTCTCACTTGCCCACGCCTTTGCTCATGCCACTTTATATGCCTGACATAGCTTTTTTCCTCTCACTTTGAAGAAATCCTAGCATTTTTTCAAATCGCAGATCAAAGGTACATCCTCTGTAGAGCTGTTTTCATATTCAGACAAGATTAATTAATTGTAACTCTCTGCTACATACACAGATCCCAACTGTTGGGCTTATCAAATTGTATTAGAGTTTTAAATGTCGGTCTCACTCCATCAATTGTGAGGCTCTTAAAGCTGAGCAGGAGCCCTTTCTTATCTGAGTCTGTATCATTAACACCTCACATAGTGACTGGCCCACAGCCAGTGGGCAGTAAATGATCATGGAGTGACGGAATGGTTAAGATGAGTCAACTCTCAGGAATTACTCAACGGGTAGCTTTTCTATCTCCTTAGTTTGATATGCATTCCAGAAAATAAAGTTTCCAGGAATGCTTACTGAAATTTCAAGATTGGTAAACCATGGTATTTCCTAGGCATCATTGTTCCCCTATCAGTGGCGTGAAGAAGTTAGAGAGTTATTCATCTCGCTCCCCACCTGTCCCACTCTGGCACAAGACATGGTGACTTTGTTTTTGACTGAACTGTTAAAGCTTGGTCCCAAACAGTATTAAGCTTTCCTTAATCACAGCACCCAGATACATCTTTTTTTCTTTTTTCCAAGTGAAAACATTGTTGCTGTAACTTTAATCATTTATCTTGCTACTCAGGGGCACAATCTTTGTGCTGAAGCACTTGGGAACTAAAATTAGTACTTTTATGTAGTGATCAGTTTCAAATTCAAAGATATGCCCTCTTATATGGTACTTTAACCCCCAGTTAGAATGTGGCTTGTGAATAGGCTATGTGAATGGGGTTTCAGGTGGGAGGGTGTGTGGTTAAATGGAGCAAACCAATAGAACACATTATTGAATTCTAAATGTGTTTTAACCACCTTTCCTTCTTGTTCATTTCAAATTGTTTCTGGATTGTCATGTTGTCAGTCATAATACTGTAAATAGCTCTATAATATTTTACATTTAAGAATAATAACTTTTTGGGCTTCCCTGGTGGCGCAGTGGTTAAGAATCCACCCGCCAATGCGGGGGACACGGGTTCGAGCCCTGGTCAGGGAAGATCCCACATGCTGCGGAGCAACTAAGCCTGTGCATCACAACCACTGAGCCTGCTCTCTAGAGCCCGCGAGCCACAACTACTGAAGCCCGCGAGCCACAACTACTGAAGCCCGCGTGCCTAGAGCCTGTGCTCCGCAACAAGAGAAGCCACTGCAATGAGAAGCCCACACACCACAGCGAAGACTAGCCCCCGCTCGCCGCAACTAGAGAAAGCCCGCGCGCAGCAACAAAGACCCAACGCAGCCAAAAATAATAAATAAACAAAATAAATAAATTTATTTAAAAAAGGATAACTTTTTGCTCTTACAGCTGTAATTTTTACATTATAATCTGCAAAATCAAGACATGAATAGATTTAGAAATTATAAATTCACTTTGTTATATAGTAAGATCAGCTTTTTATATGCCATCAATAATTCATGTTTAAAAATTGACATGCTTGGGCTTCCCTGGTGGCGCAGTGGTTGAGAATCTGCCTGCTAATGCAGGGGACATGGGTTCGAGCCCTGGTCTGGGAAGATCTCCCATGCTGCGGAGCAACTAGGCCCGTGAGCCGCAACTACTGACCCTGCACGTCTGGAGCCTGTGCTCCGCAACGGGAGAGGCCACGATAGTGAGAGGCCCGCGCACCGCGATGAAGAGTGGCCCCTGCTTGCCGCAACTAGAGAAAGCCCTAGCACAGAGACGAAGACCCAACATAGTAATCAATCAATAAATAAATATTAAAAAAAAAAAAAAAAAGCCTGTGCCTTTTAAAAAAAAATACTAAGATGGTTTTAAAAAAAAAAATTGACATGCTTTATGACAGTAAATTTTGCAGGTCAAAATAGCTAGTGTAACAGTTTTTGAAAAGTGTGATTTTGTGATTTGGTATATACATTTTACATGCGATATTTACTTCAAACCAAATAATAAAAACAGGTTCATGTGTCTAAGGACACAGTCAGACCTCAAGTTAGCTTTCTGGTTTTCAACATTTGTTCATAAAAGTTCTTGGGGAACAAATAAGAAATCTCTTTCTTAAAAATACCTTTGTGAAGCAATTTAACTCCAATAAAGATCTATTAAAAATATAGTTTAAAAAAATACCTTTATCTTACAAATAAGATACAAGATGTGTAGCCATATATTCAGGCTTTTCAGTTCGTTCATGCGAGAGGCACTTATGCGCTACTGTGTTTCTTACATAAAGCAAATAAATGTGCTATAACCTTTTCCAATTTAAAGAATTTTTTTCTGTGCAGGCTTAAAAAAAGACCTGCAGCTGAAGTAGTTTCTATGAGTCTAAAAAGATGGGTATTTCTATTTCAAAAGAAAATATGGAATCTTATAATAACAAATACATGAAACATGGATGATTTGTTTTATTCATTCAATAGATATGTATTGTTTACCTGCTATATGTCTTTTACATACTTATGGAACACGGGATTTTCCAACAGTATTGATGCTGATTCTTAAAACAATCCTATGGGCTTCCAGTAAAGACTCTTTGTTGGTCCTGAGCAATAAGATTGTGGTATTTTTTTATCTTTTATAACACTGCCGTTATTTTCCGGCTACCTTTGAAGTCACTTTGCTTTTTGAGCTAAATCATTGCATATATGATTGACAATTATATACAAAATTTTTTAAATTTTAGTTTACATAATTTTCTCTTGCCAGAATGCTTACGGGTCCATATAAACAACTTTATACCATACACACTACAATTCCTTGTAGTCTTAAGAGATCCTTATGAATATATTTTATTTTTCTTATTTTGTGATAAAGATTATAATTTTACCTTTTATATATAATACTAACTTTTTAAGGAAAACTAAATAAAATATGTCAAAGCACTTACAATGAAGCATCCTAAAAATTGACACCTTATCCTTAATCATAATATTATTTTACCTTGTTTTAATGCATGCAAATCTTGTTCCAAATATGCCAAAATGTGTTTTTATTTCTATGGTATGGTTAGTATATAAGGAAATGCATGGGGAAGAGGGAAGGAAAGGAAGGGAGAGGCAAGCAGGGAGGGAAAAAGAGAGGGGGGGGTATCTGTTGAATTCATACGACATTATAGTGTGCTCGGTTGTTCCAGTATGTTTGCTCATTTCATTCTCAATATTGATTTAAGAAGTAGCTATTTTTATCTTTGCTAGATAGATGGAGAAACTGAGGGCCATAAACTTTACATAACTTGTCCAAGATCGCATTGCCAGCAAATGGTGAATTCAGTTTAGATCTAGGACTCTCTGGCCAGTAGTTTCTGGCTCTGTTAGCTCTTCTCAATGTCACAGTCAACATGACATTCGTTAGCAAATGTTATCCACTGTTAGCAAATTCTGCACCTCTATGAAAGGTGGGATGTAACAGAATGTAGCAGCACACGAAACATGGATTTTTTTTAAATGCTTACTTCTTTCAAAGAAATAATCACATAAACACTTAGGGATCAAACTGGATCTGAGTAATTAAAGGTCTTCTTTGGATGTGTGCCATTTATTTAATAATTTTAGTATGAAGGGCTATGCTAATGCTTTCCAGGTTGTGAATAATTAAATAGGATACATTACCAAGTAATGATCTTATTTAAAAATGATATAATTCAAAAGTTCTAATTCATCTAATGAAAAAGACTTGAAACCAGGACTATCATATTCCCCTTCCTCTTTTAGATTCTTTCTGTTTACTTCCTTTTTTTTTATTTTTTGAATTTTATTTTATTTTTTTATACAGCGGATTCTTATTAGTCATCAGTTTTATACACATCAGTGTATACATGCAATCCCAGTCGCCCAGTTCATCACACCCCCCCCCCACCCCCCCCACCCCCCCCACCCCCCACCCCCACGGATTTCCCCCCTTGGTGTCCATACGTTTGTTCTCTACATCTGTGTCTCAATTTCTGCCCTGCAAACCGGTTCATCTGTACCATTTTTCTAGGATCCACATACATGCGTTAATACACGATATTTGTTTTTCTCTTTCTGACTTACTTCACTCTGTATGACAGACTCTAACTCCATCCACCTCACTACAAATGACCCAACATCGTTCCTTTTTATGGCTGAGTAATATTCCATTGTTATATGTACCACATCTTCTTTATCCATTCATCTGTCGATGGGCATTTAGGTTGCGTCCATGACCTGGCTGTTGTAAAGAGTGCTGCAGTGAACATTGGGGTGCATGTGTCTTTTTGAATTATGGTTTTCTCTGGGTATATGCCCAGTAGTGGGATTGCTGGATCATATGGTAATTCTATTTTTAGTTTTTTAAGGAACCTCCATACTGTTCTCCATAGTGGCTGTATCAATTTACATTCCCACCAACAGTGCAAGAGGGTTCCCTTTTCTCCACACCCTCTCCAGCATTTGTTGTTTGTAGATTTTCTGATGATGCCCATTCTAACTGGTTTGAGGTGATACCTCATTGTAGTTTTGATTTGCATTTCTCTAGTGATGTTGAGCAGCTTTTCATGGGCTTCTTGGACATCTGTATGTCTTCTTTGGAGAAATGTCTATTTAGGTCTTCTGCCCATTTTTGGATTGGGTTGTTTGTTTTTTTTAATACTGAGCTGCATGAGCTGTTTATATATTTTGGAGATTAATCCTTTGTCCGTTGATTCGTTTGCAAATATTTTCTCCCATTCTGAGGGTTGTCTTTTCGTCTTGTTTATGGTTTCCTTTGCTGTGCAAAAGCTTTGAAGTTTCATTAGGTCCCATTTGTTTATTTTTGTTTTTATTTCCATTACTCTAGGAGGTGGATCAAAAAAGATCTTGCAGTGATTTATGTCAAAGAGCATTCTTCCTATGTTTTCCTCTAAGAGTTTTATAGTGTACGGTCTTACATTTAGGTCTCTAATCCATTTTGAGTTGTTGATATTTTTGTGTATGGTGTTAGGGAGTGTCCTAATTTCATTCTTTTACATGTAGCTGTCCAGTTTTCCCAGCACCACTTATTAAAGAGGCTGTCTTTTCTCCATTGTATATTCTTTCCTCCTTTGTCATAGATAAGTTGACCATATGTGCGTGGGTTTGTCTCTGGGCTTTCTATATTGTTCCATTGATCTATGTTTCTGTTTTTGTGCCAGTACCATATTGTCTTGATTACTGTAGCTTTGTAGTATAGTCTTAAGTCAGGGAGTCTGATTCCTCCAGCTCCGTTTTTTTCCCTCAAGACTGCTTTGGCTATTCGGGGTCTTTCGTGTCTCCATACAAATTTTAAGATGATCTGTTCTAGTTCCATAAAAAATGCCATTGGTAATTTGATAGGGATGGCATTGAATCTGTGGATTGCATTGAATCTGCTGATTGCTTTGGGTAGTATAGTCATTTTCACAATGTTGATTCTTCCAATCCAAGAACATGGTATATCGCTCCATCTGTTGGTATCAGCTTTAATTTCTTTCATCAGTGTTTTATAGTTTTCTGCATACCGGTCTTTTGTCTCCCTAGGTAGGTTTATTCCTAGGTATTTTATTCTTTTTGTTGCAGTGGTAAATGGGAGTGTTTCTTTAATTTCTCTTTCAGATTTTTCGTCATTAGTGTATAGGAATGCTAGAGATTTCTGTGCATTAATTTTGTATCCTGCAACTTTACCAAATTCATTGATTAGCTCTAGTAGTTTTCTGGTGGCATCTTTAGGGTTCTCTATGTATAGTACCATGTCATCTGCAAACAGTGACAGTTTTACTTCTTCTTTTCCAATTTGTATTCCTTTTATTTCTTCTCTGATTGCCGTGGCTAGGACTTCCAAAAGTATGTTGAATAATAGTGGTGAGAGTGGACATCCTTGTCTTGTTCCTGATCTTAGAGGGAATGCTTTCAGTTTTTCACCATTGAGAATGATGTTTGCTGTGGGTTTGTCATATATGGCCTTTATTATGTTGAGGTAGGTTCCCTCTATGCCCACTTTCTGGAGCGTTTTTATCATAAATGGATGTTGAATTTTGTCAAAAGCTTTTTCTGCATCTATTGAGATAATCATATGGTTTTTCTCCTTCAATTTGTTAATATGGTGTATCACATTAATTAATTTGCGTATATTGAAGAATCCTTGCATGCCTGGGATAAATCCCACTTGATCATGCTATATGATCCTTTTAATGTGTTGTTGGATTCTGTTTGCTAGTATTTTGTTGAGGATTTTTGCATCTATATTCATCAGTGATATTGGTCTGTAATTTTCTTTTTTTGTAGTATCTTTGTCTGGTTTTGGTATCAGGGTGATGGTGGCCTTATAGAATGAGTTTGGGAGTGTTCCTTCCTCTGCAATTTTTTGGAAGAGTTTGAGAAGGATGGGTGTTAGCTCCTCTCTAAATGTTTGATAGAATTCACCTGTGAAGCCATCTGGTCCTGGACTTTTGTTTGTTGGAAGATTTTCAATCACAGTTTCAATTTCATTACTTGTGATTGTTCTGTTCATATTTTCTGTTTCTTCCTGGTTCAGTCTTGGAAGGTTATACCTTTCTAAGAATTTGTCCGTTTCTTCCAGGTTGTCCATTTTATTGGCATACAGTTGCTTGTAGTAGTCTTTAAGGATGCTTTGTATTTCTGTGGTGTCTGTTGTAATTTCTCCGTTTTCATTTCTAATTTTATTGATTTGAGTCCTCTCCCTCTTTTTCTTGATGGGTCTGGCTAATGGTTTATCAATTTTGTATATCTTCTCAAAGAACCAACTTTTAGTTTTATTGATCTTTGCTGTTGTTTTCTTTGTTTCTATTTCATTTATTTCTGCTCTGATCTTTATGATTTCTTTCCTTCTGCTAACTTTGGGTTTTGTTTGTTCTTCTTTCTCTAGTTCCTTTAGGTGTAAGGTTAGGTTGTTTATTTGAGATGTTTCTTGTTTCTTGAGGTAGGCTTGTATAGCTGTAAACTTCCCTCTTAGAACTGCTTTTGCTGCATCCCATAGGTTTTGGATCGTCGTGTTTTCCTTGTCATTTGTCTCTAGGTATTTTTTGATTTCCTCTTTGATTTCTTCAGTGATCTCTTGGTTATTTAGTAACGTATTGTTTAGCCTCCATGTGTTTGTGTTTTTTACGTTTTTTTCCCTGTAATTCATTTCTAATCTCATAGTGTTGTGGTCAGAAAAGATGCTTGATATGATTTCAATTTTCTTAAATTTACTGAGGCTTGATTTGTGACCCAAGATGTGATCTATCCTGGAGAATGTTCCGTTCGCACTTGAGTAGAAAGCGTAATCTGCTGTTTTGGGATGGCATGTCCTATAAATATCAATTAAAACTATCTGGTCTGTTGTGTCATTTAAAGCTTTCGTTTCCTTATTTATTTTCATTTTGGATGATCTGTCCATTGGTGTAAGTGAGGTGTTAAAGTCCCCCACTATTATTGTGTTACTGTTGATTTCCTGTTTTATAGCTGTTAGCAGTTGTCTGATGTATTGAAGTGCTCCTATGTTGGGTGTATATATATTTATAATTGTTATATCTTCTTCTTGGATTGATCCCTTGATCATTATGTAGTGTCCTTCCTTGTCTCTTGTAACATTCTTTATTTTAAAGTCTATTTTATCTGATATGAGTATTGCTACTCCAGCTTGCTTTTGGTTTCCATTTGCATGGAATATCTTTTTCCATCCCCTCACTTTCAGTCTGTATGTGTCCCTAGGTCTGAAGTGGGTCTCTTGTAGACAGCATATAGATGGGTCTTGTTTTTGTATCCATTCAGCAAGCCTGTGTCTTTTGGTTGGAGCATTTAATCCATTCACGTTTAAGGTAATTATCGATATGTATGTTCCTATGACCATTTTCTTAATTGTTTTGGGTTTGTTTTTGTAGGTCCTTTTCTTCTCTTGTGTTTCCCACTTAGAGAAGTTCCTTTAGCATTTGTTGTAGAGCTGGTTTGGTAGTGCTGAAGTCTCTTAGCTTTTGCTTGTCTGTAAAGCTTTTAATTTCTCCATCGAATCTGAGTGAGATCCTTGCCAGGTAGAGTAATCTTGGTTGTAGGTTCTTCCCTTTATCACTTTAAGTATATCATGCCACTCCCTCCTGGCTTGTAGAGTTTCTGCTGAGAAATCAGCTGTTAACCTTATGGGAGTTCCCTTGTATGTTATTTGTTGTTTTTCCCTTGTTGCTTTCAGTAATTTTTCTTTGTCTTTAATTTTTGCCCATTTGATTACTATGTGTTTTGGCATGTTTTTCCTTGGGTTTATCCTGTATGGGACTCTCTGTGCTTTCTGGACTTGGGTGGCTATTTCCTTTCCCATGTTAGGGATGTTTTCAATTATAATCTCTTCAAATATTTTCTCTGGTCCCTTCTCTCTCTCTTCTCCTTCTGGGACCCCTATAATGCGAATGTTGTTGTGTTTAATGTTGTTCCAGAGGTCTCTTAGGCTGTCTTCATTTCTTTTCATTCTTTCTTCTTTATTCTGTTCCGCAGCAGTGAATTCCACCATTCTGTCATCCAGGTTACTTATCCGTTCTTCTGCCTCAGTTGTTCTGCTATTGATTCCTTCTAGTGTAGTTTTCATTTCAGTTATTGTATTGTTCATCTCTGTTTGTTTCTTCTTTAATTCTTCTAAGTCTTTGTTAAACATTTCTTGCATCTTCTCGATCTTTGCCTCCATTCTTTTTCCGAGGTCCTGGATCATCTTCACTATCATTATCCTGATTTCTTTTTCTGGAAGGTTGCCTATCTCCACTTAATTTAGTTGTCTTTCTGGGGTTTTATCTTGTTCCTTCATCTGGTACATAGCCCTCGCCTTTTCATCTTGTCTATCTTTCTGTGAATGTCTCTGTTTACTTCTGAGTCCCACTCATCTCCTAAGCATTTTTTAACTGATAGTGGCTTTGAAATGCTCTAAGAGTCATTCTCAAGTGCTTCCTTTCTCTGCCTCTTTTGCAATAAGATATTGCATCTTTCTGGTATTTAAGTGTCTTTTACTGATTCATCAGTCTTTTCCAAATCTGAATGATTTTCTAGCCATAATATATTATATAGAAATAGTGATTTGGGATATATGTAAGGAAGAAACACCCTGCTTCTTAGAGATAGAGCGTAATAAGGGCCACGTAGTGCCTAGGGATTAGAAATTAAAAATGAGACACTGGTTCTCCTACATGATAGCTTTGTGTATTCCTGTAATTCATCCAGGTTTTATGCCGTCCTTTCTGTTAACTTCAAAAACTAACAGGGGACACTTGCCCTTTGTTTGCACTCTTCTGGCAAAGCAAATCTGACTATTAAAAATGTGCCAAGCAATGATATTCCATGTGTAGCTTTACATTAATTTGTTTTTCTCTTATAATCTCATCATCCTGTTAAACATTCATGATTGGAAGACGGCTGATTACAACAGATTAAATGCAGTGAATTAGATTATAACATAGATTTACATACTTTTGCCCAAACAGGTTTAAATCGAAACAAAACTTAGTTCTTTATTTCTGCTCTTCTTTCTGCCTTACTCCACCCCTAAAAGATGTAAAATTCATTTGGGCTACTTAAGCTAAAATAGCTGCACTGTTAACAAGCAAAGCAAAACTCACGTATGTTGAGGGAACTGAAAATTCTTTTAAGATTTTTTAACAATTCACACAATTTACATTGATACTTTCATTTATTCATTTACTCATTCATTCATTCATATATAAATATAAATTGATTTCAGGAATATTTATTGAAACTATATTCCATAGTAGGTGTTGTAAAATACAAGTAAATAGGAACTCTCACCTACCTTACTGTGTGCCAGCCCTTTTCGTTCATTCCACCTCCTTTATCTCACCTTCCAAAATTGTATTTTCTGCCTAAGTCAAATTTTCAAAAAGGAGTTTCCCTCTAATATGTATTCTAACAGAATTCTAAAGAAAGTGAAGTTTAAAACATAGAATACTTTTAAACTTGCCATCAGTTCTTTGAAGTTGTGGAATATTTCACTAAGTGCACTCCAGTTATCTCCTGGTGTATAGGCTTCCAAACTGAGTTTCAGAGACATTTGTATAATAATTAAAGCAAACAATAAAACACTAACTTAAACTATAGTTTAACTCCTCCCTAAAATGAAAGGGAAATTAGTATTACTCTTAAAATATTCATTAATATTTAATATGTATATACTTGCCGAATGATTTGTAGACCCCTACTTAAAATGGGGTTTATAATATTCTTAATATGCCCCATATTAGACACATTCTAAAACTAGGTAATTCTGTCACATGTATTACAGCTCAAATACCAAAATACACAAACTCTTTCGACAGAATATCACAGTTTAACATTTTTTATACCTATATTTTTTTCTGGTTGTAATAGAACATTTTAGAAAATTTAGAGAATACTTAAAATTATTTTACAAAGCAAAACAAAAGCAGTGTATCATAACTGTTTCCCCTGATGATGAAACTAGTCTTAACATTACTTATTTTCTTTATTCCTCACATTTATTCTGATATTCTGTACAGATTAATTCTCTACACACATTTACAACTTTATATTTTATCTTTTTCACTTAACAGAGTTGTGTGGTAAACATTTTCTATGGTACCAAAAATACTTTGTAAACATTTTGATACATAAATTTTATGTCAGTGTGTGACAGTTTGTGGAGTCCTTAGCTTGCTAACAATTTAGCTTTTTTGTAAATAATACCGCTGTAAACAATTTTATGCATTTTGAGGTGTTTCATTAGGAAAGATTCTTATAAAGGGAGAGTAAATTCAATTCATTCATAATACAGCATCGCCATTTCACAGTGCTTCTTTGGATTTATTTCTTAGCCATTTGAAGTATGTTGTCAAGTATTTTTCCCCATGAAAATCTTATAGTTAATGTTACATCGTAAGTCTTTATATATGGTATAATGTATTTTCCTGTCATCATATAGGAACTATAACTGAGTTGTTTAGAGTTTGTTTTTTTTTAATGTCTCTTTTCTCTGAAAATGTAAATTTTTTTTTTTTTTTTTTGTATTTAGTGATACAGAAGAGCAATCTGATTTTGTGGCTGTAAATGTAATATGTATTTTATTAACTCCTCAAGAAAATGATGCTGTAATAATAACTTAAAAATAAGAAATCTAGGTATACGTCTTGGCATTGATTTTTCTTGCAATTCAGTGAACCCATCTGCATAATCTGGTCCTTCTTCTACTCTGGAAAGATATTGGCACATGTGTCTGATTGTTACTCCTGTTCCAGTTATTCTGGTTTTATTCTCTAGAGTACTTACAGTTCTTTCATTTCATGTCTTTTCATTGTCTGTCTTCATTTTTCTTTGTTTTTCCAGTAAAGTTCTCCACATTTTTCTTAATGTTTATACTGTTCTTTTCTAACATCAAAATAGAGTTTAATCCTGTGAGTGTATTATTTATCTTCCATTCTTCCTTTCCTCACCCATTTCCACAACCTTATAGAAGATATATTTTCATTTCTAATTCTCCCCCTCCTACTTTATAAAAAGCATTTTTAACATTGTATTAAAATGGCTCAATTGTTTTCTAATTATTTTTTGTGAGTCTTTATAAATTATTTTTAGAGATCTATTTTTCTTCTGAATCTTCAAATTTTCACCTTTCTTGTTCTCCTTTAGACCTTCATAGAGCCACAGTTTCTTCCTAAAGGGAATACAGCGTGTTTCCCTCTTTTTATCTACTTGAAGCCCACCTCCAATGAGGACTACTTATTCCTAACATGGTTTATGCCAACAAGTAAAGCACTTGAATTGTCCTGGACTCTGCTCTCTGTCCTAGGAGTGCTGGTTGAATCCTTCCCACAGCCTGAAAGGAAAGTTGATTCACTTTCTCCCGGCTTCCCAGTATCTAGTGTACTTTTCAGCTAAGCTACTGCCCAGCCTTCGTTCTTCTCACCCTGTATAACACTCAGAATCATTTCCTGAATATTTACTTTCTTGATGTCATACTTAACATTTTTCTACTCAGAATACTGCAGTGATTTCTCTCTTGTTTAAGAACGACTTCATGTACCTGGTGTGCAGGACCCTCCATAACAGACCTATTTCTCCAACTTTAACTCAGTTCTACATTTCTACCCTCTCTCAGCTCTATCGATTGTCCAAAAAATAACTTTCCTTTGAAGCCAACATCAAAAGACACATTCTGTAATGGCCCAGACTTATATATTTGCTTCTTAGCATAAGCTTCCTAAATAAACAGAAGAAAGTCGTGACCATCATTTAAAACTATCAAAAAATAAGCAGCCCTCTTCATTCCTTCTGTTAAAACATTTACACATGAACTGAGTTTTTCTTACAGCAAGTGAAATCACGTTTTTAATCGTGCTTCCTTCAACACTGATTCTAATTTCAGGTCCCCATTTTCACACATATTTTTTTCCCTTTTTCCTCAACCTATGTGTTTTAGTTTATTTTACTGTGACATTTCCAGATTTTGGCAACAGTGCTAATTCTTAGTCAGTCCATCTGTTGTTGAGCCTCTGATAGTGGGTGTCCAACCTTGTGCCATGTCCTTTCTACACCAGGAACTCAGTGAGCTGGTGAGAAGAGCATCCCCTGCCTCCCGATGTTTGATTTTCTACCCAGGCTGTGCGCTTTTGTGAAAACAAATTAGGAGCTGGTGCTTGGGTATTGCCAGTTTTCTGCATTATTTTTAGGAAATAGACATAAGAATGTGTGACATCTCAAAAAATAGAGTCTGTGATGAACAATTGTGCGAAGGAAAGGTTTTTTTAACCCTGGCTTTTGGCCATGCCAAAAACATATGTTCTTTAGGGTAAAATAAAAGAGTTATATTCTTGGATCTTTTCTAAGAACCTGTATTGTTGTGGGAGAAAAACAAACTTTAAATAAAAGGAACTACAGGGAAACACCCGGACCCTGTCCACCTGTGGATGGCTGCAAGAAAGAAGAAATTAACACATCCCCTCGCCGAGGCTGGCCATTACAGGGGATATTTGCAAAACTTATGGCCTTTTTACTTTACTTCCTCATCTCCTCCACCTCTCTGTGCTATAAAAGAAACTGGCATCTGAACCCCGATAAGATGGTTTTTCGGAGATACTGGTCTGCCTTCTCGGTCTGCCGGCTTTCCGAATAAACTCATATTCCTTGCCTCAAAAAAAAAAAAAAAAAAGGAACTAATTCATAATGTGATAGAAGATTGTGATATATTTCAGCGTTAAGGAAATGGAAAGATAATGAGTATGCATCATTTAGTTAATTCAAAATGGTGCATATATAGGTTATTTTTATATAAAATATAAAAATTTTATATAAAATACGCATATTTTTATATAAAATTTAAACACATGTTATTTTTTATCTAGCCTGATTTTCACAATAAAAAATTCTAATGATAATTTGTTATAGATCATTGCCTATACCATCTGTTTATATCAGGAAGCAGTATCTTATATACAAATCTCAATATTTTTACTGTTAAATCTGTTTATTTTTAAAATATAGTCTTATTTCAGAGATACAAAGTGTTATGTTTTATGTATATTTTATAGAAATAAATGAGAACGTGTGGAACTTTGGAGAGTATATATGCAGATGAATGTATCAATAAAAAGAAACTCCTGTTGAGATCATTTTCCACATGGAAGAGGCTGAATGTCCACCCAAGAATATGATTTTTGGTTTTTTTTTTGGCTGTACCGTGCAGCATGCGGGATCTTAGTTCCCGGACCAGGGATTGAACCCGTGCCCCCTGCAGTGGAAGCGTGGAGTCTTAACCATTGGACTGCCAGGGACGTCCCAAGAATGTGATTTTTTTAAAAATCTAGACCTAGCATTGAGAGCCCAGAAATTTAATCTTCACGGGGTTTAGAACTGGTAGGGGATTTAGAGATAATGATTTATACCCACCAAGCTCACAAAAATTATAATGTCAATTAATAAGATCCTATGAGAAGCAGTAGAGTGTAGTATTTAAGAAAGATAAAAGACTTAAGAGTCAGATTGCCTGGCTCTGAATCTCGTCTCTGTGGCATACTGACAGTGTGTTCTCAAGCAATAACCATTACCCCTCTGTGCCTCAGTTTCCTCGTCTGCAAAATGAGGATAGTAGCTAGGCATAGCTCATAGGGTTGTTGTGATGGTTTAAAGAGTTAATTCAGGTAATTCAGGTAAAACATTTAGGAAAGTGTCTAGCATATAGTAATTGCTCAAAAAATGTTCCCTACTATAATTACTTACTGTGAGAAATGCAACTAAAAAGGAGCAGGACACTTGCATCCTTCTTCTGGCATTTTTCTCTTACTCTCACTTGGGAAGCTACCAGAGAAGGTCTAAGGCAATCCAGCCTTTGCTGTTTTAAGCAAGAGATTAGGACAGCAGAGATGTTAGTTGCAGAATTTGATCATCTAGTGCATTTAGGAAGAGCTAGCCTGATACGTCCACCTTCATAAATGGTGCAGTCTTGCCTCAGGGAACCAAAATGTTGGTCGGTCTGTGAATTAAGATTCTTCCCAGTTGGTGCTGAGATGAGTACTGTTAATTTTGAGCCTTTGCTATTCTTTTTTCTATTTCCAGTGTTGAACAGCCATTCCCCTCCACTCCCTTATGACTCACACATTCTTTTTATATTTATGTTACTTTGAGGAAATTTTGCTCTAAGAGCTTCACAAAGAAAATACTGTATTCATTGATCCATTATGTACTGATTTTTTAGTTAAACCTCAGCAGGCAACTGTACTTATTTCCAATTTCTTCTTTTTTAATTGAAGTATAGTTGATGTGCAGTGTTATGTAAGTTACAGGTGTACAATATAGTGATTCACAGTTTTTGAAAGTTACATTACATATATAGCTATTGTAGAACATTGGCTATATTCCCTGTGCTGTACAATATATCCATGGAGTTTATTTTATACATAATAGTTTGTACCTCTTAACCCCCTACCCCTGTGTTGCCCCTCCCCCCTACTCTCTCCCCACTGGTAACCACTAGTTTTCTGTATCTGTGAGTCTGTTTCTTCTTTTGTTATATTCACTAGTTTGTTGTATTTTTAAGATTCCACATGCAAGTGATATCATACAGTATTTGTCTTTCTCTGTCTGAATTATTTCACTTAGCATAGTGCCCCCCAGGTCCATCCATGTTGTTGCAAATGGCAAAATTTCCTTCTGTTAGTGGCTGAGTAATATTCCGTTATGGTAGTATAGTAATATTCTAGTATATATATTCCACAACTTCTTTATCCATTCATCTGTTGATAGACACAGGTTGCTTTCACATCTTGGCTCCAAGTTGTTGAGGGGAATTTATTTTTATCATCCCGTATTCTCTATTCAGTGCATATATAAATGCATGATTAATCATTCTTGTAAATTCCTAGCAACTGATAAATATTTCTGTTGGATCTGACAGTAGATCAAGCTAGATATTTAATTGAAGACCTTTCCAGGCATGACTTGACCTCTCATTTATATCACTCATTCTGACTTTTTTTTTTACTTGCTGATTTATCTGTCTCATATGTGTCTCTTGCCTTCCTAGGAAGATAGTAAATTTCTTAAGAGACTGTTTAATACTAATGCCTTTCTTCACAGTGCCAAGCATAAAGCTGGACCCAGAATCGATGTTCAATATGTATTTGGTTGTTTTCCATGAAACCATGTATTGTTTCCTCCTGCTTTGCAGGGGCTAGTGGTATAAAATGATGTATTAAGACTGTCATAAGAATTGCTATGCTACAAAGGATACAGGAACAACAGCAATAAAACCCCTCACATACTATGTTTAATAACATACTCTGAATATGTAATATATATTTTAAAATAATTCTTCTATAGTAATTATTATCCTGATATTTCCAAAAACATTAAGTGCCTTGCAAATTTGTTTATTCACACCATTGTTCCATTTTAAATCCATTATAAGACTCTAGGAATATAGTCTCAGAAGTTTCATTTCCATCTATTGCTTCCTCATGTAGGAAGTTTGAAAAACTGTTTTTTATTTGGATTGATTAGAACGCAGACAAAATATTAGGATCCCCTACTGTGAAATTTTCTGAGGCAGGGATTTGCCTTATTTAGATTGACATCTCTGGCATCAAGTTTCCAGCTTCTGTTCCAGGAAGCATCCATAAGAGTCATTTACCTGGTAGTAAATAGATATACCTTGTGGTAGATACTGTGCAAGGCTTCTGTGCACGTACTTTTAATTTTATCCTGACGACAACCGTGAGAGAGCGATAGTCTCATCACTCTGAATGAACAGCATCAGGCATATAGAGGTTAAAAGATGAAACTGCCTGTGATCACATAGAGAATACATTCCAGAGCACATATTCTAAGCTGAGTTTTGTTGTTGTTTTAAACTTCAGTGCTTAAGTTTATCTTTGCCAGTTTTCTTGTCTACTGGAATCAAATTTTCAGATATCTGATTTTTTACTTCTACTACATTGATTTAAAAGCGTGGAATATTTACATTAATTGGTGAAGATTCACTGATTGGTGAAGATTGATTCTGTCTCTTCTGGTTAGGAATTCCATTTCTTTTAACTTCTTTCTGAGATCATGAGTTTTCAGTGAGTCAAATCAAGAATGTGAAGTTATGTAACTAAAATTTCTAGATCTGGTCTCTTTATTGAGTTGAAAATGTGTTCGAGGTAATGTTAGGCACTGATTTTTCAGGGCTAATGTTCATTCAGGGCCAGTGTTTGGCCTAATTCTGAAATTAGCAAATGTTCCTGAATATTATAAGGAAAAGTCTTAAAAGGCTGAATTCTGGTAGAATCCGACTAGCTCATCCCCCTGAATTATCTATACCTGATATATCTATATCTGTCTATATCTATCTTGCCTTTGATTAGGCTATTTTACATCTTCACAGAGCTATAATTTGTTGAAACCTGATAGTAATGTAAATAATTTCCAATTCCTGTCCATAGGAAAAAAAAAATTGTTTCCTGTCAGTTGATTTTCTCACTGTAAGTAATGATCAGCCGTTTTGTATCCACTTGTAAATTCATTTCAGTATTCTTATCTGACTGTAAATATATGGCACTTTGAGTTCTCTTTTGAACCAGTTTTAACGTGTATTAATTACCTCATTCATTAAGAGCTAATTAAAATCTTTGATAAGTGTTCATTTTACGTCTGTATGAGAATAATTTTAGCGGCTCTTATTTTGAAAATTATCTTTTAAGACTATCTCTTTCTGCTACATTTTCTTTCTGCCTCTAGCTCACCTTTAAGCGCCTGATGAAGTCTCTTAATCGTAGGAATCTAAGGTTAGGTATAAGTATCAAGCCAGTTATTTCTCCCAACATTGTATTGAATTTCACATCTTTTGGTGATTTACAACTATTAAGAGGGCTACTAAGCAACAGAGAGATCCAGGGATATGAGTGATTACTCAAGCAACGAAGACTTGTATGTTACCGAAGTTCCTTTATTCCCTCATACTCATAATTTAATATAAGATATATATACACTCACACACACATATATAGTGTATGCATATGACAAATAATAATATTTTAAATGGTATGAGAGGGGTTTTTTTCCCCAAACTGGTTTATTATAAAGAGACAAGACACTAAGTGAACATTATCAAGGAGGAAGAGAAACCAGTTTCTAAAATTTGCCTCAGGATCACAATATATCAGAAGGCATGTTGATTTCATGAGGCATCATCTGATAATATACAGTAGTATACCAAGGAGAATTTATTGTTAAATCCTGCAATACTTCACGTATATACATATTGCCAAATTGGGAGGTAAAACGTATTATTTGTGTGTTGAGTTCTCAGTTTATATCAGACTCCTTCAGAAAATGTACTCTATTATCATCATAGACTATTTCACGTGTGACTAATTTTTATTCTCATTATAAATGGTGTATTCATGTTTATTTGTATTTCCTATCTGGAAAATATATACAAACGGAAGATGGAGGTATAAGAAGGCTGACTTGCAAGCTACAGTGGTAAGAGAAGGGAAGCATGGGATGAGGGATGAACTTTGAACTCACAGCTAATTTGAAACCTATCAGCCTTTCTCTGGTGGGGCAGCGTGGACAAGGGGACTTTCCTTCTCTGCCTTGGCTCAACTCCAATATGATCTTGTAAGTTATAAAATTCATTTTGGTGGGACGTTGAAGGAAAATATCCATAACTAAATAGATTTATGTTATTATGTAAAACTAGAGTTTAACCTAGAGGTAGGATCTGGTGGCCAACAGGCCAGAACCAGTCAACAGGGTTTTTTTCTTGAGTTGTACTGTGCTGGTCCCCATAGTGTTCCGCTTTGTTTTTAGAGTGGTTGTAATTATGAATACTTGAACCACAAGGAGTTTTATATGAAAATCAGGGTTTCTGGCTTCTCTTTGAAAATTGTGTTTCAGGCAGCTCTGGGCTAATTCCTTAGGGTAACAGTTAGTAAGCTCTCCATAGTGATTTCCATCCTTATTAAGGACCCATATTCTCCAGTTCACAAGAGCCCGTACCACTTCCTATTATATCCCTAAAAATATCCATAAAACATCATTAGGCTGATGTTGTGGTTTTTCCTGTGTCTGATTTGCTTTACTTGTTTGTGTTCCCTGCCTGGACACTTTGATCCTTTGAATTTTTAAACCATAATTTGTTAAGTGTGAGTTTTTGGAGATTGTGACTATGATATACTTTTCTCTGATTCTCAGTTCCTGGCGGAATCTGTCACTCAGGAGATGCTCAGTGTTTGTTGAATGAATGCATTAATGAACTCTCATTGTAGATTTGAATACTATCTCTAATCTAGGGATAGAGAAGCTAATCTAGGGATCTTTAAAGTGCAGATCAACCACTGTTGATTTGTTGGTTGTTTGGGCTTCTTAGCTGGTTTGAAGTGAGATGAAAATTTAGTCGTGGTTGGGTTTTAAGAAGTCTAGTTTAGAAGAGATGGGTCAGTAGTTTAAAACTAAATTTAGAAGATATATCTTAAATTCTCTTGGACTTTGTTTTTCAGCTTTAATAATATGTCATACTTTTACATTGTGCTATGAATTTGTCTTGCTCTATTTAGTAAGTTCCTCAAAATAAAAGCACATAATAAGATTGGTAGAGAATAAAAATACTCTCCAATTCAGGTGTTTATGCTCTTAGTAGAATATATATATTCCCAGTATTGAATTTATCCAACAAGTATCTAACAAATACCAGATTAAACAAACAAATAAACAACAACAAAAACTTTATATAAGAAATAGTCATATAGAAACAAGAATATAATAGCTATAGATATTTAGGAAAAAAATATAAAATTTAGCTAGTACACAACTGGATGTAAAACATATATCTAGTTAATTTTTATAACTTAAAGATATTTGTTTCTAAATTGGATAAATTTTACATGGTGGTGTGGGGAAGACAAGATAAATAAAAGATAAACATAAAAGTGATAAAATAAAGCAAATTAGGCTATTAGGAGGAGGTTACTAATGACAGGAAATAAAAGATAATAAACAACAATGTAGTCAAAAAATACAAACTGAGATATAGCTGGTAAAACTTAAAGATTTAAATTTTGTTGTAGATTTAAACAAGAAATATGATGTACTTTTCTTAAAGTGTTTAAATATATGGACATACCAATCTTTATAATTTTTTATTCCTTTGTTTCTGTATTCTGTCGCCAGAGTATGCTAGATCTTGTCCTAGGTGTTAAGAAATCAGACCTCTAAGACAAATTCTTCTTTCTCTCTTGAAAAAACAAGTAGAATATAAACCATTACGGCAGTTTTATAAGAGCAGTTATGCTCAAGACATTAATGTTAGAATTATGCTCAAGACAGTAATGATCAAAAGGGATCACAATTAGCTATGCAGAAATAAGGGAAGCATCACTGATAGTTGCACAGAAGATCATTTGTGTGCTGAGGCTCCCAAATGCATAGGCAGTGGGTATTAAGCCAGAAAGAAGAGCATGTAGGGCTGAAATCGGAAAGAGAATATGATGTGTTTGAAGTTTGGCAAGTGTTTGCGTGGGTCTGAAGCAGAGTGTGAAGTGAGAGAGAGAGGTAAGAGATGAGGCCAGATAAGATATAGGGCAAATGATTGAAGGATTTCTTGGACCAAATATTTGGAGATTTATTCTTTACATGAGGAAGCATGTTCATATATTGTGGGCAGGGAGTGACATGATAATATTAGTGCTTTGGAAATATCACTAAGGTACTATCTGAAGGGTAGGTGGTTTGAGCTACAGATGGGTGATAAGCTGGAGGTAGAGAGACAAGTAAAGAGGTAATTTCAGTAAGTTGGGGTGAGAGCTAAGGAAGGATGGTGGTGGGAGTACAAGTAAATCGACATTTAGGAGGCAGAATTATCATGTTTGATGGCCAAAATAGTATTGGTGCTAAGGAAAGGATAATTTCCATTTTTCTAGAATTGCCTGTCAACCAGCTAGGATGGATGTTGGTGCTATTCACTACGTTTGAATTTGGAGATACCTAAGGATGGGAAGAGTTTGGTGGTGGGGATGTGGTTTAAGATAATGAGTTTAGTTTGGAGCATGGTGAGTTGAGATGCCTAAAAAATAGTCAACTGTGGATGTCAAGTAGAACAGTTGTTAAATATGGATTTGAAACTCAAGTCAACAGTGGAAAAGGATGTGCCTCTTCACATGGTGCTAGAATGGAGTCCTAGGGGGCACTGATAATTAAGGGCATGCAGAATAGAATGCATATAATAAGAAACAAAGATTGTATGGCAGTTACTACTTTAACCTTAATAACTACCCTATAAAACAGGTACAGACCTTATCCACAGCGTAATGTGGAGCTAGTTGAGGCACAAAGAGAACAGGTAACTTGTTGAACAGTGAGAAATAGAATCTAGAAATGTTAAAAAAAAAAAAAAAAAAAAAAAAAGGAAGTGGTGTTTAGGACTTGTCATGTTACAAATTAATGTACTGTTGAAAAAAATTTTAATTGAGTACTTGATAATACTTAGTAAATGATAAATTATATTCTAACCCTAAGACTTTGTGATGCTAGTATTTAGAAAGTGCTTTTAAACATCATGCTTAGTTAATCCCTATATAACCATTATGTAACCTAATACTATTTTTCTTTTCCTAGAATAAAGAAATTCTTACATAAATTTTTAATGTAATCCCAATTTTTACGTTAGAAATAAGTATTTATTTTAAATCTGTATTATTTCAGCTCCAGGTAGTTGCTTATACTGAGAAGCCATTCGATTTGATATGAGCTTTATATTCTTTGTACGTTATCAAATGTTGTACTAATTAATCGTTCAAAGTAGTATAAAATTGGAAAAGGATTTTATTATGTGCTTTCAGGTCCTAGAATGAAAAATGCTCTTTGAAAAGCAAGCTATTATCTCTTTTCTATTACACTTAAACCATTTATCTAAAGTTTATATAATTCATAATTAAATAGAAATCAGAAATTAAATAATTAAATAGAAATTGGAAATCTTTGTCACAGATGGGCCAAGTAACCTGCCCAAAAATTACAGAGAAAACACACCAACTTCAGGCTGTTGTCCTTCTCTAGTGTTAATCTCACAGTACCAAAATGATTTGTTCAAATTATTACTTTCTATCTTTATGTTAAACATTGTGCCAATGAGTGCATTTGGTGCTAGTGGAATTATTTATCTCTGAAAATGTTCAGATACTACATAATATTCTAGGTCTGTGGTTGATCCATTACTTGCTAGTCTGGGAGCTAAGAATAGAGGCAAAAAGGAACCAGTAGCCATTATATTCAGAAATTTTGAAATATCTTTTACAGTACCCACTAAAAATGCTATTTTAAAATAAGCTAAAATGAATCAGGATAAAGGTGATTTTTCTGTATGGGAAATTTCTGGATATAGAAATCGGTAAAGAGATGAATTTTTTTCTTAGCCTTTATGTAAATATCTGAAGAAAGTGCAGCCTGGCCTCCCCCCCCAAAAAAATCAGATTTTGAAATATAAAAATCTTAAGAATTTAAAGTGCTGCCTAATGCATTTACTTACTAAATGTAGGAACCTGTTTTATATAACAGATCAGTAGCCATTTAGGTTCTGATTGAATAGTTCCAGTGCCAAGTTACTTTTTAAGGCCTCATTCTACATTTAAATTAATCATTGCATATATGCTTTTGGGTGGCCACTTTTTGTACCTCCTTTTTTTAGATCTTTTTTATTTCATTCCTTCCCTCTCTTTCTTAATATATAAAAAACAGCAACATGTAGTAAAAGTTTGAAAATTGTATAATGTAAGAAACACTACTAAAATTAGGCAGATATTAGCGTTTTACTGTACTTTCTTTGAATATGAGTCACGTATACAATAAAAATGTTACATATACCTTGATGTAAATG
This sequence comes from Eschrichtius robustus, assembly GCF_028021215.1. Classification (NCBI taxonomy): domain Eukaryota; kingdom Metazoa; phylum Chordata; class Mammalia; order Artiodactyla; family Eschrichtiidae; genus Eschrichtius; species Eschrichtius robustus. The sequence goes on along the minus strand of NC_090831.1, from coordinate 49,192,195 downwards.
TTAGCTATGAAACATCCTGTGTGTGTGTATGTATGTGTGTATATTGATGTGTGTTCTAAATTCTTTATATAGGGACTCATATTATGGGTTTTATTAATTTTGAATTTTTTTGTATTATGGTCATATAACATCATTGGCATGATGTTGGTTTATTGCTGTTTCTTGGTATTTGCCTTGTATCTTGACATCTAATCACTTTTTATAAATGACCAATTCTACTTCTAAAGAATACTAATTTTCTTATTTTTAAGTACAGGATCATATATATGATCATCAGGTCACATTTGTTCAGTTTTACTAATTTTTTGGTCAGCTTGAGCAATCAGTAACTAAGAAATTATTTAAGACTTCTATCCCATGATTATGAATTTTCCCATCTCCTCTCCTTTTTTTCTTGAAGTATAGTTGGCTTACAATATTATCTTAGTTTCAGGTGTACAGCATAGTGATTCAGTATTTTTATAGGTTATTCACCCTTGAAAGTTATTACAAAATAATAGCTATAATAATTCTCTGGGCCATACAGTGTATCCTTGTTGCTTATCTATTTTTTAAAATTAATTAATTAAGTAATTTTTATTTACTTTTGGCTGTGTTGGGTCTGTGTTGCTGCGTGCAGGCTTTCTCTAGTTGTGGCGAGCGGGGACTACTCTTCGTTGCCGTACGCGGGCTTCTCATTGCGATGGCTTCTCTTGTTGCGGAACACGGGCTCCAGGCACACGGGTCTCAGTAGTCGTGGCTCCCGGGCTCTAGAGCGCAGGCTCAGCTGTTGTGGCGCGCGGGCCTAGTTGCTCCGCGGCATATGGGATCTTCCCGGACCAAGCCCCGAACCCGTGTCCCCTGCGTTGGCAGGAGGATTCTCAACCACTGTGCCACCAGGGAAGCCCCTTGTTACTTATCTATTTTATACATAGTGGTTTGTATCTCTTAATCCAGTACCCCTATCTTGCCCCTCCCTCGTTTCCTCTCCCCCTGGTAAGCACTAGTTTGTTTTCCATATCTGTGAGTCTGTTTCTGTTTTGCTATATACATTTGTTTCATTTTTTAGATTCCACATAAAGTGATATCATACAGTATTTGTCTCTCTCTGTTTGACTTATCTAACTAAGCATAATATTCCCTAGGTCCATCCATGTTGCTGCAAATGGTATATTTGCTTGATAGAGATTTTTTTCCATCCCATTCCCTTTATGCCATTTTATTTTGAGTGTGCATCTTATCTGGATAGATATATATTCACATATATATATATATATACACACACCTATGTTTATATATATATAAAGTTCAGATTAACAGGATATATGTGTGTGTGTGTTTGTATATATATTCCGGTAATCTCAACTTTAACCAGTGATTTTTCTTTATGTATACTAAAGTGATGATGGATACATTTAGATATATTTGCTGAAATTTTTCAGAGTCTGTTAATACTAGCTGTGCTGAGACAACCTGTACATTTCTATGGAAATTATTCTTTTCTGTACTTCCCCCCTGCAAAACATTTTTTTCCTTCTCTTGACTACACATTCTTTGCCATTTCAAGTATTCATATTAGCAAACTCTAAATGTTGGTATTAAACAGTAGAAAGACCAAATTACAAAATACATGAAGGGCCTTATATATAGGAAGCACTCAAAAAAGATTAGACTCCTGCCCCAATAGTATGTAGCCAGTTAAACTTCTAGAACCTTTTTTGTTTCATATAAGCTGATTTCTAACAAATAGGGTCATTCAAATGACTATTTTGACCTTGAAAGTGGTTATTTAGACCTTTAAGAGATGAAAAATAATTCAGTCCTTTGAGGAGAGATTACTAGTATATAATCCATATTTTTAGAGTACAGGGGAATCCTTCAGTAAACATAGTTTGGTCATGTGTTTTACATATTCTTATGTTGTATGTGTTTGCATGTGTCTGCTCGTGTGCACGTATTTATTACACAAATAACAGGTATTACTTGGAATATACAGGTAGGCTTTAAAAAAGGAAATACCGCGATGAAGAGTGGCCCCCGCTTGCCGCAACTAGAGAGAAAGCCCTCGCACAGAAACGAAGGCACAACACAGCCAAAAATAAATAAATAAATAAATAAATAAATAAATAAAGGAATTCCTTAAAAAAGAAAAAAGAAAAAAAAAAGGAAATAAAGTGTAAAAAGTACAAGCAAACCAATCTCTTAAAAATAGTCACAATTATTGTTTTATTATATATCTTTCCATATTTTTTATTCACACACATATGTCCAAATAAAGCATATAACAACAACAAAAACAACAAAAGTAGCTAACATTTATTCATCATTTCAGTGACTCAGACACTCTGCTATATGCTTTACGTAGACTTTATCACACAATCCTAATCATACTTTCTAAAACAGGTACTATTATGCCCTCATTTTACAGATGTGTAGACTAAGGCTAGAGAGATACTACAGAGTTAAGTAACTTGCCATTATTTCATGTTCTATAAGTGATGGAAAAGAGATTCAAACCCAGGCAATATGAATACACAGGCCCACACTCTTAAATTTTACCTTGAATGACCTCTCCCCATAGATATTTTGTGATACATATGTTTTCTTGCCTTTTTTTTCCACTTGGTAATAATAAATGGATATCTCATCATAGTATCTTTTAATTGCTACATAGTATTCTTCTTTACAGATCAGATTTGCCTAAGTAATTCCCTATTGTTAGAAATTTGTTTCTATTTTTTCACAGATAAAAAATATGTAATACCATCTTTTTTTCATTATTTATCCAATTTTCATATCAAAAATAACACACGTTTTACAGCCTTCTTTCCTTCCCCTCCTTGTTTTTACTACACAAAGTCTTTTCAAATCTTTGCTCAAATATCAGTTCCTTAATGATGACTACCTATTTAAATTTGCAATTCTACATTGCCCTCTACTTTAACAAAACAGCCAATAAATATTATACAAATTTACATATCTTAGAGCAATATGTTCAATTGTTGTCTCACTAACTCATTGCCAACACTATGTATTACCCTGTTTTATAATTTTTCAGAGTGATTTTTCACTGATGTTTGTTTTGCAGTGAAATTGTACCTCTTTACATTCTTCTTTTGAGAACTTCTTGCCATATGCCTTGACTATTTTTGGAGAATACTTAAGTTTCTAAGGAGGAGACACATATCTCATTTGAATCAACATAATTATTTCAACAAATATTATTGAGGCCCTAGTACTTGACAAGCTATGGTTAAGGATCTTGGGATACATCTGCAAACAAAATAGACAAAAACATTTCCCTGTCCTTGTGAAGTTTCCAATCTATGGCAGTAAACAGATAATAAATAAATTAATCTAATAAATATGGAAAATCTAACCTGTTAGAATGTGGCAAGTGATAACGAAAAAATTAAAAGCAGGCCAGCATAAAGGGAGATTGTGGAGGCTAACACAAGAAGGAGAATTGCAGTTTTCAATAGGTAGTGATCAATGAGGAGCTAACGGTTGAGCAAAGACATGAAAAGACTGTAATAAAAGTAAGGGAGGAAGAAAAGCAGGCTGTATGGTTTTATAAATATTATAGGGGCTGTTGGTAACTCTAGTAGAAACATCCATCTATATCAGAGTATAATTGTCCTTTTTGATAATTTTTTGGTCAGGTTTTGGTATTAAAGGTATGCAAACTTTTTAAGTTTAACTGGGAAGATTTCTTTATCTCTGGCCTAGAATAGTTCACATAATATTAGATTTATTTATCTGATCTTTAAAAGTTAGGTAAAACTCAGCTGTGAACCCACCTTGTTTCGTAAGTTTCTTAATGACACATCTCTAAGCAGCTTTACAATTTCTTCTGTGGTAATTGGCCTAGTCAAGGTTTCCACTTTTTATTGGGACAATGTGGGTAATTTATGCTTAATTTGTTTTTTTCCTCTCATTTTCAAAGTATTTGCCATAGTATTACATGTAGTATTTCCTTATATTTTTTTCTAAGTTCTCTTTTATCTGTGATTCAGTTTCTTTTCTCACTTTCATCTTGTATATTTTTTCTCTCTTGCTCTATTTTCCTTAATCAAAAAAATTTTTTTTAAGTGTTCTTTCCGAAGAAACAGCTTTTGGATCAATTTATCCTTCTGCTGTCTTTGTTGCTATGGTTTTCTATTTCTTTAATTTTGTCTTTTAAACTTAATAAATTTCCACTTTCTAACTTTTTTCATTTATTTTATAGTTCCTTTTCTAATTTCTGGTTTCTTTCTTTTTATTATTTTATCTTTTATTTTATTTTATTATTATTTTTCTTATTTTTTCATCTTTGATAACTAAATACTTAAGCCTATAGATTTTTTAAAGCTTTTCACTCTATACCATAGGTTTTTAGAATAAAGTGTTCTATTCATTATTTTCTTAAAAAAAAAGAAAAAGAAACATCCATCTATAAAGTGTGATTCATCCAGTCTCTCTTTCTCTACACTATGGAATTGAACTGTCTGGTACTCTTCTTAGGAGTACCTAATTGAAATGAAAAGAACATGCTCAAGAAGCAGAAAAAAATACTTCGTTTAAATTATATCTTACTATATTTCCAGGGTCCAATGAGAAAAATTAATTATTGTTTTGCTGTGTAGTGTATTTTATAAAACAGCATGACAAGAAAAGGAGCTGTAAATATTTTAACTTGTTCCTACGCTATTTTCCATCTGATATATCCATAATTCTTAAATCCATAAAAATAAATCTTTTTTTCAAAAAATTGGGAAAGCCTTAAAAATATCTATTAACTTTACCAGGTTACGTGATATGTATTCAATTACTTCAAGTTTTACAGCTACTTTTAGTTTTATTATTATATTTAAAACACAAAATTCTAATTTTAAGTACTGTATTCTGTAGGTTAAGGTTTTTAATTTCTATCCATTATTAACTCATCAATATCTCTTAAACTGTATAGTCCAGTGTAAATCTGACCCCATTTAAAATTCAACAGAAGAAATCATTTGTAAAGCTGTAGCTGTTTTCCATCCCAGACTCCTGGTTGATGTTGTTTTCGTAATTAAATCCTTTTGGAGGGCTTTGTTAATTGCATTAAATAAAGGCCTTCATCATCTGCACTTCTGTACAGTTAAAATCAAGTGTTATGTTTGCCAAGAGAAAAAGAGCTTAAGAAGTGTATACATTCATAATGTTTTCAAATACGCCCGTACAGAATGATTGGGATAAAATAGAGGGCCTGGGCATGGGGTCCCCACTGTAGCATATTGCAATGACATGCCCCCCTGAGGCACACCACTCAGAATCCAAGTCTTTGTGTACTCACTTGGTCCAGGGACTTACTTTGGTGAATTGTACACCAGCAAACGTGATGATGATACAAGCTGAGGCTTGGTAAGCATGTGTGCCTTGGGACCTTTTTGGAATGCCGCTCTGAGACTACCATGACATGCCAGCATGAAAGACAGTGTGGAGAGTGGGGCCCTGCTATAAGAGGCACCATGTGGCGGGCATGCTCATGAAGCCACATCTTGTTCTGCCCAGCCCAGTCTTCCCCAGCCTCAGTGGAAGCCACAGGAGGGAGCCCAGACAACACACAGGATCATGGGAAATGCAACTAAGTATTGGGAGGTTTGAAACTCAGTAATAGCTATCTGTTTCAGTTCCCAACATTCTTTTTCAGTTTGAGAATGAAGGAAGATCCTCAGCACAGACTTGATTTTCTTCTTCTTCTTTTTTTTTTTTTTTTAAATCAGACACACCTGCTAATGCATTTAGTTATGTAATACAGAGTGTGAATTAGTCATGAAGGTTTTCTGTAAATGCTAGTGATTCTTTTTTCACTCTAACATGCATAGATATTCCTTCCAATAATTGGTATTCTTTTCCATGACAGGAATAGCTAGGATTCTGATTATTTCTCTTTGTGCAATCACACATCTCAGAATCTTCTTACCTAAAGCTCCACTGACATACATTAGAACCATGGTTTCCAGACTTTTAGAATTCACAGAATATTAAAGAGAAAAATAGTGTGTCTGAAGTAAATCTGTCAAATTTTTGTTTTGTCACCTAAAGTCATAGAAAGAAAAAAGAAAAAGAAAAAAAACCTTAGTAAATGCTACTATCATTATTTTAAATGGTGTGGATATTGTTAACGTCAAAAATGTAGGAAGGATATAATCTCAAAATTAAGTAGTATCCTTTGGTTGAAAATGTTTGGCTTTGAAAATTTTGTTTTCATTATGCTGGAGACAGGTAAAAATAAAAGTGGGTTGACAGTAACCCATGGACCAGTGGATTGACACCTCTTCAATACTGTTTTGTTTGCTTGATCCTCTTGTTTCCTTTGTTTTTCCTCATTTATCTCATGCTTATTTAATGCATCATTATTTGGCAGTTTTTCTCTTATAACTATAATAGAAAGTCAAGGAAAGTATGTTTGCCCAACTGCTTCGGAGGTTATTTTCTTTTTGTGGCAGAGGTAAAACCTTATTATTCCATTAATTGTCGTCATCATCATCATGAAATCAGAATTGCTATTGTTAAAAAATACAACTTGTTTTTGACCAATTGTTATAGGTCTATATTAAGAGCTTTATAATGATTACTACACTTACTCCTACAACAATTCTATGAATTAGGTATTATGTTCCATTTTACAGATGAAAAAACTGAGGTTTAGAGAAGTTAACAAGTTGCTTAAGCTCACACAGAACATAGTGGAGCCTGGAATTTGAAATCAAGATCTGTCTGAATCCACTACCTATGTTCTTATCAAGTTCACTCTACTGTCTCTTCCACGGACTATCTGTCTATCCATCTATCACCTATCTATCTATCTATCCATCATCTATCCATCTATCATCTATCTATTCATTTATTTATCATCTATCTATCCATCATCTATCATCTATCATCTATCTATCCATCTATCATCTATCTATCCATCTATCATCTATCATCTATCTATCCATCCATCATCTATCTATCATCTATTTATCCATCCATCCATCCATCTATCATCTATCTATCATCTATCTATCTGTCTATCATCTATCTATCTATCTATTTATCTATCTGGATATCACTCCTCTGAGAAATCAACCTACTCAATCCTGACTCATTATATTGGTGAATGGCTTGAAACATATACTTGTGGAAAATTAATAAAATGATATTTTATGGCACGGGACACAAGAAGTTCCATGTGCTTCAAAATCATGTTAAACATATGTGATGGTTAATTTTATATGTTAGCTTGACTAGACCACTGTACCAAGGTATTTGATCAAGCACCGGTCTGGATGTTACTGTGAAAGTATTTTTAGATGAGATTAACATTAATATCAGTAGACTGAGTAAACCATGTTACTCTGTATAATGTTGGTAGGCCTCATCCAATCAAAGAAGAAGACTAAAGTCTCCTAAGGGAGAGAGAATTCTGCCTTTAGGCTACTTTGGAATTCAAGCAACAACAGCTATTCCCTGGGTCTCTAGCCTGCTGGTCTGCCAGCTTCTGTAATAGTGTGAGCCAATTCTTTAAGACAAATCAGTCAGTCTCTCTCTCTCTCTTTCCCTCCCCTCCCCTCCCTCTCCCCACTCTCTCTCTCCCTCTTACTCTCTCACTCTCACATACACAGACAGAGACACAGACACACACACACACATACACACACACACACACACACACACACACATACACATACATTCTGTTGGTTCTCATTGGTTGTTTCTCTGGAGAACTCTGTGACTGAGAATATGGTCATTAGAGCAAGTCACTCAAATTCTTTAACTTCCTCATATACAAAAAGGAATTATTTGCAATTAGTGAATAACTCAATATATATGAATTATTTACACTAAATGTGATTACAGTATGTCATAAATTTCAGCCAATTTTTGTTGTTTTCCGCCTAGTACTTTAACAAGCCAATCCATTTTCTCTGTCTTGACTTCTAGAAAGCTCAGGCAAATGGTTTATGCTTAACACCTGTGACTCAGCTAAACTTGAGTTTATTGTTTTCCTTTCCTTTCCCCTCCACTTTCACTGTTTCATTTTTGTGTTTTGTCCTGTGTTAATTGTACAGGTTTTATTACATTGTGCTTTAACTATGTAGTGTCTCTTTTGGATATAGCAAAATTTTCTGTCTTTGGACATACAAAAATATACATAAATCCAAGACTTCATGTGCATTTACCATCTAAGTGACCAACTAAAATGAGTTTAAACTGGTTCTTCATTTGCTAACAGCAGTTTCCTGCCAGGTCTCTTGACCGATTTCACCAGAATTGAGGAGAAATCTTATGCATGTGACTGATACGAGGGCACGACATCTAGCTGACTTATATGTGTGACCTTTATAAACTTGTCTGTGGTGTATGTGTTTGTACCTTGAAAATTTTTGTTGACACAGCTCTACCTGTTTATAAGCAATTTATAGATTGTTTTTTTTGGTGGGGAGGAAGAATTTCTTTTCTTACTTTGTAGTTGTAGTTATCATTACTGATCAGTTACTATGGGTTACAGTTGGGCTTGTTAAAAGAATTATTCAAGATTTGAAAAGTGACAACCGTAAAAGCAAAGGAAAAAAGATATATTCTTCCATTTTTTTCTTAAACATAACAGAAAGAGTATGATGGTTATAATTATCCTTGGGTTATGGAAAATTATCTGATATAAGAAGGTGAGCCACCAGCTAATGGCTTTAAATTCAGTTTGGAGTGGACCCAACAGCATTCAACCTTGTACTCTCCTGAGGTAGCCTATAATCGCTTTTCCTAAGAGACGGTTGCTATTCTGTTTACCCATTTACCATGGTCAGATCAGCTGGTACACTCTTTTATTTTATTTTTTAGATTCCACGTATAAGTGACATTATCGTGTTTGTCTTTTTTTCTTTTAATTTTTTTTTTATTTTTGGCTGCGTTGAGTCTTCATTGCTGAACGTGGGCTTTTCTCTGGTTGTGGCGAGCGGGGGCCACTCCTCGCTGTGGTGCGCAGGCCTCTCATCGCGGTGGCCTCTCCCGTTACGGAGCACGGGCTCCAGGCACACGGGTTTCACTAGTTGTGGCTCGCGGGCTCCAGAGCGCAGGCTCAGCAGCCGTGGCGCACGGGCCCAGCTGCTCCGCGGCATGCGGGATCCCCCCGGACCAGGGCCCGAACCCGTGTCCCCCTCACCGGCAGGCGGATTCCCAATGTCTGCGCCACTAGGGAAGCCCAGCTGGTGCACTCTTATTCCCCAATTTAGTCTTCAGTGTTAGTAGTGAGAAGACTTTTCATTGAAGGCTTAAGTGTAATTATCCATTGAAGTGCAGTGATGACTCAAATGTATTTGGTCTACGACTCTAAATTCTCTAGTCTTTCCTGTCTAAATTTTTTAATTGAAAATTGATTCTAGGTTTTTCCTTGGACATAAATGAGAAAAGTATAGGATTGCTCTTCTTTTCAACAGTTTTTTTCAAAGTCTAAAACTTCTTCATCAAAATTTCAGAGGCTTTAGAATCTTTAGGTCCACTAAACACCAGTTTGCTTCAAATTAATTCAACTCACTTAGCAAAATGTATTGAGCTAGATGCATAGATATAAAAATTGTGTGTGTGTACACGTGCTTGTCCTTGCGTCCAAGTGGCTGAGAGTCTAGATAAGACCTATACAAAGAGAAGATCACTATAGTATGCTTTGGGAGCATTAACTAACCAAACAGGGCTTTGAAGGAAAGACACAATTTGGCTATGTAAGAAAGGAAAGGAATGGCCTCTAAGTAAATAAACCATATAAAAAAACATTAAAACCTGAGAGAGAAAGTATATTCAGTGAATCTTCCACTTCTGAATGCATGTGGCAGAGCTTGCAACTGGGCTATTTTATTCATAAGGAAGGAGAGTCACTGTAGGAGTTTGCTTTGGCCAGATTTGCATTTTATGAAGATTGCTTGAACAGCAGTAAGTAGATAACAAGATTTTTGCTTAAACCGCAGGGATTTGGGTTGAAAAGGCTGGTGGTGACTCAGTTGCCCAAGATTGATGCAAATATCAACTAAGTAGCTTTGCGTTTTGATCAAGCTCTATTTGTAGAGTTTCAGTCAACAGGGAAAAATGTCTTTAATTTTTTAAACAGAATTTTCCTCTTACAAAAATATCATTGATGTTAATTGTAGAAAATTTTTAAAAGGTACAAGAGCACCAAAAATAAAATCAAAATACTCTATAACCCTACCACTCATAGTTTACTACTATTGATATTTTGACAAATATTATTTTAGTGTTTTTCCTGTATATATATATATATAGGATAACAAAATTAAATCATTATAATATTAATTTTTTAATCATCGTTGTTATTCTCTTCCCAACATATTATGAACAATTTTCATGATATGCATTTTCTTCTAAAGCAATATTTAGTATTTTTATTATAAAAGTCACAAAATGCTCATTATAAAATAGTAGGATCTACTCTTAAGCAAAAATAAGGTGATTAGAATCATCTTTGATCTCTCCTTCAGTGATAATAATAAAGATATTTAACTTTTTTCCTCCTGTATTAGATTCTTCCAATCGACATTTGCACATACTAAAGATTTTTACGTGTTGAACAAAACAATAACAAACACTTTTACTATGTACCAGGCATGATTCTCAGTACTAGACATATGTCAACCTTTTTTTCACAAAACCTGATGATGTTGTTCTCGTTGCCAATTTTAAGATGAAGAAATTAAAGCACAGAAAGATTAAGTAACTTACCTAAGACCACACAGCTAGAAAATAGCAGAGCTAATGTCCAAACCCAGGCCATCTGTTTCTAGATATTATGACCTTGAAAAGTGTGTGATATTGCTTCTCCCATGATACTATATTCACTTTGTGCAGTGATTTATTTCCACCCACCCTGTCATAGCCAAACTTCTTTGAAGAGTTATTTGTATTTTATGGCTGCATTTCCTCATATCCCTACCACTTTGTGACATACTCCAATCCAGCACTTTCTTATACCAGTTTACCAAAACTGTTGGTTCTTGCTATAGAGTCTCTAATGAATTTGAATCCAGGGGATGCTTTGGCTACCCAATTTATTTGTACTATCAACCTACCAAGGGCAAGGACTACTCCCTATCACTCTTTTTTCTCGGTTTCCCTGGTACATACAACCTTCCTCCTCTGTTCCACCTATGCCTTTGCCCACTCCTTCTCAGCCTCTGATGTTGGACATCAGATGATCTTGGTCTTCAGCCTGCCTTCCAAATGTTACATAGCTTCAGGGCTTGACCATGGCTCCGCCTGTCTTCTCACTGTACATCCTTTCCCTTGGAGTTCATCAGTTTCCATAGCTTAAAACATCCTTTAGTCACTGTAACTCCCAAATGTGTTTCTCTGTACCATATCTCTTTTCTGAATTTCGGACCCATGTATCGTTATCTCAGCATCATCACTTGATATCTTAAAGACTGCCTTTAAAATATTGGATATCCGAATATCTTTTTCTCTCTGATTTTGCAATCATAGTAAATGACCCAATAGTCCACTCAGAAATTTGAGCCAGTAATTAGGGAGTGATCTTTACACTTCTTTTCTTCCTCACTGCCCACGTTCAGCTAAACACTAAGGTCTATCAGTTGTACTTTCTTAAGGAACTTCAGTTTTCTTATTCCTTCTCCCACTACCAAAACCTAACCCTCCATGTCTTATCTGGACTCTTACAATCCAGTCTTTCATCCATTTTTGTCTCTCTCCAATCCATTTCCCGCATAAACTGATGTTTTGAAAATAGATATCTGATCAAGTCATTCCCTGGCTAAACACTGTGGTGGCCTCTTGAGTGCTTTTGATATTACGTTTAAAATCCTTACAAGGTCTGTGTCTTTATTCCCGTCTTACCCCTAGGTTCTTCATGACCTTTTTTTGGACTTGAGGATGTGGGGAGGGGGAAGGGTAAGCTGGCAGAAAGTGAGAGAGTGGCATGGACATATATACACTACCAAATGTAAAATAGATAGCTAGTGGGAAGCAGCCGCGTAGCACAGGGAGATCAGCTCTGTGCTCTGTGACCGCCTAGAGGGGTGGGATAGGGAGGGTGGGAGGGAGGGAGACGCAAGAGGGAGGAGATATGGGGATATATGTATAACTGATTCACTTTGTTATAAAGCAGAAACTAACACACCATTGTAAAGCAATTATACTCCAATGAAGATGTTAAAAAAAAAAAAAAATCCTGACAAGGGACTATGCCCTCGGGCCTCAGTTTCCCACACATTATCACTTCCATCCACAAACTCTCGTCTCCCAATTTAACCACCTCACCCTTTTCATTACCTAGTTTTCACCTCATATGTCACTTCCACAGGGAAGTGGGATCTTTCCTTTCTCGGAGTCCACTACACAGTTATCAAGCTGAGGCTGTAAGCTGAATTCTTTTGTGTCATAATGGGGAACAGATCCAGAATGAGGAGTGACTTTTGCAGCCTCTTATGAAGCCCTGGATTTCAATTCTGGTTTTACCACATGTTAGGAGTTTGATTTGGAGTAATTATTTTAACCATCTCTTTTGTCATAGGAAAAATAGTGAAATAATTAACTGAAGCCGTAAATTGAGACTTTGAAAGCTAATTAGATATGATAATAGACTATGTTTGGTTTTAATGAGAAAAAATTATTAAGAAGAAAAAAATGGGCATTAAGCCTTAGGAAAGCTAGTTAGTGGATGCAGTAATATCTCACTAACTTGGGAGGTAAAGGTTGAAGTGAGGACATCTAAATTACGGAAAAAGATTAAATGTTAAAATTTTTAAATGAGAGGCAGTTTTGACTTATTGCATGAAGTAATTTAAACAATAATCTTAGAGTCAATATAAAACACAACAAATACATGAAATCTCAAAGTACAGCTAGCTATTTTTAAAGTATCATTAATCATTCAATAACTAGGTATTGATAGACTACTATTACAACAGTGAATTAACAGACAGTTTCTACCCTCAGAGGGCTTACAATGTTTTTATAGCAGGCAGTGGTGGATCTTTCACTTTTTTAGATTCTACAGAAATACATTGCATTTGCTGTGTCCTTTTTTTATTTATTTTATTTTATTTTATTTTTACAGGAAGTGCATCTCTTTTTTTTTTTTAATATATGTATTTTTTAAATTAATTAATTTATTTATGGCTGTGTTGTGTCTTCGTTTCTGTGCGAGGGCTTTCTCTAGTTGTGGCAAGCAGGGGCCACTCTTCATCGCGGTGCGCGGGCCTCTCACTATCACGGCCTCTCTTGTTGCGGAGCACAGGCTCCAGACGCGCAGGCTCAGTAATTGTGGCTCACGGGCCTAGTTGCTCCGCCGCATGTGGGATCTTCCCAGACCAGGGTTCGAACCCGTGTCCCCTGCATTGGCAGGCGGATTCTTAACCACTGCGCCACCAGGGAAGCCCCTGTGTCCTTTTATGTAAACTTTGTCTTTGAGTAAAATACATGAACAAAGTTAACCAAATGTAGGCAGTTTTCTTTTGAGATGGAACATGTTTGATTCTAAAGATACAATTTATTGGAGGGGGAAAAAAATGACACTTTATAGAGTTTCACCTTGGGTGGTAAGATCAAATGCACCTTCAATGAACTTAAATTTATAGCCAGTACTGAGAACATATCTTGATTATCAGATGTATCGTTACTGTTAGGTATATTTAATCATTAAAGTACCCTTCCAACACATTGAGTATAGATGACTAGATGATTCCTGTCCTACTTCAGAAAAATTTTAAATCATTTCTGAAATAATTCCTTTGTGAAATGTACTTTAAAAGAGTGGCAATAATATAAATGTCAGTATTCTTTCCGAATTCACAGAAAGTAAGGCATCAATTTTTATGGAAGTCTTATAAGGCATTTAGGTTTACCAATCTAGTACGATGACTTTAAAGTAGAAGGTAAATAGGATGTTCCATTATTACAACACATCACACTAAACTCTTTGAAAAAGTTTAGGCTACTTTCTTAACTAATTACTCTTTTATTTGATATTATTTGTGGAGAGCAGCTGGCACCCAGAGAGTAGCCATTCATCTCTTTCCCCCTGCAGGGCTGAGCTCTGTGATCTTGGAGGGAAACTAGGCGGATGAGCCTACATCTCTCTTTGTAGCTGGTTATGGAAAGAAGGCCACAGATAGTAAGACACATAGCTCTTACGGTGTGGGGCTGAGCTTGGTGTCAGTCAGTTTACCAATGTTAAGCATTTAGGCAAATAGAAATAAGAAGAGAGTTAAGTGTTTTCTGATGTAGGCAGGAGATGATGCCTGACTTCCTGAGTCTGACAGTCCTGTGTCTCTTGAGCCAGTAGTAGGTTTTGATGTTAAATGCAATTTCAGAACTATACATAATAATGCCATAAGATCGTTTAACATACCAATAAGAATATATAGGACAGAGGTCTGAAATGATTGCTCTATGAAACTAATTTAAGCAAGTGCTGGTACTGAGAACATTTTTACATTTGCTCTATGTATTATTCCCCCTGGGAAGGGACCCTAGTAGTTGTTATATGCAATTTGATAATGTTGCACTGTAGTGCACTGATACTTTGTTTTGACAGTGAACAGCCTTTTCCCTGAATAAGGCTAAAATAGTCTACAAAGAAAGCTTTTAAAATCACTGTATGATCCTGCAGTGTTTAGATGTTTAGAATTTGCATGTATCTCTTATCCTAGTGTGTATCCTTGAAAAATCTCTTTGAATAGTTCCAATAAAAATTTTATAGAAAAATATTAAATTATAATAGCATTGATATAGCTATGATCAAGTTATGATTGAAAGGGTTGCTGATAGGTGGTGAGAAGGAACGGTGGCCCCAAAACATGTGAATAAATTACTAATCAACTTCTCAAAATGAAAATGACTTCTACCATTATATCACCAAGTCAGTCTCTTCAAAGAAAATCAGTTCATTGTCATGAATATAAATTTCCCGAATAACAAATGTATACCTTTTATTCTTTATGTTTATCAAAGATGTTGTGAGGATAAGAATAGAAAGGGACATTAAAGTTTTAATA
The DNA here is from genome assembly GCF_028021215.1 of Eschrichtius robustus. NCBI lineage: Eukaryota > Metazoa > Chordata > Mammalia > Artiodactyla > Eschrichtiidae > Eschrichtius > Eschrichtius robustus. Next base: position 49,177,187 of record NC_090831.1, on the reverse strand, counting down.
ATGTATATCATAAAATATTTGAGTAAATAAGATGAATAAATTATTATGGCTAATTCATGATATTAAATTTTAAATTGACACTGTTAAATTCAGTGTTTCATGACACATTTTAAAATGTCCGAAGGTATAAAATTTATATTACAAATGTATATAAAAGCATAGCATTTTAAAGTTATGGTAACAATATAGATAGATAGATAGATAGATAGATAGACAGACAGATGTATTAAGATAACTGAGATACACAGTTATGTGGTGGAAAAGTCCACGTCTAATTCACATTTTATCCCCACTGGATAGTAAGAGTTCATAATTACTTTTTATGAGCATTTATGAGCATTATTGTTCATAAATGTTTATTGAATAATTAAATGAAACATAAATAGATGACTGCTTTTTGGAGAACTTGGATTAAACATTATTTCTGGTCTACTAGCAAGTGCTAGCTGATTTTAAAATTAATAAGCAAGAAATTAATGAATATCATTTTTGAAAAACTTAGAAATAATCATGCTTCATTTGATAATTTGCTTTACCGTTATGGATTTGTATCTTTGGTGTTGATTTCATTTGCCTATTTTATCATAATGTGCTTTTATTTTTTTTTAAATTTTTATTAATTGAAGTATACTTGATTTTCAATATTATGTTAATTTCTGCTGTACAGCAAAGTGACTCAGTTATACATATATATACATTTAAAAAAAAATTTTTATTGGAGTGTAATTGCTTTACAATGTTGTGTTAGTTCCTACTGCACAGCAAAATGAATCAGCCATACATGTACATATGTCCCCTCCCTTTTGGATTTTCCTCCCATTTAGGTCACCACAATGCATTAAGTAGAGTTCCCTGTGCTGTACAGTATGTTCCCGTCAGTTGTCTATTTTATACAGAACATCAATAGTGTATATGTGTCGATCCCAATCTCTCAATTCCTCCCACCCCACCCTTTTCCCCCTTGGTGTCCATACATTTGTTCTCTACGTCTGTGTCTCTATTTCTGCTTTGCAAATAAGGTCATCTATACCATTTTTCTAGATTCCACATATATACGTTAATATGCAATATTTGTTTTTCCCTTTCTGACTTACTTCACTCTGTATGACACTCTCTAGGTCCATCCACATCTCTACAAATGACCCAATTTCGTTCCTTTTTATGAGTAATATTCCATTGTATATATGTACCACATCTTGTTTATCTGTTCCTCTGTTGATGGACATTTAGGTTGCTTCCATGTCCTGGCTATTGTAAATAGTGCTGCTATGAACATTGGGGTACATGTGTCTTTTTGAATTATGGTTTTCTCACAACATATACATTCATTTTTATATTCTTTCCCATTATAGTTTATCCCGGGACACTGAATATAGTTCCCTGTGCTGTACAGTAGAACCTTCTAGAGTACATCCATTCTATATGTAACAGTTTGCATCTACTAACCCCAAACTCCCAGTCTGTCCCCACCCACCCCCCTCCCCCTTGGCAACCGCAAGACTGTTCTCTATGTCCATGAGTCTGTTTCTGCTTTGTAGATAGGTTAATTTGTGTCATATTTTAGATTCCACAAATAAGTGATATCATATGGTATTTGTCTTTCTCTTTCTGATACTTCACTTAGTATGATAACCCCAGTTGCATCCATGTTGCTGCAAATGATATTATTTCGTTCTTTTTTATGGCTGAGTAGTATTCCATTGTATATATGTACCACATCATCTTTATCCCATTCATCTGTTGATGGACATTTAGGTTGTTTACATGTCTTGGCTATTGTGAATAGTGCTGCTATGAACATAGGGGTGCATGTATCTTTTTGAATTAGAGTTTTGTCTGGATATATGCCCAGGAGTGGGATTGCTGGATCATATGGTAATTCTATTTTTAGTTTTTCTAAGGAATATCCATACTGTTTTCCATAGTGGCTGCACCAACTTATATTCCCACCAACAGTGTAGGAGGGCTCCCTTTTCTCCACACCCTCTTCAGCATTTGTTATTTGTAAACTTTTTAATGATGGCCATTCTGACTGGTGTGAGGTGGTACCTCACTGTAGTTTTGATTTGCATTTCTCTAATAATTAGTGATGTTGAGCATCTTTTCATGTGCCTGTTGGCCATCTGTATGTCTTCTTTGGAGAGATGTCTATTTAGGTCTTCTGCCCATTTTTCAATTGGGCTGTTTGTTTTTGTGTTGTTGAGTTGCATGAGCTGTTTGTGTATTTTGGAAAGTAAACCCTTGTCCATTGCATTGTTTGCAAATATTTTCTCCCATTCTGTAGGTTGTCGTTTCATAATGTGTTTTATAATAATTTTTTCTCAGTTTATATGATAATAATTATATCAGTGCTTAATGATGTTTCTCAGAGAGCATAATCACATTTAGATATCTCTCAGGAGATAGCATATTTAATCAATAACACCAATTATGCAAAATAAAGGCTTTCTTAAAGTCATCATAGAGGGCAAAAAAGTCTTTTCTGTTTGTAGTAATTATGAATTACAGTTGACATTCTGTCTTGTGCACATAACAAACTTACACTCCTTTATTTGTCTGTAAGCAAACTCAAGGTCTGTTTTGAGCCCTATTCATTAAATTGGTGAAAACTTAATCTGAATAAATTTGGAATCCCCTTAGGCTAACTCCCACTGTGTACAAGATCCAGTAGATTTATAAAGAGTCATGGCAGGGGGGTTACCTTAAATATAATTACCTGTATGACAATCAAATCATGTGTCTATAAGGTAAATATTGAAAAATCCATCTTGTCCATGGTCTTGGTCTACACTATTTAGTGAGCCATCTCTTTTCCTTTTCCCATGGTTCCATTAGTTTAGGAAGTGATAAAGGAGTTACACAAATGTTTCTCTGCTTTGGTGTAATTCTGGGTCATATTAAACTCTACCACTCAGTGGTCCTATATTCCTACACAAAGAATCCATGGACTTTCTGGGTCTTGCCCTCAACTCCCACAACTTCTCTGGGGAAGGATTTCTTCATGCTTACATATTTAGGCGTTTTCCTAGAAAGCATAACTTAGGGCCCCTCTCCCCCCATCTCCTTTCACTATTCTTCATAAACTTCCTTTAATCTTTCTTATCATCCAAGGCTAGGAAATCTTTTCATAGTCACAAAGAAATTATTTACTCTTAAGTTTTAATGTTTTCTTATCTGAGGTACTCCCTGTATGATGCTGCAGATACACCAAACATATTCTCCTTAATGGATTGAACTTTGGGGAAACACCAATCCAGAGACTACTAGGTAACTACTAATTCTCTTAGCCGTGTTCTACCTCTTCCCTATGGCACTCAGTACACGATAAACCATATGATGGAAATAAAGGGAAAGGGGAAATTCTATAAGAAAAAGATATTTCAAAAATAACAGCATTCTATCTACAGAGAATATATATCTGATAATTTTTATAAATGTTGTACCTTAAACAACTTGTGGTATTAGTGGATTTAAGATCGGCTTAAGAAACTAAATGTATTTAAATTCTATTTGTTCAAAATCATATATAAAACATAAATATCACAGTGAAAAATCACTGGCTTTTTCTTCTTTTATTAAGAATGCTATTTTGTCATTTGAATAAATTATATCCTCTTAAGGATCTAGAAGCACAGAAGCAAATAAGTTCTCTAAGGTATTTTGAAATAGACTTGATTTTAGTATAGTATTTTTCTGCCTTTAAAGAAAATGGTAGAACCTTTCTTGACTAGAGGTAATTGATCAGGAAATCCAAGGATTTTCTTTTTTAGTTTCTGTACCTCATTGGATTGCTTTTTGCCCTAAAAGTTTTTACCTTTCTACAAAGAAGAAGAAAACAGCTCCTTCACCAGATAGCAGCTAATAATAATCCAGCTTTTATTTTTTCATTTAGGAGGATCTATATGTACTTTAGAAATTCAGCCTCTTGAGAAATAAATGCTCTAATAAGAAAACCCTAACTCATCCAACTCATTGTTACACATGGATTTGTGATGACCCTAGAAACACAATTTAAGAGCTTCCTTAGTGAAAACTGGAAATATTTTAAGTATGTAATAATTGAAAATGGTTAAATAATTTTTGTTTTCATAGTGGAATACTACTTATATTTTTAACGATGTAAGCAAAGATATTAGTAAATAGCATTGAGTGTGCTCATATTATAAGCTTAAGTGGAAGTAGCAGGAAAAAGTGTATATGTACCAAATGAATATATAACTCCTCCTGCATAGATGATTGATAGATACAGATAAAGCAAATGAGTAATATATGATGTCGACTGTATTAATGTAGAAAAGAATATTGGAATAAAAAAGAAAAAATAGATTGGAATAAAAATAGAAAAATAGATTGGAATGAAATATTACAAGTTCATGTGATTTTTTTCATCTTTCTTCCATTTTCCAAGTTTTCAGTAATTCTTATTTACTGCCTTTAAAATGTCAACAGACATTTATGCTGTTTCTTTAGTCTTCTTCTGTCAGAATTGTTAATAATTAAAAACAACCTTCAAACTTCTGAGAAACAAAGAACAGTAGTAAGATAAGAGACCAGGATAACCTACATGTTGTATAAATTATTTAATAATAAAGAGAAAAAGTGTATAAATTGTGTGTGTGTGTGTGTGAATGTGTGTGAATCCATTCATTTTGCTTAGAGTTATATTATTAATACCTACTAAATTTAATTTTATGTAATTGATAATGTGCTGTCTCCAAGTTTTTTAAAACTGTTTACAGTGTTAGCTACCATTAGCATATAACATCTGAATGACTTTACCCTCATCTTACTTTGTTTTTCCCCTTTTAACTCCCACCTTTCATATCTAAGAAGAACAGCTGTGTCTGTGAGTGGGAAGGACTAAGGCCATGGGGAGCAATAGGCAGGTTAATTTTTTCCATTTTTAATTTCATCTTTAAACATATAAAATATATAAACATATAAAACAATGCTGATTGATGGTTGGAACTAATAGATTTAAATTTACTAGATGCAGAACATATTTCTGCAACCTTCTTTGAATTAGGAATTTTTCTTATGAAATTCTTACATAATCTCAAGCACACTTGAGCACTATTTAAAATTGTACTTTATTTGCTACTACCTGATTCTAAAGTATTACCTGATTAGGCGGAGTTCTGTTCAATACTTGACATATAATAATAGACTTAATAATATAAAGCAAATATTTCAACCCTAAATTTTTACTGTTTTTTTCTGCACACACCATTATGTCTGGCATGTTATCACCAGTTGCTTTGAAAAACACTATGCATGCATTACCTCTCTTAACCAAAAAGACTCAGGTGATAGGTACCGTTATTTCTACTTCAGATGAAGAAACTGAGAAAGTTGACTATTTTTCCAAAAGTCAAGTCAGTAATATATAGAAAAATGAAGATTTTACTTTATATAGTATCTATCCTAGACTATTGGCCACTTTGCTATAATTCTATTTGTAAACCCCAGGCAAAATTTTGTATCCTCAGATCTTCATCTATTGAAGTTGATCGATAGTTTAAACTGGGCAACACATTACATATATTTAATGTGCTTACTATCTACTGTGAGTCATCAGTTGTAAAATATGTTTGAGTTAAGTAAAATGGAATACCCCTTTCTGTTTTTTTTTTTTTTTGTATGCTTACCTCTTTTGGTGCAATATATAGATAGATAGATTATACATTATATAAAAGTAAGAAAACTTTTACTGTTGAAGACTTGCTCTGCCCTTGCAAATTTCCATTTGCCTCTATGAAACATCACAGGTTCATTTAATGAAATAAATTTCTAGAGGTAATGAAATTCTTGAGTGATCAAAAATAATATTGCAATAATTTGATAGAATATCTCCATATTAATTTCTTTAAATTATGTGTTTGTAGAAGTTTATTCAAGTTTTAAATTTGAAAAGTAACATAGTTTTTCACCAACCCAGCCCAATTTCACACATAAGAAAATTGAACTTTAAATTAAATGTACTTTAAATTTTGTTTCTAAAATAATTTAACTTGTTTGAGTGGATTTTATTCAGCATCTCGTGTTATACATTTGTTTAAAGAACAATACCTGGTTTAGATCTAAATTTTAATATTAATAGTAAAATGTGAAAATCAGGTAAATTAAAATAGGAATTATATGAATAATTGAAATATGAAAGAGTTAAGAAAATCATTCTCCTGTGTGCCAGTGAAGCTCTCCTCACTCAAATATTGTTCAGTATTTAATGGGAAAAAAAGTGGCTTGTTACTTTAGAGGGAGCATATTTGGACTTATAAAAAAAATGCCATATCTTGTTAATTATGACAGCATATTTCTCATTTATTTTGTGTGTACTGTATTTGAGAAGAAAGCTACTACAAATCATATATGAGTGAGGCCATTTGCAGAGAGTGCAAACAATAATGTCTGTAAGTCATGATGAAATTTGATGACAGATTTAAAAGGAAAAACAACCTATAACCTATTTTCCTGATTCCAGTGATCCTCTCAATTGTAGAGTTCTTATGTTATTTTTTCCTCCTTCATCCTTCTTAAATATAGTCATAACCTAATTTGTGACTTTATTAAGTAATTATAAGAAAAATGTAATCACATCAAAATGAGTTGCCCTGGATTATAATGTATTGGTAGGCATGATATAAAAAAGTATATGAAAAATAAGAAGACATTGACTAAGTATTTGATACCATTTCTCTTTCAAATGTACATAAAATGAATACTCTTTTCTAACCTTAATAGGCTTTATTCACACATACAAAAATGTAAAAAGTATAATTGAGAATAGATAGACAAAAGTATTATCATCTCTGATTTTTAAGCGTATGGTTAAAATGCAGAATGATTTTTTAAGTAACTGTACTGGGCATATTATAAGATTTTTTTTTTTTTTCACGATTAGGTTTATAAGATATTTTTAATAAGTAAAAAGCCATCAACTTTCTTCTGTTATCCATTCTTAAAATGAAGGACATTTTTATTTTTTTCCCTATTTGGTTTATAATATTTTTAGTACTTAGTAATAAGTATAGCTTTGGATTCATGTTGGTTTATTTCCACATACATTGACAGTTTTGATCATATATTTAGTTAAGATGTTTTATGAATCTGTGATAGTAGACACTACAGAAAGCAAGTCCAAAGTCCAAAGAGATATACAGCACTGCCTGTTGAACATATGCGCTTGTTCAGCAATTAGCGTTCACAAGATGATACCAGTATATCATTTAGAACCCCAGTTTGGCTAAATATTAAAACACATGGCTCCTCAACAAGTGGGCTATGTGAAATAACTATACTGCAGGGGCTTGACACAGTATAATGCTGAATTAGCCTCAGGTCAGATTTTTCTAAAGCTTGGTCAAAATAAATATCATGGAGGTTTGCTTGAAGAATGTTCAGTCTATTGACTCTTCCTGATCCTTTTAAATGGACTCTAGGACTGAAACAGAACATCAGAAAGCCATCTGCCTGGGCACTATAATCTTGCCTGCTCTACCTCCAGGCCATTGCTTTCATAACAATTATAACTGTTTTTCATAATTTGAACTTTTGTCACTATACCATCAGCCTTTATCGAGGACATTTTAGGACATACGGTTATGTAATGGGTCAGTAACTGCTCTCTGTGAGGATCCATTTCTGGTCTCCTAGCAACATTAGTTGGACTAAATAGTTTCAGTCAGTTTATATAGGGAGAAACTCTAGGTTTAGAAAAGTTCAGGTGGTAACAATAAATTATTGTAATATTCCTCCAACTTTATCAATAGAAAGTACTTTCAGCTTCACACTTGATTTTATACAACATTCTAAGAATATCTCAATTTGATACACGTTCTCTACTCGAGGATATTTTTCAAATTAAAATATAATTAAATTTATCATTTAAAATAACAGCTGTTCTGATAATTAGAATCCCAGAACAGCTTCAGATGAAGCAAGAAGCATGCCTAGACCTTACTGAAAGCTTTCTCAGGGATGAAGGGTCCAAAATACTATGTTCTATTCAAATAGAGAAAAAAACATACAGGGCTAAATGTAGCTACGTGAGCAAGAACTTTGGTAGCGGGCTGGAAAAACAAAATAGCAAACAAACAGGTTTAAGGTCATAGGAGGGGCCTTACCACATGGTAGGTAGATGATGCATTTTTGTTTTTCAAGGTTGTTACAATATTGACAGTGTTTCTGGAGGTAGGCTCAAGATCTCCATACCTAAGCCCTTGACCACAATACTGATTTTATTTTTGTTTCTTTTTTAATGCACACCTATCCCATGATTTCTGCAACACATCTGTACCCCGCATTTGGAATAAATTAAGGAGAATGGACAATTTTGACATTACCATAAGAGAATTAAAGTCTGTTTTGTTCAAGATAATAATTGTTAATGAGAGATATTGATTAAATGAGTAAAACAAATATATTTCTTGGAATCTTAAAATTTGAAAAGGACACCACAAAATTAAGTAACCCTCAGAAAGAGAAGGGGAATTTTCATGTTAGAAAATCAACCTTTGATATGGCCTGAGGTAGTGTTAGTACTGAGATTAATTTCTTCACAAAACTAAATGTTTTATATTTGTTATGGTCATAAATATATATCATGATTGTAGATGTTGAGATATTATTAGGAAAAAACTTTCTTTTTTCGTGTACCTAAATCGTGATAGAACACCAAATGAAACTGAAACCTGCTTAATCTCAAGGTGTCAGTTTTTTTAATTTTATTTTCCTAGTAGCTGCCAAAATAGATTTGTGTTTTAAAGTAGTCCTATTCAGTCTAGGCAGATGTCAGCTGTTTTTAAACAGCTTTAGCTGTTTTTATGACTAATGTGGTAAGATTACCTTGACTTTTTTCTTTTTTTTTTTTTTTTAGAATAGTAGCTTTTATTATTTTATTTATTTATTTATTTATTTATGGCTGTGTTGGGTCTTCGTTTCTGTGCGAGGGCTTTCTCTAGTTGTGGCAAGCGGGGGCCACTCTTCATCGCGGTGCGCGGGCCTCTCACTATCGTGGCCTCTCTTGTTGCGGAGCACAGGCTCCAGCTGCGCAGGCTCAGTAATTGTGGCTCACGGGCCCAGTTGCTCCGCGGCATGTGGGATCTTCCCAGACCAGGGCTCGAACCCGTGTCCCCTGCATTGGCAGGCGGATTCTCAACCACTGAGCCACCAGGGAAGCCCTACCTTGACTTTTTATGCAGAAACTAAAAGAACATATTACCCAAAGGCATTTGGAAAAATGATTCTTCTGAAGTAAGGATTGATTATATCTTAAGCAGTACTGTTTCCTTCATTTTGCTCTTTTGCCCAAGACCTCATTCACACTTGCAATGTGCATTACATTTTATTAACTATAGTTGTTTTAAATAATTATATAATATATATGTATGCTAATGTAAATATATATTTTAAAGTTTGGCACTGCGTACTAAAATTTAGTGCTTAGTTAGATCTGCAGTATTTATGCTAATGATATGTTATATATTATTTCGCAAAATGTTAATATATATAGCATTTCTTTTTCCTAATTCCTAATTTCTAAGAAATCAAATAGAATCGAACAGAATGTGAAATAAGCATTTTAATAAGCTAAATATGACCTAGAATATTACTGATATGAAATAGATTTAATTCTGTAAAACCAGAGAGAATATATAGAGATATCTTTTTTAAATCCTATTCTTCTGTTGATTGTTATAGAAAGATAGTTTTAAAAACTAGACAAAGTCCTATTTACATTTCATGTATAGTTTAGTAGTTTTAGGATTGCCTGAAAAATTGACAGTATAAAATGAGTATAAAATTACATTATGATTAACAAATAATATTTTCTTATAATAGCCAGGAGATTCTCTGAGACTGATGTCAATAAAGAATATGTATAACCTGATTTAAGAGCATGTTTTAAAAATAACAGCAAAAGTAATTTGAGGACAACTAAAGTTTATAGACGGCTTATAAATTACCAAGTAACTTTCACCTCACTATTCTCCAGACTAAAACAGGAAATTAAATAGCATAGGTATGAATGATTGTCCTAGTTTTGCAGGAAGAAAATGAAAATATAGAAAGATTAGGTTTTAAAAGTCTCCTAAATAATAAAAGTACATTTAAAATTTTATTATTTCATTAAAAATTTTTTAACATCTTTATTGGAGTATAATTGCTTTACAATGTTGTGTTAGTTTCTGCTGTATAACAAAGTGAATCAGCTGTATGTATACATGTATCCCCATATCCCCTCCCTCTTGCATCTCCCTCCCACCCTCCCTATCCCATCCCTCTAGGTGGTCACAAAGCACCGAGCTGATCTCCCTGTGCTATGTGGCTGCTTCCCACTAGCTATCTATTTTACATTTGGTAGTGTATGTATGTCAATGCTACTCTCTCATTTCGTCCCAGCTTACCCTTCCCCCTCCCTGTGTCCTCAAGTCCATTCTCCGTGTCTGCGTCTTTATTCCTGTCCTGCCCCTATAGGAAGACCTCTCTTTGACATAAATCACAGCAAGATCCTTTTTGACCCACCCCCTAGAGAAATGGAAATAAAAACAAAAATAAACAAATGGGACCTAGTGAAACTTAAAAGCTTTTGCACAGTAAAGGAAACCATAAATAAGAGGAAGAGACAGCCCTCAGAATGGGAGAAAATATTTGCAAATGAAGCAACTGGCAAAGGATTAATCTCCAAAATATACAAAATTTTTTATTTAGCATAGATTGTATCAGTATATCAGTAGTATTCAAACACAACCAAAATGTTGTGTGCCTTAATTTATCGGAAGCTATATATTGGTTAGTATTACTTTTATAAGTATGGATCTCAATGCTAAATAGCCAGTCCACTTTAATAATTATATAATATACATTTAAAGCTAAATATCAAATTTATGTTTTTCTTTCCTTCTAAAAAAAATCAATGAAGCTTTAATACCTGAAGTTTGAAATATTTTTTTAGCTTGGTCTTCAATGCAAAGGGATACCTATAATATGGGTATAAGACATATAATATGGTATAAAACAATTTATGGAAATGCAGGAAAGCAAAACTCCCATTTATTGAGAATTTGCTGTGTTTTAGTCACTCTCCTTTTCCATGCACATTTCCCTTTGGTCATAATGAATTCCCTGTCAAACTTGCCCCTCAGCCTAGCATGCTCTCCTTTGTCTGGCTAACACTAGTTCTTCACAGTTGATCCCAGTTGTCACTTCTGAAAAGCCTTCCCTGACTCTCATTGTCTTCTATTCTACATTAGTTGCATCTTTATTGTGCTTTCAGAGCACTTTCTACTAACTTTTATCGTAAGGATAGTGAGTTTGTGTTTTTTTTTTTTCTGCCAGACCTTGTGCTCGTCCTAATAAGTAACTGTGTGTTTTATCTCTGTCTTGACAGAGCCCAATAGTATCTGGTGAAAATATGTGGAATGAGAAATTAATTGAATGAATTATACAGTATGATAGCTCAGTAACTTCTCCAGGAATAAAGATTATCACAGTAGTTTCAATGTATGCATTAATATATAAAACATATAGAATATTCTCATATTTACATCTTAACCAATTTTTCCATTTTAAAAACTGGGAGAGAAGAAAGGAAGAAGTATTGAGTTTCATTCTATGGTAACTAGTTCACATAAAGTCTAATTATTTAATACTCTATAAGGAAAAAATGATACCCACAAATAAATTTCTACTTCAAAATCTAATGTTGTTTAAACAAATTTTCTAACTTAGAACGTGAATTTAATTCTAGGGTGTTTTCCTTTGTGTTTTTAAATTCTTATACTTATCACATAAACATGAAACAATGTAATATACATCATAACTCGTTGTTTTCAGATAGAAGTACATATTTAATCACTGGTAAAACAATTGTGCACAGTCAGCTATGCCGACCACTTGAGAAAAATCACAACGATTATTGCAAAGATGAGAGGAACAAAGCAAACAATTAAGAAACATATATATTTGTATCTATATTTTTATATATACATAGGGTACTTGGTTCAATTATTAAAAAAGACATGTCTGCCAGCCTTTTTGAGATCGATGTTTGAGGTTTTATTTAACCTCAGTGCAATACTTGGCAGTGTTGCCTATCACTTCCTTGAAGTTCTTACCTTTCTTTACTTGAGTTTACTAAACACTGCTGGTTTTCCTCCCACTTTCTTGTATGATCCTGTTTTAGTATGCTTTGCTGGTTTTTCTTCTTGTCTAAATGGAGCTCTTCTCCAAGAATCTGCCCTCTGTTTTCTTCTTTTCCACATCATCCCTGGGAAATCCCACCTCTAACTCTGGTTTAAGTATCCTTTATATTTTTTAAGGTCTAAATCTATAGCTATGGCCTCATCTCTGACATCTGCCACTTGTAGCTTTAGATATTGAGAAGGATATTACTTCTTAGTTTCTATGCTTCGATTTTTTCATCTGTATAACGAACATATTTAAAGAAACTCTTTCCTAGGATTGTTACAAGGATTAAAAGAGATAGGCGTATTGACTGGCTCCCAAAACTTGTGTTCCTTCCATTTTTAAATCATTAGGGTACTTGTAAATTAGAATAGTTTTTCTTGACTACGTCAGTTCCCTCATTCACTTTCTTCTGTTGCCACCCTAGTCATCTATGCAAGCTTGTAACCTCTGCCCTGCACTGTCATTCCTTCAGGGAAAACTTGTCCTCTTCAAATAAATGCAGATAGCCTAGGGAGGAAGTTACATGCTAAATGGAAATCAGTTATCTGTTAAAAATGAGAATTCTGTCTTATAGTTCTATTTTTAGCCAAGTGCACTATGCATACTTAAAGACTCAGAAAGCAGTGTTGTTGTTGTTGTTGTTGTTTTTCAGGGTAGATTTACCAGATTCTTTCCAAGATGACATACTCAGGCATGCCACTTTCTGACTCAGAAATGTTCATTTGATTCAGCTGAACATTTTAGGCAGTGAGGCTCACCGCTAACTTCCCTGTGTAGCAGTTCTGCCTCTGGTATGTTCCAAGGGCTTTAGAACACCACATGTTGCTGACAACACCACTCTGACATTGATCCTGACAGCAGTATGAATAGGTGTGAAAACTAAACATCCCATGTGTTTCTGGTGAGACCTTTCCCTTTTTTCTTTGTCTGCTCCTCCCTTCACCCTGGCTCATCCCTGTTGTCACATTTTCATTGTCTGGGAAACACTGAGCAAATTTGATGAGATGGAGAATGAGAGTCTAGATAACAAGAATTGACTGGGGTGTTGTAGGCTCCTCGAGGTGGCTAAGGTATACAGACTGGGCTCAGTCCTGAGATTATTTCAGTGGTCTTTCTAGTCGATGCTGGTTGTGAGGCTGAGACCTGGAATCTGGTAGGATCCATCAGTAAATTCTCTTGTTCTTTAGCAGTAAAAAAAAAAAAAAAAAAAAAAAGAAAAAAATCAATTGAATTTATACCCTTTATTTAATACCTGATTATTAAAAAGCTGGTATTTACTTTCTGTTATTATGTATCCATTAAACTATAGTATAGTTCTACAATTAGTAGCGCATGCAATGCACAAATGAATAGGATAATGGTAGTGTTTTTGATACCTAGTATTTAATAATATCTTTGCCAATTTGACTTTTCATACTGTCTAGTCTGCCAATCTCAATCCCTCATCACCACATCCCATCCTTACTGGCTCTAAGACCAGAGACAAACAACACATGTGGAAGTTAAACCTACTTGAAATATCTCTTCTTCCGTAGATTCCACGAGTAACTAATGAGTCTTCAGGCTTAGACGGGCTACATCTGCCTTTTTGCTGGCAGCAATATAATACTAAACAAAAGATTGAACTATGAATGTCTTGAATGTATAATACACATTACTGGCATAGTGTTGAGTACCAGATAGTGAAGCAAATGAATAATATTTTATATATGAAATTAAACAAGCTACTTTAAACCACTCTCTGCATCCTTGCATTAACATTCTGACTTACATTTGCATTGTCGTATTTAAAATATTCCTCTGATAGAGAGATCATTAAATAAATTAAAATCCATCCACACAATTGGTCATTGCATCATCTAAAAATTACATTCTTAAAAAATATTTAGTGGAATCAGAATATTGAATTTAATAATCAGTGATTGTTTCAAAGTGTTCAAAAATTTTCCATGAACAGGTAATCCTATAAAAAAGAAGTATTTCAATATATTTATGTGTGTATATTTATGTATATATATATATTTTAAATACAAATGGATTTCAGGGTCAATATAAGAGACTTTGATCTAAAGTCTGAATGGCTACAGGAAAAAGAACAACTTAAAGAAATGACTAGCTTTAAAACAGATGCTTCTGGTCATACCGTATTGAGGAACAAAGTCCTTCTTAAATGTTTACTTGAATTTGATGTTTTTTCTTTATTCCTACTAATTTTAGCCTAGTCTATATAATGGATAATTGTCTTCCATATATGAATTATGAATTATATATTGTTTTCATTATGCATGTAGCTATCTACTTTTTTGTAATATTCCAGCTAAGAAGGATATACATTGTGTGTGTGTGTGTGTGTGTGTGTGTGTGTGTGTCCTGTTCTTGAAGCTTTGGTCCATTTTTTCTGTTTTCTGAATCTATCTGGCCTGTCATAGCCCACAGTAAATTCTACTGCATTTAGGTTTCCTTGACTTGACCAATTTGGTTGCTACCTTCCTAATCCTGATTTTATCATTTTTACCTTAATTACATCATTTGACTGAATGAGGAGGTATATATGAATTTATATTATAGTATATTATAGTATGTATTATTTACACATAATTTATGAATATATATTTATTGTGTTTTTGTTGGTTCTTATATAATCACTTTGGTTCTTCTAAGAGCAAAGATCAAACATTTAATCCTTAGAATAAAATGCATATTATAGGAAATGTGATAAATACCCTATGAATGAATTTAATAACACTACTTCAGAGTCTCACTGAGATTTCTCAATATTGGTTAGTTATTAAGTGTAAAGTAAAAACTATTTAAAAAATTGAGTATTCAAAATCTTTTTACTTGGGGTATAGTTGCTTTGCAATGTTGTGTTAGTTTCTGCTGTACAACGAAGTGAATCAGCTATATGTATACATGTACTCCTCCCTCTCGGACCTCCCTCCCCACCCCCCATCCCACACATCTAGGTCACCACAGAGCACCAAGTTGAGCTCCTTGTGCTATATAGCAGGTTCCGACTAGCTATCTGTTTTACACATGGTAGTGTATATATGTCAGTCCCACACTCCCAATTCATCCCACACGTTTGTTCTCTACATGTGCGTCTCTATTCTTGCCCTGCAGTTAAACTCTATCCATATTTTTAAATATTTGAATAGTCATACTGTCTCTTTTAAAAATTAGCCTCTTAATAATTGAGTAATCTGAGATAACTCATATTGTAAGGTCTTCACCAAGTTTTTAATTAAAAACTTGGTGAAGACCTTACAGTGAAGGGAGTGTACACTGGTAGTTCCCAACCTGAGTTTGACACAGATGTGTTTGGTTGGGTCTCTAATGTTTTTAAAAATGTAGTTAAATGAGTTCAGGTAAGTCACGCACTCTCTAGTTTGTCACAGTGCCTACATCTAGCTATGGTCTTATACCTAATATTTATCATCATCAATACTTGCTAATGGCACCATAGCTTGGATTTGAGGAAATACTTTGATTTTGAAAGAGATAGATAGATAGATAGATAGATAATGACACTTTAATTGTAACTCTAAAATCATAGGGAATCAAAATAGAAAAGAAATGTAGTGACCATCTTTCAAAATTGTCAATAGCAAACAGTATATTATTAGGGATCCAAACACATAGGGTAAAAATATACCCCAAAATGTCATAATTATAGACACAAAAGTTAGGATAGTAGTTAACTCAAAGCAGGAGATAAAGGAGTGAGTCTGAAAGACGCTTCACATATAATGATAATGTTCTATTTCTTTAATTGGATCAGTGGCTCGCAGGTGTTCACTGTAAAGTTATTCTTTATGCTCCACACTTACTTCATAGATGATTTTTGTTCCAAGATAGTGTTCACTGAAAAGAATAAAAAGAAAATAAAGGATAGCACAAAACTATTTATATATAGTTTTTAGATGACTGTTTTTAATATTTTACCATAACAGTTTTAAAAACTAAAACCTTTCAAATGACTCATTTATGCATGTCACACTGACAGACCCAAAGACAGTCACTATTTCTGTTGAATTCCAGTGAAGTGTACTTTCTTTGCCATGCAACTTAAAATAAGAAATAGTCTATCAGAATTTTTGAACACACACCAACATTAATGATAAAAAGTCATCACATCTTGAATAACGACAGACTCAGCATGACTATATCACGTTGACTTTAATTAGAAAAGCAAAACCATTAGCAAGTATAGAATGTATATAACAGGGATTTTTTTTTTAAGGAATTTGTCCTTACACATTTGTGGGAGCAGGGAAAGTGCTGAAAGGCCACTGGAGCTTGCAGTCCAAAGGGCAGGTAGAGGGAAGGACGATGAATTTAGAGTAGTTGAGAGCAAGGACAAGCTGGAACCCATGGGGACAGACCAGAACACCTGTCTGTTTTCACTGCCTCCAGCCTAAAAGCTGATGAAGAAGCTGAAGGAGAATTCAGAGGAAAGTAGAGCAGCTGCATGCCTGCCTGCTGCCCCAAGCCAAACAATAAGTAACAGCATGGATGAACTTCAACAGCACCTGGTGATTGTACCCAAACTTTCTGAGCATCCAAAGAGTAAGGTGGCTGCTGCTTCACTTCTGCCCTCCACACCTCACACACAGGGTCTCTAGTGCTAAGCTATAATGGGAAACGTTTAGGGAAGGGAATCCTAGGAAACATAGTTCAGCTTAGACAAGTTTACACCTTGCCGAATCAACTCATTGATTCTTCCCTGTACAAAGAACCTCCAGTAGTGCACCATGTTCTACTGCATTGTAGGAGGGCTTAACACTCAGCCAGTCTCCCCAGTCACCTTGCATTCATTCTCTATCATCCAGTTGTGCAAGCCCCTTTCCGATATATTTCAGGCTCCCTAGTCTGTGAGATTATTCTGTCTTTGAATATTATTTTCACAATGATGCTTAAATTTAAAATTGGCATTGGTTTTTATTTATCCTGTAAAATGTTCGATAAATTTTATTCAGCTATAATGTGCTTTAAATAATCTGTCTTCCAAATGCATATAACTTTGTAATTTTAACATCTTCTGTGATGAAGTGTATTAAAATCTTCAAAACAAATCTTATTTTAAAATTCAGTCACACATTGCCTGAAGTGCTGACTAGTGACTAAGACTAAAAAGGTATTTTTTCTTTGATGTAATTATTCACACATGCAAAATACATGCCTCTTATAATAGGAAATAATAAAATACAGCTCTATAAAAGCAGAGGGATGAGAACTGATTATATAAAAACTTGAAGTTGATATTCATATAACATAAATGATATATTTTTAAACTGTTGCTTATTTTTTGTTAAACTTATATAAATATCAGCCCAAAGTGTAATACACTAGAACAATTAATCACAAATAGAAATGTCGTGAATCCATAGATGTCTTACCTTTGAGACTTCAATTTTTGCTTAGAGCCAAGTTAGCTAAAGTCAACATAATAAGTACATATGATTACCCTTAAGTTTAGTGCATCATTGGTTACCAGTGAGAAATCAGCTGTGTCCTTGGAGTTGTCCTTTATACACACTGGTAGGCGATCAGTTATCATAGTGCTTCTGATTGAACCCAAATCAGGTAGATTACTTAGTCAAAACAGTTTTAGTGAGCTATTCTCTGTTCCTGCTGCCCTCTATCCAGCTAGAAAGAGAGAGAGAGGAAGGAAGGGAGAGAGGGTGGGAGGAAGGAAGGTAGAAAGGAAGGAAGGAAAGAAGACATTGTAGGGAAATTAACCCTATTTAGTTCTCATCCATGCAAATAAATATACATATTTACATAAATATAAATATTCATTTTCATGTATCTGTATTACCAAAAGAAAACTAAGCCCCTGATTTTCCTCAACAAGTTCTGTCAAAATTGTGTTAATGTAATTATTCAGAGGTATTTTAATGAATGCTTGTGTGTATTTATATATTATTTATGTAATGGTATTTAAAATATCAAACAGAGTTTACTTTCTTAGTTTAGGAAAATACTTATTAGTTGTGATGAGAAAGTGACTAGAAAAATGATCCTGGTTTTCTTCAAAGAAAAATGGACATAGAAAAATGTCAGTCAACAGTATGCAATAATATTAATCCCTGGTGTAATATACATGATGGCATGTATATTTAGTTGGCATCTTGCTATTTATGGAAATGTTTATTAATGTAGTTTTACATTATGCAGAAACACATGTTATATAGAAACTTACATCAAATGAGTGAAACAGACTTCATGTGATAGATAAGGGTTTGGGGATCTTAACAGAAATAAACATAAAAGAAGAGATGAATAGGGACATGACCAATGATCAATTTAGACCTAAGAATGATAACCCCAGTGCAGGTTCCTAAAAGTACGAATATTCTGTTAGTTTTCATTATTGATATGTTACCCTTCACATTCAGTAACTCCACTGGAAATTGATGTTTAAATTGCCTACTTGGTTTTTTCTTAGTTTTCATATCAATGTTAATGTTCTAATATATTCTAATAGAATTCTTATATCTACATGTGAAGTAAATAAGGAAGAGCCTCAGTAAGTCAATTATATATATTGGATATGAGTTATTCTTGTTTCAATGATTATAAAAGGAACAAAAATAATCCCATTCATTGTTAGGAGGGACAAAGTAATAGAAGTATCACAAACACATTACTGCGTACACTTGTAAAATGTAGTCTCATAAATGATCACAGATTTTTAATATCCTGATTGTGTAGTCTGAACAATTGTGTAATCTGAAAAAAAACAA
This sequence comes from Eschrichtius robustus, assembly GCF_028021215.1. Classification (NCBI taxonomy): domain Eukaryota; kingdom Metazoa; phylum Chordata; class Mammalia; order Artiodactyla; family Eschrichtiidae; genus Eschrichtius; species Eschrichtius robustus. Next base: position 49,158,249 of record NC_090831.1, on the reverse strand, counting down.
AAGTGCATCAACTGTGAACTCAGTCCTTTTCCCTTTTACAAATGACAAAAGGAAATAAATTTAGGAATTTAACAAGCAAAAAATCTGATTTTCAGAATGTCAAGTTGAAGAGTGTGTGGGCCTTAGAGAAATAGAACAACCCTAGTGCCGAGACCATAGGGGGCATAGATACAAGTGACAAGTTGCAGGTAACATTGCTTCCCAGTTTTTGAATCTGTCAGTAAGTAAAACAGTGACTTCTAAGCAGATTATTAGTGTAATGATTTCTTAGCTTAAAAAAAGAATAACATTCTGAACGATAAGCAAATATACAGACAAAAATGTGTGTAAAATATTTATGTTGACTCAAAAGCTTCATGGTAGGCAGGAAACTCAATGGTATTATAGTACCAATCCCCTTGATTGCTTGGTTTTCCCTTACAGAATTTTAAGTAGGGGCCACCCAGTCTCTACTTAAATACTTCTATTGATGGAAAGTATATGAGCTTCCAAATCAGTCCAGTTGGTCTTTTAATGAAAATTCATGTGAAGATACTATTAAGATTTCTCAGACACAAATATTAATGCTCGTGTAGGTTTTGGGACCATCACTTCTCTACCATTTAAAGTCTACTGGCAGATTTTCAACCTGCTGCAGGTCTTATTATCATGCTTTGGAAAAGATTTTTAGAAAAATAAATAGACAGGCCTGAAGTTCTGAGATTTTCCTTAATGGTATTGTTGCTATAGTTACAGCTGAAATGTTATATAAAGAAAATTACTTATTGATCGAAAAATGCTGAGTAGCACAGCAGCATCCGTTTTTTGGGGTTTTTACTGCCTTCATTTCCTCCTATGCTCTTAAGATTAATGGATTTTTGGAGTGTTGTTTTGAAGCCCTGGTGATTTGATGTTTCATAAATGCATTTTATTAACGTGTACTAGCTGGCAACTGGATATATTCTAATATGTTATGATCCACATGGAGTTATTTTTTATACACTTTATTTATCAGAATTGTTCCTACTTGGAGATGAATTTTGATATCCTGGATATTAACATTAAAGTACTAAAAAATGTGATTGGTCTCATAGTGTAGACTCTTCTGAATTTACTTAAAACATTTAATAATAATATAGATGAAATGTAAACTTTTAATATGTTTATACCATTAGGAGATACTTACAGTATACTGAAAATAAAATATATTCTAAAAACACAGGAAAACAAATGGAAATGGCCTGAGAGCATCCATAATAATGACTAGTATGTTTTTAAAAAAACCTCCATAAGATCTATATTTTCTATTTTTCTATGTAATAAACTCAGTAATATAATAGAAATGCCTTTAGTTTATATATGCAATATACAATACATTATATATAATATATATTTGTGTGTTTTCTGATTGGCTCACTGTCTTTATAAGGAAATACTTCAAAGATAAAACTGTAACTCACTTGATATTTAACCTTAAGGCAAAATATGAATAGTCATGTGTGTTACAACTGTAACTATTATAGAAAGAGTTTTCAGCTAGTAAAAGTCATATATGGCAGTGATACATTATGCATTGAATTTTAATATAATTTAAGAAATCTTGCTTAATTCTCCAGATTGCTGCTAAACTAGAAACATTATGACTATTTAATAATGTTGTGTCTAATAGTATTGCGGCTATTGAGGAACTAAGAGTGGAGATACATTTCTTTGGACCCAGAAATATAATACTTCTTAAGTTAGGCTCCTGAACAGTGATACAAAAATCTTTGGGATTATTTTTGATAAAAAAGGCAAAAAAATTGTGAACCACAGATTTTTACATCATCTTATGTGGTTATAGAGTATTTCCCAAATTGTCTTTTGTGAAGAAAATGTTTCTAGTAATTGTGTCTGTAATTAATGATGATGTGATAATGGTGATGGCCTATATTGTCCTGAATGAACTTTCTTGAAATTTCATTTTTAACTTTCTCCTCTTTGTCAAAATTTGATCAGTTTTACTTTTCTCATTCCTACTTTTGATTTTACCCTAGCCTCTGCCTTTTCCTGTCTTTTAATAAACAAAATTTAATTTTACATGTTTAAAGAAATACAGAATTTTTGATGCTACTATAGTGTTTTTTCCCTTTCATTCCTTTTTGATATTATAATTTCCTCTACTTGCTGAATTTGTTGGTGGTCTAATTTTGGTTCTAGGGCTGCAGAAAGAAGAGACACACATATGAGACCACCAATTCAGCATTTCTAATTGGTGAAAAAATACTCTTGTGTGATTTATAATTTATCAAATTCCTTATGTTCTAAATGGATTCATCAGATAATCCTTTTAAATCCATAGTATCCTTTCCATCTTCCTTAATTTTTTCCCTGCATATTATACTTATTTTTAACCCATGTCTTCTTTCTTCTACTTCAGTGTGAGTTCCTGATCGAATAAGCTTTGCACGTATAATTTCCCAAGAGTATATGTAATCCATAGATATAAATAGACCAGATATATACAGAATAGATGCATAAGTGAATGCTGTTATAATTATTTGACATGATAGTAACATCAGTTTCCAAATTAATTTTGGTGACAAAGTGTAAAGTGAAAAAAAAATTAGTCTTGGCCTTATAATCTTCAAAACGCAAATCAGTCATGTAACCAATAGACCAAGGGTAGCAACATCATGTTAAAAATAATTACAGGATAGTACTGATTAAAGATACTAGGTTTAGGGAATTCCCTGGCGGTCCAGTGGTTAGGACTCCGCGCTTTCACTGACAGGGGCCTGGGTTCCATCCCTGGTTGGGGAACTAAGATGTCACAAGCTGCAGGGCGTGGCCAAAAAAAAAAAACCCACAAGATACTACATTTAACTGAATCAGGATGTGAAGTTAAGCAAAACACGAATTTGAACTAGCCAATGAGGCTCTCAACGTAAAGTCCTTTTTCTCTTAGACTGACGCTATTGCCTTCTGTTTGCCTTCTAGACTTTAGTAGTGGGTGGGTTATCACTGCTTGTAGGTTTATCAAACATTATTTTAAATCAGGAAAATGGAGTGTTTTATGTGACATAGTAGATTAGAGTATACTCTTTATCCTCTTACTTAAATTTTCAAATGTATGAAAATAATGAGTATGTTACCTTGAAATAATCACTACATTTATTTTCTCAACACATTTTCCTTTTAACAAGACCTGTGTACCATTGTGGCATCATATGCTATAAGTAGCAAGAGACGACAACTTTGTAAGTAAAATTTGTCCCTAAAACTCAGATAAAGTAATCACACTTTTATAATTGACAAGAATTTCCAGTGGGATGAAACCTTTATTTCTGGTATATTAAAAACTTCCTAACTTATTTACATTCAGACCTGCCCCGACAGGAATGCATAGCACACACCTGCATTTGGTTTTTAGAGTCCATGTGACAAAACAGCACAATGACACAGCTATTTGTGTCTGTTTTTGTTTTTTAAAATGTCAGTCTCTGAATGAAAATATCCTAAGATGTGGCCCCAGCAAGTAATGTTTTTTAAAACCACAGGACAGGTTAAGATTGATTTTCTGTAGGTATTATGGAAGTACCTCCTCTAGGAACTATTCAACACAAGGGCTGGAGCTTTTAGAATTTGACATAGGGATCAAATCAGTTTCTTTCCCAAGACTTTGTATAAAGTTACTATATAGAGAAGCCACAATTCACTTTTTTGCTGCTTAGACATGAAATCAAGAACAGAATTGGTATTGGATGATCATAACACAGAAAGCAAATGAACCCGTAATACATACTAATGTTTTATAGACAACATTTTACTGAAATTAAATAACTGACTTGGGTCTTTACTCTTTTAGATCACCAAGTAAGAATTATAACAGCTTACAGATTGCAAAACAGTCATTAGTATTAAGCAACATTTTTTATGTCTTTAAAGAAATGGAAAGCTGAAGTAAGAAATGAATCTTAGATGTCCAATAATATTCTAGAACAATAAATGATTTTTGTTTCTAAATAATTAAAGTTGTGCTACTAGAAAGAATGATACAATATGAAAAGCAGTTTGCAATTGAACTTCTCAGAAGACAGTGCAGCATACGAACACGATATTATTTGCATGACTCTCCAACCATGCACTTTAGAGAATAGGTACTCATTAAATGGTAACAATTAGAAGCTACATGTATAGCCTTTATTTCTTACATTTTAATAGGTATGATGTAAGAAAAAGCACAATATACATCAATAAGGGGGGAATTCTGCAATATTATTGGTCTAACAATCTCTCTCCCATGTGATCATTTATATGTATTATGAGAGGGTTGTTCTCAGTCTTTAGTTTGCAAAAAAATTAACCAACAGTTTATTAAAAAGGCAGATCCTGCTTCTCCTATCCCAGGATTCTGATAAACTTGTTTTGGTGTGGTTCCTAGAATTTGCATGTCTAGGGACAACCTCGGGTGATTTGGTGCAGGTGGCCCATAGATTACACTTAGAGGTATAAGGAAGTGTTTTAATCAGCAATTGAGAAAACTCTGGGGAAAAAGAATAACAAACAGTTTTAACCTGTGAATGCTTCTTGACACAATTGCATGAGAAATGTGACTATTATTAAGAATGACATTATTTTTTAATCTTAAATTAGGTGGAGAATTATGCACAAGTGATTCTTGAAAACTCTACGTGGGCCTTGTAAAGTTCTGCTCTGGTAGATAGAACTACATTTGATCCAAGTCAAGAGACAGGAGATTATAGGCTAAGTCCTAAAAAAAAACCTTATGATTAATTGGCTGTTAAAATTACTATGAAATTTAATAGTTTTTGAATGGAAACACTAATTTTGAAGGCACGAGGCTTAAAAATAGTTGTATTTGGAACAAATTCAGATTTTTTTTTAACCAAAAAATTGATATTCCCCTGAGTCTGTCTTTGATGCATTTTTTTTTCTTTTTTTTATGATGAGGTGAGTTAATTGCTGATCTCTGAGGACTCCTGTTTTTAGATTTCAAATAGTCTTTTTGCAGTCTTCTTTAAAAGTCACCGTTTCATTGATCCAGAAAACAATGACCCACCTTCTCCATATACAAAAAAGCAGCTGGAAATTGCCAAGTGCTAACCTTGGTAAATGCACCAAAACAGATGTATATAATATAGTTAATCTTTTAATTTCTATTTTATCTGCAGATTCAGGAATGGCTTTGTTTAAATTGCCAAACCCAGAGAGCGATATCAGGACAGCTTGGAGACATGGGCAAAATGCCACCTACACAGACAGGACCAAAAGCCTCTCCTATGCCTGTCCCTACAGAACAACCGTCTCAGAAAATAGCAATGCCTGCCCAAGTAAAAGTGAAAAAGAGGGAACAAGAAGGAAAAACCGAAGGTGAAAAAATCATTCCAGAAAAAGTGAAAGAAACACCTTCAGTTGAAAAAATTCCCCTTAAGGAAACCACAGATCAAATCCAAGAAGAGAGTAAACTAGAGAAAGACAAAACTTCAGCCCCTCAAGGAAAGAAGCCAACCCCTGAAGACAAAAAGCCACTCCTAGAAGAAAAAAAGCCACCTCTTGAAGAAGAAAAGCCAACCCTTAAAGACAAAAGGCCAGCTCTTGAAGACAAAAAGTTACCCCCAGGAGCAAAAGTATCAGCTCTAGAGGAGGAACAGAAATATGACTCACTTAAAACTCAAGTACAGATTGCTGAAGGAAAACCTGAAGGCAGAGTGGCTGCAGAGGCAGTGCGAGAAAAGAAACAACCACTGACCAAGATGGAAGATTTACCATCTGGCGCACCTCAGAGCTTGTCTAAGAAAGATGATGGGATGACTCAAAACATAAAAGAACAGCCACAGGCAGCATGCTCGGCAAAGCCTGATCAGATGGAACCTAGGAAGGAAAAAACAGTAAGTTATGTTTTTTTCCTAACTTTGCAGATTTACACCTATAATTTACTAATGTCCACCTAAGTACACCGAGTGCTTAATGGTAATTTTGTAAGTGAAAGCCTTCAATTAATAGCACTTTCAGAAAAATGTAACAGTTGTTTGCTAAAATGATGAACTTTGGCTTTCTGACAGCTTAATCTAATTTAAATAAAGCATAGATATAACATTTACTAGCTTTTATGCCTATCAAATAACTTATAAAAATCTATGGAGTGATAAAGAAGGGTTTCTTATAATTTTATTTTATTTTATTTTTTAAAAATATTTATTTGGTTGTGCTGGGTGTTAGTTGTGGCAGGCAGGCTCCTTAGTTGCGGCAGGTGGGCTCCTTAGTTATGGTATGTGAACTCCCAGTTGCAGCATGCGTGTGGGATCTGTTCCCTGACCAGGGATTGAAACCGGGCCCCCTGCTCTGGGACCGTGGAGTCCTATCCACTGCGCCACCAGGGAAGCCCTCTTATAATTTTAAATGATTGCTTTTTCCTTCCACTATGAACATAAAATCAGTATCCTCCTTTAACATAAAATAATGTTTGTCTTGGAATTTCTGTTTACTTAGCCACTTGGTTAAGCAAGACTCAAGTTTCTTCTCATTTGAAAGCCTTTTAAGGTGTGGTCAACCATAAAATGATTAAATAATTGTGATTTTAAAAAAAGAAGTATGGCTAAAATTCAGGAGAAACATTTTTTTAAGTTTATTTTAGTATTTAGTGTGAAATCAGTATAATATATTTTGTTCAGTTTTATTCAGTGTGTTTAATATTGGAGGGTTATTTATAATCCAAGCATCATCTGGAATATATATTATTCTTTATATATTTTCTTTTTCTTTAGTGGAAACTTTTAAGGGTACCTCATCTTAACCTGTATTTGCACAGGCAATAATACCATTTTTAGAGGAAATCTGAACTCTTTTTAGAGCTTCAAGAGATCTTATATCAGGCTGAATAATTTTAATACACAGATGGCAGCAATGACTTGCAGGAAAATGAAATGATTCATTGGTATTAAAACTTAATATTAGAATTCTAATTAGAACTTACAGTCCATCCCAACCCTGGTTCAGTTGTTGTTTTGTTTACAGTTTTAACACATGGTTACTAGCCTGTCTCTGGTATATAAGACATTGCTCATTAAATAAATCCTGGTCTTCCTTTGTTGTATGAGTTTATCCAAGTCAGAGAAAGCAGATGCCTGTGTATTCTCCATTCTAATGGCTGGATCTAGCTACCCCCACCACCACCCGCTGCTTCTCCCAGTTAACCACCTTGCAGAACTTGATGCTTTTTACCATTTCTCTCTTTGTGAAGCTTCATGACTCTTCCCTTTTTGTTCTCTTCTTGTCTTTCTGATCACCCCTTGAGTTCTACTTTGATTATCTCTATTACTTTCTCTTTTCCGATCGGTTCTTCTTTGACCTCTTCTCTTCTTTCCTCTTAGGGGAGCCACATGAACATTTCGTAAATCTCCTTGTGCACCTTCTGCCCCTCTTGAGTGTTAGACCTATATTTTCAAATACCGAGTAGATCATTCCACTTCAGAAACTCACTGTAAACTGGAACTCAGTGTGTTCAAATCATATCCAACTCTCTATAGAAGCAGTTTCTGCTTCTATCTGTTTCTGATGACACCATCATTCATCATGTCTCTAGCCTCCCAGTCACTACCCTGGGGAATCTGAGGTTTCTTCTTACCTGCCTAGGCTCTCCACATCACACTTCTGTCTCTTAGCTCCTATTCCTAAGGACAGTATCCTAACGGCCTTCGTGACCTTTTACCAATGATTTGGGTAATCTAATTACTAGTTACTAGGCCTTCTCTTTTTCCCTTCTCCAGTACATAGTTATCAGATAATTATTTTCCAGAGTTCAGATAATTTAACTCTATCACTCAGATATTTCTAATGATTCTCTATTGTTTGTTAAATATAATCTAAACAAGAAGTATCCAAATACTTTGTTAATGTACTACATTTTATTTTATTTTACAAATGTGTCACTTTTTTATCATTTCCTTTTATCACTATTTCTTTTAACAACTTCAATATGTATATACATATTTATTTCTAAATTAAATCTATGCACTATTACTAACATATTATTTGCAATATAAACATTCACAGAAATGTGTAAGTCAGTGAAATAAGCTAAAATCACCATTTTTATTATATTTATTTAAATATATACATTTGATCACAGTAAGACATGCCTAATAATAGCATTTTAGAGAGAGCTTTGATTGTGCTTCAGTGTTTGAAAATCTTGTTCTAAAATTTTATGATTGAGTTCTTTGAAATTCAGCTTAAGTTTATTTTGATATTTTGACTTTTAGTTTTAATGACGCTCCATAACAAAAAAGATAATCCACAGAATATACCAGAAATGAAAGAAGTGTATCAAAGGTTGTACTTGCCAAATCTTGCTACCTGTTTTCTAAGTTTGGAATTGAAAACTGTTTTTGTTTTAACTTGTGGAAATTCCAGAAATAAATGTTAATCTAACGTGATACCAATCATTTCCTCTTGCTAACTAACTATCACAAAATGTAGTGTTTTAAAGTATGTTTTTTTAGCAAGTGACTTTAAAGCCCACTGGAGTTCTTCACCTGCAACGTTTATAAAAAGATTAAAGTATTCTGTTTAAAGTTTGTCTGAAAAGGCAGACATGACAACTTTTTTAAATGATATGTCATTTTGTGTAGCATAATTACATGATGATTTCCAATTATCCTTCTTCAAAGGATTGTGTCCACATCATAATTCTCTTGAAGAGACAGCTTGTGTTTATTTTTTTCCGAATACTTGCTAGGTAGCATATGGCTGATAACCAGAGTTTACTTTCTTCCTAAATATATAATAAGTAGTATATTACTAATAATCACTTGTCATCACCAAAAAGTTCAACAACTTTGGGTTCTTCTACTTTTGTTAAAAAAGAATTAAATCTTCACAGTCTACAACTTTTTAATTCCCCATAAGATAATCAGCAAACCTCTATGGTTAAAATAAATTCATAGTTATTCTCTGTCTCAGTACAAAATATTAAATATATTCTTCAAAATATAAAGGTATCATTAGTATACAATGTGTACCACATCTGTAAAATCCTGAGGTACTCTATGCATTACTGGCTTACTTGTACCAGATGCCGTAAATGAATTTTGCATGCACTGCTATCTATGTAACTTTATCTTTTTAAAAAAATAATTCCAATTAAAAGAGCCACTCCTCAGAATTTAATATACAGTTTTTCATTTAAATATATATATATACCTTTTTAAACAAATCACTGAATATTGAGCCATTTGGTGGCTCGCAGTAGTAATCCTTTAAGTATCTTATTATTGAAACAGAACTAGTGAATATTATAAACTGAGCATGTTAGAAATATCTGCACTTTGATTTTATTATTACCAAACCTTTTGCTACTTACTTTGTTCTAATGATTTTCCCCCAAACCTTCCACAGTTCTTTCTTTCTTTCCAACAATATTGGCTGACAAAGAAATGCAGTTTACTTTGTCACCATATTGTTTCCATGGCAGAAAAATCAAGTTTCCCCAAATGCTATGTGACTTTTTTGTCTTTTACTATTAAATAAGACAGCTCCAAAGAAGATTTTAAGTGTTTATTTCAATTCATTGAAAATGTGTGTGAATATTGGAATATTATATACTGGAATATTTATTTGCCAAAAATTCTAGAAGTTTGTGATAGTGTCTTAGGATGACTTGCTATAAGTAGCCTAAGCACATTATGTGTTTAGTCAAGGCTTCTTACTAGAAATAACATATGTAAGACAGATATCAAATGGTTTTCCTGGTAATGTCAAACTTTTTTGGCCAGTTTTGTGTCAGTTTTCTTTATTAATGTGTGTGTGTATGTCTTGCATTATTAGTATTAACTTTGACACATGATTTTTTGGCAAGAATATTTTGTCTACCACTTACCTATTATAGGAACGTTGGTTTGGTTGGTTTGGTTAAAACTAGGTGATAAAAGGCACAACTGAATGATAAGCTTCAATATAAAGGTGAGCAAATAAAGTGACTGCTCTTGCTGTAAATTTTTACAGTATAGTTCCCAGTTTTCTCCCAGGATCCTTCATAGAACATCTGACCAACTGACATAAGAAGTAAAAGAATACTGATGTCAATCTATTTATTAAATATTAGTAAAATGTAATTTCTATTTGGGTTTAAAAATACAAAAAAATCCTGCATACTTCCTAAAAATATTTACATTTTGCACACCTGCGCAGGATTCTGTACCCCACTACCGAGACTTCTGTCTAAATAGCTAGCTTGGCTTTCTCAGCCTCTGGACTATGGTTCCACTCTAACTTTCAAGCAACCTAGTATTCCCCATGAGTGAGAGGTAGAAAACCAGCCATGTATGCCTTTGTACGATTCCCGAAGGTGGCTTATGCTTTCTGCCTTCTGGATCTGCAGTCAGTTCTTCTCTGTGCACTGGCACTGCATCCTATCAGAAAAATCCCACCTGGACGTCTGGGCCACTCTTCTCCCTGGTGGCAGTCACTTCTACTGCTGAATGCCCTATGCTGATTAGTTTTAAATTACTTTTTGTTTGAAATCAAAATAATATTCAATTTATCTCTTATTGTGTTCTGGGCATTGTGTTGGTTATGTTATCATTTAATCCACACAACTGTTGTTGAGGTAAATATTATATCTCTTTTAAAGAGGGGGAAACTAAATTTGTTGTGCCCAAGATCACATGGCTGGGAAGCAGCAAAGCTAAGATTATAGTCCTGTTCTGCTTATAAAGGCTGGGCTCCTAAACACTGCACAGAATGCTTCTTCCCTGTGACAATTTTAGGATGCTGCCTTTTTATTATTTTAAGTATTCATCTCCCTTAGCAGCTTCCAGTTTGTGTAATTTTTTACTTTTTTAATATATTTATATTACTTTATTTATTCATTTATTTGTCATTTGCGTCATTTATATCGTTATAGTATACTGTTTACATTTCTTTATTGCTACATCATTTTGTCTCTCCACTCATTCCTGTCTTTGAAAATGTGTTAGTTGAATGGAATTAAAATTTATCCTGAAATATAATAAATATTTTGAAATGTACATTCTCCTTTACTTTTTTAGTTTAATATTTTAAAATTGTGTGTCGCTACAGAATTCTCTTTTTACCTATACAGTTAAACAGAATACTGCTTGTCTACATTTGATATATTACATTGAAACATTATAGCTCTCTTGATTAAAAAAAAATTTGAACATCCTTTAGCATAAACTTTTATTTATGGTTAAAATGACCCAGGGGTTAGTATTCAAGTTATATATAGCCATGGTATCTAAAGTCAGCATAATTGTATAGGATGGAAAATGAGGTTTTCTGAAGTGAAAAGGATTCCCATGTATGTGGGACTATCCAGTTTTTATCTCCAGGCCCAGTGAATTTATGGATTTAGTCTTGTTTACAGTGCTTGGAACACTCAGACTAGCAATCCATTTTGACCCAGACATTGTATAAATGATTAAAGATTATTCATCTATTGTTTTACTTTGGCCCATTAATATAAATGACTTTGGGAGACATTAGGCAAAAACTTAATATTGCCTCCTTTCTTTGTACACTCTTATATTTAACCAAGAATTCAGTTCATAACCCCAGTACTAGTTTTTAAAAATCTTCCGTTTTCCTTCAACATGGAAGGCTAAAAGTTTCAAAATCTGTGAAAGGGGCAGAACTAAGCTTGGCAGTACAGAAGTGTCTTGGTACTAGAGAAGGCCTCAAGATACGACACCATGGGAAGGTTTCAAGCGGGTCTCAATTCATCACTGCCTCTCTCTGACTGGTCTTCAGGTCAATAAATGGCAGTGGAATATTGGAAAGAAAAGAATTCTGTGCTTCCTGCTTTTGGTTAGTAAGTAAAAAATATGAATCTTAGTTTCTGAAAATTTTGAAGAGTTGTTTCATATACACAGACTAGAAAGGCTCAAGTACCATAATTCTGTACATAGAGAAAACTGCAATATATACAAAAAAATAAAAGTCAGTGTAATAGCGTTGAATGCTAAATGTACTTAGGAAAATACAGGGAAAATGTGTTCCTCAGGGAAAATGTGTTCCTGAAAAATAACATTGCTTTTTTTTTTTTTTTTTTAAAGTGCTTAAATTGTGGCTCTTCCCACTCACTGCCTCAATCTAAGATGACAAACAAAATTCTCATGCGAGGGGTCTAGGCCTGTAATTTTATTCGTATGTAATAATTTTGGAGGTCATTCTAGGTTGTATTTGTACCACATGTAAAAAATTAAATAGATAATTAATTCCAACTCCTATCTATTCAAATGAAGAAAATAATGCATAAATGAGAAAATTCAGTGATATTTAAACACATATGTATATATGTGTTATATATGTAATCTATGCATGTACTTTAGGAAGAATCATTTGAATATTTTATTAAATCTTAATATGTTACTAAATAGATTAATATTTTTCTCAGAAATAAGCATACAACTGCACATTTTTTTTTAATTTAACATCTTTATTGGAGTATAATTGCTTTACAATGTTGTGTTAGTTTCTGCTGTATAACAAAGTGAATCAGCTCTATGTATACACATATCCCCATCTCCCCTCCCTCTTGTGTCTCCCTCCCACCCTCCCTATCCCACCCCTCTAGGTGGTCACAAAGCACCGAGCTGATCTCCCTGTGCTATGCGGCTGCTTCCCACTAGCTATCTGTTTTACATTTGGTAGTGTATATATGTCAGTGCTACTCTCTCACTTCGTCCCAGCTTAGCCTTCCCCCTCCCCGTGTCCTCAAGTCCATTCTCTACGTCTGCATGTTTATTCCTGTCCTTCCCCTAGGTTCATCAGAACCTTTTTTTTTTTTTATTATTTTTAGATTCCATATGTATGTGACTGCACATTTTTGAAGCAACTGAGAGAAAACTGCCAATCTTTTAGTCCTAGGGAGTTAGAAATTTAAAAGAATATAAGCCTCCCTCACATGAATCCTTTGATTATAGTCGTCTGGAGGTACAGTACTTCAGATATCCATTTGAAGTTTGAATAGAGAAAACCAGACCCCACTTACATACTATGTTTTACATTCTTCTCAGTGCCAGCTACTCTTTCTTATTTGATCAAATTATTCCCTCGTTAAGGAATGTTATTCAATAAAGCAAGGGTTTGTGATGTTAAATCTATGAGAGACCAGTTAACCTGCATGGGAACAAATTGCACTAGAACTTTCACCAAGATATCTCACAAATGAGAGTGGAGAGCTGCAGAAAGGGTAAATGGATGGACACATACGCACCTCAGTATGCTGATCTCTGTATATGAAGAACAGCTTTTTTTTTTTTAGTTTTAGCAGCAGCAGGTGAAAAGAGGAATGTGTAGGCATCTTAAAGACGTAAAAGGGCTAGTTGGTATATGATCTGATAGTTAACAAGCTAACAGTAATGAAGTAGAAGGTCACTCACCTCTGTCAGGGGAATTTATACCCATGGTAGTTAGTATGAGAAAAATTGACATTTTGAATTTTTTCAATATCTCATGGTACAATAAGTACATGACCAGTTGTTCCTTTTAAACAGTTCAGCCAGATGCCCTTTGGTCACCTAACTTGATTTCCTTATGAACCACTCCAAACACTTTATCTTAGACCCACAAACCTGTAGGGCAACATCTTTGCAGACTTTTGCCACCTTATAATATGGAGAGGAAGTCATTTAGGTGAAAAATCATCACAGCATCATCATAGGTAAGTGATGATTGAATCCCGTGAAGAGGAGAGGAAAGAGACCAGGACGAAAGTGGCAAGAGGGAGAAGTGGGTAAAACATAGCACTGAGAAAAGAAAGAAAGCGTGAACACATCCAGAAGGGCACATAAGGGGGAATGTAGGGTAGGGATTTTGATATTTATGCGTCTGAGTCTTCTGTCTAGTGTATCTTAATTTCCTTTGTTACATTATGTATGTCTGATCCTAATCTTATTTTTGTAAAATGTCGGTAGAACCTTCAGAATTCATTGTATACAATTATAATTTATTCTTTATTATACTCAATGAATTGTTATATGTAACCACAGTTGCATTTCCTCCTTATATGTATAATTTTATTACATTGTTATGTTTTATAATATGTGCAGACTCAAAATAAAGAACACAAATGACACCATCAAAATTTGATTATGAAAGATCATTTTCTTGACCTTTTTTTCACAAGAAGCTTAGGCACCCCACCCTTGTGGTTACGGTATTTACTGTGATTTAGTGAAGGGTGGGAAGACAGACAAGGAAAGGCATAGAAAGTATACTGGACTCAAAATATTGTGCTGGTATTGTGTGGGATGTGAGGAGGTGGAAATATCCCTCCACTGTGACCATCCAGAAAGATTTTATGAGAACACTGCTTTACCTGCTTTTTTTTCTTGTGTGTAGTAGCTCTTAAGAGAAACAAACCAATTAGTTGAGTGTTTGTCAACCCAACTACTATAGTCTCACAACGGCAGATAAGTAATCCTTTTCTGGAAAGACATCTGAAATGATCTAGGAAAGTTAATTCTTAGTAAACCAAAGAGTAGTCATTGCTTTTGCATGATAGTTGTAAACAATGTATCAGACTATCTTTCTAAATTGCCATGTTGTAAATTCAGCAAAAAGCATTTTACCGTATAATGTGCATTTTACCCTATATGCTCGAGATACATCCTTAGCCATACATAATAAAGACAGATATTGAGATGGAAATGAACGTAAAATGAGTATCAGCCCAACAACTTTTATATTTGAGAACGAGGGGAAGGGGAAGGAGGAAGAGAAAAAGAATGAAAGAAGAAAGTAGGGAAGGAACGAAGGCAGGAAAGAAGAAAGAAAGAGGTGTTTGCATGGTATTTGTTTTTCGTGCAACCTGACATCTGTTCATTCGAGCTGTGGATAGGTAGGAGAAACCCATGGCCATACACCCATTGAAAATATCAAGATGGTTAGTTCAAGATACAGACTTAGTAGAATCCAGGTGGCCTCATAGGCCAGGGTCAGACAGAGCATATCCTCCTGCAACTCTTCCTCTGACCTCTTCATTCCATAGGGCTGTGGGGTTATTTTGACATTCTCTGTAAAACAGGGAAACTAACTGGATCACTTGGGTTTCATTTTGCCCATAGGTATTTTTAATTCGGATTTATGCAAAAAGTCTCTGTTTCATAATTTCACTTAAGGCCTCTCTGATTCTTAAAGCAAACTGCTGGCATGGCCTCATCACAGCCCAAAGAAACCAGTTGTTTAAACTGTGATGTGTCTCTGAAGTGTCCCAGCTCCCTGGAAAGCCCCTGTTCACAGTCACAAGTTAGTTATTGTGCTGGTTGAAGGGATCTGGCTTTGAAATAGCGTGAAGGTAAAATTCCAAGTATTTTAAAATCCGAAGACATTTATAAGAAATTTATTAAATTTCTTTGAGATGGGATGCTGAAGATAAATGTGATTTAACAACTCTAGAAAAATAATAACTGGATATTTTTCTTTTTCTAAAACCTTGAGTCAGGCCAGTTATGTCATAGCTTCTTCAAAGTTTACGCTTTCTAAACATTCATTTCAAATGATACAGAATAATAATATTAACAGTCATACCAAGTAAAATATAGTGTTTTACATCTTTCAAAGTGTACTTAAAAGGCAATGCCTTGTTTGAATCTCTCTCTCAAAAAAAAAAAAAAGTCCTTTGTGGTAGGTGAGATGAGTATTATACTATGGCCATGTTACCTGCTTGTTTCTGTTAAGTAAGTTTTCAACATCCCATGCAACTTGGAGCCAAGTACAGTGCCCATCCGCTGATTCTTTGTTTGCCTGTCCTCATAATCCAAAAGTATTAATTATGTTAATGGAAACTTACTAAAATTTTTCTTCAACCATTTGAACTCTTTCCCAAAGTAAATGTACCAAGAAAGATAATCATGTTTTTGAAGAAAAATGGTATTGAGATGTAAAAGGATACAACATTAATGAAATAAAATCAGTTGTGATTGAGAATAGACATTTAATTAAACTTAAGTTAAATGAAAACTAACCTTAATATGTATCAACCATTTTTATTTTTTGTGCTCAAAGATTTTTTAAAAAAAAATACTGTTATGTAGTTGAAAAATTCCTATAATTATTCCTCAGTTTGTAATAGTTATTTGAGAGTAATGGAGAGGCCATGTTATTAGTTTAACCATGTTAAGTTTTCCTGTATCTTTTCCTTCCTGCTAGGAAAAGGAAGATGACAAATCAGACACTTCAAGCGTTCAGCAGCCGAAAAGCCCACAAGGTCTGAGTGACACAGGATATTCTTCTGACGGAATATCAAGTTCGCTTGGTGAAATTCCAAGTCTTATTCCCAGTGATGAAAAGGATTTGCTCAAGGGACTCAAAAAGGACTCCTTTTCACAAGAAAGCAGCCCATCCAGCCCCTCAGATTTGGCTAAGTTAGAAAGTATGGTCCTATCCATTTTGGAAGCTCAGGCAAGTACACTTGAAGAAAAGTCAGAAAAGAAAACAGAACCCCGTGAGGTTTCTCCTGAGCAGCCTAAGGACCAACAGAAAACTCAGAGTTTAGCCGAAATGCTGGAATCTACAGTTTCAGAGGAGCTTAAAGAGAGTCAAGAAGAAAAAGACACTGTTAAGAAAGAGAGCCAACAAGACATCCCTTCCAGAAAGGACCATGAAGAAAAGTCTGAATTTGTTGATGAGTTGGCTACAAGAAGGCAGCCTTATGATTCAATTGAAGACAGTAGCGAAAGTGAAAACTCACCTGTTCCACAAAGAAAACGGAGAACTAGTGTTGGTTCATCAAGCAGCGATGAATATAAACATGAAGATAGTCAAGGATCAGGTGAAGAGGAGGACTTCATTCGAAAGCAAATCATAGAAATGAGTGCTGATGAAGATGCTTCAGGTTCTGAAGATGATGAGTTCATTAGGAACCAGCTCAAAGAGATTAGTAGTAGTATTGAAAGCCAGAAGAAGGAAGAAACCAAAGGGAAGGGAAAAGGAACAGCAGGGAAACACAGGCGATTGACGCGAAAAAGTAGTTCAAGCTTTGATGATGATGCAGGGAGGCGCCATTCGTGGCATGATGAAGACGATGAGACCTTTGATGAAAGTCCTGAACTTAAATACAGAGAAACTAAAAGTCAGGAGAGTGAAGAACTTGTAGTTGCCGGAGGAGGAGGGCTACGTCGATTCAAAACGATTGAACTCAATAGCACTATCACAGATAAATATTCTGCAGAGACATCACAGAAAAAAACAGCTTTGTACTTTGATGAAGAGCCAGAATTAGAAATGGAAAGCTTGACAGACTCTCCGGAAGATCGGTCAAGGGGGGACGGATCTTCTAGTCTTCATGCCTCTAGCTTCACTCCTGGCACATCCCCTACATCAGTTTCGTCACTTGATGAGGACAGCGACAGTAGCCCGAGTCACAAAAAAGGAGAGAGCAAACAGCAACGCAAAGCTCGACACAGATCGCATGGCCCTCTTTTACCTACGATTGAAGATTCTTCAGAGGAAGAAGAATTGAGAGAGGAAGAAGAATTATTGAAGGAGCAAGAAAAGCAACGGGAATTAGAACAGCAGCAAAGGAAGAGTTCTAGTAAGAAATCAAAGAAAGACAAAGATGAACTTCGAGCTCAGAGAAGGAGGGAAAGACCAAAGACACCACCCAGTAATCTCTCTCCCATCGAAGATGCGTCTCCAACAGAAGAATTACGTCAGGCTGCAGAAATGGAGGAGCTCCGTCGATCTTCTTGTTCTGAATATTCACCTAGCATAGAGTCAGACCCAGAAGGCTTTGAAATAAGCCCAGAGAAGATAATCGAAGTACAAAAAGTTTATAAATTGCCCACAGCTGTGTCTTTATACTCACCGACAGATGAGCAATCTATTATGCAGAAAGAAGGTAGCCAAAAGGCATTAAAAAGCGCTGAGGAGATGTATGAAGAAATGATGCATAAAAGCCAGAAATATAAAGCTTTTCCAGCTGCAAGTGAACGAGACGAAATGTTTGAAAAAGAGCCTTTGTACGGTGGGATGTTAATAGAGGATTATATTTATGAATCTTTAGTAGAGGACACATACAATGGTTCCGTTGATGGCAGTCTGCTCACGAGGCAAGAAGAAGAAAATGGATTTTTACAGCAGAGAGGGAGAGAGCAAAAAATAAGACTTCCAGAACAGATTTATGAAGATCCCATGCAGAAAATTACAGACCTTCAGAAAGAGTTTTATGAGCTAGAAAGCTTACATGTTGTTTTGCCTCAAGAAGACATTGTTTCAAGCTCTTTTATCATCCCAGAAAGCCATGAGATTGTGGATCTGGGCAGTATGGTAACTTCTACCAGTGAAGAAAAGCAATTATTAGATGCTGATACTGCCTATGAAGAACTCATAAAAAGGCAACAGATGCAGTTAACACCTGGATCCAGTCCCACCCAGCCCCCCATCAGGGATGATATGACAGAGTCTACTGTGGACTTTGACAGGGTGCCTGATGCATCTTTGACATCAAGTGTTCTCTCAG
The DNA here is from genome assembly GCF_028021215.1 of Eschrichtius robustus. Lineage (NCBI taxonomy): Eukaryota > Metazoa > Chordata > Mammalia > Artiodactyla > Eschrichtiidae > Eschrichtius > Eschrichtius robustus. The sequence goes on along the minus strand of NC_090831.1, from coordinate 49,139,783 downwards.
GAGCATCTCTTACAGATTCGACTAGCAGTGCAACACTGTCCATCCCAGATGTTAAAATAACCCAACATTTTTCAACAGAAGAAATTGAGGATGAATATGTGACTGATTATACAAGAGAAATTCAAGAGATAATTGCTCATGAGTCACTGATTTTGACCTACTCTGAGCCTTCAGAAAGTGCTACATCTGCCCCACCCTCTGACACACCCTCTCTCACATCATCTGTTTCTTCAGTTTGTACCACAGATAGCTCCTCGCCCATTACTACCCTGGATAGCATAACCACAGTTTATACTGAGCCAGTGGACATTGTAACTAAATTTGAAGATTCTGAGGAAATTTCTTCATCAACATATTTCCCAGGCAGCATTATAGACTATCCAGAAGACATATCTTTAGATCGGACTACCATACCAGATGGTAGAACTAGTGCTGATCACATTGTGATTTCCTTATCTGATATGGAACCTTCTCTCATAGAATCTGTAGGAACTAAACTTGAGGAGCTAATTGCTGACACTATTTCTACTGACTTATCTGTATCTGAAAAAGACCCAGTGAAGAAAGCCAAGAAGGAAACAGGGGATGGAATTATTCTGGAAGTTTTGGAAGCTTACAGAGATACAAGGAAGGAGTCGGAGGCTGAACTAACAAAAATTAGCCCATCTGAAACTGTGTTTGATCAGACACCTTCTTCTCTAACAGCCATTCCAATGAAGGAGCGGATTTCAACTACATGCTTTTTATCTGAAGACGTTTTTGGTCAAGCAAAGCCTGCATCTCAGCTGCCATCTGGCCCTCCTTCTATTTCCTGTCTTCCAACCAAAGCTCGTCCATTCCTTCGAAGTTCTTCTTTGGACACATCAGCCCAACCTCCTCCCCCTCCTCCTCCTCCTCCCCCACCCCCTCCTCCCCCTCCACCCCCTCCTCCTCCCCCACCTCTTCCTCCACCAACCTCACCTAAACCAACTATTCATCCTAAAAAAAAGTTAACAGTTCCAGCTCCAGTGACTGCGACTACTGCAGCTACACCCCTAGTAGATTCTGTTACTACAGTAGAGACCACAGCTGCTCCAAGAAGTAATGGGTTACCTATAACAAAAATATGTACCACTGCACGTCCTCCTGTTCCACCTAAGCCATCTTCAGTTCCATCTGGACTTGTATTTACACATAGACCTGAGCCAAGCAAACCTCCAGTTGCCCCTAAACCAGCAATTCCTGAACCTCCAGTCACTACCGCAAAACCAACAGATACGCAGCCCAAACCAACAGGTCTGCCTATAACTTCAAATATGACATTAAATTTAGTGACTTCAGCAGATTATAAATTGCCTTCCCCTACCTCTCCGCTTTCCCCGCACTCTAACAAGTCCTCGCCAAGATTTTCCAAGTCCCTCATGGAAACTTATGTGGTTATCACATTGCCATCTGAACCTGGGACTCCAACAGATTCTTCAGGGAGTCAAGTTATTACCAGCTGGCCCTTGGGATCACCCCCCAAAGATCTGATTTCCATTGAGCCAGTATTTTCTGTAGTTCCTCCTATGACAGCTACAGAAATTTCAAGTTCTTCACAACAGAGCCTGTACATCTCAGGAGCTTTGGAGACATTTTCTGCTATCCCTGTCACAACACTATCTTCATTTCAAGAACCCCCAACCTCAGTTACACAGTTTCTCCCAGCTGAAGTTTCCAAGGCTGAGTTTTCAACAGCGAAAAGTACAGTCGCTAGTACTGGTCTCAGCAGTGTCTCTATATCCATTCCTCCAGAGCCTCTTGCTCTAGATCACCTCCATTTAGAGAAGCAACAGTATAAAGAAAAGGTCAAGTTGCAACTTGTTGGTGATGCTATTGATCTGCGTACAGTACCCAAAGTAGAAGTTAAAGTAACTGAAAAATGTATGGATCTTTCTGCTTCCATGATGGATGTGAAGAGGCAGACCACAATAAGTGAAATGTATGGGAGACAAATTAGTGCTGTCCAGCCCTCTATTATAAATCTCAGTGCAACTTCATCAGGAGTGACTCCAATATCCCTGATCACCGAGACAGTGACTGTAGTCACGTGCACAGCTACTGCAAGTTACACCACAGGCACAGAAAGCCTAGTGGGTCTAGAACATGCAACAGTAATGCCACTCCAGCTCACTACATCAAAGCATGTAGAGCCCCCATACAGGGTACCAAGTGGCCAGGCCTTTCCTACAGTTAGGGAGGAAGCACCAATAAACTTATCTTTAAGCACTTCTGTACACCCAATGACATCAGCTCTTACGAAACCCATTACTGCACCTCCTGTTGGTGTCACAAATGGATGGACTGATAGCACCACATCACAGGGCATCACTGATGGGGAAGTAGTGGATCTCAGTACCTCAAAGTCTCATAGAACTGTTGTAACAATGGATGAAGCTACTTCAAATGTGGTGACCAAAGTAATAGAAGATGATGAAAAACCTGTTGATCTGACTGCAGGAAGAAGAGCTGTGTGCTGTGATGTGGTTTATAAGTTACCTTTTGGAAGGAGCTGCATGGCACAGCAGCCTGCAACGACTCTTCCTGAGGATCGTTTTGGTTATAGGGATGATCACTATCAATATGATCGAGCGGGGCCATATGGTTATAGAGGGATTGGGGGAATGAAACCTTCCATGTCTGACACTAATTTAGCAGAAGCTGGACATTTTTTCTATAGAAGTAAGAATGCTTTTGATTATTCTGGAGGAACTGATGCAGCAGTAGATCTAACTTCAGGGAGAGTTACTACAGGTCAGTATGATGTAGCAACAGACCTTTCCTTGAAATATCATTATGGTGTTCCTCATCTCATTTCAGGATGACAATGTGGTCCCTTTTTCAATTTTGTTACCTTTCATCTTTCTTTGGATGTTTTGGCAACATATTTTGGAGTACATGTGCGCTTTTGTTTCTTCATTTTTTTTTTTTTGTTAATCTGTTCCACGCAAAGTCACCTGCATGTGCCTGCATGTTCAACATTGCTTTTATTCCGCACCTAGGTAGGTTAACCTGTGGATTTGCATGCAGTCCCGTTCATTATGTTCTTCAAGACTGAGTGGGCTTTCCAACCCCAAAAGCATCATTCGTTCTGGGAACTGGACTATAACTGTACCCTGTGTTTCAGGTGAGGTAATGGATTATTCAAGCAAGACTACAGGTCCCTATCCAGAAACACGACAAGTCATTTCGGGAGTTGGGATTAGTACTCCACAGTATTCCACAGCAAGAATGACTCCACCTCCAGGACCTCAGTATGGTGTGGGGAGTGTTTTGAGGTCATCTAATGGTGTTGTCTATTCTTCAGTAGCAACTCCAATTCCTTCCACATTTGCCATCACCACACAACCTGGCTCCATTTTCAGCAACACCATGAGGGATTTGTCTGGTGTGCACGCAGCTGTCGCTGTGACTTCATTATCCGCCCTGCACCAGAGCCAGCCAATGCCTAGATCATATTTCTTGACAACAGGTGCATCTGTAACGGACATTGCAGTGACTGGTGTTGATATCAATGCCAGTTTGCAAACTATCACTATGGAAACTCTGACAGCTGAGACGATGGACTCAGTTCCCACTTTAACCACAGCGTCTGAAGTATTTTCTGAAGTGGTGGGAGAGGAAAGTGCGCTTTTAATCGTCCCCGAAGAAGATAAGCAACAACAGCAACTGGACTTGGAGCGTGAGCTCTTGGAACTGGAGAAAATTAAGCAGCAGCGTTTTGCTGAGGAATTAGAGTGGGAACGGCAGGAAATTCAAAGGTTCCGAGAACAGGAAAAGCTCATGGTTCAAAAAAAGCTGGAGGAGCTGCAGTCAATGAAGCAGCATCTCCTGTATCAGCAAGAAGAGGAGCGGCAAGCCCAGTTCATGATGAGACAGGAGACTTTAGCGCAGCAGCAGTTGCAGCTGGAGCAGATCCAGCAGCTGCAGCAACAGCTTCACCAGCAGCTCGAGGAGCAAAAGATCCGCCAGATCTACCAGTATAACTATGACCCCTCTGGAACTGCTTCTCCACAAACCACTACAGAGCAGGCCATTCTGGAAGGTCAGTATGCTGCCCCAGAAGGTGGTCAGTTTTGGGCGACCGAAGATGCAACCACCACAGCCTCTGCCGTGGTGGCGATTGAAATACCACAAAGCCAAGGATGGTACACAGTTCAGTCGGATGGGGTTACTCAGTACATTGCCCCACCTGGCATCCTGAGTACTGTTTCAGAAATACCTCTGACAGACGTGGTTGTAAAAGAGGAGAAGCAACCCAAAAAGAGAAGTTCTGGAGCTAAAGTCCGTGGCCACTATGATGAGATGGGGGAAAATCTGGCAGATGATCCCCGCTGCTTTAAAAAGATAGTGGACAGTGGGGTACAAACTGACGATGAAGATGCAGTGGATCGGAGTTACGTGAGTAGGAGAAGGAGAACTAAAAAGAGTGTCGATACAAGCGTCCAAACGGATGATGAAGATCAGGATGAATGGGATATGCCTTCTAGATCAAGGAGAAAAGCTCGCGTAGGGAAATACGGTGACAGCACTACAGAGGCAGACAAGGCCAAACTCCTTTCCAAAGTCTCCAGTATAGCAGTTCAAACAGTAGCAGAGATATCTGTGCAAACTGAACCAGTCGGAACCATAAGAACGCCTTCGATACGGGCACGCGTGGATGCCAAGGTAGAAATAATTAAACACATTTCAGCGCCAGAAAAGACTTCCAAAGGGGGCAGTTTAGGATGTCAAACAGAAGCAGATTCAGACACACAAAGTCCTCAATATCTGGGTGCCACATCTCCACCCAAAGACAAGAAACGCCCAACACCTTTAGAGATCGGTTATTCATCTCACCTTCGGGCAGATTCCACATTACAGCTGGCTCCTTCCCCACCCAAATCTCCAAAAGTCCTTTATTCACCCATCTCACCACTTTCACCAGGCAAAGCCTTAGAATCAGCCTTTGTACCTTATGAGAAACCCCTCCCTGATGATGTAAGTCCACAGAAAGTACTGCACCCCGATATGGCTAAAGTTCCCCCAGCAAGTCCTAAGACAGCCAAGATGATGCAACGCTCCATGTCTGACCCCAAGCCTCTGAGTCCAACAGCAGACGAAAGTTCCAGGGCTCCTTTTCAGTATACCGAGGGCTACACGGTAAGAGTGCTTCTTTTCAGTTAGAAGACAATGGATGAGTTGATGTTAACTGTGTGGTTGCAGACTTTAGGAGGCAGTAAAGGCTCCTGGTGCCTAATTCTAAATTTCAGTGAGGACTATTTCATTAGAAATTTGGGGGAAAAGATAGAAAAGTATACATCCATGTAGAAACACCACAAAAAGACCATATTATGTGAGACAAAAATGAGAGAGAAGGTTATTATTTTATGATGTAATGAGATTGAAATTTTGTTCTAATCTTGAAATCTCCCAAGTGTCAACTGTAGACTGATTTTGGTGAGTACAATTAATATTCATATTCAAGTATGATGGAATAAGCATTGAACATAAATAGATAAGGCAAAGGATGACCAAACGTTTAAACCCGTGGATACTGGAATTCTTTAGTGGGAAGATCTGTGGAGATCATTTAATCAGTCTATTCTTCCTTCCTCCAGAATGTTAACCTTTGTTGCTCCAGAGAGAGCATTTCTAGAGCAGAAAGTGTAAAATAATCTTCATAGTTCATCCATGCTTATTTTGTTCCTGGAAACTTCCTTAATCTACCTCAGATAAGCCTTAGTCCTAGTTCTTACAGAGGAAAAATTAATTTTTATGTTCCTTTGAATAATAGAGTTTAATTATTTAAAAATATGCTTCAAAGGGAAAAGAACATATAGGTATGTTGGACACATTGGTGAAGATCTCTATAGCTGAAAATAAGAAATGTTAATAATCAGGTATAAAAGAAGGTGTATCCTACTTAAAGAAAACCTAATATATAATTCTTTAGAAGGTTATTGATAAACCGGATAGTTCTATTTAAAACTAGATTTATGTTCAGATTAAGAGTTCCCCTAATGCACTGGTTTCTGAACTCTAGATCTTCAAACCCCGAAGCGTCTAAATAGGTTTTTCTGAGATATCACTCTGTTGCCAGCAACCCATATACATTAAACATTGGCTGGGGGCTGAAAAATATGTCACTATATGTAACTGTAAGTCAATTTTTAGGTATATAGGCATATTGATAGTCATATTAATAAATTAAAAATTCTTACAAGTTTTCTAGTTTCGTGGGGGCATTTTGTTATTATGGACTTTCTCAAACAGTGTGTAACTGTCTTCATGTGGGGGACAGGTCATAACTGTTTTAAGTCAGGGAACCACTGGTGCACTGAGATTTCATTCAGTTTACAGAGATTTGTTTTAATGTATAACTGTTTCTAGAATTAAATATATTGCAAGAAATATTTTTAACTCGGCTATAATGTATAGGTATCTATTTTTACAGCTGTGTCCTATGAACTCATCTAAAGAGTTACTTGAAAATCTTTGAAAATACATTTTTAAACAGTATTTTAAAGTTATATTCAAGGCTTCTGTCATTAGAAAGAACAGGCTTTTCCACGTGGTGTATTCATCATTTACTTAACGTATGGCCCTATACCCTTAATTCAAATGAGCTCTGGGATAGAAGAGATTCAGGTGTCAATATTTTTTCCTCGCAGTATTCACTTTGGATTTAGAAGTACAAAATGAAAGATACAGTGGGTTGTATAAGTTTTATTATTGATTGTACCAGCGATACTGATTACCTGTCTAATCGTAAAAGAAGTTGAACAGAATTACCAAGTAATACTCTGAGCCTGAAAAATCCTAAGTGTATTGAGCCTTGGAGCACAATCCAGTAGTTCCTTTTTCTAATTGGTCACACTCAGTGCATACTTTAATATGGAATAATTGTATACAGACTCAAAACTACTGTTTTATTGCACACACAAGGTAGACCATTTTATATACAGGCAATGTTTTTAGCACTTAAGATACTCTGATTCTAAGACGTGAATTTTTAAATGTATTTCTTGGCAAATTTCTAAACACTCTTTGAGTGTTTTAAACTAAAACGAGTTTCTCAGTTATAAGCATGAATTACTAAATGTTAGTTGTACTGAAAAGAATAACCTAAGTGATATTCATAGTGTTGTGAGTTTAAGTTTAGCTCAGTAATTTCCATATCATTAGTTTTCTCACACCAATAAAATTGAAAAAAAAATTACACCATCCAGTTCGACATAGTAACACCTGTAATTCAGCATGAAAGATCAGTTTTATATTATATGAGATTCTATAGTAACTTCTCTTCCTGGAAGTTCCAGGAAATGTTTCAAAGAGGAAGTTCTGAAACAGGAAGGTGAGATCTCTGTTGGACCATGAAGAGAAAAATGGAGGTTATTCTAAATAGAGGAAACAGATGTGCAAAAATGGAGGTCATTCTAAATACAGAAAACAGATGTGCAAAGGTTCAGACTGGTGAACAGACATAAAGCAAGGAGAAGGAGGAAAGGGTTTACTATAAGTGAAACTGGAAAGATAAGGAAGGAATAGGTCCCAGGGGATCTGATTTGCTGACTGCAAGTTTGGATTGCTTCCCTCGGCTGTGGGGAGCTTAGACCAAGCCACCATCATTTTTTGTTTACCCTGTGCCCTAGCCCGTGGACCTCACCACGCTTGCCTTCCTTACAGTCTATTTTCTGAACTGCACCTAGGGTGATTTTCTGAAGTGTACATCAGATTTTGTCACACACTCTCCAGTAGATTCTCAACAGATTCATGAGAATACATTAGAAATTTCTTAACAAGGACCCATGTGATCCCGACTCACAACTTCATTGGTCACGCCTACGTTTACCCCCCTTCTCGCTCTGCTCCAACCACTGACCTTGCCTTTCTTTGGATGTGCCAACCTCATCCCCACCCAGGACCCCTGTTGGGATCTCTCTCTCCCCAGATCTTTGCCTGGCTCGCTCCTGTGTACAGGTTTCTGCTTAAATTTCACTTCCACAAAGAAACTCTCCTTACCTCACTCTCTAAATGTCTATCAGCATGAATCCCTGCACCCTCTAAATTTGTGTATATTACTTATTAATATATATTTAATCAAATATCATCTTCCTTATCCAGTAGATCATAGCTTCTACAAGATCAGGAAAATCTTACTTTGTTTGCCTCTGTAGTCCCAAGAGCCTAGAACAGCACCTGGCACAAAGCAGACCTTCAGTATTTATTGAATAAATTTATTAAAGGAAGGCTTATAAGCATAGAAGCAATGGGTTAAGACATGCATTAAAAGACTCTGGCTGCTTACCTTTTCATTGCCACAATCTAGACCCATCCTAGCAAGTCCTGTTGATAATCTAAACTGATACCTCCTTTGCTTAAAGTGTCAGTTCCACTTTGTTTATTTTTATATATTGGGCTGGCCAAAAAGTTCATCCGGGTTTTTCTGTAAGATGTTATGGAATAGATACTTGAAACAACTGAGCGCAAGTTAAATAGCATTTAGCTATTAGTCCAACCACCTTGCAGATGAGGAGCAAAGCCCAGAGTAGGCTAGTGCCTTTATCATGGTTCTTTAATAAACCAGTAACCTGGCCAGGGTTCAAATGTTAAACTTGGCACCTGACAGTTATTCTTTATTAGTCTCTTCTGAGGCTTATGGGACATTTTCTGATTCTTCTTGCTAATTCAGTACCATGCTTGTTGTCTTTTTATCTTGTCATTTCCTCTGCTCTCCCAAAAAATCCAATTTAAATCCCCATCAGGTTTATTCATTTTTTAACTTATTCTTGCTTACATTCACTCATTATCTCATTCATCCATTCATTGCTCTTTTCCAGACACTGTGGTAACATACAGGATGAGGCAGAGTTCATGCTTGACCTCCCACCACTGGGATCATTTTGTTCTTCTTGCCCAAGTATCGTATTTGTTTGCTAGGGCTCTCGTAACAAAGTACCGCAAACTAGGTAGCTTAAACCACAAAAATGTATTGTGACAGTTCTAGAGGCCAGAAGTCCAAAATCAAGGTGTGAGCAGAGTTGGTTCTTTCTGAGGGCTGTTGCAGGCCTCTCTCGTAGCTTCTGCTAGCCTCCGGCGTTCCTTGGCTTGTAGTTGGTGGTCTCCCTGTGTCTCTTTACATTGTCTTCCCTCTCTGTGTGTCTGTCTCTATGTCCAAAGTTCCCCTCTTTGTAAGGACACCCGTCCCATGGATTAGGTCAACACTGAAGACCTGTTTTAACTTGATTACCTGTAAAGATCCTGTGTCTGAGTAGTTTCACATTCTGAGGTACTAAGGATCAGGACTTCCAACAAACTTTTTTTTTTTTTTTTTAACCCATAACACACATGAAAGCACTATATTGCCCTTTTTGTTTGTTCATAGGCAAATGTAGACTGTTTTTATGGTTTGTTGCTTTGTGTGCATTTGGTCCTCTTTCCATACTCAGTTACTTTTTTCTTAGTAACTATCTCACAAGCTTTTTGGAGAGCTTTCATTATTACAAAGTTCTTCCATATGGGTAAAATCTCTCTTCCTGGAGTTTCCAAACATTTGTCTTAATTCTGCAGCTTTAAACATCAGAGATTTAAATTTATTCCATTCGTACTCTATAGGAATACAACTAGTTGAGATCCTTTAACTCTGATAGAGTTTTTCCATCATGGAACTGTGGTTACACCTTTGACACACAAATTTCAAGGCAGGAGTCTATATCATCTGGTTAGTCTTTCACTGACCCTTTGAGTTCATGCTTAGCCCTAAGATATCGCATAGATTTAATTGGTTAAATTAGCACTAATTAACATAAAATCATAAAATAATACAGAGTGGGCATAACTGGTGCAGGGAGTTATCTGAGATCATTTTATTGAGTTATGTAATATTCCCCCGTGTCTGTAAGAGGTGAGCTGTATCTCTTTTCTAGACCTTATCACTCTGGTATCAAAGTCACAGCCCCAAAGCCAAATTCTATTTTTGACAACTTTATATAACCAAACGCTTTTATCTTGTGGTCTGCTTCCTTTTACAAACAGAAAATTTTAACTCTGAGTAAAGATGGAGAAAAATTACCACCTTTTTACTTGAGTTCTTCTGATTGCTCCCCATGAAAATTCCCAAGAGATACAACTAAAGTAAATTTAGAATTTATTCCTTCCCATGGGGTTGAGCTTGCTACTTAGATACCACTTGAAAATAATGTATTGTCATCATGATTTAGAAAAAGCACAGAAAGAAATAAGCTTTGTAATGAAAAAATGGTATGCACATAGATTTTTTTCTAACTTTCATCAGTGGAATTCTTCAATTAAAATGTTTTATGGAAATCAAATAATTAAAAATGAGTGGACACTAGTGGAGAGTGATCAAATCATCTGTAATGATTGAATGAAAGTAACACAACCTTCCCATCACTAAGTCTGGCAATTGTAGATATCCAGTTAATTCCCTTTCCTCACAGGGGTACATTTGGCAGTTTCTGTATTTCCTCAGCAGAAATTTGCTGACTGTCATTAAAGAGCTTTACCTTATGGGTTAGTAGAAAAAATTTTCAAATCTCCTAGTAACTGTGTGCCTTTCATGGTCTATGAAATATATAATGGTGCTTCTCTAGAAATTTTAGATTCCTGTTCTTTATAACCATTTTAAAGTTATTCTTTTAGGTAATAAGGCCTTTATTGACTGACCAAATGAAAACCACCCACCTTTCTAACACTCTATCCTTATGCTCTTCTTGAATTTTCTCCATATCACATATTATTATCAAAAGTACTATGTCTCTTCCTTTATAATTTCATGTATTGTCTTTCTTCCCCAACCAGAACTTATGGGTGAGGATTTTTGTTAATTACATTCACTGCTATATCCCCAGTGCCCGGAACAATGCCTGGTTCACAGTAGGTTCTCTATAGCAATACATTAATTTGATGAATTAGTGAACCGACCGCTTTCTCCACTAAACTGCTTTTAATTTGGGGGTGATTCACCAATTCCTTGCTCCCACCTAAAACAAAAAATAGAAACAAAGCAAAACAAATAAATAAAATCTTATTCATTCTCCGTACTACACTTCTTGTGTAGTTCAGGGTTACAGTTTTTCCTTCTGCTTTCCCCTGTGTTTTTCTTCTTTTGCTGAACGGATGATAAACGCTTTCTCAAATTTATTTCAGTCCAGTATTTTTGTGTGTGTCTGTGGATTACCTCGAGCATCACACCTATGAAACTTTCATAAACCAGAGCACCAAAACATGTTCCTCAGGCTCTTTTTCTTTCTTTTACACAATGAAACTGTTTACATCATGACCCCAGATGATCACGAACGTCGAGAAAGGAGGTTAAACTCACTCTTTTTGCAAAGTATAACTTCCTTGTTCCCACTCCCCTCTGCCTGTAAAACTCATTTTGTACAGCTCTTCGGAGCTTCTTTCTATCTGCTAGATTGGATGCTGCCTGACTCAAGTGGATTTTTGCTCAAATAAATTGTTAAAATATTTAAAAAAAAAAAAAAAAAAAGGAGGTAATGTAGCATGTTCTCTACAAAATCAGGAGAGAATGTCATAGCCATTGGAAGAAATAGCAGTGTAAATTCAAAGGATTTGTTTGGAGCTAGATTTATCATTCCAAGATTTATCTGTCTTTAAAAAAAAAAGCAATGATTCTTTTTTTTCTATCAAAAGAAATAGCACTTTTTATCAATAATGATACATGCCACTTTTTTGCACTAAAATAAGCTACATTTAAAATGTTGTCACCTCTGTCTGGTCTTCAAATTACATAAACTGCCAAGTGTTAAAACTGTTTTTCCTGCCCTTAGACTTGTTGAACAATTTTAGAGCTCTTTTAGTAATAGACAAATTCCTTATTAAAATATTTTTGTTCTAGAGTTTAAGCCAGGATCCTATTGCAAAGCAGATGGTATTCATGAGCTGATTTTTACAAGAATGTGTTTTGCTTCACTGATTGCTGTTTTGATAGCTATTTTTAAGATTTTTAGAACCCTTTAATGTCTATTTCTGAGAGTAATTTCCATAACCTAAATTGAGAAATTTTATTTCTGTCAATTTTATTTCTGTCAGAATGTACAGATTTAAGAAATAATGACCGTGGTAACCAAGTGTGATTTGAAGAATAATAGTTTTTAGGGGTTGCTTTTCATTACTGTCTTTGGAAAGCAACATAAGAAACCAGTCCATTAAAACTGACTTTGATGAAATAAGCTGTTTTATAATGGTAGTATTTACATATATGAGAGAAAAAGTATTCATATATTAAAGACTGGCTTTCTAAATAGCTGAGGCCTCATTTTTTCCTATAGCTTTTACACCCTCTTCATTGCTAGTACACTTTTCTTATCATATTTCTTCTTTATGATTAAAATCTTGGATATTATTATTATATATTATTATAATATATTATAAAATAGGAAATAGTATGTTAAAGTGTTTTTCAAAATAAATGGCAGTAAAATAATAATTTATGGTAATTATTATTAGGGTCTGATAAAAATCAAAATGAATGTATACATGTAGACAAATGTCAGTGAAAACCGGAAATTTTTTAAATTGATCTCATCAATTTAGTGTTCAGTAGTTAACCTTTGCTATTTCATTGTAATCAGTATCTAAGGATTAATTTCAAAACAAACCTTTTCAGACTGAAGGGGAAAAAAATCAGATTATTTGTGTTATTTTTTCTTAACATCTACATTTCAAACTATGCCAATAAACATAATTATAAGAAACAGACGTATGTTCCTAATGTTCAGTGAAAGACCTTTGCTGAAAATGTAACGCTAAATATTAGGAAATACTAGTTTAACACAGGGGAGTTCTGAGTTAATAGAGCATTGATTATTACTGACCCAGTTTAAAAACACTGAGCATCATTTAGCAGTTATTAGCTTCCTAAGTATTTTATCATAATATTCTTAATTCAGTACACTACCTGTTTTGAACAGTTGTGCAGTTTAAAACTGACTCTACATAAAGCTACCTACGTATTCTCGAAAATACATCCCCTCCCAAGAAACAGACATGCACTTTTGTATATTTGTTTATGTTTTTTAGAATTACTACTTATTTAGGATTCTATAATCTGCCACATGTGCTATTACTGAAATAAACTAACAAGCAACTAAAATGATTGTGATATAAAAATTTGGAAAAGTTTTGAGGTATAATGTACATAGTGGCATCAAAATGTATTCCAATAGTTGCTTTACTTTTTCTTATCACTATGTTCAACATAAAAATACATGTTTGTAATAGACATATATGCCTATACATATACATCTATACATAAGCTAGTTAATACTTTTATAGCCTTATATAACTAATAAAATAGTTTCAAATTCAGTTGCTCGGTAGAGATCCAAACCATTTCTCTTCTGTAGGTTTTATATTTATTTTATTCCATATTTTAAAGATGAGAAATCTGAAGTCCAGGTCAGTGTTCTTTGCACCTCCATACCCACCCAACATTAATTCCATTTGTAGCAAATGAATTTCTTCTACTTAACAGGATTTTCTTTTTGGTCCTCTTCGGTATCTTGACTTATGCGTAGAGTTTGAATTAGGAAAGCACCAGAACAAGTATAGTGAGGTAAATTGAGCCTTAAATGAACTGGCTAAATAAACTGAGGTAACTTAGTCTAAAGCTTTAAACAACAAAGGGAATTTTTATCTATTTTTTTTCTCCTTAAGAACAGTTTGCTAGAGATTCAAATTAAAACAGTTGAGAAAAGAGATGGTTGAACACAATGTAAGAAATCTTTAAGCTAAATTATAGAACTGCTATCTCTATTTGTTTTTGGTTGAAAAAATTTTATAAGATGACAAATAAAAGCTTAACTTTGTGAAGAACAGTAAATAACCCCTATGAGGGAGTAAACAGTAACATTAGAAGAGTTGAAGCTAAAAGTGATTATACTCATCCTCTCTCCTCCTCCTTCCTCAAGTGAATGAAACAGATATATACGAAAATTGTTTGGGCTCACTGATAAACCATTTTAACTACATAAGTAAATCACTCTTAATAAGTTGGACCACATTTTAATTTCTGACCTGTTGGGTGGTATATTTTAACATGACAGGGACAAGACAAGTCTCCAGTGTTTTTTCTGATAAAACTCAGCCCTAAACACAGAGCTCAGTCTCCGGGCATAGAGGCTACTTTTATGGGTTAGTCATTTACTTTTTAGAAGGTCGAGCTGAAATCACTGTTTAAAGTACTAATTAGCACTAATTGTAGAGAGTTTCAGGATACTTCATGAAAGACCCGACATCATGACATTTCTCCTTTTGACATTAATAAATGTGCATGAATTTCTTCAGTGTGTCATAGGTATTAAAATGATAGTAATGTTTCTAATAAAACAATGTTATTGTGTTTAGAAAAAGCTTCTTTGCGGCGCTTTCAACCAGTTCTTCCATTTATGGCATGAGCTGATGCCTGTAAACGCTCACTCAAATGCACTGCAGTCAGTAAGCTCAGGTTTCATTAATTATCCATTTGGAAAATCATCTAATCACCCATCAAAGTACACCTCTGTTCTCATGTAACTGAATTTATAGAATTAAGAATTGAAAACTTGACCTCTTAAAATAACATTTAGAAAAAATATTGTTGTATCTACATAAGTCCATGTGTGAGCTTTATCATCTTAGAAGACCAAAAAAAAGATTTCTTGCCACTTAATTTAATTGCCGTCCTTTATCAGTTCTTAATAGCACTGTCTTCTAAAGAACCAGATGGTTCTCCAGTTTATATGGAAGAAGGACCATGGTCCTACTTGCCCAAGGAAATTTTGTTGTTTAATTTAACTTGGGGGAAGCTATTCATGTGATTTAGGTTTATGAAAAAGAACTATTTTTATTTAGTGCACACATGTAGGTCAAAGCAGCTCGGAAGTATTTTAATGTCATGTTCCACGGTTTTATAGGCCAGAGGATAATAAATCAATGAGAAAGGAACAAAAAACAATAATAGAGATTCCTGTGATTTTGTGGTTAGGCATTTCAAGAGTCTAAACATAAAATATCTTTATTATCTCAAGATAATTTAGTAAAGACTGTGCCACTATTAAAAGGTCATGATGTTTCTCATGGCTTTAGATAAGTAGTTATTGAATCATTCCTCAAATTGCTAATGATCTGAAGCGCTGGAAAACATATCACATAGTAATCAATCACCATTCTAACACTTCATGTACAAAACTGTAGCATAATTAGAGATTTACATTTTACAGCATTTGAAATACAATTATTTTTGTCCTGAATACAATTATTTTTGTTTTGATGAGAGATTGTCAATGAGATATTTTATGGAAGCGTTGGCATCAGTACAATCCCTCTTTGTGGATCAATAATTTGTTCTCAAAATGAAGTAAGTCACAGGCAGGCAATACTATAATATTCAGCATGCTGAAAAAAAAGCAGGTGGAAGAGATGTATCTTACTTTTTTAATATACATTTATGTTTTAGGATAAGTTTTCATGTTAATTCTTGGAAATTTTTATTAACTTTATGTTTCCACTTCAGATTGCTCGTATAAACCATTAACACATTTTCTGGTAAAGCGATGTAGTTGTTATCTTGTGGTAGCATGTTAGAACTGTAAATGGTTTTGCCCTTGAAGAAGGAATCAACGTTAGATAGTTCTTCATAGCATTCCGTCTCCTAGTCCAGCAGCACTATGTAAAAGTTAAATGGTATAGAAATGAGAAAATAGGAGGTATCTGTGTTTATTTTCCAGTGATCTGATCTGATTTTCTTAGGCTATCATGTTTTCATAGCCTGTAGGTTAGTCAGTGCTTTTAAATTACTTCTTTCTCTTTATACTCACTGGTTATCAAACCTTCTTCTTAGCTAAGAGCATAGAGGCAAAATATGTTTGCTGCCCCCATAAATTTTTGAAGTAATAACTACAAAAAGAGTGATTTTAAACATAGTAATAACTGGATGTTGGGAGATTAAAAGGAAAAGAAAAAGGAGGTCATCCGTACCTTTAAGCATTCTCTTTTTCTCTTAGGAAAATGATCAAGAAAACGTAATTTTGAATGAAGCAACACACCAGTGAAGAAATATATCTGTAGTCTTGCACAGAAATGTGTTTTTCTAATGAAAATGTAAAACCTAGAAATGACAAAGATGGATGGATGGGAGGGATAGAAGGTAGAAGGGAGGAGGGAGAAATACACATCCATATGTATAAAAAATGATCACCTTAAAAACTTCTAAGAGGGCTTTCTAAAATACCTTATACAGATTTTAGGAGAGAAGAAATTAATCTCTTTGGGCCATTCCAAAAAATAGAAGGCAGTATGTGTTGCGCAGACTGACATCTCTGATGCTTCTGTCCAGCGAGGTGGAAACTAGTTTTCTGCTTGGCTGCCAGCCCAAGAGCAATGACTTTCAGCAAGAAAACAAGACAAACTGGGACAAGAGGCACATTAAGGAAAAGCTTAAAGATGCCTGATGAAATATTGAGCGCCACTTTCACAATATTAATTGGAGAACATTTTTGCCTCTGCTACTAGACTTTGAAAAATAACTTGTGTGTGACTTTTAAATATGTTCTATTACTTTGTTTTTATTTTCTGACTAATAACGTCTTGTGATTCAGTTTCTCACTTTTTTCTTGCTACTAGAATATTACAACAATTAAAGAACTACTTTAAAAAAACAATTTTCAAGTACATTCACAAATGGTAAATTCTCTCCCATAGCTGTAGAGACTCAAGACTGTTTATTGATAAAGGTGTTTATATTTTTTCAGTGATTCGGTGATATTTTCATAACAATGATAATACTGCTTATTTGGAGTTTGATTCGTGGAAATAGTTATTAAATTGTTCCACAGGACTCTAGTTGAAGAAATTTGATGGCTTTATTTGGTGTGTGCCAGGCACTGTGCCTTATTGCAATGCCTAGTGGATTCTAGATGTTTTATCAGTTTTCAAAGTATATTTCCATGAGTGGTATCATTTAGAATTTCATTTTCACAGGTCACTCCTCCGTTGTCTTTCATTTTTCTTGTATATCTTAAAGCAATAGAAATTACTGAGCCCTTACACTCAACATATGGAATGTTTTAGCTGTGTGTAGGGGTAAAGGTGGAATGGTGGTAAATAATGGGTCTATTTTGGGAACACATTATTATTTATTTATTTATTTATGTTTTTAAACACTTGACCCAGTTCGTGATGCAGGTCTAGCTTCTTTTTTTTTTTTTTTTTTATTATTTATTTTTGGCTGTGTTGGGTCTTCGTTTCTGTGCGAGGGCTTTCTCTAGTTGCGGCAAGCGGGGGCCGCTCTTCATCGCGGTGCGCGGGCCTCTCACTATCGCGGCCTCTCTTGTTGCGGAGCACAGGCTCCGGACGCGCAGGCTCAGTAGTTGTGGCTCACGGGCCCAGTTGCTCCGCGGCACGTGGGATCTTCCCAGACCAGGGCTCGAACCCGTGTCCCCTGCATTAGCAGGCAGATTCCCAACCACTGCGCCACCAGGGAAGCCCCAAGGGAACACATTATTAATGATACAATGTATAGGATAGAATGCTGAATATTTTTATATTCAACTGCTATTTTGTCTCAAAACTGGAAACTGTAGATATTGGGGTAGGGAGACCCCTCAAAGGTGAATTAATGCTTTCATTGACATTTCAGAGAGTGAAACTGCTTCTAGTCCTTTTTCAAGGAAGGACGTGTAGTCATATCTTCCAGCTTGCAGCCTTGTGTTTATCTTACAGCTTCATCTTCATCCTCCATCCTAACTTTCCAAAGTTAAAGGAGTATGCTAACCAATGTTCATATATTTTAAAGAGCTGTCTTGTTTGAAGGGGAAAATATCCTAGACATTTCATCTACCTGCCTAATACTAAGAGCCACAGATCGTTATAGACAGATAATGTTTATACGCTAAGAAGAAGGAACGACCAGGTACAGGGCAGAAGTAAAAATACCAGAGAGCACATAGTATGTATGAGTAGTATTCTTCTTACCAAGACAAAGACTTACTCTCATATTCAAAGTAAATGCAGGCCCTGAATGAGGAGAACTCCCAATAAGGTGAGACAGATGACTCTGAGAGCATTTTCTGTCCTCCAGTTCTGTATTCATACTGCACAATTGAAGGGCAGGGACCGTGTCTTACTCGTAATCTCAGTAGTCAGTACAGTAAACAATAAGCATGTTCTTAGATTTTTTCACTGAGCTATCAGATAGGTGTTTTTGGTTTTTATGGTTACTGTTTCAATTCTTTTTTCTTAAATTATTTTTAAGATGGCAAGGATTTCTCCATTTTAAAATTGAGGTTAGCTATCCAATCGATCTCCCTTAGTGATTCTGGTAATTAATTTCTCAAACTAAATACCTGTATTTCCTCCTAAGTTTGTAATCCCTTTTAAATTACACCATTGATCCTTCTTTTGAACTCAGAGTAAAAAGCAACTTTTAACAAAGATCTAGCATTTACATAATTTTTCAATCAGACTGGCAATTCATTATCCTCTGATTTTTCCTTAGTTATTGCAGCTGTGGAAAATTTCCCAAGATTTTTATGAGGTTAAGCTAGAAAGATTAATCTTCTGCACTGAAGAGACATTCTTATAGTTTTAGGCATCTGTTTTTTTCTTCCTGTTCTCTAATAAAACTGTGTTTTTTAAAACTTGGTTGAATATCTTCTGCATATTAGTTCATGTTAATCCAAAAGGTGAGAATTATCCTATCAAATACAGGGATTAATTTTAGGATCATAAAACAAATCTATAACAAGACAAAATAATCTAATATATTTTATTAATTTGCTCAGATTGTTACCATAGCCTGTAATATCGCTTTTTCTTCCACCCTTTATCCCAAGAGCTCTCTTTTTCAAGACATCATCGATGTCCCTGTCTTGTCCATTCAGACTAAGGCACTGTGACATACAAATACTAGCAGTCTTCATCAGTACGTAAGCTAAATGACAGTAGATCAGTGATCTCTTTCTGAAGACATCATCTTGTATATCCTCCGACATCAGTTGTTTTCAACCAGTGACTGTTTTGCCTCCCTCTCCCCGTAGAGATATTTGACAGTGCATAGTGGAATTTTTGATTGACAGGACTGGGGTAGGATATGCTGATGGTATCTGGTGGGTAGAGGCCAGAGTTTCCACTAAACATCCTACAATGCACAAAACAGCCATCCCAACCCCGACATAGAACCATCTGGAAAAAATGTCAATAGTGCCAAGGTTAAGAAACATTAATTAGTTACTTAAATTGATGCTGGACCATGAATAGTCATAGTCTGCATGCAGATCCCTGGCAAATTATATGAACACTTTCCATTCTTAAGTCCAAAACTTTGTTGGCGACTGTGTCAAGGGACAATGTAAAATGTTTTGCTGAAGCCCTGCGAGATTGTAGTTTCTGTTTCTATGTTATCTGTGTGGACTGCCACATTATCACTGAAGGAAACTAAATTGGGCTGTCACAGTTTTCTCTTTGATGAAGCCACAGTGCTTGCTACCCAGTGCACTGCATTGCAGGTCATTGCCAATGATTGCACATTTACAGTTTGATGGTTTGTCCTGGTACTTCACATGGTATTGGAGTTAATTTGACCACTATGTAACAACCTGGGTTGCCTTTTCCATCTGTAAAAAAAAATAAAGAAAGAAAGAAAGAAAAGGAAAATGAATGAGTGGAGATTTTAATATAGATAGATTTCAAGGGCTTTATATAGTATATATATAATACATATGTAATTATATATAACATATATAGTATATATTTTACGTATAAATTATATATATGTAATATATTTTACATTTAAATTTTATTATTTGCTTCTCTATTTTTCCTCTTCCTGTTTGCATAGAACCCCTCTCTGTATGTGTTTCCATCTCACAGGTATTAATGCATCACCAGGCTGAAGTTAAACCAGATAATCCTGGGTGTTTCTATGAAATTTACATTTTATACTATTCCCTCCACATAGAAAGTATTCTCCTGTTTAAGTCCAGTCCCTTCTTCAATACCCAGGCTTTCTGCTATGTCTTAATCCATTTTTCCTTGCCCGAGGTGAAAGTAAATCCTTCTTATTCTGGGTCCCAATACACTCTTTATATACTCCTCTAATTCACCTTCTGACTTTTTATATAGATGATCTTTAAGAGGTTATGTTTTCTCTAGAAAATTATATGATATTTGTCTGTATCAAAGTATCTTATTTATCTATAAATCTATGTGGAATTATACTGTTTGGAAGTGAATCTACATTTCTCATTATCTAAAAGTACAGGGACTTCATAAAAATCATTCCTGCTTAACTGAAAGAACAAACTTAAAAATTGAAGATATTATCATGACGAACATTGATTTCCAGTAGCAGGTATAGCTTTCTGTATTTATAAAATGAAAAATACATTCCAAAGTCTCTCTAGTGATACAGTGATTTAGAAGGGTATCTCTGATACTGACATAAGAGCTATTTAGCAAAAGGCTGAGGTAGTTTCTTCATACAACATCCTAAAAAATATTCCTGATTCATGAGTTTTTTGAGAATAAGGTTTGTGTTCATTCTATCTCTTACCTCTTAGCTCTGTGCCTTTATTATCTAGAAAAATGCATTTTAGAATTATACTAAGCAAACTCCTGGAATAAATAAATAAATTGAATTTTGCCATATTTATTATATATAGCAGTCGATGAATAATTTTGGTCTAGCATCTATTTTTGCTTGTTCAACTTTTCTC
Source organism: Eschrichtius robustus (assembly GCF_028021215.1). Taxonomy (NCBI): domain Eukaryota; kingdom Metazoa; phylum Chordata; class Mammalia; order Artiodactyla; family Eschrichtiidae; genus Eschrichtius; species Eschrichtius robustus. Next base: position 49,119,045 of record NC_090831.1, on the reverse strand, counting down.
ATTCTTAGATTGAGCTTAGATTATTTTAACAGTGGGATAATGCACATATGTATATTTAAAGTCCTCAGGATAGTGTATCCATATACCTTAGCTATTGTTATTTTTATTAATAACCCTGACACCTCAGAACAAGGAAAAATTTATTTCCTTTACCATATAAGATGCGTGGTATAACTGGATGCCCCCAAGGAGAATGTTGTTTAAAATAACTTTGGACAGCAAAACTTCTGCTGGAGCTTGTTTGCTTTTTAACACTGTTACCTCCTGGGTATTGCAGTTGAAATTAGATTTTCTTCCAGTCTTCCTCAACCTCCATTCTATTCTTAGGACTTTCTGTTCTTTTCCCTTGGTCTGTTATTTGCACAGCTATTTTAAAATATTTTACAGTTACTTAGTACAATTATTTTTCAGATTAAGAGCACCAGATCTGTCTGAAAACTTTTACCAAGCTAGTCATCAAGGAAAGAAAATCTTATTAAACACCAAGATTTTTCTAGATTGTTGTTGTTGTCTCTAATCATGGCCTCCAACTGCATCGCCTTTAATCGTGATAAACTTTCTTTTATACATCTCTTGATCTTTTCTAAGCAATTATATTGTTTTGTTTCGATTCTCTGTTTTGGGGTTCTCTACTCTTATTTTACATTATATTGTTTAGATTAGAGTTAAATAGTCAGTTTAGAAGTTATTTATTGTCTCAGAAGGCTGTTCTTTTTAAATTATAAGTTGGCAATGCATCACTTTAAGTTCTCTACTATATTTCTGTCTGTCCTCTGGATTATAACTAATCTAGATTCTTGTTTTAACTGATTTACTCCTTAGCCAAACCAATAATATAACAATAAATATTGACCTCCTCTACATATAGGAAAACTGAGGCCCAGGGAGTTTAAGCAACTTGCTAAAGGTCTCACAGCTGGTAAAGGCAGAGCCAGGATTGAAACTCTAAGTCTGGCCTGAGACACTAAGCTTTCAATCAGTGTTACACTTCCTGTCATTTGGGAAGAATATGGTTGAGACCTTGATGAGTCTCCAACTTTGTTATCAAGAAAGAACAGCAAACCTATTTCGATTTGTGGAGACTGAGTAGTTAGCTAGACTAACTCAGTAAGTATCTAGCTTCTACCAACCAACTTCGTCACTTGTTTCCATGACTCACATCCGTGGCACACAAAATATTAATAAACATAAGTCATGGATCATTAAATATTTGCAACCCTGAAAGATAATTAGAAATCCCTAATACCTGGAAAGATTCTTTAACCTAGGATTTTATAAAACTGCAAAAAAATGAGCATGACTAAGCACACTCCCTCAAGTGAGAACTATAAACTGTTAAACATAAAGTTAAGAGAAATTGCATAAATGTATGAGCAATAAATAGTAAGAACTACTATCAGTTTCCAGTTCATTATAACCATTACTCTTAATACTATAGTCATTTTTACAGTTCCTCGTAGTTTTATCTTTCTTGTGTTTTCGTATCTTTCCTCTCATTCCACACAGTGAATTCTCGGAAATTCACTTCTTGATTCAGAATTTTTAAAAATAGTAACACACCAAAAAATCACAAGTTCTTATTTTACCCTTTCATTTCTTCATTCTTTCATTCAACAAATATATGCACCCATTTAATGGATGCCTTCAGTTTTTTTTTTTTTAATTAATTTTCAAAATGTGTGCGTCCACCCCAGAAATTTCTTTCATTCTCTCTATTTACTCCATTCCACTGTTACCGTCTCTGTTCTGTGTGCTTTCTCTCTGCGTCAGCTTTTAGTGTTACATTAATTCATGTGCATTTTTGACCTCCTTTGGTAGGGAGGAGAATTCTTACTTTCAAAGTAAGACTTTTCAAATGTCTTCATATTATGCAATGCCATTACATTTTCAGAGTAATGCACTTAAACACTCTTTCTCAAACAATCTCACAACCACCATCATGTAGTACACATGAACATCTTAAATTTGAAAACTCTTAATGCATATACCAAATCTACCAAATGCTAGTCTAGGAAAAGAAACAGTCATTAATTTCAGCCTCCTGTTGAGCTCCATTATATTCAGAGAACTGAAAAGATTATTGTGAAAAACTTTTAATAAATAGAAGACATATATGTTAGTATTTTGGAAAATTATTAAGTAGTTGTAAGATTTCAATTTTAATTTTATTACTATTTTATTATGGTCACTTGATATTAAAAAGCATAACATGTACATTCATTTATTCAAAAAAAACAGTTTTTTAAAATATTTGGAATATGAATTTGCCAAATTCCACAGTTTTCTGTAGAAATAAGGGGATTTTACAAGGAAATAATACTTAGTGACTGCCTACAATGTGTACTAAATATTTTACACAGAGGTCTCATTTGCTCTTCATAACAACCCTATGACTTGATTGTGAGTATTAAATACAATGAAAATAATTGAGGGTGAGAGAGAATAAATCACATGCCAAACAGCTGCCTTTGTCGTTCCAATTCCCCATATTCCTTGAGATTTCTCTGTGAGGATGAATAAGCTACGATTTCAAAATCACTCTGCCATATTTTACAAGCTCACAACATTTATTCATTGTGAATTTGCATTCAGATATTTAAAATTTCAGAAATACACATAAACCTCAATTGATCTTTAGGATATTGCTTCTGATTATAATTTCTATTAAACAATTAGGTCGATAAATGGAGCAGAAAAATAACAGAAAACAGATAAAAAACACCAAGGTAACAAATTTGGGAGTAGTAAAAAGGCAATAAAAGTACAAGGTCTTGGACAAATATGATATAATTAATTAGACATAATTCCCATATACTTTTTGTTATTTTGTGGTCCTTGATTTTTGGTGATTGGGAAAAAGGGAAGAATTAAGGTCTTTGTATTATTAGTAAGAAGAAAAAAGTAAAGAATATGCAACTAGAAGGCAGAAGGCCTGAGATCTAGTTGTGAATATGCTGCTACATGGTTGGGTAACTGAGTATATCAGCTTAGTCAAAATGATAGTCAAAATGATCTCTCATGTCTTCTGATATTCTAAAATTGCATGATTCTCAAGACCAGTGATTCTTAGAATGCAAGTTTATGACAAATTAACCAAATAAAATTGAAAATATCTGACAAATCACTGATAAACTTTATCTGATTTTTTTTTAAGATTTTAATGAGTTTTTGAATCGTTTATAGTCACTTCCTTTTGCTTCATGTAGAAGTTACTAAAGCATTAAGAAGAAGCTGAAATTACTAAAGAATAATAGCATTGAAAGAAAATAGAAAACTCAAATAGTCAGAAAAATATTGAAAGATTAAATAGGAAATTGGTTCAGATAACTCTTGGGGAAAAAAAGACAGTAGCGAATGAGAGGATTTCATTTCAAAACATTTCATGATTGGAATAGGAATGATAGTCACTTCAGGGGGTGAAAGTAGGAATGGGAAGATAGAAGCAAACAATTGAACAGGACAATGAACATCTTCAACAAATATAACTTAAACTTTAGATAGTTAACGCAAATACTCTGGGCATACCTTCAGTAAGTAATATTATGTATATTAAATAGGGTGGAAAATGAGTGTTTAAGAGTTCTCCTAAGAGTCTAACTAAAATATAATCCTGCCTAGCAGTGTACTCTGTGCTCGATTTCAGAACTCAATTCTAATGTTACAAAGTTGTAATAATAAATAATCAATTTACCAAGAAGAGGAAAATTATTTTTCAGTTAACTGCATTTGTGACTAATACTTGAAAGTATGTGTAGAATTTTTATTTTATTATGTGCTCATAGCTAAAACATATATGAACTCACTTTTATTTAAATGTAAATTATGGTTTTTTTGACCTTTTACTTTTTTTCCTTGATGATAAAGTACTGTATTTTGTTTACTTAATTACAGACAAAAGGTTCTCAAACCATGACACCCTCTGGCACTCAGAAAAAAGTGAAGAGAACTCTGCCAAACCCACCTCCCGAGGAGACCTCCACAGGAACTCAGTCAACATACAGCACAGTGGGCACAGTTTCCAGGAGAAGGATCTGCAGAACCAACACGATGGCACGAGCCAAGATTCTCCAGGATATAGACAGAGAGCTCGATCTTGTGGAGAGGGAATCTGCAAAGCTTAGAAAAAAACAAGCAGAACTTGATGAGGAAGAGAAGGAGATTGATGCCAAGTTACGGTACCTGGAAATGGGGATTAACAGGAGAAAAGAGGCATTGTTAAAGGAGAGAGAAAAGAGGGAGAGAGCCTACCTCCAGGGGGTAGCTGAGGATCGTGATTACATGTCTGACAGTGAGGTCAGCAGCACCAGACCAACCCGGATCGAAAGTCAGCATGGCATAGAGCGACCGAGAACTGCTCCCCAAACTGAGTTCAGCCAGTTTATACCACCACAAACCCAAACAGAATCTCAGCTAGTTCCTCCTACAAGTCCTTACACCCAATACCAATACTCTTCCCCTGCACTTCCTACCCAAGCACCCACCCCATACACCCAACAATCCCACTTTGAGCAACAGACTCTGTACCATCAGGAAGTTTCACCTTATCAGACTCAGCCAACCTTCCAAGCTGTGGCAACGATGTCCTTCACACCTCAAGCTCAACCTACACCAACACCACAACCTGCTTATCAGTTACCATCACAGATGATGGTGATACAACAAAAGCCCCGGCAAACTGCACTATATCTGGAGCCCAAGATAACTTCAAACTATGAGGTGATTCGCAACCAACCCCTGATGATAGCACCTGTTTCTACTGATAATACATATGCTGTTTCCCACCTTGGTAGTAAGTACAACAGCTTAGACTTGAGAATAGGATTGGAGGAAAGAAGTAGCATGGCAAGCAGCCCAATATCAAGCATATCTGCAGATTCTTTCTATGCAGATATTGACCATCATACTCCACGAAATTATGTCTTAATTGATGACATTGGAGAGATTACCAAAGGAACAGCCGCTTTAAGCACTGCGTTTAGCCTTCATGAAAAAGATCTGTCAAAAACAGACCGTCTCCTTCGAACCACTGAGACACGTAGGTCTCAAGAAGTGACAGATTTCCTAGCACCTCTGCAGACTTCTTCCAGATTGCATAGTTATGTGAAAGCAGAGGAAGACCCAGTGGAGGATCCTTATGAGTTAAAGCTTCTGAAACATCAGATTAAACAGGAATTCCGTAGAGGGGCAGAGAGCTTAGATCACCTCGCTGGTCTTTCCCATTATTACCATGCCGATACTAGCTATAGACATTTTCCAAAATCTGAAAAGTATAGCATTAGTAGACTCACACTTGAAAAACAAGCAGCAAAACAACTGCCAGCAGCCATACTTTATCAAAAGCAGTCAAAGCATAAGAAATCACTAATTGACCCTAAAATGTCCAAATTTTCACCTATTCAAGAAAGTAGAGACCTTGAACCAGATTATTCGAGCTATATGACTTCTAGCAGTTCATCTATTGGTGGCATTTCTTCCAGGGCAAGGCTTCTTCAAGATGATATCACTTTTGGCCTCAGAAAAAATATTACAGACCAACACAAATTTTTGGGATCATCTCTTGGCACAGGGCTGGGCACATTAGGAAATACCATACGGTCCGCTCTGCAGGATGAAGCAGATAAGCCATACAGCAGTGGCAGCAGGTCCAGACCTTCTTCCAGACCTTCCTCTGTCTATGGGCTTGATTTATCAATTAAAAGAGATTCTTCCAGCTCTTCTCTAAGACTGAAAACTCAAGAGGCGGAAGCTCTAGATGTTTCCTTTAGTCATGCATCACCCTCTGGCAGAACTAAGCCTACCAGTTTGCCGATTAGCCAGAGTAGAGGAAGAATACCAATTGTGGCCCAGAATTCTGAGGAGGAAAGTCCACTCAGTCCTGTTGGCCAGCCAATGGGAATGGCCAGGGCTGCAGCTGGACCCCTGCCACCAATTTCTGCAGACACCAGGGATCAGTTTGGATCAAGTCACTCATTGCCTGAAGTTCAACAACACATGAGAGAAGAATCACGGACTCGAGGCTACGATCGTGACATAGCTTTCATCATGGATGACTTCCAACATGCCATGTCAGACAGTGAAGGTAAATTGGGCCTCACGCTACCTTGTTACTCTCAAAACTCAAACTCTTGTGTTTCTGCATGTTTAATTTTCCTTCTCCAAGGACGTATTCTACTTTTCTTGGTGCGTCTTTTGCATGTTTACTTCAATTTTATTTCTTGTAAATGGAAATTTTATCTTGTGTATAGATTTCGTAGCATGCTCTTCTTTATTTCTTTTTAGTTTATTCTTTTACTGTTGTTTCTTGGTTGTTTGCTTGATTTGTTTGGTGTCCACTTTTCCAAAACCATTACCAAATAATTGTGTCAATAAAATATGGTCATCCTTTAAATCTATAGTTGGAAATATTTTCATTGTATGTTTCTTTTATTTTTTTAAAAGGCATTTTTAAAGTTATTAGTTTCTTTCAGTTTGTGAAATGATTAAGGTTTTGAGCCATTAAGTACTATTCTGCTAGACTCTGTAATAGAAAATTATTTATGTCATTTTGTGAGATCAGTGTTCATTAATTCAGAGAATGTTCTCTTTTTGAGAACTTTCAAATAAGTCCCTGATGTTAACATAATGTAGAGTTTTATAATTCTACTTAAATAAAAGGTTTGTATTTTAATCTCTTTCACTATGAATGTCATAATTGACAAGTTTGTACATTTTGCATTACATACTAGAAAGCTTAGTACTAAATATGGTTTTGACAATAAATAACAGTATTATCCACATGCTTGTGAATATGTATGAAGCATTGTTTAGATTTTAAAATTGGAAATTTGTACACTGCTTTTGTGAATTTAGCTATTTGAGCTGAAGCCTTCCTTGTGTGTTCAGTTAGCCTTTTCCATGGCTTTGCTTTTTGCATTATTCCTTTTTTTTTTGCCCTAAATTGTCATTACTAGTTTTTCATATTGAACAAGAGATTTATGGCAAGTACATACTTAACTAAAAACTGGTTTATGGTAATTTGCTTTGTTTAGTTATATAGAACCATAAGAATTTTAGAAAATGACCTAGACCAAGTCTAAATTTGAAGACAAGGTTGGACAGGTACAGAGATGTGAAGTCTTGCCCATGCCAAGAGGACTCATGACACTTGGTTCTTTTTTTTTTTTCCCCCTCCGTGGTATACATTTGAATGTAGGTGTGGTTTGAGTCCTAAAAATAAAATATTTCTCATCAAATAAAAATGTATTACTTCATGGCTTTAGAGATTGCAGAGCACTAAGTTAATATGAACATCTCTTATTTTAAGTCTAACATTTTCCCTGAGGACTTACAGGAAAATATGTTTTCACGAAAAGGATTTTCTTTCTTCTGTATCTAGACACGAATATGATTTTAGAAGTTCAAATGTAGGTTTGATCAGGACTAAGGTAATCACTGGATCTGAAGGAGAGACTGCTTTTTCTAGTGAAATCCCAAAAGACTAGTCCCTTCCTGATTTGTTTTATTCTCTACAGGCTATTGGATTGACCATTTTTTATTGATAACCAGCCAATTAAATAAAACACTCTGTGTGGTTTTTTTTATTTAGCCGATTGTTTGAATCAATCTACATAGTTAAGTAAGTTATATAATGCAGAAACATTTTTTTTCTTTTTGCACAATCCACATTTTACACACATTATATATGTATATAAATATATATATGAAGTGACTGCTGCAGAAGAATAAAAAGGCTCTTCAATAATTGTCTCTGTAAAATAGCAAAGTAAAAGAAAAACTAACAGGTCAATCACATAACTAAACACCTAAAATCTGTGTGTGCATGATGAACATATACCTGGAGAGAATTTGACAAATTGATTTATTCATCACAGATGTTTTGCCAACATGGTTCCAGACATACAGATGTTTCTAGATATTCCAAAATACGGCAGTCATTTACGTACAACCATGTAAAAATAACCAAATTTTTATTTCTCATTTATATGTTTGGATGATGTGTACTCATAGTCATCAAAGACTATGAAAACTTGTTTTGATAAAATATCAAGACACATCAAAAAATACTTATCAAATACAATTTGGTAAGTATTTGGAAATATCATCAGCTTAAAAAAAAGCATGTTAATCTCCAGAAAATTATTTAAACTAATTTGGATGAGACATCATGCAGCATACAAAATTATGAAATATGTAACGATGGCACCAGAGAAGTAAACAATTAAAATGAAATTTACACAAAATCAAATTGAGTTAAAATGTATTTTTAAATTAAGCAGACAAGAAATTTAGTCATAAAAATCATGTTGATATAGAATTATACAAAGGAAAACTATAACAAACTGAATTACATATGTGATATTATGTGTGTGAATTGTGATTATCTTTAAAAGATGTATGTTTTAAAATGTTATCTATTTTCTTTGTGTTTGTCTCTCATAAGCATATCACTTTTCTTCTGGTGAACAGTGGTCTGCTTTTCTTTTGAAATCTTGGATTCCTTGGGTAATTAAGAAAAAAAGTAGAAAGTGTTTGAATGATACTAAAACAACTTTGAAAAGTATAACATTCCAACAGGCTATTTAGTATCATGTAAACAAAGCAAATTTATCTGAACTCAAACTCTAGGTTATAGCCAACAGGATGTTTTTCAGATGTATTCTATATAACTCCAATTAATTTTGAAATATCTCATTTGAGGTATAAGCTAGGTAGGCATAATTTATGTTGCATACTATTTATGACCACCAGCTTGAAGTCTACACCTTAATATCCATTCCTGGTTAAGAGAAAAACTAAACTAGAAACAGTCAAGTTGTATTTCTACAACTGCAAATATTTTGTTGAAAACATTCTTTCAAAATATACTCCATGTTAAAAAAAAAAAAAAAAAAAGCATCGGTATATACGGTCTTTTAAAAAAAATTCCAATGAAAATTTCATACGGAATAGAAGTAAGCTGTTCGTATAACTATTGTTACAGTCAATAATGTGAATAATGCTAGACCCCAAAATAGCTTTCTTGCATTTTACATTTAAGAAAAGAAAATATCAATGGCTTAAAACGAGGGGATGTTCATCTCCAGCAAAACTATTTAATTTGGAAAATATTATTATAAAATTTAGTTTTTAAAGTTCGGATCTACCATAGCAGATCAGACAATTGCAGTTATAAACAATTAGCATTTATGTCCAACTTGCTGTAAATGATGAAGACAGAATCCAACATAAGAACAGATTTATTTAATCTGGTTTTTCTTCGTTGATCTACAAATTCCTATGCAAAGCATGCTAGCCATCCTAACTTGGTTACGTATAGAGTCATTATAAGACATAACAGACAATCAAAGTATGTCATCAGAATCGGAAATAAATTGACAAAATTTATATCAGGTTGAGATTCTGCCTTATCTGTATAGACACAACCAAGGAAACATTTTAAAGGATTGTTATTTTAAATGCATTAAGCAAAGTTGTATATTCAAGTGAAATCATGTAGTGCATTATCCAAGATAGTCATTTATTAAAATCAGTATAGACTATTTTTTTATGAGAAATATGTAATAAAGATATACAAAAATTAATATAAAATGATTAGTATGTTTGTTGATAATCTAATAAGTTTTAGAGACTGATGATTAAATAATGGATTTTCTATTTACTTATCAAGTTTATATTAAATATTTCTTTCATAAATTTAGTCACTTGGTGTCAAATTAAAACTATGAAAAACTATAATAAATATTGAGTAGATTGTGAGAAAAGATTGTGTAACTATTAATGAGATTCAAGGGACAAATTAATATTTATTTTAACATGTGCTTATCATAATTAGGATATTTAGCTTTCTTTAGTTGATGACTAATTTTCCTATGTTTCATTCATTTCCTGAATATTTAATGAATATTATGGCATTTGCAAGGCATTGTTTTTAGTATTGAGGGAGGAAAAAAAAAAACAAAACAACAAAAGAAGACGTGAGCCTTACCCTCAGGCAGCTTAGAGTCTAACAGGGGAGATCAGATAAGTACATATGCAACCACAAACCAGGTATGTATCGTATTTCCTCAAATCTAAGACTGACTAAATTATGAGACATCATCTATCATTCTGTGTTTATTCGGGGAAAGTGCTGTGGTTAATCAGTGGCGTTGACCAAGATCACGGGAGGTGTAGAGGTGAGTAATGCTGTATATGCTATGGGTTTGCCAGCCCTTCCAGTAAAGAACTAACGGAAATTGCCTGGGAAAAAGTCTTGGGAGAAAGTAGTAGAAGAGAAGTCAGTGATGTAGGCAGAAAGAGACCTGTAATGAGATAGAGAGGAACACTCAATAGTATGGCATTGTAGAAGCTAGAGTTTCAAGAAGGCATAGGTTGATAGCATCATCAACAGATCTTTCAGGATGAGCACCTGAGAAGGGGTACTCCATCTGCCATTTAGGAAGCAAGAATGTATTTCCAGAGACTATTATTTAGGGATCCTTTTACAAAGAATAAAATTATATAAAGTCAAATTCTGTATATTAGGTAAACAGTGATTTGGGGGCACTAAATAAGAAAAAGACCTTGGAAGTACTAAGAACTGAATGGGATGAAGATTTTTAAATAATATTTATATACTCAAATATGGTTGTATTTTCAAAAAAGTATTTTAAGATGTCAAGTTTTGGCACATTTTAAGTACAAAAAGCAGTCAACCAACTCATTAATTCCTAAATCTGTGATCCCACAGAAAATAATTGTTTAATTTTTAATAAAAAATTCTAATAGATATATTTTTAGTATTAGGCTACCAGGTGATTATGGCACACATGTTCCCAGCAGTGATACCTGGGATTCTCCTAAAAATAAATGCTTTTGTTTATTTATGGATGTCATAGAAATGTCATGTTTTCAAAAAATGCTCACTTGATGTCCAAAGCCATAGTGGTACTGGGTTGATAGGAGAGTGGGAAAATAACAGAATCTTCTGTATTCAAGGAATATATTTTCCTTGGATTTTGGTGATGGCTAGTGGGGAAAGGTGAGGAGGTGGAACTGATGGACTGAGGTTGAATAGAATGACCTTTGAGAAATATTCATTGTTCATTTATTTATTCAATCACTGTCCAAATTTCTTCTTTCACCTAATCTAAATTTAAATTTTGTTTTATTTTGCTTTGAAAAGTTTCACAGGTGGCACATCATTTTTTCTAGGTTATTCCATGGTACAAAAATTTTAACATAATACTGGAAATGATTTTTCTGATCCTGTTGGGAATTGTGCTTGAAATGCATGAATGATTAATGAGCCTGGAGCATGTTGGTACTTCAGAACATCTGCTGCCCTCTGTCATCTGTATTAGTTAGAGTTGCAATGTTTGATGTTTCCTTGGTCTCCAAAGCCTATCACCTGCGTCGTGAAGAAACAGATTGGTTTGACAAACCCAGGGAGTCTCGTTTGGAAAATGGACACGGTCTGGATCGAAAACTGCCAGAAAGGTTGGTCCATTCTAGACCACTCAGTCAACATCAAGAGCAAGTAAGTGCTATATTGAGCAATCTCTTTCAGATTTATTAAAAAAAAAAGATTCATTTCATCCTAAAATGGTCTCAGTTATCCTGCAATGAATGGGACTTTTGTCAATCAAGTTCACAAATGATTTTTCTTTTCAGTATCTTAAAGTATTAAGTAACCTTACTTCATCAGCCATGACTGACATCGCAGCATAACCATGATGCTTCTACCAAGGCAATTTAAGAGATTTTTTTCCTCTAACGGATAATTAAGTTTGTACAACATACCCAACACTGCCATACACAGAGAATACATGAAGCTTCTGAAGAGTTTACAGAATATTGGGTGAAATAGATTTGGGCAATTTCAGTGTTCTCCGATAACAGTATGTTCAGGTGTCAAGCACATAAGAGGATGACCAAAGCAAGTCAGCTGGGGACAGGGAAGGCGTCAGTTGGGGGTGAAGGGATGATGTTTTAGGGTCTATTATGTGGAAGTGTTTTTTTGTTTTACATTCATTTTTGGATTTTATCTTCAGAACAACTTTCATAAAGTATGTTTTATTAATACCTATTTATAGGTGAACAACTTAAACTTAGAGGTACTATTCACTATTACATAAATATAATATCATAATTCATGATCTTATTCACTTTAGAACAAATGTGGTGATGTTTGAATTGAATTTTGGTAGATCTTAGGAGATTAACAGTTGGGTAACCTGAGGGAGGTTCCTCTGGTAAGCCACGTGGCCTTAAATCAGTTGCCTTAACAGATCAGATTTTTGCAGACTGTATATTCATTATGATCATTAAAATACCCACAAAGAGATAGTTACTTATATCATGTACATTAACTCCTAAATCATCCCTGTCTGATTAATGATTCATTGATGTAAATGACAACTATATTTTGAACAACAAAGAAGAACCATATGAATTTGCTATAATTCAGTGTTTGTCACATTAAGGTATAAAAGAAAACAAGACTTTTACATGTATAAGTACTGTCCAAAAGATATTATCTATGGTCTTAGATTTGATTTTTTCCTAAGCAGTTTCAGTTTTCATAGACAAATTTCCAGCTGATTAGAATTTTCTTTTCTCAGAATTTTGTTCTAAATTTTTCAGAATTGTTCTGAATGTTTTCTCAGAATTTTATTTTGTTTTTCTAGATGCTATCATATTTTATAGAAATCTGTTCTTCTCTGTATATTGTAAGTATTCTAGATCTAGAATAGATCTAGCTCAGAAGTGAGAAAACTAAAGGATTAAAATCATTCTGAACATGTTTAAAAATTTCAATTTACCTCTTATCTACAATTACTAAAACAATCAATTTGTCAATTGAAAATAATTTCCTTGAATTTTTTTTATTATAGGAATCTCTCTGTAATGACTTACTTGTTATATCTTACCCATCTTGTTTGTTTCTCTGAAGTTTACTATTTCTGACAAACCTAGATCAAGTTAATGAAAACACAAATCCTTTAAAGAAATCCTACTAAGATGAACTATAAAAACTGAAGAGCTAAAAAAAATAATAACTTGCATACAATTATTTCCCAAAACTTCTGAGGATCCAATCAGAATAGTCTTGTCCAACTAATTTATCCAAATAATATTCTACAGGATATATTTTAAAATAATCTGTGTCCATCCCCAAAAATATTTTCTAAAATTCTATTTTATTGTATGTAGATTAAACAAATATTCCTAATGACTTTTTTGTTCATAATTTTCTGTTACATCTACAGATTTATGATTTTGGTTCACTGAAGACATAGCACATCATGTTTAATTATAGAGCAATATAATACCAAAATTAGAGTGGCTATATTTGAGAATCATTTAATTAATTTCTTTGTTTGATAACATAGAAAATGTAAGGATCCTTGTTAGAATTATATACAGGTAAATGTAATAATGTGTATTTTCTTGCTAAAAGTTATTTTTTACATTTGTATTTTGTTATCTAACATACAAACAAAAAAACTGCAATACTCAAAACTGAAAATATGTAGAATTATAAACTAGTTATAAAGTAAACAGCCATATAACCACCACACAAACAAAGAAAGGGAGGATTTTCTGCCCACTGAAACCTCCAAGTGCCCTTTGCAGATTGTAATTTTAAACTTCTCCCAAACAAGTAGAAAATATACTGACTTTGTGACAATAATTTCTTTGTTTTGCTTTATAGATTTCTCTAAATAAAAGCTTTATTGAAGACAACATATGCTTTGATTACATTTATATAAAGTTCAAAATTCATGCTTTTTTACATTAATATTTGTCTTCAAATACCGTCTTCCTCATTAACTCATCAAAACTATATTTTGGTCTAGAAGGGATCGCAAAATAGCATTCTTGTTTTAGTCACTTCTTTGCATATTTAATCACAAAAAGGTAATATTGAACTCTTGGTACCAATAAGTCCAGCTGCTTTTATTTGAAAACTTATGCATAATAAGAATTTATGTTCATAAAATGTTCTGGAGGCAGAAGTAATAAAACCAAATTGACTGATGCAAGCACTAATTTGTCTGCTTTAAAAATATTTAATGTAAATATACATTAGAGAAATTGAAGAGTATTTCTGAAGTTAGACTCAAAATCATATAAACCATAAAAATAAACCAAATCTGCAAAAATATATTTGTTTCCTTTCAAATATATATATTTATGTTTAACCTCTGCACTGTTCAGTAGAAATTCAACTCTGCTTTGTGAATTGAACAGATCACCTGACGCCTTTCTTTTTTTTTTTTAATTTTTTTCAGTCACTTCATCTATAAATAGGACTAATACCCTTCACAGGGTTGTTACAAGGGTCAACATTTCTCTACTAGTACAAAATGCCTTCACTCTGCACTAATGCCCATGCCTTGTGCAATTCCCACGCAACCGCTATATTGCGGTACGTTGAGCTCCTCTGAAAGAGCCACTCTTTCTCTTTCTTCTGGGCTTTTGAATGTCTTGTTTCCTCTTCCTGAACATTCCCCCTCCTCTCTTCTCTTGGCTAACCCTATTCATCACTCAGGTCTCCATGTACATGCCTCATCTTGCAAGGAGCCTTCTCTGACACTACTACCACCACCTCCCCACAAGTGTTCTTCCTTTGTGCTCCAGTAGCACTCCATGCACTGTGTCTTGGTCTACGAGCTTTTAGAGAGCAAGTGCTCTCTCTTCCATCCACCGTGGTATCTATGCAGTGCCTAACACAGGGCTTGGATCCCCAGAAGGGCACTCTGTCCCCTGCATCTGTCATACAAGGTATTTAGGTGAGGGAAAGCATGAATGTCTGTATAAATAAAAGATATATTAACACAAGAGTTGTTATTTCATAAGTATGAAGGGCCAGTTCATGAACATAATTTCTCTTGAAATATTTGTAGGTAGGGAAGAGGAGAAACTCTTTTTCTTGGTGGCATACAGGTGATAGTTCTGTCAATGCAGAATCATCAAAAGACTATGCTATCAGAAACCTGGCTCGTGGGGATAGGTATGAGGCACTACTTGACATCAGTCCTGCCCTCTGGCCTTGTTCCTACTCTTAGTTGGCAAAAGCAACACCTGCCCTAAGACTTCATCTGCTAGAGAACTCTCTCAACACTTACCTGTGTTGGTTAGAAAAAAGCTAATATCCAGCTAGTGCAAACATGGGAGATGGATACTTCTGCTTTCCTCAGACTCTTGGTCACATTGATCAAAATTGAGGCAGTTTAATGTTTCTAATTGATTAATTGAATTCATGAAGCTGACTGTAGACAGTCTCTGAAATTACAGGAGATCCTATGAGATGCTCTGAAAGCAATATTCATGGAAATGAAGATGCTTAACATACCTTCTACTTAATATCATCATAGATACATATTGAAAGGCAGTAGGGACTAGTTGATAAAACTGATGAAACATTTCGGAAACCTGATTACTCTTCTAGACTATGCAAGAGGGGGACTATGAGATTATATCAACTTCTCCCTAGACTGGAGAATTAGACAGAATAACAAAAGGCAAAATTGTGTTTTCTTAGTTTATTTTTGACCAAGTGAAATTAGAAGATATTTGAAGTAAAATGAAATAATATCCATAATTTTAATGAATTATCTACAGTAACAAAGTAAAGTTGAGTTATATCTAATAGTTATAGGATTTTCAATGCACATGGTTTGATTTTTAGTAAAAAGTAAAGATCTTTAAATGCAGATTAGGGGACGGAGGAAGGAGAGGAGGAGAGGAAGAAGGAAAGTAGAAGAAGGAGAAAAGACGAAGGGAGGGAAAGTAAGGAGGCCAGGAGAGAAAGTAAGAAAGAGAAACAGACAGAATAGGAGGCAAGAGTGTGGAAGAAAAGAGGAAAATGCACACTCTTTTGTTATGAATATATACAAGGTTTTCAGTGGTATACAAAGTTAGCATCAGTATAAATTATCAAGATTGACGGATTACACTGACCATAATATTTTTACAATCTTGCAAACAGTACTTTAGCTTTACTTTGCAGAATTCATATAATATTCTTGGACTTGACGGGATTCTCCTGTTGACTGGGGAGTGTTTTATATCCATCAGAGACCTGATTAAGCTTATTCTTTGCCGAAGAGAATAAAAGCTAAAGGCTATAATTTAAGTTTGTATTTTTTTACTACATTTTCCTTTTAAAATCCAGAAGTCTAGTAGTTTTACTGATGGATTTTCAAAGACACAGTATCACAAGAGTATTCCAAGGAATCTTCCTTCACAAAATGTAGATCCCTTTAGTTCTAAATTCTGTTTAATATTTTGGTTTGGTAGTCCCAAACACTTCTTAAGCGTATTCTGAAATTGGTAGTATTGAATGTCTCTTTACTATTATTTCATTTGTAATTATAGTCAAAAATTCTCCTGAGGTGATAAATATAAGATTCTATCCTAATAAAATCCTATTAATATAGGTATATAAATATTTTACTATTTCTTTCTTTCATTATTTCACAAATCTCTTTTGAAAGCCAAATTCCATAAAATATAAAACATAGGTTTGGATTTGCTAATTTACTGTTGTTTCAGAAACCTCATTTTGCCAGGTGGAAACAGCAATAATGCAGTCTATAGTATTCTCATGTTCAAGTCTCAGTAATGAGAATTGAAGTCACAGACTTGTAACAGGAACTTTGAGTGTTGTTTCTTCTACCCGAAGGAACATCAGAAGTAAATGAGAAGTAACACCTTTGCATACAAAGAAGGCTTCAGAAAATATTAGAATGAGCAAAGATTTGATTTATTTATACAGAATTAGTCTCAGCATCAGGTATACATTGAAACTGCTGGTAGATGTGCTCAGGAGAAGCAAAATTCCACATTGAAATCAAAATGACATAAATATGCATTCCTAGTAGAGTGATAGAGATGCAGAGTATGAGGATCTTCTCTAGCTTTTCTCCCTTAGAATCACTTGATTGCTGAAAATTGACAATGCCTATTTCTAGGCTGTCCAAAACAAAATCAGCAGATATCAATTTTCCATATACTTCCTCTATCCACTGTCATCACTACTATGCACTACCATAGTAACAGACATCCTTTAGGTGTTACATGTGCTCGTTGATTTTCCAAACACAACAAATCAGTTTGCAAGAGAAACTGGTTGTAAACATAAAGACTATAATGAACTCAGAAACCAGTAACGTCATTGTGTAGTATTAAATGCTTAAAATTGTCATCATTTGAGAGTCTTCTAATATATTTTCATTGATTGAATCAATGTGCTTTGAAAAAAAAAAAAAGTGAATTCTGTAAATTGCCTTTTAAGTCTCTTTAACATTGCTTTTTCACCTTATCACATGTACGTCTTAGATTATACAGATGAACGGGAAAACTGTGCAGTACATCTTTCCTCATGCAAGGATAAAAATAACAAGAGACTGCAAGGATCACACAGTTTCAGGTAAAGGAAATCAAATAATCTAGTTCTTTTCACTTTAATGTCGCACTGAGATATGTATTTGAATTTCAGTTTAGATGACTCATTAAATTTTAGAAAACACCACTTTTTATGTCAAAACTTGCGTATTGGAAAATTTCAAAAAATAAGCAGGCTGTGTGCATTTGAATATAAAAGACAATAATGGCATAATCATTAGTATGATACATTACTAAATGGCATATATAATTAGATCATTCTATTATCTTCATTTTTAAAAATGTGCATGACATTACAATGCTCCATAATTATTGCACCGTTGAGTAATATGGTCATAGGAGCATGAAACATTCTTACACAGAAAGTAGAAAGCTAACTTGAATTTTTCTAAAGAATAGATTCCCCTATACCTTACCAATTTGAAGATTATCAATTTTGCTGATTTTTATTTGTTTGTGTTCTTCTGTAAACCAAACTTATGACAGAAATTTTAAACTTATTTTGAAATACTTTGGACTCCCAGAAAATAACACAGTCAGTTCTTTTGCCCACCCTTTACCCAGTTTCACTAATGTTAACATCTGTCTAACCACAAAAAATGATCAAAACAAGAAATCAACATTAATATGATAGTACTGAAATATCTACAAGCCTTATCCAAATTTTGAGTTTCCCCACTAATTTTTTTTTTCTGGTGCAGAATCTATTCCAGATCTCAAGTTGCATTTAGTTTACAAATAAAAAGTTCTCTATCTGTGAGATGGAAGTATAAATTTTGTCAAAGTTAATAAATTTTTAAAATATGAAAATTACCTGTATTCTCACTCAAGTATTTCCCTATATTCTCACCCTTTGTTTCATAGACACCGTACATCAACAGAAAATATTCATGAATATATATGGATATATGTATAGGTGGTATATCTAACATGGCCTATGTGTTGGAGGGTTTTTTTTTTTTTAAGGACTGATAGAGAATAAAAAATAGATATTTCTTCAGTGTTCTTCCTGTTGTTCCTTGCAGATTTTAGACCCTAGAGAATGTAGATGTGGAACAGGTTTTGCTTTGAGCGATTGTCCTCTCTTTATTTTCATAGAGAATGAATCGATTTACAGCCTAATACTGTTGTTTTTCTTGTAAGATTGGGTAATTTTTCTTCTGCCGGAGATAGATAATTCAACCTTTCAAGATTTTATTGCATGCAGACTGTATTTTAAGTACTAATGAACGTTCCAGGGGTGAGCCTTAAAATCCAGGCACTCTTTTTGTAGAAATAACTACCTGCTACAAACTATTTCAGTTCCCTCCAGCTCATAAAGCAAAACAACATAATACTTTCTAGCAATACCAAAATTATTTTTTTCAGGGAGTACAAAAAAAATCTTCAAAACATTTTTACTAAATCATCAGGACTCTATATCAATGTGTCTGTCTTCTAGTTGTATTACTATTAATATACTATGTCAAAGTAATTATCCCCTCAACCTTATCATTTTTCTTTTGCAGCTTATTTTAATTTTTCTTTTACTACAATTAGGAAAATTTTTTAAATTTGTTTTCTTTTACTACAATTAAGAAAAAATAATAATTTTTATTTTAAAATATAAGAGTAACATAAATAAGAGCTATTGATTTCTTTTTATAAATATTCTAGTCTGAAAACTAAATTCAGTTTCCTCTGTATATAGATTTTGCAAAATGAGAAAAGAGGACTATAGTTTTGAATGGTAAATTTACTAGTGTATTATATTATCTCTCTGCATGCTCCTTTTTATTTTGATATTTGCCTAAAATAATAATAAAAATATTTTCCTTGTTGTATTTACCCTGCGTTACTACTGAATAGATTTGCCATGTGTCCTGCGATAGCACGATCTCATTCTAGAGTAAACGTTTTGAAGCAATTTGTATTGTCTTCAGATAAGTCTTAAGTACCTGAAAGGGATTTAAATGCATGTATATGCAAGACTAGAACCAGAAATGGCAATTTTTAGCAAACAGCCTCCAGAAATTTGAGGTTAGTAGGCAAACCCTGGCATAGAACGTTTACACTCCTGGCTAATCTCTGTTATTTGCTGGTCTACCAAAAACTTAGTTTGAGTGACTAAATGTTTGGTGACACTAAAGTTATTCGTAGCTATCAGTGTCATTTTTATGTTAATGTTTTAATTAAAAATGGAATACATCTTTTAGAGATGCATACTAAAATATTTACATATGAAACAATGTCTTGTGTGGAATTTGCTTCACAATTAGCTGTGTAGAGAGTGGTAAAGAAATAGATGGGACAAAACTGACCATGATTTGATTAATTGTTGGAGCTGGAAGATCAACCACACTGGGTTTTATTATAGTCTTGTCGCTACTTTTTTATATGTATGAAATTTTTCATAATAAAAAATAATTAAATTCCTGTTTGTCTCTCACATTTAGAGAAAAACAGCAGTGTCCAATAGCTTCATCAATAGTGAAAAAGCTATCTAAGCTAATAATTTAACTGCCTTTGTCAAAAAGATAAGGATATAATCAAGGAAGGAGAGAAGAATAAAATGTAGTATTTCTGCTCTCCTAAACAGAGGGGGAAATTGTCGTTAGTAAATTTTCATTTTGGTTATATAAACCCATCGAAAGTAGAAATAAAATATATCTTTTTTAGTATTTTAATAGACCATTCTAAATGGGTCTAGCATTAAAATATTTTATAAGAATTATATGAAACCAGCATACCTCACAGAAAAGGAAAAAATATATTTCTATTTATTGGAAGCAAAAGTAATTTCAAAATAGCAGACAGGAATAGAAAGTTTGTTGTTGTTTTTTCTTAATTCTTTCTACTATGTGGTTGTCAGAGTATGAGCTGGGAACCTCATGGTACCCAAGATTCTTTCAGGGGGTTTTCAAGGTCAAAATTATTTTCATAGTAATGCTAAGGTAGCATTTGCCTTTTGCACTCTTATTTTCCTGTGAATGTACAGTAGAGTTTCTCAGAGATTAATTGATGTGTGACATCACAACAGACTGTATATAACAGATAAGAGAATTCAGCTGTCTTCTATTTAACTTAATATCAAAGAGATTTGCAATAATATAAAACAATGCCACCTTTCTCATAAATGTTTTGTTTTTAAAATACATTTTTTATTAAAATGATTTATTTTAACATAGAATGAGTTTATTAATACTTTAAATTCATTAATAAATACTTTAAATTCTCAGTTTTAGTTTGTAATACAGAAAATATACATAATTATAACCCATATAAACAAAAGCTCTTTGAGGTCCCTAATAATATTAAAAAATATAAATGGCTCCTTGGAACCAAAATGTTTGAGAAATACTTCTCTAAGGATCTTTATAGAGAAAGTTTAAAAAATTCTAAATAAGTTTTTATTTCTTCCTATAAAAAACTTACACGAATAAAGTATATTTTATAACTGCTTTTAAACTTATGTTGAATTCATTTAAAAATTTTTATTCATTAATAGTTATTGAGAGCACACCCATGGTGTGATTTACATTGTGTTGGTTGCTGTATTACTAGAATGAATCCAACGAAGACCTTGATCTACAAATTACTCATACTTTAGTAGGAGAATCTGAAATGTGAGTAATTATTATAGTAAAATTTTAGGAACAACTGAGACAAAGCCAGGGAATTTATAAAACTTTATTTTTCATAGACGGATGTATATATGTATAAGTGTGTACACACATATACATATGTACCATTCTTTATAGTATTTTTATGATGTATGCAGAGGAAAATACATGCATACAATCTTCTATTAAGCGACCCATAATTTTAAGGAAATAGATACTTTAACTTTTTACCTTAAACTTCAAAATACTCTTATAGGTGTTGATCAACAGCTATACAGTGGTTTTGAAAATCTTTATTCAAACAAGTAGAAGGCAGCAAAATGGAGAAAACAGGTCATGAGTTTTAGAATTAGAAAGACCTGAGTTGGAGTCCAGCTCTATCACTTATTTAAATTTTGAGAATAAGTTTGCTCAACCATAAAATAAGACCAGCTCTCTCTATCTCACATAATTGCAAGTGCACCTAGCCCAAAATGTTATACTTACTATACACTCAACAAATGTTATTTCCCCTTCTCTTAGAAATTATCAGAAAAAAAAGATAAAATGTAATGCTCAAGAAATGAGTCTCTTTTTTATTTAGAACTCATCTTATGGCTCCAGAAACACAGCTGTTTGAAACAAGTCAAAGAAATTCTTCTGATTTTAAAAAAGATATTTGCTTATGTATAGTTCTGCAATAGACTGGCTCCATCTGCAAGGCTAGAAAGACTAATTAGGAAGTGCAATAGTGAAGAACATTAAAAATGTTTAGGTTCAAAAGACAGCAGTGTCTTCTATGGAAATAGCAGCTCATTTTCTATTCCTCTTTAGTCCACCGTCTTCATGAGCTTTTAGAAACAGGAGATAAATATAACAGATCTCATTGGATCTCAGTTGGTAGGAATACCAAATGTGGATAGCCCTTTTTAAATTATTATTTCAACAACTTTACATATCATAAATATGCACATTGTATGTGTACAAATCAATGACTTCTGTAAATTTATGGAGTTGTATGACCATCACCACAATTTTGTTTTAGAACATTTCGATCATTGCAAAAAGTTCCCTTGAGTCTGATAGCAATAGCCACTTCCAATACTCCTCTCCCAGCCACAGGCAGGAAATTTACTTTATGTCTCTGAGTTTACCCTTTCTGGGCACTTCACATACGTTAAATCACACACTTTACAGTTTTGGTGTCTGGCTCCTTTCCCTTACCAGTATATTTTAGGTTTATCCATTTTGTAACATGTATCAAAAGTTTGCTATTTTTATTGTTAAGAAGTATTGCATTGTTTAGATTGTGTATATTTGTTTATCCATTGGAATTTTGCCTGGATTTTCTTAATATTTACATACACATTTTAGTTTGGACATATGATATTTTTGTATGGCATCCTAGAAGTAGAACTGCTGAGTTACATGGTAAGTTTCTTAACTATTTAAGAAACTGCCAAATAGTTTTCCAAGGTGAAGGTACCATATTGTATTCTTGCCAGCAGTGTGTAAGGATTCCACTTTCACCATGTCATTGCCAACACTTGGTAACGTCTGTCTTTTGGGGTGAGTGTGGATGATATCTCATTGTTATTTTTAGCTTGCATTTTCCTCATGACCTATGATAATGAGCATATTTTCAGGGGGTTATAAGCAAAGCATACGTATTCTTTGGTGAAATATTTATTAAGAAATTTTGCCCATATTTATTTATGTTGTTTGTCTTCATACTGAGTTGTAAGAGTTCTTATATATTTGGATGTGTCTTTTATAAGATACATGGCATGCATATATTTCCTTCTAATCTCTGTGTGGTCTTTTTCTTTTCTTTTTTTTTTTTTTTTAAACATCTTTATTGAAGTATAATTGCCTTACAATGGTGTGTTAGCTTCTGCTTTATAACAAAGTGAATCAGTTATACATATACAATATGTTCCCATTTCTCTTCCCTCTTGCATCTCCCTCCCTCCCACCCTCCCCATCCCACCCCTCTAGGTGGTCACAAAGCACCGAGCTGATCTCCCTGTGCTATGCGGCTGCTTCCCACTAGTTATCTATTTTACATTTGGTAGTGTATATATGTCCATGACACTCTCTTACCCTGTCACATCTCACCCCACCCCCTCCCCATATCCTCAAGTCCATTCTCTAGTAGGTCTGTGTCTTTATTCCCGTCTTGCCACTAGGTTCTTCATGGCCTTTTTTTTTTTTTTTTTTTTTTCCTTAGATTCCATATATATGTGTTAGCATACTGTATTTGTTTTTCTCTTTCTGACTTACTTCACTCTGTATGACAGACTCTAACTCCATCCACCTCATTACAAATACCTCCATTTCATTTCTTTTTATGGCTGAGTAATATTCCATTGTATATATGTGCCACATCTTCTTTATCCATTCATCTGTCGATGGACATTTAGGTTGCTTCCATGTCCTGGCTATTGTAAATAGAGCTGCAATGAACATTTTGGTACATGACTCTTTTTGACCTATGGTTTTCTCAGGGTATATGCCCAGTAGTGGGATTGCTGGGTCGTATGGTAGTTCTATTTGTAGTTTTTTCAGGAACCTCCATACTGTTCTCCATAGTGGCTGTATCAATTTACATTCCCACCAACAGTGCAAGAGGGTTCCCTTTCCTCCACACCCTCTCCAGCATTTATTGTTTCTAGATTTTTTGATGATGGCCATTCTGACTGGTGTGAGATGATATCTCATTGTAGTTTTGATTTGCATTTCTCTAATGATTAATGATGTTGAGCATTCTTTCATGTGTCTGTAGGCCATCTGTATATCTTCTTTGGAGAAATGTCTATTTAGGTCTTCTGCCCGTTTTCGGATTGGGTTGTTGGTTTTTTTGTTATTGAGCTGCATGAGCTGCTTGTAAATCTTGGAGATTAATCCTTTGTCAGTTGCTTCATTTGCAAATATTTTCTCCCATTCTGATGGTTGTCTTTTGGTCTTGTTTATGGTTTCCTTTGCTGTGCAAAAGCTTTTAAGTTTCATTAGGTCCCATTTGTTTATTTGTGTTCTTATTTCCATTTCTCTGGGAGCTGGGTCAAAAAGAATCTTGCTGTGATGTATGTCATAGAGTGTTCTGCCTATGTTTTCCTCTAAGAGTTTGATAGTGTCTGCCCTTACACTTAGGTCTTTAATCCATTTTGAGTTTATTTTTGTGCATGGTGTCAGGGAGTGTTCTAATTTCATACTTTTACATGTACCTGTCCAATTTTCCCAGCACCACTTATTGAAGAGGCTGTCTTTTCTCCACTGTATATGCTTGCCTCCTTTATCAAAGATAAGGTGACCATATGTGTGTGGGTTTATCTCTGGGCTTTCTATCCTGTTCCATTGATCTATATTTCTGTTTTTGTGCCAGTACCAAACTGTCTTGATTACTGAAGCTTTGTAATATAGTCTGAAGTCAGGGAGCCTGATTCCCCCAGCTCCATTTTTCGTTCTCAAGATTGCTTTGGCTATTCGGGGTCTTTTGTGTTTCCATACAAATTGTGAAATTTTTTGTTCTAGTTCTGTGAAAAATGCCAGTGGTAGTTTGATAGGGATTGCATTGAATCTGTAGATTGCTTTGGGTAGTAGAGTCATTTTCACAATGTTGATTCTTCCAATCCAGGAACATGGTATATCTCTCCATCTATTTGTATCATCTTTAATTTCTTTCATCAGTGTCTTATAATTTTCTGCATACAGGTCTTTTGTCTCCTTAGGTAGGTTTATTCCTAGATATTTTATTCTTTTTGTTGCAATGGTAAATGGGAGTGTTTTCTTAATTTCACTTTCAGATTTTTCGTCATTAGTGTATAGAAATGCAAGAGATTTCTGTGCATTTATTTTGTATCCTGCTACTTTACCAAATTCATTGATTAGCTCTAGGAGTTTTCTGGTAGCATCTTTAGGATTCTCTATGTATAGTATCATGTCATCTGCAAATAGTGACAGCTTTACTTCTTCTTTTCCGATTTGGATTCCTTTTATTTCTTTGTCTTCTCTGATTGCTGTGGCTAACACTTCCAAAACTATGTTGAATAATAGTGGTGAGAGTGGGCAACCTTGTCTTGTTCCTGATCTTAGTGGAAATGGTTTCAGTTTTTCACCGTTGAGGACAATGTTGGCTGTGGGTTTGTCATATATGGCCTTTATTATGTTGAGGAAAGTTCCCTCTATGCCTACTTTCTGCAGGGCTTTTATCATAAATGGGTGTTGAATTTTGTCGAAAGCTTTCTCTGCATCTATTGAGATGATCGTATGGTTTTTCTCCTTCAAGTTGTCAATATGGTGTATCACATTGATTGATTTGCGTATGTTGAAGAATCCTTGCATTCCTGGGATAAACCCCACTTGATCATGGTGTATGATCCTTTTAATGTGCTGTTGGATTCTGTTTGCTAGTATTTTGTTGAGGATTTTTGCATCTATGTTCATCAGTGATATTGGCCTGTAGTTTTCTTTCTTTGTGACATCTTTGTCTGGTTTTGGTATCAGGGTGATGGTGGCCTCGTAGAATGAGTTTGGGAGTGTTCCTCCCTCTGCAATATTTTGGAAGAGTTTGAGAAGGATAGGTGTTAGCTCGTCTCTAAATGTTTGATAGAATTCACCTGTGAAGCCATCTGGTCCTGGGCTTTTGTTTGTTGGAAGGTTTTTAATCACAGTTTCAATTTCAGTGCTTGTGATTGGTCTGTTCATATTTTCTATTTCTTCCTGGTTCAGTCTTGGCAGTTTGTGCATTTCTAAGAATCTGTCCATTTCTTCCAGGTTGTCCATTTTATTGGCATAGAGTTGCTTGTAGTAATCTCTCATGATCTTTTGTATTTCTGCAGTGTCAGTGGTTACTTCTCCTTTTTCATTTCTAATTCTGTTGATCTGAGTCTTCTCCCTTTTTCTCTTGATGAGTCTGGCTAATGGTTTATCAATTTTGTTTATCTTCTCAAAGAACCAGCTTTTAGTTTCATTGATTTTTGCTATTGTTTCCTTCATTTCTTTTTCATTTATTTCTGACCTGATCTTTATAATTTCTTTCCTTCTGCTGGCTTTGGGGTTTTTTTGTTCTTCTTTGTCTAATTGCTTCAGGTGCAAGGTTAGGTTGTTTATTCGAGATGTTTCCTGTTTCTTGAGGTAGGCTTGTATTGCTATAAACTTCCCTCTTAGCACTGCTTTTGCTGTGTCCCATAGGTTTTGGGTCGTCGTATCTCCATTGTCATTTGTTTCTAGGTATTTTTTGATTTCCCCTTTGATTTCTTCAGTAATCACTTCGTTATTAAGTAGTGTACTGTGTAGCCTCCATGTGTTTGTATTTTTTACAGATCTTTTCCTGTAATTGATATCTAGTCTCATAGCGTTGTGGTCGGAAAAGATACTTGATACGATTTCAATTTCCTTAAATTTACCAAGGCTTGATTTGTGACCCAAGATATGATCTATCCTGGAGAATGTTCCATGAGCACTTGAGAAAAGTGTGTATTCTGTTGTTTTTGGGTGGAATGTCCTATAAATATCAACTAAGTCCATCTTGTTTAATGTATCATTTAAAGCTTGTGTTTCCTTATTTATTTTCCTTTTGGATGATCTGTCCATTGGTGAAAGTGGGGTGTTAAAGTCCCCTACTATGACTGTGTTGCTGTCGATTTCCCCTTTTATGGCTGTTAGTATTTGCCTTATGTATTGAGGTGCTCCTATGTTGGGTGCATAAATATTTACAATTGTTATAGCTTCCTCTTGGATCGATCCCTTGATCATTATATAGTGTCCTTCTTTGTCTCTTGTAACAGTCTTTATTTTAAAGTCTATTTTGTCTGATATGAGAATTGCTACTCCAGCTTTCTTTTGATTTCCATTTGCATGGAATATCTTTTTCCATCCCCTCACTTTCAGTCTGTATGTGTCTCTAGGTCTGAAGTGGGTCTCTTGTAGACAGCATATATATGGGTCTTGTTTTTGTATCCTTTCAGCCAGCCTGTGTCTTTTGGTGGGAGCATTTAATCCATTTACATTCAAGGTAATTATCGATATGTATGTTCCTATTCCCATTTTCTTAAATGTTTTGGGTTTGTTATTGTAGGTGTTTTCCTTCTCTTGTGTTTCTTGCCTAGAGAAGTTCCTTTAGCATTTGTTGTAAAGCTGGTTTGGTGGTGCTGAACTCTCTCAGCTTTTGCTTGTCTGTAAAGGTTTTAATTTCTCCATCGAATCTGAATGAGATCCTTGCTGGGTAGAGTAATCTTGGTTGTAGGTTTTTCTCCTTCATCACTTTAAGTATATCCTGCCACTCCCTTCTGGCTTGCAGAGTTTCTGCTGAAAGCTCAGATGTTAACCTTATGGGGATTCCCTTGTGTGTTATTTGTTGTTTTTCCCTTGCTGCCTTTAATATGTTTTCCTTATATTTAATTTTTGACAGTTTGATTAATATGTGTCTTGGCGTGTTTCTCCTTGGGTTTATCCTGTATGGGACTCTCTGTGCTTCCAGGACTTGATTAACTATTTCCTTTCCCATATTAGGGAAGTTTTCAACTATAATCTCTTCAAATATTTTCTCAGTCCCTTTCTTTTTCTCTTCTTCTTCTGGGACCCCTATAATTCGAATGTTGGTGCGTTTAATGTTGTCCCAGAGGTCTCTGAGACTGTCCTCAGTTCTTTTCATTCTTTTTTCTTTATCCTGCTCTGTAGTAGTTATTTCCACCATTTTATCTTCCAGGTCACTTATCCTTTCTTCTGCCTCAGTTATTCTGCTATTGATCCCATCTAGAGTATTTTTAATTTCATTTACTGTGTTTTTCATCATTGCTTGGTTCCTCTTTAGTTCTTCTACGTCCTTGTTAAATGTTTCTTGCATTTTGTCTATTCTATTTCCAAGATTTTGGATCATCCTTACTATCATTATTCTGAATTCTTTTTCAGGTAGACTACCTATTTCCTCTTCATTTGTTAAGTCTGGTGTGTTTTGACCCTGCTCCTTCATCTGCTGTGTGTTTTTCTGTCGTCTCATTTTGCTTATCTTACTGTGTTTGGGGTCTCCTTTTCACAGGCTGCAGGTTCGTAGTTCCCGTTGTTTTTGGTATCTGTCCCCAGTGGCTAAGGTTGGTTCAGTGGGTTGTGTAGGCTTCCTGGTGGAGGGAACTAGTGCCTGAGCTCTGGTGGATGAGGCTGGATCTTGTCTTTCTGGTGGGCACATCCACGTCTGGTGGTGTATTTTGGGGTGTCTGTGGCCTTATTATGATTTTAGGCAGCCTCTCTGCTAATGGATGGGGCTGTGTTCCTGTCTTGCTAGTTGTTTGGCATAGGGTGTTCAGCACTGTAGCTTGCTGGTCATTGAGTGATGCTGGGTCTTGATGTTGAGATGGAGATCTCTGAGAGATTTTTACCGTTTGGTATTACATGGAGCTGGGAGGTCTCTTGTGGACCAGTGTCCTGAAGTTGGCTCTCCCACCTCAGAGGCACGGCCCTGATGCGTGGCTGGAGCACCAAGAGCCTTTCGTCCACACGGCTCAGAGTAAAAGGGAGAAAAAATAGAAAGAAAGAAAGAAAGAAAGAGGCTATAATATAGTGAAGTAAAATAAAGCTATTGTAAAGCAAAGCTATACAGACAAAATCTCACCCAGAAGCATATACATATACACTCACAAAAAAAAAAAAAGGAACAGGGGAAAAATTAATATATCCTGCTCCCAAAGTCCACCTCCTGAATTTGGGATGATTCGTTGTCTATTCAGGTATTCAACAGATGCAGGCACATTAAGTTGTTTGTGGAGTTTTAATCCGCTGCTTCTGAGGCTGCTGGGAGAGATTTCCCCTTCTCTTCCCTGTTCACACAGCTCCTGGGGTTCAGCTTTGGATTTGGACCCGCCTCTGCGTGTAGGTCGCCTGAGGGCGTCTATTCCCCGCCCAGACAGAACGGGGTTAAAGGAGCAGCTGCTTCGGGGGCGCTGGCTCACTCAGGCCACGGGGAGGGAGGGGTACGGAGGAGCCTGCGGCAGCAGAGGCCGGCGTGACGTTGCACCAGCCTGAGGCGCGCAGTGCGTTCTCCCGGGGAATTTGTCCGGGGATCACGGGACCCTGGCAGTGGCGGGCTGCACCGGCTCCCGGGAGGGGCGGTGTGGAGAGTGACCTGTGCTCACACACAGGCTTTTTGGAGGCGGCAGCAGCAGCCCCAGCGTCTCACGCCCGTCTCTGGGGTCCTCGCTGATCACCGCGGCTCGCGCCCTTCTCTGGAGTTCGTTTAGGCGGCGCTCTGAATCCCCTCTCCTTGCGCGCAGCGAAACAAAGAGGCAAGAAAAAGTCTCTTGCCTCTTCGGCAGCTGCAGACCTTTTCCCGGTCTCCCTCCCAGCAGGCTGTGGTGCGCTAACCCCTTCAGGCTGTGTTCACGCCGCCAGCCCCAGTCCTCTCCCTGCGATCCGACCGAAGCCGAGCCTCAGCTCCCAGCCCCGCCTGCCCCGGCGGGGGAGCAGACCAGCCTCTCAGGCTGGTGAGCGCTGCTCGGCGCCGAGCCTCTGTGCGGGAGTCTCTCCGTTTTTTCCTCTGCGCCCCTGTTGCTGTGGGGTCTGCGCTGACAGCCGCGGCTCGCGCCCTTCTCTGGAGTTCGTTTAGGCGGCGCTCTGAATCCCCTCTCCTTGCGCGCAGCGAAACAAAGAGGCAAGAAAAAGTCTCTTGCCTCTTCGGCAGCTGCAGACTTTTTCCCGGTCTCCCTCCCAGCCAGCTGTGGTGCGCTAACCCCTTCAGGCTGTGTTCACGCCGCCAGCCCCAGTCCTCTCCCTGCGATCCGACCGAAGCCCGAGCCTCAGCTCCCAGCCCCCGCCCGCCCCGGCGGGGGAGCAGACAAGCCTCTCGGGCTGGTGAGTGCTGGTCGGCACCGCTCCTCCGTGCGGGAGCCTCTCCGCTTTGCCCTCCGCACCCCTGTGGCTGCGCTCTCCTCCGTGGCTCCGAAGCTTCCCCCCTCTGCCACCCGCAGTCTCTGCCCGCGAAGGGGCTTCCTAGTGCGTGGAAATCTTTCCTCCTTCACAGCTCCCTCCCACTGGTGCAGGTGCCGTCCCTATTCTTTTGTCTCTGTTATTTCTTTTTTCTTTTGCCCTACCCAAGTACGGGGGGAGTTTCTTGCCTTTTTGGAGGTCGGACGTTTTCTGCCAGCGTTCAGTGGGTGTTCTGTAGGAGCAATTCCACGTGTAGATGTATTTCTACTGTATCTGTGGGAAGGAAGGTGATCTCCGCGTCTTACTCTTCCGCCATCTTCTCTCCTCCCCCTTATTTTCTTAAAGGTGTATTTTAAAGAAAAATTTTAACATTTTAATGGAATTCAATTTTTTGATATTTTTTTTGTGTGTGTGAACCATGCTGCTCTTGATAGTGTATTAAGAACTATCCCAAGGTCAAAAAGATTTTCTCTTGTGTTTTATACCAGAAGCTTTAAACATTCGGGTCAATGACCTATTTTGTGCTGGTTTTTGTATATGGTGTGAGGCTGAGATGCACGTTCATTTTTTTGAAGCACTAATGGATATCTAATTGTATAAGCACCTTTTGTTAAACAAATATGTCCCCCATTGAATTGCCTTGGTATCTTTGTCAAAAGTCAATCTACCATTAATACAAGAATTTATTTCTAGATTCTCAATTCTGTACTGTTTGACTATACGCCTAACTGTTACACTCTTTTGCTTACTATATAGCTTTATGTTACGTTTTGAAATCTGGTAGTGGAAGTCCTCCAACTTTTTATTTTCAAAATTGTTTTGGCTATTCTTGATCCTTTTAACTTCCATATTTTTTTAGTATCAACTTACTGGGATTATGATAGAGGTTGCATTGAAATTATAGATCAATTTGGAGAGAATTGCTCTCTTACCAACATTGAATCTTCTAATTCATGAACATGTAATGCCTCTTCATTTACTGAGATATCCTTTCATTTTTTTCAGTAAAGTTTTATAGTTTTCAGTGTACAAAACTAGCATTTCATTTGCTAAATGTCTCCCAAATTATTTTATTCTTCTTGATGCTATGGAGAATGGAGTTGTTTTCTTAATTTCAGTTTTGGACTATTCATTGCCATTTTATAGAAATACATTTGATTTTTGTATATTGACCTTTTGGCTTATAATCTTGCTAGTGTTTTTAGTTCTAATAGTTTTTTGTAGAGTTCTTAGGATTTTCTACATGCAAGATTATGTTATCTGCAAGTAAAGACAGTTTTACTTGTTCCATTCCAATGGGGATAAATTTCATTTTTGTCCTTATTGCAATTGCTAAAAGTATGATACAGTACTGAACAGAGGAGTGAGAGCAGACATCCCTGCTTTGTTCCTAAAGAACATTAGTGACTAGTTGTGAGAACAATGCAGGAACTGTACCACCTGCTGTAGAATTCCTTCCTCTCTTCCCATTTAATACTCACTGGAAGGAGTTTTATTGGCCTAAAATTTTAAAAATCTGAGCAGAAGTATTTAAGAACAGCTTTAAAAGCAAACAATAACTAGTCAGACTTTCCACTTCCTTCTATTAATCAATGGAGATCTCAAACACTGGCAATATGAATAGGCATTGAGTGAATTATGTTTTCATATTTGGAAGAGGATAGGGAGTTTACATACATGCATACATACATATATACACAGCAAATAAGCCTCATACTCACTATGGTTTATATTTCAATAATTTTTTTAATGGAAATGATTACATTTGTGATAATAGCCTTATTTACATAGTTTGGTCAGTCATTATATTGTCCCAATATGCAACCAAAGAAATTACGTATGCAAAATCCTAAGAAAGCAAATGAAAACCTTAAATATGTTAAAAAGATACGAAAATAATTATATTATTTACTTTGCACTTGCATATTTTCTATTCGCTTCTGAAATAATTTGAAAGTATAACCATTTCCACCAAATACTGATATCATTCTCCTCCTTTTTTTCTTACTTATGAGTGTTTACAGAGAAAATCCACAAACTTAAAGTAGAGGTGATTTAGATAGATATGTGTATTCAGACTTCAGATGGAACCTTCTAGATGGTAAGAATAGTTCTATATATCTTACCCAGTATTTCTCAAAGATATGATCAGCCAATTAGTTTAAAAAAATACCCCCATATTCCATAGAATATGTTCCATAGTCAATAAAAGTACTGAAACAAAAATTTAGCTACCTTTTTTAACTGTTAAATTTACTTGAAAATTTTTCAAATAATATAGGATTACAGAAAGTAGAGTTATGATAAACAAAGGCCTATCTTTCACTTGCCCACTGTAAACAAATAAATAGTTCATATTGAATATAGATTCAACCTTAACCTAGCTATGAGTCAGATACGGGAAAAGTCTGTGGTGACCACTCTGCTTCCAAGAATTTGCAAGACACTTGAAGAAGTGGAGCTAATACATAGGACACAATGAATACATGAGACTGTCTAATGAAAATTAAAATATGACACAAACCACGGGTACATGTTTGTACACGTACAGTTTTTGTACTGCATATCTTCATTTGCTCAAAGAATTTTATCAGTAGGATATAGAGAACACATCTTTCCCCATTTTCTCCTGAAGATTTTCATTTCTTTTTCCTCTTTTAGAGATCTAAAAGGCAAACCTCCCATCTGGCTTTCAGCTACCAGTAGCTAAATGGCTAAATGCATGTATCATTTTCAGCTCTCTTCTTTGTATGTATACGTAACATGAGTGTGTGTGGGGGGGGGGGTGTGTGCGTATGTGTGTTGTGTATGTGTAGATAGCTGGATGGACGGATGGATGGATAGACAGATAGATAGAGCGATCGATCCTCAGTAAATTATGGTAGTAGTGAAAAATATAAAGATGAAAATAAAAGCCATCATAATTTGACAATTTATACTCTCTTTCCTTTTTATCTTGTTTATACCCATGTACACACACAGTAAAAGTTAGGAGTATATTGTAAAGTAGTTTACATACATATTTTTAATATAGTGTAAATTGCCCAACAAAGACATTTTCCTGTTACATCAAAAGTTCTTCATAAACATAAATTTAATTACTTGTTTTTATCATGTTTGTAGATATTTAATCATCTACATCAACCATTCCTCAATTGTTGGACATTTGTGCTGTCTTCCCCTTTTCAGTATTATAAACAATACCACAATACTACAGTGAAAAAATGCTGCCATGATAGTCATTATTTCCTTAAAATATATAGGCCACATGGGGGTTGTACTTAGGAAAAGAGTAAACAACCAGCTGTGGAAGGCCAACATTTTAGTATCAAAAGGTTGGACTGCCCCTGGTTCTTGAAGGAAGATATGATTGACTTGGTTGAATAATTTCCTAGGCTTGGAGGAAACTGAAACCCAGCTGCTCAGGGATAAGCAGAAATTGTACTTGATCCCCTTGATAAGGAGGGCTGTTTGGCTAGGGGTCCTTATATCCACCAGAGTAGGGAGGGGATCTTATGGTTAGACCATTTAAGACCCTGCTAATTTGACCAGTTCGTGAGGCAGCACATAATACTGAGTCTTAATTTTAGGCCTTAGACCATAATTACTGCTGTTTTTGTCTTTTCAATGACTCTATCATTGCAGGAAGACAGATTATTTTTGTTTGGTTTTTTTTTTTCCATTTTGTTTTGATAGAACACAGAGTACATAAAAGGTACCAAAGTTAGGGCCAGATCATGGTGGACCAGACAAGTAAAGAATCTGAATTTAATTTGATAGGTGGTATGGGTATCATTGAAATCATTGAAGCATGGTTTTGTCTTGTTTGCTTCAAAGCTGAATTCTGAAAGAAGCTTAACCATAATGAAATAAGGTGCACCAGGTGATCAAATAAAAATGTTTGATCACTTTTATGTGAGACTGCACTGCTGTCCTCACATGTGGTATATAAAATAAAGGGGAACTGCGGCAAAAATGTGGTGAACTCTGCTTCATGCAGTTGAGATAAATTTTAGCTGACATGCACTTAACATGCCTCCAATGTTATTTACATGAACACTTCATAAGAAAACTTTTTTTTTAAGGCCAAGTCTTAGAAAGTTAAAACAATTTTGTCATATCTTCTGTTTCTTGTGGAACACGAAGAAAAAGTGTCACTGTCCATTTGGGAACATGTGTGTTCCATCGTAACTGCTGCAAGTTCTGGGAAACTGAGCAGATTCTGGGAAGGTGCCTTGACCCCCAGATTTCTCCCTCCCCATTCAGGATGGCTTTTTCTCTTTCATTCTTAGCAAGAGTCCAAATTATGTATGACATAATTTCTTGCAAGCCTCTCAAATTATTTTTAGGAATAAACAGAGTATACAACTATAGAAATAAAATACTATTTGGACTGAATCTCTTCTAAAATCACAGTTTCTTCCTGGTACATTTTAGTGAAAGCTTGTGTGCATTTCCTCAGTGACAAAGGAAGTCTCTACTGTCAGGACTAGTTCCTCATTCACATCATCACTTCTCCTGACATCTGTCAAGATAAATATTGCTTGTAGAAGTGTGTTCCTGCTAAGGAAGTGACATTATAGGCTATGCTTCTAACTGGACATATTTTTCTGTTTTTCTTAATAAAGCAAAATTAAAGGAATTAATCATTGATTCTGTGAGGAGACGGTGAAGACATTCAAGATGTCTAACCTACAGGTTAAGGAGGATAAATTGGTGATGCTAATGTTAAATATAAGGGTATAAATGTAAAATGTATATGAATGGGCCATGGAAAGTAGGTAATAAGAAATGAGATTCAGTTAAAGGAGAAAGGATTTATACTGATCTTCCAGAATATTTTCTTGACAATTAGAGCGATGAGCAAAGGTATATAGAATGAACAAGGACGTGGGACTCAAGAAGAAAATGGGCTCTAATATTAACTTTTTTACTTGCTAGTCAACCTAGGCAAGTTTCTAACCTTCCTTAGTCTCAGCTGCTTTGTCCTGAAATGGTATGGATAGTACCTAACATGAAAAGTTATAGAGATGATTAAAAAACACAAAAAATAGTATAAGACAAATAGGAGAGACTCTAGAAATGTTAGTTACTTTCTTTTTTCCTTCTATCCCTGAAGATGATACCGAAGAGATTAGGAACAAATAATATATTAAATATAAAATAATATTGGCACAAGGTAGAAACACCAAATAGAATTCATTGGTTCAAAGTCATATATTTTGAGACATCTGACAACTAAAAGTTCAATAAATCTGATGTAGTAGAAAGCTAGATGAAAATAAATAAAAGCAGCTCACTTCTTGTTTAAAGCACAATTTCAGTGGAATGTTTATTCTTAGCCTGGTCACCTAACAACATATAATGTTTCTTCTCCATTACAGATAGTAGTAACTTTTTTAAATAGAGTAACGAATATAACCAAAATGATTATATTAAATAACTCTTTAGTGAAAAATACTCCCTGATATATGCTGGACAGTAGGAGCTGTTGAACTTCATTGAATACCTCCTTCACCAAAAGCAAATTGATTTCGATGAGAACAGGTTTAGCCTGTAGCACAAAAATAATACGGACACCTGGATTTTATTTATAGTATCCCTAAAGTGACTCAGCAAATTCAGAACTTTGCTCTCCAAATCAGTTTCTCAACTACTCCCCCAAATAGTGGTAACTATAATATTATTATGTTACCAGGCCTGTATATACTTTCTCCTATATAGATTTGTATACTAAGATATGTAAGTATTAACTACTTATTCATTTAACAGATATGTATATGCCATTCATCTTTTTAACACAAATGGTAAAGTACAAAAATGATAAAATCTGTAATACTTAAAAAGTAACACTTTCATCTTTGTGATGTCTGATAAAGATATAAACAAGTCACAGACATTTATGCATCAATGGAAAAATGGAAATTATATTGATAAAATGAGCACAGTCTGTCCCAACTAATCAGTTACAGCTTCAGATTAAATGGTACAGTATAATCTGCAAACTGCCTAAGCCAGAAATGTTGCCTCTCCTCATTACTGACTGAGAGATACGGACTCCCCAACATTTTTTATGTCTTGGTAGTTTCTCCTTTTAATGGCCTGATTGTGATGTCTCTCATCACTCTCCCCTCTGCAACTGAATGAGAAAGGGAAGGGCTGGATATGCTGCTCCCAAACACACCCTTTCTGATTCCAGACCAGGTTCCCTGGCCCTAACCCAGCAGGAGACTCATCACTAAGCCACTGATTTATTTGGACTAAGAGTTTGGGCTCCGCTTTAGCATTGCCATGTATTAGGTGTTGTCTTGAGCACTAAACCTCACAAAACTTTATCTTATTTGTGGAAAATAGAGGGCTTCTTGTTTGTTCTTTTACTTTTAAGATCCATTGAGTTAATATACTTTTACAGACATTTTCTAAGAACAGAATACAATACGAATCTATTATTTTTAACATCACTGTCACTGATGCATCAGCCCCGCTTGGGGAAAATTAGGCATTTCAATTTTCATCCATTCATTATTCATTCAGTTATATATTTAGTGCAGCCTAGATGCCATGTACTTGCTACATATATTATACCATAACCCCAGCATTGCAGAACTGATACACAAATCTCTTCCTCTTCATTTATGAAGGGCAAAACGTTATCTATTCATGGCCTATTTTCCCTTTATCTCCTACCCTCTATAGCTGCTCAATCACTGTGGTAGCTACTATAAACATAAAATGTTCCACAAGTTTTGCTACCAAGATAAGGTCGCGATATATTTTGTGCAGAGAAGACTCAGAATACAACTTTCATCTTTGTATTAATTTTCTATTGATGCATAACAAGTTACCACAAATTTAATGGCTTAAAACAACACACATTTAGTATCTTACAGTTTTCGTGGTTTAAGAAATTAAGCATGGACTGGGTGCCCTGGTAAGGATCTCACAAAGCTGCAATCTGTGTGTTGCCCAGGCTGTGTTTTGTTCTAGAGCTTGGGGATCTTCTTCCAGGGTCACGAGGTTATTGGCAGAATTCAGTTCCTCCAAGTTGTGGCACTAAATTCCCCATTTTCTGGCAGGCTGTCAGCTGGGGACCACTCTCAGCATCTGCGGGGCCCACTCAGTCCCCCTCACACATCCCAGTTTACTTTTTTCAAGACCAGCAGAAGATTCATTCTAGTCTGCTGAGATGGAGTCTTACATAATATAATCATGGTGGTGACTATCACATCACCTTTGTCAGGTCCTATTGGTTAGAAACAAGTCACAGGTACATGGACTCAAAGGGTGTGTTTTATACAGAAATAATTCACTGCGAGTCAATAGTGTATGTCTGCACAATCTCTATTATGTTCAGAAGTACAAAAGGAACACTTAATACTCTGTGTTGAATTAGAATATTATTTTTCTTCCTACTATCTTTTGTTTAAGTAAAACTATCATTTGGGAAAGCACATCATAGCTTTACCCTAAAATAAGTGTAAACTATTTTCTTTCCAGTGACATCATAGGGTTACATAAGCATCTCCCAGTACAACGTTTTTCTTTAACACATGTAGTAGATGACCCTACCCCAAGTCCTGGTCTGCCATCAGTGAGATCAGTATCTAAACAAGTCAGTATCAAAGCCATATCTATAAATTGACCCTATTTTCTCACTTCATAGCATCCACTTTCATATCAAAGAATCAGTTCATTTTGGACCCTAAGTACTGCTAAATGGAATATTTTTTTATTTAGATATAGTTGACATATAATATTATATTACTT
This sequence comes from Eschrichtius robustus, assembly GCF_028021215.1. Lineage (NCBI taxonomy): Eukaryota > Metazoa > Chordata > Mammalia > Artiodactyla > Eschrichtiidae > Eschrichtius > Eschrichtius robustus. Next base: position 49,081,387 of record NC_090831.1, on the reverse strand, counting down.
TCAGGTATACCTCATAATGATTCAGTATTTGTATATATTGGGAGATAATCATCATGATAATTCTATTTAACATCCATCACCAAACGCAGTTACAAATTTTTTTTTTCTTGTGATAAAAACTTTTAAGATCTACTCTCTCAGCAACTTTCAAACATGTAATATTATGTTATTAATATAGTCACCATGCTGTACATTACATCCCCATGACTTAACTTATTTTATAACTGGATATTTGTACTTTTAACCCCCTTCACTCATTTTGCGTGCCCTCCCACCCCCTGCCTCTGGCAACTGCCATCTGTTCTCTGTATCCCTGAGTTTGATTGTTTTGTTGTTTTGGTTTGTTGTTTTGGATTGTTTGTTTTCTTTTAAGATTCCACATATAAGTAATGCCATGTAGTATTTGTCTTTCTCTGTCCGACTAATTTCACTTAGTACAGTGCCCTCTAGGTCCATCCATGTTGTCGCAAATGGCAAGATTTCCTTCTTTGTTATGGCTGAATAATATTCCATTGTGTGTATATACCACATATTCTTTATCCATTCATCTATAAATAGACAAGATACAGTTTGCTTCCATATCTTGGCTGTTGTAAATAATGCTGAAGTGAACACGGGGGTGCATGTATCTATTCAAGTTAGTGTTTTCATTTTCTTCAGATAAATACCCAGAAATGGAATTGCTGTATCATATTTAATTTATTAATTTTTAATTTTATGAGGAACCTCCATACTGTTTTCCATGATGGCTGCACCAATTTACATTTCCACCAACAGTGCACAAGGGTTCCCTTTTCTCCACACCCTCACCAGCACTTGTTATTTCTTGTCTTTTTGATGATAGCCAGTGTAACAGGTGTGAGGTGAAATCTCATTGTGATTTACATTTCCCTTATGGTTAGTGATTTTGAGCACTTTTCATGTACCTGTTGGCCATATGTATGTCCTCTTTGGAAAAATGTCTATTCAGATCTTCTGCCCATTTTTCTATCGGATTGTTTTTATTTTTGTTATTGAGTTATATACATTCTTTATATATTTTGGATATTAACCCCTTATCAACTATATGATTTGCAAATATTTTCTCCCATTCAGTAGGTTGCTTTTTCATCTCATTGATGGTTTCCTTTGCTGTACAGACACCTTTTAGTCTGATGTAGTCCCACTTATTTATTTTTGCTTTTGGTTGCCTTTTGCTTTTGGTGTCAATCCAAACAATCATCGCCAAGGTCAGTATCAAGAAGCATACCACGTGTTTTCTTCCAAGAATTTTATGGTTTCATTCAACTCTCTGATCCATTTTGAGTTAATTTTTATGTATGGTGTAAGACAGTGGTCCAATTTCATTCTTCTGTGTGTAACTGTCCAGCTTCCCCAACACCATTCACTGAAGAGCCTGTCCTTTCCCCATTGTGTATTCTTGGCTCCTTTGTTGTAATTCACCATGTTTGTGTGGGTTTATTTCTGGGCTCTCTCTTCTGTTCCATTAGTCCATTATGTCTGTTCCATTAGTTCCATTATGTCTGTTCTTATGCCAGTGCCATACTGTTTCAATTACTATAGCTTTGTAATATTGTTTGAAAATTAGCATGATGCTTCCAGGGAATAAATTTATTTTAATTACCTTTTATAGGAGTATTGTGCAAACCCCTCAGATTTTGTCTTTATGCTTGTAACTTTGCAATTGACTTATATAAGCTAAAATAAAGGAAAAATCCTTATCTTACTGTGTGAATGAAGTGTGCATTTATGATGTGGAACTCCTGAGAACTACTCTTCATGAGAATTATTTCTGAAGCATTTCAGGAAGAGGAAATCCTATGCCCTTTTAGTAAAAATACTTTATCAGTACATACATCATCTGCCATTTGAAAGGTGTTGCTCAACAAATCCAAAATACCAGTGTCTTTTGATGTATAGCCATGACTTATCTTCCTTATTTCCCATGCCAATGGCTATTTCGGTCTTATGGCAGGCCAATTTGGACCCATCTCATCCAGTATGATGTAAGTGTGAATAGCATTTTATACATGCTTTGAATCCCATGCAACATTTTTACCTTAACGTTATTCAAACTACAATAGAAAAGACAAGTGGTGAACTTTTGTTCGTGGAAATGTGAAATAAGATGTTCACTTCAAATTCTTCATGTATGTTTACATATTTAAGACTAGGAAAAAGGATGTTATACAGCAGTTGGCTGGATTAGAAAAAGCTAATGGGAATAGCTGAGTTTGTAATTTGCATGCCCAGACTTAGAGTTGGATTGTATTTGGCATGAATGTGGTGTTGCCATTTTGATGCTTCTGGAAACAGTCAAGTATGGATTGCTAATAAGGCAATTGATATACTTTGTTGTATTTGTAGAAATGTTTTTCTTATAATGAGTGAAAGTAAGTAAAGTTAAAAAACAAATAGTGAAATATTCTTTAGGTCTTCATATTCAAGTATTAATGAATTAATGTACCATTTGATAAGACATACAAAGGAAATGATTATGGACTTTTAATATAATTTTGTTTATTTTCCTAAATATTTACTTGGATAATTGATAACATTAGTCAGTGCAAGAGTGTAAAAATAAATTTTCACAGCCTTATGCAGGAATATAATTAACATGAACTATAAAAATAGATTTAATTGAACTACCCTTTGGAGACTTTTTCATTATCCTTAGTACTTCATTAGCATTAATATGTATAGAGACAATCTTTCTTCTTCTTCAGCCCAACTAATGACATGACTAAACTATGCAGTGTATCTTCTTTCTGTAATAATTTTATTATGAATAATAAACTCTACTGATTTAAAGACTACTATTCATAAGATAGTATGTTCACTGATAAAAATTTTGCTTTTCCTTGATGCTTAGATGTAGAACATGATAGTGTTGAAATGAGACAAGTATTTTAGTTTCGTCCACACTTAATGCTCTAATTATAACATAATACTTTCATGTTATTTTAATAATAGAAATGACATTTTTGTAAGACTTTAAAATATCAGAGCTTTTAATGTAACATGTTAATAAACATGTAAAATTAAAGTAGATTTAAACTGCAAATCTAAATGCAAATGTGAAGATTTTTCCTTAGTATGCTCATGTTTATTTTATGCACAGCTTATTTTTTAATTTTTTTATTTCAGCTTTGTCGAGGTATAATGGACTTATAAAATTATAAGATATTTACATTTACATTATAAGAATGTACATTGTGGTGATTTGATTTATGAATACATTGTGTATGAGACTAAGTTCTACTTTCTTATCAGATTTAAGATTCCGTGCTTTCACTGCAGGGAGTTTGGGTTCGATCGCTGGTCAGGGAACTAAGATCCCGCATGCTGTGCGGTGTGGCCAAAAAATAAATAAATAAAAATTAAAAAATAAATAAAGTGCAGTGTTAGCAACTATAGTCACCAGTCAGACCTTTTCCAACTTATAGCTAAAACTTTTTACCCTTTTACCAATTTCTCCCTATTTCCCCCATCCCCAACCTCTGGCAACCACTCTCTTTCTATGAGTTTGACTTTTTTCCCCCACATATAAGTGATACCATGCAGTATTTGTCTTTCTCTGTCTGGCTTATATCCCTGAGCATAATGCCCTCAAGGTCCATGCATGTTGTCCCAAGTGGCAAGATTTCCTTCTTTCGCATGGCTGAACGGTATTCTATTGTATATATGTACCACATCTTTTTCCAATCATACATCAGTGGATACTTATATTGTTTCCATTTCTTGGCTACTGTGAGTATTGCTGTAGTGAACATGGGAGTACAGATATCTCTTCAATATCCTGTTTTCATTTCCTTCAGATATATACCCTGAAGTGGGAAACATGGATCATTTGGTAGTTCTTTTTTAAATTTTTCGAGAAACTACCTTACTGTTTTTCGTAGTGGCTGTACCAATTTACATTCCCACTAACAATGCACAAGGGTTCCCTTTTCTCCACATCCGCGCCAATGCTTGTTTTTTCTTGGTAAAAGCCATTCTAACAGGTGTGTAGTCACATCTCACTTTGGTTTTGATTTGTATTTCCCTGATAGTTAGTGATTTTGAACACTTTTTCATGTACCTGTTGGCCATTTGTATGTCTTCTTTAGAAAAATGTCTATACATTTCCTCTGCCCATTTTTTCAATCAGATTGTTTATTTTTTTGTTGTTATTGAGTTGTATGAATTCTCTATTAATATATATTTTCGTATCAACACCTTATCAGAAATATATTTGCAAATATTTTCTCCCATTCCGAAGGTTGCCTTTTCATTTTGATGGTATCCTTTAAGTCCCTTAATCTACCTTCATTCTTTTTCATGCTTTTTTCTTTTTACTCCTCTACTTGGATGGATTCCACTGCCCTGTCAAGTTCACTGATCCTTTCTTTCACTTCTCTAGTCTGTTGTTGAACTGGTCTATGAATTTTGCAGTTCAGTTACTGTATTCTTCAGCTCTGTAATGTCTGTTTGGCATGTCCTCATATTTTCTGTTTGTTGAACTGTATGCTTTGTTCCTGCACTGTTCTCCTCCCTTGGTGAGCATCTTTATGACCATTATTTTAAACTTTTTATAAGTAAATAACCTATCTCTGTTTCATTAAGGTCTGTTTCTAGACTTTTATCTTGTTCTTTTATTTGGAACGTATTCCTCTGTTTCTTCATTTTCCTTGACTCTCTGTGTTGGTTTCTGCGCATTGGATAAAACAGCCATTTCTCCCAATGTTGATGGAGTGGTCTTGTGTAGGAGATAAACATTATCATTCCACCTAGCCCAAACTCTTGATTGTCTGTCAAACCTTTGTGATTGTACAAGCTGTCTTCTTTGTTCTTAACAGCTCCCAGTAGTTGAGGGTATGCCAGGACCTATTTTGATGTGGGTATTTTCTCATTCACCCCAGTGTAGGAGTTGCTCAGCTAGTTTCTGGATTTTTTCCAGTGGGAATTGCTCCATGAATAGCTGTATATTTCAATGTATCCATGAGACAAGGTGAGTTCAGGAGCCTCCTATGTTGCCATCTTGGACCAGAACTTTAGAAGTGACTACATAATAGTATATTGATCCCATAATTATAAAATACATACACTTGAAAACACCAATGCATTTAAATCCTAAGGTTCATCCTAAGGTCATCAAGATACAGTAATACTTTTTCTTAGTGATTTTGTTACTTTTATCACCGAACTTCTCTTTTTTTATAAATATTTCCTATATATTTTAATGGATTTCAGAAATTCAGATTTCCCTATGAGACTTCCGTAACCACATTTATGCTTATATGGTGTGAAATTACTCTAACATTTTGTGATCTCTTTTCCTAAAGCTCCTATGTTCATTATAGTAACTGTTGGCCTCTCTACTCTACCATACTGTGAACTCAAGAGCAAGACCAGTGCATTTTCATGGCATCTAACTGAGAAGGCATTTTAGCAATGTTTCTAGATGGAATAGAAGCAGAGAAGAAAATAAGTTTATGTGGATAAAAATTTGTAAAAGTTGAAAACAATGATAATATAAATACCAGTTATCAAGGACCATTTAGATTTAAGCATTTCAGTTAAAAATTAATGTTGCTTCTTGAGTTTATCAACTCTTTTATTGGCATTCTGCTTTTTAGATTTGAGCTGAGGTCTTTTATCTTTATAGAAGTGTCTTTGTTCATTTTATCTGCATTCAATACATAAAATATCAAAGCACAACTATAGAAACGTTAAATCAAAATGCCCAGATTTAAATTCTTAGAAATTGTGTAAATTAAATTTGTACTTATGACATCCAAATTAGGATACAAGCAACTATTGTAAAATAAACAAAAAAATGTTATCTTTCCTGGGTTGTTATTTTCTACCTTGCTTTTTCTTTCACAGATTTTTAATATTTCTATGCTACTTTATTGTATACGTGAAAAACAGTGGGAGCCACCATAGCAACATCAACAAGAGGAAAAGTAATTTTTGAAAATTTACTATATGCCTGAGTAGTTTCTATATACAGTTGACCCTTGAACAACAAGAGTTTGAACTGCATGGGTCCACTTATATGCAGATTTTTTCAATAGTAAGTACTGGAGTACTACCCAATCCATGGTTGGTTGAATCCAGGGATATGGAACGGAGTATACAGACGAACCTTGTCTACGGAAGGCTGCTATAAGTTTTATGAGGATTTTCGTCTGCACAGAGGGTCAGCACCCCTAATCCCTATGTTGTTCAGTGGTCAACTGTATATCAAATCTCATTTCTCATAGTATTTTCATGGCTATATATTACTCCCATTTTACCAAAGACACTGAAGCTTACTTATTGTGTCATGCTACTTTATTAAGATAGATATGATTGTGATTTCCTATCACAGATCCTTTACTACAGGGTTTTAGAGTGTACTCGGTCACTAAAAATCAAATGACACGAAAGACCCAACTACTTAATCCTCAAGACAATGTCATCTACAGAATGAAACTATAATCAAATTTTTAAAAATAGTCACATGTTAATAGATTTTGAAGTTCTACTTTTTAGCTATACCTTTACAAGGTATAACAATTCTCTTTGTAGATTCTAAGCATATGGCTGCACCATATATTATATAGGGCTGAAATTATTTTTATGAGCTACATTTATATTCTAATTTTTAAGCTTAAAAAGAAATAAGTGGGACTTCCCTGGTGGCGCAGTGGTTAAGACTCCGCACTCCCAGTGCAGGGGGCCAGGGTTCGAGCCCTGCTCAGAGAACTAGATCCCACCCACATGAATGCCGCAACTAAGAGTTCGCATGCCACAACTAAGGAGCTGGCGAGCCGCAACTAAGGAGCCCGCCTGCTGCAACTAAGACCTGGCAAAACCAAATAAATAAGTAAAATTTAAAAATTAAAAAAAGAAAGAAGTAGGACCCATGCCACAAGCACTCTATATACCCCACTATAGTCTAGCGTAAATTATGATAGATTTTGATATAAGGCAAGGTCTTGAAACTATGGCTTTACACTAAGGAGATCTCATGAATCATTTTTTGGGATCTCAGACTGACCATGTCTTAAAATTGATGTAGTTATACTGACTACTTAGAAATTCAGTACCTGTGTGGGTTTTATGAAATCTTTAATAAGTGATGAACTACAACTTCTGAGTGATTCAACCATGGAAAGTGAAACCAAACCTTAGATTAAGAATCTAGTTTCATTTTTTCAGATAAATTCCATGGAATGACCCTTTAAATATGACCAGCTATTTTTGAGTCCTCATTTTGTAATTTCTAAAATGTCTTAGTACACTAAAAAAAAAAATAGGCTAACCTAATTGAATGTAGAGTGGTTAATAACTTTTCTTCATCTTCTACCCTTTATTAGTATCTATCTAATGTCTTACTGTAGAATCAGTCCTGGTGAATCTTTAAAGGCTAATGTGTAAGAAATCAACTGTCTCTATCCAGGCTTAGTTGAGACTAAAAATCATATAGTAGATGATAGTCTTCATTCATCCAGTTATGTTCAGCTTGTATCATCAATTAATCTCTACAAAGAACAGTAACACTGAACCAAGAAACTTGTGACAGAAAAGCTCCACAGGTGGGGCCAGAGAGAGCTAGTATCTTACTTAACTCTGACCCTTGACAACTGCTTGTAGAACACAGTAAATTTGTTTCGTTTTTGTTTTTGTTTTGAGGCTAAATCATTTTTCAGAACACTTGCTGTGTTGTAAAAGTAGGCCTGGGGGGTAAGGATGGGGGTGGGGGTACTAGGGAAAGAGAGGGAGAAAAGGGGAAAAACAAGGATGGAAAGATGGAAGGGAAGGAGGGGGGGAGGAAGAAAAGGAAAGACGAAATTCATTTGGAAGTATCACATCACCTAGAAATAAGAAACAGTATTCTACCGAAATATATCCCTACTAGATAAATGAAGAAGGGTTCCATAATTCAGCTACTACTTGCTGAATGTTTGGACTGTGTTGTTGCTGACTACAGGGATGGTTTTTGAAGAGTTAAGTAGGAAGGGAACAGGATTTGGAAGAGAGCTGGCTTTTAATTTTGGAGATTTTGAAAGAGTTGAAAGTGGTACTTCAATCACTGAATGGAATGAAGTTTATTTTAAAGAGATAATTGTGTCTTCAGTAAAGGAGAATTCTGCTTTCTTTTAGTGCTTTCATTTTAAAATCATGACATTTGTAACAAAAATATATCTGGTGCTGTATACACTAGCTAATTTTTAGATTATTTTTTTAAAAAGATAAAATATCAACAGTTTATTTCTGTCTCAATTAGATTTCTCACAGTAATCATTCTCCATCTTTCTTCCATGTGGCTAATTACAGAAAAATCTGTTCTGTGGAATAAGGAACAGTTTACTCAGTTGCTCATCAATCAAGAATGCTTTTATTGTCCCTGTACTAAGTGCCATATAAATGCACAAACAGTATTAGTTTACGAGTTAAGGCTGAAATGTGAATAATAATTCATAAGTTATGATCGTGTTTTCACTTTATCAATTGCAGTCATATATATGTTTAGATTGTGTCTTCTCAATTTATGATAGCCGTTACTATCTTTTTGTAAGTTAAATGCTCCTTGATTTCATAAATGAATTGTATGCTGTGGAATTTCTTACACTGGGAATATCCTCATACAAAATTTTTACAAAATATCTGATCAAAATGGACAGAGCCTTATTATATTACTGAATATGCCTAAAATAAACATTATTTGTTAATATCAGATTAATCATTATAGATCCTACCAAGATCTCAGAAAGTTCTCTTTCCTATCAACTATTATTGAAATCAGAATATTGTTCTTTTGATATTGGTATCCAGTTCCAATATTCATATTGTAGTTAACTTCTAGATACCAGAACCCATTTTTTGTGCACCTTATAACTTGCGATAACTGTTATTCCTTCTTAACTTATTGCTAATAATTTGCTAATTTTTCAATACAGGTAATGGATTAGGAATTAGAATTGTGGGTGGTAAAGAAATCCCTGGACATAGCGGAGAAATTGGAGCTTATATCGCCAACATTCTTCCTGGGGGAAGTGCAGAACAGACAGGGAAACTTGTAGAAGGTAAGAATAAGGATTTCAGAGTAAATTAAAATGAATGTGCTCATATTAAATATATCTTAATTTGATATGAAAGTTTTCTCTTCTTTTACTGTCTAGGAAAAACTCTCCTTATGGTTGATTATGATATTTTGGTATAGTAATATAAAGGAAGATATGTCCACAGCTATATTCATTTTATTTTCAGTTGCATTGTCCTTTTGGCAGTTGGATTGCTATGGGAATATCTTGTTTAAGAAACAGTAATTAGTCAAGATTTTTTTACTGACTGGGGCAATATTATATTTTAAAAAACACTTTGATTAAAAGGATTAGTGTTTCATAAACACCAGGAAAAATTATATTGAAATCAGAACCATAAAAACATCTCACATGACTCAGTACATGCTAAAGTCAGGTCAGCAAACTATGGATGACCCACAAGGCAAATCCATCTGCTGCCTGTTTCTGTAAACATTGTTTCATTAGAACACAGCCAGGATTATTAATTTACATATTGAACATGGGTGTTTTCCCACTACAATAGCAGAACTGCATTCACAACAGAGACTGTGTGGTCTACAAAGCCTAAAATATATATATTCTCTCTGACCCTTTCGAGAAAAAAGATTGCCAACTCCTGTGCTAGGTACTGTTCTATTCACCTCATTACATCATAAAGCATTTTAAAGTAATAAACTTTACAGATGTGCCTTATGGGCCATAAAATGATGTTTCTTTCAGTAAAAGGTCACAGCTTGATTCTCAAGATACACAATGATAATTTTCACTCATTAATTAGATGATGTGGTCATTTGCATTTTCCAAAACCTAACATAGATATAGTTTACAAGTTTTCAGTGAGATTGCTTACCACGAATATTTTTATCATAAAGCAGCCTCAGTCTATCCTTTTATTTTTATCCTAAATTAAATGTTATTTAGAAAGCATTTTTCTGTCATTTCATCGTTTAATAAAATGTTGCCTGTTATTGTTTAAAACTCAATTATGTTAAGATTATTCCCTGTCATTGTCTTAAATTAAATATATTGGAACCTACTGAAAAATATCCCTAGATATTTTGATAGACAATTCGAATAAACACAAATTTGAGGCAATATTTATTCATCACAGTGTTCTGCTGGAAGCAGCTTGCCCAACTCACTAAGAGATGTTTTGAATATCTCTTCCCAACTTCACACTCAGGACCATCACGTTGTTAGCTTGAATTGGCCATGGTGAGAGTATTTACAACATGGAAATAGGCAAATGCTATAAATCAGGCCTTTTTTGTTCATTTATTTGCCTGTTGATTTTCAGAATGCCAGTTTACCAGGACATCACCACATATATAACTGAAAGCATATTATTAAAAATATTCTAATGGTATTCATACAACAGGGAAAATTGGAGGTTTAGCCAGATAGCTAAATGAAGGAAAAGACTATATGAATCAAGAAATAACCATTATGAGCAAACACTGGGTCTCTCTGAATTTTCTATGACTTTAATCCTATCATGCCTAAATGCTACTCTGTTGGTATTGCAGTCTAGTTAAGATACAGGAATTGAGGCCTGTTTGTAAGGATGGGAGTGATATGATTGCTTTCCGATAGCATACTTCAGAAAGAAATGAATATGCTGTTTTTATTTTAAAATAAAATTTGCAACAGTAACTGTGCCTGATATAGTTGACAAAGATACTCGAGTAATTTAAGGATAAAATTTCATACCCTTCTTTGTCCTTGCACCATGAAAATCAGCAAATGCTACAAATCAGGATAATTTTTATGTACAATTTCAGTGAAGCGCTTTGTGATGAAGTGATGCTCTTTGCATTTGGTAGCTTATGTGGCCATTTTTAAGTTCATGCACCTAAATTAATAATAGATATAATTCAAACTCATTCAAGAAAGAAAACTGAAATGAATCTAAAATTACATCTGTGATTTTATAAACTCAGAGACTGCCATTAAAATCATCATCTTTTTTGGAACTAATAGTTTTGCAGTTTGTTTCATTGGGTAAAGTAGGAAATCATTAAAAGCTATGTGCATGTGACTTAAGATTTTACTTTTATTAATTGTATTATTTATTAATTCTCCCAAAGTTTTGCCAAGTGCTAAGCCAGGCCTCCCTATGACTATAGATCCTCTGATTAGAGTCCAGTTGTTACATAACTCACACCTATAATTTGTTATTTATGATTTCCAGATTTACTTTATTTTCTCTTAAAACATAAATCTTTAATACAACTCTTGGTAGTATTTCTACTAGACTCCCGATGCTATCTTGACTGTCAATATTTAGATCCTGTTTTTGCCAGTAGAACCCAGAATCTACAGTTGTCTACTGGGTTCGTCACCAGTCCAGAATCTCCTCTTTGTGTTGGCTGTCTAGTGGAGAGAGGGTGAAGGGCACAAAACAGATGAGTTTCAAATTAGAGATTAAAATCTAAACTCAAAATAGCAAGTCCTACATGGAAATGTTTGCTGCCTGACACATCTCTTTCTGATTCATTTGCACTTAAATGGTGAGTGGGTTTTGCTCTCAGTCTTGGAAAATTTTACTGAAGCAACTCACTGGTTGCATTTCTCCGTTACACAGTAAACACAGGAAGTCAGGGTTTGATGTTTGCTAATTCGTTGGATGTGATTTTCCTTAGTCTGGGCCTCCTCCACAATCAGGAAAACTGCCTTAAAAGATTTGCCTTATAAGATTTCTCATCTATTGAGATGCACAGCTCAACATCACACATCTTCTGTTCTGCCTTCCCGGATGGGAGTGGGGCAGGGGGAGCGTCTCAGCATTCATGGTTTGATGTACGCAGTTCAACACTTAATTGGGCACTGACCTGTAATTTTCATTACAAGTGTTTGAGTGTACAAAAAAGCTGTAGAGAATAATATGGCAAACAACCATGTACTCACCATATTGTTTTAAGTCTCAACATTTTGCCTATTTGTTTCATATTTTTAGGAGATATAAGTACCTATAATCCAATTAAAGCCTCCTGTAGTCACCTCTCCTCTCCCAAACCTCTCTTACTCGCCCAAAATAAACCACCAGACTTAATTTCAGATTACCCTTCACTTGCTTTTCTTTATAGTTTTATGTATGTATTCATAAACTTTATAAGGATTCATTTTGCTTGTTTATGAAATTGTATATAAATGATAGTTTACGTGTATTTTTGCCACTGTTTTTAGTTCCAGAGTTTATGAGTTTTATCTAAAGTGGTATATGTAGCTACATGTACACAAATGTAGCTCTAGTTATTTATTTTCACTTCAGGGCAGAATTCTATTACTGTATGTCTCTACTACAGTTTAATTTAAACATTCTCTGGTTATTTCGGTTATATATCAGTTTTGTTTTTTTTTTACTATTTCCAACAATGCTGTAATTAATTTTTTGAAGTAGTCTCCTTTTGCACATGTACAGAAGTTTCTTCTACAATAAAAGTTCAAAAAAATTTAGAAAAAGTTCAATTTCTGGGTTATAGTGACTATCTTATTAAATAATATGGGAGAATGTTGTGTGGTTTCTTCAACAGTAGTTGATTTTTCCAGGTTGCTCTCCAAAGTGTTAGACTATTTTTACATTCATCCGTAGTAAATTAGTGTTCTTATTCCTTTATATCCTCGTTCCTCTTTCTCAACATTTTCTTTTTCAAATATAATGTGAAATGATAGGCCATTGTTTTCTTCGTTCACCTTACCTTCAGTAATGTTGAGTATGATAATATGTTACTAACCTTGTTAGCACTTGGGTTTTCCTCATCTGTGATTTGCCTGTTCTTTTGCTTATTCTTTATTTGGATTGTTTGTGTATTTTAAATTGAATTTTAGAGAATCTTCATGTATTCTGGTTATAATCGTTTGTCAAGTATGTAGGCTGTAAATACCTTCTCCCAGTATGTGGCTTGTTTTTTTAGTGTCTGTCTTTTTTTTTTTTTTAAGTTGAAATTTTAACATAGTTGGCTTATTTTGTTTCTATTAAGTTTTATAAATGTTCTGTATTATTTAGGAAATTCTCCTTACCCTGAAGTCTTCAAATATTAGCCTATATTTCCTTCTAAAAATTGTGAAATCGTACTCTTTTATAATGTCCTTATAGACATAGAATTAAGTTATTTTTAGTCTATCGTGCTCTGACTAGAAATTTTAGTTTTCTCCCCCATCAGTATGGATAATCAGTTGCCTGTGCACCATTTATTGAAGAGTGTATCATTGCTCCCACTGATCTACAGTGCCCCATCTGTCATATATTGATTCTTTTGTACATGTGTGGGTCTTTTATGAGATGTTTGTTCTAGCTTACTTGTCTATTTGTCTGTCCCTACATCAGTGTCACACTGTTGTAATTATGATGACTTTAAGTCCTGACATATGGTAGGTAATCTACCATACTGCTGTTCTTCAAAATCCTCTTGGGACAATTCTTGACCTTTGGTCTTGCATATACATTCGAGAACCGGCTTGTCAGTTTTCAGGAAAATCTCTGTTGAAATTTGGTAGTGATTATATTGAAGGTATAGATTAATTTAGAAAAAAAAAATTTTGATATTGAGTCTTATCTGTTTGAGTCTTCCATGGGTTCACAATGCTGGACCTTTGTTCTTCTTAGAGACTTAATCATTGTATTTTGAATCAATACAATAAAGTACGTTAGGACATTAAAAAAAAATTAACACATAGCAATTGTTAAACTTATTAACAAGTTGTATCATTTTATATCAACTTACAACAATTTTATATCTCCAGAAAAGGAAGAGTAGAAAATATAAATAAAATAAAAGTTTGTTTAGGAAGTATAATGGGCCAAACCTAGTCCTTTATGTGCATATCATTGGTTCTAAGGTTTATTTAATCGCTGGACTTCTGAACTTATTCTCCAAATGATTTTTCCCCTAGTATTGTGTATCGTAACATCATAATTGTGAAATATATTACCTGCATGATACCTTTCATATTTCAACAGTTTTCATAAGAGAACAGTGAATCCATAAGAACTAAACACATTTTAGCCATTGAACCAAAAACAGGTATTTGTTTATATTGTTAGGTTTTCCAGCTGAAAATCAATTTAGTTGAAGTATTTTGAAGATAAATTGTATCTTTATTATTGATAATAAAATCATATTTGTTTGGAGAACGCTGTTTGGAGCTAAGATAGAAATATAGTGTTAAGCTCTGTATGTAGCTTCAAGAAGCTTCTTAATGAATCAGTAGGAACATAGACTAGGAGAGCAAAAAGTTAAAACCAATGATATACAATGTTTGCTTATGGATTTAGCGAGAGCTATGTGGAAAATTACCTTCTCCCAGGCCAGTAGGTAGGCCTGTAAAGAAATTTGTTTATCTTAGTTTGTCTATATGCTATTCTGTGAGGAAATGTACCTGTGGCATAAATTCTAGTTCACGGATATTTCCAAATTCTCAGTTTCTAGTTGTCTCAATGTGTAGGGGATATTGATTTGGCTAGTTAGCTCCTCTTAAAGATGAACTGACAGGGTTTCTTGCAAGAAAATGTTGTTGGATTTATGTTTGAGAATCAGTGATTGGAGTGGAGGTGAGGTTAGGTGTTTTTGGCATGGTGGTTTTGATTTTAGAAGTTCGCCTCTGGAATTCCCTGTCCTGAAGAAGTCTATGGTAGAAGAGCTAATTCCAGTAGAGGACACACTCCTGTGTGACTTAAAGGATAATGTTCCGAGGCAAGAAAGTCTCTATTTCTGCTTATGCTTTTTTGGCATATGTTACAGATGGCATGGCAGTGATCAGAGTTGGAGGCCAGGAAACACACCACACAGATGAGCGAGCTTCCTTATTCTTGTTCCAGGGGGATTACGAGGTACGGATTGGTCATTAGCATGAGATTTCTCAGAATTCCTGCAAGATAGTGTGTCAGGTACACATGGCACAAGATCATATTTCTTGTTGATACAAGGATTTTTCTAAAAAATATTTAGGAAACTATCTTCTGGGAAGAAAGAATATAAATTGTGGGTACCTGGACTGGTAGATTGTAATATACTATTTGTAAGATGCAGTGATATCATACTTACATATTAATGATTAGCTGTATTGCCAGGACAAAGAAAGATGTTTCTCTTCTTTATCCATTTATTTTGAAATTAATCAGAGGAAATTATATTTGAGTCAGTATTTCCGATAGGGACATCAAGAAAATGAAATAATTGCCCTTTTTTTAACACATTTTTTAGTATGTATAATACTCCATATCCTAATTTGATTGCTTTTATCAATAAGAGTGGTATACCTTGAAATATATATGTATGTTCAAGTGATACTGATTAGTGATTAACAGTTGTTTCTGTTTTTAAATTTCTGGATTTGTCTAATCAGTATGCCATAACAGGCTACATTTTGGTGTGTATGAACTTGGAGTTGTTATTTTGGAAGCAAGGATGCTGAACTATCTTTAATAGTAGCTATAACAAATCTTCAAACAGCCAATGCTTCAAGGTCTTCATTATATAAAGAGAATGTTTTTAGAGTCAGACACGTCAGGATTTAGATTGAGCTCTGGTACTTTTTGCCTGAATAAGTTGTTTAACTTTTAGTACTTTGGTGTTCTCAGTTGGGAAATCGGGATAATAATAGTGGCTGCAAAATTGTTATCAGGTTTACAAATAATGTGTCAGAAACATTTAATATAGTGTTTGATATAGTATTTCACAGACGTAGTGAAAAGATGGTACTTACTTTGGAGATCTTTGATGATAAGAATAGTATGTGCTACTTAAGCTTGAACTCCGTCCCCTCTATCTGAACATGCGTAGATAATTGACCATGGTCAGGTCTGAGCTCTGAACTGCAGGGATTTGGAATATTCCTAATGGAAAAAGCACAGATTTGAAGTCAGAAGACTGAATTAATGTCATCCTCATGATGTTAGGCAAATTGTTTATGTTCTCTGAGTCTCCTTTTATCTCATCTGGATGGGTTGATGTTTCAATTAGGAGGTTTCAAGACCTATCTCATGGGGTTGACTGTGAGTATGAAAGGAGCTGACGTATTTCTCATGCTTAGTTAACTATAAAGAACTAGACTAACTAAAGAAACTATTTTGTTAAGGATAGACGAAATTATTTTCATAGATGACAGTTAATCTCACAAAGTTCAGGCTTCCTGTAAGGGAGCATTGATCTGCTAGAGGTATTCTGCTATAATGGAATATCGTTTTAGGTATTTATTAGGCCTGAATAAATTTTTTAAAAATTTAAAACCTGAAGTGATTAAGTCATGTCCCATGTAAATATATAACCTCCTAACCGTAAAACCATACTTTTGGCTAGTCTTATAAAAAGCCTTCTAAGTTTTTCTTCTTAGCAATTCAATTTGTTAATTTCATGTCTGATTAAAGTCTATGGACATACATACAATGAATATCTGCTTATGTAACTCTCATGGTCTGTAAGTCACTGAAAGCATATCTTGTTAGTGAATAGAATCGTGGTGTAGGTGTCAGATGTCAGGTGTCTGGCACCCAGTGTGTGGACTGATCTTTCTCATCAACTCCTTTTTATGGCTGTTGACACATCACAGAAACTCACTGGGTGTTCAGCATTAAGTGTAAGGGGCCCTCCACAAGACCCTTCTGTAATGCATACTTTTGAGACACTTTATCTGTTGAAGAGATGCGGGGGAGAGATTGAACCTTGAGAAGAATCATACAGTCTAAGGTGTGGAAAGAGGAAGCAAAACAGTAGTATGTGTACTATGATAAGTTGTGTATGTTACGTAAAATGGAAATGTGAGTCCTAGAATTAAGAATGTGAGACTAATTACGTAGGATGAAAGAAGGAATGAAATCAGAATGGATAAATCATGACCCTTAAGTCTCAGGGCTCCTTCCTCACCTGTACAGGCCCCTTACAAGGCTCCAGGAAGTTAAAAAACATATGTGATGTTTGTGGCATTTGTCAGCTTCTTAACTTTTGTAATTTGTTGTGATTTATTTTGTCCTTTTAACAAACGTTCACTTGTATCAATTTTGTATTCATAATTTTCTCTTTTTTCTTAAAATTGCATGAGCTTCAGGCCTTACAATACTTGAATTCATCCCTGCATGAGATGTTGTTTCTTATTGGGGGAGAACGCTGAGGTGCTTACTGCAGAACTGTAAGAACCTATTGGTATGCAGCAGTAATATACTGACAAGGTAGATGGAGGTGATAAAAAGGGAGTTCAGAAAGAAGGTTGTTAGGAAGGAGTAGAGGTGAGAATATCAGGAATATGGGAAATAATAAAGAATGCAAATGGGTCAAAACGTTTATTCAGTAACTACTCTACAGGTATATCCTAGAATTCTATCATTCTAAAATTCCACCTTGCTTTCAAGATGGTTACAGCCTAGAAGGGCAGTGGATAGAGGATATTCACTGTGGAGGAAAAGTTTGGTCAGGGTCTGAATGAGCAAAAATATAAAATAAACCTGAAGAACTAGGAGAAAGATGTATTTACGGAAAGAAAACCCATTATTTAATAACTTTTTTGGCAATGTATATATTCTTCTAGTTTCAGTAAGAGAAATATAGAAATGCAGAATACATTGGTTGATTCTGCAGGCTTCTGTCAGAACCAGTACCATAACTAAGTGTGGGTTACAGATACGCCTCCTCCCCTCCCAGAGAATTCCAGGTAACTTTCAGGTAATGTCTAAGAACAGATTGTAAGCTCCTGAGGGCAAAGAACTCTCCAGGAACTGAAACAGATCTTTTTAGGCTTTTATCTCTTTCATTGGTTAATTTTTTACATAGTTCATATTTTACTTATTTATAGTGATGGAGTACAGCCATGTTCCAGATATAGTGACGTGGCTGGAGCAGAAAGAATATTCTGTGGGAATGCAGATTTTCATATCAGACTAACGGTTTTTCATATATATACTAAGTTACACTGAGAGTGGTGGAAGAAAATAAAATTGCTTTCTTTTCCTCTTAGGCTACTTTTGTTTTCTTTTACTCTCTAGTTATTTTTTTTTGTTTTTTTTAAAAATTTATTTATGGCTGTGTTGGGTCTTCGTTTCTGTGCAAGGGCTTTCTCTAGTTGCGGCAAGTGGGGGCCACTCTTCCTCACGGTGCGCGGGCCTCTCACTATCGCGGCCTCTCCCGTTGCAGAGCACAGGCTCCAGACGCGCAGCCTCAGCAATTGTGGCTCACGGGCCTAGTCGCTCCGCGGCATGTGGGATCCTCCCAGACCAGGGCTCGAACCCGTGTCCCCTGCATTGGCAGGCAGATTCTCAACCACTGCGCCACCAGGGAAGCCGCTACTCTCTAGTTTTTACTAGATCCCCATCACTGTCATATATGGTGCTTGAGTTTTCTAAGTTCCAGCGTGTGTGTGTGCATGTGTGTGTGTGTGTGTGTGTGTATGTAAATACATGCTCTATAGAGCAACATCTCTTGGTCCTGTGGGATATGAATGAAGAAAACATGGACCATACATTTCAGTAGGTGAGACAGAAAGTAAAACCTACTATAAGTATCACATAATAAATGGTAATAAGTGCTAAGGAGAAAAAGATAACAAGGAGGGTGGATATGCCATATAAGAGGGTAGGGTTGAAATTTTAGATGGGATGTCAGGGAAGGCCTCGCCAAGAAGGCAAAAACTGAGGAAAGCCCCCAAGGAGAGGAAGGAGTGAACTTGGAGTTATTGGTATTATAGGCAGAGGAATGAAAAGGGCACAGGCCCAGAGCAAGAGCCTGCCTGGTGTGTGCGAGGAATAATAAGACCGCAGCGAGGCCAGCGTGGCTGGCAGTTAGTGAGGATGTGAGTGAGAGAGAAGAAAGCAGGAATTTCCGGCAGAGAAGTAACCGATGTAACAGAGTAACAGAAGTAACAGAGGTAGCATCTTGTAGGTCAGTGTAAGGACTTCAGCTTCTATTAATGTCAAATGAGAAGGCACTGGGCTGACACAAGCTGAATGACGTTTAAATAAAATCACTCTGACTGCTATAAGGAGAATAGTTTGATGGAGTAAAGAATAGGAAGGAGAGCAGTTAGGATGCTATAGAAATAATCCAGGCATGAAATGTGGCTGTTCAGACCAAGGTGGGAACAGGGGATGTGGAGATAAATGATATTATATCATATATCTATAAATACTAATACAACATGTATATTCAATTTCAGCTCAGTGAAAATGACCTCAATATGTTCATTCATTTGTTCCTGTACACAGTATTCAAATTTAGTAGGCCAAAAGGTACTCCACCGTTTTTTTAAAAAACTTAAATCTCTACATAATATAACAAACCTACAGAGCATTTAACATTCAAGTCTTAAATCTTATTTTAATTAATACAATAAATATACATTCTTTAATAGAAGTCATACAACCTAAACAGAAATTAAGCCCTCAGAATGCTAATAATATTCTTGAACGTAGATGAGGAATCAGGAGTCCTGGCTTTTTGAACTACCACTCAGTATAATTTCTAAAACAGATTTCAGATCTGTAAACATAGTAATAGTTACATTTACCCTACCTATTTTACTGAAGTGCTGTAAAGATAAAATGAGAAAAAGTGGTCAAAATAACTTTGTAAAAAAAAAAAAACACGAAGTCCCATGTTGGTACGATCAACATAAGTGAAATAGATCTAATTTTATTCATTTTAATCAAAAAGACTTCTTATAATTAGATGGTATACATCTGAAAGTTTTGTGTAATTCATCTAAAATATGTTACCATTATTTTTTGTGGTTGTTAATCATGTTTGCTTCTGAATTAGAGGAAATAATTTCTCTACGTGAATTTTAAAGAGCTGGAGGGAAAATAGCTGAGTTTTTTCTCTATTATTTGGCAGATACTGCTGTTAAGGTGTCTTCTTAAACAACTCTGGTTTATTAATGGAAAAATCAATAATTGTAATATGTTGTATATACTATATTATATCTATATATATATATTGAAATTACATTCTGTTTACTGTAAGTCAGAACTTTTTGAATAGAATTTTTCCATCAAATAACATTTGTTGTGTTGAACATCCATCCAGCCAAAGTGAATTATTTGCTAGTTCTTCTTCATGATGTTAATAGAATACTGGCACTTCTTATGAAGTAACTTAACACATAATTCATTTTATTTTTGTAAAGTTTCTCTTAGGGTGATAAAATGGTTATTGATTTTTTATTGTTTGCAATGACTTCTCTGTTTTATTTCTATCCTTTAACTATTCAAATGATGAAAAAATTTATGTATTTAAAGTTCACTCTTAGTTTTGATTATACCATTCATAATACTTATATAGTGTCTTCGGCTCAAAATAAGCAAAATATAAAAACAACATTTTTATGCACAGAAATTGACCATGTTGTAATATTTCTAGTGATGAGTACTTAGGTTATGATTAAAAAAAAAAAAACCTCCTTCTTTGTAAAAAAAATGTATTTTCTTATACTCTAGAATAGTATATTGGAATTTTTGGCTCTTAAATTTTTTGCTCTTAAATTTTGATTGGAAGATTTCTTTTTATAACTTTACTTTTCAAAACATAGTTTCCTTTTTGTCCGATTTTGCACGTGATTTAAAGTTACAACTCAGAAGTCAAAGCAAAGCTCTGCGCATTTTATCTGTCAAATAATGTTAGGAAATGGAATTTGTATCTTCTGTATATATGCTCAGTGGAGATGATGATGATGATGATTTTGCCACTGGTTCAAACATCTCCTGTATTTATTAAGAAACACTTTCCCTGGTATAAATTGATGATATTTTATGTTAAAATCCATCATCTGAGTAGTGGGATACATTTAAATAACTTTATAAAGGGAATAGTACAGAACACATGAGTATCAAAAAAGGTTAAGAACATAATTAAAGTTAAAATTCCTGCTGGTTCGTAGGGATACTTAAAGCAGAGGAGGCACCAGTTAAGACAAGCATTTCTCATGCACAATTGTATCATTTGCCCTAGCTTCCTATGTCCATTTAACCCAACTCTGTATCTCTATATAATCATGAGTGCATTTTGGATTAATCTGTTACTGTTAGCTGGTCATGATATCCTTTAGATTTGATGATATTAATCTGTTCATGCCATTTAATTAGAAAGTCGATAGAAAACATCCATTCTGAGTATTTTAACAAAATAAATTGGGAAATTAAACTGAGGAAAGTTTATAAATTTGTGAACTGCACCCTGCTTTAAATGAGATGATAGCATCACAAACCTATCATTGGATATCTCCACGTGTTATATTATTTTCGGGGGGATCAATAAAATTTTACTAATCTACCCATAACCCCTTTCCTGCCTTATTCAGCCACATTCTATTGTAGCCTGTTTCAAGTAACATATCTAATTCTAAACACCATAAACTGTAGCCATAGAGTGACTTTGGTATCTGTACCAATCCTTCCAGGAAATATTGAACTGGAATAATAGATTATTTTAGTGGTCAGAGTGATTTAGAAACAGAATCCTATCATGAGAATCTTCTTCAAATTGGACCCACAAATCATGGATATATTCCCCTATTTACCTTAACTCTGTTTAAAAAGCATGAATTTGCAACACCTATACTGGAGTGTAAGAAACATACGACTTTTTCTGTAAATCAAATGTAATCAGTTCCAATCTTCCCTTCATCTACTGGTGAGAAGTTGAAACACTTCAATTTTTTGATGTTGCCTGCCCCACGAGCACTGGGGAAATTCCCAGTGAGTCTCTTACACATTCTAGAACACTGGGGGTTGGGCCTCTGACCCTTGACCCACACCGCATTGAGAGCAGTGTCCAAGCCTGCACGCTTCCTTGACAGTGGGTGGCTCCTTTAAACTGTGACCAAATTTTCACGAAAGTAATTCTGCCTAGGTTGAGCCACCAAATCTAAGGTGGACTTTTCTAATGGCACCGCACAGAAATTTTTCTTTGAGGTAATGCCATCTTCCCTGGATAATATAAGCAAGTAGGGTGCTGCTCTCTACTGCCCTTGCAACCTCCAGCCACCATTGTTGGGGGAGATCTTCTCCCCAGAACTCTCTATCTCCCCTTCCTTTCATTCATCCTACATTCTTCTTTTTTTCTTTTTAAAATTCTGTTTAGTACTTTTAAGGTTGAGATCTACCCTCTTCACAGGTTTTTAAGTGTACGATACAGTATTGTTAGCTAGCAGTTGTAATCTCTCTTGAAGTCAAGGTCCCCTAATCCAATATCCTGGTCAACACACTGTATTTTCTGGCTTTCAAACTTTCCTCAATATGATGAGCGTTAAGTAATACATCATTATTGCTTTGATTTGTACTTTCTAATCTCTAATGAGTCTGGGCTTTTCTTCATATACTTAAACCACTTTTGAATTTCCTTCTCTGTGAATCTTCATTTTACTAATTGCCAAGATACTTCTGCTTTTTCTAGTAGAGTATCATTTTTATTAATTTTTATAACAGCATAAAGTAGTAGATACAAAGGTGGTGATCATCACAAAGGTGATGAATTGTGTAGTGCCTGCCACATAAATATTTGTGGAATAAATCAATAAAAGTCATGAGCTTTTGTGTGCTATATGTTTGGATATACATTAACATATAAGATTTTGACTGTTAATGCAATAATTTGAATACAGAAGATGTTTTTGCAGTAATGGTAAATATTATAGACAGAGAAATAACATATATGAAATTCTGAACTGTAAAGATAAGAAGAGCTTTTGCCAATTTGAGAAACATACGAAATTCAGTAATCCCAGAAGTTATAAAAATACATATTTGAGAATGTTTTATAGTGATTGATGTTTTTAGAATTCAAAAATTACCTGGTTATTGTCTTTTTTCAGTTTTTAATAACCTATTAGGTGTAAGACTTTGAGCAGCAAATTCTATCATTACTGTTGCACATTCAAAAAAATTCAGATTATCTTAGTTTTCCTATTAAAAGTCATTAGAAGAGACACTTTCTAGGGATGTAATTGAAGTATCATCTATGCAATCTCAAACTTGAACAACTGGTTAACATACATGTTGTTATAATTTAAACATAAAGAAAATGTGTCTGCTCATAATGCTAAATAATAGATAAAACCATTCATGTGTTCACTGTGTTCTGGGAATTATTTCTAAACCAAGATCAGAGTAAAAAGTTTCCTTAAGATTGAATATGCTTACATTCAAATCATTGAAATGATAAAATAATACTTTGGTTTCTGTGTAGTATGATCAAACAATTTCTCCATGCATTTTAAAATAGTTTATAGGATTTTACAATTAAAGTATTTTCAAAAATACCATATTTGAAGACACATACTTAACAGTACTTAATTCTCACAGTGACTAAAACCATCTTATGAATTTAAAAGTAGTTTGTATATTCACTTGGTTATTTTACTGTGGTTCTTGTAGGATTTGTAGGAAGTTGGAGAGGCAGAGGAAAGGGAACTGTGTTCAGGTAGTCACTTCCCTATAGATCACATACTCACCATTGAAACCAAAAATAAAAGGATAAAAGAACAAAATCTTTTGAACTGCAGTACTGCCCCAGTGCTAGTGGGAAACTGAGT
This sequence comes from Eschrichtius robustus, assembly GCF_028021215.1. Classification (NCBI taxonomy): domain Eukaryota; kingdom Metazoa; phylum Chordata; class Mammalia; order Artiodactyla; family Eschrichtiidae; genus Eschrichtius; species Eschrichtius robustus. The sequence goes on along the minus strand of NC_090831.1, from coordinate 49,057,820 downwards.
AAGGGGAAAAGAAGTTCAGCTGGTATATCTTAGGACAGAGCAAATCATGTAGTTCATGATCTCAGGTATATATCTAGGTTAAGATCCTAGTTATCTGTATTTTTCATCAGTTTTATTAATGTGTCTACATAGTTTTCCTGTTTACAACTAGAAGCATTATTCATTTCACTGGATAAATATGTTTCATAAATTTGCCCCTTTAAGCTGTGAAAAATGAACAGGTAAATTCAACAGAAGAAGCATGAAGATTATGCAGCTATTTCCTTTCATAGAATTTGCTCCTGCAGAAAAGTGACAATGCAATTTCTGAATTATAGCACTATTAATTTGTTTCAATTCAGAATCATCTGTTCATAAATGTACTCTTTCTTGTGACTAAGAAAATGTGTGTTTTTCAGTGTGCTTTTCCTCTTTCAGCTCTAAATTTTTCTTTAGTGGTATTATCACTGTCTTTTATGTAATTTTCTTATTTTATGTGTACAACAGCCTGGGATTGTTGAAATAAACCTAAGGCCCATCTGAAGATAAAGTTTTCTTGGAGTAAGTTATAGAAAAGTCGTTCTTGTTTGTGTTATTGTGGGCATTTTTATGGACTTCTTTTGCCATTTCCCAATAGTAAAAGAACTTCCCTCACTTGTTTGCAACTGGTAATATGCTTTCCAATGTATATCAAAATCATTAAAACTTTTAAAGACTCAGTCATGCCATGTCGAGAATTTCCCGTGGAAGCCAATAGTGAGTAATAGGGAATTTCACATTGGCATCTGTGAAGCTCATTGAAAACCTAATTGTTCCACAAGTATTTCTTTTTATTTAAATTATAACCTAGTCCTGGCATACAGGTATTTTTTCTCAGGTAAAGCTGGTAGCATTCACAAATATCTGGGCACTATAACTCTGGATGGTTTCATCGAATTTTTATCTAGCCCACATAGCTACATATTAGGACCGTGTGATTTGTGCCAAATACGTTCCCAAAATTATTTGACAGCTCATATAAAATGGACATAAAAACTAAATGTAAAATATTGAAATATTAATTATGTTACTACTTTTTTGTATGAAAATTATCTTTCTAGAAAGAGAGGAAACATGAAATGCTCTGTAACCAGTCCAGCAACATAACTTATGGGACCCAGTGCAAAATAAAAATATAGGACTCTTTGTTCAAACAGTGGTAAGAATTTCAAGATGGCAGTAGCAAAGCATTAAACCAAGCATGGGGCCCTACTGAGCACAGAGCATACTATTGCACAGGCCACACACACACCCATGACGCTGCCCTCTGTATAACATTTCTGCTTCTTCTACTCAGGACTGTCTTGCATGCAGCGAAGAAAAACACACACCATGGAAATCTTTTTTATCTGAGCAAAGTTGAAGCTGTAACAATTTCTTAAAGGGAGCTTCGCAACAAAATCCTAATGACTTTTTTTCTACCACTCCTATTCCACAATAGAATGGAAGTTTACACTCTTCTAGTTGCTCTGTTGCCCAGTGGAAAAATTATATTGGTGGTTGCAATTATTTTTTTCCCACACAAAATTGGTTTAAGCCATATACAGTCAAGAATGTTTTCTTTAAAGCAGTGTGAACAAAATGCATGTGTTTGATACTATTTAATAGATTTTCAAGAGCAACATTTTGCATGTTCTGTTTGACATATTTTATATGTTCAGGTAAGTTGATGAAATCAAACTTCATATGATTTTGATATTAATGTTCCAGAGAACTTTGAACTGATGTTCTCTGAAATGGTGTGCTGAGTTGGTTTTTAAATGCAAAGCAATGTCTTCTGTGCCTGTGGACCCAGATGAGACATAGCACACCTTTTTTATTTTATACTTGAATTTGTCTTTGTAGGCATGCAAGTATTGGAATGGAATGGAATTCCTTTAACTTCTAAAACATATGAAGAAGTGCAGAGTATCATTAGTCAGCAAAGTGGGGAAGCAGAAATATGTGTAAGACTGTGAGTTTTTCCCCATCTTTTTGTTTCCATTTTTTGGCTATTCATGGCTCTTTTAATTTAAAATTGTTAAGGTGGAACCTTTGCCAGTCAGCAAGATTTCCTGTAATTAGAACATGAAGTGAATACAAGTTTTATAGATTTCTTGTGTTCAGAATCAAAGTCTAAAGCATAGAAAGAATCCAGCTAATTTTGTTTCTGATTATGTCCCCTTTCATGCTTTTATTGAAACATGCATCATTTAAATGAAAGCCTAAACCCATTTAGATTTCATGGATGTGTACAGTATTTCAAAATGAACTTATATTTAATCCATAAAGATTTCACCTTAAATAATCATTTTTATCAGCTGACTTTTAACAGCATTGCAAATATAGATTTGGTTAGAAGAGTGAGCATGCTTTGAAATTGCTTTATATCATTAACCACTTCTCATTTACCTACTGAAAAAAAATATTCAGCATAGTTGGGAAAAAAGGCCTTTTGTCTCAGACTTCCTCAGTTGCTTTCTTAATTTTTTTTTTGTTTGTTTTAATTTTTAGGGACCTCAGTATGCTATCAGATTCTGAAAATCCCCAGCACCTAGAACTTCATGAACCACCAAAAGCTGGTAGGTGAAAGCAGTCTGCTTCCAACTGTGGGTAAAGATGTCGATTTAAATGGAGAAGTAATTGTAGAGGCAGATGTAGCTGTAGATGAAGATATAGACATATACACAGATATAGGCAAAAATAAATTTATAGACAGATGTTTATATATTTATGTAATCATAAAGAAAATCAAAAGCATTGTAGCTACACTTTTAGTGTTCTAGGAAAACACATATTTACATGTTAGACCCATTAAAGAAATTCATATGAAATTCTTACTGTGAGAGTTTATATTTTTAATTCTTTAAAATTAAATTCATTGTATGAAAGTAATCCATGGAGCCATTTGTTTGGGGTCCTATATAATTTTTAGGTGATACTGGTTCTTTTTTAGCAGTTGGTTTTGGAACACTTACTCCTGAACCTTTTGCTTGCCTTTTATGATAAATAAAATTCAACATACAATTTCATAACTACATGATGAAGTAGATTTATCTCTTAGATAACAAATACAGTCTATAAATTTAAATCACTTATAAGATTAAAAATATCACTATAGCTTTGTTCAACAAATATTTATTGGGCACTTCCTATGTTGTAGTCAGCATTTCTAAGAGGCTGGGTCACTGCACTGAACAGAGCAGGCCAAGGCCTATAGAAATTTTCATACATCTGTAAATGTAAATATGTTCTTTGACATTCCTCCCTTAGAGAAATAGATATATAAGATTTCAAGGAGGAAAAACAGCCAGTCATACAAATTAAATTCCAGTGAGTAAAACAATATTTTATCATGCATAGAATTCTCTATATAAAACATTTTAAAACATTTTTCTGAAGATATAATAGGAACCTCCATTTTCCTCTGTAATTTAGTATTCTTTCACTTTTCTCTGAGCCTTCCAGACTTCTTTAAAAATAGATTCCTAAAGGTACAATTTCATGTATTTTTTTTATTTAGCTTGTTTTATAAGTAACTATAAAACTTTTATAAGTTCTAGATGACTTTGTTATCTAGAACTCAGATAAGTTCCATGGTATTAAGTACCTATGAAACTGAGACTGTGTGAAGCCATTTCATTTTGTTGTAGTGGATAAAGCGAAATCCCCAGGGGTTGATCCTAAGCAGTTGGCTGCAGAGCTCCAGAAGGTCTCGCTACAGCAGTCACCACTGGTTCTGTCGTCCGTCGTTGAAAAAGGATCTCACGTTCATTCAGGTCCTACATCAGCAGGATCCAGTTCTGTTCCCAGCCCTGGGCAACCAGGGTCACCCTCAGTGAGCAAAAAGAAACACAGCAGCAGCAAGGTGAGAAGTGTCCAGTGCGACCTCCGAGTTACTTATTTTCTAGCTCCTTATTCAGACTAGGAGATAGGAAATACAATATTATTTCCTAAGGTGTTTTTCATGTGATTTCTCCTTTCCTAATGATGTACTGAAACAAACAAAAAATGTTTCCGTTTCTGAGTTTATAACTGATCAAGATGTATCAAAATGATGTGTTTCTACATCTCTTAAAATACTGTAGCAGTTATTATTATGGGGAACTTGAAAAATGTATCTAATGCTTCATGTTCTTTTTCTTTGTTGTTGTTACACAAATCTGAGCCTCTGTATATCAAATATATCTTTGTATCTTTTTGGAAACACAAGATATACATTACAGTAGATTTTGTAACTTAAGTAGAAGGTAAAAAGGACAAAGAAATGAGGATAATTTAGGACAACAAGAAAGAAGGAAAGCCAGTAATATAGTATTGCCATTTTGAAATTTATCCCGAATTCCATACTAATACATTTTCTCTTGATGCAGCTCTTCATTTAGAACAAATGTTTCTAACATTATTATTTTAGAGTTACTGGGGAAATAAAAGAAAACATGAATTAATTTTTTAACTTTATAAAATCAGATGATAATATAGACAATTCGTGATTTTCCCCCATAGATTTGATTATTAATAGAGAAACTCTCTTCATGGTTGATAAATACATTAAAAAAGGTTTATTGTTTGTTTGTTTGTTTAACCACAAATAAGATTTTCTCTTTATGTGGTGAGATATATAGGAAGGACAGGCTACGGTTGGATAAGTTGACTAGACTTCGGAAAATAAAGTTTTTTCTAGTAAGTATAAAAACACAGCAGATGTCACTAAAAAACCCTTTTATTCAGAAGCAAAAAAGAATGGTAGGATGATCTTAATCATTGCATCATAAAATGACTTGTTTCAAAGTAAATATAGTAAGGTTTTGTGAGGAATAAGTTCAAGGATAGACTCAATTTCAAAATAAATTTTAACACAACTATGTTTTACCACATGTGTTAATTTTGAAGAATTACCTCATGGAGGCGCCCTGTCTCTGGAGTTACACACTGATACCATTTCTGATTCCTTTCTCAGTATCTCCACACAGTAGAACTAAAGACATGACAGACTTGGCTAGCAAAGTTTTCACACCAAGCACATTGTAGTTCTATAAGTCTGTCATCCAGATACTTTTTATTTCAGCATTTGATATCACCATCCTCCCAGAAAATTAAGTACAAATGTAAAAGCACCATTGCCTCCTCTTTTATCTTCATTCACTGAATCTTAATCCTGTGACTTTTAATTTTTTAATAAGTCTTTAATAATTTTTTTATCTTCTCTGAACTTGCCAACTTCTTTAGCAAAGCATTATTCGTTTTTGCCAACAGTATTGCAGTATTGTCACTCCACTCACCAGTCTCTTTTCCTTCCTCTTAAACTACCCTACAACTATCTGATCTGTGACACCATGTTCTGATTGGATCACTGTCCTGTCGAAAATGAAGCCCTGCTCCCTGGAATGTCAGCTTCCCTACCTCTGTCTAAGACCCTGTCCTGCTCATTCTAAGAGAGCCTGGTCAATGGTTTTCCTTAGAAGATTATCCCCATAAGCTTAATGTTGTCAGATCTTTACAATAGCCTTGCTAATAAGTACTCTATTTATTAGGGTTTTAAACTCATTCCTACTTTCCACAGACATTTTTGGATGCCACCTCAGTGTCACGGGTCGTAATTGGTACCCAAGATACAAAGAGGGATAAAATCCTTCCCTGTGTACTACGTAGACGAGTGGTTCTTAAACCATGCTCCCAGTCCAACAGCACCAGCATCATCTAGGAACTTGTTAGAAATGCAGACTCTTGATCCCACCCTAGGCCTTCTGAATCAGAGACCCCAGGGATAGGACCAAGCAACCTGGGTTTTAATAAGTTCTCCAGATGAGCGTGGTGCCCCTTGTAATTTGAGAAGTGCTGATCTACATATAGATGAAGAAGATATATAAACAAATTTAGTAAAGCTGTAATGTTGGTGGTCATTAAGAAGTACACAGAGCACTCTTAGGAGAGTGGGGTTAGAAAAGCTGGCATTTAGCTAATGAACTGATTTGGTAAAGGGGAGAAAGGAACCAACATCCGAAGAAGAGAATGCAACATGAAGAAAATCTCAGAAACAAAATTGTATGCTTAGGACGTAGGTGTACAAAAGATACAGGGGTAAGAAATAGAGGCGAAGCCTAGATGATTGTAAATTGGAAGACATTACATGCCATGCACGGCTTTTACAATCTGTGGAAAATAAAGAGCCAGTGATAAGTGAAAATAAAATAACAGGAAGCCTTCCTCCACAACGTCTTTCCATATTCTAATCCTTCCTTAAGTCAGAAGTTATCCTTCCTTCCTCCTTCCCTCCATCCAAAGTGCCAGATGCTTTATGTACCTCTTAAGACAATTTGTATCTTGATTATAGTTACTTGTCTCCTTATATTTATCCTCCCAAATGGGCTGCAAACTCATTGAGAACCAAAAACCATTTCTTATTTCTTCTAGCTCCCTAAGCGCATAGTAGAGTAGCTTGCATAGACCGTAACAAAATAAATTTAAATTAAATTAAAACGTCAGTGGCACCTGTGAGTCTCTGTAATATTATGGGGGTACAAAATGTAATTGTTTTGTAATATGTTAACTTTTTTGGTAATGAGTAGAAGATGAAAACAGGTATTGTAGGACAAACATCAAGGAAATAATATGAACAGGTTTTATGATATGTGGTCATTCTTTTCTATGCCAGGAATGTGGCCTATGTAGTTTTTATAGAAGTTTTGCTAAGATGAAGAGTTACAGAGCTGCACTGTCCATGACAGTAGCTGCTAGCCACATGTGACAGCTTAGCACTTGAAATGTGGCTAGTCCTAATTGAGGTATGCTGTATAAGTGAATTACACAGCAAATTTCTAAGACATAGTATAAAAAAAGAATGTAAAATAGCTCATTACAACTTTTATATTGATTTCATGGTGAAATGATAATATTTTTAATGATTTGGATCAAATAAAATATGTCAGTAAAAATTAATTTCACCCATTTATTTTTATATTCTTAATGTTACTACTAGAATATTTCAAATAACCTGTGTGGCTCACATTATATTCTACTGGACAGTGATGGTATAGAGATTACTTTTTAACTCTTATTAGTAGTAATAACAATAATCAAATCTGGTTATTTTTGAGATTTTATATATATACATAGAAATGTATAGTCAATAGATGTTAACACTCTTGAAGAAAGGGACTACTACCTATTCATCTTTTGGGGTGTTTATCATCAACATTTAGCTGGTACTGAATTTCTTAAAACATTTTTGCTGAATGAATGAATAAATTTAATGATATTTCTTGGCCAGTCAACGTGTAGTATGCATAAAAAACAATACTTTTATTTGTTCTCCAAATTCTGCAATGTTAAAAAAATTGATATTGAGAGATTAGAGAAATATCGAGCAACTGTCTGAAACTCACATGTTTCTGAGTCAGATAATATAATATTTCCAAATGTAGCATATGTTCATCAGTTAATTTAGAAAATTATAGTTTTAACATCCTTTTGTTTTTATTAGGTATGAGGCTAACTCTATATTAAATTATAAAACATTAATGTAATGGAATGTATTAAAACTAAAATACTTAAATCATAGCATAATTATACATTTAGACATTTAGAGCACCATCTATTAAACATTTTGAATGATTATTCATAAGTAATTATTAATCTATTAATACTCTAGTTTAAGTGATTGCTTCTGAGTAAATGTAAGTAAAATATGAATCTATTTAGATATATGTTTAAGTTATATGTTATGTATATAAGACTTTTTATTATTTTGCTTACTAATTCAATATGAATTTCTGTCTTCAAAATTTTTAGTTTACCGCCTCAAGGTCTTTTATTTCTGAAATCTAATCAGACTTTCTTCATTTTATCTTTAAAAGCTGAATAATTTCTTCCAAGTCATGGTATAAATAAATAATTGAACTAAGTGCTTACTAGTTTTAAGTGTTCTAATGAAATAGGTTCTTGCTTTCCCAAACTTTTCTATCATGGCACACAACATCTCAGTAATTTTTTCATGATGCCCTTATACCCAAAGAAATACCTAAAACGATTTCATTTATTATGTAGTTAGGTCCTAACAATTTAACTAGTATTTATGCCCTAACATCTTAGTAACCATTGGAAAAAATAATACCCATAAAATGAAATAAAAATGATATATTTATCTCATTGTTAATAATTCAAATTATGTATCAGTGGGGTATGTGCCTGATGGGCACTGCACAGCTACTCAAATGGTGGAATTGGTTTGGACACTGACACTCTCATTTCCTGTTCCACACTGATCTCACTGATTTTCTTGCAGTACATTTTTTTTTTATCACCACAGTCATCACAAACCAGCCTCACAAAGGTATGACATTATCGAAAAGAAATACTTGTCTCTAATCTTAAACTGTAACTATCTGGAGCTGGTAGTTTGCCCACTGTACAACAGATATTACAATATCCTTCTGTGCTCTTATGAGTTCACTGCCATACCGCAGAACATTTAAAGATGGTCCATACATTGATCCTCTGTGTTGAATCTAGTTATGTTTGCACGATCATATGTCAAATGAGTTACAACTGTCAAAAGTAAATCAAGACAAAACACATTATCATTACTCTTTTTTTTTTCTGGTCTTATTTTTGACCTTTTATCTCTAGTTATTCCCCAACGTTCCTAACTGAGATGCAAGGATATCTGGTTTTAGGAAACTCCCCATCTTTAATTGAGATAGAAATAGTTTCAGGAAGTTGTGTGGTCCTTTTTCTAGATTCAGTTTCTTTTTCTTAAAATTTAAACAGTAAAATAATTATTAAGTAAATATAATGGTTCATTACCTAGCAGTTTATCCTTTGCAGCCAGAGCGTAGTTTCTTATAAAAGAGCTGAACTAATAAAGGATATATGGCTTAGAAAATTTAACCCCTACTCCATAACTTTACCAATGATTACATTATTTTTATTCTTATTTCACAGAACGAGACCTGGAATATAGCTGTCTTCTTTGATTGCTCTCATGTCTAGCATAAATTTATAAAAGAAAAGGTAGCAGAACAAGTATATACACCTAAGTATTATGAATTTCTCCTTTTCTGGTTAATTATTAAAATAAAACCAATATTATGTATATATAGGGAGACAGGACCTTATTTGTAGGGTAGCAAGCTTGCCTCCATTTTAGTAAATATCTCCCTATAGTGATGCCACGTTGCCTGAAATTCTATTATAGATCTAGAGTCAGGGACAGCATCTCTTTTTTGGTACAAAATTGTACATTCTATTGAAATGTAACAATTCAGCAATTAGTCCCTTAATCAGCAGAATGAATCACTTTACCAGATCACAGTCCTAATGGTTTTTAAGGCTTTACTGACATAAGGAAATTATTAAGGAGATGAGAACTTATATAGACTGGGATGGAATTTTAATTAAAAGAGTATGAAATACTAAGAAGTGATTGCCTGGGTGTTCCACTCTAGAAGGGAGTAGGAACAGGCTGAGAACCCAGCAAAGGAATATAAGGGTGGACTTTTATAACTTCTGGGCTCCTAGGCAGTTGAATAAAAACAGTACCTTTTTCATTCTCTTATAGATACTTAAAATCTGCTCATATTTAAATTGAACACTTTCAACCAATATTGTTCCATTTCTTAGGTAATTGAACGTAGATTACTGCAGGTATAAAATTATAGCCTCGAAACAGGCTTCACAAAATGAAAAAGGGATTTATGTATTTATAGAATTAAACATGTATTGAGAAGTGTAAGTAGACACCCTAATCTGAAGCAGCCAAATGGGTGAAATGTGTTCTCCAGGCAGGGTGTGCTCTGACCAACAGAAATTAATTCAGAAGGAAATTGAAATGGTAAATCCTATGAAAGGTTTATCTATTAATCTATGTTTTGACATTGCAGGCTACTGATGCAACAAAGGTTGTCTCTCATCCAATTACGGGGGAAATTCAGGTATGAAAGTTTTTAAAAGATCTTTGTTATACCATCTTTTGTGGCTCTTTTTCCCACTGGTCTGTTGAAATTGTAAGCATTGTTAGAACCTTTCCTGTTTTATAACATATACAGATGTATAATGAAAAAATACAATTTTACAGAAAAGTATTTTAACACAAATACATGTTTTATTAAATCTAATGATATCTGTGGAATTCTATACTTCGAAGTCTGCCTGATACCTTAACAGTATCAGTGTATTATGCCTCGGTTGCTTTATACATGTTGAAAGTGTTTCAAACATGATAGATTCTCCTGGATATTTGAAGGTTCCTCTTAAAGAGTTTCATGAGTCTAATGCTGTCCTCTTTTCTTCCTCTGATCAATAATTGTCAAATAATTGCTGAGCAGTTCTTTTAGAGCAGTGTTTTTCATACTGGGGGTCATAACCAATCTGTAATTTATCAAATCAATTTAGAGGATTTTGACCAGGAAAATAGAAGAAAATAGTATAAATCACTATATTTTTTAGTTCTGTATGTGTGTTTCTGTGTTTATATTGCATTGTACATGGGCAAAGTCAAAAATGTTAGAAAACCTGTACTTTAGATGGTACCAAAAAGTAATTTAGTGTAGATAAGAAATGTCATGTGGAAAGAATTAACACAATACCAAATAATAACTATTTGAAGATAGTACATTTCAGATAAGGGAAAGAGAACAGTGAGTCTTAGTTGCATCTACAGTACATTTTCACAAAGGGTAACAGAGATTTGAACTAATTTGAGGGTAAGCATAGAGAAAGGGGGAGTGTTTTCCTGGAAGAAATGGTACAAGGAAAGTTTCTTCTGCCAGAGGGTAGTGAAAGGAACAGATCTGCCTTGCTGCAGGAAAATGTTCCTGTAGAGATAAGTTGAGACTAAATTAAAAGAACCTTGAACAGAAGCCAAGGGATGTTAGCCACGACATAATAGAGTGATCAGGAAATAGATATTTTGGAGTGAGGGAGAGGCTAATTCAAAGCAATATGTGATAGAAATTCATAGAGCCTTGGCCTCTAGAAAGTATTATGAAGAGTAGGACACAAAGACAAAGAAATCAATTAAGTGTTATCTAGGTACACCCTGATTCAAGCAGAAGTGGAGTATGAGAGTGGAAGTGGAGAAAGAGTGCAGGACGTGGGCACCTTACTAAGAAGGAGCCAGCAGGATGGAGTCGGGATCACCTGTGTGCTCTTGATCTTGCTGTATCGCTGCTATTTCCCACTTCTAGAAAAACAGACCTGATGTTTCTTTATTTCACATGCAGCACAGAAAATGCTAGGTGTTCTCATTCATAATATCTCCTTCTCTCTGCTCATTTTTTTAAACTTCTTGCTCATGGGCCAATATGTGCTGTTTCTTTTTGGCTTGTTGTTTTTATTTGTCCTTATTTTAGTTTCCTTTCCCTTCAGTAGTAATATTTAATTCTATAGTGGAAATTTACTCTAATAATTTTCCTTCTTAACACCCAGGTTATTTTCTTTTCCTTTTTTTTTTTTTTTTGGATATTTTCTTATGACAGTGATTTCAAGTTTTTACATTTTATCTTTTGTCTTTTAGCAAAACCTTATTCCAAATGAAACCGTATATAAACACCCAAACAATGAATTGCCAGCATGGCGTAGCTCTGGTTTAGGGTTACTGGGGGCATCTCATTCTCTCTCAGATGTAACCTCCAAGCAACTCTCAGTGTTCTCTAAGGCACCAAATTTACAGAGTACATTTTGGAAAGCACTGTCTTAGGGTAGCCTGCAGATCTCAGTTTCAATAAGAAATGATTTTACTGCCTTACCAGTTAAAAGTGGACTTGTAGGCTAGCAGAGAAAGGAGAAAATGGAGAAGAATTTCTCCTTAAAGATTTGGAAGCCATTCTAAACCTCATTGAAATTAATTGCAAAATAATTCTTCTATTTCAGTACTCCATTAGAGCACAGTTACTGCAGTTCTAAACTTTTCATTTCTCCTCTTCCTTCACGGCCCTTTGTTTCATGTTTCATATTGCTTCCATGATGGTCAGAGAGACTCTGGGCCTTCCTGTACTGAGGAAAGCAAAGATTCGTTTTCTGCCACAAAACATAACCAGATCAAAATTATGCTGAAATTAGGAAATTATTTTAATTATTAACATGAAGACTATCTCATCTAAATTATTCCGTTTTCAACATAAACATAGCGTATCTGTTTTGTATGATTATAAAAAATACATTCATTTTTTATTTATGGATTTTCTTTTTCAAAATATAGATCCCTTCCTTTCTGTTATTTGATAAACAGAAACAGCAACAAACAGAATTGTCTTGTTCTAAATGATGCCAAAAGAATCTTTCATTTGTGATGGTGAAAAATTAGTTAATTTGATTATTTTGAATCATGCAAATATTAATTTGAATTGTAAGTCTTTTACTATTCAATGACAATTTTACAACAGCCATTAAGCATCTATGAGACAGTGCCTCTTCTTTTCTCTTCAGCTTCTAAAATTAAAGAACAATATTTCATTATCTTAGCCTCACTATTAAGAAAGCACGCACAGAAAGAACAGCTATAGGTTTATCAGCTAATGTAATATAGGAAGGGATAAAATCTACACATTCTTAAATATTCTTACAATTCAGTACTAACATCTTTGTCTTTAAATAATGATTCCACCCACTGCTAATTACTTGATGAAATGCAAAAGATATTTTCTAATAAATTCATCAATTATTTAATTTACTTACAAAATTCTGGCAATTGTATTTATGAATGTTAACATTTCTGATTTTCCTAAGAGTAGAAATTTAGTTTAAAAATGGAGCTAGCATTCACTGTGTGATTATCCTAAATGAATTTTTGACAGGCCAGAACTTTCACTGTGGAAAGAATGAACAGCACATTTACTAGGAATTAGTGTGTGCCTGGGAGCTCCCAATTAAATTAGACATTAACTGGTCTGTTCAGTTTCAAATAAAATGAAAGTAGCAGTTGATGCTTCTTATGAGAACTTTTTTAAAACACTGGTAAAATACTGAATAATAATGTATTATATGTTTTTTAAAACAAAAAAATAATGTTCATGGAATATTTGCTGTCCCTTTAAGCTTCAAATCAACTATGATCTTGGAAATCTCATAATACATATTCTCCAAGCAAGAAACCTTGTCCCTCGAGACAACAATGGTTACTCAGACCCCTTTGTTAAAGTGTACCTTCTTCCAGGGCGAGGGTAAGTAAAGAAGCAATATATTCTAAGTATTGTAAATATTGCCCTATGGTTTAAAAAATAGTGATAGTGTCTTCTGGTCTCTAATTTAAAGAGTTTAATATCTTTTCCTTAGTTTTATCTACATGTCATATTTATTTATTTCCAATTAGTAAGTAAGGTGGAATTAAAAATTTGTAATTAGGCCTTAATGGGTTTTAGGAGAGCCATGATCGTAACAAAACCTGCCTGGATGAGAACACATCAGTATTTCAATTCTGGAAAGCACTTGTGCTATGACCAATCAGGTAGACATTAAAATCATTTCAGAAATTATTTGTGGAAGATTTAAAGAATTAGTTTACTTTTCAAAATGTATTTGTGAAACCAGCGTTCAGGGACTCATCAGTTACTCTTTTATAGGACATGTGTATTACTCAATACATTAAATGTTCATTAACTGACTTGATATATTATTATTCATATGCATATTTTCAAATGAGTGTTTTAAAATTATAAAATAAAGCTTTAGTTAGCATCTGTCATCTCATACAGGTAAAATAAAATGAAAGGAAAAAAAAATCTCCTTGTGATGAGAAGTCTTAGGATCTACTGTCTTAATAATGAGATAAACAATATATTTAGTCAGAAGACACAATTAGCAATCATGAAGACAGGTCAATTGAGATTGTTTACTTTAAGGTACAGAAAGAAAAAAGAATGAAGAGAAAGGAACAATGCCTTAGAAACCTAGGATATCATAAAGTATACAAACATACACAGAGAGGCAGTTCCAAGAGGAGAGAAAGAGAAAAGGGCAGAAAACATTTTTGAAGAAATAATGGCAAAAGATTTGTTGGAAAAAATCTGCACAGCCAAGAAGCTCAACAAAATCCAATCAGGATAAACAGAAAAAATTTATACCAGGCCTCTTCATAATCATACTATCAAAATCCACAGACAGAATCTTGAAAGAAGCAAAAGAAGTGGCTCATCATATCCAAGGGATCCTCCATAAGATTAACAACTGATTGACAATCAGAAACCATGGAGCCCAGAAGGTAGGGAGATGACGTAATCAGTGTACTAAAGGAAAAAGATGGTCCACAAGGAATTCTGTATCCAGCAAAACTGTCCTTCCTTCAAAAATAAAGACTTTTTTTTTTTTAATAAATAAGACATTGGAGAGGACCTTCAAGATGCCGGAGGAGTAAGACGTGGAGATCACCTTCCTCCCCACAGATACATCAAAAATACATCTACATGTGGAACAACTCCTACAGAACACCAACTGAATGCTGGCAGAAGACCTCAGACTTCCCAAAAGAACAGACACCAGAGGGAGACTTACATGCAGAGACAGGGCCAAATCCAATCAGAACACCAGGAGCTGTGCGAACAGGGAAGAAAAAGGGAAATTTCTCCACGCAGCCTCAGCAGCAGCAGATTAAATCTCCACAGTCGGCTTGATGTACCCGGCATCTGTGGAATACCTGAATAGACAATGAGTCATCCCAAAGTTGAGGCAGTGGACTTTGGGAGCAACTGTAGACTTGGGGTTTGCTGTATGCAACTGACCAGTTTCTGATTTTTATGTTTATCTTAGTTTAGTTTTTAGCGCTTGTTATCACTGGTGGATTTGTTTATTGGTTTGGTTGCTCTCTTCTTTTTTTATTATGTATTTATTTTTTTATTTTAATAATATTTTTTTAAATTTTTTATTTTAATAATTTTATTTATTTTCTTTCTTTTCTTTTCTTTTTCTTTCTTTCTTTCTTTCTTTTCTTTCTTTCTTTTCTTTCTTCCTTCCTTCCTTCCTTCCTTCCTTCCTTCCTTCCTTTCTTTCTTCCTTCCTTTCTCTTCCTTCCTTCCTTCCTTCCTTCCTCCCTCCCTCCCTCCCTCCCTCCTTTTATTCTGAGCCATGTGGCTAACAGGGTCTTGGTGCTCAGGCTGGCTGTCAGGCCTGAGCCTCTGAGGTGGGAGAGACGAGTTCAGGACATTGGACCACGAGAGACCTCCTGGCCCCATCAATCGGCAAGAGCTCTCCCAGAGATCTGTCTCAACGCTAATACCCATCTCCACTCAATGACCAGCCAGCTCCAGTGCTGTACACCCCATGCCAAACAACTAGCAAGACAGGAACACAAACCCACCCATTAGCAGAGAGGCTGCCTGAAATCATAAGTTCACAGACGCCCCAAAACACACCATCAGACACTGTCCTGCCCACCTGAAAGATAAGATCCAGCCTCATCCGCCAGAACACAGGCACCAGTCCCCTCCATCAGGAAGCCTACACAACCCACTGAACCAACCTTACCCACTGGTGCAGACACCAAAAACAACAGGGACAATGAACCTGCAGCCTGTGAAAAGGAGACCCCAAACACAGTAAGTTAAGCAAAATGAGAAGACAGAGAAATATGCACCAGATGAAGGAGAAAGGTAAAAACCCACCAGACCAAACAAACGAAGAGGAAATAGGCAGTCTACCTGAAAAAGAATTCAGAGTAATGATAGTAAAGATGATCCCAAATCTTTGAAATAGAGTGGAGAAAATAAAAGAAATGTTTAATAAGGACCTAGAAGAACTGAAGAGCAAACAAACAATGATAAACAGCACAATAAATGAAATTAAAAATTCCCTAGAAGGAATCAATAGCAGAATAACTGAGGCAGAAGAACAGATAAATGACCTGGAAGATAAAATGGTGGAAATAACGACTGCGGAGCAGAATAAAGAAAAAAAATGAAAAGAGGACAGACTCAGAGACCTCTGGGACAACATTAAATGCACCAACATTCGAATTATAGGGGTCCCGGAAAAAGAAAGGGACTGAGAAAATATTTGAAGAGATTATAGTTGGAAACTTCCCTAATATGGGAAATGAAATAGTCAATAAAGTCCAGGAAGTGCAGAGAGTCCCATACAGGATAAATCCAAGGAGAAACACACCAAGACACATATTAATCAAACTATCAAAAATTAAATACAAAGAAAAACTATTGAAAGCAGCAAGGGAAAAGCAACAAATAGAATACAAGGGAATCCCCATAAGGTTAACAGCTGATCTGTCAGCAGAAACTCTGCAAGCCAGAAGGGTGTGGCAGGACATATTTAAAGTGATGAAAGGGAAAAACCTACAACCAAGATTACTCTACCCAGCAAGGATCTCATTCAGATTTGACAGAGAAATTAAAACCTTTACAGACAAGCAAAAGCTAAGAGAATTCAGCACCACCAAACCAGGTTTACAGCAAATGCTAAAGGAACTTCTCTAGGCAGCAAACACAAGAGAAGGAAAACACCTACAATAACAAACCCAAAACAATTAAGAAAATGGTAATAGGGACATACGTATCGATAATTACCTTAAATGTAAATGGATTAAATGCTCCAACCAAAAGACATAGACTGGCTGAATGGACACACAAAAAAGACCTGTATATATGCTGTCTACAAGAGACCCACTTCAGACCTAGGGACACATACAGACTGAAAGTGAGGGGATGGAAAAAGATATTCCATGCAAATGGAAATCAAAAGAAAGCTGAAGTAGCAATTCTCATATCAGACAAAATAGACTTTAAAATAACGACTATTACAAGAGACAAAGGACACTACATAACGATCAAGGGGTCAATCCAAGAAGAAGATATAACAATTGTAAATATTTATGCACCCAACATGGGAGCATCTCAATACATAAGGCAACTGCTAACAGCCATAAAAGGGGAAATCGACAGTAACACAATCATAGTAGGAGACTTTAACACCCTACTTTCACCAATGGACAGAGCATCCAAAAGGAAAATGAATAAGGAAACACAAGCTTTAAATGACATGTTAAACAAGATGGATTTAATTGATATTTATAGGACATTCCATCCAAAAACAACAGAATACACTTTCTTCTCAAGTGCTCATGGAACATTCTGCAGGATAGATCGTATCTTGGGTCACAAAACAAGCTTTGGTAAATTTAAGAAAATTTAAATCATATCAAGTATCTTTTCTGACCACAACACTATGAAACTAGAAATCAATTACAAGGAAAAAACTGTAAAAAATACAAACACATGGAGGCTACGCAATACGCTACTAAATAACCAAGACATCACTGAAGAAATCAAAGAGGAAATCCAAAAATGCCTAGAAACAAATGACAATGAAAACCTATGGGATGCAGCAAAACCAGTTCTAAGAGGGAAGTTCATAGCAATACGATCCTACCTCAAGAAGCAAGAAAAATCTCAAATAAACAACCTAACCTTACACCTAAAGCAATTAGAGAAAGAAGAACAAAAAGCTGCCAAAGTTAGCAGACGGAAAGAAATCATAAAGATCAGAAATAAATGAAAAAGAAATGAAGGAAACAATAGCAAGGATCAGTAAAACTAAAAGCTGGCTCGTTGAGAAGATAAACGAAATTAATAAACCATTAGCCCGACTCATCAAGAAAAAAGGGAGAAGACTCAAATCAACAGAATTAGAAATGAAAAAGGAGAATTAACAACTCATACTGCAAAGGATTATGAGATTACTACAAGCAACTATATGCCAATAAAATGGACAACCTGGAAGAAATGGACAAATTCTTAGAAAAGCACAGCCTTCCGAGACTGAACCAGGAAGAAGTAGAAAATATGAACAGACCAATTACAAGCACTGAAATTGAAACTGTGATTAAAAATCTTCCAACAAACAAAAGCCCAGGACCAGATGGCTTCACAGGCGAATTCTATCAAACATTTAGAGAAGAGTTAACACCTATCCTTCTCAAACTCTTCCAAAATATAGCAGAGGGAGGAACACTCCCAAACTCATTCTATGAGGCCACCATCACCCTGATACCAAAACCAGACAAAGATGTCACAGAAAAAGAAAACTATAGGCCAATATCACTGATGAATATAGATGCAAAAATCCTCAACAAAATACTAGCAAACAGAATCCAACAGCTCATTAAAAGGTTCATACACCATGATCAAAGTGGGTTTATCCCAGGAATGCAAAGATTCTTCAATATACGCAAATCAATCAATGTGATACACCATATTAACCAGTTGAAGGATAAAAACCATATGTTAATCTCAGTAGATGCAGAAAAAGCTTTCAACAAAATTCAACGGTCATTTATGATAAAAACTCTCCAGAAGGTAGGCAGAGAGGAAACTTACCTCAACATAATAAAGGCCATATATGACAAACCCACAGCCAACATTGTTCTCAATGGTGAAAAATTGAAACCATTTCCACTAAGATCAGGAACAAGGCAAGGTTACC
Organism: Eschrichtius robustus; assembly: GCF_028021215.1. NCBI lineage: Eukaryota > Metazoa > Chordata > Mammalia > Artiodactyla > Eschrichtiidae > Eschrichtius > Eschrichtius robustus. The sequence continues at coordinate 49,039,400 of NC_090831.1, read as the reverse complement.
CACTCTCACCACTGTTATTCAACATATTTTTGGAAGTTTTAGCCACAGCAATCAGAGAAGAAAAAGAAATAAAAGGAATCCAAATCGGAAAAGAAGAAGTAAAACTGTCACTGTTTGCAGATGACATGATACTATACATAGAGAATCTTAAAGATGCTACCAGAAAACTACTAGAGCTAATCAATGAATCTGGTAAAGTAGCAGGATACAAAATTAATGCACAGAAATCTCTGGCGTTCCTATACACTAATGATGAAAAATCTGAAAAAGAAATTAAGAAAACACTCCTATTTACCACTGCAACAAAAAATAAAATACCTAGGAATAAACCTACCTAAGGAGGCAAAAGACCTGTATGCAGAAAACTATAAGACACTGATGAAAGAAATTAAAGACAATACAAACAGATGGAGAGATATACCATATTCTTGGATTGGAAGAATCAACATTGTGAAAATGACTCTACTACCCAAAGCAATCTACAGGTTCAATGCAATCCCTATCAAACTACCACTGGCATTTTTCACAGAACTAGAACAAAAAATTTCACAATTTGTATGGAAACACAAAAGACCCCGAATAGCCAAAGCAATCTTGAGAACGAAAAATGGAGCTGGGGGAATCAGGCTCCCTGACTTCAGACTATATTACAAAGCTTCAGTAATCAAGACAGTTTGGTACTGGCACAAAACAGAAATATAGATCAATGGAACAGGATAGAAAGCCCAGAGATAAACCCACACACATATGGTCACCTTATCTTTGATAAAGGAGGCACGAATATACGATGGAGAAAAGACAGCCTCTTCAATAAGTGGTGCTGGGAAAACTGGACAGCTACATGTAAAAGTATGAAATTAGAACACTCCCTGACACCATATACAAAAATAAACTCAAAATGGATTAAAGACCTAAATATAAGGCCAGACACTATCAAACTCTTAGAGGAAAACATAGGCAGAACACTCTGACATAAATCACAGCAAGATCCTTTTTGACCCACATCATTGAGAAATGGAAATAAAAACAAAAATAAAGAAGTGGGACCTAATGAAACTTAAAACCTTTTGAACAGCAAAGGAAACCATAAACAAGATGAAAAGACAACCCTCAGAATGGGAGAAAATATTTGCAAACAAAGCAACTGACAGAGGATTAATCTCCAAAATATACAAGCAGCTCATGCAGCTCAATATCAAAAAAATACCAATCCAAACCGAAAATGGACAGAAGACCTAAGTAGACATTTCTCCAAGGAAGATATACCGATTGCCAACAAACACATGAAAGGATGCTCAACATCACTAATCATCAGAGAAATTCAAATGAAAACGACAATGAGATATCACCTCACACTGGTCAGAATGGCCATCATCAAATAATCTACAAACAGTAAATGCTGGAGAGGGTGTGGAGAAAAGGGAACCCTCCTACACTGTTTGTGGGAATGTAAATTGATACAGCCACTATGGAGAACAGTATGGACAGTCCTTAAAAAACTAAAAATAGAACTACCATATGACCCATCAATCCCACTATTGGACATATACCCTGAGAAAACCGTAACTCAAAAAGAGTCATGTACCACAAGGTTCATTGCAGCACTATTTACAAGAGCCAGGACATGGAAGCAACCTAAGTGTCCATAGACAGATGAATGGATAAAGAAGATGTGGCACGTATATACAATGGAATATTACTTCAGCCATAAAAGGAAACGAAATTGAGTTATTTGTAGTGAGGTGGATGGACCTAGAGTCTGTCATACAGAGTGAAGTAAGTCAGAAAGAGGAAAACAAATACAGTATGCTAACACGTATATACGGAATCTAAAAAAAAAAAAATGATTCTGAAGAACCTAGGGGCAGGACAGGAATAGAGACACAGACGTAGAGAATGGACTTAAGGACACGGGGAGGGGGAAGGGTAAGTTGGGACGAAGTGAGAGAGTGGCATCAACATATATACACTACCAAATGTAAAATAGATAGCTAAGGGGAAGCAGCCGTATAGCACAGCGAGATCAGCTTGGTGCTTTGTGACCACCTACAGGGGTGGGATAGGGAGGGTGGGAAGGAGATGCAAGTGGGAGGGGATATGGGGATAGAAATATGCATATGGCTGATTCACTTTGTTATACAGCAGAAACTAACACAACAATGTAAAGCAATTATACTCCAGTAAAATGTTAAATAAATAAGACATTGCCAGAAAAACAAATCTGAGAAACAGTTTTTTCCCAGCTGAGTTGCCCTTCGAGAAATACTAGAGAGAATTCTGCAGGCTGAAATGAATTTAATTCAGACATTACCAACTAACCATATAGAACAGGAAAGGGAAGTTTTTATTTGTGTTAGTTTATATCTTTATGTAATAGTTATAACTGTAATTTGTCTACTTTTTTGAAGTATAGTTTATTTATAATGTTGCATTAGTTTGTAGTATACAGCAAAGTGATTCAGTTATACATATATATGTATATATATTCTTTTTCATATTCTTTTCCATTATAGTTTATTACAAGATATTGAATATAGTTTCCTGTGCTACACAGTATGACCTTGTTATTTATCTATTTTATATGTAGTAGTTTGTATCTACTAATCTCAAACTCCTTATTTATTCCTCATCCCACCACTATTTTTTTTAACATGAATATGACAAACTGATAACTTCTTTCTGCCTTTGATTTGGGTCATCAGACCTTCAGTGTTATTTAATGACAGTATTATGGGACAAGAGGAAATGACTGCCAAGGGTATTTCTCCAATCAGCATTTGCTAATGAATGAATGAAAATAAAGCACTGTCTTTTATTTTCTATCTTCTTTAATATCCTGGAGTATCACCTTTTATACTATAAGAGAGTGGTTATCCTTTATTTGTTACAGGATATGTTTCAATTCGACTGTTGCAAACTTGAATAACTGGAAAGGTCAGGCAGGTGGCATGAATATGTCAGTCCATTCTGCAGTAGGTAACAGAGAAAGGGTGGGAACTATAGTGAAATGAAGAGTGAGGTCCCACCTAAAGCTATCCCCATGCCATTTGTCAAACAAAACATGCCTTCTGGGTGGGATTTGACCAAAAAGCAGGCTAATGTGCTACTCGTATTCAATTCCTAGCCCTTTCATTAAATTACTCCTAATTATTATAGTGGCCAAGACCTTGGAATTTACTACACTTGTGAGGTATTATTTTCACTTTACTTCTAAGATTATTTTCTGCCTCATGTTGTTAATATATTATGGTATAGCTCCTCTAGTTTTTATTCTTACATTTTCTTCCTTATTTCTGTTCCTAACTTTTTTCTTCCTGTCTTTCCTACTTTCCTGCTGTATCCTTCATTCTCGCTCTTGGAATCAATGCAGTCAAGTCATGGTTGTCCAGAATGCAAGGTAGAGTTGGTTCTCTTTCAGTGTCACACTTCAATGAAATGTCTGGAGTTCTCTTGTTTGCCTTTTAAGTACATTCACCTGCAGTTCAACTTTGGCTATAATTTTTATTTTTCTACATGTTGGTATTAGTTGAATTAGGCTAATAGCAGACTATTCTGACCACAGCATTACTAAATATGTGTAGCAGGTATGTGCATTGGAGCCCAGAAAAGTAGAAAAGAGTAAAAACATAGAATGGTGTGAATAAGGAACTATCACTTTGAAATTAGATATAACTAAAGTTTTCATTTATAATTTGTCTGCTAAAATTCATTTAGCTTCTCATGCAAAAATCATGGCTCAGGTTCTTCTGAGTCTTCTATGACAACCAAACAAAAAAATCTAGTCATTTTTCAAAAGGAATTAACTGATCTTCTAGATGACCAGTACTGGGTGTGTATCTCATCTTAAAGATGATAGCTGTCTGGTCTTTTACCCTCACTTAGACCTGATATTGAAACATCTTCATGCCTTTATACCTTCTGTACCACAAAATTATTGCTGTGTAATATAGGATGCCATAATCTGCCTGCTCTAGGGTGTTAGCAACAGCATAAGAGCAACCTCCTTGGTTTGTCTGTTTTCTGCTAGAGCATGTTGCATCATTACATTGTCAGCTAAGGATATTTCTTAACACATAGCCAAAAGCATTTTTTTGCACATCTCATTGCATTATAAATTAAATGTGTTATTTAGTTGGGGAGGTGAATCTTGTACCATCTGTAGCAACAGGGTGATGGGAATTTTAGTCCCACCCAGAATATTAGTGGTACAGGATTTTTTGTCTGTGACATTAAAATTCAGCATCTTTACTAAACCTGACAAGCTGTTGCCCAAAAGAGGCAGTTTCTGATTTGTAAAGGCTTAAATATTTAAAGATCTCAAAGAACAGTATTAGTCACTACAACCTTTCTGGTGCCCAGAAACTCTCTGTTTCTTTGCAACCACATAATTATGGCAACCAGTAAAATTTGATACTGAGAAGGGTTGCTTGTTATGACTGGCTCTCTCATCTCCAGATCTCTCAGACTGATACGCGAAATGAGTTTTGTTTCGAAGAGATAGTGTCATTTTACAACAGACGTTATCATTCACTTTATTCAGAAGCTTCCTCTCTTTTATCCAGAGAAACCATGGGGAAATTGTCAGAATGACAATGATTGTCTATATTTAACTTAGAAGAGAACATGTTTTCTGTAAATGTAAATAATGGTCGAAATAATCTGGGATGTATTAGATTACAATTTAGAAGATCTAGAGTCACTTTCTCATCGTATCTTTCATCTTGAAATGACTTTCATCATCTCTTCGAGAATTGTCAATGTGGAAAGGAATTATACTGATGAGGCACTGACATTGTAAGTTAGGCTGAGGAGGCCAATGAGCGAAGTCCTTAGGAACTTGGATTTGAATTTCAGCCCTGCCACTTAGAAGTTGTGAGGTTTCTCTAAAACTATTTCCTCTTCCACCTAGGAATCATAATAGCCCCCCTCCCAGGGTTTTTGTGAAACACAGGGAGAATGCACCAAAAATGATAAGCATAATGTCTGGCACGTAATAAGCTCTCAATAAATGGCAGTTGCTATTATTGCTAGAAATATGTATAATAAACTTCATGTAGCCAATGGTCAGTTATCCCTGCAAAAAAGAAACGCAGAATGCTTGGGCTACTGAATTACACCAAATTATTTAACAACACTATATAGAAAATCAAACAACTTTTCTTCAATAATAAGTGTAATACATCCTTCATTCTTAAAATTTTTTTTAAAATGTCGTGTTAACTAAAAGAATTTCACTGGTCCAGTTTTCTTGTCTCCTTTCATTTCCTCTTGCCATCCTTTAATCAAGATACTCATAAGCTCTGACAGCCCAAATGTCAGCCGAGAAGAGGTGAAAGAAAGACAAGGAAATAGCCTGAAGAGTCCATGAACTCAAAACTTGTCCCCGGATAATTAAGAAATGGAAATGAGCATATCTGAAGGATTTCGTTGTGGTTTTCTCTCATTACACTGTTGGGCAAAGTACAGATTTTTTTCCCACTAATGAGATTTTGCCATGACTGAAGCTGATTTTTGCTGTCATGATACCTGGAAGCCTAATTCCTGGCTGGACTTTCTCTAAACACCCTTGTTAGCATCTCAAACTATTTGCTCTGGAAAGAATGTAAAGCAGATTCAAGTGTGTATGTATTTACAATTTGAAGGCCAAAACTTTTTATTTCAGTAGATTTTAAAGGAAAAAGAGAAGTACAAACGTGTTTTAAAGACCCATCCAAAAACCATTTATTTAGCACAGACTGCTCCAGACTCTGTGCTGGGGTTGGAATTGAGAACACAGCCATAGTGTCAGACCTCAGGGAGCACAGAGGACAATCAAGTGACAGCCCATAAATGCACTATTGCACACAGAGAAACAGAGCTTATAAAATGGGATATGCTCTGTGCTTCTTTCTGAATTAAAGGCAACATCCTCAGAGGAGTAATTTTGAAAAAACTACACACATACACACACACACACACATATATATATATATATATATGTATTTTTCCAATCAAGAAAAAACAAAAGAAATGAAGACCTTCAGTACTTTAGATAATTCTATGAAAGTTAAAAACAAACAAGCCATTATATTCCATTCTTCTTTCTCAATTTTTTTTACAGAGAAACTCAGAGAACTTTTTTTTCTGCTGGTTTAGGAGAGGGTAATTGAATTTTAAATACCTTTTTCTGCCAGCCTTAAAATCATATCTACCTATGAGAAAATGATTGTCCAATAATAAAAAAGAGAAAGAAAGAAAAAAGAAATTAGTCAAAACTTTAAGGAAATAAAGGTTTAGATTTTTTTAAGTTTTTGGCCACACCCCACGGCATGTGGGATCTTAGTTCCCCGACCAGGGATCGAACCCACGCCTCCTGCATTGGAAGGCAAAGTCTTAACCACTGGACCACTGGGGAAATCCCTAGATTTTTGTTTGTTAAGCACCGTGTACCATCTTGATTAATTGACTTTTTATTTTCCCTTATTAAAAAACTTATCTGATTATTACATATGACTTAATTGTCCTAAAATAATGTCATTATTGCAGTCTTCCCATGAGGGATTGTAGTGTGTTTACCAGACACGGTAGGAAAGGAAAAGGAACTCCACTTATTTCTCAGCCTGGATTTCTGCTCACATTCCAGAATCCCTCTGCTTACCTGGCCACCTTCAACTTGTAAATCCACAGATTTTGATATGGCAATGAGAACTGTGGAGTTTTCAATTGTGTAAAGTGGGAACACAGCCCATTGACATCATGCCCAAGATGGTCAGTACATAGTAGCTATGAAACAAGGGTTCTTGAAGGAAGAGGTTCGTGTGGCCATCTCTCCGTGTCAGGAAATTCAAGTGTGAAAAGATTGCAAAGGATCTCATTGACATTTACACAGGTCAGCCAGGGCTGGTAGAGGCAGGATCAGGAGAAAGGTGTGTTTACCCTCGTTAACCCTAAAGGACACAGACCTTGAATCTTGAGAGAACTACAGATTCAAACTTATTAGTAAGATTAAGTAACCTAGTAAAGTGAACATCTAGATTTTTCCCAACTAATTGGGGTTATATGTGAGTGTACCTGAGCAAAAGTAAATTTTTATAATAATTATCCCTAGTTGTTCCACAGCACTCTCTTAGTCTTAGGATATACCATTCAATATTTCCCCAGGCAACTCTAAAGCTGTCCTCATTTTCGATATGTGTATATATACACACACTATAAATAATTTATGTTGTATATATAAAACATTTAATTTGAAGTGTACAGTTTTTGACTGTAAAATAAAGAAGACAAACTAGACACTTCAGCTAATGAAACCTGCAATTAAGAAATTTTATGATGGGCCTAATCAATTGAGTTCATATAGCTCATGTTTCAGAGCAAGAAATTAGTTTCCCTGTGTTTGAAACCTGGTCCTATGAATTAATAACTATGCAACCTTGCCAACATGCCTGAATTCCTCTGAGCTTCAGTTCTTATCAGCTATAAAATAGGATAATAAATAATACTGGACTCATAGAGTTGCCTTGAGGATTAAATAATGTAACACATGAAAAGCTCTTAGAACTCTGCCTGTGAAAAAGTAGCATTTCGTAAATGTTAGCTGTTATTATTTCAATGTGCTTACTTTATAAAGTGCTTCTCATGACATAATGGTATGTCAGTACAATTAAGAGTTTTGCAGTTGTACATTTTGATAGAGCATAATTCCTGGTGCAGAGTTGGCATTCAATAATTTTGCTACATATGGGTGAAAAAATGAGTAAAGTATGCATGTGAAATATAACAATTATTAATATTTATAAATTAAAATATGTTGACTAATACATCTTTTTGAAGACATTTCAATAGTTCAGAGTATTTTAATATATACTGACATATCTAGAATTTTAGTAAAAATACGTGAGTTTGCATTTGACATTAATTTCCATCTTCAATCTTATTTTAAAATTTTGTGCATTCAATTTTTCAGAATTTGAAAAAAATAACAATTTTACCACTGTTCACTGTATTATGAATCTTATCCTTAATATGTTTTTCCCATGGTCTCACCACTTGGATAATTAAGTCCAAAACAGAAACTTAAAGCTCATACTACACAATGTGTTTTTTTCTTAGTATACCTACTACAGGAATAGCCATGAATTCTAAAGTAGCAACCAAAGTTGGCTATTAACTTAAAAGTGGTCATATTCATTCTTCTTATGTCATTAATTTAAAGAATCAAAATCATAAAGTATAAAGGGACATAATTTGCTAAAATAGTTATCAATTTTGTTATAAAATATTTTAAACTTACTGAAAATTATAGAAAATACTGTCACAAATACTTGTGTTCTTGCTATCCAATTTTATCAAATCATAACATTTTGCTATATTGGCTTCAGATTTTTTTTAATAAAAAATATATAACAAGTACCCCTGAAGTCCTCTGAAACCATTCCCCTGTCCTCCTGAGATAACCACAAAATAGTTTAACATCTCTAATTCCCAAGCTGTCTTATGATATTAATGTTTGTCATCCATATATACAAGTAGACATAAATAATTTACAGTATTATTTCATGTAATTTTAACTTTATATCATGATAATTTACGATAGGTTTTCTTCTGCAAATAATTTGCTCAAGATTTTTTTTTTAAGATTTATCTATCTTGATAAATGAAGGTGTATTTCATTTAACTTAACTGCTGCTTAAATTTCATTGAATACATATATCATAATGTATTTATTTATTATATTATTAACACACTATTAGAAACAATGTTGCAATGAATGTTCTTTAACAAATTCCTTTTGTACATGTGGGAGAATTTCTCTAAAGTAGAAGTGGAATTAAGTCAAAGTGGAATTTTCTGGGTACTTGAGTACATAAACTTCACTAGACATAGACAAATTTACCTAAAAAGTATATGTACAAATGTATACTTTCTGTCCACAGTCTATGAAAGTTCCTGTGTCTTTGAATCATTGCCTGTACATTTCCCCAGAATTATTTGCACTTTGTGCTGAATGACAAAATTGTCAAATCCTACTCTCTTTTTTTGTACATTCAGATAGGTTGGTTACAAATGAGAATAGTGCTGATTCATTTCTTAAATTGGATTCAGTTCACAGTGGCTGAAATGTGAGGTCTTAGGAGACGTGAGCTCAGTGGTTCTCAGTGGTTCTCAATCTTGGCAATACTTTAGATTTACCTAGATCATTCTTAAAATTCTGATGCTCAAGCCTCAACCCAGACCTGTTAAATAAGACTCTCCTTGGGGGTGAAAGGCAGGGGGATGTGGGTGCCATGCTAGTTGCCCCACCTACCACCCTGGGAACTCAGATCCCAAAGTGATCCTAATATGCAGTCAATGTTGGAAATTATTGCCCTTGTGTATGTCTAATAAGAGAATAAAGCCAGAGGGAGAAAAAAAGATGCTTGGCTGTAGACCCATCTCTAAAAGTGAGTGGTGAACTGGAGCTTGATTCTTAATAGTTTTATCTAGAATGAATAAGTAAATTAGCATCTGGGGAACAATAGTAGGTATTCCAGAATTTGGCAATGCTTGGGACCAGGAATATAACAAGAGTTGGTCTGCCGACAGTTGGGAATAGAACTACAGGTCCAGGGTCAGGATGCAGTACCTTTAGGGTAAGGCAGTTTATGAAGTCCAGGCACATGAATGGACCCCAAACAAGTAGGTTTGTTTTCTAGGCAGAAAATTTGGAAAAAGCCAGTGAGTGTTAGAGAAAAGCTTTGTCTATGTGGGCACCATTGGCTCATAGCAAATAGCAATAATTCCAACCCCATTAGCTGGTTGATGCCAGTTATAAATGCTTTGTCAGACTTAATTAGAATAAGTTTTGAAAGTAAGTTATGCTTAAACGTGTAAGATATAAGCTTCTAACTGGTGATCAGAGGGTATGGAAGAGTCAAGGATAAACTGAAATGCCCCAAGTTATAATGAATGAGGAAAAGTTTTGATTTGGTTCATCGTTTGTAACATAAGCTATTGACATAAACCAAGAGTTTGTATTTAATTAAGATTGTTTCATAACTAGATTAAGTATTCTACTTTACCAAGGGTGTCAAAATCTACTATAAATATAAGGTAACAAATGTTCATCGAATCTCAGCTATAGCAACAGCCATTTTTCATCCTTTCCTCAGTCAGTACAGTTATTTCAGCTTTTTACAGAAAAAAATGAATTGAAAGACCATTTGGCTTTGCTGACATGATCAGTTGCAAAACTATTGGAAAGTTAAATATCAAAATATTATTTATAGGACAAGAAGATATTGACATTACTGTATAATACATGTAATTATCTCACACATTCAGGAGAGATTAAGATTTGTAAAATTGTATTCTAGTTAGAACACCTAAAAGCTTTTCTTTAAAAAAAATATACCTTAGGGAAAATAAAACTAAAGGCATCCAAGATATTTTTAAATTGTCATTGTGCATTCAACTTAAAATACAGTTTAAGACATGAGGATGATGAGACGATTACATAGTGATTCAAAACAAAATACCTTTAAAAGTCTGCATGCCCTTCAGGTTGACTATGAAGTCATCGGTCAAGGTAAATAATCAGGGTAATTCTTTCTCTTTTTCCAATTCAGTGCTGAGTACAAGAGAAGGACTAAATATGTTCAGAAAAGTCTTAATCCTGAGTGGAATCAAACAGTAATTTATAAAAGTATCTCCATGGAACAGGTATGCAATGATTATTTTCTATATGACAGATTCAGGCTAATATAAAAATAGTGATGACAGAATTATTGAAAGATTGTGATTCATATCAATTTTTCCATACAAACAAAAAAAATTAAGTAAAATACATGCAAGAAATATAGCCAGTAAAAGGAACTGGGTGCAGTTCGAAGATACAGTGAAAGAAAATGTGCACATTTTGACAAAACAGCTAAAAACTAAACAAAATGAATAAGGCTAGTGGGACATTTTCCACTGATTATTTCAAAATTAAATATTTCAATAGACTGGGCTCTATTTATCATATTTTGAGGGAAAATATTTTCCAGCTAGCTGTATTTTGACTTTCATAAACAAAGAAGAAATAAGATTCAGATGCACTGAAATGAATTGCCCCTCCTGGCAACAATTTAGGGATCACCTCTTTTCTAAATTGAGGCTTCCTACAGATCTGGCATTGTGCAACTAAACTGTACAGAAGAAAGCATGAAGAAGACTAGTGTAAAGGATTATCACAACAAATAGATGACTCTAAGCAAAGTTGCATCAATGTGTTTCTGAAAATCTTCATGTCATAACTTTGTATCAGTAATAGAAAATAACTGATGGTTTATAAAGATGAATTCAGAGAGAAAAGAATACAAATAGAATACGAAGAAGACATCCATGAAAACAATTTACAGATGAGTTGTCTTTCAAAATGAGGTTTCTAATTTATCCTTTGGAAGATTTCTAATTTGACTATGAAATTGAAGCTGGATATAAATTGTGATCTGGGTTCTTGAATTTAAAATAAGTTAAATTCACCTGCAGAAATAAGACAGTGCTACTAATGTGTTTTGGCAATTTACTGAAACAAAAAACTATAATCCAAATACTCTGAATAACCTAGACATTTTTGCAACCTATGAATTTCATGTATTTAAAGAGTATATATAGATTCTGCTTGGTACTTTTAATAATGGGCAGGGGTAGAATAACAGGAAATAAGTAAAAATCACCCGTTTTTTTTGCAAAATAGTGAGGTATGTTATGATCAAATACTTGGTTGGACCACAAAATGATTGACAGTTTACATAATATTGAATGTAAGTATACAGTTTTATATAAAGTATTTTTACATAAGCGGAAAGAGTTCAAGGAATGAAAATATAAATGAGTCTATTATATGAGTATAATGAAAATTTATGATGAGAAATGAGGTTAATGACATTTTGATTTGAACTGTAGCTCAAGAAGAAAACACTGGAGGTGACAGTCTGGGATTATGATAGATTTTCTTCCAATGATTTTCTTGGTGAGGTGAGCCTATGGTTTCCTTTTTTTTATTTGCTTCATTATAAACCATCAATTAAATCTTTATGGAAAGCATATTTCTTAAGTGTATAAGATAACTATTTCTGGATAAAATTCTTTGGTGGATAGAATTTATTTACGAATGACTCTTTGAATAGATGAATAGCAGCTGGAGAAATAATTTTCACTTTACCACTTGATGTACTTTATAATTAATTTGCAAGATGAAATATTAATTGTTTTGATAGAAAGTTATATAATCATGCTGTGAATCCAAATGATTATGTAAAAGATTTGAGATAAATTTATTGTATTATAAAATGAGCTGGATTTTTTTCAAATGCATTTTCAGTTTATTAATTGCTATTCCTCATTGCACGTATGAATGACTTGATGTGACATTTTACATATTTCTTTTAAGTGTCCCACAAAACATCTCAAAATATTTTAAGAAGCAAAACTAGAAGTAGGAGAAAACAGTAAAAACAATTTTTATAAATTCACAAGGAATGTAACCTAATTATGAAATGTGGCAGGATGGTCAGATTCTGTGATATTTTTCATCTGTCATAGTCCAAAAATACATATTTTGTTTAGTGATCTTTGCTTAAACCAGAAGTTATGAATTAATGTTAAAAAAATAAATCTCCAAAAATATATAACACCTAGAAAATACAATTTCCTTTTGATAGAGACAATAGAAAACAGTTGAGTAGTCTAGGCGACATGAGGTCTTATTTGGTTCCTACTCTCTGTACCTCTTTCCCATCAAGACTAGATCATTTGAACTTCACCTGCAGGCTCCATGTGGTATTGCCACTTGGACTAATCTTGGTCTTAGACAGGACTGCTCTAGAGTACGGTTATATCTGATTTATTGTCCTATTTCAAAAAGCTCATTTATTGAAGTCCTTATAATTTATTGTTCACATGAACCTAAAGCATATATCCATTGTGTGGTTTTATTTTTTTAATATCTGCTCAAATTTAAGATGCCAACTACTGTAAAATGCACCATTGTTTATGTACCACTAAGAAAGAAAAAATGTTGCCAATTAAACCATGACACAGCGCTTTCTTATTGTAAACTGTTGGTAATATCTCTGTTTAAAATGTGAACTAAAGTATGTTTTAAAATAGAATAAGTTAGTAATTGAAAATTAGCCATTCTTTTTCATTTTGTCCCTCTTGTAACTAAAATCAAACAATCTGCAAAAAAACACTAGCCCAGTTTAAGAATATCATGTGTCCATTTAACAAAAGAAGACTTTATTTCATAAAGAGATTGACTTGTGACTCTACCTTTTTGCATCATCTCCAAATAATTTAATGAATAGTCAGAGATGTCGTACAGTTCGATTTAACCAAACGTTTATACAGCATCTGGTATGCACAAGACATTCTCAGTATCATGGGTGAAGAAAAATGAGGAAGACCTCATCATCCTAAAGGTTATACTATATCCTTTGACTTATGTCCTTGAATAAGTTTCAGATCACAGGAAAAAAAACAACAAATGAATTACAGCTTAATCCATAAATTTTATTCACTTACTGCACTTTTTTTCAGGTATTGATTGATTTATCTAGCACATCTCACCTCGATAACACGCCTAGGTGGTATCCTCTCAAAGAACAGACTGAAAGCATTGATCATGGCAAGTCCCATTCCAGTCAAAGCAGCCAGCAGTCCCCAAAGCCGTCTGTCATCAAAAGCAGAAGCCATGGTATCTTCCCTGACCCATCCAAGGGTAGGAGATATTTCAAGTAGAAAAAAGCTTTTGTCTGTTTGTTCACTCAGTATCTTCTTGAATATGAGTGCCTGTATATTTAATATCTTTTGAAAGGTATTATATTGGGAAATATTTAATATAATATCATGCAAAGAGTAATGGATATGGAATCAGGAGAAATGGGCTTTAGTCTCAGATCAGCCCATAATTAGGTTGATGCCTTTGTGATCTTCACCTCTCTGGTTCTCTGCTTTTCAACCTATAAAATAGAGGAGGTTGGGTTATATGAGCTATTGGGTCTTTTTCAGCTCTCAAAATCTTGGTTAATATGACTTTATAAAATACGTTGGGGTATTTCATAAAGAAAACATAAAAATCCTCAACAGTTCATTGACTAGACATAATCATCATTACCATTTATGCATGTTTCTTCTGTTTAAATCCCTATTTTTTTCATATGTATATTCTTACTCATAAATCATATATGTAATATATGGACATAAACAGTTTTGCATTCTGCTTTTTAATTATATCAGAAACATTTTCCTCATGTCATCAAAACAATTGGTACGCTGAAAATTACTTAAACCTTTCCTAAGTGGTGCATTCAAACTAATTCTATGATTTTTTTTTTTAACTACTATTATTATTTTTAAATTGCAGCATCATACATTGGGTTTGGCAATATGCACAGCTTTCCCATTGGAATGAGCTTTTCCTTTGGGAGGTTCATTAACCAGTTATCCTACAACACAACAGTAATCTTCATCATCAAATGAGTTACTGCCTGTATGAGAGAACCATGTAGTATCTTTCCAGGATATGCTGAGCTATTTATAAATATTAAATAAAAATTTTTATATTGGATCTGAGTATTCCTTCCTTTTCGCCTCTTCTCAGGAAGTACAGCAAATTGAAAAGTGGTTCTTTGCAATTTGGATTGGAAATGCAAGTGTTCTAGGAGATAAAAAACTGAGGTCATGTCCAGGAGGCCACTGAGTTGATACAATAAACCACTGACTACAATAAGTGCTATAGATTACTGATGAGTTGTATAGATCATTTCTGGATTCCACTTAACCAGATCAACTCTTCACCAATTAACATTCTGGAAGATGATTGGTATAAAGACCTCTCTCTCTATGACTACCACAGTAAATGTGTGATCTTATATATACATTCTCTAAAATTACCTGAGATGATGATATAATACAGTCCCCACTTCCATGTATCCCAGTGACTCACACACCTTCCTCCAGGAATTTTACTTAAAACTCCTCCTGTGGCAGTGTCAGCCTATTGTTTCTTACCTGGTCCCTACAAGAATTAGCAGAGTTGCTTGGTGAAACTATAAGTTAATATATTCATTTATATGAGACTGCTTAGAATGTATTCCTCTTCTCAAACCTCTCTTCTCAAGATTATCATCCTCTTGCCTTTCCTCCCAAATGTTGAATAACATTGCTGTATGGTGAGCAGTTGCATAAACGCGCCAAAAAAGAAACAGAATTAACATAAATCTTAGACGGTTTCAAATTATGTGAGACCCAGCTTGACAGGAGGAACGCTGGAGCAACTTTAACTCATGTCTTACCCTTTTGTAACCAGACATGCAGGTTCCCACCATTGAGAAATCCCATAGTAGTCCCGGTAGCTCGAAATCCTCATCCGAAGGCCATCTCCGCTCTCATGGACCATCTCGCAGTCAAAGCAAAACCAGCGTCACTCAGACCCACCTGGAAGATGCAGGGGTTGCTATAGCCGCTGCCGAAGCCGCCGTGCAACAACTCCGCCTTCAACCAAGTAAAAGACGCAAATAAATTCCTCAGCATGGCAGCTTAATGTTCATCTGTTGCCTTTCTTTCCTGCTGTCCTTCCCCATTTGCTTTGTTTTGTGCATTCCCTGCTCCCTCTGTTCTCTGTCCCTTTGTCTGTGTAGGAACAGTATCGATACATAAATATGCTCTCTCTCATTTAGTTCTTTTTTGTTTTAATTTACATAGAACGAAATAAAACTGGCTGTTTCTCCTTTGTCTCCACCATCCATCCAACCTGGCTCATAGTAGTATTTGGTAGCTGTGTCTGTGATGTGTGCAGGCAAAACTATGTTGTGTGTCCTTTTTGTGTGCACTTAAATATCCTTTAGAATACAGGAATTATAAGCACAAGTGGCTGCCGGTTTTCCAGGCATTACACCAAAAAAAGGCACACACATAAGCATTTTGAGCAGATTAGCAATGAGAGTCTCACCTCTGAAAAACAGTAAAAAATTTTAGGCAGAAGAGTCATGTAACCAACAGTCAAGTTCCAGAACCTAGGGGAAATGGAAAAACCATTTTACGCTTAAAATTTTTAATAAATTATGCATGTGAAATAATGAAGCTTTCCGTGCGAGAAACTTTCTAGTCTTTTGGGAAAAAAAATCTGTAAAGAAAATAATGTTTCTTATATTCTCAAAAAAGTATGTAATATTAATATATGTTTAAGCATATTCGATGAGGCCATGTTACCTCATTAAGGAGCACAGTTGGGTCCATTCTGTTGGATCACACTGTGTATATGATACAAGAGAATTTATAGGGTTATTCTTTATTCTAACCATTGGAAATCCTTTGGAAGTCAAGATATCAATTAAAGCATAACAATTCACCCATCTTAACTGCTGTAATTTCAATTGATAGAATTATATAAGAACTTAGTGAGTACAGAGACTTTAAAAATGTAGGGGCACTGTTACTTCCAAGAGGCATCAGCCAAACAACAGAGATAGATGAATGTTCTCCCCATCTCCCAAAGTCATCATTTCCAAAGAAACAGCCAGTTTTAACCCCCTTTAGTGCTGTGCATGTGGTGTCATTTTGGTATTTGAAAACACAACTTACTTTGATAGAGCAAAAGATCACTTCTGTTTGCATGAATAACATTCAAGCTGGTTCCATCTGAGGATACATACTCTGGGTTTCCATTTCACCCACACTACCACAGCAGCACATAAAAGCGGTCAGTCTAATCATGCCAGGAAGCAGCACAGACACAGCATAGCAGGAGTCCTCCCCATTCAAAGAACTCAGTCTGATAATCTGCCTCCACCAGCTAATGGCAACCAAGACCAAAGCCAGCTAGCCCTCAGGAAGGTGATGTCTGATGGACCAGTCAAGCCAGAAGGAGGTGAGCAGAAAGGCGCTATTCAAAGCACACAGCAAGAACATCCCCCAAATTTAAAGCCCTCATCTTTTAATTTTTAGAGATTGTCTGATAAAGTATGTTTATCCACTTTTTAATGTGCTTTTGTGGGCATGGCATTTCAGGACTTCATCATCACTGTGTAAGTCCCAAGATCAGTCCCATAATATATTGACTACAGTGATTTGTATTTTTCTATGCACTGGGCATCTTTTGACTTTTGTTGGGAAATAGATTAACAGTATTCATATTGCAGAATGGAACGCATGCCACTAACCTAATCTGTTCAAGCATGACTATAAATATGTTTCACTGTGATAAAAGTTTAAACTGCTCACAATTCGAGTTAGCATACCAGTTGGAATGTAGATCAGTTTTTGTTGAATATTATTTCAAGTGTAACTTTTTTTTAAAATTCAGTGGATTTTGGAAATTCTTAGAAGGAAGTAAAGGAAAAAATTGTTAATGCACTCATTCACCTTTACATGGTGAAAGTTCTTTCTTGATCCTACGAACACATTTTTTCCACTCATGTTTCCGTAGCTGTCAAGTGTATCAGATGTGTTGGGCATGTGAATATCCAAGTGCCTGTGTAATAAATAAAGTATCTTTATTTCATTCATAAACCACTGGGTTCTGAGCCATTGTTATATGATACAGCTTAAAATGAGTGTGTCAGTTTTTGCTTTCTCATTTGATTCCTTGCAATAGAGAATTTAAAGTTACCGCTTCGTTGCTAGTGCGAGCTATAATGATAGAATATTGAGTTGCAGGACAAAGTTTCATGTCGGAAGCATAAGATAGATGGGGAATTATGACCAAATAAAAGCACCAGAGCTTACATAAACGTAAATAAATAATGGGGTTGGGCTACTCTAGGCAATGCTTCCACTCTTCCTTTCTTGCACGTGTGATCTACTTCACAATCTTCTCAGCTTTCTGGATAGAGGAAGACAAATCCAATGAGTCTTGCTCCGGACAGGCACCTAGACTTGATTCCATGGCTTTGTTAGGAAGGAAAGCAAGTTAATATCTGTCCCTAACTTGACACCAACAATTTGTGGAATTTTCCCCAAGAAAGAATGCCACTCACTGCCAGTGACAGGGATCAAACCAGGGTGATTATAAAATTATCTTCACTGTAATTCAAATGTAATTTTAATTTTAATTCAAAAACATATATCAAAGAAAGGATTAAAAAAAAACGATAGCAGTGTTTGCCCCCTTAAGTCCCTTCCAGCCCTAAAACACTTGATTCTATGATTCTGTACTTTCCACAAAACTAAAATTAAGACTTGTACTTTCCTACTGCATTTCTCTGTATTCTCAGAAATTTTTAAAATTTAATATGCTTTTGTCCCAACTGATCAGATATTTAGGAGCAATGGAGGATGTATGTGGCAGTACGAAGGGCAAACCACTGTGATGTTCCTTGAAGTAGCAGGCAGTTAAGGAAACAGCTTAAATATTAAGATAATTGTGAATATGCATTTACTCAGCCCAGTTTATAGACTATCACCAAAGCAGTTTCCCTTTTCTAGTTAGCCTTACTAGTACTGTCCAAGAGTACTTAAAATTCCACCTCTCACCTTTTTTTCCATCAAATAAGTTCAGTTGATTTCTTACTTCATTTTCTTACTGCAAATATTTCACAATTGTAAATGTCACAGTAGTCAAATGCTTCTCTTATTTCACTCTTTTTAATTATCATGATTTAAGTATTCCTATGATACTTTGTCTGAGTTTTCCTAGGTGTGGGTCTTAAAATGTGCAGCAAAATGCATTTAACTCCCTTTCTTTGAATAATGCTCTAATGGATATTGTCATACATTTAGAACAGTTCTTCACATTGTGCAAAGTGTTTCATCACCCATTTTCTCATTTTGTCACACCTAGTGGATGAGGGATTCGTTGCAGATATTTTCATTTCTGTTTTCTGAGTGAGCCGTCAGAGAGTCGGGGTGTGCGGGTGGCAGCATGACTGACGAAGAACACATAGCTGGAAATTGTCAGAATCGGCACTCTTAACCCGTGTTTATGACTGCACCTAATAAGCCTTTGCTTTTTAAATACATTGGCTCCTTTGAAATCAAACTCTCCTGATTTCACTAAAAACAATTGTCATTTACTAATTTGCTGTTTACACTCCAGTCCTTACAAATGATTAGAGGTTGCTAGAAATTATGGCGGAATACAATTTAGACTTGGTCTACCTACTTGATCCTCTTTTCTGAAGGCTGATAATTAAGCTGCCACAAACCAAGGAAGTAAAACCCTCCCACTGCACAAGCCGAGTGCAGCAGTAAGCAGGCTCTGTAGAGGAGGCTGTGTGTACATCTGCAGTCATTTCTATCAAGGGTGATGAAATTGTCTCTAAAGAGCTTTCCATAGATATATATATATATATATATATATATATATATATTTTTTTTTTTTTTGGTGAGCTTTTCAGTAGATTTCTGCTTGAAGTAGCAGAAAATATGGGTCAGGTAAGAATTATGGAGTAAGCCAGGAGGAACTCTTTCTCTCCCTCCAGGGTTTAGTTGCATGCTAGGAAACCTGAAGGACAGGATTTAGACAGATTGTGCCAGATCATCCTGATACCTAAACAACTCTCCGGTAGTATTTAGAAATACCTGGAAATGTTTTTTTCCAAGCCAGTTGGTTTGGTGGAATATAGGCCTGGCTGTTTTAGAAGGTAACGCCAACCAGGGAAAAGAGTTTCAAAGTAGGTTGTTTTTTAACACCATACCCAGACTAAAACAAATTGAAGTATTTTTAAAACCTTGAAAATTAATTTAGTTGCTATGGAATATGTTACATTTTATATATATATATTAAGGGCATTTTTAAATTCCTGAGCTGTTTTTGTTTGATGCTGAGATTTTAGGTAAGCTTTAAGTTTAGAAACACTCATACAGGATGGATAGAAGTATCCCTCCACCCTGGGCAATAAGTTGAGAGCTTGGAGAGGTTAGTAAGAAGATGAATCATTAACTGAGTTGTGTGAGGAACTATGACTGAAGGTCCCTTGTTGTGGCCGAATTGTAGGAGAAGGTCCTGAAGCTACTTCCACAGACCGCTGCTGGAAACTCCACTTTCCGTAAGGCTCCTTTGCGGCACCTGTCAAAGAAGAGTTTCCTATCCATATTGCCGTGGTGAACTCTGACTAAGCCATCTCTCTGTGAGAGCTGCTGTCTTGGGCAAGTGGTATGGGTGGCTGGGTTGGGAAACAGGGCGGGCACTGGGAGTGGAGAGAAGTGATGGTTACAAAGGCAGTAGCTGATCAGTGGTCCATTCTCTTCTGACCGGAAGCAGATGGTCACTTTTGATCAGGAGGGATTTGGTGTTCTCTGTTTCTGGAAAGGAGAGGGCTCAAAAGGGAAAGAAATCAGAATGAGATCATTTGGAGGTGAAGTCTTCTGGAATGTGTGTAAGAGGTTAATAAAAACAGACTTAACATTCCTCATTTCAATGTGTTTGTGCAAAGAAAAGAAAGGCAGCAGAGAAAAGCTTTAAAAAGGAAACTTTGGATAGTTTAAAATAAAAAGAAAACAAACTAATGATGTGAACACAGCAAATAGTCAGCAAAAATCTGAGAGAATCAAATTGGATTTCAGCTTTCAAAGTTTTCTGCCTATTTCTCTGGGGGCAAGGGTTGTATTTCTTTGTTGTCTGTGAAAAAGTGTTCTTCTAAAGTTTTGGGTTTTTAAGAGTTTCCATATTTTCTTAGAAAGGTTGGTTATGCATTTTCAAATCTTTCTATAGTCATTTCACATTCATTGCCAGAGATATCTCTGCTGCACATGCAGAGGCACAGACAGTAACTATATAGCTCTGAACATATGACACTGTCTCTTGTTTATGCACCTTCCTTCCCAAAGGTGAATTCACTGACGTATCATCAATGGATACTTTTGTTCTTTTCTAGTAGTAGCCATGAGTGTGTCAAGCCATCCACGTAAAGAACTACTGGTTCATACTGAGGACTTCTATGTTCATTTCATCTGACATGAATAGCAGGACCAACTGGCCTATCTAAGTATCAAACTTGGCTTCAGTATTGCTGTGCCTTTGTCACGTGATCTAACTATGGGCCTATATGATTGAGCGGGACTATTAATACATGATCCGAGAAGAGAAAGGCCTAATTTTTAACATGCCAAAGTCCCTTAAATGCTATTTATGACATGTCTTTAACAAAGTTAAACTTACTTTTTTGATTGCAAATTATTTTATTTTAGGTATAAACAAATTTATTTTCAAAAAGTTAATTTACCAAATTACCAGCAGAGAGCAGGACCCAGAGCAAATGAGACAGGCAAGTAAGTGCTGATGGAGGAAAGAAATGAGAAGCATGGAGCATGAGAAGGCTGATGGGGACACAGTGTGGGACCATGGACAGAGGGTACAATCTGAGCTTGGGGCTGGGAACGTGATCACCTGGGTAGGAAGGATCCTGGAACTGGGTGAAATGCCACCTGGGGAGAGGTGGAGGAATGCCAAAGGCTAATAGGTAGCTACTTAACAACATTGCCTAATTCCAGATATCTATCCATGAATTACTTGATTTTTTTCCCACTTTTCATCCGAATGTACTACATTATGTAAAATCATGATATTTCACCCATTCTCTGTTGTGCAAGATAATCTTTGGGAGGGAAGGGGACATATGGGGATGGGATAGGATGAAAGGAATCTTTATGTCTAATGAGTCAGACTGAAAAATAGCCTTTTTTAAATTTTATTACTTTGTTAAGTCTGTAAATATATATTTTAATCATTGAGGTGACAAAAAAAAACTTTCGGATTTCAAATGAAAACATTTCAGCAATATTTTGATTGGGGTATTATGGTTTTCAGATGTATAAAGAGAAATAATGTAGATAGAACCATAGCTTTATACCTCAATGTGTTTTAAAATACTGAAAGATAAAATTAATTAAATGATCATTTGAACAGAACCTAATCAAAATATTAATATTACAAATCAAACAAGAACAGATAAGTTTTTAAGAAGAAGATGCTTGATGAAAATGAGGAGGTAGGAATTCCCTGGTGGTCCAGTGGTTATGACTCCACACTCTCACCGCCAAGGGCCCAGGTTCAATCCCTGGTTGGGAAACTGAGGTCCCACAAGGCTCAAAGTGCGGCCAAAAAAAAAAATTTTTTTAAAAAGAAAAAAGTCAGGAGGTAGGTCCCTATTTCTAAACATAAGAAAGACAATGGAATAAAATTTCTACTTCTACTTTATTCTTAAAAGGACACAGAAGCAAAATCTACTTTTCCTCATTAAGACATTTGAAACTAAAAACTACATTATTTTAAGTTCTATAGGTCACATTATTTTTTTTCAGAGATCTTATAGCTTTTATTTTTATTTAAAAAAAATTTTTGAAGTATAGTTGATTTACAATGTTGTGTTAGTTTCTGGTATACAGCAAAGTGATTCAGTTATACATAGAGGTCACATTATATTTTTATCTGACTCTCTAGGTAAAATGAGGTCGGAATCTAGAGAGAGAGAAAATGTAATTTTTATACTACACAATTCAAATTTATTTCTATATGGATATATATATACTTTATATACTTTTAGTTTACTGTAAAGCATTCTCATTGCTACTGACATTTTTAAAGTAAATAACTACTTTGGCTCCATCCAACTATTAATGTACAAGAAAATTGAAGAGACAATGTAGAGAAAAGCCGTTTTGGGAAGAATTTGCATTGTTTCATGCCTGCCAAATTTCATTATTTACTCTGGATTTCTGTGTAATATAGATTTGTGTGGGGTTTTTTAGGCAAAAATAGAAGAGACAAGCAAATTTTTATGATACATATAATATTTAATTCAGACCTTATAATTCTAGAGTTGCGAAGTTCTGGGTGAAACAAATTCTGAAGAAGCTTAGAGAAATTAAAAGGGTGCTGATAATAATACTAAATCTTTTCAAGTAAGGTGTTAGAACTTGATTTTTTTAGTGCAGAAAATAAAAAATAAAGGACACCATAGAATGATTGTCATGTATATACTGGTTTAAGATGATTGTCAAAAAAAGTTGGTGCTAATTGTTTCTTTTTTTTTTTTTTTTCATTTTCACAGTTCATACTTCATTTTCATTACTGTAGATGTAGACCAGTGATTCTCAAAGTGTGTCCATTGATCCCTAGGTGTCCCAGGGACCTTTTCAGGACTCTACAAGGTCAAAAAATTCTTAAGACTCTTAAGATGTTATTTGCCTTTTTTACTCTCATTCCTTCCTTAGTGTGCAGTGGACTTTTCCTACATTTCCATGAGATGTCGTGATATCATTGCTTTGATGGTTAATGGAATATGTATTTGTCAACTGCTTATGTTAAATTTTTCTTAATTTTGAATATGATAAATATTGATAGATATAACTCACATAAAGCTAAGTTCTTTAAGAAATTCAACAATATTTAAGACTGGAAAAGGGGTCTTAAGACCAAAATATTTAAGAGCCACTGATCTATACCTGGGCACAATCATAATTTTTCCAATAGTCAATGATGTTGGATAATTACAAATTTCTTACAAGATATAATTATCATATTTGCCTCTAAATTTTCTATGCCTTTTATATCTTGTATTGCATTTTGGCACCCCTACTTTCTTTTCTTATTTAATGTTCATTTGTAATTTAAGATTGACAAATGATTTTTTATTTTGTATTTTTATTTTAGATATTTTATTGGGCATGATTTAGATTAAGTTATGATTATATGCCCATATTCATTATTTACATTTGCAGTTTGACTGGTAAGTTGTCTATCAACTTTAATCAAGTTGTTCCTAGCCTAAGGTAGAATGAGAGGGAGTATTACAAAGGTAGAATACGTTTTATTTGCATCCTTATTTTGATGATAAAATTTATTGGAAAAACATTTATAAATTATTTGTTTCTTTAATCTTCTATTGTATTATCTATATTAGTGGTCCTATTCATTGCAAATTCATTGTTGGCATAAATAACAATAGAAACACTGAAGATCATCACTTTGATTCAAATTTGAGGAAACGTTAAGTTCCTTACCTCTTACCTAATCCTTGATCCTTAATTTCAAACATAATTTATTGTGTTTTTAAATAATTAAAGCTAAAAAGGGAATTCTGAAAATATGTATTTATCATTTACAGAAAACATTATCTGAATTACCCATATTAGTTGCTCATCATTTATTCACATTCATACACACATTTTTTTTTAACGAATAGTATGTTTCAGAAACTCTTCAAAGTGTTAGTGATTCTGCAGTGGACACAATAGACAAAAATCACTGTCCCCATAAATCTCCCATCGTAGTAATATTTATCAAATAACCAATTAAAGATATGTGGGAAAAATTTGAAGGATGACAAAAGCATGCGTTTTGTCTGTCTTCAACTGAAATTGAAGTAGAACATTGCAATTAGTCATTGACTTAAGTTTATATGCACAGACACCATCATGTTTAGAAATACCTGAAAACAGAATTATTTTGCTATTTGTTCTGGTCTGGTTCTCTCTCGTAATCTTAACAGTTCACTGGGATATAACCAAGTATAGGAGGAGAGAAAGTGTTTGAAAATGATCTATTTGGAGAAGGTAGGAATATTAATGAAATTAATTAGAGATGTTGGATTCCATGGGACTGGACATGTGTTTACCAAATAATTGTCCAAATTCCTCTTTACTTTATGGCCATTGACTAAATTTGAATGATATGAAAAATAATACTCAGTGTTTGTTGTAGCATTAGCCATATAAATCAGTATGCTATTATTAATTTGTATTTGTTTACACTGGAAATGTCTCCTTTGGGCAGGATTTTTATATAAATCAAATTATTTGGATTCCGTTTAAAGATAACATCCTTGTTATCTTAGTATTCATGATCTAGGTGATCAGTTTCAGGATTATGTAAGAACATTTTTCAAAACTATTTTTATAATTACTTTCACTCAGACAGGACCGCTTGTTTTGCAAGCAAACTGTGAGAATATTTCAGTTTCAAAGGAGAATGAAATAAATATTGAAAAATTGAGTTGCCCTTGAAAAATGGATGTAGATCTTGAATATTTTTTTCTTTCAAATATGATTCTTCTTACTATTAATCTTTTAAAGGTAGAGATCTTTATTGTGTTATTTAAAGGTAAAGATCTTAATTGTGTTAGCATTTTTTTAGCACACAACCAAAACTTGGTCCTTGATAAACTCTTTGTTCATTCTATTTATTTGGACATAGCTGGAATTATAAACTAAACTTATTAAAGATAAAATGAATTTACTTTCTTTATGATGTCTTAATCAAACTTTTTTCCATTATTTACTCTGAAATTTTGGTCCCCACTTAAACTGTATTTAAAGTGTCTTCTTCCAAAATAAGTTCTGAACCAAAAACACCTTTAGAAAGGAAGACACACTTAAAAGGCAACATTGTAGCATAAATGCAAGAACTATAGTACACTGAGCCATCACATATTGTATTTATGTAAGAAAAAAATCCTCTCTACCATGTTATTAAGCTAACTTTACTCTCATTTCAAATACGTGTTGTATTGAAATTATATGCTATTACTTTTGTTCCCTAAAGTGATCATTGATCCTATTATCCATAAAGCTAGGGAGTGAATGGGAGACAGCTGCAAAATGGTGATGCATTAGATCAAAAAAGATTGAACTGATTATTAAAATGTCTTGAAAAAGTCAGTTGTAAGGCCAATGTGGATGGAGAGGGAAGAGTGCGAACATGATTTAAAGCTTTACCAACCTTTCCCAGGACATAGAAAATAGAGGCATCGCATCTTCATCTCCCTCTCTGAAAGAAGCTACTATGTGAATAATATGGAATATCTTGAGGGACATATTTTGATTTTTATAAGTTTGTTATAACTTTCTGATATATATAATTATTGTTTCTGAGTGACCAAGCCCAGTGTTAGTGTTAATTTCATCCTCAACGACCCTGGGAGAGAGGTAATATAATCACCAATAATTTTTCATTTAAAAAATATTTCAATGGCATCCTTCCTTTCACTGACCCCACCCAAGGGTTTACAAATCACCGATATATTGTAGAAATCAGAGTTGTCTATTTTAAATACTTTTATTTGTGAAAACTTGTAATTTGGAGGTATGTGAACACTCCTACGAATGGTTGTATTGAAGCTACCTATGCCATTTTTCTAGTGTCTTCCTTTAAATTTTTCCAAATTGGATAATGAATATACTGAAGTAAATTCAGAAATAAAGTATATTAAATTACTAAAGTCCTTGTAAGATGCAACACCCCTTCTTAATACCCCTGGATGATAGCAGAAAACCTAAAATGTTATTGCACATAATTCAAGGGGAAACCTACCAACAGTGCTGGTAACAGTGGAAAGCAAAAGTTGACATTTTTCAGGGCTACATCCAAATCCAATCAACAAATGAGATAAAACTGCAAAATCTCTTTAGTAAATATAACAACTAAAACAACAGCAGTAATAAAAGGTAGATAGATAGATAAATAGAAAGAGTGAAAGGTAAAGGAGATAAAGTAGAAAAGGTCACTAAAGTTAATACCAGCTAAATTAAACTAGCTAAAGAACCAAAAAAAAAAAGCATGCTATAAGTATATAATTTCTAAAATAGCCAGGTAGTTATTTCAGTTCCATCATTATACTATTGGAATAAACAAAAGAATTATTGATTGATTTCTCTTAATTTCAAGCAGTTGATCCTAAAATCCTATACATTGTATCTATGAAGGTAATGCTAATACTGCATCAACCAAGTAATTTGGGAAATTACAGGTTACCTACATAATAAATTACTCCTGAAATATTTGGAAATACCTTTGAGCTAGACCAAAGATACAAAACCAGTGGAAGTGAGGCTTCATACATTCCAAGCACTGAATTCTAAGGTAGGCAACCTCTCTTAATTTGAGACAATTCAATACGATAGAAAAGTGGATGAGCACTATTTAGTTTTGATTTGTGACCTGGAACAAGTCACTTAAACTTTCCAGGGCTTAGTTTTTCTATAAGCAAGATGATGGTTCTGGAACAGGTTATCTTTAGAGTCCTTACCAGCTTTTAATTTCCATGATTCCACAATTATAAAATCATCTACAATTCTGATCTGAGACTTTGCACATGGTGCTGCCATCGCGTGGTAGGCACAGTGATAGTTCTGCATTTTTTAAGTATGTATATATAGTAGAGGGGAAAAATAAACAGAGCCAACTAATTGAAGACAGATGTGCAGTCAAAGAGACACTACCAGGTTTAATTAAGTTTAGCCACAGAGGAGTAATAAAACAAAATGTTTTCTAACCACGTAGCAGCCGCAGAAAATGAAGAGGTCAAAGAATAATTTAAAACATTGAATTGCCTCACAGAAAATAAAATTTGTTTACCTGAAATGCCCGCTCAATAACTGAGTCACAAAATGATTCAACACGCTAGTATTTATTCTTCTAGCGTATAGGGACGCTGTCTATAAGAGTGGACTTCTTCCATCACATATTTATATGATACATTCTTTTTTCTAGTTGGTACTTAATAGTACAAATAAAAATTCAAAAAGAAAGTAGGCCCCCCAAAATGTAACTCTTTAAGAAAATGGCTCCAAACATGCTTTTCATTATTAAATCTCAATTCTAATGTAAAATAAATATTTTCATATGTAATACACAGGTGCATAATACATGATTTCTGAAATTCTGATTTCAAGATTTGGAAAAATAAAGCAGATAGAATATTTTTAAATTGTTAATTTTGAAATCATAAAATTATAGAAAGTCATATTTTGTTTTAATGTTTTAAAATAATATTTTCTACAAGAACATAGAGAGACATTACACTGAAATATAAACTGGAGCTCACCACCTGTCTGTATACCAAGAGGTGCAATCAGCCTAAGTACTAGTATCTGTATTAGCACCATCTAGTGCCTCCCATGGAATGTTACCATACAAATTATTTTGTCACTTCAATTTAGAAATATATATATAATATTCATGGTCTGTTATGAATTTTTTTAATTCATAAGTCTCTGCTCTCCCATGTTTCATGTATTATCATTAAATATTTCTTTCAGTCAAACCAGTTTTGAGGGAATTGGGATAACAGAATATCTGGTTGAGTGATCACATTTTTATATACACTATGACAGATTAAAGTTGAATCTCTGATTTTAAAAGCTACCAATAAAAACTAGGTTACCCAAAATTTCATTGACAAAGAACGTGGGGTTAAAAAAAAACCTATATTGTGGCATCTTTGATGAGATTTTTTTGATTTGTATCAACAGAACTGGATTAAAAATGAAAAATCTACTAAATCACTCAGATGTTTTAAGTTGTTTGGTTAAAGGAAAGAATTATTAATATGTTATTATTATAATTTTACTGTCAATTTATTAAATATTGCTTAAGCATAGTCCCAGGATTAAGCTTTTAAGAAGGCTACCATGGAGCAAACATAGGTAGGCTCTGTTTCCAATAGCCACATGAATGTAACAACTACAATTAAAGATAGAAAGTGACAATTGCCATAAAAGACAAAAATTATGTGCTATGAGAGTCTAGGTATAGAAGTTCACTTCTGATTGTAAAGATGAGGAAAATGTATGAAGCAGGTTCTATCTGAGCTGAGCCTTTCCAGATGAGTATAATTTAGATATGAGAAAGTGACAGGGTCAGAGGAGGGTATAACAAAACTGGAAAGAAGAGGCTTGGCTAGAGCTCAGGAGAAAAAAAGCCAAACCATAGGGATTCAGAGTGAGTGGTCTGAATGGGCTTCAATGAAGGGGATACAAAGGAAAATTATGGGAGGTACATATGGAAAGGAGCAGACGATAACGGACTTCAAGAGGCAAACTAAAGAATTTGACTGAAATCATGAGATGTCTTGAAATTGCATACGATCTGGCCTCCAATATTAAATCCTAAAAGCACTTTATTCATTAAGAAGTTCGCAGTAATACAGATATAGTTCAGTTTAATTGAGTTGATGGTTTCTTATGTGGGGGCCGATTCAATTAAAAGAAATTAGCAAATAGATATGTTGTTTCAAGTAACTGAAAAAGAACTTTTAAAATATTTGGACTCTTAGCACCAGCTTATCAAAACCTCATCATTTCTGTATTTTTAATCTCATTTTATGCTATGTATATATAGCCCTGTACAGGGAAGATCCACTCTGCATTTTAGTTTAAGTCATTTTCAGAAACTAAATGTCAGGCTATCTATCTCTACGCTTACATACCAGGTTAAGTATAAAAAAATTCAGTCATGCACCAGATGTTTTGAGATAATGCCAAATATCTAGACTCATTTGAATTATTCACCTAATCCAAAATTTCTTTAGATTCAACATTACATGTAATTTTGTTTTGCAAAGATGTTAAGGTAGACTTAGACTTATTCTGAAATATGTATATGTTCCCTATATTTAGTTTTCTTTCTTGTAATATTTCTTATAAACTATTACTTGTTTGCATTTAAAATATTGGCAACACTTGCACAGGTTTTCCAAATGAAATTTCTATTCACCTAGGCAGTATGACAAAACTGGCTTTCCTTAAATTTATTTCTATCCTTGTTCCTTTTCTATTATTATATTGTTTTACATTCTGTTCACATTTCTCAAATTTCCCAGAAGAGGAATAGAACTAGAAATTGCATCAGGTAAAATCAAAGTTTGCAAAAGAAAAGATTGGATATTTTGATATGTAAATAAGAAGACATCATTTCTATAATGTGGATATTTTGATATATTGTAAGATTGCTCTGGGATAAAAAAAAGTTTTAAATTAGTAAACATAAATTGATTTTAAAATTAATGTCTGTTAATTAAGGTTTGTCTTTGAAAATGGTAAATTGAGATTTTTCAGTTGATGAAATTAAATTTTTACATTCAATATCATACTAAAAATTATTAACAATCTAGTAGGTTGGATTATATAATGACAATCAAAAGGTATGATAGCTTTTCCTTGTTTACAGTCAGTTGACTTATCTGACTCATTATGTGGTTGGTTATACAGTTTAATCTTCTTTATGATGTTCATAATTTTATATCAGTCATATTACCTTTACATTTTTTAACTTATCCTTTTAAAAGATCTTTAACACTAAATACGTCAGCTGGGTTTCTTCTACATAAGTTGAAGAAAATATTAAACAAACATTATGACTATTATTCTTTTCCTGGAAATCTAGTCCTATGAGTTACTCTTAATTCACTGGTGACTGGCTATTTAACAGGATTCAGACCCTTTTCTAACTAGCTATTCCCAATTTATAGATACCTGATATATAACAAATTATCAAACATTTCTTCCTTCTCTATTCTGGGAAAGGAATCCTACTATCACTGGAATAGATAGTATGAAAATTTCTGGTGGCTTTAGAGAAACTGCTAGTTCAGAAATAGAAGGGAAGAAGTGAGGAAAAGCTAAAGCCTTTGCAAGACTTGATCCTGGCTAATCTGATGGAGAGTTTCCTCCCCTCGGATGATTTCCCTCACAGTATCTACGCTTTTCACTTTATTGGGGTATATTGGTTAAAACTCCACCGGATTGTCATTGTGTTTTTATACATTTCCTTAAGAAAAATATTGATAACTTAGAATCATTAAAAGATTATCAACTCTTTACCCAGTTGTGTGGATCTATCCAACTGCTTGAGAAACTCCTGAGTGAACAGGAGGAGAGTATTTATGGAGGAGAGAGACTCTTAAGTACTTTGCAGCCTAGAATACACCTAAAATTAGAAGAGAATCAAGATGAATTCATTGTCCGGAACTAGGTGCGCTGTTCAGTGAGGAACAGCCATTGACAATAAAGCCCTGAAGAAGAGCTTGGGGGTACAGCAAATTAAATCACAAGACAAAGAAGAGTGAGTTACTGAGTTCCTGTTTTATCTCACTCCTCATAATCACAGTCTTATGAGGGGGGCTTTACTGACCCCATTATTTTCAAATGAGGAAACTGAGACCACCTAGAGTTAACTTCAGCAGGAGTTGGGATTCAAAACCAGATCCGTGTGATCAGACCTCATGCTCTTAAACTCTGACCATGTGGCAGAAGACAAACGACAATTTCAAAAATTTGCCTAGAGAATCTCCACTCCCACAAAAAAAGAGCAAACACTTGCCTTTTTTTTTTTTTTTAGTTATTTCTGAGGTATACATTTTAAAGTAATAACGAATTATGATTTATAACATTATACCAGAACATATAAGATTTTTAGAAATTTCATGTAATGTCTGAAACATTTATGTTAACATATTTCCATACAAATAACCCAAAGAAAGTTTAGTATTAGTTGTTTTTTTTTGGTTTTTTTTTATCCTGCAGGTTCTTATTAGTCATCAGTTTTATACACATCAGTGTATACATGTCAATCCCAATTGCCTACACTTGCCTTCTTTTCATTCCTTTTGCAACAGAATTTCCTCCCAAATCTCTAATCTAGAACTCTGCTAACAATATTACCATTCTCTTACTGCATAATTTATAACACAAATTCATAACTCTTCTATGGGAATATGGATTCTTATATACAAAAAATCAAACTCATGGGTTATTTAAAACAAGTCCCAGTCATAAACTAGGACATGCCTAAGGGGAAACAAATATCTTTAAATTTAAAAACCTGCTGGAGGTAGTTGGTAGAGCTACATACAAACAAGTCCAGGATTTTCAGTCATTTCCTGAAATTACCTATTCTATTTTGCATCTTCATTTCTCAGGAGAAAAACAAAGTACTGGTTATTAATATGGGAAATAATTAAGCAATTTTCACATATTCTATCATTTCTATCTACCCAAGTCTTCCTAAATTCCTTTCTCCATGAAATAGCCACAATTCTTATTTGTTTGCCATATCGTTATTGCAATACTCTATAAAGAAATCACAAGTAATAATAATACTATTTAACTCAGTCTAAAAAGCTGATGGTTGATTCCTAGAAGTTAATTTTTTTTTTCTTTTATATCCAACAAAAACAATCAAGGGCTTTAGTGTTGCCACTGAGAGTTACTGGTTAAGGAAAAGAAAATGAAAGGCAGGTTAAGAGATGTGGAGTTCTTGCTAGAGCTGTTTCTTTACACAGGTAAATGAAGAAAACATATAAATATGCATTCGGAGATCAATGGGAGGTTCATTGATTGACTGTGGTGTTGACTCTTCCCACACCATGCAGCCAAGCCCACCAATCACCGGCCTGCAGAAAGCTCCGTGTCCACTGGCTCCTCGGGCAGCAGCTTTGGCAGTGGGTATAGCGTGGACAGTGAAGGAAGCAGCAGCACTGCAGGGGAGACTAATCTATTTCCTATTCCAAGGATGTAAGTGGTGGTTTTTTTTTCCCCCCCACTGGAAAGTTAACAGCCTCATGAGTAAGCTTTACTTAACATTGAAAAGGAAATAACTAGATAATTATCCAAGTCTGAGTCAGTGTCCCTGAAGCTCTTCAACTGTTTATGCCTATGTAGAAAATAGACTGTTCAGGAAAGATTGGATTAATTTAGTGAATTCTAAGCATGAATGCTGGTCACCACCAGGACTACCTAATCAGTGCATTCTGTATTTAATAGAAAAACTGCTAAAATAATAATAGCTTAGCTATGCCTGAATCAAGTTCAGCAGCAGTAATGCATGGATGCTTTAATCGCATAATGCATAGATTAATTGATTTTGAATCAGGAGATATTTAAACATATTTAAAGAACTCATATATCACATTTGAAATAGCACATTGGGCTACTCATATAGACTTCTCAACTATAAATTCCTCTACCATTAAAATGGAAGGTTTTGAAGTGGATCCATATTTTCTAGAACAAATAACAAGCAGTACATAGGTCCCCAAATAGATACTCTTGGAATAAAGTTAATTTATAATACGTTAAGCCTCGAGAAAATCATATTGCAAATAAAATGCAAAACTAAAGCAGACTGTATTTAAAATGTGTTAGAATGGGTTTAGTCATATCGGTGGCAAAATCTAGCAGCATCCAAGATAAATCCAAGATAAATATGTTATCTCTATTCCAATATCAAAATCTAAACTTCCTGACTTTCTCCAGTAACTAGTTTTCTAAGTTTTCAAAAACACCATT
The DNA here is from genome assembly GCF_028021215.1 of Eschrichtius robustus. NCBI lineage: Eukaryota > Metazoa > Chordata > Mammalia > Artiodactyla > Eschrichtiidae > Eschrichtius > Eschrichtius robustus. The sequence continues at coordinate 49,006,391 of NC_090831.1, read as the reverse complement.
GGGCCATGCAACTCCAGGATCTAGCCCAGGGTGAGCCCAGCCTGCTGCCTGGTTTTGTAAGGTCTGTGAAGAACTAAAAATGGCTTTTGCATTTTTAAATGTTTCCCCAAAACCCAGAAGAATAGCATTTTGTGACACATGATAATTACATGAATTTGAAATTTCAGTGTCCACGTATTAACTTTTATTGGAACACGGCCATACCAGTTTGCTGATGTGTTGCCTAATGTTGTCTGTGCTCTAGGGGCAGACTTGTATAATTACAACAGGGACCATTCAGATCATTCACTGTCTGGCCCTTTGCAAAGTGAGTTTGAAGATCCCTGGTCTGGGCCCTTGTTAGAGGGTCTTTTTCATTTTCTCTGTTAAGTGAAACCATCTCTGGGAGTGGAACTTCTATTTCTCATTGTTTTAATATCACGGTTTTTTATGAACCATTCCTTTTGATCCCCAGAATAGTTCTAATATTTAGATAATGGCTCAAGTTTATAAAAGCAAAATAATGGGGAAAATGGATTTGTAAGGTGAAAAATGTGTTTATTTTGTGATTTTTGGGTTACATTTTTCCTACTTAAATTGACTAATTATTGGATCATCTGTCTATTTTTTTTTGAGACCTAGGCTGTGGATTCAATGGAGTTATTTGTATTTAATCAGTTCTTTTTTTATTGGCAGTTATTTCTAAAAGGAGTGTGATCTCATTAGTCCGCAGACTCTGATGATCCAATTTAACTGAAGAGAATTTCTACAAATTCATTACATTCCTCTCTCTCCAAGCTGTGAATATCATATAAATTTGTAAAGGTTTTGCACCACACATCACTTACTATCCTTCCAATTTATCTGTACCTTTCAAAATATATAATCTAACACTGATGATAAAGTTATAACTTTCAGAGCGTAAAATACATTATTTCCTCAATATCTGAATGTCTGAAGTGGAAGTAGATTGGTTTTTTTACATACAAACCACATTTCAATTTTGCTTGTTCCCATTTTCTTGTTTCTCTTGTAAATCAAAAGCTTTTAAAACTGCGTAGGAGGCTTTTGTTTTTTGCCATATGAGCCCAAAGAAAATTTGCTTTTCTAAAGCATTACAGGATATAAGTAAAAAGCAGTATTTGGTGGTTCTTTTCTATCTCTCTTTGTATCTAACACAGTTTTGCTTGGGCTAGCATAAGTGTTCAATAACTATTTGGTGATTGTTTAACAAAGATAAATTATAACCTGTGCAGTCAGAATGTTCTGAGATGAAGATTATTTATTGGGAATTCAGAAAAACTGCATCCTTTATGACCCACAGTTACATTTCCTTTGTACTTCATTTAGCTTCACAGTGCAGCAAGTTTTCTGTATAATCTTAGAAATGCACCTAATACACATTTTGGCTAAATACCAAATGTTAAAATCAGTTTTCATTAGAAGCAAATACTGCAGCTGAATAGCATCATTAAAATGTGAAATGTAGGCCTCAAGATCAAATAAAAATTATCAAAAAAATTTTTTATTACAATTACTAAAAATTATACTTATTTTGTTAAAGTTTGGCATAGTATAGGATAGTAATTTTTCAGTACTCTCATCTACTCGATTAGCACTACTAAAATGATCCTCACTTTCAATTGAGTTTGGCTCAGTAACAAGATGTGTTTTGGCCCGCTCTGCTTGTATAGTATACTGCTAGAGGTGAGATTGCTACTAAGTTATTAAGCTTTCTCCATGTCTAATCCTGGCAGACAAAGTTAATTTTTTTAATTTATCAACTCTTTGTCTTGAATCTCGTTGAAGTAATTACACAAATTGAAGTTTTGTGCATTGCTTAATCAAGACTTTTTTGTATATATTCAGATGCAAACTATATATAATTATATATATAATTTATAACATTTCTTCATGCACTTTATCCTTCACATAATCACTAAATAAAAACTTGTGTTTAAAACTTTGACCTAGAATTGTCGTCTTGGAACAATGTAATGGCTTTGAAGATAAAATGATTTTTGAATTTACATCAGTTCCTCTTTCATTATGTGCAGAAGCATTTCAGTAGAATGATGAGAGGATCTTTAGAGCAGTTTTCAAGTAAGATCTAATTGGAGTCTTAAGAAATAAGTGTGGTTACATTTTCATCTGGTTGGGCAAACTAAATATTTTTGTAAGAGTAAGAATGAATTGTTAGTAAATACTGCTATGTTTGAATTATTGTCTAGCAAGTATAGTATCAAGACATTCCTTTGTTCAAGCACCATTTCTAACACTTAAGCATTTTTATTCCATCTTTTTAGAACATCTTATATAACTACATATAAAGGCAACTTCCAAATCTTTTGTACGCCATGTAGCTTTTTCTCTGAAGAAATAAGAAGTGACCTATAATCTTTTGGCTCTTACGTTATCAATATTCTGAACCCACAGTGCTCAGAGTATAATGAATTGTTCATCTGTTTGGCCTTGCAAGAAGTTTAAGGCTGAAATTAAAAATGGTTTGCAGCCTTTGGCTGAATTCTAAAGCTGTTATGTACATATCTACCTATTAGTACTTTATATTTATTGAATATTATGATGTTTCAGACACTATGCTAAGCACTTACATACATTTTCCATGTGATTTTCCCATAACCAAATGGTAGCTCATGTTACTATCCTTAAATTACAAAAGAAGAAATAGTCTTCACCAGATTAAAAGATTTACCTTACATGACGTATAGCATAAAGTAGCAAAGCCAGAAGTAGAAACCAAGCTGTATGACTTCAAAAGCCAATGTGCTACACACAGCTGAAAATACAGGATGGATCTGAAAGAAATAATAATCCATGTAATTACAATATTATATTTATAAATTATTCAATTCAACATTTCCCTTCTCACCAAAGGATCTATACAACTCATCATAACGAAGTGTGAAGATATAAAAAACCCTTCTCCTTCTTGAGTTAAAAATGGCAGGAAAAAAAAAAAAAACCAATTCTAAAACAAAATTTGAAGATTTCATGATGGTCATGTCTTTGATAAATGAGTCCATGAACAGGACACTGAATTTTGAGGTACTATGTTTGGACTAAATAGGAATGATAAACAAATTTCCACTTTAAAATTAACATGATATAGAGTGATTTATTGTGTTTGTACAACATTTGCCATTCAAGTAATTTGTTGCAGGTCTGAATATATGATGTCATTCTATTTTTGCAAACTTGGACTCCTCATTTGCATTTAGGATTATAATTGAATATATAAACTTTTATTTCCTTTTTAAACAGAGGAAAGATGGGGCAGAATGGGCAAGAGACTATAAAACAGCCAGGAGTAGGCGTAGGACTAGCAGACACTGAAGGTAAGTTACAGTTTACAATACACTGGATTTTGGTTGTATCTGTATGCTATACTGTTTGCTTTGTTTTTGTTTTAATATGAATGTTAATTTCTAAGTACTAATACCAGAAGCACTAGGAAATAAGTCACCATTATCCATATGATCTATTAAATTAGAATGACTTTGTCACTTCATTTAACATTCATATTTAACATTTAAGCACTTTGGGAAACTACAAATTTTAAAGGGAAAGAAGAATGAGGATTACAGAACGAAACTTGAAGACTTTCTCAGGGAAAAAATATCTTGAAATTTAAAAAAATGTTTTCGTTTAAAATACTATACAAATAGAAAATCATGAAACCTCATTTAAGTCAATGGCAAGCCTTAAAAATGTGGAACTAAGAAGAAACTAATGGTGTAAAAATCTTTTTATAGAAAAAATAATGACTGAACTAACTTCTAAAGTGAAAACTTAATTTGAAATTAAACTTTGTTTTATTAAATGGTATTATAAATGTATTACAAAATGAAAAAAAAAATCCTTTTCTTCCACACATAATCAGTATCTCTAAGATGCACAATGACTTATCCTTCGTTTAAAAAAATTTTTAACTAATGTTTTGATAAGATCTGATAGCACTGGTATCCATCATAACTTACACTCTCAAGAATTTTAACTATTCTAAGTACTTAACACTATTCTAATTACTTTTCACATATTATCTCATTTAATTCTTACAATTACCTATGAAGGTACTTGGTTTTACATGAAAAGAAACTGAAGTGCAAACATCATACAAGGTAAGAGCAAGTGATTGAATCCAGGAAAATGACGCCAAATCACACGCTATTAAAAAGAATGATTAATGGCATGGTACCATATGGACATTCGATGGGGAAATAGGAAACCCAGATTTAAGGTTCAAATCTTGTCTTGACTGGTGACCTGATCTTTCTATCTTTAGAAACCTGATCTGAAAAATGCTGGGTCTAAGTGATGCTTAAGTTTCCTAGTGGACTTAAGTAGATATCACATATTTCTGGTTCTACTAAAAAATTTTCTTAGAACTCATTCAAAGACTGTGCTTCCTCTACTTGTTACCATGGTCCCACGGTCCCATCCTCAATCCACCATTCCTTTTACCCATCTTCCTTCTGCATAAACTCATCAACTCTTGTCTACATGTTGATTGCCATCCAAGCTCACTGGAATTCAGACTCAGATGTCCACCAGGCATTTGTGCCGAACCAAGAAAATAAAAACCATATTAAAAATATATGTATTTAAAAAACAGGACATTTATGACTGGCAATTATTATATACGCGTGGAAGATGCTGAGAAACCCAGCAGGGGGTAGGGAGGTAGCAGAAGAAAGCTACTGTCCCTAAAGGCTGGAGGACAGGGAGAGCTGAAACCAAGATAAGCCTGTCTGCTGGGATCAGGAGGTAAGGAAGAGACACAACAAAAGATAGAAATATATATTGAGATAGACAAGGATGGGGAGAAATATCCCAGTTTCTCCCTTCCTCCCCTTCTCCAGTCTCTGTCAGGGCCTGGTCAAATCAGCTGGAAGCCAACTAACAGGGGAGCCTGGAAAACATGCTAGGGAGCAGCTCTTTTGAAAGCAGGGCAGAGAAAGACCAAAGATGCATCCAAGGGCGCACAGGCATAGGGCTGGTACAATACTTTACATGGAAATTCCATAGATGCATCAAACTACATATGCCCTGAATTCAGTTTTTCCTCTTTCTCCTCCTATACTTGTCTATCACTCACAAAATCTGTACCTATTTACACCGTAATTTTTATATTGTGTTATCATTGTTCTTTGACTTAAATTTACCGATTTCTATGCCTGTCTCCTTCATAAGGCTGAACAACTCTCAGACCAGAGCTATGATTTATTCATCTTGGTGTCCCAGCACTTAGCAGAAAGCCTTGCCCATAAAGTTGCTTCAAGAATGTTTAAGTGAATGAATAAACAGTATAATCTTATATTAAGGTAATGGCCATTGATTTTCATCTGACTCTATACTTCATGTATACAGAGAAGCAATTCATGGGCGCTTTTTCCCAAAAGTTTTAGCTACTTAACTTCATCATTCTCTTAACCTTGAAGTTTATAAACAAAATTATTTTAGTATAGATGTTAACATTTGAAAAGAATAGAAATTGTTCATCCTAATGCTGCCTTCTTATTTCCTATCAGTCCCACACAAAACATGCTTGTTTTCCAAGAAGAAGCCAGTCGTAGGCTGCTTTATATTTTATTTAAACTTATGAGTCAATGGGTTTATATTTTAGTGAACTGACCCTTATCAACAGTTAATCTCAGATTAGTTACTGAGCAGAGGGGTGGGAGTTGAGAATGGGAACCATATGGAATATGTAATGTAATGTGAGTCATGCCCTTTTGGCAGCAATATTTTGGACAAATTATTTTTGACTGAGTTACTTATGACATTTTGACAATAAGCAAATTTACAAGTAACGCATTTATGTGAAGTTATGAGTAGTTCTATAAGAGATACATAAGAGATTGCTAATAATACGAAAAAGAAAACTGTAATAAATATTAAACCTTTATAGGAAAGTTGTACTTCAAAATCCAGCAGGTATACCCTGGACCAGCTACAGGGATATTCTGGCCTCAGAGAGGCTGCCAGTGGGCTAGCAGTGCCCTGGCTGCAGCAGGGTCCCTGCCCCCACGTGAACAGTAGCATACAACAGAGAGGGGTATCTCAGTTAGGCCTAGCCACGTGCCAGAGTCAGAAAGCATCCATGTCTAACAACAACAAAAAAGTACCACGTGAAGTACTGTGATGATTAAAGTCCCAAGTGAAGAAATTTTACTTAGATACCAAGTAAATGTACATTATACTTGTAGGAGCTTTAAAATGGAACACAAAATTTCTCCATTTATTTAGTCGAGTCTTCAAAATCTATGAAAAAATTCTTTTTCATTTTCACCTTTCTTTGCTTTTCTGTATTATTTTTCACAGGGTGTAGTGTGTACACTTACAATTAATGCACTAGAAAGTCCCCTCCTTTGAAATAGTATAACAAAAACACAAAACAAATTGGTACTGATCATATCAAAGGAAATAGCTAACTAAGGAGACAAAATACTTGGTATAGAATCATTTTATAAATCATTTCATTAAGACCTTTTCACTATGCTCTTCATGTAATAAAATTTTCATATCGTTAGTAAATTTTAAAAAGAAATCTAAAAAAAAAATTAAAAAAAAAGAAATCTAAAATAATATTTCAATATAGTTTTCTTTTAAACTATGGTCAGACAACAATATTTACTGAGCAAATGCTATGTGCCAAGTACTGTGCTACATACAATGATTAAGACAGACTGCCCTCATGGAGCTTACAATCTAGTGAGAAGAGTAAATGTTAAACATTTATTACAAGTGTGATAAAGAAGATGTGGCATATATATACAATGGAATATTACTCAGCCATAAAAAGGAACAAAACTGAGTTATTTGTAATGAGGTGGATGGACCTAGAGTCTGTCATACAGAGTGAAGTAAGTCAGAAAGAGAAAAACAAATGCCATATGCTAACGCATATATATGGAATCTAAAAAAACGGCACTGATGAACCTAGTGGCAGGGCAGGAATAAAGACGCAGACGTAGAGGACGGACTTGAGGACACGGGAGTGGGGGAAGGGGAAGCTGGGGCGAAGTGAGAGAGTAGCATGGACATATATACACGACCAGATTTGAAATGGATGGCTAGTGGGAAGCTGCTGCATAGCACAGGGAGATCAGTTCGGTGCTTTGTGTCCACTTAGAGGGGTGGGATAAGGAGGGTGGGAGGGAGGCGCAAGAGGGAGGGGATATGGGGATATATGTATACGTATAGCTGATTCACTTTGTTGTACAGCAGAAACTAACACACCATTGTAAAGCAATTATAGTCCAATAAAGATATTAAAAAAAAATCTTTATGAACAATTTTACATTAAGAAGAATATATAGGCACACGTTGGGGAGAAAATTATTGAATCAGACAGAAATTTATTTGTTCGAAGCAGATAAGAAGAAGATACCAGTTTAAAGTGTAAGATTTTGTTTTGTCCCCATAGAAATATGGACTCAACCTTGTCTTGGACTTGAGGTATATGTATGATGTAAATTTTGTCAGTTTTGAGTGATCCAGAGGATTTCTTTCACTTCCTTTTGTTGTCAGTCAACATAAACAGCCAATTCATGGGAAAACAAAGAACAGACAAAACAGTTAGTTCAATTTGTTTTTAAACATATAGTTTCCTGACCAGAATTTTCCTCTTTTAATTCTTCACCATAGCATCAGAAAAATAGTGTCTCTTTGTAGATTAGTACAGTTTTCTTGAAATTGTAAATATGGCAATATTCCACTTCATCTTGAACCTTTCATATTATTCATCTAAGCACTTTGTTTTGTGAACACCTTGGTCCACTCTAAGTGAAATTGATCTACAATGATATGCCCTAGGATGGTCATACTTTAAATCAGACATATATCATAGATTTTAAGTAATCTTCTTTAGACAGTCTGTTTTTCATAAAATTTTTATTCTTGTTTTGGAATTATAGTGTACAGAATGCAAAAAGTAATGTTTTGTGGGACTGAAATTTTGTGTTGAACACGTTGAGATTTTTTTTTTAATGCTAAATAGCTGTGTCCTTATTCTACTTATTGAGCAAGTCTACTTATTCTAGGTTCTGATTTTTAAAAATCTACTATCCTCTTAATCATTTTCTCTAACAACGATACATCTTCTGTACAGCAGTGACATAAATTTTAATCCTAGCATGAGATTAATTCAGTGGGTCAGAATATAAGATCAATCAAAAGTTCTGGAATTCTGACCTAAGTTGTAGTGGAAAATAGTAATAGTCTTGTGGGCTATCTCTACTAATGAATGGTTGAACGCCCACAGTTTAAGTAAGTGCACAAAGTAAGGAGCGAGTAAGGACCATGTGCGACGCGTGGTTAACGTTCTTTAAATTGTAGCTATTATTAAATGAGAAGTGGTTATAAGAGAGAGCCATTTGAATCCCATCCAAAAGAGTGATATTAGTTAAGACAAAATATGCACTTCTTGGAAGAGCTAGAGCACTTCCTTTAAAGATTTAGATCAAATCCATTAGACTTTCCAAGTCTGACAAGTGTTTTCCCAGTTTACCTTAAAAACTTCGAATACCCTCAAAATAGACGATCTGGTTCTTTCCCACATTTTTAAAATTTCTAATTGTGTTATCTTTGCTGGTGGGCATCCATGTATATTACATACAGTGACTGACTTGACCCACTTTTTCTTCTAAACCAGGTGTTCACAAGCTTTAGCAGCAGGCATTAGGATTGCGACTTTGTATGAAGCTTAATTTGCCTGGCTGCGTGCATTTAAAGAACAAGTAACCCTAATACATCATTTATTCTCTTAAGTATCTTTGGAAGCCTGAATTTAATTACTCAATATCAATTTTCAGTGGGCCAGAACAAATAAACCTCTACTACTGTAGAAATATGCTAAGGTCTACTCACACATGTGTTCAGATACTTGAGTGTGTGAAAGCACATCACCTAAGGATGTGATGTGGAGGGGTTTAGGGTAGAGAGCAAGATTTGATTTAATATATTATTTGAAGTGGGTTTTTTTTTTTTAGAAAAAAAAGCATAACAATTTATGTAGAAATAATGGAAATCTATAATAACCACAACAATCTCATTTTAACTGGCATCTCAAGTCTATTTTATATAGGTATATATTTCATACATAGCTCTAACAGTGATTAGTTTGAATCCTTGTTAGGTGAATGGACATATTTTGCAAAGTCCATGAAGCGAGTGTGCAACAGAAATGACTTCCTGAATTAAACCAAGAAAAATCTAGGCCCCAGGATTGGAGTCCTCTATCTTGTTGTCTTGTTTTGATAAATACACAAAAAAAGGTTTTTAAAAGTATTTTCTCCAAGTATTTTCTCTTTTTAAATAGGGAAAAGAAAATGGAGTAAATGATAGTTATCTCTCTAGGGGGTTGTAGATTGGAATATCCAAGTGCTCTATGTAAAATACTCATTTAATTTCCTCATTTCCCTGTCCAACTGTGTTGTTTAAAAATTAGCTTGCAAAGGCAAAAATACAAAACCATTCTGGAAGACCCCCCCCAACTAGAACAGAATAGCAACTGTTACTAGGGCATCCAGAGAGTCCCTCAGCAAATGCCGTGGCTAACGGCACTAGGATTAGCCCTGGGGATGCAGTTTGGAATGTGGCATAATCCTTGGCCTCCAGGAGTTCCCAGCAGAGTTCCCACAACTCAGATGATAGTTAACACTCTTGTTCCTGAAGAAAAATTCATGACGACTCCAGACATTCCCATTTCTTCAGGCTCTGTTTCTAATTAATTAAACCAAGGAACTTTCAAATTAAATACGTAATGCCTTTTTTGTGTCTTCTATCACTTCCCCTTTTATCATTTTGGAAGTTTCCTAATTCTCTTCATTTCACCGAGGTCAAGAATGATCTTTCAAGGAGTTAATTTTTAACTTAAAAAGTATCTGTATTTTGTTCCGTTTTACTAAAGCTGACAATAGATAAAATTTATTGACAACCTATTTATATTGTAGATGTGTTGTTAAAATTAACAAGGAATTGTGATGTTATCTGATTTTTACCTCAATTTTGAGGTCAGGATATTGTCAAAAACAATGTGATTAGTGGATTCTTTTGTGTCATTTGATTATTTGTCCTACACATATTGTCTTTAAAAACCAACCACCATGCACATTATATTGTAAAATTGTTTTCCATCGACTGAATATGTTTCGTTGTTTGTGAGCTTGTTGCCCTAATTTGACTGATACATCGTTTTCTTTTTTATATTTTTTAAGTTGCTTAGTGATCAATATGAGTATGTCTATTATGTGCAAGACATTGTGTTAAAAAATTTGGATGCTATAGAGGTCAATTTAATGTATACGTGGATCTGAGGGAGCTTACGATCTAGTGTGGTCCTGTCTCGTCATCAACCAGTAGGCATGCATGCTTAACCAGTGTGTACAGTCATTGAGCAATGGCATTGGTTGGAGACTGTGCCATACCCCTTGTTAACTATTTTATCACCTTTAATAACAGCAATGCAAGGAAGAATTAGGATGAAAATTCATAAGTGAGAGAGCAAATTATGTGCTTTGGGATTTGAAAGCATTGCTAAATCTGTAGGAGTCAGGGGGCATGGTTTTGTGAGAGAGGTAACAGGTAGTGACTGCTTTGGAAGGTGGACAAACTCTAAACATGTGGCAATGGGAGAGGCAAATTCCAGACTGAGGGAACAATCTGAGGAAAGATACAAATGGAAGAAAGGATTAGGGGTATGTAGGGGAAAGGTAATTCAGTGCAACTGGAGCAAAGCCTGCTGGGGAGAGCAGAGAAATTGGATCTAACTTGTACAAAGTTAGATCAGACAAGGGAGTTCAATGCTTCTGTGGAAGTGCGAAGCTATTAAATGTTAATGAGGAATTTAGACAGTATCAACGCTTAACAATATTGAATTTTCTGTGGAAGAGCAAAGGTAGACCTCTTTTTTATTCAAATCCCCTCTTAGGACTTTTCAAGGATTGAAGTAAATATAGGCTATCCAAGTAGAAACAATGCCTATTATATAGTTGGACTGTGAATCTAGAGTTCAGGATATAGGTCTCAATTATGCAGAGTCATGAGGTAGTAACATTTGTGGGGCACTTAACATGAACCAGGAGCAGAGAGGAGCATTATGTCTTCCAAGCTGCAACCACCAATACAAGAAAAATCTCAGTAACATCTAATAGACTTTTTTCCCCCTGCAAGTCATACAGGGAGATTGAAAATCAGAGGATTTTAGTGCCATTAGGGGCAAAGTCAAGACCCAAACCCAGTTGTGGCTGATACTAAAGTCCATACTTTTAACCAGCATGGTGCTGCCTCCCAGGAGTTAGAAGTTGTTGAAGTTACTGAGAAGAATGAACAGTGCAGAGGGCGTTTGTTCAGTCCAGGGTGTGAGTAACATAACATGTTAACAAAGGGTTGCATCCAGTCCTTTTAAAATGACAAATTAAATCCCTGACTTTTATCCCTAAACTTAAATACAAAAATATGAGGGATCAAATTTATAAGTAATTTTATTTATCATTTCTTCTTTAATCATTTGTTTAGATATTCTTTACACACACAGAAGATATTAGGTACATAATGATTTCTATTTTCTTCTAGCTCTTTTGTGGTGTGAAAGGTAATATTGAATTATTTAAATAAATTTTGCTTATTCCATGTGATGAGGTAATAGTCAAGAAATGTTCCTGGAAACATTTGTTGAATAAGCTTTCCTTTCCTCACTAATATGAAATACCATATCAATCATACTCAAAATTTTCAAGAATATTCATGGCTGGTAATGAACTTTATGGAATATTTCGTTGACCTTTCAGTCTATTTGTATCTGTCAGTGCCAGTCTCATTGTTATTCTGACTTTATTTTCAGTTTTTTCTAAATTAGACTGTTTTTACCCATTTTTTTTTAATATTAAAAAAAAAAAACTTTAGTAAGGCCAGACGCTATAAAACTCTTAGAGGAAAACATAGGCAGAACACTCTATGACATAAATCACAGCAACATCGTTTTTGACCCACCTCATAGAGAAATGGAAATAAAAACAAAAACAAACAAATGGGACCTAATAAAACTTAAAAGCTTTTGCACAGTAAAGGAAACCATAAACAAGATGAAAAGACAACCCTCAGAATGGGAGAAAATATTTGCAAATGAAGCAACTGACAAAGGATTAATCTTCAAAATTTACAAGCAGCTCATGCAGCTCAATATCAAAAAACAAACAACCCAATCCAAAAATGGGCAGAAGATCTAAAGAGACATTTCACCAAAGAAGATATACAGATTGCCAAAAAACACATGAAAGAATGCTCAACATCGCTAATCATTAGAGAAATGCAAATCAAAACTACAATGAGATATCACCTCACACCGGTCAGAATGGCCATCATCAAAAAAATCTACAAACAATAAATGCTGGAGAGGGTGTGGAGAAAAGGGAACCCTCTTGCACTGTTGGTGGGAATGTAAATTGATACAGCCACTATGGAGAACAGTATGGAGGTTACTCAAAAAACTAAAAATAAGACTACCATATGACCCAGCAATCCCACTACTGGGCATATACCCTGAGAAAACCTTAATTCAAAAAGGGTCATGTAACACAATGTTCTTCGCAGCTCTATTTACAATAGCCAGTACATGGAAGCAACTTGACATTGACAGATGAATGGATAAAGAAGATGTGGCACATATACGCAATGGAATATTATTCAGCCATAAAAAGAAACGAAATTAAGGTATTTGTAATGAGGTGGATGGACCTAGAGACTATCATACAGACTGAAGTCAGAAAGAGAAAAACAAATACCATATTATAACACATATATACGAAATCTGAAAACAAACAAAATATGGTTCTGAAGAACCTAGGGGCAGGACAGGAATAAAGACACAGACGTAGAGAATGGACTTGAGGACACAGGGAGGGGGAAGGGTAAGCTGGGACGAAGTGAGAGAGTGGCACTGACATATATACACTACCAAATGTAAAATAGCTAGTGGGAAGCAGCCGCATAGCACAGGGAGATCAGCTCGGTGCTTTGTGACCACCTAGAGGGGTGGGATAGGGAGGGTGGGAGGGAGACGCAAGAGGGAGGAGATATGGGGATATATGTTTATGTATAGCTGATTCACTTTGTTATACAGCATAAACTAACACACCATTGTAAAGCAATTATACTCCACTGAAGATGTTAAAAAATAATTTTTAAAAACTTTAAAACTCTCTTTGTTGAGAAGCAAAGGAAGTTCCACATGAATATTTCTTGAAATTATATTAAAATTCTAATATAATTTTGATGGAATTGACATCATTACATCAAATATTTTCTTACTCGTAGACATGGTATATCTGTATGCGCCAATGTGCACATGACAATTTTTGTATGTATGATATTAGACAAGTTACTCATATTCTCTGTCTCTGATTCCTAGTCTACAAAAGTAAGAATAACAATAGTATTTACCTTATCAGTGTGTTGCAAGGATTCATGGAAATAACGAGTGTAAGGCGCTTGGCACTGTGGCTGGCACGTAGTCAATAAATGCTAGCGGTCATTGTCCCAGTCATTGCCTATATCATGTAAGTGAATACTTCTGACCTGATTTTCCCCAAGACTTTTAAACTCATGTTTTCTAAAATGGTTTCTTTTTCCGCCTTTGTCATTCCACCAGAAAAGACGTTTTCAAGGTCCTACATTTTCCAGTTTGTTTTGAAAGGATAATACATATATTTATTACAGTATTTCAAACTACTCTTCTTCCCAGAATATATCTGATGTGATCCCTTGTATAGTAATGTCTCCCCTCTATGAAGGATGTCTTTTCTAGACCTTATTATGCTTTACTAAATGGCCTGAGTTTAAAATTCAGTGCTACTGATTTCTAGTCCTGGATTACTCACTGGGAATTTAACATTGAAAGCATATCCTAAAAATTGTCTATTATTGAAATAAAAAATAATTCTGGGTCTTTACTGTGAGCCAGATTCATCACTGGAGGTTAGTAATTGACCACTAAAAACGAATTAAATGAATTAAATTTCTGGAATAGATCTTGACTGTTTCTTAGCCTTAAGCACACATCAAAGAATTGGCAATTGCTAAATTTAAGCCCAGAATATTTTAGACTTTCAGGGATTAATATCTCTAATGGCAGTTTTTAATATTTTTTGAAAATGTCTTCTTTGCCTAGAAGTCCCCAAACTGCTTGCGTTGGGAGTTGGTGCTCTGATTTATTTATGGGAGAGAGGCTTTTGAGTCAAGATAAGGACATTAAAACATAGCAAAGCGTAGTGAATGAATATAAACTAAGAATATTCTCTTAGCATAGTTGTAGAAAATTAACAAAACAAGAAATATAAATATTACAGATATATAGTTTTACTTTGCTCTAAATGCCTTTACATTATCCGGTTCATTGTCACAAAACAGTAGGGGATATACATATAGAATAATGATTTTGATTTTAAAGTTATGGAAACAGAGACGTAGAACAATGACACCATTCACCCAGAGTCAACTAATTAAACAGTGTGGGTTAAAATCTACAGATACATAATCTAATATCAACTGACTCTTGCCTGTTGTACTTTCCAAGATTGTTTTACATTAATGGTTACAGTGCTATTGCATGAAAAATAAATGTATAAAACTAGCTGCAACTATTGGAAAGAAAAATAACATTGTTGATGATTATGGCCAATTAACTAAGATTAATATCAATTACATTATAGGTAATATGTAGCTTATAAAACCATTTTAAATCTTGTTCTATCTGATATTTAAAATGTCCATAAAATTACTGTACTCAAAACAGCAAGAGATATAAAGAAGATTCCGATATTCCTATAAACCTAATTAAAATACATTACATACAAAGGAAGGTTAAGAATCCATACGATGTCTCAACAGCAATAATAGACACTTAAAAGAGGGTCATGGGTAATGCCCTTGAAATTCCAAGTGGGAGAGAGTATAAACTAAAATTCTATCCACAAACTATCCATTAAGTATAAGGGTTGAATAAAATCATTTTGGGATGTCTAGGTCTCAAAAAATTTTAGGTCTCCATGCTACCTATCTGGAAGTTACTTGAGGGTATGTTCCACCAACATAGAGAATAAACCACACTCAAACACACACTGACCCCTCCCCCCCCCACACACACACAACTTGGGAGCCAAGAGACAAGAAGGGTAGAGAAAAGAAGAGGGGACGTCAATGGTGAAATGAGGAGATTCTAAGGACAGTAGTCATGCAGCAGGCAGAGAGAACACATGGGAAAATCTGATCAGATATGGTGAGTTCTAGCTGCAAGAGGATGACGAGTGAGGTGTTAGTGTGGGAAGGAAAAGAGGAATTGACTGGCGTCAGTATCTAGCCAAGTGAAAAATGGTCTTCAGAGGGGTTAAGTACTCTTGGAAATTTTGAGAACAGTTAGGAATAGGTACATAGAAAGCAAAGCAAATTGTAAAACACAGTAATTAATAACTTGAGGATAAAACACAAAAGAAATCTTTAAGTAAACAACTCCATGAAATACCCAGTGGTCTCAGAAGTGAACAATATTAGTCACATTAATGTAAATTCCAAACATTAGTTTAATCAAGATTGTAACATAACTATATGTCAAGGAGGAGGAAGGCTAACTCTTCATCTACCAAAATTTAAATATCAATAAATTATGAAGGCAACACAAAACTCTTCTGAGAAATATGAATATAAAGAACCAGAGAAACAGATAAAAAGAGTTGACAGTAGATTTTTCTTGGCAATTTTATTAAGGGTTTGGGGAAATGAGGAGTTGGGCCAAGGGAGAATTGATTTTTGAAAAAGAAGTCATAAAATTATGTAAAATGATTCAACCTTTTGATATATGAGGAAATAAAAAAATGAGGGATAATGATCAAACAGTGTTAACAAGTATGAGAAAAAAAGTGGCAGTTTGTAATAAATAATTTCCTATTATTACCCTAAATGATTATGAATATCCATTCTCTTAAAACTTTTTTGGTAATAGTTATTGCAGCTAAGTACTCTGTTTAACATACTCATTAAAGATATTCTGATAGCACCAATGCTATACACAGGGAGCTTTTTCACTTTTAAGAAATTTAACTGTAACCAATAACAATAAAATACAAAATCTCTGGGGAAAAAATGCTGTAGAATTCAAACTACCAAGTAGTTTTAACCTTTTTTTCACTTCACTCAAAAGTCAAAATGAATTTTCTAAATGCCCAGCAAGAAATAAATTTCAGAATTTTGGAAAATGCAAAATTCATTGAAGATAATTCATTTTTCTACCATTTAGATTATTAGTTACTTTCTCTAACTGAAACATTCTGATTTATTTTATCCAGAAAGTCATTTGGAAATTTATATAACTTTCTACAGGAAAAAAAAAACCCTACATTTAAGGAAAAAAGAGTAGAACTGACAAAATAACCCCCCCACAAAAACAGCACATTTCACAAAAGTAGCCCTTGCTCAACCAAGTAACACTTTCCCTAAAGGGACCAATTTTACAGATAAGAAAGTAACCCAGACAAGAGGTAATACACTCTGAGGAAAGTCCACACTGCTTCTTTATTAAGTGACTGTTAGTCTCTAAAAAAATCAATATATTCTGCTATTTGCTTTGCGACAATACAACTGTAGAAAAGAAGCATTTGCCTGTTTAAATCTTTTATTTTAAAAATATGCTTTGCTATCTACTCAAGTCATCTTTTGCATTTGAGTATTTTCCTCTACCAAGCAAATGCAATTTTAGACTGTTATCACGGAAGATGCTTCTTATCCATTAAATAACATACCACTGTGATTTCTGTAATTTACATAACCCTCTGAAGCGCAGACAACTATCACTGGTGTATGAAATACTAAGTAGCAGTAACAGGGCTTTACCTTACATGTTTTATTGTGACATTGTTGCTATTGAATAAATAAATATATATACATATACATATTATCCATTCTACTTGATGACTTATCCTCTCAAAAAACCCAACACATCCTCCTTAACGGCAATAACCACAGCAACATTACAACTGACATTTATTTGCTAAACATTTTGCTGGGATCTTTAAAAATTTGGCAGCTCCATTCTCACAATAACCCTCTAAAATAGATATTATAATATTTATGACATTCCCAATGTCTAGCACTGAGGCTTCTACAAAATACCCACACAATAAATATTTTTTGAATCAAGACATTAAGACTCCAAGAGACTAAAGGATAAATCAAGCCTAGTAATACACCTGTGAAATTGAATATTTACGCAAAAAATATTTCGTAAGATGCTATGGAAAACCCAAACGAACTTTTTGGCCAACCCAATGTATCAGATTTTAGTGTAGTTTTGTTTTGTTTTGCTAGAAGATAGAATGGAAGACTACAGCTCTTAACCTATAAACTCTTCCTCTTCCTATATTTTATAGTTCAGGTTTGGTTGCATTAGTCTTCCCATCAGTTTCTCATTTCCTCACTTAGGCAATTGCCAAATTCTTGAAGATTTTACCTTTTAAGTAGTTTTTAAATGTCTTCTCTCTTTTCCATCCCAGTGACTGCCCAATTTTAGGTTTTCATCACAGCTTACCCAGAGAACTTCCTAATTTCCTAATTGTTCTCTTCGCCTATAGTATCATCATCTTCAAAATCATCTTTGATGGCACTGTCTAATCTGGCTTTGTCACTCTTCAGTATAAAACATTTCTGGGGACCCCTATTGGCTACCTGACTCTAGCAAGGTTCTAATACAACAAGCCCCTCCTTCTACTACTCCAGTTTATCTCCTGGCATGTTCCCTCCCCCACTCTATATCCTGTTATATCAAAACTGCTTACGTTTGCCCATGCTGTTTTCTTAATATGATCACCGCTTCTCAAATGGCTTTATCTCGGAAGACGTCTATTCATCCTTTGAGGCCCACTCCTCACCTTACCTCTTCCAAGAAGCTATCTGTGGCACGCACTCCCACTGGCTCTGTTAGGGAAGTCTTCTCTTTGTACCCTCAGCGCCCCTATCATCGCATTAACCACATTGTATTGTAATGATCTTGTTAAGTTCTATCTCCTCACCAGACTGCGAGCTGAAATGACTGAGGTGAAGAGATGGAGGGTTAGAGAGATACATGGAAGCATTTCTTAGCTTATATCATTGAAGGGTTTTTTTTCCTCAAGGACAATTAAGAATAATTGCTTTCTTAAGCTAAAGGCAAAAATAAAACATTAAATACTACTGATGAAACATAAATTATTTGGTATGTAAAGACTTACAAAGGCATTAGTAAAGTAATGCTTTGCAGTTTGTGTGTAGTGTGTGTATGTGTGTGTGTGTTTGTGTGTGTGTGTGGCTGTGAAAAGTTGGAGTCAATATATGTGTACATTGCTGAAGAATGCATAAATAAATCACATGATATGCAGGTAAAGGAATACTATGCAGCTGTCAGAAAAAAATGACCTAGACTTACATATAAGAAAATCAGTAGATTTCAAAAACATAACTTTGAGTGGGAAGGAAATGAGTAGCAAGAGATTTTTTTATTGAAGTATACTTGATTTACAATGTTGTGTTAATTACTGCTGAACAGCAAAGAGATTGTTATACATATATATACATTCTACTTTTTTTATATTCTTTTCCATTATGGTTTGTCATAGGATACTGAATATAGTTCTCTGTGCTATACAGTAGGACATTGTTGTTTATCCATTCTATATATAAACGCTTATAGCTGCTAACCCCAACTTCCCACTCCATCTCTTCACCAAACCTCTCCCCCTTGGCAGCCACTAGTCTGTTCTCTATGTCTGTGATTCTGTTTCTGTTTCATAGATAGGTTCATTTGTGTCATATTTTAGATTCCACATGTAAGTGATACCATACGGTATTTGTTTTTCTCTTTCTGACTTACTTCACTTAGTATGATAATCTCCAGTTGTATCCTTGTTGGCTGCAAATGGCATTATTTCATTCTTTTTTATGGCTGAGTAGTATTCCTTTGTATATATGTACCACATCTTTATCCATTCATCTGTTGATGTACATTTAGGTTGTTTCCATACCTTGGCTATTGTGAATAGTGCTGCTATGGACATAGGGGTGCATGTCTCTTTTTGAATTAGAGTTTCATCTGGATATATGCCCAGGAGTGGAATTGCTGGATCGTATGGTAATTCTATTTTTAGTTTTCTGAGGAACCTCCATACTGTTTTCCACAGGGACTGCACCAACTTACATTCCCACCAACAGTGTAGGAGGGTTCCCTTTTCTCCACAGCCTCTCCAGCATTTGTTATTTGTAAACCTTTTAATGATGACCATTCTGACTGATGTGAAATGGTACTTCATTGTAGTTTTGATTTACATTGCTCTAATAATTAGCGATGTTGAGTATCTTTTCATGTGCCTGTTGGCCATCTGTATTTCTTCTTTGGAGAAATGTCTCTTTAGTTCTTCTGCCCACTTTTCAATTGGATTGTTTGTTCTTTTGTTGTTGAGTTGTAGGAGCTGTTTGCATATTTTGGAAATTAAGGCCTTGTCGGTCTCACCATTTGCAAATATTTTCTCCCATTCTGTAGGTTGTCTTTTCATTTTGTTTATGGTTTCCTTTGCTGTGCAAAAGCTTGTAAGTTTGATTAGGTTCCACTTGTTTAGTTTAGTTTTTATGTCTGTTGCCTTGGGAGACTGACCTAAGAAAACATTGATATTATTTATGTCAGAGAACTTATTCCTAAGTATTTTATTTTGGGGGGTCTGATTTTAAAAGGCATTTTAAAAAGAATAAATTTATTTTTTTATTTATATTTTACTTTTGGCTGCGTTGGGTCTTTGTTGCTGCACGCGGGCTTTCTCTAGTTGCAGCAAGTGGGGGCTAGTCTTTGTTGCAGTGCATGGGCTTCTCATTGCGGTGGCTTCTCTTGTTGCAGAGCACGGGCTCTAGGCGAGCGGGCTTCAGTAGTTGTGATGCATGGGCTCAGTAGTTGCAGCATGCGGGCTTAATTGCTCCGTGACATGTGGGATCTTCCTGGACCAGGGCTCGAACCCATGTCCCCTGTGTTGGCAGGCGGATTCTTAACCACAGCACCACCCGGGAAGTTCAAAGGCATTGTTTTTTCACATTCCCTTTCTGATATTTCATTGTTGGTGTAAAGAAATGCAACTGATTTCTGTATGTTAATCTTGTGTCCTGCTACCTTGCTGAATTCATTTACAAGTTGTGGTAGTTTTTGTGTGGAGTCTTCAGGGTTTTCTTTTTATAGTATCATATCATCTGCATAAAATGACAGTTTTACCTCTTCCCTTCCAATTTGGATACTTTTTATTTCTTTTTCTTGTCTGATTGCTGTGGCTAGGACTTCCAATACTATGTTGAGTGGAAGAGGTGAGAGTGGACATCCTTGTCTTGTTTCAGATTTTAGCGGGAAGGCTTTCAGCTTTTCACAATTCAGTATTATATTGGCTGTGAGTTTGTCATAAACAGCTTTTATTATCTTGAGATATGTTCCCTCCATACCCACTTTGGTAAGAGTTTTTATCATGAATGGATGTTGAATTTTGTCAAATGCTTTTTCTGCATCTATTGAGAGGATCATGTGGTTTTGGGCTTTTCTTTTGTTTATGTGGTGTATCACATTGACTGATTTGTGTATGTTTAGCCATCCTTGTGAACTTAAGATGAATCCCACTTGGTCGTGGTGTATGATTTTTTTTTTTTTTTATGTGTTGTTCAATTCAGTTTGCTAATATTTTGTTGAGAATTTTTGCATCTATATTCATTAAAGATATTGGCCCATGATTTTCTTTTTTGGTGGTGTTTTTGGTTTTGGTATCAAGGTGATCGTGACTTCATAGAATGTCTTTGAGAGTGTTCCCTCCTCTTCAATTTTTTGGAAGAGTTTGAGAAGGATCGATATAAGTTCTGCTTTGTTTGTTTGGTAGAATTCACCTGTGAAGCCCTCTGGTCCTGGACTTTTGTTTGTAGGGAATTTTTTAATTACAGATTCTATTTCTCTTCTAGGCTGTATGTTTCTAGAAACTTGTCCATTTCTTCTAGGTTGTCAAATTTGTTGGCATATAATTTGTCATAATCAAGAAAGAGATTTATAGCACAATATTATTTCCATTAAAAATAAATAAATACAAAGTAATGCTAGATTTTTTATAGCTACATCATTATGTAAATATTCATGTAAACAAATATATGGAAGTTGGATTGAAAGGATTGTAGTAAATACACAAGATTGGGTGGCTGTGGTTGGGAGGGTGATGAGTTGAAGTTATTGGGATGAAAGGGAAAACTATAAAGATAATTAAATACCAAACAAAGAAGGAACCTGGCAGAGACAATGCTGATTGAGTGCTTGTGGGCTGTGAATTGAGGAGTGTGAGCAGCTCAATTCTGGGCACCTGCAGTTAAAAAAAAAAGTTGGGAATAGTGTTTTCTGGGAAAGCTTCACTGAGAGACAGTTGTGTCAACACTGGAGGAGATGAAAGAGAGAGCCATGCGGATACCTGGGGGGAGAATTGTCCAGGCAGAACAAAATATTTTTAAGGAAAAATGAGCCCCACACATCCAGTGAAAAGGGGGCTAGTGTGGCAAGGAAGAGCAGAGGTGAGGAGGTCAGAGGAGGAACAGGAGCCTAGGAGAACACAGCATGAACTTTGCCTTCTATTGAAAGTGGTGTGGGATATTGTTGGAGGGTTTTGAGCCAAGGAATGCAACAGTGTGACTTAAGTTTTAAAAGGTTCATCCCAACTACTCTTTGGAGACTATTCTGCAGGGAAGAAAAGCAAAAGAAGGAAGAACTGATGGGTATTTATTGCAGTTATCCAGGGAACAGATGATGATGTCTCAGACCAGGTTTAGGGTCCAGTGTAGTGAGAAGTGCTTAGATGATACATATATACATAGTAATAGTATTAAAATATAATCATCAAATTAATAATGATTACTTTGGGGATGTGGGAGAAGGATGCAGTTGGGGAAGGGTTCCATAATTGGCTTCATCTGAATTTATGTTTTATTTCTTAAGCTGGCCTGTCATTACATGAGTGCTTACTATGTATTATTTATACTCCATTAAACCTACCTAAAGTATTTTAAATTTTTGGAAAACAATATTGAGTAATTTTGACATTTATTTGTTCGTTATATCTAGGGTGCAATTTTTTAACATGATATTTACTCAACTATACCTATATAAGGCAGTATCTTTCACTGTTGAGAGACAGGTAACAAGACAAACTAATTTAAAAGAAAAGAATGTTTATAGGTTGCTATAATTGAGAAGTTCATAGCTGGAAATAGCCTCAGGAAATACCAGCCTCCAGCCTGTTCTAGATTCTCAACTCTCTTCTCAATTTTCTCTGCAAGTTAGCCTTGTACTCAGGCTGTTCTGTGAGGCTGGGGGCAGAGCTCCCAGCTGTTCTGGGACCCACTTTTAAGCTCTTGACTGAAATGAAAGAGAAATTATGTCTCAAATATCCTCAGTGAAGGACTCTGCTTTTTCCTCCGTGGGTCAGATGCCCACCTCTGGAACAATCACTGTGGCAAAGAAAATGAAATATAGTGGTTTACAACCTAACAGACCCATTTGGATTTGGGGGCAGACATTCCCAGTGTAGTGGTAGAAGAAGACAAGGGATACTAGAAAGATAAAATAAGAGATTTACGTTAGAATATATCTGTGTGTACTTTCAAAAATGTACTGAAATCCATGAATCTGAATGGAGCAGTCAGGGATATGGCAAAACAAACACACACACACACACAAAAACTTCTTAAATAGATGCTAGAAAATTTTCTACTAAGTATTAAGGGGAATTTTTTTTTAAAAAGGTAAAGAATGTAACTAATAAGAATAATAATAAAAATAATTATGGTAACTACTTATTACATAGAAACGGTAGAAGAGTTTTGCTTGGAATGAAATAGAGAACAGGGGGCTAGAATAAATTTCTGAAATGTGTTTTGATATTCTATAATAACATGAAAAAAGTTTCAAAGTTCATCAAGTATTAATGGATAATTCATTTAGCGTATCATTTTCAAATGTGGCGTGGGGACTATTTCCAGAAATTCAACATTTTACTCTCTTTTTTATTTCGGCTTCTTCTGGCTAAACATATATCACCACAATAGATTTACAGTCTTGGATGCACTGCATTATCAGTCCTCTTAAAACTGACATAGCCAGTCCCTATGATTTAAAAAAATAAAATAATAATAATAATAATAAAACAAATTATTTTATTGTAAACAAGGTGCTGTTTTAACCCAATCAAAAAATGGACAGAAGACCTAAATAGACCTTTCTCTAAAGAAGACATACAAGTGGCCAACAGGCACATTTAACATCACTAATTGTTAGAGAAATGCAAATCAGAACTACTATGAGGTATCCCCTCACACGAGACAGAATGACCACCATCAAAAAGTGTACAAATAATAAATGCTGGAGAGGGTGTGGAGACAAGGGAACCCTCCCGCACTGTAGGTGGGAATGTAAATTGATGCAGCCACTATGGACAACAGTATGGAGGTTCCTTAAAAAACTAAAAATAGAGTTACCATATGATCCAGCAATCCCACTCCTGGGCACATATTTGAGAATGATGAAAACTGTAATTCAAAAAGATACATGCACCCTAATGTTCATAGCAGCATTATTTATAATAGCCAAGACATGGAAGCAGCTTAAATGTCCATCGACAGATGATTGCTTTAAAAAGATGTGATACACACACACACACACACACACACTATGGAATATTGCTCAGCCACAAAGAAGAATGAAATATTGCCATTTGCAGCAATATGGATGGACCTAGAGAATATCATACTAAGTCAGACAGGGAAAGACAAACATTATATATCACATGTGGAATCTAAAAAATAATACAAATGAATCTATATATAAAACAGAAACAGACTCAGACATAGAAAACTAATTTATGGCTACCAAGGGGGAAAGGGAGGGGGGGAGGGATAAATTAGTAGGTTGGGATTATCATATACACACTACTATATATAAAATAGATAAGCAAAAAGGATTTACTGTACAGCATGGGGAACTATATCCAATATCTTGTAATAACCTATAGCGAAAAATAATGTGAAAAAATATATACATGTATAACTGAATCACTTTGCTGTACACCTGAAACTAAGACAATATTGTAAATCAACTTATATTTCAGTTTTTAAAAAAAGCTGTTGTTTTGCAGGATGAGAGTTATGCAGTCATAGATACAGCAATTCCTTTATATTAAAACAAGATTATAAATCATAATATAACAAAAATGATTAACTTATACTAAAATGTTTAGGAACATGATCTTCATCTTACCTTAAAAAGATGGTATTATTGGGATACGGGCTTCCCTGGTGGCGCAGTGGTTAAGAATCCGCCTGCCAATGCAGGTGACATGGGTTCGAGGCCTGGTCTGGGAAGATCCCACATGCCACGGAGCAGCTAATCTCGTGCGCCACAACTACTGAGCCTGAGCTCTAGAGCCCGCGAGCTGCAACTACTGAGCCCATGTGACACAACTACTGAAACCATGCTCCGCAACAAGAGAAGCCACCTCAATAAGAAACCCGCGCACTGCAACAAAGAGTAGCCCCCACTCGCTGCAACTAGAGAAAACCCGCGTGCAGCAACAAAGACCCAATGCAGCCAAAAATAAATAAAAATAAAATAAATAAATTTATTTTTAAAAAGATAATATTATTTGGGTAAATTTCAATTAAAAATTAGGTCATTGCCTTTCTTTTCAAAAGCGCTGATTATTTAATTTTTAAAATATTTATTGGTGTTTTGATTAGTTAAAAATAATTTACTCTTCTTTTTCAGAAAACTCACTCATGCCAATCCACTATTGATGAAGCATTTTTATGTGAGTCTGGTTTCAAGGATTATTTTACTGTGAGCTAAAGTTACATACCGATCTTTGCAATGCCTAGTAGTATATTCTCAGTATACTTTGGCCAATCTAAAATTATGGTTCATCCATTTCCTATAATTTCAACCTTTAAAAAAGAAACCAAAGAAAGTCTGATTTACTAATTTGGAGGATAATAATGCCAAGTGCTTTTGTACCAGATACTATCTTTCTCATTTGAGGAAAACGATTGACTTATGAGGACTTAAAAGAGAGCTGATATTAACTACTTACTCAGAGTATCACTGTGTAAACTGAGTATAGAGAGAATATAAGGAGGCTTTTATTTTGCTGTTGAAGCACTTGGGGAAGTGATAGCTATTTTTGATTAGAAAAGGGCTTAGCTTCAGTCAATCAGAAATAGTGAAATTGGTAGCAGGTTTTCAAAGGTGGTGGCAGGCAGTAGCAATTAGTCCATAGAACGTTCTATTTTTTGTTCTTTGAAGGTAGGTTACTAAATTCTCTACTTAATAATTTCAACTTTAATAGTAATTGTGTTTTGTATTTATCAGGAGTATCAATGATCTGGCATGCTTCATTTACTAGGAAGCCTGAGGTCAGTGCTGCTCATGTATGTAAGATGAGCAAAACCCAGTTCCAGGAGGCACTGTTCACCTAAGCCAATTAGTGATTGGTATACTCTGGAGGTATCAGTGTGAAGTTCCTGCCAGAAGGATAGGGTACAATATACTGCCTGGACTTGAGGTCCAAAATGATTTGGGGTTTATAAAAATTACATAATAAGAAATGATTTCCATTATAGTAAAGAGGAAATGTAAATAACTTACATCTGTCAAGAGGCTTAAAAATGCTGAGCACTGTGTTAGCTCATTTGATTTTTGCGAGAACCCTGTGATGTAAAATCCTTTTCTCTCTGAGTCATATTATTGTGTCTGGAAGGTAGACATGATGCCTGGATATGTAGCATGCATCTTGCAACCATTAGACAAAAAGGGCAAAAAAACATGTACTAAAAATGACACAGTAGAAAGAAAGAAAGAACTTGGGTGCCTGCCTCACTACTGAAATGACAAACCTGTGCCTATCTCTGGATTTCTTTTATATTAAGAAAATGAATCCCTATTTGTTTAATCATTCTAAGTAAGTTTTTCTGTTACTTACAGATGAAAGCATTCCTTAAGGAGGCAGAAGGAAAACAATAGAGAAAAGTGCAGTTTTAAAGAAAAGGATTTAAACAGAAAGTAAAATTAATTCCAGATTACTTCTAACTTGTTGATGTATTAAAATCACCTAATGAAAGAGACATTTCATCCAAGTAGTTAAACACATCTAGCTGCCTGCTATTTACAGAAAATCTACCTAAAGTAAAAGTCTCACCGATGAGTTGAAAAAAAAAGAAGTGGAAATATATACATCACCCAATTATTATTCAAAATAAAGCTGGTGAAATGGTATCAGAGTCAGAAAAAATAGAAAAATCAAGGCAGGAAATAATGGCCTTCTTATGTCACCTATAATGACCACTTCAAAAACATTATTTAAAAAGAGAAACTCTCCACAGTAGAGTTAAAGTCTAAGATTCCAGCAGATAAATCTAACAAAATACTCACACTTTTATGAGAAAATTGCAAAATACTGTTGAAATTCCAAAAAGAAGGCGTGAATGAATAGGCATATAGAGCATGTCATAAAGATTAATATCATAAAGATTGCAATTGTTTCCCACTTAATATGAGAATACCATGAAAATTCAATTAAATAACTAAAAGTTTATAGTGGAATTTTGAAAGCTGATCCTGAAATTTATATAAAGGAAGTAAAGGCTAAGAAATTTTGAATAAAAATGATAAAGTAGGGTTATTCCTAGTTACCAAGATTAATTAGAGTTATAGTATACAAAATGCTGTGGTACAGCACATGTATTATCTAGTAGAACAATGAAACAGAGCAGATGGACCAGAAAATATTTTCATGTATATGAAACCTTAATTTATAACAAAAATTGCATTGCAGATAAAGAAATGATTAAAGGAAATTTGGCTGCCTGCAAAGAAAAATAAATTCCTACTACCTCACACTGTAAAAAAAGCAATAAAGAGTAACTGAGGATGGTTTGAGTATCTAAAGTGAAAAACTTTTAGAAGAAAATAGAGACTTTCTTCCTAATGGCAAAATATGAAAGAACTGTTAAATAACAAACAAAACAACAAAACTATTTAAACACAAAACCAAAACTGTAGTGTAAAAGACTAACAAATTTGACCACATTACAATTAAAATAAAACTTTTGTTCAAAAAATTATAACATAAAAACAATATGAAGACTGAAAGTAGATATTTGTTATGCATATAAAAGAAATGGATCAAGATTCAGTGTGTGTGTGTATGTATATATGTATATATTATTTGTCTAAAACTCCTTAAAAAATTCAGGATTTGCAGAAGTGTGACAAAATTATTATACTGCTGATAGAAAAGCAGTGCATAAAATGTTAGTATAAACAGTTTTGAGACTAATTTGACAGTAACAACTAAATTTGAAAATTTGCATCATGTTTGAATAATCATTGGCTAATGATCCCAACATATCTTAAATATTCTACTATATCCTAGCTAAATTCTTTTATCCATGTGGGAAGAGTTGTGTAAAAAATGTTTATTTTAGCTTTGTTTATAATAAAGTAAATTAGAAAACTGTATTTATGACAGATTGATACATAATTTTAATATATTCACTAATATAACAAATTAAACGATATGGATGAAGAAAAATCATTTGATTTACATTAAACATCTTTTTTTTGATGACAGTTCCTAGCAAATTAGGAAAGGTAAGGCCTTTCCTTAATTTTGTAAAGATTATATTAAAAATTATTTTACTTATAGGTGAAATTTTGGCACATGCCTTTTAAGATCAGGATTGACAAGGATGTCTACTATTAATATTTAACATAGCATTGGTCTCGGTTAATATATAGGGAAAGAAAATGGAGTAAGAGGTACAGTGATTGGAAGGGAAAGAATAAAATAAATTATTTGTATACAATTTGAATATGTATGCAGAAAATCTGATGGAATCAACAGATAAGTGTTAGAACTAATAAGAATTACTCTAGATCACCAATAATTAATCATAAATACACAATAGCAACAAAGCAACAAAAATAATAATATCACTCATAATATCAAAACTAAACAGTATCTTAGGTTTAACTTGTAAAATAACCAAGATATCCATGACAACTTTTGGACTCTATTAAAGGGCATAAAAGGAAATCTGAATAAATGTAGAATCATTCCGTGCTTTGTAGCGAAACAATTTAAATATAAAAATATAAATCTAATAAAATTCTGATTAAATCACCAGCTAGATATTTTTGAGGAACTCAATATAATTATTCGAACATTCATATGAAATAATAGAGAACTTTCAACATCCAAGTCAACTTTGAAAAGGAGCAAAGAAAGTTTTGGTGTTCATTAGTGTTGCTCACTAATTATTTCTGTTTCTCTGACTCCCAGACTGTTTGGCTCCTTTGAGGCACAGTTGGCCCTTTGACTAGTTCTAGCCAATGAGTCATGGATGGTCAATATGTGTGCCATTTTTGGACTGAACATTTCACTGCTGGTGTGAGACTTGTAGAGTTCTCTTTTCCTCCAGACATGGCAGTCAGCAAGGGGGAAAATTGTGACTCCCCATCAGCCTGAGATGGTGTGACTAAAAAGAGCAGAGACTCTGCCAACCTTTATTGGATGTGTACAGTGAGAGAGAATAAAATCTTTCAGTTTTTTTAACTTAACTTTTTTTATTGACGTATTGTTGATTTACAGTGTTTTAGTTTCAGGTGTACAGCAAATTGAATATATGAACATATATATATGCTTTTTCAGATTCTTTTCCATTATAGGTTATCACAAGATATTGAATATAGTTCCCTGTGCTATACAGTACATCCTTGTTGGTTATCTATTTTATATATAGTAGTGTGTATCTGTTAATCCCAAACTCCTAATTTATCCCTTCCCCCACCCCTTTCCTCTTTGGTAACCATAAGTTTGTTTTCTATGTCTGTGAGTCTTTCTCTGTTTTGTAAATAAGTTCATTTGTATCATTTTTTTATTTTTTTAGATTCCACATGTAAGTGATATTATGTGATATTTGTCTTCCTCTGACTTACTTCACTTAGTATGATAATCTCTTTTGGTAGTGTTTCTTACTACAGCAGAATCTAATCTATCCTGACTGAAACAAGGGTGAGGTTACCCTGCAAGGTGTTAAAACATAAAGACAAAAGAGTCTGGTACTTGTGCAAGATGAAAGGAACAATGACATAGAATACAAAGCATAGAGATAGACCCAGGAATATATGGGAACTCAAAGTGGCACCACAAATCAAAGGGGACCGTTTCATAGATGGAATTGGGAGAATGTCTCCCTATAGAGAAAAAGCAAACAAACAAAACAAAACAAACCCTGGATTACTGTCTGACTTTATATGCAACAGGGGATGTCCCGCGAAGCCCTAGTGGGAAGCAGGTAACACATTCAAGAGGGTAGTTTAAAAGAATTTAATGACCATTTACAAGGTGGGGAAGGTTAAAGGAACTAACAAGGAAAGGTGATGCGTATTAAGGACCAGCCACAAAAAAAGCCATTCCCACCCTGGGTCTAATGAAGCATGGGGAAGGAAGCTATTGCCAGAACCCAGCAAGATATACAGCCACGGTACAGGAGATCGCAGACAGGAGTGGTAGCCTTTGTACCGAGGCACAACCACTGCAAAACTAGCTTACAGAGAGGATGGAGTCAAAGAAGGCAAAAAATAGCCCAGCCTCTCTCCTCCTACCCTCACATTTCCTGCTGGCTCTTCATTTCTAAAACCTCACAGAAGTCATATAAGGTAAGGACACCCAGGTGATGAAGTGCAAGCGAGTGTTCTTCTTGGGGCAAAGCAGGTAAGACTGATGAAGAGGGGAACTGGAGTGGCAAATATATACACACACAGTCCAAGTGGGCTGAGAATACAAAACTGAGGTAGAATTATAGTGCGCTCTTTTATCTAGCATGGCAGTTAAGGACAAGGAAGACAAAGTGATTGCTGCAAAAATTGTATTGAGGAATTGAGGAATGGATTTATAGAATGGAACAAATATTGCATTAGTAGTAAGTGAAAAACTGGAGAATTGGTTAAAACTGAGAGGAGGATCAAAAGTACTGTATGTTAAGTGTGGTAGAATTAATCTAAGCACAAAGAAAGCAAAATGATGTAAGTAACCTAGTGGGCCAATGGAAACATATGACTCTCATAATCTATTTAACCCTCATTCAGGTGGTTTTCTCAGGTTTATTCAGAGGTTACCTGACTGCCTGATCACCATCCGCTCCTGTGAGAAACTGGGGATTATTCTACAGTGAATCGGTAGCTTCACTCTTACAGAGACAAACTTTTTTTTTTTTTTCCACAAGAACTTCTAGTTTCCCTAACATTATACTATTACCTGATTTTATTTTCTAAAATCATTACATGACGATGCTAAGGTTTCTCTGTAAAAAGAGAATATGTGTAGACCCATCACTTCTCCTGGGTAGGTAGTCTTCCTGATTTTAGATCAAAGGTCAAGAAGTTTAGATGGGAGGTCTAGTCAATGCCTTGTGAACTCAGGAAGCTAGCCTTGTCTTCTTAAACTTGACGCTTCTCTGGAAAAGAACATTACTGCCCTCTTGTTATATCATACCAGCTCTCTGATTTCACTCATTTTAGGATTTGTTTTCCTGACGCATCTGAGGGGTATTTCATAACTGCAAATATTTAAAATGTAATGTCCTTTTAGGTTTTCATTTTTTATTCTCTAACAGTGGATTTTTTTTTTTTTTTTTTGTGAAGATTTTTGGGTTTTTGGTGTTTTCTTTTTTAGGTCTCATACAAGATAATGTATGGGAGGCTTTAATTAAAAGTTTTTTTTTAAAGAGCTCCGGTTATTTTCAGTCACAGCAAAATGAATGCTAAGAATCATGTACCAAAAGGACAAAAAATGCCCAAAACACTGAAGATCAATCAGAAAAATCTATTTTTTTCCTTCTAAAATGATGTTCTTTCTGGTTTTGTCTCAGAAAGAAAGGCTTTCTTTATGTAAGAAGACAGAGAGAATGTTCAGGCCTGGCCTACTTTCACAAAACTCTTAGATCATATTAGACCCAAATGCCTGCCTTATTGTATAAAATATCTCCTTGAATCTGGGTTATTTCAAATAAGGGCCTTAATGAAAGCGTACAGAACTCTTTTGCCTTGCAAAAAAAACTTAATGAAAACATAGCAAAATGCCTCCTCCTTTGGCTCCCCATGGCTTTGAATAACAGAGGCTTGTATATGCCCGTAAACAGAGAATGCAATTAATTAGCTGACAAAAAGCATTTATTTGGGGTGAAAACCATAGGTTTGAAAAAAGATTCCAAAATATCTCCAGATCTATGGCCTCAGCTTAGTTTAATGGGAAGAGCATGGGCTTTTAATTCAAGCCTTATCAATCACTTTCATTAAGAGCTAAATGAAAACGATACCTAATTTGTAGGTTTGCTGTAAATATTAGAGAAAGTTTTACAGATTCATTCATTAAACATCTAATATATTCTAGGTGTCTTTTCTGTGGGCTAAAAAGACCAGGATAAATAAGGAACAGTCTTTACCCTTTAAAGGCTGTAGTAGTCTACATACATAATGTACCTGGTATAGGAGAGTTGTTTAAGAAATTGAATGCATTGTGGATACCATTCGAGTATATTGTAATTCCCTACATGCAGCAAATCAAGAAGTATATGATCACAAACTAATGCTTTAGAAAGGAAATGGGTGAGCATTTTCTCCTGTCTGTACCTGGTCTTTCCAGCACAACTTCCCCACAAAACCTGAAATTTCCTCCCCCCAACATAGGCATGCTCACAAGCATATACATGAATTTGGCACATAATCACTTTTACATAATAGGTAATCAAAATTTTGGCAATAACCTTGGGGTGTCTTGCTGGAAACATCTAATCTAGCTATGTGACTTTTGGCAGATTAATCAACCTGAACTTTAGAGTCTCTTTTCTTGAAAGTGAAGTTAGTCATACCTCTGTCTATTTCAAATAGTTTAGGAAAAATTGAGATGATATGACTGACGTTTACATGTTATTTTATTTTTTGTTTGTTTTTTAATTGAAGTATTGTTTATTTGCCATGTGTTAATTTCTGCTGTACAGCAAAGTAACTCAGTTATACATATATATATATATATATATATAACTCAGTTATAATGTGTATACATATACACTTTCTTTTTTTATATATTCTTTTCCATTATGGTTTACCATAGGATATTAAATACAGTTCTCTGTGCTATACATATGTTATTTTAAAATTTATTTAATCTGTATTCTTTATAATATTATAGTAATACTTATTCACTTGGTTATAGATGAATATATACTTAAACTGTTAGAGAGTAGAAAATTATATTTTGTGAAATATATTTGGGATGAGGATTCATTTTTTTTGAAACAAATATATTGAATTGCCTATAAAGGAATTATTTATATCTAATCACAAAGCGTTTCACAAATCCTGTCTTGGGAATTCTCTAACACTTTATTAATGGTATGTTTTAGTAAAAAGTGCTGGACCCAAGCATTTACAGTCATCTGTTATTTACAAAGGTAGCAAAGAAGTCAGATAATGGAGTTGGCTGCATGGTGTCATTCTCATTGTATGAGCAAGCTGATTTATGGAGAGTCAACTTCAGGAGATCTTACAGTGCGAGTACTTGGAATAGAATTTAATACAATATAGAATGAAGAAATTAGTTTCATTTTTGCTTCCTCCTTTCGAACATTAAATTACTAGGATAAACCTTTAAAAACTAATTCTTCACTCCTTCTATTCAGTCCTGCATATAAAGTGTTCTATACAGGTAAGAACCTTTGTCCAGAAAACATGTTTCTGAGAACTAAGTTTAAAACATATCAATGAGTTGAATACAGCTGCTAGAAAACAACAATATACTAGGAGATGAAATTCAATACAAATAAGATTACCAGACTAGTTAAAGATCTAGTAGCTTTCCCTGCTACTCAAGGACATGGTGTAAAGACAAAGGAAGTACCAATTTTAGATAATTATTGAGTACCACCATCAAATTAGTGAGTACCACTTTGAACTTTTGGAAGAGAGAGAGAGAATTTCAGCATGGAAGGTAAAATTTATTATAGGCTGTAGGGTAAGGTTGATACACATGTTTGCAAATTATAGAGAGACTGTTGAATAGAACAAACTATAGTTAGCTCACTTCTTTTCTCTAAAAGGCTCAGTGAAGTAGAAGAAGACCTTTTATTAAAGAAATTTCCATTTAAAAAGTCTTGATTTATATGGATATATCAAGACATATTTTTTGTTTTATTTGTTTACTTTGAATAGATTGAGCAATTGACCTAATGGTATAGATACGCTTGCTAGGTGTAAACTGTCAATTACTTCT
This sequence comes from Eschrichtius robustus, assembly GCF_028021215.1. Classification (NCBI taxonomy): domain Eukaryota; kingdom Metazoa; phylum Chordata; class Mammalia; order Artiodactyla; family Eschrichtiidae; genus Eschrichtius; species Eschrichtius robustus. The sequence continues at coordinate 48,972,996 of NC_090831.1, read as the reverse complement.
AGAACTGATCTTCCATTGCATCAAATGTTGAGACATAAAAAAGAATTAATGCTTATTGAATAATTACCATTTTAGGCATTCCGCTAACAATTTGCCATTGTTGTGCTAGCTTTTTTTTAGAGGATCATCCCTTAGACTAAAACTGATAGAGTAAAAATAATTGAAATGAAGGAAAATACAATTATACATGAGGAAATATACATCACTACTTTGGCTATTAATAGGTATTAGCACATTATTCAGACTTTCTATAATGAGAAGGTTTAGAATCCCTGAGTAAACAGACAAAATTATCTAGGATAGAAGATGCTTAGTAGAGGGTCAGGACTAAATAATATTTAGATAATATCAGAAGATGTCTAAAAATTTATTATTCTGTAAAGTTGAAAGATACTATAAATGGTCTATAAATAATCTTATTACATATTTTCACTTTACAATATGAGGAAATACAAAACAGAGATATTTAATGACAGGCCTGCCATCTCACAGGGCTAAAAGCCAGAATTCCTGGTTTTTAAAATCCATCTTAATTCTATATTGGACTTTTCTTAGACTTGGAATGAGTGATAGGAGCTAGTTAACAAATTATGAGGTGATATACTGTCAGAGCTAAATATGCGTCTTACCTAAAACCAGTTCAGACTGTATTAGCTAGCACCAGTGACCTGCAACATTGCTATGTAGTATTTATTAACGAAAATTTGCAAATGCAAAGAAATCTAAGTGTTGAGAATTTTATTCGCTGTTTTTTTCCTTACACAGACTTTCCTTTTACAAAGTAACATTCTTTGCTTCTTTACTTTTCCACATTTTATTCACTTCCAGCTCATTAAACATTGCCTCTAAAGAGACTTTTGTTGGAAATGGTCTTGCATTGGCAAAAGCTGCTCAAGTTGCAATATAATGCTTACAATTTTGGGAAAACGTAAACCTCAATTTGTACTCCATCCAGTTAAGTGTTAAAAATACCAATAATGCAAATAAAAAAGAAACATTTTCTTAATCAATAGACACTTCTTTTACTTTGTGTGTCTAAGTCAATTCTGTATAGACTCTCATATAATTACGAATATTTCAGAAAGTATTGCTGTTTTTTTTTCTTTAATATAAATATCCTGTATAATCGGTGTAGTGTATAAAGGTAGACGATAACTTCTAGCTATTGTTTAACCAACTAAAATAATTGTTTGCTATGCTTCCCTGCTTTCTAAAGTCCTGTGTTTGGGTAAAATAAAATAGCAAAATAGCCCCTGAAAAATCCTTTCATTCTGATAATATTTTTTAAAAATATTTTTAAATGAATATTTCCATGAATGAGCCAGTGTTCTACAAATATTATTCATAAGAAAATATAAGGTGTTCATGAGAGAACAGAGCCCTATGCTTAAAATCAGAAGATCTAGAGTAAAGTTCTGCCTAGGACGCTTAACAATTTTGCAAGTTACTTAAAACATGCAAGTCACTATTTTCTCATCTGTAAAATGGGGATTTTACCAACTTTATTTCTTGTGAAATAATGATTGTGTTCTGTTAATTGCAATTTTTTCTTAAAATATACTTTACTAAAAGTATAAAGTAGTTGGAGATATAGATACAGGTATGTGTATAAATGTTGCTTACAGATACAACATACACAGTTTTTCAAAGATAAAACATATGTAAACTCTTTTTTAAGAAAATAAAGTGGAAAGAACACTGCATATCTTAAAGGAGAATAAAGCACTGGAGAGTGTGAAAAAAGAAAGCTGTGCAAGATAAAAGTAAGCCAGTTTTACAGTTCTACTTACTTGGAGCACTTCAGCTAGCTAAAGAGAGGGACACACACAATTTTGTTAAAATGGAATTAAATTAGTCCTGTTCTTTGTCAAAAAATAATTATATTGTTTTTAAATTTAACAAAAAAGACTATAATATTGTAAAAATAAAGGAATAACTTAATTTCAATAACTATTTTAGTCATGTAAAATATTTCAATAAATATTTTAGCCATAGTTTATGAAAGAGCTCACTAAGTTTAAGAAACAAAATTGAAAATATTAAGAGATTGAGTAATTATGTTTTTTAATACTCTATTTCAAATTTAAATTTTATTGATTAACTCTCCACTTAAAGGAAATCAACACTCTTCCACTTTCTTCCACTTTCCTCTTCCATTGTTTTATTGGTGGCCTGGATTTCATCTTCAGATTTTCCCTTCATTCCCTCTTCTCTCCCTCTCTCCCCCTCTCTCTCCTCTCTTTTTCTTTCCCTCATTACTATAGCCTCTATGTCCTTGTCATAGTCTTTTATATATTTTAGGAAGGCTGTTTCTTTTATACACAAATGTACTCTTTCAGAGGACTTATTTTTTTTCCCCTGGATTTTTAAAGAATGTTTTCTGTATCCTTGAAGTAGCTTAAGCTGGATATATCAGTGTACCAACTTATTACTTCAATGAGTATAGGATGATCTTTTGGTCCAGAGATTCACTCTTCTGTTATTTCAGAGAAATATCTTTATATTTTAAATAGATGTTATTTTCTATTCTCTTGAATTTACTTTTTCTGAGCAATAAGATATATTGGATCATATTTTTCAGTTCTAATATATCTGTCATTGTTCTGTAACTTCTTTATTTTTCTCTCTGTATCATCCTAAGCCTTCTTCCCTCTATGTCAATAATACTGATTTCTATCTTATTTAATTTTGTTCCCAGGATGTTTCTAATTCATTAACAGCTTTCAAATGGGATTATTTGTGTTTTAGCTCTGTTATCCCCATTTTCACCCCACCTATTATTTTGTCATCTCATTTTTGAACTATGCCCTCTATATATCCGTCATCTCTTCCTCTTCTTTCTATTCTTTTTTTTTAAATTGAAGTATAGTTGATATACAATGCTGTGTTAGTTTCTGGTGTACAGAAAAGTGATTCATTTATATATATATATATATATGTATGTATATATATATATGTATGTATATATATGTATATATTTGTACATACATATATTCTTTTTGATATTCTTTTCCATTATGGTTTACTACAGGATATTGAATATAGTTCCTTGTGCTATACAGTAGGACCTTATTGTTTATCCTTTATATATATAATAGTTTGCACCCCTCTCCCACCCCCTCCCCCCTGGCAACCAAAAGTCTCTTCTCTATGTCTGTGAGTCTGTTTCTGTTTCATAAATAAGTTCATTTGTGTCATATTTTAGATTCCACATATAAGTGATACCATATGGTATTTGTCTCTCTTTCTGACTTACTTCATTTAGTATGATAATCTCTGGGTCCATCCATGTTGCTGCAAATGTCATTATTTCATTCTTTTTTATGGCTGAGTAGTATTCCGTTATATATACATATATTGATCACATCTTTATTTTTCTGTTGATGGACATTTAAGTTGTTTCCATGTCTTTGCTATTGTAAATAGTGCTGCTATGAACATTGGGGTGTATGTATCTTTTTGAATTATAGTTTTGTCCAGATATATGCCCAGGAATGGTATTGCTGGATCATGTGGCAACTCTATTTTTAGTTTTTTGAGGAACTTCCGTACTGTTTTCCATAGTGGCTGCACCAATTTACACTCCAACCAACAGTGTAGGGAGGTTCCCTTTTCTTCACACACTCTCCAGCATTTGTTACTTGTAAACTTTTTAATGATGGCCATTCTGACTGTTATAGTTTTGATTTGCATTTCTCGAATAATTAGTGATGTTGAGCATCTTCTCATGTGCCTATTGGCCATCTGTATGTCTTCTTTGGAGAAATGCCTACTTAGGTCTTCTGCCCATTTTTCGATTGGGATGTTTTGTTGTTGTTGTTACTGAGTTGTATGAGTTGTTTGTATATTTTGGAAGTTAAGCCCATGTGGGTCACGTTGTTTGCAAATATTTTCTCCCAGTCCATAGGTTGCCTTTTCATTTTGTTTCTGGTTTCCTTTGCTGTGCAAAAGCTGGTAAGTTTGATTAGGTCCCATTTGCTTATTTTTGCTTTTATTTCTCTTGCCTTGGGAGACTGACCTAAGAAAACATTGGTATTATTTATGTCAGAGAATGTTCTGCCTATGTTCTCTTGTAGGAGTTTTATGGTGTCCTGTCTTACATTTAAGTGTTTAAGCCATTTTGAGTTTATTTTTGTGTATGGTGTGAGGGTGTGTTCTAACTTCATTGATTTACATGCGGCTATCCAGCTTTCCCTACACCACTCCACACAAAAACTACTAGAACTGATAAATGAATTCAGCAAGGTAGCAGGATACAAGATTAACATACAGAAATCTGTTGCATTTCTTTACACTAACAACGAAATATCAGAAAGAGAAAGTAAGAAAACACTCCCTTTTAAAATTGCATCAAGGGCTTCCCTGGTGGTGCAGTAGTTAAGAATCCTCCTGCTAATGCAGGGGACACGGGTTCGAGCCCTGATCAGGGAAGATCCCACATGCCGTGGAGCAACTAAGCCCGTGCTCCACAACTACTGAGCCCACGTGCCACAACTACTGAAGCCCGCGCACCTAGAGCCTGTGCTCCACAACAAGAGAAGCCAACGCAATGAGAAGCTTGTGCACCACAACGAAGAGTAGCCCCTGCTTGCCGCAACTAGAGAAAACCGCACGCAGCAACGAAGACCCAACACAGCCAAAAATAAAATAAATAAAAATAAAAAATTATAAAATAAAATGGCATCCAAAAAAAAAAAAAAAACGCTTAGGAATAAACCTGACCAAGGAGGCGAAAGACTTACATGCTGAGAACTATGAAACGTTAATAAAGGAAATTGAAGATGAGTTAAAGAAATGGGAAAATGTCCCATGCTCTTGGATTGGAAGAATTAATATTGTTAAAATGGCAATACTACCCAAAGCAATCTACAGATTTAATGCTATCCCTATCAAATTACCCATGACACTTTTCACAGAACTAGAGCAAATAATCCTAAAATTTACATGGAACCATAAAGCCCCCAGAATTCCAAAGCAATCCTGAGGAAAAAGAACAAAGATGGAGGCATAACCCTCCCAGACTTCAGACAATACTACAAAGTTACAGTAATCAAAACAGCATGGTACTGGCACAGAAACAGACATATGGATCAATGCAACAGAACAGAGAGCCTAGCAATAAACCCACACACCTACAGTCAATTAATCTTGGACAAAGGGACAAGAATATACAATGGAGAAAAGACAGTCTTCTTTCTACTCTTAATCATAGCTATGTATCATGTTGTAAGATAAATATCTTCTCTAGAGTAGGATTAATTTTTATTCTTTTAATACAACCAAAACATAAATTTTGGGACACCAAGAGACTTGGAGGCTGGTCAAAGCAATTTTTACTGCCCATTTACTCTCTACTCCAATCACAATGACAAAACACCCACACATGGCCTCTATGTGTGCATTGTCTTCTTCAGTTCAGAGGCCCAAGCAGATCTGTAGTTGCTGACCCCCCACCCACCACTCTCCCTCACCCTGTGGAGAGAGTGAAAACAGAGGTTTTTGTCACCATCCATATGCATCTGTTTCCAATGACAAAGGTATTCTGAACCAGTGAAAGGGCAAGCACGATTGATAGTGACAACTCATAATTAATGCAAGCGTCCTTTGAGACCACCTCAGTAGGTATGTTCCTCTCCTCCTTTAGTAGAAACAATAAAGAACAATCTGGAGTAGGAAAAACTTAACAAGAACTTCACAAATATAACACTGTGAAGCATGTGAATTTAACCTTCCAAGAAAAAAATAGGCAATGTGATGCTTTGAGAACTTCAGTTAGCAAGTGTTTAATTCTACCTTTCTTCTGAAGTGAGAAAGTGGTAAACAGCAACAATAAATTTTATATGCTTGGCATGTTGGAGTTTTAGAGCAATATGACCTATAACAGTGAATTTTTCCCAGAAAAAAATTGTTTCATTTCATCATGTTCAGTGGTGTGATCAATTCTGTCCACAACTCCTATTGGCTCCAAATAGTGGGAGTATTTTCCTTGACTCCCTCCTTATCAGTTAGAATACTCTTTTTCCCCTCCATCCCAGTTACTGTTTGAGAGATGGAGCAGTAGTAGTTCTATCCAATTTTCTATGCCTTTGGAGGAAAGAAATAGAGCTGTTTCACAGATAGATTTGCTGCCCTGATTGACTACGTTTTGCTCTCTCTTGAGATTTGATTTAAATGTTTTTTGGTTTTGTTTTTGCTTTTGTTTTGCCAGCATTCACTCAACCAAGCCCAGGTATGTCTTACTCCAATGAAAAGACTCTCTCAGCTTTGGATTTTTCTCCTCCTTAACCTTGGATCCCCAGTAAATGGGGAGCACTGGTTGTTTTTCCTATTTTCAGTGAAACCCTCAGATCTTCCTAGCGATGAGCCAAAGCTGCCACTCTCAAGGGTTTAGTATGACTTTTCTGGGGCTGCCTAAGCTCATTGTTCATCCACTTCTCTGTGCTGGGGACTTGGTGATAATTCTCAGGGTTTTGGCAATTCATCTCTCTTTTCCTGGCAAAATTTTGTGATACGTGGTATGGTTGGGGATGCTGCTAAGCTGAGCCTTCCCAGAATCTGCCTTTCCATTCCTACACACCACTCAGCATTTTCTGGCAGGAGACTATTCTTTGGTTAGTTGCTACTGGCTAATACTTTCCTAAATTTTACTTTTTCCCCTAGTTTTTCTAGGTATTAAAGAAAGGAGATTCTAAGATCTGTCTTGTTTTCTCATTTTTATATTGAAGATTCTTCATTTTCTTGCAAAGTTCTTTAAAATTAAACAGATTGATTTGAATGGGCTTGTTTACACTTATTTAAAATAGTTCAGTAACCTGAGCTAGATGGTCCCTCACAAGTTCAAAGAAATATATTAGACATATTTGCTGTTGCGGCCTGTCAAGAATGTGTAAACAGAATGTGAGCTGATAGTATTAGGGTATATTCAGGACACTAAAATGTTTACACCAAATCACTGAGAGGAGAGTAGTGTCATAGTTAAAAGACCACATGCCATTTGTAAATCATAATATTAAGGCCACATATTATTGACTAAATTCATTATTGTTTTTTCTATTTTATTGATGCTAGTCAAAGTACCAGAATTTTAATTCATTAATTTTATCTACTATTTTTCTATTTTTTCTATACTCTGCCTCATTAATTTCTGTGTATATTTTTATTATTTATTTTCTTGTACTTTCTTTTATATTACTTTGTTGTTCTTTTTCTAGCTTTTGGAATTGGAAGTTTAAATCAATTGTATTTTTTTAAAATTTTGTTGATGGAATATTAATGCATATATGCACTTTCTTCTGATCACTGCTTTAAATGATATAGGTGTTTAAGACTGGTGATTTTCCTCTGATCATTATTTTAATTCTCATCGATTCTGATAGATTATCATTGTTCTTCAGAACTTCTGTATTTTCTCATTGTATTTTGCTGTTCAGCCAAGAATTGTTTCGTTAAAGGCTTTGTGTGTGTGTGTGTGTGTGTGTGTGTGTTATCAGACAATGTATTAGCTTCATTTTATAGAACTTACCGTTGTCTACTTTGTAAGTCAATACATAATCAGTCAATATGATCCATGTTCCATATTTAATTGAGGAAAAGATATTTTCTGTCTTATCAGGGTGTAGTGTTTAATATATACATCCTGAGATCTGCTGTATTGGTTATGGTGTCTCAATATTCTGTCTTTACATATTTTAGTCTACTTCACCTGTCTTGTACTGAAAATACTGTGTTAAAGTATTTTATTATTATTCTCTTTATTCTGGCTTTCATCTCCTATATCTTTACACCTTATTTTCTAGTTTCAAAACATATTTTAGTGGTGCATAGATATTCATAATTGTTTTGTCTTCATTATGATTTATGGATGTTTAACTTTATAAAATGTCCTTTTTTTGTCTTGTTTACTACATTTCAAACTGATTTCTATTTAGCCTCACAGTAAGATAGCAACCCCTGCTCTCTTATTGTTTCCATACATCTGGCATGCTTACAATTTATGTATTTGTGACTATTTGAAACAAAACTAAGTTTTAGCATAGCATAGCTTGTAAGCTTTGCTTTATGGGCTAATCTGAATAGCTTTTTAAAAATATGCTCACTGAACCTGTTCATGTTTATTGATATGACAGATATGTTTGATCACAACTCTGCATTTTGTTTTATAACTATTGTGTATATGATGTTAGATTTGTTGTGTTTCTTTCTCCGTTTGGTGTCTTTAATTTTTTTAAATTTTTTTTGTAATTAAGAAAGCTTTGTATCTTTGTTCCAATGATTGTCTTTTTTTATACGTTTATTATGTTTGCTCTTCTTACGCACCATTTACCATCTGTCTTGTCAATTTTAAATAGTATAACTTGTCACCTACCATTTACCTATTCAAAAATCAACAATCTCATTCTACTTGTCCCTTTCTCTCCCTTTGTCATCCATCTCTTTCAGTTTCATCCTTTATACTCTATCAGAATACATGACAATTATGTGCTGCCCTTCTACCCATCTATATTCTCACTCTTATTTTAGTCTCAGTTCTACAATTAAATATATTAAATATTCACCATCACTCCTTTGGCTGAAGTCTCTCTAGTTATCTCTTTGATGTGATGAAATTCATCCTCTTATATATTTCTTGAGAATGAACTTTTCTATGGTATTCTTGAGTTCCTTATGCTTAAACTTATAGGCTTGCTGCTTGAAAGACACTTTAGCTGTATAAAATATCCTTGGCTTGCACTTTATTTTCTTGAATTTCTCAAGGGTAAAGCTAACACCCAGCTACTGTGAAGTATCTATGATCATTGGCTGCTGAATTATCACGATTTAACTATGTCTAGAAGATCTGTGTTTCACTTTATAAAACACATGGAGGGCAACTTTGCCTATTTGGGGAACTTAGTGTTTTGAAAGAAGGAAGAGAGCAGGCCGAAGTATGGTATTGTTAGATATTTTCCCACATGTCAGGGTACATCTAGACATGAAAATATAAGTTAACTAAAGCAAAAATTAATGCAGGGAAGAAATACGTTCTAAAAACCCATATCCAAAAGTGTGATAAAATTAAATCGAAATGATTAAATAACTACAATCTAATAGATTTCGTACATGATGCTTTTGTTACTTTAATTTCCTCTTGGAGATTACTCAACTATATTCTTTAACAGTCATTCTCAAAGCATGGTTCAGAAATCCCCGTGGGTCCCCAAGACTGTTGAAGTGCATCCAGGTCAAAATTATTTTTTAAATATACTAAGATATTATTTACCATTTTACCGTGTTGACATTTACATTGATAATGCAAAAGCAATGCTGCAGAAAACTGCTGGTGACTTAGCATAAATCAGGGCAGCAGCACCAAATTGTACTAATAGTGGCTGTATTTATTTTTTACCACCATGCACTTGTATGAAAAACTTGCCTGTTTCACTTAACAATATCCTTGATAAAGAAATTAAAATTCTTGTTATTAAACCTAGACCCTTAAGTACATGTGTTTCTAATAGTCTATGTTCTAGAATATTCTGTGTGATAAAATGGGAACTACACATAAAACACTTCTGCTGCATACCAAAATATGAAGGTTGACTTGAGAAAACATGTTAGTGCAATTTTTTTGAGTTGCAAGCTGAGCCAGCCTTTTTTTTACAAGAAATATCATTTTTACTGGAAAGACAACTGACAGATAAACTCTGCTTATTCAAACTTTGGTAGAGTTAGCCCTTGGTATCCATGGGAGATTGTTTCCAGGAGCCTCCCCAACCTCCACAAATACCAAAATCTGCTTACACTAAAGTCCCTTATATAAAATGATGTAGCATTTGCATATAACCTATGTACATCCTCCCATATACTTTAAATCATCTCTAGATTACTTATAATACCTAATACAATGTAAATGTTATGTAAATAGTTGCCTGCATGTGGCAAATTCAAGTTTCGCTTTTTTGAACTTTCTGGAAAAAAATTTTGTTGATATTTTGATCTTCGGTTGGTTGGATCCATGGATGCAGGAGCCATGGGTGCAGAAGGCTGACTGTATTCAGCTGCCATTTTCTCAAAATTTAACAAAGTGAGTTTTTCACTTTAAGACAAACAATTGACAGTAGTTGTTGTCAATAATAAAAATCAACTTTTAAGTAAAAATAAAATTTTCCAAAACTTATACCTGCCTCCCTGAGCTTGTCAGCTTTTCCATAGTCAGACTTTTTTGATGATATTGATGGTGATATTAACAAATGTGCCTTTAATATTGTATGAATTATACCAATGTTTTGAAGATCTGCATAACTCAGTAAACCCGTATTTTCCAAAACGAACAATATAGGATGTTACCAATTCAGGCATAGTTAACTGGTCCATTCAAGGTGCAAGATAGACAATTGTTTTTTAAAGTAACAGTCCAAAGGTTCATTGATACAGTTTCAGATTTCACATTTACACTAATCTTAAAGAAACTACCACTTTTCAAGTGTTAATGTAGTATCAAAGATTGTCCACAGTTGTCTGAAAGGATATTAAAATACTCCTTCCTTTTCCAACTATATATATATATCTGTGTGAGCCTGTCATATATTTCAAATAAAACAGCATATTGAACTGGATTTAATGTAGAAACAGGTATGAGAATCCAGCTGTCCTCTATTAAACCAAGCACTAATGAAATTTGAAAAATATAAAATGTCACTCCTCACTATTTTTTGTTGCTTTGGAAAATACAGTTATTTTTCATTAAAATACTTATTTATAGGTATATTAATGTCATTTTAACTGAATCAATAAATAAACTTTTAAATATCCAATTTTACTTTTTAATTAGAAATTTTAATGTTCTTTGAGTACCACTATTTTTTTTTAAGAGTATAAAGAAATCCTGAGACGGAAACGTTTGAGAACAAATGATCTACATCCATGTTAAAGACCTTTAATAGATTCCTATTGTTCTAAAGGTAAAACCCAAATTCTTAACATAGTACCACTTAACAATATCTTATAATCACAGGAATATTTATTTAGTTCCTCAGTCCCATGACGTCGCCTTCTGTGAACACACTGTTCCTTCTCTTTATAATGTTCTTCCCCGTCCATGTCACCTAGTTAATTCTTTCTTATTCTGCTGGTTTCAGCTCATGAAGCCCTTTCCTAGGCTTTCTTGTAACCATGCTCTTGTACTTCAGAACCTTTCCTCTCCTTCTAATTGTACACTTATTGACGAAAATATTTCATTGATGGATTTCTTCCCAATAGACAGAAAAACCATAAGACCAATAAGCATGCGTATATTGGCTTATGATTGTATCCATTCTTCCTAACAGAGTGCTTATCACAGAGTAGGGTGGAAAATAAAATATTTGTTGGTGAATGATAAGTGGATAAATATATGCATCGATAGAGAAAAGGATGAATCAATAAAGAATTTGACCTAGTGTGAATAGCTTCTTCAGTAATGTAAAGATCCAAGATAAACACTAGAAAGAAATACATTGAATTCATTTCAATCACTCATATTTTCCCTTGTGTAATGTTATTACCATATACTTTTGTAGCCTACTTCTTTTACAAGAAAAATAGAATGGAAGTAGATATAATATACAACGACATTTAGTTGTGTTAGCAAGCGTTCTTTTGCAAGCCTGGTAAGTAGTGAGCAATTGTCGGCAAACAACTTCTTGCATTTCACTTGACTTAATACTTCCTATATATTATATTATATTAGAATTCTATTATTTTTATGTATGACTGTCTTCCTATAGTCCCCTGTAGTCTCATCTATTACCTCTTTTGGCCTAAAAATCTACAGTTGAGTAATAGTTACCTACTTGCATTTCTTCCATACCCCTCTTGTTACTTGCTTATCATTATACTTAACATACTTTATTGTAAGCGTACAATTTACCAGTCTCTCCATGAGACCTTCCTCTCTTTAAGGGCTGGGGCTGTATTTTATTCATCTGTGTATCCACAGGATGCGATAAGGTGTTTAGCACTTGATAAACACTCAATAAATGAAAATATGTGTAAATTATTGAACTAACCACTTAATTAATGGCATGACATATTCCTTAACTTTTAAATTAAATTGTTCCAGTTAAAACTCAGGTAATGGGAGAAATCAAGATTGCACTGAAGAAAGAAATGAAGACAGATGGGGAACAACTCATAGTTGAAATCCTCCAGTGCAGAAATATCACCTACAAATTTAAATCTCCTGATCACTTACCAGGTATCTAATTTTATGATAATGAGCAATATAATGTATCTAGGAACTCTTTAGGAGTGTGTCCTAAATAGCCTAGAAAATGCTAATTAAAACTTGGGCTGTGTACCAAATATATCTGAAAAATATGAAATAAGAATGAATTTCTCTTATATAGAGCAAGTTGATATTTTACTAGTTAAAAATTAGATTTTTTCAACACAAATGTAGAGTGATGTATTTATTATACAACAAGAAAACATTTAAGTTTCTAAGAAAATTGGTGTATATTTTAATTATGTTGTCTGAAACAAATTGTTCACAGGCTACTGGCTTTGTGTAAAATGTAGGAGAACTCTCCGTATACGATTATAACTCTTTCAATAGAAAATTGTATTATTAATGGACACTTAACAAGCTGAATTCTTATTTTCAGATTTATATGTGAAAATATATGTGATGAACATTTCTACCCAAAAAAAGGTGATCAAGAAAAAAACAAGAGTATGTAGACATGATCGAGAGCCTTCATTCAATGAAACTTTTAGATTCAGCCTAAGTCCTGCTGGACATTCTCTTCAGGTAACTCATACAGTTCCGATTTTTAGATTTTCATTTATACTGTATTTATTTCCCATTTAATTATTCAATATTTAAATGCCAATCATATACTATGTGATATTTTACAAGTTAATTTTTAGAGGTAACTTCCCAGGGGCCCTTTAAAATTCCCCAACCCACTCATCCCATCCATTTAGCTACCAAGTTGCTTCTCTTCTACCTACTTAGTTTATTTTACATAGATTTTTTTCCATGCTCACTGCCACACTAATCCTCTTTGGGTCCTCATCTTTGTTATGCAAATCATCTCAGCAGTATACCTGGCCTACTTGCCATCAATATCTTACCCTTTAATTCATTTTATCACACTGCTGGCAGAGGTATCTTTTAAAAACACTGGCTAGGTTACATTGAAACCCTCCAATGATTCATCATTATCCTGACTCATTCAGAGTCCTCTAAGGTGAGTTCTGATTGTATTGACTTAATTTCATCTCCTTGTAGACATTTCCACTCACTCTTGACCCCATTCACACCAGAATCTTGAAGTCAGGTTAAACCTCTAATTCTTTGCTCATATTTTTCCTCTCCTTCAATACTCCCTTCTCCATCTCTCTCCATCTATCACAATTTTCCATATCTTTCAATGTAAACTCAGCTCTTTAATAATGACCCTGCGTGTAATTTATCACACCTTATTCACATAATGTTTTGCTTATCTCATTAGGCCATTAATCCCAGTCTTGTACAACAATTTGTGTACTTACCTCTCACTGCTTCTGTACTCTCAGCTTCTCTAGTGCAAGGCTTGATTTTCATTGCTCTTTGTTTTGTAGCCTAGCACAATGCTTGTACATAGTATATCTTTAGTAGATACAGAGACATGGAATGAAAGAGAACAAAGGAGGAGGGAGGGAAGAGCTGAAAAAATGTGGGAAGAGAAGACCATGGTACTGGCACTTAGAGGCCTGTACTAGAGACGTATATAAGAGATATTGCAAAGCAAAAACTGCACTGAGATAATTAACTGATATTAGAGTTGAAGGGAATAAAAAAATTAAAGGATACTCTGAACTCTGTGTGAACAAAGGTGTCAGTCACAGAGATTGAGTAGTTACAGAAGGGATGGATAGGGAGAAAGAACATGAGTTTGTCTGAAATGTGATAAACTTGATAGGAAGGCAGGGTCCAATAAAACATATAATGTGCCATTTGAAATCTCCAAACCAGAGGCTAAAAGAGACAGAAAAGTAGATTTTGAAATCAGAAATGTAACAGTAAATTTTAGTCAGGAGTAAAGATGAATTATCTGAAGGAGATTCCAAAAAGAAAGAGAGAGCGTGAGAGAAGAATTGTCAAGGAGTAATGGTTATTTCCATCTCAGTTTCTCTACCTTTCTTTCAACTGATCCCTAAAAGAAAAAAATTTCTTGAGTATGAGATCCCATGGAATTTCAACTAGTGTAAGCTCTACCTATGACAAGAAGCCACTTTGGAAATGCTTCCTATAATAAAATTCCCAGTAAGTTAAATGGCATTTAAAGTCAGTGTTATGTTCTATCCGCCTTGTAAACTCGTATTTATGTACTCACCACTCAAATAATTCTGTATTTGAGTTAATATTTCATTAAGTAATAAAACATGCACCTAGCAAATTTCTTTTTTGAAACTTTCAATCAGTTTAATCACAAACCTAGTCAGAATTAGCTAGGTTTATCTAGCTAGCTAATATTATCTAGAATTCCCCTGTGCTTCAGGATATGTCTTTGCCTTTGGGAAATGTTGAGGTAAATTAATTAATATTATGCAAATCTTTTGAGGACATGTTAGTTATTAGTTCTCCTACAAGTATGCCTGCTACTTCTCTCACCCTCACCCTTTCTTGTCTCTGTTACTTCTTTGATGAGCAAATGTCCATAAAAAAGGTTGAAAATATACGCACAAATATATATAATTTTGGCTATTTTTTCTAGATTTTACTTTTTTCCAATGGAGGGAAGTTTATGAAAAAGACCTTGATTGGCGAAGCCTGTATCTGGCTTGACAAAGTGGATCTCAGAAAAAGAATAGTCAACTGGCACAAACTTTTGGTCAGTCCTACTCAAACCCACTGAAGAAATGTGTCTGCTCAGGGTATAGAAAGTGCTTTTAACAGTCTTAAATCAAGACTATAGTCGAATACAATTGTTCTAAGCTATGCTTTCAGGGGTAACCATGAGAAGAGGAACAAAAGGCAAAAACATACTCAAAGGCTTGCAAATGTATTGTTGTGGAACACAGAAAAAAAAGTCAAATGGAAAAGTTCATATATTGAAGACAAGAAAAAAAGTTCTGAAACCTTGGATTTCTTGTGGCTGTCAAGAAAAACAGTGAGAGAAATTTTGTTTGCTTAATGCAGAAATTTTTGAGTAGAGTTGAGCTACAGCTATCTAAAGGCTGAGACTCAAAGATTAATATGTTTTCTAACGCAGGCAAAAGTGATCCTTTATGCAAAAGAACTTGGTTGAAAGGAAAAAACTAATGGAACAAATCTCGGTTTTCAAAAGTCTCTTCTTCATCTTATCTTCTCAGACAACTAACTGTTTTGAGATTCTGACATAGGATACACCTACAATATGTGTCCAGACTAGAAGTAAGGAGCTTGTGTTTACAGGGAAAAGGGAACCAGGGATGTAGAAATTATAGCTTTTAGATCATATTGTACAGGTTTTCTCTGTGTCTAAATGTTACAAGGGTGAACACCACCAGTTTTAGAATTCATGTTGTAAAAGCACATTAGTAAAACTTGAAATAAAGTATAGTTAAGACAATACTAAGTAGAAATGAAATTACATTTATCTAGAAATAAAGCCATGACTGGCTAACAAAAAAGAATATTGCCCCACAAACTATTGGATGAAACATCAAAAACTCCATAATTTACCCTTAATCCAAGACATTTTCAGTCTACATAGCAAAGGACCTAGATTAAATTGGTATGTTCTAGGAAGCATGATAACTTGTTCTTTGTGGAATTGCAAATAAATGTATTATCCCATATATTTTCTTTCTCTTGAATGATATACGGACAGAGAGAAAATTCTTCCTCTGGCAAACAAATCGTATTAATCTGTGACATTGATTAAATTGGTGTCATTTCCTGCTCTTCCACAATGGTCTTTTTTTCCCCTTAATACATTAACTTGTTGTAAAATGAAAACCCTGACCCTAAATTCAAGTTCTCTTTAGTGCTCTATTTTCCTACTTTAGTGACAGTATCACAGTGATCAAGTTCATCAATGTTGGGAAAATATGTGAAAAATCAACATTATATTAAGGTGAAAATATCCTTTGAGCTATTTTAATAATATGGATTAAAAGGACCAACGTCTAAGTCATTAAAATGAAGCATCCTCTTCCCCATCAACCAACAACGTGAACAAAGGAGGTAACGTGGACTTACAGGAGACGCACTCGGCCAAGATTAAAAGCCTGGCTTCTGGTCTTGGTTCTGCCACTGACTAACTGTGTCACCTTGCACATGTCACTTAAACTCAATTTTCCTCGGTTTTCTTATTTGTGGGAAAATATAATTATATATTCCTAGCCTTCCTAATGGGATGTTGGGATGATCAAACTAAGTGATCTATGAGAGAAGATGAAAGCACATTTCCAAATATAGTTTTATACACATAAGTGAGGAATAAGTATTATGCAGTTTTTTATTTCCCAATTTTTATATGTGAAAAAGCATCTTCCAAACCAATAGCAAGCACTGACATGGATGAAAGCAGTATATTGGCTCCAAAACTAATTTTTTCTTTAAAATATAAACTTTCGTTTAACCTAAAAAAGGGAGAAAATTCAATGAAACTGATTTGCAAATCGGGTTATCATAAATTAAATAAATTATGCCGATCTTACCCTATTCCCGTATCCACAAAAATAAATTAATTAAATTGCTTCTCTGTGAATTCTGAGTTTAAGAGCCGATTCTTTATTCAAAGGTGAGGTTTTAGTGGGATTAGAGAAATCATCTCCAAATATATTGCTCAGATATTGAATCTTCTCATTTTTAAAGAAAAACATACTTGAAATCTGAGAGGAACTGATTAAATTTAAGACATTAAAAAATAATTTCTAATAAATACCAGGTTATATATCTTTATTATATTCATAAAGAAATACAAATTCACTCCTTTCCAATCTAAGAAAGACAAGTCACTTTTCTTCCCTCTATTTTTTAAGACCCTCTCCCCCGAAAATGCAATGTCATTTATCATTGATATTGCTGTAAAATGAACGTGCAGCCAGGGGATCGCTAAGGATTTGATATTGCTAGGATTTTATTTTTAGAGACAACTAGATCTGCTGATGGTTGCCATGGATATTTCCAGCAGAATTTAGCACTTTAGGAAGCTTATAATCATCACTCATAACTGGGGAAGGGAAGGGTTCAGGAAGATCTCTTTCTGACATAAAAAGGCTCTGCTGTTTGTCCTTAAAAGGAAACTCTGGCTCCTGTGGGTCTTCTTCTGCAGTCACTTACACCCAGAAGTGTGCACGAGAGGTTTATGACCAGTTAGTTTACTTCATTCCAGTTGCAGTTTCTTTTAGGATACACAAAAGGAGGTGCCACCAAAACAAAGGTCATACCTTGGTACTATTTGACCTGAAAAAGTAGGAGTCTTTCCATTACAGGTGCCCCTCTGTTCCAACAACTGGTGATGGGGCCAGGCCAATTCAGAGAGTGAAGTGACTTCTTTTTGTGCACCAGCATCCCCCTTCAGAGAGCATAAGTGTGCCAAGTTTGCAGCTGACCAAACACCTAGGTTGTACTGGAATTATTCTATGCAACACTGATCCTTCTACAAATGCATTTCTTCTGAAAGATATTGATTACCCTTCTTACAACAAAACTATTTCTTTTTTAATTGCAAATAGGGCTCCTGGTGTTTTTTACTTTTTACTTTTTGTATATATCACAGCACATGATTTTCCACTTTTTATTTCATTTATTTTACCAGAATTAGCTTTTTTTATCCTAATAGAGACAAAGTTTGTAATCTCTAAATAACACGTGATTTGTCTGACTATAGCACTTATACCTTGAAAAGCATCTTAATTTTCCCCACAACTTCATTGAGTCATCAGAGACGGAAGTTGCTTCTTGGTTTAAAATTCGGTCCTCAAGAAACCTTTAGCTGTGAAGCAAAAGCACAGAGTGAATTTTTACAAAAGACAGGGATATCTAGAATGGTCGTGACAGACACAGACAACACTAAGAGCAAGAAGTTGGTGTTTCCCTGTTTTACTTAAGGTTAAGGAGATTTTTGGTGACTCTGAACTCTTTATCACTTCAGTTTAAAGGAAGAGTATCCAAGACTAAGGGGTAGTGATTGTCTTTGCTCCTTAATGTTGCCCATATTGTAATTAATCACACTAGTAGATGCGTATTTTCAGCATATCAGTGGATTTAATCTTGTGGATCACACACATTAAGATAGTCATATTGTGGGAGTATTATAGCTGGTAACCAGCTGATATTGATTCTTATTATAGGAACGGTTGTGATGATCGTGGTGATAAAGGTAGTGAACTAGGTTGGTGGTGATGTGAAATAAAATGAAATAATATACTATATTGTGCCCAATTTATTAGAAATGATTTGATCAGCGTTTCATTTCATTAATATATCATAAAGATGTTTATAGTATTTTTTTACTTTATTATTTAAATCATAACTAACAATATTTTTAAAAACTTATTTTCATTGCTGCAATGTCTAATATTCCAAAAGCAGCCAACTACAGCTATATATGTGTTTATAACTCTATGTGTGACAGAGTGATTTTCCCTCTTTTTGAGCTTGGAGCTGGAAGTAAAAGAAAGCTCAATGAATAATTATGAGCTGTCTCTTTAATAATAACTTGCCTTTGGTGTAACACAAGAATGAATGAGTGAAACATATTCTCATTGAATATGACACATTGATGTTTTCTGTATGTTCCACGTTGTTGTTATTATTAAAGATATACCCTTTAAATCAAAAACATTTAATCAAATGATTCCGTATCTGATATGTAGATTGACAGCATTTTCTTAATTCGTTGCCCTGTACATAACTATACATTTGGTAACCTAGACGAAGTTGAAATATTAAATCCTTGTGGCATTCAGCATGTGAATATGATTCTTGTTTGATTGTGTCTGTATATTTGTTGGTGATGTGCTCAGGTGCTCCCACTACCAATTAATGTGTGTGCTGATATCCTAACAAAAACACATCTGATGTTAAAGGAAATAAATGTCTTGTCTGAAAAAATAAAAACCTAATAAAATTAATTTCAAGATAAAAAATAGAGTACTTGGAGATATGTCTTGTTTCTAACTATATGTTGCATGCTGTGTTGGTGATTTGCTAATGTGTCCTTTTTTTCTGTTCTACCCAAATCTCTCTGGAATATCTAATGAACAAATAAAAATTCTTGGGCTAAAGGTTGTATAAATTGAGCTGAAATACATGAGATTTGTATAAAAAATGCTTGTAAATCTGTCTTGAGTTTTACTCTATGTAAAAATGTGTCTTGGTTTTGTGATTGTATACAAGAAGTATCTTGATAACTTATGCAAATTGTGCTGTATAAAGGCTGTGGCCTCAGCCTTACTAATAAATATTGAAAATATCAACTTCGACTTCTTGTGTTTATCAACTTGATAGATTGATACTTAATATAGACATGGAACTTTCTGGAACATTTTCTCTGAAAATTATATGATGGATACATTCACTCACCCAGTTTAAAAAGTATGTTTTCAACAGCACGGTTACAGAAACAGAATTAAACAAATGTATAGCTTAATAAATTATTATATCAGACATTCTTATAACCACCACCCAGATCAAGAAATTGAACTTTAACATATTTGATACATTTTAATACATTGAAGTTGTTACTCTTCTTAATCCTCAAATTTACCCTCTTGGGCCAGGGGGTACATCTTTGAGTGGACTTACATGTATCTTAGTTTATTCGATAACTTTCTCTCTGTGGCAAGAATGTTATATATCATTTCTTTAACCTTAAAACAGTATGGGAAATCTACTTAACTTGAATTTTTACTTTTATTTTTCTTTCTATTTATCTCTGTAAAATAATTAAATTTAGGAATGCATTGAACTGATTGATCAACTTTTATCTAATGTGCTATCCCTTCTCAATGTTTTGCTAAGATCAAGTGTAACATAGATGCCAATACCAAAAGCCAAAATTTAACAAACCCAATCTAGCAGTGTATAAAAGTGGTAGACTCACGGCCATGTTGAATTATCCCAGTTACACAAGATTATTTCAATATTGGAAAATGAATTAAAGAAATCCAGTACATTCATATATTAAAGTATAAAAATCATAAGATGGAGGAAAACATTTGATAAAATCCAACATCTATTTATATCTATAAATTGAACAACTGAACAAAATAGTGAGACCAGCCGACTCGCACAGGAATGGACACTTCATATCTAACAGAGGAGATAAAGCAAAGCTGCAAAAAAGCATGAACTTTCTAAGCACGGGTCAGTTGGGTAGCCACTTGAAAAAGCTGTTTGGCAGAATAAGGTTAATTAGAACATGTGTAGCCTGTTTTGAGTGGAATGATGGGGACAGAACCAGTTTTTTTTAATGGATTCAACAAATATTTAATTCTTTTTAGACCTTTGGATTGTATCAAGGGTAGACTGAAAACTCTTGGACAAAAGTGGACCCTGCAGTCCACAGGTAGAATTTCTTCATTTTGGAGCCTAAGCTTTTGAAAGGTTTTTAGGACTTTCAGCTGATGAGATCAGCCACACCCACGCAGATTATTGAGGATAATCAACTTACTTAAAGTCAGCTGTTTAGAGATGTTAAATATCTCTACAAAATGCCATCACAGCAATGCCTCCAGTCGTGTTTGGATGAATAACTGGGTGCTACAGCCTAGCCAAGCTGATACAGAAAACTGCTCACCACAGGTAGGATGGAGAAATCTAAAGTTTTTTGTTTTGGTTGGTTGGTTGGTTCGTTCGCTGGTGGATTGGTTTGGTTTGTTCTTTGTTTTTAACGCCTCTGTGGGTTTTTTTTTTTTTTATTTTCTTAACATCTTTATTAGAGTATAATTGCTTTACAATAGAGTGTTAGTTTCTGCTTTATAACAAAGTGAATCAGCCATACATATACATATATCCCGATATCTCCCCTCTCTTGCGTTTCCCTCCCACCCTCCCTAACCCACCCCTCTAGGTGGTCACAAAGCACGGAGCTGATCTGCCTAGGCTATGCGACTGCTTCCCACTAGCTATCTATTTTACATTTGGTAGTGTATATATATTCATGTCACTATCTCACTTCGTCTCAGCTTACCCTTCCCCCTCCCTGTGTCCTCAAGTCCATTCTCTACGTCTGTGTCTTTATTCCCGTCCTGCCCCAAGGTTCTGCAGAACCTTTTTTTTTTTTTTTTAGATTCCATATATATGTGTTAGCATACGGTATTTGTTTTTCTCTTTCTGACTTACTTCACTCTGTATGACAGACTCTAGGTCCTTCCACCTCACTACAAATATCTCAATTTCATTTCTTTTTATGGCTGAGAAATATTCCATTGTATATATGTGCCACATCTTCTTTATCCATTCCTCTATCGATGGAAACTTAGTTTACTTCCATGTCCTGGCTATTGTAAATAGAGCTGCAATGAACGCTGTGGTACATGACTCTTTTTGAGTTATGGTTTTCTCAGGGTATATGACCAGTAGTGGGATTGCTGAGTCGTATGGTAGTTCTATTTTTAGTTTTTTAAGGAACCGCCATACTGTTCTCCATGTGGCTGTATCAATTTACATTCCCACCAGCAGTGTAGGAGCGTTCCCTTTACTCCACACCCTCTCTGGCATTTATTGTTTGTAGATTTCTTGATGATGGCTGTTCTGACTGGTGTGAAGTGATACCTCGTAATTTTGATTTGCATTTCTCTAATGATTAGTGATGTTGAGCATCCTTTCATGTGTTTGTTGGCAATCTGTATATCTTCTTTGGAGAAATGTCTATTTAGGTCTTCTGCCCACTTTTGGATTGGGTTGTTTGTTTTTTTGATATTAAGCTGCATGAGCTGCTTGTAAATTTTGGAGATTAATCCTTTGTCAGTTGCTTCGTTTGCAAATATTTTCTCCCATTCTGAGGGTTGTCTTTTCTTTTTTTTTTTTTTTTAACATCTTTATTGGAGTATAATTGCTTTACAGTGGTGTGTTAGTTTCTGCTTTATAACAACGTGAATCAGCTATACATATACATATATCCTGATATCTCTTCCTTCTTGCGGCTCCTTCCCTCCCACCCTCCCTATCCCACCCCTCTAGGTGGTCACAAAGCACCGAGCTGATCTCCCTGTGCTATGCGGCTTCTTCCCACTAGCTATCGGTTTTACATTTGGTAGTGTATATATGTACATGCCACTCTCTCACTTCGTCCCAGCTTACCCTTTCCCCTCCCCGTGTCCTCAAGTCCCTTCTCTAGTAGGTCTGCGTCTTTATTCCCATCCTGCCCCTAGGTTCTTCATGACACTTTTTTTTTTTAAGAGTTCATATATATGTGTTAGCATACAGTATTTGTTTTTCTCTTTCTGACTTACTTCACTCTGTATGACAGACTCTAGGTCCATCCACCTCACTACAAAAAACTCAATTTCGTTTCTTTTTATGGCTGAGTAATATTCCATTGTATATATGTGCCACATCTTCTTTATCCATTCATCTGTCAGTGGCAAGTTGCTTCCATGTCCTGGCTATTGTAAATAGAGCTGCAATGAACATTTTGGTACATGACTCTTTTTGAGTTATGGTTTTCTCAGGGTATATGACCAGTAGTGGGATTGCTGGGTCATATGGTAGTTCTATTTTTAGTTTTTTAAGGCCAATAACAATTTTTACAATGATTTCCTGGCCATATGCATACGTATATCCCCATATCCCCTCCCTCTTGCGTCTCCCTCCCACCCTTCCTATTCCACTCTTCTAGCTGGTCACAGATCACTGAGCTGATCTCCCTGTGCTATGTGACTGCTTCCCACTAGCTATCTCTTTTACATTTGGTAGTGTATTTATGTCCATATATACACTACCACTCTCTCACTTTGTCCCAACTTACCCTTCCCCCTCCCCTTGTCCTCAAGTCCATTCTCTAGTAGGTCTGCGTCTTTATTCCCATCCTGCCCCTAGGTTCTTCATGACCTTTTTTTTTTTTTTAGATTCCATATATATGTGTTAACATACGGTATTTGTTTTTCTCTTTCTGACTTACTTCATTCTGTATGACAGACGCTAGGTCCATCCACTTCACTACAAATAACTCAGTTTTGTTTCTTTTTATGGCTGAGTAATATTCCATTGTATATATGTGCCACATCTTCTTTATCCATTCATCTGTCAGTGGCAAGTTGCTTCCATGTCCTGGCTATTGTAAATAGAGCTGCAATGAACATTTTGGTACATGACTCTTTTTGAGTTATGGTTTTCTCAGGGTATATGACCAGTAGTGGGATTGCTGGGTCATATGGTAGTTCTATTTTTAGTTTTTTAGGGAACCTCCATACTGTTCTCCATAGTGGCTATATCAATTTACATTCCCACCAGCAGTGTAGGAGCGTTCCCTTTACTCCACACCCTCTCTGGCATTTATTGTCTGTAGATTTTTGATGATGGCCATTCTGACTGGTTTGAGGTGATATCTCATTGTAGTTTTGATTTGCATTGTGCTAATGATTAATGATGTTGAGCATTCTTTCATGTGTCTGTAGGCCATCTGTATATCTTCTTTGGAGAAATGTCTATTTAAGTCTTCTGCCCATTTTTGGATTGGGTTGTTTGTTTTTTTTGATATTGAGCTGCATGAGCTGCTTGTAAATTTTGGGGATTAATCCTTTGTCAGTTGCTTCATTTGCAAATATATTCTCCCATTCTGAGGGTTGTCTTTTGGTCTTGTTTATGGTTTCCTTTGCTGTGCAAATGCTTTTAAGTTTCCTTAGGTCACATTTGTTTATTTTTGTTTTTATTTCCATTTCTCTAGGAGGTGGGTCAAAAAGGATCTTGCTGTGATTGATGTCACAGAGTCTTCTATGTTTTCCTCTAAGAGTTTTACAGTCTCTGGCCTTACATTTAGGTCTTCAAACCATTTCGAGTGTTTTTTTGTGTATGGAGTTAGGGAGTGTTCTAATTTCATTCTTTTATATGTATCTGTCCAGTTTTCCCAGCACCACTTATTGAAGAGGCTGTCTTTTCTCCATTGCATTTTCTTGCCTCCTTTATCAAAGATAAGGTGATCATATGTGTGTGGGTTTATCTCTAGGCTTTCTATCCTGTTCCACTGATCTATATTTCTGTTTTTGTGCCAGTACCATACTGTCTTGATTACTGTAGCTTTGTATTAGAGTCTGAAGTCCGGGAGCCTGATTCCTCCAGCTCCGTTTTTCTTTCTCAACATTTTTTTGGCTATTTGGCATCTTTTGTGTTTCCATACAAATTGTGAAATTTTTTTTTCTAGTTCTGTGTAAAATGCCATTGGTAGTTTGATAGGGATTGCATTGAATCTGTAGATTGCTTTGGGTAGTATAGTTATTTTCACAATGCTGATTCTTCCAATCCAAGAACATGGTATATCTCTCCATTTCTTTGTATCATCTTTAATTTCTTTCATCAGTGTCTTATAGTTTTCTGCATACAGGTCTTTTGTCTCCTTAGGTAGGTTTATTCCTAGGTATTTTATTCTTTTTGTTGCAATGCTAAATGGAAGAGTTTCTTTAATTTCTCTTTCAGATTTTTCATCATTACTGTATAGGAATGCCAGAGATTTCTGTGCATTAATTTTGTATCCTGCTACTTTACCAGATTCATTGATTAGCTCTAGTAGTTTTCTGGTAGCATCTTTAAAATTCTCTATGTATAGTATCACGTCATCTGCAAACAGTGACAGCTTTACTTCTTCTTTTCTGATTTGGATTCCTTTTATTTCTTTTCCTTCTTGGATTGCTGTGGCTAAAACTTCCAAAACTATGTTGAATAATAGTGGTGAGAGTTGGCAACCTTGTCATGTTCCTGATTTTAGAGGAAATGGTTTTAGTTTTTCACCATTGAGAACATTGTTGGCTGGTGGTTTGTCATATATGGCCTTTATTATGTTGAGGTAATTTCCCTCTATACCTACTTTCTGGAGGGTTTTTATCATAAATGGGTGTTGAATTTTGTCAAAAGCTTTAATTGCATCTATTGAGATGATCATATGGTTTTTATCCTTCAGTTGGTTAATATGGTGTATCACATTGATTGATTTGCATATATTGAAGAATCCTTGCATTCCTGGGATAAACCCCACTTGATCATGGTGTATGATCCTTTTAATGTGCCGTTGGATTCTGTTTGATAGTATTTTGTTGAGGATTTTTGCATCTTTGTTCATCAGTGAAATTGGCCTGTAGCTTTCTTTTTTTGTGACATCTTTGTCTGGTTTTGGTATCAGGGTGATGGTGGCCATGTAAAATGAGTTTGGGAGTATTCCACCTTCTGCTATATTTTGGAAGATTTTGAGAAGGATAGGTGTTAGCTCTTCTCTAAATGTTTGATAGAATTCGCCTGTGAAGCCATCTGGTCCTGGGCTTTTGTTTGTTGGAAGATTTTTAATCACAGTCCCAATTTCAGTGCTTGTGATTGGTCTGTTTATATTTTCTATTTCTTCCTGGTTCAGTCTTGGAAGGTTGTGCTTTTCTAAGAATTTGTCCATTTCTTCCAGGTTGTCCATTTTATTGGCATATAGTTGCTTGTAGTAATCTTTCATAATCCTTTGTATTTCTGCAGTGTCAGTTACTTCTCCTTTTTCATTTCTAACTCTGTTGTTTTGAGTCTTCTCCCTTTTTTTCTTGATGAGTCTGGCTAATGGTCTATCAATTTTGTTTATCTTCTCAAAGAACCAGCTTTTAGTTTTATTTACCTTTGCTATGGTTTCCTTCATTTCTTTTTCATTTATTTCTGATTTCATCTTTATGATTTCTCTCCTTCTGCTAACTTTGGGTTTTTTTTTTTTAAATTATTCTTTCTTTAATTGCTTTAGATGTAAGGTTAGGTCGTTTATTTGAGATTTTTCTTTTTTCTTGAGGTAGTATTGTATTGCTATAAACTTCCCTCTTAGAACTGCTTTTGCTGCATTCCTTAGATTTTGGCTCATCATGTTTTCATTGTCAGTTGTTTCTAGGTATTTTTTAATTTCCTCTTTCATTTCTTCAGTGATCTCTTGGTTATTTAGGAGTGTATTGTTTAGCCTTCATGTGTTTGTATTTTTTACAGTTTTTTTCTTGTAATTGATATCTAGTCTTATAGCATTCTGGTAGGAGAAGATACTTGATATGATTTCAATTTTCTTAAATTTACCAAGGCTTGATTTGTGACCCAAGATAAGATCTATCCTGGAGGATGTTCCATGAGCACTTGAGAAGAAAGTGTATTCTGTTGTTTTTGGATGGAATGTCCTATAAATATCAATTAAGTCCACCTTGTTTAATGTATCATTTAAAGCTTGTGTTTCCTTATTTATTTTCCTTTTGGATGATCTGTCCATTGGTGAAAGTGGGGTGTTAAAGTCCCCCACTATGATTGTGTTACTGTCAATTTACCCTTTTGTGGCTGTTAGCATTTGCCTTATGTATTGAGGTGCTCCTATGTTGGGTGCATACATATTTACAATTGTTATATCTTCTTCTTGGATTGATCCCTTCATCATTATGTAGTGTCCTTCTTTGTTTCTTGTAATAGTCTTTATTTTAAAGTTTATTTTGTCCGTTATGAGAATTGCTACTCCAGCTTTCTTTTGATTTCCATTTGCATGGAATATCTTTTTCCATCCCCTCACTTTCAGTCTGTATGTGTCTCTAGGTCTGAAGTGGGTCTCTTGTAGACAGCATATATATATGGGTCTTGTTTTTGTGTCCTTTCAGCCAGTCTGTGTCTTTTGGTTGGAGCATTTGATCCATTTCATTTAAGGTAATTATTGATATGTATTTTCCTTTTACCATTTTCTTCATTGGGTTTGTTATTGTAGGTCTTTTCCTTCTCTTGTGTTTCCTGCCTAGAGAAGTTCCTTTAGCATTTGTTGTAAAGCTGGTTATGTGGTGCTGCATTCTCTTAGCTTTTACTTGTCTGTAAAGGTTTTAATGTCTCCGTCAAATCTGAATGAGATCCTTGCTGGGTAGGGTAATCTTGGTTGTGGTTTTTTTCCCTTTCATCACTTTAAATATGTCCTGCCACACCCTTCTGGCTTGAAGAGTTTCTGCTGAAAGAAACTGTTAACCTTATGGGGATTCCCTTGTATGGCATTTGTTGTGTTTCCTTTGCTGCTTTAAAATTTTTTCTTTGTATTTAATTTTTGATAGTTTGATTAACATGTGTCAGTGTGATTCTCCTTGGATTTATCCTTTAATGGACTCTCTGTGCTTCCTGGACTTTATTGACTATTTCATTTTCCATATTAGAGTAGTTTCCAACTATTATCTCTTCAAATATTTTCTCAGTCCCTTTCTTTTTCACTTCTTCTTCTGGGACCCCTATAGTTCGAATGTTGGTGTGTTTAATGTTGTCCAAGAGGTCTCTGAGCCTGCCCTCAATTCTTTTCATTCTTTTTTCTTTATTCTGTTCTGTGGTAGTTATTTCCACAGTTTTTTCTTCCAGGTCACTTATCCGCTCTTCTGCCTCAGTTATTCTGCTATTGATTCCTTCTAGAGAATTTTCAATTTCATTTATTGTGTTGTTCATCATAGTTTGTTTGCTCTTTAGTATTTCTAGATCCTTGTTAAACGTTTCTTGTATTTTCTCCTTTCTTTTTCCAAGATTTTGGATCGTCTTTACTATCATTCCTCTGAATTCTTTTTCAGGTAGACTGCCTATTTCCTCTTCATTTGTTTGGCCTGGTGGGTTTTTACCTTTCTCCTTCATCTGGTGCATATTTCTCTGTCTTCTCATTTTGCTTAACTTACTGTGTTTGGGGTCTCCTTTTCTCAGGCTGCAAGTTCATAGTTCCCGTTGTTTTTGATGTCTTCCCCCAGGGTTGGTTCAGTGGGTTGTGTAGGCTTCCTGGTGGAAGGGACTGGTGCCTCTGTTCTGATGGATGAGGCTGTATCTTGTCTTTCTTCTGGGCAGGACCTCGTCCAGTGGTGTGTTCTTGATGTCTGTAAGCTTATTATGATTCTAGGCAGCCTCTCTGCTAATGGGTGGGGTTGTGTTACTGTCTTGCTAGTTGTTAGGCATGGTATGTCCAGCACTGCAGCTTGCTGGTCGTTGAGTGAATCTGGTTCTTAGCACTGAGATGGAGATCTCTGGGAGAACTCTTGCCGATTGGTATTACAAGGGGCCAGGAGGTCTCTGGTGGACCAATGTCCTGGAGTTGGCTCTCCCACCTCAGAGGCTCAGGCCTGACACCCAGCCAGCATTACCAAGACCCTGTCAGCCACACGGCTCAGAAGAAAAGGAAGAAAAGAAAGAAAAAAGAAAGAAAGAAAAAGATAAAATAAAATAAATACAGTTATTAAAATAAAAAAATTTAAATTTATTAAAATTAAAAAATTTAAAAGTAATTTTTAAAAAAAAGAGCAGCCAAACCAATAAACAAATCCAATTATAACAAGTGCTAAAAACTATAGTAAAAAAAATGAACAGACAGAACCCTAGGACAAATGGTAAAAGCAAAGGTATACAGGCAAAATCGTTCAAAGAAGCATACACATACACATTCTGAAAAAGAGAAAAAGGAATAAAAAAATATATATATATATATAGAGAGAGAGAGAGCGAGAGAGCGCAACCAAATCATAAACAAATCTATCAATGATAATAAGCTCTAAATACTAAACTAAGATAAACATAAAACTAGGAACAAATTAGATGCGGAAAACAAACCCCAAGTCTAGAGTTGCTTCCAAAGTCCACCACCTCATTTTTGGGACGATTCATTGTCTATTCAGGTATTCCACAGATTCAGGGTACATCAAGTTGATTGTGGAGATTTAATCTGCTGCTCCTGAGGCTGCTGGGAGAGATTTCCCTTTCTCTTCTTTGTTCACACAGCTCCTGGGGTTCAGCTTTCGATTTGGCCCCGACTCCGCACGTAGGTCACCTGAGAGCATCTGTTCCCCACCCAGACAGGACGGGTTTAAAGTAGCAGCTGATTAGGGGGCTCTGGCTCACTCAGGCTTGGGGGGAGGAGGGGTACGGATGCGGGGCAAGCCTGTGGCGGCAGAGGCTGGCATGACGTTGCAACAGCCTGAGGCGCACCGTGTGTTCTCCCGGGGAAGTTGTCCCTGGATCTAGGGACCCTGGCAGTGGTGGGCTGCACAGGCTCTCGGGAGGGGAGGTGGGGATAGTGACCTGTGCTTGCACACAGGTTTCTTGGTGGCTGCAGCAGCAGCCTTAGCATTTCATGCCCATCTCTGGTGTCCGTGCTGATAGCCGCGGCTCGCGTCATCTCTGGAGCTCATTTAGGCAGTGCTCTGAATCCCCTCTCCTTGTGCACCCCGAAACAATGGTCTCTTGCCTCTTCGGCAGCTCCAGACTTTTTCCTGGACTCCCTCCTGGCTAGCTGTGGCACAGCAGCCCCTTCAGGCTGTGTTCACGCAGCCAACCCCAGTCCTCTCCCTGGGATCCGGCCGAAGCCCAAGCCTCAGCTCCCAGCCCCTGCCCGCCCCGGCAGGTGAGCAGACAAGCCTCTCGGGCTGGTGAGTGCTGGTTGGCACCTATCCTCTGTGCGGGAATCTCTCCGCTTTGCCCTCCGCACCCCTGTTGCTGTGCTCTCCTCCACGGCTCCGAAGCTTCTCCCCTCTGCCACCCACAGTTTCCGCCCGCGAAGGGGCTTCCTAGTGTGTAGAAACCTTTCCTCCTTCACAGCTCCCTCCCAGAGGTGCAGGTCCTGTCCCTATTCTTTTGTCTCTGTTTTGCCTTTTTCCTTTTTTTGCCCTACCCAGGTACGTGGGAAGTTTCTTGCCTTTTGGGAAGTCTGATGTCTTCTGCCAGCGTTCAGCAGGTGTTCTGTAGGAGTTGTTCCACATGTAGATGTATTTTTGATATATTTGTGGGGAGGAAGGTGATCTCCATGTCTTACTCCTCTACCATCTTGAAGGTCCTCCCTTTGTTTTGGTTTTCAATATGAAAGAAGACTGAATAAATTGCAATGTCAATGGAAAAAGCAAATTTGAGAGGGAGTGATTCTCTACACTCCCTCTACATATAAAGAACAAACAAATAATTTTGAGTGTATGATATGAGAAGATGGAATGTTAATACTTGTTCAGCAACTCCTCTTTAAGAGGAGAAAGAAAACTTTTTCTAAGGATTGATTCCCAGCCTTGACTCTACATTAGAATCATATGAGGAGCTTTCAAAAACATGGATACCCAAACTCCAACCCAGACTATTTAAACCAGGATCTCTGGTGTTTGAGCCCAGGCAGAAGTATTTTTTGAAAGCTCCCCAGGTGCTATTATCAATGTGGAGCCAAGGTTTAAAACTACTACCCTAATGAAACAAAAAAAAGAAAGGGAGATCATTAGTACAGAAGTAGACATTGTAAGTTTGATAGGAAGAGGTTAAGAGTCTTTCCTTCTGATGGCTATATTTTTCTCAGTGAGCTATGAGGTCATCTGCTTTGAGTGAAGAGGAAATTAATAGAAGTTAGATATTTGAAGAGCAAAGGAGGTTTAAAATAGTCCTGGAAATGAGTGGGAGAGCGAGTAGACAGGAAGAGAAGGATGTTGTGCTGTATTGAAGGCTCTTTGGAGCTTAGTGACAGCACGTAGTCACACCAATCTTCCTTCCCATATGGCTTTCCCCAGCCTTGACTTGGTTTATTTCTAGGAGCAGAGAACAGACACTGTAAATTTTAATTAAATGAATTAGACAGAAAGACAGATGTGCGAGGGAGCACAGGTCTCAGGACCTTTACATTGCCAAACCATAGAAGGTATAACTGTTTTGTTTTGGTTTTTTGGCTGTGTCAGATCTTAGTTGCGGCACGGGGGATCTTTGTTGAGGGATACAGGTTCTTTCATTGTGGCAAGTGGGCCCTCTTGTTGAGGCACACGAGCTCAGTAGTTGTGGCATGCGGGCTTAGTTGCACCACTGCATGTGGGATCTTAGTTCCCCGACCAGGGATCAAACCCACCCATGTCCCCTGCATTGGAAGGTGGAGTCTTTACCACTGGACCACCTGGGAAGTCCTGGTATAATTGTTAAGGAGGGAAGTAAAGAAAGTGAATGACGATTGGATTGGGTAAAAGAATAACATAAAAAATTAAGTAAGATGGAATAACTAATTCTTCCTGGGAAAATCAGGGAAATTTTAGGGAACTCTGAGTAAAGTCTTAGAAGGGGACTAGAATTTACCGGTTGAAACAAGAGACTAAGAATTAAGCTAAGGGAATATTGTAAACAAGTGTTGTGAAAACGCATTGCTTATTTCAAAAATACTGAGAAACTGTATTTCCCAAGCACAGTTTACAATGGTAAAGAAGACCCAAAAAGAGAGGCTTATAAAGTATCAGGATCAGATTGCATAAACTGTCATAAATTCT
The DNA here is from genome assembly GCF_028021215.1 of Eschrichtius robustus. Lineage (NCBI taxonomy): Eukaryota > Metazoa > Chordata > Mammalia > Artiodactyla > Eschrichtiidae > Eschrichtius > Eschrichtius robustus. Next base: position 48,941,634 of record NC_090831.1, on the reverse strand, counting down.
GATTTTTGGTAATAAAGGTTTTGCTATAAAATAAGTGTTATGATTCCAATGGGACAATATCTGATTCTATCTTTTATTTATCAATTGAAAATTTTGCAAATAATATATTTCTAAACATATTTTAGTCTCTATTCTTCAAAGAATGTTTCCAAAAATAATAAGAGATTACCATTTTCTTCAAAATATACAGTATTGCACTTAAAAGTTTGAAAAAAGATAGCTGAACCAGAGACAATAACTGATTATTAGCAAAACTGACCAATTTTCCTTCATCAGATGACATTTCTGCTTTCAATGAAGACAAGTTTCTAATGTGGGGGCCAGCTTTACTCTGTTGAGCTGGAGAATTTAATTTTCTGTTCTACCTGTGAAATTCAAGGAACTATTTTTGTCAATTGATTAGAGCTTTTGAATGCTCCCCATATTCCCTTGAAAGGGACTACTCAAATCTGCTGTAGACCTTGAAAAGAAAGTCACACACTATTGAATTACTTCCTTTTAACAGTAGTTAGGACTTGCAGACTAAATGAATTACAGCTGCCTAGAATATTTGATTCAGTTATGCCTCATTCAGACCCTATCAACTCCTACTTGGATTTCCACAGTAGCTTCTTAATGGCTTTGCCACCTCCTCTCCTTCGAATACATCCCCTGCACAGCCACCTGTGACTTATCTAAAATCCATATCTGACCATAACATGTTCCTTCTAAAACTTCACAGTGGTTCCTATTGCCAAACCATACCAAGAAACCAGACAACATCCTTGACACCTTCTTCTCTTATACTCTCCCCCTCAAATTCAAGCCATTAAAAAAACTTCATCCTTCTGTTTTTCTAATTCTCTCTCACACTTGAACTATTGCAAATGCTTCTTGTTTGGTTCACCCACTTGCATGGGGAGTTGTTTTTCCATTGGTATAAAGTTTCAATTGTGCAAGATGAGTAAATTCTAGAGATCTGCTGTACAAGGTCGTGCTTAGGGTTAACAACACTGAATTGTGCACTTAAAAATGTAAGTGGGTAAATCTCATGTTAGGTGTTCTTATCACTAAAAAGGGAGACATGAGGAAAGTTTTGGAGGCGATGAATATGTTTACTACCTTGATTGTGGTGATGGTTTCCACATTTATATATGTCCAAACTCACTGAATCTTATTCATTAAATATATATCTTTTGTATATCAAGATTATATTAAGAAATTAAAATTAAAGTAAGCTCTAAGGAAAGAGAGGTCAGGGGCCTAGAGGCAGAAAGAAGCCTGTCTAAAGTTTGGCAAAGCTGAATGAAATGTTAAGGCCATTTTGGTCACCAACTTATTTCTTGCTCACCCCCCATCTTCAACATACACACAGACACACAGACACACACACACACATACACACACACACACACATACATACTACATACACACAGACACTTTTCCTTTTCTCTGGAAAGAAAAAGGATAAATACCAGGTGGGATGAAAGTCAGGAGAAACACTGATAGAACAGAGAGTTACATCCCTCTTAGTCTTTATAAGGAGTAAGGTTAGGAGGGAGGTGATGGCTTGTCAGAAAGTGTGGTGTGGAAAGGGAGAAGGGGAAAAAGAACTTTGAGGCCAGAATGGTGTTGGTATAACAGTAAAAGATTTTCACGAGTTTCAGTACTTTAGAGAATAGGAGGGTGGAAAAATCACTTAAACTTTCTTGGCCTTATGTTATTTCCTTTCTGATTCTAGCATTCAGTCAAATCTTAGACAAGTGGACCTTTTTTCTTACAAATTCTGATAGAACATTTCTTGTCATTAAATGTTTTTGTCAATGAATTTAATATAAGGTGATCATACAAAATACATTTTACATAATAAAAAATATTTCACAGTAAAAGGCTATTGAATTTATAAAATATATAGAGAAGAAGGAGAAAATTATTCTCAGATAAACTTTTGTCACCTTATGATCTCAGAATCATCACCTGAGTGACGAAAATACTTGCACTGATGAGGAATCTGAGAAAGAAAAAAGAAATTTTTCAAGAAAATCGGTGTGAAATGCTGATTAGCTAGTGCTACAGAAATAAGCTGAAGTTTAGAATCTGAAATGGGAAAAACCCTGAAAGTGAGCTATTGTCGTTAAACTGACCAAAAGCAAATTTAAATTTTAAATGAAATCTTAGAGTTGAGGATGGATAATCTATAACCTCATCTCAAGAAGGTACATGGTAATCAAAGAAGAGTGTCCAGGGGTAGAATAGGTTGATTAACCTTTTCTAAAAAATGTCACTATTAAATATGTCAGAAAATAGCTGGTATAAGTTCATAATTTAGAAAGTTACCTGTTATCAATTTTCATACTTTTCAGCATTATCACCATTTCCTCAAGTTGCATTTTTAATTCTTCTTTTGAACAAAGCAAATGCAGGATTTATTCAGGGCCACCATTAAGACAAATTAAGAGATCAGTTATTTCAAGGAATATGAATTTCATGTAGGTAACGACAGTATTTTCAAATAACACTATTCTAGGTACAATAGATTATATGACATAGTGGAAAAATATTAGACTGTCAGAATAGCTGGATTCTAACAATAGTTTTACCACTAATTAGTGCTATGACACTGTCTCCCTTCTCAAGGCCTGATTTTCCCAGACTAAAGAGTTGAACTACATAATCCACAAGGTTCCCCACAAATCTAACAAAATTGAGAATGCAGTTGCATTCCTGAAACAAAACCTTTCTGCTGACTCATTTGCTCCCATTTTATGTAGTTTCTCCCCCCCACCACCAAATCACTATAAGTAGCCATGTTTTAAAGCAAGATTTTTCTACAAAGTCTGAGTCAAACTCTGAATCTAAATAAGTGTTATCAATAAAGTAAGGCTCACTTTCTGTGGAACTTACTGTGCTTCTGGTTGAATACTGTCTTGCTACATAATTCTGGTATTGATACTTTTCTTCTAAACCTCATGACTTGTTTATATAATTATCATAATTCTTGGTTCTAGATTTTAAACACAATAGAAAGGTATGGGGACAATTAAAAGACAAAGCAGTAAGCATAAACATCATTTAACCTTTGCCCATAAAAAAAAAAAATCATCTTTGCCCATGATCAAGAAATACCCGTTGTGTGACTGTGGCCATTCCATTCATGTGTCCCTAATGCCAGTTCTAGACTGACCAATGACAAAAGTGGCTAATGTCAACTGAGCCAAGTCATTTTGCCTACTTCATTGTTCAGTGCCTCTTCTTTGGTGGATACTTTCTGTTAGGCATTAATATATGATTCAACAATTATACTCAGTGCCAACTCCCACATATCCATCCACAGCTATCCCAGACCTTCTCATCTCTGATCTTCCAATCTTTTCCTTCCATGCTCCTGACCAGTCTACTAGGCCATTAGCAAATGTCCAGAAATGTACTTATGTTCTCCCCTTAGGTCACTTCTCCTTCCACAAAGAGTGGGTGATCACAGTCTCCGTTTGGACTTCTACCCATTGGGAAAGTTTTCTCTCTTCACTATTATCAAGAAATACTGCTCTCCACTGTTATCCAGTTTCAGTTTGCACTCTTATACCCATCCAGAAATTAAGCTTGTGCCTTTTCCTCTTTCTTCAGCTGGTCATAGGGAATTTACCCACAAAGGGGCTCTAGTACAACAATTGTGAATGACATGGGGTCTGGGCCACCTGCCCATGCAGATTGCTTATGCCCTCTGTTGTCATTTAAACTTGATCCCAAATGCACTATTTCTAACTTATTATGGACTGCTGCTCAGCCTTCTGCTTTTTGACGTTGTGGGCCTAAGAGAACTCAACTCATTATGGGCAGTTCCAGACACATGGTCACTTGGTGCCCCTTTGTCAAGTATCATGCCAGGAGATGATTCTCTAATGAAGTAGAATTCTCCACTGCAGATGGCATGGCCTTGTTCCAGAAGCCCAGTAGCATGCATTAGGTTTCTCTCACTAAGGTTTGCCATAAACTTGGATTCCATCTTTTCCCACCACTGACACTTCTAACAATATAGAACCTACAAGATTATGTGGCCTGAGTAGCAGGACCGCTTGTACCATAGCCTGGACCAGCTGCAAAACCCTTTTCTACTCTGGGATTTTATTCAGATCTGGTAACCTTCCATATCATTGTACTTAAGTGTCATAACAACATTTCTATGTGCACAATGTGTTCCGGCCAGAACCCCAAATGTTCTACCATGTGTTGTGGTTTCTTTCCTATTATAGGAGTTGTAAGACACATCAATTTGTCTTTTACCTTTCAGGGGATATTGCAAATGTCCCTGGCCACTGGACCCCTAAAAACTTTACTGAAATAGCAGTTCTCTGAAATGTGTCTTAGCAAGGCCTCCAATTTAATAGCCACCAGTTCTTCATAGTGCCTAACTTAGCATCAATGTAATGTCATCAGTGTAATAATGTGATCATCTGTCCAGATAATATATTCAGAAGAAATCTGAATTATGTCAGAGGAGTGAGAGAGTTAATATAGTCCTGGGGGAAAGCCATAAGTAAATGTTGTTGTCCATTCCACAAAAATGCAACTTTTTCCTGATCTTTTGTGATCAAACTTTTTTTTAAAAAGTGCATTCGCAAAACCCATGTCTGTATACCATGCACTTGAAGCCTTATTAGTAAGCTTTAGCAGCAATACCACATATAGCATAGCAATACGACCAGAGCCGTTACTTGCCTGAGCTTATAGTAGTCTGTGGTCACTCTCCACAATCCATTCATTTTCTCTGAGGGCCAGAATGATGAACATTAGGGCCATGCATCCTTTACGTCTGTAATGGTGGTGCTAATTTCTATATTCCTTCCTGTCCCCCAGGGATGCTTTGATTTACTATCTTGGCTGGGAGGAGAGTAGAGGAAATAATTTTGGAGTCTTCCACTTGGTCTTTCCAATAAATTCAAGGACTCAACATGGGAAATACCCCAACTTCCAAGTGACATGCCAATTGTGTATTTGGAGACCAAGAAATGACTCTCAGTTATATCTATTGACACAGTGGATCCACTCTAAGCCAGATTTTAGCAGGATTCCATTTATTCCATGGCTCCTGTAAACCCCCGAGTAACTAGGGGGTCATGATGATACACTAAATCTACAAGTACCACTGTCAGCTCAGACTCTGTGTCTAATAGTCCTCTGGGTATTTCCCTCTCCCCAGTGTATAATCACATGGGGAAATGGCTGTAAGTCTCTTGGGGGAAGGACCTGGGGAATCAGTACAGCATATACTTGCTGTGGTGTTACAGACTTGTTCCTCCTGGATGCATGGTCATCTCTTCTGTCGAAGAATTCTGTTTTACGTTTGAGAACTGAGCAGAGAATTGTGAGTTTTTACTGAGACAATAGCCCTCAGCTTCCTGCTCTTCCATTCTAGGCTGCTTCTGATTGTAGAAGTCAAACAGCACACTCAGTGGCTACCTGTCTATTTTGCATGTGGTGGTGTCATGTTCTATTCACAATCTCTGTAACTCCCTGGAAGTCCAGCCCCCTTTGGCTACTACTCCAATCCTATGGGCCCCTTGTTTCTGGCATTTAATCACTGCCACCTAGACTCAATTACTTCAGGGCTTGTCATCCTCATGGATAGTGATCAGACCAGCTCTATGAGCACTTCTTCTAATGACTGCCCTGTCACTCCGAGATGAACTGCCACTGAACTTACGGATGCTGGTACCCCTAGCAATGCATTCCTGACTGCCCTGCTGAGTGCTGGATTCCCCTCAATGCTGGCATCCTCTAATGGGTCTTCTGACCTCACATAACATCAGTTCCACTGGGCCCACATTCCTGAGTCTTCTTCTTCTTCCTCTGCAACCTGCCAGGCAACAAAGGCATTTGCACTTTGCTCGGTGTGAACCACCTTATTCTTAGTTTCTAAGAGCCACTCTCAGTGGTGAGTGTTCCATTTTCTGGGGTCCTTACCAGGTATAAAATCAAACGTTCCAAGAAAATGCTGCCGAGTCGATATATTGCTCTTGTTCAGTTTTTAATTCTGGCCCCGTTGATCAAACAGGCTCAAAACCTAATCCCAGTGGTATTCCCTTGGCTACCACTTGTAGCTTCTTCAGTGTATAACCTCATTCCTCCCTTATCAGGCCCATCATGTCTCTCGTTAAATGATGCTAGAATTTAATCATAGTCATCAGCCTAGTAGCCAGGATGCAGGGAGGGGCAACGCTTGAGAAGGGCACCTGCTTGGTGTCTTGCAGCCTATTCCTGCCTGGAGAAGCATTAGCTCTTCCTAAGGAGAGACAGCCTCCTCCCCTCTGTGAGTCCCCAAGGTCAGAGGGATCTGAAGAACTACTATTCTCAGGGATGTTGTTAAAACAAAAATTGCACAGGAAAACTTTATTCAAGGCTGTTGAAATAGGGGAGAGAGGCCAGAACTCATCTGACCTCAACCCCATGGAAACAAATGTCAAGAGGGTTTTTCAGCTCTGGGGTGAGCTAGCAGAAGTGTGCTGGAGGATGTCAGGGGCAGGGTTGACAATGGGATGTGTCTAGCACATTGAGTCATTCCTGAGTTCACAAATGTTTTTCTCTGTTATTAGGCCTTCTGTATAATTGGTGCCCATGGAAGTTAGGCTCCTACTTTCCCAGAGAAACTGGGAGATGATGCCCTAGCTTCCTGATGATTAGGATTTGAAAGGATGGCTCCCAGTTCATCCCAGAAAGACTTTCCTGGGTTGTAAAGCAGTCAAGATGTTTTTTTTAAAGGATTTACATAGGAAAAGGACAAAGAAAAATGTATAACACATTTTCTAAAGTAAATGCTCTAAGGAAAATGCTCTAAGGTCAGGGGCTTAGAGGCAGGATGAAGCCTGTCTAAAGTCTAGTCAAGGAGAGGGGAGCGTTAAGGCCATTTTGGTCAGCATTTCCAAGGTTCACGTTTTCCCAGCCACTGCCCTGACCTCAGGGTACCAGTACTGTCTGTGCTGAACATTTATTTGTCTCTGGAGCTCTGCAGTTCTAAATATGAAATCTGGGTCAGCTCCTCTACTGCATCTGCTCTTCCAATACAGGAAACAAGGGCTTCTACTGCACACTACAACAGTGGTCCTCCAGCCATCACATTTAAATTATTTGCTAACTGCCCTCAATTTGTCTTTGTCCTTCTATAAAGCCTCAATTTAATTCAGTAGTAAACAGTCAACTGTGCTGTCCTTGTAGGCTTTTTTAACCCTATATCTTTAAAATGCCTTAATCATCACACCAGCAAGGACATTCCTCTCCATCGAGACATTTTCCTGAGTCACCACTCGTGAAATCATGGCAATTGGGCTACCTCTTTATGCAGGAACTTTCTTTGCCTCACATTTCATTCAAGATGAGGTCTCACTTGCCAGCTGGACAGTGACCCCAAACCACATCTCGTCACCTGTGTACAATTTGTGTCAGTTTGTGTCTTCCAAGAAGAAGACATCTGGAGTAGACACCTGGGCAGGATTGGATGTGTCAGGGATTTGGGGTATTGCCTGTGAAGGATAAGGCAGGGGGGAGGAGAAGCAGGCAGGGAGAGCATTCAGGCTGAGATGGAAGGGTGGCAACTGTGAAGACAGAGAAGAAAAGGAAGGCTGGGCAAGGAAGGGAGCCTCGGATCACAGAAGAAGTCTGAGAAAATCTTGGACAAGCTAAGGGGAGGCTCCAAGGAAACTTCGTTTCTTAGAAGTATGACTTCAGGCAGGCCTGGGCTGGGTCTCATCCCCTGCCCTGCTTAGCCATTGGCTGGGAGTAGTTGGGATGCATGGCTTCAGGGCTCATGGGGGTAGCTCATTAATGTGCTTGATCCGCTAGGCTCCACACAGCAGGTTTTCATGAAGGCGTGGCCACCTCCACAGCTACCACAACTCATATGCAAGAATCCACTGTAGGACACAGAAACAGGCTAGAGAAGTTTAATGGCAATTAAAACTTAAGACTATGGAAAAATTGGGATTAGGTCTAGAATTAGAAACCAGTGTACCTCATATTCCATTCTACTTTGGAAAATACTGAACATGACTTTTTGTTTGTTTAAGTAAAATTTAGATATTTAACCCAAATGAGTATGTTTCCCTCAAATAGTCTATTTCTTACACCAAATACGATGCATAGGTAAAGTTTGCCCTTTAAAAAATTACACAATTTGCAATTGTATAATTCTATAAATGTGCAATTAAAGAGAGATGCAATGTTTCAACTGTAGCTTCAAGTCTGGTGATCTTGGAGTTTTCAGAAATATGCTGTGTGAACTATGTTATCTACTTATTCCTTTAGCTCAGAGGAGAGGCTTTTGAAATGTTTCCCAAAGTCAGAAATTTAGTGGTCTTAGGTTAGAATCTGCAACCTCTAATTTTAGTGTTCTGATAAGTTTCCTTTTGAGAAAAAGATTTTTTATTTTTGGAATATCTGTGTGCTTACTAAAAAAAACAGTTTTGGAAAACAAATCATGCCTTCTAGCCAAATAGATTCAAATAATTTGAGAAGTTTGAGTGCAGGAATAGGGTTAAGCTTTTTTTAAAAAATCAGATGTGAATCTGATAGTAAAAATTTTAGGAAGCATAAGTGTTTATGTCTTTATTACTTGTAATAAATAAAAATAATCAAAAATTATACAAAGAGAACACTAAAAATGCTAAGAATAATGCTGGCCAAGTGCTTTATTTGTTGATGAGTAAACAAGAACAGCCCTTTTTAACACATGATTTTGGATGGCTTGATGTTCTTTTAATGTATGAAAAAAATGTTTGAGCCTAGTGTAAACTTGCTTTTGGTCCCTGAATTTTAATACTGGCTTTTAATGATAGTGCAGCAGACATTTAGTAGAGCTTGAAATGCCTCCTTAGTAAATACTTCAAAGGAATGCCGAGCCACTGCCTCTGCAATTCTTTGGTACTCTCATAAAATGGAAAATGAAAGCGTGTCTGCTCCCAAGGAAGAAGAAAAATCCCAGGACCTACATACATTTAGATATGTAATTAAGATGGATATTTTATGTTTTTCACTGGGGTCTAGGACCTCAGTTGAAACAGCCTATTGCCCTTTCTATGCGTATTTGTTTTCTATGTTCTCTATTGTTCTTTGTTCTATTTGCACCATATTGTTTTTCATCACTATCATCAACATTATCAAAACTCACTGTTAAAAGTATCACTTTGCCTTCAATGTGTTATATGTTATCCAACCTGAGCTAATGTCTGAAATCTCCTATGTACAACAGGACAGATTCAGGGCTGAGGGCCAAATACAAGCTAAAGCTAAAAACTCAAACCCATCGTTTCCAGAAACATCGAGATCAAATGTTGGGATCTTGAGTCAGAAGGTGAGAGAGCGCTATTGGGGACTTTTTTCTTCCAGTCATCATGAAGTTTAGCCTGACTTGGACAAGGTGGCGGCGGCGGGGTGGGGTGACCCCACCCACAGAGGAACGTTGTATGGAAGCTGCTCTGAGGTCAGGACATTTTGAGTAGGCGGAGAAATCCTGATGATGGAGATTCGTCCCTCAGCTCCTCTACCCGTTTCCTCATATTCCCTGAATATTTTTGACCTCAGGAATATTTTTAAATTACAACATGTATATTTTAAGACACTCGGCTGAGAAGAAAAGCTAATTATTATTCAGTGGTGGGGTTTATGTATGTGTGCATGCATGTGCTGTTTAGAATTCATTGTTAAGAACTCTTATCAAGCTCTGGGTGCTTTCTCAACTGCAGTCACTTTTCCTTTAAGATAGGCTGTTAACTTGGCATTAAAAAATATGGTTTTTCCCCCTCCTTCAGATTCTGGACTCAATAAGGCAGCTCATATCCATAAAGAAAGAAACATATCCAAGCATTTTAAAGAAAAAAATGCAATTTGCCAAAAAGAATCATTTTTCAGTAAATATTTTTAAATATTTTATTCAATAATTAATCTCTCTCTGGAAAACCAGCTTCCTGTTTCTCATTGCCATTTTCTAGGGTAAAAAACATGAAGTATATTAGCTTTCATTACTAACTCCCTGAATGGAGCCCACTGCAAAAGGAAAGCAATCTGAGGTTGAGAGAAATTGGAAATTTCAGATCCATCTCCAGATAGATGGATAGATAGATAGATGATAGATAGATAGATAGAATAAATAGATAACGCTTCCCCCACTGCAGCATTTGTGAATCATGCCCTCTGCTGGAGCCCTACAGCTTTGGTTTAAAGATGTGGGATCAATACTGCATGATTATACTGAGTGCGGCAAGAGCTCTTTCATTAGTGCCAATCCCGCTATTGGAGAAGATGCACAAAGTGTATGCTCAGCAGTCCCTCAGAGACGACAGCCTTTCTATTGTGATCTATTTATGATTTATTCCTTAAATGACTAATGAGGCTTAGTCAGATTTTTCTGACAGCTTTGGGTCTTCAGCTTTCTGCTTTCATCATTTGTCCTTAATAGCAAAATCTAGATTTAAAGTGTTTTAGTTTTCTATTCACTTATATATAGTTATACAGATAAAAGATGTCAACATCCCATACAAATGCACCCTTCCCTACTTCTACCTCTCAATATTTTGTGGAGACTTTTGTCTTTATGCAGCGAGTGCATTTGGAGGGGGTGGGGGGAGGGGGTGGGGGGAGGGGGGTCCCCTGTTTAGATAAAATTGCATTTAATATAAACCAAAATCAATACTTCATACCGTTAGTACCACCAGTATGCCACTCAGGCTGTCCTAAAAGCATCCCCAAAGCAGTTCCTGTGGAAAACAGAAAACAGGCTATTTGCAGTTCATGAAGAACACCCCAATACTATTCCATTGTATTTTATGTCAAAAACACGATCTCTATCAATGTGAGACATCATGTTTTAGAAAATTTGGATATAAGATGCATTTTTTTCCCTTTCCTAGCTAACCTAAATTAATAGCCAAAGTAATCATTTATTGAGCACCTACTGTGTTACACAAATTATTTATAATCTTTATAACACACCTACAATGTAGGCATTATAATTGCCATTTTTAAAATGAGGAAATTGAAACTCAGAAATACAATATAATCTGAGCAGAGTTACACAGCTATTGAATGGCAGAGCTAGTATTTAAACCTGTCTCGTCATGTTCCAAAGTCTATGTCTGTATTAAGATAGGAAGACTATAACTTTCTGATACTCAATACACCTAAAAAAGTGAAATATAGAGAATGTGAAAATTCCCCCCATATCAGAAAACTAGTCTAATTTTTAAGAGAATATCATGAGCAGAATCAGGCAATTGAGTAAAAATACTATTCAAGTACACAAATCACTGTGATCATTGGAGAACATGTTACTGTCACATGTCACAGGCAACGAGAGAAGAGTAGTATTTACAGTGGTGGGAGAAAATTTCTATATCTTTATGCTTCTTTTCCTTTTAAAATGTTAATCTCATAATGATAAAACTAAAGGAACAATAAGTTTTTGTTTCCAAAAGCTGCTGCTAATAATGATACGTTCACTACACCACAGGCTGGCTAGGCCAGTGTGTTTGTGCATTACTTGTTTATTTATGTATATACTTAATTTTTAAAATAAGTCTTTTATTATAAATATGATATACCTTCGTTGCTACATATTCAAGCCATAGAGAAAGACACAGAATCATTTTTCGTTATATTCTTCCAGATTTTATTATTTTTTCACTTCATCTTCCTTTCCTCCCTTTATTTGAGGTTGTTATTTATGGAAAGGCTGGCCCAAAGCTTGAAGTTTCTAATGACTCTATTAAGCTTCTACCATCCCACTTCCTGCTTCCAAGTGGCAACTGCTTTGAATTTTTCAACTTGATCTTTTGGTATTTACCTCTGTATCTCCATGTAACATGTTTATACATGTTTCTACTTCCTGTATTTTCTCATTGAAAGTACCTTTTGACTTCCCATTTTTGGAAGATGAGGATTTATATCTTGTCACAATCCCTTCTCAACCCCCACTACATACGCACACGCACACGCACACACACACACACACACACACACACACACACCCTTTCAACTTGGTAAGAGTGAAATTTTGGTTTTGTTTTTTAAGACTGAATCCAGTATACTATGATCACTTTTTCTTGTACATTTTGTTTAACTTTGAGCTAATATTTTCTCTCTTTCATATTCTATCAACTTTATATGTACTCTTCACTAATTCAACCCCAAAGGCTCCTTCTGTTATATAATAAACTTCTTATTATATTCAAACACATTAGGTCTTCTCTGAATTTTCTCTTCTTACTAAAAAATAACTTGCCTGGAAACTTCTAAGCTGCTACAATCTGGACTCGTTCCTCTCTGTGCCCACCTTTGGTCCTGGACACACTTCACTATCATTTTAATCCCCTTCACCTGTCTCTTTTGTAGGATCTCCTATTTCCTGGGTTCCATCTCCTGTTGGGGAAGAAGGGAGTGTTTGTTTGTTTACTTCCTGTTTGGGTGGAGTATATCTTCTAGCATATTCCTAATAAAGAGATGCACGTGAAACATTTTTTGAGAATTTGCATATGTGAATATTCCCTTATTCTGTCATCTTTCTACTTAATAGTTTGGCAAAGTGTAGAACACTAGACTGGAAATTGGTGTCTCACAAAATTTTGAAGGTTATTTCTCCGCTGTCTTCTAGGCCCAAATGTGACTGAAATCATTCAAATTCTTATCTTTTCTTTGAAACCTGGTTGTCTCTCTCTCTCTTTCTCTCACCTTGTCAATATTCCTCTGTTTCGCAGGTATATACTTTGATGGGCTCTGTTTCTTTCCATTACGTTAGGCACTCTGTGTGTGAATCCCTTTTGAGTGCAAACTTATATTCTCCAGATCTGCTAATCTTTTGAAAATTATTTTATTCATGACTTTATCCTTTCTACAGACTTCTTTTCTCTTTTAGGAAATTTCTATCAGATCTCTTGGACTGTTTCCTTTCTTTTTCCCCCTCACTGTTTCCTATTTATTTGCTCCTTTACCCTAGTTTATGTGAGAATTGTTGACTTCATATTCCAAATCTTGTGAATTTTTCTTTTCTGCTCTAATAGTTTCAATTTTCAAAATATCTCTATTAGTTCTTTGAATGTTACTTTTTCAAAGCATCCATTTTAGTTTATGAATGCAATATCTTATGGCTCTGAGGATACTTATGCTATTTTAATAATGTTTTTCTTCTCTCCACTTAATTCATATTTTCTTTTTCTTTTTTTTTTTTCTACCTGTTTTGTTGCTTGCGTGTTTGCTCATATTTAAGAGTGGTACATTAGAAACCCAAATGGAAACTCTGAGAGCAGATGAATTTCTTAAACTGTGGTCTTTATGGCCTTTATTTCCACAAGGAAATGTGGAAATCCTGATGCTGGCGTATTTAGAGCTTTCCTCTGCGGCTGCTCAAATGCCCAAGCAAAGTCTTCCTCTGTCCTGCTTGGAGGGAATCCTCCTGGTTGCTACTTCGGGAATTTGTTTTTTCCCCAGCTTGCTAACACACATCCAATTTTGTGATTTATTATTAAAATTACGTTCTCTTGGGACCTCCCTGGTGTCCAGTGGCTAAGACTCTGTGCTCTCAATGCAGGGGGCCCAGGTTTGATCCCTAGTCGGGGAATTAGATACCACGTGCCAAAACTAAGAGTTCACATGCCGCAACTAAAAGATCCCTCATGCCACAACTAAGACCTGGCACAGCCCAATAAATAAATAAATAATTTTAAAAATAATAAATAAAATTACATTCTCTCACTTGAACACAATTTATGTGAAGGAACTAGGATTACTAGGAGGCAGAGGTGTCAGGCACTTAAAAATTATCTCAATGGAATTTTTCTCTTCAGTGACGTCCTTAATACTTTACTGTTTGTGAGGGCCTGTTACAGAAGCAAACTCTTGGAATTAACAAAACTGTGTATAAGGTATGGGATTATGAAGTTGAGGTCAGCTGATAGAGAAAATTGAACCAGGTGGCATTAGCACCACAATTCAGAGTTATATTTTTTTCTGTAAACTACAGCACCAAAAACTTAATTGACTAAATCAAGTTGTCCTTCCTCATAGAGTTCACAGTCTATAATGTTGAAAGCTATTTTGGTGAGTGTTATGTTGCAATTTACAATAAAAAGTATATATTCAGTCTTCAAACCCTGCTCCTGCCACAAATCTCCTAAAAGTCTTGGAATTTCCTAAGTGATAAGGACAACAAAGGTGTGTTTTTACGTTAATGAGGTGACTTTTGGAAAGAACCTAAGGATGGGGGCTGGTTGCTAGCTGAGTCAAAGATTTGATTAGAATGTTGGAACTTTCACTTTCCTCCCCACCCCTGAACTTCCAGCCTCAGGGGAGGGGACAGGGCTGGAGACTGAGTTCAGCCAGCAGTGTTGTAATCAGTCATGCCTTTCAGGAAGCCTCCATAAAAACTCAAAAGGAGGGGTTCCAAGAGCTTCCGAGTTGGTGAACACGTGGAGATTTGGGGAGTCACACCCAAAGAGGGCAAGGAAGCTCCATGCCCTTTCTCGTACCTTACCCTAGGCATCTCTTTTATCTGGCTACTTCTGAGTCATATTCTTTTATAATAAACCAGCAATCAGTTAAGTAAATGTTTTCTCTGAGCTCTGTGAGCCACTCAAGCAAATTAACCCCAAACCAATGAGGGTCACTGGAATTGCTGATCTATAGTCAATCAGTCAGAAGCACAGACTTGCGATTCTGGACTTGCGATTCACGGCTGAAGAGTGTGTGTGTGTGTGTGTGTGTGTGTGTGTGTGTGTGTGTGTGTGTTTGTAAGGAGGTGGGTGGCAGTGGAGGGCCATGTGGTCTGGTAGGACTGAGCCCATAACCTGTGGAATCTGATGCTGTTTCCAAGTATATAGTGTTAGAATTGAGTTGAACTGTAGGACACCCAGTTGGCGTCCAGAAAACTTCTTGGTGATGGGAAACACCCTCCCTCCACACATTAGAAATGGGGTGTTCAGAGGACCAAATAGTGAGTTTCCAAAATAATTGAGATCGGTTCAAAAGTGACACTGAGATGTGTGTGCATAGACACACACAAATCCTTCACTGTGTTCATGAAATTCACTTTTATTTAATAGAGTAGGAAGTTTGTCAGTGTGTAGGGGGAAGAAAAAAAATACAAACCTCATTAAGTAGAAGTAAATAAACTCATATTGAACATTTTTGCCATTTTAGAATCAGACAACAATCTTTGACTTCAGATATTGAATAAAAATGTAGCACGTGTGCTGGTAAATTTAAGAGGCCCCCTATAGATGACTTTAAAATTATAAAATTACCTAATTTTATTTCCAAGTCAAAATCTAGAATAACTTCATGAATATCACCAACTGATTCATGGCTTCTTGGGTTAGATCCTCAACCACATGACAACTTCTGATAACTGTAATATTACTTTTATGTATTAGTTCAAATTCCTGGGAAAGTGGATCGGTTTGGTCTAGCTAATCTTAATGAACCTGTCCACCGAGTTCACTGGTTACCTGCCACGTTTGGATCTGCTGCCCATTAGTCACATGCCCACACCTGAGCAATGAACTCTGGAGGAAGGACAACTGGAGGTGGGCTGCATGTCATGGTCACTAGGCAAGAAGGAATTGTCTGAAGGAAAACTTTTACCTGGAAGGGAAATATCATCATTTCCTCCCTAGCTTTAAGATTCAATGTTTTGAGATAGCCTCAACCACCAGAGGGCAGACAGCAGAAGCAAGAAAAACTACAATCCTGCAGCCTGTGGACCAAAAACCACAGTTACAGAAAGATAGAGAAGATGAAACGGCAGAGGGCTATGTACCAGATGAAGGAACAAGAAAAAACCCCAGAAAAACAACTAAATGAAGTGGAGATAGGCAACCTTCCAGAAAAAGAATTCAGAATAATGATACTGAAGATGATCCAGGACCTCGGAATAAGAATGGAGGCAAAGATTGAGAAGATGCAAGAAATGATTAACAAAGACCTAGAAGAATTAAAGAACAAACAAACAGAGATGACCAATACAATAACTGAAATGAACACTACACTAGAAGGAATCAATAGCAGAATAACTGAGGCAGAAGAACGGATAAGTGACCTGGAAGACAGAATGGTGGAATTCACTGCTGCGGAACAGACTAAAGAAAAAAGAATGAAAAGAAATGAAGACAGCCTAAGAGACCTCTGGGACAACATTAAACGCAACAACATTCGCATTATAGGGGTCCCAGAAGGAGAAGAGAGAGAGAAAGGACCAGAGAAAATATTTGAAGAGATTATAGTCGAAAACTTCCCTACCATGGGAAAGGAAATAGCCACCCAAGTCCAGGAAGCGCAGAGAGTCCCATACAGAATAAACCCAAGGAGAAACACGCCAAGACACATAGTAATCAAAGTGGCAAAAATTAAAGACAAAGAAAAATTATTGAAAGCAGCAAGGGAAAAACGACAAATAACATACAAGGGAACTCCCATAAGGTTAACAGCTGATTTCTCAGCAGAAACTCTGCAAGCCAGAAGGGAGTGGCATGATATACTTAAAGTGATGAAAGGGAAGAACCTACAACCAAGATTACTCTACCCAGCAAGGATCTCATTTAGATTTGATGGAGAAATCAAAAGCTTTACAGACAAGCAAAAGCTAAGAGAATTCAGCACCACCAAACCAGCTCTACAACAAATGCTAAAGGAACTTCTCTAAGTGGGAAACACAAGAGAAGAAAAGGACCTACAAAAACAAACCCAAAACAATTAAGAAAATGGTCATAGGAACATACATATCGATAATTACCTTAAACGTGAATGGATTAAATGCCCCAACCAAAAGACATAGACTGGCTGAATGGATACAAAAACAAGACCCATATATATGCTGTCTACAAGAGACCCACTTTAGACCTAAGGACACATACAGACTGAAAGTGAGGGGATGGAAAAAGATATTCCATGCAAATGGAAATCAAAAGAAAGCTGGAGTAGCTATACTCATATCAGATAAAATAGACTTTAAAATAAAGAATGTTACAAGAGACAAGGAAGGACACTACATAATGATCCAGGGATCAATCCAAGAAGAAGATATAACAATTATAAATATATATGCACCCAACATAGGAGCACCTCAATACATAAGGCAACTGCTAACAACTATAAAAGAGGAAATCGACAGTAACACAGTAATAGTGGGGGACTTTAACACCTCACTTACACCAATGGACAGATCATCCAAAATAAAAAAAAAAAAAAAAAAAAATTCAATGTTTTTCCATTGCTTTTAAAAAAAAAAAATTTGATTAGAGTATACTTGATTTACAATGTTGTGTCAGTCTCTGCTGTACAACAAAGTGAATCATATATATATATATATATATGTATATATATGTGTGTGTGTGTGTGTATATATATATATATATATATATATATATATATCTGCTCTTTTTTAGATCCTTTTCCCATATAGGTCATTACAGAGTACTGAGTAGACTTCCCTGTGCTATACAGTAGGTCCTTATTAGCTATCTATTTTATATATAGTAGTGTGTATATGTCAATCCCAATCTCCCAGTTTATCCCTCCCTCCCATCCTCCCTGGTAACCATAAGATTGTTTTCTACATCTGTGACTCTCTTTCTGTTTTGTACCATGATTTTAGATTCCACATATAAGCAATATCATATAATATTTGTCTTTCTCTGACTTACTTCACTCAGTATGACAATCTCTAGGTCCATCATGTTGCAAATGTTACTATTTTTTGTCATTCTTTTTTATGCTTGAGTAATATTCCATTATATATATATGTATATATACACACACACACACATCATGTCTTTTTTATCCATTAATCTGTTGATGGACATTTAGGTTGCTTCCATTTCCTGGTTATGGTAAATAGTAAATATTGCTGCAATGAACATTCGGGTGCATGTATCTTTTTCAAATTATGGTCTTCTCTGGATATATGCCTGGGAGTAGCATTGCTAGAACTTATGGTAGCTCTAAAAACAATTAATGCTGGAGAGGGTGTGGAGAAAAGGGAACCCTTGTACACTGTTGGTGGGAATGTAAGTTGGTACGGGCACTATGGAGAACAATATGGAGGTTCCTTAAAAACAGACAAAACCAGCGGGGCGGTGGTGGTGGTGTTGGTGTGATGAATTGGGCGATTGAGATTGAACATGTATACACTGATGTGTATAAAATTGATGACTAATTAAAAAAACAACAACAAAAACTACTAAAAATAGAGCTTCCATTGCTTTTAGGATCGATCCTACAAAGGCTGATGTGACTGGGCCCCTGCCTCGCCTCTTCTCTCATCGCTCTCCCCTCCTTCTCTCTGCTGCAGCCATGCTGACTTTGCAGTTTCTCAAATCACCCTTGTTTCCATGTTGCCCCACAACATTTGCTTAGGCTTTTCCCTTTGCCCACCTAAGAATCACCCTTTAGATCTCATTTCAAATTACATTCTCAGTGTCTTTGAAGAAGTCTACAGAACAACTTACTTCTGGAAATTAGAGCTGCCAATTAAATTCCATTTTGTTATGAAACTAATTGTGTGAATCTGTTGATTGGGGTTCAGGACACACTAACCCAAAATATGACACCGTGGCATACTGAATATTTTAAGCTGAAGGAATTTGAGAAAGAGCATATGTAGAAAGGACTCTCTGACCTTCCCCTGAAGGAGATCATAAGACCCTTATGTAAGGGGTGCCTTCTCTATACCCAGAGAAAATGTTCATCCTCATCACCAAGACGTCAAGAGGAATTAGACTGAAAAGCCTTTGCTATTTCCCCTAATTTACCGCATTAAACTCATACCCCTTTTTGTCCTATCATATTTTCCATGACTTTCCACTCTTCTTCCAACCAAACAGAAACACTCTCAGGTTTAACCACTTCTTCAGGTCTTCATTTTCTAATGAAGTTTCCGGTGTCACGTGAAACTTACAATAAACGAATTTGTATGCTTTTCTCTTGTCAATCTGTCTTTTGTTAGAGGGGTCTCTGTCAAGAACTTAGAAGGGTAGAGGAAACAGCTCTTTTTCTTCCCTACTTCAGTAACCAGGTAAGAGGCTGTCAAGGTAGCCAAAAAAGAGGAAGTTTCTAGACGGTGAGAAGGGTCACACTGTGTTGAGTAGTGATTAGCAAGGAGAGAAGAGTTAGTAGCAGGGGAGTAGTACTACTCTCAGAAGTCACCTCTCTCATCTCTGAAGTCTCCTCACATTTGCTACTTAGGCAGTGAATTGTTCCCATAGTATTTGTTTTTCTTCTCCTTATCTGAGATGCTCATTGAAGACCACATTTATAAGGTACAACTTGACCAATATATGCGGATGGCTTGGTGCATTATATTTGGAAAGTTTTTAATTATTATTGAGTAATAAGTAAGCTTTGTTGAAGCTTTGTCTTTTTTTTTTTAGTGTTTGTAATATACTTTGATTTGATTTGATTTTTTACTGAAGTATAGTTAATTAACAATGTTGTACTTGTTTCAGGTATACAGGAGAGTGATTCAGTTTTATATATACATATATTAAGATTAAGTTTTATATATATTATATAATATATATATATTCCTTTTCAGATTCTTTTCCATTTTAGGTTATTACAAGATATTGAATATAGTTCCCTGTGCTATACAGTAGTGGCTTTTTCATGTTCTTATTCGGTTCCATCTTCCTGCATTTTACTTTTTAAGATGCATTTTTTTTTAAATGGGAAACTTTTTTCTGATTATGT
This sequence comes from Eschrichtius robustus, assembly GCF_028021215.1. Classification (NCBI taxonomy): domain Eukaryota; kingdom Metazoa; phylum Chordata; class Mammalia; order Artiodactyla; family Eschrichtiidae; genus Eschrichtius; species Eschrichtius robustus. The sequence continues at coordinate 48,921,936 of NC_090831.1, read as the reverse complement.
TAGTCTATGGACTATCATGGTTCTCTAAATTCAGAAACATATATTAGTAAATGTTCCATTCCTCATCCCTACATTCATGGGTAATCTCCTGCTAATTATTAGCATGGTGAAGTAAATTAAGAAAGCTATTATTGGGTGTATATTTTAATAGAGTGATAATTGGATACCAGTGGGTAAGAATTAAGTAGGAAATGCCAAGGTGAGTTCAGAGACGTTTCATTAAAGAAAAAAATAGGATAAATGCTGAGGAGCTTACAATCAATTGCTTATTTTACACCAAATGGCTTTTTAAAATTAATCTCATCTGGTCACAAAAAGTGGATAAGCAGTAAAATCTACATTTGAGATCTACATCTACAGCTGATACAAATTGTCAGAAGAGAAATAAATTTCAACACGTTTCACATTTGAGGTAGATTAGATAAATGTTTGATTTTTGAACATTCATTTCAAACAGCAAAATTGAAATAACCTAAAATTTTCATGAAAGCTGTGCTGACATTCTAAATCAGTTATGCCATCATTTTGAAAATGGTCAAGATGGGAAGGGGAGGTAGGAAGATGGGATTCCACGTAAAATTCATCCGAAATATTTTTCTAAGAGGATTTGAACAACACACTTAGGATTTCAGGGATGCCCATTCTGTGTATAACGTATCTGTCTGCAGACGTGTTACGGCAAGCATCACTTGGCTGACACACCTGCCCACTGTCCTACCTACAGTGAGCTGTCTGAGATGTCGTGGGAGTTGCCTCTCACCGGGACCTGATACCCAATGCCCTGACAACGCTGCCTTTTCAAAGCTTGAACTGCGGTTCTTCACTTGGCTCTGCAGGCCCAGGGCAACTTGAACACCTGGCAAGACAGTAAGTTGGCAGATTCCTGCCTCTGAAAGATGTGCAATTTTCAAGTGAGAGTTGCATTTCTCAATTTTACTTTTCTGTTTAGGGATAGGTTTGCTTATTTGTTCACTTATTCATTCACACATTTACATTTATCGGCCTATATTTGTACAATTACGTTTTGTTTCCTCACTTGAATAAATAATTTTTTTCTCCGTGATGACTAAGGAACAAGCTGGTAAATGGTTGTTTGCTCTACAGTCATTTTGCCACAAGGTGGTGGTATAGCTCTTTGAAGTTAAAAAAAAAAAAAAAAACTTGCAAAAAGTGTAATTTCAAGATTTATAAAAACAAATACAACTCATGAGAACGACTTATTTTTGTTTCATAGTTTAATTTCTCTACAGCTTTAATAACTACAGAAATTAGATTTCTATTGCAAATGAATTTTTCTTAAATGATAAGAATTGAAATCACTCTGATAATGATGATGATATGCAGTTATCACAGCTAACATTATCTAAGGCCTTATTTTGTGCCAGGCACTGTGTGAGGTGTTTTACGTACAGTGAGTCAGTGCTCATTGTCCTATCATTACTTAAATACAATCACTGCTACCCTCTTTGCAGATAAGAAAACCAACACTTATATTCACAGGGATTCTTATTTATCTGGTCTTTTAATACTGTGTCTTATGTTAGGCTTTATAGTTGAATTAGAGCTATGTTTCCTGAGTTAGCAGGACAGTAATCTCCAGGGGGTACATTTTTCCATAAATAATTTTTGCAGAGTCCTAACCTGAAGATTCTAATTCCGAGGGTCTGGAATTGGGACCTAGTAAACTGTACTTTGAACAAATGTCCCTTATGATTCTTACTGTTAAACAAGTTTAAAAACTATTGATTGATAGTTGTCTTTGAGTTTAACTACTCTGCTTAAAAGATGCTTAAAATCACCTATTTCCAGCACTGCATCCTTTACCTCAAGATTTTAAAATCAAGATTATAAAATTACAATAATGTTTCATTCAGGCTCTTCAATACTACTTTCACCCTGATTTTGAGGATTTGGGCAAGTGATGTATTATAAAGAGGTGAATGCTTTTGTATTTTATTGTAAAAAAAAAAAAGTGATATGTAAAGAAAGTATTTTGTCCTCTGTTACAGAAATATCCCAGTGAAATTCATACTACCCAATGTAGTAGAAACAGATATAAAATGCTTTATCAGTTTAAAAGTACTGAAAATTCTAATTTGTATTTTAGGGATGCATATAAACTATTAACAGTTCAAATATTATATGGCAATATTGAGTAAGTAAAATCTCTTATAACTTAACTGATCCCAACTTTTTTTAAAAGCATGTAATATTTCGCCTCACCAGCTTTACACTGCTGAAGTTTAAAAATGAAAAAGGACTGAAATCCAGTGACAACAGCTAGCAGAACATTTTCCTTTACATCTAAAATATTTATAGTGCTCTGTGTATTTAGATCTCTCTTCTCCTAGATATTAGGTATCTGTATTAGGTATCAGTATTTTCATTTTTGCATTTTTTCAGAACAATTTAATTGTTTGCTCTACAGTCATTTTACCACAAGGTGGTGGTATAGCCTTCTGTCTTAGATTCCTTGACACTCCCAAAACCTTCTAACTGGATTAAAATTGCTTAGAGAAAAATATCCCATTACCTTTGTAACTATTTTAACAAACTTTAAGAGGTTTAATTAATTATTATGTGTTGCCAATGCACCTGTAATTTATACCAATTTGACAAGTGATAGTTTCTTAAAATGATAAAGAAAACCTAACGTTTTAAAACTCTTGTGTGCTATACCAAGAGATGACACTAATCACCAGAAAAACTTAAGCTAATTCTGGAACTAGCCAACATTAATGGAGATACTATAATGAGAGTAGTAGGATGAGGTCTCTGAATGTTTTTCATTGCCTTGAACTTTACTTTTAGAACTTCATAGTTTATCTATTTAATGCTTATTCTAAAACTGGATTTTTCAAAATTAATTTTTTCTTTTTTTTTTTTTGTATTACTGGTAGCAGCCTTAATCTTAAGTGCCCCATACTGAAACATTTATATAAGTTACTGTGGTAGATATTTGAGTCTATCTTTCAGATGTGGTCTATAGACAGCCTCTAGCTATCAGCTCTTTCTGTCTCAGCTGCAGAGAACCACCTGTGTGGAGGTTAGGCCCTTCCCAGGGCAGTCCACTTCTACTGACTGAGCAAGATGGCAGCATAAAGACCTGGCCATTTGGGCTCTATGCAGAATTTTTTTTTTATTGAGATATAAATGACATATAACATGGTATTAGTTTTAGTCATATAATATAATTATCTGATACATATTTATATTGTGAAATGATTACCATGAGTTTACTTAACATCCATTACAACACATAGTAACAATTTTTTTCCTTGTGATGAGAACTTTTAAGATCTACTCTCTTAGCAACTTTTAAATATACAATACTGAATTGTTAACTGTAGACACCATGCTGTATATTACATTCCCAGGACTTATTTATCTTACAACTGGAAGTTTGTACCTTTGCACCACCTTGACTCATTTCTCCCGTTTTCCCACACATCCCCCTACCCCACACACACACCTGCTTCTGGTAATCACAAATCTGTTCTCTGTATCCATGAGTTTGGTTTTTTAAATGTTAACTTATTTTTTAAGATTCCACATATAAGTGATATAAGTATTTGTCTTTCTCTGACTGTCTTATTTCACTTACCCTCCAGATCCATCCATGTTGCCACAAATGGCAGAATTTCCTCCATTTGTATGGCTGAATAATATCTCATTGTGTATATACACTATATTTTCTTTATCCATTCATTCATCCATGGACACTTTGTTTCCATGTATTGGCTATTGGAAATAATGCTGCAATCTATATGGGGTTGCAGATATCTTTTGGAGACAGTGATTCTGTTTCTGTTAGATAAGTACCCAGAAATGGAATTGCTAGATCATATGGCAGTTCTAATTTTTATTTTTTGAGGAGCCTCCATACTGTTTTCCAGAGTGGCTGCACCAATTTACATTCCCACCAACAGTGTACAAGGTTTCCCTTTTTTCTACATAATTGTCAGCACTTGTTATTTCTTGTCTTTTTGATAATAGCCATTCTAACATGCATGAAGCGATGTCTAATTATGGTTTTGATTTGCATTTCCCTGATGATTAGTGATGTTGAGCATCTTTTCATGTGCCTGTTGGCTTTCCGTATGTCTTCTTTGGAAGAATCTCTATTCAGATATTCTGCCCATTTTTAAACTAGATTGTTTCTTGCTTCTTTTTTCTGCTGAGTTGTATGAGTTTAAATACTTTTTAGATATTTACCCCTTATCGGATACATAATTTGCAAATATTTTCTCCCATTCCATAGGTTGCCTTTTCATTTTGTTGATGGTTTCCTTTGCTGTGCAGAAGTCTTTTAGTTTGATACAGTCCTACTTGTTTATTTTTGCTTTTTTGCCTTTCTGTTTAGTGTCAAATCCAAAAAGTCATTGCCACAACTGATGTCAAGGAGCTTACCTCCTATGTTTTCTTCTAGGAGTTTTAAGGTTTCAAGTCTTCCGTTCAAGTCTTTAATCTATTTTGGGTTAATTGTTGTGTATGGTGTAAGATAGGGCTTCATTCTCTTGCATGTGGCTGTCTAGTTTTACCAACACAATTTATTGAAGAGATTATCCATTCTCCATTGTATATTCTTGTCTCCTTTGTTGTAAATTAATTGACCATACATATGAGAGTTTACTTTTGTGCTTTTGATTCTGTTCCATTGACCTATGTTTCCATTTTTGTGCCAGTACCATACTGTTTCAATTACTGTAGCTTTGTAATACGGTTTGAAAACCAGAAGCATGTTGCCTCCAGCTTTGTTCTCCTTTCTTAAGATTGCTTTGGCTATTCCAGGTCTTTTGTGGTTTTATATAAATTTTAGGATTATTTATTCTAGTTCTGTGAAAAATGCCATTGGTATTTTGGTAGGAATTGCATTGAATCTGTAGATTGATTTGGATGGTATGGACATTTTAATATCAGTTCTTCCAATCCATGAACCTGGAATATTTTTCCATTTGTTTGTGTCTTCTATTTCTTTCAGCAGTGTCTTATAGGTTTCAGTGTACAGATCTTTCACCTCATTGGTTAAGTTTATTCCTAGCTATTTTATTCATTTTGATGTAATTGTCAATGGATTGTTTTCTTAATTTCTCTTCATAATAACTTGTTATTAGCGTATAAAAATGCAACTGATTTTTATGTATTGATTTTGTATCCTGCAACTTACTGAATTCATTGATTAGTTCTAACGTTTTTTGGTGGAATCTTTAAGGTTTTCTATATATAATGTCATGTCATCTGCAAATAGAAACAGTTTTACTTCTTCTTTCCTTCCTTCCAAGCCTATACCGAATAAATGTGACAAGAGTGGGCATCTTTGTCTTATTCCTGATCTTAGAGAAAAAACTTTATGTTTTTCGCTGTTGAATATGATATTATGTTTTTCGCTGTTGAATATGATACTTTTTCTGCATCTATTAAAATGATCATATGATTCTTATCCTTCATTTTGTTAATGTGGTTTATAACATTGATTTGCAGGTAGTGAACCATCCTTGAATCCCTGGAATAAATCCCACTTGATCATGGTGTATGGTCTTCTTAATGTATTGTTGACTTAGTTTGCTAATATTTTGTTCAGAATTTTTGCATCCATCTTCATCAGGGATATTGGCCTGTAAATTCCTTTCCTTGTAGTGTCCTTGTCTGGTTTTGGTATCAGGGTAATGGTGGTATCATAGAATGAGTTTAGAAGTGTTGCCTCCTCTTCTCTTTTTTGGAAGGGTTTGAGAAAGATTGGTATTAATTTTTCTTTAAATGTTTGGTAGAATTCACCAGTGAAGCCATCTGGGTGAGGACTTCTGTTTGTTGGTAGGTTTGATTATTGATTCAATCTCCTTATTAATAATTGGTCTGTTCAGATTTTCTGTTAATTCATGATTCAGTCTTGGTACAGCCTATGTTTCTAGGAATTTATCCATTTCTTGTAGATAGTCCAATTTGTTAGCATATAATTTGCATAGTAGTCTCTTATGATCCTATGTATTTCTGAGGTATCAATTGTAACATCTCCTCTTTCATTTCTGATTTTATTTATTTGAGTCCTCTCTCTTCTTAATGAGTCTGGCTAATGATCTATTTTGTTTATCTTTTCAAAGAACCAGCTCTTAGTTTCACTGATCTTTTCTGTTGTCATTTTAGTCTCAATTTCATTTATTTCTACTCTGACCTTTGTTATTTTCTTCCTTCTACTAACTTTTGTCTTAGTTTCTCCTTTTTCTACTTCCTTGAGGTACAAAGTTAGGTTGTTTGATATTTTCTTTTTTCTTCATGTAGGGGTTTATCCTTATAAATTTCCCTCTTAAAACTGCTACTACTGTATCCAATAAGTTTTGGTATATTGTATTTCCATTTTCATTTGTCTCAAGATATTTTTAAAATTTCTTTTCAACCCACTGGTTGTTCAGTAGCATGCTATTTAATCTCCACATATTTGTGAATTTTCCAGTTTTCTTCTTGTAATTGATTTCTAGTTTCATGCCACTGTTGTTGGAAAAGATACTTGATATGATTTCAATCGTCTTAAATTTAAGATGTGTTTTGTGGTCTAATACATGATCTATACTGGAGAATGTTGCATGTGTAAATGAGAAGTATGTGTATTCTATTGCTTTTGAATGGAATGTTGTGTAAATGTATGTTAAGTCCATCTGGTCTAACATATTATTTAAGTCTAATGTTTCCTTGTTGATTTTCTCTTTGATATTCTATATCTACCCATTGACGAAAGTGGGGTGTTGAAGTCCCTTACTATTACTGTATTGCTGTCTTTTTTCCCCCTTTGTGTCATTAATATTATATATTTAGGTGCTTCTTTTGGGGGTGCATAAATATTTACAAATGTTACATTCTCTTGTTGGATTCACTGCTTTATAATTATATAATGACCTTCTTTGTCTCTTATTACAATCTTTGTCTTAAAGTCTATCTTGTATTATATATTACCTCAGCTTTCTTTTGGTTTCCGTTTGCATGGAATGCCTTTTTCCATTCCTTCACTTTCAGTCTGTGTGTGTCCTTAAAACTGAAGTGACTCTCTCACTTAAGGCAGAATATATAAATTGGGTCCTGTCCATTTACCTTTTATAACTCCCAATGAGGTCCATTTATCATGGAATAATATATTTAATAATATAAATGCAATTCACCATTAGCATTATTATGAAGAATAAGAAATATCAAAACAATTCCTATATTTATTTGGCTATTGTTATTCAAGGACGTGATTTTTTAAAAAGAAAAGTCTGATCAAATAAGTTATTGTTAAACTCTAGAAGGAAACAAGTGAAGAAATCACTTCTCCATTCACTGTTCTCTCCTCTGCTCACTGTGCTCCGGCCACACTGCCTTTCTTGCAAGCTTTCTAAAACGCTGGAGACACTATCCTTGAACCTTTGTTCTGGCTGTTTCTTCTTTGGGTCTAGATGTGGTCAGTCCAGGTTGCACCACAGCCCCTGAACGAATTTTGTAAGAATTTCTCTCCCTCTCACTGTCTTTGTTTCTCTTTTTTCTTCTCTAATTTATTTTTATAATGGGGTATAGCTGATTTTCAATGCTGCGTTTCTTCCTTCTGTACATCCACTTGATTCACTTACAGAGAGACATCAATAAATTCTTTTTCAGATTCTTACCAGTCATATATTCTCTTCTGGTGACTAGAGTGTGCTGACTAAAATGCTTTGAGCTGTAGAGTAGGTCTTGTCAATTACCTATTTGGTCTATGGAACGGTATCTATGCTAATTTCAACCTCCTGGTTTTATGCCTCACACCACCCCACCTTTCCCCTTTAGCAGCCATAAGTGTGTTTTCTAAATGTGTGACTCTGTTTCTGTTTTGTCATTTAGTTCATGTGTAGCCATTTTTAGATTCCACCTATAAGTGATATCTTATGGTAAGTCTCTTTTACTGTCTGACTTATGTCACTTAGAATGATCGTACCGAAGTCCACCCGAGTTGCTGCGACTGGCCTTCTTTCATTCATTTCATGGCTGAGTAACATTCCATTTTACATAAGTACCACATCTTCTTAATCCATTTTTTGATTCTAAGGTCATTTACGTTGTATGCCAGTCGAGGCTCTTGTAAACAGAACAGCAGTAAAGGTTGGGGTGCCTGTGTCCTGTCGACTTTCGTTTTCCCAAGAAATATGCCCATGAGTGGGAGTGCCGTATGCTCTGTAGCTCTGTTTTTTAGATTTTTAAGGAAACACAATACACTTCTCCAGAATAGCCTTGGCAATTTACATTCCCACCATCAGCGTAACAGGGCTCCCTTTTCTCCACCCCCTTTCCTGCATTTCTGGTTTTTACAGTTTGTGAGGATGACCCTTCTGAATGATGCGAAGTGATACCTCTTTGTAGTGTTGATTTGCATTGCCCGCTTGTTTGGTTGGCCCAAAAAGGGCGTATGCGTTTGTCCTGAATATATTCAGGACAAGCGCATACGCCCTTTTTGGCCAACTGCATCATTGGCGAAGTTCAGCTGCTTTTCATGTGCTTTAATGATGAGTCCATTCTACCTCTTGAAATCCCTTTCCTGCAATTGTGCCTTGATTACAGGTCCTTTTCGATGACTTACCTCAAGACATTTTTCGATGATAGGTATCATTTACAACCCTGCAGTTTTGTGAATTGCAGTGCCCATGAGCTCCATTTTTCAACTTGTATTTTTGGGAACTGGCCACAGAACAGTAGGATTGCTTCAAGCCCTATTCTGGTTCCAAGGGTAAGGTGAGCCTTTGGTCAGTTCCTCTTCCTGATTGGAAATGAGCGTGGCATGTGCCTGTCCAAACACCTAGGGCTTGTCTCTCATTGGTTCCCCCCCTTCCGTTTCATCCTCCAGACAACTTCCAAACTGTGCGAAACAGGATGTTGAAGGTGCTGACTTCCCCAAGTGGGGAGGTTTTTAGGAAAGAGGCTGCAGGGGGAACCCAACCACCAGGAGATGAGGAGATGAGGTGCCTTTCCCTAACTCTTCCCGATCAGACGGTGTACCATCCTCTGGGTGTCACAGGCGTGTTTTAGGTGTACGAAGGGTCCCCTCCAAGTAAGGAGAACACCAGGGATCTTTCCAAAGCAGTGTCTCCCCGAACCCTAAAACTGGGGAAGTTTTAAGCTACGGGTACATGCATGTTCATGAAGGGCCTTGGGCAGTAGGCAGTGTCCAAACTTTAGATGATTGAAGTCTTGAGTGTCAGAAGCGGTCATCATCGGCCTCCCTTAGGTTCCATTTTATCTGGCATTTACAGATGATGTACATATAGATATCTATTCTTTTTCAGATTCTTTCCTCTTATAGGTTATTACAAAATATTGTGTGTAGTTCCCTGTGCTATACAGTAGGTCCTTGTTTATTATCTATTTTATACATAGCAGTGTGTATATGTTAATCCCAAACCCTTAATTTATCCCTCCCCCCGCCTTTCCCATTTGGTAACAATAAGTTATAAGATTTTATATTCCTCAGAAATGGGGGAGCTGAAAGAGGGGTATCATTTTCAATGGAAAATTATGCAAAAGTAGATTGAAGCTTCAGCCCAGATTATTAGATGTACATCCTTGGAAAAAAATGACTTCGTTTCTCTAAACTTGACCTGACAAATAAGACAAAAACCCTTCACTGAACTTGCTTGTAATAAAGTGATGGAAATATCAAATGGAAGTGTTAGAAACTTCTTCTTTTAAACGAGCCTTATACACTGCTCTACGTTAATTACAGTTTGGTTCACACATCTGTTCATTGAGGTTACAATGTTCTCAAATTCTGTCACTGATCCTCCAGAATGGGTCCCAACAAGGGTCCCCCTGCCCAGTGTCATTGGAGCCAACAGAACGAGACTGAGTTTGGTTCAGAAGCAAAGGAAAACTTTATATTTTGATCAGAGAATGGAGAGGTGACAGTGTGTGCTCCCCCGCGGGCTGTGGGCCGGGCTGCTGTGTAGGGATCCCGTCAGCGTCAGCTGGTGGGAGGGGGCGGAGCTCTCGAGGGCCGGGTTGGCTGGAGCTCAGGCTCTATGTCTCGCAGTCTGCACCGGGCCCCGCGAGCTGAGGTGTCAGCCCAGCCATTTTGCACTAGGAAATCGGGTCTGAAGTGCCGACTGTGAGGCCTCTGCATGCGGAACCCTAGGAGCAAGTGAAATTAGACCAAGCACAAAGGAAAAAAAGGTTAGACTTTATTTTATTGCCTAGATTCTATTTTTATCTCCCAGGAATTTTTAATGGGCTTTGCCGGTGACAAACCCCTCCTCTGCCTTTTGTCCCGTTCCTCATTTTGGGGGGCTGAGGGTGCAGACCCTTTTTCTGTAACTGCCTCTAGCTGAGTTGGGAGTCCTCATACCTGGTGGGAGGGGCAGAACTTCTCCCCAGCAGCCTCCAGGTGAGGTTGATTGCCCCCAGGCCTCCTCCCTCACTGCTCGTCTGCCTGAGCACCAGCATTTGAAGTTCAATAGATTCTAATGACCTTTAAGGGACCAGGAAAGAGATGCGCAGAGACGCTGGGTGGGCCGGTTTTACCCTGACCCCCATTTGTTTGGCCACATTTGGCTGACTGTTTCTGCCAGCCAAGATCCTCTGATGAGTAGTCTGCGCTTTCTTCAGTGAGGCCACTGAATTAATGTACAAAGAGCACCAGGTGTCAGATCCCTGCCTGCTCAACTCCCAGACAGTCCAGGGCCGGTGGTGATCCAGGACCATGACGGCCACTGAGTCAACGGACTTTTGAAGTAGCTAGGAGTCCAGCCGGTCTCATTGGCCGCCATCACCGCGGTGTCTGTTGGCTTTTCTATGGTGACAGCGTTATATACGGTTCCCCCGTCAAGCTTATTACCTTCCCTCTGGGTGCAGAAATTCCTGCAACCTGTAGTCTGCTCTTTTGGGGCACACTCTTGTTGTTTTCTGGAAGAGAAGCTCCAGGTCAAAGAGATGGTCACACGAGTCGTCATGGGGGCCTGTTGCCCCATGTTGTCTCTCTGGAGATTGGAGCTTGAGGGCCTCCTCACTCGAGGTCAGTGTGTCCACGGAGCGAGCCCTGCAACTTCAGGGCAAGGTGGGTGGTTAGGATCACCAAGTGGGGTTCTTTTCCCTTAGAGGGAGCTGGCCTTGTGGGCTGCTGATTTCCAGGTTTTTAGATACCCCCAGTATCCTGGCGGTATGGGGCGGCGGGCCTAGCCCTTGGTTACCGTAATTTCTCCTACCTGGAGGTCATACTTGAGTTGTTCCATTTCAAATGGTCCCAGTTTTTGCACTAATACTCCAAGGACGATTCACCTTCTACCGGGAATGTAAAGGTCAAAGGGTTTAGCTAAATTAGGGAGGTCCAGGGCAAGGACCTGAATTAACTGCTCTTTCAATTCTTGAAAGGCTGCTTCTGGATTCTATTCAAAAGGATCATCATCTTTTCCTTTCGGTGTTTCATATAGGGGCCCAGCTATTAAGACTGTAGTTAGGGATCCAGATGCAGCAAACCCCAGCCTCCCCAGGAACCCCTAAGCTGTCTTCTAGTTTTAGGAGAGGTAAGGCTGCAAATGTCTTCTTCCCTTTCCTGGGATGGGCTTCTCCGACCTTCTGTGAGAATGAAGCCCAGGCAGGTGACCTGAGTCTGTGATATTTGAGCCTTTTTCTTGGACACCTTCTACCTTTTATTGGCTAGGTAGTTCAGAGGCCTCCTTAGTAGGGCTGGCGATCAGGATGTGCTCTGCATATTGAAGGAGGGTTCCCTTCTCCAGAGGTAGAGCTTTTAGGTCTTTAGCTGAAGTTTCCCCAAAGATGGTGGGGGAATTTTTGAACCCTTGGGGCAGGACGGCCCAGCAGTATTGTTTTTGTTGTATGTTAAGTCCTGCCACTCAAAAGCCAAAATTTGTTGGGACTCTGGGACTAATGGAATACAGAAGAAGGCATCTTTTAAGTCTAATACAGAATACTAGGTCCTGGTGGATGGTAGAATGACCAGCAGGGTGTAGGAATTAGGAACTACTGGATGTATATCCTCAGTGGCTTCACTGACTGTCCTGACGTCCTTTACCAGGTCCCCAGCAGCCCACGGGGCTCTCGTGGGCAGGCCCCTCCCAGGATACGGAGCTCACCTGGGCAGGCACCCCAGCAGTGCTGGGCACACAGGAACCATGCACATAGCCCTCATTGCAGAGCACCCCCAGCTCACCTGTTGGTCAGAGTTGACCCAGAGCACGTCAGAGCAGGACTTGAACTAACAAACAGTAGCTCCGACAGGTCTGTGACCCTGATCTACACTCTGTGTGGCCTCCCTCCACCTGGTCTTCCAGAGGCTTCCACTGCAGCCGGGACGCCAGGCCTCTGTCTGCACCCACCACCCCTCCTCTCCCTGACTCCTGGGTTCTTCTCCTTAGGAGAGGGTCTTCTTGAAGTTGTCTCCCACTCATGGACCAGATAAAATGATTAGAAAACAAGCCAGAGCTGCAGCCCCTTGTCTATCCTGACTCTCGGGACCCTACACCTGTTCCTTGGACCTGGCCAGTGCAGCAAGGCCCATTTTCTGCAACTATGAGCCCCTGATGGGCGAGGATTGGCTGGCCTGGGCAGCCTAACCCGGCCGGTGAACCCTCCCCAGGTGTGCCTGGGTTGAGGTCAATATAAACACCCTTCCAGGCAGCAAGATCCCTTGCAGCTGTGCCTGACGCCACATTCTCTGCCCCGTCAGCAGTCTCGGGGCTGGGCTGGTGGGACGGAGTGAGGGGCCATGGCTTTGTGGGTGGCCCGGTGTGAGTGGGGCTCTGCTGGACTTTCTGCAGGAGTTGCCAAGCTGCCACCTGCTAAAAGGAGGATGTGTCACCAATACCTGCCGTTGGAATTTCTCCCCGGGCAGAGGTGAGGAAGGAAAAAAGCAGTGGGGGCCGGAACAGGAGGAGTAACTCAGGAAGGGAAATGGAAAGTTTCCAGAAGAGCGCCCGGGGCCATGACCATCCTGGCTGCCCTTTAGGCACCATCTCGAGCCTGCGTGCTGTCGGTGGTGTGACTCCAAGCCCTTTCTTCTAGGCTTTAAAGTCTTTGTACATATTCAGGTGTTTTACCTGGGAAGGGTGGAAAAAGTTCAGCAGCAGCTGGCCTGGGGCTCAGCTCACGTTTACTCAGAGACGCCGCCTCACGGTCCCCCAGCTTTGCAATGAGGACGCTCCTTGCGGGGGGTGGGGGGCTGCTGGCTGCATGGGAGACGATTCCCCACCTCTGACCAACTTCAGAATTGTTTACCACTGGAGCAAGTGCCCTGATAGGGTTTTCGTCTGTATAACTGGTAGGTTCTGTTTTTTATTTCTTTTTTTTTGGTTCAAGGTAGGTTTTATTCCTTTTTTTTAAAATTTCTAGATATAAGCATGGAAATAATTCATTCATATAAATAGGTCTATGGGAAGGGAAGACATTTTATTCTTTTTAATTTTATTTATTTTTTTAATTTTTGAATTTTATTTTATTCTTTTATGTAGCAGGTTCTTATTTGTTATCTATTTTATACATGTTAGTGTATATATGTCAATCCCAGTCTCCCAGTTCATCCCACCCGCCCCCCACCACTTTCCCCCTTTGGTGTCCATACATTTGTTCTCTACATCTGTGTCTCTATTTCTGCCCTGCAAACTGGTTCATCTGTACCATATTTCTAGGTTCCACATATATGCGTTAGTGTACAATATATTTTTTTCTCTTTCTGACTTAGTTCACTCTGTATGACAGTCTCTAAATCCATCCACATCTCTACAAATGACCCAATTTCATTCCTTTTTATGGCTGAGTAATATTCCATTGTATATATGTACCACATCTTCTTTATCCATTCATCTGTCGATGGGCATTTAGGTTGCTTCCATGACCTGACTGTTGTAAATAGTGCTGCAGTGAACATTGGGGTGCGTGTGTCTTTTTGAATTATGGTTTAATCTGGGTATATTCCCAGTAGTGGGATTGCTAGATCATATGGTAATTCTATTTTCAGTTTTTTTTTTTTAAATTTATTTATTTATTTATTATTTATTTATTTATTTATTTATTTATTTATTTATTTATGGCTGTGTTGGGACTTCGTTTCTGTGCAAGGGCTTTCTCTAGTTAGGGCAAGCAGGGGCCACTCTTCATCGCGGTGCGTGGGCCTCTCACTGTCGCGGTGTCTCTTGTTGTAGAGCACAGGCTCCAGACGCGCAGGCTCGGTAGTTGTGGCTCACGGGCCTGGTCGCTCTGCGGCATGTGGGATCTTCCCAGACCAGGGCTCGAACCCATGTCCCCTGCATTGGCAGGCAGATTCTCAACCACTGCACCACCAGGGAAGCCCTATTTTTAGTTTTTTAAGGAACCTCCATACTGTTCTCCATAGTGACTTGATACTGTCATACAAATTGAATGTATCAATTTACATTCCCACCAACAGTGCAAGAGAGTTCCCTTTTCTCTACACCCTACAGCATTTGTTGTTTGTAGATTTTCTGATGATACCCATTCTAACTGGTGTGAGGTGATACCTCATTGTAGTTTTGATTTTCATTTCTCTAATAATTAGTGATGTTGAGCAGCTTTTCATATGCTTCTTGGCCATCTGTATGTCTTTTTTGGAGAAATGTCTATTTAGGTCTTCTGCCCATTTTTGGATTGGGTTGTTTGTTTTCTTAATATTGAGCTGCATGAGCTGTTTATATATTTTGAAGATTAATCCTTTGTCCGTTGATTCATTTGCAAATATTTTCTCCCATTCTGAGGGTTGTCTTTTCGTCTTGTTTGTAGTTTCCTTTGCTTTGCAAAAGCTTTTAAGTTTCATTAGGTCCCATTTGTTTATTTCATTCCGTTACTCTAGGAGGTGGATCAAAAAAGACCTTGCTGTGATTTATGTCAAAGAGTATTCTTCCTATGTTTTCCTCTAAGAGTTTTATAGTGTCCAGTCTTACATTTAGGTCTCTAAACCCTTTTGAGTTTATTTTTGTGTATGGTGTTACAGAGTGTTCTAATTTCATTCTTTTAAATGTAGCTGTCCAGTTTTCTCAACACCACTTATTGAAGAGACTGTCTTTTCTCCATTGTATATCCTTGCCTCCTTTGTCATAGATTAGTTGACCTAGGTGCGTGGGTTTATCTCTGGGCTTTCTATCCTGTTCCATTGATGTATATTTCTGTTTATTTGCCAGTACCATATTGTGTTTATTACTGTAGCTCGGTAGTATAGTCTTAAGTCAGGGAGTCTGATTCCTCCAGCTCCGTTTCTTTCCCTCAAGACTGCTTTGGCTATTCTGGGTCTTTTGTGTCTCCATACAAATTTTGAGCTTTTTTTGTTCTAGTTCTTAAAAAAATGCCACTGGTAATTTGATAGGTATTGCATTGAATCTGTAGATTGCTTTGGGTAGTATAATCATTTTCACAATATTGGTTCCTCTAATCCAAGAACATGGTATATCTCTCCATCTGTTTATATTATGTTTGATTTCTTTGATCAGTATCTTATAGTTTTCTGAGTACAGGTCTTTTACCACCTTAGGTAGGTTTATTCCTTAGGTATTTTATTCTTTTTGTTGCAATGGTGAATGGGATTGTTTCCTTAATTTCTCTTTCTGATCTTTCATTGTTAGTGTATAGGAATGCAAGAGATTTCTTTGCATTAATTTTGTATCCTGCTACTTTACCAAATTCATTGATTAGCTCTAGTAGTTTTCTGGTGGCATCTTTAGGATTCTCTATGTATAGTATCATGTCATCTGCAAACAGTGACAGTTTTACTTCTTCTTTTCTAATCTGTATTCCTTTTACTTCTTTTTCTTCTCTGATTGCTGTGGCTAGGACTTCTGAAACTATGTTGAATAATAGTGGCGAGAGTGGACATCCTTGTCTTGTTCCTGATCTTAGAGGAAATGCTTTCAGTTTTTCACCATTGAGAATGATGTTTGCTGTGGGTTTGTCATATATGGCCTTTATTATGTTGAGGTAGGTTTCCTCTATGCCCACTTTCTTTATCATAACTGGGTGTTTAATTTTGTTAAAAGCTGTTCCTGCATCTATTGAGATGATCATACGGTTTTTAGTCTACAATTTGTTAATATGGTGTATCACATTGTTTGAGTTGTATATATTGAAGAATCCTTTCATCCCTGGGATAAACCCCTCTTGATCATGGTGTATGATCCTTTTAATATGTTGTTGGATTATGTTTGCTAGTATTTTGTTGAGGATTTTTATATCTCTATTCATCAGTGATATTGGTCTGTAATTTTCTTTCTTTATAGTATCTTTGTCTGGTTTTGGTATCAGGGTGATGGTGGCCTCATAGAATGCGTTTGGGAGTGTTCCTTCCCCTGCAGTTTTTTGGAAGAGTTTTAGAAAGGTGGGTGTTAGCTCTTCTCTAAATGTTTGATAGAATTCACCTGTGAAGCCATCTGGTTCTGGACTTTTGTTTGTTGGAAGATTTTCAATGACATTTTCAGTTTCTTGTGATTGGTCTGTTCATATTTTCTATTTCTTCCTGGCTCAGTCTTGGAAGGTTATACCTTTCTATGAATTTGTCCATTTCTTCCAGGTTGTCCATTTTATTGGCATACAGCTGCTTATAGTAGTCTCTTAGGATGCTTTGTATTTCTGTGGTGTTTGTTGCAGCTTTCCTTTTTCATTTCTAATTTTATTGATTTGAGTCCTCTCCCTCTTTTTCTTGATGAGTCTGGCTGAAGGTTTATGATTTTTGTTTATCTTCTCAAAGAACCAGCTTTTAGTTTTATTGATATTTACTATTGTTTTCTTTGTTTCTGTTTCATTTATTTCTGCTCTGACCTGTATGATTTCTTTCCTTCTACTAACTTTGGGTTTTGTTCTTCTTTCTCTAGTTCCTTTAGGTGTAACTTTAGATTGTTTATTTGAGATTTTTCTTGTTTCTTGATGTAGGCTTGTATTGCTATAAATTTCCGTCTTAGAACTGCTTTTGCTGCATCTCATAAGTTTTGGATCATCATGTTTTTGTTGTCATTTGTCTCTAGGTATTTTTTGATTTCCTCTTTGATTTCTTCAGTGATCTCTTGGTTATTTGTAACGTCTTGTTTAGCCTCCATGTGTTTGTGTGTTTTACGTTTTTTTCCCTGTAATTGATTTCTAATCTCATAGTGTTGTGTTCGGAACAGATGCTTGATATGATTTCAATTTTCTTAAATTTACTGAGGCTTGATTTGTGACCCAAGATGTGATCTATCCTGGGGAATTTCCATGTGTACTTGAGAAGAAAGTGTAATCTGCTGTTTTGGGATGGCATGTCCTATAAATATCAATTAAATCTATCTGGTCTATTGTGTCATTTAAAGCTTGTGGTTTGTTTTTAATTTTCTGTCTCAATGATCTCCACTGGTGTAAGTGAGTCCCCCACTATTATTGTGTTACTCTCGATTTCCTCTTTTATAGCTGTTAGCAGTTGCCTTATGTATTGAGGTGCTCCTATGTTGGGTGCATATATATTTGTAATTGTTATATCTTCTTGGATTGATCCCTTGGTCATTATGTAGTGTCCTTCCTTGTCTCTTGTAACATTCTTTATTTTAAAGTCTATTTTTTCTGATATGAGTGTTGCTATCCCAGCTTTCTTTTGATTTCCATTTGCATGGAATATCTTTTTCCATCCCCTCACTATCAGTCTGTATGTGTCCCTACGTCTGAAGTTGGTCTCTTGTAGACAGCATATATATATGGGTCTTGTTTTTGTATCCATTCAGCAAGCCTGTGTCTTTTGGTTGGAGCATTTAATCCATTCACGTTTAAGGTAATTATCCATATGTATGTTCCTATTACCATTTTCTTAATTGTTATGGGTTTCTTTTTGTAGGTCCTTTTCTTCTCTTGTGTTTCCCACTTAGAGAAGTTCCTTTAGCATTTGTTGTAGAGCTGGTTTGGTGGTGCTGAATTTTCTTAGCTTTTGCTTGTCTGTAAAATTTTGATTTCTCCATCGAATCTGAATGAGATCCTTGCTGGGTAGAGTACTCTTGGTTGTAGGTTCTTCCCTTTCATCACTTTAAATATATCATGCCACTCCCTTCTGGCTTGTAGAGTTTCTGCTGAGAAATCAGCTGTTAACCTTATGGGAGCTCCCTTGTATGTTATTTGTCATTTTTCCCTTGTTGCTTTCAGTAATTTTTCTTTGTCTTTAATTTTTGTCAATTTGATTACTATGTGTCTCGACATGTTTCTCCTTGGGTTTCTCCTGCCTGGGACTCTCTGTGCTTCCTGGACTTGGGTGGCTGTTTCCTTTCCCATGTTAGGTAAGTTTCCGACTATAATCGCTTCAAATATTTTTTCGGGTCCTTTCTCTCTCTCTTATCCTTCTGGGACCCCTATAATGCGAATGCTGTTGCGTTTAATGTTGTCCCAGAGGTCTCTTAGGCTGTCTTCATTTCTTTTCATTCTTTTTTCTTTATTCTGTTCTGCAGCAGTGAATTCCACCGTTCTGTCTTCCAGATCACTTATCCATTCTTCTGCCTCAGTTATTCTGCTATTGATTCCTTCTAGTGTATTTTTCATTTCAGTTATTGTATTGTTCATCTCTGTTTTTTTGTTCTTTAATTCTTCTAGGTGTTTGTTCTTTAATTCTTCTAGGTATTTGTTAAACATTTCTTGCATCTTCTTGATGTTTGCCTGCATTCTTTTTCCAAAGTCCTGGATCATCTTCACTATCATTATTCTGAATTCTTTTTCTGGAAGGTTGCCTATCTCCACCTCATTTAGTTGTTTTTCTGGGGTTTTATCTTGTTCCTTCATCTGGTACAAAGTCCTCTGCCTTTTCATTTTGTCTGTCTTTCTGTGAATGTGGTTTTTCTTCCACAGGCTGCAGAATTGTAGTTCTTCTTGCTTCTGCTGTCTGCCCTCTGGTGGATGAGGCTATCTAAGAGGCTTGTGCAGGCTTCCTGATGGGAGGGACTGGTGGTGGGTAGAGCTGGGTGTTGCTCTGGTGGGCAGAGCTCAATACGATTTATTCTGCTTGTCTGCTGGTGCGTGGGGCTGGGTTCCTTCCCTGTTGGTTGTTTGGCCTGAGGTGACCCAGCACTGAAGCCTACCTGGCTCTTTGGTGGGGCTAATGGAAGACACTGGGAGGGCTCACTCCAAGGGGTACTTCCCAGAATTTCTGCTGCCAGTGTCCTTGTCCCCACAGTGAGCCACAGCCACCCCCCGCCTCTCCAGGAGACCCTGTAACACTAGCAGGTAGGTCTGGTTCAGTCTCCTATGGGGTCACTGCTCCTTCCCCTGGGTCCTGATGTGCACACTACTTTGTGTATGCCCTCCAAGAGTGGAGTCTCTGTTTCCCCCAGTCCTGTCAAAGTCCTGCAATCAAATCCTGCTAGCTTTCTAAGTCTGATTCTCTAGGAATTCCTCCTCCTGTTGCCGGAACCCCAGGTTGGGAAGCCTGACGTAGGGCTCAGAACCTTCACTCCAGTGGGTGGACTTCTGTGGTGTAGTTGTTCTCCAGTTTGGGAGTCACCCACCCAACAATTATGGGATTTGATTTGATTGTGATTGAGTCCCTCCTACTGTCTCATTGTGGCTTCTCCTTTAACTTTGGATGTGGGGTATTTTTTTGGTGAGTTCCAGTGTCTTCCTTTCGATGATTGTTCAGCAGTTAGTTGTGATTCCAGTGCTCTCACAAGAGAGAGTGAGTGCACGTCCTTCTATTCCGCCATCTTGAACCAATCTCCACTGGTGAGTTCTTAATTAGCAGTGTGAATGATAATGTGAAAGGTCCTGAATCAGGATTGAAATACTTACCCCCCACATGTACAGGTGTAAGATCCTGGGGAGGCCACGTGCAGACAGCACCCTTAGGGCTTCCGACTTGACCCCTCAACACTCTGGTGTCCAGCCACTGCTTTAGGATTTCTGGGGGTCCAATGCTGACTTTAAGGGTTCCATAATCCAGCCTCTGTCTGCCTTTAGTGAGACCCACATTTCCAGGATCCTACAGAGCAGGGTCTGTGTGACTGTTCTGTGGCTTCTCTAACAAATGACCACAAGCTGAGTGGTTTAAAACAACAGGAATTCATCCTCCCCCAGTCCTGGAGATCAGACATCTGAAATCAAGGTGTTGTAGGACTGAAGTCCCTCCAGAGGCTCCAGGATAGGGTTCTTCCTGCCTTGTCCAGATTCTGGGGGCTCCATGCATCCCCAGGCTTTTGGCTGTATCCCTCCCATCTCTGCCTCTGTCTTCACGTGGCTTCTCCTGTGTCTGGGTCGCTCCTCTTTTGCCTCTTGCAAGGACGCTGTCATTGGATTGGGGGCCACCCTAACCGAAAATGACCTCACCTCGAGATCCTTAACTACATATATGAAGACCCTTTTCCCAGATATGGTCCTGTTCACGTGTTCTGGGGGGACACATCTTTTGGGGTCACCATTCAACCCATTATCTGTGTATAAAATAATCCTCATTTTAGGAGATTACCAAGATCTCAAACAGATTGGCACAGACAACAGCCATGTGGGTGGGGGTCTGGTGATGATGAGGACTCTAGAATCACCTGGAAAGGATCAAGGCCTGGCTTCATCAGAAAGTGAGCTCTTCCACCATGGTGCCCGTGGAAACAGCCACTCCACTCTGTCCGTGGAAAGGGACACGGTGCCAAGTCCAGAAGTGGTTACGTTGCAAAGCTGGCTCTTCTGGGGTTTCCTCATCAATAGCATCATGTAACCAATAACTACGGGCTTGGAGGAATCGCTTTCTGGTACGTGATGACAGCACTGTCACTTTAGGTGCAGCAAGCCTAGAATAGGAATGTTTGAAGGAGAAGAGTTTGAGAGATTGCAAAGCTTCGTTGTCAAGGAAACTGAGCAGGTTTTTCAAGGTTGTCAAAGAAACTTCTCTCTTAAACAGAAGGCAGGGCTGGGAGAGCTGAACTCCAGGGATCTTTTAAAGGGGCTGCTCTGAAGCACCATCACCTAAGTGGAGGTCTCAGCATGAGCTGGGGTTTGCGAAAAGTGTGATGAGATTAAGCCTGACTTTATGTGACAGCTGGGGAGGGGTTTGCAAAGCACCTTGGCTTTTAGAGCAAAGGTTTGTTGCTGGAACAAAGTGTCTCCCAAAAATGGGCCAAAGCTGAAGATGTCTCTGTCCCCCTTCTTGTGAAAGTCCAGGGAAGGTGGGTGTCGGGGCCCAGGCTCTGTTCCCCTTGTTTCTCCTCCCTGCTTCCAGGTGAGGGCTCTAACCAGCAGGAGGGGTTGACCACGGTGGGGGCATCATTCCCTCTGTCCTAGGCTGCAGGCTGGCCAAGACCCTCACCACCTCCTCCCCTTCCCCTTGGTAACACAAGCCACTGTGTCCCAGCTGCAAGGGGTGGGAAGGCTGTGGGGTGCAGGGTAGCCATAAACAGGAAAAAGGGAAATGGGTTCTGATGGGCAGCTGGGCGGCTCTCCCGTGAGGGTCACCCGGACGCTAGTGCACAGACTCTGGGTCCTGTGAAGCTTTGATGCTTTGTGGTTCTGGAAATCCTATAGGAGACGCTCCACAGCACGTGCTGTCAGTGGAGGTGGTGAAGCCAAAGATCCACAGTCCAGACTAAAGGTGCCAATGTATATACAGGACAAAACTATCTCGTGTGAATGTAGTTAAGACACATTTAACATGAATGCAGTCGTGTTAATGCCTAACATCTTCTATCTTGTGCCTCCCCTCCGGGACCCCCTCCTGAGTTCCTGAGGCTCCTGTAACTCATGTACAGGGGAATGGAGAGTGAGCTCTGTCCAGTCTGAGCCCTGAGTTATCCTGTGTGTGAGTCTATTTGGGGCTGCCGTAACTAATACCACAGACAGGACAGCTTAAACAACAGACATCTCCCAGTCCTGGATGCTGTCTGAGATCAAGGTGTTTCTTCTCAGGCTTCTCTCCTTGGCATGTAGACAGCCATCTTCTCCCCATGTCCTCACATGGTCTCCCCCATGCCTATCTGTGTCCTAATCTCTTCTTGTAGGACATCAGTTCTATTGGATTAGGATCCACCCTAGTGACCACATTTTTACCTTGATCACCTCTTTAAAAACCCCATCTCCAAATACAGCCACATCCTGGGGTCCTGGGGGTTAGGGATTCAACATGTGAATTTGTGGGGGACATGGCTGAGCCCACAACATCCTGCTTAGGGACCAATATGTGCCTCAGTCCCTGCTTCCCTCAAGTCCCATGGGGATCATGCGATGGCTCAGGGAGAGTCTGGGCAGAGTTTGTGTCCCAGCTGGGGCACCCTTCTCTGCTCTCTTTGATCAGGCTGTGGCAGTGCATTGCTAGCCCCGTCCTGAGGTGAGCAGTTCTGGGGTTTTGTGCCGTGTCACCTGGCCTGCTGAGATGCTCATTGTCAGGGGACCCAGGAGCCAGCCGCCTAGTGGGGATGCCAGGGACTCTCAGGGCCATGATGGACGCCTCTCCCACCAGACACCCCAGCAAAAGTGGGGAAACTTTGTGGGGGTGTACAGGTGGGAGAGAGTCGAAGTCTCATTTATGCTTCAGAAAGGCCACTCTTTGGGGTGGGATGTGAGATGCACTTTGGGGGCAGCGAGCTTTGTCAGGGCCTAATGGAGGGATCGGGCTTGGGCCAGGGCTGTGGGTGTAGAGGTGAATTAGTGTGGGGACTGGCCACAGACTCTGGAGGAGGAGCTGACAGTCACTGGGGCACAAGGAGAGTGAGAGGCTGGGAGGCCCCAGTGTTACTGAACCAAACTTGGGTCCGCTTGCCCAAGTGCAGTAGAGCCAATCTACTGACACTGGTTGTGGTGAAGGAAAGTAGAGCTTTAATTGTAAAAGTGCTGATACATGGAGGACAGGTGGCTTGTGCTCTAAAACCCCGAACTCCCTGAGGGATTTCAGCAAAGCATTTTAAAGGCCACTTTAAGGAGGGAGGTCACAGGGTATGTGATCAGCTGGTGCACAACCCTCTGGCTGATGGTGAGGTAACAGGGCAGTTAACATTGTAAATTCTTAGGCACCAGAAGCTCTGGGGCTACCTGTTCATGATCATCAAGTAGTTAATTTCTTCCACTTGGTGGTAGTTTTAACATCTGTAAAACAACTCAGGAAGCGTACATCAGATACTGTTATCCAGGTACTTCAGAGAAGAGCTACAGCAGAGGATATGGGGGAGGGGTCTGTCCTGGGAAGGCTCCATAGGGTCCTGTTCAGTTACACCTGGTGCCTGGGCTTGGCAGCCTGGGAAGGTGGGGCTGCTCCTGGCTGTGGGGAGCTGCAGGATCACAGTCCTCTGAGGGGGCCTGTTAACCCCCAAGGTGAGATGGGGATGCAGTGGCTGGACAGAGGCGTCTGACCTGGGAGAGGGGTCCAGACTGGAAATGTCACTGGAATCATCGCACGGAGGGAGAGGAAAGGCCAATGGGGGCAGGTAGGTCACAGCAGACTACGTGCAGGTGACGGCTGTCCTGATGGAAACACCTCAGAGCCAGAAAGCAGTGGCCGTCAGGGACTCAGCTTCATTCTCTTGTTCCTTTGTAAAACCACTGTGTCAGAGTTTGAGTCACTGCCAGGAGACTTCTGAGACCAGTGCTGCCATGGCTTCATCAAAGGGTCCAGGTGGAACACAGAACCACTGCAGGCCCCGCTCATGTCCCCACAGGGAATGAATCCCATCAGGGCACCAGGCCTCACAGACTTCAGAGAACCTCTGTCCTCAGGACTGGTCTTCCTCCTTCCTCTCACCTGCTGGTCAGAGGCCCAGGAACCCCCAATCTGGCTCCACCCCCAGGGCCTGGATTCTGGGACAGCTTAGGGGTAAGCAAGACCCTTATGCTCCGTTATCTGCCTAGGGGTGAGGATGTCTTAAAAGCTACAATTGACTGATTATGAAGGACTAAGTGTTTCCAGCAGGTATGGGTGGAAAGATGGGGTGTGAAGTTCCTATGTCTGCAGGGTCTTCCCAGCGTGAAGATCTGTGCGTTTCCCCCGGCCAGTCAGCATCCTCCCAGGAAGCCCAGATCCAGGATTATGAGGGCAGAGGCTCTCCCCTTGCTTATCTGTAACTTCCCACTCCCACACCAAGGAGGCTGGCTCCCACCATCTGCCATTTATCTATGCATTGCTCCTTTCCAGGTTACATGTGCAGAGGTTTCAGAATTGTTAGCTACTACACCCTGGAAAGAACTTCATAAAATAAAGCCCACTGTTTATGTATGGTCAACTTTACCTTTAGTCTACAGATTCTGTTCATTTCCAAAGGTTACTTAGGTCAGCACCTTTTGCCCTATCCCCTACCCCTACTGTGGGTTTTTCCACACATTTTCTTTTTTGGGGGAGGGGTTGCATTGGGTCTTCGTTGCTGTGCACAGGCTTTCTCTAGTTGCGGCGAGTGGGGGCTACTCTTCGTTGTGGTGCGTGGGCTTCTCATTGTGGTGCCTTCTCTTGTTGCAGAGCACAGGCTCTAGGCTCGCAGGCTTCAGTAGTTGTGGTGCGCGGGCTCAGTAGTTATGGCGCACGGGCTTAGTCGTTCTGCAGCATGTGGGATCTTCCTGGACCAGGGCTCGCACCGTGTCCCCTGCACTGGCAGCTGGATTCTTAACCACTGAGCCACCAGAGAAGCCCCTTCCATACATTTCTAATGCAGTTACATTCTGGCACATTATGTATTCCATCCTGCGACACTCCTACATTCTAAATAACTAAATTTGAATAGATTATGATTGACCCCTTGGGCTATATAAATCTGTGGGCTTAGACAAATGCATAGCGACAGGTATCCATCCTAGAGTATCACATGGAATACTTCAAACCCCCCACCCCAGGATCTGCTTATCATCTATGTAGCTTTGCTTTTCCTAGAATGTCATAAATGGGGTCATACTGGGTGCAGCCTCCTCAGACTGGGTTCTTTTACTTAGCAGTATATACTGAAGATTTATCCATGTCTTTCCATAGGTTGCTGGTGCATTCCTTTCTACTGCTGAGTAGTATTCCATTGCACATGTATGGGAGGAAAAACAATTTTCCCTCTACTTTTCTAGGTTCTTGGTTGAGAGCCCCCGCCGCCCCCCAATAATAAAAGACAGATAACCAGGAGAAAAACAGAAGTTTAATAACATGTATACCCCCTGTATACAAGGGAGATACCAAGGAAAACTGACTCACTCCCTGAAATGACCAAAGCCATCACCTTAAATACCATCTTCAGCTAAAAACAGAAGAAAGATGTTGGGGAAGGGGGAAGCCAGTTATGGCAGGTTATCATGCAAAGCACAGTAAACAAACGTATGATTGTTTGCACATTTAAGTCAGGACTTCTTCACTGATAACAGTTACTTGAGATTTCATTATCCTTCTTTCTGGTGCAAGGAGGGACATACCCTTATAAATGGAGACTTCTCTATTGCAACTGTCCTTCACAAAAGGGAAATCTCTACTCAGTTTTCTGAGATTCCTTTTTTTTGTTAAAGCAGACGGAAATAATCCTTATGCCAGAGAAGCATATTTTGGAGTGGCATATTCTACTTACCTTGACATGGATGTACCCCAGTTTGCTTATGCATTCATCTATTGAAGGCCATTCTGATTTCCTCAGGTTTTTAGCCATTTATGAGTAGAGCTGCTGTGCATAAGTGCATCTTTGTTTGCATTTGGACATAGATTTTCAAAGCAGTTGCTTAAATACTGAAAGCACGATTGTTGGATCCCCAGGTGAGACTTGTTTAGCTTTGGAAAGAAGTGACAAACTGTCTTACAAAGTGGCTGTACATGCATCCCACCAGTAAGCAGGGAGAGTTCCTGTTGGTTCTCACCCTCTGGCAATTGGTATTGTCATTATTTTGAGTTTGGCAGTCCTGATTTTGGAGAGGGAGCAGTGAGTAGTGGTGAGATCTTAATTCCCTGCCCAGGAATTGAACCTGGGTAGCCTGGATGAAAACTAGGAATGCTAGCCACCACACCCCCTGGCTCTTGCCCCCCAGTGAAAAATGCATTTTTTACAGAGGCAAAACTGTAAAAACAGGTACAAAGTTTATTATTAGAGACATAGCACAAGAACAAATGGGAGAGCACACAGAGAAACAGTTTGTTTAGTTAAGACAGAAGCAAGGCAGAGATGCACACCCGGAGAGGAAGGGTGTGGGCATCCCCCCAATGAGAAGGAGCGCAGTAAAGAGGCGGTTAAGTCACTTATATAGGGCAGTTCTACCGGGTCTCTGTTTACCTCTGGCCAATTATCTGGTTTCTTTTTCCACACCTGCCCTGCCCTAGGACCCTCCCCAACATGCGTGTGCAACTTTTTTCGAAGATGGATTACAGCCCAGAGACCTATGGGACGGCCTTAGCATCACCTATTTTGGGGTGGTGCCCATTCCTTTTTGACCCCCAAGGAGGCTTTCTACACATGTGCAATGTCTCCCTTGCCCCAAGGATGGGAAACGGATGACCTCTTGATCTTTTAACAGGGTTTAGTCCCACTCTGTCCTTGCCATAAAAATGTCCAATGTCCAGTTACTTACCCTTTTTCTGTTGCTGGTTTTTATATCGAGGTGCAGGTCTCGAAATATAGACAGGAGTCCAGTCATAAACATGTAGTCCTGGAGCCCGTTTTTCTCTTGCTTCAGGAAATGTAAACAGGGGGCTGGTAATGAATGTCTGGGCTGAAGCCCATCTTCTTCTCACCCCAGGAAGTGTGAACAGGAGGCCAGTTGTAAATGTCTATCCTGGAGCCCATCTATCTCCTGCTTCAGTCCTAATAGGTGTGCTGTGGTATCTCATGATTTTAAGTTGTAATTCCCTAACGGTGTATGATGTTGACCATGTTTTTTTTATGACTTTTACTATCTGTATATCTTTTTTGGCTGGGTGTCTGTTCAGACCCTAACCCATTTTTTATTGGGTTGTTTTAGAGGTCTTTGTCTATTTTGAGTCCAAATCCTTTATCAGATACAACTTTTGCAAATATTTTTCTCCAAGTTTGTGGCTTGTCTCTTGATTTTCTGAATAAGGTCTTTGAGAGTAGAAATTTTTAATTTCATAAAGTCCATAAGATTACCTTTTTCTTTTGTGCATTGACATTTGTGTTGTGTGTTAAAACTCAAAGCTCATGATCTCCAGACCAAACCCAAGGTCATATAGATTTTCTATGTTTATCTCTGTAATTTTCATAGTTTCACATTTTAAATGTCTGTTAATAAATTTGAGTGTTTGGCTTAAGTTTTAAAGTTTGTGTCTACAGTCATTTCATTTCATACAGTTTCCAGTTAATTGTTCCTTAACTATTTTGGAGAAGTCATGGGATACTTGACTGTATTTCAGTTTGAATTTTCACAGTTTAGCGGATGCAGCAGAAGTGCCCTTAAAGGGCGGGGCCTCCCCTGAACTGGGAGGTGGCTTGGTCTGCACGTTCCCATTGGCTGGCAGGGAACGTGAGCCCGCCTCCCTGACCCTAGGCAGGAACGCGCATTCTGCCTGCGGACCTGGCTCCCCGCGCAGCCGACGGGAGACCCGTCTCCTCAGGACCCGCTGGGGCTTTGGCTTCTGGAACACGCGGGGCTGAGTCCATGCTGACGGCCAGGCTTCGGGACAACCCGGGGTCGAGTCCACACTAACGGAAGCCGGGTCTCCTCAGGACCCACTGGGGCTTCAGCTTTGGGACATCATGGGGTCCATTTCTCTCTGACAGGAGCCTGGTCTCCCCAGGACCTGCCGGGAGGTGATGCCGCTGAGGGAAAAGGTGAGGAAAAGTAGGGAGAAGGTTCTTGTGTGTGGCTGACCACTGAGGGTGTCTGTTTTCAGAGGACCCAGGAGGGGAAGGGCTTGATGTGGAAAACTGGGTTTTTGGCCACTTTTGTGTGTGGTGTAGACAGAGTGCAGTGTTGTTCTTTGGCATGTGGCGTCTGGTTTTCCCAGGACCATTTATTGAGGGGACCGTCCTTTCCCTGGTGTATGTTCTTGGCTCCTTTCTTGTGAATTAACTGACCACATACCTGTAGGTTTATTCCTGGACTCTCTGCTGTGTTCCTCTGGTCTGTGTACCTGTTTTTGTGCCAATTCCACACTTTTTTGGGACTGTAGCTTCGTAATGAAGTGTGAAGTCAGGGAGCGAGATGCCTCCAGCCCGTTCTCCTTCCTCAGGGTCGCTTTGGCTCTTCTGGGTCCTTTGTGGCTCCACACAAATGTTAAGATTGTTTGTTTTGTTTCTGTGAAATGTCATTGAAATTTTGGTAGTGGTTGCGTGTATGTGTACATTGCTTTGGGTAGCCTGGACGTTTTCACAATATTTTCACCCATGCGCACGGGATACCTTTCCATTGATTTGTGTCTGTTCAGTTTCTTTCATCAATGTCTTAAGTTTTCAGTGTGCAGGTCTTTCAAGTCCTGGGTTAAATTTATTCCTAGTTTTTTGGGGGATGAAATTATAAATGGAATTGTTTTCTTAGTTCTTCTTTCTGATAGTTCATTATTAGTGTATAGAATCACAAATGATCCTGCAGTTTTACTGAATTCATTTTTTTAGTTCTGACAATGTTTTTGGTGGTTTTATGTGAAAACCTAGAATTCAGAAATCCCACTGGTTTCCACTACACCCAGGTCATCCACGGCGCCCAAGACCTAGTGGCTCCTAATATTATCTTCCCACGGTGCCTCTTAATACCATGTGGACAAAGTGACTAGCATCACTTTGGTTGAATTTGGTCTGGGTAAGTCTTGGCCTCTCTAGCAATGTTTGATGTCATCACTGCTTTTCTGGCATGTTACTGACATGGTTGTATTGCAAAGTATTTTCTAGTAAATTTCAAATGTTTAAACTTTAAACAGCAGTACAAAGTTTTCTACATTCACACCAAATACTGCAGTATGTTTTGGCCAAAACAGGGCCAATCTCCCAGGGAACCAGGACATAACCCCAAAATGAAGGATAATTATGGTTTCCTCATTATAATCCTATCCACAGGACCGCTTCAGCTTTCACCAGCTGCCCCAACTTTGTGGAAATACCTTTTTCCATTCTAATCCAGTTTTCTTTTTCTGGAACCATCACT
This sequence comes from Eschrichtius robustus, assembly GCF_028021215.1. Lineage (NCBI taxonomy): Eukaryota > Metazoa > Chordata > Mammalia > Artiodactyla > Eschrichtiidae > Eschrichtius > Eschrichtius robustus. The sequence goes on along the minus strand of NC_090831.1, from coordinate 48,892,977 downwards.
GGGGCTTTCCCTCATTTAAAAAACCTTCATGGATTTTAAGTGTACAAGATGAGTATGATCTGGGTGGATTTTCCTGTATGGCTTCTTTCACTTAGGATGTTTTCAGTGTTTATTCATGTTGTAACATGTATCATTTTTTTCATTGTGATTGAAAACACATACCATTTATCACTTAAGTCATTTTAAGTATACACGTCTATAGCATTAAATACATTCACATTGTTGTAAAAACATCCTCACCATCCATCTCCTGAACTTTTTCCTTTTCCGCAAGTGAAACTGTAACCGTTAAACACTTATTCCCCTCAACCCCTGGCAAACTTATTCTACTTTTTGTCTTTGAATTTGACTTATCTGGATACCTCATACTAGTGGAATCATAGAATGTTTGTCCTTTTGTGTCTGGCTTGTTTCACTTAGCATAATGACTTCAAGGTTCATCCACATTGCAACCTGTGTGAGAATTACCTCAGTTTTAAAGGTTGAATCATATTCCATTGTGTATATACTACACTGTATTTATGCATTCATCTGTTGAAGGACACTTGTGTTGCTTCCACATTTTGGCTATTGTGAATAATGTTGCTATGAATATGGGGTACAGATATCTGTTCCAGTCCTTGCTTTCTAATATTTTGGGTGTATACCCTGGAGCGGAATTGAGGGATCATACGTTAATTCCATGTTTAAGTTTTTGAGGAGTCGCCATACTGTTTTCCACAGCAGGAGCACAATTTTACTTTATTTCTTTATATGACAGAATAATGCAGCTTATGGATCTACCTTATTTTGCTTATCCATTCACCCGTTGGTGGGCATTTTAATTGTTTCTACCTTGGGCTATTGTGAACATTTCTGCTATGAATATTGATGTGTAAGTTTTTATTTGAACACCTGTTATCAGTTCTTTGGGTGTATATCTAGGAGTAGAGTTGTTGAAACATATGATAATTATATTTTTATATTTTTGAGAAAATGCCAAAGTTTTGTACACATAGATTGTACCATTTTACATTTCCATAAGTAAAGTTTAAGGGTTCCAATTTCCCTACACTGTTGCCAACATTTGTTATTTTTATTTATTTTTAATATAACCATTCTAGTGTGTGTGAAGGAGTATCACATTGTGGTTTTAATTTGCATTTGCATCATGACTACTGATGTTTGACATCTTTTCATGTGCTCGTTGACCATTTGTATGCCTTGTCTGGAGAACAGTCTATGCAAGTCCTTTGTGCATTTCAAAAATTGGGTTGCTCTTTTATTGAGTGGTAAAAATTCTTGATATATTCTGGATAAAGACTCTTATAAGATATATAATGTGCCTATATTTTCTTCCATTCTGTGGGCTGTCTTTTTACTTTCTGGATAGCCTCTTTTGATGTACAAAAGTTTGTAATTTTGAGGAACTCCAGATTATCTGTTTTTTTTCTTTCATTGTTTGTGTTTTAGTGTCAGATCTAAGAAACTATTGCTAAATGCAGGGTCATGAATCCCTTGGTTTATTCCAGAGTACCATCATCCCTCGGTATCCTCTGGGCTAGGGTTTAGGTCTGGGGTTTGAGTCAGGTCAGGGTTTAAGGGTCAGGGGTCAGGGTTCTGGGGTTAGGGTGTTAGGGTTAGAGGTTAGGGTTCTCTAGGGTTAGGGTTAGGTTTAAGCATAACTGGCCCCCATTACTCTTCCTTTCTCCTCTCTGAGGTCTCCAGGATGGATAGCATTTGCCCAGGGTCACATATGAGTCAGGGAGTTGAGCTGGACCACTGTATTTCTACCCCCCAGTCCTGGGCTCTGAGAGAAGAATGAAATGTCTGTACTGTCTCTGACTGTTTCAAATTGAATTCGATGTCAGTCATGGGTTGTGGAGGGTGTCAGGAGTCATGCATGGTTGCTTCCTGCCCTCCCATCTGGGAAAGGTGGTGCTGGCCCTACTCTGCCTGAGCAGCCTCAGTTCCAGCAGAATGCCCAGAGAGGAGGGCACTCAGTGGACATGTGTGGATTAATGCAGGACTGGGTGTAGCAACGTGCCAGCCCCCTGCCTACTTGAGGGCTGGTGGGGCCCTCCTGGGACTGCAGGCATCCTTTGTCCCATCTGAGTGGGTATCAATAGACAATCAAGTCTCAGGCAGGACAGTCCTTGACCTCTGACCATTCAGGGAGGCATCTGTGGTCCTCTAGCTCAGTTCAGCCAGGGCCCTGTCAAGACCCCGTGGACAATTAGTGAGCTGACCATGGTGGTGAGCAATGGAACAGCTACCTGGGCAATGTATCCTTTCCTTTGAGGTGTTTCAACTACCAACATCCATGTGGTTGAGAAAAGGGCCTCCCCTTCACAGCCTTCACAGCCTTCACAGCCTCATAGCCTGCCAAGAGAGGTAATAACCCTCTAAATATTTGAGTGTGTCCCTGACACAACAACCATACAGCAGACCGTGGCCCTGCAATCCTTTGTCCTGTTAGTTGTTAGAAATTTTGACATTCATATTCATTAAGAGTCAAAGTTATGGGAGTAACTGGGTCTCCCAATGGGAGGTTCACACTGAGACTGCATTGTCTTGGAGAGCCATAGGCATCCATGTGGCCTCTGGAAAGCCTGCCAATTATGGTTTCCATGACATGGGATAATTCTTGAGCCTCCCATTACTTCATTGCACAAGAGTTTCCTTACCACCCTAGCATTTGGTTTCTTCCCTTAGTAAAGGAGACAGAAGAAACTGGAAAAGGAACAGTATTGTTTTTCAGGGATGGGTAATTAATATGGCAAGGGAGATGGCATAACTCAAGGGCTCCCACCTCTCAGGGGCAGGAATGAGGTCTGTGTGTCTTCTGAGGGCACATGGGCTGTTCTGGGCCAGCCTCTGAGATGTGAGGACCTGATGCCCAAGGCAGGAGACTTGAGTTTACCAACAACAATGATCCTGCCTTTTCAGCAAGTCAAAGAACTTCTTGCAGTCTTGGGAAGACAGTAAAAGCACTGGATGAGTAGCTGCAGCCCCTGACCCTAAGTGAACCCCGTTCTTCCTTTTGTGTCAGATTCTGTGCTATGCTGTGAGCTGTCATTGACATAGAATCTGCTGCTTTCTCGCAGCCAGCAGCTGTTCTCATGCCCAAGTCTAGTGCCTCAGTTTTCCTTTGGGAATTACATCTCACCTGCTTCCAGTCCAAATAGTTCCAGAAGGATGAGCCCATGTTCCACCCAGCTCGAAGATGGGTTTACAACCCACATCTAGCCAGTCCCATTTTCCATCTTCTGGTGATGGATCAAGGATGAGAATGAAACCCAAGCCAGGCCAAAGGCGTTCAAAACCATGACTTTTCTTAGAACCCAAGAAAAGGAGAAACTTTTTCTCGGATAAAGGGCGGTGAGTGGTTGTCAGCCTAGAGTTGCTGTTGGCCCAAGGGCAGTGAGAGAGACTGTGCCTGTGAATGGGGTCCCCCAAAGGCACTGAGCAGGACAAAGGTTTGGAGAGAAACAAGGTCACACAGAGAGTGTGAGACACTGGACCTGCCAGGTCCAAACCCATTCTTAAACTTGCCACTTGCAAGTATTAATTTATTTCTACCCTTATAATAAATACTAATTTATTTTACTTCAGTAAGTGTGTCCAGTTGCTGGGAATAAAAAAAAGTCCTAGTTGACACATCCGAATCAATAATCCCTGATCCATCCTCAGGTGTCCTCATTGGGTAGGTGTGGCTGGGGGAGATGAAGACACTGGGTGGGGTCATATACTAGGGGAGCTGCCAAACAACTCTTTCCCTGTTCCTTCCCTGTTCTGGAGAGAGAAACCCTGGAACAGTGATAGGATAACCAATAGGGGAAGAGGTTTCTCAGTGGTTAATTAGTCTTTTTGTATTTTCCTTAATTTAGGGTCCATTTTGGTAATGTGTTTTTACAAAGAAATCGCCCATTTCCTCTAGATTTCCAGTTTGTTACAATAGGTTTCTCTTATTTGACCTTTAATTTTTGCAGTCTAATTTTCTACAGGATCATCACAAATAATGAACAAATATTGATACTTTATTATTAACTTAAGTCTCTATTCATGTTCCTTTTGTTATACCTTCCCTTGTTCCAGGGTCTCAAAAGACATGGGGTCATCATGTCTGTTTAGTCTCTTCTGGGCTTTGACAGTTGCTCAGACTCTCCTTGTTTCCATGACCTTGACAGTGTGGAGAACGACTGGTCAGGTATTGTGTAAACTGCCCTGCACTGGGATTTGCTTAGTGTTTTTGCTGTAATTAGACTTGGCTTTGAAAAAGCAGATCACAGAGTTAAAGTGCTTCCTCTTCACTATATATCAAGCGAACAGGCTCTTAAGGGAACTGCTTACTTATATTCTTAACTTTGGTCACCAGGCTGAAGTAGTGTTTGTGAAGTTTTCCCACAGTGAAATTAATTTTTTCCCATGTCCATCCTGTGTGTCTTATTTAGGAGGAAGTCATAATACAGAAGCCACACTTGAGGAGAGAGGGGTTAGCTTCACATCCTTGATGGACAGCTGAGTGTCTATATGAATTGTTTAGAAGCTTCCTGCCTAGGAGATTTCTATTTAACATCATTCATCAAAAACTATGTAACTTATTTTTACCAGTTTGGACACATGAATAATTATTATAAACTTTTGGTTATAATCCAGCACTACATTATTAGACTGCTTAGTTCATTCTTGCTTTGGCTGTTGATAGCTTTTTCCATTTGCTCCTGTTTTCATTTTACATAATTTTTCTTTTGTGGGTTTTAAAAACTTTTGGTACTTCTTTACTTTCTGATATTTTAAGATTATCCTGCTTCATATATTACTGTCTCAGTCCTAGCATCAGCCCTTTCTTCAAAGAGCCCTTGTTCCTTTTATTAGAGAATGGTGTTAAAAACTTACATGCGGGAGCTAAATATGCTCAGCTGACAGTGCATGGAAATGTATGCATGTATCCCAGCGTATGCATATACACATAATTATAAAGATTTCCATGTGGAACTATGTGTATCTCTATTAGCCTAAAGATAGTTTATACTGATGCCTCCAACCTGATCTGTTATGACATGGATATTGTAACCTTCTCCCTTTGTTTGTCTGTGACTTCCCACTCCAGTGGTAAGAAACCTGGCTTCCACCATTTGTCATTAAATTCAGTGCTTGTTCCATTTGATTACTGATATAGTAGTTTCAGTACTGTTAGCTACTACTCCCCATGGGAAAGAACTTACAGAGTCCACTGTGTATGTACAGCATATTTTGCCTTTGGCCTACGGAGTCCGCTCATTTCCAAAGTTAACTTAGGTCAGCCCATTTTGTCCCACCACCAACAGTGAGTTTTTTTCATACCTTTCTAAATCAGTTAGATTGTTTGTTACATTCTGTATGCCAGTCTTTGACACTCCCATATCCTAAGTAAATAATTTGAATAGATTATAATTTACTTGTTGGGTTGTAAAAAATCTGTGGGTGTAGACAAATGCACAGTGACAGGTATTCACCACTGAAGTATCATACGGACCTTTTCAACTACATATTCCGTAAACTGTTTACCATGTCTCTTTTGCCTTTTCTAGAAGTCATATAAATGAGGTCATACACTGTGTAGCACTTCAGACTGTATTCTTTCACTTAGCAATGTAAGTGTTAGATTCATCTATTTTTTTTTTTTTTTGCACGGGTTGATGATTCATTCCTTTATATCTCTGAATACTATTGCATTGCATGTATATGAGAGGAAAAATAATTTTCCCTCTACCCTTTTTATGTTCTTCATTGAGATCCCCCTTGTAATGAAAGGGAGATGAACTGGAGAAAAACAATCAGAAGTTTAATATATACCATGCATACCTCCTGTATTCTTGAAAGATACCCAGGAAAACTTAGCCTGGCCCAAGCCATTACCTTAAAGGCTACCTTCAGCTAAGAACAGAAGAAAGATGTTAGGGAATGAAGGAAGCCATTTAAGGGAGGTTATTAGGCAAAGCACAGTAAACAAGGGTATGGTTGTTATGCAGATTTACATCCAGACCTATTTCATTGACAAGCTTTTTTTTTTAATATTTATTTATTTGGCTGTGCCAGGTGTTAGTTGAGTTATGTGGGATCTAGTACCCTGACCAGGGATCGAACCCAGGCCCCCTGTATTGGGAGTGTGGAGTCTTAACCACTGGACGACCAGGGAAGTCCCAACAAGTTTTTCTTGATATTTAGTCATCATTCAATTCCTGGTCCAGAGAGGGACATACCCTAATAAATGGAGATATCCTTAATAAATGTAAATTTACCTCATAAAAGGGCATTTTCTACTTGGTTTTCAAAGATTCTCCTGGGTCTGCTGTTTTTTAAATTAATCAGTCCAAAATAATCCTTTTGTCTAATGGGCATATTTCGGGGTGGTGTATTCTGCTCCCCTTGACATGTATGTGCCCTAATTTGCTTATGAATTCATCTACAGAAGGACATCCTGATATCTTTAAGCTTTTAGCCATTATGAATAGAGCTGCTGTGCATTACTTGATGCTAGTTTTTGTTTGAACACAGGTTTTCAAAGCAGTTGTCTAAATACAAGAGGTACGCTTCTTGGATCCTAAGGTGAGACTACTTAGACTTGGAAAAAACTGCCAAACCATCTTCCAAAGTTGGTTGTACGTGCATTCCACCAGCATCTTGAGTATATTCCTGTATGCTTATTTAGTATCTGTTTATCTTCTTTGGCCAGGTGTGTGTTTCAACCTTTACCAAATTTTAATGGCATTGTTTGGTATAATTTGGGTACAAACCCTTTATCAGATATGTGTTTTGCAAATAGTTTCTTCCAGTTTGTGGTTTGTCTTTTGGTTTTCTGAATAAGTTCTTTCATAGGGTAGAAAGTTTTAATTTTATAAAGTCCACATTATCAATTATTTTTCTTTTGTCGATAGACTTTTGGTGTTGTGTGTTTAAAACACATCACCAGACCCAAGGTCATGTAGATTTTCTTTCTTTTTTAAAAAATAAATGTATTTATTTATTTATTTTTGGCTGCGTTGGGTCTTCGTTATTGCACGCGGGCTTTCTCTAGTTGCGGCGAGGGGGGGCTACTCTTTGTTGCCATGCATGGGCTTCTCATTGTGGTGGCTTCTCTAGTTGTGGAGCATGGGCTCTAGGTGCACGGGCTTCAATAGTTGTGGCATGTGGGCTCAGTAGTTGCGGTGCATGGGCTCTAGAGTGCAGGCTCTGTAGTTGTGGCACACGGGCTTAGTTGCTCTGTGGCATGTGGGATCTTCCCGGACCAGGGCTCGAACCTGTGTCCCCTGCATTGGCAGGCGGATTCTTAACCACTGCACCACCAGGGAAGTCCTAGATTTTCTTTTTTCTTCTAGAATTTTTATAGTTTGGTAATTTAAACTTGTCTATGGGCACTTTTGAGTGAATTTCGGTTTACATTGTAAAGTTTGTGTCTACATTCATTTCATCACATATGGTTTCTAATTAATTGTTCCTTAACCATGTTTTGAGAAGATACAGAGAGATACTTGGCTCCATTTCAGTTTGGATTTCCAAACTTAGTATATACAGCAGAACAGCACTCTGGATGAGGCCTCTGGGTTTGTGAGTGTGGCGCTCCCGGCACTCCTCTGACGTCCCTCAGGGGGCACCGAACCCACCTGTCTGACCCTGGGGACACAGGTGCATCCAGCTCACAGACTTTGCTCTGTGACAAGCAGACAGGAACTTTGTCTCCTGTCAGGGCTTAGGTTTCTGGACCATGGGGCAGTTTCTACACTGGCTGGAGCTCACTTTTCTCAGGACCCACTGGTGAGGAGATGCCACGAGAGGAAAAAAATGAGAAAGTGTGGAGAATCTTCCTGTGCAGCTGACTGCTGGGTGGGTGGGGTGCATCTTCAGGGGACTCAGGAGAGAAAGGGTTTAATGTGGAATACTGTGCGCTTTTAGTTAGTTTTATTTACAGTGTAGCTGGTGACCAGTGTTGTTCTTTGGAACCTGGTGTCTAGTTTCCCTGGCACTGTTTGTTGATGGCTTTGGGTAGAATAAACATTTTAATAATAGTCATTTTTCTGATGCATGAGCATGGGATATTGTTTTCTACTGTGTCTTCAATTTCTTTATCAATACTTTATATTTTTCTGAGTATAGGTCTTTCATGTCCTTGGTTAAATTTATTCCTAAATAGTTTGTTCTTTTTGATGGAGTTGTAAATGGGATTGTTTTCTTAATTTTTCTTTCTGATGGTTCGTTTTAAGTGTATAGAAACAAAACTGATTTGTGCGTAATGATTCCATATTTTGCAACTTTACTGAATTTATTTTTTTAACATTTTTTTGAAGTAATGTGAAAAATTGTAATGCTAAAATCTCACTGTTTCTACTGCATCCCAGGTAATCCGCAGGGCCCAAGACATGGTAGCTACTAATATACTCCTCTCATGGTGCCTTTTTTTTTTTGTTAAATTTATTTATTTAATTTATTTTTGGCTGTGTTGGGTCTTCGTTGCTGCGCACGGGCTTTCTCTAGTTGCGGCAGCGGGAGCTACTCTTTGCTGCAGTACGCGGGCTTCTCATTGCAGTGGCTTCTCTTGTTGTGGAGCACGGGCTCTAGGCGTGCAGGCTCAGTAGTTGTGATGCATAGGCTTAGTTTGTCCGTGGCACGTGGGATCTTCCTGGACCAAGGGTCGAACCTGTGTTCCCTGCATTGGCAGACAGATTCTTAACCACTGTGCCACCAGGGAAGTCCCTCCCACTGTGCCTCCTAATACCATGTGGACTCCTACAAAGGAAAAAACAATCACAGCTTTGGTTGAACTTTGTCTGGGTTAAGTCTTGGCCTCTATAACAAAGTTTGATGGCTGTCTTATCTGATTTTCTGGCATGGTACTGACATGGTTGTTTTGAAAAGTAATTTACTTTCCAGTAATTTAAAATGTACAGAAATGTTTCAATAATGGCATAAGTACTCACATTTGCCACTTCACACAAAATACTCAGTGTGTTTTATCCAAAACAGGGACACTCTCCAGAGGAATCAGCACATAACCCCTAAATGAGGAAATCATGATGTCTACATTATAATTTAATACACAGGCCCACTTCAACTCTCGCCTGTTGTCCCAACTGTATGAAAATGTCTTTTTCCATCCTGATCCAGTTTTCTTTTTCTGGAACCATTACTGAGTTTTCCCCTCATTTGGACAACCTTGATGGATTTAAAGCAGACAAGATGAGTATGGGATCTGGGTGGACTTTTCTGTATGGCTTTTTTCACTAAGGATGTTTTTAATGTACATTTATGTTGTAAGAAATATCAGCACTACACTTTTTTTCATTGTCATTAAAAATACAAAACATGACATTTACCATTTAATTCATTTTACATACACACTTTTGTGGTATTGACTGCCTTCATATAGTTGCACAAACAAGTTAACTAACATGTGTACCTCCTGTGTGCATGGGAGATACCCAGAAAATTGAGTAACACCCTGAAATGGCCCAAGACATCACCTTAAATACCGTCTTCATCTCAAAGGGAAAAAAAGGAAGGGTATGGTTGTTTCTGTCTACATTCCTTTGATTGCGTATGGTTTCCAACTGATTGTTGTATAACTAGTTTTGGAGAAGTCATGGGACAGTTGGCTTCATTTCAGTTTGAATTTCCAAATTTAGTGGATTCTGCAGGCTTGATACAAGGTTTACAAACTTGATATTGGATCAGGACATCCCATGGTGTAATCGGTATTAATGGTTTGTTCAACAATTAAAGTTCTGTGTGATATGAGTTCAGACTGGAGTAATCCTGGTTAGTTTCTATCTGTTGTACATTTGTCCCAGGATGAAAGGACAAGAAAAACAAGGCCCACTTTATAAAAGTGCCTTCAAACTAATTGATGGTATAATCTCCACCTAATTTTTAAAAAATTTTTTCATTGAAGTATAGTTGACTTACAATGTTGTGTTAATTTCTGCTGTACAACAAAGTGATTCAGATACACACACACACACACACACACACATACTGTTTATTACATATATACATATGGTTTACTACAGGGTATTGAATATAGTTTCCTGTGCTGTACAGTAAGACCTTGTTGTTTATCCATCCTATATATAATAGTTTGCATCTGCTAATCCCAAACTCCCAATCTATCCCTCCCCCGTCTTCCCCTTGGCAACCACAAGTCTGTTTTCTATATCTGTGAGTCGGTTTCTGTTTTGTAGATTCATTTGTGTCTCATTTTAGGTTTCACATATAAGTGATATCATATGGTATTTGTCATTCTCTGTCTGACTTCACTTAGTATGATAATTGCTAGGTCCATCCATGTAGATGCAAATGGCATTATTTCACTCTGTTTTATGGCTGAGTAATATCCCATTGTATATATTTATCACATCTTCTTTATCCATTCATCTGTTGATGGACATTCAGGTTGTTTTCATGTCTTGGCTGTTGTGAATAGTGGTGCTATGAACACAGTGGTCCATGTATCTTTTCGAATTATGGTTTTGTATGGATATGTGCCCAGGAGTGGGAGGGCTGGTTCATATGGCAATTCTATTTTTATTTTATTTATATTTTTATAAATTTATTTATTTTAATTTATTTTTATTTTTGGCTGCGTTGGGTTCCGTTGCTGTGCGCGGGCTTTCTCTGGTTGCGGCGAGTGGCGGCTACTCTTCGTTGTGGTGTGTGGGCTTCTCATTGCGGTGGCTTCTCTTGTGGGGAGCATGGGCTCTGGGCTCGTGGGCTTCAGTAGTTGTGGCATGCGGGCTCAGTAGTTGTGGCTTGCAGGCTCTAGAGCGCAGGCTCAGTAGTTGTTGCGCACGGGCTTAGTTACTCCATGGCATGTGGGATCTTCCTGGGCCAGGGCTCGAACCCGTGTCCCTTGCATTGGCAGGGGGATTCTTAACCACTGCGCCACCAGGGAAGCCCCGGCAACTCTATTTTTAGTTTTTTGAGGAACCTTCATACTGTTTTTCATAGTGGCTGCACCAATTTACATTCTGACCAACAGCCTAGGAGGGTTTCCTTTTCTCCACACACCCTCCAGCGTTTATTTGTAGAATTTTTATTGATGGCTATTCTGACCACTATGAGGGGATACCTCACTGTAGTTTTGATTTGCATTGTTCTAATAATTAGCGACGTGGAGCATCTTTTCATGTGCCTATTGGCCATCTGTATATCTTCTTTGGAGAAATGTCTATTTAGACCTTCTGCCCACTTTTTGATTTTTTTTCCAGTTGTATGAGCTGTTTGTATATTTTAGAAATTAGGCCCTTGTTGGTCACATCATCTGCAAATATATTCTCCCAAACAATTAGCACAGGTGCTGGGACAGCTGGATACCCACATGCAGAAGAATAAAGTTGGACCCTTACCTCCCCCCGTCCCATAAACAAAATCAACACAAAATGGATCAAAGGCCTAGATGTAAGAACCAATATTATAAAACTCATAGAAGAAAACATGAGAGTAAATCTTCATGACTTTGAATTAGACTATGATTTCTTAGATCTGCTACCAAAAGCACAAGCTACAAAAGATAAAATACATGAAATGGACTTCCTCAACATGAAAAACCATTGTTTATCAAAGGAGCAAGGAATAAGATAATCCACCATCCAAAATGGCACAAGATGTTTGCAAACCATGTATCTGATAAAGGACTGTAGCCCACCAGCCAAGCCCCCGGTGGTCCAGTGGAGTGTCTGTGTGGCCCCTCCCATCCTAGGTGATCAGGAGATTTCAGGCCCCACAGCACCCAAGGGGTGGACACTGGTCATCCTCGGCACCCTCAAGGAGTGAGTGCCAGATTGTTTTGAGCCCATATTCCCACTCATTACTGCCCTCAAAGGCTGAAGGCTTCAGCATGCCTCCAGAAGGACACAGAGTATTTGCAAGTCTTTGAGAACCAAGAGAAGAGTCTTCACTTTTCTGAAAAAGACATCTTATTATTTCACAACATGAACATTTTCAGTCTGGCTCCCAGGGGTGCCCTCCCACCTTCTTTATTTCTCTGAAAGTGAGCATGGTGGTTTGGCTGTCCCCAGCCCCCACACCAGGTGACAAGGCCAGTGAGGCCAGCTCCTGGTGGTCCTTAGCTTCGTTGGAGATTAACCCAGATTCTCAGCCTGAGATTGAACGTGGACGCCCTTGCTTCTCCCCATCACCAATTCTCATCTCCTGCCCTGTCTCTTTTCCTCTTGCTTTTCAGAATCAGATTTACCTGATGGCTACCACTCACAGTTCCCTCAGAATCCAGAGATTTCTCCTCGAAGGAAAGGTTCTGGGAAAATCAGAGGGATAAATAAAGAATGCAGCTGGTTCTGGCCTTGTGCTGATGCCCAAGAGGGTGATGAGAATGAGTGTTTTCATTAGAATTTTAAATCCTCCAAGTAATAGATCATTGCGGGGGGGCATCCTTTGTCTTCCTGCTCATTCTAATAATGTCATTCCTGAATCTTAATGTGGCAAATAATTTATATTATAAATATGCCGAGGGGGAGATCCATTTAAAAAATGTTAGAGGTAACTCCAAGGGTTTTACAACAAACAAGGACACAGAACCGTGTCCAGACACTGGCTGAGTGATTCCTACCCTGAGCTGCAGTCCCCTGGAGGGCGGAGTGGCCATGACCCTCCTCCCGTAGGTCAGCCTACTCAGGGACATCCCACGTGGGACCACTGCATCGCAGAATCTTAGAGTGGCCAATGGCAGGCAGCTGGCTAGAGATGTGGACAAGAGAAAACTGCCCATCAGCCTGGGACAACCCCGGGGTGAGGCCTTAGTAAGGACCAGTGTCATGTCATTAGTTAGGGCCAGCATCAGGGTCGAAGCTAAGACCATTGTCAGGGCATTAGTGAGGGATATAGTTAGGGTGTTAGCTAGATAAAGAATCAGGTCATTAGTTACAGACAGTGGCAGGGCCTCAGGTAGAGACTTCGTCAAGGCCTTAGTTAAGAAGAGCATCGGAGCTTCACCGATGTTAGGGACAGCATCAGGACGTTAGCTAGGGCCAGACACCAGGCCTTAGTTAGGGAGAGTGTCAGGACCTCAGAGAAAACTTGAGAGCATTAATATAAGACAGTTTAGGCCGTTAGTTAGGGACACATCAGAGACTTTCTTAGGGACATATTCAGGGCCTTAGTAATGGTCAGGATCGGGGCGTTATTTAGTGACAGTAAATGCTATGAGGGACAGCTTCAGGGCCATAGTTAGGGACAGCGTCAGGGCCTCAGTTAGAGATAACTTAGGGCCTTAGTAAGAGAGAGTTCAGACCGTTAGTTAGGGACATCGTAAGAGACTTTCTTAGGGACATATTCAGGGCCTTAGTTATGGACAGGATCAGGGCGATAGTGTTGGATATCTCAGTCTATTAGGGTCACCGTCAGGGACTTAGTTAGAAATAGTTCAGGCTGTTCCTTAGGTATATTCTCATGGACTTAAATAATGCCAGAATCAGAGCTGTCAGGGCGAGTGTCAAGGTGTTATTGTGGGATGTCTGCAGCTATGAGGGACATCATCAGGGTATTAGTTAGGGAAAGAGGCAGGCCATTATTGTAGACAGTGTCAGGGCCTCAGGTAGACACAGCGTCAAGGCCTTAGTTAGGAAGAGCATCAGGGCCTTAGTTAGGGACAGTGTCAGGACCTCAGAGAAAACTTGAGGGCCTTAGTAAGAGATAGTTAGGGACACCTCACTGACTTTTTTAGGGACATATTTAGGACCTTAGTAATGGACAGGATCAGGGCATTATTTAGTGACCACTTAGGCTCTGAGGGACAGCGTCAGGGCCTAAGTTAGGGAGAGTGTCAGGGTCCTAGGGACAGGGTTAGGGACTTTGTAAGTTCTAGTTCAGACCATTAGCTTGGAACAGCATCAGGGGCTTCGTTAGGGAGAATGTCAAGGCTTCAGTTAGAGATAATTTGCGGGCCTTAATTGGACACAGTTCAGGCTGTTACTTAGGGACATCTTCAGAGCCTCAGTTAAGGACAGCATCAGGGTGTTAGTTAGGGAAAGAGTCAGGCCATTATTAGCCCTGATTTTCCCCAAATTTGTATGCACTTTGAAGCTGCAGAAGAAATGTTTGCTACGTGGTTCCCATGCAGTTTCCCATTAGTACTACATGATGAGTATTTAGAAATAACATCATCTGTGCCCTCCCCACAGAGTCTGTCTGTTGATCTGGGTGGGAGCATCCGTGTTGTTTTAACTCCAGGTGATTCTAAGGTGAGACCAGGTTTAAGCCCGAGGGCTGCTGGGTAATCGGTGAGAGGTGCTTCCAGTCTTTGGCCCTTCTTCCTTTGGGGAGGCATCGGTGTCTGCTCTACATGGGACTGGAAGGGGCAGGGCAGTATAGTCCACTGACTCTGTGCTGTAGCAGAGTTTTGGGGCATCTGCGTGAGGGGAGAGTATGTGTAGACAGGAAGGAAAAAGCTTACAGTTTGGTCTCCATTCAGGGGTCATCGTTCCTGAATCTCTCTTTTTCAAGACATTGGCATTTCAGCGTTTCGAGGTGTTTTGTCTGTGGCTCTAGTGGGAACAGGTGAAGGAGCTGTGCTGATGGTGCTGAAGGCATATTCTCAACATGCTGATGGGGTGCCTCAACATAATGTCCATGAGAAGACGACCAGAGCAGGAGGAAGATGAGGGAATGGCAGCTTCCCAGGTGAGTGTCCTGTCCTGGGTCAGAGGCTGTGTCTGCTTTTCCTCCTGAAATTTCATGGATTGCGAACCTACAAACCTTTAATTTTCTACTTCTGATGTTCCTGCCTTGCAAAGTTGTTTTCAACTACTTATTTTTTTCCTTCTTATGATAGTCAAAGTCCACTCTTTCGAATACCTGTCCCCTGTGATCCAGAGCCTTTTCCCCATTGTCTGCATCCAGGCTCCCTACAGAGCATGGAGAATTCTCACTATGAATAAACGACATTCAACTATTGAAATTATTCTCTTTGTGAAAGATCAACATGGGAAGGCAGTAATATCCGAAATGCCCTATGGCATAATTGCAGATGCTGGATATTAGTGAAGAAGGGAAAGTGGAATGCTTAATCTACATCTGAATGCAACAGAAACGTCAGCTTATCACAGCAGGATTAAGAAAATGCTCTTTTAAGTGGGATGGCATTAGTGGCCCAGATAACTCAAGGTTCTGGGAGAAAAAGTAATTAGGAGAGATTTGCTCTGTATACTGATAAGAAAGACTATTTAAATACAGTGTAACAGTCAGGGAACATGGGAGGTATATGCGGTCTGAAATTTGCATAAAACTGACATTTTTTTCATGATAGTTTCAGACTGTGCTTTTCTTATGTATTTTCACCCAGAATACCACAGTAGTGATAATGTGTCTTGTGAGCTTCAGTCACCTGATAATCATTTGTCCCATTACACCTGCTGTTCACTGGTTCAGGTGCTTTCTGCAAGATTCCTCCACTATGAAGTTCATATATTTTATCTTTAGTAAATGTCTGGTGCGATTCACTGAGAAAATGTGCATAAACCATCAAGGTAAATCTGGAAAATCCCATTTCTTCTTATTTTTATTTATTTATTTTTTGCTTGTAGTTTTCTTTGGAAAATGAACATTGTCACCTTTGTTTATTAAAGATATTGGCTTTTCCAGACTCATCAAGAGAAAAAGGGAGAAGACTCAAATCAATAGAATTAGAAATGAAAAAGGAGAAGTAACCACTGACACTGCAGAAATACAAAAGATCATGAGAGATTACTACAAGCAACTCTATGCCAATAAAATGGACAACCTGGAAGAAATGGACAGATTCTTAGAAATGCACAAACTGCCGAGACTGAACCAGGAAGAAATAGAAAATATGAACAGACCAATCACAAGCACTGAAATTGAAACTGTGATTAAAAACCTTCCAACAAACAAAAGCCCAGGACCAGATGGCTTCACAGGCGAATTCTATCAAACATTTTGAGAAGAGCTAACACCTATCCTTCTCAAACTCTTCCAAAATATTGCAGAGGGAGGAACACTCCCAAACTCATTCTACGAGGCCACCATCACCCTGATACCAAAACCAGACAAAGATGTCACAAAGAAAGAAAACTACAGGCCAATATCACTGATGAACATAGATGCAAAATTCCTCAACAAAATACTAGCAAACAGAATCCAACAGCACATTAAAAGGATCATACACCATGATCAAGTGGGGTTTATCCCAGGAATGCAAGGATTCTTCAACATACGCAAATCAATCAATGTGATACACCATATTGACAACTTGAAGGAGAAAAAGCATATGATCATCTCAATAGATGCAGAGAAAGCTTTCGACAAAATTCAACACCCATTTATGATAAAAGCCCTGCAGAAAGTAGGCATAGAGGGAACTTTCCTCAACATAATAAAGGCCATATATGACAAACCCACAGCCAACATTGTCCTCAATGGTGAAAAACTGAAACCATTTCCACTAAGATCAGGAACAAGACAAGGTTGCCCACTCTCACCACTATTATTCAACATAGTTTTGGAAGTGTTAGCCACAGCAATCAGAGAAGACAAAGAAATAAAAGGAATCCAAATCGGAAAAGAAGAAGTAAAGCTGTCACTATTTGCAGATGACATGATACTATACATAGAGAATCCTAAAGATGCTACCAGAGAACTCCTAGAGCTAATCAATGAATTTGGTAAAGTAGCAGGATACAAAATTAATGCACAGAAATCTCTTGCATTTCTATACACTAATGACGAAAAATCTGAACGTGAAATTAAGAAAACACTCCCATTTACCATTGCAACAAAAAGAATAAAATATCTAGGAATAAACCTACCTAAGGAGACAAAAGACCTGTATGCAGAAAATTATAAGACACTGATGAAAGAAATTAAAGATGATACAAATAGATGGAGAGATATACCATGTTCCTGGATTGGAAGAATCAACATTGTGAAAATGACTCTACTACCCAAAGCAATCTACAGATTCAATGCAATCCCTATCAAACTACCACTGGCATTTTTCACAGAACTAGAACAAAAAATTTCACAATTTGTATGGAAACACAAAAGACCCCGAATAGCCAAAGCAATCTTGGGAACGAAAAATGGAGCTGGGGGAATCAGGCTCCCTGACTTCAGACTATATTACAAAGCTTCAGTAATCAAGACAGTTTGGTATTGGCACAAAAACAGAAATATAGATCAATGGAACAGGATAGAAAGCCCAGAGATAAACCCACACACATATGGTCACCTTATCTTTGATAAAGGAGGCAAGCATATACAGTGGAGAAAAGACAGCCTCTTCAATAAGTGGTGCTGGGAAAATTGGACAGGTACATGTAAAAGTATGAAATTAGAACACTCCCTGACACCATGCACAAAAATAAACTGAAAATGGATTAAAGACCTAAGTGTAAGGGCAGACACTATCAAACTCTTAGAGGAAAACATAGGCAGAACACTCTATGACATACATCACAGCAAGATTCTTTTTGACCCAGCTCCCAGAGAAATGGAAATAAGAACACAAATAAACAAATGGGGCCTAATGAAACTTAAAAGCTTTTGCACAGCAAAGGAAACCATAAACAAGACCAAAAGACAACCCTCAGAATGGGAGAAAATATTTGCAAATGAAGCAACTGACAAAGGATTAATCTCCAAGATTTACAAGCAGCTCATGCAGCTCAATAAGAAAAAAACGAACAACCCAATCCAAAAATGGGCAGAAGACCTAAATAGACATTTCTCCAAAGAAGATATACAGGTGGCCTACAGACACATGAAAGAATGCTCAACATCATTAATCATTAGAGAAATGCAAATCAAAACTACAGTGAGATATCATCTCACACCAGTCAGAATGGCCATCATCAAAAAATCTAGAAACAATAAATGCTGGAGAGGGTGTGGAGGAAAGGGAACCCTCTTGCACTGTTGGTGGGAATGTAAATTGATACAGCCACTATGGAGAACAGTATGGAGGTTCCTTAAAAAACTACAAATAGAACTACCATACGACCCAGCAATCCCACTACTGGGCATATACCCTGAGAAAACCATAGGTCAAAAAGAGTCATGTACCAAAATGTTCATTGCAGCTCTATTTACAATAGCCAGGACATGGAAGCAACCTAAATGTCCATCGACAGATGAATGGATAAAGAAGATGTGGCACATATATACAATGGAATATTACTCAGCCATAAAAAGAAATGAAATGGAGGTATTTGTAATGAGGTGGATGGAGTTAGAGTCTGTCATACAGAGTGAAGTAAGTCAGAAAGAGAAAAACAAATACAGTATGCTAACACATATATACGGAATCTAAGGGAAAAAAAAAGCCATGAAGAACCTAGTGGCAAGAGGGGAATAAAGACACAGACCTACTAGAGAATGGACTTGAGGATATGGGGAGGGGGTGGGGTGAGATGTGAAAGGGTGAGAGAGTGTCACGGACATATATACACTACCAAATGTAAAATAGATAACTAGTGGGAAGCAGCCGCATAGCACAGGGAGATCAGCTCGGTGCTTTGTGACCACCTAGAGGGGTGAGATGGGGAGGGTGGGAGGGAGGGAGATGCAAGACGGAAGAGAAATGGGAACATACTGTATATGTATAACTGATTCACTTTGTTATAAAGCAGAAGCTAACACACCATTGTAAGGCAATTATACTTCAATAAAGATGTTTAAAAAAAAAATATTGGCTTTTCATGTGGAGGTTGCAATTGGTCAAGCCTTGTTCCTGTAAGTTTCCGTTATACTCCATACTCATGTAACAGACATATTCTTCTTTATCACTTCTTTGTATTTTCAGAAAAGTTTACAAGAATCACATTATTAATGTATGCTCATTTGTCTAATTTATGAAATAAAGCTCAACTCAAATGATAAATAATTTTTCAAAGAAATCAGAGATTAAGAACCAATAGCTCTAACTTATTTTATATCATTGTGGGTATGTCTTCCCTAGTGTATTTATAATATACAAAGTGTATCACCCACAAATAGATTTCTATGATTTACCCAATTAAAAATAATTCGTATTAATTCTTCTTTAAAAGTTTCGTAGACTTCACCAGTGAAGCCATCTAGTCTTGGTATTTTTTTGTTGGAAGGTTTTTGAGAACTGATTCAGTCTCCTTAATAGTAATTTGGTCTGTTTAGATTGTTTCATTTCTTCATGATTCAGTCTTCTAATTATTTATTTTTTTAATAAATTAATTTATTTATTTTTATTTTTGGCTGTGGTGGGTCGTCGTTGCTGCACGTGGGTTTTCTCTGGTTGCCGTGAGTAGGGGCTACTCTTCGTTGCGGTGCGCGGGCTTCTCATTGCGGTGGCTTCTCTTGTTGCAGAGCACGGGCTCTAGGCACGCAGGCTTCAGTACTTGTGGCGTGTGGGCTCAGTAGTTGTGGCTTGTGTGCTCTTGAGCACAGGCTCAATAGTTTGGCGCACGGGCTTAGTGGCTCCGCGGCATGTGAGATCTTCCTGGGCCAGGGCTCGAACCCGTGTCCCTTGCATTGGCAGGCAGATTCTTAACTACTGTGCCACCAAGGAAGCTTGTAATTTATTTGTTTATTTATTTATTTATTTATTTATTTATTTATTTATTTATTTGGCCCATTGATTATTTAGGATCATGTTGTTTAATTTCCACATATTTGTAAATTTTCCAGAGTCTGTCCTGTTGGTTTCTGGTTTCTTACCATTATGGTTGAAAAAATACTTAGTATGATGTCAGTCTTCTTAAATTTGTGAAGATTTGTTTAGTGACCCATCACATGATCTGTCCTGGAGAATGCTCAATGTGCACTTGAGAAAAATATGTATTCTGCTGCTGTTGGGTGGACTGTTCTGTTTTTGTCTGTTCAGTCCATTTGGTCTAATGTACAGCTCAGGTTCAGTACTTCCTTGTTAATTTTCTTTTTGGATGACCTATTCATTGTTGAAAGTTGGGTATTAAAGATCCCTACACTTTTTTTTTAGTATTGTCTATTTGTCTCTTCAAATCTGTTAGTATTTGCTTAATATATTAAGATCTTCCACTGTTGGGTGCATATTTATTTATGATTTTTGTCTTGATAAATTGAAAACATTATCATTATATAATGACCTTATTTTTTTTTTCCTTGTTGCAGCTTTAGGCTTAAAGTCTATTTTGTCTGGTATAACTCTAGCTACCACTCTTTTCTTTTGGTTTCCACTTGTATGGAATATCTTGTACCAGAGCTTCAATTTGAGCTTATTTGTGTTTTTAACTCTGAAGTGAGTCTCTGATAGCCAGCATATAGTTCGATCCTGTATTTTTATGTCTAGCCACTCTATGACTTTGGACTAAAGAATTTAATACATTTATGTTTACAGTAATTATTGACAGTTAAGGACTTACCGATGCCATCTTATTGTTTTCTGGATTTTTTGTTGTTTCTTGTTCCTTCCTCTGTTGCTGCCTTTCTTTGTGAATTAGTGATATTCTGTAGTGGTATGTTATGATTCCCTTCTCTTTATGTTTTCTGAATGTACTGTAAGATTTTTGCTCTGTGGTTCCATGAGGCGTACAGAAAACATCTTACAGATATAACAGTCTATTTTATGTTGATAATAATATAACTCCATGACACAAACACAAAGCTCTGCTTTTACTCCCCTCCATGAATTTTTGTATATGGTGTTACAACTTACCTCTTTGTATATTGTTTACATGTTAAAATTATTATAGCTGCAGTTATTTTAATAATCACATACTTTAACATTTATACTAAAGTTAACTGGTTAACACACCACCATATCACATTATTAAAAGTATTCTTACCTTAACTATATACTTATGTTTACAAGTCTTGTGTATTCTCATATGTTATCATGGTACTATTTAGTTTACTTTTATTGTAGCTTGAGGAACTCTTTTAGAATTTTTTTAAGACAGATATAGTGATTATGAACTCTCTCAGCTTTTTGGAGAAAGTTTTTAATCTCTTCATTTAAAAAGGACAATTATGATGAAGAGGATATTCTTTGTTGGCAGTGTTTTTTTTTTTGTCATTGGGTAATTTGAATGTATTATCCCACTCTCTCGTACCCTGTGAGGTTTGTGATGAGAAATCAATTGATAACCTTATGAGGTTTCTCCTGTAAGTTATAAGCTTCTCTCCTCTTGCTGCTTTTCAGATTCTTTGCTTTTGATGGTTGACAGTTTTACTATAATGTGTTTTGGGGAATGTTTTTCTTTTTTTTCTTTTTTTTTAATTTTGGTGCTCTATGAGCTTCATGAACTTGGATATCCAAATCTCTCCCCTGATTACAAAAGTTCTCAGCAACTATTTCTTTAAATAAGCCTTCTCTCTCTATCTCTTCCTTTTAAGACTCCATAATTCAGAGAAGATTTCTTTGGGTGATATCCTATAGATCACAAAATCCTTCTTCACTCTTTTTTTCGTTGTTCTCTTCTGAGTGGATACTTTCGACTTACTGTCTTCTAACTTACAGAAAATGTATTCTGCTTGATCTGTTTGTATATTGACTTTGCTTATTGCATTTCTTTTTTCTTATATTTAACATAAAATATTACTTGAATTTAATGGTGCTTTGATACATTTAAGCCTTATGCTTTGCCACTGTAGCAGTAGCTATCACCTCTATCATGTCACGTAATTATTATTTCTTTATTGTGGTTAGAAAAATTAAGATCTAGTCTCTTAGCAAGGTTGATGATCATAATACAATACCATGGTCTATACTGACTATCGTGTGCATCAGATCTTTAGGAATTATTTACTGTTAGTTAAAAGTTTGTATCCTTCGGCTTCCCTGGTGGCACAGTGGTTGAGAGTCTGCCTGCCAGTGCAGGGGGACGTGGGTTCGAGCCCAGGTCTGGGAGGATCCCACATGCCGTGGAGCAACTAGGCCCGTGAGCCACAATTACTGAGCCTGCGCGTCTGGAGCCTGTGCTCCGCAACAAGAGAGGCCGTGATAATGAGAGGCCCATGCACCGTGATGAAGAGTGGCCCCCACTTGCCACAACTAGAGAAAGCCCTCGCACAGAAACAAAGACCCAACACAACCATAAATAAGTAAGTAAATAAATAAATATTAAAAAAAAAAGTTTGTATCCTTAAATAACATCTCTCCTATTCCCCACACCCCAGCCCCTGGTGACCAACATTGTATTCTCTTCTTTTTATTTCTATATATAAAGGATATCACATAGTATTTGTCTTTTTCTTTTTGACTTATATCAGCATAATTACCCAAGGTACATCAATGTTAAAAATGGTAGAATTTCCTTCTTTCTAATGGCTAAATAATATCCATTGTGTGTATGTAGATATAGGTAAGTATATAGATATAGATATCATATCTTTCTTATCCATTCATCTTTTGATAGGAACTTAGGTTGATTCCATATATTGGTTATTGTGGATAATGCTGCAAGAAATATGGGGGTGCATATTTCTTTTCAAGTTAGTGCTTTTATTTTTTTTGGATAAATACCCAGAAGTGGAATTGCTGGATTGTGTAACAGGTCTATTTTTAACTTTTCTGAGCAACCTTCATATTGTTTTCCACAGTTGCTGCAAAATTATATCCCCACTAACAGTTCACAAGTGTTCCCTTTTGTCAACATCATCACCAACACTTATTTTCTTGTCTTTTGGATGATAACCATTCTAACAGGTGTGAGATAATATCTCATTGTGGTTTTTATGGGCACTGTACTGATGATTAGTCATGTTGAGCACATTTTTTGTATACTTATTGGCCATCTATATGTCTTTTTTAGAAAAATAATGTTTCCTTTGCCCATTCATACATTGGATTGTTTGATTTCTTGTGGTGTTTTATGAGTTTTTTTAAAAATGTATTTTGATTGCATGCCCCTTTTCCAGTCTATGGTTTGCATTTTTTTCCCATTTGGTAGGTTTACTTTTCATTTTGTTGATTGTCTATATTGTTGTACAGTAGCTTTTTTTAAGCTTTATTTATTATTTATTCATGTATTTTATTTATTTATTTTTGGTTGCGTTGGGTTTTAGTTGCGGCATGCGGGCTCTTTGTTCCAGTGTGCGGGCTTCTCCCTAGCTGTGGCATGCGGGGTTTTTTTCTTTCTTCTCTCTCTCTAGTTGTGGTGCGCAGGCTCCAGGGTGCATGGGCTCTGTAGTTTGCGGCACACAGGCTCTCTAATTGAGGCGGGCAAGCTGAGTAGCTGTGACGCACGGGATTAGTTTCCCTGCGGCATGTGAGATCTCAGTTCCCCGACCAGGGGTCAAACCCGTGTCACCTGCATTGTAAGGCAGATTCTTTACCACTGGACCACCAGGGAAGTCCCTAGAAGTTTTTAAGTTTGATTTCTTCTTGGTTGTGGATTTCTGCTTTTGTTGTTTGTGCTGTTAGCGTCATATTAAAAAAACTAATCATCAGAACCAATGTGGAAGAGTTTTTTATGCTTTCTTTTAAGACTTTTATGGTATCAGTCCTTAGGTTCAAGTCTTTGATCCATCTTGAGTTAATTTTGTGACTGACCTAAGATAGTGGTTCAAATTTCTGTTTTGCTTGTGCTTATCCAGATTTTCTAAACCCATTTATTGAAAACTCTATTAGTTCCCTATGGTTGTTCTTGGCTACCTTGTCAAAAATTAGTTAACCTTAAATGTAGGGGTTTAATTCTGGGCTCTCTGTTCTGTTGCATTGGTCTGGGTGTCTATTTTGATGCCAGCACTTTACTGTTTTAATTAATATAGATTGTAGTATAGTTTGAAATTAGGAACTGTGATGCCTCAGGTTTTGTTTTTCTTACTCAGGACTGTACTGGCTATTCAGATTTTCTCTGGTTCCATAGAAAGTTTAGAATTGAATTTTTTATTTCTGTGGAGAATGTCATTGGATTTTTGAGAGAGATTGTTAGAATCTACAGATGGTGTTAAGGACTTTTAATCTTAGAAATTCTTCCAATCTATGAACATAGGATATCTTTCCATTTTTTAGTGACTTCAATTTATTTTATCAGTGTCTTGCAGTGTTCAATATAGAGACTTTTCAACAACTTTGTCAAATTTATTTCTAGATACTTTATTGTTTTTGATGCTATTGTAAATTAGATTGTTTTCTTTATTTTTTCAGATGTTTTACTATCTGTGTATAGAAATACAACTGATGATGTATGTTGATTTTATATACTTCAATTTTACATACTTTGTTGATTAGTTACAACTTTTTGGTGAATTCCTTGGGATTTTTTACATACAAAGTCATACCATCTTCAAATAATGATAATTTTAGTTCTCCCTTTCTGATTTGGACACCTTTCTTTGTCTTGCCTAATTGCTCCAGCTAACACTGCCAGTACTATATTGAATAAGAGTGATTAAGAGGGCATCACTGTCTTGTTCCTGATCATAGAAAAATAGCTTTTACCTTTTTTACCAACGACTATGATGTTAGCTATGGGCTTGTTACATATGGCCTTAATTATGTTGAGGTACCTTCCCCCCTATACTCAATCTGTTCAGAGTTTTTAATCATAAAAGAATAGCATTCTGTCCATTGCTTTTTCTGAATGTATTGAAACGATCATGTGTTTTTAATTTTTACTCTATTAATGTGATGTATCTCGCCTATTCACTTGTGTATGTTGAAACATTCTTACATCCCAGCGATAAATCCCTCTTGGTCACCGTGTATGATCCTTTTAATGTATTGTTGAAGTTGATTTGCTAATATTTTGTTCAGAATTTTTACATCTATTTTAATCAATTTTATTGACCTGTAGTTTTCTTTTCTTACAGAGTCTTTATTTGACTTTGGTGTTTTGGAAATGCTGGCCTCATAGAACAAGTTTAGAAGTATTCGTTTCTCTTCAGTTTTTTGGAAGAGTTATTACTGGTGTTAATTTTTCTTCATAGGCTTGGTAGAATTTACCAATAACGTCATCTGGTCCTTGAGTTTTCTGTGTTGGGAGTTTTTTGATTACTGATTCAATCCCTTGTTATTGGTCTGTTTAGATTTTCTATTTCTTCCTGATTCAGTCTTGGTAGGTAGTGTGTTTCTAGGAGTTACCAGTTTCTTCTAGGATAGCTAATTTGTTGGCATATATTTGTTCATAGTAGTCTCTTATGATCCTGTATTTCTGTCTTATCAGTGGTAATGTCTCCTCTTTCATTTCTGATTTTGTCTTCTCTCTTTTTTCCTAGTCTAGCTGAAAGTTTGTGAATTTTATGGTTTTGAAAATCCAGCTTTTATTTCATTGATCCTTTCTATTGACTTTCTTTTATCTATTTTATTTATTTCCACTCTAGTCTTTATTGCATCCCTCCCTCTGCTAACTTTGGGATACATTTCTTCTGTTTCTAGTTCCTTGAAGTGTAGAGTTAGATTATTTAGGTGCTTTCTAATTTCTTGTCGTATGCACTTATGGCTGTAAACTTTCCTCTCTGACTGCTTTTGCAGCATCCCATAGGTTTCGGTAGGTCGTGTTTCCATTTTCATTTGTTTTGAGGGGTTTTTTTAATTCACTTTTTAAAAAAATTTATTTATTTAATTTATTTATTTTTGGCTGTGTTTGATCTTTGTTGCTGTGCACGGGCTTTCTCTAGTCGTGGCGAGCGGAGGCCACTCTTGGCTGCGGTGCATGGGCACTACTCTTCATTGCGGTGCACTGGCTTCTCATTGCGGTGGCTTCTCTTGTTGTGGAGCACAGGTGCTAGGCTCGTGGGCTTTAGTAGTTGTGGCACATGGGCTCAGTAGTTGTGGCCCATGGGCTCTAGAGCACAGGCTCAGTGGTCGTGGAGCACGGGCTTAGCTGCTCCACGGCATGTGGGATCTTCCCGGACCAGGGCTCGAACCCGTGTCTGCTGCATTGGCAGGTGGATTCTTAAGCACCACGCCACCAGGGAAGTCCTTTTAATTCACTTCTGATTTCTTTTTTGACCCATTGATTTTTCGGAAGTGTACTGTTTAGTTTCCACATTTTTGTAGATTTTCCAGATAGACTCTTGTTGATTTCTAGTTCTGTATCATTGTGTCCAGACAGTTGATATGATTGTGATCTCCTTAAATTTGCTAAGACGTATTTATGTTTTATGATATGACCTATCCTGGAGTATGTTCCATAAGAACAAGTTGTTGGATGAAATGTCCTCTATATGCCTGTTAAGTCCATTTGGTGTAACGTATAGGCCGGAATCTTCATTGTCAGGAAGTTGTGGTGGGGGATATGGGGGATGCTGTTCAAATGGTATAAAACTTTGGTTATGAAAGATGAGTGAATTCTCGAGCACTGAGTACAGCCTGGTGAAACAGTCGATTATGGAGTGTATTATACTTTTAAAAAAATAATTTAGATTTAATCAACAAATTATCAATAACATTCTGAAACATACCGTGCATTACAACAGGGTTCACCAGTTAAAGTATAATGTTAAAGCAAATCTTCTGCGGTGAAAAATTACTCCTTTTCCAAACTATCCTTGCACTCGTTTAACTTTTTTAATGCAATTTAGTTTTCATATTTTTTATTGAAGTATAGTTAATATACTATATTCCTCCCCCCCCCCCCCCATTTTCCCCTTTGGTAACCATAAGTTTGTTTTCTTTATCTGTGAGTTGGTTTCTGTTTTATAAATAAGTTCATGTGTGTCATTTTTTTTTAGGTTCCACATACCAGTGGTGTCATACGGTATTTGTCTTTCTCTGTCTGACTTACTTCACTTAGTATGATTATTTCTAGGTCCATCCATGTTGCTGCAAATGGCATTATTTCATCTTTTTTATGTCTGAGTAGTGTTCCATTGTATATATATATATACCACATCTTCTCTGTCCATTCATCTGTCAGTGGACATTCAGGTTGCTTCCATCCCTTGGCTATTGTAAATAGTGCTGCAGTGAACATTGGGGTGCATGTATTTTTTTTATTAATTAATTAATATATTTTAAACATCTTTATTGGACTGTAATTACTTTACATTGTTGTGTTAGCTTCTGCTGTATAACAAGGTGAATCAGCTATACTTATACACATATCCCCATATCCCCTCCCTCTTGCATCTCCCTCCTACTCTCCATATCCCACCCATCTAGGTGGTCACAAAGCACCAAGGTGATCTCCCTGTGCTATGCAGCTGCTTCCCACTAGCTATCTGTTTTACATTTGGTAGTGTACATATGTCAATGCTACCCTCTCACTTCGTCTCAGCTTAGCCTTCCCCCTTCCCATGTCCTCAAGCCTGTTCTCTCCATCTGCATCTTTATTCCCGTCCTGCTCCTAGGTTCATCAGAATTATTATTATTATTATTATTATATATATATATATTTTTTTTTAGATTCCATATATATGTGTTAGCATACAGTATTTCTTTTTCTCTTTCTAACTAACTTCACTCTGTAGGACAGACTCTAGGTCCATCCACCTCACTACAAATAACTCAGTTTCATTTTTTTTTATGGCTGAGTAATAGCCCATTGTATATATGTGCCACATCTTCTTTATCCATTCATCTGTCAGTGGACACTTAGGTTGCTTCCATGTCCTGGCTATTGTAAATAGTGCTGCAATGAACATTGTGGTACATGACTCTTTTGGAATTACGGATTTCTCAGTGTATATGCCCAGTAGTGGGATTGCTGGGTCTTATGGTATTTTTAGTTTTTTAAGGAACCTCCATACTGTTCTCCATAGTGGCTGTATCAATTTACATTCCCACCAACAGTGCAAAAGGGTTCCATTTTCTCCACACCCTTTCCAGCATTTATTGTCTGTAGATTTTTTGATGATGGCCATTCTGACCGGTGTGAGGTGATACCTCATTGTAGTTTTGATTTGCATTTCTCTAATGATTAGTGATGTTGAGCATCCTTTCATGTGTTTGTTGTCAATCTGTATATCTTCTTTAGAGAAATGTCTATTTAGGTCTTCTGCCCATTTTTGGATTGGGTTGTTTGTCTTTTTGATGTGGAGCTGCATGAGCTGCCTGTATATTTTGGAGATTAATCCTTTGTCAGTTGTTTCATTGGAAAATATTTTCTCCCATTCTGAGGGTGGTCTTTCCATCTTGTTTATGGTTTCCTTTGCTGTGCAAAAGCTTTTAAGTTTCATTAGGTCCCATTTGTTTATTTTTTGTTTTATTTCCATTTCTCTAGGAGGTGGGTCAAAAAGGATCTTGCTGTGATTTATTTCATAGAGTGTTCTTCCTATGTTTTACTCTAAGAGTTTGATAGTGTCTGGCCTTATGTTTAGGTCTTTAATCCATTTTGAGTTTATTTTTGTGTATGGTGTTAGGGAGTGTTCTAATTTCATTCTTTTACGTGTAGCTGTCCATTTTTTCCCAGCACCACTTATTGAAGAGGCTGTCTTTTCTCCTTTGTATATTCGTGCCTCCTTTATCAAAGATAAGGTGACCATATGTGCATGGGTTTATCTCTGGGCTTCCTATCCTGTTCCATTGATCTATATTTCTGTTTTTGTGCCAGTAGCATACTGTATTGATTACTGTAGCTTTGTAGTATAGTCTGAAGTCAGGGAGCCTCATTCCTCCAGCTCCGTTTTTCTTCCTCAAGACTGCTTTGGCTATTCGGGGTCTTCTGTGTTTCCACACAAATTGTGAAATTTTTTGTTCTAGTTCTGTGGAAAACGCCATTGGTAGTTTGATAGGGATTGCACTGAATCTGTAGATTGCTTTGGGTAGTATAGTCATTTTCACAATGTTGATTCTTCTAATCCAACAACATGGTATATCTCTCCATCTGTTTGTATCATCTTTAATTTCTTTCATCAGTGTCTTATAGTTTTCTGACTACAGGTCTTTTGTCTCCTTAGGTAGGTTTATTCCTAGGTATTTTATTCTTTTCGTTGCAGTGGTAAATGGGAGTGTTTCCTTAACTTCTATTTCAGATTTTTCATCATTAGTGTAAAGGAATGCAAGAGATTTCTGTGCATTAATTTTGTATCCTGCTACTTTACCAAATTCATTGATTAGCTCTAGTAGTTTTCTGGTGGCCTCTTTAGGATTCTCTATGTATAGTATCATGTCATGTGCAGACAGTGACAATTTTACTTCTTCTTTTCTGATTTGGATTCCTTTTCTTTCTTCTTCGTCTGTGACTGCTGTGGCTAAAGCTTCCAAAACTATATTGAATAATAGTGGTGAGAGTGGACAACCTTGTCTTGTTCCTGATCTTAGAGGAAATGGATTCAGTGTTTCACCATTGAGAATGATGTTGGCTGTGGGTTTGTTGTATATGGCCTTTATTATGTTGAGGTAAGTTCCCTCTATGCCTACTTTCTAGAGAGTATTTATCATAAATGTGTGTTGAATTTTGTCAAAAGGTTTTACTGCATCTATTGAGATTATAATATGGTTTTTATCCTTCACTTTGTTTATATGGTGTATCACATTGATTGATTTGCATATATTGAAGAATCCTTGCATTCCTGGGATAAACCTCACTTGGTCATGGTGTATGATCCTCTTAATATGCTGTTGGATTCTGTTTGCTAGTATTTTGTTGAGGAATTTTGCATCTATGTTCATCAGTGATATTGGCCTGTAGTTTTCTTTTTTTGTGACATCTTTGTCTGGTTTTGGTATCAGGATGATAGTGGCCTCGTAGAATGAGTTTGGGAGTGTTCCTCCCTCTGCTATATTTTGGAAAAGTTTGAGAAGGATAGGTGTTAGCTCTTCTCTAAATGTTTCATAGAATTTGCCTGTGAAGCCATCTGTTCCCAGGCCTTTGTTTGTTGGAAGATTTTAAATCACAGTTTCAATTTCAGTGCTTGTGATTGGTCTGTTTATATTTTTTATTTCTTCCTGGTTCAGTCTCAGAGGGTTGTGCTTTTCTAAGAATTTGTCCATTTCTTCCAGGTTGTCCGTTATATTGGCATATAGTTGCTTGTAGTAATCTCTCATTATCCTTTGTATTTCTGCTGTGTCAGTTGTTACTTCTTTTTCATTTCTAATTCTGTTGATTTGAGTCTTCTCCCTTTTTTTCTTGATGAGTCTGGTTAATGGTTTATCAATTTTCTTTATCTTCTCAAAGAATCGCTTTTAATTTTATTGCTCTTTGCTATCGTTTCCTTCTTTTTCATTTATTTCTGATCTGATCTTTATGATTTCTTTCTTTCTGCTAACTTTGGGGGTTTTTTTGTTCTTCTTCTTCTTTCTCTAATTGCTTTAGGTGTAAGTTTAAGTTGTTTATTTGAGATTTTTCTTTTTTCTTGAGGTAGGATTGTATTGCTATAAACTTCCCTCTCTGAACTGCTTTTGCTGCATCCCATAAGTTTTCGGCTGTCGTGTTTTCATTTTATTTTGTTTCTAGGTATTTTTTGATTTCCTCTTTGATTTCTTCAATGATCTCTTGGATAGTTTAGCCTCCATGTATTTGTAATTTTTACAGATTTTTTCCTGCAATTGATATCTAGTCTCATAGCATTGTGGTCGGAAAAGATACTTGATACAATTTCAATTTTCTTAAATTTACCAAGGCTTGATTTGTGACCCAAGATATGATCTATTCTGGAGGATGTTCCATGAGTACTTGGGAAGAAAGTGTATTCTGTTGTTTTTGGATGGAATGTCCTATAAATATCAATTAAGTCCATCTTGTTTAATGTATCATTTAAAGCTTGTGTTTTTTATTTATTTTCATTTTGGTTGATCTGTCCATTGGTGAAAGTGGGGTGTTAAAGTCCCCTACTTTTATTGTGTTACTGTCGATTTCCCCTTTTACAGCTGTTAGCATTTGCCTTATGTATTGAGGGGCTCCTATGTTGGGTGCATAAATGTTTACAATTGTTATATCTTCTGGGATTGATCCCTTGATCCTTATGTAGTGTCCTTCTTTGTCTCTTGTAATAGTCTTTATTTTAAAGTCTATTCTGTCTTATATGAGAATTACTACTCCAGATTTCTTTTGATTTCCATTTGCATGGAATATCTTTTTCCATGCCCTGACTTTCAGTCTGTATGTGTACCTAGGTCTGAAGTGGGGCTCTTGTAGACAGCATATATACTGGTCTTGTTTTTGTAGCCATTCAGCCAGTCTATGTCTTTTGGTTGGAGCTTTAATCCATTTACATTTAAGGTAATTATCGATATGTATGTTCCTATTACCATTTTCTTAATTGTTTTGGGTTTGCTTCTGTAGGTCTTTTCCTTCTCTTGTGTGTCCTGCCTAGAGAAGTTCCTTTAGTATTTGTTGTAAAGCTGGTTTGCTGGTGCTGAATTCTCTTAGCTTTTGCTTGTCTTTAAAGATTTTAATTTCTCCATCGAACCTGAAAGAGATCCTTGCTGAGTACAAGGATCAGCAAGGATGATTTTCCCTTTTATCATTTTAAATATGTCCTGCCAGTCCCTTCTGGCTTGCAGAGTTTCTGCTGAAACATCAGCTGTTAACCTTATGGGGATTCCTTTGTATGTTATTTGTTGCTTTTCCCTTGCTGCTTTTAATATTTTTTCTTTTTAGTTAATGTTTGATAGTTTGATTAATATGTGTCTTGGTGTGTTTCTCCTTGGATTTATCCTGTATGGGACTCTGAGCTTCCTGGACTTGATTGACTTTTTCCTTTCCCACATTAGGGAAGTTTTCAACTATAATCTCTTCAAATATTTTCTCAGTCCCTTTCTTTTTCTCTTCTTCTTCTGGGACCCCTATAATTCGAATGTTGGTGCGTTTAATGTTGTCCCAGAGGTCTCTGAGACTGTCCTCAGTTCTTTTCATTCTTTTTTCTTTATTCTGCTCTGTGGTAGTTATTTCCACTACCTAATCTTCCAGGTCACTTATCCGTTCTTCTGCCTCAGTTATTCTGCTATTGATCCCTTCTAGAGAATTTTTAATTTCACTTATTGTGTTGTTCATCATTGTTTGTTTGCTCTTTAGTTCTTCTAGGTCCTTGTTAAACGTTTCTTGTATTCTCTCCCCTCATTGTAGTTTTGATTTACATTTCTCTAATAGTTAGTAATTTGAGCATTATTTCACGTGCCTGTTGGCCATCTGTATGTCTTCTTGGGAGAAATGTCTATTTAGATCTTCTGCATTTTTTTCATTGCGTTTTTTTTATGTTGAGCTGCATGAGCTGTTTGTATATTTTATTTTATTTATTTATTTTATTTCTTATTTCTTTATTTATGTAAATTTTAAAACTTCAATTATTCCAGTTTTCTGTCCTGCATGCTTTAAAAAATGTACTTTTACAAAGGCAGTTTAGCTACATTGAAGGTCTCTGCCCCTATATTCCATGTGGCCCTATTTTCCATAAAATATGCTCCTAGTAGCACAAATTCTGTTTGTATTCTATGTGGCCACTTACATATATAGTCTTTCGTTCCACTGATCAACGCACTCCACCTCTAAGGCAGACTCAAATAGATCTATCTCCGTATGAAACCAGATGCCAAATGAACTTTGTGGTGACCACAGGTCTGTTTTCCCAGTCAATTCTGTCGCACTTGTTTACACTGGAGAGTCTGTTTCCAGCTGAAAAGAAGTATACTTGGCTGTCATCTCTTTGGATGTTTGACATGGTGGAAAGTTGCCAGATGTGATGTGTGACAACACTGGTTTTGATGGTTAAAAATGTTGCTTTAGTTATTTTACATCATATGTAATAAGAATGGTTTTGTTCAGATGGTTTGTATTTATTTATTTATTTATTTATTTATTTATTTATTTATTTATATTTATGGCTGTGTTGGATCTTCGTTTCTCTGTGAGGGCTTTCTCTAGTTGTGGCAAGTGGGGGCCACTCTCTTTTTTTTTTTTATACATCTTTATTGAAGTATAATTGCCTTACAATAGTGTGTTAGCTTCTGCTTTATAACAAAGTGAATCAGTTATACATATACAATATGTTCCCATATCTCTTCCCTCTTGCATCTCCCTCCCTCCCACCCTCCCCATCCCACCCCTCTAGGTGGTCACAAAGCACCAAGCTGATCTCCCTGTGCTATGTGGCTGCTTCCCACTAGCTATCTATTTTACATTTGGTAGTGTATATATGTCCATGACACTCTCTTACCCTGTCACATCTCACCCCACACCCTCCCCATATCCTCAAGTCCATTCTCTAGTAGGTCTGTGTCTTTATTCCCGTCTTGCCACTAGGTTCTTCATGGCTTTTTTTTTTCCCTTAGATTCCGTATATATGTGTTAGCATACTGTATTTGTTTTTCTCTTTCTGACTTACTTCACTCTGTATGACAGACTCTAACTCCATCCACCTCATTACAAATACCTCCATTTCATTTCTTTTTATGGCTGAGTAATATTCCATTGTATATATGTGCCACATCTTCTTTATCCATTCATCTGTCGATGGACATTTAGGTTGCGTCCATGTCCTGGCTATTGTAAATAGAGCTGCAATGAACATTTTGGTACATGACTCTTTTTGACCTATGGTTTTCTCAGGGTATATGCCCAGTAGTGGGATTGCTGGGTCGTATGGTAGTTCTATTTGTAGTTTTTTAAGGAACCTCCATACTGTTCTCCATAGTGGCTGTATCAATTTACATTCCCACCAACAGTGCAAGAGGGTTCCCTTTTCTCCACACCCTCTCCAGCATTTATTGTTTCTAGATTTTTTGATGATGGCCATTCTGACTGGTGTGAGATGATATCTCATTGTAGTTTTGATTTGCATTTCTCTAATGATTAATGATGTTGAGCATTCTTTCATGTGTCTGTTGGCAATCTGTATATCTTCTTTGGAGAAATGTCTATTTAGGTCTTCTGCCCATTTTTGGATTGGGTTGTTCGTTTTTTTGTTATTGAGCTGCATGAGCTGCTTGTAAATCTTGGAGATTAATCCTTTGTCAGTTGCTTCATTTGCAAATATTTTCTCCCATTCTGAGGGTTGTCTTTTGGTCTTGTTTATGGTTTCCTTTGCTGTGCAAAAGCTTTTAAGTTTCATTAGGCCCCATTTGTTTATTTGTGTTCTTATTTCCATTTCTCTGGGAGCTGGGTCAAAAAGAATCTTGCTGTGATGTATGTCATAGAGTGTTCTGCCTATGTTTTCCTCTACGAGTTTGATAGTGTCTGCCCTTACACTTAGGTCTTTAATCCATTTTCAGTTTATTTTTGTGCATGGTGTCAGGGAGTGTTCTAATTTCATACTTTTACATGTACCTGTCCAATTTTCCCAGCACCACTTATTGAAGAGGCTGTCTTTTCTCCACTGTATATGCTTGCCTCCTTTATCAAAGATAAGGTGACCATATGTGTGTGGGTTTATCTCTGGGCTTTCTATCCTGTTCCATTGATCTATATTTCTGTTTTTGTGCCAATACCAAACTGTCTTGATTACTGTAGCTTTGTAATATAGTCTGAAGTCAGGGAGCCTGATTCCCCCAGCTCCATTTTTCGTTCTCAAGATTGCTTTGGCTATTCGGGTCTTTTGTGTTTCCATACAAATTGTGAAATTTTTTGTTCTAGTTCTGTGAAAAATGCCAGTGGTAGTTTGATAGGGATTGCATTGAATCTGTAGATTGCTTTGGGTAGTAGAGTCATTTTCACAATGTTGATTCTTCCAATCCAGGAACATGGTATATCTCTCCATCTATTTGTATCATCTTTAATTTCTTTCATCAGTGTCTTATAATTTTCTGCATACAGGTCTTTTGTCTCCTTAGGTAGGTTTATTCCTAGATATTTTATTCTTTTTGTTGCAATGGTAAATGGGAGTGTTTTCTTAATTACACGTTCAGATTTTTCGTCATTAGTGTATAGAAATGCAAGAGATTTCTGTGCATTAATTTTGTATCCTGCTACTTTACCAAATTCATTGATTAGCTCTAGGAGTTTTCTGGTAGCATCTTTAGGATTCTCTATGTATAGTATCATGTCATCTGCAAATAGTGACAGCTTTACTTCTTCTTTTCCGATTTGGATTCCTTTTATTTCTTTGTCTTCTCTGATTGCTGTGGCTAACACTTCCAAAACTATGTTGAATAATAGTGGTGAGAGTGGGCAACCTTGTCTTGTTCCTGATCTTAGTGGAAATGGTTTCAGTTTTTCACCATTGAGGACAATGTTGGCTGTGGGTTTGTCATATATGGCCTTTATTATGTTGAGGAAAGTTCCCTCTATGCCTACTTTCTGCAGGGCTTTTATCATAAATGGGTGTTGAATTTTGTCAAAAGCTTTCTCTGCATCTATTGAGATGATCATATGGTTTTTCTCCTTCAATTTGTTAATATGATGTATCACGTTGATTGATTTGCGTATGTTGAAGAATCCTTGCATTCCTGGAATAAACCCCACTTGATCATGGTGTATGATCCTTTTAATGTGCTGTTGGATTCTGTTTGCTAGTATTTTGTTGAGGATTTTTGCGTCTATGTTCATCCGTGATATTGGCCTGTAGTTTTCTTTCTTTGTGACATCTTTGTCTGGTTTTGGTATCAGGGTGATGGTGGCCTCGTAGAATGAGTTTGGGAGTGTTCCTCCCTCTGCAATATTTTGGAAGAGTTTGAGAAGGATAGGTGTTAGCTCTTCTCAAAATGTTTGATAGAATTCGCCTGTGAAGCCATCTGGTCCTGGGCTTTTGTTTGTTGGAAGGTTTTTAATCACAGTTTCAATTTCAGTGCTTGTGATTGGTCTGTTCATATTTTCTATTTCTTCCTGGTTCAGTCTCGGCAGTTTGTGCATTTCTAAGAATCTGTCCATTTCTTCCAGGTTGTCCATTTTATTGGCATAGAGTTGCTTGTAGTAATCTCTCATGATCTTTTGTATTTCTGCAGTGTCAGTGGTTACTTCTCCTTTTTCATTTCTAATTCTATTGATTTGAGTCTTCTCCCTTTTTCTCTTGATGAGTCTGGCTAATGGTTTATCAATTTTGTTTATCTTCTCAAAGAACCAGCTTTTAGTTTCATTGATTTTTGCTATTGTTTCCTTCATTTCTTTTTCATTTATTTCTGATCTGATCTTTATGATTTCTTTCCCTCTGCTAGCTTTGGGGTTTTTTTGTTCTTCTTTCTCTAATTGCTTTAGGTGCAAGGTTAGGTTGTTTATTCGAGATGTTTCCTGTTTCTTGATGTAGGCTTGTATTGCTATAAACTTCCCTCTTAGAACTGCTTTTGCTGCGTCCCATAGGTTTTGGGTCATCGTGTCTCCATTGTCATTTGTTTCTAGGTATTTTTTGATTTCCCCTTTGATTTCTTAAGTGATCACTTCGTTATTAAGCAGTGTAGTGTGTAGCCTCCATGTGTGTGTATTTTTTACAGATCTTTTTCTGTAATTGATATCTAGTCTCATAGCGTTGTGGTCAGAAAAGATACTTGATACGATTTCAATTTCCTTAAATTTACCAAGGCTTGATTTGTGACCCAAGATATGATCTATCCTGGAGAATGTTCCATGAGCACTTGAGAAAAATGTGTATTCTGTTGTTTTTGGGTGGAATGTCCTATAAATATCAATTAAGTCCATCTTGTTTAATGTATCATTTAAAGCTTGTGTTTCCTTATTTATTTTCCTTTTGGATGATCTGTCCATTGGTGAAAGTGGGGTGTTAAAGTCCCCTGCTATGATTGTGTTGCTGTCGATTTCCCCTTTTATGGCTGTTAGTATTTGCCTTATGTATTGAGGTGCTCCTATGTTGGGTGCATAAATATTTACAATTGTTATACCTTCCTCTTGGATCGATCCCTTGATCATTATATAGTGTCCTTCTTTGTCTCTTGTAATAGTCTTTATTTTAAAGTCTATTTTGTCTGATATGAGAATTGCTACTCCAGCTTTCTTTTGATTTCCATTTGCATGGAATATCTTTTTCCATCCCCTCACTTTCAGTCTGTATGTGTCTCTAGGTCTGAAGTGGGTCTCTCGTATACAGCATATATATGGGTCTTGTTTTTGTATCCATTCAGCCAGCCTGTGTCTTTTGGTGGGAGCATTTAATCCATTTACATTCAAGGTAATTATCGATATGTATGTTCCTATTCCCATTTTCTTAAATGTTTTGGGTTTGTTATTGTAGGCGTTTTCCTTCTCTTGTGTTTCTTGC
This sequence comes from Eschrichtius robustus, assembly GCF_028021215.1. Taxonomy (NCBI): domain Eukaryota; kingdom Metazoa; phylum Chordata; class Mammalia; order Artiodactyla; family Eschrichtiidae; genus Eschrichtius; species Eschrichtius robustus. The sequence continues at coordinate 48,856,011 of NC_090831.1, read as the reverse complement.
CTAGAGAAGTTCCCTTAGCATTTGTTGTAAAGCGGGTTTGGTGGTGCTGAACTCTCTCAGCTTTTGCTTGTCTGTAAAGGTTTTAATTTCTCCATCACATCTGAATGAGATCCTTGCTGGGTAGAGTAATCTTGGTTGTAGGTTTTTCTCCTTCATCACTTTAAGTATATCCTGCCACTCCCTTCTGGCTTGCAGAGTTTCTGCTGAAAGCTCAGATGTTAACCTTATGGGGATTCCCTTGTGTGTTATTTGCTGTTTTTCCCTTGCTGCCTTTAATATGTTTTCCTTATATTTAATTTTTGACAGTTTGATTAATATGTGTCTTGGCGTGTTTCTCCTTGGGTTTATCCTGTATGGGACTCTCTGTGCTTCCAGGACTTGATTAACTATTTCCTTTCCCATATTAGGGAAGTTTTCAACTATAATCTCTTCAAATATTTTCTCAGTCCCTTTCTTTTTCTCTTCTTCTTCTGGGACCCCTATAATTCGAATGTTGGTGCATTTAATGTTGTCCCAGAGGTCTCTGAGACTGTCCTCAGTTCTTTTTATTCTTTTTTCTTTATCCTGCTCTGTAGTAGTTATTTCCACCATTTTATCTTCCAGGTCACTTATCCTTTCTTCTGCCTCAGTTATTCTGCTATTGATCCCATCTAGAGTATTTTTAATTTCATTTACTGTGTTTTTCATCATTGCTTGGTTCCTCTTTAGTTCTTCTACGTCCTTGTTAAATGTTTCTTGCATTTTGTCTATTCTATTTCCACGATTTTGGATCATCCTTACTATCATTATTCTGAATTCTTTTTCAGGTAGACTACCTATTTCCTCTTCATTTGTTAAATCTGGCGTGTTTTGACCCTGCTCCTTCATCTGCTGTGTGTTTTTCTGTCGTCTCATTTTGCTTATCTTACTGTGTTTGGGGTCTCCTTTTCACAGGCTGCAGGTTCCTATTTCCCGTTGTTTTTGGTATCTGTCCCCAGTGGCTAAGGTTGGTTCAGTGGGTTGTGTAGGCTTCCTGGTGGAGGGAACTAGTGCCTGAGTTCTGGTGGATGAGTCTGGATCTTGTCTTTCTGGTGGGCACGTCCACGTCTGGTGGTGTATTTTGGGGTGTCTGTGGCCTTATTATGATTTTAGGCAGCCTCTCTGCTAATGGATGGGGCTGTGTTCCTGTCTTGCTAGTTGTTTGGCATAGGGTGTCCAGCACTGTAGCTTGCTGGTCGTTGAGTGAAGCTGGGTCTTGATGTTGAGATGGAGATCTCTGAGAGATTTTCGCCGTTTGGTATTACGTGGAGCTGGGAGGTCTCTTGTGGACCAGTGTCCTGAAGTTGGCCCTCCCACCTCAGAGGCACGGCCCTGATGCCTGGCTGGAGCACCAAGAGCCTTTCGTCCACACCGCTCAGAGTAAAAGGGAGAAAAAATAGAAAGAAAGAAAGAAAGAAAGAGACTATAATATAGTGAAGTAAAATAAAGCTATTATAAAGCAGAGCTATACAGACAAAATCTCACCCAGAAGCATATACATATACACTCACAAAAAAAAGGAAAAGGGGAAAAATTAATATATCCTGCTCCGAAAGTCCACCTCCTGAATTTGGGATGATTCGTTGTCTATTCAGGTATTCAACAGATGCAGGCACATCAAGTTGTTTGTGGAGTTTTAATCCGCTGCTTCTGAGGCTGCTGGGAGAGATTTCCCCTTCTCTTCTCTGTTCGCACAGCTCCTGGGCATCAGCTTTGGATTTGGACCCGCCTCTGCGTGTAGGTCACCTGAGGGCGTCTGTTCCCCGCCCAGACAGGACGGGGTTAAAGGAGCAGCTGCTTCGGGGGCTCTGGCTCACCCAGGCCGCGGGGAGGGAGGGGTACAGAGGAGGCGGGGCGAGCCTGCGGCGTCAGAGGCCGGCGTGACGTTGCAGCAGCCTGAGGTGCGCCGTGTGTTCTCCCGGGGAACTTGTCCCCGGATCACGGGAGCCTGGCGGTGGCGGGCTGCACAGGCTCCCGGGAGGGGCGGCGTGGAGAGTGACCTGTGCTCACACACAGGCTTTTTGGAGGCGGCAGCAGCAGCCCCAGCGTCTCACGCCCGTCTCCAGGGCCCGCGCCGATCGCTGCGGATCGCGCCCGTCTGTGGAGCCTGTCCAGGCGGCGCTCTGAATCCCCTCTCCCCGCGCGCCGTGAAACAAAGAGGCAAGAAAAAGTCTCTTGCCTCTTCGGCAGCTGCAGACTTTTTCCCAGACTCCCTACCAGCCAGCTAACCCCTTCAGGCTGTGTTCACACTGCCAGCCCCAGTCCTCTCCCTGCGATCCGACCGAAGCTGAGCCTCAGCTCCCAGCCCCGCCCGCCCCGGCGGGTGAGCAGACAAGCCTCTCGGGCTGGTGAGCGCTGCTCGGCACCGAGCCTCTGTGCGGGAGTCTCTCCGTTTTTCCCTCTGCGCCCCTGTTGCTGTGGGATCCGCGCTGTTAGCCGCGGCTCGTGCCCATCTCTGGAGTTCGTTTAGGCGGCGCTCTGAATCCCCTCTCCTCGCGCACCAGGAAACAAAGAGGGAAGAAAAAGTCTCTTGCCTCTTCGGCAGCTGCAGACTTTTTCCCGGACTCCCTCCCGGCTAGCTGTGGTGCACTAACCCCTTCAGGCTGTGTTTACGCCGCCAACCCCAGTCCTCTCCCTGCGATCCGACCGAAGCCCAAGCCTCAGTTCCCAGCCCCGCCCGCCCCCCGGCGGGGGAGCAGACAAGCCTCTCGGGCTGGTGAGGGCTGCTCGTTGCCGAGCCTCCGTGCAGGAATCTCTCCGCTTTGCCCTCCGCACCCCTGTGGCTGCGCTCTCTTCTGTGGCTCCGAAGATTCCCCCCTCTGCCACCCGCAGTCTCTGCCCACGAAGCGGCTTCCTAGTGCGTGGAAATCTTTCCACCTTCACAGCTCCCTCCCACTGGTGCAGGTGCCGTCCCTATTCTTTTGTCTCTGTTATTTCTTTTTTCTTTTGCCCTACCCAAGTACGGGGGGAGTTTCTTGCCTGTTTAGAGGTCGGACGTTTTCTGTCAACGCTCAGTGGGTGTTCTGTAGGAGCAATTCCACGTGTAGATGTATTTCTACTGTATCTGTGGGAAGGAAGGTGATCTCCGCGTCTTACTCTTCCGCCATCTTCTCTCCTCCTCCCTGTTTGTATATTTTAGAGTTTAATCCGTTGTGGGTTACATCGTTTGCAAACATTTTCTCCCATTCCACAGGTTGTCTTTTCATTTTGTTTATGGTTTCCTTTGTTGTGCAAAAGATTTTCAGTTTAACCAGGTCCCATTTGTTTATTTTTGTTTGTATCTTCATTACTCTAGGAGGTGGATCCAAAAAGATTTTGCTGCAATTATGTCAAATTGTCTTCTGTCTATGTTTTTCACTAGGAGTTTTATAGTATCCACTCTTACATTTAGGTCTTTAATTCATTTTAAGATTATTTTTGTGTATGATGTTAAAGAATGTTCTAATTTCATTCTTTTACACGTAGCTGTACAGTTTTCCCAGCACCACTTATTGAAGAGGCTGTCTTTTCTCCATTGTATATTCTTGCCTCTGTTGTCATAGATTAATTGACCATAGGCGATTGTGTTTACTTCTGGGCTTTCTTTCCTGCTCCATTGATCTATATTTCTGTTTTGTGCCAGTACCCTGTTGTTTTCAGGACTGTAACTTTGTAGTATGGCTTGAAGTCAGGAAGTCTGATACCTCCAGCTCCGGTTTTCTTTCTTAAGGTTAGTGTGGCTACTAGAGGTCTTTGTGTTTTCATACAAACTTAAAATTATTTTGTTCTAGTTCTGTGAAATATGCCATTGGTCATTTGATAGGGATTGCATTTAATCTGTGGATTGTCTTGCGTCATATGATCATTTTAACAATATTGATTCTTCCAGTCCAAGAACATAGTGTATCATTCCATCTGTTTGTGTCATTTTTAATTTCTTTAATCAGCATCTTATGGTGTTCTGAGTATGGTTTTTTGTCTCCTCACGTAGGTTTGTTCCTAGGTTTTTATTTCTTTTGATGTGATGGTAAATAGGATTGTTTCCTTCATTTTTCTTTCTGATCATTCATTGTGCTTTAAGGCTCCGGTTCCCCCCTGCACTCCCAGTCCAGCCGCACACACAGGGGCCTTGCCACCTGGCTTCCAGTCAAGACCTTGTAAAGATCCATGAAAAATCTGGACTGCAGAGGTGGTCCCTGGAGGCTCCAGCTTAAGAAGTGCTGCCCCAGGGGTTCCAGAAATTGAGAAAGGAAAAGTGAATGGAGTGGTAGGGTGGCATAGAGAAGGGTGAGTGCCCTGGGAGATCTTGAGAGAAATACCCTCCATCCAAAACCCCTGTCCCTGCAGCTGATCCAATGGTGTCATGGGATTTCAGTGCCTTTTTTGAGGTGATGGCTTTGCTTCTTTACTCCTGTGCTCAACACTGTGCCAAACCAAATCCTCGCCTCTTACTGATTTCCAATGCCTTTATATGCATGTGTGTGGGTGTGTTTATTTATTTGTTCATTCATCATTCATTCAGTCTCTCTTTTTCTTAGTTATTCTTGCTAACACTTTGTCAATTTTGTTTATCTTTTCAAAAAGAAACTCCAATATTATTTATCCTTGTATTGTTTTTGTAGTCTCTATTACTTTATTTTTAATTTTTATTGGAGTATAGTTGATGTACAATGTGTGTTCTGTAAAGTGAATCAGTTATATGTATATCCACTCTTTTTTAGATTATTTTCCCATATAGATCTCTACAGAGTATTGAGTAGAGTTCCCTGTCCTAGACAGTAGGCCCTTCTATTACTTTTATAACTGCTCTAATCCTTACTATTTATTTCATTCTGCAAATATTGGGCTTAGTTTGTTCTTTTCCTAGTTCCTTTCGTTGTAAAGTTAGGTTCTTTGAGGTTTTTTCAGAGACAAAAGGTTTTATTACCTATGGCACAGCAAGCGTGAGCATAATATTGTATTGGTTCTCCTTCCCTACACCCCAGTTCCCACTGGGATGACAGAGAGGGATCCAGTTGAGTGCTATGCATGTACTCGGTTGTGTTACACTAAGGAACCCTGAGTTTCAGGACTCCACTGCTTTTAAAGTGAGAGGTTAGCAGGTTCCTGTTTGTCTGAGGGAGAGACATTAGCTCATTCCTCAAGGCTGTTCATTACAAACACACTCCGAAGAAATGGCTCGGGGGAAATTCTGTCAGGGCATGCTTTCTTTTTCTTTCTTTCTTTCTTTTTTTTAATTGAAGAATAATTGACATATAAAATTACGTTAGTTTCATATGTACAACATAATGATTTAGGATTTAAGTATATTACAAATGATCACCTGATGAGGCTAGTAACCATCTGTCCCCATCCACAGTTACTGCAATATCATGAACCATATTCTTTATTCTGTATATTAAATTCTTGTCAATTTTTATCATATACCTGAAATTTTGTACTTCTTATACCCCTTCACCTGCCTTGTCCAAGACCCACTCACCTCCCCTTTTGCAACCACCAGTTTGTTCACTGTGTCTGTAAAACTGGTTTTGTTGTGTTTGTTTTGTTTTTAGATTACACATATGAGTGAGATCATGTGGCATTTGTCTTTCTATGTGTGACTGACTTCACTGTTCATAATACTCTCTAGGTCCATGGCAAAGGCAAGATTTTATCTTTTTATGGCTAATATATAATATATAACTGATATGTACATTTGTATACACATATATACATATATATATGAACGTATCTACATGTGTATAGATACATGTATATATGTGTATATGTGTATATGTGTATGTGCGTTGTGTATATTCATATGTATGTATGTGTATACGTGTGTGTGTGTATGTGTGTATATATATATATATATATATATATATATATATATATATATATATATATATATATATATATATATATAAAAAACACTTTTTTATCCATTTGGCTATCATTGAACATTTAAGTTTCTATCATATATCGGCTATTGTAAGTTATGTTGCAGTGAACACAGGGGTGCATATATCTCTTTAAATTAGTTTTTTGCTTTGTTTTGTTTTCTTTGGATAAATAACCAAAAGTGGAATTGCTAACTCATATGTAGTTTAATTTTTTTTATGTTTTCAGAACCCTCTGTAATGTTTTCAATAGTGGCTGCACTGATTTGCGTTCTTAGCAACAGTGCAGGTGAGTGCTCTTTTCTCCACATCCTCAGCAACACTAATTAATTGTTGTCATTTTGATGATAGCCATTCTAACACCTGTAAGGTGATCTCTTTTTGTGGTTTTGATTTGCATTTCCCTCCTGATGATTAGTGATGTTGAGCATGTTTCCATGTGCCTTTAGGCATCTTTTTTGTTTTCTTTTTTTTGGCAAAATGTGTATTCAGATCCTCTACCCAATTGTTTTTATTTTTGTTTTATTTATTTTTTAAAATTATAGTTTATTTACAATATTATAACAGTTTCAGGTGATCTGGGAGTTTTTACAGATTACAGTTGATTAAATGTTTTTACAAGAGAATGGCAATAATTCCCTGTCCTATACAATATATCTTTGTTGCTTATCTATTTTATACATAGTAGTTTGTACCTCTTAATCCTATATGCCTAATTTGCCCCTCCCCCTTACCTGTCCCCACTGGTAACTACTAGTTTGTTTATAGGTCTGTGAGTCTGTTTCTGTTTTGCATATACATTCATTTGTATTATTGTTAGATTCCACATATAAATAATATCACAGAGTATTTGTCTTTCTCTGACTTGCTTCATTAAGCGTAATATTCTTGAGGGCCATCCACGATGCTGCAAATGGCAGAATTTCATTCTTTTTATGGCTGTGTAATATTCCACTGTACATATATACCATATCTTCTTTATCCATTTGTCTGTTCATGGGCATTTCGGTTGCTTTCATATCTTGGCCATTGTCAATAGTGCTGCTATGCACATTGGGGCTTATGTATCTTTTTGAATTAGTGTTTTCATTTTTTTCCTAGATAGGTACCCAGGAGTGTTATTGAGGGATCATATGGTAGTTGTATTTTTAGTTTTTTGAGAAGCCTCCATCTTATTTTCCATATTGCCTGCAACAATTTACAATCCTACCCACAGTGTACAAGGGTTCACTTTTCTCCACATCCTCTCCAAAATTTGGTATTTGTAAACATTTTGATGAGAGATATTTTGACAGGTGTGGGGTTGATATCTCATGGTTGTTTTGAATTGAACTTCTCTAATAATTAGTGATGTGGGGCACTTTTTCATCTGCCTTTTAGCCATCTGTATCTTCTTTGGAAAGATGTCTATTCATGTCTTCTGACCATTATTGATTGTGTTGTCTGTTCATTTTTTGTGTATGTGTTATTGAGTTGTATGAACCATTTGTATATTTTGGATATTCACCTTTTGTCATATCATTTGCAAATATTTTCTTACACTTTGCACTTTGAATTTTGATTTTGTTGATGGTTTTCATGGCTGTGCAAAAGCTCTTAAATTTTATTTAGCTTCCATTTGTTTATTTTTGCTTTTATTTCTTTTGCCTTAGAGGCCAGATTCCAAAACAATATTGCTACAATTTATGTCAAAGAGTGTTCTGCCTATGTTCTCTCCTAGAAGTTTTATGGTTTGGTGTATTACCTTTAGGTCCTTAATCCATTTTGAATTTTGTGTCTGTTTGAGGAAATGTTCTAAATTCATTATTTTACATGTAGCCCTCCAGTTTTCACAACACCACTTATTGAAGAGACTGTCTTTTCTCCATTGTATATTCTTGCTTCCTTGGTGGTAGATTTTTTCACCATAAGTGTGTGGGTTCCTTTCTGGGCTCTCTAGTCTGTTCCCTTAACCTGTGTGTCTGTTTTTGTGATTATTGTAGCTTTGTAGTCAGGGAGCATGCTATCTCCAGCTTTCGTCTTTTTTTCTCAGGATTGCTTTGGCAGTGTGGGTATTTTGTGGTTCTATATTTATTTGGAGATTATTTGTTCTGTGTGTGAACAATGTCATGGGTATTTTGATAGGGACTGCTTTAAATCTGTAGGTTGCTTTGAGTAATAGGCCTATTTTAAAAAGATTAATTCTTCCGATCCAAGAACATGGGATATCTTTTCATTTATTTGTGTCATCTTCAATTTCCTTCATCAATATCTTATAATTTTTAATATATAAATCTTTCACCTCCATGGTAAATTTATTCCCAGGTATTTTATTATTTTTGGTACAATTGTAAATTGTTTTTCTTAATTTCTCTGATAGTTTGTTATTAGAGCAGAGAAAAACTCTGTATATTAATTGTGTATACTTCAATGAAAATAAAAACAAAAATTAAAAAATGGGACCTAATTAAACTTAAAAGCTTTTTTACACAGCAAAGGAAACCATAAACAAGACGAAAAGACAACACTCACAATGGGAGAAAATATTCGCAAATGAAGCAACTGACAAAGGATTAATCTCCAAAATATACAAACAGCTCATGTAGCTCAGTATCAAAAAAGACAAGCAAACCAATCAAAAAATGGGTGGAAGACCTAAATAGGCATTTCTCCAAAAAAGACATACAGAAGGCCAATGGGCACATGAAAAGATGCTCAACACCTTTAATTATTAGGGAAATGCAAATCAAAACTATAGTGAGGTATCACCTCACACCGGTCAGAATGGCCATCATCATAAAATCTACAAACAATAAATGCTGGAGAGGGTGTGGAGAAAAGGGAACCCTCTTGCACTGTTGGTGGGAAGGTAAATTGATACAGCCACTATGGAGAACAGTATGGAGGTTCCTTAAAAAACTAAAAATAGAACTACCATATGACCCAGCAATCCCACTACTGGGCATATACCCAGAGAAAACCATAATTCAAAAAGACACATGCACCCCAATATTCACTGTGACACTGTTTACAGTAACCAGGACATGGAAGCAACCTAAATGTTCATCAACGGAGTAATGGATAAAGAAGATGTGGTACAAATATACAATGGAATATTTTTCAACTATAAAAAGGAACGAAATTGGGTTATTTGTAGAGACGTGGATGGACCTAGCTAGAGTCATACAGAGTGAAGGAAGTCAGAAAGAGAAAAACAAACATCGTATATTAACGCATATCTGTGGAATCTAGAAAAATGGTATAGATGATCTAATTTGCAAAACAGAAATAGAGACACAGATGTAGAGAACAAACGTATGGACACGAAGGGGGGAAAAGGGGGGATGGGAGAAATTGGGAGATTGGGATGGACAGATGTACACTATTGATACTATGTGTAAAATAGATAACCAATGAGAACCTACTGTATAGCACAGGGAAATCTACTCAGTGCTCTGTGGTGACCTAAATGGGAAGGAAATCCAAAAAAGAGGGGATATATGTATATGTATAGGTGCTTCACTTTGCTGTATAGTAGAAACTAACACAACATTGTAAAGCAACTATACTCCAAAAACCTTAATTAATAAAAAGAAAAAAATTGTGTATACTTCAAATTTACTGAGTTTATTTGTGCTAATAATTTGATGGTGAGATCTTTAGGGTTTTCTCTACATATTATCATGTCATCTGCAAACAGTGACAGTTCTACTTCCTTTACAAGTTAGATCTTATTTTTTACTTTTATTTTTGTCTTTTGGCTGTGGCTAGAACTATTCATCCTGTGTTGAATAAAAGTGGTGAGAGTAGGCATCATTGTCTTGTTCCTGTTCTTAGAGGAGATGCTTTCAGCTTTTCACCATTAAGTATGATATTAGGTCTGCTTTTGTCCTATATCCCCTTTATATTTATTTATTCATTCATTCATTCATTCAGGCCACATCGCACAGCATGGGGGACCCTAGTTCCCTGACCAGGGATTGAACCCACACCCACTGCAGTGGAATCGCGAATTCCCAACCACTGGACTGCCAGGGAAGTCCCTGTCCTTTTTTATAAAAAGGTATGTTGCCTCTATTCCCACCTTATTGAGAGTTTTTATCATAATTCAAATATTGCATTTTGTGGAATTTTGCCAGATCCTCTGCTGGAGGTATGAAGTTGATCATATGATTTTATTCTTTGTTCTGCTAATCTGGTTTGTCACTTAATTGATCTGCATAGACTGAATCATTCTGCATTGCTGAGATGATCCATTTGATCATGGTGTATGGTTCTTTTAGCGTATTGTTGAATTCAGTTTACTAATATTTTGTTGAGGGTTTTTGCATCTATGTTCATCAGGGATATTGGTCTGTAATTTACCTTTTTTGATAGTGTGTTTATCTGGTTTTAATATATGGGTGATGCTGGCCTCAGAAAATAAGTTTGGAAGCACTCCTTCATCAATTGTTTGGAATAGTTTGAGAAGGATAGATGTTAACTGTCCTTTAAATGTTTGGTAGAATTTATTAGTAAAGCCACCTGGTCCTGGACGTTTATTTATTGGGAGTTTTTTGATTATTGATTGATTTCATTTCTAGTAATTGATCTGTTTAGATTTTTTATTTATTGCTAACTCAATCGTGGAAGATTTACGTTTTTAGGAACTTATCCATTTCTTCTCGGTTGTCCCATTTGTTGGTGTATAGTTGTTTGTCATAATCTCTTAGGATACTTTGTATTTCTGTGGTGTCTGTTGTAACTTCATCTCTATCATTTCTGATTTATTTGGGCCCTCTCTTTTTAAAAAACATACTACTCCTGTCTTTTATTCTTTACAGAAGCTTAATAAGTGTTTGATCTACTACCCTTACTGTATGTATACTTTTTGCCGTGAGATTTTTTTACTTTTGTTTGTTTTCTTGTTACTATCAATAATTAGTGAGACTTCTTTTAAGCTTAAGTAAATTCCTTCCACATTGCTTATAAGGCTGTTTTATTAGTGATGAACTCTTTTAGCTTTTGTTAGTCTGGGAAACTCTTAATCTCTCCTTCAATTGTTTTTTTTCCCCTTAAATTTACTTATTTATTTATTTTTGGCTGCATTGGGTGTTCGTTGCTGCGCACGGGCTTTTCTCTAGTTTTGGCCAGCGGGGGCTACTTTTCGTTGTGGTGCGTGGGCTTCTCATTGCGGTGGCTTCTCTTGTTACAGAGCACAGGCTCTAGGTGCGCGGGCTTCAGTAGTTGTGGCTCACGGGCTCTAGACCACAGGCTCAGTAGTTGTGGCGCACAGGCATAGTTGCTCCGCGGCATGTGGGATCTTCCTGGACCAGGGCTCGAACCCATGTCCCCTGCATTGGCAGGCAGATTCTCAACCACTGTGCCACCAGGGAAGCCCTCTCCAATTCTGAATCATAATCTTGCTGGTAGAGTATTCTTGTTGTAGGCTTTTTCCTTTTAGCTCATTGAATATATCCTGTCATTCCTTCCTAGTCTGCAAAGTCTGCTGAAAAGTCAGCTGACTGTCTTATGGGAATACCTTGAACATAACTAGATGCTTTTATTTCACTGCTTCTTTGGTCTCTCTTTACCTTAAATTTTTGGCACGTTATAATATGTCTTGGTTTGGACCTGTTTGTCTTCATCTTGTTTGGGACTCTGTGTTTCCTGGACCTGGATGTGTGTTTCCTTCCCCAGGTTAGGAAAGTTATCAGTTACTATATCCTCTAATAAGCTCTCTGCCCCTTTCTCTCTTCTCCTCTTTCTGGGACCCCTGTAATGCTCATGTGAATATTCTTGATGTTGTCTCAGAGGTCCCTTTACCTATAGTCTTACTTCTTTTTTCTTCGTGCTATTAAGCTTGGGTGATTTTCACTACTCTGTTTCCATTTCACTGATCTGTTCTTCTGTATCATATAATATAATTTTGCTTCCCTCATATGTGTGTGTGTGTGTGTGTGTGTGTGTGTGTTAATCTCATTTATTGTATTTTTCAGCTGTTTGGTTCTTTTTGACATTTTATTACTCTTTGTTGAAATTCTCACTATATCCATCTATTCTTCTGACTTGGGTGAGCATCTTTATAATCATTACTGTGAACACTTTTTTTTTCAGGTAGAATGCTTATCCCTGTTTTATTTAGTTCTTTTTCTGATGTCGTGTCTTGTTACTTCATTTGTAATATATTCCTCTATTTCCTTATGTTTCCTAATTCTCTGTGCTTTTCTACTCATTAGGTTTAGGTTGTTACATTCCCTGGTCTCAGAGAAGTGACCTTATATAGGAGATGACTGATAGGGCCCAGCAGCACATTGTCCTCTGGCCAGCAGAGCCACATGCTCCAGGGGTGTCCCCTGTGTGGGCTGCACACACCTTTCTCTTACGGCAGGGCCAGCTACTGTGGACAAGCTGATAGGTGGGGTTGGACCCTGGCCTAAATGGCTGTGAGGCCCTGCAGTATGTGATTGCCGTGGGTGTGCTGGTAGCCATGGCAGCCCTCCGTTATGGGTGGCTGTGTGGTGCTCCAGGTGCACAGGCGGACAGGGTAGGCCCCCAGTGTGTCTGGTCATGAGGCCTTGTGGTGCAGGAGTGCTATGGGCATGTTGGTCGATGGGGGCAGGCCCCTGATTCTAATCAGTTCCAGGGAAGACTCTAAAATGTTGCTTGCCAATGTCTCAATTCCTAGCAGGAGTCTCAGCTGCCTCTTGCCTCTCCACGAAGCTATCTGAGATTAGCAAGTGGGTCTGACCCAGGTGTCTTTCACACTACTGGCTCTGCACAGGGACTGAAAACGTGTGAGATTTGTGTGTGCCCTATGAGAGCAAAGTCTCAGTTTTCTTTAGCCTCCAGCTTTCCTGAAAGTAAGCCCTGCAGGTTTTCAAAGCCACACCTGCTGTGTTCTTTTCTTCCCAGTGCAGGAACCCTGGGCTGAGCAGCCTGATGCAGGGCTCAGACCCTTCCCTCCGTGTGGAGGACCTATGCAATTGTGATATCTTCCAGCTGTGGGTCACGGTGCTCGAGGTGTGGGTTCCAACTAGCCTGTGTTCCCAGTGCTTCTACCTGCCTTGTGGTTTCTCCTTCCTTATATCTTTAGTTGTGGAAATATTCTGTGCTAGTCTTCAGGTCATTCTCAGAGATAATTTCCATGTAGATTGTTGTAATTTGGGTGTGTCCGTGGCAGGAGGGGAGCTCAGTATCTTCCTACTCTATCATCTTGATCCCCTCTCAAGAATGTTTTTTAAATATATGCATTTATTACTGTAAACATAGCTCTTTGAATAGCACTGTTTCTCTTGTATTCCATAAATTTAGGTACTTTGTATTTTCAATTTTGTTTAAGATTTTTTTTAAATTTCCCTTTTGATTTATTCCTGTATGCATTGGCTTCTCAGGAGCTTATTGTTGAATTTCTAAGTGTTCTTGAATTTTCAATTTTTCTTTTTAATATTGAATTTCAGTTTCATGCCATTGTGGTTGGAAGTGACACGTGATATGATTTCAGTATTCTTGGATTTTGAAGACTTGTTTTGTGGCTTAACATATGACCTACCCTAGGAAATGTTCTTTGTGTACTTAAGAAAAATGGAAATTTTGCTGCTGTCGAGTGGAATGTACTGTATATGTCTGTTAGGTTCATTGGATATCAATTGTTATATGTTGAGAGGCTCCAATGTTGGATACATACATATTTATAATAGTGATAATTTCTTTTTTTTTAACATCTTTATTGGAGTATAATTGCTTTAATGTGATAATTTCTTGATGAATGAATCCCTTTATCATTATATGATAACCTTCTTTCCTTTGAGAGGTTTGACTTCAAGTCTGTTTTGCCTGATAATAGACTAGTCAGGCAAGTATCATTTTCATGGAGTATCTTTTTTCCAATCGTTCAATTTTATGCTATATATGGATTTAAAGTTAACATGAATCTCTTGTACACAGTATGTAACTGAACTTTCTTTAATCCATTCAGCCTCCCTAGGGATTATTTAAATTGAAGTATAGTTGATTTACAATATTACATGAGTCTCAGTGCTACAACATATGGATTTGATATTTTTATAGATCCTGCTCCACTTAAAGTTATTACAAAATAATGGCTATATTTCCCTATGTTGTACTATATATCCTTGTTTGTTTATTTCATACATAGGAGTGTTGGATTTAGAGAAACAGACTACTGTCTTTCCCTCCCCCTTCACTCGCCCCACCAGTAACCACTAATTTGTTCTCTGTGAGTCTAGTTCTATTTTGTTCTATACATTCCTTTCTTGCATTTTTTAGATTCCACAGAGAAGTGAGAACATAGAGTATTTGCCTGTCTCTAACTTATTTAAGTAGGTATAAATAGTGTAGGCCTATCCATGTTGTTGCAAGTGGCAGAATTGGATCCTTTTTAATGGCTGAGTAATAGTCTATTGTGTATACATACCACATCTTCTTTATCCACTCATCTGTTGATGGACATTTAGTTTGCTTCCATATGTTGGCAATTGTAAATAATGCTGCTATGAACATTGGGATGCATGTATCTTGTCAAATTGGTGTCTTCATTTTCTTTGGACATATACCAAGCAGTGGAATTGTTGGCTAATATGCTAATTCTACTTTTAGCTTTTTTCAGGACCTCCATATTGTTTTCATAGTGGTTGTACCAATTTACAATCCCACCAACAGTGTACTAGGATTCCCTTGTCTCCATGTCATGAACAACATTTCATATTTGTAGACTTTGGAATAATAGCCATGTTGAGAGGTGTGACGTGATGTCTCATTGTGGGTTTTTTTGTGGGTCATTCATTAAATTTAATTTACAAAAGAACGTGATAGGCTGGATGTGATCTGCAGGTTTAGTTTGCTAATGCCTGGTATAGGTTAATTTGAGGAGGATTAATACCTTTACAATGTTATTTATTGCTTAATTTTTTCAGGGTGACATTTACTGATCGGTAACAGATTTAAAAACTTTTCTCCCTAAAGGATATCTGAAGTCTGTCGGTTTGTTTCCGTTTTATAAATTCGTTCATTTCTATCATTTTTTAGACTCCTATAAGTGATATCATGTGATATTTGTCCTTTTCTATCTGACTTACTTCACTTAGAATGAAATAATGCCATTTGCAGCAACAGGGATGGACCTAGATATGATCATGCTTTTTCATTTCTGAGTAATAATCGATTACGTACATGTACCACTTTTTCTTTGTCCATTCATCTGTTGATGGACATTTTGGTTGCTGCCATGTCTTGGCTATTGTAAATAGTGATGCAGTGCATGTTTGGGTTTGGGTGCATTTGTCTTTTCGAATTCTGGTTTTCTGCAGATGTACTCCCAGAAGCAGGACTGCTGGATGATATGGTAACTCTATTTTTACTTTTTAAAGGCATCTTACTGTGCTTTATAATGCCTGTTACCAGCTTACATCCCACCAACAGCATAGGAGCGTTCCCTTTTCTCCACATCCTCTCCAGCATTTATGGTTCATAGACTTTTTGATGATGGCCATTCTGACTGTGCGAGGTGGTACCTTGTTGTAGTTTTGATTGCATGTGTCTTATAATTTGAGATGTTGAGCATCTTTGCATGTGTTTTTTTAAACACTGTGAGAAAAAGTTACAGTTGACATTGGCTTTTTGAAATTCTGACTATTTTGAATTTTTTTTCGATAACTACCACAGGACATTTGTTAAGGGCGGGTGTCATTTACACCCTGGCAGTCCTTGTGAATATTAAGTGCCCATAAGCACATGTTTTAAAGTTGCTATTGTGGAAATGGGCACAAGCAGTTGGATTTCCTTCATGCCCCTCTCTGGTTACTTGGGTAACCAGAGCCACTGTGGAAGACGGGCACCTGGATTGTAAATGAGTGTGGACTGTGCCAGAACAAACACCCAAAATCTTGTGTTTTGTTATTTCTTGTCTTTTTTTTAATTTAATGTTTCTTTTTTATTGGAGTAAAGTTGATTTAACATATTGTGTTTGTGCTAGGCGTACAGAATCTTGTTCAGTTGTGTATATTCATATGTCTATTCATCTTCAGATTCTTTTCCCCTATAGATTATTAGAGAGTGTTGAGTAGACTTCCCTTTGTTATACAGTAGGTCTTTGTTGATTACCTATTTTATATGTGTTAGTGTGTAAATGTTTTTCCCAACCTCCTGATTTATTCCTTCCCCCCACCTTTCTCATTGGGTAACCATAAGTTTGTTTTCTAAGTCTGTGAGTCTGTTTCTCTCTCTTTTATTTCTTTGGCTGCACTGCGAGGTATGCGGGATATTATTTCTCCCAACACCAGGGATCGAAACCACACCCCCTGCAGTGGAAGCTAAGATTCTTAACCATTGGACCACCAGGAGAGTTCCTGTTTCTCTATTGTAAATTAGTTCATTGGTATCAATTTTTAAATTTCACCTGTAAGTGGTATCATATGATATTTGACTTTCTCTTTCTGACTTCACTTAGTATGATTATCTCTAGGTCCATCCATTATGCTGCAAACGGCATTCTTTCATTCTTTTTCATTTCTGAGTAATATTTCACTGTGAACATGTACCACTTCTTTATCCATCCATCTTCCGATGGATAGTTTGGTTGCTTCCATGTATTAGACATTGTAAATTGTGCTGCAGTGCACATATGGGTGCATGTGGGTTTTCCAATTCTGGTTTTCTCTTGATATACGCCTGGGAGTGGGACTGCTGGATCATATGGCAGCTCTAATTTTACCTTGTAAAGGCACCTCCATACTGTTCTCTATAGTGGCTGTTACCACCTTAGATCCCAACAGCAGCATAGGAGGGTTCCCTTTTTTCTACAAACTCTCAAGCATTTATTATTTGTAGACTTTTCGATGATGGCTATTCTGACTCACGTGAAGTGATCCCTCATTGTAGTTTTGATTTCCATGCCGCTAATAAACACGAATGAGAGCATCTTTCCAAGTGCTTTTCTTTTATACAGTGTGAGTAAAATTTACCGATTGAAATAGGATCCTGAAAGTCTGTTTCTTTTGAATTTTTTTTTGCGTACCTACCCCTGGAAATTTCCTGATTGCAGGTGTCATTTACAGCCCTACAGACCTTGTGAATATTAAGAACCCATAAGCATTGGTTTTAAAGTTGCAGTTGCCGGAAAGGGCAGCAAGGCAGCGGAATTTATTCATACTCAACTTGATAGCTAGGGCAAACAGGGCCTCAGTGGAACTCCTGTTCCTAGGTTGTAAATTAGAGTGGAAAATGCCAGGACAAATACCCAAAAGCTTGTGTCACATTACTTCTTGTTTAATTTAATTTTTATTTCTTACCAGAGTAAATTTGTAAATTTTTTTTGGTAAAAATTTGTAAAAAAAAAATTGGTAAAAAAATTTGTAAAAATACATTGTAAACATTACAATGTTTTGTTTATTCTAGGTGTACAAAATCTGGATCATTCATACATATACATATATCTAATCAAGTTTAGATTATTTCCCATGTTGGTCATTACAGAGCATTGATCAGACCTCCCTTGGCATCCAGTAGGTCCTTCTTGATATATATATTTTATATGTATTATTAAATGTATGTTAACCCCCAACCTTCTAATTGTTCCATTCCTTTCACCTTTTTCTAAGTCTGTACGGGTCTTTCTCTGTGGAAATATGTTCATGGGTATCAATTTTTAGATAACACCAGTAAATGATATCATCGGATATTTGTCATTCTTTTTCTGACTTACTTTATGTAGTATGATTAACTCTAGGCTCATCTGCGGTGCTGCAAAAGGCACTGTTTCATCTTTTCCATGGCTAATATTCCATTCTGTACATGTACCTCTTCTTCTTTGTCCATTCATCTGTAGATGGACATTTTGGTTGCATCCATGTCTGGCTATTTTAAGTATCACTGCAGTGCACGTTTGGGTGCCTGTGTCTTTCTGAATTCTGGTCTTCTCGGGTTATAGGCCCATTAGTGGTTCGGCAGGATCATATGGTAGCTCAATTGTTACCTTTTCAAGGCACCTTCATTCTGTTCTGATTAGTGGCTGTTACCAGTTTACAACCCAGCAACAGCAGAGGAGGGTACACATTCTAGGAAATGCATTCAGAATGTATGCTTTGCAGACATTTTTTTCTGATGGCCATTCAGACTACTGTGAGGTAATACCTTTCTGTAGTTTAAAATTGCATGTCCCTAAAAATTCTTGATGTTGAGCACTTTTTCATGTACCTTTAAAAAACAAAAAAGAAAAACACTGTGAGAAAATTTACCTGTTGAAATTGTCTTCTCGAGAGTTTGCCGGGCTTTGAATATTAATGTCCATTCCTGACCCCAGGATATTTTTTGAGAGCAGGTGTCATTGACAGCCCTGCAGTCCTTGTGAGTATTAAGTGACCATTAGCACAGTGTTTATAGCTGCTGTTGTGGGAAATAGCAACAAGGGGGCGGCATTTCTACGTTCTCAACTCTTGTTACTAGGACAACCCAGTCTTCCTGGACGTCCTGTTCCTTGGTTATAAATTAGAGTGGAATGTGCTCGGACAAACCCTCAAGAAGTTTATGTCTCCTTACTTATGTTTGTTTTTTAAATTTAATTTACATTTCTTCTTGGAGTAATTTTGATTAGAGTGTTGTGATTGTCTGGCAGTACAGAATCTGGTCAATTATTCATAGATATATCTGTTCATCTTTGGATCCTGTTACCATGTATGTTATTACAGAGTGTGGAGTAGACCTCCCTTGGTATTTGGTAGGTGTTTGGTCATTATATACTTTATATGTCTTGGTGCCTATATAATTCATATAGTTTATATGTTTATAAAAATTTAACATACATTAGTATATGTATGTTAACATACATTAGTATATGTATGTTAACATACATTAGTATATGTATGTTACCCCCATAATCATAATTTATCGGTCCTCCCACCTTTCATTTTTTAGTTTGTTTATAAGTCTGTGAGTGTCTTATAACCATTAGTTTGTTTATAAGTTAACCATTAGTTTGTTTATAAGTCTGTGAGTGTCTTTCTCTGGGGAAATATGTTCATTGGTAGCAATCTTAGGATAACATCTGTAAATGATATCATGGGATATCTGTCATTCCCTTTTGACTTACTTGACGTAATATGATTATTTTAGCCTCCTCTGTAGTCATGAAAATGGCAATGTTCTTTTGTTCCGGGGCTAAGATTCAATTCGGTACATATACCACTTCTTCTTTGCCCATTTGTCTGTTGATGGACATTGTGTTTGCTTGCATTTCTTGGCTATTGTAAATATTGCTTCAGTGCATGTTTGCCTGTCTGTGTCTTTCCGATTCTGGTCTTCTTAGGTGATAGGCCCATTAGGGGATCGGCTGCATCATATGGTAGCTCAATATTTACCTTTTAAATGCAGCTCGATTTTGTTCTCATGATTAGCTGTTACCAGTTTACATCCAACCAACAGCATAGTGGGTATGCATTTCTCCACAGACACGTGAGCATTCATAGTTTATAGACGTTTTACTGATGGCATTTTGAATATTGGGTGGCGACATCTTTTTGTAGTTTGGATTTGCATCCAACCAATAATGCCTGATATTGAGCTTTTATCCATGTTCCTCCTTTTTTTTTTTAAATAAAAGAGTGAGTAAAACTTACCTCTTCAAATTGTTTTCTGGAAAAATTTTCCGTGTTGTGAACTTTTTGGCCATTACCTACCCAGGACATTTTCTGAGGACACGTGTCATTTACAGCTCTACAATTGCTGTGAATCTTAAGTGACCGTTAGCCCTGAGTTTAAAGCTGCTGTTGTGGGAAACGGCCACCAGGCGGCAGCATTTCTTCATTCCCAAAACTGGTACTAGGGCAGCAGAGCCTTCCTGAAAGTCGTGTTCCTAGCTTGTAAATTAGAATGGAGTGTGCCAGGGAAAACCCCAATAAGTTTATGTCTCATTAATTGTTGTTCATGGTTTTAATTTTTTAAATTGGGGTCATGATTAGAATAGTGTTTGTTCTAGGTGTGCACAATCAGGTTCAATTGAACATTACATATATGTATTCATGTGCAGATCCTCTTCCTATGTAAATTACTATTATTTTATTTAATAGATTTATTTTATTTCATTATTTATTTTTGGCTGAGTTGGATCTTCGTTGCTGCATGTGGGCTTTCTCTACTTTCTGTGAGCGGGGGCTACTCTCCATTGTGGTGGACGGGATTCTCATTGCAGTGGCTTCTCTTGTTGCAGAGCACGGTCTCTAGGTGTGCGGACTTCTAGTAGTTCTGGTGCGTGGGCTCAGTAGTTGTGGCTCGTGGGCTCTAGAGCCGAGGCTCAGTACTTGTGGTGCACGGGCTTAGTTGCTCTGCAGCATGTGGTATCTTCCCAGACCAGGGATCGAACCCGTGTGTTCTGCACTGGCAGGCGGATTCTTAACCATGGCGCCACCAGGGAAGCCCCCGTGTAAATTATTACAGCGTGTCCTGTAGACCTCCCTTGGTATATGGTTGGTCTTTTTGATATATATATTTAATATGTATTTGTATACGTATGGTAACCTTACTCTTCATTTATCCATTGCTCCCAGCTTTCCTTTTACATAACCATAGTTTGTTTTCCAAGTCTGTGAGTGTCTTTCTCTGTGGAAATATGTTCATTTGTGTCCGTTGTTAGGTAACGCCTAGAAGTGATATCACAGGATATTTGTCGTCTGCTTTCCGACTTACCTCCTGTTCTGTGATTATATCTAGGCTCACCTATGGTGCTGCAAAGAGCAGTGTTTCATTCTTTTCCATGCCGAATATTCCATTGTGTACATGGACCAGCTCTTCTTTGGGCATTCATCCGTAGATGGACATTTTGGTTTCTTCCAACTCTTAGCTATGCTAAATATTGATGCAGTGCAGGATTGCCAGCCTGTGTCTTTTGGATTCCGGTCTTCTCAGGGGATAGGCTCAGCAGTGGACCTACCAGATCATATGACAGTTCAATTTTTACCTTTAAACGCACCTCCATTCTGTTCTCACTACTGGCTGTTACCAGTTGACATCCCACCAGCAGCTAGAGGGTACACAGTTCTCTAAAACCCCATCAGCATTTATTGTTTGTAGACTTTCTACTGATGGCGTTTTGAGTGTTGGGAGGTGATACCTTTTTGTACTTTGGATTTGCATGCGTCTAATACTTCCCGTTATTAAGCTTTTAAACCACGTCCGTTTTCTTTCTTTCTTTTTTTTTTAAAGTAAAACAGAAAAACTTACCTCTTCAAATTGTTTCCTTGAATAATTGGCCGTGTTCTGAATTCCTGTGGCCATTACCTACACCAGAATATTTTCTGTGAGCAGGTGTCATTTACAACTCTGTAGTAATTGTGCATATTAAGTTACCATTAACACTGGGTTTAAAGCTGCTGTTGCAGGAAACGGCCACAAGGCGGCAGCACGTCTATATTCCCAACTCTGCTTACTAGGGCAACAGAGCCTTCCTGGAAGTCCTGTTTGTAGGTTGTAAATTAGAGTGGAATGCGCCGGGACAAACTCCCCAAAACTTATGTCTACTTATTTGTTGTTGGTATTCTTAGTTTAATTTTCATTTTTATCAGAGCAAATTTGATTGCAATGTTGTGTTTGTTCTAGGTGTACAGAATCTGTTTCATTTATACATATATCTTTTCATGTTTGGATCCTGTTCCATAAAGGCTTTACAGAATGTTGTGTAGACCTCTCTTGGTATTTGGTATGTGTTTGGTGATTCCTATATTTTATAAATATTAGCATATGTCTGTTAAAACCCATTATCCTGCGTTATACAGTCGTCACACCTTTCCGCTTGGTTAAGCACAAGTTTGTGTTCTGAATACGTGACTGTCCTTCTCTGTGGAAATAAGTTCATTAATATCAATTTTCCGGAATCACCTATACGTGATATCATAGGATATGTGTCTCTTGCTTTCTGACTTATTTCAAGTTGTGTGATTATCTCTAGCCTCATCTGTGGTGCTGCAAATGGCATTGTTTGATTTGTTTTCATGGCTAATATTCCATTCCGTACATATGCCACTTGTTCTTTGTCCATTTATCTGTTCATGGACCTTTTTTTGCTTCCATGTCTTGGCTATTTAAATATTGCTGCAGTGCACATTTGCCTGCTTCTGTCTTTCCGATTCTGGTGGTCTTCAGTTATAGGCCCAGAAGGTGCCCTGCCGGATCATATGGTAACTCAATTTTTACCTTTTAAAGCACCTCCATTCTATTTTCATTAGTGCTGTTACCACTTTCCATCCCACCAGCAGCTAGAAGGTACACAGTTCTCTAAAACCCCTTCAGCATTTATAGTTTGTAGACTTTTTGCTGATGGTCATTTGACTGGTGTGCGGTGAAACCTTTTCGGAGGTTGATTTGCATGCGTCTAATAATTCCTTATACTACACTTTAGGCATGTCATTTTCTTTCCTTTTTTCTTGGTTTTTAAAGAGTGAGTACAACTTCCCTCTTCATATTGACTTCTTGAAAAATTTGTCATGTGTTGTATTTTCTTGGCTATTCCCTACCCCAGGACATTTTTTGAGGGCAGGTGATATTTACAGCCCTGCAGTCCTTGTGAATATTAAGTGACATTTGGCGGTGTTGAAAGCTGCTGTTGTGAGAAACAGCCACAAGGCGGCAGCATTATTACGTTCTCAACTCTTGTTACTAGGGCAACAGAGTCTTCCTGGACATCGTGCTCCTCGGATGTAAATTAGAGTGGAATGTGCTCGGACAATCCCCCAGAAGTTTAGGTCTCCTTACTTATGTTTGTTTTTGAAATTGAATTTATATTTCTTCTCCGAGTAATTTTGATTAGAGTGTTGTGATTGTCTGGCAGTACAGAATCCGGTCAATTATTCATAGATATATCTGTTCATCTTTGGATCCTGTTACCATGTATGTTATTACAGAGTGTGGAGTAGACCTCCCTTGGTATTTGGTAGGTGTTTGGTCATTATATACTTTATATGTCTTGGTGCCTATATAATTCATATAGTTTATATGTTTATAAAAATTTAACATATATTAGTATATGTATGTTACCATGCATTAGTATATGTATGTTAACATACATTAGTATATGTATGTTACCCCCACGATCCTAATTTATCGATCCTCCCACCTTTCATTTTGGTTCACCATTAGTTTGTTTATAAGTCTGTGAGTGTCTTTCTCTGGGGAAATATGTTCATTGGTAGCAATCTTAGGATAACATCTGTAAATGATATCATGGGATATCTGTCATTCCCTTTTGACTTACTTGACGTAATATGAATATTTTAGCCTCCTCTGTAGTCATGAAAATGGCAATGTTCTTTTGTTCCGGGGCTAAGATTCACTTCGGTACATATACCACTTCTTCTTTGCCCATTTGCCTGTTGATGGACATTGTGTTTGCTTGCATGTCTTGGCTATTGTAAATATTGCTGCAGTGCATGTTTGCCTGTCTGTGTCTTTCCGATTCTGGTCTTCTTAGGTGATAGGCCCATTAGGGGATCGGCTGCATCATATGGTAGCTCAATATTTACCTTTTAAATGCAGCTCGATTTTGTTCTCATGATTAGCTGTTACCAGTTTACATCCAACCAACAGCATAGTGGGTATGCATTTCTCCACAGTCACGTGAGCATTCATAGTTTATAGACGTTTTTCTGATGGCATTTTGAATATTGGGTGGCGACATCTTTTTGTAGTTTGGATTTGCATCCAACCAATAATGCCTGATATTGAGCTTTTATCCATGTTCCTCCTTTTTTTTTTTAAATAAAAGAGTGAGTAAAACTTACCTCTTCAAATTGTTTTCTGGAAAAATTTTCCGTGTTGTGAACTTTTTGGCCATTACCTACCCAGGACATTTTCTGAGGGCACGTGTCATTTACAGCTCTACAATTGCTGTGAATCTTAAGTGACCGTTAGCCCTGAGTTTAAAGCTGCTGTTGTGGGAAACGGCCACCAGGCGGCAGCATTTCTTCATTCCCAAAACTGGTACTAGGGCAGCAGGGCCTTCCTGAAAGTCGTGTTCCTAGGTTGTAAATTAGAATGGAGTGTGCCAGGGAAAACCCCAATAAGTTTATGTCTCATTAATTGTTGTTCATGGTTTTAATTTTTTAAATTGGGGTCATGATTAGAATAGTGTTTGTTCTAGGTGTGCACAATCAGGTTCAATTGAACATTACATATATGTATTCATGTGCAGATCCTCTTCCTATGTAAATTACTATTATTTTTTTTAATAGATTTATTTTATTTCATTATTTATTTTTGGCTGAGTTGGATCTTCGTTGCTGCATGTGGGCTTTCTCTACTTTCTGTGAGCGGGGTCTACTCTCCATTGTGGTGCACGGGATTCTCATTGCAGTGGCTTCTCTTGTTGCAGAGCACGGTCTCTAGGTGTGCGGACTTCTAGTAGTTCTGGTGCGTGGTCTGTAGTTGTGGCTCGTGGGCTCTAGAGCCGAGGCTCAGTACTTGTGGTGCACGGGCTTAGTTGCTCTGCAGCATGTGGTATCTTCCCAGACCAGGGATCGAACCCGTGTGTTCTGCACTGGCAGGCGGATTCTTAAACATGGCGTCACCAGGGAAGCCCCCGTGTAAATTATTACAGCGTGTCCTGTAGACCTCCCTTGGTATATGGTTGGTCTTTTTGATATATGTATTTAATATGTATTTGTATACGTATGGTAAACCTACTCTTCATTTATCCATTGCTCCCAGCTTTCCTTTTACATAACCATAGTTTGTTTTCCAAGTCTGTGAGTGTCTTTCTCTGTGGAAATATGTTCATTTGTGTCCGTTGTTAGGTAATGCCTAGAAGTGATATCACAGGATATTTGTCGTCTGCTTTCCGACTTACCTCCTGTTCTGTGATTATATCTAGGCTCACCTATGGTGCTGCAAAGAGCAGTGTTTCATTCTTTTCCATGCCGAATATTCCATTGTGTACATGGACCAGCTCTTCTTTGGGCATTCATCCGTAGATGGACATTTTGGTTTCTTCCAACTCTTGGCTATGCTAAATATTGATGCAGTGCAGGATTGCCAGCCTGTGTCTTTTGGATTCCGGTCTTCTCAGGGGATAGGCTCAGCAGTGGACCTACCAGATCATATGACAGTTCAATTTTTACCTTTAAACGCACCTCCATTCTGTTCTCACTACTGGCTGTTACCAGTTGACATCCCACCAGCAGCTAGAGGGTACACAGTTCTCTAAAACCCCATCAGCATTTATTGTTTGTAGACTTTCTACTGATGGCGTTTTGAGTGTTGGGAGGTGATACCTTTTTGTACTTTGGATTTGCATGCGTCTAATACTTCCCGTTATTAAGCTTTTAATCCACGTCCGTTTTCTTTCTTTCTTTTTTTTTTTTAAAGTAAAACAGAAAAACTTACCTCTTCAAATTGTTTCCTTGAATAATTGGCCGTGTTCTGAATTCCTGTGGCCATTACCTACACCAGAATATTTTCTGTGAGCAGGTGTCATTTACAACTCTGTAGTAATTGTGCATATTAAGTTACCATCAACACTGGGTTTAAAGCTGCTGTTGCAGGAAACGGCCACAAGGCGGCAGCATGTCTATATTCCCAACTCTGCTTACTAGGGCAACAGAGCCTTCCTGGAAGTCCTGTTTGTAGGTTGTAAATTAGAGTGGAATGCGCCGGGACAAACTCCCCAAAACTTATGTCTACTTATTTGTTGTTGGTATTCTTAGTTTAATTTTC
Source organism: Eschrichtius robustus (assembly GCF_028021215.1). Lineage (NCBI taxonomy): Eukaryota > Metazoa > Chordata > Mammalia > Artiodactyla > Eschrichtiidae > Eschrichtius > Eschrichtius robustus. Next base: position 48,830,461 of record NC_090831.1, on the reverse strand, counting down.
ATTTTTATCAGAGCAAATTTGATTGCAATGTTGTGTTTGTTCTAGGTGTACAGAATCTGTTTCATTTATACATATATCTTTTCATGTTTGGATCCTGTTCCATAAAGGCTTTACAGAATGTTGTGTAGACCTCTCTTGGTATTTGGTATGTGTTTGGTGATTCCTATATTTTATAAATATTAGCATATGTCTGTTAAAACCCATTATCCTGCGTTATACATTCGTCACACCTTTCCGCTTGGTTAAGCACAAGTTTGTGTTCTGAATACGTGACTGTCCTTCTCTGTGGAAATAAGTTCATTAATATCAATTTTCCGGAATCACCTATACGTGATATCATAGGATATGTGTCTCTTGCTTTCTGACTTATTTCAAGTTGTGTGATTATCTCTAGCCTCATCTGTGGTGCTGCAAATGGCATTGTTTGATTTGTTTTCATGGCTAATATTCCATTCCGTACATATGCCACTTGTTCTTTGTCCATTTATCTGTTCATGGACCTTTTTTTGCTTCCATGTCTTGGCTATTTAAATATTGCTGCAGTGCACATTTGCCTGCTTCTGTCTTTCCGATTCTGGTGGTCTTCAGTTATAGGCCCAGAAGGTGCCCTGCCGGATCATATGGTAACTCAATTTTTACCTTTTAAAGCACCTCCATTCTATTTTCATTAGTGCTGTTACCACTTTCCATCCCACCAGCAGCTAGAAGGTACACAGTCCTCTAAAACCCCTTCAGCATTTATAGTTTGTAGACTTTTTGCTGATGGTCATTTGACTGGTGTGCGGTGAAACCTTTTCGGAGGTTGATTTGCATGCGTCTAATAATTCCTTATACTACACTTTAGGCATGTCATTTTCTTTCTTTTTTTCTTGGTTTTTAAAGAGTGAGTACAACTTCCCTCTTCATATTGACTTCTTGAAAAATTTGTCATGTGTTGTATTTTCTTGGCTATTCCCTACCCCAGGACATTTTTTGAGGGCAGGTGATATTTACAGCCCTGCAGTCCTTGTGAATATTAAGTGACATTTGGCGGTGTTGAAAGCTGCTGTTGTGAGAAACAGCCACAAGGCGGCAGCATTATTACGTTCTCAACTCTTGTTACTAGGGCAACAGAGTCTTCCTGGACATCGTGCTCCTCAGTTGTAAATTAGAGTGGAATGTGCTCGGACAATCCCCCAGAAGTTTAGGTCTCCTTACTTATGTTTGTTTTTGAAATTGAATTTATATTTCTTCTCGGAGTAATTTTGATTAGAGTGTTGTGATTGTCTGGCAGTACAGAATCCGGTCAATTATTCATAGATATATCTGTTCATCTTTGGATCCTGTTACCATGTATGTTATTACAGAGTGTGGAGTAGACCTCCCTTGGTATTTGGTAGGTGTTTGGTCATTATATACTTTATATGTCTTGGTGCCTATATAATTCATATAGTTTATATGTTTATAAAAATTTAACATATATTAGTATATGTATGTTAACATGCATTAGTATATGTATGTTAACATACATTAGTATATGTATGTTACCCCCATGATCCTAATTTATCGATCCTCCCACCTTTCATTTTGGTTCACCATTAGTTTGTTTATAAGTCTGTGAGTGTCTTTCTCTGGGGAAATATGTTCATTGGTAGCAATCTTAGGATAACATCTGTAAATGATATCATGGGATATCTGTCATTCCCTTTTGACTTACTTGACGTAATATGATTATTTTAGCCTCCTCTGTAGTCATGAAAATGGCAATGTTCTTTTGTTCCGGGGCTAAGATTCACTTCGGTACATATACCACTTCTTCTTTGCCCATTTGCCTGTTGATGGACATTGTGTTTGCTTGCATGTCTTGGCTATTGTAAATATTGCTGCAGTGCATGTTTGCCTGTCTGTGTCTTTCCGATTCTGGTCTTCTTAGGTGATAGGCCCAATAGGGGATCGGCTGCATCATATGGTAGCTCAATATTTACCTTTTAAATGCAGCTCGATTTTGTTCTCATGATTAGCTGTTACCAGTTTACATCCAACCAACAGCATAGTGGGTATGCATTTCTCCACAGTCACGTGAGCATTCATAGTTTATAGACGTTTTTCTGATGGCATTTTGAATATTGGGTGGCGACATCTTTTTGTAGTTTGGATTTGCATCCAACCAATAATGCCTGATATTGAGCTTTTATCCATGTTCCTCCTTTTTTTTTTTTAAATAAAAGAGTGAGTAAAACTTACCTCTTCAAATTGTTTTCTGGAAAAATTTTCCGTGTTGTGAACTTTTTGGCCATTACCTACCCAGGACATTTTCTGAGGACACGTGTCATTTACAGCTCTACAATTGCTGTGAATCTTAAGTGACCGTTAGCCCTGAGTTTAAAGCTGCTGTTGTGGGAAACGGCCACCAGGCGGCAGCATTTCTTCATTCCCAAAACTGGTACTAGGGCAGCAGGGCCTTCCTGAAAGTCGTGTTCCTAGTTTGTAAATTAGAATGGAGTGTGCCAGGGAAAACCCCAATAAGTTTATTTCTCATTAATTGTTGTTCATGGTTTTAATTTTTTAAGTTAGGGTCATGATTAGAATAGTGTTTGTTCTAGGTGTGCACAATCAGGTTTAATTGAATATTATATATATGTATTCATGTGCAGATCCTCTTTCTATGTAAATTACTATTATTTTTTTTAATAGATTTATTTTATTTCATTATTTATTATTGGCTGAGTTGGATCTTCGTTGCTGCATGTGGGCTTTCTCTACTTTCTGTGAGCGGGGGCTACTCTCCATTGTGGTGCACGGGATTCTCATTGCAGTGGCTTCTCTTGTTGCAGAGCACGGTCTCTAGATGTGCGGACTTCTAGTAGTTCTGGTGCGTGGGCTCAGTAGTTGTGGCTCGTGGGCTCTAGAGCCGAGGCTCAGTACTTGTGGTGCACGGGCTTAGTTGCTCTGCAGCATGTGGTATCTTCCCAGACCAGGGATCGAACCCGTGTGTTCTGCACTGGCAGGCGGATTCTTAACCCTGGCGCCACCAGGGAAGCCCCCGTGTAAATTATTACAGCGTGTCCTGTAGACCTCCCTTGGTATATGGTTGGTCTTTTTGATATATGTATTTAATATGTATTTGTATACGTATGGTAACCCTACTCTTCATTTATCCATTGCTCCCAGCTTTCCTTTTACATAACCATAGTTTGTTTTCCAAGTCTGTGAGTGTCTTTCTCTGTGGAAATATGTTCATTTGTGTCAGTTGTTAGGTAACGCCTAGAAGTGATATCACAGGATATTTGTCGTCTGCTTTCCGACTTACCTCCTGTTCTGTGATTATATCTAGGCTCACCTATGGTGCTGCAAAGAGCAGTGTTTCATTCTTTTCCATGCCGAATATTCCATTGTGTACATGGACCAGCTCTTCTTTGGGCATTCATCCGTAGATGGACATTTTGGTTTCTTCCAACTCTTGGCTATGCTAAATATTGATGCAGTGCAGGATTGCCAGCCTGTGTCTTTTGGATTCCGGTCTTCTCAGGGGATAGGCTCAGCAGTGGACCTACCAGATCATATGACAGTTCAATTTTTACCTTTAAACGCACCTCCATTCTGTTCTCACTACTGGCTGTTACCAGTTGACATCCCACCAGCAGCTAGAGGGTACACAGTTCTCTAAAACCCCATCAGCATTTATTGTTTGTAGACTTTCTACTGATGGCGTTTTGAGTGTTGGGAGGTGATACCTTTTTGTACTTTGGATTTGCATGCGTCTAATACTTCCCGTTATTAAGCTTTTAATCCACGTCCGTTTTCTTTCTTTCTTTTTTTTTTTAAAGTAAAACAGAAAAACTTACCTCTTCAAATTGTTTCCTTGAATAATTGGCCGTGTTCTGAATTCCTGTGGCCATTACCTACACCAGAATATTTTCTGTGAGCAGGTGTCATTTACAACTCTGTAGTAATTGTGCATATTAAGTTACCATTAACACTGGGTTTAAAGCTGCTGTTGCAGGAAACGGCCACAAGGCGGCAGCATGTCTATATTCCCAACTCTGCTTACTAGGGCAACAGAGCCTTCCTGGAAGTCCTGTTTGTAGGTTGTAAATTAGAGTGGAATGCGCCAGGACAAACTCCCCAAAACTTATGTCTACTTATTTGTTGTTGGTATTCTTAGTTTAATTTTCATTTTTATCAGAGCAAATTTGATTGCAATGTTGTGTTTGTTCTAGGTGTACAGAATCTGTTTCATTTATACATATATCTTTTCATGTTTGGATCCTGTTCCATAAAGGCTTTACAGAATGTTGTGTAGACCTCTCTTGGTATTTGGTATGTGTTTGGTGATTCCTATATTTTATAAATATTAGCATATGTCTGTTAAAACCCATTATCCTGCGTTATACAGTCGTCACACCTTTCCGCTTGGTTAAGCACAAGTTTGTGTTCTGAATACGTGACTGTCCTTCTCTGTGGAAATAAGTTCATTAATATCAATTTTCCGGAATCACCTATACGTGATATCATAGGATATGTGTCTCTTGCTTTCTGACTTATTTCAAGTTGTGTGATTATCTCTAGCCTCATCTGTGGTGCTGCAAATGGCATTGTTTGATTTGTTTTCATGGCTAATATTCCATTCCGTACATATGCCACTTGTTCTTTGTCCATTTATCTGTTCATGGACCTTTTTTTGCTTCCATGTCTTGGCTACTTAAATATTGCTGCAGTGCACATTTGCCTGCTTCTGTCTTTCCGATTCTGGTGGTCTTAAGTTATAGGCCCAGAAGGTGCCCTGCCGGATCATATGGTAACTCAATTTTTACCTTTTAAAGCACCTCCATTCTATTTTCATTAGTGCTGTTACCACTTTCCATCCCACCAGCAGCTAGAAGGTACACAGTTCTCTAAAACCCCTTCAGCATTTATAGTTTGTAGACTTTTTGCTGATGGTCATTTGACTGGTGTGCGGTGAAACCTTTTCGGAGGTTGATTTGCATGCGTCTAATAATTCCTTATACTACACTTTAGGCATGTCATTTTCTTTCTTTTTTTCTTGGTTTTTAAAGAGTGAGTACAACTTCCCTCTTCATATTGACTTCTTGAAAAATTTGTCATGTGTTGTATTTTCTTGGCTATTCCCTACCCCAGGACATTTTTTGAGGGCAGGTGATATTTACAGCCCTGCAGTCCTTGTGAATATTAAGTGACATTTGGCGGTGTTGAAAGCTGCTGTTGTGAGAAACAGCCACAAGGCGGCAGCATTATTACGTTCTCAACTCTTGTTACTAGGGCAACAGAGTCTTCCTGGACATCGTGCTCCTCAGTTGTAAATTAGAGTGGAATGTGCTCGGACAATCCCCCAGAAGTTTAGGTCTCCTTACTTATGTTTGTTTTTGAAATTGAATTTATATTTCTTCTCGGAGTAATTTTGATTAGAGTGTTGTGATTGTCTGGCAGTACAGAATCCGGTCAATTATTCATAGATATATCTGTTCATCTTTGGATCCTGTTACCATGTATGTTATTACAGAGTGTGGAGTAGACCTCCCTTGGTATTTGGTAGGTGTTTGGTCATTATATACTTTATATGTCTTGGTGCCTATATAATTCATATAGTTTATATGTTTATAAAAATTTAACATATATTAGTATATGTATGTTAACATGCATTAGTATATGTATGTTAACATACATTAGTATATGTATGTTACCCCCATGATCCTAATTTATCGATCCTCCCACCTTTCATTTTGGTTCACCATTAGTTTGTTTATAAGTCTGTGAGTGTCTTTCTCTGGGGAAATATGTTCATTGGTAGCAATCTTAGGATAACATCTGTAAATGATATCATGGGATATCTGTCATTCCCTTTTGACTTACTTGACGTAATATGATTATTTTAGCCTCCTCTGTAGTCATGAAAATGGCAATGTTCTTTTGTTCCGGGGCTAAGATTCACTTCGGTACATATACCACTTCTTCTTTGCCCATTTGCCTGTTGATGGACATTGTGTTTGCTTGAATGTCTTGGCTATTGTAAATATTGCTGCAGTGCATGTTTGCCTGTCTGTGTCTTTCCGATTCTGGTCTTCTTAGGTGATAGGCCCAATAGGGGATCGGCTGCATCATATGGTAGCTCAATATTTACCTTTTAAATGCAGCTCGATTTTGTTCTCATGATTAGCTGTTACCAGTTTACATCCAACCAACAGCATAGTGGGTATGCATTTCTCCACAGTCACGTGAGCATTCATAGTTTATAGACGTTTTTCTGATGGCATTTTGAATATTGGGTGGCGACATCTTTTTGTAGTTTGGATTTGCATCCAACCAATAATGCCTGATATTGAGCTTTTATCCATGTTCCTCCTTTTTTTTTTTTAAATAAAAGAGTGAGTAAAACTTACCTCTTCAAATTGTTTTCTGGAAAAATTTTCCGTGTTGTGAACTTTTTGGCCATTACCTACCCAGGACATTTTCTGAGGACACGTGTCATTTACAGCTCTACAATTGCTGTGAATCTTAAGTGACCGTTAGCCCTGAGTTTAAAGCTGCTGTTGTGGGAAACGGCCACCAGGCGGCAGCATTTCTTCATTCCCAAAACTGGTACTAGGGCAGCAGGGCCTTCCTGAAAGTCGTGTTCCTAGTTTGTAAATTAGAATGGAGTGTGCCAGGGAAAACCCCAATAAGTTTATTTCTCATTAATTGTTGTTCATGGTTTTAATTTTTTAAATTAGGGTCATGATTAGAATAGTGTTTGTTCTAGGTTTGCACAATCAGGTTTAATTGAATAATATATATATGTATTCATGTGCAGATCGTCTTTCTATGTAAATTACTATTATTTTTTTTAATAGATTTATTTTATTTCATTATTTATTTTTGGCTGAGTTGGATCTTCGTTGCTGCATGTGGGCTTTCTCTACTTTCTGTGAGCGGGGGCTACTCTCCATTGTGGTGCACGGGATTCTCATTGCAGTGGCTTCTCTTGTTGCAGAGCACGGTCTCTAGGTGTGCGGACTTCTAGTAGTTCTGGTGCGTGGGCTCAGTAGTTGTGGCTCGTGGGCTCTAGAGCCGAGGCTCAGTACTTGTGGTGCACGGGCTTAGTTGCTCTGCAGCATGTGGTATCTTCCCAGACCAGGGATCGAACCCTTGTGTTCTGCACTGGCAGGCGGATTCTTAACTCTGGCGCCACCAGGGAAGCCCCCGTGTAAATTATTACAGCGTGTCCTGTAGACCTCCCTTGGTATATGGTTGGTCTTTTTGATATATGTATTTAATATGTATTTGTATACGTATGGTAACCCTACTCTTCATTTATCCATTGCTCCCAGCTTTCCTTTTACATAACCATAGTTTGTTTTCCAAGTCTGTGAGTGTCTTTCTCTGTGGAAATATGTTCATTTGTGTCAGTTGTTAGGTAACGCCTAGAAGTGATATCACAGGATATTTGTCGTCTGCTTTCCGACTTACCTCCTGTTCTGTGATTATATCTAGGCTCACCTATGGTGCTGCAAAGAGCAGTGTTTCATTCTTTTCCATGCCGAATATTCCATTGTGTACATGGACCAGCTCTTCTTTGGGCATTCATCCGTAGATGGACATTTTGGTTTCTTCCAACTCTTGGCTATGCTAAATATTGATGCAGTGCAGGATTGCCAGCCTGTGTCTTTTGGATTCCGGTCTTCTCAGGGGATAGGCTCAGCAGTGGACCTACCAGATCATATGACAGTTCAATTTTTACCTTTAAACGCACCTCCATTCTGTTCTCACTACTGGCTGTTACCAGTTGACATCCCACCAGCAGCTAGAGGGTACACAGTTCTCTAAAACCCCATCAGCATTTATTGTTTGTAGACTTTCTACTGATGGCGTTTTGAGTGTTGGGAGGTGATACCTTTTTGTACTTTGGATTTGCATGCGTCTAATACTTCCCGTTATTAAGCTTTTAATCCACGTCCGTTTTCTTTCTTTCTTTTTTTTTTTAAAGTAAAACAGAAAAACTTACCTCTTCAAATTGTTTCCTTGAATAATTGGCCGTGTTCTGAATTCCTGTGGCCATTACCTACACCAGAATATTTTCTGTGAGCAGGTGTCATTTACAACTCTGTAGTAATTGTGCATATTAAGTTACCATTAACACTGGGTTTAAAGCTGCTGTTGCAGGAAACGGCCACAAGGCGGCAGCATGTCTATATTCCCAACTCTGCTTACTAGGGCAACAGAGCCTTCCTGGAAGTCCTGTTTGTAGGTTGTAAATTAGAGTGGAATGCGCCAGGACAAACTCCCCAAAACTTATGTCTACTTATTTGTTGTTGGTATTCTTAGTTTAATTTTCATTTTTATCAGAGCAAATTTGATTGCAATGTTGTGTTTGTTCTAGGTGTACAGAATCTGTTTCATTTATACATATATCTTTTCATGTTTGGATCCTGTTCCATAAAGGCTTTACAGAATGTTGTGTAGACCTCTCTTGGTATTTGGTATGTGTTTGGTGATTCCTATATTTTATAAATATTAGCATATGTCTGTTAAAACCCATTATCCTGCGTTATACAGTCGTCACACCTTTCCGCTTGGTTAAGCACAAGTTTGTGTTCTGAATACGTGACTGTCCTTCTCTGTGGAAATAAGTTCATTAATATCAATTTTCCGGAATCACCTATACGTGATATCATAGGATATGTGTCTCTTGCTTTCTGACTTATTTCAAGTTGTGTGATTATCTCTAGCCTCATCTGTGGTGCTGCAAATGGCATTGTTTGATTTGTTTTCATGGCTAATATTCCATTCCGTACATATGCCACTTGTTCTTTGTCCATTTATCTGTTCATGGACCTTTTTTTGCTTCCATGTCTTGGCTACTTAAATATTGCTGCAGTGCACATTTGCCTGCTTCTGTCTTTCCGATTCTGGTGGTCTTAAGTTATAGGCCCAGAAGGTGCCCTGCCGGATCATATGGTAACTCAATTTTTACCTTTTAAAGCACCTCCATTCTATTTTCATTAGTGCTGTTACCACTTTCCATCCCACCAGCAGCTAGAAGGTACACAGTTCTCTAAAACCCCTTCAGCATTTATAGTTTGTAGACTTTTTGCTGATGGTCATTTGACTGGTGTGCGGTGAAACCTTTTCGGAGGTTGATTTGCATGCGTCTAATAATTCCTTATACTACACTTTAGGCATGTCATTTTCTTTCTTTTTTTCTTGGTTTTTAAAGAGTGAGTACAACTTCCCTCTTCATATTGACTTCTTGAAAAATTTGTCATGTGTTGTATTTTCTTGGCTATTCCCTACCCCAGGACATTTTTTGAGGGCAGGTGATATTTACAGCCCTGCAGTCCTTGTGAATATTAAGTGACATTTGGCGGTGTTGAAAGCTGCTGTTGTGAGAAACAGCTACAAGGCGGAAGCATTATTACGTTCTCAACTCTTGTTACTAGGGCAACAGAGTCTTCCTGGACATCGTGCTCCTCAGTTGTAAATTAGAGTGGAATGTGCTCGGACAATCCCCCAGAAGTTTAGGTCTCCTTACTTATGTTTGTTTTTGAAATTGAATTTATATTTCTTCTCGGAGTAATTTTGATTAGAGTGTTGTGATTGTCTGGCAGTACAGAATCCGGTCAATTATTCATAGATATATCTGTTCATCTTTGGATCCTGTTACCATGTATGTTATTACAGAGTGTGGAGTAGACCTCCCTTGGTATTTGGTAGGTGTTTGGTCATTATATACTTTATATGTCTTGGTGTCTATATAATTCATATAGTTTATATGTTTATAAAAATTTAACATATATTAGTATATGTATGTTATCATGCATTAGTATATGTATGTTAACATACATTAGTATATGTATGTTACCCCCATGATCCTAATTTATCGATCCTCCCACCTTTCATTTTGGTTCACCATTAGTTTGTTTATAAGTCTGTGAGTGTCTTTCTCTGGGGAAATATGTTCATTGGTAGCAATCTTAGGATAACATCTGTAAATGATATCATGGGATATCTGTCATTCCCTTTTGACTTACTTGACGTAATATGATTATTTTAGCCTCCTCTGTAGTCATGAAAATGGCAATGTTCTTTTGTTCCGGGGCTAAGATTCACTTCGGTACATATACCACTTCTTCTTTGCCCATTTGCCTGTTGATGGACATTGTGTTTGCTTGCATGTCTTGGCTATTGTAAATATTGCTGCAGTGCATGTTTGCCTGTCTGTGTCTTTCCGATTCTGGTCTTCTTAGGTGATAGGCCCATTAGGGGATCGGCTGCATCATATGGTAGCTCAATATTTACCTTTTAAATGCAGCTCGATTTTGTTCTCATGATTAGCTGTTACCAGTTTACATCCAACCAACAGCATAGTGGGTATGCATTTCTCCACAGTCACGTGAGCATTCATAGTTTATAGACGTTTTTCTGATGGCATTTTGAATATTGGGTGGCGACATCTTTTTGTAGTTTGGATTTGCATCCAACCAATAATGCCTGATATTGAGCTTTTATCCATGTTCCTCCTTTTTTTTTTTTTAAATAAAAGAGTGAGTAAAACTTACCTCTTCAAATTGTTTTCTGGAAAAATTTTCCGTGTTGTGAACTTTTTGGCCATTACCTACCCAGGACATTTTCTGAGGACACGTGTCATTTACAGCTCTACAATTGCTGTGAATCTTAAGTGACCGTTAGCCCTGAGTTTAAAGCTGCTGTTGTGGGAAACGGCCACCAGGCGGCAGCATTTCTTCATTCCCAAAACTGGTACTAGGGCAGCAGGGCCTTCCTGAAAGTCGTGTTCCTAGTTTGTAAATTAGAATGGAGTGTGCCAGGGAAAACCCCAATAAGTTTATTTCTCATTAATTGTTGTTCATGGTTTTAATTTTTTAAATTAGGGTCATGATTAGAATAGTGTTTGTTCTAGGTGTGCACAATCAGGTTTAATTGAATATTATATATATGTATTCATGTGCAGATCGTCTTTCTATGTAAATTACTATTATTTTTTTTAATAGATTTATTTGATTTCATTATTTATTTTTGGCGGAGTTGGATCTTCGTTGCTGCATGTGGGCTTTCTCTACTTTCTGTGAGCGGGGGCTACTCTCCATTGTGGTGCACGGGATTCTCATTGCAGTGGCTTCTCTTGTTGCAGAGCACGGTCTCTAGGTGTGCGGACTTCTAGTAGTTCTGGTGCGTGGGCTCAGTAGTTGTGGCTCGTGGGCTCTAGAGCCGAGGCTCAGTACTTGTGGTGCACGGGCTTAGTTGCTCTGCAGCATGTGGTATCTTCCCAGACCAGGGATCGAACCCGTGTGTTCTGCACTGGCAGGCGGATTCTTAACTCTGGCGCCACCAGGGAAGCCCCCGTGTAAATTACTACAGCGTGTCCTGTAGACCTCCCTTGGTATATGGTTGGTCTTTTTGATATATGTATTTAATATGTATTTGTATACGTATGGTAACCCTACTCTTCATTTATCCATTGCTCCCAGCTTTCCTTTTACATAACCATAGTTTGTTTTCCAAGTCTGTGAGTGTCTTTCTCTGTGGAAATATGTTCATTTGTGTCAGTTGTTAGGTAACGCCTAGAAGTGATATCACAGGATATTTGTCGTCTGCTTTCCGACTTACCTCCTGTTCTGTGATTATATCTAGGCTCACCTATGGTGCTGCAAAGAGCAGTGTTTCATTCTTTTCCATGCCGAATATTCCATTGTGTACATGGACCAGCTCTTCTTTGGGCATTCATCCGTAGATGGACATTTTGGTTTCTTCCAACTCTTGGCTATGCTAAATATTGATGCAGTGCAGGATTGCCAGCCTGTGTCTTTTGGATTCCGGTCTTCTCAGGGGATAGGCTCAGCAGTGGACCTACCAGATCATATGACAGTTCAATTTTTACCTTTAAACGCACCTCCATTCTGTTCTCACTACTGGCTGTTACCAGTTGACATCCCACCAGCAGCTAGAGGGTACACAGTTCTCTAAAACCCCATCAGCATTTATTGTTTGTAGACTTTCTACTGATGGCGTTTTGAGTGTTGGGAGGTGATACCTTTTTGTACTTTGGATTTGCATGCGTCTAATACTTCCCGTTATTAAGCTTTTAATCCACGTCCGTTTTCTTTCTTTCTTTTTTTTTTTAAAGTAAAACAGAAAAACTTACCTCTTCAAATTGTTTCCTTGAATAATTGGCCGTGTTCTGAATTCCTGTGGCCATTACCTACACCAGAATATTTTCTGTGAGCAGGTGTCATTTACAACTCTGTAGTAATTGTGCATATTAAGTTACCATTAACACTGGGTTTAAAGCTGCTGTTGCAGGAAACGGCCACAAGGCGGCAGCATGTCTATATTCCCAACTCTGCTTACTAGGGCAACAGAGCCTTCCTGGAAGTCCTGTTTGTAGGTTGTAAATTAGAGTGGAATGCGCCAGGACAAACTCCCCAAAACTTATGTCTACTTATTTGTTGTTGGTATTCTTAGTTTAATTTTCATTTTTATCAGAGCAAATTTGATTGCAATGTTGTGTTTGTTCTAGGTGTACAGAATCTGTTTCATTTATACATATATCTTTTCATGTTTGGATCCTGTTCCATAAAGGCTTTACAGAATGTTGTGTAGACCTCTCTTGGTATTTGGTATGTGTTTGGTGATTCCTATATTTTATAAATATTAGCATATGTCTGTTAAAACCCATTATCCTGCGTTATACAGTCGTCACACCTTTCCGCTTGGTTAAGCACAAGTTTGTGTTCTGAATACGTGACTGTCCTTCTCTGTGGAAATAAGTTCATTAATATCAATTTTCCGGAATCACCTATACGTGATATCATAGGATATGTGTCTCTTGCTTTCTGACTTATTTCAAGTTGTGTGATTATCTCTAGCCTCATCTGTGGTGCTGCAAATGGCATTGTTTGATTTGTTTTCATGGCTAATATTCCATTCCGTACATATGCCACTTGTTCTTTGTCCATTTATCTGTTCATGGACCTTTTTTTGCTTCCATGTCTTGGCTACTTAAATATTGCTGCAGTGCACATTTGCCTGCTTCTGTCTTTCCGATTCTGGTGGTCTTAAGTTATAGGCCCAGAAGGTGCCCTGCCGGATCATATGGTAACTCAATTTTTACCTTTTAAAGCACCTCCATTCTATTTTCATTAGTGCTGTTACCACTTTCCATCCCACCAGCAGCTAGAAGGTACACAGTTCTCTAAAACCCCTTCAGCATTTATAGTTTGTAGACTTTTTGCTGATGGTCATTTGACTGGTGTGCGGTGAAACCTTTTCGGAGGTTGATTTGCATGCGTCTAATAATTCCTTATACTACACTTTAGGCATGTCATTTTCTTTCTTTTTTTCTTGGTTTTTAAAGAGTGAGTACAACTTCCCTCTTCATATTGACTTCTTGAAAAATTTGTCATGTGTTGTATTTTCTTGGCTATTCCCTACCCCAGGACATTTTTTGAGGGCAGGTGATATTTACAGCCCTGCAGTCCTTGTGAATATTAAGTGACATTTGGCGGTGTTGAAAGCTGCTGTTGTGAGAAACAGCTACAAGGCGGAAGCATTATTACGTTCTCAACTCTTGTTACTAGGGCAACAGAGTCTTCCTGGACATCGTGCTCCTCAGTTGTAAATTAGAGTGGAATGTGCTCGGACAATCCCCCAGAAGTTTAGGTCTCCTTACTTATGTTTGTTTTTGAAATTGAATTTATATTTCTTCTCGGAGTAATTTTGATTAGAGTGTTGTGATTGTCTGGCAGTACAGAATCCGGTCAATTATTCATAGATATATCTGTTCATCTTTGGATCCTGTTACCATGTATGTTATTACAGAGTGTGGAGTAGACCTCCCTTGGTATTTGGTAGGTGTTTGGTCATTATATACTTTATATGTCTTGGTGTCTATATAATTCATATAGTTTATATGTTTATAAAAATTTAACATATATTAGTATATGTATGTTATCATGCATTAGTATATGTATGTTAACATACATTAGTATATGTATGTTACCCCCATGATCCTAATTTATCGATCCTCCCACCTTTCATTTTGGTTCACCATTAGTTTGTTTATAAGTCTGTGAGTGTCTTTCTCTGGGGAAATATGTTCATTGGTAGCAATCTTAGGATAACATCTGTAAATGATATCATGGGATATCTGTCATTCCCTTTTGACTTACTTGACGTAATATGATTATTTTAGCCTCCTCTGTAGTCATGAAAATGGCAATGTTCTTTTGTTCCGGGGCTAAGATTCACTTCGGTACATATACCACTTCTTCTTTGCCCATTTGCCTGTTGATGGACATTGTGTTTGCTTGCATGTCTTGGCTATTGTAAATATTGCTGCAGTGCATGTTTGCCTGTCTGTGTCTTTCCGATTCTGGTCTTCTTAGGTGATAGGCCCATTAGGGGATCGGCTGCATCATATGGTAGCTCAATATTTACCTTTTAAATGCAGCTCGATTTTGTTCTCATGATTAGCTGTTACCAGTTTACATCCAACCAACAGCATAGTGGGTATGCATTTCTCCACAGTCACGTGAGCATTCATAGTTTATAGACGTTTTTCTGATGGCATTTTGAATATTGGGTGGCGACATCTTTTTGTAGTTTGGATTTGCATCCAACCAATAATGCCTGATATTGAGCTTTTATCCATGTTCCTCCTTTTTTTTTTTTTAAATAAAAGAGTGAGTAAAACTTACCTCTTCAAATTGTTTTCTGGAAAAATTTTCCGTGTTGTGAACTTTTTGGCCATTACCTACCCAGGACATTTTCTGAGGACACGTGTCATTTACAGCTCTACAATTGCTGTGAATCTTAAGTGACCGTTAGCCCTGAGTTTAAAGCTGCTGTTGTGGGAAACGGCCACCAGGCGGCAGCATTTCTTCATTCCCAAAACTGGTACTAGGGCAGCAGAGACTTCCTGAAAGTCGTGTTCCTAGGTTGTAAATTAGAATGGAGTGTGCCAGGGAAAACCCCAATAAGTTTATGTCTCATTAATTGTTGTTCATGGTTTTAATTTTTTAAATTGGGGTAATGATTAGAATAGTGTTTGTTCTAGGTGTGCACAATCAGGTTCAGTTGAATATTATATATATGTATTCATGTGCAGATCCTCTTCCTCTGTAAATTACTATTATTTTTTTAAATAGATTTATTTTATTTCATTATTTATTTTTGGCTGAGTTGGATCTTCGTTGCTGCATGTGGGCTTTCTCTACTTTCTGTGAGCGGGGCCTACTCTCCATTGTGGTGCACGGGATTCTCATTGCAGTGGCTTCTCTTGTTGCAGAGCACGGTCTCTAGGTGTGCGGACTTCTAGTAGTTCTGGTGCGTGGGCTGAGTAGTTGTGGCTCGTGGGCTCTAGAGCCGAGGCTCAGTACTTGTGCTGCACGGGCTTAGTTGCTCTGCAGCATGTGGTATCTTCCCAGACCAGGGATCGAACCCGTGTGTTCTGCACTGGCAGGTGGATTCTTAACCCTGGCGCCACCAGGGAAGCCCCCGTGTAAATTATTACAGCGTGTCCTGTAGACCTCCCTTGGTATATGGTTGGTCTTTTTGATATATGTATTTAATATGTATTTGTATACGTATGGTAACCCTACTCTTCATTTATCCATTGCTCCCAGCTTTCCTTTTACATAACCATAGTTTGTTTTCCAAGTCTGTGAGTGTCTTTCTCTGTGGAAATATGTTCATTTGTGTCAGTTGTTAGGTAACGCCTAGAAGTGATATCACAGGATATTTGTCGTCTGCTTTCCGACTTACCTCCTGTTCTGTGATTATATCTAGGCTCACCTATGGTGCTGCAAAGAGCAGTGTTTCATTCTTTTCCATGCCGAATATTCCATTGTGTACATGGACCAGCTCTTCTTTGGGCATTCATCCGTAGATGGACATTTTGGTTTCTTCCAACTCTTGGCTATGCTAAATATTGATGCAGTGCAGGATTGCCAGCCTGTGTCTTTTGGATTCCGGTCTTCTCAGGGGATAGGCTCAGCAGTGGACCTACCAGATCATATGACAGTTCAATTTTTACCTTTAAACGCACCTCCATTCTGTTCTCACTACTGGCTGTTACCAGTTGACATCCCACCAGCAGCTAGAGGGTACACAGTTCTCTAAAACCCCATCAGCATTTATTGTTTGTAGACTTTCTACTGATGGCGTTTTGAGTGTTGGGAGGTGATACCTTTTTGTACTTTGGATTTGCATGCGTCTAATACTTCCCGTTATTAAGCTTTTAATCCACGTCCGTTTTCTTTCTTTCTTTTTTTTTTTAAAGTAAAACAGAAAAACTTACCTCTTCAAATTGTTTCCTTGAATAATTGGCCGTGTTCTGAATTCCTGTGGCCATTACCTACACCAGAATATTTTCTGTGAGCAGGTGTCATTTACAACTCTGTAGTAATTGTGCATATTAAGTTACCATTAACACTGGGTTTAAAGCTGCTGTTGCAGGAAACGGCCACAAGGCGGCAGCATGTCTATATTCCCAACTCTGCTTACTAGGGCAACAGAGCCTTCCTGGAAGTCCTGTTTGTAGGTTGTAAATTAGAGTGGAATGCGCCGGGACAAACTCCCCAAAACTTATGTCTACTTATTTGTTGTTGGTATTCTTAGTTTAATTTTCATTTTTATCAGAGCAAATTTGATTGCAATGTTGTGTTTGTTCTAGGTGTACAGAATCTGTTTCATTTATACATATATCTTTTCATGTTTGGATCCTGTTCCATAAAGGCTTTACAGAATGTTGTGTAGACCTCTCTTGGTATTTGGTATGTGTTTGGTGATTCCTATATTTTATAAATATTAGCATATGTCTGTTAAAACCCATTATCCTGCGTTATACAGTCGTCACACCTTTCCGCTTGGTTAAGCACAAGTTTGTGTTCTGAATACGTGACTGTCCTTCTCTGTGGAAATAAGTTCATTAATATCAATTTTCCGGAATCACCTATACGTGATATCATAGGATATGTGTCTCTTGCTTTCTGACTTATTTCAAGTTGTGTGATTATCTCTAGCCTCATCTGTGGTGCTGCAAATGGCATTGTTTGATTTGTTTTCATGGCTAATATTCCATTCCGTACATATGCCACTTGTTCTTTGTCCATTTATCTGTTCATGGACCTTTTTTTGCTTCCATGTCTTGGCTATTTAAATATTGCTGCAGTGCACATTTGCCTGCTTCTGTCTTTCCGATTCTGGTGGTCTTAAGTTATAGGCCCAGAAGGTGCCCTGCCGGATCATATGGTAACTCAATTTTTACCTTTTAAAGCACCTCCATTCTATTTTCATTAGTGCTGTTACCACTTTCCATCCCACCAGCAGCTAGAAGGTACACAGTTCTCTAAAACCCCTTCAGCATTTATAGTTTGTAGACTTTTTGCTGATGGTCATTTGACTGGTGTGCGGTGAAACCTTTTCGGAGGTTGATTTGCATGCGTCTAATAATTCCTTATACTACACTTTAGGCATGTCATTTTCTTTCTTTTTTTCTTGGTTTTTAAAGAGTGAGTACAACTTCCCTCTTCATATTGACTTCTTGAAAAATTTGTCATGTGTTGTATTTTCTTGGCTATTCCCTACCCCAGGACATTTTTTGAGGGCAGGTGATATTTACAGCCCTGCAGTCCTTGTGAATATTAAGTGACATTTGGCGGTGTTGAAAGCTGCTGTTGTGAGAAACAGCTACAAGGCGGAAGCATTATTACGTTCTCAACTCTTGTTACTAGGGCAACAGAGTCTTCCTGGACATCGTGCTCCTCAGTTGTAAATTAGAGTGGAATGTGCTCGGACAATCCCCCAGAAGTTTAGGTCTCCTTACTTATGTTTGTTTTTGAAATTGAATTTATATTTCTTCTCGGAGTAATTTTGATTAGAGTGTTGTGATTGTCTGGCAGTACAGAATCCGGTCAATTATTCATAGATATATCTGTTCATCTTTGGATCCTGTTACCATGTATGTTATTACAGAGTGTGGAGTAGACCTCCCTTGGTATTTGGTAGGTGTTTGGTCATTATATACTTTATATGTCTTGGTGTCTATATAATTCATATAGTTTATATGTTTATAAAAATTTAACATATATTAGTATATGTATGTTAACATGCATTAGTATATGTATGTTAACATACATTAGTATATGTATGTTACCCCCATGATCCTAATTTATCGATCCTCCCACCTTTCATTTTGGTTCACCATTAGTTTGTTTATAAGTCTGTGAGTGTCTTTCTCTGGGGAAATATGTTCATTGGTAGCAATCTTAGGATAACATCTGTAAATGATATCATGGGATATCTGTCATTCCCTTTTGACTTACTTGACGTAATATGATTATTTTAGCCTCCTCTGTAGTCATGAAAATGGCAATGTTCTTTTGTTCCGGGGCTAAGATTCACTTCGGTACATATACCACTTCTTCTTTGCCCATTTGCCTGTTGATGGACATTGTGTTTGCTTGCATGTCTTGGCTATTGTAAATATTGCTGCAGTGCATGTTTGCCTGTCTGTGTCTTTCCGATTCTGGTCTTCTTAGGTGATAGGCCCATTAGGGGATCGGCTGCATCATATGGTAGCTCAATATTTACCTTTTAAATGCAGCTCGATTTTGTTCTCATGATTAGCTGTTACCAGTTTACATCCAACCAACAGCATAGTGGGTATGCATTTCTCCACAGTCACGTGAGCATTCATAGTTTATAGACGTTTTTCTGATGGCATTTTGAATATTGGGTGGCGACATCTTTTTGTAGTTTGGATTTGCATCCAACCAATAATGCCTGATATTGAGCTTTTATCCATGTTCCTCCTTTTTTTTTTTTTAAATAAAAGAGTGAGTAAAACTTACCTCTTCAAATTGTTTTCTGGAAAAATTTTCCGTGTTGTGAACTTTTTGGCCATTACCTACCCAGGACATTTTCTGAGGACACGTGTCATTTACAGCTCTACAATTGCTGTGAATCTTAAGTGACCGTTAGCCCTGAGTTTAAAGCTGCTGTTGTGGGAAACGGCCACCAGGCGGCAGCATTTCTTCATTCCCAAAACTGGTACTAGGGCAGCAGGGCCTTCCTGAAAGTCGTGTTCCTAGTTTGTAAATTAGAATGGAGTGTGCCAGGGAAAACCCCAATAAGTTTATTTCTCATTAATTGTTGTTCATGGTTTTAATTTTTTAAATTAGGGTCATGATTAGAATAGTGTTTGTTCTAGGTGTGCACAATCAGGTTTAATTGAATATTATATATATGTATTCATGTGCAGATCGTCTTTCTATGTAAATTACTATTATTTTTTTTAATAGATTTATTTGATTTCATTATTTATTTTTGGCGGAGTTGGATCTTCGTTGCTGCATGTGGGCTTTCTCTACTTTCTGTGAGCGGGGGCTACTCTCCATTGTGGTGCACGGGATTCTCATTGCAGTGGCTTCTCTTGTTGCAGAGCACGGTCTCTAGGTGTGCGGACTTCTAGTAGTTCTGGTGCGTGGGCTCAGTAGTTGTGGCTCGTGGGCTCTAGAGCCGAGGCTCAGTACTTGTGGTGCACGGGCTTAGTTGCTCTGCAGCATGTGGTATCTTCCCAGACCAGGGATCGAACCCGTGTGTTCTGCACTGGCAGGCGGATTCTTAACTCTGGCGCCACCAGGGAAGCCCCCGTGTAAATTACTACAGCGTGTCCTGTAGACCTCCCTTGGTATATGGTTGGTCTTTTTGATATATGTATTTAATATGTATTTGTATACGTATGGTAACCCTACTCTTCATTTATCCATTGCTCCCAGCTTTCCTTTTACATAACCATAGTTTGTTTTCCAAGTCTGTGAGTGTCTTTCTCTGTGGAAATATGTTCATTTGTGTCAGTTGTTAGGTAACGCCTAGAAGTGATATCACAGGATATTTGTCGTCTGCTTTCCGACTTACCTCCTGTTCTGTGATTATATCTAGGCTCACCTATGGTGCTGCAAAGAGCAGTGTTTCATTCTTTTCCATGCCGAATATTCCATTGTGTACATGGACCAGCTCTTCTTTGGGCATTCATCCGTAGATGGACATTTTGGTTTCTTCCAACTCTTGGCTATGCTAAATATTGATGCAGTGCAGGATTGCCAGCCTGTGTCTTTTGGATTCCGGTCTTCTCAGGGGATAGGCTCAGCAGTGGACCTACCAGATCATATGACAGTTCAATTTTTACCTTTAAACGCACCTCCATTCTGTTCTCACTACTGGCTGTTACCAGTTGACATCCCACCAGCAGCTAGAGGGTACACAGTTCTCTAAAACCCCATCAGCATTTATTGTTTGTAGACTTTCTACTGATGGCGTTTTGAGTGTTGGGAGGTGATACCTTTTTGTACTTTGGATTTGCATGCGTCTAATACTTCCCGTTATTAAGCTTTTAATCCACGTCCGTTTTCTTTCTTTCTTTTTTTTTTTAAAGTAAAACAGAAAAACTTACCTCTTCAAATTGTTTCCTTGAATAATTGGCCGTGTTCTGAATTCCTGTGGCCATTACCTACACCAGAATATTTTCTGTGAGCAGGTGTCATTTACAACTCTGTAGTAATTGTGCATATTAAGTTACCATTAACACTGGGTTTAAAGCTGCTGTTGCAGGAAACGGCCACAAGGCGGCAGCATGTCTATATTCCCAACTCTGCTTACTAGGGCAACAGAGCCTTCCTGGAAGTTCTGTTTGTAGGTTGTAAATTAGAGTGGAATGCGCCAGGACAAACTCCCCAAAACTTATGTCTACTTATTTGTTGTTGGTATTCTTAGTTTAATTTTCATTTTTATCAGAGCAAATTTGATTGCAATGTTGTGTTTGTTCTAGGTGTACAGAATCTGTTTCATTTATACATATATCTTTTCATGTTTGGATCCTGTTCCATAAAGGCTTTACAGAATGTTGTGTAGACCTCTCTTGGTATTTGGTATGTGTTTGGTGATTCCTATATTTTATAAATATTAGCATATGTCTGTTAAAACCCATTATCCTGCGTTATACAGTCGTCACACCTTTCCGCTTGGTTAAGCACAAGTTTGTGTTCTGAATACGTGACTGTCCTTCTCTGTGGAAATAAGTTCATTAATATCAATTTTCCGGAATCACCTATACGTGATATCATAGGATATGTGTCTCTTGCTTTCTGACTTATTTCAAGTTGTGTGATTATCTCTAGCCTCATCTGTGGTGCTGCAAATGGCATTGTTTGATTTGTTTTCATGGCTAATATTCCATTCCGTACATATGCCACTTGTTCTTTGTCCATTTATCTGTTCATGGACCTTTTTTTGCTTCCATGTCTTGGCTACTTAAATATTGCTGCAGTGCACATTTGCCTGCTTCTGTCTTTCCGATTCTGGTGGTCTTAAGTTATAGGCCCAGAAGGTGCCCTGCCGGATCATATGGTAACTCAATTTTTACCTTTTAAAGCACCTCCATTCTATTTTCATTAGTGCTGTTACCACTTTCCATCCCACCAGCAGCTAGAAGGTACACAGTTCTCTAAAACCCCTTCAGCATTTATAGTTTGTAGACTTTTTGCTGATGGTCATTTGACTGGTGTGCGGTGAAACCTTTTCGGAGGTTGATTTGCATGCGTCTAATAATTCCTTATACTACACTTTAGGCATGTCATTTTCTTTCTTTTTTTCTTGGTTTTTAAAGAGTGAGTACAACTTCCCTCTTCATATTGACTTCTTGAAAAATTTGTCATGTGTTGTATTTTCTTGGCTATTCCCTACCCCAGGACATTTTTTGAGGGCAGGTGATATTTACAGCCCTGCAGTCCTTGTGAATATTAAGTGACATTTGGCGGTGTTGAAAGCTGCTGTTGTGAGAAACAGCTACAAGGCGGAAGCATTATTACGTTCTCAACTCTTGTTACTAGGGCAACAGAGTCTTCCTGGACATCGTGCTCCTCAGTTGTAAATTAGAGTGGAATGTGCTCGGACAATCCCCCAGAAGTTTAGGTCTCCTTACTTATGTTTGTTTTTGAAATTGAATTTATATTTCTTCTCGGAGTAATTTTGATTAGAGTGTTGTGATTGTCTGGCAGTACAGAATCCGGTCAATTATTCATAGATATATCTGTTCATCTTTGGATCCTGTTACCATGTATGTTATTACAGAGTGTGGAGTAGACCTCCCTTGGTATTTGGTAGGTGTTTGGTCATTATATACTTTATATGTCTTGGTGTCTATATAATTCATATAGTTTATATGTTTATAAAAATTTAACATATATTAGTATATGTATGTTATCATGCATTAGTATATGTATGTTAACATACATTAGTATATGTATGTTACCCCCATGATCCTAATTTATCGATCCTCCCACCTTTCATTTTGGTTCACCATTAGTTTGTTTATAAGTCTGTGAGTGTCTTTCTCTGGGGAAATATGTTCATTGGTAGCAATCTTAGGATAACATCTGTAAATGATATCATGGGATATCTGTCATTCCCTTTTGACTTACTTGACGTAATATGATTATTTTAGCCTCCTCTGTAGTCATGAAAATGGCAATGTTCTTTTGTTCCGGGGCTAAGATTCACTTCGGTACATATACCACTTCTTCTTTGCCCATTTGCCTGTTGATGGACATTGTGTTTGCTTGCATGTCTTGGCTATTGTAAATATTGCTGCAGTGCATGTTTGCCTGTCTGTGTCTTTCCGATTCTGGTCTTCTTAGGTGATAGGCCCATTAGGGGATCGGCTGCATCATATGGTAGCTCAATATTTACCTTTTAAATGCAGCTCGATTTTGTTCTCATGATTAGCTGTTACCAGTTTACATCCAACCAACAGCATAGTGGGTATGCATTTCTCCACAGTCACGTGAGCATTCATAGTTTATAGACGTTTTTCTGATGGCATTTTGAATATTGGGTGGCGACATCTTTTTGTAGTTTGGATTTGCATCCAACCAATAATGCCTGATATTGAGCTTTTATCCATGTTCCTCCTTTTTTTTTTTTTAAATAAAAGAGTGAGTAAAACTTACCTCTTCAAATTGTTTTCTGGAAAAATTTTCCGTGTTGTGAACTTTTTGGCCATTACCTACCCAGGACATTTTCTGAGGACACGTGTCATTTACAGCTCTACAATTGCTGTGAATCTTAAGTGACCGTTAGCCCTGAGTTTAAAGCTGCTGTTGTGGGAAACGGCCACCAGGCGGCAGCATTTCTTCATTCCCAAAACTGGTACTAGGGCAGCAGAGACTTCCTGAAAGTCGTGTTCCTAGGTTGTAAATTAGAATGGAGTGTGCCAGGGAAAACCCCAATAAGTTTATGTCTCATTAATTGTTGTTCATGGTTTTAATTTTTTAAATTGGGGTAATGATTAGAATAGTGTTTGTTCTAGGTGTGCACAATCAGGTTCAGTTGAATATTATATATATGTATTCATGTGCAGATCCTCTTCCTCTGTAAATTACTATTATTTTTTTAAATAGATTTATTTTATTTCATTATTTATTTTTGGCTGAGTTGGATCTTCGTTGCTGCATGTGGGCTTTCTCTACTTTCTGTGAGCGGGGCCTACTCTCCATTGTGGTGCACGGGATTCTCATTGCAGTGGCTTCTCTTGTTGCAGAGCACGGTCTCTAGGTGTGCGGACTTCTAGTAGTTCTGGTGCGTGGGCTGAGTAGTTGTGGCTCGTGGGCTCTAGAGCCGAGGCTCAGTACTTGTGCTGCACGGGCTTAGTTGCTCTGCAGCATGTGGTATCTTCCCAGACCAGGGATCGAACCCGTGTGTTCTGCACTGGCAGGTGGATTCTTAACCCTGGCGCCACCAGGGAAGCCCCCGTGTAAATTATTACAGCGTGTCCTGTAGACCTCCCTTGGTATATGGTTGGTCTTTTTGATATATGTATTTAATATGTATTTGTATACGTATGGTAACCCTACTCTTCATTTATCCATTGCTCCCAGCTTTCCTTTTACATAACCATAGTTTGTTTTCCAAGTCTGTGAGTGTCTTTCTCTGTGGAAATATGTTCATTTGTGTCAGTTGTTAGGTAACGCCTAGAAGTGATATCACAGGATATTTGTCGTCTGCTTTCCGACTTACCTCCTGTTCTGTGATTATATCTAGGCTCACCTATGGTGCTGCAAAGAGCAGTGTTTCATTCTTTTCCATGCCGAATATTCCATTGTGTACATGGACCAGCTCTTCTTTGGGCATTCATCCGTAGATGGACATTTTGGTTTCTTCCAACTCTTGGCTATGCTAAATATTGATGCAGTGCAGGATTGCCAGCCTGTGTCTTTTGGATTCCGGTCTTCTCAGGGGATAGGCTCAGCAGTGGACCTACCAGATCATATGACAGTTCAATTTTTACCTTTAAACGCACCTCCATTCTGTTCTCACTACTGGCTGTTACCAGTTGACATCCCACCAGCAGCTAGAGGGTACACAGTTCTCTAAAACCCCATCAGCATTTATTGTTTGTAGACTTTCTACTGATGGCGTTTTGAGTGTTGGGAGGTGATACCTTTTTGTACTTTGGATTTGCATGCGTCTAATACTTCCCGTTATTAAGCTTTTAATCCACGTCCGTTTTCTTTCTTTCTTTTTTTTTTTAAAGTAAAACAGAAAAACTTACCTCTTCAAATTGTTTCCTTGAATAATTGGCCGTGTTCTGAATTCCTGTGGCCATTACCTACACCAGAATATTTTCTGTGAGCAGGTGTCATTTACAACTCTGTAGTAATTGTGCATATTAAGTTACCATTAACACTGGGTTTAAAGCTGCTGTTGCAGGAAACGGCCACAAGGCGGCAGCATGTCTATATTCCCAACTCTGCTTACTAGGGCAACAGAGCCTTCCTGGAAGTCCTGTTTGTAGGTTGTAAATTAGAGTGGAATGCGCCGGGACAAACTCCCCAAAACTTATGTCTACTTATTTGTTGTTGGTATTCTTAGTTTAATTTTCATTTTTATCAGAGCAAATTTGATTGCAATGTTGTGTTTGTTCTAGGTGTACAGAATCTGTTTCATTTATACATATATCTTTTCATGTTTGGATCCTGTTCCATAAAGGCTTTACAGAATGTTGTGTAGACCTCTCTTGGTATTTGGTATGTGTTTGGTGATTCCTATATTTTATAAATATTAGCATATGTCTGTTAAAACCCATTATCCTGCGTTATACAGTCGTCACACCTTTCCGCTTGGTTAAGCACAAGTTTGTGTTCTGAATACGTGACTGTCCTTCTCTGTGGAAATAAGTTCATTAATATCAATTTTCCGGAATCACCTATACGTGATATCATAGGATATGTGTCTCTTGCTTTCTGACTTATTTCAAGTTGTGTGATTATCTCTAGCCTCATCTGTGGTGCTGCAAATGGCATTGTTTGATTTGTTTTCATGGCTAATATTCCATTCCGTACATATGCCACTTGTTCTTTGTCCATTTATCTGTTCATGGACCTTTTTTTGCTTCCATGTCTTGGCTACTTAAATATTGCTGCAGTGCACATTTGCCTGCTTCTGTCTTTCCGATTCTGGTGGTCTTAAGTTATAGGCCCAGAAGGTGCCCTGCCGGATCATATGGTAACTCAATTTTTACCTTTTAAAGCACCTCCATTCTATTTTCATTAGTGCTGTTACCACTTTCCATCCCACCAGCAGCTAGAAGGTACACAGTTCTCTAAAACCCCTTCAGCATTTATAGTTTGTAGACTTTTTGCTGATGGTCATTTGACTGGTGTGCGGTGAAACCTTTTCGGAGGTTGATTTGCATGCGTCTAATAATTCCTTATACTACACTTTAGGCATGTCATTTTCTTTCTTTTTTTCTTGGTTTTTAAAGAGTGAGTACAACTTCCCTCTTCATATTGACTTCTTGAAAAATTTGTCATGTGTTGTATTTTCTTGGCTATTCCCTACCCCAGGACATTTTTTGAGGGCAGGTGATATTTACAGCCCTGCAGTCCTTGTGAATATTAAGTGACATTTGGCGGTGTTGAAAGCTGCTGTTGTGAGAAACAGCTACAAGGCGGAAGCATTATTACGTTCTCAACTCTTGTTACTAGGGCAACAGAGTCTTCCTGGACATCGTGCTCCTCAGTTGTAAATTAGAGTGGAATGTGCTCGGACAATCCCCCAGAAGTTTAGGTCTCCTTACTTATGTTTGTTTTTGAAATTGAATTTATATTTCTTCTCGGAGTAATTTTGATTAGAGTGTTGTGATTGTCTGGCAGTACAGAATCCGGTCAATTATTCATAGATATATCTGTTCATCTTTGGATCCTGTTACCATGTATGTTATTACAGAGTGTGGAGTAGACCTCCCTTGGTATTTGGTAGGTGTTTGGTCATTATATACTTTATATGTCTTGGTGTCTATATAATTCATATAGTTTATATGTTTATAAAAATTTAACATATATTAGTATATGTATGTTAACATGCATTAGTATATGTATGTTAACATACATTAGTATATGTATGTTACCCCCATGATCCTAATTTATCGATCCTCCCACCTTTCATTTTGGTTCACCATTAGTTTGTTTATAAGTCTGTGAGTGTCTTTCTCTGGGGAAATATGTTCATTGGTAGCAATCTTAGGATAACATCTGTAAATGATATCATGGGATATCTGTCATTCCCTTTTGACTTACTTGACGTAATATGATTATTTTAGCCTCCTCTGTAGTCATGAAAATGGCAATGTTCTTTTGTTCCGGGGCTAAGATTCACTTCGGTACATATACCACTTCTTCTTTGCCCATTTGCCTGTTGATGGACATTGTGTTTGCTTGCATGTCTTGGCTATTGTAAATATTGCTGCAGTGCATGTTTGCCTGTCTGTGTCTTTCCGATTCTGGTCTTCTTAGGTGATAGGCCCATTAGGGGATCGGCTGCATCATATGGTAGCTCAATATTTACCTTTTAAATGCAGCTCGATTTTGTTCTCATGATTAGCTGTTACCAGTTTACATCCAACCAACAGCATAGTGGGTATGCATTTCTCCACAGTCACGTGAGCATTCATAGTTTATAGACGTTTTTCTGATGGCATTTTGAATATTGGGTGGCGACATCTTTTTGTAGTTTGGATTTGCATCCAACCAATAATGCCTGATATTGAGCTTTTATCCATGTTCCTCCTTTTTTTTTTTTTAAATAAAAGAGTGAGTAAAACTTACCTCTTCAAATTGTTTTCTGGAAAAATTTTCCGTGTTGTGAACTTTTTGGCCATTACCTACCCAGGACATTTTCTGAGGACACGTGTCATTTACAGCTCTACAATTGCTGTGAATCTTAAGTGACCGTTAGCCCTGAGTTTAAAGCTGCTGTTGTGGGAAACGGCCACCAGGCGGCAGCATTTCTTCATTCCCAAAACTGGTACTAGGGCAGCAGAGACTTCCTGAAAGTCGTGTTCCTAGGTTGTAAATTAGAATGGAGTGTGCCAGGGAAAACCCCAATAAGTTTATGTCTCATTAATTGTTGTTCATGGTTTTAATTTTTTAAATTGGGGTAATGATTAGAATAGTGTTTGTTCTAGGTGTGCACAATCAGGTTCAGTTGAATATTATATATATGTATTCATGTGCAGATCCTCTTCCTCTGTAAATTACTATTATTTTTTTAAATAGATTTATTTTATTTCATTATTTATTTTTGGCTGAGTTGGATCTTCGTTGCTGCATGTGGGCTTTCTCTACTTTCTGTGAGCGGGGCCTACTCTCCATTGTGGTGCACGGGATTCTCATTGCAGTGGCTTCTCTTGTTGCAGAGCACGGTCTCTAGGTGTGCGGACTTCTAGTAGTTCTGGTGCGTGGGCTGAGTAGTTGTGGCTCGTGGGCTCTAGAGCCGAGGCTCAGTACTTGTGCTGCACGGGCTTAGTTGCTCTGCAGCATGTGGTATCTTCCCAGACCAGGGATCGAACCCGTGTGTTCTGCACTGGCAGGTGGATTCTTAACCCTGGCGCCACCAGGGAAGCCCCCGTGTAAATTATTACAGTGTGTCCTGTAGACCTCCCTTGGTATATGGTTGGTCTTTTTGATATATGTATTTAATATGTATTTGTATACGTATGGTAACCCTACTCTTCATTTATCCATTGCTCCCAGCTTTCCTTTTACATAACCATAGTTTGTTTTCCAAGTCTGTGAGTGTCTTTCTCTGTGGAAATATGTTCATTTGTGTCAGTTGTTAGGTAACGCCTAGAAGTGATATCACAGGATATTTGTCGTCTGCTTTCCGACTTACCTCCTGTTCTGTGATTATATCTAGGCTCACCTATGGTGCTGCAAAGAGCAGTGTTTCATTCTTTTCCATGCCGAATATTCCATTGTGTACATGGACCAGCTCTTCTTTGGGCATTCATCTGTAGATGGACATTTTGGTTTCTTCCAACTCTTGGCTATGCTAAATATTGATGCAGTGCTGGATTGCCAGCCTGTGTCTTTTGGATTCCGGTCTTCTCAGGGGATAGGCTCAGCAGTGGACCTACCAGATCATATGACAGTTCAATTTTTACCTTTAAACGCACCTCCATTCTGTTCTCACTACTGGCTGTTATCAGTTGACATCCCACCAGCAGCTAGAGGGTACACAGTTCTCTAAAACCCCATCAGCATTTATTGTTTGTAGACTTTCTACTGATGGCGTTTTGAGTGTTGGGAGGTGATACCTTTTTGTACTTTGGATTTGCATGCGTCTAATACTTCCCGTTATTAAGCTTTTAATCCACGTCCGTTTTCTTTCTTTTTTTTTTTTCTAAACTAAAACAGAAAAACTTACCTCTTCAAATTGTTTCCTTGAATAATTGGCCGTGTTCTGAATTCCTGTGGCCATTACCTACACCAGAATATTTTCTGTGAGCAGGTGTCATTTACAACTCTGTAGTAATTGTGCATATTAAGTTACCATTAACACTGGGTTTAAAGCTGCTGTTGCAGGAAACGGCCACAAGGCGGCAGCATGTCTATATTCCCAACTCTGCTTACTAGGGCAACAGAGCCTTCCTGGAAGTCCTGTTTGTAGGTTGTAAATTAGAGTGGAATGCGCCGGGACAAACTCCCCAAAACTTATGTCTACTTATTTGTTGTTGGTATTCTTAGTTTAATTTTCATTTTTATCAGAGCAAATTTGATTGCAATGTTGTGTTTGTTCTAGGTGTACAGAATCTGTTTCATTTATACATATATCTTTTCATGTTTGGATCCTGTTCCATAAAGGCTTTACAGAATGTTGTGTAGACCTCTCTTGGTATTTGGTATGTGTTTGGTGATTCCTATATTTTATAAATATTAGCATATGTCTGTTAAAACCCATTATCCTGCGTTATACAGTCGTCACACCTTTCCGCTTGGTTAAGCACAAGTTTGTGTTCTGAATACGTGACTGTCCTTCTCTGTGGAAATAAGTTCATTAATATCAATTTTCCGGAATCACCTATACGTGATATCATAGGATATGTGTCTCTTGCTTTCTGACTTATTTCAAGTTGTGTGATTATCTCTAGCCTCATCTGTGGTGCTGCAAATGGCATTGTTTGATTTGTTTTCATGGCTAATATTCCATTCCGTACATATGCCACTTGTTCTTTGTCCATTTATCTGTTCATGGACCTTTTTTTGCTTCCATGTCTTGGCTACTTAAATATTGCTGCAGTGCACATTTGCCTGCTTCTGTCTTTCCGATTCTGGTGGTCTTAAGTTATAGGCCCAGAAGGTGCCCTGCCGGATCATATGGTAACTCAATTTTTACCTTTTAAAGCACCTCCATTCTATTTTCATTAGTGCTGTTACCACTTTCCATCCCACCAGCAGCTAGAAGGTACACAGTTCTCTAAAACCCCTTCAGCATTTATAGTTTGTAGACTTTTTGCTGATGGTCATTTGACTGGTGTGCGGTGAAACCTTTTCGGAGGTTGATTTGCATGCGTCTAATAATTCCTTATACTACACTTTAGGCATGTCATTTTCTTTCTTTTTTTCTTGGTTTTTAAAGAGTGAGTACAACTTCCCTCTTCATATTGACTTCTTGAAAAATTTGTCATGTGTTGTATTTTCTTGGCTATTCCCTACCCCAGGACATTTTTTGAGGGCAGGTGATATTTACAGCCCTGCAGTCCTTGTGAATATTAAGTGACATTTGGCGGTGTTGAAAGCTGCTGTTGTGAGAAACAGCTACAAGGCGGAAGCATTATTACGTTCTCAACTCTTGTTACTAGGGCAACAGAGTCTTCCTGGACATCGTGCTCCTCAGTTGTAAATTAGAGTGGAATGTGCTCGGACAATCCCCCAGAAGTTTAGGTCTCCTTACTTATGTTTGTTTTTGAAATTGAATTTATATTTCTTCTCGGAGTAATTTTGATTAGAGTGTTGTGATTGTCTGGCAGTACAGAATCCGGTCAATTATTCATAGATATATCTGTTCATCTTTGGATCCTGTTACCATGTATGTTATTACAGAGTGTGGAGTAGACCTCCCTTGGTATTTGGTAGGTGTTTGGTCATTATATACTTTATATGTCTTGGTGTCTATATAATTCATATAGTTTATATGTTTATAAAAATTTAACATATATTAGTATATGTATGTTAACATGCATTAGTATATGTATGTTAACATACATTAGTATATGTATGTTACCCCCATGATCCTAATTTATCGATCCTCCCACCTTTCATTTTGGTTCACCATTAGTTTGTTTATAGGTCTGTGAGTGTCTTTCTCTGGGGAAATATGTTCATTGGTAGCAATCTTAGGATAACATCTGTAAATGATATCATGGGATATCTGTCATTCCCTTTTGACTTACTTGACGTAATATGATTATTTTAGCCTCCTCTGTAGTCATGAAAATGGCAATGTTCTTTTGTTCCGGGGCTAAGATTCACTTCGGTACATATACCACTTCTTCTTTGCCCATTTGCCTGTTGATGGACATTGTGTTTGCTTGCATGTCTTGGCTATTGTAAATATTGCTGCAGTGCATGTTTGCCTGTCTGTGTCTTTCCGATTCTGGTCTTCTTAGGTGATAGGCCCATTAGGGGATCGGCTGCATCATATGGTAGCTCAATATTTACCTTTTAAATGCAGCTCGATTTTGTTCTCATGATTAGCTGTTACCAGTTTACATCCAACCAACAGCATAGTGGGTATGCATTTCTCCACAGTCACGTGAGCATTCATAGTTTATAGACGTTTTTCTGATGGCATTTTGAATATTGGGTGGCGACATCTTTTTGTAGTTTGGATTTGCATCCAACCAATAATGCCTGATATTGAGCTTTTATCCATGTTCCTCCTTTTTTTTTTTTTAAATAAAAGAGTGAGTAAAACTTACCTCTTCAAATTGTTTTCTGGAAAAATTTTCCGTGTTGTGAACTTTTTGGCCATTACCTACCCAGGACATTTTCTGAGGACACGTGTCATTTACAGCTCTACAATTGCTGTGAATCTTAAGTGACCGTTAGCCCTGAGTTTAAAGCTGCTGTTGTGGGAAACGGCCACCAGGCGGCAGCATTTCTTCATTCCCAAAACTGGTACTAGGGCAGCAGGGCCTTCCTGAAAGTCGTGTTCCTAGTTTGTAAATTAGAATGGAGTGTGCCAGGGAAAACCCCAATAAGTTTATTTCTCATTAATTGTTGTTCATGGTTTTAATTTTTTAAATTAGGGTCATGATTAGAATAGTGTTTGTTCTAGGTGTGCACAATCAGGTTTAATTGAATATTATATATATGTATTCATGTGCAGATCGTCTTTCTATGTAAATTACTATTATTTTTTTTAATAGATTTATTTTATTTCATTATTTATTTTTGGCTGAGTTGGATCTTCGTTGCTGCATGTGGGCTTTCTCTACTTTCTGTGAGCGGGGGCTACTCTCCATTGTGGTGCACGGGATTCTCATTGCAGTGGCTTCTCTTGTTGCAGAGCACGGTCTCTAGGTGTGCGGACTTCTAGTAGTTCTGGTGCGTGGGCTCAGTAGTTGTGGCTCGTGGGCTCTAGAGCCGAGGCTCAGTACTTGTGGTGCACGGGCTTAGTTGCTCTGCAGCATGTGGTATCTTCCCGACCAGGGATCGAACCCGTGTGTTCTGCACTGGCAGGCGGATTCTTAACTCTGGCGCCACCAGGGAAGCCCCCGTGTAAATTATTACAGCGTGTCCTGTAGACCTCCCTTGGTATATGGTTGGTCTTTTTGATATATGTATTTAATATGTATTTGTATACGTATGGTAACCCTACTCTTCATTTATCCATTGCTCCCAGCTTTCCTTTTACATAACCATAGTTTGTTTTCCAAGTCTGTGAGTGTCTTTCTCTGTGGAAATATGTTCATTTGTGTCAGTTGTTAGGTAACGCCTAGAAGTGATATCACAGGATATTTGTCGTCTGCTTTCCGACTTACCTCCTGTTCTGTGATTATATCTAGGCTCACCTATGGTGCTGCAAAGAGCAGTGTTTCATTCTTTTGCATGCCGAATATTCCATTGTGTACATGGACCAGCTCTTCTTTGGGCATTCATCCGTAGATGGACATTTTGGTTTCTTCCAACTCTTGGCTATGCTAAATATTGATGCAGTGCAGGATTGCCAGCCTGTGCCTTTTGGATTCCGGTCTTCTCAGGGGATAGGCTCAGCAGTGGAACTACCAGATCATATGACAGTTCAATTTTTACCTTTAAACGCACCTCCATTCCGTTCTCACTACTGGCTGTTACCAGTTGACATCCCACCAGCAGCTAGAGGGTACACAGTTCTCTAAAACCCCATCAGCATTTATTGTTTGTAGACTTTCTACTGATGGCGTTTTGAGTGTTGGGAGGTGATACCTTTTTGTACTTTGGATTTGCATGCGTCTAATACTTCCCGTTATTAAGCTTTTAATCCATGTCCTTTTTCTTTCTTTTTTTTTTTTTAAAGTAAAACAGAAAAACTTACCTCTTCAAATTGTTTCCTTGAATAATTGGCCGTGTTCTGAATTCCTGTGGCCATTACCTACACCATAATATTTTCTGTGAGCAGGTGTCATTTACAACTCTGTAGTAATTGTGCATATTAAGTTACCATCAACACTGGGTTTAAAGCTGCTGTTGCAGGAAACGGCCACAAGGCGGCAGCATGTCT
Source organism: Eschrichtius robustus (assembly GCF_028021215.1). Classification (NCBI taxonomy): domain Eukaryota; kingdom Metazoa; phylum Chordata; class Mammalia; order Artiodactyla; family Eschrichtiidae; genus Eschrichtius; species Eschrichtius robustus. Next base: position 48,797,371 of record NC_090831.1, on the reverse strand, counting down.
ATATTCCCAACTCTGCTTACTAGGGCAACAGAGCCTTCCTGGAAGTCCTGTTTGTAGGTTGTAAATTAGAGTGGAATGCGCCAGGACAAACTCCCCAAAACTTATGTCTACTTATTTGTTGTTGGTATTCTTAGTTTAATTTTCATTTTTATCAGAGCAAATTTGATTGCAATGTTGTGTTTGTTCTAGGTGTACAGAATCTGTTTCATTTATACATATATCTTTTCATGTTTGGATCCTGTTCCATAAAGGCTTTACAGAATGTTGTGTAGACCTCTCTTGGTATTTGGTATGTGTTTGGTGATTCCTATATTTTATAAATATTAGCGTATGTCTGTTAAAACCCAATATCCTGCGTTATACATTCGTCACACCTTTCCGCTTGGTTAAGCACAAGTTTGCGTTCTGAATACGTGACTGTCCTTCTCTGTGGAAATAAGTTCATTAATATCAATTTTCCGGAATCACCTATACGTGATATCATAGGATATGTGTCTCTTGCTTTCTGACTTATTTCAAGTTGTGTGATTATCTCTAGCCTCATCTGTGGTGCTGCAAATGGCATTGTTTGATTTGTTTTCATGGCTAATATTCCATTCTGTACATATGCCACTTGTTCTTTGTCCATTTATCTGTTCATGGACCTTTTTTTGCTTCCATGTCTTGGCTATTTAAATATTGCTGCAGTGCACATTTGCCTGCTTCTGTCTTTCCGATTCTGGTGGTCTTAAGTTATAGGCCCAGAAGGTGCCCTGCCGGATTATATGGTAACTCAATTTTTACCTTTTAAAGCACCTCCATTCTATTTTCATTAGTGGTGTTACCACTTTCCATCCCACCAGCAGCTAGAAGGTACACAGTTCTCTAAAACCCCTTCAGCATTTATAGTTTGTAGACTTTTTGCTGATGGTCATTTGACTGGTGTGCGGTGAAACCTTTTCGGAGGTTGATTTGCATGCGTCTAATAATTCCTTATACTACACTTTAGGCATGTCATTTTCTTTCTTTTTTTCTTGGTTTTTAAAGAGTGAGTACAACTTCCCTCTTCATATTGACTTCTTGAAAAATTTGTCATGTGTTGTATTTTCTTGGCTATTCCCTACCCCAGGACATTTTTTGAGGGCAGGTGATATTTACAGCCCTGCAGTCCTTGTGAATATTAAGTGACATTTGGCGGTGTTGAAAGCTGCTGTTGTGAGAAACAGCCACAAGGCGGCAGCATTATTACGTTCTCAACTCTTGTTACTAGGGCAACAGAGTCTTCCTGGACATCGTGCTCCTCAGTTGTAAATTAGAGTGGAATGTGCTCGGACAATCCCCCAGAAGTATAGGTCTCCTTACTTATGTTTGTTTTTTAAATTGAATTTATATTTCTTCTCGGAGTAATTTTGATTAGAGTGTTGTGATTGTCTGGCAGTACAGAATCCGGTCAATTATTCATAGATATATCTGTTCATCTTTGGATCCTGTTACCATGTATGTTATTACAGAGTGTGGAGTAGACCTCCCTTGGTATTTGGTAGGTGTTTGGTCATTATATACTTTATATGTCTTGGTGCCTATATAATTCATATAGTTTATATGTTTATAAAAATTTAACATATATTACTATATGTATGTTAACATGCATTAGTATATGTATGTTAACATACATTAGTATATGTATGTTACCCCCATGATCCTAATTTATCGATCCTCCCACCTTTCATTTTGGTTCACCATTAGTTTGTTTATAAGTCTGTGAGTGTCTTTCTCTGGGGAAATATGTTCATTGGTAGCAATCTTAGGATAACATCTGTAAATGATATCATGGGATATCTGTCATTCCCTTTTGACTTACTTGACGTAATATGATTATTTTAGCCTCCTCTGTAGTCATGAAAATGACAATGTTCTTTTGTTCCGGGGCTAAGATTCACTTCGGTACATATACCACTTCTTCTTTGCCCATTTGCCTGTTGATGGACATTGTGTTTGCTTGCATGTCTTGGCTATTGTAAATATTGCTGCAGTGCATGTTTGCCTGTCTGTGTCTTTCCGATTCTGGTCTTCTTAGGTGATAGGCCCAATAGGGGATCGGCTGCATCATATGGTAGCTCAATATTTACCTTTTAAATGCAGCTCGATTTTGTTCTCATGATTAGCTGTTACCAGTTTACATCCAACCAACAGCATAGTGGGTATGCATTTCTCCACAGACACGTGAGCATTCATAGTTTATAGACGTTTTACTGATGGCATTTTGAATATTGGGTGGCGACATCTTTTTGTAGTTTGGATTTGCATCCAACCAATAAGGCCTGATATTGAGCTTTTATCCATGTTCCTCCTTTTTTTTTTAAATAAAAGAGTGAGTAAAACTTACCTCTTCAAATTGTTTTCTGGAAAAATTTTCCGTGTTGTGAACTTTTTGGCCATTACCTACCCAGGACATTTTCTGAGGACACGTGTCATTTACAGCTCTACAATTGCTGTGAATCTTAAGTGACCGTTAGCGCTGAGTTTAAAGCTGCTGTTGTGGGAAACGGCCACCAGGCGGCAGCATTTCTTCATTCCCAAAACTGGTACTAGGGCAGCAGAGACTTCCTGAAAGTCGTGTTCCTAGGTTGTAAATTAGAATGGAGTGTGCCAGGGAAAACCCCAATAAGTTTATGTCTCATTAATTGTTGTTCATGGTTTTAATTTTTTAAATTAGGGTAATGATTAGAATAGTGTTTGTTCTAGGTGTGCACAATCAGGTTCAATTGAATATTATATATATGTATTCATGTGCAGATCCTCTTCCTATGTAAATTACTATTATTTTTTTAATAGATTTATTTTATTTCATTATTTATTTTTGGCTGAGTTGGATCTTCGTTGCTGCATATGGGCTTTCTCTACTTTCTGTGAGCGGGGGCTACTCTCCATTGTGGTGCACGGGATTCTCATTGCAGTGGCTTCTCTTGTTGCAGAGCACGGTCTCTAGGTGTGCGGACTTCTAGTAGTTCTGGTGCGTGGGCTCAGTAGTTGTGGCTCGTGGGCTCTAGAGCCGAGGCTCAGTATTTGTGGTGCACGGGCTTAGTTCCTCTGCAGCATGTGGTATCTTCACAGACCAGGGATCGAACCCGTGTGTTCTGCACTGGCAGGCGGATTCTTAACCATGGCGCCACCAGGGAAGCCCTCGTGTAAATTATTACAGCGTGTCCTGTAGACCTCCCTTGGTATATGGTTGGTCTTTTTGATATATGTATTTAATATGTATTTGTATACGTATGGTAACCCTACTCTTCATTTATCCATTGCTCCCAGCTTTCCTTTTACATAACCATAGTTTGTTTTCCAAGTCTGTGAGTGTCTTTCTCTGTGGAAATATGTTCATTTGTGTCAGTTGTTAGGTAACGCCTAGAAGTGATATCACAGGATATTTGTCGTCTGCTTTCCGACTTACCTCCTGTTCTGTGATTATATCTAGGCTCACCTATGGTGCTGCAAAGAGCAGTGTTTCATTCTTTTCCATGCCGAATATTCCATTGTGTACATGGACCAGCTCTTCTTTGGGCATTCATCCGTAGATGGACATTTTGGTTTCTTCCAACTCTTGGCTATGCTAAATATTGATGCAGTGCAGGATTGCCAGCCTGTGTCTTTTGGATTCCGGTCTTCTCAGGGGATAGGCTCAGCAGTGGACCTACCAGATCATATGACAGTTCAATTTTTACCTTTAAACGCACCTCCATTCTGTTCTCACTACTGGCTGTTACCAGTTGACATCCCACCAGCAGCTAGAGGGTACACAGTTCTCTAAAACCCCATCAGCATTTATTGTTTGTAGACTTTCTACTGATGGCGTTTTGAGTGTTGGGAGGTGATACCTTTTTGTACTTTGGATTTGCATGCGTCTAATACTTCCCGTTATTAAGCTTTTAATCCACGTCCGTTTTCTTTCTTTCTTTTTTTTTTTAAAGTAAAACAGAAAAACTTACCTCTTCAAATTGTTTCCTTGAATAATTGGCCGTGTTCTGAATTCCTGTGGCCATTACCTACACCAGAATATTTTCTGTGAGCAGGTGTCATTTACAACTCTGTAGTAATTGTGCATATTAAGTTACCATTAACACTGGGTTTAAAGCTGCTGTTGCAGGAAACGGCCACAAGGCGGCAGCATGTCTATATTCCCAACTCTGCTTACTAGGGCAACAGAGCCTTCCTGGAAGTCCTGTTTGTAGGTTGTAAATTAGAGTGGAATGCGCCGGGACAAACTCCCCAAAACTTATGTCTACTTATTTGTTGTTGGTATTCTTAGTTTAATTTTCATTTTTATCAGAGCAAATTTGATTGCAATGTTGTGTTTGTTCTAGGTGTACAGAATCTGTTTCATTTATACATATATCTTTTCATGTTTGGATCCTGTTCCATAAAGGCTTTACAGAATGTTGTGTAGACCTCTCTTGGTATTTGGTATGTGTTTGGTGATTCCTATATTTTATAAATATTAGCATATGTCTGTTAAAACCCATTATCCTGCGTTATACAGTCGTCACACCTTTCCGCTTGGTTAAGCACAAGTTTGTGTTCTGAATACGTGACTGTCCTTCTCTGTGGAAATAAGTTCATTAATATCAATTTTCCGGAATCACCTATACGTGATATCATAGGATATGTGTCTCTTGCTTTCTGACTTATTTCAAGTTGTGTGATTATCTCTAGCCTCATCTGTGGTGCTGCAAATGGCATTGTTTGATTTGTTTTCATGGCTAATATTCCATTCCGTACATATGCCACTTGTTCTTTGTCCATTTATCTGTTCATGGACCTTTTTTTGCTTCCATGTCTTGGCTACTTAAATATTGCTGCAGTGCACATTTGCCTGCTTCTGTCTTTCCGATTCTGGTGGTCTTAAGTTATAGGCCCAGAAGGTGCCCTGCCGGATCATATGGTAACTCAATTTTTACCTTTTAAAGCACCTCCATTCTATTTTCATTAGTGCTGTTACCACTTTCCATCCCACCAGCAGCTAGAAGGTACACAGTTCTCTAAAACCCCTTCAGCATTTATAGTTTGTAGACTTTTTGCTGATGGTCATTTGACTGGTGTGCGGTGAAACCTTTTCGGAGGTTGATTTGCATGCGTCTAATAATTCCTTATACTACACTTTAGGCATGTCATTTTCTTTCTTTTTTTCTTGGTTTTTAAAGAGTGAGTACAACTTCCCTCTTCATATTGACTTCTTGAAAAATTTGTCATGTGTTGTATTTTCTTGGCTATTCCCTACCCCAGGACATTTTTTGAGGGCAGGTGATATTTACAGCCCTGCAGTCCTTGTGAATATTAAGTGACATTTGGCGGTGTTGAAAGCTGCTGTTGTGAGAAACAGCTACAAGGCGGAAGCATTATTACGTTCTCAACTCTTGTTACTAGGGCAACAGAGTCTTCCTGGACATCGTGCTCCTCAGTTGTAAATTAGAGTGGAATGTGCTCGGACAATCCCCCAGAAGTTTAGGTCTCCTTACTTATGTTTGTTTTTGAAATTGAATTTATATTTCTTCTCGGAGTAATTTTGATTAGAGTGTTGTGATTGTCTGGCAGTACAGAATCCGGTCAATTATTCATAGATATATCTGTTCATCTTTGGATCCTGTTACCATGTATGTTATTACAGAGTGTGGAGTAGACCTCCCTTGGTATTTGGTAGGTGTTTGGTCATTATATACTTTATATGTCTTGGTGTCTATATAATTCATATAGTTTATATGTTTATAAAAATTTAACATATATTAGTATATGTATGTTAACATGCATTAGTATATGTATGTTAACATACATTAGTATATGTATGTTACCCCCATGATCCTAATTTATCGATCCTCCCACCTTTCATTTTGGTTCACCATTAGTTTGTTTATAAGTCTGTGAGTGTCTTTCTCTGGGGAAATATGTTCATTGGTAGCAATCTTAGGATAACATCTGTAAATGATATCATGGGATATCTGTCATTCCCTTTTGACTTACTTGACGTAATATGATTATTTTAGCCTCCTCTGTAGTCATGAAAATGGCAATGTTCTTTTGTTCCGGGGCTAAGATTCACTTCGGTACATATACCACTTCTTCTTTGCCCATTTGCCTGTTGATGGACATTGTGTTTGCTTGCATGTCTTGGCTATTGTAAATATTGCTGCAGTGCATGTTTGCCTGTCTGTGTCTTTCCGATTCTGGTCTTCTTAGGTGATAGGCCCATTAGGGGATCGGCTGCATCATATGGTAGCTCAATATTTACCTTTTAAATGCAGCTCGATTTTGTTCTCATGATTAGCTGTTACCAGTTTACATCCAACCAACAGCATAGTGGGTATGCATTTCTCCACAGTCACGTGAGCATTCATAGTTTATAGACGTTTTTCTGATGGCATTTTGAATATTGGGTGGCGACATCTTTTTGTAGTTTGGATTTGCATCCAACCAATAATGCCTGATATTGAGCTTTTATCCATGTTCCTCCTTTTTTTTTTTTTAAATAAAAGAGTGAGTAAAACTTACCTCTTCAAATTGTTTTCTGGAAAAATTTTCCGTGTTGTGAACTTTTTGGCCATTACCTACCCAGGACATTTTCTGAGGACACGTGTCATTTACAGCTCTACAATTGCTGTGAATCTTAAGTGACCGTTAGCCCTGAGTTTAAAGCTGCTGTTGTGGGAAACGGCCACCAGGCGGCAGCATTTCTTCATTCCCAAAACTGGTACTAGGGCAGCAGAGACTTCCTGAAAGTCGTGTTCCTAGGTTGTAAATTAGAATGGAGTGTGCCAGGGAAAACCCCAATAAGTTTATGTCTCATTAATTGTTGTTCATGGTTTTAATTTTTTAAATTGGGGTAATGATTAGAATAGTGTTTGTTCTAGGTGTGCACAATCAGGTTCAGTTGAATATTATATATATGTATTCATGTGCAGATCCTCTTCCTCTGTAAATTACTATTATTTTTTTAAATAGATTTATTTTATTTCATTATTTATTTTTGGCTGAGTTGGATCTTCGTTGCTGCATGTGGGCTTTCTCTACTTTCTGTGAGCGGGGCCTACTCTCCATTGTGGTGCACGGGATTCTCATTGCAGTGGCTTCTCTTGTTGCAGAGCACGGTCTCTAGGTGTGCGGACTTCTAGTAGTTCTGGTGCGTGGGCTGAGTAGTTGTGGCTCGTGGGCTCTAGAGCCGAGGCTCAGTACTTGTGCTGCACGGGCTTAGTTGCTCTGCAGCATGTGGTATCTTCCCAGACCAGGGATCGAACCCGTGTGTTCTGCACTGGCAGGTGGATTCTTAACCCTGGCGCCACCAGGGAAGCCCCCGTGTAAATTATTACAGTGTGTCCTGTAGACCTCCCTTGGTATATGGTTGGTCTTTTTGATATATGTATTTAATATGTATTTGTATAGGTATGGTAACCCTACTCTTCATTTATCCATTGCTCCCAGCTTTCCTTTTACATAACCATAGTTTGTTTTCCAAGTCTGTGAGTGTCTTTCTCTGTGGAAATATGTTCATTTGTGTCAGTTGTTAGGTAACGCCTAGAAGTGATATCACAGGATATTTGTCGTCTGCTTTCCGACTTACCTCCTGTTCTGTGATTATATCTAGGCTCACCTATGGTGCTGCAAAGAGCAGTGTTTCATTCTTTTCCATGCCGAATATTCCATTGTGTACATGGACCAGCTCTTCTTTGGGCATTCATCTGTAGATGGACATTTTGGTTTCTTCCAACTCTTGGCTATGCTAAATATTGATGCAGTGCTGGATTGCCAGCCTGTGTCTTTTGGATTCCGGTCTTCTCAGGGGATAGGCTCAGCAGTGGACCTACCAGATCATATGACAGTTCAATTTTTACCTTTAAACGCACCTCCATTCTGTTCTCACTACTGGCTGTTATCAGTTGACATCCCACCAGCAGCTAGAGGGTACACAGTTCTCTAAAACCCCATCAGCATTTATTGTTTGTAGACTTTCTACTGATGGCGTTTTGAGTGTTGGGAGGTGATACCTTTTTGTACTTTGGATTTGCATGCGTCTAATACTTCCCGTTATTAAGCTTTTAATCCACGTCCGTTTTCTTTCTTTTTTTTTTTTCTAAACTAAAACAGAAAAACTTACCTCTTCAAATTGTTTCCTTGAATAATTGGCCGTGTTCTGAATTCCTGTGGCCATTACCTACACCAGAATATTTTCTGTGAGCAGGTGTCATTTACAACTCTGTAGTAATTGTGCATATTAAGTTACCATTAACACTGGGTTTAAAGCTGCTGTTGCAGGAAACGGCCACAAGGCGGCAGCATGTCTATATTCCCAACTCTGCTTACTAGGGCAACAGAGCCTTCCTGGAAGTCCTGTTTGTAGGTTGTAAATTAGAGTGGAATGCGCCGGGACAAACTCCCCAAAACTTATGTCTACTTATTTGTTGTTGGTATTCTTAGTTTAATTTTCATTTTTATCAGAGCAAATTTGATTGCAATGTTGTGTTTGTTCTAGGTGTACAGAATCTGTTTCATTTATACATATATCTTTTCATGTTTGGATCCTGTTCCATAAAGGCTTTACAGAATGTTGTGTAGACCTCTCTTGGTATTTGGTATGTGTTTGGTGATTCCTATATTTTATAAATATTAGCATATGTCTGTTAAAACCCATTATCCTGCGTTATACAGTCGTCACACCTTTCCGCTTGGTTAAGCACAAGTTTGTGTTCTGAATACGTGACTGTCCTTCTCTGTGGAAATAAGTTCATTAATATCAATTTTCCGGAATCACCTATACGTGATATCATAGGATATGTGTCTCTTGCTTTCTGACTTATTTCAAGTTGTGTGATTATCTCTAGCCTCATCTGTGGTGCTGCAAATGGCATTGTTTGATTTGTTTTCATGGCTAATATTCCATTCCGTACATATGCCACTTGTTCTTTGTCCATTTATCTGTTCATGGACCTTTTTTAGCTTCCATGTCTTGGCTACTTAAATATTGCTGCAGTGCACATTTGCCTGCTTCTGTCTTTCCGATTCTGGTGGTCTTAAGTTATAGGCCCAGAAGGTGCCCTGCCGGATCATATGGTAACTCAATTTTTACCTTTTAAAGCACCTCCATTCTATTTTCATTAGTGCTGTTACCACTTTCCATCCCACCAGCAGCTAGAAGGTACACAGTTCTCTAAAACCCCTTCAGCATTTATAGTTTGTAGACTTTTTGCTGATGGTCATTTGACTGGTGTGCGGTGAAACCTTTTCGGAGGTTGATTTGCATGCGTCTAATAATTCCTTATACTACACTTTAGGCATGTCATTTTCTTTCTTTTTTTCTTGGTTTTTAAAGAGTGAGTACAACTTCCCTCTTCATATTGACTTCTTGAAAAATTTGTCATGTGTTGTATTTTCTTGGCTATTCCCTACCCCAGGACATTTTTTGAGGGCAGGTGATATTTACAGCCCTGCAGTCCTTGTGAATATTAAGTGACATTTGGCGGTGTTGAAAGCTGCTGTTGTGAGAAACAGCTACAAGGCGGAAGCATTATTACGTTCTCAACTCTTGTTACTAGGGCAACAGAGTCTTCCTGGACATCGTGCTCCTCAGTTGTAAATTAGAGTGGAATGTGCTCGGACAATCCCCCAGAAGTTTAGGTCTCCTTACTTATGTTTGTTTTTGAAATTGAATTTATATTTCTTCTCGGAGTAATTTTGATTAGAGTGTTGTGATTGTCTGGCAGTACAGAATCCGGTCAATTATTCATAGATATATCTGTTCATCTTTGGATCCTGTTACCATGTATGTTATTACAGAGTGTGGAGTAGACCTCCCTTGGTATTTGGTAGGTGTTTGGTCATTATATACTTTATATGTCTTGGTGTCTATATAATTCATATAGTTTATATGTTTATAAAAATTTAACATATATTAGTATATGTATGTTAACATGCATTAGTATATGTATGTTAACATACATTAGTATATGTATGTTACCCCCATGATCCTAATTTATCGATCCTCCCACCTTTCATTTTGGTTCACCATTAGTTTGTTTATAGGTCTGTGAGTGTCTTTCTCTGGGGAAATATGTTCATTGGTAGCAATCTTAGGATAACATCTGTAAATGATATCATGGGATATCTGTCATTCCCTTTTGACTTACTTGACGTAATATGATTATTTTAGCCTCCTCTGTAGTCATGAAAATGGCAATGTTCTTTTGTTCCGGGGCTAAGATTCACTTCGGTACATATACCACTTCTTCTTTGCCCATTTGCCTGTTGATGGACATTGTGTTTGCTTGCATGTCTTGGCTATTGTAAATATTGCTGCAGTGCATGTTTGCCTGTCTGTGTCTTTCCGATTCTGGTCTTCTTAGGTGATAGGCCCATTAGGGGATCGGCTGCATCATATGGTAGCTCAATATTTACCTTTTAAATGCAGCTCGATTTTGTTCTCATGATTAGCTGTTACCAGTTTACATCCAACCAACAGCATAGTGGGTATGCATTTCTCCACAGTCACGTGAGCATTCATAGTTTATAGACGTTTTTCTGATGGCATTTTGAATATTGGGTGGCGACATCTTTTTGTAGTTTGGATTTGCATCCAACCAATAATGCCTGATATTGAGCTTTTATCCATGTTCCTCCTTTTTTTTTTTTTAAATAAAAGAGTGAGTAAAACTTACCTCTTCAAATTGTTTTCTGGAAAAATTTTCCGTGTTGTGAACTTTTTGGCCATTACCTACCCAGGACATTTTCTGAGGACACGTGTCATTTACAGCTCTACAATTGCTGTGAATCTTAAGTGACCGTTAGCCCTGAGTTTAAAGCTGCTGTTGTGGGAAACGGCCACCAGGCGGCAGCATTTCTTCATTCCCAAAACTGGTACTAGGGCAGCAGGGCCTTCCTGAAAGTCGTGTTCCTAGTTTGTAAATTAGAATGGAGTGTGCCAGGGAAAACCCCAATAAGTTTATTTCTCATTAATTGTTGTTCATGGTTTTAATTTTTTAAATTAGGGTCATGATTAGAATAGTGTTTGTTCTAGGTGTGCACAATCAGGTTTAATTGAATATTATATATATGTATTCATGTGCAGATCGTCTTTCTATGTAAATTACTATTATTTTTTTTAATAGATTTATTTTATTTCATTATTTATTTTTGGCTGAGTTGGATCTTCGTTGCTGCATGTGGGCTTTCTCTACTTTCTGTGAGCGGGGGCTACTCTCCATTGTGGTGCACGGGATTCTCATTGCAGTGGCTTCTCTTGTTGCAGAGCACGGTCTCTAGGTGTGCGGACTTCTAGTAGTTCTGGTGCGTGGGCTCAGTAGTTGTGGCTCGTGGGCTCTAGAGCCGAGGCTCAGTACTTGTGGTGCACGGGCTTAGTTGCTCTGCAGCATGTGGTATCTTCCCGACCAGGGATCGAACCCGTGTGTTCTGCACTGGCAGGCGGATTCTTAACTCTGGCGCCACCAGGGAAGCCCCCGTGTAAATTATTACAGCGTGTCCTGTAGACCTCCCTTGGTATATGGTTGGTCTTTTTGATATATGTATTTAATATGTATTTGTATACGTATGGTAACCCTACTCTTCATTTATCCATTGCTCCCAGCTTTCCTTTTACATAACCATAGTTTGTTTTCCAAGTCTGTGAGTGTCTTTCTCTGTGGAAATATGTTCATTTGTGTCAGTTGTTAGGTAACGCCTAGAAGTGATATCACAGGATATTTGTCGTCTGCTTTCCGACTTACCTCCTGTTCTGTGATTATATCTAGGCTCACCTATGGTGCTGCAAAGAGCAGTGTTTCATTCTTTTGCATGCCGAATATTCCATTGTGTACATGGACCAGCTCTTCTTTGGGCATTCATCCGTAGATGGACATTTTGGTTTCTTCCAACTCTTGGCTATGCTAAATATTGATGCAGTGCAGGATTGCCAGCCTGTGCCTTTTGGATTCCGGTCTTCTCAGGGGATAGGCTCAGCAGTGGAACTACCAGATCATATGACAGTTCAATTTTTACCTTTAAACGCACCTCCATTCCGTTCTCACTACTGGCTGTTACCAGTTGACATCCCACCAGCAGCTAGAGGGTACACAGTTCTCTAAAACCCCATCAGCATTTATTGTTTGTAGACTTTCTACTGATGGCGTTTTGAGTGTTGGGAGGTGATACCTTTTTGTACTTTGGATTTGCATGCGTCTAATACTTCCCGTTATTAAGCTTTTAATCCATGTCCTTTTTCTTTCTTTTTTTTTTTTTAAAGTAAAACAGAAAAACTTACCTCTTCAAATTGTTTCCTTGAATAATTGGCCGTGTTCTGAATTCCTGTGGCCATTACCTACACCATAATATTTTCTGTGAGCAGGTGTCATTTACAACTCTGTAGTAATTGTGCATATTAAGTTACCATCAACACTGGGTTTAAAGCTGCTGTTGCAGGAAACGGCCACAAGGCGGCAGCATGTCTATATTCCCAACTCTGCTTACTAGGGCAACAGAGCCTTCCTGGAAGTCCTGTTTGTAGGTTGTAAATTAGAGTGGAATGCGCCAGGACAAACTCCCCAAAACTTATGTCTACTTATTTGTTGTTGGTATTCTTAGTTTAATTTTCATTTTTATCAGAGCAAATTTGATTGCAATGTTGTGTTTGTTCTAGGTGTACAGAATCTGTTTCATTTATACATATATCTTTTCATGTTTGGATCCTGTTCCATAAAGGCTTTACAGAATGTTGTGTAGACCTCTCTTGGTATTTGGTATGTGTTTGGTGATTCCTATATTTTATAAATATTAGCGTATGTCTGTTAAAACCCAATATCCTGCGTTATACATTCGTCACACCTTTCCGCTTGGTTAAGCACAAGTTTGCGTTCTGAATACGTGACTGTCCTTCTCTGTGGAAATAAGTTCATTAATATCAATTTTCCGGAATCACCTATACGTGATATCATAGGATATGTGTCTCTTGCTTTCTGACTTATTTCAAGTTGTGTGATTATCTCTAGCCTCATCTGTGGTGCTGCAAATGGCATTGTTTGATTTGTTTTCATGGCTAATATTCCATTCTGTACATATGCCACTTGTTCTTTGTCCATTTATCTGTTCATGGACCTTTTTTTGCTTCCATGTCTTGGCTATTTAAATATTGCTGCAGTGCACATTTGCCTGCTTCTGTCTTTCCGATTCTGGTGGTCTTAAGTTATAGGCCCAGAAGGTGCCCTGCCGGATTATATGGTAACTCAATTTTTACCTTTTAAAGCACCTCCATTCTATTTTCATTAGTGGTGTTACCACTTTCCATCCCACCAGCAGCTAGAAGGTACACAGTTCTCTAAAACCCCTTCAGCATTTATAGTTTGTAGACTTTTTGCTGATGGTCATTTGACTGGTGTGCGGTGAAACCTTTTCGGAGGTTGATTTGCATGCGTCTAATAATTCCTTATACTACACTTTAGGCATGTCATTTTCTTTCTTTTTTTCTTGGTTTTTAAAGAGTGAGTACAACTTCCCTCTTCATATTGACTTCTTGAAAAATTTGTCATGTGTTGTATTTTCTTGGCTATTCCCTACCCCAGGACATTTTTTGAGGGCAGGTGATATTTACAGCCCTGCAGTCCTTGTGAATATTAAGTGACATTTGGCGGTGTTGAAAGCTGCTGTTGTGAGAAACAGCCACAAGGCGGCAGCATTATTACGTTCTCAACTCTTGTTACTAGGGCAACAGAGTCTTCCTGGACATCGTGCTCCTCAGTTGTAAATTAGAGTGGAATGTGCTCGGACAATCCCCCAGAAGTATAGGTCTCCTTACTTATGTTTGTTTTTTAAATTGAATTTATATTTCTTCTCGGAGTAATTTTGATTAGAGTGTTGTGATTGTCTGGCAGTACAGAATCCGGTCAATTATTCATAGATATATCTGTTCATCTTTGGATCCTGTTACCATGTATGTTATTACAGAGTGTGGAGTAGACCTCCCTTGGTATTTGGTAGGTGTTTGGTCATTATATACTTTATATGTCTTGGTGCCTATATAATTCATATAGTTTATATGTTTATAAAAATTTAACATATATTACTATATGTATGTTAACATGCATTAGTATATGTATGTTAACATACATTAGTATATGTATGTTACCCCCATGATCCTAATTTATCGATCCTCCCACCTTTCATTTTGGTTCACCATTAGTTTGTTTATAAGTCTGTGAGTGTCTTTCTCTGGGGAAATATGTTCATTGGTAGCAATCTTAGGATAACATCTGTAAATGATATCATGGGATATCTGTCATTCCCTTTTGACTTACTTGACGTAATATGATTATTTTAGCCTCCTCTGTAGTCATGAAAATGACAATGTTCTTTTGTTCCGGGGCTAAGATTCACTTCGGTACATATACCACTTCTTCTTTGCCCATTTGCCTGTTGATGGACATTGTGTTTGCTTGCATGTCTTGGCTATTGTAAATATTGCTGCAGTGCATGTTTGCCTGTCTGTGTCTTTCCGATTCTGGTCTTCTTAGGTGATAGGCCCAATAGGGGATCGGCTGCATCATATGGTAGCTCAATATTTACCTTTTAAATGCAGCTCGATTTTGTTCTCATGATTAGCTGTTACCAGTTTACATCCAACCAACAGCATAGTGGGTATGCATTTCTCCACAGACACGTGAGCATTCATAGTTTATAGACGTTTTACTGATGGCATTTTGAATATTGGGTGGCGACATCTTTTTGTAGTTTGGATTTGCATCCAACCAATAAGGCCTGATATTGAGCTTTTATCCATGTTCCTCCTTTTTTTTTTAAATAAAAGAGTGAGTAAAACTTACCTCTTCAAATTGTTTTCTGGAAAAATTTTCCGTGTTGTGAACTTTTTGGCCATTACCTACCCAGGACATTTTCTGAGGACACGTGTCATTTACAGCTCTACAATTGCTGTGAATCTTAAGTGACCGTTAGCGCTGAGTTTAAAGCTGCTGTTGTGGGAAACGGCCACCAGGCGGCAGCATTTCTTCATTCCCAAAACTGGTACTAGGGCAGCAGAGACTTCCTGAAAGTCGTGTTCCTAGGTTGTAAATTAGAATGGAGTGTGCCAGGGAAAACCCCAATAAGTTTATGTCTCATTAATTGTTGTTCATGGTTTTAATTTTTTAAATTAGGGTAATGATTAGAATAGTGTTTGTTCTAGGTGTGCACAATCAGGTTCAATTGAATATTATATATATGTATTCATGTGCAGATCCTCTTCCTATGTAAATTACTATTATTTTTTTAATAGATTTATTTTATTTCATTATTTATTTTTGGCTGAGTTGGATCTTCGTTGCTGCATGTGGGCTTTCTCTACTTTCTGTGAGCGGGGGCTACTCTCCATTGTGGTGCACGGGATTCTCATTGCAGTGGCTTCTCTTGTTGCAGAGCACGGTCTCTAGGTGTGCGGACTTCTAGTAGTTCTGGTGCGTGGGCTCAGTAGTTGTGGCTCGTGGGCTCTAGAGCCGAGGCTCAGTATTTGTGGTGCACGGGCTTAGTTCCTCTGCAGCATGTGGTATCTTCACAGACCAGGGATCGAACCCGTGTGTTCTGCACTGGCAGGCGGATTCTTAACCATGGCGCCACCAGGGAAGCCCTCGTGTAAATTATTACAGCGTGTCCTGTAGACCTCCCTTGGTATATGGTTGGTCTTTTTGATATATGTATTTAATATGTATTTGTATACGTATGGTAACCCTACTCTTCATTTATCCATTGCTCCCAGCTTTCCTTTTACATAACCATAGTTTGTTTTCCAAGTCTGTGAGTGTCTTTCTCTGTGGAAATATGTTCATTTGTGTCAGTTGTTAGGTAACGCCTAGAAGTGATATCACAGGATATTTGTCGTCTGCTTTCCGACTTACCTCCTGTTCTGTGATTATATCTAGGCTCACCTATGGTGCTGCAAAGAGCAGTGTTTCATTCTTTTCCATGCCGAATATTCCATTGTGTACATGGACCAGCTCTTCTTTGGGCATTCATCCGTAGATGGACATTTTGGTTTCTTCCAACTCTTGGCTATGCTAAATATTGATGCAGTGCAGGATTGCCAGCCTGTGTCTTTTGGATTCCGGTCTTCTCAGGGGATAGGCTCAGCAGTGGAACTACCAGATCATATGACAGTTCAATTTTTACCTTTAAACGCACCTCCATTCCGTTCTCACTACTGGCTGTTACCAGTTGACATCCCACCAGCAGCTAGAGGGTACACAGTTCTCTAAAACCCCATCAGCATTTATTGTTTGTAGACTTTCTACTGATGGCGTTTTGAGTGTTGGGAGGTGATACCTTTTTGTACTTTGGATTTGCATGCGTCTAATACTTCCCGTTATTAAGCTTTTAATCCACGTCCGTTTTCTTTCTTTCTTTTTTTTTTAAAGTAAAACAGAAAAACTTACCTCTTCAAATTGTTTCCTTGAATAATTGGCCGTGTTCTGAATTCCTGTGGCCATTACCTACACCAGAATATTTTCTGTGAGCAGGTGTCATTTACAACTCTGTAGTAATTGTGCATATTAAGTTACCATTAACACTGGGTTTAAAGCTGCTGTTGCAGGAAACGGCCACAAGGCGGCAGCATGTCTATATTCCCAACTCTGCTTACTAGGGCAACAGAGCCTTCCTGGAAGTCCTGTTTGTAGGTTGTAAATTAGAGTGGAATGCGCCAGGACAAACTCCCCAAAACTTATGTCTACTTATTTGTTGTTGGTATTCTTAGTTTAATTTTCATTTTTATCAGAGCAAATTTGATTGCAATGTTGTGTTTGTTCTAGGTGTACAGAATCTGTTTCATTTATACATATATCTTTTCATGTTTGGATCCTGTTCCATAAAGGCTTAACAGAATGTTGTGTAGACCTCTCTTGGTATTTGGTATGTGTTTGGTGATTCCTATATTTTATAAATATTAGCATATGTCTGTTAAAACCCATTATCCTGCGTTATACATTCGTCACACCTTTCCGCTTGGTTAAGCACAAGTTTGTGTTCTGAATACGTGACTGTCCTTCTCTGTGGAAATAAGTTCATTAATATCAATTTTCCGGAATCACCTATACGTGATATCATAGGATATGTGTCTCTTGCTTTCTGACTTATTTCAAGTTGTGTGATTATCTCTAGCCTCATCTGTGGTGCTGCAAATGGCATTGTTTGATTTGTTTTCATGGCTAATATTCCATTCCGTACATATGCCACTTGTTCTTTGTCCATTTATCTGTTCATGGACCTTTTTTTGCTTCCATGTCTTGGCTATTTAAATATTGCTGCAGTGCACATTTGCCTGCTTCTGTCTTTCCGATTCTGGTGGTCTTAAGTTATAGGCCCAGAAGGTGCCCTGCCGGATCATATGGTAACTCAATTTTTACCTTTTAAAGCACCTCCATTCTATTTTTATTAGTGCTATTACCACTTTCCATCCCACCAGCAGCTAGAAGGTACACAGTTCTCTAAAACCCCTTCAGCATTTATAGTTTGTAGACTTTTTGCTGATGGTCATTTGACTGGTGTGCGGTGAAACCTTTTCGGAGGTTGATTTGCATGCGTCTAATAATTCCTTATACTACACTTTAGGCATGTCATTTTCTTTCTTTTTTTCTTGGTTTTTAAAGAGTGAGTACAACTTCCCTCTTCATATTGACTTCTTGAAAAATTTGTCATGTGTTGTATTTTCTTGGCTATTCCCTACCCCAGGACATTTTTTGAGGGCAGGTGATATTTACAGCCCTGCAGTCCTTGTGAATATTAAGTGACATTTGGCGGTGTTGAAAGCTGCTGTTGTGAGAAACAGCCACAAGGCGGCAGCATTATTACGTTCTCAACTCTTGTTACTAGGGCAACAGAGTCTTCCTGGACATTGTGCTCCTGAGTTGTAAATTAGAGTGGAATGTGCTCGGACAATCCCCCAGAAGTTTAGGTCTCCTTACTTATGTTTGTTTTTGAAATTGAATTTATATTTGTTCTTGGAGTAATTTTGATTAGAGTGTTGTGATTGTCTGGCAGTACAGAATCCGGTCAATTATTCATAGATATATCTGTTCATCTTTGGATCCTGTTACCATGTATGTTATTACAGAGTGTGGAGTAGACCTCCCTTGGTATTTGGTAGGTGTTTGGTCATTATATACTTTATATGTCTTGGTGTCTATATAATTCATATAGTTTATATGTTTATAAAAATTTAACATATATTAGTATATGTATGTTAACATGCATTAGTATATGTAAGTTAACATACATTAGTATATGTATGTTACCCCCATGATCCTAATTTATCGATCCTCCCACCTTTCATTTTGGTTCACCATTAGTTTGTTTATAAGTCTGTGAGTGTCTTTCTCTGGGGAAATATGTTCATTGGTAGCAATCTTAGGATAACATCTGTAAATGATATCATGGGATATCTGTCATTCCCTTTTGACTTACTTGACGTAATATGATTATTTTAGCCTCCTCTGTAGTCATGAAAATGGCAATGTTCTTTTGTTCCGGGGCTAAGATTCACTTCGGTACATATACCACTTCTTCTTTGCCCATTTGCCTGTTGATGGACATTGTGTTTGCTTGCATGTCTTGGCTATTGTAAATATTGCTGCAGTGCATGTTTGCCTGTCTGTGTCTTTCCGATTCTGGTCTTCTTAGGTGATAGGCCCATTAGGGGATCGGCTGCATCATATGGTAGCTCAATATTTACCTTTTAAATGCAGCTCGATTTTGTTCTCATGATTAGCTGTAACCAGTTTACATCCAACCAACAGCATAGTGGGTATGCATTTCTCCACAGTCACGTGAGCATTCATAGTTTATAGAAGTTTTTCTGATGGCATTTTGAATATTGGGTGGTGACATCTTTTTGTAGTTTGTATTTGCATCCAAGCAAATAATGCCTGATATTGAGCTTTTATCCATGTTCCTCCTTTTTTTTTTTTAAATAAAAGAGTGAGTAAAACTTACCTCTTCAAATTGTTTTCTGGAAAAATTTTCCGTGTTGTGAACTTTTTGGCCATTACCTACCCAGGACATTTTCTGAGGACACGTGTCATTTACAGCTCTACAATTGCTGTGAATCTTAAGTGACCGTTAGCGCTGAGTTTAAAGCTGCTGTTGTGGGAAACGGCCACCAGGCGGCAGCATTTCTTCATTCCCAAAACTGGTACTAGGGCAGCAGAGCCTTCCTGAAAGTCGAGTTCCTAGGTTGTAAATTAGAATGGAGTGTGCCAGGGAAAACCCCAATAAGTTTATGTCTCATTAATTGTTGTTCATGGTTTTAATTTTTTAAATTGGGGTAATGATTAGAATAGTGTTTGTTCTAGGTGTGCACAATCAGGTTCAATTGAACATTATATATATGTATTCATGTGCAGATCCTCTTCCTATGTAAATTACTATTATTTTTTTTAATAGATTTATTTTATTTCATTATTTATTTTTGGCTGAGTTGGATCTTCGTTGCTGCATGCGGGCTTTCTCTACTTTCTGTGAGCGGGGGCTACTCTCCATTGTGGTGCACGGGATTCTCATTGCAGTGGCTTCTCTTGTTGCAGAGCACGGTCTCTAGGTGTGCGGACTTCTAGTAGTTCTGGTGCGTGGGCTCAGTGGTTGTGGCTTGTGGGCTCTAGAGCCGAGGCTCAGTACTTGTGGTGCACGGGCTTAGTTCCTCTGCAGCATGTGGTATCTTCCCAGACCAGGGATCGAACCCGTGTGTTCTGCACTGGCAGGCGGATTCTTAACCATGGCGCCACCAGGGAAGCCCTCGTGTAAATTATTACAGCGTGTCCTGTAGACCTCCCTTGGTATATGGTTGGTCTTTTTGATATATGTATTTAATATGTATTTGTATACGTATGGTAACCCTACTCTTCATTTATCCATTGCTCCCAGCTTTCCTTTTACATAACCATAGTTTGTTTTCCAAGTCTGTGAGTGTCTTTCTCTGTGGAAATATGTTCATTTGTGTCAGTTGTTAGGTAACGCCTAGAAGTGATATCACAGGATATTTGTCGTCTGCTTTCCGACTTACCTCCTGTTCTGTGATTATATCTAGGCTCACCTATGGTGCTGCAAAGAGCAGTGTTTCATTCTTTTCCATGCCGAATATTCCATTGTGTACATGGACCAGCTCTTCTTTGGGCATTCATCCGTAGATGGACATTTTGGTTTCTTCCAACTCTTGGCTATGCTAAATATTGATGCAGTGCAGGATTGCCAGCCTGTGCCTTTTGGATTCCGGTCTTCTCAGGGTATAGGCTCAGCAGTGGACCTACCAGATCATATGACAGTTCAATTTTTACCTTTAAACGCACCTCCATTCCGTTCTCACTACTGGCTGTTACCAGTTGACATCCCACCAGCAGCTAGAGGGTACACAGTTCTCTAAAACCCCATCAGCATTTATTGTTTGTAGACTTTCTACTGATGGCGTTTTGAGTGTTGGGAGGTGATACCTTTTTGTACTTTGGATTTGCATGCGTCTAATACTTCCCGTTATTAAGCTTTTAATCCACGTCCGTTTTCTTTCTTTTTTTTCTTTTAAAGTAAAACAGAAAAACTTACCTCTTCAAATTGTTTCCTTGAATAATTGGCCGTGTTCTGAATTCCTGTGGCCATTACCTACACCAGAATATTTTCTGTGAGCAGTTGTCATTTACAACTCTGTAGTAATTGTGCATATTAAGTTACCATTAACACTGGGTTTAAAGCTGCTGTTGCAGGAAACGGCCACAAGGCGGCAGCATGTCTATATTCCCAACTCTGCTTACTAGGGCAACAGAGCCTTCCTGGAAGTCCTGTTTGTAGGTTGTAAATTAGAGTGGAATGCGCCAGGACAAACTCCCCAAAACTTATGTCTACTTATTTGTTGTTGGTATTCTTAGTTTAATTTTCATTTTTATCAGAGCAAATTTGATTGCAATGTTGTGTTTGTTCTAGGTGTACAGAATCTGTTTCATTTATACATATATCTTTTCATGTTTGGATCCTGTTCCATAAAGGCTTAACAGAATGTTGTGTAGACCTCTCTTGGTATTTGGTATGTGTTTGGTGATTCCTATATTTTATAAATATTAGCATATGTCTGTTAAAACCCATTATCCTGCGTTATACATTCGTCACACCTTTCCGCTTGGTTAAGCACAAGTTTGTGTTCTGAATACGTGACTGTCCTTCTCTGTGGAAATAAGTTCATTAATATCAATTTTCCGGAATCACCTATACGTGATATCATAGGATATGTGTCTCTTGCTTTCTGACTTATTTCAAGTTGTGTGATTATCTCTAGCCTCATCTGTGGTGCTGCAAATGGCATTGTTTGATTAGTTTTCATGGCTAATATTCCATTCCGTACATATGCCACTTGTTCTTTGTCCATTTATCTGTTCATGGACCTTATTTTGCTTCCATGTCTTGGCTATTTAAATATTGCTGCAGTGCACATTTGCCTGCTTCTGTCTTTCCGATTCTGGTGGTCTTAAGTTATAGGCCCAGAAGGTGCCCTGCCGGATCATATGGTAACTCAATTTTTACCTTTTAAAGCACCTCCATTCTATTTTCATTAGTGCTGTTACCACTTTCCATCCCACCAGCAGCTAGAAGGTACACAGTTCTCTAAAACCCCTTCAGCATTTAGAGTCTGTAGACTTTTTGCTGATGGTCATTTGACTGGTGTGCGGTGAAACCTTTTCGGAGGTTGATTTGCATGCGTCTAATAATTCCTTATACTACACTTTAGGCATGTCATTTTCTTTCTTTTTTTCTTGGTTTTTAAAGAGTGAGTACAACTTCCCTCTTCATATTGACTTCTTGAAAAATTTGTCATGTGTTGTATTTTCTTGGCTATTCCCTACCCCAGGACATTTTTTGAGGGCAGGTGATATTTACAGCCCTGCAGTCCTTGTGAATATTAAGTGACATTTGGCGGTGTTGAAAGTTGCTGTTGTGAGAAACAGCCACAAGGTGGCAGCATTATTACGTTCTCAACTCTTGTTACTAGGGCAACAGAGTCTTCCTGGACATCGTGCTCCTCAGTTGTAAATTAGAGTGGAATGTGCTCGGACAATCCCCCAGAAGTTTAGGTCTCCTTACTTATGTTTGTTTTTGAAATTGAATTTATATTTCTTCTCGGAGTAATTTTGATTAGAGTGTTGTGATTGTCTGGCAGTACAGAATCCGGTCAATTATTCATAGATATATCTGTTCATCTTTGGATCCTGTTACCATGTATGTTATTACAGAGTGTGGAGTAGACCTCCCTTGGTATTTGGTAGGTGTTTGGTCATTATATACTTTATATGTCTTGGTGCCTATATAATTCATATAGTTTATATGTTTATAAAAATTTAACATATATTAGTATATGTATGTTAACATGCATTAGTATATGTATGTTAACATACATTAGTATATGTATGTTACCCCCATGATCCTAATTTATCGATCCTCCCACCTTTCATTTTGGTTCACCATTAGTTTGTTTATAAGTCTGTGAGTGTCTTTCTCTGGGGAAATATGTTCATTGGTAGCAATCTTAGGATAACATCTGTAAATGATATCATGGGATATCTGTCATTCCCTTTTGACTTACTTGACGTAATATGATTATTTTAGCCTCCTCTGTAGTCATGAAAATGGCAATGTTCTTTTGTTCCGGGGCTAAGATTCACTTCAGTACATATACCACTTCTTCTTTGCCCATTTGCCTGTTGATGGACATTGTGTTTGCTTGCATGTCTTGGCTATTGTAAATATTGCTGCAGTGCATGTTTGCCTGTCTGTGTCTTTCCGATTCTGGTCTTCTTAGGTGATAGGCCCAATAGGGGGTCGGCTGCATCATATGGTAGCTCAATATTTACCTTTTAAATGCAGCTCGATTTTGTTCTCATGATTAGCTGTTACCAGTTTACATCCAACCAACAGCATAGTGGGTATGCATTTCTCCACAGACACGTGAGCATTCATAGTGTATAGACGTTTTACTGATGGCATTTTGAATATTGGGTGGCGACATCTTTTTGTAGTTTGGATTTGCATCCAACCAATAAGGCCTGATATTGAGCTTTTATCCATGTTCCTCCTTTTTTTTTTTAAATAAAAGAGTGAGTAAAACTTACCTCTTCAAATTGTTTTCTGGAAAAATTTTCCGTGTTGTGAACTTTTTGGCCATTACCTACCCAGGACATTTTCTGAGGACACGTGTCATTTACAGCTCTACAATTGCTGTGAATCTTAAGTGACCGTTAGCACTGAGTTTAAAGCTGCTGTTGTGGGAAACGGCCACCAGGCGGCAGCATTTCTTCATTCCCAAAACTGGTACTAGGGCAGCAGAGACTTCCTGAAAGTCGTGTTCCTAGGTTGTAAATTAGAATGGAGTGTGCCAGGGAAAACCCCAATAAGTTTATGTCTCATTAATTGTTGTTCATGGTTTTAATTTTTTAAATTAGGGTAATGATTAGAAGAGTGTTTGTTCTAGGTGTGCACAATCAGGTTCAATTGAATATTATATATATGTATTCATGTGCAGATCCTCTTCCTATGTAAATTACTATTATTTTTTTTAATAGATTTATTTTATTTCATTATTTATTTTTGGCTGAGTTGGATCTTCGTTGCTGCATGTGAGCTTTCTCTACTTTCTGTGAGCGGGGGCTACTCTCCATTGTGGTGCACGGGATTCTCATTGCAGTGGCTTCTCTTGTTGCAGAGCACGGTCTCTAGGTGTGTGGACTTCTAGTAGTTCTGGTGCGTGGGCTCAGTAGTTGTGGCTCGTGGGCTCTAGAGCCGAGGCTCAGTACTTGTGGTGCACGGGCTTAGTTGCTCTGCAGCATGTGGTATCTTCCCAGACCAGGGATCGAACCCGTGTGTTCTGCACTGGCAAGCGGATTCTTAACTCTGGCGCCACCAGGGAAGCCCCCGTGTAAATTATTACAGCGTGTCCTGTAGACCTCCCTTGGTATATGGTTGGTCTTTTTGATATATGTATTTAATATGTATTTGTATACGTATGGTAACCCTACTCTTCATTTATCCATTGCTCCCAGCTTTCCTTTTACATAACCATAGTTTGTTTTCCAAGTCTGTGAGTGTCTTTCTCTGTGGAAATATGTTCATTTGTGTCAGTTGTTAGGTAACGCCTAGAAGTGATATCACAGGATATTTGTCGTCTGCTTTCCGACTTACCTCCTGTTCTGTGATTATATCTAGGCTCACCTATGGTGCTGCAAAGAGCAGTGTTTCATTCTTTTCCATGCCGAATATTCCTTTGTGTACATGGACCAGCTCTTCTTTGGGCATTCATCCGTAGATGGACATTTTGGTTTCTTCCAACTCTTGGCTATGCTAAATATTGATGCAGTGCAGGATTGCCAGCCTGTGACTTTTGGATTCCGGTCTTCTCAGGGTATAGGCTCAGCAGTGGACCTACCAGATCATATGACAGTTCAATTTTTACCTTTAAACGCACCTCCATTCTGTTCTCACTACTGGCTGTTACCAGTTGACATCTCACCAGCAGCTAGAGGGTACACAGTTCACTAAAACCCCATCAGCATTTATTGTTTGTAGACTTTCTACTGATGGCGTTTTGAGTGTTGGGAGGTGATACCTTTTTGTACTTTGGATTTGCATGCGTCTAATACTTCCCATTATTAAGCTTTTAATCCACGTCCGTTTTCTTTCTTTTTTTTTTTTTTTAAAGTAAAACAGAAAAACTTACCTCTTCAAATTGTTTCCTTGAATAATTGGCCGTGTTCTGAATTCCTGTGGCCATTACCTACACCAGAATATTTTCTGTGAGCAGGTGTCATTTACAACTCTGTAGTAATTGTGCATATTAAGTTACCATTAACACTGGGTTTAAAGCTGCTGTTGCAGGAAACGACCACAAGGCGGCAGCATGTCTATATTCCCAACTCTGCTTACTAGGGCAACAGAGCCTTCCTGGAAGTCCTGTTTGTAGGTTGTAAATTAGAGTGTAATGCGCCAGGACAAACTCCCCAAAACTTATGTCTCCTTATTTGTTGTTGGTATTCTTAGTTTAATTTTCATTTTTATCAGAGCAAATTTGACTGCAATGTTGTGTTTGTTCTAGGTGTACAGAATCTGTTTCATTTATACATATATCTTTTCATGTTTGGATCCTGTTCCATAAAGGCTTTACAGAATGTTGTGTAGACCTCTCTTGGTATTTGGTATGTGTTTGGTGATTCGTATATTTTATAAATATTAGCATAGGTCTGTTAAAACCCATTATCCTGCGTTATACATTCGTCACACCTTTCCGCTTGGTTAAGCACAAGTTTGTGTTCTGAATACGTGACTGTCCTTCTCTGTGGAAATAAGTTCATTAATATCAATTTTCCGGAATCACCTATACGTGATATCATAGGATATGTGTCTCTTGCTTTCTGACTTATTTCAAGTTGTGTGATTATCTCTAGCCTCATCTGTGGTGCTGCAAATGGCATTGTTTGATTTGTTTTCATGGCTAATATTCCATTCCGTACATATGCCACTTGTTCTTTGTCCATTTATCTGTTCATGGACCTTTTTTTGCTTCCATGTCTTGGCTATTTAAATATTGCTGCAGTGCACATTTGCCTGCTTCTGTCTTTCCGATTCTGGTGGTCTTAAGTTATAGGCCCAGAAGGTGCCCTGCCGGATCATATGGTAACTCAATTTTTACCTTTTAAAGCACCTCCATTCTATTTTCATTAGTGCTGTTACCACTTTCCATCCCACCAGCAGCTAGAAGGTACACAGTTCTCTAAAACCCCTTCAGCATTTATAGTTTGTAGACTTTTTGCTGATGGTCATTTGACTGGTGTGCGGTGAAACCTTTTCGGAGGTTGATTTGCATGCGTCTAATAATTCCTTATACTACACTTTAGGCATGTCATTTTCTTTCTTTTTTTCTTGGTTTTTAAAGAGTGAGTACAACTTCCCTCTTCATATTGACTTCTTGAAAAATTTGTCATGTGTTGTATTTTCTTGGCTATTCCCTACCCCAGGACATTTTTTGAGGGCAGGTGATATTTACAGCCCTGCAGTCCTTGTGAATATTAAGTGACATTTGGCGGTGTTGAAAGCTGCTGTTGTGAGAAACAGCCACAAGGCGGCAGCATTATTACGTTCTCAACTCTTGTTACTAGGGCAACAGAGTCTTCCTGGACATCGTGCTCCTCAGTTGTAAATTAGAGTGGAATGTGCTCGGACAATCCCCCAGAAGTTTAGGTCTCCTTACTTATGTTTGTTTTTGAAATTGAATTTATATTTCTTCTCGGAGTAATTTTGATTAGAGTGTTGTAATTGTCTGGCAGTACAGAATCCGGTCAATTATTCATAGATATATCTGTTCATCTTTGGATCCTGTTACCATGTATGTTATTACAGAGTGTGGAGTAGACCTCCCTTGGTATTCGGTAGGTGTTTGGTCATTATATACTTTATATGTCTTGGTGCCTATATAATTCATATAGTTTATAGGTTTATAAAAATTTAACATATATTAGTATATGTATGTTAACATGCATTAGTATATGTATGTTAACATACATTAGTATATGTATGTTACCCCCATGATCCTAATTTATCGATCCTCCCACCTTTCATTTTGGTTCACCATTAGTTTGTTTATAAGTCTGTGAGTGTCTTTCTCTGGGGAAATATGTTCATTGGTAGCAATCTTAGGATAACATCTGTAAATGATATCATGGGATATCTGTCATTCCCTTTTGACTTACTTGACGTAATATGATTATTTTAGCCTCCTCTGTAGTCATGAAAATGGCAATGTTCTTTTCTTCCGGGGCTAAGATTCACTTCGGTACATATACCACTTCTTCTTTGCCCATTTGCCTGTTGATGGACATTGTGTTTGCTTGCATTTCTTGGCTATTGTAAATATTGCTGCAGTGCATGTTTGCCTGTCTGTGTCTTTCCGATTCTGGTCTTCTTAGGTGATAGGCCCAATAGGGGATCGGCTGCATCATATGGTAGCTCAATATTTACCTTTTAAATGCAGCTCGATTTTGTTCTCATGATTAGCTGTAACCAGTTTACATCCAACCAACAGCATAGTGGGTATGCATTTCTCCACAGACACGTGAGCATTCATAGTTTATAGACGTTTTACTGATGGCATTTTGAATATTGGGTGGCGACATCTTTTTGTAGTTTGGATTTGCATCCAACCAATAAGGCCTGATATTGAGCTTTTATCCATGTTCCTCCTTTTTTTTTTAAATAAAAGAGTGAGTAAAACTTACCTCTTCAAATTGTTTTCTGGAAAAATTTTCCGTGTTGTGAACTTTTTGGCCATTACCTACCCAGGACATTTTCTGAGGACACGTGTCATTTACAGCTCTACAATTGCTGTGAATCTTAAGTGACCGTTAGCGCTGAGTTTAAAGCTGCTGTTGTGGGAAACGGCCACCAGGCGGCAGCATTTCTTCATTCCCAAAACTGGTACTAGGGCAGCAGAGACTTCCTGAAAGTCGTGTTCCTAGGTTGTAAATTAGAATGGAGTGTGCCAGGGAAAACCCCAATAAGTTTATGTCTCATTAATTGTTGTTCATGGTTTTAATTTTTTAAATTAGGGTAATGATTAGAATAGTGTTTGTTCTAGGTGTGCACAATCAGGTTCAATTGAATATTATATATATGTATTCATGTGCAGATCCTCTTCCTATGTAAATTACTATTATTTTTTTAATAGATTTATTTTATTTCATTATTTATTTTTGGCTGAGTTGGATCTTCGTTGCTGCATGTGGGCTTTCTCTACTTTCTGTGAGCGGGGGCTACTCTCCATTGTGGTGCACGGGATTCTCATTGCAGTGGCTTCTCTTGTTGCAGAGCACGGTCTCTAGGTGTGCGGACTTCTAGTAGTTCTGGTGCGTGGGCTCAGTAGTTGTGGCTCGTGGGCTCTAGAGCCGAGGCTCAGTATTTGTGGTGCACGGGCTTAGTTCCTCTGCAGCATGTGGTATCTTCACAGACCAGGGATCGAACCCGTGTGTTCTGCACTGGCAGGCGGATTCTTAACCATGGCGCCACCAGGGAAGCCCTCGTGTAAATTATTACAGCGTGTCCTGTAGACCTCCCTTGGTATATGGTTGGTCTTTTTGATATATGTATTTAATATGTATTTGTATACGTATGGTAACCCTACTCTTCATTTATCCATTGCTCCCAGCTTTCCTTTTACATAACCATAGTTTGTTTTCCAAGTCTGTGAGTGTCTTTCTCTGTGGAAATATGTTCATTTGTGTCAGTTGTTAGGTAACGCCTAGAAGTGATATCACAGGATATTTGTCGTCTGCTTTCCGACTTACCTCCTGTTCTGTGATTATATCTAGGCTCACCTATGGTGCTGCAAAGAGCAGTGTTTCATTCTTTTCCATGCCGAATATTCCATTGTGTACATGGACCAGCTCTTCTTTGGGCATTCATCCGTAGATGGACATTTTGGTTTCTTCCAACTCTTGGCTATGCTAAATATTGATGCAGTGCAGGATTGCCAGCCTGTGTCTTTTGGATTCCGGTCTTCTCAGGGGATAGGCTCAGCAGTGGAACTACCAGATCATATGACAGTTCAATTTTTACCTTTAAACGCACCTCCATTCCGTTCTCACTACTGGCTGTTACCAGTTGACATCCCACCAGCAGCTAGAGGGTACACAGTTCTCTAAAACCCCATCAGCATTTATTGTTTGTAGACTTTCTACTGATGGCGTTTTGAGTGTTGGGAGGTGATACCTTTTTGTACTTTGGATTTGCATGCGTCTAATACTTCCCGTTATTAAGCTTTTAATCCACGTCCGTTTTCTTTCTTTCTTTTTTTTTTAAAGTAAAACAGAAAAACTTACCTCTTCAAATTGTTTCCTTGAATAATTGGCCGTGTTCTGAATTCCTGTGGCCATTACCTACACCAGAATATTTTCTGTGAGCAGGTGTCATTTACAACTCTGTAGTAATTGTGCATATTAAGTTACCATTAACACTGGGTTTAAAGCTGCTGTTGCAGGAAACGGCCACAAGGCGGCAGCATGTCTATATTCCCAACTCTGCTTACTAGGGCAACAGAGCCTTCCTGGAAGTCCTGTTTGTAGGTTGTAAATTAGAGTGGAATGCGCCAGGACAAACTCCCCAAAACTTATGTCTACTTATTTGTTGTTGGTATTCTTAGTTTAATTTTCATTTTTATCAGAGCAAATTTGATTGCAATGTTGTGTTTGTTCTAGGTGTACAGAATCTGTTTCATTTATACATATATCTTTTCATGTTTGGATCCTGTTCCATAAAGGCTTAACAGAATGTTGTGTAGACCTCTCTTGGTATTTGGTATGTGTTTGGTGATTCCTATATTTTATAAATATTAGCATATGTCTGTTAAAACCCATTATCCTGCGTTATACATTCGTCACACCTTTCCGCTTGGTTAAGCACAAGTTTGTGTTCTGAATACGTGACTGTCCTTCTCTGTGGAAATAAGTTCATTAATATCAATTTTCCGGAATCACCTATACGTGATATCATAGGATATGTGTCTCTTGCTTTCTGACTTATTTCAAGTTGTGTGATTATCTCTAGCCTCATCTGTGGTGCTGCAAATGGCATTGTTTGATTTGTTTTCATGGCTAATATTCCATTCCGTACATATGCCACTTGTTCTTTGTCCATTTATCTGTTCATGGACCTTTTTTTGCTTCCATGTCTTGGCTATTTAAATATTGCTGCAGTGCACATTTGCCTGCTTCTGTCTTTCCGATTCTGGTGGTCTTAAGTTATAGGCCCAGAAGGTGCCCTGCCGGATCATATGGTAACTCAATTTTTACCTTTTAAAGCACCTCCATTCTATTTTTATTAGTGCTATTACCACTTTCCATCCCACCAGCAGCTAGAAGGTACACAGTTCTCTAAAACCCCTTCAGCATTTATAGTTTGTAGACTTTTTGCTGATGGTCATTTGACTGGTGTGCGGTGAAACCTTTTCGGAGGTTGATTTGCATGCGTCTAATAATTCCTTATACTACACTTTAGGCATGTCATTTTCTTTCTTTTTTTCTTGGTTTTTAAAGAGTGAGTACAACTTCCCTCTTCATATTGACTTCTTGAAAAATTTGTCATGTGTTGTATTTTCTTGGCTATTCCCTACCCCAGGACATTTTTTGAGGGCAGGTGATATTTACAGCCCTGCAGTCCTTGTGAATATTAAGTGACATTTGGCGGTGTTGAAAGCTGCTGTTGTGAGAAACAGCCACAAGGCGGCAGCATTATTACGTTCTCAACTCTTGTTACTAGGGCAACAGAGTCTTCCTGGACATTGTGCTCCTGAGTTGTAAATTAGAGTGGAATGTGCTCGGACAATCCCCCAGAAGTTTAGGTCTCCTTACTTATGTTTGTTTTTGAAATTGAATTTATATTTGTTCTTGGAGTAATTTTGATTAGAGTGTTGTGATTGTCTGGCAGTACAGAATCCGGTCAATTATTCATAGATATATCTGTTCATCTTTGGATCCTGTTACCATGTATGTTATTACAGAGTGTGGAGTAGACCTCCCTTGGTATTTGGTAGGTGTTTGGTCATTATATACTTTATATGTCTTGGTGTCTATATAATTCATATAGTTTATATGTTTATAAAAATTTAACATATATTAGTATATGTATGTTAACATGCATTAGTATATGTATGTTAACATACATTAGTATATGTATGTTACCCCCATGATCCTAATTTATCGATCCTCCCACCTTTCATTTTGGTTCACCATTAGTTTGTTTATAAGTCTGTGAGTGTCTTTCTCTGGGGAAATATGTTCATTGGTAGCAATCTTAGGATAACATCTGTAAATGATATCATGGGATATCTGTCATTCCCTTTTGACTTACTTGACGTAATATGATTATTTTAGCCTCCTCTGTAGTCATGAAAATGGCAATGTTCTTTTGTTCCGGGGCTAAGATTCACTTCGGTACATATACCACTTCTTCTTTGCCCATTTGCCTGTTGATGGACATTGTGTTTGCTTGCATGTCTTGGCTATTGTAAATATTGCTGCAGTGCATGTTTGCCTGTCTGTGTCTTTCCGATTCTGGTCTTCTTAGGTGATAGGCCCATTAGGGGATCGGCTGCATCATATGGTAGCTCAATATTTACCTTTTAAATGCAGCTCGATTTTGTTCTCATGATTAGCTGTAACCAGTTTACATCCAACCAACAGCATAGTGGGTATGCATTTCTCCACAGTCACGTGAGCATTCATAGTTTATAGAAGTTTTTCTGATGGCATTTTGAATATTGGGTGGTGACATCTTTTTGTAGTTTGTATTTGCATCCAAGCAAATAATGCCTGATATTGAGCTTTTATCCATGTTCCTCCTTTTTTTTTTTTTAAATAAAAGAGTGAGTAAAACTTACCTCTTCAAATTGTTTTCTGGAAAAATTTTCCGTGTTGTGAACTTTTTGGCCATTACCTACCCAGGACATTTTCTGAGGACACGTGTCATTTACAGCTCTACAATTGCTGTGAATCTTAAGTGACCGTTAGCGCTGAGTTTAAAGCTGCTGTTGTGGGAAACGGCCACCAGGCGGCAGCATTTCTTCATTCCCAAAACTGGTACTAGGGCAGCAGAGCCTTCCTGAAAGTCGAGTTCCTAGGTTGTAAATTAGAATGGAGTGTGCCAGGGAAAACCCCAATAAGTTTATGTCTCATTAATTGTTGTTCATGGTTTTAATTTTTTAAATTGGGGTAATGATTAGAATAGTGTTTGTTCTAGGTGTGCACAATCAGGTTCAATTGAACATTATATATATGTATTCATGTGCAGATCCTCTTCCTATGTAAATTACTATTATTTTTTTTAATAGATTTATTTTATTTCATTATTTATTTTTGGCTGAGTTGGATCTTCGTTGCTGCATGCGGGCTTTCTCTACTTTCTGTGAGCGGGGGCTACTCTCCATTGTGGTGCACGGGATTCTCATTGCAGTGGCTTCTCTTGTTGCAGAGCACGGTCTCTAGGTGTGCGGACTTCTAGTAGTTCTGGTGCGTGGGCTCAGTGGTTGTGGCTTGTGGGCTCTAGAGCCGAGGCTCAGTACTTGTGGTGCACGGGCTTAGTTCCTCTGCAGCATGTGGTATCTTCCCAGACCAGGGATCGAACCCGTGTGTTCTGCACTGGCAGGCGGATTCTTAACCATGGCGCCACCAGGGAAGCCCTCGTGTAAATTATTACAGCGTGTCCTGTAGACCTCCCTTGGTATATGGTTGGTCTTTTTGATATATGTATTTAATATGTATTTGTATACGTATGGTAACCCTACTCTTCATTTATCCATTGCTCCCAGCTTTCCTTTTACATAACCATAGTTTGTTTTCCAAGTCTGTGAGTGTCTTTCTCTGTGGAAATATGTTCATTTGTGTCAGTTGTTAGGTAACGCCTAGAAGTGATATCACAGGATATTTGTCGTCTGCTTTCCGACTTACCTCCTGTTCTGTGATTATATCTAGGCTCACCTATGGTGCTGCAAAGAGCAGTGTTTCATTCTTTTCCATGCCGAATATTCCATTGTGTACATGGACCAGCTCTTCTTTGGGCATTCATCCGTAGATGGACATTTTGGTTTCTTCCAACTCTTGGCTATGCTAAATATTGATGCAGTGCAGGATTGCCAGCCTGTGCCTTTTGGATTCCGGTCTTCTCAGGGTATAGGCTCAGCAGTGGACCTACCAGATCATATGACAGTTCAATTTTTACCTTTAAACGCACCTCCATTCCGTTCTCACTACTGGCTGTTACCAGTTGACATCCCACCAGCAGCTAGAGGGTACACAGTTCTCTAAAACCCCATCAGCATTTATTGTTTGTAGACTTTCTACTGATGGCGTTTTGAGTGTTGGGAGGTGATACCTTTTTGTACTTTGGATTTGCATGCGTCTAATACTTCCCGTTATTAAGCTTTTAATCCACGTCCGTTTTCTTTCTTTTTTTTCTTTTAAAGTAAAACAGAAAAACTTACCTCTTCAAATTGTTTCCTTGAATAATTGGCCGTGTTCTGAATTCCTGTGGCCATTACCTACACCAGAATATTTTCTGTGAGCAGTTGTCATTTACAACTCTGTAGTAATTGTGCATATTAAGTTACCATTAACACTGGGTTTAAAGCTGCTGTTGCAGGAAACGGCCACAAGGCGGCAGCATGTCTATATTCCCAACTCTGCTTACTAGGGCAACAGATCCTTCCTGGAAGTCCTGTTTGTAGGTTGTAAATTAGAGTGGAATGCGCCAGGACAAACTCCCCAAAACTTATGTCTACTTATTTGTTGTTGGTATTCTTAGTTTAATTTTCATTTTTATCAGAGCAAATTTGATTGCAATGTTGTGTTTGTTCTAGGTGTACAGAATCTGTTTCATTTATACATATATCTTTTCATGTTTGGATCCTGTTCCATAAAGGCTTAACAGAATGTTGTGTAGACCTCTCTTGGTATTTGGTATGTGTTTGGTGATTCCTATATTTTATAAATATTAGCATATGTCTGTTAAAACCCATTATCCTGCGTTATACATTCGTCACACCTTTCCGCTTGGTTAAGCACAAGTTTGTGTTCTGAATACGTGACTGTCCTTCTCTGTGGAAATAAGTTCATTAATATCAATTTTCCGGAATCACCTATACGTGATATCATAGGATATGTGTCTCTTGCTTTCTGACTTATTTCAAGTTGTGTGATTATCTCTAGCCTCATCTGTGGTGCTGCAAATGGCATTGTTTGATTAGTTTTCATGGCTAATATTCCATTCCGTACATATGCCACTTGTTCTTTGTCCATTTATCTGTTCATGGACCTTATTTTGCTTCCATGTCTTGGCTATTTAAATATTGCTGCAGTGCACATTTGCCTGCTTCTGTCTTTCCGATTCTGGTGGTCTTAAGTTATAGGCCCAGAAGGTGCCCTGCCGGATCATATGGTAACTCAATTTTTACCTTTTAAAGCACCTCCATTCTATTTTCATTAGTGCTGTTACCACTTTCCATCCCACCAGCAGCTAGAAGGTACACAGTTCTCTAAAACCCCTTCAGCATTTAGAGTCTGTAGACTTTTTGCTGATGGTCATTTGACTGGTGTGCGGTGAAACCTTTTCGGAGGTTGATTTGCATGCGTCTAATAATTCCTTATACTACACTTTAGGCATGTCATTTTCTTTCTTTTTTTCTTGGTTTTTAAAGAGTGAGTACAACTTCCCTCTTCATATTGACTTCTTGAAAAATTTGTCATGTGTTGTATTTTCTTGGCTATTCCCTACCCCAGGACATTTTTTGAGGGCAGGTGATATTTACAGCCCTGCAGTCCTTGTGAATATTAAGTGACATTTGGCGGTGTTGAAAGCTGCTGTTGTGAGAAACAGCCACAAGGTGGCAGCATTATTACGTTCTCAACTCTTGTTACTAGGGCAACAGAGTCTTCCTGGACATCGTGCTCCTCAGTTGTAAATTAGAGTGGAATGTGCTCGGACAATCCCCCAGAAGTTTAGGTCTCCTTACTTATGTTTGTTTTTGAAATTGAATTTATATTTCTTCTCGGAGTAATTTTGATTAGAGTGTTGTGATTGTCTGGCAGTACAGAATCCGGTCAATTATTCATAGATATATCTGTTCATCTTTGGATCCTGTTACCATGTATGTTATTACAGAGTGTGGAGTAGACCTCCCTTGGTATTTGGTAGGTGTTTGGTCATTATATACTTTATATGTCTTGGTGCCTATATAATTCATATAGTTTATATGTTTATAAAAATTTAACATATATTAGTATATGTATGTTAACATGCATTAGTATATGTATGTTAACATACATTAGTATATGTATGTTACCCCCATGATCCTAATTTATCGATCCTCCCACCTTTCATTTTGGTTCACCATTAGTTTGTTTATAAGTCTGTGAGTGTCTTTCTCTGGGGAAATATGTTCATTGGTAGCAATCTTAGGATAACATCTGTAAATGATATCATGGGATATCTGTCATTCCCTTTTGACTTACTTGACGTAATATGATTATTTTAGCCTCCTCTGTAGTCATGAAAATGGCAATGTTCTTTTGTTCCGGGGCTAAGATTCACTTCAGTACATATACCACTTCTTCTTTGCCCATTTGCCTGTTGATGGACATTGTGTTTGCTTGCATGTCTTGGCTATTGTAAATATTGCTGCAGTGCATGTTTGCCTGTCTGTGTCTTTCCGATTCTGGTCTTCTTAGGTGATAGGCCCAATAGGGGGTCGGCTGCATCATATGGTAGCTCAATATTTACCTTTTAAATGCAGCTCGATTTTGTTCTCATGATTAGCTGTTACCAGTTTACATCCAACCAACAGCATAGTGGGTATGCATTTCTCCACAGACACGTGAGCATTCATAGTGTATAGACGTTTTACTGATGGCATTTTGAATATTGGGTGGCGACATCTTTTTGTAGTTTGGATTTGCATCCAACCAATAAGGCCTGATATTGAGCTTTTATCCATGTTCCTCCTTTTTTTTTTTAAATAAAAGAGTGAGTAAAACTTACCTCTTCAAATTGTTTTCTGGAAAAATTTTCCGTGTTGTGAACTTTTTGGCCATTACCTACCCAGGACATTTTCTGAGGACACGTGTCATTTACAGCTCTACAATTGCTGTGAATCTTAAGTGACCGTTAGCACTGAGTTTAAAGCTGCTGTTGTGGGAAACGGCCACCAGGCGGCAGCATTTCTTCATTCCCAAAACTGGTACTAGGGCAGCAGAGACTTCCTGAAAGTCGTGTTCCTAGGTTGTAAATTAGAATGGAGTGTGCCAGGGAAAACCCCAATAAGTTTATGTCTCATTAATTGTTGTTCATGGTTTTAATTTTTTAAATTAGGGTAATGATTAGAAGAGTGTTTGTTCTAGGTGTGCACAATCAGGTTCAATTGAATATTATATATATGTATTCATGTGCAGATCCTCTTCCTATGTAAATTACTATTATTTTTTTTAATAGATTTATTTTATTTCATTATTTATTTTTGGCTGAGTTGGATCTTCGTTGCTGCATGTGAGCTTTCTCTACTTTCTGTGAGCGGGGGCTACTCTCCATTGTGGTGCACGGGATTCTCATTGCAGTGGCTTCTCTTGTTGCAGAGCACGGTCTCTAGGTGTGTGGACTTCTAGTAGTTCTGGTGCGTGGGCTCAGTAGTTGTGGCTCGTGGGCTCTAGAGCCGAGGCTCAGTACTTGTGGTGCACGGGCTTAGTTGCTCTGCAGCATGTGGTATCTTCCCAGACCAGGGATCGAACCCGTGTGTTCTGCACTGGCAAGCGGATTCTTAACTCTGGCGCCACCAGGGAAGCCCCCGTGTAAATTATTACAGCGTGTCCTGTAGACCTCCCTTGGTATATGGTTGGTCTTTTTGATATATGTATTTAATATGTATTTGTATACGTATGGTAACCCTACTCTTCATTTATCCATTGCTCCCAGCTTTCCTTTTACATAACCATAGTTTGTTTTCCAAGTCTGTGAGTGTCTTTCTCTGTGGAAATATGTTCATTTGTGTCAGTTGTTAGGTAACGCCTAGAAGTGATATCACAGGATATTTGTCGTCTGCTTTCCGACTTACCTCCTGTTCTGTGATTATATCTAGGCTCACCTATGGTGCTGCAAAGAGCAGTGTTTCATTCTTTTCCATGCCGAATATTCCTTTGTGTACATGGACCAGCTCTTCTTTGGGCATTCATCCGTAGATGGACATTTTGGTTTCTTCCAACTCTTGGCTATGCTAAATATTGATGCAGTGCAGGATTGCCAGCCTGTGCCTTTTGGATTCCGGTCTTCTCAGGGTATAGGCTCAGCAGTGGACCTACCAGATCATATGACAGTTCAATTTTTACCTTTAAACGCACCTCCATTCTGTTCTCACTACTGGCTGTTACCAGTTGACATCTCACCAGCAGCTAGAGGGTACACAGTTCACTAAAACCCCATCAGCATTTATTGTTTGTAGACTTTCTACTGATGGCGTTTTGAGTGTTGGGAGGTGATACCTTTTTGTACTTTGGATTTGCATGCGTCTAATACTTCCCATTATTAAGCTTTTAATCCACGTCCGTTTTCTTTCTTTTTTTTTTTTTTTAAAGTAAAACAGAAAAACTTACCTCTTCAAATTGTTTCCTTGAATAATTGGCCGTGTTCTGAATTCCTGTGGCCATTACCTACACCAGAATATTTTCTGTGAGCAGGTGTCATTTACAACTCTGTAGTAATTGTGCATATTAAGTTACCATTAACACTGGGTTTAAAGCTGCTGTTGCAGGAAACGACCACAAGGCGGCAGCATGTCTATATTCCCAACTCTGCTTACTAGGGCAACAGAGCCTTCCTGGAAGTCCTGTTTGTAGGTTGTAAATTAGAGTGTAATGCGCCAGGACAAACTCCCCAAAACTTATGTCTCCTTATTTGTTGTTGGTATTCTTAGTTTAATTTTCATTTTTATCAGAGCAAATTTGACTGCAATGTTGTGTTTGTTCTAGGTGTACAGAATCTGTTTCATTTATACATATATCTTTTCATGTTTGGATCCTGTTCCATAAAGGCTTTACAGAATGTTGTGTAGACCTCTCTTGGTATTTGGTATGTGTTTGGTGATTCGTATATTTTATAAATATTAGCATAGGTCTGTTAAAACCCATTATCCTGCGTTATACATTCGTCACACCTTTCCGCTTGGTTAAGCACAAGTTTGTGTTCTGAATACGTGACTGTCCTTCTCTGTGGAAATAAGTTCATTAATATCAATTTTCCGGAATCACCTATACGTGATATCATAGGATATGTGTCTCTTGCTTTCTGACTTATTTCAAGTTGTGTGATTATCTCTAGCCTCATCTGTGGTGCTGCAAATGGCATTGTTTGATTTGTTTTCATGGCTAATATTCCATTCCGTACATATGCCACTTGTTCTTTGTCCATTTATCTGTTCATGGACCTTTTTTTGCTTCCATGTCTTGGCTATTTAAATATTGCTGCAGTGCACATTTGCCTGCTTCTGTCTTTCCGATTCTGGTGGTCTTAAGTTATAGGCCCAGAAGGTGCCCTGCCGGATCATATGGTAACTCAATTTTTACCTTTTAAAGCACCTCCATTCTATTTTCATTAGTGCTGTTACCACTTTCCATCCCACCAGCAGCTAGAAGGTACACAGTTCTCTAAAACCCCTTCAGCATTTATAGTTTGTAGACTTTTTGCTGATGGTCATTTGACTGGTGTGCGGTGAAACCTTTTCGGAGGTTGATTTGCATGCGTCTAATAATTCCTTATACTACACTTTAGGCATGTCATTTTCTTTCTTTTTTTCTTGGTTTTTAAAGAGTGAGTACAACTTCCCTCTTCATATTGACTTCTTGAAAAATTTGTCATGTGTTGTATTTTCTTGGCTATTCCCTACCCCAGGACATTTTTTGAGGGCAGGTGATATTTACAGCCCTGCAGTCCTTGTGAATATTAAGTGACATTTGGCGGTGTTGAAAGCTGCTGTTGTGAGAAACAGCCACAAGGCGGCAGCATTATTACGTTCTCAACTCTTGTTACTAGGGCAACAGAGTCTTCCTGGACATCGTGCTCCTCAGTTGTAAATTAGAGTGGAATGTGCTCGGACAATCCCCCAGAAGTTTAGGTCTCCTTACTTATGTTTGTTTTTGAAATTGAATTTATATTTCTTCTCGGAGTAATTTTGATTAGAGTGTTGTAATTGTCTGGCAGTACAGAATCCGGTCAATTATTCATAGATATATCTGTTCATCTTTGGATCCTGTTACCATGTATGTTATTACAGAGTGTGGAGTAGACCTCCCTTGGTATTCGGTAGGTGTTTGGTCATTATATACTTTATATGTCTTGGTGCCTATATAATTCATATAGTTTATATGTTTATAAAAATTTAACATATATTAGTATATGTATGTTAACATGCATTAGTATATGTATGTTAACATACATTAGTATATGTATGTTACCCCCATGATCCTAATTTATCGATCCTCCCACCTTTCATTTTGGTTCACCATTAGTTTGTTTATAAGTCTGTGAGTGTCTTTCTCTGGGGAAATATGTTCATTGGTAGCAATCTTAGGATAACATCTGTAAATGATATCATGGGATATCTGTCATTCCCTTTTGACTTACTTGACGTAATATGATTATTTTAGCCTCCTCTGTAGTCATGAAAATGGCAATGTTCTTTTCTTCCGGGGCTAAGATTCACTTCGGTACATATACCACTTCTTCTTTGCCCATTTGCCTGTTGATGGACATTGTGTTTGCTTGCATTTCTTGGCTATTGTAAATATTGCTGCAGTGCATGTTTGCCTGTCTGTGTCTTTCCGATTCTGGTCTTCTTAGGTGATAGGCCCAATAGGGGATCGGCTGCATCATATGGTAGCTCAATATTTACCTTTTAAATGCAGCTCGATTTTGTTCTCATGATTAGCTGTAACCAGTTTACATCCAACCAACAGCATAGTGGGTATGCATTTCTCCACAGACACGTGAGCATTCATAGTTTATAGACGTTTTACTGATGGCATTTTGAATATTGGGTGGCGACATGTTTTTGTAGTTTGGATTTGCATCTAACCAATAAGGCCTGATATTGAGCTTTTATCCATATTCCTCATTTTTTTTTTAAATAAAAGAGTGAGTAAAACTTACCTCTTCAAATTGTTTTCTGGAAAAATTTTCCGTGTTGTGAACTTTTTGGCCATTACCTACCCAGGACATTTTCTGAGGACACGTGTCATTTACAGCTCTACAATTGCTGTGAATCTTAAGTGACCGTTAGCGCTGAGTTTAAAGCTGCTGTTGTGGGAAACGGCCACCAGGCGGCAGCATTTCTTCATTCCCAAAACTGGTACTAGGGCAGCAGAGACTTCCTGAAAGTCGTGTTCCTAGGTTGTAAATTAGAATGGAGTGTGCCAGGGAAAACCCCAATAAGTTTATGTCTCATTAATTGTTGTTCATGGTTTTAATTTTTTAAATTAGGGTAATTATTAGAATGGTGTTTGTTCTAGGTGTGCACAATCAGGTTCAATTGAATATTATATATATGTATTCATGTGCAGATCCTCTTCCCATGTAAATTACTATTTTTATTTAATAGATTTATTTGATTTCATTATTTATTTTTGGCTGAGTTGGATCTTCGTTGCTGCATGTGGGCTGTCTCTACTTTCTGTGAGCGGGGGCTACTCTCCATTGTGGTGCACGGGATTCTCATTGCAGTGGCTTCTCTTGTTGCAGAGCACGGTCTCTAGGTGTGCGGACTTCTAGTAGTTCTGGTGCGTGGGCTCAGTAGTTGTGGCTCGTGGGCTCTAGAGCCGAGGCTCAGTACTTGTGGTGCACGGGCTTAGTTGCTCTGCAGCATGTGGTATCTTCCCAGACCAGGGATCGAACCCGTGTGTTCTGCACTGGCAGGCGGATTCTTAACCCTGGCGCCACCAGGGAAGCCCCCGTGTAAATTATTACAGCGTGTCCTGTAGACCTCCCTTGGTATATGGTTGGTCTTTTTGATATATGTATTTAATATGTATTTGTATACGTATGGTAACCCTACTCTTCATTTATCCATTGCTCCCAGCTTTCCTTTTACATAACCATAGTTTGTTTTCCAAGTCTGTGAGTGTCTTTCTCTGTGGAAATATGTTCATTTGTGTCAGTTGTTAGGTAACGCCTAGAAGTGATATCACAGGATATTTGTCGTCTGCTTTCCGACTTACCTCCTGTTCTGTGATTATATCTAGGCTCACCTATGGTGCTGCAAAGAGCAGTGTTTCATTCTTTTCCATGCCGAATATTCCATTGTGTACATGGACCAGCTCTTCTTTGGGCATTCATCCGTAGATGGACATTTTGGTTTCTTCCAACTCTTGGCTATGCTAAATATTGATGCAGTGCAGGATTGCCAGCCTGTGTCTTTTGGATTCCGGTCTTCTCAGGGGATAGGCTCAGCAGTGGACCTACCAGATCATATGACAGTTCAATTTTTACCTTTAAACGCACCTCCATTCTGTTCTCACTACTGGCTGTTACCAGTTGACATCCCACCAGCAGCTAGAGGGTACACAGTTCTCGAAAACCCCATCAGCATTTATTGTTTGTAGACTTTCTACTGATGGCGTTTTGAGTGTTGGGAGGTGATACCTTTTTGTACTTTGGATTTGCATGCGTCTAATACTTCCCGTTATTAAGCTTTTAATCCACGTCCGTTTTCTTTCTTTTTTTTTTTTTAAAGTAAAACAGAAAAACTTACCTCTTCAAATTGTTTCCTTGAATAATTGACCGTGTTCTGAATTCCTGTGGCCATTACCTACACCAGAATATTTTCTGTGAGCAGGTGTCATTTACAACTCTGTAGTAATTGTGCATATTAAGTTACCATTAACACTGGGTTTAAAGCTGCTGTTGCAGGAAACGACCACAAGGCGGCAGCATGTCTATATTCCCAACTCTGCTTACTAGGGCAACAGAGCCTTCCTGGAAGTCCTGTTTGTAGGTTGTAAATTAGAGTGGAATGCGCCAGGACAAACTCCCCAAAACTTATGTCTCCTTATTTGTTGTTGGTATTCTTAGTTTAATTTTTATTTTTATCAGAGCAAATTTGACTGCAATGTTGTGTTTGTTCTAGGTGTACAGAATCTGTTTCATTTATACATATATCTTTTCATGTTTGGATCCTGTTCCATAAAGGCTTTACAGAATGTTGTGTAGACCTCTCTTGGTATTTGGTATGTGTTTGGTGATTCGTATATTTTATAAATATTAGCATAGGTCTGTTAAAACCCATTATCCTGCGTTATACATTCGTCACACCTTTCCGCTTGGTTAAGCACAAGTTTGTGTTCTGAATACGTGACTGTCCTTCTCTGTGGAAATAAGTTCATTAATATCAATTTTCCGGAATCACCTATACGTGATATCATAGGATATGTGTCTCTTGCTTTCTGACTTATTTCAAGTTGTGTGATTATCTCTAGCCTCATCTGTGGTGCTGCAAATGGCATTGTTTGATTTGTTTTCATGGCTAATATTCCATTCCGTACATATGCCACTTGTTCTTTGTCCATTTATCTGTTCATGGACCTTTTTTTGCTTCCATGTCTTGGCTATTTAAATATTGCTGCAGTGCACATTTGCCTGCTTCTGTCTTTCCGATTCTGGTGGTCTTAAGTTATAGGCCCAGAAGGTGCCCTGCCGGATCATATGGTAACTCAATTTTTACCTTTTAAAGCACCTCCATTCTATTTTCATTAGTGCTGTTACCACTTTCCATCCCACCAGCAGCTAGAAGGTACACAGTTCTCTAAAACCCCTTCAGCATTTATAGTTTGTAGACTTTTTGCTGATGGTCATTTGACTGGTGTGCGGTGAAACCTTTTCGGAGGTTGATTTGCATGCGTCTAATAATTCCTTATACTACACTTTAGGCATGTCATTTTCTTTCTTTTTTTCTTGGTTTTTAAAGAGTGAGTACAACTTCCCTCTTCATATTGACTTCTTGAAAAATTTGTCATGTGTTGTATTTTCTTGGCTATTCCCTACCCCAGGACATTTTTTGAGGGCAGGTGATATTTACAGCCCTGCAGTCCTTGTGAATATTAAGTGACATTTGGCGGTGTTGAAAGCTGCTGTTGTGAGAAACAGCCACAAGGTGGCAGCATTATTACGTTCTCAACTCTTGTTACTAGGGCAACAGAGTCTTCCTGGACATCGTGCTCCTCAGTTGTAAATTAGAGTGGAATGTGCTCGGACAATCCCCCAGAAGTTTAGGTCTCCTTACTTATGTTTGTTTTTGAAATTGAATTTATATTTCTTCTCGGAGTAATTTTGATTAGAGTGTTGTAATTGTCTGGCAGTACAGAATCCGGTCAATTATTCATAGATATATCTGTTCATCTTTGGATCCTGTTACCATGTATGTTATTACAGAGTGTGGAGTAGACCTCCCTTGGTATTCGGTAGGTGTTTGGTCATTATATACTTTATATGTCTTGGTGCCTATATAATTCATATAGTTTATATGTTTATAAAAATTTAACATATATTAGTATATGTATGTTAACATGCATTAGTATATGTATGTTAACATACATTAGTATATGTATGTTACCCCCATGATCCTAATTTATCGATCCTCCCACCTTTCATTTTGGTTCACCATTAGTTTGTTTATAAGTCTGTGAGTGTCTTTCTCTGGGGAAATATGTTCATTGGTAGCAATCTTAGGATAACATCTGTAAATGATATCATGGGATATCTGTCATTCCCTTTTGACTTACTTGACGTAATATGATTATTTTAGCCTCCTCTGTAGTCATGAAAATGGCAATGTTCTTTTCTTCCGGGGCTAAGATTCACTTCGGTACATATACCACTTCTTCTTTGCCCATTTGCCTGTTGATGGACATTGTGTTTGCTTGCATTTCTTGGCTATTGTAAATATTGCTGCAGTGCATGTTTGCCTGTCTGTGTCTTTCCGATTCTGGTCTTCTTAGGTGATAGGCCCAATAGGGGATCGGCTGCATCATATGGTAGCTCAATATTTACCTTTTAAATGCAGCTCGATTTTGTTCTCATGATTAGCTGTAACCAGTTTACATCCAACCAACAGCATAGTGGGTATGCATTTCTCCACAGACACGTGAGCATTCATAGTTTATAGACGTTTTACTGATGGCATTTTGAATATTGGGTGGCGACATGTTTTTGTAGTTTGGATTTGCATCTAACCAATAAGGCCTGATATTGAGCTTTTATCCATATTCCTCCTTTGTTTTTTAAATAAAAGAGTGAGTAAAACTTACCTCTTCAAATTGTTTTCTGGAAAAATTTTCCGTGTTGTGAACTTTTTGGCCATTACCTACCCAGGACATTTTCTGAGGACACGTGTCATTTACAGCTCTACAATTGCTGTGAATCTTAAGTGACCGTTAGCGCTGAGTTTAAAGCTGCTGTTGTGGGAAACGGCCACCAGGCGGCAGCATTTCTTCATTCCCAAAACTGGTACTAGGGCAGCAGAGACTTCCTGAAAGTCGTGTTCCTAGGTTGTAAATTAGAATGGAGTGTGCCAGGGAAAACCCCAATAAGTTTATGTCTCATTAATTGTTGTTCATGGTTTTAATTTTTTAAATTAGGGTAATGATTAGAAGAGTGTTTGTTCTAGGTGTGCACAATCAGGTTCAATTGAATATTATATATATGTATTCATGTGCAGATCCTCTTCCTATGTAAATTACTATTATTTTTTTTAATAGATTTATTTGATTTCATTATTTATTTTTGGCTGAGTTGGATCTTCGTTGCTGCATGTGAGCTTTCTCTACTTTCTGTGAGCGGGGGCTACTCTCCATTGTGGTGCACGGGATTCTCATTGCAGTGGCTTCTCTTGTTGCAGAGCACGGTCACTAGGTGTGCGGACTTCTAGTAGTTCTGGTGCGTGGGCTCAGTAGTTGTGGCTCGTGGGCTCTAGAGCCGAGGCTCAGTACTTGTGGTGCACGGGCTTAGTTGCTCTGCAGCATGTGGTATCTTCCCAGACCAGGGATCGAACCCGTGTGTTCTGCACTGGCAGGCGGATTCTTAACTCTGGCGCCACCAGGGAAGCCCCCGTGTAAATTATTACAGCGTGTCCTGTAGACCTCCCTTGGTATATGGTTGGTCTTTTTGATATATGTATTTAATATGTATTTGTATACGTATGGTAACCCTACTCTTCATTTATC
Organism: Eschrichtius robustus; assembly: GCF_028021215.1. Classification (NCBI taxonomy): domain Eukaryota; kingdom Metazoa; phylum Chordata; class Mammalia; order Artiodactyla; family Eschrichtiidae; genus Eschrichtius; species Eschrichtius robustus. The sequence continues at coordinate 48,752,573 of NC_090831.1, read as the reverse complement.
CATTGCTCCCAGCTTTCCTTTTACATAACCATAGTTTGTTTTCCAAGTCTGTGAGTGTCTTTCTCTGTGGAAATATGTTCATTTGTGTCAGTTGTTAGGTAACGCCTAGAAGTGATATCACAGGATATTTGTCGTCTGCTTTCCGACTTACCTCCTGTTCTGTGATTATATCTAGGCTCACCTATGGTGCTGCAAAGAGCAGTGTTTCATTCTTTTCCATGCCGAATATTCCTTTGTGTACATGGACCAGCTCTTCTTTGGGCATTCATCCGTAGATGGACATTTTGGTTTCTTCCAACTCTTGGCTATGCTAAATATTGATGCAGTGCAGGATTGCCAGCCTGTGACTTTTGGATTCCGGTCTTCTCAGGGGATAGGCTCAGCAGTGGACCTACCAGATCATATGACAGTTCAATTTTTACCTTTAAACGCACCTCCATTCTGTTCTCACTACTGGCTGTTACCAGTTGACATCCCACCAGCAGCTAGAGGGTACACAGTTCACTAAAACCCCATCAGCATTTATTGTTTGTAGACTTTCTACTGATGGCGTTTTGAGTGTTGGGAGGTGACACCTTTTTCTACTTTGGATTTGCATGCGTCTAATACTTCCCGTTATTAAGCTTTTAATCCACGTCCGTTTTCTTTCTTTTTTTTTTTTTTTAAAGTAAAACAGAAAAACTTACCTCTTCAAATTGTTTCCTTGAATAATTGGCCGTGTTCTGAATTCCTGTGGCCATTACCTACACCAGAATATTTTCTGTGAGCAGGTGTCATTTACAACTCTGTAGTAATTGTGCATATTAAGTTACCATTAACACTGGGTTTAAAGCTGCTGTTGCAGGAAACGGCCGCAAGGCGGCAGCGTGTCTATATTCCCAACTCTGCTTACTAGGGCAACAGAGCCTTCCTGGAAGTCCTGTTTGTAGGTTGTAAATTAGAGTGGAATGCGCCGGGACAAACTCCCCAAAACTTATATCTCCTTATTTGTTGTTGGTATTCTTAGTTTAATTTTCATTTTTATCAGAGCAAATTTGACTGCAATGTTGTGTTTGTTCTAGGTGTACAGAATCTGTTTCATTTATACATATATCTTTTCATGTTTGGATCCTGTTCCATAAAGGCTTAACAGAATGTTGTGTAGACCTCTCTTGGTATTTGGTATGTGTTTGGTGATTCGTATATTTTATAAATATTAGCATAGGTCTGTTAAAACCCATTATCCTGCGTTATACATTCGTCACACCTTTCCGCTTGGTTAAGCACAAGTTTGTGTTCTGAATACGTGACTGTCCTTCTCTGTGGAAATAAGTTCATTAATATCAATTTTCCGGAATCACCTATACGTGATATCATAGGATATGTGTCTCTTGCTTTCTGACTTATTTCAAGTTGTGTGATTATCTCTAGCCTCATCTGTGGTGCTGCAAATGGCATTGTTTGATTTGTTTTCATGGCTAATATTCCATTCCGTACATATGCCACTTGTTCTTTGTCCATTTATCTGTTCATGGACCTTTTTTTGCTTCCATGTCTTGGCTATTTAAATATTGCTGCAGTGCACATTTGCCTGCTTCTGTCTTTCCGATTCTGGTGGTCTTAAGTTATAGGCCCAGAAGGTGCCCTGCCGGATCATATGGTAACTCAATTTTTACCTTTTAAAGCACCTCCATTCTATTTTCATTAGTGCTGTTACCACTTTCCATCCCACCAGCAGCTAGAAGGTACACAGTTCTCTAAAACCCCTTCAGCATTTATAGTTTGTAGACTTTTTGCTGATGGTCATTTGACTGGTGTGCGGTGAAACCTTTTCGGAGGTTGATTTGCATGCGTCTAATAATTCCTTATACTACACTTTAGGCATGTCATTTTCTTTCTTTTTTTCTTGGTTTTTAAAGAGTGAGTACAACTTCCCTCTTCATATTGACTTCTTGAAAAATTTGTCATGTGTTGTATTTTCTTGGCTATTCCCTACCCCAGGACATTTTTTGAGGGCAGGTGATATTTACAGCCCTGCAGTCCTTGTGAATATTAAGTGACATTTGGCGGTGTTGAAAGCTGCTGTTGTGAGAAACAGCCACAAGGCGGCAGCATTATTACGTTCTCAACTCTTGTTACTAGGGCAACAGAGTCTTCCTGGACATCGTGCTCCTCAGTTGTAAATTAGAGTGGAATGTGCTCGGACAATCCCCCAGAAGTTTAGGTCTCCTTACTTATGTTTGTTTTTGAAATTGAATTTATATTTCTTCTCGGAGTAATTTTGATTAGAGTGTTGTAATTGTCTGGCAGTACAGAATCCGGTCAATTATTCATAGATATATCTGTTCATCTTTGGATCCTGTTACCATGTATGTTATTACAGAGTGTGGAGTAGACCTCCCTTGGTATTCGGTAGGTGTTTGGTCATTATATACTTTATATGTCTTGGTGCCTATATAATTCATATAGTTTATATGTTTATAAAAATTTAACATATATTAGTATATGTATGTTAACATGCATTAGTATATGTATGTTAACATACATTAGTATATGTATGTTACCCCCATGATCCTAATTTATCGATCCTCCCACCTTTCATTTTGGTTCACCATTAGTTTGTTTATAAGTCTGTGAGTGTCTTTCTCTGGGGAAATATGTTCATTGGTAGCAATCTTAGGATAACATCTGTAAATGATATCATGGGATATCTGTCATTCCCTTTTGACTTACTTGACGTAATATGATTATTTTAGCCTCCTCTGTAGTCATGAAAATGGCAATGTTCTTTTCTTCCGGGGCTAAGATTCACTTCGGTACATATACCACTTCTTCTTTGCCCATTTGCCTGTTGATGGACATTGTGTTTGCTTGCATTTCTTGGCTATTGTAAATATTGCTGCAGTGCATGTTTGCCTGTCTGTGTCTTTCCGATTCTGGTCTTCTTAGGTGATAGGCCCAATAGGGGATCGGCTGCATCATATGGTAGCTCAATATTTACCTTTTAAATGCAGCTCGATTTTGTTCTCATGATTAGCTGTAACCAGTTTACATCCAACCAACAGCATAGTGGGTATGCATTTCTCCACAGACACGTGAGCATTCATAGTTTATAGACGTTTTACTGATGGCATTTTGAATATTGGGTGGCGACATGTTTTTGTAGTTTGGATTTGCATCTAACCAATAAGGCCTGATATTGAGCTTTTATCCATATTCCTCCTTTGTTTTTTAAATAAAAGAGTGAGTAAAACTTACCTCTTCAAATTGTTTTCTGGAAAAATTTTCCGTGTTGTGAACTTTTTGGCCATTACCTACCCAGGACATTTTCTGAGGACACGTGTCATTTACAGCTCTACAATTGCTGTGAATCTTAAGTGACCGTTAGCGCTGAGTTTAAAGCTGCTGTTGTGGGAAACGGCCACCAGGCGGCAGCATTTCTTCATTCCCAAAACTGGTACTAGGGCAGCAGAGACTTCCTGAAAGTCGTGTTCCTAGGTTGTAAATTAGAATGGAGTGTGCCAGGGAAAACCCCAATAAGTTTATGTCTCATTAATTGTTGTTCATGGTTTTAATTTTTTAAATTAGGGTAATGATTAGAAGAGTGTTTGTTCTAGGTGTGCACAATCAGGTTCAATTGAATATTATATATATGTATTCATGTGCAGATCCTCTTCCTATGTAAATTACTATTATTTTTTTTAATAGATTTATTTGATTTCATTATTTATTTTTGGCTGAGTTGGATCTTCGTTGCTGCATGTGAGCTTTCTCTACTTTCTGTGAGCGGGGGCTACTCTCCATTGTGGTGCACGGGATTCTCATTGCAGTGGCTTCTCTTGTTGCAGAGCACGGTCACTAGGTGTGCGGACTTCTAGTAGTTCTGGTGCGTGGGCTCAGTAGTTGTGGCTCGTGGGCTCTAGAGCCGAGGCTCAGTACTTGTGGTGCACGGGCTTAGTTGCTCTGCAGCATGTGGTATCTTCCCAGACCAGGGATCGAACCCGTGTGTTCTGCACTGGCAGGCGGATTCTTAACTCTGGCGCCACCAGGGAAGCCCCCGTGTAAATTATTACAGCGTGTCCTGTAGACCTCCCTTGGTATATGGTTGGTCTTTTTGATATATGTATTTAATATGTATTTGTATACGTATGGTAACCCTACTCTTCATTTATCCATTGCTCCCAGCTTTCCTTTTACATAACCATAGTTTGTTTTCCAAGTCTGTGAGTGTCTTTCTCTGTGGAAATATGTTCATTTGTGTCAGTTGTTAGGTAACGCCTAGAAGTGATATCACAGGATATTTGTCGTCTGCTTTCCGACTTACCTCCTGTTCTGTGATTATATCTAGGCTCACCTATGGTGCTGCAAAGAGCAGTGTTTCATTCTTTTCCATGCCGAATATTCCTTTGTGTACATGGACCAGCTCTTCTTTGGGCATTCATCCGTAGATGGACATTTTGGTTTCTTCCAACTCTTGGCTATGCTAAATATTGATGCAGTGCAGGATTGCCAGCCTGTGACTTTTGGATTCCGGTCTTCTCAGGGGATAGGCTCAGCAGTGGACCTACCAGATCATATGACAGTTCAATTTTTACCTTTAAACGCACCTCCATTCTGTTCTCACTACTGGCTGTTACCAGTTGACATCCCACCAGCAGCTAGAGGGTACACAGTTCACTAAAACCCCATCAGCATTTATTGTTTGTAGACTTTCTACTGATGGCGTTTTGAGTGTTGGGAGGTGACACCTTTTTCTACTTTGGATTTGCATGCGTCTAATACTTCCCGTTATTAAGCTTTTAATCCACGTCCGTTTTCTTTCTTTTTTTTTTTTTTTAAAGTAAAACAGAAAAACTTACCTCTTCAAATTGTTTCCTTGAATAATTGGCCGTGTTCTGAATTCCTGTGGCCATTACCTACACCAGAATATTTTCTGTGAGCAGGTGTCATTTACAACTCTGTAGTAATTGTGCATATTAAGTTACCATTAACACTGGGTTTAAAGCTGCTGTTGCAGGAAACGGCCGCAAGGCGGCAGCGTGTCTATATTCCCAACTCTGCTTACTAGGGCAACAGAGCCTTCCTGGAAGTCCTGTTTGTAGGTTGTAAATTAGAGTGGAATGCGCCGGGACAAACTCCCCAAAACTTATATCTCCTTATTTGTTGTTGGTATTCTTAGTTTAATTTTCATTTTTATCAGAGCAAATTTGACTGCAATGTTGTGTTTGTTCTAGGTGTACAGAATCTGTTTCATTTATACATATATCTTTTCATGTTTGGATCCTGTTCCATAAAGGCTTAACAGAATGTTGTGTAGACCTCTCTTGGTATTTGGTATGTGTTTGGTGATTCGTATATTTTATAAATATTAGCATAGGTCTGTTAAAACCCATTATCCTGCGTTATACATTCGTCACACCTTTCCGCTTGGTTAAGCACAAGTTTGTGTTCTGAATACGTGACTGTCCTTCTCTGTGGAAATAAGTTCATTAATATCAATTTTCCGGAATCACCTATACGTGATATCATAGGATATGTGTCTCTTGCTTTCTGACTTATTTCAAGTTGTGTGATTATCTCTAGCCTCATCTGTGGTGCTGCAAATGGCATTGTTTGATTTGTTTTCATGGCTAATATTCCATTCCGTACATATGCCACTTGTTCTTTGTCCATTTATCTGTTCATGGACCTTTTTTTGCTTCCATGTCTTGGCTATTTAAATATTGCTGCAGTGCACATTTGCCTGCTTCTGTCTTTCCGATTCTGGTGGTCTTAAGTTATAGGCCCAGAAGGTGCCCTGCCGGATCATATGGTAACTCAATTTTTACCTTTTAAAGCACCTCCATTCTATTTTCATTAGTGCTGTTACCACTTTCCATCCCACCAGCAGCTAGAAGGTACACAGTTCTCTAAAACCCCTTCAGCATTTATAGTTTGTAGACTTTTTGCTGATGGTCATTTGACTGGTGTGCGGTGAAACCTTTTCGGAGGTTGATTTGCATGCGTCTAATAATTCCTTATACTACACTTTAGGCATGTCATTTTCTTTCTTTTTTTCTTGGTTTTTAAAGAGTGAGTACAACTTCCCTCTTCATATTGACTTCTTGAAAAATTTGTCATGTGTTGTATTTTCTTGGCTATTCCCTACCCCAGGACATTTTTTGAGGGCAGGTGATATTTACAGCCCTGCAGTCCTTGTGAATATTAAGTGACATTTGGCGGTGTTGAAAGCTGCTGTTGTGAGAAACAGCCACAAGGCGGCAGCATTATTACGTTCTCAACTCTTGTTACTAGGGCAACAGAGTCTTCCTGGACATCGTGCTCCTCAGTTGTAAATTAGAGTGGAATGTGCTCGGACAATCCCCCAGAAGTTTAGGTCTCCTTACTTATGTTTGTTTTTGAAATTGAATTTATATTTCTTCTCGGAGTAATTTTGATTAGAGTGTTGTAATTGTCTGGCAGTACAGAATCCGGTCAATTATTCATAGATATATCTGTTCATCTTTGGATCCTGTTACCATGTATGTTATTACAGAGTGTGGAGTAGACCTCCCTTGGTATTCGGTAGGTGTTTGGTCATTATATACTTTATATGTCTTGGTGCCTATATAATTCATATAGTTTATATGTTTATAAAAATTTAACATATATTAGTATATGTATGTTAACATGCATTAGTATATGTATGTTAACATACATTAGTATATGTATGTTACCCCCATGATCCTAATTTATCGATCCTCCCACCTTTCATTTTGGTTCACCATTAGTTTGTTTATAAGTCTGTGAGTGTCTTTCTCTGGGGAAATATGTTCATTGGTAGCAATCTTAGGATAACATCTGTAAATGATATCATGGGATATCTGTCATTCCCTTTTGACTTACTTGACGTAATATGATTATTTTAGCCTCCTCTGTAGTCATGAAAATGGCAATGTTCTTTTCTTCCGGGGCTAAGATTCACTTCGGTACATATACCACTTCTTCTTTGCCCATTTGCCTGTTGATGGACATTGTGTTTGCTTGCATTTCTTGGCTATTGTAAATATTGCTGCAGTGCATGTTTGCCTGTCTGTGTCTTTCCGATTCTGGTCTTCTTAGGTGATAGGCCCAATAGGGGATCGGCTGCATCATATGGTAGCTCAATATTTACCTTTTAAATGCAGCTCGATTTTGTTCTCATGATTAGCTGTAACCAGTTTACATCCAACCAACAGCATAGTGGGTATGCATTTCTCCACAGACATGTGAGCATTCATAATTTATAGACGTTTTACTGATGGCATTTTGAATATTGGGTGGCGACATCTTTTTGTAGTTTGGATTTGCATCTAACCAATAAGGCCTGATATTGAGCTTTTATCCATGTTCCTCCTTTTTTTTTTAATAAAAGAGTGAGTAAAACTTACCTCTTCAAATTGTTTTCTGGAAAAATTTTCCGTGTTGTGAACTTTTTGGCCATTACCTACCCAGGACATTTTCTGAGGACACGTGTCATTTACAGCTCTACAATTGCTGTGAATCTTAAGTGACCGTTAGCGCTGAGTTTAAAGCTGCTGTTGTGGGAAACGGCCACCAGGCGGCAGCATTTCTTCATTCCCAAAACTGGTACTAGGGCAGCAGAGACTTCCTGAAAGTCGTGTTCCTAGGTTGTAAATTAGAATGGAGTGTGCCAGGGAAAACCCCAATAAGTTTATGTCTCATTAATTGTTGTTCATGGTTTTAATTTTTTAAATTAGGGTAATGATTAGAATAGTGTTTGTTCTAGGTGTGCACAATCAGGTTCAATTGAATATTATATATATGTATTCATGTGCAGATCCTCTTCCTATGTAAATTACTATTATTTTTTTTAATAGATTTATTTGATTTCATTATTTATTTTTGGCTGAGTTGGATCTTCGTTGCTGCATGTGGGCTTTCTCTACTTTCTGTGAGCGGGGGCTACTCTCCATTGTGGTGCACGGGATTCTCATTGCAGTGGCTTCTCTTGTTGCAGAGCACGGTCTCTAGGTGTGCGGACTTCTAGTAGTTCTGGTGCGTGGGCTCAGTAGTTGTGGCTCGTGGGCTCTAGAGCCGAGGCTCAGTACTTGTGGTGCACGGGCTTAGTTGCTCTGCAGCATGTGGTATCTTCCCAGACCAGGGATCGAACCCGTGTGTTCTGCACTGGCAGGCGGATTCTTAACCCTGGCGCCACCAGGGAAGCCCCCGTGTAAATTATTACAGCGTGTCCTGTAGACCTCCCTTGGTATATGGTTGGTCTTTTTGATATACGTATTTAATATGTATTTGTATACGTATGGTAACCCTACTCTTCATTTATCCATTGCTCCCAGCTTTCCTTTTACATAACCATAGTTTGTTTTCCAAGTCTGTGAGTGTCTTTCTCTGTGGAAATATGTTCATTTGTGTCAGTTGTTAGGTAACGCCTAGAAGTGATATCACAGGATATTTGTCGTCTGCTTTCCGACTTACCTCCTGTTCTGTGATTATATCTAGGCTCACCTATGGTGCTGCAAAGAGCAGTGTTTCATTCTTTTCCATGCCGAATATTCCATTGTGTACATGGACCAGCTCTTCTTTGGGCATTCATCCCTAGATGGACATTTTGGTTTCTTCCAACTCTTGGCTATGCTAAATATTGATGCAGTGCAGGATTGCCAGCCTGTGACTTTTGGATTCCGGTCTTCTCAGGGGATAGGCTCAGCAGTGGACCTACCAGATCATATGACAGTTCAATTTTTACCTTTAAACGCACCTCCATTCTGTTCTCACTACTGGCTGTTACCAGTTGACATCCCACCAGCAGCTAGAGGGTACACAGTTCACTAAAACCCCATCAGCATTTATTGTTTGTAGACTTTCTACTGATGGCGTTTTGAGTGTTGGGAGGTGACACCTTTTTCTACTTTGGATTTGCATGCGTCTAATACTTCCCGTTATTAAGCTTTTAATCCACGTCCGTTTTCTTTCTTTTTTTTTTTTTTTAAAGTAAAACAGAAAAACTTACCTCTTCAAATTGTTTCCTTGAATAATTGGCCGTGTTCTGAATTCCTGTGGCCATTACCTACACCAGAATATTTTCTGTGAGCAGGTGTCATTTACAACTCTGTAGTAATTGTGCATATTAAGTTACCATTAACACTGGGTTTAAAGCTGCTGTTGCAGGAAACGACCACAAGGCGGCAGCATGTCTATATTCCCAACTCTGCTTACTAGGGCAACAGAGCCTTCCTGGAAGTCCTGTTTGTAGGTTGTAAATTAGAGTGTAATGCGCCAGGACAAACTCCCCAAAACTTATGTCTCCTTATTTGTTGTTGGTATTCTTAGTTTAATTTTCATTTTTATCAGAGCAAATTTGACTGCAATGTTGTGTTTGTTCTAGGTGTACAGAATCTGTTTCATTTATACATATATCTTTTCATGTTTGGATCCTGTTCCATAAAGGCTTTACAGAATGTTGTGTAGACCTCTCTTGGTATTTGGTATGTGTTTGGTGATTCGTATATTTTATAAATATTAGCATAGGTCTGTTAAAACCCATTATCCTGCGTTATACATTCGTCACACCTTTCCGCTTGGTTAAGCACAAGTTTGTGTTCTGAATACGTGACTGTCCTTCTCTGTGGAAATAAGTTCATTAATATCAATTTTCCGGAATCACCTATACGTGATATCATAGGATATGTGTCTCTTGCTTTCTGACTTATTTCAAGTTGTGTGATTATCTCTAGCCTCATCTGTGGTGCTGCAAATGGCATTGTTTGATTTGTTTTCATGGCTAATATTCCATTCCGTACATATGCCACTTGTTCTTTGTCCATTTATCTGTTCATGGACCTTTTTTTGCTTCCATGTCTTGGCTATTTAAATATTGCTGCAGTGCACATTTGCCTGCTTCTGTCTTTCCGATTCTGGTGGTCTTAAGTTATAGGCCCAGAAGGTGCCCTGCCGGATCATATGGTAACTCAATTTTTACCTTTTAAAGCACCTCCATTCTATTTTCATTAGTGCTGTTACCACTTTCCATCCCACCAGCAGCTAGAAGGTACACAGTTCTCTAAAACCCCTTCAGCATTTATAGTTTGTAGACTTTTTGCTGATGGTCATTTGACTGGTGTGCGGTGAAACCTTTTCGGAGGTTGATTTGCATGCGTCTAATAATTCCTTATACTACACTTTAGGCATGTCATTTTCTTTCTTTTTTTCTTGGTTTTTAAAGAGTGAGTACAACTTCCCTCTTCATATTGACTTCTTGAAAAATTTGTCATGTGTTGTATTTTCTTGGCTATTCCCTACCCCAGGACATTTTTTGAGGGCAGGTGATATTTACAGCCCTGCAGTCCTTGTGAATATTAAGTGACATTTGGCGGTGTTGAAAGCTGCTGTTGTGAGAAACAGCCACAAGGCGGCAGCATTATTACGTTCTCAACTCTTGTTACTAGGGCAACAGAGTCTTCCTGGACATCGTGCTCCTCAGTTGTAAATTAGAGTGGAATGTGCTCGGACAATCCCCCAGAAGTTTAGGTCTCCTTACTTATGTTTGTTTTTGAAATTGAATTTATATTTCTTCTCGGAGTAATTTTGATTAGAGTGTTGTAATTGTCTGGCAGTACAGAATCCGGTCAATTATTCATAGATATATCTGTTCATCTTTGGATCCTGTTACCATGTATGTTATTACAGAGTGTGGAGTAGACCTCCCTTGGTATTCGGTAGGTGTTTGGTCATTATATACTTTATATGTCTTGGTGCCTATATAATTCATATAGTTTATATGTTTATAAAAATTTAACATATATTAGTATATGTATGTTAACATGCATTAGTATATGTATGTTAACATACATTAGTATATGTATGTTACCCCCATGATCCTAATTTATCGATCCTCCCACCTTTCATTTTGGTTCACCATTAGTTTGTTTATAAGTCTGTGAGTGTCTTTCTCTGGGGAAATATGTTCATTGGTAGCAATCTTAGGATAACATCTGTAAATGATATCATGGGATATCTGTCATTCCCTTTTGACTTACTTGACGTAATATGATTATTTTAGCCTCCTCTGTAGTCATGAAAATGGCAATGTTCTTTTCTTCCGGGGCTAAGATTCACTTCGGTACATATACCACTTCTTCTTTGCCCATTTGCCTGTTGATGGACATTGTGTTTGCTTGCATTTCTTGGCTATTGTAAATATTGCTGCAGTGCATGTTTGCCTGTCTGTGTCTTTCCGATTCTGGTCTTCTTAGGTGATAGGCCCAATAGGGGATCGGCTGCATCATATGGTAGCTCAATATTTACCTTTTAAATGCAGCTCGATTTTGTTCTCATGATTAGCTGTAACCAGTTTACATCCAACCAACAGCATAGTGGGTATGCATTTCTCCACAGACACGTGAGCATTCATAGTTTATAGACGTTTTACTGATGGCATTTTGAATATTGGGTGGCGACATGTTTTTGTAGTTTGGATTTGCATCTAACCAATAAGGCCTGATATTGAGCTTTTATCCATATTCCTCATTTTTTTTTTAAATAAAAGAGTGAGTAAAACTTACCTCTTCAAATTGTTTTCTGGAAAAATTTTCCGTGTTGTGAACTTTTTGGCCATTACCTACCCAGGACATTTTCTGAGGACACGTGTCATTTACAGCTCTACAATTGCTGTGAATCTTAAGTGACCGTTAGCGCTGAGTTTAAAGCTGCTGTTGTGGGAAACGGCCACCAGGCGGCAGCATTTCTTCATTCCCAAAACTGGTACTAGGGCAGCAGAGACTTCCTGAAAGTCGTGTTCCTAGGTTGTAAATTAGAATGGAGTGTGCCAGGGAAAACCCCAATAAGTTTATGTCTCATTAATTGTTGTTCATGGTTTTAATTTTTTAAATTAGGGTAATTATTAGAATAGTGTTTGTTCTAGGTGTGCACAATCAGGTTCAATTGAATATTATATATATGTATTCATGTGCAGATCCTCTTCCCATGTAAATTACTATTTTTATTTAATAGATTTATTTGATTTCATTATTTATTTTTGGCTGAGTTGGATCTTCGTTGCTGCATGTGGGCTGTCTCTACTTTCTGTGAGCGGGGGCTACTCTCCATTGTGGTGCACGGGATTCTCATTGCAGTGGCTTCTCTTGTTGCAGAGCACGGTCTCTAGGTGTGCGGACTTCTAGTAGTTCTGGTGCGTGGGCTCAGTAGTTGTGGCTCGTGGGCTCTAGAGCCGAGGCTCAGTACTTGTGGTGCACGGGCTTAGTTGCTCTGCAGCATGTGGTATCTTCCCAGACCAGGGATCGAACCCGTGTGTTCTGCACTGGCAGGCGGATTCTTAACCCTGGCGCCACCAGGGAAGCCCCCGTGTAAATTATTACAGCGTGTCCTGTAGACCTCCCTTGGTATATGGTTGGTCTTTTTGATATATGTATTTAATATGTATTTGTATACGTATGGTAACCCTACTCTTCATTTATCCATTGCTCCCAGCTTTCCTTTTACATAACCATAGTTTGTTTTCCAAGTCTGTGAGTGTCTTTCTCTGTGGAAATATGTTCATTTGTGTCAGTTGTTAGGTAACGCCTAGAAGTGATATCACAGGATATTTGTCGTCTGCTTTCCGACTTACCTCCTGTTCTGTGATTATATCTAGGCTCACCTATGGTGCTGCAAAGAGCAGTGTTTCATTCTTTTCCATGCCGAATATTCCATTGTGTACATGGACCAGCTCTTCTTTGGGCATTCATCCGTAGATGGACATTTTGGTTTCTTCCAACTCTTGGCTATGCTAAATATTGATGCAGTGCAGGATTGCCAGCCTGTGTCTTTTGGATTCCGGTCTTCTCAGGGGATAGGCTCAGCAGTGGACCTACCAGATCATATGACAGTTCAATTTTTACCTTTAAACGCACCTCCATTCTGTTCTCACTACTGGCTGTTACCAGTTGACATCCCACCAGCAGCTAGAGGGTACACAGTTCTCGAAAACCCCATCAGCATTTATTGTTTGTAGACTTTCTACTGATGGCGTTTTGAGTGTTGGGAGGTGATACCTTTTTGTACTTTGGATTTGCATGCGTCTAATACTTCCCGTTATTAAGCTTTTAATCCACGTCCGTTTTCTTTCTTTTTTTTTTTTTAAAGTAAAACAGAAAAACTTACCTCTTCAAATTGTTTCCTTGAATAATTGACCGTGTTCTGAATTCCTGTGGCCATTACCTACACCAGAATATTTTCTGTGAGCAGGTGTCATTTACAACTCTGTAGTAATTGTGCATATTAAGTTACCATTAACACTGGGTTTAAAGCTGCTGTTGCAGGAAACGACCACAAGGCGGCAGCATGTCTATATTCCCAACTCTGCTTACTAGGGCAACAGAGCCTTCCTGGAAGTCCTGTTTGTAGGTTGTAAATTAGAGTGGAATGCGCCAGGACAAACTCCCCAAAACTTATGTCTCCTTATTTGTTGTTGGTATTCTTAGTTTAATTTTTATTTTTATCAGAGCAAATTTGACTGCAATGTTGTGTTTGTTCTAGGTGTACAGAATCTGTTTCATTTATACATATATCTTTTCATGTTTGGATCCTGTTCCATAAAGGCTTTACAGAATGTTGTGTAGACCTCTCTTGGTATTTGGTATGTGTTTGGTGATTCGTATATTTTATAAATATTAGCATAGGTCTGTTAAAACCCATTATCCTGCGTTATACATTCGTCACACCTTTCCGCTTGGTTAAGCACAAGTTTGTGTTCTGAATACGTGACTGTCCTTCTCTGTGGAAATAAGTTCATTAATATCAATTTTCCGGAATCACCTATACGTGATATCATAGGATATGTGTCTCTTGCTTTCTGACTTATTTCAAGTTGTGTGATTATCTCTAGCCTCATCTGTGGTGCTGCAAATGGCATTGTTTGATTTGTTTTCATGGCTAATATTCCATTCCGTACATATGCCACTTGTTCTTTGTCCATTTATCTGTTCATGGACCTTTTTTTGCTTCCATGTCTTGGCTATTTAAATATTGCTGCAGTGCACATTTGCCTGCTTCTGTCTTTCCGATTCTGGTGGTCTTAAGTTATAGGCCCAGAAGGTGCCCTGCCGGATCATATGGTAACTCAATTTTTACCTTTTAAAGCACCTCCATTCTATTTTCATTAGTGCTGTTACCACTTTCCATCCCACCAGCAGCTAGAAGGTACACAGTTCTCTAAAACCCCTTCAGCATTTATAGTTTGTAGACTTTTTGCTGATGGTCATTTGACTGGTGTGCGGTGAAACCTTTTCGGAGGTTGATTTGCATGCGTCTAATAATTCCTTATACTACACTTTAGGCATGTCATTTTCTTTCTTTTTTTCTTGGTTTTTAAAGAGTGAGTACAACTTCCCTCTTCATATTGACTTCTTGAAAAATTTGTCATGTGTTGTATTTTCTTGGCTATTCCCTACCCCAGGACATTTTTTGAGGGCAGGTGATATTTACAGCCCTGCAGTCCTTGTGAATATTAAGTGACATTTGGCGGTGTTGAAAGCTGCTGTTGTGAGAAACAGCCACAAGGCGGCAGCATTATTACGTTCTCAACTCTTGTTACTAGGGCAACAGAGTCTTCCTGGACATCGTGCTCCTCAGTTGTAAATTAGAGTGGAATGTGCTCGGACAATCCCCCAGAAGTTTAGGTCTCCTTACTTATGTTTGTTTTTGAAATTGAATTTATATTTCTTCTCGGAGTAATTTTGATTAGAGTGTTGTAATTGTCTGGCAGTACAGAATCCGGTCAATTATTCATAGATATATCTGTTCATCTTTGGATCCTGTTACCATGTATGTTATTACAGAGTGTGGAGTAGACCTCCCTTGGTATTCGGTAGGTGTTTGGTCATTATATACTTTATATGTCTTGGTGCCTATATAATTCATATAGTTTATATGTTTATAAAAATTTAACATATATTAGTATATGTATGTTAACATGCATTAGTATATGTATGTTAACATACATTAGTATATGTATGTTACCCCCATGATCCTAATTTATCGATCCTCCCACCTTTCATTTTGGTTCACCATTAGTTTGTTTATAAGTCTGTGAGTGTCTTTCTCTGGGGAAATATGTTCATTGGTAGCAATCTTAGGATAACATCTGTAAATGATATCATGGGATATCTGTCATTCCCTTTTGACTTACTTGACGTAATATGATTATTTTAGCCTCCTCTGTAGTCATGAAAATGGCAATGTTCTTTTCTTCCGGGGCTAAGATTCACTTCGGTACATATACCACTTCTTCTTTGCCCATTTGCCTGTTGATGGACATTGTGTTTGCTTGCATTTCTTGGCTATTGTAAATATTGCTGCAGTGCATGTTTGCCTGTCTGTGTCTTTCCGATTCTGGTCTTCTTAGGTGATAGGCCCAATAGGGGATCGGCTGCATCATATGGTAGCTCAATATTTACCTTTTAAATGCAGCTCGATTTTGTTCTCATGATTAGCTGTAACCAGTTTACATCCAACCAACAGCATAGTGGGTATGCATTTCTCCACAGACACGTGAGCATTCATAGTTTATAGACGTTTTACTGATGGCATTTTGAATATTGGGTGGCGACATGTTTTTGTAGTTTGGATTTGCATCTAACCAATAAGGCCTGATATTGAGCTTTTATCCATATTCCTCCTTTGTTTTTTAAATAAAAGAGTGAGTAAAACTTACCTCTTCAAATTGTTTTCTGGAAAAATTTTCCGTGTTGTGAACTTTTTGGCCATTACCTACCCAGGACATTTTCTGAGGACACGTGTCATTTACAGCTCTACAATTGCTGTGAATCTTAAGTGACCGTTAGCGCTGAGTTTAAAGCTGCTGTTGTGGGAAACGGCCACCAGGCGGCAGCATTTCTTCATTCCCAAAACTGGTACTAGGGCAGCAGAGACTTCCTGAAAGTCGTGTTCCTAGGTTGTAAATTAGAATGGAGTGTGCCAGGGAAAACCCCAATAAGTTTATGTCTCATTAATTGTTGTTCATGGTTTTAATTTTTTAAATTAGGGTAATGATTAGAAGAGTGTTTGTTCTAGGTGTGCACAATCAGGTTCAATTGAATATTATATATATGTATTCATGTGCAGATCCTCTTCCTATGTAAATTACTATTATTTTTTTTAATAGATTTATTTGATTTCATTATTTATTTTTGGCTGAGTTGGATCTTCGTTGCTGCATGTGAGCTTTCTCTACTTTCTGTGAGCGGGGGCTACTCTCCATTGTGGTGCACGGGATTCTCATTGCAGTGGCTTCTCTTGTTGCAGAGCACGGTCACTAGGTGTGCGGACTTCTAGTAGTTCTGGTGCGTGGGCTCAGTAGTTGTGGCTCGTGGGCTCTAGAGCCGAGGCTCAGTACTTGTGGTGCACGGGCTTAGTTGCTCTGCAGCATGTGGTATCTTCCCAGACCAGGGATCGAACCCGTGTGTTCTGCACTGGCAGGCGGATTCTTAACTCTGGCGCCACCAGGGAAGCCCCCGTGTAAATTATTACAGCGTGTCCTGTAGACCTCCCTTGGTATATGGTTGGTCTTTTTGATATATGTATTTAATATGTATTTGTATACGTATGGTAACCCTACTCTTCATTTATCCATTGCTCCCAGCTTTCCTTTTACATAACCATAGTTTGTTTTCCAAGTCTGTGAGTGTCTTTCTCTGTGGAAATATGTTCATTTGTGTCAGTTGTTAGGTAACGCCTAGAAGTGATATCACAGGATATTTGTCGTCTGCTTTCCGACTTACCTCCTGTTCTGTGATTATATCTAGGCTCACCTATGGTGCTGCAAAGAGCAGTGTTTCATTCTTTTCCATGCCGAATATTCCTTTGTGTACATGGACCAGCTCTTCTTTGGGCATTCATCCGTAGATGGACATTTTGGTTTCTTCCAACTCTTGGCTATGCTAAATATTGATGCAGTGCAGGATTGCCAGCCTGTGACTTTTGGATTCCGGTCTTCTCAGGGGATAGGCTCAGCAGTGGACCTACCAGATCATATGACAGTTCAATTTTTACCTTTAAACGCACCTCCATTCTGTTCTCACTACTGGCTGTTACCAGTTGACATCCCACCAGCAGCTAGAGGGTACACAGTTCACTAAAACCCCATCAGCATTTATTGTTTGTAGACTTTCTACTGATGGCGTTTTGAGTGTTGGGAGGTGACACCTTTTTCTACTTTGGATTTGCATGCGTCTAATACTTCCCGTTATTAAGCTTTTAATCCACGTCCGTTTTCTTTCTTTTTTTTTTTTTTTAAAGTAAAACAGAAAAACTTACCTCTTCAAATTGTTTCCTTGAATAATTGGCCGTGTTCTGAATTCCTGTGGCCATTACCTACACCAGAATATTTTCTGTGAGCAGGTGTCATTTACAACTCTGTAGTAATTGTGCATATTAAGTTACCATTAACACTGGGTTTAAAGCTGCTGTTGCAGGAAACGGCCGCAAGGCGGCAGCGTGTCTATATTCCCAACTCTGCTTACTAGGGCAACAGAGCCTTCCTGGAAGTCCTGTTTGTAGGTTGTAAATTAGAGTGGAATGCGCCGGGACAAACTCCCCAAAACTTATATCTCCTTATTTGTTGTTGGTATTCTTAGTTTAATTTTCATTTTTATCAGAGCAAATTTGACTGCAATGTTGTGTTTGTTCTAGGTGTACAGAATCTGTTTCATTTATACATATATCTTTTCATGTTTGGATCCTGTTCCATAAAGGCTTAACAGAATGTTGTGTAGACCTCTCTTGGTATTTGGTATGTGTTTGGTGATTCGTATATTTTATAAATATTAGCATAGGTCTGTTAAAACCCATTATCCTGCGTTATACATTCGTCACACCTTTCCGCTTGGTTAAGCACAAGTTTGTGTTCTGAATACGTGACTGTCCTTCTCTGTGGAAATAAGTTCATTAATATCAATTTTCCGGAATCACCTATACGTGATATCATAGGATATGTGTCTCTTGCTTTCTGACTTATTTCAAGTTGTGTGATTATCTCTAGCCTCATCTGTGGTGCTGCAAATGGCATTGTTTGATTTGTTTTCATGGCTAATATTCCATTCCGTACATATGCCACTTGTTCTTTGTCCATTTATCTGTTCATGGACCTTTTTTTGCTTCCATGTCTTGGCTATTTAAATATTGCTGCAGTGCACATTTGCCTGCTTCTGTCTTTCCGATTCTGGTGGTCTTAAGTTATAGGCCCAGAAGGTGCCCTGCCGGATCATATGGTAACTCAATTTTTACCTTTTAAAGCACCTCCATTCTATTTTCATTAGTGCTGTTACCACTTTCCATCCCACCAGCAGCTAGAAGGTACACAGTTCTCTAAAACCCCTTCAGCATTTATAGTTTGTAGACTTTTTGCTGATGGTCATTTGACTGGTGTGCGGTGAAACCTTTTCGGAGGTTGATTTGCATGCGTCTAATAATTCCTTATACTACACTTTAGGCATGTCATTTTCTTTCTTTTTTTCTTGGTTTTTAAAGAGTGAGTACAACTTCCCTCTTCATATTGACTTCTTGAAAAATTTGTCATGTGTTGTATTTTCTTGGCTATTCCCTACCCCAGGACATTTTTTGAGGGCAGGTGATATTTACAGCCCTGCAGTCCTTGTGAATATTAAGTGACATTTGGCGGTGTTGAAAGCTGCTGTTGTGAGAAACAGCCACAAGGCGGCAGCATTATTACGTTCTCAACTCTTGTTACTAGGGCAACAGAGTCTTCCTGGACATCGTGCTCCTCAGTTGTAAATTAGAGTGGAATGTGCTCGGACAATCCCCCAGAAGTTTAGGTCTCCTTACTTATGTTTGTTTTTGAAATTGAATTTATATTTCTTCTCGGAGTAATTTTGATTAGAGTGTTGTAATTGTCTGGCAGTACAGAATCCGGTCAATTATTCATAGATATATCTGTTCATCTTTGGATCCTGTTACCATGTATGTTATTACAGAGTGTGGAGTAGACCTCCCTTGGTATTCGGTAGGTGTTTGGTCATTATATACTTTATATGTCTTGGTGCCTATATAATTCATATAGTTTATATGTTTATAAAAATTTAACATATATTAGTATATGTATGTTAACATGCATTAGTATATGTATGTTAACATACATTAGTATATGTATGTTACCCCCATGATCCTAATTTATCGATCCTCCCACCTTTCATTTTGGTTCACCATTAGTTTGTTTATAAGTCTGTGAGTGTCTTTCTCTGGGGAAATATGTTCATTGGTAGCAATCTTAGGATAACATCTGTAAATGATATCATGGGATATCTGTCATTCCCTTTTGACTTACTTGACGTAATATGATTATTTTAGCCTCCTCTGTAGTCATGAAAATGGCAATGTTCTTTTCTTCCGGGGCTAAGATTCACTTCGGTACATATACCACTTCTTCTTTGCCCATTTGCCTGTTGATGGACATTGTGTTTGCTTGCATTTCTTGGCTATTGTAAATATTGCTGCAGTGCATGTTTGCCTGTCTGTGTCTTTCCGATTCTGGTCTTCTTAGGTGATAGGCCCAATAGGGGATCGGCTGCATCATATGGTAGCTCAATATTTACCTTTTAAATGCAGCTCGATTTTGTTCTCATGATTAGCTGTAACCAGTTTACATCCAACCAACAGCATAGTGGGTATGCATTTCTCCACAGACACGTGAGCATTCATAGTTTATAGACGTTTTACTGATGGCATTTTGAATATTGGGTGGCGACATGTTTTTGTAGTTTGGATTTGCATCTAACCAATAAGGCCTGATATTGAGCTTTTATCCATATTCCTCCTTTGTTTTTTAAATAAAAGAGTGAGTAAAACTTACCTCTTCAAATTGTTTTCTGGAAAAATTTTCCGTGTTGTGAACTTTTTGGCCATTACCTACCCAGGACATTTTCTGAGGACACGTGTCATTTACAGCTCTACAATTGCTGTGAATCTTAAGTGACCGTTAGCGCTGAGTTTAAAGCTGCTGTTGTGGGAAACGGCCACCAGGCGGCAGCATTTCTTCATTCCCAAAACTGGTACTAGGGCAGCAGAGACTTCCTGAAAGTCGTGTTCCTAGGTTGTAAATTAGAATGGAGTGTGCCAGGGAAAACCCCAATAAGTTTATGTCTCATTAATTGTTGTTCATGGTTTTAATTTTTTAAATTAGGGTAATGATTAGAAGAGTGTTTGTTCTAGGTGTGCACAATCAGGTTCAATTGAATATTATATATATGTATTCATGTGCAGATCCTCTTCCTATGTAAATTACTATTATTTTTTTTAATAGATTTATTTGATTTCATTATTTATTTTTGGCTGAGTTGGATCTTCGTTGCTGCATGTGAGCTTTCTCTACTTTCTGTGAGCGGGGGCTACTCTCCATTGTGGTGCACGGGATTCTCATTGCAGTGGCTTCTCTTGTTGCAGAGCACGGTCACTAGGTGTGCGGACTTCTAGTAGTTCTGGTGCGTGGGCTCAGTAGTTGTGGCTCGTGGGCTCTAGAGCCGAGGCTCAGTACTTGTGGTGCACGGGCTTAGTTGCTCTGCAGCATGTGGTATCTTCCCAGACCAGGGATCGAACCCGTGTGTTCTGCACTGGCAGGCGGATTCTTAACTCTGGCGCCACCAGGGAAGCCCCCGTGTAAATTATTACAGCGTGTCCTGTAGACCTCCCTTGGTATATGGTTGGTCTTTTTGATATATGTATTTAATATGTATTTGTATACGTATGGTAACCCTACTCTTCATTTATCCATTGCTCCCAGCTTTCCTTTTACATAACCATAGTTTGTTTTCCAAGTCTGTGAGTGTCTTTCTCTGTGGAAATATGTTCATTTGTGTCAGTTGTTAGGTAACGCCTAGAAGTGATATCACAGGATATTTGTCGTCTGCTTTCCGACTTACCTCCTGTTCTGTGATTATATCTAGGCTCACCTATGGTGCTGCAAAGAGCAGTGTTTCATTCTTTTCCATGCCGAATATTCCTTTGTGTACATGGACCAGCTCTTCTTTGGGCATTCATCCGTAGATGGACATTTTGGTTTCTTCCAACTCTTGGCTATGCTAAATATTGATGCAGTGCAGGATTGCCAGCCTGTGACTTTTGGATTCCGGTCTTCTCAGGGGATAGGCTCAGCAGTGGACCTACCAGATCATATGACAGTTCAATTTTTACCTTTAAACGCACCTCCATTCTGTTCTCACTACTGGCTGTTACCAGTTGACATCCCACCAGCAGCTAGAGGGTACACAGTTCACTAAAACCCCATCAGCATTTATTGTTTGTAGACTTTCTACTGATGGCGTTTTGAGTGTTGGGAGGTGACACCTTTTTCTACTTTGGATTTGCATGCGTCTAATACTTCCCGTTATTAAGCTTTTAATCCACGTCCGTTTTCTTTCTTTTTTTTTTTTTTTAAAGTAAAACAGAAAAACTTACCTCTTCAAATTGTTTCCTTGAATAATTGGCCGTGTTCTGAATTCCTGTGGCCATTACCTACACCAGAATATTTTCTGTGAGCAGGTGTCATTTACAACTCTGTAGTAATTGTGCATATTAAGTTACCATTAACACTGGGTTTAAAGCTGCTGTTGCAGGAAACGGCCGCAAGGCGGCAGCGTGTCTATATTCCCAACTCTGCTTACTAGGGCAACAGAGCCTTCCTGGAAGTCCTGTTTGTAGGTTGTAAATTAGAGTGGAATGCGCCGGGACAAACTCCCCAAAACTTATATCTCCTTATTTGTTGTTGGTATTCTTAGTTTAATTTTCATTTTTATCAGAGCAAATTTGACTGCAATGTTGTGTTTGTTCTAGGTGTACAGAATCTGTTTCATTTATACATATATCTTTTCATGTTTGGATCCTGTTCCATAAAGGCTTAACAGAATGTTGTGTAGACCTCTCTTGGTATTTGGTATGTGTTTGGTGATTCGTATATTTTATAAATATTAGCATAGGTCTGTTAAAACCCATTATCCTGCGTTATACATTCGTCACACCTTTCCGCTTGGTTAAGCACAAGTTTGTGTTCTGAATACGTGACTGTCCTTCTCTGTGGAAATAAGTTCATTAATATCAATTTTCCGGAATCACCTATACGTGATATCATAGGATATGTGTCTCTTGCTTTCTGACTTATTTCAAGTTGTGTGATTATCTCTAGCCTCATCTGTGGTGCTGCAAATGGCATTGTTTGATTTGTTTTCATGGCTAATATTCCATTCCGTACATATGCCACTTGTTCTTTGTCCATTTATCTGTTCATGGACCTTTTTTTGCTTCCATGTCTTGGCTATTTAAATATTGCTGCAGTGCACATTTGCCTGCTTCTGTCTTTCCGATTCTGGTGGTCTTAAGTTATAGGCCCAGAAGGTGCCCTGCCGGATCATATGGTAACTCAATTTTTACCTTTTAAAGCACCTCCATTCTATTTTCATTAGTGCTGTTACCACTTTCCATCCCACCAGCAGCTAGAAGGTACACAGTTCTCTAAAACCCCTTCAGCATTTATAGTTTGTAGACTTTTTGCTGATGGTCATTTGACTGGTGTGCGGTGAAACCTTTTCGGAGGTTGATTTGCATGCGTCTAATAATTCCTTATACTACACTTTAGGCATGTCATTTTCTTTCTTTTTTTCTTGGTTTTTAAAGAGTGAGTACAACTTCCCTCTTCATATTGACTTCTTGAAAAATTTGTCATGTGTTGTATTTTCTTGGCTATTCCCTACCCCAGGACATTTTTTGAGGGCAGGTGATATTTACAGCCCTGCAGTCCTTGTGAATATTAAGTGACATTTGGCGGTGTTGAAAGCTGCTGTTGTGAGAAACAGCCACAAGGCGGCAGCATTATTACGTTCTCAACTCTTGTTACTAGGGCAACAGAGTCTTCCTGGACATCGTGCTCCTCAGTTGTAAATTAGAGTGGAATGTGCTCGGACAATCCCCCAGAAGTTTAGGTCTCCTTACTTATGTTTGTTTTTGAAATTGAATTTATATTTCTTCTCGGAGTAATTTTGATTAGAGTGTTGTAATTGTCTGGCAGTACAGAATCCGGTCAATTATTCATAGATATATCTGTTCATCTTTGGATCCTGTTACCATGTATGTTATTACAGAGTGTGGAGTAGACCTCCCTTGGTATTCGGTAGGTGTTTGGTCATTATATACTTTATATGTCTTGGTGCCTATATAATTCATATAGTTTATATGTTTATAAAAATTTAACATATATTAGTATATGTATGTTAACATGCATTAGTATATGTATGTTAACATACATTAGTATATGTATGTTACCCCCATGATCCTAATTTATCGATCCTCCCACCTTTCATTTTGGTTCACCATTAGTTTGTTTATAAGTCTGTGAGTGTCTTTCTCTGGGGAAATATGTTCATTGGTAGCAATCTTAGGATAACATCTGTAAATGATATCATGGGATATCTGTCATTCCCTTTTGACTTACTTGACGTAATATGATTATTTTAGCCTCCTCTGTAGTCATGAAAATGGCAATGTTCTTTTGTTCCGGGGCTAAGATTCACTTCGGTACATATACCACTTCTTCTTTGCCCATTTGCCTGTTGATGGACATTGTGTTTGCTTGCATGTCTTGGCTATTGTAAATATTGCTGCAGTGCATGTTTGCCTGTCTGTGTCTTTCCGATTCTGGTCTTCTTAGGTGATAGGCCCAATAGGGGATCGGCTGCATCATATGGTAGCTCAATATTTACCTTTTAAATGCAGCTCGATTTTGTTCTCATGATTAGCTGTAACCAGTTTACATCCAACCAACAGCATAGTGGGTATGCATTTCTCCACAGACATGTGAGCATTCATAATTTATAGACGTTTTACTGATGGCATTTTGAATATTGGGTGGCGACATCTTTTTGTAGTTTGGATTTGCATCTAACCAATAAGGCCTGATATTGAGCTTTTATCCATGTTCCTCCTTTTTTTTTTAATAAAAGAGTGAGTAAAACTTACCTCTTCAAATTGTTTTCTGGAAAAATTTTCCGTGTTGTGAACTTTTTGGCCATTACCTACCCAGGACATTTTCTGAGGACACGTGTCATTTACAGCTCTACAATTGCTGTGAATCTTAAGTGACCGTTAGCGCTGAGTTTAAAGCTGCTGTTGTGGGAAACGGCCACCAGGCGGCAGCATTTCTTCATTCCCAAAACTGGTACTAGGGCAGCAGAGACTTCCTGAAAGTCGTGTTCCTAGGTTGTAAATTAGAATGGAGTGTGCCAGGGAAAACCCCAATAAGTTTATGTCTCATTAATTGTTGTTCATGGTTTTAATTTTTTAAATTAGGGTAATGATTAGAATAGTGTTTGTTCTAGGTGTGCACAATCAGGTTCAATTGAATATTATATATATGTATTCATGTGCAGATCCTCTTCCTATGTAAATTACTATTATTTTTTTTAATAGATTTATTTGATTTCATTATTTATTTTTGGCTGAGTTGGATCTTCGTTGCTGCATGTGGGCTTTCTCTACTTTCTGTGAGCGGGGGCTACTCTCCATTGTGGTGCACGGGATTCTCATTGCAGTGGCTTCTCTTGTTGCAGAGCACGGTCTCTAGGTGTGCGGACTTCTAGTAGTTCTGGTGCGTGGGCTCAGTAGTTGTGGCTCGTGGGCTCTAGAGCCGAGGCTCAGTACTTGTGGTGCACGGGCTTAGTTGCTCTGCAGCATGTGGTATCTTCCCAGACCAGGGATCGAACCCGTGTGTTCTGCACTGGCAGGCGGATTCTTAACCCTGGCGCCACCAGGGAAGCCCCCGTGTAAATTATTACAGCGTGTCCTGTAGACCTCCCTTGGTATATGGTTGGTCTTTTTGATATACGTATTTAATATGTATTTGTATACGTATGGTAACCCTACTCTTCATTTATCCATTGCTCCCAGCTTTCCTTTTACATAACCATAGTTTGTTTTCCAAGTCTGTGAGTGTCTTTCTCTGTGGAAATATGTTCATTTGTGTCAGTTGTTAGGTAACGCCTAGAAGTGATATCACAGGATATTTGTCGTCTGCTTTCCGACTTACCTCCTGTTCTGTGATTATATCTAGGCTCACCTATGGTGCTGCAAAGAGCAGTGTTTCATTCTTTTCCATGCCGAATATTCCATTGTGTACATGGACCAGCTCTTCTTTGGGCATTCATCCCTAGATGGACATTTTGGTTTCTTCCAACTCTTGGCTATGCTAAATATTGATGCAGTGCAGGATTGCCAGCCTGTGACTTTTGGATTCCGGTCTTCTCAGGGGATAGGCTCAGCAGTGGACCTACCAGATCATATGACAGTTCAATTTTTACCTTTAAACGCACCTCCATTCTGTTCTCACTACTGGCTGTTACCAGTTGACATCCCACCAGCAGCTAGAGGGTACACAGTTCACTAAAACCCCATCAGCATTTATTGTTTGTAGACTTTCTACTGATGGCGTTTTGAGTGTTGGGAGGTGACACCTTTTTCTACTTTGGATTTGCATGCGTCTAATACTTCCCGTTATTAAGCTTTTAATCCACGTCCGTTTTCTTTCTTTTTTTTTTTTTTTAAAGTAAAACAGAAAAACTTACCTCTTCAAATTGTTTCCTTGAATAATTGGCCGTGTTCTGAATTCCTGTGGCCATTACCTACACCAGAATATTTTCTGTGAGCAGGTGTCATTTACAACTCTGTAGTAATTGTGCATATTAAGTTACCATTAACACTGGGTTTAAAGCTGCTGTTGCAGGAAACGGCCGCAAGGCGGCAGCGTGTCTATATTCCCAACTCTGCTTACTAGGGCAACAGAGCCTTCCTGGAAGTCCTGTTTGTAGGTTGTAAATTAGAGTGGAATGCGCCGGGACAAACTCCCCAAAACTTATATCTCCTTATTTGTTGTTGGTATTCTTAGTTTAATTTTCATTTTTATCAGAGCAAATTTGACTGCAATGTTGTGTTTGTTCTAGGTGTACAGAATCTGTTTCATTTATACATATATCTTTTCATGTTTGGATCCTGTTCCATAAAGGCTTAACAGAATGTTGTGTAGACCTCTCTTGGTATTTGGTATGTGTTTGGTGATTCGTATATTTTATAAATATTAGCATAGGTCTGTTAAAACCCATTATCCTGCGTTATACATTCGTCACACCTTTCCGCTTGGTTAAGCACAAGTTTGTGTTCTGAATACGTGACTGTCCTTCTCTGTGGAAATATGTTCATTAATATCAATTTTCCGGAATCACCTATACGTGATATCATAGGATATGTGTCTCTTGCTTTCTGACTTATTTCAAGTTGTGTGATTATCTCTAGCCTCATCTGTGGTGCTGCAAATGGCATTGTTTGATTTGTTTTCATGGCTAATATTCCATTCCGTACATATGCCACTTGTTCTTTGTCCATTTATCTGTTCATGGACCTTTTTTTGCTTCCATGTCTTGGCTATTTAAATATTGCTGCAGTGCACATTTGCCTGCTTCTGTCTTTCCGATTCTGGTGGTCTTAAGTTATAGGCCCAGAAGGTGCCCTGCCGGATCATATGGTAACTCAATTTTTACCTTTTAAAGCACCTCCATTCTATTTTCATTAGTGCTGTTACCACTTTCCATCCCACCAGCAGCTAGAAGGTACACAGTTCTCTAAAACCCCTTCAGCATTTATAGTTTGTAGACTTTTTGCTGATGGTCATTTGACTGGTGTGCGGTGAAACCTTTTCGGAGGTTGATTTGCATGCGTCTAATAATTCCTTATACTACACTTTAGGCATGTCATTTTCTTTCTTTTTTTCTTGGTTTTTAAAGAGTGAGTACAACTTCCCTCTTCATATTGACTTCTTGAAAAATTTGTCATGTGTTGTATTTTCTTGGCTATTCCCTACCCCAGGACATTTTTTGAGGGCAGGTGATATTTACAGCCCTGCAGTCCTTGTGAATATTAAGTGACATTTGGCGGTGTTGAAAGCTGCTGTTGTGAGAAACAGCCACAAGGCGGCAGCATTATTACGTTCTCAACTCTTGTTACTAGGGCAACAGAGTCTTCCTGGACATCGTGCTCCTCAGTTGTAAATTAGAGTGGAATGTGCTCGGACAATCCCCCAGAAGTTTAGGTCTCCTTACTTATGTTTGTTTTTGAAATTGAATTTATATTTCTTCTCGGAGTAATTTTGATTAGAGTGTTGTAATTGTCTGGCAGTACAGAATCCGGTCAATTATTCATAGATATATCTGTTCATCTTTGGATCCTGTTACCATGTATGTTATTACAGAGTGTGGAGTAGACCTCCCTTGGTATTCGGTAGGTGTTTGGTCATTATATACTTTATATGTCTTGGTGCCTATATAATTCATATAGTTTATATGTTTATAAAAATTTAACATATATTAGTATATGTATGTTAACATGCATTAGTATATGTATGTTAACATACATTAGTATATGTATGTTACCCCCATGATCCTAATTTATCGATCCTCCCACCTTTCATTTTGGTTCACCATTAGTTTGTTTATAAGTCTGTGAGTGTCTTTCTCTGGGGAAATATGTTCATTGGTAGCAATCTTAGGATAACATCTGTAAATGATATCATGGGATATCTGTCATTCCCTTTTGACTTACTTGACGTAATATGATTATTTTAGCCTCCTCTGTAGTCATGAAAATGGCAATGTTCTTTTCTTCCGGGGCTAAGATTCACTTCGGTACATATACCACTTCTTCTTTGCCCATTTGCCTGTTGATGGACATTGTGTTTGCTTGCATGTCTTGGCTATTGTAAATATTGCTGCAGTGCATGTTTGCCTGTCTGTGTCTTTCCGATTCTGGTCTTCTTAGGTGATAGGCCCAATAGGGGATCGGCTGCATCATATGGTAGCTCAATATTTACCTTTTAAATGCAGCTCGATTTTGTTCTCATGATTAGCTGTAACCAGTTTACATCCAACCAACAGCATAGTGGGTATGCATTTCTCCACAGACATGTGAGCATTCATAATTTATAGACGTTTTACTGATGGCATTTTGAATATTGGGTGGCGACATCTTTTTGTAGTTTGGATTTGCATCTAACCAATAAGGCCTGATATTGAGCTTTTATCCATGTTCCTCCTTTTTTTTTTAATAAAAGAGTGAGTAAAACTTACCTCTTCAAATTGTTTTCTGGAAAAATTTTCCGTGTTGTGAACTTTTTGGCCATTACCTACCCAGGACATTTTCTGAGGACACGTGTCATTTACAGCTCTACAATTGCTGTGAATCTTAAGTGACCGTTAGCGCTGAGTTTAAAGCTGCTGTTGTGGGAAACGGCCACCAGGCGGCAGCATTTCTTCATTCCCAAAACTGGTACTAGGGCAGCAGAGACTTCCTGAAAGTCGTGTTCCTAGGTTGTAAATTAGAATGGAGTGTGCCAGGGAAAACCCCAATAAGTTTATGTCTCATTAATTGTTGTTCATGGTTTTAAATTTTTAAATTAGGGTAATGATTAGAATAGTGTTTGTTCTAGGTGTGCACAATCAGGTTCAATTGAATATTATATATATGTATTCATGTGCAGATCCTCTTCCTATGTAAATTACTATTATTTTTTTTAATAGATTTATTTGATTTCATTATTTATTTTTGGCTGAGTTGGATCTTCGTTGCTGCATGTGGGCTTTCTCTACTTTCTGTGAGCGGGGGCTACTCTCCATTGTGGTGCACGGGATTCTCATTGCAGTGGCTTCTCTTGTTGCAGAGCACGGTCTCTAGGTGTGCGGACTTCTAGTAGTTCTGGTGCGTGGGCTCAGTAGTTGTGGCTCGTGGGCTCTAGAGCCGAGGCTCAGTACTTGTGGTGCACGGGCTTAGTTGCTCTGCAGCATGTGGTATCTTCCCAGACCAGGGATCGAACCCGTGTGTTCTGCACTGGCAGGCGGATTCTTAACCCTGGCGCCACCAGGGAAGCCCCCGTGTAAATTATTACAGCGTGTCCTGTAGACCTCCCTTGGTATATGGTTGGTCTTTTTGATATACGTATTTAATATGTATTTGTATACGTATGGTAACCCTACTCTTCATTTATCCATTGCTCCCAGCTTTCCTTTTACATAACCATAGTTTGTTTTCCAAGTCTGTGAGTGTCTTTCTCTGTGGAAATATGTTCATTTGTGTCAGTTGTTAGGTAACGCCTAGAAGTGATATCACAGGATATTTGTCGTCTGCTTTCCGACTTACCTCCTGTTCTGTGATTATATCTAGGCTCACCTATGGTGCTGCAAAGAGCAGTGTTTCATTCTTTTCCATGCCGAATATTCCATTGTGTACATGGACCAGCTCTTCTTTGGGCATTCATCCCTAGATGGACATTTTGGTTTCTTCCAACTCTTGGCTATGCTAAATATTGATGCAGTGCAGGATTGCCAGCCTGTGTCTTTTGGATTCCGGTCTTCTCAGGGGATAGGCTCAGCAGTGGACCTACCAGATCATATGACAGTTCAATTTTTACCTTTAAACGCACCTCCATTCTGTTCTCACTACTGGCTGTTACCAGTTGACATCCCATCAGCAGCTAGAGGGTACACAGTTCTCGAAAACCCCATCAGCATTTATTGTTTGTAGACTTTCTACTGATGGCGTTTTGAGTGTTGGGAGGTGATACCTTTTTGTACTTTGGATTTGCATGCGTCTAATACTTCCCGGTATTAAGCTTTTAATCCACGTCCGTTTTCTTTCTTTTTTTTCTTTTTAAAGTAAAACAGAAAAACTTACCTCTTCAAATTGTTTCCTTGAATAATTGGCCGTGTTCTGAATTCCTGTGGCCATTACCTACACCAGAATATTTTCTGTGAGCAGGTGTCATTTACAACTCTGTAGTAATTGTGCATATTAAGTTACCATTAACACTGGGTTTAAAGCTGCTGTTGCAGGAAACGGCCGCAAGGCGGCAGCGTGTCTATATTCCCAACTCTGCTTACTAGGGCAACAGAGCCTTCCTGGAAGTCCTGTTTGTAGGTTGTAAATTAGAGTGGAATGCGCCGGGACAAACTCCCCAAAACTTATATCTACTTATTTGTTGTTGGTATTCTTGGTTTAATTTTCATTTTTATCAGAGCAAATTTGATTGCAATGTTGTGTTTGTTCTAGGTGTACAGAATCTGTTTCATTTATACATATATCTTTTCAGGTTTGGATCCTGTTCCATAAAGGCTTTACAGAATGTTGTGTAGACCTCTCTTGGTATTTGGTATGTGTTTGGTGATTCCTATGTTTTATAAATATTAGCATATGTCTGTTAAAACCCATTATCCTGCGTTATACATTCGTCACACCTTTCCGCTTGGTTAAGCACAAGTTTGTGTTCTGAATACGTGACTGTCCTTCTCTGTGGAAATAAGTTCATTAATATCAATTTTCCGGAATCACCTATACGTGATATCATAGGATATGTGTCTCTTGCTTTCTGACTTATTTCAAGTTGTGTGATTATCTCTAGCCTCATCTGTGGTGCTGCAAATGGCATTGTTTGATTTGTTTTCATGGCTAATATTCCATTCCGTACATATGCCACTTGTTCTTTGTCCATTTATCTGTTCATGGACCTTTTTTTGCTTCCATGTCTTGGCTATTTAAATATTGCTGCAGTGCACATTTGCCTGCTTCTGTCTTTCCGATTCTGGTGGTCTTCAGTTATAGGCCCAGAAGGTGCCCTGCCGGATCATATGGTAACTCAATTTTTACCTTTTAAAGCACCTCCATTCTATTTTCATTAGTGCTGTTACCACTTTCCATCCCACCAGCAGCTAGAAGGTACACAGTCCTCTAAAACCCCTTCAGCATTTATAGTTTGTAGACTTTTTGCTGATGGTCATTTGACTGGTGTGCGGTGAAACCTTTTCGGAGGTTGATTTGCATGCGTCTAATAATTCCTTATACTACACTTTAGGCATGTCATTTTCTTTCTTTTTTTCTTGGTTTTTAAAGAGTGAGTACAACTTCCCTCTTCATATTGACTTCTTGAAAAATTTGTCATGTGTTGTATTTTCTTGGCTATTCCCTACCCCAGGACATTTTTTGAGGGCAGGTGATATTTACAGCCCTGCAGTCCTTGTGAATATTAAGTGACATTTGGCGGTGTTGAAAGCTGCTGTTGTGAGAAACAGCCACAAGGCGGCAGCATTATTACGTTCTCAACTCTTGTTACTAGGGCAACAGAGTCTTCCTGGACATCGTGCTCCTCAGTTGTAAATTAGAGTGGAATGTGCTCGGACAATCCCCCAGAAGTTTAGGTCTCCTTACTTATGTTTGTTTTTGAAATTGAATATATATTTCTTCTCGGAGTAATTTTGATTAGAGTGTTGTGATTGTCTGGCAGTACAGAATCCGGTCAATTATTCATAGATATATCTGTTCATCTTTGGATCCTGTTACCATGTATGTTATTACAGAGTGTGGAGTAGACCTCCCTTGGTATTTGGTAGGTGTTTGGTCATTATATACTTTATATGTCTTGGTGCCTATATAATTCATATAGTTTATATGTTTATAAAAATTTAACATATATTAGTATATGTATGTTAACATGCATTAGTATATGTATGTTAACATACATTAGTATATGTATGTTACCCCCATGATCCTAATTTATCGATCCTCCCACCTTTCATTTTGGTTCACCATTAGTTTGTTTATAAGTCTGTGAGTGTCTTTCTCTGGGGAAATATGTTCATTGGTAGCAATCTTAGGATAACATCTGTAAATGATATCATGGGATATCTGTCATTCCCTTTTGACTTACTTGACGTAATATGATTATTTTAGCCTCCTCTGTAGTCATGAAAATGGCAATGTTCTTTTGTTCCGGGGCTAAGATTCACTTCGGTACATATACCACTTCTTCTTTGCCCATTTGCCTGTTGATGGACATTGTGTTTGCTTGCATGTCTTGGCTATTGTAAATATTGCTGCAGTGCATGTTTGCCTGTCTGTGTCTTTCCGATTCTGGTCTTCTTAGGTGATAGGCCCAATAGGGGATCGGCTGCATCATATGGTAGCTCAATATTTACCTTTTAAATGCAGCTCGATTTTGTTCTCATGATTAGCTGTTACCAGTTTACATCCAACCAACAGCATAGTGGGTATGCATTTCTCCACAGTCACGTGAGCATTCATAGTTTATAGACGTTTTTCTGATGGCATTTTGAATATTGGGTGGCGACATCTTTTTGTAGTTTGGATTTGCATCCAACCAATAATGCCTGATATTGAGCTTTTATCCATGTTCCTCCTTTTTTTTTTTTAAATAAAAGAGTGAGTAAAACTTACCTCTTCAAATTGTTTTCTGGAAAAATTTTCCGTGTTGTGAACTTTTTGGCCATTACCTACCCAGGACATTTTCTGAGGACACGTGTCATTTACAGCTCTACAATTGCTGTGAATCTTAAGTGACCGTTAGCCCTGAGTTTAAAGCTGCTGTTGTGGGAAACGGCCACCAGGCGGCAGCATTTCTTCATTCCCAAAACTGGTACTAGGGCAGCAGGGCCTTCCTGAAAGTCGTGTTCCTAGTTTGTAAATTAGAATGGAGTGTGCCAGGGAAAACCCCAATAAGTTTATTTCTCATTAATTGTTGTTCATGGTTTTAATTTTTTAAGTTAGGGTCATGATTAGAATAGTGTTTGTTCTAGGTGTGCACAATCAGGTTTAATTGAATATTATATATATGTATTCATGTGCAGATCGTCTTTCTATGTAAATTACTATTATTTTTTTTAATAGATTTATTTTATTTCATTATTTATTATTGGCTGAGTTGGATCTTCGTTGCTGCATGTGGGCTTTCTCTACTTTCTGTGAGCGGGGGCTACTCTCCATTGTGGTGCACGGGATTCTCATTGCAGTGGCTTCTCTTGTTGCAGAGCACGGTCTCTAGATGTGCGGACTTCTAGTAGTTCTGGTGCGTGGGCTCAGTAGTTGTGGCTCGTGGGCTCTAGAGCCGAGGCTCAGTACTTGTGGTGCACGGGCTTAGTTGCTCTGCAGCATGTGGTATCTTCCCAGACCAGGGATCGAACCCGTGTGTTCTGCACTGGCAGGCGGATTCTTAACCCTGGCGCCACCAGGGAAGCCCCCGTGTAAATTATTACAGCGTGTCCTGTAGACCTCCCTTGGTATATGGTTGGTCTTTTTGATATATGTATTTAATATGTATTTGTATACGTATGGTAACCCTACTCTTCATTTATCCATTGCTCCCAGCTTTCCTTTTACATAACCATAGTTTGTTTTCCAAGTCTGTGAGTGTCTTTCTCTGTGGAAATATGTTCATTTGTGTCAGTTGTTAGGTAACGCCTAGAAGTGATATCACAGGATATTTGTCGTCTGCTTTCCGACTTACCTCCTGTTCTGTGATTATATCTAGGCTCACCTATGGTGCTGCAAAGAGCAGTGTTTCATTCTTTTCCATGCCGAATATTCCATTGTGTACATGGACCAGCTCTTCTTTGGGCATTCATCCGTAGATGGACATTTTGGTTTCTTCCAACTCTTGGCTATGCTAAATATTGATGCAGTGCAGGATTGCCAGCCTGTGTCTTTTGGATTCCGGTCTTCTCAGGGGATAGGCTCAGCAGTGGACCTACCAGATCATATGACAGTTCAATTTTTACCTTTAAACGCACCTCCATTCTGTTCTCACTACTGGCTGTTACCAGTTGACATCCCACCAGCAGCTAGAGGGTACACAGTTCTCTAAAACCCCATCAGCATTTATTGTTTGTAGACTTTCTACTGATGGCGTTTTGAGTGTTGGGAGGTGATACCTTTTTGTACTTTGGATTTGCATGCGTCTAATACTTCCCGTTATTAAGCTTTTAATCCACGTCCGTTTTCTTTCTTTTTTTTTTTTAAAGTAAAACAGAAAAACTTACCTCTTCAAATTGTTTCCTTGAATAATTGGCCGTGTTCTGAATTCCTGTGGCCATTACCTACACCAGAATATTTTCTGTGAGCAGGTGTCATTTACAACTCTGTAGTAATTGTGCATATTAAGTTACCATTAACACTGGGTTTAAAGCTGCTGTTGCAGGAAACGGCCACAAGGCGGCAGCACTTCTATATACCCAACTCTGCTTACTAGGGCAACAGAGCCTTCCTGGAAGTCCTGTTTGTAGGTTGTAAATTAGAGTGGAATGCGCCAGGACAAACTCCCCAAAACTTATGTCTACTTATTTGTTGTTGGTATTCTTAGTTTAATTTTCATTTTTATCAGAGCAAATTTGATTGCAATGTTGTGTTTGTTCTAGGTGTACAGAATCTGTTTCATTTATACATATATCTTTTCATGTTTGGATCCTGTTCCATAAAGGCTTTACAAAATGTTGTGTAGACCTCTCTTGGTATTTGGTATGTGTTTGGTGATTCCTATATTTTATAAATATTAGCATATGTCTGTTAAAACCCATTATTCTGCGTTATACATTCGTCACACCTTTCTGCTTGGTTAAGCACAAGTTTGTGTTCTGAATACGTGACTGTCCTTCTCTGTGGAAATAAGTTCATTAATATCAATTTTCCGGAATCACCTATACGTGATATCATAGGATATGTGTCTCTTGCTTT
This sequence comes from Eschrichtius robustus, assembly GCF_028021215.1. Taxonomy (NCBI): domain Eukaryota; kingdom Metazoa; phylum Chordata; class Mammalia; order Artiodactyla; family Eschrichtiidae; genus Eschrichtius; species Eschrichtius robustus. The sequence continues at coordinate 48,717,989 of NC_090831.1, read as the reverse complement.
CTGACTTATTTCAAGTTGTGTGATTATCTCTAGCCTCATCTGTGGTGCTGCAAATGGCATTGTTTGATTTGTTTTCATGGCTAATATTCCATTCCGTACTTATGCCACTTGTTCTTTGTCCATTTATCTGTTCATGGACCTTTTTTTGCTTCCATGTCTTGGCTATTTAAATATTGCTGCAGTGCACATTTGCCTGCTTCTGTCTTTCCGATTCTGGTGGTCTTAAGTTATAGGCCCAGAAGGTGCCCTGCCGGATCATATGGTAACTCAATTTTTACCTTTTAAAGCACCTCCATTCTATTTTCATTAGTGCTGTTACCACTTTCCATCCCACCAGCAGCTAGAAGGTACACAGTTCTCTAAAACCCCTTCAGCATTTATAGTTTGTAGACTTTTTGCTGATGGTCATTTGACTGGTGTGCGGTGAAACCTTTTCGGAGGTTGATTTGCATGCGTCTAATAATTCCTTATACTACACTTTAGGCATGTCATTTTCTTTCTTTTTTTCTTGTTTTTTAAAGAGTGAGTACAACTTCCCTCTTCATATTGACTTCTTTAAAAATTTGTCATGTGTTGTATTTTCTTGGCTATTCCCTACCCCAGGACATTTTTTGAGGGCAGGTGATATTTACAGCCCTGCAGTCCTTGTGAATATTAAGTGACATTTGGCGGTGTTGAAAGCTGCTGTTGTGAGAAACAGCCACAAGGCGGCAGCATTATTACGTTCTCAACTCTTGTTACTAGGGCAACAGAGTCTTCCTGGACATCGTGCTCCTCAGTTGTAAATTAGAGTGGAATGTGCTCGGACAATCCCCCAGAAGTTTAGGTCTCCTTACTTATGTTTGTTTTTGAAATTGAATTTATATTTCTTCTCGGAGTAATTTTGATTAGAGTGTTGTGATTGTCTGGCAGTACAGAATCCGGTCAATTATTCATAGATATATCTGTTCATCTTTGGATCCTGTTACCATGTATGTTATTACAGAGTGTGGAGTAGACCTCCCTTGGTATTTGGTAGGTGTTTGGTCATTATATACTTTATATGTCTTGGTGCCTATATAATTCATATAGTTTATATGTTTATAAAAATTTAACATATATTAGTATATGTATGTTAACATGCATTAGTATATGTATGTTAACATACATTAGTATATGTATGTTACCCCCATGATCCTAATTTATCGATCCTCCCACCTTTCATTTTGGTTCACCATTAGTTTGTTTATAAGTCTGTGAGTGTCTTTCTCTGGGGAAATATGTTCATTGGTAGCAATCTTAGGATAACATCTGTAAATGATATCATGGGATATCTGTCATTCCCTTTTGACTTACTTGACGTAATATGATTATTTTAGCCTCCTCTGTAGTCATGAAAATGGCAATGTTCTTTTGTTCCGGGGCTAAGATTCACTTCGGTACATATACCACTTCTTCTTTGCCCATTTGCCTGTTGATGGACATTGTGTTTGCTTGAATGTCTTGGCTATTGTAAATATTGCTGCAGTGCATGTTTGCCTGTCTGTGTCTTTCCGATTCTGGTCTTCTTAGGTGATAGGCCCAATAGGGGATCGGCTGCATCATATGGTAGCTCAATATTTACCTTTTAAATGCAGCTCGATTTTGTTCTCATGATTAGCTGTTACCAGTTTACATCCAACCAACAGCATAGTGGGTATGCATTTCTCCACAGTCACGTGAGCATTCATAGTTTATAGACGTTTTTCTGATGGCATTTTGAATATTGGGTGGCGACATCTTTTTGTAGTTTGGATTTGCATCCAACCAATAATGCCTGATATTGAGCTTTTATCCATGTTCCTCCTTTTTTTTTTTTAAATAAAAGAGTGAGTAAAACTTACCTCTTCAAATTGTTTTCTGGAAAAATTTTCCGTGTTGTGAACTTTTTGGCCATTACCTACCCAGGACATTTTCTGAGGACACGTGTCATTTACAGCTCTACAATTGCTGTGAATCTTAAGTGACCGTTAGCCCTGAGTTTAAAGCTGCTGTTTTGGGAAACGGCCACCAGGCGGCAGCATTTCTTCATTCCCAAAACTGGTACTAGGGCAGCAGGGCCTTCCTGAAAGTCGTGTTCCTAGTTTGTAAATTAGAATGGAGTGTGCCAGGGAAAACCCCAATAAGTTTATTTCTCATTAATTGTTGTTCATGGTTTTAATTTTTTAAATTAGGGTCATGATTAGAATAGTGTTTGTTCTAGGTTTGCACAATCAGGTTTAATTGAATAATATATATATGTATTCATGTGCAGATCGTCTTTCTATGTAAATTACTATTATTTTTTTTAATAGATTTATTTTATTTCATTATTTATTTTTGGCTGAGTTGGATCTTCGTTGCTGCATGTGGGCTTTCTCTACTTTCTGTGAGCGGGGGCTACTCTCCATTGTGGTGCACGGGATTCTCATTGCAGTGGCTTCTCTTGTTGCAGAGCACGGTCTCTAGGTGTGCGGACTTCTAGTAGTTCTGGTGCGTGGGCTCAGTAGTTGTGGCTCGTGGGCTCTAGAGCCGAGGCTCAGTACTTGTGGTGCACGGGCTTAGTTGCTCTGCAGCATGTGGTATCTTCCCAGACCAGGGATCGAACCCTTGTGTTCTGCACTGGCAGGCGGATTCTTAACTCTGGCGCCACCAGGGAAGCCCCCGTGTAAATTATTACAGCGTGTCCTGTAGACCTCCCTTGGTATATGGTTGGTCTTTTTGATATATGTATTTAATATGTATTTGTATACGTATGGTAACCCTACTCTTCATTTATCCATTGCTCCCAGCTTTCCTTTTACATAACCATAGTTTGTTTTCCAAGTCTGTGAGTGTCTTTCTCTGTGGAAATATGTTCATTTGTGTCAGTTGTTAGGTAACGCCTAGAAGTGATATCACAGGATATTTGTCGTCTGCTTTCCGACTTACCTCCTGTTCTGTGATTATATCTAGGCTCACCTATGGTGCTGCAAAGAGCAGTGTTTCATTCTTTTCCATGCCGAATATTCCATTGTGTACATGGACCAGCTCTTCTTTGGGCATTCATCCGTAGATGGACATTTTGGTTTCTTCCAACTCTTGCCTATGCTAAATATTGATGCAGTGCAGGATTGCCAGCCTGTGTCTTTTGGATTCCGGTCTTCTCAGGGGATAGGCTCAGCAGTGGACCTACCAGATCATATGACAGTTCAATTTTTACCTTTAAACGCACCTCCATTCTGTTCTCACTACTGGCTGTTACCAGTTGACATCCCACCAGCAGCTAGAGGGTACACAGTTCTCGAAAACCCCATCAGCATTTATTGTTTGTAGACTTTCTACTGATGGCGTTTTGAGTGTTGGGAGGTGATACCTTTTTGTACTTTGGATTTGCATGCGTCTAATACTTCCCGTTATTAAGCTTTTAATCCACGTCCGTTTTCTTTCTTTTTTTTTTTTAAAGTAAAACAGAAAAACTTACCTCTTCAAATTGTTTCCTTGAATAATTGACCGTGTTCTGAATTCCTGTGGCCATTACCTACACCAGAATATTTTCTGTGAGCAGGTGTCATTTACAACTCTGTAGTAATTGTGCATATTAAGTTACCATTAACACTGGGTTTAAAGCTGCTGTTGCAGGAAACGACCACAAGGCGGCAGCATGTCTATATTCCCAACTCTGCTTACTAGGGCAACAGAGCCTTCCTGGAAGTCCTGTTTGTAGGTTGTAAATTAGAGTGGAATGCGCCAGGACAAACTCCCCAAAACTTATGTCTCCTTATTTGTTGTTGGTATTCTTAGTTTAATTTTTATTTTTATCAGAGCAAATTTGACTGCAATGTTGTGTTTGTTCTAGGTGTACAGAATCTGTTTCATTTATACATATATCTTTTCATGTTTGGATCCTGTTCCATAAAGGCTTTACAGAATGTTGTGTAGACCTCTCTTGGTATTTGGTATGTGTTTGGTGATTCCTATATTTTATAAATATTAGCATAGGTCTGTTAAAACCCATTATCCTGCGTTATACATTCGTCACACCTTTCCGCTTGGTTAAGCACAAGTTTGTGTTCTGAATACGTGACTGTCCTTCTCTGTGGAAATAAGTTCATTAATATCAATTTTCCGGAATCACCTATACGTGATATCATAGGATATGTGTCTCTTGCTTTCTGACTTATTTCAAGTTGTGTGATTATCTCTAGCCTCATCTGTGGTGCTGCAAATGGCATTGTTTGATTTGTTTTCATGGCTAATATTCCATTCCGTACATATGCCACTTGTTCTTTGTCCATTTATCTGTTCATGGACCTTTTTTTGCTTCCATGTCTTGGCTATTTAAATATTGCTGCAGTGCACATTTGCCTGCTTCTGTCTTTCCGATTCTGGTGGTCTTAAGTTATAGGCCCAGAAGGTGCCCTGCCGGATCATATGGTAACTCAATTTTTACCTTTTAAAGCACCTCCATTCTATTTTCATTAGTGCTGTTACCACTTTCCATCCCACCAGCAGCTAGAAGGTACACAGTTCTCTAAAACCCCTTCAGCATTTATAGTTTGTAGACTTTTTGCTGATGGTCATTTGACTGGTGTGCGGTGAAACCTTTTCGGAGGTTGATTTGCATGCGTCTAATAATTCCTTATACTACACTTTAGGCATGTCATTTTCTTTCTTTTTTTCTTGGTTTTTAAAGAGTGAGTACAACTTCCCTCTTCATATTGACTTCTTGAAAAATTTGTCATGTGTTGTATTTTCTTGGCTATTCCCTACCCCAGGACATTTTTTGAGGGCAGGTGATATTTACAGCCCTGCAGTCCTTGTGAATATTAAGTGACATTTGGCGGTGTTGAAAGCTGCTGTTGTGAGAAACAGCCACAAGGCGGCAGCATTATTACGTTCTCAACTCTTGTTACTAGGGCAACAGAGTCTTCCTGGACATCGTGCTCCTCAGTTGTAAATTAGAGTGGAATGTGCTCGGACAATCCCCCAGAAGTTTAGGTCTCCTTACTTATGTTTGTTTTTGAAATTGAATTTATATTTCTTCTCGGAGTAATTTTGATTAGAGTGTTGTAATTGTCTGGCAGTACAGAATCCGGTCAATTATTCATAGATATATCTGTTCATCTTTGGATCCTGTTACCATGTATGTTATTACAGAGTGTGGAGTAGACCTCCCTTGGTATTCGGTAGGTGTTTGGTCATTATATACTTTATATGTCTTGGTGCCTATATAATTCATATAGTTTATATGTTTATAAAAATTTAACATATATTAGTATATGTATGTTAACATGCATTAGTATATGTATGTTAACATACATTAGTATATGTATGTTACCCCCATGATCCTAATTTATCGATCCTCCCACCTTTCATTTTGGTTCACCATTAGTTTGTTTATAAGTCTGTGAGTGTCTTTCTCTGGGGAAATATGTTCATTGGTAGCAATCTTAGGATAACATCTGTAAATGATATCATGGGATATCTGTCATTCCCTTTTGACTTACTTGACGTAATATGATTATTTTAGCCTCCTCTGTAGTCATGAAAATGGCAATGTTCTTTTCTTCCGGGGCTAAGATTCACTTCGGTACATATACCACTTCTTCTTTGCCCATTTGCCTGTTGATGGACATTGTGTTTGCTTGCATTTCTTGGCTATTGTAAATATTGCTGCAGTGCATGTTTGCCTGTCTGTGTCTTTCCGATTCTGGTCTTCTTAGGTGATAGGCCCAATAGGGGATCGGCTGCATCATATGGTAGCTCAATATTTACCTTTTAAATGCAGCTCGATTTTGTTCTCATGATTAGCTGTAACCAGTTTACATCCAACCAACAGCATAGTGGGTATGCATTTCTCCACAGACACGTGAGCATTCATAGTTTATAGACGTTTTACTGATGGCATTTTGAATATTGGGTGGCGACATGTTTTTGTAGTTTGGATTTGCATCTAACCAATAAGGCCTGATATTGAGCTTTTATCCATATTCCTCCTTTGTTTTTTAAATAAAAGAGTGAGTAAAACTTACCTCTTCAAATTGTTTTCTGGAAAAATTTTCCGTGTTGTGAACTTTTTGGCCATTACCTACCCAGGACATTTTCTGAGGACACGTGTCATTTACAGCTCTACAATTGCTGTGAATCTTAAGTGACCGTTAGCGCTGAGTTTAAAGCTGCTGTTGTGGGAAACGGCCACCAGGCGGCAGCATTTCTTCATTCCCAAAACTGGTACTAGGGCAGCAGAGACTTCCTGAAAGTCGTGTTCCTAGGTTGTAAATTAGAATGGAGTGTGCCAGGGAAAACCCCAATAAGTTTATGTCTCATTAATTGTTGTTCATGGTTTTAATTTTTTAAATTAGGGTAATGATTAGAAGAGTGTTTGTTCTAGGTGTGCACAATCAGGTTCAATTGAATATTATATATATGTATTCATGTGCAGATCCTCTTCCTATGTAAATTACTATTATTTTTTTTAATAGATTTATTTGATTTCATTATTTATTTTTGGCTGAGTTGGATCTTCGTTGCTGCATGTGAGCTTTCTCTACTTTCTGTGAGCGGGGGCTACTCTCCATTGTGGTGCACGGGATTCTCATTGCAGTGGCTTCTCTTGTTGCAGAGCACGGTCACTAGGTGTGCGGACTTCTAGTAGTTCTGGTGCGTGGGCTCAGTAGTTGTGGCTCGTGGGCTCTAGAGCCGAGGCTCAGTACTTGTGGTGCACGGGCTTAGTTGCTCTGCAGCATGTGGTATCTTCCCAGACCAGGGATCGAACCCGTGTGTTCTGCACTGGCAGGCGGATTCTTAACTCTGGCGCCACCAGGGAAGCCCCCGTGTAAATTATTACAGCGTGTCCTGTAGACCTCCCTTGGTATATGGTTGGTCTTTTTGATATATGTATTTAATATGTATTTGTATACGTATGGTAACCCTACTCTTCATTTATCCATTGCTCCCAGCTTTCCTTTTACATAACCATAGTTTGTTTTCCAAGTCTGTGAGTGTCTTTCTCTGTGGAAATATGTTCATTTGTGTCAGTTGTTAGGTAACGCCTAGAAGTGATATCACAGGATATTTGTCGTCTGCTTTCCGACTTACCTCCTGTTCTGTGATTATATCTAGGCTCACCTATGGTGCTGCAAAGAGCAGTGTTTCATTCTTTTCCATGCCGAATATTCCTTTGTGTACATGGACCAGCTCTTCTTTGGGCATTCATCCGTAGATGGACATTTTGGTTTCTTCCAACTCTTGGCTATGCTAAATATTGATGCAGTGCAGGATTGCCAGCCTGTGACTTTTGGATTCCGGTCTTCTCAGGGGATAGGCTCAGCAGTGGACCTACCAGATCATATGACAGTTCAATTTTTACCTTTAAACGCACCTCCATTCTGTTCTCACTACTGGCTGTTACCAGTTGACATCCCACCAGCAGCTAGAGGGTACACAGTTCACTAAAACCCCATCAGCATTTATTGTTTGTAGACTTTCTACTGATGGCGTTTTGAGTGTTGGGAGGTGACACCTTTTTCTACTTTGGATTTGCATGCGTCTAATACTTCCCGTTATTAAGCTTTTAATCCACGTCCGTTTTCTTTCTTTTTTTTTTTTTTTAAAGTAAAACAGAAAAACTTACCTCTTCAAATTGTTTCCTTGAATAATTGGCCGTGTTCTGAATTCCTGTGGCCATTACCTACACCAGAATATTTTCTGTGAGCAGGTGTCATTTACAACTCTGTAGTAATTGTGCATATTAAGTTACCATTAACACTGGGTTTAAAGCTGCTGTTGCAGGAAACGGCCGCAAGGCGGCAGCGTGTCTATATTCCCAACTCTGCTTACTAGGGCAACAGAGCCTTCCTGGAAGTCCTGTTTGTAGGTTGTAAATTAGAGTGGAATGCGCCGGGACAAACTCCCCAAAACTTATATCTCCTTATTTGTTGTTGGTATTCTTAGTTTAATTTTCATTTTTATCAGAGCAAATTTGACTGCAATGTTGTGTTTGTTCTAGGTGTACAGAATCTGTTTCATTTATACATATATCTTTTCATGTTTGGATCCTGTTCCATAAAGGCTTAACAGAATGTTGTGTAGACCTCTCTTGGTATTTGGTATGTGTTTGGTGATTCGTATATTTTATAAATATTAGCATAGGTCTGTTAAAACCCATTATCCTGCGTTATACATTCGTCACACCTTTCCGCTTGGTTAAGCACAAGTTTGTGTTCTGAATACGTGACTGTCCTTCTCTGTGGAAATAAGTTCATTAATATCAATTTTCCGGAATCACCTATACGTGATATCATAGGATATGTGTCTCTTGCTTTCTGACTTATTTCAAGTTGTGTGATTATCTCTAGCCTCATCTGTGGTGCTGCAAATGGCATTGTTTGATTTGTTTTCATGGCTAATATTCCATTCCGTACATATGCCACTTGTTCTTTGTCCATTTATCTGTTCATGGACCTTTTTTTGCTTCCATGTCTTGGCTATTTAAATATTGCTGCAGTGCACATTTGCCTGCTTCTGTCTTTCCGATTCTGGTGGTCTTAAGTTATAGGCCCAGAAGGTGCCCTGCCGGATCATATGGTAACTCAATTTTTACCTTTTAAAGCACCTCCATTCTATTTTCATTAGTGCTGTTACCACTTTCCATCCCACCAGCAGCTAGAAGGTACACAGTTCTCTAAAACCCCTTCAGCATTTATAGTTTGTAGACTTTTTGCTGATGGTCATTTGACTGGTGTGCGGTGAAACCTTTTCGGAGGTTGATTTGCATGCGTCTAATAATTCCTTATACTACACTTTAGGCATGTCATTTTCTTTCTTTTTTTCTTGGTTTTTAAAGAGTGAGTACAACTTCCCTCTTCATATTGACTTCTTGAAAAATTTGTCATGTGTTGTATTTTCTTGGCTATTCCCTACCCCAGGACATTTTTTGAGGGCAGGTGATATTTACAGCCCTGCAGTCCTTGTGAATATTAAGTGACATTTGGCGGTGTTGAAAGCTGCTGTTGTGAGAAACAGCCACAAGGCGGCAGCATTATTACGTTCTCAACTCTTGTTACTAGGGCAACAGAGTCTTCCTGGACATCGTGCTCCTCAGTTGTAAATTAGAGTGGAATGTGCTCGGACAATCCCCCAGAAGTTTAGGTCTCCTTACTTATGTTTGTTTTTGAAATTGAATTTATATTTCTTCTCGGAGTAATTTTGATTAGAGTGTTGTAATTGTCTGGCAGTACAGAATCCGGTCAATTATTCATAGATATATCTGTTCATCTTTGGATCCTGTTACCATGTATGTTATTACAGAGTGTGGAGTAGACCTCCCTTGGTATTCGGTAGGTGTTTGGTCATTATATACTTTATATGTCTTGGTGCCTATATAATTCATATAGTTTATATGTTTATAAAAATTTAACATATATTAGTATATGTATGTTAACATGCATTAGTATATGTATGTTAACATACATTAGTATATGTATGTTACCCCCATGATCCTAATTTATCGATCCTCCCACCTTTCATTTTGGTTCACCATTAGTTTGTTTATAAGTCTGTGAGTGTCTTTCTCTGGGGAAATATGTTCATTGGTAGCAATCTTAGGATAACATCTGTAAATGATATCATGGGATATCTGTCATTCCCTTTTGACTTACTTGACGTAATATGATTATTTTAGCCTCCTCTGTAGTCATGAAAATGGCAATGTTCTTTTCTTCCGGGGCTAAGATTCACTTCGGTACATATACCACTTCTTCTTTGCCCATTTGCCTGTTGATGGACATTGTGTTTGCTTGCATTTCTTGGCTATTGTAAATATTGCTGCAGTGCATGTTTGCCTGTCTGTGTCTTTCCGATTCTGGTCTTCTTAGGTGATAGGCCCAATAGGGGATCGGCTGCATCATATGGTAGCTCAATATTTACCTTTTAAATGCAGCTCGATTTTGTTCTCATGATTAGCTGTAACCAGTTTACATCCAACCAACAGCATAGTGGGTATGCATTTCTCCACAGACACGTGAGCATTCATAGTTTATAGACGTTTTACTGATGGCATTTTGAATATTGGGTGGCGACATGTTTTTGTAGTTTGGATTTGCATCTAACCAATAAGGCCTGATATTGAGCTTTTATCCATATTCCTCCTTTGTTTTTTAAATAAAAGAGTGAGTAAAACTTACCTCTTCAAATTGTTTTCTGGAAAAATTTTCCGTGTTGTGAACTTTTTGGCCATTACCTACCCAGGACATTTTCTGAGGACACGTGTCATTTACAGCTCTACAATTGCTGTGAATCTTAAGTGACCGTTAGCGCTGAGTTTAAAGCTGCTGTTGTGGGAAACGGCCACCAGGCGGCAGCATTTCTTCATTCCCAAAACTGGTACTAGGGCAGCAGAGACTTCCTGAAAGTCGTGTTCCTAGGTTGTAAATTAGAATGGAGTGTGCCAGGGAAAACCCCAATAAGTTTATGTCTCATTAATTGTTGTTCATGGTTTTAATTTTTTAAATTAGGGTAATGATTAGAAGAGTGTTTGTTCTAGGTGTGCACAATCAGGTTCAATTGAATATTATATATATGTATTCATGTGCAGATCCTCTTCCTATGTAAATTACTATTATTTTTTTTAATAGATTTATTTGATTTCATTATTTATTTTTGGCTGAGTTGGATCTTCGTTGCTGCATGTGAGCTTTCTCTACTTTCTGTGAGCGGGGGCTACTCTCCATTGTGGTGCACGGGATTCTCATTGCAGTGGCTTCTCTTGTTGCAGAGCACGGTCACTAGGTGTGCGGACTTCTAGTAGTTCTGGTGCGTGGGCTCAGTAGTTGTGGCTCGTGGGCTCTAGAGCCGAGGCTCAGTACTTGTGGTGCACGGGCTTAGTTGCTCTGCAGCATGTGGTATCTTCCCAGACCAGGGATCGAACCCGTGTGTTCTGCACTGGCAGGCGGATTCTTAACTCTGGCGCCACCAGGGAAGCCCCCGTGTAAATTATTACAGCGTGTCCTGTAGACCTCCCTTGGTATATGGTTGGTCTTTTTGATATATGTATTTAATATGTATTTGTATACGTATGGTAACCCTACTCTTCATTTATCCATTGCTCCCAGCTTTCCTTTTACATAACCATAGTTTGTTTTCCAAGTCTGTGAGTGTCTTTCTCTGTGGAAATATGTTCATTTGTGTCAGTTGTTAGGTAACGCCTAGAAGTGATATCACAGGATATTTGTCGTCTGCTTTCCGACTTACCTCCTGTTCTGTGATTATATCTAGGCTCACCTATGGTGCTGCAAAGAGCAGTGTTTCATTCTTTTCCATGCCGAATATTCCTTTGTGTACATGGACCAGCTCTTCTTTGGGCATTCATCCGTAGATGGACATTTTGGTTTCTTCCAACTCTTGGCTATGCTAAATATTGATGCAGTGCAGGATTGCCAGCCTGTGACTTTTGGATTCCGGTCTTCTCAGGGGATAGGCTCAGCAGTGGACCTACCAGATCATATGACAGTTCAATTTTTACCTTTAAACGCACCTCCATTCTGTTCTCACTACTGGCTGTTACCAGTTGACATCCCACCAGCAGCTAGAGGGTACACAGTTCACTAAAACCCCATCAGCATTTATTGTTTGTAGACTTTCTACTGATGGCGTTTTGAGTGTTGGGAGGTGACACCTTTTTCTACTTTGGATTTGCATGCGTCTAATACTTCCCGTTATTAAGCTTTTAATCCACGTCCGTTTTCTTTCTTTTTTTTTTTTTTTAAAGTAAAACAGAAAAACTTACCTCTTCAAATTGTTTCCTTGAATAATTGGCCGTGTTCTGAATTCCTGTGGCCATTACCTACACCAGAATATTTTCTGTGAGCAGGTGTCATTTACAACTCTGTAGTAATTGTGCATATTAAGTTACCATTAACACTGGGTTTAAAGCTGCTGTTGCAGGAAACGGCCGCAAGGCGGCAGCGTGTCTATATTCCCAACTCTGCTTACTAGGGCAACAGAGCCTTCCTGGAAGTCCTGTTTGTAGGTTGTAAATTAGAGTGGAATGCGCCGGGACAAACTCCCCAAAACTTATATCTCCTTATTTGTTGTTGGTATTCTTAGTTTAATTTTCATTTTTATCAGAGCAAATTTGACTGCAATGTTGTGTTTGTTCTAGGTGTACAGAATCTGTTTCATTTATACATATATCTTTTCATGTTTGGATCCTGTTCCATAAAGGCTTAACAGAATGTTGTGTAGACCTCTCTTGGTATTTGGTATGTGTTTGGTGATTCGTATATTTTATAAATATTAGCATAGGTCTGTTAAAACCCATTATCCTGCGTTATACATTCGTCACACCTTTCCGCTTGGTTAAGCACAAGTTTGTGTTCTGAATACGTGACTGTCCTTCTCTGTGGAAATAAGTTCATTAATATCAATTTTCCGGAATCACCTATACGTGATATCATAGGATATGTGTCTCTTGCTTTCTGACTTATTTCAAGTTGTGTGATTATCTCTAGCCTCATCTGTGGTGCTGCAAATGGCATTGTTTGATTTGTTTTCATGGCTAATATTCCATTCCGTACATATGCCACTTGTTCTTTGTCCATTTATCTGTTCATGGACCTTTTTTTGCTTCCATGTCTTGGCTATTTAAATATTGCTGCAGTGCACATTTGCCTGCTTCTGTCTTTCCGATTCTGGTGGTCTTAAGTTATAGGCCCAGAAGGTGCCCTGCCGGATCATATGGTAACTCAATTTTTACCTTTTAAAGCACCTCCATTCTATTTTCATTAGTGCTGTTACCACTTTCCATCCCACCAGCAGCTAGAAGGTACACAGTTCTCTAAAACCCCTTCAGCATTTATAGTTTGTAGACTTTTTGCTGATGGTCATTTGACTGGTGTGCGGTGAAACCTTTTCGGAGGTTGATTTGCATGCGTCTAATAATTCCTTATACTACACTTTAGGCATGTCATTTTCTTTCTTTTTTTCTTGGTTTTTAAAGAGTGAGTACAACTTCCCTCTTCATATTGACTTCTTGAAAAATTTGTCATGTGTTGTATTTTCTTGGCTATTCCCTACCCCAGGACATTTTTTGAGGGCAGGTGATATTTACAGCCCTGCAGTCCTTGTGAATATTAAGTGACATTTGGCGGTGTTGAAAGCTGCTGTTGTGAGAAACAGCCACAAGGCGGCAGCATTATTACGTTCTCAACTCTTGTTACTAGGGCAACAGAGTCTTCCTGGACATCGTGCTCCTCAGTTGTAAATTAGAGTGGAATGTGCTCGGACAATCCCCCAGAAGTTTAGGTCTCCTTACTTATGTTTGTTTTTGAAATTGAATTTATATTTCTTCTCGGAGTAATTTTGATTAGAGTGTTGTAATTGTCTGGCAGTACAGAATCCGGTCAATTATTCATAGATATATCTGTTCATCTTTGGATCCTGTTACCATGTATGTTATTACAGAGTGTGGAGTAGACCTCCCTTGGTATTCGGTAGGTGTTTGGTCATTATATACTTTATATGTCTTGGTGCCTATATAATTCATATAGTTTATATGTTTATAAAAATTTAACATATATTAGTATATGTATGTTAACATGCATTAGTATATGTATGTTAACATACATTAGTATATGTATGTTACCCCCATGATCCTAATTTATCGATCCTCCCACCTTTCATTTTGGTTCACCATTAGTTTGTTTATAAGTCTGTGAGTGTCTTTCTCTGGGGAAATATGTTCATTGGTAGCAATCTTAGGATAACATCTGTAAATGATATCATGGGATATCTGTCATTCCCTTTTGACTTACTTGACGTAATATGATTATTTTAGCCTCCTCTGTAGTCATGAAAATGGCAATGTTCTTTTGTTCCGGGGCTAAGATTCACTTCGGTACATATACCACTTCTTCTTTGCCCATTTGCCTGTTGATGGACATTGTGTTTGCTTGCATGTCTTGGCTATTGTAAATATTGCTGCAGTGCATGTTTGCCTGTCTGTGTCTTTCCGATTCTGGTCTTCTTAGGTGATAGGCCCAATAGGGGATCGGCTGCATCATATGGTAGCTCAATATTTACCTTTTAAATGCAGCTCGATTTTGTTCTCATGATTAGCTGTAACCAGTTTACATCCAACCAACAGCATAGTGGGTATGCATTTCTCCACAGACATGTGAGCATTCATAATTTATAGACGTTTTACTGATGGCATTTTGAATATTGGGTGGCGACATCTTTTTGTAGTTTGGATTTGCATCTAACCAATAAGGCCTGATATTGAGCTTTTATCCATGTTCCTCCTTTTTTTTTTAATAAAAGAGTGAGTAAAACTTACCTCTTCAAATTGTTTTCTGGAAAAATTTTCCGTGTTGTGAACTTTTTGGCCATTACCTACCCAGGACATTTTCTGAGGACACGTGTCATTTACAGCTCTACAATTGCTGTGAATCTTAAGTGACCGTTAGCGCTGAGTTTAAAGCTGCTGTTGTGGGAAACGGCCACCAGGCGGCAGCATTTCTTCATTCCCAAAACTGGTACTAGGGCAGCAGAGACTTCCTGAAAGTCGTGTTCCTAGGTTGTAAATTAGAATGGAGTGTGCCAGGGAAAACCCCAATAAGTTTATGTCTCATTAATTGTTGTTCATGGTTTTAATTTTTTAAATTAGGGTAATGATTAGAATAGTGTTTGTTCTAGGTGTGCACAATCAGGTTCAATTGAATATTATATATATGTATTCATGTGCAGATCCTCTTCCTATGTAAATTACTATTATTTTTTTTAATAGATTTATTTGATTTCATTATTTATTTTTGGCTGAGTTGGATCTTCGTTGCTGCATGTGGGCTTTCTCTACTTTCTGTGAGCGGGGGCTACTCTCCATTGTGGTGCACGGGATTCTCATTGCAGTGGCTTCTCTTGTTGCAGAGCACGGTCTCTAGGTGTGCGGACTTCTAGTAGTTCTGGTGCGTGGGCTCAGTAGTTGTGGCTCGTGGGCTCTAGAGCCGAGGCTCAGTACTTGTGGTGCACGGGCTTAGTTGCTCTGCAGCATGTGGTATCTTCCCAGACCAGGGATCGAACCCGTGTGTTCTGCACTGGCAGGCGGATTCTTAACCCTGGCGCCACCAGGGAAGCCCCCGTGTAAATTATTACAGCGTGTCCTGTAGACCTCCCTTGGTATATGGTTGGTCTTTTTGATATACGTATTTAATATGTATTTGTATACGTATGGTAACCCTACTCTTCATTTATCCATTGCTCCCAGCTTTCCTTTTACATAACCATAGTTTGTTTTCCAAGTCTGTGAGTGTCTTTCTCTGTGGAAATATGTTCATTTGTGTCAGTTGTTAGGTAACGCCTAGAAGTGATATCACAGGATATTTGTCGTCTGCTTTCCGACTTACCTCCTGTTCTGTGATTATATCTAGGCTCACCTATGGTGCTGCAAAGAGCAGTGTTTCATTCTTTTCCATGCCGAATATTCCATTGTGTACATGGACCAGCTCTTCTTTGGGCATTCATCCCTAGATGGACATTTTGGTTTCTTCCAACTCTTGGCTATGCTAAATATTGATGCAGTGCAGGATTGCCAGCCTGTGACTTTTGGATTCCGGTCTTCTCAGGGGATAGGCTCAGCAGTGGACCTACCAGATCATATGACAGTTCAATTTTTACCTTTAAACGCACCTCCATTCTGTTCTCACTACTGGCTGTTACCAGTTGACATCCCACCAGCAGCTAGAGGGTACACAGTTCACTAAAACCCCATCAGCATTTATTGTTTGTAGACTTTCTACTGATGGCGTTTTGAGTGTTGGGAGGTGACACCTTTTTCTACTTTGGATTTGCATGCGTCTAATACTTCCCGTTATTAAGCTTTTAATCCACGTCCGTTTTCTTTCTTTTTTTTTTTTTTTAAAGTAAAACAGAAAAACTTACCTCTTCAAATTGTTTCCTTGAATAATTGGCCGTGTTCTGAATTCCTGTGGCCATTACCTACACCAGAATATTTTCTGTGAGCAGGTGTCATTTACAACTCTGTAGTAATTGTGCATATTAAGTTACCATTAACACTGGGTTTAAAGCTGCTGTTGCAGGAAACGGCCGCAAGGCGGCAGCGTGTCTATATTCCCAACTCTGCTTACTAGGGCAACAGAGCCTTCCTGGAAGTCCTGTTTGTAGGTTGTAAATTAGAGTGGAATGCGCCGGGACAAACTCCCCAAAACTTATATCTCCTTATTTGTTGTTGGTATTCTTAGTTTAATTTTCATTTTTATCAGAGCAAATTTGACTGCAATGTTGTGTTTGTTCTAGGTGTACAGAATCTGTTTCATTTATACATATATCTTTTCATGTTTGGATCCTGTTCCATAAAGGCTTAACAGAATGTTGTGTAGACCTCTCTTGGTATTTGGTATGTGTTTGGTGATTCGTATATTTTATAAATATTAGCATAGGTCTGTTAAAACCCATTATCCTGCGTTATACATTCGTCACACCTTTCCGCTTGGTTAAGCACAAGTTTGTGTTCTGAATACGTGACTGTCCTTCTCTGTGGAAATAAGTTCATTAATATCAATTTTCCGGAATCACCTATACGTGATATCATAGGATATGTGTCTCTTGCTTTCTGACTTATTTCAAGTTGTGTGATTATCTCTAGCCTCATCTGTGGTGCTGCAAATGGCATTGTTTGATTTGTTTTCATGGCTAATATTCCATTCCGTACATATGCCACTTGTTCTTTGTCCATTTATCTGTTCATGGACCTTTTTTTGCTTCCATGTCTTGGCTATTTAAATATTGCTGCAGTGCACATTTGCCTGCTTCTGTCTTTCCGATTCTGGTGGTCTTAAGTTATAGGCCCAGAAGGTGCCCTGCCGGATCATATGGTAACTCAATTTTTACCTTTTAAAGCACCTCCATTCTA
The DNA here is from genome assembly GCF_028021215.1 of Eschrichtius robustus. Classification (NCBI taxonomy): domain Eukaryota; kingdom Metazoa; phylum Chordata; class Mammalia; order Artiodactyla; family Eschrichtiidae; genus Eschrichtius; species Eschrichtius robustus. Next base: position 48,701,083 of record NC_090831.1, on the reverse strand, counting down.
TTTTCATTAGTGCTGTTACCACTTTCCATCCCACCAGCAGCTAGAAGGTACACAGTTCTCTAAAACCCCTTCAGCATTTATAGTTTGTAGACTTTTTGCTGATGGTCATTTGACTGGTGTGCGGTGAAACCTTTTCGGAGGTTGATTTGCATGCGTCTAATAATTCCTTATACTACACTTTAGGCATGTCATTTTCTTTCTTTTTTTCTTGGTTTTTAAAGAGTGAGTACAACTTCCCTCTTCATATTGACTTCTTGAAAAATTTGTCATGTGTTGTATTTTCTTGGCTATTCCCTACCCCAGGACATTTTTTGAGGGCAGGTGATATTTACAGCCCTGCAGTCCTTGTGAATATTAAGTGACATTTGGCGGTGTTGAAAGCTGCTGTTGTGAGAAACAGCCACAAGGCGGCAGCATTATTACGTTCTCAACTCTTGTTACTAGGGCAACAGAGTCTTCCTGGACATCGTGCTCCTCAGTTGTAAATTAGAGTGGAATGTGCTCGGACAATCCCCCAGAAGTTTAGGTCTCCTTACTTATGTTTGTTTTTGAAATTGAATTTATATTTCTTCTCGGAGTAATTTTGATTAGAGTGTTGTAATTGTCTGGCAGTACAGAATCCGGTCAATTATTCATAGATATATCTGTTCATCTTTGGATCCTGTTACCATGTATGTTATTACAGAGTGTGGAGTAGACCTCCCTTGGTATTCGGTAGGTGTTTGGTCATTATATACTTTATATGTCTTGGTGCCTATATAATTCATATAGTTTATATGTTTATAAAAATTTAACATATATTAGTATATGTATGTTAACATGCATTAGTATATGTATGTTAACATACATTAGTATATGTATGTTACCCCCATGATCCTAATTTATCGATCCTCCCACCTTTCATTTTGGTTCACCATTAGTTTGTTTATAAGTCTGTGAGTGTCTTTCTCTGGGGAAATATGTTCATTGGTAGCAATCTTAGGATAACATCTGTAAATGATATCATGGGATATCTGTCATTCCCTTTTGACTTACTTGACGTAATATGATTATTTTAGCCTCCTCTGTAGTCATGAAAATGGCAATGTTCTTTTGTTCCGGGGCTAAGATTCACTTCGGTACATATACCACTTCTTCTTTGCCCATTTGCCTGTTGATGGACATTGTGTTTGCTTGCATGTCTTGGCTATTGTAAATATTGCTGCAGTGCATGTTTGCCTGTCTGTGTCTTTCCGATTCTGGTCTTCTTAGGTGATAGGCCCAATAGGGGATCGGCTGCATCATATGGTAGCTCAATATTTACCTTTTAAATGCAGCTCGATTTTGTTCTCATGATTAGCTGTAACCAGTTTACATCCAACCAACAGCATAGTGGGTATGCATTTCTCCACAGACATGTGAGCATTCATAATTTATAGACGTTTTACTGATGGCATTTTGAATATTGGGTGGCGACATCTTTTTGTAGTTTGGATTTGCATCTAACCAATAAGGCCTGATATTGAGCTTTTATCCATGTTCCTCCTTTTTTTTTTAATAAAAGAGTGAGTAAAACTTACCTCTTCAAATTGTTTTCTGGAAAAATTTTCCGTGTTGTGAACTTTTTGGCCATTACCTACCCAGGACATTTTCTGAGGACACGTGTCATTTACAGCTCTACAATTGCTGTGAATCTTAAGTGACCGTTAGCGCTGAGTTTAAAGCTGCTGTTGTGGGAAACGGCCACCAGGCGGCAGCATTTCTTCATTCCCAAAACTGGTACTAGGGCAGCAGAGACTTCCTGAAAGTCGTGTTCCTAGGTTGTAAATTAGAATGGAGTGTGCCAGGGAAAACCCCAATAAGTTTATGTCTCATTAATTGTTGTTCATGGTTTTAATTTTTTAAATTAGGGTAATGATTAGAATAGTGTTTGTTCTAGGTGTGCACAATCAGGTTCAATTGAATATTATATATATGTATTCATGTGCAGATCCTCTTCCTATGTAAATTACTATTATTTTTTTTAATAGATTTATTTGATTTCATTATTTATTTTTGGCTGAGTTGGATCTTCGTTGCTGCATGTGGGCTTTCTCTACTTTCTGTGAGCGGGGGCTACTCTCCATTGTGGTGCACGGGATTCTCATTGCAGTGGCTTCTCTTGTTGCAGAGCACGGTCTCTAGGTGTGCGGACTTCTAGTAGTTCTGGTGCGTGGGCTCAGTAGTTGTGGCTCGTGGGCTCTAGAGCCGAGGCTCAGTACTTGTGGTGCACGGGCTTAGTTGCTCTGCAGCATGTGGTATCTTCCCAGACCAGGGATCGAACCCGTGTGTTCTGCACTGGCAGGCGGATTCTTAACCCTGGCGCCACCAGGGAAGCCCCCGTGTAAATTATTACAGCGTGTCCTGTAGACCTCCCTTGGTATATGGTTGGTCTTTTTGATATACGTATTTAATATGTATTTGTATACGTATGGTAACCCTACTCTTCATTTATCCATTGCTCCCAGCTTTCCTTTTACATAACCATAGTTTGTTTTCCAAGTCTGTGAGTGTCTTTCTCTGTGGAAATATGTTCATTTGTGTCAGTTGTTAGGTAACGCCTAGAAGTGATATCACAGGATATTTGTCGTCTGCTTTCCGACTTACCTCCTGTTCTGTGATTATATCTAGGCTCACCTATGGTGCTGCAAAGAGCAGTGTTTCATTCTTTTCCATGCCGAATATTCCATTGTGTACATGGACCAGCTCTTCTTTGGGCATTCATCCCTAGATGGACATTTTGGTTTCTTCCAACTCTTGGCTATGCTAAATATTGATGCAGTGCAGGATTGCCAGCCTGTGTCTTTTGGATTCCGGTCTTCTCAGGGGATAGGCTCAGCAGTGGACCTACCAGATCATATGACAGTTCAATTTTTACCTTTAAACGCACCTCCATTCTGTTCTCACTACTGGCTGTTACCAGTTGACATCCCATCAGCAGCTAGAGGGTACACAGTTCTCGAAAACCCCATCAGCATTTATTGTTTGTAGACTTTCTACTGATGGCGTTTTGAGTGTTGGGAGGTGATACCTTTTTGTACTTTGGATTTGCATGCGTCTAATACTTCCCGGTATTAAGCTTTTAATCCACGTCCGTTTTCTTTCTTTTTTTTCTTTTTAAAGTAAAACAGAAAAACTTACCTCTTCAAATTGTTTCCTTGAATAATTGGCCGTGTTCTGAATTCCTGTGGCCATTACCTACACCAGAATATTTTCTGTGAGCAGGTGTCATTTACAACTCTGTAGTAATTGTGCATATTAAGTTACCATTAACACTGGGTTTAAAGCTGCTGTTGCAGGAAACGGCCGCAAGGCGGCAGCGTGTCTATATTCCCAACTCTGCTTACTAGGGCAACAGAGCCTTCCTGGAAGTCCTGTTTGTAGGTTGTAAATTAGAGTGGAATGCGCCGGGACAAACTCCCCAAAACTTATATCTACTTATTTGTTGTTGGTATTCTTGGTTTAATTTTCATTTTTATCAGAGCAAATTTGATTGCAATGTTGTGTTTGTTCTAGGTGTACAGAATCTGTTTCATTTATACATATATCTTTTCAGGTTTGGATCCTGTTCCATAAAGGCTTTACAGAATGTTGTGTAGACCTCTCTTGGTATTTGGTATGTGTTTGGTGATTCCTATGTTTTATAAATATTAGCATATGTCTGTTAAAACCCATTATCCTGCGTTATACATTCGTCACACCTTTCCGCTTGGTTAAGCACAAGTTTGTGTTCTGAATACGTGACTGTCCTTCTCTGTGGAAATAAGTTCATTAATATCAATTTTCCGGAATCACCTATACGTGATATCATAGGATATGTGTCTCTTGCTTTCTGACTTATTTCAAGTTGTGTGATTATCTCTAGCCTCATCTGTGGTGCTGCAAATGGCATTGTTTGATTTGTTTTCATGGCTAATATTCCATTCCGTACATATGCCACTTGTTCTTTGTCCATTTATCTGTTCATGGACCTTTTTTTGCTTCCATGTCTTGGCTATTTAAATATTGCTGCAGTGCACATTTGCCTGCTTCTGTCTTTCCGATTCTGGTGGTCTTCAGTTATAGGCCCAGAAGGTGCCCTGCCGGATCATATGGTAACTCAATTTTTACCTTTTAAAGCACCTCCATTCTATTTTCATTAGTGCTGTTACCACTTTCCATCCCACCAGCAGCTAGAAGGTACACAGTCCTCTAAAACCCCTTCAGCATTTATAGTTTGTAGACTTTTTGCTGATGGTCATTTGACTGGTGTGCGGTGAAACCTTTTCGGAGGTTGATTTGCATGCGTCTAATAATTCCTTATACTACACTTTAGGCATGTCATTTTCTTTCTTTTTTTCTTGGTTTTTAAAGAGTGAGTACAACTTCCCTCTTCATATTGACTTCTTGAAAAATTTGTCATGTGTTGTATTTTCTTGGCTATTCCCTACCCCAGGACATTTTTTGAGGGCAGGTGATATTTACAGCCCTGCAGTCCTTGTGAATATTAAGTGACATTTGGCGGTGTTGAAAGCTGCTGTTGTGAGAAACAGCCACAAGGCGGCAGCATTATTACGTTCTCAACTCTTGTTACTAGGGCAACAGAGTCTTCCTGGACATCGTGCTCCTCAGTTGTAAATTAGAGTGGAATGTGCTCGGACAATCCCCCAGAAGTTTAGGTCTCCTTACTTATGTTTGTTTTTGAAATTGAATTTATATTTCTTCTCGGAGTAATTTTGATTAGAGTGTTGTGATTGTCTGGCAGTACAGAATCCGGTCAATTATTCATAGATATATCTGTTCATCTTTGGATCCTGTTACCATGTATGTTATTACAGAGTGTGGAGTAGACCTCCCTTGGTATTTGGTAGGTGTTTGGTCATTATATACTTTATATGTCTTGGTGCCTATATAATTCATATAGTTTATATGTTTATAAAAATTTAACATATATTAGTATATGTATGTTAACATGCATTAGTATATGTATGTTAACATACATTAGTATATGTATGTTACCCCCATGATCCTAATTTATCGATCCTCCCACCTTTCATTTTGGTTCACCATTAGTTTGTTTATAAGTCTGTGAGTGTCTTTCTCTGGGGAAATATGTTCATTGGTAGCAATCTTAGGATAACATCTGTAAATGATATCATGGGATATCTGTCATTCCCTTTTGACTTACTTGACGTAATATGATTATTTTAGCCTCCTCTGTAGTCATGAAAATGGCAATGTTCTTTTGTTCCGGGGCTAAGATTCACTTCGGTACATATACCACTTCTTCTTTGCCCATTTGCCTGTTGATGGACATTGTGTTTGCTTGCATGTCTTGGCTATTGTAAATATTGCTGCAGTGCATGTTTGCCTGTCTGTGTCTTTCCGATTCTGGTCTTCTTAGGTGATAGGCCCAATAGGGGATCGGCTGCATCATATGGTAGCTCAATATTTACCTTTTAAATGCAGCTCGATTTTGTTCTCATGATTAGCTGTTACCAGTTTACATCCAACCAACAGCATAGTGGGTATGCATTTCTCCACAGTCACGTGAGCATTCATAGTTTATAGACGTTTTTCTGATGGCATTTTGAATATTGGGTGGCGACATCTTTTTGTAGTTTGGATTTGCATCCAACCAATAATGCCTGATATTGAGCTTTTATCCATGTTCCTCCTTTTTTTTTTTTAAATAAAAGAGTGAGTAAAACTTACCTCTTCAAATTGTTTTCTGGAAAAATTTTCCGTGTTGTGAACTTTTTGGCCATTACCTACCCAGGACATTTTCTGAGGACACGTGTCATTTACAGCTCTACAATTGCTGTGAATCTTAAGTGACCGTTAGCCCTGAGTTTAAAGCTGCTGTTGTGGGAAACGGCCACCAGGCGGCAGCATTTCTTCATTCCCAAAACTGGTACTAGGGCAGCAGGGCCTTCCTGAAAGTCGTGTTCCTAGTTTGTAAATTAGAATGGAGTGTGCCAGGGAAAACCCCAATAAGTTTATTTCTCATTAATTGTTGTTCATGGTTTTAATTTTTTAAGTTAGGGTCATGATTAGAATAGTGTTTGTTCTAGGTGTGCACAATCAGGTTTAATTGAATATTATATATATGTATTCATGTGCAGATCGTCTTTCTATGTAAATTACTATTATTTTTTTTAATAGATTTATTTTATTTCATTATTTATTATTGGCTGAGTTGGATCTTCGTTGCTGCATGTGGGCTTTCTCTACTTTCTGTGAGCGGGGGCTACTCTCCATTGTGGTGCACGGGATTCTCATTGCAGTGGCTTCTCTTGTTGCAGAGCACGGTCTCTAGATGTGCGGACTTCTAGTAGTTCTGGTGCGTGGGCTCAGTAGTTGTGGCTCGTGGGCTCTAGAGCCGAGGCTCAGTACTTGTGGTGCACGGGCTTAGTTGCTCTGCAGCATGTGGTATCTTCCCAGACCAGGGATCGAACCCGTGTGTTCTGCACTGGCAGGCGGATTCTTAACCCTGGCGCCACCAGGGAAGCCCCCGTGTAAATTATTACAGCGTGTCCTGTAGACCTCCCTTGGTATATGGTTGGTCTTTTTGATATATGTATTTAATATGTATTTGTATACGTATGGTAACCCTACTCTTCATTTATCCATTGCTCCCAGCTTTCCTTTTACATAACCATAGTTTGTTTTCCAAGTCTGTGAGTGTCTTTCTCTGTGGAAATATGTTCATTTGTGTCAGTTGTTAGGTAACGCCTAGAAGTGATATCACAGGATATTTGTCGTCTGCTTTCCGACTTACCTCCTGTTCTGTGATTATATCTAGGCTCACCTATGGTGCTGCAAAGAGCAGTGTTTCATTCTTTTCCATGCCGAATATTCCATTGTGTACATGGACCAGCTCTTCTTTGGGCATTCATCCGTAGATGGACATTTTGGTTTCTTCCAACTCTTGGCTATGCTAAATATTGATGCAGTGCAGGATTGCCAGCCTGTGTCTTTTGGATTCCGGTCTTCTCAGGGGATAGGCTCAGCAGTGGACCTACCAGATCATATGACAGTTCAATTTTTACCTTTAAACGCACCTCCATTCTGTTCTCACTACTGGCTGTTACCAGTTGACATCCCACCAGCAGCTAGAGGGTACACAGTTCTCTAAAACCCCATCAGCATTTATTGTTTGTAGACTTTCTACTGATGGCGTTTTGAGTGTTGGGAGGTGATACCTTTTTGTACTTTGGATTTGCATGCGTCTAATACTTCCCGTTATTAAGCTTTTAATCCACGTCCGTTTTCTTTCTTTTTTTTTTTTAAAGTAAAACAGAAAAACTTACCTCTTCAAATTGTTTCCTTGAATAATTGGCCGTGTTCTGAATTCCTGTGGCCATTACCTACACCAGAATATTTTCTGTGAGCAGGTGTCATTTACAACTCTGTAGTAATTGTGCATATTAAGTTACCATTAACACTGGGTTTAAAGCTGCTGTTGCAGGAAACGACCACAAGGCGGCAGCATGTCTATATTCCCAACTCTGCTTACTAGGGCAACAGAGCCTTCCTGGAAGTCCTGTTTGTAGGTTGTAAATTAGAGTGTAATGCGCCAGGACAAACTCCCCAAAACTTATGTCTCCTTATTTGTTGTTGGTATTCTTAGTTTAATTTTCATTTTTATCAGAGCAAATTTGACTGCAATGTTGTGTTTGTTCTAGGTGTACAGAATCTGTTTCATTTATACATATATCTTTTCATGTTTGGATCCTGTTCCATAAAGGCTTTACAGAATGTTGTGTAGACCTCTCTTGGTATTTGGTATGTGTTTGGTGATTCGTATATTTTATAAATATTAGCATAGGTCTGTTAAAACCCATTATCCTGCGTTATACATTCGTCACACCTTTCCGCTTGGTTAAGCACAAGTTTGTGTTCTGAATACGTGACTGTCCTTCTCTGTGGAAATAAGTTCATTAATATCAATTTTCCGGAATCACCTATACGTGATATCATAGGATATGTGTCTCTTGCTTTCTGACTTATTTCAAGTTGTGTGATTATCTCTAGCCTCATCTGTGGTGCTGCAAATGGCATTGTTTGATTTGTTTTCATGGCTAATATTCCATTCCGTACATATGCCACTTGTTCTTTGTCCATTTATCTGTTCATGGACCTTTTTTTGCTTCCATGTCTTGGCTATTTAAATATTGCTGCAGTGCACATTTGCCTGCTTCTGTCTTTCCGATTCTGGTGGTCTTAAGTTATAGGCCCAGAAGGTGCCCTGCCGGATCATATGGTAACTCAATTTTTACCTTTTAAAGCACCTCCATTCTATTTTCATTAGTGCTGTTACCACTTTCCATCCCACCAGCAGCTAGAAGGTACACAGTTCTCTAAAACCCCTTCAGCATTTATAGTTTGTAGACTTTTTGCTGATGGTCATTTGACTGGTGTGCGGTGAAACCTTTTCGGAGGTTGATTTGCATGCGTCTAATAATTCCTTATACTACACTTTAGGCATGTCATTTTCTTTCTTTTTTTCTTGGTTTTTAAAGAGTGAGTACAACTTCCCTCTTCATATTGACTTCTTGAAAAATTTGTCATGTGTTGTATTTTCTTGGCTATTCCCTACCCCAGGACATTTTTTGAGGGCAGGTGATATTTACAGCCCTGCAGTCCTTGTGAATATTAAGTGACATTTGGCGGTGTTGAAAGCTGCTGTTGTGAGAAACAGCCACAAGGCGGCAGCATTATTACGTTCTCAACTCTTGTTACTAGGGCAACAGAGTCTTCCTGGACATCGTGCTCCTCAGTTGTAAATTAGAGTGGAATGTGCTCGGACAATCCCCCAGAAGTTTAGGTCTCCTTACTTATGTTTGTTTTTGAAATTGAATTTATATTTCTTCTCGGAGTAATTTTGATTAGAGTGTTGTAATTGTCTGGCAGTACAGAATCCGGTCAATTATTCATAGATATATCTGTTCATCTTTGGATCCTGTTACCATGTATGTTATTACAGAGTGTGGAGTAGACCTCCCTTGGTATTCGGTAGGTGTTTGGTCATTATATACTTTATATGTCTTGGTGCCTATATAATTCATATAGTTTATATGTTTATAAAAATTTAACATATATTAGTATATGTATGTTAACATGCATTAGTATATGTATGTTAACATACATTAGTATATGTATGTTACCCCCATGATCCTAATTTATCGATCCTCCCACCTTTCATTTTGGTTCACCATTAGTTTGTTTATAAGTCTGTGAGTGTCTTTCTCTGGGGAAATATGTTCATTGGTAGCAATCTTAGGATAACATCTGTAAATGATATCATGGGATATCTGTCATTCCCTTTTGACTTACTTGACGTAATATGATTATTTTAGCCTCCTCTGTAGTCATGAAAATGGCAATGTTCTTTTCTTCCGGGGCTAAGATTCACTTCGGTACATATACCACTTCTTCTTTGCCCATTTGCCTGTTGATGGACATTGTGTTTGCTTGCATTTCTTGGCTATTGTAAATATTGCTGCAGTGCATGTTTGCCTGTCTGTGTCTTTCCGATTCTGGTCTTCTTAGGTGATAGGCCCAATAGGGGATCGGCTGCATCATATGGTAGCTCAATATTTACCTTTTAAATGCAGCTCGATTTTGTTCTCATGATTAGCTGTAACCAGTTTACATCCAACCAACAGCATAGTGGGTATGCATTTCTCCACAGACACGTGAGCATTCATAGTTTATAGACGTTTTACTGATGGCATTTTGAATATTGGGTGGCGACATGTTTTTGTAGTTTGGATTTGCATCTAACCAATAAGGCCTGATATTGAGCTTTTATCCATATTCCTCATTTTTTTTTTAAATAAAAGAGTGAGTAAAACTTACCTCTTCAAATTGTTTTCTGGAAAAATTTTCCGTGTTGTGAACTTTTTGGCCATTACCTACCCAGGACATTTTCTGAGGACACGTGTCATTTACAGCTCTACAATTGCTGTGAATCTTAAGTGACCGTTAGCGCTGAGTTTAAAGCTGCTGTTGTGGGAAACGGCCACCAGGCGGCAGCATTTCTTCATTCCCAAAACTGGTACTAGGGCAGCAGAGACTTCCTGAAAGTCGTGTTCCTAGGTTGTAAATTAGAATGGAGTGTGCCAGGGAAAACCCCAATAAGTTTATGTCTCATTAATTGTTGTTCATGGTTTTAATTTTTTAAATTAGGGTAATTATTAGAATGGTGTTTGTTCTAGGTGTGCACAATCAGGTTCAATTGAATATTATATATATGTATTCATGTGCAGATCCTCTTCCCATGTAAATTACTATTTTTATTTAATAGATTTATTTGATTTCATTATTTATTTTTGGCTGAGTTGGATCTTCGTTGCTGCATGTGGGCTGTCTCTACTTTCTGTGAGCGGGGGCTACTCTCCATTGTGGTGCACGGGATTCTCATTGCAGTGGCTTCTCTTGTTGCAGAGCACGGTCTCTAGGTGTGCGGACTTCTAGTAGTTCTGGTGCGTGGGCTCAGTAGTTGTGGCTCGTGGGCTCTAGAGCCGAGGCTCAGTACTTGTGGTGCACGGGCTTAGTTGCTCTGCAGCATGTGGTATCTTCCCAGACCAGGGATCGAACCCGTGTGTTCTGCACTGGCAGGCGGATTCTTAACCCTGGCGCCACCAGGGAAGCCCCCGTGTAAATTATTACAGCGTGTCCTGTAGACCTCCCTTGGTATATGGTTGGTCTTTTTGATATATGTATTTAATATGTATTTGTATACGTATGGTAACCCTACTCTTCATTTATCCATTGCTCCCAGCTTTCCTTTTACATAACCATAGTTTGTTTTCCAAGTCTGTGAGTGTCTTTCTCTGTGGAAATATGTTCATTTGTGTCAGTTGTTAGGTAACGCCTAGAAGTGATATCACAGGATATTTGTCGTCTGCTTTCCGACTTACCTCCTGTTCTGTGATTATATCTAGGCTCACCTATGGTGCTGCAAAGAGCAGTGTTTCATTCTTTTCCATGCCGAATATTCCATTGTGTACATGGACCAGCTCTTCTTTGGGCATTCATCCGTAGATGGACATTTTGGTTTCTTCCAACTCTTGCCTATGCTAAATATTGATGCAGTGCAGGATTGCCAGCCTGTGTCTTTTGGATTCCGGTCTTCTCAGGGGATAGGCTCAGCAGTGGACCTACCAGATCATATGACAGTTCAATTTTTACCTTTAAACGCACCTCCATTCTGTTCTCACTACTGGCTGTTACCAGTTGACATCCCACCAGCAGCTAGAGGGTACACAGTTCTCGAAAACCCCATCAGCATTTATTGTTTGTAGACTTTCTACTGATGGCGTTTTGAGTGTTGGGAGGTGATACCTTTTTGTACTTTGGATTTGCATGCGTCTAATACTTCCCGTTATTAAGCTTTTAATCCACGTCCGTTTTCTTTCTTTTTTTTTTTTTAAAGTAAAACAGAAAAACTTACCTCTTCAAATTGTTTCCTTGAATAATTGACCGTGTTCTGAATTCCTGTGGCCATTACCTACACCAGAATATTTTCTGTGAGCAGGTGTCATTTACAACTCTGTAGTAATTGTGCATATTAAGTTACCATTAACACTGGGTTTAAAGCTGCTGTTGCAGGAAACGACCACAAGGCGGCAGCATGTCTATATTCCCAACTCTGCTTACTAGGGCAACAGAGCCTTCCTGGAAGTCCTGTTTGTAGGTTGTAAATTAGAGTGGAATGCGCCGGGACAAACTCCCCAAAACTTATGTCTCCTTATTTGTTGTTGGTATTCTTAGTTTAATTTTTATTTTTATCAGAGCAAATTTGACTGCAATGTTGTGTTTGTTCTAGGTGTACAGAATCTGTTTCATTTATACATATATCTTTTCATGTTTGGATCCTGTTCCATAAAGGCTTTACAGAATGTTGTGTAGACCTCTCTTGGTATTTGGTATGTGTTTGGTGATTCGTATATTTTATAAATATTAGCATAGGTCTGTTAAAACCCATTATCCTGCGTTATACATTCGTCACACCTTTCCGCTTGGTTAAGCACAAGTTTGTGTTCTGAATACGTGACTGTCCTTCTCTGTGGAAATAAGTTCATTAATATCAATTTTCCGGAATCACCTATACGTGATATCATAGGATATGTGTCTCTTGCTTTCTGACTTATTTCAAGTTGTGTGATTATCTCTAGCCTCATCTGTGGTGCTGCAAATGGCATTGTTTGATTTGTTTTCATGGCTAATATTCCATTCCGTACATATGCCACTTGTTCTTTGTCCATTTATCTGTTCATGGACCTTTTTTTGCTTCCATGTCTTGGCTATTTAAATATTGCTGCAGTGCACATTTGCCTGCTTCTGTCTTTCCGATTCTGGTGGTCTTAAGTTATAGGCCCAGAAGGTGCCCTGCCGGATCATATGGTAACTCAATTTTTACCTTTTAAAGCACCTCCATTCTATTTTCATTAGTGCTGTTACCACTTTCCATCCCACCAGCAGCTAGAAGGTACACAGTTCTCTAAAACCCCTTCAGCATTTATAGTTTGTAGACTTTTTGCTGATGGTCATTTGACTGGTGTGCGGTGAAACCTTTTCGGAGGTTGATTTGCATGCGTCTAATAATTCCTTATACTACACTTTAGGCATGTCATTTTCTTTCTTTTTTTCTTGGTTTTTAAAGAGTGAGTACAACTTCCCTCTTCATATTGACTTCTTGAAAAATTTGTCATGTGTTGTATTTTCTTGGCTATTCCCTACCCCAGGACATTTTTTGAGGGCAGGTGATATTTACAGCCCTGCAGTCCTTGTGAATATTAAGTGACATTTGGCGGTGTTGAAAGCTGCTGTTGTGAGAAACAGCCACAAGGCGGCAGCATTATTACGTTCTCAACTCTTGTTACTAGGGCAACAGAGTCTTCCTGGACATCGTGCTCCTCAGTTGTAAATTAGAGTGGAATGTGCTCGGACAATCCCCCAGAAGTTTAGGTCTCCTTACTTATGTTTGTTTTTGAAATTGAATTTATATTTCTTCTCGGAGTAATTTTGATTAGAGTGTTGTAATTGTCTGGCAGTACAGAATCCGGTCAATTATTCATAGATATATCTGTTCATCTTTGGATCCTGTTACCATGTATGTTATTACAGAGTGTGGAGTAGACCTCCCTTGGTATTCGGTAGGTGTTTGGTCATTATATACTTTATATGTCTTGGTGCCTATATAATTCATATAGTTTATATGTTTATAAAAATTTAACATATATTAGTATATGTATGTTAACATGCATTAGTATATGTATGTTAACATACATTAGTATATGTATGTTACCCCCATGATCCTAATTTATCGATCCTCCCACCTTTCATTTTGGTTCACCATTAGTTTGTTTATAAGTCTGTGAGTGTCTTTCTCTGGGGAAATATGTTCATTGGTAGCAATCTTAGGATAACATCTGTAAATGATATCATGGGATATCTGTCATTCCCTTTTGACTTACTTGACGTAATATGATTATTTTAGCCTCCTCTGTAGTCATGAAAATGGCAATGTTCTTTTCTTCCGGGGCTAAGATTCACTTCGGTACATATACCACTTCTTCTTTGCCCATTTGCCTGTTGATGGACATTGTGTTTGCTTGCATTTCTTGGCTATTGTAAATATTGCTGCAGTGCATGTTTGCCTGTCTGTGTCTTTCCGATTCTGGTCTTCTTAGGTGATAGGCCCAATAGGGGATCGGCTGCATCATATGGTAGCTCAATATTTACCTTTTAAATGCAGCTCGATTTTGTTCTCATGATTAGCTGTAACCAGTTTACATCCAACCAACAGCATAGTGGGTATGCATTTCTCCACAGACACGTGAGCATTCATAGTTTATAGACGTTTTACTGATGGCATTTTGAATATTGGGTGGCGACATGTTTTTGTAGTTTGGATTTGCATCTAACCAATAAGGCCTGATATTGAGCTTTTATCCATATTCCTCCTTTGTTTTTTAAATAAAAGAGTGAGTAAAACTTACCTCTTCAAATTGTTTTCTGGAAAAATTTTCCGTGTTGTGAACTTTTTGGCCATTACCTACCCAGGACATTTTCTGAGGACACGTGTCATTTACAGCTCTACAATTGCTGTGAATCTTAAGTGACCGTTAGCGCTGAGTTTAAAGCTGCTGTTGTGGGAAACGGCCACCAGGCGGCAGCATTTCTTCATTCCCAAAACTGGTACTAGGGCAGCAGAGACTTCCTGAAAGTCGTGTTCCTAGGTTGTAAATTAGAATGGAGTGTGCCAGGGAAAACCCCAATAAGTTTATGTCTCATTAATTGTTGTTCATGGTTTTAATTTTTTAAATTAGGGTAATGATTAGAAGAGTGTTTGTTCTAGGTGTGCACAATCAGGTTCAATTGAATATTATATATATGTATTCATGTGCAGATCCTCTTCCTATGTAAATTACTATTATTTTTTTTAATAGATTTATTTGATTTCATTATTTATTTTTGGCTGAGTTGGATCTTCGTTGCTGCATGTGAGCTTTCTCTACTTTCTGTGAGCGGGGGCTACTCTCCATTGTGGTGCACGGGATTCTCATTGCAGTGGCTTCTCTTGTTGCAGAGCACGGTCACTAGGTGTGCGGACTTCTAGTAGTTCTGGTGCGTGGGCTCAGTAGTTGTGGCTCGTGGGCTCTAGAGCCGAGGCTCAGTACTTGTGGTGCACGGGCTTAGTTGCTCTGCAGCATGTGGTATCTTCCCAGACCAGGGATCGAACCCGTGTGTTCTGCACTGGCAGGCGGATTCTTAACTCTGGCGCCACCAGGGAAGCCCCCGTGTAAATTATTACAGCGTGTCCTGTAGACCTCCCTTGGTATATGGTTGGTCTTTTTGATATATGTATTTAATATGTATTTGTATACGTATGGTAACCCTACTCTTCATTTATCCATTGCTCCCAGCTTTCCTTTTACATAACCATAGTTTGTTTTCCAAGTCTGTGAGTGTCTTTCTCTGTGGAAATATGTTCATTTGTGTCAGTTGTTAGGTAACGCCTAGAAGTGATATCACAGGATATTTGTCGTCTGCTTTCCGACTTACCTCCTGTTCTGTGATTATATCTAGGCTCACCTATGGTGCTGCAAAGAGCAGTGTTTCATTCTTTTCCATGCCGAATATTCCTTTGTGTACATGGACCAGCTCTTCTTTGGGCATTCATCCGTAGATGGACATTTTGGTTTCTTCCAACTCTTGGCTATGCTAAATATTGATGCAGTGCAGGATTGCCAGCCTGTGACTTTTGGATTCCGGTCTTCTCAGGGGATAGGCTCAGCAGTGGACCTACCAGATCATATGACAGTTCAATTTTTACCTTTAAACGCACCTCCATTCTGTTCTCACTACTGGCTGTTACCAGTTGACATCCCACCAGCAGCTAGAGGGTACACAGTTCACTAAAACCCCATCAGCATTTATTGTTTGTAGACTTTCTACTGATGGCGTTTTGAGTGTTGGGAGGTGACACCTTTTTCTACTTTGGATTTGCATGCGTCTAATACTTCCCGTTATTAAGCTTTTAATCCACGTCCGTTTTCTTTCTTTTTTTTTTTTTTAAAGTAAAACAGAAAAACTTACCTCTTCAAATTGTTTCCTTGAATAATTGGCCGTGTTCTGAATTCCTGTGGCCATTACCTACACCAGAATATTTTCTGTGAGCAGGTGTCATTTACAACTCTGTAGTAATTGTGCATATTAAGTTACCATTAACACTGGGTTTAAAGCTGCTGTTGCAGGAAACGGCCGCAAGGCGGCAGCGTGTCTATATTCCCAACTCTGCTTACTAGGGCAACAGAGCCTTCCTGGAAGTCCTGTTTGTAGGTTGTAAATTAGAGTGGAATGCGCCGGGACAAACTCCCCAAAACTTATATCTCCTTATTTGTTGTTGGTATTCTTAGTTTAATTTTCATTTTTATCAGAGCAAATTTGACTGCAATGTTGTGTTTGTTCTAGGTGTACAGAATCTGTTTCATTTATACATATATCTTTTCATGTTTGGATCCTGTTCCATAAAGGCTTAACAGAATGTTGTGTAGACCTCTCTTGGTATTTGGTATGTGTTTGGTGATTCGTATATTTTATAAATATTAGCATAGGTCTGTTAAAACCCATTATCCTGCGTTATACATTCGTCACACCTTTCCGCTTGGTTAAGCACAAGTTTGTGTTCTGAATACGTGACTGTCCTTCTCTGTGGAAATAAGTTCATTAATATCAATTTTCCGGAATCACCTATACGTGATATCATAGGATATGTGTCTCTTGCTTTCTGACTTATTTCAAGTTGTGTGATTATCTCTAGCCTCATCTGTGGTGCTGCAAATGGCATTGTTTGATTTGTTTTCATGGCTAATATTCCATTCCGTACATATGCCACTTGTTCTTTGTCCATTTATCTGTTCATGGACCTTTTTTTGCTTCCATGTCTTGGCTATTTAAATATTGCTGCAGTGCACATTTGCCTGCTTCTGTCTTTCCGATTCTGGTGGTCTTAAGTTATAGGCCCAGAAGGTGCCCTGCCGGATCATATGGTAACTCAATTTTTACCTTTTAAAGCACCTCCATTCTATTTTCATTAGTGCTGTTACCACTTTCCATCCCACCAGCAGCTAGAAGGTACACAGTTCTCTAAAACCCCTTCAGCATTTATAGTTTGTAGACTTTTTGCTGATGGTCATTTGACTGGTGTGCGGTGAAACCTTTTCGGAGGTTGATTTGCATGCGTCTAATAATTCCTTATACTACACTTTAGGCATGTCATTTTCTTTCTTTTTTTCTTGGTTTTTAAAGAGTGAGTACAACTTCCCTCTTCATATTGACTTCTTGAAAAATTTGTCATGTGTTGTATTTTCTTGGCTATTCCCTACCCCAGGACATTTTTTGAGGGCAGGTGATATTTACAGCCCTGCAGTCCTTGTGAATATTAAGTGACATTTGGCGGTGTTGAAAGCTGCTGTTGTGAGAAACAGCCACAAGGCGGCAGCATTATTACGTTCTCAACTCTTGTTACTAGGGCAACAGAGTCTTCCTGGACATCGTGCTCCTCAGTTGTAAATTAGAGTGGAATGTGCTCGGACAATCCCCCAGAAGTTTAGGTCTCCTTACTTATGTTTGTTTTTGAAATTGAATTTATATTTCTTCTCGGAGTAATTTTGATTAGAGTGTTGTAATTGTCTGGCAGTACAGAATCCGGTCAATTATTCATAGATATATCTGTTCATCTTTGGATCCTGTTACCATGTATGTTATTACAGAGTGTGGAGTAGACCTCCCTTGGTATTCGGTAGGTGTTTGGTCATTATATACTTTATATGTCTTGGTGCCTATATAATTCATATAGTTTATATGTTTATAAAAATTTAACATATATTAGTATATGTATGTTAACATACATTAGTATATGTATGTTAACATACATTAGTATATGTATGTTACCCCCATGATCCTAATTTATCGATCCTCCCACCTTTCATTTTGGTTCACCATTAGTTTGTTTATAAGTCTGTGAGTGTCTTTCTCTGGGGAAATATGTTCATTGGTAGCAATCTTAGGATAACATCTGTAAATGATATCATGGGATATCTGTCATTCCCTTTTGACTTACTTGACGTAATATGATTATTTTAGCCTCCTCTGTAGTCATGAAAATGGCAATGTTCTTTTGTTCCGGGGCTAAGATTCACTTCGGTACATATACCACTTCTTCTTTGCCCATTTGCCTGTTGATGGACATTGTGTTTGCTTGCATGTCTTGGCTATTGTAAATATTGCTGCAGTGCATGTTTGCCTGTCTGTGTCTTTCCGATTCTGGTCTTCTTAGGTGATAGGCCCAATAGGGGATCGGCTGCATCATATGGTAGCTCAATATTTACCTTTTAAATGCAGCTCGATTTTGTTCTCATGATTAGCTGTAACCAGTTTACATCCAACCAACAGCATAGTGGGTATGCATTTCTCCACAGACATGTGAGCATTCATAATTTATAGACGTTTTACTGATGGCATTTTGAATATTGGGTGGCGACATCTTTTTGTAGTTTGGATTTGCATCTAACCAATAAGGCCTGATATTGAGCTTTTATCCATGTTCCTCCTTTTTTTTTTAATAAAAGAGTGAGTAAAACTTACCTCTTCAAATTGTTTTCTGGAAAAATTTTCCGTGTTGTGAACTTTTTGGCCATTACCTACCCAGGACATTTTCTGAGGACACGTGTCATTTACAGCTCTACAATTGCTGTGAATCTTAAGTGACCGTTAGCGCTGAGTTTAAAGCTGCTGTTGTGGGAAACGGCCACCAGGCGGCAGCATTTCTTCATTCCCAAAACTGGTACTAGGGCAGCAGAGACTTCCTGAAAGTCGTGTTCCTAGGTTGTAAATTAGAATGGAGTGTGCCAGGGAAAACCCCAATAAGTTTATGTCTCATTAATTGTTGTTCATGGTTTTAATTTTTTAAATTAGGGTAATGATTAGAATAGTGTTTGTTCTAGGTGTGCACAATCAGGTTCAATTGAATATTATATATATGTATTCATGTGCAGATCCTCTTCCTATGTAAATTACTATTATTTTTTTTAATAGATTTATTTGATTTCATTATTTATTTTTGGCTGAGTTGGATCTTCGTTGCTGCATGTGGGCTTTCTCTACTTTCTGTGAGCGGGGGCTACTCTCCATTGTGGTGCACGGGATTCTCATTGCAGTGGCTTCTCTTGTTGCAGAGCACGGTCTCTAGGTGTGCGGACTTCTAGTAGTTCTGGTGCGTGGGCTCAGTAGTTGTGGCTCGTGGGCTCTAGAGCCGAGGCTCAGTACTTGTGGTGCACGGGCTTAGTTGCTCTGCAGCATGTGGTATCTTCCCAGACCAGGGATCGAACCCGTGTGTTCTGCACTGGCAGGCGGATTCTTAACCCTGGCGCCACCAGGGAAGCCCCCGTGTAAATTATTACAGCGTGTCCTGTAGACCTCCCTTGGTATATGGTTGGTCTTTTTGATATACGTATTTAATATGTATTTGTATACGTATGGTAACCCTACTCTTCATTTATCCATTGCTCCCAGCTTTCCTTTTACATAACCATAGTTTGTTTTCCAAGTCTGTGAGTGTCTTTCTCTGTGGAAATATGTTCATTTGTGTCAGTTGTTAGGTAACGCCTAGAAGTGATATCACAGGATATTTGTCGTCTGCTTTCCGACTTACCTCCTGTTCTGTGATTATATCTAGGCTCACCTATGGTGCTGCAAAGAGCAGTGTTTCATTCTTTTCCATGCCGAATATTCCATTGTGTACATGGACCAGCTCTTCTTTGGGCATTCATCCCTAGATGGACATTTTGGTTTCTTCCAACTCTTGGCTATGCTAAATATTGATGCAGTGCAGGATTGCCAGCCTGTGTCTTTTGGATTCCGGTCTTCTCAGGGGATAGGCTCAGCAGTGGACCTACCAGATCATATGACAGTTCAATTTTTACCTTTAAACGCACCTCCATTCTGTTCTCACTACTGGCTGTTACCAGTTGACATCCCATCAGCAGCTAGAGGGTACACAGTTCTCGAAAACCCCATCAGCATTTATTGTTTGTAGACTTTCTACTGATGGCGTTTTGAGTGTTGGGAGGTGATACCTTTTTGTACTTTGGATTTGCATGCGTCTAATACTTCCCGGTATTAAGCTTTTAATCCACGTCCGTTTTCTTTCTTTTTTTTCTTTTTAAAGTAAAACAGAAAAACTTACCTCTTCAAATTGTTTCCTTGAATAATTGGCCGTGTTCTGAATTCCTGTGGCCATTACCTACACCAGAATATTTTCTGTGAGCAGGTGTCATTTACAACTCTGTAGTAATTGTGCATATTAAGTTACCATTAACACTGGGTTTAAAGCTGCTGTTGCAGGAAACGGCCGCAAGGCGGCAGCGTGTCTATATTCCCAACTCTGCTTACTAGGGCAACAGAGCCTTCCTGGAAGTCCTGTTTGTAGGTTGTAAATTAGAGTGGAATGCGCCGGGACAAACTCCCCAAAACTTATATCTACTTATTTGTTGTTGGTATTCTTGGTTTAATTTTCATTTTTATCAGAGCAAATTTGATTGCAATGTTGTGTTTGTTCTAGGTGTACAGAATCTGTTTCATTTATACATATATCTTTTCAGGTTTGGATCCTGTTCCATAAAGGCTTTACAGAATGTTGTGTAGACCTCTCTTGGTATTTGGTATGTGTTTGGTGATTCCTATGTTTTATAAATATTAGCATATGTCTGTTAAAACCCATTATCCTGCGTTATACATTCGTCACACCTTTCCGCTTGGTTAAGCACAAGTTTGTGTTCTGAATACGTGACTGTCCTTCTCTGTGGAAATAAGTTCATTAATATCAATTTTCCGGAATCACCTATACGTGATATCATAGGATATGTGTCTCTTGCTTTCTGACTTATTTCAAGTTGTGTGATTATCTCTAGCCTCATCTGTGGTGCTGCAAATGGCATTGTTTGATTTGTTTTCATGGCTAATATTCCATTCCGTACATATGCCACTTGTTCTTTGTCCATTTATCTGTTCATGGACCTTTTTTTGCTTCCATGTCTTGGCTATTTAAATATTGCTGCAGTGCACATTTGCCTGCTTCTGTCTTTCCGATTCTGGTGGTCTTCAGTTATAGGCCCAGAAGGTGCCCTGCCGGATCATATGGTAACTCAATTTTTACCTTTTAAAGCACCTCCATTCTATTTTCATTAGTGCTGTTACCACTTTCCATCCCACCAGCAGCTAGAAGGTACACAGTCCTCTAAAACCCCTTCAGCATTTATAGTTTGTAGACTTTTTGCTGATGGTCATTTGACTGGTGTGCGGTGAAACCTTTTCGGAGGTTGATTTGCATGCGTCTAATAATTCCTTATACTACACTTTAGGCATGTCATTTTCTTTCTTTTTTTCTTGGTTTTTAAAGAGTGAGTACAACTTCCCTCTTCATATTGACTTCTTGAAAAATTTGTCATGTGTTGTATTTTCTTGGCTATTCCCTACCCCAGGACATTTTTTGAGGGCAGGTGATATTTACAGCCCTGCAGTCCTTGTGAATATTAAGTGACATTTGGCGGTGTTGAAAGCTGCTGTTGTGAGAAACAGCCACAAGGCGGCAGCATTATTACGTTCTCAACTCTTGTTACTAGGGCAACAGAGTCTTCCTGGACATCGTGCTCCTCAGTTGTAAATTAGAGTGGAATGTGCTCGGACAATCCCCCAGAAGTTTAGGTCTCCTTACTTATGTTTGTTTTTGAAATTGAATTTATATTTCTTCTCGGAGTAATTTTGATTAGAGTGTTGTGATTGTCTGGCAGTACAGAATCCGGTCAATTATTCATAGATATATCTGTTCATCTTTGGATCCTGTTACCATGTATGTTATTACAGAGTGTGGAGTAGACCTCCCTTGGTATTTGGTAGGTGTTTGGTCATTATATACTTTATATGTCTTGGTGCCTATATAATTCATATAGTTTATATGTTTATAAAAATTTAACATATATTAGTATATGTATGTTAACATGCATTAGTATATGTATGTTAACATACATTAGTATATGTATGTTACCCCCATGATCCTAATTTATCGATCCTCCCACCTTTCATTTTGGTTCACCATTAGTTTGTTTATAAGTCTGTGAGTGTCTTTCTCTGGGGAAATATGTTCATTGGTAGCAATCTTAGGATAACATCTGTAAATGATATCATGGGATATCTGTCATTCCCTTTTGACTTACTTGACGTAATATGATTATTTTAGCCTCCTCTGTAGTCATGAAAATGGCAATGTTCTTTTGTTCCGGGGCTAAGATTCACTTCGGTACATATACCACTTCTTCTTTGCCCATTTGCCTGTTGATGGACATTGTGTTTGCTTGCATGTCTTGGCTATTGTAAATATTGCTGCAGTGCATGTTTGCCTGTCTGTGTCTTTCCGATTCTGGTCTTCTTAGGTGATAGGCCCATTAGGGGATCGGCTGCATCATATGGTAGCTCAATATTTACCTTTTAAATGCAGCTCGATTTTGTTCTCATGATTAGCTGTTACCAGTTTACATCCAACCAACAGCATAGTGGGTATGCATTTCTCCACAGTCACGTGAGCATTCATAGTTTATAGACGTTTTTCTGATGGCATTTTGAATATTGGGTGGCGACATCTTTTTGTAGTTTGGATTTGCATCCAACCAATAATGCCTGATATTGAGCTTTTATCCATGTTCCTCCTTTTTTTTTTTTAAATAAAAGAGTGAGTAAAACTTACCTCTTCAAATTGTTTTCTGGAAAAATTTTCCGTGTTGTGAACTTTTTGGCCATTACCTACCCAGGACATTTTCTGAGGACACGTGTCATTTACAGCTCTACAATTGCTGTGAATCTTAAGTGACCGTTAGCCCTGAGTTTAAAGCTGCTGTTGTGGGAAACGGCCACCAGGCGGCAGCATTTCTTCATTCCCAAAACTGGTACTAGGGCAGCAGGGCCTTCCTGAAAGTCGTGTTCCTAGTTTGTAAATTAGAATGGAGTGTGCCAGGGAAAACCCCAATAAGTTTATTTCTCATTAATTGTTGTTCATGGTTTTAATTTTTTAAGTTAGGGTCATGATTAGAATAGTGTTTGTTCTAGGTGTGCACAATCAGGTTTAATTGAATATTATATATATGTATTCATGTGCAGATCGTCTTTCTATGTAAATTACTATTATTTTTTTTAATAGATTTATTTTATTTCATTATTTATTATTGGCTGAGTTGGATCTTCGTTGCTGCATGTGGGCTTTCTCTACTTTCTGTGAGCGGGGGCTACTCTCCATTGTGGTGCACGGGATTCTCATTGCAGTGGCTTCTCTTGTTGCAGAGCACGGTCTCTAGATGTGCGGACTTCTAGTAGTTCTGGTGCGTGGGCTCAGTAGTTGTGGCTCGTGGGCTCTAGAGCCGAGGCTCAGTACTTGTGGTGCACGGGCTTAGTTGCTCTGCAGCATGTGGTATCTTCCCAGACCAGGGATCGAACCCGTGTGTTCTGCACTGGCAGGCGGATTCTTAACCCTGGCGCCACCAGGGAAGCCCCCGTGTAAATTATTACAGCGTGTCCTGTAGACCTCCCTTGGTATATGGTTGGTCTTTTTGATATATGTATTTAATATGTATTTGTATACGTATGGTAACCCTACTCTTCATTTATCCATTGCTCCCAGCTTTCCTTTTACATAACCATAGTTTGTTTTCCAAGTCTGTGAGTGTCTTTCTCTGTGGAAATATGTTCATTTGTGTCAGTTGTTAGGTAACGCCTAGAAGTGATATCACAGGATATTTGTCATCTGCTTTCCGACTTACCTCCTGTTCTGTGATTATATCTAGGCTCACCTATGGTGCTGCAAAGAGCAGTGTTTCATTCTTTTCCATGCCGAATATTCCATTGTGTACATGGACCAGCTCTTCTTTGGGCATTCATCCGTAGATGGACATTTTGGTTTCTTCCAACTCTTGGCTATGCTAAATATTGATGCAGTGCAGGATTGCCAGCCTGTGTCTTTTGGATTCCGGTCTTCTCAGGGGATAGGCTCAGCAGTGGACCTACCAGATCATATGACAGTTCAATTTTTACCTTTAAACGCACCTCCATTCTGTTCTCACTACTGGCTGTTACCAGTTGACATCCCACCAGCAGCTAGAGGGTACACAGTTCTCTAAAACCCCATCAGCATTTATTGTTTGTAGACTTTCTACTGATGGCGTTTTGAGTGTTGGGAGGTGATACCTTTTTGTACTTTGGATTTGCATGCGTCTAATACTTCCCGTTATTAAGCTTTTAATCCACGTCCGTTTTCTTTGTTTTTTTTTTTTAAAGTAAAACAGAAAAACTTACCTCTTCAAATTGTTTCCTTGAATAATTGGCCGTGTTCTGAATTCCTGTGGCCATTACCTACACCAGAATATTTTCTGTGAGCAGGTGTCATTTACAACTCTGTAGTAATTGTGCATATTAAGTTACCATTAACACTGGGTTTAAAGCTGCTGTTGCAGGAAACGGCCACAAGGCGGCAGCACTTCTATATACCCAACTCTGCTTACTAGGGCAACAGAGCCTTCCTGGAAGTCCTGTTTGTAGGTTGTAAATTAGAGTGGAATGCGCCAGGACAAACTCCCCAAAACTTATGTCTACTTATTTGTTGTTGGTATTCTTAGTTTAATTTTCATTTTTATCAGAGCAAATTTGATTGCAATGTTGTGTTTGTTCTAGGTGTACAGAATCTGTTTCATTTATACATATATCTTTTCATGTTTGGATCCTGTTCCATAAAGGCTTTACAAAATGTTGTGTAGACCTCTCTTGGTATTTGGTATGTGTTTGGTGATTCCTATATTTTATAAATATTAGCATATGTCTGTTAAAACCCATTATTCTGCGTTATACATTCGTCACACCTTTCTGCTTGGTTAAGCACAAGTTTGTGTTCTGAATACGTGACTGTCCTTCTCTGTGGAAATAAGTTCATTAATATCAATTTTCCGGAATCACCTATACGTGATATCATAGGATATGTGTCTCTTGCTTTCTGACTTATTTCAAGTTGTGTGATTATCTCTAGCCTCATCTGTGGTGCTGCAAATGGCATTGTTTGATTTGTTTTCATGGCTAATATTCCATTCCGTACTTATGCCACTTGTTCTTTGTCCATTTATCTGTTCATGGACCTTTTTTTGCTTCCATGTCTTGGCTATTTAAATATTGCTGCAGTGCACATTTGCCTGCTTCTGTCTTTCCGATTCTGGTGGTCTTAAGTTATAGGCCCAGAAGGTGCCCTGCCGGATCATATGGTAACTCAATTTTTACCTTTTAAAGCACCTCCATTCTATTTTCATTAGTGCTGTTACCACTTTCCATCCCACCAGCAGCTAGAAGGTACACAGTTCTCTAAAACCCCTTCAGCATTTATAGTTTGTAGACTTTTTGCTGATGGTCATTTGACTGGTGTGCGGTGAAACCTTTTCGGAGGTTGATTTGCATGCGTCTAATAATTCCTTATACTACACTTTAGGCATGTCATTTTCTTTCTTTTTTTCTTGTTTTTTAAAGAGTGAGTACAACTTCCCTCTTCATATTGACTTCTTTAAAAATTTGTCATGTGTTGTATTTTCTTGGCTATTCCCTACCCCAGGACATTTTTTGAGGGCAGGTGATATTTACAGCCCTGCAGTCCTTGTGAATATTAAGTGACATTTGGCGGTGTTGAAAGCTGCTGTTGTGAGAAACAGCCACAAGGCGGCAGCATTATTACATTCTCAACTCTTGTTACTAGGGCAACAGAGTCTTCCTGGACATCGTGCTCCTCAGTTGTAAATTAGAGTGGAATGTGCTCGGACAATCCCCCAGAAGTTTAGGTCTCCTTACTTATGTTTGTTTTTGAAATTGAATTTATATTTCTTCTCGGAGTAATTTTGATTAGAGTGTTGTGATTGTCTGGCAGTACAGAATCCGGTCAATTATTCATAGATATATCTGTTCATCTTTGGATCCTGTTACCATGTATGTTATTACAGAGTGTGGAGTAGACCTCCCTTGGTATTTGGTAGGTGTTTGGTCATTATATACTTTATATGTCTTGGTGCCTATATAATTCATATAGTTTATATGTTTATAAAAATTTAACATATATTAGTATATGTATGTTAACATGCATTAGTATATGTATGTTAACATACATTAGTATATGTATGTTACCCCCATGATCCTAATTTATCGATCCTCCCACCTTTCATTTTGGTTCACCATTAGTTTGTTTATAAGTCTGTGAGTGTCTTTCTCTGGGGAAATATGTTCATTGGTAGCAATCTTAGGATAACATCTGTAAATGATATCATGGGATATCTGTCATTCCCTTTTGACTTACTTGACGTAATATGATTATTTTAGCCTCCTCTGTAGTCATGAAAATGGCAATGTTCTTTTGTTCCGGGGCTAAGATTCACTTCGGTACATATACCACTTCTTCTTTGCCCATTTGCCTGTTGATGGACATTGTGTTTGCTTGAATGTCTTGGCTATTGTAAATATTGCTGCAGTGCATGTTTGCCTGTCTGTGTCTTTCCGATTCTGGTCTTCTTAGGTGATAGGCCCAATAGGGGATCGGCTGCATCATATGGTAGCTCAATATTTACCTTTTAAATGCAGCTCGATTTTGTTCTCATGATTAGCTGTTACCAGTTTACATCCAACCAACAGCATAGTGGGTATGCATTTCTCCACAGTCACGTGAGCATTCATAGTTTATAGACGTTTTTCTGATGGCATTTTGAATATTGGGTGGCGACATCTTTTTGTAGTTTGGATTTGCATCCAACCAATAATGCCTGATATTGAGCTTTTATCCATGTTCCTCCTTTTTTTTTTTTAAATAAAAGAGTGAGTAAAACTTACCTCTTCAAATTGTTTTCTGGAAAAATTTTCCGTGTTGTGAACTTTTTGGCCATTACCTACCCAGGACATTTTCTGAGGACACGTGTCATTTACAGCTCTACAATTGCTGTGAATCTTAAGTGACCGTTAGCCCTGAGTTTAAAGCTGCTGTTGTGGGAAACGGCCACCAGGCGGCAGCATTTCTTCATTCCCAAAACTGGTACTAGGGCAGCAGGGCCTTCCTGAAAGTCGTGTTCCTAGTTTGTAAATTAGAATGGAGTGTGCCAGGGAAAACCCCAATAAGTTTATTTCTCATTAATTGTTGTTCATGGTTTTAATTTTTTAAATTAGGGTCATGATTAGAATAGTGTTTGTTCTAGGTTTGCACAATCAGGTTTAATTGAATAATATATATATGTATTCATGTGCAGATCGTCTTTCTATGTAAATTACTATTATTTTTTTTAATAGATTTATTTTATTTCATTATTTATTTTTGGCTGAGTTGGATCTTCGTTGCTGCATGTGGGCTTTCTCTACTTTCTGTGAGCGGGGGCTACTCTCCATTGTGGTGCACGGGATTCTCATTGCAGTGGCTTCTCTTGTTGCAGAGCACGGTCTCTAGGTGTGCGGACTTCTAGTAGTTCTGGTGCGTGGGCTCAGTAGTTGTGGCTCGTGGGCTCTAGAGCCGAGGCTCAGTACTTGTGGTGCACGGGCTTAGTTGCTCTGCAGCATGTGGTATCTTCCCAGACCAGGGATCGAACCCTTGTGTTCTGCACTGGCAGGCGGATTCTTAACTCTGGCGCCACCAGGGAAGCCCCCGTGTAAATTATTACAGCGTGTCCTGTAGACCTCCCTTGGTATATGGTTGGTCTTTTTGATATATGTATTTAATATGTATTTGTATACGTATGGTAACCCTACTCTTCATTTATCCATTGCTCCCAGCTTTCCTTTTACATAACCATAGTTTGTTTTCCAAGTCTGTGAGTGTCTTTCTCTGTGGAAATATGTTCATTTGTGTCAGTTGTTAGGTAACGCCTAGAAGTGATATCACAGGATATTTGTCGTCTGCTTTCCGACTTACCTCCTGTTCTGTGATTATATCTAGGCTCACCTATGGTGCTGCAAAGAGCAGTGTTTCATTCTTTTCCATGCCGAATATTCCATTGTGTACATGGACCAGCTCTTCTTTGGGCATTCATCCGTAGATGGACATTTTGGTTTCTTCCAACTCTTGGCTATGCTAAATATTGATGCAGTGCAGGATTGCCAGCCTGTGTCTTTTGGATTCCGGTCTTCTCAGGGGATAGGCTCAGCAGTGGACCTACCAGATCATATGACAGTTCAATTTTTACCTTTAAACGCACCTCCATTCTGTTCTCACTACTGGCTGTTACCAGTTGACATCCCACCAGCAGCTAGAGGGTACACAGTTCTCTAAAACCCCATCAGCATTTATTGTTTGTAGACTTTCTACTGATGGCGTTTTGAGTGTTGGGAGGTGATACCTTTTTGTACTTTGGATTTGCATGCGTCTAATACTTCCCGTTATTAAGCTTTTAATCCACGTCCGTTTTCTTTCTTTCTTTTTTTTTTTAAAGTAAAACAGAAAAACTTACCTCTTCAAATTGTTTCCTTGAATAATTGGCCGTGTTCTGAATTCCTGTGGCCATTACCTACACCAGAATATTTTCTGTGAGCAGGTGTCATTTACAACTCTGTAGTAATTGTGCATATTAAGTTACCATTAACACTGGGTTTAAAGCTGCTGTTGCAGGAAACGGCCACAAGGCGGCAGCATGTCTATATTCCCAACTCTGCTTACTAGGGCAACAGAGCCTTCCTGGAAGTCCTGTTTGTAGGTTGTAAATTAGAGTGGAATGCGCCAGGACAAACTCCCCAAAACTTATGTCTACTTATTTGTTGTTGGTATTCTTAGTTTAATTTTCATTTTTATCAGAGCAAATTTGATTGCAATGTTGTGTTTGTTCTAGGTGTACAGAATCTGTTTCATTTATACATATATCTTTTCATGTTTGGATCCTGTTCCATAAAGGCTTTACAGAATGTTGTGTAGACCTCTCTTGGTATTTGGTATGTGTTTGGTGATTCCTATATTTTATAAATATTAGCATATGTCTGTTAAAACCCATTATCCTGCGTTATACAGTCGTCACACCTTTCCGCTTGGTTAAGCACAAGTTTGTGTTCTGAATACGTGACTGTCCTTCTCTGTGGAAATAAGTTCATTAATATCAATTTTCCGGAATCACCTATACGTGATATCATAGGATATGTGTCTCTTGCTTTCTGACTTATTTCAAGTTGTGTGATTATCTCTAGCCTCATCTGTGGTGCTGCAAATGGCATTGTTTGATTTGTTTTCATGGCTAATATTCCATTCCGTACATATGCCACTTGTTCTTTGTCCATTTATCTGTTCATGGACCTTTTTTTGCTTCCATGTCTTGGCTATTTAAATATTGCTGCAGTGCACATTTGCCTGCTTCTGTCTTTCCGATTCTGGTGGTCTTAAGTTATAGGCCCAGAAGGTGCCCTGCCGGATCATATGGTAACTCAATTTTTACCTTTTAAAGCACCTCCATTCTATTTTCATTAGTGCTGTTACCACTTTCCATCCCACCAGCAGCTAGAAGGTACACAGTTCTCTAAAACCCCTTCAGCATTTATAGTTTGTAGACTTTTTGCTGATGGTCATTTGACTGGTGTGCGGTGAAACCTTTTCGGAGGTTGATTTGCATGCGTCTAATAATTCCTTATACTACACTTTAGGCATGTCATTTTCTTTCTTTTTTTCTTGGTTTTTAAAGAGTGAGTACAACTTCCCTCTTCATATTGACTTCTTGAAAAATTTGTCATGTGTTGTATTTTCTTGGCTATTCCCTACCCCAGGACATTTTTTGAGGGCAGGTGATATTTACAGCCCTGCAGTCCTTGTGAATATTAAGTGACATTTGGCGGTGTTGAAAGCTGCTGTTGTGAGAAACAGCTACAAGGCGGAAGCATTATTACGTTCTCAACTCTTGTTACTAGGGCAACAGAGTCTTCCTGGACATCGTGCTCCTCAGTTGTAAATTAGAGTGGAATGTGCTCGGACAATCCCCCAGAAGTTTAGGTCTCCTTACTTATGTTTGTTTTTGAAATTGAATTTATATTTCTTCTCGGAGTAATTTTGATTAGAGTGTTGTGATTGTCTGGCAGTACAGAATCCGGTCAATTATTCATAGATATATCTGTTCATCTTTGGATCCTGTTACCATGTATGTTATTACAGAGTGTGGAGTAGACCTCCCTTGGTATTTGGTAGGTGTTTGGTCATTATATACTTTATATGTCTTGGTGTCTATATAATTCATATAGTTTATATGTTTATAAAAATTTAACATATATTAGTATATGTATGTTAACATGCATTAGTATATGTATGTTAACATACATTAGTATATGTATGTTACCCCCATGATCCTAATTTATCGATCCTCCCACCTTTCATTTTGGTTCACCATTAGTTTGTTTATAAGTCTGTGAGTGTCTTTCTCTGGGGAAATATGTTCATTGGTAGCAATCTTAGGATAACATCTGTAAATGATATCATGGGATATCTGTCATTCCCTTTTGACTTACTTGACGTAATATGATTATTTTAGCCTCCTCTGTAGTCATGAAAATGGCAATGTTCTTTTGTTCCGGGGCTAAGATTCACTTCGGTACATATACCACTTCTTCTTTGCCCATTTGCCTGTTGATGGACATTGTGTTTGCTTGCATGTCTTGGCTATTGTAAATATTGCTGCAGTGCATGTTTGCCTGTCTGTGTCTTTCCGATTCTGGTCTTCTTAGGTGATAGGCCCATTAGGGGATCGGCTGCATCATATGGTAGCTCAATATTTACCTTTTAAATGCAGCTCGATTTTGTTCTCATGATTAGCTGTTACCAGTTTACATCCAACCAACAGCATAGTGGGTATGCATTTCTCCACAGTCACGTGAGCATTCATAGTTTATAGACGTTTTTCTGATGGCATTTTGAATATTGGGTGGCGACATCTTTTTGTAGTTTGGATTTGCATCCAACCAATAATGCCTGATATTGAGCTTTTATCCATGTTCCTCCTTTTTTTTTTTTTAAATAAAAGAGTGAGTAAAACTTACCTCTTCAAATTGTTTTCTGGAAAAATTTTCCGTGTTGTGAACTTTTTGGCCATTACCTACCCAGGACATTTTCTGAGGACACGTGTCATTTACAGCTCTACAATTGCTGTGAATCTTAAGTGACCGTTAGCCCTGAGTTTAAAGCTGCTGTTGTGGGAAACGGCCACCAGGCGGCAGCATTTCTTCATTCCCAAAACTGGTACTAGGGCAGCAGGGCCTTCCTGAAAGTCGTGTTCCTAGTTTGTAAATTAGAATGGAGTGTGCCAGGGAAAACCCCAATAAGTTTATTTCTCATTAATTGTTGTTCATGGTTTTAATTTTTTAAATTAGGGTCATGATTAGAATAGTGTTTGTTCTAGGTGTGCACAATCAGGTTTAATTGAATATTATATATATGTATTCATGTGCAGATCGTCTTTCTATGTAAATTACTATTATTTTTTTTAATAGATTTATTTGATTTCATTATTTATTTTTGGCGGAGTTGGATCTTCGTTGCTGCATGTGGGCTTTCTCTACTTTCTGTGAGCGGGGGCTACTCTCCATTGTGGTGCACGGGATTCTCATTGCAGTGGCTTCTCTTGTTGCAGAGCACGGTCTCTAGGTGTGCGGACTTCTAGTAGTTCTGGTGCGTGGGCTCAGTAGTTGTGGCTCGTGGGCTCTAGAGCCGAGGCTCAGTACTTGTGGTGCACGGGCTTAGTTGCTCTGCAGCATGTGGTATCTTCCCAGACCAGGGATCGAACCCGTGTGTTCTGCACTGGCAGGCGGATTCTTAACTCTGGCGCCACCAGGGAAGCCCCCGTGTAAATTATTACAGCGTGTCCTGTAGACCTCCCTTGGTATATGGTTGGTCTTTTTGATATATGTATTTAATATGTATTTGTATACGTATGGTAACCCTACTCTTCATTTATCCATTGCTCCCAGCTTTCCTTTTACATAACCATAGTTTGTTTTCCAAGTCTGTGAGTGTCTTTCTCTGTGGAAATATGTTCATTTGTGTCAGTTGTTAGGTAACGCCTAGAAGTGATATCACAGGATATTTGTCGTCTGCTTTCCGACTTACCTCCTGTTCTGTGATTATATCTAGGCTCACCTATGGTGCTGCAAAGAGCAGTGTTTCATTCTTTTCCATGCCGAATATTCCATTGTGTACATGGACCAGCTCTTCTTTGGGCATTCATCCGTAGATGGACATTTTGGTTTCTTCCAACTCTTGGCTATGCTAAATATTGATGCAGTGCAGGATTGCCAGCCTGTGTCTTTTGGATTCCGGTCTTCTCAGGGGATAGGCTCAGCAGTGGACCTACCAGATCATATGACAGTTCAATTTTTACCTTTAAACGCACCTCCATTCTGTTCTCACTACTGGCTGTTACCAGTTGACATCCCACCAGCAGCTAGAGGGTACACAGTTCTCTAAAACCCCATCAGCATTTATTGTTTGTAGACTTTCTACTGATGGCGTTTTGAGTGTTGGGAGGTGATACCTTTTTGTACTTTGGATTTGCATGCGTCTAATACTTCCCGTTATTAAGCTTTTAATCCACGTCCGTTTTCTTTCTTTCTTTTTTTTTTTAAAGTAAAACAGAAAAACTTACCTCTTCAAATTGTTTCCTTGAATAATTGGCCGTGTTCTGAATTCCTGTGGCCATTACCTACACCAGAATATTTTCTGTGAGCAGGTGTCATTTACAACTCTGTAGTAATTGTGCATATTAAGTTACCATTAACACTGGGTTTAAAGCTGCTGTTGCAGGAAACGGCCACAAGGCGGCAGCATGTCTATATTCCCAACTCTGCTTACTAGGGCAACAGAGCCTTCCTGGAAGTCCTGTTTGTAGGTTGTAAATTAGAGTGGAATGCGCCAGGACAAACTCCCCAAAACTTATGTCTACTTATTTGTTGTTGGTATTCTTAGTTTAATTTTCATTTTTATCAGAGCAAATTTGATTGCAATGTTGTGTTTGTTCTAGGTGTACAGAATCTGTTTCATTTATACATATATCTTTTCATGTTTGGATCCTGTTCCATAAAGGCTTTACAGAATGTTGTGTAGACCTCTCTTGGTATTTGGTATGTGTTTGGTGATTCCTATATTTTATAAATATTAGCATATGTCTGTTAAAACCCATTATCCTGCGTTATACAGTCGTCACACCTTTCCGCTTGGTTAAGCACAAGTTTGTGTTCTGAATACGTGACTGTCCTTCTCTGTGGAAATAAGTTCATTAATATCAATTTTCCGGAATCACCTATACGTGATATCATAGGATATGTGTCTCTTGCTTTCTGACTTATTTCAAGTTGTGTGATTATCTCTAGCCTCATCTGTGGTGCTGCAAATGGCATTGTTTGATTTGTTTTCATGGCTAATATTCCATTCCGTACATATGCCACTTGTTCTTTGTCCATTTATCTGTTCATGGACCTTTTTTTGCTTCCATGTCTTGGCTACTTAAATATTGCTGCAGTGCACATTTGCCTGCTTCTGTCTTTCCGATTCTGGTGGTCTTAAGTTATAGGCCCAGAAGGTGCCCTGCCGGATCATATGGTAACTCAATTTTTACCTTTTAAAGCACCTCCATTCTATTTTCATTAGTGCTGTTACCACTTTCCATCCCACCAGCAGCTAGAAGGTACACAGTTCTCTAAAACCCCTTCAGCATTTATAGTTTGTAGACTTTTTGCTGATGGTCATTTGACTGGTGTGCGGTGAAACCTTTTCGGAGGTTGATTTGCATGCGTCTAATAATTCCTTATACTACACTTTAGGCATGTCATTTTCTTTCTTTTTTTCTTGTTTTTTAAGGAGTGAGTACAACTTCCCTCTTCATATTGACTTCTTTAAAAATTTGTCATGTGTTGTATTTTCTTGGCTATTCCCTACCCCAGGACATTTTTTGAGGGCAGGTGATATTTACAGCCCTGCAGTCCTTGTGAATATTAAGTGACATTTGGCGGTGTTGAAAGCTGCTGTTGTGAGAAACAGCCACAAGGCGGCAGCATTATTACGTTCTCAACTCTTGTTACTAGGGCAACAGAGTCTTCCTGGACATCGTGCTCCTCAGTTGTAAATTAGAGTGGAATGTGCTCGGACAATCCCCCAGAAGTTTAGGTCTCCTTACTTATGTTTGTTTTTGAAATTGAATTTATATTTCTTCTCGGAGTAATTTTGATTAGAGTGTTGTGATTGTCTGGCAGTACAGAATCCGGTCAATTATTCATAGATATATCTGTTCATCTTTGGATCCTGTTACCATGTATGTTATTACAGAGTGTGGAGTAGACCTCCCTTGGTATTTGGTAGGTGTTTGGTCATTATATACTTTATATGTCTTGGTTCCTATATAATTCATATAGTTTATATGTTTATAAAAATTTAACATATATTAGTATATGTATGTTAACATGCATTAGTATATGTATGTTAACATACAATAGTATATGTATGTTACCCCCATGATCCTAATTTATCGATCCTCCCACCTTTCATTTTGGTTCACCATTAGTTTGTTTATAAGTCTGTGAGTGTCTTTCTCTGGGGAAATATGTTCATTGGTAGCAATCTTAGGATAACATCTGTAAATGATATCATGGGATATCTGTCATTCCCTTTTGACTTACTTGACGTAATATGATTATTTTAGCCTCCTCTGTAGTCATGAAAATGGCAATGTTCTTTTGTTCCGGGGCTAAGATTCACTTCGGTACATATACCACTTCTTCTTTGCCCATTTGCCTGTTGATGGACATTGTGTTTGCTTGAATGTCTTGGCTATTGTAAATATTGCTGCAGTGCATGTTTGCCTGTCTGTGTCTTTCCGATTCTGGTCTTCTTAGGTGATAGGCCCAATAGGGGATCGGCTGCATCATATGGTAGCTCAATATTTACCTTTTAAATGCAGCTCGATTTTGTTCTCATGATTAGCTGTTACCAGTTTACATCCAACCAACAGCATAGTGGGTATGCATTTCTCCACAGTCACGTGAGCATTCATAGTTTATAGACGTTTTTCTGATGGCATTTTGAATATTGGGTGGCGACATCTTTTTGTAGTTTGGATTTGCATCCAACCAATAATGCCTGATATTGAGCTTTTATCCATGTTCCTCCTTTTTTTTTTTTAAATAAAAGAGTGAGTAAAACTTACCTCTTCAAATTGTTTTCTGGAAAAATTTTCCGTGTTGTGAACTTTTTGGCCATTACCTACCCAGGACATTTTCTGAGGACACGTGTCATTTACAGCTCTACAATTGCTGTGAATCTTAAGTGACCGTTAGCCCTGAGTTTAAAGCTGCTGTTGTGGGAAACGGCCACCAGGCGGCAGCATTTCTTCATTCCCAAAACTGGTACTAGGGCAGCAGGGCCTTCCTGAAAGTCGTGTTCCTAGTTTGTAAATTAGAATGGAGTGTGCCAGGGAAAACCCCAATAAGTTTATTTCTCATTAATTGTTGTTCATGGTTTTAATTTTTTAAATTAGGGTCATGATTAGAATAGTGTTTGTTCTAGGTTTGCACAATCAGGTTTAATTGAATAATATATATATGTATTCATGTGCAGATCGTCTTTCTATGTAAATTACTATTATTTTTTTTAATAGATTTATTTTATTTCATTATTTATTTTTGGCTGAGTTGGATCTTCGTTGCTGCATGTGGGCTTTCTCTACTTTCTGTGAGCGGGGGCTACTCTCCATTGTGGTGCACGGGATTCTCATTGCAGTGGCTTCTCTTGTTGCAGAGCACGGTCTCTAGGTGTGCGGACTTCTAGTAGTTCTGGTGCGTGGGCTCAGTAGTTGTGGCTCGTGGGCTCTAGAGCCGAGGCTCAGTACTTGTGGTGCACGGGCTTAGTTGCTCTGCAGCATGTGGTATCTTCCCAGACCAGGGATCGAACCCTTGTGTTCTGCACTGGCAGGCGGATTCTTAACTCTGGCGCCACCAGGGAAGCCCCCGTGTAAATTATTACAGCGTGTCCTGTAGACCTCCCTTGGTATATGGTTGGTCTTTTTGATATATGTATTTAATATGTATTTGTATACGTATGGTAACCCTACTCTTCATTTATCCATTGCTCCCAGCTTTCCTTTTACATAACCATAGTTTGTTTTCCAAGTCTGTGAGTGTCTTTCTCTGTGGAAATATGTTCATTTGTGTCAGTTGTTAGGTAACGCCTAGAAGTGATATCACAGGATATTTGTCGTCTGCTTTCCGACTTACCTCCTGTTCTGTGATTATATCTAGGCTCACCTATGGTGCTGCAAAGAGCAGTGTTTCATTCTTTTCCATGCCGAATATTCCATTGTGTACATGGACCAGCTCTTCTTTGGGCATTCATCCGTAGATGGACATTTTGGTTTCTTCCAACTCTTGGCTATGCTAAATATTGATGCAGTGCAGGATTGCCAGCCTGTGTCTTTTGGATTCCGGTCTTCTCAGGGGATAGGCTCAGCAGTGGACCTACCAGATCATATGACAGTTCAATTTTTACCTTTAAACGCACCTCCATTCTGTTCTCACTACTGGCTGTTACCAGTTGACATCCCACCAGCAGCTAGAGGGTACACAGTTCTCTAAAACCCCATCAGCATTTATTGTTTGTAGACTTTCTACTGATGGCGTTTTGAGTGTTGGGAGGTGATACCTTTTTGTACTTTGGATTTGCATGCGTCTAATACTTCCCGTTATTAAGCTTTTAATCCACGTCCGTTTTCTTTCTTTCTTTTTTTTTTTAAAGTAAAACAGAAAAACTTACCTCTTCAAATTGTTTCCTTGAATAATTGGCCGTGTTCTGAATTCCTGTGGCCATTACCTACACCAGAATATTTTCTGTGAGCAGGTGTCATTTACAACTCTGTAGTAATTGTGCATATTAAGTTACCATTAACACTGGGTTTAAAGCTGCTGTTGCAGGAAACGGCCACAAGGCGGCAGCATGTCTATATTCCCAACTCTGCTTACTAGGGCAACAGAGCCTTCCTGGAAGTCCTGTTTGTAGGTTGTAAATTAGAGTGGAATGCGCCAGGACAAACTCCCCAAAACTTATGTCTACTTATTTGTTGTTGGTATTCTTAGTTTAATTTTCATTTTTATCAGAGCAAATTTGATTGCAATGTTGTGTTTGTTCTAGGTGTACAGAATCTGTTTCATTTATACATATATCTTTTCATGTTTGGATCCTGTTCCATAAAGGCTTTACAGAATGTTGTGTAGACCTCTCTTGGTATTTGGTATGTGTTTGGTGATTCCTATATTTTATAAATATTAGCATATGTCTGTTAAAACCCATTATCCTGCGTTATACAGTCGTCACACCTTTCCGCTTGGTTAAGCACAAGTTTGTGTTCTGAATACGTGACTGTCCTTCTCTGTGGAAATAAGTTCATTAATATCAATTTTCCGGAATCACCTATACGTGATATCATAGGATATGTGTCTCTTGCTTTCTGACTTATTTCAAGTTGTGTGATTATCTCTAGCCTCATCTGTGGTGCTGCAAATGGCATTGTTTGATTTGTTTTCATGGCTAATATTCCATTCCGTACATATGCCACTTGTTCTTTGTCCATTTATCTGTTCATGGACCTTTTTTTGCTTCCATGTCTTGGCTATTTAAATATTGCTGCAGTGCACATTTGCCTGCTTCTGTCTTTCCGATTCTGGTGGTCTTAAGTTATAGGCCCAGAAGGTGCCCTGCCGGATCATATGGTAACTCAATTTTTACCTTTTAAAGCACCTCCATTCTATTTTCATTAGTGCTGTTACCACTTTCCATCCCACCAGCAGCTAGAAGGTACACAGTTCTCTAAAACCCCTTCAGCATTTATAGTTTGTAGACTTTTTGCTGATGGTCATTTGACTGGTGTGCGGTGAAACCTTTTCGGAGGTTGATTTGCATGCGTCTAATAATTCCTTATACTACACTTTAGGCATGTCATTTTCTTTCTTTTTTTCTTGGTTTTTAAAGAGTGAGTACAACTTCCCTCTTCATATTGACTTCTTGAAAAATTTGTCATGTGTTGTATTTTCTTGGCTATTCCCTACCCCAGGACATTTTTTGAGGGCAGGTGATATTTACAGCCCTGCAGTCCTTGTGAATATTAAGTGACATTTGGCGGTGTTGAAAGCTGCTGTTGTGAGAAACAGCTACAAGGCGGAAGCATTATTACGTTCTCAACTCTTGTTACTAGGGCAACAGAGTCTTCCTGGACATCGTGCTCCTCAGTTGTAAATTAGAGTGGAATGTGCTCGGACAATCCCCCAGAAGTTTAGGTCTCCTTACTTATGTTTGTTTTTGAAATTGAATTTATATTTCTTCTCGGAGTAATTTTGATTAGAGTGTTGTGATTGTCTGGCAGTACAGAATCCGGTCAATTATTCATAGATATATCTGTTCATCTTTGGATCCTGTTACCATGTATGTTATTACAGAGTGTGGAGTAGACCTCCCTTGGTATTTGGTAGGTGTTTGGTCATTATATACTTTATATGTCTTGGTGTCTATATAATTCATATAGTTTATATGTTTATAAAAATTTAACATATATTAGTATATGTATGTTAACATGCATTAGTATATGTATGTTAACATACATTAGTATATGTATGTTACCCCCATGATCCTAATTTATCGATCCTCCCACCTTTCATTTTGGTTCACCATTAGTTTGTTTATAAGTCTGTGAGTGTCTTTCTCTGGGGAAATATGTTCATTGGTAGCAATCTTAGGATAACATCTGTAAATGATATCATGGGATATCTGTCATTCCCTTTTGACTTACTTGACGTAATATGATTATTTTAGCCTCCTCTGTAGTCATGAAAATGGCAATGTTCTTTTGTTCCGGGGCTAAGATTCACTTCGGTACATATACCACTTCTTCTTTGCCCATTTGCCTGTTGATGGACATTGTGTTTGCTTGCATGTCTTGGCTATTGTAAATATTGCTGCAGTGCATGTTTGCCTGTCTGTGTCTTTCCGATTCTGGTCTTCTTAGGTGATAGGCCCATTAGGGGATCGGCTGCATCATATGGTAGCTCAATATTTACCTTTTAAATGCAGCTCGATTTTGTTCTCATGATTAGCTGTTACCAGTTTACATCCAACCAACAGCATAGTGGGTATGCATTTCTCCACAGTCACGTGAGCATTCATAGTTTATAGACGTTTTTCTGATGGCATTTTGAATATTGGGTGGCGACATCTTTTTGTAGTTTGGATTTGCATCCAACCAATAATGCCTGATATTGAGCTTTTATCCATGTTCCTCCTTTTTTTTTTTTTAAATAAAAGAGTGAGTAAAACTTACCTCTTCAAATTGTTTTCTGGAAAAATTTTCCGTGTTGTGAACTTTTTGGCCATTACCTACCCAGGACATTTTCTGAGGACACGTGTCATTTACAGCTCTACAATTGCTGTGAATCTTAAGTGACCGTTAGCCCTGAGTTTAAAGCTGCTGTTGTGGGAAACGGCCACCAGGCGGCAGCATTTCTTCATTCCCAAAACTGGTACTAGGGCAGCAGGGCCTTCCTGAAAGTCGTGTTCCTAGTTTGTAAATTAGAATGGAGTGTGCCAGGGAAAACCCCAATAAGTTTATTTCTCATTAATTGTTGTTCATGGTTTTAATTTTTTAAATTAGGGTCATGATTAGAATAGTGTTTGTTCTAGGTGTGCACAATCAGGTTTAATTGAATATTATATATATGTATTCATGTGCAGATCGTCTTTCTATGTAAATTACTATTATTTTTTTTAATAGATTTATTTGATTTCATTATTTATTTTTGGCGGAGTTGGATCTTCGTTGCTGCATGTGGGCTTTCTCTACTTTCTGTGAGCGGGGGCTACTCTCCATTGTGGTGCACGGGATTCTCATTGCAGTGGCTTCTCTTGTTGCAGAGCACGGTCTCTAGGTGTGCGGACTTCTAGTAGTTCTGGTGCGTGGGCTCAGTAGTTGTGGCTCGTGGGCTCTAGAGCCGAGGCTCAGTACTTGTGGTGCACGGGCTTAGTTGCTCTGCAGCATGTGGTATCTTCCCAGACCAGGGATCGAACCCGTGTGTTCTGCACTGGCAGGCGGATTCTTAACTCTGGCGCCACCAGGGAAGCCCCCGTGTAAATTATTACAGCGTGTCCTGTAGACCTCCCTTGGTATATGGTTGGTCTTTTTGATATACGTATTTAATATGTATTTGTATACGTATGGTAACCCTACTCTTCATTTATCCATTGCTCCCAGCTTTCCTTTTACATAACCATAGTTTGTTTTCCAAGTCTGTGAGTGTCTTTCTCTGTGGAAATATGTTCATTTGTGTCAGTTGTTAGGTAACGCCTAGAAGTGATATCACAGGATATTTGTCGTCTGCTTTCCGACTTACCTCCTGTTCTGTGATTATATCTAGGCTCACCTATGGTGCTGCAAAGAGCAGTGTTTCATTCTTTTCCATGCCGAATATTCCATTGTGTACATGGACCAGCTCTTCTTTGGGCATTCATCCGTAGATGGACATTTTGGTTTCTTCCAACTCTTGGCTATGCTAAATATTGATGCAGTGCAGGATTGCCAGCCTGTGTCTTTTGGATTCCGGTCTTCTCAGGGGATAGGCTCAGCAGTGGACCTACCAGATCATATGACAGTTCAATTTTTACCTTTAAACGCACCTCCATTCTGTTCTCACTACTGGCTGTTACCAGTTGACATCCCACCAGCAGCTAGAGGGTACACAGTTCTCTAAAACCCCATCAGCATTTATTGTTTGTAGACTTTCTACTGATGGCGTTTTGAGTGTTGGGAGGTGATACCTTTTTGTACTTTGGATTTGCATGCGTCTAATACTTCCCGTTATTAAGCTTTTAATCCACGTCCGTTTTCTTTCTTTCTTTTTTTTTTTAAAGTAAAACAGAAAAACTTACCTCTTCAAATTGTTTCCTTGAATAATTGGCCGTGTTCTGAATTCCTGTGGCCATTACCTACACCAGAATATTTTCTGTGAGCAGGTGTCATTTACAACTCTGTAGTAATTGTGCATATTAAGTTACCATTAACACTGGGTTTAAAGCTGCTGTTGCAGGAAACGGCCACAAGGCGGCAGCATGTCTATATTCCCAACTCTGCTTACTAGGGCAACAGAGCCTTCCTGGAAGTCCTGTTTGTAGGTTGTAAATTAGAGTGGAATGCGCCAGGACAAACTCCCCAAAACTTATGTCTACTTATTTGTTGTTGGTATTCTTAGTTTAATTTTCATTTTTATCAGAGCAAATTTGATTGCAATGTTGTGTTTGTTCTAGGTGTACAGAATCTGTTTCATTTATACATATATCTTTTCATGTTTGGATCCTGTTCCATAAAGGCTTTACAGAATGTTGTGTAGACCTCTCTTGGTATTTGGTATGTG
This sequence comes from Eschrichtius robustus, assembly GCF_028021215.1. Lineage (NCBI taxonomy): Eukaryota > Metazoa > Chordata > Mammalia > Artiodactyla > Eschrichtiidae > Eschrichtius > Eschrichtius robustus. Next base: position 48,660,073 of record NC_090831.1, on the reverse strand, counting down.
TTTGGTGATTCCTATATTTTATAAATATTAGCATATGTCTGTTAAAACCCATTATCCTGCGTTATACAGTCGTCACACCTTTCCGCTTGGTTAAGCACAAGTTTGTGTTCTGAATACGTGACTGTCCTTCTCTGTGGAAATAAGTTCATTAATATCAATTTTCCGGAATCACCTATACGTGATATCATAGGATATGTGTCTCTTGCTTTGTGACTTATTTCAAGTTGTGTGATTATCTCTAGCCTCATCTGTGGTGCTGCAAATGGCATTGTTTGATTTGTTTTCATGGCTAATATTCCATTCCGTACATATGCCACTTGTTCTTTGTCCATTTATCTGTTCATGGACCTTTTTTTGCTTCCATGTCTTGGCTACTTAAATATTGCTGCAGTGCACATTTGCCTGCTTCTGTCTTTCCGATTCTGGTGGTCTTAAGTTATAGGCCCAGAAGGTGCCCTGCCGGATCATATGGTAACTCAATTTTTACCTTTTAAAGCACCTCCATTCTATTTTCATTAGTGCTGTTACCACTTTCCATCCCACCAGCAGCTAGAAGGTACACAGTTCTCTAAAACCCCTTCAGCATTTATAGTTTGTAGACTTTTTGCTGATGGTCATTTGACTGGTGTGCGGTGAAACCTTTTCGGAGGTTGATTTGCATGCGTCTAATAATTCCTTATACTACACTTTAGGCATGTCATTTTCTTTCTTTTTTTCTTGGTTTTTAAAGAGTGAGTACAACTTCCCTCTTCATATTGACTTCTTGAAAAATTTGTCATGTGTTGTATTTTCTTGGCTATTCCCTACCCCAGGACATTTTTTGAGGGCAGGTGATATTTACAGCCCTGCAGTCCTTGTGAATATTAAGTGACATTTGGCGGTGTTGAAAGCTGCTGTTGTGAGAAACAGCTACAAGGCGGAAGCATTATTACGTTCTCAACTCTTGTTACTAGGGCAACAGAGTCTTCCTGGACATCGTGCTCCTCAGTTGTAAATTAGAGTGGAATGTGCTCGGACAATCCCCCAGAAGTTTAGGTCTCCTTACTTATGTTTGTTTTTGAAATTGAATTTATATTTCTTCTCGGAGTAATTTTGATTAGAGTGTTGTGATTGTCTGGCAGTACAGAATCCGGTCAATTATTCATAGATATATCTGTTCATCTTTGGATCCTGTTACCATGTATGTTATTACAGAGTGTGGAGTAGACCTCCCTTGGTATTTGGTAGGTGTTTGGTCATTATATACTTTATATGTCTTGGTGTCTATATAATTCATATAGTTTATATGTTTATAAAAATTTAACATATATTAGTATATGTATGTTAACATGCATTAGTATATGTATGTTAACATACATTAGTATATGTATGTTACCCCCATGATCCTAATTTATCGATCCTCCCACCTTTCATTTTGGTTCACCATTAGTTTGTTTATAAGTCTGTGAGTGTCTTTCTCTGGGGAAATATGTTCATTGGTAGCAATCTTAGGATAACATCTGTAAATGATATCATGGGATATCTGTCATTCCCTTTTGACTTACTTGACGTAATATGATTATTTTAGCCTCCTCTGTAGTCATGAAAATGGCAATGTTCTTTTGTTCCGGGGCTAAGATTCACTTCGGTACATATACCACTTCTTCTTTGCCCATTTGCCTGTTGATGGACATTGTGTTTGCTTGCATGTCTTGGCTATTGTAAATATTGCTGCAGTGCATGTTTGCCTGTCTGTGTCTTTCCGATTCTGGTCTTCTTAGGTGATAGGCCCATTAGGGGATCGGCTGCATCATATGGTAGCTCAATATTTACCTTTTAAATGCAGCTCGATTTTGTTCTCATGATTAGCTGTTACCAGTTTACATCCAACCAACAGCATAGTGGGTATGCATTTCTCCACAGTCACGTGAGCATTCATAGTTTATAGACGTTTTTCTGATGGCATTTTGAATATTGGGTGGCGACATCTTTTTGTAGTTTGGATTTGCATCCAACCAATAATGCCTGATATTGAGCTTTTATCCATGTTCCTCCTTTTTTTTTTTTTAAATAAAAGAGTGAGTAAAACTTACCTCTTCAAATTGTTTTCTGGAAAAATTTTCCGTGTTGTGAACTTTTTGGCCATTACCTACCCAGGACATTTTCTGAGGACACGTGTCATTTACAGCTCTACAATTGCTGTGAATCTTAAGTGACCGTTAGCCCTGAGTTTAAAGCTGCTGTTGTGGGAAACGGCCACCAGGCGGCAGCATTTCTTCATTCCCAAAACTGGTACTAGGGCAGCAGAGACTTCCTGAAAGTCGTGTTCCTAGGTTGTAAATTAGAATGGAGTGTGCCAGGGAAAACCCCAATAAGTTTATGTCTCATTAATTGTTGTTCATGGTTTTAATTTTTTAAATTGGGGTAATGATTAGAATAGTGTTTGTTCTAGGTGTGCACAATCAGGTTCAGTTGAATATTATATATATGTATTCATGTGCAGATCCTCTTCCTCTGTAAATTACTATTATTTTTTTAAATAGATTTATTTTATTTCATTATTTATTTTTGGCTGAGTTGGATCTTCGTTGCTGCATGTGGGCTTTCTCTACTTTCTGTGAGCGGGGCCTACTCTCCATTGTGGTGCACGGGATTCTCATTGCAGTGGCTTCTCTTGTTGCAGAGCACGGTCTCTAGGTGTGCGGACTTCTAGTAGTTCTGGTGCGTGGGCTGAGTAGTTGTGGCTCGTGGGCTCTAGAGCCGAGGCTCAGTACTTGTGCTGCACGGGCTTAGTTGCTCTGCAGCATGTGGTATCTTCCCAGACCAGGGATCGAACCCGTGTGTTCTGCACTGGCAGGTGGATTCTTAACCCTGGCGCCACCAGGGAAGCCCCCGTGTAAATTATTACAGTGTGTCCTGTAGACCTCCCTTGGTATATGGTTGGTCTTTTTGATATATGTATTTAATATGTATTTGTATACGTATGGTAACCCTACTCTTCATTTATCCATTGCTCCCAGCTTTCCTTTTACATAACCATAGTTTGTTTTCCAAGTCTGTGAGTGTCTTTCTCTGTGGAAATATGTTCATTTGTGTCAGTTGTTAGGTAACGCCTAGAAGTGATATCACAGGATATTTGTCGTCTGCTTTCCGACTTACCTCCTGTTCTGTGATTATATCTAGGCTCACCTATGGTGCTGCAAAGAGCAGTGTTTCATTCTTTTCCATGCCGAATATTCCATTGTGTACATGGACCAGCTCTTCTTTGGGCATTCATCTGTAGATGGACATTTTGGTTTCTTCCAACTCTTGGCTATGCTAAATATTGATGCAGTGCTGGATTGCCAGCCTGTGTCTTTTGGATTCCGGTCTTCTCAGGGGATAGGCTCAGCAGTGGACCTACCAGATCATATGACAGTTCAATTTTTACCTTTAAACGCACCTCCATTCTGTTCTCACTACTGGCTGTTATCAGTTGACATCCCACCAGCAGCTAGAGGGTACACAGTTCTCTAAAACCCCATCAGCATTTATTGTTTGTAGACTTTCTACTGATGGCGTTTTGAGTGTTGGGAGGTGATACCTTTTTGTACTTTGGATTTGCATGCGTCTAATACTTCCCGTTATTAAGCTTTTAATCCACGTCCGTTTTCTTTCTTTTTTTTTTTTCTAAACTAAAACAGAAAAACTTACCTCTTCAAATTGTTTCCTTGAATAATTGGCCGTGTTCTGAATTCCTGTGGCCATTACCTACACCAGAATATTTTCTGTGAGCAGGTGTCATTTACAACTCTGTAGTAATTGTGCATATTAAGTTACCATTAACACTGGGTTTAAAGCTGCTGTTGCAGGAAACGGCCACAAGGCGGCAGCATGTCTATATTCCCAACTCTGCTTACTAGGGCAACAGAGCCTTCCTGGAAGTCCTGTTTGTAGGTTGTAAATTAGAGTGGAATGCGCCGGGACAAACTCCCCAAAACTTATGTCTACTTATTTGTTGTTGGTATTCTTAGTTTAATTTTCATTTTTATCAGAGCAAATTTGATTGCAATGTTGTGTTTGTTCTAGGTGTACAGAATCTGTTTCATTTATACATATATCTTTTCATGTTTGGATCCTGTTCCATAAAGGCTTTACAGAATGTTGTGTAGACCTCTCTTGGTATTTGGTATGTGTTTGGTGATTCCTATATTTTATAAATATTAGCATATGTCTGTTAAAACCCATTATCCTGCGTTATACAGTCGTCACACCTTTCCGCTTGGTTAAGCACAAGTTTGTGTTCTGAATACGTGACTGTCCTTCTCTGTGGAAATAAGTTCATTAATATCAATTTTCCGGAATCACCTATACGTGATATCATAGGATATGTGTCTCTTGCTTTGTGACTTATTTCAAGTTGTGTGATTATCTCTAGCCTCATCTGTGGTGCTGCAAATGGCATTGTTTGATTTGTTTTCATGGCTAATATTCCATTCCGTACATATGCCACTTGTTCTTTGTCCATTTATCTGTTCATGGACCTTTTTTTGCTTCCATGTCTTGGCTACTTAAATATTGCTGCAGTGCACATTTGCCTGCTTCTGTCTTTCCGATTCTGGTGGTCTTAAGTTATAGGCCCAGAAGGTGCCCTGCCGGATCATATGGTAACTCAATTTTTACCTTTTAAAGCACCTCCATTCTATTTTCATTAGTGCTGTTACCACTTTCCATCCCACCAGCAGCTAGAAGGTACACAGTTCTCTAAAACCCCTTCAGCATTTATAGTTTGTAGACTTTTTGCTGATGGTCATTTGACTGGTGTGCGGTGAAACCTTTTCGGAGGTTGATTTGCATGCGTCTAATAATTCCTTATACTACACTTTAGGCATGTCATTTTCTTTCTTTTTTTCTTGGTTTTTAAAGAGTGAGTACAACTTCCCTCTTCATATTGACTTCTTGAAAAATTTGTCATGTGTTGTATTTTCTTGGCTATTCCCTACCCCAGGACATTTTTTGAGGGCAGGTGATATTTACAGCCCTGCAGTCCTTGTGAATATTAAGTGACATTTGGCGGTGTTGAAAGCTGCTGTTGTGAGAAACAGCTACAAGGCGGAAGCATTATTACGTTCTCAACTCTTGTTACTAGGGCAACAGAGTCTTCCTGGACATCGTGCTCCTCAGTTGTAAATTAGAGTGGAATGTGCTCGGACAATCCCCCAGAAGTTTAGGTCTCCTTACTTATGTTTGTTTTTGAAATTGAATTTATATTTCTTCTCGGAGTAATTTTGATTAGAGTGTTGTGATTGTCTGGCAGTACAGAATCCGGTCAATTATTCATAGATATATCTGTTCATCTTTGGATCCTGTTACCATGTATGTTATTACAGAGTGTGGAGTAGACCTCCCTTGGTATTTGGTAGGTGTTTGGTCATTATATACTTTATATGTCTTGGTGTCTATATAATTCATATAGTTTATATGTTTATAAAAATTTAACATATATTAGTATATGTATGTTAACATGCATTAGTATATGTATGTTAACATACATTAGTATATGTATGTTACCCCCATGATCCTAATTTATCGATCCTCCCACCTTTCATTTTGGTTCACCATTAGTTTGTTTATAAGTCTGTGAGTGTCTTTCTCTGGGGAAATATGTTCATTGGTAGCAATCTTAGGATAACATCTGTAAATGATATCATGGGATATCTGTCATTCCCTTTTGACTTACTTGACGTAATATGATTATTTTAGCCTCCTCTGTAGTCATGAAAATGGCAATGTTCTTTTGTTCCGGGGCTAAGATTCACTTCGGTACATATACCACTTCTTCTTTGCCCATTTGCCTGTTGATGGACATTGTGTTTGCTTGAATGTCTTGGCTATTGTAAATATTGCTGCAGTGCATGTTTGCCTGTCTGTGTCTTTCCGATTCTGGTCTTCTTAGGTGATAGGCCCAATAGGGGATCGGCTGCATCATATGGTAGCTCAATATTTACCTTTTAAATGCAGCTCGATTTTGTTCTCATGATTAGCTGTTACCAGTTTACATCCAACCAACAGCATAGTGGGTATGCATTTCTCCACAGTCACGTGAGCATTCATAGTTTATAGACGTTTTTCTGATGGCATTTTGAATATTGGGTGGCGACATCTTTTTGTAGTTTGGATTTGCATCCAACCAATAATGCCTGATATTGAGCTTTTATCCATGTTCCTCCTTTTTTTTTTTTAAATAAAAGAGTGAGTAAAACTTACCTCTTCAAATTGTTTTCTGGAAAAATTTTCCGTGTTGTGAACTTTTTGGCCATTACCTACCCAGGACATTTTCTGAGGACACGTGTCATTTACAGCTCTACAATTGCTGTGAATCTTAAGTGACCGTTAGCCCTGAGTTTAAAGCTGCTGTTGTGGGAAACGGCCACCAGGCGGCAGCATTTCTTCATTCCCAAAACTGGTACTAGGGCAGCAGGGCCTTCCTGAAAGTCGTGTTCCTAGTTTGTAAATTAGAATGGAGTGTGCCAGGGAAAACCCCAATAAGTTTATTTCTCATTAATTGTTGTTCATGGTTTTAATTTTTTAAATTAGTGTCATGATTAGAATAGTGTTTGTTCTAGGTTTGCACAATCAGGTTTAATTGAATAATATATATATGTATTCATGTGCAGATCGTCTTTCTATGTAAATTACTATTATTTTTTTTAATAGATTTATTTTATTTCATTATTTATTTTTGGCTGAGTTGGATCTTCGTTGCTGCATGTGGGCTTTCTCTACTTTCTGTGAGCGGGGGCTACTCTCCATTGTGGTGCACGGGATTCTCATTGCAGTGGCTTCTCTTGTTGCAGAGCACGGTCTCTAGGTGTGCGGACTTCTAGTAGTTCTGGTGCGTGGGCTCAGTAGTTGTGGCTCGTGGGCTCTAGAGCCGAGGCTCAGTACTTGTGGTGCACGGGCTTAGTTGCTCTGCAGCATGTGGTATCTTCCCAGACCAGGGATCGAACCCTTGTGTTCTGCACTGGCAGGCGGATTCTTAACTCTGGCGCCACCAGGGAAGCCCCCGTGTAAATTATTACAGCGTGTCCTGTAGACCTCCCTTGGTATATGGTTGGTCTTTTTGATATATGTATTTAATATGTATTTGTATACGTATGGTAACCCTACTCTTCATTTATCCATTGCTCCCAGCTTTCCTTTTACATAACCATAGTTTGTTTTCCAAGTCTGTGAGTGTCTTTCTCTGTGGAAATATGTTCATTTGTGTCAGTTGTTAGGTAACGCCTAGAAGTGATATCACAGGATATTTGTCGTCTGCTTTCCGACTTACCTCCTGTTCTGTGATTATATCTAGGCTCACCTATGGTGCTGCAAAGAGCAGTGTTTCATTCTTTTCCATGCCGAATATTCCATTGTGTACATGGACCAGCTCTTCTTTGGGCATTCATCCGTAGATGGACATTTTGGTTTCTTCCAACTCTTGGCTATGCTAAATATTGATGCAGTGCAGGATTGCCAGCCTGTGTCTTTTGGATTCCGGTCTTCTCAGGGGATAGGCTCAGCAGTGGACCTACCAGATCATATGACAGTTCAATTTTTACCTTTAAACGCACCTCCATTCTGTTCTCACTACTGGCTGTTACCAGTTGACATCCCACCAGCAGCTAGAGGGTACACAGTTCTCTAAAACCCCATCAGCATTTATTGTTTGTAGACTTTCTACTGATGGCGTTTTGAGTGTTGGGAGGTGATACCTTTTTGTACTTTGGATTTGCATGCGTCTAATACTTCCCGTTATTAAGCTTTTAATCCACGTCCGTTTTCTTTCTTTCTTTTTTTTTTTAAAGTAAAACAGAAAAACTTACCTCTTCAAATTGTTTCCTTGAATAATTGGCCGTGTTCTGAATTCCTGTGGCCATTACCTACACCAGAATATTTTCTGTGAGCAGGTGTCATTTACAACTCTGTAGTAATTGTGCATATTAAGTTACCATTAACACTGGGTTTAAAGCTGCTGTTGCAGGAAACGGCCACAAGGCGGCAGCATGTCTATATTCCCAACTCTGCTTACTAGGGCAACAGAGCCTTCCTGGAAGTCCTGTTTGTAGGTTGTAAATTAGAGTGGAATGCGCCAGGACAAACTCCCCAAAACTTATGTCTACTTATTTGTTGTTGGTATTCTTAGTTTAATTTTCATTTTTATCAGAGCAAATTTGATTGCAATGTTGTGTTTGTTCTAGGTGTACAGAATCTGTTTCATTTATACATATATCTTTTCATGTTTGGATCCTGTTCCATAAAGGCTTTACAGAATGTTGTGTAGACCTCTCTTGGTATTTGGTATGTGTTTGGTGATTCCTATATTTTATAAATATTAGCATATGTCTGTTAAAACCCATTATCCTGCGTTATACAGTCGTCACACCTTTCCGCTTGGTTAAGCACAAGTTTGTGTTCTGAATACGTGACTGTCCTTCTCTGTGGAAATAAGTTCATTAATATCAATTTTCCGGAATCACCTATACGTGATATCATAGGATATGTGTCTCTTGCTTTCTGACTTATTTCAAGTTGTGTGATTATCTCTAGCCTCATCTGTGGTGCTGCAAATGGCATTGTTTGATTTGTTTTCATGGCTAATATTCCATTCCGTACATATGCCACTTGTTCTTTGTCCATTTATCTGTTCATGGACCTTTTTTTGCTTCCATGTCTTGGCTATTTAAATATTGCTGCAGTGCACATTTGCCTGCTTCTGTCTTTCCGATTCTGGTGGTCTTAAGTTATAGGCCCAGAAGGTGCCCTGCCGGATCATATGGTAACTCAATTTTTACCTTTTAAAGCACCTCCATTCTATTTTCATTAGTGCTGTTACCACTTTCCATCCCACCAGCAGCTAGAAGGTACACAGTTCTCTAAAACCCCTTCAGCATTTATAGTTTGTAGACTTTTTGCTGATGGTCATTTGACTGGTGTGCGGTGAAACCTTTTCGGAGGTTGATTTGCATGCGTCTAATAATTCCTTATACTACACTTTAGGCATGTCATTTTCTTTCTTTTTTTCTTGGTTTTTAAAGAGTGAGTACAACTTCCCTCTTCATATTGACTTCTTGAAAAATTTGTCATGTGTTGTATTTTCTTGGCTATTCCCTACCCCAGGACATTTTTTGAGGGCAGGTGATATTTACAGCCCTGCAGTCCTTGTGAATATTAAGTGACATTTGGCGGTGTTGAAAGCTGCTGTTGTGAGAAACAGCTACAAGGCGGAAGCATTATTACGTTCTCAACTCTTGTTACTAGGGCAACAGAGTCTTCCTGGACATCGTGCTCCTCAGTTGTAAATTAGAGTGGAATGTGCTCGGACAATCCCCCAGAAGTTTAGGTCTCCTTACTTATGTTTGTTTTTGAAATTGAATTTATATTTCTTCTCGGAGTAATTTTGATTAGAGTGTTGTGATTGTCTGGCAGTACAGAATCCGGTCAATTATTCATAGATATATCTGTTCATCTTTGGATCCTGTTACCATGTATGTTATTACAGAGTGTGGAGTAGACCTCCCTTGGTATTTGGTAGGTGTTTGGTCATTATATACTTTATATGTCTTGGTGTCTATATAATTCATATAGTTTATATGTTTATAAAAATTTAACATATATTAGTATATGTATGTTAACATGCATTAGTATATGTATGTTAACATACATTAGTATATGTATGTTACCCCCATGATCCTAATTTATCGATCCTCCCACCTTTCATTTTGGTTCACCATTAGTTTGTTTATAAGTCTGTGAGTGTCTTTCTCTGGGGAAATATGTTCATTGGTAGCAATCTTAGGATAACATCTGTAAATGATATCATGGGATATCTGTCATTCCCTTTTGACTTACTTGACGTAATATGATTATTTTAGCCTCCTCTGTAGTCATGAAAATGGCAATGTTCTTTTGTTCCGGGGCTAAGATTCACTTCGGTACATATACCACTTCTTCTTTGCCCATTTGCCTGTTGATGGACATTGTGTTTGCTTGCATGTCTTGGCTATTGTAAATATTGCTGCAGTGCATGTTTGCCTGTCTGTGTCTTTCCGATTCTGGTCTTCTTAGGTGATAGGCCCATTAGGGGATCGGCTGCATCATATGGTAGCTCAATATTTACCTTTTAAATGCAGCTCGATTTTGTTCTCATGATTAGCTGTTACCAGTTTACATCCAACCAACAGCATAGTGGGTATGCATTTCTCCACAGTCACGTGAGCATTCATAGTTTATAGACGTTTTTCTGATGGCATTTTGAATATTGGGTGGCGACATCTTTTTGTAGTTTGGATTTGCATCCAACCAATAATGCCTGATATTGAGCTTTTATCCATGTTCCTCCTTTTTTTTTTTTTAAATAAAAGAGTGAGTAAAACTTACCTCTTCAAATTGTTTTCTGGAAAAATTTTCCGTGTTGTGAACTTTTTGGCCATTACCTACCCAGGACATTTTCTGAGGACACGTGTCATTTACAGCTCTACAATTGCTGTGAATCTTAAGTGACCGTTAGCCCTGAGTTTAAAGCTGCTGTTGTGGGAAACGGCCACCAGGCGGCAGCATTTCTTCATTCCCAAAACTGGTACTAGGGCAGCAGGGCCTTCCTGAAAGTCGTGTTCCTAGTTTGTAAATTAGAATGGAGTGTGCCAGGGAAAACCCCAATAAGTTTATTTCTCATTAATTGTTGTTCATGGTTTTAATTTTTTAAATTAGGGTCATGATTAGAATAGTGTTTGTTCTAGGTGTGCACAATCAGGTTTAATTGAATATTATATATATGTATTCATGTGCAGATCGTCTTTCTATGTAAATTACTATTATTTTTTTTAATAGATTTATTTGATTTCATTATTTATTTTTGGCGGAGTTGGATCTTCGTTGCTGCATGTGGGCTTTCTCTACTTTCTGTGAGCGGGGGCTACTCTCCATTGTGGTGCACGGGATTCTCATTGCAGTGGCTTCTCTTGTTGCAGAGCACGGTCTCTAGGTGTGCGGACTTCTAGTAGTTCTGGTGCGTGGGCTCAGTAGTTGTGGCTCGTGGGCTCTAGAGCCGAGGCTCAGTACTTGTGGTGCACGGGCTTAGTTGCTCTGCAGCATGTGGTATCTTCCCAGACCAGGGATCGAACCCGTGTGTTCTGCACTGGCAGGCGGATTCTTAACTCTGGCGCCACCAGGGAAGCCCCCGTGTAAATTATTACAGCGTGTCCTGTAGACCTCCCTTGGTATATGGTTGGTCTTTTTGATATATGTATTTAATATGTATTTGTATACGTATGGTAACCCTACTCTTCATTTATCCATTGCTCCCAGCTTTCCTTTTACATAACCATAGTTTGTTTTCCAAGTCTGTGAGTGTCTTTCTCTGTGGAAATATGTTCATTTGTGTCAGTTGTTAGGTAACGCCTAGAAGTGATATCACAGGATATTTGTCGTCTGCTTTCCGACTTACCTCCTGTTCTGTGATTATATCTAGGCTCACCTATGGTGCTGCAAAGAGCAGTGTTTCATTCTTTTCCATGCCGAATATTCCATTGTGTACATGGACCAGCTCTTCTTTGGGCATTCATCCGTAGATGGACATTTTGGTTTCTTCCAACTCTTGGCTATGCTAAATATTGATGCAGTGCAGGATTGCCAGCCTGTGTCTTTTGGATTCCGGTCTTCTCAGGGGATAGGCTCAGCAGTGGACCTACCAGATCATATGACAGTTCAATTTTTACCTTTAAACGCACCTCCATTCTGTTCTCACTACTGGCTGTTACCAGTTGACATCCCACCAGCAGCTAGAGGGTACACAGTTCTCTAAAACCCCATCAGCATTTATTGTTTGTAGACTTTCTACTGATGGCGTTTTGAGTGTTGGGAGGTGATACCTTTTTGTACTTTGGATTTGCATGCGTCTAATACTTCCCGTTATTAAGCTTTTAATCCACGTCCGTTTTCTTTCTTTCTTTTTTTTTTTAAAGTAAAACAGAAAAACTTACCTCTTCAAATTGTTTCCTTGAATAATTGGCCGTGTTCTGAATTCCTGTGGCCATTACCTACACCAGAATATTTTCTGTGAGCAGGTGTCATTTACAACTCTGTAGTAATTGTGCATATTAAGTTACCATTAACACTGGGTTTAAAGCTGCTGTTGCAGGAAACGGCCACAAGGCGGCAGCATGTCTATATTCCCAACTCTGCTTACTAGGGCAACAGAGCCTTCCTGGAAGTCCTGTTTGTAGGTTGTAAATTAGAGTGGAATGCGCCAGGACAAACTCCCCAAAACTTATGTCTACTTATTTGTTGTTGGTATTCTTAGTTTAATTTTCATTTTTATCAGAGCAAATTTGATTGCAATGTTGTGTTTGTTCTAGGTGTACAGAATCTGTTTCATTTATACATATATCTTTTCATGTTTGGATCCTGTTCCATAAAGGCTTTACAGAATGTTGTGTAGACCTCTCTTGGTATTTGGTATGTGTTTGGTGATTCCTATATTTTATAAATATTAGCATATGTCTGTTAAAACCCATTATCCTGCGTTATACAGTCGTCACACCTTTCCGCTTGGTTAAGCACAAGTTTGTGTTCTGAATACGTGACTGTCCTTCTCTGTGGAAATAAGTTCATTAATATCAATTTTCCGGAATCACCTATACGTGATATCATAGGATATGTGTCTCTTGCTTTGTGACTTATTTCAAGTTGTGTGATTATCTCTAGCCTCATCTGTGGTGCTGCAAATGGCATTGTTTGATTTGTTTTCATGGCTAATATTCCATTCCGTACATATGCCACTTGTTCTTTGTCCATTTATCTGTTCATGGACCTTTTTTTGCTTCCATGTCTTGGCTACTTAAATATTGCTGCAGTGCACATTTGCCTGCTTCTGTCTTTCCGATTCTGGTGGTCTTAAGTTATAGGCCCAGAAGGTGCCCTGCCGGATCATATGGTAACTCAATTTTTACCTTTTAAAGCACCTCCATTCTATTTTCATTAGTGCTGTTACCACTTTCCATCCCACCAGCAGCTAGAAGGTACACAGTTCTCTAAAACCCCTTCAGCATTTATAGTTTGTAGACTTTTTGCTGATGGTCATTTGACTGGTGTGCGGTGAAACCTTTTCGGAGGTTGATTTGCATGCGTCTAATAATTCCTTATACTACACTTTAGGCATGTCATTTTCTTTCTTTTTTTCTTGGTTTTTAAAGAGTGAGTACAACTTCCCTCTTCATATTGACTTCTTGAAAAATTTGTCATGTGTTGTATTTTCTTGGCTATTCCCTACCCCAGGACATTTTTTGAGGGCAGGTGATATTTACAGCCCTGCAGTCCTTGTGAATATTAAGTGACATTTGGCGGTGTTGAAAGCTGCTGTTGTGAGAAACAGCTACAAGGCGGAAGCATTATTACGTTCTCAACTCTTGTTACTAGGGCAACAGAGTCTTCCTGGACATCGTGCTCCTCAGTTGTAAATTAGAGTGGAATGTGCTCGGACAATCCCCCAGAAGTTTAGGTCTCCTTACTTATGTTTGTTTTTGAAATTGAATTTATATTTCTTCTCGGAGTAATTTTGATTAGAGTGTTGTGATTGTCTGGCAGTACAGAATCCGGTCAATTATTCATAGATATATCTGTTCATCTTTGGATCCTGTTACCATGTATGTTATTACAGAGTGTGGAGTAGACCTCCCTTGGTATTTGGTAGGTGTTTGGTCATTATATACTTTATATGTCTTGGTGTCTATATAATTCATATAGTTTATATGTTTATAAAAATTTAACATATATTAGTATATGTATGTTAACATGCATTAGTATATGTATGTTAACATACATTAGTATATGTATGTTACCCCCATGATCCTAATTTATCGATCCTCCCACCTTTCATTTTGGTTCACCATTAGTTTGTTTATAAGTCTGTGAGTGTCTTTCTCTGGGGAAATATGTTCATTGGTAGCAATCTTAGGATAACATCTGTAAATGATATCATGGGATATCTGTCATTCCCTTTTGACTTACTTGACGTAATATGATTATTTTAGCCTCCTCTGTAGTCATGAAAATGGCAATGTTCTTTTGTTCCGGGGCTAAGATTCACTTCGGTACATATACCACTTCTTCTTTGCCCATTTGCCTGTTGATGGACATTGTGTTTGCTTGCATGTCTTGGCTATTGTAAATATTGCTGCAGTGCATGTTTGCCTGTCTGTGTCTTTCCGATTCTGGTCTTCTTAGGTGATAGGCCCATTAGGGGATCGGCTGCATCATATGGTAGCTCAATATTTACCTTTTAAATGCAGCTCGATTTTGTTCTCATGATTAGCTGTTACCAGTTTACATCCAACCAACAGCATAGTGGGTATGCATTTCTCCACAGTCACGTGAGCATTCATAGTTTATAGACGTTTTTCTGATGGCATTTTGAATATTGGGTGGCGACATCTTTTTGTAGTTTGGATTTGCATCCAACCAATAATGCCTGATATTGAGCTTTTATCCATGTTCCTCCTTTTTTTTTTTTTAAATAAAAGAGTGAGTAAAACTTACCTCTTCAAATTGTTTTCTGGAAAAATTTTCCGTGTTGTGAACTTTTTGGCCATTACCTACCCAGGACATTTTCTGAGGACACGTGTCATTTACAGCTCTACAATTGCTGTGAATCTTAAGTGACCGTTAGCCCTGAGTTTAAAGCTGCTGTTGTGGGAAACGGCCACCAGGCGGCAGCATTTCTTCATTCCCAAAACTGGTACTAGGGCAGCAGAGACTTCCTGAAAGTCGTGTTCCTAGGTTGTAAATTAGAATGGAGTGTGCCAGGGAAAACCCCAATAAGTTTATGTCTCATTAATTGTTGTTCATGGTTTTAATTTTTTAAATTGGGGTAATGATTAGAATAGTGTTTGTTCTAGGTGTGCACAATCAGGTTCAGTTGAATATTATATATATGTATTCATGTGCAGATCCTCTTCCTCTGTAAATTACTATTATTTTTTTAAATAGATTTATTTTATTTCATTATTTATTTTTGGCTGAGTTGGATCTTCGTTGCTGCATGTGGGCTTTCTCTACTTTCTGTGAGCGGGGCCTACTCTCCATTGTGGTGCACGGGATTCTCATTGCAGTGGCTTCTCTTGTTGCAGAGCACGGTCTCTAGGTGTGCGGACTTCTAGTAGTTCTGGTGCGTGGGCTGAGTAGTTGTGGCTCGTGGGCTCTAGAGCCGAGGCTCAGTACTTGTGCTGCACGGGCTTAGTTGCTCTGCAGCATGTGGTATCTTCCCAGACCAGGGATCGAACCCGTGTGTTCTGCACTGGCAGGTGGATTCTTAACCCTGGCGCCACCAGGGAAGCCCCCGTGTAAATTATTACAGTGTGTCCTGTAGACCTCCCTTGGTATATGGTTGGTCTTTTTGATATATGTATTTAATATGTATTTGTATACGTATGGTAACCCTACTCTTCATTTATCCATTGCTCCCAGCTTTCCTTTTACATAACCATAGTTTGTTTTCCAAGTCTGTGAGTGTCTTTCTCTGTGGAAATATGTTCATTTGTGTCAGTTGTTAGGTAACGCCTAGAAGTGATATCACAGGATATTTGTCGTCTGCTTTCCGACTTACCTCCTGTTCTGTGATTATATCTAGGCTCACCTATGGTGCTGCAAAGAGCAGTGTTTCATTCTTTTCCATGCCGAATATTCCATTGTGTACATGGACCAGCTCTTCTTTGGGCATTCATCTGTAGATGGACATTTTGGTTTCTTCCAACTCTTGGCTATGCTAAATATTGATGCAGTGCTGGATTGCCAGCCTGTGTCTTTTGGATTCCGGTCTTCTCAGGGGATAGGCTCAGCAGTGGACCTACCAGATCATATGACAGTTCAATTTTTACCTTTAAACGCACCTCCATTCTGTTCTCACTACTGGCTGTTATCAGTTGACATCCCACCAGCAGCTAGAGGGTACACAGTTCTCTAAAACCCCATCAGCATTTATTGTTTGTAGACTTTCTACTGATGGCGTTTTGAGTGTTGGGAGGTGATACCTTTTTGTACTTTGGATTTGCATGCGTCTAATACTTCCCGTTATTAAGCTTTTAATCCACGTCCGTTTTCTTTCTTTTTTTTTTTTCTAAACTAAAACAGAAAAACTTACCTCTTCAAATTGTTTCCTTGAATAATTGGCCGTGTTCTGAATTCCTGTGGCCATTACCTACACCAGAATATTTTCTGTGAGCAGGTGTCATTTACAACTCTGTAGTAATTGTGCATATTAAGTTACCATTAACACTGGGTTTAAAGCTGCTGTTGCAGGAAACGGCCACAAGGCGGCAGCATGTCTATATTCCCAACTCTGCTTACTAGGGCAACAGAGCCTTCCTGGAAGTCCTGTTTGTAGGTTGTAAATTAGAGTGGAATGCGCCGGGACAAACTCCCCAAAACTTATGTCTACTTATTTGTTGTTGGTATTCTTAGTTTAATTTTCATTTTTATCAGAGCAAATTTGATTGCAATGTTGTGTTTGTTCTAGGTGTACAGAATCTGTTTCATTTATACATATATCTTTTCATGTTTGGATCCTGTTCCATAAAGGCTTTACAGAATGTTGTGTAGACCTCTCTTGGTATTTGGTATGTGTTTGGTGATTCCTATATTTTATAAATATTAGCATATGTCTGTTAAAACCCATTATCCTGCGTTATACAGTCGTCACACCTTTCCGCTTGGTTAAGCACAAGTTTGTGTTCTGAATACGTGACTGTCCTTCTCTGTGGAAATAAGTTCATTAATATCAATTTTCCGGAATCACCTATACGTGATATCATAGGATATGTGTCTCTTGCTTTGTGACTTATTTCAAGTTGTGTGATTATCTCTAGCCTCATCTGTGGTGCTGCAAATGGCATTGTTTGATTTGTTTTCATGGCTAATATTCCATTCCGTACATATGCCACTTGTTCTTTGTCCATTTATCTGTTCATGGACCTTTTTTTGCTTCCATGTCTTGGCTACTTAAATATTGCTGCAGTGCACATTTGCCTGCTTCTGTCTTTCCGATTCTGGTGGTCTTAAGTTATAGGCCCAGAAGGTGCCCTGCCGGATCATATGGTAACTCAATTTTTACCTTTTAAAGCACCTCCATTCTATTTTCATTAGTGCTGTTACCACTTTCCATCCCACCAGCAGCTAGAAGGTACACAGTTCTCTAAAACCCCTTCAGCATTTATAGTTTGTAGACTTTTTGCTGATGGTCATTTGACTGGTGTGCGGTGAAACCTTTTCGGAGGTTGATTTGCATGCGTCTAATAATTCCTTATACTACACTTTAGGCATGTCATTTTCTTTCTTTTTTTCTTGGTTTTTAAAGAGTGAGTACAACTTCCCTCTTCATATTGACTTCTTGAAAAATTTGTCATGTGTTGTATTTTCTTGGCTATTCCCTACCCCAGGACATTTTTTGAGGGCAGGTGATATTTACAGCCCTGCAGTCCTTGTGAATATTAAGTGACATTTGGCGGTGTTGAAAGCTGCTGTTGTGAGAAACAGCTACAAGGCGGAAGCATTATTACGTTCTCAACTCTTGTTACTAGGGCAACAGAGTCTTCCTGGACATCGTGCTCCTCAGTTGTAAATTAGAGTGGAATGTGCTCGGACAATCCCCCAGAAGTTTAGGTCTCCTTACTTATGTTTGTTTTTGAAATTGAATTTATATTTCTTCTCGGAGTAATTTTGATTAGAGTGTTGTGATTGTCTGGCAGTACAGAATCCGGTCAATTATTCATAGATATATCTGTTCATCTTTGGATCCTGTTACCATGTATGTTATTACAGAGTGTGGAGTAGACCTCCCTTGGTATTTGGTAGGTGTTTGGTCATTATATACTTTATATGTCTTGGTGTCTATATAATTCATATAGTTTATATGTTTATAAAAATTTAACATATATTAGTATATGTATGTTAACATGCATTAGTATATGTATGTTAACATACATTAGTATATGTATGTTACCCCCATGATCCTAATTTATCGATCCTCCCACCTTTCATTTTGGTTCACCATTAGTTTGTTTATAAGTCTGTGAGTGTCTTTCTCTGGGGAAATATGTTCATTGGTAGCAATCTTAGGATAACATCTGTAAATGATATCATGGGATATCTGTCATTCCCTTTTGACTTACTTGACGTAATATGATTATTTTAGCCTCCTCTGTAGTCATGAAAATGGCAATGTTCTTTTGTTCCGGGGCTAAGATTCACTTCGGTACATATACCACTTCTTCTTTGCCCATTTGCCTGTTGATGGACATTGTGTTTGCTTGCATGTCTTGGCTATTGTAAATATTGCTGCAGTGCATGTTTGCCTGTCTGTGTCTTTCCGATTCTGGTCTTCTTAGGTGATAGGCCCATTAGGGGATCGGCTGCATCATATGGTAGCTCAATATTTACCTTTTAAATGCAGCTCGATTTTGTTCTCATGATTAGCTGTTACCAGTTTACATCCAACCAACAGCATAGTGGGTATGCATTTCTCCACAGTCACGTGAGCATTCATAGTTTATAGACGTTTTTCTGATGGCATTTTGAATATTGGGTGGCGACATCTTTTTGTAGTTTGGATTTGCATCCAACCAATAATGCCTGATATTGAGCTTTTATCCATGTTCCTCCTTTTTTTTTTTTTAAATAAAAGAGTGAGTAAAACTTACCTCTTCAAATTGTTTTCTGGAAAAATTTTCCGTGTTGTGAACTTTTTGGCCATTACCTACCCAGGACATTTTCTGAGGACACGTGTCATTTACAGCTCTACAATTGCTGTGAATCTTAAGTGACCGTTAGCCCTGAGTTTAAAGCTGCTGTTGTGGGAAACGGCCACCAGGCGGCAGCATTTCTTCATTCCCAAAACTGGTACTAGGGCAGCAGAGACTTCCTGAAAGTCGTGTTCCTAGGTTGTAAATTAGAATGGAGTGTGCCAGGGAAAACCCCAATAAGTTTATGTCTCATTAATTGTTGTTCATGGTTTTAATTTTTTAAATTGGGGTAATGATTAGAATAGTGTTTGTTCTAGGTGTGCACAATCAGGTTCAGTTGAATATTATATATATGTATTCATGTGCAGATCCTCTTCCTCTGTAAATTACTATTATTTTTTTAAATAGATTTATTTTATTTCATTATTTATTTTTGGCTGAGTTGGATCTTCGTTGCTGCATGTGGGCTTTCTCTACTTTCTGTGAGCGGGGCCTACTCTCCATTGTGGTGCACGGGATTCTCATTGCAGTGGCTTCTCTTGTTGCAGAGCACGGTCTCTAGGTGTGCGGACTTCTAGTAGTTCTGGTGCGTGGGCTGAGTAGTTGTGGCTCGTGGGCTCTAGAGCCGAGGCTCAGTACTTGTGCTGCACGGGCTTAGTTGCTCTGCAGCATGTGGTATCTTCCCAGACCAGGGATCGAACCCGTGTGTTCTGCACTGGCAGGTGGATTCTTAACCCTGGCGCCACCAGGGAAGCCCCCGTGTAAATTATTACAGTGTGTCCTGTAGACCTCCCTTGGTATATGGTTGGTCTTTTTGATATATGTATTTAATATGTATTTGTATACGTATGGTAACCCTACTCTTCATTTATCCATTGCTCCCAGCTTTCCTTTTACATAACCATAGTTTGTTTTCCAAGTCTGTGAGTGTCTTTCTCTGTGGAAATATGTTCATTTGTGTCAGTTGTTAGGTAACGCCTAGAAGTGATATCACAGGATATTTGTCGTCTGCTTTCCGACTTACCTCCTGTTCTGTGATTATATCTAGGCTCACCTATGGTGCTGCAAAGAGCAGTGTTTCATTCTTTTCCATGCCGAATATTCCATTGTGTACATGGACCAGCTCTTCTTTGGGCATTCATCTGTAGATGGACATTTTGGTTTCTTCCAACTCTTGGCTATGCTAAATATTGATGCAGTGCTGGATTGCCAGCCTGTGTCTTTTGGATTCCGGTCTTCTCAGGGGATAGGCTCAGCAGTGGACCTACCAGATCATATGACAGTTCAATTTTTACCTTTAAACGCACCTCCATTCTGTTCTCACTACTGGCTGTTATCAGTTGACATCCCACCAGCAGCTAGAGGGTACACAGTTCTCTAAAACCCCATCAGCATTTATTGTTTGTAGACTTTCTACTGATGGCGTTTTGAGTGTTGGGAGGTGATACCTTTTTGTACTTTGGATTTGCATGCGTCTAATACTTCCCGTTATTAAGCTTTTAATCCACGTCCGTTTTCTTTCTTTTTTTTTTTCTAAACTAAAACAGAAAAACTTACCTCTTCAAATTGTTTCCTTGAATAATTGGCCGTGTTCTGAATTCCTGTGGCCATTACCTACACCAGAATATTTTCTGTGAGCAGGTGTCATTTACAACTCTGTAGTAATTGTGCATATTAAGTTACCATTAACACTGGGTTTAAAGCTGCTGTTGCAGGAAACGGCCACAAGGCGGCAGCATGTCTATATTCCCAACTCTGCTTACTAGGGCAACAGAGCCTTCCTGGAAGTCCTGTTTGTAGGTTGTAAATTAGAGTGGAATGCGCCGGGACAAACTCCCCAAAACTTATGTCTACTTATTTGTTGTTGGTATTCTTAGTTTAATTTTCATTTTTATCAGAGCAAATTTGATTGCAATGTTGTGTTTGTTCTAGGTGTACAGAATCTGTTTCTTTTATACATATATCTTTTCATGTTTGGATCCTGTTCCATAAAGGCTTTACAGAAAGTTGTGTAGACCTCTCTTGGTATTTGGTATGTGTTTGGTGATTCCTATATTTTATAAATATTAGCATATGTCTGTTAAAACCCATTATCCTGCGTTATACAGTCGTCACACCTTTCCGCTTGGTTAAGCACAAGTTTGTGTTCTGAATACGTGACTGTCCTTCTCTGTGGAAATAAGTTCATTAATATCAATTTTCCGGAATCACCTATACGTGATATCATAGGATATGTGTCTCTTGCTTTCTGACTTATTTCAAGTTGTGTGATTATCTCTAGCCTCATCTGTGGTGCTGCAAATGGCATTGTTTGATTTGTTTTCATGGCTAATATTCCATTCCGTACATATGCCACTTGTTCTTTGTCCATTTATCTGTTCATGGACCTTTTTTTGCTTCCATGTCTTGGCTACTTAAATATTGCTGCAGTGCACATTTGCCTGCTTCTGTCTTTCCGATTCTGGTGGTCTTAAGTTATAGGCCCAGAAGGTGCCCTGCCGGATCATATGGTAACTCAATTTTTACCTTTTAAAGCACCTCCATTCTATTTTCATTAGTGCTGTTACCACTTTCCATCCCACCAGCAGCTAGAAGGTACACAGTTCTCTAAAACCCCTTCAGCATTTATAGTTTGTAGACTTTTTGCTGATGGTCATTTGACTGGTGTGCGGTGAAACCTTTTCGGAGGTTGATTTGCATGCGTCTAATAATTCCTTATACTACACTTTAGGCATGTCATTTTCTTTCTTTTTTTCTTGGTTTTTAAAGAGTGAGTACAACTTCCCTCTTCATATTGACTTCTTGAAAAATTTGTCATGTGTTGTATTTTCTTGGCTATTCCCTACCCCAGGACATTTTTTGAGGGCAGGTGATATTTACAGCCCTGCAGTCCTTGTGAATATTAAGTGACATTTGGCGGTGTTGAAAGCTGCTGTTGTGAGAAACAGCTACAAGGCGGAAGCATTATTACGTTCTCAACTCTTGTTACTAGGGCAACAGAGTCTTCCTGGACATCGTGCTCCTCAGTTGTAAATTAGAGTGGAATGTGCTCGGACAATCCCCCAGAAGTTTAGGTCTCCTTACTTATGTTTGTTTTTGAAATTGAATTAATATTTCTTCTCGGAGTAATTTTGATTAGAGTGTTGTGATTGTCTGGCAGTACAGAATCCGGTCAATTATTCATAGATATATCTGTTCATCTTTGGATCCTGTTACCATGTATGTTATTACAGAGTGTGGAGTAGACCTCCCTTGGTATTTGGTAGGTGTTTGGTCATTATATACTTTATATGTCTTGGTGTCTATATAATTCATATAGTTTATATGTTTATAAAAATTTAACATATATTAGTATATGTATGTTAACATGCATTAGTATATGTATGTTAACATACATTAGTATATGTATGTTACCCCCATGATCCTAATTTATCGATCCTCCCACCTTTCATTTTGGTTCACCATTAGTTTGTTTATAGGTCTGTGAGTGTCTTTCTCTGGGGAAATATGTTCATTGGTAGCAATCTTAGGATAACATCTGTAAATGATATCATGGGATATCTGTCATTCCCTTTTGACTTACTTGACGTAATATGATTATTTTAGCCTCCTCTGTAGTCATGAAAATGGCAATGTTCTTTTGTTCCGGGGCTAAGATTCACTTCGGTACATATACCACTTCTTCTTTGCCCATTTGCCTGTTGATGGACATTGTGTTTGCTTGCATGTCTTGGCTATTGTAAATATTGCTGCAGTGCATGTTTGCCTGTCTGTGTCTTTCCGATTCTGGTCTTCTTAGGTGATAGGCCCATTAGGGGATCGGCTGCATCATATGGTAGCTCAATATTTTCCTTTTAAATGCAGCTCGATTTTGTTCTCATGATTAGCTGTTACCAGTTTACATCCAACCAACAGCATAGTGGGTATGCATTTCTCCACAGTCACGTGAGCATTCATAGTTTATAGACGTTTTTCTGATGGCATTTTGAATATTGGGTGGCGACATCTTTTTGTAGTTTGGATTTGCATCCAACCAATAATGCCTGATATTGAGCTTTTATCCATGTTCCTCCTTTTTTTTTTTTTAAATAAAAGAGTGAGTAAAACTTACCTCTTCAAATTGTTTTCTGGAAAAATTTTCCGTGTTGTGAACTTTTTGGCCATTACCTACCCAGGACATTTTCTGAGGACACGTGTCATTTACAGCTCTACAATTGCTGTGAATCTTAAGTGACCGTTAGCCCTGAGTTTAAAGCTGCTGTTGTGGGAAACGGCCACCAGGCGGCAGCATTTCTTCATTCCCAAAACTGGTACTAGGGCAGCAGGGCCTTCCTGAAAGTCGTGTTCCTAGTTTGTAAATTAGAATGGAGTGTGCCAGGGAAAACCCCAATAAGTTTATTTCTCATTAATTGTTGTTCATGGTTTTAATTTTTTAAATTAGGGTCATGATTAGAATAGTGTTTGTTCTAGGTGTGCACAATCAGGTTTAATTGAATATTATATATATGTATTCATGTGCAGATCGTCTTTCTATGTAAATTACTATTATTTTTTTTAATAGATTTATTTTATTTCATTATTTATTTTTGGCTGAGTTGGATCTTCGTTGCTGCATGTGGGCTTTCTCTACTTTCTGTGAGCGGGGGCTACTCTCCATTGTGGTGCACGGGATTCTCATTGCAGTGGCTTCTCTTGTTGCAGAGCACGGTCTCTAGGTGTGCGGACTTCTAGTAGTTCTGGTGCGTGGGCTCAGTAGTTGTGGCTCGTGGGCTCTAGAGCCGAGGCTCAGTACTTGTGGTGCACGGGCTTAGTTGCTCTGCAGCATGTGGTATCTTCCCAGACCAGGGATCGAACCCGTGTGTTCTGCACTGGCAGGCGGATTCTTAACTCTGGCGCCACCAGGGAAGCCCCCGTGTAAATTATTACAGCGTGTCCTGTAGACCTCCCTTGGTATATGGTTGGTCTTTTTGATATATGTATTTAATATGTATTTGTATACGTATGGTAACCCTACTCTTCATTTATCCATTGCTCCCAGCTTTCCTTTTACATAACCATAGTTTGTTTTCCAAGTCTGTGAGTGTCTTTCTCTGTGGAAATATGTTCATTTGTGTCAGTTGTTAGGTAACGCCTAGAAGTGATATCACAGGATATTTGTCGTCTGCTTTCCGACTTACCTCCTGTTCTGTGATTATATCTAGGCTCACCTATGGTGCTGCAAAGAGCAGTGTTTCATTCTTTTCCATGCCGAATATTCCATTGTGTACATGGACCAGCTCTTCTTTGGGCATTCATCTGTAGATGGACATTTTGGTTTCTTCCAACTCTTGGCTATGCTAAATATTGATGCAGTGCTGGATTGCCAGCCTGTGTCTTTTGGATTCCGGTCTTCTCAGGGGATAGGCTCAGCAGTGGACCTACCAGATCATATGACAGTTCAATTTTTACCTTTAAACGCACCTCCATTCTGTTCTCACTACTGGCTGTTATCAGTTGACATCCCACCAGCAGCTAGAGGGTACACAGTTCTCTAAAACCCCATCAGCATTTATTGTTTGTAGACTTTCTACTGATGGCGTTTTGAGTGTTGGGAGGTGATACCTTTTTGTACTTTGGATTTGCATGCGTCTAATACTTCCCGTTATTAAGCTTTTAATCCACGTCCGTTTTCTTTCTTTTTTTTTTTCTAAACTAAAACAGAAAAACTTACCTCTTCAAATTGTTTCCTTGAATAATTGGCCGTGTTCTGAATTCCTGTGGCCATTACCTACACCAGAATATTTTCTGTGAGCAGGTGTCATTTACAACTCTGTAGTAATTGTGCATATTAAGTTACCATTAACACTGGGTTTAAAGCTGCTGTTGCAGGAAACGGCCACAAGGCGGCAGCATGTCTATATTCCCAACTCTGCTTACTAGGGCAACAGAGCCTTCCTGGAAGTCCTGTTTGTAGGTTGTAAATTAGAGTGGAATGCGCCGGGACAAACTCCCCAAAACTTATGTCTACTTATTTGTTGTTGGTATTCTTAGTTTAATTTTCATTTTTATCAGAGCAAATTTGATTGCAATGTTGTGTTTGTTCTAGGTGTACAGAATCTGTTTCTTTTATACATATATCTTTTCATGTTTGGATCCTGTTCCATAAAGGCTTTACAGAAAGTTGTGTAGACCTCTCTTGGTATTTGGTATGTGTTTGGTGATTCCTATATTTTATAAATATTAGCATATGTCTGTTAAAACCCATTATCCTGCGTTATACAGTCGTCACACCTTTCCGCTTGGTTAAGCACAAGTTTGTGTTCTGAATACGTGACTGTCCTTCTCTGTGGAAATAAGTTCATTAATATCAATTTTCCGGAATCACCTATACGTGATATCATAGGATATGTGTCTCTTGCTTTCTGACTTATTTCAAGTTGTGTGATTATCTCTAGCCTCATCTGTGGTGCTGCAAATGGCATTGTTTGATTTGTTTTCATGGCTAATATTCCATTCCGTACATATGCCACTTGTTCTTTGTCCATTTATCTGTTCATGGACCTTTTTTTGCTTCCATGTCTTGGCTACTTAAATATTGCTGCAGTGCACATTTGCCTGCTTCTGTCTTTCCGATTCTGGTGGTCTTAAGTTATAGGCCCAGAAGGTGCCCTGCCGGATCATATGGTAACTCAATTTTTACCTTTTAAAGCACCTCCATTCTATTTTCATTAGTGCTGTTACCACTTTCCATCCCACCAGCAGCTAGAAGGTACACAGTTCTCTAAAACCCCTTCAGCATTTATAGTTTGTAGACTTTTTGCTGATGGTCATTTGACTGGTGTGCGGTGAAACCTTTTCGGAGGTTGATTTGCATGCGTCTAATAATTCCTTATACTACACTTTAGGCATGTCATTTTCTTTCTTTTTTTCTTGGTTTTTAAAGAGTGAGTACAACTTCCCTCTTCATATTGACTTCTTGAAAAATTTGTCATGTGTTGTATTTTCTTGGCTATTCCCTACCCCAGGACATTTTTTGAGGGCAGGTGATATTTACAGCCCTGCAGTCCTTGTGAATATTAAGTGACATTTGGCGGTGTTGAAAGCTGCTGTTGTGAGAAACAGCTACAAGGCGGAAGCATTATTACGTTCTCAACTCTTGTTACTAGGGCAACAGAGTCTTCCTGGACATCGTGCTCCTCAGTTGTAAATTAGAGTGGAATGTGCTCGGACAATCCCCCAGAAGTTTAGGTCTCCTTACTTATGTTTGTTTTTGAAATTGAATTTATATTTCTTCTCGGAGTAATTTTGATTAGAGTGTTGTGATTGTCTGGCAGTACAGAATCCGGTCAATTATTCATAGATATATCTGTTCATCTTTGGATCCTGTTACCATGTATGTTATTACAGAGTGTGGAGTAGACCTCCCTTGGTATTTGGTAGGTGTTTGGTCATTATATACTTTATATGTCTTGGTGTCTATATAATTCATATAGTTTATATGTTTATAAAAATTTAACATATATTAGTATATGTATGTTAACATGCATTAGTATATGTATGTTAACATACATTAGTATATGTATGTTACCCCCATGATCCTAATTTATCGATCCTCCCACCTTTCATTTTGGTTCACCATTAGTTTGTTTATAGGTCTGTGAGTGTCTTTCTCTGGGGAAATATGTTCATTGGTAGCAATCTTAGGATAACATCTGTAAATGATATCATGGGATATCTGTCATTCCCTTTTGACTTACTTGACGTAATATGATTATTTTAGCCTCCTCTGTAGTCATGAAAATGGCAATGTTCTTTTGTTCCGGGGCTAAGATTCACTTCGGTACATATACCACTTCTTCTTTGCCCATTTGCCTGTTGATGGACATTGTGTTTGCTTGCATGTCTTGGCTATTGTAAATATTGCTGCAGTGCATGTTTGCCTGTCTGTGTCTTTCCGATTCTGGTCTTCTTAGGTGATAGGCCCATTAGGGGATCGGCTGCATCATATGGTAGCTCAATATTTTCCTTTTAAATGCAGCTCGATTTTGTTCTCATGATTAGCTGTTACCAGTTTACATCCAACCAACAGCATAGTGGGTATGCATTTCTCCACAGTCACGTGAGCATTCATAGTTTATAGACGTTTTTCTGATGGCATTTTGAATATTGGGTGGCGACATCTTTTTGTAGTTTGGATTTGCATCCAACCAATAATGCCTGATATTGAGCTTTTATCCATGTTCCTCCTTTTTTTTTTTTTAAATAAAAGAGTGAGTAAAACTTACCTCTTCAAATTGTTTTCTGGAAAAATTTTCCGTGTTGTGAACTTTTTGGCCATTACCTACCCAGGACATTTTCTGAGGACACGTGTCATTTACAGCTCTACAATTGCTGTGAATCTTAAGTGACCGTTAGCCCTGAGTTTAAAGCTGCTGTTGTGGGAAACGGCCACCAGGCGGCAGCATTTCTTCATTCCCAAAACTGGTACTAGGGCAGCAGGGCCTTCCTGAAAGTCGTGTTCCTAGTTTGTAAATTAGAATGGAGTGTGCCAGGGAAAACCCCAATAAGTTTATTTCTCATTAATTGTTGTTCATGGTTTTAATTTTTTAAATTAGGGTCATGATTAGAATAGTGTTTGTTCTAGGTGTGCACAATCAGGTTTAATTGAATATTATATATATGTATTCATGTGCAGATCGTCTTTCTATGTAAATTACTATTATTTTTTTTAATAGATTTATTTTATTTCATTATTTATTTTTGGCTGAGTTGGATCTTCGTTGCTGCATGTGGGCTTTCTCTACTTTCTGTGAGCGGGGGCTACTCTCCATTGTGGTGCACGGGATTCTCATTGCAGTGGCTTCTCTTGTTGCAGAGCACGGTCTCTAGGTGTGCGGACTTCTAGTAGTTCTGGTGCGTGGGCTCAGTAGTTGTGGCTCGTGGGCTCTAGAGCCGAGGCTCAGTACTTGTGGTGCACGGGCTTAGTTGCTCTGCAGCATGTGGTATCTTCCCAGACCAGGGATCGAACCCGTGTGTTCTGCACTGGCAGGCGGATTCTTAACTCTGGCGCCACCAGGGAAGCCCCCGTGTAAATTATTACAGCGTGTCCTGTAGACCTCCCTTGGTATATGGTTGGTCTTTTTGATATATGTATTTAATATGTATTTGTATACGTATGGTAACCCTACTCTTCATTTATCCATTGCTCCCAGCTTTCCTTTTACATAACCATAGTTTGTTTTCCAAGTCTGTGAGTGTCTTTCTCTGTGGAAATATGTTCATTTGTGTCAGTTGTTAGGTAACGCCTAGAAGTGATATCACAGGATATTTGTCGTCTGCTTTCCGACTTACCTCCTGTTCTGTGATTATATCTAGGCTCACCTATGGTGCTGCAAAGAGCAGTGTTTCATTCTTTTGCATGCCGAATATTCCATTGTGTACATGGACCAGCTCTTCTTTGGGCATTCATCCGTAGATGGACATTTTGGTTTCTTCCAACTCTTGGCTATGCTAAATATTGATGCAGTGCAGGATTGCCAGCCTGTGCCTTTTGGATTCCGGTCTTCTCAGGGGATAGGCTCAGCAGTGGAACTACCAGATCATATGACAGTTCAATTTTTACCTTTAAACGCACCTCCATTCCGTTCTCACTACTGGCTGTTACCAGTTGACATCCCACCAGCAGCTAGAGGGTACACAGTTCTCTAAAACCCCATCAGCATTTATTGTTTGTAGACTTTCTACTGATGGCGTTTTGAGTGTTGGGAGGTGATACCTTTTTGTACTTTGGATTTGCATGCGTCTAATACTTCCCGTTATTAAGCTTTTAATCCATGTCCTTTTTCTTTCTTTTTTTTTTTTTAAAGTAAAACAGAAAAACTTACCTCTTCAAATTGTTTCCTTGAATAATTGGCCGTGTTCTGAATTCCTGTGGCCATTACCTACACCATAATATTTTCTGTGAGCAGGTGTCATTTACAACTCTGTAGTAATTGTGCATATTAAGTTACCATCAACACTGGGTTTAAAGCTGCTGTTGCAGGAAACGGCCACAAGGCGGCAGCATGTCTATATTCCCAACTCTGCTTACTAGGGCAACAGAGCCTTCCTGGAAGTCCTGTTTGTAGGTTGTAAATTAGAGTGGAATGCGCCAGGACAAACTCCCCAAAACTTATGTCTACTTATTTGTTGTTGGTATTCTTAGTTTAATTTTCATTTTTATCAGAGCAAATTTGATTGCAATGTTGTGTTTGTTCTAGGTGTACAGAATCTGTTTCATTTATACATATATCTTTTCATGTTTGGATCCTGTTCCATAAAGGCTTTACAGAATGTTGTGTAGACCTCTCTTGGTATTTGGTATGTGTTTGGTGATTCCTATATTTTATAAATATTAGCGTATGTCTGTTAAAACCCAATATCCTGCGTTATACATTCGTCACACCTTTCCGCTTGGTTAAGCACAAGTTTGCGTTCTGAATACGTGACTGTCCTTCTCTGTGGAAATAAGTTCATTAATATCAATTTTCCGGAATCACCTATACGTGATATCATAGGATATGTGTCTCTTGCTTTCTGACTTATTTCAAGTTGTGTGATTATCTCTAGCCTCATCTGTGGTGCTGCAAATGGCATTGTTTGATTTGTTTTCATGGCTAATATTCCATTCTGTACATATGCCACTTGTTCTTTGTCCATTTATCTGTTCATGGACCTTTTTTTGCTTCCATGTCTTGGCTATTTAAATATTGCTGCAGTGCACATTTGCCTGCTTCTGTCTTTCCGATTCTGGTGGTCTTAAGTTATAGGCCCAGAAGGTGCCCTGCCGGATTATATGGTAACTCAATTTTTACCTTTTAAAGCACCTCCATTCTATTTTCATTAGTGGTGTTACCACTTTCCATCCCACCAGCAGCTAGAAGGTACGCAGTTCTCTAAAACCCCTTCAGCATTTATAGTTTGTAGACTTTTTGCTGATGGTCATTTGACTGGTGTGCGGTGAAACCTTTTCGGAGGTTGATTTGCATGCGTCTAATAATTCCTTATACTACACTTTAGGCATGTCATTTTCTTTCTTTTTTTCTTGGTTTTTAAAGAGTGA
The DNA here is from genome assembly GCF_028021215.1 of Eschrichtius robustus. NCBI lineage: Eukaryota > Metazoa > Chordata > Mammalia > Artiodactyla > Eschrichtiidae > Eschrichtius > Eschrichtius robustus. The sequence continues at coordinate 48,630,262 of NC_090831.1, read as the reverse complement.
GTACAACTTCCCTCTTCATATTGACTTCTTGAAAAATTTGTCATGTGTTGTATTTTCTTGGCTATTCCCTACCCCAGGACATTTTTTGAGGGCAGGTGATATTTACAGCCCTGCAGTCCTTGTGAATATTAAGTGACATTTGGCGGTGTTGAAAGCTGCTGTTGTGAGAAACAGCCACAAGGCGGCAGCATTATTACGTTCTCAACTCTTGTTACTAGGGCAACAGAGTCTTCCTGGACATCGTGCTCCTCAGTTGTAAATTAGAGTGGAATGTGCTCGGACAATCCCCCAGAAGTATAGGTCTCCTTACTTATGTTTGTTTTTTAAATTGAATTTATATTTCTTCTCGGAGTAATTTTGATTAGAGTGTTGTGATTGTCTGGCAGTACAGAATCCGGTCAATTATTCATAGATATATCTGTTCATCTTTGGATCCTGTTACCATGTATGTTATTACAGAGTGTGGAGTAGACCTCCCTTGGTATTTGGTAGGTGTTTGGTCATTATATACTTTATATGTCTTGGTGCCTATATAATTCATATAGTTTATATGTTTATAAAAATTTAACATATATTACTATATGTATGTTAACATGCATTAGTATATGTATGTTAACATACATTAGTATATGTATGTTACCCCCATGATCCTAATTTATCGATCCTCCCACCTTTCATTTTGGTTCACCATTAGTTTGTTTATAAGTCTGTGAGTGTCTTTCTCTGGGGAAATATGTTCATTGGTAGCAATCTTAGGATAACATCTGTAAATGATATCATGGGATATCTGTCATTCCCTTTTGACTTACTTGACGTAATATGATTATTTTAGCCTCCTCTGTAGTCATGAAAATGACAATGTTCTTTTGTTCCGGGGCTAAGATTCACTTCGGTACATATACCACTTCTTCTTTGCCCATTTGCCTGTTGATGGACATTGTGTTTGCTTGCATGTCTTGGCTATTGTAAATATTGCTGCAGTGCATGTTTGCCTGTCTGTGTCTTTCCGATTCTGGTCTTCTTAGGTGATAGGCCCAATAGGGGATCGGCTGCATCATATGGTAGCTCAATATTTACCTTTTAAATGCAGCTCGATTTTGTTCTCATGATTAGCTGTTACCAGTTTACATCCAACCAACAGCATAGTGGGTATGCATTTCTCCACAGACACGTGAGCATTCATAGTTTATAGACGTTTTACTGATGGCATTTTGAATATTGGGTGGCGACATCTTTTTGTAGTTTGGATTTGCATCCAACCAATAAGGCCTGATATTGAGCTTTTATCCATGTTCCTCCTTTTTTTTTTAAATAAAAGAGTGAGTAAAACTTACCTCTTCAAATTGTTTTCTGGAAAAATTTTCCGTGTTGTGAACTTTTTGGCCATTACCTACCCAGGACATTTTCTGAGGACACGTGTCATTTACAGCTCTACAATTGCTGTGAATCTTAAGTGACCGTTAGCGCTGAGTTTAAAGCTGCTGTTGTGGGAAACGGCCACCAGGCGGCAGCATTTCTTCATTCCCAAAACTGGTACTAGGGCAGCAGAGACTTCCTGAAAGTCGTGTTCCTAGGTTGTAAATTAGAATGGAGTGTGCCAGGGAAAACCCCAATAAGTTTATGTCTCATTAATTGTTGTTCATGGTTTTAATTTTTTAAATTAGGGTAATGATTAGAATAGTGTTTGTTCTAGGTGTGCACAATCAGGTTCAATTGAATATTATATATATGTATTCATGTGCAGATCCTCTTCCTATGTAAATTACTATTATTTTTTTAATAGATTTATTTTATTTCATTATTTATTTTTGGCTGAGTTGGATCTTCGTTGCTGCATGTGGGCTTTCTCTACTTTCTGTGAGCGGGGGCTACTCTCCATTGTGGTGCACGGGATTCTCATTGCAGTGGCTTCTCTTGTTGCAGAGCACGGTCTCTAGGTGTGCGGACTTCTAGTAGTTCTGGTGCGTGGGCTCAGTAGTTGTGGCTCGTGGGCTCTAGAGCCGAGGCTCAGTATTTGTGGTGCACGGGCTTAGTTCCTCTGCAGCATGTGTTATCTTCACAGACCAGGGATCGAACCCGTGTGTTCTGCACTGGCAGGCGGATTCTTAACCATGGCGCCACCAGGGAAGCCCTCGTGTAAATTATTACAGCGTGTCCTGTAGACCTCCCTTGGTATATGGTTGGTCTTTTTGATATATGTATTTAATATGTATTTGTATACGTATGGTAACCCTACTCTTCATTTATCCATTGCTCCCAGCTTTCCTTTTACATAACCATAGTTTGTTTTCCAAGTCTGTGAGTGTCTTTCTCTGTGGAAATATGTTCATTTGTGTCAGTTGTTAGGTAACGCCTAGAAGTGATATCACAGGATATTTGTCGTCTGCTTTCCGACTTACCTCCTGTTCTGTGATTATATCTAGGCTCACCTATGGTGCTGCAAAGAGCAGTGTTTCATTCTTTTCCATGCCGAATATTCCATTGTGTACATGGACCAGCTCTTCTTTGGGCATTCATCCGTAGATGGACATTTTGGTTTCTTCCAACTCTTGGCTATGCTAAATATTGATGCAGTGCAGGATTGCCAGCCTGTGTCTTTTGGATTCCGGTCTTCTCAGGGGATAGGCTCAGCAGTGGAACTACCAGATCATATGACAGTTCAATTTTTACCTTTAAACGCACCTCCATTCCGTTCTCACTACTGGCTGTTACCAGTTGACATCCCACCAGCAGCTAGAGGGTACACAGTTCTCTAAAACCCCATCAGCATTTATTGTTTGTAGACTTTCTACTGATGGCGTTTTGAGTGTTGGGAGGTGATACCTTTTTGTACTTTGGATTTGCATGCGTCTAATACTTCCCGTTATTAAGCTTTTAATCCACGTCCGTTATCTTTCTTTCTTTTTTTTTTAAAGTAAAACAGAAAAACTTACCTCTTCAAATTGTTTCCTTGAATAATTGGCCGTGTTCTGAATTCCTGTGGCCATTACCTACACCAGAATATTTTCTGTGAGCAGGTGTCATTTACAACTCTGTAGTAATTGTGCATATTAAGTTACCATTAACACTGGGTTTAAAGCTGCTGTTGCAGGAAACGGCCACAAGGCGGCAGCATGTCTATATTCCCAACTCTGCTTACTAGGGCAACAGAGCCTTCCTGGAAGTCCTGTTTGTAGGTTGTAAATTAGAGTGGAATGCGCCAGGACAAACTCCCCAAAACTTATGTCTACTTATTTGTTGTTGGTATTCTTAGTTTAATTTTCATTTTTATCAGAGCAAATTTGATTGCAATGTTGTGTTTGTTCTAGGTGTACAGAATCTGTTTCATTTATACATATATCTTTTCATGTTTGGATCCTGTTCCATAAAGGCTTAACAGAATGTTGTGTAGACCTCTCTTGGTATTTGGTATGTGTTTGGTGATTCCTATATTTTATAAATATTAGCATATGTCTGTTAAAACCCATTATCCTGCGTTATACATTCGTCACACCTTTCCGCTTGGTTAAGCACAAGTTTGTGTTCTGAATACGTGACTGTCCTTCTCTGTGGAAATAAGTTCATTAATATCAATTTTCCGGAATCACCTATACGTGATATCATAGGATATGTGTCTCTTGCTTTCTGACTTATTTCAAGTTGTGTGATTATCTCTAGCCTCATCTGTGGTGCTGCAAATGGCATTGTTTGATTTGTTTTCATGGCTAATATTCCATTCCGTACATATGCCACTTGTTCTTTGTCCATTTATCTGTTCATGGACCTTTTTTTGCTTCCATGTCTTGGCTATTTAAATATTGCTGCAGTGCACATTTGCCTGCTTCTGTCTTTCCGATTCTGGTGGTCTTAAGTTATAGGCCCAGAAGGTGCCCTGCCGGATCATATGGTAACTCAATTTTTACCTTTTAAAGCACCTCCATTCTATTTTTATTAGTGCTATTACCACTTTCCATCCCACCAGCAGCTAGAAGGTACACAGTTCTCTAAAACCCCTTCAGCATTTATAGTTTGTAGACTTTTTGCTGATGGTCATTTGACTGGTGTGCGGTGAAACCTTTTCGGAGGTTGATTTGCATGCGTCTAATAATTCCTTATACTACACTTTAGGCATGTCATTTTCTTTCTTTTTTTCTTGGTTTTTAAAGAGTGAGTACAACTTCCCTCTTCATATTGACTTCTTGAAAAATTTGTCATGTGTTGTATTTTCTTGGCTATTCCCTACCCCAGGACATTTTTTGAGGGCAGGTGATATTTACAGCCCTGCAGTCCTTGTGAATATTAAGTGACATTTGGCGGTGTTGAAAGCTGCTGTTGTGAGAAACAGCCACAAGGCGGCAGCATTATTACGTTCTCAACTCTTGTTACTAGGGCAACAGAGTCTTCCTGGACATTGTGCTCCTGAGTTGTAAATTAGAGTGGAATGTGCTCGGACAATCCCCCAGAAGTTTAGGTCTCCTTACTTATGTTTGTTTTTGAAATTGAATTTATATTTGTTCTTGGAGTAATTTTGATTAGAGTGTTGTGATTGTCTGGCAGTACAGAATCCGGTCAATTATTCATAGATATATCTGTTCATCTTTGGATCCTGTTACCATGTATGTTATTACAGAGTGTGGAGTAGACCTCCCTTGGTATTTGGTAGGTGTTTGGTCATTATATACTTTATATGTCTTGGTGCCTATATAATTCATATAGTTTATATGTTTATAAAAATTTAACATATATTAGTATATGTATGTTAACATGCATTAGTATATGTATGTTAACATACATTTGTATATGTATGTTACCCCCATGATCCTAATTTATCGATCCTCCCACCTTTCATTTTGGTTCACCATTAGTTTGTTTATAAGTCTGTGAGTGTCTTTCTCTGGGGAAATATGTTCATTGGTAGCAATCTTAGGATAACATCTGTAAATGATATCATGGGATATCTGTCATTCCCTTTTGACTTACTTGACGTAATATGATTATTTTAGCCTCTTCTGTAGTCATGAAAATGGCAATGTTCTTTTGTTCCGGGGCTAAGATTCACTTCGGTACATATACCACTTCTTCTTTGCCCATTTGCCTGTTGATGGACATTGTGTTTGCTTGCATGTCTTGGCTATTGTAAATATTGCTGCAGTGCATGTTTGCCTGTCTGTGTCTTTCCGATTCTGGTCTTCTTAGGTGATAGGCCCAATAGGGGGTCGGCTGCATCATATGGTAGCTCAATATTTACCTTTTAAATGCAGCTCGATTTTGTTCTCATGATTAGCTGTTACCAGTTTACATCCAACCAACAGCATAGTGGGTATGCATTTCTCCACAGACACGTGAGCATTCATAGTGTATAGACGTTTTACTGATGGCATTTTGAATATTGGGTGGCGACATCTTTTTGTAGTTTGGATTTGCATCCAACCAATAAGGCCTGATATTGAGCTTTTATCCATGTTCCTCCTTTTTTTTTTTAAATAAAAGAGTGAGTAAAACTTACCTCTTCAAATTGTTTTCTGGAAAAATTTTCCGTGTTGTGAACTTTTTGGCCATTACCTACCCAGGACATTTTCTGAGGACACGTGTCATTTACAGCTCTACAATTGCTGTGAATCTTAAGTGACCGTTAGCACTGAGTTTAAAGCTGCTGTTGTGGGAAACGGCCACCAGGCGGCAGCATTTCTTCATTCCCAAAACTGGTACTAGGGCAGCAGGGCCTTCCTGAAAGTCGTGTTCCTAGTTTGTAAATTAGAATGGAGTGTGCCAGGGAAAACCCCAATAAGTTTATTTCTCATTAATTGTTGTTCATGGTTTTAATTTTTTAAATTAGGGTAATGATTAGAAGAGTGTTTGTTCTAGGTGTGCACAATCAGGTTCAATTGAATATTATATATATGTATTCATGTGCAGATCCTCTTCCTATGTAAATTACTATTATTTTTTTTAATAGATTTATTTTATTTCATTATTTATTTTTGGCTGAGTTGGATCTTCGTTGCTGCATGTGAGCTTTCTCTACTTTCTGTGAGCGGGGGCTACTCTCCATTGTGGTGCACGGGATTCTCATTGCAGTGGCTTCTCTTGTTGCAGAGCACGGTCTCTAGGTGTGTGGACTTCTAGTAGTTCTGGTGCGTGGGCTCAGTAGTTGTGGCTCGTGGGCTCTAGAGCCGAGGCTCAGTACTTGTGGTGCACGGGCTTAGTTGCTCTGCAGCATGTGGTATCTTCCCAGACCAGGGATCGAACCCGTGTGTTCTGCACTGGCAAGCGGATTCTTAACTCTGGCGCCACCAGGGAAGCCCCCGTGTAAATTATTACAGCGTGTCCTGTAGACCTCCCTTGGTATATGGTTGGTCTTTTTGATATATGTATTTAATATGTATTTGTATACGTATGGTAACCCTACTCTTCATTTATCCATTGCTCCCAGCTTTCCTTTTACATAACTATAGTTTGTTTTCCAAGTCTGTGAGTGTCTTTCTCTGTGGAAATATGTTCATTTGTGTCAGTTGTTAGGTAACGCCTAGAAGTGATATCACAGGATATTTGTCGTCTGCTTTCCGACTTACCTCCTGTTCTGTGATTATATCTAGGCTCACCTATGGTGCTGCAAAGAGCAGTGTTTCATTCTTTTCCATGCCGAATATTCCTTTGTGTACATGGACCAGCTCTTCTTTGGGCATTCATCCGTAGATGGACATTTTGGTTTCTTCCAACTCTTGGCTATGCTAAATATTGATGCAGTGCAGGATTGCCAGCCTGTGCCTTTTGGATTCCGGTCTTCTCAGGGTATAGGCTCAGCAGTGGACCTACCAGATCATATGACAGTTCAATTTTTACCTTTAAACGCACCTCCATTCTGTTCTCACTACTGGCTGTTACCAGTTGACATCTCACCAGCAGCTAGAGGGTACACAGTTCACTAAAACCCCATCAGCATTTATTGTTTGTAGACTTTCTACTGATGGCGTTTTGAGTGTTGGGAGGTGATACCTTTTTGTACTTTGGATTTGCATGCGTCTAATACTTCCCATTATTAAGCTTTTAATCCACGTCCGTTTTCTTTCTTTTTTTTTTTTTTTAAAGTAAAACAGAAAAACTTACCTCTTCAAATTGTTTCCTTGAATAATTGGCCGTGTTCTGAATTCCTGTGGCCATTACCTACACCAGAATATTTTCTGTGAGCAGGTGTCATTTACAACTCTGTAGTAATTGTGCATATTAAGTTACCATTAACACTGGGTTTAAAGCTGCTGTTGCAGGAAACGACCACAAGGCGGCAGCATGTCTATATTCCCAACTCTGCTTACTAGGGCAACAGAGCCTTCCTGGAAGTCCTGTTTGTAGGTTGTAAATTAGAGTGTAATGCGCCAGGACAAACTCCCCAAAACTTATGTCTCCTTATTTGTTGTTGGTATTCTTAGTTTAATTTTCATTTTTATCAGAGCAAATTTGACTGCAATGTTGTGTTTGTTCTAGGTGTACAGAATCTGTTTCATTTATACATATATCTTTTCATGTTTGGATCCTGTTCCATAAAGGCTTTACAGAATGTTGTGTAGACCTCTCTTGGTATTTGGTATGTGTTTGGTGATTCGTATATTTTATAAATATTAGCATAGGTCTGTTAAAACCCATTATCCTGCGTTATACATTCGTCACACCTTTCCGCTTGGTTAAGCACAAGTTTGTGTTCTGAATACGTGACTGTCCTTCTCTGTGGAAATAAGTTCATTAATATCAATTTTCCGGAATCACCTATACGTGATATCATAGGATATGTGTCTCTTGCTTTCTGACTTATTTCAAGTTGTGTGATTATCTCTAGCCTCATCTGTGGTGCTGCAAATGGCATTGTTTGATTTGTTTTCATGGCTAATATTCCATTCCGTACATATGCCACTTGTTCTTTGTCCATTTATCTGTTCATGGACCTTTTTTTGCTTCCATGTCTTGGCTATTTAAATATTGCTGCAGTGCACATTTGCCTGCTTCTGTCTTTCCGATTCTGGTGGTCTTAAGTTATAGGCCCAGAAGGTGCCCTGCCGGATCATATGGTAACTCAATTTTTACCTTTTAAAGCACCTCCATTCTATTTTCATTAGTGCTGTTACCACTTTCCATCCCACCAGCAGCTAGAAGGTACACAGTTCTCTAAAACCCCTTCAGCATTTATAGTTTGTAGACTTTTTGCTGATGGTCATTTGACTGGTGTGCGGTGAAACCTTTTCGGAGGTTGATTTGCATGCGTCTAATAATTCCTTATACTACACTTTAGGCATGTCATTTTCTTTCTTTTTTTCTTGGTTTTTAAAGAGTGAGTACAACTTCCCTCTTCATATTGACTTCTTGAAAAATTTGTCATGTGTTGTATTTTCTTGGCTATTCCCTACCCCAGGACATTTTTTGAGGGCAGGTGATATTTACAGCCCTGCAGTCCTTGTGAATATTAAGTGACATTTGGCGGTGTTGAAAGCTGCTGTTGTGAGAAACAGCCACAAGGCGGCAGCATTATTACGTTCTCAACTCTTGTTACTAGGGCAACAGAGTCTTCCTGGACATCGTGCTCCTCAGTTGTAAATTAGAGTGGAATGTGCTCGGACAATCCCCCAGAAGTTTAGGTCTCCTTACTTATGTTTGTTTTTGAAATTGAATTTATATTTCTTCTCGGAGTAATTTTGATTAGAGTGTTGTAATTGTCTGGCAGTACAGAATCCGGTCAATTATTCATAGATATATCTGTTCATCTTTGGATCCTGTTACCATGTATGTTATTACAGAGTGTGGAGTAGACCTCCCTTGGTATTCGGTAGGTGTTTGGTCATTATATACTTTATATGTCTTGGTGCCTATATAATTCATATAGTTTATATGTTTATAAAAATTTAACATATATTAGTATATGTATGTTAACATGCATTAGTATATGTATGTTAACATACATTAGTATATGTATGTTACCCCCATGATCCTAATTTATCGATCCTCCCACCTTTCATTTTGGTTCACCATTAGTTTGTTTATAAGTCTGTGAGTGTCTTTCTCTGGGGAAATATGTTCATTGGTAGCAATCTTAGGATAACATCTGTAAATGATATCATGGGATATCTGTCATTCCCTTTTGACTTACTTGACGTAATATGATTATTTTAGCCTCCTCTGTAGTCATGAAAATGGCAATGTTCTTTTCTTCCGGGGCTAAGATTCACTTCGGTACATATACCACTTCTTCTTTGCCCATTTGCCTGTTGATGGACATTGTGTTTGCTTGCATTTCTTGGCTATTGTAAATATTGCTGCAGTGCATGTTTGCCTGTCTGTGTCTTTCCGATTCTGGTCTTCTTAGGTGATAGGCCCAATAGGGGATCGGCTGCATCATATGGTAGCTCAATATTTACCTTTTAAATGCAGCTCGATTTTGTTCTCATGATTAGCTGTAACCAGTTTACATCCAACCAACAGCATAGTGGGTATGCATTTCTCCACAGACACGTGAGCATTCATAGTTTATAGACGTTTTACTGATGGCATTTTGAATATTGGGTGGCGACATGTTTTTGTAGTTTGGATTTGCATCTAACCAATAAGGCCTGATATTGAGCTTTTATCCATATTCCTCATTTTTTTTTAAATAAAAGAGTGAGTAAAACTTACCTCTTCAAATTGTTTTCTGGAAAAATTTTCCGTGTTGTGAACTTTTTGGCCATTACCTACCCAGGACATTTTCTGAGGACACGTGTCATTTACAGCTCTACAATTGCTGTGAATCTTAAGTGACCGTTAGCGCTGAGTTTAAAGCTGCTGTTGTGGGAAACGGCCACCAGGCGGCAGCATTTCTTCATTCCCAAAACTGGTACTAGGGCAGCAGAGACTTCCTGAAAGTCGTGTTCCTAGGTTGTAAATTAGAATGGAGTGTGCCAGGGAAAACCCCAATAAGTTTATGTCTCATTAATTGTTGTTCATGGTTTTAATTTTTTAAATTAGGGTAATTATTAGAATAGTGTTTGTTCTAGGTGTGCACAATCAGGTTCAATTGAATATTATATATATGTATTCATGTGCAGATCCTCTTCCCATGTAAATTACTATTTTTATTTAATAGATTTATTTGATTTCATTATTTATTTTTGGCTGAGTTGGATCTTCGTTGCTGCATGTGGGCTGTCTCTACTTTCTGTGAGCGGGGGCTACTCTCCATTGTGGTGCACGGGATTCTCATTGCAGTGGCTTCTCTTGTTGCAGAGCACGGTCTCTAGGTGTGCGGACTTCTAGTAGTTCTGGTGCGTGGGCTCAGTAGTTGTGGCTCGTGGGCTCTAGAGCCGAGGCTCAGTACTTGTGGTGCACGGGCTTAGTTGCTCTGCAGCATGTGGTATCTTCCCAGACCAGGGATCGAACCCGTGTGTTCTGCACTGGCAGGCGGATTCTTAACCCTGGCGCCACCAGGGAAGCCCCCGTGTAAATTATTACAGCGTGTCCTGTAGACCTCCCTTGGTATATGGTTGGTCTTTTTGATATATGTATTTAATATGTATTTGTATACGTATGGTAACCCTACTCTTCATTTATCCATTGCTCCCAGCTTTCCTTTTACATAACCATAGTTTGTTTTCCAAGTCTGTGAGTGTCTTTCTCTGTGGAAATATGTTCATTTGTGTCAGTTGTTAGGTAACGCCTAGAAGTGATATCACAGGATATTTGTCGTCTGCTTTCCGACTTACCTCCTGTTCTGTGATTATATCTAGGCTCACCTATGGTGCTGCAAAGAGCAGTGTTTCATTCTTTTCCATGCCGAATATTCCTTTGTGTACATGGACCAGCTCTTCTTTGGGCATTCATCCGTAGATGGACATTTTGGTTTCTTCCAACTCTTGCCTATGCTAAATATTGATGCAGTGCAGGATTGCCAGCCTGTGCCTTTTGGATTCCGGTCTTCTCAGGGTATAGGCTCAGCAGTGGACCTACCAGATCATATGACAGTTCAATTTTTACCTTTAAACGCACCTCCATTCTGTTCTCACTACTGGCTGTTACCAGTTGACATCTCACCAGCAGCTAGAGGGTACACAGTTCACTAAAACCCCATCAGCATTTATTGTTTGTAGACTTTCTACTGATGGCGTTTTGAGTGTTGGGAGGTGATACCTTTTTGTACTTTGGATTTGCATGCGTCTAATACTTCCCATTATTAAGCTTTTAATCCACGTCCGTTTTCTTTCTTTTTTTTTTTTTTAAAGTAAAACAGAAAAACTTACCTCTTCAAATTGTTTCCTTGAATAATTGGCCGTGTTCTGAATTCCTGTGGCCATTACCTACACCAGAATATTTTCTGTGAGCAGGTGTCATTTACAACTCTGTAGTAATTGTGCATATTAAGTTACCATTAACACTGGGTTTAAAGCTGCTGTTGCAGGAAACGACCACAAGGCGGCAGCATGTCTATATTCCCAACTCTGCTTACTAGGGCAACAGAGCCTTCCTGGAAGTCCTGTTTGTAGGTTGTAAATTAGAGTGTAATGCGCCAGGACAAACTCCCCAAAACTTATGTCTACTTATTTGTTGTTGGTATTCTTAGTTTAATTTTCATTTTTATCAGAGCAAATTTGACTGCAATGTTGTGTTTGTTCTAGGTGTACAGAATCTGTTTCATTTATACATATATCTTTTCATGTTTGGATCCTGTTCCATAAAGGCTTTACAGAATGTTGTGTAGACCTCTCTTGGTATTTGGTATGTGTTTGGTGATTCGTATATTTTATAAATATTAGCATAGGTCTGTTAAAACCCATTATCCTGCGTTATACATTCGTCACACCTTTCCGCTTGGTTAAGCACAAGTTTGTGTTCTGAATACGTGACTGTCCTTCTCTGTGGAAATAAGTTCATTAATATCAATTTTCCGGAATCACCTATACGTGATATCATAGGATATGTGTCTCTTGCTTTCTGACTTATTTCAAGTTGTGTGATTATCTCTAGCCTCATCTGTGGTGCTGCAAATGGCATTGTTTGATTTGTTTTCATGGCTAATATTCCATTCCGTACATATGCCACTTGTTCTTTGTCCATTTATCTGTTCATGGACCTTTTTTTGCTTCCATGTCTTGGCTATTTAAATATTGCTGCAGTGCACATTTGCCTGCTTCTGTCTTTCCGATTCTGGTGGTCTTAAGTTATAGGCCCAGAAGGTGCCCTGCCGGATCATATGGTAACTCAATTTTTACCTTTTAAAGCACCTCCATTCTATTTTCATTAGTGCTGTTACCACTTTCCATCCCACCAGCAGCTAGAAGGTACACAGTTCTCTAAAACCCCTTCAGCATTTATAGTTTGTAGACTTTTTGCTGATGGTCATTTGACTGGTGTGCGGTGAAACCTTTTCGGAGGTTGATTTGCATGCGTCTAATAATTCCTTATACTACACTTTAGGCATGTCATTTTCTTTCTTTTTTTCTTGGTTTTTAAAGAGTGAGTACAACTTCCCTCTTCATATTGACTTCTTGAAAAATTTGTCATGTGTTGTATTTTCTTGGCTATTCCCTACCCCAGGACATTTTTTGAGGGCAGGTGATATTTACAGCCCTGCAGTCCTTGTGAATATTAAGTGACATTTGGCGGTGTTGAAAGCTGCTGTTGTGAGAAACAGCCACAAGGCGGCAGCATTATTACGTTCTCAACTCTTGTTACTAGGGCAACAGAGTCTTCCTGGACATCGTGCTCCTCAGTTGTAAATTAGAGTGGAATGTGCTCGGACAATCCCCCAGAAGTTTAGGTCTCCTTACTTATGTTTGTTTTTGAAATTGAATTTATATTTCTTCTCGGAGTAATTTTGATTAGAGTGTTGTAATTGTCTGGCAGTACAGAATCCGGTCAATTATTCATAGATATATCTGTTCATCTTTGGATCCTGTTACCATGTATGTTATTACAGAGTGTGGAGTAGACCTCCCTTGGTATTCGGTAGGTGTTTGGTCATTATATACTTTATATGTCTTGGTGCCTATATAATTCATATAGTTTATATGTTTATAAAAATTTAACATATATTAGTATATGTATGTTAACATGCATTAGTATATGTATGTTAACATACATTAGTATATGTATGTTACCCCCATGATCCTAATTTATCGATCCTCCCACCTTTCATTTTGGTTCACCATTAGTTTGTTTATAAGTCTGTGAGTGTCTTTCTCTGGGGAAATATGTTCATTGGTAGCAATCTTAGGATAACATCTGTAAATGATATCATGGGATATCTGTCATTCCCTTTTGACTTACTTGACGTAATATGATTATTTTAGCCTCCTCTGTAGTCATGAAAATGGCAATGTTCTTTTCTTCCGGGGCTAAGATTCACTTCGGTACATATACCACTTCTTCTTTGCCCATTTGCCTGTTGATGGACATTGTGTTTGCTTGCATTTCTTGGCTATTGTAAATATTGCTGCAGTGCATGTTTGCCTGTCTGTGTCTTTCCGATTCTGGTCTTCTTAGGTGATAGGCCCAATAGGGGATCGGCTGCATCATATGGTAGCTCAATATTTACCTTTTAAATGCAGCTCGATTTTGTTCTCATGATTAGCTGTAACCAGTTTACATCCAACCAACAGCATAGTGGGTATGCATTTCTCCACAGACACGTGAGCATTCATAGTTTATAGACGTTTTACTGATGGCATTTTGAATATTGGGTGGCGACATGTTTTTGTAGTTTGGATTTGCATCTAACCAATAAGGCCTGATATTGAGCTTTTATCCATATTCCTCATTTTTTTTTTAAATAAAAGAGTGAGTAAAACTTACCTCTTCAAATTGTTTTCTGGAAAAATTTTCCGTGTTGTGAACTTTTTGGCCATTACCTACCCAGGACATTTTCTGAGGACACGTGTCATTTACAGCTCTACAATTGCTGTGAATCTTAAGTGACCGTTAGCGCTGAGTTTAAAGCTGCTGTTGTGGGAAACGGCCACCAGGCGGCAGCATTTCTTCATTCCCAAAACTGGTACTAGGGCAGCAGAGACTTCCTGAAAGTCGTGTTCCTAGGTTGTAAATTAGAATGGAGTGTGCCAGGGAAAACCCCAATAAGTTTATGTCTCATTAATTGTTGTTCATGGTTTTAATTTTTTAAATTAGGGTAATTATTAGAATAGTGTTTGTTCTAGGTGTGCACAATCAGGTTCAATTGAATATTATATATATGTATTCATGTGCAGATCCTCTTCCCATGTAAATTACTATTTTTATTTAATAGATTTATTTGATTTCATTATTTATTTTTGGCTGAGTTGGATCTTCGTTGCTGCATGTGGGCTGTCTCTACTTTCTGTGAGCGGGGGCTACTCTCCATTGTGGTGCACGGGATTCTCATTGCAGTGGCTTCTCTTGTTGCAGAGCACGGTCTCTAGGTGTGCGGACTTCTAGTAGTTCTGCTGCGTGGGCTCAGTAGTTGTGGCTCGTGGGCTCTAGAGCCGAGGCTCAGTACTTGTGGTGCACGGGCTTAGTTGCTCTGCAGCATGTGGTAACTTCCCAGACCAGGGATCGAACCCGTGTGTTCTGCACTGGCAGGCGGATTCTTAACCCTGGCGCCACCAGGGAAGCCCCCGTGTAAATTATTACAGCGTGTCCTGTAGACCTCCCTTGGTATATGGTTGGTCTTTTTGATATATGTATTTAATATGTATTTGTATACGTATGGTAACCCTACTCTTCATTTATCCATTGCTCCCAGCTTTCCTTTTACATAACCATAGTTTGTTTTCCAAGTCTGTGAGTGTCTTTCTCTGTGGAAATATGTTCATTTGTGTCAGTTGTTAGGTAACGCCTAGAAGTGATATCACAGGATATTTGTCGTCTGCTTTCCGACTTACCTCCTGTTCTGTGATTATATCTAGGCTCACCTATGGTGCTGCAAAGAGCAGTGTTTCATTCTTTTCCATGCCGAATATTCCATTGTGTACATGGACCAGCTCTTCTTTGGGCATTCATCCGTAGATGGACATTTTGGTTTCTTCCAACTCTTGCCTATGCTAAATATTGATGCAGTGCAGGATTGCCAGCCTGTGTCTTTTGGATTCCGGTCTTCTCAGGGGATAGGCTCAGCAGTGGACCTACCAGATCATATGACAGTTCAATTTTTACCTTTAAACGCACCTCCATTCTGTTCTCACTACTGGCTGTTACCAGTTGACATCCCACCAGCAGCTAGAGGGTACACAGTTCTCGAAAACCCCATCAGCATTTATTGTTTGTAGACTTTCTACTGATGGCGTTTTGAGTGTTGGGAGGTGATACCTTTTTGTATTTTGGATTTGCATGCGTCTAATACTTCCCTTTATTAAGCTTTTAATCCACGTCCGTTTTCTTTCTTTTTTTTTTTTTAAAGTAAAACAGAAAAACTTACCTCTTCAAATTGTTTCCTTGAATAATTGACCGTGTTCTGAATTCCTGTGGCCATTACCTACACCAGAATATTTTCTGTGAGCAGGTGTCATTTACAACTCTGTAGTAATTGTGCATATTAAGTTACCATTAACACTGGGTTTAAAGCTGCTGTTGCAGGAAACGACCACAAGGCGGCAGCATGTCTATATTCCCAACTCTGCTTACTAGGGCAACAGAGCCTTCCTGGAAGTCCTGTTTGTAGGTTGTAAATTAGAGTGGAATGCGCCAGGACAAACTCCCCAAAACTTATGTCTCCTTATTTGTTGTTGGTATTCTTAGTTTAATTTTTATTTTTATCAGAGCAAATTTGACTGCAATGTTGTGTTTGTTCTAGGTGTACAGAATCTGTTTCATTTATACATATATCTTTTCATGTTTGGATCCTGTTCCATAAAGGCTTTACAGAATGTTGTGTAGACCTCTCTTGGTATTTGGTATGTGTTTGGTGATTCCTATATTTTATAAATATTAGCATAGGTCTGTTAAAACCCATTATCCTGCGTTATACATTCGTCACACCTTTCCGCTTGGTTAAGCACAAGTTTGTGTTCTGAATACGTGACTGTCCTTCTCTGTGGAAATAAGTTCATTAATATCAATTTTCCGGAATCACCTATACGTGATATCATAGGATATGTGTCTCTTGCTTTCTGACTTATTTCAAGTTGTGTGATTATCTCTAGCCTCATCTGTGGTGCTGCAAATGGCATTGTTTGATTTGTTTTCATGGCTAATATTCCATTCCGTACATATGCCACTTGTTCTTTGTCCATTTATCTGTTCATGGACCTTTTTTTGCTTCCATGTCTTGGCTATTTAAATATTGCTGCAGTGCACATTTGCCTGCTTCTGTCTTTCCGATTCTGGTGGTCTTAAGTTATAGGCCCAGAAGGTGCCCTGCCGGATCATATGGTAACTCAATTTTTACCTTTTAAAGCACCTCCATTCTATTTTCATTAGTGCTGTTACCACTTTCCATCCCACCAGCAGCTAGAAGGTACACAGTTCTCTAAAACCCCTTCAGCATTTATAGTTTGTAGACTTTTTGCTGATGGTCATTTGACTGGTGTGCGGTGAAACCTTTTCGGAGGTTGATTTGCATGCGTCTAATAATTCCTTATACTACACTTTAGGCATGTCATTTTCTTTCTTTTTTTCTTGGTTTTTAAAGAGTGAGTACAACTTCCCTCTTCATATTGACTTCTTGAAAAATTTGTCATGTGTTGTATTTTCTTGGCTATTCCCTACCCCAGGACATTTTTTGAGGGCAGGTGATATTTACAGCCCTGCAGTCCTTGTGAATATTAAGTGACATTTGGCGGTGTTGAAAGCTGCTGTTGTGAGAAACAGCCACAAGGCGGCAGCATTATTACGTTCTCAACTCTTGTTACTAGGGCAACAGAGTCTTCCTGGACATCGTGCTCCTCAGTTGTAAATTAGAGTGGAATGTGCTCGGACAATCCCCCAGAAGTTTAGGTCTCCTTACTTATGTTTGTTTTTGAAATTGAATTTATATTTCTTCTCGGAGTAATTTTGATTAGAGTGTTGTAATTGTCTGGCAGTACAGAATCCGGTCAATTATTCATAGATATATCTGTTCATCTTTGGATCCTGTTACCATGTATGTTATTACAGAGTGTGGAGTAGACCTCCCTTGGTATTCGGTAGGTGTTTGGTCATTATATACTTTATATGTCTTGGTGCCTATATAATTCATATAGTTTATATGTTTATAAAAATTTAACATATATTAGTATATGTATGTTAACATGCATTAGTATATGTATGTTAACATACATTAGTATATGTATGTTACCCCCATGATCCTAATTTATCGATCCTCCCACCTTTCATTTTGGTTCACCATTAGTTTGTTTATAAGTCTGTGAGTGTCTTTCTCTGGGGAAATATGTTCATTGGTAGCAATCTTAGGATAACATCTGTAAATGATATCATGGGATATCTGTCATTCCCTTTTGACTTACTTGACGTAATATGATTATTTTAGCCTCCTCTGTAGTCATGAAAATGGCAATGTTCTTTTCTTCCGGGGCTAAGATTCACTTCGGTACATATACCACTTCTTCTTTGCCCATTTGCCTGTTGATGGACATTGTGTTTGCTTGCATTTCTTGGCTATTGTAAATATTGCTGCAGTGCATGTTTGCCTGTCTGTGTCTTTCCGATTCTGGTCTTCTTAGGTGATAGGCCCAATAGGGGATCGGCTGCATCATATGGTAGCTCAATATTTACCTTTTAAATGCAGCTCGATTTTGTTCTCATGATTAGCTGTAACCAGTTTACATCCAACCAACAGCATAGTGGGTATGCATTTCTCCACAGACACGTGAGCATTCATAGTTTATAGACGTTTTACTGATGGCATTTTGAATATTGGGTGGCGACATGTTTTTGTAGTTTGGATTTGCATCTAACCAATAAGGCCTGATATTGAGCTTTTATCCATATTCCTCCTTTGTTTTTTAAATAAAAGAGTGAGTAAAACTTACCTCTTCAAATTGTTTTCTGGAAAAATTTTCCGTGTTGTGAACTTTTTGGCCATTACCTACCCAGGACATTTTCTGAGGACACGTGTCATTTACAGCTCTACAATTGCTGTGAATCTTAAGTGACCGTTAGCGCTGAGTTTAAAGCTGCTGTTGTGGGAAACGGCCACCAGGCGGCAGCATTTCTTCATTCCCAAAACTGGTACTAGGGCAGCAGAGACTTCCTGAAAGTCGTGTTCCTAGGTTGTAAATTAGAATGGAGTGTGCCAGGGAAAACCCCAATAAGTTTATGTCTCATTAATTGTTGTTCATGGTTTTAATTTTTTAAATTAGGGTAATGATTAGAATAGTGTTTGTTCTAGGTGTGCACAATCAGGTTCAATTGAATATTATATATATGTATTCATGTGCAGATCCTCTTCCTATGTAAATTACTATTATTTTTTTTAATAGATTTATTTGATTTCATTATTTATTTTTGGCTGAGTTGGATCTTCGTTGCTGCATGTGAGCTTTCTCTACTTTCTGTGAGCGGGGGCTACTCTCCATTGTGGTGCACGGGATTCTCATTGCAGTGGCTTCTCTTGTTGCAGAGCACGGTCACTAGGTGTGCGGACTTCTAGTAGTTCTGGTGCGTGGGCTCAGTAGTTGTGGCTCGTGGGCTCTAGAGCCGAGGCTCAGTACTTGTGGTGCACGGGCTTAGTTGCTCTGCAGCATGTGGTATCTTCCCAGACCAGGGATCGAACCCGTGTGTTCTGCACTGGCAGGCGGATTCTTAACTCTGGCGCCACCAGGGAAGCCCCCGTGTAAATTATTACAGCGTGTCCTGTAGACCTCCCTTGGTATATGGTTGGTCTTTTTGATATATGTATTTAATATGTATTTGTATACGTATGGTAACCCTACTCTTCATTTATCCATTGCTCCCAGCTTTCCTTTTACATAACCATAGTTTGTTTTCCAAGTCTGTGAGTGTCTTTCTCTGTGGAAATATGTTCATTTGTGTCAGTTGTTAGGTAACGCCTAGAAGTGATATCACAGGATATTTGTCGTCTGCTTTCCGACTTACCTCCTGTTCTGTGATTATATCTAGGCTCACCTATGGTGCTGCAAAGAGCAGTGTTTCATTCTTTTCCATGCCGAATATTCCTTTGTGTACATGGACCAGCTCTTCTTTGGGCATTCATCCGTAGATGGACATTTTGGTTTCTTCCAACTCTTGGCTATGCTAAATATTGATGCAGTGCAGGATTGCCAGCCTGTGACTTTTGGATTCCGGTCTTCTCAGGGGATAGGCTCAGCAGTGGACCTACCAGATCATATGACAGTTCAATTTTTACCTTTAAACGCACCTCCATTCTGTTCTCACTACTGGCTGTTACCAGTTGACATCCCACCAGCAGCTAGAGGGTACACAGTTCACTAAAACCCCATCAGCATTTATTGTTTGTAGACTTTCTACTGATGGCGTTTTGAGTGTTGGGAGGTGACACCTTTTTCTACTTTGGATTTGCATGCGTCTAATACTTCCCGTTATTAAGCTTTTAATCCACGTCCGTTTTCTTTCTTTTTTTTTTTTTTAAAGTAAAACAGAAAAACTTACCTCTTCAAATTGTTTCCTTGAATAATTGGCCGTGTTCTGAATTCCTGTGGCCATTACCTACACCAGAATATTTTCTGTGAGCAGGTGTCATTTACAACTCTGTAGTAATTGTGCATATTAAGTTACCATTAACACTGGGTTTAAAGCTGCTGTTGCAGGAAACGGCCGCAAGGCGGCAGCGTGTCTATATTCCCAACTCTGCTTACTAGGGCAACAGAGCCTTCCTGGAAGTCCTGTTTGTAGGTTGTAAATTAGAGTGGAATGCGCCGGGACAAACTCCCCAAAACTTATATCTCCTTATTTGTTGTTGGTATTCTTAGTTTAATTTTCATTTTTATCAGAGCAAATTTGACTGCAATGTTGTGTTTGTTCTAGGTGTACAGAATCTGTTTCATTTATACATATATCTTTTCATGTTTGGATCCTGTTCCATAAAGGCTTAACAGAATGTTGTGTAGACCTCTCTTGGTATTTGGTATGTGTTTGGTGATTCGTATATTTTATAAATATTAGCATAGGTCTGTTAAAACCCATTATCCTGCGTTATACATTCGTCACACCTTTCCGCTTGGTTAAGCACAAGTTTGTGTTCTGAATACGTGACTGTCCTTCTCTGTGGAAATAAGTTCATTAATATCAATTTTCCGGAATCACCTATACGTGATATCATAGGATATGTGTCTCTTGCTTTCTGACTTATTTCAAGTTGTGTGATTATCTCTAGCCTCATCTGTGGTGCTGCAAATGGCATTGTTTGATTTGTTTTCATGGCTAATATTCCATTCCGTACATATGCCACTTGTTCTTTGTCCATTTATCTGTTCATGGACCTTTTTTTGCTTCCATGTCTTGGCTATTTAAATATTGCTGCAGTGCACATTTGCCTGCTTCTGTCTTTCCGATTCTGGTGGTCTTCAGTTATAGGCCCAGAAGGTGCCCTGCCGGATCATATGGTAACTCAATTTTTACCTTTTAAAGCACCTCCATTCTATTTTCATTAGTGCTGTTACCACTTTCCATCCCACCAGCAGCTAGAAGGTACACAGTTCTCTAAAACCCCTTCAGCATTTATAGTTTGTAGACTTTTTGCTGATGGTCATTTGACTGGTGTGCGGTGAAACCTTTTCGGAGGTTGATTTGCATGCGTCTAATAATTCCTTATACTACACTTTAGGCATGTCATTTTCTTTCTTTTTTTCTTGGTTTTTAAAGAGTGAGTACAACTTCCCTCTTCATATTGACTTCTTGAAAAATTTGTCATGTGTTGTATTTTCTTGGCTATTCCCTACCCCAGGACATTTTTTGAGGGCAGGTGATATTTACAGCCCTGCAGTCCTTGTGAATATTAAGTGACATTTGGCGGTGTTGAAAGCTGCTGTTGTGAGAAACAGCCACAAGGCGGCAGCATTATTACGTTCTCAACTCTTGTTACTAGGGCAACAGAGTCTTCCTGGACATCGTGCTCCTCAGTTGTAAATTAGAGTGGAATGTGCTCGGACAATCCCCCAGAAGTTTAGGTCTCCTTACTTATGTTTGTTTTTGAAATTGAATTTATATTTCTTCTCGGAGTAATTTTGATTAGAGTGTTGTAATTGTCTGGCAGTACAGAATCCGGTCAATTATTCATAGATATATCTGTTCATCTTTGGATCCTGTTACCATGTATGTTATTACAGAGTGTGGAGTAGACCTCCCTTGGTATTCGGTAGGTGTTTGGTCATTATATACTTTATATGTCTTGGTGCCTATATAATTCATATAGTTTATAAAAATTTAACATATATTAGTATATGTATGTTAACATGCATTAGTATATGTATGTTAACATACATTAGTATATGTATGTTACCCCCATGATCCTAATTTATCGATCCTCCCACCTTTCATTTTGGTTCACCATTAGTTTGTTTATAAGTCTGTGAGTGTCTTTCTCTGGGGAAATATGTTCATTGGTAGCAATCTTAGGATAACATCTGTAAATGATATCATGGGATATCTGTCATTCCCTTTTGACTTACTTGACGTAATATGATTATTTTAGCCTCCTCTGTAGTCATGAAAATGGCAATGTTCTTTTGTTCCGGGGCTAAGATTCACTTCGGTACATATACCACTTCTTCTTTGCCCATTTGCCTGTTGATGGACATTGTGTTTGCTTGCATGTCTTGGCTATTGTAAATATTGCTGCAGTGCATGTTTGCCTGTCTGTGTCTTTCCGATTCTGGTCTTCTTAGGTGATAGGCCCAATAGGGGATCGGCTGCATCATATGGTAGCTCAATATTTACCTTTTAAATGCAGCTCGATTTTGTTCTCATGATTAGCTGTAACCAGTTTACATCCAACCAACAGCATAGTGGGTATGCATTTCTCCACAGACACGTGAGCATTCATAGTTTATAGACGTTTTACTGATGGCATTTTGAATATTGGGTGGCGACATCTTTTTGTAGTTTGGATTTGCATCTAACCAATAAGGCCTGATATTGAGCTTTTATCCATGTTCCTCCTTTTTTTTTTAATAAAAGAGTGAGTAAAACTTACCTCTTCAAATTGTTTTCTGGAAAAATTTTCCGTGTTGTGAACTTTTTGGCCATTACCTACCCAGGACATTTTCTGAGGACACGTGTCATTTACAGCTCTACAATTGCTGTGAATCTTAAGTGACCGTTAGCGCTGAGTTTAAAGCTGCTGTTGTGGGAAACGGCCACCAGGCGGCAGCATTTCTTCATTCCCAAAACTGGTACTAGGGCAGCAGAGACTTCCTGAAAGTCGTGTTCCTAGGTTGTAAATTAGAATGGAGTGTGCCAGGGAAAACCCCAATAAGTTTATGTCTCATTAATTGTTGTTCATGGTTTTAATTTTTTAAATTAGGGTAATGATTAGAATAGTGTTTGTTCTAGGTGTGCACAATCAGGTTCAATTGAATATTATATATATGTATTCATGTGCAGATCCTCTTCCTATGTAAATTACTATTATTTTTTTTAATAGATTTATTTGATTTCATTATTTATTTTTGGCTGAGTTGGATCTTCGTTGCTGCATGTGGGCTTTCTCTACTTTCTGTGAGCGGGGGCTACTCTCCATTGTGGTGCACGGGATTCTCATTGCAGTGGCTTCTCTTGTTGCAGAGCACGGTCTCTAGGTGTGCGGACTTCTAGTAGTTCTGGTGCGTGGGCTCAGTAGTTGTGGCTCGTGGGCTCTAGAGCCGAGGCTCAGTACTTGTGGTGCACGGGCTTAGTTGCTCTGCAGCATGTGGTATCTTCCCAGACCAGGGATCGAACCCGTGTGTTCTGCACTGGCAGGCGGATTCTTAACCCTGGCGCCACCAGGGAAGCCCCCGTGTAAATTATTACAGCGTGTCCTGTAGACCTCCCTTGGTATATGGTTGGTCTTTTTGATATACGTATTTAATATGTATTTGTATACGTATGGTAACCCTACTCTTCATTTATCCATTGCTCCCAGCTTTCCTTTTACATAACCATAGTTTGTTTTCCAAGTCTGTGAGTGTCTTTCTCTGTGGAAATATGTTCATTTGTGTCAGTTGTTAGGTAACGCCTAGAAGTGATATCACAGGATATTTGTCGTCTGCTTTCCGACTTACCTCCTGTTCTGTGATTATATCTAGGCTCACCTATGGTGCTGCAAAGAGCAGTGTTTCATTCTTTTCCATGCCGAATATTCCATTGTGTACATGGACCAGCTCTTCTTTGGGCATTCATCCCTAGATGGACATTTTGGTTTCTTCCAACTCTTGGCTATGCTAAATATTGATGCAGTGCAGGATTGCCAGCCTGTGTCTTTTGGATTCCGGTCTTCTCAGGGGATAGGCTCAGCAGTGGACCTACCAGATCATATGACAGTTCAATTTTTACCTTTAAACGCACCTCCATTCTGTTCTCACTACTGGCTGTTACCAGTTGACATCCCATCAGCAGCTAGAGGGTACACAGTTCTCGAAAACCCCATCAGCATTTATTGTTTGTAGACTTTCTACTGATGGCGTTTTGAGTGTTGGGAGGTGATACCTTTTTGTACTTTGGATTTGCATGCGTCTAATACTTCCCGGTATTAAGCTTTTAATCCACGTCCGTTTTCTTTCTTTTTTTTCTTTTTAAAGTAAAACAGAAAAACTTACCTCTTCAAATTGTTTCCTTGAATAATTGGCCGTGTTCTGAATTCCTGTGGCCATTACCTACACCAGAATATTTTCTGTGAGCAGGTGTCATTTACAACTCTGTAGTAATTGTGCATATTAAGTTACCATTAACACTGGGTTTAAAGCTGCTGTTGCAGGAAACGGCCGCAAGGCAGCAGCGTGTCTATATTCCCAACTCTGCTTACTAGGGCAACAGAGCCTTCCTGGAAGTCCTGTTTGTAGGTTGTAAATTAGAGTGGAATGCGCCGGGACAAACTCCCCAAAACTTATATCTACTTATTTGTTGTTGGTATTCTTAGTTTAATTTTCATTTTTATCAGAGCAAATTTGATTGCAATGTTGTGTTTGTTCTAGGTGTACAGAATCTGTTTCATTTATACATATATCTTTTCAGGTTTGGATCCTGTTCCATAAAGGCTTTACAGAATGTTGTGTAGACCTCTCTTGGTATTTGGTATGTGTTTGGTGATTCCTATGTTTTATAAATATTAGCATATGTCTGTTAAAACCCATTATCCTGCGTTATACATTCGTCACACCTTTCCGCTTGGTTAAGCACAAGTTTGTGTTCTGAATACGTGACTGTCCTTCTCTGTGGAAATAAGTTCATTAATATCAATTTTCCGGAATCACCTATACGTGATATCATAGGATATGTGTCTCTTGCTTTCTGACTTATTTCAAGTTGTGTGATTATCTCTAGCCTCATCTGTGGTGCTGCAAATGGCATTGTTTGATTTGTTTTCATGGCTAATATTCCATTCCGTACATATGCCACTTGTTCTTTGTCCATTTATCTGTTCATGGACCTTTTTTGCTTCCATGTCTTGGCTATTTAAATATTGCTGCAGTGCACATTTGCCTGCTTCTGTCTTTCCGATTCTGGTGGTCTTCAGTTATAGGCCCAGAAGGTGCCCTGCCGGATCATATGGTAACTCAATTTTTACCTTTTAAAGCACCTCCATTCTATTTTCATTAGTGCTGTTACCACTTTCCATCCCACCAGCAGCTAGAAGGTACACAGTTCTCTAAAACCCCTTCAGCATTTATAGTATGTAGACTTTTTGCTGATGGTCATTTGACTGGTGTGCGGTGAAACCTTTTCGGAGGTTGATTTGCATGCGTCTAATAATTCCTTATACTACACTTTAGGCATGTCATTTTCTTTCTTTTTTTCTTGGTTTTTAAAGAGTGAGTACAACTTCCCTCTTCATATTGACTTCTTGAAAAATTTGTCATGTGTTGTATTTTCTTGGCTATTCCCTACCCCAGGACATTTTTTGAGGGCAGGTGATATTTACAGCCCTGCAGTCCTTGTGAATATTAAGTGACATTTGGCGGTGTTGAAAGCTGCTGTTGTGAGAAACAGCCACAAGGCGGCAGCATTATTACGTTCTCAACTCTTGTTACTAGGGCAACAGAGTCTTCCTGGACATCGTGCTCCTCAGTTGTAAATTAGAGTGGAATGTGCTCGGACAATCCCCCAGAAGTTTAGGTCTCCTTACTTATGTTTGTTTTTGAAATTGAATTTATATTTCTTCTCGGAGTAATTTTGATTAGAGTGTTGTGATTGTCTGGCAGTACAGAATCCGGTCAATTATTCATAGATATATCTGTTCATCTTTGGATCCTGTTACCATGTATGTTATTACAGAGTGTGGAGTAGACCTCCCTTGGTATTTGGTAGGTGTTTGGTCATTATATACTTTATATGTCTTGGTGCCTATATAATTCATATAGTTTATATGTTTATAAAAATTTAACATATATTAGTATATGTATGTTAACATGCATTAGTATATGTATGTTAACATACATTAGTATATGTATGTTACCCCCATGATCCTAATTTATCGATCCTCCCACCTTTCATTTTGGTTCACCATTAGTTTGTTTATAAGTCTGTGAGTGTCTTTCTCTGGGGAAATATGTTCATTGGTAGCAATCTTAGGATAACATCTGTAAATGATATCATGGGATATCTGTCATTCCCTTTTGACTTACTTGACGTAATATGATTATTTTAGCCTCCTCTGTAGTCATGAAAATGGCAATGTTCTTTTGTTCCGGGGCTAAGATTCACTTCGGTACATATACCACGTCTTCTTTGCCCATTTGCCTGTTGATGGACATTGTGTTTGCCTGCATGTCTTGGCTATTGTAAATATTGCTGCAGTGCATGTTTGCCTGTCTGTGTCTTTCCGATTCTGGTCTTCTTAGGTGATAGGCCCAATAGGGGATCGGCTGCATCATATGGTAGCTCAATATTTACCTTTTAAATGCAGCTCGATTTTGTTCTCATGATTAGCTGTAACCAGTTTACATCCAACCAACAGCATAGTGGGTATGCATTTCTCCACAGACACGTGAGCATTCATAGTTTATAGACGTTTTACTGATGGCATTTTGAATATTGGGTGGCGACATCTTTTTGTAGTTTGGATTTGCATCTAACCAATAAGGCCTGATATTGAGCTTTTATCCATGTTCCTCCTTTTTTTTTTAAATAAAAGAGTGAGTAAAACTTACCTCTTCAAATTGTTTTCTGGAAAAATTTTCCGTGTTGTGAACTTTTTGGCCATTACCTACCCAGGACATTTTCTGAGGACACGTGTCATTTACAGCTCTACAATTGCTGTGAATCTTAAGTGACCGTTAGCGCTGAGTTTAAAGCTGCTGTTGTGGGAAACGGCCACCAGGCGGCAGCATTTCTTCATTCCCAAAACTGGTACTAGGGCAGCAGAGACTTCCTGAAAGTCGTGTTCCTAGGTTGTAAATTAGAATGGAGTGTGCCAGGGAAAACCCCAATAAGTTTATGTCTCATTAATTGTTGTTCATGGTTTTAATTTTTTAAATTAGGGTAATGATTAGAAGAGTGTTTGTTCTAGGTGTGCACAATCAGGTTCAATTGAATATTATATATATGTATTCATGTGCAGATCCTCTTCCTATGTAAATTACTATTATTTTTTTTAATAGATTTATTTGATTTCATTATTTATTTTTGGCTGAGTTGGATCTTCGTTGCTGCATGTGGGCTTACTCTACTTTCTGTGAGCGGGGGCTACTCTCCATTGTGGTGCACGGGATTCTCATTGCAGTGGCTTCTCTTGTTGCAGAGCACGGTCTCTAGGTGTGCGGACTTCTAGTAGTTCTGGTGCGTGGGCTCAGTAGTTGTGGCTCGTGGGCTCTAGAGCCGAGGCTCAGTACTTGTGGTGCACGGGCTTAGTTGCTCTGCAGCATGTGGTATCTTCCCAGACCAGGGATCGAACCCGTGTGTTCTGCACTGGCAGGCGGATTCTTAACCCTGGCGCCACCAGGGAAGCCCCCGTGTAAATTATTACAGCGTGTCCTGTAGACCTCCCTTGGTATATGGTTGGTCTTTTTGATATACGTATTTAATATGTATTTGTATACGTATGGTAACCCTACTCTTCATTTATCCATTGCTCCCAGCTTTCCTTTTACATAACCATAGTTTGTTTTCCAAGTCTGTGAGTGTCTTTCTCTGTGGAAATATGTTCATTTGTGTCAGTTGTTAGGTAACGCCTAGAAGTGATATCACAGGATATTTGTCGTCTGCTTTCCGACTTACCTCCTGTTCTGTGATTATATCCAGGCTCACCTATGGTGCTGCAAAGAGCAGTGTTTCATTCTTTTCCATGCCGAATATTCCATTGTGTACATGGACCAGCTCTTCTTTGGGCATTCATCCGTAGATGGACATTTTGGTTTCTTCCAACTCTTGGCTATGCTAAATATTGATGCAGTGCAGGATTGCCAGCCTGTGTCTTTTGGATTCCGGTCTTCTCAGGGGATAGGCTCAGCAGTGGACCTACCAGATCATATGACAGTTCAATTTTTACCTTTAAACGCACCTCCATTCTGTTCTCACTACTGGCTGTTACCAGTTGACATCCCACCAGCAGCTAGAGGGTACACAGTTCTCGAAAACCCCATCAGCATTTATTGTTTGTAGACTTTCTACTGATGGCGTTTTGAGTGTTGGGAGGTGATACCTTTTTGTACTTTGGATTTGCATGCGTCTAATACTTCCCGGTATTAAGCTTTTAATCCACGTCCGTTTTCTTTCTTTTTTTTCTTTTTAAAGTAAAACAGAAAAACTTACCTCTTCAAATTGTTTCCTTGAATAATTGGCCGTGTTCTGAATTCCTGTGGCCATTACCTACACCAGAATATTTTCTGTGAGCAGGTGTCATTTACAACTCTGTAGTAATTGTGCATATTAAGTTACCATTAACACTGGGTTTAAAGCTGCTGTTGCAGGAAACGGCCGCAAGGCGGCAGCGTGTCTATATTCCCAACTCTGCTTACTAGGGCAACAGAGCCTTCCTGGAAGTCCTGTTTGTAGGTTGTAAATTAGAGTGGAATGCGCCAGGACAAACTCCCCAAAACTTATATCTACTTATTTGTTGTTGGTATTCTTAGTTTAATTTTCATTTTTATCAGAGCAAATTTGATTGCAATGTTGTGTTTGTTCTAGGTGTACAGAATCTGTTTCATTTATACATATATCTTTTCAGGTTTGGATCCTGTTCCATAAAGGCTTTACAGAATGTTGTGTAGACCTCTCTTGGTATTTGGTATGTGTTTGGTGATTCCTATGTTTTATAAATATTAGCATATGTCTGTTAAAACCCATTATCCTGCGTTATACATTCGTCACACCTTTCCGCTTGGTTAAGCACAAGTTTGTGTTCTGAATACGTGACTGTCCTTCTCTGTGGAAATAAGTTCATTAATATCAATTTTCCGGAATCACCTATACGTGATATCATAGGATATGTGTCTCTTGCTTTCTGACTTATTTCAAGTTGTGTGATTATCTCTAGCCTCATCTGTGGTGCTGCAAATGGCATTGTTTGATTTGTTTTCATGGCTAATATTCCATTCCGTACATATGCCACTTGTTCTTTGTCCATTTATCTGTTCATGGACCTTTTTTTGCTTCCATGTCTTGGCTATTTAAATATTGCTGCAGTGCACATTTGCCTGCTTCTGTCTTTCCGATTCTGGTGGTCTTCAGTTATAGGCCCAGAAGGTGCCCTGCCGGATCATATGGTAACTCAATTTTTACCTTTTAAAGCACCTCCATTCTATTTTCATTAGTGCTGTTACCACTTTCCATCCCACCAGCAGCTAGAAGGTACACAGTTCTCTAAAACCCCTTCAGCATTTATAGTTTGTAGACTTTTTGCTGATGGTCATTTGACTGGTGTGCGGTGAAACCTTTTCGGAGGTTGATTTGCATGCGTCTAATAATTCCTTATACTACACTTTAGGCATGTCATTTTCTTTCTTTTTTTCTTGGTTTTTAAAGAGTGAGTACAACTTCCCTCTTCATATTGACTTCTTGAAAAATTTGTCATGTGTTGTATTTTCTTGGCTATTCCCTACCCCAGGACATTTTTTGAGGGCAGGTGATATTTACAGCCCTGCAGTCCTTGTGAATATTAAGTGACATTTGGCGGTGTTGAAAGCTGCTGTTGTGAGAAACAGCCACAAGGCGGCAGCATTATTACGTTCTCAACTCTTGTTACTAGGGCAACAGAGTCTTCCTGGACATCGTGCTCCTCAGTTGTAAATTAGAGTGGAATGTGCTCGGACAATCCCCCAGAAGTTTAGGTCTCCTTACTTATGTTTGTTTTTGAAATTGAATTTATATTTCTTCTCGGAGTAATTTTGATTAGAGTGTTGTGATTGTCTGGCAGTACAGAATCCGGTCAATTATTCATAGATATATCTGTTCATCTTTGGATCCTGTTACCATGTATGTTATTACAGAGTGTGGAGTAGACCTCCATTGGTATTTGGTAGGTGTTTGGTCATTATATACTTTATATGTCTTGGTGCCTATATAATTCATATAGTTTATATGTTTATAAAAATTTAACATATATTAGTATATGTATGTTAACATGCATTAGTATATGTATGTTAACATACATTAGTATATGTATGTTACCCCCATGATCCTAATTTATCGATCCTCCCACCTTTCATTTTGGTTCACCATTAGTTTGTTTATAAGTCTGTGAGTGTCTTTCTCTGGGGAAATATGTTCATTGGTAGCAATCTTAGGATAACATCTGTAAATGATATCATGGGATATCTGTCATTCCCTTTTGACTTACTTGACGTAATATGATTATTTTAGCCTCCTCTGTAGTCATGAAAATGGCAATGTTCTTTTGTTCCGGGGCTAAGATTCACTTCGGTACATATACCACTTCTTCTTTGCCCATTTGCCTGTTGATGGACATTGTGTTTGCTTGCATGTCTTGGCTATTGTAAATATTGCTGCAGTGCATGTTTGCCTGTCTGTGTCTTTCCGATTCTGGTCTTCTTAGGTGATAGGCCCAATAGGGGATCGGCTGCATCATATGGTAGCTCAATATTTACCTTTTAAATGCAGCTCGATTTTGTTCTCATGATTAGCTGTAACCAGTTTACATCCAACCAACAGCATAGTGGGTATGCATTTCTCCACAGACATGTGAGCATTCATAGTTTATAGACGTTTTACTGATGGCATTTTGAATATTGGGTGGCGACATCTTTTTGTAGTTTGGATTTGCATCTAACCAATAAGGCCTGATATTGAGCTTTTATCCATGTTCCTCCTTTTTTTTTTAAATAAAAGAGTGAGTAAAACTTACCTCTTCAAATTGTTTTCTGGAAAAATTTTCCGTGTTGTGAACTTTTTGGCCATTACCTACCCAGGACATTTTCTGAGGACACGTGTCATTTACAGCTCTACAATTGCTGTGAATCTTAAGTGACCGTTAGCGCTGAGTTTAAAGCTGCTGTTGTGGGAAACGGCCACCAGGCGGCAGCATTTCTTCATTCCCAAAACTGGTACTAGGGCAGCAGAGACTTCCTGAAAGTCGTGTTCCTAGGTTGTAAATTAGAATGGAGTGTGCCAGGGAAAACCCCAATAAGTTTATGTCTCATTAATTGTTGTTCATGGTTTTAATTTTTTAAATTAGGATAATGATTAGAATAGTGTTTGTTCTAGGTGTGCACAATCAGGTTCAATTGAATATTATATATATGTATTCATGTGCAGATCCTCTTCCTATGTAAATTACTATTATTTTTTTTAATAGATTTATTTGATTTCATTATTTATTTTTGGCTGAGTTGGATCTTCGTTGCTGCATGTGGGCTTTCTCTACTTTCTGTGAGCGGGGGCTACTCTCCATTGTGGTGCACGGGATTCTCATTGCAGTGGCTTCTCTTGTTGCAGAGCACGGTCTCTAGGTGTGCGGACTTCTAGTAGTTCTGGTGCGTGGGCTCAGTAGTTGTGGCTCGTGGGCTCTAGAGCCGAGGCTCAGTACTTGTGGTGCACGGGCTTAGTTGCTCTGCAGCATGTGGTATCTTCCCAGACCAGGGATCGAACCCGTGTGTTCTGCACTGGCAGGCGGATTCTTAACCCTGGCGCCACCAGGGAAGCCCCCGTGTAAATTATTACAGCGTGTCCTGTAGACCTCCCTTGGTATATGGTTGGTCTTTTTGATATACGTATTTAATATGTATTTGTATACGTATGGTAACCCTACTCTTCATTTATCCATTGCTCCCAGCTTTCCTTTTACATAACCATAGTTTGTTTTCCAAGTCTGTGAGTGTCTTTCTCTGTGGAAATATGTTCATTTGTGTCAGTTGTTAGGTAACGCCTAGAAGTGATATCACAGGATATTTGTCGTCTGCTTTCCGACTTACCTCCTGTTCTGTGATTATATCTAGGCTCACCTATGGTGCTGCAAAGAGCAGTGTTTCATTCTTTTCCATGCCGAATATTCCATTGTGTACATGGACCAGCTCTTCTTTGGGCATTCATCCGTAGATGGACATTTTGGTTTCTTCCAACTCTTGGCTATGCTAAATATTGATGCAGTGCAGGATTGCCAGCCTGTGTCTTTTGGATTCCGGTCTTCTCAGGGGATAGGCTCAGCAGTGGACCTACCAGATCATATGACAGTTCAATTTTTACCTTTAAACGCACCTCCATTCTGTTCTCACTACTGGCTGTTACCAGTTGACATCCCACCAGCAGCTAGAGGGTACACAGTTCTCGAAAACCCCATCAGCATTTATTGTTTGTAGACTTTCTACTGATGGCGTTTTGAGTGTTGGGAGGTGATACCTTTTTGTACTTTGGATTTGCATGCGTCTAATACTTCCCGGTATTAAGCTTTTAATCCACGTCCGTTTTCTTTCTTTTTTTTCTTTTTAAAGTAAAACAGAAAAACTTACCTCTTCAAATTGTTTCCTTGAATAATTGGCCGTGTTCTGAATTCCTGTGGCCATTACCTACACCAGAATATTTTCTGTGAGCAGGTGTCATTTACAACTCTGTAGTAATTGTGCATATTAAGTTACCATTAACACTGGGTTTAAAGCTGCTGTTGCAGGAAACGGCCGCAAGGCGGCAGCGTGTCTATATTCCCAACTCTGCTTACTAGGGCAACAGAGCCTTCCTGGAAGTCCTGTTTGTAGGTTGTAAATTAGAGTGGAATGCGCCGGGACAAACTCCCCAAAACTTATATCTACTTATTTGTTGTTGGTATTCTTAGTTTAATTTTCATTTTTATCAGAGCAAATTTGATTGCAATGTTGTGTTTGTTCTAGGTGTACAGAATCTGTTTCATTTATACATATATCTTTTCATGTTTGGATCCTGTTCCATAAAGGCTTTACAGAATGTTGTGTAGACCTCTCTTGGTATTTGGTATGTGTTTGGTGATTCGTATATTTTATAAATATTAGCATATGTCTGTTAAAACCCATTATCCTGCGTTATACATTCGTCACACCTTTCCGCTTGGTTAAGCACAAGTTTGTGTTCTGAATACGTGACTGTCCTTCTCTGTGGAAATAAGTTCATTAATATCAATTTTCCGGAATCACCTATACGTGATATCATAGGATATGTGTCTCTTGCTTTCTGACTTATTTCAAGTTGTGTGATTATCTCTAGCCTCATCTGTGGTGCTGCAAATGGCATTGTTTGATTTGTTTTCATGGCTAATATTCCATTCCGTACATATGCCACTTGTTCTTTGTCCATTTATCTGTTCATGGACCTTTTTTGCTTCCATGTCTTGGCTATTTAAATATTGCTGCAGTGCACATTTGCCTGCTTCTGTCTTTCCGATTCTGGTGGTCTTCAGTTATAGGCCCAGAAGGTGCCCTGCCGGATCATATGGTAACTCAATTTTTACCTTTTAAAGCACCTCCATTCTATTTTCATTAGTGCTGTTACCACTTTCCATCCCACCAGCAGCTAGAAGGTACACAGTTCTCTAAAACCCCTTCAGCATTTATAGTATGTAGACTTTTTGCTGATGGTCATTTGACTGGTGTGCGGTGAAACCTTTTCGGAGGTTGATTTGCATGCGTCTAATAATTCCTTATACTACACTTTAGGCATGTCATTTTCTTTCTTTTTTTCTTGGTTTTTAAAGAGTGAGTACAACTTCCCTCTTCATATTGACTTCTTGAAAAATTTGTCATGTGTTGTATTTTCTTGGCTATTCCCTACCCCAGGACATTTTTTGAGGGCAGGTGATATTTACAGCCCTGCAGTCCTTGTGAATATTAAGTGACATTTGGCGGTGTTGAAAGCTGCTGTTGTGAGAAACAGCCACAAGGCGGCAGCATTATTACGTTCTCAACTCTTGTTACTAGGGCAACAGAGTCTTCCTGGACATCGTGCTCCTCAGTTGTAAATTAGAGTGGAATGTGCTCGGACAATCCCCCAGAAGTTTAGGTCTCCTTACTTATGTTTGTTTTTGAAATTGAATTTATATTTCTTCTCGGAGTAATTTTGATTAGAGTGTTGTGATTGTCTGGCAGTACAGAATCCGGTCAATTATTCATAGATATATCTGTTCATCTTTGGATCCTGTTACCATGTATGTTATTACAGAGTGTGGAGTAGACCACCCTTGGTATTTGGTAGGTGTTTGGTCATTATATACTTTATATGTCTTGGTGCCTATATAATTCATATAGTTTATATGTTTATAAAAATTTAACATATATTAGTATATGTATGTTAACATGCATTAGTATATGTATGTTAACATACATTAGTATATGTATGTTACCCCCATGATCCTAATTTATCGATCCTCCCACCTTTCATTTTGGTTCACCATTAGTTTGTTTATAAGTCTGTGAGTGTCTTTCTCTGGGGAAATATGTTCATTGGTAGCAATCTTAGGATAACATCTGTAAATGATATCATGGGATATCTGTCATTCCCTTTTGACTTACTTGACGTAATATGATTATTTTAGCCTCCTCTGTAGTCATGAAAATGGCAATGTTCTTTTGTTCCGGGGCTAAGATTCACTTCGGTACATATACCACTTCTTCTTTGCCCATTTGCCTGTTGATGGACATTGTGTTTGCTTGCATGTCTTGGCTATTGTAAATATTGCTGCAGTGCATGTTTGCCTGTCTGTGTCTTTCCGATTCTGGTCTTCTTAGGTGATAGGCCCATTAGGGGATCGGCTGCATCATATGGTAGCTCAATATTTTCCTTTTAAATGCAGCTCGATTTTGTTCTCATGATTAGCTGTTACCAGTTTACATCCAACCAACAGCATAGTGGGTATGCATTTCTCCACAGTCACGTGAGCATTCATAGTTTATAGACGTTTTTCTGATGGCATTTTGAATATTGGGTGGCGACATCTTTTTGTAGTTTGGATTTGCATCCAACCAATAATGCGTGATATTGAGCTTTTATCCATGTTCCTCCTTTTTTTTTTTTTTTAAATAAAAGAGTGAGTAAAACTTACCTCTTCAAATTGTTTTCTGGAAAAATTTTCCGTGTTGTGAACTTTTTGGCCATTACCTACCCAGGACATTTTCTGAGGACACGTGTCATTTACAGCTCTACAATTGCTGTGAATCTTAAGTGACCGTTAGCACTGAGTTTAAAGCTGCTGTTGTGGGAAACGGCCACCAGGCGGCAGCATTTCTTCATTCCCAAAACTGGTACTAGGGCAGCAGAGACTTCCTGAAAGTCGTGTTCCTAGGTTGTAAATTAGAATGGAGTGTGCCAGGGAAAACCCCAATAAGTTTATGTCTCATTAATTGTTGTTCATGGTTTTAATTTTTTAAATTAGGGTAATGATTAGAATAGTGTTTGTTCTAGGTGTGCACAATCAGGTTCAATTGAATATTATATATATGTATTCATGTGCAGATCCTCTTCCTCTGTAAATTACTATTATTTTTTTAATAGATTTATTTGATTTCATTATTTATTTTTGGCTGAGTTGGATCTTCGTTGCTGAATGTGGGCTTTCTCTACTTTCTGTGAGCGGGGCCTACTCTCCATTGTGGTGCACGGGATTCTCATTGCAGTGGCTTCTCTTGATGCAGAGCACGGTCTCTAGGTGTGCGGACTTCTAGTAGTTCTGGTGCATGGGCTCCGTAGTTGTGGCTCGTGGGCTCTAGAGCCGAGGCTCAGTACTTGTGGTGCACGGGCTTAGTTGCTCTGCAGCATGTGGTATCTTCCCAGACCAGGGATCGAACCCGTGTGTTCTGCACTGGCAGGCGGATTCTTAACCCTGGCGCCACCAGGGAAGCCCCCGTGTAAATTATTACAGCGTGTCCTGTAGACCTCCCTTGGTATATGGTTGGTCTTTTTGATATACGTATTTAATATGTATTTGTATACGTATGGTAACCCTACTCTTCATTTATCCATTGCTCCCAGCTTTCCTTTTACATAACCATAGTTTGTTTTCCCAGTCTGTGAGTGTCTTTCTCTGTGGAAATATGTTCATTTGTGTCAGTTGTTAGGTAACGCCTAGAAGTGATATCACAGGATATTTGTCGTCTGCTTTCCGACTTACCTCCTGTTCTGTGATTATATCTAGGCTCACCTATGGTGCTGCAAAGAGCAGTGTTTCATTCTTTTCCATGCCGAATATTCCATTGTGTACATGGACCAGCTCTTCTTTGGGCATTCATCTGTAGGTGGACATTTTGGTTTCTTCCAACTCTTGGCTATGCTAAATATTGATGCAGTGCAGGATTGCCAGCCTGTGTCTTTTGGATTCCGGTCGTCTCTGGGGATAGGCTCAGCAGTGGACCTACCAGATCATATGACAGTTCAATTTTTACCTTTAAACGCACCTCCATTCTGTTCTCACTACTGGCTGTTACCAGTTGACATCCCACCAGCAGCTAGAGGGTACACAGTTCTCGAAAACCCCATCAGCATTTATTGTTTGTAGACTTTCTACTGATGGCGTTTTGAGTGTTGGGAGGTGATACCTTTTTGTACTTTGGATTTGCATGCGTCTAATACTTCCCGTTATTAAGCTTTTAATCCACGTCCGTTTTCTTTCTTTTTTTTTTTTTAAACTAAAACAGAAAAACTTACCTTTTCAAATTGTTTCCTTGAATAATTGGCCGTGTTCTGAATTCCTGTGGCCATTACCTACACCAGAATATTTTCTGTGAGCAGGTGTCATTTACAACTCTGTAGTAATTGTGCATATTAAGTTACCATTAACACTGGGTTTAAAGCTGCTGTTGCAGGAAACGGCCACAGGCGGCAGCATGTCTATATTCCCAACTCTGCTTACTAGGGCAACAGAGCCTTCCTGGAAGTCCTGTTTGTAGGTTGTAAATTAGAGTGGAATGCGCCGGGACAAACTCCCCAAAACTTATGTCTACTTATTTGTTGTTGGTATTCTTAGTTTAATTTTCATTTTTATCAGAGCAAATTTGATTGCAATGTTGTGTTTGTTCTAGGTGTACAGAATCTGTTTCATTTATACATATATCTTTTCATGTTTGGATCCTGTTCCATAAAGGCTTTACAGAATGTTGTGTAGACCTCTCTTGGTATTTGGTATGTGTTTGGTGATTCCTATATTTTATAAATATTAGCATATGTCTGTTAAAACCCAATATCCTGCGTTATACAGTCGTCACACCTTTCCGCTTGGTTAAGCACAAGTTTGTGTTCTGAATACGTGACTGTCCTTCTCTGTGGAAATAAGTTCATTAATATCAATTTTCCGGAATCACCTATACGTGATATCATAGGATATGTGTCTCTTGCTTTCTGACTTATTTCAAGTTGTGTGATTATCTCTAGCCTCATCTGTGGTGCTGCAAATGGCATTGTTTGATTTGTTTTCATGGCTAATATTCCATTCCGTACATATGCCACTTGTTCTTTGTCCATTTATCTGTTCATGGACCTTTTTTTGCTTCCATGTCTTGGCTATTTAAATATTGCTGCAGTGCACATTTGCCTGCTTCTGTCTTTCCGATTCTGGTGATCTTCAGTTATAGGCCCAGAAGGTGCCCTGCCGGATCATATGGTAACTCAATTTTTACCTTTTAAAGCACCTCCATTCTATTTTCATTAGTGCTGTTACCACTTTCCATCCCACCAGCAGCTAGAAGGTACACAGTTCTCTAAAACCCCTTCAGCATTTATAGTTTGTAGACTTTTTGCTGATGGTCATTTGACTGGTGTGCGGTGAAACCTTTTCGGAGGTTGATTTGCATGCGTCTAATAATTCCTTAAAGTGTAGACTTTAGGCATGTCATTTTCTTTCTTTTTTTCTTGGTTTTTAAAGAGTGAGTACAACTTCCCTCTTCATATTGACTTCTTGAAAAATTTGTCATGTGTTGTATTTTCTTGGCTATTCCCTACCCCAGGACATTTTTTGAGGGCAGGTGATATTTACAGCCCTGCAGTCCTTGTGAATATTAAGTGACATTTGGCGGTGTTGAAAGCTGCTGTTGTGAGAAACAGCCACAAGGCGGCAGCATTATTACATTCTCAACTCTTGTTACTAGGGCAACAGAGTCTTCCTGGACATCGTGCTCCTCAGTTGTAAATTAGAGTGGAATGTGCTCGGACAATCCCCCAGAAGTTTAGGTCTCCTTACTTATGTTTGTTTTTGAAATTGAATTTATATTTCTTCTCGGAGTAATTTTGATTAGAGTGTTGTGATTGTCTGGCAGTACAGAATCCGGTCAATTATTCATAGATATATCTGTTCATCTTTGGATCCTGTTACCATGTATGTTATTACAGAGTGTGGAGTAGACCACCCTTGGTATTTGGTAGGTGTTTGGTCATTATATACTTTATATGTCTTGGTGCCTATATAATTCATATAGTTTATATGTTTATAAAAATTTAACATATATTAGTATATGTATGTTAACATGCATTAGTATATGTATGTTAACATACATTAGTATATGTATGTTACCCCCATGATCCTAATTTATCGATCCTCCCACCTTTCATTTTGGTTCACCATTAGTTTGTTTATAAGTCTGTGAGTGTCTTTCTCTGGGGAAATATGTTCATTGGTAGCAATCTTAGGATAACATCTGTAAATGATATCATGGGATATCTGTCATTCCCTTTTGACTTACTTGACGTAATATGATTATTTTAGCCTCCTCTGTAGTCATGAAAATGGCAATGTTCTTTTGTTCCGGGGCTAAGATTCACTTCGGTACATATACCACTTCTTCTTTGCCCATTTGCCTGTTGATGGACATTGTGTTTGCTTGCATGTCTTGGCTATTGTAAATATTGCTGCAGTGCATGTTTGCCTGTCTGTGTCTTTCCGATTCTGGTCTTCTTAGGTGATAGGCCCAATAGGGGATCGGCTGCATCATATGGTAGCTCAATATTTACCTTTTAAATGCAGCTCGATTTTGTTCTCATGATTAGCTGTAACCAGTTTACATCCAACCAACAGCATAGTGGGTATGCATTTCTCCACAGACATGTGAGCATTCATAGTTTATAGACGTTTTACTGATGGCATTTTGAATATTGGGTGGCGACATCTTTTTGTAGTTTGGATTTGCATCTAACCAATAAGGCCTGATATTGAGCTTTTATCCATGTTCCTCCTTTTTTTTTTAAATAAAAGAGTGAGTAAAACTTACCTCTTCAAATTGTTTTCTGGAAAAATTTTCCGTGTTGTGAACTTTTTGGCCATTACCTACCCAGGACATTTTCTGAGGACACGTGTCATTTACAGCTCTACAATTGCTGTGAATCTTAAGTGACCGTTAGCGCTGAGTTTAAAGCTGCTGTTGTGGGAAACGGCCACCAGGCGGCAGCATTTCTTCATTCCCAAAACTGGTACTAGGGCAGCAGAGACTTCCTGAAAGTCGTGTTCCTAGGTTGTAAATTAGAATGGAGTGTGCCAGGGAAAACCCCAATAAGTTTATGTCTCATTAATTGTTGTTCATGGTTTTAATTTTTTAAATTAGGGTAATGATTAGAATAGTGTTTGTTCTAGGTGTGCACAATCAGGTTCAATTGAATATTATATATATGTATTCATGTGCAGATCCTCTTCCTATGTAAATTACTATTATTTTTTTTAATAGATTTATTTGATTTCATTATTTATTTTTGGCTGAGTTGGATCTTCGTTGCTGCATGTGGGCTTTCTCTACTTTCTGTGAGCGGGGGCTACTCTCCATTGTGGTGCACGGGATTCTCATTGCAGTGGCTTCTCTTGTTGCAGAGCACGGTCTCTAGGTGTGCGGACTTCTAGTAGTTCTGGTGCGTGGGCTCAGTAGTTGTGGCTCGTGGGCTCTAGAGCCGAGGCTCAGTACTTGTGGTGCACGGGCTTAGTTGCTCTGCAGCATGTGGTATCTTCCCAGACCAGGGATCGAACCCGTGTGTTCTGCACTGGCAGGCGGATTCTTAACCCTGGCGCCACCAGGGAAGCCCCCGTGTAAATTATTACAGCGTGTCCTGTAGACCTCCCTTGGTATATGGTTGGTCTTTTTGATATACGTATTTAATATGTATTTGTATACGTATGGTAACCCTACTCTTCATTTATCCATTGCTCCCAGCTTTCCTTTTACATAACCATAGTTTGTTTTCCAAGTCTGTGAGTGTCTTTCTCTGTGGAAATATGTTCATTTGTGTCAGTTGTTAGGTAACGCCTAGAAGTGATATCACAGGATATTTGTCGTCTGCTTTCCGACTTACCTCCTGTTCTGTGATTATATCTAGGCTCACCTATGGTGCTGCAAAGAGCAGTGTTTCATTCTTTTCCATGCCGAATATTCCATTGTGTACATGGACCAGCTCTTCTTTGGGCATTCATCCGTAGATGGACATTTTGGTTTCTTCCAACTCTTGGCTATGCTAAATATTGATGCAGTGCAGGATTGCCAGCCTGTGTCTTTTGGATTCCGGTCTTCTCAGGGGATAGGCTCAGCAGTGGACCTACCAGATCATATGACAGTTCAATTTTTACCTTTAAACGCACCTCCATTCTGTTCTCACTACTGGCTGTTACCAGTTGACATCCCACCAGCAGCTAGAGGGTACACAGTTCTCGAAAACCCCATCAGCATTTATTGTTTGTAGACTTTCTACTGATGGCGTTTTGAGTGTTGGGAGGTGATACCTTTTTGTACTTTGGATTTGCATGCGTCTAATACTTCCCGGTATTAAGCTTTTAATCCACGTCCGTTTTCTTTCTTTTTTTTCTTTTTAAAGTAAAACAGAAAAACTTACCTCTTCAAATTGTTTCCTTGAATAATTGGCCGTGTTCTGAATTCCTGTGGCCATTACCTACACCAGAATATTTTCTGTGAGCAGGTGTCATTTACAACTCTGTAGTAATTGTGCATATTAAGTTACCATTAACACTGGGTTTAAAGCTGCTGTTGCAGGAAACGGCCGCAAGGCGGCAGCGTGTCTATATTCCCAACTCTGCTTACTAGGGCAACAGAGCCTTCCTGGAAGTCCT
This sequence comes from Eschrichtius robustus, assembly GCF_028021215.1. Taxonomy (NCBI): domain Eukaryota; kingdom Metazoa; phylum Chordata; class Mammalia; order Artiodactyla; family Eschrichtiidae; genus Eschrichtius; species Eschrichtius robustus. The sequence goes on along the minus strand of NC_090831.1, from coordinate 48,589,746 downwards.
GTTTGTAGGTTGTAAATTAGAGTGGAATGCGCCGGGACAAACTCCCCAAAACTTATATCTACTTATTTGTTGTTGGTATTCTTAGTTTAATTTTCATTTTTATCAGAGCAAATTTGATTGCAATGTTGTGTTTGTTCTAGGTGTACAGAATCTGTTTCATTTATACATATATCTTTTCATGTTTGGATCCTGTTCCATAAAGGCTTTACAGAATGTTGTGTAGACCTCTCTTGGTATTTGGTATGTGTTTGGTGATTCGTATATTTTATAAATATTAGCATATGTCTGTTAAAACCCATTATCCTGCGTTATACATTCGTCACACCTTTCCGCTTGGTTAAGCACAAGTTTGTGTTCTGAATACGTGACTGTCCTTCTCTGTGGAAATAAGTTCATTAATATCAATTTTCCGGAATCACCTATACGTGATATCATAGGATATGTGTCTCTTGCTTTCTGACTTATTTCAAGTTGTGTGATTATCTCTAGCCTCATCTGTGGTGCTGCAAATGGCATTGTTTGATTTGTTTTCATGGCTAATATTCCATTCCGTACATATGCCACTTGTTCTTTGTCCATTTATCTGTTCATGGACCTTTTTTGCTTCCATGTCTTGGCTATTTAAATATTGCTGCAGTGCACATTTGCCTGCTTCTGTCTTTCCGATTCTGGTGGTCTTCAGTTATAGGCCCAGAAGGTGCCCTGCCGGATCATATGGTAACTCAATTTTTACCTTTTAAAGCACCTCCATTCTATTTTCATTAGTGCTGTTACCACTTTCCATCCCACCAGCAGCTAGAAGGTACACAGTTCTCTAAAACCCCTTCAGCATTTATAGTATGTAGACTTTTTGCTGATGGTCATTTGACTGGTGTGCGGTGAAACCTTTTCGGAGGTTGATTTGCATGCGTCTAATAATTCCTTATACTACACTTTAGGCATGTCATTTTCTTTCTTTTTTTCTTGGTTTTTAAAGAGTGAGTACAACTTCCCTCTTCATATTGACTTCTTGAAAAATTTGTCATGTGTTGTATTTTCTTGGCTATTCCCTACCCCAGGACATTTTTTGAGGGCAGGTGATATTTACAGCCCTGCAGTCCTTGTGAATATTAAGTGACATTTGGCGGTGTTGAAAGCTGCTGTTGTGAGAAACAGCCACAAGGCGGCAGCATTATTACGTTCTCAACTCTTGTTACTAGGGCAACAGAGTCTTCCTGGACATCGTGCTCCTCAGTTGTAAATTAGAGTGGAATGTGCTCGGACAATCCCCCAGAAGTTTAGGTCTCCTTACTTATGTTTGTTTTTGAAATTGAATTTATATTTCTTCTCGGAGTAATTTTGATTAGAGTGTTGTGATTGTCTGGCAGTACAGAATCCGGTCAATTATTCATAGATATATCTGTTCATCTTTGGATCCTGTTACCATGTATGTTATTACAGAGTGTGGAGTAGACCACCCTTGGTATTTGGTAGGTGTTTGGTCATTATATACTTTATATGTCTTGGTGCCTATATAATTCATATAGTTTATATGTTTATAAAAATTTAACATATATTAGTATATGTATGTTAACATGCATTAGTATATGTATGTTAACATACATTAGTATATGTATGTTACCCCCATGATCCTAATTTATCGATCCTCCCACCTTTCATTTTGGTTCACCATTAGTTTGTTTATAAGTCTGTGAGTGTCTTTCTCTGGGGAAATATGTTCATTGGTAGCAATCTTAGGATAACATCTGTAAATGATATCATGGGATATCTGTCATTCCCTTTTGACTTACTTGACGTAATATGATTATTTTAGCCTCCTCTGTAGTCATGAAAATGGCAATGTTCTTTTGTTCCGGGGCTAAGATTCACTTCGGTACATATACCACTTCTTCTTTGCCCATTTGCCTGTTGATGGACATTGTGTTTGCTTGCATGTCTTGGCTATTGTAAATATTGCTGCAGTGCATGTTTGCCTGTCTGTGTCTTTCCGATTCTGGTCTTCTTAGGTGATAGGCCCATTAGGGGATCGGCTGCATCATATGGTAGCTCAATATTTTCCTTTTAAATGCAGCTCGATTTTGTTCTCATGATTAGCTGTTACCAGTTTACATCCAACCAACAGCATAGTGGGTATGCATTTCTCCACAGTCACGTGAGCATTCATAGTTTATAGACGTTTTTCTGATGGCATTTTGAATATTGGGTGGCGACATCTTTTTGTAGTTTGGATTTGCATCCAACCAATAATGCGTGATATTGAGCTTTTATCCATGTTCCTCCTTTTTTTTTTTTTTTAAATAAAAGAGTGAGTAAAACTTACCTCTTCAAATTGTTTTCTGGAAAAATTTTCCGTGTTGTGAACTTTTTGGCCATTACCTACCCAGGACATTTTCTGAGGACACGTGTCATTTACAGCTCTACAATTGCTGTGAATCTTAAGTGACCGTTAGCACTGAGTTTAAAGCTGCTGTTGTGGGAAACGGCCACCAGGCGGCAGCATTTCTTCATTCCCAAAACTGGTACTAGGGCAGCAGAGACTTCCTGAAAGTCGTGTTCCTAGGTTGTAAATTAGAATGGAGTGTGCCAGGGAAAACCCCAATAAGTTTATGTCTCATTAATTGTTGTTCATGGTTTTAATTTTTTAAATTAGGGTAATGATTAGAATAGTGTTTGTTCTAGGTGTGCACAATCAGGTTCAATTGAATATTATATATATGTATTCATGTGCAGATCCTCTTCCTCTGTAAATTACTATTATTTTTTTAATAGATTTATTTGATTTCATTATTTATTTTTGGCTGAGTTGGATCTTCGTTGCTGAATGTGGGCTTTCTCTACTTTCTGTGAGCGGGGCCTACTCTCCATTGTGGTGCACGGGATTCTCATTGCAGTGGCTTCTCTTGATGCAGAGCACGGTCTCTAGGTGTGCGGACTTCTAGTAGTTCTGGTGCGTGGGCTCCGTAGTTGTGGCTCGTGGGCTCTAGAGCCGAGGCTCAGTACTTGTGGTGCACGGGCTTAGTTGCTCTGCAGCATGTGGTATCTTCCCAGACCAGGGATCGAACCCGTGTGTTCTGCACTGGCAGGCGGATTCTTAACCCTGGCGCCACCAGGGAAGCCCCCGTGTAAATTATTACAGCGTGTCCTGTAGACCTCCCTTGGTATATGGTTGGTCTTTTTGATATACGTATTTAATATGTATTTGTATACGTATGGTAACCCTACTCTTCATTTATCCATTGCTCCCAGCTTTCCTTTTACATAACCATAGTTTGTTTTCCCAGTCTGTGAGTGTCTTTCTCTGTGGAAATATGTTCATTTGTGTCAGTTGTTAGGTAACGCCTAGAAGTGATATCACAGGATATTTGTCGTCTGCTTTCCGACTTACCTCCTGTTCTGTGATTATATCTAGGCTCACCTATGGTGCTGCAAAGAGCAGTGTTTCATTCTTTTCCATGCCGAATATTCCATTGTGTACATGGACCAGCTCTTCTTTGGGCATTCATCTGTAGGTGGACATTTTGGTTTCTTCCAACTCTTGGCTATGCTAAATATTGATGCAGTGCAGGATTGCCAGCCTGTGTCTTTTGGATTCCGGTCTTCTCTGGGGATAGGCTCAGCAGTGGACCTACCAGATCATATGACAGTTCAATTTTTACCTTTAAACGCACCTCCATTCTGTTCTCACTACTGGCTGTTACCAGTTGACATCCCACCAGCAGCTAGAGGGTACACAGTTCTCGAAAACCCCATCAGCATTTATTGTTTGTAGACTTTCTACTGATGGCGTTTTGAGTGTTGGGAGGTGATACCTTTTTGTACTTTGGATTTGCATGCGTCTAATACTTCCCGTTATTAAGCTTTTAATCCACGTCCGTTTTCTTTCTTTTTTTTTTTTTAAACTAAAACAGAAAAACTTACCTTTTCAAATTGTTTCCTTGAATAATTGGCCGTGTTCTGAATTCCTGTGGCCATTACCTACACCAGAATATTTTCTGTGAGCAGGTGTCATTTACAACTCTGTAGTAATTGTGCATATTAAGTTACCATTAACACTGGGTTTAAAGCTGCTGTTGCAGGAAACGGCCACAGGCGGCAGCATGTCTATATTCCCAACTCTGCTTACTAGGGCAACAGAGCCTTCCTGGAAGTCCTGTTTGTAGGTTGTAAATTAGAGTGGAATGCGCCGGGACAAACTCCCCAAAACTTATGTCTACTTATTTGTTGTTGGTATTCTTAGTTTAATTTTCATTTTTATCAGAGCAAATTTGATTGCAATGTTGTGTTTGTTCTAGGTGTACAGAATCTGTTTCATTTATACATATATCTTTTCATGTTTGGATCCTGTTCCATAAAGGCTTTACAGAATGTTGTGTAGACCTCTCTTGGTATTTGGTATGTGTTTGGTGATTCCTATATTTTATAAATATTAGCATATGTCTGTTAAAACCCAATATCCTGCGTTATACAGTCGTCACACCTTTCCGCTTGGTTAAGCACAAGTTTGTGTTCTGAATACGTGACTGTCCTTCTCTGTGGAAATAAGTTCATTAATATCAATTTTCCGGAATCACCTATACGTGATATCATAGGATATGTGTCTCTTGCTTTCTGACTTATTTCAAGTTGTGTGATTATCTCTAGCCTCATCTGTGGTGCTGCAAATGGCATTGTTTGATTTGTTTTCATGGCTAATATTCCATTCCGTACATATGCCACTTGTTCTTTGTCCATTTATCTGTTCATGGACCTTTTTTTGCTTCCATGTCTTGGCTATTTAAATATTGCTGCAGTGCACATTTGCCTGCTTCTGTCTTTCCGATTCTGGTGATCTTCAGTTATAGGCCCAGAAGGTGCCCTGCCGGATCATATGGTAACTCAATTTTTACCTTTTAAAGCACCTCCATTCTATTTTCATTAGTGCTGTTACCACTTTCCATCCCACCAGCAGCTAGAAGGTACACAGTTCTCTAAAACCCCTTCAGCATTTATAGTTTGTAGACTTTTTGCTGATGGTCATTTGACTGGTGTGCGGTGAAACCTTTTCGGAGGTTGATTTGCATGCGTCTAATAATTCCTTAAAGTGTAGACTTTAGGCATGTCATTTTCTTTCTTTTTTTCTTGGTTTTTAAAGAGTGAGTACAACTTCCCTCTTCATATTGACTTCTTGAAAAATTTGTCATGTGTTGTATTTTCTTGGCTATTCCCTACCCCAGGACATTTTTTGAGGGCAGGTGATATTTACAGCCCTGCAGTCCTTGTGAATATTAAGTGACATTTGGCGGTGTTGAAAGCTGCTGTTGTGAGAAACAGCCACAAGGCGGCAGCATTATTACATTCTCAACTCTTGTTACTAGGGCAACAGAGTCTTCCTGGACATCGTGCTCCTCAGTTGTAAATTAGAGTGGAATGTGCTCGGACAATCCCCCAGAAGTTTAGGTCTCCTTACTTATGTTTGTTTTTGAAATTGAATTTATATTTCTTCTCGGAGTAATTTTGATTAGAGTGTTGTGATTGTCTGGCAGTACAGAATCCGGTCAATTATTCATAGATATATCTGTTCATCTTTGGATCCTGTTACCATGTATGTTATTACAGAGTGTGGAGTAGACCACCCTTGGTATTTGGTAGGTGTTTGGTCATTATATACTTTATATGTCTTGGTGCCTATATAATTCATATAGTTTATATGTTTATAAAAATTTAACATATATTAGTATATGTATGTTAACATGCATTAGTATATGTATGTTAACATACATTAGTATATGTATGTTACCCCCATGATCCTAATTTATCGATCCTCCCACCTTTCATTTTGGTTCACCATTAGTTTGTTTATAAGTCTGTGAGTGTCTTTCTCTGGGGAAATATGTTCATTGGTAGCAATCTTAGGATAACATCTGTAAATGATATCATGGGATATCTGTCATTCCCTTTTGACTTACTTGACGTAATATGATTATTTTAGCCTCCTCTGTAGTCATGAAAATGGCAATGTTCTTTTGTTCCGGGGCTAAGATTCACTTCGGTACATATACCACTTCTTCTTTGCCCATTTGCCTGTTGATGGACATTGTGTTTGCTTGCATGTCTTGGCTATTGTAAATATTGCTGCAGTGCATGTTTGCCTGTCTGTGTCTTTCCGATTCTGGTCTTCTTAGGTGATAGGCCCATTAGGGGATCGGCTGCATCATATGGTAGCTCAATATTTTCCTTTTAAATGCAGCTCGATTTTGTTCTCATGATTAGCTGTTACCAGTTTACATCCAACCAACAGCATAGTGGGTATGCATTTCTCCACAGTCACGTGAGCATTCATAGTTTATAGACGTTTTTCTGATGGCATTTTGAATATTGGGTGGCGACATCTTTTTGTAGTTTGGATTTGCATCCAACCAATAATGCGTGATATTGAGCTTTTATCCATGTTCCTCCTTTTTTTTTTTTTTAAATAAAAGAGTGAGTAAAACTTACCTCTTCAAATTGTTTTCTGGAAAAATTTTCCGTGTTGTGAACTTTTTGGCCATTACCTACCCAGGACATTTTCTGAGGACACGTGTCATTTACAGCTCTACAATTGCTGTGAATCTTAAGTGACCGTTAGCACTGAGTTTAAAGCTGCTGTTGTGGGAAACGGCCACCAGGCGGCAGCATTTCTTCATTCCCAAAACTGGTACTAGGGCAGCAGAGACTTCCTGAAAGTCGTGTTCCTAGGTTGTAAATTAGAATGGAGTGTGCCAGGGAAAACCCCAATAAGTTTATGTCTCATTAATTGTTGTTCATGGTTTTAATTTTTTAAATTAGGGTAATGATTAGAATAGTGTTTGTTCTAGGTGTGCACAATCAGGTTCAATTGAATATTATATATATGTATTCATGTGCAGATCCTCTTCCTCTGTAAATTACTATTATTTTTTTAATAGATTTATTTGATTTCATTATTTATTTTTGGCTGAGTTGGATCTTCGTTGCTGAATGTGGGCTTTCTCTACTTTCTGTGAGCGGGGCCTACTCTCCATTGTGGTGCACGGGATTCTCATTGCAGTGGCTTCTCTTGATGCAGAGCACGGTCTCTAGGTGTGCGGACTTCTAGTAGTTCTGGTGCATGGGCTCCGTAGTTGTGGCTCGTGGGCTCTAGAGCCGAGGCTCAGTACTTGTGGTGCACGGGCTTAGTTGCTCTGCAGCATGTGGTATCTTCCCAGACCAGGGATCGAACCCGTGTGTTCTGCACTGGCAGGCGGATTCTTAACCCTGGCGCCACCAGGGAAGCCCCCGTGTAAATTATTACAGCGTGTCCTGTAGACCTCCCTTGGTATATGGTTGGTCTTTTTGATATACGTATTTAATATGTATTTGTATACGTATGGTAACCCTACTCTTCATTTATCCATTGCTCCCAGCTTTCCTTTTACATAACCATAGTTTGTTTTCCCAGTCTGTGAGTGTCTTTCTCTGTGGAAATATGTTCATTTGTGTCAGTTGTTAGGTAACGCCTAGAAGTGATATCACAGGATATTTGTCGTCTGCTTTCCGACTTACCTCCTGTTCTGTGATTATATCTAGGCTCACCTATGGTGCTGCAAAGAGCAGTGTTTCATTCTTTTCCATGCCGAATATTCCATTGTGTACATGGACCAGCTCTTCTTTGGGCATTCATCTGTAGGTGGACATTTTGGTTTCTTCCAACTCTTGGCTATGCTAAATATTGATGCAGTGCAGGATTGCCAGCCTGTGTCTTTTGGATTCCGGTCTTCTCTGGGGATAGGCTCAGCAGTGGACCTACCAGATCATATGACAGTTCAATTTTTACCTTTAAACGCACCTCCATTCTGTTCTCACTACTGGCTGTTACCAGTTGACATCCCACCAGCAGCTAGAGGGTACACAGTTCTCGAAAACCCCATCAGCATTTATTGTTTGTAGACTTTCTACTGATGGCGTTTTGAGTGTTGGGAGGTGATACCTTTTTGTACTTTGGATTTGCATGCGTCTAATACTTCCCGTTATTAAGCTTTTAATCCACGTCCGTTTTCTTTCTTTTTTTTTTTTTAAACTAAAACAGAAAAACTTACCTTTTCAAATTGTTTCCTTGAATAATTGGCCGTGTTCTGAATTCCTGTGGCCATTACCTACACCAGAATATTTTCTGTGAGCAGGTGTCATTTACAACTCTGTAGTAATTGTGCATATTAAGTTACCATTAACACTGGGTTTAAAGCTGCTGTTGCAGGAAACGGCCACAGGCGGCAGCATGTCTATATTCCCAACTCTGCTTACTAGGGCAACAGAGCCTTCCTGGAAGTCCTGTTTGTAGGTTGTAAATTAGAGTGGAATGCGCCGGGACAAACTCCCCAAAACTTATGTCTACTTATTTGTTGTTGGTATTCTTAGTTTAATTTTCATTTTTATCAGAGCAAATTTGATTGCAATGTTGTGTTTGTTCTAGGTGTACAGAATCTGTTTCATTTATACATATATCTTTTCATGTTTGGATCCTGTTCCATAAAGGCTTTACAGAATGTTGTGTAGACCTCTCTTGGTATTTGGTATGTGTTTGGTGATTCCTATATTTTATAAATATTAGCATATGTCTGTTAAAACCCAATATCCTGCGTTATACAGTCGTCACACCTTTCCGCTTGGTTAAGCACAAGTTTGTGTTCTGAATACGTGACTGTCCTTCTCTGTGGAAATAAGTTCATTAATATCAATTTTCCGGAATCACCTATACGTGATATCATAGGATATGTGTCTCTTGCTTTCTGACTTATTTCAAGTTGTGTGATTATCTCTAGCCTCATCTGTGGTGCTGCAAATGGCATTGTTTGATTTGTTTTCATGGCTAATATTCCATTCCGTACATATGCCACTTGTTCTTTGTCCATTTATCTGTTCATGGACCTTTTTTTGCTTCCATGTCTTGGCTATTTAAATATTGCTGCAGTGCACATTTGCCTGCTTCTGTCTTTCCGATTCTGGTGATCTTCAGTTATAGGCCCAGAAGGTGCCCTGCCGGATCATATGGTAACTCAATTTTTACCTTTTAAAGCACCTCCATTCTATTTTCATTAGTGCTGTTACCACTTTCCATCCCACCAGCAGCTAGAAGGTACACAGTTCTCTAAAACCCCTTCAGCATTTATAGTTTGTAGACTTTTTGCTGATGGTCATTTGACTGGTGTGCGGTGAAACCTTTTCGGAGGTTGATTTGCATGCGTCTAATAATTCCTTAAAGTGTAGACTTTAGGCATGTCATTTTCTTTCTTTTTTTCTTGGTTTTTAAAGAGTGAGTACAACTTCCCTCTTCATATTGACTTCTTGAAAAATTTGTCATGTGTTGTATTTTCTTGGCTATTCCCTACCCCAGGACATTTTTTGAGGGCAGGTGATATTTACAGCCCTGCAGTCCTTGTGAATATTAAGTGACATTTGGCGGTGTTGAAAGCTGCTGTTGTGAGAAACAGCCACAAGGCGGCAGCATTATTACATTCTCAACTCTTGTTACTAGGGCAACAGAGTCTTCCTGGACATCGTGCTCCTCAGTTGTAAATTAGAGTGGAATGTGCTCGGACAATCCCCCAGAAGTTTAGGTCTCCTTACTTATGTTTGTTTTTGAAATTGAATTTATATTTCTTCTCGGAGTAATTTTGATTAGAGTGTTGTGATTGTCTGGCAGTACAGAATCCGGTCAATTATTCATAGATATATCTGTTCATCTTTGGATCCTGTTACCATGTATGTTATTACAGAGTGTGGAGTAGACCACCCTTGGTATTTGGTAGGTGTTTGGTCATTATATACTTTATATGTCTTGGTGCCTATATAATTCATATAGTTTATATGTTTATAAAAATTTAACATATATTAGTATATGTATGTTAACATGCATTAGTATATGTATGTTAACATACATTAGTATATGTATGTTACCCCCATGATCCTAATTTATCGATCCTCCCACCTTTCATTTTGGTTCACCATTAGTTTGTTTATAAGTCTGTGAGTGTCTTTCTCTGGGGAAATATGTTCATTGGTAGCAATCTTAGGATAACATCTGTAAATGATATCATGGGATATCTGTCATTCCCTTTTGACTTACTTGACGTAATATGATTATTTTAGCCTCCTCTGTAGTCATGAAAATGGCAATGTTCTTTTGTTCCGGGGCTAAGATTCACTTCGGTACATATACCACTTCTTCTTTGCCCATTTGCCTGTTGATGGACATTGTGTTTGCTTGCATGTCTTGGCTATTGTAAATATTGCTGCAGTGCATGTTTGCCTGTCTGTGTCTTTCCGATTCTGGTCTTCTTAGGTGATAGGCCCAATAGGGGATCGGCTGCATCATATGGTAGCTCAATATTTACCTTTTAAATGCAGCTCGATTTTGTTCTCATGATTAGCTGTAACCAGTTTACATCCAACCAACAGCATAGTGGGTATGCATTTCTCCACAGACATGTGAGCATTCATAGTTTATAGACGTTTTACTGATGGCATTTTGAATATTGGGTGGCGACATCTTTTTGTAGTTTGGATTTGCATCTAACCAATAAGGCCTGATATTGAGCTTTTATCCATGTTCCTCCTTTTTTTTTTAAATAAAAGAGTGAGTAAAACTTACCTCTTCAAATTGTTTTCTGGAAAAATTTTCCGTGTTGTGAACTTTTTGGCCATTACCTACCCAGGACATTTTCTGAGGACACGTGTCATTTACAGCTCTACAATTGCTGTGAATCTTAAGTGACCGTTAGCGCTGAGTTTAAAGCTGCTGTTGTGGGAAACGGCCACCAGGCGGCAGCATTTCTTCATTCCCAAAACTGGTACTAGGGCAGCAGAGACTTCCTGAAAGTCGTGTTCCTAGGTTGTAAATTAGAATGGAGTGTGCCAGGGAAAACCCCAATAAGTTTATGTCTCATTAATTGTTGTTCATGGTTTTAATTTTTTAAATTAGGGTAATGATTAGAATAGTGTTTGTTCTAGGTGTGCACAATCAGGTTCAATTGAATATTATATATATGTATTCATGTGCAGATCCTCTTCCTATGTAAATTACTATTATTTTTTTTAATAGATTTATTTGATTTCATTATTTATTTTTGGCTGAGTTGGATCTTCGTTGCTGCATGTGGGCTTTCTCTACTTTCTGTGAGCGGGGGCTACTCTCCATTGTGGTGCACGGGATTCTCATTGCAGTGGCTTCTCTTGTTGCAGAGCACGGTCTCTAGGTGTGCGGACTTCTAGTAGTTCTGGTGCGTGGGCTCAGTAGTTGTGGCTCGTGGGCTCTAGAGCCGAGGCTCAGTACTTGTGGTGCACGGGCTTAGTTGCTCTGCAGCATGTGGTATCTTCCCAGACCAGGGATCGAACCCGTGTGTTCTGCACTGGCAGGCGGATTCTTAACCCTGGCGCCACCAGGGAAGCCCCCGTGTAAATTATTACAGCGTGTCCTGTAGACCTCCCTTGGTATATGGTTGGTCTTTTTGATATACGTATTTAATATGTATTTGTATACGTATGGTAACCCTACTCTTCATTTATCCATTGCTCCCAGCTTTCCTTTTACATAACCATAGTTTGTTTTCCCAGTCTGTGAGTGTCTTTCTCTGTGGAAATATGTTCATTTGTGTCAGTTGTTAGGTAACGCCTAGAAGTGATATCACAGGATATTTGTCGTCTGCTTTCCGACTTACCTCCTGTTCTGTGATTATATCTAGGCTCACCTATGGTGCTGCAAAGAGCAGTGTTTCATTCTTTTCCATGCCGAATATTCCATTGTGTACATGGACCAGCTCTTCTTTGGGCATTCATCCGTAGATGGACATTTTGGTTTCTTCCAACTCTTGGCTATGCTAAATATTGATGCAGTGCAGGATTGCCAGCCTGTGTCTTTTGGATTCCGGTCTTCTCAGGGGATAGGCTCAGCAGTGGACCTACCAGATCATATGACAGTTCAATTTTTACCTTTAAACGCACCTCCATTCTGTTCTCACTACTGGCTGTTACCAGTTGACATCCCACCAGCAGCTAGAGGGTACACAGTTCTCGAAAACCCCATCAGCATTTATTGTTTGTAGACTTTCTACTGATGGCGTTTTGAGTGTTGGGAGGTGATACCTTTTTGTACTTTGGATTTGCATGCGTCTAATACTTCCCGGTATTAAGCTTTTAATCCACGTCTGTTTTCTTTCTTTTTTTTCTTTTTAAAGTAAAACAGAAAAACTTACCTCTTCAAATTGTTTCCTTGAATAATTGGCTGTGTTCTGAATTCCTGTGGCCATTACCTACACCAGAATATTTTCTGTGAGCAGGTGTCATTTACAACTCTGTAGTAATTGTGCATATTAAGTTACCATTAACACTGGGTTTAAAGCTGCTGTTGCAGGAAACGGCCGCAAGGCGGCAGCGTGTCTATATTCCCAACTCTGCTTACTAGGGCAACAGAGCCTTCCTGGAAGTCCTGTTTGTAGGTTGTAAATTAGAGTGGAATGCGCCGGGACAAACTCCCCAAAACTTATATCTACTTATTTGTTGTTGGTATTCTTAGTTTAATTTTCATTTTTATCAGAGCAAATTTGATTGCAATGTTGTGTTTGTTCTAGGTGTACAGAATCTGTTTCATTTATACATATATCTTTTCATGTTTGGATCCTGTTCCATAAAGGCTTTACAGAATGTTGTGTAGACCTCTCTTGGTATTTGGTATGTGTTTGGTGATTCGTATATTTTATAAATATTAGCATATGTCTGTTAAAACCCATTATCCTGCGTTATACATTCGTCACACCTTTCCGCTTGGTTAAGCACAAGTTTGTGTTCTGAATACGTGACTGTCCTTCTCTGTGGAAATAAGTTCATTAATATCAATTTTCCGGAATCACCTATACGTGATATCATAGGATATGTGTCTCTTGCTTTCTGACTTATTTCAAGTTGTGTGATTATCTCTAGCCTCATCTGTGGTGCTGCAAATGGCATTGTTTGATTTGTTTTCATGGCTAATATTCCATTCCGTACATATGCCACTTGTTCTTTGTCCATTTATCTGTTCATGGACCTTTTTTGCTTCCATGTCTTGGCTATTTAAATATTGCTGCAGTGCACATTTGCCTGCTTCTGTCTTTCCGATTCTGGTGGTCTTCAGTTATAGGCCCAGAAGGTGCCCTGCCGGATCATATGGTAACTCAATTTTTACCTTTTAAAGCACCTCCATTCTATTTTCATTAGTGCTGTTACCACTTTCCATCCCACCAGCAGCTAGAAGGTACACAGTTCTCTAAAACCCCTTCAGCATTTATAGTTTGTAGACTTTTTGCTGATGGTCATTTGACTGGTGTGCGGTGAAACCTTTTCGGAGGTTGATTTGCATGCGTCTAATAATTCCTTATACTACACTTTAGGCATGTCATTTTCTTTCTTTTTTTCTTGGTTTTTAAAGAGTGAGTACAACTTCCCTCTTCATATTGACTTCTTGAAAAATTTGTCATGTGTTGTATTTTCTTGGCTATTCCCTACCCCAGGACATTTTTTGAGGGCAGGTGATATTTACAGCCCTGCAGTCCTTGTGAATATTAAGTGACATTTGGCGGTGTTGAAAGCTGCTGTTGTGAGAAACAGCCACAAGGCGGCAGCATTATTACGTTCTCAACTCTTGTTACTAGGGCAACAGAGTCTTCCTGGACATCGTGCTCCTCAGTTGTAAATTAGAGTGGAATGTGCTCGGACAATCCCCCAGAAGTTTAGGTCTCCTTACTTATGTTTGTTTTTGAAATTGAATTTATATTTCTTCTCGGAGTAATTTTGATTAGAGTGTTGTGATTGTCTGGCAGTACAGAATCCGGTCAATTATTCATAGATATATCTGTTCATCTTTGGATCCTGTTACCATGTATGTTATTACAGAGTGTGGAGTAGACCTCCATTGGTATTTGGTAGGTGTTTGGTCATTATATACTTTATATGTCTTGGTGCCTATATAATTCATATAGTTTATATGTTTATAAAAATTTAACATATATTAGTATATGTATGTTAACATGCATTAGTATATTTATGTTAACATACATTAGTATATGTATGTTACCCCCATGATCCTAATTTATCGATCCTCCCACCTTTCATTTTGGTTCACCATTAGTTTGTTTATAAGTCTGTGAGTGTCTTTCTCTGGGGAAATATGTTCATTGGTAGCAATCTTAGGATAACATCTGTAAATGATATCATGGGATATCTGTCATTCCCTTTTGACTTACTTGACGTAATATGATTATTTTAGCCTCCTCTGTAGTCATGAAAATGGCAATGTTCTTTTGTTCCGGGGCTAAGATTCACTTCGTTACATATACCACTTCTTCTTTGCCCATTTGCCTGTTGATGGACATTGTGTTTGCTTGCATGTCTTGGCTATTGTAAATATTGCTGCAGTGCATGTTTGCCTGTCTGTGTCTTTCCGATTCTGGTCTTCTTAGGTGATAGGCCCAATAGGGGATCGGCTGCATCATATGGTAGCTCAATATTTACCTTTTAAATGCAGCTCGATTTTGTTCTCATGATTAGCTGTAACCAGTTTACATCCAACCAACAGCATAGTGGGTATGCATTTCTCCACAGACATGTGAGCATTCATAGTTTATAGACGTTTTACTGATGGCATTTTTAATATTGGGTGGCGACATCTTTTTGTAGTTTGGATTTGCATCTAACCAATAAGGCCTGATATTGAGCTTTTATCCATGTTCCTCCTTTTTTTTTTTAAATAAAAGAGTGAGTAAAACTTACCTCTTCAAATTGTTTTCTGGAAAAATTTTCCGTGTTGTGAACTTTTTGGCCATTACCTACCCAGGACATTTTCTGAGGACACGTGTCATTTACAGCTCTACAATTGCTGTGAATCTTAAGTGACCGTTAGCGCTGAGTTTAAAGCTGCTGTTGTGGGAAACGGCCACCAGGCGGCAGCATTTCTTCATTCCCAAAACTGGTACTAGGGCAGCAGAGACTTCCTGAAAGTCGTGTTCCTAGGTTGTAAATTAGAATGGAGTGTGCCAGGGAAAACCCCAATAAGTTTATGTCTCATTAATTGTTGTTCATGGTTTTAATTTTTTAAATTAGGGTAATGATTAGAATAGTGTTTGTTCTAGGTGTGCACAATCAGGTTCAATTGAATATTATATATATGTATTCATGTGCAGATCCTCTTCCTATGTAAATTACTATTATTTTTTTTAATAGATTTATTTGATTTCATTATTTATTTTTGGCTGAGTTGGATCTTCGTTGCTGCATGTGGGCTTTCTCTACTTTCTGTGAGCGGGGGCTACTCTCCATTGTGGTGCACGGGATTCTCATTGCAGTGGCTTCTCTTGTTGCAGAGCACGGTCTCTAGGTGTGCGGACTTCTAGTAGTTCTGGTGCGTGGGCTCAGTAGTTGTGGCTCGTGGGCTCTAGAGCCGAGGCTCAGTACTTGTGGTGCACGGGCTTAGTTGCTCTGCAGCATGTGGTATCTTCCCAGACCAGGGATCGAACCCGTGTGTTCTGCACTGGCAGGCGGATTCTTAACCCTGGCGCCACCAGGGAAGCCCCCGTGTAAATTATTACAGCGTGTCCTGTAGACCTCCCTTGGTATATGGTTGGTCTTTTTGATATACGTATTTAATATGTATTTGTATACGTATGGTAACCCTACTCTTCATTTATCCATTGCTCCCAGCTTTCCTTTTACATAACCATAGTTTGTTTTCCCAGTCTGTGAGTGTCTTTCTCTGTGGAAATATGTTCATTTGTGTCAGTTGTTAGGTAACGCCTAGAAGTGATATCACAGGATATTTGTCGTCTGCTTTCCGACTTACCTCCTGTTCTGTGATTATATCTAGGCTCACCTATGGTGCTGCAAAGAGCAGTGTTTCATTCTTTTCCATGCCGAATATTCCATTGTGTACATGGACCAGCTCTTCTTTGGGCATTCATCCGTAGATGGACATTTTGGTTTCTTCCAACTCTTGGCTATGCTAAATATTGATGCAGTGCAGGATTGCCAGCCTGTGTCTTTTGGATTCCGGTCTTCTCAGGGGATAGGCTCAGCAGTGGACCTACCAGATCATATGACAGTTCAATTTTTACCTTTAAACGCACCTCCATTCTGTTCTCACTACTGGCTGTTACCAGTTGACATCCCACCAGCAGCTAGAGGGTACACAGTTCTCGAAAACCCCATCAGCATTTATTGTTTGTAGACTTTCTACTGATGGCGTTTTGAGTGTTGGGAGGTGATACCTTTTTGTACTTTGGATTTGCATGCGTCTAATACTTCCCGGTATTAAGCTTTTAATCCACGTCCGTTTTCTTTCTTTTTTTTCTTTTTAAAGTAAAACAGAAAAACTTACCTCTTCAAATTGTTTCCTTGAATAATTGGCCGTGTTCTGAATTCCTGTGGCCATTACCTACACCAGAATATTTTCTGTGAGCAGGTGTCATTTACAACTCTGTAGTAATTGTGCATATTAAGTTACCATTAACACTGGGTTTAAAGCTGCTGTTGCAGGAAACGGCCGCAAGGCGGCAGCATGTCTATATTCCCAACTCTGCTTACTAGGGCAACAGAGCCTTCCTGGAAGTCCTGTTTGTAGGTTGTAAATTAGAGTGGAATGCGCCAGGACAAACTCCCCAAAACTTATATCTACTTATTTGTTGTTGGTATTCTTAGTTTAATTTTCATTTTTATCAGAGCAAATTTGATTGCAATGTTGTGTTTGTTCTAGGTGTACAGAATCTGTTTCATTTATACATATATCTTTTCATGTTTGGATCCTGTTCCATAAAGGCTTTACAGAATGTTGTGTAGACCTCTCTTGGTATTTGGTATGTGTTTGGTGATTCGTATATTTTATAAATATTAGCATAGGTCTGTTAAAACCCATTATCCTGCGTTATACATTCGTCACACCTTTCCGCTTGGTTAAGCACAAGTTTGTGTTCTGAATACGTGACTGTCCTTCTCTGTGGAAATAAGTTCATTAATATCAATTTTCCGGAATCACCTATACGTGATATCATAGGATATGTGTCTCTTGCTTTCTGACTTATTTCAAGTTGTGTGATTATCTCTAGCCTCATCTGTGGTGCTGCAAATGGCATTGTTTGATTTGTTTTCATGGCTAATATTCCATTCCGTACATATGCCACTTGTTCTTTGTCCATTTATCTGTTCATGGACCTTTTTTGCTTCCATGTCTTGGCTATTTAAATATTGCTGCAGTGCACATTTGCCTGCTTCTGTCTTTCCGATTCTGGTGGTCTTCAGTTATAGGCCCAGAAGGTGCCCTGCCGGATCATATGGTAACTCAATTTTTACCTTTTAAAGCACCTCCATTCTATTTTCATTAGTGCTGTTACCACTTTCCATCCCACCAGCAGCTAGAAGGTACACAGTTCTCTAAAACCCCTTCAGCATTTATAGTTTGTAGACTTTTTGCTGATGGTCATTTGACTGGTGTGCGGTGAAACCTTTTCGGAGGTTGATTTGCATGCGTCTAATAATTCCTTAAAGTGTAGACTTTAGGCATGTCATTTTCTTTCTTTTTTTCTTGGTTTTTAAAGAGTGAGTACAACTTCCCTCTTCATATTGACTTCTTGAAAAATTTGTCATGTGTTGTATTTTCTTGGCTATTCCCTACCCCAGGACATTTTTTGAGGGCAGGTGATATTTACAGCCCTGCAGTCCTTGTGAATATTAAGTGACATTTGGCGGTGTTTAAAGCTGCTGTTGTGAGAAACAGCCACAAGGCGGCAGCATTATTACATTCTCAACTCTTGTTACTAGGGCAACAGAGTCTTCCTGGACATCGTGCTCCTCAGTTGTAAATTAGAGTGGAATGTGCTCGGACAATCCCCCAGAAGTTTAGGTCTCCTTACTTATGTTTGTTTTTGAAATTGAATTTATATTTCTTCTCGGAGTAATTTTGATTAGAGTGTTGTGATTGTCTGGCAGTACAGAATCCGGTCAATTATTCATAGATATATCTGTTCATCTTTGGATCCTGTTACCATGTATGTTATTACAGAGTGTGGAGTAGACCTCCCTTGGTATTTGGTAGGTGTTTGGTCATTATATACTTTATATGTCTTGGTGCCTATATAATTCATATAGTTTATATGTTTATAAAAATTTAACATATATTAGTATATGTATGTTAACATGCATTAGTATATGTATGTTAACATACATTAGTATATGTATGTTACCCCCATGATCCTAATTTATCGATCCTCCCACCTTTCATTTTGGTTCACCATTAGTTTGTTTATAAGTCTGTGAGTGTCTTTCTCTGGGGAAATATGTTCATTGGTAGCAATCTTAGGATAACATCTGTAAATGATATCATGGGATATCTGTCATTCCCTTTTGACTTACTTGACGTAATATGATTATTTTAGCCTCCTCTGTAGTCATGAAAATGGCAATGTTCTTTTGTTCCGGGGCTAAGATTCACTTCGGTACATATACCACTTCTTCTTTGCCCATTTGCCTGTTGATGGACATTGTGTTTGCTTGCATGTCTTGGCTATTGTAAATATTGCTGCAGTGCATGTTTGCCTGTCTGTGTCTTTCCGATTCTGGTCTTCTTAGGTGATAGGCCCAATAGGGGATCGGCTGCATCATATGGTAGCTCAATATTTACCTTTTAAATGCAGCTCGATTTTGTTCTCATGATTAGCTGTTACCAGTTTACATCCAACCAACAGCATAGTGGGTATGCATTTCTCCACAGACACGTGAGCATTCATAGTTTATAGACGTTTTACTGATGGCATTTTGAATATTGGGTGGCGACATCTTTTTGTAGTTTGGATTTGCATCCAACCAATAAGGCCTGATATTGAGCTTTTATCCATGTTCCTCCTTTTTTTTTTTAAATAAAAGAGTGAGTAAAACTTACCTCTTCAATTTGTTTTCTGGAAAAATTTTCCGTGTTGTGAACATTTTGGCCATTACCTACCCAGGACATTTTCTGAGGACACGTGTCATTTACAGCTCTACAATTGCTGTGAATCTTAAGTGACCGTTAGCACTGAGTTTAAAGCTGCTGTTGTGAGAAACGGCCACCAGGCAGCAGCATTTCTTCATTCCCAAAACTGGTACTAGGGCAGCAGAGACTTCCTGAAAGTCGTGTTCCAAGGTTGTAAATTAGAATGGAGTGTGCCAGGGAAAACCCCAATAAGTTTATGTCTCATTAATTGTTGTTCATGGTTTTAATTTTTTAAATTAGGTTAATGATTAGCATAGTGTTTGTTCTAGGTGTGCACAATCAGGTTCAATTGAATATTATATATATGTATTCATGTGCAGATCCTCTTCCTATGTAAATTACTATTTTTTTTAATAGATTTATTTGATTTCATTATTTATTTTTGGCTGAGTTGGATCTTCGTTGCTGCATGTGGGCTTTCTCTACTTTCTGTGAGCGGGGGCTACTCTCCATTGTGGTGCACGGGATTCTCATTGCAGTGGCTTCTCTTGTTGCAGAGCACGGTCTCTAGGTGTGCGGACTTCTAGTAGTTCTGGTGCGTGGGCTCAGTAGTTGTGGCTCGTGGGCTCTAGAGCCGAGGCTCAGTACTTGTGGTGCACGGGCTTAGTTGCTCTGCAGCATGTGGTATCTTCCCAGACCAGGGATCGAACCCGTGTGTTCTGCACTGGCAGGCGGATTCTTAACCCTGGCGCCACCAGGGAAGCCCCCGTGTAAATTATTACAGCGTGTCCTGTAGACCTCCCTTGGTATATGGTTGGTCTTTTTGATATATGTATTTAATATGTATTTGTATACGTATGGTAACCCTACTCTTCATTTATCCATTGCTCCCAGCTTTCCTTTTACATAACCATAGTTTGTTTTCCAAGTCTGTGAGTGTCTTTCTCTGTGGAAATATGTTCATTTGTGTCAGTTGTTACGTAACGCCTAGAAGTGATATCACAGGATATTTGTCGTCTGCTTTCCGACTTACCTCCTGTTCTGTGATTATATCTAGGCTCACCTATGGTGCTGCAAAGAGCAGTGTTTCATTCTTTTCCATGCCGAATATTCCATTGTGTACATGGACCAGCTCTTCTTTGGGCATTCATCCGTAGATGGACATTTTGGTTTCTTCCAACTCTTGGCTATGCTAAATATTGATGCAGTGCAGGATTGCCAGCCTGTGTCTTTTGGATTCCGGTCTTCTCAGGGGATAGGCTCAGCAGTGGACCTACCAGATCATATGACAGTTCAATTTTTACCTTTAAACGCACCTCCATTCTGTTCTCACTACTGGCTGTTACCAGTTGACATCCCACCAGCAGCTAGAGGGTACACAGTTCTCGAAAACCCCATCAGCATTTATTGTTTGTAGACTTTCTACTGATGGCGTTTTGAGTGTTGGGAGGTGACACCTTTTTGTACTTTGGATTTGCATGCGTCTAATACTTCCCGTTATTAAGCTTTTAATCCACGTCCGTTTTCTTTCTTTTTTTTTTTTTTTAAAGTAAAACAGAAAAACTTACCTCTTCAAATTGTTTCCTTGAATAATTGGCCGTGTTCTGAATTCCTGTGGCCATTACCTACACCAGAATATTTTCTGTGAGCAGGTGTCATTTACAACTCTGTAGTAATTGTGCATATTAAGTTACCATTAACACTGTGTTTAAAGCTGCTGTTGCAGGAAACGACCACAAGGCGGCAGCATGTCTATATTCCCAACTCTGCTTACTAGGGCAACAGAGCCTTCCTGGAAGTCCTGTTTGTAGGTTGTAAATTAGAGTGGAATGCGCCAGGACAAACTCCCCAAAACTTATGTCTACTTATTTGTTGTTGGTATTCTTAGTTTAATTTTCATTTTTATCAGAGCAAATTTGATTGCAATGTTGTGTTTGTTCTAGGTGTACAGAATCTGTTTCATTTATACATATATCTTTTCATGTTTGGATCCTGTTCCATAAAGGCTTTACAGAATGTTGTGTAGACCTCTCTTGGTATTTGGTATGTGTTTGGTGATTCCTATATTTTATAAATATTAGCATATGTCTGTTAAAACCCATTATCCTGCGTTATACATTCGTCACACCTTTCTGCTTGGTTAAGCACAAGTTTGTGTTCTGAATACGTGACTGTCCTTCTCTGTGGAAATAAGTTCATTAATATCAATTTTCCGGAATCACCTATACGTGATATCATAGGATATGTGTCTCTTGCTTTCTGACTTATTTCAAGTTGTGTGATTATCTCTAGCCTCATCTGTGGTGCTGCAAATGGCATTGTTTGATTTGTTTTCATGGCTAATATTCCATTCCGTACATATGCCACTTGTTCTTTGTCCATTTATCTGTTCATGGACCTTTTTTTGCTTCCATGTCTTGGCTATTTAAATATTGCTGCAGTGCACATTTGCCTGCTTCTGTCTTTCCGATTCTGGTGGTCTTCAGTTATAGGCCCAGAAGGTGCCCTGCCGGATCATATGGTAACTCAATTTTTACCTTTTAAAGCACCTCCATTCTATTTTCATTAGTGCTGTTACCACTTTCCATCCCACCAGCAGCTAGAAGGTACACAGTTCTCTAAAACCCCTTCAGCATTTATAGTTTGTAGACTTTTTGTTGATGGTCATTTGACTGGTGTGCGGTGAAACCTTTTCGGAGGTTGATTTGCATGCGTCTAATAATTCCTTATACTACACTTTAGGCATGTCATTTTCTTTCTTTTTTTCTTGGTTTTTAAAGAGTGAGTACAACTTCCCTCTTCATATTGACTTCTTGAAAAATTTGTCATGTGTTGTATTTTCTTGGCTATTCCCTACCCCAGGACATTTTTTGAGGGCAGGTGATATTTACAGCCCTGCAGTCCTTGTGAATATTAAGTGACATTTGGCGGTGTTGAAAGCTGCTGTTGTGAGAAACAGCCACAAGGCGGCAGCATTATTACGTTCTCAACTCTTGTTACTAGGGCAACAGAGTCTTCCTGGACATCGTGCTCCTCAGTTGTAAATTAGAGTGGAATGTGCTCGGACAATCCCCCAGAAGTTTAGGTCTCCTTACTTATGTTTGTTTTTGAAATTGAATTTATATTTCTTCTCGGAGTAATTTTGATTAGAGTGTTGTGATTGTCTGGCAGTACAGAATCCGGTCAATTATTCATAGATATATCTGTTCATCTTTGGATCCTGTTACCATGTATGTTATTACAGAGTGTGGAGTAGACCTCCCTTGGTATTCGGTAGGTGTTTGGTCATTATATACTTTATATGTCTTGGTGCCTATATAATTCATATAGTTTATATGTTTATAAAAATTTAACATATATTAGTATATGTATGTTAACATGCATTAGTATATGTATGTTAACATACATTAGTATATGTATGTTACCCCCATGATCCTAATTTATCGATCCTCCCACCTTTCATTTTGGTTCACCATTAGTTTGTTTATAAGTCTGTGAGTGTCTTTCTCTGGGGAAATATGTTCATTGGTAGCAATCTTAGGATAACATCTGTAAATGATATCATGGGATATCTGTCATTCCCTTTTGACTTACTTGACGTAATATGATTATTTTAGCCTCCTCTGTAGTCATGAAAATGGCAATGTTCTTTTGTTCCGGGGCTAAGATTCACTTCGGTACATATACCACTTCTTCTTTGCCCATTTGCCTGTTGATGGACATTGTGTTTGCTTGCATGTCTTGGCTATTGTAAATATTGCTGCAGTGCATGTTTGCCTGTCTGTGTCTTTCCGATTCTGGTCTTCTTAGGTGATAGGCCCAATAGGGGATCGGCTGCATCATATGGTAGCTCAATATTTACCTTTTAAATGCAGCTCGATTTTGTTCTCATGATTAGCTGTAACCAGTTTACATCCAACCAACAGCATAGTGGGTATGCATTTCTCCACAGACACGTGAGCATTCATAGTTTATAGACGTTTTACTGATGGCATTTTGAATATTGGGTGGCGACATCTTTTTGTAGTTTGGATTTGCATCCAACCAATAAGGCCTGATATTGAGCTTTTATCCATGTTCCTCCTTTTTTTTTTAAATAAAAGAGTGAGTAAAACTTACCTCTTCAAATTGTTTTCTGGAAAAATTTTCCGTGTTGTGAACTTTTTGGCCATTACCTACCCAGGATATTTTCTGAGGACACGTGTCATTTACAGCTCTACAATTGCTGTGAATCTTAAGTGACCGTTAGCACTGAGTTTAAAGCTGCTGTTGTGGGAAACGGCCACCAGGCGGCAGCATTTCTTCATTCCCAAAACTGGTACTAGGGCAGCAGAGACTTCCTGAAAGTCGTGTTCCTAGGTTGTAAATTAGAATGGAGTGTGCCAGGGAAAACCCCAATAAGTTTATGTCTCATTAATTGTTGTTCATGGTTTTAATTTTTTAAATTAGGGTAATGATTAGAATAGTGTTTGTTCTAGGTGTGCACAATCAGGTTCAATTGAATATTATATATATGTATTCATGTGCAGATCCTCTTCCTATGTAAATTACTATTTTTTTTTAATAGATTTATTTGATTTCATTATTTATTTTTGGCTGAGTTGGATCTTCGTTGCTGCATGTGGGCTTTCTCTACTTTCTGTGAGCGGGGGCTACTCTCCATTGTGGTGCACGGGATTCTCATTGCAGTGGCTTCTCTTGTTGCAGAGCACGGTCTCTAGGTGTGCGGACTTCTAGTAGTTCTGGTGCGTGGGCTCAGTAGTTGTGGCTCGTGGGCTCTAGAGCCGAGGCTCAGTACTTGTGGTGCACGGGCTTAGTTGCTCTGCAGCATGTGGTATCTTCCCAGACCAGGGATCGAACCCGTGTGTTCTGCACTGGCAGGCGGATTCTTAACCCTGGCGCCACCAGGGAAGCCCCCGTGTAAATTATTACAGCGTGTCCTGTAGACCTCCCTTGGTATATGGTTGGTCTTTTTGATATATGTATTTAATATGTATTTGTATACGTATGGTAACCCTACTCTTCATTTATCCATTGCTCCCAGCTTTCCTTTTACATAACCATAGTTTGTTTTCCAAGTCTGTGAGTGTCTTTCTCTGTGGAAATATGTTCATTTGTGTCAGTTGTTAGGTAACGCCTAGAAGTGATATCACAGGATATTTGTCGTCTGCTTTCCGACTTACCTCCTGTTCTGTGATTATATCTAGGCTCACCTATGGTGCTGCAAAGAGCAGTGTTTCATTCTTTTCCATGCCGAATATTCCATTGTGTACATGGACCAGCTCTTCTTTGGGCATTCATCCGTAGATGGACATTTTGGTTTCTTCCAACTCTTGGCTATGCTAAATATTGATGCAGTGCAGGATTGCCAGCCTGTGTCTTTTGGATTCCGGTCTTCTCAGGGGATAGGCTCAGCAGTGGACCTACCAGATCATATGACAGTTCAATTTTTACCTTTAAACGCACCTCCATTCTGTTCTCACTACTGGCTGTTACCAGTTGACATCCCACCAGCAGCTAGAGGGTACACAGTTCTCGAAAACCCCATCAGCATTTATTGTTTGTAGACTTTCTACTGATGGCGTTTTGAGTGTTGGGAGGTGACACCTTTTGTACTTTGGATTTGCATGCGTCTAATACTTCCCGTTATTAAGCTTTTAATCCACGTCCGTTTTCTTTCTTTTTTTTTTTTTTTAAAGTAAAACAGAAAAACTTACCTTTTCAAATTGTTTCCTTGAATAATTGGCCGTGTTCTGAATTCCTGTGGCCATTACCTACACCAGAATATTTTCTGTGAGCAGGTGTCATTTACAACTCTGTAGTAATTGTGCATATTAAGTTACCATTAACACTGGGTTTAAAGCTGCTGTTGCAGGAAACGGCCACAGGCGGCAGCATGTCTATATTCCCAACTCTGCTTACTAGGGCAACAGAGCCTTCCTGGAAGTCCTGTTTGTAGGTTGTAAATTAGAGTGGAATGCGCCGGGACAAACTCCCCAAAACTTATGTCTACTTATTTGTTGTTGGTATTCTTAGTTTAATTTTCATTTTTATCAGAGCAAATTTGATTGCAATGTTGTGTTTGTTCTAGGTGTACAGAATCTGTTTCATTTATACATATATCTTTTCATGTTTGGATCCTGTTCCATAAAGGCTTTACAGAATGTTGTGTAGACCTCTCTTGGTATTTGGTATGTGTTTGGTGATTCCTATATTTTATAAATATTAGCATATGTCTGTTAAAACCCAATATCCTGCGTTATACAGTCGTCACACCTTTCCGCTTGGTTAAGCACAAGTTTGTGTTCTGAATACGTGACTGTCCTTCTCTGTGGAAATAAGTTCATTAATATCAATTTTCCGGAATCACCTATACGTGATATCATAGGATATGTGTCTCTTGCTTTCTGACTTATTTCAAGTTGTGTGATTATCTCTAGCCTCATCTGTGGTGCTGCAAATGGCATTGTTTGATTTGTTTTCATGGCTAATATTCCATTCCGTACATATGCCACTTGTTCTTTGTCCATTTATCTGTTCATGGACCTTTTTTTGCTTCCATGTCTTGGCTATTTAAATATTGCTGCAGTGCACATTTGCCTGCTTCTGTCTTTCCGATTCTGGTGATCTTCAGTTATAGGCCCAGAAGGTGCCCTGCCGGATCATATGGTAACTCAATTTTTACCTTTTAAAGCACCTCCATTCTATTTTCATTAGTGCTGTTACCACTTTCCATCCCACCAGCAGCTAGAAGGTACACAGTTCTCTAAAACCCCTTCAGCATTTATAGTTTGTAGACTTTTTGCTGATGGTCATTTGACTGGTGTGCGGTGAAACCTTTTCGGAGGTTGATTTGCATGCGTCTAATAATTCCTTAAAGTGTAGACTTTAGGCATGTCATTTTCTTTCTTTTTTTCTTGGTTTTTAAAGAGTGAGTACAACTTCCCTCTTCATATTGACTTCTTGAAAAATTTGTCATGTGTTGTATTTTCTTGGCTATTCCCTACCCCAGGACATTTTTTGAGGGCAGGTGATATTTACAGCCCTGCAGTCCTTGTGAATATTAAGTGACATTTGGCGGTGTTGAAAGCTGCTGTTGTGAGAAACAGCCACAAGGCGGCAGCATTATTACATTCTCAACTCTTGTTACTAGGGCAACAGAGTCTTCCTGGACATCGTGCTCCTCAGTTGTAAATTAGAGTGGAATGTGCTCGGACAATCCCCCAGAAGTTTAGGTCTCCTTACTTATGTTTGTTTTTGAAATTGAATTTATATTTCTTCTCGGAGTAATTTTGATTAGAGTGTTGTGATTGTCTGGCAGTACAGAATCCGGTCAATTATTCATAGATATATCTGTTCATCTTTGGATCCTGTTACCATGTATGTTATTACAGAGTGTGGAGTAGACCACCCTTGGTATTTGGTAGGTGTTTGGTCATTATATACTTTATATGTCTTGGTGCCTATATAATTCATATAGTTTATATGTTTATAAAAATTTAACATATATTAGTATATGTATGTTAACATGCATTAGTATATGTATGTTAACATACATTAGTATATGTATGTTACCCCCATGATCCTAATTTATCGATCCTCCCACCTTTCATTTTGGTTCACCATTAGTTTGTTTATAAGTCTGTGAGTGTCTTTCTCTGGGGAAATATGTTCATTGGTAGCAATCTTAGGATAACATCTGTAAATGATATCATGGGATATCTGTCATTCCCTTTTGACTTACTTGACGTAATATGATTATTTTAGCCTCCTCTGTAGTCATGAAAATGGCAATGTTCTTTTGTTCCGGGGCTAAGATTCACTTCGGTACATATACCACTTCTTCTTTGCCCATTTGCCTGTTGATGGACATTGTGTTTGCTTGCATGTCTTGGCTATTGTAAATATTGCTGCAGTGCATGTTTGCCTGTCTGTGTCTTTCCGATTCTGGTCTTCTTAGGTGATAGGCCCAATAGGGGATCGGCTGCATCATATGGTAGCTCAATATTTACCTTTTAAATGCAGCTCGATTTTGTTCTCATGATTAGCTGTAACCAGTTTACATCCAACCAACAGCATAGTGGGTATGCATTTCTCCACAGACATGTGAGCATTCATAGTTTATAGACGTTTTACTGATGGCATTTTGAATATTGGGTGGCGACATCTTTTTGTAGTTTGGATTTGCATCTAACCAATAAGGCCTGATATTGAGCTTTTATCCATGTTCCTCCTTTTTTTTTTAAATAAAAGAGTGAGTAAAACTTACCTCTTCAAATTGTTTTCTGGAAAAATTTTCCGTGTTGTGAACTTTTTGGCCATTACCTACCCAGGACATTTTCTGAGGACACGTGTCATTTACAGCTCTACAATTGCTGTGAATCTTAAGTGACCGTTAGCGCTGAGTTTAAAGCTGCTGTTGTGGGAAACGGCCACCAGGCGGCAGCATTTCTTCATTCCCAAAACTGGTACTAGGGCAGCAGAGACTTCCTGAAAGTCGTGTTCCTAGGTTGTAAATTAGAATGGAGTGTGCCAGGGAAAACCCCAATAAGTTTATGTCTCATTAATTGTTGTTCATGGTTTTAATTTTTTAAATTAGGGTAATGATTAGAATAGTGTTTGTTCTAGGTGTGCACAATCAGGTTCAATTGAATATTATATATATGTATTCATGTGCAGATCCTCTTCCTATGTAAATTACTATTATTTTTTTTAATAGATTTATTTGATTTCATTATTTATTTTTGGCTGAGTTGGATCTTCGTTGCTGCATGTGGGCTTTCTCTACTTTCTGTGAGCGGGGGCTACTCTCCATTGTGGTGCACGGGATTCTCATTGCAGTGGCTTCTCTTGTTGCAGAGCACGGTCTCTAGGTGTGCGGACTTCTAGTAGTTCTGGTGCGTGGGCTCAGTAGTTGTGGCTCGTGGGCTCTAGAGCCGAGGCTCAGTACTTGTGGTGCACGGGCTTAGTTGCTCTGCAGCATGTGGTATCTTCCCAGACCAGGGATCGAACCCGTGTGTTCTGCACTGGCAGGCGGATTCTTAACCCTGGCGCCACCAGGGAAGCCCCCGTGTAAATTATTACAGCATGTCCTGTAGACCTCCCTTGGTATATGGTTGGTCTTTTTGATATACGTATTTAATATGTATTTGTATACGTATGGTAACCCTACTCTTCATTTATCCATTGCTCCCAGCTTTCCTTTTACATAACCATAGTTTGTTTTCCCAGTCTGTGAGTGTCTTTCTCTGTGGAAATATGTTCATTTGTGTCAGTTGTTAGGTAACGCCTAGAAGTGATATCACAGGATATTTGTCGTCTGCTTTCCGACTTACCTCCTGTTCTGTGATTATATCTAGGCTCACCTATGGTGCTGCAAAGAGCAGTGTTTCATTCTTTTCCATGCCGAATATTCCATTGTGTACATGGACCAGCTCTTCTTTGGGCATTCATCCGTAGATGGACATTTTGGTTTCTTCCAACTCTTGGCTATGCTAAATATTGATGCAGTGCAGGATTGCCAGCCTGTGTCTTTTGGATTCCGGTCTTCTCAGGGGATAGGCTCAGCAGTGGACCTACCAGATCATATGACAGTTCAATTTTTACCTTTAAACGCACCTCCATTCTGTTCTCACTACTGGCTGTTACCAGTTGACATCCCACCAGCAGCTAGAGGGTACACAGTTCTCGAAAACCCCATCAGCATTTATTGTTTGTAGACTTTCTACTGATGGCGTTTTGAGTGTTGGGAGGTGATACCTTTTTGTACTTTGGATTTGCATGCGTCTAATACTTCCCGGTATTAAGCTTTTAATCCACGTCCGTTTTCTTTCTTTTTTTTCTTTTTAAAGTAAAACAGAAAAACTTACCTCTTCAAATTGTTTCCTTGAATAATTGGCCGTGTTCTGAATTCCTGTGGCCATTACCTACACCAGAATATTTTCTGTGAGCAGGTGTCATTTACAACTCTGTAGTAATTGTGCATATTAAGTTACCATTAACACTGGGTTTAAAGCTGCTGTTGCAGGAAACGGCCGCAAGGCGGCAGCATGTCTATATTCCCAACTCTGCTTACTAGGGCAACAGAGCCTTCCTGGAAGTCCTGTTTGTAGGTTGTAAATTAGAGTGGAATGCGCCGGGACAAACTCCCCAAAACTTATATCTACTTATTTGTTGTTGGTATTCTTAGTTTAATTTTCATTTTTATCAGAGCAAATTTGATTGCAATGTTGTGTTTGTTCTAGGTGTACAGAATCTGTTTCATTTATACATATATCTTTTCATGTTTGGATCCTGTTCCATAAAGGCTTTACAGAATGTTGTGTAGACCTCTCTTGGTATTTGGTATGTGTTTGGTGATTCGTATATTTTATAAATATTAGCATAGGTCTGTTAAAACCCATTATCCTGCGTTATACATTCGTCACACCTTTCCGCTTGGTTAAGCACAAGTTTGTGTTCTGAATACGTGACTGTCCTTCTCTGTGGAAATAAGTTCATTAATATCAATTTTCCGGAATCACCTATACGTGATATCATAGGATATGTGTCTCTTGCTTTCTGACTTATTTCAAGTTGTGTGATTATCTCTAGCCTCATCTGTGGTGCTGCAAATGGCATTGTTTGATTTGTTTTCATGGCTAATATTCCATTCCGTACATATGCCACTTGTTCTTTGTCCATTTATCTGTTCATGGACCTTTTTTTGCTTCCATGTCTTGGCTATTTAAATATTGCTGCAGTGCACATTTGCCTGCTTCTGTCTTTCCGATTCTGGTGGTCTTCAGTTATAGGCCCAGAAGGTGCCCTGCCGGATCATATGGTAACTCAATTTTTACCTTTTAAAGCACCTCCATTCTATTTTCATTAGTGCTGTTACCACTTTCCATCCCACCAGCAGCTAGAAGGTACACAGTTCTCTAAAACCCCTTCAGCATTTATAGTTTGTAGACTTTTTGCTGATGGTCATTTGACTGGTGTGCGGTGAAACCTTTTCGGAGGTTGATTTGCATGCGTCTAATAATTCCTTAAAGTGTAGACTTTAGGCATGTCATTTTCTTTCTTTTTTTCTTGGTTTTTAAAGAGTGAGTACAACTTCCCTCTTCATATTGACTTCTTGAAAAATTTGTCATGTGTTGTATTTTCTTGGCTATTCCCTACCCCAGGACATTTTTTGAGGGCAGGTGATATTTACAGCCCTGCAGTCCTTGTGAATATTAAGTGACATTTGGCGGTGTTGAAAGCTGCTGTTGTGAGAAACAGCCACAAGGCGGCAGCATTATTACATTCTCAACTCTTGTTACTAGGGCAACAGAGTCTTCCTGGACATCGTGCTCCTCAGTTGTAAATTAGAGTGGAATGTGCTCGGACAATCCCCCAGAAGTTTAGGTCTCCTTACTTATGTTTGTTTTTGAAATTGAATTTATATTTCTTCTCGGAGTAATTTTGATTAGAGTGTTGTGATTGTCTGGCAGTACAGAATCCGGTCAATTATTCATAGATATATCTGTTCATCTTTGGATCCTGTTACCATGTATGTTATTACAGAGTGTGGAGTAGACCTCCCTTGGTATTTGGTAGGTGTTTGGTCATTATATACTTTATATGTCTTGGTGCCTATATAATTCATATAGTTTATATGTTTATAAAAATTTAACATATATTAGTATATGTATGTTAACATGCATTAGTATATGTATGTTAACATACATTAGTATATGTATGTTACCCCCATGATCCTAATTTATCGATCCTCCCACCTTTCATTTTGGTTCACCATTAGTTTGTTTATAAGTCTGTGAGTGTCTTTCTCTGGGGAAATATGTTCATTGGTAGCAATCTTAGGATAACATCTGTAAATGATATCATGGGATATCTGTCATTCCCTTTTGACTTACTTGACGTAATATGATTATTTTAGCCTCCTCTGTAGTCATGAAAATGGCAATGTTCTTTTGTTCCGGGGCTAAGATTCACTTCGGTACATATACCACTTCTTCTTTGCCCATTTGCCTGTTGATGGACATTGTGTTTGCTTGCATGTCTTGGCTATTGTAAATATTGCTGCAGTGCATGTTTGCCTGTCTGTGTCTTTCCGATTCTGGTCTTCTTAGGTGATAGGCCCAATAGGGGATCGGCTGCATCATATGGTAGCTCAATATTTACCTTTTAAATGCAGCTCGATTTTGTTCTCATGATTAGCTGTTACCAGTTTACATCCAACCAACAGCATAGTGGGTATGCATTTCTCCACAGACACGTGAGCATTCATAGTTTATAGACGTTTTACTGATGGCATTTTGAATATTGGGTGGCGACATCTTTTTGTAGTTTGGATTTGCATCCAACCAATAAGGCCTGATATTGAGCTTTTATCCATGTTCCTCCTTTTTTTTTTTAAATAAAAGAGTGAGTAAAACTTACCTCTTCAATTTGTTTTCTGGAAAAATTTTCCGTGTTGTGAACATTTTGGCCATTACCTACCCAGGACATTTTCTGAGGACACGTGTCATTTACAGCTCTACAATTGCTGTGAATCTTAAGTGACCGTTAGCACTGAGTTTAAAGCTGCTGTTGTGAGAAACGGCCACCAGGCAGCAGCATTTCTTCATTCCCAAAACTGGTACTAGGGCAGCAGAGACTTCCTGAAAGTCGTGTTCCAAGGTTGTAAATTAGAATGGAGTGTGCCAGGGAAAACCCCAATAAGTTTATGTCTCATTAATTGTTGTTCATGGTTTTAATTTTTTAAATTAGGTTAATGATTAGCATAGTGTTTGTTCTAGGTGTGCACAATCAGGTTCAATTGAATATTATATATATGTATTCATGTGCAGATCCTCTTCCTATGTAAATTACTATTTTTTTTAATAGATTTATTTGATTTCATTATTTATTTTTGGCTGAGTTGGATCTTCGTTGCTGCATGTGGGCTTTCTCTACTTTCTGTGAGCGGGGGCTACTCTCCATTGTGGTGCACGGGATTCTCATTGCAGTGGCTTCTCTTGTTGCAGAGCACGGTCTCTAGGTGTGCGGACTTCTAGTAGTTCTGGTGCGTGGGCTCAGTAGTTGTGGCTCGTGGGCTCTAGAGCCGAGGCTCAGTACTTGTGGTGCACGGGCTTAGTTGCTCTGCAGCATGTGGTATCTTCCCAGACCAGGGATCGAACCCGTGTGTTCTGCACTGGCAGGCGGATTCTTAACCCTGGCGCCACCAGGGAAGCCCCCGTGTAAATTATTACAGCGTGTCCTGTAGACCTCCCTTGGTATATGGTTGGTCTTTTTGATATATGTATTTAATATGTATTTGTATACGTATGGTAACCCTACTCTTCATTTATCCATTGCTCCCAGCTTTCCTTTTACATAACCATAGTTTGTTTTCCAAGTCTGTGAGTGTCTTTCTCTGTGGAAATATGTTCATTTGTGTCAGTTGTTACGTAACGCCTAGAAGTGATATCACAGGATATTTGTCGTCTGCTTTCCGACTTACCTCCTGTTCTGTGATTATATCTAGGCTCACCTATGGTGCTGCAAAGAGCAGTGTTTCATTCTTTTCCATGCCGAATATTCCATTGTGTACATGGACCAGCTCTTCTTTGGGCATTCATCCGTAGATGGACATTTTGGTTTCTTCCAACTCTTGGCTATGCTAAATATTGATGCAGTGCAGGATTGCCAGCCTGTGTCTTTTGGATTCCGGTCTTCTCAGGGGATAGGCTCAGCAGTGGACCTACCAGATCATATGACAGTTCAATTTTTACCTTTAAACGCACCTCCATTCTGTTCTCACTACTGGCTGTTACCAGTTGACATCCCACCAGCAGCTAGAGGGTACACAGTTCTCGAAAACCCCATCAGCATTTATTGTTTGTAGACTTTCTACTGATGGCGTTTTGAGTGTTGGGAGGTGACACCTTTTTGTACTTTGGATTTGCATGCGTCTAATACTTCCCGTTATTAAGCTTTTAATCCACGTCCGTTTTCTTTCTTTTTTTTTTTTTTTAAAGTAAAACAGAAAAACTTACCTCTTCAAATTGTTTCCTTGAATAATTGGCCGTGTTCTGAATTCCTGTGGCCATTACCTACACCAGAATATTTTCTGTGAGCAGGTGTCATTTACAACTCTGTAGTAATTGTGCATATTAAGTTACCATTAACACTGTGTTTAAAGCTGCTGTTGCAGGAAACGACCACAAGGCGGCAGCATGTCTATATTCCCAACTCTGCTTACTAGGGCAACAGAGCCTTCCTGGAAGTCCTGTTTGTAGGTTGTAAATTAGAGTGGAATGCGCCAGGACAAACTCCCCAAAACTTATGTCTACTTATTTGTTGTTGGTATTCTTAGTTTAATTTTCATTTTTATCAGAGCAAATTTGATTGCAATGTTGTGTTTGTTCTAGGTGTACAGAATCTGTTTCATTTATACATATATCTTTTCATGTTTGGATCCTGTTCCATAAAGGCTTTACAGAATGTTGTGTAGACCTCTCTTGGTATTTGGTATGTGTTTGGTGATTCCTATATTTTATAAATATTAGCATATGTCTGTTAAAACCCATTATCCTGCGTTATACATTCGTCACACCTTTCTGCTTGGTTAAGCACAAGTTTGTGTTCTGAATACGTGACTGTCCTTCTCTGTGGAAATAAGTTCATTAATATCAATTTTCCGGAATCACCTATACGTGATATCATAGGATATGTGTCTCTTGCTTTCTGACTTATTTCAAGTTGTGTGATTATCTCTAGCCTCATCTGTGGTGCTGCAAATGGCATTGTTTGATTTGTTTTCATGGCTAATATTCCATTCCGTACATATGCCACTTGTTCTTTGTCCATTTATCTGTTCATGGACCTTTTTTTGCTTCCATGTCTTGGCTATTTAAATATTGCTGCAGTGCACATTTGCCTGCTTCTGTCTTTCCGATTCTGGTGGTCTTCAGTTATAGGCCCAGAAGGTGCCCTGCCGGATCATATGGTAACTCAATTTTTACCTTTTAAAGCACCTCCATTCTATTTTCATTAGTGCTGTTACCACTTTCCATCCCACCAGCAGCTAGAAGGTACACAGTTCTCTAAAACCCCTTCAGCATTTATAGTTTGTAGACTTTTTGTTGATGGTCATTTGACTGGTGTGCGGTGAAACCTTTTCGGAGGTTGATTTGCATGCGTCTAATAATTCCTTATACTACACTTTAGGCATGTCATTTTCTTTCTTTTTTTCTTGGTTTTTAAAGAGTGAGTACAACTTCCCTCTTCATATTGACTTCTTGAAAAATTTGTCATGTGTTGTATTTTCTTGGCTATTCCCTACCCCAGGACATTTTTTGAGGGCAGGTGATATTTACAGCCCTGCAGTCCTTGTGAATATTAAGTGACATTTGGCGGTGTTGAAAGCTGCTGTTGTGAGAAACAGCCACAAGGCGGCAGCATTATTACGTTCTCAACTCTTGTTACTAGGGCAACAGAGTCTTCCTGGACATCGTGCTCCTCAGTTGTAAATTAGAGTGGAATGTGCTCGGACAATCCCCCAGAAGTTTAGGTCTCCTTACTTATGTTTGTTTTTGAAATTGAATTTATATTTCTTCTCGGAGTAATTTTGATTAGAGTGTTGTGATTGTCTGGCAGTACAGAATCCGGTCAATTATTCATAGATATA
Source organism: Eschrichtius robustus (assembly GCF_028021215.1). NCBI lineage: Eukaryota > Metazoa > Chordata > Mammalia > Artiodactyla > Eschrichtiidae > Eschrichtius > Eschrichtius robustus. The sequence continues at coordinate 48,555,133 of NC_090831.1, read as the reverse complement.
TCTGTTCATCTTTGGATCCTGTTACCATGTATGTTATTACAGAGTGTGGAGTAGACCTCCCTTGGTATTCGGTAGGTGTTTGGTCATTATATACTTTATATGTCTTGGTGCCTATATAATTCATATAGTTTATATGTTTATAAAAATTTAACATATATTAGTATATGTATGTTAACATGCATTAGTATATGTATGTTAACATACATTAGTATATGTATGTTACCCCCATGATCCTAATTTATCGATCCTCCCACCTTTCATTTTGGTTCACCATTAGTTTGTTTATAAGTCTGTGAGTGTCTTTCTCTGGGGAAATATGTTCATTGGTAGCAATCTTAGGATAACATCTGTAAATGATATCATGGGATATCTGTCATTCCCTTTTGACTTACTTGACGTAATATGATTATTTTAGCCTCCTCTGTAGTCATGAAAATGGCAATGTTCTTTTGTTCCGGGGCTAAGATTCACTTCGGTACATATACCACTTCTTCTTTGCCCATTTGCCTGTTGATGGACATTGTGTTTGCTTGCATGTCTTGGCTATTGTAAATATTGCTGCAGTGCATGTTTGCCTGTCTGTGTCTTTCCGATTCTGGTCTTCTTAGGTGATAGGCCCAATAGGGGATCGGCTGCATCATATGGTAGCTCAATATTTACCTTTTAAATGCAGCTCGATTTTGTTCTCATGATTAGCTGTAACCAGTTTACATCCAACCAACAGCATAGTGGGTATGCATTTCTCCACAGACACGTGAGCATTCATAGTTTATAGACGTTTTACTGATGGCATTTTGAATATTGGGTGGCGACATCTTTTTGTAGTTTGGATTTGCATCCAACCAATAAGGCCTGATATTGAGCTTTTATCCATGTTCCTCCTTTTTTTTTTAAATAAAAGAGTGAGTAAAACTTACCTCTTCAAATTGTTTTCTGGAAAAATTTTCCGTGTTGTGAACTTTTTGGCCATTACCTACCCAGGATATTTTCTGAGGACACGTGTCATTTACAGCTCTACAATTGCTGTGAATCTTAAGTGACCGTTAGCACTGAGTTTAAAGCTGCTGTTGTGGGAAACGGCCACCAGGCGGCAGCATTTCTTCATTCCCAAAACTGGTACTAGGGCAGCAGAGACTTCCTGAAAGTCGTGTTCCTAGGTTGTAAATTAGAATGGAGTGTGCCAGGGAAAACCCCAATAAGTTTATGTCTCATTAATTGTTGTTCATGGTTTTAATTTTTTAAATTAGGGTAATGATTAGAATAGTGTTTGTTCTAGGTGTGCACAATCAGGTTCAATTGAATATTATATATATGTATTCATGTGCAGATCCTCTTCCTATGTAAATTACTATTTTTTTTTAATAGATTTATTTGATTTCATTATTTATTTTTGGCTGAGTTGGATCTTCGTTGCTGCATGTGGGCTTTCTCTACTTTCTGTGAGCGGGGGCTACTCTCCATTGTGGTGCACGGGATTCTCATTGCAGTGGCTTCTCTTGTTGCAGAGCACGGTCTCTAGGTGTGCGGACTTCTAGTAGTTCTGGTGCGTGGGCTCAGTAGTTGTGGCTCGTGGGCTCTAGAGCCGAGGCTCAGTACTTGTGGTGCACGGGCTTAGTTGCTCTGCAGCATGTGGTATCTTCCCAGACCAGGGATCGAACCCGTGTGTTCTGCACTGGCAGGCGGATTCTTAACCCTGGCGCCACCAGGGAAGCCCCCGTGTAAATTATTACAGCGTGTCCTGTAGACCTCCCTTGGTATATGGTTGGTCTTTTTGATATATGTATTTAATATGTATTTGTATACGTATGGTAACCCTACTCTTCATTTATCCATTGCTCCCAGCTTTCCTTTTACATAACCATAGTTTGTTTTCCAAGTCTGTGAGTGTCTTTCTCTGTGGAAATATGTTCATTTGTGTCAGTTGTTAGGTAACGCCTAGAAGTGATATCACAGGATATTTGTCGTCTGCTTTCCGACTTACCTCCTGTTCTGTGATTATATCTAGGCTCACCTATGGTGCTGCAAAGAGCAGTGTTTCATTCTTTTCCATGCCGAATATTCCATTGTGTACATGGACCAGCTCTTCTTTGGGCATTCATCCGTAGATGGACATTTTGGTTTCTTCCAACTCTTGGCTATGCTAAATATTGATGCAGTGCAGGATTGCCAGCCTGTGTCTTTTGGATTCCGGTCTTCTCAGGGGATAGGCTCAGCAGTGGACCTACCAGATCATATGACAGTTCAATTTTTACCTTTAAACGCACCTCCATTCTGTTCTCACTACTGGCTGTTACCAGTTGACATCCCACCAGCAGCTAGAGGGTACACAGTTCTCGAAAACCCCATCAGCATTTATTGTTTGTAGACTTTCTACTGATGGCGTTTTGAGTGTTGGGAGGTGACACCTTTTGTACTTTGGATTTGCATGCGTCTAATACTTCCCGTTATTAAGCTTTTAATCCACGTCCGTTTTCTTTCTTTTTTTTTTTTTTTAAAGTAAAACAGAAAAACTTACCTCTTCAAATTGTTTCCTTGAATAATTGGCCGTGTTCTGAATTCCTGTGGCCATTACCTACACCAGAATATTTTCTGTGAGCAGGTGTCATTTACAACTCTGTAGTAATTGTGCATATTAAGTTACCATTAACACTGTGTTTAAAGCTGCTGTTGCAGGAAACGACCACAAGGCGGCAGCATGTCTATATTCCCAACTCTGCTTACTAGGGCAACAGAGCCTTCCTGGAAGTCCTGTTTGTAGGTTGTAAATTAGAGTGGAATGCGCCAGGACAAACTCCCCAAAACTTATGTCTACTTATTTGTTGTTGGTATTCTTAGTTTAATTTTCATTTTTATCAGAGCAAATTTGATTGCAATGTTGTGTTTGTTCTAGGTGTACAGAATCTGTTTCATTTATACATATATCTTTTCATGTTTGGATCCTGTTCCATAAAGGCTTTACAGAATGTTGTGTAGACCTCTCTTGGTATTTGGTATGTGTTTGGTGATTCCTATATTTTATAAATATTAGCATATGTCTGTTAAAACCCATTATCCTGCGTTATACATTCGTCACACCTTTCTGCTTGGTTAAGCACAAGTTTGTGTTCTGAATACGTGACTGTCCTTCTCTGTGGAAATAAGTTCATTAATATCAATTTTCCGGAATCACCTATACGTGATATCATAGGATATGTGTCTCTTGCTTTCTGACTTATTTCAAGTTGTGTGATTATCTCTAGCCTCATCTGTGGTGCTGCAAATGGCATTGTTTGATTTGTTTTCATGGCTAATATTCCATTCCGTACATATGCCACTTGTTCTTTGTCCATTTATCTGTTCATGGACCTTTTTTTGCTTCCATGTCTTGGCTATTTAAATATTGCTGCAGTGCACATTTGCCTGCTTCTGTCTTTCCGATTCTGGTGGTCTTCAGTTATAGGCCCAGAAGGTGCCCTGCCGGATCATATGGTAACTCAATTTTTACCTTTTAAAGCACCTCCATTCTATTTTCATTAGTGCTGTTACCACTTTCCATCCCACCAGCAGCTAGAAGGTACACAGTTCTCTAAAACCCCTTCAGCATTTATAGTTTGTAGACTTTTTGCTGATGGTCATTTGACTGGTGTGCGGTGAAACCTTTTCGGAGGTTGATTTGCATGCGTCTAATAATTCCTTATACTACACTTTAGGCATGTCATTTTCTTTCTTTTTTTCTTGGTTTTTAAAGAGTGAGTACAACTTCCCTCTTCATATTGACTTCTTGAAAAATTTGTCATGTGTTGTATTTTCTTGGCTATTCCCTACCCCAGGACATTTTTTGAGGGCAGGTGATATTTACAGCCCTGCAGTCCTTGTGAATATTAAGTGACATTTGGCGGTGTTGAAAGCTGCTGTTGTGAGAAACAGCCACAAGGCGGCAGCATTATTACGTTCTCAACTCTTGTTACTAGGGCAACAGAGTCTTCCTGGACATCGTGCTCCTCAGTTGTAAATTAGAGTGGAATGTGCTCGGACAATCCCCCAGAAGTTTAGGTCTCCTTACTTATGTTTGTTTTTGAAATTGAATTTATATTTCTTCTCGGAGTAATTTTGATTAGAGTGTTGTGATTGTCTGGCAGTACAGAATCCGGTCAATTATTCATAGATATATCTGTTCATCTTTGGATCCTGTTACCATGTATGTTATTACAGAGTGTGGAGTAGACCTCCCTTGGTATTCGGTAGGTGTTTGGTCATTATATACTTTATATGTCTTGGTGCCTATATAATTCATATAGTTTATATGTTTATAAAAATTTAACATATATTAGTATATGTATGTTAACATGCATTAGTATATGTATGTTAACATACATTAGTATATGTATGTTACCCCCATGATCCTAATTTATCGATCCTCCCACCTTTCATTTTGGTTCACCATTAGTTTGTTTATAAGTCTGTGAGTGTCTTTCTCTGGGGAAATATGTTCATTGGTAGCAATCTTAGGATAACATCTGTAAATGATATCATGGGATATCTGTCATTCCCTTTTGACTTACTTGACGTAATATGATTATTTTAGCCTCCTCTGTAGTCATGAAAATGGCAATGTTCTTTTGTTCCGGGGCTAAGATTCACTTCGGTACATATACCACTTCTTTGCCCATTTGCCTGTTGATGGACATTGTGTTTGCTTGCATGTCTTGGCTATTGTAAATATTGCTGCAGTGCATGTTTGCCTGTCTGTGTCTTTCCGATTCTGGTCTTCTTAGGTGATAGGCCCAATAGGGGATCGGCTGCATCATATGGTAGCTCAATATTTACCTTTTAAATGCAGCTCGATTTTGTTCTCATGATTAGCTGTTACCAGTTTACATCCAACCAACAGCATAGTGGGTATGCATTTCTCCACAGACACGTGAGCATTCATAGTTTATAGACGTTTTACTGATGGCATTTTGAATATTGGGTGGCGACATCTTTTTGTAGTTTGGATTTGCATCCAACCAATAAGGCATGATATTGAGCTTTTATCCATGTTCCTCCTTTTTTTTTTTAAATAAAAGAGTGAGTAAAACTTACCTCTTCAAATTGTTTTCTGGAAAAATTTTCCGTGTTGTGAACTTTTTGGCCATTACCTACCCAGGATATTTTCTGAGGACACGTGTCATTTACAGCTCTACAATTGCTGTGAATCTTAAGTGACCGTTAGCACTGAGTTTAAAGCTGCTGTTGTGGGAAACGGCCACCAGGCGGCAGCATTTCTTCATTCCCAAAACTGGTACTAGGGCAGCAGAGACTTCCTGAAAGTCGTGTTCCTAGGTTGTAAATTAGAATGGAGTGTGCCAGGGAAAACCCCAATAAGTTTATGTCTCATTAATTGTTGTTCATGGTTTTAATTTTTTAAATTAGGGTAATGATTAGAATAGTGTTTGTTCTAGGTGTGCACAATCAGGTTCAATTGAATATTATATATATGTATTCATGTGCAGATCCTCTTCCTATGTAAATTACTATTTTTTTTAATAGATTTATTTGATTTCATTATTTATTTTTGGCTGAGTTGGATCTTCGTTGCTGCATGTGGGCTTTCTCTACTTTCTGTGAGCGGGGGCTACTCTCCATTGTGGTGCACGGGATTCTCATTGCAGTGGCTTCTCTTGTTGCAGAGCACGGTCTCTAGGTGTGCGGACTTCTAGTAGTTCTGGTGCGTGGGCTCAGTAGTTGTGGCTCGTGGGCTCTAGATCCGAGGCTCAGTACTTGTGGTGCACGGGCTTAGTTGCTCTGCAGCATGTGGTATCTTCCCAGACCAGGGATCGAACCCGTGTGTTCTGCACTGGCAGGCGGATTCTTAACCCTGGCGCCACCAGGGAAGCCCCCGTGTAAATTATTACAGCGTGTCCTGTAGACCTCCCTTGGTATATGGTTGGTCTTTTTGATATACGTATTTAATATGTATTTGTATACGTATGGTAACCCTACTCTTCATTTATCCATTGCTCCCAGCTTTCCTTTTACATAACCATAGTTTGTTTTCCAAGTCTGTGAGTGTCTTTCTCTGTGGAAATATGTTCATTTGTGTCAGTTGTTAGGTAACGCCTAGAAGTGATATCACAGGATATTTGTCGTCTGCTTTCCGACTTACCTCCTGTTCTGTGATTATATCTAGGCTCACCTATGGTGCTGCAAAGAGCAGTGTTTCATTCTTTTCCATGCCGAATATTCCTTTGTGTACATGGACCAGCTCTTCTTTGGGCATTCATCCGTAGATGGACATTTTGGTTTCTTCCAACTCTTGGCTATGCTAAATATTGATGCAGTGCAGGATTGCCAGCCTGTGTCTTTTGGATTCCGGTCTTCTCAGGGGATAGGCTCAGCAGTGGACCTACCAGATCATATGACAGTTCAATTTTTACCTTTAAACGCACCTCCATTCTGTTCTCACTACTGGCTGTTACCAGTTGACATCCCACCAGCAGCTAGAGGGTACACAGTTCTCGAAAACCCCATCAGCATTTATTGTTTGTAGACTTTCTACTGATGGCGTTTTGAGTGTTGGGAGGTGATACCTTTTTGTACTTTGGATTTGCATGCGTCTAATACTTCCCGGTATTAAGCTTTTAATCCACGTCCGTTTTCTTTCTTTCTTTTTTTTTTAAAGTAAAACAGAAAAACTTACCTCTTCAAATTGTTTCCTTGAATAATTGGCCGTGTTCTGAATTCCTGTGGCCATTACCTACACCAGAATATTTTCTGTGAGCAGGTGTCATTTACAACTCTGTAGTAATTGTGCATATTAAGTTACCATTAACACTGGGTTTAAAGCTGCTGTTGCAGGAAACGGCCACAGGCGGCAGCATGTCTATATTCCCAACTCTGCTTACTAGGGCAACAGAGCCTTCCTGGAAGTCCTGTTTGTAGGTTGTAAATTAGAGTGGAATGCGCCGGGACAAACTCCCCAAAACTTATGTCTACTTATTTGTTGTTGGTATTCTTAGTTTAATTTTCATTTTTATCAGAGCAAATTTGATTGCAATGTTGTGTTTGTTCTAGGTGTACAGAATCTGTTTCATTTATACATATATCTTTTCATGTTTGGATCCTGTTCCATAAAGGCTTTACAGAATGTTGTGTAAACCTCTCTTGGTATTTGGTATGTGTTTGGTGATTCCTATATTTTATAAATATTAGCATATGTCTGTTAAAACCCAATATCCTGCGTTATACATTCGTCACACCTTTCCGCTTGGTTAAGCACAAGTTTGTGTTCTGAATACGTGACTGTCCTTCTCTGTGGAAATAAGTTCATTAATATCAATTTTCCGGAATCACCTATACGTGATATCATAGGATATGTGTCTCTTGCTTTCTGACTTATTTCAAGTTGTGTGATTATCTCTAGCCTCATCTGTGGTGCTGCAAATGGCATTGTTTGATTTGTTTTCATGGCTAATATTCCATTCCGTACATATGCCACTTGTTCTTTGTCCATTTATCTGTTCATGGACCTTTTTTTGCTTCCATGTCTTGGCTATTTAAATATTGCTGCAGTGCACATTTGCCTGCTTCTGTCTTTCCGATTCTGGTGGTCTTCAGTTATAGGCCCAGAAGGTGCCCTGCCGGATCATATGGTAACTCAATTTTTACCTTTTAAAGCACCTCCATTCTATTTTCATTAGTGCTGTTACCACTTTCCATCCCACCAGCAGCTAGAAGGTACACAGTTCTCTAAAACCCCTTCAGCATTTATAGTTTGTAGACTTTTTGCTGATGGTCATTTGACTGGTGTGCGGTGAAACCTTTTCGGAGGTTGATTTGCATGCGTCTAATAATTCCTTAAAGTGTAGACTTTAGGCATGTCATTTTCTTTCTTTTTTTCTTGGTTTTTAAAGAGTGAGTACAACTTCCCTCTTCATATTGACTTCTTGAAAAATTTGTCATGTGTTGTATTTTCTTGGCTATTCCCTACCCCAGGACATTTTTTGAGGGCTGGTGATATTTACAGCCCTGCAGTCCTTGTGAATATTAAGTGACATTTGGCGGTGTTGAAAGCTGCTGTTGTGAGAAACAGCCACAAGGCGGCAGCATTATTACGTTCTCAACTCTTGTTACTAGGGCAACAGAGTCTTCCTGGACATCGTGCTCCTCAGTTGTAAATTAGAGTGGAATGTGCTCGGACAATCCCCCAGAAGTTTAGGTCTCCTTACTTATGTTTGTTTTTGAAATTGAATTTATATTTCTTCTCGGAGTAATTTTGATTAGAGTGTTGTGATTGTCTGGCAGTACAGAATCCGGTCAATTATTCATAGATATATCTGTTCATCTTTGGATCCTGTTACCATGTATGTTATTACAGAGTGTGGAGTAGACCTCCCTTGGTATTTGGTAGGTGTTTGGTCATTATATACTTTATATGTCTTGGTGCCTATATAATTCATATAGTTTATATGTTTATAAAAATTTAACATATATTACTATATGTATGTTAACATGCATTAGTATATGTATGTTAACATACATTAGTATATGTATGTTACCCCCATGATCCTAATTTATCGATCCTCCCACCTTTCATTTTGGTTCACCATTAGTTTGTTTATAAGTCTGTGAGTGTCTTTCTCTGGGGAAATATGTTCATTGGTAGCAATCTTAGGATAACATCTGTAAATGATATCATGGGATATCTGTCATTCCCTTTTGACTTACTTGACGTAATATGATTATTTTAGCCTCCTCTGTAGTCATGAAAATGGCAATGTTCTTTTGTTCCGGGGCTAAGATTCACTTCGGTACATATACCACTTCTTCTTTGCCCATTTGCCTGTTGATGGACATTGTGTTTGCTTGCATGTCTTGGCTATTGTAAATATTGCTGCAGTGCATGTTTGCCTGTCTGTGTCTTTCCGATTCTGGTCTTCTTAGGTGATAGGCCCAATAGGGGATCGGCTGCATCATATGGTAGCTCAATATTTACCTTTTAAATGCAGCTCGATTTTGTTCTCATGATTAGCTGTTACCAGTTTACATCCAACCAACAGCATAGTGGGTATGCATTTCTCCACAGACACGTGAGCATTCATAGTTTATAGACGTTTTACTGATGGCATTTTGAATATTGGGTGGCGACATCTTTTTGTAGTTTGGATTTGCATCCAACCAATAAGGCCTGATATTGAGCTTTTATCCATGTTCCTCCTTTTTTTTTTAAATAAAAGAGTGAGTAAAACTTACCTCTTCAAATTGTTTTCTGGAAAAATTTTCCGTGTTGTGAACTTTTTGGCCATTACCTACCCAGGACATTTTCTGAGGACACGTGTCATTTACAGCTCTACAATTGCTGTGAATCTTAAGTGACCGTTAGCACTGAGTTTAAAGCTGCTGTTGTGGGAAACGGCCACCAGGCGGCAGCATTTCTTCATTCCCAAAACTGGTACTAGGGCAGCAGAGACTTCCTGAAAGTCGTGTTCCAAGGTTGTAAATTAGAATGGAGTGTGCCAGGGAAAACCCCAATAAGTTTATGTCTCATTAATTGTTGTTCATGGTTTTAATTTTTTAAATTAGGGTAATGATTAGAATAGTGTTTGTTCTAGGTGTGCACAATCAGGTTCAATTGAATATTATATATATGTATTCATGTGCAGATCCTCTTCCTATGTAAATTACTATTTTTTTTTAATAGATTTATTTTATTTCATTATTTATTTTTGGCTGAGTTGGATCTTCGTTGCTGCATGTGGGCTTTCTCTACTTTCTGTGAGCGGGGGCTACTCTCCATTGTGGTGCACGGGATTCTCATTGCAGTGGCTTCTCTTGTTGCAGAGCACGGTCTCTAGGTGTGCGGACTTCTAGTAGTTCTGGTGCGTGGGCTCAGTAGTTGTGGCTCGTGGGCTCTAGAGCCGAGGCTCAGTACTTGTGGTGCACGGGCTTAGTTGCTCTGCAGCATGTGGTATCTTCCCAGACCAGGGATCGAACCCGTGTGTTCTGCACTGGCAGGCGGATTCTTAACCCTGGCGCCACCAGGGAAGCCCCCGTGTAAATTATTACAGCGTGTCCTGTAGACCTCCCTTGGTATATGGTTGGTCTTTTTGATATATGTATTTAATATGTATTTGTATACGTATGGTAACCCTACTCTTCATTTATCCATTGCTCCCAGCTTTCCTTTTACATAACCATAGTTTGTTTTCCAAGTCTGTGAGTGTCTTTCTCTGTGGAAATATGTTCATTTGTGTCAGTTGTTAGGTAACGCCTAGAAGTGATATCACAGGATATTTGTCGTCTGCTTTCCGACTTACCTCCTGTTCTGTGATTATATCTAGGCTCACCTATGGTGCTGCAAAGAGCAGTGTTTCATTCTTTTCCATGCCGAATATTCCATTGTGTACATGGACCAGCTCTTCTTTGGGCATTCATCCGTAGATGGACATTTTGGTTTCTTCCAACTCTTGGCTATGCTAAATATTGATGCAGTGCAGGATTGCCAGCCTGTGTCTTTTGGATTCCGGTCTTCTCAGGGGATAGGCTCAGCAGTGGACCTACCAGATCATATGACAGTTCAATTTTTACCTTTAAACGCACCTCCATTCTGTTCTCACTACTGGCTGTTACCAGTTGACATCCCACCAGCAGCTAGAGGGTACACAGTTCTCGAAAACCCCATCAGCATTTATTGTTTGTAGACTTTCTACTGATGGCGTTTTGAGTGTTGGGAGGTGACACCTTTTGTACTTTGGATTTGCATGCGTCTAATACTTCCCGTTATTAAGCTTTTAATCCACGTCCGTTTTCTTTCTTTTTTTTTTTTTTTAAAGTAAAACAGAAAAACTTACCTCTTCAAATTGTTTCCTTGAATAATTGGCCGTGTTCTGAATTCCTGTGGCCATTACCTACACCAGAATATTTTCTGTGAGCAGGTGTCATTTACAACTCTGTAGTAATTGTGCATATTAAGTTACCATTAACACTGTGTTTAAAGCTGCTGTTGCAGGAAACGACCACAAGGCGGCAGCATGTCTATATTCCCAACTCTGCTTACTAGGGCAACAGAGCCTTCCTGGAAGTCCTGTTTGTAGGTTGTAAATTAGAGTGGAATGCGCCAGGACAAACTCCCCAAAACTTATGTCTACTTATTTGTTGTTGGTATTCTTAGTTTAATTTTCATTTTTATCAGAGCAAATTTGATTGCAATGTTGTGTTTGTTCTAGGTGTACAGAATCTGTTTCATTTATACATATATCTTTTCATGTTTGGATCCTGTTCCATAAAGGCTTTACAGAATGTTGTGTAGACCTCTCTTGGTATTTGGTATGTGTTTGGTGATTCCTATATTTTATAAATATTAGCATATGTCTGTTAAAACCCATTATCCTGCGTTATACATTCGTCACACCTTTCTGCTTGGTTAAGCACAAGTTTGTGTTCTGAATACGTGACTGTCCTTCTCTGTGGAAATAAGTTCATTAATATCAATTTTCCGGAATCACCTATACGTGATATCATAGGATATGTGTCTCTTGCTTTCTGACTTATTTCAAGTTGTGTGATTATCTCTAGCCTCATCTGTGGTGCTGCAAATGGCATTGTTTGATTTGTTTTCATGGCTAATATTCCATTCCGTACATATGCCACTTGTTCTTTGTCCATTTATCTGTTCATGGACCTTTTTTTGCTTCCATGTCTTGGCTATTTAAATATTGCTGCAGTGCACATTTGCCTGCTTCTGTCTTTCCGATTCTGGTGGTCTTCAGTTATAGGCCCAGAAGGTGCCCTGCCGGATCATATGGTAACTCAATTTTTACCTTTTAAAGCACCTCCATTCTATTTTCATTAGTGCTGTTACCACTTTCCATCCCACCAGCAGCTAGAAGGTACACAGTTCTCTAAAACCCCTTCAGCATTTATAGTTTGTAGACTTTTTGCTGATGGTCATTTGACTGGTGTGCGGTGAAACCTTTTCGGAGGTTGATTTGCATGCGTCTAATAATTCCTTATACTACACTTTAGGCATGTCATTTTCTTTCTTTTTTTCTTGGTTTTTAAAGAGTGAGTACAACTTCCCTCTTCATATTGACTTCTTGAAAAATTTGTCATGTGTTGTATTTTCTTGGCTATTCCCTACCCCAGGACATTTTTTGAGGGCAGGTGATATTTACAGCCCTGCAGTCCTTGTGAATATTAAGTGACATTTGGCGGTGTTGAAAGCTGCTGTTGTGAGAAACAGCCACAAGGCGGCAGCATTATTACGTTCTCAACTCTTGTTACTAGGGCAACAGAGTCTTCCTGGACATCGTGCTCCTCAGTTGTAAATTAGAGTGGAATGTGCTCGGACAATCCCCCAGAAGTTTAGGTCTCCTTACTTATGTTTGTTTTTGAAATTGAATTTATATTTCTTCTCGGAGTAATTTTGATTAGAGTGTTGTGATTGTCTGGCAGTACAGAATCCGGTCAATTATTCATAGATATATCTGTTCATCTTTGGATCCTGTTACCATGTATGTTATTACAGAGTGTGGAGTAGACCTCCCTTGGTATTCGGTAGGTGTTTGGTCATTATATACTTTATATGTCTTGGTGCCTATATAATTCATATAGTTTATATGTTTATAAAAATTTAACATATATTAGTATATGTATGTTAACATGCATTAGTATATGTATGTTAACATACATTAGTATATGTATGTTACCCCCATGATCCTAATTTATCGATCCTCCCACCTTTCATTTTGGTTCACCATTAGTTTGTTTATAAGTCTGTGAGTGTCTTTCTCTGGGGAAATATGTTCATTGGTAGCAATCTTAGGATAACATCTGTAAATGATATCATGGGATATCTGTCATTCCCTTTTGACTTACTTGACGTAATATGATTATTTTAGCCTCCTCTGTAGTCATGAAAATGGCAATGTTCTTTTGTTCCGGGGCTAAGATTCACTTCGGTACATATACCACTTCTTTGCCCATTTGCCTGTTGATGGACATTGTGTTTGCTTGCATGTCTTGGCTATTGTAAATATTGCTGCAGTGCATGTTTGCCTGTCTGTGTCTTTCCGATTCTGGTCTTCTTAGGTGATAGGCCCAATAGGGGATCGGCTGCATCATATGGTAGCTCAATATTTACCTTTTAAATGCAGCTCGATTTTGTTCTCATGATTAGCTGTTACCAGTTTACATCCAACCAACAGCATAGTGGGTATGCATTTCTCCACAGACACGTGAGCATTCATAGTTTATAGACGTTTTACTGATGGCATTTTGAATATTGGGTGGCGACATCTTTTTGTAGTTTGGATTTGCATCCAACCAATAAGGCCTGATATTGAGCTTTTATCCATGTTCCTCCTTTTTTTTTTTAAATAAAAGAGTGAGTAAAACTTACCTCTTCAAATTGTTTTCTGGAAAAATTTTCCGTGTTGTGAACTTTTTGGCCATTACCTACCCAGGATATTTTCTGAGGACACGTGTCATTTACAGCTCTACAATTGCTGTGAATCTTAAGTGACCGTTAGCACTGAGTTTAAAGCTGCTGTTGTGGGAAACGGCCACCAGGCGGCAGCATTTCTTCATTCCCAAAACTGGTACTAGGGCAGCAGAGACTTCCTGAAAGTCGTGTTCCTAGGTTGTAAATTAGAATGGAGTGTGCCAGGGAAAACCCCAATAAGTTTATGTCTCATTAATTGTTGTTCATGGTTTTAATTTTTTAAATTAGGGTAATGATTAGAATAGTGTTTGTTCTAGGTGTGCACAATCAGGTTCAATTGAATATTATATATATGTATTCATGTGCAGATCCTCTTCCTATGTAAATTACTATTTTTTTTTAATAGATTTATTTGATTTCATTATTTATTTTTGGCTGAGTTGGATCTTCGTTGCTGCATGTGGGCTTTCTCTACTTTCTGTGAGCGGGGGCTACTCTCCATTGTGGTGCACGGGATTCTCATTGCAGTGGCTTCTCTTGTTGCAGAGCACGGTCTCTAGGTGTGCGGACTTCTAGTAGTTCTGGTGCGTGGGCTCAGTAGTTGTGGCTCGTGGGCTCTAGATCCGAGGCTCAGTACTTGTGGTGCACGGGCTTAGTTGCTCTGCAGCATGTGGTATCTTCCCAGACCAGGGATCGAACCCGTGTGTTCTGCACTGGCAGGCGGATTCTTAACCCTGGCGCCACCAGGGAAGCCCCCGTGTAAATTATTACAGCGTGTCCTGTAGACCTCCCTTGGTATATGGTTGGTCTTTTTGATATACGTATTTAATATGTATTTGTATACGTATGGTAACCCTACTCTTCATTTATCCATTGCTCCCAGCTTTCCTTTTACATAACCATAGTTTGTTTTCCAAGTCTGTGAGTGTCTTTCTCTGTGGAAATATGTTCATTTGTGTCAGTTGTTAGGTAACGCCTAGAAGTGATATCACAGGATATTTGTCGTCTGCTTTCCGACTTACCTCCTGTTCTGTGATTATATCTAGGCTCACCTATGGTGCTGCAAAGAGCAGTGTTTCATTCTTTTCCATGCCGAATATTCCTTTGTGTACATGGACCAGCTCTTCTTTGGGCATTCATCCGTAGATGGACATTTTGGTTTCTTCCAACTCTTGGCTATGCTAAATATTGATGCAGTGCAGGATTGCCAGCCTGTGTCTTTTGGATTCCGGTCTTCTCAGGGGATAGGCTCAGCAGTGGACCTACCAGATCATATGACAGTTCAATTTTTACCTTTAAACGCACCTCCATTCTGTTCTCACTACTGGCTGTTACCAGTTGACATCCCACCAGCAGCTAGAGGGTACACAGTTCTCGAAAACCCCATCAGCATTTATTGTTTGTAGACTTTCTACTGATGGCGTTTTGAGTGTTGGGAGGTGATACCTTTTTGTACTTTGGATTTGCATGCGTCTAATACTTCCCGGTATTAAGCTTTTAATCCACGTCCGTTTTCTTTCTTTCTTTTTTTTTTAAAGTAAAACAGAAAAACTTACCTCTTCAAATTGTTTCCTTGAATAATTGGCCGTGTTCTGAATTCCTGTGGCCATTACCTACACCAGAATATTTTCTGTGAGCAGGTGTCATTTACAACTCTGTAGTAATTGTGCATATTAAGTTACCATTAACACTGGGTTTAAAGCTGCTGTTGCAGGAAACGGCCACAGGCGGCAGCATGTCTATATTCCCAACTCTGCTTACTAGGGCAACAGAGCCTTCCTGGAAGTCCTGTTTGTAGGTTGTAAATTAGAGTGGAATGCGCCGGGACAAACTCCCCAAAACTTATGTCTACTTATTTGTTGTTGGTATTCTTAGTTTAATTTTCATTTTTATCAGAGCAAATTTGATTGCAATGTTGTGTTTGTTCTAGGTGTATAGAATCTGTTTCATTTATACATATATCTTTTCATGTTTGGATCCTGTTCCATAAAGGCTTTACAGAATGTTGTGTAAACCTCTCTTGGTATTTGGTATGTGTTTGGTGATTCCTATATTTTATAAATATTAGCATATGTCTGTTAAAACCCAATATCCTGCGTTATACATTCGTCACACCTTTCCGCTTGGTTAAGCACAAGTTTGTGTTCTGAATACGTGACTGTCCTTCTCTGTGGAAATAAGTTCATTAATATCAATTTTCCGGAATCACCTATACGTGATATCATAGGATATGTGTCTCTTGCTTTCTGACTTATTTCAAGTTGTGTGATTATCTCTAGCCTCATCTGTGGTGCTGCAAATGGCATTGTTTGATTTGTTTTCATGGCTAATATTCCATTCCGTACATATGCCACTTGTTCTTTGTCCATTTATCTGTTCATGGACCTTTTTTTGCTTCCATGTCTTGGCTATTTAAATATTGCTGCAGTGCACATTTGCCTGCTTCTGTCTTTCCGATTCTGGTGGTCTTCAGTTATAGGCCCAGAAGGTGCCCTGCCGGATCATATGGTAACTCAATTTTTACCTTTTAAAGCACCTCCATTCTATTTTCATTAGTGCTGTTACCACTTTCCATCCCACCAGCAGCTAGAAGGTACACAGTTCTCTAAAACCCCTTCAGCATTTATAGTTTGTAGACTTTTTGCTGATGGTCATTTGACTGGTGTGCGGTGAAACCTTTTCGGAGGTTGATTTGCATGCGTCTAATAATTCCTTAAAGTGTAGACTTTAGGCATGTCATTTTCTTTCTTTTTTTCTTGGTTTTTAAAGAGTGAGTACAACTTCCCTCTTCATATTGACTTCTTGAAAAATTTGTCATGTGTTGTATTTTCTTGGCTATTCCCTACCCCAGGACATTTTTTGAGGGCTGGTGATATTTACAGCCCTGCAGTCCTTGTGAATATTAAGTGACATTTGGCGGTGTTGAAAGCTGCTGTTGTGAGAAACAGCCACAAGGCGGCAGCATTATTACGTTCTCAACTCTTGTTACTAGGGCAACAGAGTCTTCCTGGACATCGTGCTCCTCAGTTGTAAATTAGAGTGGAATGTGCTCGGACAATCCCCCAGAAGTTTAGGTCTCCTTACTTATGTTTGTTTTTGAAATTGAATTTATATTTCTTCTCGGAGTAATTTTGATTAGAGTGTTGTGATTGTCTGGCAGTACAGAATCCGGTCAATTATTCATAGATATATCTGTTCATCTTTGGATCCTGTTACCATGTATGTTATTACAGAGTGTGGAGTAGACCTCCCTTGGTATTTGGTAGGTGTTTGGTCATTATATACTTTATATGTCTTGGTGCCTATATAATTCATATAGTTTATATGTTTATAAAAATTTAACATATATTACTATATGTATGTTAACATGCATTAGTATATGTATGTTAACATACATTAGTATATGTATGTTACCCCCATGATCCTAATTTATCGATCCTCCCACCTTTCATTTTGGTTCACCATTAGTTTGTTTATAAGTCTGTGAGTGTCTTTCTCTGGGGAAATATGTTCATTGGTAGCAATCTTAGGATAACATCTGTAAATGATATCATGGGATATCTGTCATTCCCTTTTGACTTACTTGACGTAATATGATTATTTTAGCCTCCTCTGTAGTCATGAAAATGGCAATGTTCTTTTGTTCCGGGGCTAAGATTCACTTCGGTACATATACCACTTCTTCTTTGCCCATTTGCCTGTTGATGGACATTGTGTTTGCTTGCATGTCTTGGCTATTGTAAATATTGCTGCAGTGCATGTTTGCCTGTCTGTGTCTTTCCGATTCTGGTCTTCTTAGGTGATAGGCCCAATAGGGGATCGGCTGCATCATACGGTAGCTCAATATTTACCTTTTAAATGCAGCTCGATTTTGTTCTCATGATTAGCTGTTACCAGTTTACATCCAACCAACAGCATAGTGGGTATGCATTTCTCCACAGACACGTGAGCATTCATAGTTTATAGACGTTTTACTGATGGCATTTTGAATATTGGGTGGCGACATCTTTTTGTAGTTTGGATTTGCATCCAACCAATAAGGCCTGATATTGAGCTTTTATCCATGTTCCTCCTTTTTTTTTTAAATAAAAGAGTGAGTAAAACTTACCTCTTCAAATTGTTTTCTGGAAAAATTTTCCGTGTTGTGAACTTTTTGGCCATTACCTACCCAGGACATTTTCTGAGGACACGTGTCATTTACAGCTCTACAATTGCTGTGAATCTTAAGTGACCGTTAGCACTGAGTTTAAAGCTGCTGTTGTGGGAAACGGCCACCAGGCGGCAGCATTTCTTCATTCCCAAAACTGGTACTAGGGCAGCAGAGACTTCCTGAAAGTCGTGTTCCAAGGTTGTAAATTAGAATGGAGTGTGCCAGGGAAAACCCCAATAAGTTTATGTCTCATTAATTGTTGTTCATGGTTTTAATTTTTTAAATTAGGGTAATGATTAGAATAGTGTTTGTTCTAGGTGTGCACAATCAGGTTCAATTGAATATTATATATATGTATTCATGTGCAGATCCTCTTCCTATGTAAATTACTATTTTTTTTTAATAGATTTATTTTATTTCATTATTTATTTTTGGCTGAGTTGGATCTTCGTTGCTGCATGTGGGCTTTCTCTACTTTCTGTGAGCGGGGGCTACTCTCCATTGTGGTGCACGGGATTCTCATTGCAGTGGCTTCTCTTGTTGCAGAGCACGGTCTCTAGGTGTGCGGACTTCTAGTAGTTCTGGTGCGTGGGCTCAGTAGTTGTGGCTCGTGGGCTCTAGAGCCGAGGCTCAGTACTTGTGGTGCACGGGCTTAGTTGCTCTGCAGCATGTGGTATCTTCCCAGACCAGGGATCGAACCCATGTGTTCTGCACTGGCAGGCGGATTCTTAACCCTGGCGCCACCAGGGAAGCCCCCGTGTAAATTATTACAGCGTGTCCTGTAGACCTCCCTTGGTATATGGTTGGTCTTTTTGATATATGTATTTAATATGTATTTGTATACGTATGGTAACCCTACTCTTCATTTATCCATTGCTCCCAGCTTTCCTTTTACATAACCATAGTTTGTTTTCCAAGTCTGTGAGTGTCTTTCTCTGTGGAAATATGTTCATTTGTGTCAGTTGTTACGTAACGCCTAGAAGTGATATCACAGGATATTTGTCGTCTGCTTTCCGACTTACCTCCTGTTCTGTGATTATATCTAGGCTCACCTATGGTGCTGCAAAGAGCAGTGTTTCATTCTTTTCCATGCCGAATATTCCATTGTGTACATGGACCAGCTCTTCTTTGGGCATTCATCCGTAGATGGACATTTTGGTTTCTTCCAACTCTTGGCTATGCTAAATATTGATGCAGTGCAGGATTGCCAGCCTGTGTCTTTTGGATTCCGGTCTTCTCAGGGGATAGGCTCAGCAGTGGACCTACCAGATCATATGACAGTTCAATTTTTACCTTTAAACGCACCTCCATTCTGTTCTCACTACTGGCTGTTACCAGTTGACATCCCACCAGCAGCTAGAGGGTACACAGTTCTCGAAAACCCCATCAGCATTTATTGTTTGTAGACTTTCTACTGATGGCGTTTTGAGTGTTGGGAGGTGACACCTTTTTGTACTTTGGATTTGCATGCGTCTAATACTTCCCGTTATTAAGCTTTTAATCCACGTCCGTTTTCTTTCTTTTTTTTTTTTTTTAAAGTAAAACAGAAAAACTTACCTCTTCAAATTGTTTCCTTGAATAATTGGCCGTGTTCTGAATTCCTGTGGCCATTACCTACACCAGAATATTTTCTGTGAGCAGGTGTCATTTACAACTCTGTAGTAATTGTGCATATTAAGTTACCATTAACACTGTGTTTAAAGCTGCTGTTGCAGGAAACGACCACAAGGCGGCAGCATGTCTATATTCCCAACTCTGCTTACTAGGGCAACAGAGCCTTCCTGGAAGTCCTGTTTGTAGGTTGTAAATTAGAGTGGAATGCGCCAGGACAAACTCCCCAAAACTTATGTCTACTTATTTGTTGTTGGTATTCTTAGTTTAATTTTCATTTTTATCAGAGCAAATTTGATTGCAATGTTGTGTTTGTTCTAGGTGTACAGAATCTGTTTCATTTATACATATATCTTTTCATGTTTGGATCCTGTTCCATAAAGGCTTTACAGAATGTTGTGTAGACCTCTCTTGGTATTTGGTATGTGTTTGGTGATTCCTATATTTTATAAATATTAGCATATGTCTGTTAAAACCCATTATCCTGCGTTATACATTCGTCACACCTTTCTGCTTGGTTAAGCACAAGTTTGTGTTCTGAATACGTGACTGTCCTTCTCTGTGGAAATAAGTTCATTAATATCAATTTTCCGGAATCACCTATACGTGATATCATAGGATATGTGTCTCTTGCTTTCTGACTTATTTCAAGTTGTGTGATTATCTCTAGCCTCATCTGTGGTGCTGCAAATGGCATTGTTTGATTTGTTTTCATGGCTAATATTCCATTCCGTACATATGCCACTTGTTCTTTGTCCATTTATCTGTTCATGGACCTTTTTTTGCTTCCATGTCTTGGCTATTTAAATATTGCTGCAGTGCACATTTGCCTGCTTCTGTCTTTCCGATTCTGGTGGTCTTCAGTTATAGGCCCAGAAGGTGCCCTGCCGGATCATATGGTAACTCAATTTTTACCTTTTAAAGCACCTCCATTCTATTTTCATTAGTGCTGTTACCACTTTCCATCCCACCAGCAGCTAGAAGGTACACAGTTCTCTAAAACCCCTTCAGCATTTATAGTTTGTAGACTTTTTGCTGATGGTCATTTGACTGGTGTGCGGTGAAACCTTTTCGGAGGTTGATTTGCATGCGTCTAATAATTCCTTATACTACACTTTAGGCATGTCATTTTCTTTCTTTTTTTCTTGGTTTTTAAAGAGTGAGTACAACTTCCCTCTTCATATTGACTTCTTGAAAAATTTGTCATGTGTTGTATTTTCTTGGCTATTCCCTACCCCAGGACATTTTTTGAGGGCAGGTGATATTTACAGCCCTGCAGTCCTTGTGAATATTAAGTGACATTTGGCGGTGTTGAAAGCTGCTGTTGTGAGAAACAGCCACAAGGCGGCAGCATTATTACGTTCTCAACTCTTGTTACTAGGGCAACAGAGTCTTCCTGGACATCGTGCTCCTCAGTTGTAAATTAGAGTGGAATGTGCTCGGACAATCCCCCAGAAGTTTAGGTCTCCTTACTTATGTTTGTTTTTGAAATTGAATTTATATTTCTTCTCGGAGTAATTTTGATTAGAGTGTTGTGATTGTCTGGCAGTACAGAATCCGGTCAATTATTCATAGATATATCTGTTCATCTTTGGATCCTGTTACCATGTATGTTATTACAGAGTGTGGAGTAGACCTCCCTTGGTATTCGGTAGGTGTTTGGTCATTATATACTTTATATGTCTTGGTGCCTATATAATTCATATAGTTTATATGTTTATAAAAATTTAACATATATTAGTATATGTATGTTAACATGCATTAGTATATGTATGTTAACATACATTAGTATATGTATGTTACCCCCATGATCCTAATTTATCGATCCTCCCACCTTTCATTTTGGTTCACCATTAGTTTGTTTATAAGTCTGTGAGTGTCTTTCTCTGGGGAAATATGTTCATTGGTAGCAATCTTAGGATAACATCTGTAAATGATATCATGGGATATCTGTCATTCCCTTTTGACTTACTTGACGTAATATGATTATTTTAGCCTCCTCTGTAGTCATGAAAATGGCAATGTTCTTTTGTTCCGGGGCTAAGATTCACTTCGGTACATATACCACTTCTTCTTTGCCCATTTGCCTGTTGATGGACATTGTGTTTGCTTGCATGTCTTGGCTATTGTAAATATTGCTGCAGTGCATGTTTGCCTGTCTGTGTCTTTCCGATTCTGGTCTTCTTAGGTGATAGGCCCAATAGGGGATCGGCTGCATCATATGGTAGCTCAATATTTACCTTTTAAATGCAGCTCGATTTTGTTCTCATGATTAGCTGTAACCAGTTTACATCCAACCAACAGCATAGTGGGTATGCATTTCTCCACAGACATGTGAGCATTCATAGTTTATAGACGTTTTACTGATGGCATTTTGAATATTGGGTGGCGACATCTTTTTGTAGTTTGGATTTGCATCTAACCAATAAGGCCTGATATTGAGCTTTTATCCATGTTCCTCCTTTTTTTTTTAAATAAAAGAGTGAGTAAAACTTACCTCTTCAAATTGTTTTCTGGAAAAATTTTCCGTGTTGTGAACATTTTGGCCATTACCTACCCAGGACATTTTCTGAGGACACGTGTCATTTACAGCTCTACAATTGCTGTGAATCTTAAGTGACCGTTAGCGCTGAGTTTAAAGCTGCTGTTGTGGGAAACGGCCACCAGGCGGCAGCATTTCTTCATTCCCAAAACTGGTACTAGGGCAGCAGAGACTTCCTGAAAGTCGTGTTCCTAGGTTGTAAATTAGAATGGAGTGTGCCAGGGAAAACCCCAATAAGTTTATGTCTCATTAATTGTTGTTCATGGTTTTAATTTTTTAAATTAGGGTAATGATTAGAATAGTGTTTGTTCTAGGTGTGCACAATCAGGTTCAATTGAATATTATATATATGTATTCATGTGCAGATCCTCTTCCTATGTAAATTACTATTTTTTTTTAATAGATTTATTTTATTTCATTATTTATTTTTGGCTGAGTTGGATCTTCGTTGCTGCATGTGGGCTTTCTCTACTTTCTGTGAGCGGGGGCTACTCTCCATTGTGGTGCACGGGATTCTCATTGCAGTGGCTTCTCTTGTTGCAGAGCACGGTCTCTAGGTGTGCGGACTTCTAGTAGTTCTGGTGCGTGGGCTCAGTAGTTGTGGCTCGTGGGCTCTAGAGCCGAGGCTCAGTACTTGTGGTGCACGGGCTTAGTTGCTCTGCAGCATGTGGTATCTTCCCAGACCAGGGATCGAACCCGTGTGTTCTGCACTGGCAGGCGGATTCTTAACCCTGGCGCCACCAGGGAAGCCCCCGTGTAAATTATTACAGCGTGTCCTGTAGACCTCCCTTGGTATATGGTTGGTCTTTTTGATATACGTATTTAATATGTATTTGTATACGTATGGTAACCCTACTCTTCATTTATCCATTGCTCCCAGCTTTCCTTTTACATAACCATAGTTTGTTTTCCAAGTCTGTGAGTGTCTTTCTCTGTGGAAATATGTTCATTTGTGTCAGTTGTTACGTAACGCCTAGAAGTGATATCACAGGATATTTGTCGTCTGCTTTCCGACTTACCTCCTGTTCTGTGATTATATCTAGGCTCACCTATGGTGCTGCAAAGAGCAGTGTTTCATTCTTTTCCATGCCGAATATTCCATTGTGTACATGGACCAGCTCTTCTTTGGGCATTCATCCGTAGATGGACATTTTGGTTTCTTCCAACTCTTGGCTATGCTAAATATTGATGCAGTGCAGGATTGCCAGCCTGTGTCTTTTGGATTCCGGTCTTCTCAGGGGATAGGCTCAGCAGTGGACCTACCAGATCATATGACAGTTCAATTTTTACCTTTAAACGCACCTCCATTCTGTTCTCACTACTGGCTGTTACCAGTTGACATCCCACCAGCAGCTAGAGGGTACACAGTTCTCGAAAACCCCATCAGCATTTACTGTTTGTAGACTTTCTACTGATGGCGTTTTGAGTGTTGGGAGGTGACACCTTTTTGTACTTTGGATTTGCATGCGTCTAATACTTCCCGTTATTAAGCTTTTAATCCACGTCCGTTTTCTTTCTTTTTTTTCTTTTTAAAGTAAAACAGAAAAACTTACCTCTTCAAATTGTTTCCTTGAATAATTGGCCGTGTTCTGAATTCCTGTGGCCATTACCTACACCAGAATATTTTCTGTGAGCAGGTGTCATTTACAACTCTGTAGTAATTGTGCATATTAAGTTACCATTAACACTGTGTTTAAAGCTGCTGTTGCAGGAAACGACCACAAGGCGGCAGCATGTCTATATTCCCAACTCTGCTTACTAGGGCAACAGAGCCTTCCTGGAAGTCCTGTTTGTAGGTTGTAAATTAGAGTGGAATGCGCCAGGACAAACTCCCCAAAACTTATGTCTACTTATTTGTTGTTGGTATTCTTAGTTTAATTTTCATTTTTATCAGAGCAAATTTGATTGCAATGTTGTGTTTGTTCTAGGTGTACAGAATCTGTTTCATTTATACATATATCTTTTCATGTTTGGATCCTGTTCCATAAAGGCTTTACAGAATGTTGTGTAGACCTCTCTTGGTATTTGGTATGTGTTTGGTGATTCCTATATTTTATAAATATTAGCATATGTCTGTTAAAACCCATTATCCTGCGTTATACTTTCGTCACACCTTTCCGCTTGGTTAAGCACAAGTTTGTGTTCTGAATACGTGACTGTCCTTCTCTGTGGAAATAAGTTCATTAATATCAATTTTCCGGAATCACCTATACGTGATATCATAGGATATGTGTCTCTTGCTTTCTGACTTATTTCAAGTTGTGTGATTATCTCTAGCCTCATCTGTGGTGCTGCAAATGGCATTGTTTGATTTGTTTTCATGGCTAATATTCCATTCCGTACATATGCCACTTGTTCTTTGTCCATTTATCTGTTCATGGACCTTTTTTTGCTTCCATGTCTTGGCTATTTAAATATTGCTGCAGTGCACATTTGCCTGCTTCTGTCTTTCCGATTCTGGTGGTCTTCAGTTATAGGCCCAGAAGGTGCCCTGCCGGATCATATGGTAACTCAATTTTTACCTTTTAAAGCACCTCCATTCTATTTTCATTAGTGCTGTTACCACTTTCCATCCCACCAGCAGCTAGAAGGTACACAGTTCTCTAAAACCCCTTCAGCATTTATAGTTTGTAGACTTTTTGCTGATGGTCATTTGACTGGTGTGCGGTGAAACCTTTTCGGAGGTTGATTTGCATGCATCTAATAATTCCTTATACTACACTTTAGGCATGTCATTTTCTTTCTTTTTTTCTTGGTTTTTAAAGAGTGAGTACAACTTCCCTCTTCATATTGACTTCTTGAAAAATTTGTCATGTGTTGTATTTTCTTGGCTATTCCCTACCCCAGGACATTTTTTGAGGGCAGGTGATATTTACAGCCCTGCAGTCCTTGTGAATATTAAGTGACATTTGGCGGTGTTGAAAACTGCTGTTGTGAGAAACAGCCACAAGGCGGCAGCATTATTACGTTCTCAACTCTTGTTACTAGGGCAACAGAGTCTTCCTGGACATCGTGCTCCTCAGTTGTAAATTAGAGTGGAATGTGCTCGGACAATCCCCCAGAAGTTTAGGTCTCCTTACTTATGTTTGTTTTTGAAATTGAATTTATATTTCTTCTCGGAGTAATTTTGATTAGAGTGTTGTGATTGTCTGGCAGTACAGAATCCGGTCAATTATTCATAGATATATCTGTTCATCTTTGGATCCTGTTACCATGTATGTTATTACAGAGTGTGGAGTAGACCTCCCTTGGTATTCGGTAGGTGTTTGGTCATTATATACTTTATATGTCTTGGTGCCTATATAATTCATATAGTTTATATGTTTATAAAAATTTAACATATATTAGTATATGTATGTTACCATGCATTAGTATATGTATGTTAACATACATTAGTATATGTATGTTACCCCCATGATCCTAATTTATCGATCCTCCCACCTTTCATTTTGGTTCACCATTAGTTTGTTTATAAGTCTGTGAGTGTCTTTATCTGGGGAAATATGTTCATTGGTAGCAATCTTAGGATAACATCTGTAAATGATATCATGGGATATCTGTCATTCCCTTTTGACTTACTTGACGTAATATGATTATTTTAGCCTCCTCTGTAGTCATGAAAATGGCAATGTTCTTTTGTTCCGGGGCTAAGATTCACTTCGGTACATATACCACTTCTTCTTTGCCCATTTGCCTGTTGATGGACATTGTGTTTGCTTGCATGTCTTGGCTATTGTAAATATTGCTGCAGTGCATGTTTGCCTGTCTGTGTCTTTCCGATTCTGGTCTTCTTAGGTGATAGGCCCAATAGGGGATCAGATGCATCATATGGTAGCTCAATATTTACCTTTTAAATGCAGCTCGATTTTTTTCTCATGATTAGCTGTAACCAGTTTACATCCAACCAACAGCATAGTGGGTATGCATTTCTCCACAGACATGTGAGCATTCATAGTTTATAGACGTTTTACTGATGGCATTTTGAATATTGGGTGGCGACATCTTTTTGTAGTTTGGATTTGCATCTAACCAATAAGGCCTGATATTGAGCTTTTATCCATGTTCCTCCTTTTTTTTTTAAATAAAAGAGTGAGTAAAACTTACCTCTTCAAATTGTTTTCTGGAAAAATTTTCCGTGTTGTGAACATTTTGGCCATTACCTACCCAGGATATTTTCTGAGGACACGTGTCATTTACAGCTCTACAATTGCTGTGAATCTTAAGTGACCGTTAGCGCTGAGTTTAAAGCTGCTGTTGTGGGAAACGGCCACCAGGCGGCAGCATTTCTTCATTCCCAAAACTGGTACTAGGGCAGCAGAGACTTCCTGAAAGTCGTGTTCCTAGGTTGTAAATTAGAATGGAGTGTGCCAGGGAAAACCCCAATAAGTTTATGTCTCATTAATTGTTGTTCATGGTTTTAATTTTTTAAATTAGGGTAATGATTAGAATAGTGTTTGTTCTAGGTGTGCACAATCAGGTTCAATTGAATATTATATATATGTATTCATGTGCAGATCCTCTTCCTATGTAAATTACTATTATTTTTTTTAATAGATTTATTTGATTTCATTATTTATTTTTGGCTGAGTTGGATCTTCGTTGCTGCATGTGTGCTTTCTCTACTTTCTGTGAGCGGGGGCTACTCTCCATTGTGGTGCACGGGATTCTCATTGCAGTGGCTTCTCTTGTTGCAGAGCACGGTCTCTAGGTGTGCGGACTTCTAGTAGTTCTGGTGCGTGGGCTCAGTAGTTGTGGCTCGTGGGCTCTAGAGCCGAGGCTCAGTACTTGTGGTGCACGGGCTTAGTTGCTCTGCAGCATGTGGTATCTTCCCAGACCAGGGATCGAACCCGTGTGTTCTGCACTGGCAGGCGGATTCTTAACCCTGGCGCCACCAGGGAAGCCCCCGTGTAAATTATTACAGCGTGTCCTGTAGACCTCCCTTGGTATATGGTTGGTCTTTTTGATATACGTATTTAATATGTATTTGTATACGTATGGTAACCCTACTCTTCATTTATCCATTGCTCCCAGCTTTCCTTTTACATAACCATAGTTTGTTTTCCAAGTCTGTGAGTGTCTTTCTCTGTGGAAATATGTTCATTTGTGTCAGTTGTTAGGTAACGCCTAGAAGTGATATCACAGGATATTTGTCGTCTGCTTTCCGACTTACCTCCTGTTCTGTGATTATATCTAGGCTCACCTATGGTGCTGCAAAGAGCAGTGTTTCATTCTTTTCCATGCCGAATATTCCATTGTGTACATGGACCAGCTCTTCTTTGGGCATTCATCCGTAGATGGACATTTTGGTTTCTTCCAACTCTTGGCTATGCTAAATATTGATGCAGTGCAGGATTGCCAGCCTGTGTCTTTTGGATTCCGGTCTTCTCAGGGGATAGGCTCAGCAGTGGACCTACCAGATCATATGACAGTTCAATTTTTACCTTTAAACGCACCTCCATTCTATTCTCACTACTGGCTGTTACCAGTTGACATCCCACCAGCAGCTAGAGGGTACACAGTTCTCGAAAACCCCATCAGCATTTATTGTTTGTAGACTTTCTACTGATGGCGTTTTGAGTGTTGGGAGGTGATACCTTTTTGTACTTTGGATTTGCATGCGTCTAATACTTCCCGGTATTAAGCTTTTAATCCACGTCCGTTTTCTTTCTTTCTTTTTTTTTTAAAGTAAAACAGAAAAACTTACCTCTTCAAATTGTTTCCTTGAATAATTGGCCGTGTTCTGAATTCCTGTGGCCATTACCTACACCAGAATATTTTCTGTGAGCAGGTGTCATTTACAACTCTGTAGTAATTGTGCATATTAAGTTACCATTAACACTGGGTTTAAAGCTACTGTTGCAGGAAACGGCCGCAAGGCGGCAGCGTGTCTATATTCCCAACTCTGCTTACTAGGGCAACAGAGCCTTCCTGGAAGTCCTGTTTGTAGGTTGTAAATTAGAGTGGAATGCGCCAGGACAAACTCCCCAAAACTTATATCTACTTATTTGTTGTTGGTATTCTTAGTTTAATTTTCATTTTTATCAGAGCAAATTTGATTGCAATGTTGTGTTTGTTCTAGGTGTACAGAATCTGTTTCATTTATACATATATCTTTTCATGTTTGGATCCTGTTCCATAAAGGCTTTACAGAATGTTGTGTAGACCTCTCTTGGTATTTGGTATGTGTTTGGTGATTCCTATATTTTATAAATATTAGCATATGTCTGTTAAAACCCATTATCCTGCGTTATACATTCGTCACACCTTTCCGCTTGGTTAAGCACAAGTTTGTGTTCTGAATACGTGACTGTCCTTCTCTGTGGAAATAAGTTCATTAATATCAATTTTCCGGAATCACCTATACGTGATATCATAGGATATGTGTCTCTTGCTTTCTGACTTATTTCAAGTTGTGTGATTATCTCTAGCCTCATCTGTGGTGCTGCAAATGGCATTGTTTGATTTGTTTTCATGGCTAATATTCCATTCCGTACATATGCCACTTGTTCTTTGTCCATTTATCTGTTCATGGACCTTTTTTTGCTTCCATGTCTTGGCTATTTAAATATTGCTGCAGTGCACATTTGCCTGCTTCTGTCTTTCCGATTCTGGTGGTCTTCAGTTATAGGCCCAGAAGGTGCCCTGCCGGATCATATGGTAACTCAATTTTTACCTTTTAAAGCACCTCCATTCTATTTTCATTAGTGCTGTTACCACTTTCCATCCCACCAGCAGCTAGAAGGTACACAGTTCTCTAAAACCCCTTCAGCATTTATAGTTTGTAGACTTTTTGCTGATGGTCATTTGACTGGTGTGCGGTGAAACCTTTTCGGAGGTTGATTTGCATGCGTCTAATAATTCCTTATACTACACTTTAGGCATGTCATTTTCTTTCTTTTTTTCTTGGTTTTTAAAGAGTGAGTACAACTTCCCTCTTCATATTGACTTCTTGAAAAATTTGTCATGTGTTGTATTTTCTTGGCTATTCCCTACCCCAGGACATTTTTTGAGGGCAGGTGATATTTACAGCCCTGCAGTCCTTGTGAATATTAAGTGACATTTGGCGGTGTTGAAAGCTGCTGTTGTGAGAAACAGCCACAAGGCGGCAGCATTATTACGCTCTCAACTCTTGTTACTAGGGCAACAGAGTCTTCCTGGACATCGTGCTCCTCAGTTGTAAATTAGAGTGGAATGTGCTCGGACAATCCCCCAGAAGTTTAGGTCTCCTTACTTATGTTTGTTTTTGAAATTGAATTTATATTTCTTCTCGGAGTAATTTTGATTAGAGTGTTGTGATTGTCTGGCAGTACAGAATCCGGTCAATTATTCATAGATATATCTGTTCATCTTTGGATCCTGTTACCATGTATGTTATTACAGAGTGTGGAGTAGACCACCCTTGGTATTTGGTAGGTGTTTGGTCATTATATACTTTATATGTCTTAGTGCCTATATAATTCATATAGTTTATATGTTTATAAAAATTTAACATATATTAGTATATGTATGTTAACATGCATTAGTATATGTATGTTAACATACATTAGTATATGTATGTTACCCCCATGATCCTAATTTATCGATCCTCCCACCTTTCATTTTGGTTCACCATTAGTTTGTTTATAAGTCTGTGAGTGTCTTTCTCTGGGGAAATATGTTCATTGGTAGCAATCTTAGGATAACATCTGTAAATGATATCATGGGATATCTGTCATTCCCTTTTGACTTACTTGACGTAATATGATTATTTTAGCCTCCTCTGTAGTCATGAAAATGGCAATGTTCTTTTGTTCCGGGGCTAAGATTCACTTCGGTACATATACCACTTCTTCTTTGCCCATTTGCCTGTTGATGGACATTGTGTTTGCTTGCATGTCTTGGCTATTGTAAATATTGCTGCAGTGCATGTTTGCCTGTCTGTGTCTTTCCGATTCTGGTCTTCTTAGGTGATAGGCCCATTAGGGGATCGGCTGCATCATATGGTAGCTCAATATTTTCCTTTTAAATGCAGCTCGATTTTGTTCTCATGATTAGCTGTAACCAGTTTACATCCAACCAACAGCATAGTGGGTATGCATTTCTCCACAGACATGTGAGCATTCATAGTTTATAGACGTTTTACTGATGGCATTTTGAATATTGGGTGGCGACATCTTTTTGTAGTTTGGATTTGCATCTAACCAATAAGGCCTGATATTGAGCTTTTATCCATGTTCCTCCTTTTTATTTTAAATAAAAGAGTGAGTAAAACTTACCTCTTCAAATTGTTTTCTGGAAAAATTTTCCGTGTTGTGAACATTTTGGCCATTACCTACCCAGGATATTTTCTGAGGACACGTGTCATTTACAGCTCTACAATTGCTGTGAATCTTAAGTGACCGTTAGCGCTGAGTTTAAAGCTGCTGTTGTGGGAAACGGCCACCAGGCGGCAGCATTTCTTCATTCCCAAAACTGGTACTAGGGCAGCAGAGACTTCCTGAAAGTCGTGTTCCTAGGTTGTAAATTAGAATGGAGTGTGCCAGGGAAAACCCCAATAAGTTTATGTCTCATTAATTGTTGTTCATGGTTTTAATTTTTTAAATTAGGGTAATGATTAGAATAGTGTTTGTTCTAGGTGTGCACAATCAGGTTCAATTGAATATTATATATATGTATTCATGTGCAGATCCTCTTCCTATGTAAATTACTATTATTTTTTTAATAGATTTATTTGATTTCATTATTTATTTTTGGCTGAGTTGGATCTTCGTTGCTGCATGTGGGCTTTCTCTACTTTCTGTGAGCGGGGGCTACTCTCCATTGTGGTGCACGGGATTCTCATTGCAGTGGCTTCTCTTGTTGCAGAGCACGGTCTCTAGGTGTGCGGACTTCTAGTAGTTCTGGTGCGTGGGCTCAGTAGTTGTGGCTCGTGGGCTCTAGAGCCGAGGCTCAGTACTTGTGGTGCACGGGCTTAGTTGCTCTGCAGCATGTGGTATCTTCCCAGACCAGGGATCGAACCCGTGTGTTCTGCACTGGCAGGCGGATTCTTAACCCTGGCGCCACCAGGGAAGCCCCCGTGTAAATTATTACAGCGTGTCCTGTAGACCTCCCTTGGTATATGGTTGGTCTTTTTGATATACGTATTTAATATGTATTTGTATACGTATGGTAACCCTACTCTTCATTTATCCATTGCTCCCAGCTTTCCTTTTACATAACCATAGTTTGTTTTCCAAGTCTGTGAGTGTCTTTCTCTGTGGAAATATGTTCATTTGTGTCAGTTGTTAGGTAACGCCTAGAAGTGATATCACAGGATATTTGTCGTCTGCTTTCCGACTTACCTCCTGTTCTGTGATTATATCTAGGCTCACCTATGGTGCTGCAAAGAGCAGTGTTTCATTCTTTTCCATGCCGAATATTCCATTGTGTACATGGACCAGCTCTTCTTTGGGCATTCATCCGTAGATGGACATTTTGGTTTCTTCCAACTCTTGGCTATGCTAAATATTGATGCAGTGCAGGATTGCCAGCCTGTGTCTTTTGGATTCCGGTCTTCTCAGGGGATAGGCTCAGCAGTGGACCTACCAGATCATATGACAGTTCAATTTTTACCTTTAAACGCACCTCCATTCTATTCTCACTACTGGCTGTTACCAGTTGACATCCCACCAGCAGCTAGAGGGTACACAGTTCTCGAAAACCCCATCAGCATTTATTGTTTGTAGACTTTCTACTGATGGCGTTTTGAGTGTTGGGAGGTGATACCTTTTTGTACTTTGGATTTGCATGCGTCTAATACTTCCCGGTATTAAGCTTTTAATCCACGTCCGTTTTCTTTCTTTCTTTTTTTTTTAAAGTAAAACAGAAAAACTTACCTCTTCAAATTGTTTCCTTGAATAATTGGCCGTGTTCTGAATTCCTGTGGCCATTACCTACACCAGAATATTTTCTGTGAGCAGGT
Source organism: Eschrichtius robustus (assembly GCF_028021215.1). Lineage (NCBI taxonomy): Eukaryota > Metazoa > Chordata > Mammalia > Artiodactyla > Eschrichtiidae > Eschrichtius > Eschrichtius robustus. The sequence continues at coordinate 48,523,488 of NC_090831.1, read as the reverse complement.
GTCATTTACAACTCTGTAGTAATTGTGCATATTAAGTTACCATTAACACTGGGTTTAAAGCTGCTGTTGCAGGAAACGGCCGCAAGGCGGCAGCGTGTCTATATTCCCAACTCTGCTTACTAGGGCAACAGAGCCTTCCTGGAAGTCCTGTTTGTAGGTTGTAAATTAGAGTGGAATGCGCCAGGACAAACTCCCCAAAACTTATGTCTACTTATTTGTTGTTGGTATTCTTAGTTTAATTTTCATTTTTATCAGAGCAAATTTGATTGCAATGTTGTGTTTGTTCTAGGTGTACAGAATCTGTTTCATTTATACATATATCTTTTCATGTTTGGATCCTGTTCCATAAAGGCTTTACAGAATGTTGTGTAGACCTCTCTTGGTATTTGGTATGTGTTTGGTGATTCCTATATTTTATAAATATTAGCATATGTCTGTTAAAACCCATTATCCTGCGTTATACATTCGTCACACCTTTCCACTTGGTTAAGCACAAGTTTGTGTTCTGAATACGTGACTGTCCTTCTCTGTGGAAATAAGTTCATTAATATCAATTTTCCGGAATCACCTATACGTGATATCATAGGATATGTGTCTCTTGCTTTCTGACTTATTTCAAGTTGTGTGATTATCTCTAGCCTCATCTGTGGTGCTGCAAATGGCATTGTTTGATTTGTTTTCATGGCTAATATTCCATTCCGTACATATGCCACTTGTTCTTTGTCCATTTATCTGTTCATGGACCTTTTTTTGCTTCCATGTCTTGGCTATTTAAATATTGCTGCAGTGCACATTTGCCTGCTTCTGTCTTTCCGATTCTGGTGGTCTTCAGTTATAGGCCCAGAAGGTGCCCTGCCGGATCATATGGTAACTCAATTTTTACCTTTTAAAGCACCTCCATTCTATTTTCATTAGTGCTGTTACCACTTTCCATCCCACCAGCAGCTAGAAGGTACACAGTTCTCTAAAACCCCTTCAGCATTTATAGTTTGTAGACTTTTTGCTGATGGTCATTTGACTGGTGTGCGGTGAAACCTTTTCGGAGGTTGATTTGCATGCGTCTAATAATTCCTTATACTACACTTTAGGCATGTCATTTTCTTTCTTTTTTTCTTGGTTTTTAAAGAGTGAGTACAACTTCCCTCTTCATATTGACTTCTTGAAAAATTTGTCATGTGTTGTATTTTCTTGGCTATTCCCTACCCCAGGACATTTTTTGAGGGCAGGTGATATTTACAGCCCTGCAGTCCTTGTGAATATTAAGTGACATTTGGCGGTGTTGAAAGCTGCTGTTGTGAGAAACAGCCACAAGGCGGCAGCATTATTACGTTCTCAACTCTTGTTAGTAGGGCAACAGAGTCTTCCTGGACATCGTGCTCCTCAGTTGTAAATTAGAGTGGAATGTGCTCGGACAATCCCCCAGAAGTTTAGGTCTCCTTACTTATGTTTGTTTTTGAAATTGAATTTATATTTCTTCTCGGAGTAATTTTGATTAGAGTGTTGTGATTGTCTGGCAGTACAGAATCCGGTCAATTATTCATAGATATATCTGTTCATCTTTGGATCCTGTTACCATGTATGTTATTACAGAGTGTGGAGTAGACCACCCTTGGTATTTGGTAGGTGTTTGGTCATTATATACTTTATATGTCTTAGTGCCTATATAATTCATATAGTTTATATGTTTATAAAAATTTAACATATATTAGTATATGTATGTTAACATGCATTAGTATATGTATGTTAACATACATTAGTATATGTATGTTACCCCCATGATCCTAATTTATCGATCCTCCCACCTTTCATTTTGGTTCACCATTAGTTTGTTTATAAGTCTGTGAGTGTCTTTCTCTGGGGAAATATGTTCATTGGTAGCAATCTTAGGATAACATCTGTAAATGATATCATGGGATATCTGTCATTCCCTTTTGACTTACTTGACGTAATATGATTATTTTAGCCTCCTCTGTAGTCATGAAAATGGCAATGTTCTTTTGTTCCGGGGCTAAGATTCACTTCGGTACATATACCACTTCTTCTTTGCCCATTTGCCTGTTGATGGACATTGTGTTTGCTTGCATGTCTTGGCTATTGTAAATATTGCTGCAGTGCATGTTTGCCTGTCTGTGTCTTTCCGATTCTGGTCTTCTTAGGTGATAGGCCCAATAGGGGATCGGCTGCATCATATGGTAGCTCAATATTTACCTTTTAAATGCAGCTCGATTTTGTTCTCATGATTAGCTGTTACCAGTTTACATCCAACCAACAGCATAGTGGGTATGCATTTCTCCACAGACACGTGAGCATTCATAGTTTATAGACGTTTTACTGATGGCATTTTGAATATTGGGTGGCGACATCTTTTTGTAGTTTGGATTTGCATCCAACCAATAAGGCCTGATATTGAGCTTTTATCCATGTTCCTCCTTTTTTTTTTAAATAAAAGAGTGAGTAAAACTTACCTCTTCAAATTGTTTTCTGGAAAAATTTTCCGTGTTGTGAACTTTTTGGCCATTACCTACCCAGGACATTTTCTGAGGACACGTGTCATTTACAGCTCTACAATTGCTGTGAATCTTAAGTGACCGTTAGCACTGAGTTTAAAGCTGCTGTTGTGGGAAACGGCCACCAGGCGGCAGCATTTCTTCATTCCCAAAACTGGTACTAGGGCAGCAGAGACTTCCTGAAAGTCGTGTTCCAAGGTTGTAAATTAGAATGGAGTGTGCCAGGGAAAACCCCAATAAGTTTATGTCTCATTAATTGTTGTTCATGGTTTTAATTTTTTAAATTAGGGTAATGATTAGAATAGTGTTTGTTCTAGGTGTGCACAATCAGGTTCAATTGAATATTATATATATGTATTCATGTGCAGATCCTCTTCCTATGTAAATTACTATTTTTTTTTAATAGATTTATTTTATTTCATTATTTATTTTTGGCTGAGTTGGATCTTCGTTGCTGCATGTGGGCTTTCTCTACTTTCTGTGAGCGGGGGCTACTCTCCATTGTGGTGCACGGGATTCTCATTGCAGTGGCTTCTCTTGTTGCAGAGCACGGTCTCTAGGTGTGCGGACTTCTAGTAGTTCTGGTGCGTGGGCTCAGTAGTTGTGGCTCGTGGGCTCTAGAGCCGAGGCTCAGTACTTGTGGTGCACGGGCTTAGTTGCTCTGCAGCATGTGGTATCTTCCCAGACCAGGGATCGAACCCATGTGTTCTGCACTGGCAGGCGGATTCTTAACCCTGGCGCCACCAGGGAAGCCCCCGTGTAAATTATTACAGCGTGTCCTGTAGACCTCCCTTGGTATATGGTTGGTCTTTTTGATATATGTATTTAATATGTATTTGTATACGTATGGTAACCCTACTCTTCATTTATCCATTGCTCCCAGCTTTCCTTTTACATAACCATAGTTTGTTTTCCAAGTCTGTGAGTGTCTTTCTCTGTGGAAATATGTTCATTTGTGTCAGTTGTTACGTAACGCCTAGAAGTGATATCACAGGATATTTGTCGTCTGCTTTCCGACTTACCTCCTGTTCTGTGATTATATCTAGGCTCACCTATGGTGCTGCAAAGAGCAGTGTTTCATTCTTTTCCATGCCGAATATTCCATTGTGTACATGGACCAGCTCTTCTTTGGGCATTCATCCGTAGATGGACATTTTGGTTTCTTCCAACTCTTGGCTATGCTAAATATTGATGCAGTGCAGGATTGCCAGCCTGTGTCTTTTGGATTCCGGTCTTCTCAGGGGATAGGCTCAGCAGTGGACCTACCAGATCATATGACAGTTCAATTTTTACCTTTAAACGCACCTCCATTCTGTTCTCACTACTGGCTGTTACCAGTTGACATCCCACCAGCAGCTAGAGGGTACACAGTTCTCGAAAACCCCATCAGCATTTATTGTTTGTAGACTTTCTACTGATGGCGTTTTGAGTGTTGGGAGGTGACACCTTTTTGTACTTTGGATTTGCATGCGTCTAATACTTCCCGTTATTAAGCTTTTAATCCACGTCCGTTTTCTTTCTTTTTTTTTTTTTTAAAGTAAAACAGAAAAACTTACCTCTTCAAATTGTTTCCTTGAATAATTGGCCGTGTTCTGAATTCCTGTGGCCATTACCTACACCAGAATATTTTCTGTGAGCAGGTGTCATTTACAACTCTGTAGTAATTGTGCATATTAAGTTACCATTAACACTGTGTTTAAAGCTGCTGTTGCAGGAAACGACCACAAGGCGGCAGCATGTCTATATTCCCAACTCTGCTTACTAGGGCAACAGAGCCTTCCTGGAAGTCCTGTTTGTAGGTTGTAAATTAGAGTGGAATGCGCCAGGACAAACTCCCCAAAACTTATGTCTACTTATTTGTTGTTGGTATTCTTAGTTTAATTTTCATTTTTATCAGAGCAAATTTGATTGCAATGTTGTGTTTGTTCTAGGTGTACAGAATCTGTTTCATTTATACATATATCTTTTCATGTTTGGATCCTGTTCCATAAAGGCTTTACAGAATGTTGTGTAGACCTCTCTTGGTATTTGGTATGTGTTTGGTGATTCCTATATTTTATAAATATTAGCATATGTCTGTTAAAACCCATTATCCTGCGTTATACATTCGTCACACCTTTCTGCTTGGTTAAGCACAAGTTTGTGTTCTGAATACGTGACTGTCCTTCTCTGTGGAAATAAGTTCATTAATATCAATTTTCCGGAATCACCTATACGTGATATCATAGGATATGTGTCTCTTGCTTTCTGACTTATTTCAAGTTGTGTGATTATCTCTAGCCTCATCTGTGGTGCTGCAAATGGCATTGTTTGATTTGTTTTCATGGCTAATATTCCATTCCGTACATATGCCACTTGTTCTTTGTCCATTTATCTGTTCATGGACCTTTTTTTGCTTCCATGTCTTGGCTATTTAAATATTGCTGCAGTGCACATTTGCCTGCTTCTGTCTTTCCGATTCTGGTGGTCTTCAGTTATAGGCCCAGAAGGTGCCCTGCCGGATCATATGGTAACTCAATTTTTACCTTTTAAAGCACCTCCATTCTATTTTCATTAGTGCTGTTACCACTTTCCATCCCACCAGCAGCTAGAAGGTACACAGTTCTCTAAAACCCCTTCAGCATTTATAGTTTGTAGACTTTTTGCTGATGGTCATTTGACTGGTGTGCGGTGAAACCTTTTCGGAGGTTGATTTGCATGCGTCTAATAATTCCTTATACTACACTTTAGGCATGTCATTTTCTTTCTTTTTTTCTTGGTTTTTAAAGAGTGAGTACAACTTCCCTCTTCATATTGACTTCTTGAAAAATTTGTCATGTGTTGTATTTTCTTGGCTATTCCCTACCCCAGGACATTTTTTGAGGGCAGGTGATATTTACAGCCCTGCAGTCCTTGTGAATATTAAGTGACATTTGGCGGTGTTGAAAGCTGCTGTTGTGAGAAACAGCCACAAGGCGGCAGCATAATTACGTTCTCAACTCTTGTTACTAGGGCAACAGAGTCTTCCTGGACATCGTGCTCCTCAGTTGTAAATTAGAGTGGAATGTGCTCGGACAATCCCCCAGAAGTTTAGGTCTCCTTACTTATGTTTGTTTTTGAAATTGAATTTATATTTCTTCTCGGAGTAATTTTGATTAGAGTGTTGTGATTGTCTGGCAGTACAGAATCCGGTCAATTATTCATAGATATATCTGTTCATCTTTGGATCCTGTTACCATGTATGTTATTACAGAGTGTGGAGTAGACCTCCCTTGGTATTCGGTAGGTGTTTGGTCATTATATACTTTATATGTCTTGGTGCCTATATAATTCATATAGTTTATATGTTTATAAAAATTTAACATATATTAGTATATGTATGTTAACATGCATTAGTATATGTATGTTAACATACATTAGTATATGTATGTTACCCCCATGATCCTAATTTATCGATCCTCCCACCTTTCATTTTGGTTCACCATTAGTTTGTTTATAAGTCTGTGAGTGTCTTTCTTTGGGGAAATATGTTCATTGGTAGCAATCTTAGGATAACATCTGTAAATGATATCATGGGATATCTGTCATTCCCTTTTGACTTACTTGACGTAATATGATTATTTTAGCCTCCTCTGTAGTCATGAAAATGGCAATGTTCTTTTGTTCCGGGGCTAAGATTCACTTCGGTACATATACCACTTCTTCTTTGCCCATTTGCCTGTTGATGGACATTGTGTTTGCTTGCATGTCTTGGCTATTGTAAATATTGCTGCAGTGCATGTTTGCCTGTCTGTGTCTTTCCGATTCTGGTCTTCTTAGGTGATAGGCCCAATAGGGGATCAGCTGCATCATATGGTAGCTCAATATTTACCTTTTAAATGCAGCTCGATTTTGTTCTCATGATTAGCTGTAACCAGTTTACATCCAACCAACAGCATAGTGGGTATGCATTTCTCCACAGACATGTGAGCATTCATAGTTTATAGACGTTTTACTGATGGCATTTTGAATATTGGGTGGCGACATCTTTTTGTAGTTTGGATTTGCATCTAACCAATAAGGCCTGATATTGAGCTTTTATCCATGTTCCTCCTTTTTTTTTTAAATAAAAGAGTGAGTAAAACTTACCTCTTCAAATTGTTTTCTGGAAAAATTTTCCGTGTTGTGAACATTTTGGCCATTACCTACCCAGGACATTTTCTGAGGACACGTGTCATTTACAGCTCTACAATTGCTGTGAATCTTAAGTGACCGTTAGCGCTGAGTTTAAAGCTGCTGTTGTGGGAAACGGCCACCAGGCGGCAGCATTTCTTCATTCCCAAAACTGGTACTAGGGCAGCAGAGACTTCCTGAAAGTCGTGTTCCTAGGTTGTAAATTAGAATGGAGTGTGCCAGGGAAAACCCCAATAAGTTTATGTCTCATTAATTGTTGTTCATGGTTTTAATTTTTTAAATTAGGGTAATGATTAGAATAGTGTTTGTTCTAGGTGTGCACAATCATGTTCAATTGAATATTATATATATGTATTCATGTGCAGATCCTCTTCCTATGTAAATTACTATTTTTTTTTAATAGATTTATTTTATTTCATTATTTATTTTTGGCTGAGTTGGATCTTCGTTGCTGCATGTGGGCTTTCTCTACTTTCTGTGAGCGGGGGCTACTCTCCATTGTGGTGCACGGGATTCTCATTGCAGTGGCTTCTCTTGTTGCAGAGCACGGTCTCTAGGTGTGCGGACTTCTAGTAGTTCTGGTGCGTGGGCTCAGTAGTTGTGGCTCGTGGGCTCTAGAGCCGAGGCTCAGTACTTGTGGTGCACGGGCTTAGTTGCTCTGCAGCATGTGGTATCTTCCCAGACCAGGGATCGAACCCGTGTGTTCTGCACTGGCAGGCGGATTCTTAACCCTGGCGCCACCAGGGAAGCCCCCGTGTAAATTATTACAGCGTGTCCTGTAGACCTCCCTTGGTATATGGTTGGTCTTTTTGATATATGTATTTAATATGTATTTGTATACGTATGGTAACCCTACTCTTCATTTATCCATTGCTCCCAGCTTTCCTTTTACATAACCATAGTTTGTTTTCCAAGTCTGTGAGTGTCTTTCTCTGTGGAAATATGTTCATTTGTGTCAGTTGTTACGTAACGCCTAGAAGTGATATCACAGGATATTTGTCGTCTGCTTTCCGACTTACCTCCTGTTCTGTGATTATATCTAGGCTCACCTATGGTGCTGCAAAGAGCAGTGTTTCATTCTTTTCCATGCCGAATATTCCATTGTGTACATGGACCAGCTCTTCTTTGGGCATTCATCCGTAGATGGACATTTTGGTTTCTTCCAACTCTTGGCTATGCTAAATATTGATGCAGTGCAGTATTGCCAGCCTGTGTCTTTTGGATTCCGGTCTTCTCAGGGTATAGGCTCAGCAGTGGACCTACCAGATCATATGACAGTTCAATTTTTACCTTTAAACACACCTCCATTCTGTTCTCACTACTGGCTGTTACCAGTTGACATCCCACCAGCAGCTAGAGGGTACACAGTTCTCGAAAACCCCATCAGCATTTACTGTTTGTAGACTTTCTACTGATGGCGTTTTGAGTGTTGGGAGGTGACACCTTTTTGTACTTTGGATTTGCATGCGTCTAATACTTCCCGTTATTAAGCTTTTAATCCACGTCCGTTTTCTTTCTTTTTTTTCTTTTTAAAGTAAAACAGAAAAACTTACCTCTTCAAATTGTTTCCTTGAATAATTGGCCGTGTTCTGAATTCCTGTGGCCATTACCTACACCAGAATATTTTCTGTGAGCAGGTGTCATTTACAACTCTGTAGTAATTGTGCATATTAAGTTACCATTAACACTGTGTTTAAAGCTGCTGTTGCAGGAAACGACCACAAGGCGGCAGCATGTCTATATTCCCAACTCTGCTTACTAGGGCAACAGAGCCTTCCTGGAAGTCCTGTTTGTAGGTTGTAAATTAGAGTGGAATGCGCCAGGACAAACTCCCCAAAACTTATGTCTACTTATTTGTTGTTGGTATTCTTAGTTTAATTTTCATTTTTATCAGAGCAAATTTGATTGCAATGTTGTGTTTGTTCTAGGTGTACAGAATCTGTTTCATTTATACATATATCTTTTCATGTTTGGATCCTGTTCCATAAAGGCTTTACAGAATGTTGTGTAGACCTCTCTTGGTATTTGGTATGTGTTTGGTGATTCCTATATTTTATAAATATTAGCATATGTCTGTTAAAACCCATTATCCTGCGTTATACATTCGTCACACCTTTCCGCTTGGTTAAGCACAAGTTTGTGTTCTGAATACGTGACTGTCCTTCTCTGTGGAAATAAGTTCATTAATATCAATTTTCCGGAATCACCTATACGTGATATCATAGGATATGTGTCTCTTGCTTTCTGACTTATTTCAAGTTGTGTGATTATCTCTAGCCTCATCTGTGGTGCTGCAAATGGCATTGTTTGATTTGTTTTCATGGCTAATATTCCATTCCGTACATATGCCACTTGTTCTTTGTCCATTTATCTGTTCATGGACCTTTTTTTGCTTCCATGTCTTGGCTATTTAAATATTGCTGCAGTGCACATTTGCCTGCTTCTGTCTTTCCGATTCTGGTGGTCTTCAGTTATAGGCCCAGAAGGTGCCCTGCCGGATCATATGGTAACTCAATTTTTACCTTTTAAAGCACCTCCATTCTATTTTCATTAGTGCTGTTACCACTTTCCATCCCACCAGCAGCTAGAAGGTACACAGTTCTCTAAAACCCCTTCAGCATTTATAGTTTGTAGACTTTTTGCTGATGGTCATTTGACTGGTGTGCGGTGAAACCTTTTCGGAGGTTGATTTGCATGCATCTAATAATTCCTTATACTACACTTTAGGCATGTCATTTTCTTTCTTTTTTTCTTGGTTTTTAAAGAGTGAGTACAACTTCCCTCTTCATATTGACTTCTTGAAAAATTTGTCATGTGTTGTATTTTCTTGGCTATTCCCTACCCCAGGACATTTTTTGAGGGCAGGTGATATTTACAGCCCTGCAGTCCTTGTGAATATTAAGTGACATTTGGCGGTGTTGAAAACTGCTGTTGTGAGAAACAGCCACAAGGCGGCAGCATTATTACGTTCTCAACTCTTGTTACTAGGGCAACAGAGTCTTCCTGGACATCGTGCTCCTCAGTTGTAAATTAGAGTGGAATGTGCTCGGACAATCCCCCAGAAGTTTAGGTCTCCTTACTTATGTTTGTTTTTGAAATTGAATTTATATTTCTTCTCGGAGTAATTTTGATTAGAGTGTTGTGATTGTCTGGCAGTACAGAATCCGGTCAATTATTCATAGATATATCTGTTCATCTTTGGATCCTGTTACCATGTATGTTATTACAGAGTGTGGAGTAGACCTCCCTTGGTATTCGGTAGGTGTTTGGTCATTATATACTTTATATGTCTTGGTGCCTATATAATTCATATAGTTTATATGTTTATAAAAATTTAACATATATTAGTATATGTATGTTAACATGCATTAGTATATGTATGTTAACATACATTAGTATATGTATGTTACCCCCATGATCCTAATTTATCGATCCTCCCACCTTTCATTTTGGTTCACCATTAGTTTGTTTATAAGTCTGTGAGTGTCTTTCTCTGGGGAAATATGTTCATTGGTAGCAATCTTAGGATAACATCTGTAAATGATATCATGGGATATCTGTCATTCCCTTTTGACTTACTTGACGTAATATGATTATTTTAGCCTCCTCTGTAGTCATGAAAATGGCAATGTTCTTTTGTTCCGGGGCTAAGATTCACTTCGGTACATATACCACTTCTTCTTTGCCCATTTGCCTGTTGATGGACATTGTGTTTGCTTGCATGTCTTGGCTATTGTAAATATTGCTGCAGTGCATGTTTGCCTGTCTGTGTCTTTCCGATTCTGGTCTTCTTAGGTGATAGGCCCAATAGGGGATCAGCTGCATCATATGGTAGCTCAATATTTACCTTTTAAATGCAGCTCGATTTTGTTCTCATGATTAGCTGTAACCAGTTTACATCCAACCAACAGCATAGTGGGTATGCATTTCTCCACAGACATGTGAGCATTCATAGTTTATAGACGTTTTACTGATGGCATTTTGAATATTGGGTGGCGACATCTTTTTGTAGTTTGGATTTGCATCTAACCAATAAGGCCTGATATTGAGCTTTTATCCATGTTCCTCCTTTTTTTTTTAAATAAAAGAGTGAGTAAAACTTACCTCTTCAAATTGTTTTCTGGAAAAATTTTCCGTGTTGTGAACTTTTTGGCCATTACCTACCCAGGATATTTTCTGAGGACACGTGTCATTTACAGCTCTACAATTGCTGTGAATCTTAAGTGACCGTTAGCGCTGAGTTTAAAGCTGCTGTTGTGGGAAACGGCCACCAGGCGGCAGCATTTCTTCATTCCCAAAACTGGTACTAGGGCAGCAGAGACTTCCTGAAAGTCGTGTTCCTAGGTTGTAAATTAGAATGGAGTGTGCCAGGGAAAACCCCAATAAGTTTATGTCTCATTAATTGTTGTTCATGGTTTTAATTTTTTAAATTAGGGTAATGATTAGAATAGTGTTTGTTCTAGGTGTGCACAATCAGGTTCAATTGAATATTATATATATGTATTCATGTGCAGATCCTCTTCCTATGTAAATTACTATTATTTTTTTTAATAGATTTATTTGATTTCATTATTTATTTTTGGCTGAGTTGGATCTTCGTTGCTGCATGTGGGCTTTCTCTACTTTCTGTGAGCGGGGGCTACTCTCCATTGTGGTGCACGGGATTCTCATTGCAGTGGCTTCTCTTGTTGCAGAGCACGGTCTCTAGGTGTGCGGACTTCTAGTAGTTCTGGTGCGTGGGCTCAGTAGTTGTGGCTCGTGGGGTCTAGAGCCGAGGCTCAGTACTTGTGGTGCACGGGCTTAGTTGCTCTGCAGCATGTGGTATCTTCCCAGACCAGGGATCGAACCCGTGTGTTCTGCACTGGCAGGCGGATTCTTAACCCTGGCGCCACCAGGGAAGCCCCCGTGTAAATTATTACAGCGTGTCCTGTAGACCTCCCTTGGTATATGGTTGGTCTTTTTGATATACGTATTTAATATGTATTTGTATACGTATGGTAACCCTACTCTTCATTTATCCATTGCTCCCAGCTTTCCTTTTACATAACCATAGTTTGTTTTCCAAGTCTGTGAGTGTCTTTCTCTGTGGAAATATGTTCATTTGTGTCAGTTGTTAGGTAACGCCTAGAAGTGATATCACAGGATATTTGTCGTCTGCTTTCCGACTTACCTCCTGTTCTGTGATTATATCTAGGCTCACCTATGGTGCTGCAAAGAGCAGTGTTTCATTCTTTTCCATGCCGAATATTCCATTGTGTACATGGACCAGCTCTTCTTTGGGCATTCATCCGTAGATGGACATTTTGGTTTCTTCCAACTCTTGGCTATGCTAAATATTGATGCAGTGCAGGATTGCCAGCCTGTGTCTTTTGGATTCCGGTCTTCTCAGGGGATAGGCTCAGCAGTGGACCTACCAGATCATATGACAGTTCAATTTTCACCTTTAAACGCACCTCCATTCTATTCTCACTACTGGCTGTTACCAGTTGACATCCCACCAGCAGCTAGAGGGTACACAGTTCTCGAAAACCCCATCAGCATTTATTGTTTGTAGACTTTCTACTGATGGCGTTTTGAGTGTTGGGAGGTGATACCTTTTTGTACTTTGGATTTGCATGCGTCTAATACTTCCCGGTATTAAGCTTTTAATCCACGTCCGTTTTCTTTCTTTCTTTTTTTTTTAAAGTAAAACAGAAAAACTTACCTCTTCAAATTGTTTCCTTGAATAATTGGCCGTGTTCTGAATTCCTGTGGCCATTACCTACACCAGAATATTTTCTGTGAGCAGGTGTCATTTACAACTCTGTAGTAATTGTGCATATTAAGTTACCATTAACACTGGGTTTAAAGCTGCTGTTGCAGGAAACGGCCGCAAGGCGGCAGCGTGTCTATATTCCCAACTCTGCTTACTAGGGCAACAGAGCCTTCCTGGAAGTCCTGTTTGTAGGTTGTAAATTAGAGTGGAATGCGCCAGGACAAACTCCCCAAAACTTATATCTACTTATTTGTTGTTGGTATTCTTAGTTTAATTTTCATTTTTATCAGAGCAAATTTGATTGCAATGTTGTGTTTGTTCTAGGTGTACAGAATCTGTTTCATTTATACATATATCTTTTCATGTTTGGATCCTGTTCCATAAAGGCTTTACAGAATGTTGTGTAGACCTCTCTTGGTATTTGGTATGTGTTTGGTGATTCCTATATTTTATAAATATTAGCATATGTCTGTTAAAACCCATTATCCTGCGTTATACATTCGTCACACCTTTCCGCTTGGTTAAGCACAAGTTTGTGTTCTGAATACGTGACTGTCCTTCTCTGTGGAAATAAGTTCATTAATATCAATTTTCCGGAATCACCTATACGTGATATCATAGGATATGTGTCTCTTGCTTTCTGACTTATTTCAAGTTGTGTGATTATCTCTAGCCTCATCTGTGGTGCTGCAAATGGCATTGTTTGATTTGTTTTCATGGCTAATATTCCATTCCGTACATATGCCACTTGTTCTTTGTCCATTTATCTGTTCATGGACCTTTTTTTGCTTCCATGTCTTGGCTATTTAAATATTGCTGCAGTGCACATTTGCCTGCTTCTGTCTTTCCGATTCTGGTGGTCTTCAGTTATAGGCCCAGAAGGTGCCCTGCCGGATCATATGGTAACTCAATTTTTACCTTTTAAAGCACCTCCATTCTATTTTCATTAGTGCTGTTACCACTTTCCATCCCACCAGCAGCTAGAAGGTACACAGTTCTCTAAAACCCCTTCAGCATTTATAGTTTGTAGACTTTTTGCTGATGGTCATTTGACTGGTGTGCGGTGAAACCTTTTCGGAGGTTGATTTGCATGCGTCTAATAATTCCTCATACTACACTTTAGGCATGTCATTTTCTTTCTTTTTTTCTTGGTTTTTAAAGAGTGAGTACAACTTCCCTCTTCATATTGACTTCTTGAAAAATTTGTCATGTGTTGTATTTTCTTGGCTATTCCCTACCCCAGGACATTTTTTGAGGGCAGGTGATATTTACAGCCCTGCAGTCCTTGTGAATATTAAGTGACATTTGGCGGTGTTGAAAGCTGCTGTTGTGAGAAACAGCCACAAGGCGGCAGCATTATTACGTTCTCAACTCTTGTTACTAGGGCAACAGAGTCTTCCTGGACATCGTGCTCCTCAGTTGTAAATTAGAGTGGAATGTGCTCGGACAATCCCCCAGAAGTTTAGGTCTCCTTACTTATGTTTGTTTTTGAAATTGAATTTATATTTCTTCTCGGAGTAATTTTGATTAGAGTGTTGTGATTGTCTGGCAGTACAGAATCCGGTCAATTATTCATAGATATATCTGTTCATCTTTGGATCCTGTTACCATGTATGTTATTACAGAGTGTGGAGTAGACCTCCCTTGGTATTTGGTAGGTGTTTGGTCATTATATACTTTATATGTCTTGGTGCCTATATAATTCATATAGTTTATATGTTTATAAAAATTTAACATATATTAGTATATGTATGTTAACATGCATTAGTATATGTATGTTAACATACATTAGTATATGTATGTTACCCCCATGATCCTAATTTATCGATCCTCCCACCTTTCATTTTGGTTCACCATTAGTTTGTTTATAAGTCTGTGAGTGTCTTTCTCTGGGGAAATATGTTCATTGGTAGCAATCTTAGGATAACATCTGTAAATGATATCATGGGATATCTGTCATTCCCTTTTGACTTACTTGACGTAATATGATTATTTTAGCCTCCTCTGTAGTCATGAAAATGGCAATGTTCTTTTGTTCCGGGGCTAAGATTCAATTCGGTACATATACCACTTCTTCTTTGCCCATTTGCCTGTTGATGGACATTGTGTTTGCTTGCATGTCTTGGCTATTGTAAATATTGCTGCAGTGCATGTTTGCCTGTCTGTGTCTTTCCGATTCTGGTCTTCTTAGGTGATAGGCCCATTAAGGGATCGGCTGCATCATATGGTAGCTCAATATTTTCCTTTTAAATGCAGCTCGATTTTGTTCTCATGATTAGCTGTTACCAGTTTACATCCAACCAACAGCATAGTGGGTATGCATTTCTCCACAGTCACGTGAGCATTCATAGTTTATAGACGTTTTTCTGATGGCATTTTGAATATTGGGTGGCGACATCTTTTTGTAGTTTGGATTTGCATCCAACCAATAATGCCTGATATTGAGCTTTTATCCATGTTCCTCCTTTTTTTTTTTTTAAATAAAAGAGTGAGTAAAACTTACCTCTTCAAATTGTTTTCTGGAAAAATTTTCCGTGTTGTGAACTTTTTGGCCATTACCTACCCAGGACATTTTCTGAGGACACGTGTCATTTACAGCTCTACAATTGCTGTGAATCTTAAGTGACCGTTAGCACTGAGTTTAAAGCTGCTGTTGTGGGAAACGGCCACCAGGCGGCAGCATTTCTTCATTCCCAAAACTGGTACTAGGGCAGCAGAGACTTCCTGAAAGTCGTGTTCCTAGGTTGTAAATTAGAATGGAGTGTGCCAGGGAAAACCCCAATAAGTTTATGTCTCATTAATTGTTGTTCATGGTTTTAATTTTTTAAATTAGGGTAATGATTAGAATATTGTTTGTTCTAGGTGTGCACAATCAGGTTCAGTTGAATATTATATATATGTATTCATGTGCAGATCCTCTTCCTCTGTAAATTACTATTATTTTTTTAAGTAGATTTATTTTATTTCATTATTTATTTTTGGCTGAGTTGGATCTTCGTTGCTGAATGTGGGCTTTCTCTACTTTCTGTGAGCGGGGCCTACTCTCCATTGTGGTGCACGGGATTCTCATTGCAGTGGCTTCTCTTGATGCAGAGCACGGTCTCTAGGTGTGCGGACTTCTAGTAGTTCTGGTGCGTGGTCTCCGTAGTTGTGGCTCGTGGGCTCTAGAGCCGAGGCTCAGTACTTGTGGTGCACGGGCTTAGTTGCTCTGCAGCATGTGGTATCTTCCCAGACCAGGGATCGAACCCGTGTGTTCTGCACTGGCAGGCGGATTCTTAACCCTGGCGCCACCAGGGAAGCCCCCGTGTAAATTATTACAGCGTGTCCTGTAGACCTCCCTTGGTATATGGTTGGTCTTTTTGATATACGTATTTAATATGTATTTGTATACGTATGGTAACCCTACTCTTCATTTATCCATTGCTCCCAGCTTTCCTTTTACATAACCATAGTTTGTTTTCCAAGTCTGTGAGTGTCTTTCTCTGTGGAAATATGTTCATTTGTGTCAGTTGTTAGGTAACGCCTAGAAGTGATATCACAGGATATTTGTCGTCTGCTTTCCGACTTACCTCCTGTTCTGTGATTATATCTAGGCTCACCTATGGTGCTGCAAAGAGCAGTGTTTCATTCTTTTCCATGCCGAATATTCCATTGTGTACATGGACCAGCTCTTCTTTGGGCATTCATCCGTAGATGGACATTTTGGTTTCTTCCAACTCTTGGCTATGCTAAATATTGATGCAGTGCAGGATTGCCAGCCTGTGTCTTTTGGATTCCGGTCTTCTCAGGGGATAGGCTCAGCAGTGGACCTACCAGATCATATGACAGTTCAATTTTTACCTTTAAACGCACCTCCATTCTGTTCTCACTACTGGCTGTTACCAGTTGACATCCCACCAGCAGCTAGAGGGTACACAGTTCTCGAAAACCCCATCAGCATTTATTGTTTGTAGACTTTCTACTTATGGCGTTTTGAGTGTTGGGAGGTGATACCTTTTTGTACTTTGGATTTGCATGCGTCTAATACTTCCCGGTATTAAGCTTTTAATCCACGTCCGTTTTCTTTCTTTTTTTTCTTTTTAAAGTAAAACAGAAAAACTTACCTCTTCAAATTGTTTCCTTGAATAATTGGCCGTGTTCTGAATTCCTGTGGCCATTACCTACACCAGAATATTTTCTGTGAGCAGGTGTCATTTACAACTCTGTAGTAATTGTGCATATTAAATTACCATTAACACTGGGTTTAAAGCTGCTGTTGCAGGAAACGGCCGCAAGGCGGCAGCGTGTCTATATTCCCAACTCTGCTTACTAGGGCAACAGAGCCTTCCTGGAAGTCCTGTTTGTAGGTTGTAAATTAGAGTGGAATGCGCCGGGACAAACTCCCCAAAACTTATATCTACTTATTTGTTGTTGGTATTCTTAGTTTAATTTTCATTTTTATCAGAGCAAATTTGATTGCAATGTTGTGTTTGTTCTAGGTGTACAGAATCTGTTTCATTTATACATATATCTTTTCATGTTTGGATCCTGTTCCATAAAGGCTTTACAGAATGTTGTGTAGACCTCTCTTGGTATTTGGTATGTGTTTGGTGATTCCTATATTTTATAAATATTAGCATATGTCTGTTAAAACCCATTATCCTGCGTTATACATTCGTCACACCTTTCCGCTTGGTTAAGCACAAGTTTGTGTTCTGAATACGTGACTGTCCTTCTCTGTGGAAATAAGTTCATTAATATCAATTTTCCGGAATCACCTATACGTGATATCATAGGATATGTGTCTCTTGCTTTCTGACTTATTTCAAGTTGTGTGATTATCTCTAGCCTCATCTGTGGTGCTGCAAATGGCATTGTTTGATTTGTTTTCATGGCTAATATTCCATTCCGTACATATGCCACTTGTTCTTTGTCCATTTATCTGTTCATGGACCTTTTTTTGCTTCCATGTCTTGGCTATTTAAATATTGCTGCAGTGCACATTTGCCTGCTTCTGTCTTTCCGATTCTGGTGGTCTTCAGTTATAGGCCCAGAAGGTGCCCTGCCGGATCATATGGTAACTCAATTTTTACCTTTTAAAGCACCTCCATTCTATTTTCATTAGTGCTGTTACCACTTTCCATCCCACCAGCAGCTAGAAGGTACACAGTTCTCTAAAACCCCTTCAGCATTTATAGTTTGTAGACTTTTTGCTGATGGTCATTTGACTGGTGTGCGGTGAAACCTTTTCGGAGGTTGATTTGCATGCATCTAATAATTCCTTATACTACACTTTAGGCATGTCATTTTCTTTCTTTTTTTCTTGGTTTTTAAAGAGTGAGTACAACTTCCCTCTTCATATTGACTTCTTGAAAAATTTGTCATGTGTTGTATTTTCTTGGCTATTCCCTACCCCAGGACATTTTTTGAGGGCAGGTGATATTTACAGCCCTGCAGTCCTTGTGAATATTAAGTGACATTTGGCGGTGTTGAAAACTGCTGTTGTGAGAAACAGCCACAAGGCGGCAGCATTATTACGTTCTCAACTCTTGTTACTAGGGCAACAGAGTCTTCCTGGACATCGTGCTCCTCAGTTGTAAATTAGAGTGGAATGTGCTCGGACAATCCCCCAGAAGTTTAGGTCTCCTTACTTATGTTTGTTTTTGAAATTGAATTTATATTTCTTCTCGGAGTAATTTTGATTAGAGTGTTGTGATTGTCTGGCAGTACAGAATCCGGTCAATTATTCATAGATATATCTGTTCATCTTTGGATCCTGTTACCATGTATGTTATTACAGAGTGTGGAGTAGACCTCCCTTGGTATTCGGTAGGTGTTTGGTCATTATATACTTTATATGTCTTGGTGCCTATATAATTCATATAGTTTATATGTTTATAAAAATTTAACATATATTAGTATATGTATGTTAACATGCATTAGTATATGTATGTTAACATACATTAGTATATGTATGTTACCCCCATGATCCTAATTTATCGATCCTCCCACCTTTCATTTTGGTTCACCATTAGTTTGTTTATAAGTCTGTGAGTGTCTTTCTCTGGGGAAATATGTTCATTGGTAGCAATCTTAGGATAACATCTGTAAATGATATCATGGGATATCTGTCATTCCCTTTTGACTTACTTGACGTAATATGATTATTTTAGCCTCCTCTGTAGTCATGAAAATGGCAATGTTCTTTTGTTCCGGGGCTAAGATTCACTTCGGTACATATACCACTTCTTCTTTGCCCATTTGCCTGTTGATGGACATTGTGTTTGCTTGCATGTCTTGGCTATTGTAAATATTGCTGCAGTGCATGTTTGCCTGTCTGTGTCTTTCCGATTCTGGTCTTCTTAGGTGATAGGCCCAATAGGGGATCAGCTGCATCATATGGTAGCTCAATATTTACCTTTTAAATGCAGCTCGATTTTGTTCTCATGATTAGCTGTAACCAGTTTACATCCAACCAACAGCATAGTGGGTATGCATTTCTCCACAGACATGTGAGCATTCATAGTTTATAGACGTTTTACTGATGGCATTTTGAATATTGGGTGGCGACATCTTTTTGTAGTTTGGATTTGCATCTAACCAATAAGGCCTGATATTGAGCTTTTATCCATGTTCCTCCTTTTTTTTTTAAATAAAAGAGTGAGTAAAACTTACCTCTTCAAATTGTTTTCTGGAAAAATTTTCCGTGTTGTGAACTTTTTGGCCATTACCTACCCAGGATATTTTCTGAGGACACGTGTCATTTACAGCTCTACAATTGCTGTGAATCTTAAGTGACCGTTAGCGCTGAGTTTAAAGCTGCTGTTGTGGGAAACGGCCACCAGGCGGCAGCATTTCTTCATTCCCAAAACTGGTACTAGGGCAGCAGAGACTTCCTGAAAGTCGTGTTCCTAGGTTGTAAATTAGAATGGAGTGTGCCAGGGAAAACCCCAATAAGTTTATGTCTCATTAATTGTTGTTCATGGTTTTAATTTTTTAAATTAGGGTAATGATTAGAATAGTGTTTGTTCTAGGTGTGCACAATCAGGTTCAATTGAATATTATATATATGTATTCATGTGCAGATCCTCTTCCTATGTAAATTACTATTATTTTTTTTAATAGATTTATTTGATTTCATTATTTATTTTTGGCTGAGTTGGATCTTCGTTGCTGCATGTGGGCTTTCTCTACTTTCTGTGAGCGGGGGCTACTCTCCATTGTGGTGCACGGGATTCTCATTGCAGTGGCTTCTCTTGTTGCAGAGCACGGTCTCTAGGTGTGCGGACTTCTAGTAGTTCTGGTGCGTGGGCTCAGTAGTTGTGGCTCGTGGGGTCTAGAGCCGAGGCTCAGTACTTGTGGTGCACGGGCTTAGTTGCTCTGCAGCATGTGGTATCTTCCCAGACCAGGGATCGAACCCGTGTGTTCTGCACTGGCAGGCGGATTCTTAACCCTGGCGCCACCAGGGAAGCCCCCGTGTAAATTATTACAGCGTGTCCTGTAGACCTCCCTTGGTATATGGTTGGTCTTTTTGATATACGTATTTAATATGTATTTGTATACGTATGGTAACCCTACTCTTCATTTATCCATTGCTCCCAGCTTTCCTTTTACATAACCATAGTTTGTTTTCCAAGTCTGTGAGTGTCTTTCTCTGTGGAAATATGTTCATTTGTGTCAGTTGTTAGGTAACGCCTAGAAGTGATATCACAGGATATTTGTCGTCTGCTTTCCGACTTACCTCCTGTTCTGTGATTATATCTAGGCTCACCTATGGTGCTGCAAAGAGCAGTGTTTCATTCTTTTCCATGCCGAATATTCCATTGTGTACATGGACCAGCTCTTCTTTGGGCATTCATCCGTAGATGGACATTTTGGTTTCTTCCAACTCTTGGCTATGCTAAATATTGATGCAGTGCAGGATTGCCAGCCTGTGTCTTTTGGATTCCGGTCTTCTCAGGGGATAGGCTCAGCAGTGGACCTACCAGATCATATGACAGTTCAATTTTTACCTTTAAACGCACCTCCATTCTATTCTCACTACTGGCTGTTACCAGTTGACATCCCACCAGCAGCTAGAGGGTACACAGTTCTCGAAAACCCCATCAGCATTTATTGTTTGTAGACTTTCTACTGATGGCGTTTTGAGTGTTGGGAGGTGATACCTTTTTGTACTTTGGATTTGCATGCGTCTAATACTTCCCGGTATTAAGCTTTTAATCCACGTCCGTTTTCTTTCTTTCTTTTTTTTTTAAAGTAAAACAGAAAAACTTACCTCTTCAAATTGTTTCCTTGAATAATTGGCCGTGTTCTGAATTCCTGTGGCCATTACCTACACCAGAATATTTTCTGTGAGCAGGTGTCATTTACAACTCTGTAGTAATTGTGCATATTAAGTTACCATTAACACTGGGTTTAAAGCTGCTGTTGCAGGAAACGGCCGCAAGGCGGCAGCGTGTCTATATTCCCAACTCTGCTTACTAGGGCAACAGAGCCTTCCTGGAAGTCCTGTTTGTAGGTTGTAAATTAGAGTGGAATGCGCCAGGACAAACTCCCCAAAACTTATATCTACTTATTTGTTGTTGGTATTCTTAGTTTAATTTTCATTTTTATCAGAGCAAATTTGATTGCAATGTTGTGTTTGTTCTAGGTGTACAGAATCTGTTTCATTTATACATATATCTTTTCATGTTTGGATCCTGTTCCATAAAGGCTTTACAGAATGTTGTGTAGACCTCTCTTGGTATTTGGTATGTGTTTGGTGATTCCTATATTTTATAAATATTAGCATATGTCTGTTAAAACCCATTATCCTGCGTTATACATTCGTCACACCTTTCCGCTTGGTTAAGCACAAGTTTGTGTTCTGAATACGTGACTGTCCTTCTCTGTGGAAATAAGTTCATTAATATCAATTTTCCGGAATCACCTATACGTGATATCATAGGATATGTGTCTCTTGCTTTCTGACTTATTTCAAGTTGTGTGATTATCTCTAGCCTCATCTGTGGTGCTGCAAATGGCATTGTTTGATTTGTTTTCATGGCTAATATTCCATTCCGTACATATGCCACTTGTTCTTTGTCCATTTATCTGTTCATGGACCTTTTTTTGCTTCCATGTCTTGGCTATTTAAATATTGCTGCAGTGCACATTTGCCTGCTTCTGTCTTTCCGATTCTGGTGGTCTTCAGTTATAGGCCCAGAAGGTGCCCTGCCGGATCATATGGTAACTCAATTTTTACCTTTTAAAGCACCTCCATTGTATTTTCATTAGTGCTGTTACCACTTTCCATCCCACCAGCAGCTAGAAGGTACACAGTTCTCTAAAACCCCTTCAGCATTTATAGTTTGTAGACTTTTTGCTGATGGTCATTTGACTGGTGTGCGGTGAAACCTTTTCGGAGGTTGATTTGCATGCGTCTAATAATTCCTTATACTACACTTTAGGCATGTCATTTTCTTTCTTTTTTTCTTGGTTTTTAAAGAGTGAGTACAACTTCCCTCTTCATATTGACTTCTTGAAAAATTTGTCATGTGTTGTATTTTCTTGGCTATTCCCTACCCCAGGACATTTTTTGAGGGCAGGTGATATTTACAGCCCTGCAGTCCTTGTGAATATTAAGTGACATTTGGCGGTGTTGAAAGCTGCTGTTGTGAGAAACAGCCACAAGGCGGCAGCATTATTACGTTCTCAACTCTTGTTACTAGGGCAACAGAGTCTTCCTGGACATCGTGCTCCTCAGTTGTAAATTAGAGTGGAATGTGCTCGGACAATCCCCCAGAAGTTTAGGTCTCCTTACTTATGTTTGTTTTTGAAATTGAATTTATATTTCTTCTCGGAGTAATTTTGATTAGAGTGTTGTGATTGTCTGGCAGTACAGAATCCGGTCAATTATTCATAGATATATCTGTTCATCTTTGGATCCTGTTACCATGTATGTTATTACAGAGTGTGGAGTAGACCACCCTTGGTATTTGGTAGGTGTTTGGTCATTATATACTTTATATGTCTTGGTGCCTATATAATTCATATAGTTTATATGTTTATAAAAATTTAACATATATTAGTATATGTATGTTAACATGCATTAGTATATGTATGTTAACATACATTAGTATATGTATGTTACCCCCATGATCCTAATTTATCGATCCTCCCACCTTTCATTTTGGTTCACCATTAGTTTGTTTATAAGTCTGTGAGTGTCTTTCTCTGGGGAAATATGTTCATTGGTAGCAATCTTAGGATAACATCTGTAAATGATATCATGGGATATCTGTCATTCCCTTTTGACTTACTTGACGTAATATGATTATTTTAGCCTCCTCTGTAGTCATGAAAATGGCAATGTTCTTTTGTTCCGGGGCTAAGATTCAATTCGGTACATATACCACTTCTTCTTTGCCCATTTGCCTGTTGATGGACATTGTGTTTGCTTGCATGTCTTGGCTATTGTAAATATTGCTGCAGTGCATGTTTGCCTGTCTGTGTCTTTCCGATTCTGGTCTTCTTAGGTGATAGGCCCATTAAGGGATCGGCTGCATCATATGGTAGCTCAATATTTTCCTTTTAAATGCAGCTCGATTTTGTTCTCATGATTAGCTGTTACCAGTTTACATCCAACCAACAGCATAGTGGGTATGCATTTCTCCACAGTCACGTGAGCATTCATAGTTTATAGACGTTTTTCTGATGGCATTTTGAATATTGGGTGGCGACATCTTTTTGTAGTTTGGATTTGCATCCAACCAATAATGCCTGATATTGAGCTTTTATCCATGTTCCTCCTTTTTTTTTTTTAAATAAAAGAGTGAGTAAAACTTACCTCTTCAAATTGTTTTCTGGAAAAATTTTCCGTGTTGTGAACTTTTTGGCCATTACCTACCCAGGACATTTTCTGAGGACACGTGTCATTTACAGCTCTACAATTGCTGTGAATCTTAAGTGACCGTTAGCACTGAGTTTAAAGCTGCTGTTGTGGGAAACGGCCACCAGGCGGCAGCATTTCTTCATTCCCAAAACTGGTACTAGGGCAGCAGAGACTTCCTGAAAGTCGTGTTCCTAGGTTGTAAATTAGAATGGAGTGTGCCAGGGAAAACCCCAATAAGTTTATGTCTCATTAATTGTTGTTCATGGTTTTAATTTTTTAAATTAGGGTAATGATTAGAATAGTGTTTGTTCTAGGTGTGCACAATCAGGTTCAGTTGAATATTATATATATGTATTCATGTGCAGATCCTCTTCCTCTGTAAATTACTATTATTTTTTTAAGTAGATTTATTTTATTTCATTATTTATTTTTGGCTGAGTTGGATCTTCGTTGCTGAATGTGGGCTTTCTCTACTTTCTGTGAGCGGGGCCTACTCTCCATTGTGGTGCACGGGATTCTCATTGCAGTGGCTTCTCTTGATGCAGAGCACGGTCTCTAGGTGTGCGGACTTCTAGTAGTTCTGGTGCGTGGTCTCCGTAGTTGTGGCTCGTGGGCTCTAGAGCCGAGGCTCAGTACTTGTGGTGCACGGGCTTAGTTGCTCTGCAGCATGTGGTATCTTCCCAGACCAGGGATCGAACCCGTGTGTTCTGCACTGGCAGGCGGATTCTTAACCCTGGCGCCACCAGGGAAGCCCCCGTGTAAATTATTACAGCGTGTCCTGTAGACCTCCCTTGGTATATGGTTGGTCTTTTTGATATACGTATTTAATATGTATTTGTATACGTATGGTAACCCTACTCTTCATTTATCCATTGCTCCCAGCTTTCCTTTTACATAACCATAGTTTGTTTTCCAAGTCTGTGAGTGTCTTTCTCTGTGGAAATATGTTCATTTGTGTCAGTTGTTAGGTAACGCCTAGAAGTGATATCACAGGATATTTGTCGTCTGCTTTCCGACTTACCTCCTGTTCTGTGATTATATCTAGGCTCACCTATGGTGCTGCAAAGAGCAGTGTTTCATTCTTTTCCATGCCGAATATTCCATTGTGTACATGGACCAGCTCTTCTTTGGGCATTCATCCGTAGATGGACATTTTGGTTTCTTCCAACTCTTGGCTATGCTAAATATTGATGCAGTGCAGGATTGCCAGCCTGTGTCTTTTGGATTCCGGTCTTCTCAGGGGATAGGCTCAGCAGTGGACCTACCAGATCATATGACAGTTCAATTTTTACCTTTAAACGCACCTCCATTCTGTTCTCACTACTGGCTGTTACCAGTTGACATCCCACCAGCAGCTAGAGGGTACACAGTTCTCGAAAACCCCATCAGCATTTATTGTTTGTAGACTTTCTACTGATGGCGTTTTGAGTGTTGGGAGGTGATACCTTTTTGTACTTTGGATTTGCATGCGTCTAATACTTCCCGGTATTAAGCTTTTAATCCACGTCCGTTTTCTTTCTTTTTTTTCTTTTTAAAGTAAAACAGAAAAACTTACCTCTTCAAATTGTTTCCTTGAATAATTGGCCGTGTTCTGAATTCCTGTGGCCATTACCTACACCAGAATATTTTCTGTGAGCAGGTGTCATTTACAACTCTGTAGTAATTGTGCATATTAAGTTACCATTAACACTGGGTTTAAAGCTGCTGTTGCAGGAAACGGCCGCAAGGCGGCAGCGTGTCTATATTCCCAACTCTGCTTACTAGGGCAACAGAGCCTTCCTGGAAGTCCTGTTTGTAGGTTGTAAATTAGAGTGGAATGCGCCGGGACAAACTCCCCAAAACTTATATCTACTTATTTGTTGTTGGTATTCTTAGTTTAATTTTCATTTTTATCAGAGCAAATTTGATTGCAATGTTGTGTTTGTTCTAGGTGTACAGAATCTGTTTCATTTATACATATATCTTTTCATGTTTGGATCCTGTTCCATAAAGGCTTTACAGAATGTTGTGTAGACCTCTCTTGGTATTTGGTATGTGTTTGGTGATTCCTATATTTTATAAATATTAGCATATGTCTGTTAAAACCCATTATCCTGCGTTATACATTCGTCACACCTTTCCGCTTGGTTAAGCACAAGTTTGTGTTCTGAATACGTGACTGTCCTTCTCTGTGGAAATAAGTTCATTAATATCAATTTTCCGGAATCACCTATACGTGATATCATAGGATATGTGTCTCTTGCTTTCTGACTTATTTCAAGTTGTGTGATTATCTCTAGCCTCATCTGTGGTGCTGCAAATGGCATTGTTTGATTTGTTTTCATGGCTAATATTCCATTCCATACATATGCCACTTGTTCTTTGTCCATTTATCTGTTCATGGACCTTTTTTTGCTTCCATGTCTTGGCTATTTAAATATTGCTGCAGTGCACATTTGCCTGCTTCTGTCTTTCCGATTCTGGTGGTCTTCAGTTATAGGCCCAGAAGGTGCCCTGCCGGATCATATGGTAACTCAATTTTTACCTTTTAAAGCACCTCCATTGTATTTTCATTAGTGCTGTTACCACTTTCCATCCCACCAGCAGCTAGAAGGTACACAGTTCTCTAAAACCCCTTCAGCATTTATAGTTTGTAGACTTTTTGCTGATGGTCATTTGACTGGTGTGCGGTGAAACCTTTTCGGAGGTTGATTTGCATGCGTCTAATAATTCCTTATACTACACTTTAGGCATGTCATTTTCTTTCTTTTTTTCTTGGTTTTTAAAGAGTGAGTACAACTTCCCTCTTCATATTGACTTCTTGAAAAATTTGTCATGTGTTGTATTTTCTTGGCTATTCCCTACCCCAGGACATTTTTTGAGGGCAGGTGATATTTACAGCCCTGCAGTCCTTGTGAATATTAAGTGACATTTGGCGGTGTTGAAAGCTGCTGTTGTGAGAAACAGCCACAAGGCGGCAGCATTATTACGTTCTCAACTCTTGTTACTAGGGCAACAGAGTCTTCCTGGACATCGTGCTCCTCAGTTGTAAATTAGAGTGGAATGTGCTCGGACAATCCCCCAGAAGTTTAGGTCTCCTTACTTATGTTTGTTTTTGAAATTGAATTTATATTTCTTCTCGGAGTAATTTTGATTAGAGTGTTGTGATTGTCTGGCAGTACAGAATCCGGTCAATTATTCATAGATATATCTGTTCATCTTTGGATCCTGTTACCATGTATGTTATTACGGAGTGTGGAGTAGACCACCCTTGGTATTTGGTAGGTGTTTGGTCATTATATACTTTATATGTCTTGGTGCCTATATAATTCATATAGTTTATATGTTTATAAAAATTTAACATATATTAGTATATGTATGTTAACATGCATTAGTATATGTATGTTAACATACATTAGTATATGTATGTTACCCCCATGATCCTAATTTATCGATCCTCCCACCTTTCATTTTGGTTCACCATTAGTTTGTTTATAAGTCTGTGAGTGTCTTTCTCTGGGGAAATATGTTCATTGGTAGCAATCTTAGGATAACATCTGTAAATGATATCATGGGATATCTGTCATTCCCTTTTGACTTACTTGACGTAATATGATTATTTTAGCCTCCTCTGTAGTCATGAAAATGGCAATGTTCTTTTGTTCCGGGGCTAAGATTCACTTCGGTACATATACCACTTCTTCTTTGCCCATTTGCCTGTTGATGGACATTGTGTTTGCTTGCATGTCTTGGCTATTGTAAATATTGCTGCAGTGCATGTTTGCCTGTCTGTGTCTTTCCGATTCTGGTCTTCTTAGGTGATAGGCCCATTAGGGGATCGGCTGCATCATATGGTAGCTCAATATTTTCCTTTTAAATGCAGCTCGATTTTGTTCTCATGATTAGCTGTTACCAGTTTACATCCAACCAACAGCATAGTGGGTATGCATTTCTCCACAGTCACGTGAGCATTCATAGTTTATAGACGTTTTTCTGATGGCATTTTGAATATTGGGTGGCGACATCTTTTTGTAGTTTGGATTTGCATCCAACCAATAATGCCTGATATTGAGCTTTTATCCATGTTCCTCCTTTTTTTTTTTTTAAATAAAAGAGTGAGTAAAACTTACCTCTTCAAATTGTTTTCTGGAAAAATTTTCCGTGTTGTGAACTTTTTGGCCATTACCTACCCAGGACATTTTCTGAGGACACGTGTCATTTACAGCTCTACAATTGCTGTGAATCTTAAGTGACCGTTAGCACTGAGTTTAAAGCTGCTGTTGTGGGAAACGGCCACCAGGCGGCAGCATTTCTTCATTCCCAAAACTGGTACTAGGGCAGCAGAGACTTCCTGAAAGTCGTGTTCCTAGGTTGTAAATTAGAATGGAGTGTGCCAGGGAAAACCCCAATAAGTTTATGTCTCATTAATTGTTGTTCATGGTTTTAATTTTTTAAATTAGGGTAATGATTAGAATAGTGTTTGTTCTAGGTGTGCACAATCAGGTTCAGTTGAATATTATATATATGTATTCATGTGCAGATCCTCTTCCTCTGTAAATTACTATTATTTTTTTAAGTAGATTTATTTTATTTCATTATTTATTTTTGGCTGAGTTGGATCTTCGTTGCTGAATGTGGGCTTTCTCTACTTTCTGTGAGCGGGGCCTACTCTCCATTGTGGTGCACGGGATTCTCATTGCAGTGGCTTCTCTTGATGCAGAGCACGGTCTCTAGGTGTGCGGACTTCTAGTAGTTCTGGTGCATGGGCTCAGTAGTTGTGGCTCGTGGGCTGTAGAGCCGAGGCTCAGTACTTGTGGTGCACGGGCTTAGTTGCTCTGCAGCATGTGGTATCTTCCCAGACCAGGGATCGAACCCGTGTGTTCTGCACTGGCAGGCGGATTCTTAACCCTGGCGCCACCAGGGAAGCCCCCGTGTAAATTATTACAGCGTGTCCTGTAGACCTCCCTTGGTATATGGTTGGTCTTTTTGATATACGTATTTAATATGTATTTGTATACGTATGGTAACCCTACTCTTCATTTATCCATTGCTCCCAGCTTTCCTTTTACATAACCATAGTTTGTTTTCCCAGTCTGTGAGTGTCTTTCTCTGTGGAAATATGTTCATTTGTGTCAGTTGTTAGGTAACGCCTAGAAGTGATATCACAGGATATTTGTCGTCTGCTTTCCGACTTACCTCCTGTTCTGTGATTATATCTAGGCTCACCTATGGTGCTGCAAAGAGCAGTGTTTCATTCTTTTCCATGCCGAATATTCCATTGTGTACATGGACCAGCTCTTCTTTGGGCATTCATCCGTAGATGGACATTTTGGTTTCTTCCAACTCTTGGCTATGCTAAATATTGATGCAGTGCAGGATTGCCAGCCTGTGTCTTTTGGATTCCGGTCTTCTCAGGGGATAGGCTCAGCAGTGGACCTACCAGATCATATGACAGTTCAATTTTTACCTTTAAACGCACCTCCATTCTGTTCTCACTACTGGCTGTTACCAGTTGACATCCCACCAGCAGCTAGAGGGTACACAGTTCTCGAAAACCCCATCAGCATTTATTGTTTGTAGACTTTCTACTGATGGCGTTTTGAGTGTTGGGAGGTGATACCTTTTTGTACTTTGGATTTGCATGCGTCTAATACTTCCCGGTATTAAGCTTTTAATCCACGTCCGTTTTCTTTCTTTTT
The DNA here is from genome assembly GCF_028021215.1 of Eschrichtius robustus. Classification (NCBI taxonomy): domain Eukaryota; kingdom Metazoa; phylum Chordata; class Mammalia; order Artiodactyla; family Eschrichtiidae; genus Eschrichtius; species Eschrichtius robustus. The sequence goes on along the minus strand of NC_090831.1, from coordinate 48,494,544 downwards.
TTTCTTTTTAAAGTAAAACAGAAAAACTTACCTCTTCAAATTGTTTCCTTGAATAATTGGCCGTGTTCTGAATTCCTGTGGCCATTACCTACACCAGAATATTTTCTGTGAGCAGGTGTCATTTACAACTCTGTAGTAATTGTGCATATTAAGTTACCATTAACACTGGGTTTAAAGCTGCTGTTGCAGGAAACGGCCGCAAGGCGGCAGCGTGTCTATATTCCCAACTCTGCTTACTAGGGCAACAGAGCCTTCCTGGAAGTCCTGTTTGTAGGTTGTAAATTAGAGTGGAATGCGCCGGGACAAACTCCCCAAAACTTATATCTACTTATTTGTTGTTGGTATTCTTAGTTTAATTTTCATTTTTATCAGAGCAAATTTGATTGCAATGTTGTGTTTGTTCTAGGTGTACAGAATCTGTTTCATTTATACATATATCTTTTCATGTTTGGATCCTGTTCCATAAAGGCTTTACAGAATGTTGTGTAGACCTCTCTTGGTATTTGGTATGTGTTTGGTGATTCCTATATTTTATAAATATTAGCATATGTCTGTTAAAACCCATTATCCTGCGTTATACATTCGTCACACCTTTCCGCTTGGTTAAGCACAAGTTTGTGTTCTGAATACGTGACTGTCCTTCTCTGTGGAAATAAGTTCATTAATATCAATTTTCCGGAATCACCTATACGTGATATCATAGGATATGTGTCTCTTGCTTTCTGACTTATTTCAAGTTGTGTGATTATCTCTAGCCTCATCTGTGGTGCTGCAAATGGCATTGTTTGATTTGTTTTCATGGCTAATATTCCATTCCATACATATGCCACTTGTTCTTTGTCCATTTATCTGTTCATGGACCTTTTTTTGCTTCCATGTCTTGGCTATTTAAATATTGCTGCAGTGCACATTTGCCTGCTTCTGTCTTTCCGATTCTGGTGGTCTTCAGTTATAGGCCCAGAAGGTGCCCTGCCGGATCATATGGTAACTCAATTTTTACCTTTTAAAGCACCTCCATTGTATTTTCATTAGTGCTGTTACCACTTTCCATCCCACCAGCAGCTAGAAGGTACACAGTTCTCTAAAACCCCTTCAGCATTTATAGTTTGTAGACTTTTTGCTGATGGTCATTTGACTGGTGTGCGGTGAAACCTTTTCGGAGGTTGATTTGCATGCGTCTAATAATTCCTTATACTACACTTTAGGCATGTCATTTTCTTTCTTTTTTTCTTGGTTTTTAAAGAGTGAGTACAACTTCCCTCTTCATATTGACTTCTTGAAAAATTTGTCATGTGTTGTATTTTCTTGGCTATTCCCTACCCCAGGACATTTTTTGAGGGCAGGTGATATTTACAGCCCTGCAGTCCTTGTGAATATTAAGTGACATTTGGCGGTGTTGAAAGCTGCTGTTGTGAGAAACAGCCACAAGGCGGCAGCATTATTACGTTCTCAACTCTTGTTACTAGGGCAACAGAGTCTTCCTGGACATCGTGCTCCTCAGTTGTAAATTAGAGTGGAATGTGCTCGGACAATCCCCCAGAAGTTTAGGTCTCCTTACTTATGTTTGTTTTTGAAATTGAATTTATATTTCTTCTCGGAGTAATTTTGATTAGAGTGTTGTGATTGTCTGGCAGTACAGAATCCGGTCAATTATTCATAGATATATCTGTTCATCTTTGGATCCTGTTACCATGTATGTTATTACGGAGTGTGGAGTAGACCACCCTTGGTATTTGGTAGGTGTTTGGTCATTATATACTTTATATGTCTTGGTGCCTATATAATTCATATAGTTTATATGTTTATAAAAATTTAACATATATTAGTATATGTATGTTAACATGCATTAGTATATGTATGTTAACATACATTAGTATATGTATGTTACCCCCATGATCCTAATTTATCGATCCTCCCACCTTTCATTTTGGTTCACCATTAGTTTGTTTATAAGTCTGTGAGTGTCTTTCTCTGGGGAAATATGTTCATTGGTAGCAATCTTAGGATAACATCTGTAAATGATATCATGGGATATCTGTCATTCCCTTTTGACTTACTTGACGTAATATGATTATTTTAGCCTCCTCTGTAGTCATGAAAATGGCAATGTTCTTTTGTTCCGGGGCTAAGATTCACTTCGGTACATATACCACTTCTTCTTTGCCCATTTGCCTGTTGATGGACATTGTGTTTGCTTGCATGTCTTGGCTATTGTAAATATTGCTGCAGTGCATGTTTGCCTGTCTGTGTCTTTCCGATTCTGGTCTTCTTAGGTGATAGGCCCATTAGGGGATCGGCTGCATCATATGGTAGCTCAATATTTTCCTTTTAAATGCAGCTCGATTTTGTTCTCATGATTAGCTGTTACCAGTTTACATCCAACCAACAGCATAGTGGGTATGCATTTCTCCACAGTCACGTGAGCATTCATAGTTTATAGACGTTTTTCTGATGGCATTTTGAATATTGGGTGGCGACATCTTTTTGTAGTTTGGATTTGCATCCAACCAATAATGCCTGATATTGAGCTTTTATCCATGTTCCTCCTTTTTTTTTTTTTAAATAAAAGAGTGAGTAAAACTTACCTCTTCAAATTGTTTTCTGGAAAAATTTTCCGTGTTGTGAACTTTTTGGCCATTACCTACCCAGGACATTTTCTGAGGACACGTGTCATTTACAGCTCTACAATTGCTGTGAATCTTAAGTGACCGTTAGCACTGAGTTTAAAGCTGCTGTTGTGGGAAACGGCCACCAGGCGGCAGCATTTCTTCATTCCCAAAACTGGTACTAGGGCAGCAGAGACTTCCTGAAAGTCGTGTTCCTAGGTTGTAAATTAGAATGGAGTGTGCCAGGGAAAACCCCAATAAGTTTATGTCTCATTAATTGTTGTTCATGGTTTTAATTTTTTAAATTAGGGTAATGATTAGAATAGTGTTTGTTCTAGGTGTGCACAATCAGGTTCAGTTGAATATTATATATATGTATTCATGTGCAGATCCTCTTCCTCTGTAAATTACTATTATTTTTTTAAGTAGATTTATTTTATTTCATTATTTATTTTTGGCTGAGTTGGATCTTCGTTGCTGAATGTGGGCTTTCTCTACTTTCTGTGAGCGGGGCCTACTCTCCATTGTGGTGCACGGGATTCTCATTGCAGTGGCTTCTCTTGATGCAGAGCACGGTCTCTAGGTGTGCGGACTTCTAGTAGTTCTGGTGCATGGGCTCAGTAGTTGTGGCTCGTGGGCTGTAGAGCCGAGGCTCAGTACTTGTGGTGCACGGGCTTAGTTGCTCTGCAGCATGTGGTATCTTCCCAGACCAGGGATCGAACCCGTGTGTTCTGCACTGGCAGGCGGATTCTTAACCCTGGCGCCACCAGGGAAGCCCCCGTGTAAATTATTACAGCGTGTCCTGTAGACCTCCCTTGGTATATGGTTGGTCTTTTTGATATACGTATTTAATATGTATTTGTATACGTATGGTAACCCTACTCTTCATTTATCCATTGCTCCCAGCTTTCCTTTTACATAACCATAGTTTATTTTCCCAGTCTGTGAGTGTCTTTCTCTGTGGAAATATGTTCATTTGTGTCAGTTGTTAGGTAACGCCTAGAAGTGATATCACAGGATATTTGTCGTCTGCTTTCCGACTTACCTCCTGTTCTGTGATTATATCTAGGCTCACCTATGGTGCTGTAAAGAGCAGTGTTTCATTCTTTTCCATGCCGAATATTCCATTGTGTACATGGACCAGCTCTTCTTTGGGCATTCATCTGTAGATGGACATTTTGGTTTCTTCCAACTCTTGGCTATGCTAAATATTGATGCAGTGCAGGATTGCCAGCCTGTGTCTTTTGGATTCTGGTCTTCTCAGGGGATAGGCTCAGCAGTGGACCTACCAGATCATATGACAGTTCAATTTTTACCTTTAAACGCACCTCCATTCTGTTCTCACTACTGGCTCTTACCAGTTGACATCCCACCAGCAGCTAGAGGGTACACAGTTCTCGAAAACCCCATCAGCATTTATTGTTTGTAGACTTTCTACTGATGGCGTTTTGAGTGTTGGGAGGTGACACCTTTTTGTACTTTGGATTTGCATGCGTCTAATACTTCCCGTTATTAAGCTTTTAATCCACGTCCGTTTTCTTTCTTTTTTTTTTTTTAAAGTAAAACAGAAAAACTTACCTCTTCAAATTGTTTCCTTGAATAATTGGCCGTGTTCTGAATTCCTGTGGCCATTACCTACACCAGAATATTTTCTGTGAGCAGGTGTCATTTACAACTCTGTAGTAATTGTGCATATTAAGTTACCATTAACACTGTGTTTAAAGCTGCTGTTGCAGGAAACGACCGCAAGGCGGCAGCATGTCTATATTCCCAACTCTGCTTACTAGGGCAACAGAGCCTTCCTGGAAGTCCTGTTTGTAGGTTGTAAATTAGAGTGGAATGCGCCGGGACAAACTCCCCAAAACTTATATCTACTTATTTGTTGTTGGTATTCTTAGTTTAATTTTCATTTTTATCAGAGCAAATTTGATTGCAATGTTGTGTTTGTTCTAGGTGTACAGAATCTGTTTCATTTATACATATATATTTTCATGTTTGGATCCTGTTCCATAAAGGCTTTACAGAATGTTGTGTAGACCTCTCTTGGTATTTGGTATGTGTTTGGTGATTCCTATATTTTATAAATATTAGCATATGTCTGTTAAAACCCATTATCCTGCGTTATACATTCGTCACACCTTTCTGCTTGGTTAAGCACAAGTTTGTGTTCTGAATACGTGACTGTCCTTCTCTGTGGAAATAAGTTCATTAATATCAATTTTCCGGAATCACCTATACGTGATATCATAGGATATGTGTCTCTTGCTTTCTGACTTATTTCAAGTTGTGTGATTATCTCTAGCCTCATCTGTGGTGCTGCAAATGGCATTGTTTGATTTGTTTTCATGGCTAATATTCCATTCCGTACATATGCCACTTGTTCTTTGTCCATTTATCTGTTCATGGACCTTTGTTTGCTTCCATGTCTTGGCTATTTAAATATTGCTGCAGTGCACATTTGCCTGCTTCTGTCTTTCCGATTCTGGTGGTCTTCAGTTATAGGCCCAGAAGGTGCCCTGCCGGATCATATGGTAACTCAATTTTTACCTTTTAAAGCACCTCCATTCTATTTTCATTAGTGCTGTTACCACTTTCCATCCCACCAGCAGCTAGAAGGTACACAGTTCTCTAAAACCCCTTCAGCATTTATAGTTTGTAGACTTTTTGCTGATGGTCATTTGACTGGTGTGCGGTGAAACCTTTTCGGAGGTTGATTTGCATGCGTCTAATAATTCCTTATACTACACTTTAGGCATGTCATTTTCTTTCTTTTTTTCTTGGTTTTTAAAGAGTGAGTACAACTTCCCTCTTCATATTGACTTCCTGAAAAATTTGTCATGTGTTGTATTTTCTTGGCTATTCCCTACCCCAGGACATTTTTTGAGGGCAGGTGATATTTACAGCCCTGCAGTCCTTGTGAATATTAAGTGACATTTGGCGGTGTTGAAAGCTGCTGTTGTGAGAAACAGCCACAAGGCGGCAGCATTATTACGTTCTCAACTCTTGTTACTAGGGCAACAGAGTCTTCCTGGACATCGTGCTCCTCAGTTGTAAATTAGAGTGGAATGTGCTCGGACAATCCCCCAGAAGTTTAGGTCTCCTTACTTATGTTTGTTTTTTAAATTGAATTTATATTTCTTCTCGGAGTAATTTTGATTAGAGTGTTGTGATTGTCTGGCAGTACAGAATCCGGTCAATTATTCATAGATATATCTGTTCATCTTTGGATCCTGTTACCATGTATGTTATTACAGAGTGTGGAGTAGACCTCCCTTGGTATTCGGTAGGTGTTTGGTCATTATATACTTTATATGTCTTGGTGCCTATATAATTCATATAGTTTATATGTTTATAAAAATTTAACATATATTAGTATATGTATGTTAACATGCATTAGTATATGTATGTTAACATACATTAGTATATGTATGTTACCCCCATGATCCTAATTTATCGATCCTCCCACCTTTCATTTTGGTTCACCATTAGTTTGTTTATAAGTCTGTGAGTGTCTTTCTCTGGGGAAATATGTTCATTGGTAGCAATCTTAGGATAACATCTGTAAATGATATCATGGGATATCTGTCATTCCCTTTTGACTTACTTGACGTAATATGATTATTTTAGCCTCCTCTGTAGTCATGAAAATGGCAATGTTCTTTTGTTCCGGGGCTAAGATTCACTTCGGTACATATACCACTTCTTCTTTGCCCATTTGCCTGTTGATGGACATTGTGTTTGCTTGCATGTCTTGGCTATTGTAAATATTGCTGCAGTGCATGTTTGCCTGTCTGTGTCTTTCCGATTCTGGTCTTCTTAGGTGATAGGCCCAATAGGGGATCGGCTGCATCATATGGTAGCTCAATATTTACCTTTTAAATGCAGCTCGATTTTGTTCTCATGATTAGCTGTAACCAGTTTACATCCAACCAACAGCATAGTGGGTATGCATTTCTCCACAGACATGTGAGCATTCATAGTTTATAGACGTTTTACTGATGGCATTTTGAATATTGGGTGGCGACATCTTTTTGTAGTTTGGATTTGCATCTAACCAATAAGGCCTGATATTGAGCTTTTATCCATGTTCCTCCTTTTTTTTTTAAATAAAAGAGTGAGTAAAACTTACCTCTTCAAATTGTTTTCTGGAAAAATTTTCCGTGTTGTGAACATTTTGGCCATTACCTACTCAGGACATTTTCTGTGGACACGTGTCATTTACAGCTCTACAATTGCTGTGAATCTTAAGTGACCGTTAGTGCTGAGTTTAAAGCTGCTGTTGTGGGAAACGGCCACCAGGCGGCAGCATTTCTTCATTCCCAAAACTGGTACTAGGGCAGCAGAGACTTCCTGAAAGTCGTGTTCCTAGGTTGTAAATTAGAATGGAGTGTGCCAGGGAAAACCCCAATAAGTTTATGTCTCATTAATTGTTGTTCATGGTTTTAATTTTTTAAATTAGGGTAATGATTAGAATAGTGTTTGTTCTAGGTGTGCACAATCAGGTTCAGTTGAATATTATATATATGTATTCATGTGCAGATCCTCTTCCTCTGTAAATTACTATTATTTTTTTAAGTAGATTTATTTTATTTCATTATTTATTTTTGGCTGAGTTGGATCTTCGTTGCTGAATGTGGGCTTTCTCTACTTTCTGTGAGCGGGGCCTACTCTCCATTGTGGTGCACGGGATTCTCATTGCAGTGGCTTCTCTTGATGCAGAGCACGGTCTCTAGGTGTGCGGACTTCTAGTAGTTCTGGTGCATGGGCTCAGTAGTTGTGGCTCGTGGGCTGTAGAGCCGAGGCTCAGTACTTGTGGTGCACGGGCTTAGTTGCTCTGCAGCATGTGGTATCTTCCCAGACCAGGGATCGAACCCGTGTGTTCTGCACTGGCAGGCGGATTCTTAACCCTGGCGCCACCAGGGAAGCCCCCGTGTAAATTATTACAGCGTGTCCTGTAGACCTCCCTTGGTATATGGTTGGTCTTTTTGATATACGTATTTAATATGTATTTGTATACGTATGGTAACCCTACTCTTCATTTATCCATTGCTCCCAGCTTTCCTTTTACATAACCATAGTTTATTTTCCCAGTCTGTGAGTGTCTTTCTCTGTGGAAATATGTTCATTTGTGTCAGTTGTTAGGTAACGCCTAGAAGTGATATCACAGGATATTTGTCGTCTGCTTTCCGACTTACCTCCTGTTCTGTGATTATATCTAGGCTCACCTATGGTGCTGTAAAGAGCAGTGTTTCATTCTTTTCCATGCCGAATATTCCATTGTGTACATGGACCAGCTCTTCTTTGGGCATTCATCTGTAGATGGACATTTTGGTTTCTTCCAACTCTTGGCTATGCTAAATATTGATGCAGTGCAGGATTGCCAGCCTGTGTCTTTTGGATTCCGGTCTTCTCAGGGGATAGGCTCAGCAGTGGACCTACCAGATCATATGACAGTTCAATTTTTACCTTTAAACGCACCTCCATTCTGTTCTCACTACTGGCTGTTACCAGTTGACATCCCACCAGCAGCTAGAGGGTACACAGTTCTCGAAAACCCCATCAGCATTTATTGTTTGTAGACTTTCTACTGATGGCGTTTTGAGTGTTGGGAGGTGACACCTTTTTGTACTTTGGATTTGCATGCGTCTAATACTTCCCGTTATTAAGCTTTTAATCCACGTCCGTTTTCTTTCTTTTTTTTTTTTTAAAGTAAAACAGAAAAACTTACCTCTTCAAATTGTTTCCTTGAATAATTGGCCGTGTTCTGAATTCCTGTGGCCATTACCTACACCAGAATATTTTCTGTGAGCAGGTGTCATTTACAACTCTGTAGTAATTGTGCATATTAAGTTACCATTAACACTGTGTTTAAAGCTGCTGTTGCAGGAAACGACCGCAAGGCGGCAGCATGTCTATATTCCCAACTCTGCTTACTAGGGCAACAGAGCCTTCCTGGAAGTCCTGTTTGTAGGTTGTAAATTAGAGTGGAATGCGCCGGGACAAACTCCCCAAAACTTATATCTACTTATTTGTTGTTGGTATTCTTAGTTTAATTTTCATTTTTATCAGAGCAAATTTGATTGCAATGTTGTGTTTGTTCTAGGTGTACAGAATCTGTTTCATTTATACATATATATTTTCATGTTTGGATCCTGTTCCATAAAGGCTTTACAGAATGTTGTGTAGACCTCTCTTGGTATTTGGTATGTGTTTGGTGATTCCTATATTTTATAAATATTAGCATATGTCTGTTAAAACCCATTATCCTGCGTTATACATTCGTCACACCTTTCTGCTTGGTTAAGCACAAGTTTGTGTTCTGAATACGTGACTGTCCTTCTCTGTGGAAATAAGTTCATTAATATCAATTTTCCGGAATCACCTATACGTGATATCATAGGATATGTGTCTCTTGCTTTCTGACTTATTTCAAGTTGTGTGATTATCTCTAGCCTCATCTGTGGTGCTGCAAATGGCATTGTTTGATTTGTTTTCATGGCTAATATTCCATTCCGTACATATGCCACTTGTTCTTTGTCCATTTATCTGTTCATGGACCTTTGTTTGCTTCCATGTCTTGGCTATTTAAATATTGCTGCAGTGCACATTTGCCTGCTTCTGTCTTTCCGATTCTGGTGGTCTTCAGTTATAGGCCCAGAAGGTGCCCTGCCGGATCATATGGTAACTCAATTTTTACCTTTTAAAGCACCTCCATTCTATTTTCATTAGTGCTGTTACCACTTTCCATCCCACCAGCAGCTAGAAGGTACACAGTTCTCTAAAACCCCTTCAGCATTTATAGTTTGTAGACTTTTTGCTGATGGTCATTTGACTGGTGTGCGGTGAAACCTTTTCGGAGGTTGATTTGCATGCGTCTAATAATTCCTTATACTACACTTTAGGCATGTCATTTTCTTTCTTTTTTTCTTGGTTTTTAAAGAGTGAGTACAACTTCCCTCTTCATATTGACTTCCTGAAAAATTTGTCATGTGTTGTATTTTCTTGGCTATTCCCTACCCCAGGACATTTTTTGAGGGCAGGTGATATTTACAGCCCTGCAGTCCTTGTGAATATTAAGTGACATTTGGCGGTGTTGAAAGCTGCTGTTGTGAGAAACAGCCACAAGGCGGCAGCATTATTACGTTCTCAACTCTTGTTACTAGGGCAACAGAGTCTTCCTGGACATCGTGCTCCTCAGTTGTAAATTAGAGTGGAATGTGCTCGGACAATCCCCCAGAAGTTTAGGTCTCCTTACTTATGTTTGTTTTTTAAATTGAATTTATATTTCTTCTCGGAGTAATTTTGATTAGAGTGTTGTGATTGTCTGGCAGTACAGAATCCGGTCAATTATTCATAGATATATCTGTTCATCTTTGGATCCTGTTACCATGTATGTTATTACAGAGTGTGGAGTAGACCTCCCTTGGTATTCGGTAGGTGTTTGGTCATTATATACTTTATATGTCTTGGTGCCTATATAATTCATATAGTTTATATGTTTATAAAAATTTAACATATATTAGTATATGTATGTTAACATGCATTAGTATATGTATGTTAACATACATTAGTATATGTATGTTACCCCCATGATCCTAATTTATCGATCCTCCCACCTTTCATTTTGGTTCACCATTAGTTTGTTTATAAGTCTGTGAGTGTCTTTCTCTGGGGAAATATGTTCATTGGTAGCAATCTTAGGATAACATCTGTAAATGATATCATGGGATATCTGTCATTCCCTTTTGACTTACTTGACGTAATATGATTATTTTAGCCTCCTCTGTAGTCATGAAAATGGCAATGTTCTTTTGTTCCGGGGCTAAGATTCACTTCGGTACATATACCACTTCTTCTTTGCCCATTTGCCTGTTGATGGACATTGTGTTTGCTTGCATGTCTTGGCTATTGTAAATATTGCTGCAGTGCATGTTTGCCTGTCTGTGTCTTTCCGATTCTGGTCTTCTTAGGTGATAGGCCCAATAGGGGATCGGCTGCATCATATGGTAGCTCAATATTTACCTTTTAAATGCAGCTCGATTTTGTTCTCATGATTAGCTGTAACCAGTTTACATCCAACCAACAGCATAGTGGGTATGCATTTCTCCACAGACATGTGAGCATTCATAGTTTATAGACGTTTTACTGATGGCATTTTGAATATTGGGTGGCGACATCTTTTTGTAGTTTGGATTTGCATCTAACCAATAAGGCCTGATATTGAGCTTTTATCCATGTTCCTCCTTTTTTTTTTAAATAAAAGAGTGAGTAAAACTTACCTCTTCAAATTGTTTTCTGGAAAAATTTTCCGTGTTGTGAACATTTTGGCCATTACCTACTCAGGACATTTTCTGTGGACACGTGTCATTTACAGCTCTACAATTGCTGTGAATCTTAAGTGACCGTTAGTGCTGAGTTTAAAGCTGCTGTTGTGGGAAACGGCCACCAGGCGGCAGCATTTCTTCATTCCCAAAACTGGTACTAGGGCAGCAGAGACTTCCTGAAAGTCGTGTTCCTAGGTTGTAAATTAGAATGGAGTGTGCCAGGGAAAACCCCAATAAGTTTATGTCTCATTAATTGTTGTTCATGGTTTTAATTTTTTAAATTAGGGTAATGATTAGAATAGTGTTTGTTCTAGGTGTGCACAATCAGGTTCAATTGAATATTATATATATGTATTCATGTGCAGATCCTCTTCCTATGTAAATTACTATTATTTTTTTTAATAGATTTATTTGATTTCATTATTTATTTTTGGCTGAGTTGGATCTTCGTTGCTGCATGTGGGCTTTCTCTACTTTCTGTGAGCGGGGGCTACTCTCCATTGTGGTGCACGGGATTCTCATTGCAGTGGCTTCTCTTGATGCAGAGCACGGTCTCTAGGTGTGCGGACTTCTAGTAGTTCTGGTGCATGGGATCCATAGTTGTGGCTCGTGGGCTCTAGAGCCGAGGCTCAGTACTTGTGGTGCACGGGCTTAGTTGCTCTGCAGCATGTGGTATCTTCCCAGACCAGGGATCGAACCCGTGTGTTCTGCACTGGCAGGCGGATTCTTAACCCTGGCGCCACCAGGGAAGCCCCCGTGTAAATTATTACAGCGTGTCCTGTAGACCTCCCTTGGTATATGGTTGGTCTTTTTGATATACGTATTTAATATGTATTTGTATACGTATGGTAACCCTACTCTTCATTTATCCATTGCTCCCAGCTTTCCTTTTACATAACCATAGTTTGTTTTCCAAGTCTGTGAGTGTCTTTCTCTGTGGAAATATGTTCATTTGTGTCAGTTGTTAGGTAACGCCTAGAAGTGATATCACAGGATATTTGTCGTCTGCTTTCCGACTTACCTCCTGTTCTGTGATTATATCTAGGCTCACCTATGGTGCTGCAAAGAGCAGTGTTTCATTCTTTTCCATGCCGAATATTCCATTGTGTACATGGACCAGCTCTTCTTTGGGCATTCATCCGTAGATGGACATTTTGGTTTCTTCCAACTCTTGGCTATGCTAAATATTGATGCAGTGCAGGATTGCCAGCCTGTGTCTTTTGGATTCCGGTCTTCTCAGGGTATAGGCTCAGCAGTGGACCTACCAGATCATATGACAGTTCAATTTTTACCTTTAAACGCACCTCCATTCTGTTCTCACTACTGGCTGTTACCAGTTGACATCCCACCAGCAGCTAGAGGGTACACAGTTCTCGAAAACCCCATCAGCATTTATTGTTTGTAGACTTTCTACTGATGGCGTTTTGAGTGTTGGGAGGTGATACCTTTTTGTACATTGGATTTGCATGCGTCTAATACTTCCCGGTATTAAGCTTTTAATCCACGTCTGTTTTCTTTCTTTTTTTTCTTTTTAAAGTAAAACAGAAAAACTTACCTCTTCAAATTGTTTCCTTGAATAATTGGCCGTGTTCTGAATTCCTGTGGCCATTACCTACACCAGAATATTTTCTGTGAGCAGGTGTCATTTACAACTCTGTAGTAATTGTGCATATTAAGTTACCATTAACACTGTGTTTAAAGCTGCTGTTGCAGGAAACGGCCGCAAGGCGGCAGCGTGTCTATATTCCCAACTCTGCTTACTAGGGCAACAGAGCCTTCCTGGAAGTCCTGTTTGTAGGTTGTAAATTAGAGTGGAATGCGCCGGGACAAACTCCCCAAAACTTATATCTACTTATTTGTTGTTGGTATTCTTAGTTTAATTTTCATTTTTATCAGAGCAAATTTGATTGCAATGTTGTGTTTGTTCTAGGTGTACAGAATCTGTTTCATTTATACATATATCTTTTCATGTTTGGATCCTGTTCCATAAAGGCTTTACAGAATGTTGTGTAGACCTCTCTTGGTATTTGGTATGTGTTTGGTGATTCCTATATTTTATAAATATTAGCATATGTCTGTTAAAACCCATTATCCTGCGTTATACATTCGTCACACCTTTCCGCTTGGTTAAGCACAAGTTTGTGTTCTGAATACGTGACTGTCCTTCTCTGTGGAAATAAGTTCATTAATATCAATTTTCCGGAATCACCTATACGTGATATCATAGGATATGTGTCTCTTGCTTTCTGACTTATTTCAAGTTGTGTGATTATCTCTAGCCTCATCTGTGGTGCTGCAAATGGCATTGTTTGATTTGTTTTCATGGCTAATATTCCATTCCGTACATATGCCACTTGTTCTTTGTCCATTTATCTGTTCATGGACCTTTTTTTGCTTCCATGTCTTGGCTATTTAAATATTGCTGCAGTGCACATTTGCCTGCTTCTGTCTTTCCGATTCTGGTGGTCTTCAGTTATAGGCCCAGAAGGTGCCCTGCCGGATCATATGGTAACTCAATTTTTACCTTTTAAAGCACCTCCATTGTATTTTCATTAGTGCTGTTACCACTTTCCATCCCACCAGCAGCTAGAAGGTACACAGTTCTCTAAAACCCCTTCAGCATTTATAGTTTGTACACTTTTTGCTGATGGTCATTTGACTGGTGTGCGGTGAAACCTTTTCGGAGGTTGATTTGCATGCGTCTAATAATTCCTTATACTACACTTTAGGCATGTCATTTTCTTTCTTTTTTTCTTGGTTTTTAAAGAGTGAGTACAACTTCCCTCTTCATATTGACTTCTTGAAAAATTTGTCATGTGTTGTATTTTCTTGGCTATTCCCTACCCCAGGACATTTTTTGAGGGCAGGTGATATTTACAGCCCTGCAGTCCTTGTGAATATTAAGTGACATTTGGCGGTGTTGAAAGCTGCTGTTGTGAGAAACAGCCACAAGGCGGCAGCATTATTACGTTCTCAACTCTTGTTACTAGGGCAACAGAGTCTTCCTGGACATCGTGCTCCTCAGTTGTAAATTAGAGTGGAATGTGCTCGGACAATCCCCCAGAAGTTTAGGTCTCCTTACTTATGTTTGTTTTTGAAATTGAATTTATATTTCTTCTCGGAGTAATTTTGATTAGAGTGTTGTGATTGTCTGGCAGTACAGAATCCGGTCAATTATTCATAGATATATCTGTTCATCTTTGGATCCTGTTACCATGTATGTTATTACAGAGTGTGGAGTAGACCACCCTTGGTATTTGGTAGGTGTTTGGTCATTATATACTTTATATGTCTTGGTGCCTATATAATTCATATAGTTTATATGTTTATAAAAATTTAACATATATTAGTATATGTATGTTAACATGCATTAGTATATGTATGTTAACATACATTAGTATATGTATGTTACCCCCATGATCCTAATTTATCGATCCTCCCACCTTTCATTTTGGTTCACCATTAGTTTGTTTATAAGTCTGTGAGTGTCTTTCTCTGGGGAAATATGTTCATTGGTAGCAATCTTAGGATAACATCTGTAAATGATATCATGGGATATCTGTCATTCCCTTTTGACTTACTTGACGTAATATGATTATTTTAGCCTCCTCTGTAGTCATGAAAATGGCAATGTTCTTTTGTTCCGGGGCTAAGATTCACTTCGGTACATATACCACTTCTTCTTTGCCCATTTGCCTGTTGATGGACATTGTGTTTGCTTGCATGTCTTGGCTATTGTAAATATTGCTGCAGTGCATGTTTGCCTGTCTGTGTCTTTCCGATTCTGGTCTTCTTAGGTGATAGGCCCATTAGGGGATCGGCTGCATCATATGGTAGCTCAATATTTTCCTTTTAAATGCAGCTCGATTTTGTTCTCATGATTAGCTGTTACCAGTTTACATCCAACCAACAGCATAGTGGGTATGCATTTCTCCACAGTCACGTGAGCATTCATAGTTTATAGACGTTTTTCTGATGGCATTTTGAATATTGGGTGGCGACATCTTTTTGTAGTTTGGATTTGCCTCCAACCAATAATGCCTGATATTGAGCTTTTATCCATGTTCCTCCTTTTTTTTTTTTTAAATAAAAGAGTGAGTAAAACTTACCTCTTCAAATTGTTTTCTGGAAAAATTTTCCGTGTTGTGAACTTTTTGGCCATTACCTACCCAGGACATTTTCTGAGGACACGTGTCATTTACAGCTCTACAATTGCTGTGAATCTTAAGTGACCGTTAGCGCTGAGTTTAAAGCTGCTGTTGTGGGAAACGGCCACCAGGCGGCAGCATTTCTTCATTCCCAAAACTGGTACTAGGGCAGCAGAGACTTCCTGAAAGTCGTGTTCCTAGGTTGTAAATTAGAATGGAGTGTGCCAGGGAAAACCCCAATAAGTTTATGTCTCATTAATTGTTGTTCATGGTTTTAATTTTTTAAATTAGGGTAATGATTAGAATAGTGTTTGTTCTAGGTGTGCACAATCAGGTTCAGTTGAATATTATATATATGTATTCATGTGCAGATCCTCTTCCTCTGTAAATTACTATTATTTTTTTAAGTAGATTTATTTTATTTCATTATTTATTTTTGGCTGAGTTGGATCTTCGTTGCTGCATGTGGGCTTTCTCTACTTTCTGTGAGCGGGGGCTACTCTCCATTGTGGTGCACGGGATTCTCATTGCAGTGGCTTCTCTTGTTGCAGAGCACGGTCTCTAGGTGTGCGGACTTCTAGTAGTTCTGGTGCGTGGGCTCAGTAGTTGTGGCTCGTGGGCTGTAGAGCCGAGGCTCAGTACTTGTGGTGCATGGGCTTAGTTGCTCTGCAGCATGTGGTATCTTCCCAGACCAGGGATCGAACCCGTGTGTTCTACACTGGCAGGCGGATTCTTAACCCTGGCGCCACCAGGGAAGCCCCCGTGTAAATTATTACAGCGTGTCCTGTAGACCTCCCTTGGTATATGGTTGGTCTTTTTGATATACGTATTTAATATGTATTTGTATACGTATGGTAACCCTACTCTTCATTTATCCATTGCTCCCAGCTTTCCTTTTACATAACCATAGTTTGTTTTCCAAGTCTGTGAGTGTCTTTCTCTGTGGAAATATGTTCATTTGTGTCAGTTGTTAGGTAACGCCTAGAAGTGATATCACAGGATATTTGTCGTCTGCTTTCCGACTTACCTCCTGTTCTGTGATTATATCTAGGCTCACCTATGGTGCTGCAAAGAGCAGTGTTTCATTCTTTTCCATGCCGAATATTCCATTGTGTACATGGACCAGCTCTTCTTTGGGCATTCATCCGTAGATGGACATTTTGGTTTCTTCCAACTCTTGGCTATGCTAAATATTGATGCAGTGCAGGATTGCCAGCCTGTGTCTTTTGGATTCCGGTCTTCTCAGGGGATAGGCTCAGCAGTGGACCTACCAGATCATATGACAGTTCAATTTTTACCTTTAAACACACCTCCATTCTGTTCTCACTACTGGCTGTTACCAGTTGACATCCCACCAGCAGCTAGAGGGTACACAGTTCTCGAAAACCCCATCAGCATTTATTGTTTGTAGACTTTCTACTGATGGCGTTTTGAGTGTTGGGAGGTGATACCTTTTTGTACTTTGGATTTGCATGCGTCTAATACTTCCCGGTATTAAGCTTTTAATCCACGTCCGTTTTCTTTCTTTCTTTTTTTTTTAAAGTAAAACAGAAAAACTTACCTCTTCAAATTGTTTCCTTGAATAATTGGCCGTGTTCTGAATTCCTGTGGCCATTACCTACACCAGAATATTTTCTGTGAGCAGGTGTCATTTACAACTCTGTAGTAATTGTGCATATTAAGTTACCATTAACACTGGGTTTAAAGCTGCTGTTGCAGGAAACGGCCGCAAGGCGGCAGCGTGTCTATATTCCCAACTCTGCTTACTAGGGCAACAGAGCCTTCCTGGAAGTCCTGTTTGTAGGTTGTAAATTAGAGTGGAATGCGCCAGGACAAACTCCCCAAAACTTATATCTACTTATTTGTTGTTGGTATTCTTAGTTTAATTTTCATTTTTATCAGAGCAAATTTGATTGCAATGTTGTGTTTGTTCTAGGTGTACAGAATCTGTTTCATTTATACATATATCTTTTCATGTTTGGATCCTGTTCCATAAAGGCTTTACAGAATGTTGTGTAGACCTCTCTTGGTATTTGGTATGTGTTTGGTGATTCCTATATTTTATAAATATTAGCATATGTCTGTTAAAACCCATTATCCTGCGTTATACATTCGTCACACCTTTCCGCTTGGTTAAGCACAAGTTTGTGTTCTGAATACGTGACTGTCCTTCTCTGTGGAAATAAGTTCATTAATATCAATTTTCCGGAATCACCTATACGTGATATCATAGGATATGTGTCTCTTGCTTTCTGACTTATTTCAAGTTGTGTGATTATCTCTAGCCTCATCTGTGGTGCTGCAAATGGCATTGTTTGATTTGTTTTCATGGCTAATATTCCATTCCGTACATATGCCACTTGTTCTTTGTCCATTTATCTGTTCATGGACCTTTGTTTGCTTCCATGTCTTGGCTATTTAAATATTGCTGCAGTGCACATTTGCCTGCTTCTGTCTTTCCGATTCTGGTGGTCTTCAGTTATAGGCCCAGAAGGTGCCCTGCCGGATCATATGGTAACTCAATTTTTACCTTTTAAAGCACCTCCATTGTATTTTCATTAGTGCTGTTACCACTTTCCATCCCACCAGCAGCTAGAAGGTACACAGTTCTCTAAAACCCCTTCAGCATTTATAGTTTGTACACTTTTTGCTGATGGTCATTTGACTGGTGTGCGGTGAAACCTTTTCGGAGGTTGATTTGCATGCGTCTAATAATTCCTTATACTACACTTTAGGCATGTCATTTTCTTTCTTTTTTTCTTGGTTTTTAAAGAGTGAGTACAACTTCCCTCTTCATATTGACTTCTTGAAAAATTTGTCATGTGTTGTATTTTCTTGGCTATTCCCTACCCCAGGACATTTTTTGAGGGCAGGTGATATTTACAGCCCTGCAGTCCTTGTGAATATTAAGTGACATTTGGCGGTGTTGAAAGCTGCTGTTGTGAGAAACAGCCACAAGGCGGCAGCATTATTACGTTCTCAACTCTTGTTACTAGGGCAACAGAGTCTTCCTGGACATCGTGCTCCTCAGTTGTAAATTAGAGTGGAATGTGCTCGGACAATCCCCCAGAAGTTTAGGTCTCCTTACTTATGTTTGTTTTTGAAATTGAATTTATATTTCTTCTCGGAGTAATTTTGATTAGAGTGTTGTGATTGTCTGGCAGTACAGAATCCGGTCAATTATTCATAGATATATCTGTTCATCTTTGGATCCTGTTACCATGTATGTTATTACAGAGTGTGGAGTAGACCACCCTTGGTATTTGGTAGGTGTTTGGTCATTATATACTTTATATGTCTTGGTGCCTATATAATTCATATAGTTTATATGTTTATAAAAATTTAACATATATTAGTATATGTATGTTAACATGCATTAGTATATGTATGTTAACATACATTAGTATATGTATGTTACCCCCATGATCCTAATTTATCGATCCTCCCACCTTTCATTTTGGTTCACCATTAGTTTGTTTATAAGTCTGTGAGTGTCTTTCTCTGGGGAAATATGTTCATTGGTAGCAATCTTAGGATAACATCTGTAAATGATATCATGGGATATCTGTCATTCCCTTTTGACTTACTTGACGTAATATGATTATTTTAGCCTCCTCTGTAGTCATGAAAATGGCAATGTTCTTTTGTTCCGGGGCTAAGATTCACTTCGGTACATATACCACTTCTTCTTTGCCCATTTGCCTGTTGATGGACATTGTGTTTGCTTGCATGTCTTGGCTATTGTAAATATTGCTGCAGTGCATGTTTGCCTGTCTGTGTCTTTCCGATTCTGGTCTTCTTAGGTGATAGGCCCATTAGGGGATCGACTGCATCATATGGTAGCTCAATATTTTCCTTTTAAATGCAGCTCGATTTTGTTCTCATGATTAGCTGTTACCAGTTTACATCCAACCAACAGCATAGTGGGTATGCATTTCTCCACAGACATGTGAGCATTCATAGTTTATAGACGTTTTTCTGATGGCATTTTGAATATTGGGTGGCGACATCTTTTTGTAGTTTGGATTTGCATCCAACCAATAATGCCTGATATTGAGCTTTTATCCATGTTCCTCCTTTTTTTTTTTTTAAATAAAAGAGTGAGTAAAACTTACCTCTTCAAATTGTTTTCTGGAAAAATTTTCCGTGTTGTGAACTTTTTGGCCATTACCTACCCAGGACATTTTCTGAGGACACGTGTCATTTACAGCTCTACAATTGCTGTGAATCTTAAGTGACCGTTAGCACTGAGTTTAAAGCTGCTGTTGTGGGAAACGGCCACCAGGCGGCAGCATTTCTTCATTCCCAAAACTGGTACTAGGGCAGCAGAGACTTCCTGAAAGTCGTGTTCCTAGGTTGTAAATTAGAATGGAGTGTGCCAGGGAAAACCCCAATAAGTTTATGTCTCATTAATTGTTGTTCATGGTTTTAATTTTTTAAATTAGGGTAATGATTAGAATAGTGTTTGTTCTAGGTGTGCACAATCAGGTTCAGTTGAATATTATATATATGTATTCATGTGCAGATCCTCTTCCTCTGTAAATTACTATTATTTTTTTAAGTAGATTTATTTTATTTCATTATTTATTTTTGGCTGAGTTGGATCTTCGTTGCTGAATGTGGGCTTTCTCTACTTTCTGTGAGCGGGGCCTACTCTCCATTGTGGTGCACGGGATTCTCATTGCAGTGGCTTCTCTTGATGCAGAGCACGGTCTCTAGGTGTGCGGACTTCTAGTAGTTCTGGTGCATGGGCTCCGTAGTTGTGGCTCGTGGGCTCTAGAGCCGAGGCTCAGTACTTGTGGTGCACGGGCTTAGTTGCTCTGCAGCATGTGGTATCTTCCCAGACCAGGGATCGAACCCGTGTGTTCTGCACTGGCAGGCGGATTCTTAACCCTGGCGCCACCAGGGAAGCCCCCGTGTAAATTATTACAGCGTGTCCTGTAGACCTCCCTTGGTATATGGTTGGTCTTTTTGATATATGTATTTAATATGTATTTGTATACGTATGGTAACCCTACTCTTCATTTATCCATTGCTCCCAGCTTTCCTTTTACATAACCATAGTTTGTTTTCCCAGTCTGTGAGTGTCTTTCTCTGTGGAAATATGTTCATTTGTGTCAGTTGTTAGGTAACGCCTAGAAGTGATATCACAGGATATTTGTCGTCTGCTTTCCGACTTACCTCCTGTTCTGTGATTATATCTAGGCTCACCTATGGTGCTGCAAAGAGCAGTGTTTCATTCTTTTCCATGCCGAATATTCCATTGTGTACATGGACCAGCTCTTCTTTGGGCATTCATCTGTAGATGGACATTTTGGTTTCTTCCAACTCTTGGCTATGCTAAATATTGATGCAGTGCAGGATTGCCAGCCTGTGTCTTTTGGATTCCGGTCTTCTCAGGGGATAGGCTCAGCAGTGGACCTACCAGATCATATGACAGTTCAATTTTTACCTTTAAACGCACCTCCATTCTGTTCTCACTACTGGCTGTTACCAGTTGACATCCCACCAGCAGCTAGAGGGTACACAGTTCTCGAAAACCCCATCAGCATTTATTGTTTGTAGACTTTCTACTGATGGCGTTTTGAGTGTTGGGAGGTGATACCTTTTTGTACTTTGGATTTGCATGCGTCTAATACTTCCCGTTATTAAGCTTTTAATCCACGTCCGTTTTCTTTCTTTTTTTTCTTTTTAAAGTAAAACAGGAAAACTTACCTTTTCAAATTGTTTCCTTGAATAATTGGCCGTGTTCTGAATTCCTGTGGCCATTACCTACACCAGAATATTTTCTGTGAGCAGGTGTCATTTACAACTCTGTAGTAATTGTGCATATTAAGTTACCATTAACACTGGGTTTAAAGCTGCTGTTGCAGCAAACGGCCACAGGCGGCAGCATGTCTATATTCCCAACTCTGCTTACTAGGGCAACAGAGCCTTCCTGGAAGTCCTGTTTGTAGGTTGTAAATTAGAGTGGAATGCGCCGGGACAAACTCCCCAAAACTTATGTCTACTTATTTGTTGTTGGTATTCTTAGTTTAATTTTCATTTTTATCAGAGCAAATTTGATTGCAATGTTGTGTTTGTTCTAGGTGTACAGAATCTGTTTCATTTATACATATATCTTTTCATGTTTGGATCCTGTTCCATAAAGGCTTTACAGAATGTTGTGTAGACCTCTCTTGGTATTTGGTATGTGTTTGGTGATTCCTATATTTTATAAATATTAGCATATGTCTGTTAAAACCCATTATCCTGCGTTATACATTCGTCACACCTTTCTGCTTGGTTAAGCACAAGTTTGTGTTCTGAATACGTGACTGTCCTTCTCTGTGGAAATAAGTTCATTAATATCAATTTTCCGGAATCACCTATACGTGATATCATAGGATATGTGTCTCTTGCTTTCTGACTTATTTCAAGTTGTGTGATTATCTCTAGCCTCATCTGTGGTGCTGCAAATGGCATTGTTTGATTTGTTTTCATGGCTAATATTCCATTCCGTACATATGCCACTTGTTCTTTGTCCATTTATCTGTTCATGGACCTTTTTTTGCTTCCATGTCTTGGCTATTTAAATATTGCTGCAGTGCACATTTGCCTGCTTCTGTCTTTCCGATTCTGGTGGTCTTCAGTTATAGGCCCAGAAGGTGCCCTGCCGGATCATATGGTAACTCAATTTTTACCTTTTAAAGCACCTCCATTCTATTTTCATTAGTGCTGTTACCACTTTCCATCCCACCAGCAGCTAGAAGGTACACAGTTCTCTAAAACCCCTTCAGCATTTATAGTTTGTAGACTTTTTGCTGATGGTCATTTGACTGGTGTGCGGTGAAACCTTTTCGGAGGTTGATTTGCATGCGTCTAATAATTCCTTATACTACACTTTAGGCAAGTCATTTTCTTTCTTTTTTTCTTGGTTTTTAAAGAGTGAGTACAACTTCCCTCTTCATATTGACTTCTTGAAAAATTTGTCATGTGTTGTATTTTCTTGGCTATTCCCTACCCCAGGACATTTTTTGAGGGCAGGTGATATTTACAGCCCTGCAGTCCTTGTGAATATTAAGTGACATTTGGCGGTGTTGAAAGCTGCTGTTGTGAGAAACAGCCACAAGGCGGCAGCATTATTACGTTCTCAACTCTTGTTACTAGGGCAAGAGAGTCTTCCTGGACATCATGCTCCTCAGTTGTAAATTAGAGTGCAATGTGCTCGGACAATCCCCCAGAAGTTTAGGTCTCCTTACTTATGTTTGTTTTTTAAATTGAATTTATATTTCTTCTCGGAGTAATTTTGATTAGAGTGTTGTGATTGTCTGGCAGTACAGAATCCGGTCAATTATTCATAGATATATCTGTTCATCTTTGGATCCTGTTACCATGTATGTTATTACAGAGTGTGGAGTAGACCTCCCTTGGTATTCGGTAGGTGTTTGGTCATTATATACTTTATATGTCTTGGTGCCTATATAATTCA
Source organism: Eschrichtius robustus (assembly GCF_028021215.1). Lineage (NCBI taxonomy): Eukaryota > Metazoa > Chordata > Mammalia > Artiodactyla > Eschrichtiidae > Eschrichtius > Eschrichtius robustus. Next base: position 48,471,995 of record NC_090831.1, on the reverse strand, counting down.
TATAGTTTATATGTTTATAAAAATTTAACATATATTAGTATATGTATGTTAACATGCATTAGTATATGTATGTTAACATACATTAGTATATGTATGTTACCCCCATGATCCTAATTTATCGATCCTCCCACCTTTCATTTTGGTTCACCATTAGTTTGTTTATAAGTCTGTGAGTGTCTTTCTCTGGGGAAATATGTTCATTGGTAGCAATCTTAGGATAACATCTGTAAATGATATCATGGGATATCTGTCATTCCCTTTTGACTTACTTGACGTAATATGATTATTTTAGCCTCCTCTGTAGTCATGAAAATGGCAATGTTCTTTTGTTCCGTGGCTAAGATTCACTTCGGTACATATACCACTTCTTCTTTGCCCATTTGCCTGTTGATGGACATTGTGTTTGCTTGCATGTCTTGGCTATTGTAAATATTGCTGCAGTGCATGTTTGCCTGTCTGTGTCTTTCCGATTCTGGTCTTCTTAGGTGATAGGCCCAATAGGGGGTCGGCTGCATCATATCGTAGCTCAATATTTACCTTTTAAATGCAGCTCGATGTTGTTCTCATGATTAGCTGTAACCAGTTTACATCCAACCAACAGCATAGTGGGTATGCATTTCTCCACAGACACGTGAGCATTCATAGTTTATAGACGTTTTACTGATGGCATTTTCAATATTGGGTGGCGACATCTTTTTGTAGTTTGGATTTGCATCCAACCAATAAGGCCTGATATTGAGCTTTTATCCATGTTCCTCCTTTTTTTTTTTTAAATAAAAGAGTGAGTAAAACTTACCTCTTCAAATTGTTTTCTGGAAAAATTTTCCGTGTTGTGAACTTTTTGGCCATTACCTACCCAGGACATTTTCTGAGGACACGTGTCATTTACAGCTCTACAATTGCTGTGAATCTTAAGTGACCGTTAGCGCTGAGTTTAAAGCTGCTGTTGTGGGAAACGGCCACCAGGCGGCAGCATTTCTTCATTCCCAAAACTGGTACTAGGGCAGCAGAGACTTCCTGAAAGTCGTGTTCCTAGGTTGTAAATTAGAATGGAGTGTGCCAGGGAAAACCCCAATAAGTTTATGTCTCATTAATTGTTGTTCATGGTTTTAATTTTTTAAATTAGGGTAATGATTAGAATAGTGTTTGTTCTAGGTGTGCACAATCAGGTTCAATTGAATATTATATATATGTATTCATGTGCAGATCCTCTTCCTATGTAAATTACTATTATTTTTTTTAATAGATTTATTTTATTTCATTATTTATTTTTGGCTGAGTTGGATCTTCGTTGCTGCATGTGGGCTTTCTCTACTTTCTGTGAGCGGGGGCTACTCTCCATTGTGGTGCACGGGATTCTCATTGCAGTGGCTTCTCTTGTTGTAGAGCACGGTCTCTAGGTGTGCGGACTTCTAGTAGTTCTGGTGCGTGGGCTCAGTAGTTGTGGCTCGTGGGCTCTAGAGCCGAGGCTCAGTACTTGTGGTGCACGGGCTTAGTTGCTCTGCAGCATGTGTTATCTTCCCAGACCAGGGATCGAACCCGTGTGTTCTGCACTGGCAGGCGGATTCTTAACCCTGGCGCCACCAGGGAAGCCCCCGTGTAAATTATTACAGCGTGTCCTGTAGACCTCCCTTGGTATATGGTTGGTCTTTTTGATATATGTATTTAATATGTATTTGTATACGTATGGTAACCCTACTCTTCATTTGTCCATTGCTCCCAGCTTTCCTTTTACATAACCATAGTTTGTTTTCCAAGTCTGTGAGTGTCTTTCTCTGTGGAAATATGTTCATTTGTGTCAGTTGTTAGGTAACGCCTAGAAGTGATATCACAGGATATTTGTCGTCTGCTTTCCGACTTACCTCCTGTTCTGTGATTATATCTAGGCTCACCTATGGTGCTGCAAAGAGCAGTGTTTCATTCTTTTCCATGCCGAATATTCCATTGTGTACTTGGACCAGCTCTTCTTTGGGCATTCATCCGTAGATGGACATTTTGGTTTCTTCCAACTCTTGGCTATGCTAAATATTGATGCAGTGCAGGATTGCCAGCCTGTGTCTTTTGGATTCCGGTCTTCTCAGGGGATAGGCTCAGCAGTGGACCTACCAGATCATATGACAGTTCAATTTTTACCTTTAAACGCACCTCCATTCTGTTCTCACTACTGGCTGTTACCAGTTGACATCCCACCAGCAGCTAGAGGGTACACAGTTCTCGAAAACCCCATCAGCATTTATTGTTTGTAGACTTTCTACTGATGGCGTTTTGAGTGTTGGGAGGTGATACCTTTTTGTACTTTGGATTTGCATGCGTCTAATACTTCCCGTTATTAAGCTTTTAATCCACGTCCGTTTTATTTCTTTTTTTTTTTTTTAAAGTAAAACAGAAAAACTTACCTCTTCAAATTGTTTCCTTGAATAATTGGCCGTGTTCTGAATTCCTCTGGCAATTACCTACACCAGAATATTTTCTGTGAGCAGGTGTCATTTACAACTCTGTAGTAATTGTGCATATTAAGTTACCATTAACACTGGGTTTAAAGCTGCTGTTGCAGGAAACGGCCACAAGGCGGCAGCATGTCTATATTCCCAACTCTGCTTACTAGGGCAACAGAGCCTTCCTGGAAGTCCTGTTTGTAGTTTGTAAATTAGAGTGGAATGCGCCAGGACAAACTCCCCAAAACTTATGTCTACTTATTTGTTGTTGGTATTCTTAGTTTAATTTTCATTTTTATCAGAGCAAATTTGATTGCAATGTTGTGTTTGTTCTAGGTGTACAGAATCTTTTTCATTTATACATATATCTTTTCATGTTTGGATCCTGTTCCATAAAGGCTTTACAGAATGTTGTGTAGACCTCTCTTGGTATTTGGTATGTGTTTGGTGATTCCTATATTTTATAAATATTAGCATATGTCTGTTAAAACCCATTATCCTGCGTTATACATTCGTCACACCTTTCCGCTTGGTTAAGCACAAGTTTGTGTTCTGAATACGTGACTGTCCTTCTCTGTGGAAATAAGTTCATTAATATCAATTTTCCGGAATCACCTATACGTGATATCATAGGATATGTGTCTCTTGCTTTCTGACTTATTTCAAGTTGTGTGATTATCTCTAGCCTCATCTGTGGTGCTGCAAATGACATTGTTTGATTTGTTTTCATGGCTAATATTCCATTCTGTACATATGCCACTTGTTCTTTGTCCATTTATCTGTTCATGGACCTTTTTTTGCTTCCATGTCTTGGCTATTTAAATATTGCTGCAGTGCACATTTGCCTGCTTCTGTCTTTCCGATTCTGGTGGTCTTCAGTTATAGGCCCAGAAGGTGCCCTGCCGGATCATATGGTAACTCAATTTTTACCTTTTAAAGCACCTCCATTCTATTTTCATTAGTGCTGTTACCACTTTCCATCCCACCAGCAGCTAGAAGGTACACAGTTCTCTAAAACCCCTTCAGCATTTATAGTTTGTAGACTTTTTGCTGATGGTCATTTGACTGGTGTGCGGTGAAACCTTTTCGGAGGTTGATTTGCATGCGTCTAATAATTCCTTATACTACACTTTAGGCATGTCATTTTCTTTCTTTTTTTCTTGGTTTTTAAAGAGTGAGTACAACTTCCCTCTTCATATTGACTTCTTGAAAAATTTGTCATGTGTTGTATTTTCTTGGCTATTCCCTACCCCAGGACATTTTTTGAGGGCAGGTGATATTTACAGCCCTGCAGTCCTTGTGAATATTAAGTGACATTTGGTGGTGTTGAAAGCTGCTGTTGTGAGAAACAGCCACAAGGCGGCAGCATTATTACGTTCTCAACTCTTGTTACTAGGGCAACAGAGTCTTCCTGGACATCGTGCTCCTCAGTTGTAAATTAGAGTGGAATGTGCTCGGACAATCCCCCAGAAGTTTAGGTCTCCTTACTTATGTTTGTTTTTTAAATTGAATTTATATTTCTTCTCGGAGTAATTTTGATTAGAGTGTTGTGATTGTCTGGCAGTACAGAATCCGGTCAATTATTCATAGATATATCTGTTCATCTTTGGATCCTGTTACCATGTATGTTATTACAGAGTGTGGAGTAGACCTCCCTTGGTATTCGGTAGGTGTTTGGTCATTATATACTTTATATGTCTTGGTGCCTATATAATTCATATAGTTTATATGTTTATAAAAATTTAACATATATTAGTATATGTATGTTAACATGCATTAGTATATGTATGTTAACATACATTTGTATATGTATGTTACCCCCATGATCCTAATTTATCGATCCTCCCACCTTTCATTTTGGTTCACCATTAGTTTGTTTATAAGTCTGTGAGTGTCTTTCTCTGGGGAAATATGTTCATTGGTAGCAATCTTAGGATAACATCTGTAAATGATATCATGGGATATCTGTCATTCCCTTTTGACTTACTTGACGTAATATGATTATTTTAGCCTCCTCTGTAGTCATGAAAATGGCAATGTTCTTTTGTTCCGGGGCTAAGATTCACTTCGGTACATATACCACTTCTTCTTTGCCCATTTGCCTGTTGATGGACATTGTGTTTGCTTGCATGTCTTGGCTATTGTAAATATTGCTGCAGTGCATGTTTGCCTGTCTGTGTCTTTCCGATTCTGGTCTTCTTAGGTGATAGGCCCAATAGGGGATCAGCTGCATCATATGGTAGCTCAATATTTACCTTTTAAATGCAGCTCGATTTTGTTCTCATGATTAGCTGTTACCAGTTTACATCCAACCAACAGCATAGTGGGTATGCATTTCTCCACAGACACGTGAGCATTCATAGTTTATAGACGTTTTACTGATGGCATTTTGAATATTGGGTGGCGACATCTTTTTGAAGTTTGGATTTGCATCCAACCAATAAGGCCTGATATTGAGCTTTTATCCATGTTCCTCCTTTTTTTTTTTTTAAATAAAAGAGTGAGTAAAACTTACCTCTTCAAATTGTTTTCTGGAAAAATTTTCCGTGTTGTGAACTTTTTGGCCATTACCTACCCAGGACATTTTCTGAGGACACGTGTCATTTACAGCTCTACAATTGCTGTGAATCTTAAGTGACCGTTAGCGCTGAGTTTAAAGATGCTGTTGTGGGAAACGGCCACCAGGCGGCAGCATTTCTTCATTCCCAAAACTGGTACTAGGGCAGCAGAGACTTCCTGAAAGTCGTGTTCCTAGGTTGTAAATTAGAATGGAGTGTGCCAGGGAAAACCCCAATAAGTTTATGTCTCATTAATTGTTGTTCATGGTTTTAATTTTTTAAATTAGGGTAATGATTAGAATAGTGTTTGTTCTAGGTGTGCACAATCAGGTTCAATTGAATATTATATATATGTATTGATGTGCAGATCCTCTTCCTATGTAAATTACTATTATTTTTTTTAATAGATTTATTTGATTTCATTATTTATTTTTGGCGGAGTTGGATCTTCGTTGCTGCATGTGGGCTTTCTCTACTTTCTGTGAGCGGGGGCTACTCTCCATTGTGGTGCACGGGATTCTCATTGCAGTGGCTTCTCTTGTTGCAGAGCACGGTCTCTAGGTGTGCGGACTTCTAGTAGTTCTGGTGCGTGGGCTCAGTAGTTGTGGCTCGTGGGCTCTAGAGCCGAGGCTCAGTACTTGTGGTGCACGGGCTTAGTTGCTCTGCAGCATGTGGTATCTTCCCAGACCAGGGATCGAACCCGTGTGTTCTGCACTGGCAGGCGGATTCTTAACCCTGGCGCCACCAGGGAAGCCCCCGTGTAAATTATTACAGCGTGTCCTGTAGACCTCCCTTGGTATATGGTTGGTCTTTTTGATATATGTATTTAATATGTATTTGTATACGTATGGTAACCCTACTCTTCATTTATCCATTGCTCCCAGCTTTCCTTTTACATAACCATAGTTTGTTTTCCAAGTCTGTGAGTGTCTTTCTCTGTGGAAATATGTTCATTTGTGTCAGTTGTTAGGTAACGCCTAGAAGTGATATCACAGGATATTTGTCGTCTGCTTTCCGACTTACCTCCTGTTCTGTGATTATATCTAGGCTCACCTATGGTGCTGCAAAGAGCAGTGTTTCATTCTTTTCCATGCCGAATATTCCATTGTGCACATGGACCAGCTCTTCTTTGGGCATTCATCCGTAGATGGACATTTTGGTTTCTTCCAACTCTTGGCTATGCTAAATATTGATGCAGTGCAGGATTGCCAGCCTGTGCCTTTTGGATTCCGGTCTTCTCAGGGTATAGGCTCAGCAGTGGACCTACCAGGTCATATGACAGTTCAATTTTTACCTTTAAACGCACCTCCATTCCGTTCTCACTACTGGCTGTTACCAGTTGACATCCCACCAGCAGCTAGAGGGTACACAGTTCTCTAAAACCCCATCAGCATTTATTGTTTGTAGACTTTCTACTGATGGCGTTTTGAGTGTTGGGAGGTGATACCTTTTTGTACTTTGGATTTGCATGCGTCTAATACTTCCCGTTATTAAGCTTTTAATCCACGTCCGTTTTCTTTCTTTTTTTTTTTTAAAGTAAAACAGAAAAACTTACCTCTTCAAATTGTTTCCTTGAATAATTGGCCGTGTTCTGAATTCCTGTGGCCATTACCTACACCAGAATATTTTCTGTGAGCAGGTGTCATTTACAACTCTGTAGTAATTGTGCATATTAAGTTACCATTAACACTGGGTTTAAAGCTGCTGTTGCAGGAAACGGCCACAAGGCGGCAGCATGTCTATATTCCCAACTCTGCTTACTAGGGCAACAGAGCCTTCCTGGAAGTCCTGTTTGTAGGTTGTAAATTAGAGTGGAATGCGCCAGGACAAACTCCCCAAAACTTATGTCTACTTATTTGTTGTTGGTATTCTTAGTTTAATTTTCATTTTTATCAGAGCAAATTTGATTGCAATGTTGTGTTTGTTCTAGGTGTACAGAATCTGTTTCATTTATACATATATCTTTTCATGTTTGGATCCTGTTCCATAAAGGCTTTACAGAATGTTGTGTAGACCTCTCTTGGTATTTGGTATGTGTTTGGTGATTCCTATATTTTATAAATATTAGCATATGTCTGTTAAAACCCATTATCCTGCGTTATACATTCGTCACACCTTTCTGCTTGGTTAAGCACAAGTTTGTGTTCTGAATACGTGACTGTCCTTCTCTGTGGAAATAAGTTCATTAATATCAATTTTCCGGAATCACCTATACGTGATATCATAGGCTATGTGTCTCTTGCTTTCTGACTTATTTCAAGTTGTGTGATTATCTCTAGCCTCATCTGTGGTGCTGCAAATGGCATTGTTTGATTTGTTTTCATGGCTAATATTCCATTCCGTACATATGCCACTTGTTCTTTGTCCATTTATCTGTTCATGGACCTTTTTTTGCTTCCATGTCTTGCCTATTTAAATATTGCTGCAGTGCACATTTGCCTGCTTCTGTCTTTCCGATTCTGGTGGTCTTCAGTTATAGGCCCAGAAGGTGCCCTGCCGGATCATATGGTAACTCAATTTTTACCTTTTAAAGCACCTCCATTCTATTTTCATTAGTGCTGTTACCACTTTCCATCCCACCAGCAGCTAGAAGGTACACAGTTCTCTAAAACCCCTTCAGCATTTATAGTTTGTAGACTTTTTGCTGATGGTCATTTGACTGGTGTGCGGTGAAACCTTTTCGGAGGTTGATTTGCATGCGTCTAATAATTCCTTATACTACACTTTAGGCATGTCATTTTCTTTCTTTTTTTCTTGGTTTTTAAAGAGTGAGTACAACTTCCCTCTTCATATTGACTTCTTGAAAAATTTGTCATGTGTTGTATTTTCTTGGCTATTCCCTACCCCAGGACATTTTTTGAGGGCAGGTGATATTTACAGCCCTGCAGTCCTTGTGAATATTAAGTGACGTTTGGCGGTGTTGAAAGCTGCTGTTGTGAGAAACAGCCACAAGGCGGCAGCATTATTACGTTCTCAACTCTTGTTACTAGGGCAACAGAGTCTTCCTGGACATCGTGCTCCTCAGTTGTAAATTAGAGTGCAATGTGCTCGGACAATCCCCCAGAAGTTTAGGTCTCCTTACTTATGTTTGTTTTTTAAATTGAATTTATATTTCTTCTCGGAGTAATTTTGATTAGAGTGTTGTGATTGTCTGGCAGTACAGAATCCGGTCAATTATTCATAGATATATCTGTTCATCTTTGGATCCTGTTACCATGTATGTTATTACAGAGTGTGGAGTAGACCTCCCTTGGTATTCGGTAGGTGTTTGGTCATTATATACTTTATATGTCTTGGTGCCTATATAATTCATATAGTTTATATGTTTATAAAAATTTAACATATATTAGTATATGTATGTTAACATGCATTAGTATATGTATGTTAACATACATTAGTATATGTATGTTACCCCCATGATCCTAATTTATCGATCCTCCCACCTTTCATTTTGGTTCACCATTAGTTTGTTTATAAGTCTGTGAGTGTCTTTCTCTGGGGAAATATGTTCATTGGTAGCAATCTTAGGATAACATCTGTAAATGATATCATGGGATATCTGTCATTCCCTTTTGACTTACTTGACGTAATATGATTATTTTAGCCTCCTCTGTAGTCATGAAAATGGCAATGTTCTTTTGTTCTGTGGCTAAGATTCACTTCGGTACATATACCACTTCTTCTTTGCCCATTTGCCTGTTGATGGACATTGTGTTTGCTTGCATGTCTTGGCTATTGTAAATATTGCTGCAGTGCATGTTTGCCTGTCTGTGTCTTTCCGATTCTGGTCTTCTTAGGTGATAGGCCCAATAGGGGATCGGCTGCATCATATCGTAGCTCAATATTTACCTTTTAAATGCAGCTCGATGTTGTTCTCATGATTAGCTGTAACCAGTTTACATCCAACCAACAGCATAGTGGGTATGCATTTCTCCACAGACACGTGAGCATTCATAGTTTATAGACGTTTTACTGATGGCATTTTCAATATTGGGTGGCGACATCTTTTTGTAGTTTGGATTTGCATCCAACCAATAAGGCCTGATATTGAGCTTTTATCCATGTTCCTCCTTTTTTTTTTTAAATAAAAGAGTGAGTAAAACTTACCTCTTCAAATTGTTTTCTGGAAAAATTTTCCGTGTTGTGAACTTTTTGGCCATTACCTACCCAGGACATTTTCTGAGGACACGTGTCATTTACAGCTCTACAATTGCTGTGAATCTTAAGTGACCGTTAGCGCTGAGTTTAAAGCTGCTGTTGTGGGAAACGGCCACCAGGCGGCAGCATTTCTTCATTCCCAAAACTGGTACTAGGGCAGCAGAGACTTCCTGAAAGTCGTGTTCCTAGGTTGTAAATTAGAATGGAGTGTGCCAGGGAATACCCCAATAAGTTTATGTCTCATTAATTGTTGTTCATGGTTTTAATTTTTTAAATTAGGGTAATGATTAGAATAGTGTTTGTTCTAGGTGTGCACAATCAGGTTCAATTGAATATTATATATATGTATTCATGTGCAGATCCTCTTCCTATGTAAATTACTATTATTTTTTTTAATAGATTTATTTTATTTCATTATTTATTTTTGGCTGAGTTGGATCTTCGTTGCTGCATGTGGGCTTTCTCTACTTTCTGTGAGCGGGGGCTACTCTCCATTGTGGTGCACGGGATTCTCATTGCAGTGGCTTCTCTTGTTGTAGAGCACGGTCTCTAGGTGTGCGGACTTCTAGTAGTTCTGGTGCGTGGGCTCAGTAGTTGTGGCTCGTGGGCTCTAGAGCCGAGGCTCAGTACTTGTGGTGCACGGGCTTAGTTGCTCTGCAGCATGTGTTATCTTCCCAGACCAGGGATCGAACCCGTGTGTTCTGCACTGGCAGGCGGATTCTTAACCCTGGCGCCACCAGGGAAGCCCCCGTGTAAATTATTACAGCGTGTCCTGTAGACCTCCCTTGGTATATGGTTGGTCTTTTTGATATATGTATTTAATATGTATTTGTATACGTATGGTAACCCTACTCTTCATTTATCCATTGCTCCCAGCTTTCCTTTTACATAACCATAGTTTGTTTTCCAAGTCTGTGAGTGTCTTTCTCTGTGGAAATATGTTCATTTGTGTCAGTTGTTAGGTAACGCCTAGAAGTGATATCACAGGATATTTGTCGTCTGCTTTCCGACTTACCTCCTGTTCTGTGATTATATCTAGGCTCACCTATGGTGCTGCAAAGAGCAGTGTTTCATTCTTTTCCATGCCGAATATTCCATTGTGTACTTGGACCAGCTCTTCTTTGGGCATTCATCCGTAGATGGACATTTTGGTTTCTTCCAACTCTTGGCTATGCTAAATATTGATGCAGTGCAGGATTGCCAGCCTGTGCCTTTTGGATTCCGGTCTTCTCAGGGTATAGGCTCAGCAGTGGACATACCAGATCATATGACAGTTCAATTTTTACCTTTAAACGCACCTCCATTCCGTTCTCACTACTGGCTGTTACCAGTTGACATCCCACCAGCAGCTAGAGGGTACACAGTTCTCTAAAACCCCATCAGCATTTATTGTTTGTAGACTTTCTACTGATGGCGTTTTGAGTGTTGGGAGGTGATACCTTTTTGTACTTTGGATTTGCATGCGTCTAATACTTCCCGTTATTAAGCTTTTAATCCACGTCCGTTTTCTTTCTTTTTTTTTTTTTTAAACTAAAACAGAAAAACTTACCTTTTCAAATTGTTTCCTTGAATAATTGGCCGTGTTCTGAATTCCTGTGGCCGTTACCTACACCAGGATATTTTCTGTGAGCAGGTGTCATTTACAACTCTGTAGTAATTGTGCATATTAAGTTACCATTAACACTGGGTTTAAAGCTGCTGTTGCAGGAAACGGCCACAAGGCGGCAGCATGTCTATATTCCCAACTCTGCTTACTAGGGCAACAGAGCCTTCCTGGAAGTCCTGTTTGTAGGTTGTAAATTAGAGTGGAATGCGCCAGGACAAACTCCCCAAAACTTATGTCTACTTATTTGTTGTTGGTATTCTTAGTTTAATTTTCATTTTTATCAGAGCAAATTTGATTGCAATGTTGTGTTTGTTCTAGGTGTACAGAATCTGTTTCATTTATACATATATCTTTTCATGTTTGGATCCTGTTCCATAAAGGCTTTACAGAATGTTGTGTAGACCTCTCTTGGTATTTGGTATGTGTTTGGTGATTCCTATATTTTATAAATATTAGCATATGTCTGTTAAAACCCATTATCCTGCGTTATACATTCGTCACACCTTTCCGCTTGGTTAAGCACAAGTTTGTGTTCTGAATACGTGACTGTCCTTCTCTGTGGAAATAAGTTCATTAATATCAATTTTCCGGAATCACCTATACGTGATATCATAGGATATGTGTCTCTTGCTTTCTGACTTATTTCAAGTTGTGTGATTATCTCTAGCCTCATCTGTGGTGCTGCAAATGGCATTGTTTGATTTGTTTTCATGGCTAATATTCCATTCCGTACATATGCCACTTGTTCTTTGTCCATTTATCTGTTCATGGACCTTTTTTTGCTTCCATGTCTTGCCTATTTAAATATTGCTGCAGTGCACATTTGCCTGCTTCTGTCTTTCCGATTCTGGTGGTCTTCAGTTATAGGCCCAGAAGGTGCCCTGCCGGATCATATGGTAACTCAATTTTTACCTTTTAAAGCACCTCCATTCTATTTTCATTAGTGCTGTTACCACTTTCCATCCCACCAGCAGCTAGAAGGTACACAGTTCTCTAAAACCCCTTCAGCATTTATAGTTTGTAGACTTTTTGCTGATGGTCATTTGACTGGTGTGCGGTGAAACCTTTTCGGAGGTTGATTTGCATGCGTCTAATAATTCCTTATACTACACTTTAGGCATGTCATTTTCTTTCTTTTTTTCTTGGTTTTTAAAGAGTGAGTACAACTTCCCTCTTCATATTGACTTCTTGAAAAATTTGTCATGTGTTGTATTTTCTTGGCTATTCCCTACCCCAGGACATTTTTTGAGGGCAGGTGATATTTACAGCCCTGCAGTCCTTGTGAATATTAAGTGACATTTGGCGGTGTTGAAAGCTGCTGTTGTGAGAAACAGCCACAAGGCGGCAGCATTATTACGTTCTCAACTCTTGTTACTAGGGCAACAGAGTCTTCCTGGACATCGTGCTCCTCAGTTGTAAATTAGAGTGGAATGTGCTCGGACAATCCCCCAGAAGTTTAGGTCTCCTTACTTATGTTTGTTTTTGAAATTGAATTTATATTTCTTCTCGGAGTAATTTTGATTAGAGTGTTGTGATTGTCTGGCAGTACAGAATCCGGTCAATTATTCATAGATATATCTGTTCATCTTTGGATCCTGTTACCATGTATGTTATTACAGAGTGTGGAGTAGACCTCCCTTGGTATTTGGTAGGTGTTTGGTCATTATATACTTTATATGTCTTGGTGCCTATATAATTCATATAGTTTATATGTTTATAAAAATTTAACATATATTACTATATGTATGTTAACATGCATTAGTATATGTATGTTAACATACATTAGTATATGTATGTTACCCCCATGATCCTAATTTATCGATCCTCCCACCTTTCATTTTGGTTCACCATTAGTTTGTTTATAAGTCTGTGAGTGTCTTTCTCTGGGGAAATATGTTCATTGGTAGCAATCTTAGGATAACATCTGTAAATGATATCATGGGATATCTGTCATTCCCTTTTGACTTACTTGACGTAATATGATTATTTTAGCCTCCTCTTTAGTCATGAAAATGGCAATGTTCTTTTGTTCCGGGGCTAAGATTCACTTCGGTACATATACCACTTCTTCTTTGCCCATTTGCCTGTTGATGGACATTGTGTTTGCTTGCATGTCTTGGCTATTGTAAATATTGCTGCAGTGCATGTTTGCCTGTCTGTGTCTTTCCGATTCTGGTCTTCTTAGGTGATAGGCCCAATAGGGGATCGGCTGCATCATATGGTAGCTCAATATTTACCTTTTAAATGCAGCTCGATTTTGTTCTCATGATTAGCTGTTACCAGTTTACATCCAACCAACAGCATTCTGGGTATGCATTTCTCCACAGACACGTGAGCATTCATAGTTTATAGACGTTTTACTGATGGCATTTTGAATATTGGGTGGTGACATCTTTTTGTAGTTTGGATTTGCATCCAACCAATAAGGCCTGATATTGAGCTTTTATCCATGTTCCTCCTTTTTTTTTTTAAATAAAAGAGTGAGTAAAACTTACCTCTTCAAATTGTTTTCTGGAAAAATTTTCCGTGTTGTGAACTTTTTGGCCATTACCTACCCAGGACATTTTCTGAGGACACGTGTCATTTACAGCTCTACAATTGCTGTGAATCTTAAGTGACCGTTAGCCCTGAGTTTAAAGCTGCTGTTGTGGGAAACGGCCACCAGGTGGCAGCATTTCTTCATTCCCAAAACTGGTACTAGGGCAGCAGAGACTTCCTGAAAGTCGTGTTCCAAGGTTGTAAATTAGAATGGAGTGTGCCAGGGAAAACCCCAATAAGTTTATGTCTCATTAATTGTTGTTCATGGTTTTAATTTTTTTTAAATTAGGGTAATGATTAGAATAGTGTTTGTTCTAGGTGTGCACAATCAGGTTCAATTGAATATTATATATATGTAGTGATGTGCAGATCCTCTTCCTATGTAAATTACTATTATTTTTTTTAATAGATTTATTTGATTTCATTATTTATTTTTGGCTGAGTTGGATCTTCGTTGCTGCATGTGGGCTTTCTCTACTTTCTGTGAGCGGGGGCTACTCTCCATTGTGGTGCACGGGATTCTCATTGCAGTGGCTTCTCTTGTTGCAGAGCACGGTCTCTAGGTGTGCGGACTTCTAGTAGTTCTGGTGCGTGGGCTCAGTAGTTGTGGCTCGTGGGCTCTAGAGCCGAGGCTCAGTACTTGTGGTGCACGGGCTTAGTTGCTCTGCAGCATGTGGTATCTTCCCAGACCAGGGATCGAACCCGTGTGTTCTGCACTGGCAGGCGGATTCTTAACCCTGGCGCCACCAGGGAAGCCCCCGTGTAAATTATTACAGCGTGTCCTGTAGACCTCCCTTGGTATATGGTTGGTCTTTTTGATATATGTATTTAATATGTATTTGTATACGTATGGTAACCCTACTCTTCATTTATCCATTGCTCCCAGCTTTCCTTTTACATAACCATAGTTTGTTTTCCAAGTCTGTGAGTGTCTTTCTCTGTGGAAATATGTTCATTTGTGTCAGTTGTTAGGTAACGCCTAGAAGTGATATCACAGGATATTTGTCGTCTGCTTTCCGACTTACCTCCTGTTCTGTGATTATATCTAGGCTCACCTATGGTGCTGCAAAGAGCAGTGTTTCATTCTTTTCCATGCCGAATATTCCATTGTGTACATGGACCAGCTCTTCTTTGGGCATTCATCCGTAGATGGACATTTTGGTTTCTTCCAACTCTTGGCTATACTAAATATTGATGCAGTGCAGGATTGCCAGCCTGTGTCTTTTGGATTCCGGTCTTCTCAGGGGATAGGCTCAGCAGTGGACCTACCAGATCATATGACAGTTCAATTTTTACCTTTAAACGCACCTCCATTCTGTTCTCACTACTGGCTGTTACCAGTTGACATCCCACCAGCAGCTAGAGGGTACACAGTTCTCTAAAACCCCATCAGCATTTATTGTTTGTAGACTTTCTACTGATGGCGTTTTGAGTGTTGGGAGGTGATACCTTTTTGTACTTTGGATTTGCATGCGTCTAATACTTCCCGTTATTAAGCTTTTAATCCACATCCGTTTTCTTTCTTTTTTTTTTTTTTTAAAGTAAAACAGAAAAACTTACCTCTTCAAATTGTTTCCTTGAATAATTGGCCGTGTTCTGAATTCCTGTGGCCATTACCTACACCAGAATATTTTCTGTGAGCAGGTGTCATTTACAACTCTGTAGTAATTGTGCATATTAAGTTACCATTAACACTGGGTTTAAAGCTGCTGTTGCAGGAAACGACCACAAGGCGGCAGCATGTCTATATTCCCAACTCTGCTTACTAGGGCAACAGAGCCTTCCTGGAAGTCCTGTTTGTAGGTTGTAAATTAGAGTGGAATGCGCCAGGACAAACTCCCCAAAACTTATGTCTACTTATTTGTTGTTGGTATTCTTAGTTTAATTTTCATTTTTATCAGAGCAAATTTGATTGCAATGTTGTGTTTGTTCTAGGTGTACAAAATCTGTTTCATTTATACATATATCTTTTCATGTTTGGATCCTGTTCCATAAAGGCTTTACAGAATGTTGTGTAGACCTCTCTTGGTATTTGGTATGTGTTTGGTGATTCCTATATTTTATAAATATTAGCATATGTCTGTTAAAACCCATTATCCTGCGTTATACATTCGTCACACCTTTCCGCTTGGTTAAGCACAATTTTGTGTTCTGAATACGTGACTGTCCTTCTCTGTGGAAATAAGTACATTAATATCAATTTTCCGGAATCACCTATACGTGATATCATAGGATATGTGTCTCTTGCTTTCTGACTTATTTCAAGTTGTGTGATTATCTCTAGCCTCATCTGTGGTGCTGCAAATGGCATTGTTTGATTTGTTTTCATGGCTTATTCCATTCCGTACATATGCCACTTGTTCTTTGTCCATTTATCTGTTCATGGACCTTTTTTTGCTTCCATGTCTTGCCTATTTAAATATTGCTGCAGTGCACATTTGCCTGCTTCTGTCTTTCCGATTCTGGTGGTCTTAAGTTATAGGCCCAGAAGGTGCCCTGCCGGATCATATGGTAACTCAATTTTTACCTTTTAAAGCACCTCCATTCTATTTTCATTAGTGCTGTTACCACTTTCCATCCCACCAGCAGCTAGAAGGTACACAGTTCTCTAAAACCCCTTCAGCATTTATAGTTTGTACACTTTTTGCTGATGGTCATTTGACTGGTGTGCGGTGAAACCTTTTCGGAGGTTGATTTGCATGCGTCTAATAATTCCTTATACTACACTTTAGGCATGTCATTTTCTTTCTTTTTTTCTTGGTTTTTAAAGAGTGAGTACAACTTCCCTCTTCATATTGACTTCTTGAAAAATTTGTCATGTGTTGTATTTTCTTGGCTATTCCCTACCCCAGGACATTTTTTGAGGGCAGGTGATATTTACAGCCCTGCAGTCCTTGTGAATATTAAGTGACATTTGGCGGTGTTGAAAGCTGCTGTTGTGAGAAACAGCCACAAGGCGGCAGCATTATTACGTTCTCAACTCTTGTTACTAGGGCAACAGAGTCTTCCTGGACATCGTGCTCCTCAGTTGTAAATTAGAGTGGAATGTGCTCGGACAATCCCCCAGAAGTTTAGGTCTCCTTACTTATGTTTGTTTTTGAAATTGAATTTATATTTCTTCTCGGAGTAATTTTGATTAGAGTGTTGTGATTGTCTGGCAGTACAGAATCCGGTCAATTATTCATAGATATATCTGTTCATCTTTGGATCCTGTTACCATGTATGTTATTACAGAGTGTGGAGTAGACCTCCCTTGGTATTCGGTAGGTGTTTGGTCATTATATACTTTATATGTCTTGGTGCCTATATAATTCATATAGTTTATATGTTTATAAAAATTTAACATATATTAGTATATGTATGTTAACATGCATTAGTATATGTATGTTAACATACATTTGTATATGTATGTTACCCCCATGATCCTAATTTATCGATCCTCCCACCTTTCATTTTGGTTCACCATTAGTTTGTTTATAAGTCTGTGAGTGTCTTTCTCTGGGGAAATATGTTCATTGGTAGCAATCTTAGGATAACATCTGTAAATGATATCATGGGATATCTGTCATTCCCTTTTGACTTACTTGACGTAATATGATTATTTTAGCCTCCTCTGTAGTCATGAAAATGGCAATGTTCTTTTGTTCCGGGGCTAAGATTCACTTCGGTACATATACCACTTCTTCTTTGCCCATTTGCCTGTTGATGGACATTGTGTTTGCTTGCATGTCTTGGCTATTGTAAATATTGCTGCAGTGCATGTTTGCCTGTCTGTGTCTTTCCGATTCTGGTCTTCTTAGGTGATAGGCCCAATAGGGGATCGGCTGCATCATATGGTAGCTCAATATTTACCTTTTAAATGCAGCTCGATTTTGTTCTCATGATTAGCTGTAACCAGTTTACATCCAACCAACAGCATAGTGGGTATGCATTTCTCCACAGACACGTGAGCATTCATAGTTTATAGACGTTTTACTGATGGCATTTTGAATATTGGGTGGCGACATCTTTTTGTAGTTTGGATTTGCATCCAACCAATAAGGCCTGATATTGAGCTTTTATCCATGTTCCTCCTTTTTTTTTTAAATAAAAGAGTGAGTAAAACTTACCTCTTCAAATTGTTTTCTGGAAAAATTTTCCGTGTTGTGAACTTTTTGGCCATTACCTACCCAGGACATTTTCTGAGGACACGTGTCATTTACAGCTCTACAATTGCTGTGTATCTTAAGTGACCGTTAGCGCTGAGTTTAAAGCTGCTGTTGTGGGAAACGGCCACCAGGCGGCAGCATTTCTTCATTCCCAAAACTGGTACTAGGGCAGCAGAGACTTCCTGAAAGTCGTGTTCCTAGGTTGTAAATTAGAATGGAGTGTGCCAGGGAAAACCCCAATAAGTTTATGTCTCATTAATTGTTGTTCATGGTTTTAATTTTTTTTAAATTAGGGTAATGATTAGAATAGTGTTTGTTCTAGGTGTGCACAATCAGGTTCAATTGAACATTATATATATTTATTCATGTGCAGATCCTCTTCCTATGTAAATTACTATTATTTTTTTAATAGATTTATTTTATTTCATTATTTATTTTTGGCTGAGTTGGATCTTCGTTGCTGCATGTGGGCTTTCTCTACTTTCTGTGAGCGGGGGCTACTCTCCATTGTGGTGCACGGGATTCTCATTGCAGTGGCTTCTCTTGTTGCAGAGCACGGTCTCTAGGTGTGCGGACTTCTAGTAGTTCTGGTGCGTGGGCTCAGTAGTTGTGGCTCGTGGGCTCTAGAGCCGAGGCTCAGTACTTGTGGTGCACGGGCTTAGTTGCTCTGCAGCATGTGGTATCTTCCCAGACCAGGGATCGAACCCGTGTGTTCTGCACTGGCAGGCGGATTCTTAACCCTGGCGCCACCAGGGAAGCCCCCGTGTAAATTATTACAGCGTGTCCTGTAGACCTCCCTTGGTATATGGTTGGTCTTTTTGATATATGTATTTAATATGTATTTGTATACGTATGGTAACCCTACTCTTCATTTATCCATTGCTCCCAGCTTTCCTTTTACATAACCATAGTTTGTTTTCCAAGTCTGTGAGTGTCTTTCTCTGTGGAAATATGTTCATTTGTGTCAGTTGTTAGGTAACGCCTAGAAGTGATATCACAGGATATTTGTCGTCTGCTTTCCGACTTACCTCCTGTTCTGTGATTATATCTAGGCTCACCTATGGTGCTGCAAAGAGCAGTGTTTCATTCTTTTCCATGCCGAATATTCCATTGTGTACATGGACCAGCTCTTCTTTGGGCATTCATCCGTAGATGGACATTTTGGTTTCTTCCAACTCTTGGCTATGCTAAATATTGATGCAGTGCAGGATTGCCAGCCTGTGCCTTTTGGATTCCGGTCTTCTCAGGGTATAGGCTCAGCAGTGGACCTACCAGATCATATGACAGTTCAATTTTTACCTTTAAACGCACCTCCATTCCGTTCTCACTACTGGCTGTTACCAGTTGACATCCCACCAGCAGCTAGAGGGTACACAGTTCTCTAAAACCCCATCAGCATTTATTGTTTGTAGACTTTCTACTGATGGCGTTTTGAGTGTTGGGAGGTGATACCTTTTTGTACTTTGGATTTGCATGCGTCTAATACTTCCCGTTATTAAGATTTTAATCCACGTCCGTTTTCTTTCTTTTTTTTTTTAAAGTAAAACAGAAAAACTTACCTCTTCAAATTGTTTCCTTGAATAATTGGCCGTGTTCTGAATTCCTGTGGCCATTACCTACACCAGAATATTTTCTGTGAGCAGGTGTCATTTACAACTCTGTAGTAATTGTGCATATTAAGTTACCATTAACACTGGGTTTATAGCTGCTGTTGCAGGAAACGGCCACAAGGCGGCAGCATGTCTATATTCCCAACTCTGCTTACTAGGGCAACAGAGCCTTCCTGGAAGTCCTGTTTGTAGGTTGTAAATTAGAGTGGAATGCGCCAGGACAAACTCCCCAAAACTTATGTCTACTTATTTGTTGTTGGTATTCTTAGTTTAATTTTCATTTTTATCAGAGCAAATTTGATTGCAATGTTGTGTTTGTTCTAGGTGTACAGAATCTGTTTCATTTATACATATATCTTTTCATGTTTGGATCCTGTTCCATAAAGGCTTTACAGAATGTTGTGTAGACCTCTCTTGGTATTTGGTATGTGTTTGGTGATTCCTATATTTTATAAATATTAGCATATGTCTGTTAAAACCCATTATCCTGCGTTATACATTCGTCACACCTTTCCGCTTGGTTAAGCACAAGTTTGTGTTCTGAATACGTGACTGTCCTTCTCTGTGGAAATAAGTTCATTAATATCAATTTTCCGGAATCACCTATACGTGATATCATAGGATATGTGTCTCTTGCTTTCTGACTTATTTCAAGTTGTGTGATTATCTCTAGCCTCATCTGTGGTGCTGCAAATGGCATTGTTTGATTTGTTTTCATGGCTAATATTCCATTCCGTACATATGCCACTTGTTCTTTGTCCATTTATCTGTTCATGGACCTTTTTTTGCTTCCATGTCTTGCCTATTTAAATATTGCTGCAGTGCACATTTGCCTGCTTCTGTCTTTCCGATTCTGGTGGTCTTCAGTTATAGGCCCAGAAGGTGCCCTGCCGGATCATATGGTAACTCAATTTTTACCTTTTAAAGCACCTCCATTCTATTTTCATTAGTGCTGTTACCACTTTCCATCCCACCAGCAGCTAGAAGGTACACAGTTCTCTAAAACCCCTTCAGCATTTATAGTTTGTAGACTTTTTGCTGATGGTCATTTGACTGGTGTGCGGTGAAACCTTTTCGGAGGTTGATTTGCATGCGTCTAATAATTCCTTATACTACACTTTAGGCATGTCATTTTCTTTCTTTTTTTCTTGGTTTTTAAAGAGTGAGTACAACTTCCCTCTTCATATTGACTTCTTGAAAAATTTGTCATGTGTTGTATTTTCTTGGCTATTCCCTACCCCAGGACATTTTTTGAGGGCAGGTGATATTTACAGCCCTGCAGTCCTTGTGAATATTAAGTGACATTTGGCGGTGTTGAAAGCTGCTGTTGTGAGAAACAGCCACAAGGCGGCAGCATTATTACGTTCTCAACTCTTGTTACTAGGGCAACAGAGTCTTCCTGGACATCGTGCTCCTCAGTTGTAAATTAGAGTGGAATGTGCTCGGACAATCCCCCAGAAGTTTAGGTCTCCTTACTTATGTTTGTTTTTGAAATTGAATTTATATTTCTTCTCGGAGTAATTTTGATTAGAGTGTTGTGATTGTCTGGCAGTACAGAATCCGGTCAATTATTCATAGATATATCTGTTCATCTTTGGATCCTGTTACCATGTATGTTATTACAGAGTGTGGAGTAGACCTCCCTTGGTATTCGGTAGGTGTTTGGTCATTATATACTTTATATGTCTTGGTGCCTATATAATTCATATAGTTTATATGTTTATAAAAATTTAACATATATTAGTATATGTATGTTAACATGCATTAGTATATGTATGTTAACATACATTAGTATATGTATGTTACCCCCATGATCCTAATTTATCGATCCTCCCACCTTTCATTTTGGTTCACCATTAGTTTGTTTATAAGTCTGTGAGTGTCTTTCTCTGGGGAAATATGTTCATTGGTAGCAATCTTAGGATAACATCTGTAAATGATATCATGGGATATCTGTCATTCCCTTTTGACTTACTTGACGTAATATGATTATTTTAGCCTCCTCTGTAGTCATGAAAATGGCAATGTTCTTTTGTTCCGGGGCTAAGATTCACTTCGGTACATATACCACTTCTTCTTTGCCCATTTGCCTGTTGATGGACATTGTGTTTGCTTGCATGTCTTGGCTATTGTAAATATTGCTGCAGTGCATGTTTGCCTGTCTGTGTCTTTCCGATTCTGGTCTTCTTAGGTGATAGGCCCAATAGGGGATCGGCTGCATCATATGGTAGCTCAATATTTACCTTTTAAATGCAGCTCGATTTTGTTCTCATGATTAGCTGTTACCAGTTTACATCCAACCAACAGCATTCTGGGTATGCATTTCTCCACAGACACGTGAGCATTCATAGTTTATAGACGTTTTACTGATGGCATTTTGAATATTGGGTGGTGACATCTTTTTGTAGTTTGGATTTGCATCCAACCAATAAGGCCTGATATTGAGCTTTTATCCATGTTCCTCCTTTTTTTTTTTAAATAAAAGAGTGAGTAAAACTTACCTCTTCAAATTGTTTTCTGGAAAAATTTTCCGTGTTGTGAACTTTTTGGCCATTACCTACCCAGGACATTTTCTGAGGACACGTGTCATTTACAGCTCTACAATTGCTGTGAATCTTAAGTGACCGTTAGCCCTGAGTTTAAAGCTGCTGTTGTGGGAAACGGCCACCAGGCGGCAGCATTTCTTCATTCCCAAAACTGGTACTAGGGCAGCAGAGACTTCCTGAAAGTCGTGTTCCAAGGTTGTAAATTAGAATGGAGTGTGCCAGGGAAAACCCCAATAAGTTTATGTCTCATTAATTGTTGTTCATGGTTTTAATTTTTTAAATTGGGGTAATGATTAGAATAGTGTTTGTTCTAGGTGTGCACAATCAGGTTCAATTGAACATTATATATATTTATTCATGTGCAGATCCTCTTCCTATGTAAATTACTATTATTTTTTTAATAGATTTATTTGATTTCATTATTTATTTTTGGCTGAGTTGGATCTTCGTTGCTGCATGTGGGCTTTCTCTACTTTCTGTGAGCGGGGGCTACTCTCCATTGTGGTGCACGGGATTCTCATTGCAGTGGCTTCTCTTGTTGCAGAGCACGGTCTCTAGGTGTGCGGACTTCTAGTAGTTCTGGTGCGTGGGCTCAGTAGTTGTGGCTCGTGGGGTCTAGAGCCGAGGCTCAGTACTTGTGGTGCACGGGCTTAGTTGCTCTGCAGCATGTGGTATCTTCCCAGACCAGGGATCGAACCCGTGTGTTCTGCACTGGCAGGCGGATTCTTAACCCTGGCGCCACCAGGGAAGCCCCCGTGTAAATTATTACAGCGTGTCCTGTAGACCTCCCTTGGTATATGGTTGGTCTTTTTGATATACGTATTTAATATGTATTTGTATACGTATGGTAACCCTACTCTTCATTTATCCATTGCTCCCAGCTTTCCTTTTACATAACCATAGTTTGTTTTCCAAGTCTGTGAGTGTCTTTCTCTGTGGAAATATGTTCATTTGTGTCAGTTGTTAGGTAACGCCTAGAAGTGATATCACAGGATATTTGTCGTCTGCTTTCCGACTTACCTCCTGTTCTGTGATTATATCTAGGCTCACCTATGGTGCTGCAAAGAGCAGTGTTTCATTCTTTTCCATGCCGAATATTCCATTGTGTACATGGACCAGCTCTTCTTTGGGCATTCATCCGTAGATGGACATTTTGGTTTCTTCCAACTCTTGGCTATGCTAAATATTGATGCAGTGCAGGATTGCCAGCCTGTGTCTTTTGGATTCCGGTCTTCTCAGGGGATAGGCTCAGCAGTGGACCTACCAGATCATATGACAGTTCAATTTTCACCTTTAAACGCACCTCCATTCTGTTCTCACTACTGGCTGTTACCAGTTGACATCCCACCAGCAGCTAGAGGGTACACAGTTCTCGAAAACCCCATCAGCATTTATTGTTTGTAGACTTTCTACTGATGGCGTTTTGAGTGTTGGGAGGTGATACCTTTTTGTACTTTGGATTTGCATGCGTCTAATACTTCCCGGTATTAAGCTTTTAATCCACGTCCGTTTTCTTTCTTTCTTTTTTTTTTAAAGTAAAACAGAAAAACTTACCTCTTCAAATTGTTTCCTTGAATAATTGGCCGTGTTCTGAATTCCTGTGGCCATTACCTACACCAGAATATTTTCTGTGAGCAGGTGTCATTTACAACTCTGTAGTAATTGTGCATATTAAGTTACCATTAACACTGGGTTTAAAGCTGCTGTTGCAGGAAACGGCCGCAAGGCGGCAGCGTGTCTATATTCCCAACTCTGCTTACTAGGGCAACAGAGCCTTCCTGGAAGTCCTGTTTGTAGGTTGTAAATTAGAGTGGAATGCGCCAGGACAAACTCCCCAAAACTTATGTCTACTTATTTGTTGTTGGTATTCTTAGTTTAATTTTCATTTTTATCAGAGCAAATTTGATTGCAATGTTGTGTTTGTTCTAGGTGTACAGAATCTGTTTCATTTATACATATATCTTTTCATGTTTGGATCCTGTTCCATAAAGGCTTTACAGAATGTTGTGTAGACCTCTCTTGGTATTTGGTATGTGTTTGGTGATTCCTATATTTTATAAATATTAGCATATGTCTGTTAAAACCCATTATCCTGCGTTATACATTCGTCACACCTTTCCGCTTGGTTAAGCACAAGTTTGTGTTCTGAATACGTGACTGTCCTTCTCTGTGGAAATAAGTTCATTAATATCAATTTTCCGGAATCACCTATACGTGATATCATAGGATATGTGTCTCTTGCTTTCTGACTTATTTCAAGTTGTGTGATTATCTCTAGCCTCATCTGTGGTGCTGCAAATGGCATTGTTTGATTTGTTTTCATGGCTAATATTCCATTCCGTACATATGCCACTTGTTCTTTGTCCATTTATCTGTTCATGGACCTTTTTTTGCTTCCATGTCTTGCCTATTTAAATATTGCTGCAGTGCACATTTGCCTGCTTCTGTCTTTCCGATTCTGGTGGTCTTCAGTTATAGGCCCAGAAGGTGCCCTGCCGGATCATATGGTAACTCAATTTTTACCTTTTAAAGCACCTCCATTCTATTTTCATTAGTGCTGTTACCACTTTCCATCCCACCAGCAGCTAGAAGGTACACAGTTCTCTAAAACCCCTTCAGCATTTATAGTTTGTAGACTTTTTGCTGATGGTCATTTGACTGGTGTGCGGTGAAACCTTTTCGGAGGTTGATTTGCATGCGTCTAATAATTCCTCATACTACACTTTAGGCATGTCATTTTCTTTCTTTTTTTCTTGGTTTTTAAAGAGTGAGTACAACTTCCCTCTTCATATTGACTTCTTGAAAAATTTGTCATGTGTTGTATTTTCTTGGCTATTCCCTACCCCAGGACATTTTTTGAGGGCAGGTGATATTTACAGCCCTGCAGTCCTTGTGAATATTAAGTGACATTTGGCGGTGTTGAAAGCTGCTGTTGTGAGAAACAGCCACAAGGCGGCAGCATTATTACGTTCTCAACTCTTGTTACTAGGGCAACAGAGTCTTCCTGGACATCGTGCTCCTCAGTTGTAAATTAGAGTGGAATGTGCTCGGACAATCCCCCAGAAGTTTAGGTCTCCTTACTTATGTTTGTTTTTGAAATTGAATTTATATTTCTTCTCGGAGTAATTTTGATTAGAGTGTTGTGATTGTCTGGCAGTACAGAATCCGGTCAATTATTCATAGATATATCTGTTCATCTTTGGATCCTGTTACCATGTATGTTATTACAGAGTGTGGAGTAGACCTCCCTTGGTATTTGGTAGGTGTTTGGTCATTATATACTTTATATGTCTTGGTGCCTATATAATTCATATAGTTTATATGTTTATAAAAATTTAACATATATTAGTATATGTATGTTAACATGCATTAGTATATGTATGTTAACATACATTAGTATATGTATGTTACCCCCATGATCCTAATTTATCGATCCTCCCACCTTTCATTTTGGTTCACCATTAGTTTGTTTATAAGTCTGTGAGTGTCTTTCTCTGGGGAAATATGTTCATTGGTAGCAATCTTAGGATAACATCTGTAAATGATATCATGGGATATCTGTCATTCCCTTTTGACTTACTTGACGTAATATGATTATTTTAGCCTCCTCTGTAGTCATGAAAATGGCAATGTTCTTTTGTTCCGGGGCTAAGATTCAATTCGGTACATATACCACTTCTTCTTTGCCCATTTGCCTGTTGATGGACATTGTGTTTGCTTGCATGTCTTGGCTATTGTAAATATTGCTGCAGTGCATGTTTGCCTGTCTGTGTCTTTCCGATTCTGGTCTTCTTAGGTGATAGGCCCATTAAGGGATCGGCTGCATCATATGGTAGCTCAATATTTTCCTTTTAAATGCAGCTCGATTTTGTTCTCATGATTAGCTGTTACCAGTTTACATCCAACCAACAGCATAGTGGGTATGCATTTCTCCACAGTCACGTGAGCATTCATAGTTTATAGACGTTTTTCTGATGGCATTTTGAATATTGGGTGGCGACATCTTTTTGTAGTTTGGATTTGCATCCAACCAATAATGCCTGATATTGAGCTTTTATCCATGTTCCTCCTTTTTTTTTTTTTAAATAAAAGAGTGAGTAAAACTTACCTCTTCAAATTGTTTTCTGGAAAAATTTTCCGTGTTGTGAACTTTTTGGCCATTACCTACCCAGGACATTTTCTGAGGACACGTGTCATTTACAGCTCTACAATTGCTGTGAATCTTAAGTGACCGTTAGCACTGAGTTTAAAGCTGCTGTTGTGGGAAACGGCCACCAGGCGGCAGCATTTCTTCATTCCCAAAACTGGTACTAGGGCAGCAGAGACTTCCTGAAAGTCGTGTTCCTAGGTTGTAAATTAGAATGGAGTGTGCCAGGGAAAACCCCAATAAGTTTATGTCTCATTAATTGTTGTTCATGGTTTTAATTTTTTAAATTAGGGTAATGATTAGAATATTGTTTGTTCTAGGTGTGCACAATCAGGTTCAGTTGAATATTATATATATGTATTCATGTGCAGATCCTCTTCCTCTGTAAATTACTATTATTTTTTTAAGTAGATTTATTTTATTTCATTATTTATTTTTGGCTGAGTTGGATCTTCGTTGCTGAATGTGGGCTTTCTCTACTTTCTGTGAGCGGGGCCTACTCTCCATTGTGGTGCACGGGATTCTCATTGCAGTGGCTTCTCTTGATGCAGAGCACGGTCTCTAGGTGTGCGGACTTCTAGTAGTTCTGGTGCGTGGTCTCCGTAGTTGTGGCTCGTGGGCTCTAGAGCCGAGGCTCAGTACTTGTGGTGCACGGGCTTAGTTGCTCTGCAGCATGTGGTATCTTCCCAGACCAGGGATCGAACCCGTGTGTTCTGCACTGGCAGGCGGATTCTTAACCCTGGCGCCACCAGGGAAGCCCCCGTGTAAATTATTACAGCGTGTCCTGTAGACCTCCCTTGGTATATGGTTGGTCTTTTTGATATACGTATTTAATATGTATTTGTATACGTATGGTAACCCTACTCTTCATTTATCCATTGCTCCCAGCTTTCCTTTTACATAACCATAGTTTGTTTTCCAAGTCTGTGAGTGTCTTTCTCTGTGGAAATATGTTCATTTGTGTCAGTTGTTAGGTAACGCCTAGAAGTGATATCACAGGATATTTGTCGTCTGCTTTCCGACTTACCTCCTGTTCTGTGATTATATCTAGGCTCACCTATGGTGCTGCAAAGAGCAGTGTTTCATTCTTTTCCATGCCGAATATTCCATTGTGTACATGGACCAGCTCTTCTTTGGGCATTCATCCGTAGATGGACATTTTGGTTTCTTCCAACTCTTGGCTATGCTAAATATTGATGCAGTGCAGGATTGCCAGCCTGTGTCTTTTGGATTCCGGTCTTCTCAGGGGATAGGCTCAGCAGTGGACCTACCAGATCATATGACAGTTCAATTTTTACCTTTAAACGCACCTCCATTCTGTTCTCACTACTGGCTGTTACCAGTTGACATCCCACCAGCAGCTAGAGGGTACACAGTTCTCGAAAACCCCATCAGCATTTATTGTTTGTAGACTTTCTACTTATGGCGTTTTGAGTGTTGGGAGGTGATACCTTTTTGTACTTTGGATTTGCATGCGTCTAATACTTCCCGGTATTAAGCTTTTAATCCACGTCCGTTTTCTTTCTTTTTTTTCTTTTTAAAGTAAAACAGAAAAACTTACCTCTTCAAATTGTTTCCTTGAATAATTGGCCGTGTTCTGAATTCCTGTGGCCATTACCTACACCAGAATATTTTCTGTGAGCAGGTGTCATTTACAACTCTGTAGTAATTGTGCATATTAAATTACCATTAACACTGGGTTTAAAGCTGCTGTTGCAGGAAACGGCCGCAAGGCGGCAGCGTGTCTATATTCCCAACTCTGCTTACTAGGGCAACAGAGCCTTCCTGGAAGTCCTGTTTGTAGGTTGTAAATTAGAGTGGAATGCGCCGGGACAAACTCCCCAAAACTTATATCTACTTATTTGTTGTTGGTATTCTTAGTTTAATTTTCATTTTTATCAGAGCAAATTTGATTGCAATGTTGTGTTTGTTCTAGGTGTACAGAATCTGTTTCATTTATACATATATCTTTTCATGTTTGGATCCTGTTCCATAAAGGCTTTACAGAATGTTGTGTAGACCTCTCTTGGTATTTGGTATGTGTTTGGTGATTCCTATATTTTATAAATATTAGCATATGTCTGTTAAAACCCATTATCCTGCGTTATACATTCGTCACACCTTTCCGCTTGGTTAAGCACAAGTTTGTGTTCTGAATACGTGACTGTCCTTCTCTGTGGAAATAAGTTCATTAATATCAATTTTCCGGAATCACCTATACGTGATATCATAGGATATGTGTCTCTTGCTTTCTGACTTATTTCAAGTTGTGTGATTATCTCTAGCCTCATCTGTGGTGCTGCAAATGGCATTGTTTGATTTGTTTTCATGGCTAATATTCCATTCCGTACATATGCCACTTGTTCTTTGTCCATTTATCTGTTCATGGACCTTTTTTTGCTTCCATGTCTTGGCTATTTAAATATTGCTGCAGTGCACATTTGCCTGCTTCTGTCTTTCCGATTCTGGTGGTCTTCAGTTATAGGCCCAGAAGGTGCCCTGCCGGATCATATGGTAACTCAATTTTTACCTTTTAAAGCACCTCCATTCTATTTTCATTAGTGCTGTTACCACTTTCCATCCCACCAGCAGCTAGAAGGTACACAGTTCTCTAAAACCCCTTCAGCATTTATAGTTTGTAGACTTTTTGCTGATGGTCATTTGACTGGTGTGCGGTGAAACCTTTTCGGAGGTTGATTTGCATGCATCTAATAATTCCTTATACTACACTTTAGGCATGTCATTTTCTTTCTTTTTTTCTTGGTTTTTAAAGAGTGAGTACAACTTCCCTCTTCATATTGACTTCTTGAAAAATTTGTCATGTGTTGTATTTTCTTGGCTATTCCCTACCCCAGGACATTTTTTGAGGGCAGGTGATATTTACAGCCCTGCAGTCCTTGTGAATATTAAGTGACATTTGGCGGTGTTGAAAACTGCTGTTGTGAGAAACAGCCACAAGGCGGCAGCATTATTACGTTCTCAACTCTTGTTACTAGGGCAACAGAGTCTTCCTGGACATCGTGCTCCTCAGTTGTAAATTAGAGTGGAATGTGCTCGGACAATCCCCCAGAAGTTTAGGTCTCCTTACTTATGTTTGTTTTTGAAATTGAATTTATATTTCTTCTCGGAGTAATTTTGATTAGAGTGTTGTGATTGTCTGGCAGTACAGAATCCGGTCAATTATTCATAGATATATCTGTTCATCTTTGGATCCTGTTACCATGTATGTTATTACAGAGTGTGGAGTAGACCTCCCTTGGTATTCGGTAGGTGTTTGGTCATTATATACTTTATATGTCTTGGTGCCTATATAATTCATATAGTTTATATGTTTATAAAAATTTAACATATATTAGTATATGTATGTTAACATGCATTAGTATATGTATGTTAACATACATTAGTATATGTATGTTACCCCCATGATCCTAATTTATCGATCCTCCCACCTTTCATTTTGGTTCACCATTAGTTTGTTTATAAGTCTGTGAGTGTCTTTCTCTGGGGAAATATGTTCATTGGTAGCAATCTTAGGATAACATCTGTAAATGATATCATGGGATATCTGTCATTCCCTTTTGACTTACTTGACGTAATATGATTATTTTAGCCTCCTCTGTAGTCATGAAAATGGCAATGTTCTTTTGTTCCGGGGCTAAGATTCACTTCGGTACATATACCACTTCTTCTTTGCCCATTTGCCTGTTGATGGACATTGTGTTTGCTTGCATGTCTTGGCTATTGTAAATATTGCTGCAGTGCATGTTTGCCTGTCTGTGTCTTTCCGATTCTGGTCTTCTTAGGTGATAGGCCCAATAGGGGATCAGCTGCATCATATGGTAGCTCAATATTTACCTTTTAAATGCAGCTCGATTTTGTTCTCATGATTAGCTGTAACCAGTTTACATCCAACCAACAGCATAGTGGGTATGCATTTCTCCACAGACATGTGAGCATTCATAGTTTATAGACGTTTTACTGATGGCATTTTGAATATTGGGTGGCGACATCTTTTTGTAGTTTGGATTTGCATCTAACCAATAAGGCCTGATATTGAGCTTTTATCCATGTTCCTCCTTTTTTTTTTAAATAAAAGAGTGAGTAAAACTTACCTCTTCAAATTGTTTTCTGGAAAAATTTTCCGTGTTGTGAACTTTTTGGCCATTACCTACCCAGGATATTTTCTGAGGACACGTGTCATTTACAGCTCTACAATTGCTGTGAATCTTAAGTGACCGTTAGCGCTGAGTTTAAAGCTGCTGTTGTGGGAAACGGCCACCAGGCGGCAGCATTTCTTCATTCCCAAAACTGGTACTAGGGCAGCAGAGACTTCCTGAAAGTCGTGTTCCTAGGTTGTAAATTAGAATGGAGTGTGCCAGGGAAAACCCCAATAAGTTTATGTCTCATTAATTGTTGTTCATGGTTTTAATTTTTTAAATTAGGGTAATGATTAGAATAGTGTTTGTTCTAGGTGTGCACAATCAGGTTCAATTGAATATTATATATATGTATTCATGTGCAGATCCTCTTCCTATGTAAATTACTATTATTTTTTTTAATAGATTTATTTGATTTCATTATTTATTTTTGGCTGAGTTGGATCTTCGTTGCTGCATGTGGGCTTTCTCTACTTTCTGTGAGCGGGGGCTACTCTCCATTGTGGTGCACGGGATTCTCATTGCAGTGGCTTCTCTTGTTGCAGAGCACGGTCTCTAGGTGTGCGGACTTCTAGTAGTTCTGGTGCGTGGGCTCAGTAGTTGTGGCTCGTGGGGTCTAGAGCCGAGGCTCAGTACTTGTGGTGCACGGGCTTAGTTGCTCTGCAGCATGTGGTATCTTCCCAGACCAGGGATCGAACCCGTGTGTTCTGCACTGGCAGGCGGATTCTTAACCCTGGCGCCACCAGGGAAGCCCCCGTGTAAATTATTACAGCGTGTCCTGTAGACCTCCCTTGGTATATGGTTGGTCTTTTTGATATACGTATTTAATATGTATTTGTATACGTATGGTAACCCTACTCTTCATTTATCCATTGCTCCCAGCTTTCCTTTTACATAACCATAGTTTGTTTTCCAAGTCTGTGAGTGTCTTTCTCTGTGGAAATATGTTCATTTGTGTCAGTTGTTAGGTAACGCCTAGAAGTGATATCACAGGATATTTGTCGTCTGCTTTCCGACTTACCTCCTGTTCTGTGATTATATCTAGGCTCACCTATGGTGCTGCAAAGAGCAGTGTTTCATTCTTTTCCATGCCGAATATTCCATTGTGTACATGGACCAGCTCTTCTTTGGGCATTCATCCGTAGATGGACATTTTGGTTTCTTCCAACTCTTGGCTATGCTAAATATTGATGCAGTGCAGGATTGCCAGCCTGTGTCTTTTGGATTCCGGTCTTCTCAGGGGATAGGCTCAGCAGTGGACCTACCAGATCATATGACAGTTCAATTTTTACCTTTAAACGCACCTCCATTCTATTCTCACTACTGGCTGTTACCAGTTGACATCCCACCAGCAGCTAGAGGGTACACAGTTCTCGAAAACCCCATCAGCATTTATTGTTTGTAGACTTTCTACTGATGGCGTTTTGAGTGTTGGGAGGTGATACCTTTTTGTACTTTGGATTTGCATGCGTCTAATACTTCCCGGTATTAAGCTTTTAATCCACGTCCGTTTTCTTTCTTTCTTTTTTTTTTAAAGTAAAACAGAAAAACTTACCTCTTCAAATTGTTTCCTTGAATAATTGGCCGTGTTCTGAATTCCTGTGGCCATTACCTACACCAGAATATTTTCTGTGAGCAGGTGTCATTTACAACTCTGTAGTAATTGTGCATATTAAGTTACCATTAACACTGGGTTTAAAGCTGCTGTTGCAGGAAACGGCCGCAAGGCGGCAGCGTGTCTATATTCCCAACTCTGCTTACTAGGGCAACAGAGCCTTCCTGGAAGTCCTGTTTGTAGGTTGTAAATTAGAGTGGAATGCGCCAGGACAAACTCCCCAAAACTTATATCTACTTATTTGTTGTTGGTATTCTTAGTTTAATTTTCATTTTTATCAGAGCAAATTTGATTGCAATGTTGTGTTTGTTCTAGGTGTACAGAATCTGTTTCATTTATACATATATCTTTTCATGTTTGGATCCTGTTCCATAAAGGCTTTACAGAATGTTGTGTAGACCTCTCTTGGTATTTGGTATGTGTTTGGTGATTCCTATATTTTATAAATATTAGCATATGTCTGTTAAAACCCATTATCCTGCGTTATACATTCGTCACACCTTTCCGCTTGGTTAAGCACAAGTTTGTGTTCTGAATACGTGACTGTCCTTCTCTGTGGAAATAAGTTCATTAATATCAATTTTCCGGAATCACCTATACGTGATATCATAGGATATGTGTCTCTTGCTTTCTGACTTATTTCAAGTTGTGTGATTATCTCTAGCCTCATCTGTGGTGCTGCAAATGGCATTGTTTGATTTGTTTTCATGGCTAATATTCCATTCCGTACATATGCCACTTGTTCTTTGTCCATTTATCTGTTCATGGACCTTTTTTTGCTTCCATGTCTTGGCTATTTAAATATTGCTGCAGTGCACATTTGCCTGCTTCTGTCTTTCCGATTCTGGTGGTCTTCAGTTATAGGCCCAGAAGGTGCCCTGCCGGATCATATGGTAACTCAATTTTTACCTTTTAAAGCACCTCCATTGTATTTTCATTAGTGCTGTTACCACTTTCCATCCCACCAGCAGCTAGAAGGTACACAGTTCTCTAAAACCCCTTCAGCATTTATAGTTTGTAGACTTTTTGCTGATGGTCATTTGACTGGTGTGCGGTGAAACCTTTTCGGAGGTTGATTTGCATGCGTCTAATAATTCCTTATACTACACTTTAGGCATGTCATTTTCTTTCTTTTTTTCTTGGTTTTTAAAGAGTGAGTACAACTTCCCTCTTCATATTGACTTCTTGAAAAATTTGTCATGTGTTGTATTTTCTTGGCTATTCCCTACCCCAGGACATTTTTTGAGGGCAGGTGATATTTACAGCCCTGCAGTCCTTGTGAATATTAAGTGACATTTGGCGGTGTTGAAAGCTGCTGTTGTGAGAAACAGCCACAAGGCGGCAGCATTATTACGTTCTCAACTCTTGTTACTAGGGCAACAGAGTCTTCCTGGACATCGTGCTCCTCAGTTGTAAATTAGAGTGGAATGTGCTCGGACAATCCCCCAGAAGTTTAGGTCTCCTTACTTATGTTTGTTTTTGAAATTGAATTTATATTTCTTCTCGGAGTAATTTTGATTAGAGTGTTGTGATTGTCTGGCAGTACAGAATCCGGTCAATTATTCATAGATATATCTGTTCATCTTTGGATCCTGTTACCATGTATGTTATTACAGAGTGTGGAGTAGACCACCCTTGGTATTTGGTAGGTGTTTGGTCATTATATACTTTATATGTCTTGGTGCCTATATAATTCATATAGTTTATATGTTTATAAAAATTTAACATATATTAGTATATGTATGTTAACATGCATTAGTATATGTATGTTAACATACATTAGTATATGTATGTTACCCCCATGATCCTAATTTATCGATCCTCCCACCTTTCATTTTGGTTCACCATTAGTTTGTTTATAAGTCTGTGAGTGTCTTTCTCTGGGGAAATATGTTCATTGGTAGCAATCTTAGGATAACATCTGTAAATGATATCATGGGATATCTGTCATTCCCTTTTGACTTACTTGACGTAATATGATTATTTTAGCCTCCTCTGTAGTCATGAAAATGGCAATGTTCTTTTGTTCCGGGGCTAAGATTCAATTCGGTACATATACCACTTCTTCTTTGCCCATTTGCCTGTTGATGGACATTGTGTTTGCTTGCATGTCTTGGCTATTGTAAATATTGCTGCAGTGCATGTTTGCCTGTCTGTGTCTTTCCGATTCTGGTCTTCTTAGGTGATAGGCCCATTAAGGGATCGGCTGCATCATATGGTAGCTCAATATTTTCCTTTTAAATGCAGCTCGATTTTGTTCTCATGATTAGCTGTTACCAGTTTACATCCAACCAACAGCATAGTGGGTATGCATTTCTCCACAGTCACGTGAGCATTCATAGTTTATAGACGTTTTTCTGATGGCATTTTGAATATTGGGTGGCGACATCTTTTTGTAGTTTGGATTTGCATCCAACCAATAATGCCTGATATTGAGCTTTTATCCATGTTCCTCCTTTTTTTTTTTTAAATAAAAGAGTGAGTAAAACTTACCTCTTCAAATTGTTTTCTGGAAAAATTTTCCGTGTTGTGAACTTTTTGGCCATTACCTACCCAGGACATTTTCTGAGGACACGTGTCATTTACAGCTCTACAATTGCTGTGAATCTTAAGTGACCGTTAGCACTGAGTTTAAAGCTGCTGTTGTGGGAAACGGCCACCAGGCGGCAGCATTTCTTCATTCCCAAAACTGGTACTAGGGCAGCAGAGACTTCCTGAAAGTCGTGTTCCTAGGTTGTAAATTAGAATGGAGTGTGCCAGGGAAAACCCCAATAAGTTTATGTCTCATTAATTGTTGTTCATGGTTTTAATTTTTTAAATTAGGGTAATGATTAGAATAGTGTTTGTTCTAGGTGTGCACAATCAGGTTCAGTTGAATATTATATATATGTATTCATGTGCAGATCCTCTTCCTCTGTAAATTACTATTATTTTTTTAAGTAGATTTATTTTATTTCATTATTTATTTTTGGCTGAGTTGGATCTTCGTTGCTGAATGTGGGCTTTCTCTACTTTCTGTGAGCGGGGCCTACTCTCCATTGTGGTGCACGGGATTCTCATTGCAGTGGCTTCTCTTGATGCAGAGCACGGTCTCTAGGTGTGCGGACTTCTAGTAGTTCTGGTGCGTGGTCTCCGTAGTTGTGGCTCGTGGGCTCTAGAGCCGAGGCTCAGTACTTGTGGTGCACGGGCTTAGTTGCTCTGCAGCATGTGGTATCTTCCCAGACCAGGGATCGAACCCGTGTGTTCTGCACTGGCAGGCGGATTCTTAACCCTGGCGCCACCAGGGAAGCCCCCGTGTAAATTATTACAGCGTGTCCTGTAGACCTCCCTTGGTATATGGTTGGTCTTTTTGATATACGTATTTAATATGTATTTGTATACGTATGGTAACCCTACTCTTCATTTATCCATTGCTCCCAGCTTTCCTTTTACATAACCATAGTTTGTTTTCCAAGTCTGTGAGTGTCTTTCTCTGTGGAAATATGTTCATTTGTGTCAGTTGTTAGGTAACGCCTAGAAGTGATATCACAGGATATTTGTCGTCTGCTTTCCGACTTACCTCCTGTTCTGTGATTATATCTAGGCTCACCTATGGTGCTGCAAAGAGCAGTGTTTCATTCTTTTCCATGCCGAATATTCCATTGTGTACATGGACCAGCTCTTCTTTGGGCATTCATCCGTAGATGGACATTTTGGTTTCTTCCAACTCTTGGCTATGCTAAATATTGATGCAGTGCAGGATTGCCAGCCTGTGTCTTTTGGATTCCGGTCTTCTCAGGGGATAGGCTCAGCAGTGGACCTACCAGATCATATGACAGTTCAATTTTTACCTTTAAACGCACCTCCATTCTGTTCTCACTACTGGCTGTTACCAGTTGACATCCCACCAGCAGCTAGAGGGTACACAGTTCTCGAAAACCCCATCAGCATTTATTGTTTGTAGACTTTCTACTGATGGCGTTTTGAGTGTTGGGAGGTGATACCTTTTTGTACTTTGGATTTGCATGCGTCTAATACTTCCCGGTATTAAGCTTTTAATCCACGTCCGTTTTCTTTCTTTTTTTTCTTTTTAAAGTAAAACAGAAAAACTTACCTCTTCAAATTGTTTCCTTGAATAATTGGCCGTGTTCTGAATTCCTGTGGCCATTACCTACACCAGAATATTTTCTGTGAGCAGGTGTCATTTACAACTCTGTAGTAATTGTGCATATTAAGTTACCATTAACACTGGGTTTAAAGCTGCTGTTGCAGGAAACGGCCGCAAGGCGGCAGCGTGTCTATATTCCCAACTCTGCTTACTAGGGCAACAGAGCCTTCCTGGAAGTCCTGTTTGTAGGTTGTAAATTAGAGTGGAATGCGCCGGGACAAACTCCCCAAAACTTATATCTACTTATTTGTTGTTGGTATTCTTAGTTTAATTTTCATTTTTATCAGAGCAAATTTGATTGCAATGTTGTGTTTGTTCTAGGTGTACAGAATCTGTTTCATTTATACATATATCTTTTCATGTTTGGATCCTGTTCCATAAAGGCTTTACAGAATGTTGTGTAGACCTCTCTTGGTATTTGGTATGTGTTTGGTGATTCCTATATTTTATAAATATTAGCATATGTCTGTTAAAACCCATTATCCTGCGTTATACATTCGTCACACCTTTCCGCTTGGTTAAGCACAAGTTTGTGTTCTGAATACGTGACTGTCCTTCTCTGTGGAAATAAGTTCATTAATATCAATTTTCCGGAATCACCTATACGTGATATCATAGGATATGTGTCTCTTGCTTTCTGACTTATTTCAAGTTGTGTGATTATCTCTAGCCTCATCTGTGGTGCTGCAAATGGCATTGTTTGATTTGTTTTCATGGCTAATATTCCATTCCATACATATGCCACTTGTTCTTTGTCCATTTATCTGTTCATGGACCTTTTTTTGCTTCCATGTCTTGGCTATTTAAATATTGCTGCAGTGCACATTTGCCTGCTTCTGTCTTTCCGATTCTGGTGGTCTTCAGTTATAGGCCCAGAAGGTGCCCTGCCGGATCATATGGTAACTCAATTTTTACCTTTTAAAGCACCTCCATTGTATTTTCATTAGTGCTGTTACCACTTTCCATCCCACCAGCAGCTAGAAGGTACACAGTTCTCTAAAACCCCTTCAGCATTTATAGTTTGTAGACTTTTTGCTGATGGTCATTTGACTGGTGTGCGGTGAAACCTTTTCGGAGGTTGATTTGCATGCGTCTAATAATTCCTTATACTACACTTTAGGCATGTCATTTTCTTTCTTTTTTTCTTGGTTTTTAAAGAGTGAGTACAACTTCCCTCTTCATATTGACTTCTTGAAAAATTTGTCATGTGTTGTATTTTCTTGGCTATTCCCTACCCCAGGACATTTTTTGAGGGCAGGTGATATTTACAGCCCTGCAGTCCTTGTGAATATTAAGTGACATTTGGCGGTGTTGAAAGCTGCTGTTGTGAGAAACAGCCACAAGGCGGCAGCATTATTACGTTCTCAACTCTTGTTACTAGGGCAACAGAGTCTTCCTGGACATCGTGCTCCTCAGTTGTAAATTAGAGTGGAATGTGCTCGGACAATCCCCCAGAAGTTTAGGTCTCCTTACTTATGTTTGTTTTTGAAATTGAATTTATATTTCTTCTCGGAGTAATTTTGATTAGAGTGTTGTGATTGTCTGGCAGTACAGAATCCGGTCAATTATTCATAGATATATCTGTTCATCTTTGGATCCTGTTACCATGTATGTTATTACGGAGTGTGGAGTAGACCACCCTTGGTATTTGGTAGGTGTTTGGTCATTATATACTTTATATGTCTTGGTGCCTATATAATTCATATAGTTTATATGTTTATAAAAATTTAACATATATTAGTATATGTATGTTAACATGCATTAGTATATGTATGTTAACATACATTAGTATATGTATGTTACCCCCATGATCCTAATTTATCGATCCTCCCACCTTTCATTTTGGTTCACCATTAGTTTGTTTATAAGTCTGTGAGTGTCTTTCTCTGGGGAAATATGTTCATTGGTAGCAATCTTAGGATAACATCTGTAAATGATATCATGGGATATCTGTCATTCCCTTTTGACTTACTTGACGTAATATGATTATTTTAGCCTCCTCTGTAGTCATGAAAATGGCAATGTTCTTTTGTTCCGGGGCTAAGATTCACTTCGGTACATATACCACTTCTTCTTTGCCCATTTGCCTGTTGATGGACATTGTGTTTGCTTGCATGTCTTGGCTATTGTAAATATTGCTGCAGTGCATGTTTGCCTGTCTGTGTCTTTCCGATTCTGGTCTTCTTAGGTGATAGGCCCATTAGGGGATCGGCTGCATCATATGGTAGCTCAATATTTTCCTTTTAAATGCAGCTCGATTTTGTTCTCATGATTAGCTGTTACCAGTTTACATCCAACCAACAGCATAGTGGGTATGCATTTCTCCACAGTCACGTGAGCATTCATAGTTTATAGACGTTTTTCTGATGGCATTTTGAATATTGGGTGGCGACATCTTTTTGTAGTTTGGATTTGCATCCAACCAATAATGCCTGATATTGAGCTTTTATCCATGTTCCTCCTTTTTTTTTTTTTAAATAAAAGAGTGAGTAAAACTTACCTCTTCAAATTGTTTTCTGGAAAAATTTTCCGTGTTGTGAACTTTTTGGCCATTACCTACCCAGGACATTTTCTGAGGACACGTGTCATTTACAGCTCTACAATTGCTGTGAATCTTAAGTGACCGTTAGCACTGAGTTTAAAGCTGCTGTTGTGGGAAACGGCCACCAGGCGGCAGCATTTCTTCATTCCCAAAACTGGTACTAGGGCAGCAGAGACTTCCTGAAAGTCGTGTTCCTAGGTTGTAAATTAGAATGGAGTGTGCCAGGGAAAACCCCAATAAGTTTATGTCTCATTAATTGTTGTTCATGGTTTTAATTTTTTAAATTAGGGTAATGATTAGAATAGTGTTTGTTCTAGGTGTGCACAATCAGGTTCAGTTGAATATTATATATATGTATTCATGTGCAGATCCTCTTCCTCTGTAAATTACTATTATTTTTTTAAGTAGATTTATTTTATTTCATTATTTATTTTTGGCTGAGTTGGATCTTCGTTGCTGAATGTGGGCTTTCTCTACTTTCTGTGAGCGGGGCCTACTCTCCATTGTGGTGCACGGGATTCTCATTGCAGTGGCTTCTCTTGATGCAGAGCACGGTCTCTAGGTGTGCGGACTTCTAGTAGTTCTGGTGCATGGGCTCAGTAGTTGTGGCTCGTGGGCTGTAGAGCCGAGGCTCAGTACTTGTGGTGCACGGGCTTAGTTGCTCTGCAGCATGTGGTATCTTCCCAGACCAGGGATCGAACCCGTGTGTTCTGCACTGGCAGGCGGATTCTTAACCCTGGCGCCACCAGGGAAGCCCCCGTGTAAATTATTACAGCGTGTCCTGTAGACCTCCCTTGGTATATGGTTGGTCTTTTTGATATACGTATTTAATATGTATTTGTATACGTATGGTAACCCTACTCTTCATTTATCCATTGCTCCCAGCTTTCCTTTTACATAACCATAGTTTGTTTTCCCAGTCTGTGAGTGTCTTTCTCTGTGGAAATATGTTCATTTGTGTCAGTTGTTAGGTAACGCCTAGAAGTGATATCACAGGATATTTGTCGTCTGCTTTCCGACTTACCTCCTGTTCTGTGATTATATCTAGGCTCACCTATGGTGCTGCAAAGAGCAGTGTTTCATTCTTTTCCATGCCGAATATTCCATTGTGTACATGGACCAGCTCTTCTTTGGGCATTCATCCGTAGATGGACATTTTGGTTTCTTCCAACTCTTGGCTATGCTAAATATTGATGCAGTGCAGGATTGCCAGCCTGTGTCTTTTGGATTCCGGTCTTCTCAGGGGATAGGCTCAGCAGTGGACCTACCAGATCATATGACAGTTCAATTTTTACCTTTAAACGCACCTCCATTCTGTTCTCACTACTGGCTGTTACCAGTTGACATCCCACCAGCAGCTAGAGGGTACACAGTTCTCGAAAACCCCATCAGCATTTATTGTTTGTAGACTTTCTACTGATGGCGTTTTGAGT
Organism: Eschrichtius robustus; assembly: GCF_028021215.1. Taxonomy (NCBI): domain Eukaryota; kingdom Metazoa; phylum Chordata; class Mammalia; order Artiodactyla; family Eschrichtiidae; genus Eschrichtius; species Eschrichtius robustus. Next base: position 48,432,355 of record NC_090831.1, on the reverse strand, counting down.
GTTGGGAGGTGATACCTTTTTGTACTTTGGATTTGCATGCGTCTAATACTTCCCGGTATTAAGCTTTTAATCCACGTCCGTTTTCTTTCTTTTTTTTCTTTTTAAAGTAAAACAGAAAAACTTACCTCTTCAAATTGTTTCCTTGAATAATTGGCCGTGTTCTGAATTCCTGTGGCCATTACCTACACCAGAATATTTTCTGTGAGCAGGTGTCATTTACAACTCTGTAGTAATTGTGCATATTAAGTTACCATTAACACTGGGTTTAAAGCTGCTGTTGCAGGAAACGGCCGCAAGGCGGCAGCGTGTCTATATTCCCAACTCTGCTTACTAGGGCAACAGAGCCTTCCTGGAAGTCCTGTTTGTAGGTTGTAAATTAGAGTGGAATGCGCCGGGACAAACTCCCCAAAACTTATATCTACTTATTTGTTGTTGGTATTCTTAGTTTAATTTTCATTTTTATCAGAGCAAATTTGATTGCAATGTTGTGTTTGTTCTAGGTGTACAGAATCTGTTTCATTTATACATATATCTTTTCATGTTTGGATCCTGTTCCATAAAGGCTTTACAGAATGTTGTGTAGACCTCTCTTGGTATTTGGTATGTGTTTGGTGATTCCTATATTTTATAAATATTAGCATATGTCTGTTAAAACCCATTATCCTGCGTTATACATTCGTCACACCTTTCCGCTTGGTTAAGCACAAGTTTGTGTTCTGAATACGTGACTGTCCTTCTCTGTGGAAATAAGTTCATTAATATCAATTTTCCGGAATCACCTATACGTGATATCATAGGATATGTGTCTCTTGCTTTCTGACTTATTTCAAGTTGTGTGATTATCTCTAGCCTCATCTGTGGTGCTGCAAATGGCATTGTTTGATTTGTTTTCATGGCTAATATTCCATTCCATACATATGCCACTTGTTCTTTGTCCATTTATCTGTTCATGGACCTTTTTTTGCTTCCATGTCTTGGCTATTTAAATATTGCTGCAGTGCACATTTGCCTGCTTCTGTCTTTCCGATTCTGGTGGTCTTCAGTTATAGGCCCAGAAGGTGCCCTGCCGGATCATATGGTAACTCAATTTTTACCTTTTAAAGCACCTCCATTGTATTTTCATTAGTGCTGTTACCACTTTCCATCCCACCAGCAGCTAGAAGGTACACAGTTCTCTAAAACCCCTTCAGCATTTATAGTTTGTAGACTTTTTGCTGATGGTCATTTGACTGGTGTGCGGTGAAACCTTTTCGGAGGTTGATTTGCATGCGTCTAATAATTCCTTATACTACACTTTAGGCATGTCATTTTCTTTCTTTTTTTCTTGGTTTTTAAAGAGTGAGTACAACTTCCCTCTTCATATTGACTTCTTGAAAAATTTGTCATGTGTTGTATTTTCTTGGCTATTCCCTACCCCAGGACATTTTTTGAGGGCAGGTGATATTTACAGCCCTGCAGTCCTTGTGAATATTAAGTGACATTTGGCGGTGTTGAAAGCTGCTGTTGTGAGAAACAGCCACAAGGCGGCAGCATTATTACGTTCTCAACTCTTGTTACTAGGGCAACAGAGTCTTCCTGGACATCGTGCTCCTCAGTTGTAAATTAGAGTGGAATGTGCTCGGACAATCCCCCAGAAGTTTAGGTCTCCTTACTTATGTTTGTTTTTGAAATTGAATTTATATTTCTTCTCGGAGTAATTTTGATTAGAGTGTTGTGATTGTCTGGCAGTACAGAATCCGGTCAATTATTCATAGATATATCTGTTCATCTTTGGATCCTGTTACCATGTATGTTATTACGGAGTGTGGAGTAGACCACCCTTGGTATTTGGTAGGTGTTTGGTCATTATATACTTTATATGTCTTGGTGCCTATATAATTCATATAGTTTATATGTTTATAAAAATTTAACATATATTAGTATATGTATGTTAACATGCATTAGTATATGTATGTTAACATACATTAGTATATGTATGTTACCCCCATGATCCTAATTTATCGATCCTCCCACCTTTCATTTTGGTTCACCATTAGTTTGTTTATAAGTCTGTGAGTGTCTTTCTCTGGGGAAATATGTTCATTGGTAGCAATCTTAGGATAACATCTGTAAATGATATCATGGGATATCTGTCATTCCCTTTTGACTTACTTGACGTAATATGATTATTTTAGCCTCCTCTGTAGTCATGAAAATGGCAATGTTCTTTTGTTCCGGGGCTAAGATTCACTTCGGTACATATACCACTTCTTCTTTGCCCATTTGCCTGTTGATGGACATTGTGTTTGCTTGCATGTCTTGGCTATTGTAAATATTGCTGCAGTGCATGTTTGCCTGTCTGTGTCTTTCCGATTCTGGTCTTCTTAGGTGATAGGCCCATTAGGGGATCGGCTGCATCATATGGTAGCTCAATATTTTCCTTTTAAATGCAGCTCGATTTTGTTCTCATGATTAGCTGTTACCAGTTTACATCCAACCAACAGCATAGTGGGTATGCATTTCTCCACAGTCACGTGAGCATTCATAGTTTATAGACGTTTTTCTGATGGCATTTTGAATATTGGGTGGCGACATCTTTTTGTAGTTTGGATTTGCATCCAACCAATAATGCCTGATATTGAGCTTTTATCCATGTTCCTCCTTTTTTTTTTTTTAAATAAAAGAGTGAGTAAAACTTACCTCTTCAAATTGTTTTCTGGAAAAATTTTCCGTGTTGTGAACTTTTTGGCCATTACCTACCCAGGACATTTTCTGAGGACACGTGTCATTTACAGCTCTACAATTGCTGTGAATCTTAAGTGACCGTTAGCACTGAGTTTAAAGCTGCTGTTGTGGGAAACGGCCACCAGGCGGCAGCATTTCTTCATTCCCAAAACTGGTACTAGGGCAGCAGAGACTTCCTGAAAGTCGTGTTCCTAGGTTGTAAATTAGAATGGAGTGTGCCAGGGAAAACCCCAATAAGTTTATGTCTCATTAATTGTTGTTCATGGTTTTAATTTTTTAAATTAGGGTAATGATTAGAATAGTGTTTGTTCTAGGTGTGCACAATCAGGTTCAGTTGAATATTATATATATGTATTCATGTGCAGATCCTCTTCCTCTGTAAATTACTATTATTTTTTTAAGTAGATTTATTTTATTTCATTATTTATTTTTGGCTGAGTTGGATCTTCGTTGCTGAATGTGGGCTTTCTCTACTTTCTGTGAGCGGGGCCTACTCTCCATTGTGGTGCACGGGATTCTCATTGCAGTGGCTTCTCTTGATGCAGAGCACGGTCTCTAGGTGTGCGGACTTCTAGTAGTTCTGGTGCATGGGCTCAGTAGTTGTGGCTCGTGGGCTGTAGAGCCGAGGCTCAGTACTTGTGGTGCACGGGCTTAGTTGCTCTGCAGCATGTGGTATCTTCCCAGACCAGGGATCGAACCCGTGTGTTCTGCACTGGCAGGCGGATTCTTAACCCTGGCGCCACCAGGGAAGCCCCCGTGTAAATTATTACAGCGTGTCCTGTAGACCTCCCTTGGTATATGGTTGGTCTTTTTGATATACGTATTTAATATGTATTTGTATACGTATGGTAACCCTACTCTTCATTTATCCATTGCTCCCAGCTTTCCTTTTACATAACCATAGTTTATTTTCCCAGTCTGTGAGTGTCTTTCTCTGTGGAAATATGTTCATTTGTGTCAGTTGTTAGGTAACGCCTAGAAGTGATATCACAGGATATTTGTCGTCTGCTTTCCGACTTACCTCCTGTTCTGTGATTATATCTAGGCTCACCTATGGTGCTGTAAAGAGCAGTGTTTCATTCTTTTCCATGCCGAATATTCCATTGTGTACATGGACCAGCTCTTCTTTGGGCATTCATCTGTAGATGGACATTTTGGTTTCTTCCAACTCTTGGCTATGCTAAATATTGATGCAGTGCAGGATTGCCAGCCTGTGTCTTTTGGATTCTGGTCTTCTCAGGGGATAGGCTCAGCAGTGGACCTACCAGATCATATGACAGTTCAATTTTTACCTTTAAACGCACCTCCATTCTGTTCTCACTACTGGCTCTTACCAGTTGACATCCCACCAGCAGCTAGAGGGTACACAGTTCTCGAAAACCCCATCAGCATTTATTGTTTGTAGACTTTCTACTGATGGCGTTTTGAGTGTTGGGAGGTGACACCTTTTTGTACTTTGGATTTGCATGCGTCTAATACTTCCCGTTATTAAGCTTTTAATCCACGTCCGTTTTCTTTCTTTTTTTTTTTTTAAAGTAAAACAGAAAAACTTACCTCTTCAAATTGTTTCCTTGAATAATTGGCCGTGTTCTGAATTCCTGTGGCCATTACCTACACCAGAATATTTTCTGTGAGCAGGTGTCATTTACAACTCTGTAGTAATTGTGCATATTAAGTTACCATTAACACTGTGTTTAAAGCTGCTGTTGCAGGAAACGACCGCAAGGCGGCAGCATGTCTATATTCCCAACTCTGCTTACTAGGGCAACAGAGCCTTCCTGGAAGTCCTGTTTGTAGGTTGTAAATTAGAGTGGAATGCGCCGGGACAAACTCCCCAAAACTTATATCTACTTATTTGTTGTTGGTATTCTTAGTTTAATTTTCATTTTTATCAGAGCAAATTTGATTGCAATGTTGTGTTTGTTCTAGGTGTACAGAATCTGTTTCATTTATACATATATATTTTCATGTTTGGATCCTGTTCCATAAAGGCTTTACAGAATGTTGTGTAGACCTCTCTTGGTATTTGGTATGTGTTTGGTGATTCCTATATTTTATAAATATTAGCATATGTCTGTTAAAACCCATTATCCTGCGTTATACATTCGTCACACCTTTCTGCTTGGTTAAGCACAAGTTTGTGTTCTGAATACGTGACTGTCCTTCTCTGTGGAAATAAGTTCATTAATATCAATTTTCCGGAATCACCTATACGTGATATCATAGGATATGTGTCTCTTGCTTTCTGACTTATTTCAAGTTGTGTGATTATCTCTAGCCTCATCTGTGGTGCTGCAAATGGCATTGTTTGATTTGTTTTCATGGCTAATATTCCATTCCGTACATATGCCACTTGTTCTTTGTCCATTTATCTGTTCATGGACCTTTGTTTGCTTCCATGTCTTGGCTATTTAAATATTGCTGCAGTGCACATTTGCCTGCTTCTGTCTTTCCGATTCTGGTGGTCTTCAGTTATAGGCCCAGAAGGTGCCCTGCCGGATCATATGGTAACTCAATTTTTACCTTTTAAAGCACCTCCATTCTATTTTCATTAGTGCTGTTACCACTTTCCATCCCACCAGCAGCTAGAAGGTACACAGTTCTCTAAAACCCCTTCAGCATTTATAGTTTGTAGACTTTTTGCTGATGGTCATTTGACTGGTGTGCGGTGAAACCTTTTCGGAGGTTGATTTGCATGCGTCTAATAATTCCTTATACTACACTTTAGGCATGTCATTTTCTTTCTTTTTTTCTTGGTTTTTAAAGAGTGAGTACAACTTCCCTCTTCATATTGACTTCCTGAAAAATTTGTCATGTGTTGTATTTTCTTGGCTATTCCCTACCCCAGGACATTTTTTGAGGGCAGGTGATATTTACAGCCCTGCAGTCCTTGTGAATATTAAGTGACATTTGGCGGTGTTGAAAGCTGCTGTTGTGAGAAACAGCCACAAGGCGGCAGCATTATTACGTTCTCAACTCTTGTTACTAGGGCAACAGAGTCTTCCTGGACATCGTGCTCCTCAGTTGTAAATTAGAGTGGAATGTGCTCGGACAATCCCCCAGAAGTTTAGGTCTCCTTACTTATGTTTGTTTTTTAAATTGAATTTATATTTCTTCTCGGAGTAATTTTGATTAGAGTGTTGTGATTGTCTGGCAGTACAGAATCCGGTCAATTATTCATAGATATATCTGTTCATCTTTGGATCCTGTTACCATGTATGTTATTACAGAGTGTGGAGTAGACCTCCCTTGGTATTCGGTAGGTGTTTGGTCATTATATACTTTATATGTCTTGGTGCCTATATAATTCATATAGTTTATATGTTTATAAAAATTTAACATATATTAGTATATGTATGTTAACATGCATTAGTATATGTATGTTAACATACATTAGTATATGTATGTTACCCCCATGATCCTAATTTATCGATCCTCCCACCTTTCATTTTGGTTCACCATTAGTTTGTTTATAAGTCTGTGAGTGTCTTTCTCTGGGGAAATATGTTCATTGGTAGCAATCTTAGGATAACATCTGTAAATGATATCATGGGATATCTGTCATTCCCTTTTGACTTACTTGACGTAATATGATTATTTTAGCCTCCTCTGTAGTCATGAAAATGGCAATGTTCTTTTGTTCCGGGGCTAAGATTCACTTCGGTACATATACCACTTCTTCTTTGCCCATTTGCCTGTTGATGGACATTGTGTTTGCTTGCATGTCTTGGCTATTGTAAATATTGCTGCAGTGCATGTTTGCCTGTCTGTGTCTTTCCGATTCTGGTCTTCTTAGGTGATAGGCCCAATAGGGGATCGGCTGCATCATATGGTAGCTCAATATTTACCTTTTAAATGCAGCTCGATTTTGTTCTCATGATTAGCTGTAACCAGTTTACATCCAACCAACAGCATAGTGGGTATGCATTTCTCCACAGACATGTGAGCATTCATAGTTTATAGACGTTTTACTGATGGCATTTTGAATATTGGGTGGCGACATCTTTTTGTAGTTTGGATTTGCATCTAACCAATAAGGCCTGATATTGAGCTTTTATCCATGTTCCTCCTTTTTTTTTTAAATAAAAGAGTGAGTAAAACTTACCTCTTCAAATTGTTTTCTGGAAAAATTTTCCGTGTTGTGAACATTTTGGCCATTACCTACTCAGGACATTTTCTGTGGACACGTGTCATTTACAGCTCTACAATTGCTGTGAATCTTAAGTGACCGTTAGTGCTGAGTTTAAAGCTGCTGTTGTGGGAAACGGCCACCAGGCGGCAGCATTTCTTCATTCCCAAAACTGGTACTAGGGCAGCAGAGACTTCCTGAAAGTCGTGTTCCTAGGTTGTAAATTAGAATGGAGTGTGCCAGGGAAAACCCCAATAAGTTTATGTCTCATTAATTGTTGTTCATGGTTTTAATTTTTTAAATTAGGGTAATGATTAGAATAGTGTTTGTTCTAGGTGTGCACAATCAGGTTCAGTTGAATATTATATATATGTATTCATGTGCAGATCCTCTTCCTCTGTAAATTACTATTATTTTTTTAAGTAGATTTATTTTATTTCATTATTTATTTTTGGCTGAGTTGGATCTTCGTTGCTGAATGTGGGCTTTCTCTACTTTCTGTGAGCGGGGCCTACTCTCCATTGTGGTGCACGGGATTCTCATTGCAGTGGCTTCTCTTGATGCAGAGCACGGTCTCTAGGTGTGCGGACTTCTAGTAGTTCTGGTGCATGGGCTCAGTAGTTGTGGCTCGTGGGCTGTAGAGCCGAGGCTCAGTACTTGTGGTGCACGGGCTTAGTTGCTCTGCAGCATGTGGTATCTTCCCAGACCAGGGATCGAACCCGTGTGTTCTGCACTGGCAGGCGGATTCTTAACCCTGGCGCCACCAGGGAAGCCCCCGTGTAAATTATTACAGCGTGTCCTGTAGACCTCCCTTGGTATATGGTTGGTCTTTTTGATATACGTATTTAATATGTATTTGTATACGTATGGTAACCCTACTCTTCATTTATCCATTGCTCCCAGCTTTCCTTTTACATAACCATAGTTTATTTTCCCAGTCTGTGAGTGTCTTTCTCTGTGGAAATATGTTCATTTGTGTCAGTTGTTAGGTAACGCCTAGAAGTGATATCACAGGATATTTGTCGTCTGCTTTCCGACTTACCTCCTGTTCTGTGATTATATCTAGGCTCACCTATGGTGCTGTAAAGAGCAGTGTTTCATTCTTTTCCATGCCGAATATTCCATTGTGTACATGGACCAGCTCTTCTTTGGGCATTCATCTGTAGATGGACATTTTGGTTTCTTCCAACTCTTGGCTATGCTAAATATTGATGCAGTGCAGGATTGCCAGCCTGTGTCTTTTGGATTCCGGTCTTCTCAGGGGATAGGCTCAGCAGTGGACCTACCAGATCATATGACAGTTCAATTTTTACCTTTAAACGCACCTCCATTCTGTTCTCACTACTGGCTGTTACCAGTTGACATCCCACCAGCAGCTAGAGGGTACACAGTTCTCGAAAACCCCATCAGCATTTATTGTTTGTAGACTTTCTACTGATGGCGTTTTGAGTGTTGGGAGGTGACACCTTTTTGTACTTTGGATTTGCATGCGTCTAATACTTCCCGTTATTAAGCTTTTAATCCACGTCCGTTTTCTTTCTTTTTTTTTTTTTAAAGTAAAACAGAAAAACTTACCTCTTCAAATTGTTTCCTTGAATAATTGGCCGTGTTCTGAATTCCTGTGGCCATTACCTACACCAGAATATTTTCTGTGAGCAGGTGTCATTTACAACTCTGTAGTAATTGTGCATATTAAGTTACCATTAACACTGTGTTTAAAGCTGCTGTTGCAGGAAACGACCGCAAGGCGGCAGCATGTCTATATTCCCAACTCTGCTTACTAGGGCAACAGAGCCTTCCTGGAAGTCCTGTTTGTAGGTTGTAAATTAGAGTGGAATGCGCCGGGACAAACTCCCCAAAACTTATATCTACTTATTTGTTGTTGGTATTCTTAGTTTAATTTTCATTTTTATCAGAGCAAATTTGATTGCAATGTTGTGTTTGTTCTAGGTGTACAGAATCTGTTTCATTTATACATATATATTTTCATGTTTGGATCCTGTTCCATAAAGGCTTTACAGAATGTTGTGTAGACCTCTCTTGGTATTTGGTATGTGTTTGGTGATTCCTATATTTTATAAATATTAGCATATGTCTGTTAAAACCCATTATCCTGCGTTATACATTCGTCACACCTTTCTGCTTGGTTAAGCACAAGTTTGTGTTCTGAATACGTGACTGTCCTTCTCTGTGGAAATAAGTTCATTAATATCAATTTTCCGGAATCACCTATACGTGATATCATAGGATATGTGTCTCTTGCTTTCTGACTTATTTCAAGTTGTGTGATTATCTCTAGCCTCATCTGTGGTGCTGCAAATGGCATTGTTTGATTTGTTTTCATGGCTAATATTCCATTCCGTACATATGCCACTTGTTCTTTGTCCATTTATCTGTTCATGGACCTTTGTTTGCTTCCATGTCTTGGCTATTTAAATATTGCTGCAGTGCACATTTGCCTGCTTCTGTCTTTCCGATTCTGGTGGTCTTCAGTTATAGGCCCAGAAGGTGCCCTGCCGGATCATATGGTAACTCAATTTTTACCTTTTAAAGCACCTCCATTCTATTTTCATTAGTGCTGTTACCACTTTCCATCCCACCAGCAGCTAGAAGGTACACAGTTCTCTAAAACCCCTTCAGCATTTATAGTTTGTAGACTTTTTGCTGATGGTCATTTGACTGGTGTGCGGTGAAACCTTTTCGGAGGTTGATTTGCATGCGTCTAATAATTCCTTATACTACACTTTAGGCATGTCATTTTCTTTCTTTTTTTCTTGGTTTTTAAAGAGTGAGTACAACTTCCCTCTTCATATTGACTTCCTGAAAAATTTGTCATGTGTTGTATTTTCTTGGCTATTCCCTACCCCAGGACATTTTTTGAGGGCAGGTGATATTTACAGCCCTGCAGTCCTTGTGAATATTAAGTGACATTTGGCGGTGTTGAAAGCTGCTGTTGTGAGAAACAGCCACAAGGCGGCAGCATTATTACGTTCTCAACTCTTGTTACTAGGGCAACAGAGTCTTCCTGGACATCGTGCTCCTCAGTTGTAAATTAGAGTGGAATGTGCTCGGACAATCCCCCAGAAGTTTAGGTCTCCTTACTTATGTTTGTTTTTTAAATTGAATTTATATTTCTTCTCGGAGTAATTTTGATTAGAGTGTTGTGATTGTCTGGCAGTACAGAATCCGGTCAATTATTCATAGATATATCTGTTCATCTTTGGATCCTGTTACCATGTATGTTATTACAGAGTGTGGAGTAGACCTCCCTTGGTATTCGGTAGGTGTTTGGTCATTATATACTTTATATGTCTTGGTGCCTATATAATTCATATAGTTTATATGTTTATAAAAATTTAACATATATTAGTATATGTATGTTAACATGCATTAGTATATGTATGTTAACATACATTAGTATATGTATGTTACCCCCATGATCCTAATTTATCGATCCTCCCACCTTTCATTTTGGTTCACCATTAGTTTGTTTATAAGTCTGTGAGTGTCTTTCTCTGGGGAAATATGTTCATTGGTAGCAATCTTAGGATAACATCTGTAAATGATATCATGGGATATCTGTCATTCCCTTTTGACTTACTTGACGTAATATGATTATTTTAGCCTCCTCTGTAGTCATGAAAATGGCAATGTTCTTTTGTTCCGGGGCTAAGATTCACTTCGGTACATATACCACTTCTTCTTTGCCCATTTGCCTGTTGATGGACATTGTGTTTGCTTGCATGTCTTGGCTATTGTAAATATTGCTGCAGTGCATGTTTGCCTGTCTGTGTCTTTCCGATTCTGGTCTTCTTAGGTGATAGGCCCAATAGGGGATCGGCTGCATCATATGGTAGCTCAATATTTACCTTTTAAATGCAGCTCGATTTTGTTCTCATGATTAGCTGTAACCAGTTTACATCCAACCAACAGCATAGTGGGTATGCATTTCTCCACAGACATGTGAGCATTCATAGTTTATAGACGTTTTACTGATGGCATTTTGAATATTGGGTGGCGACATCTTTTTGTAGTTTGGATTTGCATCTAACCAATAAGGCCTGATATTGAGCTTTTATCCATGTTCCTCCTTTTTTTTTTAAATAAAAGAGTGAGTAAAACTTACCTCTTCAAATTGTTTTCTGGAAAAATTTTCCGTGTTGTGAACATTTTGGCCATTACCTACTCAGGACATTTTCTGTGGACACGTGTCATTTACAGCTCTACAATTGCTGTGAATCTTAAGTGACCGTTAGTGCTGAGTTTAAAGCTGCTGTTGTGGGAAACGGCCACCAGGCGGCAGCATTTCTTCATTCCCAAAACTGGTACTAGGGCAGCAGAGACTTCCTGAAAGTCGTGTTCCTAGGTTGTAAATTAGAATGGAGTGTGCCAGGGAAAACCCCAATAAGTTTATGTCTCATTAATTGTTGTTCATGGTTTTAATTTTTTAAATTAGGGTAATGATTAGAATAGTGTTTGTTCTAGGTGTGCACAATCAGGTTCAATTGAATATTATATATATGTATTCATGTGCAGATCCTCTTCCTATGTAAATTACTATTATTTTTTTTAATAGATTTATTTGATTTCATTATTTATTTTTGGCTGAGTTGGATCTTCGTTGCTGCATGTGGGCTTTCTCTACTTTCTGTGAGCGGGGGCTACTCTCCATTGTGGTGCACGGGATTCTCATTGCAGTGGCTTCTCTTGATGCAGAGCACGGTCTCTAGGTGTGCGGACTTCTAGTAGTTCTGGTGCATGGGATCCATAGTTGTGGCTCGTGGGCTCTAGAGCCGAGGCTCAGTACTTGTGGTGCACGGGCTTAGTTGCTCTGCAGCATGTGGTATCTTCCCAGACCAGGGATCGAACCCGTGTGTTCTGCACTGGCAGGCGGATTCTTAACCCTGGCGCCACCAGGGAAGCCCCCGTGTAAATTATTACAGCGTGTCCTGTAGACCTCCCTTGGTATATGGTTGGTCTTTTTGATATACGTATTTAATATGTATTTGTATACGTATGGTAACCCTACTCTTCATTTATCCATTGCTCCCAGCTTTCCTTTTACATAACCATAGTTTGTTTTCCAAGTCTGTGAGTGTCTTTCTCTGTGGAAATATGTTCATTTGTGTCAGTTGTTAGGTAACGCCTAGAAGTGATATCACAGGATATTTGTCGTCTGCTTTCCGACTTACCTCCTGTTCTGTGATTATATCTAGGCTCACCTATGGTGCTGCAAAGAGCAGTGTTTCATTCTTTTCCATGCCGAATATTCCATTGTGTACATGGACCAGCTCTTCTTTGGGCATTCATCCGTAGATGGACATTTTGGTTTCTTCCAACTCTTGGCTATGCTAAATATTGATGCAGTGCAGGATTGCCAGCCTGTGTCTTTTGGATTCCGGTCTTCTCAGGGTATAGGCTCAGCAGTGGACCTACCAGATCATATGACAGTTCAATTTTTACCTTTAAACGCACCTCCATTCTGTTCTCACTACTGGCTGTTACCAGTTGACATCCCACCAGCAGCTAGAGGGTACACAGTTCTCGAAAACCCCATCAGCATTTATTGTTTGTAGACTTTCTACTGATGGCGTTTTGAGTGTTGGGAGGTGATACCTTTTTGTACATTGGATTTGCATGCGTCTAATACTTCCCGGTATTAAGCTTTTAATCCACGTCTGTTTTCTTTCTTTTTTTTCTTTTTAAAGTAAAACAGAAAAACTTACCTCTTCAAATTGTTTCCTTGAATAATTGGCCGTGTTCTGAATTCCTGTGGCCATTACCTACACCAGAATATTTTCTGTGAGCAGGTGTCATTTACAACTCTGTAGTAATTGTGCATATTAAGTTACCATTAACACTGTGTTTAAAGCTGCTGTTGCAGGAAACGGCCGCAAGGCGGCAGCGTGTCTATATTCCCAACTCTGCTTACTAGGGCAACAGAGCCTTCCTGGAAGTCCTGTTTGTAGGTTGTAAATTAGAGTGGAATGCGCCGGGACAAACTCCCCAAAACTTATATCTACTTATTTGTTGTTGGTATTCTTAGTTTAATTTTCATTTTTATCAGAGCAAATTTGATTGCAATGTTGTGTTTGTTCTAGGTGTACAGAATCTGTTTCATTTATACATATATCTTTTCATGTTTGGATCCTGTTCCATAAAGGCTTTACAGAATGTTGTGTAGACCTCTCTTGGTATTTGGTATGTGTTTGGTGATTCCTATATTTTATAAATATTAGCATATGTCTGTTAAAACCCATTATCCTGCGTTATACATTCGTCACACCTTTCCGCTTGGTTAAGCACAAGTTTGTGTTCTGAATACGTGACTGTCCTTCTCTGTGGAAATAAGTTCATTAATATCAATTTTCCGGAATCACCTATACGTGATATCATAGGATATGTGTCTCTTGCTTTCTGACTTATTTCAAGTTGTGTGATTATCTCTAGCCTCATCTGTGGTGCTGCAAATGGCATTGTTTGATTTGTTTTCATGGCTAATATTCCATTCCGTACATATGCCACTTGTTCTTTGTCCATTTATCTGTTCATGGACCTTTTTTTGCTTCCATGTCTTGGCTATTTAAATATTGCTGCAGTGCACATTTGCCTGCTTCTGTCTTTCCGATTCTGGTGGTCTTCAGTTATAGGCCCAGAAGGTGCCCTGCCGGATCATATGGTAACTCAATTTTTACCTTTTAAAGCACCTCCATTGTATTTTCATTAGTGCTGTTACCACTTTCCATCCCACCAGCAGCTAGAAGGTACACAGTTCTCTAAAACCCCTTCAGCATTTATAGTTTGTACACTTTTTGCTGATGGTCATTTGACTGGTGTGCGGTGAAACCTTTTCGGAGGTTGATTTGCATGCGTCTAATAATTCCTTATACTACACTTTAGGCATGTCATTTTCTTTCTTTTTTTCTTGGTTTTTAAAGAGTGAGTACAACTTCCCTCTTCATATTGACTTCTTGAAAAATTTGTCATGTGTTGTATTTTCTTGGCTATTCCCTACCCCAGGACATTTTTTGAGGGCAGGTGATATTTACAGCCCTGCAGTCCTTGTGAATATTAAGTGACATTTGGCGGTGTTGAAAGCTGCTGTTGTGAGAAACAGCCACAAGGCGGCAGCATTATTACGTTCTCAACTCTTGTTACTAGGGCAACAGAGTCTTCCTGGACATCGTGCTCCTCAGTTGTAAATTAGAGTGGAATGTGCTCGGACAATCCCCCAGAAGTTTAGGTCTCCTTACTTATGTTTGTTTTTGAAATTGAATTTATATTTCTTCTCGGAGTAATTTTGATTAGAGTGTTGTGATTGTCTGGCAGTACAGAATCCGGTCAATTATTCATAGATATATCTGTTCATCTTTGGATCCTGTTACCATGTATGTTATTACAGAGTGTGGAGTAGACCACCCTTGGTATTTGGTAGGTGTTTGGTCATTATATACTTTATATGTCTTGGTGCCTATATAATTCATATAGTTTATATGTTTATAAAAATTTAACATATATTAGTATATGTATGTTAACATGCATTAGTATATGTATGTTAACATACATTAGTATATGTATGTTACCCCCATGATCCTAATTTATCGATCCTCCCACCTTTCATTTTGGTTCACCATTAGTTTGTTTATAAGTCTGTGAGTGTCTTTCTCTGGGGAAATATGTTCATTGGTAGCAATCTTAGGATAACATCTGTAAATGATATCATGGGATATCTGTCATTCCCTTTTGACTTACTTGACGTAATATGATTATTTTAGCCTCCTCTGTAGTCATGAAAATGGCAATGTTCTTTTGTTCCGGGGCTAAGATTCACTTCGGTACATATACCACTTCTTCTTTGCCCATTTGCCTGTTGATGGACATTGTGTTTGCTTGCATGTCTTGGCTATTGTAAATATTGCTGCAGTGCATGTTTGCCTGTCTGTGTCTTTCCGATTCTGGTCTTCTTAGGTGATAGGCCCATTAGGGGATCGGCTGCATCATATGGTAGCTCAATATTTTCCTTTTAAATGCAGCTCGATTTTGTTCTCATGATTAGCTGTTACCAGTTTACATCCAACCAACAGCATAGTGGGTATGCATTTCTCCACAGTCACGTGAGCATTCATAGTTTATAGACGTTTTTCTGATGGCATTTTGAATATTGGGTGGCGACATCTTTTTGTAGTTTGGATTTGCCTCCAACCAATAATGCCTGATATTGAGCTTTTATCCATGTTCCTCCTTTTTTTTTTTTTAAATAAAAGAGTGAGTAAAACTTACCTCTTCAAATTGTTTTCTGGAAAAATTTTCCGTGTTGTGAACTTTTTGGCCATTACCTACCCAGGACATTTTCTGAGGACACGTGTCATTTACAGCTCTACAATTGCTGTGAATCTTAAGTGACCGTTAGCGCTGAGTTTAAAGCTGCTGTTGTGGGAAACGGCCACCAGGCGGCAGCATTTCTTCATTCCCAAAACTGGTACTAGGGCAGCAGAGACTTCCTGAAAGTCGTGTTCCTAGGTTGTAAATTAGAATGGAGTGTGCCAGGGAAAACCCCAATAAGTTTATGTCTCATTAATTGTTGTTCATGGTTTTAATTTTTTAAATTAGGGTAATGATTAGAATAGTGTTTGTTCTAGGTGTGCACAATCAGGTTCAGTTGAATATTATATATATGTATTCATGTGCAGATCCTCTTCCTCTGTAAATTACTATTATTTTTTTAAGTAGATTTATTTTATTTCATTATTTATTTTTGGCTGAGTTGGATCTTCGTTGCTGCATGTGGGCTTTCTCTACTTTCTGTGAGCGGGGGCTACTCTCCATTGTGGTGCACGGGATTCTCATTGCAGTGGCTTCTCTTGTTGCAGAGCACGGTCTCTAGGTGTGCGGACTTCTAGTAGTTCTGGTGCGTGGGCTCAGTAGTTGTGGCTCGTGGGCTGTAGAGCCGAGGCTCAGTACTTGTGGTGCATGGGCTTAGTTGCTCTGCAGCATGTGGTATCTTCCCAGACCAGGGATCGAACCCGTGTGTTCTACACTGGCAGGCGGATTCTTAACCCTGGCGCCACCAGGGAAGCCCCCGTGTAAATTATTACAGCGTGTCCTGTAGACCTCCCTTGGTATATGGTTGGTCTTTTTGATATACGTATTTAATATGTATTTGTATACGTATGGTAACCCTACTCTTCATTTATCCATTGCTCCCAGCTTTCCTTTTACATAACCATAGTTTGTTTTCCAAGTCTGTGAGTGTCTTTCTCTGTGGAAATATGTTCATTTGTGTCAGTTGTTAGGTAACGCCTAGAAGTGATATCACAGGATATTTGTCGTCTGCTTTCCGACTTACCTCCTGTTCTGTGATTATATCTAGGCTCACCTATGGTGCTGCAAAGAGCAGTGTTTCATTCTTTTCCATGCCGAATATTCCATTGTGTACATGGACCAGCTCTTCTTTGGGCATTCATCCGTAGATGGACATTTTGGTTTCTTCCAACTCTTGGCTATGCTAAATATTGATGCAGTGCAGGATTGCCAGCCTGTGTCTTTTGGATTCCGGTCTTCTCAGGGGATAGGCTCAGCAGTGGACCTACCAGATCATATGACAGTTCAATTTTTACCTTTAAACACACCTCCATTCTGTTCTCACTACTGGCTGTTACCAGTTGACATCCCACCAGCAGCTAGAGGGTACACAGTTCTCGAAAACCCCATCAGCATTTATTGTTTGTAGACTTTCTACTGATGGCGTTTTGAGTGTTGGGAGGTGATACCTTTTTGTACTTTGGATTTGCATGCGTCTAATACTTCCCGGTATTAAGCTTTTAATCCACGTCCGTTTTCTTTCTTTCTTTTTTTTTTAAAGTAAAACAGAAAAACTTACCTCTTCAAATTGTTTCCTTGAATAATTGGCCGTGTTCTGAATTCCTGTGGCCATTACCTACACCAGAATATTTTCTGTGAGCAGGTGTCATTTACAACTCTGTAGTAATTGTGCATATTAAGTTACCATTAACACTGGGTTTAAAGCTGCTGTTGCAGGAAACGGCCGCAAGGCGGCAGCGTGTCTATATTCCCAACTCTGCTTACTAGGGCAACAGAGCCTTCCTGGAAGTCCTGTTTGTAGGTTGTAAATTAGAGTGGAATGCGCCAGGACAAACTCCCCAAAACTTATATCTACTTATTTGTTGTTGGTATTCTTAGTTTAATTTTCATTTTTATCAGAGCAAATTTGATTGCAATGTTGTGTTTGTTCTAGGTGTACAGAATCTGTTTCATTTATACATATATCTTTTCATGTTTGGATCCTGTTCCATAAAGGCTTTACAGAATGTTGTGTAGACCTCTCTTGGTATTTGGTATGTGTTTGGTGATTCCTATATTTTATAAATATTAGCATATGTCTGTTAAAACCCATTATCCTGCGTTATACATTCGTCACACCTTTCCGCTTGGTTAAGCACAAGTTTGTGTTCTGAATACGTGACTGTCCTTCTCTGTGGAAATAAGTTCATTAATATCAATTTTCCGGAATCACCTATACGTGATATCATAGGATATGTGTCTCTTGCTTTCTGACTTATTTCAAGTTGTGTGATTATCTCTAGCCTCATCTGTGGTGCTGCAAATGGCATTGTTTGATTTGTTTTCATGGCTAATATTCCATTCCGTACATATGCCACTTGTTCTTTGTCCATTTATCTGTTCATGGACCTTTGTTTGCTTCCATGTCTTGGCTATTTAAATATTGCTGCAGTGCACATTTGCCTGCTTCTGTCTTTCCGATTCTGGTGGTCTTCAGTTATAGGCCCAGAAGGTGCCCTGCCGGATCATATGGTAACTCAATTTTTACCTTTTAAAGCACCTCCATTGTATTTTCATTAGTGCTGTTACCACTTTCCATCCCACCAGCAGCTAGAAGGTACACAGTTCTCTAAAACCCCTTCAGCATTTATAGTTTGTACACTTTTTGCTGATGGTCATTTGACTGGTGTGCGGTGAAACCTTTTCGGAGGTTGATTTGCATGCGTCTAATAATTCCTTATACTACACTTTAGGCATGTCATTTTCTTTCTTTTTTTCTTGGTTTTTAAAGAGTGAGTACAACTTCCCTCTTCATATTGACTTCTTGAAAAATTTGTCATGTGTTGTATTTTCTTGGCTATTCCCTACCCCAGGACATTTTTTGAGGGCAGGTGATATTTACAGCCCTGCAGTCCTTGTGAATATTAAGTGACATTTGGCGGTGTTGAAAGCTGCTGTTGTGAGAAACAGCCACAAGGCGGCAGCATTATTACGTTCTCAACTCTTGTTACTAGGGCAACAGAGTCTTCCTGGACATCGTGCTCCTCAGTTGTAAATTAGAGTGGAATGTGCTCGGACAATCCCCCAGAAGTTTAGGTCTCCTTACTTATGTTTGTTTTTGAAATTGAATTTATATTTCTTCTCGGAGTAATTTTGATTAGAGTGTTGTGATTGTCTGGCAGTACAGAATCCGGTCAATTATTCATAGATATATCTGTTCATCTTTGGATCCTGTTACCATGTATGTTATTACAGAGTGTGGAGTAGACCACCCTTGGTATTTGGTAGGTGTTTGGTCATTATATACTTTATATGTCTTGGTGCCTATATAATTCATATAGTTTATATGTTTATAAAAATTTAACATATATTAGTATATGTATGTTAACATGCATTAGTATATGTATGTTAACATACATTAGTATATGTATGTTACCCCCATGATCCTAATTTATCGATCCTCCCACCTTTCATTTTGGTTCACCATTAGTTTGTTTATAAGTCTGTGAGTGTCTTTCTCTGGGGAAATATGTTCATTGGTAGCAATCTTAGGATAACATCTGTAAATGATATCATGGGATATCTGTCATTCCCTTTTGACTTACTTGACGTAATATGATTATTTTAGCCTCCTCTGTAGTCATGAAAATGGCAATGTTCTTTTGTTCCGGGGCTAAGATTCACTTCGGTACATATACCACTTCTTCTTTGCCCATTTGCCTGTTGATGGACATTGTGTTTGCTTGCATGTCTTGGCTATTGTAAATATTGCTGCAGTGCATGTTTGCCTGTCTGTGTCTTTCCGATTCTGGTCTTCTTAGGTGATAGGCCCATTAGGGGATCGACTGCATCATATGGTAGCTCAATATTTTCCTTTTAAATGCAGCTCGATTTTGTTCTCATGATTAGCTGTTACCAGTTTACATCCAACCAACAGCATAGTGGGTATGCATTTCTCCACAGACATGTGAGCATTCATAGTTTATAGACGTTTTTCTGATGGCATTTTGAATATTGGGTGGCGACATCTTTTTGTAGTTTGGATTTGCATCCAACCAATAATGCCTGATATTGAGCTTTTATCCATGTTCCTCCTTTTTTTTTTTTTAAATAAAAGAGTGAGTAAAACTTACCTCTTCAAATTGTTTTCTGGAAAAATTTTCCGTGTTGTGAACTTTTTGGCCATTACCTACCCAGGACATTTTCTGAGGACACGTGTCATTTACAGCTCTACAATTGCTGTGAATCTTAAGTGACCGTTAGCACTGAGTTTAAAGCTGCTGTTGTGGGAAACGGCCACCAGGCGGCAGCATTTCTTCATTCCCAAAACTGGTACTAGGGCAGCAGAGACTTCCTGAAAGTCGTGTTCCTAGGTTGTAAATTAGAATGGAGTGTGCCAGGGAAAACCCCAATAAGTTTATGTCTCATTAATTGTTGTTCATGGTTTTAATTTTTTAAATTAGGGTAATGATTAGAATAGTGTTTGTTCTAGGTGTGCACAATCAGGTTCAGTTGAATATTATATATATGTATTCATGTGCAGATCCTCTTCCTCTGTAAATTACTATTATTTTTTTAAGTAGATTTATTTTATTTCATTATTTATTTTTGGCTGAGTTGGATCTTCGTTGCTGAATGTGGGCTTTCTCTACTTTCTGTGAGCGGGGCCTACTCTCCATTGTGGTGCACGGGATTCTCATTGCAGTGGCTTCTCTTGATGCAGAGCACGGTCTCTAGGTGTGCGGACTTCTAGTAGTTCTGGTGCATGGGCTCCGTAGTTGTGGCTCGTGGGCTCTAGAGCCGAGGCTCAGTACTTGTGGTGCACGGGCTTAGTTGCTCTGCAGCATGTGGTATCTTCCCAGACCAGGGATCGAACCCGTGTGTTCTGCACTGGCAGGCGGATTCTTAACCCTGGCGCCACCAGGGAAGCCCCCGTGTAAATTATTACAGCGTGTCCTGTAGACCTCCCTTGGTATATGGTTGGTCTTTTTGATATATGTATTTAATATGTATTTGTATACGTATGGTAACCCTACTCTTCATTTATCCATTGCTCCCAGCTTTCCTTTTACATAACCATAGTTTGTTTTCCCAGTCTGTGAGTGTCTTTCTCTGTGGAAATATGTTCATTTGTGTCAGTTGTTAGGTAACGCCTAGAAGTGATATCACAGGATATTTGTCGTCTGCTTTCCGACTTACCTCCTGTTCTGTGATTATATCTAGGCTCACCTATGGTGCTGCAAAGAGCAGTGTTTCATTCTTTTCCATGCCGAATATTCCATTGTGTACATGGACCAGCTCTTCTTTGGGCATTCATCTGTAGATGGACATTTTGGTTTCTTCCAACTCTTGGCTATGCTAAATATTGATGCAGTGCAGGATTGCCAGCCTGTGTCTTTTGGATTCCGGTCTTCTCAGGGGATAGGCTCAGCAGTGGACCTACCAGATCATATGACAGTTCAATTTTTACCTTTAAACGCACCTCCATTCTGTTCTCACTACTGGCTGTTACCAGTTGACATCCCACCAGCAGCTAGAGGGTACACAGTTCTCGAAAACCCCATCAGCATTTATTGTTTGTAGACTTTCTACTGATGGCGTTTTGAGTGTTGGGAGGTGATACCTTTTTGTACTTTGGATTTGCATGCGTCTAATACTTCCCGTTATTAAGCTTTTAATCCACGTCCGTTTTCTTTCTTTTTTTTCTTTTTAAAGTAAAACAGGAAAACTTACCTTTTCAAATTGTTTCCTTGAATAATTGGCCGTGTTCTGAATTCCTGTGGCCATTACCTACACCAGAATATTTTCTGTGAGCAGGTGTCATTTACAACTCTGTAGTAATTGTGCATATTAAGTTACCATTAACACTGGGTTTAAAGCTGCTGTTGCAGCAAACGGCCACAGGCGGCAGCATGTCTATATTCCCAACTCTGCTTACTAGGGCAACAGAGCCTTCCTGGAAGTCCTGTTTGTAGGTTGTAAATTAGAGTGGAATGCGCCGGGACAAACTCCCCAAAACTTATGTCTACTTATTTGTTGTTGGTATTCTTAGTTTAATTTTCATTTTTATCAGAGCAAATTTGATTGCAATGTTGTGTTTGTTCTAGGTGTACAGAATCTGTTTCATTTATACATATATCTTTTCATGTTTGGATCCTGTTCCATAAAGGCTTTACAGAATGTTGTGTAGACCTCTCTTGGTATTTGGTATGTGTTTGGTGATTCCTATATTTTATAAATATTAGCATATGTCTGTTAAAACCCATTATCCTGCGTTATACATTCGTCACACCTTTCTGCTTGGTTAAGCACAAGTTTGTGTTCTGAATACGTGACTGTCCTTCTCTGTGGAAATAAGTTCATTAATATCAATTTTCCGGAATCACCTATACGTGATATCATAGGATATGTGTCTCTTGCTTTCTGACTTATTTCAAGTTGTGTGATTATCTCTAGCCTCATCTGTGGTGCTGCAAATGGCATTGTTTGATTTGTTTTCATGGCTAATATTCCATTCCGTACATATGCCACTTGTTCTTTGTCCATTTATCTGTTCATGGACCTTTTTTTGCTTCCATGTCTTGGCTATTTAAATATTGCTGCAGTGCACATTTGCCTGCTTCTGTCTTTCCGATTCTGGTGGTCTTCAGTTATAGGCCCAGAAGGTGCCCTGCCGGATCATATGGTAACTCAATTTTTACCTTTTAAAGCACCTCCATTCTATTTTCATTAGTGCTGTTACCACTTTCCATCCCACCAGCAGCTAGAAGGTACACAGTTCTCTAAAACCCCTTCAGCATTTATAGTTTGTAGACTTTTTGCTGATGGTCATTTGACTGGTGTGCGGTGAAACCTTTTCGGAGGTTGATTTGCATGCGTCTAATAATTCCTTATACTACACTTTAGGCAAGTCATTTTCTTTCTTTTTTTCTTGGTTTTTAAAGAGTGAGTACAACTTCCCTCTTCATATTGACTTCTTGAAAAATTTGTCATGTGTTGTATTTTCTTGGCTATTCCCTACCCCAGGACATTTTTTGAGGGCAGGTGATATTTACAGCCCTGCAGTCCTTGTGAATATTAAGTGACATTTGGCGGTGTTGAAAGCTGCTGTTGTGAGAAACAGCCACAAGGCGGCAGCATTATTACGTTCTCAACTCTTGTTACTAGGGCAAGAGAGTCTTCCTGGACATCATGCTCCTCAGTTGTAAATTAGAGTGCAATGTGCTCGGACAATCCCCCAGAAGTTTAGGTCTCCTTACTTATGTTTGTTTTTTAAATTGAATTTATATTTCTTCTCGGAGTAATTTTGATTAGAGTGTTGTGATTGTCTGGCAGTACAGAATCCGGTCAATTATTCATAGATATATCTGTTCATCTTTGGATCCTGTTACCATGTATGTTATTACAGAGTGTGGAGTAGACCTCCCTTGGTATTCGGTAGGTGTTTGGTCATTATATACTTTATATGTCTTGGTGCCTATATAATTCATATAGTTTATATGTTTATAAAAATTTAACATATATTAGTATATGTATGTTAACATGCATTAGTATATGTATGTTAACATACATTAGTATATGTATGTTACCCCCATGATCCTAATTTATCGATCCTCCCACCTTTCATTTTGGTTCACCATTAGTTTGTTTATAAGTCTGTGAGTGTCTTTCTCTGGGGAAATATGTTCATTGGTAGCAATCTTAGGATAACATCTGTAAATGATATCATGGGATATCTGTCATTCCCTTTTGACTTACTTGACGTAATATGATTATTTTAGCCTCCTCTGTAGTCATGAAAATGGCAATGTTCTTTTGTTCCGTGGCTAAGATTCACTTCGGTACATATACCACTTCTTCTTTGCCCATTTGCCTGTTGATGGACATTGTGTTTGCTTGCATGTCTTGGCTATTGTAAATATTGCTGCAGTGCATGTTTGCCTGTCTGTGTCTTTCCGATTCTGGTCTTCTTAGGTGATAGGCCCAATAGGGGGTCGGCTGCATCATATCGTAGCTCAATATTTACCTTTTAAATGCAGCTCGATGTTGTTCTCATGATTAGCTGTAACCAGTTTACATCCAACCAACAGCATAGTGGGTATGCATTTCTCCACAGACACGTGAGCATTCATAGTTTATAGACGTTTTACTGATGGCATTTTCAATATTGGGTGGCGACATCTTTTTGTAGTTTGGATTTGCATCCAACCAATAAGGCCTGATATTGAGCTTTTATCCATGTTCCTCCTTTTTTTTTTTTAAATAAAAGAGTGAGTAAAACTTACCTCTTCAAATTGTTTTCTGGAAAAATTTTCCGTGTTGTGAACTTTTTGGCCATTACCTACCCAGGACATTTTCTGAGGACACGTGTCATTTACAGCTCTACAATTGCTGTGAATCTTAAGTGACCGTTAGCGCTGAGTTTAAAGCTGCTGTTGTGGGAAACGGCCACCAGGCGGCAGCATTTCTTCATTCCCAAAACTGGTACTAGGGCAGCAGAGACTTCCTGAAAGTCGTGTTCCTAGGTTGTAAATTAGAATGGAGTGTGCCAGGGAAAACCCCAATAAGTTTATGTCTCATTAATTGTTGTTCATGGTTTTAATTTTTTAAATTAGGGTAATGATTAGAATAGTGTTTGTTCTAGGTGTGCACAATCAGGTTCAATTGAATATTATATATATGTATTCATGTGCAGATCCTCTTCCTATGTAAATTACTATTATTTTTTTTAATAGATTTATTTTATTTCATTATTTATTTTTGGCTGAGTTGGATCTTCGTTGCTGCATGTGGGCTTTCTCTACTTTCTGTGAGCGGGGGCTACTCTCCATTGTGGTGCACGGGATTCTCATTGCAGTGGCTTCTCTTGTTGTAGAGCACGGTCTCTAGGTGTGCGGACTTCTAGTAGTTCTGGTGCGTGGGCTCAGTAGTTGTGGCTCGTGGGCTCTAGAGCCGAGGCTCAGTACTTGTGGTGCACGGGCTTAGTTGCTCTGCAGCATGTGTTATCTTCCCAGACCAGGGATCGAACCCGTGTGTTCTGCACTGGCAGGCGGATTCTTAACCCTGGCGCCACCAGGGAAGCCCCCGTGTAAATTATTACAGCGTGTCCTGTAGACCTCCCTTGGTATATGGTTGGTCTTTTTGATATATGTATTTAATATGTATTTGTATACGTATGGTAACCCTACTCTTCATTTGTCCATTGCTCCCAGCTTTCCTTTTACATAACCATAGTTTGTTTTCCAAGTCTGTGAGTGTCTTTCTCTGTGGAAATATGTTCATTTGTGTCAGTTGTTAGGTAACGCCTAGAAGTGATATCACAGGATATTTGTCGTCTGCTTTCCGACTTACCTCCTGTTCTGTGATTATATCTAGGCTCACCTATGGTGCTGCAAAGAGCAGTGTTTCATTCTTTTCCATGCCGAATATTCCATTGTGTACTTGGACCAGCTCTTCTTTGGGCATTCATCCGTAGATGGACATTTTGGTTTCTTCCAACTCTTGGCTATGCTAAATATTGATGCAGTGCAGGATTGCCAGCCTGTGTCTTTTGGATTCCGGTCTTCTCAGGGGATAGGCTCAGCAGTGGACCTACCAGATCATATGACAGTTCAATTTTTACCTTTAAACGCACCTCCATTCTGTTCTCACTACTGGCTGTTACCAGTTGACATCCCACCAGCAGCTAGAGGGTACACAGTTCTCGAAAACCCCATCAGCATTTATTGTTTGTAGACTTTCTACTGATGGCGTTTTGAGTGTTGGGAGGTGATACCTTTTTGTACTTTGGATTTGCATGCGTCTAATACTTCCCGTTATTAAGCTTTTAATCCACGTCCGTTTTATTTCTTTTTTTTTTTTTTAAAGTAAAACAGAAAAACTTACCTCTTCAAATTGTTTCCTTGAATAATTGGCCGTGTTCTGAATTCCTCTGGCAATTACCTACACCAGAATATTTTCTGTGAGCAGGTGTCATTTACAACTCTGTAGTAATTGTGCATATTAAGTTACCATTAACACTGGGTTTAAAGCTGCTGTTGCAGGAAACGGCCACAAGGCGGCAGCATGTCTATATTCCCAACTCTGCTTACTAGGGCAACAGAGCCTTCCTGGAAGTCCTGTTTGTAGTTTGTAAATTAGAGTGGAATGCGCCAGGACAAACTCCCCAAAACTTATGTCTACTTATTTGTTGTTGGTATTCTTAGTTTAATTTTCATTTTTATCAGAGCAAATTTGATTGCAATGTTGTGTTTGTTCTAGGTGTACAGAATCTTTTTCATTTATACATATATCTTTTCATGTTTGGATCCTGTTCCATAAAGGCTTTACAGAATGTTGTGTAGACCTCTCTTGGTATTTGGTATGTGTTTGGTGATTCCTATATTTTATAAATATTAGCATATGTCTGTTAAAACCCATTATCCTGCGTTATACATTCGTCACACCTTTCCGCTTGGTTAAGCACAAGTTTGTGTTCTGAATACGTGACTGTCCTTCTCTGTGGAAATAAGTTCATTAATATCAATTTTCCGGAATCACCTATACGTGATATCATAGGATATGTGTCTCTTGCTTTCTGACTTATTTCAAGTTGTGTGATTATCTCTAGCCTCATCTGTGGTGCTGCAAATGACATTGTTTGATTTGTTTTCATGGCTAATATTCCATTCTGTACATATGCCACTTGTTCTTTGTCCATTTATCTGTTCATGGACCTTTTTTTGCTTCCATGTCTTGGCTATTTAAATATTGCTGCAGTGCACATTTGCCTGCTTCTGTCTTTCCGATTCTGGTGGTCTTCAGTTATAGGCCCAGAAGGTGCCCTGCCGGATCATATGGTAACTCAATTTTTACCTTTTAAAGCACCTCCATTCTATTTTCATTAGTGCTGTTACCACTTTCCATCCCACCAGCAGCTAGAAGGTACACAGTTCTCTAAAACCCCTTCAGCATTTATAGTTTGTAGACTTTTTGCTGATGGTCATTTGACTGGTGTGCGGTGAAACCTTTTCGGAGGTTGATTTGCATGCGTCTAATAATTCCTTATACTACACTTTAGGCATGTCATTTTCTTTCTTTTTTTCTTGGTTTTTAAAGAGTGAGTACAACTTCCCTCTTCATATTGACTTCTTGAAAAATTTGTCATGTGTTGTATTTTCTTGGCTATTCCCTACCCCAGGACATTTTTTGAGGGCAGGTGATATTTACAGCCCTGCAGTCCTTGTGAATATTAAGTGACATTTGGTGGTGTTGAAAGCTGCTGTTGTGAGAAACAGCCACAAGGCGGCAGCATTATTACGTTCTCAACTCTTGTTACTAGGGCAACAGAGTCTTCCTGGACATCGTGCTCCTCAGTTGTAAATTAGAGTGGAATGTGCTCGGACAATCCCCCAGAAGTTTAGGTCTCCTTACTTATGTTTGTTTTTTAAATTGAATTTATATTTCTTCTCGGAGTAATTTTGATTAGAGTGTTGTGATTGTCTGGCAGTACAGAATCCGGTCAATTATTCATAGATATATCTGTTCATCTTTGGATCCTGTTACCATGTATGTTATTACAGAGTGTGGAGTAGACCTCCCTTGGTATTCGGTAGGTGTTTGGTCATTATATACTTTATATGTCTTGGTGCCTATATAATTCATATAGTTTATATGTTTATAAAAATTTAACATATATTAGTATATGTATGTTAACATGCATTAGTATATGTATGTTAACATACATTTGTATATGTATGTTACCCCCATGATCCTAATTTATCGATCCTCCCACCTTTCATTTTGGTTCACCATTAGTTTGTTTATAAGTCTGTGAGTGTCTTTCTCTGGGGAAATATGTTCATTGGTAGCAATCTTAGGATAACATCTGTAAATGATATCATGGGATATCTGTCATTCCCTTTTGACTTACTTGACGTAATATGATTATTTTAGCCTCCTCTGTAGTCATGAAAATGGCAATGTTCTTTTGTTCCGGGGCTAAGATTCACTTCGGTACATATACCACTTCTTCTTTGCCCATTTGCCTGTTGATGGACATTGTGTTTGCTTGCATGTCTTGGCTATTGTAAATATTGCTGCAGTGCATGTTTGCCTGTCTGTGTCTTTCCGATTCTGGTCTTCTTAGGTGATAGGCCCAATAGGGGATCAGCTGCATCATATGGTAGCTCAATATTTACCTTTTAAATGCAGCTCGATTTTGTTCTCATGATTAGCTGTTACCAGTTTACATCCAACCAACAGCATAGTGGGTATGCATTTCTCCACAGACACGTGAGCATTCATAGTTTATAGACGTTTTACTGATGGCATTTTGAATATTGGGTGGCGACATCTTTTTGAAGTTTGGATTTGCATCCAACCAATAAGGCCTGATATTGAGCTTTTATCCATGTTCCTCCTTTTTTTTTTTTTAAATAAAAGAGTGAGTAAAACTTACCTCTTCAAATTGTTTTCTGGAAAAATTTTCCGTGTTGTGAACTTTTTGGCCATTACCTACCCAGGACATTTTCTGAGGACACGTGTCATTTACAGCTCTACAATTGCTGTGAATCTTAAGTGACCGTTAGCGCTGAGTTTAAAGATGCTGTTGTGGGAAACGGCCACCAGGCGGCAGCATTTCTTCATTCCCAAAACTGGTACTAGGGCAGCAGAGACTTCCTGAAAGTCGTGTTCCTAGGTTGTAAATTAGAATGGAGTGTGCCAGGGAAAACCCCAATAAGTTTATGTCTCATTAATTGTTGTTCATGGTTTTAATTTTTTAAATTAGGGTAATGATTAGAATAGTGTTTGTTCTAGGTGTGCACAATCAGGTTCAATTGAATATTATATATATGTATTGATGTGCAGATCCTCTTCCTATGTAAATTACTATTATTTTTTTTAATAGATTTATTTGATTTCATTATTTATTTTTGGCGGAGTTGGATCTTCGTTGCTGCATGTGGGCTTTCTCTACTTTCTGTGAGCGGGGGCTACTCTCCATTGTGGTGCACGGGATTCTCATTGCAGTGGCTTCTCTTGTTGCAGAGCACGGTCTCTAGGTGTGCGGACTTCTAGTAGTTCTGGTGCGTGGGCTCAGTAGTTGTGGCTCGTGGGCTCTAGAGCCGAGGCTCAGTACTTGTGGTGCACGGGCTTAGTTGCTCTGCAGCATGTGGTATCTTCCCAGACCAGGGATCGAACCCGTGTGTTCTGCACTGGCAGGCGGATTCTTAACCCTGGCGCCACCAGGGAAGCCCCCGTGTAAATTATTACAGCGTGTCCTGTAGACCTCCCTTGGTATATGGTTGGTCTTTTTGATATATGTATTTAATATGTATTTGTATACGTATGGTAACCCTACTCTTCATTTATCCATTGCTCCCAGCTTTCCTTTTACATAACCATAGTTTGTTTTCCAAGTCTGTGAGTGTCTTTCTCTGTGGAAATATGTTCATTTGTGTCAGTTGTTAGGTAACGCCTAGAAGTGATATCACAGGATATTTGTCGTCTGCTTTCCGACTTACCTCCTGTTCTGTGATTATATCTAGGCTCACCTATGGTGCTGCAAAGAGCAGTGTTTCATTCTTTTCCATGCCGAATATTCCATTGTGCACATGGACCAGCTCTTCTTTGGGCATTCATCCGTAGATGGACATTTTGGTTTCTTCCAACTCTTGGCTATGCTAAATATTGATGCAGTGCAGGATTGCCAGCCTGTGCCTTTTGGATTCCGGTCTTCTCAGGGTATAGGCTCAGCAGTGGACCTACCAGGTCATATGACAGTTCAATTTTTACCTTTAAACGCACCTCCATTCCGTTCTCACTACTGGCTGTTACCAGTTGACATCCCACCAGCAGCTAGAGGGTACACAGTTCTCTAAAACCCCATCAGCATTTATTGTTTGTAGACTTTCTACTGATGGCGTTTTGAGTGTTGGGAGGTGATACCTTTTTGTACTTTGGATTTGCATGCGTCTAATACTTCCCGTTATTAAGCTTTTAATCCACGTCCGTTTTCTTTCTTTTTTTTTTTTAAAGTAAAACAGAAAAACTTACCTCTTCAAATTGTTTCCTTGAATAATTGGCCGTGTTCTGAATTCCTGTGGCCATTACCTACACCAGAATATTTTCTGTGAGCAGGTGTCATTTACAACTCTGTAGTAATTGTGCATATTAAGTTACCATTAACACTGGGTTTAAAGCTGCTGTTGCAGGAAACGGCCACAAGGCGGCAGCATGTCTATATTCCCAACTCTGCTTACTAGGGCAACAGAGCCTTCCTGGAAGTCCTGTTTGTAGGTTGTAAATTAGAGTGGAATGCGCCAGGACAAACTCCCCAAAACTTATGTCTACTTATTTGTTGTTGGTATTCTTAGTTTAATTTTCATTTTTATCAGAGCAAATTTGATTGCAATGTTGTGTTTGTTCTAGGTGTACAGAATCTGTTTCATTTATACATATATCTTTTCATGTTTGGATCCTGTTCCATAAAGGCTTTACAGAATGTTGTGTAGACCTCTCTTGGTATTTGGTATGTGTTTGGTGATTCCTATATTTTATAAATATTAGCATATGTCTGTTAAAACCCATTATCCTGCGTTATACATTCGTCACACCTTTCTGCTTGGTTAAGCACAAGTTTGTGTTCTGAATACGTGACTGTCCTTCTCTGTGGAAATAAGTTCATTAATATCAATTTTCCGGAATCACCTATACGTGATATCATAGGCTATGTGTCTCTTGCTTTCTGACTTATTTCAAGTTGTGTGATTATCTCTAGCCTCATCTGTGGTGCTGCAAATGGCATTGTTTGATTTGTTTTCATGGCTAATATTCCATTCCGTACATATGCCACTTGTTCTTTGTCCATTTATCTGTTCATGGACCTTTTTTTGCTTCCATGTCTTGCCTATTTAAATATTGCTGCAGTGCACATTTGCCTGCTTCTGTCTTTCCGATTCTGGTGGTCTTCAGTTATAGGCCCAGAAGGTGCCCTGCCGGATCATATGGTAACTCAATTTTTACCTTTTAAAGCACCTCCATTCTATTTTCATTAGTGCTGTTACCACTTTCCATCCCACCAGCAGCTAGAAGGTACACAGTTCTCTAAAACCCCTTCAGCATTTATAGTTTGTAGACTTTTTGCTGATGGTCATTTGACTGGTGTGCGGTGAAACCTTTTCGGAGGTTGATTTGCATGCGTCTAATAATTCCTTATACTACACTTTAGGCATGTCATTTTCTTTCTTTTTTTCTTGGTTTTTAAAGAGTGAGTACAACTTCCCTCTTCATATTGACTTCTTGAAAAATTTGTCATGTGTTGTATTTTCTTGGCTATTCCCTACCCCAGGACATTTTTTGAGGGCAGGTGATATTTACAGCCCTGCAGTCCTTGTGAATATTAAGTGACGTTTGGCGGTGTTGAAAGCTGCTGTTGTGAGAAACAGCCACAAGGCGGCAGCATTATTACGTTCTCAACTCTTGTTACTAGGGCAACAGAGTCTTCCTGGACATCGTGCTCCTCAGTTGTAAATTAGAGTGCAATGTGCTCGGACAATCCCCCAGAAGTTTAGGTCTCCTTACTTATGTTTGTTTTTTAAATTGAATTTATATTTCTTCTCGGAGTAATTTTGATTAGAGTGTTGTGATTGTCTGGCAGTACAGAATCCGGTCAATTATTCATAGATATATCTGTTCATCTTTGGATCCTGTTACCATGTATGTTATTACAGAGTGTGGAGTAGACCTCCCTTGGTATTCGGTAGGTGTTTGGTCATTATATACTTTATATGTCTTGGTGCCTATATAATTCATATAGTTTATATGTTTATAAAAATTTAACATATATTAGTATATGTATGTTAACATGCATTAGTATATGTATGTTAACATACATTAGTATATGTATGTTACCCCCATGATCCTAATTTATCGATCCTCCCACCTTTCATTTTGGTTCACCATTAGTTTGTTTATAAGTCTGTGAGTGTCTTTCTCTGGGGAAATATGTTCATTGGTAGCAATCTTAGGATAACATCTGTAAATGATATCATGGGATATCTGTCATTCCCTTTTGACTTACTTGACGTAATATGATTATTTTAGCCTCCTCTGTAGTCATGAAAATGGCAATGTTCTTTTGTTCTGTGGCTAAGATTCACTTCGGTACATATACCACTTCTTCTTTGCCCATTTGCCTGTTGATGGACATTGTGTTTGCTTGCATGTCTTGGCTATTGTAAATATTGCTGCAGTGCATGTTTGCCTGTCTGTGTCTTTCCGATTCTGGTCTTCTTAGGTGATAGGCCCAATAGGGGATCGGCTGCATCATATCGTAGCTCAATATTTACCTTTTAAATGCAGCTCGATGTTGTTCTCATGATTAGCTGTAACCAGTTTACATCCAACCAACAGCATAGTGGGTATGCATTTCTCCACAGACACGTGAGCATTCATAGTTTATAGACGTTTTACTGATGGCATTTTCAATATTGGGTGGCGACATCTTTTTGTAGTTTGGATTTGCATCCAACCAATAAGGCCTGATATTGAGCTTTTATCCATGTTCCTCCTTTTTTTTTTTAAATAAAAGAGTGAGTAAAACTTACCTCTTCAAATTGTTTTCTGGAAAAATTTTCCGTGTTGTGAACTTTTTGGCCATTACCTACCCAGGACATTTTCTGAGGACACGTGTCATTTACAGCTCTACAATTGCTGTGAATCTTAAGTGACCGTTAGCGCTGAGTTTAAAGCTGCTGTTGTGGGAAACGGCCACCAGGCGGCAGCATTTCTTCATTCCCAAAACTGGTACTAGGGCAGCAGAGACTTCCTGAAAGTCGTGTTCCTAGGTTGTAAATTAGAATGGAGTGTGCCAGGGAATACCCCAATAAGTTTATGTCTCATTAATTGTTGTTCATGGTTTTAATTTTTTAAATTAGGGTAATGATTAGAATAGTGTTTGTTCTAGGTGTGCACAATCAGGTTCAATTGAATATTATATATATGTATTCATGTGCAGATCCTCTTCCTATGTAAATTACTATTATTTTTTTTAATAGATTTATTTTATTTCATTATTTATTTTTGGCTGAGTTGGATCTTCGTTGCTGCATGTGGGCTTTCTCTACTTTCTGTGAGCGGGGGCTACTCTCCATTGTGGTGCACGGGATTCTCATTGCAGTGGCTTCTCTTGTTGTAGAGCACGGTCTCTAGGTGTGCGGACTTCTAGTAGTTCTGGTGCGTGGGCTCAGTAGTTGTGGCTCGTGGGCTCTAGAGCCGAGGCTCAGTACTTGTGGTGCACGGGCTTAGTTGCTCTGCAGCATGTGTTATCTTCCCAGACCAGGGATCGAACCCGTGTGTTCTGCACTGGCAGGCGGATTCTTAACCCTGGCGCCACCAGGGAAGCCCCCGTGTAAATTATTACAGCGTGTCCTGTAGACCTCCCTTGGTATATGGTTGGTCTTTTTGATATATGTATTTAATATGTATTTGTATACGTATGGTAACCCTACTCTTCATTTATCCATTGCTCCCAGCTTTCCTTTTACATAACCATAGTTTGTTTTCCAAGTCTGTGAGTGTCTTTCTCTGTGGAAATATGTTCATTTGTGTCAGTTGTTAGGTAACGCCTAGAAGTGATATCACAGGATATTTGTCGTCTGCTTTCCGACTTACCTCCTGTTCTGTGATTATATCTAGGCTCACCTATGGTGCTGCAAAGAGCAGTGTTTCATTCTTTTCCATGCCGAATATTCCATTGTGTACTTGGACCAGCTCTTCTTTGGGCATTCATCCGTAGATGGACATTTTGGTTTCTTCCAACTCTTGGCTATGCTAAATATTGATGCAGTGCAGGATTGCCAGCCTGTGCCTTTTGGATTCCGGTCTTCTCAGGGTATAGGCTCAGCAGTGGACATACCAGATCATATGACAGTTCAATTTTTACCTTTAAACGCACCTCCATTCCGTTCTCACTACTGGCTGTTACCAGTTGACATCCCACCAGCAGCTAGAGGGTACACAGTTCTCTAAAACCCCATCAGCATTTATTGTTTGTAGACTTTCTACTGATGGCGTTTTGAGTGTTGGGAGGTGATACCTTTTTGTACTTTGGATTTGCATGCGTCTAATACTTCCCGTTATTAAGCTTTTAATCCACGTCCGTTTTCTTTCTTTTTTTTTTTTTTAAACTAAAACAGAAAAACTTACCTTTTCAAATTGTTTCCTTGAATAATTGGCCGTGTTCTGAATTCCTGTGGCCGTTACCTACACCAGGATATTTTCTGTGAGCAGGTGTCATTTACAACTCTGTAGTAATTGTGCATATTAAGTTACCATTAACACTGGGTTTAAAGCTGCTGTTGCAGGAAACGGCCACAAGGCGGCAGCATGTCTATATTCCCAACTCTGCTTACTAGGGCAACAGAGCCTTCCTGGAAGTCCTGTTTGTAGGTTGTAAATTAGAGTGGAATGCGCCAGGACAAACTCCCCAAAACTTATGTCTACTTATTTGTTGTTGGTATTCTTAGTTTAATTTTCATTTTTATCAGAGCAAATTTGATTGCAATGTTGTGTTTGTTCTAGGTGTACAGAATCTGTTTCATTTATACATATATCTTTTCATGTTTGGATCCTGTTCCATAAAGGCTTTACAGAATGTTGTGTAGACCTCTCTTGGTATTTGGTATGTGTTTGGTGATTCCTATATTTTATAAATATTAGCATATGTCTGTTAAAACCCATTATCCTGCGTTATACATTCGTCACACCTTTCCGCTTGGTTAAGCACAAGTTTGTGTTCTGAATACGTGACTGTCCTTCTCTGTGGAAATAAGTTCATTAATATCAATTTTCCGGAATCACCTATACGTGATATCATAGGATATGTGTCTCTTGCTTTCTGACTTATTTCAAGTTGTGTGATTATCTCTAGCCTCATCTGTGGTGCTGCAAATGGCATTGTTTGATTTGTTTTCATGGCTAATATTCCATTCCGTACATATGCCACTTGTTCTTTGTCCATTTATCTGTTCATGGACCTTTTTTTGCTTCCATGTCTTGCCTATTTAAATATTGCTGCAGTGCACATTTGCCTGCTTCTGTCTTTCCGATTCTGGTGGTCTTCAGTTATAGGCCCAGAAGGTGCCCTGCCGGATCATATGGTAACTCAATTTTTACCTTTTAAAGCACCTCCATTCTATTTTCATTAGTGCTGTTACCACTTTCCATCCCACCAGCAGCTAGAAGGTACACAGTTCTCTAAAACCCCTTCAGCATTTATAGTTTGTAGACTTTTTGCTGATGGTCATTTGACTGGTGTGCGGTGAAACCTTTTCGGAGGTTGATTTGCATGCGTCTAATAATTCCTTATACTACACTTTAGGCATGTCATTTTCTTTCTTTTTTTCTTGGTTTTTAAAGAGTGAGTACAACTTCCCTCTTCATATTGACTTCTTGAAAAATTTGTCATGTGTTGTATTTTCTTGGCTATTCCCTACCCCAGGACATTTTTTGAGGGCAGGTGATATTTACAGCCCTGCAGTCCTTGTGAATATTAAGTGACATTTGGCGGTGTTGAAAGCTGCTGTTGTGAGAAACAGCCACAAGGCGGCAGCATTATTACGTTCTCAACTCTTGTTACTAGGGCAACAGAGTCTTCCTGGACATCGTGCTCCTCAGTTGTAAATTAGAGTGGAATGTGCTCGGACAATCCCCCAGAAGTTTAGGTCTCCTTACTTATGTTTGTTTTTGAAATTGAATTTATATTTCTTCTCGGAGTAATTTTGATTAGAGTGTTGTGATTGTCTGGCAGTACAGAATCCGGTCAATTATTCATAGATATATCTGTTCATCTTTGGATCCTGTTACCATGTATGTTATTACAGAGTGTGGAGTAGACCTCCCTTGGTATTTGGTAGGTGTTTGGTCATTATATACTTTATATGTCTTGGTGCCTATATAATTCATATAGTTTATATGTTTATAAAAATTTAACATATATTACTATATGTATGTTAACATGCATTAGTATATGTATGTTAACATACATTAGTATATGTATGTTACCCCCATGATCCTAATTTATCGATCCTCCCACCTTTCATTTTGGTTCACCATTAGTTTGTTTATAAGTCTGTGAGTGTCTTTCTCTGGGGAAATATGTTCATTGGTAGCAATCTTAGGATAACATCTGTAAATGATATCATGGGATATCTGTCATTCCCTTTTGACTTACTTGACGTAATATGATTATTTTAGCCTCCTCTTTAGTCATGAAAATGGCAATGTTCTTTTGTTCCGGGGCTAAGATTCACTTCGGTACATATACCACTTCTTCTTTGCCCATTTGCCTGTTGATGGACATTGTGTTTGCTTGCATGTCTTGGCTATTGTAAATATTGCTGCAGTGCATGTTTGCCTGTCTGTGTCTTTCCGATTCTGGTCTTCTTAGGTGATAGGCCCAATAGGGGATCGGCTGCATCATATGGTAGCTCAATATTTACCTTTTAAATGCAGCTCGATTTTGTTCTCATGATTAGCTGTTACCAGTTTACATCCAACCAACAGCATTCTGGGTATGCATTTCTCCACAGACACGTGAGCATTCATAGTTTATAGACGTTTTACTGATGGCATTTTGAATATTGGGTGGTGACATCTTTTTGTAGTTTGGATTTGCATCCAACCAATAAGGCCTGATATTGAGCTTTTATCCATGTTCCTCCTTTTTTTTTTTAAATAAAAGAGTGAGTAAAACTTACCTCTTCAAATTGTTTTCTGGAAAAATTTTCCGTGTTGTGAACTTTTTGGCCATTACCTACCCAGGACATTTTCTGAGGACACGTGTCATTTACAGCTCTACAATTGCTGTGAATCTTAAGTGACCGTTAGCCCTGAGTTTAAAGCTGCTGTTGTGGGAAACGGCCACCAGGTGGCAGCATTTCTTCATTCCCAAAACTGGTACTAGGGCAGCAGAGACTTCCTGAAAGTCGTGTTCCAAGGTTGTAAATTAGAATGGAGTGTGCCAGGGAAAACCCCAATAAGTTTATGTCTCATTAATTGTTGTTCATGGTTTTAATTTTTTTTAAATTAGGGTAATGATTAGAATAGTGTTTGTTCTAGGTGTGCACAATCAGGTTCAATTGAATATTATATATATGTAGTGATGTGCAGATCCTCTTCCTATGTAAATTACTATTATTTTTTTTAATAGATTTATTTGATTTCATTATTTATTTTTGGCTGAGTTGGATCTTCGTTGCTGCATGTGGGCTTTCTCTACTTTCTGTGAGCGGGGGCTACTCTCCATTGTGGTGCACGGGATTCTCATTGCAGTGGCTTCTCTTGTTGCAGAGCACGGTCTCTAGGTGTGCGGACTTCTAGTAGTTCTGGTGCGTGGGCTCAGTAGTTGTGGCTCGTGGGCTCTAGAGCCGAGGCTCAGTACTTGTGGTGCACGGGCTTAGTTGCTCTGCAGCATGTGGTATCTTCCCAGACCAGGGATCGAACCCGTGTGTTCTGCACTGGCAGGCGGATTCTTAACCCTGGCGCCACCAGGGAAGCCCCCGTGTAAATTATTACAGCGTGTCCTGTAGACCTCCCTTGGTATATGGTTGGTCTTTTTGATATATGTATTTAATATGTATTTGTATACGTATGGTAACCCTACTCTTCATTTATCCATTGCTCCCAGCTTTCCTTTTACATAACCATAGTTTGTTTTCCAAGTCTGTGAGTGTCTTTCTCTGTGGAAATATGTTCATTTGTGTCAGTTGTTAGGTAACGCCTAGAAGTGATATCACAGGATATTTGTCGTCTGCTTTCCGACTTACCTCCTGTTCTGTGATTATATCTAGGCTCACCTATGGTGCTGCAAAGAGCAGTGTTTCATTCTTTTCCATGCCGAATATTCCATTGTGTACATGGACCAGCTCTTCTTTGGGCATTCATCCGTAGATGGACATTTTGGTTTCTTCCAACTCTTGGCTATACTAAATATTGATGCAGTGCAGGATTGCCAGCCTGTGTCTTTTGGATTCCGGTCTTCTCAGGGGATAGGCTCAGCAGTGGACCTACCAGATCATATGACAGTTCAATTTTTACCTTTAAACGCACCTCCATTCTGTTCTCACTACTGGCTGTTACCAGTTGACATCCCACCAGCAGCTAGAGGGTACACAGTTCTCTAAAACCCCATCAGCATTTATTGTTTGTAGACTTTCTACTGATGGCGTTTTGAGTGTTGGGAGGTGATACCTTTTTGTACTTTGGATTTGCATGCGTCTAATACTTCCCGTTATTAAGCTTTTAATCCACATCCGTTTTCTTTCTTTTTTTTTTTTTTTAAAGTAAAACAGAAAAACTTACCTCTTCAAATTGTTTCCTTGAATAATTGGCCGTGTTCTGAATTCCTGTGGCCATTACCTACACCAGAATATTTTCTGTGAGCAGGTGTCATTTACAACTCTGTAGTAATTGTGCATATTAAGTTACCATTAACACTGGGTTTAAAGCTGCTGTTGCAGGAAACGACCACAAGGCGGCAGCATGTCTATATTCCCAACTCTGCTTACTAGGGCAACAGAGCCTTCCTGGAAGTCCTGTTTGTAGGTTGTAAATTAGAGTGGAATGCGCCAGGACAAACTCCCCAAAACTTATGTCTACTTATTTGTTGTTGGTATTCTTAGTTTAATTTTCATTTTTATCAGAGCAAATTTGATTGCAATGTTGTGTTTGTTCTAGGTGTACAAAATCTGTTTCATTTATACATATATCTTTTCATGTTTGGATCCTGTTCCATAAAGGCTTTACAGAATGTTGTGTAGACCTCTCTTGGTATTTGGTATGTGTTTGGTGATTCCTATATTTTATAAATATTAGCATATGTCTGTTAAAACCCATTATCCTGCGTTATACATTCGTCACACCTTTCCGCTTGGTTAAGCACAATTTTGTGTTCTGAATACGTGACTGTCCTTCTCTGTGGAAATAAGTACATTAATATCAATTTTCCGGAATCACCTATACGTGATATCATAGGATATGTGTCTCTTGCTTTCTGACTTATTTCAAGTTGTGTGATTATCTCTAGCCTCATCTGTGGTGCTGCAAATGGCATTGTTTGATTTGTTTTCATGGCTTATTCCATTCCGTACATATGCCACTTGTTCTTTGTCCATTTATCTGTTCATGGACCTTTTTTTGCTTCCATGTCTTGCCTATTTAAATATTGCTGCAGTGCACATTTGCCTGCTTCTGTCTTTCCGATTCTGGTGGTCTTAAGTTATAGGCCCAGAAGGTGCCCTGCCGGATCATATGGTAACTCAATTTTTACCTTTTAAAGCACCTCCATTCTATTTTCATTAGTGCTGTTACCACTTTCCATCCCACCAGCAGCTAGAAGGTACACAGTTCTCTAAAACCCCTTCAGCATTTATAGTTTGTACACTTTTTGCTGATGGTCATTTGACTGGTGTGCGGTGAAACCTTTTCGGAGGTTGATTTGCATGCGTCTAATAATTCCTTATACTACACTTTAGGCATGTCATTTTCTTTCTTTTTTTCTTGGTTTTTAAAGAGTGAGTACAACTTCCCTCTTCATATTGACTTCTTGAAAAATTTGTCATGTGTTGTATTTTCTTGGCTATTCCCTACCCCAGGACATTTTTTGAGGGCAGGTGATATTTACAGCCCTGCAGTCCTTGTGAATATTAAGTGACATTTGGCGGTGTTGAAAGCTGCTGTTGTGAGAAACAGCCACAAGGCGGCAGCATTATTACGTTCTCAACTCTTGTTACTAGGGCAACAGAGTCTTCCTGGACATCGTGCTCCTCAGTTGTAAATTAGAGTGGAATGTGCTCGGACAATCCCCCAGAAGTTTAGGTCTCCTTACTTATGTTTGTTTTTGAAATTGAATTTATATTTCTTCTCGGAGTAATTTTGATTAGAGTGTTGTGATTGTCTGGCAGTACAGAATCCGGTCAATTATTCATAGATATATCTGTTCATCTTTGGATCCTGTTACCATGTATGTTATTACAGAGTGTGGAGTAGACCTCCCTTGGTATTCGGTAGGTGTTTGGTCATTATATACTTTATATGTCTTGGTGCCTATATAATTCATATAGTTTATATGTTTATAAAAATTTAACATATATTAGTATATGTATGTTAACATGCATTAGTATATGTATGTTAACATACATTTGTATATGTATGTTACCCCCATGATCCTAATTTATCGATCCTCCCACCTTTCATTTTGGTTCACCATTAGTTTGTTTATAAGTCTGTGAGTGTCTTTCTCTGGGGAAATATGTTCATTGGTAGCAATCTTAGGATAACATCTGTAAATGATATCATGGGATATCTGTCATTCCCTTTTGACTTACTTGACGTAATATGATTATTTTAGCCTCCTCTGTAGTCATGAAAATGGCAATGTTCTTTTGTTCCGGGGCTAAGATTCACTTCGGTACATATACCACTTCTTCTTTGCCCATTTGCCTGTTGATGGACATTGTGTTTGCTTGCATGTCTTGGCTATTGTAAATATTGCTGCAGTGCATGTTTGCCTGTCTGTGTCTTTCCGATTCTGGTCTTCTTAGGTGATAGGCCCAATAGGGGATCGGCTGCATCATATGGTAGCTCAATATTTACCTTTTAAATGCAGCTCGATTTTGTTCTCATGATTAGCTGTAACCAGTTTACATCCAACCAACAGCATAGTGGGTATGCATTTCTCCACAGACACGTGAGCATTCATAGTTTATAGACGTTTTACTGATGGCATTTTGAATATTGGGTGGCGACATCTTTTTGTAGTTTGGATTTGCATCCAACCAATAAGGCCTGATATTGAGCTTTTATCCATGTTCCTCCTTTTTTTTTTAAATAAAAGAGTGAGTAAAACTTACCTCTTCAAATTGTTTTCTGGAAAAATTTTCCGTGTTGTGAACTTTTTGGCCATTACCTACCCAGGACATTTTCTGAGGACACGTGTCATTTACAGCTCTACAATTGCTGTGTATCTTAAGTGACCGTTAGCGCTGAGTTTAAAGCTGCTGTTGTGGGAAACGGCCACCAGGCGGCAGCATTTCTTCATTCCCAAAACTGGTACTAGGGCAGCAGAGACTTCCTGAAAGTCGTGTTCCTAGGTTGTAAATTAGAATGGAGTGTGCCAGGGAAAACCCCAATAAGTTTATGTCTCATTAATTGTTGTTCATGGTTTTAATTTTTTTTAAATTAGGGTAATGATTAGAATAGTGTTTGTTCTAGGTGTGCACAATCAGGTTCAATTGAACATTATATATATTTATTCATGTGCAGATCCTCTTCCTATGTAAATTACTATTATTTTTTTAATAGATTTATTTTATTTCATTATTTATTTTTGGCTGAGTTGGATCTTCGTTGCTGCATGTGGGCTTTCTCTACTTTCTGTGAGCGGGGGCTACTCTCCATTGTGGTGCACGGGATTCTCATTGCAGTGGCTTCTCTTGTTGCAGAGCACGGTCTCTAGGTGTGCGGACTTCTAGTAGTTCTGGTGCGTGGGCTCAGTAGTTGTGGCTCGTGGGCTCTAGAGCCGAGGCTCAGTACTTGTGGTGCACGGGCTTAGTT
The DNA here is from genome assembly GCF_028021215.1 of Eschrichtius robustus. Lineage (NCBI taxonomy): Eukaryota > Metazoa > Chordata > Mammalia > Artiodactyla > Eschrichtiidae > Eschrichtius > Eschrichtius robustus. The sequence goes on along the minus strand of NC_090831.1, from coordinate 48,391,605 downwards.
GCTCTGCAGCATGTGGTATCTTCCCAGACCAGGGATCGAACCCGTGTGTTCTGCACTGGCAGGCGGATTCTTAACCCTGGCGCCACCAGGGAAGCCCCCGTGTAAATTATTACAGCGTGTCCTGTAGACCTCCCTTGGTATATGGTTGGTCTTTTTGATATATGTATTTAATATGTATTTGTATACGTATGGTAACCCTACTCTTCATTTATCCATTGCTCCCAGCTTTCCTTTTACATAACCATAGTTTGTTTTCCAAGTCTGTGAGTGTCTTTCTCTGTGGAAATATGTTCATTTGTGTCAGTTGTTAGGTAACGCCTAGAAGTGATATCACAGGATATTTGTCGTCTGCTTTCCGACTTACCTCCTGTTCTGTGATTATATCTAGGCTCACCTATGGTGCTGCAAAGAGCAGTGTTTCATTCTTTTCCATGCCGAATATTCCATTGTGTACATGGACCAGCTCTTCTTTGGGCATTCATCCGTAGATGGACATTTTGGTTTCTTCCAACTCTTGGCTATGCTAAATATTGATGCAGTGCAGGATTGCCAGCCTGTGCCTTTTGGATTCCGGTCTTCTCAGGGTATAGGCTCAGCAGTGGACCTACCAGATCATATGACAGTTCAATTTTTACCTTTAAACGCACCTCCATTCCGTTCTCACTACTGGCTGTTACCAGTTGACATCCCACCAGCAGCTAGAGGGTACACAGTTCTCTAAAACCCCATCAGCATTTATTGTTTGTAGACTTTCTACTGATGGCGTTTTGAGTGTTGGGAGGTGATACCTTTTTGTACTTTGGATTTGCATGCGTCTAATACTTCCCGTTATTAAGATTTTAATCCACGTCCGTTTTCTTTCTTTTTTTTTTTAAAGTAAAACAGAAAAACTTACCTCTTCAAATTGTTTCCTTGAATAATTGGCCGTGTTCTGAATTCCTGTGGCCATTACCTACACCAGAATATTTTCTGTGAGCAGGTGTCATTTACAACTCTGTAGTAATTGTGCATATTAAGTTACCATTAACACTGGGTTTATAGCTGCTGTTGCAGGAAACGGCCACAAGGCGGCAGCATGTCTATATTCCCAACTCTGCTTACTAGGGCAACAGAGCCTTCCTGGAAGTCCTGTTTGTAGGTTGTAAATTAGAGTGGAATGCGCCAGGACAAACTCCCCAAAACTTATGTCTACTTATTTGTTGTTGGTATTCTTAGTTTAATTTTCATTTTTATCAGAGCAAATTTGATTGCAATGTTGTGTTTGTTCTAGGTGTACAGAATCTGTTTCATTTATACATATATCTTTTCATGTTTGGATCCTGTTCCATAAAGGCTTTACAGAATGTTGTGTAGACCTCTCTTGGTATTTGGTATGTGTTTGGTGATTCCTATATTTTATAAATATTAGCATATGTCTGTTAAAACCCATTATCCTGCGTTATACATTCGTCACACCTTTCCGCTTGGTTAAGCACAAGTTTGTGTTCTGAATACGTGACTGTCCTTCTCTGTGGAAATAAGTTCATTAATATCAATTTTCCGGAATCACCTATACGTGATATCATAGGATATGTGTCTCTTGCTTTCTGACTTATTTCAAGTTGTGTGATTATCTCTAGCCTCATCTGTGGTGCTGCAAATGGCATTGTTTGATTTGTTTTCATGGCTAATATTCCATTCCGTACATATGCCACTTGTTCTTTGTCCATTTATCTGTTCATGGACCTTTTTTTGCTTCCATGTCTTGCCTATTTAAATATTGCTGCAGTGCACATTTGCCTGCTTCTGTCTTTCCGATTCTGGTGGTCTTCAGTTATAGGCCCAGAAGGTGCCCTGCCGGATCATATGGTAACTCAATTTTTACCTTTTAAAGCACCTCCATTCTATTTTCATTAGTGCTGTTACCACTTTCCATCCCACCAGCAGCTAGAAGGTACACAGTTCTCTAAAACCCCTTCAGCATTTATAGTTTGTAGACTTTTTGCTGATGGTCATTTGACTGGTGTGCGGTGAAACCTTTTCGGAGGTTGATTTGCATGCGTCTAATAATTCCTTATACTACACTTTAGGCATGTCATTTTCTTTCTTTTTTTCTTGGTTTTTAAAGAGTGAGTACAACTTCCCTCTTCATATTGACTTCTTGAAAAATTTGTCATGTGTTGTATTTTCTTGGCTATTCCCTACCCCAGGACATTTTTTGAGGGCAGGTGATATTTACAGCCCTGCAGTCCTTGTGAATATTAAGTGACATTTGGCGGTGTTGAAAGCTGCTGTTGTGAGAAACAGCCACAAGGCGGCAGCATTATTACGTTCTCAACTCTTGTTACTAGGGCAACAGAGTCTTCCTGGACATCGTGCTCCTCAGTTGTAAATTAGAGTGGAATGTGCTCGGACAATCCCCCAGAAGTTTAGGTCTCCTTACTTATGTTTGTTTTTGAAATTGAATTTATATTTCTTCTCGGAGTAATTTTGATTAGAGTGTTGTGATTGTCTGGCAGTACAGAATCCGGTCAATTATTCATAGATATATCTGTTCATCTTTGGATCCTGTTACCATGTATGTTATTACAGAGTGTGGAGTAGACCTCCCTTGGTATTCGGTAGGTGTTTGGTCATTATATACTTTATATGTCTTGGTGCCTATATAATTCATATAGTTTATATGTTTATAAAAATTTAACATATATTAGTATATGTATGTTAACATGCATTAGTATATGTATGTTAACATACATTAGTATATGTATGTTACCCCCATGATCCTAATTTATCGATCCTCCCACCTTTCATTTTGGTTCACCATTAGTTTGTTTATAAGTCTGTGAGTGTCTTTCTCTGGGGAAATATGTTCATTGGTAGCAATCTTAGGATAACATCTGTAAATGATATCATGGGATATCTGTCATTCCCTTTTGACTTACTTGACGTAATATGATTATTTTAGCCTCCTCTGTAGTCATGAAAATGGCAATGTTCTTTTGTTCCGGGGCTAAGATTCACTTCGGTACATATACCACTTCTTCTTTGCCCATTTGCCTGTTGATGGACATTGTGTTTGCTTGCATGTCTTGGCTATTGTAAATATTGCTGCAGTGCATGTTTGCCTGTCTGTGTCTTTCCGATTCTGGTCTTCTTAGGTGATAGGCCCAATAGGGGATCGGCTGCATCATATGGTAGCTCAATATTTACCTTTTAAATGCAGCTCGATTTTGTTCTCATGATTAGCTGTTACCAGTTTACATCCAACCAACAGCATTCTGGGTATGCATTTCTCCACAGACACGTGAGCATTCATAGTTTATAGACGTTTTACTGATGGCATTTTGAATATTGGGTGGTGACATCTTTTTGTAGTTTGGATTTGCATCCAACCAATAAGGCCTGATATTGAGCTTTTATCCATGTTCCTCCTTTTTTTTTTTAAATAAAAGAGTGAGTAAAACTTACCTCTTCAAATTGTTTTCTGGAAAAATTTTCCGTGTTGTGAACTTTTTGGCCATTACCTACCCAGGACATTTTCTGAGGACACGTGTCATTTACAGCTCTACAATTGCTGTGAATCTTAAGTGACCGTTAGCCCTGAGTTTAAAGCTGCTGTTGTGGGAAACGGCCACCAGGCGGCAGCATTTCTTCATTCCCAAAACTGGTACTAGGGCAGCAGAGACTTCCTGAAAGTCGTGTTCCAAGGTTGTAAATTAGAATGGAGTGTGCCAGGGAAAACCCCAATAAGTTTATGTCTCATTAATTGTTGTTCATGGTTTTAATTTTTTAAATTGGGGTAATGATTAGAATAGTGTTTGTTCTAGGTGTGCACAATCAGGTTCAATTGAACATTATATATATTTATTCATGTGCAGATCCTCTTCCTATGTAAATTACTATTATTTTTTTAATAGATTTATTTTATTTCATTATTTATTTTTGGCTGAGTTGGATCTTCGTTGCTGCATGTGGGCTTTCTCTACTTTCTGTGAGCGGGGGCTACTCTCCATTGTGGTGCACGGGATTCTCATTGCAGTGGCTTCTCTTGTTGCAGAGCACGGTCTCTAGGTGTGCGGACTTCTAGTAGTTCTGGTGCGTGGGCTCAGTAGTTGTGGCTCGTGGGCTCTAGAGCCGAGGCTCAGTACTTGTGGTGCACGGGCTTAGTTGCTCTGCAGCATGTGGTATCTTCCCAGACCAGGGATCGAACCCGTGTGTTCTGCACTGGCAGGCGGATTCTTAACCCTGGCGCCACCAGGGAAGCCCCCGTGTAAATTATTACAGCGTGTCCTGTAGACCTCCCTTGGTATATGGTTGGTCTTTTTGATATATGTATTTAATATGTATTTGTATACGTATGGTAACCCTACTCTTCATTTATCCATTGCTCCCAGCTTTCCTTTTACATAACCATAGTTTGTTTTCCAAGTCTGTGAGTGTCTTTCTCTGTGGAAATATGTTCATTTGTGTCAGTTGTTAGGTAACGCCTAGAAGTGATATCACAGGATATTTGTCGTCTGCTTTCCGACTTACCTCCTGTTCTGTGATTATATCTAGGCTCACCTATGGTGCTGCAAAGAGCAGTGTTTCATTCTTTTCCATGCCGAATATTCCATTGTGTACATGGACCAGCTCTTCTTTGGGCATTCATCCGTAGATGGACATTTTGGTTTCTTCCAACTCTTGGCTATGCTAAATATTGATGCAGTGCAGGATTGCCAGCCTGTGTCTTTTGGATTCCGGTCTTCTCAGGGGATAGGCTCAGCAGTGGACCTACCAGATCATATGACAGTTCAATTTTCACCTTTAAACGCACCTCCATTCTGTTCTCACTACTGGCTGTTACCAGTTGACATCCCACCAGCAGCTAGAGGGTACACAGTTCTCGAAAACCCCATCAGCATTTATTGTTTGTAGACTTTCTACTGATGGCGTTTTGAGTGTTGGGAGGTGATACCTTTTTGTACTTTGGATTTGCATGCGTCTAATACTTCCCGGTATTAAGCTTTTAATCCACGTCCGTTTTCTTTCTTTCTTTTTTTTTTAAAGTAAAACAGAAAAACTTACCTCTTCAAATTGTTTCCTTGAATAATTGGCCGTGTTCTGAATTCCTGTGGCCATTACCTACACCAGAATATTTTCTGTGAGCAGGTGTCATTTACAACTCTGTAGTAATTGTGCATATTAAGTTACCATTAACACTGGGTTTAAAGCTGCTGTTGCAGGAAACGGCCGCAAGGCGGCAGCGTGTCTATATTCCCAACTCTGCTTACTAGGGCAACAGAGCCTTCCTGGAAGTCCTGTTTGTAGGTTGTAAATTAGAGTGGAATGCGCCAGGACAAACTCCCCAAAACTTATGTCTACTTATTTGTTGTTGGTATTCTTAGTTTAATTTTCATTTTTATCAGAGCAAATTTGATTGCAATGTTGTGTTTGTTCTAGGTGTACAGAATCTGTTTCATTTATACATATATCTTTTCATGTTTGGATCCTGTTCCATAAAGGCTTTACAGAATGTTGTGTAGACCTCTCTTGGTATTTGGTATGTGTTTGGTGATTCCTATATTTTATAAATATTAGCATATGTCTGTTAAAACCCATTATCCTGCGTTATACATTCGTCACACCTTTCCGCTTGGTTAAGCACAAGTTTGTGTTCTGAATACGTGACTGTCCTTCTCTGTGGAAATAAGTTCATTAATATCAATTTTCCGGAATCACCTATACGTGATATCATAGGATATGTGTCTCTTGCTTTCTGACTTATTTCAAGTTGTGTGATTATCTCTAGCCTCATCTGTGGTGCTGCAAATGGCATTGTTTGATTTGTTTTCATGGCTAATATTCCATTCCGTACATATGCCACTTGTTCTTTGTCCATTTATCTGTTCATGGACCTTTTTTTGCTTCCATGTCTTGCCTATTTAAATATTGCTGCAGTGCACATTTGCCTGCTTCTGTCTTTCCGATTCTGGTGGTCTTCAGTTATAGGCCCAGAAGGTGCCCTGCCGGATCATATGGTAACTCAATTTTTACCTTTTAAAGCACCTCCATTCTATTTTCATTAGTGCTGTTACCACTTTCCATCCCACCAGCAGCTAGAAGGTACACAGTTCTCTAAAACCCCTTCAGCATTTATAGTTTGTAGACTTTTTGCTGATGGTCATTTGACTGGTGTGCGGTGAAACCTTTTCGGAGGTTGATTTGCATGCGTCTAATAATTCCTCATACTACACTTTAGGCATGTCATTTTCTTTCTTTTTTTCTTGGTTTTTAAAGAGTGAGTACAACTTCCCTCTTCATATTGACTTCTTGAAAAATTTGTCATGTGTTGTATTTTCTTGGCTATTCCCTACCCCAGGACATTTTTTGAGGGCAGGTGATATTTACAGCCCTGCAGTCCTTGTGAATATTAAGTGACATTTGGCGGTGTTGAAAGCTGCTGTTGTGAGAAACAGCCACAAGGCGGCAGCATTATTACGTTCTCAACTCTTGTTACTAGGGCAACAGAGTCTTCCTGGACATCGTGCTCCTCAGTTGTAAATTAGAGTGGAATGTGCTCGGACAATCCCCCAGAAGTTTAGGTCTCCTTACTTATGTTTGTTTTTGAAATTGAATTTATATTTCTTCTCGGAGTAATTTTGATTAGAGTGTTGTGATTGTCTGGCAGTACAGAATCCGGTCAATTATTCATAGATATATCTGTTCATCTTTGGATCCTGTTACCATGTATGTTATTACAGAGTGTGGAGTAGACCTCCCTTGGTATTTGGTAGGTGTTTGGTCATTATATACTTTATATGTCTTGGTGCCTATATAATTCATATAGTTTATATGTTTATAAAAATTTAACATATATTAGTATATGTATGTTAACATGCATTAGTATATGTATGTTAACATACATTAGTATATGTATGTTACCCCCATGATCCTAATTTATCGATCCTCCCACCTTTCATTTTGGTTCACCATTAGTTTGTTTATAAGTCTGTGAGTGTCTTTCTCTGGGGAAATATGTTCATTGGTAGCAATCTTAGGATAACATCTGTAAATGATATCATGGGATATCTGTCATTCCCTTTTGACTTACTTGACGTAATATGATTATTTTAGCCTCCTCTGTAGTCATGAAAATGGCAATGTTCTTTTGTTCCGGGGCTAAGATTCAATTCGGTACATATACCACTTCTTCTTTGCCCATTTGCCTGTTGATGGACATTGTGTTTGCTTGCATGTCTTGGCTATTGTAAATATTGCTGCAGTGCATGTTTGCCTGTCTGTGTCTTTCCGATTCTGGTCTTCTTAGGTGATAGGCCCATTAAGGGATCGGCTGCATCATATGGTAGCTCAATATTTTCCTTTTAAATGCAGCTCGATTTTGTTCTCATGATTAGCTGTTACCAGTTTACATCCAACCAACAGCATAGTGGGTATGCATTTCTCCACAGTCACGTGAGCATTCATAGTTTATAGACGTTTTTCTGATGGCATTTTGAATATTGGGTGGCGACATCTTTTTGTAGTTTGGATTTGCATCCAACCAATAATGCCTGATATTGAGCTTTTATCCATGTTCCTCCTTTTTTTTTTTTTAAATAAAAGAGTGAGTAAAACTTACCTCTTCAAATTGTTTTCTGGAAAAATTTTCCGTGTTGTGAACTTTTTGGCCATTACCTACCCAGGACATTTTCTGAGGACACGTGTCATTTACAGCTCTACAATTGCTGTGAATCTTAAGTGACCGTTAGCACTGAGTTTAAAGCTGCTGTTGTGGGAAACGGCCACCAGGCGGCAGCATTTCTTCATTCCCAAAACTGGTACTAGGGCAGCAGAGACTTCCTGAAAGTCGTGTTCCTAGGTTGTAAATTAGAATGGAGTGTGCCAGGGAAAACCCCAATAAGTTTATGTCTCATTAATTGTTGTTCATGGTTTTAATTTTTTAAATTAGGGTAATGATTAGAATATTGTTTGTTCTAGGTGTGCACAATCAGGTTCAGTTGAATATTATATATATGTATTCATGTGCAGATCCTCTTCCTCTGTAAATTACTATTATTTTTTTAAGTAGATTTATTTTATTTCATTATTTATTTTTGGCTGAGTTGGATCTTCGTTGCTGAATGTGGGCTTTCTCTACTTTCTGTGAGCGGGGCCTACTCTCCATTGTGGTGCACGGGATTCTCATTGCAGTGGCTTCTCTTGATGCAGAGCACGGTCTCTAGGTGTGCGGACTTCTAGTAGTTCTGGTGCGTGGTCTCCGTAGTTGTGGCTCGTGGGCTCTAGAGCCGAGGCTCAGTACTTGTGGTGCACGGGCTTAGTTGCTCTGCAGCATGTGGTATCTTCCCAGACCAGGGATCGAACCCGTGTGTTCTGCACTGGCAGGCGGATTCTTAACCCTGGCGCCACCAGGGAAGCCCCCGTGTAAATTATTACAGCGTGTCCTGTAGACCTCCCTTGGTATATGGTTGGTCTTTTTGATATACGTATTTAATATGTATTTGTATACGTATGGTAACCCTACTCTTCATTTATCCATTGCTCCCAGCTTTCCTTTTACATAACCATAGTTTGTTTTCCAAGTCTGTGAGTGTCTTTCTCTGTGGAAATATGTTCATTTGTGTCAGTTGTTAGGTAACGCCTAGAAGTGATATCACAGGATATTTGTCGTCTGCTTTCCGACTTACCTCCTGTTCTGTGATTATATCTAGGCTCACCTATGGTGCTGCAAAGAGCAGTGTTTCATTCTTTTCCATGCCGAATATTCCATTGTGTACATGGACCAGCTCTTCTTTGGGCATTCATCCGTAGATGGACATTTTGGTTTCTTCCAACTCTTGGCTATGCTAAATATTGATGCAGTGCAGGATTGCCAGCCTGTGTCTTTTGGATTCCGGTCTTCTCAGGGGATAGGCTCAGCAGTGGACCTACCAGATCATATGACAGTTCAATTTTTACCTTTAAACGCACCTCCATTCTGTTCTCACTACTGGCTGTTACCAGTTGACATCCCACCAGCAGCTAGAGGGTACACAGTTCTCGAAAACCCCATCAGCATTTATTGTTTGTAGACTTTCTACTTATGGCGTTTTGAGTGTTGGGAGGTGATACCTTTTTGTACTTTGGATTTGCATGCGTCTAATACTTCCCGGTATTAAGCTTTTAATCCACGTCCGTTTTCTTTCTTTTTTTTCTTTTTAAAGTAAAACAGAAAAACTTACCTCTTCAAATTGTTTCCTTGAATAATTGGCCGTGTTCTGAATTCCTGTGGCCATTACCTACACCAGAATATTTTCTGTGAGCAGGTGTCATTTACAACTCTGTAGTAATTGTGCATATTAAATTACCATTAACACTGGGTTTAAAGCTGCTGTTGCAGGAAACGGCCGCAAGGCGGCAGCGTGTCTATATTCCCAACTCTGCTTACTAGGGCAACAGAGCCTTCCTGGAAGTCCTGTTTGTAGGTTGTAAATTAGAGTGGAATGCGCCGGGACAAACTCCCCAAAACTTATATCTACTTATTTGTTGTTGGTATTCTTAGTTTAATTTTCATTTTTATCAGAGCAAATTTGATTGCAATGTTGTGTTTGTTCTAGGTGTACAGAATCTGTTTCATTTATACATATATCTTTTCATGTTTGGATCCTGTTCCATAAAGGCTTTACAGAATGTTGTGTAGACCTCTCTTGGTATTTGGTATGTGTTTGGTGATTCCTATATTTTATAAATATTAGCATATGTCTGTTAAAACCCATTATCCTGCGTTATACATTCGTCACACCTTTCCGCTTGGTTAAGCACAAGTTTGTGTTCTGAATACGTGACTGTCCTTCTCTGTGGAAATAAGTTCATTAATATCAATTTTCCGGAATCACCTATACGTGATATCATAGGATATGTGTCTCTTGCTTTCTGACTTATTTCAAGTTGTGTGATTATCTCTAGCCTCATCTGTGGTGCTGCAAATGGCATTGTTTGATTTGTTTTCATGGCTAATATTCCATTCCGTACATATGCCACTTGTTCTTTGTCCATTTATCTGTTCATGGACCTTTTTTTGCTTCCATGTCTTGGCTATTTAAATATTGCTGCAGTGCACATTTGCCTGCTTCTGTCTTTCCGATTCTGGTGGTCTTCAGTTATAGGCCCAGAAGGTGCCCTGCCGGATCATATGGTAACTCAATTTTTACCTTTTAAAGCACCTCCATTCTATTTTCATTAGTGCTGTTACCACTTTCCATCCCACCAGCAGCTAGAAGGTACACAGTTCTCTAAAACCCCTTCAGCATTTATAGTTTGTAGACTTTTTGCTGATGGTCATTTGACTGGTGTGCGGTGAAACCTTTTCGGAGGTTGATTTGCATGCATCTAATAATTCCTTATACTACACTTTAGGCATGTCATTTTCTTTCTTTTTTTCTTGGTTTTTAAAGAGTGAGTACAACTTCCCTCTTCATATTGACTTCTTGAAAAATTTGTCATGTGTTGTATTTTCTTGGCTATTCCCTACCCCAGGACATTTTTTGAGGGCAGGTGATATTTACAGCCCTGCAGTCCTTGTGAATATTAAGTGACATTTGGCGGTGTTGAAAACTGCTGTTGTGAGAAACAGCCACAAGGCGGCAGCATTATTACGTTCTCAACTCTTGTTACTAGGGCAACAGAGTCTTCCTGGACATCGTGCTCCTCAGTTGTAAATTAGAGTGGAATGTGCTCGGACAATCCCCCAGAAGTTTAGGTCTCCTTACTTATGTTTGTTTTTGAAATTGAATTTATATTTCTTCTCGGAGTAATTTTGATTAGAGTGTTGTGATTGTCTGGCAGTACAGAATCCGGTCAATTATTCATAGATATATCTGTTCATCTTTGGATCCTGTTACCATGTATGTTATTACAGAGTGTGGAGTAGACCTCCCTTGGTATTCGGTAGGTGTTTGGTCATTATATACTTTATATGTCTTGGTGCCTATATAATTCATATAGTTTATATGTTTATAAAAATTTAACATATATTAGTATATGTATGTTAACATGCATTAGTATATGTATGTTAACATACATTAGTATATGTATGTTACCCCCATGATCCTAATTTATCGATCCTCCCACCTTTCATTTTGGTTCACCATTAGTTTGTTTATAAGTCTGTGAGTGTCTTTCTCTGGGGAAATATGTTCATTGGTAGCAATCTTAGGATAACATCTGTAAATGATATCATGGGATATCTGTCATTCCCTTTTGACTTACTTGACGTAATATGATTATTTTAGCCTCCTCTGTAGTCATGAAAATGGCAATGTTCTTTTGTTCCGGGGCTAAGATTCACTTCGGTACATATACCACTTCTTCTTTGCCCATTTGCCTGTTGATGGACATTGTGTTTGCTTGCATGTCTTGGCTATTGTAAATATTGCTGCAGTGCATGTTTGCCTGTCTGTGTCTTTCCGATTCTGGTCTTCTTAGGTGATAGGCCCAATAGGGGATCGGCTGCATCATATCGTAGCTCAATATTTACCTTTTAAATGCAGCTCGATGTTGTTCTCATAATTAGCTGTAACCAGTTTACATCCAACCAACAGCATAGTGGGTATGCATTTCTCCACAGACACGTGAGCATTCATAGTTTATAGACGTTTTACTGATGGCATTTTCAATATTGGGTGGTGACATCTTTTTGTAGTTTGGATTTGCATCTAACCAATAAGGCCTGATATTGAGCTTTTATCCATGTTCCTCCTTTTTTTTTTTAAATAAAAGAGTGAGTAAAACTTACCTCTTCAAATTGTTTTCTGGAAAAATTTTCCGTGTTGTGAACTTTTTGGCCATTACCTACCCAGGACATTTTCTGAGGACACGTGTCATTTACAGCTCTACAATTGCTGTGAATCTTAAGTGACCGTTAGCGCTGAGTTTAAAGCTGCTGTTGTGGGAAACGGCCACCAGGCGGCAGCATTTCTTCATTCCCAAAACTGGTACTAGGGCAGCAGAGACTTCCTGAAAGTCGTGTTCCTAGGTTGTAAATTAGAATGGAGTGTGCCAGGGAAAACCCCAATAAGTTTATGTCTCATTAATTGTTGTTCATGGTTTTAATTTTTTAAATTAGGGTAATGATTAGAATAGTGTTTGTTCTAGGTGTGCACAATCAGGTTCAATTGAATATTATATATATGTATTCATGTGCAGATCCTCTTCCTATGTAAATTACTATTATTTTTTTTAATAGATTTATTTGATTTCATTATTTATTTTTGGCTGAGTTGGATCTTCGTTGCTGCATGTGGGCTTTCTCTACTTTCTGTGAGCGGGGGCTACTCTCCATTTTGGTGCACGGGATTCTCATTGCAGTGGCTTCTCTTGTTGCAGAGCACGGTCTCTAGGTGTGCGGACTTCTAGTAGTTCTGGTGCGTGGGCTCAGTAGTTGTGGCTCGTGGGCTCTAGAGCCGAGGCTCAGTACTTGTGGTGCACGGGCTTAGTTGCTCTGCAGCATGTGTTATCTTCCCAGACCAGGGATCGAACCCGTGTGTTCTGCACTGGCAGGCGGATTCTTAACCCTGGCGCCACCAGGGAAGCCCCCGTGTAAATTATTACAGCGTGTCCTGTAGACCTCCCTTGGTATATGGTTGGTCTTTTTGATATATGTATTTAATATGTATTTGTATACGTATGGTAACCCTACTCTTCATTTATCCATTGCTCCCAGCTTTCCTTTTACATAACCATAGTTTGTTTTCCAAGTCTGTGAGTGTCTTTCTCTGTGGAAATATGTTCATTTGTGTCAGTTGTTAGGTAACGCCTAGAAGTGATATCACAGGATATTTGTCGTCTGCTTTCCGACTTACCTCCTGTTCTGTGATTATATCTAGGCTCACCTATGGTGCTGCAAAGAGCAGTGTTTCATTCTTTTCCATGCCGAATATTCCATTGTGTACTTGGACCAGCTCTTCTTTGGGCATTCATCCGTAGATGGACATTTTGGTTTCTTCCAACTCTTGGCTATGCTAAATATTGATGCAGTGCAGGATTGCCAGCCTGTGTCTTTTGGATTCCGGTCTTCTCAGGGGATAGGCTCAGCAGTGGACCTACCAGATCATATGACAGTTCAATTTTTACCTTTAAACGCACCTCCATTCTGTTCTCACTACTGGCTGTTACCAGTTGACATCCCACCAGCAGCTAGAGGGTACACAGTTCTCGAAAACCCCATCAGCATTTATTGTTTGTAGACTTTCTACTGATGGCGTTTTGAGTGTTGGGAGGTGATACCTTTTTGTACTTTGGATTTGCATGCGTCTAATACTTCCCGGTATTAAGCTTTTAATCCACGTCCGTTTTCTTTCTTTCTTTTTTTTTTTAAAGTAAAACAGAAAAACTTACCTCTTCAAATTGTTTCCTTGAATAATTGGCCGTGTTCTGAATTCCTGTGGCCATTACCTACACCAGAATATTTTCTGTGAGCAGGTGTCATTTACAACTCTGTAGTAATTGTGCATATTAAGTTACCATTAACACTGGGTTTAAAGCTGCTGTTGCAGGAAACGGCCACAAGGCGGCAGCATGTCTATATTCCCAACTCTGCTTACTAGGGCAACAGAGCCTTCCTGGAAGTCCTGTTTGTAGTTTGTAAATTAGAGTGGAATGCGCCAGGACAAACTCCCCAAAACTTATGTCTACTTATTTGTTGTTGGTATTCTTAGTTTAATTTTCATTTTTATCAGAGCAAATTTGATTGCAATGTTGTGTTTGTTCTAGGTGTACAGAATCTGTTTCATTTATACATATATCTTTTCATGTTTGGATCCTGTTCCATAAAGGCTTTACAGAATGTTGTGTAGACCTCTCTTGGTATTTGGTATGTGTTTGGTGATTCCTATATTTTATAAATATTAGCATATGTCTGTTAAAACCCAATATCCTGCGTTATACATTCGTCACACCTTTCCGCTTGGTTAAGCACAAGTTTGTGTTCTGAATACGTGACTGTCCTTCTCTGTGGAAATAAGTTCATTAATATCAATTTTCCGGAATCACCTATACGTGATATCATAGGATATGTGTCTCTTGCTTTCTGACTTATTTGAAGTTGTGTGATTATCTCTAGCCTCATCTGTGGTGCTGCAAATGGCATTGTTTGATTTGTTTTCATGGCTAATATTCCATTCTGTACATATGCCACTTGTTCTTTGTCCATTTATCTGTTCATGGACCTTTTTTTGCTTCCATGTCTTGGCTATTTAAATATTGCTGCAGTGCACATTTGCCTGCTTCTGTCTTTCCGATTCTGGTGGTCTTCAGTTATAGGCCCAGAAGGTGCCCTGCCGGATCATATGGTAACTCAATTTTTACCTTTTAAAGCACCTCCATTCTATTTTCATTAGTGCTGTTACCACTTTCCATCCCACCAGCAGCTAGAAGGTACACAGTTCTCTAAAACCCCTTCAGCATTTATAGTTTGTAGACTTTTTGCTGATGGTCATTTGACTGGTGTGCGGTGAAACCTTTTCGGAGGTTGATTTGCATGCGTCTAATAATTCCTTATACTACACTTTAGGCATGTCATTTTCTTTCTTTTTTTCTTGGTTTTTAAAGAGTGAGTACAACTTCCCTCTTCATATTGACTTCTTGAAAAATTTGTCATGTGTTGTATTTTATTGGCTATTCCCTACCCCAGGACATTTTTTGAGGGCAGGTGATATTTACAGCCCTGCAGTCCTTGTGAATATTAAGTGACATTTGGCGGTGTTGAAAGCTGCTGTTGTGAGAAACAGCCACAAGGCGGCAGCATTATTACGTTCTCAACTCTTGTTACTAGGGCAACAGAGTCTTCCTGGACATCGTGCTCCTCAGTTGTAAATTAGAGTGGAATGTGCTCGGACAATCCCCCAGAAGTTTAGGTCTCCTTACTTATGTTTGTTTTTGAAATTGAATTTATATTTCTTCTCGGAGTAATTTTGATTAGAGTGTTGTGATTGTCTGGCAGTACAGAATCCGGTCAATTATTCATAGATATATCTGTTCATCTTTGGATCCTGTTACCATGTATGTTATTACAGAGTGTGGAGTAGACCTCCCTTGGTATTCGGTAGGTGTTTGGTCATTATATACTTTATATGTCTTGGTGCCTATATAATTCATATAGTTTATATGTTTATAAAAATTTAACATATATTAGTATATGTATGTTAACATGCATTAGTATATGTATGTTAACATACATTTGTATATGTATGTTACCCCCATGATCCTAATTTATCGATCCTCCCACCTTTCATTTTGGTTCACCATTAGTTTGTTTATAAGTCTGTGAGTGTCTTTCTCTGGGGAAATATGTTCATTGGTAGAAATCTTAGGATAACATCTGTAAATGATATCATGGGATATCTGTCATTCCCTTTTGACTTACTTGACGTAATATGATTATTTTAGCCTCCTCTGTAGTCATGAAAATGGCAATGTTCTTTTGTTCCGGGGCTAAGATTCACTTCGGTACATATACCACTTCTTCTTTGCCCATTTGCCTGTTGATGGACATTGTGTTTGCTTGCATGTCTTGGCTATTGTAAATATTGCTGCAGTGCATGTTTGCCTGTCTGTGTCTTTCCGATTCTGGTCTTCTTAGGTGATAGGCCCAATAGGGGATCAGCTGCATCATATGGTAGCTCAATATTTACCTTTTAAATGCAGCTCGATTTTGTTCTCATGATTAGCTGTTACCAGTTTACATCCAACCAACAGCATAGTGGGTATGCATTTCTCCACAGACACGTGAGCATTCATAGTTTATAGACGTTTTACTGATGGCATTTTGAATATTGGGTGGCGACATCTTTTTGTAGTTTGGATTTGCATCCAACCAATAAGGCCTGATATTGAGCTTTTATCCATGTTCCTCCTTTTTTTTTTTTTAAATAAAAGAGTGAGTAAAACTTACCTCTTCAAATTGTTTTCTGGAAAAATTTTCCGTGTTGTGAACTTTTTGGCCATTACCTACCCAGGACATTTTCTGAGGACACGTGTCATTTACAGCTCTACAATTGCTGTGAATCTTAAGTGACCGTTAGCGCTGAGTTTAAAGCTGCTGTTGTGGGAAACGGCCACCAGGCGGCAGCATTTCTTCATTCCCAAAACTGGTACTAGGGCAGCAGAGACTTCCTGAAAGTCGTGTTCCTAGGTTGTAAATTAGAATGGAGTGTGCCAGGGAAAACCCCAATAAGTTTATGTCTCATTAATTGTTGTTCATGGTTTTAATTTTTTAAATTAGGGTAATGATTAGAATAGTGTTTGTTCTAGGTGTGCACAATCAGGTTCAATTGAATATTATATATATGTATTGATGTGCAGATCCTCTTCCTATGTAAATTACTATTATTTTTTTTAATAGATTTATTTGATTTCATTATTTATTTTTGGCTGAGTTGGATCTTCGTTGCTGCATGTGGGCTTTCTCTACTTTCTGTGAGCGGGGGCTACTCTCCATTGTGGTGCACGGGATTCTCATTGCAGTGGCTTCTCTTGTTGCAGAGCACGGTCTCTAGGTGTGCGGACTTCTAGTAGTTCTGGTGCGTGGGCTCAGTAGTTGTGGCTCGTGGGCTCTAGAGCCGAGGCTCAGTACTTGTGGTGCACGGGCTTAGTTGCTCTGCAGCATGTGGTATCTTCCCAGACCAGGGATCGAACCCGTGTGTTCTGCACTGGCAGGCGGATTCTTAACCCTGGCGCCACCAGGGAAGCCCCCGTGTAAATTATTACAGCGTGTCCTGTAGACCTCCCTTGGTATATGGTTGGTCTTTTTGATATATGTATTTAATATGTATTTGTATACGTATGGTAACCCTACTCTTCATTTATCCATTGCTCCCAGCTTTCCTTTTACATAACCATAGTTTGTTTTCCAAGTCTGTGAGTGTCTTTCTCTGTGGAAATATGTTCATTTGTGTCAGTTGTTAGGTAACGCCTAGAAGTGATATCACAGGATATTTGTCGTCTGCTTTCCGACTTACCTCCTGTTCTGTGATTATATCTAGGCTCACCTATGGTGCTGCAAAGAGCAGTGTTTCATTCTTTTCCATGCCGAATATTCCATTGTGTACATGGACCAGCTCTTCTTTGGGCATTCATCCGTAGATGGACATTTTGGTTTCTTCCAACTCTTGGCTATGCTAAATATTGATGCAGTGCAGGATTGCCAGCCTGTGCCTTTTGGATTCCGGTCTTCTCAGGGGATAGGCTCAGCAGTGGACCTACCAGGTCATATGACAGTTCAATTTTTACCTTTAAACGCACCTCCATTCCGTTCTCACTACTGGCTGTTACCAGTTGACATCCCACCAGCAGCTAGAGGGTACACAGTTCTCGAAAACCCCATCAGCATTTATTGTTTGTAGACTTTCTACTGATGGCGTTTTGAGTGTTGGGAGGTGATACCTTTTTGTACTTTGGATTTGCATGCGTCTAATACTTCCCGTTATTAAGCTTTTAATCCACGTCCGTTTTCTTTCTTTTTTTTTTTTAAAGTAAAACAGAAAAACTTACCTCTTCAAATTGTTTCCTTGAATAATTGGCCGTGTTCTGAATTCCTGTGGCCATTACCTACACCAGAATATTTTCTGTGAGCAGGTGTCATTTACAACTCTGTAGTAATTGTGCATATTAAGTTACCATTAACACTGGGTTTAAAGCTGCTGTTGCAAGAAACGGCCACAAGGCGGCAGCATGTCTATATTCCCAACTCTGCTTACTAGGGCAACAGAGCCTTCCTGGAAGTCCTGTTTGTAGGTTGTAAATTAGAGTGGAATGCGCCAGGACAAACTCCCCAAAACTTATGTCTACTTATTTGTTGTTGGTATTCTTAGTTTAATTTTCATTTTTATCAGAGCAAATTTGATTGCAATGTTGTGTTTGTTCTAGGTGTACAGAATCTGTTTCATTTATACATATATCTTTTCATGTTTGGATCCTGTTCCATAAAGGCTTTACAGAATGTTGTGTAGACCTCTCTTGGTATTTGGTATGTGTTTGGTGATTCCTATATTTTATAAATATTAGCATATGTCTGTTAAAACCCATTATCCTGCGTTATACATTCGTCACACCTTTCTGCTTGGTTAAGCACAAGTTTGTGTTCTGAATACGTGACTGTCATTCTCTGTGGAAATAAGTTCATTAATATCAATTTTCCGGAATCACGTATACGTGATATCATAGGATATGTGTCTCTTGCTTTCTGACTTATTTCAAGTTGTGTGATTATCTCTAGCCTCATCTGTGGTGCTGCAAATGGCATTGTTTGATTTGTTTTCATGGCTAATATTCCATTCCGTACATATGCCACTTGTTCTTTGTCCATTTATCTGTTCATGGACCTTTTTTTGCTTCCATGTCTTGGCTATTTAAATATTGCTGCAGTGCACATTTGCCTGCTTCTGTCTTTCCGATTCTGGTGGTCTTCAGTTATAGGCCCAGAAGGTGCCCTGCCGGATCATATGGTAACTCAATTTTTACCTTTTAAAGCACCTCCATTCTATTTTCATTAGTGCTGTTACCACTTTCCATCCCACCAGCAGCTAGAAGGTACACAGTTCTCTAAAACCCCTTCAGCATTTATAGTTTGTAGACTTTTTGCTGATGGTCATTTGACTGGTGTGCGGTGAAACCTTTTCGGAGGTTGATTTGCATGCGTCTAATAATTCCTTATACTACACTTTAGGCATGTCATTTTCTTTCTTTTTTTCTTGGTTTTTAAAGAGTGAGTACAACTTCCCTCTTCATATTGACTTCTTGAAAAATTTGTCATGTGTTGTATTTTCTTGGCTATTCCCTACCCCAGGACATTTTTTGAGGGCAGGTGATATTTACAGCCCTGCAGTCCTTGTGAATATTAAGTGACATTTGGCGGTGTTGAAAGCTGCTGTTGTGAGAAACAGCCACAAGGCGGCAGCATTATTACGTTCTCAACTCTTGTTACTAGGGCAACAGAGTCTTCCTGGACATCGTGCTCCTCAGTTGTAAATTAGAGTGGAATGTGCTCGGACAATCCCCCAGAAGTTTAGGTCTCCTTACTTATGTTTGTTTTTGAAATTGAATTTATATTTCTTCTCGGAGTAATTTTGATTAGAGTGTTGTGATTGTCTGGCAGTACAGAATCCGGTCAATTATTCATAGATATATCTGTTCATCTTTGGATCCTGTTACCATGTATGTTATTACAGAGTGTGGAGTAGACCTCCCTTGGTATTCGGTAGGTGTTTGGTCATTATATACTTTATATGTCTTGGTGCCTATATAATTCATATAGTTTATATGTTTATAAAAATTTAACATATATTATTATATGTATGTTAACATGCATTAGTATATGTATGTTAACATACATTAGTATATGTATGTTACCCCCATGATCCTAATTTATCGATCCTCCCACCTTTCATTTTGGTTCACCATTAGTTTGTTTATAAGTCTGTGAGTGTCTTTCTCTGGGGAAATATGTTCATTGGTAGCAATCTTAGGATAACATCTGTAAATGATATCATGGGATATCTGTCATTCCCTTTTGACTTACTTGACGTAATATGATTATTTTAGCCTCCTCTGTAGTCATGAAAATGGCAATGTTCTTTTGTTCCGTGGCTAAGATTCACTTCGGTACATATACCACTTCTTCTTTGCCCATTTGCCTGTTGATGGACATTGTGTTTGCTTGCATGTCTTGGCTATTGTAAATATTGCTGCAGTGCATGTTTGCCTGTCTGTGTCTTTCCGATTCTGGTCTTCTTAGGTGATAGGCCCAATAGGGGATCGGCTGCATCATATCGTAGCTCAATATTTACCTTTTAAATGCAGCTCGATGTTGTTCTCATAATTAGCTGTAACCAGTTTACATCCAACCAACAGCATAGTGGGTATGCATTTCTCCACAGACACGTGAGCATTCATAGTTTATAGACGTTTTACTGATGGCATTTTCAATATTGGGTGGTGACATCTTTTTGTAGTTTGGATTTGCATCTAACCAATAAGGCCTGATATTGAGCTTTTATCCATGTTCCTCCTTTTTTTTTTTAAATAAAAGAGTGAGTAAAACTTACCTCTTCAAATTGTTTTCTGGAAAAATTTTCCGTGTTGTGAACTTTTTGGCCATTACCTACCCAGGACATTTTCTGAGGACACGTGTCATTTACAGCTCTACAATTGCTGTGAATCTTAAGTGACCGTTAGCGCTGAGTTTAAAGCTGCTGTTGTGGGAAACGGCCACCAGGCGGCAACATTTCTTCATTCCCAAAACTGGTACTAGGGCAGCAGAGACTTCCTGAAAGTCGTGTTCCTAGGTTGTAAATTAGAATGGAGTGTGCCAGGGAAAACCCCAATAAGTTTATGTCTCATTAATTGTTGTTCATGGTTTTAATTTTTTAAATTAGGGTAATGATTAGAATAGTGTTTGTTCTAGGTGTGCACAATCAGGTTCAATTGAATATTATATATATGTATTCATGTGCAGATCCTCTTCCTATGTAAATTACTATTATTTTTTTTAATAGATTTATTTTATTTCATTATTTATTTTTGGCTGAGTTGGATCTTCGTTGCTGCATGTGGGCTTTCTCTACTTTCTGTGAGCGGGGGCTACTCTCCATTTTGGTGCACGGGATTCTCATTGCAGTGGCTTCTCTTGTTGCAGAGCACGGTCTCTAGGTGTGCGGACTTCTAGTAGTTCTGGTGCGTGGGCTCAGTAGTTGTGGCTCGTGGGCTCTAGAGCCGAGGCTCAGTACTTGTGGTGCACGGGCTTAGTTGCTCTGCAGCATGTGTTATCTTCCCAGACCAGGGATCGAACCCGTGTGTTCTGCACTGGCAGGCGGATTCTTAACCCTGGCGCCACCAGGGAAGCCCCCGTGTAAATTATTACAGCGTGTCCTGTAGACCTCCCTTGGTATATGGTTGGTCTTTTTGATATATGTATTTAATATGTATTTGTATACGTATGGTAACCCTACTCTTCATTTATCCATTGCTCCCAGCTTTCCTTTTACATAACCATAGTTTGTTTTCCAAGTCTGTGAGTGTCTTTCTCTGTGGAAATATGTTCATTTGTGTCAGTTGTTAGGTAACGCCTAGAAGTGATATCACAGGATATTTGTCGTCTGCTTTCCGACTTACCTCCTGTTCTGTGATTATATCTAGGCTCACCTATGGTGCTGCAAAGAGCAGTGTTTCATTCTTTTCCATGCCGAATATTCCATTGTGTACTTGGACCAGCTCTTCTTTGGGCATTCATCCGTAGATGGACATTTTGGTTTCTTCCAACTCTTGGCTATGCTAAATATTGATGCAGTGCAGGATTGCCAGCCTGTGTCTTTTGGATTCCGGTCTTCTCAGGGGATAGGCTCAGCAGTGGACCTACCAGATCATATGACAGTTCAATTTTTACCTTTAAACGCACCTCCATTCTGTTCTCACTACTGGCTGTTACCAGTTGACATCCCACCAGCAGCTAGAGGGTACACAGTTCTCGAAAACCCCATCAGCATTTATTGTTTGTAGACTTTCTACTGATGGCGTTTTGAGTGTTGGGAGGTGATACCTTTTTGTACTTTGGATTTGCATGCGTCTAATACTTCCCGTTATTAAGCTTTTAATCCACGTCCGTTTTCTTTCTTTCTTTTTTTTTTTAAAGTAAAACAGAAAAACTTACCTCTTCAAATTGTTTCCTTGAATAATTGGCCGTGTTCTGAATTCCTGTGGCCATTACCTACACCAGAATATTTTCTGTGAGCAGGTGTCATTTACAACTCTGTAGTAATTGTGCATATTAAGTTACCATTAACACTGGGTTTAAAGCTGCTGTTGCAGGAAACGGCCACAAGGCGGCAGCATGTCTATATTCCCAACTCTGCTTACTAGGGCAACAGAGCCTTCCTGGAAGTCCTGTTTGTAGTTTGTAAATTAGAGTGGAATGCGCCAGGACAAACTCCCCAAAACTTATGTCTACTTATTTGTTGTTGGTATTCTTAGTTTAATTTTCATTTTTATCAGAGCAAATTTGATTGCAATGTTGTGTTTGTTCTAGGTGTACAGAATCTGTTTCATTTATACATATATCTTTTCATGTTTGGATCCTGTTCCATAAAGGCTTTACAGAATGTTGTGTAGACCTCTCTTGGTATTTGGTATGTGTTTGGTGATTCCTATATTTTATAAATATTAGCATATGTCTGTTAAAACCCAATATCCTGCGTTATACATTCGTCACACCTTTCCGCTTGGTTAAGCACAAGTTTGTGTTCTGAATACGTGACTGTCCTTCTCTGTGGAAATAAGTTCATTAATATCAATTTTCCGGAATCACCTATACGTGATATCATAGGATATGTGTCTCTTGCTTTCTGACTTATTTGAAGTTGTGTGATTATCTCTAGCCTCATCTGTGGTGCTGCAAATGGCATTGTTTGATTTGTTTTCATGGCTAATATTCCATTCCGTACATATGCCACTTGTTCTTTGTCCATTTATCTGTTCATGGACCTTTTTTTGCTTCCATGTCTTGGCTATTTAAATATTGCTGCAGTGCACATTTGCCTGCTTCTGTCTTTCCGATTCTGGTGGTCTTCAGTTATAGGCCCAGAAGGTGCCCTGCCGGATCATATGGTAACTCAATTTTTACCTTTTAAAGCACCTCCATTCTATTTTCATTAGTGCTGTTACCACTTTCCATCCCACCAGCAGCTAGAAGGTACACAGTTCTCTAAAACCCCTTCAGCATTTATAGTTTGTAGACTTTTTGCTGATGGTCATTTGACTGGTGTGCGGTGAAACCTTTTCGGAGGTTGATTTGCATGCGTCTAATAATTCCTTATACTACACTTTAGGCATGTCATTTTCTTTCTTTTTTTCTTGGTTTTTAAAGAGTGAGTACAACTTCCCTCTTCATATTGACTTCTTGAAAAATTTGTCATGTGTTGTATTTTATTGGCTATTCCCTACCCCAGGACATTTTTTGAGGGCAGGTGATATTTACAGCCCTGCAGTCCTTGTGAATATTAAGTGACATTTGGCGGTGTTGAAAGCTGCTGTTGTGAGAAACAGCCACAAGGCGGCAGCATTATTACGTTCTCAACTCTTGTTACTAGGGCAAGAGAGTCTTCCTGGACATCGTGCTCCTCAGTTGTAAATTAGAGTGCAATGTGCTCGGACAATCCCCCAGAAGTTTAGGTCTCCTTACTTATGTTTGTTTTTTAAATTGAATTTATATTTCTTCTCGGAGTAATTTTGATTAGAGTGTTGTGATTGTCTGGCAGTACAGAATCCGGTCAATTATTCATAGATATATCTGTTCATCTTTGGATCCTGTTACCATGTATGTTATTACAGAGTGTGGAGTAGACCTCCCTTGGTATTCGGTAGGTGTTTGGTCATTATATACTTTATATGTCTTGGTGCCTATATAATTCATATAGTTTATATGTTTATAAAAATTTAACATATATTAGTATATGTATGTTAACATGCATTAGTATATGTATGTTAACATACATTAGTATATGTATGTTACCCCCATGATCCTAATTTATCGATCCTCCCACCTTTCATTTTGGTTCACCATTAGTTTGTTTATAAGTCTGTGAGTGTCTTTCTCTGGGGAAATATGTTCATTGGTAGCAATCTTAGGATAACATCTGTAAATGATATCATGGGATATCTGTCATTCCCTTTTGACTTACTTGACGTAATATGATTATTTTAGCCTCCTCTGTAGTCATGAAAATGGCAATGTTCTTTTGTTCCGGGGCTAAGATTCACTTCGGTACATATACCACTTCTTCTTTGCCCATTTGCCTGTTGATGGACATTGTGTTTGCTTGCATGTCTTGGCTATTGTAAATATTGCTGCAGTGCATGTTTGCCTGTCTGTGTCTTTCCGATTCTGGTCTTCTTAGGTGATAGGCCCAATAGGGGATCAGCTGCATCATATGGTAGCTCAATATTTACCTTTTAAATGCAGCTCGATTTTGTTCTCATGATTAGCTGTAACCAGTTTACATCCAACCAACAGCATAGTGGGTATGCATTTCTCCACAGACACGTGAGCATTCATAGTTTATAGACGTTTTACTGATGGCATTTTGAATATTGGGTGGCGACATCTTTTTGTAGTTTGGATTTGCATCCAACCAATAAGGCCTGATATTGAGCTTTTATCCATGTTCCTCCTTTTTTTTTTTTTAAATAAAAGAGTGAGTAAAACTTACCTCTTCAAATTGTTTTCTGGAAAAATTTTCCGTGTTGTGAACTTTTTGGCCTTTACCTACCCAGGACATTTTCTGAGGACACGTGTCATTTACAGCTCTACAATTGCTGTGAATCTTAAGTGACCGTTAGCGCTGAGTTTAAAGCTGCTGTTGTGGGAAACGGCCACCAGGCGGCAGCATTTCTTCATTCCCAAAACTGGTACTAGGGCAGCAGAGACTTCCTGAAAGTCGTGTTCCTAGGTTGTAAATTAGAATGGAGTGTGCCAGGGAAAACCCCAATAAGTTTATGTCTCATTAATTGTTGTTCATGGTTTTAATTTTTTAAATTAGGGTAATGATTAGAATAGTGTTTGTTCTAGGTGTGCACAATCAGGTTCAATTGAATATTATATATATGTATTCATGTGCAGATCCTCTTCCTATGTAAATTACTATTATTTTTTTTAATAGATTTATTTTATTTCATTATTTATTTTTGGCTGAGTTGGATCTTCGTTGCTGCATGTGGGCTTTCTCTACTTTCTGTGAGCGGGGGCTACTCTCCATTGTGGTGCACGGGATTCTCATTGCAGTGGCTTCTCTTGTTGCAGAGCACGGTCTCTAGGTGTGCGGACTTCTAGTAGTTCTGGTGCGTGGGCTCAGTAGTTGTGGCTCGTGGGCTCTAGAGCCGAGGCTCAGTACTTGTGGTGCACGGGCTTAGTTGCTCTGCAGCATGTGGTATCTTCCCAGACCAGGGATCGAACCCGTGTGTTCTGCACTGGCAGGCGGATTCTTAACCCTGGCGCCACCAGGGAAGCCCCCGTGTAAATTATTACAGCGTGTCCTGTAGACCTCCCTTGGTATATGGTTGGTCTTTTTGATATATGTATTTAATATGTATTTGTATACGTATGGTAACCCTACTCTTCATTTATCCATTGCTCCCAGCTTTCCTTTTACATAACCATAGTTTGTTTTCCAAGTCTGTGAGTGTCTTTCTCTGTGGAAATATGTTCATTTGTGTCAGTTGTTACGTAACGCCTAGAAGTGATATCACAGGATATTTGTCGTCTGCTTTCCGACTTACCTCCTGTTCTGTGATTATATCTAGGCTCACCTATGGTGCTGCAAAGAGCAGTGTTTCATTCTTTTCCATGCCGAATATTCCATTGTGTACATGGACCAGCTCTTCTTTGGGCATTCATCCGTAGATGGACATTTTGGTTTCTTCCAACTCTTGGCTATGCTAAATATTGATGCAGTGCAGTATTGCCAGCCTGTGTCTTTTGGATTCCGGTCTTCTCAGGGTATAGGCTCAGCAGTGGACCTACCAGATCATATGACAGTTCAATTTTTACCTTTAAACACACCTCCATTCTGTTCTCACTACTGGCTGTTACCAGTTGACATCCCACCAGCAGCTAGAGGGTACACAGTTCTCGAAAACCCCATCAGCATTTACTGTTTGTAGACTTTCTACTGATGGCGTTTTGAGTGTTGGGAGGTGACACCTTTTTGTACTTTGGATTTGCATGCGTCTAATACTTCCCGTTATTAAGCTTTTAATCCACGTCCGTTTTCTTTCTTTTTTTTCTTTTTAAAGTAAAACAGAAAAACTTACCTCTTCAAATTGTTTCCTTGAATAATTGGCCGTGTTCTGAATTCCTGTGGCCATTACCTACACCAGAATATTTTCTGTGAGCAGGTGTC
Source organism: Eschrichtius robustus (assembly GCF_028021215.1). Classification (NCBI taxonomy): domain Eukaryota; kingdom Metazoa; phylum Chordata; class Mammalia; order Artiodactyla; family Eschrichtiidae; genus Eschrichtius; species Eschrichtius robustus. The sequence continues at coordinate 48,365,704 of NC_090831.1, read as the reverse complement.
ATTTACAACTCTGTAGTAATTGTGCATATTAAGTTACCATTAACACTGTGTTTAAAGCTGCTGTTGCAGGAAACGACCACAAGGCGGCAGCATGTCTATATTCCCAACTCTGCTTACTAGGGCAACAGAGCCTTCCTGGAAGTCCTGTTTGTAGGTTGTAAATTAGAGTGGAATGCGCCAGGACAAACTCCCCAAAACTTATGTCTACTTATTTGTTGTTGGTATTCTTAGTTTAATTTTCATTTTTATCAGAGCAAATTTGATTGCAATGTTGTGTTTGTTCTAGGTGTACAGAATCTGTTTCATTTATACATATATCTTTTCATGTTTGGATCCTGTTCCATAAAGGCTTTACAGAATGTTGTGTAGACCTCTCTTGGTATTTGGTATGTGTTTGGTGATTCCTATATTTTATAAATATTAGCATATGTCTGTTAAAACCCATTATCCTGCGTTATACATTCGTCACACCTTTCCGCTTGGTTAAGCACAAGTTTGTGTTCTGAATACGTGACTGTCCTTCTCTGTGGAAATAAGTTCATTAATATCAATTTTCCGGAATCACCTATACGTGATATCATAGGATATGTGTCTCTTGCTTTCTGACTTATTTCAAGTTGTGTGATTATCTCTAGCCTCATCTGTGGTGCTGCAAATGGCATTGTTTGATTTGTTTTCATGGCTAATATTCCATTCCGTACATATGCCACTTGTTCTTTGTCCATTTATCTGTTCATGGACCTTTTTTTGCTTCCATGTCTTGGCTATTTAAATATTGCTGCAGTGCACATTTGCCTGCTTCTGTCTTTCCGATTCTGGTGGTCTTCAGTTATAGGCCCAGAAGGTGCCCTGCCGGATCATATGGTAACTCAATTTTTACCTTTTAAAGCACCTCCATTCTATTTTCATTAGTGCTGTTACCACTTTCCATCCCACCAGCAGCTAGAAGGTACACAGTTCTCTAAAACCCCTTCAGCATTTATAGTTTGTAGACTTTTTGCTGATGGTCATTTGACTGGTGTGCGGTGAAACCTTTTCGGAGGTTGATTTGCATGCATCTAATAATTCCTTATACTACACTTTAGGCATGTCATTTTCTTTCTTTTTTTCTTGGTTTTTAAAGAGTGAGTACAACTTCCCTCTTCATATTGACTTCTTGAAAAATTTGTCATGTGTTGTATTTTCTTGGCTATTCCCTACCCCAGGACATTTTTTGAGGGCAGGTGATATTTACAGCCCTGCAGTCCTTGTGAATATTAAGTGACATTTGGCGGTGTTGAAAACTGCTGTTGTGAGAAACAGCCACAAGGCGGCAGCATTATTACGTTCTCAACTCTTGTTACTAGGGCAACAGAGTCTTCCTGGACATCGTGCTCCTCAGTTGTAAATTAGAGTGGAATGTGCTCGGACAATCCCCCAGAAGTTTAGGTCTCCTTACTTATGTTTGTTTTTGAAATTGAATTTATATTTCTTCTCGGAGTAATTTTGATTAGAGTGTTGTGATTGTCTGGCAGTACAGAATCCGGTCAATTATTCATAGATATATCTGTTCATCTTTGGATCCTGTTACCATGTATGTTATTACAGAGTGTGGAGTAGACCTCCCTTGGTATTCGGTAGGTGTTTGGTCATTATATACTTTATATGTCTTGGTGCCTATATAATTCATATAGTTTATATGTTTATAAAAATTTAACATATATTAGTATATGTATGTTAACATGCATTAGTATATGTATGTTAACATACATTAGTATATGTATGTTACCCCCATGATCCTAATTTATCGATCCTCCCACCTTTCATTTTGGTTCACCATTAGTTTGTTTATAAGTCTGTGAGTGTCTTTCTCTGGGGAAATATGTTCATTGGTAGCAATCTTAGGATAACATCTGTAAATGATATCATGGGATATCTGTCATTCCCTTTTGACTTACTTGACGTAATATGATTATTTTAGCCTCCTCTGTAGTCATGAAAATGGCAATGTTCTTTTGTTCCGGGGCTAAGATTCACTTCGGTACATATACCACTTCTTCTTTGCCCATTTGCCTGTTGATGGACATTGTGTTTGCTTGCATGTCTTGGCTATTGTAAATATTGCTGCAGTGCATGTTTGCCTGTCTGTGTCTTTCCGATTCTGGTCTTCTTAGGTGATAGGCCCAATAGGGGATCAGCTGCATCATATGGTAGCTCAATATTTACCTTTTAAATGCAGCTCGATTTTGTTCTCATGATTAGCTGTAACCAGTTTACATCCAACCAACAGCATAGTGGGTATGCATTTCTCCACAGACATGTGAGCATTCATAGTTTATAGACGTTTTACTGATGGCATTTTGAATATTGGGTGGCGACATCTTTTTGTAGTTTGGATTTGCATCTAACCAATAAGGCCTGATATTGAGCTTTTATCCATGTTCCTCCTTTTTTTTTTAAATAAAAGAGTGAGTAAAACTTACCTCTTCAAATTGTTTTCTGGAAAAATTTTCCGTGTTGTGAACTTTTTGGCCATTACCTACCCAGGATATTTTCTGAGGACACGTGTCATTTACAGCTCTACAATTGCTGTGAATCTTAAGTGACCGTTAGCGCTGAGTTTAAAGCTGCTGTTGTGGGAAACGGCCACCAGGCGGCAGCATTTCTTCATTCCCAAAACTGGTACTAGGGCAGCAGAGACTTCCTGAAAGTCGTGTTCCTAGGTTGTAAATTAGAATGGAGTGTGCCAGGGAAAACCCCAATAAGTTTATGTCTCATTAATTGTTGTTCATGGTTTTAATTTTTTAAATTAGGGTAATGATTAGAATAGTGTTTGTTCTAGGTGTGCACAATCAGGTTCAATTGAATATTATATATATGTATTCATGTGCAGATCCTCTTCCTATGTAAATTACTATTATTTTTTTTAATAGATTTATTTGATTTCATTATTTATTTTTGGCTGAGTTGGATCTTCGTTGCTGCATGTGGGCTTTCTCTACTTTCTGTGAGCGGGGGCTACTCTCCATTGTGGTGCACGGGATTCTCATTGCAGTGGCTTCTCTTGTTGCAGAGCACGGTCTCTAGGTGTGCGGACTTCTAGTAGTTCTGGTGCGTGGGCTCAGTAGTTGTGGCTCGTGGGGTCTAGAGCCGAGGCTCAGTACTTGTGGTGCACGGGCTTAGTTGCTCTGCAGCATGTGGTATCTTCCCAGACCAGGGATCGAACCCGTGTGTTCTGCACTGGCAGGCGGATTCTTAACCCTGGCGCCACCAGGGAAGCCCCCGTGTAAATTATTACAGCGTGTCCTGTAGACCTCCCTTGGTATATGGTTGGTCTTTTTGATATACGTATTTAATATGTATTTGTATACGTATGGTAACCCTACTCTTCATTTATCCATTGCTCCCAGCTTTCCTTTTACATAACCATAGTTTGTTTTCCAAGTCTGTGAGTGTCTTTCTCTGTGGAAATATGTTCATTTGTGTCAGTTGTTAGGTAACGCCTAGAAGTGATATCACAGGATATTTGTCGTCTGCTTTCCGACTTACCTCCTGTTCTGTGATTATATCTAGGCTCACCTATGGTGCTGCAAAGAGCAGTGTTTCATTCTTTTCCATGCCGAATATTCCATTGTGTACATGGACCAGCTCTTCTTTGGGCATTCATCCGTAGATGGACATTTTGGTTTCTTCCAACTCTTGGCTATGCTAAATATTGATGCAGTGCAGGATTGCCAGCCTGTGTCTTTTGGATTCCGGTCTTCTCAGGGGATAGGCTCAGCAGTGGACCTACCAGATCATATGACAGTTCAATTTTTACCTTTAAACGCACCTCCATTCTGTTCTCACTACTGGCTGTTACCAGTTGACATCCCACCAGCAGCTAGAGGGTACACAGTTCTCGAAAACCCCATCAGCATTTATTGTTTGTAGACTTTCTACTGATGGCGTTTTGAGTGTTGGGAGGTGATACCTTTTTGTACTTTGGATTTGCATGCGTCTAATACTTCCCGTTATTAAGCTTTTAATCCACGTCCGTTTTCTTTCTTTCTTTTTTTTTTTAAAGTAAAACAGAAAAACTTACCTCTTCAAATTGTTTCCTTGAATAATTGGCCGTGTTCTGAATTCCTGTGGCCATTACCTACACCAGAATATTTTCTGTGAGCAGGTGTCATTTACAACTCTGTAGTAATTGTGCATATTAAGTTACCATTAACACTGGGTTTAAAGCTGCTGTTGCAGGAAACGGCCACAAGGCGGCAGCATGTCTATATTCCCAACTCTGCTTACTAGGGCAACAGAGCCTTCCTGGAAGTCCTGTTTGTAGTTTGTAAATTAGAGTGGAATGCGCCAGGACAAACTCCCCAAAACTTATGTCTACTTATTTGTTGTTGGTATTCTTAGTTTAATTTTCATTTTTATCAGAGCAAATTTGATTGCAATGTTGTGTTTGTTCTAGGTGTACAGAATCTGTTTCATTTATACATATATCTTTTCATGTTTGGATCCTGTTCCATAAAGGCTTTACAGAATGTTGTGTAGACCTCTCTTGGTATTTGGTATGTGTTTGGTGATTCCTATATTTTATAAATATTAGCATATGTCTGTTAAAACCCAATATCCTGCGTTATACATTCGTCACACCTTTCCGCTTGGTTAAGCACAAGTTTGTGTTCTGAATACGTGACTGTCCTTCTCTGTGGAAATAAGTTCATTAATATCAATTTTCCGGAATCACCTATACGTGATATCATAGGATATGTGTCTCTTGCTTTCTGACTTATTTGAAGTTGTGTGATTATCTCTAGCCTCATCTGTGGTGCTGCAAATGGCATTGTTTGATTTGTTTTCATGGCTAATATTCCATTCCGTACATATGCCACTTGTTCTTTGTCCATTTATCTGTTCATGGACCTTTTTTTGCTTCCATGTCTTGGCTATTTAAATATTGCTGCAGTGCACATTTGCCTGCTTCTGTCTTTCCGATTCTGGTGGTCTTCAGTTATAGGCCCAGAAGGTGCCCTGCCGGATCATATGGTAACTCAATTTTTACCTTTTAAAGCACCTCCATTCTATTTTCATTAGTGCTGTTACCACTTTCCATCCCACCAGCAGCTAGAAGGTACACAGTTCTCTAAAACCCCTTCAGCATTTATAGTTTGTAGACTTTTTGCTGATGGTCATTTGACTGGTGTGCGGTGAAACCTTTTCGGAGGTTGATTTGCATGCGTCTAATAATTCCTTATACTACACTTTAGGCATGTCATTTTCTTTCTTTTTTTCTTGGTTTTTAAAGAGTGAGTACAACTTCCCTCTTCATATTGACTTCTTGAAAAATTTGTCATGTGTTGTATTTTATTGGCTATTCCCTACCCCAGGACATTTTTTGAGGGCAGGTGATATTTACAGCCCTGCAGTCCTTGTGAATATTAAGTGACATTTGGCGGTGTTGAAAGCTGCTGTTGTGAGAAACAGCCACAAGGCGGCAGCATTATTACGTTCTCAACTCTTGTTACTAGGGCAAGAGAGTCTTCCTGGACATCGTGCTCCTCAGTTGTAAATTAGAGTGCAATGTGCTCGGACAATCCCCCAGAAGTTTAGGTCTCCTTACTTATGTTTGTTTTTTAAATTGAATTTATATTTCTTCTCGGAGTAATTTTGATTAGAGTGTTGTGATTGTCTGGCAGTACAGAATCCGGTCAATTATTCATAGATATATCTGTTCATCTTTGGATCCTGTTACCATGTATGTTATTACAGAGTGTGGAGTAGACCTCCCTTGGTATTCGGTAGGTGTTTGGTCATTATATACTTTATATGTCTTGGTGCCTATATAATTCATATAGTTTATATGTTTATAAAAATTTAACATATATTAGTATATGTATGTTAACATGCATTAGTATATGTATGTTAACATACATTAGTATATGTATGTTACCCCCATGATCCTAATTTATCGATCCTCCCACCTTTCATTTTGGTTCACCATTAGTTTGTTTATAAGTCTGTGAGTGTCTTTCTCTGGGGAAATATGTTCATTGGTAGCAATCTTAGGATAACATCTGTAAATGATATCATGGGATATCTGTCATTCCCTTTTGACTTACTTGACGTAATATGATTATTTTAGCCTCCTCTGTAGTCATGAAAATGGCAATGTTCTTTTGTTCCGGGGCTAAGATTCACTTCGGTACATATACCACTTCTTCTTTGCCCATTTGCCTGTTGATGGACATTGTGTTTGCTTGCATGTCTTGGCTATTGTAAATATTGCTGCAGTGCATGTTTGCCTGTCTGTGTCTTTCCGATTCTGGTCTTCTTAGGTGATAGGCCCAATAGGGGATCAGCTGCATCATATGGTAGCTCAATATTTACCTTTTAAATGCAGCTCGATTTTGTTCTCATGATTAGCTGTTACCAGTTTACATCCAACCAACAGCATAGTGGGTATGCATTTCTCCACAGACACGTGAGCATTCATAGTTTATAGACGTTTTACTGATGGCATTTTGAATATTGGGTGGCGACATCTTTTTGTAGTTTGGATTTGCATCCAACCAATAAGGCCTGATATTGAGCTTTTATCCATGTTCCTCCTTTTTTTTTTTTTAAATAAAAGAGTGAGTAAAACTTACCTCTTCAAATTGTTTTCTGGAAAAATTTTCCGTGTTGTGAACTTTTTGGCCTTTACCTACCCAGGACATTTTCTGAGGACACGTGTCATTTACAGCTCTACAATTGCTGTGAATCTTAAGTGACCGTTAGCGCTGAGTTTAAAGCTGCTGTTGTGGGAAACGGCCACCAGGCGGCAGCATTTCTTCATTCCCAAAACTGGTACTAGGGCAGCAGAGACTTCCTGAAAGTCGTGTTCCTAGGTTGTAAATTAGAATGGAGTGTGCCAGGGAAAACCCCAATAAGTTTATGTCTCATTAATTGTTGTTCATGGTTTTAATTTTTTAAATTAGGGTAATGATTAGAATAGTGTTTGTTCTAGGTGTGCACAATCAGGTTCAATTGAATATTATATATATGTATTCATGTGCAGATCCTCTTCCTATGTAAATTACTATTATTTTTTTTAATAGATTTATTTTATTTCATTATTTATTTTTGGCTGAGTTGGATCTTCGTTGCTGCATGTGGGCTTTCTCTACTTTCTGTGAGCGGGGGCTACTCTCCATTGTGGTGCACGGGATTCTCATTGCAGTGGCTTCTCTTGTTGCAGAGCACGGTCTCTAGGTGTGCGGACTTCTAGTAGTTCTGGTGCGTGGGCTCAGTAGTTGTGGCTCGTGGGCTCTAGAGCCGAGGCTCAGTACTTGTGGTGCACGGGCTTAGTTGCTCTGCAGCATGTGGTATCTTCCCAGACCAGGGATCGAACCCGTGTGTTCTGCACTGGCAGGCGGATTCTTAACCCTGGCGCCACCAGGGAAGCCCCCGTGTAAATTATTACAGCGTGTCCTGTAGACCTCCCTTGGTATATGGTTGGTCTTTTTGATATATGTATTTAATATGTATTTGTATACGTATGGTAACCCTACTCTTCATTTATCCATTGCTCCCAGCTTTCCTTTTACATAACCATAGTTTGTTTTCCAAGTCTGTGAGTGTCTTTCTCTGTGGAAATATGTTCATTTGTGTCAGTTGTTACGTAACGCCTAGAAGTGATATCACAGGATATTTGTCGTCTGCTTTCCGACTTACCTCCTGTTCTGTGATTATATCTAGGCTCACCTATGGTGCTGCAAAGAGCAGTGTTTCATTCTTTTCCATGCCGAATATTCCATTGTGTACATGGACCAGCTCTTCTTTGGGCATTCATCCGTAGATGGACATTTTGGTTTCTTCCAACTCTTGGCTATGCTAAATATTGATGCAGTGCAGTATTGCCAGCCTGTGTCTTTTGGATTCCGGTCTTCTCAGGGTATAGGCTCAGCAGTGGACCTACCAGATCATATGACAGTTCAATTTTTACCTTTAAACACACCTCCATTCTGTTCTCACTACTGGCTGTTACCAGTTGACATCCCACCAGCAGCTAGAGGGTACACAGTTCTCGAAAACCCCATCAGCATTTACTGTTTGTAGACTTTCTACTGATGGCGTTTTGAGTGTTGGGAGGTGACACCTTTTTGTACTTTGGATTTGCATGCGTCTAATACTTCCCGTTATTAAGCTTTTAATCCACGTCCGTTTTCTTTCTTTTTTTTCTTTTTAAAGTAAAACAGAAAAACTTACCTCTTCAAATTGTTTCCTTGAATAATTGGCCGTGTTCTGAATTCCTGTGGCCATTACCTACACCAGAATATTTTCTGTGAGCAGGTGTCATTTACAACTCTGTAGTAATTGTGCATATTAAGTTACCATTAACACTGTGTTTAAAGCTGCTGTTGCAGGAAACGACCACAAGGCGGCAGCATGTCTATATTCCCAACTCTGCTTACTAGGGCAACAGAGCCTTCCTGGAAGTCCTGTTTGTAGGTTGTAAATTAGAGTGGAATGCGCCAGGACAAACTCCCCAAAACTTATGTCTACTTATTTGTTGTTGGTATTCTTAGTTTAATTTTCATTTTTATCAGAGCAAATTTGATTGCAATGTTGTGTTTGTTCTAGGTGTACAGAATCTGTTTCATTTATACATATATCTTTTCATGTTTGGATCCTGTTCCATAAAGGCTTTACAGAATGTTGTGTAGACCTCTCTTGGTATTTGGTATGTGTTTGGTGATTCCTATATTTTATAAATATTAGCATATGTCTGTTAAAACCCATTATCCTGCGTTATACATTCGTCACACCTTTCCGCTTGGTTAAGCACAAGTTTGTGTTCTGAATACGTGACTGTCCTTCTCTGTGGAAATAAGTTCATTAATATCAATTTTCCGGAATCACCTATACGTGATATCATAGGATATGTGTCTCTTGCTTTCTGACTTATTTCAAGTTGTGTGATTATCTCTAGCCTCATCTGTGGTGCTGCAAATGGCATTGTTTGATTTGTTTTCATGGCTAATATTCCATTCCGTACATATGCCACTTGTTCTTTGTCCATTTATCTGTTCATGGACCTTTTTTTGCTTCCATGTCTTGGCTATTTAAATATTGCTGCAGTGCACATTTGCCTGCTTCTGTCTTTCCGATTCTGGTGGTCTTCAGTTATAGGCCCAGAAGGTGCCCTGCCGGATCATATGGTAACTCAATTTTTACCTTTTAAAGCACCTCCATTCTATTTTCATTAGTGCTGTTACCACTTTCCATCCCACCAGCAGCTAGAAGGTACACAGTTCTCTAAAACCCCTTCAGCATTTATAGTTTGTAGACTTTTTGCTGATGGTCATTTGACTGGTGTGCGGTGAAACCTTTTCGGAGGTTGATTTGCATGCATCTAATAATTCCTTATACTACACTTTAGGCATGTCATTTTCTTTCTTTTTTTCTTGGTTTTTAAAGAGTGAGTACAACTTCCCTCTTCATATTGACTTCTTGAAAAATTTGTCATGTGTTGTATTTTCTTGGCTATTCCCTACCCCAGGACATTTTTTGAGGGCAGGTGATATTTACAGCCCTGCAGTCCTTGTGAATATTAAGTGACATTTGGCGGTGTTGAAAACTGCTGTTGTGAGAAACAGCCACAAGGCGGCAGCATTATTACGTTCTCAACTCTTGTTACTAGGGCAACAGAGTCTTCCTGGACATCGTGCTCCTCGGTTGTAAATTAGAGTGGAATGTGCTCGGACAATCCCCCAGAAGTTTAGGTCTCCTTACTTATGTTTGTTTTTGAAATTGAATTTATATTTCTTCTCGGAGTAATTTTGATTAGAGTGTTGTGATTGTCTGGCAGTACAGAATCCGGTCAATTATTCATAGATATATCTGTTCATCTTTGGATCCTGTTACCATGTATGTTATTACAGAGTGTGGAGTAGACCTCCCTTGGTATTCGGTAGGTGTTTGGTCATTATATACTTTATATGTCTTGGTGCCTATATAATTCATATAGTTTATATGTTTATAAAAATTTAACATATATTAGTATATGTATGTTAACATGCATTAGTATATGTATGTTAACATACATTAGTATATGTATGTTACCCCCATGATCCTAATTTATCGATCCTCCCACCTTTCATTTTGGTTCACCATTAGTTTGTTTATAAGTCTGTGAGTGTCTTTCTCTGGGGAAATATGTTCATTGGTAGCAATCTTAGGATAACATCTGTAAATGATATCATGGGATATCTGTCATTCCCTTTTGACTTACTTGACGTAATATGATTATTTTAGCCTCCTCTGTAGTCATGAAAATGGCAATGTTCTTTTGTTCCGGGGCTAAGATTCACTTCGGTACATATACCACTTCTTCTTTGCCCATTTGCCTGTTGATGGACATTGTGTTTGCTTGCATGTCTTGGCTATTGTAAATATTGCTGCAGTGCATGTTTGCCTGTCTGTGTCTTTCCGATTCTGGTCTTCTTAGGTGATAGGCCCAATAGGGGATCAGCTGCATCATATGGTAGCTCAATATTTACCTTTTAAATGCAGCTCGATTTTGTTCTCATGATTAGCTGTAACCAGTTTACATCCAACCAACAGCATAGTGGGTATGCATTTCTCCACAGACATGTGAGCATTCATAGTTTATAGACGTTTTACTGATGGCATTTTGAATATTGGGTGGCGACATCTTTTTGTAGTTTGGATTTGCATCTAACCAATAAGGCCTGATATTGAGCTTTTATCCATGTTCCTCCTTTTTTTTTTAAATAAAAGAGTGAGTAAAACTTACCTCTTCAAATTGTTTTCTGGAAAAATTTTCCGTGTTGTGAACTTTTTGGCCATTACCTACCCAGGATATTTTCTGAGGACACGTGTCATTTACAGCTCTACAATTGCTGTGAATCTTAAGTGACCGTTAGCGCTGAGTTTAAAGCTGCTGTTGTGGGAAACGGCCACCAGGCGGCAGCATTTCTTCATTCCCAAAACTGGTACTAGGGCAGCAGAGACTTCCTGAAAGTCGTGTTCCTAGGTTGTAAATTAGAATGGAGTGTGCCAGGGAAAACCCCAATAAGTTTATGTCTCATTAATTGTTGTTCATGGTTTTAATTTTTTAAATTAGGGTAATGATTAGAATAGTGTTTGTTCTAGGTGTGCACAATCAGGTTCAATTGAATATTATATATATGTATTCATGTGCAGATCCTCTTCCTATGTAAATTACTATTATTTTTTTTAATAGATTTATTTGATTTCATTATTTATTTTTGGCTGAGTTGGATCTTCGTTGCTGCATGTGGGCTTTCTCTACTTTCTGTGAGCGGGGGCTACTCTCCATTGTGGTGCACGGGATTCTCATTGCAGTGGCTTCTCTTGTTGCAGAGCACGGTCTCTAGGTGTGCGGACTTCTAGTAGTTCTGGTGCGTGGGCTCAGTAGTTGTGGCTCGTGGGGTCTAGAGCCGAGGCTCAGTACTTGTGGTGCACGGGCTTAGTTGCTCTGCAGCATGTGGTATCTTCCCAGACCAGGGATCGAACCCGTGTGTTCTGCACTGGCAGGCGGATTCTTAACCCTGGCGCCACCAGGGAAGCCCCCGTGTAAATTATTACAGCGTGTCCTGTAGACCTCCCTTGGTATATGGTTGGTCTTTTTGATATACGTATTTAATATGTATTTGTATACGTATGGTAACCCTACTCTTCATTTATCCATTGCTCCCAGCTTTCCTTTTACATAACCATAGTTTGTTTTCCAAGTCTGTGAGTGTCTTTCTCTGTGGAAATATGTTCATTTGTGTCAGTTGTTAGGTAACGCCTAGAAGTGATATCACAGGATATTTGTCGTCTGCTTTCCGACTTACCTCCTGTTCTGTGATTATATCTAGGCTCACCTATGGTGCTGCAAAGAGCAGTGTTTCATTCTTTTCCATGCCGAATATTCCATTGTGTACATGGACCAGCTCTTCTTTGGGCATTCATCCGTAGATGGACATTTTGGTTTCTTCCAACTCTTGGCTATGCTAAATATTGATGCAGTGCAGGATTGCCAGCCTGTGTCTTTTGGATTCCGGTCTTCTCAGGGGATAGGCTCAGCAGTGGACCTACCAGATCATATGACAGTTCAATTTTCACCTTTAAACGCACCTCCATTCTATTCTCACTACTGGCTGTTACCAGTTGACATCCCACCAGCAGCTAGAGGGTACACAGTTCTCGAAAACCCCATCAGCATTTATTGTTTGTAGACTTTCTACTGATGGCGTTTTGAGTGTTGGGAGGTGATACCTTTTTGTACTTTGGATTTGCATGCGTCTAATACTTCCCGGTATTAAGCTTTTAATCCACGTCCGTTTTCTTTCTTTCTTTTTTTTTTAAAGTAAAACAGAAAAACTTACCTCTTCAAATTGTTTCCTTGAATAATTGGCCGTGTTCTGAATTCCTGTGGCCATTACCTACACCAGAATATTTTCTGTGAGCAGGTGTCATTTACAACTCTGTAGTAATTGTGCATATTAAGTTACCATTAACACTGGGTTTAAAGCTGCTGTTGCAGGAAACGGCCGCAAGGCGGCAGCGTGTCTATATTCCCAACTCTGCTTACTAGGGCAACAGAGCCTTCCTGGAAGTCCTGTTTGTAGGTTGTAAATTAGAGTGGAATGCGCCAGGACAAACTCCCCAAAACTTATATCTACTTATTTGTTGTTGGTATTCTTAGTTTAATTTTCATTTTTATCAGAGCAAATTTGATTGCAATGTTGTGTTTGTTCTAGGTGTACAGAATCTGTTTCATTTATACATATATCTTTTCATGTTTGGATCCTGTTCCATAAAGGCTTTACAGAATGTTGTGTAGACCTCTCTTGGTATTTGGTATGTGTTTGGTGATTCCTATATTTTATAAATATTAGCATATGTCTGTTAAAACCCATTATCCTGCGTTATACATTCGTCACACCTTTCCGCTTGGTTAAGCACAAGTTTGTGTTCTGAATACGTGACTGTCCTTCTCTGTGGAAATAAGTTCATTAATATCAATTTTCCGGAATCACCTATACGTGATATCATAGGATATGTGTCTCTTGCTTTCTGACTTATTTCAAGTTGTGTGATTATCTCTAGCCTCATCTGTGGTGCTGCAAATGGCATTGTTTGATTTGTTTTCATGGCTAATATTCCATTCCGTACATATGCCACTTGTTCTTTGTCCATTTATCTGTTCATGGACCTTTTTTTGCTTCCATGTCTTGGCTATTTAAATATTGCTGCAGTGCACATTTGCCTGCTTCTGTCTTTCCGATTCTGGTGGTCTTCAGTTATAGGCCCAGAAGGTGCCCTGCCGGATCATATGGTAACTCAATTTTTACCTTTTAAAGCACCTCCATTGTATTTTCATTAGTGCTGTTACCACTTTCCATCCCACCAGCAGCTAGAAGGTACACAGTTCTCTAAAACCCCTTCAGCATTTATAGTTTGTAGACTTTTTGCTGATGGTCATTTGACTGGTGTGCGGTGAAACCTTTTCGGAGGTTGATTTGCATGCGTCTAATAATTCCTTATACTACACTTTAGGCATGTCATTTTCTTTCTTTTTTTCTTGGTTTTTAAAGAGTGAGTACAACTTCCCTCTTCATATTGACTTCTTGAAAAATTTGTCATGTGTTGTATTTTCTTGGCTATTCCCTACCCCAGGACATTTTTTGAGGGCAGGTGATATTTACAGCCCTGCAGTCCTTGTGAATATTAAGTGACATTTGGCGGTGTTGAAAGCTGCTGTTGTGAGAAACAGCCACAAGGCGGCAGCATTATTACGTTCTCAACTCTTGTTACTAGGGCAACAGAGTCTTCCTGGACATCGTGCTCCTCAGTTGTAAATTAGAGTGGAATGTGCTCGGACAATCCCCCAGAAGTTTAGGTCTCCTTACTTATGTTTGTTTTTGAAATTGAATTTATATTTCTTCTCGGAGTAATTTTGATTAGAGTGTTGTGATTGTCTGGCAGTACAGAATCCGGTCAATTATTCATAGATATATCTGTTCATCTTTGGATCCTGTTACCATGTATGTTATTACAGAGTGTGGAGTAGACCACCCTTGGTATTTGGTAGGTGTTTGGTCATTATATACTTTATATGTCTTGGTGCCTATATAATTCATATAGTTTATATGTTTATAAAAATTTAACATATATTAGTATATGTATGTTAACATGCATTAGTATATGTATGTTAACATACATTAGTATATGTATGTTACCCCCATGATCCTAATTTATCGATCCTCCCACCTTTCATTTTGGTTCACCATTAGTTTGTTTATAAGTCTGTGAGTGTCTTTCTCTGGGGAAATATGTTCATTGGTAGCAATCTTAGGATAACATCTGTAAATGATATCATGGGATATCTGTCATTCCCTTTTGACTTACTTGACGTAATATGATTATTTTAGCCTCCTCTGTAGTCATGAAAATGGCAATGTTCTTTTGTTCCGGGGCTAAGATTCAATTCGGTACATATACCACTTCTTCTTTGCCCATTTGCCTGTTGATGGACATTGTGTTTGCTTGCATGTCTTGGCTATTGTAAATATTGCTGCAGTGCATGTTTGCCTGTCTGTGTCTTTCCGATTCTGGTCTTCTTAGGTGATAGGCCCATTAAGGGATCGGCTGCATCATATGGTAGCTCAATATTTTCCTTTTAAATGCAGCTCGATTTTGTTCTCATGATTAGCTGTTACCAGTTTACATCCAACCAACAGCATAGTGGGTATGCATTTCTCCACAGTCACGTGAGCATTCATAGTTTATAGACGTTTTTCTGATGGCATTTTGAATATTGGGTGGCGACATCTTTTTGTAGTTTGGATTTGCATCCAACCAATAATGCCTGATATTGAGCTTTTATCCATGTTCCTCCTTTTTTTTTTTTTAAATAAAAGAGTGAGTAAAACTTACCTCTTCAAATTGTTTTCTGGAAAAATTTTCCGTGTTGTGAACTTTTTGGCCATTACCTACCCAGGACATTTTCTGAGGACACGTGTCATTTACAGCTCTACAATTGCTGTGAATCTTAAGTGACCGTTAGCACTGAGTTTAAAGCTGCTGTTGTGGGAAACGGCCACCAGGCGGCAGCATTTCTTCATTCCCAAAACTGGTACTAGGGCAGCAGAGACTTCCTGAAAGTCGTGTTCCTAGGTTGTAAATTAGAATGGAGTGTGCCAGGGAAAACCCCAATAAGTTTATGTCTCATTAATTGTTGTTCATGGTTTTAATTTTTTAAATTAGGGTAATGATTAGAATAGTGTTTGTTCTAGGTGTGCACAATCAGGTTCAGTTGAATATTATATATATGTATTCATGTGCAGATCCTCTTCCTCTGTAAATTACTATTATTTTTTTAAGTAGATTTATTTTATTTCATTATTTATTTTTGGCTGAGTTGGATCTTCGTTGCTGAATGTGGGCTTTCTCTACTTTCTGTGAGCGGGGCCTACTCTCCATTGTGGTGCACGGGATTCTCATTGCAGTGGCTTCTCTTGATGCAGAGCACGGTCTCTAGGTGTGCGGACTTCTAGTAGTTCTGGTGCGTGGTCTCCGTAGTTGTGGCTCGTGGGCTCTAGAGCCGAGGCTCAGTACTTGTGGTGCACGGGCTTAGTTGCTCTGCAGCATGTGGTATCTTCCCAGACCAGGGATCGAACCCGTGTGTTCTGCACTGGCAGGCGGATTCTTAACCCTGGCGCCACCAGGGAAGCCCCCGTGTAAATTATTACAGCGTGTCCTGTAGACCTCCCTTGGTATATGGTTGGTCTTTTTGATATACGTATTTAATATGTATTTGTATACGTATGGTAACCCTACTCTTCATTTATCCATTGCTCCCAGCTTTCCTTTTACATAACCATAGTTTGTTTTCCAAGTCTGTGAGTGTCTTTCTCTGTGGAAATATGTTCATTTGTGTCAGTTGTTAGGTAACGCCTAGAAGTGATATCACAGGATATTTGTCGTCTGCTTTCCGACTTACCTCCTGTTCTGTGATTATATCTAGGCTCACCTATGGTGCTGCAAAGAGCAGTGTTTCATTCTTTTCCATGCCGAATATTCCATTGTGTACATGGACCAGCTCTTCTTTGGGCATTCATCCGTAGATGGACATTTTGGTTTCTTCCAACTCTTGGCTATGCTAAATATTGATGCAGTGCAGGATTGCCAGCCTGTGTCTTTTGGATTCCGGTCTTCTCAGGGGATAGGCTCAGCAGTGGACCTACCAGATCATATGACAGTTCAATTTTTACCTTTAAACGCACCTCCATTCTGTTCTCACTACTGGCTGTTACCAGTTGACATCCCACCAGCAGCTAGAGGGTACACAGTTCTCGAAAACCCCATCAGCATTTATTGTTTGTAGACTTTCTACTGATGGCGTTTTGAGTGTTGGGAAGTGATACCTTTTTGTACTTTGGATTTGCATGCGTCTAATACTTCCCGGTATTAAGCTTTTAATCCACGTCCGTTTTCTTTCTTTTTTTTCTTTTTAAAGTAAAACAGAAAAACTTACCTCTTCAAATTGTTTCCTTGAATAATTGGCCGTGTTCTGAATTCCTGTGGCCATTACCTACACCAGAATATTTTCTGTGAGCAGGTGTCATTTACAACTCTGTAGTAATTGTGCATATTAAGTTACCATTAACACTGGGTTTAAAGCTGCTGTTGCAGGAAACGGCCGCAAGGCGGCAGCGTGTCTATATTCCCAACTCTGCTTACTAGGGCAACAGAGCCTTCCTGGAAGTCCTGTTTGTAGGTTGTAAATTAGAGTGGAATGCGCCGGGACAAACTCCCCAAAACTTATATCTACTTATTTGTTGTTGGTATTCTTAGTTTAATTTTCATTTTTATCAGAGCAAATTTGATTGCAATGTTGTGTTTGTTCTAGGTGTACAGAATCTGTTTCATTTATACATATATCTTTTCATGTTTGGATCCTGTTCCATAAAGGCTTTACAGAATGTTGTGTAGACCTCTCTTGGTATTTGGTATGTGTTTGGTGATTCCTATATTTTATAAATATTAGCATATGTCTGTTAAAACCCATTATCCTGCGTTATACATTCGTCACACCTTTCCGCTTGGTTAAGCACAAGTTTGTGTTCTGAATACGTGACTGTCCTTCTCTGTGGAAATAAGTTCATTAATATCAATTTTCCGGAATCACCTATACGTGATATCATAGGATATGTGTCTCTTGCTTTCTGACTTATTTCAAGTTGTGTGATTATCTCTAGCCTCATCTGTTGTGCTGCAAATGGCATTGTTTGATTTGTTTTCATGGCTAATATTCCATTCCATACATATGCCACTTGTTCTTTGTCCATTTATCTGTTCATGGACCTTTTTTTGCTTCCATGTCTTGGCTATTTAAATATTGCTGCAGTGCACATTTGCCTGCTTCTGTCTTTCCGATTCTGGTGGTCTTCAGTTATAGGCCCAGAAGGTGCCCTGCCGGATCATATGGTAACTCAATTTTTACCTTTTAAAGCACCTCCATTGTATTTTCATTAGTGCTGTTACCACTTTCCATCCCACCAGCAGCTAGAAGGTACACAGTTCTCTAAAACCCCTTCAGCATTTATAGTTTGTAGACTTTTTGCTGATGGTCATTTGACTGGTGTGCGGTGAAACCTTTTCGGAGGTTGATTTGCATGCGTCTAATAATTCCTTATACTACACTTTAGGCATGTCATTTTCTTTCTTTTTTTCTTGGTTTTTAAAGAGTGAGTACAACTTCCCTCTTCATATTGACTTCTTGAAAAATTTGTCATGTGTTGTATTTTCTTGGCTATTCCCTACCCCAGGACATTTTTTGAGGGCAGGTGATATTTACAGCCCTGCAGTCCTTGTGAATATTAAGTGACATTTGGCGGTGTTGAAAGCTGCTGTTGTGAGAAACAGCCACAAGGCGGCAGCATTATTACGTTCTCAACTCTTGTTACTAGGGCAACAGAGTCTTCCTGGACATCGTGCTCCTCAGTTGTAAATTAGAGTGGAATGTGCTCGGACAATCCCCCAGAAGTTTAGGTCTCCTTACTTATGTTTGTTTTTGAAATTGAATTTATATTTCTTCTCGGAGTAATTTTGATTAGAGTGTTGTGATTGTCTGGCAGTACAGAATCCGGTCAATTATTCATAGATATATCTGTTCATCTTTGGATCCTGTTACCATGTATGTTATTACGGAGTGTGGAGTAGACCACCCTTGGTATTTGGTAGGTGTTTGGTCATTATATACTTTATATGTCTTGGTGCCTATATAATTCATATAGTTTATATGTTTATAAAAATTTAACATATATTAGTATATGTATGTTAACATGCATTAGTATATGTATGTTAACATACATTAGTATATGTATGTTACCCCCATGATCCTAATTTATCGATCCTCCCACCTTTCATTTTGGTTCACCATTAGTTTGTTTATAAGTCTGTGAGTGTCTTTCTCTGGGGAAATATGTTCATTGGTAGCAATCTTAGGATAACATCTGTAAATGATATCATGGGATATCTGTCATTCCCTTTTGACTTACTTGACGTAATATGATTATTTTAGCCTCCTCTGTAGTCATGAAAATGGCAATGTTCTTTTGTTCCGGGGCTAAGATTCACTTCGGTACATATACCACTTCTTCTTTGCCCATTTGCCTGTTGATGGACATTGTGTTTGCTTGCATGTCTTGGCTATTGTAAATATTGCTGCAGTGCATGTTTGCCTGTCTGTGTCTTTCCGATTCTGGTCTTCTTAGGTGATAGGCCCATTAGGGGATCGGCTGCATCATATGGTAGCTCAATATTTTCCTTTTAAATGCAGCTCGATTTTGTTCTCATGATTAGCTGTTACCAGTTTACATCCAACCAACAGCATAGTGGGTATGCATTTCTCCACAGTCACGTGAGCATTCATAGTTTATAGACGTTTTTCTGATGGCATTTTGAATATTGGGTGGCGACATCTTTTTGTAGTTTGGATTTGCATCCAACCAATAATGCCTGATATTGAGCTTTTATCCATGTTCCTCCTTTTTTTTTTTTTAAATAAAAGAGTGAGTAAAACTTACCTCTTCAAATTGTTTTCTGGAAAAATTTTCCGTGTTGTGAACTTTTTGGCCATTACCTACCCAGGACATTTTCTGAGGACACGTGTCATTTACAGCTCTACAATTGCTGTGAATCTTAAGTGACCGTTAGCACTGAGTTTAAAGCTGCTGTTGTGGGAAACGGCCACCAGGCGGCAGCATTTCTTCATTCCCAAAACTGGTACTAGGGCAGCAGAGACTTCCTGAAAGTCGTGTTCCTAGGTTGTAAATTAGAATGGAGTGTGCCAGGGAAAACCCCAATAAGTTTATGTCTCATTAATTGTTGTTCATGGTTTTAATTTTTTAAATTAGGGTAATGATTAGAATAGTGTTTGTTCTAGGTGTGCACAATCAGGTTCAGTTGAATATTATATATATGTATTCATGTGCAGATCCTCTTCCTCTGTAAATTACTATTATTTTTTTAAGTAGATTTATTTTATTTCATTATTTATTTTTGGCTGAGTTGGATCTTCGTTGCTGAATGTGGGCTTTCTCTACTTTCTGTGAGCGGGGCCTACTCTCCATTGTGGTGCACGGGATTCTCATTGCAGTGGCTTCTCTTGATGCAGAGCACGGTCTCTAGGTGTGCGGACTTCTAGTAGTTCTGGTGCATGGGCTCAGTAGTTGTGGCTCGTGGGCTGTAGAGCCGAGGCTCAGTACTTGTGGTGCACGGGCTTAGTTGCTCTGCAGCATGTGGTATCTTCCCAGACCAGGGATCGAACCCGTGTGTTCTGCACTGGCAGGCGGATTCTTAACCCTGGCGTCACCAGGGAAGCCCCCGTGTAAATTATTACAGCGTGTCCTGTAGACCTCCCTTGGTATATGGTTGGTCTTTTTGATATACGTATTTAATATGTATTTGTATACGTATGGTAACCCTACTCTTCATTTATCCATTGCTCCCAGCTTTCCTTTTACATAACCATAGTTTATTTTCCCAGTCTGTGAGTGTCTTTCTCTGTGGAAATATGTTCATTTGTGTCAGTTGTTAGGTAACGCCTAGAAGTGATATCACAGGATATTTGTCGTCTGCTTTCCGACTTACCTCCTGTTCTGTGATTATATCTAGGCTCACCTATGGTGCTGTAAAGAGCAGTGTTTCATTCTTTTCCATGCCGAATATTCCATTGTGTACATGGACCAGCTCTTCTTTGGGCATTCATCTGTAGATGGACATTTTGGTTTCTTCCAACTCTTGGCTATGCTAAATATTGATGCAGTGCAGGATTGCCAGCCTGTGTCTTTTGGATTCTGGTCTTCTCAGGGGATAGGCTCAGCAGTGGACCTACCAGATCATATGACAGTTCAATTTTTACCTTTAAACGCACCTCCATTCTGTTCTCACTACTGGCTGTTACCAGTTGACATCCCACCAGCAGCTAGAGGGTACACAGTTCTCGAAAACCCCATCAGCATTTATTGTTTGTAGACTTTCTACTGATGGCGTTTTGAGTGTTGGGAGGTGACACCTTTTTGTACTTTGGATTTGCATGCGTCTAATACTTCCCGTTATTAAGCTTTTAATCCACGTCCGTTTTCTTTCTTTTTTTTTTTTTAAAGTAAAACAGAAAAACTTACCTCTTCAAATTGTTTCCTTGAATAATTGGCCGTGTTCTGAATTCCTGTGGCCATTACCTACACCAGAATATTTTCTGTGAGCAGGTGTCATTTACAACTCTGTAGTAATTGTGCATATTAAGTTACCATTAACACTGTGTTTAAAGCTGCTGTTGCAGGAAACGACCGCAAGGCGGCAGCATGTCTATATTCCCAACTCTGCTTACTAGGGCAACAGAGCCTTCCTGGAAGTCCTGTTTGTAGGTTGTAAATTAGAGTGGAATGCGCCGGGACAAACTCCCCAAAACTTATATCTACTTATTTGTTGTTGGTATTCTTAGTTTAATTTTCATTTTTATCAGAGCAAATTTGATTGCAATGTTGTGTTTGTTCTAGGTGTACAGAATCTGTTTCATTTATACATATATATTTTCATGTTTGGATCCTGTTCCATAAAGGCTTTACAGAATGTTGTGTAGACCTCTCTTGGTATTTGGTATGTGTTTGGTGATTCCTATATTTTATAAATATTAGCATATGTCTGTTAAAACCCATTATCCTGCGTTATACATTCGTCACACCTTTCTGCTTGGTTAAGCACAAGTTTGTGTTCTGAATACGTGACTGTCCTTCTCTGTGGAAATAAGTTCATTAATATCAATTTTCCGGAATCACCTATACGTGATATCATAGGATATGTGTCTCTTGCTTTCTGACTTATTTCAAGTTGTGTGATTATCTCTAGCCTCATCTGTGGTGCTGCAAATGGCATTGTTTGATTTGTTTTCATGGCTAATATTCCATTCCGTACATATGCCACTTGTTCTTTGTCCATTTATCTGTTCATGGACCTTTTTTTGCTTCCATGTCTTGGCTATTTAAATATTGCTGCAGTGCACATTTGCCTGCTTCTGTCTTTCCGATTCTGGTGGTCTTCAGTTATAGGCCCAGAAGGTGCCCTGCCGGATCATATGGTAACTCAATTTTTACCTTTTAAAGCACCTCCATTCTATTTTCATTAGTGCTGTTACCACTTTCCATCCCACCAGCAGCTAGAAGGTACACAGTTCTCTAAAACCCCTTCAGCATTTATAGTTTGTAGACTTTTTGCTGATGGTCATTTGACTGGTGTGCGGTGAAACCTTTTCGGAGGTTGATTTGCATGCGTCTAATAATTCCTTATACTACACTTTAGGCATGTCATTTTCTTTCTTTTCTTCTTGGTTTTTAAAGAGTGAGTACAACTTCCCTCTTCATATTGACTTCTTGAAAAATTTGTCATGTGTTGTATTTTCTTGGCTATTCCCTACCCCAGGACATTTTTTGAGGGCAGGTGATATTTACAGCCCTGCAGTCCTTGTGAATATTAAGTGACATTTGGCGGTGTTGAAAGCTGCTGTTGTGAGAAACAGCCACAAGGCGGCAGCATTATTACGTTCTCAACTCTTGTTACTAGGGCAACAGAGTCTTCCTGGACATCGTGCTCCTCAGTTGTAAATTAGAGTGGAATGTGCTCGGACAATCCCCCAGAAGTTTAGGTCTCCTTACTTATGTTTGTTTTTTAAATTGAATTTATATTTCTTCTCGGAGTAATTTTGATTAGAGTGTTGTGATTGTCTGGCAGTACAGAATCCGGTCAATTATTCATAGATATATCTGTTCATCTTTGGATCCTGTTACCATGTATGTTATTAAAGAGTGTGGAGTAGACCTCCCTTGGTATTCGGTAGGTGTTTGGTCATTATATACTTTATATGTCTTGGTGCCTATATAATTCATATAGTTTATATGTTTATAAAAATTTAACATATATTAGTATATGTATGTTAACATGCATTAGTATATGTATGTTAACATACATTAGTATATGTATGTTACCCCCATGATCCTAATTTATCGATCCTCCCACCTTTCATTTTGGTTCACCATTAGTTTGTTTATAAGTCTGTGAGTGTCTTTCTCTGGGGAAATATGTTCATTGGTAGCAATCTTAGGATAACATCTGTAAATGATATCATGGGATATCTGTCATTCCCTTTTGACTTACTTGACGTAATATGATTATTTTAGCCTCCTCTGTAGTCATGAAAATGGCAATGTTCTTTTGTTCCGGGGCTAAGATTCACTTCGGTACATATACCACTTCTTCTTTGCCCATTTGCCTGTTGATGGACATTGTGTTTGCTTGCATGTCTTGGCTATTGTAAATATTGCTGCAGTGCATGTTTGCCTGTCTGTGTCTTTCCGATTCTGGTCTTCTTAGGTGATAGGCCCAATAGGGGATCGGCTGCATCATATGGTAGCTCAATATTTACCTTTTAAATGCAGCTCGATTTTGTTCTCATGATTAGCTGTAACCAGTTTACATCCAACCAACAGCATAGTGGGTATGCATTTCTCCACAGACATGTGAGCATTCATAGTTTATAGACGTTTTACTGATGGCATTTTGAATATTGGGTGGCGACATCTTTTTGTAGTTTGGATTTGCATCTAACCAATAAGGCCTGATATTGAGCTTTTATCCATGTTCCTCCTTTTTTTTTTAAATAAAAGAGTGAGTAAAACTTACCTCTTCAAATTGTTTTCTGGAAAAATTTTCCGTGTTGTGAACATTTTGGCCATTACCTACTCAGGACATTTTCTGTGGACACGTGTCATTTACAGCTCTACAATTGCTGTGAATCTTAAGTGACCGTTAGTGCTGAGTTTAAAGCTGCTGTTGTGGGAAACGGCCACCAGGCGGCAGCATTTCTTCATTCCCAAAACTGGTACTAGGGCAGCAGAGACTTCCTGAAAGTCGTGTTCCTAGGTTGTAAATTAGAATGGAGTGTGCCAGGGAAAACCCCAATAAGTTTATGTCTCATTAATTGTTGTTCATGGTTTTAATTTTTTAAATTAGGGTAATGATTAGAATAGTGTTTGTTCTAGGTGTGCACAATCAGGTTCAGTTGAATATTATATATATGTATTCATGTGCAGATCCTCTTCCTCTGTAAATTACTATTATTTTTTTAAGTAGATTTATTTTATTTCATTATTTATTTTTGGCTGAGTTGGATCTTCGTTGCTGAATGTGGGCTTTCTCTACTTTCTGTGAGCGGGGCCTACTCTCCATTGTGGTGCACGGGATTCTCATTGCAGTGGCTTCTCTTGATGCAGAGCACGGTCTCTAGGTGTGCGGACTTCTAGTAGTTCTGGTGCATGGGCTCAGTAGTTGTGGCTCGTGGGCTGTAGAGCCGAGGCTCAGTACTTGTGGTGCACGGGCTTAGTTGCTCTGCAGCATGTGGTATCTTCCCAGACCAGGGATCGAACCCGTGTGTTCTGCACTGGCAGGCGGATTCTTAACCCTGGCGCCACCAGGGAAGCCCCCGTGTAAATTATTACAGCGTGTCCTGTAGACCTCCCTTGGTATATGGTTGGTCTTTTTGATATACGTATTTAATATGTATTTGTATACGTATGGTAACCCTACTCTTCATTTATCCATTGCTCCCAGCTTTCCTTTTACATAACCATAGTTTATTTTCCCAGTCTGTGAGTGTCTTTCTCTGTGGAAATATGTTCATTTGTGTCAGTTGTTAGGTAACGCCTAGAAGTGATATCACAGGATATTTGTCGTCTGCTTTCCGACTTACCTCCTGTTCTGTGATTATATCTAGGCTCACCTATGGTGCTGTAAAGAGCAGTGTTTCATTCTTTTCCATGCCGAATATTCCATTGTGTACATGGACCAGCTCTTCTTTGGGCATTCATCTGTAGATGGACATTTTGGTTTCTTCCAACTCTTGGCTATGCTAAATATTGATGCAGTGCAGGATTGCCAGCCTGTGTCTTTTGGATTCCGGTCTTCTCAGGGGATAGGCTCAGCAGTGGACCTACCAGATCATATGACAGTTCAATTTTTACCTTTAAACGCACCTCCATTCTGTTCTCACTACTGGCTGTTACCAGTTGACATCCCACCAGCAGCTAGAGGGTACACAGTTCTCGAAAACCCCATCAGCATTTATTGTTTGTAGACTTTCTACTGATGGCGTTTTGAGTGTTGGGAGGTGACACCTTTTTGTACTTTGGATTTGCATGCGTCTAATACTTCCCGTTATTAAGCTTTTAATCCACGTCCGTTTTCTTTCTTTTTTTTTTTTTAAAGTAAAACAGAAAAACTTACCTCTTCAAATTGTTTCCTTGAATAATTGGCCGTGTTCTGAATTCCTGTGGCCATTACCTACACCAGAATATTTTCTGTGAGCAGGTGTCATTTACAACTCTGTAGTAATTGTGCATATTAAGTTACCATTAACACTGTGTTTAAAGCTGCTGTTGCAGGAAACGACCGCAAGGCGGCAGCATGTCTATATTCCCAACTCTGCTTACTAGGGCAACAGAGCCTTCCTGGAAGTCCTGTTTGTAGGTTGTAAATTAGAGTGGAATGCGCCGGGACAAACTCCCCAAAACTTATATCTACTTATTTGTTGTTGGTATTCTTAGTTTAATTTTCATTTTTATCAGAGCAAATTTGATTGCAATGTTGTGTTTGTTCTAGGTGTACAGAATCTGTTTCATTTATACATATATATTTTCATGTTTGGATCCTGTTCCATAAAGGCTTTACAGAATGTTGTGTAGACCTCTCTTGGTATTTGGTATGTGTTTGGTGATTCCTATATTTTATAAATATTAGCATATGTCTGTTAAAACCCATTATCCTGCGTTATACATTCGTCACACCTTTCTGCTTGGTTAAGCACAAGTTTGTGTTCTGAATACGTGACTGTCCTTCTCTGTGGAAATAAGTTCATTAATATCAATTTTCCGGAATCACCTATACGTGATATCATAGGATATGTGTCTCTTGCTTTCTGACTTATTTCAAGTTGTGTGATTATCTCTAGCCTCATCTGTGGTGCTGCAAATGGCATTGTTTGATTTGTTTTCATGGCTAATATTCCATTCCGTACATATGCCACTTGTTCTTTGTCCATTTATCTGTTCATGGACCTTTGTTTGCTTCCATGTCTTGGCTATTTAAATATTGCTGCAGTGCACATTTGCCTGCTTCTGTCTTTCCGATTCTGGTGGTCTTCAGTTATAGGCCCAGAAGGTGCCCTGCCGGATCATATGGTAACTCAATTTTTACCTTTTAAAGCACCTCCATTCTATTTTCATTAGTGCTGTTACCACTTTCCATCCCACCAGCAGCTAGAAGGTACACAGTTCTCTAAAACCCCTTCAGCATTTATAGTTTGTAGACTTTTTGCTGATGGTCATTTGACTGGTGTGCGGTGAAACCTTTTCGGAGGTTGATTTGCATGCGTCTAATAATTCCTTATACTACACTTTAGGCATGTCATTTTCTTTCTTTTTTTCTTGGTTTTTAAAGAGTGAGTACAACTTCCCTCTTCATATTGACTTCTTGAAAAATTTGTCATGTGTTGTATTTTCTTGGCTATTCCCTACCCCAGGACATTTTTTGAGGGCAGGTGATATTTACAGCCCTGCAGTCCTTGTGAATATTAAGTGACATTTGGCGGTGTTGAAAGCTGCTGTTGTGAGAAACAGCCACAAGGCGGCAGCATTATTACGTTCTCAACTCTTGTTACTAGGGCAACAGAGTCTTCCTGGACATCGTGCTCCTCAGTTGTAAATTAGAGTGGAATGTGCTCGGACAATCCCCCAGAAGTTTAGGTCTCCTTACTTATGTTTGTTTTTGAAATTGAATTTATATTTCTTCTCGGAGTAATTTTGATTAGAGTGTTGTGATTGTCTGGCAGTACAGAATCCGGTCAATTATTCATAGATATATCTGTTCATCTTTGGATCCTGTTACCATGTATGTTATTACGGAGTGTGGAGTAGACCACCCTTGGTATTTGGTAGGTGTTTGGTCATTATATACTTTATATGTCTTGGTGCCTATATAATTCATATAGTTTATATGTTTATAAAAATTTAACATATATTAGTATATGTATGTTAACATGCATTAGTATATGTATGTTAACATACATTAGTATATGTATGTTACCCCCATGATCCTAATTTATCGATCCTCCCACCTTTCATTTTGGTTCACCATTAGTTTGTTTATAAGTCTGTGAGTGTCTTTCTCTGGGGAAATATGTTCATTGGTAGCAATCTTAGGATAACATCTGTAAATGATATCATGGGATATCTGTCATTCCCTTTTGACTTACTTGACGTAATATGATTATTTTAGCCTCCTCTGTAGTCATGAAAATGGCAATGTTCTTTTGTTCCGGGGCTAAGATTCACTTCGGTACATATACCACTTCTTCTTTGCCCATTTGCCTGTTGATGGACATTGTGTTTGCTTGCATGTCTTGGCTATTGTAAATATTGCTGCAGTGCATGTTTGCCTGTCTGTGTCTTTCCGATTCTGGTCTTCTTAGGTGATAGGCCCATTAGGGGATCGGCTGCATCATATGGTAGCTCAATATTTTCCTTTTAAATGCAGCTCGATTTTGTTCTCATGATTAGCTGTTACCAGTTTACATCCAACCAACAGCATAGTGGGTATGCATTTCTCCACAGTCACGTGAGCATTCATAGTTTATAGACGTTTTTCTGATGGCATTTTGAATATTGGGTGGCGACATCTTTTTGTAGTTTGGATTTGCATCCAACCAATAATGCCTGATATTGAGCTTTTATCCATGTTCCTCCTTTTTTTTTTTTTAAATAAAAGAGTGAGTAAAACTTACCTCTTCAAATTGTTTTCTGGAAAAATTTTCCGTGTTGTGAACTTTTTGGCCATTACCTACCCAGGACATTTTCTGAGGACACGTGTCATTTACAGCTCTACAATTGCTGTGAATCTTAAGTGACCGTTAGCACTGAGTTTAAAGCTGCTGTTGTGGGAAACGGCCACCAGGCGGCAGCATTTCTTCATTCCCAAAACTGGTACTAGGGCAGCAGAGACTTCCTGAAAGTCGTGTTCCTAGGTTGTAAATTAGAATGGAGTGTGCCAGGGAAAACCCCAATAAGTTTATGTCTCATTAATTGTTGTTCATGGTTTTAATTTTTTAAATTAGGGTAATGATTAGAATAGTGTTTGTTCTAGGTGTGCACAATCAGGTTCAGTTGAATATTATATATATGTATTCATGTGCAGATCCTCTTCCTCTGTAAATTACTATTATTTTTTTAAGTAGATTTATTTTATTTCATTATTTATTTTTGGCTGAGTTGGATCTTCGTTGCTGAATGTGGGCTTTCTCTACTTTCTGTGAGCGGGGCCTACTCTCCATTGTGGTGCACGGGATTCTCATTGCAGTGGCTTCTCTTGATGCAGAGCACGGTCTCTAGGTGTGCGGACTTCTAGTAGTTCTGGTGCATGGGCTCAGTAGTTGTGGCTCGTGGGCTGTAGAGCCGAGGCTCAGTACTTGTGGTGCACGGGCTTAGTTGCTCTGCAGCATGTGGTATCTTCCCAGACCAGGGATCGAACCCGTGTGTTCTGCACTGGCAGGCGGATTCTTAACCCTGGCGCCACCAGGGAAGCCCCCGTGTAAATTATTACAGCGTGTCCTGTAGACCTCCCTTGGTATATGGTTGGTCTTTTTGATATACGTATTTAATATGTATTTGTATACGTATGGTAACCCTACTCTTCATTTATCCATTGCTCCCAGCTTTCCTTTTACATAACCATAGTTTATTTTCCCAGTCTGTGAGTGTCTTTCTCTGTGGAAATATGTTCATTTGTGTCAGTTGTTAGGTAACGCCTAGAAGTGATATCACAGGATATTTGTCGTCTGCTTTCCGACTTACCTCCTGTTCTGTGATTATATCTAGGCTCACCTATGGTGCTGTAAAGAGCAGTGTTTCATTCTTTTCCATGCCGAATATTCCATTGTGTACATGGACCAGCTCTTCTTTGGGCATTCATCTGTAGATGGACATTTTGGTTTCTTCCAACTCTTGGCTATGCTAAATATTGATGCAGTGCAGGATTGCCAGCCTGTGTCTTTTGGATTCTGGTCTTCTCAGGGGATAGGCTCAGCAGTGGACCTACCAGATCATATGACAGTTCAATTTTTACCTTTAAACGCACCTCCATTCTGTTCTCACTACTGGCTGTTACCAGTTGACATCCCACCAGCAGCTAGAGGGTACACAGTTCTCGAAAACCCCATCAGCATTTATTGTTTGTAGACTTTCTACTGATGGCGTTTTGAGTGTTGGGAGGTGACACCTTTTTGTACTTTGGATTTGCATGCGTCTAATACTTCCCGTTATTAAGCTTTTAATCCACGTCCGTTTTCTTTCTTTTTTTTTTTTTAAAGTAAAACAGAAAAACTTACCTCTTCAAATTGTTTCCTTGAATAATTGGCCGTGTTCTGAATTCCTGTGGCCATTACCTACACCAGAATATTTTCTGTGAGCAGGTGTCATTTACAACTCTGTAGTAATTGTGCATATTAAGTTACCATTAACACTGTGTTTAAAGCTGCTGTTGCAGGAAACGACCGCAAGGCGGCAGCATGTCTATATTCCCAACTCTGCTTACTAGGGCAACAGAGCCTTCCTGGAAGTCCTGTTTGTAGGTTGTAAATTAGAGTGGAATGCGCCGGGACAAACTCCCCAAAACTTATATCTACTTATTTGTTGTTGGTATTCTTAGTTTAATTTTCATTTTTATCAGAGCAAATTTGATTGCAATGTTGTGTTTGTTCTAGGTGTACAGAATCTGTTTCATTTATACATATATATTTTCATGTTTGGATCCTGTTCCATAAAGGCTTTACAGAATGTTGTGTAGACCTCTCTTGGTATTTGGTATGTGTTTGGTGATTCCTATATTTTATAAATATTAGCATATGTCTGTTAAAACCCATTATCCTGCGTTATACATTCGTCACACCTTTCTGCTTGGTTAAGCACAAGTTTGTGTTCTGAATACGTGACTGTCCTTCTCTGTGGAAATAAGTTCATTAATATCAATTTTCCGGAATCACCTATACGTGATATCATAGGATATGTGTCTCTTGCTTTCTGACTTATTTCAAGTTGTGTGATTATCTCTAGCCTCATCTGTGGTGCTGCAAATGGCATTGTTTGATTTGTTTTCATGGCTAATATTCCATTCCGTACATATGCCACTTGTTCTTTGTCCATTTATCTGTTCATGGACCTTTTTTTGCTTCCATGTCTTGGCTATTTAAATATTGCTGCAGTGCACATTTGCCTGCTTCTGTCTTTCCGATTCTGGTGGTCTTCAGTTATAGGCCCAGAAGGTGCCCTGCCGGATCATATGGTAACTCAATTTTTACCTTTTAAAGCACCTCCATTCTATTTTCATTAGTGCTGTTACCACTTTCCATCCCACCAGCAGCTAGAAGGTACACAGTTCTCTAAAACCCCTTCAGCATTTATAGTTTGTAGACTTTTTGCTGATGGTCATTTGACTGGTGTGCGGTGAAACCTTTTCGGAGGTTGATTTGCATGCGTCTAATAATTCCTTATACTACACTTTAGGCATGTCATTTTCTTTCTTTTTTTCTTGGTTTTTAAAGAGTGAGTACAACTTCCCTCTTCATATTGACTTCTTGAAAAATTTGTCATGTGTTGTATTTTCTTGGCTATTCCCTACCCCAGGACATTTTTTGAGGGCAGGTGATATTTACAGCCCTGCAGTCCTTGTGAATATTAAGTGACATTTGGCGGTGTTGAAAGCTGCTGTTGTGAGAAACAGCCACAAGGCGGCAGCATTATTACGTTCTCAACTCTTGTTACTAGGGCAACAGAGTCTTCCTGGACATCGTGCTCCTCAGTTGTAAATTAGAGTGGAATGTGCTCGGACAATCCCCCAGAAGTTTAGGTCTCCTTACTTATGTTTGTTTTTTAAATTGAATTTATATTTCTTCTCGGAGTAATTTTGATTAGAGTGTTGTGATTGTCTGGCAGTACAGAATCCGGTCAATTATTCATAGATATATCTGTTCATCTTTGGATCCTGTTACCATGTATGTTATTACAGAGTGTGGAGTAGACCTCCCTTGGTATTCGGTAGGTGTTTGGTCATTATATACTTTATATGTCTTGGTGCCTATATAATTCATATAGTTTATATGTTTATAAAAATTTAACATATATTAGTATATGTATGTTAACATGCATTAGTATATGTATGTTAACATACATTAGTATATGTATGTTACCCCCATGATCCTAATTTATCGATCCTCCCACCTTTCATTTTGGTTCACCATTAGTTTGTTTATAAGTCTGTGAGTGTCTTTCTCTGGGGAAATATGTTCATTGGTAGCAATCTTAGGATAACATCTGTAAATGATATCATGGGATATCTGTCATTCCCTTTTGACTTACTTGACGTAATATGATTATTTTAGCCTCCTCTGTAGTCATGAAAATGGCAATGTTCTTTTGTTCCGGGGCTAAGATTCACTTCGGTACATATACCACTTCTTCTTTGCCCATTTGCCTGTTGATGGACATTGTGTTTGCTTGCATGTCTTGGCTATTGTAAATATTGCTGCAGTGCATGTTTGCCTGTCTGTGTCTTTCCGATTCTGGTCTTCTTAGGTGATAGGCCCAATAGGGGATCGGCTGCATCATATGGTAGCTCAATATTTACCTTTTAAATGCAGCTCGATTTTGTTCTCATGATTAGCTGTAACCAGTTTACATCCAACCAACAGCATAGTGGGTATGCATTTCTCCACAGACATGTGAGCATTCATAGTTTATAGACGTTTTACTGATGGCATTTTGAATATTGGGTGGCGACATCTTTTTGTAGTTTGGATTTGCATCTAACCAATAAGGCCTGATATTGAGCTTTTATCCATGTTCCTCCTTTTTTTTTTAAATAAAAGAGTGAGTAAAACTTACCTCTTCAAATTGTTTTCTGGAAAAATTTTCCGTGTTGTGAACATTTTGGCCATTACCTACTCAGGACATTTTCTGTGGACACGTGTCATTTACAGCTCTACAATTGCTGTGAATCTTAAGTGACCGTTAGTGCTGAGTTTAAAGCTGCTGTTGTGGGAAACGGCCACCAGGCGGCAGCATTTCTTCATTCCCAAAACTGGTACTAGGGCAGCAGAGACTTCCTGAAAGTCGTGTTCCTAGGTTGTAAATTAGAATGGAGTGTGCCAGGGAAAACCCCAATAAGTTTATGTCTCATTAATTGTTGTTCATGGTTTTAATTTTTTAAATTAGGGTAATGATTAGAATAGTGTTTGTTCTAGGTGTGCACAATCAGGTTCAGTTGAATATTATATATATGTATTCATGTGCAGATCCTCTTCCTCTGTAAATTACTATTATTTTTTTAAGTAGATTTATTTTATTTCATTATTTATTTTTGGCTGAGTTGGATCTTCGTTGCTGAATGTGGGCTTTCTCTACTTTCTGTGAGCGGGGCCTACTCTCCATTGTGGTGCACGGGATTCTCATTGCAGTGGCTTCTCTTGATGCAGAGCACGGTCTCTAGGTGTGCGGACTTCTAGTAGTTCTGGTGCATGGGCTCAGTAGTTGTGGCTCGTGGGCTGTAGAGCCGAGGCTCAGTACTTGTGGTGCACGGGCTTAGTTGCTCTGCAGCATGTGGTATCTTCCCAGACCAGGGATCGAACCCGTGTGTTCTGCACTGGCAGGCGGATTCTTAACCCTGGCGCCACCAGGGAAGCCCCCGTGTAAATTATTACAGCGTGTCCTGTAGACCTCCCTTGGTATATGGTTGGTCTTTTTGATATACGTATTTAATATGTATTTGTATACGTATGGTAACCCTACTCTTCATTTATCCATTGCTCCCAGCTTTCCTTTTACATAACCATAGTTTATTTTCCCAGTCTGTGAGTGTCTTTCTCTGTGGAAATATGTTCATTTGTGTCAGTTGTTAGGTAACGCCTAGAAGTGATATCACAGGATATTTGTCGTCTGCTTTCCGACTTACCTCCTGTTCTGTGATTATATCTAGGCTCACCTATGGTGCTGTAAAGAGCAGTGTTTCATTCTTTTCCATGCCGAATATTCCATTGTGTACATGGACCAGCTCTTCTTTGGGCATTCATCTGTAGATGGACATTTTGGTTTCTTCCAACTCTTGGCTATGCTAAATATTGATGCAGTGCAGGATTGCCAGCCTGTGTCTTTTGGATTCCGGTCTTCTCAGGGGATAGGCTCAGCAGTGGACCTACCAGATCATATGACAGTTCAATTTTTACCTTTAAACGCACCTCCATTCTGTTCTCACTACTGGCTGTTACCAGTTGACATCCCACCAGCAGCTAGAGGGTACACAGTTCTCGAAAACCCCATCAGCATTTATTGTTTGTAGACTTTCTACTGATGGCGTTTTGAGTGTTGGGAGGTGACACCTTTTTGTACTTTGGATTTGCATGCGTCTAATACTTCCCGTTATTAAGCTTTTAATCCACGTCCGTTTTCTTTCTTTTTTTTTTTTAAAGTAAAACAGAAAAACTTACCTCTTCAAATTGTTTCCTTGAATAATTGGCCGTGTTCTGAATTCCTGTGGCCATTACCTACACCAGAATATTTTCTGTGAGCAGGTGTCATTTACAACTCTGTAGTAATTGTGCATATTAAGTTACCATTAACACTGTGTTTAAAGCTGCTGTTGCAGGAAACGACCGCAAGGCGGCAGCATGTCTATATTCCCAACTCTGCTTACTAGGGCAACAGAGCCTTCCTGGAAGTCCTGTTTGTAGGTTGTAAATTAGAGTGGAATGCGCCGGGACAAACTCCCCAAAACTTATATCTACTTATTTGTTGTTGGTATTCTTAGTTTAATTTTCATTTTTATCAGAGCAAATTTGATTGCAATGTTGTGTTTGTTCTAGGTGTACAGAATCTGTTTCATTTATACATATATATTTTCATGTTTGGATCCTGTTCCATAAAGGCTTTACAGAATGTTGTGTAGACCTCTCTTGGTATTTGGTATGTGTTTGGTGATTCCTATATTTTATAAATATTAGCATATGTCTGTTAAAACCCATTATCCTGCGTTATACATTCGTCACACCTTTCTGCTTGGTTAAGCACAAGTTTGTGTTCTGAATACGTGACTGTCCTTCTCTGTGGAAATAAGTTCATTAATATCAATTTTCCGGAATCACCTATACGTGATATCATAGGATATGTGTCTCTTGCTTTCTGACTTATTTCAAGTTGTGTGATTATCTCTAGCCTCATCTGTGGTGCTGCAAATGGCATTGTTTGATTTGTTTTCATGGCTAATATTCCATTCCGTACATATGCCACTTGTTCTTTGTCCATTTATCTGTTCATGGACCTTTGTTTGCTTCCATGTCTTGGCTATTTAAATATTGCTGCAGTGCACATTTGCCTGCTTCTGTCTTTCCGATTCTGGTGGTCTTCAGTTATAGGCCCAGAAGGTGCCCTGCCGGATCATATGGTAACTCAATTTTTACCTTTTAAAGCACCTCCATTCTATTTTCATTAGTGCTGTTACCACTTTCCATCCCACCAGCAGCTAGAAGGTACACAGTTCTCTAAAACCCCTTCAGCATTTATAGTTTGTAGACTTTTTGCTGATGGTCATTTGACTGGTGTGCGGTGAAACCTTTTCGGAGGTTGATTTGCATGCGTCTAATAATTCCTTATACTACACTTTAGGCATGTCATTTTCTTTCTTTTTTTCTTGGTTTTTAAAGAGTGAGTACAACTTCCCTCTTCATATTGACTTCCTGAAAAATTTGTCATGTGTTGTATTTTCTTGGCTATTCCCTACCCCAGGACATTTTTTGAGGGCAGGTGATATTTACAGCCCTGCAGTCCTTGTGAATATTAAGTGACATTTGGCGGTGTTGAAAGCTGCTGTTGTGAGAAACAGCCACAAGGCGGCAGCATTATTACGTTCTCAACTCTTGTTACTAGGGCAACAGAGTCTTCCTGGACATCGTGCTCCTCAGTTGTAAATTAGAGTGGAATGTGCTCGGACAATCCCCCAGAAGTTTAGGTCTCCTTACTTATGTTTGTTTTTTAAATTGAATTTATATTTCTTCTCGGAGTAATTTTGATTAGAGTGTTGTGATTGTCTGGCAGTACAGAATCCGGTCAATTATTCATAGATATATCTGTTCATCTTTGGATCCTGTTACCATGTATGTTATTACAGAGTGTGGAGTAGACCTCCCTTGGTATTCGGTAGGTGTTTGGTCATTATATACTTTATATGTCTTGGTGCCTATATAATTCATATAGTTTATATGTTTATAAAAATTTAACATATATTAGTATATGTATGTTAACATGCATTAGTATATGTATGTTAACATACATTAGTATATGTATGTTACCCCCATGATCCTAATTTATCGATCCTCCCACCTTTCATTTTGGTTCACCATTAGTTTGTTTATAAGTCTGTGAGTGTCTTTCTCTGGGGAAATATGTTCATTGGTAGCAATCTTAGGATAACATCTGTAAATGATATCATGGGATATCTGTCATTCCCTTTTGACTTACTTGACGTAATATGATTATTTTAGCCTCCTCTGTAGTCATGAAAATGGCAATGTTCTTTTGTTCCGGGGCTAAGATTCACTTCGGTACATATACCACTTCTTCTTTGCCCATTTGCCTGTTGATGGACATTGTGTTTGCTTGCATGTCTTGGCTATTGTAAATATTGCTGCAGTGCATGTTTGCCTGTCTGTGTCTTTCCGATTCTGGTCTTCTTAGGTGATAGGCCCAATAGGGGATCGGCTGCATCATATGGTAGCTCAATATTTACCTTTTAAATGCAGCTCGATTTTATTCTCATGATTAGCTGTAACCAGTTTACATCCAACCAACAGCATAGTGGGTATGCATTTCTCCACAGACATGTGAGCATTCATAGTTTATAGACGTTTTACTGATGGCATTTTGAATATTGGGTGGCGACATCTTTTTGTAGTTTGGATTTGCATCTAACCAATAAGGCCTGATATTGAGCTTTTATCCATGTTCCTCCTTTTTTTTTTAAATAAAAGAGTGAGTAAAACTTACCTCTTCAAATTGTTTTCTGGAAAAATTTTCCGTGTTGTGAACATTTTGGCCATTACCTACTCAGGACATTTTCTGTTGACACGTGTCATTTACAGCTCTACAATTGCTGTGAATCTTAAGTGACCGTTAGTGCTGAGTTTAAAGCTGCTGTTGTGGGAAACGGCCACCAGGCGGCAGCATTTCTTCATTCCCAAAACTGGTACTAGGGCAGCAGAGACTTCCTGAAAGTCGTGTTCCTAGGTTGTAAATTAGAATGGAGTGTGCCAGGGAAAACCCCAATAAGTTTATGTCTCATTAATTGTTGTTCATGGTTTTAATTTTTTAAATTAGGGTAATGATTAGAATAGTGTTTGTTCTAGGTGTGCACAATCAGGTTCAATTGAATATTATATATATGTATTCATGTGCAGATCCTCTTCCTATGTAAATTACTATTATTTTTTTTAATAGATTTATTTGATTTCATTATTTATTTTAGGCTGAGTTGGATCTTCGTTGCTGCATGTGGGCTTTCTCTACTTTCTGTGAGCGGGGGCTACTCTCCATTGTGGTGCACGGGATTCTCATTGCAGTGGCTTCTCTTGATGCAGAGCACGGTCTCTAGGTGTGCGGACTTCTAGTAGTTCTGGTGCATGGGATCCATAGTTGTGGCTCGTGGGCTCTAGAGCCGAGGCTCAGTACTTGTGGTGCACGGGCTTAGTTGCTCTGCAGCATGTGGTATCTTCCCAGACCAGGGATCGAACCCGTGTGTTCTGCACTGGCAGGCGGATTCTTAACCCTGGCGCCACCAGGGAAGCCCCCGTGTAAATTATTACAGCGTGTCCTGTAGACCTCCCTTGGTATATGGTTGGTCTTTTTGATATACGTATTTAATATGTATTTGTATACGTATGGTAACCCTACTCTTCATTTATCCATTGCTCCCAGCTTTCCTTTTACATAACCATAGTTTGTTTTCCAAGTCTGTGAGTGTCTTTCTCTGTGGAAATATGTTCATTTGTGTCAGTTGTTAGGTAACGCCTAGAAGTGATATCACAGGATATTTGTCGTCTGCTTTCCGACTTACCTCCTGTTCTGTGATTATATCTAGGCTCACCTATGGTGCTGCAAAGAGCAGTGTTTCATTCTTTTCCATGCCGAATATTCCATTGTGTACATGGACCAGCTCTTCTTTGGGCATTCATCCGTAGATGGACATTTTGGTTTCTTCCAACTCTTGGCTATGCTAAATATTGATGCAGTGCAGGATTGCCAGCCTGTGTCTTTTGGATTCCGGTCTTCTCAGGGTATAGGCTCAGCAGTGGACCTACCAGATCATATGACAGTTCAATTTTTACCTTTAAACGCACCTCCATTCTGTTCTCACTACTGGCTGTTACCAGTTGACATCCCACCAGCAGCTAGAGGGTACACAGTTCTCGAAAACCCCATCAGCATTTATTGTTTGTAGACTTTCTACTGATGGCGTTTTGAGTGTTGGGAGGTGATACCTTTTTGTACATTGGATTTGCATGCGTCTAATACTTCCCGGTATTAAGCTTTTAATCCACGTCTGTTTTCTTTCTTTTTTTTCTTTTTAAAGTAAAACAGAAAAACTTACCTCTTCAAATTGTTTCCTTGAATAATTGGCCGTGTTCTGAATTCCTGTGGCCATTACCTACACCAGAATATTTTCTGTGAGCAGGTGTCATTTACAACTCTGT
This sequence comes from Eschrichtius robustus, assembly GCF_028021215.1. Lineage (NCBI taxonomy): Eukaryota > Metazoa > Chordata > Mammalia > Artiodactyla > Eschrichtiidae > Eschrichtius > Eschrichtius robustus. The sequence continues at coordinate 48,328,323 of NC_090831.1, read as the reverse complement.
AGTAATTGTGCATATTAAGTTACCATTAACACTGTGTTTAAAGCTGCTGTTGCAGGAAACGGCCGCAAGGCGGCAGCGTGTCTATATTCCCAACTCTGCTTACTAGGGCAACAGAGCCTTCCTGGAAGTCCTGTTTGTAGGTTGTAAATTAGAGTGGAATGCGCCGGGACAAACTCCCCAAAACTTATATCTACTTATTTGTTGTTGGTGTTCTTAGTTTAATTTTCATTTTTATCAGAGCAAATTTGATTGCAATGTTGTGTTTGTTCTAGGTGTACAGAATCTGTTTCATTTATACATATATCTTTTCATGTTTGGATCCTGTTCCATAAAGGCTTTACAGAATGTTGTGTAGACCTCTCTTGGTATTTGGTATGTGTTTGGTGATTCCTATATTTTATAAATATTAGCATATGTCTGTTAAAACCCATTATCCTGCGTTATACATTCGTCACACCTTTCCGCTTGGTTAAGCACAAGTTTGTGTTCTGAATACGTGACTGTCCTTCTCTGTGGAAATAAGTTCATTAATATCAATTTTCCGGAATCACCTATACGTGATATCATAGGATATGTGTCTCTTGCTTTCTGACTTATTTCAAGTTGTGTGATTATCTCTAGCCTCATCTGTGGTGCTGCAAATGGCATTGTTTGATTTGTTTTCATGGCTAATATTCCATTCCGTACATATGCCACTTGTTCTTTGTCCATTTATCTGTTCATGGACCTTTTTTTGCTTCCATGTCTTGGCTATTTAAATATTGCTGCAGTGCACATTTGCCTGCTTCTGTCTTTCCGATTCTGGTGGTCTTCAGTTATAGGCCCAGAAGGTGCCCTGCCGGATCATATGGTAACTCAATTTTTACCTTTTAAAGCACCTCCATTGTATTTTCATTAGTGCTGTTACCACTTTCCATCCCACCAGCAGCTAGAAGGTACACAGTTCTCTAAAACCCCTTCAGCATTTATAGTTTGTACACTTTTTGCTGATGGTCATTTGACTGGTGTGCGGTGAAACCTTTTCGGAGGTTGATTTGCATGCGTCTAATAATTCCTTATACTACACTTTAGGCATGTCATTTTCTTTCTTTTTTTCTTGGTTTTTAAAGAGTGAGTACAACTTCCCTCTTCATATTGACTTCTTGAAAAATTTGTCATGTGTTGTATTTTCTTGGCTATTCCCTACCCCAGGACATTTTTTGAGGGCAGGTGATATTTACAGCCCTGCAGTCCTTGTGAATATTAAGTGACATTTGGCGGTGTTGAAAGCTGCTGTTGTGAGAAACAGCCACAAGGCGGCAGCATTATTACGTTCTCAACTCTTGTTACTAGGGCAACAGAGTCTTCCTGGACATCGTGCTCCTCAGTTGTAAATTAGAGTGGAATGTGCTCGGACAATCCCCCAGAAGTTTAGGTCTCCTTACTTATGTTTGTTTTTGAAATTGAATTTATATTTCTTCTCGGAGTAATTTTGATTAGAGTGTTGTGATTGTCTGGCAGTACAGAATCCGGTCAATTATTCATAGATATATCTGTTCATCTTTGGATCCTGTTACCATGTATGTTATTACAGAGTGTGGAGTAGACCACCCTTGGTATTTGGTAGGTGTTTGGTCATTATATACTTTATATGTCTTGGTGCCTATATAATTCATATAGTTTATATGTTTATAAAAATTTAACATATATTAGTATATGTATGTTAACATGCATTAGTATATGTATGTTAACATACATTAGTATATGTATGTTACCCCCATGATCCTAATTTATCGATCCTCCCACCTTTCATTTTGGTTCACCATTAGTTTGTTTATAAGTCTGTGAGTGTCTTTCTCTGGGGAAATATGTTCATTGGTAGCAATCTTAGGATAACATCTGTAAATGATATCATGGGATATCTGTCATTCCCTTTTGACTTACTTGACGTAATATGATTATTTTAGCCTCCTCTGTAGTCATGAAAATGGCAATGTTCTTTTGTTCCGGGGCTAAGATTCACTTCGGTACATATACCACTTCTTCTTTGCCCATTTGCCTGTTGATGGACATTGTGTTTGCTTGCATGTCTTGGCTATTGTAAATATTGCTGCAGTGCATGTTTGCCTGTCTGTGTCTTTCCGATTCTGGTCTTCTTAGGTGATAGGCCCATTAGGGGATCGGCTGCATCATATGGTAGCTCAATATTTTCCTTTTAAATGCAGCTCGATTTTGTTCTCATGATTAGCTGTTACCAGTTTACATCCAACCAACAGCATAGTGGGTATGCATTTCTCCACAGTCACGTGAGCATTCATAGTTTATAGACGTTTTTCTGATGGCATTTTGAATATTGGGTGGCGACATCTTTTTGTAGTTTGGATTTGCATCCAACCAATAATGCCTGATATTGAGCTTTTATCCATGTTCCTCCTTTTTTTTTTTTTAAATAAAAGAGTGAGTAAAACTTACCTCTTCAAATTGTTTTCTGGAAAAATTTTCCGTGTTGTGAACTTTTTGGCCATTACCTACCCAGGACATTTTCTGAGGACACGTGTCATTTACAGCTCTACAATTGCTGTGAATCTTAAGTGACCGTTAGCGCTGAGTTTAAAGCTGCTGTTGTGGGAAACGGCCACCAGGCGGCAGCATTTCTTCATTCCCAAAACTGGTACTAGGGCAGCAGAGACTTCCTGAAAGTCGTGTTCCTAGGTTGTAAATTAGAATGGAGTGTGCCAGGGAAAACCCCAATAAGTTTATGTCTCATTAATTGTTGTTCATGGTTTTAATTTTTTAAATTAGGGTAATGATTAGAATAGTGTTTGTTCTAGGTGTGCACAATCAGGTTCAGTTGAATATTATATATATGTATTCATGTGCAGATCCTCTTCCTCTGTAAATTACTATTATTTTTTTAAGTAGATTTATTTTATTTCATTATTTATTTTTGGCTGAGTTGGATCTTCGTTGCTGCATGTGGGCTTTCTCTACTTTCTGTGAGCGGGGGCTACTCTCCATTGTGGTGCACGGGATTCTCATTGCAGTGGCTTCTCTTGTTGCAGAGCACGGTCTCTAGGTGTGCGGACTTCTAGTAGTTCTGGTGCGTGGGCTCAGTAGTTGTGGCTCGTGGGCTGTAGAGCCGAGGCTCAGTACTTGTGGTGCATGGGCTTAGTTGCTCTGCAGCATGTGGTATCTTCCCAGACCAGGGATCGAACCCGTGTGTTCTACACTGGCAGGCGGATTCTTAACCCTGGCGCCACCAGGGAAGCCCCCGTGTAAATTATTACAGCGTGTCCTGTAGACCTCCCTTGGTATATGGTTGGTCTTTTTGATATACGTATTTAATATGTATTTGTATACGTATGGTAACCCTACTCTTCATTTATCCATTGCTCCCAGCTTTCCTTTTACATAACCATAGTTTGTTTTCCAAGTCTGTGAGTGTCTTTCTCTGTGGAAATATGTTCATTTGTGTCAGTTGTTAGGTAACGCCTAGAAGTGATATCACAGGATATTTGTCGTCTGCTTTCCGACTTACCTCCTGTTCTGTGATTATATCTAGGCTCACCTATGGTGCTGCAAAGAGCAGTGTTTCATTCTTTTCCATGCCGAATATTCCATTGTGTACATGGACCAGCTATTCTTTGGGCATTCATCCGTAGATGGACATTTTGGTTTCTTCCAACTCTTGGCTATGCTAAATATTGATGCAGTGCAGGATTGCCAGCCTGTGCCTTTTGGATTCCGGTCTTCTCAGGGTATAGGCTCAGCAGTGGACCTACCAGGTCATATGACAGTTCAATTTTTACCTTTAAACGCACCTCCATTCCGTTCTCACTACTGGCTGTTACCAGTTGACATCCCACCAGCAGCTAGAGGGTACACAGTTCTCTAAAACCCCATCAGCATTTATTGTTTGTAGACTTTCTACTGATGGCGTTTTGAGTGTTGGGAGGTGACACCTTTTTGTACTTTGGATTTGCATGCGTCTAATACTTCCCGTTATTAAGCTTTTAATCCACGTCCGTTTTCTTTCTTTTTTTTTTTTTAAAGTAAAACAGAAAAACTTACCTCTTCAAATTGTTTCCTTGAATAATTGGCCGTGTTCTGAATTCCTGTGGCCATTACCTACACCAGAATATTTTCTGTGAGCAGGTGTCATTTACAACTCTGTAGTAATTGTGCATATTAAGTTACCATTAACACTGTGTTTAAAGCTGCTGTTGCAGGAAACGACCGCAAGGCGGCAGCATGTCTATATTCCCAACTCTGCTTACTAGGGCAACAGAGCCTTCCTGGAAGTCCTGTTTGTAGGTTGTAAATTAGAGTGGAATGCGCCGGGACAAACTCCCCAAAACTTATATCTACTTATTTGTTGTTGGTATTCTTAGTTTAATTTTCATTTTTATCAGAGCAAATTTGATTGCAATGTTGTGTTTGTTCTAGGTGTACAGAATCTGTTTCATTTATACATATATCTTTTCATGTTTGGATCCTGTTCCATAAAGGCTTTACAGAATGTTGTGTAGACCTCTCTTGGTATTTGGTATGTGTTTGGTGATTCCTATATTTTATAAATATTAGCATATGTCTGTTAAAACCCATTATCCTGCGTTATACATTCGTCACACCTTTCCGCTTGGTTAAGCACAAGTTTGTGTTCTGAATACGTGACTGTCCTTCTCTGTGGAAATAAGTTCATTAATATCAATTTTCCGGAATCACCTATACGTGATATCATAGGATATGTGTCTCTTGCTTTCTGACTTATTTCAAGTTGTGTGATTATCTCTAGCCTCATCTGTGGTGCTGCAAATGGCATTGTTTGATTTGTTTTCATGGCTAATATTCCATTCCGTACATATGCCACTTGTTCTTTGTCCATTTATCTGTTCATGGACCTTTGTTTGCTTCCATGTCTTGGCTATTTAAATATTGCTGCAGTGCACATTTGCCTGCTTCTGTCTTTCCGATTCTGGTGGTCTTCAGTTATAGGCCCAGAAGGTGCCCTGCCGGATCATATGGTAACTCAATTTTTACCTTTTAAAGCACCTCCATTCTATTTTCATTAGTGCTGTTACCACTTTCCATCCCACCAGCAGCTAGAAGGTACACAGTTCTCTAAAACCCCTTCAGCATTTATAGTTTGTAGACTTTTTGCTGATGGTCATTTGACTGGTGTGCGGTGAAACCTTTTCGGAGGTTGATTTGCATGCGTCTAATAATTCCTTATACTACACTTTAGGCATGTCATTTTCTTTCTTTTTTTCTTGGTTTTTAAAGAGTGAGTACAACTTCCCTCTTCATATTGACTTCTTGAAAAATTTGTCATGTGTTGTATTTTCTTGGCTATTCCCTACCCCAGGACATTTTTTGAGGGCAGGTGATATTTACAGCCCTGCAGTCCTTGTGAATATTAAGTGACATTTGGCGGTGTTGAAAGCTGCTGTTGTGAGAAACAGCCACAAGGCGGCAGCATTATTACGTTCTCAACTCTTGTTACTAGGGCAACAGAGTCTTCCTGGACATCGTGCTCCTCAGTTGTAAATTAGAGTGGAATGTGCTCGGACAATCCCCCAGAAGTTTAGGTCTCCTTACTTATGTTTGTTTTTGAAATTGAATTTATATTTCTTCTCGGAGTAATTTTGATTAGAGTGTTGTGATTGTCTGGCAGTACAGAATCCGGTCAATTATTCATAGATATATCTGTTCATCTTTGGATCCTGTTACCATGTATGTTATTACAGAGTGTGGAGTAGACCACCCTTGGTATTTGGTAGGTGTTTGGTCATTATATACTTTATATGTCTTGGTGCCTATATAATTCATATAGTTTATATGTTTATAAAAATTTAACATATATTAGTATATGTATGTTAACATGCATTAGTATATGTATGTTAACATACATTAGTATATGTATGTTACCCCCATGATCCTAATTTATCGATCCTCCCACCTTTCATTTTGGTTCACCATTAGTTTGTTTATAAGTCTGTGAGTGTCTTTCTCTGGGGAAATATGTTCATTGGTAGCAATCTTAGGATAACATCTGTAAATGATATCATGGGATATCTGTCATTCCCTTTTGACTTACTTGACGTAATATGATTATTTTAGCCTCCTCTGTAGTCATGAAAATGGCAATGTTCTTTTGTTCCGGGGCTAAGATTCACTTCGGTACATATACCACTTCTTCTTTGCCCATTTGCCTGTTGATGGACATTGTGTTTGCTTGCATGTCTTGGCTATTGTAAATATTGCTGCAGTGCATGTTTGCCTGTCTGTGTCTTTCCGATTCTGGTCTTCTTAGGTGATAGGCCCATTAGGGGATCGACTGCATCATATGGTAGCTCAATATTTTCCTTTTAAATGCAGCTCGATTTTGTTCTCATGATTAGCTGTTACCAGTTTACATCCAACCAACAGCATAGTGGGTATGCATTTCTCCACAGTCACGTGAGCATTCATAGTTTATAGACGTTTTTCTGATGGCATTTTGAATATTGGGTGGCGACATCTTTTTGTAGTTTGGATTTGCATCCAACCAATAATGCCTGATATTGAGCTTTTATCCATGTTCCTCCTTTTTTTTTTTTTAAATATAAGAGTGAGTAAAACTTACCTCTTCAAATTGTTTTCTGGAAAAATTTTCCGTGTTGTGAACTTTTTGGCCATTACCTACCCAGGACATTTTCTGAGGACACGTGTCATTTACAGCTCTACAATTGCTGTGAATCTTAAGTGACCGTTAGCACTGAGTTTAAAGCTGCTGTTGTGGGAAACGGCCACCAGGCGGCAGCATTTCTTCATTCCCAAAACTGGTACTAGGGCAGCAGAGACTTCCTGAAAGTCGTGTTCCTAGGTTGTAAATTAGAATGGAGTGTGCCAGGGAAAACCCCAATAAGTTTATGTCTCATTAATTGTTGTTCATGGTTTTAATTTTTTAAATTAGGGTAATGATTAGAATAGTGTTTGTTCTAGGTGTGCACAATCAGGTTCAGTTGAATATTATATATATGTATTCATGTGCAGATCCTCTTCCTCTGTAAATTACTATTATTTTTTTAAGTAGATTTATTTTATTTCATTATTTATTTTTGGCTGAGTTGGATCTTCGTTGCTGAATGTGGGCTTTCTCTACTTTCTGTGAGCGGGGCCTACTCTCCATTGTGGTGCACGGGATTCTCATTGCAGTGGCTTCTCTTGATGCAGAGCACGGTCTCTAGGTGTGCGGACTTCTAGTAGTTCTGGTGCGTGGGCTCCGTAGTTGTGGCTCGTGGGCTCTAGAGCCGAGGCTCAGTACTTGTGGTGCACGGGCTTAGTTGCTCTGCAGCATGTGGTATCTTCCCAGACCAGGGATCGAACCCGTGTGTTCTGCACTGGCAGGCGGATTCTTAACCCTGGCGCCACCAGGGAAGCCCCCGTGTAAATTATTACAGCGTGTTCTGTAGACCTCCCTTGGTATATGGTTGGTCTTTTTGATATACGTATTTAATATGTATTTGTATACGTATGGTAACCCTACTCTTCATTTATCCATTGCTCCCAGCTTTCCTTTTACATAACCATAGTTTGTTTTCCAAGTCTGTGAGTGTCTTTCTCTGTGGAAATATGTTCATTTGTGTCAGTTGTTAGGTAACGCCTAGAAGTGATATCACAGGATATTTGTCGTCTGCTTTCCGACTTACCTCCTGTTCTGTGATTATATCTAGGCTCACCTATGGTGCTGCAAAGAGCAGTGTTTCATTCTTTTCCATGCCGAATATTCCATTGTGTACATGGACCAGCTCTTCTTTGGGCATTCATCCGTAGATGGACATTTTGGTTTCTTCCAACTCTTGGCTATGCTAAATATTGATGCAGTGCAGGATTGCCAGCCTGTGTCTTTTGGATTCCGGTCTTCTCAGGGGATAGGCTCAGCAGTGGACCTACCAGATCATATGACAGTTCAATTTTTACCTTTAAACGCACCTCCATTCTGTTCTCACTACTGGCTGTTACCAGTTGACATCCCACCAGCAGCTAGAGGGTACACAGTTCTCGAAAACCCCATCAGCATTTATTGTTTGTAGACTTTCTACTGATGGCGTTTTGAGTGTTGGGAGGTGATACCTTTTTGTACTTTGGATTTGCATGCGTCTAATACTTCCCGGTATTAAGCTTTTAATCCACGTCCGTTTTCTTTCTTTTTTTTCTTTTTAAAGTAAAACAGAAAAACTTACCTCTTCAAATTGTTTCCTTGAATAATTCGCCGTGTTCTGAATTCCTGTGGCCATTACCTACACCAGAATATTTTCTGTGAGCAGGTGTCATTTACAACTCTGTAGTAATTGTGCATATTAAGTTACCATTAACACTGGGTTTAAAGCTGCTGTTGCAGCAAACGGCCGCAAGGCGGCAGCGTGTCTATATTCCCAACTCTGCTTACTAGGGCAACAGAGCCTTCCTGGAAGTCCTCTTTGTAGGTTGTAAATTAGAGTGGAATGCGCCGGGACAAACTCCCCAAAACTTATATCTACTTATTTGTTGTTGGTATTCTTAGTTTAATTTTCATTTTTATCAGAGCAAATTTGATTGCAATGTTGTGTTTGTTCTAGGTGTACAGAATCTGTTTCATTTATACATATATCTTTTCATGTTTGGATCCTGTTCCATAAAGGCTTTACAGAATGTTGTGTAGACCTCTCTTGGTATTTGGTATGTGTTTGGTGATTCCTATATTTTATAAATATTAGCATATGTCTGTTAAAACCCATTATCCTGCGTTATACATTCGTCACACCTTTCCGCTTGGTTAAGCACAAGTTTGTGTTCTGAATACGTGACTGTCCTTCTCTGTGGAAATAAGTTCATTAATATCAATTTTCCGGAATCACCTATACGTGATATCATAGGATATGTGTCTCTTGCTTTCTGACTTATTTCAAGTTGTGTGATTATCTCTAGCCTCATCTGTGGTGCTGCAAATGGCATTGTTTGATTTGTTTTCATGGCTAATATTCCATTCCGTACATATGCCACTTGTTCTTTGTCCATTTATCTGTTCATGGACCTTTTTTTGCTTCCATGTCTTGGCTATTTAAATATTGCTGCAGTGCACATTTGCCTGCTTCTGTCTTTCCGATTCTGGTGGTCTTCAGTTATAGGCCCAGAAGGTGCCCTGCCGGATCATATGGTAACTCAATTTTTACCTTTTAAAGCACCTCCATTGTATTTTCATTAGTGCTGTTACCACTTTCCATCCCACCAGCAGCTAGAAGGTACACAGTTCTCTAAAACCCCTTCAGCATTTATAGTTTGTAGACTTTTTGCTGATGGTCATTTGACTGGTGTGCGGTGAAACCTTTTCGGAGGTTGATTTGCATGCGTCTAATAATTCCTTATACTACACTTTAGGCATGTCATTTTCTTTCTTTTTTTCTTGGTTTTTAAAGAGTGAGTACAACTTCCCTCTTCATATTGACTTCTTGAAAAATTTGTCATGTGTTGTATTTTCTTGGCTATTCCCTACCCCAGGACATTTTTTGAGGGCAGGTGATATTTACAGCCCTGCAGTCCTTGTGAATATTAAGTGACATTTGGCGGTGTTGAAAGCTGCTGTTGTGAGAAACAGCCACAAGGCGGCAGCATTATTACGTTCTCAACTCTTGTTACTAGGGCAACAGAGTCTTCCTGGACATCGTGCTCCTCAGTTGTAAATTAGAGTGGAATGTGCTCGGACAATCCCCCAGAAGTTTAGGTCTCCTTACTTATGTTTGTTTTTGAAATTGAATTTATATTTCTTCTCGGAGTAATTTTGATTAGAGTGTTGTGATTGTCTGGCAGTACAGAATCCGGTCAATTATTCATAGATATATCTGTTCATCTTTGGATCCTGTTACCATGTATGTTATTACGGAGTGTGGAGTAGACCACCCTTGGTATTTGGTAGGTGTTTGGTCATTATATACTTTATATGTCTTGGTGCCTATATAATTCATATAGTTTATATGTTTATAAAAATTTAACATATATTAGTATATGTATGTTAACATGCATTAGTATATGTATGTTAACATACATTAGTATATGTATGTTACCCCCATGATCCTAATTTATCGATCCTCCCACCTTTCATTTTGGTTCACCATTAGTTTGTTTATAAGTCTGTGAGTGTCTTTCTCTGGGGAAATATGTTCATTGGTAGCAATCTTAGGATAACATCTGTAAATGATATCATGGGATATCTGTCATTCCCTTTTGACTTACTTGACGTAATATGATTATTTTAGCCTCCTCTGTAGTCATGAAAATGGCAATGTTCTTTTGTTCCGGGGCTAAGATTCACTTCGGTACATATACCACTTCTTCTTTGCCCATTTGCCTGTTGATGGACATTGTGTTTGCTTGCATGTCTTGGCTATTGTAAATATTGCTGCAGTGCATGTTTGCCTGTCTGTGTCTTTCCGATTCTGGTCTTCTTAGGTGATAGGCCCATTAGGGGATCGGCTGCATCATATGGTAGCTCAATATTTTCCTTTTAAATGCAGCTCGATTTTGTTCTCATGATTAGCTGTTACCAGTTTACATCCAACCAACAGCATAGTGGGTATGCATTTCTCCACAGTCACGTGAGCATTCATAGTTTATAGACGTTTTTCTGATGGCATTTTGAATATTGGGTGGCGACATCTTTTTGTAGTTTGGATTTGCATCCAACCAATAATGCCTGATATTGAGCTTTTATCCATGTTCCTCCTTTTTTTTTTTTTAAATAAAAGAGTGAGTAAAACTTACCTCTTCAAATTGTTTTCTGGAAAAATTTTCCGTGTTGTGAACTTTTTGGCCATTACCTACCCAGGACATTTTCTGAGGACACGTGTCATTTACAGCTCTACAATTGCTGTGAATCTTAAGTGACCGTTAGCACTGAGTTTAAAGCTGCTGTTGTGGGAAACGGCCACCAGGCGGCAGCATTTCTTCATTCCCAAAACTGGTACTAGGGCAGCAGAGACTTCCTGAAAGTCGTGTTCCTAGGTTGTAAATTAGAATGGAGTGTGCCAGGGAAAACCCCAATAAGTTTATGTCTCATTAATTGTTGTTCATGGTTTTAATTTTTTAAATTAGGGTAATGATTAGAATAGTGTTTGTTCTAGGTGTGCACAATCAGGTTCAGTTGAATATTATATATATGTATTCATGTGCAGATCCTCTTCCTCTGTAAATTACTATTATTTTTTTAAGTAGATTTATTTTATTTCATTATTTATTTTTGGCTGAGTTGGATCTTCGTTGCTGAATGTGGGCTTTCTCTACTTTCTGTGAGCGGGGCCTACTCTCCATTGTGGTGCACGGGATTCTCATTGCAGTGGCTTCTCTTGATGCAGAGCACGGTCTCTAGGTGTGCGGACTTCTAGTAGTTCTGGTGCATGGGCTCAGTAGTTGTGGCTCGTGGGCTGTAGAGCCGAGGCTCAGTACTTGTGGTGCACGGGCTTAGTTGCTCTGCAGCATGTGGTATCTTCCCAGACCAGGGATCGAACCCGTGTGTTCTGCACTGGCAGGCGGATTCTTAACCCTGGCGCCACCAGGGAAGCCCCCGTGTAAATTATTACAGCGTGTCCTGTAGACCTCCCTTGGTATATGGTTGGTCTTTTTGATATACGTATTTAATATGTATTTGTATACGTATGGTAACCCTACTCTTCATTTATCCATTGCTCCCAGCTTTCCTTTTACATAACCATAGTTTATTTTCCCAGTCTGTGAGTGTCTTTCTCTGTGGAAATATGTTCATTTGTGTCAGTTGTTAGGTAACGCCTAGAAGTGATATCACAGGATATTTGTCGTCTGCTTTCCGACTTACCTCCTGTTCTGTGATTATATCTAGGCTCACCTATGGTGCTGTAAAGAGCAGTGTTTCATTCTTTTCCATGCCGAATATTCCATTGTGTACATGGACCAGCTCTTCTTTGGGCATTCATCTGTAGATGGACATTTTGGTTTCTTCCAACTCTTGGCTATGCTAAATATTGATGCAGTGCAGGATTGCCAGCCTGTGTCTTTTGGATTCTGGTCTTCTCAGGGGATAGGCTCAGCAGTGGACCTACCAGATCATATGACAGTTCAATTTTTACCTTTAAACGCACCTCCATTCTGTTCTCACTACTGGCTGTTACCAGTTGACATCCCACCAGCAGCTAGAGGGTACACAGTTCTCGAAAACCCCATCAGCATTTATTGTTTGTAGACTTTCTACTGATGGCGTTTTGAGTGTTGGGAGGTGACACCTTTTTGTACTTTGGATTTGCATGCGTCTAATACTTCCCGTTATTAAGCTTTTAATCCACGTCCGTTTTCTTTCTTTTTTTTTTTTTAAAGTAAAACAGAAAAACTTACCTCTTCAAATTGTTTCCTTGAATAATTGGCCGTGTTCTGAATTCCTGTGGCCATTACCTACACCAGAATATTTTCTGTGAGCAGGTGTCATTTACAACTCTGTAGTAATTGTGCATATTAAGTTACCATTAACACTGTGTTTAAAGCTGCTGTTGCAGGAAACGACCGCAAGGCGGCAGCATGTCTATATTCCCAACTCTGCTTACTAGGGCAACAGAGCCTTCCTGGAAGTCCTGTTTGTAGGTTGTAAATTAGAGTGGAATGCGCCGGGACAAACTCCCCAAAACTTATATCTACTTATTTGTTGTTGGTATTCTTAGTTTAATTTTCATTTTTATCAGAGCAAATTTGATTGCAATGTTGTGTTTGTTCTAGGTGTACAGAATCTGTTTCATTTATACATATATATTTTCATGTTTGGATCCTGTTCCATAAAGGCTTTACAGAATGTTGTGTAGACCTCTCTTGGTATTTGGTATGTGTTTGGTGATTCCTATATTTTATAAATATTAGCATATGTCTGTTAAAACCCATTATCCTGCGTTATACATTCGTCACACCTTTCTGCTTGGTTAAGCACAAGTTTGTGTTCTGAATACGTGACTGTCCTTCTCTGTGGAAATAAGTTCATTAATATCAATTTTCCGGAATCACCTATACGTGATATCATAGGATATGTGTCTCTTGCTTTCTGACTTATTTCAAGTTGTGTGATTATCTCTAGCCTCATCTGTGGTGCTGCAAATGGCATTGTTTGATTTGTTTTCATGGCTAATATTCCATTCCGTACATATGCCACTTGTTCTTTGTCCATTTATCTGTTCATGGACCTTTTTTTGCTTCCATGTCTTGGCTATTTAAATATTGCTGCAGTGCACATTTGCCTGCTTCTGTCTTTCCGATTCTGGTGGTCTTCAGTTATAGGCCCAGAAGGTGCCCTGCCGGATCATATGGTAACTCAATTTTTACCTTTTAAAGCACCTCCATTCTATTTTCATTAGTGCTGTTACCACTTTCCATCCCACCAGCAGCTAGAAGGTACACAGTTCTCTAAAACCCCTTCAGCATTTATAGTTTGTAGACTTTTTGCTGATGGTCATTTGACTGGTGTGCGGTGAAACCTTTTCGGAGGTTGATTTGCATGCGTCTAATAATTCCTTATACTACACTTTAGGCATGTCATTTTCTTTCTTTTTTTCTTGGTTTTTAAAGAGTGAGTACAACTTCCCTCTTCATATTGACTTCTTGAAAAATTTGTCATGTGTTGTATTTTCTTGGCTATTCCCTACCCCAGGACATTTTTTGAGGGCAGGTGATATTTACAGCCCTGCAGTCCTTGTGAATATTAAGTGACATTTGGCGGTGTTGAAAGCTGCTGTTGTGAGAAACAGCCACAAGGCGGCAGCATTATTACGTTCTCAACTCTTGTTACTAGGGCAACAGAGTCTTCCTGGACATCGTGCTCCTCAGTTGTAAATTAGAGTGGAATGTGCTCGGACAATCCCCCAGAAGTTTAGGTCTCCTTACTTATGTTTGTTTTTTAAATTGAATTTATATTTCTTCTCGGAGTAATTTTGATTAGAGTGTTGTGATTGTCTGGCAGTACAGAATCCGGTCAATTATTCATAGATATATCTGTTCATCTTTGGATCCTGTTACCATGTATGTTATTACAGAGTGTGGAGTAGACCTCCCTTGGTATTCGGTAGGTGTTTGGTCATTATATACTTTATATGTCTTGGTGCCTATATAATTCATATAGTTTATATGTTTATAAAAATTTAACATATATTAGTATATGTATGTTAACATGCATTAGTATATGTATGTTAACATACATTAGTATATGTATGTTACCCCCATGATCCTAATTTATCGATCCTCCCACCTTTCATTTTGGTTCACCATTAGTTTGTTTATAAGTCTGTGAGTGTCTTTCTCTGGGGAAATATGTTCATTGGTAGCAATCTTAGGATAACATCTGTAAATGATATCATGGGATATCTGTCATTCCCTTTTGACTTACTTGACGTAATATGATTATTTTAGCCTCCTCTGTAGTCATGAAAATGGCAATGTTCTTTTGTTCCGGGGCTAAGATTCACTTCGGTACATATACCACTTCTTCTTTGCCCATTTGCCTGTTGATGGACATTGTGTTTGCTTGCATGTCTTGGCTATTGTAAATATTGCTGCAGTGCATGTTTGCCTGTCTGTGTCTTTCCGATTCTGGTCTTCTTAGGTGATAGGCCCAATAGGGGATCGGCTGCATCATATGGTAGCTCAATATTTACCTTTTAAATGCAGCTCGATTTTGTTCTCATGATTAGCTGTAACCAGTTTACATCCAACCAACAGCATAGTGGGTATGCATTTCTCCACAGACATGTGAGCATTCATAGTTTATAGACGTTTTACTGATGGCATTTTGAATATTGGGTGGCGACATCTTTTTGTAGTTTGGATTTGCATCTAACCAATAAGGCCTGATATTGAGCTTTTATCCATGTTCCTCCTTTTTTTTTAAATAAAAGAGTGAGTAAAACTTACCTCTTCAAATTGTTTTCTGGAAAAATTTTCCGTGTTGTGAACATTTTGGCCATTACCTACTCAGGACATTTTCTGTGGACACGTGTCATTTACAGCTCTACAATTGCTGTGAATCTTAAGTGACCGTTAGTGCTGAGTTTAAAGCTGCTGTTGTGGGAAACGGCCACCAGGCGGCAGCATTTCTTCATTCCCAAAACTGGTACTAGGGCAGCAGAGACTTCCTGAAAGTCGTGTTCCTAGGTTGTAAATTAGAATGGAGTGTGCCAGGGAAAACCCCAATAAGTTTATGTCTCATTAATTGTTGTTCATGGTTTTAATTTTTTAAATTAGGGTAATGATTAGAATAGTGTTTGTTCTAGGTGTGCACAATCAGGTTCAGTTGAATATTATATATATGTATTCATGTGCAGATCCTCTTCCTCTGTAAATTACTATTATTTTTTTAAGTAGATTTATTTTATTTCATTATTTATTTTTGGCTGAGTTGGATCTTCGTTGCTGAATGTGGGCTTTCTCTACTTTCTGTGAGCGGGGCCTACTCTCCATTGTGGTGCACGGGATTCTCATTGCAGTGGCTTCTCTTGATGCAGAGCACGGTCTCTAGGTGTGCGGACTTCTAGTAGTTCTGGTGCATGGGCTCAGTAGTTGTGGCTCGTGGGCTGTAGAGCCGAGGCTCAGTACTTGTGGTGCACGGGCTTAGTTGCTCTGCAGCATGTGGTATCTTCCCAGACCAGGGATCGAACCCGTGTGTTCTGCACTGGCAGGCGGATTCTTAACCCTGGCGTCACCAGGGAAGCCCCCGTGTAAATTATTACAGCGTGTCCTGTAGACCTCCCTTGGTATATGGTTGGTCTTTTTGATATACGTATTTAATATGTATTTGTATACGTATGGTAACCCTACTCTTCATTTATCCATTGCTCCCAGCTTTCCTTTTACATAACCATAGTTTATTTTCCCAGTCTGTGAGTGTCTTTCTCTGTGGAAATATGTTCATTTGTGTCAGTTGTTAGGTAACGCCTAGAAGTGATATCACAGGATATTTGTCGTCTGCTTTCCGACTTACCTCCTGTTCTGTGATTATATCTAGGCTCACCTATGGTGCTGTAAAGAGCAGTGTTTCATTCTTTTCCATGCCGAATATTCCATTGTGTACATGGACCAGCTCTTCTTTGGGCATTCATCTGTAGATGGACATTTTGGTTTCTTCCAACTCTTGGCTATGCTAAATATTGATGCAGTGCAGGATTGCCAGCCTGTGTCTTTTGGATTCCGGTCTTCTCAGGGGATAGGCTCAGCAGTGGACCTACCAGATCATATGACAGTTCAATTTTTACCTTTAAACGCACCTCCATTCTGTTCTCACTACTGGCTGTTACCAGTTGACATCCCACCAGCAGCTAGAGGGTACACAGTTCTCGAAAACCCCATCAGCATTTATTGTTTGTAGACTTTCTACTGATGGCGTTTTGAGTGTTGGGAGGTGACACCTTTTTGTACTTTGGATTTGCATGCGTCTAATACTTCCCGTTATTAAGCTTTTAATCCACGTCCGTTTTCTTTCTTTTTTTTTTTTTAAAGTAAAACAGAAAAACTTACCTCTTCAAATTGTTTCCTTGAATAATTGGCCGTGTTCTGAATTCCTGTGGCCATTACCTACACCAGAATATTTTCTGTGAGCAGGTGTCATTTACAACTCTGTAGTAATTGTGCATATTAAGTTACCATTAACACTGTGTTTAAAGCTGCTGTTGCAGGAAACGGCCGCAAGGCGGCAGCATGTCTATATTCCCAACTCTGCTTACTAGGGCAACAGAGCCTTCCTGGAAGTCCTGTTTGTAGGTTGTAAATTAGAGTGGAATGCGCCGGGACAAACTCCCCAAAACTTATATCTACTTATTTGTTGTTGGTATTCTTAGTTTAATTTTCATTTTTATCAGAGCAAATTTGATTGCAATGTTGTGTTTGTTCTAGGTGTACAGAATCTGTTTCATTTATACATATATATTTTCATGTTTGGATCCTGTTCCATAAAGGCTTTACAGAATGTTGTGTAGACCTCTCTTGGTATTTGGTATGTGTTTGGTGATTCCTATATTTTATAAATATTAGCATATGTCTGTTAAAACCCATTATCCTGCGTTATACATTCGTCACACCTTTCTGCTTGGTTAAGCACAAGTTTGTGTTCTGAATACGTGACTGTCCTTCTCTGTGGAAATAAGTTCATTAATATCAATTTTCCGGAATCACCTATACGTGATATCATAGGATATGTGTCTCTTGCTTTCTGACTTATTTCAAGTTGTGTGATTATCTCTAGCCTCATCTGTGGTGCTGCAAATGGCATTGTTTGATTTGTTTTCATGGCTAATATTCCATTCCGTACATATGCCACTTGTTCTTTGTCCATTTATCTGTTCATGGACCTTTGTTTGCTTCCATGTCTTGGCTATTTAAATATTGCTGCAGTGCACATTTGCCTGCTTCTGTCTTTCCGATTCTGGTGGTCTTCAGTTATAGGCCCAGAAGGTGCCCTGCCGGATCATATGGTAACTCAATTTTTACCTTTTAAAGCACCTCCATTCTATTTTCATTAGTGCTGTTACCACTTTCCATCCCACCAGCAGCTAGAAGGTACACAGTTCTCTAAAACCCCTTCAGCATTTATAGTTTGTAGACTTTTTGCTGATGGTCATTTGACTGGTGTGCGGTGAAACCTTTTCGGAGGTTGATTTGCATGCGTCTAATAATTCCTTATACTACACTTTAGGCATGTCATTTTCTTTCTTTTTTTCTTGGTTTTTAAAGAGTGAGTACAACTTCCCTCTTCATATTGACTTCCTGAAAAATTTGTCATGTGTTGTATTTTCTTGGCTATTCCCTACCCCAGGACATTTTTTGAGGGCAGGTGATATTTACAGCCCTGCAGTCCTTGTGAATATTAAGTGACATTTGGCGGTGTTGAAAGCTGCTGTTGTGAGAAACAGCCACAAGGCGGCAGCATTATTACGTTCTCAACTCTTGTTACTAGGGCAACAGAGTCTTCCTGGACATCGTGCTCCTCAGTTGTAAATTAGAGTGGAATGTGCTCGGACAATCCCCCAGAAGTTTAGGTCTCCTTACTTATGTTTGTTTTTTAAATTGAATTTATATTTCTTCTCGGAGTAATTTTGATTAGAGTGTTGTGATTGTCTGGCAGTACAGAATCCGGTCAATTATTCATAGATATATCTGTTCATCTTTGGATCCTGTTACCATGTATGTTATTACAGAGTGTGGAGTAGACCTCCCTTGGTATTCGGTAGGTGTTTGGTCATTATATACTTTATATGTCTTGGTGCCTATATAATTCATATAGTTTATATGTTTATAAAAATTTAACATATATTAGTATATGTATGTTAACATGCATTAGTATATGTATGTTAACATACATTAGTATATGTATGTTACCCCCATGATCCTAATTTATCGATCCTCCCACCTTTCATTTTGGTTCACCATTAGTTTGTTTATAAGTCTGTGAGTGTCTTTCTCTGGGGAAATATGTTCATTGGTAGCAATCTTAGGATAACATCTGTAAATGATATCATGGGATATCTGTCATTCCCTTTTGACTTACTTGACGTAATATGATTATTTTAGCCTCCTCTGTAGTCATGAAAATGGCAATGTTCTTTTGTTCCGGGGCTAAGATTCACTTCGGTACATATACCACTTCTTCTTTGCCCATTTGCCTGTTGATGGACATTGTGTTTGCTTGCATGTCTTGGCTATTGTAAATATTGCTGCAGTGCATGTTTGCCTGTCTGTGTCTTTCCGATTCTGGTCTTCTTAGGTGATAGGCCCAATAGGGGATCGGCTGCATCATATGGTAGCTCAATATTTACCTTTTAAATGCAGCTCGATTTTGTTCTCATGATTAGCTGTAACCAGTTTACATCCAACCAACAGCATAGTGGGTATGCATTTCTCCACAGACATGTGAGCATTCATAGTTTATAGACGTTTTACTGATGGCATTTTGAATATTGGGTGGCGACATCTTTTTGTAGTTTGGATTTGCATCTAACCAATAAGGCCTGATATTGAGCTTTTATCCATGTTCCTCCTTTTTTTTTTAAATAAAAGAGTGAGTAAAACTTACCTCTTCAAATTGTTTTCTGGAAAAATTTTCCGTGTTGTGAACATTTTGGCCATTACCTACTCAGGACATTTTCTGTGGACACGTGTCATTTACAGCTCTACAATTGCTGTGAATCTTAAGTGACCGTTAGTGCTGAGTTTAAAGCTGCTGTTGTGGGAAACGGCCACCAGGCGGCAGCATTTCTTCATTCCCAAAACTGGTACTAGGGCAGCAGAGACTTCCTGAAAGTCGTGTTCCTAGGTTGTAAATTAGAATGGAGTGTGCCAGGGAAAACCCCAATAAGTTTATGTCTCATTAATTGTTGTTCATGGTTTTAATTTTTTAAATTAGGGTAATGATTAGAATAGTGTTTGTTCTAGGTGTGCACAATCAGGTTCAATTGAATATTATATATATGTATTCATGTGCAGATCCTCTTCCTATGTAAATTACTATTATTTTTTTTAATAGATTTATTTGATTTCATTATTTATTTTTGGCTGAGTTGGATCTTCGTTGCTGCATGTGGGCTTTCTCTACTTTCTGTGAGCGGGGGCTACTCTCCATTGTGGTGCACGGGATTCTCATTGCAGTGGCTTCTCTTGATGCAGAGCACGGTCTCTAGGTGTGCGGACTTCTAGTAGTTCTGGTGCATGGGATCCATAGTTGTGGCTCGTGGGCTCTAGAGCCGAGGCTCAGTACTTGTGGTGCACGGGCTTAGTTGCTCTGCAGCATGTGGTATCTTCCCAGACCAGGGATCGAACCCGTGTGTTCTGCACTGGCAGGCGGATTCTTAACCCTGGCGCCACCAGGGAAGCCCCCGTGTAAATTATTACAGCGTGTCCTGTAGACCTCCCTTGGTATATGGTTGGTCTTTTTGATATACGTATTTAATATGTATTTGTATACGTATGGTAACCCTACTCTTCATTTATCCATTGCTCCCAGCTTTCCTTTTACATAACCATAGTTTGTTTTCCAAGTCTGTGAGTGTCTTTCTCTGTGGAAATATGTTCATTTGTGTCAGTTGTTAGGTAACGCCTAGAAGTGATATCACAGGATATTTGTCGTCTGCTTTCCGACTTACCTCCTGTTCTGTGATTATATCTAGGCTCACCTATGGTGCTGCAAAGAGCAGTGTTTCATTCTTTTCCATGCCGAATATTCCATTGTGTACATGGACCAGCTCTTCTTTGGGCATTCATCCGTAGATGGACATTTTGGTTTCTTCCAACTCTTGGCTATGCTAAATATTGATGCAGTGCAGGATTGCCAGCCTGTGTCTTTTGGATTCCGGTCTTCTCAGGGTATAGGCTCAGCAGTGGACCTACCAGATCATATGACAGTTCAATTTTTACCTTTAAACGCACCTCCATTCTGTTCTCACTACTGGCTGTTACCAGTTGACATCCCACCAGCAGCTAGAGGGTACACAGTTCTCGAAAACCCCATCAGCATTTATTGTTTGTAGACTTTCTACTGATGGCGTTTTGAGTGTTGGGAGGTGATACCTTTTTGTACATTGGATTTGCATGCGTCTAATACTTCCCGGTATTAAGCTTTTAATCCACGTCTGTTTTCTTTCTTTTTTTTCTTTTTAAAGTAAAACAGAAAAACTTACCTCTTCAAATTGTTTCCTTGAATAATTGGCCGTGTTCTGAATTCCTGTGGCCATTACCTACACCAGAATATTTTCTGTGAGCAGGTGTCATTTACAACTCTGTAGTAATTGTGCATATTAAGTTACCATTAACACTGTGTTTAAAGCTGCTGTTGCAGGAAACGGCCGCAAGGCGGCAGCGTGTCTATATTCCCAACTCTGCTTACTAGGGCAACAGAGCCTTCCTGGAAGTCCTGTTTGTAGGTTGTAAATTAGAGTGGAATGCGCCGGGACAAACTCCCCAAAACTTATATCTACTTATTTGTTGTTGGTATTCTTAGTTTAATTTTCATTTTTATCAGAGCAAATTTGATTGCAATGTTGTGTTTGTTCTAGGTGTACAGAATCTGTTTCATTTATACATATATCTTTTCATGTTTGGATCCTGTTCCATAAAGGCTTTACAGAATGTTGTGTAGACCTCTCTTGGTATTTGGTATGTGTTTGGTGATTCCTATATTTTATAAATATTAGCATATGTCTGTTAAAACCCATTATCCTGCGTTATACATTCGTCACACCTTTCCGCTTGGTTAAGCACAAGTTTGTGTTCTGAATACGTGACTGTCCTTCTCTGTGGAAATAAGTTCATTAATATCAATTTTCCGGAATCACCTATACGTGATATCATAGGATATGTGTCTCTTGCTTTCTGACTTATTTCAAGTTGTGTGATTATCTCTAGCCTCATCTGTGGTGCTGCAAATGGCATTGTTTGATTTGTTTTCATGGCTAATATTCCATTCCGTACATATGCCACTTGTTCTTTGTCCATTTATCTGTTCATGGACCTTTTTTTGCTTCCATGTCTTGGCTATTTAAATATTGCTGCAGTGCACATTTGCCTGCTTCTGTCTTTCCGATTCTGGTGGTCTTCAGTTATAGGCCCAGAAGGTGCCCTGCCGGATCATATGGTAACTCAATTTTTACCTTTTAAAGCACCTCCATTGTATTTTCATTAGTGCTGTTACCACTTTCCATCCCACCAGCAGCTAGAAGGTACACAGTTCTCTAAAACCCCTTCAGCATTTATAGTTTGTACACTTTTTGCTGATGGTCATTTGACTGGTGTGCGGTGAAACCTTTTCGGAGGTTGATTTGCATGCGTCTAATAATTCCTTATACTACACTTTAGGCATGTCATTTTCTTTCTTTTTTTCTTGGTTTTTAAAGAGTGAGTACAACTTCCCTCTTCATATTGACTTCTTGAAAAATTTGTCATGTGTTGTATTTTCTTGGCTATTCCCTACCCCAGGACATTTTTTGAGGGCAGGTGATATTTACAGCCCTGCAGTCCTTGTGAATATTAAGTGACATTTGGCGGTGTTGAAAGCTGCTGTTGTGAGAAACAGCCACAAGGCGGCAGCATTATTACGTTCTCAACTCTTGTTACTAGGGCAACAGAGTCTTCCTGGACATCGTGCTCCTCAGTTGTAAATTAGAGTGGAATGTGCTCGGACAATCCCCCAGAAGTTTAGGTCTCCTTACTTATGTTTGTTTTTGAAATTGAATTTATATTTCTTCTCGGAGTAATTTTGATTAGAGTGTTGTGATTGTCTGGCAGTACAGAATCCGGTCAATTATTCATAGATATATCTGTTCATCTTTGGATCCTGTTACCATGTATGTTATTACAGAGTGTGGAGTAGACCACCCTTGGTATTTGGTAGGTGTTTGGTCATTATATACTTTATATGTCTTGGTGCCTATATAATTCATATAGTTTATATGTTTATAAAAATTTAACATATATTAGTATATGTATGTTAACATGCATTAGTATATGTATGTTAACATACATTAGTATATGTATGTTACCCCCATGATCCTAATTTATCGATCCTCCCACCTTTCATTTTGGTTCACCATTAGTTTGTTTATAAGTCTGTGAGTGTCTTTCTCTGGGGAAATATGTTCATTGGTAGCAATCTTAGGATAACATCTGTAAATGATATCATGGGATATCTGTCATTCCCTTTTGACTTACTTGACGTAATATGATTATTTTAGCCTCCTCTGTAGTCATGAAAATGGCAATGTTCTTTTGTTCCGGGGCTAAGATTCACTTCGGTACATATACCACTTCTTCTTTGCCCATTTGCCTGTTGATGGACATTGTGTTTGCTTGCATGTCTTGGCTATTGTAAATATTGCTGCAGTGCATGTTTGCCTGTCTGTGTCTTTCCGATTCTGGTCTTCTTAGGTGATAGGCCCATTAGGGGATCGGCTGCATCATATGGTAGCTCAATATTTTCCTTTTAAATGCAGCTCGATTTTGTTCTCATGATTAGCTGTTACCAGTTTACATCCAACCAACAGCATAGTGGGTATGCATTTCTCCACAGTCACGTGAGCATTCATAGTTTATAGACGTTTTTCTGATGGCATTTTGAATATTGGGTGGCGACATCTTTTTGTAGTTTGGATTTGCATCCAACCAATAATGCCTGATATTGAGCTTTTATCCATGTTCCTCCTTTTTTTTTTTTTAAATAAAAGAGTGAGTAAAACTTACCTCTTCAAATTGTTTTCTGGAAAAATTTTCCGTGTTGTGAACTTTTTGGCCATTACCTACCCAGGACATTTTCTGAGGACACGTGTCATTTACAGCTCTACAATTGCTGTGAATCTTAAGTGACCGTTAGCGCTGAGTTTAAAGCTGCTGTTGTGGGAAACGGCCACCAGGCGGCAGCATTTCTTCATTCCCAAAACTGGTACTAGGGCAGCAGAGACTTCCTGAAAGTCGTGTTCCTAGGTTGTAAATTAGAATGGAGTGTGCCAGGGAAAACCCCAATAAGTTTATGTCTCATTAATTGTTGTTCATGGTTTTAATTTTTTAAATTAGGGTAATGATTAGAATAGTGTTTGTTCTAGGTGTGCACAATCAGGTTCAGTTGAATATTATATATATGTATTCATGTGCAGATCCTCTTCCTCTGTAAATTACTATTATTTTTTTAAGTAGATTTATTTTATTTCATTATTTATTTTTGGCTGAGTTGGATCTTCGTTGCTGCATGTGGGCTTTCTCTACTTTCTGTGAGCGGGGGCTACTCTCCATTGTGGTGCACGGGATTCTCATTGCAGTGGCTTCTCTTGTTGCAGAGCACGGTCTCTAGGTGTGCGGACTTCTAGTAGTTCTGGTGCGTGGGCTCAGTAGTTGTGGCTCGTGGGCTGTAGAGCCGAGGCTCAGTACTTGTGGTGCATGGGCTTAGTTGCTCTGCAGCATGTGGTATCTTCCCAGACCAGGGATCGAACCCGTGTGTTCTACACTGGCAGGCGGATTCTTAACCCTGGCGCCACCAGGGAAGCCCCCGTGTAAATTATTACAGCGTGTCCTGTAGACCTCCCTTGGTATATGGTTGGTCTTTTTGATATACGTATTTAATATGTATTTGTATACGTATGGTAACCCTACTCTTCATTTATCCATTGCTCCCAGCTTTCCTTTTACATAACCATAGTTTGTTTTCCAAGTCTGTGAGTGTCTTTCTCTGTGGAAATATGTTCATTTGTGTCAGTTGTTAGGTAACGCCTAGAAGTGATATCACAGGATATTTGTCGTCTGCTTTCCGACTTACCTCCTGTTCTGTGATTATATCTAGGCTCACCTATGGTGCTGCAAAGAGCAGTGTTTCATTCTTTTCCATGCCGAATATTCCATTGTGTACATGGACCAGCTCTTCTTTGGGCATTCATCCGTAGATGGACATTTTGGTTTCTTCCAACTCTTGGCTATGCTAAATATTGATGCAGTGCAGGATTGCCAGCCTGTGTCTTTTGGATTCCGGTCTTCTCAGGGGATAGGCTCAGCAGTGGACCTACCAGATCATATGACAGTTCAATTTTTACCTTTAAACGCACCTCCATTCTGTTCTCACTACTGGCTGTTACCAGTTGACATCCCACCAGCAGCTAGAGGGTACACAGTTCTCGAAAACCCCATCAGCATTTATTGTTTGTAGACTTTCTACTGATGGCGTTTTGAGTGTTGGGAGGTGATACCTTTTTGTACTTTGGATTTGCATGCGTCTAATACTTCCCGGTATTAAGCTTTTAATCCACGTCCGTTTTCTTTCTTTCTTTTTTTTTTAAAGTAAAACAGAAAAACTTACCTCTTCAAATTGTTTCCTTGAATAATTGGCCGTGTTCTGAATTCCTGTGGCCATTACCTACACCAGAATATTTTCTGTGAGCAGGTGTCATTTACAACTCTGTAGTAATTGTGCATATTAAGTTACCATTAACACTGGGTTTAAAGCTGCTGTTGCAGGAAACGGCCGCAAGGCGGCAGCGTGTCTATATTCCCAACTCTGCTTACTAGGGCAACAGAGCCTTCCTGGAAGTCCTGTTTGTAGGTTGTAAATTAGAGTGGAATGCGCCAGGACAAACTCCCCAAAACTTATATCTACTTATTTGTTGTTGGTATTCTTAGTTTAATTTTCATTTTTATCAGAGCAAATTTGATTGCAATGTTGTGTTTGTTCTAGGTGTACAGAATCTGTTTCATTTATACATATATCTTTTCATGTTTGGATCCTGTTCCATAAAGGCTTTACAGAATGTTGTGTAGACCTCTCTTGGTATTTGGTATGTGTTTGGTGATTCCTATATTTTATAAATATTAGCATATGTCTGTTAAAACCCATTATCCTGCGTTATACATTCGTCACACCTTTCCGCTTGGTTAAGCACAAGTTTGTGTTCTGAATACGTGACTGTCCTTCTCTGTGGAAATAAGTTCATTAATATCAATTTTCCGGAATCACCTATACGTGATATCATAGGATATGTGTCTCTTGCTTTCTGACTTATTTCAAGTTGTGTGATTATCTCTAGCCTCATCTGTGGTGCTGCAAATGGCATTGTTTGATTTGTTTTCATGGCTAATATTCCATTCCGTACATATGCCACTTGTTCTTTGTCCATTTATCTGTTCATGGACCTTTGTTTGCTTCCATGTCTTGGCTATTTAAATATTGCTGCAGTGCACATTTGCCTGCTTCTGTCTTTCCGATTCTGGTGGTCTTCAGTTATAGGCCCAGAAGGTGCCCTGCCGGATCATATGGTAACTCAATTTTTACCTTTTAAAGCACCTCCATTCTATTTTCATTAGTGCTGTTACCACTTTCCATCCCACCAGCAGCTAGAAGGTACACAGTTCTCTAAAACCCCTTCAGCATTTATAGTTTGTAGACTTTTTGCTGATGGTCATTTGACTGGTGTGCGGTGAAACCTTTTCGGAGGTTGATTTGCATGCGTCTAATAATTCCTTATACTACACTTTAGGCATGTCATTTTCTTTCTTTTTTTCTTGGTTTTTAAAGAGTGAGTACAACTTCCCTCTTCATATTGACTTCTTGAAAAATTTGTCATGTGTTGTATTTTCTTGGCTATTCCCTACCCCAGGACATTTTTTGAGGGCAGGTGATATTTACAGCCCTGCAGTCCTTGTGAATATTAAGTGACATTTGGCGGTGTTGAAAGCTGCTGTTGTGAGAAACAGCCACAAGGCGGCAGCATTATTACGTTCTCAACTCTTGTTACTAGGGCAACAGAGTCTTCCTGGACATCGTGCTCCTCAGTTGTAAATTAGAGTGGAATGTGCTCGGACAATCCCCCAGAAGTTTAGGTCTCCTTACTTATGTTTGTTTTTTAAATTGAATTTATATTTCTTCTCGGAGTAATTTTGATTAGAGTGTTGTGATTGTCTGGCAGTACAGAATCCGGTCAATTATTCATAGATATATCTGTTCATCTTTGGATCCTGTTACCATGTATGTTATTACAGAGTGTGGAGTAGACCACCCTTGGTATTTGGTAGGTGTTTGGTCATTATATACTTTATATGTCTTGGTGCCTATATAATTCATATAGTTTATATGTTTATAAAAATTTAACATATATTAGTATATGTATGTTAACATGCATTAGTATATGTATGTTAACATACATTAGTATATGTATGTTACCCCCATGATCCTAATTTATCGATCCTCCCACCTTTCATTTTGGTTCACCATTAGTTTGTTTATAAGTCTGTGAGTGTCTTTCTCTGGGGAAATATGTTCATTGGTAGCAATCTTAGGATAACATCTGTAAATGATATCATGGGATATCTGTCATTCCCTTTTGACTTACTTGACGTAATATGATTATTTTAGCCTCCTCTGTAGTCATGAAAATGGCAATGTTCTTTTGTTCCGGGGCTAAGATTCACTTCGGTACATATACCACTTCTTCTTTGCCCATTTGCCTGTTGATGGACATTGTGTTTGCTTGCATGTCTTGGCTATTGTAAATATTGCTGCAGTGCATGTTTGCCTGTCTGTGTCTTTCCGATTCTGGTCTTCTTAGGTGATAGGCCCATTAGGGGATCGACTGCATCATATGGTAGCTCAATATTTTCCTTTTAAATGCAGCTCGATTTTGTTCTCATGATTAGCTGTTACCAGTTTACATCCAACCAACAGCATAGTGGGTATGCATTTCTCCACAGTCACGTGAGCATTCATAGTTTATAGACGTTTTTCTGATGGCATTTTGAATATTGGGTGGCGACATCTTTTTGTAGTTTGGATTTGCATCCAACCAATAATGCCTGATATTGAGCTTTTATCCATGTTCCTCCTTTTTTTTTTTTTAAATATAAGAGTGAGTAAAACTTACCTCTTCAAATTGTTTTCTGGAAAAATTTTCCGTGTTGTGAACTTTTTGGCCATTACCTACCCAGGACATTTTCTGAGGACACGTGTCATTTACAGCTCTACAATTGCTGTGAATCTTAAGTGACCGTTAGCACTGAGTTTAAAGCTGCTGTTGTGGGAAACGGCCACCAGGCGGCAGCATTTCTTCATTCCCAAAACTGGTACTAGGGCAGCAGAGACTTCCTGAAAGTCGTGTTCCTAGGTTGTAAATTAGAATGGAGTGTGCCAGGGAAAACCCCAATAAGTTTATGTCTCATTAATTGTTGTTCATGGTTTTAATTTTTTAAATTAGGGTAATGATTAGAATAGTGTTTGTTCTAGGTGTGCACAATCAGGTTCAGTTGAATATTATATATATGTATTCATGTGCAGATCCTCTTCCTCTGTAAATTACTATTATTTTTTTAAGTAGATTTATTTTATTTCATTATTTATTTTTGGCTGAGTTGGATCTTCGTTGCTGAATGTGGGCTTTCTCTACTTTCTGTGAGCGGGGCCTACTCTCCATTGTGGTGCACGGGATTCTCATTGCAGTGGCTTCTCTTGATGCAGAGCACGGTCTCTAGGTGTGCGGACTTCTAGTAGTTCTGGTGCGTGGGCTCCGTAGTTGTGGCTCGTGGGCTCTAGAGCCGAGGCTCAGTACTTGTGGTGCACGGGCTTAGTTGCTCTGCAGCATGTGGTATCTTCCCAGACCAGGGATCGAACCCGTGTGTTCTGCACTGGCAGGCGGATTCTTAACCCTGGCGCCACCAGGGAAGCCCCCGTGTAAATTATTACAGCGTGTTCTGTAGACCTCCCTTGGTATATGGTTGGTCTTTTTGATATACGTATTTAATATGTATTTGTATACGTATGGTAACCCTACTCTTCATTTATCCATTGCTCCCAGCTTTCCTTTTACATAACCATAGTTTGTTTTCCAAGTCTGTGAGTGTCTTTCTCTGTGGAAATATGTTCATTTGTGTCAGTTGTTAGGTAACGCCTAGAAGTGATATCACAGGATATTTGTCGTCTGCTTTCCGACTTACCTCCTGTTCTGTGATTATATCTAGGCTCACCTATGGTGCTGCAAAGAGCAGTGTTTCATTCTTTTCCATGCCGAATATTCCATTGTGTACATGGACCAGCTCTTCTTTGGGCATTCATCCGTAGATGGACATTTTGGTTTCTTCCAACTCTTGGCTATGCTAAATATTGATGCAGTGCAGGATTGCCAGCCTGTGTCTTTTGGATTCCGGTCTTCTCAGGGGATAGGCTCAGCAGTGGACCTACCAGATCATATGACAGTTCAATTTTTACCTTTAAACGCACCTCCATTCTGTTCTCACTACTGGCTGTTACCAGTTGACATCCCACCAGCAGCTAGAGGGTACACAGTTCTCGAAAACCCCATCAGCATTTATTGTTTGTAGACTTTCTACTGATGGCGTTTTGAGTGTTGGGAGGTGATACCTTTTTGTACTTTGGATTTGCATGCGTCTAATACTTCCCGGTATTAAGCTTTTAATCCACGTCCGTTTTCTTTCTTTTTTTTCTTTTTAAAGTAAAACAGAAAAACTTACCTCTTCAAATTGTTTCCTTGAATAATTCGCCGTGTTCTGAATTCCTGTGGCCATTACCTACACCAGAATATTTTCTGTGAGCAGGTGTCATTTACAACTCTGTAGTAATTGTGCATATTAAGTTACCATTAACACTGGGTTTAAAGCTGCTGTTGCAGCAAACGGCCGCAAGGCGGCAGCGTGTCTATATTCCCAACTCTGCTTACTAGGGCAACAGAGCCTTCCTGGAAGTCCTCTTTGTAGGTTGTAAATTAGAGTGGAATGCGCCGGGACAAACTCCCCAAAACTTATATCTACTTATTTGTTGTTGGTATTCTTAGTTTAATTTTCATTTTTATCAGAGCAAATTTGATTGCAATGTTGTGTTTGTTCTAGGTGTACAGAATCTGTTTCATTTATACATATATCTTTTCATGTTTGGATCCTGTTCCATAAAGGCTTTACAGAATGTTGTGTAGACCTCTCTTGGTATTTGGTATGTGTTTGGTGATTCCTATATTTTATAAATATTAGCATATGTCTGTTAAAACCCATTATCCTGCGTTATACATTCGTCACACCTTTCCGCTTGGTTAAGCACAAGTTTGTGTTCTGAATACGTGACTGTCCTTCTCTGTGGAAATAAGTTCATTAATATCAATTTTCCGGAATCACCTATACGTGATATCATAGGATATGTGTCTCTTGCTTTCTGACTTATTTCAAGTTGTGTGATTATCTCTAGCCTCATCTGTGGTGCTGCAAATGGCATTGTTTGATTTGTTTTCATGGCTAATATTCCATTCCGTACATATGCCACTTGTTCTTTGTCCATTTATCTGTTCATGGACCTTTTTTTGCTTCCATGTCTTGGCTATTTAAATATTGCTGCAGTGCACATTTGCCTGCTTCTGTCTTTCCGATTCTGGTGGTCTTCAGTTATAGGCCCAGAAGGTGCCCTGCCGGATCATATGGTAACTCAATTTTTACCTTTTAAAGCACCTCCATTCTATTTTCATTAGTGCTGTTACCACTTTCCATCCCACCAGCAGCTAGAAGGTACACAGTTCTCTAAAACCCCTTCAGCATTTATAGTTTGTAGACTTTTTGCTGATGGTCATTTGACTGGTGTGCGGTGAAACCTTTTCGGAGGTTGATTTGCATGCGTCTAATAATTCCTTATACTACACTTTAGGCATGTCATTTTCTTTCTTTTTTTCTTGGTTTTTAAAGAGTGAGTACAACTTCCCTCTTCATATTGACTTCTTGAAAAATTTGTCATGTGTTGTATTTTCTTGGCTATTCCCTACCCCAGGACATTTTTTGAGGGCAGGTGATATTTACAGCCCTGCAGTCCTTGTGAATATTAAGTGACATTTGGCGGTGTTGAAAGCTGCTGTTGTGAGAAACAGCCACAAGGCGGCAGCATTATTACGTTCTCAACTCTTGTTACTAGGGCAAGAGAGTCTTCCTGGACATCGTGCTCCTCAGTTGTAAATTAGAGTGGAATGTGCTCGGACAATCCCCCAGAAGTTTAGGTCTCCTTACTTATGTTTGTTTTTGAAATTGAATTTATATTTCTTCTCGGAGTAATTTTGATTAGAGTGTTGTGATTGTCTGGCAGTACAGAATCCGGTCAATTATTCATAGATATATCTGTTCATCTTTGGATCCTGTTACCATGTATGTTATTACAGAGTGTGGAGTAGACCACCCTTGGTATTTGGTAGGTGTTTGGTCATTATATACTTTATATGTCTTGGTGCCTATATAATTCATATAGTTTATATGTTTATAAAAATTTAACATATATTAGTATATGTATGTTAACATGCATTAGTATATGTATGTTAACATACATTAGTATATGTATGTTACCCCCATGATCCTAATTTATCGATCCTCCCACCTTTCATTTTGGTTCACCATTAGTTTGTTTATAAGTCTGTGAGTGTCTTTCTCTGGGGAAATATGTTCATTGGTAGCAATCTTAGGATAACATCTGTAAATGATATCATGGGATATCTGTCATTCCCTTTTGACTTACTTGACGTAATATGATTATTTTAGCCTCCTCTGTAGTCATGAAAATGGCAATGTTCTTTTGTTCCGGGGCTAAGATTCACTTCGGTACATATACCACTTCTTCTTTGCCCATTTGCCTGTTGATGGACATTGTGTTTGCTTGCATGTCTTGGCTATTGTAAATATTGCTGCAGTGCATGTTTGCCTGTCTGTGTCTTTCCGATTCTGGTCTTCTTAGGTGATAGGCCCATTAGGGGATCGACTGCATCATATGGTAGCTCAATATTTTCCTTTTAAATGCAGCTCGATTTTGTTCTCATGATTAGCTGTTACCAGTTTACATCCAACCAACAGCATAGTGGGTATGCATTTCTCCACAGACATGTGAGCATTCATAGTTTATAGACGTTTTTCTGATGGCATTTTGAATATTGGGTGGCGACATCTTTTTGTAGTTTGGATTTGCATCCAACCAATAATGCCTGATATTGAGCTTTTATCCATGTTCCTCCTTTTTTTTTTTTTAAATAAAAGAGTGAGTAAAACTTACCTCTTCAAATTGTTTTCTGGAAAAATTTTCCGTGTTGTGAACTTTTTGGCCATTACCTACCCAGGACATTTTCTGAGGACACGTGTCATTTACAGCTCTACAATTGCTGTGAATCTTAAGTGACCGTTAGCACTGAGTTTAAAGCTGCTGTTGTGGGAAACGGCCACCAGGCGGCAGCATTTCTTCATTCCCAAAACTGGTACTAGGGCAGCAGAGACTTCCTGAAAGTCGTGTTCCTAGGTTGTAAATTAGAATGGAGTGTGCCAGGGAAAACCCCAATAAGTTTATGTCTCATTAATTGTTGTTCATGGTTTTAATTTTTTAAATTAGGGTAATGATTAGAATAGTGTTTGTTCTAGGTGTGCACAATCAGGTTCAGTTGAATATTATATATATGTATTCATGTGCAGATCCTCTTCCTCTGTAAATTACTATTATTTTTTTAAGTAGATTTATTTTATTTCATTATTTATTTTTGGCTGAGTTGGATCTTCGTTGCTGAATGTGGGCTTTCTCTACTTTCTGTGAGCGGGGCCTACTCTCCATTGTGGTGCACGGGATTCTCATTGCAGTGGCTTCTCTTGATGCAGAGCACGGTCTCTAGGTGTGCGGACTTCTAGTAGTTCTGGTGCATGGGCTCCGTAGTTGTGGCTCGTGGGCTCTAGAGCCGAGGCTCAGTACTTGTGGTGCACGGGCTTAGTTGCTCTGCAGCATGTGGTATCTTCCCAGACCAGGGATCGAACCCGTGTGTTCTGCACTGGCAGGCGGATTCTTAACCCTGGCGCCACCAGGGAAGCCCCCGTGTAAATTATTACAGCGTGTCCTGTAGACCTCCCTTGGTATATGGTTGGTCTTTTTGATATATGTATTTAATATGTATTTGTATACGTATGGTAACCCTACTCTTCATTTATCCATTGCTCCCAGCTTTCCTTTTACATAACCATAGTTTGTTTTCCCAGTCTGTGAGTGTCTTTCTCTGTGGAAATATGTTCATTTGTGTCAGTTGTTAGGTAACGCCTAGAAGTGATATCACAGGATATTTGTCGTCTGCTTTCCGACTTACCTCCTGTTCTGTGATTATATCTAGGCTCACCTATGGTGCTGCAAAGAGCAGTGTTTCATTCTTTTCCATGCCGAATATTCCATTGTGTACATGGACCAGCTCTTCTTTGGGCATTCATCTGTAGATGGACATTTTGGTTTCTTCCAACTCTTGGCTATGCTAAATATTGATGCAGTGCAGGATTGCCAGCCTGTGTCTTTTGGATTCCGGTCTTCTCAGGGGATAGGCTCAGCAGTGGACCTACCAGATCATATGACAGTTCAATTTTTACCTTTAAACGCACCTCCATTCTGTTCTCACTACTGGCTGTTACCAGTTGACATCCCACCAGCAGCTAGAGGGTACACAGTTCTCGAAAACCCCATCAGCATTTATTGTTTGTAGACTTTCTACTGATGGCGTTTTGAGTGTTGGGAGGTGATACCTTTTTGTACTTTGGATTTGCATGCGTCTAATACTTCCCGTTATTAAGCTTTTAATCCACGTCCGTTTTCTTTCTTTTTTTTCTTTTTAAAGTAAAACAGGAAAACTTACCTTTTCAAATTGTTTCCTTGAATAATTGGCCGTGTTCTGAATTCCTGTGGCCATTACCTACACCAGAATATTTTCTGTGAGCAGGTGTCATTTACAACTCTGTAGTAATTGTGCATATTAAGTTACCATTAACACTGGGTTTAAAGCTGCTGTTGCAGCAAACGGCCACAGGCGGCAGCATGTCTATATTCCCAACTCTGCTTACTAGGGCAACAGAGCCTTCCTGGAAGTCCTGTTTGTAGGTTGTAAATTAGAGTGGAATGCGCCGGGACAAACTCCCCAAAACTTATGTCTACTTATTTGTTGTTGGTATTCTTAGTTTAATTTTCATTTTTATCAGAGCAAATTTGATTGCAATGTTGTGTTTGTTCTAGGTGTACAGAATCTGTTTCATTTATACATATATCTTTTCATGTTTGGATCCTGTTCCATAAAGGCTTTACAGAATGTTGTGTAGACCTCTCTTGGTATTTGGTATGTGTTTGGTGATTCCTATATTTTATAAATATTAGCATATGTCTGTTAAAACCCATTATCCTGCGTTATACATTCGTCACACCTTTCTGCTTGGTTAAGCACAAGTTTGTGTTCTGAATACGTGACTGTCCTTCTCTGTGGAAATAAGTTCATTAATATCAATTTTCCGGAATCACCTATACGTGATATCATAGGATATGTGTCTCTTGCTTTCTGACTTATTTCAAGTTGTGTGATTATCTCTAGCCTCATCTGTGGTGCTGCAAATGGCATTGTTTGATTTGTTTTCATGGCTAATATTCCATTCCGTACATATGCCACTTGTTCTTTGTCCATTTATCTGTTCATGGACCTTTTTTTGCTTCCATGTCTTGGCTATTTAAATATTGCTGCAGTGCACATTTGCCTGCTTCTGTCTTTCCGATTCTGGTGGTCTTCAGTTATAGGCCCAGAAGGTGCCCTGCCGGATCATATGGTAACTCAATTTTTACCTTTTAAAGCACCTCCATTCTATTTTCATTAGTGCTGTTACCACTTTCCATCCCACCAGCAGCTAGAAGGTACACAGTTCTCTAAAACCCCTTCAGCATTTATAGTTTGTAGACTTTTTGCTGATGGTCATTTGACTGGTGTGCGGTGAAACCTTTTCGGAGGTTGATTTGCATGCGTCTAATAATTCCTTATACTACACTTTAGGCAAGTCATTTTCTTTCTTTTTTTCTTGGTTTTTAAAGAGTGAGTACAACTTCCCTCTTCATATTGACTTCTTGAAAAATTTGTCATGTGTTGTATTTTCTTGGCTATTCCCTACCCCAGGACATTTTTTGAGGGCAGGTGATATTTACAGCCCTGCAGTCCTTGTGAATATTAAGTGACATTTGGCGGTGTTGAAAGCTGCTGTTGTGAGAAACAGCCACAAGGCGGCAGCATTATTACGTTCTCAACTCTTGTTACTAGGGCAAGAGAGTCTTCCTGGACATCATGCTCCTCAGTTGTAAATTAGAGTGCAATGTGCTCGGACAATCCCCCAGAAGTTTAGGTCTCCTTACTTATGTTTGTTTTTTAAATTGAATTTATATTTCTTCTCGGAGTAATTTTGATTAGAGTGTTGTGATTGTCTGGCAGTACAGAATCCGGTCAATTATTCATAGATATATCTGTTCATCTTTGGATCCTGTTACCATGTATGTTATTACAGAGTGTGGAGTAGACCTCCCTTGGTATTCGGTAGGTGTTTGGTCATTATATACTTTATATGTCTTGGTGCCTATATAATTCATATAGTTTATATGTTTATAAAAATTTAACATATATTAGTATATGTATGTTAACATGCATTAGTATATGTATGTTAACATACATTAGTATATGTATGTTACCCCCATGATCCTAATTTATCGATCCTCCCACCTTTCATTTTGGTTCACCATTAGTTTGTTTATAAGTCTGTGAGTGTCTTTCTCTGGGGAAATATGTTCATTGGTAGCAATCTTAGGATAACATCTGTAAATGATATCATGGGATATCTGTCATTCCCTTTTGACTTACTTGACGTAATATGATTATTTTAGCCTCCTCTGTAGTCATGAAAATGGCAATGTTCTTTTGTTCCGTGGCTAAGATTCACTTCGGTACATATACCACTTCTTCTTTGCCCATTTGCCTGTTGATGGACATTGTGTTTGCTTGCATGTCTTGGCTATTGTAAATATTGCTGCAGTGCATGTTTGCCTGTCTGTGTCTTTCCGATTCTGGTCTTCTTAGGTGATAGGCCCAATAGGGGATCGGCTGCATCATATCGTAGCTCAATATTTACCTTTTAAATGCAGCTCGATGTTGTTCTCATGATTAGCTGTAACCAGTTTACATCCAACCAACAGCATAGTGGGTATGCATTTCTCCACAGACACGTGAGCATTCATAGTTTATAGACGTTTTACTGATGGCATTTTCAATATTGGGTGGCGACATCTTTTTGTAGTTTGGATTTGCATCCAACCAATAAGGCCTGATATTGAGCTTTTATCCATGTTCCTCCTTTTTTTTTTTTAAATAAAAGAGTGAGTAAAACTTACCTCTTCAAATTGTTTTCTGGAAAAATTTTCCGTGTTGTGAACTTTTTGGCCATTACCTACCCAGGACATTTTCTGAGGACACGTGTCATTTACAGCTCTACAATTGCTGTGAATCTTAAGTGACCGTTAGCGCTGAGTTTAAAGCTGCTGTTGTGGGAAACGGCCACCAGGCGGCAGCATTTCTTCATTCCCAAAACTGGTACTAGGGCAGCAGAGACTTCCTGAAAGTCGTGTTCCTAGGTTGTAAATTAGAATGGAGTGTGCCAGGGAAAACCCCAATAAGTTTATGTCTCATTAATTGTTGTTCATGGTTTTAATTTTTTAAATTAGGGTAATGATTAGAATAGTGTTTGTTCTAGGTGTGCACAATCAGGTTCAATTGAATATTATATATATGTATTCATGTGCAGATCCTCTTCCTATGTAAATTACTATTATTTTTTTTAATAGATTTATTTTATTTCATTATTTATTTTTGGCTGAGTTGGATCTTCGTTGCTGCATGTGGGCTTTCTCTACTTTCTGTGAGCGGGGGCTACTCTCCATTGTGGTGCACGGGATTCTCATTGCAGTGGCTTCTCTTGTTGTAGAGCACGGTCTCTAGGTGTGCGGACTTCTAGTAGTTCTGGTGCGTGGGCTCAGTAGTTGTGGCTCGTGGGCTCTAGAGCCGAGGCTCAGTACTTGTGGTGCACGGGCTTAGTTGCTCTGCAGCATGTGTTATCTTCCCAGACCAGGGATCGAACCCGTGTGTTCTGCACTGGCAGGCGGATTCTTAACCCTGGCGCCACCAGGGAAGCCCCCGTGTAAATTATTACAGCGTGTCCTGTAGACCTCCCTTGGTATATGGTTGGTCTTTTTGATATATGTATTTAATATGTATTTGTATACGTATGGTAACCCTACTCTTCATTTGTCCATTGCTCCCAGCTTTCCTTTTACATAACCATAGTTTGTTTTCCAAGTCTGTGAGTGTCTTTCTCTGTGGAAATATGTTCATTTGTGTCAGTTGTTAGGTAACGCCTAGAAGTGATATCACAGGATATTTGTCGTCTGCTTTCCGACTTACCTCCTGTTCTGTGATTATATCTAGGCTCACCTATGGTGCTGCAAAGAGCAGTGTTTCATTCTTTTCCATGCCGAATATTCCATTGTGTACTTGGACCAGCTCTTCTTTGGGCATTCATCCGTAGATGGACATTTTGGTTTCTTCCAACTCTTGGCTATGCTAAATATTGATGCAGTGCAGGATTGCCAGCCTGTGTCTTTTGGATTCCGGTCTTCTCAGGGGATAGGCTCAGCAGTGGACCTACCAGATCATATGACAGTTCAATTTTTACCTTTAAACGCACCTCCATTCTGTTCTCACTACTGGCTGTTACCAGTTGACATCCCACCAGCAGCTAGAGGGTACACAGTTCTCGAAAACCCCATCAGCATTTATTGTTTGTAGACTTTCTACTGATGGCGTTTTGAGTGTTGGGAGGTGATACCTTTTTGTACTTTGGATTTGCATGCGTCTAATACTTCCCGTTATTAAGCTTTTAATCCACGTCCGTTTTCTTTCTTTTTTTTTTTTTTTAAAGTAAAACAGAAAAACTTACCTCTTCAAATTGTTTCCTTGAATAATTGGCCGTGTTCTGAATTCCTCTGGCAATTACCTACACCAGAATATTTTCTGTGAGCAGGTGTCATTTACAACTCTGTAGTAATTGTGCATATTAAGTTACCATTAACACTGGGTTTAAAGCTGCTGTTGCAGGAAACGGCCACAAGGCGGCAGCATGTCTATATTCCCAACTCTGCTTACTAGGGCAACAGAGCCTTCCTGGAAGTCCTGTTTGTAGTTTGTAAATTAGAGTGGAATGCGCCAGGACAAACTCCCCAAAACTTATGTCTACTTATTTGTTGTTGGTATTCTTAGTTTAATTTTCATTTTTATCAGAGCAAATTTGATTGCAATGTTGTGTTTGTTCTAGGTGTACAGAATCTTTTTCATTTATACATATATCTTTTCATGTTTGGATCCTGTTCCATAAAGGCTTTACAGAATGTTGTGTAGACCTCTCTTGGTATTTGGTATGTGTTTGGTGATTCCTATATTTTATAAATATTAGCATATGTCTGTTAAAACCCATTATCCTGCGTTATACATTCGTCACACCTTTCCGCTTGGTTAAGCACAAGTTTGTGTTCTGAATACGTGACTGTCCTTCTCTGTGGAAATAAGTTCATTAATATCAATTTTCCGGAATCACCTATACGTGATATCATAGGATATGTGTCTCTTGCTTTCTGACTTATTTCAAGTTGTGTGATTATCTCTAGCCTCATCTGTGGTGCTGCAAATGACATTGTTTGATTTGTTTTCATGGCTAATATTCCATTCTGTACATATGCCACTTGTTCTTTGTCCATTTATCTGTTCATGGACCTTTTTTTGCTTCCATGTCTTGGCTATTTAAATATTGCTGCAGTGCACATTTGCCTGCTTCTGTCTTTCCGATTCTGGTGGTCTTCAGTTATAGGCCCAGAAGGTGCCCTGCCGGATCATATGGTAACTCAATTTTTACCTTTTAAAGCACCTCCATTCTATTTTCATTAGTGCTGTTACCACTTTCCATCCCACCAGCAGCTAGAAGGTACACAGTTCTCTAAAACCCCTTCAGCATTTATAGTTTGTAGACTTTTTGCTGATGGTCATTTGACTGGTGTGCGGTGAAACCTTTTCGGAGGTTGATTTGCATGCGTCTAATAATTCCTTATACTACACTTTAGGCATGTCATTTTCTTTCTTTTTTTCTTGGTTTTTAAAGAGTGAGTACAACTTCCCTCTTCATATTGACTTCTTGAAAAATTTGTCATGTGTTGTATTTTCTTGGCTATTCCCTACCCCAGGACATTTTTTGAGGGCAGGTGATATTTACAGCCCTGCAGTCCTTGTGAATATTAAGTGACATTTGGTGGTGTTGAAAGCTGCTGTTGTGAGAAACAGCCACAAGGCGGCAGCATTATTACGTTCTCAACTCTTGTTACTAGGGCAACAGAGTCTTCCTGGACATCGTGCTCCTCAGTTGTAAATTAGAGTGGAATGTGCTCGGACAATCCCCCAGAAGTTTAGGTCTCCTTACTTATGTTTGTTTTTTAAATTGAATTTATATTTCTTCTCGGAGTAATTTTGATTAGAGTGTTGTGATTGTCTGGCAGTACAGAATCCGGTCAATTATTCATAGATATATCTGTTCATCTTTGGATCCTGTTACCATGTATGTTATTACAGAGTGTGGAGTAGACCTCCCTTGGTATTCGGTAGGTGTTTGGTCATTATATACTTTATATGTCTTGGTGCCTATATAATTCATATAGTTTATATGTTTATAAAAATTTAACATATATTAGTATATGTATGTTAACATGCATTAGTATATGTATGTTAACATACATTTGTATATGTATGTTACCCCCATGATCCTAATTTATCGATCCTCCCACCTTTCATTTTGGTTCACCATTAGTTTGTTTATAAGTCTGTGAGTGTCTTTCTCTGGGGAAATATGTTCATTGGTAGCAATCTTAGGATAACATCTGTAAATGATATCATGGTATATCTGTCATTCCCTTTTGACTTACTTGACGTAATATGATTATTTTAGCCTCCTCTGTAGTCATGAAAATGGCAATGTTCTTTTGTTCCGGGGCTAAGATTCACTTCGGTACATATACCACTTCTTCTTTGCCCATTTGCCTGTTGATGGACATTGTGTTTGCTTGCATGTCTTGGCTATTGTAAATATTGCTGCAGTGCATGTTTGCCTGTCTGTGTCTTTCCGATTCTGGTCTTCTTAGGTGATAGGCCCAATAGGGGATCAGCTGCATCATATGGTAGCTCAATATTTACCTTTTAAATGCAGCTCGATTTTGTTCTCATGATTAGCTGTTACCAGTTTACATCCAACCAACAGCATAGTGGGTATGCATTTCTCCACAGACACGTGAGCATTCATAGTTTATAGACGTTTTACTGATGGCATTTTGAATATTGGGTGGCGACATCTTTTTGTAGTTTGGATTTGCATCCAACCAATAAGGCCTGATATTGAGCTTTTATCCATGTTCCTCCTTTTTTTTTTTTTAAATAAAAGAGTGAGTAAAACTTACCTCTTCAAATTGTTTTCTGGAAAAATTTTCCGTGTTGTGAACTTTTTGGCCATTACCTACCCAGGACATTTTCTGAGGACACGTGTCATTTACAGCTCTACAATTGCTGTGAATCTTAAGTGACCGTTAGCGCTGAGTTTAAAGATGCTGTTGTGGGAAACGGCCACCAGGCGGCAGCATTTCTTCATTCCCAAAACTGGTACTAGGGCAGCAGAGACTTCCTGAAAGTCGTGTTCCTAGGTTGTAAATTAGAATGGAGTGTGCCAGGGAAAACCCCAATAAGTTTATGTCTCATTAATTGTTGTTCATGGTTTTAATTTTTTAAATTAGGGTAATGATTAGAATAGTGTTTGTTCTAGGTGTGCACAATCAGGTTCAATTGAATATTATATATATGTATTGATGTGCAGATCCTCTTCCTATGTAAATTACTATTATTTTTTTTAATAGATTTATTTGATTTCATTATTTATTTTTGGCGGAGTTGGATCTTCGTTGCTGCATGTGGGCTTTCTCTACTTTCTGTGAGCGGGGGCTACTCTCCATTGTGGTGCACGGGATTCTCATTGCAGTGGCTTCTCTTGTTGCAGAGCACGGTCTCTAGGTGTGCGGACTTCTAGTAGTTCTGGTGCGTGGGCTCAGTAGTTGTGGCTCGTGGGCTCTAGAGCCGAGGCTCAGTACTTGTGGTGCACGGGCTTAGTTGCTCTGCAGCATGTGGTATCTTCCCAGACCAGGGATCGAACCCGTGTGTTCTGCACTGGCAGGCGGATTCTTAACCCTGGCGCCACCAGGGAAGCCCCCGTGTAAATTATTACAGCGTGTCCTGTAGACCTCCCTTGGTATATGGTTGGTCTTTTTGATATATGTATTTAATATGTATTTGTATACGTATGGTAACCCTACTCTTCATTTATCCATTGCTCCCAGCTTTCCTTTTACATAACCATAGTTTGTTTTCCAAGTCTGTGAGTGTCTTTCTCTGTGGAAATATGTTCATTTGTGTCAGTTGTTAGGTAACGCCTAGAAGTGATATCACAGGATATTTGTCGTCTGCTTTCCGACTTACCTCCTGTTCTGTGATTATATCTAGGCTCACCTATGGTGCTGCAAAGAGCAGTGTTTCATTCTTTTCCATGTCGAATATTCCATTGTGCACATGGACCAGCTCTTCTTTGGGCATTCATCCGTAGATGGACATTTTGGTTTCTTCCAACTCTTGGCTATGCTAAATATTGATGCAGTGCAGGATTGCCAGCCTGTGCCTTTTGGATTCCGGTCTTCTCAGGGTATAGGCTCAGCAGTGGACCTACCAGGTCATATGACAGTTCAATTTTTACCTTTAAACGCACCTCCATTCCGTTCTCACTACTGGCTGTTACCAGTTGACATCCCACCAGCAGCTAGAGGGTACACAGTTCTCTAAAACCCCATCAGCATTTATTGTTTGTAGACTTTCTACTGATGGCGTTTTGAGTGTTGGGAGGTGATACCTTTTTGTACTTTGGATTTGCATGCGTCTAATACTTCCCGTTATTAAGCTTTTAATCCACGTCCGTTTTCTTTCTTTTTTTTTTTTAAAGTAAAACAGAAAAACTTACCTCTTCAAATTGTTTCCTTGAATAATTGGCCGTGTTCTGAATTCCTGTGGCCATTACCTACACCAGAATATTTTCTGTGAGCAGGTGTCATTTACAACTCTGTAGTAATTGTGCATATTAAGTTACCATTAACACTGGGTTTAAAGCTGCTGTTGCAGGAAACGGCCACAAGGCGGCAGCATGTCTATATTCCCAACTCTGCTTACTAGGGCAACAGAGCCTTCCTGGAAGTCCTGTTTGTAGGTTGTAAATTAGAGTGGAATGCGCCAGGACAAACTCCCCAAAACTTATGTCTACTTATTTGTTGTTGGTATTCTTAGTTTAATTTTCATTTTTATCAGAGCAAATTTGATTGCAATGTTGTGTTTGTTCTAGGTGTACAGAATCTGTTTCATTTATACATATATCTTTTCATGTTTGGATCCT
Source organism: Eschrichtius robustus (assembly GCF_028021215.1). Classification (NCBI taxonomy): domain Eukaryota; kingdom Metazoa; phylum Chordata; class Mammalia; order Artiodactyla; family Eschrichtiidae; genus Eschrichtius; species Eschrichtius robustus. The sequence continues at coordinate 48,286,473 of NC_090831.1, read as the reverse complement.
GTTCCATAAAGGCTTTACAGAATGTTGTGTAGACCTCTCTTGGTATTTGGTATGTGTTTGGTGATTCCTATATTTTATAAATATTAGCATATGTCTGTTAAAACCCATTATCCTGCGTTATACATTCGTCACACCTTTCTGCTTGGTTAAGCACAAGTTTGTGTTCTGAATACGTGACTGTCCTTCTCTGTGGAAATAAGTTCATTAATATCAATTTTCCGGAATCACCTATACGTGATATCATAGGCTATGTGTCTCTTGCTTTCTGACTTATTTCAAGTTGTGTGATTATCTCTAGCCTCATCTGTGGTGCTGCAAATGGCATTGTTTGATTTGTTTTCATGGCTAATATTCCATTCCGTACATATGCCACTTGTTCTTTGTCCATTTATCTGTTCATGGACCTTTTTTTGCTTCCATGTCTTGCCTATTTAAATATTGCTGCAGTGCACATTTGCCTGCTTCTGTCTTTCCGATTCTGGTGGTCTTCAGTTATAGGCCCAGAAGGTGCCCTGCCGGATCATATGGTAACTCAATTTTTACCTTTTAAAGCACCTCCATTCTATTTTCATTAGTGCTGTTACCACTTTCCATCCCACCAGCAGCTAGAAGGTACACAGTTCTCTAAAACCCCTTCAGCATTTATAGTTTGTAGACTTTTTGCTGATGGTCATTTGACTGGTGTGCGGTGAAACCTTTTCGGAGGTTGATTTGCATGCGTCTAATAATTCCTTATACTACACTTTAGGCATGTCATTTTCTTTCTTTTTTTCTTGGTTTTTAAAGAGTGAGTACAACTTCCCTCTTCATATTGACTTCTTGAAAAATTTGTCATGTGTTGTATTTTCTTGGCTATTCCCTACCCCAGGACATTTTTTGAGGGCAGGTGATATTTACAGCCCTGCAGTCCTTGTGAATATTAAGTGACGTTTGGCGGTGTTGAAAGCTGCTGTTGTGAGAAACAGCCACAAGGCGGCAGCATTATTACGTTCTCAACTCTTGTTACTAGGGCAACAGAGTCTTCCTGGACATCGTGCTCCTCAGTTGTAAATTAGAGTGCAATGTGCTCGGACAATCCCCCAGAAGTTTAGGTCTCCTTACTTATGTTTGTTTTTTAAATTGAATTTATATTTCTTCTCGGAGTAATTTTGATTAGAGTGTTGTGATTGTCTGGCAGTACAGAATCCGGTCAATTATTCATAGATATATCTGTTCATCTTTGGATCCTGTTACCATGTATGTTATTACAGAGTGTGGAGTAGACCTCCCTTGGTATTCGGTAGGTGTTTGGTCATTATATACTTTATATGTCTTGGTGCCTATATAATTCATATAGTTTATATGTTTATAAAAATTTAACATATATTAGTATATGTATGTTAACATGCATTAGTATATGTATGTTAACATACATTAGTATATGTATGTTACCCCCATGATCCTAATTTATCGATCCTCCCACCTTTCATTTTGGTTCACCATTAGTTTGTTTATAAGTCTGTGAGTGTCTTTCTCTGGGGAAATATGTTCATTGGTAGCAATCTTAGGATAACATCTGTAAATGATATCATGGGATATCTGTCATTCCCTTTTGACTTACTTGACGTAATATGATTATTTTAGCCTCCTCTGTAGTCATGAAAATGGCAATGTTCTTTTGTTCTGTGGCTAAGATTCACTTCGGTACATATACCACTTCTTCTTTGCCCATTTGCCTGTTGATGGACATTGTGTTTGCTTGCATGTCTTGGCTATTGTAAATATTGCTGCAGTGCATGTTTGCCTGTCTGTGTCTTTCCGATTCTGGTCTTCTTAGGTGATAGGCCCAATAGGGGATCGGCTGCATCATATCGTAGCTCAATATTTACCTTTTAAATGCAGCTCGATGTTGTTCTCATGATTAGCTGTAACCAGTTTACATCCAACCAACAGCATAGTGGGTATGCATTTCTCCACAGACACGTGAGCATTCATAGTTTATAGACGTTTTACTGATGGCATTTTCAATATTGGGTGGCGACATCTTTTTGTAGTTTGGATTTGCATCCAACCAATAAGGCCTGATATTGAGCTTTTATCCATGTTCCTCCTTTTTTTTTTTAAATAAAAGAGTGAGTAAAACTTACCTCTTCAAATTGTTTTCTGGAAAAATTTTCCGTGTTGTGAACTTTTTGGCCATTACCTACCCAGGACATTTTCTGAGGACACGTGTCATTTACAGCTCTACAATTGCTGTGAATCTTAAGTGACCGTTAGCGCTGAGTTTAAAGCTGCTGTTGTGGGAAACGGCCACCAGGCGGCAGCATTTCTTCATTCCCAAAACTGGTACTAGGGCAGCAGAGACTTCCTGAAAGTCGTGTTCCTAGGTTGTAAATTAGAATGGAGTGTGCCAGGGAATACCCCAATAAGTTTATGTCTCATTAATTGTTGTTCATGGTTTTAATTTTTTAAATTAGGGTAATGATTAGAATAGTGTTTGTTCTAGGTGTGCACAATCAGGTTCAATTGAATATTATATATATGTATTCATGTGCAGATCCTCTTCCTATGTAAATTACTATTATTTTTTTTAATAGATTTATTTTATTTCATTATTTATTTTTGGCTGAGTTGGATCTTCGTTGCTGCATGTGGGCTTTCTCTACTTTCTGTGAGCGGGGGCTACTCTCCATTGTGGTGCACGGGATTCTCATTGCAGTGGCTTCTCTTGTTGTAGAGCACGGTCTCTAGGTGTGCGGACTTCTAGTAGTTCTGGTGCGTGGGCTCAGTAGTTGTGGCTCGTGGGCTCTAGAGCCGAGGCTCAGTACTTGTGGTGCACGGGCTTAGTTGCTCTGCAGCATGTGTTATCTTCCCAGACCAGGGATCGAACCCGTGTGTTCTGCACTGGCAGGCGGATTCTTAACCCTGGCGCCACCAGGGAAGCCCCCGTGTAAATTATTACAGCGTGTCCTGTAGACCTCCCTTGGTATATGGTTGGTCTTTTTGATATATGTATTTAATATGTATTTGTATACGTATGGTAACCCTACTCTTCATTTATCCATTGCTCCCAGCTTTCCTTTTACATAACCATAGTTTGTTTTCCAAGTCTGTGAGTGTCTTTCTCTGTGGAAATATGTTCATTTGTGTCAGTTGTTAGGTAACGCCTAGAAGTGATATCACAGGATATTTGTCGTCTGCTTTCCGACTTACCTCCTGTTCTGTGATTATATCTAGGCTCACCTATGGTGCTGCAAAGAGCAGTGTTTCATTCTTTTCCATGCCGAATATTCCATTGTGTACTTGGACCAGCTCTTCTTTGGGCATTCATCCGTAGATGGACATTTTGGTTTCTTCCAACTCTTGGCTATGCTAAATATTGATGCAGTGCAGGATTGCCAGCCTGTGCCTTTTGGATTCCGGTCTTCTCAGGGTATAGGCTCAGCAGTGGACATACCAGATCATATGACAGTTCAATTTTTACCTTTAAACGCACCTCCATTCCGTTCTCACTACTGGCTGTTACCAGTTGACATCCCACCAGCAGCTAGAGGGTACACAGTTCTCTAAAACCCCATCAGCATTTATTGTTTGTAGACTTTCTACTGATGGCGTTTTGAGTGTTGGGAGGTGATACCTTTTTGTACTTTGGATTTGCATGCGTCTAATACTTCCCGTTATTAAGCTTTTAATCCACGTCCGTTTTCTTTCTTTTTTTTTTTTTTAAACTAAAACAGAAAAACTTACCTTTTCAAATTGTTTCCTTGAATAATTGGCCGTGTTCTGAATTCCTGTGGCCGTTACCTACACCAGGATATTTTCTGTGAGCAGGTGTCATTTACAACTCTGTAGTAATTGTGCATATTAAGTTACCATTAACACTGGGTTTAAAGCTGCTGTTGCAGGAAACGGCCACAAGGCGGCAGCATGTCTATATTCCCAACTCTGCTTAGTAGGGCAACAGAGCCTTCCTGGAAGTCCTGTTTGTAGGTTGTAAATTAGAGTGGAATGCGCCAGGACAAACTCCCCAAAACTTATGTCTACTTATTTGTTGTTGGTATTCTTAGTTTAATTTTCATTTTTATCAGAGCAAATTTGATTGCAATGTTGTGTTTGTTCTAGGTGTACAGAATCTGTTTCATTTATACATATATCTTTTCATGTTTGGATCCTGTTCCATAAAGGCTTTACAGAATGTTGTGTAGACCTCTCTTGGTATTTGGTATGTGTTTGGTGATTCCTATATTTTATAAATATTAGCATATGTCTGTTAAAACCCAATATCCTGCGTTATACATTCGTCACACCTTTCCGCTTGGTTAAGCACAAGTTTGTGTTCTGAATACGTGACTGTCCTTCTCTGTGGAAATAAGTTCATTAATATCAATTTTCCGGAATCACCTATACGTGATATCATAGGATATGTGTCTCTTGCTTTCTGACTTATTTCAAGTTGTGTGATTATCTCTAGCCTCATCTGTGGTGCTGCAAATGGCATTGTTTGATTTGTTTTCATGGCTAATATTCCATTCTGTACATATGCCACTTGTTCTTTGTCCATTTATCTGTTCATGGACCTTTTTTTGCTTCCATGTCTTGCCTATTTAAATATTGCTGCAGTGCACATTTGCCTGCTTCTGTCTTTCCGATTCTGGTGGTCTTCAGTTATAGGCCCAGAAGGTGCCCTGCCGGATCATATGGTAACTCAATTTTTACCTTTTAAAGCACCTCCATTCTATTTTCATTAGTGCTGTTACCACTTTCCATCCCACCAGCAGCTAGAAGGTACACAGTTCTCTAAAACCCCTTCAGCATTTATAGTTTGTAGACTTTTTGCTGATGGTCATTTGACTGGTGTGCGGTGAAACCTTTTCGGAGGTTGATTTGCATGCGTCTAATAATTCCTTATACTACACTTTAGGCATGTCATTTTCTTTCTTTTTTTCTTGGTTTTTAAAGAGTGAGTACAACTTCCCTCTTCATATTGACTTCTTGAAAAATTTGTCATGTGTTGTATTTTCTTGGCTATTCCCTACCCCAGGACATTTTTTGAGGGCAGGTGATATTTACAGCCCTGCAGTCCTTGTGAATATTAAGTGACATTTGGCGGTGTTGAAAGCTGCTGTTGTGAGAAACAGCCACAAGGCGGCAGCATTATTACGTTCTCAACTCTTGTTACTAGGGCAACAGAGTCTTCCTGGACATCGTGCTCCTCAGTTGTAAATTAGAGTGGAATGTGCTCGGACAATCCCCCAGAAGTTTAGGTCTCCTTACTTATGTTTGTTTTTGAAATTGAATTTATATTTCTTCTCGGAGTAATTTTGATTAGAGTGTTGTGATTGTCTGGCAGTACAGAATCCGGTCAATTATTCATAGATATATCTGTTCATCTTTGGATCCTGTTACCATGTATGTTATTACAGAGTGTGGAGTAGACCTCCCTTGGTATTCGGTAGGTGTTTGGTCATTATATACTTTATATGTCTTGGTGCCTATATAATTCATATAGTTTATATGTTTATAAAAATTTAACATATATTAGTATATGTATGTTAACATGCATTAGTATATGTATGTTAACATACATTTGTATATGTATGTTACCCCCATGATCCTAATTTATCGATCCTCCCACCTTTCATTTTGGTTCACCATTAGTTTGTTTATAAGTCTGTGAGTGTCTTTCTCTGGGGAAATATGTTCATTGGTAGCAATCTTAGGATAACATCTGTAAATGATATCATGGGATATCTGTCATTCCCTTTTGACTTACTTGACGTAATATGATTATTTTAGCCTCCTCTGTAGTCATGAAAATGGCAATGTTCTTTTGTTCCGGGGCTAAGATTCACTTCGGTACATATACCACTTCTTCTTTGCCCATTTGCCTGTTGATGGACATTGTGTTTGCTTGCATGTCTTGGCTATTGTAAATATTGCTGCAGTGCATGTTTGCCTGTCTGTGTCTTTCCGATTCTGGTCTTCTTAGGTGATAGGCCCAATAGGGGATCGGCTGCATCATATGGTAGCTCAATATTTACCTTTTAAATGCAGCTCGATTTTGTTCTCATGATTAGCTGTAACCAGTTTACATCCAACCAACAGCATAGTGGGTATGCATTTCTCCACAGACACGTGAGCATTCATAGTTTATAGACGTTTTACTGATGGCATTTTGAATATTGGGTGGCGACATCTTTTTGTAGTTTGGATTTGCATCCAACCAATAAGGCCTGATATTGAGCTTTTATCCATGTTCCTCCTTTTTTTTTTAAATAAAAGAGTGAGTAAAACTTACCTCTTCAAATTGTTTTCTGGAAAAATTTTCCGTGTTGTGAACTTTTTGGCCATTACCTACCCAGGACATTTTCTGAGGACACGTGTCATTTACAGCTCTACAATTGCTGTGTATCTTAAGTGACCGTTAGCGCTGAGTTTAAAGCTGCTGTTGTGGGAAACGGCCACCAGGCGGCAGCATTTCTTCATTCCCAAAACTGGTACTAGGGCAGCAGAGACTTCCTGAAAGTCGTGTTCCTAGGTTGTAAATTAGAATGGAGTGTGCCAGGGAAAACCCCAATAAGTTTATGTCTCATTAATTGTTGTTCATGGTTTTAATTTTTTTTAAATTAGGGTAATGATTAGAATAGTGTTTGTTCTAGGTGTGCACAATCAGGTTCAATTGAATATTATATATATGTAGTGATGTGCAGATCCTCTTCCTATGTAAATTACTATTATTTTTTTTAATAGATTTATTTGATTTCATTATTTATTTTTGGCTGAGTTGGATCTTCTTTGCTGCATGTGGGCTTTCTCTACTTTCTGTGAGCGGGGGCTACTCTCCATTGTGGTGCACGGGATTCTCATTGCAGTGGCTTCTCTTGTTGCAGAGCACGGTCTCTAGGTGTGCGGACTTCTAGTAGTTCTGGTGCGTGGGCTCAGTAGTTGTGGCTCGTGGGCTCTAGAGCCGAGGCTCAGTACTTGTGGTGCACGGGCTTAGTTGCTCTGCAGCATGTGGTATCTTCCCAGACCAGGGATCGAACCCGTGTGTTCTGCACTGGCAGGCGGATTCTTAACCCTGGCGCCACCAGGGAAGCCCCCGTGTAAATTATTACAGCGTGTCCTGTAGACCTCCCTTGGTATATGGTTGGTCTTTTTGATATATGTATTTAATATGTATTTGTATACGTATGGTAACCCTACTCTTCATTTATCCATTGCTCCCAGCTTTCCTTTTACATAACCATAGTTTGTTTTCCAAGTCTGTGAGTGTCTTTCTCTGTGGAAATATGTTCATTTGTGTCAGTTGTTAGGTAACGCCTAGAAGTGATATCACAGGATATTTGTCGTCTGCTTTCCGACTTACCTCCTGTTCTGTGATTATATCTAGGCTCACCTATGGTGCTGCAAAGAGCAGTGTTTCATTCTTTTCCATGCCGAATATTCCATTGTGTACTTGGACCAGCTCTTCTTTGGGCATTCATCCGTAGATGGACATTTTGGTTTCTTCCAACTCTTGGCTATGCTAAATATTGATGCAGTGCAGGATTGCCAGCCTGTGCCTTTTGGATTCCGGTCTTCTCAGGGTATAGGCTCAGCAGTGGACCTACCAGATCATATGACAGTTCAATTTTTACCTTTAAACGCACCTCCATTCCGTTCTCACTACTGGCTGTTACCAGTTGACATCCCACCAGCAGCTAGAGGGTACACAGTTCTCTAAAACCCCATCAGCATTTATTGTTTGTAGACTTTCTACTGATGGCGTTTTGAGTGTTGGGAGGTGATACCTTTTTGTACTTTGGATTTGCATGCGTCTAATACTTCCCGTTATTAAGCTTTTAATCCACGTCCGTTTTCTTTCTTTTTTTTTTTTTTAAACTAAAACAGAAAAACTTACCTTTTCAAATTGTTTCCTTGAATAATTGGCCGTGTTCTGAATTCCTCTGGCCATTACCTACACCAGGATATTTTCTGTGAGCAGGTGTCATTTACAACTCTGTAGTAATTGTGCATATTAAGTTACCATTAACACTGGGTTTAAAGCTGCTGTTGCAGGAAACAGCCACAAGGCGGCAGCATGTCTATATTCCCAACTCTGCTTACTAGGGCAACAGAGCCTTCCTGGAAGTCCTGTTTGTAGGTTGTAAATTAGAGTGGAATGCGCCAGGACAAACTCCCCAAAACTTATGTCTACTTATTTGTTGTTGGTATTCTTAGTTTAATTTTCATTTTTATCAGAGCAAATTTGATTGCAATGTTGTGTTTGTTCTAGGTGTACAGAATCTGTTTCATTTATACATATATCTTTTCATGTTTGGATCCTGTTCCATAAAGGCTTTACAGAATGTTGTGTAGACCTCTCTTGGTATTTGGTATGTGTTTGGTGATTCCTATATTTTATAAATATTAGCATATGTCTGTTAAAACCCAATATCCTGCGTTATACATTCGTCACACCTTTCCGCTTGGTTAAGCAGAAGTTTGTGTTCTGAATACGTGACTGTCCTTCTCTGTGGAAATAAGTTCATTAATATCAATTTTCCGGAATCACCTATACGTGATATCATAGGATATGTGTCTCTTGCTTTCTGACTTATTTCAAGTTGTGTGATTATCTCTAGCCTCATCTGTGGTGCTGCAAATGGCATTGTTTGATTTGTTTTCATGGCTAATATTCCATTCTGTACATATGCCACTTGTTCTTTGTCCATTTATCTGTTCATGGACCTTTTTTTGCTTCCATGTCTTGGCTATTTAAATATTGCTGCAGTGCACATTTGCCTGCTTCTGTCTTTCCGATTCTGGTGGTCTTCAGTTATAGGCCCAGAAGGTGCCCTGCCGGATCATATGGTAACTCAATTTTTACCTTTTAAAGCACCTCCATTCTATTTTCATTAGTGCTGTTACCACTTTCCATCCCACCAGCAGCTAGAAGGTACACAGTTCTCTAAAACCCCTTCAGCATTTATAGTTTGTAGACTTTTTGCTGATGGTCATTTGACTGGTGTGCGGTGAAACCTTTTCGGAGGTTGATTTGCATGCGTCTAATAATTCCTTATACTACACTTTAGGCATGTCATTTTCTTTCTTTTTTTCTTGGTTTTTAAAGAGTGAGTACAACTTCCCTCTTCATATTGACTTCTTGAAAAATTTGTCATGTGTTGTATTTTCTTGGCTATTCCCTACCCCAGGACATTTTTTGAGGGCAGGTGATATTTACAGCCCTGCAGTCCTTGTGAATATTAAGTGACATATGGCGGTGTTGAAAGCTGCTGTTGTGAGAAACAGCCACAAGGCGGCAGCATTATTACGTTCTCAACTCTTGTTACTAGGGCAACAGAGTCTTCCTGGACATCGTGCTCCTCAGTTGTAAATTAGAGTGGAATGTGCTCGGACAATCCCCCAGAAGTTTAGGTCTCCTTACTTATGTTTGTTTTTGAAATTGAATTTATATTTCTTCTCGGAGTAATTTTGATTAGAGTGTTGTGATTGTCTGGCAGTACAGAATCCGGTCAATTATTCATAGATATATCTGTTCATCTTTGGATCCTGTTACCATGTATGTTATTACAGAGTGTGGAGTAGACCTCCCTTGGTATTCGGTAGGTGTTTGGTCATTATATACTTTATATGTCTTGGTGCCTATATAATTCATATAGTTTATATGTTTATAAAAATTTAACATATATTAGTATATGTATGTTAACATGCATTAGTATATGTATGTTAACATACATTTGTATATGTATGTTACCCCCATGATCCTAATTTATCGATCCTCCCACCTTTCATTTTGGTTCACCATTAGTTTGTTTATAAGTCTGTGAGTGTCTTTCTCTGGGGAAATATGTTCATTGGTAGCAATCTTAGGATAACATCTGTAAATGATATCATGGGATATCTGTCATTCCCTTTTGACTTACTTGACGTAATATGATTATTTTAGCCTCCTCTGTAGTCATGAAAATGGCAATGTTCTTTTGTTCCGGGGCTAAGATTCAATTCGGTACATATACCACTTCTTCTTTGCCCATTTGCCTGTTGATGGACATTGTGTTTGCTTGCATGTCTTGGCTATTGTAAATATTGCTGCAGTGCATGTTTGCCTGTCTGTGTCTTTCCGATTCTGGTCTTCTTAGGTGATAGGCCCAATAGGGGATCGGCTGCATCATATGGTAGCTCAATATTTACCTTTTAAATGCAGCTCGATTTTGTTCTCATGATTAGCTGTAACCAGTTTACATCCAACCAACAGCATAGTGGGTATGCATTTCTCCACAGACACGTGAGCATTCATAGTTTATAGACGTTTTACTGATGGCATTTTGAATATTGGGTGGCGACATCTTTTTGTAGTTTGGATTTGCATCCAACCAATAAGGCCTGATATTGAGCTTTTATCCATGTTCCTCCTTTTTTTTTTAAATAAAAGAGTGAGTAAAACTTACCTCTTCAAATTGTTTTCTGGAAAAATTTTCCGTGTTGTGAACTTTTGGCCATTACCTACCCAGGACATTTTCTGAGGACACGTGTCATTTACAGCTCTACAATTGCTGTGTATCTTAAGTGACCGTTAGCGCTGAGTTTAAAGCTGCTGTTGTGGGAAACGGCCACCAGGCGGCAGCATTTCTTCATTCCCAAAACTGGTACTAGGGCAGCAGAGACTTCCTGAAAGTCGTGTTCCTAGGTTGTAAATTAGAATGGAGTGTGCCAGGGAAAACCCCAATAAGTTTATGTCTCATTAATTGTTGTTCATGGTTTTAATTTTTTTTAATTAGGGTAATGATTAGAATAGTGTTTGTTCTAGGTGTGCACAATCAGGTTCAATTGAATATTATATATATGTAGTGATGTGCAGATCCTCTTCCTATGTAAATTACTATTATTTTTTTTAATAGATTTATTTGATTTCATTATTTATTTTTGGCTGAGTTGGATCTTCGTTGCTGCATGTGGGCTTTCTCTACTTTCTGTGAGCGGGGGCTACTCTCCATTGTGGTGCACGGGATTCTCATTGCAGTGGCTTCTCTTGTTGCAGAGCACGGTCTCTAGGTGTGCGGACTTCTAGTAGTTCTGGTGCGTGGGCTCAGTAGTTGTGGCTCGTGGGCTCTAGAGCCGAGGCTCAGTACTTGTGGTGCACGGGCTTAGTTGCTCTGCAGCATGTGGTATCTTCCCAGACCAGGGATCGAACCCGTGTGTTCTGCACTGGCAGGCGGATTCTTAACCCTGGCGCCACCAGGGAAGCCCCCGTGTAAATTATTACAGCGTGTCCTGTAGACCTCCCTTGGTATATGGTTGGTCTTTTTGATATATGTATTTAATATGTATTTGTATACGTATGGTAACCCTACTCTTCATTTATCCATTGCTCCCAGCTTTCCTTTTACATAACCATAGTTTGTTTTCCAAGTCTGTGAGTGTCTTTCTCTGTGGAAATATGTTCATTTGTGTCAGTTGTTAGGTAACGCCTAGAAGTGATATCACAGGATATTTGTCGTCTGCTTTCCGACTTACCTCCTGTTCTGTGATTATATCTAGGCTCACCTATGGTGCTGCAAAGAGCAGTGTTTCATTCTTTTCCATGCCGAATATTCCATTGTGTACATGGACCAGCTCTTCTTTGGGCATTCATCCGTAGATGGACATTTTGGTTTCTTCCAACTCTTGGCTATACTAAATATTGATGCAGTGCAGGATTGCCAGCCTGTGTCTTTTGGATTCCGGTCTTCTCAGGGGATAGGCTCAGCAGTGGACCTACCAGATCATATGACAGTTCAATTTTTACCTTTAAACGCACCTCCATTCTGTTCTCACTACTGGCTGTTACCAGTTGACATCCCACCAGCAGCTAGAGGGTACACAGTTCTCTAAAACCCCATCAGCATTTATTGTTTGTAGACTTTCTACTGATGGCGTTTTGAGTGTTGGGAGGTGATACCTTTTTGTACTTTGGATTTGCATGCGTCTAATACTTCCCGTTATTAAGCTTTTAATCCACGTCCGTTTTCTTTCTTTTTTTTTTTTTTTAAAGTAAAACAGAAAAACTTACCTCTTCAAATTGTTTCCTTGAATAATTGGCCGTGTTCTGAATTCCTGTGGCCATTACCTACACCAGAATATTTTCTGTGAGCAGGTGTCATTTACAACTCTGTAGTAATTGTGCATATTAAGTTACCATTAACACTGGGTTTAAAGCTGCTGTTGCAGGAAACGACCACAAGGCGGCAGCATGTCTATATTCCCAACTCTGCTTACTAGGGCAACAGAGCCTTCCTGGAAGTCCTGTTTGTAGGTTGTAAATTAGAGTGGAATGCGCCAGGACAAACTCCCCAAAACTTATGTCTACTTATTTGTTGTTGGTATTCTTAGTTTAATTTTCATTTTTATCAGAGCAAATTTGATTGCAATGTTGTGTTTGTTCTAGGTGTACAAAATCTGTTTCATTTATACATATATCTTTTCATGTTTGGATCCTGTTCCATAAAGGCTTTACAGAATGTTGTGTAGACCTCTCTTGGTATTTGGTATGTGTTTGGTGATTCCTATATTTTATAAATATTAGCATATGTCTGTTAAAACCCATTATCCTGCGTTATACATTCGTCACACCTTTCCGCTTGGTTAAGCACAATTTTGTGTTCTGAATACGTGACTGTCCTTCTCTGTGGAAATAAGTACATTAATATCAATTTTCCGGAATCACCTATACGTGATATCATAGGATATGTGTCTCTTGCTTTCTGACTTATTTCAAGTTGTGTGATTATCTCTAGCCTCATCTGTGGTGCTGCAAATGGCATTGTTTGATTTGTTTTCATGGCTTATTCCATTCCGTACATATGCCACTTGTTCTTTGTCCATTTATCTGTTCATGGACCTTTTTTTGCTTCCATGTCTTGCCTATTTAAATATTGCTGCAGTGCACATTTGCCTGCTTCTGTCTTTCCGATTCTGGTGGTCTTAAGTTATAGGCCCAGAAGGTGCCCTGCCGGATCATATGGTAACTCAATTTTTACCTTTTAAAGCACCTCCATTCTATTTTCATTAGTGCTGTTACCACTTTCCATCCCACCAGCAGCTAGAAGGTACACAGTTCTCTAAAACCCCTTCAGCATTTATAGTTTGTACACTTTTTGCTGATGGTCATTTGACTGGTGTGCGGTGAAACCTTTTCGGAGGTTGATTTGCATGCGTCTAATAATTCCTTATACTACACTTTAGGCATGTCATTTTCTTTCTTTTTTTCTTGGTTTTTAAAGAGTGAGTACAACTTCCCTCTTCATATTGACTTCTTGAAAAATTTGTCATGTGTTGTATTTTCTTGGCTATTCCCTACCCCAGGACATTTTTTGAGGGCAGGTGATATTTACAGCCCTGCAGTCCTTGTGAATATTAAGTGACATTTGGCGGTGTTGAAAGCTGCTGTTGTGAGAAACAGCCACAAGGCGGCAGCATTATTACGTTCTCAACTCTTGTTACTAGGGCAACAGAGTCTTCCTGGACATCGTGCTCCTCAGTTGTAAATTAGAGTGGAATGTGCTCGGACAATCCCCCAGAAGTTTAGGTCTCCTTACTTATGTTTGTTTTTGAAATTGAATTTATATTTCTTCTCGGAGTAATTTTGATTAGAGTGTTGTGATTGTCTGGCAGTACAGAATCCGGTCAATTATTCATAGATATATCTGTTCATCTTTGGATCCTGTTACCATGTATGTTATTACAGAGTGTGGAGTAGACCTCCCTTGGTATTCGGTAGGTGTTTGGTCATTATATACTTTATATGTCTTGGTGCCTATATAATTCATATAGTTTATATGTTTATAAAAATTTAACATATATTAGTATATGTATGTTAACATGCATTAGTATATGTATGTTAACATACATTTGTATATGTATGTTACCCCCATGATCCTAATTTATCGATCCTCCCACCTTTCATTTTGGTTCACCATTAGTTTGTTTATAAGTCTGTGAGTGTCTTTCTCTGGGGAAATATGTTCATTGGTAGCAATCTTAGGATAACATCTGTAAATGATATCATGGGATATCTGTCATTCCCTTTTGACTTACTTGACGTAATATGATTATTTTAGCCTCCTCTGTAGTCATGAAAATGGCAATGTTCTTTTGTTCCGGGGCTAAGATTCACTTCGGTACATATACCACTTCTTCTTTGCCCATTTGCCTGTTGATGGACATTGTGTTTGCTTGCATGTCTTGGCTATTGTAAATATTGCTGCAGTGCATGTTTGCCTGTCTGTGTCTTTCCGATTCTGGTCTTCTTAGGTGATAGGCCCAATAGGGGATCGGCTGCATCATATGGTAGCTCAATATTTACCTTTTAAATGCAGCTCGATTTTGTTCTCATGATTAGCTGTAACCAGTTTACATCCAACCAACAGCATAGTGGGTATGCATTTCTCCACAGACACGTGAGCATTCATAGTTTATAGACGTTTTACTGATGGCATTTTGAATATTGGGTGGCGACATCTTTTTGTAGTTTGGATTTGCATCCAACCAATAAGGCCTGATATTGAGCTTTTATCCATGTTCCTCCTTTTTTTTTTAAATAAAAGAGTGAGTAAAACTTACCTCTTCAAATTGTTTTCTGGAAAAATTTTCCGTGTTGTGAACTTTTTGGCCATTACCTACCCAGGACATTTTCTGAGGACACGTGTCATTTACAGCTCTACAATTGCTGTGTATCTTAAGTGACCGTTAGCGCTGAGTTTAAAGCTGCTGTTGTGGGAAACGGCCACCAGGCGGCAGCATTTCTTCATTCCCAAAACTGGTACTAGGGCAGCAGAGACTTCCTGAAAGTCGTGTTCCTAGGTTGTAAATTAGAATGGAGTGTGCCAGGGAAAACCCCAATAAGTTTATGTCTCATTAATTGTTGTTCATGGTTTTAATTTTTTTTAAATTAGGGTAATGATTAGAATAGTGTTTGTTCTAGGTGTGCACAATCAGGTTCAATTGAATATTATATATATGTAGTGATGTGCAGATCCTCTTCCTATGTAAATTACTATTATTTTTTTTAATAGATTTATTTGATTTCATTATTTATTTTTGGCTGAGTTGGATCTTCGTTGCTGCATGTGGGCTTTCTCTACTTTCTGTGAGCGGGGGCTACTCTCCATTGTGGTGCACGGGATTCTCATTGCAGTGGCTTCTCTTGTTGCAGAGCACGGTCTCTAGGTGTGCGGACTTCTAGTAGTTCTGGTGCGTGGGCTCAGTAGTTGTGGCTCGTGGGCTCTAGAGCCGAGGCTCAGTACTTGTGGTGCACGGGCTTAGTTGCTCTGCAGCATGTGGTATCTTCCCAGACCAGGGATCGAACCCGTGTGTTCTGCACTGGCAGGCGGATTCTTAACCCTGGCGCCACCAGGGAAGCCCCCGTGTAAATTATTACAGCGTGTCCTGTAGACCTCCCTTGGTATATGGTTGGTCTTTTTGATATATGTATTTAATATGTATTTGTATACGTATGGTAACCCTACTCTTCATTTATCCATTGCTCCCAGCTTTCCTTTTACATAACCATAGTTTGTTTTCCAAGTCTGTGAGTGTCTTTCTCTGTGGAAATATGTTCATTTGTGTCAGTTGTTAGGTAACGCCTAGAAGTGATATCACAGGATATTTGTCGTCTGCTTTCCGACTTACCTCCTGTTCTGTGATTATATCTAGGCTCACCTATGGTGCTGCAAAGAGCAGTGTTTCATTCTTTTCCATGCCGAATATTCCATTGTGTACATGGACCAGCTCTTCTTTGGGCATTCATCCGTAGATGGACATTTTGGTTTCTTCCAACTCTTGGCTATACTAAATATTGATGCAGTGCAGGATTGCCAGCCTGTGTCTTTTGGATTCCGGTCTTCTCAGGGGATAGGCTCAGCAGTGGACCTACCAGATCATATGACAGTTCAATTTTTACCTTTAAACGCACCTCCATTCTGTTCTCACTACTGGCTGTTACCAGTTGACATCCCACCAGCAGCTAGAGGGTACACAGTTCTCTAAAACCCCATCAGCATTTATTGTTTGTAGACTTTCTACTGATGGCGTTTTGAGTGTTGGGAGGTGATACCTTTTTGTACTTTGGATTTGCATGCGTCTAATACTTCCCGTTATTAAGCTTTTAATCCACGTCCGTTCTCTTTCTTTTTTTTTTTTTTTTTAAGTAAAACAGAAAAACTTACCTCTTCAAATTGTTTCCTTGAATAATTGGCCGTGTTCTGAATTCCTGTGGCCATTACCTACACCAGAATATTTTCTGTGAGCAGGTGTCATTTACAACTCTGTAGTAATTGTGCATATTAAGTTACCATTAACACTGGGTTTAAAGCTGCTGTTGCAGGAAACGACCACAAGGCGGCAGCATCTCTATATTCCCAACTCTGCTTACTAGGGCAACAGAGCCTTCCTGGAAGTCCTGTTTGTAGGTTGTAAATTAGAGTGGAATGCGCCAGGACAAACTCCCCAAAACTTATGTCTACTTATTTGTTGTTGGTATTCTTAGTTTAATTTTCATTTTTATCAGAGCAAATTTGATTGCAATGTTGTGTTTGTTCTAGGTGTACAGAATCTGTTTCATTTATACATATATCTTTTCATGTTTGGATCCTGTTCCATAAAGGCTTTACAGAATGTTGTGTAGACCTCTCTTGGTATTTGGTATGTGTTTGGTGATTCCTATATTTTATACATATTAGCATATGTCTGTTAAAACCCATTATCCTGCGTTATACATTCGTCACACCTTTCCGCTTGGTTAAGCACAAGTTTGTGTTCTGAATACGTGACTGTCCTTCTCTGTGGAAATAAGTACATTAATATCAATTTTCCGGAATCACCTATACGTGATATCATAGGATATGTGTCTCTTGCTTTCTGACTTATTTCAAGTTGTGTGATTATCTCTAGCCTCATCTGTGGTGCTGCAAATGGCATTGTTTGATTTGTTTTCATGGCTTATTCCATTCCGTACATATGCCACTTGTTCTTTGTCCATTTATCTGTTCATGGACCTTTTTTTGCTTCCATGTCTTGCCTATTTAAATATTGCTGCAGTGCACATTTGCCTGCTTCTGTCTTTCCGATTCTGGTGGTCTTAAGTTATAGGCCCAGAAGGTGCCCTGCCGGATCATATGGTAACTCAATTTTTACCTTTTAAAGCACCTCCATTCTATTTTCATTAGTGCTGTTACCACTTTCCATCCCACCAGCAGCTAGAAGGTACACAGTTCTCTAAAACCCCTTCAGCATTTATAGTTTGTAGACTTTTTGCTGATGGTCATTTGACTGGTGTGCGGTGAAACCTTTTCGGAGGTTGATTTGCATGCGTCTAATAATTCCTTAAAGTGTAGACTTTAGGCATGTCATTTTCTTTCTTTTTTTCTTGGTTTTTAAAGAGTGAGTACAACTTCCCTCTTCATATTGACTTCTTGAAAAATTTGTCATGTGTTGTATTTTCTTGGCTATTCCCTACCCCAGGACATTTTTTGAGGGCAGGTGATATTTACAGCCCTGCAGTCCTTGTGAATATTAAGTGACATTTGGCGGTGTTGAAAGCTGCTGTTGTGAGAAACAGCCACAAGGCGGCAGCATTATTACGTTCTCAACTCTTGTTACTAGGGCAACAGAGTCTTCCTGGACATCGTGCTCCTCAGTTATAAATTAGAGTGGAATGTGCTCGGACAATCCCCCAGAAGTTTAGGTCTCCTTACTTATGTTTGTTTTTGAAATTGAATTTATATTTCTTCTCGGAGTAATTTTGATTAGAGTGTTGTGATTGTCTGGCAGTACAGAATCCGGTCAATTATTCATAGATATATCTGTTCATCTTTGGATCCTGTTACCATGTATGTTATTACAGAGTGTGGAGTAGACCTCCCTTGGTATTCGGTAGGTGTTTGGTCATTATATACTTTATATGTCTTGGTGCCTATATAATTCATATAGTTTATATATTTATAAAAATTTAACATATATTAGTATATGTATGTTAACATACATTAGTATATGTATGTTAACATACATTAGTATATGTATGTTACCCCCATGATCCTAATTTATCGATCCTCCCACCTTTCATTTTGGTTCACCATTAGTTTGTTTATAAGTCTGTGAGTGTCTTTCTCTGGGGAAATATGTTCATTGGTAGCAATCTTAGGATAACATCTGTAAATGATATCATGGGATATCTGTCATTCCCTTTTGACTTACTTGACGTAATATGATTATTTTAGCCTCCTCTGTAGTCATGAAAATGGCAATGTTCTTTTGTTCCGGGGCTAAGATTCACTTCGGTACATATACCACTTCTTCTTTGCCCATTTGCCTGTTGATGGACATTGTGTTTGCTTGCATGTCTTGGCTATTGTAAATATTGCTGCAGTGCATGTTTGCCTGTCTGTGTCTTTCCGATTCTGGTCTTCTTAGGTGATAGGCCCATTAGGGGATCGACTGCATCATATGGTAGCTCAATATTTTCCTTTTAAATGCAGCTCGATTTTGTTCTCATGATTAGCTGTTACCAGTTTACATCCAACCAACAGCATAGTGGGTATGCATTTCTCCACAGTCACGTGAGCATTCATAGTTTATAGACGTTTTTCTGATGGCATTTTGAATATTGGGTGGCGACATCTTTTTGTAGTTTGGATTTGCATCTAACCAATAAGGCCTGATATTGAGCTTTTATCCATGTTCCTCCTTTTTTTTTTAAATAAAAGAGTGAGTAAAACTTACCTCTTCAAATTGTTTTCTGGAAAAATTTTCCGTGTTGTGAACTTTTTGGCCATTACCTACCCAGGACATTTTCTGAGGACACGTGTCATTTACAGCTCTACAATTGCTGTGAATCTTAAGTGACCGTTAGCGCTGAGTTTAAAGCTGCTGTTGTGGGAAACGGCCACCAGGCGGCAGCATTTCTTCATTCCCAAAACTGGTACTAGGGCAGCAGAGACTTCCTGAAAGTCGTGTTCCTAGGTTGTAAATTAGAATGGAGTGTGCCAGGGAAAACCCCAATAAGTTTATGTCTCATTAATTGTTGTTCATGGTTTTAATTTTTTAAATTAGGGTAATGATTAGAATAGTGTTTGTTCTAGGTGTGCACAATCAGGTTCAATTGAATATTATATATATGTATTGATGTGCAGATCCTCTTCCTATGTAAATTACTATTATTTTTTTTAATAGATTTATTTGATTTCATTATTTATTTTTGGCTGAGTTGGATCTTCGTTGCTGCATGTGGGCTTTCTCTACTTTCTGTGAGCGGGGGCTACTCTCCATTGTGGTGCACGGGATTCTCATTGCAGTGGCTTCTCTTGTTGCAGAGCACGGTCTCTAGGTGTGCGGACTTCTAGTAGTTCTGGTGCGTGGGCTCAGTAGTTGTGGCTCGTGGGCTCTAGAGCCGAGGCTCAGTACTTGTGGTGCATGGGCTTAGTTCCTCTGCAGCATGTGGTATCTTCCCAGACCAGGGATCGAACCCGTGTGTTCTGCACTGGCAGGCGGATTCTTAACCATGGCGCCACCAGGGAAGCCCTCGTGTAAATTATTACAGCGTGTCCTGTAGACCTCCCTTGGTATATGGTTGGTCTTTTTGATATATGTATTTAATATGTATTTGTATACGTATGGTAACCCTACTCTTCATTTATCCATTGCTCCCAGCTTTCCTTTTACATAACCATAGTTTGTTTTCCAAGTCTGTGAGTGTCTTTCTCTGTGGAAATATGTTCATTTGTGTCAGTTGTTAGGTAACGCCTAGAAGTGATATCACAGGATATTTGTCGTCTGCTTTCCGACTTACCTCCTGTTCTGTGATTATATCTAGGCTCACCTATGGTGCTGCAAAGAGCAGTGTTTCATTCTTTTCCATGCCGAATATTCCATTGTGTACATGGACCAGCTCTTCTTTGGGCATTCATCCGTAGATGGACATTTTGGTTTCTTCCAACTCTTGGCTATGCTAAATATTGATGCAGTGCAGGATTGCCAGCCTGTGCCTTTTGGATTCCGGTCTTCTCAGGGTATAGGCTCAGCAGTGGACCTACCAGATCATATGACAGTTCAATTTTTTACCTTTAAACGCACCTCCATTCCGTTCTCACTACTGGCTGTTACCAGTTGACATCCCACCAGCAGCTAGAGGGTACACAGTTCTCTAAAACCCCATCAGCATTTATTGTTTGTAGACTTTCTACTGATGGCGTTTTGAGTGTTGGGAGGTGATACCTTTTTGTACTTTGGATTTGCATGCGTCTAATACTTCCCGTTATTAAGCTTTTAATCCACGTCCGTTTTCTTTCTTTTTTTTTTTTTTAAACTAAAACAGAAAAACTTACCTTTTCAAATTGTTTCCTTGAATAATTGGCCGTGTTCTGAATTCCTGTGGCCATTACCTACACCAGGATATTTTCTGTGAGCAGGTGTCATTTACAACTCTGTAGTAATTGTGCATATTAAGTTACCATTAACACTGGGTTTAAAGCTGCTGTTGCAGGAAACGGCCACAAGGCGGCAGCATGTCTATATTCCCAACTCTGCTTACTAGGGCAACAGAGCCTTCCTGAAGTCCTGTTTGTAGGTTGTAAATTAGAGTGGAATGCGCCAGGACAAACTCCCCAAAACTTATGTCTACTTATTTGTTGTTGGTATTCTTAGTTTAATTTTCATTTTTATCAGAGCAAATTTGATTGCAATGTTGTGTTTGTTCTAGGTGTACAGAATCTGTTTCATTTATACATATATCTTTTCATGTTTGGATCCTGTTCCATAAAGGCTTTACAGAATGTTGTGTAGACCTCTCTTGGTATTTGGTATGTGTTTGGTGATTCCTATATTTTATAAATATTAGCATATGTCTGTTAAAACCCAATATCCTGCGTTATACAGTCGTCACACCTTTCCGCTTGGTTAAGCACAAGTTTGTGTTCTGAATACGTGACTGTCCTTCTCTGTGGAAATAAGTTCATTAATATCAATTTTCCGGAATCACCTATACGTGATATCATAGGATATGTGTCTCTTGCTTTCTGACTTATTTCAAGTTGTGTGATTATCTCTAGCCTCATCTGTGGTGCTGCAAATGGCATTGTTTGATTTGTTTTCATGGCTAATATTCCATTCCATACATATGCCACTTGTTCTTTTTCCATTTATCTGTTCATGGACCTTTTTTTGCTTCCATGTCTTGGCTATTTAAATATTGCTGCAGTGCACATTTGCCTGCTTCTGTCTTTCCGATTCTGGTGGTCTTCAGTTATAGGCCCAGAAGGTGCCCTGCCGGATCATATGGTAACTCAATTTTTACCTTTTAAAGCACCTCCATTCTATTTTCATTAGTGCTGTTACCACTTTCCATCCCACCAGCAGCTAGAAGGTACACAGTTCTCTAAAACCCCTTCAGCATTTATAGTTTGTAGACTTTTTGCTGATGGTCATTTGACTGGTGTGCGGTGAAACCTTTTCGGAGGTTGATTTGCATGCGTCTAATAATTCCTTATACTACACTTTAGGCATGTCATTTTCTTTCTTTTTTTCTTGGTTTTTAAAGAGTGAGTACAACTTCCCTCTTCATATTGACTTCTTGAAAAATTTGTCATGTGTTGTATTTTCTTGGCTATTCCCTACCCCAGGACATTTTTTGAGGGCAGGTGATATTTACAGCCCTGCAGTCCTTGTGAATATTAAGTGACATTTGGCGGTGTTGAAAGCTGCTGTTGTGAGAAACAGCCACAAGGCGGCAGCATTATTACGTTCTCAACTCTTGTTACTAGGGCAACAGAGTCTTCCTGGACATCGTGCTCCTCAGTTATAAATTAGAGTGGAATGTGCTCGGACAATCCCCCAGAAGTTTAGGTCTCCTTACTTATGTTTGTTTTTGAAATTGAATTTATATTTCTTCTCGGAGTAATTTTGATTAGAGTGTTGTGATTGTCTGGCAGTACAGAATCCGGTCAATTATTCATAGATATATCTGTTCATCTTTGGATCCTGTTACCATGTATGTTATTACAGAGTGTGGAGTAGACCTCCCTTGGTATTCGGTAGGTGTTTGGTCATTATATACTTTATATGTCTTGGTGCCTATATAATTCATATAGTTTATATATTTATAAAAATTTAACATATATTAGTATATGTATGTTAACATACATTAGTATATGTATGTTAACATACATTAGTATATGTATGTTACCCCCATGATCCTAATTTATCGATCCTCCCACCTTTCATTTTGGTTCACCATTAGTTTGTTTATAAGTCTGTGAGTGTCTTTCTCTGGGGAAATATGTTCATTGGTAGCAATCTTAGGATAACATCTGTAAATGATATCATGGGATATCTGTCATTCCCTTTTGACTTACTTGACGTAATATGATTATTTTAGCCTCCTCTGTAGTCATGAAAATGGCAATGTTCTTTTGTTCCGGGGCTAAGATTCACTTCGGTACATATACCACTTCTTCTTTGCCCATTTGCCTGTTGATGGACATTGTGTTTGCTTGCATGTCTTGGCTATTGTAAATATTGCTGCAGTGCATGTTTGCCTGTCTGTGTCTTTCCGATTCTGGTCTTCTTAGGTGATAGGCCCAATAGGGGATCGGCTGCATCATATGGTAGCTCAATATTTACCTTTTAAATGCAGCTCGATTTTGTTCTCATGATTAGCTGTAACCAGTTTACATCCAACCAACAGCATAGTGGGTATGCATTTCTCCACAGCCACGTGAGCATTCATAGTTTATAGACGTTTTACTGATGGCATTTTGAATATTGGGTGGCGACATCTTTTTGTAGTTTGGATTTGCATCTAACCAATAAGGCCTGATATTGAGCTTTTATCCATGTTCCTCCTTTTTTTTTTAAATAAAAGAGTGAGTAAAACTTACCTCTTCAAATTGTTTTCTGGAAAAATTTTCCGTGTTGTGAACTTTTTGGCCATTACCTACCCAGGACATTTTCTGAGGACACGTGTCATTTACAGCTCTACAATTGCTGTGAATCTTAAGTGACCGTTAGCGCTGAGTTTAAAGCTGCTGTTGTGGGAAACGGCCACCAGGCGGCAGCATTTCTTCATTCCCAAAACTGGTACTAGGGCAGCAGAGACTTCCTGAAAGTCGTGTTCCTAGGTTGTAAATTAGAATGGAGTGTGCCAGGGAAAACCCCAATAAGTTTATGTCTCATTAATTGTTGTTCATGGTTTTAATTTTTTAAATTAGGGTAATGATTAGAATAGTGTTTGTTCTAGGTGTGCACAATCAGGTTCAATTGAATATTATATATATGTATTGATGTGCAGATCCTCTTCCTATGTAAATTACTATTATTTTTTTTAATAGATTTATTTGATTTCATTATTTATTTTTGGCTGAGTTGGATCTTCGTTGCTGCATGTGGGCTTTCTCTACTTTCTGTGAGCGGGGGCTACTCTCCATTGTGGTGCACGGGATTCTCATTGCAGTGGCTTCTCTTGTTGCAGAGCACGGTCTCTAGGTGTGCGGACTTCTAGTAGTTCTGGTGCGTGGGCTCAGTAGTTGTGGCTCGTGGGCTCTAGAGCCGAGGCTCAGTACTTGTGGTGCATGGGCTTAGTTCCTCTGCAGCATGTGGTATCTTCCCAGACCAGGGATCGAACCCGTGTGTTCTGCACTGGCAGGCGGATTCTTAACCATGGCGCCACCAGGGAAGCCCTCGTGTAAATTATTACAGCGTGTCCTGTAGACCTCCCTTGGTATATGGTTGGTCTTTTTGATATATGTATTTAATATGTATTTGTATACGTATGGTAACCCTACTCTTCATTTATCCATTGCTCCCAGCTTTCCTTTTACATAACCATAGTTTGTTTTCCAAGTCTGTGAGTGTCTTTCTCTGTGGAAATATGTTCATTTGTGTCAGTTGTTAGGTAACGCCTAGAAGTGATATCACAGGATATTTGTCGTCTGCTTTCCGACTTACCTCCTGTTCTGTGATTATATCTAGGCTCACCTATGGTGCTGCAAAGAGCAGTGTTTCATTCTTTTCCATGCCGAATATTCCATTGTGTACATGGACCAGCTCTTCTTTGGGCATTCATCCGTAGATGGACATTTTGGTTTCTTCCAACTCTTGGCTATGCTAAATATTGATGCAGTGCAGGATTGCCAGCCTGTGCCTTTTGGATTCCGGTCTTCTCAGGGTATAGGCTCAGCAGTGGACCTACCAGATCATATGACAGTTCAATTTTTTACCTTTAAACGCACCTCCATTCCGTTCTCACTACTGGCTGTTACCAGTTGACATCCCACCAGCAGCTAGAGGGTACACAGTTCTCTAAAACCCCATCAGCATTTATTGTTTGTAGACTTTCTACTGATGGCGTTTTGAGTGTTGGGAGGTGATACCTTTTTGTACTTTGGATTTGCATGCGTCTAATACTTCCCGTTATTAAGCTTTTAATCCACGTCCGTTTTCTTTCTTTTTTTTTTTTTTAAACTAAAACAGAAAAACTTACCTTTTCAAATTGTTTCCTTGAATAATTGGCCGTGTTCTGAATTCCTGTGGCCATTACCTACACCAGGATATTTTCTGTGAGCAGGTGTCATTTACAACTCTGTAGTAATTGTGCATATTAAGTTACCATTAACACTGGGTTTAAAGCTGCTGTTGCAGGAAACGGCCACAAGGCGGCAGCATGTCTATATTCCCAACTCTGCTTACTAGGGCAACAGAGCCTTCCTGGAAGTCCTGTTTGTAGGTTGTAAATTAGAGTGGAATGCGCCAGGACAAACTCCCCAAAACTTATGTCTACTTATTTGTTGTTGGTATTCTTAGTTTAATTTTCATTTTTATCAGAGCAAATTTGATTGCAATGTTGTGTTTGTTCTAGGTGTACAGAATCTGTTTCATTTATACATATATCTTTTCATGTTTGGATCCTGTTCCATAAAGGCTTTACAGAATGTTGTGTAGACCTCTCTTGGTATTTGGTATGTGTTTGGTGATTCCTATATTTTATAAATATTAGCATATGTCTGTTAAAACCCAATATCCTGCGTTATACATTCGTCACACCTTTCCGCTTGGTTAAGCACAAGTTTGTGTTCTGAATACGTGACTGTCCTTCTCTGTGGAAATAAGTTCATTAATATCAATTTTCCGGAATCACCTATACGTGATATCATAGGATATGTGTCTCTTGCTTTCTGACTTATTTCAAGTTGTGTGATTATCTCTAGCCTCATCTGTGGTGCTGCAAATGGCATTGTTTGATTTGTTTTCATGGCTAATATTCCATTCCATACATATGCCACTTGTTCTTTTTCCATTTATCTGTTCATGGACCTTTTTTTGCTTCCATGTCTTGGCTATTTAAATATTGCTGCAGTGCACATTTGCCTGCTTCTGTCTTTCCGATTCTGGTGGTCTTCAGTTATAGGCCCAGAAGGTGCCCTGCCGGATCATATGGTAACTCAATTTTTACCTTTTAAAGCACCTCCATTCTATTTTCATTAGTGCTGTTACCACTTTCCATCCCACCAGCAGCTAGAAGGTACACAGTTCTCTAAAACCCCTTCAGCATTTATAGTTTGTAGACTTTTTGCTGATGGTCATTTGACTGGTGTGCGGTGAAACCTTTTCGGAGGTTGATTTGCATGCGTCTAATAATTCCTTATACTACACTTTAGGCATGTCATTTTCTTTCTTTTTTTCTTGGTTTTTAAAGAGTGAGTACAACTTCCCTCTTCATATTGACTTCTTGAAAAATTTGTCATGTGTTGTATTTTCTTGGCTATTCCCTACCCCAGGACATTTTTTGAGGGCAGGTGATATTTACAGCCCTGCAGTCCTTGTGAATATTAAGTGACATTTGGCGGTGTTGAAAGCTGCTGTTGTGAGAAACAGCCACAAGGCGGCAGCATTATTACGTTCTCAACTCTTGTTACTAGGGCAAGAGAGTCTTCCTGGACATCGTGCTCCTCAGTTGTAAATTAGAGTGGAATGTGCTCGGACAATCCCCCAGAAGTTTAGGTCTCCTTACTTACGTTTGTTTTTGAAATTGAATTTATATTTCTTCTCGGAGTAATTTTGATTAGAGTGTTGTGATTGTCTGGCAGTACAGAATCCGGTCAATTATTCATAGATATATCTGTTCATCTTTGGATCCTGTTACCATGTATGTTATTACAGAGTGTGGAGTAGACCTCCCTTGGTATTTGGTAGGTGTTTGGTCATTATATACTTTATATGTCTTGGTGCCTATATAATTCATATAGTTTATATGTTTATAAAAATTTAACATATATTACTATATGTATGTTAACATGCATTAGTATATGTATGTTAACATACATTAGTATATGTATGTTACCCCCATGATCCTAATTTATCGATCCTCCCACCTTTCATTTTGGTTCACCATTAGTTTGTTTATAAGTCTGTGAGTGTCTTTCTCTGGGGAAATATGTTCATTGGTAGCAATCTTAGGATAACATCTGTAAATGATATCATGGGATATCTGTCATTCCCTTTTGACTTACTTGACGTAATATGATTATTTTAGCCTCCTCTGTAGTCATGAAAATGGCAATGTTCTTTTGTTCCGGGGCTAAGATTCACTTCGGTACATATACCACTTCTTCTTTGCCCATTTGCCTGTTGATGGACATTGTGTTTGCTTGCATGTCTTGGCTATTGTAAATATTGCTGCAGTGCATGTTTGCCTGTCTGTGTCTTTCCGATTCTGGTCTTCTTAGGTGATAGGCCCAATAGGGGATCGGCTGCATCATATGGTAGCTCAATATTTACCTTTTAAATGCAGCTCGATTTTGTTCTCATGATTAGCTGTTACCAGTTTACATCCAACCAACAGCATTCTGGGTATGCATTTCTCCACAGACACGTGAGCATTCATAGTTTATAGACGTTTTACTGATGGCATTTTGAATATTGGGTGGTGACATCTTTTTGTAGTTTGGATTTGCATCCAACCAATAAGGCCTGATATTGAGCTTTTATCCATGTTCCTCCTTTTTTTTTTTAAATAAAAGAGTGAGTAAAACTTACCTCTTCAAATTGTTTTCTGGAAAAATTTTCCGTGTTGTGAACTTTTTGGCCATTACCTACCCAGGACATTTTCTGAGGACACGTGTCATTTACAGCTCTACAATTGCTGTGAATCTTAAGTGACCGTTAGCCCTGAGTTTAAAGCTGCTGTTGTGGGAAACGGCCACCAGGCGGCAGCATTTCTTCATTCCCAAAACTGGTACTAGGGCAGCAGAGACTTCCTGAAAGTCGTGTTCCAAGGTTGTAAATTAGAATGGAGTGTGCCAGGGAAAACCCCAATAAGTTTATGTCTCATTAATTGTTGTTCATGGTTTTAATTTTTTAAATTGGGGTAATGATTAGAATAGTGTTTGTTCTAGGTGTGCACAATCAGGTTCAATTGAACATTATATATATTTATTCATGTGCAGATCCTCTTCCTATGTAAATTACTATTATTTTTTTAATAGATTTATTTTATTTCATTATTTATTTTTGGCTGAGTTGGATCTTCGTTGCTGCATGTGGGCTTTCTCTACTTTCTGTGAGCGGGGGCTACTCTCCATTGTGGTGCACGAGATTCTCATTGCAGTGGCTTCTCTTGTTGCAGAGCACGGTCTCTAGGTGTGCGGACTTCTAGTAGTTCTGGTGCGTGGGCTCAGTAGTTGTGGCTCGTGGGCTCTAGAGCCGAGGCTCAGTACTTGTGGTGCACGGGCTTAGTTGCTCTGCAGCATGTGGTATCTTCCCAGACCAGGGATCGAACCCGTGTGTTCTGCACTGGCAGGCGGATTCTTAACCCTGGCGCCACCAGGGAAGCCCCCGTGTAAATTATTACAGCGTGTCCTGTAGACCTCCCTTGGTATATGGTTGGTCTTTTTGATATATGTATTTAATATGTATTTGTATACGTATGGTAACCCTACTCTTCATTTATCCATTGCTCCCAGCTTTCCTTTTACATAACCATAGTTTGTTTTCCAAGTCTGTGAGTGTCTTTCTCTGTGGAAATATGTTCATTTGTGTCAGTTGTTAGGTAACGCCTAGAAGTGATATCACAGGATATTTGTCGTCTGCTTTCCGACTTACCTCCTGTTCTGTGATTATATCTAGGCTCACCTATGGTGCTGCAAAGAGCAGTGTTTCATTCTTTTCCATGCCGAATATTCCATTGTGTACATGGACCAGCTCTTCTTTGGGCATTCATCCGTAGATGGACATTTTGGTTTCTTCCAACTCTTGGCTATGCTAAATATTGATGCAGTGCAGGATTGCCAGCCTGTGCCTTTTGGATTCCGGTCTTCTCAGGGTATAGGCTCAGCAGTGGACCTACCAGATCATATGACAGTTCAATTTTTACCTTTAAACGCACCTCCATTCCGTTCTCACTACTGGCTGTTACCAGTTGACATCCCACCAGCAGCTAGAGGGTACACAGTTCTCTAAAACCCCATCAGCATTTATTGTTTGTAGACTTTCTACTGATGGCGTTTTGAGTGTTGGGAGGTGATACCTTTTTGTACTTTGGATTTGCATGCGTCTAATACTTCCCGTTATTAAGATTTTAATCCACGTCCGTTTTCTTTCTTTTTTTTTTTAAAGTAAAACAGAAAAACTTACCTCTTCAAATTGTTTCCTTGAATAATTGGCCGTGTTCTGAATTCCTGTGGCCATTACCTACACCAGAATATTTTCTGTGAGCAGGTGTCATTTACAACTCTGTAGTAATTGTGCATATTAAGTTACCATTAACACTGGGTTTATAGCTGCTGTTGCAGGAAACGGCCACAAGGCGGCAGCATGTCTATATTCCCAACTCTGCTTACTAGGGCAACAGAGCCTTCCTGGAAGTCCTGTTTGTAGGTTGTAAATTAGAGTGGAATGCGCCAGGACAAACTCCCCAAAACTTATGTCTACTTATTTGTTGTTGGTATTCTTAGTTTAATTTTCATTTTTATCAGAGCAAATTTGATTGCAATGTTGTGTTTGTTCTAGGTGTACAGAATCTGTTTCATTTATACATATATCTTTTCATGTTTGGATCCTGTTCCATAAAGGCTTTACAGAATGTTGTGTAGACCTCTCTTGGTATTTGGTATGTGTTTGGTGATTCCTATATTTTATAAATATTAGCATATGTCTGTTAAAACCCATTATCCTGCGTTATACATTCGTCACACCTTTCCGCTTGGTTAAGCACAAGTTTGTGTTCTGAATACGTGACTGTCCTTCTCTGTGGAAATAAGTTCATTAATATCAATTTTCCGGAATCACCTATACGTGATATCATAGGATATGTGTCTCTTGCTTTCTGACTTATTTCAAGTTGTGTGATTATCTCTAGCCTCATCTGTGGTGCTGCAAATGGCATTGTTTGATTTGTTTTCATGGCTAATATTCCATTCCGTACATATGCCACTTGTTCTTTGTCCATTTATCTGTTCATGGACCTTTTTTTGCTTCCATGTCTTGCCTATTTAAATATTGCTGCAGTGCACATTTGCCTGCTTCTGTCTTTCCGATTCTGGTGGTCTTCAGTTATAGGCCCAGAAGGTGCCCTGCCGGATCATATGGTAACTCAATTTTTACCTTTTAAAGCACCTCCATTCTATTTTCATTAGTGCTGTTACCACTTTCCATCCCACCAGCAGCTAGAAGGTACACAGTTCTCTAAAACCCCTTCAGCATTTATAGTTTGTAGACTTTTTGCTGATGGTCATTTGACTGGTGTGCGGTGAAACCTTTTCGGAGGTTGATTTGCATGCGTCTAATAATTCCTTATACTACACTTTAGGCATGTCATTTTCTTTCTTTTTTTCTTGGTTTTTAAAGAGTGAGTACAACTTCCCTCTTCATATTGACTTCTTGAAAAATTTGTCATGTGTTGTATTTTCTTGGCTATTCCCTACCCCAGGACATTTTTTGAGGGCAGGTGATATTTACAGCCCTGCAGTCCTTGTGAATATTAAGTGACATTTGGCGGTGTTGAAAGCTGCTGTTGTGAGAAACAGCCACAAGGCGGCAGCATTATTACGTTCTCAACTCTTGTTACTAGGGCAACAGAGTCTTCCTGGACATCGTGCTCCTCAGTTGTAAATTAGAGTGGAATGTGCTCGGACAATCCCCCAGAAGTTTAGGTCTCCTTACTTATGTTTGTTTTTGAAATTGAATTTATATTTCTTCTCGGAGTAATTTTGATTAGAGTGTTGTGATTGTCTGGCAGTACAGAATCCGGTCAATTATTCATAGATATATCTGTTCATCTTTGGATCCTGTTACCATGTATGTTATTACAGAGTGTGGAGTAGACCTCCCTTGGTATTCGGTAGGTGTTTGGTCATTATATACTTTATATGTCTTGGTGCCTATATAATTCATATAGTTTATATATTTATAAAAATTTAACATATATTAGTATATGTATGTTAACATACATTAGTATATGTATGTTAACATACATTAGTATATGTATGTTACCCCCATGATCCTAATTTATCGATCCTCCCACCTTTCATTTTGGTTCACCATTAGTTTGTTTATAAGTCTGTGAGTGTCTTTCTCTGGGGAAATATGTTCATTGGTAGCAATCTTAGGATAACATCTGTAAATGATATCATGGGATATCTGTCATTCCCTTTTGACTTACTTGACGTAATATGATTATTTTAGCCTCCTCTGTAGTCATGAAAATGGCAATGTTCTTTTGTTCCGGGGCTAAGATTCACTTCGGTACATATACCACTTCTTCTTTGCCCATTTGCCTGTTGATGGACATTGTGTTTGCTTGCATGTCTTGGCTATTGTAAATATTGCTGCAGTGCATGTTTGCCTGTCTGTGTCTTTCCGATTCTGGTCTTCTTAGGTGATAGGCCCAATAGGGGATCGGCTGCATCATATGGTAGCTCAATATTTACCTTTTAAATGCAGCTCGATTTTGTTCTCATGATTAGCTGTAACCAGTTTACATCCAACCAACAGCATAGTGGGTATGCATTTCTCCACAGCCACGTGAGCATTCATAGTTTATAGACGTTTTACTGATGGCATTTTGAATATTGGGTGGCGACACCTTTTTGTAGTTTGGATTTGCATCTAACCAATAAGGCCTGATATTGAGCTTTTATCCATGTTCCTCCTTTTTTTTTTAAATAAAAGAGTGAGTAAAACTTACCTCTTCAAATTGTTTTCTGGAAAAATTTTCCGTGTTGTGAACTTTTTGGCCATTACCTACCCAGGACATTTTCTGAGGACACGTGTCATTTACAGCTCTACAATTGCTGTGAATCTTAAGTGACCGTTAGCGCTGAGTTTAAAGCTGCTGTTGTGGGAAACGGCCACCAGGCGGCAGCATTTCTTCATTCCCAAAACTGGTACTAGGGCAGCAGAGACTTCCTGAAAGTCGTGTTCCTAGGTTGTAAATTAGAATGGAGTGTGCCAGGGAAAACCCCAATAAGTTTATGTCTCATTAATTGTTGTTCATGGTTTTAATTTTTTAAATTAGGGTAATGATTAGAATAGTGTTTGTTCTAGGTGTGCACAATCAGGTTCAATTGAATATTATATATATGTAGTGATGTGCAGATCCTCTTCCTATGTAAATTACTATTATTTTTTTTAATAGATTTATTTGATTTCATTATTTATTTTTGGCTGAGTTGGATCTTCGTTGCTGCATGTGGGCTTTCTCTACTTTCTGTGAGCGGGGGCTACTCTCCATTGTGGTGCACGGGATTCTCATTGCAGTGGCTTCTCTTGTTGCAGAGCACGGTCTCTAGGTGTGCGGACTTCTAGTAGTTCTGGTGCGTGGGCTCAGTAGTTGTGGCTCGTGGGCTCTAGAGCCGAGGCTCAGTACTTGTGGTGCATGGGCTTAGTTCCTCTGCAGCATGTGGTATCTTCCCAGACCAGGGATCGAACCCGTGTGTTCTGCACTGGCAGGCGGATTCTTAACCATGGCGCCACCAGGGAAGCCCTCGTGTAAATTATTACAGCGTGTCCTGTAGACCTCCCTTGGTATATGGTTGGTCTTTTTGATATATGTATTTAATATGTATTTGTATACGTATGGTAACCCTACTCTTCATTTATCCATTGCTCCCAGCTTTCCTTTTACATAACCATAGTTTGTTTTCCAAGTCTGTGAGTGTCTTTCTCTGTGGAAATATGTTCATTTGTGTCAGTTGTTAGGTAACGCCTAGAAGTGATATCACAGGATATTTGTCGTCTGCTTTCCGACTTACCTCCTGTTCTGTGATTATATCTAGGCTCACCTATGGTGCTGCAAAGAGCAGTGTTTCATTCTTTTCCATGCCGAATATTCCATTGTGTACATGGACCAGCTCTTCTTTGGGCATTCATCCGTAGATGGACATTTTGGTTTCTTCCAACTCTTGGCTATGCTAAATATTGATGCAGTGCAGGATTGCCAGCCTGTGCCTTTTGGATTCCGGTCTTCTCAGGGTATAGGCTCAGCAGTGGACCTACCAGATCATATGACAGTTCAATTTTTTACCTTTAAACGCACCTCCATTCCGTTCTCACTACTGGCTGTTACCAGTTGACATCCCACCAGCAGCTAGAGGGTACACAGTTCTCTAAAACCCCATCAGCATTTATTGTTTGTAGACTTTCTACTGATGGCGTTTTGAGTGTTGGGAGGTGATACCTTTTTGTACTTTGGATTTGCATGCGTCTAATACTTCCCGTTATTAAGCTTTTAATCCACGTCCGTTTTCTTTCTTTTTTTTTTTTTTAAACTAAAACAGAAAAACTTACCTTTTCAAATTGTTTCCTTGAATAATTGGCCGTGTTCTGAATTCCTGTGGCCATTACCTACACCAGGATATTTTCTGTGAGCAGGTGTCATTTACAACTCTGTAGTAATTGTGCATATTAAGTTACCATTAACACTGGGTTTAAAGCTGCTGTTGCAGGAAACGGCCACAAGGCGGCAGCATGTCTATATTCCCAACTCTGCTTACTAGGGCAACAGAGCCTTCCTGGAAGTCCTGTTTGTAGGTTGTAAATTAGAGTGGAATGCGCCAGGACAAACTCCCCAAAACTTATGTCTACTTATTTGTTGTTGGTATTCTTAGTTTAATTTTCATTTTTATCAGAGCAAATTTGATTGCAATGTTGTGTTTGTTCTAGGTGTACAGAATCTGTTTCATTTATACATATATCTTTTCATGTTTGGATCCTGTTCCATAAAGGCTTTACAGAATGTTGTGTAGACCTCTCTTGGTATTTGGTATGTGTTTGGTGATTCCTATATTTTATAAATATTAGCATATGTCTGTTAAAACCCAATATCCTGCGTTATACAGTCGTCACACCTTTCCGCTTGGTTAAGCACAAGTTTGTGTTCTGAATACGTGACTGTCCTTCTCTGTGGAAATAAGTTCATTAATATCAATTTTCCGGAATCACCTATACGTGATATCATAGGATATGTGTCTCTTGCTTTCTGACTTATTTCAAGTTGTGTGATTATCTCTAGCCTCATCTGTGGTGCTGCAAATGGCATTGTTTGATTTGTTTTCATGGCTAATATTCCATTCCGTACATATGCCACTTGTTCTTTTTCCATTTATCTGTTCATGGACCTTTTTTTGCTTCCATGTCTTGGCTATTTAAATATTGCTGCAGTGCACATTTGCCTGCTTCTGTCTTTCCGATTCTGGTGGTCTTAAGTTATAGGCCCAGAAGGTGCCCTGCCGGATCATATGGTAACTCAATTTTTACCTTTTAAAGCACCTCCATTCTATTTTCATTAGTGCTGTTACCACTTTCCATCCCACCAGCAGCTAGAAGGTACACAGTTCTCTAAAACCCCTTCAGCATTTATAGTTTGTAGACTTTTTGCTGATGGTCATTTGACTGGTGTGCGGTGAAACCTTTTCGGAGGTTGATTTGCATGCGTCTAATAATTCCTTATACTACACTTTAGGCATGTCATTTTCTTTCTTTTTTTCTTGGTTTTTAAAGAGTGAGTACAACTTCCCTCTTCATATTGACTTCTTGAAAAATTTGTCATGTGTTGTATTTTCTTGGCTATTCCCTACCCCAGGACATTTTTTGAGGGCAGGTGATATTTACAGCCCTGCAGTCCTTGTGAATATTAAGTGACATTTGGCGGTGTTGAAAGCTGCTGTTGTGAGAAACAGCCACAAGGCGGCAGCATTATTACGTTCTCAACTCTTGTTACTAGGGCAACAGAGTCTTCCTGGACATCGTGCTCCTCAGTTGTAAATTAGAGTGGAATGTGCTCGGACAATCCCCCAGAAGTTTAGGTCTCCTTACTTATGTTTGTTTTTGAAATTGAATTTATATTTCTTCTCGGAGTAATTTTGATTAGAGTGTTGTGATTGTCTGGCAGTACAGAATCCGGTCAATTATTCATAGATATATCTGTTCATCTTTGGATCCTGTTACCATGTATGTTATTACAGAGTGTGGAGTAGACCTCCCTTGGTATTTGGTAGGTGTTTGGTCATTATATACTTTATATGTCTTGGTGCCTATATAATTCATATAGTTTATATGTTTATAAAAATTTAACATATATTACTATATGTATGTTAACATGCATTAGTATATGTATGTTAACATACATTACTATATGTATGTTACCCCCATGATCCTAATTTATCGATCCTCCCACCTTTCATTTTGGTTCACCATTAGTTTGTTTATAAGTCTGTGAGTGTCTTTCTCTGGGGAAATATGTTCATTGGTAGCAATCTTAGGATAACATCTGTAAATGATATCATGGGATATCTGTCATTCCCTTTTGACTTACTTGACGTAATATGATTATTTTAGCCTCCTCTGTAGTCATGAAAATGGCAATGTTCTTTTGTTCCGGGGCTAAGATTCACTTCGGTACATATACCACTTCTTCTTTGCCCATTTGCCTGTTGATGGACATTGTGTTTGCTTGCATGTCTTGGCTATTGTAAATATTGCTGCAGTGCATGTTTGCCTGTCTGTGTCTTTCCGATTCTGGTCTTCTTAGGTGATAGGCCCAATAGGGGATCGGCTGCATCATATGGTAGCTCAATATTTACCTTTTAAATGCAGCTCGATTTTGTTCTCATGATTAGCTGTTACCAGTTTACATCCAACCAACAGCATTCTGGGTATGCATTTCTCCACAGACACGTGAGCATTCATAGTTTATAGACGTTTTACTGATGGCATTTTGAATATTGGGTGGTGACATCTTTTTGTAGTTTGGATTTGCATCCAACCAATAAGGCCTGATATTGAGCTTTTATCCATGTTCCTCCTTTTTTTTTTTAAATAAAAGAGTGAGTAAAACTTACCTCTTCAAATTGTTTTCTGGAAAAATTTTCCGTGTTGTGAACTTTTTGGCCATTACCTACCCAGGACATTTTCTGAGGACACGTGTCATTTACAGCTCTACAATTGCTGTGAATCTTAAGTGACCGTTAGCCCTGAGTTTAAAGCTGCTGTTGTGGGAAACGGCCACCAGGCGGCAGCATTTCTTCATTCCCAAAACTGGTACTAGGGCAGCAGAGACTTCCTGAAAGTCGTGTTCCAAGGTTGTAAATTAGAATGGAGTGTGCCAGGGAAAACCCCAATAAGTTTATGTCTCATTAATTGTTGTTCATGGTTTTAATTTTTTAAATTGGGGTAATGATTAGAATAGTGTTTGTTCTAGGTGTGCACAATCAGGTTCAATTGAACATTATATATATTTATTCATGTGCAGATCCTCTTCCTATGTAAATTACTATTATTTTTTTAATAGATTTATTTTATTTCATTATTTATTTTTGGCTGAGTTGGATCTTCGTTGCTGCATGTGGGCTTTCTCTACTTTCTGTGAGCGGGGGCTACTCTCCATTGTGGTGCACGGGATTCTCATTGCAGTGGCTTCTCTTGTTGCAGAGCACGGTCTCTAGGTGTGCGGACTTCTAGTAGTTCTGGTGCGTGGGCTCAGTAGTTGTGGCTCGTGGGCTCTAGAGCCGAGGCTCAGTACTTGTGGTGCACGGGCTTAGTTGCTCTGCAGCATGTGGTATCTTCCCAGACCAGGGATCGAACCCGTGTGTTCTGCACTGGCAGGCGGATTCTTAACCCTGGCGCCACCAGGGAAGCCCCCGTGTAAATTATTACAGCGTGTCCTGTAGACCTCCCTTGGTATATGGTTGGTCTTTTTGATATATGTATTTAATATGTATTTGTATACGTATGGTAACCCTACTCTTCATTTATCCATTGCTCCCAGCTTTCCTTTTACATAACCATAGTTTGTTTTCCAAGTCTGTGAGTGTCTTTCTCTGTGGAAATATGTTCATTTGTGTCAGTTGTTAGGTAACGCCTAGAAGTGATATCACAGGATATTTGTCGTCTGCTTTCCGACTTACCTCCTGTTCTGTGATTATATCTAGGCTCACCTATGGTGCTGCAAAGAGCAGTGTTTCATTCTTTTCCATGCCGAATATTCCATTGTGTACATGGACCAGCTCTTCTTTGGGCATTCATCCGTAGATGGACATTTTGGTTTCTTCCAACTCTTGGCTATGCTAAATATTGATGCAGTGCAGGATTGCCAGCCTGTGCCTTTTGGATTCCGGTCTTCTCAGGGTATAGGCTCAGCAGTGGACCTACCAGATCATATGACAGTTCAATTTTTACCTTTAAACGCACCTCCATTCCGTTCTCACTACTGGCTGTTACCAGTTGACATCCCACCAGCAGCTAGAGGGTACACAGTTCTCTAAAACCCCATCAGCATTTATTGTTTGTAGACTTTCTACTGATGGCGTTTTGAGTGTTGGGAGGTGATACCTTTTTGTACTTTGGATTTGCATGCGTCTAATACTTCCCGTTATTAAGATTTTAATCCACGTCCGTTTTCTTTCTTTTTTTTTTTAAAGTAAAACAGAAAAACTTACCTCTTCAAATTGTTTCCTTGAATAATTGGCCGTGTTCTGAATTCCTGTGGCCATTACCTACACCAGAATATTTTCTGTGAGCAGGTGTCATTTACAACTCTGTAGTAATTGTGCATATTAAGTTACCATTAACACTGGGTTTATAGCTGCTGTTGCAGGAAACGGCCACAAGGCGGCAGCATGTCTATATTCCCAACTCTGCTTACTAGGGCAACAGAGCCTTCCTGGAAGTCCTGTTTGTAGGTTGTAAATTAGAGTGGAATGCGCCAGGACAAACTCCCCAAAACTTATGTCTACTTATTTGTTGTTGGTATTCTTAGTTTAATTTTCATTTTTATCAGAGCAAATTTGATTGCAATGTTGTGTTTGTTCTAGGTGTACAGAATCTGTTTCATTTATACATATATCTTTTCATGTTTGGATCCTGTTCCATAAAGGCTTTACAGAATGTTGTGTAGACCTCTCTTGGTATTTGGTATGTGTTTGGTGATTCCTATATTTTATAAATATTAGCATATGTCTGTTAAAACCCATTATCCTGCGTTATACATTCGTCACACCTTTCCGCTTGGTTAAGCACAAGTTTGTGTTCTGAATACGTGACTGTCCTTCTCTGTGGAAATAAGTTCATTAATATCAATTTTCCGGAATCACCTATACGTGATATCATAGGATATGTGTCTCTTGCTTTCTGACTTATTTCAAGTTGTGTGATTATCTCTAGCCTCATCTGTGGTGCTGCAAATGGCATTGTTTGATTTGTTTTCATGGCTAATATTCCATTCCGTACATATGCCACTTGTTCTTTGTCCATTTATCTGTTCATGGACCTTTTTTTGCTTCCATGTCTTGCCTATTTAAATATTGCTGCAGTGCACATTTGCCTGCTTCTGTCTTTCCGATTCTGGTGGTCTTCAGTTATAGGCCCAGAAGGTGCCCTGCCGGATCATATGGTAACTCAATTTTTACCTTTTAAAGCACCTCCATTCTATTTTCATTAGTGCTGTTACCACTTTCCATCCCACCAGCAGCTAGAAGGTACACAGTTCTCTAAAACCCCTTCAGCATTTATAGTTTGTAGACTTTTTGCTGATGGTCATTTGACTGGTGTGCGGTGAAACCTTTTCGGAGGTTGATTTGCATGCGTCTAATAATTCCTTATACTACACTTTAGGCATGTCATTTTCTTTCTTTTTTTCTTGGTTTTTAAAGAGTGAGTACAACTTCCCTCTTCATATTGACTTCTTGAAAAATTTGTCATGTGTTGTATTTTCTTGGCTATTCCCTACCCCAGGACATTTTTTGAGGGCAGGTGATATTTACAGCCCTGCAGTCCTTGTGAATATTAAGTGACATTTGGCGGTGTTGAAAGCTGCTGTTGTGAGAAACAGCCACAAGGCGGCAGCATTATTACGTTCTCAACTCTTGTTACTAGGGCAACAGAGTCTTCCTGGACATCGTGCTCCTCAGTTGTAAATTAGAGTGGAATGTGCTCGGACAATCCCCCAGAAGTTTAGGTCTCCTTACTTATGTTTGTTTTTGAAATTGAATTTATATTTCTTCTCGGAGTAATTTTGATTAGAGTGTTGTGATTGTCTGGCAGTACAGAATCCGGTCAATTATTCATAGATATATCTGTTCATCTTTGGATCCTGTTACCATGTATGTTATTACAGAGTGTGGAGTAGACCTCCCTTGGTATTTGGTAGGTGTTTGGTCATTATATACTTTATATGTCTTGGTGCCTATATAATTCATATAGTTTATATGTTTATAAAAATTTAACATATATTACTATATGTATGTTAACATGCATTAGTATATGTATGTTAACATACATTAGTATATGTATGTTACCCCCATGATCCTAATTTATCGATCCTCCCACCTTTCATTTTGGTTCACCATTAGTTTGTTTATAAGTCTGTGAGTGTCTTTCTCTGGGGAAATATGTTCATTGGTAGCAATCTTAGGATAACATCTGTAAATGATATCATGGGATATCTGTCATTCCCTTTTGACTTACTTGACGTAATATGATTATTTTAGCCTCCTCTTTAGTCATGAAAATGGCAATGTTCTTTTGTTCCGGGGCTAAGATTCACTTCGGTACATATACCACTTCTTCTT
Source organism: Eschrichtius robustus (assembly GCF_028021215.1). Lineage (NCBI taxonomy): Eukaryota > Metazoa > Chordata > Mammalia > Artiodactyla > Eschrichtiidae > Eschrichtius > Eschrichtius robustus. The sequence continues at coordinate 48,247,408 of NC_090831.1, read as the reverse complement.
TGCCCATTTGCCTGTTGATGGACATTGTGTTTGCTTGCATGTCTTGGCTATTGTAAATATTGCTGCAGTGCATGTTTGCCTGTCTGTGTCTTTCCGATTCTGGTCTTCTTAGGTGATAGGCCCAATAGGGGATCGGCTGCATCATATGGTAGCTCAATATTTACCTTTTAAATGCAGCTCGATTTTGTTCTCATGATTAGCTGTTACCAGTTTACATCCAACCAACAGCATTCTGGGTATGCATTTCTCCACAGACACGTGAGCATTCATAGTTTATAGACGTTTTACTGATGGCATTTTGAATATTGGGTGGTGACATCTTTTTGTAGTTTGGATTTGCATCCAACCAATAAGGCCTGATATTGAGCTTTTATCCATGTTCCTCCTTTTTTTTTTTAAATAAAAGAGTGAGTAAAACTTACCTCTTCAAATTGTTTTCTGGAAAAATTTTCCGTGTTGTGAACTTTTTGGCCATTACCTACCCAGGACATTTTCTGAGGACACGTGTCATTTACAGCTCTACAATTGCTGTGAATCTTAAGTGACCGTTAGCCCTGAGTTTAAAGCTGCTGTTGTGGGAAACGGCCACCAGGTGGCAGCATTTCTTCATTCCCAAAACTGGTACTAGGGCAGCAGAGACTTCCTGAAAGTCGTGTTCCAAGGTTGTAAATTAGAATGGAGTGTGCCAGGGAAAACCCCAATAAGTTTATGTCTCATTAATTGTTGTTCATGGTTTTAATTTTTTTTAAATTAGGGTAATGATTAGAATAGTGTTTGTTCTAGGTGTGCACAATCAGGTTCAATTGAATATTATATATATGTATTGATGTGCAGATCCTCTTCCTATGTAAATTACTATTATTTTTTTTAATAGATTTATTTGATTTCATTATTTATTTTTGGCTGAGTTGGATCTTCGTTGCTGCATGTGGGCTTTCTCTACTTTCTGTGAGCGGGGGCTACTCTCCATTGTGGTGCACGGGATTCTCATTGCAGTGGCTTCTCTTGTTGCAGAGCACGGTCTCTAGGTGTGCGGACTTCTAGTAGTTCTGGTGCGTGGGCTCAGTAGTTGTGGCTCGTGGGCTCTAGAGCCGAGGCTCAGTACTTGTGGTGCACGGGCTTAGTTGCTCTGCAGCATGTGGTATCTTCCCAGACCAGGGATCGAACCCGTGTGTTCTGCACTGGCAGGCGGATTCTTAACCCTGGCGCCACCAGGGAAGCCCCCGTGTAAATTATTACAGCGTGTCCTGTAGACCTCCCTTGGTATATGGTTGGTCTTTTTGATATATGTATTTAATATGTATTTGTATACGTATGGTAACCCTACTCTTCATTTATCCATTGCTCCCAGCTTTCCTTTTACATAACCATAGTTTGTTTTCCAAGTCTGTGAGTGTCTTTCTCTGTGGAAATATGTTCATTTGTGTCAGTTGTTAGGTAACGCCTAGAAGTGATATCACAGGATATTTGTCGTCTGCTTTCCGACTTACCTCCTGTTCTGTGATTATATCTAGGCTCACCTATGGTGCTGCAAAGAGCAGTGTTTCATTCTTTTCCATGCCGAATATTCCATTGTGTACATGGACCAGCTCTTCTTTGGGCATTCATCCGTAGATGGACATTTTGGTTTCTTCCAACTCTTGGCTATACTAAATATTGATGCAGTGCAGGATTGCCAGCCTGTGTCTTTTGGATTCCGGTCTTCTCAGGGGATAGGCTCAGCAGTGGACCTACCAGATCATATGACAGTTCAATTTTTACCTTTAAACCCACCTCCATTCTGTTCTCACTACTGGCTGTTACCAGTTGACATCCCACCAGCAGCTAGAGGGTACACAGTTCTCTAAAACCCCATCAGCATTTATTGTTTGTAGACTTTCTACTGATGGCGTTTTGAGTGTTGGGAGGTGATACCTTTTTGTACTTTGGATTTGCATGCGTCTAATACTTCCCGTTATTAAGCTTTTAATCCACGTCCGTTTTCTTTCTTTTTTTTTTTTTTTTAAAGTAAAACAGAAAAACTTACCTCTTCAAATTGTTTCCTTGAATAATTGGCCGTGTTCTGAATTCCTGTGGCCATTACCTACACCAGAATATTTTCTGTGAGCAGGTGTCATTTACAACTCTGTAGTAATTGTGCATATTAAGTTACCATTAACACTGGGTTTAAAGCTGCTGTTGCAGGAAACGACCACAAGGCGGCAGCATGTCTATATTCCCAACTCTGCTTACTAGGGCAACAGAGCCTTCCTGGAAGTCCTGTTTGTAGGTTGTAAATTAGAGTGGAATGCGCCAGGACAAACTCCCCAAAACTTATGTCTACTTATTTGTTGTTGGTATTCTTAGTTTAATTTTCATTTTTATCAGAGCAAATTTGATTGCAATGTTGTGTTTGTTCTAGGTGTACAGAATCTGTTTCATTTATACATATATCTTTTCATGTTTGGATCCTGTTCCATAAAGGCTTTACAGAATGTTGTGTAGACCTCTCTTGGTATTTGGTATGTGTTTGGTGATTCCTATATTTTATAAATATTAGCATATGTCTGTTAAAACCCATTATCCTGCGTTATACATTCGTCACACCTTTCCGCTTGGTTAAGCACAAGTTTGTGTTCTGAATACGTGACTGTCCTTCTCTGTGGAAATAAGTACATTAATATCAATTTTCCGGAATCACCTATACGTGATATCATAGGATATGTGTCTCTTGCTTTCTGACTTATTTCAAGTTGTGTGATTATCTCTAGCCTCATCTGTGGTGCTGCAAATGGCATTGTTTGATTTGTTTTCATGGCTTATTCCATTCCATACATATGCCACTTGTTCTTTGTCCATTTATCTGTTCATGGACCTTTTTTTGCTTCCATGTCTTGCCTATTTAAATATTGCTGCAGTGCACATTTGCCTGCTTCTGTCTTTCCGATTCTGGTGGTCTTAAGTTATAGGCCCAGAAGGTGCCCTGCCGGATCATATGGTAACTCAATTTTTACCTTTTAAAGCACCTCCATTCTATTTTCATTAGTGCTGTTACCACTTTCCATCCCACCAGCAGCTAGAAGGTACACAGTTCTCTAAAACCCCTTCAGCATTTATAGTTTGTAGACTTTTTGCTGATGGTCATTTGACTGGTGTGCGGTGAAACCTTTTCGGAGGTTGATTTGCATGCGTCTAATAATTCCTTATACTACACTTTAGGCATGTCATTTTCTTTCTTTTTTTCTTGGTTTTTAAAGAGTGAGTACAACTTCCCTCTTCATATTGACTTCTTGAAAAATTTGTCATGTGTTGTATTTTCTTGGCTATTCCCTACCCCAGGACATTTTTTGAGGGCAGGTGATATTTACAGCCCTGCAGTCCTTGTGAATATTAAGTGACATTTGGCGGTGTTGAAAGCTGCTGTTGTGAGAAACAGCCACAAGGCGGCAGCATTATTACGTTCTCAACTCTTGTTACTAGGGAAACAGAGTCTTCCTGGACATCGTGCTCCTCAGTTGTAAATTAGAGTGGAATGTGCTCGGACAATCCCCCAGAAGTTTAGGTCTCCTTACTTATGTTTGTTTTTGAAATTGAATTTATATTTCTTCTCGGAGTAATTTTGATTAGAGTGTTGTGATTGTCTGGCAGTACAGAATCCGGTCAATTATTCATAGATATATCTGTTCATCTTTGGATCCTGTTACCATGTATGTTATTACAGAGTGTGGAGTAGACCTCCCTTGGTATTCGGTAGGTGTTTGGTCATTATATACTTTATATGTCTTGGTGCCTATATAATTCATATAGTTTATATATTTATAAAAATTTAACATATATTAGTATATGTATGTTAACATACATTAGTATATGTATGTTAACATACATTTGTATATGTATGTTACCCCCATGATCCTAATTTATCGATCCTCCCACCTTTCATTTTGGTTCACCATTAGTTTGTTTATAAGTCTGTGAGTGTCTTTCTCTGGGGAAATATGTTCATTGGTAGCAATCTTAGGATAACATCTGTAAATGATATCATGGGATATCTGTCATTCCCTTTTGACTTACTTGACGTAATATGATTATTTTAGCCTCCTCTGTAGTCATGAAAATGGCAATGTTCTTTTGTTCCGGGGCTAAGATTCACTTCGGTACATATACCACTTCTTCTTTGCCCATTTGCCTGTTGATGGACATTGTGTTTGCTTGCATGTCTTGGCTATTGTAAATATTGCTGCAGTGCATGTTTGCCTGTCTGTGTCTTTCCGATTCTGGTCTTCTTAGGTGATAGGCCCAATAGGGGATCGGCTGCATCATATGGTAGCTCAATATTTACCTTTTAAATGCAGCTCGATTTTGTTCTCATGATTAGCTGTAACCAGTTTACATCCAACCAACAGCATAGTGGGTATGCATTTCTCCACAGCCACGTGAGCATTCATAGTTTATAGACGTTTTACTGATGGCATTTTGAATATTGGGTGGCGACATCTTTTTGTAGTTTGGATTTGCATCTAACCAATAAGGCCTGATATTGAGCTTTTATCCATGTTCCTCCTTTTTTTTTTAAATAAAAGAGTGAGTAAAACTTACCTCTTCAAATTGTTTTCTGGAAAAATTTTCCGTGTTGTGAACTTTTTGGCCATTACCTACCCAGGACATTTTCTGAGGACACGTGTCATTTACAGCTCTACAATTGCTGTGAATCTTAAGTGACCGTTAGCGCTGAGTTTAAAGCTGCTGTTGTGGGAAACGGCCACCAGGCGGCAGCATTTCTTCATTCCCAAAACTGGTACTAGGGCAGCAGAGACTTCCTGAAAGTCGTGTTCCTAGGTTGTAAATTAGAATGGAGTGTGCCAGGGAAAACCCCAATAAGTTTATGTCTCATTAATTGTTGTTCATGGTTTTAATTTTTTAAATTAGGGTAATGATTAGAATAGTGTTTGTTCTAGGTGTGCACAATCAGGTTCAATTGAATATTATATATATGTATTGATGTGCAGATCCTCTTCCTATGTAAATTACTATTATTTTTTTTAATAGATTTATTTGATTTCATTATTTATTTTTGGCTGAGTTGGATCTTCGTTGCTGCATGTGGGCTTTCTCTACTTTCTGTGAGCGGGGGCTACTCTCCATTGTGGTGCACGGGATTCTCATTGCAGTGGCTTCTCTTGTTGCAGAGCACGGTCTCTAAGTGTGCGGACTTCTAGTAGTTCTGGTGCGTGGGCTCAGTAGTTGTGGCTCGTGGGCTCTAGAGCCGAGGCTCAGTACTTGTGGTGCATGGGCTTAGTTCCTCTGCAGCATGTGGTATCTTCCCAGACCAGGGATCGAACCCGTGTGTTCTGCACTGGCAGGCGGATTCTTAACCATGGCACCACCAGGGAAGCCCTCGTGTAAATTATTACAGCGTGTCCTGTAGACCTCCCTTGGTATATGGTTGGTCTTTTTGATATATGTATTTAATATGTATTTGTATACGTATGGTAACCCTACTCTTCATTTATCCATTGCTCCCAGCTTTCCTTTTACATAACCATAGTTTGTTTTCCAAGTCTGTGAGTGTCTTTCTCTGTGGAAATATGTTCATTTGTGTCAGTTGTTAGGTAACGCCTAGAAGTGATATCACAGGATATTTGTCGTCTGCTTTCCGACTTACCTCCTGTTCTGTGATTATATCTAGGCTCACCTATGGTGCTGCAAAGAGCAGTGTTTCATTCTTTTCCATGCCGAATATTCCATTGTGTACATGGACCAGCTCTTCTTTGGGCATTCATCCGTAGATGGACATTTTGGTTTCTTCCAACTCTTGGCTATGCTAAATATTGATGCAGTGCAGGATTGCCAGCCTGTGCCTTTTGGATTCCGGTCTTCTCAGGGTATAGGCTCAGCAGTGGACCTACCAGATCATATGACAGTTCAATTTTTTACCTTTAAACGCACCTCCATTCCGTTCTCACTACTGGCTGTTACCAGTTGACATCCCACCAGCAGCTAGAGGGTACACAGTTCTGTAAAACCCCATCAGCATTTATTGTTTGTAGACTTTCTACTGATGGCGTTTTGAGTGTTGGGAGGTGATACCTTTTTGTACTTTGGATTTGCATGCGTCTAATACTTCCCGTTATTAAGCTTTTAATCCACGTCCGTTTTCTTTCTTTTTTTTTTTTTTAAACTAAAACAGAAAAACTTACCTTTTCAAATTGTTTCCTTGAATAATTGGCCGTGTTCTGAATTCCTGTGGCCATTACCTACACCAGGATATTTTCTGTGAGCAGGTGTCATTTACAACTCTGTAGTAATTGTGCATATTAAGTTACCATTAACACTGGGTTTAAAGCTGCTGTTGCAGGAAACGGCCACAAGGCGGCAGCATGTCTATATTCCCAACTCTGCTTACTAGGGCAACAGAGCCTTCCTGGAAGTCCTGTTTGTAGGTTGTAAATTAGAGTGGAATGCGCCAGGACAAACTCCCCAAAACTTATGTCTACTTATTTGTTGTTGGTATTCTTAGTTTAATTTTCATTTTTATCAGAGCAAATTTGATTGCAATGTTGTGTTTGTTCTAGGTGTACAGAATCTGTTTCATTTATACATATATCTTTTCATGTTTGGATCCTGTTCCATAAAGGCTTTACAGAATGTTGTGTAGACCTCTCTTGGTATTTGGTATGTGTTTGGTGATTCCTATATTTTATAAATATTAGCATATGTCTGTTAAAACCCAATATCCTGCGTTATACAGTCGTCACACCTTTCCGCTTGGTTAAGCACAAGTTTGTGTTCTGAATACGTGACTGTCCTTCTCTGTGGAAATAAGTTCATTAATATCAATTTTCCGGAATCACCTATACGTGATATCATAGGATATGTGTCTCTTGCTTTCTGACTTATTTCAAGTTGTGTGATTATCTCTAGCCTCATCTGTGGTGCTGCAAATGGCATTGTTTGATTTGTTTTCATGGCTAATATTCCATTCCATACATATGCCACTTGTTCTTTTTCCATTTATCTGTTCATGGACCTTTTTTTGCTTCCATGTCTTGGCTATTTAAATATTGCTGCAGTGCACATTTGCCTGCTTCTGTCTTTCCGATTCTGGTGGTCTTCAGTTATAGGCCCAGAAGGTGCCCTGCCGGATCATATGGTAACTCAATTTTTACCTTTTAAAGCACCTCCATTCTATTTTCATTAGTGCTGTTACCACTTTCCATCCCACCAGCAGCTAGAAGGTACACAGTTCTCTAAAACCCCTTCAGCATTTATAGTTTGTAGACTTTTTGCTGATGGTCATTTGACTGGTGTGCGGTGAAACCTTTTCGGAGGTTGATTTGCATGCGTCTAATAATTCCTTATACTACACTTTAGGCATGTCATTTTCTTTCTTTTTTTCTTGGTTTTTAAAGAGTGAGTACAACTTCCCTCTTCATATTGACTTCTTGAAAAATTTGTCATGTGTTGTATTTTCTTGGCTATTCCCTACCCCAGGACATTTTTTGAGGGCAGGTGATATTTACAGCCCTGCAGTCCTTGTGAATATTAAGTGACATTTGGCGGTGTTGAAAGCTGCTGTTGTGAGAAACAGCCACAAGGCGGCAGCATTATTACGTTCTCAACTCTTGTTACTAGGGCAACAGAGTCTTCCTGGACATCGTGCTCCTCAGTTGTAAATTAGAGTGGAATGTGCTCGGACAATCCCCCAGAAGTTTAGGTCTCCTTACTTATGTTTGTTTTTGAAATTGAATTTATATTTCTTCTCGGAGTAATTTTGATTAGAGTGTTGTGATTGTCTGGCAGTACAGAATCCGGTCAATTATTCATAGATATATCTGTTCATCTTTGGATCCTGTTACCATGTATGTTATTACAGAGTGTGGAGTAGACCTCCCTTGGTATTCGGTAGGTGTTTGGTCATTATATACTTTATATGTCTTGGTGCCTATATAATTCATATAGTTTATATGTTTATAAAAATTTAACATATATTAGTATATGTATGTTAACATGCATTAGTATATGTATGTTAACATACATTAGTATATGTATGTTACCCCCATGATCCTAATTTATCGATCCTCCCACCTTTCATTTTGGTTCACCATTAGTTTGTTTATAAGTCTGTGAGTGTCTTTCTCTGGGGAAATATGTTCATTGGTAGCAATCTTAGGATAACATCTGTAAATGATATCATGGGATATCTGTCATTCCCTTTTGACTTACTTGACGTAATATGATTATTTTAGCCTCCTCTGTAGTCATGAAAATGGCAATGTTCTTTTGTTCCGGGGCTAAGATTCACTTCGGTACATATACCACTTCTTCTTTGCCCATTTGCCTGTTGATGGACATTGTGTTTGCTTGCATGTCTTGGCTATTGTAAATATTGCTGCAGTGCATGTTTGCCTGTCTGTGTCTTTCCGATTCTGGTCTTCTTAGGTGATAGGCCCAATAGGGGATCGGCTGCATCATATGGTAGCTCAATATTTACCTTTTAAATGCAGCTCGATTTTGTTCTCATGATTAGCTGTTACCAGTTTACATCCAACCAACAGCATTCTGGGTATGCATTTCTCCACAGACACGTGAGCATTCATAGTTTATAGACGTTTTACTGATGGCATTTTGAATATTGGGTGGTGACATCTTTTTGTAGTTTGGATTTGCATCCAACCAATAAGGCCTGATATTGAGCTTTTATCCATGTTCCTCCTTTTTTTTTTTAAATAAAAGAGTGAGTAAAACTTACCTCTTCAAATTGTTTTCTGGAAAAATTTTCCGTGTTGTGAACTTTTTGGCCATTACCTACCCAGGACATTTTCTGAGGACACGTGTCATTTACAGCTCTACAATTGCTGTGAATCTTAAGTGACCGTTAGCCCTGAGTTTAAAGCTGCTGTTGTGGGAAACGGCCACCAGGCGGCAGCATTTCTTCATTCCCAAAACTGGTACTAGGGCAGCAGAGACTTCCTGAAAGTCGTGTTCCAAGGTTGTAAATTAGAATGGAGTGTGCCAGGGAAAACCCCAATAAGTTTATGTCTCATTAATTGTTGTTCATGGTTTTAATTTTTTAAATTGGGGTAATGATTAGAATAGTGTTTGTTCTAGGTGTGCACAATCAGGTTCAATTGAACATTATATATATTTATTCATGTGCAGATCCTCTTCCTATGTAAATTACTATTATTTTTTTAATAGATTTATTTTATTTCATTATTTATTTTTGGCTGAGTTGGATCTTCGTTGCTGCATGTGGGCTTTCTCTACTTTCTGTGAGCGGGGGCTACTCTCCATTGTGGTGCACGGGATTCTCATTGCAGTGGCTTCTCTTGTTGCAGAGCACGGTCTCTAGGTGTGCGGACTTCTAGTAGTTCTGGTGCGTGGGCTCAGTAGTTGTGGCTCGTGGGCTCTAGAGCCGAGGCTCAGTACTTGTGGTGCACGGGCTTAGTTGCTCTGCAGCATGTGGTATCTTCCCAGACCAGGGATCGAACCCGTGTGTTCTGCACTGGCAGGCGGATTCTTAACCCTGGCGCCACCAGGGAAGCCCCCGTGTAAATTATTACAGCGTGTCCTGTAGACCTCCCTTGGTATATGGTTGGTCTTTTTGATATATGTATTTAATATGTATTTGTATACGTATGGTAACCCTACTCTTCATTTATCCATTGCTCCCAGCTTTCCTTTTACATAACCATAGTTTGTTTTCCAAGTCTGTGAGTGTCTTTCTCTGTGGAAATATGTTCATTTGTGTCAGTTGTTAGGTAACGCCTAGAAGTGATATCACAGGATATTTGTCGTCTGCTTTCCGACTTACCTCCTGTTCTGTGATTATATCTAGGCTCACCTATGGTGCTGCAAAGAGCAGTGTTTCATTCTTTTCCATGCCGAATATTCCATTGTGTACATGGACCAGCTCTTCTTTGGGCATTCATCCGTAGATGGACATTTTGGTTTCTTCCAACTCTTGGCTATGCTAAATATTGATGCAGTGCAGGATTGCCAGCCTGTGCCTTTTGGATTCCGGTCTTCTCAGGGTATAGGCTCAGCAGTGGACCTACCAGATCATATGACAGTTCAATTTTTACCTTTAAACGCACCTCCATTCCGTTCTCACTACTGGCTGTTACCAGTTGACATCCCACCAGCAGCTAGAGGGTACACAGTTCTCTAAAACCCCATCAGCATTTATTGTTTGTAGACTTTCTACTGATGGCGTTTTGAGTGTTGGGAGGTGATACCTTTTTGTACTTTGGATTTGCATGCGTCTAATACTTCCCGTTATTAAGATTTTAATCCACGTCCGTTTTCTTTCTTTTTTTTTTTAAAGTAAAACAGAAAAACTTACCTCTTCAAATTGTTTCCTTGAATAATTGGCCGTGTTCTGAATTCCTGTGGCCATTACCTACACCAGAATATTTTCTGTGAGCAGGTGTCATTTACAACTCTGTAGTAATTGTGCATATTAAGTTACCATTAACACTGGGTTTATAGCTGCTGTTGCAGGAAACGGCCACAAGGCGGCAGCATGTCTATATTCCCAACTCTGCTTACTAGGGCAACAGAGCCTTCCTGGAAGTCCTGTTTGTAGGTTGTAAATTAGAGTGGAATGCGCCAGGACAAACTCCCCAAAACTTATGTCTACTTATTTGTTGTTGGTATTCTTAGTTTAATTTTCATTTTTATCAGAGCAAATTTGATTGCAATGTTGTGTTTGTTCTAGGTGTACAGAATCTGTTTCATTTATACATATATCTTTTCATGTTTGGATCCTGTTCCATAAAGGCTTTACAGAATGTTGTGTAGACCTCTCTTGGTATTTGGTATGTGTTTGGTGATTCCTATATTTTATAAATATTAGCATATGTCTGTTAAAACCCATTATCCTGCGTTATACATTCGTCACACCTTTCCGCTTGGTTAAGCACAAGTTTGTGTTCTGAATACGTGACTGTCCTTCTCTGTGGAAATAAGTTCATTAATATCAATTTTCCGGAATCACCTATACGTGATATCATAGGATATGTGTCTCTTGCTTTCTGACTTATTTCAAGTTGTGTGATTATCTCTAGCCTCATCTGTGGTGCTGCAAATGGCATTGTTTGATTTGTTTTCATGGCTAATATTCCATTCCGTACATATGCCACTTGTTCTTTGTCCATTTATCTGTTCATGGACCTTTTTTTGCTTCCATGTCTTGCCTATTTAAATATTGCTGCAGTGCACATTTGCCTGCTTCTGTCTTTCCGATTCTGGTGGTCTTCAGTTATAGGCCCAGAAGGTGCCCTGCCGGATCATATGGTAACTCAATTTTTACCTTTTAAAGCACCTCCATTCTATTTTCATTAGTGCTGTTACCACTTTCCATCCCACCAGCAGCTAGAAGGTACACAGTTCTCTAAAACCCCTTCAGCATTTATAGTTTGTAGACTTTTTGCTGATGGTCATTTGACTGGTGTGCGGTGAAACCTTTTCGGAGGTTGATTTGCATGCGTCTAATAATTCCTTATACTACACTTTAGGCATGTCATTTTCTTTCTTTTTTTCTTGGTTTTTAAAGAGTGAGTACAACTTCCCTCTTCATATTGACTTCTTGAAAAATTTGTCATGTGTTGTATTTTCTTGGCTATTCCCTACCCCAGGACATTTTTTGAGGGCAGGTGATATTTACAGCCCTGCAGTCCTTGTGAATATTAAGTGACATTTGGCGGTGTTGAAAGCTGCTGTTGTGAGAAACAGCCACAAGGCGGCAGCATTATTACGTTCTCAACTCTTGTTACTAGGGCAACAGAGTCTTCCTGGACATCGTGCTCCTCAGTTGTAAATTAGAGTGGAATGTGCTCGGACAATCCCCCAGAAGTTTAGGTCTCCTTACTTATGTTTGTTTTTGAAATTGAATTTATATTTCTTCTCGGAGTAATTTTGATTAGAGTGTTGTGATTGTCTGGCAGTACAGAATCCGGTCAATTATTCATAGATATATCTGTTCATCTTTGGATCCTGTTACCATGTATGTTATTACAGAGTGTGGAGTAGACCTCCCTTGGTATTCGGTAGGTGTTTGGTCATTATATACTTTATATGTCTTGGTGCCTATATAATTCATATAGTTTATATATTTATAAAAATTTAACATATATTAGTATATGTATGTTAACATACATTAGTATATGTATGTTAACATACATTAGTATATGTATGTTACCCCCATGATCCTAATTTATCGATCCTCCCACCTTTCATTTTGGTTCACCATTAGTTTGTTTATAAGTCTGTGAGTGTCTTTCTCTGGGGAAATATGTTCATTGGTAGCAATCTTAGGATAACATCTGTAAATGATATCATGGGATATCTGTCATTCCCTTTTGACTTACTTGACGTAATATGATTATTTTAGCCTCCTCTGTAGTCATGAAAATGGCAATGTTCTTTTGTTCCGGGGCTAAGATTCACTTCGGTACATATACCACTTCTTCTTTGCCCATTTGCCTGTTGATGGACATTGTGTTTGCTTGCATGTCTTGGCTATTGTAAATATTGCTGCAGTGCATGTTTGCCTGTCTGTGTCTTTCCGATTCTGGTCTTCTTAGGTGATAGGCCCAATAGGGGATCGGCTGCATCATATGGTAGCTCAATATTTACCTTTTAAATGCAGCTCGATTTTGTTCTCATGATTAGCTGTAACCAGTTTACATCCAACCAACAGCATAGTGGGTATGCATTTCTCCACAGCCACGTGAGCATTCATAGTTTATAGACGTTTTACTGATGGCATTTTGAATATTGGGTGGCGACATCTTTTTGTAGTTTGGATTTGCATCTAACCAATAAGGCCTGATATTGAGCTTTTATCCATGTTCCTCCTTTTTTTTTTAAATAAAAGAGTGAGTAAAACTTACCTCTTCAAATTGTTTTCTGGAAAAATTTTCCGTGTTGTGAACTTTTTGGCCATTACCTACCCAGGACATTTTCTGAGGACACGTGTCATTTACAGCTCTACAATTGCTGTGAATCTTAAGTGACCGTTAGCGCTGAGTTTAAAGCTGCTGTTGTGGGAAACGGCCACCAGGCGGCAGCATTTCTTCATTCCCAAAACTGGTACTAGGGCAGCAGAGACTTCCTGAAAGTCGTGTTCCTAGGTTGTAAATTAGAATGGAGTGTGCCAGGGAAAACCCCAATAAGTTTATGTCTCATTAATTGTTGTTCATGGTTTTAATTTTTTAAATTAGGGTAATGATTAGAATAGTGTTTGTTCTAGGTGTGCACAATCAGGTTCAATTGAATATTATATATATGTATTGATGTGCAGATCCTCTTCCTATGTAAATTACTATTATTTTTTTTAATAGATTTATTTGATTTCATTATTTATTTTTGGCTGAGTTGGATCTTCGTTGCTGCATGTGGGCTTTCTCTACTTTCTGTGAGCGGGGGCTACTCTCCATTGTGGTGCACGGGATTCTCATTGCAGTGGCTTCTCTTGTTGCAGAGCACGGTCTCTAGGTGTGCGGACTTCTAGTAGTTCTGGTGCGTGGGCTCAGTAGTTGTGGCTCGTGGGCTCTAGAGCCGAGGCTCAGTACTTGTGGTGCATGGGCTTAGTTCCTCTGCAGCATGTGGTATCTTCCCAGACCAGGGATCGAACCCGTGTGTTCTGCACTGGCAGGCGGATTCTTAACCATGGCGCCACCAGGGAAGCCCTCGTGTAAATTATTACAGCGTGTCCTGTAGACCTCCCTTGGTATATGGTTGGTCTTTTTGATATATGTATTTAATATGTATTTGTATACGTATGGTAACCCTACTCTTCATTTATCCATTGCTCCCAGCTTTCCTTTTACATAACCATAGTTTGTTTTCCAAGTCTGTGAGTGTCTTTCTCTGTGGAAATATGTTCATTTGTGTCAGTTGTTAGGTAACGCCTAGAAGTGATATCACAGGATATTTGTCGTCTGCTTTCCGACTTACCTCCTGTTCTGTGATTATATCTAGGCTCACCTATGGTGCTGCAAAGAGCAGTGTTTCATTCTTTTCCATGCCGAATATTCCATTGTGTACATGGACCAGCTCTTCTTTGGGCATTCATCCGTAGATGGACATTTTGGTTTCTTCCAACTCTTGGCTATGCTAAATATTGATGCAGTGCAGGATTGCCAGCCTGTGCCTTTTGGATTCCGGTCTTCTCAGGGTATAGGCTCAGCAGTGGACCTACCAGATCATATGACAGTTCAATTTTTACCTTTAAACGCACCTCCATTCCGTTCTCACTACTGGCTGTTACCAGTTGACATCCCACCAGCAGCTAGAGGGTACACAGTTCTCTAAAACCCCATCAGCATTTATTGTTTGTAGACTTTCTACTGATGGCGTTTTGAGTGTTGGGAGGTGATACCTTTTTGTACTTTGGATTTGCATGCGTCTAATACTTCCCGTTATTAAGCTTTTAATCCACGTCCGTTTTCTTTCTTTTTTTTTTTTTAAACTAAAACAGAAAAACTTACCTTTTCAAATTGTTTCCTTGAATAATTGGCCGTGTTCTGAATTCCTCTGGCCATTACCTACACCAGGATATTTTCTGTGAGCAGGTGTCATTTACAACTCTGTAGTAATTGTGCATATTAAGTTACCATTAACACTGGGTTTAAAGCTGCTGTTGCAGGAAACGGCCACAAGGCGGCAGCATGTCTATATTCCCAACTCTGCTTACTAGGGCAACAGAGCCTTCCTGGAAGTCCTGTTTGTAGGTTGTAAATTAGAGTGGAATGCGCCAGGACAAACTCCCCAAAACTTATGTCTACTTATTTGTTGTTGGTATTCTTAGTTTAATTTTCATTTTTATCAGAGCAAATTTGATTGCAATGTTGTGTTTGTTCTAGGTGTACAGAATCTGTTTCATTTATACATATATCTTTTCATGTTTGGATCCTGTTCCATAAAGGCTTTACAGAATGTTGTGTAGACCTCTCTTGGTATTTGGTATGTGTTTGGTGATTCCTATATTTTATAAATATTAGCATATGTCTGTTAAAACCCAATATCCTGCGTTATACAGTCGTCACACCTTTCCGCTTGGTTAAGCACAAGTTTGTGTTCTGAATACGTGACTGTCCTTCTCTGTGGAAATAAGTTCATTAATATCAATTTTCCGGAATCACCTATACGTGATATCATAGGATATGTGTCTCTTGCTTTCTGACTTATTTCAAGTTGTGTGATTATCTCTAGCCTCATCTGTGGTGCTGCAAATGGCATTGTTTGATTTGTTTTCATGGCTAATATTCCATTCCATACATATGCCACTTGTTCTTTTTCCATTTATCTGTTCATGGACCTTTTTTTGCTTCCATGTCTTGGCTATTTAAATATTGCTGCAGTGCACATTTGCCTGCTTCTGTCTTTCCGATTCTGGTGGTCTTCAGTTATAGGCCCAGAAGGTGCCCTGCCGGATCATATGGTAACTCAATTTTTACCTTTTAAAGCACCTCCATTCTATTTTCATTAGTGCTGTTACCACTTTCCATCCCACCAGCAGCTAGAAGGTACACAGTTCTCTAAAACCCCTTCAGCATTTATAGTTTGTAGACTTTTTGCTGATGGTCATTTGACTGGTGTGCGGTGAAACCTTTTCGGAGGTTGATTTGCATGCGTCTAATAATTCCTTATACTACACTTTAGGCATGTCATTTTCTTTCTTTTTTTCTTGGTTTTTAAAGAGTGAGTACAACTTCCCTCTTCATATTGACTTCTTGAAAAATTTGTCATGTGTTGTATTTTCTTGGCTATTCCCTACCCCAGGACATTTTTTGAGGGCAGGTGATATTTACAGCCCTGCAGTCCTTGTGAATATTAAGTGACATTTGGCGGTGTTGAAAGCTGCTGTTGTGAGAAACAGCCACAAGGCGGCAGCATTATTACGTTCTCAACTCTTGTTACTAGGGCAACAGAGTCTTCCTGGACATCGTGCTCCTCAGTTGTAAATTAGAGTGGAATGTGCTCGGACAATCCCCCAGAAGTTTAGGTCTCCTTACTTATGTTTGTTTTTGAAATTGAATTTATATTTCTTCTCGGAGTAATTTTGATTAGAGTGTTGTGATTGTCTGGCAGTACAGAATCCGGTCAATTATTCATAGATATATCTGTTCATCTTTGGATCCTGTTACCATGTATGTTATTACAGAGTGTGGAGTAGACCTCCCTTGGTATTCGGTAGGTGTTTGGTCATTATATACTTTATATGTCTTGGTGCCTATATAATTCATATAGTTTATATGTTTATAAAAATTTAACATATATTATTATATGTATGTTAACATGCATTAGTATATGTATGTTAACATACATTAGTATATGTATGTTACCCCCATGATCCTAATTTATCGATCCTCCCACCTTTCATTTTGGTTCACCATTAGTTTGTTTATAAGTCTGTGAGTGTCTTTCTCTGGGGAAATATGTTCATTGGTAGCAATCTTAGGATAACATCTGTAAATGATATCATGGGATATCTGTCATTCCCTTTTGACTTACTTGACGTAATATGATTATTTTAGCCTCCTCTGTAGTCATGAAAATGGCAATGTTCTTTTGTTCCGTGGCTAAGATTCACTTCGGTACATATACCACTTCTTCTTTGCCCATTTGCCTGTTGATGGACATTGTGTTTGCTTGCATGTCTTGGCTATTGTAAATATTGCTGCAGTGCATGTTTGCCTGTCTGTGTCTTTCCGATTCTGGTCTTCTTAGGTGATAGGCCCAATAGGGGATCGGCTGCATCATATCGTAGCTCAATATTTACCTTTTAAATGCAGCTCGATGTTGTTCTCATAATTAGCTGTAACCAGTTTACATCCAACCAACAGCATAGTGGGTATGCATTTCTCCACAGACACGTGAGCATTCATAGTTTATAGACGTTTTACTGATGGCATTTTCAATATTGGGTGGTGACATCTTTTTGTAGTTTGGATTTGCATCTAACCAATAAGGCCTGATATTGAGCTTTTATCCATGTTCCTCCTTTTTTTTTTTAAATAAAAGAGTGAGTAAAACTTACCTCTTCAAATTGTTTTCTGGAAAAATTTTCCGTGTTGTGAACTTTTTGGCCATTACCTACCCAGGACATTTTCTGAGGACACGTGTCATTTACAGCTCTACAATTGCTGTGAATCTTAAGTGACCGTTAGCGCTGAGTTTAAAGCTGCTGTTGTGGGAAACGGCCACCAGGCGGCAACATTTCTTCATTCCCAAAACTGGTACTAGGGCAGCAGAGACTTCCTGAAAGTCGTGTTCCTAGGTTGTAAATTAGAATGGAGTGTGCCAGGGAAAACCCCAATAAGTTTATGTCTCATTAATTGTTGTTCATGGTTTTAATTTTTTAAATTAGGGTAATGATTAGAATAGTGTTTGTTCTAGGTGTGCACAATCAGGTTCAATTGAATATTATATATATGTATTCATGTGCAGATCCTCTTCCTATGTAAATTACTATTATTTTTTTTAATAGATTTATTTTATTTCATTATTTATTTTTGGCTGAGTTGGATCTTCGTTGCTGCATGTGGGCTTTCTCTACTTTCTGTGAGCGGGGGCTACTCTCCATTTTGGTGCACGGGATTCTCATTGCAGTGGCTTCTCTTGTTGCAGAGCACGGTCTCTAGGTGTGCGGACTTCTAGTAGTTCTGGTGCGTGGGCTCAGTAGTTGTGGCTCGTGGGCTCTAGAGCCGAGGCTCAGTACTTGTGGTGCACGGGCTTAGTTGCTCTGCAGCATGTGTTATCTTCCCAGACCAGGGATCGAACCCGTGTGTTCTGCACTGGCAGGCGGATTCTTAACCCTGGCGCCACCAGGGAAGCCCCCGTGTAAATTATTACAGCGTGTCCTGTAGACCTCCCTTGGTATATGGTTGGTCTTTTTGATATATGTATTTAATATGTATTTGTATACGTATGGTAACCCTACTCTTCATTTATCCATTGCTCCCAGCTTTCCTTTTACATAACCATAGTTTGTTTTCCAAGTCTGTGAGTGTCTTTCTCTGTGGAAATATGTTCATTTGTGTCAGTTGTTAGGTAACGCCTAGAAGTGATATCACAGGATATTTGTCGTCTGCTTTCCGACTTACCTCCTGTTCTGTGATTATATCTAGGCTCACCTATGGTGCTGCAAAGAGCAGTGTTTCATTCTTTTCCATGCCGAATATTCCATTGTGTACTTGGACCAGCTCTTCTTTGGGCATTCATCCGTAGATGGACATTTTGGTTTCTTCCAACTCTTGGCTATGCTAAATATTGATGCAGTGCAGGATTGCCAGCCTGTGTCTTTTGGATTCCGGTCTTCTCAGGGGATAGGCTCAGCAGTGGACCTACCAGATCATATGACAGTTCAATTTTTACCTTTAAACGCACCTCCATTCTGTTCTCACTACTGGCTGTTACCAGTTGACATCCCACCAGCAGCTAGAGGGTACACAGTTCTCGAAAACCCCATCAGCATTTATTGTTTGTAGACTTTCTACTGATGGCGTTTTGAGTGTTGGGAGGTGATACCTTTTTGTACTTTGGATTTGCATGCGTCTAATACTTCCCGTTATTAAGCTTTTAATCCACGTCCGTTTTCTTTCTTTCTTTTTTTTTTTAAAGTAAAACAGAAAAACTTACCTCTTCAAATTGTTTCCTTGAATAATTGGCCGTGTTCTGAATTCCTGTGGCCATTACCTACACCAGAATATTTTCTGTGAGCAGGTGTCATTTACAACTCTGTAGTAATTGTGCATATTAAGTTACCATTAACACTGGGTTTAAAGCTGCTGTTGCAGGAAACGGCCACAAGGCGGCAGCATGTCTATATTCCCAACTCTGCTTACTAGGGCAACAGAGCCTTCCTGGAAGTCCTGTTTGTAGTTTGTAAATTAGAGTGGAATGCGCCAGGACAAACTCCCCAAAACTTATGTCTACTTATTTGTTGTTGGTATTCTTAGTTTAATTTTCATTTTTATCAGAGCAAATTTGATTGCAATGTTGTGTTTGTTCTAGGTGTACAGAATCTGTTTCATTTATACATATATCTTTTCATGTTTGGATCCTGTTCCATAAAGGCTTTACAGAATGTTGTGTAGACCTCTCTTGGTATTTGGTATGTGTTTGGTGATTCCTATATTTTATAAATATTAGCATATGTCTGTTAAAACCCAATATCCTGCGTTATACATTCGTCACACCTTTCCGCTTGGTTAAGCACAAGTTTGTGTTCTGAATACGTGACTGTCCTTCTCTGTGGAAATAAGTTCATTAATATCAATTTTCCGGAATCACCTATACGTGATATCATAGGATATGTGTCTCTTGCTTTCTGACTTATTTGAAGTTGTGTGATTATCTCTAGCCTCATCTGTGGTGCTGCAAATGGCATTGTTTGATTTGTTTTCATGGCTAATATTCCATTCTGTACATATGCCACTTGTTCTTTGTCCATTTATCTGTTCATGGACCTTTTTTTGCTTCCATGTCTTGGCTATTTAAATATTGCTGCAGTGCACATTTGCCTGCTTCTGTCTTTCCGATTCTGGTGGTCTTCAGTTATAGGCCCAGAAGGTGCCCTGCCGGATCATATGGTAACTCAATTTTTACCTTTTAAAGCACCTCCATTCTATTTTCATTAGTGCTGTTACCACTTTCCATCCCACCAGCAGCTAGAAGGTACACAGTTCTCTAAAACCCCTTCAGCATTTATAGTTTGTAGACTTTTTGCTGATGGTCATTTGACTGGTGTGCGGTGAAACCTTTTCGGAGGTTGATTTGCATGCGTCTAATAATTCCTTATACTACACTTTAGGCATGTCATTTTCTTTCTTTTTTTCTTGGTTTTTAAAGAGTGAGTACAACTTCCCTCTTCATATTGACTTCTTGAAAAATTTGTCATGTGTTGTATTTTATTGGCTATTCCCTACCCCAGGACATTTTTTGAGGGCAGGTGATATTTACAGCCCTGCAGTCCTTGTGAATATTAAGTGACATTTGGCGGTGTTGAAAGCTGCTGTTGTGAGAAACAGCCACAAGGCGGCAGCATTATTACGTTCTCAACTCTTGTTACTAGGGCAAGAGAGTCTTCCTGGACATCGTGCTCCTCAGTTGTAAATTAGAGTGGAATGTGCTCGGACAATCCCCCAGAAGTTTAGGTCTCCTTACTTATGTTTGTTTTTGAAATTGAATTTATATTTCTTCTCGGAGTAATTTTGATTAGAGTGTTGTGATTGTCTGGCAGTACAGAATCCGGTCAATTATTCATAGATATATCTGTTCATCTTTGGATCCTGTTACCATGTATGTTATTACAGAGTGTGGAGTAGACCTCCCTTGGTATTCGGTAGGTGTTTGGTCATTATATACTTTATATGTCTTGGTGCCTATATAATTCATATAGTTTATATGTTTATAAAAATTTAACATATATTAGTATATGTATGTTAACATGCATTAGTATATGTATGTTAACATACATTTGTATATGTATGTTACCCCCATGATCCTAATTTATCGATCCTCCCACCTTTCATTTTGGTTCACCATTAGTTTGTTTATAAGTCTGTGAGTGTCTTTCTCTGGGGAAATATGTTCATTGGTAGAAATCTTAGGATAACATCTGTAAATGATATCATGGGATATCTGTCATTCCCTTTTGACTTACTTGACGTAATATGATTATTTTAGCCTCCTCTGTAGTCATGAAAATGGCAATGTTCTTTTGTTCCGGGGCTAAGATTCAATTCGGTACATATACCACTTCTTCTTTGCCCATTTGCCTGTTGATGGACATTGTGTTTGCTTGCATGTCTTGGCTATTGTAAATATTGCTGCAGTGCATGTTTGCCTGTCTGTGTCTTTCCGATTCTGGTCTTCTTAGGTGATAGGCCCAATAGGGGATCAGCTGCATCATATGGTAGCTCAATATTTACCTTTTAAATGCAGCTCGATTTTGTTCTCATGATTAGCTGTTACCAGTTTACATCCAACCAACAGCATAGTGGGTATGCATTTCTCCACAGACACGTGAGCATTCATAGTTTATAGACGTTTTACTGATGGCATTTTGAATATTGGGTGGCGACATCTTTTTGTAGTTTGGATTTGCATCCAACCAATAAGGCCTGATATTGAGCTTTTATCCATGTTCCTCCTTTTTTTTTTTTTAAATAAAAGAGTGAGTAAAACTTACCTCTTCAAATTGTTTTCTGGAAAAATTTTCCGTGTTGTGAACTTTTTGGCCATTACCTACCCAGGACATTTTCTGAGGACACGTGTCATTTACAGCTCTACAATTGCTGTGAATCTTAAGTGACCGTTAGCGCTGAGTTTAAAGCTGCTGTTGTGGGAAACGGCCACCAGGCGGCAGCATTTCTTCATTCCCAAAACTGGTACTAGGGCAGCAGAGACTTCCTGAAAGTCGTGTTCCTAGGTTGTAAATTAGAATGGAGTGTGCCAGGGAAAACCCCAATAAGTTTATGTCTCATTAATTGTTGTTCATGGTTTTAATTTTTTAAATTAGGGTAATGATTAGAATAGTGTTTGTTCTAGGTGTGCACAATCAGGTTCAATTGAATATTATATATATGTATTGATGTGCAGATCCTCTTCCTATGTAAATTACTATTATTTTTTTTAATAGATTTATTTGATTTCATTATTTATTTTTGGCTGAGTTGGATCTTCGTTGCTGCATGTGGGCTTTCTCTACTTTCTGTGAGCGGGGGCTACTCTCCATTGTGGTGCACGGGATTCTCATTGCAGTGGCTTCTCTTGTTGCAGAGCACGGTCTCTAGGTGTGCGGACTTCTAGTAGTTCTGGTGCGTGGGCTCAGTAGTTGTGGCTCGTGGGCTCTAGAGCCGAGGCTCAGTACTTGTGGTGCACGGGCTTAGTTGCTCTGCAGCATGTGGTATCTTCCCAGACCAGGGATCGAACCCGTGTGTTCTGCACTGGCAGGCGGATTCTTAACCCTGGCGCCACCAGGGAAGCCCCCGTGTAAATTATTACAGCGTGTCCTGTAGACCTCCCTTGGTATATGGTTGGTCTTTTTGATATATGTATTTAATATGTATTTGTATACGTATGGTAACCCTACTCTTCATTTATCCATTGCTCCCAGCTTTCCTTTTACATAACCATAGTTTGTTTTCCAAGTCTGTGAGTGTCTTTCTCTGTGGAAATATGTTCATTTGTGTCAGTTGTTAGGTAACGCCTAGAAGTGATATCACAGGATATTTGTCGTCTGCTTTCCGACTTACCTCCTGTTCTGTGATTATATCTAGGCTCACCTATGGTGCTGCAAAGAGCAGTGTTTCATTCTTTTCCATGCCGAATATTCCATTGTGTACATGGACCAGCTCTTCTTTGGGCATTCATCCGTAGATGGACATTTTGGTTTCTTCCAACTCTTGGCTATGCTAAATATTGATGCAGTGCAGGATTGCCAGCCTGTGCCTTTTGGATTCCGGTCTTCTCAGGGTATAGGCTCAGCAGTGGACCTACCAGGTCATATGACAGTTCAATTTTTACCTTTAAACGCACCTCCATTCCGTTCTCACTACTGGCTGTTACCAGTTGACATCCCACCAGCAGCTAGAGGGTACACAGTTCTCTAAAACCCCATCAGCATTTATTGTTTGTAGACTTTCTACTGATGGCGTTTTGAGTGTTGGGAGGTGATACCTTTTTGTACTTTGGATTTGCATGCGTCTAATACTTCCCGTTATTAAGCTTTTAATCCACGTCCGTTTTCTTTCTTTTTTTTTTTTAAAGTAAAACAGAAAAACTTACCTCTTCAAATTGTTTCCTTGAATAATTGGCCGTGTTCTGAATTCCTGTGGCCATTACCTACACCAGAATATTTTCTGTGAGCAGGTGTCATTTACAACTCTGTAGTAATTGTGCATATTAAGTTACCATTAACACTGGGTTTAAAGCTGCTGTTGCAAGAAACGGCCACAAGGCGGCAGCATGTCTATATTCCCAACTCTGCTTACTAGGGCAACAGAGCCTTCCTGGAAGTCCTGTTTGTAGGTTGTAAATTAGAGTGGAATGCGCCAGGACAAACTCCCCAAAACTTATGTCTACTTATTTGTTGTTGGTATTCTTAGTTTAATTTTCATTTTTATCAGAGCAAATTTGATTGCAATGTTGTGTTTGTTCTAGGTGTACAGAATCTGTTTCATTTATACATATATCTTTTCATGTTTGGATCCTGTTCCATAAAGGCTTTACAGAATGTTGTGTAGACCTCTCTTGGTATTTGGTATGTGTTTGGTGATTCCTATATTTTATAAATATTAGCATATGTCTGTTAAAACCCATTATCCTGCGTTATACATTCGTCACACCTTTCTGCTTGGTTAAGCACAAGTTTGTGTTCTGAATACGTGACTGTCATTCTCTGTGGAAATAAGTTCATTAATATCAATTTTCCGGAATCACCTATACGTGATATCATAGGATATGTGTCTCTTGCTTTCTGACTTATTTCAAGTTGTGTGATTATCTCTAGCCTCATCTGTGGTGCTGCAAATGGCATTGTTTGATTTGTTTTCATGGCTAATATTCCATTCCGTACATATGCCACTTGTTCTTTGTCCATTTATCTGTTCATGGACCTTTTTTTGCTTCCATGTCTTGGCTATTTAAATATTGCTGCAGTGCACATTTGCCTGCTTCTGTCTTTCCGATTCTGGTGGTCTTCAGTTATAGGCCCAGAAGGTGCCCTGCCGGATCATATGGTAACTCAATTTTTACCTTTTAAAGCACCTCCATTCTATTTTCATTAGTGCTGTTACCACTTTCCATCCCACCAGCAGCTAGAAGGTACACAGTTCTCTAAAACCCCTTCAGCATTTATAGTTTGTAGACTTTTTGCTGATGGTCATTTGACTGGTGTGCGGTGAAACCTTTTCGGAGGTTGATTTGCATGCGTCTAATAATTCCTTATACTACACTTTAGGCATGTCATTTTCTTTCTTTTTTTCTTGGTTTTTAAAGAGTGAGTACAACTTCCCTCTTCATATTGACTTCTTGAAAAATTTGTCATGTGTTGTATTTTCTTGGCTATTCCCTACCCCAGGACATTTTTTGAGGGCAGGTGATATTTACAGCCCTGCAGTCCTTGTGAATATTAAGTGACATTTGGCGGTGTTGAAAGCTGCTGTTGTGAGAAACAGCCACAAGGCGGCAGCATTATTACGTTCTCAACTCTTGTTACTAGGGCAAGAGAGTCTTCCTGGACATCGTGCTCCTCAGTTGTAAATTAGAGTGGAATGTGCTCGGACAATCCCCCAGAAGTTTAGGTCTCCTTACTTATGTTTGTTTTTGAAATTGAATTTATATTTCTTCTCGGAGTAATTTTGATTAGAGTGTTGTGATTGTCTGGCAGTACAGAATCCGGTCAATTATTCATAGATATATCTGTTCATCTTTGGATCCTGTTACCATGTATGTTATTACAGAGTGTGGAGTAGACCTCCCTTGGTATTCGGTAGGTGTTTGGTCATTATATACTTTATATGTCTTGGTGCCTATATAATTCATATAGTTTATATGTTTATAAAAATTTAACATATATTAGTATATGTATGTTAACATGCATTAGTATATGTATGTTAACATACATTAGTATATGTATGTTACCCCCATGATCCTAATTTATCGATCCTCCCACCTTTCATTTTGGTTCACCATTAGTTTGTTTATAAGTCTGTGAGTGTCTTTCTCTGGGGAAATATGTTCATTGGTAGCAATCTTAGGATAACATCTGTAAATGATATCATGGGATATCTGTCATTCCCTTTTGACTTACTTGACGTAATATGATTATTTTAGCCTCCTCTGTAGTCATGAAAATGGCAATGTTCTTTTGTTCCGGGGCTAAGATTCACTTCGGTACATATACCACTTCTTCTTTGCCCATTTGCCTGTTGATGGACATTGTGTTTGCTTGCATGTCTTGGCTATTGTAAATATTGCTGCAGTGCATGTTTGCCTGTCTGTGTCTTTCCGATTCTGGTCTTCTTAGGTGATAGGCCCAATAGGGGATCAGCTGCATCATATGGTAGCTCAATATTTACCTTTTAAATGCAGCTCGATTTTGTTCTCATGATTAGCTGTTACCAGTTTACATCCAACCAACAGCATAGTGGGTATGCATTTCTCCACAGACACGTGAGCATTCATAGTTTATAGACGTTTTACTGATGGCATTTTGAATATTGGGTGGCGACATCTTTTTGTAGTTTGGATTTGCATCCAACCAATAAGGCCTGATATTGAGCTTTTATCCATGTTCCTCCTTTTTTTTTTTTTAAATAAAAGAGTGAGTAAAACTTACCTCTTCAAATTGTTTTCTGGAAAAATTTTCCGTGTTGTGAACTTTTTGGCCTTTACCTACCCAGGACATTTTCTGAGGACACGTGTCATTTACAGCTCTACAATTGCTGTGAATCTTAAGTGACCGTTAGCGCTGAGTTTAAAGCTGCTGTTGTGGGAAACGGCCACCAGGCGGCAGCATTTCTTCATTCCCAAAACTGGTACTAGGGCAGCAGAGACTTCCTGAAAGTCGTGTTCCTAGGTTGTAAATTAGAATGGAGTGTGCCAGGGAAAACCCCAATAAGTTTATGTCTCATTAATTGTTGTTCATGGTTTTAATTTTTTAAATTAGGGTAATGATTAGAATAGTGTTTGTTCTAGGTGTGCACAATCAGGTTCAATTGAATATTATATATATGTATTCATGTGCAGATCCTCTTCCTATGTAAATTACTATTATTTTTTTTAATAGATTTATTTGATTTCATTATTTATTTTTGGCTGAGTTGGATCTTCGTTGCTGCATGTGGGCTTTCTCTACTTTCTGTGAGCGGGGGCTACTCTCCATTGTGGTGCACGGGATTCTCATTGCAGTGGCTTCTCTTGTTGCAGAGCACGGTCTCTAGGTGTGCGGACTTCTAGTAGTTCTGGTGCGTGGGCTCAGTAGTTGTGGCTCGTGGGCTCTAGAGCCGAGGCTCAGTACTTGTGGTGCACGGGCTTAGTTGCTCTGCAGCATGTGGTATCTTCCCAGACCAGGGATCGAACCCGTGTGTTCTGCACTGGCAGGCGGATTCTTAACCCTGGCGCCACCAGGGAAGCCCCCGTGTAAATTATTACAGCGTGTCCTGTAGACCTCCCTTGGTATATGGTTGGTCTTTTTGATATATGTATTTAATATGTATTTGTATACGTATGGTAACCCTACTCTTCATTTATCCATTGCTCCCAGCTTTCCTTTTACATAACCATAGTTTGTTTTCCAAGTCTGTGAGTGTCTTTCTCTGTGGAAATATGTTCATTTGTGTCAGTTGTTAGGTAACGCCTAGAAGTGATATCACAGGATATTTGTCGTCTGCTTTCCGACTTACCTCCTGTTCTGTGATTATATCTAGGCTCACCTATGGTGCTGCAAAGAGCAGTGTTTCATTCTTTTCCATGCCGAATATTCCATTGTGTACATGGACCAGCTCTTCTTTGGGCATTCATCCGTAGATGGACATTTTGGTTTCTTCCAACTCTTGGCTATGCTAAATATTGATGCAGTGCAGGATTGCCAGCCTGTGCCTTTTGGATTCCGGTCTTCTCAGGGTATAGGCTCAGCAGTGGACCTACCAGGTCATATGACAGTTCAATTTTTACCTTTAAACGCACCTCCATTCCGTTCTCACTACTGGCTGTTACCAGTTGACATCCCACCAGCAGCTAGAGGGTACACAGTTCTCTAAAACCCCATCAGCATTTATTGTTTGTAGACTTTCTACTGATGGCGTTTTGAGTGTTGGGAGGTGATACCTTTTTGTACTTTGGATTTGCATGCGTCTAATACTTCCCGTTATTAAGCTTTTAATCCACGTCCGTTTTCTTTCTTTTTTTTTTTTAAAGTAAAACAGAAAAACTTACCTCTTCAAATTGTTTCCTTGAATAATTGGCCGTGTTCTGAATTCCTGTGGCCATTACCTACACCAGAATATTTTCTGTGAGCAGGTGTCATTTACAACTCTGTAGTAATTGTGCATATTAAGTTACCATTAACACTGGGTTTAAAGCTGCTGTTGCAAGAAACGGCCACAAGGCGGCAGCATGTCTATATTCCCAACTCTGCTTACTAGGGCAACAGAGCCTTCCTGGAAGTCCTGTTTGTAGGTTGTAAATTAGAGTGGAATGCGCCAGGACAAACTCCCCAAAACTTATGTCTACTTATTTGTTGTTGGTATTCTTAGTTTAATTTTCATTTTTATCAGAGCAAATTTGATTGCAATGTTGTGTTTGTTCTAGGTGTACAGAATCTGTTTCATTTATACATATATCTTTTCATGTTTGGATCCTGTTCCATAAAGGCTTTACAGAATGTTGTGTAGACCTCTCTTGGTATTTGGTATGTGTTTGGTGATTCCTATATTTTATAAATATTAGCATATGTCTGTTAAAACCCATTATCCTGCGTTATACATTCGTCACACCTTTCTGCTTGGTTAAGCACAAGTTTGTGTTCTGAATACGTGACTGTCATTCTCTGTGGAAATAAGTTCATTAATATCAATTTTCCGGAATCACCTATACGTGATATCATAGGATATGTGTCTCTTGCTTTCTGACTTATTTCAAGTTGTGTGATTATCTCTAGCCTCATCTGTGGTGCTGCAAATGGCATTGTTTGATTTGTTTTCATGGCTAATATTCCATTCCGTACATATGCCACTTGTTCTTTGTCCATTTATCTGTTCATGGACCTTTTTTTGCTTCCATGTCTTGCCTATTTAAATATTGCTGCAGTGCACATTTGCCTGCTTCTGTCTTTCCGATTCTGGTGGTCTTCAGTTATAGGCCCAGAAGGTGCCCTGCCGGATCATATGGTAACTCAATTTTTACCTTTTAAAGCACCTCCATTCTATTTTCATTAGTGCTGTTACCACTTTCCATCCCACCAGCAGCTAGAAGGTACACAGTTCTCTAAAACCCCTTCAGCATTTATAGTTTGTAGACTTTTTGCTGATGGTCATTTGACTGGTGTGCGGTGAAACCTTTTCGGAGGTTGATTTGCATGCGTCTAATAATTCCTTATACTACACTTTAGGCATGTCATTTTCTTTCTTTTTTTCTTGGTTTTTAAAGAGTGAGTACAACTTCCCTCTTCATATTGACTTCTTGAAAAATTTGTCATGTGTTGTATTTTCTTGGCTATTCCCTACCCCAGGACATTTTTTGAGGGCAGGTGATATTTACAGCCCTGCAGTCCTTGTGAATATTAAGTGACATTTGGCGGTGTTGAAAGCTGCTGTTGTGAGAAACAGCCACAAGGCGGCAGCATTATTACGTTCTCAACTCTTGTTACTAGGGCAAGAGAGTCTTCCTGGACATCGTGCTCCTCAGTTGTAAATTAGAGTGCAATGTGCTCGGACAATCCCCCAGAAGTTTAGGTCTCCTTACTTATGTTTGTTTTTTAAATTGAATTTATATTTCTTCTCGGAGTAATTTTGATTAGAGTGTTGTGATTGTCTGGCAGTACAGAATCCGGTCAATTATTCATAGATATATCTGTTCATCTTTGGATCCTGTTACCATGTATGTTATTACAGAGTGTGGAGTAGACCTCCCTTGGTATTCGGTAGGTGTTTGGTCATTATATACTTTATATGTCTTGGTGCCTATATAATTCATATAGTTTATATGTTTATAAAAATTTAACATATATTAGTATATGTATGTTAACATGCATTAGTATATGTATGTTAACATACATTAGTATATGTATGTTACCCCCATGATCCTAATTTATCGATCCTCCCACCTTTCATTTTGGTTCACCATTAGTTTGTTTATAAGTCTGTGAGTGTCTTTCTCTGGGGAAATATGTTCATTGGTAGCAATCTTAGGATAACATCTGTAAATGATATCATGGGATATCTGTCATTCCCTTTTGACTTACTTGACGTAATATGATTATTTTAGCCTCCTCTGTAGTCATGAAAATGGCAATGTTCTTTTGTTCCGTGGCTAAGATTCACTTCGGTACATATACCACTTCTTCTTTGCCCATTTGCCTGTTGATGGACATTGTGTTTGCTTGCATGTCTTGGCTATTGTAAATATTGCTGCAGTGCATGTTTGCCTGTCTGTGTCTTTCCGATTCTGGTCTTCTTAGGTGATAGGCCCAATAGGGGATCGGCTGCATCATATGGTAGCTCAATATTTACCTTTTAAATGCAGCTCGATGTTGTTCTCATGATTAGCTGTAACCAGTTTACATCCAACCAACAGCATAGTGGGTATGCATTTCTCCACAGACACGTGAGCATTCATAGTTTATAGACGTTTTACTGATGGCATTTTCAATATTGGGTGGCGACATCTTTTTGTAGTTTGGATTTGCATCCAACCAATAAGGCCTGATATTGAGCTTTTATCCATGTTCCTCCTTTTTTTTTTTAAATAAAAGAGTGAGTAAAACTTACCTCTTCAAATTGTTTTCTGGAAAAATTTTCCGTGTTGTGAACTTTTTGGCCATTACCTACCCAGGACATTTTCTGAGGACACGTGTCATTTACAGCTCTACAATTGCTGTGAATCTTAAGTGACCGTTAGCGCTGAGTTTAAAGCTGCTGTTGTGGGAAACGGCCACCAGGCGGCAGCATTTCTTCATTCCCAAAACTGGTACTAGGGCAGCAGAGACTTCCTGAAAGTCGTGTTCCTAGGTTGTAAATTAGAATGGAGTGTGCCAGGGAAAACCCCAATAAGTTTATGTCTCATTAATTGTTGTTCATGGTTTTAATTTTTTAAATTAGGGTAATGATTAGAATAGTGTTTGTTCTAGGTGTGCACAATCAGGTTCAATTGAATATTATATATATGTATTGATGTGCAGATCCTCTTCCTATGTAAATTACTATTATTTTTTTTAATAGATTTATTTTATTTCATTATTTATTTTTGGCTGAGTTGGATCTTCGTTGCTGCATGTGGGCTTTCTCTACTTTCTGTGAGCGGGGGCTGCTCTCCATTGTGGTGCACGGGATTCTCATTGCAGTGGCTTCTCTTGTTGTAGAGCACGGTCTCTAGGTGTGCGGACTTCTAGTAGTTCTGGTGCGTGGGCTCAGTAGTTGTGGCTCGTGGGCTCTAGAGCCGAGGCTCAGTACTTGTGGTGCACGGGCTTAGTTGCTCTGCAGCATGTGTTATCTTCCCAGACCAGGGATCGAACCCGTGTGTTCTGCACTGGCAGGCGGATTCTTAACCCTGGCGCCACCAGGGAAGCCCCCGTGTAAATTATTACAGCGTGTCCTGTAGACCTCCCTTGGTATATGGTTGGTCTTTTTGATATATGTATTTAATATGTATTTGTATACGTATGGTAACCCTACTCTTCATTTATCCATTGCTCCCAGCTTTCCTTTTACATAACCATAGTTTGTTTTCCAAGTCTGTGAGTGTCTTTCTCTGTGGAAATATGTTCATTTGTGTCAGTTGTTAGGTAACGCCTAGAAGTGATATCACAGGATATTTGTCGTCTGCTTTCCGACTTACCTCCTGTTCTGTGATTATATCTAGGCTCACCTATGGTGCTGCAAAGAGCAGTGTTTCATTCTTTTCCATGCCGAATATTCCATTGTGTACTTGGACCAGCTCTTCTTTGGGCATTCATCCGTAGATGGACATTTTGGTTTCTTCCAACTCTTGGCTATGCTAAATATTGATGCAGTGCAGGATTGCCAGCCTGTGTCTTTTGGATTCCGGTCTTCTCAGGGGATAGGCTCAGCAGTGGACCTACCAGATCATATGACAGTTCAATTTTTACCTTTAAACGCACCTCCATTCTGTTCTCACTACTGGCTGTTACCAGTTGACATCCCACCAGCAGCTAGAGGGTACACAGTTCTCGAAAACCCCATCAGCATTTATTGTTTGTAGACTTTCTACTGATGGCGTTTTGAGTGTTGGGAGGTGATACCTTTTTGTACTTTGGATTTGCATGCGTCTAATACTTCCCGTTATTAAGCTTTTAATCCACGTCCGTTTTCTTTCTTTTTTTTTTTTTTTAAAGTAAAACAGAAAAACTTACCTCTTCAAATTGTTTCCTTGAATAATTGGCCGTGTTCTGAATTCCTCTGGCCATTACCTACACCAGAATATTTTCTGTGAGCAGGTGTCATTTACAACTCTGTAGTAATTGTGCATATTAAGTTACCATTAACACTGGGTTTAAAGCTGCTGTTGCAGGAAACGGCCACAAGGCGGCAGCATGTCTATATTCCCAACTCTGCTTACTAGGGCAACAGAGCCTTCCTGGAAGTCCTGTTTGTAGTTTGTAAATTAGAGTGGAATGCGCCAGGACAAACTCCCCAAAACTTATGTCTACTTATTTGTTGTTGGTATTCTTAGTTTAATTTTCATTTTTATCAGAGCAAATTTGATTGCAATGTTGTGTTTGTTCTAGGTGTACAGAATCTTTTTCATTTATACATATATCTTTTCATGTTTGGATCCTGTTCCATAAAGGCTTTACAGAATGTTGTGTAGACCTCTCTTGGTATTTGGTATGTGTTTGGTGATTCCTATATTTTATAAATATTAGCATATGTCTGTTAAAACCCATTATCCTGCGTTATACATTCGTCACACCTTTCCGCTTGGTTAAGCACAAGTTTGTGTTCTGAATACGTGACTGTCCTTCTCTGTGGAAATAAGTTCATTAATATCAATTTTCCGGAATCACCTATACGTGATATCATAGGATATGTGTCTCTTGCTTTCTGACTTATTTCAAGTTGTGTGATTATCTCTAGCCTCATCTGTGGTGCTGCAAATGGCATTGTTTGATTTGTTTTCATGGCTAATATTCCATTCTGTACATATGCCACTTGTTCTTTGTCCATTTATCTGTTCATGGACCTTTTTTTGCTTCCATGTCTTGGCTATTTAAATATTGCTGCAGTGCACATTTGCCTGCTTCTGTCTTTCCGATTCTGGTGGTCTTCAGTTATAGGCCCAGAAGGTGCCCTGCCGGATCATATGGTAACTCAATTTTTACCTTTTAAAGCACCTCCATTCTATTTTCATTAGTGCTGTTACCACTTTCCATCCCACCAGCAGCTAGAAGGTACACAGTTCTCTAAAACCCCTTCAGCATTTATAGTTTGTAGACTTTTTGCTGATGGTCATTTGACTGGTGTGCGGTGAAACCTTTTCGGAGGTTGATTTGCATGCGTCTAATAATTCCTTATACTACACTTTAGGCATGTCATTTTCTTTCTTTTTTTCTTGGTTTTTAAAGAGTGAGTACAACTTCCCTCTTCATATTGACTTCTTGAAAAATTTGTCATGTGTTGTATTTTCTTGGCTATTCCCTACCCCAGGACATTTTTTGAGGGCAGGTGATATTTACAGCCCTGCAGTCCTTGTGAATATTAAGTGACATTTGGCGGTGTTGAAAGCTGCTGTTGTGAGAAACAGCCAAAAGGCGGCAGCATTATTACGTTCTCAACTCTTGTTACTAGGGCAACAGAGTCTTCCTGGACATCGTGCTCCTCAGTTGTAAATTAGAGTGGAATGTGCTCGGACAATCCCCCAGAAGTTTAGGTCTCCTTACTTATGTTTGTTTTTGAAATTGAATTTATATTTCTTCTCGGAGTAATTTTGATTAGAGTGTTGTGATTGTCTGGCAGTACAGAATCCGGTCAATTATTCATAGATATATCTGTTCATCTTTGGATCCTGTTACCATGTATGTTATTACAGAGTGTGGAGTAGACCTCCCTTGGTATTCGGTAGGTGTTTGGTCATTATATACTTTATATGTCTTGGTGCCTATATAATTCATATAGTTTATATGTTTATAAAAATTTAACATATATTAGTATATGTATGTTAACATGCATTAGTATATGTATGTTAACATACATTTGTATATGTATGTTACCCCCATGATCCTAATTTATCGATCCTCCCACCTTTCATTTTGGTTCACCATTAGTTTGTTTATAAGTCTGTGAGTGTCTTTCTCTGGGGAAATATGTTCATTGGTAGCAATCTTAGGATAACATCTGTAAATGATATCATGGGATATCTGTCATTCCCTTTTGACTTACTTGACGTAATATGATTATTTTAGCCTCCTCTGTAGTCATGAAAATGGCAATGTTCTTTTGTTCCGGGGCTAAGATTCACTTCGGTACATATACCACTTCTTCTTTGCCCATTTGCCTGTTGATGGACATTGTGTTTGCTTGCATGTCTTGGCTATTGTAAATATTGCTGCAGTGCATGTTTGCCTGTCTGTGTCTTTCCGATTCTGGTCTTCTTAGGTGATAGGCCCAATAGGGGATCAGCTGCATCATATGGTAGCTCAATATTTACCTTTTAAATGCAGCTCGATTTTGTTCTCATGATTAGCTGTTACCAGTTTACATCCAACCAACAGCATAGTGGGTATGCATTTCTCCACAGACACGTGAGCATTCATAGTTTATAGACGTTTTACTGATGGCATTTTGAATATTGGGTGGCGACATCTTTTTGTAGTTTGGATTTGCATCCAACCAATAAGGCCTGATATTGAGCTTTTATCCATGTTCCTCCTTTTTTTTTTTTTAAATAAAAGAGTGAGTAAAACTTACCTCTTCAAATTGTTTTCTGGAAAAATTTTCCGTGTTGTGAACTTTTTGGCCATTACCTACCCAGGACATTTTCTGAGGACACGTGTCATTTACAGCTCTACAATTGCTGTGAATCTTAAGTGACCGTTAGCGCTGAGTTTAAAGCTGCTGTTGTGGGAAACGGCCACCAGGCGGCAGCATTTCTTCATTCCCAAAACTGGTACTAGGGCAGCAGAGACTTCCTGAAAGTCGTGTTCCTAGGTTGTAAATTAGAATGGAGTGTGCCAGGGAAAACCCCAATAAGTTTATGTCTCATTAATTGTTGTTCATGGTTTTAATTTTTTAAATTAGGGTAATGATTAGAATAGTGTTTGTTCTAGGTGTGCACAATCAGGTTCAATTGAATATTATATATATGTATTGATGTGCAGATCCTCTTCCTATGTAAATTACTATTATTTTTTTTAATAGATTTATTTGATTTCATTATTTATTTTTGGCGGAGTTGGATCTTCGTTGCTGCATGTGGGCTTTCTCTACTTTCTGTGAGCGGGGGCTACTCTCCATTGTGGTGCACGGGATTCTCATTGCAGTGGCTTCTCTTGTTGCAGAGCACGGTCTCTAGGTGTGCGGACTTCTAGTAGTTCTGGTGCGTGGGCTCAGTAGTTGTGGCTCGTGGGCTCTAGAGCCGAGGCTCAGTACTTGTGGTGCACGGGCTTAGTTGCTCTGCAGCATGTGTTATCTTCCCAGACCAGGGATCGAACCCGTGTGTTCTGCACTGGCAGGCGGATTCTTAACCCTGGCGCCACCAGGGAAGCCCCCGTGTAAATTATTACAGCGTGTCCTGTAGACCTCCCTTGGTATATGGTTGGTCTTTTTGATATATGTATTTAATATGTATTTGTATACGTATGGTAACCCTACTCTTCATTTATCCATTGCTCCCAGCTTTCCTTTTACATAACCATAGTTTGTTTTCCAAGTCTGTGAGTGTCTTTCTCTGTGGAAATATGTTCATTTGTGTCAGTTGTTAGGTAACGCCTAGAAGTGATATCACAGGATATTTGTCGTCTGCTTTCCGACTTACCTCCTGTTCTGTGATTATATCTAGGCTCACCTATGGTGCTGCAAAGAGCAGTGTTTCATTCTTTTCCATGCCGAATATTCCATTGTGCACATGGACCAGCTCTTCTTTGGGCATTCATCCGTAGATGGACATTTTGGTTTCTTCCAACTCTTGGCTATGCTAAATATTGATGCAGTGCAGGATTGCCAGCCTGTGCCTTTTGGATTCCGGTCTTCTCAGGGTATAGGCTCAGCAGTGGACCTACCAGGTCATATGACAGTTCAATTTTTACCTTTAAACGCACCTCCATTCCGTTCTCACTACTGGCTGTTACCAGTTGACATCCCACCAGCAGCTAGAGGGTACACAGTTCTCTAAAACCCCATCAGCATTTATTGTTTGTAGACTTTCTACTGATGGCGTTTTGAGTGTTGGGAGGTGATACCTTTTTGTACTTTGGATTTGCATGCGTCTAATACTTCCCGTTATTAAGCTTTTAATCCACGTCCGTTTTCTTTCTTTTTTTTTTTTAAAGTAAAACAGAAAAACTTACCTCTTCAAATTGTTTCCTTGAATAATTGGCCGTGTTCTGAATTCCTGTGGCCATTACCTACACCAGAATATTTTCTGTGAGCAGGTGTCATTTACAACTCTGTAGTAATTGTGCATATTGTTACCATTAACACTGGGTTTAAAGCTGCTGTTGCAGGAAACGGCCACAAGGCGGCAGCATGTCTATATTCCCAACTCTGCTTACTAGGGCAACAGAGCCTTCCTGGAAGTCCTGTTTGTAGGTTGTAAATTAGAGTGGAATGCGCCAGGACAAACTCCCCAAAACTTATGTCTACTTATTTGTTGTTGGTATTCTTAGTTTAATTTTCATTTTTATCAGAGCAAATTTGATTGCAATGTTGTGTTTGTTCTAGGTGTACAGAATCTGTTTCATTTATACATATATCTTTTCATGTTTGGATCCTGTTCCATAAAGGCTTTACAGAATGTTGTGTAGACCTCTCTTGGTATTTGGTATGTGTTTGGTGATTCCTATATTTTATAAATATTAGCATATGTCTGTTAAAACCCATTATCCTGCGTTATACATTCGTCACACCTTTCTGCTTGGTTAAGCACAAGTTTGTGTTCTGAATACGTGACTGTCCTTCTCTGTGGAAATAAGTTCATTAATATCAATTTTCCGGAATCACCTATACGTGATATCATAGGCTATGTGTCTCTTGCTTTCTGACTTATTTCAAGTTGTGTGATTATCTCTAGCCTCATCTGTGGTGCTGCAAATGGCATTGTTTGATTTGTTTTCATGGCTAATATTCCATTCCGTACATATGCCACTTGTTCTTTGTCCATTTATCTGTTCATGGACCTTTTTTTGCTTCCATGTCTTGGCTATTTAAATATTGCTGCAGTGCACATTTGCCTGCTTCTGTCTTTCCGATTCTGGTGGTCTTCAGTTATAGGCCCAGAAGGTGCCCTGCCGGATCATATGGTAACTCAATTTTTACCTTTTAAAGCACCTCCATTCTATTTTCATTAGTGCTGTTACCACTTTCCATCCCACCAGCAGCTAGAAGGTACACAGTTCTCTAAAACCCCTTCAGCATTTATAGTTTGTAGACTTTTTGCTGATGGTCATTTGACTGGTGTGCGGTGAAACCTTTTCGGAGGTTGATTTGCATGCGTCTAATAATTCCTTATACTACACTTTAGGCATGTCATTTTCTTTCTTTTTTTCTTGGTTTTTAAAGAGTGAGTACAACTTCCCTCTTCATATTGACTTCTTGAAAAATTTGTCATGTGTTGTATTTTCTTGGCTATTCCCTACCCCAGGACATTTTTTGAGGGCAGGTGATATTTACAGCCCTGCAGTCCTTGTGAATATTAAGTGACATTTGGCGGTGTTGAAAGCTGCTGTTGTGAGAAACAGCCACAAGGCGGCAGCATTATTACGTTCTCAACTCTTGTTACTAGGGCAACAGAGTCTTCCTGGACATCGTGCTCCTCAGTTGTAAATTAGAGTGGAATGTGCTCGGACAATCCCCCAGAAGTTTAGGTCTCCTTACTTATGTTTGTTTTTGAAATTGAATTTATATTTCTTCTCGGAGTAATTTTGATTAGAGTGTTGTGATTGTCTGGCAGTACAGAATCCGGTCAATTATTCATAGATATATCTGTTCATCTTTGGATCCTGTTACCATGTATGTTATTACAGAGTGTGGAGTAGACCTCCCTTGGTATTCGGTAGGTGTTTGGTCATTATATACTTTATATGTCTTGGTGCCTATATAATTCATATAGTTTATATGTTTATAAAAATTTAACATATATTAGTATATGTATGTTAACATGCATTAGTATATGTATGTTAACATACATTAGTATATGTATGTTACCCCCATGATCCTAATTTATCGATCCTCCCACCTTTCATTTTGGTTCACCATTAGTTTGTTTATAAGTCTGTGAGTGTCTTTCTCTGGGGAAATATGTTCATTGGTAGCAATCTTAGGATAACATCTGTAAATGATATCATGGTATATCTGTCATTCCCTTTTGACTTACTTGACGTAATATGATTATTTTAGCCTCCTCTGTAGTCATGAAAATGGCAATGTTCTTTTGTTCCGTGGCTAAGATTCACTTCGGTACATATACCACTTCTTCTTTGCCCATTTGCCTGTTGATGGACATTGTGTTTGCTTGCATGTCTTGGCTATTGTAAATATTGCTGCAGTGCATGTTTGCCTGTCTGTGTCTTTCCGATTCTGGTCTTCTTAGGTGATAGGCCCAATAGGGGATCGGCTGCATCATATGGTAGCTCAATATTTACCTTTTAAATGCAGCTCGATGTTGTTCTCATGATTAGCTGTAACCAGTTTACATCCAACCAACAGCATAGTGGGTATGCATTTCTCCACAGACACGTGAGCATTCATAGTTTATAGACGTTTTACTGATGGCATTTTCAATATTGGGTGGCGACATCTTTTTGTAGTTTGGATTTGCATCCAACCAATAAGGCCTGATATTGAGCTTTTATCCATGTTCCTCCTTTTTTTTTTTAAATAAAAGAGTGAGTAAAACTTACCTCTTCAAATTGTTTTCTGGAAAAATTTTCCGTGTTGTGAACTTTTTGGCCATTACCTACCCAGGACATTTTCTGAGGACACGTGTCATTTACAGCTCTACAATTGCTGTGAATCTTAAGTGACCGTTAGCGCTGAGTTTAAAGCTGCTGTTGTGGGAAACGGCCACCAGGCGGCAGCATTTCTTCATTCCCAAAACTGGTACTAGGGCAGCAGAGACTTCCTGAAAGTCGTGTTCCTAGTTTGTAAATTAGAATGGAGTGTGCCAGGGAATACCCCAATAAGTTTATGTCTCATTAATTGTTGTTCATGGTTTTAATTTTTTAAATTAGGGTAATGATTAGAATAGTGTTTGTTCTAGGTGTGCACAATCAGGTTCAATTGAATATTATATATATGTATTCATGTGCAGATCCTCTTCCTATGTAAATTACTATTATTTTTTTTAATAGATTTATTTTATTTCATTTTTTATTTTTGGCTGAGTTGGATCTTCGTTGCTGCATGTGGGCTTTCTCTACTTTCTGTGAGCGGGGGCTACTCTCCATTGTGGTGCACGGGATTCTCATTGCAGTGGCTTCTCTTGTTGTAGAGCACGGTCTCTAGGTGTGCGGACTTCTAGTAGTTCTGGTGCATGGGCTCAGTAGTTGTGGCTCGTGGGCTCTAGAGCCGAGGCTCAGTACTTGTGGTGCACGGGCTTAGTTGCTCTGCAGCATGTGTTATCTTCCCAGACCAGGGATCGAACCCGTGTGTTCTGCACTGGCAGGCGGATTCTTAACCCTGGCGCCACCAGGGAAGCCCCCGTGTAAATTATTACAGCGTGTCCTGTAGACCTCCCTTGGTATATGGTTGGTCTTTTTGATATATGTATTTAATATGTATTTGTATACGTATGGTAACCCTACTCTTCATTTATCCATTGCTCCCAGCTTTCCTTTTACATAACCATAGTTTGTTTTCCAAGTCTGTGAGTGTCTTTCTCTGTGGAAATATATTCATTTGTGTCAGTTGTTAGGTAACGCCTAGAAGTGATATCACAGGATATTTGTCGTCTGCTTTCCGACTTACCTCCTGTTCTGTGATTATATCTAGGCTCACCTATGGTGCTGCAAAGAGCAGTGTTTCATTCTTTTCCATGCCGAATATTCCATTGTGTACTTGGACCAGCTCTTCTTTGGGCATTCATCCGTAGATGGACATTTTGGTTTCTTCCAACTCTTGGCTATGCTAAATATTGATGCAGTGCAGGATTGCCAGCCTGTGCCTTTTGGATTCCGGTCTTCTCAGGGTATAGGCTCAGCAGTGGACCTACCAGATCATATGACAGTTCAATTTTTACCTTTAAACGCACCTCCATTCCGTTCTCACTACTGGCTGTTACCAGTTGACATCCCACCAGCAGCTAGAGGGTACACAGTTCTCTAAAACCCCATCAGCATTTATTGTTTGTAGACTTTCTACTGATGGCGTTTTGAGTGTTGGGAGGTGATACCTTTTTGTACTTTGGATTTGCATGCGTCTAATACTTCCCGTTATTAAGCTTTTAATCCACGTCCGTTTTCTTTCTTTTTTTTTTTTTTAAACTAAAACAGAAAAACTTACCTTTTCAAATTGTTTCCTTGAATAATTGGCCGTGTTCTGAATTCCTCTGGCCATTACCTACACCAGGATATTTTCTGTGAGCAGGTGTCATTTACAACTCTGTAGTAATTGTGCATATTAAGTTACCATTAACACTGGGTTTAAAGCTGCTGTTGCAGGAAACGGCCACAAGGCGGCAGCATGTCTATATTCCCAACTCTGCTTACTAGGGCAACAGAGCCTTCCTGGAAGTCCTGTTTGTAGGTTGTAAATTAGAGTGGAATGCGCCAGGACAAACTCCCCAAAACTTATGTCTACTTATTTGTTGTTGGTATTCTTAGTTTAATTTTCATTTTTATCAGAGCAAATTTGATTGCAATGTTGTGTTTGTTCTAGGTGTACAGAATCTGTTTCATTTATACATATATCTTTTCATGTTTGGATCCTGTTCCATAAAGGCTTTACAGAATGTTGTGTAGACCTCTCTTGGTATTTGGTATGTGTTTGGTGATTC
Source organism: Eschrichtius robustus (assembly GCF_028021215.1). Lineage (NCBI taxonomy): Eukaryota > Metazoa > Chordata > Mammalia > Artiodactyla > Eschrichtiidae > Eschrichtius > Eschrichtius robustus. The sequence goes on along the minus strand of NC_090831.1, from coordinate 48,207,529 downwards.
CTATATTTTATAAATATTAGCATATGTCTGTTAAAACCCAATATCCTGCGTTATACATTCGTCACACCTTTCCGCTTGGTTAAGCACAAGTTTGTGTTCTGAATACGTGACTGTCCTTCTCTGTGGAAATAAGTTCATTAATATCAATTTTCCGGAATCACCTATACGTGATATCATAGGATATGTGTCTCTTGCTTTCTGACTTATTTCAAGTTGTGTGATTATCTCTAGCCTCATCTGTGGTGCTGCAAATGGCATTGTTTGATTTGTTTTCATGGCTAATATTCCATTCTGTACATATGCCACTTGTTCTTTGTCCATTTATCTGTTCATGGACCTTTTTTTGCTTCCATGTCTTGGCTATTTAAATATTGCTGCAGTGCACATTTGCCTGCTTCTGTCTTTCCGATTCTGGTGGTCTTCAGTTATAGGCCCAGAAGGTGCCCTGCCGGATCATATGGTAACTCAATTTTTACCTTTTAAAGCACCTCCATTCTATTTTCATTAGTGCTGTTACCACTTTCCATCCCACCAGCAGCTAGAAGGTACACAGTTCTCTAAAACCCCTTCAGCATTTATAGTTTGTAGACTTTTTGCTGATGGTCATTTGACTGGTGTGCGGTGAAACCTTTTCGGAGGTTGATTTGCATGCGTCTAATAATTCCTTATACTACACTTTAGGCATGTCATTTTCTTTCTTTTTTTCTTGGTTTTTAAAGAGTGAGTACAACTTCCCTCTTCATATTGACTTCTTGAAAAATTTGTCATGTGTTGTATTTTCTTGGCTATTCCCTACCCCAGGACATTTTTTGAGGGCAGGTGATATTTACAGCCCTGCAGTCCTTGTGAATATTAAGTGACATTTGGCGGTGTTGAAAGCTGCTGTTGTGAGAAACAGCCACAAGGCGGCAGCATTATTACGTTCTCAACTCTTGTTACTAGGGCAACAGAGTCTTCCTGGACATCGTGCTCCTCAGTTGTAAATTAGAGTGGAATGTGCTCGGACAATCCCCCAGAAGTTTAGGTCTCCTTACTTATGTTTGTTTTTGAAATTGAATTTATATTTCTTCTCGGAGTAATTTTGATTAGAGTGTTGTGATTGTCTGGCAGTACAGAATCCGGTCAATTATTCATAGATATATCTGTTCATCTTTGGATCCTGTTACCATGTATGTTATTACAGAGTGTGGAGTAGACCTCCCTTGGTATTCGGTAGGTGTTTGGTCATTATATACTTTATATGTCTTGGTGCCTATATAATTCATATAGTTTATATGTTTATAAAAATTTAACATATATTAGTATATGTATGTTAACATGCATTAGTATATGTATGTTAACATACATTTGTATATGTATGTTACCCCCATGATCCTAATTTATCGATCCTCCCACCTTTCATTTTGGTTCACCATTAGTTTGTTTATAAGTCTGTGAGTGTCTTTCTCTGGGGAAATATGTTCATTGGTAGCAATCTTAGGATAACATCTGTAAATGATATCATGGGATATCTGTCATTCCCTTTTGACTTACTTGACGTAATATGATTATTTTAGCCTCCTCTGTAGTCATGAAAATGGCAATGTTCTTTTGTTCCGGGGCTAAGATTCAATTCGGTACATATACCACTTCTTCCTTGCCCATTTGCTTGTTGATGGACATTGTGTTTGCTTGCATGTCTTGGCTATTGTAAATATTGCTGCAGTGCATGTTTGCCTGTCTGTGTCTTTCCGATTCTGGTCTTCTTAGGTGATAGGCCCAATAGGGGATCGGCTGCATCATATGGTAGCTCAATATTTACCTTTTAAATGCAGCTCGATTTTGTTCTCATGATTAGCTGTAACCAGTTTACATCCAACCAACAGCATAGTGGGTATGCATTTCTCCACAGACACGTGAGCATTCATAGTTTATAGACGTTTTACTGATGGCATTTTGAATATTGGGTGGCGACATCTTTTTGTAGTTTGGATTTGCATCCAACCAATAAGGCCTGATATTGAGCTTTTATCCATGTTCCTCCTTTTTTTTTTAAATAAAAGAGTGAGTAAAACTTACCTCTTCAAATTGTTTTCTGGAAAAATTTTCCGTGTTGTGAACTTTTTGGCCATTACCTACCCAGGACATTTTCTGAGGACACGTGTCATTTACAGCTCTACAATTGCTGTGTATCTTAAGTGACCGTTAGCGCTGAGTTTAAAGCTGCTGTTGTGGGAAACGGCCACCAGGCGGCAGCATTTCTTCATTCCCAAAACTGGTACTAGGGCAGCAGAGACTTCCTGAAAGTCGTGTTCCTAGGTTGTAAATTAGAATGGAGTGTGCCAGGGAAAACCCCAATAAGTTTATGTCTCATTAATTGTTGTTCATGGTTTTAATTTTTTTTAATTAGGGTAATGATTAGAATAGTGTTTGTTCTAGGTGTGCACAATCAGGTTCAATTGAATATTATATATATGTAGTGATGTGCAGATCCTCTTCCTATGTAAATTACTATTATTTTTTTTAATAGATTTATTTGATTTCATTATTTATTTTTGGCTGAGTTGGATCTTCGTTGCTGCATGTGGGCTTTCTCTACTTTCTGTGAGCGGGGGCTACTCTCCATTGTGGTGCACGGGATTCTCATTGCAGTGGCTTCTCTTGTTGCAGAGCACGGTCTCTAGGTGTGCGGACTTCTAGTAGTTCTGGTGCGTGGGCTCAGTAGTTGTGGCTCGTGGGCTCTAGAGCCGAGGCTCAGTACTTGTGGTGCACGGGTTTAGTTGCTCTGCAGCATGTGGTATCTTCCCAGACCAGGGATCGAACCCGTGTGTTCTGCACTGGCAGGCGGATTCTTAACCCTGGCGCCACCAGGGAAGCCCCCGTGTAAATTATTACAGCGTGTCCTGTAGACCTCCCTTGGTATATGGTTGGTCTTTTTGATATATGTATTTAATATGTATTTGTATACGTATGGTAACCCTACTCTTCATTTATCCATTGCTCCCAGCTTTCCTTTTACATAACCATAGTTTGTTTTCCAAGTCTGTGAGTGTCTTTCTCTGTGGAAATATGTTCATTTGTGTCAGTTGTTAGGTAACGCCTAGAAGTGATATCACAGGATATTTGTCGTCTGCTTTCCGACTTACCTCCTGTTCTGTGATTATATCTAGGCTCACCTATGGTGCTGCAAAGAGCAGTGTTTCATTCTTTTCCATGCCGAATATTCCATTGTGTACATGGACCAGCTCTTCTTTGGGCATTCATCCGTAGATGGACATTTTGGTTTCTTCCAACTCTTGGCTATACTAAATATTGATGCAGTGCAGGATTGCCAGCCTGTGTCTTTTGGATTCCGGTCTTCTCAGGGGATAGGCTCAGCAGTGGACCTACCAGATCATATGACAGTTCAATTTTTACCTTTAAACGCACCTCCATTCTGTTCTCACTACTGGCTGTTACCAGTTGACATCCCACCAGCAGCTAGAGGGTACACAGTTCTCTAAAACCCCATCAGCATTTATTGTTTGTAGACTTTCTACTGATGGCGTTTTGAGTGTTGGGAGGTGATACCTTTTTGTACTTTGGATTTGCATGCGTCTAATACTTCCCGTTATTAAGCTTTTAATCCACGTCCGTTTTCTTTCTTTTTTTTTTTTTTTTAAAGTAAAACAGAAAAACTTACCTCTTCAAATTGTTTCCTTGAATAATTGGCCGTGTTCTGAATTCCTGTGGCCATTACCTACACCAGAATATTTTCTGTGAGCAGGTGTCATTTACAACTCTGTAGTAATTGTGCATATTAAGTTACCATTAACACTGGGTTTAAAGCTGCTGTTGCAGGAAACGACCACAAGGCGGCAGCATGTCTATATTCCCAACTCTGCTTACTAGGGCAACAGAGCCTTCCTGGAAGTCCTGTTTGTAGGTTGTAAATTAGAGTGGAATGCGCCAGGACAAACTCCCCAAAACTTATGTCTACTTATTTGTTGTTGGTATTCTTAGTTTAATTTTCATTTTTATCAGAGCAAATTTGATTGCAATGTTGTGTTTGTTCTAGGTGTACAAAATCTGTTTCATTTATACATATATCTTTTCATGTTTGGATCCTGTTCCATAAAGGCTTTACAGAATGTTGTGTAGACCTCTCTTGGTATTTGGTATGTGTTTGGTGATTCCTATATTTTATAAATATTAGCATATGTCTGTTAAAACCCATTATCCTGCGTTATACATTCGTCACACCTTTCCGCTTGGTTAAGCACAAGTTTGTGTTCTGAATACGTGACTGTCCTTCTCTGTGGAAATAAGTACATTAATATCAATTTTCCGGAATCACCTATACGTGATATCATAGGATATGTGTCTCTTGCTTTCTGACTTATTTCAAGTTGTGTGATTATCTCTAGCCTCATCTGTGGTGCTGCAAATGGCATTGTTTGATTTGTTTTCATGGCTTATTCCATTCCGTACATATGCCACTTGTTCTTTGTCCATTTATCTGTTCATGGACCTTTTTTTGCTTCCATGTCTTGCCTATTTAAATATTGCTGCAGTGCACATTTGCCTGCTTCTGTCTTTCCGATTCTGGTGGTCTTCAGTTATAGGCCCAGAAGGTGCCCTGCCGGATCATATGGTAACTCAATTTTTACCTTTTAAAGCACCTCCATTCTATTTTCATTAGTGCTGTTACCACTTTCCATCCCACCAGCAGCTAGAAGGTACACAGTTCTCTAAAACCCCTTCAGCATTTATAGTTTGTACACTTTTTGCTGATGGTCATTTGACTGGTGTGCGGTGAAACCTTTTCGGAGGTTGATTTGCATGCGTCTAATAATTCCTTATACTACACTTTAGGCATGTCATTTTCTTTCTTTTTTTCTTGGTTTTTAAAGAGTGAGTACAACTTCCCTCTTCATATTGACTTCTTGAAAAATTTGTCATGTGTTGTATTTTCTTGGCTATTCCCTACCCCAGGACATTTTTTGAGGGCAGGTGATATTTACAGCCCTGCAGTCCTTGTGAATATTAAGTGACATTTGGCGGTGTTGAAAGCTGCTGTTGTGAGAAACAGCCACAAGGCGGCAGCATTATTACGTTCTCAACTCTTGTTACTAGGGCAACAGAGTCTTCCTGGACATCGTGCTCCTCAGTTGTAAATTAGAGTGGAATGTGCTCGGACAATCCCCCAGAAGTTTAGGTCTCCTTACTTATGTTTGTTTTTGAAATTGAATTTATATTTCTTCTCGGAGTAATTTTGATTAGAGTGTTGTGATTGTCTGGCAGTACAGAATCCGGTCAATTATTCATAGATATATCTGTTCATCTTTGGATCCTGTTACCATGTATGTTATTACAGAGTGTGGAGTAGACCTCCCTTGGTATTCGGTAGGTGTTTGGTCATTATATACTTTATATGTCTTGGTGCCTATATAATTCATATAGTTTATATGTTTATAAAAATTTAACATATATTAGTATATGTATGTTAACATGCATTAGTATATGTATGTTAACATACATTTGTATATGTATGTTACCCCCATGATCCTAATTTATCGATCCTCCCACCTTTCATTTTGGTTCACCATTAGTTTGTTTATAAGTCTGTGAGTGTCTTTCTCTGGGGAAATATGTTCATTGGTAGCAATCTTAGGATAACATCTGTAAATGATATCATGGGATATCTGTCATTCCCTTTTGACTTACTTGACGTAATATGATTATTTTAGCCTCCTCTGTAGTCATGAAAATGGCAATGTTCTTTTGTTCCGGGGCTAAGATTCACTTCGGTACATATACCACTTCTTCTTTGCCCATTTGCCTGTTGATGGACATTGTGTTTGCTTGCATGTCTTGGCTATTGTAAATATTGCTGCAGTGCATGTTTGCCTGTCTGTGTCTTTCCGATTCTGGTCTTCTTAGGTGATAGGCCCAATAGGGGATCGGCTGCATCATATGGTAGCTCAATATTTACCTTTTAAATGCAGCTCGATTTTGTTCTCATGATTAGCTGTAACCAGTTTACATCCAACCAACAGCATAGTGGGTATGCATTTCTCCACAGACACGTGAGCATTCATAGTTTATAGACGTTTTACTGATGGCATTTTGAATATTGGGTGGCGACATCTTTTTGTAGTTTGGATTTGCATCCAACCAATAAGGCCTGATATTGAGCTTTTATCCATGTTCCTCCTTTTTTTTTTAAATAAAAGAGTGAGTAAAACTTACCTCTTCAAATTGTTTTCTGGAAAAATTTTCCGTGTTGTGAACTTTTTGGCCATTACCTACCCAGGACATTTTCTGAGGACACGTGTCATTTACAGCTCTACAATTGCTGTGTATCTTAAGTGACCGTTAGCGCTGAGTTTAAAGCTGCTGTTGTGGGAAACGGCCACCAGGCGGCAGCATTTCTTCATTCCCAAAACTGGTACTAGGGCAGCAGAGACTTCCTGAAAGTCGTGTTCCTAGGTTGTAAATTAGAATGGAGTGTGCCAGGGAAAACCCCAATAAGTTTATGTCTCATTAATTGTTGTTCATGGTTTTAATTTTTTTTAAATTAGGGTAATGATTAGAATAGTGTTTGTTCTAGGTGTGCACAATCAGGTTCAATTGAATATTATATATATGTAGTGATGTGCAGATCCTCTTCCTATGTAAATTACTATTATTTTTTTTAATAGATTTATTTGATTTCATTATTTATTTTTGGCTGAGTTGGATCTTCGTTGCTGCATGTGGGCTTTCTCTACTTTCTGTGAGCGGGGGCTACTCTCCATTGTGGTGCACGGGATTCTCATTGCAGTGGCTTCTCTTGTTGCAGAGCACGGTCTCTAGGTGTGCGGACTTCTAGTAGTTCTGGTGCGTGGGCTCAGTAGTTGTGGCTCGTGGGCTCTAGAGCCGAGGCTCAGTACTTGTGGTGCACGGGCTTAGTTGCTCTGCAGCATGTGGTATCTTCCCAGACCAGGGATCGAACCCGTGTGTTCTGCACTGGCAGGCGGATTCTTAACCCTGGCGCCACCAGGGAAGCCCCCGTGTAAATTATTACAGCGTGTCCTGTAGACCTCCCTTGGTATATGGTTGGTCTTTTTGATATATGTATTTAATATGTATTTGTATACGTATGGTAACCCTACTCTTCATTTATCCATTGCTCCCAGCTTTCCTTTTACATAACCATAGTTTGTTTTCCAAGTCTGTGAGTGTCTTTCTCTGTGGAAATATGTTCATTTGTGTCAGTTGTTAGGTAACGCCTAGAAGTGATATCACAGGATATTTGTCGTCTGCTTTCCGACTTACCTCCTGTTCTGTGATTATATCTAGGCTCACCTATGGTGCTGCAAAGAGCAGTGTTTCATTCTTTTCCATGCCGAATATTCCATTGTGTACATGGACCAGCTCTTCTTTGGGCATTCATCCGTAGATGGACATTTTGGTTTCTTCCAACTCTTGGCTATACTAAATATTGATGCAGTGCAGGATTGCCAGCCTGTGTCTTTTGGATTCCGGTCTTCTCAGGGGATAGGCTCAGCAGTGGACCTACCAGATCATATGACAGTTCAATTTTTACCTTTAAACCCACCTCCATTCTGTTCTCACTACTGGCTGTTACCAGTTGACATCCCACCAGCAGCTAGAGGGTACACAGTTCTCTAAAACCCCATCAGCATTTATTGTTTGTAGACTTTCTACTGATGGCGTTTTGAGTGTTGGGAGGTGATACCTTTTTGTACTTTGGATTTGCATGCGTCTAATACTTCCCGTTATTAAGCTTTTAATCCACGTCCGTTTTCTTTCTTTTTTTTTTTTTTTAAAGTAAAACAGAAAAACTTACCTCTTCAAATTGTTTCCTTGAATAATTGGCCGTGTTCTGAATTCCTGTGGCCATTACCTACACCAGAATATTTTCTGTGAGCAGGTGTCATTTACAACTCTGTAGTAATTGTGCATATTAAGTTACCATTAACACTGGGTTTAAAGCTGCTGTTGCAGGAAACGACCACAAGGCGGCAGCATGTCTATATTCCCAACTCTGCTTACTAGGGCAACAGAGCCTTCCTGGAAGTCCTGTTTGTAGGTTGTAAATTAGAGTGGAATGCGCCAGGACAAACTCCCCAAAACTTATGTCTACTTATTTGTTGTTGGTATTCTTAGTTTAATTTTCATTTTTATCAGAGCAAATTTGATTGCAATGTTGTGTTTGTTCTAGGTGTACAAAATCTGTTTCATTTATACATATATCTTTTCATGTTTGGATCCTGTTCCATAAAGGCTTTACAGAATGTTGTGTAGACCTCTCTTGGTATTTGGTATGTGTTTGGTGATTCCTATATTTTATAAATATTAGCATATGTCTGTTAAAACCCATTATCCTGCGTTATACATTCGTCACACCTTTCCGCTTGGTTAAGCACAAGTTTGTGTTCTGAATACGTGACTGTCCTTCTCTGTGGAAATAAGTACATTAATATCAATTTTCCGGAATCACCTATACGTGATATCATAGGATATGTGTCTCTTGCTTTCTGACTTATTTCAAGTTGTGTGATTATCTCTAGCCTCATCTGTGGTGCTGCAAATGGCATTGTTTGATTTGTTTTCATGGCTTATTCCATTCCGTACATATGCCACTTGTTCTTTGTCCATTTATCTGTTCATGGACCTTTTTTTGCTTCCATGTCTTGCCTATTTAAATATTGCTGCAGTGCACATTTGCCTGCTTCTGTCTTTCCGATTCTGGTGGTCTTCAGTTATAGGCCCAGAAGGTGCCCTGCCGGATCATATGGTAACTCAATTTTTACCTTTTAAAGCACCTCCATTCTATTTTCATTAGTGCTGTTACCACTTTCCATCCCACCAGCAGCTAGAAGGTACACAGTTCTCTAAAACCCCTTCAGCATTTATAGTTTGTAGACTTTTTGCTGATGGTCATTTGACTGGTGTGCGGTGAAACCTTTTCGGAGGTTGATTTGCATGCGTCTAATAATTCCTTATACTACACTTTAGGCATGTCATTTTCTTTCTTTTTTTCTTGGTTTTTAAAGAGTGAGTACAACTTCCCTCTTCATATTGACTTCTTGAAAAATTTGTCATGTGTTGTATTTTCTTGGCTATTCCCTACCCCAGGACATTTTTTGAGGGCAGGTGATATTTACAGCCCTGCAGTCCTTGTGAATATTAAGTGACATTTGGCGGTGTTGAAAGCTGCTGTTGTGAGAAACAGCCACAAGGCGGCAGCATTATTACGTTCTCAACTCTTGTTACTAGGGCAACAGAGTCTTCCTGGACATCGTGCTCCTCAGTTGTAAATTAGAGTGGAATGTGCTCGGACAATCCCCCAGAAGTTTAGGTCTCCTTACTTATGTTTGTTTTTGAAATTGAATTTATATTTCTTCTCGGAGTAATTTTGATTAGAGTGTTGTGATTGTCTGGCAGTACAGAATCCGGTCAATTATTCATAGATATATCTGTTCATCTTTGGATCCTGTTACCATGTATGTTATTACAGAGTGTGGAGTAGACCTCCCTTGGTATTCGGTAGGTGTTTGGTCATTATATACTTTATATGTCTTGGTGCCTATATAATTCATATAGTTTATATATTTATAAAAATTTAACATATATTAGTATATGTATGTTAACATACATTAGTATATGTATGTTAACATACATTAGTATATGTATGTTACCCCCATGATCCTAATTTATCGATCCTCCCACCTTTCATTTTGGTTCACCATTAGTTTGTTTATAAGTCTGTGAGTGTCTTTCTCTGGGGAAATATGTTCATTGGTAGCAATCTTAGGATAACATCTGTAAATGATATCATGGGATATCTGTCATTCCCTTTTGACTTACTTGACGTAATATGATTATTTTAGCCTCCTCTGTAGTCATGAAAATGGCAATGTTCTTTTGTTCCGGGGCTAAGATTCACTTCGGTACATATACCACTTCTTCTTTGCCCATTTGCCTGTTGATGGACATTGTGTTTGCTTGCATGTCTTGGCTATTGTAAATATTGCTGCAGTGCATGTTTGCCTGTCTGTGTCTTTCCGATTCTGGTCTTCTTAGGTGATAGGCCCAATAGGGGATCGGCTGCATCATATGGTAGCTCAATATTTACCTTTTAAATGCAGCTCGATTTTGTTCTCATGATTAGCTGTAACCAGTTTACATCCAACCAACAGCATAGTGGGTATGCATTTCTCCACAGCCACGTGAGCATTCATAGTTTATAGACGTTTTACTGATGGCATTTTGAATATTGGGTGGCGACATCTTTTTGTAGTTTGGATTTGCATCTAACCAATAAGGCCTGATATTGAGCTTTTATCCATGTTCCTCCTTTTTTTTTTAAATAAAAGAGTGAGTAAAACTTACCTCTTCAAATTGTTTTCTGGAAAAATTTTCCGTGTTGTGAACTTTTTGGCCATTACCTACCCAGGACATTTTCTGAGGACACGTGTCATTTACAGCTCTACAATTGCTGTGAATCTTAAGTGACCGTTAGCCCTGAGTTTAAAGCTGCTGTTGTGGGAAACGGCCACCAGGCGGCAGCATTTCTTCATTCCCAAAACTGGTACTAGGGCAGCAGAGACTTCCTGAAAGTCGTGTTCCAAGGTTGTAAATTAGAATGGAGTGTGCCAGGGAAAACCCCAATAAGTTTATGTCTCATTAATTGTTGTTCATGGTTTTAATTTTTTAAATTGGGGTAATGATTAGAATAGTGTTTGTTCTAGGTGTGCACAATCAGGTTCAATTGAACATTATATATATTTATTCATGTGCAGATCCTCTTCCTATGTAAATTACTATTATTTTTTTAATAGATTTATTTTATTTCATTATTTATTTTTGGCTGAGTTGGATCTTCGTTGCTGCATGTGGGCTTTCTCTACTTTCTGTGAGCGGGGGCTACTCTCCATTGTGGTGCACGGGATTCTCATTGCAGTGGCTTCTCTTGTTGCAGAGCACGGTCTCTAGGTGTGCGGACTTCTAGTAGTTCTGGTGCGTGGGCTCAGTAGTTGTGGCTCGTGGGCTCTAGAGCCGAGGCTCAGTACTTGTGGTGCACGGGCTTAGTTGCTCTGCAGCATGTGGTATCTTCCCAGACCAGGGATCGAACCCGTGTGTTCTGCACTGGCAGGCGGATTCTTAACCCTGGCGCCACCAGGGAAGCCCCCGTGTAAATTATTACAGCGTGTCCTGTAGACCTCCCTTGGTATATGGTTGGTCTTTTTGATATATGTATTTAATATGTATTTGTATACGTATGGTAACCCTACTCTTCATTTATCCATTGCTCCCAGCTTTCCTTTTACATAACCATAGTTTGTTTTCCAAGTCTGTGAGTGTCTTTCTCTGTGGAAATATGTTCATTTGTGTCAGTTGTTAGGTAACGCCTAGAAGTGATATCACAGGATATTTGTCGTCTGCTTTCCGACTTACCTCCTGTTCTGTGATTATATCTAGGCTCACCTATGGTGCTGCAAAGAGCAGTGTTTCATTCTTTTCCATGCCGAATATTCCATTGTGTACATGGACCAGCTCTTCTTTGGGCATTCATCCGTAGATGGACATTTTGGTTTCTTCCAACTCTTGGCTATGCTAAATATTGATGCAGTGCAGGATTGCCAGCCTGTGCCTTTTGGATTCCGGTCTTCTCAGGGTATAGGCTCAGCAGTGGACCTACCAGATCATATGACAGTTCAATTTTTACCTTTAAACGCACCTCCATTCCGTTCTCACTACTGGCTGTTACCAGTTGACATCCCACCAGCAGCTAGAGGGTACACAGTTCTCTAAAACCCCATCAGCATTTATTGTTTGTAGACTTTCTACTGATGGCGTTTTGAGTGTTGGGAGGTGATACCTTTTTGTACTTTGGATTTGCATGCGTCTAATACTTCCCGTTATTAAGCTTTTAATCCACGTCCGTTTTCTTTCTTTTTTTTTTTAAAGTAAAACAGAAAAACTTACCTCTTCAAATTGTTTCCTTGAATAATTGGCCGTGTTCTGAATTCCTGTGGCCATTACCTACACCAGAATATTTTCTGTGAGCAGGTGTCATTTACAACTCTGTAGTAATTGTGCATATTAAGTTACCATTAACACTGGGTTTATAGCTGCTGTTGCAGGAAACGGCCACAAGGCGGCAGCATGTCTATATTCCCAACTCTGCTTACTAGGGCAACAGAGCCTTCCTGGAAGTCCTGTTTGTAGGTTGTAAATTAGAGTGGAATGCGCCAGGACAAACTCCCCAAAACTTATGTCTACTTATTTGTTGTTGGTATTCTTAGTTTAATTTTCATTTTTATCAGAGCAAATTTGATTGCAATGTTGTGTTTGTTCTAGGTGTACAGAATCTGTTTCATTTATACATATATCTTTTCATGTTTGGATCCTGTTCCATAAAGGCTTTACAGAATGTTGTGTAGACCTCTCTTGGTATTTGGTATGTGTTTGGTGATTCCTATATTTTATAAATATTAGCATATGTCTGTTAAAACCCATTATCCTGCGTTATACATTCGTCACACCTTTCCGCTTGGTTAAGCACAAGTTTGTGTTCTGAATACGTGACTGTCCTTCTCTGTGGAAATAAGTACATTAATATCAATTTTCCGGAATCACCTATACGTGATATCATAGGATATGTGTCTCTTGCTTTCTGACTTATTTCAAGTTGTGTGATTATCTCTAGCCTCATCTGTGGTGCTGCAAATGGCATTGTTTGATTTGTTTTCATGGCTTATTCCATTCCGTACATATGCCACTTGTTCTTTGTCCATTTATCTGTTCATGGACCTTTTTTTGCTTCCATGTCTTGCCTATTTAAATATTGCTGCAGTGCACATTTGCCTGCTTCTGTCTTTCCGATTCTGGTGGTCTTCAGTTATAGGCCCAGAAGGTGCCCTGCCGGATCATATGGTAACTCAATTTTTACCTTTTAAAGCACCTCCATTCTATTTTCATTAGTGCTGTTACCACTTTCCATCCCACCAGCAGCTAGAAGGTACACAGTTCTCTAAAACCCCTTCAGCATTTATAGTTTGTAGACTTTTTGCTGATGGTCATTTGACTGGTGTGCGGTGAAACCTTTTCGGAGGTTGATTTGCATGCGTCTAATAATTCCTTATACTACACTTTAGGCATGTCATTTTCTTTCTTTTTTTCTTGGTTTTTAAAGAGTGAGTACAACTTCCCTCTTCATATTGACTTCTTGAAAAATTTGTCATGTGTTGTATTTTCTTGGCTATTCCCTACCCCAGGACATTTTTTGAGGGCAGGTGATATTTACAGCCCTGCAGTCCTTGTGAATATTAAGTGACATTTGGCGGTGTTGAAAGCTGCTGTTGTGAGAAACAGCCACAAGGCGGCAGCATTATTACGTTCTCAACTCTTGTTACTAGGGCAACAGAGTCTTCCTGGACATCGTGCTCCTCAGTTGTAAATTAGAGTGGAATGTGCTCGGACAATCCCCCAGAAGTTTAGGTCTCCTTACTTATGTTTGTTTTTGAAATTGAATTTATATTTCTTCTCGGAGTAATTTTGATTAGAGTGTTGTGATTGTCTGGCAGTACAGAATCCGGTCAATTATTCATAGATATATCTGTTCATCTTTGGATCCTGTTACCATGTATGTTATTACAGAGTGTGGAGTAGACCTCCCTTGGTATTCGGTAGGTGTTTGGTCATTATATACTTTATATGTCTTGGTGCCTATATAATTCATATAGTTTATATATTTATAAAAATTTAACATATATTAGTATATGTATGTTAACATACATTAGTATATGTATGTTAACATACATTAGTATATGTATGTTACCCCCATGATCCTAATTTATCGATCCTCCCACCTTTCATTTTGGTTCACCATTAGTTTGTTTATAAGTCTGTGAGTGTCTTTCTCTGGGGAAATATGTTCATTGGTAGCAATCTTAGGATAACATCTGTAAATGATATCATGGGATATCTGTCATTCCCTTTTGACTTACTTGACGTAATATGATTATTTTAGCCTCCTCTGTAGTCATGAAAATGGCAATGTTCTTTTGTTCCGGGGCTAAGATTCACTTCGGTACATATACCACTTCTTCTTTGCCCATTTGCCTGTTGATGGACATTGTGTTTGCTTGCATGTCTTGGCTATTGTAAATATTGCTGCAGTGCATGTTTGCCTGTCTGTGTCTTTCCGATTCTGGTCTTCTTAGGTGATAGGCCCAATAGGGGATCGGCTGCATCATATGGTAGCTCAATATTTACCTTTTAAATGCAGCTCGATTTTGTTCTCATGATTAGCTGTAACCAGTTTACATCCAACCAACAGCATAGTGGGTATGCATTTCTCCACAGCCACGTGAGCATTCATAGTTTATAGACGTTTTACTGATGGCATTTTGAATATTGGGTGGCGACATCTTTTTGTAGTTTGGATTTGCATCTAACCAATAAGGCCTGATATTGAGCTTTTATCCATGTTCCTCCTTTTTTTTTTAAATAAAAGAGTGAGTAAAACTTACCTCTTCAAATTGTTTTCTGGAAAAATTTTCCGTGTTGTGAACTTTTTGGCCATTACCTACCCAGGACATTTTCTGAGGACACGTGTCATTTACAGCTCTACAATTGCTGTGAATCTTAAGTGACCGTTAGCGCTGAGTTTAAAGCTGCTGTTGTGGGAAACGGCCACCAGGCGGCAGCATTTCTTCATTCCCAAAACTGGTACTAGGGCAGCAGAGACTTCCTGAAAGTCGTGTTCCTAGGTTGTAAATTAGAATGGAGTGTGCCAGGGAAAACCCCAATAAGTTTATGTCTCATTAATTGTTGTTCATGGTTTTAATTTTTTAAATTAGGGTAATGATTAGAATAGTGTTTGTTCTAGGTGTGCACAATCAGGTTCAATTGAATATTATATATATGTATTGATGTGCAGATCCTCTTCCTATGTAAATTACTATTATTTTTTTTAATAGATTTATTTGATTTCATTATTTATTTTTGGCTGAGTTGGATCTTCGTTGCTGCATGTGGGCTTTCTCTACTTTCTGTGAGCGGGGGCTACTCTCCATTGTGGTGCACGGGATTCTCATTGCAGTGGCTTCTCTTGTTGCAGAGCACGGTCTCTAGGTGTGCGGACTTCTAGTAGTTCTGGTGCGTGGGCTCAGTAGTTGTGGCTCGTGGGCTCTAGAGCCGAGGCTCAGTACTTGTGGTGCATGGGCTTAGTTCCTCTGCAGCATGTGGTATCTTCCCAGACCAGGGATCGAACCCGTGTGTTCTGCACTGGCAGGCGGATTCTTAACCATGGCGCCACCAGGGAAGCCCTCGTGTAAATTATTACAGCGTGTCCTGTAGACCTCCCTTGGTATATGGTTGGTCTTTTTGATATATGTATTTAATATGTATTTGTATACGTATGGTAACCCTACTCTTCATTTATCCATTGCTCCCAGCTTTCCTTTTACATAACCATAGTTTGTTTTCCAAGTCTGTGAGTGTCTTTCTCTGTGGAAATATGTTCATTTGTGTCAGTTGTTAGGTAACGCCTAGAAGTGATATCACAGGATATTTGTCGTCTGCTTTCCGACTTACCTCCTGTTCTGTGATTATATCTAGGCTCACCTATGGTGCTGCAAAGAGCAGTGTTTCATTCTTTTCCATGCCGAATATTCCATTGTGTACATGGACCAGCTCTTCTTTGGGCATTCATCCGTAGATGGACATTTTGGTTTCTTCCAACTCTTGGCTATGCTAAATATTGATGCAGTGCAGGATTGCCAGCCTGTGCCTTTTGGATTCCGGTCTTCTCAGGGTATAGGCTCAGCAGTGGACCTACCAGATCATATGACAGTTCAATTTTTACCTTTAAACGCACCTCCATTCCGTTCTCACTACTGGCTGTTACCAGTTGACATCCCACCAGCAGCTAGAGGGTACACAGTTCTCTAAAACCCCATCAGCATTTATTGTTTGTAGACTTTCTACTGATGGCGTTTTGAGTGTTGGGAGGTGATACCTTTTTGTACTTTGGATTTGCATGCGTCTAATACTTCCCGTTATTAAGCTTTTAATCCACGTCCGTTTTCTTTCTTTTTTTTTTTTTTAAACTAAAACAGAAAAACTTACCTTTTCAAATTGTTTCCTTGAATAATTGGCCGTGTTCTGAATTCCTGTGGCCATTACCTACACCAGGATATTTTCTGTGAGCAGGTGTCATTTACAACTCTGTAGTAATTGTGCATATTAAGTTACCATTAACACTGGGTTTAAAGCTGCTGTTGCAGGAAACGGCCACAAGGCGGCAGCATGTCTATATTCCCAACTCTGCTTACTAGGGCAACAGAGCCTTCCTGGAAGTCCTGTTTGTAGGTTGTAAATTAGAGTGGAATGCGCCAGGACAAACTCCCCAAAACTTATGTCTACTTATTTGTTGTTGGTATTCTTAGTTTAATTTTCATTTTTATCAGAGCAAATTTGATTGCAATGTTGTGTTTGTTCTAGGTGTACAGAATCTGTTTCATTTATACATATATCTTTTCATGTTTGGATCCTGTTCCATAAAGGCTTTACAGAATGTTGTGTAGACCTCTCTTGGTATTTGGTATGTGTTTGGTGATTCCTATATTTTATAAATATTAGCATATGTCTGTTAAAACCCATTATCCTGCGTTATACATTCGTCACACCTTTCTGCTTGGTTAAGCACAAGTTTGTGTTCTGAATACGTGACTGTCCTTCTCTGTGGAAATAAGTTCATTAATATCAATTTTCCGGAATCACCTATACGTGATATCATAGGCTATGTGTCTCTTGCTTTCTGACTTATTTCAAGTTGTGTGATTATCTCTAGCCTCATCTGTGGTGCTGCAAATGGCATTGTTTGATTTGTTTTCATGGCTAATATTCCATTCCGTACATATGCCACTTGTTCTTTGTCCATTTATCTGTTCATGGACCTTTTTTTGCTTCCATGTCTTGGCTATTTAAATATTGCTGCAGTGCACATTTGCCTGCTTCTGTCTTTCCGATTCTGGTGGTCTTCAGTTATAGGCCCAGAAGGTGCCCTGCCGGATCATATGGTAACTCAATTTTTACCTTTTAAAGCACCTCCATTGTATTTTCATTAGTGCTGTTACCACTTTCCATCCCACCAGCAGCTAGAAGGTACACAGTTCTCTAAAACCCCTTCAGCATTTATAGTTTGTAGACTTTTTGCTGATGGTCATTTGACTGGTGTGCGGTGAAACCTTTTCGGAGGTTGATTTGCATGCGTCTAATAATTCCTTATACTACACTTTAGGCATGTCATTTTCTTTCTTTTTTTCTTGGTTTTTAAAGAGTGAGTACAACTTCCCTCTTCATATTGACTTCTTGAAAAATTTGTCATGTGTTGTATTTTCTTGGCTATTCCCTACCCCAGGACATTTTTTGAGGGCAGGTGATATTTACAGCCCTGCAGTCCTTGTGAATATTAAGTGACATTTGGCGGTGTTGAAAGCTGCTGTTGTGAGAAACAGCCACAAGGCGGCAGCATTATTACGTTCTCAACTCTTGTTACTAGGGCAAGAGAGTCTTCCTGGACATCGTGCTCCTCAGTTGTAAATTAGAGTGGAATGTGCTCGGACAATCCCCCAGAAGTTTAGGTCTCCTTACTTATGTTTGTTTTTTAAATTGAATTTATATTTCTTCTCGGAGTAATTTTGATTAGAGTGTTGTGATTGTCTGGCAGTACAGAATCCGGTCAATTATTCATAGATATATCTGTTCATCTTTGGATCCTGTTACCATGTATGTTATTACAGAGTGTGGAGTAGACCTCCCTTGGTATTCGGTAGGTGTTTGGTCATTATATACTTTATATGTCTTGGTGCCTATATAATTCATATAGTTTATATGTTTATAAAAATTTAACATATATTAGTATATGTATGTTAACATGCATTAGTATATGTATGTTAACATACATTAGTATATGTATGTTACCCCCATGATCCTAATTTATCGATCCTCCCACCTTTCATTTTGGTTCACCATTAGTTTGTTTATAAGTCTGTGAGTGTCTTTCTCTGGGGAAATATGTTCATTGGTAGCAATCTTAGGATAACATCTGTAAATGATATCATGGGATATCTGTCATTCCCTTTTGACTTACTTGACGTAATATGATTATTTTAGCCTCCTCTGTAGTCATGAAAATGGCAATGTTCTTTTGTTCCGTGGCTAAGATTCACTTCGGTACATATACCACTTCTTCTTTGCCCATTTGCCTGTTGATGGACATTGTGTTTGCTTGCATGTCTTGGCTATTGTAAATATTGCTGCAGTGCATGTTTGCCTGTCTGTGTCTTTCCGATTCTGGTCTTCTTAGGTGATAGGCCCAATAGGGGATCGGCTGCATCATATCGTAGCTCAATATTTACCTTTTAAATGCAGCTCGATGTTGTTCTCATGATTAGCTGTAACCAGTTTACATCCAACCAACAGCATAGTGGGTATGCATTTCTCCACAGACACGTGAGCATTCATAGTTTATAGACGTTTTACTGATGGCATTTTCAATATTGGGTGGCGACATCTTTTTGTAGTTTGGATTTGCATCCAACCAATAAGGCCTGATATTGAGCTTTTATCCATGTTCCTCCTTTTTTTTTTTAAATAAAAGAGTGAGTAAAACTTACCTCTTCAAATTGTTTTCTGGAAAAATTTTCCGTGTTGTGAACTTTTTGGCCATTACCTACCCAGGACATTTTCTGAGGACACGTGTCATTTACAGCTCTACAATTGCTGTGAATCTTAAGTGACCGTTAGCGCTGAGTTTAAAGCTGCTGTTGTGGGAAACGGCCACCAGGCGGCAGCATTTCTTCATTCCCAAAACTGGTACTAGGGCAGCAGAGACTTCCTGAAAGTCGTGTTCCTAGGTTGTAAATTAGAATGGAGTGTGCCAGGGAATACCCCAATAAGTTTATGTCTCATTAATTGTTGTTCATGGTTTTAATTTTTTAAATTAGGGTAATGATTAGAATAGTGTTTGTTCTAGGTGTGCACAATCAGGTTCAATTGAATATTATATATATGTATTCATGTGCAGATCCTCTTCCTATGTAAATTACTATTATTTTTTTTAATAGATTTATTTTATTTCATTATTTATTTTTGGCTGAGTTGGATCTTCGTTGCTGCATGTGGGCTTTCTTTACTTTCTGTGAGCGGGGGCTACTCTCCATTGTGGTGCACGGGATTCTCATTGCAGTGGCTTCTCTTGTTGTAGAGCACGGTCTCTAGGTGTGCGGACTTCTAGTAGTTCTGGTGCGTGGGCTCAGTAGTTGTGGCTCGTGGGCTCTAGAGCCGAGGCTCAGTACTTGTGGTGCACGGGCTTAGTTGCTCTGCAGCATGTGTTATCTTCCCAGACCAGGGATCGAACCCGTGTGTTCTGCACTGGCAGGCGGATTCTTAACCCTGGCGCCACCAGGGAAGCCCCCGTGTAAATTATTACAGCGTGTCCTGTAGACCTCCCTTGGTATATGGTTGGTCTTTTTGATATATGTATTTAATATGTATTTGTATACGTATGGTAACCCTACTCTTCATTTATCCATTGCTCCCAGCTTTCCTTTTACATAACCATAGTTTGTTTTCCAAGTCTGTGAGTGTCTTTCTCTGTGGAAATATGTTCATTTGTGTCAGTTGTTAGGTAACGCCTAGAAGTGATATCACAGGATATTTGTCGTCTGCTTTCCGACTTACCTCCTGTTCTGTGATTATATCTAGGCTCACCTATGCTGCTGCAAAGAGCAGTGTTTCATTCTTTTCCATGCCGAATATTCCATTGTGTACTTGGACCAGCTCTTCTTTGGGCATTCATCCGTAGATGGACATTTTGGTTTCTTCCAACTCTTGGCTATGCTAAATATTGATGCAGTGCAGGATTGCCAGCCTGTGCCTTTTGGATTCCGGTCTTCTCAGGGTATAGGCTCAGCAGTGGACCTACCAGATCATATGACAGTTCAATTTTTACCTTTAAACGCACCTCCATTCCGTTCTCACTACTGGCTGTTACCAGTTGACATCCCACCAGCAGCTAGAGGGTACACAGTTCTCTAAAACCCCATCAGCATTTATTGTTTGTAGACTTTCTACTGATGGCGTTTTGAGTGTTGGGAGGTGATACCTTTTTGTACTTTGGATTTGCATGCGTCTAATACTTCCCGTTATTAAGCTTTTAATCCACGTCCGTTTTCTTTCTTTTTTTTTTTTTTAAACTAAAACAGAAAAACTTACCTTTTCAAATTGTTTCCTTGAATAATTGGCCGTGTTCTGAATTCCTGTGGCCATTACCTACACCAGGATATTTTCTGTGAGCAGGTGTCATTTACAACTCTGTAGTAATTGTGCATATTAAGTTACCATTAACACTGGGTTTAAAGCTGCTGTTGCAGGAAACGGCCACAAGGCGGCAGCATGTCTATATTCCCAACTCTGCTTACTAGGGCAACAGAGCCTTCCTGGAAGTCCTGTTTGTAGGTTGTAAATTAGAGTGGAATGCGCCAGGACAAACTCCCCAAAACTTATGTCTACTTATTTGTTGTTGGTATTCTTAGTTTAATTTTCATTTTTATCAGAGCAAATTTGATTGCAATGTTGTGTTTGTTCTAGGTGTACAGAATCTGTTTCATTTATACATATATCTTTTCATGTTTGGATCCTGTTCCATAAAGGCTTTACAGAATGTTGTGTAGACCTCTCTTGGTATTTGGTATGTGTTTGGTGATTCCTATATTTTATAAATATTAGCATATGTCTGTTAAAACCCAATATCCTGCGTTATACATTCGTCACACCTTTCCGCTTGGTTAAGCACAAGTTTGTGTTCTGAATACGTGACTGTCCTTCTCTGTGGAAATAAGTTCATTAATATCTATTTTCCGGAATCACCTATACGTGATATCATAGGATATGTGTCTCTTGCTTTCTGACTTATTTCAAGTTGTGTGATTATCTCTAGCCTCATCTGTGGTGCTGCAAATGGCATTGTTTGATTTGTTTTCATGGCTAATATTCCATTCTGTACATATGCCACTTGTTCTTTGTCCATTTATCTGTTCATGGACCTTTTTTTGCTTCCATGTCTTGGCTATTTAAATATTGCTGCAGTGCACATTTGCCTGCTTCTGTCTTTCCGATTCTGGTGGTCTTCAGTTATAGGCCCAGAAGGTGCCCTGCCGGATCATATGGTAACTCAATTTTTACCTTTTAAAGCACCTCCATTCTATTTTCATTAGTGCTGTTACCACTTTCCATCCCACCAGCAGCTAGAAGGTACACAGTTCTCTAAAACCCCTTCAGCATTTATAGTTTGTAGACTTTTTGCTGATGGTCATTTGACTGGTGTGCGGTGAAACCTTTTCGGAGGTTGATTTGCATGCGTCTAATAATTCCTTATACTACACTTTAGGCATGTCATTTTCTTTCTTTTTTTCTTGGTTTTTAAAGAGTGAGTACAACTTCCCTCTTCATATTGACTTCTTGAAAAATTTGTCATGTGTTGTATTTTCTTGGCTATTCCCTACCCCAGGACATTTTTTGAGGGCAGGTGATATTTACAGCCCTGCAGTCCTTGTGAATATTAAGTGACATTTGGCGGTGTTGAAAGCTGCTGTTGTGAGAAACAGCCACAAGGCGGCAGCATTATTACGTTCTCAACTCTTGTTACTAGGGCAACAGAGTCTTCCTGGACATCGTGCTCCTCAGTTGTAAATTAGAGTGGAATGTGCTCGGACAATCCCCCAGAAGTTTAGGTCTCCTTACTTATGTTTGTTTTTGAAATTGAATTTATATTTCTTCTCGGAGTAATTTTGATTAGAGTGTTGTGATTGTCTGGCAGTACAGAATCCGGTCAATTATTCATAGATATATCTGTTCATCTTTGGATCCTGTTACCATGTATGTTATTACAGAGTGTGGAGTAGACCTCCCTTGGTATTCGGTAGGTGTTTGGTCATTATAAACTTTATATGTCTTGGTGCCTATATAATTCATATAGTTTATATGTTTATAAAA
Organism: Eschrichtius robustus; assembly: GCF_028021215.1. Lineage (NCBI taxonomy): Eukaryota > Metazoa > Chordata > Mammalia > Artiodactyla > Eschrichtiidae > Eschrichtius > Eschrichtius robustus. Next base: position 48,185,491 of record NC_090831.1, on the reverse strand, counting down.
ATTTAACATATATTAGTATATGTATGTTAACATGCATTAGTATATGTATGTTAACATACATTTGTATATGTATGTTACCCCCATGATCCTAATTTATCGATCCTCCCACCTTTCATTTTGGTTCACCATTAGTTTGTTTATAAGTCTGTGAGTGTCTTTCTCTGGGGAAATATGTTCATTGGTAGCAATCTTAGGATAACATCTGTAAATGATATCATGGGATATCTGTCATTCCCTTTTGACTTACTTGACGTAATATGATTATTTTAGCCTCCTCTGTAGTCATGAAAATGGCAATGTTCTTTTGTTCCGGGGCTAAGATTCAATTCGGTACATATACCACTTCTTCTTTGCCCATTTGCCTGTTGATGGACATTGTGTTTGCTTGCATGTCTTGGCTATTGTAAATATTGCTGCAGTGCATGTTTGCCTGTCTGTGTCTTTCCGATTCTGGTCTTCTTAGGTGATAGGCCCAATAGGGGATCGGCTGCATCATATGGTAGCTCAATATTTACCTTTTAAATGCAGCTCGATTTTGTTCTCATGATTAGCTGTAACCAGTTTACATCCAACCAACAGCATAGTGGGTATGCATTTCTCCACAGACACGTGAGCATTCATAGTTTATAGTCGTTTTACTGATGGCATTTTGAATATTGGGTGGCGACATCTTTTTGTAGTTTGGATTTGCATCCAACCAATAAGGCCTGATATTGAGCTTTTATCCATGTTCCTCCTTTTTTTTTTAAATAAAAGAGTGAGTAAAACTTACCTCTTCAAATTGTTTTCTGGAAAAATTTTCCGTGTTGTGAACTTTTTGGCCATTACCTACCCAGGACATTTTCTGAGGACACGTGTCATTTACAGCTCTACAATTGCTGTGTATCTTAAGTGACCGTTAGCGCTGAGTTTAAAGCTGCTGTTGTGGGAAACGGCCACCAGGCGGCAGCATTTCTTCATTCCCAAAACTGGTACTAGGGCAGCAGAGACTTCCTGAAAGTCGTGTTCCTAGGTTGTAAATTAGAATGGAGTGTGCCAGGGAAAACCCCAATAAGTTTATGTCTCATTAATTGTTGTTCATGGTTTTAATTTTTTTTAATTAGGGTAATGATTAGAATAGTGTTTGTTCTAGGTGTGCACAATCAGGTTCAATTGAATATTATATATATGTAGTGATGTGCAGATCCTCTTCCTATGTAAATTACTATTATTTTTTTTAATAGATTTATTTGATTTCATTATTTATTTTTGGCTGAGTTGGATCTTCGTTGCTGCATGTGGGCTTTCTCTACTTTCTGTGAGCGGGGGCTACTCTCCATTGTGGTGCACGGGATTCTCATTGCAGTGGCTTCTCTTGTTGCAGAGCACGGTCTCTAGGTGTGCGGACTTCTAGTAGTTCTGGTGCGTGGGCTCAGTAGTTGTGGCTCGTGGGCTCTAGAGCCGAGGCTCAGTACTTGTGGTGCACGGGTTTAGTTGCTCTGCAGCATGTGGTATCTTCCCAGACCAGGGATCGAACCCGTGTGTTCTGCACTGGCAGGCGGATTCTTAACCCTGGCGCCACCAGGGAAGCCCCCGTGTAAATTATTACAGCGTGTCCTGTAGACCTCCCTTGGTATATGTTTGGTCTTTTTGATATATGTATTTAATATGTATTTGTATACGTATGGTAACCCTACTCTTCATTTATCCATTGCTCCCAGCTTTCCTTTTACATAACCATAGTTTGTTTTCCAAGTCTGTGAGTGTCTTTCTCTGTGGAAATATGTTCATTTGTGTCAGTTGTTAGGTAACGCCTAGAAGTGATATCACAGGATATTTGTCGTCTGCTTTCCGACTTACCTCCTGTTCTGTGATTATATCTAGGCTCACCTATGGTGCTGCAAAGAGCAGTGTTTCATTCTTTTCCATGCCGAATATTCCATTGTGTACATGGACCAGCTCTTCTTTGGGCATTCATCCGTAGATGGACATTTTGGTTTCTTCCAACTCTTGGCTATACTAAATATTGATGCAGTGCAGGATTGCCAGCCTGTGTCTTTTGGATTCCGGTCTTCTCAGGGGATAGGCTCAGCAGTGGACCTACCAGATCATATGACAGTTCAATTTTTACCTTTAAACGCACCTCCATTCTGTTCTCACTACTGGCTGTTACCAGTTGACATCCCACCAGCAGCTAGAGGGTACACAGTTCTCTAAAACCCCATCAGCATTTATTGTTTGTAGACTTTCTACTGATGGCGTTTTGAGTGTTGGGAGGTGATACCTTTTTGTACTTTGGATTTGCATGCGTCTAATACTTCCCGTTATTAAGCTTTTAATCCACGTCCGTTTTCTTTCTTTTTTTTTTTTTTTTAAAGTAAAACAGAAAAACTTACCTCTTCAAATTGTTTCCTTGAATAATTGGCCGTGTTCTGAATTCCTGTGGCCATTACCTACACCAGAATATTTTCTGTGAGCAGGTGTCATTTACAACTCTGTAGTAATTGTGCATATTAAGTTACCATTAACACTGGGTTTAAAGCTGCTGTTGCAGGAAACGACCACAAGGCGGCAGCATGTCTATATTCCCAACTCTGCTTACTAGGGCAACAGAGCCTTCCTGGAAGTCCTGTTTGTAGGTTGTAAATTAGAGTGGAATGCGCCAGGACAAACTCCCCAAAACTTATGTCTACTTATTTGTTGTTGGTATTCTTAGTTTAATTTTCATTTTTATCAGAGCAAATTTGATTGCAATGTTGTGTTTGTTCTAGGTGTACAAAATCTGTTTCATTTATACATATATCTTTTCATGTTTGGATCCTGTTCCATAAAGGCTTTACAGAATGTTGTGTAGACCTCTCTTGGTATTTGGTATGTGTTTGGTGATTCCTATATTTTATAAATATTAGCATATGTCTGTTAAAACCCATTATCCTGCGTTATACATTCGTCACACCTTTCCGCTTGGTTAAGCACAAGTTTGTGTTCTGAATACGTGACTGTCCTTCTCTGTGGAAATAAGTTCATTAATATCAATTTTCCGGAATCACCTATACGTGATATCATAGGCTATGTGTCTCTTGCTTTCTGACTTATTTCAAGTTGTGTGATTATCTCTAGCCTCATCTGTGGTGCTGCAAATGGCATTGTTTGATTTGTTTTCATGGCTAATATTCCATTCCGTACATATGCCACTTGTTCTTTGTCCATTTATCTGTTCATGGACCTTTTTTTGCTTCCATGTCTTGGCTATTTAAATATTGCTGCAGTGCACATTTGCCTGCTTCTGTCTTTCCGATTCTGGTGGTCTTCAGTTATAGGCCCAGAAGGTGCCCTGCCGGATCATATGGTAACTCAATTTTTACCTTTTAAAGCACCTCCATTCTATTTTCATTAGTGCTGTTACCACTTTCCATCCCACCAGCAGCTAGAAGGTACACAGTTCTCTAAAACCCCTTCAGCATTTATAGTTTGTAGACTTTTTGCTGATGGTCATTTGACTGGTGTGCGGTGAAACCTTTTCGGAGGTTGATTTGCATGCGTCTAATAATTCCTTATACTACACTTTAGGCATGTCATTTTCTTTCTTTTTTTCTTGGTTTTTAAAGAGTGAGTACAACTTCCCTCTTCATATTGACTTCTTGAAAAATTTGTCATGTGTTGTATTTTCTTGGCTATTCCCTACCCCAGGACATTTTTTGAGGGCAGGTGATATTTACAGCCCTGCAGTCCTTGTGAATATTAAGTGACATTTGGCGGTGTTGAAAGCTGCTGTTGTGAGAAACAGCCACAAGGCGGCAGCATTATTACGTTCTCAACTCTTGTTACTAGGGCAACAGAGTCTTCCTGGACATCGTGCTCCTCAGTTGTAAATTAGAGTGGAATGTGCTCGGACAATCCCCCAGAAGTTTAGGTCTCCTTACTTATGTTTGTTTTTGAAATTGAATTTATATTTCTTCTCGGAGTAATTTTGATTAGAGTGTTGTGATTGTCTGGCAGTACAGAATCCGGTCAATTATTCATAGATATATCTGTTCATCTTTGGATCCTGTTACCATGTATGTTATTACAGAGTGTGGAGTAGACCTCCCTTGGTATTCGGTAGGTGTTTGGTCATTATATACTTTATATGTCTTGGTGCCTATATAATTCATATAGTTTATATGTTTATAAAAATTTAACATATATTAGTATATGTATGTTAACATGCATTAGTATATGTATGTTAACATACATTAGTATATGTATGTTACCCCCATGATCCTAATTTATCGATCCTCCCACCTTTCATTTTGGTTCACCATTAGTTTGTTTATAAGTCTGTGAGTGTCTTTCTCTGGGGAAATATGTTCATTGGTAGCAATCTTAGGATAACATCTGTAAATGATATCATGGGATATCTGTCATTCCCTTTTGACTTACTTGACGTAATATGATTATTTTAGCCTCCTCTGTAGTCATGAAAATGGCAATGTTCTTTTGTTCCGTGGCTAAGATTCACTTCGGTACATATACCACTTCTTCTTTGCCCATTTGCCTGTTGATGGACATTGTGTTTGCTTGCATGTCTTGGCTATTGTAAATATTGCTGCAGTGCATGTTTGCCTGTCTGTGTCTTTCCGATTCTGGTCTTCTTAGGTGATAGGCCCAATAGGGGATCGGCTGCATCATATCGTAGCTCAATATTTACCTTTTAAATGCAGCTCGATGTTGTTCTCATGATTAGCTGTAACCAGTTTACATCCAACCAACAGCATAGTGGGTATGCATTTCTCCACAGACACGTGAGCATTCATAGTTTATAGACGTTTTACTGATGGCATTTTCAATATTGGGTGGCGACATCTTTTTGTAGTTTGGATTTGCATCCAACCAATAAGGCCTGATATTGAGCTTTTATCCATGTTCCTCCTTTTTTTTTTTAAATAAAAGAGTGAGTAAAACTTACCTCTTCAAATTGTTTTCTGGAAAAATTTTCCGTGTTGTGAACTTTTTGGCCATTACCTACCCAGGACATTTTCTGAGGACACGTGTCATTTACAGCTCTACAATTGCTGTGAATCTTAAGTGACCGTTAGCGCTGAGTTTAAAGCTGCTGTTGTGGGAAACGGCCACCAGGCGGCAGCATTTCTTCATTCCCAAAACTGGTACTAGGGCAGCAGAGACTTCCTGAAAGTCGTGTTCCTAGGTTGTAAATTAGAATGGAGTGTGCCAGGGAATACCCCAATAAGTTTATGTCTCATTAATTGTTGTTCATGGTTTTAATTTTTTAAATTAGGGTAATGATTAGAATAGTGTTTGTTCTAGGTGTGCACAATCAGGTTCAATTGAATATTATATATATGTATTCATGTGCAGATCCTCTTCCTATGTAAATTACTATTATTTTTTTTAATAGATTTATTTTATTTCATTATTTATTTTTGGCTGAGTTGGATCTTCGTTGCTGCATGTGGGCTTTCTTTACTTTCTGTGAGCGGGGGCTACTCTCCATTGTGGTGCACGGGATTCTCATTGCAGTGGCTTCTCTTGTTGTAGAGCACGGTCTCTAGGTGTGCGGACTTCTAGTAGTTCTGGTGCGTGGGCTCAGTAGTTGTGGCTCGTGGGCTCTAGAGCCGAGGCTCAGTACTTGTGGTGCACGGGCTTAGTTGCTCTGCAGCATGTGTTATCTTCCCAGACCAGGGATCGAACCCGTGTGTTCTGCACTGGCAGGCGGATTCTTAACCCTGGCGCCACCAGGGAAGCCCCCGTGTAAATTATTACAGCGTGTCCTGTAGACCTCCCTTGGTATATGGTTGGTCTTTTTGATATATGTATTTAATATGTATTTGTATACGTATGGTAACCCTACTCTTCATTTATCCATTGCTCCCAGCTTTCCTTTTACATAACCATAGTTTGTTTTCCAAGTCTGTGAGTGTCTTTCTCTGTGGAAATATGTTCATTTGTGTCAGTTGTTAGGTAACGCCTAGAAGTGATATCACAGGATATTTGTCGTCTGCTTTCCGACTTACCTCCTGTTCTGTGATTATATCTAGGCTCACCTATGGTGCTGCAAAGAGCAGTGTTTCATTCTTTTCCATGCCGAATATTCCATTGTGTACTTGGACCAGCTCTTCTTTGGGCATTCATCCGTAGATGGACATTTTGGTTTCTTCCAACTCTTGGCTATGCTAAATATTGATGCAGTGCAGGATTGCCAGCCTGTGCCTTTTGGATTCCGGTCTTCTCAGGGTATAGGCTCAGCAGTGGACCTACCAGATCATATGACAGTTCAATTTTTACCTTTAAACGCACCTCCATTCCGTTCTCACTACTGGCTGTTACCAGTTGACATCCCACCAGCAGCTAGAGGGTACACAGTTCTCTAAAACCCCATCAGCATTTATTGTTTGTAGACTTTCTACTGATGGCGTTTTGAGTGTTGGGAGGTGATACCTTTTTGTACTTTGGATTTGCATGCGTCTAATACTTCCCGTTATTAAGCTTTTAATCCACGTCCGTTTTCTTTCTTTTTTTTTTTTTAAACTAAAACAGAAAAACTTACCTTTTCAAATTGTTTCCTTGAATAATTGGCCGTGTTCTGAATTCCTGTGGCCATTACCTACACCAGGATATTTTCTGTGAGCAGGTGTCATTTACAACTCTGTAGTAATTGTGCATATTAAGTTACCATTAACACTGGGTTTAAAGCTGCTGTTGCAGGAAACGGCCACAAGGCGGCAGCATGTCTATATTCCCAACTCTGCTTACTAGGGCAACAGAGCCTTCCTGGAAGTCCTGTTTGTAGGTTGTAAATTAGAGTGGAATGCGCCAGGACAAACTCCCCAAAACTTATGTCTACTTATTTGTTGTTGGTATTCTTAGTTTAATTTTCATTTTTATCAGAGCAAATTTGATTGCAATGTTGTGTTTGTTCTAGGTGTACAGAATCTGTTTCATTTATACATATATCTTTTCATGTTTGGATCCTGTTCCATAAAGGCTTTACAGAATGTTGTGTAGACCTCTCTTGGTATTTGGTATGTGTTTGGTGATTCCTATATTTTATAAATATTAGCATATGTCTGTTAAAACCCAATATCCTGCGTTATACATTCGTCACACCTTTCCGCTTGGTTAAGCACAAGTTTGTGTTCTGAATACGTGACTGTCCTTCTCTGTGGAAATAAGTTCATTAATATCTATTTTCCGGAATCACCTATACGTGATATCATAGGATATGTGTCTCTTGCTTTCTGACTTATTTCAAGTTGTGTGATTATCTCTAGCCTCATCTGTGGTGCTGCAAATGGCATTGTTTGATTTGTTTTCATGGCTAATATTCCATTCTGTACATATGCCACTTGTTCTTTGTCCATTTATCTGTTCATGGACCTTTTTTTGCTTCCATGTCTTGGCTATTTAAATATTGCTGCAGTGCACATTTGCCTGCTTCTGTCTTTCCGATTCTGGTGGTCTTCAGTTATAGGCCCAGAAGGTGCCCTGCCGGATCATATGGTAACTCAATTTTTACCTTTTAAAGCACCTCCATTCTATTTTCATTAGTGCTGTTACCACTTTCCATCCCACCAGCAGCTAGAAGGTACACAGTTCTCTAAAACCCCTTCAGCATTTATAGTTTGTAGACTTTTTGCTGATGGTCATTTGACTGGTGTGCGGTGAAACCTTTTCGGAGGTTGATTTGCATGCGTCTAATAATTCCTTATACTACACTTTAGGCATGTCATTTTCTTTCTTTTTTTCTTGGTTTTTAAAGAGTGAGTACAACTTCCCTCTTCATATTGACTTCTTGAAAAATTTGTCATGTGTTGTATTTTCTTGGCTATTCCCTACCCCAGGACATTTTTTGAGGGCAGGTGATATTTACAGCCCTGCAGTCCTTGTGAATATTAAGTGACATTTGGCGGTGTTGAAAGCTGCTGTTGTGAGAAACAGCCACAAGGCGGCAGCATTATTACGTTCTCAACTCTTGTTACTAGGGCAACAGAGTCTTCCTGGACATCGTGCTCCTCAGTTGTAAATTAGAGTGGAATGTGCTCGGACAATCCCCCAGAAGTTTAGGTCTCCTTACTTATGTTTGTTTTTGAAATTGAATTTATATTTCTTCTCGGAGTAATTTTGATTAGAGTGTTGTGATTGTCTGGCAGTACAGAATCCGGTCAATTATTCATAGATATATCTGTTCATCTTTGGATCCTGTTACCATGTATGTTATTACAGAGTGTGGAGTAGACCTCCCTTGGTATTCGGTAGGTGTTTGGTCATTATAAACTTTATATGTCTTGGTGCCTATATAATTCATATAGTTTATATGTTTATAAAAATTTAACATATATTAGTATATGTATGTTAACATGCATTAGTATATGTATGTTAACATACATTTGTATATGTATGTTACCCCCATGATCCTAATTTATCGATCCTCCCACCTTTCATTTTGGTTCACCATTAGTTTGTTTATAAGTCTGTGAGTGTCTTTCTCTGGGGAAATATGTTCATTGGTAGCAATCTTAGGATAACATCTGTAAATGATATCATGGGATATCTGTCATTCCCTTTTGACTTACTTGACGTAATATGATTATTTTAGCCTCCTCTGTAGTCATGAAAATGGCAATGTTCTTTTGTTCCGGGGCTAAGATTCAATTCGGTACATATACCACTTCTTCTTTGCCCATTTGCCTGTTGATGGACATTGTGTTTGCTTGCATGTCTTGGCTATTGTAAATATTGCTGCAGTGCATGTTTGCCTGTCTGTGTCTTTCCGATTCTGGTCTTCTTAGGTGATAGGCCCAATAGGGGATCGGCTGCATCATATGGTAGCTCAATATTTACCTTTTAAATGCAGCTCGATTTTGTTCTCATGATTAGCTGTAACCAGTTTACATCCAACCAACAGCATAGTGGGTATGCATTTCTCCACAGACACGTGAGCATTCATAGTTTATAGTCGTTTTACTGATGGCATTTTGAATATTGGGTGGCGACATCTTTTTGTAGTTTGGATTTGCATCCAACCAATAAGGCCTGATATTGAGCTTTTATCCATGTTCCTCCTTTTTTTTTTAAATAAAAGAGTGAGTAAAACTTACCTCTTCAAATTGTTTTCTGGAAAAATTTTCCGTGTTGTGAACTTTTTGGCCATTACCTACCCAGGACATTTTCTGAGGACACGTGTCATTTACAGCTCTACAATTGCTGTGTATCTTAAGTGACCGTTAGCGCTGAGTTTAAAGCTGCTGTTGTGGGAAACGGCCACCAGGCGGCAGCATTTCTTCATTCCCAAAACTGGTACTAGGGCAGCAGAGACTTCCTGAAAGTCGTGTTCCTAGGTTGTAAATTAGAATGGAGTGTGCCAGGGAAAACCCCAATAAGTTTATGTCTCATTAATTGTTGTTCATGGTTTTAATTTTTTTTAATTAGGGTAATGATTAGAATAGTGTTTGTTCTAGGTGTGCACAATCAGGTTCAATTGAATATTATATATATGTAGTGATGTGCAGATCCTCTTCCTATGTAAATTACTATTATTTTTTTTAATAGATTTATTTGATTTCATTATTTATTTTTGGCTGAGTTGGATCTTCGTTGCTGCATGTGGGCTTTCTCTACTTTCTGTGAGCGGGGGCTACTCTCCATTGTGGTGCACGGGATTCTCATTGCAGTGGCTTCTCTTGTTGCAGAGCACGGTCTCTAGGTGTGCGGACTTCTAGTAGTTCTGGTGCGTGGGCTCAGTAGTTGTGGCTCGTGGGCTCTAGAGCCGAGGCTCAGTACTTGTGGTGCACGGGTTTAGTTGCTCTGCAGCATGTGGTATCTTCCCAGACCAGGGATCGAACCCGTGTGTTCTGCACTGGCAGGCGGATTCTTAACCCTGGCGCCACCAGGGAAGCCCCCGTGTAAATTATTACAGCGTGTCCTGTAGACCTCCCTTGGTATATGTTTGGTCTTTTTGATATATGTATTTAATATGTATTTGTATACGTATGGTAACCCTACTCTTCATTTATCCATTGCTCCCAGCTTTCCTTTTACATAACCATAGTTTGTTTTCCAAGTCTGTGAGTGTCTTTCTCTGTGGAAATATGTTCATTTGTGTCAGTTGTTAGGTAACGCCTAGAAGTGATATCACAGGATATTTGTCGTCTGCTTTCCGACTTACCTCCTGTTCTGTGATTATATCTAGGCTCACCTATGGTGCTGCAAAGAGCAGTGTTTCATTCTTTTCCATGCCGAATATTCCATTGTGTACATGGACCAGCTCTTCTTTGGGCATTCATCCGTAGATGGACATTTTGGTTTCTTCCAACTCTTGGCTATACTAAATATTGATGCAGTGCAGGATTGCCAGCCTGTGTCTTTTGGATTCCGGTCTTCTCAGGGGATAGGCTCAGCAGTGGACCTACCAGATCATATGACAGTTCAATTTTTACCTTTAAACGCACCTCCATTCTGTTCTCACTACTGGCTGTTACCAGTTGACATCCCACCAGCAGCTAGAGGGTACACAGTTCTCTAAAACCCCATCAGCATTTATTGTTTGTAGACTTTCTACTGATGGCGTTTTGAGTGTTGGGAGGTGATACCTTTTTGTACTTTGGATTTGCATGCGTCTAATACTTCCCGTTATTAAGCTTTTAATCCACGTCCGTTTTCTTTCTTTTTTTTTTTTTTTAAAGTAAAACAGAAAAACTTACCTCTTCAAATTGTTTCCTTGAATAATTGGCCGTGTTCTGAATTCCTGTGTCCATTACCTACACCAGAATATTTTCTGTGAGCAGGTGTCATTTACAACTCTGTAGTAATTGTGCATATTAAGTTACCATTAACACTGGGTTTAAAGCTGCTGTTGCAGGAAACGACCACAAGGCGGCAGCATGTCTATATTCCCAACTCTGCTTACTAGGGCAACAGAGCCTTCCTGGAAGTCCTGTTTGTAGGTTGTAAATTAGAGTGGAATGCGCCAGGACAAACTCCCCAAAACTTATGTCTACTTATTTGTTGTTGGTATTCTTAGTTTAATTTTCATTTTTATCAGAGCAAATTTGATTGCAATGTTGTGTTTGTTCTAGGTGTACAAAATCTGTTTCATTTATACATATATCTTTTCATGTTTGGATCCTGTTCCATAAAGGCTTTACAGAATGTTGTGTAGACCTCTCTTGGTATTTGGTATGTGTTTGGTGATTCCTATATTTTATAAATATTAGCATATGTCTGTTAAAACCCATTATCCTGCGTTATACATTCGTCACACCTTTCCGCTTGGTTAAGCACAAGTTTGTGTTCTGAATACGTGACTGTCCTTCTCTGTGGAAATAAGTTCATTAATATCAATTTTCCGGAATCACCTATACGTGATATCATAGGCTATGTGTCTCTTGCTTTCTGACTTATTTCAAGTTGTGTGATTATCTCTAGCCTCATCTGTGGTGCTGCAAATGGCATTGTTTGATTTGTTTTCATGGCTAATATTCCATTCCGTACATATGCCACTTGTTCTTTGTCCATTTATCTGTTCATGGACCTTTTTTTGCTTCCATGTCTTGGCTATTTAAATATTGCTGCAGTGCACATTTGCCTGCTTCTGTCTTTCCGATTCTGGTGGTCTTCAGTTATAGGCCCAGAAGGTGCCCTGCCGGATCATATGGTAACTCAATTTTTACCTTTTAAAGCACCTCCATTCTATTTTCATTAGTGCTGTTACCACTTTCCATCCCACCAGCAGCTAGAAGGTACACAGTTCTCTAAAACCCCTTCAGCATTTATAGTTTGTAGACTTTTTGCTGATGGTCATTTGACTGGTGTGCGGTGAAACCTTTTCGGAGGTTGATTTGCATGCGTCTAATAATTCCTTATACTACACTTTAGGCATGTCATTTTCTTTCTTTTTTTCTTGGTTTTTAAAGAGTGAGTACAACTTCCCTCTTCATATTGACTTCTTGAAAAATTTGTCATGTGTTGTATTTTCTTGGCTATTCCCTACCCCAGGACATTTTTTGAGGGCAGGTGATATTTACAGCCCTGCAGTCCTTGTGAATATTAAGTGACATTTGGCGGTGTTGAAAGCTGCTGTTGTGAGAAACAGCCACAAGGCGGCAGCATTATTACGTTCTCAACTCTTGTTACTAGGGCAAGAGAGTCTTCCTGGACATCGTGCTCCTCAGTTGTAAATTAGAGTGGAATGTGCTCGGACAATCCCCCAGAAGTTTAGGTCTCCTTACTTATGTTTGTTTTTGAAATTGAATTTATATTTCTTCTCGGAGTAATTTTGATTAGAGTGTTGTGATTGTCTGGCAGTACAGAATCCGGTCAATTATTCATAGATATATCTGTTCATCTTTGGATCCTGTTACCATGTATGTTATTACAGAGTGTGGAGTAGACCTCCCTTGGTATTCGGTAGGTGTTTGGTCATTATATACTTTATATGTCTTGGTGCCTATATAATTCATATAGTTTATATGTTTATAAAAATTTAACATATATTAGTATATGTATGTTAACATGCATTAGTATATGTATGTTAACATACATTAGTATATGTATGTTACCCCCATGATCCTAATTTATCGATCCTCCCACCTTTCATTTTGGTTCACCATTAGTTTGTTTATAAGTCTGTGAGTGTCTTTCTCTGGGGAAATATGTTCATTGGTAGCAATCTTAGGATAACATCTGTAAATGATATCATGGGATATCTGTCATTCCCTTTTGACTTACTTGACGTAATATGATTATTTTAGCCTCCTCTGTAGTCATGAAAATGGCAATGTTCTTTTGTTCCGTGGCTAAGATTCACTTCGGTACATATACCACTTCTTCTTTGCCCATTTGCCTGTTGATGGACATTGTGTTTGCTTGCATGTCTTGGCTATTGTAAATATTGCTGCAGTGCATGTTTGCCTGTCTGTGTCTTTCCGATTCTGGTCTTCTTAGGTGATAGGCCCAATAGGGGATCGGCTGCATCATATCGTAGCTCAATATTTACCTTTTAAATGCAGCTCGATGTTGTTCTCATGATTAGCTGTAACCAGTTTACATCCAACCAACAGCATAGTGGGTATGCATTTCTCCACAGACACGTGAGCATTCATAGTTTATAGACGTTTTACTGATGGCATTTTCAATATTGGGTGGCGACATCTTTTTGTAGTTTGGATTTGCATCCAACCAATAAGGCCTGATATTGAGCTTTTATCCATGTTCCTCCTTTTTTTTTTTAAATAAAAGAGTGAGTAAAACTTACCTCTTCAAATTGTTTTCTGGAAAAATTTTCCGTGTTGTGAACTTTTTGGCCATTACCTACCCAGGACATTTTCTGAGGACACGTGTCATTTACAGCTCTACAATTGCTGTGAATCTTAAGTGACCGTTAGCGCTGAGTTTAAAGCTGCTGTTGTGGGAAACGGCCACCAGGCGGCAGCATTTCTTCATTCCCAAAACTGGTACTAGGGCAGCAGAGACTTCCTGAAAGTCGTGTTCCTAGGTTGTAAATTAGAATGGAGTGTGCCAGGGAATACCCCAATAAGTTTATGTCTCATTAATTGTTGTTCATGGTTTTAATTTTTTAAATTAGGGTAATGATTAGAATAGTGTTTGTTCTAGGTGTGCACAATCAGGTTCAATTGAATATTATATATATGTATTCATGTGCAGATCCTCTTCCTATGTAAATTACTATTATTTTTTTTAATAGATTTATTTTATTTCATTATTTATTTTTGGCTGAGTTGGATCTTCGTTGCTGCATGTGGGCTTTCTTTACTTTCTGTGAGCGGGGGCTACTCTCCATTGTGGTGCACGGGATTCTCATTGCAGTGGCTTCTCTTGTTGTAGAGCACGGTCTCTAGGTGTGCGGACTTCTAGTAGTTCTGGTGCGTGGGCTCAGTAGTTGTGGCTCGTGGGCTCTAGAGCCGAGGCTCAGTACTTGTGGTGCACGGGCTTAGTTGCTCTGCAGCATGTGTTATCTTCCCAGACCAGGGATCGAACCCGTGTGTTCTGCACTGGCAGGCGGATTCTTAACCCTGGCGCCACCAGGGAAGCCCCCGTGTAAATTATTACAGCGTGTCCTGTAGACCTCCCTTGGTATATGGTTGGTCTTTTTGATATATGTATTTAATATGTATTTGTATACGTATGGTAACACTACTCTTCATTTATCCATTGCTCCCAGCTTTCCTTTTACATAACCATAGTTTGTTTTCCAAGTCTGTGAGTGTCTTTCTCTGTGGAAATATGTTCATTTGTGTCAGTTGTTAGGTAACGCCTAGAAGTGATATCACAGGATATTTGTCGTCTGCTTTCCGACTTACCTCCTGTTCTGTGATTATATCTAGGCTCACCTATGGTGCTGCAAAGAGCAGTGTTTCATTCTTTTCCATGCCGAATATTCCATTGTGTACTTGGACCAGCTCTTCTTTGGGCATTCATCCGTAGATGGACATTTTGGTTTCTTCCAACTCTTGGCTATGCTAAATATTGATGCAGTGCAGGATTGCCAGCCTGTGCCTTTTGGATTCCGGTCTTCTCAGGGTATAGGCTCAGCAGTGGACCTACCAGATCATATGACAGTTCAATTTTTACCTTTAAACGCACCTCCATTCCGTTCTCACTACTGGCTGTTACCAGTTGACATCCCACCAGCAGCTAGAGGGTACACAGTTCTCTAAAACCCCATCAGCATTTATTGTTTGTAGACTTTCTACTGATGGCGTTTTGAGTGTTGGGAGGTGATACCTTTTTGTACTTTGGATTTGCATGCGTCTAATACTTCCCGTTATTAAGCTTTTAATCCACGTCCGTTTTCTTTCTTTTTTTTTTTTTTAAACTAAAACAGAAAAACTTACCTTTTCAAATTGTTTCCTTGAATAATTGGCCGTGTTCTGAATTCCTGTGGCCATTACCTACACCAGGATATTTTCTGTGAGCAGGTGTCATTTACAACTCTGTAGTAATTGTGCATATTAAGTTACCATTAACACTGGGTTTAAAGCTGCTGTTGCAGGAAACGGCCACAAGGCGGCAGCATGTCTATATTCCCAACTCTGCTTACTAGGGCAACAGAGCCTTCCTGGAAGTCCTGTTTGTAGGTTGTAAATTAGAGTGGAATGCGCCAGGACAAACTCCCCAAAACTTATGTCTACTTATTTGTTGTTGGTATTCTTAGTTTAATTTTCATTTTTATCAGAGCAAATTTGATTGCAATGTTGTGTTTGTTCTAGGTGTACAGAATCTGTTTCATTTATACATATATCTTTTCATGTTTGGATCCTGTTCCATAAAGGCTTTACAGAATGTTGTGTAGACCTCTCTTGGTATTTGGTATGTGTTTGGTGATTCCTATATTTTATAAATATTAGCATATGTCTGTTAAAACCCAATATCCTGCGTTATACATTCGTCACACCTTTCCGCTTGGTTAAGCACAAGTTTGTGTTCTGAATACGTGACTGTCCTTCTCTGTGGAAATAAGTTCATTAATATCTATTTTCCGGAATCACCTATACGTGATATCATAGGATATGTGTCTCTTGCTTTCTGACTTATTTCAAGTTGTGTGATTATCTCTAGCCTCATCTGTGGTGCTGCAAATGGCATTGTTTGATTTGTTTTCATGGCTAATATTCCATTCTGTACATATGCCACTTGTTCTTTGTCCATTTATCTGTTCATGGACCTTTTTTTGCTTCCATGTCTTGGCTATTTAAATATTGCTGCAGTGCACATTTGCCTGCTTCTGTCTTTCCGATTCTGGTGGTCTTCAGTTATAGGCCCAGAAGGTGCCCTGCCGGATCATATGGTAACTCAATTTTTACCTTTTAAAGCACCTCCATTCTATTTTCATTAGTGCTGTTACCACTTTCCATCCCACCAGCAGCTAGAAGGTACACAGTTCTCTAAAACCCCTTCAGCATTTATAGTTTGTAGACTTTTTGCTGATGGTCATTTGACTGGTGTGCGGTGAAACCTTTTCGGAGGTTGATTTGCATGCGTCTAATAATTCCTTATACTACACTTTAGGCATGTCATTTTCTTTCTTTTTTTCTTGGTTTTTAAAGAGTGAGTACAACTTCCCTCTTCATATTGACTTCTTGAAAAATTTGTCATGTGTTGTATTTTCTTGGCTATTCCCTACCCCAGGACATTTTTTGAGGGCAGGTGATATTTACAGCCCTGCAGTCCTTATGAATATTAAGTGACATTTGGCGGTGTTGAAAGCTGCTGTTGTGAGAAACAGCCACAAGGCGGCAGCATTATTACGTTCTCAACTCTTGTTACTAGGGCAAGAGAGTCTTCCTGGACATCGTGCTCCTCAGTTGTAAATTAGAGTGGAATGTGCTCGGACAATCCCCCAGAAGTTTAGGTCTCCTTACTTATGTTTGTTTTTGAAATTGAATTTATATTTCTTCTCGGAGTAATTTTGATTAGAGTGTTGTGATTGTCTGGCAGTACAGAATCCGGTCAATTATTCATAGATATATCTGTTCATCTTTGGATCCTGTTACCATGTATGTTATTACAGAGTGTGGAGTAGACCTCCCTTGGTATTCGGTAGGTGTTTGGTCATTATATACTTTATATGTCTTGGTGCCTATATAATTCATATAGTTTATATGTTTATAAAAATTTAACATATATTAGTATATGTATGTTAACATGCATTAGTATATGTATGTTAACATACATTTGTATATGTATGTTACCCCCATGATCCTAATTTATCGATCCTCCCACCTTTCATTTTGGTTCACCATTAGTTTGTTTATAAGTCTGTGAGTGTCTTTCTCTGGGGAAATATGTTCATTGGTAGCAATCTTAGGATAACATCTGTAAATGATATCATGGGATATCTGTCATTCCCTTTTGACTTACTTGACGTAATATGATTATTTTAGCCTCCTCTGTAGTCATGAAAATGGCAATGTTCTTTTGTTCCGGGGCTAAGATTCACTTCGGTACATATACCACTTCTTCTTTGCCCATTTGCCTGTTGATGGACATTGTGTTTGCTTGCATGTCTTGGCTATTGTAAATATTGCTGCAGTGCATGTTTGCCTGTCTGTGTCTTTCCGATTCTGGTCTTCTTAGGTGATAGGCCCAATAGGGGATCGGCTGCATCATATGGTAGCTCAATATTTACCTTTTAAATGCAGCTCGATTTTGTTCTCATGATTAGCTGTAACCAGTTTACATCCAACCAACAGCATAGTGGGTATGCATTTCTCCACAGACACGTGAGCATTCATAGTTTATAGACGTTTTACTGATGGCATTTTGAATATTGGGTGGCGACATCTTTTTGTAGTTTGGATTTGCATCCAACCAATAAGGCCTGATATTGAGCTTTTATCCATGTTCCTCCTTTTTTTTTTAAATAAAAGAGTGAGTAAAACTTACCTCTTCAAATTGTTTTCTGGAAAAATTTTCCGTGTTGTGAACTTTTTGGCCATTACCTACCCAGGACATTTTCTGAGGACACGTGTCATTTACAGCTCTACATTTGCTGTGTATCTTAAGTGACCGTTAGCGCTGAGTTTAAAGCTGCTGTTGTGGGAAACGGCCACCAGGCG
This sequence comes from Eschrichtius robustus, assembly GCF_028021215.1. Taxonomy (NCBI): domain Eukaryota; kingdom Metazoa; phylum Chordata; class Mammalia; order Artiodactyla; family Eschrichtiidae; genus Eschrichtius; species Eschrichtius robustus. The sequence continues at coordinate 48,167,936 of NC_090831.1, read as the reverse complement.
GCAGCATTTCTTCATTCCCAAAACTGGTACTAGGGCAGCAGAGACTTCCTGAAAGTCGTGTTCCTAGGTTGTAAATTAGAATGGAGTGTGCCAGGGAAAACCCCAATAAGTTTATGTCTCATTAATTGTTGTTCATGGTTTTAATTTTTTTTAAATTAGGGTAATGATTAGAATAGTGTTTGTTCTAGGTGTGCACAATCAGGTTCAATTGAATATTATATATATGTATTCATGTGCAGATCCTCTTCCTATGTAAATTACTATTATTTTTTTTAATAGATTTATTTTATTTCATTATTTATTTTTGGCTGAGTTGGATCTTCGTTGCTGCATGTGGGCTTTCTTTACTTTCTGTGAGCGGGGGCTACTCTCCATTGTGGTGCACGGGATTCTCATTGCAGTGGCTTCTCTTGTTGTAGAGCACGGTCTCTAGGTGTGCGGACTTCTAGTAGTTCTGGTGCGTGGGCTCAGTAGTTGTGGCTCGTGGGCTCTAGAGCCGAGGCTCAGTACTTGTGGTGCACGGGCTTAGTTGCTCTGCAGCATGTGTTATCTTCCCAGACCAGGGATCGAACCCGTGTGTTCTGCACTGGCAGGCGGATTCTTAACCCTGGCGCCACCAGGGAAGCCCCCGTGTAAATTATTACAGCGTGTCCTGTAGACCTCCCTTGGTATATGGTTGGTCTTTTTGATATATGTATTTAATATGTATTTGTATACGTATGGTAACACTACTCTTCATTTATCCATTGCTCCCAGCTTTCCTTTTACATAACCATAGTTTGTTTTCCAAGTCTGTGAGTGTCTTTCTCTGTGGAAATATGTTCATTTGTGTCAGTTGTTAGGTAACGCCTAGAAGTGATATCACAGGATATTTGTCGTCTGCTTTCCGACTTACCTCCTGTTCTGTGATTATATCTAGGCTCACCTATGGTGCTGCAAAGAGCAGTGTTTCATTCTTTTCCATGCCGAATATTCCATTGTGTACTTGGACCAGCTCTTCTTTGGGCATTCATCCGTAGATGGACATTTTGGTTTCTTCCAACTCTTGGCTATGCTAAATATTGATGCAGTGCAGGATTGCCAGCCTGTGCCTTTTGGATTCCGGTCTTCTCAGGGTATAGGCTCAGCAGTGGACCTACCAGATCATATGACAGTTCAATTTTTACCTTTAAACGCACCTCCATTCCGTTCTCACTACTGGCTGTTACCAGTTGACATCCCACCAGCAGCTAGAGGGTACACAGTTCTCTAAAACCCCATCAGCATTTATTGTTTGTAGACTTTCTACTGATGGCGTTTTGAGTGTTGGGAGGTGATACCTTTTTGTACTTTGGATTTGCATGCGTCTAATACTTCCCGTTATTAAGCTTTTAATCCACGTCCGTTTTCTTTCTTTTTTTTTTTTTTAAACTAAAACAGAAAAACTTACCTTTTCAAATTGTTTCCTTGAATAATTGGCCGTGTTCTGAATTCCTGTGGCCATTACCTACACCAGGATATTTTCTGTGAGCAGGTGTCATTTACAACTCTGTAGTAATTGTGCATATTAAGTTACCATTAACACTGGGTTTAAAGCTGCTGTTGCAGGAAACGGCCACAAGGCGGCAGCATGTCTATATTCCCAACTCTGCTTACTAGGGCAACAGAGCCTTCCTGGAAGTCCTGTTTGTAGGTTGTAAATTAGAGTGGAATGCGCCAGGACAAACTCCCCAAAACTTATGTCTACTTATTTGTTGTTGGTATTCTTAGTTTAATTTTCATTTTTATCAGAGCAAATTTGATTGCAATGTTGTGTTTGTTCTAGGTGTACAGAATCTGTTTCATTTATACATATATCTTTTCATGTTTGGATCCTGTTCCATAAAGGCTTTACAGAATGTTGTGTAGACCTCTCTTGGTATTTGGTATGTGTTTGGTGATTCCTATATTTTATAAATATTAGCATATGTCTGTTAAAACCCAATATCCTGCGTTATACATTCGTCACACCTTTCCGCTTGGTTAAGCACAAGTTTGTGTTCTGAATACGTGACTGTCCTTCTCTGTGGAAATAAGTTCATTAATATCTATTTTCCGGAATCACCTATACGTGATATCATAGGATATGTGTCTCTTGCTTTCTGACTTATTTCAAGTTGTGTGATTATCTCTAGCCTCATCTGTGGTGCTGCAAATGGCATTGTTTGATTTGTTTTCATGGCTAATATTCCATTCTGTACATATGCCACTTGTTCTTTGTCCATTTATCTGTTCATGGACCTTTTTTTGCTTCCATGTCTTGGCTATTTAAATATTGCTGCAGTGCACATTTGCCTGCTTCTGTCTTTCCGATTCTGGTGGTCTTCAGTTATAGGCCCAGAAGGTGCCCTGCCGGATCATATGGTAACTCAATTTTTACCTTTTAAAGCACCTCCATTCTATTTTCATTAGTGCTGTTACCACTTTCCATCCCACCAGCAGCTAGAAGGTACACAGTTCTCTAAAACCCCTTCAGCATTTATAGTTTGTAGACTTTTTGCTGATGGTCATTTGACTGGTGTGCGGTGAAACCTTTTCGGAGGTTGATTTGCATGCGTCTAATAATTCCTTATACTACACTTTAGGCATGTCATTTTCTTTCTTTTTTTCTTGGTTTTTAAAGAGTGAGTACAACTTCCCTCTTCATATTGACTTCTTGAAAAATTTGTCATGTGTTGTATTTTCTTGGCTATTCCCTACCCCAGGACATTTTTTGAGGGCAGGTGATATTTACAGCCCTGCAGTCCTTATGAATATTAAGTGACATTTGGCGGTGTTGAAAGCTGCTGTTGTGAGAAACAGCCACAAGGCGGCAGCATTATTACGTTCTCAACTCTTGTTACTAGGGCAACAGAGTCTTCCTGGACATCGTGCTCCTCAGTTGTAAATTAGAGTGGAATGTGCTCGGACAATCCCCCAGAAGTTTAGGTCTCCTTACTTATGTTTGTTTTTGAAATTGAATTTATATTTCTTCTCGGAGTAATTTTGATTAGAGTGTTGTGATTGTCTGGCAGTACAGAATCCGGTCAATTATTCATAGATATATCTGTTCATCTTTGGATCCTGTTACCATGTATGTTATTACAGAGTGTGGAGTAGACCTCCCTTGGTATTCGGTAGGTGTTTGGTCATTATATACTTTATATGTCTTGGTGCCTATATAATTCATATAGTTTATATGTTTATAAAAATTTAACATATATTAGTATATGTATGTTAACATGCATTAGTATATGTATGTTAACATACATTTGTATATGTATGTTACCCCCATGATCCTAATTTATCGATCCTCCCACCTTTCATTTTGGTTCACCATTAGTTTGTTTATAAGTCTGTGAGTGTCTTTCTCTGGGGAAATATGTTCATTGGTAGCAATCTTAGGATAACATCTGTAAATGATATCATGGGATATCTGTCATTCCCTTTTGACTTACTTGACGTAATATGATTATTTTAGCCTCCTCTGTAGTCATGAAAATGGCAATGTTCTTTTGTTCCGGGGCTAAGATTCACTTCGGTACATATACCACTTCTTCTTTGCCCATTTGCCTGTTGATGGACATTGTGTTTGCTTGCATGTCTTGGCTATTGTAAATATTGCTGCAGTGCATGTTTGCCTGTCTGTGTCTTTCCGATTCTGGTCTTCTTAGGTGATAGGCCCAATAGGGGATCGGCTGCATCATATGGTAGCTCAATATTTACCTTTTAAATGCAGCTCGATTTTGTTCTCATGATTAGCTGTAACCAGTTTACATCCAACCAACAGCATAGTGGGTATGCATTTCTCCACAGACACGTGAGCATTCATAGTTTATAGACGTTTTACTGATGGCATTTTGAATATTGGGTGGCGACATCTTTTTGTAGTTTGGATTTGCATCCAACCAATAAGGCCTGATATTGAGCTTTTATCCATGTTCCTCCTTTTTTTTTTAAATAAAAGAGTGAGTAAAACTTACCTCTTCAAATTGTTTTCTGGAAAAATTTTCCGTGTTGTGAACTTTTTGGCCATTACCTACCCAGGACATTTTCTGAGGACACGTGTCATTTACAGCTCTACATTTGCTGTGTATCTTAAGTGACCGTTAGCGCTGAGTTTAAAGCTGCTGTTGTGGGAAACGGCCACCAGGCGGCAGCATTTCTTCATTCCCAAAACTGGTACTAGGGCAGCAGAGACTTCCTGAAAGTCGTGTTCCTAGGTTGTAAATTAGAATGGAGTGTGCCAGGGAAAACCCCAATAAGTTTATGTCTCATTAATTGTTGTTCATGGTTTTAATTTTTTTTAAATTAGGGTAATGATTAGAATAGTGTTTGTTCTAGGTGTGCACAATCAGGTTCAATTGAATATTATATATATGTAGTGATGTGCAGATCCTCTTCCTATGTAAATTACTATTATTTTTTTTAATAGATTTATTTGATTTCATTATTTATTTTTGGCTGAGTTGGATCTTCGTTGCTGCATGTGGGCTTTCTCTACTTTCTGTGAGCGGGGGCTACTCTCCATTGTGGTGCACGGGATTCTCATTGCAGTGGCTTCTCTTGTTGCAGAGCACGGTCTCTAGGTGTGCGGACTTCTAGTAGTTCTGGTGCGTGGGCTCAGTAGTTGTGGCTCGTGGGCTCTAGAGCCGAGGCTCAGTACTTGTGGTGCACGGGCTTAGTTGCTCTGCAGCATGTGGTATCTTCCCAGACCAGGGATCGAACCCGTGTGTTCTGCACTGGCAGGCGGATTCTTAACCCTGGCGCCACCAGGGAAGCCCCCGTGTAAATTATTACAGCGTGTCCTGTAGACCTCCCTTGGTATATGGTTGGTCTTTTTGATATATGTATTTAATATGTATTTGTATACGTATGGTAACCCTACTCTTCATTTATCCATTGCTCCCAGCTTTCCTTTTACATAACCATAGTTTGTTTTCCAAGTCTGTGAGTGTCTTTCTCTGTGGAAATATGTTCATTTGTGTCAGTTGTTAGGTAACGCCTAGAAGTGATATCACAGGATATTTGTCGTCTGCTTTCCGACTTACCTCCTGTTCTGTGATTATATCTAGGCTCACCTATGGTGCTGCAAAGAGCAGTGTTTCATTCTTTTCCATGCCGAATATTCCATTGTGTACATGGACCAGCTCTTCTTTGGGCATTCATCCGTAGATGGACATTTTGGTTTCTTCCAACTCTTGGCTATACTAAATATTGATGCAGTGCAGGATTGCCAGCCTGTGTCTTTTGGATTCCGGTCTTCTCAGGGGATAGGCTCAGCAGTGGACCTACCAGATCATATGACAGTTCAATTTTTACCTTTAAACGCACCTCCATTCTGTTCTCACTACTGGCTGTTACCAGTTGACATCCCACCAGCAGCTAGAGGGTACACAGTTCTCTAAAACCCCATCAGCATTTATTGTTTGTAGACTTTCTACTGATGGCGTTTTGAGTGTTGGGAGGTGATACCTTTTTGTACTTTGGATTTGCATGCGTCTAATACTTCCCGTTATTAAGCTTTTAATCCACGTCCGTTTTCTTTCTTTTTTTTTTTTTTAAAGTAAAACAGAAAAACTTACCTCTTCAAATTGTTTCCTTGAATAATTGGCCGTGTTCTGAATTCCTGTGGCCATTACCTACACCAGAATATTTTCTGTGAGCAGGTGTCATTTACAACTCTGTAGTAATTGTGCATATTAAGTTACCATTAACACTGGGTTTAAAGCTGCTGTTGCAGGAAACGACCACAAGGCGGCAGCATGTCTATATTCCCAACTCTGCTTACTAGGGCAACAGAGCCTTCCTGGAAGTCCTGTTTGTAGGTTGTAAATTAGAGTGGAATGCGCCAGGACAAACTCCCCAAAACTTATGTCTACTTATTTGTTGTTGGTATTCTTAGTTTAATTTTCATTTTTATCAGAGCAAATTTGATTGCAATGTTGTGTTTGTTCTAGGTGTACAAAATCTGTTTCATTTATACATATATCTTTTCATGTTTGGATCCTGTTCCATAAAGGCTTTACAGAATGTTGTGTAGACCTCTCTTGGTATTTGGTATGTGTTTGGTGATTCCTATATTTTATAAATATTAGCATATGTCTGTTAAAACCCATTATCCTGCGTTATACATTCGTCACACCTTTCCGCTTGGTTAAGCACAAGTTTGTGTTCTGAATACGTGACTGTCCTTCTCTGTGGAAATAAGTACATTAATATCAATTTTCCGGAATCACCTATACGTGATATCATAGGATATGTGTCTCTTGCTTTCTGACTTATTTCAAGTTGTGTGATTATCTCTAGCCTCATCTGTGGTGCTGCAAATGGCATTGTTTGATTTGTTTTCATGGCTTATTCCATTCCGTACATATGCCACTTGTTCTTTGTCCATTTATCTGTTCATGGACCTTTTTTTGCTTCCATGTCTTGCCTATTTAAATATTGCTGCAGTGCACATTTGCCTGCTTCTGTCTTTCCGATTCTGGTGGTCTTAAGTTATAGGCCCAGAAGGTGCCCTGCCGGATCATATGGTAACTCAATTTTTACCTTTTAAAGCACCTCCATTCTATTTTCATTAGTGCTGTTACCACTTTCCATCCCACCAGCAGCTAGAAGGTACACAGTTCTCTAAAACCCCTTCAGCATTTATAGTTTGTAGACTTTTTGCTGATGGTCATTTGACTGGTGTGCGGTGAAACCTTTTCGGAGGTTGATTTGCATGCGTCTAATAATTCCTTATACTACACTTTAGGCATGTCATTTTCTTTCTTTTTTTCTTGGTTTTTAAAGAGTGAGTACAACTTCCCTCTTCATATTGACTTCTTGAAAAATTTGTCATGTGTTGTATTTTCTTGGCTATTCCCTACCCCAGGACATTTTTTGAGGGCAGGTGATATTTACAGCCCTGCAGTCCTTGTGAATATTAAGTGACATTTGGCGGTGTTGAAAGCTGCTGTTGTGAGAAACAGCCACAAGGCGGCAGCATTATTACGTTCTCAACTCTTGTTACTAGGGCAACAGAGTCTTCCTGGACATCGTGCTCCTCAGTTGTAAATTAGAGTGGAATGTGCTCGGACAATCCCCCAGAAGTTTAGGTCTCCTTACTTATGTTTGTTTTTGAAATTGAATTTATATTTCTTCTCGGAGTAATTTTGATTAGAGTGTTGTGATTGTCTGGCAGTACAGAATCCGGTCAATTATTCATAGATATATCTGTTCATCTTTGGATCCTGTTACCATGTATGTTATTACAGAGTGTGGAGTAGACCTCCCTTGGTATTCGGTAGGTGTTTGGTCATTATATACTTTATATGTCTTGGTGCCTATATAATTCATATAGTTTATATATTTATAAAAATTTAACATATATTAGTATATGTATGTTAACATACATTAGTATATGTATGTTAACATACATTAGTATATGTATGTTACCCCCATGATCCTAATTTATCGATCCTCCCACCTTTCATTTTGGTTCACCATTAGTTTGTTTATAAGTCTGTGAGTGTCTTTCTCTGGGGAAATATGTTCATTGGTAGCAATCTTAGGATAACATCTGTAAATGATATCATGGGATATCTGTCATTCCCTTTTGACTTACTTGACGTAATATGATTATTTTAGCCTCCTCTGTAGTCATGAAAATGGCAATGTTCTTTTGTTCCGGGGCTAAGATTCACTTCGGTACATATACCACTTCTTCTTTGCCCATTTGCCTGTTGATGGACATTGTGTTTGCTTGCATGTCTTGGCTATTGTAAATATTGCTGCAGTGCATGTTTGCCTGTCTGTGTCTTTCCGATTCTGGTCTTCTTAGGTGATAGGCCCAATAGGGGATCGGCTGCATCATATGGTAGCTCAATATTTACCTTTTAAATGCAGCTCGATTTTGTTCTCATGATTAGCTGTAACCAGTTTACATCCAACCAACAGCATAGTGGGTATGCATTTCTCCACAGCCACGTGAGCATTCATAGTTTATAGACGTTTTACTGATGGCATTTTGAATATTGGGTGGCGACATCTTTTTGTAGTTTGGATTTGCATCTAACCAATAAGGCCTGATATTGAGCTTTTATCCATGTTCCTCCTTTTTTTTTTAAATAAAAGAGTGAGTAAAACTTACCTCTTCAAATTGTTTTCTGGAAAAATTTTCCGTGTTGTGAACTTTTTGGCCATTACCTACCCAGGACATTTTCTGAGGACACGTGTCATTTACAGCTCTACAATTGCTGTGAATCTTAAGTGACCGTTAGCGCTGAGTTTAAAGCTGCTGTTGTGGGAAACGGCCACCAGGCGGCAGCATTTCTTCATTCCCAAAACTGGTACTAGGGCAGCAGAGACTTCCTGAAAGTCGTGTTCCTAGGTTGTAAATTAGAATGGAGTGTGCCAGGGAAAACCCCAATAAGTTTATGTCTCATTAATTGTTGTTCATGGTTTTAATTTTTTAAATTAGGGTAATGATTAGAATAGTGTTTGTTCTAGGTGTGCACAATCAGGTTCAATTGAATATTATATATATGTATTGATGTGCAGATCCTCTTCCTATGTAAATTACTATTATTTTTTTTAATAGATTTATTTGATTTCATTATTTATTTTTGGCTGAGTTGGATCTTCGTTGCTGCATGTGGGCTTTCTGTACTTTCTGTGAGCGGGGGCTACTCTCCATTGTGGTGCACGGGATTCTCATTGCAGTGGCTTCTCTTGTTGCAGAGCACGGTCTCTAGGTGTGCGGACTTCTAGTAGTTCTGGTGCGTGGGCTCAGTAGTTGTGGCTCGTGGGCTCTAGAGCCGAGTCTCAGTACTTGTGGTGCATGGGCTTAGTTCCTCTGCAGCATGTGGTATCTTCCCAGACCAGGGATCGAACCCGTGTGTTCTGTACTGGCAGGCGGATTCTTAACCATGGCGCCACCAGGGAAGCCCTCGTGTAAATTATTACAGCGTGTCCTGTAGACCTCCCTTGGTATATGTTTGGTCTTTTTGATATATGTATTTAATATGTATTTGTATACGTATGGTAACCCTACTCTTCATTTATCCATTGCTCCCAGCTTTCCTTTTACATAACCATAGTTTGTTTTCCAAGTCTGTGAGTGTCTTTCTCTGTGGAAATATGTTCATTTGTGTCAGTTGTTAGGTAACGCCTAGAAGTGATATCACAGGATATTTGTCGTCTGCTTTCCGACTTACCTCCTGTTCTGTGATTATATCTAGGCTCACCTATGGTGCTGCAAAGAGCAGTGTTTCATTCTTTTCCATGCCGAATATTCCATTGTGTACATGGACCAGCTCTTCTTTGGGCATTCATCCGTAGATGGACATTTTGGTTTCTTCCAACTCTTGGCTATGCTAAATATTGATGCAGTGCAGGATTGCCAGCCTGTGCCTTTTGGATTCCGGTCTTCTCAGGGTATAGGCTCAGCAGTGGACCTACCAGATCATATGACAGTTCAATTTTTTACCTTTTAACGCACCTCCATTCCGTTCTCACTACTGGCTGTTACCAGTTGACATCCCACCAGCAGCTAGAGGGTACACAGTTCTCTAAAACCCCATCAGCATTTATTGTTTGTAGACTTTCTACTGATGGCGTTTTGAGTGTTGGGAGGTGATACCTTTTTGTACTTTGGATTTGCATGCGTCTAATACTTCCCGTTATTAAGCTTTTAATCCACGTCCGTTTTCTTTCTTTTTTTTTTTTTTAAACTAAAACAGAAAAACTTACCTTTTCAAATTGTTTCCTTGAATAATTGGCCGTGTTCTGAATTCCTGTGGCCATTACCTACACCAGGATATTTTCTGTGAGCAGGTGTCATTTACAACTCTGTAGTAATTGTGCATATTAAGTTACCATTAACACTGGGTTTAAAGCTGCTGTTGCAGGAAACGGCCACAAGGCGGCAGCATGTCTATATTCCCAACTCTGCTTACTAGGGCAACAGAGCCTTCCTGGAAGTCCTGTTTGTAGGTTGTAAATTAGAGTGGAATGCGCCAGGACAAACTCCCCAAAACTTATGTCTACTTATTTGTTGTTGGTATTCTTAGTTTAATTTTCATTTTTATCAGAGCAAATTTGATTGCAATGTTGTGTTTGTTCTAGGTGTACAGAATCTGTTTCATTTATACATATATCTTTTCATGTTTGGATCCTGTTCCATAAAGGCTTTACAGAATGTTGTGTAGACCTCTCTTGGTATTTGGTATGTGTTTGGTGATTCCTATATTTTATAAATATTAGCATATGTCTGTTAAAACCCAATATCCTGCGTTATACAGTCGTCACACCTTTCCGCTTGGTTAAGCACAAGTTTGTGTTCTGAATACGTGACTGTCCTTCTCTGTGGAAATAAGTTCATTAATATCAATTTTCCGGAATCACCTATACGTGATATCATAGGATATGTGTCTCTTGCTTTCTGACTTATTTCAAGTTGTGTGATTATCTCTAGCCTCATCTGTGGTGCTGCAAATGGCATTGTTTGATTTGTTTTCATGGCTAATATTCCATTCCATACATATGCCACTTGTTCTTTTTCCATTTATCTGTTCATGGACCTTTTTTTGCTTCCATGTCTTGGCTATTTAAATATTGCTGCAGTGCACATTTGCCTGCTTCTGTCTTTCCGATTCTGGTGGTCTTCAGTTATAGGCCCAGAAGGTGCCCTGCCGGATCATATGGTAACTCAATTTTTACCTTTTAAAGCACCTCCATTCTATTTTCATTAGTGCTGTTACCACTTTCCATCCCACCAGCAGCTAGAAGGTACACAGTTCTCTAAAACCCCTTCAGCATTTATAGTTTGTAGACTTTTTGCTGATGGTCATTTGACTGGTGTGCGGTGAAACCTTTTCGGAGGTTGATTTGCATGCGTCTAATAATTCCTTATACTACACTTTAGGCATGTCATTTTCTTTCTTTTTTTCTTGGTTTTTAAAGAGTGAGTACAACTTCCCTCTTCATATTGACTTCTTGAAAAATTTGTCATGTGTTGTATTTTCTTGGCTATTCCCTACCCCAGGACATTTTTTGAGGGCAGGTGATATTTACAGCCCTGCAGTCCTTGTGAATATTAAGTGACATTTGGCGGTGTTGAAAGCTGCTGTTGTGAGAAACAGCCACAAGGCGGCAGCATTATTACGTTCTCAACTCTTGTTACTAGGGCAACAGAGTCTTCCTGGACATCGTGCTCCTCAGTTGTAAATTAGAGTGGAATGTGCTCGGACAATCCCCCAGAAGTTTAGGTCTCCTTACTTATGTTTGTTTTTGAAATTGAATTTATATTTCTTCTCGGAGTAATTTTGATTAGAGTGTTGTGATTGTCTGGCAGTACAGAATCCGGTCAATTATTCATAGATATATCTGTTCATCTTTGGATCCTGTTACCATGTATGTTATTACAGAGTGTGGAGTAGACCTCCCTTGGTATTTGGTAGGTGTTTGGTCATTATATACTTTATATGTCTTGGTGCCTATATAATTCATATAGTTTATATGTTTATAAAAATTTAACATATATTACTATATGTATGTTAACATGCATTAGTATATGTATGTTAACATACATTAGTATATGTATGTTACCCCCATGATCCTAATTTATCGATCCTCCCACCTTTCATTTTGGTTCACCATTAGTTTGTTTATAAGTCTGTGAGTGTCTTTCTCTGGGGAAATATGTTCATTGGTAGCAATCTTAGGATAACATCTGTAAATGATATCATGGGATATCTGTCATTCCCTTTTGACTTACTTGACGTAATATGATTATTTTAGCCTCCTCTGTAGTCATGAAAATGGCAATGTTCTTTTGTTCCGGGGCTAAGATTCACTTCGGTACATATACCACTTCTTCTTTGCCCATTTGCCTGTTGATGGACATTGTGTTTGCTTGCATGTCTTGGCTATTGTAAATATTGCTGCAGTGCATGTTTGCCTGTCTGTGTCTTTCCGATTCTGGTCTTCTTAGGTGATAGGCCCAATAGGGGATCGGCTGCATCATATGGTAGCTCAATATTTACCTTTTAAATGCAGCTCGATTTTGTTCTCATGATTAGCTGTTACCAGTTTACATCCAACCAACAGCATTCTGGGTATGCATTTCTCCACAGACACGTGAGCATTCATAGTTTATAGACGTTTTACTGATGGCATTTTGAATATTGGGTGGTGACATCTTTTTGTAGTTTGGATTTGCATCCAACCAATAAGGCCTGATATTGAGCTTTTATCCATGTTCCTCCTTTTTTTTTTTAAATAAAAGAGTGAGTAAAACTTACCTCTTCAAATTGTTTTCTGGAAAAATTTTCCGTGTTGTGAACTTTTTGGCCATTACCTACCCAGGACATTTTCTGAGGACACGTGTCATTTACAGCTCTACAATTGCTGTGAATCTTAAGTGACCGTTAGCCCTGAGTTTAAAGCTGCTGTTGTGGGAAACGGCCACCAGGCGGCAGCATTTCTTCATTCCCAAAACTGGTACTAGGGCAGCAGAGACTTCCTGAAAGTCGTGTTCCAAGGTTGTAAATTAGAATGGAGTGTGCCAGGGAAAACCCCAATAAGTTTATGTCTCATTAATTCTTGTTCATGGTTTTAATTTTTTAAATTGGGGTAATGATTAGAATAGTGTTTGTTCTAGGTGTGCACAATCAGGTTCAATTGAACATTATATATATTTATTCATGTGCAGATCCTCTTCCTATGTAAATTACTATTATTTTTTTAATAGATTTATTTTATTTCATTATTTATTTTTGGCTGAGTTGGATCTTCGTTGCTGCATGTGGGCTTTCTCTACTTTCTGTGAGCGGGGGCTACTCTCCATTGTGGTGCACGGGATTCTCATTGCAGTGGCTTCTCTTGTTGCAGAGCACGGTCTCTAGGTGTGCGGACTTCTAGTAGTTCTGGTGCGTGGGCTCAGTAGTTGTGGCTCGTGGGCTCTAGAGCCGAGGCTCAGTACTTGTGGTGCACGGGCTTAGTTGCTCTGCAGCATGTGGTATCTTCCCAGACCAGGGATCGAACCCGTGTGTTCTGCACTGGCAGGCGGATTCTTAACCCTGGCGCCACCAGGGAAGCCCCCGTGTAAATTATTACAGCGTGTCCTGTAGACCTCCCTTGGTATATGGTTGGTCTTTTTGATATATGTATTTAATATGTATTTGTATACGTATGGTAACCCTACTCTTCATTTATCCATTGCTCCCAGCTTTCCTTTTACATAACCATAGTTTGTTTTCCAAGTCTGTGAGTGTCTTTCTCTGTGGAAATATGTTCATTTGTGTCAGTTGTTAGGTAACGCCTAGAAGTGATATCACAGGATATTTGTCGTCTGCTTTCCGACTTACCTCCTGTTCTGTGATTATATCTAGGCTCACCTATGGTGCTGCAAAGAGCAGTGTTTCATTCTTTTCCATGCCGAATATTCCATTGTGTACATGGACCAGCTCTTCTTTGGGCATTCATCCGTAGATGGACATTTTGGTTTCTTCCAACTCTTGGCTATGCTAAATATTGATGCAGTGCAGGATTGCCAGCCTGTGCCTTTTGGATTCCGGTCTTCTCAGGGTATAGGCTCAGCAGTGGACCTACCAGATCATATGACAGTTCAATTTTTTACCTTTTAACGCACCTCCATTCCGTTCTCACTACTGGCTGTTACCAGTTGACATCCCACCAGCAGCTAGAGGGTACACAGTTCTCTAAAACCCCATCAGCATTTATTGTTTGTAGACTTTCTACTGATGGCGTTTTGAGTGTTGGGAGGTGATACCTTTTTGTACTTTGGATTTGCATGCGTCTAATACTTCCCGTTATTAAGCTTTTAATCCACGTCCGTTTTCTTTCTTTTTTTTTTTTTTAAACTAAAACAGAAAAACTTACCTTTTCAAATTGTTTCCTTGAATAATTGGCCGTGTTCTGAATTCCTGTGGCCATTACCTACACCAGGATATTTTCTGTGAGCAGGTGTCATTTACAACTCTGTAGTAATTGTGCATATTAAGTTACCATTAACACTGGGTTTAAAGCTGCTGTTGCAGGAAACGGCCACAAGGCGGCAGCATGTCTATATTCCCAACTCTGCTTACTAGGGCAACAGAGCCTTCCTGGAAGTCCTGTTTGTAGGTTGTAAATTAGAGTGGAATGCGCCAGGACAAACTCCCCAAAACTTATGTCTACTTATTTGTTGTTGGTATTCTTAGTTTAATTTTCATTTTTATCAGAGCAAATTTGATTGCAATGTTGTGTTTGTTCTAGGTGTACAGAATCTGTTTCATTTATACATATATCTTTTCATGTTTGGATCCTGTTCCATAAAGGCTTTACAGAATGTTGTGTAGACCTCTCTTGGTATTTGGTATGTGTTTGGTGATTCCTATATTTTATAAATATTAGCATATGTCTGTTAAAACCCAATATCCTGCGTTATACAGTCGTCACACCTTTCCGCTTGGTTAAGCACAAGTTTGTGTTCTGAATACGTGACTGTCCTTCTCTGTGGAAATAAGTTCATTAATATCAATTTTCCGGAATCACCTATACGTGATATCATAGGATATGTGTCTCTTGCTTTCTGACTTATTTCAAGTTGTGTGATTATCTCTAGCCTCATCTGTGGTGCTGCAAATGGCATTGTTTGATTTGTTTTCATGGCTAATATTCCATTCCATACATATGCCACTTGTTCTTTTTCCATTTATCTGTTCATGGACCTTTTTTTGCTTCCATGTCTTGGCTATTTAAATATTGCTGCAGTGCACATTTGCCTGCTTCTGTCTTTCCGATTCTGGTGGTCTTCAGTTATAGGCCCAGAAGGTGCCCTGCCGGATCATATGGTAACTCAATTTTTACCTTTTAAAGCACCTCCATTCTATTTTCATTAGTGCTGTTACCACTTTCCATCCCACCAGCAGCTAGAAGGTACACAGTTCTCTAAAACCCCTTCAGCATTTATAGTTTGTAGACTTTTTGCTGATGGTCATTTGACTGGTGTGCGGTGAAACCTTTTCGGAGGTTGATTTGCATGCGTCTAATAATTCCTTATACTACACTTTAGGCATGTCATTTTCTTTCTTTTTTTCTTGGTTTTTAAAGAGTGAGTACAACTTCCCTCTTCATATTGACTTCTTGAAAAATTTGTCATGTGTTGTATTTTCTTGGCTATTCCCTACCCCAGGACATTTTTTGAGGGCAGGTGATATTTACAGCCCTGCAGTCCTTGTGAATATTAAGTGACATTTGGCGGTGTTGAAAGCTGCTGTTGTGAGAAACAGCCACAAGGCGGCAGCATTATTACGTTCTCAACTCTTGTTACTAGGGCAACAGAGTCTTCCTGGACATCGTGCTCCTCAGTTGTAAATTAGAGTGGAATGTGCTCGGACAATCCCCCAGAAGTTTAGGTCTCCTTACTTATGTTTGTTTTTGAAATTGAATTTATATTTCTTCTCGGAGTAATTTTGATTAGAGTGTTGTGATTGTCTGGCAGTACAGAATCCGGTCAATTATTCATAGATATATCTGTTCATCTTTGGATCCTGTTACCATGTATGTTATTACAGAGTGTGGAGTAGACCTCCCTTGGTATTTGGTAGGTGTTTGGTCATTATATACTTTATATGTCTTGGTGCCTATATAATTCATATAGTTTATATGTTTATAAAAATTTAACATATATTACTATATGTATGTTAACATGCATTAGTATATGTATGTTAACATACATTAGTATATGTATGTTACCCCCATGATCCTAATTTATCGATCCTCCCACCTTTCATTTTGGTTCACCATTAGTTTGTTTATAAGTCTGTGAGTGTCTTTCTCTGGGGAAATATGTTCATTGGTAGCAATCTTAGGATAACATCTGTAAATGATATCATGGGATATCTGTCATTCCCTTTTGACTTACTTGACGTAATATGATTATTTTAGCCTCCTCTGTAGTCATGAAAATGGCAATGTTCTTTTGTTCCGGGGCTAAGATTCACTTCGGTACATATACCACTTCTTCTTTGCCCATTTGCCTGTTGATGGACATTGTGTTTGCTTGCATGTCTTGGCTATTGTAAATATTGCTGCAGTGCATGTTTGCCTGTCTGTGTCTTTCCGATTCTGGTCTTCTTAGGTGATAGGCCCAATAGGGGATCGGCTGCATCATATGGTAGCTCAATATTTACCTTTTAAATGCAGCTCGATTTTGTTCTCATGATTAGCTGTTACCAGTTTACATCCAACCAACAGCATTCTGGGTATGCATTTCTCCACAGACACGTGAGCATTCATAGTTTATAGACGTTTTACTGATGGCATTTTGAATATTGGGTGGTGACATCTTTTTGTAGTTTGGATTTGCATCCAACCAATAAGGCCTGATATTGAGCTTTTATCCATGTTCCTCCTTTTTATTTTTAAATAAAAGAGTGAGTAAAACTTACCTCTTCAAATTGTTTTCTGGAAAAATTTTCCGTGTTGTGAACTTTTTGGCCATTACCTACCCAGGACATTTTCTGAGGACACGTGTCATTTACAGCTCTACAATTGCTGTGAATCTTAAGTGACCGTTAGCCCTGAGTTTAAAGCTGCTGTTGTGGGAAACGGCCACCAGGCGGCAGCATTTCTTCATTCCCAAAACTGGTACTAGGGCAGCAGAGACTTCCTGAAAGTCGTGTTCCAAGGTTGTAAATTAGAATGGAGTGTGCCAGGGAAAACCCCAATAAGTTTATGTCTCATTAATTCTTGTTCATGGTTTTAATTTTTTAAATTGGGGTAATGATTAGAATAGTGTTTGTTCTAGGTGTGCACAATCAGGTTCAATTGAACATTATATATATTTATTCATGTGCAGATCCTCTTCCTATGTAAATTACTATTATTTTTTTAATAGATTTATTTTATTTCATTATTTATTTTTGGCTGAGTTGGATCTTCGTTGCTGCATGTGGGCTTTCTCTACTTTCTGTGAGCGGGGGCTACTCTCCATTGTGGTGCACGGGATTCTCATTGCAGTGGCTTCTCTTGTTGCAGAGCACGGTCTCTAGGTGTGCGGACTTCTAGTAGTTCTGGTGCGTGGGCTCAGTAGTTGTGGCTCGTGGGCTCTAGAGCCGAGGCTCAGTACTTGTGGTGCACGGGCTTAGTTGCTCTGCAGCATGTGGTATCTTCCCAGACCAGGGATCGAACCCGTGTGTTCTGCACTGGCAGGCGGATTCTTAACCCTGGCGCCACCAGGGAAGCCCCCGTGTAAATTATTACAGCGTGTCCTGTAGACCTCCCTTGGTATATGGTTGGTCTTTTTGATATATGTATTTAATATGTATTTGTATACGTATGGTAACCCTACTCTTCATTTATCCATTGCTCCCAGCTTTCCTTTTACATAACCATAGTTTGTTTTCCAAGTCTGTGAGTGTCTTTCTCTGTGGAAATATGTTCATTTGTGTCAGTTGTTAGGTAACGCCTAGAAGTGATATCACAGGATATTTGTCGTCTGCTTTCCGACTTACCTCCTGTTCTGTGATTATATCTAGGCTCACCTATGGTGCTGCAAAGAGCAGTGTTTCATTCTTTTCCATGCCGAATATTCCATTGTGTACATGGACCAGCTCTTCTTTGGGCATTCATCCGTAGATGGACATTTTGGTTTCTTCCAACTCTTGGCTATGCTAAATATTGATGCAGTGCAGGATTGCCAGCCTGTGCCTTTTGGATTCCGGTCTTCTCAGGGTATAGGCTCAGCAGTGGACCTACCAGATCATATGACAGTTCAATTTTTTACCTTTTAACGCACCTCCATTCCGTTCTCACTACTGGCTGTTACCAGTTGACATCCCACCAGCAGCTAGAGGGTACACAGTTCTCTAAAACCCCATCAGCATTTATTGTTTGTAGACTTTCTACTGATGGCGTTTTGAGTGTTGGGAGGTGATACCTTTTTGTACTTTGGATTTGCATGCGTCTAATACTTCCCGTTATTAAGCTTTTAATCCACGTCCGTTTTCTTTCTTTTTTTTTTTTTTAAACTAAAACAGAAAAACTTACCTTTTCAAATTGTTTCCTTGAATAATTGGCCGTGTTCTGAATTCCTGTGGCCATTACCTACACCAGGATATTTTCTGTGAGCAGGTGTCATTTACAACTCTGTAGTAATTGTGCATATTAAGTTACCATTAACACTGGGTTTAAAGCTGCTGTTGCAGGAAACGGCCACAAGGCGGCAGCATGTCTATATTCCCAACTCTGCTTACTAGGGCAACAGAGCCTTCCTGGAAGTCCTGTTTGTAGGTTGTAAATTAGAGTGGAATGCGCCAGGACAAACTCCCCAAAACTTATGTCTACTTATTTGTTGTTGGTATTCTTAGTTTAATTTTCATTTTTATCAGAGCAAATTTGATTGCAATGTTGTGTTTGTTCTAGGTGTACAGAATCTGTTTCATTTATACATATATCTTTTCATGTTTGGATCCTGTTCCATAAAGGCTTTACAGAATGTTGTGTAGACCTCTCTTGGTATTTGGTATGTGTTTGGTGATTCCTATATTTTATAAATATTAGCATATGTCTGTTAAAACCCAATATCCTGCGTTATACAGTCGTCACACCTTTCCGCTTGGTTAAGCACAAGTTTGTGTTCTGAATACGTGACTGTCCTTCTCTGTGGAAATAAGTTCATTAATATCAATTTTCCGGAATCACCTATACGTGATATCATAGGATATGTGTCTCTTGCTTTCTGACTTATTTCAAGTTGTGTGATTATCTCTAGCCTCATCTGTGGTGCTGCAAATGGCATTGTTTGATTTGTTTTCATGGCTAATATTCCATTCCATACATATGCCACTTGTTCTTTGTCCATTTATCTGTTCATGGACCTTTTTTTGCTTCCATGTCTTGGCTATTTAAATATTGCTGCAGTGCACATTTGCCTGCTTCTGTCTTTCCGATTCTGGTGGTCTTCAGTTATAGGCCCAGAAGGTGCCCTGCCGGATCATATGGTAACTCAATTTTTACCTTTTAAAGCACCTCCATTCTATTTTCATTAGTGCTGTTACCACTTTCCATCCCACCAGCAGCTAGAAGGTACACAGTTCTCTAAAACCCCTTCAGCATTTATAGTTTGTAGACTTTTTGCTGATGGTCATTTGACTGGTGTGCGGTGAAACCTTTTCGGAGGTTGATTTGCATGCGTCTAATAATTCCTTATACTACACTTTAGGCATGTCATTTTCTTTCTTTTTTTCTTGGTTTTTAAAGAGTGAGTACAACTTCCCTCTTCATATTGACTTCTTGAAAAATTTGTCATGTGTTGTATTTTCTTGGCTATTCCCTACCCCAGGACATTTTTTGAGGGCAGGTGATATTTACAGCCCTGCAGTCCTTGTGAATATTAAGTGACATTTGGCGGTGTTGAAAGCTGCTGTTGTGAGAAACAGCCACAAGGCGGCAGCATTATTACGTTCTCAACTCTTGTTACTAGGGCAACAGAGTCTTCCTGGACATCGTGCTCCTCAGTTGTAAATTAGAGTGGAATGTGCTCGGACAATCCCCCAGAAGTTTAGGTCTCCTTACTTATGTTTGTTTTTGAAATTGAATTTATATTTCTTCTCGGAGTAATTTTGATTAGAGTGTTGTGATTGTCTGGCAGTACAGAATCCGGTCAATTATTCATAGATATATCTGTTCATCTTTGGATCCTGTTACCATGTATGTTATTACAGAGTGTGGAGTAGACCTCCCTTGGTATTTGGTAGGTGTTTGGTCATTATATACTTTATATGTCTTGGTGCCTATATAATTCATATAGTTTATATGTTTATAAAAATTTAACATATATTACTATATGTATGTTAACATGCATTAGTATATGTATGTTAACATACATTAGTATATGTATGTTACCCCCATGATCCTAATTTATCGATCCTCCCACCTTTCATTTTGGTTCACCATTAGTTTGTTTATAAGTCTGTGAGTGTCTTTCTCTGGGGAAATATGTTCATTGGTAGCAATCTTAGGATAACATCTGTAAATGATATCATGGGATATCTGTCATTCCCTTTTGACTTACTTGACGTAATATGATTATTTTAGCCTCCTCTGTAGTCATGAAAATGGCAATGTTCTTTTGTTCCGGGGCTAAGATTCACTTCGGTACATATACCACTTCTTCTTTGCCCATTTGCCTGTTGATGGACATTGTGTTTGCTTGCATGTCTTGGCTATTGTAAATATTGCTGCAGTGCATGTTTGCCTGTCTGTGTCTTTCCGATTCTGGTCTTCTTAGGTGATAGGCCCATTAGGGGATCGGCTGCATCATATGGTAGCTCAATATTTTCCTTTTAAATGCAGCTCGATTTTGTTCTCATGATTAGCTGTTACCAGTTTACATCCAACCAACAGCATTCTGGGTATGCATTTCTCCACAGACACGTGAGCATTCATAGTTTATAGACGTTTTACTGATGGCATTTTGAATATTGGGTGGTGACATCTTTTTGTAGTTTGGATTTGCATCCAACCAATAAGGCCTGATATTGAGCTTTTATCCATGTTCCTCCTTTTTTTTTTTAAATAAAAGAGTGAGTAAAACTTACCTCTTCAAATTGTTTTCTGGAAAAATTTTCCGTGTTGTGAACTTTTTGGCCATTACCTACCCAGGACATTTTCTGAGGACACGTGTCATTTACAGCTCTACAATTGCTGTGAATCTTAAGTGACCGTTAGCCCTGAGTTTAAAGCTGCTGTTGTGGGAAACGGCCACCAGGCGGCAGCATTTCTTCATTCCCAAAACTGGTACTAGGGCAGCAGAGACTTCCTGAAAGTCGTGTTCCAAGGTTGTAAATTAGAATGGAGTGTGCCAGGGAAAACCCCAATAAGTTTATGTCTCATTAATTGTTGTTCATGGTTTTAATTTTTTAAATTGGGGTAATGATTAGAATAGTGTTTGTTCTAGGTGTGCACAATCAGGTTCAATTGAACATTATATATATTTATTCATGTGCAGATCCTCTTCCTATGTAAATTACTATTATTTTTTTAATAGATTTATTTTATTTCATTATTTATTTTTGGCTGAGTTGGATCTTCGTTGCTGCATGTGGGCTTTCTCTACTTTCTGTGAGCGGGGGCTACTCTCCATTGTGGTGCACGGGATTCTCATTGCAGTGGCTTCTCTTGTTGCAGAGCACGGTCTCTAGGTGTGCGGACTTCTAGTAGTTCTGGTGCGTGGGCTCAGTAGTTGTGGCTCGTGGGCTCTAGAGCCGAGGCTCAGTACTTGTGGTGCACGGGCTTAGTTGCTCTGCAGCATGTGGTATCTTCCCAGACCAGGGATCGAACCCGTGTGTTCTGCACTGGCAGGCGGATTCTTAACCCTGGCGCCACCAGGGAAGCCCCCGTGTAAATTATTACAGCGTGTCCTGTAGACCTCCCTTGGTATATGGTTGGTCTTTTTGATATATGTATTTAATATGTATTTGTATACGTATGGTAACCCTACTCTTCATTTATCCATTGCTCCCAGCTTTCCTTTTACATAACCATAGTTTGTTTTCCAAGTCTGTGAGTGTCTTTCTCTGTGGAAATATGTTCATTTGTGTCAGTTGTTAGGTAACGCCTAGAAGTGATATCACAGGATATTTGTCGTCTGCTTTCCGACTTACCTCCTGTTCTGTGATTATATCTAGGCTCACCTATGGTGCTGCAAAGAGCAGTGTTTCATTCTTTTCCATGCCGAATATTCCATTGTGTACATGGACCAGCTCTTCTTTGGGCATTCATCCGTAGATGGACATTTTGGTTTCTTCCAACTCTTGGCTATGCTAAATATTGATGCAGTGCAGGATTGCCAGCCTGTGCCTTTTGGATTCCGGTCTTCTCAGGGTATAGGCTCAGCAGTGGACCTACCAGATCATATGACAGTTCAATTTTTACCTTTAAACGCACCTCCATTCCGTTCTCACTACTGGCTGTTACCAGTTGACATCCCACCAGCAGCTAGAGGGTACACAGTTCTCTAAAACCCCATCAGCATTTATTGTTTGTAGACTTTCTACTGATGGCGTTTTGAGTGTTGGGAGGTGATACCTTTTTGTACTTTGGATTTGCATGCGTCTAATACTTCCCGTTATTAAGCTTTTAATCCACGTCCGTTTTCTTTCTTTTTTTTTTTAAAGTAAAACAGAAAAACTTACCTCTTCAAATTGTTTCCTTGAATAATTGGCCGTGTTCTGAATTCCTGTGGCCATTACCTACACCAGAATATTTTCTGTGAGCAGGTGTCATTTACAACTCTGTAGTAATTGTGCATATTAAGTTACCATTAACACTGGGTTTATAGCTGCTGTTGCAGGAAACGGCCACAAGGCGGCAGCATGTCTATATTCCCAACTCTGCTTACTAGGGCAACAGAGCCTTCCTGGAAGTCCTGTTTGTAGGTTGTAAATTAGAGTGGAATGCGCCAGGACAAACTCCCCAAAACTTATGTCTACTTATTTGTTGTTGGTATTCTTAGTTTAATTTTCATTTTTATCAGAGCAAGTTTGATTGCAATGTTGTGTTTGTTCTAGGTGTACAGAATCTGTTTCATTTATACATATATCTTTTCATGTTTGGATCCTGTTCCATAAAGGCTTTACAGAATGTTGTGTAGACCTCTCTTGGTATTTGGTATGTGTTTGGTGATTCCTATATTTTATAAATATTAGCATATGTCTGTTAAAACCCATTATCCTGCGTTATACATTCGTCACACCTTTCCGCTTGGTTAAGCACAAGTTTGTGTTCTGAATACGTGACTGTCCTTCTCTGTGGAAATAAGTTCATTAATATCAATTTTCCGGAATCACCTATACGTGATATCATAGGATATGTGTCTCTTGCTTTCTGACTTATTTCAAGTTGTGTGATTATCTCTAGCCTCATCTGTGGTGCTGCAAATGGCATTGTTTGATTTGTTTTCATGGCTAATATTCCATTCCGTACATATGCCACTTGTTCTTTGTCCATTTATCTGTTCATGGACCTTTTTTTGCTTCCATGTCTTGCCTATTTAAATATTGCTGCAGTGCACATTTGCCTGCTTCTGTCTTTCCGATTCTGGTGGTCTTCAGTTATAGGCCCAGAAGGTGCCCTGCCGGATCATATGGTAACTCAATTTTTACCTTTTAAAGCACCTCCATTCTATTTTCATTAGTGCTGTTACCACTTTCCATCCCACCAGCAGCTAGAAGGTACACAGTTCTCTAAAACCCCTTCAGCATTTATAGTTTGTAGACTTTTTGCTGATGGTCATTTGACTGGTGTGCGGTGAAACCTTTTCGGAGGTTGATTTGCATGCGTCTAATAATTCCTTATACTACACTTTAGGCATGTCATTTTCTTTCTTTTTTTCTTGGTTTTTAAAGAGTGAGTACAACTTCCCTCTTCATATTGACTTCTTGAAAAATTTGTCATGTGTTGTATTTTCTTGGCTATTCCCTACCCCAGGACATTTTTTGAGGGCAGGTGATATTTACAGCCCTGCAGTCCTTGTGAATATTAAGTGACATTTGGCGGTGTTGAAAGCTGCTGTTGTGAGAAACAGCCACAAGGCGGCAGCATTATTACGTTCTCAACTCTTGTTACTAGGGCAACAGAGTCTTCCTGGACATCGTGCTCCTCAGTTGTAAATTAGAGTGGAATGTGCTCGGACAATCCCCCAGAAGTTTAGGTCTCCTTACTTATGTTTGTTTTTGAAATTGAATTTATATTTCTTCTCGGAGTAATTTTGATTAGAGTGTTGTGATTGTCTGGCAGTACAGAATCCGGTCAATTATTCATAGATATATCTGTTCATCTTTGGATCCTGTTACCATGTATGTTATTACAGAGTGTGGAGTAGACCTCCCTTGGTATTCGGTAGGTGTTTGGTCATTATATACTTTATATGTCTTGGTGCCTATATAATTCATATAGTTTATATATTTATAAAAATTTAACATATATTAGTATATGTATGTTAACATACATTAGTATATGTATGTTAACATACATTAGTATATGTATGTTACCCCCATGATCCTAATTTATCGATCCTCCCACCTTTCATTTTGGTTCACCATTAGTTTGTTTATAAGTCTGTGAGTGTCTTTCTCTGGGGAAATATGTTCATTGGTAGCAATCTTAGGATAACATCTGTAAATGATATCATGGGATATCTGTCATTCCCTTTTGACTTACTTGACGTAATATGATTATTTTAGCCTCCTCTGTAGTCATGAAAATGGCAATGTTCTTTTGTTCCGGGGCTAAGATTCACTTCGGTACATATACCACTTCTTCTTTGCCCATTTGCCTGTTGATGGACATTGTGTTTGCTTGCATGTCTTGGCTATTGTAAATATTGCTGCAGTGCATGTTTGCCTGTCTGTGTCTTTCCGATTCTGGTCTTCTTAGGTGATAGGCCCAATAGGGGATCGGCTGCATCATATGGTAGCTCAATATTTACCTTTTAAATGCAGCTCGATTTTGTTCTCATGATTAGCTGTAACCAGTTTACATCCAACCAACAGCATAGTGGGTATGCATTTCTCCACAGCCACGTGAGCATTCATAGTTTATAGACGTTTTACTGATGGCATTTTGAATATTGGGTGGCGACATCTTTTTGTAGTTTGGATTTGCATCTAACCAATAAGGCCTGATATTGAGCTTTTATCCATGTTCCTCCTTTTTTTTTTAAATAAAAGAGTGAGTAAAACTTACCTCTTCAAATTGTTTTCTGGAAAAATTTTCCGTGTTGTGAACTTTTTGGCCATTACCTACCCAGGACATTTTCTGAGGACACGTGTCATTTACAGCTCTACAATTGCTGTGAATCTTAAGTGACCGTTAGCGCTGAGTTTAAAGCTGCTGTTGTGGGAAACGGCCACCAGGCGGCAGCATTTCTTCATTCCCAAAACTGGTACTAGGGCAGCAGAGACTTCCTGAAAGTCGTGTTCCTAGGTTGTAAATTAGAATGGAGTGTGCCAGGGAAAACCCCAATAAGTTTATGTCTCATTAATTGTTGTTCATGGTTTTAATTTTTTAAATTAGGGTAATGATTAGAATAGTGTTTGTTCTAGGTGTGCACAATCAGGTTCAATTGAATATTATATATATGTATTGATGTGCAGATCCTCTTCCTATGTAAATTACTATTATTTTTTTTAATAGATTTATTTGATTTCATTATTTATTTTTGGCTGAGTTGGATCTTCGTTGCTGCATGTGGGCTTTCTCTACTTTCTGTGAGCGGGGGCTACTCTCCATTGTGGTGCACGGGATTCTCATTGCAGTGGCTTCTCTTGTTGCAGAGCACGGTCTCTAGGTGTGCGGACTTCTAGTAGTTCTGGTGCGTGGGCTCAGTAGTTGTGGCTCGTGGGCTCTAGAGCCGAGGCTCAGTACTTGTGGTGCATGGGCTTAGTTCCTCTGCAGCATGTGGTATCTTCCCAGACCAGGGATCGAACCCGTGTGTTCTGCACTGGCAGGCGGATTCTTAACCATGGCGCCACCAGGGAAGCCCTCGTGTAAATTATTACAGCGTGTCCTGTAGACCTCCCTTGGTATATGGTTGGTCTTTTTGATATATGTATTTAATATGTATTTGTATACGTATGGTAACCCTACTCTTCATTTATCCATTGCTCCCAGCTTTCCTTTTACATAACCATAGTTTGTTTTCCAAGTCTGTGAGTGTCTTTCTCTGTGGAAATATGTTCATTTGTGTCAGTTGTTAGGTAACGCCTAGAAGTGATATCACAGGATATTTGTCGTCTGCTTTCCGACTTACCTCCTGTTCTGTGATTATATCTAGGCTCACCTATGGTGCTGCAAAGAGCAGTGTTTCATTCTTTTCCATGCCGAATATTCCATTGTGTACATGGACCAGCTCTTCTTTGGGCATTCATCCGTAGATGGACATTTTGGTTTCTTCCAACTCTTGGCTATGCTAAATATTGATGCAGTGCAGGATTGCCAGCCTGTGCCTTTTGGATTCCGGTCTTCTCAGGGTATAGGCTCAGCAGTGGACCTACCAGATCATATGACAGTTCAATTTTTACCTTTAAACGCACCTCCATTCCGTTCTCACTACTGGCTGTTACCAGTTGACATCCCACCAGCAGCTAGAGGGTACACAGTTCTCTAAAACCCCATCAGCATTTATTGTTTGTAGACTTTCTACTGATGGCGTTTTGAGTGTTGGGAGGTGATACCTTTTTGTACTTTGGATTTGCATGCGTCTAATACTTCCCGTTATTAAGCTTTTAATCCACGTCCGTTTTCTTTCTTTTTTTTTTTAAAGTAAAACAGAAAAACTTACCTCTTCAAATTGTTTCCTTGAATAATTGGCCGTGTTCTGAATTCCTGTGGCCATTACCTACACCAGAATATTTTCTGTGAGCAGGTGTCATTTACAACTCTGT
Source organism: Eschrichtius robustus (assembly GCF_028021215.1). Lineage (NCBI taxonomy): Eukaryota > Metazoa > Chordata > Mammalia > Artiodactyla > Eschrichtiidae > Eschrichtius > Eschrichtius robustus. The sequence continues at coordinate 48,141,501 of NC_090831.1, read as the reverse complement.
AGTAATTGTGCATATTAAGTTACCATTAACACTGGGTTTATAGCTGCTGTTGCAGGAAACGGCCACAAGGCGGCAGCATGTCTATATTCCCAACTCTGCTTACTAGGGCAACAGAGCCTTCCTGGAAGTCCTGTTTGTAGGTTGTAAATTAGAGTGGAATGCGCCAGGACAAACTCCCCAAAACTTATGTCTACTTATTTGTTGTTGGTATTCTTAGTTTAATTTTCATTTTTATCAGAGCAAGTTTGATTGCAATGTTGTGTTTGTTCTAGGTGTACAGAATCTGTTTCATTTATACATATATCTTTTCATGTTTGGATCCTGTTCCATAAAGGCTTTACAGAATGTTGTGTAGACCTCTCTTGGTATTTGGTATGTGTTTGGTGATTCCTATATTTTATAAATATTAGCATATGTCTGTTAAAACCCATTATCCTGCGTTATACATTCGTCACACCTTTCCGCTTGGTTAAGCACAAGTTTGTGTTCTGAATACGTGACTGTCCTTCTCTGTGGAAATAAGTTCATTAATATCAATTTTCCGGAATCACCTATACGTGATATCATAGGATATGTGTCTCTTGCTTTCTGACTTATTTCAAGTTGTGTGATTATCTCTAGCCTCATCTGTGGTGCTGCAAATGGCATTGTTTGATTTGTTTTCATGGCTAATATTCCATTCCGTACATATGCCACTTGTTCTTTGTCCATTTATCTGTTCATGGACCTTTTTTTGCTTCCATGTCTTGCCTATTTAAATATTGCTGCAGTGCACATTTGCCTGCTTCTGTCTTTCCGATTCTGGTGGTCTTCAGTTATAGGCCCAGAAGGTGCCCTGCCGGATCATATGGTAACTCAATTTTTACCTTTTAAAGCACCTCCATTCTATTTTCATTAGTGCTGTTACCACTTTCCATCCCACCAGCAGCTAGAAGGTACACAGTTCTCTAAAACCCCTTCAGCATTTATAGTTTGTAGACTTTTTGCTGATGGTCATTTGACTGGTGTGCGGTGAAACCTTTTCGGAGGTTGATTTGCATGCGTCTAATAATTCCTTATACTACACTTTAGGCATGTCATTTTCTTTCTTTTTTTCTTGGTTTTTAAAGAGTGAGTACAACTTCCCTCTTCATATTGACTTCTTGAAAAATTTGTCATGTGTTGTATTTTCTTGGCTATTCCCTACCCCAGGACATTTTTTGAGGGCAGGTGATATTTACAGCCCTGCAGTCCTTGTGAATATTAAGTGACATTTGGCGGTGTTGAAAGCTGCTGTTGTGAGAAACAGCCACAAGGCGGCAGCATTATTACGTTCTCAACTCTTGTTACTAGGGCAACAGAGTCTTCCTGGACATCGTGCTCCTCAGTTGTAAATTAGAGTGGAATGTGCTCGGACAATCCCCCAGAAGTTTAGGTCTCCTTACTTATGTTTGTTTTTGAAATTGAATTTATATTTCTTCTCGGAGTAATTTTGATTAGAGTGTTGTGATTGTCTGGCAGTACAGAATCCGGTCAATTATTCATAGATATATCTGTTCATCTTTGGATCCTGTTACCATGTATGTTATTACAGAGTGTGGAGTAGACCTCCCTTGGTATTCGGTAGGTGTTTGGTCATTATATACTTTATATGTCTTGGTGCCTATATAATTCATATAGTTTATATATTTATAAAAATTTAACATATATTAGTATATGTATGTTAACATACATTAGTATATGTATGTTAACATACATTAGTATATGTATGTTACCCCCATGATCCTAATTTATCGATCCTCCCACCTTTCATTTTGGTTCACCATTAGTTTGTTTATAAGTCTGTGAGTGTCTTTCTCTGGGGAAATATGTTCATTGGTAGCAATCTTAGGATAACATCTGTAAATGATATCATGGGATATCTGTCATTCCCTTTTGACTTACTTGACGTAATATGATTATTTTAGCCTCCTCTGTAGTCATGAAAATGGCAATGTTCTTTTGTTCCGGGGCTAAGATTCACTTCGGTACATATACCACTTCTTCTTTGCCCATTTGCCTGTTGATGGACATTGTGTTTGCTTGCATGTCTTGGCTATTGTAAATATTGCTGCAGTGCATGTTTGCCTGTCTGTGTCTTTCCGATTCTGGTCTTCTTAGGTGATAGGCCCAATAGGGGATCGGCTGCATCATATGGTAGCTCAATATTTACCTTTTAAATGCAGCTCGATTTTGTTCTCATGATTAGCTGTAACCAGTTTACATCCAACCAACAGCATAGTGGGTATGCATTTCTCCACAGCCACGTGAGCATTCATAGTTTATAGACGTTTTACTGATGGCATTTTGAATATTGGGTGGCGACATCTTTTTGTAGTTTGGATTTGCATCTAACCAATAAGGCCTGATATTGAGCTTTTATCCATGTTCCTCCTTTTTTTTTTAAATAAAAGAGTGAGTAAAACTTACCTCTTCAAATTGTTTTCTGGAAAAATTTTCCGTGTTGTGAACTTTTTGGCCATTACCTACCCAGGACATTTTCTGAGGACACGTGTCATTTACAGCTCTACAATTGCTGTGAATCTTAAGTGACCGTTAGCGCTGAGTTTAAAGCTGCTGTTGTGGGAAACGGCCACCAGGCGGCAGCATTTCTTCATTCCCAAAACTGGTACTAGGGCAGCAGAGACTTCCTGAAAGTCGTGTTCCTAGGTTGTAAATTAGAATGGAGTGTGCCAGGGAAAACCCCAATAAGTTTATGTCTCATTAATTGTTGTTCATGGTTTTAATTTTTTAAATTAGGGTAATGATTAGAATAGTGTTTGTTCTAGGTGTGCACAATCAGGTTCAATTGAATATTATATATATGTATTGATGTGCAGATCCTCTTCCTATGTAAATTACTATTATTTTTTTTAATAGATTTATTTGATTTCATTATTTATTTTTGGCTGAGTTGGATCTTCGTTGCTGCATGTGGGCTTTCTCTACTTTCTGTGAGCGGGGGCTACTCTCCATTGTGGTGCACGGGATTCTCATTGCAGTGGCTTCTCTTGTTGCAGAGCACGGTCTCTAGGTGTGCGGACTTCTAGTAGTTCTGGTGCGTGGGCTCAGTAGTTGTGGCTCGTGGGCTCTAGAGCCGAGGCTCAGTACTTGTGGTGCATGGGCTTAGTTCCTCTGCAGCATGTGGTATCTTCCCAGACCAGGGATCGAACCCGTGTGTTCTGCACTGGCAGGCGGATTCTTAACCATGGCGCCACCAGGGAAGCCCTCGTGTAAATTATTACAGCGTGTCCTGTAGACCTCCCTTGGTATATGGTTGGTCTTTTTGATATATGTATTTAATATGTATTTGTATACGTATGGTAACCCTACTCTTCATTTATCCATTGCTCCCAGCTTTCCTTTTACATAACCATAGTTTGTTTTCCAAGTCTGTGAGTGTCTTTCTCTGTGGAAATATGTTCATTTGTGTCAGTTGTTAGGTAACGCCTAGAAGTGATATCACAGGATATTTGTCGTCTGCTTTCCGACTTACCTCCTGTTCTGTGATTATATCTAGGCTCACCTATGGTGCTGCAAAGAGCAGTGTTTCATTCTTTTCCATGCCGAATATTCCATTGTGTACATGGACCAGCTCTTCTTTGGGCATTCATCCGTAGATGGACATTTTGGTTTCTTCCAACTCTTGGCTATGCTAAATATTGATGCAGTGCAGGATTGCCAGCCTGTGCCTTTTGGATTCCGGTCTTCTCAGGGTATAGGCTCAGCAGTGGACCTACCAGATCATATGACAGTTCAATTTTTACCTTTAAACGCACCTCCATTCCGTTCTCACTACTGGCTGTTACCAGTTGACATCCCACCAGCAGCTAGAGGGTACACAGTTCTCTAAAACCCCATCAGCATTTATTGTTTGTAGACTTTCTACTGATGGCGTTTTGAGTGTTGGGAGGTGATACCTTTTTGTACTTTGGATTTGCATGCGTCTAATACTTCCCGTTATTAAGCTTTTAATCCACGTCCGTTTTCTTTCTTTTTTTTTTTTTTAAACTAAAACAGAAAAACTTACCTTTTCAAATTGTTTCCTTGAATAATTGGCCGTGTTCTGAATTCCTCTGGCCATTACCTACACCAGGATATTTTCTGTGAGCAGGTGTCATTTACAACTCTGTAGTAATTGTGCATATTAAGTTACCATTAACACTGGGTTTAAAGCTGCTGTTGCAGGAAACGGCCACAAGGCGGCAGCATGTCTATATTCCCAACTCTGCTTACTAGGGCAACAGAGCCTTCCTGGAAGTCCTGTTTGTAGGTTGTAAATTAGAGTGGAATGCGCCAGGACAAACTCCCCAAAACTTATGTCTACTTATTTGTTGTTGGTATTCTTAGTTTAATTTTCATTTTTATCAGAGCAAATTTGATTGCAATGTTGTGTTTGTTCTAGGTGTACAGAATCTGTTTCATTTATACATATATCTTTTCATGTTTGGATCCTGTTCCATAAAGGCTTTACAGAATGTTGTGTAGACCTCTCTTGGTATTTGGTATGTGTTTGGTGATTCCTATATTTTATAAATATTAGCATATGTGTGTTAAAACCCAATATCCTTCGTTATACAGTCGTCACACCTTTCCGCTTGGTTAAGCACAAGTTTGTGTTCTGAATACGTGACTGTCCTTCTCTGTGGAAATAAGTTCATTAATATCAATTTTCCGGAATCACCTATACGTGATATCATAGGATATGTGTCTCTTGCTTTCTGACTTATTTCAAGTTGTGTGATTATCTCTAGCCTCATCTGTGGTGCTGCAAATGGCATTGTTTGATTTGTTTTCATGGCTAATATTCCATTCCATACATATGCCACTTGTTCTTTTTCCATTTATCTGTTCATGGACCTTTTTTTGCTTCCATGTCTTGGCTATTTAAATATTGCTGCAGTGCACATTTGCCTGCTTCTGTCTTTCCGATTCTGGTGGTCTTCAGTTATAGGCCCAGAAGGTGCCCTGCCGGATCATATGGTAACTCAATTTTTACCTTTTAAAGCACCTCCATTCTATTTTCATTAGTGCTGTTACCACTTTCCATCCCACCAGCAGCTAGAAGGTACACAGTTCTCTAAAACCCCTTCAGCATTTATAGTTTGTAGACTTTTTGCTGATGGTCATTTGACTGGTGTGCGGTGAAACCTTTTCGGAGGTTGATTTGCATGCGTCTAATAATTCCTTATACTACACTTTAGGCATGTCATTTTCTTTCTTTTTTTCTTGGTTTTTAAAGAGTGAGTACAACTTCCCTCTTCATATTGACTTCTTGAAAAATTTGTCATGTGTTGTATTTTCTTGGCTATTCCCTACCCCAGGACATTTTTTGAGGGCAGGTGATATTTACAGCCCTGCAGTCCTTGTGAATATTAAGTGACATTTGGCGGTGTTGAAAGCTGCTGTTGTGAGAAACAGCCACAAGGCGGCAGCATTATTACGTTCTCAACTCTTGTTACTAGGGCAACAGAGTCTTCCTGGACATCGTGCTCCTCAGTTGTAAATTAGAGTGGAATGTGCTCGGACAATCCCCCAGAAGTTTAGGTCTCCTTACTTATGTTTGTTTTTGAAATTGAATTTATATTTCTTCTCGGAGTAATTTTGATTAGAGTGTTGTGATTGTCTGGCAGTACAGAATCCGGTCAATTATTCATAGATATATCTGTTCATCTTTGGATCCTGTTACCATGTATGTTATTACAGAGTGTGGAGTAGACCTCCCTTGGTATTCGGTAGGTGTTTGGTCATTATATACTTTATATGTCTTGGTGCCTATATAATTCATATAGTTTATATGTTTATAAAAATTTAACATATATTAGTATATGTATGTTAACATGCATTAGTATATGTATGTTAACATACATTAGTATATGTATGTTACCCCCATGATCCTAATTTATCGATCCTCCCACCTTTCATTTTGGTTCACCATTAGTTTGTTTATAAGTCTGTGAGTGTCTTTCTCTGGGGAAATATGTTCATTGGTAGCAATCTTAGGATAACATCTGTAAATGATATCATGGGATATCTGTCATTCCCTTTTGACTTACTTGACGTAATATGATTATTTTAGCCTCCTCTGTAGTCATGAAAATGGCAATGTTCTTTTGTTCCGTGGCTAAGATTCACTTCGGTACATATACCACTTCTTCTTTGCCCATTTGCCTGTTGATGGACATTGTGTTTGCTTGCATGTCTTGGCTATTGTAAATATTGCTGCAGTGCATGTTTGCCTGTCTGTGTCTTTCCGATTCTGGTCTTCTTAGGTGATAGGCCCAATAGGGGATCGGCTGCATCATATCGTAGCTCAATATTTACCTTTTAAATGCAGCTCGATGTTGTTCTCATAATTAGCTGTAACCAGTTTACATCCAACCAACAGCATAGTGGGTATGCATTTCTCCACAGACACGTGACCATTCATAGTTTATAGACGTTTTACTGATGGCATTTTCAATATTGGGTGGTGACATCTTTTTGTAGTTTGGATTTGCATCCAACCAATAAGGCCTGATATTGAGCTTTTATCCATGTTCCTCCTTTTTTTTTTTAAATAAAAGTGTGAGTAAAACTTACCTCTTCAAATTGTTTTCTGGAAAAATTTTCCGTGTTGTGAACTTTTTGGCCATTACCTACCCAGGACATTTTCTGAGGACACGTGTCATTTACAGCTCTACAATTGCTGTGAATCTTAAGTGACCGTTAGCGCTGAGTTTAAAGCTGCTGTTGTGGGAAACGGCCACCAGGAGGCAGCATTTCTTCATTCCCAAAACTGGTACTAGGGCAGCAGAGACTTCCTGAAAGTCGTGTTCCTAGGTTGTAAATTAGAATGGAGTGTGCCAGGGAAAACCCCAATAAGTTTATGTCTCATTAATTGTTGTTCATGGTTTTAATTTTTTAAATTAGGGTAATGATTAGAATAGTGTTTGTTCTAGGTGTGCACAATCAGGTTCAATTGAATATTATATATATGTATTCATGTGCAGATCCTCTTCCTATGTAAATTACTATTATTTTTTTTAATAGATTTATTTTATTTCATTATTTATTTTTGGCTGAGTTGGATCTTCGTTGCTGCATGTGGGCTTTCTCTACTTTCTGTGAGCGGGGGCTACTCTCCATTGTGGTGCACGGGATTCTCATTGCAGTGGCTTCTCTTGTTGCAGAGCACGGTCTCTAGGTGTGCGGACTTCTAGTAGTTCTGGTGCGTGGGCTCAGTAGTTGTGGCTCGTGGGCTCTAGAGCCGAGGCTCAGTACTTGTGGTGCACGGGCTTAGTTGCTCTGCAGCATGTGTTATCTTCCCAGACCAGGGATCGAACCCGTGTGTTCTGCACTGGCAGGCGGATTCTTAACCCTGGCGCCACCAGGGAAGCCCCCGTGTAAATTATTACAGCGTGTCCTGTAGACCTCCCTTGGTATATGGTTGGTCTTTTTGATATATGTATTTAATATGTATTTGTATACGTATGGTAACCCTACTCTTCATTTATCCATTGCTCCCAGCTTTCCTTTTACATAACCATAGTTTGTTTTCCAAGTCTGTGAGTGTCTTTCTCTGTGGAAATATGTTCATTTGTGTCAGTTGTTAGGTAACGCCTAGAAGTGATATCACAGGATATTTGTCGTCTGCTTTCCGACTTACCTCCTGTTCTGTGATTATATCTAGGCTCACCTATGGTGCTGCAAAGAGCAGTGTTTCATTCTTTTCCATGCCGAATATTCCATTGTGTACTTGGACCAGCTCTTCTTTGGGCATTCATCCGTAGATGGACATTTTGGTTTCTTCCAACTCTTGGCTATGCTAAATATTGATGCAGTGCAGGATTGCCAGCCTGTGTCTTTTGGATTCCGGTCTTCTCAGGGGATAGGCTCAGCAGTGGACCTACCAGATCATATGACAGTTCAATTTTTACCTTTAAACGCACCTCCATTCTGTTCTCACTACTGGCTGTTACCAGTTGACATCCCACCAGCAGCTAGAGGGTACACAGTTCTCGAAAACCCCATCAGCATTTATTGTTTGTAGACTTTCTACTGATGGCGTTTTGAGTGTTGGGAGGTGATACCTTTTTGTACTTTGGATTTGCATGCGTCTAATACTTCCCGTTATTAAGCTTTTAATCCACGTCCGTTTTCTTTCTTTTTTTTTTTTTTAAAGTATAACAGAAAAACTTACCTCTTCAAATTGTTTCCTTGAATAATTGGCCGTGTTCTGAATTCCTCTGGCCATTACCTACACCAGAATATTTTCTGTGAGCAGGTGTCATTTACAACTCTGTAGTAATTGTGCATATTAAGTTACCATTAACACTGGGTTTAAAGCTGCTGTTGCAGGAAACGGCCACAAGGCGGCAGCATGTCTATATTCCCAACTCTGCTTACTAGGGCAACAGAGCCTTCCTGGAAGTCCTGTTTGTAGTTTGTAAATTAGAGTGGAATGCGCCAGGACAAACTCCCCAAAACTTATGTCTACTTATTTGTTGTTGGTATTCTTAGTTTAATTTTCATTTTTATCAGAGCAAATTTGATTGCAATGTTGTGTTTGTTCTAGGTGTACAGAATCTGTTTCATTTATACATATATCTTTTCATGTTTGGATCCTGTTCCATAAAGGCTTTACAGAATGTTGTGTAGACCTCTCTTGGTATTTGGTATGTGTTTGGTGATTCCTATATTTTATAAATATTAGCATATGTCTGTTAAAACCCAGTATCCTGCGTTATACATTCGTCACACCTTTCCGCTTGGTTAAGCACAAGTTTGTGTTCTGAATACGTGACTGTCCTTCTCTGTGGAAATAAGTTCATTAATATCAATTTTCCGGAATCACCTATACGTGATATCATAGGATATGTGTCTCTTGCTTTCTGACTTATTTCAAGTTGTGTGATTATCTCTAGCCTCATCTGTGGTGCTGCAAATGGCATTGTTTGATTTGTTTTCATGGCTAATATTCCATTCTGTACATATGCCACTTGTTCTTTGTCCATTTATCTGTTCATGGACCTTTTTTTGCTTCCATGTCTTGGCTATTTAAATATTGCTGCAGTGCACATTTGCCTGCTTCTGTCTTTCCGATTCTGGTGGTCTTCAGTTATAGGCCCAGAAGGTGTCCTGCCGGATCATATGGTAACTCAATTTTTACCTTTTAAAGCACCTCCATTCTATTTTCATTAGTGCTGTTACCACTTTCCATCCCACCAGCAGCTAGAAGGTACACAGTTCTCTAAAACCCCTTCAGCATTTATAGTTTGTAGACTTTTTGCTGATGGTCATTTGACTGGTGTGCGGTGAAACCTTTTCGGAGGTTGATTTGCATGTGTCTAATAATTCCTTATACTACACTTTAGGCATGTCATTTTCTTTCTTTTTTTCTTGGTTTTTAAAGAGTGAGTACAACTTCCCTCTTCATATTGACTTCTTGAAAAATTTGTCATGTGTTGTATTTTCTTGGCTATTCCCTACCCCAGGACATTTTTTGAGGGCAGGTGATATTTACAGCCCTGCAGTCCTTGTGAATATTAAGTGACATTTGGCGGTGTTGAAAGCTGCTGTTGTGAGAAACAGCCACAAGGCGGCAGCATTATTACGTTCTCAACTCTTGTTACTAGGGCAAGAGAGTCTTCCTGGACATCGTGCTCCTCAGTTGTAAATTAGAGTGGAATGTGCTCGGACAATCCCCCAGAAGTTTAGGTCTCCTTACTTATGTTTGTTTTTGAAATTGAATTTATATTTCTTCTCGGAGTAATTTTGATTAGAGTGTTGTGATTGTCTGGCAGTACAGAATCCGGTCAATTATTCATAGATATATCTGTTCATCTTTGGATCCTGTTACCATGTATGTTATTACAGAGTGTGGAGTAGACCTCCCTTGGTATTTGGTAGGTGTTTGGTCATTATATACTTTATATGTCTTGGTGCCTATATAATTCATATAGTTTATATGTTTATAAAAATTTAACATATATTACTATATGTATGTTAACATGCATTAGTATATGTATGTTAACATACATTAGTATATGTATGTTACCCCCATGATCCTAATTTATCGATCCTCCCACCTTTCATTTTGGTTCACCATTAGTTTGTTTATAAGTCTGTGAGTGTCTTTCTCTGGGGAAATATGTTCATTGGTAGCAATCTTAGGATAACATCTGTAAATGATATCATGGGATATCTGTCATTCCCTTTTGACTTACTTGACGTAATATGATTATTTTAGCCTCCTCTGTAGTCATGAAAATGGCAATGTTCTTTTGTTCCGGGGCTAAGATTCACTTCGGTACATATACCACTTCTTCTTTGCCCATTTGCCTGTTGATGGACATTGTGTTTGCTTGCATGTCTTGGCTATTGTAAATATTGCTGCAGTGCATGTTTGCCTGTCTGTGTCTTTCCGATTCTGGTCTTCTTAGGTGATAGGCCCAATAGGGGATCGGCTGCATCATATGGTAGCTCAATATTTACCTTTTAAATGCAGCTCGATTTTGTTCTCATGATTAGCTGTTACCAGTTTACATCCAACCAACAGCATTCTGGGTATGCATTTCTCCACAGACACGTGAGCATTCATAGTTTATAGACGTTTTACTGATGGCATTTTGAATATTGGGTGGCAACATCTTTTTGTAGTTTGGATTTGCATCCAACCAATAAGGCCTGATATTGAGCTTTTATCCATGTTCCTCCTTTTTTTTTTTAAATAAAAGAGTGAGTAAAACTTACCTCTTCAAATTGTTTTCTGGAAAAATTTTCCGTGTTGTGAACTTTTTGGCCATTACCTACCCAGGACATTTTCTGAGGACACGTGTCATTTACAGCTCTACAATTGCTGTGAATCTTAAGTGACCGTTAGCACTGAGTTTAAAGCTGCTGTTGTGGGAAACGGCCACCAGGCGGCAGCATTTCTTCATTCCCAAAACTGGTACTAGGGCAGCAGAGACTTCCTGAAAGTCGTGTTCCTAGGTTGTAAATTAGAATGGAGTGTGCCAGGGAAAACCCCAATAAGTTTATGTCTCATTAATTGTTGTTCATGGTTTTAATTTTTTAAATTAGGGTAATGATTAGAATAGTGTTTGTTCTAGGTGTGCACAATCAGGTTCAATTGAATATTATATATATGTATTCATGTGCAGATCCTCTTCCTATGTAAATTACTATTATTTTTTTTAATAGATTTATTTGATTTCATTATTTATTTTTGGCTGAGTTGGATCTTCGTTGCTGCATGTGGGCTTTCTCTACTTTCTGTGAGCGGGGGCTACTCTCCATTGTGGTGCACGGGATTCTCATTGCAGTGGCTTCTCTTGTTGTAGAGCACGGTCTCTAGGTGTGCGGACTTCTAGTAGTTCTGGTGCGTGGGCTCAGTAGTTGTGGCTCGTGGGCTCTAGAGCCGAGGCTCAGTACTTGTGGTGCACGGGCTTAGTTGCTCTGCAGCATGTGTTATCTTCCCAGACCAGGGATCGAACCCGTGTGTTCTGCACTGGCAGGCGGATTCTTAACCCTGGCGCCACCAGGGAAGCCCCCGTGTAAATTATTACAGCGTGTCCTGTAGACCTCCCTTGGTATATGGTTGGTCTTTTTGATATATGTATTTAATATGTATTTGTATACGTATGGTAACCCTACTCTTCATTTATCCATTGCTCCCAGCTTTCCTTTTACATAACCATAGTTTGTTTTCCAAGTCTGTGAGTGTCTTTCTCTGTGGAAATATGTTCATTTGTGTCAGTTGTTAGGTAACGCCTAGAAGTGATATCACAGGATATTTGTCGTCTGCTTTCCGACTTACCTCCTGTTCTGTGATTATATCTAGGCTCACCTATGGTGCTGCAAAGAGCAGTGTTTCATTCTTTTCCATGCCGAATATTCCATTGTGTACTTGGACCAGCTCTTCTTTGGGCATTCATCCGTAGATGGACATTTTGGTTTCTTCCAACTCTTGGCTATGCTAAATATTGATGCAGTGCAGGATTGCCAGCCTGTGTCTTTTGGATTCCGGTCTTCTCAGGGGATAGGCTCAGCAGTGGACCTACCAGATCATATGACAGTTCAATTTTTACCTTTAAACGCACCTCCATTCTGTTCTCACTACTGGCTGTTACCAGTTGACATCCCACCAGCAGCTAGAGGGTACACAGTTCTCGAAAACCCCATCAGCATTTATTGTTTGTAGACTTTCTACTGATGGCGTTTTGAGTGTTGGGAGGTGATACCTTTTTGTACTTTGGATTTGCATGCGTCTAATACTTCCCGTTATTAAGCTTTTAATCCACGTCCGTTTTCTTTCTTTTTTTTTTTTTTAAAGTAAAACAGAAAAACTTACCTCTTCAAATTGTTTCCTTGAATAATTGGCCGTGTTCTGAATTCCTCTGGCCATTACCTACACCAGAATATTTTCTGTGAGCAGGTGTCATTTACAACTCTGTAGTAATTGTGCATATTAAGTTACCATTAACACTGGGTTTAAAGCTGCTGTTGCAGGAAACGGCCACAAGGCGGCAGCATGTCTATATTCCCAACTCTGCTTACTAGGGCAACAGAGCCTTCCTGGAAGTCCTGTTTGTAGTTTGTAAATTAGAGTGGAATGCGCCAGGACAAACTCCCCAAAACTTATGTCTACTTATTTGTTGTTGGTATTCTTAGTTTAATTTTCATTTTTATCAGAGCAAATTTGATTGCAATGTTGTGTTTGTTCTAGGTGTACAGAATCTGTTTCATTTATACATATATCTTTTCATGTTTGGATCCTGTTCCATACAGGCTTTACAGAATGTTGTGTAGACCTCTCTTGGTATTTGGTATGTGTTTGGTGATTCCTATATTTTATAAATATTAGCATATGTCTGTTAAAACCCAATATCCTGCATTATACATTCGTCACACCTTTCCGCTTGGTTAAGCACAAGTTTGTGTTCTGAATACGTGACTGTCCTTCTCTGTGGAAATAAGTTCATTAATATCAATTTTCCGGAATCACCTATACGTGATATCATAGGATATGTGTCTCTTGCTTTCTGACTTATTTCAAGTTGTGTGATTATCTCTAGCCTCATCTGTGGTGCTGCAAATGGCATTGTTTGATTTGTTTTCATGGCTAATATTCCATTCTGTACATATGCCACTTGTTCTTTGTCCATTTATCTGTTCATGGACCTTTTTTTGCTTCCATGTCTTGGCTATTTAAATATTGCTGCAGTGCACATTTGCCTGCTTCTGTCTTTCCGATTCTGGTGGTCTTCAGTTATAGGCCCAGAAGGTGTCCTGCCGGATCATATGGTAACTCAATTTTTACCTTTTAAAGCACCTCCATTCTATTTTCATTAGTGCTGTTACCACTTTCCATCCCACCAGCAGCTAGAAGGTACACAGTTCTCTAAAACCCCTTCAGCATTTATAGTTTGTAGACTTTTTGCTGATGGTCATTTGACTGGTGTGCGGTGAAACCTTTTCGGAGGTTGATTTGCATGCGTCTAATAATTCCTTATACTACACTTTAGGCATGTCATTTTCTTTCTTTTTTTCTTGGTTTTTAAAGAGTGAGTACAACTTCCCTCTTCATATTGACTTCTTGAAAAATTTGTCATGTGTTGTATTTTCTTGGCTATTCCCTACCCCAGGACATTTTTTGAGGGCAGGTGATATTTACAGCCCTGCAGTCCTTGTGAATATTAAGTGACATTTGGCGGTGTTGAAAGCTGCTGTTGTGAGAAACAGCCACAAGGCGGCAGCATTATTACGTTCTCAACTCTTGTTACTAGGGCAAGAGAGTCTTCCTGGACATCGTGCTCCTCAGTTGTAAATTAGAGTGGAATGTGCTCGGACAATCCCCCAGAAGTTTAGGTCTCCTTACTTATGTTTGTTTTTGAAATTGAATTTATATTTCTTCTCGGAGTAATTTTGATTAGAGTGTTGTGATTGTCTGGCAGTACAGAATCCGGTCAATTATTCATAGATATATCTGTTCATCTTTGGATCCTGTTACCATGTATGTTATTACAGAGTGTGGAGTAGACCTCCCTTGGTATTTGGTAGGTGTTTGGTCATTATATACTTTATATGTCTTGGTGCCTATATAATTCATATAGTTTATATGTTTATAAAAATTTAACATATATTACTATATGTATGTTAACATGCATTAGTATATGTATGTTAACATACATTAGTATATGTATGTTACCCCCATGATCCTAATTTATCGATCCTCCCACCTTTCATTTTGGTTCACCATTAGTTTGTTTATAAGTCTGTGAGTGTCTTTCTCTGGGGAAATATGTTCATTGGTAGCAATCTTAGGATAACATCTGTAAATGATATCATGGGATATCTGTCATTCCCTTTTGACTTACTTGACGTAATATGATTATTTTAGCCTCCTCTGTAGTCATGAAAATGGCAATGTTCTTTTGTTCCGGGGCTAAGATTCACTTCGGTACATATACCACTTCTTCTTTGCCCATTTGCCTGTTGATGGACATTGTGTTTGCTTGCATGTCTTGGCTATTGTAAATATTGCTGCAGTGCATGTTTGCCTGTCTGTGTCTTTCCGATTCTGGTCTTCTTAGGTGATAGGCCCAATAGGGGATCGGCTGCATCATATGGTAGCTCAATATTTACCTTTTAAATGCAGCTCGATTTTGTTCTCATGATTAGCTGTTACCAGTTTACATCCAACCAACAGCATAGTGGGTATGCATTTCTCCACAGACACGTGAGCATTCATAGTTTATAGACGTTTTACTGATGGCATTTTGAATATTGGGTGGCGACATCTTTTTGTAGTTTGGATTTGCATCCAACCAATAAGGCCTGATATTGAGCTTTTATCCATGTTCCTCCTTTTTTTTTTTTTAAATAAAAGAGTGAGTAAAACTTACCTCTTCAAATTGTTTTCTGGAAAAATTTTCCGTGTTGTGAACTTTTTGGCCATTACCTACCCAGGACATTTTCTGAGGACACGTGTCATTTACAGCTCTACAATTGCTGTGAATCTTAAGTGACCGTTAGCGCTGAGTTTAAAGCTGCTGTTGTGGGAAACGGCCACCAGGCGGCAGCATTTCTTCATTCCCAAAACTGGTACTAGGGCAGCAGAGACTTCCTGAAAGTCGTGTTCCTAGGTTGTAAATTAGAATGGAGTGTGCCAGGGAAAACCCCAATAAGTTTATGTCTCATTAATTGTTGTTCATGGTTTTAATTTTTTAAATTAGGGTAATGATTAGAATAGTGTTTGTTCTAGGTGTGCACAATCAGGTTCAATTGAATATTATATATATGTATTGATGTGCAGATCCTCTTCCTATGTAAATTACTATTATTTTTTTTAATAGATTTATTTGATTTCATTATTTATTTTTGGCTGAGTTGGATCTTCGTTGCTGCATGTGGGCTTTCTCTACTTTCTGTGAGCGGGGGCTACTCTCCATTGTGGTGCACGGGATTCTCATTGCAGTGGCTTCTCTTGTTGCAGAGCACGGTCTCTAGGTGTGCGGACTTCTAGTAGTTCTGGTGCGTGGGCTCAGTAGTTGTGGCTCGTGGGCTCTAGAGCCGAGGCTCAGTACTTGTGGTGCACGGGCTTATTTGCTCTGCAGCATGTGGTATCTTCCCAGACCAGGGATCGAACCCGTGTGTTCTGCACTGGCAGGCGGATTCTTAACCCTGGCGCCACCAGGGAAGCCCCCGTGTAAATTATTACAGCGTGTCCTGTAGACCTCCCTTGGTATATGGTTGGTCTTTTTGATATATGTATTTAATATGTATTTGTATACGTATGGTAACCCTACTCTTCATTTATCCATTGCTCCCAGCTTTCCTTTTACATAACCATAGTTTGTTTTCCAAGTCTGTGAGTGTCTTTCTCTGTGGAAATATGTTCATTTGTGTCAGTTGTTAGGTAACGCCTAGAAGTGATATCACAGGATATTTGTCGTCTGCTTTCCGACTTACCTCCTGTTCTGTGATTATATCTAGGCTCACCTATGGTGCTGCAAAGAGCAGTGTTTCATTCTTTTCCATGCCGAATATTCCATTGTGTACATGGACCAGCTCTTCTTTGGGCATTCATCCGTAGATGGACATTTTGGTTTCTTCCAACTCTTGGCTATGCTAAATATTGATGCAGTGCAGGATTGCCAGCCTGTGCCTTTTGGATTCCGGTCTTCTCAGGGTATAGGCTCAGCAGTGGACCTACCAGGTCATATGACAGTTCAATTTTTACCTTTAAACGCACCTCCATTCCGTTCTCACTACTGGCTGTTACCAGTTGACATCCCACCAGCAGCTAGAGGGTACACAGTTCTCTAAAACCCCATCAGCATTTATTGTTTGTAGACTTTCTACTGATGGCGTTTTGAGTGTTGGGAGGTGATACCTTTTTGTACTTTGGATTTGCATGCGTCTAATACTTCCCGTTATTAAGCTTTTAATCCACGTCCGTTTTCTTTCTTTTTTTTTTTTTAAAGTAAAACAGAAAAACTTACCTCTTCAAATTGTTTCCTTGAATAATTGGCCGTGTTCTGAATTCCTGTGGCCATTACCTACACCAGAATATTTTCTGTGAGCAGGTGTCATTTACAACTCTGTAGTAATTGTGCATATTAAGTTACCATTAACACTGGGTTTAAAGCTGCTGTTGCAGGAAACGGCCACAAGGCGGCAGCATGTCTATATTCCCAACTCTGCTTACTAGGGCAACAGAGCCTTCCTGGAAGTCCTGTTTGTAGGTTGTAAATTAGAGTGGAATGCGCCAGGACAAACTCCCCAAAACTTATGTCTACTTATTTGTTGTTGGTATTCTTAGTTTAATTTTCATTTTTATCAGAGCAAATTTGATTGCAATGTTGTGTTTGTTCTAGGTGTACAGAATCTGTTTCATTTATACATATATCTTTTCTTGTTTGGATCCTGTTCCATAAAGGCTTTACAGAATGTTGTGTAGACCTCTCTTGGTATTTGGTATGTGTTTGGTGATTCCTATATTTTATAAATATTAGCATATGTCTGTTAAAACCCATTATCCTGCGTTATACATTCGTCACACCTTTCTGCTTGGTTAAGCACAAGTTTGTGTTCTGAATACGTGACTGTCCTTCTCTGTGGAAATAAGTTCATTAATATCAATTTTCCGGAATCACCTATACGTGATATCATAGGATATGTGTCTCTTGCTTTCTGACTTATTTCAAGTTGTGTGATTATCTCTAGCCTCATCTGTGGTGCTGCAAATGGCATTGTTTGATTTGTTTTCATGGCTAATATTCCATTCCGTACATATGCCACTTGTTCTTTGTCCATTTATCTGTTCATGGACCTTTTTTTGCTTCCATGTCTTGCCTATTTAAATATTGCTGCAGTGCACATTTGCCTGCTTCTGTCTTTCCGATTCTGGTGGTCTTCAGTTATAGGCCCAGAAGGTGCCCTGCCGGATCATATGGTAACTCAATTTTTACCTTTTAAAGCACCTCCATTCTATTTTCATTAGTGCTGTTACCACTTTCCATCCCACCAGCAGCTAGAAGGTACACAGTTCTCTAAAACCCCTTCAGCATTTATAGTTTGTAGACTTTTTGCTGATGGTCATTTGACTGGTGTGCGGTGAAACCTTTTCGGAGGTTGATTTGCATGCGTCTAATAATTCCTTATACTACACTTTAGGCATGTCATTTTCTTTCTTTTTTTCTTGGTTTTTAAAGAGTGAGTACAACTTCCCTCTTCATATTGACTTCTTGAAAAATTTGTCATGTGTTGTATTTTCTTGGCTATTCCCTACCCCAGGACATTTTTTGAGGGCAGGTGATATTTACAGCCCTGCAGTCCTTGTGAATATTAAGTGACATTTGGCGGTGTTGAAAGCTGCTGTTGTGAGAAACAGCCACAAGGCGGCAGCATTATTACGTTCTCAACTCTTGTTACTAGGGCAAGAGAGTCTTCCTGGACATCGTGCTCCTCAGTTGTAAATTAGAGTGCAATGTGCTCGGACAATCCCCCAGAAGTTTAGGTCTCCTTACTTATGTTTGTTTTTTAAATTGAATTTATATTTCTTCTCGGAGTAATTTTGATTAGAGTGTTGTGATTGTCTGGCAGTACAGAATCCGGTCAATTATTCATAGATATATCTGTTCATCTTTGGATCCTGTTACCATGTATGTTATTACAGAGTGTGGAGTAGACCTCCCTTGGTATTCGGTAGGTGTTTGGTCATTATATACTTTATATGTCTTGGTGCCTATATAATTCATATAGTTTATATGTTTATAAAAATTTAACATATATTAGTATATGTATGTTAACATGCATTAGTATATGTATGTTAACATACATTAGTATATGTATGTTACCCCCATGATCCTAATTTATCGATCCTCCCACCTTTCATTTTGGTTCACCATTAGTTTGTTTATAAGTCTGTGAGTGTCTTTCTCTGGGGAAATATGTTCATTGGTAGCAATCTTAGGATAACATCTGTAAATGATATCATGGGATATCTGTCATTCCCTTTTGACTTACTTGACGTAATATGATTATTTTAGCCTCCTCTGTAGTCATGAAAATGGCAATGTTCTTTTGTTCCGGGGCTAAGATTCACTTCGGTACATATACCACTTCTTCTTTGCCCATTTGCCTGTTGATGGACATTGTGTTTGATTGCATGTCTTGGCTATTGTAAATATTGCTGCAGTGCATGTTTGCCTGTCTGTGTCTTTCCGATTCTGGTCTTCTTAGGTGATAGGCCCAATAGGGGATCGGCTGCATCATATGGTAGCTCAATATTTACCTTTTAAATGCAGCTCGATTTTGTTCTCATGATTAGCTGTAACCAGTTTACATCCAACCAACAGCATAGTGGGTATGCATTTCTCCACAGACACGTGAGCATTCATAGTTTATAGACGTTTTACTGATGGCATTTTCAATATTGGGTGGCGACATCTTTTTGTAGTTTGGATTTGCATCCAACCAATAAGGCCTGATATTGAGCTTTTATCCATGTTCCTCCTTTTTTTTTTTAAATAAAAGAGTGAGTAAAACTTACCTCTTCAAATTGTTTTCTGGAAAAATTTTCCGTGTTGTGAACTTTTTGGCCATTACCTACCCAGGACATTTTCTGAGGACACGTGTCATTTACAGCTCTACAATTGCTGTGAATCTTAAGTGACCGTTAGCGCTGAGTTTAAAGCTGCTGTTGTGGGAAACGGCCACCAGGCGGCAGCATTTCTTCATTCCCAAAACTGGTACTAGGGCAGCAGAGACTTCCTGAAAGTCGTGTTCCTAGGTTGTAAATTAGAATGGAGTGTGCCAGGGAAAACCCCAATAAGTTTATGTCTCATTAATTGTTGTTCATGGTTTTAATTTTTTAAATTAGGGTAATGATTAGAATAGTGTTTGTTCTAGGTGTGCACAATCAGGTTCAATTGAATATTATATATATGTATTGATGTGCAGATCCTCTTCCTATGTAAATTACTATTATTTTTTTTAATAGATTTATTTGATTTCATTATTTATTTTTGGCTGAGTTGGATCTTCGTTGCTGCATGTGGGCTTTCTCTACTTTCTGTGAGCGGGGGCTACTCTCCATTGTGGTGCACGGGATTCTCATTGCAGTGGCTTCTCTTGTTGCAGAGCACGGTCTCTAGGTGTGCGGACTTCTAGTAGTTCTGGTGCGTGGGCTCAGTAGTTGTGGCTCGTGGGCTCTAGAGCCGAGGCTCAGTACTTGTGGTGCACGGGCTTAGTTGCTCTGCAGCATGTGGTATCTTCCCAGACCAGGGATCGAACCCGTGTGTTCTGCACTGGCAGGCGGATTCTTAACCCTGGCGCCACCAGGGAAGCCCCCGTGTAAATTATTACAGCGTGTCCTGTAGACCTCCCTTGGTATATGGTTGGTCTTTTTGATATATGTATTTAATATGTATTTGTATATGTATGGTAACCCTACTCTTCATTTATCCATTGCTCCCAGCTTTCCTTTTACATAACCATAGTTTGTTTTCCAAGTCTGTGAGTGTCTTTCTCTGTGGAAATATGTTCATTTGTGTCAGTTGTTAGGTAACGCCTAGAAGTGATATCACAGGATATTTGTCGTCTGCTTTCCGACTTACCTCCTGTTCTGTGATTATATCTAGGCTCACCTATGGTGCTGCAAAGAGCAGTGTTTCATTCTTTTCCATGCCGAATATTCCATTGTGTACATGGACCAGCTCTTCTTTGGGCATTCATCCGTAGATGGACATTTTGGTTTCTTCCAACTCTTGGCTATGCTAAATATTGATGCAGTGCAGGATTGCCAGCCTGTGTCTTTTGGATTCCGGTCTTCTCAGGGGATAGGCTCAGCAGTGGACCTACCAGATCATATGACAGTTCAATTTTTACCTTTAAACGCACCTCCATTCCGTTCTCACTACTGGCTGTTACCAGTTGACATCCCACCAGCAGCTAGAGGGTACACAGTTCTCTAAAACCCCATCAGCATTTATTGTTTGTAGACTTTCTACTGATGGCGTTTTGAGTGTTGGGAGGTGATACCTTTTTGTACTTTGGATTTGCATGCGTCTAATACTTCCCGTTATTAAGCTTTTAATCCACGTCCGTTTTCTTTCTTTTTTTTTTTTTTAAACTAAAACAGAAAAACTTACCTTTTCTAATTGTTTCCTTGAATAATTGGCCGTGTTCTGAATTCCTGTGGCCATTACCTACACCAGGATATTTTCTGTGAGCAGGTGTCATTTACAACTCTGTAGTAATTGTGCATATTAAGTTACCATTAACACTGGGTTTAAAGCTGCTGTTGCAGGAAACGGCCACAAGGCGGCAGCATGTCTATATTCCCAACTCTGCTTACTAGGGCAACAGAGCCTTCCTGGAAGTCCTGTTTGTAGGTTGTAAATTAGAGTGGAATGCGCCAGGACAAACTCCCCAAAACTTATGTCTACTTATTTGTTGTTGGTATTCTTAGTTTAATTTTCATTTTTATCAGAGCAAATTTGATTGCAATGTTGTGTTTTTTCTAGGTGTACAGAATCTGTTTCATTTATATATATATCTTTTCATGTTTGGATCCTGTTCCATAAAGGCTTTACAGAATGTTGTGTAGACCTCTCTTGGTATTTGGTATGTGTTTGGTGATTCCTATATTTTATAAATATTAGCATATGTCTGTTAAAACCCAATATCCTGCGTTATACAGTCGTCACACCTTTCCGCTTGGTTAAGCACAAGTTTGTGTTCTGAATACGTGACTGTCCTTCTCTGTGGAAATAAGTTCATTAATATCAATTTTCCGGAATCACCTATACGTGATATCATAGGATATGTGTCTCTTGCTTTCTGACTTATTTCAAGTTGTGTGATTATCTCTAGCCTCATCTGTGGTGCTGCAAATGGCATTGTTTGATTTGTTTTCATGGCTAATATTCCATTCCATACATATGCCACTTGTTCTTTTTCCATTTATCTGTTCATGGACCTTTTTTTGCTTCCATGTCTTGGCTATTTAAATATTGCTGCAGTGCACATTTGCCTGCTTCTGTCTTTCCGATTCTGGTGGTCTTCAGTTATAGGCCCAGAAGGTGCCCTGCCGGATCATATGGTAACTCAATTTTTACCTTTTAAAGCACCTCCATTCTATTTTCATTAGTGCTGTTACCACTTTCCATCCCACCAGCAGCTAGAAGGTACACAGTTCTCTAAAACCCCTTCAGCATTTATAGTTTGTAGACTTTTTGCTGATGGTCATTTGACTGGTGTGCGGTGAAACCTTTTCGGAGGTTGATTTGCATGCGTCTAATAATTCCTTATACTACACTTTAGGCATGTCATTTTCTTTCTTTTTTTCTTGGTTTTTAAAGAGTGAGTACAACTTCCCTCTTCATATTGACTTCTTGAAAAATTTGTCATGTGTTGTATTTTCTTGGCTATTCCCTACCCCAGGACATTTTTTGAGGGCAGGTGATATTTACAGCCCTGCAGTCCTTGTGAATATTAAGTGACATTTGGCGGTGTTGAAAGCTGCTGTTGTGAGAAACAGCCACAAGGCGGCAGCATTATTACGTTCTCAACTCTTGTTACTAGGGCAAGAGAGTCTTCCTGGACATCGTGCTCCTCAGTTGTAAATTAGAGTGCAATGTGCTCGGACAATCCCCCAGAAGTTTAGGTCTCCTTACTTATGTTTGTTTTTTAAATTGAATTTATATTTCTTCTCGGAGTAATTTTGATTAGAGTGTTGTGATTGTCTGGCAGTACAGAATCCGGTCAATTATTCATAGATATATCTGTTCATCTTTGGATCCTGTTACCATGTATGTTATTACAGAGTGTGGAGTAGACCTCCCTTGGTATTCGGTAGGTGTTTGGTCATTATATACTTTATATGTCTTGGTGCCTATATAATTCATATAGTTTATATGTTTATAAAAATTTAACATATATTAGTATATGTATGTTAACATGCATTAGTATATGTATGTTAACATACATTAGTATATGTATGTTACCCCCATGATCCTAATTTATCGATCCTCCCACCTTTCATTTTGGTTCACCATTAGTTTGTTTATAAGTCTGTGAGTGTCTTTCTCTGGGGAAATATGTTCATTGGTAGCAATCTTAGGATAACATCTGTAAATGATATCATGGGATATCTGTCATTCCCTTTTGACTTACTTGACGTAATATGATTATTTTAGCCTCCTCTGTAGTCATGAAAATGGCAATGTTCTTTTGTTCCGGGGCTAAGATTCACTTCGGTACATATACCACTTCTTCTTTGCCCATTTGCCTGTTGATGGACATTGTGTTTGATTGCATGTCTTGGCTATTGTAAATATTGCTGCAGTGCATGTTTGCCTGTCTGTGTCTTTCCGATTCTGGTCTTCTTAGGTGATAGGCCCAATAGGGGATCGGCTGCATCATATGGTAGCTCAATATTTACCTTTTAAATGCAGCTCGATTTTGTTCTCATGATTAGCTGTAACCAGTTTACATCCAACCAACAGCATAGTGGGTATGCATTTCTCCACAGACACGTGAGCATTCATAGTTTATAGACGTTTTACTGATGGCATTTTCAATATTGGGTGGCGACATCTTTTTGTAGTTTGGATTTGCATCCAACCAATAAGGCCTGATATTGAGCTTTTATCCATGTTCCTCCTTTTTTTTTTAAATAAAAGAGTGAGTAAAACTTACCTCTTCAAATTGTTTTCTGGAAAAATTTTCCGTGTTGTGAACTTTTTGGCCATTACCTACCCAGGACATTTTCTGAGGACACGTGTCATTTACAGCTCTACAATTGCTGTGAATCTTAAGTGACCGTTAGCGCTGAGTTTAAAGCTGCTGTTGTGGGAAACGGCCACCAGGCGGCAGCATTTCTTCATTCCCAAAACTGGTACTAGGGCAGCAGAGACTTCCTGAAAGTCGTGTTCCTAGGTTGTAAATTAGAATGGAGTGTGCCAGGGAAAACCCCAATAAGTTTATGTCTCATTAATTGTTGTTCATGGTTTTAATTTTTTAAATTAGGGTAATGATTAGAATAGTGTTTGTTCTAGGTGTGCACAATCAGGTTCAATTGAATATTATATATATGTATTGATGTGCAGATCCTCTTCCTATGTAAATTACTATTTTTTTTTTAATAGATTTATTTGATTTCATTATTTATTTTTGGCTGAGTTGGATCTTCGTTGCTGCATGTGGGCTTTCTCTACTTTCTGTGAGCGGGGGCTACTCTCCATTGTGGTGCACGGGATTCTCATTGCAGTGGCTTCTCTTGTTGCAGAGCACGGTCTCTAGGTGTGCGGACTTCTAGTAGTTCTGGTGCGTGGGCTCAGTAGTTGTGGCTCGTGGGCTCTAGAGCCGAGGCTCAGTACTTGTGTTGCACGGGCTTAGTTGCTCTGCAGCATGTGGTATCTTCCCTGACCAGGGATCGAACCCGTGTGTTCTGCACTGGCAGGCGGATTCTTAACCCTGGCGCCACCAGGGAAGCCCCCGTGTAAATTATTACAGCGTGTCCTGTAGACCTCCCTTGGTATATGGTTGGTCTTTTTGATATATGTATTTAATATGTATTTGTATATGTATGGTAACCCTACTCTTCATTTATCCATTGCTCCCAGCTTTCCTTTTACATAACCATAGTTTGTTTTCCAAGTCTGTGAGTGTCTTTCTCTGTGGAAATATGTTCATTTGTGTCAGTTGTTAGGTAACGCCTAGAAGTGATATCACAGGATATTTGTCGTCTGCTTTCCGACTTACCTCCTGTTCTGTGATTATATCTAGGCTCACCTATGGTGCTGCAAAGAGCAGTGTTTCATTCTTTTCCATGCCGAATATTCCATTGTGTACATGGACCAGCTCTTCTTTGGGCATTCATCCGTAGATGGACATTTTGGTTTCTTCCAACTCTTGGCTATGCTAAATACTGATGCAGTGCAGGATTGCCAGCCTGTGTCTTTTGGATTCCGGTCTTCTCAGGGGATAGGCTCAGCAGTGGACCTACCAGATCATATGACAGTTCAATTTTTACCTTTAAACGCACCTCCATTCCGTTCTCACTACTGGCTGTTACCAGTTGACATCCCACCAGCAGCTAGAGGGTACACAGTTCTCTAAAACCCCATCAGCATTTATTGTTTGTAGACTTTCTACTGATGGCGTTTTGAGTGTTGGGAGGTGATACCTTTTTGTACTTTGGATTTGCATGCGTCTAATACTTCCCGTTATTAAGCTTTTAATCCACGTCCGTTTTCTTTCTTTTTTTTTTTTTAAACTAAAACAGAAAAACTTACCTTTTCTAATTGTTTCCTTGAATAATTGGCCGTGTTCTGAATTCCTGTGGCCATTACCTACACCAGGATATTTTCTGTGAGCAGGTGTCATTTACAACTCTGTAGTAATTGTGCATATTAAGTTACCATTAACACTGGGTTTAAAGCTGCTGTTGCAGGAAACGGCCACAAGGCGGCAGCATGTCTATATTCCCAACTCTGCTTACTAGGGCAACAGAGCCTTCCTGGAAGTCCTGTTTGTAGGTTGTAAATTAGAGTGGAATGCGCCAGGACAAACTCCCCAAAACTTATGTCTACTTATTTGTTGTTGGTATTCTTAGTTTAATTTTCATTTTTATCAGAGCAAATTTGATTGCAATGTTGTGTTTGTTCTAGGTGTACAGAATCTGTTTCATTTATACATATATCTTTTCATGTTTGGATCCTGTTCCATAAAGGCTTTACAGAATGTTGTGTAGACCTCTCTTGGTATTTGGTATGTGTTTGGTGATTCCTATATTTTATAAATATTAGCATATGTCTGTTAAAACCCAATATCCTGCGTTATACAGTCGTCACACCTTTCCGCTTGGTTAAGCACAAGTTTGTGTTCTGAATACGTGACTGTCCTTCTCTGTGGAAATAAGTTCATTAATATCAATTTTCCGGAATCACCTATACGTGATATCATAGGATATGTGTCTCTTGCTTTCTGACTTATTTCAAGTTGTGTGATTATCTCTAGCCTCATCTGTGGTGCTGCAAATGGCATTGTTTGATTTGTTTTCATGGCTAATATTCCATTCCATACATATGCCACTTGTTCTTTTTCCATTTATCTGTTCATGGACCTTTTTTTGCTTCCATGTCTTGGCTATTTAAATATTGCTGCAGTGCACATTTGCCTGCTTCTGTCTTTCCGATTCTGGTGGTCTTCAGTTATAGGCCCAGAAGGTGCCCTGCCGGATCATATGGTAACTCAATTTTTACCTTTTAAAGCACCTCCATTCTATTTTCATTAGTGCTGTTACCACTTTCCATCCCACCAGCAGCTAGAAGGTACACAGTTCTCTAAAACCCCTTCAGCATTTATAGTTTGTAGACTTTTTGCTGATGGTCATTTGACTGGTGTGCGGTGAAACCTTTTCGGAGGTTGATTTGCATGCGTCTAATAATTCCTTATACTACACTTTAGGCATGTCATTTTCTTTCTTTTTTTCTTGGTTTTTAAAGAGTGAGTACAACTTCCCTCTTCATATTGACTTCTTGAAAAATTTGTCATGTGTTGTATTTTCTTGGCTATTCCCTACCCCAGGACATTTTTTGAGGGCAGGTGATATTTACAGCCCTGCAGTCCTTGTGAATATTAAGTGACATTTGGCGGTGTTGAAAGCTGCTGTTGTGAGAAACAGCCACAAGGCGGCAGCATTATTACGTTCTCAACTCTTGTTACTAGGGCAACAGAGTCTTCCTGGACATCGTGCTCCTCAGTTGTAAATTAGAGTGGAATGTGCTCGGACAATCCCCCAGAAGTTTAGGTCTCCTTACTTATGTTTGTTTTTGAAATTGAATTTATATTTCTTCTCGGAGTAATTTTGATTAGAGTGTTGTGATTGTCTGGCAGTACAGAATCCGGTCAATTATTCATAGATATATCTGTTCATCTTTGGATCCTGTTACCATGTATGTTATTACAGAGTGTGGAGTAGACCTCCCTTGGTATTCGGTAGGTGTTTGGTCATTATATACTTTATATGTCTTGGTGCCTATATAATTCATATAGTTTATATGTTTATAAAAATTTAACATATATTACTATATGTATGTTAACATGCATTAGTATATGTATGTTAACATACATTAGTATATGTATGTTACCCCCATGATCCTAATTTATCGATCCTCCCACCTTTCATTTTGGTTCACCATTAGTTTGTTTATAAGTCTGTGAGTGTCTTTCTCTGGGGAAATATGTTCATTGGTAGCAATCTTAGGATAACATCTGTAAATGATATCATGGGATATCTGTCATTCCCTTTTGACTTACTTGACGTAATATGATTATTTTAGCCTCCTCTGTAGTCATGAAAATGGCAATGTTCTTTTGTTCCGGGGCTAAGATTCACTTCGGTACATATACCACTTCTTCTTTGCCCATTTGCCTGTTGATGGACATTGTGTTTGCTTGCATGTCTTGGCTATTGTAAATATTGCTGCAGTGCATGTTTGCCTGTCTGTGTCTTTCCGATTCTGGTCTTCTTAGGTGATAGGCCCAATAGGGGATCGGCTGCATCATATGGTAGCTCAATATTTACCTTTTAAATGCAGCTCGATTTTGTTCTCATGATTAGCTGTAACCAGTTTACATCCAACCAACAGCATAGTGGGTATGCATTTCTCCACAGACACGTGAGCATTCATAGTTTATAGACGTTTTACTGATGGCATTTTCAATATTGGGTGGCGACATCTTTTTGTAGTTTGGATTTGCATCCAACCAATAAGGCCTGATATTGAGCTTTTATCCATGTTCCTCCTTTTTTTTTTTTAATAAAAGAGTGAGTAAAACTTACCTCTTCAAATTGTTTTCTGGAAAAATTTTCCGTGTTGTGAACTTTTTGGCCATTACCTACCCAGGACATTTTCTGAGGACACGTGTCATTTACAGCTCTACAATTGCTGTGAATCTTAAGTGACCGTTAGCCCTGAGTTTAAAGCTGCTGTTGTGGGAAACGGCCACCAGGCGGCAGCATTTCTTCATTCCCAAAACTGGTACTAGGGCAGCAGAGACTTCCTGAAAGTCGTGTTCCAAGGTTGTAAATTAGAATGGAGTGTGCCAGGGAAAACCCCAATAAGTTTATGTCTCATTAATTGTTGTTCATGGTTTTAATTTTTTAAATTGGGGTAATGATTAGAATAGTGTTTGTTCTAGGTGTGCACAATCAGGTTCAATTGAACATTATATATATGTATTCATGTGCAGATCCTCTTCCTATGTAAATTACTATTATTTTTTTAATAGATTTATTTTATTTCATTATTTATTTTTGGCTGAGTTGGATCTTCGTTGCTGCATGTGGGCTTTCTCTACTTTCTGTGAGCGGGGGCTACTCTCCATTGTGGTGCACGGGATTCTCATTGCAGTGGCTTCTCTTGTTGCAGAGCACGGTCTCTAGGTGTGCGGACTTCTAGTAGTTCTGGTGCGTGGGCTCAGTAGTTGTGGCTCGTGGGCTCTAGAGCCGAGGCTCAGTACTTGTGGTGCACGGGCTTAGTTGCTCTGCAGCATGTGGTATCTTCCCAGACCAGGGATCGAACCCGTGTGTTCTGCACTGGCAGGCGGATTCTTAACCCTGGCGCCACCAGGGAAGCCCCCGTGTAAATTATTACAGCGTGTCCTGTAGACCTCCCTTGGTATATGGTTGGTCTTTTTGATATATGTATTTAATATGTATTTGTATACGTATGGTAACCCTACTCTTCATTTATCCATTGCTCCCAGCTTTCCTTTTACATAACCATAGTTTGTTTTCCAAGTCTGTGAGTGTCTTTCTCTGTGGAAATATGTTCATTTGTGTCAGTTGTTAGGTAACGCCTAGAAGTGATATCACAGGATATTTGTCGTCTGCTTTCCGACTTACCTCCTGTTCTGTGATTATATCTAGGCTCACCTATGGTGCTGCAAAGAGCAGTGTTTCATTCTTTTCCATGCCGAATATTCCATTGTGTACATGGACCAGCTCTTCTTTGGGCATTCATCCGTAGATGGACATTTTGGTTTCTTCCAACTCTTGGCTATGCTAAATATTGATGCAGTGCAGGATTGCCAGCCTGTGCCTTTTGGATTCCGGTCTTCTCAGGGTATAGGCTCAGCAGTGGACCTACCGGATCATATGACAGTTCAATTTTTACCTTTAAACGCACCTCCATTCCGTTCTCACTACTGGCTGTTACCAGTTGACATCCCACCAGCAGCTAGAGGGTACACAGTTCTCTAAAACCCCATCAGCATTTATTGTTTGTAGACTTTCTACTGATGGCGTTTTGAGTGTTGGGAGGTGATACCTTTTTGTACTTTGGATTTGCATGCGTCTAATACTTCCCGTTATTAAGCTTTTAATCCACGTCCGTTTTCTTTCTTTTTTTTTTTAAAGTAAAACAGAAAAACTTACCTCTTCAAATTGTTTCCTTGAATAATTGGCCGTGTTCTGAATTCCTGTGGCCATTACCTACACCAGAATATTTTCTGTGAGCAGGTGTCATTTACAACTCTGTAGTAATTGTGCATATTAAGTTACCATTAACACTGGGTTTAAAGCTGCTGTTGCAGGAAACGGCCACAAGGCGGCAGCATGTCTATATTCCCAACTCTGCTTACTAGGGCAACAGAGCCTTCCTGGAAGTCATGTTTGTAGGTTGTAAATTAGAGTGGAATGCGCCAGGACAAACTCCCCAAAACTTATGTCTACTTATTTGTTGTTGGTATTCTTAGTTTAATTTTCATTTTTATCAGAGCAAATTTGATTGCAATGTTGTGTTTGTTCTAGGTGTACAGAATCTGTTTCATTTATACATATATCTTTTCATGTTTGGATCCTGTTCCATAAAGGCTTTACAGAATGTTGTGTAGACCTCTCTTGGTATTTGGTATGTGTTTGGTGATTCCTATATTTTATAAATATTAGCATATGTCTGTTAAAACCCATTATCCTGCGTTATACATTCGTCACACCTTTCCGCTTGGTTAAGCACAAGTTTGTGTTCTGAATACGTGACTGTCCTTCTCTGTGGAAATAAGTTCATTAATATCAATTTTCCGGAATCACCTATACGTGATATCATAGGATATGTGTCTCTTGCTTTCTGACTTATTTCAAGTTGTGTGATTATCTCTAGCCTCATCTGTGGTGCTGCAAATGGCATTGTTTGATTTGTTTTCATGGCTAATATTCCATTCCGTACATATGCCACTTGTTCTTTGTCCATTTATCTGTTCATGGACCTTTTTTTGCTTCCATGTCTTGGCTATTTAAATATTGCTGCAGTGCACATTTGCCTGCTTCTGTCTTTCCGATTCTGGTGGTCTTCAGTTATAGGCCCAGAAGGTGCCCTGCCGGATCATATGGTAACTCAATTTTTACCTTTTAAAGCACCTCCATTCTATTTTCATTAGTGCTGTTACCACTTTCCATCCCACCAGCAGCTAGAAGGTACACAGTTCTCTAAAACCCCTTCAGCATTTATAGTTTGTAGACTTTTTGCTGATGGTCATTTGACTGGTGTGCGGTGAAACCTTTTCGGAGGTTGATTTGCATGCGTCTAATAATTCCTTATACTACACTTTAGGTATGTCATTTTCTTTCTTTTTTTCTTGGTTTTTAAAGAGTGAGTACAACTTCCCTCTTCATATTGACTTCTTGAAAAATTTGTCATGTGTTGTATTTTCTTGGCTATTCCCTACCCCAGGACATTTTTTGAGGGCAGGTGATATTTACAGCCCTGCAGTCCTTGTGAATATTAAGTGACATTTGGCGGTGTTGAAAGCTGCTGTTGTGAGAAACAGCCACAAGGCGGCAGCATTATTACGTTCTCAACTCTTGTTACTAGGGCAAGAGAGTCTTCCTGGACATCGTGCTCCTCAGTTGTAAATTAGAGTGCAATGTGCTCGGACAATCCCCCAGAAGTTTAGGTCTCCTTACTTATGTTTGTTTTTGAAATTGAATTTATATTTCTTCTCGGAGTAATTTTGATTAGAGTGTTGTGATTGTCTGGCAGTACAGAATCCGGTCAATTATTCATAGATATATCTGTTCATCTTTGGATCCTGTTACCATGTATGTTATTACAGAGTGTGGAGTAGACCTCCCTTGGTATTCGGTAGGTGTTTGGTCATTATATACTTTATATGTCTTGGTGCCTATATAATTCATATAGTTTATATGTTTATAAAAATTTAACATATATTAGTATATGTATGTTAACATGCATTAGTATATGTATGTTAACATACATTAGTATATGTATGTTACCCCCATGATCCTAATTTATCGATCCTCCCACCTTTCATTTTGGTTCACCATTAGTTTGTTTATAAGTCTGTGAGTGTCTTTCTCTGGGGAAATATGTTCATTGGTAGCAATCTTAGGATAACATCTGTAAATGATATCATGGGATATCTGTCATTCCCTTTTGACTTACTTGACGTAATATGATTATTTTAGCCTCCTCTGTAGTCATGAAAATGGCAATGTTCTTTTGTTCCGTGGCTAAGATTCACTTCGGTACATATACCACTTCTTCTTTGCCCATTTGCCTGTTGATGGACATTGTGTTTGCTTGCATGTCTTGGCTATTGTAAATATTGCTGCAGTGCATGTTTGCCTGTCTGTGTCTTTCCGATTCTGGTCTACTTAGGTGATAGGCCCAATAGGGGATCGGCTGCATCATATCGTAGCTCAATATTTACCTTTTAAATGCAGCTCGATGTTGTTCTCATGATTAGCTGTTACCAGTTTACATCCAACCAACAGCATAGTGGGTATGCATTTCTCCACAGACACGTGAGCATTCATAGTTTATAGACGTTTTACTGATGGCATTTTCAATATTGGGTGGCGACATCTTTTTGTAGTTTGGATTTGCATCCAACCAATAAGGCCTGATATTGAGCTTTTATCCATGTTCCTCCTTTTTTTTTTTAAATAAAAGAGTGAGTAAAACTTACCTCTTCAAATTGTTTTCTGGAAAAATTTTCCGTGTTGTGAACTTTTTGGCCATTACCTACCCAGGACATTTTCTGAGGACACGTGTCATTTACAGCTCTACAATTGCTGTGAATCTTAAGTGACCGTTAGCGCTGAGTTTAAAGCTGCTGTTGTGGGAAACGGCCACCAGGCGGCAGCATTTCTTCATTCCCAAAACTGGTACTAGGGCAGCAGAGACTTCCTGAAAGTCGTGTTCCTAGGTTGTAAATTAGAATGGAGTGTGCCAGGGAAAACCCCAATAAGTTTATGTCTCATTAATTGTTGTTCATGGTTTTAATTTTTTAAATTAGGGTAATGATTAGAATAGTGTTTGTTCTAGGTGTGCACAATCAGGTTCAATTGAATATTATATATATGTATTGATGTGCAGATCCTCTTCCTATGTAAATTACTATTATTTTTTTTAATAGATTTATTTGATTTCATTATTTATTTTTGGCTGAGTTGGATCTTCGTTGCTGCATGTGGGCTTTCTCTACTTTCTGTGAGCGGGGGCTACTCTCCATTGTGGTGCACGGGATTCTCATTGCAGTGGCTTCTCTTGTTGCAGAGCACGGTCTCTAGGTGTGCGGACTTCTAGTAGTTCTGGTGCGTGGGCTCAGTAGTTGTGGCTCGTGGGCTCTAGAGCCGAGGCTCAGTACTTGTGGTGCACGGGCTTAGTTGCTCTGCAGCATGTGGTATCTTCCCAGACCAGGGATCGAACCCGTGTGTTCTGCACTGGCAGGCGGATTCTTAACCCTGGCGCCACCAGGGAAGCCCCCGTGTAAATTATTACAGCGTGTCCTGTAGACCTCCCTTGGTATATGGTTGGTCTTTTTGATATATGTATTTAATATGTATTTGTATACGTATGGTAACCCTACTCTTCATTTATCCATTGCTCCCAGCTTTCCTTTTACATAACCATAGTTTGTTTTCCAAGTCTGTGAGTGTCTTTCTCTGTGGAAATATGTTCATTTGTGTCAGTTGTTAGGTAACGCCTAGAAGTGATATCACAGGATATTTGTCGTCTGCTTTCCGACTTACCTCCTGTTCTGTGATTATATCTAGGCTCACCTATGGTGCTGCAAAGAGCAGTGTTTCATTCTTTTCCATGCCGAATATTCCATTGTGTACATGGACCAGCTCTTCTTTGGGCATTCATCCGTAGATGGACATTTTGGTTTCTTCCAACTCTTGGCTATGCTAAATATTGATGCAGTGCAGGATTGCCAGCCTGTGTCTTTTGGATTCCGGTCTTCTCAGGGGATAGGCTCAGCAGTGGACCTACCAGATCATATGACAGTTCAATTTTTACCTTTAAACGCACCTCCATTCTGTTCTCACTACTGGCTGTTACCAGTTGACATCCCACCAGCAGCTAGAGGGTACACAGTTCTCTAAAACCCCATCAGCATTTATTGTTTGTAGACTTTCTACTGATGGCGTTTTGAGTGTTGGGAGGTGATACCTTTTTGTACTTTGGATTTGCATGCATCTAATACTTCCCGTTATTAAGCTTTTAATCCACGTCCGTTTTCTTTCTTTTTTTTTTTTTAAAGTAAAACAGAAAAACTTACCTCTTCAAATTGTTTCCTTGAATAATTGGCCGTGTTCTGAATTCCTGTGGCCATTACCTACACCAGAATATTTTCTGTGAGCAGGTGTCATTTACAACTCTGTAGTAATTGTGCATATTAAGTTACCATTAACACTGGTTTTAAAGCTGCTGTTGCAGGAAACGACCACAAGGCGGCAGCATGTCTATATTCCCAACTCTGCTTACTAGGGCAACAGAGCCTTCCTGGAAGTCCTGTTTGTAGGTTGTAAATTAGAGTGGAATGCGCCAGGACAAACTCCCCAAAACTTATGTCTACTTATTTGTTGTTGGTATTCTTAGTTTAATTTTCATTTTTATCAGAGCAAATTTGATTGCAATGTTGTGTTTGTTCTAGTTGTACAGAATCTGTTTCATTTATACATATATCTTTTCATGTTTGGATCCTGTTCCATAAAGGCTTTACAGAATGTTGTGTAGACCTCTCTTGGTATTTGGTATGTGTTTGGTGATTCCTATATTTTATAAATATTAGCATATGTCTGTTAAAACCCATTATCCTGCGTTATACATTCGTCACACCTTTCCGCTTGGTTAAGCACAAGTTTGTGTTCTGAATACGTGACTGTCCTTCTCTGTGGAAATAAGTTCATTAATATCAATTTTCCGGAATCACCTATACGTGATATCATAGGATATGTGTCTCTTGCTTTCTGACTTATTTCAAGTTGTGTGATTATCTCTAGCCTCATCTGTGGTGCTGCAAATGGCATTGTTTGATTTGTTTTCATGGCTAATATTCCATTCCGTACATATGCCACTTGTTCTTTGTCCATTTATCTGTTCATGGACCTTTTTTTGCTTCCATGTCTTGGCTATTTAAATATTGCTGCAGTGCACATTTGCCTGCTTCTGTCTTTCCGATTCTGGTGGTCTTCAGTTATAGGCCCAGAAGGTGCCCTGCCGGATCATATGGTAACTCAATTTTTACCTTTTAAAGCACCTCCATTCTATTTTCATTAGTGCTGTTACCACTTTCCATCCCACCAGCAGCTAGAAGGTACACAGTTCTCTAAAACCCCTTCAGCATTTATAGTTTGTAGACTTTTTGCTGATGGTCATTTGACTGGTGTGCGGTGAAACCTTTTCGGAGGTTGATTTGCATGCGTCTAATAATTCCTTATACTACACTTTAGGCATGTCATTTTCTTTCTTTTTTTCTTGGTTTTTAAAGAGTGAGTACAACTTCCCTCTTCATATTGACTTCTTGAAAAATTTGTCATGTGTTGTATTTTCTTGGCTATTCCCTACCCCAGGACATTTTTTGAGGGCAGGTGATATTTACAGCCCTGCAGTCCTTGTGAATATTAAGTGACATTTGGCGGTGTTGAAAGCTGCTGTTGTGAGAAACAGCCACAAGGCGGCAGCATTATTACGTTCTCAACTCTTGTTACTAGGGCAACAGAGTCTTCCTGGACATCGTGCTCCTCAGTTGTAAATTAGAGTGGAATGTGCTCGGACAATCCCCCAGAAGTTTAGGTCTCCTTACTTATGTTTGTTTTTGAAATTGAATTTATATTTCTTCTCGGAGTAATTTTGATTAGAGTGTTGTGATTGTCTGGCAGTACAGAATCCGGTCAATTATTCATAGATATATCTGTTCATCTTTGGATCCTGTTACCATGTATGTTATTACAGAGTGTGGAGTAGACCTCCCTTGGTATTCGGTAGGTGTTTGGTCATTATATACTTTATATGTCTTGGTGCCTATATAATTCATATAGTTTATATGTTTATAAAAATTTAACATATATTAGTATATGTATGTTAACATGCATTAGTATATGTATGTTAACATACATTAGTATATGTATGTTACCCCCATGATCCTAATTTATCGATCCTCCCACCTTTCATTTTGGTTCACCATTAGTTTGTTTATAAGTCTGTGAGTGTCTTTCTCTGGGGAAATATGTTCATTGGTAGCAATCTTAGGATAACATCTGTAAATGATATCATGGGATATCTGTCATTCCCTTTTGACTTACTTGACGTAATATGATTATTTTAGCCTCCTCTGTAGTCATGAAAATGGCAATGTTCTTTTGTTCCGGAGCTAAGATTCACTTCGGTACATATACCACTTCTTCTTTGCCCATTTGCCTGTTGATGGACATTGTGTTTGCTTGCATGTCTTGGCTATTGTAAATATTGCTGCAGTGCATGTTTGCCTGTCTGTGTCTTTCCGATTCTGGTCTTCTTAGGTGATAGGCCCAATAGGGGATCGGCTGCATCATATGGTAGCTCAATATTTACCTTTTAAATGCAGCTCGATTTTGTTCTCATGATTAGCTGTAACCAGTTTACATCCAACCAACAGCATAGTGGGTATGCATTTCTCCACAGACACGTGAGCATTCATAGTTTATAGACGTTTTACTGATGGCATTTTGAATATTGGGTGGCGACATCTTTTTGTAGTTTGGATTTGCATCTAACCAATAAGGCCTGATATTGAGCTTTTATCCATGTTCCTCCTTTTTTTTTTTAAATAAAAGAGTGAGTAAAACTTACCTCTTCAAATTGTTTTCTGGAAAAATTTTCCGTGTTGTGAACATTTTGGCCATTACCTACCCAGGACATTTTCTGAGGACACGTGTCATTTACAGCTCTACAATTGCTGTGAATCTTAAGTGACCGTTAGCGCTGAGTTTAAAGCTGCTGTTGTGGGAAACGGCCACCAGGCGGCAGCATTTCTTCATTCCCAAAACTGGTACTAGGGCAGCAGAGACTTCCTGAAAGTCGTGTTCCTAGGTTGTAAATTAGAATGGAGTGTGCCAGGGAAAACCCCAATAAGTTTATGTCTCATTAATTGTTGTTCATGGTTTTAATTTTTTAAATTAGGGTAATGATTAGAATAGTGTTTGTTCTAGGTGTGCACAATCAGGTTCAATTGAATATTATATATATGTATTCATGTGCAGATCCTCTTCCTATGTAAATTACTATTATTTTTTTTAATAGATTTATTTGATTTCATTATTTATTTTTGGCTGAGTTGGATCTTCGTTGCTGCATGTGGGCTTTCTCTACTTTCTGTGAGCGGGGGCTACTCTCCATTGTGGTGCACGGGATTCTCATTGCAGGGGCTTCTCTTGTTGCAGAGCACGGTCTCTAGGTGTGCGGACTTCTAGTAGTTCTGGTGCGTGGGCTCAGTAGTTGTGGCTCGTGGGCTCTAGAGCCGAGGCTCAGTACTTGTGGTGCACGGGCTTAGTTGCTCTGCAGCATGTGGTATCTTCCCAGACCAGGGATCGAACCCGTGTGTTCTGCACTGGCAGGCGGATTCTTAACCCTGGCGCCACCAGGGAAGCCCCCGTGTAAATTATTACAGCGTGTCCTGTAGACCTCCCTTGGTATATGGTTGGTCTTTCTGATATATGTATTTAATATGTATTTGTATACGTATGGTAACCCTACTCTTCATTTATCCATTGCTCCCAGCTTTCCTTTTACATAACCATAGTTTGTTTTCCAAGTCTGTGAGTGTCTTTCTCTGTGGAAATATGTTCATTTGTGTCAGTTGTTAGGTAACGCCTAGAAGTGATATCACAGGATATTTGTCGTCTGCTTTCCGACTTACCTCCTGTTCTGTGATTATATCTAGGCTCACCTATGGTGCTGCAAAGAGCAGTGTTTCATTCTTTTCCATGCCGAATATTCCATTGTGTACATGGACCAGCTCTTCTTTGGGCATTCATCCGTAGATGGACATTTTGGTTTCTTCCAACTCTTGGCTATGCTAAATATTGATGCAGTGCAGGATTGCCAGCCTGTGTCTTTTGGATTCCGGTCTTCTCAGGGGATAGGCTCAGCAGTGGACCTACCAGATCATATGACAGTTCAATTTTTACCTTTAAACGCACCTCCATTCTGTTCTCACTACTGGCTGTTACCAGTTGACATCCCACCAGCAGCTAGAGGGTACACAGTTCTCTAAAACCCCATCAGCATTTATTGTTTGTAGACTTTCTACTGATGGCGTTTTGAGTGTTGGGAGGTGATACCTTTTTGTACTTTGGATTTGCATGCGTCTAATACTTCCCGTTATTAAGCTTTTAATCCACGTCCGTTTTCTTTCTTTTTTTTTTTTTTTTAAAGTAAAACAGAAAAGCTTACCTCTTCAAATTGTTTCCTTGAATAATTGGCCGTGTTCTGAATTCCTGTGGCCATTACCTACACCAGAATATTTTCTGTGAGCAGGTGTCATTTACAACTCTGTAGTAATTGTGCATATTAAGTTACCATTAACACTGGGTTTAAAGCTGCTGTTGCAGGAAACGGCCACAAGGCGGCAGCATGTCTATATTCCCAACTCTGCTTACTAGGGCAACAGAGCCTTCCTGGAAGTCCTGTTTGTAGGTTGTAAATTAGAGTGGAATGCGCCAGGACAAACTCCCCAAAACTTATGTCTACTTATTTGTTGTTGGTATTCTTAGTTTAATTTTCATTTTTATCAGAGCAAATTTGATTGCAATGTTGTGTTTGTTCTAGGTGTACAGAATCTGTTTCATTTATACATATATCTTTTCATGTTTGGATCCTGTTCCATAAAGGCTTTACAGAATGTTGTGTAGACCTCTCTTGGTATTTGGTATGTGTTTGGTGATTCCTATATTTTATAAATATTAGCATATGTCTGTTAAAACCCATTATCCTGCGTTATACATTCGTCACACCTTTCCGCTTGGTTAAGCACAAGTTTGTGTTCTGAATACGTGACTGTCCTTCTCTGTGGAAATAAGTTCATTAATATCAATTTTCCGGAATCACCTATACGTGATATCATAGGATATGTGTCTCTTGCTTTCTGACTTATTTCAAGTTGTGTGATTATCTCTAGCCTCATCTGTGGTGCTGCAAATGGCATTGTTTGATTTGTTTTCCTGGCTAATATTCCATTCCGTACATATGCCACTTGTTCTTTGTCCATTTATCTGTTCATGGACCTTTTTTTGCTTCCATGTCTTGGCTATTTAAATATTGCTGCAGTGCACATTTGCCTGCTTCTGTCTTTCCGATTCTGGTGGTCTTCAGTTATAGGCCCAGAAGGTGCCCTGCCGGATCATATGGTAACTCAATTTTTACCTTTTAAAGCACCTCCATTCTATTTTCATTAGTGCTGTTACCACTTTCCATCCCACCAGCAGCTAGAAGGTACACAGTTCTCTAAAACCCCTTCAACATTTATAGTTTGTAGACTTTTTGCTGATGGTCATTTGACTGGTGTGCGGTGAAACCTTTTCGGAGGTTGATTTGCATGCGTCTAATAATTCCTTATACTACACTTTAGGCATGTCATTTTCTTTCTTTTTTTCTTGGTTTTTAAAGAGTGAGTACAACTTCCCTCTTCATATTGACTTCTTGAAAAATTTGTCATGTGTTGTATTTTCTTGGCTATTCCCTACCCCAGGACATTTTTTGAGGGCAGGTGATATTTACAGCCCTGCAGTCCTTGTGAATATTAAGTGACATTTGGCGGTGTTGAAAGCTGCTGTTGTGAGAAACAGCCACAAGGCGGCAGCATTATTACGTTCTCAACTCTTGTTACTAGGGCAACAGAGTCTTCCTGGACATCGTGCTCCTCAGTTGTAAATTAGAGTGGAATGTGCTCGGACAATCCCCCAGAAGTTTAGGTCTCCTTACTTATGTTTGTTTTTGAAATTGAATTTATATTTCTTCTCGGAGTAATTTTGATTAGAGTGTTGTGATTGTCTGGCAGTACAGAATCCGGTCAATTATTCATAGATATATCTGTTCATCTTTGGATCCTGTTACCATGTATGTTATTACAGAGTGTGGAGTAGACCTCCCTTGGTATTCGGTAGGTGTTTGGTCATTATATACTTTATATGTCTTGGTGCCTATATAATTCATATAGTTTATATGTTTATAAAAATTTAACATATATTAGTATATGTATGTTAACATGCATTAGTATATGTATGTTAACATACATTAGTATATGTATGTTACCCCCATGATCCTAATTTATCGATCCTCCCACCTTTCATTTTGGTTCACCATTAGTTTGTTTATAAGTCTGTGAGTGTCTTTCTCTGGGGAAATATGTTCATTGGTAGCAATCTTAGGATAACATCTGTAAATGATATCATGGGATATCTGTCATTCCCTTTTGACTTACTTGACGTAATATGATTATTTTAGCCTCCTCTGTAGTCATGAAAATGGCAATGTTCTTTTGTTCCGGAGCTAAGATTCACTTCGGTACATATACCACTTCTTCTTTGCCCATTTGCCTGTTGATGGACATTGTGTTTGCTTGCATGTCTTGGCTATTGTAAATATTGCTGCAGTGCATGTTTGCCTGTCTGTGTCTTTCCGATTCTGGTCTTCTTAGGTGATAGGCCCAATAGGGGATCGGCTGCATCATATGGTAGCTCAATATTTACCTTTTAAATGCAGCTCGATTTTGTTCTCATGATTAGCTGTAACCAGTTTACATCCAACCAACAGCATAGTGGGTATGCATTTCTCCACAGACACGTGAGCATTCATAGTTTATAGACGTTTTACTGATGGCATTTTGAATATTGGGTGGCGACATCTTTTTGTAGTTTGGATTTGCATCTAACCAATAAGGCCTGATATTGAGCTTTTATCCATGTTCCTCCTTTTTTTTTTTAAATAAAAGAGTGAGTAAAACTTACCTCTTCAAATTGTTTTCTGGAAAAATTTTCCGTGTTGTGAACATTTTGGCCATTACCTACCCAGGACATTTTCTGAGGACACGTGTCATTTACAGCTCTACAATTGCTGTGAATCTTAAGTGACCGTTAGCGCTGAGTTTAAAGCTGCTGTTGTGGGAAACGGCCACCAGGCGGCAGCATTTCTTCATTCCCAAAACTGGTACTAGGGCAGCAGAGACTTCCTGAAAGTCGTGTTCCTAGGTTGTAAATTAGAATGGAGTGTGCCAGGGAAAACCCCAATAAGTTTATGTCTCATTAATTGTTGTTCATGGTTTTAATTTTTTAAATTAGGGTAATGATTAGAATAGTGTTTGTTCTAGGTGTGCACAATCAGGTTCAATTGAATATTATATATATGTATTCATGTGCAGATCCTCTTCCTATGTAAATTACTATTATTTTTTTTAATAGATTTATTTGATTTCATTATTTATTTTTGGCTGAGTTGGATCTTCGTTGCTGCATGTGGGCTTTCTCTACTTTCTGTGAGCGGGGGCTACTCTCCATTGTGGTGCACGGGATTCTCATTGCAGGGGCTTCTCTTGTTGCAGAGCACGGTCTCTAGGTGTGCGGACTTCTAGTAGTTCTGGTGCGTGGGCTCAGTAGTTGTGGCTCGTGGGCTCTAGAGCCGAGGCTCAGTACTTGTGGTGCACGGGCTTAGTTGCTCTGCAGCATGTGGTATCTTCCCAGACCAGGGATCGAACCCGTGTGTTCTGCACTGGCAGGCGGATTCTTAACCCTGGCGCCACCAGGGAAGCCCCCGTGTAAATTATTACAGCGTGTCCTGTAGACCTCCCTTGGTATATGGTTGGTCTTTCTGATATATGTATTTAATATGTATTTGTATACGTATGGTAACCCTACTCTTCATTTATCCATTGCTCCCAGCTTTCCTTTTACATAACCATAGTTTGTTTTCCAAGTCTGTGAGTGTCTTTCTCTGTGGAAATATGTTCATTTGTGTCAGTTGTTAGGTAACGCCTAGAAGTGATATCACAGGATATTTGTCGTCTGCTTTCCGACTTACCTCCTGTTCTGTGATTATATCTAGGCTCACCTATGGTGCTGCAAAGAGCAGTGTTTCATTCTTTTCCATGCCGAATATTCCATTGTGTACATGGACCAGCTCTTCTTTGGGCATTCATCCGTAGATGGACATTTTGGTTTCTTCCAACTCTTGGCTATGCTAAATATTGATGCAGTGCAGGATTGCCAGCCTGTGTCTTTTGGATTCCGGTCTTCTCAGGGGATAGGCTCAGCAGTGGACCTACCAGATCATATGACAGTTCAATTTTTACCTTTAAACGCACCTCCATTCTGTTCTCACTACTGGCTGTTACCAGTTGACATCCCACCAGCAGCTAGAGGGTACACAGTTCTCTAAAACCCCATCAGCATTTATTGTTTGTAGACTTTCTACTGATGGCGTTTTGAGTGTTGGGAGGTGATACCTTTTTGTACTTTGGATTTGCATGCGTCTAATACTTCCCGGTATTAAGCTTTTAATCCACGTCCGTTTTCTTTCTTTTTTTTTTTTTTTTAAAGTAAAACAGAAAAACTTACCTCTTCAAATTGTTTCCTTGAATAATTGGCCGTGTTCTGAATTCCTGTGGCCATTACCTACACCAGAATATTTTCTGTGAGCAGGTGTCATTTACAACTCTGTAGTAATTGTGCATATTAAGTTACCATTAACACTGGGTTTAAAGCTGCTGTTGCAGGAAACGGCCACAAGGCGGCAGCATGTCTATATTCCCAACTCTGCTTACTAGGGCAACAGAGCCTTCCTGGAAGTCCTGTTTGTAGGTTGTAAATTAGAGTGGAATGCGCCAGGACAAACTCCCCAAAACTTATGTCTACTTATTTGTTGTTGGTATTCTTAGTTTAATTTTCATTTTTATCAGAGCAAATTTGATTGCAATGTTGTGTTTGTTCTAGGTGTACAGAATCTGTTTCATTTATACATATATCTTTTCATGTTTGGATCCTGTTCCATAAAGGCTTTACAGAATGTTGTGTAGACCTCTCTTGGTATTTGGTATGTGTTTGGTGATTCCTATATTTTATAAATATTAGCATATGTCTGTTAAAACCCATTATCCTGCGTTATACATTCGTCACACCTTTCCGCTTGGTTAAGCACAAGTTTGTGTTCTGAATACGTGACTGTCCTTCTCTGTGGAAATAAGTTCATTAATATCAATTTTCCGGAATCACCTATACGTGATATCATAGGATATGTGTCTCTTGCTTTCTGACTTATTTCAAGTTGTGTGATTATCTCTAGCCTCATCTGTGGTGCTGCAAATGGCATTGTTTGATTTGTTTTCCTGGCTAATATTCCATTCCGTACATATGCCACTTGTTCTTTGTCCATTTATCTGTTCATGGACCTTTTTTTGCTTCCATGTCTTGGCTATTTAAATATTGCTGCAGTGCACATTTGCCTGCTTCTGTCTTTCCGATTCTGGTGGTCTTCAGTTATAGGCCCAGAAGGTGCCCTGCCGGATCATATGGTAACTCAATTTTTACCTTTTAAAGCACCTCCATTCTATTTTCATTAGTGCTGTTACCACTTTCCATCCCACCAGCAGCTAGAAGGTACACAGTTCTCTAAAACCCCTTCAGCATTTATAGTTTGTAGACTTTTTGCTGATGGTCATTTGACTGGTGTGCGGTGAAACCTTTTCGGAGGTTGATTTGCATGCGTCTAATAATTCCTTATACTACACTTTAGGCATGTCATTTTCTTTCTTTTTTTCTTGGTTTTTAAAGAGTGAGTACAACTTCCCTCTTCATATTGACTTCTTGAAAAATTTGTCATGTGTTGTATTTTCTTGGCTATTCCCTACCCCAGGACATTTTTTGAGGGCAGGTGATATTTACAGCCCTGCAGTCCTTGTGAATATTAAGTGACATTTGGCGGTGTTGAAAGCTGCTGTTGTGAGAAACAGCCACAAGGCGGCAGCATTATTACGTTCTCAACTCTTGTTACTAGGGCAACAGAGTCTTCCTGGACATCGTGCTCCTCAGTTGTAAATTAGAGTGGAATGTGCTCGGACAATCCCCCAGAAGTTTAGGTCTCCTTACTTATGTTTGTTTTTGAAATTGAATTTATATTTCTTCTCGGAGTAATTTTGATTAGAGTGTTGTGATTGTCTGGCAGTACAGAATCCGGTCAATTATTCATAGATATATCTGTTCATCTTTGGATCCTGTTACCATGTATGTTATTACAGAGTGTGGAGTAGACCTCCCTTGGTATTCGGTAGGTGTTTGGTCATTATATACTTTATATGTCTTGGTGCCTATATAATTCATATAGTTTATATGTTTATAAAAATTTAACATATATTAGTATATGTATGTTAACATGCATTAGTATATGTATGTTAACATACATTAGTATATGTATGTTACCCCCATGATCCTAATTTATCGATCCTCCCACCTTTCATTTTGGTTCACCATTAGTTTGTTTATAAGTCTGTGAGTGTCTTTCTCTGGGGAAATATGTTCATTGGTAGCAATCTTAGGATAACATCTGTAAATGATATCATGGGATATCTGTCATTCCCTTTTGACTTACTTGACGTAATATGATTATTTTAGCCTCCTCTGTAGTCATGAAAATGGCAATGTTCTTTTGTTCCGGGGCTAAGATTCACTTCGGTACATATACCACTTCTTCTTTGCCCATTTGCCTGTTGATGGACATTGTGTTTGCTTGCATGTCTTGGCTATTGTAAATATTGCTGCAGTGCATGTTTGCCTGTCTGTGTCTTTCCGATTCTGGTCTTCTTAGGTGATAGGCCCAATAGGGGATCGGCTGCATCATATGGTAGATCAATATTTACCTTTTAAATGCAGCTCGATTTTGTTCTCATGATTAGCTGTTACCAGTTTACATCCAACCAACAGCATAGTGGGTATGCATTTCTCCACAGACACGTGAGCATTCATAGTTTATAGACGTTTTACTGATGGCATTTTGAATATTGGGTGGCGACATCTTTTTGTAGTTTGGATTTGCATCCAACCAATAAGGCCTGATATTGAGCTTTTATCCATGTTCCTCCTTTTTTTTTTTAAATAAAAGAGTGAGTAAAACTTACCTCTTCAAATTGTTTTCTGGAAAAATTTTCCGTGTTGTGAACTTTTTGGCCATTACCTACCCAGGACATTTTCTGAGGACACGTGTCATTTACAGCTCTACAATTGCTGTGAATCTTAAGTGACCGTTAGCGCTGAGTTTAAAGCTGCTGTTGTGGGAAACGGCCACCAGGCGGCAGCATTTCTTCATTCCCAAAACTGGTACTAGGGCAGCAGAGACTTCCTGAAAGTCGTGTTCCTAGGTTGTAAATTAGAATGGAGTGTGCCAGGGAAAACCCCAATAAGTT
This sequence comes from Eschrichtius robustus, assembly GCF_028021215.1. Taxonomy (NCBI): domain Eukaryota; kingdom Metazoa; phylum Chordata; class Mammalia; order Artiodactyla; family Eschrichtiidae; genus Eschrichtius; species Eschrichtius robustus. Next base: position 48,097,251 of record NC_090831.1, on the reverse strand, counting down.
TATGTCTCATTAATTGTTGTTCATGGTTTTAATTTTTTAAATTAGGGTAATGATTAGAATAGTGTTTGTTCTAGGTGTGCACAATCAGGTTCAATTGAACATTATATATATGTATTCATGTGCAGATCCTCTTCCTATGTAAATTACTATTATTTTTTTTAATAGATTTATTTGATTTCATTATTTATTTTTGGCTGAGTTGGATCTTCGTTGCTGCATGTGGGCTTTCTCTACTTTCTGTGAGCGGGGGCTACTCTCCATTGTGGTGCACGGGATTCTCATTGCAGGGGCTTCTCTTGTTGCAGAGCACGGTCTCTAGGTGTGCGGACTTCTAGTAGTTCTGGTGCGTGGGCTCAGTAGTTGTGGCTCGTGGGCTCTAGAGCCGAGGCTCAGTACTTGTGGTGCACGGGCTTAGTTGCTCTGCAGCATGTGGTATCTTCCCAGACCAGGGATCGAACCCGTGTGTTCTGCACTGGCAGGCGGATTCTTAACCCTGGCGCCACCAGGGAAGCCCCCGTGTAAATTATTACAGCGTGTCCTGTAGACCTCCCTTGGTATATGGTTGGTCTTTTTGATATATGTATTTAATATGTATTTGTATACGTATGGTAACCCTACTCTTCATTTATCCATTGCTCCCAGCTTTCCTTTTACATAACCATAGTTTGTTTTCCAAGTCTGTGAGTGTCTTTCTCTGTGGAAATATGTTCATTTGTGTCAGTTGTTAGGTAACGCCTAGAAGTGATATCACAGGATATTTGTCGTCTGCTTTCCGACTTACCTCCTGTTCTGTGATTATATCTAGGCTCACCTATGGTGCTGCAAAGAGCAGTGTTTCATTCTTTTCCATGCCGAATATTCCATTGTGTACATGGACCAGCTCTTCTTTGGGCATTCATCCGTAGATGGACATTTTGGTTTCTTCCAACTCTTGGCTATGCTAAATATTGATGCAGTGCAGGATTGCCAGCCTGTGTCTTTTGGATTCCGGTCTTCTCAGGGGATAGGCTCAGCAGTGGACCTACCAGATCATATGACAGTTCAATTTTTACCTTTAAACGCCCCTCCATTCTGTTCTCACTACTGGCTGTTACCAGTTGACATCCCACCAGCAGCTAGAGGGTACACAGTTCTCTAAAACCCCATCAGCATTTATTGTTTGTAGACTTTCTACTGATGGCGTTTTGAGTGTTGGGAGGTGATACCTTTTTGTACTTTGGATTTGCATGCGTCTAATACTTCCCGGTATTAAGCTTTTAATCCACGTCCGTTTTCTTTCTTTTTTTTTTTTTTTTAAAGTAAAACAGAAAAACTTACCTCTTCAAATTGTTTCCTTGAATAATTGGCCGTGTTCTGAATTCCTGTGGCCATTACCTACACCAGAATATTTTCTGTGAGCAGGTGTCATTTACAACTCTGTAGTAATTGTGCATATTAAGTTACCATTAACACTGGGTTTAAAGCTGCTGTTGCAGGAAACGGCCACAAGGCGGCAGCATGTCTATATTCCCAACTCTGCTTACTAGGGCAACAGAGCCTTCCTGGAAGTCCTGTTTGTAGGTTGTAAATTAGAGTGGAATGCGCCAGGACAAACTCCCCAAAACTTATGTCTACTTATTTGTTGTTGGTATTCTTAGTTTAATTTTCATTTTTATCAGAGCAAATTTGATTGCAATGTTGTGTTTGTTCTAGGTGTACAGAATCTGTTTCATTTATACATATATCTTTTCATGTTTGGATCCTGTTCCATAAAGGCTTTACAGAATGTTGTGTAGACCTCTCTTGGTATTTGGTATGTGTTTGGTGATTCCTATATTTTATAAATATTAGCATATGTCTGTTAAAACCCATTATCCTGCGTTATACATTCGTCACACCTTTCCGCTTGGTTAAGCACAAGTTTGTGTTCTGAATACGTGACTGTCCTTCTCTGTGGAAATAAGTTCATTAATATCAATTTTCCGGAATCACCTATACGTGATATCATAGGATATGTGTCTCTTGCTTTCTGACTTATTTCAAGTTGTGTGATTATCTCTAGCCTCATCTGTGGTGCTGCAAATGGCATTGTTTGATTTGTTTTCCTGGCTAATATTCCATTCCGTACATATGCCACTTGTTCTTTGTCCATTTATCTGTTCATGGACCTTTTTTTGCTTCCATGTCTTGGCTATTTAAATATTGCTGCAGTGCACATTTGCCTGCTTCTGTCTTTCCGATTCTGGTGGTCTTCAGTTATAGGCCCAGAAGGTGCCCTGCCGGATCATATGGTAACTCAATTTTTACCTTTTAAAGCACCTCCATTCTATTTTCATTAGTGCTGTTACCACTTTCCATCCCACCAGCAGCTAGAAGGTACACAGTTCTCTAAAACCCCTTCAGCATTTATAGTTTGTAGACTTTTTGCTGATGGTCATTTGACTGGTGTGCGGTGAAACCTTTTCGGAGGTTGATTTGCATGCGTCTAATAATTCCTTATACTACACTTTAGGCATGTCATTTTCTTTCTTTTTTTCTTGGTTTTTAAAGAGTGAGTACAACTTCCCTCTTCATATTGACTTCTTGAAAAATTTGTCATGTGTTGTATTTTCTTGGCTATTCCCTACCCCAGGACATTTTTTGAGGGCAGGTGATATTTACAGCCCTGCAGTCCTTGTGAATATTAAGTGACATTTGGCGGTGTTGAAAGCTGCTGTTGTGAGAAACAGCCACAAGGCGGCAGCATTATTACGTTCTCAACTCTTGTTACTAGGGCAACAGAGTCTTCCTGGACATCGTGCTACTTAGTTGTAAATTAGAGTGGAATGTGCTCGGACAATCCCCCAGAAGTTTAGGTCTCCTTACTTATGTTTGTTTTTGAAATTGAATTTATATTTCTTCTCGGAGTAATTTTGATTAGAGTGTTGTGATTGTCTGGCAGTACAGAATCCGGTCAATTATTCATAGATATATCTGTTCATCTTTGGATCCTGTTACCATGTATGTTATTACAGAGTGTGGAGTAGACCTCCCTTGGTATTCGGTAGGTGTTTGGTCATTATATACTTTATATGTCTTGGTGCCTATATAATTCATATAGTTTATATGTTTATAAAAATTTAACATATATTAGTATATGTATGTTAACATGCATTAGTATATGTATGTTAACATACATTAGTATATGTATGTTACCCCCATGATCCTAATTTATCGATCCTCCCACCTTTCATTTTGGTTCACCATTAGTTTGTTTATAAGTCTGTGAGTGTCTTTCTCTGGGGAAATATGTTCATTGGTAGCAATCTTAGGATAACATCTGTAAATGATATCATGGGATATCTGTCATTCCCTTTTGACTTACTTGACGTAATATGATTATTTTAGCCTCCTCTGTAGTCATGAAAATGGCAATGTTCTTTTGTTCCGTGGCTAAGATTCACTTCGGTACATATACCACTTCTTCTTTGCCCATTTGCCTGTTGATGGACATTGTGTTTGCTTGCATGTCTTGGCTATTGTAAATATTGCTGCAGTGCATGTTTGCCTGTCTGTGTCTTTCCGATTCTGGTCTTCTTAGGTGATAGGCCCAATAGGGGATCGGCTGCATCATATGGTAGATCAATATTTACCTTTTAAATGCAGCTCGATTTTGTTCTCATGATTAGCTGTTACCAGTTTACATCCAACCAACAGCATAGTGGGTATGCATTTCTCCACAGACACGTGAGCATTCATAGTTTATAGACGTTTTACTGATGGCATTTTGAATATTGGGTGGCGACATCTTTTTGTAGTTTGGATTTGCATCCAACCAATAAGGCCTGATATTGAGCTTTTATCCATGTTCCTCCTTTTTTTTTTTAAATAAAAGAGTGAGTAAAACTTACCTCTTCAAATTGTTTTCTGGAAAAATTTTCCGTGTTGTGAACTTTTTGGCCATTACCTACCCAGGACATTTTCTGAGGACACGTGTCATTTACAGCTCTACAATTGCTGTGAATCTTAAGTGACCGTTAGCGCTGAGTTTAAAGCTGCTGTTGTGGGAAACGGCCACCAGGCGGCAGCATTTCTTCATTCCCAAAACTGGTACTAGGGCAGCAGAGACTTCCTGAAAGTCGTGTTCCTAGGTTGTAAATTAGAATGGAGTGTGCCAGGGAAAACCCCAATAAGTTTATGTCTCATTAATTGTTGTTCATGGTTTTAATTTTTTAAATTAGGGTAATGATTAGAATAGTGTTTGTTCTAGGTGTGCACAATCAGGTTCAATTGAACATTATATATATGTATTCATGTGCAGATCCTCTTCCTATGTAAATTACTATTATTTTTTTTAATAGATTTATTTGATTTCATTATTTATTTTTGGCTGAGTTGGATCTTCGTTGCTGCATGTGGGCTTTCTCTACTTTCTGTGAGCGGGGGCTACTCTCCATTGTGGTGCACGGGATTCTCATTGCAGTGGCTTCTCTTGTTGCAGAGCACGGTCTCTAGGTGTGCGGACTTCTAGTAGTTCTGGTGCGTGGGCTCAGTAGTTGTGGCTCGTGGGCTCTAGAGCCGAGGCTCAGTACTTGTGGTGCACGGGCTTAGTTGCTCTGCAGCATGTGGTATCTTCCCAGACCAGGGATCGAACCCGTGTGTTCTGCACTGGCAGGCGGATTCTTAACCCTGGCGCCACCAGGGAAGCCCCCGTGTAAATTATTACAGCGTGTCCTGTAGACCTCCCTTGGTATATGGTTGGTCTTTTTGATATATGTATTTAATATGTATTTGTATACGTATGGTAACCCTACTCTTCATTTATCCATTGCTCCCAGCTTTCCTTTTACATAACCATAGTTTGTTTTCCAAGTCTGTGAGTGTCTTTCTCTGTGGAAATATGTTCATTTGTGTCAGTTGTTAGGTAACGCCTAGAAGTGATATCACAGGATATTTGTCGTCTGCTTTCCGACTTACCTCCTGTTCTGTGATTATATCTAGGCTCACCTATGGTGCTGCAAAGAGCAGTGTTTCATTCTTTTCCATGCCGAATATTCCATTGTGTACATGGACCAGCTCTTCTTTGGGCATTCATCCGTAGATGGACATTTTGGTTTCTTCCAACTCTTGGCTATGCTAAATATTGATGCAGTGCAGGATTGCCAGCCTGTGTCTTTTGGATTCCGGTCTTCTCAGGGGATAGGCTCAGCAGTGGACCTACCAGATCATATGACAGTTCAATTTTTACCTTTAAACGCCCCTCCATTCTGTTCTCACTACTGGCTGTTACCAGTTGACATCCCACCAGCAGCTAGAGGGTACACAGTTCTCTAAAACCCCATCAGCATTTATTGTTTGTAGACTTTCTACTGATGGCGTTTTGAGTGTTGGGAGGTGATACCTTTTTGTACTTTGGATTTGCATGCGTCTAATACTTCCCGGTATTAAGCTTTTAATCCACGTCCGTTTTCTTTCTTTTTTTTTTTTTTTAAAGTAAAACAGAAAAACTTACCTCTTCAAATTGTTTCCTTGAATAATTGGCCGTGTTCTGAATTCCTGTGGCCATTACCTACACCAGAATATTTTCTGTGAGCAGGTGTCATTTACAACTCTGTAGTAATTGTGCATATTAAGTTACCATTAACACTGGGTTTAAAGCTGCTGTTGCAGGAAACGGCCACAAGGCGGCAGCATGTCTATATTCCCAACTCTGCTTACTAGGGCAACAGAGCCTTCCTGGAAGTCCTGTTTGTAGGTTGTAAATTAGAGTGGAATGCGCCAGGACAAACTCCCCAAAACTTATGTCTACTTATTTGTTGTTGGTATTCTTAGTTTAATTTTCATTTTTATCAGAGCAAATTTGATTGCAATGTTGTGTTTGTTCTAGGTGTACAGAATCTGTTTCATTTATACATATATCTTTTCATGTTTGGATCCTGTTCCATAAAGGCTTTACAGAATGTTGTGTAGACCTCTCTTGGTATTTGGTATGTGTTTGGTGATTCCTATATTTTATAAATATTAGCATATGTCTGTTAAAACCCATTATCCTGCGTTATACATTCGTCACACCTTTCCGCTTGGTTAAGCACAAGTTTGTGTTCTGAATACGTGACTGTCCTTCTCTGTGGAAATAAGTTCATTAATATCAATTTTCCGGAATCACCTATACGTGATATCATAGGATATGTGTCTCTTGCTTTCTGACTTATTTCAAGTTGTGTGATTATCTCTAGCCTCATCTGTGGTGCTGCAAATGGCATTGTTTGATTTGTTTTCCTGGCTAATATTCCATTCCGTACATATGCCACTTGTTCTTTGTCCATTTATCTGTTCATGGACCTTTTTTTGCTTCCATGTCTTGGCTATTTAAATATTGCTGCAGTGCACATTTGCCTGCTTCTGTCTTTCCGATTCTGGTGGTCTTCAGTTATAGGCCCAGAAGGTGCCCTGCCGGATCATATGGTAACTCAATTTTTACCTTTTAAAGCACCTCCATTCTATTTTCATTAGTGCTGTTACCACTTTCCATCCCACCAGCAGCTAGAAGGTACACAGTTCTCTAAAACCCCTTCAGCATTTATAGTTTGTAGACTTTTTGCTGATGGTCATTTGACTGGTGTGCGGTGAAACCTTTTCGGAGGTTGATTTGCATGCGTCTAATAATTCCTTATACTACACTTTAGGCATGTCATTTTCTTTCTTTTTTTCTTGGTTTTTAAAGAGTGAGTACAACTTCCCTCTTCATATTGACTTCTTGAAAAATTTGTCATGTGTTGTATTTTCTTGGCTATTCCCTACCCCAGGACATTTTTTGAGGGCAGGTGATATTTACAGCCCTGCAGTCCTTGTGAATATTAAGTGACATTTGGCGGTGTTGAAAGCTGCTGTTGTGAGAAACAGCCACAAGGCGGCAGCATTATTACGTTCTCAACTCTTGTTACTAGGGCAACAGAGTCTTCCTGGACATCGTGCTACTTAGTTGTAAATTAGAGTGGAATGTGCTCGGACAATCCCCCAGAAGTTTAGGTCTCCTTACTTATGTTTGTTTTTGAAATTGAATTTATATTTCTTCTCGGAGTAATTTTGATTAGAGTGTTGTGATTGTCTGGCAGTACAGAATCCGGTCAATTATTCATAGATATATCTGTTCATCTTTGGATCCTGTTACCATGTATGTTATTACAGAGTGTGGAGTAGACCTCCCTTGGTATTCGGTAGGTGTTTGGTCATTATATACTTTATATGTCTTGGTGCCTATATAATTCATATAGTTTATATGTTTATAAAAATTTAACATATATTAGTATATGTATGTTAACATGCATTAGTATATGTATGTTAACATACATTAGTATATGTATGTTACCCCCATGATCCTAATTTATCGATCCTCCCACCTTTCATTTTGGTTCACCATTAGTTTGTTTATAAGTCTGTGAGTGTCTTTCTCTGGGGAAATATGTTCATTGGTAGCAATCTTAGGATAACATCTGTAAATGATATCATGGGATATCTGTCATTCCCTTTTGACTTACTTGACGTAATATGATTATTTTAGCCTCCTCTGTAGTCATGAAAATGGCAATGTTCTTTTGTTCCGGGGCTAAGATTCACTTCGGTACATATACCACTTCTTCTTTGCCCATTTGCCTGTTGATGGACATTGTGTTTGCTTGCATGTCTTGGCTATTGTAAATATTGCTGCAGTGCATGTTTGCCTGTCTGTGTCTTTCCGATTCTGGTCTTCTTAGGTGATAGGCCCAATAGGGGATCGGCTGCATCATATGGTAGATCAATATTTACCTTTTAAATGCAGCTCGATTTTGTTCTCATGATTAGCTGTTACCAGTTTACATCCAACCAACAGCATAGTGGGTATGCATTTCTCCACAGACACGTGAGCATTCATAGTTTATAGACGTTTTACTGATGGCATTTTGAATATTGGGTGGCGACATCTTTTTGTAGTTTGGATTTGCATCCAACCAATAAGGCCTGATATTGAGCTTTTATCCATGTTCCTCCTTTTTTTTTTTAAATAAAAGAGTGAGTAAAACTTACCTCTTCAAATTGTTTTCTGGAAAAATTTTCCGTGTTGTGAACTTTTTGGCCATTACCTACCCAGGACATTTTCTGAGGACACGTGTCATTTACAGCTCTACAATTGCTGTGAATCTTAAGTGACCGTTAGCGCTGAGTTTAAAGCTGCTGTTGTGGGAAACGGCCACCAGGCGGCAGCATTTCTTCATTCCCAAAACTGGTACTAGGGCAGCAGAGACTTCCTGAAAGTCGTGTTCCTAGGTTGTAAATTAGAATGGAGTGTGCCAGGGAAAACCCCAATAAGTTTATGTCTCATTAATTGTTGTTCATGGTTTTAATTTTTTAAATTAGGGTAATGATTAGAATAGTGTTTGTTCTAGGTGTGCACAATCAGGTTCAATTGAACATTATATATATGTATTCATGTGCAGATCCTCTTCCTATGTAAATTACTATTATTTTTTTTAATAGATTTATTTGATTTCATTATTTATTTTTGGCTGAGTTGGATCTTCGTTGCTGCATGTGGGCTTTCTCTACTTTCTGTGAGCGGGGGCTACTCTCCATTGTGGTGCACGGGATTCTCATTGCAGTGGCTTCTCTTGTTGCAGAGCACGGTCTCTAGGTGTGCGGACTTCTAGTAGTTCTGGTGCGTGGGCTCAGTAGTTGTGGCTCGTGGGCTCTAGAGCCGAGGCTCAGTACTTGTGGTGCACGGGCTTAGTTGCTCTGCAGCATGTGGTATCTTCCCAGACCAGGGATCGAACCCGTGTGTTCTGCACTGGCAGGCGGATTCTTAACCCTGGCGCCACCAGGGAAGCCCCCGTGTAAATTATTACAGCGTGTCCTGTAGACCTCCCTTGGTATATGGTTGGTCTTTTTGATATATGTATTTAATATGTATTTGTATACGTATGGTAACCCTACTCTTCATTTATCCATTGCTCCCAGCTTTCCTTTTACATAACCATAGTTTGTTTTCCAAGTCTGTGAGTGTCTTTCTCTGTGGAAATATGTTCATTTGTGTCAGTTGTTAGGTAACGCCTAGAAGTGATATCACAGGATATTTGTCGTCTGCTTTCCGACTTACCTCCTGTTCTGTGATTATATCTAGGCTCACCTATGGTGCTGCAAAGAGCAGTGTTTCATTCTTTTCCATGCCGAATATTCCATTGTGTACATGGACCAGCTCTTCTTTGGGCATTCATCCGTAGATGGACATTTTGGTTTCTTCCAACTCTTGGCTATGCTAAATATTGATGCAGTGCAGGATTGCCAGCCTGTGTCTTTTGGATTCCGGTCTTCTCAGGGGATAGGCTCAGCAGTGGACCTACCAGATCATATGACAGTTCAATTTTTACCTTTAAACGCACCTCCATTCTGTTCTCACTACTGGCTGTTACCAGTTGACATCCCACCAGCAGCTAGAGGGTACACAGTTCTCGAAAACCCCATCAGCATTTATTGTTTGTAGACTTTCTACTGATGGCGTTTTGAGTGTTGGGAGGTGATACCTTTTTGTACTTTGGATTTGCATGCGTCTAATACTTCCCGTTATTAAGCTTTTAATCCACGTCCGTTTTCTTTCTTTTTTTTTTTTTAAAGTAAAACAGAAAAACTTACCTCTTCAAATTGTTTCCTTGAATAATTGGCCGTGTTCTGAATTCCTGTGGCCATTACCTACACCAGAATATTTTCTGTGAGCAGGTGTCATTTACAACTCTGTAGTAATTGTGCATATTAAGTTACCATTAACACTGGGTTTAAAGCTGCTGTTGCAGGAAACGGCCGCAAGGCGGCAGCGTGTCTATATTCCCAACTCTGCTTACTAGGGCAACAGAGCCTTCCTGGAAGTCCTGTTTGTAGGTTGTAAATTAGAGTGGAATGCGCCAGGACAAACTCCCCAAAACTTATGTCTACTTATTTGTTGTTGGTATTCTTAGTTTAATTTTCATTTTTATCAGAGCAAATTTGATTGCAATGTTGTGTTTGTTCTAGGTGTACAGAATCTGTTTCATTTATACATATATCTTTTCATGTTTGGATCCTGTTCCATAAAGGCTTTACAGAATGTTGTGTAGACCTCTCTTGGTATTTGGTATGTGTTTGGTGATTCGTATATTTTATAAATATTAGCATATGTCTGTTAAAACCCATTATCCTGCGTTATACATTCGTCACACCTTTCCGCTTGGTTAAGCACAAGTTTGTGTTCTGAATATGTGACTGTCCTTCTCTGTGGAAATAAGTTCATTAATATCAATTTTCCGGAATCACCTATACGTGATATCATAGGATATGTGTCTCTTGCTTTCTGACTTATTTCAAGTTGTGTGATTATCTCTAGCCTCATCTGTGGTGCTGCAAATGGCATTGTTTGATTTGTTTTCATGGCTAATATTCCATTCCGTACATATGCCACTTGTTCTTTGTCCATTTATCTGTTCATGGACCTTTTTTTGCTTCCATGTCTTGCCTATTTAAATATTGCTGCAGTGCACATTTGCCTGCTTCTGTCTTTCCGATTCTGGTGGTCTTCAGTTATAGGCCCAGAAGGTGCCCTGCCGGATCATATGGTAACTCAATTTTTACCTTTTAAAGCACCTCCATTCTATTTTCATTAGTGCTGTTACCACTTTCCATCCCACCAGCAGCTAGAAGGTACACAGTTCTCTAAAACCCCTTCAGCATTTATAGTTTGTAGACTTTTTGCTGATGGTCATTTGACTGGTGTGCGGTGAAACCTTTTCGGAGGTTGATTTGCATGCGTCTAATAATTCCTTATACTACACTTTAGGCATGTCATTTTCTTTCTTTTTTTCTTGGTTTTTAAAGAGTGAGTACAACTTCCCTCTTCATATTGACTTCTTGAAAAATTTGTCATGTGTTGTATTTTCTTGGCTATTCCCTACCCCAGGACATTTTTTGAGGGCAGGTGATATTTACAGCCCTGCAGTCCTTGTGAATATTAAGTGACATTTGGCGGTGTTGAAAGCTGCTGTTGTGAGAAACAGCCACAAGGCGGCAGCATTATTACGTTCTCAACTCTTGTTACTAGGGCAACAGAGTCTTCCTGGACATCGTGCTCCTCAGTTGTAAATTAGAGTGGAATGTGCTCGGACAATCCCCCAGAAGTTTAGGTCTCCTTACTTATGTTTGTTTTTGAAATTGAATTTATATTTCTTCTCGGAGTAATTTTGATTAGAGTGTTGTGATTGTCTGGCAGTACAGAATCCGGTCAATTATTCATAGATATATCTGTTCATCTTTGGATCCTGTTACCATGTATGTTATTACAGAGTGTGGAGTAGACCTCCCTTGGTATTCGGTAGGTGTTTGGTCATTATATACTTTATATGTCTTGGTGCCTATATAATTCATATAGTTTATATGTTTATAAAAATTTAACATATATTAGTATATGTATGTTAACATGCATTAGTATATGTATGTTAACATACATTAGTATATGTATGTTACCCCCATGATCCTAATTTATCGATCCTCCCACCTTTCATTTTGGTTCACCATTAGTTTGTTTATAAGTCTGTGAGTGTCTTTCTCTGGGGAAATATGTTCATTGGTAGCAATCTTAGGATAACATCTGTAAATGATATCATGGGATATCTGTCATTCCCTTTTGACTTACTTGACGTAATATGATTATTTTAGCCTCCTCTGTAGTCATGAAAATGGCAATGTTCTTTTGTTCCGGAGCTAAGATTCACTTCGGTACATATACCACTTCTTCTTTGCCCATTTGCCTGTTGATGGACATTGTGTTTGCTTGCATGTCTTGGCTATTGTAAATATTGCTGCAGTGCATGTTTGCCTGTCTGTGTCTTTCCGATTCTGGTCTTCTTAGGTGATAGGCCCAATAGGGGATCGGCTGCATCATATGGTAGCTCAATATTTACCTTTTAAATGCAGCTCGATTTTGTTCTCATGATTAGCTGTAACCAGTTTACATCCAACCAACAGCATAGTGGGTATGCATTTCTCCACAGACACGTGAGCATTCATAGTTTATAGACGTTTTACTGATGGCATTTTGAATATTGGGTGGCGACATCTTTTTGTAGTTTGGATTTGCATCTAACCAATAAGGCCTGATATTGAGCTTTTATCCATGTTCCTCCTTTTTTTTTTAAATAAAAGAGTGAGTAAAACTTACCTCTTCAAATTGTTTTCTGGAAAAATTTTCCGTGTTGTGAACTTTTTGGCCATTACCTACCCAGGACATTTTCTGAGGACACGTGTCATTTACAGCTCTACAATTGCTGTGAATCTTAAGTGACCGTAAGCGCTGAGTTTAAAGCTGCTGTTGTGGGAAACGGCCACCAGGCGGCAGCATTTCTTCATTCCCAAAACTGGTACTAGGGCAGCAGAGACTTCCTGAAAGTCGTGTTCCTAGGTTGTAAATTAGAATGGAGTGTGCCAGGGAAAACCCCAATAAGTTTATGTCTCATTAATTGTTGTTCATGGTTTTAATTTTTTAAATTAGGGTAATGATTAGAATAGTGTTTGTTCTAGGTGTGCACAATCAGGTTCAATTGAACATTATATATATGTATTCATGTGCAGATCCTCTTCCTATGTAAATTACTATTATTTTTTTTAATAGATTTATTTGATTTCATTATTTATTTTTGGCTGAGTTGGATCTTCGTTGCTGCATGTGGGCTTTCTCTACTTTCTGTGAGCGGGGGCTACTCTCCACTGTGGTGCACGGGATTCTCATTGCAGTGGCTTCTCTTGTTGCAGAGCACGGTCTCTAGGTGTGCGGACTTCTAGTAGTTCTGGTGCGTGGGCTCAGTAGTTGTGGCTCGTGGGCTCTAGAGCCGAGGCTCAGTACTTGTGGTGCACGGGCTTAGTTGCTCTGCAGCATGTGGTATCTTCCCAGACCAGGGATCGAACCCGTGTGTTCTGCACTGGCAGGCGGATTCTTAACCCTGGCGCCACCAGGGAAGCCCCCGTGTAAATTATTACAGCGTGTCCTGTAGACCTCCCTTGGTATATGGTTAGTCTTTTTGATATATGTATTTAATATGTATTTGTATACGTATGGTAACCCTACTCTTCATTTATCCATTGCTCCCAGCTTTCCTTTTACATAACCATAGTTTGTTTTCCAAGTCTGTGAGTGTCTTTCTCTGTGGAAATATGTTCATTTGTGTCAGTTGTTAGGTAACGCCTAGAAGTGATATCACAGGATATTTGTCGTCTGCTTTCCGACTTACCTCCTGTTCTGTGATTATATCTAGGCTCACCTATGGTGCTGCAAAGAGCAGTGTTTCATTCTTTTCCATGCCGAATATTCCATTGTGTACATGGACCAGCTCTTCTTTGGGCATTCATCCGTAGATGGACATTTTGGTTTCTTCCAACTCTTGGCTATGCTAAATATTGATGCAGTGCAGGATTGCCAGCCTGTGTCTTTTGGATTCCGGTCTTCTCAGGGGATAGGCTCAGCAGTGGACCTACCAGATCATATGACAGTTCAATTTTTACCTTTAAACGCACCTCCATTCTGTTCTCACTACTGGCTGTTACCAGTTGACATCCCACCAGCAGCTAGAGGGTACACAGTTCTCGAAAACCCCATCAGCATTTATTGTTTGTAGACTTTCTACTGATGGCGTTTTGAGTGTTGGGAGGTGATACCTTTTTGTACTTTGGATTTGCATGCGTCTAATACTTCCCGGTATTAAGCTTTTAATCCACGTCCGTTTTCTTTCTTTTTTTTCTTTTTAAAGTAAAACAGAAAAACTTACCTCTTCAAATTGTTTCCTTGAATAATTGGCCGTGTTCTGAATTCCTGTGGCCATTACCTACACCAGAATATTTTCTGTGAGCAGGTGTCATTTACAACTCTGTAGTAATTGTGCATATTAAGTTACCATTAACACTGGGTTTAAAGCTGCTGTTGCAGGAAACGGCCGCAAGGCGGCAGCGTGTCTATATTCCCAACTCTGCTTACTAGGGCAACAGAGCCTTCCTGGAAGTCCTGTTTGTAGGTTGTAAATTAGAGTGGAATGCGCCGGGACAAACTCCCCAAAACTTATATCTACTTATTTGTTGTTGGTATTCTTAGTTTAATTTTCATTTTTATCAGAGCAAATTTGATTGCAATGTTGTGTTTGTTCTAGGTGTACAGAATCTGTTTCATTTATACATATATCTTTTCATGTTTGGATCCTGTTCCATAAAGGCTTTACAGAATGTTGTGTAGACCTCTCTTGGTATTTGGTATGTGTTTGGTGATTCGTATATTTTATAAATATTAGCATATGTCTGTTAAAACCCATTATCCTGCGTTATACATTCGTCACACCTTTCTGCTTGGTTAAGCACAAGTTTGTGTTCTGAATACGTGACTGTCCTTCTCTGTGGAAATAAGTTCATTAATATCAATTTTCCGGAATCACCTATACGTGATATCATAGGATATGTGTCTCTTGCTTTCTGACTTATTTCAAGTTGTGTGATTATCTCTAGCCTCATCTGTGGTGCTGCAAATGGCATTGTTTGATTTGTTTTCATGGCTAATATTCCATTCCGTACATATGCCACTTGTTCTTTGTCCATTTATCTGTTCATGGACCTTTTTTTGCTTCCATGTCTTGGCTATTTAAATATTGCTGCAGTGCACATTTGCCTGCTTCTGTCTTTCCGATTCTGGTGGTCTTCAGTTATAGGCCCAGAAGGTGCCCTGCCGGATCATATGGTAACTCAATTTTTACCTTTTAAAGCACCTCCATTCTATTTTCATTAGTGCTGTTACCACTTTCCATCCCACCAGCAGCTAGAAGGTACACAGTTCTCTAAAACCCCTTCAGCATTTATAGTTTGTAGACTTTTTGCTGATGGTCATTTGACTGGTGTGCGGTGAAACCTTTTCGGAGGTTGATTTGCATGCGTCTAATAATTCCTTATACTACACTTTAGGCATGTCATTTTCTTTCTTTTTTTCTTGGTTTTTAAAGAGTGAGTACAACTTCCCTCTTCATATTGACTTCTTGAAAAATTTGTCATGTGTTGTATTTTCTTGGCTATTCCCTACCCCAGGACATTTTTTGAGGGCAGGTGATATTTACAGCCCTGCAGTCCTTGTGAATATTAAGTGACATTTGGCGGTGTTGAAAGCTGCTGTTGTGAGAAACAGCCACAAGGCGGCAGCATTATTACGTTCTCAACTCTTGTTACTAGGGCAACAGAGTCTTCCTGGACATCGTGCTCCTCAGTTGTAAATTAGAGTGGAATGTGCTCGGACAATCCCCCAGAAGTTTAGGTCTCCTTACTTATGTTTGTTTTTGAAATTGAATTTATATTTCTTCTCGGAGTAATTTTGATTAGAGTGTTGTGATTGTCTGGCAGTACAGAATCCGGTCAATTATTCATAGATATATCTGTTCATCTTTGGATCCTGTTACCATGTATGTTATTACAGAGTGTGGAGTAGACCTCCCTTGGTATTCGGTAGGTGTTTGGTCATTATATACTTTATATGTCTTGGTGCCTATATAATTCATATAGTTTATATGTTTATAAAAATTTAACATATATTAGTATATGTATGTTAACATGCATTAGTATATGTATGTTAACATACATTAGTATATGTATGTTACCCCCATGATCCTAATTTATCGATCCTCCCACCTTTCATTTTGGTTCACCATTAGTTTGTTTATAAGTCTGTGAGTGTCTTTCTCTGGGGAAATATGTTCATTGGTAGCAATCTTAGGATAACATCTGTAAATGATATCATGGGATATCTGTCATTCCCTTTTGACTTACTTGACGTAATATGATTATTTTAGCCTCCTCTGTAGTCATGAAAATGGCAATGTTCTTTTGTTCCGGAGCTAAGATTCACTTCGGTACATATACCACTTCTTCTTTGCCCATTTGCCTGTTGATGGACATTGTGTTTGCTTGCATGTCTTGGCTATTGTAAATATTGCTGCAGTGCATGTTTGCCTGTCTGTGTCTTTCCGATTCTGGTCTTCTTAGGTGATAGGCCCAATAGGGGATCGGCTGCATCATATGGTAGCTCAATATTTACCTTTTAAATGCAGCTCGATTTTGTTCTCATGATTAGCTGTAACCAGTTTACATCCAACCAACAGCATAGTGGGTATGCATTTCTCCACAGACACGTGAGCATTCATAGTTTATAGACGTTTTACTGATGGCATTTTGAATATTGGGTGGCGACATCTTTTTGTAGTTTGGATTTGCATCTAACCAATAAGGCCTGATATTGAGCTTTTATCCATGTTCCTCCTTTTTTTTTTAAATAAAAGAGTGAGTAAAACTTACCTCTTCAAATTGTTTTCTGGAAAAATTTTCCGTGTTGTGAACTTTTTGGCCATTACCTACCCAGGACATTTTCTGAGGACACGTGTCATTTACAGCTCTACAATTGCTGTGAATCTTAAGTGACCGTAAGCGCTGAGTTTAAAGCTGCTGTTGTGGGAAACGGCCACCAGGCGGCAGCATTTCTTCATTCCCAAAACTGGTACTAGGGCAGCAGAGACTTCCTGAAAGTCGTGTTCCTAGGTTGTAAATTAGAATGGAGTGTGCCAGGGAAAACCCCAATAAGTTTATGTCTCATTAATTGTTGTTCATGGTTTTAATTTTTTAAATTAGGGTAATGATTAGAATAGTGTTTGTTCTAGGTGTGCACAATCAGGTTCAATTGAACATTATATATATGTATTCATGTGCAGATCCTCTTCCTATGTAAATTACTATTATTTTTTTTAATAGATTTATTTGATTTCATTATTTATTTTTGGCTGAGTTGGATCTTCGTTGCTGCATGTGGGCTTTCTCTACTTTCTGTGAGCGGGGGCTACTCTCCACTGTGGTGCACGGGATTCTCATTGCAGTGGCTTCTCTTGTTGCAGAGCACGGTCTCTAGGTGTGCGGACTTCTAGTAGTTCTGGTGCGTGGGCTCAGTAGTTGTGGCTCGTGGGCTCTAGAGCCGAGGCTCAGTACTTGTGGTGCACGGGCTTAGTTGCTCTGCAGCATGTGGTATCTTCCCAGACCAGGGATCGAACCCGTGTGTTCTGCACTGGCAGGCGGATTCTTAACCCTGGCGCCACCAGGGAAGCCCCCGTGTAAATTATTACAGCGTGTCCTGTAGACCTCCCTTGGTATATGGTTAGTCTTTTTGATATATGTATTTAATATGTATTTGTATACGTATGGTAACCCTACTCTTCATTTATCCATTGCTCCCAGCTTTCCTTTTACATAACCATAGTTTGTTTTCCAAGTCTGTGAGTGTCTTTCTCTGTGGAAATATGTTCATTTGTGTCAGTTGTTAGGTAACGCCTAGAAGTGATATCACAGGATATTTGTCGTCTGCTTTCCGACTTACCTCCTGTTCTGTGATTATATCTAGGCTCACCTATGGTGCTGCAAAGAGCAGTGTTTCATTCTTTTCCATGCCGAATATTCCATTGTGTACATGGACCAGCTCTTCTTTGGGCATTCATCCGTAGATGGACATTTTGGTTTCTTCCAACTCTTGGCTATGCTAAATATTGATGCAGTGCAGGATTGCCAGCCTGTGTCTTTTGGATTCCGGTCTTCTCAGGGGATAGGCTCAGCAGTGGACCTACCAGATCATATGACAGTTCAATTTTTACCTTTAAACGCACCTCCATTCTGTTCTCACTACTGGCTGTTACCAGTTGACATCCCACCAGCAGCTAGAGGGTACACAGTTCTCGAAAACCCCATCAGCATTTATTGTTTGTAGACTTTCTACTGATGGCGTTTTGAGTGTTGGGAGGTGATACCTTTTTGTACTTTGGATTTGCATGCGTCTAATACTTCCCGGTATTAAGCTTTTAATCCACGTCCGTTTTCTTTCTTTTTTTTCTTTTTAAAGTAAAACAGAAAAACTTACCTCTTCAAATTGTTTCCTTGAATAATTGGCCGTGTTCTGAATTCCTGTGGCCATTACCTACACCAGAATATTTTCTGTGAGCAGGTGTCATTTACAACTCTGTAGTAATTGTGCATATTAAGTTACCATTAACACTGGGTTTAAAGCTGCTGTTGCAGGAAACGGCCGCAAGGCGGCAGCGTGTCTATATTCCCAACTCTGCTTACTAGGGCAACAGAGCCTTCCTGGAAGTCCTGTTTGTAGGTTGTAAATTAGAGTGGAATGCGCCGGGACAAACTCCCCAAAACTTATATCTACTTATTTGTTGTTGGTATTCTTAGTTTAATTTTCATTTTTATCAGAGCAAATTTGATTGCAATGTTGTGTTTGTTCTAGGTGTACAGAATCTGTTTCATTTATACATATATCTTTTCATGTTTGGATCCTGTTCCATAAAGGCTTTACAGAATGTTGTGTAGACCTCTCTTGGTATTTGGTATGTGTTTGGTGATTCGTATATTTTATAAATATTAGCATATGTCTGTTAAAACCCATTATCCTGCGTTATACATTCGTCACACCTTTCTGCTTGGTTAAGCACAAGTTTGTGTTCTGAATACGTGACTGTCCTTCTCTGTGGAAATAAGTTCATTAATATCAATTTTCCGGAATCACCTATACGTGATATCATAGGATATGTGTCTCTTGCTTTCTGACTTATTTCAAGTTGTGTGATTATCTCTAGCCTCATCTGTGGTGCTGCAAATGGCATTGTTTGATTTGTTTTCATGGCTAATATTCCATTCCGTACATATGCCACTTGTTCTTTGTCCATTTATCTGTTCATGGACCTTTTTTTGCTTCCATGTCTTGGCTATTTAAATATTGCTGCAGTGCACATTTGCCTGCTTCTGTCTTTCCGATTCTGGTGGTCTTCAGTTATAGGCCCAGAAGGTGCCCTGCCGGATCATATGGTAACTCAATTTTTACCTTTTAAAGCACCTCCATTCTATTTTCATTAGTGCTGTTACCACTTTCCATCCCACCAGCAGCTAGAAGGTACACAGTTCTCTAAAACCCCTTCAGCATTTATAGTTTGTAGACTTTTTGCTGATGGTCATTTGACTGGTGTGCGGTGAAACCTTTTCGGAGGTTGATTTGCATGCGTCTAATAATTCCTTATACTACACTTTAGGCATGTCATTTTCTTTCTTTTTTTCTTGGTTTTTAAAGAGTGAGTACAACTTCCCTCTTCATATTGACTTCTTGAAAAATTTGTCATGTGTTGTATTTTCTTGGCTATTCCCTACCCCAGGACATTTTTTGAGGGCAGGTGATATTTACAGCCCTGCAGTCCTTGTGAATATTAAGTGACATTTGGCGGTGTTGAAAGCTGCTGTTGTGAGAAACAGCCACAAGGCGGCAGCATTATTACGTTCTCAACTCTTGTTACTAGGGCAACAGAGTCTTCCTGGACATCGTGCTCCTCAGTTGTAAATTAGAGTGGAATGTGCTCGGACAATCCCCCAGAAGTTTAGGTCTCCTTACTTATGTTTGTTTTTGAAATTGAATTTATATTTCTTCTCGGAGTAATTTTGATTAGAGTGTTGTGATTGTCTGGCAGTACAGAATCCGGTCAATTATTCATAGATATATCTGTTCATCTTTGGATCCTGTTACCATGTATGTTATTACAGAGTGTGGAGTAGACCTCCCTTGGTATTCGGTAGGTGTTTGGTCATTATATACTTTATATGTCTTGGTGCCTATATAATTCATATAGTTTATATGTTTATAAAAATTTAACATATATTAGTATATGTATGTTAACATGCATTAGTATATGTATGTTAACATACATTAGTATATGTATGTTACCCCCATGATCCTAATTTATCGATCCTCCCACCTTTCATTTTGGTTCACCATTAGTTTGTTTATAAGTCTGTGAGTGTCTTTCTCTGGGGAAATATGTTCATTGGTAGCAATCTTAGGATAACATCTGTAAATGATATCATGGGATATCTGTCATTCCCTTTTGACTTACTTGACGTAATATGATTATTTTAGCCTCCTCTGTAGTCATGAAAATGGCAATGTTCTTTTGTTCCGGAGCTAAGATTCACTTCGGTACATATACCACTTCTTCTTTGCCCATTTGCCTGTTGATGGACATTGTGTTTGCTTGCATGTCTTGGCTATTGTAAATATTGCTGCAGTGCATGTTTGCCTGTCTGTGTCTTTCCGATTCTGGTCTTCTTAGGTGATAGGCCCAATAGGGGATCGGCTGCATCATATGGTAGCTCAATATTTACCTTTTAAATGCAGCTCGATTTTGTTCTCATGATTAGCTGTAACCAGTTTACATCCAACCAACAGCATAGTGGGTATGCATTTCTCCACAGACACGTGAGCATTCATAGTTTATAGACGTTTTACTGATGGCATTTTGAATATTGGGTGGCGACATCTTTTTGTAGTTTGGATTTGCATCTAACCAATAAGGCCTGATATTGAGCTTTTATCCATGTTCCTCCTTTTTTTTTTAAATAAAAGAGTGAGTAAAACTTACCTCTTCAAATTGTTTTCTGGAAAAATTTTCCGTGTTGTGAACTTTTTGGCCATTACCTACCCAGGACATTTTCTGAGGACACGTGTCATTTACAGCTCTACAATTGCTGTGAATCTTAAGTGACCGTAAGCGCTGAGTTTAAAGCTGCTGTTGTGGGAAACGGCCACCAGGCGGCAGCATTTCTTCATTCCCAAAACTGGTACTAGGGCAGCAGAGACTTCCTGAAAGTCGTGTTCCTAGGTTGTAAATTAGAATGGAGTGTGCCAGGGAAAACCCCAATAAGTTTATGTCTCATTAATTGTTGTTCATGGTTTTAATTTTTTAAATTAGGGTAATGATTAGAATAGTGTTTGTTCTAGGTGTGCACAATCAGGTTCAATTGAACATTATATATATGTATTCATGTGCAGATCCTCTTCCTATGTAAATTACTATTATTTTTTTTAATAGATTTATTTGATTTCATTATTTATTTTTGGCTGAGTTGGATCTTCGTTGCTGCATGTGGGCTTTCTCTACTTTCTGTGAGCGGGGGCTACTCTCCATTGTGGTGCACGGGATTCTCATTGCAGTGGCTTCTCTTGTTGCAGAGCACGGTCTCTAGGTGTGCGGACTTCTAGTAGTTCTGGTGCGTGGGCTCAGTAGTTGTGGCTCGTGGGCTCTAGAGCCGAGGCTCAGTACTTGTGGTGCACGGGCTTAGTTGCTCTGCAGCATGTGGTATCTTCCCAGACCAGGGATCGAACCCGTGTGTTCTGCACTGGCAGGCGGATTCTTAACCCTGGCGCCACCAGGGAAGCCCCCGTGTAAATTATTACAGCGTGTCCTGTAGACCTCCCTTGGTATATGGTTAGTCTTTTTGATATATGTATTTAATATGTATTTGTATACGTATGGTAACCCTACTCTTCATTTATCCATTGCTCCCAGCTTTCCTTTTACATAACCATAGTTTGTTTTCCAAGTCTGTGAGTGTCTTTCTCTGTGGAAATATGTTCATTTGTGTCAGTTGTTAGGTAACGCCTAGAAGTGATATCACAGGATATTTGTCGTCTGCTTTCCGACTTACCTCCTGTTCTGTGATTATATCTAGGCTCACCTATGGTGCTGCAAAGAGCAGTGTTTCATTCTTTTCCATGCCGAATATTCCATTGTGTACATGGACCAGCTCTTCTTTGGGCATTCATCCGTAGATGGACATTTTGGTTTCTTCCAACTCTTGGCTATGCTAAATATTGATGCAGTGCAGGATTGCCAGCCTGTGTCTTTTGGATTCCGGTCTTCTCAGGGGATAGGCTCAGCAGTGGACCTACCAGATCATATGACAGTTCAATTTTTACCTTTAAACGCACCTCCATTCTGTTCTCACTACTGGCTGTTACCAGTTGACATCCCACCAGCAGCTAGAGGGTACACAGTTCTCGAAAACCCCATCAGCATTTATTGTTTGTAGACTTTCTACTGATGGCGTTTTGAGTGTTGGGAGGTGATACCTTTTTGTACTTTGGATTTGCATGCGTCTAATACTTCCCGGTATTAAGCTTTTAATCCACGTCCGTTTTCTTTCTTTTTTTTCTTTTTAAAGTAAAACAGAAAAACTTACCTCTTCAAATTGTTTCCTTGAATAATTGGCCGTGTTCTGAATTCCTGTGGCCATTACCTACACCAGAATATTTTCTGTGAGCAGGTGTCATTTACAACTCTGTAGTAATTGTGCATATTAAGTTACCATTAACACTGGGTTTAAAGCTGCTGTTGCAGGAAACGGCCGCAAGGCGGCAGCGTGTCTATATTCCCAACTCTGCTTACTAGGGCAACAGAGCCTTCCTGGAAGTCCTGTTTGTAGGTTGTAAATTAGAGTGGAATGCGCCGGGACAAACTCCCCAAAACTTATATCTACTTATTTGTTGTTGGTATTCTTAGTTTAATTTTCATTTTTATCAGAGCAAATTTGATTGCAATGTTGTGTTTGTTCTAGGTGTACAGAATCTGTTTCATTTATACATATATCTTTTCATGTTTGGATCCTGTTCCATAAAGGCTTTACAGAATGTTGTGTAGACCTCTCTTGGTATTTGGTATGTGTTTGGTGATTCGTATATTTTATAAATATTAGCATATGTCTGTTAAAACCCATTATCCTGCGTTATACAGTCGTCACACCTTTCCGCTTGGTTAAGCACAAGTTTGTGTTCTGAATACGTGACTGTCCTTCTCTGTGGAAATAAGTTCATTAATATCAATTTTCCGGAATCACCTATACGTGATATCATAGGATATGTGTCTCTTGCTTTCTGACTTATTTCAAGTTGTGTGATTATCTCTAGCCTCATCTGTGGTGCTGCAAATGGCATTGTTTGATTTGTTTTCCTGGCTAATATTCCATTCCGTACATATGCCACTTGTTCTTTGTCCATTTATCTGTTCATGGACCTTTTTTTGCTTCCATGTCTTGGCTATTTAAATATTGCTGCAGTGCACATTTGCCTGCTTCTGTCTTTCCGATTCTGGTGGTCTTCAGTTATAGGCCCAGAAGGTGCCCTGCCGGATCATATGGTAACTCAATTTTTACCTTTTAAAGCACCTCCATTCTATTTTCATTAGTGCTGTTACCACTTTCCATCCCACCAGCAGCTAGAAGGTACACAGTTCTCTAAAACCCCTTCAGCATTTATAGTTTGTAGACTTTTTGCTGATGGTCATTTGACTGGTGTGCGGTGAAACCTTTTCGGAGGTTGATTTGCATGCGTCTAATAATTCCTTATACTACACTTTAGGCATGTCATTTTCTTTCTTTTTTTCTTGGTTTTTAAAGAGTGAGTACAACTTCCCTCTTCATATTGACTTCTTGAAAAATTTGTCATGTGTTGTATTTTCTTGGCTATTCCCTACCCCAGGACATTTTTTGAGGGCAGGTGATATTTACAGCCCTGCAGTCCTTGTGAATATTAAGTGACATTTGGCGGTGTTGAAAGCTGCTGTTGTGAGAAACAGCCACAAGGCGGCAGCATTATTACGTTCTCAACTCTTGTTACTAGGGCAACAGAGTCTTCCTGGACATCGTGCTCCTCAGTTGTAAATTAGAGTGGAATGTGCTCGGACAATCCCCCAGAAGTTTAGGTCTCCTTACTTATGTTTGTTTTTGAAATTGAATTTATATTTCTTCTCGGAGTAATTTTGATTAGAGTGTTGTGATTGTCTGGCAGTACAGAATCCGGTCAATTATTCATAGATATATCTGTTCATCTTTGGATCCTGTTACCATGTATGTTATTACAGAGTGTGGAGTAGACCTCCCTTGGTATTCGGTAGGTGTTTGGTCATTATATACTTTATATGTCTTGGTGCCTATATAATTCATATAGTTTATATGTTTATAAAAATTTAACATATATTAGTATATGTATGTTAACATGCATTAGTATATGTATGTTAACATACATTAGTATATGTATGTTACCCCCATGATCCTAATTTATCGATCCTCCCACCTTTCATTTTGGTTCACCATTAGTTTGTTTATAAGTCTGTGAGTGTCTTTCTCTGGGGAAATATGTTCATTGGTAGCAATCTTAGGATAACATCTGTAAATGATATCATGGGATATCTGTCATTCCCTTTTGACTTACTTGACGTAATATGATTATTTTAGCCTCCTCTGTAGTCATGAAAATGGCAATGTTCTTTTGTTCCGGAGCTAAGATTCACTTCGGTACATATACCACTTCTTCTTTGCCCATTTGCCTGTTGATGGACATTGTGTTTGCTTGCATGTCTTGGCTATTGTAAATATTGCTGCAGTGCATGTTTGCCTGTCTGTGTCTTTCCGATTCTGGTCTTCTTAGGTGATAGGCCCATTAGGGGATCGGCTGCATCATATGGTAGCTCAATATTTTCCTTTTAAATGCAGCTCGATTTTGTTCTCATGATTAGCTGTTACCAGTTTACATCCAACCAACAGCATAGTGGGTATGCATTTCTCCACAGTCACGTGAGCATTCATAGTTTATAGACGTTTTTCTGATGGCATTTTGAATATTGGGTGGCGACATCTTTTTGTAGTTTGGATTTGCATCCAACCAATAATGCCTGATATTGAGCTTTTATCCATGTTCCTCCTTTTTTTTTTTTAAATAAAAGAGTGAGTAAAACTTACCTCTTCAAATTGTTTTCTGGAAAAATTTTCCGTGTTGTGAACTTTTTGGCCATTACCTACCCAGGACATTTTCTGAGGACACGTGTCATTTACAGCTCTACAATTGCTGTGAATCTTAAGTGACCGTTAGCACTGAGTTTAAAGCTGCTGTTGTGGGAAACGGCCACCAGGCGGCAGCATTTCTTCATTCCCAAAACTGGTACTAGGGCAGCAGAGACTTCCTGAAAGTCGTGTTCCTAGGTTGTAAATTAGAATGGAGTGTGCCAGGGAAAACCCCAATAAGTTTATGTCTCATTAATTGTTGTTCATGGTTTTAATTTTTTAAATTAGGGTAATGATTAGAATAGTGTTTGTTCTAGGTGTGCACAATCAGGTTCAGTTGAATATTATATATATGTATTCATGTGCAGATCCTCTTCCTCTGTAAATTACTATTATTTTTTTAAGTAGATTTATTTTATTTCATTATTTATTTTTGGCTGAGTTGGATCTTCGTTGCTGAATGTGGGCTTTCTCTACTTTCTGTGAGCGGGGCCTACTCTCCATTGTGGTGCACGGGATTCTCATTGCAGTGGCTTCTCTTGATGCAGAGCACGGTCTCTAGGTGTGCGGACTTCTAGTAGTTCTGGTGCATGGGCTCCGTAGTTGTGGCTCGTGGGCTCTAGAGCCGAGGCTCAGTACTTGTGGTGCACGGGCTTAGTTGCTCTGCAGCATGTGGTATCTTCCCAGACCAGGGATCGAACCCGTGTGTTCTGCACTGGCAGGCGGATTCTTAACCCTGGCGCCACCAGGGAAGCCCCCGTGTAAATTATTACAGCGTGTCCTGTAGACCTCCCTTGGTATATGGTTGGTCTTTTTGATATACGTATTTAATATGTATTTGTATACGTATGGTAACCCTACTCTTCATTTATCCATTGCTCCCAGCTTTCCTTTTACATAACCATAGTTTGTTTTCCAAGTCTGTGAGTGTCTTTCTCTGTGGAAATATGTTCATTTGTGTCAGTTGTTAGGTAACGCCTAGAAGTGATATCACAGGATATTTGTCGTCTGCTTTCCGACTTACCTCCTGTTCTGTGATTATATCTAGGCTCACCTATGGTGCTGCAAAGAGCAGTGTTTCATTCTTTTCCATGCCGAATATTCCATTGTGTACATGGACCAGCTCTTCTTTGGGCATTCATCCGTAGATGGACATTTTGGTTTCTTCCAACTCTTGGCTATGCTAAATATTGATGCAGTGCAGGATTGCCAGCCTGTGTCTTTTGGATTCCGGTCTTCTCAGGGGATAGGCTCAGCAGTGGACCTACCAGATCATATGACAGTTCAATTTTTACCTTTAAACGCACCTCCATTCTGTTCTCACTACTGGCTGTTACCAGTTGACATCCCACCAGCAGCTAGAGGGTACACAGTTCTCGAAAACCCCATCAGCATTTATTGTTTGTAGACTTTCTACTGATGGCGTTTTGAGTGTTGGGAGGTGATACCTTTTTGTACTTTGGATTTGCATGCGTCTAATACTTCCCGGTATTAAGCTTTTAATCCACGTCCGTTTTCTTTCTTTTTTTTCTTTTTAAAGTAAAACAGAAAAACTTACCTCTTCAAATTGTTTCCTTGAATAATTGGCCGTGTTCTGAATTCCTGTGGCCATTACCTACACCAGAATATTTTCTGTGAGCAGGTGTCATTTACAACTCTGTAGTAATTGTGCATATTAAGTTACCATTAACACTGGGTTTAAAGCTGCTGTTGCAGGAAACGGCCGCAAGGCGGCAGCGTGTCTATATTCCCAACTCTGCTTACTAGGGCAACAGAGCCTTCCTGGAAGTCCTGTTTGTAGGTTGTAAATTAGAGTGGAATGCGCCGGGACAAACTCCCCAAAACTTATATCTACTTATTTGTTGTTGGTATTCTTAGTTTAATTTTCATTTTTATCAGAGCAAATTTGATTGCAATGTTGTGTTTGTTCTAGGTGTACAGAATCTGTTTCATTTATACATATATCTTTTCATGTTTGGATCCTGTTCCATAAAGGCTTTACAGAATGTTGTGTAGACCTCTCTTGGTATTTGGTATGTGTTTGGTGATTCGTATATTTTATAAATATTAGCATATGTCTGTTAAAACCCATTATCCTGCGTTATACAGTCGTCACACCTTTCCGCTTGGTTAAGCACAAGTTTGTGTTCTGAATACGTGACTGTCCTTCTCTGTGGAAATAAGTTCATTAATATCAATTTTCCGGAATCACCTATACGTGATATCATAGGATATGTGTCTCTTGCTTTCTGACTTATTTCAAGTTGTGTGATTATCTCTAGCCTCATCTGTGGTGCTGCAAATGGCATTGTTTGATTTGTTTTCCTGGCTAATATTCCATTCCGTACATATGCCACTTGTTCTTTGTCCATTTATCTGTTCATGGACCTTTTTTTGCTTCCATGTCTTGGCTATTTAAATATTGCTGCAGTGCACATTTGCCTGCTTCTGTCTTTCCGATTCTGGTGGTCTTCAGTTATAGGCCCAGAAGGTGCCCTGCCGGATCATATGGTAACTCAATTTTTACCTTTTAAAGCACCTCCATTCTATTTTCATTAGTGCTGTTACCACTTTCCATCCCACCAGCAGCTAGAAGGTACACAGTTCTCTAAAACCCCTTCAGCATTTATAGTTTGTAGACTTTTTGCTGATGGTCATTTGACTGGTGTGCGGTGAAACCTTTTCGGAGGTTGATTTGCATGCGTCTAATAATTCCTTATACTACACTTTAGGCATGTCATTTTCTTTCTTTTTTTCTTGGTTTTTAAAGAGTGAGTACAACTTCCCTCTTCATATTGACTTCTTGAAAAATTTGTCATGTGTTGTATTTTCTTGGCTATTCCCTACCCCAGGACATTTTTTGAGGGCAGGTGATATTTACAGCCCTGCAGTCCTTGTGAATATTAAGTGACATTTGGCGGTGTTGAAAGCTGCTGTTGTGAGAAACAGCCACAAGGCGGCAGCATTATTACGTTCTCAACTCTTGTTACTAGGGCAACAGAGTCTTCCTGGACATCGTGCTCCTCGGTTGTAAATTAGAGTGGAATGTGCTCGGACAATCCCCCAGAAGTTTAGGTCTCCTTACTTATGTTTGTTTTTGAAATTGAATTTATATTTCTTCTCGGAGTAATTTTGATTAGAGTGTTGTGATTGTCTGGCAGTACAGAATCCGGTCAATTATTCATAGATATATCTGTTCATCTTTGGATCCTGTTACCATGTATGTTATTACAGAGTGTGGAGTAGACCTCCCTTGGTATTCGGTAGGTGTTTGGTCATTATATACTTTATATGTCTTGGTGCCTATATAATTCATATAGTTTATATGTTTATAAAAATTTAACATATATTAGTATATGTATGTTAACATGCATTAGTATATGTATGTTAACATACATTAGTATATGTATGTTACCCCCATGATCCTAATTTATCGATCCTCCCACCTTTCATTTTGGTTCACCATTAGTTTGTTTATAAGTCTGTGAGTGTCTTTCTCTGGGGAAATATGTTCATTGGTAGCAATCTTAGGATAACATCTGTAAATGATATCATGGGATATCTGTCATTCCCTTTTGACTTACTTGACGTAATATGATTATTTTAGCCTCCTCTGTAGTCATGAAAATGGCAATGTTCTTTTGTTCCGGGGCTAAGATTCACTTCGGTACATATACCACTTCTTCTTTGCCCATTTGCCTGTTGATGGACATTGTGTTTGCTTGCATGTCTTGGCTATTGTAAATATTGCTGCAGTGCATGTTTGCCTGTCTGTGTCTTTCCGATTCTGGTCTTCTTAGGTGATAGGCCCATTAGGGGATCGGCTGCATCATATGGTAGCTCAATATTTTCCTTTTAAATGCAGCTCGATTTTGTTCTCATGATTAGCTGTTACCAGTTTACATCCAACCAACAGCATAGTGGGTATGCATTTCTCCACAGTCACGTGAGCATTCATAGTTTATAGACGTTTTTCTGATGGCATTTTGAATATTGGGTGGCGACATCTTTTTGTAGTTTGGATTTGCATCCAACCAATAATGCCTGATATTGAGCTTTTATCCATGTTCCTCCTTTTTTTTTTTTTAAATAAAAGAGTGAGTAAAACTTACCTCTTCAAATTGTTTTCTGGAAAAATTTTCCGTGTTGTGAACTTTTTGGCCATTACCTACCCAGGACATTTTCTGAGGACACGTGTCATTTACAGCTCTACAATTGCTGTGAATCTTAAGTGACCGTTAGCACTGAGTTTAAAGCTGCTGTTGTGGGAAACGGCCACCAGGCGGCAGCATTTCTTCATTCCCAAAACTGGTACTAGGGCAGCAGAGACTTCCTGAAAGTCGTGTTCCTAGGTTGTAAATTAGAATGGAGTGTGCCAGGGAAAACCCCAATAAGTTTATGTCTCATTAATTGTTGTTCATGGTTTTAATTTTTTAAATTAGGGAAATGATTAGAATAGTGTTTGTTCTAGGTGTGCACAATCAGGTTCAGTTGAATATTATATATATGTATTCATGTGCAGATCCTCTTCCTCTGTAAATTACTATTATTTTTTTAAGTAGATTTATTTTATTTCATTATTTATTTTTGGCTGAGTTGGATCTTCGTTGCTGAATGTGGGCTTTCTCTACTTTCTGTGAGCGGGGCCTACTCTCCATTGTGGTGCACGGGATTCTCATTGCAGTGGCTTCTCTTGATGCAGAGCACGGTCTCTAGGTGTGCGGACTTCTAGTAGTTCTGGTGCATGGGCTCCGTAGTTGTGGCTCGTGGGCTCTAGAGCCGAGGCTCAGTACTTGTGGTGCACGGGCTTAGTTGCTCTGCAGCATGTGGTATCTTCCCAGACCAGGGATCGAACCCGTGTGTTCTGCACTGGCAGGCGGATTCTTAACCCTGGCGCCACCAGGGAAGCCCCCGTGTAAATTATTACAGCATGTCCTGTAGACCTCCCTTGGTATATGGTTGGTCTTTTTGATATACGTATTTAATATGTATTTGTATACGTATGGTAACCCTACTCTTCATTTATCCATTGCTCCCAGCTTTCCTTTTACATAACCATAGTTTGTTTTCCAAGTCTGTGAGTGTCTTTCTCTGTGGAAATATGTTCATTTGTGTCAGTTGTTAGGTAACGCCTAGAAGTGATATCACAGGATATTTGTCGTCTGCTTTCCGACTTACCTCCTGTTCTGTGATTATATCTAGGCTCACCTATGGTGCTGCAAAGAGCAGTGTTTCATTCTTTTCCATGCCGAATATTCCATTGTGTACATGGACCAGCTCTTCTTTGGGCATTCATCCGTAGATGGACATTTTGGTTTCTTCCAACTCTTGGCTATGCTAAATATTGATGCAGTGCAGGATTGCCAGCCTGTGTCTTTTGGATTCCGGTCTTCTCAGGGGATAGGCTCAGCAGTGGACCTACCAGATCATATGACAGTTCAATTTTTACCTTTAAACGCACCTCCATTCTGTTCTCACTACTGGCTGTTACCAGTTGACATCCCACCAGCAGCTAGAGGGTACACAGTTCTCGAAAACCCCATCAGCATTTATTGTTTGTAGACTTTCTACTGATGGCGTTTTGAGTGTTGGGAGGTGATACCTTTTTGTACTTTGGATTTGCATGCGTCTAATACTTCCCGGTATTAAGCTTTTAATCCACGTCCGTTTTCTTTCTTTTTTTCTTTTTAAAGTAAAACAGAAAAACTTACCTCTTCAAATTGTTTCCTTGAATAATTGGCCGTGT
The DNA here is from genome assembly GCF_028021215.1 of Eschrichtius robustus. Lineage (NCBI taxonomy): Eukaryota > Metazoa > Chordata > Mammalia > Artiodactyla > Eschrichtiidae > Eschrichtius > Eschrichtius robustus. The sequence continues at coordinate 48,066,836 of NC_090831.1, read as the reverse complement.
TCTGAATTCCTGTGGCCATTACCTACACCAGAATATTTTCTGTGAGCAGGTGTCATTTACAACTCTGTAGTAATTGTGCATATTAAGTTACCATTAACACTGGGTTTAAAGCTGCTGTTGCAGGAAACGGCCGCAAGGCGGCAGCGTGTCTATATTCCCAACTCTGCTTACTAGGGCAACAGAGCCTTCCTGGAAGTCCTGTTTGTAGGTTGTAAATTAGAGTGGAATGCGCCGGGACAAACTCCCCAAAACTTATATCTACTTATTTGTTGTTGGTATTCTTAGTTTAATTTTCATTTTTATCAGAGCAAATTTGATTGCAATGTTGTGTTTGTTCTAGGTGTACAGAATCTGTTTCATTTATACATATATCTTTTCATGTTTGGATCCTGTTCCATAAAGGCTTTACAGAATGTTGTGTAGACCTCTCTTGGTATTTGGTATGTGTTTGGTGATTCGTATATTTTATAAATATTAGCATATGTCTGTTAAAACCCATTATCCTGCGTTATACATTCGTCACACCTTTCCGCTTGGTTAAGCACAAGTTTGTGTTCTGAATACGTGACTGTCCTTCTCTGTGGAAATAAGTTCATTAATATCAATTTTCCGGAATCACCTATACGTGATATCATAGGATATGTGTCTCTTGCTTTCTGACTTATTTCAAGTTGTGTGATTATCTCTAGCCTCATCTGTGGTGCTGCAAATGGCATTGTTTGATTTGTTTTCATGGCTAATATTCCATTCTGTACATATGCCACTTGTTCTTTGTCCATTTATCTGTTCATGGACCTTTTTTTGCTTCCATGTCTTGGCTATTTAAATATTGCTGCAGTGCACATTTGCCTGCTTCTGTCTTTCCGATTCTGGTGGTCTTCAGTTATAGGCCCAGAAGGTGCCCTGCCGGATCATATGGTAACTCAATTTTTACCTTTTAAAGCACCTCCATTCTATTTTCATTAGTGCTGTTACCACTTTCCATCCCACCAGCAGCTAGAAGGTACACAGTTCTCTAAAACCCCTTCAGCATTTATAGTTTGTAGACTTTTTGCTGATGGTCATTTGACTGGTGTGCTGTGAAACCTTTTCGGAGGTTGATTTGCATGCGTCTAATAATTCCTTATACTACACTTTAGGCATGTCATTTTCTTTCTTTTTTTCTTGGTTTTTAAAGAGTGAGTACATCTTCCCTCTTCATATTGACTTCTTGAAAAATTTGTCATGTGTTGTATTTTCTTGGCTATTCCCTACCCCAGGACATTTTTTGAGGGCAGGTGATATTTACAGCCCTGCAGTCCTTGTGAATATTAAGTGACATTTGGCGGTGTTGAAAGCTGCTGTTGTGAGAAACAGCCACAAGGCGGCAGCATTATTACGTTCTCAACTCTTGTTACTAGGGCAACAGAGTCTTCCTGGACATCGTGCTCCTCGGTTGTAAATTAGAGTGGAATGTGCTCGGACAATCCCCCAGAAGTTTAGGTCTCCTTACTTATGTTTGTTTTTGAAATTGAATTTATATTTCTTCTCGGAGTAATTTTGATTAGAGTGTTGTGATTGTCTGGCAGTACAGAATCCGGTCAATTATTCATAGATATATCTGTTCATCTTTGGATCCTGTTACCATGTATGTTATTACAGAGTGTGGAGTAGACCACCCTTGGTATTTGGTAGGTGTTTGGTCATTATATACTTTATATGTCTTGGTGTCTATATAATTCATATAGTTTATATGTTTATAAAAATTTAACATATATTAGTATATGTATGTTAACATGCATTAGTATATGTATGTTAACATACATTAGTATATGTATGTTACCCCCACGATCCTAATTTATCGATCCTCCCACCTTTCATTTTGGTTCACCATTAGTTTGTTTATAAGTCTGTGAGTGTCTTTCTCTGGGGAAATATGTTCATTGGTAGCAATCTTAGGATAACATCTGTAAATGATATCATGGGATATCTGTCATTCCCTTTTGACTTACTTGACGTAATATGATTATTTTAGCCTCCTCTGTAGTCATGAAAATGGCAATGTTCTTTTGTTCCGGGGCTAAGATTCACTTCGGTACATATACCACTTCTTCTTTGCCCATTTGCCTGTTGATGGACATTGTGTTTGCTTGCATGTCTTGGCTATTGTAAATATTGCTGCAGTGCATGTTTGCCTGTCTGTGTCTTTCCGATTCTGGTCTTCTTAGGTGATAGGCCCATTAGGGGATCGGCTGCATCATATGGTAGCTCAATATTTTCCTTTTAAATGCAGCTCGATTTTGTTCTCATGATTAGCTGTTACCAGTTTACATCCAACCAACAGCATAGTGGGTATGCATTTCTCCACAGTCACGTGAGCATTCATAGTTTATAGACGTTTTTCTGATGGCATTTTGAATATTGGGTGGCGACATCTTTTTGTAGTTTGGATTTGCATCCAACCAATAATGCCTGATATTGAGCTTTTATCCATGTTCCTCCTTTTTTTTTTTTTTAAATAAAAGAGTGAGTAAAACTTACCTCTTCAAATTGTTTTCTGGAAAAATTTTCCGTGTTGTGAACTTTTTGGCCATTACCTACCCAGGACATTTTCTGAGGACACGTGTCATTTACAGCTCTACAATTGCTGTGAATCTTAAGTGACCGTTAGCACTGAGTTTAAAGCTGCTGTTGTGGGAAACGGCCACCAGGCGGCAGCATTTCTTCATTCCCAAAACTGGTACTAGGGCAGCAGAGACTTCCTGAAAGTCGTGTTCCTAGGTTGTAAATTAGAATGGAGTGTGCCAGGGAAAACCCCAATAAGTTTATGTCTCATTAATTGTTGTTCATGGTTTTAATTTTTTAAATTAGGGTAATGATTAGAATAGTGTTTGTTCTAGGTGTGCACAATCAGGTTCAGTTGAATATTATATATATGTATTCATGTGCAGATCCTCTTCCTCTGCAAATTACTATTATTTTTTTAAGTAGATTTATTTTATTTCATTATTTATTTTTGGCTGAGTTGGATCTTCGTTGCTGAATGTGGGCTTTCTCTACTTTCTGTGAGCGGGGCCTACTCTCCATTGTGGTGCACGGGATTCTCATTGCAGTGGCTTCTCTTGATGCAGAGCACGGTCTCTAGGTGTGCGGACTTCTAGTAGTTCTGGTGCATGGGCTCCGTAGTTGTGGCTCGTGGGCTCTAGAGCCGAGGCTCAGTACTTGTGGTGCACGGGCTTAGTTGCTCTGCAACATGTGGTATCTTCCCAGACCAGGGATCGAACCCGTGTGTTCTGCACTGGCAGGCGGATTCTTAACCCTGGCGCCACCAGGGAAGCCCCCGTGTAAATTATTACAGCGTGTCCTGTAGACCTCCCTTGGTATATGGTTGGTCTTTTTGATATACGTATTTAATATGTATTTGTATACGTATGGTAACCCTACTCTTCATTTATCCATTGCTCCCAGCTTTCCTTTTACATAACCATAGTTTGTTTTCCAAGTCTGTGAGTGTCTTTCTCTGTGGAAATATGTTCATTTGTGTCAGTTGTTAGGTAACGCCTAGAAGTGATATCACAGGATATTTGTCGTCTGCTTTCCGACTTACCTCCTGTTCTGTGATTATATCTAGGCTCACCTATGGTGCTGCAAAGAGCAGTGTTTCATTCTTTTCCATGCCGAATATTCCATTGTGTACATGGACCAGCTCTTCTTTGGGCATTCATCCGTAGATGGACATTTTGGTTTCTTCCAACTCTTGGCTATGCTAAATATTGATGCAGTGCAGGATTGCCAGCCTGTGTCTTTTGGATTCCGGTCTTCTCAGGGGATAGGCTCAGCAGTGGACCTACCAGATCATATGACAGTTCAATTTTTACCTTTAAACGCACCTCCATTCTGTTCTCACTACTGGCTGTTACCAGTTGACATCCCACCAGCAGCTAGAGGGTACACAGTTCTCGAAAACCCCATCAGCATTTATTGTTTGTAGACTTTCTACTGATGGCGTTTTGAGTGTTGGGAGGTGATACCTTTTTGTACTTTGGATTTGCATGCGTCTAATACTTCCCGGTATTAAGCTTTTAATCCACGTCCGTTTTCTTTCTTTTTTTTCTTTTTAAAGTAAAACAGAAAAACTTACCTCTTCAAATTGTTTCCTTGAATAATTGGCCGTGTTCTGAATTCCTGTGGCCATTACCTACACCAGAATATTTTCTGTGAGCAGGTGTCATTTACAACTCTGTAGTAATTGTGCATATTAAGTTACCATTAACACTGGGTTTAAAGCTGCTGTTGCAGGAAACGGCCGCAAGGCGGCAGCGTGTCTATATTCCCAACTCTGCTTACTAGGGCAACAGAGCCTTCCTGGAAGTCCTGTTTGTAGGTTGTAAATTAGAGTGGAATGCGCCGGGACAAACTCCCCAAAACTTATATCTACTTATTTGTTGTTGGTATTCTTAGTTTAATTTTCATTTTTATCAGAGCAAATTTGATTGCAATGTTGTGTTTGTTCTAGGTGTACAGAATCTGTTTCATTTATACATATATCTTTTCATGTTTGGATCCTGTTCCATAAAGGCTTTACAGAATGTTGTGTAGACCTCTCTTGGTATTTGGTATGTGTTTGGTGATTCGTATATTTTATAAATATTAGCATATGTCTGTTAAAACCCATTATCCTGCGTTATACATTCGTCACACCTTTCCGCTTGGTTAAGCACAAGTTTGTGTTCTGAATACGTGACTGTCCTTCTCTGTGGAAATAAGTTCATTAATATCAATTTTCCGGAATCACCTATACGTGATATCATAGGATATGTGTCTCTTGCTTTCTGACTTATTTCAAGTTGTGTGATTATCTCTAGCCTCATCTGTGGTGCTGCAAATGGCATTGTTTGATTTGTTTTCATGGCTAATATTCCATTCCGTACATATGCCACTTGTTCTTTGTCCATTTATCTGTTCATGGACCTTTTTTTGCTTCCATGTCTTGGCTATTTAAATATTGCTGCAGTGCACATTTGCCTGCTTCTGTCTTTCCGATTCTGGTGGTCTTCAGTTATAGGCCCAGAAGGTGCCCTGCCGGATCATATGGTAACTCAATTTTTACCTTTTAAAGCACCTCCATTCTATTTTCATTAGTGCTGTTACCACTTTCCATCCCACCAGCAGCTAGAAGGTACACAGTTCTCTAAAACCCCTTCAGCATTTATAGTTTGTAGACTTTTTGCTGATGGTCATTTGACTGGTGTGCGGTGAAACCTTTTCGGAGGTTGATTTGCATGCGTCTAATAATTCCTTATACTACACTTTAGGCATGTCATTTTCTTTCTTTTTTTCTTGGTTTTTAAAGAGTGAGTACAACTTCCCTCTTCATATTGACTTCTTGAAAAATTTGTCATGTGTTGTATTTTCTTGGCTATTCCCTACCCCAGGACATTTTTTGAGGGCAGGTGATATTTACAGCCCTGCAGTCCTTGTGAATATTAAGTGACATTTGGCGGTGTTGAAAGCTGCTGTTGTGAGAAACAGCCACAAGGCGGCACCATTATTACGTTCTCAACTCTTGTTACTAGGGCAACAGAGTCTTCCTGGACATCGTGCTCCTCAGTTGTAAATTAGAGTGGAATGTGCTCGGACAATCCCCCAGAAGTTTAGGTCTCCTTTCTTATGTTTGTTTTTGAAATTGAATTTATATTTCTTCTCGGAGTAATTTTGATTAGAGTGTTGTGATTGTCTGGCAGTACAGAATCCGGTCAATTATTCATAGATATATCTGTTCATCTTTGGATCCTGTTACCATGTATGTTATTACAGAGTGTGGAGTAGACCTCCCTTGGTATTCGGTAGGTGTTTGGTCATTATATACTTTATATGTCTTGGTGCCTATATAATTCATATAGTTTATATGTTTATAAAAATTTAACATATATTAGTATATGTATGTTAACATGCATTAGTATATGTATGTTAACATACATTAGTATATGTATGTTACCCCCATGATCCTAATTTATCGATCCTCCCACCTTTCATTTTGGTTCACCATTAGTTTGTTTATAAGTCTGTGAGTGTCTTTCTCTGGGGAAATATGTTCATTGGTAGCAATCTTAGGATAACATCTGTAAATGATATCATGGGATATCTGTCATTCCCTTTTGACTTACTTGACGTAATATGATTATTTTAGCCTCCTCTGTAGTCATGAAAATGGCAATGTTCTTTTGTTCCGGGGCTAAGATTCACTTCGGTACATATACCACTTCTTCTTTGCCCATTTGCCTGTTGATGGACATTGTGTTTGCTTGCATGTCTTGGCTATTGTAAATATTGCTGCAGTGCATGTTTGCCTGTCTGTGTCTTTCCGATTCTGGTCTTCTTAGGTGATAGGCCCATTAGGGGATCGGCTGCATCATATGGTAGCTCAATATTTTCCTTTTAAATGCAGCTCGATTTTGTTCTCATGATTAGCTGTTACCAGTTTACATCCAACCAACAGCATAGTGGGTATGCATTTCTCCACAGTCACGTGAGCATTCATAGTTTATAGACGTTTTTCTGATGGCATTTTGAATATTGGGTGGCGACATCTTTTTGTAGTTTGGATTTGCATCCAACCAATAATGCCTGATATTGAGCTTTTATCCATGTTCCTCCTTTTTTTTTTTTTTAAATAAAAGAGTGAGTAAAACTTACCTCTTCAAATTGTTTTCTGGAAAAATTTTCCGTGTTGTGAACTTTTTGGCCATTACCTACCCAGGACATTTTCTGAGGACACGTGTCATTTACAGCTCTACAATTGCTGTGAATCTTAAGTGACCGTTAGCACTGAGTTTAAAGCTGCTGTTGTGGGAAACGGCCACCAGGCGGCAGCATTTCTTCATTCCCAAAACTGGTACTAGGGCAGCAGAGACTTCCTGAAAGTCGTGTTCCTAGGTTGTAAATTAGAATGGAGTGTGCCAGGGAAAACCCCAATAAGTTTATGTCTCATTAATTGTTGTTCATGGTTTTAATTTTTTAAATTAGGGTAATGATTAGAATAGTGTTTGTTCTAGGTGTGCACAATCAGGTTCAGTTGAATATTATATATATGTATTCATGTGCAGATCCTCTTCCTCTGCAAATTACTATTATTTTTTTAAGTAGATTTATTTTATTTCATTATTTATTTTTGGCTGAGTTGGATCTTCGTTGCTGAATGTGGGCTTTCTCTACTTTCTGTGAGCGGGGCCTACTCTCCATTGTGGTGCACGGGATTCTCATTGCAGTGGCTTCTCTTGATGCAGAGCACGGTCTCTAGGTGTGCGGACTTCTAGTAGTTCTGGTGCATGGGCTCCGTAGTTGTGGCTCGTGGGCTCTAGAGCCGAGGCTCAGTACTTGTGGTGCACGGGCTTAGTTGCTCTGCAACATGTGGTATCTTCCCAGACCAGGGATCGAACCCGTGTGTTCTGCACTGGCAGGCGGATTCTTAACCCTGGCGCCACCAGGGAAGCCCCCGTGTAAATTATTACAGCGTGTCCTGTAGACCTCCCTTGGTATATGGTTGGTCTTTTTGATATACGTATTTAATATGTATTTGTATACGTATGGTAACCCTACTCTTCATTTATCCATTGCTCCCAGCTTTCCTTTTACATAACCATAGTTTGTTTTCCAAGTCTGTGAGTGTCTTTCTCTGTGGAAATATGTTCATTTGTGTCAGTTGTTAGGTAACGCCTAGAAGTGATATCACAGGATATTTGTCGTCTGCTTTCCGACTTACCTCCTGTTCTGTGATTATATCTAGGCTCACCTATGGTGCTGCAAAGAGCAGTGTTTCATTCTTTTCCATGCCGAATATTCCATTGTGTACATGGACCAGCTCTTCTTTGGGCATTCATCCGTAGATGGACATTTTGGTTTCTTCCAACTCTTGGCTATGCTAAATATTGATGCAGTGCAGGATTGCCAGCCTGTGTCTTTTGGATTCCGGTCTTCTCAGGGGATAGGCTCAGCAGTGGACCTACCAGATCATATGACAGTTCAATTTTTACCTTTAAACGCACCTCCATTCTGTTCTCACTACTGGCTGTTACCAGTTGACATCCCACCAGCAGCTAGAGGGTACACAGTTCTCGAAAACCCCATCAGCATTTATTGTTTGTAGACTTTCTACTGATGGCGTTTTGAGTGTTGGGAGGTGATACCTTTTTGTACTTTGGATTTGCATGCGTCTAATACTTCCCGGTATTAAGCTTTTAATCCACGTCCGTTTTCTTTCTTTTTTTTCTTTTTAAAGTAAAACAGAAAAACTTACCTCTTCAAATTGTTTCCTTGAATAATTGGCCGTGTTCTGAATTCCTGTGGCCATTACCTACACCAGAATATTTTCTGTGAGCAGGTGTCATTTACAACTCTGTAGTAATTGTGCATATTAAGTTACCATTAACACTGGGTTTAAAGCTGCTGTTGCAGGAAACGGCCGCAAGGCGGCAGCGTGTCTATATTCCCAACTCTGCTTACTAGGGCAACAGAGCCTTCCTGGAAGTCCTGTTTGTAGGTTGTAAATTAGAGTGGAATGCGCCGGGACAAACTCCCCAAAACTTATATCTACTTATTTGTTGTTGGTATTCTTAGTTTAATTTTCATTTTTATCAGAGCAAATTTGATTGCAATGTTGTGTTTGTTCTAGGTGTACAGAATCTGTTTCATTTATACATATATCTTTTCATGTTTGGATCCTGTTCCATAAAGGCTTTACAGAATGTTGTGTAGACCTCTCTTGGTATTTGGTATGTGTTTGGTGATTCGTATATTTTATAAATATTAGCATATGTCTGTTAAAACCCATTATCCTGCGTTATACATTCGTCACACCTTTCCGCTTGGTTAAGCACAAGTTTGTGTTCTGAATACGTGACTGTCCTTCTCTGTGGAAATAAGTTCATTAATATCAATTTTCCGGAATCACCTATACGTGATATCATAGGATATGTGTCTCTTGCTTTCTGACTTATTTCAAGTTGTGTGATTATCTCTAGCCTCATCTGTGGTGCTGCAAATGGCATTGTTTGATTTGTTTTCATGGCTAATATTCCATTCCGTACATATGCCACTTGTTCTTTGTCCATTTATCTGTTCATGGACCTTTTTTTGCTTCCATGTCTTGCCTATTTAAATATTGCTGCAGTGCACATTTGCCTGCTTCTGTCTTTCCGATTCTGGTGGTCTTCAGTTATAGGCCCAGAAGGTGCCCTGCCGGATCATATGGTAACTCAATTTTTACCTTTTAAAGCACCTCCATTCTATTTTCATTAGTGCTGTTACCACTTTCCATCCCACCAGCAGCTAGAAGGTACACAGTTCTCTAAAACCCCTTCAGCATTTATAGTTTGTAGACTTTTTGCTGATGGTCATTTGACTGGTGTGCGGTGAAACCTTTTCGGAGGTTGATTTGCATGCGTCTAATAATTCCTTATACTACACTTTAGGCATGTCATTTTCTTTCTTTTTTTCTTGGTTTTTAAAGAGTGAGTACAACTTCCCTCTTCATATTGACTTCTTGAAAAATTTGTCATGTGTTGTATTTTCTTGGCTATTCCCTACCCCAGGACATTTTTTGAGGGCAGGTGATATTTACAGCCCTGCAGTCCTTGTGAATATTAAGTGACATTTGGCGGTGTTGAAAGCTGCTGTTGTGAGAAACAGCCACAAGGCGGCACCATTATTACGTTCTCAACTCTTGTTACTAGGGCAACAGAGTCTTCCTGGACATCGTGCTCCTCAGTTGTAAATTAGAGTGGAATGTGCTCGGACAATCCCCCAGAAGTTTAGGTCTCCTTTCTTATGTTTGTTTTTGAAATTGAATTTATATTTCTTCTCGGAGTAATTTTGATTAGAGTGTTGTGATTGTCTGGCAGTACAGAATCCGGTCAATTATTCATAGATATATCTGTTCATCTTTGGATCCTGTTACCATGTATGTTATTACAGAGTGTGGAGTAGACCTCCCTTGGTATTCGGTAGGTGTTTGGTCATTATATACTTTATATGTCTTGGTGCCTATATAATTCATATAGTTTATATGTTTATAAAAATTTAACATATATTAGTATATGTATGTTAACATGCATTAGTATATGTATGTTAACATACATTAGTATATGTATGTTACCCCCATGATCCTAATTTATCGATCCTCCCACCTTTCATTTTGGTTCACCATTAGTTTGTTTATAAGTCTGTGAGTGTCTTTCTCTGGGGAAATATGTTCATTGGTAGCAATCTTAGGATAACATCTGTAAATGATATCATGGGATATCTGTCATTCCCTTTTGACTTACTTGACGTAATATGATTATTTTAGCCTCCTCTGTAGTCATGAAAATGGCAATGTTCTTTTGTTCCGGAGCTAAGATTCACTTCGGTACATATACCACTTCTTCTTTGCCCATTTGCCTGTTGATGGACATTGTGTTTGCTTGCATGTCTTGGCTATTGTAAATATTGCTGCAGTGCATGTTTGCCTGTCTGTGTCTTTCCGATTCTGGTCTTCTTAGGTGATAGGCCCAATAGGGGATCGGCTGCATCATATGGTAGCTCAATATTTACCTTTTAAATGCAGCTCGATTTTGTTCTCATGATTAGCTGTAACCAGTTTACATCCAACCAACAGCATAGTGGGTATGCATTTCTCCACAGACACGTGAGCATTCATAGTTTATAGACGTTTTACTGATGGCATTTTGAATATTGGGTGGCGACATCTTTTTGTAGTTTGGATTTGCATCTAACCAATAAGGCCTGATATTGAGCTTTTATCCATGTTCCTCCTTTTTTTTTTAAATAAAAGAATGAGTAAAACTTACCTCTTCAAATTGTTTTCTGGAAAAATTTTCCGTGTTGTGAACCTTTTGGCCATTACCTACCCAGGACATTTTCTGAGGACACGTGTCATTTACAGCTCTACAATTGCTGTGAATCTTAAGTGACCGTAAGCGCTGAGTTTAAAGCTGCTGTTGTGGGAAACGGCCACCAGGCGGCAGCATTTCTTCATTCCCAAAACTGGTACTAGGGCAGCAGAGACTTCCTGAAAGTCGTGTTCCTAGGTTGTAAATTAGAATGGAGTGTGCCAGGGAAAACCCCAATAAGTTTATGTCTCATTAATTGTTGTTCATGGTTTTAATTTTTTAAATTAGGGTAATGATTAGAATAGTGTTTGTTCTAGGTGTGCACAATCAGGTTCAATTGAACATTATATATATGTATTCATGTGCAGATCCTCTTCCTATGTAAATTACTATTATTTTTTTTAATAGATTTATTTGATTTCATTATTTATTTTTGGCTGAGTTGGATCTTCGTTGCTGCATGTGGGCTTTCTCTACTTTCTGTGAGCGGGGGCTACTCTCCACTGTGGTGCACGGGATTCTCATTGCAGTGGCTTCTCTTGTTGCAGAGCACGGTCTCTAGGTGTGCGGACTTCTAGTAGTTCTGGTGCGTGGGCTCAGTAGTTGTGGCTCGTGGGCTCTAGAGCCGAGGCTCAGTACTTGTGGTGCACGGGCTTAGTTGCTCTGCAGCATGTCGTATCTTCCCAGACCAGGGATCGAACCCGTGTGTTCTGCACTGGCAGGCGGATTCTTAACCCTGGCGCCACCAGGGAAGCCCCCGTGTAAATTATTACAGCGTGTCCTGTAGACCTCCCTTGGTATATGGTTAGTCTTTTTGATATATGTATTTAATATGTATTTGTATACGTATGGTAACCCTACTCTTCATTTATCCATTGCTCCCAGCTTTCCTTTTACATAACCATAGTTTGTTTTCCAAGTCTGTGAGTGTCTTTCTCTGTGGAAATATGTTCATTTGTGTCAGTTGTTAGGTAACGCCTAGAAGTGATATCACAGGATATTTGTCGTCTGCTTTCCGACTTACCTCCTGTTCTGTGATTATATCTAGGCTCACCTATGGTGCTGCAAAGAGCAGTGTTTCATTCTTTTCCATGCCGAATATTCCATTGTGTACATGGACCAGCTCTTCTTTGGGCATTCATCCGTAGATGGACATTTTGGTTTCTTCCAACTCTTGGCTATGCTAAATATTGATGCAGTGCAGGATTGCCAGCCTGTGTCTTTTGGATTCCGGTCTTCTCAGGGGATAGGCTCAGCAGTGGACCTACCAGATCATATGACAGTTCAATTTTTACCTTTAAACGCACCTCCATTCTGTTCTCACTACTGGCTGTTACCAGTTGACATCCCACCAGCAGCTAGAGGGTACACAGTTCTCGAAAACCCCATCAGCATTTATTGTTTGTAGACTTTCTACTGATGGCGTTTTGAGTGTTGGGAGGTGATACCTTTTTGTACTTTGGATTTGCATGCGTCTAATACTTCCCGGTATTAAGCTTTTAATCCACGTCCGTTTTCTTTCTTTTTTTTCTTTTTAAAGTAAAACAGAAAAACTTACCTCTTCAAATTGTTTCCTTGAATAATTGGCCGTGTTCTGAATTCCTGTGGCCATTACCTACACCAGAATATTTTCTGTGAGCAGGTGTCATTTACAACTCTGTAGTAATTGTGCATATTAAGTTACCATTAACACTGGGTTTAAAGCTGCTGTTGCAGGAAACGGCCGCAAGGCGGCAGCGTGTCTATATTCCCAACTCTGCTTACTAGGGCAACAGAGCCTTCCTGGAAGTCCTGTTTGTAGGTTGTAAATTAGAGTGGAATGCGCCGGGACAAACTCCCCAAAACTTATATCTACTTATTTGTTGTTGGTATTCTTAGTTTAATTTTCATTTTTATCAGAGCAAATTTGATTGCAATGTTGTGTTTGTTCTAGGTGTACAGAATCTGTTTCATTTATACATATATCTTTTCATGTTTGGATCCTGTTCCATAAAGGCTTTACAGAATGTTGTGTAGACCTCTCTTGGTATTTGGTATGTGTTTGGTGATTCGTATATTTTATAAATATTAGCATATGTCTGTTAAAACCCATTATCCTGCGTTATACAGTCGTCACACCTTTCCGCTTGGTTAAGCACAAGTTTGTGTTCTGAATACGTGACTGTCCTTCTCTGTGGAAATAAGTTCATTAATATCAATTTTCCGGAATCACCTATACGTGATATCATAGGATATGTGTCTCTTGCTTTCTGACTTATTTCAAGTTGTGTGATTATCTCTAGCCTCATCTGTGGTGCTGCAAATGGCATTGTTTGATTTGTTTTCCTGGCTAATATTCCATTCCGTACATATGCCACTTGTTCTTTGTCCATTTATCTGTTCATGGACCTTTTTTTGCTTCCATGTCTTGGCTATTTAAATATTGCTGCAGTGCACATTTGCCTGCTTCTGTCTTTCCGATTCTGGTGGTCTTCAGTTATAGGCCCAGAAGGTGCCCTGCCGGATCATATGGTAACTCAATTTTTACCTTTTAAAGCACCTCCATTCTATTTTCATTAGTGCTGTTACCACTTTCCATCCCACCAGCAGCTAGAAGGTACACAGTTCTCTAAAACCCCTTCAGCATTTATAGTTTGTAGACTTTTTGCTGATGGTCATTTGACTGGTGTGCGGTGAAACCTTTTCGGAGGTTGATTTGCATGCGTCTAATAATTCCTTATACTACACTTTAGGCATGTCATTTTCTTTCTTTTTTTCTTGGTTTTTAAAGAGTGAGTACAACTTCCCTCTTCATATTGACTTCTTGAAAAATTTGTCATGTGTTGTATTTTCTTGGCTATTCCCTACCCCAGGACATTTTTTGAGGGCAGGTGATATTTACAGCCCTGCAGTCCTTGTGAATATTAAGTGACATTTGGCGGTGTTGAAAGCTGCTGTTGTGAGAAACAGCCACAAGGCGGCAGCATTATTACGTTCTCAACTCTTGTTACTAGGGCAACAGAGTCTTCCTGGACATCGTGCTCCTCAGTTGTAAATTAGAGTGGAATGTGCTCGGACAATCCCCCAGAAGTTTAGGTCTCCTTACTTATGTTTGTTTTTGAAATTGAATTTATATTTCTTCTCGGAGTAATTTTGATTAGAGTGTTGTGATTGTCTGGCAGTACAGAATCCGGTCAATTATTCATAGATATATCTGTTCATCTTTGGATCCTGTTACCATGTATGTTATTACAGAGTGTGGAGTAGACCACCCTTGGTATTTGGTAGGTGTTTGGTCATTATATACTTTATATGTCTTGTTGTCTATATAATTCATACAGTTTATATGTTTATAAAAATTTAACATATATTAGTATATGTATGTTAACATGCATTAGTATATGTATGTTAACATACATTAGTATATGTATGTTACCCCCATGGTCCTAATTTATCGATCCTCCCACCTTTCATTTTGGTTCACCATTAGTTTGTTTATAAGTCTGTGAGTGTCTTTCTCTGGGGAAATATGTTCATTGGTAGCAATCTTAGGATAACATCTGTAAATGATATCATGGGATATCTGTCATTCCCTTTTGACTTACTTGACGTAATATGATTATTTTAGCCTCCTCTGTAGTCATGAAAATGGCAATGTTCTTTTGTTCCGGGGCTAAGATTCACTTCGGTACATATACCACTTCTTCTTTGCCCATTTGCCTGTTGATGGACATTGTGTTTGCTTGCATGTCTTGGCTATTGTAAATATTGCTGCAGTGCATGTTTGCCTGTCTGTGTCTTTCCGATTCTGGTCTTCTTAGGTGATAGGCCCATTAGGGGATCGGCTGCATCATATGGTAGCTCAATATTTTCCTTTTAAATGCAGCTCGATTTTGTTCTCATGATTAGCTGTTACCAGTTTACATCCAACCAACAGCATAGTGGGTATGCATTTCTCCACAGTCACGTGAGCATTCATAGTTTATAGACGTTTTTCTGATGGCATTTTGAATATTGGGTGGCGACATCTTTTTGTAGTTTGGATTTGCATCCAACCAATAATGCCTGATATTGAGCTTTTATCCATGTTCCTCCTTTTTTTTTTTTAAATAAAAGAGTGAGTAAAACTTACCTCTTCAAATTGTTTTCTGGAAAAATTTTCCGTGTTGTGAACTTTTTGGCCATTACCTACCCAGGACATTTTCTGAGGACACGTGTCATTTACAGCTCTACAATTGCTGTGAATCTTAAGTGACCGTTAGCACTGAGTTTAAAGCTGCTGTTGTGGGAAACGGCCACCAGGCGGCAGCATTTCTTCATTCCCAAAACTGGTACTAGGGCAGCAGAGACTTCCTGAAAGTCGTGTTCCTAGGTTGTAAATTAGAATGGAGTGTGCCAGGGAAAACCCCAATAAGTTTATGTCTCATTAATTGTTGTTCATGGTTTTAATTTTTTAAATTAGGGTAATGATTAGAATAGTGTTTGTTCTAGGTGTGCACAATCAGGTTCAGTTGAATATTATATATATGTATTCATGTGCAGATCCTCTTCCTCTGTAAATTACTATTATTTTTTTAAGTAGATTTATTTTATTTCATTATTTATTTTTGGCTGAGTTGGATCTTCGTTGCTGAATGTGGGCTTTCTCTACTTTCTGTGAGCGGGGCCTACTCTCCATTGTGGTGCACGGGATTCTCATTGCAGTGGCTTCTCTTGATGCAGAGCACGGTCTCTAGGTGTGCGGACTTCTAGTAGTTCTGGTGCATGGGCTCCGTAGTTGTGGCTCGTGGGCTCTAGAGCCGAGGCTCAGTACTTGTGGTGCACGGGCTTAGTTGCTCTGCAGCATGTGGTATCTTCCCAGACCAGGGATCGAACCCGTGTGTTCTGCACTGGCAGGCGGATTCTTAACCCTGGCGCCACCGGGGAAGCCCCCGTGTAAATTATTACAGCGTGTCCTGTAGACCTCCCTTGGTATATGGTTGGTCTTTTTGATATACGTATTTAATATGTATTTGTATACGTATGGTAACCCTACTCTTCATTTATCCATTGCTCCCAGCTTTCCTTTTACATAACCATAGTTTGTTTTCCAAGTCTGTGAGTGTCTTTCTCTGTGGAAATATGTTCATTTGTGTCAGTTGTTAGGTAACGCCTAGAAGTGATATCACAGGATATTTGTCGTCTGCTTTCCGACTTACCTCCTGTTCTGTGATTATATCTAGGCTCACCTATGGTGCTGCAAAGAGCAGTGTTTCATTCTTTTCCATGCCGAATATTCCATTGTGTACATGGACCAGCTCTTCTTTGGGCATTCATCCGTAGATGGACATTTTGGTTTCTTCCAACTCTTGGCTATGCTAAATATTGATGCAGTGCAGGATTGCCAGCCTGTGTCTTTTGGATTCCGGTCTTCTCAGGGGATAGGCTCAGCAGTGGACCTACCAGATCATATGACAGTTCAATTTTTACCTTTAAACGCACCTCCATTCTGTTCTCACTACTGGCTGTTACCAGTTGACATCCCACCAGCAGCTAGAGGGTACACAGTTCTCGAAAACCCCATCAGCATTTATTGTTTGTAGACTTTCTACTGATGGCGTTTTGAGTGTTGGGAGGTGATACCTTTTTGTACTTTGGATTTGCATGCGTCTAATACTTCCCGGTATTAAGCTTTTAATCCACGTCCGTTTTCTTTCTTTTTTTCTTTTTAAAGTAAAACAGAAAAACTTACCTCTTCAAATTGTTTCCTTGAATAATTGGCCGTGTTCTGAATTCCTGTGGCCATTACCTACACCAGAATATTTTCTGTGAGCAGGTGTCATTTACAACTCTGTAGTAATTGTGCATATTAAGTTACCATTAACACTGGGTTTAAAGCTGCTGTTGCAGGAAACGGCCGCAAGGCGGCAGCGTGTCTATATTCCCAACTCTGCTTACTAGGGCAACAGAGCCTTCCTGGAAGTCCTGTTTGTAGTTTGTAAATTAGAGTGGAATGCGCCGGGACAAACTCCCCAAAACTTATATCTACTTATTTGTTGTCGGTATTCTTAGTTTAATTTTCATTTTTATCAGAGCAAATTTGATTGCAATGTTGTGTTTGTTCTAGGTGTACAGAATCTGTTTCATTTATACATATATCTTTTCATGTTTGGATCCTGTTCCATAAAGGCTTTACAGAATGTTGTGTAGACCTCTCTTGGTATTTGGTATGTGTTTGGTGATTCGTATATTTTATAAATATTAGCATATGTCTGTTAAAACCCATTATCCTGCGTTATACAGTCGTCACACCTTTCCGCTTGGTTAAGCACAAGTTTGTGTTCTGAATACGTGACTGTCCTTCTCTGTGGAAATAAGTTCATTAATATCAATTTTCCGGAATCACCTATACGTGATATCATAGGATATGTGTCTCTTGCTTTCTGACTTATTTCAAGTTGTGTGATTATCTCTAGCCTCATCTGTGGTGCTGCAAATGGCATTGTTTGATTTGTTTTCATGGCTAATATTCCATTCCGTACATATGCCACTTGTTCTTTGTCCATTTATCTGTTCATGGACCTTTTTTTGCTTCCATGTCTTGGCTATTTAAATATTGCTGCAGTGCACATTTGCCTGCTTCTGTCTTTCCGATTCTGGTGGTCTTCAGTTATAGGCCCAGAAGGTGCCCTGCCGGATCATATGGTAACTCAATTTTTACCTTTTAAAGCACCTCCATTCTATTTTCATTAGTGCTGTTACCACTTTCCATCCCACCAGCAGCTAGAAGGTACACAGTTCTCTAAAACCCCTTCAGCATTTATAGTTTGTAGACTTTTTGCTGATGGTCATTTGACTGGTGTGCGGTGAAACCTTTTCGGAGGTTGATTTGCATGCGTCTAATAATTCCTTATACTACACTTTAGGCATGTCATTTTCTTTCTTTTTTTCTTGGTTTTTAAAGAGTGAGTACAACTTCCCTCTTCATATTGACTTCTTGAAAAATTTGTCATGTGTTGTATTTTCTTGGCTATTCCCTACCCCAGGACATTTTTTGAGGGCAGGTGATATTTACAGCCCTGCAGTCCTTGTGAATATTAAGTGACATTTGGCGGTGTTGAAAGCTGCTGTTGTGAGAAACAGCCACAAGGCGGCAGCATTATTACGTTCTCAACTCTTGTTACTAGGGCAACAGAGTCTTCCTGGACATCGTGCTCCTCAGTTGTAAATTAGAGTGGAATGTGCTCGGACAATCCCCCAGAAGTTTAGGTCTCCTTACTTATGTTTGTTTTTGAAATTGAATTTATATTTCTTCTCGGAGTAATTTTGATTAGAGTGTTGTGATTGTCTGGCAGTACAGAATCCGGTCAATTATTCATAGATATATCTGTTCATCTTTGGATCCTGTTACCATGTATGTTATTACAGAGTGTGGAGTAGACCACCCTTGGTATTTGGTAGGTGTTTGGTCATTATATACTTTATATGTCTTGGTGTCTATATAATTCATATAGTTTATATGTTTATAAAAATTTAACATATATTAGTATATGTATGTTAACATGCATTAGTATATGTATGTTAACATACATTAGTATATGTATGTTACCCCCATGATCCTAATTTATCGATCCTCCCACCTTTCATTTTGGTTCACCATTAGTTTGTTTATAAGTCTGTGAGTGTCTTTCTCTGGGGAAATATGTTCATTGGTAGCAATCTTAGGATAACATCTGTAAATGATATCATGGGATATCTGTCATTCCCTTTTGACTTACTTGACGTAATATGATTATTTTAGCCTCCTCTGTAGTCATGAAAATGGCAATGTTCTTTTGTTCCGGGGCTAAGATTCACTTCGGTACATATACCACTTCTTCTTTGCCCATTTGCCTGTTGATGGACATTGTGTTTGCTTGCATGTCTTGGCTATTGTAAATATTGCTGCAGTGCATGTTTGCCTGTCTGTGTCTTTCCGATTCTGGTCTTCTTAGGTGATAGGCCCATTAGGGGATCGGCTGCATCATATGGTAGCTCAATATTTTCCTTTTAAATGCAGCTCGATTTTGTTCTCATGATTAGCTGTTACCAGTTTACATCCAACCAACAGCATAGTGGGTATGCATTTCTCCACAGTCACGTGAGCATTCATAGTTTATAGACGTTTTTCTGATGGCATTTTGAATATTGGGTGGCGACATCTTTTTGTAGTTTGGATTTGCATCCAACCAATAATGCCTGATATTGAGCTTTTATCCATGTTCCTCCTTTTTTTTTTTTTTAAATAAAAGAGTGAGTAAAACTTACCTCTTCAAATTGTTTTCTGGAAAAATTTTCCGTGTTGTGAACTTTTTGGCCATTACCTACCCAGGACATTTTCTGAGGACACGTGTCATTTACAGCTCTACAATTGCTGTGAATCTTAAGTGACCGTTAGCACTGAGTTTAAAGCTGCTGTTGTGGGAAACGGCCACCAGGCGGCAGCATTTCTTCATTCCCAAAACTGGTACTAGGGCAGCAGAGACTTCCTGAAAGTCGTGTTCCTAGGTTGTAAATTAGAATGGAGTGTGCCAGGGAAAACCCCAATAAGTTTATGTCTCATTAATTGTTGTTCATGGTTTTAATTTTTTAAATTAGGGTAATGATTAGAATAGTGTTTGTTCTAGGTGTGCACAATCAGGTTCCGTTGAATATTATATATATGTATTCATGTGCAGATCCTCTTCCTCTGTAAATTACTATTATTTTTTTAAGTAGATTTATTTTATTTCATTATTTATTTTTGGCTGAGTTGGATCTTCGTTGCTGAATGTGGGCTTTCTCTACTTTCTGTGAGCGGGGCCTACTCTCCATTGTGGTGCACGGGATTCTCATTGCAGTGGCTTCTCTTGATGCAGAGCACGGTCTCTAGGTGTGCGGACTTCTAGTAGTTCTGGTGCATGGGCTCCGTAGTTGTGGCTCGTGGGCTCTAGAGCCGAGGCTCAGTACTTGTGGTGCACGGGCTTAGTTGCTCTGCAGCATGTGGTATCTTCCCAGACCAGGGATCGAACCCGTGTGTTCTGCACTGGCAGGCGGATTCTTAACCCTGGCGCCACCAGGGAAGCCCCCGTGTAAATTATTACAGCGTGTCCTGTAGACCTCCCTTGGTATATGGTTGGTCTTTTTGATATACGTATTTAATATGTATTTGTATACGTATGGTAACCCTACTCTTCATTTATCCATTGCTCCCAGCTTTCCTTTTACATAACCATAGTTTGTTTTCCAAGTCTGTGAGTGTCTTTCTCTGTGGAAATATGTTCATTTGTGTCAGTTGTTAGGTAACGCCTAGAAGTGATATCACAGGATATTTGTCGTCTGCTTTCCGACTTACCTCCTGTTCTGTGATTATATCTAGGCTCACCTATGGTGCTGCAAAGAGCAGTGTTTCATTCTTTTCCATGCCGAATATTCCATTGTGTACATGGACCAGCTCTTCTTTGGGCATTCATCCGTAGATGGACATTTTGGTTTCTTCCAACTCTTGGCTATGCTAAATATTGATGCAGTGCAGGATTGCCAGCCTGTGTCTTTTGGATTCCGGTCTTCTCAGGGGATAGGCTCAGCAGTGGACCTACCAGATCATATGACAGTTCAATTTTTACCTTTAAACGCACCTCCATTCTGTTCTCACTACTGGCTGTTACCAGTTGACATCCCACCAGCAGCTAGAGGGTACACAGTTCTCGAAAACCCCATCAGCATTTATTGTTTGTAGACTTTCTACTGATGGCGTTTTGAGTGTTGGGAGGTGATACCTTTTTGTACTTTGGATTTGCATGCGTCTAATACTTCCCGGTATTAAGCTTTTAATCCACGTCCGTTTTCTTTCTTTTTTTCTTTTTAAAGTAAAACAGAAAAACTTACCTCTTCAAATTGTTTCCTTGAATAATTGGCCGTGTTCTGAATTCCTGTGGCCATTACCTACACCAGAATATTTTCTGTGAGCAGGTGTCATTTACAACTCTGTAGTAATTGTGCATATTAAGTTACCATTAACACTGGGTTTAAAGCTGCTGTTGCAGGAAACGGCCGCAAGGCGGCAGCGTGTCTATATTCCCAACTCTGCTTACTAGGGCAACAGAGCCTTCCTGGAAGTCCTGTTTGTAGGTTGTAAATTAGAGTGGAATGCGCCGGGACAAACTCCCCAAAACTTATATCTACTTATTTGTTGTTGGTATTCTTAGTTTAATTTTCATTTTTATCAGAGCAAATTTGATTGCAATGTTGTGTTTGTTCTAGGTGTACAGAATCTGTTTCATTTATACATATATCTTTTCATGTTTGGATCCTGTTCCATAAAGGCTTTACAGAATGTTGTGTAGACCTCTCTTGGTATTTGGTATGTGTTTGGTGATTCGTATATTTTATAAATATTAGCATATGTCTGTTAAAACCCATTATCCTGCGTTATACATTCGTCACACCTTTCCGCTTGGTTAAGCACAAGTTTGTGTTCTGAATACGTGACTGTCCTTCTCTGTGGAAATAAGTTCATTAATATCAATTTTCCGGAATCACCTATACGTGATATCATAGGATATGTGTCTCTTGCTTTCTGACTTATTTCAAGTTGTGTGATTATCTCTAGCCTCATCTGTGGTGCTGCAAATGGCATTGTTTGATTTGTTTTCATGGCTAATATTCCATTCTGTACATATGCCACTTGTTCTTTGTCCATTTATCTGTTCATGGACCTTTTTTTGCTTCCATGTCTTGGCTATTTAAATATTGCTGCAGTGCACATTTGCCTGCTTCTGTCTTTCCGATTCTGGTGGTCTTCAGTTATAGGCCCAGAAGGTGCCCTGCCGGATCATATGGTAACTCAATTTTTACCTTTTAAAGCACCTCCATTCTATTTTCATTAGTGCTGTTACCACTTTCCATCCCACCAGCAGCTAGAAGGTACACAGTTCTCTAAAACCCCTTCAGCATTTATAGTTTGTAGACTTTTTGCTGATGGTCATTTGACTGGTGTGCGGTGAAACCTTTTCGGAGGTTGATTTGCATGCGTCTAATAATTCCTTATACTACACTTTAGGCATGTCATTTTCTTTCTTTTTTTCTTGGTTTTTAAAGAGTGAGTACAACTTCCCTCTTCATATTGACTTCTTGAAAAATTTGTCATGTGTTGTATTTTCTTGGCTATTCCCTACCCCAGGACATTTTTTGAGGGCAGGTGATATTTACAGCCCTGCAGTCCTTGTGAATATTAAGTGACATTTGGCGGTGTTGAAAGCTGCTGTTGTGAGAAACAGCCACAAGGCGGCAGCATTATTACGTTCTCAACTCTTGTTACTAGGGCAACAGAGTCTTCCTGGACATCGTGCTCCTCGGTTGTAAATTAGAGTGGAATGTGCTCGGACAATCCCCCAGAAGTTTAGGTCTCCTTACTTATGTTTGTTTTTGAAATTGAATTTATATTTCTTCTCGGAGTAATTTTGATTAGAGTGTTGTGATTGTCTGGCAGTACAGAATCCGGTCAATTATTCATAGATATATCTGTTCATCTTTGGATCCTGTTACCATGTATGTTATTACAGAGTGTGGAGTAGACCACCCTTGGTATTTGGTAGGTGTTTGGTCATTATATACTTTATATGTCTTGGTGTCTATATAATTCATATAGTTTATATGTTTATAAAAATTTAACATATATTAGTATATGTATGTTAACATGCATTAGTATATGTATGTTAACATACATTAGTATATGTATGTTACCCCCATGATCCTAATTTATCGATCCTCCCACCTTTCATTTTGGTTCACCATTAGTTTGTTTATAAGTCTGTGAGTGTCTTTCTCTGGGGAAATATGTTCATTGGTAGCAATCTTAGGATAACATCTGTAAATGATATCATGGGATATCTGTCATTCCCTTTTGACTTACTTGACGTAATATGATTATTTTAGCCTCCTCTGTAGTCATGAAAATGGCAATGTTCTTTTGTTCCGGGGCTAAGATTCACTTCGGTACATATACCACTTCTTCTTTGCCCATTTGCCTGTTGATGGACATTGTGTTTGCTTGCATGTCTTGGCTATTGTAAATATTGCTGCAGTGCATGTTTGCCTGTCTGTGTCTTTCCGATTCTGGTCTTCTTAGGTGATAGGCCCATTAGGGGATCGGCTGCATCATATGGTAGCTCAATATTTTCCTTTTAAATGCAGCTCGATTTTGTTCTCATGATTAGCTGTTACCAGTTTACATCCAACCAACAGCATAGTGGGTATGCATTTCTCCACAGTCACGTGAGCATTCATAGTTTATAGACGTTTTTCTGATGGCATTTTGAATATTGGGTGGCGACATCTTTTTGTAGTTTGGATTTGCATCCAACCAATAATGCCTGATATTGAGCTTTTATCCATGTTCCTCCTTTTTTTTTTTTTAAATAAAAGAGTGAGTAAAACTTACCTCTTCAAATTGTTTTCTGGAAAAATTTTCCGTGTTGTGAACTTTTTGGCCATTACCTACCCAGGACATTTTCTGAGGACACGTGTCATTTACAGCTCTACAATTGCTGTGAATCTTAAGTGACCGTTAGCACTGAGTTTAAAGCTGCTGTTGTGGGAAACGGCCACCAGGCGGCAGCATTTCTTCATTCCCAAAACTGGTACTAGGGCAGCAGAGACTTCCTGAAAGTCGTGTTCCTAGGTTGTAAATTAGAATGGAGTGTGCCAGGGAAAACCCCAATAAGTTTATGTCTCATTAATTGTTGTTCATGGTTTTAATTTTTTAAATTAGGGTAATGATTAGAATAGTGTTTGTTCTAGGTGTGCACAATCAGGTTCAGTTGAATATTATATATATGTATTCATGTGCAGATCCTCTTCCTCTGCAAATTACTATTATTTTTTTAAGTAGATTTATTTTATTTCATTATTTATTTTTGGCTGAGTTGGATCTTCGTTGCTGAATGTGGGCTTTCTCTACTTTCTGTGAGCGGGGCCTACTCTCCATTGTGGTGCACGGGATTCTCATTGCAGTGGCTTCTCTTGTTGCAGAGCACGGTCTCTAGGTGTGCGGACTTCTAGTAGTTCTGGTGCATGGGCTCCGTAGTTGTGGCTCGTGGGCTCTAGAGCCGAGGCTCAGTACTTGTGGTGCACGGGCTTAGTTGCTCTGCAGCATGTGGTATCTTCCCAGACCAGGGATCGAACCCGTGTGTTCTGCACTGGCAGGCGGATTCTTAACCCTGGCGCCACCAGGGAAGCCCCCGTGTAAATTATTACAGCGTGTCCTGTAGACCTCCCTTGGTATATGGTTGGTCTTTTTGATATACGTATTTAATATGTATTTGTATACGTATGGTAACCCTACTCTTCATTTATCCATTGCTCCCAGCTTTCCTTTTACATAACCATAGTTTGTTTTCCAAGTCTGTGAGTGTCTTTCTCTGTGGAAATATGTTCATTTGTGTCAGTTGTTAGGTAACGCCTAGAAGTGATATCACAGGATATTTGTCGTCTGCTTTCCGACTTACCTCCTGTTCTGTGATTATATCTAGGCTCACCTATGGTGCTGCAAAGAGCAGTGTTTCATTCTTTTCCATGCCGAATATTCCATTGTGTACATGGACCAGCTCTTCTTTGGGCATTCATCCGTAGATGGACATTTTGGTTTCTTCCAACTCTTGGCTATGCTAAATATTGATGCAGTGCAGGATTGCCAGCCTGTGTCTTTTGGATTCCGGTCTTCTCAGGGGATAGGCTCAGCAGTGGACCTACCAGATCATATGACAGTTCAATTTTTACCTTTAAACGCACCTCCATTCTGTTCTCACTACTGGCTGTTACCAGTTGACATCCCACCAGCAGCTAGAGGGTACACAGTTCTCGAAAACCCCATCAGCATTTATTGTTTGTAGACTTTCTACTGATGGCGTTTTGAGTGTTGGGAGGTGATACCTTTTTGTACTTTGGATTTGCATGCGTCTAATACTTCCCGGTATTAAGCTTTTAATCCACGTCCGTTTTCTTTCTTTTTTTCTTTTTAAAGTAAAACAGAAAAACTTACCTCTTCAAATTGTTTCCTTGAATAATTGGCCGTGTTCTGAATTCCTGTGGCCATTACCTACACCAGAATATTTTCTGTGAGCAGGTGTCATTTACAACTCTGTAGTAATTGTGCATATTAAGTTACCATTAACACTGGGTTTAAAGCTGCTGTTGCAGGAAACGGCCGCAAGGCGGCAGCGTGTCTATATTCCCAACTCTGCTTACTAGGGCAACAGAGCCTTCCTGGAAGTCCTGTTTGTAGGTTGTAAATTAGAGTGGAATGCGCCGGGACAAACTCCCCAAAACTTATATCTACTTATTTGTTGTTGGTATTCTTAGTTTAATTTTCATTTTTATCAGAGCAAATTTGATTGCAATGTTGTGTTTGTTCTAGGTGTACAGAATCTGTTTCATTCATACATATATCTTTTCATGTTTGGATCCTGTTCCATAAAGGCTTTACAGAATGTTGTGTAGACCTCTCTTGGTATTTGGTATGTGTTTGGTGATTCGTATATTTTATAAATATTAGCATATGTCTGTTAAAACCCATTATCCTGCGTTATACATTCGTCACACCTTTCCGCTTGGTTAAGCACAAGTTTGTGTTCTGAATACGTGACTGTCCTTCTCTGTGGAAATAAGTTCATTAATATCAATTTTCCGGAATCACCTATACGTGATATCATAGGATATGTGTCTCTTGCTTTCTGACTTATTTCAAGTTGTGTGATTATCTCTAGCCTCATCTGTGGTGCTGCAAATGGCATTGTTTGATTTGTTTTCATGGCTAATATTCCATTCCGTACATATGCCACTTGTTCTTTGTCCATTTATCTGTTCATGGACCTTTTTTTGCTTCCATGTCTTGGCTATTTAAATATTGCTGCAGTGCACATTTGCCTGCTTCTGTCTTTCCGATTCTGGTGGTCTTCAGTTATAGGCCCAGAAGGTGCCCTGCCGGATCATATGGTAACTCAATTTTTACCTTTTAAAGCACCTCCATTCTATTTTCATTAGTGCTGTTACCACTTTCCATCCCACCAGCAGCTAGAAGGTACACAGTTCTCTAAAACCCCTTCAGCATTTATAGTTTGTAGACTTTTTGCTGATGGTCATTTGACTGGTGTGCGGTGAAACCTTTTCGGAGGTTGATTTGCATGCGTCTAATAATTCCTTATACTACACTTTAGGCATGTCATTTTCTTTCTTTTTTTCTTGGTTTTTAAAGAGTGAGTACAACTTCCCTCTTCATATTGACTTCTTGAAAAATTTGTCATGTGTTGTATTTTCTTGGCTATTCCCTACCCCAGGACATTTTTTGAGGGCAGGTGATATTTACAGCCCTGCAGTCCTTGTGAATATTAAGTGACATTTGGCGGTGTTGAAAGCTGCTGTTGTGAGAAACAGCCACAAGGCGGCAGCATTATTACGTTCTCAACTCTTGTTACTAGGGCAACAGAGTCTTCCTGGACATCGTGCTCCTCGGTTGTAAATTAGAGTGGAATGTGCTCGGACAATCCCCCAGAAGTTTAGGTCTCCTTACTTATGTTTGTTTTTGAAATTGAATTTATATTTCTTCTCGGAGTAATTTTGATTAGAGTGTTGTGATTGTCTGGCAGTACAGAATCTGGTCAATTATTCATAGATATATCTGTTCATCTTTGGATCCTGTTACCATGTATGTTATTACAGAGTGTGGAGTAGACCACCCTTGGTATTTGGTAGGTGTTTGGTCATTATATACTTTATATGTCTTGGTGTCTATATAATTCATATAGTTTATATGTTTATAAAAATTTAACATATATTAGTATATGTATGTTAACATGCATTAGTATATGTATGTTAACATACATTAGTATATGTATGTTACCCCCACGATCCTAATTTATCGATCCTCCCACCTTTCATTTTGGTTCACCATTAGTTTGTTTATAAGTCTGTGAGTGTCTTTCTCTGGGGAAATATGTTCATTGGTAGCAATCTTAGGATAACATCTGTAAATGATATCATGGGATATCTGTCATTCCCTTTTGACTTACTTGACGTAATATGATTATTTTAGCCTCCTCTGTAGTCATGAAAATGGCAATGTTCTTTTGTTCCGGGGCTAAGATTCACTTCGGTACATATACCACTTCTTCTTTGCCCATTTGCCTGTTGATGGACATTGTGTTTGCTTGCATGTCTTGGCTATTGTAAATATTGCTGCAGTGCATGTTTGCCTGTCTGTGTCTTTCCGATTCTGGTCTTCTTAGGTGATAGGCCCATTAGGGGATCGGCTGCATCATATGGTAGCTCAATATTTTCCTTTTAAATGCAGCTCGATTTTGTTCTCATGATTAGCTGTTACCAGTTTACATCCAACCAACAGCATAGTGGGTATGCATTTCTCCACAGTCACGTGAGCATTCATAGTTTATAGACGTTTTTCTGATGGCATTTTGAATATTGGGTGGCGACATCTTTTTGTAGTTTGGATTTGCATCCAACCAATAATGCCTGATATTGAGCTTTTATCCATGTTCCTCCTTTTTTTTTTTTTAAATAAAAGAGTGAGTAAAACTTACCTCTTCAAATTGTTTTCTGGAAAAATTTTCCGTGTTGTGAACTTTTTGGCCATTACCTACCCAGGACATTTTCTGAGGACACGTGTCATTTACAGCTCTACAATTGCTGTGAATCTTAAGTGACCGTTAGCACTGAGTTTAAAGCTGCTGTTGTGGGAAACGGCCACCAGGCGGCAGCATTTCTTCATTCCCAAAACTGGTACTAGGGCAGCAGAGACTTCCTGAAAGTCGTGTTCCTAGGTTGTAAATTAGAATGGAGTGTGCCAGGGAAAACCCCAATAAGTTTATGTCTCATTAATTGTTGTTCATTGTTTTAATTTTTTAAATTAGGGTAATGATTAGAATAGTGTTTGTTCTAGGTGTGCACAATCAGGTTCCGTTGAATATTATATATATGTATTCATGTGCAGATCCTCTTCCTCTGTAAATTACTATTATTTTTTTAAGTAGATTTATTTTATTTCATTATTTATTTTTGGCTGAGTTGGATCTTCGTTGCTGAATGTGGGCTTTCTCTACTTTCTGTGAGCGGGGCCTACTCTCCATTGTGGTGCACGGGATTCTCATTGCAGTGGCTTCTCTTGATGCAGAGCACGGTCTCTAGGTGTGCGGACTTCTAGTAGTTCTGGTGCATGGGCTCCGTAGTTGTGGCTCGTGGGCTCTAGAGCCGAGGCTCAGTACTTGTGGTGCACGGGCTTAGTTGCTCTGCAGCATGTGGTATCTTCCCAGACCAGGGATCGAACCCGTGTGTTCTGCACTGGCAGGCGGATTCTTAACCCTGGCGCCACCGGGGAAGCCCCCGTGTAAATTATTACAGCGTGTCCTGTAGACCTCCCTTGGTATATGGTTGGTCTTTTTGATATACGTATTTAATATGTATTTGTATACGTATGGTAACCCTACTCTTCATTTATCCATTGCTCCCAGCTTTCCTTTTACATAACCATAGTTTGTTTTCCAAGTCTGTGAGTGTCTTTCTCTGTGGAAATATGTTCATTTGTGTCAGTTGTTAGGTAACGCCTAGAAGTGATATCACAGGATATTTGTCGTCTGCTTTCCGACTTACCTCCTGTTCTGTGATTATATCTAGGCTCACCTATGGTGCTGCAAAGAGCAGTGTTTCATTCTTTTCCATGCCGAATATTCCATTGTGTACATGGACCAGCTCTTCTTTGGGCATTCATCCGTAGATGGACATTTTGGTTTCTTCCAACTCTTGGCTATGCTAAATATTGATGCAGTGCAGGATTGCCAGCCTGTGTCTTTTGGATTCCGGTCTTCTCAGGGGATAGGCTCAGCAGTGGACCTACCAGATCATATGACAGTTCAATTTTTACCTTTAAACGCACCTCCATTCTGTTCTCACTACTGGCTGTTACCAGTTGACATCCCACCAGCAGCTAGAGGGTACACAGTTCTCGAAAACCCCATCAGCATTTATTGTTTGTAGACTTTCTACTGATGGCGTTTTGAGTGTTGGGAGGTGATACCTTTTTGTACTTTGGATTTGCATGCGTCTAATACTTCCCGGTATTAAGCTTTTAATCCACGTCCGTTTTCTTTCTTTTTTTCTTTTTAAAGTAAAACAGAAAAACTTACCTCTTCAAATTGTTTCCTTGAATAATTGGCCGTGTTCTGAATTCCTGTGGCCATTACCTACACCAGAATATTTTCTGTGAGCAGGTGTCATTTACAACTCTGTAGTAATTGTGCATATTAAGTTACCATTAACACTGGGTTTAAAGCTGCTGTTGCAGGAAACGGCCGCAAGGCGGCAGCGTGTCTATATTCCCAACTCTGCTTACTAGGGCAACAGAGCCTTCCTGGAAGTCCTGTTTGTAGGTTGTAAATTAGAGTGGAATGCGCCGGGACAAACTCCCCAAAACTTATATCTACTTATTTGTTGTTGGTATTCTTAGTTTAATTTTCATTTTTATCAGAGCAAATTTGATTGCAATGTTGTGTTTGTTCTAGGTGTACAGAATCTGTTTCATTCATACATATATCTTTTCATGTTTGGATCCTGTTCCATAAAGGCTTTACAGAATGTTGTGTAGACCTCTCTTGGTATTTGGTATGTGTTTGGTGATTCGTATATTTTATAAATATTAGCATATGTCTGTTAAAACCCATTATCCTGCGTTATACATTCGTCACACCTTTCCGCTTGGTTAAGCACAAGTTTGTGTTCTGAATACGTGACTGTCCTTCTCTGTGGAAATAAGTTCATTAATATCAATTTTCCGGAATCACCTATACGTGATATCATAGGATATGTGTCTCTTGCTTTCTGACTTATTTCAAGTTGTGTGATTATCTCTAGCCTCATCTGTGGTGCTGCAAATGGCATTGTTTGATTTGTTTTCATGGCTAATATTCCATTCCGTACATATGCCACTTGTTCTTTGTCCATTTATCTGTTCATGGACCTTTTTTTGCTTCCATGTCTTGGCTATTTAAATATTGCTGCAGTGCACATTTGCCTGCTTCTGTCTTTCCGATTCTGGTGGTCTTCAGTTATAGGCCCAGAAGGTGCCCTGCCGGATCATATGGTAACTCAATTTTTACCTTTTAAAGCACCTCCATTCTATTTTCATTAGTGCTGTTACCACTTTCCATCCCACCAGCAGCTAGAAGGTACACAGTTCTCTAAAACCCCTTCAGCATTTATAGTTTGTAGACTTTTTGCTGATGGTCATTTGACTGGTGTGCGGTGAAACCTTTTCGGAGGTTGATTTGCATGCGTCTAATAATTCCTTATACTACACTTTAGGCATGTCATTTTCTTTCTTTTTTTCTTGGTTTTTAAAGAGTGAGTACAACTTCCCTCTTCATATTGACTTCTTGAAAAATTTGTCATGTGTTGTATTTTCTTGGCTATTCCCTACCCCAGGACATTTTTTGAGGGCAGGTGATATTTACAGCCCTGCAGTCCTTGTGAATATTAAGTGACATTTGGCGGTGTTGAAAGCTGCTGTTGTGAGAAACAGCCACAAGGCGGCAGCATTATTACGTTCTCAACTCTTGTTACTAGGGCAACAGAGTCTTCCTGGACATCGTGCTCCTCGGTTGTAAATTAGAGTGGAATGTGCTCGGACAATCCCCCAGAAGTTTAGGTCTCCTTACTTATGTTTGTTTTTGAAATTGAATTTATATTTCTTCTCGGAGTAATTTTGATTAGAGTGTTGTGATTGTCTGGCAGTACAGAATCCGGTCAATTATTCATAGATATATCTGTTCATCTTTGGATCCTGTTACCATGTATGTTATTACAGAGTGTGGAGTAGACCACCCTTGGTATTTGGTAGGTGTTTGGTCATTATATACTTTATATGTCTTGGTGTCTATATAATTCATATAGTTTATATGTTTATAAAAATTTAACATATATTAGTATATGTATGTTAACATGCATTAGTATATGTATGTTAACATACATTAGTATATGTATGTTACCCCCACGATCCTAATTTATCGATCCTCCCACCTTTCATTTTGGTTCACCATTAGTTTGTTTATAAGTCTGTGAGTGTCTTTCTCTGGGGAAATATGTTCATTGGTAGCAATCTTAGGATAACATCTGTAAATGATATCATGGGATATCTGTCATTCCCTTTTGACTTACTTGACGTAATATGATTATTTTAGCCTCCTCTGTAGTCATGAAAATGGCAATGTTCTTTTGTTCCGGGGCTAAGATTCACTTCGGTACATATACCACTTCTTCTTTGCCCATTTGCCTGTTGATGGACATTGTGTTTGCTTGCATGTCTTGGCTATTGTAAATATTGCTGCAGTGCATGTTTGCCTGTCTGTGTCTTTCCGATTCTGGTCTTCTTAGGTGATAGGCCCATTAGGGGATCGGCTGCATCATATGGTAGCTCAATATTTTCCTTTTAAATGCAGCTCGATTTTGTTCTCATGATTAGCTGTTACCAGTTTACATCCAACCAACAGCATAGTGGGTATGCATTTCTCCACAGTCACGTGAGCATTCATAGTTTATAGACGTTTTTCTGATGGCATTTTGAATATTGGGTGGCGACATCTTTTTGTAGTTTGGATTTGCATCCAACCAATAATGCCTGATATTGAGCTTTTATCCATGTTCCTCCTTTTTTTTTTTTTAAATAAAAGAGTGAGTAAAACTTACCTCTTCAAATTGTTTTCTGGAAAAATTTTCCGTGTTGTGAACTTTTTGGCCATTACCTACCCAGGACATTTTCTGAGGACACGTGTCATTTACAGCTCTACAATTGCTGTGAATCTTAAGTGACCGTTAGCACTGAGTTTAAAGCTGCTGTTGTGGGAAACGGCCACCAGGCGGCAGCATTTCTTCATTCCCAAAACTGGTACTAGGGCAGCAGAGACTTCCTGAAAGTCGTGTTCCTAGGTTGTAAATTAGAATGGAGTGTGCCAGGGAAAACCCCAATAAGTTTATGTCTCATTAATTGTTGTTCATTGTTTTAATTTTTTAAATTAGGGTAATGATTAGAATAGTGTTTGTTCTAGGTGTGCACAATCAGGTTCCGTTGAATATTATATATATGTATTCATGTGCAGATCCTCTTCCTCTGTAAATTACTATTATTTTTTTAAGTAGATTTATTTTATTTCATTATTTATTTTTGGCTGAGTTGGATCTTCGTTGCTGAATGTGGGCTTTCTCTACTTTCTGTGAGCGGGGCCTACTCTCCATTGTGGTGCACGGGATTCTCATTGCAGTGGCTTCTCTTGATGCAGAGCACGGTCTCTAGGTGTGCGGACTTCTAGTAGTTCTGGTGCATGGGCTCCGTAGTTGTGGCTCGTGGGCTCTAGAGCCGAGGCTCAGTACTTGTGGTGCACGGGCTTAGTTGCTCTGCAGCATGTGGTATCTTCCCAGACCAGGGATCGAACCCGTGTGTTCTGCACTGGCAGGCGGATTCTTAACCCTGGCGCCACCGGGGAAGCCCCCGTGTAAATTATTACAGCGTGTCCTGTAGACCTCCCTTGGTATATGGTTGGTCTTTTTGATATACGTATTTAATATGTATTTGTATACGTATGGTAACCCTACTCTTCATTTATCCATTGCTCCCAGCTTTCCTTTTACATAACCATAGTTTGTTTTCCAAGTCTGTGAGTGTCTTTCTCTGTGGAAATATGTTCATTTGTGTCAGTTGTTAGGTAACGCCTAGAAGTGATATCACAGGATATTTGTCGTCTGCTTTCCGACTTACCTCCTGTTCTGTGATTATATCTAGGCTCACCTATGGTGCTGCAAAGAGCAGTGTTTCATTCTTTTCCATGCCGAATATTCCATTGTGTACATGGACCAGCTCTTCTTTGGGCATTCATCCGTAGATGGACATTTTGGTTTCTTCCAACTCTTGGCTATGCTAAATATTGATGCAGTGCAGGATTGCCAGCCTGTGTCTTTTGGATTCCGGTCTTCTCAGGGGATAGGCTCAGCAGTGGACCTACCAGATCATATGACAGTTCAATTTTTACCTTTAAACGCACCTCCATTCTGTTCTCACTACTGGCTGTTACCAGTTGACATCCCACCAGCAGCTAGAGGGTACACAGTTCTCGAAAACCCCATCAGCATTTATTGTTTGTAGACTTTCTACTGATGGCGTTTTGAGTGTTGGGAGGTGATACCTTTTTGTACTTTGGATTTGCATGCGTCTAATACTTCCCGGTATTAAGCTTTTAATCCACGTCCGTTTTCTTTCTTTTTTTCTTTTTAAAGTAAAACAGAAAAACTTACCTCTTCAAATTGTTTCCTTGAATAATTGGCCGTGTTCTGAATTCCTGTGGCCATTACCTACACCAGAATATTTTCTGTGAGCAGGTGTCATTTACAACTCTGTAGTAATTGTGCATATTAAGTTACCATTAACACTGGGTTTAAAGCTGCTGTTGCAGGAAACGGCCGCAAGGCGGCAGCGTGTCTATATTCCCAACTCTGCTTACTAGGGCAACAGAGCCTTCCTGGAAGTCCTGTTTGTAGGTTGTAAATTAGAGTGGAATGCGCCGGGACAAACTCCCCAAAACTTATATCTACTTATTTGTTGTTGGTATTCTTAGTTTAATTTTCATTTTTATCAGAGCAAATTTGATTGCAATGTTGTGTTTGTTCTAGGTGTACAGAATCTGTTTCATTCATACATATATCTTTTCATGTTTGGATCCTGTTCCATAAAGGCTTTACAGAATGTTGTGTAGACCTCTCTTGGTATTTGGTATGTGTTTGGTGATTCGTATATTTTATAAATATTAGCATATGTCTGTTAAAACCCATTATCCTGCGTTATACATTCGTCACACCTTTCCGCTTGGTTAAGCACAAGTTTGTGTTCTGAATACGTGACTGTCCTTCTCTGTGGAAATAAGTTCATTAATATCAATTTTCCGGAATCACCTATACGTGATATCATAGGATATGTGTCTCTTGCTTTCTGACTTATTTCAAGTTGTGTGATTATCTCTAGCCTCATCTGTGGTGCTGCAAATGGCATTGTTTGATTTGTTTTCATGGCTAATATTCCATTCCGTACATATGCCACTTGTTCTTTGTCCATTTATCTGTTCATGGACCTTTTTTTGCTTCCATGTCTTGGCTATTTAAATATTGCTGCAGTGCACATTTGCCTGCTTCTGTCTTTCCGATTCTGGTGGTCTTCAGTTATAGGCCCAGAAGGTGCCCTGCCGGATCATATGGTAACTCAATTTTTACCTTTTAAAGCACCTCCATTCTATTTTCATTAGTGCTGTTACCACTTTCCATCCCACCAGCAGCTAGAAGGTACACAGTTCTCTAAAACCCCTTCAGCATTTATAGTTTGTAGACTTTTTGCTGATGGTCATTTGACTGGTGTGCGGTGAAACCTTTTCGGAGGTTGATTTGCATGCGTCTAATAATTCCTTATACTACACTTTAGGCATGTCATTTTCTTTCTTTTTTTCTTGGTTTTTAAAGAGTGAGTACAACTTCCCTCTTCATATTGACTTCTTGAAAAATTTGTCATGTGTTGTATTTTCTTGGCTATTCCCTACCCCAGGACATTTTTTGAGGGCAGGTGATATTTACAGCCCTGCAGTCCTTGTGAATATTAAGTGACATTTGGCGGTGTTGAAAGCTGCTGTTGTGAGAAACAGCCACAAGGCGGCAGCATTATTACGTTCTCAACTCTTGTTACTAGGGCAACAGAGTCTTCCTGGACATCGTGCTCCTCGGTTGTAAATTAGAGTGGAATGTGCTCGGACAATCCCCCAGAAGTTTAGGTCTCCTTACTTATGTTTGTTTTTGAAATTGAATTTATATTTCTTCTCGGAGTAATTTTGATTAGAGTGTTGTGATTGTCTGGCAGTACAGAATCCGGTCAATTATTCATAGATATATCTGTTCATCTTTGGATCCTGTTACCATGTATGTTATTACAGAGTGTGGAGTAGACCACCCTTGGTATTTGGTAGGTGTTTGGTCATTATATACTTTATATGTCTTGGTGTCTATATAATTCATATAGTTTATATGTTTATAAAAATTTAACATATATTAGTATATGTATGTTAACATGCATTAGTATATGTATGTTAACATACATTAGTATATGTATGTTACCCCCACGATCCTAATTTATCGATCCTCCCACCTTTCATTTTGGTTCACCATTAGTTTGTTTATAAGTCTGTGAGTGTCTTTCTCTGGGGAAATATGTTCATTGGTAGCAATCTTAGGATAACATCTGTAAATGATATCATGGGATATCTGTCATTCCCTTTTGACTTACTTGACGTAATATGATTATTTTAGCCTCCTCTGTAGTCATGAAAATGGCAATGTTCTTTTGTTCCGGGGCTAAGATTCACTTCGGTACATATACCACTTCTTCTTTGCCCATTTGCCTGTTGATGGACATTGTGTTTGCTTGCATGTCTTGGCTATTGTAAATATTGCTGCAGTGCATGTTTGCCTGTCTGTGTCTTTCCGATTCTGGTCTTCTTAGGTGATAGGCCCATTAGGGGATCGGCTGCATCATATGGTAGCTCAATATTTTCCTTTTAAATGCAGCTCGATTTTGTTCTCATGATTAGCTGTTACCAGTTTACATCCAACCAACAGCATAGTGGGTATGCATTTCTCCACAGTCACGTGAGCATTCATAGTTTATAGACGTTTTTCTGATGGCATTTTGAATATTGGGTGGCGACATCTTTTTGTAGTTTGGATTTGCATCCAACCAATAATGCCTGATATTGAGCTTTTATCCATGTTCCTCCTTTTTTTTTTTTTAAATAAAAGAGTGAGTAAAACTTACCTCTTCAAATTGTTTTCTGGAAAAATTTTCCGTGTTGTGAACTTTTTGGCCATTACCTACCCAGGACATTTTCTGAGGACACGTGTCATTTACAGCTCTACAATTGCTGTGAATCTTAAGTGACCGTTAGCACTGAGTTTAAAGCTGCTGTTGTGGGAAACGGCCACCAGGCGGCAGCATTTCTTCATTCCCAAAACTGGTACTAGGGCAGCAGAGACTTCCTGAAAGTCGTGTTCCTAGGTTGTAAATTAGAATGGAGTGTGCCAGGGAAAACCCCAATAAGTTTATGTCTCATTAATTGTTGTTCATTGTTTTAATTTTTTAAATTAGGGTAATGATTAGAATAGTGTTTGTTCTAGGTGTGCACAATCAGGTTCCGTTGAATATTATATATATGTATTCATGTGCAGATCCTCTTCCTCTGTAAATTACTATTATTTTTTTAAGTAGATTTATTTTATTTCATTATTTATTTTTGGCTGAGTTGGATCTTCGTTGCTGAATGTGGGCTTTCTCTACTTTCTGTGAGCGGGGCCTACTCTCCATTGTGGTGCACGGGATTCTCATTGCAGTGGCTTCTCTTGATGCAGAGCACGGTCTCTAGGTGTGCGGACTTCTAGTAGTTCTGGTGCATGGGCTCCGTAGTTGTGGCTCGTGGGCTCTAGAGCCGAGGCTCAGTACTTGTGGTGCACGGGCTTAGTTGCTCTGCAGCATGTGGTATCTTCCCAGACCAGGGATCGAACCCGTGTGTTCTGCACTGGCAGGCGGATTCTTAACCCTGGCGCCACCGGGGAAGCCCCCGTGTAAATTATTACAGCGTGTCCTGTAGACCTCCCTTGGTATATGGTTGGTCTTTTTGATATACGTATTTAATATGTATTTGTATACGTATGGTAACCCTACTCTTCATTTATCCATTGCTCCCAGCTTTCCTTTTACATAACCATAGTTTGTTTTCCAAGTCTGTGAGTGTCTTTCTCTGTGGAAATATGTTCATTTGTGTCAGTTGTTAGGTAACGCCTAGAAGTGATATCACAGGATATTTGTCGTCTGCTTTCCGACTTACCTCCTGTTCTGTGATTATATCTAGGCTCACCTATGGTGCTGCAAAGAGCAGTGTTTCATTCTTTTCCATGCCGAATATTCCATTGTGTACATGGACCAGCTCTTCTTTGGGCATTCATCCGTAGATGGACATTTTGGTTTCTTCCAACTCTTGGCTATGCTAAATATTGATGCAGTGCAGGATTGCCAGCCTGTGTCTTTTGGATTCCGGTCTTCTCAGGGGATAGGCTCAGCAGTGGACCTACCAGATCATATGACAGTTCAATTTTTACCTTTAAACGCACCTCCATTCTGTTCTCACTACTGGCTGTTACCAGTTGACATCCCACCAGCAGCTAGAGGGTACACAGTTCTCGAAAACCCCATCAGCATTTATTGTTTGTAGACTTTCTACTGATGGCGTTTTGAGTGTTGGGAGGTGATACCTTTTTGTACTTTGGATTTGCATGCGTCTAATACTTCCCGGTATTAAGCTTTTAATCCACGTCCGTTTTCTTTCTTTTTTTCTTTTTAAAGTAAAACAGAAAAACTTACCTCTTCAAATTGTTTCCTTGAATAATTGGCCGTGTTCTGAATTCCTGTGGCCATTACCTACACCAGAATATTTTCTGTGAGCAGGTGTCATTTACAACTCTGTAGTAATTGTGCATATTAAGTTACCATTAACACTGGGTTTAAAGCTGCTGTTGCAGGAAACGGCCGCAAGGCGGCAGCGTGTCTATATTCCCAACTCTGCTTACTAGGGCAACAGAGCCTTCCTGGAAGTCCTGTTTGTAGGTTGTAAATTAGAGTGGAATGCGCCGGGACAAACTCCCCAAAACTTATATCTACTTATTTGTTGTTGGTATTCTTAGTTTAATTTTCATTTTTATCAGAGCAAATTTGATTGCAATGTTGTGTTTGTTCTAGGTGTACAGAATCTGTTTCATTTATACATATATCTTTTCATGTTTGGATCCTGTTCCATAAAGGCTTTACAGAATGTTGTGTAGACCTCTCTTGGTATTTGGTATGTGTTTGGTGATTCGTATATTTTATAAATATTAGCATATGTCTGTTAAAACCCATTATCCTGCGTTATACATTCGTCACACCTTTCCGCTTGGTTAAGCACAAGTTTGTGTTCTGAATACGTGACTGTCCTTCTCTGTGGAAATAAGTTCATTAATATCAATTTTCCGGAATCACCTATACGTGATATCATAGGATATGTGTCTCTTGCTTTCTGACTTATTTCAAGTTGTGTGATTATCTCTAGCCTCATCTGTGGTGCTGCAAATGGCATTGTTTGATTTGTTTTCATGGCTAATATTCCATTCCGTACATATGCCACTTGTTCTTTGTCCATTTATCTGTTCATGGACCTTTTTTTGCTTCCATGTCTTGGCTATTTAAATATTGCTGCAGTGCACATTTGCCTGCTTCTGTCTTTCCGATTCTGGTGGTCTTCAGTTATAGGCCCAGAAGGTGCCCTGCCGGATCATATGGTAACTCAATTTTTACCTTTTAAAGCACCTCCATTCTATTTTCATTAGTGCTGTTACCACTTTCCATCCCACCAGCAGCTAGAAGGTACACAGTTCTCTAAAACCCCTTCAGCATTTATAGTTTGTAGACTTTTTGCTGATGGTCATTTGACTGGTGTGCGGTGAAACCTTTTCGGAGGTTGATTTGCATGCGTCTAATAATTCCTTATACTACACTTTAGGCATGTCATTTTCTTTCTTTTTTTCTTGGTTTTTAAAGAGTGAGTACAACTTCCCTCTTCATATTGACTTCTTGAAAAATTTGTCATGTGTTGTATTTTCTTGGCTATTCCCTACCCCAGGACATTTTTTGAGGGCAGGTGATATTTACAGCCCTGCAGTCCTTGTGAATATTAAGTGACATTTGGCGGTGTTGAAAGCTGCTGTTGTGAGAAACAGCCACAAGGCGGCAGCATTATTACGTTCTCAACTCTTGTTACTAGGGCAACAGAGTCTTCCTGGACATCGTGCTCCTCGGTTGTAAATTAGAGTGGAATGTGCTCGGACAATCCCCCAGAAGTTTAGGTCTCCTTACTTATGTTTGTTTTTGAAATTGAATTTATATTTCTTCTCGGAGTAATTTTGATTAGAGTGTTGTGATTGTCTGGCAGTACAGAATCCGGTCAATTATTCATAGATATATCTGTTCATCTTTGGATCCTGTTACCATGTATGTTATTACAGAGTGTGGAGTAGACCACCCTTGGTATTTGGTAGGTGTTTGGTCATTATATACTTTATATGTCTTGGTGTCTATATAATTCATATAGTTTATATGTTTATAAAAATTTAACATATATTAGTATATGTATGTTAACATGCATTAGTATATGTATGTTAACATACATTAGTATATGTATGTTACCCCCACGATCCTAATTTATCGATCCTCCCACCTTTCATTTTGGTTCACCATTAGTTTGTTTATAAGTCTGTGAGTGTCTTTCTCTGGGGAAATATGTTCATTGGTAGCAATCTTAGGATAACATCTGTAAATGATATCATGGGATATCTGTCATTCCCTTTTGACTTACTTGACGTAATATGATTATTTTAGCCTCCTCTGTAGTCATGAAAATGGCAATGTTCTTTTGTTCCGGGGCTAAGATTCACTTCGGTACATATACCACTTCTTCTTTGCCCATTTGCCTGTTGATGGACATTGTGTTTGCTTGCATGTCTTGGCTATTGTAAATATTGCTGCAGTGCATGTTTGCCTGTCTGTGTCTTTCCGATTCTGGTCTTCTTAGGTGATAGGCCCATTAGGGGATCGGCTGCATCATATGGTAGCTCAATATTTTCCTTTTAAATGCAGCTCGATTTTGTTCTCATGATTAGCTGTTACCAGTTTACATCCAACCAACAGCATAGTGGGTATGCATTTCTCCACAGTCACGTGAGCATTCATAGTTTATAGACGTTTTTCTGATGGCATTTTGAATATTGGGTGGCGACATCTTTTTGTAGTTTGGATTTGCATCCAACCAATAATGCCTGATATTGAGCTTTTATCCATGTTCCTCCTTTTTTTTTTTTAAATAAAAGAGTGAGTAAAACTTACCTCTTCAAATTGTTTTCTGGAAAAATTTTCCGTGTTGTGAACTTTTTGGCCATTACCTACCCAGGACATTTTCTGAGGACACGTGTCATTTACAGCTCTACAATTGCTGTGAATCTTAAGTGACCGTTAGCACTGAGTTTAAAGCTGCTGTTGTGGGAAACGGCCACCAGGCGGCAGCATTTCTTCATTCCCAAAACTGGTACTAGGGCAGCAGAGACTTCCTGAAAGTCGTGTTCCTAGGTTGTAAATTAGAATGGAGTGTGCCAGGGAAAACCCCAATAAGTTTATGTCTCATTAATTGTTGTTCATGGTTTTAATTTTTTAAATTAGGGAAATGATTAGAATAGTGTTTGTTCTAGGTGTGCACAATCAGGTTCAGTTGAATATTATATATATGTATTCATGTGCAGATCCTCTTCCTCTGTAAATTACTATTATTTTTTTAAGTAGATTTATTTTATTTCATTATTTATTTTTGGCTGAGTTGGATCTTCGTTGCTGAATGTGGGCTTTCTCTACTTTCTGTGAGCGGGGCCTACTCTCCATTGTGGTGCACGGGATTCTCATTGCAGTGGCTTCTCTTGATGCAGAGCACGGTCTCTAGGTGTGCGGACTTCTAGTAGTTCTGGTGCATGGGCTCCGTAGTTGTGGCTCGTGGGCTCTAGAGCCGAGGCTCAGTACTTGTGGTGCACGGGCTTAGTTGCTCTGCAGCATGTGGTATCTTCCCAGACCAGGGATCGAACCCGTGTGTTCTGCACTGGCAGGCGGATTCTTAACCCTGGCGCCACCAGGGAAGCCCCCGTGTAAATTATTACAGCGTGTCCTGTAGACCTCCCTTGGTATATGGTTGGTCTTTTTGATATACGTATTTAATATGTATTTGTATACGTATGGTAACCCTACTCTTCATTTATCCATTGCTCCCAGCTTTCCTTTTACATAACCATAGTTTGTTTTCCAAGTCTGTGAGTGTCTTTCTCTGTGGAAATATGTTCATTTGTGTCAGTTGTTAGGTAACGCCTAGAAGTGATATCACAGGATATTTGTCGTCTGCTTTCCGACTTACCTCCTGTTCTGTGATTATATCTAGGCTCACCTATGGTGCTGCAAAGAGCAGTGTTTCATTCTTTTCCATGCCGAATATTCCATTGTGTACATGGACCAGCTCTTCTTTGGGCATTCATCCGTAGATGGACATTTTGGTTTCTTCCAACTCTTGGCTATGCTAAATATTGATGCAGTGCAGGATTGCCAGCCTGTGTCTTTTGGATTCCGGTCTTCTCAGGGGATAGGCTCAGCAGTGGACCTACCAGATCATATGACAGTTCAATTTTTACCTTTAAACGCACCTCCATTCTGTTCTCACTACTGGCTGTTACCAGTTGACATCCCACCAGCAGCTAGAGGGTACACAGTTCTCGAAAACCCCATCAGCATTTATTGTTTGTAGACTTTCTACTGATGGCGTTTTGAGTGTTGGGAGGTGATACCTTTTTGTACTTTGGATTTGCATGCGTCTAATACTTCCCGGTATTAAGCTTTTAATCCACGTCCGTTTTCTTTCTTTTTTTCTTTTTAAAGTAAAACAGAAAAACTTACCTCTTCAAATTGTTTCCTTGAATAATTGGCCGTGTTCTGAATTCCTGTGGCCATTACCTACACCAGAATATTTTCTGTGAGCAGGTGTCATTTACAACTCTGTAGTAATTGTGCATATTAAGTTACCATTAACACTGGGTTTAAAGCTGCTGTTGCAGGAAACGGCCGCAAGGCGGCAGCGTGTCTATATTCCCAACTCTGCTTACTAGGGCAACAGAGCCTTCCTGGAAGTCCTGTTTGTAGGTTGTAAATTAGAGTGGAATGCGCCGGGACAAACTCCCCAAAACTTATATCTACTTATTTGTTGTTGGTATTCTTAGTTTAATTTTCATTTTTATCAGAGCAAATTTGATTGCAATGTTGTGTTTGTTCTAGGTGTACAGAATCTGTTTCATTCATACATATATCTTTTCATGTTTGGATCCTGTTCCATAAAGGCTTTACAGAATGTTGTGTAGACCTCTCTTGGTATTTGGTATGTGTTTGGTGATTCGTATATTTTATAAATATTAGCATATGTCTGTTAAAACCCATTATCCTGCGTTATACAGTCGTCACACCTTTCCGCTTGGTTAAGCACAAGTTTGTGTTCTGAATACGTGACTGTCCTTCTCTGTGGAAATAAGTTCATTAATATCAATTTTCCGGAATCACCTATACGTGATATCATAGGATATGTGTCTCTTGCTTTCTGACTTATTTCAAGTTGTGTGATTATCTCTAGCCTCATCTGTGGTGCTGCAAATGGCATTGTTTGATTTGTTTTCATGGCTAATATTCCATTCCGTACATATGCCACTTGTTCTTTGTCCATTTATCTGTTCATGGACCTTTTTTTGCTTCCATGTCTTGGCTATTTAAATATTGCTGCAGTGCACATTTGCCTGCTTCTGTCTTTCCGATTCTGGTGGTCTTCAGTTATAGGCCCAGAAGGTGCCCTGCCGGATCATATGGTAACTCAATTTTTACCTTTTAAAGCACCTCCATTCTATTTTCATTAGTGCTGTTACCACTTTCCATCCCACCAGCAGCTAGAAGGTACACAGTTCTCTAAAACCCCTTCAGCATTTATAGTTTGTAGACTTTTTGCTGATGGTCATTTGACTGGTGTGCGGTGAAACCTTTTCGGAGGTTGATTTGCATGCGTCTAATAATTCCTTATACTACACTTTAGGCATGTCATTTTCTTTCTTTTTTTCTTGGTTTTTAAAGAGTGAGTACAACTTCCCTCTTCATATTGACTTCTTGAAAAATTTGTCATGTGTTGTATTTTCTTGGCTATTCCCTACCCCAGGACATTTTTTGAGGGCAGGTGATATTTACAGCCCTGCAGTCCTTGTGAATATTAAGTGACATTTGGCGGTGTTGAAAGCTGCTGTTGTGAGAAACAGCCACAAGGCGGCAGCATTATTACGTTCTCAACTCTTGTTACTAGGGCAACAGAGTCTTCCTGGACATCGTGCTCCTCGGTTGTAAATTAGAGTGGAATGTGCTCGGACAATCCCCCAGAAGTTTAGGTCTCCTTACTTATGTTTGTTTTTGAAATTGAATTTATATTTCTTCTCGGAGTAATTTTGATTAGAGTGTTGTGATTGTCTGGCAGTACAGAATCCGGTCAATTATTCATAGATATATCTGTTCATCTTTGGATCCTGTTACCATGTATGTTATTACAGAGTGTGGAGTAGACCACCCTTGGTATTTGGTAGGTGTTTGGTCATTATATACTTTATATGTCTTGGTGTCTATATAATTCATATAGTTTATATGTTTATAAAAATTTAACATATATTAGTATATGTATGTTAACATGCATTAGTATATGTATGTTAACATACATTAGTATATGTATGTTACCCCCACGATCCTAATTTATCGATCCTCCCACCTTTCATTTTGGTTCACCATTAGTTTGTTTATAAGTCTGTGAGTGTCTTTCTCTGGGGAAATATGTTCATTGGTAGCAATCTTAGGATAACATCTGTAAATGATATCATGGGATATCTGTCATTCCCTTTTGACTTACTTGACGTAATATGATTATTTTAGCCTCCTCTGTAGTCATGAAAATGGCAATGTTCTTTTGTTCCGGGGCTAAGATTCACTTCGGTACATATACCACTTCTTCTTTGCCCATTTGCCTGTTGATGGACATTGTGTTTGCTTGCATGTCTTGGCTATTGTAAATATTGCTGCAGTGCATGTTTGCCTGTCTGTGTCTTTCCGATTCTGGTCTTCTTAGGTGATAGGCCCATTAGGGGATCGGCTGCATCATATGGTAGCTCAATATTTTCCTTTTAAATGCAGCTCGATTTTGTTCTCATGATTAGCTGTTACCAGTTTACATCCAACCAACAGCATAGTGGGTATGCATTTCTCCACAGTCACGTGAGCATTCATAGTTTATAGACGTTTTTCTGATGGCATTTTGAATATTGGGTGGCGACATCTTTTTGTAGTTTGGATTTGCATCCAACCAATAATGCCTGATATTGAGCTTTTATCCATGTTCCTCCTTTTTTTTTTTTTAAATAAAAGAGTGAGTAAAACTTACCTCTTCAAATTGTTTTCTGGAAAAATTTTCCGTGTTGTGAACTTTTTGGCCATTACCTACCCAGGACATTTTCTGAGGACACGTGTCATTTACAGCTCTACAATTGCTGTGAATCTTAAGTGACCGTTAGCACTGAGTTTAAAGCTGCTGTTGTGGGAAACGGCCACCAGGCGGCAGCATTTCTTCATTCCCAAAACTGGTACTAGGGCAGCAGAGACTTCCTGAAAGTCGTGTTCCTAGGTTGTAAATTAGAATGGAGTG
Source organism: Eschrichtius robustus (assembly GCF_028021215.1). NCBI lineage: Eukaryota > Metazoa > Chordata > Mammalia > Artiodactyla > Eschrichtiidae > Eschrichtius > Eschrichtius robustus. Next base: position 48,022,525 of record NC_090831.1, on the reverse strand, counting down.
TGCCAGGGAAAACCCCAATAAGTTTATGTCTCATTAATTGTTGTTCATGGTTTTAATTTTTTAAATTAGGGTAATGATTAGAATAGTGTTTGTTCTAGGTGTGCACAATCAGGTTCCGTTGAATATTATATATATGTATTCATGTGCAGATCCTCTTCCTCTGTAAATTACTATTATTTTTTTAAGTAGATTTATTTTATTTCATTATTTATTTTTGGCTGAGTTGGATCTTCGTTGCTGAATGTGGGCTTTCTCTACTTTCTGTGAGCGGGGCCTACTCTCCATTGTGGTGCACGGGATTCTCATTGCAGTGGCTTCTCTTGATGCAGAGCACGGTCTCTAGGTGTGCGGACTTCTAGTAGTTCTGGTGCATGGGCTCCGTAGTTGTGGCTCGTGGGCTCTAGAGCCGAGGCTCAGTACTTGTGGTGCACGGGCTTAGTTGCTCTGCAGCATGTGGTATCTTCCCAGACCAGGGATCGAACCCGTGTGTTCTGCACTGGCAGGCGGATTCTTAACCCTGGCGCCACCAGGGAAGCCCCCGTGTAAATTATTACAGCGTGTCCTGTAGACCTCCCTTGGTATATGGTTGGTCTTTTTGATATACGTATTTAATATGTATTTGTATACGTATGGTAACCCTACTCTTCATTTATCCATTGCTCCCAGCTTTCCTTTTACATAACCATAGTTTGTTTTCCAAGTCTGTGAGTGTCTTTCTCTGTGGAAATATGTTCATTTGTGTCAGTTGTTAGGTAACGCCTAGAAGTGATATCACAGGATATTTGTCGTCTGCTTTCCGACTTACCTCCTGTTCTGTGATTATATCTAGGCTCACCTATGGTGCTGCAAAGAGCAGTGTTTCATTCTTTTCCATGCCGAATATTCCATTGTGTACATGGACCAGCTCTTCTTTGGGCATTCATCCGTAGATGGACATTTTGGTTTCTTCCAACTCTTGGCTATGCTAAATATTGATGCAGTGCAGGATTGCCAGCCTGTGTCTTTTGGATTCCGGTCTTCTCAGGGGATAGGCTCAGCAGTGGACCTACCAGATCATATGACAGTTCAATTTTTACCTTTAAACGCACCTCCATTCTGTTCTCACTACTGGCTGTTACCAGTTGACATCCCACCAGCAGCTAGAGGGTACACAGTTCTCGAAAACCCCATCAGCATTTATTGTTTGTAGACTTTCTACTGATGGCGTTTTGAGTGTTGGGAGGTGATACCTTTTTGTACTTTGGATTTGCATGCGTCTAATACTTCCCGGTATTAAGCTTTTAATCCACGTCCGTTTTCTTTCTTTTTTTCTTTTTAAAGTAAAACAGAAAAACTTACCTCTTCAAATTGTTTCCTTGAATAATTGGCCGTGTTCTGAATTCCTGTGGCCATTACCTACACCAGAATATTTTCTGTGAGCAGGTGTCATTTACAACTCTGTAGTAATTGTGCATATTAAGTTACCATTAACACTGGGTTTAAAGCTGCTGTTGCAGGAAACGGCCGCAAGGCGGCAGCGTGTCTATATTCCCAACTCTGCTTACTAGGGCAACAGAGCCTTCCTGGAAGTCCTGTTTGTAGGTTGTAAATTAGAGTGGAATGCGCCGGGACAAACTCCCCAAAACTTATATCTAATTATTTGTTGTTGGTATTCTTAGTTTAATTTTCATTTTTATCAGAGCAAATTTGATTGCAATGTTGTGTTTGTTCTAGGTGTACAGAATCTGTTTCATTCATACATATATCTTTTCATGTTTGGATCCTGTTCCATAAAGGCTTTACAGAATGTTGTGTAGACCTCTCTTGGTATTTGGTATGTGTTTGGTGATTCGTATATTTTATAAATATTAGCATATGTCTGTTAAAACCCATTATCCTGCGTTATACATTCGTCACACCTTTCCGCTTGGTTAAGCACAAGTTTGTGTTCTGAATACGTGACTGTCCTTCTCTGTGGAAATAAGTTCATTAATATCAATTTTCCGGAATCACCTATACGTGATATCATAGGATATGTGTCTCTTGCTTTCTGACTTATTTCAAGTTGTGTGATTATCTCTAGCCTCATCTGTGGTGCTGCAAATGGCATTGTTTGATTTGTTTTCATGGCTAATATTCCATTCCGTACATATGCCACTTGTTCTTTGTCCATTTATCTGTTCATGGACCTTTTTTTGCTTCCATGTCTTGGCTATTTAAATATTGCTGCAGTGCACATTTGCCTGCTTCTGTCTTTCCGATTCTGGTGGTCTTCAGTTATAGGCCCAGAAGGTGCCCTGCCGGATCATATGGTAACTCAATTTTTACCTTTTAAAGCACCTCCATTCTATTTTCATTAGTGCTGTTACCACTTTCCATCCCACCAGCAGCTAGAAGGTACACAGTTCTCTAAAACCCCTTCAGCATTTATAGTTTGTAGACTTTTTGCTGATGGTCATTTGACTGGTGTGCGGTGAAACCTTTTCGGAGGTTGATTTGCATGCGTCTAATAATTCCTTATACTACACTTTAGGCATGTCATTTTCTTTCTTTTTTTCTTGGTTTTTAAAGAGTGAGTACAACTTCCCTCTTCATATTGACTTCTTGAAAAATTTGTCATGTGTTGTATTTTCTTGGCTATTCCCTACCCCAGGACATTTTTTGAGGGCAGGTGATATTTACAGCCCTGCAGTCCTTGTGAATATTAAGTGACATTTGGCGGTGTTGAAAGCTGCTGTTGTGAGAAACAGCCACAAGGCGGCAGCATTATTACGTTCTCAACTCTTGTTACTAGGGCAACAGAGTCTTCCTGGACATCGTGCTCCTCGGTTGTAAATTAGAGTGGAATGTGCTCGGACAATCCCCCAGAAGTTTAGGTCTCCTTACTTATGTTTGTTTTTGAAATTGAATTTATATTTCTTCTCGGAGTAATTTTGATTAGAGTGTTGTGATTGTCTGGCAGTACAGAATCCGGTCAATTATTCATAGATATATCTGTTCATCTTTGGATCCTGTTACCATGTATGTTATTACAGAGTGTGGAGTAGACCACCCTTGGTATTTGGTAGGTGTTTGGTCATTATATACTTTATATGTCTTGGTGTCTATATAATTCATATAGTTTATATGTTTATAAAAATTTAACATATATTAGTATATGTATGTTAACATGCATTAGTATATGTATGTTAACATACATTAGTATATGTATGTTACCCCCACGATCCTAATTTATCGATCCTCCCACCTTTCATTTTGGTTCACCATTAGTTTGTTTATAAGTCTGTGAGTGTCTTTCTCTGGGGAAATATGTTCATTGGTAGCAATCTTAGGATAACATCTGTAAATGATATCATGGGATATCTGTCATTCCCTTTTGACTTACTTGACGTAATATGATTATTTTAGCCTCCTCTGTAGTCATGAAAATGGCAATGTTCTTTTGTTCCGGGGCTAAGATTCACTTCGGTACATATACCACTTCTTCTTTGCCCATTTGCCTGTTGATGGACATTGTGTTTGCTTGCATGTCTTGGCTATTGTAAATATTGCTGCAGTGCATGTTTGCCTGTCTGTGTCTTTCCGATTCTGGTCTTCTTAGGTGATAGGCCCATTAGGGGATCGGCTGCATCATATGGTAGCTCAATATTTTCCTTTTAAATGCAGCTCGATTTTGTTCTCATGATTAGCTGTTACCAGTTTACATCCAACCAACAGCATAGTGGGTATGCATTTCTCCACAGTCACGTGAGCATTCATAGTTTATAGACGTTTTTCTGATGGCATTTTGAATATTGGGTGGCGACATCTTTTTGTAGTTTGGATTTGCATCCAACCAATAATGCCTGATATTGAGCTTTTATCCATGTTCCTCCTTTTTTTTTTTTTAAATAAAAGAGTGAGTAAAACTTACCTCTTCAAATTGTTTTCTGGAAAAATTTTCCGTGTTGTGAACTTTTTGGCCATTACCTACCCAGGACATTTTCTGAGGACACGTGTCATTTACAGCTCTACAATTGCTGTGAATCTTAAGTGACCGTTAGCACTGAGTTTAAAGCTGCTGTTGTGGGAAACGGCCACCAGGCGGCAGCATTTCTTCATTCCCAAAACTGGTACTAGGGCAGCAGAGACTTCCTGAAAGTCGTGTTCCTAGGTTGTAAATTAGAATGGAGTGTGCCAGGGAAAACCCCAATAAGTTTATGTCTCATTAATTGTTGTTCATGGTTTTAATTTTTTAAATTAGGGTAATGATTAGAATAGTGTTTGTTCTAGGTGTGCACAATCAGGTTCCGTTGAATATTATATATATGTATTCATGTGCAGATCCTCTTCCTCTGTAAATTACTATTATTTTTTTAAGTAGATTTATTTTATTTCATTATTTATTTTTGGCTGAGTTGGATCTTCGTTGCTGAATGTGGGCTTTCTCTACTTTCTGTGAGCGGGGCCTACTCTCCATTGTGGTGCACGGGATTCTCATTGCAGTGGCTTCTCTTGATGCAGAGCACGGTCTCTAGGTGTGCGGACTTCTAGTAGTTCTGGTGCATGGGCTCCGTAGTTGTGGCTCGTGGGCTCTAGAGCCGAGGCTCAGTACTTGTGGTGCACGGGCTTAGTTGCTCTGCAGCATGTGGTATCTTCCCAGACCAGGGATCGAACCCGTGTGTTCTGCACTGGCAGGCGGATTCTTAACCCTGGCGCCACCAGGGAAGCCCCCGTGTAAATTATTACAGCGTGTCCTGTAGACCTCCCTTGGTATATGGTTGGTCTTTTTGATATACGTATTTAATATGTATTTGTATACGTATGGTAACCCTACTCTTCATTTATCCATTGCTCCCAGCTTTCCTTTTACATAACCATAGTTTGTTTTCCAAGTCTGTGAGTGTCTTTCTCTGTGGAAATATGTTCATTTGTGTCAGTTGTTAGGTAACGCCTAGAAGTGATGTCACAGGATATTTGTCGTCTGCTTTCCGACTTACCTCCTGTTCTGTGATTATATCTAGGCTCACCTATGGTGCTGCAAAGAGCAGTGTTTCATTCTTTTCCATGCCGAATATTCCATTGTGTACATGGACCAGCTCTTCTTTGGGCATTCATCCGTAGATGGACATTTTGGTTTCTTCCAACTCTTGGCTATGCTAAATATTGATGCAGTGCAGGATTGCCAGCCTGTGTCTTTTGGATTCCGGTCTTCTCAGGGGATAGGCTCAGCAGTGGACCTACCAGATCATATGACAGTTCAATTTTTACCTTTAAACGCACCTCCATTCTGTTCTCACTACTGGCTGTTACCAGTTGACATCCCACCAGCAGCTAGAGGGTACACAGTTCTCGAAAACCCCATCAGCATTTATTGTTTGTAGACTTTCTACTGATGGCGTTTTGAGTGTTGGGAGGTGATACCTTTTTGTACTTTGGATTTGCATGCGTCTAATACTTCCCGGTATTAAGCTTTTAATCCACGTCCGTTTTCTTTCTTTTTTTCTTTTTAAAGTAAAACAGAAAAACTTACCTCTTCAAATTGTTTCCTTGAATAATTGGCCGTGTTCTGAATTCCTGTGGCCATTACCTACACCAGAATATTTTCTGTGAGCAGGTGTCATTTACAACTCTGTAGTAATTGTGCATATTAAGTTACCATTAACACTGGGTTTAAAGCTGCTGTTGCAGGAAACGGCCGCAAGGCGGCAGCGTGTCTATATTCCCAACTCTGCTTACTAGGGCAACAGAGCCTTCCTGGAAGTCCTGTTTGTAGGTTGTAAATTAGAGTGGAATGCGCCGGGACAAACTCCCCAAAACTTATATCTACTTATTTGTTGTTGGTATTCTTAGTTTAATTTTCATTTTTATCAGAGCAAATTTGATTGCAATGTTGTGTTTGTTCTAGGTGTACAGAATCTGTTTCATTCATACATATATCTTTTCATGTTTGGATCCTGTTCCATAAAGGCTTTACAGAATGTTGTGTAGACCTCTCTTGGTATTTGGTATGTGTTTGGTGATTCGTATATTTTATAAATATTAGCATATGTCTGTTAAAACCCATTATCCTGCGTTATACAGTCGTCACACCTTTCCGCTTGGTTAAGCACAAGTTTGTGTTCTGAATATGTGACTGTCCTTCTCTGTGGAAATAAGTTCATTAATATCAATTTTCCGGAATCACCTATACGTGATATCATAGGATATGTGTCTCTTGCTTTCTGACTTATTTCAAGTTGTGTGATTATCTCTAGCCTCATCTGTGGTGCTGCAAATGGCATTGTTTGATTTGTTTTCATGGCTAATATTCCATTCCGTACATATGCCACTTGTTCTTTGTCCATTTATCTGTTCATGGACCTTTTTTTGCTTCCATGTCTTGGCTATTTAAATATTGCTGCAGTGCACATTTGCCTGCTTCTGTCTTTCCGATTCTGGTGGTCTTCAGTTATAGGCCCAGAAGGTGCCCTGCCGGATCATATGGTAACTCAATTTTTACCTTTTAAAGCACCTCCATTCTATTTTCATTAGTGCTGTTACCACTTTCCATCCCACCAGCAGCTAGAAGGTACACAGTTCTCTAAAACCCCTTCAGCATTTATAGTTTGTAGACTTTTTGCTGATGGTCATTTGACTGGTGTGCGGTGAAACCTTTTCGGAGGTTGATTTGCATGCGTCTAATAATTCCTTATACTACACTTTAGGCATGTCATTTTCTTTCTTTTTTTCTTGGTTTTTAAAGAGTGAGTACAACTTCCCTCTTCATATTGACTTCTTGAAAAATTTGTCATGTGTTGTATTTTCTTGGCTATTCCCTACCCCAGGACATTTTTTGAGGGCAGGTGATATTTACAGCCCTGCAGTCCTTGTGAATATTAAGTGACATTTGGCGGTGTTGAAAGCTGCTGTTGTGAGAAACAGCCACAAGGCGGCAGCATTATTACGTTCTCAACTCTTGTTACTAGGGCAACAGAGTCTTCCTGGACATCGTGCTCCTCGGTTGTAAATTAGAGTGGAATGTGCTCGGACAATCCCCCAGAAGTTTAGGTCTCCTTACTTATGTTTGTTTTTGAAATTGAATTTATATTTCTTCTCGGAGTAATTTTGATTAGAGTGTTGTGATTGTCTGGCAGTACAGAATCCGGTCAATTATTCATAGATATATCTGTTCATCTTTGGATCCTGTTACCATGTATGTTATTACAGAGTGTGGAGTAGACCACCCTTGGTATTTGGTAGGTGTTTGGTCATTATATACTTTATATGTCTTGGTGTCTATATAATTCATATAGTTTATATGTTTATAAAAATTTAACATATATTAGTATATGTATGTTAACATGCATTAGTATATGTATGTTAACATACATTAGTATATGTATGTTACCCCCACGATCCTAATTTATCGATCCTCCCACCTTTCATTTTGGTTCACCATTAGTTTGTTTATAAGTCTGTGAGTGTCTTTCTCTGGGGAAATATGTTCATTGGTAGCAATCTTAGGATAACATCTGTAAATGATATCATGGGATATCTGTCATTCCCTTTTGACTTACTTGACGTAATATGATTATTTTAGCCTCCTCTGTAGTCATGAAAATGGCAATGTTCTTTTGTTCCGGGGCTAAGATTCACTTCGGTACATATACCACTTCTTCTTTGCCCATTTGCCTGTTGATGGACATTGTGTTTGCTTGCATGTCTTGGCTATTGTAAATATTGCTGCAGTGCATGTTTGCCTGTCTGTGTCTTTCCGATTCTGGTCTTCTTAGGTGATAGGCCCATTAGGGGATCGGCTGCATCATATGGTAGCTCAATATTTTCCTTTTAAATGCAGCTCGATTTTGTTCTCATGATTAGCTGTTACCAGTTTACATCCAACCAACAGCATAGTGGGTATGCATTTCTCCACAGTCACGTGAGCATTCATAGTTTATAGACGTTTTTCTGATGGCATTTTGAATATTGGGTGGCGACATCTTTTTGTAGTTTGGATTTGCATCCAACCAATAATGCCTGATATTGAGCTTTTATCCATGTTCCTCCTTTTTTTTTTTTTAAATAAAAGAGTGAGTAAAACTTACCTCTTCAAATTGTTTTCTGGAAAAATTTTCCGTGTTGTGAACTTTTTGGCCATTACCTACCCAGGACATTTTCTGAGGACACGTGTCATTTACAGCTCTACAATTGCTGTGAATCTTAAGTGACCGTTAGCACTGAGTTTAAAGCTGCTGTTGTGGGAAACGGCCACCAGGCGGCAGCATTTCTTCATTCCCAAAACTGGTACTAGGGCAGCAGAGACTTCCTGAAAGTCGTGTTCCTAGGTTGTAAATTAGAATGGAGTGTGCCAGGGAAAACCCCAATAAGTTTATGTCTCATTAATTGTTGTTCATGGTTTTAATTTTTTAAATTAGGGTAATGATTAGAATAGTGTTTGTTCTAGGTGTGCACAATCAGGTTCAGTTGAATATTATATATATGTATTCATGTGCAGATCCTCTTCCTCTGTAAATTACTATTATTTTTTTAAGTAGATTTATTTTATTTCATTATTTATTTTTGGCTGAGTTGGATCTTCGTTGCTGAATGTGGGCTTTCTCTACTTTCTGTGAGCGGGGCCTACTCTCCATTGTGGTGCACGGGATTCTCATTGCAGTGGCTTCTCTTGATGCAGAGCACGGTCTCTAGGTGTGCGGACTTCTAGTAGTTCTGGTGCATGGGCTCCGTAGTTGTGGCTCGTGGGCTCTAGAGCCGAGGCTCAGTACTTGTGGTGCACGGGCTTAGTTGCTCTGCAGCATGTGGTATCTTCCCAGACCAGGGATCGAACCCGTGTGTTCTGCACTGGCAGGCGGATTCTTAACCCTGGCGCCACCAGGGAAGCCCCCGTGTAAATTATTACAGCGTGTCCTGTAGACCTCCCTTGGTATATGGTTGGTCTTTTTGATATACGTATTTAATATGTATTTGTATACGTATGGTAACCCTACTCTTCATTTATCCATTGCTCCCAGCTTTCCTTTTACATAACCATAGTTTGTTTTCCAAGTCTGTGAGTGTCTTTCTCTGTGGAAATATGTTCATTTGTGTCAGTTGTTAGGTAACGCCTAGAAGTGATATCACAGGATATTTGTCGTCTGCTTTCCGACTTACCTCCTGTTCTGTGATTATATCTAGGCTCACCTATGGTGCTGCAAAGAGCAGTGTTTCATTCTTTTCCATGCCGAATATTCCATTGTGTACATGGACCAGCTCTTCTTTGGGCATTCATCCGTAGATGGACATTTTGGTTTCTTCCAACTCTTGGCTATGCTAAATATTGATGCAGTGCAGGATTGCCAGCCTGTGTCTTTTGGATTCCGGTCTTCTCAGGGGATAGGCTCAGCAGTGGACCTACCAGATCATATGACAGTTCAATTTTTACCTTTAAACGCACCTCCATTCTGTTCTCACTACTGGCTGTTACCAGTTGACATCCCACCAGCAGCTAGAGGGTACACAGTTCTCGAAAACCCCATCAGCATTTATTGTTTGTAGACTTTCTACTGATGGCGTTTTGAGTGTTGGGAGGTGATACCTTTTTGTACTTTGGATTTGCATGCGTCTAATACTTCCCGGTATTAAGCTTTTAATCCACGTCCGTTTTCTTTCTTTTTTTCTTTTTAAAGTAAAACAGAAAAACTTACCTCTTCAAATTGTTTCCTTGAATAATTGGCCGTGTTCTGAATTCCTGTGGCCATTACCTACACCAGAATATTTTCTGTGAGCAGGTGTCATTTACAACTCTGTAGTAATTGTGCATATTAAGTTACCATTAACACTGGGTTTAAAGCTGCTGTTGCAGGAAACGGCCGCAAGGCGGCAGCGTGTCTATATTCCCAACTCTGCTTACTAGGGCAACAGAGCCTTCCTGGAAGTCCTGTTTGTAGGTTGTAAATTAGAGTGGAATGCGCCGGGACAAACTCCCCAAAACTTATATCTACTTATTTGTTGTTGGTATTCTTAGTTTAATTTTCATTTTTATCAGAGCAAATTTGATTGCAATGTTGTGTTTGTTCTAGGTGTACAGAATCTGTTTCATTCATACATATATCTTTTCATGTTTGGATCCTGTTCCATAAAGGCTTTACAGAATGTTGTGTAGACCTCTCTTGGTATTTGGTATGTGTTTGGTGATTCGTATATTTTATAAATATTAGCATATGTCTGTTAAAACCCATTATCCTGCGTTATACAGTCGTCACACCTTTCCGCTTGGTTAAGCACAAGTTTGTGTTCTGGATACGTGACTGTCCTTCTCTGTGGAAATAAGTTCATTAATATCAATTTTCCGGAATCACCTATACGTGATATCATAGGATATGTGTCTCTTGCTTTCTGACTTATTTCAAGTTGTGTGATTATCTCTAGCCTCATCTGTGGTGCTGCAAATGGCATTGTTTGATTTGTTTTCATGGCTAATATTCCATTCCGTACATATGCCACTTGTTCTTTGTCCATTTATCTGTTCATGGACCTTTTTTTGCTTCCATGTCTTGGCTATTTAAATATTGCTGCAGTGCACATTTGCCTGCTTCTGTCTTTCCGATTCTGGTGGTCTTCAGTTATAGGCCCAGAAGGTGCCCTGCCGGATCATATGGTAACTCAATTTTTACCTTTTAAAGCACCTCCATTCTATTTTCATTAGTGCTGTTACCACTTTCCATCCCACCAGCAGCTAGAAGGTACACAGTTCTCTAAAACCCCTTCAGCATTTATAGTTTGTAGACTTTTTGCTGATGGTCATTTGACTGGTGTGCGGTGAAACCTTTTCGGAGGTTGATTTGCATGCGTCTAATAATTCCTTATACTACACTTTAGGCATGTCATTTTCTTTCTTTTTTTCTTGGTTTTTAAAGAGTGAGTACAACTTCCCTCTTCATATTGACTTCTTGAAAAATTTGTCATGTGTTGTATTTTCTTGGCTATTCCCTACCCCAGGACATTTTTTGAGGGCAGGTGATATTTACAGCCCTGCAGTCCTTGTGAATATTAAGTGACATTTGGCGGTGTTGAAAGCTGCTGTTGTGAGAAACAGCCACAAGGCGGCAGCATTATTACGTTCTCAACTCTTGTTACTAGGGCAACAGAGTCTTCCTGGACATCGTGCTCCTCGGTTGTAAATTAGAGTGGAATGTGCTCGGACAATCCCCCAGAAGTTTAGGTCTCCTTACTTATGTTTGTTTTTGAAATTGAATTTATATTTCTTCTCGGAGTAATTTTGATTAGAGTGTTGTGATTGTCTGGCAGTACAGAATCCGGTCAATTATTCATAGATATATCTGTTCATCTTTGGATCCTGTTACCATGTATGTTATTACAGAGTGTGGAGTAGACCACCCTTGGTATTTGGTAGGTGTTTGGTCATTATATACTTTATATGTCTTGGTGTCTATATAATTCATATAGTTTATATGTTTATAAAAATTTAACATATATTAGTATATGTATGTTAACATGCATTAGTATATGTATGTTAACATACATTAGTATATGTATGTTACCCCCACGATCCTAATTTATCGATCCTCCCACCTTTCATTTTGGTTCACCATTAGTTTGTTTATAAGTCTGTGAGTGTCTTTCTCTGGGGAAATATGTTCATTGGTAGCAATCTTAGGATAACATCTGTAAATGATATCATGGGATATCTGTCATTCCCTTTTGACTTACTTGACGTAATATGATTATTTTAGCCTCCTCTGTAGTCATGAAAATGGCAATGTTCTTTTGTTCCGGGGCTAAGATTCACTTCGGTACATATACCACTTCTTCTTTGCCCATTTGCCTGTTGATGGACATTGTGTTTGCTTGCATGTCTTGGCTATTGTAAATATTGCTGCAGTGCATGTTTGCCTGTCTGTGTCTTTCCGATTCTGGTCTTCTTAGGTGATAGGCCCATTAGGGGATCGGCTGCATCATATGGTAGCTCAATATTTTCCTTTTAAATGCAGCTCGATTTTGTTCTCATGATTAGCTGTTACCAGTTTACATCCAACCAACAGCATAGTGGGTATGCATTTCTCCACAGTCACGTGAGCATTCATAGTTTATAGACGTTTTTCTGATGGCATTTTGAATATTGGGTGGCGACATCTTTTTGTAGTTTGGATTTGCATCCAACCAATAATGCCTGATATTGAGCTTTTATCCATGTTCCTCCTTTTTTTTTTTTTAAATAAAAGAGTGAGTAAAACTTACCTCTTCAAATTGTTTTCTGGAAAAATTTTCCGTGTTGTGAACTTTTTGGCCATTACCTACCCAGGACATTTTCTGAGGACACGTGTCATTTACAGCTCTACAATTGCTGTGAATCTTAAGTGACCGTTAGCACTGAGTTTAAAGCTGCTGTTGTGGGAAACGGCCACCAGGCGGCAGCATTTCTTCATTCCCAAAACTGGTACTAGGGCAGCAGAGACTTCCTGAAAGTCGTGTTCCTAGGTTGTAAATTAGAATGGAGTGTGCCAGGGAAAACCCCAATAAGTTTATGTCTCATTAATTGTTGTTCATGGTTTTAATTTTTTAAATTAGGGTAATGATTAGAATAGTGTTTGTTCTAGGTGTGCACAATCAGGTTCCGTTGAATATTATATATATGTATTCATGTGCAGATCCTCTTCCTCTGTAAATTACTATTATTTTTTTAAGTAGATTTATTTTATTTCATTATTTATTTTTGGCTGAGTTGGATCTTCGTTGCTGAATGTGGGCTTTCTCTACTTTCTGTGAGCGGGGCCTACTCTCCATTGTGGTGCACGGGATTCTCATTGCAGTGGCTTCTCTTGATGCAGAGCACGGTCTCTAGGTGTGCGGACTTCTAGTAGTTCTGGTGCATGGGCTCCGTAGTTGTGGCTCGTGGGCTCTAGAGCCGAGGCTCAGTACTTGTGGTGCACGGGCTTAGTTGCTCTGCAGCATGTGGTATCTTCCCAGACCAGGGATCGAACCCGTGTGTTCTGCACTGGCAGGCGGATTCTTAACCCTGGCGCCACCAGGGAAGCCCCCGTGTAAATTATTACAGCGTGTCCTGTAGACCTCCCTTGGTATATGGTTGGTCTTTTTGATATACGTATTTAATATGTATTTGTATACGTATGGTAACCCTACTCTTCATTTATCCATTGCTCCCAGCTTTCCTTTTACATAACCATAGTTTGTTTTCCAAGTCTGTGAGTGTCTTTCTCTGTGGAAATATGTTCATTTGTGTCAGTTGTTAGGTAACGCCTAGAAGTGATATCACAGGATATTTGTCGTCTGCTTTCCGACTTACCTCCTGTTCTGTGATTATATCTAGGCTCACCTATGGTGCTGCAAAGAGCAGTGTTTCATTCTTTTCCATGCCGAATATTCCATTGTGTACATGGACCAGCTCTTCTTTGGGCATTCATCCGTAGATGGACATTTTGGTTTCTTCCAACTCTTGGCTATGCTAAATATTGATGCAGTGCAGGATTGCCAGCCTGTGTCTTTTGGATTCCGGTCTTCTCAGGGGATAGGCTCAGCAGTGGACCTACCAGATCATATGACAGTTCAATTTTTACCTTTAAACGCACCTCCATTCTGTTCTCACTACTGGCTGTTACCAGTTGACATCCCACCAGCAGCTAGAGGGTACACAGTTCTCGAAAACCCCATCAGCATTTATTGTTTGTAGACTTTCTACTGATGGCGTTTTGAGTGTTGGGAGGTGATACCTTTTTGTACTTTGGATTTGCATGCGTCTAATACTTCCCGGTATTAAGCTTTTAATCCACGTCCGTTTTCTTTCTTTTTTTCTTTTTAAAGTAAAACAGAAAAACTTACCTCTTCAAATTGTTTCCTTGAATAATTGGCCGTGTTCTGAATTCCTGTGGCCATTACCTACACCAGAATATTTTCTGTGAGCAGGTGTCATTTACAACTCTGTAGTAATTGTGCATATTAAGTTACCATTAACACTGGGTTTAAAGCTGCTGTTGCAGGAAACGGCCGCAAGGCGGCAGCGTGTCTATATTCCCAACTCTGCTTACTAGGGCAACAGAGCCTTCCTGGAAGTCCTGTTTGTAGGTTGTAAATTAGAGTGGAATGCGCCGGGACAAACTCCCCAAAACTTATATCTACTTATTTGTTGTTGGTATTCTTAGTTTAATTTTCATTTTTATCAGAGCAAATTTGATTGCAATGTTGTGTTTGTTCTAGGTGTACAGAATCTGTTTCATTCATACATATATCTTTTCATGTTTGGATCCTGTTCCATAAAGGCTTTACAGAATGTTGTGTAGACCTCTCTTGGTATTTGGTATGTGTTTGGTGATTCGTATATTTTATAAATATTAGCATATGTCTGTTAAAACCCATTATCCTGCGTTATACAGTCGTCACACCTTTCCGCTTGGTTAAGCACAAGTTTGTGTTCTGGATACGTGACTGTCCTTCTCTGTGGAAATAAGTTCATTAATATCAATTTTCCGGAATCACCTATACGTGATATCATAGGATATGTGTCTCTTGCTTTCTGACTTATTTCAAGTTGTGTGATTATCTCTAGCCTCATCTGTGGTGCTGCAAATGGCATTGTTTGATTTGTTTTCATGGCTAATATTCCATTCCGTACATATGCCACTTGTTCTTTGTCCATTTATCTGTTCATGGACCTTTTTTTGCTTCCATGTCTTGGCTATTTAAATATTGCTGCAGTGCACATTTGCCTGCTTCTGTCTTTCCGATTCTGGTGGTCTTCAGTTATAGGCCCAGAAGGTGCCCTGCCGGATCATATGGTAACTCAATTTTTACCTTTTAAAGCACCTCCATTCTATTTTCATTAGTGCTGTTACCACTTTCCATCCCACCAGCAGCTAGAAGGTACACAGTTCTCTAAAACCCCTTCAGCATTTATAGTTTGTAGACTTTTTGCTGATGGTCATTTGACTGGTGTGCGGTGAAACCTTTTCGGAGGTTGATTTGCATGCGTCTAATAATTCCTTATACTACACTTTAGGCATGTCATTTTCTTTCTTTTTTTCTTGGTTTTTAAAGAGTGAGTACAACTTCCCTCTTCATATTGACTTCTTGAAAAATTTGTCATGTGTTGTATTTTCTTGGCTATTCCCTACCCCAGGACATTTTTTGAGGGCAGGTGATATTTACAGCCCTGCAGTCCTTGTGAATATTAAGTGACATTTGGCGGTGTTGAAAGCTGCTGTTGTGAGAAACAGCCACAAGGCGGCAGCATTATTACGTTCTCAACTCTTGTTACTAGGGCAACAGAGTCTTCCTGGACATCGTGCTCCTCGGTTGTAAATTAGAGTGGAATGTGCTCGGACAATCCCCCAGAAGTTTAGGTCTCCTTACTTATGTTTGTTTTTGAAATTGAATTTATATTTCTTCTCGGAGTAATTTTGATTAGAGTGTTGTGATTGTCTGGCAGTACAGAATCCGGTCAATTATTCATAGATATATCTGTTCATCTTTGGATCCTGTTACCATGTATGTTATTACAGAGTGTGGAGTAGACCACCCTTGGTATTTGGTAGGTGTTTGGTCATTATATACTTTATATGTCTTGGTGTCTATATAATTCATATAGTTTATATGTTTATAAAAATTTAACATATATTAGTATATGTATGTTAACATGCATTAGTATATGTATGTTAACATACATTAGTATATGTATGTTACCCCCACGATCCTAATTTATCGATCCTCCCACCTTTCATTTTGGTTCACCATTAGTTTGTTTATAAGTCTGTGAGTGTCTTTCTCTGGGGAAATATGTTCATTGGTAGCAATCTTAGGATAACATCTGTAAATGATATCATGGGATATCTGTCATTCCCTTTTGACTTACTTGACGTAATATGATTATTTTAGCCTCCTCTGTAGTCATGAAAATGGCAATGTTCTTTTGTTCCGGGGCTAAGATTCACTTCGGTACATATACCACTTCTTCTTTGCCCATTTGCCTGTTGATGGACATTGTGTTTGCTTGCATGTCTTGGCTATTGTAAATATTGCTGCAGTGCATGTTTGCCTGTCTGTGTCTTTCCGATTCTGGTCTTCTTAGGTGATAGGCCCATTAGGGGATCGGCTGCATCATATGGTAGCTCAATATTTTCCTTTTAAATGCAGCTCGATTTTGTTCTCATGATTAGCTGTTACCAGTTTACATCCAACCAACAGCATAGTGGGTATGCATTTCTCCACAGTCACGTGAGCATTCATAGTTTATAGACGTTTTTCTGATGGCATTTTGAATATTGGGTGGCGACATCTTTTTGTAGTTTGGATTTGCATCCAACCAATAATGCCTGATATTGAGCTTTTATCCATGTTCCTCCTTTTTTTTTTTTTAAATAAAAGAGTGAGTAAAACTTACCTCTTCAAATTGTTTTCTGGAAAAATTTTCCGTGTTGTGAACTTTTTGGCCATTACCTACCCAGGACATTTTCTGAGGACACGTGTCATTTACAGCTCTACAATTGCTGTGAATCTTAAGTGACCGTTAGCACTGAGTTTAAAGCTGCTGTTGTGGGAAACGGCCACCAGGCGGCAGCATTTCTTCATTCCCAAAACTGGTACTAGGGCAGCAGAGACTTCCTGAAAGTCGTGTTCCTAGGTTGTAAATTAGAATGGAGTGTGCCAGGGAAAACCCCAATAAGTTTATGTCTCATTAATTGTTGTTCATGGTTTTAATTTTTTAAATTAGGGTAATGATTAGAATAGTGTTTGTTCTAGGTGTGCACAATCAGGTTCCGTTGAATATTATATATATGTATTCATGTGCAGATCCTCTTCCTCTGTAAATTACTATTATTTTTTTAAGTAGATTTATTTTATTTCATTATTTATTTTTGGCTGAGTTGGATCTTCGTTGCTGAATGTGGGCTTTCTCTACTTTCTGTGAGCGGGGCCTACTCTCCATTGTGGTGCACGGGATTCTCATTGCAGTGGCTTCTCTTGATGCAGAGCACGGTCTCTAGGTGTGCGGACTTCTAGTAGTTCTGGTGCATGGGCTCCGTAGTTGTGGCTCGTGGGCTCTAGAGCCGAGGCTCAGTACTTGTGGTGCACGGGCTTAGTTGCTCTGCAGCATGTGGTATCTTCCCAGACCAGGGATCGAACCCGTGTGTTCTGCACTGGCAGGCGGATTCTTAACCCTGGCGCCACCAGGGAAGCCCCCGTGTAAATTATTACAGCGTGTCCTGTAGACCTCCCTTGGTATATGGTTGGTCTTTTTGATATACGTATTTAATATGTATTTGTATACGTATGGTAACCCTACTCTTCATTTATCCATTGCTCCCAGCTTTCCTTTTACATAACCATAGTTTGTTTTCCAAGTCTGTGAGTGTCTTTCTCTGTGGAAATATGTTCATTTGTGTCAGTTGTTAGGTAACGCCTAGAAGTGATATCACAGGATATTTGTCGTCTGCTTTCCGACTTACCTCCTGTTCTGTGATTATATCTAGGCTCACCTATGGTGCTGCAAAGAGCAGTGTTTCATTCTTTTCCATGCCGAATATTCCATTGTGTACATGGACCAGCTCTTCTTTGGGCATTCATCCGTAGATGGACATTTTGGTTTCTTCCAACTCTTGGCTATGCTAAATATTGATGCAGTGCAGGATTGCCAGCCTGTGTCTTTTGGATTCCGGTCTTCTCAGGGGATAGGCTCAGCAGTGGACCTACCAGATCATATGACAGTTCAATTTTTACCTTTAAACGCACCTCCATTCTGTTCTCACTACTGGCTGTTACCAGTTGACATCCCACCAGCAGCTAGAGGGTACACAGTTCTCGAAAACCCCATCAGCATTTATTGTTTGTAGACTTTCTACTGATGGCGTTTTGAGTGTTGGGAGGTGATACCTTTTTGTACTTTGGATTTGCATGCGTCTAATACTTCCCGGTATTAAGCTTTTAATCCACGTCCGTTTTCTTTCTTTTTTTCTTTTTAAAGTAAAACAGAAAAACTTACCTCTTCAAATTGTTTCCTTGAATAATTGGCCGTGTTCTGAATTCCTGTGGCCATTACCTACACCAGAATATTTTCTGTGAGCAGGTGTCATTTACAACTCTGTAGTAATTGTGCATATTAAGTTACCATTAACACTGGGTTTAAAGCTGCTGTTGCAGGAAACGGCCGCAAGGCGGCAGCGTGTCTATATTCCCAACTCTGCTTACTAGGGCAACAGAGCCTTCCTGGAAGTCCTGTTTGTAGGTTGTAAATTAGAGTGGAATGCGCCGGGACAAACTCCCCAAAACTTATATCTACTTATTTGTTGTTGGTATTCTTAGTTTAATTTTCATTTTTATCAGAGCAAATTTGATTGCAATGTTGTGTTTGTTCTAGGTGTACAGAATCTGTTTCATTTATACATATATCTTTTCATGTTTGGATCCTGTTCCATAAAGGCTTTACAGAATGTTGTGTAGACCTCTCTTGGTATTTGGTATGTGTTTGGTGATTCGTATATTTTATAAATATTAGCATATGTCTGTTAAAACCCATTATCCTGCGTTATACAGTCGTCACACCTTTCCGCTTGGTTAAGCACAAGTTTGTGTTCTGAATACGTGACTGTCCTTCTCTGTGGAAATAAGTTCATTAATATCAATTTTCCGGAATCACCTATACGTGATATCCTAGGATATGTGTCTCTTGCTTTCTGACTTATTTCAAGTTGTGTGATTATCTCTAGCCTCATCTGTGGTGCTGCAAATGGCATTGTTTGATTTGTTTTCATGGCTAATATTCCATTCCGTACATATGCCACTTGTTCTTTGTCCATTTATCTGTTCATGGACCTTTTTTTGCTTCCATGTCTTGGCTATTTAAATATTGCTGCAGTGCACATTTGCCTGCTTCTGTCTTTCCGATTCTGGTGGTCTTCAGTTATAGGCCCAGAAGGTGCCCTGCCGGATCATATGGTAACTCAATTTTTACCTTTTAAAGCACCTCCATTCTATTTTCATTAGTGCTGTTACCACTTTCCATCCCACCAGCAGCTAGAAGGTACACAGTTCTCTAAAACCCCTTCAGCATTTATAGTTTGTAGACTTTTTGCTGATGGTCATTTGACTGGTGTGCGGTGAAACCTTTTCGGAGGTTGATTTGCATGCGTCTAATAATTCCTTATACTACACTTTAGGCATGTCATTTTCTTTCTTTTTTTCTTGGTTTTTAAAGAGTGAGTACAACTTCCCTCTTCATATTGACTTCTTGAAAAATTTGTCATGTGTTGTATTTTCTTGGCTATTCCCTACCCCAGGACATTTTTTGAGGGCAGGTGATATTTACAGCCCTGCAGTCCTTGTGAATATTAAGTGACATTTGGCGGTGTTGAAAGCTGCTGTTGTGAGAAACAGCCACAAGGCGGCAGCATTATTACGTTCTCAACTCTTGTTACTAGGGCAACAGAGTCTTCCTGGACATCGTGCTCCTCGGTTGTAAATTAGAGTGGAATGTGCTCGGACAATCCCCCAGAAGTTTAGGTCTCCTTACTTATGTTTGTTTTTGAAATTGAATTTATATTTCTTCTCGGAGTAATTTTGATTAGAGTGTTGTGATTGTCTGGCAGTACAGAATCCGGTCAATTATTCATAGATATATCTGTTCATCTTTGGATCCTGTTACCATGTATGTTATTACAGAGTGTGGAGTAGACCACCCTTGGTATTTGGTAGGTGTTTGGTCATTATATACTTTATATGTCTTGGTGTCTATATAATTCATATAGTTTATATGTTTATAAAAATTTAACATATATTAGTATATGTATGTTAACATGCATTAGTATATGTATGTTAACATACATTAGTATATGTATGTTACCCCCACGATCCTAATTTATCGATCCTCCCACCTTTCATTTTGGTTCACCATTAGTTTGTTTATAAGTCTGTGAGTGTCTTTCTCTGGGGAAATATGTTCATTGGTAGCAATCTTAGGATAACATCTGTAAATGATATCATGGGATATCTGTCATTCCCTTTTGACTTACTTGACGTAATATGATTATTTTAGCCTCCTCTGTAGTCATGAAAATGGCAATGTTCTTTTGTTCCGGGGCTAAGATTCACTTCGGTACATATACCACTTCTTCTTTGCCCATTTGCCTGTTGATGGACATTGTGTTTGCTTGCATGTCTTGGCTATTGTAAATATTGCTGCAGTGCATGTTTGCCTGTCTGTGTCTTTCCGATTCTGGTCTTCTTAGGTGATAGGCCCATTAGGGGATCGGCTGCATCATATGGTAGCTCAATATTTTCCTTTTAAATGCAGCTCGATTTTGTTCTCATGATTAGCTGTTACCAGTTTACATCCAACCAACAGCATAGTGGGTATGCATTTCTCCACAGTCACGTGAGCATTCATAGTTTATAGACGTTTTTCTGATGGCATTTTGAATATTGGGTGGCGACATCTTTTTGTAGTTTGGATTTGCATCCAACCAATAATGCCTGATATTGAGCTTTTATCCATGTTCCTCCTTTTTTTTTTTTTAAATAAAAGAGTGAGTAAAACTTACCTCTTCAAATTGTTTTCTGGAAAAATTTTCCGTGTTGTGAACTTTTTGGCCATTACCTACCCAGGACATTTTCTGAGGACACGTGTCATTTACAGCTCTACAATTGCTGTGAATCTTAAGTGACCGTTAGCACTGAGTTTAAAGCTGCTGTTGTGGGAAACGGCCACCAGGCGGCAGCATTTCTTCATTCCCAAAACTGGTACTAGGGCAGCAGAGACTTCCTGAAAGTCGTGTTCCTAGGTTGTAAATTAGAATGGAGTGTGCCAGGGAAAACCCCAATAAGTTTATGTCTCATTAATTGTTGTTCATGGTTTTAATTTTTTAAATTAGGGTAATGATTAGAATAGTGTTTGTTCTAGGTGTGCACAATCAGGTTCCGTTGAATATTATATATATGTATTCATGTGCAGATCCTCTTCCTCTGTAAATTACTATTATTTTTTTAAGTAGATTTATTTTATTTCATTATTTATTTTTGGCTGAGTTGGATCTTCGTTGCTGAATGTGGGCTTTCTCTACTTTCTGTGAGCGGGGCCTACTCTCCATTGTGGTGCACAGGATTCTCATTGCAGTGGCTTCTCTTGATGCAGAGCACGGTCTCTAGGTGTGCGGACTTCTAGTAGTTCTGGTGCATGGGCTCCGTAGTTGTGGCTCGTGGGCTCTAGAGCCGAGGCTCAGTACTTGTGGTGCACGGGCTTAGTTGCTCTGCAGCATGTGGTATCTTCCCAGACCAGGGATCGAACCCGTGTGTTCTGCACTGGCAGGCGGATTCTTAACCCTGGCGCCACCAGGGAAGCCCCCGTGTAAATTATTACAGCGTGTCCTGTAGACCTCCCTTGGTATATGGTTGGTCTTTTTGATATACGTATTTAATATGTATTTGTATACGTATGGTAACCCTACTCTTCATTTATCCATTGCTCCCAGCTTTCCTTTTACATAACCATAGTTTGTTTTCCAAGTCTGTGAGTGTCTTTCTCTGTGGAAATATGTTCATTTGTGTCAGTTGTTAGGTAACGCCTAGAAGTGATATCACAGGATATTTGTCGTCTGCTTTCCGACTTACCTCCTGTTCTGTGATTATATCTAGGCTCACCTATGGTGCTGCAAAGAGCAGTGTTTCATTCTTTTCCATGCCGAATATTCCATTGTGTACATGGACCAGCTCTTCTTTGGGCATTCATCCGTAGATGGACATTTTGGTTTCTTCCAACTCTTGGCTATGCTAAATATTGATGCAGTGCAGGATTGCCAGCCTGTGTCTTTTGGATTCCGGTCTTCTCAGGGGATAGGCTCAGCAGTGGACCTACCAGATCATATGACAGTTCAATTTTTACCTTTAAACGCACCTCCATTCTGTTCTCACTACTGGCTGTTACCAGTTGACATCCCACCAGCAGCTAGAGGGTACACAGTTCTCGAAAACCCCATCAGCATTTATTGTTTGTAGACTTTCTACTGATGGCGTTTTGAGTGTTGGGAGGTGATACCTTTTTGTACTTTGGATTTGCATGCGTCTAATACTTCCCGGTATTAAGCTTTTAATCCACGTCCGTTTTCTTTCTTTTTTTCTTTTTAAAGTAAAACAGAAAAACTTACCTCTTCAAATTGTTTCCTTGAATAATTGGCCGTGTTCTGAATTCCTGTGGCCATTACCTACACCAGAATATTTTCTGTGAGCAGGTGTCATTTA
This sequence comes from Eschrichtius robustus, assembly GCF_028021215.1. Lineage (NCBI taxonomy): Eukaryota > Metazoa > Chordata > Mammalia > Artiodactyla > Eschrichtiidae > Eschrichtius > Eschrichtius robustus. Next base: position 48,000,328 of record NC_090831.1, on the reverse strand, counting down.
CAACTCTGTAGTAATTGTGCATATTAAGTTACCATTAACACTGGGTTTAAAGCTGCTGTTGCAGGAAACGGCCGCAAGGCGGCAGCGTGTCTATATTCCCAACTCTGCTTACTAGGGCAACAGAGCCTTCCTGGAAGTCCTGTTTGTAGGTTGTAAATTAGAGTGGAATGCGCCGGGACAAACTCCCCAAAACTTATATCTACTTATTTGTTGTTGGTATTCTTAGTTTAATTTTCATTTTTATCAGAGCAAATTTGATTGCAATGTTGTGTTTGTTCTAGGTGTACAGAATCTGTTTCATTCATACATATATCTTTTCATGTTTGGATCCTGTTCCATAAAGGCTTTACAGAATGTTGTGTAGACCTCTCTTGGTATTTGGTATGTGTTTGGTGATTCGTATATTTTATAAATATTAGCATATGTCTGTTAAAACCCATTATCCTGCGTTATACAGTCGTCACACCTTTCCGCTTGGTTAAGCACAAGTTTGTGTTCTGAATACGTGACTGTCCTTCTCTGTGGAAATAAGTTCATTAATATCAATTTTCCGGAATCACCTATACGTGATATCCTAGGATATGTGTCTCTTGCTTTCTGACTTATTTCAAGTTGTGTGATTATCTCTAGCCTCATCTGTGGTGCTGCAAATGGCATTGTTTGATTTGTTTTCATGGCTAATATTCCATTCCGTACATATGCCACTTGTTCTTTGTCCATTTATCTGTTCATGGACCTTTTTTTGCTTCCATGTCTTGGCTATTTAAATATTGCTGCAGTGCACATTTGCCTGCTTCTGTCTTTCCGATTCTGGTGGTCTTCAGTTATAGGCCCAGAAGGTGCCCTGCCGGATCATATGGTAACTCAATTTTTACCTTTTAAAGCACCTCCATTCTATTTTCATTAGTGCTGTTACCACTTTCCATCCCACCAGCAGCTAGAAGGTACACAGTTCTCTAAAACCCCTTCAGCATTTATAGTTTGTAGACTTTTTGCTGATGGTCATTTGACTGGTGTGCGGTGAAACCTTTTCGGAGGTTGATTTGCATGCGTCTAATAATTCCTTATACTACACTTTAGGCATGTCATTTTCTTTCTTTTTTTCTTGGTTTTTAAAGAGTGAGTACAACTTCCCTCTTCATATTGACTTCTTGAAAAATTTGTCATGTGTTGTATTTTCTTGGCTATTCCCTACCCCAGGACATTTTTTGAGGGCAGGTGATATTTACAGCCCTGCAGTCCTTGTGAATATTAAGTGACATTTGGCGGTGTTGAAAGCTGCTGTTGTGAGAAACAGCCACAAGGCGGCAGCATTATTACGTTCTCAACTCTTGTTACTAGGGCAACAGAGTCTTCCTGGACATCGTGCTCCTCGGTTGTAAATTAGAGTGGAATGTGCTCGGACAATCCCCCAGAAGTTTAGGTCTCCTTACTTATGTTTGTTTTTGAAATTGAATTTATATTTCTTCTCGGAGTAATTTTGATTAGAGTGTTGTGATTGTCTGGCAGTACAGAATCCGGTCAATTATTCATAGATATATCTGTTCATCTTTGGATCCTGTTACCATGTATGTTATTACAGAGTGTGGAGTAGACCACCCTTGGTATTTGGTAGGTGTTTGGTCATTATATACTTTATATGTCTTGGTGTCTATATAATTCATATAGTTTATATGTTTATAAAAATTTAACATATATTAGTATATGTATGTTAACATACATTAGTATATGTATGTTACCCCCACGATCCTAATTTATCGATCCTCCCACCTTTCATTTTGGTTCACCATTAGTTTGTTTATAAGTCTGTGAGTGTCTTTCTCTGGGGAAATATGTTCATTGGTAGCAATCTTAGGATAACATCTGTAAATGATATCATGGGATATCTGTCATTCCCTTTTGACTTACTTGACGTAATATGATTATTTTAGCCTCCTCTGTAGTCATGAAAATGGCAATGTTCTTTTGTTCCGGGGCTAAGATTCACTTCGGTACATATACCACTTCTTCTTTGCCCATTTGCCTGTTGATGGACATTGTGTTTGCTTGCATGTCTTGGCTATTGTAAATATTGCTGCAGTGCATGTTTGCCTGTCTGTGTCTTTCCGATTCTGGTCTTCTTAGGTGATAGGCCCATTAGGGGATCGGCTGCATCATATGGTAGCTCAATATTTTCCTTTTAAATGCAGCTCGATTTTGTTCTCATGATTAGCTGTTACCAGTTTACATCCAACCAACAGCATAGTGGGTATGCATTTCTCCACAGTCACGTGAGCATTCATAGTTTATAGACGTTTTTCTGATGGCATTTTGAATATTGGGTGGCGACATCTTTTTGTAGTTTGGATTTGCATCCAACCAATAATGCCTGATATTGAGCTTTTATCCATGTTCCTCCTTTTTTTTTTTTTAAATAAAAGAGTGAGTAAAACTTACCTCTTCAAATTGTTTTCTGGAAAAATTTTCCGTGTTGTGAACTTTTTGGCCATTACCTACCCAGGACATTTTCTGAGGACACGTGTCATTTACAGCTCTACAATTGCTGTGAATCTTAAGTGACCGTTAGCACTGAGTTTAAAGCTGCTGTTGTGGGAAACGGCCACCAGGCGGCAGCATTTCTTCATTCCCAAAACTGGTACTAGGGCAGCAGAGACTTCCTGAAAGTCGTGTTCCTAGGTTGTAAATTAGAATGGAGTGTGCCAGGGAAAACCCCAATAAGTTTATGTCTCATTAATTGTTGTTCATGGTTTTAATTTTTTAAATTAGGGTAATGATTAGAATAGTGTTTGTTCTAGGTGTGCACAATCAGGTTCCGTTGAATATTATATATATGTATTCATGTGCAGATCCTCTTCCTCTGTAAATTACTATTATTTTTTTAAGTAGATTTATTTTATTTCATTATTTATTTTTGGCTGAGTTGGATCTTCGTTGCTGAATGTGGGCTTTCTCTACTTTCTGTGAGCGGGGCCTACTCTCCATTGTGGTGCACGGGATTCTCATTGCAGTGGCTTCTCTTGATGCAGAGCACGGTCTCTAGGTGTGCGGACTTCTAGTAGTTCTGGTGCATGGGCTCCGTAGTTGTGGCTCGTGGGCTCTAGAGCCGAGGCTCAGTACTTGTGGTGCACGGGCTTAGTTGCTCTGCAGCATGTGGTATCTTCCCAGACCAGGGATCGAACCCGTGTGTTCTGCACTGGCAGGCGGATTCTTAACCCTGGCGCCACCAGGGAAGCCCCCGTGTAAATTATTACAGCGTGTCCTGTAGACCTCCCTTGGTATATGGTTGGTCTTTTTGATATACGTATTTAATATGTATTTGTATACGTATGGTAACCCTACTCTTCATTTATCCATTGCTCCCAGCTTTCCTTTTACATAACCATAGTTTGTTTTCCAAGTCTGTGAGTGTCTTTCTCTGTGGAAATATGTTCATTTGTGTCAGTTGTTAGGTAACGCCTAGAAGTGATATCACAGGATATTTGTCGTCTGCTTTCCGACTTACCTCCTGTTCTGTGATTATATCTAGGCTCACCTATGGTGCTGCAAAGAGCAGTGTTTCATTCTTTTCCATGCCGAATATTCCATTGTGTACATGGACCAGCTCTTCTTTGGGCATTCATCCGTAGATGGACATTTTGGTTTCTTCCAACTCTTGGCTATGCTAAATATTGATGCAGTGCAGGATTGCCAGCCTGTGTCTTTTGGATTCCGGTCTTCTCAGGGGATAGGCTCAGCAGTGGACCTACCAGATCATATGACAGTTCAATTTTTACCTTTAAACGCACCTCCATTCTGTTCTCACTACTGGCTGTTACCAGTTGACATCCCACCAGCAGCTAGAGGGTACACAGTTCTCGAAAACCCCATCAGCATTTATTGTTTGTAGACTTTCTACTGATGGCGTTTTGAGTGTTGGGAGGTGATACCTTTTTGTACTTTGGATTTGCATGCGTCTAATACTTCCCGGTATTAAGCTTTTAATCCACGTCCGTTTTCTTTCTTTTTTTCTTTTTAAAGTAAAACAGAAAAACTTACCTCTTCAAATTGTTTCCTTGAATAATTGGCCGTGTTCTGAATTCCTGTGGCCATTACCTACACCAGAATATTTTCTGTGAGCAGGTGTCATTTACAACTCTGTAGTAATTGTGCATATTAAGTTACCATTAACACTGGGTTTAAAGCTGCTGTTGCAGGAAACGGCCGCAAGGCGGCAGCGTGTCTATATTCCCAACTCTGCTTACTAGGGCAACAGAGCCTTCCTGGAAGTCCTGTTTGTAGGTTGTAAATTAGAGTGGAATGCGCCGGGACAAACTCCCCAAAACTTATATCTACTTATTTGTTGTTGGTATTCTTAGTTTAATTTTCATTTTTATCAGAGCAAATTTGATTGCAATGTTGTGTTTGTTCTAGGTGTACAGAATCTGTTTCATTCATACATATATCTTTTCATGTTTGGATCCTGTTCCATAAAGGCTTTACAGAATGTTGTGTAGACCTCTCTTGGTATTTGGTATGTGTTTGGTGATTCGTATATTTTATAAATATTAGCATATGTCTGTTAAAACCCATTATCCTGCGTTATACAGTCGTCACACCTTTCCGCTTGGTTAAGCACAAGTTTGTGTTCTGGATACGTGACTGTCCTTCTCTGTGGAAATAAGTTCATTAATATCAATTTTCCGGAATCACCTATACGTGATATCATAGGATATGTGTCTCTTGCTTTCTGACTTATTTCAAGTTGTGTGATTATCTCTAGCCTCATCTGTGGTGCTGCAAATGGCATTGTTTGATTTGTTTTCATGGCTAATATTCCATTCCGTACATATGCCACTTGTTCTTTGTCCATTTATCTGTTCATGGACCTTTTTTTGCTTCCATGTCTTGGCTATTTAAATATTGCTGCAGTGCACATTTGCCTGCTTCTGTCTTTCCGATTCTGGTGGTCTTCAGTTATAGGCCCAGAAGGTGCCCTGCCGGATCATATGGTAACTCAATTTTTACCTTTTAAAGCACCTCCATTCTATTTTCATTAGTGCTGTTACCACTTTCCATCCCACCAGCAGCTAGAAGGTACACAGTTCTCTAAAACCCCTTCAGCATTTATAGTTTGTAGACTTTTTGCTGATGGTCATTTGACTGGTGTGCGGTGAAACCTTTTCGGAGGTTGATTTGCATGCGTCTAATAATTCCTTATACTACACTTTAGGCATGTCATTTTCTTTCTTTTTTTCTTGGTTTTTAAAGAGTGAGTACAACTTCCCTCTTCATATTGACTTCTTGAAAAATTTGTCATGTGTTGTATTTTCTTGGCTATTCCCTACCCCAGGACATTTTTTGAGGGCAGGTGATATTTACAGCCCTGCAGTCCTTGTGAATATTAAGTGACATTTGGCGGTGTTGAAAGCTGCTGTTGTGAGAAACAGCCACAAGGCGGCAGCATTATTACGTTCTCAACTCTTGTTACTAGGGCAACAGAGTCTTCCTGGACATCGTGCTCCTCGGTTGTAAATTAGAGTGGAATGTGCTCAGACAATCCCCCAGAAGTTTAGGTCTCCTTACTTATGTTTGTTTTTGAAATTGAATTTATATTTCTTCTCGGAGTAATTTTGATTAGAGTGTTGTGATTGTCTGGCAGTACAGAATCCGGTCAATTATTCATAGATATATCTGTTCATCTTTGGATCCTGTTACCATGTATGTTATTACAGAGTGTGGAGTAGACCACCCTTGGTATTTGGTAGGTGTTTGGTCATTATATACTTTATATGTCTTGGTGTCTATATAATTCATATAGTTTATATGTTTATAAAAATTTAACATATATTAGTATATGTATGTTAACATGCATTAGTATATGTATGTTAACATACATTAGTATATGTATGTTACCCCCACGATCCTAATTTATCGATCCTCCCACCTTTCATTTTGGTTCACCATTAGTTTGTTTATAAGTCTGTGAGTGTCTTTCTCTGGGGAAATATGTTCATTGGTAGCAATCTTAGGATAACATCTGTAAATGATATCATGGGATATCTGTCATTCCCTTTTGACTTACTTGACGTAATATGATTATTTTAGCCTCCTCTGTAGTCATGAAAATGGCAATGTTCTTTTGTTCCGGGGCTAAGATTCACTTCGGTACATATACCACTTCTTCTTTGCCCATTTGCCTGTTGATGGACATTGTGTTTGCTTGCATGTCTTGGCTATTGTAAATATTGCTGCAGTGCATGTTTGCCTGTCTGTGTCTTTCCGATTCTGGTCTTCTTAGGTGATAGGCCCATTAGGGGATCGGCTGCATCATATGGTAGCTCAATATTTTCCTTTTAAATGCAGCTCGATTTTGTTCTCATGATTAGCTGTTACCAGTTTACATCCAACCAACAGCATAGTGGGTATGCATTTCTCCACAGTCACGTGAGCATTCATAGTTTATAGACGTTTTTCTGATGGCATTTTGAATATTGGGTGGCGACATCTTTTTGTAGTTTGGATTTGCATCCAACCAATAATGCCTGATATTGAGCTTTTATCCATGTTCCTCCTTTTTTTTTTTTTAAATAAAAGAGTGAGTAAAACTTACCTCTTCAAATTGTTTTCTGGAAAAATTTTCCGTGTTGTGAACTTTTTGGCCATTACCTACCCAGGACATTTTCTGAGGACACGTGTCATTTACAGCTCTACAATTGCTGTGAATCTTAAGTGACCGTTAGCACTGAGTTTAAAGCTGCTGTTGTGGGAAACGGCCACCAGGCGGCAGCATTTCTTCATTCCCAAAACTGGTACTAGGGCAGCAGAGACTTCCTGAAAGTCGTGTTCCTAGGTTGTAAATTAGAATGGAGTGTGCCAGGGAAAACCCCAATAAGTTTATGTCTCATTAATTGTTGTTCATGGTTTTAATTTTTTAAATTAGGGTAATGATTAGAATAGTGTTTGTTCTAGGTGTGCACAATCAGGTTCCGTTGAATATTATATATATGTATTCATGTGCAGATCCTCTTCCTCTGTAAATTACTATTATTTTTTTAAGTAGATTTATTTTATTTCATTATTTATTTTTGGCTGAGTTGGATCTTCGTTGCTGAATGTGGGCTTTCTCTACTTTCTGTGAGCGGGGCCTACTCTCCATTGTGGTGCACGGGATTCTCATTGCAGTGGCTTCTCTTGATGCAGAGCACGGTCTCTAGGTGTGCGGACTTCTAGTAGTTCTGGTGCATGGGCTCCGTAGTTGTGGCTCGTGGGCTCTAGAGCCGAGGCTCAGTACTTGTGGTGCACGGGCTTAGTTGCTCTGCAGCATGTGGTATCTTCCCAGACCAGGGATCGAACCCGTGTGTTCTGCACTGGCAGGCGGATTCTTAACCCTGGCGCCACCAGGGAAGCCCCCGTGTAAATTATTACAGCGTGTCCTGTAGACCTCCCTTGGTATATGGTTGGTCTTTTTGATATACGTATTTAATATGTATTTGTATACGTATGGTAACCCTACTCTTCATTTATCCATTGCTCCCAGCTTTCCTTTTACATAACCATAGTTTGTTTTCCAAGTCTGTGAGTGTCTTTCTCTGTGGAAATATGTTCATTTGTGTCAGTTGTTAGGTAACGCCTAGAAGTGATATCACAGGATATTTGTCGTCTGCTTTCCGACTTACCTCCTGTTCTGTGATTATATCTAGGCTCACCTATGGTGCTGCAAAGAGCAGTGTTTCATTCTTTTCCATGCCGAATATTCCATTGTGTACATGGACCAGCTCTTCTTTGGGCATTCATCCGTAGATGGACATTTTGGTTTCTTCCAACTCTTGGCTATGCTAAATATTGATGCAGTGCAGGATTGCCAGCCTGTGTCTTTTGGATTCCGGTCTTCTCAGGGGATAGGCTCAGCAGTGGACCTACCAGATCATATGACAGTTCAATTTTTACCTTTAAACGCACCTCCATTCTGTTCTCACTACTGGCTGTTACCAGTTGACATCCCACCAGCAGCTAGAGGGTACACAGTTCTCGAAAACCCCATCAGCATTTATTGTTTGTAGACTTTCTACTGATGGCGTTTTGAGTGTTGGGAGGTGATACCTTTTTGTACTTTGGATTTGCATGCGTCTAATACTTCCCGGTATTAAGCTTTTAATCCACGTCCGTTTTCTTTCTTTTTTTCTTTTTAAAGTAAAACAGAAAAACTTACCTCTTCAAATTGTTTCCTTGAATAATTGGCCGTGTTCTGAATTCCTGTGGCCATTACCTACACCAGAATATTTTCTGTGAGCAGGTGTCATTTACAACTCTGTAGTAATTGTGCATATTAAGTTACCATTAACACTGGGTTTAAAGCTGCTGTTGCAGGAAACGGCCGCAAGGCGGCAGCGTGTCTATATTCCCAACTCTGCTTACTAGGGCAACAGAGCCTTCCTGGAAGTCCTGTTTGTAGGTTGTAAATTAGAGTGGAATGCGCCGGGACAAACTCCCCAAAACTTATATCTACTTATTTGTTGTTGGTATTCTTAGTTTAATTTTCATTTTTATCAGAGCAAATTTGATTGCAATGTTGTGTTTGTTCTAGGTGTACAGAATCTGTTTCATTCATACATATATCTTTTCATGTTTGGATCCTGTTCCATAAAGGCTTTACAGAATGTTGTGTAGACCTCTCTTGGTATTTGGTATGTGTTTGGTGATTCGTATATTTTATAAATATTAGCATATGTCTGTTAAAACCCATTATCCTGCGTTATACAGTCGTCACACCTTTCCGCTTGGTTAAGCACAAGTTTGTGTTCTGGATACGTGACTGTCCTTCTCTGTGGAAATAAGTTCATTAATATCAATTTTCCGGAATCACCTATACGTGATATCATAGGATATGTGTCTCTTGCTTTCTGACTTATTTCAAGTTGTGTGATTATCTCTAGCCTCATCTGTGGTGCTGCAAATGGCATTGTTTGATTTGTTTTCATGGCTAATATTCCATTCCGTACATATGCCACTTGTTCTTTGTCCATTTATCTGTTCATGGACCTTTTTTTGCTTCCATGTCTTGGCTATTTAAATATTGCTGCAGTGCACATTTGCCTGCTTCTGTCTTTCCGATTCTGGTGGTCTTCAGTTATAGGCCCAGAAGGTGCCCTGCCGGATCATATGGTAACTCAATTTTTACCTTTTAAAGCACCTCCATTCTATTTTCATTAGTGCTGTTACCACTTTCCATCCCACCAGCAGCTAGAAGGTACACAGTTCTCTAAAACCCCTTCAGCATTTATAGTTTGTAGACTTTTTGCTGATGGTCATTTGACTGGTGTGCGGTGAAACCTTTTCGGAGGTTGATTTGCATGCGTCTAATAATTCCTTATACTACACTTTAGGCATGTCATTTTCTTTCTTTTTTTCTTGGTTTTTAAAGAGTGAGTACAACTTCCCTCTTCATATTGACTTCTTGAAAAATTTGTCATGTGTTGTATTTTCTTGGCTATTCCCTACCCCAGGACATTTTTTGAGGGCAGGTGATATTTACAGCCCTGCAGTCCTTGTGAATATTAAGTGACATTTGGCGGTGTTGAAAGCTGCTGTTGTGAGAAACAGCCACAAGGCGGCAGCATTATTACGTTCTCAACTCTTGTTACTAGGGCAACAGAGTCTTCCTGGACATCGTGCTCCTCGGTTGTAAATTAGAGTGGAATGTGCTCGGACAATCCCCCAGAAGTTTAGGTCTCCTTACTTATGTTTGTTTTTGAAATTGAATTTATATTTCTTCTCGGAGTAATTTTGATTAGAGTGTTGTGATTGTCTGGCAGTACAGAATCCGGTCAATTATTCATAGATATATCTGTTCATCTTTGGATCCTGTTACCATGTATGTTATTACAGAGTGTGGAGTAGACCACCCTTGGTATTTGGTAGGTGTTTGGTCATTATATACTTTATATGTCTTGGTGTCTATATAATTCATATAGTTTATATGTTTATAAAAATTTAACATATATTAGTATATGTATGTTAACATGCATTAGTATATGTATGTTAACATACATTAGTATATGTATGTTACCCCCACGATCCTAATTTATCGATCCTCCCACCTTTCATTTTGGTTCACCATTAGTTTGTTTATAAGTCTGTGAGTGTCTTTCTCTGGGGAAATATGTTCATTGGTAGCAATCTTAGGATAACATCTGTAAATGATATCATGGGATATCTGTCATTCCCTTTTGACTTACTTGACGTAATATGATTATTTTAGCCTCCTCTGTAGTCATGAAAATGGCAATGTTCTTTTGTTCCGGGGCTAAGATTCACTTCGGTACATATACCACTTCTTCTTTGCCCATTTGCCTGTTGATGGACATTGTGTTTGCTTGCATGTCTTGGCTATTGTAAATATTGCTGCAGTGCATGTTTGCCTGTCTGTGTCTTTCCGATTCTGGTCTTCTTAGGTGATAGGCCCATTAGGGGATCGGCTGCATCATATGGTAGCTCAATATTTTCCTTTTAAATGCAGCTCGATTTTGTTCTCATGATTAGCTGTTACCAGTTTACATCCAACCAACAGCATAGTGGGTATGCATTTCTCCACAGTCACGTGAGCATTCATAGTTTATAGACGTTTTTCTGATGGCATTTTGAATATTGGGTGGCGACATCTTTTTGTAGTTTGGATTTGCATCCAACCAATAATGCCTGATATTGAGCTTTTATCCATGTTCCTCCTTTTTTTTTTTTTAAATAAAAGAGTGAGTAAAACTTACCTCTTCAAATTGTTTTCTGGAAAAATTTTCCGTGTTGTGAACTTTTTGGCCATTACCTACCCAGGACATTTTCTGAGGACACGTGTCATTTACAGCTCTACAATTGCTGTGAATCTTAAGTGACCGTTAGCACTGAGTTTAAAGCTGCTGTTGTGGGAAACGGCCACCAGGCGGCAGCATTTCTTCATTCCCAAAACTGGTACTAGGGCAGCAGAGACTTCCTGAAAGTCGTGTTCCTAGGTTGTAAATTAGAATGGAGTGTGCCAGGGAAAACCCCAATAAGTTTATGTCTCATTAATTGTTGTTCATGGTTTTAATTTTTTAAATTAGGGTAATGATTAGAATAGTGTTTGTTCTAGGTGTGCACAATCAGGTTCCGTTGAATATTATATATATGTATTCATGTGCAGATCCTCTTCCTCTGTAAATTACTATTATTTTTTTAAGTAGATTTATTTTATTTCATTATTTATTTTTGGCTGAGTTGGATCTTCGTTGCTGAATGTGGGCTTTCTCTACTTTCTGTGAGCGGGGCCTACTCTCCATTGTGGTGCACGGGATTCTCATTGCAGTGGCTTCTCTTGATGCAGAGCACGGTCTCTAGGTGTGCGGACTTCTAGTAGTTCTGGTGCATGGGCTCCGTAGTTGTGGCTCGTGGGCTCTAGAGCCGAGGCTCAGTACTTGTGGTGCACGGGCTTAGTTGCTCTGCAGCATGTGGTATCTTCCCAGACCAGGGATCGAACCCGTGTGTTCTGCACTGGCAGGCGGATTCTTAACCCTGGCGCCACCAGGGAAGCCCCCGTGTAAATTATTACAGCGTGTCCTGTAGACCTCCCTTGGTATATGGTTGGTCTTTTTGATATACGTATTTAATATGTATTTGTATACGTATGGTAACCCTACTCTTCATTTATCCATTGCTCCCAGCTTTCCTTTTACATAACCATAGTTTGTTTTCCAAGTCTGTGAGTGTCTTTCTCTGTGGAAATATGTTCATTTGTGTCAGTTGTTAGGTAACGCCTAGAAGTGATATCACAGGATATTTGTCGTCTGCTTTCCGACTTACCTCCTGTTCTGTGATTATATCTAGGCTCACCTATGGTGCTGCAAAGAGCAGTGTTTCATTCTTTTCCATGCCGAATATTCCATTGTGTACATGGACCAGCTCTTCTTTGGGCATTCATCCGTAGATGGACATTTTGGTTTCTTCCAACTCTTGGCTATGCTAAATATTGATGCAGTGCAGGATTGCCAGCCTGTGTCTTTTGGATTCCGGTCTTCTCAGGGGATAGGCTCAGCAGTGGACCTACCAGATCATATGACAGTTCAATTTTTACCTTTAAACGCACCTCCATTCTGTTCTCACTACTGGCTGTTACCAGTTGACATCCCACCAGCAGCTAGAGGGTACACAGTTCTCGAAAACCCCATCAGCATTTATTGTTTGTAGACTTTCTACTGATGGCGTTTTGAGTGTTGGGAGGTGATACCTTTTTGTACTTTGGATTTGCATGCGTCTAATACTTCCCGGTATTAAGCTTTTAATCCACGTCCGTTTTCTTTCTTTTTTTCTTTTTAAAGTAAAACAGAAAAACTTACCTCTTCAAATTGTTTCCTTGAATAATTGGCCGTGTTCTGAATTCCTGTGGCCATTACCTACACCAGAATATTTTCTGTGAGCAGGTGTCATTTACAACTCTGTAGTAATTGTGCATATTAAGTTACCATTAACACTGGGTTTAAAGCTGCTGTTGCAGGAAACGGCCGCAAGGCGGCAGCGTGTCTATATTCCCAACTCTGCTTACTAGGGCAACAGAGCCTTCCTGGAAGTCCTGTTTGTAGGTTGTAAATTAGAGTGGAATGCGCCGGGACAAACTCCCCAAAACTTATATCTACTTATTTGTTGTTGGTATTCTTAGTTTAATTTTCATTTTTATCAGAGCAAATTTGATTGCAATGTTGTGTTTGTTCTAGGTGTACAGAATCTGTTTCATTCATACATATATCTTTTCATGTTTGGATCCTGTTCCATAAAGGCTTTACAGAATGTTGTGTAGACCTCTCTTGGTATTTGGTATGTGTTTGGTGATTCGTATATTTTATAAATATTAGCATATGTCTGTTAAAACCCATTATCCTGCGTTATACAGTCGTCACACCTTTCCGCTTGGTTAAGCACAAGTTTGTGTTCTGGATACGTGACTGTCCTTCTCTGTGGAAATAAGTTCATTAATATCAATTTTCCGGAATCACCTATACGTGATATCATAGGATATGTGTCTCTTGCTTTCTGACTTATTTCAAGTTGTGTGATTATCTCTAGCCTCATCTGTGGTGCTGCAAATGGCATTGTTTGATTTGTTTTCATGGCTAATATTCCATTCCGTACATATGCCACTTGTTCTTTGTCCATTTATCTGTTCATGGACCTTTTTTTGCTTCCATGTCTTGGCTATTTAAATATTGCTGCAGTGCACATTTGCCTGCTTCTGTCTTTCCGATTCTGGTGGTCTTCAGTTATAGGCCCAGAAGGTGCCCTGCCGGATCATATGGTAACTCAATTTTTACCTTTTAAAGCACCTCCATTCTATTTTCATTAGTGCTGTTACCACTTTCCATCCCACCAGCAGCTAGAAGGTACACAGTTCTCTAAAACCCCTTCAGCATTTATAGTTTGTAGACTTTTTGCTGATGGTCATTTGACTGGTGTGCGGTGAAACCTTTTCGGAGGTTGATTTGCATGCGTCTAATAATTCCTTATACTACACTTTAGGCATGTCATTTTCTTTCTTTTTTTCTTGGTTTTTAAAGAGTGAGTACAACTTCCCTCTTCATATTGACTTCTTGAAAAATTTGTCATGTGTTGTATTTTCTTGGCTATTCCCTACCCCAGGACATTTTTTGAGGGCAGGTGATATTTACAGCCCTGCAGTCCTTGTGAATATTAAGTGACATTTGGCGGTGTTGAAAGCTGCTGTTGTGAGAAACAGCCACAAGGCGGCAGCATTATTACGTTCTCAACTCTTGTTACTAGGGCAACAGAGTCTTCCTGGACATCGTGCTCCTCGGTTGTAAATTAGAGTGGAATGTGCTCGGACAATCCCCCAGAAGTTTAGGTCTCCTTACTTATGTTTGTTTTTGAAATTGAATTTATATTTCTTCTCGGAGTAATTTTGATTAGAGTGTTGTGATTGTCTGGCAGTACAGAATCCGGTCAATTATTCATAGATATATCTGTTCATCTTTGGATCCTGTTACCATGTATGTTATTACAGAGTGTGGAGTAGACCACCCTTGGTATTTGGTAGGTGTTTGGTCATTATATACTTTATATGTCTTGGTGTCTATATAATTCATATAGTTTATATGTTTATAAAAATTTAACATATATTAGTATATGTATGTTAACATGCATTAGTATATGTATGTTAACATACATTAGTATATGTATGTTACCCCCACGATCCTAATTTATCGATCCTCCCACCTTTCATTTTGGTTCACCATTAGTTTGTTTATAAGTCTGTGAGTGTCTTTCTCTGGGGAAATATGTTCATTGGTAGCAATCTTAGGATAACATCTGTAAATGATATCATGGGATATCTGTCATTCCCTTTTGACTTACTTGACGTAATATGATTATTTTAGCCTCCTCTGTAGTCATGAAAATGGCAATGTTCTTTTGTTCCGGGGCTAAGATTCACTTCGGTACATATACCACTTCTTCTTTGCCCATTTGCCTGTTGATGGACATTGTGTTTGCTTGCATGTCTTGGCTATTGTAAATATTGCTGCAGTGCATGTTTGCCTGTCTGTGTCTTTCCGATTCTGGTCTTCTTAGGTGATAGGCCCATTAGGGGATCGGCTGCATCATATGGTAGCTCAATATTTTCCTTTTAAATGCAGCTCGATTTTGTTCTCATGATTAGCTGTTACCAGTTTACATCCAACCAACAGCATAGTGGGTATGCATTTCTCCACAGTCACGTGAGCATTCATAGTTTATAGACGTTTTTCTGATGGCATTTTGAATATTGGGTGGCGACATCTTTTTGTAGTTTGGATTTGCATCCAACCAATAATGCCTGATATTGAGCTTTTATCCATGTTCCTCCTTTTTTTTTTTTTAAATAAAAGAGTGAGTAAAACTTACCTCTTCAAATTGTTTTCTGGAAAAATTTTCCGTGTTGTGAACTTTTTGGCCATTACCTACCCAGGACATTTTCTGAGGACACGTGTCATTTACAGCTCTACAATTGCTGTGAATCTTAAGTGACCGTTAGCACTGAGTTTAAAGCTGCTGTTGTGGGAAACGGCCACCAGGCGGCAGCATTTCTTCATTCCCAAAACTGGTACTAGGGCAGCAGAGACTTCCTGAAAGTCGTGTTCCTAGGTTGTAAATTAGAATGGAGTGTGCCAGGGAAAACCCCAATAAGTTTATGTCTCATTAATTGTTGTTCATGGTTTTAATTTTTTAAATTAGGGTAATGATTAGAATAGTGTTTGTTCTAGGTGTGCACAATCAGGTTCCGTTGAATATTATATATATGTATTCATGTGCAGATCCTCTTCCTCTGTAAATTACTATTATTTTTTTAAGTAGATTTATTTTATTTCATTATTTATTTTTGGCTGAGTTGGATCTTCGTTGCTGAATGTGGGCTTTCTCTACTTTCTGTGAGCGGGGCCTACTCTCCATTGTGGTGCACGGGATTCTCATTGCAGTGGCTTCTCTTGATGCAGAGCACGGTCTCTAGGTGTGCGGACTTCTAGTAGTTCTGGTGCATGGGCTCCGTAGTTGTGGCTCGTGGGCTCTAGAGCCGAGGCTCAGTACTTGTGGTGCACGGGCTTAGTTGCTCTGCAGCATGTGGTATCTTCCCAGACCAGGGATCGAACCCGTGTGTTCTGCACTGGCAGGCGGATTCTTAACCCTGGCGCCACCAGGGAAGCCCCCGTGTAAATTATTACAGCGTGTCCTGTAGACCTCCCTTGGTATATGGTTGGTCTTTTTGATATACGTATTTAATATGTATTTGTATACGTATGGTAACCCTACTCTTCATTTATCCATTGCTCCCAGCTTTCCTTTTACATAACCATAGTTTGTTTTCCAAGTCTGTGAGTGTCTTTCTCTGTGGAAATATGTTCATTTGTGTCAGTTGTTAGGTAACGCCTAGAAGTGATATCACAGGATATTTGTCGTCTGCTTTCCGACTTACCTCCTGTTCTGTGATTATATCTAGGCTCACCTATGGTGCTGCAAAGAGCAGTGTTTCATTCTTTTCCATGCCGAATATTCCATTGTGTACATGGACCAGCTCTTCTTTGGGCATTCATCCGTAGATGGACATTTTGGTTTCTTCCAACTCTTGGCTATGCTAAATATTGATGCAGTGCAGGATTGCCAGCCTGTGTCTTTTGGATTCCGGTCTTCTCAGGGGATAGGCTCAGCAGTGGACCTACCAGATCATATGACAGTTCAATTTTTACCTTTAAACGCACCTCCATTCTGTTCTCACTACTGGCTGTTACCAGTTGACATCCCACCAGCAGCTAGAGGGTACACAGTTCTCGAAAACCCCATCAGCATTTATTGTTTGTAGACTTTCTACTGATGGCGTTTTGAGTGTTGGGAGGTGATACCTTTTTGTACTTTGGATTTGCATGCGTCTAATACTTCCCGGTATTAAGCTTTTAATCCACGTCCGTTTTCTTTCTTTTTTTCTTTTTAAAGTAAAACAGAAAAACTTACCTCTTCAAATTGTTTCCTTGAATAATTGGCCGTGTTCTGAATTCCTGTGGCCATTACCTACACCAGAATATTTTCTGTGAGCAGGTGTCATTTACAACTCTGTAGTAATTGTGCATATTAAGTTACCATTAACACTGGGTTTAAAGCTGCTGTTGCAGGAAACGGCCGCAAGGCGGCAGCGTGTCTATATTCCCAACTCTGCTTACTAGGGCAACAGAGCCTTCCTGGAAGTCCTGTTTGTAGGTTGTAAATTAGAGTGGAATGCGCCGGGACAAACTCCCCAAAACTTATATCTACTTATTTGTTGTTGGTATTCTTAGTTTAATTTTCATTTTTATCAGAGCAAATTTGATTGCAATGTTGTGTTTGTTCTAGGTGTACAGAATCTGTTTCATTCATACATATATCTTTTCATGTTTGGATCCTGTTCCATAAAGGCTTTACAGAATGTTGTGTAGACCTCTCTTGGTATTTGGTATGTGTTTGGTGATTCGTATATTTTATAAATATTAGCATATGTCTGTTAAAACCCATTATCCTGCGTTATACAGTCGTCACACCTTTCCGCTTGGTTAAGCACAAGTTTGTGTTCTGGATACGTGACTGTCCTTCTCTGTGGAAATAAGTTCATTAATATCAATTTTCCGGAATCACCTATACGTGATATCATAGGATATGTGTCTCTTGCTTTCTGACTTATTTCAAGTTGTGTGATTATCTCTAGCCTCATCTGTGGTGCTGCAAATGGCATTGTTTGATTTGTTTTCATGGCTAATATTCCATTCCGTACATATGCCACTTGTTCTTTGTCCATTTATCTGTTCATGGACCTTTTTTTGCTTCCATGTCTTGGCTATTTAAATATTGCTGCAGTGCACATTTGCCTGCTTCTGTCTTTCCGATTCTGGTGGTCTTCAGTTATAGGCCCAGAAGGTGCCCTGCCGGATCATATGGTAACTCAATTTTTACCTTTTAAAGCACCTCCATTCTATTTTCATTAGTGCTGTTACCACTTTCCATCCCACCAGCAGCTAGAAGGTACACAGTTCTCTAAAACCCCTTCAGCATTTATAGTTTGTAGACTTTTTGCTGATGGTCATTTGACTGGTGTGCGGTGAAACCTTTTCGGAGGTTGATTTGCATGCGTCTAATAATTCCTTATACTACACTTTAGGCATGTCATTTTCTTTCTTTTTTTCTTGGTTTTTAAAGAGTGAGTACAACTTCCCTCTTCATATTGACTTCTTGAAAAATTTGTCATGTGTTGTATTTTCTTGGCTATTCCCTACCCCAGGACATTTTTTGAGGGCAGGTGATATTTACAGCCCTGCAGTCCTTGTGAATATTAAGTGACATTTGGCGGTGTTGAAAGCTGCTGTTGTGAGAAACAGCCACAAGGCGGCAGCATTATTACGTTCTCAACTCTTGTTACTAGGGCAACAGAGTCTTCCTGGACATCGTGCTCCTCGGTTGTAAATTAGAGTGGAATGTGCTCGGACAATCCCCCAGAAGTTTAGGTCTCCTTACTTATGTTTGTTTTTGAAATTGAATTTATATTTCTTCTCGGAGTAATTTTGATTAGAGTGTTGTGATTGTCTGGCAGTACAGAATCCGGTCAATTATTCATAGATATATCTGTTCATCTTTGGATCCTGTTACCATGTATGTTATTACAGAGTGTGGAGTAGACCACCCTTGGTATTTGGTAGGTGTTTGGTCATTATATACTTTATATGTCTTGGTGTCTATATAATTCATATAGTTTATATGTTTATAAAAATTTAACATATATTAGTATATGTATGTTAACATGCATTAGTATATGTATGTTAACATACATTAGTATATGTATGTTACCCCCACGATCCTAATTTATCGATCCTCCCACCTTTCATTTTGGTTCACCATTAGTTTGTTTATAAGTCTGTGAGTGTCTTTCTCTGGGGAAATATGTTCATTGGTAGCAATCTTAGGATAACATCTGTAAATGATATCATGGGATATCTGTCATTCCCTTTTGACTTACTTGACGTAATATGATTATTTTAGCCTCCTCTGTAGTCATGAAAATGGCAATGTTCTTTTGTTCCGGGGCTAAGATTCACTTCGGTACATATACCACTTCTTCTTTGCCCATTTGCCTGTTGATGGACATTGTGTTTGCTTGCATGTCTTGGCTATTGTAAATATTGCTGCAGTGCATGTTTGCCTGTCTGTGTCTTTCCGATTCTGGTCTTCTTAGGTGATAGGCCCATTAGGGGATCGGCTGCATCATATGGTAGCTCAATATTTTCCTTTTAAATGCAGCTCGATTTTGTTCTCATGATTAGCTGTTACCAGTTTACATCCAACCAACAGCATAGTGGGTATGCATTTCTCCACAGTCACGTGAGCATTCATAGTTTATAGACGTTTTTCTGATGGCATTTTGAATATTGGGTGGCGACATCTTTTTGTAGTTTGGATTTGCATCCAACCAATAATGCCTGATATTGAGCTTTTATCCATGTTCCTCCTTTTTTTTTTTTAAATAAAAGAGTGAGTAAAACTTACCTCTTCAAATTGTTTTCTGGAAAAATTTTCCGTGTTGTGAACTTTTTGGCCATTACCTACCCAGGACATTTTCTGAGGACACGTGTCATTTACAGCTCTACAATTGCTGTGAATCTTAAGTGACCGTTAGCACTGAGTTTAAAGCTGCTGTTGTGGGAAACGGCCACCAGGCGGCAGCATTTCTTCATTCCCAAAACTGGTACTAGGGCAGCAGAGACTTCCTGAAAGTCGTGTTCCTAGGTTGTAAATTAGAATGGAGTGTGCCAGGGAAAACCCCAATAAGTTTATGTCTCATTAATTGTTGTTCATGGTTTTAATTTTTTAAATTAGGGTAATGATTAGAATAGTGTTTGTTCTAGGTGTGCACAATCAGGTTCCGTTGAATATTATATATATGTATTCATGTGCAGATCCTCTTCCTCTGTAAATTACTATTATTTTTTTAAGTAGATTTATTTTATTTCATTATTTATTTTTGGCTGAGTTGGATCTTCGTTGCTGAATGTGGGCTTTCTCTACTTTCTGTGAGCGGGGCCTACTCTCCATTGTGGTGCACGGGATTCTCATTGCAGTGGCTTCTCTTGATGCAGAGCACGGTCTCTAGGTGTGCGGACTTCTAGTAGTTCTGGTGCATGGGCTCCGTAGTTGTGGCTCGTGGGCTCTAGAGCCGAGGCTCAGTACTTGTGGTGCACGGGCTTAGTTGCTCTGCAGCATGTGGTATCTTCCCAGACCAGGGATCGAACCCGTGTGTTCTGCACTGGCAGGCGGATTCTTAACCCTGGCGCCACCAGGGAAGCCCCCGTGTAAATTATTACAGCGTGTCCTGTAGACCTCCCTTGGTATATGGTTGGTCTTTTTGATATACGTATTTAATATGTATTTGTATACGTATGGTAACCCTACTCTTCATTTATCCATTGCTCCCAGCTTTCCTTTTACATAACCATAGTTTGTTTTCCAAGTCTGTGAGTGTCTTTCTCTGTGGAAATATGTTCATTTGTGTCAGTTGTTAGGTAACGCCTAGAAGTGATATCACAGGATATTTGTCGTCTGCTTTCCGACTTACCTCCTGTTCTGTGATTATATCTAGGCTCACCTATGGTGCTGCAAAGAGCAGTGTTTCATTCTTTTCCATGCCGAATATTCCATTGTGTACATGGACCAGCTCTTCTTTGGGCATTCATCCGTAGATGGACATTTTGGTTTCTTCCAACTCTTGGCTATGCTAAATATTGATGCAGTGCAGGATTGCCAGCCTGTGTCTTTTGGATTCCGGTCTTCTCAGGGGATAGGCTCAGCAGTGGACCTACCAGATCATATGACAGTTCAATTTTTACCTTTAAACGCACCTCCATTCTGTTCTCACTACTGGCTGTTACCAGTTGACATCCCACCAGCAGCTAGAGGGTACACAGTTCTCGAAAACCCCATCAGCATTTATTGTTTGTAGACTTTCTACTGATGGCGTTTTGAGTGTTGGGAGGTGATACCTTTTTGTACTTTGGATTTGCATGCGTCTAATACTTCCCGGTATTAAGCTTTTAATCCACGTCCGTTTTCTTTCTTTTTTTCTTTTTAAAGTAAAACAGAAAAACTTACCTCTTCAAATTGTTTCCTTGAATAATTGGCCGTGTTCTGAATTCCTGTGGCCATTACCTACACCAGAATATTTTCTGTGAGCAGGTGTCATTTACAACTCTGTAGTAATTGTGCATATTAAGTTACCATTAACACTGGGTTTAAAGCTGCTGTTGCAGGAAACGGCCGCAAGGCGGCAGCGTGTCTATATTCCCAACTCTGCTTACTAGGGCAACAGAGCCTTCCTGGAAGTCCTGTTTGTAGGTTGTAAATTAGAGTGGAATGCGCCGGGACAAACTCCCCAAAACTTATATCTACTTATTTGTTGTTGGTATTCTTAGTTTAATTTTCATTTTTATCAGAGCAAATTTGATTGCAATGTTGTGTTTGTTCTAGGTGTACAGAATCTGTTTCATTCATACATATATCTTTTCATGTTTGGATCCTGTTCCATAAAGGCTTTACAGAATGTTGTGTAGACCTCTCTTGGTATTTGGTATGTGTTTGGTGATTCGTATATTTTATAAATATTAGCATATGTCTGTTAAAACCCATTATCCTGCGTTATACAGTCGTCACACCTTTCCGCTTGGTTAAGCACAAGTTTGTGTTCTGGATACGTGACTGTCCTTCTCTGTGGAAATAAGTTCATTAATATCAATTTTCCGGAATCACCTATACGTGATATCATAGGATATGTGTCTCTTGCTTTCTGACTTATTTCAAGTTGTGTGATTATCTCTAGCCTCATCTGTGGTGCTGCAAATGGCATTGTTTGATTTGTTTTCATGGCTAATATTCCATTCCGTACATATGCCACTTGTTCTTTGTCCATTTATCTGTTCATGGACCTTTTTTTGCTTCCATGTCTTGGCTATTTAAATATTGCTGCAGTGCACATTTGCCTGCTTCTGTCTTTCCGATTCTGGTGGTCTTCAGTTATAGGCCCAGAAGGTGCCCTGCCGGATCATATGGTAACTCAATTTTTACCTTTTAAAGCACCTCCATTCTATTTTCATTAGTGCTGTTACCACTTTCCATCCCACCAGCAGCTAGAAGGTACACAGTTCTCTAAAACCCCTTCAGCATTTATAGTTTGTAGACTTTTTGCTGATGGTCATTTGACTGGTGTGCGGTGAAACCTTTTCGGAGGTTGATTTGCATGCGTCTAATAATTCCTTATACTACACTTTAGGCATGTCATTTTCTTTCTTTTTTTCTTGGTTTTTAAAGAGTGAGTACAACTTCCCTCTTCATATTGACTTCTTGAAAAATTTGTCATGTGTTGTATTTTCTTGGCTATTCCCTACCCCAGGACATTTTTTGAGGGCAGGTGATATTTACAGCCCTGCAGTCCTTGTGAATATTAAGTGACATTTGGCGGTGTTGAAAGCTGCTGTTGTGAGAAACAGCCACAAGGCGGCAGCATTATTACGTTCTCAACTCTTGTTACTAGGGCAACAGAGTCTTCCTGGACATCGTGCTCCTCGGTTGTAAATTAGAGTGGAATGTGCTCGGACAATCCCCCAGAAGTTTAGGTCTCCTTACTTATGTTTGTTTTTGAAATTGAATTTATATTTCTTCTCGGAGTAATTTTGATTAGAGTGTTGTGATTGTCTGGCAGTACAGAATCCGGTCAATTATTCATAGATATATCTGTTCATCTTTGGATCCTGTTACCATGTATGTTATTACAGAGTGTGGAGTAGACCACCCTTGGTATTTGGTAGGTGTTTGGTCATTATATACTTTATATGTCTTGGTGTCTATATAATTCATATAGTTTATATGTTTATAAAAATTTAACATATATTAGTATATGTATGTTAACATGCATTAGTATATGTATGTTAACATACATTAGTATATGTATGTTACCCCCACGATCCTAATTTATCGATCCTCCCACCTTTCATTTTGGTTCACCATTAGTTTGTTTATAAGTCTGTGAGTGTCTTTCTCTGGGGAAATATGTTCATTGGTAGCAATCTTAGGATAACATCTGTAAATGATATCATGGGATATCTGTCATTCCCTTTTGACTTACTTGACGTAATATGATTATTTTAGCCTCCTCTGTAGTCATGAAAATGGCAATGTTCTTTTGTTCCGGGGCTAAGATTCACTTCGGTACATATACCACTTCTTCTTTGCCCATTTGCCTGTTGATGGACATTGTGTTTGCTTGCATGTCTTGGCTATTGTAAATATTGCTGCAGTGCATGTTTGCCTGTCTGTGTCTTTCCGATTCTGGTCTTCTTAGGTGATAGGCCCATTAGGGGATCGGCTGCATCATATGGTAGCTCAATATTTTCCTTTTAAATGCAGCTCGATTTTGTTCTCATGATTAGCTGTTACCAGTTTACATCCAACCAACAGCATAGTGGGTATGCATTTCTCCACAGTCACGTGAGCATTCATAGTTTATAGACGTTTTTCTGATGGCATTTTGAATATTGGGTGGCGACATCTTTTTGTAGTTTGGATTTGCATCCAACCAATAATGCCTGATATTGAGCTTTTATCCATGTTCCTCCTTTTTTTTTTTTTTAAATAAAAGAGTGAGTAAAACTTACCTCTTCAAATTGTTTTCTGGAAAAATTTTCCGTGTTGTGAACTTTTTGGCCATTACCTACCCAGGACATTTTCTGAGGACACGTGTCATTTACAGCTCTACAATTGCTGTGAATCTTAAGTGACCGTTAGCACTGAGTTTAAAGCTGCTGTTGTGGGAAACGGCCACCAGGCGGCAGCATTTCTTCATTCCCAAAACTGGTACTAGGGCAGCAGAGACTTCCTGAAAGTCGTGTTCCTAGGTTGTAAATTAGAATGGAGTGTGCCAGGGAAAACCCCAATAAGTTTATGTCTCATTAATTGTTGTTCATGGTTTTAATTTTTTAAATTAGGGTAATGATTAGAATAGTGTTTGTTCTAGGTGTGCACAATCAGGTTCAGTTGAATATTATATATATGTATTCATGTGCAGATCCTCTTCCTCTGTAAATTACTATTATTTTTTTAAGTAGATTTATTTTATTTCATTATTTATTTTTGGCTGAGTTGGATCTTCGTTGCTGAATGTGGGCTTTCTCTACTTTCTGTGAGCGGGGCCTACTCTCCATTGTGGTGCACGGGATTCTCATTGCAGTGGCTTCTCTTGATGCAGAGCACGGTCTCTAGGTGTGCAGACTTCTAGTAGTTCTGGTGCATGGGCTCCGTAGTTGTGGCTCGTGGGCTCTAGAGCCGAGGCTCAGTACTTGTGGTGCACGGGCTTAGTTGCTCTGCAGCATGTGGTATCTTCCCAGACCAGGGATCGAACCCGTGTGTTCTGCACTGGCAGGCGGATTCTTAACCCTGGCGCCACCAGGGAAGCCCCCGTGTAAATTATTACAGCGTGTCCTGTAGACCTCCCTTGGTATATGGTTGGTCTTTTTGATATACGTATTTAATATGTATTTGTATACGTATGGTAACCCTACTCTTCATTTATCCATTGCTCCCAGCTTTCCTTTTACATAACCATAGTTTGTTTTCCAAGTCTGTGAGTGTCTTTCTCTGTGGAAATATGTTCATTTGTGTCAGTTGTTAGGTAACACCTAGAAGTGATATCACAGGATATTTGTCGTCTGCTTTCCGACTTACCTCCTGTTCTGTGATTATATCTAGGCTCACCTATGGTGCTGCAAAGAGCAGTGTTTCATTCTTTTCCATGCCGAATATTCCATTGTGTACATGGACCAGCTCTTCTTTGGGCATTCATCCGTAGATGGACATTTTGGTTTCTTCCAACTCTTGGCTATGCTAAATATTGATGCAGTGCAGGATTGCCAGCCTGTGTCTTTTGGATTCCGGTCTTCTCAGGGGATAGGCTCAGCAGTGGACCTACCAGATCATATGACAGTTCAATTTTTACCTTTAAACGCACCTCCATTCTGTTCTCACTACTGGCTGTTACCAGTTGACATCCCACCAGCAGCTAGAGGGTACACAGTTCTCGAAAACCCCATCAGCATTTATTGTTTGTAGACTTTCTACTGATGGCGTTTTGAGTGTTGGGAGGTGATACCTTTTTGTACTTTGGATTTGCATGCGTCTAATACTTCCCGGTATTAAGCTTTTAATCCACGTCCGTTTTCTTTCTTTTTTTCTTTTTAAAGTAAAACAGAAAAACTTACCTCTTCAAATTGTTTCCTTGAATAATTGGCCGTGTTCTGAATTCCTGTGGCCATTACCTACACCAGAATATTTTCTGTGAGCAGGTGTCATTTACAACTCTGTAGTAATTGTGCATATTAAGTTACCATTAACACTGGGTTTAAAGCTGCTGTTGCAGGAAACGGCCGCAAGGCGGCAGCGTGTCTATATTCCCAACTCTGCTTACTAGGGCAACAGAGCCTTCCTGGAAGTCCTGTTTGTAGGTTGTAAATTAGAGTGGAATGCGCCGGGACAAACTCCCCAAAACTTATATCTACTTATTTGTTGTTGGTATTCTTAGTTTAATTTTCATTTTTATCAGAGCAAATTTGATTGCAATGTTGTGTTTGTTCTAGGTGTACAGAATCTGTTTCATTCATACATATATCTTTTCATGTTTGGATCCTGTTCCATAAAGGCTTTACAGAATGTTGTGTAGACCTCTCTTGGTATTTGGTATGTGTTTGGTGATTCGTATATTTTATAAATATTAGCATATGTCTGTTAAAACCCATTATCCTGCGTTATACAGTCGTCACACCTTTCCGCTTGGTTAAGCACAAGTTTGTGTTCTGGATACGTGACTGTCCTTCTCTGTGGAAATAAGTTCATTAATATCAATTTTCCGGAATCACCTATACGTGATATCATAGGATATGTGTCTCTTGCTTTCTGACTTATTTCAAGTTGTGTGATTATCTCTAGCCTCATCTGTGGTGCTGCAAATGGCATTGTTTGATTTGTTTTCATGGCTAATATTCCATTCCGTACATATGCCACTTGTTCTTTGTCCATTTATCTGTTCATGGACCTTTTTTTGCTTCCATGTCTTGGCTATTTAAATATTGCTGCAGTGCACATTTGCCTGCTTCTGTCTTTCCGATTCTGGTGGTCTTCAGTTATAGGCCCAGAAGGTGCCCTGCCGGATCATATGGTAACTCAATTTTTACCTTTTAAAGCACCTCCATTCTATTTTCATTAGTGCTGTTACCACTTTCCATCCCACCAGCAGCTAGAAGGTACACAGTTCTCTAAAACCCCTTCAGCATTTATAGTTTGTAGACTTTTTGCTGATGGTCATTTGACTGGTGTGCGGTGAAACCTTTTCGGAGGTTGATTTGCATGCGTCTAATAATTCCTTATACTACACTTTAGGCATGTCATTTTCTTTCTTTTTTTCTTGGTTTTTAAAGAGTGAGTACAACTTCCCTCTTCATATTGACTTCTTGAAAAATTTGTCATGTGTTGTATTTTCTTGGCTATTCCCTACCCCAGGACATTTTTTGAGGGCAGGTGATATTTACAGCCCTGCAGTCCTTGTGAATATTAAGTGAC
The DNA here is from genome assembly GCF_028021215.1 of Eschrichtius robustus. Taxonomy (NCBI): domain Eukaryota; kingdom Metazoa; phylum Chordata; class Mammalia; order Artiodactyla; family Eschrichtiidae; genus Eschrichtius; species Eschrichtius robustus. Next base: position 47,974,174 of record NC_090831.1, on the reverse strand, counting down.
ATTTGGCGGTGTTGAAAGCTGCTGTTGTGAGAAACAGCCACAAGGCGGCAGCATTATTACGTTCTCAACTCTTGTTACTAGGGCAACAGAGTCTTCCTGGACATCGTGCTCCTCGGTTGTAAATTAGAGTGGAATGTGCTCGGACAATCCCCCAGAAGTTTAGGTCTCCTTACTTATGTTTGTTTTTGAAATTGAATTTATATTTCTTCTCGGAGTAATTTTGATTAGAGTGTTGTGATTGTCTGGCAGTACAGAATCCGGTCAATTATTCATAGATATATCTGTTCATCTTTGGATCCTGTTACCATGTATGTTATTACAGAGTGTGGAGTAGACCACCCTTGGTATTTGGTAGGTGTTTGGTCATTATATACTTTATATGTCTTGGTGTCTATATAATTCATATAGTTTATATGTTTATAAAAATTTAACATATATTAGTATATGTATGTTAACATGCATTAGTATATGTATGTTAACATACATTAGTATATGTATGTTACCCCCACGATCCTAATTTATCGATCCTCCCACCTTTCATTTTGGTTCACCATTAGTTTGTTTATAAGTCTGTGAGTGTCTTTCTCTGGGGAAATATGTTCATTGGTAGCAATCTTAGGATAACATCTGTAAATGATATCATGGGATATCTGTCATTCCCTTTTGACTTACTTGACGTAATATGATTATTTTAGCCTCCTCTGTAGTCATGAAAATGGCAATGTTCTTTTGTTCCGGGGCTAAGATTCACTTCGGTACATATACCACTTCTTCTTTGCCCATTTGCCTGTTGATGGACATTGTGTTTGCTTGCATGTCTTGGCTATTGTAAATATTGCTGCAGTGCATGTTTGCCTGTCTGTGTCTTTCCGATTCTGGTCTTCTTAGGTGATAGGCCCATTAGGGGATCGGCTGCATCATATGGTAGCTCAATATTTTCCTTTTAAATGCAGCTCGATTTTGTTCTCATGATTAGCTGTTACCAGTTTACATCCAACCAACAGCATAGTGGGTATGCATTTCTCCACAGTCACGTGAGCATTCATAGTTTATAGACGTTTTTCTGATGGCATTTTGAATATTGGGTGGTGACATCTTTTTGTAGTTTGGATTTGCATCCAACCAATAATGCCTGATATTGAGCTTTTATCCATGTTCCTCCTTTTTTTTTTTTTAAATAAAAGAGTGAGTAAAACTTACCTCTTCAAATTGTTTTCTGGAAAAATTTTCCGTGTTGTGAACTTTTTGGCCATTACCTACCCAGGACATTTTCTGAGGACACGTGTCATTTACAGCTCTACAATTGCTGTGAATCTTAAGTGACCGTTAGCACTGAGTTTAAAGCTGCTGTTGTGGGAAACGGCCACCAGGCGGCAGCATTTCTTCATTCCCAAAACTGGTACTAGGGCAGCAGAGACTTCCTGAAAGTCGTGTTCCTAGGTTGTAAATTAGAATGGAGTGTGCCAGGGAAAACCCCAATAAGTTTATGTCTCATTAATTGTTGTTCATGGTTTTAATTTTTTAAATTAGGGTAATGATTAGAATAGTGTTTGTTCTAGGTGTGCACAATCAGGTTCCGTTGAATATTATATATATGTATTCATGTGCAGATCCTCTTCCTCTGTAAATTACTATTATTTTTTTAAGTAGATTTATTTTATTTCATTATTTATTTTTGGCTGAGTTGGATCTTCGTTGCTGAATGTGGGCTTTCTCTACTTTCTGTGAGCGGGGCCTACTCTCCATTGTGGTGCACGGGATTCTCATTGCAGTGGCTTCTCTTGATGCAGAGCACGGTCTCTAGGTGTGCGGACTTCTAGTAGTTCTGGTGCATGGGCTCCGTAGTTGTGGCTCGTGGGCTCTAGAGCCGAGGCTCAGTACTTGTGGTGCACGGGCTTAGTTGCTCTGCAGCATGTGGTATCTTCCCAGACCAGGGATCGAACCCGTGTGTTCTGCACTGGCAGGCGGATTCTTAACCCTGGCGCCACCAGGGAAGCCCCCGTGTAAATTATTACAGCGTGTCCTGTAGACCTCCCTTGGTATATGGTTGGTCTTTTTGATATACGTATTTAATATGTATTTGTATACGTATGGTAACCCTACTCTTCATTTATCCATTGCTCCCAGCTTTCCTTTTACATAACCATAGTTTGTTTTCCAAGTCTGTGAGTGTCTTTCTCTGTGGAAATATGTTCATTTGTGTCAGTTGTTAGGTAACGCCTAGAAGTGATATCACAGGATATTTGTCGTCTGCTTTCCGACTTACCTCCTGTTCTGTGATTATATCTAGGCTCACCTATGGTGCTGCAAAGAGCAGTGTTTCATTCTTTTCCATGCCGAATATTCCATTGTGTACATGGACCAGCTCTTCTTTGGGCATTCATCCGTAGATGGACATTTTGGTTTCTTCCAACTCTTGGCTATGCTAAATATTGATGCAGTGCAGGATTGCCAGCCTGTGTCTTTTGGATTCCGGTCTTCTCAGGGGATAGGCTCAGCAGTGGACCTACCAGATCATATGACAGTTCAATTTTTACCTTTAAACGCACCTCCATTCTGTTCTCACTACTGGCTGTTACCAGTTGACATCCCACCAGCAGCTAGAGGGTACACAGTTCTCGAAAACCCCATCAGCATTTATTGTTTGTAGACTTTCTACTGATGGCGTTTTGAGTGTTGGGAGGTGATACCTTTTTGTACTTTGGATTTGCATGCGTCTAATACTTCCCGGTATTAAGCTTTTAATCCACGTCCGTTTTCTTTCTTTTTTTCTTTTTAAAGTAAAACAGAAAAACTTACCTCTTCAAATTGTTTCCTTGAATAATTGGCCGTGTTCTGAATTCCTGTGGCCATTACCTACACCAGAATATTTTCTGTGAGCAGGTGTCATTTACAACTCTGTAGTAATTGTGCATATTAAGTTACCATTAACACTGGGTTTAAAGCTGCTGTTGCAGGAAACGGCCGCAAGGCGGCAGCGTGTCTATATTCCCAACTCTGCTTACTAGGGCAACAGAGCCTTCCTGGAAGTCCTGTTTGTAGGTTGTAAATTAGAGTGGAATGCGCCGGGACAAACTCCCCAAAACTTATATCTACTTATTTGTTGTTGGTATTCTTAGTTTAATTTTCATTTTTATCAGAGCAAATTTGATTGCAATGTTGTGTTTGTTCTAGGTGTACAGAATCTGTTTCATTCATACATATATCTTTTCATGTTTGGATCCTGTTCCATAAAGGCTTTACAGAATGTTGTGTAGACCTCTCTTGGTATTTGGTATGTGTTTGGTGATTCGTATATTTTATAAATATTAGCATATGTCTGTTAAAACCCATTATCCTGCGTTATACAGTCGTCACACCTTTCCGCTTGGTTAAGCACAAGTTTGTGTTCTGGATACGTGACTGTCCTTCTCTGTGGAAATAAGTTCATTAATATCAATTTTCCGGAATCACCTATACGTGATATCATAGGATATGTGTCTCTTGCTTTCTGACTTATTTCAAGTTGTGTGATTATCTCTAGCCTCATCTGTGGTGCTGCAAATGGCATTGTTTGATTTGTTTTCATGGCTAATATTCCATTCCGTACATATGCCACTTGTTCTTTGTCCATTTATCTGTTCATGGACCTTTTTTTGCTTCCATGTCTTGGCTATTTAAATATTGCTGCAGTGCACATTTGCCTGCTTCTGTCTTTCCGATTCTGGTGGTCTTCAGTTATAGGCCCAGAAGGTGCCCTGCCGGATCATATGGTAACTCAATTTTTACCTTTTAAAGCACCTCCATTCTATTTTCATTAGTGCTGTTACCACTTTCCATCCCACCAGCAGCTAGAAGGTACACAGTTCTCTAAAACCCCTTCAGCATTTATAGTTTGTAGACTTTTTGCTGATGGTCATTTGACTGGTGTGCGGTGAAACCTTTTCGGAGGTTGATTTGCATGCGTCTAATAATTCCTTATACTACACTTTAGGCATGTCATTTTCTTTCTTTTTTTCTTGGTTTTTAAAGAGTGAGTACAACTTCCCTCTTCATATTGACTTCTTGAAAAATTTGTCATGTGTTGTATTTTCTTGGCTATTCCCTACCCCAGGACATTTTTTGAGGGCAGGTGATATTTACAGCCCTGCAGTCCTTGTGAATATTAAGTGACATTTGGCGGTGTTGAAAGCTGCTGTTGTGAGAAACAGCCACAAGGCGGCAGCATTATTACGTTCTCAACTCTTGTTACTAGGGCAACAGAGTCTTCCTGGACATCGTGCTCCTCGGTTGTAAATTAGAGTGGAATGTGCTCGGACAATCCCCCAGAAGTTTAGGTCTCCTTACTTATGTTTGTTTTTGAAATTGAATTTATATTTCTTCTCGGAGTAATTTTGATTAGAGTGTTGTGATTGTCTGGCAGTACAGAATCCGGTCAATTATTCATAGATATATCTGTTCATCTTTGGATCCTGTTACCATGTATGTTATTACAGAGTGTGGAGTAGACCACCCTTGGTATTTGGTAGGTGTTTGGTCATTATATACTTTATATGTCTTGGTGTCTATATAATTCATATAGTTTATATGTTTATAAAAATTTAACATATATTAGTATATGTATGTTAACATGCATTAGTATATGTATGTTAACATACATTAGTATATGTATGTTACCCCCACGATCCTAATTTATCGATCCTCCCACCTTTCATTTTGGTTCACCATTAGTTTGTTTATAAGTCTGTGAGTGTCTTTCTCTGGGGAAATATGTTCATTGGTAGCAATCTTAGGATAACATCTGTAAATTTTATCATGGGATATCTGTCATTCCCTTTTGACTTACTTGACGTAATATGATTATTTTAGCCTCCTCTGTAGTCATGAAAATGGCAATGTTCTTTTGTTCCGGGGCTAAGATTCACTTCGGTACATATACCACTTCTTCTTTGCCCATTTGCCTGTTGATGGACATTGTGTTTGCTTGCATGTCTTGGCTATTGTAAATATTGCTGCAGTGCATGTTTGCCTGTCTGTGTCTTTCCGATTCTGGTCTTCTTAGGTGATAGGCCCATTAGGGGATCGGCTGCATCATATGGTAGCTCAATATTTTCCTTTTAAATGCAGCTCGATTTTGTTCTCATGATTAGCTGTTACCAGTTTACATCCAACCAACAGCATAGTGGGTATGCATTTCTCCACAGTCACGTGAGCATTCATAGTTTATAGACGTTTTTCTGATGGCATTTTGAATATTGGGTGGCGACATCTTTTTGTAGTTTGGATTTGCATCCAACCAATAATGCCTGATATTGAGCTTTTATCCATGTTCCTCCTTTTTTTTTTTTTAAATAAAAGAGTGAGTAAAACTTACCTCTTCAAATTGTTTTCTGGAAAAATTTTCCGTGTTGTGAACTTTTTGGCCATTACCTACCCAGGACATTTTCTGAGGACACGTGTCATTTACAGCTCTACAATTGCTGTGAATCTTAAGTGACCGTTAGCACTGAGTTTAAAGCTGCTGTTGTGGGAAACGGCCACCAGGCGGCAGCATTTCTTCATTCCCAAAACTGGTACTAGGGCAGCAGAGACTTCCTGAAAGTCGTGTTCCTAGGTTGTAAATTAGAATGGAGTGTGCCAGGGAAAACCCCAATAAGTTTATGTCTCATTAATTGTTGTTCATGGTTTTAATTTTTTAAATTAGGGTAATGATTAGAATAGTGTTTGTTCTAGGTGTGCACAATCAGGTTCCGTTGAATATTATATATATGTATTCATGTGCAGATCCTCTTCCTCTGTAAATTACTATTATTTTTTTAAGTAGATTTATTTTATTTCATTATTTATTTTTGGCTGAGTTGGATCTTCGTTGCTGAATGTGGGCTTTCTCTACTTTCTGTGAGCGGGGCCTACTCTCCATTGTGGTGCACGGGATTCTCATTGCAGTGGCTTCTCTTGATGCAGAGCACGGTCTCTAGGTGTGCGGACTTCTAGTAGTTCTGGTGCATGGGCTCCGTAGTTGTGGCTCGTGGGCTCTAGAGCCGAGGCTCAGTACTTGTGGTGCACGGGCTTAGTTGCTCTGCAGCATGTGGTATCTTCCCAGACCAGGGATCGAACCCGTGTGTTCTGCACTGGCAGGCGGATTCTTAACCCTGGCGCCACCAGGGAAGCCCCCGTGTAAATTATTACAGCGTGTCCTGTAGACCTCCCTTGGTATATGGTTGGTCTTTTTGATATACGTATTTAATATGTATTTGTATACGTATGGTTACCCTACTCTTCATTTATCCATTGCTCCCAGCTTTCCTTTTACATAACCATAGTTTGTTTTCCAAGTCTGTGAGTGTCTTTCTCTGTGGAAATATGTTCATTTGTGTCAGTTGTTAGGTAACGCCTAGAAGTGATATCACAGGATATTTGTCGTCTGCTTTCCGACTTACCTCCTGTTCTGTGATTATATCTAGGCTCACCTATGGTGCTGCAAAGAGCAGTGTTTCATTCTTTTCCATGCCGAATATTCCATTGTGTACATGGACCAGCTCTTCTTTGGGCATTCATCCGTAGATGGACATTTTGGTTTCTTCCAACTCTTGGCTATGCTAAATATTGATGCAGTGCAGGATTGCCAGCCTGTGTCTTTTGGATTCCGGTCTTCTCAGGGGATAGGCTCAGCAGTGGACCTACCAGATCATATGACAGTTCAATTTTTACCTTTAAACGCACCTCCATTCTGTTCTCACTACTGGCTGTTACCAGTTGACATCCCACCAGCAGCTAGAGGGTACACAGTTCTCGAAAACCCCATCAGCATTTATTGTTTGTAGACTTTCTACTGATGGCGTTTTGAGTGTTGGGAGGTGATACCTTTTTGTACTTTGGATTTGCATGCGTCTAATACTTCCCGGTATTAAGCTTTTAATCCACGTCCGTTTTCTTTCTTTTTTTCTTTTTAAAGTAAAACAGAAAAACTTACCTCTTCAAATTGTTTCCTTGAATAATTGGCCGTGTTCTGAATTCCTGTGGCCATTACCTACACCAGAATATTTTCTGTGAGCAGGTGTCATTTACAACTCTGTAGTAATTGTGCATATTAAGTTACCATTAACACTGGGTTTAAAGCTGCTGTTGCAGGAAACGGCCGCAAGGCGGCAGCGTGTCTATATTCCCAACTCTGCTTACTAGGGCAACAGAGCCTTCCTGGAAGTCCTGTTTGTAGGTTGTAAATTAGAGTGGAATGCGCCGGGACAAACTCCCCAAAACTTATATCTACTTATTTGTTGTTGGTATTCTTAGTTTAATTTTCATTTTTATCAGAGCAAATTTGATTGCAATGTTGTGTTTGTTCTAGGTGTACAGAATCTGTTTCATTCATACATATATCTTTTCATGTTTGGATCCTGTTCCATAAAGGCTTTACAGAATGTTGTGTAGACCTCTCTTGGTATTTGGTATGTGTTTGGTGATTCGTATATTTTATAAATATTAGCATATGTCTGTTAAAACCCATTATCCTGCGTTATACAGTCGTCACACCTTTCCGCTTGGTTAAGCACAAGTTTGTGTTCTGGATACGTGACTGTCCTTCTCTGTGGAAATAAGTTCATTAATATCAATTTTCCGGAATCACCTATACGTGATATCATAGGATATGTGTCTCTTGCTTTCTGACTTATTTCAAGTTGTGTGATTATCTCTAGCCTCATCTGTGGTGCTGCAAATGGCATTGTTTGATTTGTTTTCATGGCTAATATTCCATTCCGTACATATGCCACTTGTTCTTTGTCCATTTATCTGTTCATGGACCTTTTTTTGCTTCCATGTCTTGGCTATTTAAATATTGCTGCAGTGCACATTTGCCTGCTTCTGTCTTTCCGATTCTGGTGGTCTTCAGTTATAGGCCCAGAAGGTGCCCTGCCGGATCATATGGTAACTCAATTTTTACCTTTTAAAGCACCTCCATTCTATTTTCATTAGTGCTGTTACCACTTTCCATCCCACCAGCAGCTAGAAGGTACACAGTTCTCTAAAACCCCTTCAGCATTTATAGTTTGTAGACTTTTTGCTGATGGTCATTTGACTGGTGTGCGGTGAAACCTTTTCGGAGGTTGATTTGCATGCGTCTAATAATTCCTTATACTACACTTTAGGCATGTCATTTTCTTTCTTTTTTTCTTGGTTTTTAAAGAGTGAGTACAACTTCCCTCTTCATATTGACTTCTTGAAAAATTTGTCATGTGTTGTATTTTCTTGGCTATTCCCTACCCCAGGACATTTTTTGAGGGCAGGTGATATTTACAGCCCTGCAGTCCTTGTGAATATTAAGTGACATTTGGCGGTGTTGAAAGCTGCTGTTGTGAGAAACAGCCACAAGGCGGCAGCATTATTACGTTCTCAACTCTTGTTACTAGGGCAACAGAGTCTTCCTGGACATCGTGCTCCTCGGTTGTAAATTAGAGTGGAATGTGCTCGGACAATCCCCCAGAAGTTTAGGTCTCCTTACTTATGTTTGTTTTTGAAATTGAATTTATATTTCTTCTCGGAGTAATTTTGATTAGAGTGTTGTGATTGTCTGGCAGTACAGAATCCGGTCAATTATTCATAGATATATCTGTTCATCTTTGGATCCTGTTACCATGTATGTTATTACAGAGTGTGGAGTAGACCACCCTTGGTATTTGGTAGGTGTTTGGTCATTATATACTTTATATGTCTTGGTGTCTATATAATTCATATAGTTTATATGTTTATAAAAATTTAACATATATTAGTATATGTATGTTAACATGCATTAGTATATGTATGTTAACATACATTAGTATATGTATGTTACCCCCACGATCCTAATTTATCGATCCTCCCACCTTTCATTTTGGTTCACCATTAGTTTGTTTATAAGTCTGTGAGTGTCTTTCTCTGGGGAAATATGTTCATTGGTAGCAATCTTAGGATAACATCTGTAAATTTTATCATGGGATATCTGTCATTCCCTTTTGACTTACTTGACGTAATATGATTATTTTAGCCTCCTCTGTAGTCATGAAAATGGCAATGTTCTTTTGTTCCGGGGCTAAGATTCACTTCGGTACATATACCACTTCTTCTTTGCCCATTTGCCTGTTGATGGACATTGTGTTTGCTTGCATGTCTTGGCTATTGTAAATATTGCTGCAGTGCATGTTTGCCTGTCTGTGTCTTTCCGATTCTGGTCTTCTTAGGTGATAGGCCCATTAGGGGATCGGCTGCATCATATGGTAGCTCAATATTTTCCTTTTAAATGCAGCTCGATTTTGTTCTCATGATTAGCTGTTACCAGTTTACATCCAACCAACAGCATAGTGGGTATGCATTTCTCCACAGTCACGTGAGCATTCATAGTTTATAGACGTTTTTCTGATGGCATTTTGAATATTGGGTGGCGACATCTTTTTGTAGTTTGGATTTGCATCCAACCAATAATGCCTGATATTGAGCTTTTATCCATGTTCCTCCTTTTTTTTTTTTTAAATAAAAGAGTGAGTAAAACTTACCTCTTCAAATTGTTTTCTGGAAAAATTTTCCGTGTTGTGAACTTTTTGGCCATTACCTACCCAGGACATTTTCTGAGGACACGTGTCATTTACAGCTCTACAATTGCTGTGAATCTTAAGTGACCGTTAGCACTGAGTTTAAAGCTGCTGTTGTGGGAAACGGCCACCAGGCGGCAGCATTTCTTCATTCCCAAAACTGGTACTAGGGCAGCAGAGACTTCCTGAAAGTCGTGTTCCTAGGTTGTAAATTAGAATGGAGTGTGCCAGGGAAAACCCCAATAAGTTTATGTCTCATTAATTGTTGTTCATGGTTTTAATTTTTTAAATTAGGGTAATGATTAGAATAGTGTTTGTTCTAGGTGTGCACAATCAGGTTCCGTTGAATATTATATATATGTATTCATGTGCAGATCCTCTTCCTCTGTAAATTACTATTATTTTTTTAAGTAGATTTATTTTATTTCATTATTTATTTTTGGCTGAGTTGGATCTTCGTTGCTGAATGTGGGCTTTCTCTACTTTCTGTGAGCGGGGCCTACTCTCCATTGTGGTGCACGGGATTCTCATTGCAGTGGCTTCTCTTGATGCAGAGCACGGTCTCTAGGTGTGCGGACTTCTAGTAGTTCTGGTGCATGGGCTCCGTAGTTGTGGCTCGTGGGCTCTAGAGCCGAGGCTCAGTACTTGTGGTGCACGGGCTTAGTTGCTCTGCAGCATGTGGTATCTTCCCAGACCAGGGATCGAACCCGTGTGTTCTGCACTGGCAGGCGGATTCTTAACCCTGGCGCCACCAGGGAAGCCCCCGTGTAAATTATTACAGCGTGTCCTGTAGACCTCCCTTGGTATATGGTTGGTCTTTTTGATATACGTATTTAATATGTATTTGTATACGTATGGTTACCCTACTCTTCATTTATCCATTGCTCCCAGCTTTCCTTTTACATAACCATAGTTTGTTTTCCAAGTCTGTGAGTGTCTTTCTCTGTGGAAATATGTTCATTTGTGTCAGTTGTTAGGTAACGCCTAGAAGTGATATCACAGGATATTTGTCGTCTGCTTTCCGACTTACCTCCTGTTCTGTGATTATATCTAGGCTCACCTATGGTGCTGCAAAGAGCAGTGTTTCATTCTTTTCCATGCCGAATATTCCATTGTGTACATGGACCAGCTCTTCTTTGGGCATTCATCCGTAGATGGACATTTTGGTTTCTTCCAACTCTTGGCTATGCTAAATATTGATGCAGTGCAGGATTGCCAGCCTGTGTCTTTTGGATTCCGGTCTTCTCAGGGGATAGGCTCAGCAGTGGACCTACCAGATCATATGACAGTTCAATTTTTACCTTTAAACGCACCTCCATTCTGTTCTCACTACTGGCTGTTACCAGTTGACATCCCACCAGCAGCTAGAGGGTACACAGTTCTCGAAAACCCCATCAGCATTTATTGTTTGTAGACTTTCTACTGATGGCGTTTTGAGTGTTGGGAGGTGATACCTTTTTGTACTTTGGATTTGCATGCGTCTAATACTTCCCGGTATTAAGCTTTTAATCCACGTCCGTTTTCTTTCTTTTTTTCTTTTTAAAGTAAAACAGAAAAACTTACCTCTTCAAATTGTTTCCTTGAATAATTGGCCGTGTTCTGAATTCCTGTGGCCATTACCTACACCAGAATATTTTCTGTGAGCAGGTGTCATTTACAACTCTGTAGTAATTGTGCATATTAAGTTACCATTAACACTGGGTTTAAAGCTGCTGTTGCAGGAAACGGCCGCAAGGCGGCAGCGTGTCTATATTCCCAACTCTGCTTACTAGGGCAACAGAGCCTTCCTGGAAGTCCTGTTTGTAGGTTGTAAATTAGAGTGGAATGCGCCGGGACAAACTCCCCAAAACTTATATCTACTTATTTGTTGTTGGTATTCTTAGTTTAATTTTCATTTTTATCAGAGCAAATTTGATTGCAATGTTGTGTTTGTTCTAGGTGTACAGAATCTGTTTCATTCATACATATATCTTTTCATGTTTGGATCCTGTTCCATAAAGGCTTTACAGAATGTTGTGTAGACCTCTCTTGGTATTTGGTATGTGTTTGGTGATTCGTATATTTTATAAATATTAGCATATGTCTGTTAAAACCCATTATCCTGCGTTATACAGTCGTCACACCTTTCCGCTTGGTTAAGCACAAGTTTGTGTTCTGGATACGTGACTGTCCTTCTCTGTGGAAATAAGTTCATTAATATCAATTTTCCGGAATCACCTATACGTGATATCATAGGATATGTGTCTCTTGCTTTCTGACTTATTTCAAGTTGTGTGATTATCTCTAGCCTCATCTGTGGTGCTGCAAATGGCATTGTTTGATTTGTTTTCATGGCTAATATTCCATTCCGTACATATGCCACTTGTTCTTTGTCCATTTATCTGTTCATGGACCTTTTTTTGCTTCCATGTCTTGGCTATTTAAATATTGCTGCAGTGCACATTTGCCTGCTTCTGTCTTTCCGATTCTGGTGGTCTTCAGTTATAGGCCCAGAAGGTGCCCTGCCGGATCATATGGTAACTCAATTTTTACCTTTTAAAGCACCTCCATTCTATTTTCATTAGTGCTGTTACCACTTTCCATCCCACCAGCAGCTAGAAGGTACACAGTTCTCTAAAACCCCTTCAGCATTTATAGTTTGTAGACTTTTTGCTGATGGTCATTTGACTGGTGTGCGGTGAAACCTTTTCGGAGGTTGATTTGCATGCGTCTAATAATTCCTTATACTACACTTTAGGCATGTCATTTTCTTTCTTTTTTTCTTGGTTTTTAAAGAGTGAGTACAACTTCCCTCTTCATATTGACTTCTTGAAAAATTTGTCATGTGTTGTATTTTCTTGGCTATTCCCTACCCCAGGACATTTTTTGAGGGCAGGTGATATTTACAGCCCTGCAGTCCTTGTGAATATTAAGTGACATTTGGCGGTGTTGAAAGCTGCTGTTGTGAGAAACAGCCACAAGGCGGCAGCATTATTACGTTCTCAACTCTTGTTACTAGGGCAACAGAGTCTTCCTGGACATCGTGCTCCTCGGTTGTAAATTAGAGTGGAATGTGCTCGGACAATCCCCCAGAAGTTTAGGTCTCCTTACTTATGTTTGTTTTTGAAATTGAATTTATATTTCTTCTCGGAGTAATTTTGATTAGAGTGTTGTGATTGTCTGGCAGTACAGAATCCGGTCAATTATTCATAGATATATCTGTTCATCTTTGGATCCTGTTACCATGTATGTTATTACAGAGTGTGGAGTAGACCACCCTTGGTATTTGGTAGGTGTTTGGTCATTATATACTTTATATGTCTTGGTGTCTATATAATTCATATAGTTTATATGTTTATAAAAATTTAACATATATTAGTATATGTATGTTAACATGCATTAGTATATGTATGTTAACATACATTAGTATATGTATGTTACCCCCACGATCCTAATTTATCGATCCTCCCACCTTTCATTTTGGTTCACCATTAGTTTGTTTATAAGTCTGTGAGTGTCTTTCTCTGGGGAAATATGTTCATTGGTAGCAATCTTAGGATAACATCTGTAAATGATATCATGGGATATCTGTCATTCCCTTTTGACTTACTTGACGTAATATGATTATTTTAGCCTCCTCTGTAGTCATGAAAATGGCAATGTTCTTTTGTTCCGGGGCTAAGATTCACTTCGGTACATATACCACTTCTTCTTTGCCCATTTGCCTGTTGATGGACATTGTGTTTGCTTGCATGTCTTGGCTATTGTAAATATTGCTGCAGTGCATGTTTGCCTGTCTGTGTCTTTCCGATTCTGGTCTTCTTAGGTGATAGGCCCATTAGGGGATCGGCTGCATCATATGGTAGCTCAATATTTTCCTTTTAAATGCAGCTCGATTTTGTTCTCATGATTAGCTGTTACCAGTTTACATCCAACCAACAGCATAGTGGGTATGCATTTCTCCACAGTCACGTGAGCATTCATAGTTTATAGACGTTTTTCTGATGGCATTTTGAATATTGGGTGGCGACATCTTTTTGTAGTTTGGATTTGCATCCAACCAATAATGCCTGATATTGAGCTTTTATCCATGTTCCTCCTTTTTTTTTTTTTTAAATAAAAGAGTGAGTAAAACTTACCTCTTCAAATTGTTTTCTGGAAAAATTTTCCGTGTTGTGAACTTTTTGGCCATTACCTACCCAGGACATTTTCTGAGGACACGTGTCATTTACAGCTCTACAATTGCTGTGAATCTTAAGTGACCGTTAGCACTGAGTTTAAAGCTGCTGTTGTGGGAAACGGCCACCAGGCGGCAGCATTTCTTCATTCCCAAAACTGGTACTAGGGCAGCAGAGACTTCCTGAAAGTCGTGTTCCTAGGTTGTAAATTAGAATGGAGTGTGCCAGGGAAAACCCCAATAAGTTTATGTCTCATTAATTGTTGTTCATGGTTTTAATTTTTTAAATTAGGGTAATGATTAGAATAGTGTTTGTTCTAGGTGTGCACAATCAGGTTCAGTTGAATATTATATATATGTATTCATGTGCAGATCCTCTTCCTCTGTAAATTACTATTATTTTTTTAAGTAGATTTATTTTATTTCATTATTTATTTTTGGCTGAGTTGGATCTTCGTTGCTGAATGTGGGCTTTCTCTACTTTCTGTGAGCGGGGCCTACTCTCCATTGTGGTGCACGGGATTCTCATTGCAGTGGCTTCTCTTGATGCAGAGCACGGTCTCTAGGTGTGCAGACTTCTAGTAGTTCTGGTGCATGGGCTCCGTAGTTGTGGCTCGTGGGCTCTAGAGCCGAGGCTCAGTACTTGTGGTGCACGGGCTTAGTTGCTCTGCAGCATGTGGTATCTTCCCAGACCAGGGATCGAACCCGTGTGTTCTGCACTGGCAGGCGGATTCTTAACCCTGGCGCCACCAGGGAAGCCCCCGTGTAAATTATTACAGCGTGTCCTGTAGACCTCCCTTGGTATATGGTTGGTCTTTTTGATATACGTATTTAATATGTATTTGTATACGTATGGTAACCCTACTCTTCATTTATCCATTGCTCCCAGCTTTCCTTTTACATAACCATAGTTTGTTTTCCAAGTCTGTGAGTGTCTTTCTCTGTGGAAATATGTTCATTTGTGTCAGTTGTTAGGTAACGCCTAGAAGTGATATCACAGGATATTTGTCGTCTGCTTTCCGACTTACCTCCTGTTCTGTGATTATATCTAGGCTCACCTATGGTGCTGCAAAGAGCAGTGTTTCATTCTTTTCCATGCCGAATATTCCATTGTGTACATGGACCAGCTCTTCTTTGGGCATTCATCCGTAGATGGACATTTTGGTTTCTTCCAACTCTTGGCTATGCTAAATATTGATGCAGTGCAGGATTGCCAGCCTGTGTCTTTTGGATTCCGGTCTTCTCAGGGGATAGGCTCAGCAGTGGACCTACCAGATCATATGACAGTTCAATTTTTACCTTTAAACGCACCTCCATTCTGTTCTCACTACTGGCTGTTACCAGTTGACATCCCACCAGCAGCTAGAGGGTACACAGTTCTCGAAAACCCCATCAGCATTTATTGTTTGTAGACTTTCTACTGATGGCGTTTTGAGTGTTGGGAGGTGATACCTTTTTGTACTTTGGATTTGCATGCGTCTAATACTTCCCGGTATTAAGCTTTTAATCCACGTCCGTTTTCTTTCTTTTTTTCTTTTTAAAGTAAAACAGAAAAACTTACCTCTTCAAATTGTTTCCTTGAATAATTGGCCGTGTTCTGAATTCCTGTGGCCATTACCTACACCAGAATATTTTCTGTGAGCAGGTGTCATTTACAACTCTGTAGTAATTGTGCATATTAAGTTACCATTAACACTGGGTTTAAAGCTGCTGTTGCAGGAAACGGCCGCAAGGCGGCAGCGTGTCTATATTCCCAACTCTGCTTACTAGGGCAACAGAGCCTTCCTGGAAGTCCTGTTTGTAGGTTGTAAATTAGAGTGGAATGCGCCGGGACAAACTCCCCAAAACTTATATCTACTTATTTGTTGTTGGTATTCTTAGTTTAATTTTCATTTTTATCAGAGCAAATTTGATTGCAATGTTGTGTTTGTTCTAGGTGTACAGAATCTGTTTCATTCATACATATATCTTTTCATGTTTGGATCCTGTTCCATAAAGGCTTTACAGAATGTTGTGTAGACCTCTCTTGGTATTTGGTATGTGTTTGGTGATTCGTATATTTTATAAATATTAGCATATGTCTGTTAAAACCCATTATCCTGCGTTATACAGTCGTCACACCTTTCCGCTTGGTTAAGCACAAGTTTGTGTTCTGGATACGTGACTGTCCTTCTCTGTGGAAATAAGTTCATTAATATCAATTTTCCGGAATCACCTATACGTGATATCATAGGATATGTGTCTCTTGCTTTCTGACTTATTTCAAGTTGTGTGATTATCTCTAGCCTCATCTGTGGTGCTGCAAATGGCATTGTTTGATTTGTTTTCATGGCTAATATTCCATTCCGTACATATGCCACTTGTTCTTTGTCCATTTATCTGTTCATGGACCTTTTTTTGCTTCCATGTCTTGGCTATTTAAATATTGCTGCAGTGCACATTTGCCTGCTTCTGTCTTTCCGATTCTGGTGGTCTTCAGTTATAGGCCCAGAAGGTGCCCTGCCGGATCATATGGTAACTCAATTTTTACCTTTTAAAGCACCTCCATTCTATTTTCATTAGTGCTGTTACCACTTTCCATCCCACCAGCAGCTAGAAGGTACACAGTTCTCTAAAACCCCTTCAGCATTTATAGTTTGTAGACTTTTTGCTGATGGTCATTTGACTGGTGTGCGGTGAAACCTTTTCGGAGGTTGATTTGCATGCGTCTAATAATTCCTTATACTACACTTTAGGCATGTCATTTTCTTTCTTTTTTTCTTGGTTTTTAAAGAGTGAGTACAACTTCCCTCTTCATATTGACTTCTTGAAAAATTTGTCATGTGTTGTATTTTCTTGGCTATTCCCTACCCCAGGACATTTTTTGAGGGCAGGTGATATTTACAGCCCTGCAGTCCTTGTGAATATTAAGTGACATTTGGCGGTGTTGAAAGCTGCTGTTGTGAGAAACAGCCACAAGGCGGCAGCATTATTACGTTCTCAACTCTTGTTACTAGGGCAACAGAGTCTTCCTGGACATCGTGCTCCTCGGTTGTAAATTAGAGTGGAATGTGCTCGGACAATCCCCCAGAAGTTTAGGTCTCCTTACTTATGTTTGTTTTTGAAATTGAATTTATATTTCTTCTCGGAGTAATTTTGATTAGAGTGTTGTGATTGTCTGGCAGTACAGAATCCGGTCAATTATTCATAGATATATCTGTTCATCTTTGGATCCTGTTACCATGTATGTTATTACAGAGTGTGGAGTAGACCACCCTTGGTATTTGGTAGGTGTTTGGTCATTATATACTTTATATGTCTTGGTGTCTATATAATTCATATAGTTTATATGTTTATAAAAATTTAACATATATTAGTATATGTATGTTAACATGCATTAGTATATGTATGTTAACATACATTAGTATATGTATGTTACCCCCACGATCCTAATTTATCGATCCTCCCACCTTTCATTTTGGTTCACCATTAGTTTGTTTATAAGTCTGTGAGTGTCTTTCTCTGGGGAAATATGTTCATTGGTAGCAATCTTAGGATAACATCTGTAAATGATATCATGGGATATCTGTCATTCCCTTTTGACTTACTTGACGTAATATGATTATTTTAGCCTCCTCTGTAGTCATGAAAATGGCAATGTTCTTTTGTTCCGGGGCTAAGATTCACTTCGGTACATATACCACTTCTTCTTTGCCCATTTGCCTGTTGATGGACATTGTGTTTGCTTGCATGTCTTGGCTATTGTAAATATTGCTGCAGTGCATGTTTGCCTGTCTGTGTCTTTCCGATTCTGGTCTTCTTAGGTGATAGGCCCATTAGGGGATCGGCTGCATCATATGGTAGCTCAATATTTTCCTTTTAAATGCAGCTCGATTTTGTTCTCATGATTAGCTGTTACCAGTTTACATCCAACCAACAGCATAGTGGGTATGCATTTCTCCACAGTCACGTGAGCATTCATAGTTTATAGACGTTTTTCTGATGGCATTTTGAATATTGGGTGGCGACATCTTTTTGTAGTTTGGATTTGCATCCAACCAATAATGCCTGATATTGAGCTTTTATCCATGTTCCTCCTTTTTTTTTTTTTAAATAAAAGAGTGAGTAAAACTTACCTCTTCAAATTGTTTTCTGGAAAAATTTTCCGTGTTGTGAACTTTTTGGCCATTACCTACCCAGGACATTTTCTGAGGACACGTGTCATTTACAGCTCTACAATTGCTGTGAATCTTAAGTGACCGTTAGCACTGAGTTTAAAGCTGCTGTTGTGGGAAACGGCCACCAGGCGGCAGCATTTCTTCATTCCCAAAACTGGTACTAGGGCAGCAGAGACTTCCTGAAAGTCGTGTTCCTAGGTTGTAAATTAGAATGGAGTGTGCCAGGGAAAACCCCAATAAGTTTATGTCTCATTAATTGTTGTTCATGGTTTTAATTTTTTAAATTAGGGTAATGATTAGAATAGTGTTTGTTCTAGGTGTGCACAATCAGGTTCAGTTGAATATTATATATATGTATTCATGTGCAGATCCTCTTCCTCTGTAAATTACTATTATTTTTTTAAGTAGATTTATTTTATTTCATTATTTATTTTTGGCTGAGTTGGATCTTCGTTGCTGAATGTGGGCTTTCTCTACTTTCTGTGAGCGGGGCCTACTCTCCATTGTGGTGCACGGGATTCTCATTGCAGTGGCTTCTCTTGATGCAGAGCACGGTCTCTAGGTGTGCGGACTTCTAGTAGTTCTGGTGCATGGGCTCCGTAGTTGTGGCTCGTGGGCTCTAGAGCCGAGGCTCAGTACTTGTGGTGCACGGGCTTAGTTGCTCTGCAGCATGTGGTATCTTCCCAGACCAGGGATCGAACCCGTGTGTTCTGCACTGGCAGGCGGATTCTTAACCCTGGCGCCACCAGGGAAGCCCCCGTGTAAATTATTACAGCGTGTCCTGTAGACCTCCCTTGGTATATGGTTGGTCTTTTTGATATACGTATTTAATATGTATTTGTATACGTATGGTAACCCTACTCTTCATTTATCCATTGCTCCCAGCTTTCCTTTTACATAACCATAGTTTGTTTTCCAAGTCTGTGAGTGTCTTTCTCTGTGGAAATATGTTCATTTGTGTCAGTTGTTAGGTAACGCCTAGAAGTGATATCACAGGATATTTGTCGTCTGCTTTCCGACTTACCTCCTGTTCTGTGATTATATCTAGGCTCACCTATGGTGCTGCAAAGAGCAGTGTTTCATTCTTTTCCATGCCGAATATTCCATTGTGTACATGGACCAGCTCTTCTTTGGGCATTCATCCGTAGATGGACATTTTGGTTTCTTCCAACTCTTGGCTATGCTAAATAT
Source organism: Eschrichtius robustus (assembly GCF_028021215.1). Lineage (NCBI taxonomy): Eukaryota > Metazoa > Chordata > Mammalia > Artiodactyla > Eschrichtiidae > Eschrichtius > Eschrichtius robustus. The sequence continues at coordinate 47,955,128 of NC_090831.1, read as the reverse complement.
TGATGCAGTGCAGGATTGCCAGCCTGTGTCTTTTGGATTCCGGTCTTCTCAGGGGATAGGCTCAGCAGTGGACCTACCAGATCATATGACAGTTCAATTTTTACCTTTAAACGCACCTCCATTCTGTTCTCACTACTGGCTGTTACCAGTTGACATCCCACCAGCAGCTAGAGGGTACACAGTTCTCGAAAACCCCATCAGCATTTATTGTTTGTAGACTTTCTACTGATGGCGTTTTGAGTGTTGGGAGGTGATACCTTTTTGTACTTTGGATTTGCATGCGTCTAATACTTCCCGGTATTAAGCTTTTAATCCACGTCCGTTTTCTTTCTTTTTTTCTTTTTAAAGTAAAACAGAAAAACTTACCTCTTCAAATTGTTTCCTTGAATAATTGGCCGTGTTCTGAATTCCTGTGGCCATTACCTACACCAGAATATTTTCTGTGAGCAGGTGTCATTTACAACTCTGTAGTAATTGTGCATATTAAGTTACCATTAACACTGGGTTTAAAGCTGCTGTTGCAGGAAACGGCCGCAAGGCGGCAGCGTGTCTATATTCCCAACTCTGCTTACTAGGGCAACAGAGCCTTCCTGGAAGTCCTGTTTGTAGGTTGTAAATTAGAGTGGAATGCGCCGGGACAAACTCCCCAAAACTTATATCTACTTATTTGTTGTTGGTATTCTTAGTTTAATTTTCATTTTTATCAGAGCAAATTTGATTGCAATGTTGTGTTTGTTCTAGGTGTACAGAATCTGTTTCATTCATACATATATCTTTTCATGTTTGGATCCTGTTCCATAAAGGCTTTACAGAATGTTGTGTAGACCTCTCTTGGTATTTGGTATGTGTTTGGTGATTCGTATATTTTATAAATATTAGCATATGTCTGTTAAAACCCATTATCCTGCGTTATACAGTCGTCACACCTTTCCGCTTGGTTAAGCACAAGTTTGTGTTCTGGATACGTGACTGTCCTTCTCTGTGGAAATAAGTTCATTAATATCAATTTTCCGGAATCACCTATACGTGATATCATAGGATATGTGTCTCTTGCTTTCTGACTTATTTCAAGTTGTGTGATTATCTCTAGCCTCATCTGTGGTGCTGCAAATGGCATTGTTTGATTTGTTTTCATGGCTAATATTCCATTCCGTACATATGCCACTTGTTCTTTGTCCATTTATCTGTTCATGGACCTTTTTTTGCTTCCATGTCTTGGCTATTTAAATATTGCTGCAGTGCACATTTGCCTGCTTCTGTCTTTCCGATTCTGGTGGTCTTCAGTTATAGGCCCAGAAGGTGCCCTGCCGGATCATATGGTAACTCAATTTTTACCTTTTAAAGCACCTCCATTCTATTTTCATTAGTGCTGTTACCACTTTCCATCCCACCAGCAGCTAGAAGGTACACAGTTCTCTAAAACCCCTTCAGCATTTATAGTTTGTAGACTTTTTGCTGATGGTCATTTGACTGGTGTGCGGTGAAACCTTTTCGGAGGTTGATTTGCATGCGTCTAATAATTCCTTATACTACACTTTAGGCATGTCATTTTCTTTCTTTTTTTCTTGGTTTTTAAAGAGTGAGTACAACTTCCCTCTTCATATTGACTTCTTGAAAAATTTGTCATGTGTTGTATTTTCTTGGCTATTCCCTACCCCAGGACATTTTTTGAGGGCAGGTGATATTTACAGCCCTGCAGTCCTTGTGAATATTAAGTGACATTTGGCGGTGTTGAAAGCTGCTGTTGTGAGAAACAGCCACAAGGCGGCAGCATTATTACGTTCTCAACTCTTGTTACTAGGGCAACAGAGTCTTCCTGGACATCGTGCTCCTCGGTTGTAAATTAGAGTGGAATGTGCTCGGACAATCCCCCAGAAGTTTAGGTCTCCTTACTTATGTTTGTTTTTGAAATTGAATTTATATTTCTTCTCGGAGTAATTTTGATTAGAGTGTTGTGATTGTCTGGCAGTACAGAATCCGGTCAATTATTCATAGATATATCTGTTCATCTTTGGATCCTGTTACCATGTATGTTATTACAGAGTGTGGAGTAGACCACCCTTGGTATTTGGTAGGTGTTTGGTCATTATATACTTTATATGTCTTGGTGTCTATATAATTCATATAGTTTATATGTTTATAAAAATTTAACATATATTAGTATATGTATGTTAACATGCATTAGTATATGTATGTTAACATACATTAGTATATGTATGTTACCCCCACGATCCTAATTTATCGATCCTCCCACCTTTCATTTTGGTTCACCATTAGTTTGTTTATAAGTCTGTGAGTGTCTTTCTCTGGGGAAATATGTTCATTGGTAGCAATCTTAGGATAACATCTGTAAATGATATCATGGGATATCTGTCATTCCCTTTTGACTTACTTGACGTAATATGATTATTTTAGCCTCCTCTGTAGTCATGAAAATGGCAATGTTCTTTTGTTCCGGGGCTAAGATTCACTTCGGTACATATACCACTTCTTCTTTGCCCATTTGCCTGTTGATGGACATTGTGTTTGCTTGCATGTCTTGGCTATTGTAAATATTGCTGCAGTGCATGTTTGCCTGTCTGTGTCTTTCCGATTCTGGTCTTCTTAGGTGATAGGCCCATTAGGGGATCGGCTGCATCATATGGTAGCTCAATATTTTCCTTTTAAATGCAGCTCGATTTTGTTCTCATGATTAGCTGTTACCAGTTTACATCCAACCAACAGCATAGTGGGTATGCATTTCTCCACAGTCACGTGAGCATTCATAGTTTATAGACGTTTTTCTGATGGCATTTTGAATATTGGGTGGCGACATCTTTTTGTAGTTTGGATTTGCATCCAACCAATAATGCCTGATATTGAGCTTTTATCCATGTTCCTCCTTTTTTTTTTTTTAAATAAAAGAGTGAGTAAAACTTACCTCTTCAAATTGTTTTCTGGAAAAATTTTCCGTGTTGTGAACTTTTTGGCCATTACCTACCCAGGACATTTTCTGAGGACACGTGTCATTTACAGCTCTACAATTGCTGTGAATCTTAAGTGACCGTTAGCACTGAGTTTAAAGCTGCTGTTGTGGGAAACGGCCACCAGGCGGCAGCATTTCTTCATTCCCAAAACTGGTACTAGGGCAGCAGAGACTTCCTGAAAGTCGTGTTCCTAGGTTGTAAATTAGAATGGAGTGTGCCAGGGAAAACCCCAATAAGTTTATGTCTCATTAATTGTTGTTCATGGTTTTAATTTTTTAAATTAGGGTAATGATTAGAATAGTGTTTGTTCTAGGTGTGCACAATCAGGTTCAGTTGAATATTATATATATGTATTCATGTGCAGATCCTCTTCCTCTGTAAATTACTATTATTTTTTTAAGTAGATTTATTTTATTTCATTATTTATTTTTGGCTGAGTTGGATCTTCGTTGCTGAATGTGGGCTTTCTCTACTTTCTGTGAGCGGGGCCTACTCTCCATTGTGGTGCACGGGATTCTCATTGCAGTGGCTTCTCTTGATGCAGAGCACGGTCTCTAGGTGTGCGGACTTCTAGTAGTTCTGGTGCATGGGCTCCGTAGTTGTGGCTCGTGGGCTCTAGAGCCGAGGCTCAGTACTTGTGGTGCACGGGCTTAGTTGCTCTGCAGCATGTGGTATCTTCCCAGACCAGGGATCGAACCCGTGTGTTCTGCACTGGCAGGCGGATTCTTAACCCTGGCGCCACCAGGGAAGCCCCCGTGTAAATTATTACAGCGTGTCCTGTAGACCTCCCTTGGTATATGGTTGGTCTTTTTGATATACGTATTTAATATGTATTTGTATACGTATGGTAACCCTACTCTTCATTTATCCATTGCTCCCAGCTTTCCTTTTACATAACCATAGTTTGTTTTCCAAGTCTGTGAGTGTCTTTCTCTGTGGAAATATGTTCATTTGTGTCAGTTGTTAGGTAACGCCTAGAAGTGATATCACAGGATATTTGTCGTCTGCTTTCCGACTTACCTCCTGTTCTGTGATTATATCTAGGCTCACCTATGGTGCTGCAAAGAGCAGTGTTTCATTCTTTTCCATGCCGAATATTCCATTGTGTACATGGACCAGCTCTTCTTTGGGCATTCATCCGTAGATGGACATTTTGGTTTCTTCCAACTCTTGGCTATGCTAAATATTGATGCAGTGCAGGATTGCCAGCCTGTGTCTTTTGGATTCCGGTCTTCTCAGGGGATAGGCTCAGCAGTGGACCTACCAGATCATATGACAGTTCAATTTTTACCTTTAAACGCACCTCCATTCTGTTCTCACTACTGGCTGTTACCAGTTGACATCCCACCAGCAGCTAGAGGGTACACAGTTCTCGAAAACCCCATCAGCATTTATTGTTTGTAGACTTTCTACTGATGGCGTTTTGAGTGTTGGGAGGTGATACCTTTTTGTACTTTGGATTTGCATGCGTCTAATACTTCCCGGTATTAAGCTTTTAATCCACGTCCGTTTTCTTTCTTTTTTTCTTTTTAAAGTAAAACAGAAAAACTTACCTCTTCAAATTGTTTCCTTGAATAATTGGCCGTGTTCTGAATTCCTGTGGCCATTACCTACACCAGAATATTTTCTGTGAGCAGGTGTCATTTACAACTCTGTAGTAATTGTGCATATTAAGTTACCATTAACACTGGGTTTAAAGCTGCTGTTGCAGGAAACGGCCGCAAGGCGGCAGCGTGTCTATATTCCCAACTCTGCTTACTAGGGCAACAGAGCCTTCCTGGAAGTCCTGTTTGTAGGTTGTAAATTAGAGTGGAATGCGCCGGGACAAACTCCCCAAAACTTATATCTACTTATTTGTTGTTGGTATTCTTAGTTTAATTTTCATTTTTATCAGAGCAAATTTGATTGCAATGTTGTGTTTGTTCTAGGTGTACAGAATCTGTTTCATTCATACATATATCTTTTCATGTTTGGATCCTGTTCCATAAAGACTTTACAGAATGTTGTGTAGACCTCTCTTGGTATTTGGTATGTGTTTGGTGATTCGTATATTTTATAAATATTAGCATATGTCTGTTAAAACCCATTATCCTGCGTTATACAGTCGTCACACCTTTCCGCTTGGTTAAGCACAAGTTTGTGTTCTGGATACGTGACTGTCCTTCTCTGTGGAAATAAGTTCATTAATATCAATTTTCCGGAATCACCTATACGTGATATCATAGGATATGTGTCTCTTGCTTTCTGACTTATTTCAAGTTGTGTGATTATCTCTAGCCTCATCTGTGGTGCTGCAAATGGCATTGTTTGATTTGTTTTCATGGCTAATATTCCATTCCGTACATATGCCACTTGTTCTTTGTCCATTTATCTGTTCATGGACCTTTTTTTGCTTCCATGTCTTGGCTATTTAAATATTGCTGCAGTGCACATTTGCCTGCTTCTGTCTTTCCGATTCTGGTGGTCTTCAGTTATAGGCCCAGAAGGTGCCCTGCCGGATCATATGGTAACTCAATTTTTACCTTTTAAAGCACCTCCATTCTATTTTCATTAGTGCTGTTACCACTTTCCATCCCACCAGCAGCTAGAAGGTACACAGTTCTCTAAAACCCCTTCAGCATTTATAGTTTGTAGACTTTTTGCTGATGGTCATTTGACTGGTGTGCGGTGAAACCTTTTCGGAGGTTGATTTGCATGCGTCTAATAATTCCTTATACTACACTTTAGGCATGTCATTTTCTTTCTTTTTTTCTTGGTTTTTAAAGAGTGAGTACAACTTCCCTCTTCATATTGACTTCTTGAAAAATTTGTCATGTGTTGTATTTTCTTGGCTATTCCCTACCCCAGGACATTTTTTGAGGGCAGGTGATATTTACAGCCCTGCAGTCCTTGTGAATATTAAGTGACATTTGGCGGTGTTGAAAGCTGCTGTTGTGAGAAACAGCCACAAGGCGGCAGCATTATTACGTTCTCAACTCTTGTTACTAGGGCAACAGAGTCTTCCTGGACATCGTGCTCCTCGGTTGTAAATTAGAGTGGAATGTGCTCGGACAATCCCCCAGAAGTTTAGGTCTCCTTACTTATGTTTGTTTTTGAAATTGAATTTATATTTCTTCTCGGAGTAATTTTGATTAGAGTGTTGTGATTGTCTGGCAGTACAGAATCCGGTCAATTATTCATAGATATATCTGTTCATCTTTGGATCCTGTTACCATGTATGTTATTACAGAGTGTGGAGTAGACCACCCTTGGTATTTGGTAGGTGTTTGGTCATTATATACTTTATATGTCTTGGTGTCTATATAATTCATATAGTTTATATGTTTATAAAAATTTAACATATATTAGTATATGTATGTTAACATGCATTAGTATATGTATGTTAACATACATTAGTATATGTATGTTACCCCCACGATCCTAATTTATCGATCCTCCCACCTTTCATTTTGGTTCACCATTAGTTTGTTTATAAGTCTGTGAGTGTCTTTCTCTGGGGAAATATGTTCATTGGTAGCAATCTTAGGATAACATCTGTAAATTTTATCATGGGATATCTGTCATTCCCTTTTGACTTACTTGACGTAATATGATTATTTTAGCCTCCTCTGTAGTCATGAAAATGGCAATGTTCTTTTGTTCCGGGGCTAAGATTCACTTCGGTACATATACCACTTCTTCTTTGCCCATTTGCCTGTTGATGGACATTGTGTTTGCTTGCATGTCTTGGCTATTGTAAATATTGCTGCAGTGCATGTTTGCCTGTCTGTGTCTTTCCGATTCTGGTCTTCTTAGGTGATAGGCCCATTAGGGGATCGGCTGCATCATATGGTAGCTCAATATTTTCCTTTTAAATGCAGCTCGATTTTGTTCTCATGATTAGCTGTTACCAGTTTACATCCAACCAACAGCATAGTGGGTATGCATTTCTCCACAGTCACGTGAGCATTCATAGTTTATAGACGTTTTTCTGATGGCATTTTGAATATTGGGTGGCGACATCTTTTTGTAGTTTGGATTTGCATCCAACCAATAATGCCTGATATTGAGCTTTTATCCATGTTCCTCCTTTTTTTTTTTTTAAATAAAAGAGTGAGTAAAACTTACCTCTTCAAATTGTTTTCTGGAAAAATTTTCCGTGTTGTGAACTTTTTGGCCATTACCTACCCAGGACATTTTCTGAGGACACGTGTCATTTACAGCTCTACAATTGCTGTGAATCTTAAGTGACCGTTAGCACTGAGTTTAAAGCTGCTGTTGTGGGAAACGGCCACCAGGCGGCAGCATTTCTTCATTCCCAAAACTGGTACTAGGGCAGCAGAGACTTCCTGAAAGTCGTGTTCCTAGGTTGTAAATTAGAATGGAGTGTGCCAGGGAAAACCCCAATAAGTTTATGTCTCATTAATTGTTGTTCATGGTTTTAATTTTTTAAATTAGGGTAATGATTAGAATAGTGTTTGTTCTAGGTGTGCACAATCAGGTTCCGTTGAATATTATATATATGTATTCATGTGCAGATCCTCTTCCTCTGTAAATTACTATTATTTTTTTAAGTAGATTTATTTGATTTCATTATTTATTTTTGGCTGAGTTGGATCTTCGTTGCTGCATGTGGGCTTTCTCTACTTTCTGTGAGCGGGGCCTACTCTCCATTGTGGTGCACGGGATTCTCATTGCAGTGGCTTCTCTTGATGCAGAGCACGGTCTCTAGGTGTGCGGACTTCTAGTAGTTCTGGTGCATGGGCTCCGTAGTTGTGGCTCGTGGGCTCTAGAGCCGAGGCTCAGTACTTGTGGTGCACGGGCTTAGTTGCTCTGCAGCATGTGGTATCTTCCCAGACCAGGGATCGAACCCGTGTGTTCTGCACTGGCAGGCGATTTCTTAACCCTGGCGCCACCAGGGAAGCCCCCGTGTAAATTATTACAGCGTGTCCTGTAGACCTCCCTTGGTATATGGTTGGTCTTTTTGATATACGTATTTAATATGTATTTGTATACGTATGGTAACCCTACTCTTCATTTATCCATTGCTCCCAGCTTTCCTTTTACATAACCATAGTTTGTTTTCCAAGTCTGTGAGTGTCTTTCTCTGTGGAAATATGTTCATTTGTGTCAGTTGTTAGGTAACGCCTAGAAGTGATATCACAGGATATTTGTCGTCTGCTTTCCGACTTACCTCCTGTTCTGTGATTATATCTAGGCTCACCTATGGTGCTGCAAAGAGCAGTGTTTCATTCTTTTCCATGCCGAATATTCCATTGTGTACATGGACCAGCTCTTCTTTGGGCATTCATCCGTAGATGGACATTTTGGTTTCTTCCAACTCTTGGCTATGCTAAATATTGATGCAGTGCAGGATTGCCAGCCTGTGTCTTTTGGATTCCGGTCTTCTCAGGGGATAGGCTCAGCAGTGGACCTACCAGATCATATGACAGTTCAATTTTTACCTTTAAACGCACCTCCATTCTGTTCTCACTACTGGCTGTTACCAGTTGACATCCCACCAGCAGCTAGAGGGTACACAGTTCTCGAAAACCCCATCAGCATTTATTGTTTGTAGACTTTCTACTGATGGCGTTTTGAGTGTTGGGAGGTGATACCTTTTTGTACTTTGGATTTGCATGCGTCTAATACTTCCCGGTATTAAGCTTTTAATCCACGTCCGTTTTCTTTCTTTTTTTCTTTTTAAAGTAAAACAGAAAAACTTACCTCTTCAAATTGTTTCCTTGAATAATTGGCCGTGTTCTGAATTCCTGTGGCCATTACCTACACCAGAATATTTTCTGTGAGCAGGTGTCATTTACAACTCTGTAGTAATTGTGCATATTAAGTTACCATTAACACTGGGTTTAAAGCTGCTGTTGCAGGAAACGGCCGCAAGGCGGCAGCGTGTCTATATTCCCAACTCTGCTTACTAGGGCAACAGAGCCTTCCTGGAAGTCCTGTTTGTAGGTTGTAAATTAGAGTGGAATGCGCCGGGACAAACTCCCCAAAACTTATATCTACTTATTTGTTGTTGGTATTCTTAGTTTAATTTTCATTTTTATCAGAGCAAATTTGATTGCAATGTTGTGTTTGTTCTAGGTGTACAGAATCTGTTTCATTCATACATATATCTTTTCATGTTTGGATCCTGTTCCATAAAGGCTTTACAGAATGTTGTGTAGACCTCTCTTGGTATTTGGTATGTGTTTGGTGATTCGTATATTTTATAAATATTAGCATATGTCTGTTAAAACCCATTATCCTGCGTTATACAGTCGTCACACCTTTCCGCTTGGTTAAGCACAAGTTTGTGTTCTGGATACGTGACTGTCCTTCTCTGTGGAAATAAGTTCATTAATATCAATTTTCCGGAATCACCTATACGTGATATCATAGGATATGTGTCTCTTGCTTTCTGACTTATTTCAAGTTGTGTGATTATCTCTAGCCTCATCTGTGGTGCTGCAAATGGCATTGTTTGATTTGTTTTCATGGCTAATATTCCATTCCGTACATATGCCACTTGTTCTTTGTCCATTTATCTGTTCATGGACCTTTTTTTGCTTCCATGTCTTGGCTATTTAAATATTGCTGCAGTGCACATTTGCCTGCTTCTGTCTTTCCGATTCTGGTGGTCTTCAGTTATAGGCCCAGAAGGTGCCCTGCCGGATCATATGGTAACTCAATTTTTACCTTTTAAAGCACCTCCATTCTATTTTCATTAGTGCTGTTACCACTTTCCATCCCACCAGCAGCTAGAAGGTACACAGTTCTCTAAAACCCCTTCAGCATTTATAGTTTGTAGACTTTTTGCTGATGGTCATTTGACTGGTGTGCGGTGAAACCTTTTCGGAGGTTGATTTGCATGCGTCTAATAATTCCTTATACTACACTTTAGGCATGTCATTTTCTTTCTTTTTTTCTTGGTTTTTAAAGAGTGAGTACAACTTCCCTCTTCATATTGACTTCTTGAAAAATTTGTCATGTGTTGTATTTTCTTGGCTATTCCCTACCCCAGGACATTTTTTGAGGGCAGGTGATATTTACAGCCCTGCAGTCCTTGTGAATATTAAGTGACATTTGGCGGTGTTGAAAGCTGCTGTTGTGAGAAACAGCCACAAGGCGGCAGCATTATTACGTTCTCAACTCTTGTTACTAGGGCAACAGAGTCTTCCTGGACATCGTGCTCCTCGGTTGTAAATTAGAGTGGAATGTGCTCGGACAATCCCCCAGAAGTTTAGGTCTCCTTACTTATGTTTGTTTTTGAAATTGAATTTATATTTCTTCTCGGAGTAATTTTGATTAGAGTGTTGTGATTGTCTGGCAGTACAGAATCCGGTCAATTATTCATAGATATATCTGTTCATCTTTGGATCCTGTTACCATGTATGTTATTACAGAGTGTGGAGTAGACCACCCTTGGTATTTGGTAGGTGTTTGGTCATTATATACTTTATATGTCTTGGTGTCTATATAATTCATATAGTTTATATGTTTATAAAAATTTAACATATATTAGTATATGTATGTTAACATGCATTAGTATATGTATGTTAACATACATTAGTATATGTATGTTACCCCCACGATCCTAATTTATCGATCCTCCCACCTTTCATTTTGGTTCACCATTAGTTTGTTTATAAGTCTGTGAGTGTCTTTCTCTGGGGAAATATGTTCATTGGTAGCAATCTTAGGATAACATCTGTAAATGATATCATGGGATATCTGTCATTCCCTTTTGACTTACTTGACGTAATATGATTATTTTAGCCTCCTCTGTAGTCATGAAAATGGCAATGTTCTTTTGTTCCGGGGCTAAGATTCACTTCGGTACATATACCACTTCTTCTTTGCCCATTTGCCTGTTGATGGACATTGTGTTTGCTTGCATGTCTTGGCTATTGTAAATATTGCTGCAGTGCATGTTTGCCTGTCTGTGTCTTTCCGATTCTGGTCTTCTTAGGTGATAGGCCCATTAGGGGATCGGCTGCATCATATGGTAGCTCAATATTTTCCTTTTAAATGCAGCTCGATTTTGTTCTCATGATTAGCTGTTACCAGTTTACATCCAACCAACAGCATAGTGGGTATGCATTTCTCCACAGTCACGTGAGCATTCATAGTTTATAGACGTTTTTCTGATGGCATTTTGAATATTGGGTGGCGACATCTTTTTGTAGTTTGGATTTGCATCCAACCAATAATGCCTGATATTGAGCTTTTATCCATGTTCCTCCTTTTTTTTTTTTTTAAATAAAAGAGTGAGTAAAACTTACCTCTTCAAATTGTTTTCTGGAAAAATTTTCCGTGTTGTGAACTTTTTGGCCATTACCTACCCAGGACATTTTCTGAGGACACGTGTCATTTACAGCTCTACAATTGCTGTGAATCTTAAGTGACCGTTAGCACTGAGTTTAAAGCTGCTGTTGTGGGAAACGGCCACCAGGCGGCAGCATTTCTTCATTCCCAAAACTGGTACTAGGGCAGCAGAGACTTCCTGAAAGTCGTGTTCCTAGGTTGTAAATTAGAATGGAGTGTGCCAGGGAAAACCCCAATAAGTTTATGTCTCATTAATTGTTGTTCATGGTTTTAATTTTTTAAATTAGGGTAATGATTAGAATAGTGTTTGTTCTAGGTGTGCACAATCAGGTTCCGTTGAATATTATATATATGTATTCATGTGCAGATCCTCTTCCTCTGTAAATTACTATTATTTTTTTAAGTAGATTTATTTTATTTCATTATTTATTTTTGGCTGAGTTGGATCTTCGTTGCTGAATGTGGGCTTTCTCTACTTTCTGTGAGCGGGGCCTACTCTCCATTGTGGTGCACGGGATTCTCATTGCAGTGGCTTCTCTTGATGCAGAGCACGGTCTCTAGGTGTGCGGACTTCTAGTAGTTCTGGTGCATGGGCTCCGTAGTTGTGGCTCGTGGGCTCTAGAGCCGAGGCTCAGTACTTGTGGTGCACGGGCTTAGTTGCTCTGCAGCATGTGGTATCTTCCCAGACCAGGGATCGAACCCGTGTGTTCTGCACTGGCAGGCGGATTCTTAACCCTGGCGCCACCAGGGAAGCCCCCGTGTAAATTATTACAGCGTGTCCTGTAGACCTCCCTTGGTATATGGTTGGTCTTTTTGATATACGTATTTAATATGTATTTGTATACGTATGGTAACCCTACTCTTCATTTATCCATTGCTCCCAGCTTTCCTTTTACATAACCATAGTTTGTTTTCCAAGTCTGTGAGTGTCTTTCTCTGTGGAAATATGTTCATTTGTGTCAGTTGTTAGGTAACGCCTAGAAGTGATATCACAGGATATTTGTCGTCTGCTTTCCGACTTACCTCCTGTTCTGTGATTATATCTAGGCTCACCTATGGTGCTGCAAAGAGCAGTGTTTCATTCTTTTCCATGCCGAATATTCCATTGTGTACATGGACCAGCTCTTCTTTGGGCATTCATCCGTAGATGGACATTTTGGTTTCTTCCAACTCTTGGCTATGCTAAATATTGATGCAGTGCAGGATTGCCAGCCTGTGTCTTTTGGATTCCGGTCTTCTCAGGGGATAGGCTCAGCAGTGGACCTACCAGATCATATGACAGTTCAATTTTTACCTTTAAACGCACCTCCATTCTGTTCTCACTACTGGCTGTTACCAGTTGACATCCCACCAGCAGCTAGAGGGTACACAGTTCTCGAAAACCCCATCAGCATTTATTGTTTGTAGACTTTCTACTGATGGCGTTTTGAGTGTTGGGAGGTGATACCTTTTTGTACTTTGGATTTGCATGCGTCTAATACTTCCCGGTATTAAGCTTTTAATCCACGTCCGTTTTCTTTCTTTTTTTCTTTTTAAAGTAAAACAGAAAAACTTACCTCTTCAAATTGTTTCCTTGAATAATTGGCCGTGTTCTGAATTCCTGTGGCCATTACCTACACCAGAATATTTTCTGTGAGCAGGTGTCATTTACAACTCTGTAGTAATTGTGCATATTAAGTTACCATTAACACTGGGTTTAAAGCTGCTGTTGCAGGAAACGGCCGCAAGGCGGCAGCGTGTCTATATTCCCAACTCTGCTTACTAGGGCAACAGAGCCTTCCTGGAAGTCCTGTTTGTAGGTTGTAAATTAGAGTGGAATGCGCCGGGACAAACTCCCCAAAACTTATATCTACTTATTTGTTGTTGGTATTCTTAGTTTAATTTTCATTTTTATCAGAGCAAATTTGATTGCAATGTTGTGTTTGTTCTAGGTGTACAGAATCTGTTTCATTCATACATATATCTTTTCATGTTTGGATCCTGTTCCATAAAGGCTTTACAGAATGTTGTGTAGACCTCTCTTGGTATTTGGTATGTGTTTGGTGATTCGTATATTTTATAAATATTAGCATATGTCTGTTAAAACCCATTATCCTGCGTTATACAGTCGTCACACCTTTCCGCTTGGTTAAGCACAAGTTTGTGTTCTGGATACGTGACTGTCCTTCTCTGTGGAAATAAGTTCATTAATATCAATTTTCCGGAATCACCTATACGTGATATCATAGGATATGTGTCTCTTGCTTTCTGACTTATTTCAAGTTGTGTGATTATCTCTAGCCTCATCTGTGGTGCTGCAAATGGCATTGTTTGATTTGTTTTCATGGCTAATATTCCATTCCGTACATATGCCACTTGTTCTTTGTCCATTTATCTGTTCATGGACCTTTTTTTGCTTCCATGTCTTGGCTATTTAAATATTGCTGCAGTGCACATTTGCCTGCTTCTGTCTTTCCGATTCTGGTGGTCTTCAGTTATAGGCCCAGAAGGTGCCCTGCCGGATCATATGGTAACTCAATTTTTACCTTTTAAAGCACCTCCATTCTATTTTCATTAGTGCTGTTACCACTTTCCATCCCACCAGCAGCTAGAAGGTACACAGTTCTCTAAAACCCCTTCAGCATTTATAGTTTGTAGACTTTTTGCTGATGGTCATTTGACTGGTGTGCGGTGAAACCTTTTCGGAGGTTGATTTGCATGCGTCTAATAATTCCTTATACTACACTTTAGGCATGTCATTTTCTTTCTTTTTTTCTTGGTTTTTAAAGAGTGAGTACAACTTCCCTCTTCATATTGACTTCTTGAAAAATTTGTCATGTGTTGTATTTTCTTGGCTATTCCCTACCCCAGGACATTTTTTGAGGGCAGGTGATATTTACAGCCCTGCAGTCCTTGTGAATATTAAGTGACATTTGGCGGTGTTGAAAGCTGCTGTTGTGAGAAACAGCCACAAGGCGGCAGCATTATTACGTTCTCAACTCTTGTTACTAGGGCAACAGAGTCTTCCTGGACATCGTGCTCCTCGGTTGTAAATTAGAGTGGAATGTGCTCGGACAATCCCCCAGAAGTTTAGGTCTCCTTACTTATGTTTGTTTTTGAAATTGAATTTATATTTCTTCTCGGAGTAATTTTGATTAGAGTGTTGTGATTGTCTGGCAGTACAGAATCCGGTCAATTATTCATAGATATATCTGTTCATCTTTGGATCCTGTTACCATGTATGTTATTACAGAGTGTGGAGTAGACCACCCTTGGTATTTGGTAGGTGTTTGGTCATTATATACTTTATATGTCTTGGTGTCTATATAATTCATATAGTTTATATGTTTATAAAAATTTAACATATATTAGTATATGTATGTTAACATGCATTAGTATATGTATGTTAACATACATTAGTATATGTATGTTACCCCCACGATCCTAATTTATCGATCCTCCCACCTTTCATTTTGGTTCACCATTAGTTTGTTTATAAGTCTGTGAGTGTCTTTCTCTGGGGAAATATGTTCATTGGTAGCAATCTTAGGATAACATCTGTAAATGATATCATGGGATATCTGTCATTCCCTTTTGACTTACTTGACGTAATATGATTATTTTAGCCTCCTCTGTAGTCATGAAAATGGCAATGTTCTTTTGTTCCGGGGCTAAGATTCACTTCGGTACATATACCACTTCTTCTTTGCCCATTTGCCTGTTGATGGACATTGTGTTTGCTTGCATGTCTTGGCTATTGTAAATATTGCTGCAGTGCATGTTTGCCTGTCTGTGTCTTTCCGATTCTGGTCTTCTTAGGTGATAGGCCCATTAGGGGATCGGCTGCATCATATGGTAGCTCAATATTTTCCTTTTAAATGCAGCTCGATTTTGTTCTCATGATTAGCTGTTACCAGTTTACATCCAACCAACAGCATAGTGGGTATGCATTTCTCCACAGTCACGTGAGCATTCATAGTTTATAGACGTTTTTCTGATGGCATTTTGAATATTGGGTGGCGACATCTTTTTGTAGTTTGGATTTGCATCCAACCAATAATGCCTGATATTGAGCTTTTATCCATGTTCCTCCTTTTTTTTTTTTTTAAATAAAAGAGTGAGTAAAACTTACCTCTTCAAATTGTTTTCTGGAAAAATTTTCCGTGTTGTGAACTTTTTGGCCATTACCTACCCAGGACATTTTCTGAGGACACGTGTCATTTACAGCTCTACAATTGCTGTGAATCTTAAGTGACCGTTAGCACTGAGTTTAAAGCTGCTGTTGTGGGAAACGGCCACCAGGCGGCAGCATTTCTTCATTCCCAAAACTGGTACTAGGGCAGCAGAGACTTCCTGAAAGTCGTGTTCCTAGGTTGTAAATTAGAATGGAGTGTGCCAGGGAAAACCCCAATAAGTTTATGTCTCATTAATTGTTGTTCATGGTTTTAATTTTTTAAATTAGGGTAATGATTAGAATAGTGTTTGTTCTAGGTGTGCACAATCAGGTTCAGTTGAATATTATATATATGTATTCATGTGCAGATCCTCTTCCTCTGTAAATTACTATTATTTTTTTAAGTAGATTTATTTTATTTCATTATTTATTTTTGGCTGAGTTGGATCTTCGTTGCTGAATGTGGGCTTTCTCTACTTTCTGTGAGCGGGGCCTACTCTCCATTGTGGTGCACGGGATTCTCATTGCAGTGGCTTCTCTTGATGCAGAGCACGGTCTCTAGGTGTGCGGACTTCTAGTAGTTCTGGTGCATGGGCTCCGTAGTTGTGGCTCGTGGGCTCTAGAGCCGAGGCTCAGTACTTGTGGTGCACGGGCTTAGTTGCTCTGCAGCATGTGGTATCTTCCCAGACCAGGGATCGAACCCGTGTGTTCTGCACTGGCAGGCGGATTCTTAACCCTGGCGCCACCAGGGAAGCCCCCGTGTAAATTATTACAGCGTGTCCTGTAGACCTCCCTTGGTATATGGTTGGTCTTTTTGATATACGTATTTAATATGTATTTGTATACGTATGGTAACCCTACTCTTCATTTATCCATTGCTCCCAGCTTTCCTTTTACATAACCATAGTTTGTTTTCCAAGTCTGTGAGTGTCTTTCTCTGTGGAAATATGTTCATTTGTGTCAGTTGTTAGGTAACGCCTAGAAGTGATATCACAGGATATTTGTCGTCTGCTTTCCGACTTACCTCCTGTTCTGTGATTATATCTAGGCTCACCTATGGTGCTGCAAAGAGCAGTGTTTCATTCTTTTCCATGCCGAATATTCCATTGTGTACATGGACCAGCTCTTCTTTGGGCATTCATCCGTAGATGGACATTTTGGTTTCTTCCAACTCTTGGCTATGCTAAATATTGATGCAGTGCAGGATTGCCAGCCTGTGTCTTTTGGATTCCGGTCTTCTCAGGGGATAGGCTCAGCAGTGGACCTACCAGATCATATGACAGTTCAATTTTTACCTTTAAACGCACCTCCATTCTGTTCTCACTACTGGCTGTTACCAGTTGACATCCCACCAGCAGCTAGAGGGTACACAGTTCTCGAAAACCCCATCAGCATTTATTGTTTGTAGACTTTCTACTGATGGCGTTTTGAGTGTTGGGAGGTGATACCTTTTTGTACTTTGGATTTGCATGCGTCTAATACTTCCCGGTATTAAGCTTTTAATCCACGTCCGTTTTCTTTCTTTTTTTCTTTTTAAAGTAAAACAGAAAAACTTACCTCTTCAAATTGTTTCCTTGAATAATTGGCCGTGTTCTGAATTCCTGTGGCCATTACCTACACCAGAATATTTTCTGTGAGCAGGTGTCATTTACAACTCTGTAGTAATTGTGCATATTAAGTTACCATTAACACTGGGTTTAAAGCTGCTGTTGCAGGAAACGGCCGCAAGGCGGCAGCGTGTCTATATTCCCAACTCTGCTTACTAGGGCAACAGAGCCTTCCTGGAAGTCCTGTTTGTAGGTTGTAAATTAGAGTGGAATGCGCCGGGACAAACTCCCCAAAACTTATATCTACTTATTTGTTGTTGGTATTCTTAGTTTAATTTTCATTTTTATCAGAGCAAATTTGATTGCAATGTTGTGTTTGTTCTAGGTGTACAGAATCTGTTTCATTTATACATATATCTTTTCATGTTTGGATCCTGTTCCATAAAGGCTTTACAGAATGTTGTGTAGACCTCTCTTGGTATTTGGTATGTGTTTGGTGATTCGTATATTTTATAAATATTAGCATATGTCTGTTAAAACCCATTATCCTGCGTTATACAGTCGTCACACCTTTCCGCTTGGTTAAGCACAAGTTTGTGTTCTGAATACGTGACTGTCCTTCTCTGTGGAAATAAGTTCATTAATATCAATTTTCCGGAATCACCTATACGTGATATCATAGGATATGTGTCTCTTGCTTTCTGACTTATTTCAAGTTGTGTGATTATCTCTAGCCTCATCTGTGGTGCTGCAAATGGCATTGTTTGATTTGTTTTCATGGCTAATATTCCATTCCGTACATATGCCACTTGTTCTTTGTCCATTTATCTGTTCATGGACCTTTTTTTGCTTCCATGTCTTGGCTATTTAAATATTGCTGCAGTGCACATTTGCCTGCTTCTGTCTTTCCGATTCTGGTGGTCTTCAGTTATAGGCCCAGAAGGTGCCCTGCCGGATCATATGGTAACTCAATTTTTACCTTTTAAAGCACCTCCATTCTATTTTCATTAGTGCTGTTACCACTTTCCATCCCACCAGCAGCTAGAAGGTACACAGTTCTCTAAAACCCCTTCAGCATTTATAGTTTGTAGACTTTTTGCTGATGGTCATTTGACTGGTGTGCGGTGAAACCTTTTCGGAGGTTGATTTGCATGCGTCTAATAATTCCTTATACTACACTTTAGGCATGTCATTTTCTTTCTTTTTTTCTTGGTTTTTAAAGAGTGAGTACAACTTCCCTCTTCATATTGACTTCTTGAAAAATTTGTCATGTGTTGTATTTTCTTGGCTATTCCCTACCCCAGGACATTTTTTGAGGGCAGGTGATATTTACAGCCCTGCAGTCCTTGTGAATATTAAGTGACATTTGGCGGTGTTGAAAGCTGCTGTTGTGAGAAACAGCCACAAGGCGGCAGCATTATTACGTTCTCAACTCTTGTTACTAGGGCAACAGAGTCTTCCTGGACATCGTGCTCCTCGGTTGTAAATTAGAGTGGAATGTGCTCGGACAATCCCCCAGAAGTTTAGGTCTCCTTACTTATGTTTGTTTTTGAAATTGAATTTATATTTCTTCTCGGAGTAATTTTGATTAGAGTGTTGTGATTGTCTGGCAGTACAGAATCCGGTCAATTATTCATAGATATATCTGTTCATCTTTGGATCCTGTTACCATGTATGTTATTACAGAGTGTGGAGTAGACCACCCTTGGTATTTGGTAGGTGTTTGGTCATTATATACTTTATATGTCTTGGTGTCTATATAATTCATATAGTTTATATGTTTATAAAAATTTAACATATATTAGTATATGTATGTTAACATGCATTAGTATATGTATGTTAACATACATTAGTATATGTATGTTACCCCCACGATCCTAATTTATCGATCCTCCCACCTTTCATTTTGGTTCACCATTAGTTTGTTTATAAGTCTGTGAGTGTCTTTCTCTGGGGAAATATGTTCATTGGTAGCAATCTTAGGATAACATCTGTAAATGATATCATGGGATATCTGTCATTCCCTTTTGACTTACTTGACGTAATATGATTATTTTAGCCTCCTCTGTAGTCATGAAAATGGCAATGTTCTTTTGTTCCGGGGCTAAGATTCACTTCGGTACATATACCACTTCTTCTTTGCCCATTTGCCTGTTGATGGACATTGTGTTTGCTTGCATGTCTTGGCTATTGTAAATATTGCTGCAGTGCATGTTTGCCTGTCTGTGTCTTTCCGATTCTGGTCTTCTTAGGTGATAGGCCCATTAGGGGATCGGCTGCATCATATGGTAGCTCAATATTTTCCTTTTAAATGCAGCTCGATTTTGTTCTCATGATTAGCTGTTACCAGTTTACATCCAACCAACAGCATAGTGGGTATGCATTTCTCCACAGTCACGTGAGCATTCATAGTTTATAGACGTTTTTCTGATGGCATTTTGAATATTGGGTGGCGACATCTTTTTGTAGTTTGGATTTGCATCCAACCAATAATGCCTGATATTGAGCTTTTATCCATGTTCCTCCTTTTTTTTTTTTTTAAATAAAAGAGTGAGTAAAACTTACCTCTTCAAATTGTTTTCTGGAAAAATTTTCCGTGTTGTGAACTTTTTGGCCATTACCTACCCAGGACATTTTCTGAGGACACGTGTCATTTACAGCTCTACAATTGCTGTGAATCTTAAGTGACCGTTAGCACTGAGTTTAAAGCTGCTGTTGTGGGAAACGGCCACCAGGCGGCAGCATTTCTTCATTCCCAAAACTGGTACTAGGGCAGCAGAGACTTCCTGAAAGTCGTGTTCCTAGGTTGTAAATTAGAATGGAGTGTGCCAGGGAAAACCCCAATAAGTTTATGTCTCATTAATTGTTGTTCATGGTTTTAATTTTTTAAATTAGGGTAATGATTAGAATAGTGTTTGTTCTAGGTGTGCACAATCAGGTTCAGTTGAATATTATATATATGTATTCATGTGCAGATCCTCTTCCTCTGTAAATTACTATTATTTTTTTAAGTAGATTTATTTTATTTCATTATTTATTTTTGGCTGAGTTGGATCTTCGTTGCTGAATGTGGGCTTTCTCTACTTTCTGTGAGCGGGGCCTACTCTCCATTGTGGTGCACGGGATTCTCATTGCAGTGGCTTCTCTTGATGCAGAGCACGGTCTCTAGGTGTGCGGACTTCTAGTAGTTCTGGTGCATGGGCTCCGTAGTTGTGGCTCGTGGGCTCTAGAGCCGAGGCTCAGTACTTGTGGTGCACGGGCTTAGTTGCTCTGCAGCATGTGGTATCTTCCCAGACCAGGGATCGAACCCGTGTGTTCTGCACTGGCAGGCGGATTCTTAACCCTGGTGCCACCAGGGAAGCCCCCGTGTAAATTATTACAGCGTGTCCTGTAGACCTCCCTTGGTATATGGTTGGTCTTTTTGATATACGTATTTAATATGTATTTGTATACGTATGGTAACCCTACTCTTCATTTATCCATTGCTCCCAGCTTTCCTTTTACATAACCATAGTTTGTTTTCCAAGTCTGTGAGTGTCTTTCTCTGTGGAAATATGTTCATTTGTGTCAGTTGTTAGGTAACGCCTAGAAGTGATATCACAGGATATTTGTCGTCTGCTTTCCGACTTACCTCCTGTTCTGTGATTATATCTAGGCTCACCTATGGTGCTGCAAAGAGCAGTGTTTCATTCTTTTCCATGCCGAATATTCCATTGTGTACATGGACCAGCTCTTCTTTGGGCATTCATCCGTAGATGGACATTTTGGTTTCTTCCAACTCTTGGCTATGCTAAATATTGATGCAGTGCAGGATTGCCAGCCTGTGTCTTTTGGATTCCGGTCTTCTCAGGGGATAGGCTCAGCAGTGGACCTACCAGATCATATGACAGTTCAATTTTTACCTTTAAACGCACCTCCATTCTGTTCTCACTACTGGCTGTTACCAGTTGACATCCCACCAGCAGCTAGAGGGTACACAGTTCTCGAAAACCCCATCAGCATTTATTGTTTGTAGACTTTCTACTGATGGCGTTTTGAGTGTTGGGAGGTGATACCTTTTTGTACTTTGGATTTGCATGCGTCTAATACTTCCCGGTATTAAGCTTTTAATCCACGTCCGTTTTCTTTCTTTTTTTCTTTTTAAAGTAAAACAGAAAAACTTACCTCTTCAAATTGTTTCCTTGAATAATTGGCCGTGTTCTGAATTCCTGTGGCCATTACCTACACCAGAATATTTTCTGTGAGCAGGTGTCATTTACAACTCTGTAGTAATTGTGCATATTAAGTTACCATTAACACTGGGTTTAAAGCTGCTGTTGCAGGAAACGGCCGCAAGGCGGCAGCGTGTCTATATTCCCAACTCTGCTTACTAGGGCAACAGAGCCTTCCTGGAAGTCCTGTTTGTAGGTTGTAAATTAGAGTGGAATGCGCCGGGACAAACTCCCCAAAACTTATATCTACTTATTTGTTGTTGGTATTCTTAGTTTAATTTTCATTTTTATCAGAGCAAATTTGATTGCAATGTTGTGTTTGTTCTAGGTGTACAGAATCTGTTTCATTTATACATATATCTTTTCATGTTTGGATCCTGTTCCATAAAGGCTTTACAGAATGTTGTGTAGACCTCTCTTGGTATTTGGTATGTGTTTGGTGATTCGTATATTTTATAAATATTAGCATATGTCTGTTAAAACCCATTATCCTGCGTTATACAGTCGTCACACCTTTCCGCTTGGTTAAGCACAAGTTTGTGTTCTGAATACGTGACTGTCCTTCTCTGTGGAAATAAGTTCATTAATATCAATTTTCCGGAATCACCTATACGTGATATCATAGGATATGTGTCTCTTGCTTTCTGACTTATTTCAAGTTGTGTGATTATCTCTAGCCTCATCTGTGGTGCTGCAAATGGCATTGTTTGATTTGTTTTCATGGCTAATATTCCATTCCGTACATATGCCACTTGTTCTTTGTCCATTTATCTGTTCATGGACCTTTTTTTGCTTCCATGTCTTGGCTATTTAAATATTGCTGCAGTGCACATTT
This sequence comes from Eschrichtius robustus, assembly GCF_028021215.1. NCBI lineage: Eukaryota > Metazoa > Chordata > Mammalia > Artiodactyla > Eschrichtiidae > Eschrichtius > Eschrichtius robustus. The sequence goes on along the minus strand of NC_090831.1, from coordinate 47,933,112 downwards.
GCCTGCTTCTGTCTTTCCGATTCTGGTGGTCTTCAGTTATAGGCCCAGAAGGTGCCCTGCCGGATCATATGGTAACTCAATTTTTACCTTTTAAAGCACCTCCATTCTATTTTCATTAGTGCTGTTACCACTTTCCATCCCACCAGCAGCTAGAAGGTACACAGTTCTCTAAAACCCCTTCAGCATTTATAGTTTGTAGACTTTTTGCTGATGGTCATTTGACTGGTGTGCGGTGAAACCTTTTCGGAGGTTGATTTGCATGCGTCTAATAATTCCTTATACTACACTTTAGGCATGTCATTTTCTTTCTTTTTTTCTTGGTTTTTAAAGAGTGAGTACAACTTCCCTCTTCATATTGACTTCTTGAAAAATTTGTCATGTGTTGTATTTTCTTGGCTATTCCCTACCCCAGGACATTTTTGGAGGGCAGGTGATATTTACAGCCCTGCAGTCCTTGTGAATATTAAGTGACATTTGGCGGTGTTGAAAGCTGCTGTTGTGAGAAACAGCCACAAGGCGGCAGCATTATTACGTTCTCAACTCTTGTTACTAGGGCAACAGAGTCTTCCTGGACATCGTGCTCCTCGGTTGTAAATTAGAGTGGAATGTGCTCGGACAATCCCCCAGAAGTTTAGGTCTCCTTACTTATGTTTGTTTTTGAAATTGAATTTATATTTCTTCTCGGAGTAATTTTGATTAGAGTGTTGTGATTGTCTGGCAGTACAGAATCCGGTCAATTATTCATAGATATATCTGTTCATCTTTGGATCCTGTTACCATGTATGTTATTACAGAGTGTGGAGTAGACCACCCTTGGTATTTGGTAGGTGTTTGGTCATTATATACTTTATATGTCTTGGTGTCTATATAATTCATATAGTTTATATGTTTATAAAAATTTAACATATATTAGTATATGTATGTTAACATGCATTAGTATATGTATGTTAACATACATTAGTATATGTATGTTACCCCCACGATCCTAATTTATCGATCCTCCCACCTTTCATTTTGGTTCACCATTAGTTTGTTTATAAGTCTGTGAGTGTCTTTCTCTGGGGAAATATGTTCATTGGTAGCAATCTTAGGATAACATCTGTAAATGATATCATGGGATATCTGTCATTCCCTTTTGACTTACTTGACGTAATATGATTATTTTAGCCTCCTCTGTAGTCATGAAAATGGCAATGTTCTTTTGTTCCGGGGCTAAGATTCACTTCGGTACATATACCACTTCTTCTTTGCCCATTTGCCTGTTGATGGACATTGTGTTTGCTTGCATGTCTTGGCTATTGTAAATATTGCTGCAGTGCATGTTTGCCTGTCTGTGTCTTTCCGATTCTGGTCTTCTTAGGTGATAGGCCCATTAGGGGATCGGCTGCATCATATGGTAGCTCAATATTTTCCTTTTAAATGCAGCTCGATTTTGTTCTCATGATTAGCTGTTACCAGTTTACATCCAACCAACAGCATAGTGGGTATGCATTTCTCCACAGTCACGTGAGCATTCATAGTTTATAGACGTTTTTCTGATGGCATTTTGAATATTGGGTGGCGACATCTTTTTGTAGTTTGGATTTGCATCCAACCAATAATGCCTGATATTGAGCTTTTATCCATGTTCCTCCTTTTTTTTTTTTAAATAAAAGAGTGAGTAAAACTTACCTCTTCAAATTGTTTTCTGGAAAAATTTTCCGTGTTGTGAACTTTTTGGCCATTACCTACCCAGGACATTTTCTGAGGACACGTGTCATTTACAGCTCTACAATTGCTGTGAATCTTAAGTGACCGTTAGCACTGAGTTTAAAGCTGCTGTTGTGGGAAACGGCCACCAGGCGGCAGCATTTCTTCATTCCCAAAACTGGTACTAGGGCAGCAGAGACTTCCTGAAAGTCGTGTTCCTAGGTTGTAAATTAGAATGGAGTGTGCCAGGGAAAACCCCAATAAGTTTATGTCTCATTAATTGTTGTTCATGGTTTTAATTTTTTAAATTAGGGTAATGATTAGAATAGTGTTTGTTCTAGGTGTGCACAATCAGGTTCAGTTGAATATTATATATATGTATTCATGTGCAGATCCTCTTCCTCTGTAAATTACTATTATTTTTTTAAGTAGATTTATTTTATTTCATTATTTATTTTTGGCTGAGTTGGATCTTCGTTGCTGAATGTGGGCTTTCTCTACTTTCTGTGAGCGGGGCCTACTCTCCATTGTGGTGCACGGGATTCTCATTGCAGTGGCTTCTCTTGATGCAGAGCACGGTCTCTAGGTGTGCGGACTTCTAGTAGTTCTGGTGCATGGGCTCCGTAGTTGTGGCTCGTGGGCTCTAGAGCCGAGGCTCAGTACTTGTGGTGCACGGGCTTAGTTGCTCTGCAGCATGTGGTATCTTCCCAGACCAGGGATCGAACCCGTGTGTTCTGCACTGGCAGGCGGATTCTTTACCCTGGCGCCACCAGGGAAGCCCCCGTGTAAATTATTACAGCGTGTCCTGTAGACCTCCCTTGGTATATGGTTGGTCTTTTTGATATACGTATTTAATATGTATTTGTATACGTATGGTAACCCTACTCTTCATTTATCCATTGCTCCCAGCTTTCCTTTTACATAACCATAGTTTGTTTTCCAAGTCTGTGAGTGTCTTTCTCTGTGGAAATATGTTCATTTGTGTCAGTTGTTAGGTAACGCCTAGAAGTGATATCACAGGATATTTGTCGTCTGCTTTCCGACTTACCTCCTGTTCTGTGATTATATCTAGGCTCACCTATGGTGCTGCAAAGAGCAGTGTTTCATTCTTTTCCATGCCGAATATTCCATTGTGTACATGGACCAGCTCTTCTTTGGGCATTCATCCGTAGATGGACATTTTGGTTTCTTCCAACTCTTGGCTATGCTAAATATTGATGCAGTGCAGGATTGCCAGCCTGTGTCTTTTGGATTCCGGTCTTCTCAGGGGATAGGCTCAGCAGTGGACCTACCAGATCATATGACAGTTCAATTTTTACCTTTAAACGCACCTCCATTCTGTTCTCACTACTGGCTGTTACCAGTTGACATCCCACCAGCAGCTAGAGGGTACACAGTTCTCGAAAACCCCATCAGCATTTATTGTTTGTAGACTTTCTACTGATGGCGTTTTGAGTGTTGGGAGGTGATACCTTTTTGTACTTTGGATTTGCATGCGTCTAATACTTCCCGGTATTAAGCTTTTAATCCACGTCCGTTTTCTTTCTTTTTTTCTTTTTAAAGTAAAACAGAAAAACTTACCTCTTCAAATTGTTTCCTTGAATAATTGGCCGTGTTCTGAATTCCTGTGGCCATTACCTACACCAGAATATTTTCTGTGAGCAGGTGTCATTTACAACTCTGTAGTAATTGTGCATATTAAGTTACCATTAACACTGGGTTTAAAGCTGCTGTTGCAGGAAACGGCCGCAAGGCGGCAGCGTGTCTATATTCCCAACTCTGCTTACTAGGGCAACAGAGCCTTCCTGGAAGTCCTGTTTGTAGGTTGTAAATTAGAGTGGAATGCGCCGGGACAAACTCCCCAAAACTTATATCTACTTATTTGTTGTTGGTATTCTTAGTTTAATTTTCATTTTTATCAGAGCAAATTTGATTGCAATGTTGTGTTTGTTCTAGGTGTACAGAATCTGTTTCATTTATACATATATCTTTTCATGTTTGGATCCTGTTCCATAAAGGCTTTACAGAATGTTGTGTAGACCTCTCTTGGTATTTGGTATGTGTTTGGTGATTCGTATATTTTATAAATATTAGCATATGTCTGTTAAAACCCATTATCCTGCGTTATACAGTCGTCACACCTTTCCGCTTGGTTAAGCACAAGTTTGTGTTCTGAATACGTGACTGTCCTTCTCTGTGGAAATAAGTTCATTAATATCAATTTTCCGGAATCACCTATACGTGATATCATAGGATATGTGTCTCTTGCTTTCTGACTTATTTCAAGTTGTGTGATTATCTCTAGCCTCATCTGTGGTGCTGCAAATGGCATTGTTTGATTTGTTTTCATGGCTAATATTCCATTCCGTACATATGCCACTTGTTCTTTGTCCATTTATCTGTTCATGGACCTTTTTTTGCTTCCATGTCTTGGCTATTTAAATATTGCTGCAGTGCACATTTGCCTGCTTCTGTCTTTCCGATTCTGGTGGTCTTCAGTTATAGGCCCAGAAGGTGCCCTGCCGGATCATATGGTAACTCAATTTTTACCTTTTAAAGCACCTCCATTCTATTTTCATTAGTGCTGTTACCACTTTCCATCCCACCAGCAGCTAGAAGGTACACAGTTCTCTAAAACCCCTTCAGCATTTATAGTTTGTAGACTTTTTGCTGATGGTCATTTGACTGGTGTGCGGTGAAACCTTTTCGGAGGTTGATTTGCATGCGTCTAATAATTCCTTATACTACACTTTAGGCATGTCATTTTCTTTCTTTTTTTCTTGGTTTTTAAAGAGTGAGTACAACTTCCCTCTTCATATTGACTTCTTGAAAAATTTGTCATGTGTTGTATTTTCTTGGCTATTCCCTACCCCAGGACATTTTTTGAGGGCAGGTGATATTTACAGCCCTGCAGTCCTTGTGAATATTAAGTGACATTTGGCGGTGTTGAAAGCTGCTGTTGTGAGAAACAGCCACAAGGCGGCAGCATTATTACGTTCTCAACTCTTGTTACTAGGGCAACAGAGTCTTCCTGGACATCGTGCTCCTCGGTTGTAAATTAGAGTGGAATGTGCTCGGACAATCCCCCAGAAGTTTAGGTCTCCTTACTTATGTTTGTTTTTGAAATTGAATTTATATTTCTTCTCGGAGTAATTTTGATTAGAGTGTTGTGATTGTCTGGCAGTACAGAATCCGGTCAATTATTCATAGATATATCTGTTCATCTTTGGATCCTGTTACCATGTATGTTATTACAGAGTGTGGAGTAGACCACCCTTGGTATTTGGTAGGTGTTTGGTCATTATATACTTTATATGTCTTGGTGTCTATATAATTCATATAGTTTATATGTTTATAAAAATTTAACATATATTAGTATATGTATGTTAACATGCATTAGTATATGTATGTTAACATACATTAGTATATGTATGTTACCCCCACGATCCTAATTTATCGATCCTCCCACCTTTCATTTTGGTTCACCATTAGTTTGTTTATAAGTCTGTGAGTGTCTTTCTCTGGGGAAATATGTTCATTGGTAGCAATCTTAGGATAACATCTGTAAATGATATCATGGGATATCTGTCATTCCCTTTTGACTTACTTGACGTAATATGATTATTTTAGCCTCCTCTGTAGTCATGAAAATGGCAATGTTCTTTTGTTCCGGGGCTAAGATTCACTTCGGTACATATACCACTTCTTCTTTGCCCATTTGCCTGTTGATGGACATTGTGTTTGCTTGCATGTCTTGGCTATTGTAAATATTGCTGCAGTGCATGTTTGCCTGTCTGTGTCTTTCCGATTCTGGTCTTCTTAGGTGATAGGCCCATTAGGGGATCGGCTGCATCATATGGTAGCTCAATATTTTCCTTTTAAATGCAGCTCGATTTTGTTCTCATGATTAGCTGTTACCAGTTTACATCCAACCAACAGCATAGTGGGTATGCATTTCTCCACAGTCACGTGAGCATTCATAGTTTATAGACGTTTTTCTGATGGCATTTTGAATATTGGGTGGCGACATCTTTTTGTAGTTTGGATTTGCATCCAACCAATAATGCCTGATATTGAGCTTTTATCCATGTTCCTCCTTTTTTTTTTTTTAAATAAAAGAGTGAGTAAAACTTACCTCTTCAAATTGTTTTCTGGAAAAATTTTCCGTGTTGTGAACTTTTTGGCCATTACCTACCCAGGACATTTTCTGAGGACACGTGTCATTTACAGCTCTACAATTGCTGTGAATCTTAAGTGACCGTTAGCACTGAGTTTAAAGCTGCTGTTGTGGGAAACGGCCACCAGGCGGCAGCATTTCTTCATTCCCAAAACTGGTACTAGGGCAGCAGAGACTTCCTGAAAGTCGTGTTCCTAGGTTGTAAATTAGAATGGAGTGTGCCAGGGAAAACCCCAATAAGTTTATGTCTCATTAATTGTTGTTCATGGTTTTAATTTTTTAAATTAGGGTAATGATTAGAATAGTGTTTGTTCTAGGTGTGCACAATCAGGTTCAGTTGAATATTATATATATGTATTCATGTGCAGATCCTCTTCCTCTGTAAATTACTATTATTTTTTTAAGTAGATTTATTTTATTTCATTATTTATTTTTGGCTGAGTTGGATCTTCGTTGCTGAATGTGGGCTTTCTCTACTTTCTGTGAGCGGGGCCTACTCTCCATTGTGGTGCACGGGATTCTCATTGCAGTGGCTTCTCTTGATGCAGAGCACGGTCTCTAGGTGTGCGGACTTCTAGTAGTTCTGGTGCATGGGCTCCGTAGTTGTGGCTCGTGGGCTCTAGAGCCGAGGCTCAGTACTTGTGGTGCACGGGCTTAGTTGCTCTGCAGCATGTGGTATCTTCCCAGACCAGGGATCGAACCCGTGTGTTCTGCACTGGCAGGCGGATTCTTTACCCTGGCGCCACCAGGGAAGCCCCCGTGTAAATTATTACAGCGTGTCCTGTAGACCTCCCTTGGTATATGGTTGGTCTTTTTGATATACGTATTTAATATGTATTTGTATACGTATGGTAACCCTACTCTTCATTTATCCATTGCTCCCAGCTTTCCTTTTACATAACCATAGTTTGTTTTCCAAGTCTGTGAGTGTCTTTCTCTGTGGAAATATGTTCATTTGTGTCAGTTGTTAGGTAACGCCTAGAAGTGATATCACAGGATATTTGTCGTCTGCTTTCCGACTTACCTCCTGTTCTGTGATTATATCTAGGCTCACCTATGGTGCTGCAAAGAGCAGTGTTTCATTCTTTTCCATGCCGAATATTCCATTGTGTACATGGACCAGCTCTTCTTTGGGCATTCATCCGTAGATGGACATTTTGGTTTCTTCCAACTCTTGGCTATGCTAAATATTGATGCAGTGCAGGATTGCCAGCCTGTGTCTTTTGGATTCCGGTCTTCTCAGGGGATAGGCTCAGCAGTGGACCTACCAGATCATATGACAGTTCAATTTTTACCTTTAAACGCACCTCCATTCTGTTCTCACTACTGGCTGTTACCAGTTGACATCCCACCAGCAGCTAGAGGGTACACAGTTCTCGAAAACCCCATCAGCATTTATTGTTTGTAGACTTTCTACTGATGGCGTTTTGAGTGTTGGGAGGTGATACCTTTTTGTACTTTGGATTTGCATGCGTCTAATACTTCCCGGTATTAAGCTTTTAATCCACGTCCGTTTTCTTTCTTTTTTTCTTTTTAAAGTAAAACAGAAAAACTTACCTCTTCAAATTGTTTCCTTGAATAATTGGCCGTGTTCTGAATTCCTGTGGCCATTACCTACACCAGAATATTTTCTGTGAGCAGGTGTCATTTACAACTCTGTAGTAATTGTGCATATTAAGTTACCATTAACACTGGGTTTAAAGCTGCTGTTGCAGGAAACGGCCGCAAGGCGGCAGCGTGTCTATATTCCCAACTCTGCTTACTAGGGCAACAGAGCCTTCCTGGAAGTCCTGTTTGTAGGTTGTAAATTAGAGTGGAATGCGCCGGGACAAACTCCCCAAAACTTATATCTACTTATTTGTTGTTGGTATTCTTAGTTTAATTTTCATTTTTATCAGAGCAAATTTGATTGCAATGTTGTGTTTGTTCTAGGTGTACAGAATCTGTTTCATTTATACATATATCTTTTCATGTTTGGATCCTGTTCCATAAAGGCTTTACAGAATGTTGTGTAGACCTCTCTTGGTATTTGGTATGTGTTTGGTGATTCGTATATTTTATAAATATTAGCATATGTCTGTTAAAACCCATTATCCTGCGTTATACAGTCGTCACACCTTTCCGCTTGGTTAAGCACAAGTTTGTGTTCTGAATACGTGACTGTCCTTCTCTGTGGAAATAAGTTCATTAATATCAATTTTCCGGAATCACCTATACGTGATATCATAGGATATGTGTCTCTTGCTTTCTGACTTATTTCAAGTTGTGTGATTATCTCTAGCCTCATCTGTGGTGCTGCAAATGGCATTGTTTGATTTGTTTTCATGGCTAATATTCCATTCCGTACATATGCCACTTGTTCTTTGTCCATTTATCTGTTCATGGACCTTTTTTTGCTTCCATGTCTTGGCTATTTAAATATTGCTGCAGTGCACATTTGCCTGCTTCTGTCTTTCCGATTCTGGTGGTCTTCAGTTATAGGCCCAGAAGGTGCCCTGCCGGATCATATGGTAACTCAATTTTTACCTTTTAAAGCACCTCCATTCTATTTTCATTAGTGCTGTTACCACTTTCCATCCCACCAGCAGCTAGAAGGTACACAGTTCTCTAAAACCCCTTCAGCATTTATAGTTTGTAGACTTTTTGCTGATGGTCATTTGACTGGTGTGCGGTGAAACCTTTTCGGAGGTTGATTTGCATGCGTCTAATAATTCCTTATACTACACTTTAGGCATGTCATTTTCTTTCTTTTTTTCTTGGTTTTTAAAGAGTGAGTACAACTTCCCTCTTCATATTGACTTCTTGAAAAATTTGTCATGTGTTGTATTTTCTTGGCTATTCCCTACCCCAGGACATTTTTTGAGGGCAGGTGATATTTACAGCCCTGCAGTCCTTGTGAATATTAAGTGACATTTGGCGGTGTTGAAAGCTGCTGTTGTGAGAAACAGCCACAAGGCGGCAGCATTATTACGTTCTCAACTCTTGTTACTAGGGCAACAGAGTCTTCCTGGACATCGTGCTCCTCGGTTGTAAATTAGAGTGGAATGTGCTCGGACAATCCCCCAGAAGTTTAGGTCTCCTTACTTATGTTTGTTTTTGAAATTGAATTTATATTTCTTCTCGGAGTAATTTTGATTAGAGTGTTGTGATTGTCTGGCAGTACAGAATCCGGTCAATTATTCATAGATATATCTGTTCATCTTTGGATCCTGTTACCATGTATGTTATTACAGAGTGTGGAGTAGACCACCCTTGGTATTTGGTAGGTGTTTGGTCATTATATACTTTATATGTCTTGGTGTCTATATAATTCATATAGTTTATATGTTTATAAAAATTTAACATATATTAGTATATGTATGTTAGCATGCATTAGTATATGTATGTTAACATACATTAGTATATGTATGTTACCCCCACGATCCTAATTTATCGATCCTCCCACCTTTCATTTTGGTTCACCATTAGTTTGTTTATAAGTCTGTGAGTGTCTTTCTCTGGGGAAATATGTTCATTGGTAGCAATCTTAGGATAACATCTGTAAATGATATCATGGGATATCTGTCATTCCCTTTTGACTTACTTGACGTAATATGATTATTTTAGCCTCCTCTGTAGTCATGAAAATGGCAATGTTCTTTTGTTCCGGGGCTAAGATTCACTTCGGTACATATACCACTTCTTCTTTGCCCATTTGCCTGTTGATGGACATTGTGTTTGCTTGCATGTCTTGGCTATTGTAAATATTGCTGCAGTGCATGTTTGCCTGTCTGTGTCTTTCCGATTCTGGTCTTCTTAGGTGATAGGCCCATTAGGGGATCGGCTGCATCATATGGTAGCTCAATATTTTCCTTTTAAATGCAGCTCGATTTTGTTCTCATGATTAGCTGTTACCAGTTTACATCCAACCAACAGCATAGTGGGTATGCATTTCTCCACAGTCACGTGAGCATTCATAGTTTATAGACGTTTTTCTGATGGCATTTTGAATATTGGGTGGCGACATCTTTTTGTAGTTTGGATTTGCATCCAACCAATAATGCCTGATATTGAGCTTTTATCCATGTTCCTCCTTTTTTTTTTTTTAAATAAAAGAGTGAGTAAAACTTACCTCTTCAAATTGTTTTCTGGAAAAATTTTCCGTGTTGTGAACTTTTTGGCCATTACCTACCCAGGACATTTTCTGAGGACACGTGTCATTTACAGCTCTACAATTGCTGTGAATCTTAAGTGACCGTTAGCACTGAGTTTAAAGCTGCTGTTGTGGGAAACGGCCACCAGGCGGCAGCATTTCTTCATTCCCAAAACTGGTACTAGGGCAGCAGAGACTTCCTGAAAGTCGTGTTCCTAGGTTGTAAATTAGAATGGAGTGTGCCAGGGAAAACCCCAATAAGTTTATGTCTCATTAATTGTTGTTCATGGTTTTAATTTTTTAAATTAGGGTAATGATTAGAATAGTGTTTGTTCTAGGTGTGCACAATCAGGTTCAGTTGAATATTATATATATGTATTCATGTGCAGATCCTCTTCCTCTGTAAATTACTATTATTTTTTTAAGTAGATTTATTTTATTTCATTATTTATTTTTGGCTGAGTTGGATCTTCGTTGCTGAATGTGGGCTTTCTCTACTTTCTGTGAGCGGGGCCTACTCTCCATTGTGGTGCACGGGATTCTCATTGCAGTGGCTTCTCTTGATGCAGAGCACGGTCTCTAGGTGTGCGGACTTCTAGTAGTTCTGGTGCATGGGCTCCGTAGTTGTGGCTCGTGGGCTCTAGAGCCGAGGCTCAGTACTTGTGGTGCACGGGCTTAGTTGCTCTGCAGCATGTGGTATCTTCCCAGACCAGGGATCGAACCCGTGTGTTCTGCACTGGCAGGCGGATTCTTTACCCTGGCGCCACCAGGGAAGCCCCCGTGTAAATTATTACAGCGTGTCCTGTAGACCTCCCTTGGTATATGGTTGGTCTTTTTGATATACGTATTTAATATGTATTTGTATACGTATGGTAACCCTACTCTTCATTTATCCATTGCTCCCAGCTTTCCTTTTACATAACCATAGTTTGTTTTCCAAGTCTGTGAGTGTCTTTCTCTGTGGAAATATGTTCATTTGTGTCAGTTGTTAGGTAACGCCTAGAAGTGATATCACAGGATATTTGTCGTCTGCTTTCCGACTTACCTCCTGTTCTGTGATTATATCTAGGCTCACCTATGGTGCTGCAAAGAGCAGTGTTTCATTCTTTTCCATGCCGAATATTCCATTGTGTACATGGACCAGCTCTTCTTTGGGCATTCATCCGTAGATGGACATTTTGGTTTCTTCCAACTCTTGGCTATGCTAAATATTGATGCAGTGCAGGATTGCCAGCCTGTGTCTTTTGGATTCCGGTCTTCTCAGGGGATAGGCTCAGCAGTGGACCTACCAGATCATATGACAGTTCAATTTTTACCTTTAAACGCACCTCCATTCTGTTCTCACTACTGGCTGTTACCAGTTGACATCCCACCAGCAGCTAGAGGGTACACAGTTCTCGAAAACCCCATCAGCATTTATTGTTTGTAGACTTTCTACTGATGGCGTTTTGAGTGTTGGGAGGTGATACCTTTTTGTACTTTGGATTTGCATGCGTCTAATACTTCCCGGTATTAAGCTTTTAATCCACGTCCGTTTTCTTTCTTTTTTTCTTTTTAAAGTAAAACAGAAAAACTTACCTCTTCAAATTGTTTCCTTGAATAATTGGCCGTGTTCTGAATTCCTGTGGCCATTACCTACACCAGAATATTTTCTGTGAGCAGGTGTCATTTACAACTCTGTAGTAATTGTGCATATTAAGTTACCATTAACACTGGGTTTAAAGCTGCTGTTGCAGGAAACGGCCGCAAGGCGGCAGCGTGTCTATATTCCCAACTCTGCTTACTAGGGCAACAGAGCCTTCCTGGAAGTCCTGTTTGTAGGTTGTAAATTAGAGTGGAATGCGCCGGGACAAACTCCCCAAAACTTATATCTACTTATTTGTTGTTGGTATTCTTAGTTTAATTTTCATTTTTATCAGAGCAAATTTGATTGCAATGTTGTGTTTGTTCTAGGTGTACAGAATCTGTTTCATTTATACATATATCTTTTCATGTTTGGATCCTGTTCCATAAAGGCTTTACAGAATGTTGTGTAGACCTCTCTTGGTATTTGGTATGTGTTTGGTGATTCGTATATTTTATAAATATTAGCATATGTCTGTTAAAACCCATTATCCTGCGTTATACAGTCGTCACACCTTTCCGCTTGGTTAAGCACAAGTTTGTGTTCTGAATACGTGACTGTCCTTCTCTGTGGAAATAAGTTCATTAATATCAATTTTCCGGAATCACCTATACGTGATATCATAGGATATGTGTCTCTTGCTTTCTGACTTATTTCAAGTTGTGTGATTATCTCTAGCCTCATCTGTGGTGCTGCAAATGGCATTGTTTGATTTGTTTTCATGGCTAATATTCCATTCCGTACATATGCCACTTGTTCTTTGTCCATTTATCTGTTCATGGACCTTTTTTTGCTTCCATGTCTTGGCTATTTAAATATTGCTGCAGTGCACATTTGCCTGCTTCTGTCTTTCCGATTCTGGTGGTCTTCAGTTATAGGCCCAGAAGGTGCCCTGCCGGATCATATGGTAACTCAATTTTTACCTTTTAAAGCACCTCCATTCTATTTTCATTAGTGCTGTTACCACTTTCCATCCCACCAGCCGCTAGAAGGTACACAGTTCTCTAAAACCCCTTCAGCATTTATAGTTTGTAGACTTTTTGCTGATGGTCATTTGACTGGTGTGCGGTGAAACCTTTTCGGAGGTTGATTTGCATGCGTCTAATAATTCCTTATACTACACTTTAGGCATGTCATTTTCTTTCTTTTTTTCTTGGTTTTTAAAGAGTGAGTACAACTTCCCTCTTCATATTGACTTCTTGAAAAATTTGTCATGTGTTGTATTTTCTTGGCTATTCCCTACCCCAGGACATTTTTTGAGGGCAGGTGATATTTACAGCCCTGCAGTCCTTGTGAATATTAAGTGACATTTGGCGGTGTTGAAAGCTGCTGTTGTGAGAAACAGCCACAAGGCGGCAGCATTATTACGTTCTCAACTCTTGTTACTAGGGCAACAGAGTCTTCCTGGACATCGTGCTCCTCGGTTGTAAATTAGAGTGGAATGTGCTCGGACAATCCCCCAGAAGTTTAGGTCTCCTTACTTATGTTTGTTTTTGAAATTGAATTTATATTTCTTCTCGGAGTAATTTTGATTAGAGTGTTGTGATTGTCTGGCAGTACAGAATCCGGTCAATTATTCATAGATATATCTGTTCATCTTTGGATCCTGTTACCATGTATGTTATTACAGAGTGTGGAGTAGACCACCCTTGGTATTTGGTAGGTGTTTGGTCATTATATACTTTATATGTCTTGGTGTCTATATAATTCTTATAGTTTATATGTTTATAAAAATTTAACATATATTAGTATATGTATGTTAACATGCATTAGTATATGTATGTTAACATACATTAGTATATGTATGTTACCCCCACGATCCTAATTTATCGATCCTCCCACCTTTCATTTTGGTTCACCATTAGTTTGTTTATAAGTCTGTGAGTGTCTTTCTCTGGGGAAATATGTTCATTGGTAGCAATCTTAGGATAACATCTGTAAATGATATCATGGGATATCTGTCATTCCCTTTTGACTTACTTGACGTAATATGATTATTTTAGCCTCCTCTGTAGTCATGAAAATGGCAATGTTCTTTTGTTCCGGGGCTAAGATTCACTTCGGTACATATACCACTTCTTCTTTGCCCATTTGCCTGTTGATGGACATTGTGTTTGCTTGCATGTCTTGGCTATTGTAAATATTGCTGCAGTGCATGTTTGCCTGTCTGTGTCTTTCCGATTCTGGTCTTCTTAGGTGATAGGCCCATTAGGGGATCGGCTGCATCATATGGTAGCTCAATATTTTCCTTTTAAATGCAGCTCGATTTTGTTCTCATGATTAGCTGTTACCAGTTTACATCCAACCAACAGCATAGTGGGTATGCATTTCTCCACAGTCACGTGAGCATTCATAGTTTATAGACGTTTTTCTGATGGCATTTTGAATATTGGGTGGCGACATCTTTTTGTAGTTTGGATTTGCATCCAACCAATAATGCCTGATATTGAGCTTTTATCCATGTTCCTCCTTTTTTTTTTTTTAAATAAAAGAGTGAGTAAAACTTACCTCTTCAAATTGTTTTCTGGAAAAATTTTCCGTGTTGTGAACTTTTTGGCCATTACCTACCCAGGACATTTTCTGAGGACACGTGTCATTTACAGCTCTACAATTGCTGTGAATCTTAAGTGACCGTTAGCACTGAGTTTAAAGCTGCTGTTGTGGGAAACGGCCACCAGGCGGCAGCATTTCTTCATTCCCAAAACTGGTACTAGGGCAGCAGAGACTTCCTGAAAGTCGTGTTCCTAGGTTGTAAATTAGAATGGAGTGTGCCAGGGAAAACCCCAATAAGTTTATGTCTCATTAATTGTTGTTCATGGTTTTAATTTTTTAAATTAGGGTAATGATTAGAATAGTGTTTGTTCTAGGTGTGCACAATCAGGTTCAGTTGAATATTATATATATGTATTCATGTGCAGATCCTCTTCCTCTGTAAATTACTATTATTTTTTTAAGTAGATTTATTTTATTTCATTATTTATTTTTGGCTGAGTTGGATCTTCGTTGCTGAATGTGGGCTTTCTCTACTTTCTGTGAGCGGGGCCTACTCTCCATTGTGGTGCACGGGATTCTCATTGCAGTGGCTTCTCTTGATGCAGAGCACGGTCTCTAGGTGTGCGGACTTCTAGTAGTTCTGGTGCATGGGCTCCGTAGTTGTGGCTCGTGGGCTCTAGAGCCGAGGCTCAGTACTTGTGGTGCACGGGCTTAGTTGCTCTGCAGCATGTGGTATCTTCCCAGACCAGGGATCGAACCCGTGTGTTCTGCACTGGCAGGCGGATTCTTTACCCTGGCGCCACCAGGGAAGCCCCCGTGTAAATTATTACAGCGTGTCCTGTAGACCTCCCTTGGTATATGGTTGGTCTTTTTGATATACGTATTTAATATGTATTTGTATACGTATGGTAACCCTACTCTTCATTTATCCATTGCTCCCAGCTTTCCTTTTACATAACCATAGTTTGTTTTCCAAGTCTGTGAGTGTCTTTCTCTGTGGAAATATGTTCATTTGTGTCAGTTGTTAGGTAACGCCTAGAAGTGATATCACAGGATATTTGTCGTCTGCTTTCGGACTTACCTCCTGTTCTGTGATTATATCTAGGCTCACCTATGGTGCTGCAAAGAGCAGTGTTTCATTCTTTTCCATGCCGAATATTCCATTGTGTACATGGACCAGCTCTTCTTTGGGCATTCATCCGTAGATGGACATTTTGGTTTCTTCCAACTCTTGGCTATGCTAAATATTGAGGCAGTGCAGGATTGCCAGCCTGTGTCTTTTGGATTCCGGTCTTCTCAGGGGATAGGCTCAGCAGTGGACCTACCAGATCATATGACAGTTCAATTTTTACCTTTAAACGCACCTCCATTCTGTTCTCACTACTGGCTGTTACCAGTTGACATCCCACCAGCAGCTAGAGGGTACACAGTTCTCGAAAACCCCATCAGCATTTATTGTTTGTAGACTTTCTACTGATGGCGTTTTGAGTGTTGGGAGGTGATACCTTTTTGTACTTTGGATTTGCATGCGTCTAATACTTCCCGGTATTAAGCTTTTAATCCACGTCCGTTTTCTTTCTTTTTTTCTTTTTAAAGTAAAACAGAAAAACTTACCTCTTCAAATTGTTTCCTTGAATAATTGGCCGTGTTCTGAATTCCTGTGGCCATTACCTACACCAGAATATTTTCTGTGAGCAGGTGTCATTTACAACTCTGTAGTAATTGTGCATATTAAGTTACCATTAACACTGGGTTTAAAGCTGCTGTTGCAGGAAACGGCCGCAAGGCGGCAGCGTGTCTATATTCCCAACTCTGCTTACTAGGGCAACAGAGCCTTCCTGGAAGTCCTGTTTGTAGGTTGTAAATTAGAGTGGAATGCGCCGGGACAAACTCCCCAAAACTTATATCTACTTATTTGTTGTTGGTATTCTTAGTTTAATTTTCATTTTTATCAGAGCAAATTTGATTGCAATGTTGTGTTTGTTCTAGGTGTACAGAATCTGTTTCATTCATACATATATCTTTTCATGTTTGGATCCTGTTCCATAAAGGCTTTACAGAATGTTGTGTAGACCTCTCTTGGTATTTGGTATGTGTTTGGTGATTCGTATATTTTATAAATATTAGCATATGTCTGTTAAAACCCATTATCCCGCGTTATACAGTCGTCACACCTTTCCGCTTGGTTAAGCACAAGTTTGTGTTCTGAATACGTGACTGTCCTTCTCTGTGGAAATAAGTTCATTAATATCAATTTTCCGGAATCACCTATACGTGATATCATAGGATATGTGTCTCTTGCTTTCTGACTTATTTCAAGTTGTGTGATTATCTCTAGCCTCATCTGTGGTGCTGCAAATGGCATTGTTTGATTTGTTTTCATGGCTAATATTCCATTCCGTACATATGCCACTTGTTCTTTGTCCATTTATCTGTTCATGGACCTTTTTTTGCTTCCATGTCTTGGCTATTTAAATATTGCTGCAGTGCACATTTGCCTGCTTCTGTCTTTCCGATTCTGGTGGTCTTCAGTTATAGGCCCAGAAGGTGCCCTGCCGGATCATATGGTAACTCAATTTTTACCTTTTAAAGCACCTCCATTCTATTTTCATTAGTGCTGTTACCACTTTCCATCCCACCAGCAGCTAGAAGGTACACAGTTCTCTAAAACCCCTTCAGCATTTATAGTTTGTAGACTTTTTGCTGATGGTCATTTGACTGGTGTGCGGTGAAACCTTTTCGGAGGTTGATTTGCATGCGTCTAATAATTCCTTATACTACACTTTAGGCATGTCATTTTCTTTCTTTTTTTCTTGGTTTTTAAAGAGTGAGTACAACTTCCCTCTTCATATTGACTTCTTGAAAAATTTGTCATGTGTTGTATTTTCTTGGCTATTCCCTACCCCAGGACATTTTTTGAGGGCAGGTGATATTTACAGCCCTGCAGTCCTTGTGAATATTAAGTGACATTTGGCGGTGTTGAAAGCTGCTGTTGTGAGAAACAGCCACAAGGCGGCAGCATTATTACGTTCTCAACTCTTGTTACTAGGGCAACAGAGTCTTCCTGGACATCGTGCTCCTCGGTTGTAAATTAGAGTGGAATGTGCTCGGACAATCCCCCAGAAGTTTAGGTCTCCTTACTTATGTTTGTTTTTGAAATTGAATTTATATTTCTTCTCGGAGTAATTTTGATTAGAGTGTTGTGATTGTCTGGCAGTACAGAATCCGGTCAATTATTCATAGATATATCTGTTCATCTTTGGATCCTGTTACCATGTATGTTATTACAGAGTGTGGAGTAGACCACCCTTGGTATTTGGTAGGTGTTTGGTCATTATATACTTTATATGTCTTGGTGTCTATATAATTCATATAGTTTATATGTTTATAAAAATTTAACATATATTAGTATATGTATGTTAACATGCATTAGTATATGTATGTTAACATACATTAGTATATGTATGTTACCCCCACGATCCTAATTTATCGATCCTCCCACCTTTCATTTTGGTTCACCATTAGTTTGTTTATAAGTCTGTGAGTGTCTTTCTCTGGGGAAATATGTTCATTGGTAGCAATCTTAGGATAACATCTGTAAATGATATCATGGGATATCTGTCATTCCCTTTTGACTTACTTGACGTAATATGATTATTTTAGCCTCCTCTGTAGTCATGAAAATGGCAATGTTCTTTTGTTCCGGGGCTAAGATTCACTTCGGTACATATACCACTTCTTCTTTGCCCATTTGCCTGTTGATGGACATTGTGTTTGCTTGCATGTCTTGGCTATTGTAAATATTGCTGCAGTGCATGTTTGCCTGTCTGTGTCTTTCCGATTCTGGTCTTCTTAGGTGATAGGCCCATTAGGGGATCGGCTGCATCATATGGTAGCTCAATATTTTCCTTTTAAATGCAGCTCGATTTTGTTCTCATGATTAGCTGTTACCAGTTTACATCCAACCAACAGCATAGTGGGTATGCATTTCTCCACAGTCACGTGAGCATTCATAGTTTATAGACGTTTTTCTGATGGCATTTTGAATATTGGGTGGCGACATCTTTTTGTAGTTTGGATTTGCATCCAACCAATAATGCCTGATATTGAGCTTTTATCCATGTTCCTCCTTTTTTTTTTTTTAAATAAAAGAGTGAGTAAAACTTACCTCTTCAAATTGTTTTCTGGAAAAATTTTCCGTGTTGTGAACTTTTTGGCCATTACCTACCCAGGACATTTTCTGAGGACACGTGTCATTTACAGCTCTACAATTGCTGTGAATCTTAAGTGACCGTTAGCACTGAGTTTAAAGCTGCTGTTGTGGGAAACGGCCACCAGGCGGCAGCATTTCTTCATTCCCAAAACTGGTACTAGGGCAGCAGAGACTTCCTGAAAGTCGTGTTCCTAGGTTGTAAATTAGAATGGAGTGTGCCAGGGAAAACCCCAATAAGTTTATGTCTCATTAATTGTTGTTCATGGTTTTAATTTTTTAAATTAGGGTAATGATTAGAATAGTGTTTGTTCTAGGTGTGCACAATCAGGTTCAGTTGAATATTATATATATGTATTCATGTGCAGATCCTCTTCCTCTGTAAATTACTATTATTTTTTTAAGTAGATTTATTTTATTTCATTATTTATTTTTGGCTGAGTTGGATCTTCGTTGCTGAATGTGGGCTTTCTCTACTTTCTGTGAGCGGGGCCTACTCTCCATTGTGGTGCACGGGATTCTCATTGCAGTGGCTTCTCTTGATGCAGAGCACGGTCTCTAGGTGTGCGGACTTCTAGTAGTTCTGGTGCATGGGCTCCGTAGTTGTGGCTCGTGGGCTCTAGAGCCGAGGCTCAGTACTTGTGGTGCACGGGCTTAGTTGCTCTGCAGCATGTGGTATCTTCCCAGACCAGGGATCGAACCCGTGTGTTCTGCACTGGCAGGCGGATTCTTAACCCTGGCGCCACCAGGGAAGCCCCCGTGTAAATTATTACAGCGTGTCCTGTAGACCTCCCTTGGTATATGGTTGGTCTTTTTGATATACGTATTTAATATGTATTTGTATACGTATGGTAACCCTACTCTTCATTTATCCATTGCTCCCAGCTTTCCTTTTACATAACCATAGTTTGTTTTCCAAGTCTGTGAGTGTCTTTCTCTGTGGAAATATGTTCATTTGTGTCAGTTGTTAGGTAACGCCTAGAAGTGATATCACAGGATATTTGTCGTCTGCTTTCCGACTTACCTCCTGTTCTGTGATTATATCTAGGCTCACCTATGGTGCTGCAAAGAGCAGTGTTTCATTCTTTTCCATGCCGAATATTCCATTGTGTACATGGACCAGCTCTTCTTTGGGCATTCATCCGTAGATGGACATTTTGGTTTCTTCCAACTCTTGGCTATGCTAAATATTGAGGCAGTGCAGGATTGCCAGCCTGTGTCTTTTGGATTCCGGTCTTCTCAGGGGATAGGCTCAGCAGTGGACCTACCAGATCATATGACAGTTCAATTTTTACCTTTAAACGCACCTCCATTCTGTTCTCACTACTGGCTGTTACCAGTTGACATCCCACCAGCAGCTAGAGGGTACACAGTTCTCGAAAACCCCATCAGCATTTATTGTTTGTAGACTTTCTACTGATGGCGTTTTGAGTGTTGGGAGGTGATACCTTTTTGTACTTTGGATTTGCATGCGTCTAATACTTCCCGGTATTAAGCTTTTAATCCACGTCCGTTTTCTTTCTTTTTTTCTTTTTAAAGTAAAACAGAAAAACTTACCTCTTCAAATTGTTTCCTTGAATAATTGGCCGTGTTCTGAATTCCTGTGGCCATTACCTACACCAGAATATTTTCTGTGAGCAGGTGTCATTTACAACTCTGTAGTAATTGTGCATATTAAGTTACCATTAACACTGGGTTTAAAGCTGCTGTTGCAGGAAACGGCCGCAAGGCGGCAGCGTGTCTATATTCCCAACTCTGCTTACTAGGGCAACAGAGCCTTCCTGGAAGTCCTGTTTGTAGGTTGTAAATTAGAGTGGAATGCGCCGGGACAAACTCCCCAAAACTTATATCTACTTATTTGTTGTTGGTATTCTTAGTTTAATTTTCATTTTTATCAGAGCAAATTTGATTGCAATGTTGTGTTTGTTCTAGGTGTACAGAATCTGTTTCATTTATACATATATCTTTTCATGTTTGGATCCTGTTCCATAAAGGCTTTACAGAATGTTGTGTAGACCTCTCTTGGTATTTGGTATGTGTTTGGTGATTCGTATATTTTATAAATATTAGCATATGTCTGTTAAAACCCATTATCCTGCGTTATACAGTCGTCACACCTTTCCGCTTGGTTAAGCACAAGTTTGTGTTCTGAATACGTGACTGTCCTTCTCTGTGGAAATAAGTTCATTAATATCAATTTTCCGGAATCACCTATACGTGATATCATAGGATATGTGTCTCTTGCTTTCTGACTTATTTCAAGTTGTGTGATTATCTCTAGCCTCATCTGTGGTGCTGCAAATGGCATTGTTTGATTTGTTTTCATGGCTAATATTCCATTCCGTACATATGCCACTTGTTCTTTGTCCATTTATCTGTTCATGGACCTTTTTTTGCTTCCATGTCTTGGCTATTTAAATATTGCTGCAGTGCACATTTGCCTGCTTCTGTCTTTCCGATTCTGGTGGTCTTCAGTTATAGGCCCAGAAGGTGCCCTGCCGGATCATATGGTAACTCAATTTTTACCTTTTAAAGCACCTCCATTCTATTTTCATTAGTGCTGTTACCACTTTCCATCCCACCAGCAGCTAGAAGGTACACAGTTCTCTAAAACCCCTTCAGCATTTATAGTTTGTAGACTTTTTGCTGATGGTCATTTGACTGGTGTGCGGTGAAACCTTTTCGGAGGTTGATTTGCATGCGTCTAATAATTCCTTATACTACACTTTAGGCATGTCATTTTCTTTCTTTTTTTCTTGGTTTTTAAAGAGTGAGTACAACTTCCCTCTTCATATTGACTTCTTGAAAAATTTGTCATGTGTTGTATTTTCTTGGCTATTCCCTACCCCAGGACATTTTTGGAGGGCAGGTGATATTTACAGCCCTGCAGTCCTTGTGAATATTAAGTGACATTTGGCGGTGTTGAAAGCTGCTGTTGTGAGAAACAGCCACAAGGCGGCAGCATTATTACGTTCTCAACTCTTGTTACTAGGGCAACAGAGTCTTCCTGGACATCGTGCTCCTCGGTTGTAAATTAGAGTGGAATGTGCTCGGACAATCCCCCAGAAGTTTAGGTCTCCTTACTTATGTTTGTTTTTGAAATTGAATTTATATTTCTTCTCGGAGTAATTTTGATTAGAGTGTTGTGATTGTCTGGCAGTACAGAATCCGGTCAATTATTCATAGATATATCTGTTCATCTTTGGATCCTGTTACCATGTATGTTATTACAGAGTGTGGAGTAGACCACCCTTGGTATTTGGTAGGTGTTTGGTCATTATATACTTTATATGTCTTGGTGTCTATATAATTCATATAGTTTATATGTTTATAAAAATTTAACATATATTAGTATATGTATGTTAACATGCATTAGTATATGTATGTTAACATACATTAGTATATGTATGTTACCCCCACGATCCTAATTTATCGATCCTCCCACCTTTCATTTTGGTTCACCATTAGTTTGTTTATAAGTCTGTGAGTGTCTTTCTCTGGGGAAATATGTTCATTGGTAGCAATCTTAGGATAACATCTGTAAATGATATCATGGGATATCTGTCATTCCCTTTTGACTTACTTGACGTAATATGATTATTTTAGCCTCCTCTGTAGTCATGAAAATGGCAATGTTCTTTTGTTCCGGGGCTAAGATTCACTTCGGTACATATACCACTTCTTCTTTGCCCATTTGCCTGTTGATGGACATTGTGTTTGCTTGCATGTCTTGGCTATTGTAAATATTGCTGCAGTGCATGTTTGCCTGTCTGTGTCTTTCCGATTCTGGTCTTCTTAGGTGATAGGCCCATTAGGGGATCGGCTGCATCATATGGTAGCTCAATATTTTCCTTTTAAATGCAGCTCGATTTTGTTCTCATGATTAGCTGTTACCAGTTTACATCCAACCAACAGCATAGTGGGTATGCATTTCTCCACAGTCACGTGAGCATTCATAGTTTATAGACGTTTTTCTGATGGCATTTTGAATATTGGGTGGCGACATCTTTTTGTAGTTTGGATTTGCATCCAACCAATAATGCCTGATATTGAGCTTTTATCCATGTTCCTCCTTTTTTTTTTTTTAAATAAAAGAGTGAGTAAAACTTACCTCTTCAAATTGTTTTCTGGAAAAATTTTCCGTGTTGTGAACTTTTTGGCCATTACCTACCCAGGACATTTTCTGAGGACACGTGTCATTTACAGCTCTACAATTGCTGTGAATCTTAAGTGACCGTTAGCACTGAGTTTAAAGCTGCTGTTGTGGGAAACGGCCACCAGGCGGCAGCATTTCTTCATTCCCAAAACTGGTACTAGGGCAGCAGAGACTTCCTGAAAGTCGTGTTCCTAGGTTGTAAATTAGAATGGAGTGTGCCAGGGAAAACCCCAATAAGTTTATGTCTCATTAATTGTTGTTCATGGTTTTAATTTTTTAAATTAGGGAAATGATTAGAATAGTGTTTGTTCTAGGTGTGCACAATCAGGTTCAGTTGAATATTATATATATGTATTCATGTGCAGATCCTCTTCCTCTGTAAATTACTATTATTTTTTTAAGTAGATTTATTTTATTTCATTATTTATTTTTGGCTGAGTTGGATCTTCGTTGCTGAATGTGGGCTTTCTCTACTTTCTGTGAGCGGGGCCTACTCTCCATTGTGGTGCACGGGATTCTCATTGCAGTGGCTTCTCTTGATGCAGAGCACGGTCTCTAGGTGTGCGGACTTCTAGTAGTTCTGGTGCATGGGCTCCGTAGTTGTGGCTCGTGGGCTCTAGAGCCGAGGCTCAGTACTTGTGGTGCACGGGCTTAGTTGCTCTGCAGCATGTGGTATCTTCCCAGACCAGGGATCGAACCCGTGTGTTCTGCACTGGCAGGCGGATTCTTAACCCTGGCGCCACCAGGGAAGCCCCCGTGTAAATTATTACAGCGTGTCCTGTAGACCTCCCTTGGTATATGGTTGGTCTTTTTGATATACGTATTTAATATGTATTTGTATACGTATGGTAACCCTACTCTTCATTTATCCATTGCTCCCAGCTTTCCTTTTACATAACCATAGTTTGTTTTCCAAGTCTGTGAGTGTCTTTCTCTGTGGAAATATGTTCATTTGTGTCAGTTGTTAGGTAACGCCTAGAAGTGATATCACAGGATATTTGTCGTCTGCTTTCCGACTTACCTCCTGTTCTGTGATTATATCTAGGCTCACCTATGGTGCTGCAAAGAGCAGTGTTTCATTCTTTTCCATGCCGAATATTCCATTGTGTACATGGACCAGCTCTTCTTTGGGCATTCATCCGTAGATGGACATTTTGGTTTCTTCCAACTCTTGGCTATGCTAAATATTGATGCAGTGCAGGATTGCCAGCCTGTGTCTTTTGGATTCCGGTCTTCTCAGGGGATAGGCTCAGCAGTGGACCTACCAGATCATATGACAGTTCAATTTTTACCTTTAAACGCACCTCCATTCTGTTCTCACTACTGGCTGTTACCAGTTGACATCCCACCAGCAGCTAGAGGGTACACAGTTCTCGAAAACCCCATCAGCATTTATTGTTTGTAGACTTTCTACTGATGGCGTTTTGAGTGTTGGGAGGTGATACCTTTTTGTACTTTGGATTTGCATGCGTCTAATACTTCCCGGTATTAAGCTTTTAATCCACGTCCGTTTTCTTTCTTTTTTTCTTTTTAAAGTAAAACAGAAAAACTTACCTCTTCAAATTGTTTCCTTGAATAATTGGCCGTGTTCTGAATTCCTGTGGCCATTACCTACACCAGAATATTTTCTGTGAGCAGGTGTCATTTACAACTCTGTAGTAATTGTGCATATTAAGTTACCATTAACACTGGGTTTAAAGCTGCTGTTGCAGGAAACGGCCGCAAGGCGGCAGCGTGTCTATATTCCCAACTCTGCTTACTAGGGCAACAGAGCCTTCCTGGAAGTCCTGTTTGTAGGTTGTAAATTAGAGTGGAATGCGCCGGGACAAACTCCCCAAAACTTATATCTACTTATTTGTTGTTGGTATTCTTAGTTTAATTTTCATTTTTATCAGAGCAAATTTGATTGCAATGTTGTGTTTGTTCTAGGTGTACAGAATCTGTTTCATTCATACATATATCTTTTCATGTTTGGATCCTGTTCCATAAAGGCTTTACAGAATGTTGTGTAGACCTCTCTTGGTATTTGGTATGTGTTTGGTGATTCGTATATTTTATAAATATTAGCATATGTCTGTTAAAACCCATTATCCTGCGTTATACAGTCGTCACACCTTTCCGCTTGGTTAAGCACAAGTTTGTGTTCTGAATACGTGACTGTCCTTCTCTGTGGAAATAAGTTCATTAATATCAATTTTCCGGAATCACCTATACGTGATATCATAGGATATGTGTCTCTTGCTTTCTGACTTATTTCAAGTTGTGTGATTATCTCTAGCCTCATCTGTGGTGCTGCAAATGGCATTGTTTGATTTGTTTTCATGGCTAATATTCCATTCCGTACATATGCCACTTGTTCTTTGTCCATTTATCTGTTCATGGACCTTTTTTTGCTTCCATGTCTTGGCTATTTAAATATTGCTGCAGTGCACATTTGCCTGCTTCTGTCTTTCCGATTCTGGTGGTCTTCAGTTATAGGCCCAGAAGGTGCCCTGCCGGATCATATGGTAACTCAATTTTTACCTTTTAAAGCACCTCCATTCTATTTTCATTAGTGCTGTTACCACTTTCCATCCCACCAGCAGCTAGAAGGTACACAGTTCTCTAAAACCCCTTCAGCATTTATAGTTTGTAGACTTTTTGCTGATGGTCATTTGACTGGTGTGCGGTGAAACCTTTTCGGAGGTTGATTTGCATGCGTCTAATAATTCCTTATACTACACTTTAGGCATGTCATTTTCTTTCTTTTTTTCTTGGTTTTTAAAGAGTGAGTACAACTTCCCTCTTCATATTGACTTCTTGAAAAATTTGTCATGTGTTGTATTTTCTTGGCTATTCCCTACCCCAGGACATTTTTTGAGGGCAGGTGATATTTACAGCCCTGCAGTCCTTGTGAATATTAAGTGACATTTGGCGGTGTTGAAAGCTGCTGTTGTGAGAAACAGCCACAAGGCGGCAGCATTATTACGTTCTCAACTCTTGTTACTAGGGCAACAGAGTCTTCCTGGACATCGTGCTCCTCGGTTGTAAATTAGAGTGGAATGTGCTCGGACAATCCCCCAGAAGTTTAGGTCTCCTTACTTATGTTTGTTTTTGAAATTGAATTTATATTTCTTCTCGGAGTAATTTTGATTAGAGTGTTGTGATTGTCTGGCAGTACAGAATCCGGTCAATTATTCATAGATATATCTGTTCATCTTTGGATCCTGTTACCATGTATGTTATTACAGAGTGTGGAGTAGACCACCCTTGGTATTTGGTAGGTGTTTGGTCATTATATACTTTATATGTCTTGGTGTCTATATAATTCATATAGTTTATATGTTTATAAAAATTTAACATATATTAGTATATGTATGTTAACATGCATTAGTATATGTATGTTAACATACATTAGTATATGTATGTTACCCCCACGATCCTAATTTATCGATCCTCCCACCTTTCATTTTGGTTCACCATTAGTTTGTTTATAAGTCTGTGAGTGTCTTTCTCTGGGGAAATATGTTCATTGGTAGCAATCTTAGGATAACATCTGTAAATGATATCATGGGATATCTGTCATTCCCTTTTGACTTACTTGACGTAATATGATTATTTTAGCCTCCTCTGTAGTCATGAAAATGGCAATGTTCTTTTGTTCCGGGGCTAAGATTCACTTCGGTACATATACCACTTCTTCTTTGCCCATTTGCCTGTTGATGGACATTGTGTTTGCTTGCATGTCTTGGCTATTGTAAATATTGCTGCAGTGCATGTTTGCCTGTCTGTGTCTTTCCGATTCTGGTCTTCTTAGGTGATAGGCCCATTAGGGGATCGGCTGCATCATATGGTAGCTCAATATTTTCCTTTTAAATGCAGCTCGATTTTGTTCTCATGATTAGCTGTTACCAGTTTACATCCAACCAACAGCATAGTGGGTATGCATTTCTCCACAGTCACGTGAGCATTCATAGTTTATAGACGTTTTTCTGATGGCATTTTGAATATTGGGTGGCGACATCTTTTTGTAGTTTGGATTTGCATCCAACCAATAATGCCTGATATTGAGCTTTTATCCATGTTCCTCCTTTTTTTTTTTTTTAAATAAAAGAGTGAGTAAAACTTACCTCTTCAAATTGTTTTCTGGAAAAATTTTCCGTGTTGTGAACTTTTTGGCCATTACCTACCCAGGACATTTTCTGAGGACACGTGTCATTTACAGCTCTACAATTGCTGTGAATCTTAAGTGACCGTTAGCACTGAGTTTAAAGCTGCTGTTGTGGGAAACGGCCACCAGGCGGCAGCATTTCTTCATTCCCAAAACTGGTACTAGGGCAGCAGAGACTTCCTGAAAGTCGTGTTCCTAGGTTGTAAATTAGAATGGAGTGTGCCAGGGAAAACCCCAATAAGTTTATGTCTCATTAATTGTTGTTCATGGTTTTAATTTTTTAAATTAGGGTAATGATTAGAATAGTGTTTGTTCTAGGTGTGCACAATCAGGTTCAGTTGAATATTATATATATGTATTCATGTGCAGATCCTCTTCCTCTGTAAATTACTATTATTTTTTTAAGTAGATTTATTTTATTTCATTATTTATTTTTGGCTGAGTTGGATCTTCGTTGCTGAATGTGGGCTTTCTCTACTTTCTGTGAGCGGGGCCTACTCTCCATTGTGGTGCACGGGATTCTCATTGCAGTGGCTTCTCTTGATGCAGAGCACGGTCTCTAGGTGTGCGGACTTCTAGTAGTTCTGGTGCATGGGCTCCGTAGTTGTGGCTCGTGGGCTCTAGAGCCGAGGCTCAGTACTTGTGGTGCACGGGCTTAGTTGCTCTGCAGCATGTGGTATCTTCCCAGACCAGGGATCGAACCCGTGTGTTCTGCACTGGCAGGCGGATTCTTAACCCTGGCGCCACCAGGGAAGCCCCCGTGTAAATTATTACAGCGTGTCCTGTAGACCTCCCTTGGTATATGGTTGGTCTTTTTGATATACGTATTTAATATGTATTTGTATACGTATGGTAACCCTACTCTTCATTTATCCATTGCTCCCAGCTTTCCTTTTACATAACCATAGTTTGTTTTCCAAGTCTGTGAGTGTCTTTCTCTGTGGAAATATGTTCATTTGTGTCAGTTGTTAGGTAACGCCTAGAAGTGATATCACAGGATATTTGTCGTCTGCTTTCCGACTTACCTCCTGTTCTGTGATTATATCTAGGCTCACCTATGGTGCTGCAAAGAGCAGTGTTTCATTCTTTTCCATGCCGAATATTCCATTGTGTACATGGACCAGCTCTTCTTTGGGCATTCATCCGTAGATGGACATTTTGGTTTCTTCCAACTCTTGGCTATGCTAAATATTGAGGCAGTGCAGGATTGCCAGCCTGTGTCTTTTGGATTCCGGTCTTCTCAGGGGATAGGCTCAGCAGTGGACCTACCAGATCATATGACAGTTCAATTTTTACCTTTAAACGCACCTCCATTCTGTTCTCACTACTGGCTGTTACCAGTTGACATCCCACCAGCAGCTAGAGGGTACACAGTTCTCGAAAACCCCATCAGCATTTATTGTTTGTAGACTTTCTACTGATGGCGTTTTGAGTGTTGGGAGGTGATACCTTTTTGTACTTTGGATTTGCATGCGTCTAATACTTCCCGGTATTAAGCTTTTAATCCACGTCCGTTTTCTTTCTTTTTTTCTTTTTAAAGTAAAACAGAAAAACTTACCTCTTCAAATTGTTTCCTTGAATAATTGGCCGTGTTCTGAATTCCTGTGGCCATTACCTACACCAGAATATTTTCTGTGAGCAGGTGTCATTTACAACTCTGTAGTAATTGTGCATATTAAGTTACCATTAACACTGGGTTTAAAGCTGCTGTTGCAGGAAACGGCCGCAAGGCGGCAGCGTGTCTATATTCCCAACTCTGCTTACTAGGGCAACAGAGCCTTCCTGGAAGTCCTGTTTGTAGGTTGTAAATTAGAGTGGAATGCGCCGGGACAAACTCCCCAAAACTTATATCTACTTATTTGTTGTTGGTATTCTTAGTTTAATTTTCATTTTTATCAGAGCAAATTTGATTGCAATGTTGTGTTTGTTCTAGGTGTACAGAATCTGTTTCATTTATACATATATCTTTTCATGTTTGGATCCTGTTCCATAAAGGCTTTACAGAATGTTGTGTAGACCTCTCTTGGTATTTGGTATGTGTTTGGTGATTCGTATATTTTATAAATATTAGCATATGTCTGTTAAAACCCATTATCCTGCGTTATACAGTCGTCACACCTTTCCGCTTGGTTAAGCACAAGTTTGTGTTCTGAATACGTGACTGTCCTTCTCTGTGGAAATAAGTTCATTAATATCAATTTTCCGGAATCACCTATACGTGATATCATAGGATATGTGTCTCTTGCTTTCTGACTTATTTCAAGTTGTGTGATTATCTCTAGCCTCATCTGTGGTGCTGCAAATGGCATTGTTTGATTTGTTTTCATGGCTAATATTCCATTCCGTACATATGCCACTTGTTCTTTGTCCATTTATCTGTTCATGGACCTTTTTTTGCTTCCATGTCTTGGCTATTTAAATATTGCTGCAGTGCACATTTGCCTGCTTCTGTCTTTCCGATTCTGGTGGTCTTCAGTTATAGGCCCAGAAGGTGCCCTGCCGGATCATATGGTAACTCAATTTTTACCTTTTAAAGCACCTCCATTCTATTTTCATTAGTGCTGTTACCACTTTCCATCCCACCAGCAGCTAGAAGGTACACAGTTCTCTAAAACCCCTTCAGCATTTATAGTTTGTAGACTTTTTGCTGATGGTCATTTGACTGGTGTGCGGTGAAACCTTTTCGGAGGTTGATTTGCATGCGTCTAATAATTCCTTATACTACACTTTAGGCATGTCATTTTCTTTCTTTTTTTCTTGGTTTTTAAAGAGTGAGTACAACTTCCCTCTTCATATTGACTTCTTGAAAAATTTGTCATGTGTTGTATTTTCTTGGCTATTCCCTACCCCAGGACATTTTTTGAGGGCAGGTGATATTTACAGCCCTGCAGTCCTTGTGAATATTAAGTGACATTTGGCGGTGTTGAAAGCTGCTGTTGTGAGAAACAGCCACAAGGCGGCAGCATTATTACGTTCTCAACTCTTGTTACTAGGGCAACAGAGTCTTCCTGGACATCGTGCTCCTCGGTTGTAAATTAGAGTGGAATGTGCTCGGACAATCCCCCAGAAGTTTAGGTCTCCTTACTTATGTTTGTTTTTGAAATTGAATTTATATTTCTTCTCGGAGTAATTTTGATTAGAGTGTTGTGATTGTCTGGCAGTACAGAATCCGGTCAATTATTCATAGATATATCTGTTCATCTTTGGATCCTGTTACCATGTATGTTATTACAGAGTGTGGAGTAGACCACCCTTGGTATTTGGTAGGTGTTTGGTCATTATATACTTTATATGTCTTGGTGTCTATATAATTCATATAGTTTATATGTTTATAAAAATTTAACATATATTAGTATATGTATGTTAACATGCATTAGTATATGTATGTTAACATACATTAGTATATGTATGTTACCCCCACGATCCTAATTTATCGATCCTCCCACCTTTCATTTTGGTTCACCATTAGTTTGTTTATAAGTCTGTGAGTGTCTTTCTCTGGGGAAATATGTTCATTGGTAGCAATCTTAGGATAACATCTGTAAATGATATCATGGGATATCTGTCATTCCCTTTTGACTTACTTGACGTAATATGATTATTTTAGCCTCCTCTGTAGTCATGAAAATGGCAATGTTCTTTTGTTCCGGGGCTAAGATTCACTTCGGTACATATACCACTTCTTCTTTGCCCATTTGCCTGTTGATGGACATTGTGTTTGCTTGCATGTCTTGGCTATTGTAAATATTGCTGCAGTGCATGTTTGCCTGTCTGTGTCTTTCCGATTCTGGTCTTCTTAGGTGATAGGCCCATTAGGGGATCGGCTGCATCATATGGTAGCTCAATATTTTCCTTTTAAATGCAGCTCGATTTTGTTCTCATGATTAGCTGTTACCAGTTTACATCCAACCAACAGCATAGTGGGTATGCATTTCTCCACAGTCACGTGAGCATTCATAGTTTATAGACGTTTTTCTGATGGCATTTTGAATATTGGGTGGCGACATCTTTTTGTAGTTTGGATTTGCATCCAACCAATAATGCCTGATATTGAGCTTTTATCCATGTTCCTCCTTTTTTTTTTTTTTAAATAAAAGAGTGAGTAAAACTTACCTCTTCAAATTGTTTTCTGGAAAAATTTTCCGTGTTGTGAACTTTTTGGCCATTACCTACCCAGGACATTTTCTGAGGACACGTGTCATTTACAGCTCTACAATTGCTGTGAATCTTAAGTGACCGTTAGCACTGAGTTTAAAGCTGCTGTTGTGGGAAACGGCCACCAGGCGGCAGCATTTCTTCATTCCCAAAACTGGTACTAGGGCAGCAGAGACTTCCTGAAAGTCGTGTTCCTAGGTTGTAAATTAGAATGGAGTGTGCCAGGGAAAACCCCAATAAGTTTATGTCTCATTAATTGTTGTTCATGGTTTTAATTTTTTAAATTAGGGTAATGATTAGAATAGTGTTTGTTCTAGGTGTGCACAATCAGGTTCAGTTGAATATTATATATATGTATTCATGTGCAGATCCTCTTCCTCTGTAAATTACTATTATTTTTTTAAGTAGATTTATTTTATTTCATTATTTATTTTTGGCTGAGTTGGATCTTCGTTGCTGAATGTGGGCTTTCTCTACTTTCTGTGAGCGGGGCCTACTCTCCATTGTGGTGCACGGGATTCTCATTGCAGTGGCTTCTCTTGATGCAGAGCACGGTCTCTAGGTGTGCGGACTTCTAGTAGTTCTGGTGCATGGGCTCCGTAGTTGTGGCTCGTGGGCTCTAGAGCCGAGGCTCAGTACTTGTGGTGCACGGGCTTAGTTGCTCTGCAGCATGTGGTATCTTCCCAGACCAGGGATCGAACCCGTGTGTTCTGCACTGGCAGGCGGATTCTTAACCCTGGCGCCACCAGGGAAGCCCCCGTGTAAATTATTACAGCGTGTCCTGTAGACCTCCCTTGGTATATGGTTGGTCTTTTTGATATACGTATTTAATATGTATTTGTATACGTATGGTAACCCTACTCTTCATTTATCCATTGCTCCCAGCTTTCCTTTTACATAACCATAGTTTGTTTTCCAAGTCTGTGAGTGTCTTTCTCTGTGGAAATATGTTCATTTGTGTCAGTTGTTAGGTAACGCCTAGAAGTGATATCACAGGATATTTGTCGTCTGCTTTCCGACTTACCTCCTGTTCTGTGATTATATCTAGGCTCACCTATGGTGCTGCAAAGAGCAGTGTTTCATTCTTTTCCATGCCGAATATTCCATTGTGTACATGGACCAGCTCTTCTTTGGGCATTCATCCGTAGATGGACATTTTGGTTTCTTCCAACTCTTGGCTATGCTAAATATTGAGGCAGTGCAGGATTGCCAGCCTGTGTCTTTTGGATTCCGGTCTTCTCAGGGGATAGGCTCAGCAGTGGACCTACCAGATCATATGACAGTTCAATTTTTACCTTTAAACGCACCTCCATTCTGTTCTCACTACTGGCTGTTACCAGTTGACATCCCACCAGCAGCTAGAGGGTACACAGTTCTCGAAAACCCCATCAGCATTTATTGTTTGTAGACTTTCTACTGATGGCGTTTTGAGTGTTGGGAGGTGATACCTTTTTGTACTTTGGATTTGCATGCGTCTAATACTTCCCGGTATTAAGCTTTTAATCCACGTCCGTTTTCTTTCTTTTTTTTCTTTTTAAAGTAAAACAGAAAAACTTACCTCTTCAAATTGTTTCCTTGAATAATTGGCCGTGTTCTGAATTCCTGTGGCCATTACCTACACCAGAATATTTTCTGTGAGCAGGTGTCATTTACAACTCTGTAGTAATTGTGCATATTAAGTTACCATTAACACTGGGTTTAAAGCTGCTGTTGCAGGAAACGGCCGCAAGGCGGCAGCGTGTCTATATTCCCAACTCTGCTTACTAGGGCAACAGAGCCTTCCTGGAAGTCCTGTTTGTAGGTTGTAAATTAGAGTGGAATGCGCCGGGACAAACTCCCCAAAACTTATATCTACTTATTTGTTGTTGGTATTCTTAGTTTAATTTTCATTTTTATCAGAGCAAATTTGATTGCAATGTTGTGTTTGTTCTAGGTGTACAGAATCTGTTTCATTCATACATATATCTTTTCATGTTTGGATCCTGTTCCATAAAGGCTTTACAGAATGTTGTGTAGACCTCTCTTGGTATTTGGTATGTGTTTGGTGATTCGTATATTTTATAAATATTAGCATATGTCTGTTAAAACCCATTATCCTGCGTTATACAGTCGTCACACCTTTCCGCTTGGTTAAGCACAAGTTTGTGTTCTGGATACGTGACTGTCCTTCTCTGTGGAAATAAGTTCATTAATATCAATTTTCCGGAATCACCTATACGTGATATCATAGGATATGTGTCTCTTGCTTTCTGACTTATTTCAAGTTGTGTGATTATCTCTAGCCTCATCTGTGGTGCTGCAAATGGCATTGTTTGATTTGTTTTCATGGCTAATATTCCATTCCGTACATATGCCACTTGTTCTTTGTCCATTTATCTGTTCATGGACCTTTTTTTGCTTCCATGTCTTGGCTATTTAAATATTGCTGCAGTGCACATTTGCCTGCTTCTGTCTTTCCGATTCTGGTGGTCTTCAGTTATAGGCCCAGAAGGTGCCCTGCCGGATCATATGGTAACTCAATTTTTACCTTTTAAAGCACCTCCATTCTATTTTCATTAGTGCTGTTACCACTTTCCATCCCACCAGCAGCTAGAAGGTACACAGTTCTCTAAAACCCCTTCAGCATTTATAGTTTGTAGACTTTTTGCTGATGGTCATTTGACTGGTGTGCGGTGAAACCTTTTCGGAGGTTGATTTGCATGCGTCTAATAATTCCTTATACTACACTTTAGGCATGTCATTTTCTTTCTTTTTTTCTTGGTTTTTAAAGAGTGAGTACAACTTCCCTCTTCATATTGACTTCTTGAAAAATTTGTCATGTGTTGTATTTTCTTGGCTATTCCCTACCCCAGGACATTTTTTGAGGGCAGGTGATATTTACAGCCCTGCAGTCCTTGTGAATATTAAGTGACATTTGGCGGTGTTGAAAGCTGCTGTTGTGAGAAACAGCCACAAGGCGGCAGCATTATTACGTTCTCAACTCTTGTTACTAGGGCAACAGAGTCTTCCTGGACATCGTGCTCCTCGGTTGTAAATTAGAGTGGAATGTGCTCGGACAATCCCCCAGAAGTTTAGGTCTCCTTACTTATGTTTGTTTTTGAAATTGAATTTATATTTCTTCTCGGAGTAATTTTGATTAGAGTGTTGTGATTGTCTGGCAGTACAGAATCCGGTCAATTATTCATAGATATATCTGTTCATCTTTGGATCCTGTTACCATGTATGTTATTACAGAGTGTGGAGTAGACCACCCTTGGTATTTGGTAGGTGTTTGGTCATTATATACTTTATATGTCTTGGTGTCTATATAATTCATATAGTTTATATGTTTATAAAAATTTAACATATATTAGTATATGTATGTTAACATGCATTAGTATATGTATGTTAACATACATTAGTATATGTATGTTACCCCCACGATCCTAATTTATCGATCCTCCCACCTTTCATTTTGGTTCACCATTAGTTTGTTTATAAGTCTGTGAGTGTCTTTCTCTGGGGAAATATGTTCATTGGTAGCAATCTTAGGATAACATCTGTAAATGATATCATGGGATATCTGTCATTCCCTTTTGACTTACTTGACGTAATATGATTATTTTAGCCTCCTCTGTAGTCATGAAAATGGCAATGTTCTTTTGTTCCGGGGCTAAGATTCACTTCGGTACATATACCACTTCTTCTTTGCCCATTTGCCTGTTGATGGACATTGTGTTTGCTTGCATGTCTTGGCTATTGTAAATATTGCTGCAGTGCATGTTTGCCTGTCTGTGTCTTTCCGATTCTGGTCTTCTTAGGTGATAGGCCCATTAGGGGATCGGCTGCATCATATGGTAGCTCAATATTTTCCTTTTAAATGCAGCTCGATTTTGTTCTCATGATTAGCTGTTACCAGTTTACATCCAACCAACAGCATAGTGGGTATGCATTTCTCCACAGTCACGTGAGCATTCATAGTTTATAGACGTTTTTCTGATGGCATTTTGAATATTGGGTGGCGACATCTTTTTGTAGTTTGGATTTGCATCCAACCAATAATGCCTGATATTGAGCTTTTATCCATGTTCCTCCTTTTTTTTTTTTTTAAATAAAAGAGTGAGTAAAACTTACCTCTTCAAATTGTTTTCTGGAAAAATTTTCCGTGTTGTGAACTTTTTGGCCATTACCTACCCAGGACATTTTCTGAGGACACGTGTCATTTACAGCTCTACAATTGCTGTGAATCTTAAGTGACCGTTAGCACTGAGTTTAAAGCTGCTGTTGTGGGAAACGGCCACCAGGCGGCAGCATTTCTTCATTCCCAAAACTGGTACTAGGGCAGCAGAGACTTCCTGAAAGTCGTGTTCCTAGGTTGTAAATTAGAATGGAGTGTGCCAGGGAAAACCCCAATAAGTTTATGTCTCATTAATTGTTGTTCATGGTTTTAATTTTTTAAATTAGGGTAATGATTAGAATAGTGTTTGTTCTAGGTGTGCACAATCAGGTTCCGTTGAATATTATATATATGTATTCATGTGCAGATCCTCTTCCTCTGTAAATTACTATTATTTTTTTAAGTAGATTTATTTTATTTCATTATTTATTTTTGGCTGAGTTGGATCTTCGTTGCTGAATGTGGGCTTTCTCTACTTTCTGTGAGCGGGGCCTACTCTCCATTGTGGTGCACGGGATTCTCATTGCAGTGGCTTCTCTTGATGCAGAGCACGGTCTCTAGGTGTGCGGACTTCTAGTAGTTCTGGTGCATGGGCTCCGTAGTTGTGGCTCGTGGGCTCTAGAGCCGAGGCTCAGTACTTGTGGTGCACGGGCTTAGTTGCTCTGCAGC
The DNA here is from genome assembly GCF_028021215.1 of Eschrichtius robustus. Classification (NCBI taxonomy): domain Eukaryota; kingdom Metazoa; phylum Chordata; class Mammalia; order Artiodactyla; family Eschrichtiidae; genus Eschrichtius; species Eschrichtius robustus. The sequence continues at coordinate 47,897,501 of NC_090831.1, read as the reverse complement.
ATGTGGTATCTTCCCAGACCAGGGATCGAACCCGTGTGTTCTGCACTGGCAGGCGGATTCTTAACCCTGGCGCCACCAGGGAAGCCCCCGTGTAAATTATTACAGCGTGTCCTGTAGACCTCCCTTGGTATATGGTTGGTCTTTTTGATATACGTATTTAATATGTATTTGTATACGTATGGTAACCCTACTCTTCATTTATCCATTGCTCCCAGCTTTCCTTTTACATAACCATAGTTTGTTTTCCAAGTCTGTGAGTGTCTTTCTCTGTGGAAATATGTTCATTTGTGTCAGTTGTTAGGTAACGCCTAGAAGTGATATCACAGGATATTTGTCGTCTGCTTTCCGACTTACCTCCTGTTCTGTGATTATATCTAGGCTCACCTATGGTGCTGCAAAGAGCAGTGTTTCATTCTTTTCCATGCCGAATATTCCATTGTGTACATGGACCAGCTCTTCTTTGGGCATTCATCCGTAGATGGACATTTTGGTTTCTTCCAACTCTTGGCTATGCTAAATATTGAGGCAGTGCAGGATTGCCAGCCTGTGTCTTTTGGATTCCGGTCTTCTCAGGGGATAGGCTCAGCAGTGGACCTACCAGATCATATGACAGTTCAATTTTTACCTTTAAACGCACCTCCATTCTGTTCTCACTACTGGCTGTTACCAGTTGACATCCCACCAGCAGCTAGAGGGTACACAGTTCTCGAAAACCCCATCAGCATTTATTGTTTGTAGACTTTCTACTGATGGCGTTTTGAGTGTTGGGAGGTGATACCTTTTTGTACTTTGGATTTGCATGCGTCTAATACTTCCCGGTATTAAGCTTTTAATCCACGTCCGTTTTCTTTCTTTTTTTTCTTTTTAAAGTAAAACAGAAAAACTTACCTCTTCAAATTGTTTCCTTGAATAATTGGCCGTGTTCTGAATTCCTGTGGCCATTACCTACACCAGAATATTTTCTGTGAGCAGGTGTCATTTACAACTCTGTAGTAATTGTGCATATTAAGTTACCATTAACACTGGGTTTAAAGCTGCTGTTGCAGGAAACGGCCGCAAGGCGGCAGCGTGTCTATATTCCCAACTCTGCTTACTAGGGCAACAGAGCCTTCCTGGAAGTCCTGTTTGTAGGTTGTAAATTAGAGTGGAATGCGCCGGGACAAACTCCCCAAAACTTATATCTACTTATTTGTTGTTGGTATTCTTAGTTTAATTTTCATTTTTATCAGAGCAAATTTGATTGCAATGTTGTGTTTGTTCTAGGTGTACAGAATCTGTTTCATTTATACATATATCTTTTCATGTTTGGATCCTGTTCCATAAAGGCTTTACAGAATGTTGTGTAGACCTCTCTTGGTATTTGGTATGTGTTTGGTGATTCGTATATTTTATAAATATTAGCATATGTCTGTTAAAACCCATTATCCTGCGTTATACAGTCGTCACACCTTTCCGCTTGGTTAAGCACAAGTTTGTGTTCTGAATACGTGACTGTCCTTCTCTGTGGAAATAAGTTCATTAATATCAATTTTCCGGAATCACCTATACGTGATATCATAGGATATGTGTCTCTTGCTTTCTGACTTATTTCAAGTTGTGTGATTATCTCTAGCCTCATCTGTGGTGCTGCAAATGGCATTGTTTGATTTGTTTTCATGGCTAATATTCCATTCCGTACATATGCCACTTGTTCTTTGTCCATTTATCTGTTCATGGACCTTTTTTTGCTTCCATGTCTTGGCTATTTAAATATTGCTGCAGTGCACATTTGCCTGCTTCTGTCTTTCCGATTCTGGTGGTCTTCAGTTATAGGCCCAGAAGGTGCCCTGCCGGATCATATGGTAACTCAATTTTTACCTTTTAAAGCACCTCCATTCTATTTTCATTAGTGCTGTTACCACTTTCCATCCCACCAGCAGCTAGAAGGTACACAGTTCTCTAAAACCCCTTCAGCATTTATAGTTTGTAGACTTTTTGCTGATGGTCATTTGACTGGTGTGCGGTGAAACCTTTTCGGAGGTTGATTTGCATGCGTCTAATAATTCCTTATACTACACTTTAGGCATGTCATTTTCTTTCTTTTTTTCTTGGTTTTTAAAGAGTGAGTACAACTTCCCTCTTCATATTGACTTCTTGAAAAATTTGTCATGTGTTGTATTTTCTTGGCTATTCCCTACCCCAGGACATTTTTTGAGGGCAGGTGATATTTACAGCCCTGCAGTCCTTGTGAATATTAAGTGACATTTGGCGGTGTTGAAAGCTGCTGTTGTGAGAAACAGCCACAAGGCGGCAGCATTATTACGTTCTCAACTCTTGTTACTAGGGCAACAGAGTCTTCCTGGACATCGTGCTCCTCGGTTGTAAATTAGAGTGGAATGTGCTCGGACAATCCCCCAGAAGTTTAGGTCTCCTTACTTATGTTTGTTTTTGAAATTGAATTTATATTTCTTCTCGGAGTAATTTTGATTAGAGTGTTGTGATTGTCTGGCAGTACAGAATCCGGTCAATTATTCATAGATATATCTGTTCATCTTTGGATCCTGTTACCATGTATGTTATTACAGAGTGTGGAGTAGACCACCCTTGGTATTTGGTAGGTGTTTGGTCATTATATACTTTATATGTCTTGGTGTCTATATAATTCATATAGTTTATATGTTTATAAAAATTTAACATATATTAGTATATGTATGTTAACATGCATTAGTATATGTATGTTAACATACATTAGTATATGTATGTTACCCCCACGATCCTAATTTATCGATCCTCCCACCTTTCATTTTGGTTCACCATTAGTTTGTTTATAAGTCTGTGAGTGTCTTTCTCTGGGGAAATATGTTCATTGGTAGCAATCTTAGGATAACATCTGTAAATGATATCATGGGATATCTGTCATTCCCTTTTGACTTACTTGACGTAATATGATTATTTTAGCCTCCTCTGTAGTCATGAAAATGGCAATGTTCTTTTGTTCCGGGGCTAAGATTCACTTCGGTACATATACCACTTCTTCTTTGCCCATTTGCCTGTTGATGGACATTGTGTTTGCTTGCATGTCTTGGCTATTGTAAATATTGCTGCAGTGCATGTTTGCCTGTCTGTGTCTTTCCGATTCTGGTCTTCTTAGGTGATAGGCCCATTAGGGGATCGGCTGCATCATATGGTAGCTCAATATTTTCCTTTTAAATGCAGCTCGATTTTGTTCTCATGATTAGCTGTTACCAGTTTACATCCAACCAACAGCATAGTGGGTATGCATTTCTCCACAGTCACGTGAGCATTCATAGTTTATAGACGTTTTTCTGATGGCATTTTGAATATTGGGTGGCGACATCTTTTTGTAGTTTGGATTTGCATCCAACCAATAATGCCTGATATTGAGCTTTTATCCATGTTCCTCCTTTTTTTTTTTTTTAAATAAAAGAGTGAGTAAAACTTACCTCTTCAAATTGTTTTCTGGAAAAATTTTCCGTGTTGTGAACTTTTTGGCCATTACCTACCCAGGACATTTTCTGAGGACACGTGTCATTTACAGCTCTACAATTGCTGTGAATCTTAAGTGACCGTTAGCACTGAGTTTAAAGCTGCTGTTGTGGGAAACGGCCACCAGGCGGCAGCATTTCTTCATTCCCAAAACTGGTACTAGGGCAGCAGAGACTTCCTGAAAGTCGTGTTCCTAGGTTGTAAATTAGAATGGAGTGTGCCAGGGAAAACCCCAATAAGTTTATGTCTCATTAATTGTTGTTCATGGTTTTAATTTTTTAAATTAGGGTAATGATTAGAATAGTGTTTGTTCTAGGTGTGCACAATCAGGTTCCGTTGAATATTATATATATGTATTCATGTGCAGATCCTCTTCCTCTGTAAATTACTATTATTTTTTTAAGTAGATTTATTTTATTTCATTATTTATTTTTGGCTGAGTTGGATCTTCGTTGCTGAATGTGGGCTTTCTCTACTTTCTGTGAGCGGGGCCTACTCTCCATTGTGGTGCACGGGATTCTCATTGCAGTGGCTTCTCTTGATGCAGAGCACGGTCTCTAGGTGTGCGGACTTCTAGTAGTTCTGGTGCATGGGCTCCGTAGTTGTGGCTCGTGGGCTCTAGAGCCGAGGCTCAGTACTTGTGGTGCACGGGCTTAGTTGCTCTGCAGCATGTGGTATCTTCCCAGACCAGGGATCGAACCCGTGTGTTCTGCACTGGCAGGCGGATTCTTAACCCTGGCGCCACCAGGGAAGCCCCCGTGTAAATTATTACAGCGTGTCCTGTAGACCTCCCTTGGTATATGGTTGGTCTTTTTGATATACGTATTTAATATGTATTTGTATACGTATGGTAACCCTACTCTTCATTTATCCATTGCTCCCAGCTTTCCTTTTACATAACCATAGTTTGTTTTCCAAGTCTGTGAGTGTCTTTCTCTGTGGAAATATGTTCATTTGTGTCAGTTGTTAGGTAACGCCTAGAAGTGATATCACAGGATATTTGTCGTCTGCTTTCCGACTTACCTCCTGTTCTGTGATTATATCTAGGCTCACCTATGGTGCTGCAAAGAGCAGTGTTTCATTCTTTTCCATGCCGAATATTCCATTGTGTACATGGACCAGCTCTTCTTTGGGCATTCATCCGTAGATGGACATTTTGGTTTCTTCCAACTCTTGGCTATGCTAAATATTGAGGCAGTGCAGGATTGCCAGCCTGTGTCTTTTGGATTCCGGTCTTCTCAGGGGATAGGCTCAGCAGTGGACCTACCAGATCATATGACAGTTCAATTTTTACCTTTAAACGCACCTCCATTCTGTTCTCACTACTGGCTGTTACCAGTTGACATCCCACCAGCAGCTAGAGGGTACACAGTTCTCGAAAACCCCATCAGCATTTATTGTTTGTAGACTTTCTACTGATGGCGTTTTGAGTGTTGGGAGGTGATACCTTTTTGTACTTTGGATTTGCATGCGTCTAATACTTCCCGGTATTAAGCTTTTAATCCACGTCCGTTTTCTTTCTTTTTTTCTTTTTAAAGTAAAACAGAAAAACTTACCTCTTCAAATTGTTTCCTTGAATAATTGGCCGTGTTCTGAATTCCTGTGGCCATTACCTACACCAGAATATTTTCTGTGAGCAGGTGTCATTTACAACTCTGTAGTAATTGTGCATATTAAGTTACCATTAACACTGGGTTTAAAGCTGCTGTTGCAGGAAACGGCCGCAAGGCAGCAGCGTGTCTATATTCCCAACTCTGCTTACTAGGGCAACAGAGCCTTCCTGGAAGTCCTGTTTGTAGGTTGTAAATTAGAGTGGAATGCGCCGGGACAAACTCCCCAAAACTTATATCTACTTATTTGTTGTTGGTATTCTTAGTTTAATTTTCATTTTTATCAGAGCAAATTTGATTGCAATGTTGTGTTTGTTCTAGGTGTACAGAATCTGTTTCATTTATACATATATCTTTTCATGTTTGGATCCTGTTCCATAAAGGCTTTACAGAATGTTGTGTAGACCTCTCTTGGTATTTGGTATGTGTTTGGTGATTCGTATATTTTATAAATATTAGCATATGTCTGTTAAAACCCATTATCCTGCGTTATACAGTCGTCACACCTTTCCGCTTGGTTAAGCACAAGTTTGTGTTCTGGATACGTGACTGTCCTTCTCTGTGGAAATAAGTTCATTAATATCAATTTTCCGGAATCACCTATACGTGATATCATAGGATATGTGTCTCTTGCTTTCTGACTTATTTCAAGTTGTGTGATTATCTCTAGCCTCATCTGTGGTGCTGCAAATGGCATTGTTTGATTTGTTTTCATGGCTAATATTCCATTCCGTACATATGCCACTTGTTCTTTGTCCATTTATCTGTTCATGGACCTTTTTTTGCTTCCATGTCTTGGCTATTTAAATATTGCTGCAGTGCACATTTGCCTGCTTCTGTCTTTCCGATTCTGGTGGTCTTCAGTTATAGGCCCAGAAGGTGCCCTGCCGGATCATATGGTAACTCAATTTTTACCTTTTAAAGCACCTCCATTCTATTTTCATTAGTGCTGTTACCACTTTCCATCCCACCAGCAGCTAGAAGGTACACAGTTCTCTAAAACCCCTTCAGCATTTATAGTTTGTAGACTTTTTGCTGATGGTCATTTGACTGGTGTGCGGTGAAACCTTTTCGGAGGTTGATTTGCATGCGTCTAATAATTCCTTATACTACACTTTAGGCATGTCATTTTCTTTCTTTTTTTCTTGGTTTTTAAAGAGTGAGTACAACTTCCCTCTTCATATTGACTTCTTGAAAAATTTGTCATGTGTTGTATTTTCTTGGCTATTCCCTACCCCAGGACATTTTTTGAGGGCAGGTGATATTTACAGCCCTGCAGTCCTTGTGAATATTAAGTGACATTTGGCGGTGTTGAAAGCTGCTGTTGTGAGAAACAGCCACAAGGCGGCAGCATTATTACGTTCTCAACTCTTGTTACTAGGGCAACAGAGTCTTCCTGGACATCGTGCTCCTCGGTTGTAAATTAGAGTGGAATGTGCTCGGACAATCCCCCAGAAGTTTAGGTCTCCTTACTTATGTTTGTTTTTGAAATTGAATTTATATTTCTTCTCGGAGTAATTTTGATTAGAGTGTTGTGATTGTCTGGCAGTACAGAATCCGGTCAATTATTCATAGATATATCTGTTCATCTTTGGATCCTGTTACCATGTATGTTATTACAGAGTGTGGAGTAGACCACCCTTGGTATTTGGTAGGTGTTTGGTCATTATATACTTTATATGTCTTGGTGCCTATATAATTCATATAGTTTATATGTTTATAAAAATTTAACATATATTAGTATATGTATGTTAACATGCATTAGTATATGTATGTTAACATACATTAGTATATGTATGTTACCCCCACGATCCTAGTTTATCGATCCTCCCACCTTTCATTTTGGTTCACCATTAGTTTGTTTATAAGTCTGTGAGTGTCTTTCTCTGGGGAAATATGTTCATTGGTAGCAATCTTAGGATAACATCTGTAAATGATATCATGGGATATCTGTCATTCCCTTTTGACTTACTTGACGTAATATGATTATTTTAGCCTCCTCTGTAGTCATGAAAATGGCAATGTTCTTTTGTTCCGGGGCTAAGATTCACTTCGGTACATATACCACTTCTTCTTTGCCCATTTGCCTGTTGATGGACATTGTGTTTGCTTGCATGTCTTGGCTATTGTAAATATTGCTGCAGTGCATGTTTGCCTGTCTGTGTCTTTCCGATTCTGGTCTTCTTAGGTGATAGGCCCATTAGGGGATCGGCTGCATCATATGGTAGCTCAATATTTTCCTTTTAAATGCAGCTCGATTTTGTTCTCATGATTAGCTGTTACCAGTTTACATCCAACCAACAGCATAGTGGGTATGCATTTCTCCACAGTCACGTGAGCATTCATAGTTTATAGACGTTTTTCTGATGGCATTTTGAATATTGGGTGGCGACATCTTTTTGTAGTTTGGATTTGCATCCAACCAATAATGCCTGATATTGAGCTTTTATCCATGTTCCTCCTTTTTTTTTTTTTTAAATAAAAGAGTGAGTAAAACTTACCTCTTCAAATTGTTTTCTGGAAAAATTTTCCGTGTTGTGAACTTTTTGGCCATTACCTACCCAGGACATTTTCTGAGGACACGTGCCATTTACAGCTCTACAATTGCTGTGAATCTTAAGTGACCGTTAGCACTGAGTTTAAAGCTGCTGTTGTGGGAAACGGCCACCAGGCGGCAGCATTTCTTCATTCCCAAAACTGGTACTAGGGCAGCAGAGACTTCCTGAAAGTCGTGTTCCTAGGTTGTAAATTAGAATGGAGTGTGCCAGGGAAAACCCCAATAAGTTTATGTCTCATTAATTGTTGTTCATGGTTTTAATTTTTTAAATTAGGGTAATGATTAGAATAGTGTTTGTTCTAGGTGTGCACAATCAGGTTCCGTTGAATATTATATATATGTATTCATGTGCAGATCCTCTTCCTCTGTAAATTACTATTATTTTTTTAAGTAGATTTATTTTATTTCATTATTTATTTTTGGCTGAGTTGGATCTTCGTTGCTGAATGTGGGCTTTCTCTACTTTCTGTGAGCGGGGCCTACTCTCCATTGTGGTGCACGGGATTCTCATTGCAGTGGCTTCTCTTGATGCAGAGCACGGTCTCTAGGTGTGCGGACTTCTAGTAGTTCTGGTGCATGGGCTCCGTAGTTGTGGCTCGTGGGCTCTAGAGCCGAGGCTCAGTACTTGTGGTGCACGGGCTTAGTTGCTCTGCAGCATGTGGTATCTTCCCAGACCAGGGATCGAACCCGTGTGTTCTGCACTGGCAGGCGGATTCTTAACCCTGGCGCCACCAGGGAAGCCCCCGTGTAAATTATTACAGCGTGTCCTGTAGACCTCCCTTGGTATATGGTTGGTCTTTTTGATATACGTATTTAATATGTATTTGTATACGTATGGTAACCCTACTCTTCATTTATCCATTGCTCCCAGCTTTCCTTTTACATAACCATAGTTTGTTTTCCAAGTCTGTGAGTGTCTTTCTCTGTGGAAATATGTTCATTTGTGTCAGTTGTTAGGTAACGCCTAGAAGTGATATCACAGGATATTTGTCGTCTGCTTTCCGACTTACCTCCTGTTCTGTGATTATATCTAGGCTCACCTATGGTGCTGCAAAGAGCAGTGTTTCATTCTTTTCCATGCCGAATATTCCATTGTGTACATGGACCAGCTCTTCTTTGGGCATTCATCCGTAGATGGACATTTTGGTTTCTTCCAACTCTTGGCTATGCTAAATATTGAGGCAGTGCAGGATTGCCAGCCTGTGTCTTTTGGATTCCGGTCTTCTCAGGGGATAGGCTCAGCAGTGGACCTACCAGATCATATGACAGTTCAATTTTTACCTTTAAACGCACCTCCATTCTGTTCTCACTACTGGCTGTTACCAGTTGACATCCCACCAGCAGCTAGAGGGTACACAGTTCTCGAAAACCCCATCAGCATTTATTGTTTGTAGACTTTCTACTGATGGCGTTTTGAGTGTTGGGAGGTGATACCTTTTTGTACTTTGGATTTGCATGCGTCTAATACTTCCCGGTATTAAGCTTTTAATCCACGTCCGTTTTCTTTCTTTTTTTCTTTTTAAAGTAAAACAGAAAAACTTACCTCTTCAAATTGTTTCCTTGAATAATTGGCCGTGTTCTGAATTCCTGTGGCCATTACCTACACCAGAATATTTTCTGTGAGCAGGTGTCATTTACAACTCTGTAGTAATTGTGCATATTAAGTTACCATTAACACTGGGTTTAAAGCTGCTGTTGCAGGAAACGGCCGCAAGGCGGCAGCGTGTCTATATTCCCAACTCTGCTTACTAGGGCAACAGAGCCTTCCTGGAAGTCCTGTTTGTAGGTTGTAAATTAGAGTGGAATGCGCCGGGACAAACTCCCCAAAACTTATATCTACTTATTTGTTGTTGGTATTCTTAGTTTAATTTTCATTTTTATCAGAGCAAATTTGATTGCAATGTTGTGTTTGTTCTAGGTGTACAGAATCTGTTTCATTTATACATATATCTTTTCATGTTTGGATCCTGTTCCATAAAGGCTTTACAGAATGTTGTGTAGACCTCTCTTGGTATTTGGTATGTGTTTGGTGATTCGTATATTTTATAAATATTAGCATATGTCTGTTAAAACCCATTATCCTGCGTTATACAGTCGTCACACCTTTCCGCTTGGTTAAGCACAAGTTTGTGTTCTGGATACGTGACTGTCCTTCTCTGTGGAAATAAGTTCATTAATATCAATTTTCCGGAATCACCTATACGTGATATCATAGGATATGTGTCTCTTGCTTTCTGACTTATTTCAAGTTGTGTGATTATCTCTAGCCTCATCTGTGGTGCTGCAAATGGCATTGTTTGATTTGTTTTCATGGCTAATATTCCATTCCGTACATATGCCACTTGTTCTTTGTCCATTTATCTGTTCATGGACCTTTTTTTGCTTCCATGTCTTGGCTATTTAAATATTGCTGCAGTGCACATTTGCCTGCTTCTGTCTTTCCGATTCTGGTGGTCTTCAGTTATAGGCCCAGAAGGTGCCCTGCCGGATCATATGGTAACTCAATTTTTACCTTTTAAAGCACCTCCATTCTATTTTCATTAGTGCTGTTACCACTTTCCATCCCACCAGCAGCTAGAAGGTACACAGTTCTCTAAAACCCCTTCAGCATTTATAGTTTGTAGACTTTTTGCTGATGGTCATTTGACTGGTGTGCGGTGAAACCTTTTCGGAGGTTGATTTGCATGCGTCTAATAATTCCTTATACTACACTTTAGGCATGTCATTTTCTTTCTTTTTTTCTTGGTTTTTAAAGAGTGAGTACAACTTCCCTCTTCATATTGACTTCTTGAAAAATTTGTCATGTGTTGTATTTTCTTGGCTATTCCCTACCCCAGGACATTTTTTGAGGGCAGGTGATATTTACAGCCCTGCAGTCCTTGTGAATATTAAGTGACATTTGGCGGTGTTGAAAGCTGCTGTTGTGAGAAACAGCCACAAGGCGGCAGCATTATTACGTTCTCAACTCTTGTTACTAGGGCAACAGAGTCTTCCTGGACATCGTGCTCCTCGGTTGTAAATTAGAGTGGAATGTGCTCGGACAATCCCCCAGAAGTTTAGGTCTCCTTACTTATGTTTGTTTTTGAAATTGAATTTATATTTCTTCTCGGAGTAATTTTGATTAGAGTGTTGTGATTGTCTGGCAGTACAGAATCCGGTCAATTATTCATAGATATATCTGTTCATCTTTGGATCCTGTTACCATGTATGTTATTACAGAGTGTGGAGTAGACCACCCTTGGTATTTGGTAGGTGTTTGGTCATTATATACTTTATATGTCTTGGTGCCTATATAATTCATATAGTTTATATGTTTATAAAAATTTAACATATATTAGTATATGTATGTTAACATGCATTAGTATATGTATGTTAACATACATTAGTATATGTATGTTACCCCCACGATCCTAGTTTATCGATCCTCCCACCTTTCATTTCGGTTCACCATTAGTTTGTTTATAAGTCTGTGAGTGTCTTTCTCTGGGGAAATATGTTCATTGGTAGCAATCTTAGGATAACATCTGTAAATGATATCATGGGATATCTGTCATTCCCTTTTGACTTACTTGACGTAATATGATTATTTTAGCCTCCTCTGTAGTCATGAAAATGGCAATGTTCTTTTGTTCCGGGGCTAAGATTCACTTCGGTACATATACCACTTCTTCTTTGCCCATTTGCCTGTTGATGGACATTGTGTTTGCTTGCATGTCTTGGCTATTGTAAATATTGCTGCAGTGCATGTTTGCCTGTCTGTGTCTTTCCGATTCTGGTCTTCTTAGGTGATAGGCCCATTAGGGGATCGGCTGCATCATATGGTAGCTCAATATTTTCCTTTTAAATGCAGCTCGATTTTGTTCTCATGATTAGCTGTTACCAGTTTACATCCAACCAACAGCATAGTGGGTATGCATTTCTCCACAGTCACGTGAGCATTCATAGTTTATAGACGTTTTTCTGATGGCACTTTGAATATTGGGTGGCGACATCTTTTTGTAGTTTGGATTTGCATCCAACCAATAATGCCTGATATTGAGCTTTTATCCATGTTCCTCCTTTTTTTTTTTTTTAAATAAAAGAGTGAGTAAAACTTACCTCTTCAAATTGTTTTCTGGAAAAATTTTCCGTGTTGTGAACTTTTTGGCCATTACCTACCCAGGACATTTTCTGAGGACACGTGTCATTTACAGCTCTACAATTGCTGTGAATCTTAAGTGACCGTTAGCACTGAGTTTAAAGCTGCTGTTGTGGGAAACGGCCACCAGGCGGCAGCATTTCTTCATTCCCAAAACTGGTACTAGGGCAGCAGAGACTTCCTGAAAGTCGTGTTCCTAGGTTGTAAATTAGAATGGAGTGTGCCAGGGAAAACCCCAATAAGTTTATGTCTCATTAATTGTTGTTCATGGTTTTAATTTTTTAAATTAGGGTAATGATTAGAATAGTGTTTGTTCTAGGTGTGCACAATCAGGTTCCGTTGAATATTATATATATGTATTCATGTGCAGATCCTCTTCCTCTGTAAATTACTATTATTTTTTTAAGTAGATTTATTTTATTTCATTATTTATTTTTGGCTGAGTTGGATCTTCGTTGCTGAATGTGGGCTTTCTCTACTTTCTGTGAGCGGGGCCTACTCTCCATTGTGGTGCACGGGATTCTCATTGCAGTGGCTTCTCTTGATGCAGAGCACGGTCTCTAGGTGTGCGGACTTCTAGTAGTTCTGGTGCATGGGCTCCGTAGTTGTGGCTCGTGGGCTCTAGAGCCGAGGCTCAGTACTTGTGGTGCACGGGCTTAGTTGCTCTGCAGCATGTGGTATCTTCCCAGACCAGGGATCGAACCCGTGTGTTCTGCACTGGCAGGCGGATTCTTAACCCTGGCGCCACCAGGGAAGCCCCCGTGTAAATTATTACAGCGTGTCCTGTAGACCTCCCTTGGTATATGGTTGATCTTTTTGATATACGTATTTAATATGTATTTGTATACGTATGGTAACCCTACTCTTCATTTATCCATTGCTCCCAGCTTTCCTTTTACATAACCATAGTTTGTTTTCCAAGTCTGTGAGTGTCTTTCTCTGTGGAAATATGTTCATTTGTGTCAGTTGTTAGGTAACGCCTAGAGGTGATATCACAGGATATTTGTCGTCTGCTTTCCGACTTACCTCCTGTTCTGTGATTATATCTAGGCTCACCTATGGTGCTGCAAAGAGCAGTGTTTCATTCTTTTCCATGCCGAATATTCCATTGTGTACATGGACCAGCTCTTCTTTGGGCATTCATCCGTAGATGGACATTTTGGTTTCTTCCAACTCTTGGCTATGCTAAATATTGATGCAGTGCAGGATTGCCAGCCTGTGTCTTTTGGATTCCGGTCTTCTCAGGGGATAGGCTCAGCAGTGGACCTACCAGATCATATGACAGTTCAATTTTTACCTTTAAACGCACCTCCATTCTGTTCTCACTACTGGCTGTTACCAGTTGACATCCCACCAGCAGCTAGAGGGTACACAGTTCTCGAAAACCCCATCAGCATTTATTGTTTGTAGACTTTCTACTGATGGCGTTTTGAGTGTTGGGAGGTGATACCTTTTTGTACTTTGGATTTGCATGCGTCTAATACTTCCCGGTATTAAGCTTTTAATCCACGTCCGTTTTCTTTCTTTTTTTCTTTTTAAAGTAAAACAGAAAAACTTACCTCTTCAAATTGTTTCCTTGAATAATTGGCCGTGTTCTGAATTCCTGTGGCCATTACCTACACCAGAATATTTTCTGTGAGCAGGTGTCATTTACAACTCTGTAGTAATTGTGCATATTAAGTTACCATTAACACTGGGTTTAAAGCTGCTGTTGCAGGAAACGGCCGCAAGGCGGCAGCGTGTCTATATTCCCAACTCTGCTTACTAGGGCAACAGAGCCTTCCTGGAAGTCCTGTTTGTAGGTTGTAAATTAGAGTGGAATGCGCCGGGACAAACTCCCCAAAACTTATATCTACTTATTTGTTGTTGGTATTCTTAGTTTAATTTTCATTTTTATCAGAGCAAATTTGATTGCAATGTTGTGTTTGTTCTAGGTGTACAGAATCTGTTTCATTTATACATATATCTTTTCATGTTTGGATCCTGTTCCATAAAGGCTTTACAGAATGTTGTGTAGACCTCTCTTGGTATTTGGTATGTGTTTGGTGATTCGTATATTTTATAAATATTAGCATATGTCTGTTAAAACCCATTATCCTGCGTTATACAGTCGTCACACCTTTCCGCTTGGTTAAGCACAAGTTTGTGTTCTGGATACGTGACTGTCCTTCTCTGTGGAAATAAGTTCATTAATATCAATTTTCCGGAATCACCTATACGTGATATCATAGGATATGTGTCTCTTGCTTTCTGACTTATTTCAAGTTGTGTGATTATCTCTAGCCTCATCTGTGGTGCTGCAAATGGCATTGTTTGATTTGTTTTCATGGCTAATATTCCATTCCGTACATATGCCACTTGTTCTTTGTCCATTTATCTGTTCATGGACCTTTTTTTGCTTCCATGTCTTGGCTATTTAAATATTGCTGCAGTGCACATTTGCCTGCTTCTGTCTTTCCGATTCTGGTGGTCTTCAGTTATAGGCCCAGAAGGTGCCCTGCCGGATCATATGGTAACTCAATTTTTACCTTTTAAAGCACCTCCATTCTATTTTCATTAGTGCTGTTACCACTTTCCATCCCACCAGCAGCTAGAAGGTACACAGTTCTCTAAAACCCCTTCAGCATTTATAGTTTGTAGACTTTTTGCTGATGGTCATTTGACTGGTGTGCGGTGAAACCTTTTCGGAGGTTGATTTGCATGCGTCTAATAATTCCTTATACTACACTTTAGGCATGTCATTTTCTTTCTTTTTTTCTTGGTTTTTAAAGAGTGAGTACAACTTCCCTCTTCATATTGACTTCTTGAAAAATTTGTCATGTGTTGTATTTTCTTGGCTATTCCCTACCCCAGGACATTTTTTGAGGGCAGGTGATATTTACAGCCCTGCAGTCCTTGTGAATATTAAGTGACATTTGGCGGTGTTGAAAGCTGCTGTTGTGAGAAACAGCCACAAGGCGGCAGCATTATTACGTTCTCAACTCTTGTTACTAGGGCAACAGAGTCTTCCTGGACATCGTGCTCCTCGGTTGTAAATTAGAGTGGAATGTGCTCGGACAATCCCCCAGAAGTTTAGGTCTCCTTACTTATGTTTGTTTTTGAAATTGAATTTATATTTCTTCTCGGAGTAATTTTGATTAGAGTGTTGTGATTGTCTGGCAGTACAGAATCCGGTCAATTATTCATAGATATATCTGTTCATCTTTGGATCCTGTTACCATGTATGTTATTACAGAGTGTGGAGTAGACCACCCTTGGTATTTGGTAGGTGTTTGGTCATTATATACTTTATATGTCTTGGTGTCTATATAATTCATATAGTTTATATGTTTATAAAAATTTAACATATATTAGTATATGTATGTTAACATGCATTAGTATATGTATGTTAACATACATTAGTATATGTATGTTACCCCCACGATCCTAATTTATCGATCCTCCCACCTTTCATTTCGGTTCACCATTAGTTTGTTTATAAGTCTGTGAGTGTCTTTCTCTGGGGAAATATGTTCATTGGTAGCAATCTTAGGATAACATCTGTAAATGATATCATGGGATATCTGTCATTCCCTTTTGACTTACTTGACGTAATATGATTATTTTAGCCTCCTCTGTAGTCATGAAAATGGCAATGTTCTTTTGTTCCGGGGCTAAGATTCACTTCGGTACATATACCACTTCTTCTTTGCCCATTTGCCTGTTGATGGACATTGTGTTTGCTTGCATGTCTTGGCTATTGTAAATATTGCTGCAGTGCATGTTTGCCTGTCTGTGTCTTTCCGATTCTGGTCTTCTTAGGTGATAGGCCCATTAGGGGATCGGCTGCATCATATGGTAGCTCAATATTTTCCTTTTAAATGCAGCTCGATTTTGTTCTCATGATTAGCTGTAACCAGTTTACATCCAACCAACAGCATAGTGGGTATGCATTTCTCCACAGTCACGTGAGCATTCATAGTTTATAGACGTTTTTCTGATGGCATTTTGAATATTGGGTGGCGACATCTTTTTGTAGTTTGGATTTGCATCCAACCAATAATGCCTGATATTGAGCTTTTATCCATGTTCCTCCTTTTTTTTTTTTTTTAAATAAAAGAGTGAGTAAAACTTACCTCTTCAAATTGTTTTCTGGAAAAATTTTCCGTGTTGTGAACTTTTTGGCCATTACCTACCCAGGACATTTTCTGAGGACACGTGTCATTTACAGCTCTACAATTGCTGTGAATCTTAAGTGACCGTTAGCACTGAGTTTAAAGCTGCTGTTGTGGGAAACGGCCACCAGGCGGCAGCATTTCTTCATTCCCAAACCTGGTACTAGGGCAGCAGAGACTTCCTGAAAGTCGTGTTCCTAGGTTATAAATTAGAATGGAGTGTGCCAGGGAAAACCCCAATAAGTTTATGTCTCATTAATTGTTGTTCATGGTTTTAATTTTTTAAATTAGGGTAATGATTAGAATAGTGTTTGTTCTAGGTGTGCACAATCAGGTTCCGTTGAATATTATATATATGTATTCATGTGCAGATCCTCTTCCTCTGTAAATTACTATTATTTTTTTAAGTAGATTTATTTTATTTCATTATTTATTTTTGGCTGAGTTGGATCTTCGTTGCTGAATGTGGGCTTTCTCTACTTTCTGTGAGCGGGGCCTACTCTCCATTGTGGTGCACGGGATTCTCATTGCAGTGGCTTCTCTTGATGCAGAGCACGGTCTCTAGGTGTGCGGACTTCTAGTAGTTCTGGTGCATGGGCTCCGTAGTTGTGGCTCGTGGGCTCTAGAGCCGAGGCTCAGTACTTGTGGTGCACGGGCTTAGTTGCTCTGCAGCATGTGGTATCTTCCCAGACCAGGGATCGAACCCGTGTGTTCTGCACTGGCAGGCGGATTCTTAACCCTGGCGCCACCAGGGAAGCCCCCGTGTAAATTATTACAGCGTGTCCTGTAGACCTCCCTTGGTATATGGTTGGTCTTTTTGATATACGTATTTAATATGTATTTGTATACGTATGGTAACCCTACTCTTCATTTATCCATTGCTCCCAGCTTTCCTTTTACATAACCATAGTTTGTTTTCCAAGTCTGTGAGTGTCTTTCTCTGTGGAAATATGTTCATTTGTGTCAGTTGTTAGGTAACGCCTAGAAGTGATATCACAGGATATTTGTCGTCTGCTTTCCGACTTACCTCCTGTTCTGTGATTATATCTAGGCTCACCTATGGTGCTGCAAAGAGCAGTGTTTCATTCTTTTCCATGCCGAATATTCCATTGTGTACATGGACCAGCTCTTCTTTGGGCATTCATCCGTAGATGGACATTTTGGTTTCTTCCAACTCTTGGCTATGCTAAATATTGAGGCAGTGCAGGATTGCCAGCCTGTGTCTTTTGGATTCCGGTCTTCTCAGGGGATAGGCTCAGCAGTGGACCTACCAGATCATATGACAGTTCAATTTTTACCTTTAAACGCACCTCCATTCTGTTCTCACTACTGGCTGTTACCAGTTGACATCCCACCAGCAGCTAGAGGGTACACAGTTCTCGAAAACCCCATCAGCATTTATTGTTTGTAGACTTTCTACTGATGGCGTTTTGAGTGTTGGGAGGTGATACCTTTTTGTACTTTGGATTTGCATGCGTCTAATACTTCCCGGTATTAAGCTTTTAATCCACGTCCGTTTTCTTTCTTTTTTTCTTTTTAAAGTAAAACAGAAAAACTTACCTCTTCAAATTGTTTCCTTGAATAATTGGCCGTGTTCTGAATTCCTGTGGCCATTACCTACACCAGAATATTTTCTGTGAGCAGGTGTCATTTACAACTCTGTAGTAATTGTGCATATTAAGTTACCATTAACACTGGGTTTAAAGCTGCTGTTGCAGGAAACGGCCGCAAGGCGGCAGCGTGTCTATATTCCCAACTCTGCTTACTAGGGCAACAGAGCCTTCCTGGAAGTCCTGTTTGTAGGTTGTAAATTAGAGTGGAATGCGCCGGGACAAACTCCCCAAAACTTATATCTACTTATTTGTTGTTGGTATTCTTAGTTTAATTTTCATTTTTATCAGAGCAAATTTGATTGCAATGTTGTGTTTGTTCTAGGTGTACAGAATCTGTTTCATTTATACATATATCTTTTCATGTTTGGATCCTGTTCCATAAAGGCTTTACAGAATGTTGTGTAGACCTCTCTTGGTATTTGGTATGTGTTTGGTGATTCGTATATTTTATAAATATTAGCATATGTCTGTTAAAACCCATTATCCTGCGTTATACAGTCGTCACACCTTTCCGCTTGGTTAAGCACAAGTTTGTGTTCTGGATACGTGACTGTCCTTCTCTGTGGAAATAAGTTCATTAATATCAATTTTCCGGAATCACCTATACGTGATATCATAGGATATGTGTCTCTTGCTTTCTGACTTATTTCAAGTTGTGTGATTATCTCTAGCCTCATCTGTGGTGCTGCAAATGGCATTGTTTGATTTGTTTTCATGGCTAATATTCCATTCCGTACATATGCCACTTGTTCTTTGTCCATTTATCTGTTCATGGACCTTTTTTTGCTTCCATGTCTTGGCTATTTAAATATTGCTGCAGTGCACATTTGCCTGCTTCTGTCTTTCCGATTCTGGTGGTCTTCAGTTATAGGCCCAGAAGGTGCCCTGCCGGATCATATGGTAACTCAATTTTTACCTTTTAAAGCACCTCCATTCTATTTTCATTAGTGCTGTTACCACTTTCCATCCCACCAGCAGCTAGAAGGTACACAGTTCTCTAAAACCCCTTCAGCATTTATAGTTTGTAGACTTTTTGCTGATGGTCATTTGACTGGTGTGCGGTGAAACCTTTTCGGAGGTTGATTTGCATGCGTCTAATAATTCCTTATACTACACTTTAGGCATGTCATTTTCTTTCTTTTTTTCTTGGTTTTTAAAGAGTGAGTACAACTTCCCTCTTCATATTGACTTCTTGAAAAATTTGTCATGTGTTGTATTTTCTTGGCTATTCCCTACCCCAGGACATTTTTTGAGGGCAGGTGATATTTACAGCCCTGCAGTCCTTGTGAATATTAAGTGACATTTGGCGGTGTTGAAAGCTGCTGTTGTGAGAAACAGCCACAAGGCGGCAGCATTATTACGTTCTCAACTCTTGTTACTAGGGCAACAGAGTCTTCCTGGACATCGTGCTCCTCGGTTGTAAATTAGAGTGGAATGTGCTCGGACAATCCCCCAGAAGTTTAGGTCTCCTTACTTATGTTTGTTTTTGAAATTGAATTTATATTTCTTCTCGGAGTAATTTTGATTAGAGTGTTGTGATTGTCTGGCAGTACAGAATCCGGTCAATTATTCATAGATATATCTGTTCATCTTTGGATCCTGTTACCATGTATGTTATTACAGAGTGTGGAGTAGACCACCCTTGGTATTTGGTAGGTGTTTGGTCATTATATACTTTATATGTCTTGGTGCCTATATAATTCATATAGTTTATATGTTTATAAAAATTTAACATATATTAGTATATGTATGTTAACATGCATTAGTATATGTATGTTAACATACATTAGTATATGTATGTTACCCCCACGATCCTAATTTATCGATCCTCCCACCTTTCATTTCGGTTCACCATTAGTTTGTTTATAAGTCTGTGAGTGTCTTTCTCTGGGGAAATATGTTCATTGGTAGCAATCTTAGGATAACATCTGTAAATGATATCATGGGATATCTGTCATTCCCTTTTGACTTACTTGACGTAATATGATTATTTTAGCCTCCTCTGTAGTCATGAAAATGGCAATGTTCTTTTGTTCCGGGGCTAAGATTCACTTCGGTACATATACCACTTCTTCTTTGCCCATTTGCCTGTTGATGGACATTGTGTTTGCTTGCATGTCTTGGCTATTGTAAATATTGCTGCAGTGCATGTTTGCCTGTCTGTGTCTTTCCGATTCTGGTCTTCTTAGGTGATAGGCCCATTAGGGGATCGGCTGCATCATATGGTAGCTCAATATTTTCCTTTTAAATGCAGCTCGATTTTGTTCTCATGATTAGCTGTAACCAGTTTACATCCAACCAACAGCATAGTGGGTATGCATTTCTCCACAGTCACGTGAGCATTCATAGTTTATAGACGTTTTTCTGATGGCATTTTGAATATTGGGTGGCGACATCTTTTTGTAGTTTGGATTTGCATCCAACCAATAATGCCTGATATTGAGCTTTTATCCATGTTCCTCCTTTTTTTTTTTTTTTAAATAAAAGAGTGAGTAAAACTTACCTCTTCAAATTGTTTTCTGGAAAAATTTTCCGTGTTGTGAACTTTTTGGCCATTACCTACCCAGGACATTTTCTGAGGACACGTGTCATTTACAGCTCTACAATTGCTGTGAATCTTAAGTGACCGTTAGCACTGAGTTTAAAGCTGCTGTTGTGGGAAACGGCCACCAGGCGGCAGCATTTCTTCATTCCCAAAACTGGTACTAGGGCAGCAGAGACTTCCTGAAAGTCGTGTTCCTAGGTTATAAATTAGAATGGAGTGTGCCAGGGAAAACCCCAATAAGTTTATGTCTCATTAATTGTTGTTCATGGTTTTAATTTTTTAAATTAGGGTAATGATTAGAATAGTGTTTGTTCTAGGTGTGCACAATCAGGTTCAGTTGAATATTATATATATGTATTCATGTGCAGATCCTCTTCCTCTGTAAATTACTATTATTTTTTTAAGTAGATTTATTTTATTTCATTATTTATTTTTGGCTGAGTTGGATCTTCGTTGCTGAATGTGGGCTTTCTCTACTTTCTGTGAGCGGGGCCTACTCTCCATTGTGGTGCACGGGATTCTCATTGCAGTGGCTTCTCTTGATGCAGAGCACGGTCTCTAGGTGTGCGGACTTCTAGTAGTTCTGGTGCATGGGCTCCGTAGTTGTGGCTCGTGGGCTCTAGAGCCGAGGCTCAGTACTTGTGGTGCACGGGCTTAGTTGCTCTGCAGCATGTGGTATCTTCCCAGACCAGGGATCGAACCCGTGTGTTCTGCACTGGCAGGCGGATTCTTAACCCTGGCGCCACCAGGGAAGCCCCCGTGTAAATTATTACAGCGTGTCCTGTAGACCTCCCTTGGTATATGGTTGGTCTTTTTGATATACGTATTTAATATGTATTTGTATACGTATGGTAACCCTACTCTTCATTTATCCATTGCTCCCAGCTTTCCTTTTACATAACCATAGTTTGTTTTCCAAGTCTGTGAGTGTCTTTCTCTGTGGAAATATGTTCATTTGTGTCAGTTGTTAGGTAACGCCTAGAAGTGATATCACAGGATATTTGTCGTCTGCTTTCCGACTTACCTCCTGTTCTGTGATTATATCTAGGCTCACCTATGGTGCTGCAAAGAGCAGTGTTTCATTCTTTTCCATGCCGAATATTCCATTGTGTACATGGACCAGCTCTTCTTTGGGCATTCATCCGTAGATGGACATTTTGGTTTCTTCCAACTCTTGGCTATGCTAAATATTGAGGCAGTGCAGGATTGCCAGCCTGTGTCTTTTGGATTCCGGTCTTCTCAGGGGATAGGCTCAGCAGTGGACCTACCAGATCATATGACAGTTCAATTTTTACCTTTAAACGCACCTCCATTCTGTTCTCACTACTGGCTGTTACCAGTTGACATCCCACCAGCAGCTAGAGGGTACACAGTTCTCGAAAACCCCATCAGCATTTATTGTTTGTAGACTTTCTACTGATGGCGTTTTGAGTGTTGGGAGGTGATACCTTTTTGTACTTTGGATTTGCATGCGTCTAATACTTCCCGGTATTAAGCTTTTAATCCACGTCCGTTTTCTTTCTTTTTTTCTTTTTAAAGTAAAACAGAAAAACTTACCTCTTCAAATTGTTTCCTTGAATAATTGGCCGTGTTCTGAATTCCTGTGGCCATTACCTACACCAGAATATTTTCTGTGAGCAGGTGTCATTTACAACTCTGTAGTAATTGTGCATATTAAGTTACCATTAACACTGGGTTTAAAGCTGCTGTTGCAGGAAACGGCCGCAAGGCGGCAGCGTGTCTATATTCCCAACTCTGCTTACTAGGGCAACAGAGCCTTCCTGGAAGTCCTGTTTGTAGGTTGTAAATTAGAGTGGAATGCGCCGGGACAAACTCCCCAAAACTTATATCTACTTATTTGTTGTTGGTATTCTTAGTTTAATTTTCATTTTTATCAGAGCAAATTTGATTGCAATGTTGTGTTTGTTCTAGGTGTACAGAATCTGTTTCATTTATACATATATCTTTTCATGTTTGGATCCTGTTCCATAAAGGCTTTACAGAATGTTGTGTAGACCTCTCTTGGTATTTGGTATGTGTTTGGTGATTCGTATATTTTATAAATATTAGCATATGTCTGTTAAAACCCATTATCCTGCGTTATACAGTCGTCACACCTTTCCGCTTGGTTAAGCACAAGTTTGTGTTCTGGATACGTGACTGTCCTTCTCTGTGGAAATAAGTTCATTAATATCAATTTTCCGGAATCACCTATACGTGATATCATAGGATATGTGTCTCTTGCTTTCTGACTTATTTCAAGTTGTGTGATTATCTCTAGCCTCATCTGTGGTGCTGCAAATGGCATTGTTTGATTTGTTTTCATGGCTAATATTCCATTCCGTACATATGCCACTTGTTCTTTGTCCATTTATCTGTTCATGGACCTTTTTTTGCTTCCATGTCTTGGCTATTTAAATATTGCTGCAGTGCACATTTGCCTGCTTCTGTCTTTCCGATTCTGGTGGTCTTCAGTTATAGGCCCAGAAGGTGCCCTGCCGGATCATATGGTAACTCAATTTTTACCTTTTAAAGCACCTCCATTCTATTTTCATTAGTGCTGTTACCACTTTCCATCCCACCAGCAGCTAGAAGGTACACAGTTCTCTAAAACCCCTTCAGCATTTATAGTTTGTAGACTTTTTGCTGATGGTCATTTGACTGGTGTGCGGTGAAACCTTTTCGGAGGTTGATTTGCATGCGTCTAATAATTCCTTATACTACACTTTAGGCATGTCATTTTCTTTCTTTTTTTCTTGGTTTTTAAAGAGTGAGTACAACTTCCCTCTTCATATTGACTTCTTGAAAAATTTGTCATGTGTTGTATTTTCTTGGCTATTCCCTACCCCAGGACATTTTTTGAGGGCAGGTGATATTTACAGCCCTGCAGTCCTTGTGAATATTAAGTGACATTTGGCGGTGTTGAAAGCTGCTGTTGTGAGAAACAGCCACAAGGCGGCAGCATTATTACGTTCTCAACTCTTGTTACTAGGGCAACAGAGTCTTCCTGGACATCGTGCTCCTCGGTTGTAAATTAGAGTGGAATGTGCTCGGACAATCCCCCAGAAGTTTAGGTCTCCTTACTTATGTTTGTTTTTGAAATTGAATTTATATTTCTTCTCGGAGTAATTTTGATTAGAGTGTTGTGATTGTCTGGCAGTACAGAATCCGGTCAATTATTCATAGATATATCTGTTCATCTTTGGATCCTGTTACCATGTATGTTATTACAGAGTGTGGAGTAGACCACCCTTGGTATTTGGTAGGTGTTTGGTCATTATATACTTTATATGTCTTGGTGCCTATATAATTCATATAGTTTATATGTTTATAAAAATTTAACATATATTAGTATATGTATGTTAACATGCATTAGTATATGTATGTTAACATACATTAGTATATGTATGTTACCCCCACGATCCTAATTTATCGATCCTCCCACCTTTCATTTCGGTTCACCATTAGTTTGTTTATAAGTCTGTGAGTGTCTTTCTCTGGGGAAATATGTTCATTGGTAGCAATCTTAGGATAACATCTGTAAATGATATCATGGGATATCTGTCATTCCCTTTTGACTTACTTGACGTAATATGATTATTTTAGCCTCCTCTGTAGTCATGAAAATGGCAATGTTCTTTTGTTCCGGGGCTAAGATTCACTTCGGTACATATACCACTTCTTCTTTGCCCATTTGCCTGTTGATGGACATTGTGTTTGCTTGCATGTCTTGGCTATTGTAAATATTGCTGCAGTGCATGTTTGCCTGTCTGTGTCTTTCCGATTCTGGTCTTCTTAGGTGATAGGCCCATTAGGGGATCGGCTGCATCATATGGTAGCTCAATATTTTCCTTTTAAATGCAGCTCGATTTTGTTCTCATGATTAGCTGTAACCAGTTTACATCCAACCAACAGCATAGTGGGTATGCATTTCTCCACAGTCACGTGAGCATTCATAGTTTATAGACGTTTTTCTGATGGCATTTTGAATATTGGGTGGCGACATCTTTTTGTAGTTTGGATTTGCATCCAACCAATAATGCCTGATATTGAGCTTTTATCCATGTTCCTCCTTTTTTTTTTTTTTTTAAATAAAAGAGTGAGTAAAACTTACCTCTTCAAATTGTTTTCTGGAAAAATTTTCCGTGTTGTGAACTTTTTGGCCATTACCTACCCAGGACATTTTCTGAGGACACGTGTCATTTACAGCTCTACAATTGCTGTGAATCTTAAGTGACCGTTAGCACTGAGTTTAAAGCTGCTGTTGTGGGAAACGGCCACCAGGCGGCAGCATTTCTTCATTCCCAAAACTGGTACTAGGGCAGCAGAGACTTCCTGAAAGTCGTGTTCCTAGGTTATAAATTAGAATGGAGTGTGCCAGGGAAAACCCCAATAAGTTTATGTCTCATTAATTGTTGTTCATGGTTTTAATTTTTTAAATTAGGGTAATGATTAGAATAGTGTTTGTTCTAGGTGTGCACAATCAGGTTCAGTTGAATATTATATATATGTATTCATGTGCAGATCCTCTTCCTCTGTAAATTACTATTATTTTTTTAAGTAGATTTATTTTATTTCATTATTTATTTTTGGCTGAGTTGGATCTTCGTTGCTGAATGTGGGCTTTCTCTACTTTCTGTGAGCGGGGCCTACTCTCCATTGTGGTGCACGGGATTCTCATTGCAGTGGCTTCTCTTGATGCAGAGCACGGTCTCTAGGTGTGCGGACTTCTAGTAGTTCTGGTGCATGGGCTCCGTAGTTGTGGCTCGTGGGCTCTAGAGCCGAGGCTCAGTACTTGTGGTGCACGGGCTTAGTTGCTCTGCAGCATGTGGTATCTTCCCAGACCAGGGATCGAACCCGTGTGTTCTGCACTGGCAGGCGGATTCTTAACCCTGGCGCCACCAGGGAAGCCCCCGTGTAAATTATTACAGCGTGTCCTGTAGACCTCCCTTGGTATATGGTTGGTCTTTTTGATATACGTATTTAATATGTATTTGTATACGTATGGTAACCCTACTCTTCATTTATCCATTGCTCCCAGCTTTCCTTTTACATAACCATAGTTTGTTTTCCAAGTCTGTGAGTGTCTTTCTCTGTGGAAATATGTTCATTTGTGTCAGTTGTTAGGTAACGCCTAGAAGTGATATCACAGGATATTTGTCGTCTGCTTTCCGACTTACCTCCTGTTCTGTGATTATATCTAGGCTCACCTATGGTGCTGCAAAGAGCAGTGTTTCATTCTTTTCCATGCCGAATATTCCATTGTGTACATGGACCAGCTCTTCTTTGGGCATTCATCCGTAGATGGACATTTTGGTTTCTTCCAACTCTTGGCTATGCTAAATATTGATGCAGTGCAGGATTGCCAGCCTGTGTCTTTTGGATTCCGGTCTTCTCAGGGGATAGGCTCAGCAGTGGACCTACCAGATCATATGACAGTTCAATTTTTACCTTTAAACGCACCTCCATTCTGTTCTCACTACTGGCTGTTACCAGTTGACATCCCACCAGCAGCTAGAGGGTACACAGTTCTCGAAAACCCCATCAGCATTTATTGTTTGTAGACTTTCTACTGATGGCGTTTTGAGTGTTGGGAGGTGATACCTTTTTGTACTTTGGATTTGCATGCGTCTAATACTTCCCGGTATTAAGCTTTTAATCCACGTCCGTTTTCTTTCTTTTTTTCTTTTTAAAGTAAAACAGAAAAACTTACCTCTTCAAATTGTTTCCTTGAATAATTGGCCGTGTTCTGAATTCCTGTGGCCATTACCTACACCAGAATATTTTCTGTGAGCAGGTGTCATTTACAACTCTGTAGTAATTGTGCATATTAAGTTACCATTAACACTGGGTTTAAAGCTGCTGTTGCAGGAAACGGCCGCAAGGCGGCAGCGTGTCTATATTCCCAACTCTGCTTACTAGGGCAACAGAGCCTTCCTGGAAGTCCTGTTTGTAGGTTGTAAATTAGAGTGGAATGCGCCGGGACAAACTCCCCAAAACTTATATCTACTTATTTGTTGTTGGTATTCTTAGTTTAATTTTCATTTTTATCAGAGCAAATTTGATTGCAATGTTGTGTTTGTTCTAGGTGTACAGAATCTGTTTCATTTATACATATATCTTTTCATGTTTGGATCCTGTTCCATAAAGGCTTTACAGAATGTTGTGTAGACCTCTCTTGGTATTTGGTATGTGTTTGGTGATTCGTATATTTTATAAATATTAGCATATGTCTGTTAAAACCCATTATCCTGCGTTATACATTCGTCACACCTTTCCGCTTGGTTAAGCACAAGTTTGTGTTCTGAATACGTGACTGTCCTTCTCTGTGGAAATAAGTTCATTAATATCAATTTTCCGGAATCACCTATACGTGATATCATAGGATATGTGTCTCTTGCTTTCTGACTTATTTCAAGTTGTGTGATTATCTCTAGCCTCATCTGTGGTGCTGCAAATGGCATTGTTTGATTTGTTTTCATGGCTAATATTCCATTCCGTACATATGCCACTTGTTCTTTGTCCATTTATCTGTTCATGGACCTTTTTTTGCTTCCATGTCTTGGCTATTTAAATATTGCTGCAGTGCACATTTGCCTGCTTCTGTCTTTCCGATTCTGGTGGTCTTCAGTTATAGGCCCAGAAGGTGCCCTGCCGGATCATATGGTAACTCAATTTTTACCTTTTAAAGCACCTCCATTCTATTTTCATTAGTGCTGTTACCACTTTCCATCCCACCAGCAGCTAGAAGGTACACAGTTCTCTAAAACCCCTTCAGCATTTATAGTTTGTAGACTTTTTGCTGATGGTCATTTGACTGGTGTGCGGTGAAACCTTTTCGGAGGTTGATTTGCATGCGTCTAATAATTCCTTATACTACACTTTAGGCATGTCATTTTCTTTCTTTTTTTCTTGGTTTTTAAAGAGTGAGTACAACTTCCCTCTTCATATTGACTTCTTGAAAAATTTGTCATGTGTTGTATTTTCTTGGCTATTCCCTACCCCAGGACATTTTTTGAGGGCAGGTGATATTTACAGCCCTGCAGTCCTTGTGAATATTAAGTGACATTTGGCGGTGTTGAAAGCTGCTGTTGTGAGAAACAGCCACAAGGCGGCAGCATTATTACGTTCTCAACTCTTGTTACTAGGGCAACAGAGTCTTCCTGGACATCGTGCTCCTCGGTTGTAAATTAGAGTGGAATGTGCTCGGACAATCCCCCAGAAGTTTAGGTCTCCTTACTTATGTTTGTTTTTGAAATTGAATTTATATTTCTTCTCGGAGTAATTTTGATTAGAGTGTTGTGATTGTCTGGCAGTACAGAATCCGGTCAATTATTCATAGATATATCTGTTCATCTTTGGATCCTGTTACCATGTATGTTATTACAGAGTGTGGAGTAGACCACCCTTGGTATTTGGTAGGTGTTTGGTCATTATATACTTTATATGTCTTGGTGCCTATATAATTCATATAGTTTATATGTTTATAAAAATTTAACATATATTAGTATATGTATGTTAACATGCATTAGTATATGTATGTTAACATACATTAGTATATGTATGTTACCCCCACGATCCTAATTTATCGATCCTCCCACCTTTCATTTCGGTTCACCATTAGTTTGTTTATAAGTCTGTGAGTGTCTTTCTCTGGGGAAATATGTTCATTGGTAGCAATCTTAGGATAACATCTGTAAATGATATCATGGGATATCTGTCATTCCCTTTTGACTTACTTGACGTAATATGATTATTTTAGCCTCCTCTGTAGTCATGAAAATGGCAATGTTCTTTTGTTCCGGGGCTAAGATTCACTTCGGTACATATACCACTTCTTCTTTGCCCATTTGCCTGTTGATGGACATTGTGTTTGCTTGCATGTCTTGGCTATTGTAAATATTGCTGCAGTGCATGTTTGCCTGTCTGTGTCTTTCCGATTCTGGTCTTCTTAGGTGATAGGCCCATTAGGGGATCGGCTGCATCATATGGTAGCTCAATATTTTCCTTTTAAATGCAGCTCGATTTTGTTCTCATGATTAGCTGTTACCAGTTTACATCCAACCAACAGCATAGTGGGTATGCATTTCTCCACAGTCACGTGAGCATTCATAGTTTATAGACGTTTTTCTGATGGCATTTTGAATATTGGGTGGCGACATCTTTTTGTAGTTTGGATTTGCATCCAACCAATAATGCCTGATATTGAGCTTTTATCCATGTTCCTCCTTTTTTTTTTTTTTAAATAAAAGAGTGAGTAAAACTTACCTCTTCAAATTGTTTTCTGGAAAAATTTTCCGTGTTGTGAACTTTTTGGCCATTACCTACCCAGGACGTTTTCTGAGGACACGTGTCATTTACAGCTCTACAATTGCTGTGAATCTTAAGTGACCGTTAGCACTGAGTTTAAAGCTGCTGTTGTGGGAAACGGCCACCAGGCGGCAGCATTTCTTCATTCCCAAAACTGGTACTAGGGCAGCAGAGACTTCCTGAAAGTCGTGTTCCTAGGTTGTAAATTAGAATGGAGTGTGCCAGGGAAAACCCCAATAAGTTTATGTCTCATTAATTGTTGTTCATGGTTTTAATTTTTTAAATTAGGGTAATGATTAGAATAGTGTTTGTTCTAGGTGTGCACAATCAGGTTCCGTTGAATATTATATATATGTATTCATGTGCAGATCCTCTTCCTCTGTAAATTACTATTATTTTTTTAAGTAGATTTATTTTATTTCATTATTTATTTTTGGCTGAGTTGGATCTTCGTTGCTGAATGTGGGCTTTCTCTACTTTCTGTGAGCGGGGCCTACTCTCCATTGTGGTGCACGGGATTCTCATTGCAGTGGCTTCTCTTGATGCAGAGCACGGTCTCTAGGTGTGCGGACTTCTAGTAGTTCTGGTGCATGGGCTCCGTAGTTGTGGCTCGTGGGCTCTAGAGCCGAGGCTCAGTACTTGTGGTGCACGGGCTTAGTTGCTCTGCAGCATGTGGTATCTTCCCAGACCAGGGATCGAACCCGTGTGTTCTGCACTGGCAGGCGGATTCTTAACCCTGGCGCCACCAGGGAAGCCCCCGTGTAAATTATTACAGCGTGTCCTGTAGACCTCCCTTGGTATATGGTTGGTCTTTTTGATATACGTATTTAATATGTATTTGTATACGTATGGTAACCCTACTCTTCATTTATCCATTGCTCCCAGCTTTCCTTTTACATAACCATAGTTTGTTTTCCAAGTCTGTGAGTGTCTTTCTCTGTGGAAATATGTTCATTTGTGTCAGTTGTTAGGTAACGCCTAGAAGTGATATCACAGGATATTTGTCGTCTGCTTTCCGACTTACCTCCTGTTCTGTGATTATATCTAGGCTCACCTATGGTGCTGCAAAGAGCAGTGTTTCATTCTTTTCCATGCCGAATATTCCATTGTGTACATGGACCAGCTCTTCTTTGGGCATTCATCCGTAGATGGACATTTTGGTTTCTTCCAACTCTTGGCTATGCTAAATATTGATGCAGTGCAGGATTGCCAGCCTGTGTCTTTTGGATTCCGGTCTTCTCAGGGGATAGGCTCAGCAGTGGACCTACCAGATCATATGACAGTTCAATTTTTACCTTTAAACGCACCTCCATTCTGTTCTCACTACTGGCTGTTACCAGTTGACATCCCACCAGCAGCTAGAGGGTACACAGTTCTCGAAAACCCCATCAGCATTTATTGTTTGTAGACTTTCTACTGATGGCGTTTTGAGTGTTGGGAGGTGATACCTTTTTGTACTTTGGATTTGCATGCGTCTAATACTTCCCGGTATTAAGCTTTTAATCCACGTCCGTTTTCTTTCTTTTTTTCTTTTTAAAGTAAAACAGAAAAACTTACCTCTTCAAATTGTTTCCTTGAATAATTGGCCGTGTTCTGAATTCCTGTGGCCATTACCTACACCAGAATATTTTCTGTGAGCAGGTGTCATTTACAACTCTGTAGTAATTGTGCATATTAAGTTACCATTAACACTGGGTTTAAAGCTGCTGTTGCAGGAAACGGCCGCAAGGCGGCAGCGTGTCTATATTCCCAACTCTGCTTACTAGGGCAACAGAGCCTTCCTGGAAGTCCTGTTTGTAGGTTGTAAATTAGAGTGGAATGCGCCGGGACAAACTCCCCAAAACTTATATCTACTTATTTGTTGTTGGTATTCTTAGTTTAATTTTCATTTTTATCAGAGCAAATTTGATTGCAATGTTGTGTTTGTTCTAGGTGTACAGAATCTGTTTCATTTATACATATATCTTTTCATGTTTGGATCCTGTTCCATAAAGGCTTTACAGAATGTTGTGTAGACCTCTCTTGGTATTTGGTATGTGTTTGGTGATTCGTATATTTTATAAATATTAGCATATGTCTGTTAAAACCCATTATCCTGCGTTATACAGTCGTCACACCTTTCCGCTTGGTTAAGCACAAGTTTGTGTTCTGAATACGTGACTGTCCTTCTCTGTGGAAATAAGTTCATTAATATCAATTTTCCGGAATCACCTATACGTGATATCATAGGATATGTGTCTCTTGCTTTCTGACTTATTTCAAGTTGTGTGATTATCTCTAGCCTCATCTGTGGTGCTGCAAATGGCATTGTTTGATTTGTTTTCATGGCTAATATTCCATTCCGTACATATGCCACTTGTTCTTTGTCCATTTATCTGTTCATGGACCTTTTTTTGCTTCCATGTCTTGGCTATTTAAATATTGCTGCAGTGCACATTTGCCTGCTTCTGTCTTTCCGATTCTGGTGGTCTTCAGTTATAGGCCCAGAAGGTGCCCTGCCGGATCATATGGTAACTCAATTTTTACCTTTTAAAGCACCTCCATTCTATTTTCATTAGTGCTGTTACCACTTTCCATCCCACCAGCAGCTAGAAGGTACACAGTTCTCTAAAACCCCTTCAGCATTTATAGTTTGTAGACTTTTTGCTGATGGTCATTTGACTGGTGTGCGGTGAAACCTTTTCGGAGGTTGATTTGCATGCGTCTAATAATTCCTTATACTACACTTTAGGCATGTCATTTTCTTTCTTTTTTTCTTGGTTTTTAAAGAGTGAGTACAACTTCCCTCTTCATATTGACTTCTTGAAAAATTTGTCATGTGTTGTATTTTCTTGGCTATTCCCTACCCCAGGACATTTTTTGAGGGCAGGTGATATTTACAGCCCTGCAGTCCTTGTGAATATTAAGTGACATTTGGCGGTGTTGAAAGCTGCTGTTGTGAGAAACAGCCACAAGGCGGCAGCATTATTACGTTCTCAACTCTTGTTACTAGGGCAACAGAGTCTTCCTGGACATCGTGCTCCTCGGTTGTAAATTAGAGTGGAATGTGCTCGGACAATCCCCCAGAAGTTTAGGTCTCCTTACTTATGTTTGTTTTTGAAATTGAATTTATATTTCTTCTCGGAGTAATTTTGATTAGAGTGTTGTGATTGTCTGGCAGTACAGAATCCGGTCAATTATTCATAGATATATCTGTTCATCTTTGGATCCTGTTACCATGTATGTTATTACAGAGTGTGGAGTAGACCACCCTTGGTATTTGGTAGGTGTTTGGTCATTATATACTTTATATGTCTTGGTGTCTATATAATTCATATAGTTTATATGTTTATAAAAATTTAACATATATTAGTATATGTATGTTAACATGCATTAGTATATGTATGTTAACATACATTAGTATATGTATGTTACCCCCACGATCCTAATTTATCGATCCTCCCACCTTTCATTTTGGTTCACCATTAGTTTGTTTATAAGTCTGTGAGTGTCTTTCTCTGGGGAAATATGTTCATTGGTAGCAATCTTAGGATAACATCTGTAAATGATATCATGGGATATCTGTCATTCCCTTTTGACTTACTTGACGTAATATGATTATTTTAGCCTCCTCTGTAGTCATGAAAATGGCAATGTTCTTTTGTTCCGGGGCTAAGATTCACTTCGGTACATATACCACTTCTTCTTTGCCCATTTGCCTGTTGATGGACATCGTGTTTGCTTGCATGTCTAGGATACTGATAAAAGCTCGACATCAGGAATTACTAGACACATGCAAAGCCAACCTACCCAAAGGTATCACCTCACGCCGGTCAGAATGACCATCAGCAAAAAGTCTACAGACAGTAGATGTTGAAGAAGTTGTGGAGAATAGCATAACCTCTAGGTCTATGTGGGATGTAAACTGGTAACAGCCAATAAAAGGAATAGAATGGCAGTGCATTTGAAGGTAAAAATTGAGTTACCATATGATCCAGAAGGCCCACTATTGGGCCTGTAACCTGTGAAGGCCAGAATCAAAAAGACACAGGATGGAAAATCGTGTAGTGCACCAGTATTTACAATAGCCAAGACATGGAAGCAACAAAAATGTCCATCATCAGATGAACGGACGAAAAAGAGGTCCATGTACACAATGCAATCAATATTAGACAGAGAAAAGAATGAAACAATGCCGTTTGCAGCACCACAGATGAGGCTAGAGATAATCACACATCTTGAAGCAAGTCGGAAAGCGAGAGACACATATCCTATGATATCACGTATAGGTGATTCCGGAAAATTGATATTAATGAACTTATTTCCACAGAGAAGGACACTCACGTATTCAGAACACAAACTTGTGCTTAACCAAGCGGAAAGGTGTGACGACTGTATAACGCAGGATAATGGGTTTTAACAGACATATGCTAATATTTATAAAATATAGGAATCACCAAACACATACCAAATACCAAGAGAGGTCTACACAACATTCTGTAAAGCCTTTATGGAACAGGATCCAAACATGAAAAGATATATGTATAAATGAAACAGATTCTGTACACCTAGAACAAACACAACATTGCAATCAAATTTGCTCTGATAAAAATGAAAATTAAACTAAGAATACCAACAACAAATAAGTAGACATAAGTTTTGGGGAGTTTGTCCCGGCGCATTCCACTCTAATTTACAACCTACAAACAGGACTTCCAGGAAGGCTCTGTTGCCCTAGTAAGCAGAGTTGGGAATATAGACGTGCTGCCGCCTTGTGGCCGTTTCCTGCAACAGCAGCTTTAAACCCAGTGTTAATGGTAACTTAATATGCACAATTACTACAGAGTTGTAAATGACACCTGCTCACAGAAAATATTCTGGTGTAGGTAATGGCCACAGGAATTCAGAACACGGCCAATTATTCAAGGAAACAATTTGAAGAGGTAAGTTTTTCTGTTTTACTTTAAAAAAAAAAGAAAGAAAGAAAACGGACGTGGTTTAAAAGCTTAATAACGGGAAGTATTAGACGCATGCAAATCCAAAGTACAAAAAGGTATCACCTCCCAACACTCAAAACGCCATCAGTAGAAAGTCTACAAACAATAAATGCTGATGGGGTTTTCGAGAACTGTGTACCCTCTAGCTGCTGGTGGGATGTCAACTGGTAACAGCCAGTAGTGA
The DNA here is from genome assembly GCF_028021215.1 of Eschrichtius robustus. Taxonomy (NCBI): domain Eukaryota; kingdom Metazoa; phylum Chordata; class Mammalia; order Artiodactyla; family Eschrichtiidae; genus Eschrichtius; species Eschrichtius robustus. The sequence continues at coordinate 47,863,928 of NC_090831.1, read as the reverse complement.
GAACAGAATGGAGGTGCGTTTAAAGGTAAAAATTGAACTGTCATATGATCTGGTAGGTCCACTGCTGAGCCTATCCCCTGAGAAGACCGGAATCCAAAAGACACAGGCTGGCAATCCTGCACTGCATCAATATTTAGCATAGCTAAGAGTTGGAAGAAACCAAAATGTCCATCTACGGATGAATGCCCAAAGAAGAGCTGGTCCATGTACACAATGGAATATTCGGCATGGAAAAGAATGAAACACTGCTCTTTGCAGCACCATAGGTGAGCCTAGATATAATCACAGAACAGGAGGTAAGTCGGAAAGCAGACGACAAATATCCTGTGATATCACTTCTAGGCGTTACCTAACAACGGACACAAATGAACATATTTCCACAGAGAAAGACACTCACAGACTTGGAAAACAAACTATGGTTATGTAAAAGGAAAGCTGGGAGCAATGGATAAATGAAGAGTAAGGTTACCATACGTATACAAATACATATTAAATATATATATCAAAAAGACCAACCATATACCAAGGGAGGTCTACAGGACACGCTGTAATAATTTACACGGGGGCTTCCCTGGTGGCGCCATGGTTAAGAATCCGCCTGCCAGTGCAGAACACACGGGTTCGATCCCTGGTCTGGGAAGATACCACATGCTGCAGAGCAACTAAGCCCGTGCACCACAAGTACTGAGCCTCGGCTCTAGAGCCCACGAGCCACAACTACTGAGCCCACGCACCAGAACTACTAGAAGTCCGCACACCTAGAGACCGTGCTCTGCAACAAGAGAAGCCACTGCAATGAGAATCCCGTCCACCACAATGGAGAGTAGCCCCCGCTCACAGAAAGTAGAGAAAGCCCACATGCATCAACGAAGATCCAACTCAGCCAAAAATAAATAATGAAATAAAATAAATCTATTAAATAAAATAATAGTAATTTACATAGGAAGAGGATCTGAACATGAATACATATATGTAATGTTCAATTGAACCTGATTGTGCACACCTAGAACAAACACTATTCTAATCATGACCCCAATTTAAAAAATTAAAACCATGAACAACAATTAATGAGACATAAACTTATTGGGGTTTTCCCTGGCACACTCCATTCTAATTTACAAGCTAGGAACACGACTTTCAGGAAGGCTCTGCTGCCCTAGTACCAGTTTTGGGAATGAAGAAATGCTGCCGCCTGGTGGCCGTTTCCCACAACAGCAGCTTTAAACTCAGGGCTAACGGTCACTTAAGATTCACAGCAATTGTAGAGCTGTAAATGACACGTGTCCTCAGAAAATGTCCTGGGTAGGTAATGGCCAAAAAGTTCACAACACGGAAAATTTTTCCAGAAAACAATTTGAAGAGGTAAGTTTTACTCACTCTTTTATTTAAAAAAAAAAAGGAGGAACATGGATAAAAGCTCAATATCAGGCATTATTGGTTGGATGCAAATCCAAACTACAAAAAGATGTCGCCACCCAATATTCAAAATGCCATCAGTAAAACGTCTATAAACTATGAATGCTCACGTGTCTGTGGAGAAATGCATACCCACTATGCTGTTGGTTGGATGTAAACTGGTAACAGCTAATCATGAGAACAAAATCGAGCTGCATTTAAAAGGTAAATATTGAGCTACCATATGATGCAGCCGATCCCCTAATGGGCCTATCACCTAAGAAGACCAGAATCGGAAAGACACAGACAGGCAAACATGCACTGAAGCAATATTTACAATAGCCAAGAAATGCAAGCAAACACAATGTCCATCAACAGACAAATGGGCAAAGAAGAAGTGGTATATGTACCGAATTGAATCTTAGCCCCGGAACAAAAGAACATTGCCATTTTCATGACTACAGAGGAGGCTAAAATAATCATATTACGTCAAGTAAGTCAAAAGGGAATGACAGATATCCCATGATATCATTTACAGATGTTATCCTAAGATTGCTACCAATGAACATATTTCCCCAGAGAAAGACACTCACAGACTTATAAACAAACTAATGGTTAACTTATAAACAAACTAATGGTTATAAGACACTCACAGACTTATAAACAAACTAAAAAATGAAAGGTGGGAGGACCGATAAATTATGATTATGGGGGTAACATACATATACTAATGTATGTTAACATACATATACTAATGTATGTTAACATACATATACTAATGTATGTTAAATTTTTATAAACATATAAACTATATGAATTATATAGGCACCAAGACATATAAAGTATATAATGACCAACCACCTACCAAATACCAAGGGAGGTCTACTCAACACTCTGTAATAACATACATGGTAACAGGATCCAAAGATGAACAGATATATCTATGAATAATTGACCAGATTCTGTACTGCCAGACAATCACAACACTCTAATCAAAATTACTCCAAGAAGAAATGTAAATTAAATTTAAAAAACAAACATAAGTAAGGAGACATAAACTTCTTGAGGGTTTGTCCGAGCACATTCCACTCTAATTTATAACCAAGGAACAGGACGTCCAGGAAGACTGGGTTGTCCTAGTAACAAGAGTTGAGAACGTAGAAATGCCGCCCCCTTGTTGCTATTTCCCACAACAGCAGCTATAAACACTGTGCTAATGGTCACTTAATACTCACAAGGACTGCAGGGCTGTCAATGACACCTGCTCTCAAAAAATATCCTGGGGTCAGGAATGGACATTAATATTCAAAGCCCGGCAAACTCTCGAGAAGACAATTTCAACAGGTAAATTTTCTCACAGTGTTTTTCTTTTTTGTTTTTTAAAGGTACATGAAAAAGTGCTCAACATCAAGAATTTTTAGGGACATGCAATTTTAAACTACAGAAAGGTATTACCTCACAGTAGTCTGAATGGCCATCAGAAAAAAATGTCTGCAAAGCATACATTCTGAATGCATTTCCTAGAATGTGTACCCTCCTCTGCTGTTGCTGGGTTGTAAACTGGTAACAGCCACTAATCAGAACAGAATGAAGGTGCCTTGAAAAGGTAACAATTGAGCTACCATATGATCCTGCCGAACCACTAATGGGCCTATAACCCGAGAAGACCAGAATTCAGAAAGACACAGGCACCCAAACGTGCACTGCAGTGATACTTAAAATAGCCAGACATGGATGCAACCAAAATGTCCATCTACAGATGAATGGACAAAGAAGAAGAGGTACATGTACAGAATGGAATATTAGCCATGGAAAAGATGAAACAGTGCCTTTTGCAGCACCGCAGATGAGCCTAGAGTTAATCATACTACATAAAGTAAGTCAGAAAAAGAATGACAAATATCCGATGATATCATTTACTGGTGTTATCTAAAAATTGATACCCATGAACATATTTCCACAGAGAAAGACCCGTACAGACTTAGAAAAAGGTGAAAGGAATGGAACAATTAGAAGGTTGGGGGTTAACATACATTTAATAATACATATAAAATATATATATCAAGAAGGACCTACTGGATGCCAAGGGAGGTCTGATCAATGCTCTGTAATGACCAACATGGGAAATAATCTAAACTTGATTAGATATATGTATATGTATGAATGATCCAGATTTTGTACACCTAGAATAAACAAAACATTGTAATGTTTACAATGTATTTTTACAAATTTTTTTACCAATTTTTTTTTTACAAATTTTTACCAAAAAAAATTTACAAATTTACTCTGGTAAGAAATAAAAATTAAATTAAACAAGAAGTAATGTGACACAAGCTTTTGGGTATTTGTCCTGGCATTTTCCACTCTAATTTACAACCTAGGAACAGGAGTTCCACTGAGGCCCTGTTTGCCCTAGCTATCAAGTTGAGTATGAATAAATTCCGCTGCCTTGCTGCCCTTTCCGGCAACTGCAACTTTAAAACCAATGCTTATGGGTTCTTAATATTCACAAGGTCTGTAGGGCTGTAAATGACACCTGCAATCAGGAAATTTCCAGGGGTAGGTACGCAAAAAAAAATTCAAAAGAAACAGACTTTCAGGATCCTATTTCAATCGGTAAATTTTACTCACACTGTATAAAAGAAAAGCACTTGGAAAGATGCTCTCATTCGTGTTTATTAGCGGCATGGAAATCAAAACTACAATGAGGGATCACTTCACGTGAGTCAGAATAGCCATCATCGAAAAGTCTACAAATAATAAATGCTTGAGAGTTTGTAGAAAAAAGGGAACCCTCCTATGCTGCTGTTGGGATCTAAGGTGGTAACAGCCACTATAGAGAACAGTATGGAGGTGCCTTTACAAGGTAAAATTAGAGCTGCCATATGATCCAGCAGTCCCACTCCCAGGCGTATATCAAGAGAAAACCAGAATTGGAAAACCCACATGCACCCATATGTGCACTGCAGCACAATTTACAATGTCTAATACATGGAAGCAACCAAACTATCCATCGGAAGATGGATGGATAAAGAAGTGGTACATGTTCACAGTGAAATATTACTCAGAAATGAAAAAGAATGAAAGAATGCCGTTTGCAGCATAATGGATGGACCTAGAGATAATCATACTAAGTGAAGTCAGAAAGAGAAAGTCAAATATCATATGATACCACTTACAGGTGAAATTTAAAAATTGATACCAATGAACTAATTTACAATAGAGAAACAGGAACTCTCCTGGTGGTCCAATGGTTAAGAATCTTAGCTTCCACTGCAGGGGGTGTGGTTTCGATCCCTGGTGTTGGGAGAAATAATATCCCGCATACCTCGCAGTGCAGCCAAAGAAATAAAAGAGAGAGAAACAGACTCACAGACTTAGAAAACAAACTTATGGTTACCCAATGAGAAAGGTGGGGGGAAGGAATAAATCAGGAGGTTGGGAAAAACATTTACACACTAACACATATAAAATAGGTAATCAACAAAGACCTACTGTATAACAAAGGGAAGTCTACTCAACACTCTCTAATAATCTATAGGGGAAAAGAATCTGAAGATGAATAGACATATGAATATACACAACTGAACAAGATTCTGTACGCCTAGCACAAACACAATATGTTAAATCAACTTTACTCCAATAAAAAAGAAACATTAAATTAAAAAAAAGACAAGAAATAACAAAACACAAGATTTTGGGTGTTTGTTCTGGCACAGTCCACACTCATTTACAATCCAGGTGCCCGTCTTCCACAGTGGCTCTGGTTACCCAAGTAACCAGAGAGGGGCATGAAGGAAATCCAACTGCTTGTGCCCATTTCCACAATAGCAACTTTAAAACATGTGCTTATGGGCACTTAATATTCACAAGGACTGCCAGGGTGTAAATGACACCCGCCCTTAACAAATGTCCTGTGGTAGTTATCGAAAAAAAATTCAAAATAGTCAGAATTTCAAAAAGCCAATGTCAACTGTAACTTTTTCTCACAGTGTTTAAAAAAACACATGCAAAGATGCTCAACATCTCAAATTATAAGACACATGCAATCAAAACTACAACAAGGTACCACCTCGCACAGTCAGAATGGCCATCATCAAAAAGTCTATGAACCATAAATGCTGGAGAGGATGTGGAGAAAAGGGAACGCTCCTATGCTGTTGGTGGGATGTAAGCTGGTAACAGGCATTATAAAGCACAGTAAGATGCCTTTAAAAAGTAAAAATAGAGTTACCATATCATCCAGCAGTCCTGCTTCTGGGAGTACATCTGCAGAAAACCAGAATTCGAAAAGACAAATGCACCCAAACCCAAACATGCACTGCATCACTATTTACAATAGCCAAGACATGGCAGCAACCAAAATGTCCATCAACAGATGAATGGACAAAGAAAAAGTGGTACATGTACGTAATCGATTATTACTCAGAAATGAAAAAGCATGATCATATCTAGGTCCATCCCTGTTGCTGCAAATGGCATTATTTCATTCTAAGTGAAGTAAGTCAGATAGAAAAGGACAAATATCACATGATATCACTTATAGGAGTCTAAAAAATGATAGAAATGAACGAATTTATAAAACGGAAACAAACCGACAGACTTCAGATATCCTTTAGGGAGAAAAGTTTTTAAATCTGTTACCGATCAGTAAATGTCACCCTGAAAAAATTAAGCAATAAATAACATTGTAAAGGTATTAATCCTCCTCAAATTAACCTATACCAGGCATTAGCAAACTAAACCTGCAGATCACATCCAGCCTATCACGTTCTTTTGTAAATTAAATTTAATGAATGACCCACAAAAAAACCCACAATGAGACATCACGTCACACCTCTCAACATGGCTATTATTCCAAAGTCTACAAATATGAAATGTTGTTCATGACATGGAGACAAGGGAATCCTAGTACACTGTTGGTGGGATTGTAAATTGGTACAACCACTATGAAAACAATATGGAGGTCCTGAAAAAAGCTAAAAGTAGAATTAGCATATTAGCCAACAATTCCACTGCTTGGTATATGTCCAAAGAAAATGAAGACACCAATTTGACAAGATACATGCATCCCAATGTTCATAGCAGCATTATTTACAATTGCCAACATATGGAAGCAAACTAAATGTCCATCAACAGATGAGTGGATAAAGAAGATGTGGTATGTATACACAATAGACTATTACTCAGCCATTAAAAAGGATCCAATTCTGCCACTTGCAACAACATGGATAGGCCTACACTATTTATACCTACTTAAATAAGTTAGAGACAGGCAAATACTCTATGTTCTCACTTCTCTGTGGAATCTAAAAAATGCAAGAAAGGAATGTATAGAACAAAATAGAACTAGACTCACAGAGAACAAATTAGTGGTTACTGGTGGGGCGAGTGAAGGGGGAGGGAAAGACAGTAGTCTGTTTCTCTAAATCCAACACTCCTATGTATGAAATAAACAAACAAGGATATATAGTACAACATAGGGAAATATAGCCATTATTTTGTAATAACTTTAAGTGGAGCAGGATCTATAAAAATATCAAATCCATATGTTGTAGCACTGAGACTCATGTAATATTGTAAATCAACTATACTTCAATTTAAATAATCCCTAGGGAGGCTGAATGGATTAAAGAAAGTTCAGTTACATACTGTGTACAAGAGATTCATGTTAACTTTAAATCCATATATAGCATAAAATTGAACGATTGGAAAAAAGATACTCCATGAAAATGATACTTGCCTGACTAGTCTATTATCAGGCAAAACAGACTTGAAGTCAAACCTCTCAAAGGAAAGAAGGTTATCATATAATGATAAAGGGATTCATTCATCAAGAAATTATCACATTAAAGCAATTATACTCCAATAAAGATGTTAAAAAAAAAGAAATTATCACTATTATAAATATGTATGTATCCAACATTGGAGCCTCTCAACATATAACAATTGATATCCAATGAACCTAACAGACATATACAGTACATTCCACTCGACAGCAGCAAAATTTCCATTTTTCTTAAGTACACAAAGAACATTTCCTAGGGTAGGTCATATGTTAAGCCACAAAACAAGTCTTCAAAATCCAAGAATACTGAAATCATATCACGTGTCACTTCCAACCACAATGGCATGAAACTGAAATTCAATATTAAAAAGAAAAATTGAAAATTCAAGAACACTTAGAAATTCAACAATAAGCTCCTGAGAAGCCAATGCATACAGGAATAAATCAAAAGGGAAATTTAAAAAAAATCTTAAACAAAATTGAAAATACAAAGTACCTAAATTTATGGAATACAAGAGAAACAGTGCTATTCAAAGAGCTATGTTTACAGTAATAAATGCATATATTTAAAAAACATTCTTGAGAGGGGATCAAGATGATAGAGTAGGAAGATACTGAGCTCCCCTCCTGCCACGGACACACCCAAATTACAACAATCTACATGGAAATTATCTCTGAGAATGACCTGAAGACTAGCACAGAATATTTCCACAACTAAAGATATAAGGAAGGAGAAACCACAAGGCAGGTAGAAGCACTGGGAACACAGGCTAGTTGGAACCCACACCTCGAGCACCGTGACCCACAGCTGGAAGATATCACAATTGCATAGGTCCTCCACACGGAGGGAAGGGTCTGAGCCCTGCATCAGGCTGCTCAGCCCAGGGTTCCTGCACTGGGAAGAAAAGAACACAGCAGGTGTGGCTTTGAAAACCTGCAGGGCTTACTTTCAGGAAAGCTGGAGGCTAAAGAAAACTGAGACTTTGCTCTCATAGGGCACACACAAATCTCACACGTTTTCAGTCCCTGTGCAGAGCCAGTAGTGTGAAAGACACCTGGGTCAGACCCACTTGCTAATCTCAGATAGCTTCGTGGAGAGGCAAGAGGCAGCTGAGACTCCTGCTAGGAATTGAGACATTGGCAAGCAACATTTTAGAGTCTTCCCTGGAACTGATTAGAATCAGGGGCCTGCCCCCATCGACCAACATGCCCATAGCACTCCTGCACCACAAGGCCTCATGACCAGACACACTGGGGGCCTACCCTGTCCGCCTGTGCACCTGGAGCACCACACAGCCACCCATAACGGAGGGCTGCCATGGCTACCAGCACACCCACGGCAATCACATACTGCAGGGCCTCACAGCCATTTAGGCCAGGGTCCAACCCCACCTATCAGCTTGTCCACAGTAGCTGGCCCTGCCGTAAGAGAAAGGTGTGTGCAGCCCACACAGGGGACACCCCTGGAGCATGTGGCTCTGCTGGCCAGAGGACAATGTGCTGCTGGGCCCTATCAGTCATCTCCTATATAAGGTCACTTCTCTGAGACCAGGGAATGTAACAACCTAAACCTAATGAGTAGAAAAGCACAGAGAATTAGGAAACATAAGGAAATAGAGGAATATATTACAAATGAAGTAACAAGACACGACATCAGAAAAAGAACTAAATAAAACAGGGATAAGCATTCTACCTGAAAAAAAAAGTGTTCACAGTAATGATTATAAAGATGCTCACCCAAGTCAGAAGAATAGATGGATATAGTGAGAATTTCAACAAAGAGTAATAAAATGTCAAAAAGAACCAAACAGCTGAAAAATACAATAAATGAGATTAACACACACACACACACACACACACACACACATATGAGGGAAGCAAAATTATATTATATGATACAGAAGAACAGATCAGTGAAATGGAAACAGAGTAGTGAAAATCACCCAAGCTTAATAGCACGAAGAAAAAAGAAGTAAGACTATAGGTAAAGGGACCTCTGAGACAACATCAAGAATATTCACATGAGCATTACAGGGGTCCCAGAAAGAGGAGAAGAGAGAAAGGGGCAGAGAGCTTATTAGAGGATATAGTAACTGATAACTTTCCTAACCTGGGGAAGGAAACACACATCCAGGTCCAGGAAACACAGAGTCCCAAACAAGATGAAGACAAACAGGTCCAAACCAAGACATATTATAACGTGCCAAAAATTTAAGGTAAAGAGAGACCAAAGAAGCAGTGAAATAAAAGCATCTAGTTATGTTCAAGGTATTCCCATAAGACAGTCAGCTGACTTTTCAGCAGACTTTGCAGACTAGGAAGGAATGACAGGATATATTCAATGAGCTAAAAGGAAAAAGCCTACAACAAGAATACTCTACCAGCAAGATTATGATTCAGAATTGGAGAGGGCTTCCCTGGTGGCACAGTGGTTGAGAATCTGCCTGCCAATGCAGGGGACATGGGTTCGAGCCCTGGTCCAGGAAGATCCCACATGCCGCGGAGCAACTATGCCTGTGCGCCACAACTACTGAGCCTGTGGTCTAGAGCCCGTGAGCCACAACTACTGAAGCCCGCGCACCTAGAGCCTGTGCTCTGTAACAAGAGAAGCCACCGCAATGAGAAGCCCACGCACCACAACGAAAAGTAGCCCCCGCTGGCCAAAACTAGAGAAAAGCCCGTGCGCAGCAACGAACACCCAATGCAGCCAAAAATAAATAAATAAGTAAATTTAAGGGGAAAAAAAACAATTGAAGGAGAGATTAAGAGTTTCCCAGACTAACAAAAGCTAAAAGAGTTCATCACTAATAAAACAGCCTTATAAGCAATGTGGAAGGAATTTACTTAAGCTTAAAAGAAGTCTCACTAATTATTGATAGTAACAAGAAAACAAACAAAAGTAAAAAAATCTCACGGCAAAAAGTATACATACAGTAAGGGTAGTAGATCAAACACTTATTAAGCTTCTGTAAAGAATAAAAGACAGGAGTAGTATGTTTTTTAAAAAGAGAGGGCCCAAATAAATCAGAAATGATAGAGATGAAGTTACAACAGACACCACAGAAATACAAAGTATCCTAAGAGATTATGACAAACAACTATACACCAACAAATGGGACAACCGAGAAGAAATGGATAAGTTCCTAAAAACGTAAATCTTCCACGATTGAGTTAGCAATAAATAAAAAATCTAAACAGATCAATTACTAGAAATGAAATCAATCAATAATCAAAAAACTCCCAATAAATAAACGTCCAGGACCAGGTGGCTTTACTAATAAATTCTACCAAACATTTAAAGGACAGTTAACATCTATCCTTCTCAAACTATTCCAAACAATTGATGAAGGAGTGCTTCCAAACTTATTTTCTGAGGCCAGCATCACCCATATATTAAAACCAGATAAACACACTATCAAAAAAGGTAAATTACAGACCAATATCCCTGATGAACATAGATGCAAAAACCCTCAACAAAATATTAGTAAACTGAATTCAACAATACGCTAAAAGAACCATACACCATGATCAAATGGATCATCTCAGCAATGCAGAATGATTCAGTCTATGCAGATCAATTAAGTGACAAACCAGATTAGCAGAACAAAGAATAAAATCATATGATCAACTTCATACCTCCAGCAGAGGATCTGGCAAAATTCCACAAAATGCAATATTTGAATTATGATAAAAACTCTCAATAAGGTGGGAATAGAGGCAACATACCTTTTTATAAAAAAGGACAGGGACTTCCCTGGCAGTCCAGTGGTTGGGAATTCGCGATTCCACTGCAGTGGGTGTGGGTTCAATCCCTGGTCAGGGAACTAGGGTCCCCCATGCTGTGCGATGTGGCCTGAATGAATGAATGAATGAATAAATAAATATAAAGGGGATATAGGACAAAAGCAGACCTAATATCATACTTAATGGTGAAAAGCTGAAAGCATCTCCTCTAAGAACAGGAACAAGACAATGATGCCTACTCTCACCACTTTTATTCAACACAGGATGAATAGTTCTAGCCACAGCCAAAAGACAAAAATAAAAGTAAAAAATAAGATCTAACTTGTAAAGGAAGTAGAACTGTCACTGTTTGCAGATGACATGATAATATGTAGAGAAAACCCTAAAGATCTCACCATCAAATTATTAGCACAAATAAACTCAGTAAATTTGAAGTATACACAATTTTTTTCTTTTTATTAATTAAGGTTTTTGGAGTATAGTTGCTTTACAATGTTGTGTTAGTTTCTACTATACAGCAAAGTGAAGCACCTATACATATACATATATCCCCTCTTTTTTGGATTTCCTTCCCATTTAGGTCACCACAGAGCACTGAGTCGATTTCCCTGTGCTATACAGTAGGTTCTCATTGGTTATCTATTTTACACATAGTATCAATAGTGTACATCTGTCCATCCCAATCTCCCAATTTCTCCCATCCCCCCTTTTCCCCCCTTCGTGTCCATACGTTTGTTCTCTACATCTGTGTCTCTATTTCTGTTTTGCAAATTAGATCATCTATACCATTTTTCTAGATTCCACAGATATGCGTTAATATACGATGTTTGTTTTTCTCTTTCTGACTTCCTTCACTCTGTATGACTCTAGCTAGGTCCATCCACGTCTCTACAAATAACCCAATTTCGTTCCTTTTTATAGTTGAAAAATATTCCATTGTATATTTGTACCACATCTTCTTTATCCATTACTCCGTTGATGAACATTTAGGTTGCTTCCATGTCCTGGTTACTGTAAACAGTGTCACAGTGAATATTGGGGTGCATGTGTCTTTTTGAATTATGGTTTTCTCTGGGTATATGCCCAGTAGTGGGATTGCTGGGTCATATGGTAGTTCTATTTTTAGTTTTTTAAGGAACCTCCATACTGTTCTCCATAGTGGCTGTATCAATTTACCTTCCCACCAACAGTGCAAGAGGGTTCCCTTTTCTCCACACCCTCTCCAGCATTTATTGTTTGTAGATTTTATGATGATGGCCATTCTGACCGGTGTGAGGTGATACCTCACTATAGTTTTGATTTGCATTTCCCTAATAATTAAAGGTGTTGAGCATCTTTTCATGTGCCCATTGGCCTTCTGTATGTCTTTTTTGGAGAAATGCCTATTTAGGTCTTCCACCCATTTTTTGATTGGTTTGCTTGTCTTTTTTGATACTGAGCTACATGAGCTGTTTGTATATTTTGGAGATTAATCCTTTGTCAGTTGCTTCATTTGCGAATATTTTCTCCCATTGTGAGTGTTGTCTTTTCGTCTTGTTTATGGTTTCCTTTGCTGTGTAAAAAAGCTTTTAAGTTTAATTAGGTCCCATTTTTTAATTTTTGTTTTTATTTTCATTGAAGTATACACAATTAATATACAGAGTTTTTCTCTGCTCTAATAACAAACTATCAGAGAAATTAAGAAAAACAATTTACAATTGTACCAAAAATAATAAAATACCTGGGAATAAATTTACCATGGAGGTGAAAGATTTATATATTAAAAATTATAAGATATTGATGAAGGAAATTGAAGATGACACAAATAAATGAAAAGATATCCCATGTTCTTGGATCGGAAGAATTAATCTTTTTAAAATAGGCCTATTACTCAAAGCAACCTACAGATTTAAAGCAGTCCCTATCAAAATACCCATGACATTGTTCACACACAGAACAAATAATCTCCAAATAAATATAGAACCACAAAATACCCACACTGCCAAAGCAATCCTGAGAAAAAAAGACGAAAGCTGGAGATAGCATGCTCCCTGACTACAAAGCTACAATAATCACAAAAACAGACACACAGGTTAAGGGAACAGACTAGAGAGCCCAGAAAGGAACCCACACACTTATGGTGAAAAAATCTACCACCAAGGAAGCAAGAATATACAATGGAGAAAAGACAGTCTCTTCAATAAGTGGTGTTGTGAAAACTGGAGGGCTACATGTAAAATAATGAATTTAGAACATTTCCTCAAACAGACACAAAATTCAAAATGGATTAAGGACCTAAAGGTAATACACCAAACCATAAAACTTCTAGGAGAGAACATAGGCAGAACACTCTTTGACATAAATTGTAGCAATATTGTTTTGGAATCTGGCCTCTAAGGCAAAAGAAATAAAAGCAAAAATAAACAAATGGAAGCTAAATAAAATTTAAGAGCTTTTGCACAGCCATGAAAACCATCAACAAAATCAAAATTCAAAGTGCAAAGTGTAAGAAAATATTTGCAAATGATATGACAAAAGGTGAATATCCAAAATATACAAATGGTTCATACAACTCAATAACACATACACAAAAAATGAACAGACAACACAATCAATAATGGTCAGAAGACATGAATAGACATCTTTCCAAAGAAGATACAGATGGCTAAAAGGCAGATGAAAAAGTGCCCCACATCACTAATTATTAGAGAAGTTCAATTCAAAACAACCATGAGATATCAACCCCACACCTGTCAAAATATCTCTCATCAAAATGTTTACAAATACCAAATTTTGGAGAGGATGTGGAGAAAAGTGAACCCTTGTACACTGTGGGTAGGATTGTAAATTGTTGCAGGCAATATGGAAAATAAGATGGAGGCTTCTCAAAAAACTAAAAATACAACTACCATATGATCCCTCAATAACACTCCTGGGTACCTATCTAGGAAAAAAATGAAAACACTAATTCAAAAAGATACATAAGCCCCAATGTGCATAGCAGCACTATTGACAATGGCCAAGATATGAAAGCAACCGAAATGCCCATGAACAGACAAATGGATAAAGAAGATATGGTATATATGTACAGTGGAATATTACACAGCCATAAAAAGAATGAAATTCTGCCATTTGCAGCATCGTGGATGGCCCTCAAGAATATTACGCTTAATGAAGCAAGTCAGAGAAAGACAAATGCTCTGTGATATTATTTATATGTGGAATCTAACAATAATACAAATGAATGTATATGCAAAACAGAAACAGACTCACAGACCTATAAACAAACTAGTAGTTACCAGTGGGGACAGGTAAGGGGGGAGGGGCAAATTAGGCATATAGGATTAAGAGGTACAAACTACTATGTATAAAATAGATAAGCAACAAAGATATATTGTATAGGACAGGGAATTATTGCCATTCTCTTGTAAAAACATTTAATCAACTGTAATCTGTAAAAACTCCCAGATCACCTGAAACTGTTATAATATTGTAAATAAACTATAATTTTAAAAAATAAATAAAACAAAAATAAAAACAATTGGGTAGAGGATCTGAATACACATTTTGCCAAAAAAAAGAAAACAAAAAAGATGCCTAAAGGCACATGGAAACATGCTCAACATCACTAATCATCAGGAGGGAAATGCAAATCAAAACCACAAAAAGAGATCACCTTACAGGTGTTAGAATGGCTATCATCAAAATGACAACAATTAATTAGTGTTGCTGAGGATGTGGAGAAAAGAGCACTCACCTGCACTGTTGCTAAGAACGCAAATCAGTGCAGCCACTATTGAAAACATTACAGAGGGTTCTGAAAACATAAAAAAAATTAAACTACATATGAGTTAGCAATTCCACTTTTGGTTATTTATCCAAAGAAAACAAAACAAAGCAAAAAACTAATTTAAAGAGATATATGCACCCCTGTGTTCACTGCAACATAACTTACAATAGCCGATATATGATAGAAACTTAAATGTTCAATGATAGCCAAATGGATAAAAAAGTGTTTATATATATATATATATATATATATATATATATATATATATATATATATATATATATATATATACACATACACACACACACGTATACACATACATACATATGAATATACACAACGCACATACACATATACACACATACATATACATATACACATATACACATATATACATGTATCTATACACATGTAGATACGTTCATATATATATGTATATATGTGTATACAAATGTACATATCAGTTATATATTATATATTAGCCATAAAAAGATAAAATCTTGCCTTTGCCATGGACCTAGAGAGTATTATGAACAGTGAAGTCAGTCACACATAGAAAGACAAATGCCACATGATCTCACTCATATGTGTAATCTAAAAACAAAACAAACACAACAAAACCAGTTTTACAGACACAGTGAACAAACTGGTGGTTGCAAAAGGGGAGGTGAGTGGGTCTTGGACAAGGCAGGTGAAGGGGTATAAGAAGTACAAAATTTCAGGTATATGATAAAAATTGACAAGAATTTAATATACAGAATAAAGAATATGGTTCATGATATTGCAGTAACTGTGGATGGGGACAGATGGTTACTAGCCTCATCAGGTGATCATTTGTAATATACTTAAATCCTAAATCATTATGTTGTACATATGAAACTAACGTAATTTTATATGTCAATTATTCTTCAATTAAAAAAAAGAAAGAAAGAAAGAAAAAGAAAGCATGCCCTGACAGAATTTCCCCCGAGCCATTTCTTCGGAGTGTGTTTGTAATGAACAGCCTTGAGGAATGAGCTAATGTCTCTCCCTCAGACAAACAGGAACCTGCTAACCTCTCACTTTAAAAGCAGTGGAGTCCTGAAACTCAGGGTTCCTTAGTGTAACACAACCGAGTACATGCATAGCACTCAACTGGATCCCTCTCTGTCATCCCAGTGGGAACTGGGGTGTAGGGAAGGAGAACCAATACAATATTATGCTCACGCTTGCTGTGCCATAGGTAATAAAACCTTTTGTCTCTGAAAAAACCTCAAAGAACCTAACTTTACAACGAAAGGAACTAGGAAAAGAACAAACTAAGCCCAATATTTGCAGAATGAAATAAATAGTAAGGATTAGAGCAGTTATAAAAGTAATAGAAGGGCCTACTGTCTAGGACAGGGAACTCTACTCAATACTCTGTAGAGATCTATATGGGAAAATAATCTAAAAAAGAGTGGATATACATATAACTGATTCACTTTACAGAACACACATTGTACATCAACTATACTCCAATAAAAATTAAAAATAAAGTAATAGAGACTACAAAAACAATACAAGGATAAATAATATTGGAGTTTCTTTTTGAAAAGATAAACAAAATTGACAAAGTGTTAGCAAGAATAACTAAGAAAAAGAGAGACTGAATGAATGATGAATGAACAAATAAATAAACACACCCACACACATGCATATAAAGGCATTGGAAATCAGTAAGAGGCGAGGATTTGGTTTGGCACAGTGTTGAGCACAGGAGTAAAGAAGCAAAGCCATCACCTCAAAAAAGGCACTGAAATCCCATGACACCATTGGATCAGCTGCAGGGACAGGGGTTTTGGATGGAGGGTATTTCTCTCAAGATCTCCCAGGGCACTCACCCTTCTCTATGCCACCCTACCACTCCATTCACTTTTCCTTTCTCAATTTCTGGAACCCCTGGGGCAGCACTTCTTAAGCTGGAGCCTCCAGGGACCACCTCTGCAGTCCAGATTTTTCATGGATCTTTACAAGGTCTTGACTGGAAGCCAGGTGGCAAGGCCCCTGTGTGTGCGGCTGGACTGGGAGTGCAGGGGGGAACCGGAGCCTTAAAGCACAATGAATGATCAGAAAGAAAAATGAAGGAAACAATCCTATTTACCATCACATCAAAAGAAATAAAAACCTAGGAACAAACCTACGTGAGGAGACAAAAAACCATACTCAGAACACCATAAGATGCTGATTAAAGAAATTAAAAATGACACAAACAGATGGAATGATACACTATGTTCTTGGACTGGAAGAATCAATATTGTTAAAATGATCATATGACGCAAGACAATCCACAGATTAAATGCAATCCCTATCAAATGACCAATGGCATATTTCACAGAACTAGAACAAAATAATTTTAAGTTTGTATGAAAACACAAAGACCTCTAGTAGCCACACTAACCTTAAGAAAGAAAACCGGAGCTGGAGGTATCAGACTTCCTGACTTCAAGCCATACTACAAAGTTACAGTCCTGAAAACAACAGGGTACTGGCACAAAACAGAAATATAGATCAATGGAGCAGGAAAGAAAGCCCAGAAGTAAACACAATCGCCTATGGTCAATTAATCTATGACAACAGAGGCAAGAATATACAATGGAGAAAAGACAGCCTCTTCAATAAGTGGTGCTGGGAAAACTGTACAGCTACGTGTAAAAGAATGAAATTAGAACATTCTTTAACATCATACACAAAAATAATCTTAAAATGAATTAAAGACCTAAATGTAAGAGTGGATACTATAAAACTCCTAGTGAAAAACATAGACAGAAGACAATTTGACATAATTGCAGCAAAATCTTTTTGGATCCACCTCCTAGAGTAATGAAGATACAAACAAAAATAAACAAATGGGACCTGGTTAAACTGAAAATCTTTTGCACAACAAAGGAAACCATAAACAAAATGAAAAGACAACCTGTGGAATGGGAGAAAATGTTTGCAAACGATGTAACCCACAACGGATTAAACTCTAAAATATACAAACAGGGAGGAGGAGAGAAGATGGCGGAAGAGTAAGACGCGGAGATCACCTTCCTTCCCACAGATACAGTAGAAATACATCTACACGTGGAATTGCTCCTACAGAACACCCACTGAGCGTTGACAGAAAACGTCCGACCTCTAAACAGGCAAGAAACTCCCCCCGTACTTGGGTAGGGCAAAAGAAAAAAGAAATAACAGAGACAAAAGAATAGGGACGGCACCTGCACCAGTGGGAGGGAGCTGTGAAGGTGGAAAGATTTCCACGCACTAGGAAGCCGCTTCGTGGGCAGAGACTGCGGGTGGCAGAGGGGGGAATCTTCGGAGCCACGGAAGAGAGCGCAGCCACAGGGGTGCGGAGGGCAAAGCGGAGAGATTCCTGCACGGAGGCTCGGCAACGAGCAGCCCTCACCAGCCCGAGAGGCTTGTCTGCTCCCCCGCCGGGGGGCGGGCGGGGCTGGGAACTGAGGCTTGGGCTTCGGTCGGATCGCAGGGAGAGGACTGGGGTTGGCGGCGTAAACACAGCCTGAAGGGGTTAGTGCACCACAGCTAGCCGGGAGGGAGTCCGGGAAAAAGTCTGCAGCTGCCGAAGAGGCAAGAGACTTTTTCTTCCCTCTTTGTTTCCTGGTGCGCGAGGAGAGGGGATTCAGAGCGCCGCCTAAACGAACTCCAGAGATGGGCACGAGCCGCGGCTAACAGCGCGGATCCCACAGCAACAGGGGCGCAGAGGGAAAAACGGAGAGACTCCCGCACAGAGGCTCGGTGCCGAGCAGCGCTCACCAGCCCGAGAGGCTTGTCTGCTCACCCGCCGGGGCGGGCGGGGCTGGGAGCTGAGGCTCAGCTTCGGTCGGATCGCAGGGAGAGGACTGGGGCTGGCAGTGTGAACACAGCCTGAAGGGGTTAGCTGGCTGGTAGGGAGTCTGGGAAAAAGTCTGCAGCTGCCGAAGAGGCAAGAGACTTTTTCTTGCCTCTTTGTTTCACGGCGCGCGGGGAGAGGGGATTCAGAGCGCCGCCTGGACAGGCTCCACAGACGGGCGCGAGCCGCAGCGATCGGCGCGGGCCCCGGAGACGGGCGTGAGACGCTGG
Organism: Eschrichtius robustus; assembly: GCF_028021215.1. Taxonomy (NCBI): domain Eukaryota; kingdom Metazoa; phylum Chordata; class Mammalia; order Artiodactyla; family Eschrichtiidae; genus Eschrichtius; species Eschrichtius robustus. The sequence goes on along the minus strand of NC_090831.1, from coordinate 47,845,146 downwards.
GGCTGCTGCTGCCGCCTCCAAAAAGCCTGTGTGTGAGCACAAGTCACTCTCCACGCCGCCCCTCCCGGGAGCCTGTGCAGCCCGCCACCGCCAGGCTCCCGTGATCCGGGGACAAGTTCCCCGGGAGAACACACGGCACACCTCAGGCTGCTGCAACGTCACGCCGGCCTCTGACGCCGCAGGCTCGCCCCGCCTCCTCTGTACCCCTCCCTCCCCGCGGCCTGGGTGAGCCAGAGCCCCCGAAGCAGCTGCTCCTTTAACCCCGTCCTATCTGGGCGGGGAACAGACGCCCTCAGGTGACCTACACGCAGAGGCGGGTCCAAATCCAAAGCTGATGCCCAGGAGCTGTGCGAACAGAGAAGAGAAGGGGAAATCTCTCCCAGCAGCCTCAGAAGCAGCGGATTAAAACTCCACAAACAACTTGATGTGCCTGCATCTGTTGAATACCTGAATAGACAACGAATCATCCCAAATTCAGGAGGTGGACTTTCGGAGCAGGATATATTAATTTTTCCCCTTTTCCTTTTTTTTGTGAGTGTATATGTATATGCTTCTGGGTGAGATTTTGTCTGTATAGCTCTGCTTTATAATAGCTTTATTTTACTTCACTATATTATAGCCTCTTTCTTTCTTTCTTTCTTTCTATTTTTTCTCCCTTTTACTCTGAGCGGTGTGGACGAAAGGCTCTTGGTGCTCCAGCCAGGCATCAGGGCCGTGCCTCTGAGGTGGGAGGGCCAACTTCAGGACACTGGTCCACAAGAGACCTCCCAGCTCCACGTAATACCAAACAGCGAAAATCTCTCAGAGATCTCCATCTCAACATCAAGACCCAGCTTCACTCAACGACCAGCAAGCTACAGTGCTGGACACCCTATGCCAAACAACTAGCAAGACAGGAACACAGCCCCATCCATTAGCAGAGAGGCTGCCTAAAATCATAATAAGGCCACAGACACCCCAAAATACACCACCAGACGTGGACGTGCCCACCAGAAAGACAAGATCCAGACTCATCCACCAGAACTCAGGCACTAGTTCCCTCCACCAGGAAGCCTACACAACCCACTGAACCAACCTTAGCCACTGGGGACAGATACCAAAAACAACGGGAAATAGGAACCTGCAGCCTGTGAAAAGGAGACCCCAAACACAGTAAGATAAGCAAAATGAGACGACAGAAAAACACACAGCAGATGAAGGAGCAGGGTCAAAACACGCCAGATTTAACAAATGAAGAGGAAGTAGGTAGTCTACCTGAAAAAGAATTCAGAATAATGATAGTAAGGATGATCCAAAATCGTGGAAATAGAATAGACAAAATGCAAGAAACATTTAACAAGGACGTAGAAGAACTAAAGAGGAACCAAGCAATGATGAAAAACACAGTAAATGAAATTAAAAATACTCTAGATGGGATCAATAGCAGAATAACTGAGGCAGAAGAAAGGATAAGTGACCTGGAAGATAAAATGGTGGAAATAACTACTACAGAGAAGGATAAAGAAAAAAGAATAAAAAGAACTGAGGACAGTCTCAGAGACCTCTGGGACAACATTAAATGCACCAACATTCGAATTATAGGGGTCCCAGAAGAAGAAGAGAAAAAGAAAGGGACTGAGAAAATATTTGAAGAGATTATAGTTGAAAACTTCCCTAATATGGGAAAGGAAATAGTTAATCAAGTCCTGGAAGCACAGAGAGTCCCATACAGGATAAACCCAAGGAGAAACACGCCAAGACACATATTAATCAAACTGTCAAAAATTAAATATAAGGAAAACATATTAAAGGCAGCAAGGGAAAAACAGCAAATAACACACAAGGGAATCCCCATAAGGTTAACATCTGAGCTTTCAGCAGAAACTCTGCAAGCCAGAAGGGAGTGGCAGGATATACTTAAAGTGATGAAGGAGAAAAACCTACAACCAAGATTACTCTACCCAGCAAGGATCTCATTCAGATGTGATGGAGAAATTAAAACCTTTACAGACAAGCAAAAGCTGAGAGAGTTCAGCACCACCAAACCCGCTTTACAACAAATGCTAAGGGAACTTCTCTAGGCAAGAAACACAAGAGAAGGAAAACGCCTACAATAACAAACCCAAAACATTTAAGAAAATGGGAATAGGAACATACATATCGATAATTACCTTGAATGTAAATGGATTAAATGCTCCCACCAAAAGACACAGGCTGGCTGAATGGATACAAAAACAAGACCCATATATATGCTGTCTACGAGAGACCCACTTCAGACCTAGAGACACATACAGACTGAAAGTGAGGAGATGGAAAAAGATATTCCATGCAAATGGAAATCAAAAGAAAGCTGGAGTAGCAATTCTCATATCAGACAAAATAGACTTTAAAATAAAGACTATTACAAGAGACAAAGAAGGACACTATATAATGATCAAGGGATCGATCCAAGAGGAAGGTATAACAATTGTAAATATTTATGCACCCAACATAGGAGCACCTCAATACATAAGGCAAATACTAACAGCCATAAAAGGGGAAATCGACAGCAACACAATCATAGCAGGGGACTTTAACACCCCACTTTCACCAATGGACAGATCATCCAAAAGGAAAATAAATAAGGAAACACAAGCTTTAAATGATACATTAAACAAGATGGACTTAATTGATATTTATAGGACATTCCACCCAAAAACAACAGAATACACATTTTTCTCAAGTGCTCATGGAACATTCTCCAGGATAGATCATATCTTGGGTCACAAATCAAGCCTTGGTAAATTTAAGGAAATTGAAATCGTATCAAGTATCTTTTCCGACCACAACGCTATGAGACTAGATATCAATTACAGGAAAAGATCTGTAAAAAATACAAACACATGGAGGCTACACAGTACACTGCTTAATAACGAAGTGATCACTGAAGAAATCAAAGGGGAAATCAAAAAATACCTAGAAACAAATGACAATGGAGATACGACGACCCAAAACCTATGGGACGCAGCAAAAGCAGTGCTAAGAGGGAAGTTTATAGCAATACAAGCCTACCTCAAGAAACAGGAAACATCTCGAATAAACAACCTAACCTTGCACCTAAAGTAATTAGAGAAAGAAGAACAAAAAAACCCCAAAGCCAGCAGAAGGAAAGAAATTATAAAGATCAGGTCAGAAATAAATGAAAAAGACATGAAGGAAACAATAGCAAAAATCAATGAAACTAAAAGCTGGTTCTTCGAGAAGATAAACAAAATTGATAAACCATTAGCCAGACTCATCAAGAGAAAAAGGGAGAAGACTCAAATCAATAGAATTAGAAATGAAAAAGGAGAAGTAACCACTGACACTGCAGAAATACAAAAGATCATGAGAGATTACTACAAGCAACTCTATGCCAATAAAATGGACAACCTGGAAGAAATGGACAGATTCTTAGAAATGCACAAACTGCCAAGACTGAACCAGGAAGAAATAGAAAATATGAACAGACCAATCACAAGCACTGAAATTGAAACTGTGATTAAAAACCTTCCAACAAACAAAAACCCAGGACCAGATGGCTTCACAGGTGAATTCTATCAAACATTTAGAGAAGAGCTAACACCTATGCTTCTCAAACTCTTCCAAAATATTGCAGAGGGAGGAACACTCCCAAACTCATTCTACGAGGCCACCATCACCCTGATACCAAAACCAGACAAAGATGTCACAAAGAAAGAAAACTACAGGCCAATATCACTGATGAACATAAATGCAAAAAACCTCAACAAAATACTAGCAAACAGAATCCAACAGCACATTAAAAGGATCATACACCATGATCAAGTGGGGTTTATCCCAGGAATGCAAGGATTCTTCAACATACGCAAATCAATCAATGTGATACACCATATTGACAACTTGAAGGAGAAAAACCATATGATCATCTCAATAGATGCAGAGAAAGCTTTCGACAAAATTCAACACCCATTTATGATAAAAGCCCTGCAGAAAGTAGGCATAGAGGGAACTTTCCTCAACATAATAAAGGCCATATATGACAAACCCACAGCCAACATTGTCCTCAATGGTGAAAAACTGAAACCATTTCCACTAAGATCAGGAACAAGACAAGGTTGCCCACTCTCACCACTATTATTCAACATAGTTTTGGAAGTGTTAGCCACAGCAATCAGAGAAGACAAAGAAATAAAAGGAATCCAAATCGGAAAAGAAGAAGTAAAGCTGTCACTATTTGCAGATGACATGATACTATACATAGAGAATCCTAAAGATGCTACCAGAGAACTCCTAGAGCTAATCAATGAATTTGGTAAAGTAGCAGGATACAAAATTAATGCACAGAAATCTCTTGCATTTCTATACACTAATGACGAAAACTCTGAACGTGAAATTAAGAAAACACTCCCGTTTACCATTGCAACAAAAAGAATAAAATATCTAGGAATAAACCTACCTAAGGAGACAAAAGACCTGTATGCAGAAAATTATAAGACACTGATGAAAGAAATTAAAGATGATACAAATAGATGGAGAGATATACCATGTTCCTGGATTGGAAGAATCAACATTGTGAAAATGACTCTACTACCCAAAGCAATCTACAGATTCAATGCAATCCCTATCAAACTACCACTGGCATTTTTCACAGAACTAGAACAAAAAATTTCACAATTTGTATGGAAACACAAAAGACCCGAATAGCCAAAGCAATCTTGAGAACGAAAAATGGAGCTCGGGGAATCAGGCTCCCTGACTTCAGACTATATTACAAAGCTACAGTAATCAAGACAGTTTGGTATTGGCACAAAAACAGAAATATAGATCAATGGAACAGGATAGAAAGCCCAGAGATAAACCCACACACATATGGTCACCTTATCTTTGATAAAGGAGGCAAGCATATACAGTGGAGAAAAGACAGCCTCTTCAATAAGTGGTGCTGGGAAAATTGGACAGGTACATGTAAAAGTATGAAATTAGAACACTCCCTGACACCATGCACAAAAATAAACTGAAAATGGATTAAAGACCTAAGTGTAAGGGCAGACACTATCAAACTCTTAGAGGAAAACATAGGCAGAACACTCTATGACATACATCACAGCAAGATTCTTTTTGACCCAGCTCCCAGAGAAATGGAAATAAGAACACAAATAAACAAATGGGGCCTAATGAAACTTAAAAGCTTTTGCACAGCAAAGGAAACCATAAACAAGACCAAAAGACAACCATCAGAATGGGAGAAAATATTTGCAAATGAAGCAACTGACAAAGGATTAATCTCCAAGATTTACAAGCAGCTCATGCAGCTCAATAAGAAAAAAACGAACAACCCAATCCAAAAATGGGCAGAAGACCTAAATAGACATTTCTCCAAAGAAGATATACAGATTGCCAACAGACACATGAAAGAATGCTCAACATCATTAATCATTAGAGAAATGCAAATCAAAACTACAATGAGATATCATCTCACACCAGTCAGAATGGCCATCATCAAAAAATCTAGAAACAATAAATGCTGGAGAGGGTGTGGAGAAAAGGGAACCCTCTTGCACTGTTGGTGGGAATGTAAATTGATACAGCCACTATGGAGAACAGTATGGAGGTTCCTGAAAAAACTAAAAATAGAACAACCATATGACCCAGCAATCCCACTACTGGGCATATACCCTGAGAAAACCATAGGTCAAAAAGAGTCATGTACCAAAATGTTCATTGCAGCTCTATTTACAATAGCCAGGACATGGAAGCAACCTAAATGTCCATCGACAGATGAATGGATAAAGAAGATATGGCACATATATACAATGGAATATTACTCAGCCATAAAAAGAAATGAAATGGAGGTATTTGTAATGAGGTGGATGGAGTTAGAGTCTGTCATACAGAGTGAAGTAAGTCAGAAAGAGAAAAACAAATACAGTATGCTAACACATATATACGGAATCTAAGGAAAAAAAAAAAAGGCCATGAAGAACCTAGTGGCAAGACGGGAATAAAGACACAGACCTACTAGAGAATGGACTTGAGGATATGGGGAGGGGGTGGGGTGAGATGTGACAGGGTAAGAGAGTGTCATGGACATATATACACTACCAAATGTAAAATAGATAACTAGTGGGAAGCAGCCGCATAGCACAGGGAGATCAGCTCGGTGCTTTTTGACCACCTAGAGGGGTGGGATGGGGAGGGTGGGAGGGAGGGAGATGCAAGAGGGAAGAGAAATGGGAACATATTGTATATGTATAACTGATTCACTTTGTTATAAAGCAGAAGCTAACACACCATTGTAAGGCAATTATACTTCAATAAAGATGTTTTAAAAAAAAAAAAAAAAAAAAAGAAGATGTGGCACATATATACAATGGGCTATTACTCAGCCATTAAAAAAAATGAAACTGAGTTATTTGTAGTGAGGTGGATGGACCTAGAGTCTGTCCTACAGAGTGAAGTTAGTTAGAAAGAGAAAAAGAAATACTGTATGCTAACACATATATATGGAATCTAAAAATAATAATAATAATAATAATAATAATAATAATAATAATAATAATAATAATAATAATAATAATAATAATAATTCTGATGAACCTAGGAGCAGGACGGGAATAAAGATGCAGATGGAGAGAACAGGCTTGAGGACATGGGAAGGGGGAAGGCTAAGCTGAGACGAAGTGAGAGGGTAGCATTGACATATGTACACTACCAAATGTAAAACAGATAGCTAGTGGGAAGCAGCTGCATAGCACAGGGAGATCACCTTGGTGCTTTGTGACCACCTAGATGGGTGGGATATGGAGAGTAGGAGGGAGATGCAAGAGGGAGGGGATATGGGGATATGTGTATAAGTATAGCTGATTCACCTTGTTATACAGCAGAAGCTAACACAACAATGTAAAGTAATTACAGTCCAATAAAGATGTTTAAAATATATTAATTAATTAATAAAAAAAATACATGCACCCCAATGTTCACTGCAGCACTATTTACAATAGCCAAGGGATGGAAGCAACCTGAATGTCCACTGACAGATGAATGGACAGAGAAGATGTGGTATATATATACATACAATGGAACACTACTCAGACATAAAAAAGATGAAATAATGCCTTTTGCAGCAACATGGATGGACCTAGAAATAATCATACTAAGTGAAGTAAGTCAGACAGAGAAAGACAAATACCGTATGACACCACTGGTATGTGGAACCTAAAAAAAAATGACACACATGAACTTATTTATAAAACAGAAACCAACTCACAGATAAAGAAAACAAACTTATGGTTACCAAAGGGGAAAATGGGGGGGGGGAGGAATATAGTATATTAACTATACTTCAATAAAAAATATGAAAACTAAATTGCATTAAAAAAGTTAAACGAGTGCAAGGATAGTTTGGAAAAGGAGTAATTTTTCACCGCAGAAGATTTGCTTTAACATTATACTTTAACTGGTGAACCCTGTTGTAATGCACGGTATGTTTCAGAATGTTATTGATAATTTGTTGATTAAATCTAAATTATTTTTTTAAAAGTATAATACACTCCATAATCGACTGTTTCACCAGGCTGTACTCAGTGCTCGAGAATTCACTCATCTTTCATAACCAAAGTTTTATACCATTTGAACAGCATCCCCCATATCCCCCACCACAACTTCCTGACAATGAAGATTCCGGCCTATACGTTACACCAAATGGACTTAACAGGCATATAGAGGACATTTCATCCAACAACTTGTTCTTATGGAACATACTCCAGGATAGGTCATATCATAAAACATAAATACGTCTTAGCAAATTTAAGGAGATCACAATCATATCAACTGTCTGGACACAATGATACAGAACTAGAAATCAACAAGAGTCTATCTGGAAAATCTACAAAAATGTGGAAACTAAACAGTACACTTCCGAAAAATCAATGGGTCAAAAAAGAAATCAGAAGTGAATTAAAAGGACTTCCCTGGTGGCGTGGTGCTTAAGAATCCACCTGCCAATGCAGCAGACACGGGTTCGAGCCCTGGTCCGGGAAGATCCCACATGCCGTGGAGCAGCTAAGCCCGTGCTCCACGACCACTGAGCCTGTGCTCTAGAGCCCATGGGCCACAACTACTGAGCCCATGTGCCACAACTACTAAAGCCCACGAGCCTAGCACCTGTGCTCCACAACAAGAGAAGCCACCGCAATGAGAAGCCAGTGCACCGCAATGAAGAGTAGTGCCCATGCACCGCAGCCAAGAGTGGCCTCCGCTCGCCACGACTAGAGAAAGCCCGTGCACAGCAACAAAGATCAAACACAGCCAAAAATAAATAAATTAAATAAATAAATTTTTTTAAAAAGTGAATTAAAAAAACCCCTCAAAACAAATGAAAATGGAAACACGACCTACCGAAACCTATGGGATGCTGCAAAAGCAGTCAGAGAGGAAAGTTTACAGCCATAAGTGCATACGACAAGAAATTAGAAAGCACCTAAATAATCTAACTCTACACTTCAAGGAACTAGAAACAGAAGAAATGTATCCCAAAGTTAGCAGAGGGAGGGATGCAATAAAGACTAGAGTGGAAATAAATAAAATAGATAAAAGAAAGTCAATAGAAAGGATCAATGAAATAAAAGCTGGATTTTCAAAACCATAAAATTCACAAACTTTCAGCTAGACTAGGAAAAAAGAGAGAAGACAAAATCAGAAATGAAAGAGGAGACATTACCACTGATAAGACAGAAATACAGGATCATAAGAGACTACTATGAACAAATATATGCCAACAAATTAGCTATCCTAGAAGAAACTGGTAACTCCTAGAAACACACTACCTACCAAGACTGAATCAGGAAGAAATAGAAAATCTAAACAGACCAATAACAAGGGATTGAATCAGTAATCAAAAAACTCCCAACACAGAAAACTCAAGGACCAGATGACGTTATTGGTAAATTCTACCAAGCCTATGAAGAAAAATTAACACCAGTAATAACTCTTCCAAAAAACTGAAGAGAAACGAATACTTCTAAACTTGTTCTATGAGGCCAGCATTTCCAAAACACCAAAGTCAAATAAAGACTCTGTAAGAAAAGAAAACTACAGGTCAATAAAATTGATTAAAATAGATGTAAAAATTCTGAACAAAATATTAGCAAATCAACTTCAACAATACATTAAAAGGATCATACACGGTGACCAAGAGGGATTTATCGCTGGGATGTAAGAATGTTTCAACATACACAAGTGAATAGGCGAGATACATCACATTAATAGAGTAAAAATTAAAAACACATGATCGTTTCAATACATTCAGAAAAAGCAATGGACAGAATGCTATTCTTTTATGATTAAAAACTCTGAACAGATTGAGTATAGGGGGGAAGGTACCTCAACATAATTAAGGCCATATGTAACAAGCCCATAGCTAACATCATAGTCGTTGGTAAAAAAGGTAAAAGCTAGTTTTCTATGATCAGGAACAAGACAGTGACGCCCTCTTAATCACTCTTATTCAATATAGTACTGGCAGTGTTAGCTGGAGCAATTAGGCAAGACAAAGAAAGGTGTCCAAATCAGAAAGGGAGAACTAAAATTATCATTATTTGAAGATGGTATGACTTTGTATGTAAAAAATCCCAAGGAATTCACCAAAAAGTTGTAACTAATCAACAAAGTATGTAAAATTGAAGTATATAAAATCAACATACATCATCAGTTGTATTTCTATACACAGATAGTAAAACATCTGAAAAAATAAAGAAAACAATCTAATTTACAATAGCATCAAAAACAATAAAGTATCTAGAAATAAATTTGACAAAGTTGTTGAAAAGTCTCTATATTGAACACTGCAAGACACTGATAAAATAAATTGAAGTCACTAAAAAATGGAAAGATATCCTATGTTCATAGATTGGAAGAATTTCTAAGATTAAAAGTCCTTAACACCATCTGTAGATTCTAACAATCTCTCTCAAAAATCCAATGACATTCTCCACAGAAATAAAAAATTCAATTCTAAACTTTCTATGGAACCAGAGAAAATCTGAATAGCCAGTACAGTCCTGAGTAAGAAAAACAAAACCTGAGGCATCACAGTTCCTAATTTCAAACTATACTACAATCTATATTAATTAAAACAGTAAAGTGCTGGCATCAAAATAGACACCCAGACCAATGCAACAGAACAGAGAGCCCAGAATTAAACCCCTACATTTAAGGTTAACTAATTTTTGACAAGGTAGCCAAGAACAACCATAGGGAACTAATAGAGTTTTCAATAAATGGGTTTAGAAAATCTGGATAAGCACAAGCAAAACAGAAATTTGAACCACTATCTTAGGTCAGTCACAAAATTAACTCAAGATGGATCAAAGACTTGAACCTAAGGACTGATACCATAAAAGTCTTAAAAGAAAGCATAAAAAACTCTTCCACATTGGTTCTGATGATTAGTTTTTTTAATATGACGCTAACAGCACAAACAACAAAAGCAGAAATCCACAACCAAGAAGAAATCAAACTTAAAAACTTCTAGGGACTTCCCTGGTGGTCCAGTGGTAAAGAATCTGCCTTACAATGCAGGTGACACGGGTTTGACCCCTGGTCGGGGAACTGAGATCTCACATGCCGCAGGGAAACTAATCCCGTGCGTCACAGCTACTCAGCTTGCCCGCCTCAATTAGAGAGCCTGTGTGCCGCAAACTACAGAGCCCATGCACCCTGGAGCCTGCGCACCACAACTAGAGAGAGAGAAGAAAGAAAAAAACCCCGCATGCCACAGCTAGGGAGAAGCCCGCACACTGGAACAAAGAGCCCGCATGCCGCAACTAAAACCCAACGCAACCAAAAATAAATAAATAAAATACATGAATAAATAATAAATAAAGCTTAAAAAAAGCTACTGTACAACAATATAGACAATCAACAAAATGAAAAGTAAACCTACCAAATGGGAAAAAAATGCAAACCATAGACTGGAAAAGGGGCATGCAATCAAAATACATTTTTAAAAAAACTCATAAAACACCACAAGAAATCAAACAATCCAATGTATGAATGGGCAAAGGAAACATTATTTTTCTAAAAAAGACATATAGATGGCCAATAAGTATACAAAAAATGTGCTCAACATGACTAATCATCAGTACAGTGCCCATAAAAACCACAATGAGATATTATCTCACACCTGTTAGAATGGTTATCATCAAAAAGACAAGAAAATAAGTGTTGGTGATGATGTTGACAAAAGGGAACACTTGTGAACTGTTAGTGGGGATATAATTTTGCAGCAACTGTGGAAAACAATATGAAGGTTGCTCAGAAAAGTTAAAAATAGACCTGTTACACAATCCAGCAATTCCACTTCTGGGTATTTATCCAAAAAAAATAAAAGCACTAACTTGAAAAGAAATATGCACCCCCATATTTCTTGCAGCATTATCCACAATAACCAATATATGGAATCAACCTAAGTTCCTATCAAAAGATGAATGGATAAGAAAGATATGATATCTATATCTATATACTTACCTATATCTACATACACACAATGGATATTATTTAGCCATTAGAAAGAAGGAAATTCTACCATTTTTAACATTGATGTACCTTGGGTAATTATGCTGATATAAGTCAAAAAGAAAAAGACAAATACTATGTGATATCCTTTATATATAGAAATAAAAAGAAGAGAATACAATGTTGGTCACCAGGGGCTGGGGTGTGGGGAATAGGAGAGATGTTATTTAAGGATACAAACTTTTTTTTTTAATATTTATTTATTTACTTACTTATTTATGGTTGTGTTGGGTCTTTGTTTCTGTGCGAGGGCTTTCTCTAGTTGTGGCAAGTGGGGGCCACTCTTCATCACGGTGCATGGGCCTCTCATTATCACGGCCTCTCTTGTTGCGGAGCACAGGCTCCAGACGCGCAGGCTCAGTAATTGTGGCTCACGGGCCTAGTTGCTCCACGGCATGTGGGATCCTCCCAGACCAGGGCTCGAACCCACGTCCCCCTGCACTGGCAGGCAGACTCTCAACCACTGTGCCACCAGGGAAGCCGAAGGATACAAACTTTTAACTAACAGTAAATAATTCCTAAAGATCTGATGCACACGATAGTCAGTATAGACCATGGTATTGTATTATGATCATCAACCTTGCTAAGAGACTAGATCTTAATTTTTCTAACCACAATAAAGAAATAATAATTACGTGACATGATAGAGGTGATAGCTACTGCTACAGTGGCAAAGCATAAGGCTTAAATGTATCAAAGCACCATTAAATTCAAGTAATATTTTATGTTAAATATAAGAAAAAAGAAATGCAATAAGCAAAGTCAATATACAAACAGATCAAGCAGAATACATTTTCTGTAAGTTAGAAGACAGTAAGTCGAAAGTATCCACTCAGAAGAGAACAACGAAAAAAAGAGTGAAGAAGGATTTTGTGATCTATAGGATATCACCCAAAGAAATCTTCTCTGAATTATGGAGTCTTAAAAGGAAGAGATAGAGAGAGAAGGCTTATTTAAAGAAATAGTTGCTGAGAACTTTTGTAATCAGGGGAGAGATTTGGATATCCAAGTTCATGAAGCTCATAGAGCACCAAAATTAAAAAAAAAGAAAAAAAAGAAAAACATTCCCCAAAACACATTATAGTAAAACTGTCAACCATCAAAAGCAAAGAATCTGAAAAGCAGCAAGAGGAGAGAAGCTTATAACTTACAGGAGAAACCTCATAAGGTTATCAATTGATTTCTCATCACAAACCTCACAGGGTACGAGAGAGTGGGATAATACATTCAAATTACCCAATGAAAAAAAAAAAAACACTGCCAACAAAGAATATCCTCTTCATCATAATTGTCCTTTTTAAATGAAGAGATTAAAAACTTTCTCCAAAAAGCTGAGAGAGTTCATAATCACTATATCTGTCTTAAAAAAATTCTAAAAGAGTTCCTCAAGCTACAATAAAAGTAAACTAAATAGTACCATGATAACATATGAGAATACACAAGACTTGTAAACATAAGTATATAGTTAAGGTAAGAATACTTTTAATAATGTGATATGGTGGTGTGTTAACCAGTTAACTTTAGTATAAATGTTAAAGTATGTGATTATTAAAATAACTGCAGCTATAATAATTTTAACATGTAAACAATATACAAAGAGGTAAGTTGTAACACCATATACAAAAATTCATGGAGGGGAGTAAAAGCAGAGCTTTGTGTTTGTGTCATGGAGTTATATTATTATCAACATAAAATAGACTGTTATATCTGTAAGATGTTTTCTGTACGCCTCATGGAACCACAGAGCAAAAATCTTACAGTACATTCAGAAAACATAAAGAGAAGGGAATCATAACATACCACTACAGAATATCACTAATTCACAAAGAAAGGCAGCAACAGAGGAAGGAACAAGAAACAACAAAAAATCCAGAAAACAATAAGATGGCATCGGTAAGTCCTTAACTGTCAATAATTACTGTAAACATAAATGTATTAAATTCTTTAGTCCAAAGTCATAGAGTGGCTAGACATAAAAATACAGGATCGAACTATATGCTGGCTATCAGAGACTCACTTCAGAGTTAAAAACACAAATAAGCTCAAATTGAAGCTCTGGTACAAGATATTCCATACAAGTGGAAACCAAAAGAAAAGAGTGGTAGCTAGAGTTATACCAGACAAAATAGACTTTAAGCCTAAAGCTGCAACAAGGAAAAAAAAAATAAGGTCATTATATAATGATAATGTTTTCAATTTATCAAGACAAAAATCATAAATAAATATGCACCCAACAGTGGAAGATCTTAATATATTAAGCAAATACTAACAGATTTGAAGAGACAAATAGACAATACTAAAAAAAAAAAGTGTAGGGATCTTTAATACCCAACTTTCAACAATGAATAGGTCATCCAAAAAGAAAATTAACAAGGAAGTACTGAACCTGAGCTGTACATTAGACCAAATGGACTGAACAGACAAAAACAGAACAGTCCACCCAACAGCAGCAGAATACATATTTTTCTCAAGTGCACATTGAGCATTCTCCAGGACAGATCATGTGATGGGTCACTAAACAAATCTTCACAAATTTAAGAAGACTGACATCATACTAAGTATTTTTTCAACCATAATGGTAAGAAACCAGAAACCAACAGGACAGACTCTGGAAAATTTACAAATATGTGGAAATTAAACAACATGATCCTAAATAATCAATGGGCCAAATAAATAAATAAATAAATAAATAAATAAATAAATAAATAAACAAACAAATAAATTACAAGCTTCCTTGGTGGCACAGTAGTTAAGAATCTGCCTGCCAATGCAAGGGACACGGGTTCGAGCCCTGGCCCAGGAAGATCTCACATGCCGCGGAGCCACTAAGCCCGTGCGCCAAACTATTGAGCCTGTGCTCAAGAGCACACAAGCCACAACTACTGAGCCCACACGCCACAACTACTGAAGCCCGCGTGCCTAGAGCCCGTGCTCTGCAACAAGAGAAGCCACCGCAATGAGAAGCCCGCGCACCGCAACGAAGAGTAGCCCCTACTCACGGCAACCAGAGAAAACCCGCGTGCAGCAACGACGACCCACCACAGCCAAAAATAAAAATAAATAAATTAATTTATTAAAAAAATAAATAATTAGAAGACTGAATCATGAAGAAATGAAACAATCTAAACAGACCAAATTACTATTAAGGAGACTGAATCAGTTCTCAAAAACCTTCCAACAAAAAAATACCAAGACTAGATGGCTTCACTGGTGAAGTCTACGAAACTTTTAAAGAAGAATTAATACGAATTATTTTTAATTGGGTAAATCATAGAAATCTATTTGTGGGTGATACACTTTGTATATTATAAATACACTAGGGAAGACATACCCACAATGATATAAAATAAGTTAGAGCTATTGGTTCTTAATCTCTGATTTCTTTGAAAAATTATTTATCATTTGAGTTGAGCTTTATTTCATAAATTAGACAAATGAGCATACATTAATAATGAGATTCTTGTAAACTTTTCTGAAAATACAAAGAAGTGATAAAGAAGAATATGTCTGTTACATGAGTATGGAGTATAACGGAAACTTACAGGAACAAGGCTTGACCAATTGCAACCTCCACATGAAAAGCCAATATTTTTTTTTAAACATCTTTATTGAAGTATAATTGCCTTACAATGGTGTGTTAGCTTCTGCTTTATAACAAAGTGAATCAGTTATACATATACAATATGTTCCCATTTCTCTTCCGTCTTGCATCTCCCTCCCTCCCACCCTCCCCATCTCACCCCTCTAGGTGGTCACAAAGCACCGAGCTGATCTCCCTGTGCTATGCGGCTGCTTCCCACTAGTTATCTATTTTACATTTGGTAGTGTATATATGTCCGTGACACTCTCTCACCCTTTCACATCTCACCCCACCCCCTCCCCATATCCTCAAGTCCATTCTCTAGTAGGTCTGTGTCTTTATTCCCGTCTTGCCACTAGGTTCTTCATGGCTTTTTTTTTTCCCTTAGATTCCGTATATATGTGTTAGCATACTGTATTTGTTTTTCTCTTTCTGACTTACTTCACTCTGTATGACAGACTCTAACTCCATCCACCTCATTACAAATACCTCCATTTCATTTCTTTTTATGGCTGAGTAATATTCCATTGTATATATGTGCCACATCTTCTTTATCCATTCATCTGTCGATGGACATTTAGGTTGCTTCCATGTCCTGGCTATTGTAAATAGAGCTGCAATGAACATTTTGGTACATGACTCTTTCTGACCTATGGTTTTCTCAGGGTATATGCCCAGTAGTGGGATTGCTGGGTCGTATGGTAGTTCTATTTGTAGTTTTTTAAGGAACCTCCATACTGTTCTCCATAGTGGCTGTATCAATTTACATTCCCACCAACAGTGCAAGAGGGTTCCCTTTCCTCCACACCCTCTCCAGCATTTATTGTTTCTAGATTTTTTGATGATGGCCATTCTGACTGGTGTGAGATGATATCTCACTGTAGTTTTGATTTGCATTTCTCTAATGATTAATGATGTTGAGCATTCTTTCATGTGTCTGTAGGCCACCTGTATATCTTCTTTGGAGAAATGTCTATTTAGGTCTTCTGCCCATTTTTGGATTGGGTTGTTCGTTTTTTTCTTATTGAGCTGCATGAGCTGCTTGTAAATCTTGGAGATTAATCCTTTGTCAGTTGCTTCATTTGCAAATATTTTCTCCCATTCTGAGGGTTGTCTTTTGGTCTTGTTTATGGTTTCCTTTGCTGTGCAAAAGCTTTTAAGTTTCATTAGGCCCCATTTGTTTATTTGTGTTCTTATTTCCATTTCTCTGGGAGCTGGGTCAAAAAGAATCTTGCTGTGATGTATGTCATAGAGTGTTCTGCCTATGTTTTCCTCTAAGAGTTTGATAGTGTCTGCCCTTACACTTAGGTCTTTAATCCATTTTCAGTTTATTTTTGTGCATGGTGTCAGGGAGTGTTCTAATTTCATACTTTTACATGTACCTGTCCAATTTTCCCAGCACCACTTATTGAAGAGGCTGTCTTTTCTCCACTGTATATGCTTGCCTCCTTTATCAAAGATAAGGTGACCATATGTGTGTGGGTTTATCTCTGGGCTTTCTATCCTGTTCCATTGATCTATATTTCTGTTTTTGTGCCAATACCAAACTGTCTTGATTACTGAAGCTTTGTAATATAGTCTGAAGTCAGGGAGCCTGATTCCCCCAGCTCCATTTTTCGTTCCCAAGATTGCTTTGGCTATTCGGGGTCTTTTGTGTTTCCATACAAATTGTGAAATTTTTTGTTCTAGTTCTGTGAAAAATGCCAGTGGTAGTTTGATAGGGATTGCATTGAATCTGTAGATTGCTTTGGGTAGTAGAGTCATTTTCACAATGTTGATTCTTCCAATCCAGGAACATGGTATATCTCTCCATCTATTTGTATCATCTTTAATTTCTTTCATCAGTGTCTTATAATTTTCTGCATACAGGTCTTTTGTCTCCTCAGGTAGGTTTATTCCTAGATATTTTATTCTTTTTGTTGCAATGGTAAACGGGAGTGTTTTCTTAATTTCACGTTCAGAGTTTTCGTCATTAGTGTATAGAAATGCAAGAGATTTCTGTGCATTAATTTTGTATCCTGCTACTTTACCAAATTCATTGATTAGCTCTAGGAGTTCTCTGGTAGCATTTTTAGGATTCTCTATGTATAGTATCATGTCATCTGCAAATAGTGACAGCTTTACTACTTCTTTTCCGATTTGGATTCCTTTTATTTCTTTGTCTTCTCTGATTGCTGTGGCTAACACTTCCAAAACTATGTTGAATAATAGTGGTGAGAGTGGGCAACCTTGTCTTGTTCCTGATCTTAGTGGAAATGGTTTCAGTTTTTCACCATTGAGGACAATGTTGGCTGTGGGTTTGTCATATATGGCCTTTATTATGTTGAGGAAAGTTCCCTCTATGCCTACTTTCTGCAGGGCTTTTATCATAAATGGGTGTTGAATTTTGTCGAAAGCTTTCTCTGCATCTATTGAGATGATCATATGGTTTTTCTCCTTCAAGTTGTCAATATGGTGTATCACATTGATTGATTTGCGTATGTTGAAGAATCCTTGCATTCCTGGGATAAACCCCACTTGATCATGGTGTATGATCCTTTTAATGTGCTGTTGGATTCTGTTTGCTAGTATTTTGTTGAGGAATTTTGCATCTATGTTCATCAGTGATATTGGCCTGTAGTTTTCTTTCTTTGTGACATCTTTGTCTGGTTTTGGTATCAGGGTGATGGTGGCCTCGTAGAATGAGTTTGGGAGTGTTCCTCCCTCTGCAATATTTTGGAAGAGTTTGAGAAGGATAGGTGTTAGCTCTTCTCAAAATGTTTGATAGAATTCGCCTGTGAAGCCATCTGGTCCTGGGCTTTTGTTTGTTGGAAGGTTTTTAATCACAGTTTCAATTTCAGTGCTTGTGATTGGTCTGTTCATATTTTCTATTTCTTCCTGGTTCAGTCTCGGCAGTTTGTGCATTTCTAAGAATCTGTCCATTTCTTCCAGGTTGTCCATTTTATTGGCATAGAGTTGCTTGTAGTAATCTCTCATGATCTTTTGTATTTCTGCAGTGTCAGTGGTTACTTCTCCTTTTTCATTTCTAATTCTATTGATTTGAGTCTTCTCCCTTTTTCTCTTGATGAGTCTGGAAAAGCCAATATCTTTAATAAACAAAGGTGACAATGTTCATTTTCCAAAGAAAACTACAAGCAAAAAATAAATAAATAAAAATAAGAAGAAATGGGATTTTCCAGATTTACCTTGATGGTTTATGCACATTTTCTCAGTGAATCGCACCAGACATTTACTAAAGATAAAATATATGAACTTCATAGTGGAGGAATCTTGCAGAAAGCACCTGAACCAGTGAACAGCAGGTGTAATGGGACAAATGATTATCAGGTGACTGAAGCTCACAAGACACATTATCACTACTGTGGTATTCTGGGTGAAAATACATAAGAAAAGCACAGTCTGAAACTATCATGAAAAAAATGTCAGTTTTATGCAAATTTCAGACCGCATATACCTCCCATGTTCCCTGACTGTTACACTGTATTTAAATAGTCTTTCTTATCAGTATACAGAGCAAATCTCTCCTAATTACTTTTTCTCCCAGAACCTTGAGTTATCTGGGCCACTAATGCCATCCCACTTAAAAGAGCATTTTCTTAATCCTGCTGTGATAAGCTGACGTTTCTGTTGCATTCAGATGTAGATTAAGCATTCCACTTTCCCTTCTTCACTAATATCCAGCATCTGCAATTATGCCATAGGGCATTTCGGATATTACTGCCTTCCCATGTTGATCTTTCACAAAGAGAATAATTTCAATAGTTGAATGTCGTTTATTCATAGTGAGAATTCTCCATGCTCTGTAGGGAGCCTGGATGCAGACAATGGGGAAAAGGCTCTGGATCACAGGGGACAGGTATTCGAAAGAGTGGACTTTGACTATCATAAGAAGGAAAAAAATAAGTAGTTGAAAACAACTTTGCAAGGCAGGAACATCAGAAGTAGAAAATTAAAGGTTTGTAGGTTCGCAATCCATGAAATTTCAGGAGGAAAAGCAGACACAGCCTCTGACCCAGGACAGGACACTCACCTGGGAAGCTGCCATTCCCTCATCTTCCTCCTGCTCTGGTCGTCTTCTCATGGACATTATGTTGAGGCACCCCATCAGCATGTTGAGAATATGCCTTCAGCACCATCAGCACAGCTCCTTCACCTGTTCCCACTAGAGCCACAGACAAAACACCTCGAAACGCTGAAATGCCAATGTCTTGAAAAAGAGAGATTCAGGAACGATGACCCCTGAATGGAGACCAAACTGTAAGCTTTTTCCTTCCTGTCTACACATACTCTCCCCTCACGCAGATGCCCCAAAACTCTGCTACAGCACAGTCAGTGGACTATACTGCCCTGCCCCTTCCAGTCCCATGTAGAGCAGACACCGATGCCTCCCCAAAGGAAGAAGGGCCAAAGACTGGAAGCACCTCTCACCGATTACCCAGCAGCCCTCGGGCTTAAACCTGGTCTCACCTTAGAATCACCTGGAGTTAAAACAACACGGATGCTCCCACCCAGATCAACAGACAGACTCTGTGGGGAGGGCACAGATGATGTTATTTCTAAATACTCATCATGCAGTACTAATGGGAAACTGCATGGGAACCACGTAGCAAACATTTCTTCTGCAGCTTCAAAGTGCATACAAATTTGGGGAAAATCAGGGCTAATAATGGCCTGACTCTTTCCCTAACTAACACCCTGATGCTGTCCTTAACTGAGGCTCTGAAGATGTCCCTAAGTAACAGCCTGAACTGTGTCCAATTAAGGCCCGCAAATTATCTCTAACTGAAGCCTTGACATTCTCCCTAACGAAGCCCCTGATGCTGTTCCAAGCTAATGGTCTGAACTAGAACTTACAAAGTCCCTAACCCTGTCCCTAGGACCCTGACACTCTCCCTAACTTAGGCCCTGACGCTGTCCCTCAGAGCCTAAGTGGTCACTAAATAATGCCCTGATCCTGTCCATTACTAAGGTCCTAAATATGTCCCTAAAAAAGTCAGTGAGGTGTCCCTAACTATCTCTTACTAAGGCCCTCAAGTTTTCTCTGAGGTCCTGACACTGTCCCTAACTAAGGCCCTGATGCTCTTCCTAACTAAGGCCTTGACGCTGTGTCTACCTGAGGCCCTGACACTGTCTACAATAATGGCCTGCCTCTTTCCCTAACTAATACCCTGATGATGTCCCTCATAGCTGCAGACATCCCACAATAACACCTTGACACTCGCCCTGACAGCTCTGATTCTGGCATTATTTAAGTCCATGAGAATATACCTAAGGAACAGCCTGAACTATTTCTAACTAAGTCCCTGACGGTGACCCTAATAGACTGAGATATCCAACACTATCGCCCTGATCCTGTCCATAACTAAGGCCCTGAATATGTCCCTAAGAAAGTCTCTTACGATGTCCCTAACTAACGGTCTGAACTCTCTCTTACTAAGGCCCTAAGTTATCTCTAACTGAGGCCCTGACGCTGTCCCTAACTATGGCCCTGAAGCTGTCCCTCATAGCATTTACTGTCACTAAATAACGCCCCGATCCTGACCATTACTAAGGCCCTGAATACGTCCCTAAGAAAGTCTCTGATGTGTCCCTAACTAACGGCCTAAACTGTCTTATATTAAGGCTCTCAAGTTTTCTCTGAGGTCCTGACACTCTCCCTAACTAAGGCCTGGTGTCTGGCCCTAGCTAACGTCCTGATGCTGTCCCTAACATCGGTGAAGCTCCGATGCTCTTCTTAACTAAGGCCTTGACGAAGTCTCTACCTGAGGCCCTGCCACTGTCTGTAACTAATGACCTGATTCTTTATCTAGCTAACACCCTAACTATATCCCTCACTAATGCCCTGACAATGGTCTTAGCTTCGACCCTGATGCTGGCCCTAACTAATGACATGACACTGGTCCTTACTAAGGCCTCACCCCGGGGTTGTCCCAGGCTGATGGGCAGTTTTCTCTTGTCCACATCTCTAGCCAGCTGCCTGCCATTGGCCACTCTAAGATTCTGCGATGCAGTGGTCCCACGTGGGATGTCCCTGAGTAGGCTGACCTACGGGAGGAGGGTCATGGCCACTCCGCCCTCCAGGGGACTGCAGCTCAGGGTAGGAATCACTCAGCCAGTGTCTGGACACGGTTCTGTGTCCTTGTTTGTTGTAAAACCCTTGGAGTTACCTCTAACATTTTTTAAATGGATCTCCCCCTCGGCATATTTATAATATAAATTATTTGCCACATTAAGATTCAGGAATGACATTATTAGAATGAGCAGGAAGACAAAGGATGCCCCCCCGCAATGATCTATTACTTGGAGGATTTAAAATTCTAATGAAAACACTCATTCTCATCACCCTCTTGGGCATCAGCACAAGGCCAGAACCAGCTGCATTCTTTATTTATCCCTCTGATTTTCTCAGAACCTTTCCTTCGAGGAGAAATCTCTGGATTCTGAGGGAACTGTGAGTGGTAGCCATCAGGTAAATCTGATTCTGAAAAGCAAGAGGAAAAGAGACAGGGCAGGAGATGAGAATTGGTGATGGGGAGAAGCAAGGGCGTCCACGTTCAATCTCAGGCTGAGAATCTGGGTTAATCTCCAACGAAGCTAAGGACCACCAGGAGCTGGCCTCACTGGCCTTGTCACCTGGTGTGGGGGCTGGGGACAGCCAAACCACCATGCTCACTTTCAGAGAAATAAAGAAGGTGGGAGGGCACCCCTGGGAGCCAGACTGAAAATGTTCATGTTGTGAAATAATAAGATGTCTTTTTCAGAAAAGTGAAGACTCTTCTCTTGGTTCTCAAAGACTTGCAAATACTCTGTGTCCTTCTGGAGGCATGCTGAAGCCTTCAGCCTTTGAGGGCAGTAATGAGTGGGAATATGGGCTCAAAACAATCTGGCACTCACTCCTTGAGGGTGCCGAGGATGACCAGTGTCCACCCCTTGGGTGCTGTGGGGCCTGAAATCTCCTGATCACCTAGGATGGGAGGGGCCACACAGACACTCCACTGGACCACCGGGGGCTTGGCTGGTGGGCTACAGTCCTTTATCAGATACATGGTTTGCAAACATCTTGTGCCATTTTGGATGGTGGATTATCTTATTCCTTGCTCCTTTGATAAACAATGGTTTTTCATGTTGAGGAAGTCCATTTCATGTATTTTATCTTTTGTAGCTTGTGCTTTTGGTAGCAGATCTAAGAAATCATAGTCTAATTCAAAGTCATGAAGATTTACTCTCATGTTTTCTTCTATGAGTTTTATAATATTGGTTCTTACATCTAGGCCTTTGATCCATTTTGTGTTGATTTTGTTTATGGGACGGGGGGAGGTAAGGGTCCAACTTTATTCTTCTGCATGTGGGTATCCAGCTGTCCCAGCACCTGTGCTAATTGTTTGGGAGAATATATTTGCAGATGATGTGACCAACAAGGGCCTAATTTCTAAAATATACAAACAGCTCATACAACTGGAAAAAAAATCAAAAAGTGGGCAGAAGTTCTAAATAGACATTTCTCCAAAGAAGATATACAGATGGCCAATAGGCACATGAAAAGATGCTCCACGTCGCTAATTATTAGAACAATGCAAATCAAAACTACAGTGAGGTATCCCCTCATAGTGGTCAGAATAGCCATCAATAAAAATTCTACAAATAAACGCTGGAGGGTGTGTGGAGAAAAGGAAACCCTCCTAGGCTGTTGGTCAGAATGTAAATTGGTGCAGCCACTATGAAAAACAGTATGAAGGTTCCTCAAAAAACTAAAAATAGAGTTGCCGGGGCTTCCCTGGTGGCGCAGTGGTTAAGAATCCCCCTGCCAATGCAAGGGACACGGGTTCGAGCCCTGGCCCAGGAAGATCCCACATGCCATGGAGTAACTAAGCCCGTGCACAACAACTACTGAGCCTGCGCTCTAGAGCCTGCAAGCCACAACTACTGAGCCCGCATGCCACAACTACTGAAGCCCACGAGCCCAGAGCCCATGCTCCCCACAAGAGAAGCCACCGCAATGAGAAGCCCACACACCACAACGAAGAGTAGCCGCCACTCGCCGCAACCAGAGAAAGCCCGCGCACAGCAACGGAACCCAACGCAGCCAAAAATAAAAATAAATTAAAATAAATAAATTTATAAAAATATAAATAAAATAAAAATAGAATTGCCATATGAACCAGCCCTCCCACTCCTGGGCACATATCCATACAAAACCATAATTTGAAAAGATACATGGACCACTGTGTTCATAGCACCACTATTCACAACAGCCAAGACATGAAAACAACCTGAATGTCCATCAACAGATGAATGGATAAAGAAGATGTGATAAATATATACAATGGGATATTACTCAGCCATAAAACAGAGTGAAATAATGCCATTTGCATCTACATGGATGGACCTAGCAATTATCATACTAAGTGAAGTCAGACAGAGAATGACAAATACCATATGATATCACTTATATGTGAAACCTAAAATGAGACACAAATGAATCTACAAAACAGAAACCGACTCACAGATATAGAAAACAGACTTGTGGTTGCCAAGGGGAAGACGGGGGAGGGATAGATTGGGAGTTTGGGATTAGCAGATGCAAACTATTATATATAGGATGGATAAACAACAAGGTCTTACTGTACAGCACAGGAAACTATATTCAATACCCTGTAGTAAACCATATGTATATATGTAATAAACAGTATGTGTGTGTGTGTGTGTGTGTGTGTGTGTGTATCTGAATCACTTTGTTGTACAGCAGAAATTAACACAACATTGTAAGTCAACTATACTTCAATGAAAAAATTTTTTAAAAATTAGGTGGAGATTATACCATCAATTAGTTTGAAGGCACTTTTATAAAGTGGGCCTTGTTTTTCTTGTCCTTTCATCCTGGGACAAATGTACAACAGATAGAAACTAACCAGGATTACTCCAGTCTGAACTCATATCACACAGAACTTTAATTGTTGAACAAACCATTAATACCGATTACACCATGGGATGTCCTGATCCAATATCAAGTTTGTAAACCTTGTATCAAGCCTGCAGAATCCACTAAATTTGGAAATTCAAACTGAAATGAAGCCAACTGTCCCATGACTTCTCCAAAACTAGTTATACAACAATCAGTTGGAAACCATACGCAATCAAAGGAATGTAGACAGAAACAACCATACCCTTCCTTTTTTTCCCTTTGAGATGAAGACGGTATTTAAGGTGATGTCTTGGGCCATTTCAGGGTGTTACTCAATTTTCTGGGTATCTCCCATGCACACAGGAGGTACACATGTTAGTTAACTTGTTTGTGCAACTATATGAAGGCAGTCAATACCACAAAAGTGTGTATGTAAAATGTATTAAATGGTAAATGTCATGTTTTGTATTTTTAATGACAATGAAAAAAAGTGTAGTGCTGATATTTCTTACAACATAAATGTACATTAAAAACATCCTTAGTGAAAAAAGCCATACAGAAAAGTCCACCCAGATCCCATACTCATCTTGTCTGCTTTAAATCCATCAAGGTTGTCCAAATGAGGGGAAAACTCAGTAATGGTTCCAGAAAAAGAAAACTGGATCAGGATGGAAAAAGACATTTTCATACAGTTGGGACAACAGGCGAGAGTTGAAGTGGGCCTGTGTATTAAATTATAATGTAGACATCATGATTTCCTCATTTAGGGGTTATGTGCTGATTCCTCTGGAGAGTGTCCCTGTTTTGGATAAAACACACTGAGTATTTTGTGTGAAGTGGCAAATGTGAGTACTTATGCCATTATTGAAACATTTCTGTACATTTTAAATTACTGGAAAGTAAATTACTTTTCAAAACAACCATGTCAGTACCATGCCAGAAAATCAGATAAGACAGCCATCAAACTTTGTTATAGAGGCCAAGACTTAACCCAGACAAAGTTCAACCAAAGCTGTGATTGTTTTTTCCTTTGTAGGAGTCCACATGGTATTAGGAGGCACAGTGGGAGGGACTTCCCTGGTGGCACAGTGGTTAAGAATCTGTCTGCCAATGCAGGGAACACAGGTTCGACCCTTGGTCCAGGAAGATCCCACGTGCCACGGACAAACTAAGCCTATGCATCACAACTACTGAGCCTGCACGCCTAGAGCCCGTGCTCCACAACAAGAGAAGCCACTGCAATGAGAAGCCCGCGTACTGCAGCAAAGAGTAGCTCCCGCTGCCACAACTAGAGAAAGCCCGTGCGCAGCAACGAAGACCCAACACAGCCAAAAATAAATTAAATAAATAAATTTAACAAAAAAAAAAAGGCACTATGAAAGGAGTATATTAGTAGCTACCATGTCTTGGGCCCTGCGGATTACCTGGGATGCAGTAGAAACAGTGAGATTTTAGCATTACAATTTTTCACATTACTTCAAAAAAATGTTAAAAAAATAAATTCAGTAAAGTTGCAAAATATGGAATCATTACGCACAAATCAGTTTTGTTTCTATACACTTAAAACGAACCATCAGAAAGAAAAATTAAGAAAACAATCCCATTTACAACTCCATCAAAAAGAACAAACTATTTAGGAATAAATTTAACCAAGGACATGAAAGACCTATACTCAGAAAAATATAAAGTATTGATAAAGAAATTGAAGACACAGTAGAAAACAATATCCCATGCTCATGCATCAGAAAAATGACTATTATTAAAATGTTTATTCTACCCAAAGCCATCAACAAACAGTGCCAGGGAAACTAGACACCAGGTTCCAAAGAACAACACTGGTCACCAGCTACACTGTAAATAAAACTAACTAAAAGCGCACAGTATTCCACATTAAACCCTTTCTCTCCTGAGTCCCCTGAAGATGCACCCCACCCACCCAGCAGTCAGCTGCACAGGAAGATTCTCCACACTTTCTCATTTTTTTCCTCTCGTGGCATCTCCTCACCAGTGGGTCCTGAGAAAAGTGAGCTCCAGCCAGTGTAGAAACTGCCCCATGGTCCAGAAACCTAAGCTCTGACAGGAGACAAATTTCCTGTCTGCTTGTCACAGAGCAAAGTCTGTGAGCTGGATGCACCTGTGTCCCCAGGGTCAGACAGGTGGGTTCGGTGCCCCCTGAGGGACGTCAGAGGAGTGCCGGGAGCGCCACACTCACAAACCCAGAGGCCTCATCCAGAGTGCTGTTCTGCTGTATATACTAAGTTTGGAAATCCAAACTGAAATGGAGCCAAGTATCTCTCTGTATCTTCTCAAAACATGGTTAAGGAACAATTAATTAGAAACCATATGTGATGAAATGAATGTAGACACAAACTTTACAATGTAAACCGAAATTCACTCAAAAGTGCCCATAGACAAGTTTAAATTACCAAACTATAAAAATTCTAGAAGAAAAAAGAAAATCTAGGACTTCCCTGGTGGTGCAGTGGTTAAGAATCCGCCTGCCAATGCAGGGGACACAGGTTCGAGCCCTGGTCCGGGAAGATCCCACATGCCACAGAGCAACTAAGCCCGTGTGCCACAACTACAGAGCCTGCACTCTAGAGCCCATGCACCGCAACTACTGAGCCCACATGCCACAACTATTGAAGCCCGTGCACCTAGAGCCCATGCTCCACAACTAGAGAAGCCACCACAATGAGAAGCCCATGCATGGCAACAAAGAGTAGCCCCCCCTCGCCGCAACTAGAGAAAGCCCGCGTGCAATAATGAAGACCCAACGCAGCCAAAAATAAATAAATAAATAAATTTATTTTTTAAAAAAGAAAGAAAATCTACATGACCTTGGGTCTGGTGATGTGTTTTAAACACACAACACCAAAAGTCTATCGACAAAAGAAAAATAATTGATAATGTGGACTTTATAAAATTAAAACTTTCTACCCTATGAAAGAACTTATTCAGAAAACCAAAAGACAAACCACAAACTGGAAGAAACTATTTGCAAAACACATATCTGATAAAGGGTTTGTACCCAAATTATACCAAACAATGCCATTAAAATTTGGTAAAGGTTGAAACACACACCTGGCCAAAGAAGATAAACAGATACTAAATAAGCATACAGGAATATACTCAAGATGCTGGTGGAATGCACGTACAACCAACTTTGGAAGACGGTTTGGCAGTTTTTTCCAAGTCTAAGTAGTCTCACCTTAGGATCCAAGAAGCGTACCTCTTGTATTTAGACAACTGCTTTGAAAACCTGTGTTCAAACAAAAACTAGCATCAAGTAATGCACAGCAGCTCTATTCATAATGGCTAAAAGCTTAAAGATATCAGGATGTCCTTCTGTAGATGAATTCATAAGCAAATTAGGGCACATACATGTCAAGGGGAGCAGAATACACCACCCCGAAATATGCCCATTAGACAAAAGGATTATTTTGGACTGATTAATTTAAAAAACAGCAGACCCAGGAGAATCTTTGAAAACCAAGTAGAAAATGCCCTTTTATGAGGTAAATTTACATTTATTAAGGATATCTCCATTTATTAGGGTATGTCCCTCTCTGGACCAGGAATTGAATGATGACTAAATATCAAGAAAAACTTGTTGGGACTTCCCTGGTCGTCCAGTGGTTAAGACTCCACACTCCCAATACAGGGGGCCTGGGTTCGATCCCTGGTCAGGGTACTAGATCCCACATAACTC
Organism: Eschrichtius robustus; assembly: GCF_028021215.1. Taxonomy (NCBI): domain Eukaryota; kingdom Metazoa; phylum Chordata; class Mammalia; order Artiodactyla; family Eschrichtiidae; genus Eschrichtius; species Eschrichtius robustus. Next base: position 47,817,399 of record NC_090831.1, on the reverse strand, counting down.
AACTAACACCTGGCACAGCCAAATAAATAAATATTAAAAAAAAAGCTTGTCAATGAAATAGGTCTGGATGTAAATCTGCATAACAACCATACCCTTGTTTACTGTGCTTTGCCTAATAACCTCCCTTAAATGGCTTCCTTCATTCCCTAACATCTTTCTTCTGTTCTTAGCTGAAGGTAGCCTTTAAGGTAATGGCTTGGGCCAGACTAAGTTTTCCTGGGTATCTTTCAAGAATACAGGAGGTATGCATGGTATATATTAAACTTCTGATTGTTTTTCTCCAGTTCATCTCCCTTTCATTACAAGGGGGATCTCAATGAAGAACATAAAAAGGGTAGAGGGAAAATTATTTTTCCTCTCATATACATGCAATGCAATAGTATTCAGAGATATAAAGGAATGAATCATCAACCCGTGCAAAAAAAAAAAAAAATAGATGAATCTAACACTTACATTGCTAAGTGAAAGAATACAGTCTGAAGTGCTACACAGTGTATGACCTCATTTATATGACTTCTAGAAAAGGCAAAAGAGACATGGTAAACAGTTTACGGAATATGTAGTTGAAAAGGTCCGTATGATACTTCAGTGGTGAATACCTGTCACTGTGCATTTGTCTACACCCACAGATTTTTTACAACCCAACAAGTAAATTATAATCTATTCAAATTATTTACTTAGGATATGGGAGTGTCAAAGACTGGCATACAGAATGTAACAAACAATCTAACTGATTTAGAAAGGTATGAAAAAAACTCACTGTTGGTGGTGGGACAAAATGGGCTGACCTAAGTTAACTTTGGAAATGAGCGGACTCCGTAGGCCAAAGGCAAAATATGCTGTACATACACAGTGGACTCTGTAAGTTCTTTCCCATGGGGAGTAGTAGCTAACAGTACTGAAACTACTATATCAGTAATCAAATGGAACAAGCACTGAATTTAATGACAAATGGTGGAAGCCAGGTTTCTTACCACTGGAGTGGGAAGTCACAGACAAACAAAGGGAGAAGGTTACAATATCCATGTCATAACAGATCAGGTTGGAGGCATCAGTATAAACTATCTTTAGGCTAATAGAGATACACATAGTTCCACATGGAAATCTTTATAATTATGTGTATATGCATACGCTGGGATACATGCATACATTTCCATGCACTGTCAGCTGAGCATATTTAGCTCCCGCATGTAAGTTTTTAACACCATTCTCTAATAAAAGGAACAAGGGCTCTTTGAAGAAAGGGCTGATGCTAGGACTGAGACAGTAATATATGAAGCAGGATAATCTTAAAATATCAGAAAGTAAAGAAGTACCAAAAGTTTTTAAAACCCACAAAAGAAAAATTATGTAAAATGAAAACAGGAGCAAATGGAAAAAGCTATCAACAGCCAAAGCAAGAATGAACTAAGCAGTCTAATAATGTAGTGCTGGATTATAACCAAAAGTTTATAATAATTATTCATGTGTCCAAACTGGTAAAAATAAGTTACATAGTTTTTGATGAATGATGTTAAATAGAAATCTCCTAGGCAGGAAGCTTCTAAACAATTCATATAGACACTCAGCTGTCCATCAAGGATGTGAAGCTAACCCCTCTCTCCTCAAGTGTGGCTTCTGTATTATGACTTCCTCCTAAATAAGACACACAGGATGGACATGGGAAAAAATTAATTTCACTGTGGGAAAACTTCACAAACACTACTTCAGCCTGGTGACCAAAGTTAAGAATATAAGTAAGCAGTTCCCTTAAGAGCCTGTTCGCTTGATATATAGTGAAGAGGAAGCACTTTAACTCTGTGATCTGCTTTTTCAAAGCCAAGTCTAATTACAGCAAAAACACTAAGCAAATCCCAGTGCAGGGCAGTTTACACAATACCTGACCAGTCGTTCTCCACACTGTCAAGGTCATGGAAACAAGGAGAGTCTGAGCAACTGTCAAAGCCCAGAAGAGACTAAACAGACATGATGACCCCATGTCCTTTGAGACCCTGGAACAAGGGAAGGTATAACAAAAGGAACATGAATAGAGACTTAAGTTAATAATAAAGTATCAATATTTGTTCATTATTTGTGATGATCCTGTAGAAAATTAGACTGCAAAAATTAAAGGTCAAATAAGAGAAACCTATTGTAACAAACTGGAAATCTAGAGGAAATGGGCGATTTCTTTGTAAAAACACATTACCAAAATGGACCCTAAATTAAGGAAAATACAAAAAGACTAATTAACCACTGAGAAACCTCTTCCCCTATTGGTTATCCTATCACTGTTCCAGGGTTTCTCTCTCCAGAACAGGGAAGGAACAGGGAAAGAGTTGTTTGGCAGCTCCCCTAGTATATGACCCCACCCAGTGTCTTCATCTCCCCCAGCCACACCTACCCAATGAGGACACCTGAGGATGGATCAGGGATTATTGATTCGGATGTGTCAACTAGGACTTTTTTTTATTCCCAGCAACTGGACACACTTACTGAAGTAAAATAAATTAGTATTTATTATAAGGGTAGAAATAAATTAATACTTGCAAGTGGCAAGTTTAAGAATGGGTTTGGACCTGGCAGGTCCAGTGTCTCACACTCTCTGTGTGACCTTGTTTCTCTCCAAACCTTTGTCCTGCTCAGTGCCTTTGGGGGACCCCATTCACAGGCACAGTCTCTCTCACTGCCCTTGGGCCAACAGCAACTCTAGGCTGACAACCACTCACCGCCCTTTATCCGAGAAAAAGTTTCTCCTTTTCTTGGGTTCTAAGAAAAGTCATGGTTTTGAACGCCTTTGGCCTGGCTTGGGTTTCATTCTCATCCTTGATCCATCACCAGAAGATGGAAAATGGGACTGGCTAGATGTGGGTTGTAGACCCATCTTCGAGCTGGGTGGAACATGGGCTCATCCTTCTGGAACTATTTGGACTGGAAGCAGGTGAGATGTAATTCCCAAAGGAAAACTGAGGCACTAGACTTGGGCATGAGAACAGCTGCTGGCTGCGAGAAAGCAGCAGATTCTATGTCAATGACAGCTCACAGCATAGCACAGAATCTGACACAAAAGGAAGAACGGGGTTCACTTAGGGTCAGGGGCTGCAGCTACTCATCCAGTGCTTTTACTGTCTTCCCAAGACTGCAAGAAGTTCTTTGACTTGCTGAAAAGGCAGGATCATTGTTGTTGGTAAACTCAAGTCTCCTGCCTTGGGCATCAGGTCCTCACATCTCAGAGGCTGGCCCAGAACAGCCCATGTGCCCTCAGAAGACACACAGACCTCATTCCTGCCCCTGAGAGGTGGGAGCCCTTGAGTTATGCCATCTCCCTTGCCATATTAATTACCCATCCCTGAAAAACAATACTGTTCCTTTTCCAGTTTCTTCTGTCTCCTTTACTAAGGGAAGAAACCAAATGCTAGGGTGGTAAGGAAACTCTTGTGCAATGAAGTAATGGGAGGCTCAAGAATTATCCCATGTCATGGAAACCATAATTGGCAGGCTTTCCAGAGGCCACATGGATGCCTATGGCTCTCCAAGACAATGCAGTCTCAGTGTGAACCTCCCATTGGGAGACCCAGTTACTCCCATAACTTTGACTCTTAATGAATATGAATGTCAAAATTTCTAACAACTAACAGGACAAAGGATTGCAGGGCCACGGTCTGCTGTATGGTTGTTGTGTCAGGGACACACTCAAATATTTAGAGGGTTATTACCTCTCTTGGCAGGCTATGAGGCTGTGAAGGCTGTGAAGGCTGTGAAGGGGAGGCCCTTTTCTCAACCACATGGATGTTGGTAGTTGAAACACCTCAAAGGAAAGGATACATTGCCCAGGTAGCTGTTCCATTGCTCACCACCATGGTCAGCTCACTAATTGTCCACGGGGTCTTGACAGGGCCCTGGCTGAACTGAGCTAGAGGACCACAGATGCCTCCCTGAATGGTCAGAGGTCAAGGACTGTCCTGCCTGAGACTTGATTGTCTATTGATACCCACTCAGATGGGACAAAGGATGCCTGCAGTCCCAGGAGGGCCCCACCAGCCCTCAAGTAGGCAGGGGGCTGGCACGTTGCTACACCCAGTCCTGCATTAATCCACACATGTCCACTGAGTGCCCTCCTCTCTGGGCATTCTGCTGGAACTGAGGCTGCTCAGGCAGAGTAGGGCCAGCACCACCTTTCCCAGATGGGAGGGCAGGAAGCAACCATGCATGACTCCTGACACCCTCCACAACCCATGACTGACATCGAATTCAATTTGAAACAGTCAGAGACAGTACAGACATTTCATTCTTCTCTCAGAGCCCAGGACTGGGGGGTAGAAATACAGTGGTCCAGCTCAACTCCCTGACTCATATGTGACCCTGGGCAAATGCTATCCATCCTGGAGACCTCAGAGAGGAGAAAGGAAGAGTAATGGGGGCCAGTTATGCTTAAACCTAACCCTAACCCTAGAGAACCCTAACCTCTAACCCTAACACCCTAACCCCAGAACCCTGACCCCTGACCCTTAAACCCTGACCTGACTCAAACCCCAGACCTAAACCCTAGCCCAGAGGATACCGAGGGATGATGGTACTCTGGAATAAACCAAGGGATTCATGACCCTGCATTTAGCAATAGTTTCTTAGATCTGACACTAAAACACAAACAATGAAAGAAAAAAAACAGATAATCTGGAGTTCCTCAAAATTACAAACTTTTGTACATCAAAAGAGGCTATCCAGAAAGTAAAAAGACAGCCCACAGAATGGAAGAAAATATAGGCACATTATATATCTTATAAGAGTCTTTATCCAGAATATATCAAGAATTTTTACCACTCAATAAAAGAGCAACCCAATTTTTGAAATGCACAAAGGACTTGCATAGACTGTTCTCCAGACAAGGCATACAAATGGTCAACGAGCACATGAAAAGATGTCAAACATCAGTAGTCATGATGCAAATGCAAATTAAAACCACAATGTGATACCCCTTCACACACACTAGAATGGTTATATTAAAAATAAATAAAAATAACAAATGTTGGCAACAGTGTAGGGAAATTGGAACCCTTAAACTTTACTTATGGAAATGTAAAATGGTACAATCTATGTGTACAAAACTTTGGCATTTTCTCAAAAATATAAAAATATAATTATCATATGTTTCAACAACTCTACTCCTAGATATACACCCAAAGAACTGATAACAGGTGTTCAAATAAAAACTTACACATCAATATTCATAGCAGAAATGTTCACAATAGCCCAAGGTAGAAACAATTAAAATGCCCACCAACGGGTGAATGGATAAGCAAAATAAGGTAGATCCATAAGCTGCATTATTCTGTCATATAAAGAAATAAAGTAAAATTGTGCTCCTGCTGTGGAAAACAGTATGGCGACTCCTCAAAAACTTAAACATGGAATTAACGTATGATCCCTCAATTCCGCTCCAGGGTATACACCCAAAATATTAGAAAGCAAGGACTGGAACAGATATCTGTACCCCATATTCATAGCAACATTATTCACAATAGCCAAAATGTGGAAGCAACACAAGTGTCCTTCAACAGATGAATGCATAAATACAGTGTAGTATATACACAATGGAATATGATTCAACCTTTAAAACTGAGGTAATTCTCACACAGGTTGCAATGTGGATGAACCTTGAAGTCATTATGCTAAGTGAAACAAGCCAGACACAAAAGGACAAACATTCTATGATTCCACTAGTATGAGGTATCCAGATAAGTCAAATTCAAAGACAAAAAGTAGAATAAGTTTGCCAGGGGTTGAGGGGAATAAGTGTTTAACGGTTACAGTTTCACTTGCGGAAAAGGAAAAAGTTCAGGAGATGGATGGTGAGGATGTTTTTACAACAATGTGAATGTATTTAATGCTATAGACGTGTATACTTAAAATGACTTAAGTGATAAATGGTATGTGTTTTCAATCACAATGAAAAAAATGATACATGTTACAACATGAATAAACACTGAAAACATCCTAAGTGAAAGAAGCCATACAGGAAAATCCACCCAGATCATACTCATCTTGTACACTTAAAATCCATGAAGGTTTTTTAAATGAGGGAAAGCCCCAGTGATGGTTCCAGAAAAAGAAAACTGGATTAGAATGGAAAAAGGTATTTCCACAAAGTTGGGGCAGCTGGTGAAAGCTGAAGCGGTCCTGTGGATAGGATTATAATGAGGAAACCATAATTATCCTTCATTTTGGGGTTATGTCCTGGTTCCCTGGGAGATTGGCCCTGTTTTGGCCAAAACATACTGCAGTATTTGGTGTGAATGTAGAAAACTTTGTACTGCTGTTTAAAGTTTAAACATTTGAAATTTACTAGAAAATACTTTGCAATACAACCATGTCAGTAACATGCCAGAAAAGCAGTGATGACATCAAACATTGCTAGAGAGGCCAAGACTTACCCAGACCAAATTCAACCAAAGTGATGCTAGTCACTTTGTCCACATGGTATTAAGAGGCACCGTGGGAAGATAATATTAGGAGCCACTAGGTCTTGGGCGCCGTGGATGACCTGGGTGTAGTGGAAACCAGTGGGATTTCTGAATTCTAGGTTTTCACATAAAACCACCAAAAACATTGTCAGAACTAAAAAAATGAATTCAGTAAAACTGCAGGATCATTTGTGATTCTATACACTAATAATGAACTATCAGAAAGAAGAACTAAGAAAACAATTCCATTTATAATTTCATCCCCCAAAAAACTAGGAATAAATTTAACCCAGGACTTGAAAGACCTGCACACTGAAAACTTAAGACATTGATGAAAGAAACTGAACAGACACAAATCAATGGAAAGGTATCCCGTGCGCATGGGTGAAAATATTGTGAAAACGTCCAGGCTACCCAAAGCAATGTACACATACACGCAACCACTACCAAAATTTCAATGACATTTCACAGAAACAAAACAAACAATCTTAACATTTGTGTGGAGCCACAAAGGACCCAGAAGAGCCAAAGCGACCCTGAGGAAGGAGAACGGGCTGGAGGCATCTCGCTCCCTGACTTCACACTTCATTACGAAGCTACAGTCCCAAAAAAGTGTGGAATTGGCACAAAAACAGGTACACAGACCAGAGGAACACAGCAGAGAGTCCAGGAATAAACCTACAGGTATGTGGTCAGTTAATTCACAAGAAAGGAGCCAAGAACATACACCAGGGAAAGGACGGTCCCCTCAATAAATGGTCCTGGGAAAACCAGACGCCACATGCCAAAGAACAACACTGCACTCTGTCTACACCACACACAAAAGTGGCCAAAAACCCAGTTTTCCACATCAAGCCCTTCCCCTCCTGGGTCCTCTGAAAACAGACACCCTCAGTGGTCAGCCACACACAAGAACCTTCTCCCTACTTTTCCTCACCTTTTCCCTCAGCGGCATCACCTCCCGGCAGGTCCTGGGGAGACCAGGCTCCTGTCAGAGAGAAATGGACCCCATGATGTCCCAAAGCTGAAGCCCCAGTGGGTCCTGAGGAGACCCGGCTTCCGTTAGTGTGGACTCGACCCCGGGTTGTCCCGAAGCCTGGCCGTCAGCATGGACTCAGCCCCGCGTGTTCCAGAAGCCAAAGCCCCAGCGGGTCCTGAGGAGACGGGTCTCCCGTCGGCTGCGCGGGGAGCCAAGTCCGCAGGCAGAATGCGCGTTCCTGCCTAGGGTCAGGGAGGCGGGCTCACGTTCCCTGCCAGCCAATGGGAACGTGCAGACCAAGCCACCTCCCAGTTCAGGGGAGGCCCCGCCCTTTAAGGGCACTTCTGCTGCATCCGCTAAACTGTGAAAATTCAAACTGAAATACAGTCAAGTATCCCATGACTTCTCCAAAATAGTTAAGGAACAATTAACTGGAAACTGTATGAAATGAAATGACTGTAGACACAAACTTTAAAACTTAAGCCAAACACTCAAATTTATTAACAGACATTTAAAATGTGAAACTATGAAAATTACAGAGATAAACATAGAAAATCTATATGACCTTGGGTTTGGTCTGGAGATCATGAGCTTTGAGTTTTAACACACAACACAAATGTCAATGCACAAAAGAAAAAGGTAATCTTATGGACTTTATGAAATTAAAAATTTCTACTCTCAAAGACCTTATTCAGAAAATCAAGAGACAAGCCACAAACTTGGAGAAAAATATTTGCAAAAGTTGTATCTGATAAAGGATTTGGACTCAAAATAGACAAAGACCTCTAAAACAACCCAATAAAAAATGGGTTAGGGTCTGAACAGACACCCAGCCAAAAAAGATATACAGATAGTAAAAGTCATAAAAAAAACATGGTCAACATCATACACCGTTAGGGAATTACAACTTAAAATCATGAGATACCACAGCACACCTATTAGGACTGAAGCAGGAGATAGATGGGCTCCAGGATAGACATTTACAACTGGCCTCCTGTTCACACTTCCTGGGGTGAGAAGAAGATGGGCTTCAGCCCAGACATTCATTACCAGCCCCCTGTTTACATTTCCTGAAGCAAGAGAAAAACGGGCTCCAGGACTACATGTTTATGACTGGACTCCTGTCTATATTTCGAGACCTGCACCTCGATATAAAAACCAGCAACAGAAAAAGGGTAAGTAACTGGACATTGGACATTTTTATGGCAAGGACAGAGTGGGACTAAACCCTGTTAAAAGATCAAGAGGTCATCCGTTTCCCATCCTTGGGGCAAGGGAGACATTGCACATGTGTAGAAAGCCTCCTTGGGGGTCAAAAAGGAATGGGCACCACCCCAAAATAGGTGATGCTAAGGCCGTCCCATAGGTCTCTGGGCTGTAATCCATCTTCGAAAAAAGTTGCACACGCATGTTGGGGAGGGTCCTAGGGCAGGGCAGGTGTGGAAAAAGAAACCAGATAATTGGCCAGAGGTAAACAGAGACCCGGTAGAACTGCCCTATATAAGTGACTTAACCGCCTCTTTACTGCGCTCCTTCTCATTGGGGGGATGCCCACACCCTTCCTCTCCGGGTGTGCATCTCTGCCTTGCTTCTGTCTTAACTAAACAAACTGTTTCTCTGTGTGCTCTCCCATTTGTTCTTGTGCTATGTCTCTAATAATAAACTTTGTACCTGTTTTTACAGTTTTGCCTCTGTAAAAAATGCATTTTTCACTGGGGGGCAAGAGCCAGGGGGTGTGGTGGCTAGCATTCCTAGTTTTCATCCAGGCTACCCAGGTTCAATTCCTGGGCAGGGAATTAAGATCTCACCACTACTCACTGCTCCCTCTCCAAAATCAGGACTGCCAAACTCAAAATAATGACAATACCAATTGCCAGAGGGTGAGAACCAACAGGAACTCTCCCTGCTTACTGGTGGGATGCATGTACAGCCACTTTGTAAGACAGTTTGTCACTTCTTTCCAAAGCTAAACAAGTCTCACCTGGGGATCCAACAATCGTGCTTTCAGTATTTAAGCAACTGCTTTGAAAATCTATGTCCAAATGCAAACAAAGATGCACTTATGCACAGCAGCTCTACTCATAAATGGCTAAAAACCTGAGGAAATCAGAATGGCCTTCAATAGATGAATGCATAAGCAAACTGGGGTACATCCATGTCAAGGTAAGTAGAATATGCCACTCCAAAATATGCTTCTCTGGCATAAGGATTATTTCCGTCTGCTTTAACAAAAAAAAGGAATCTCAGAAAACTGAGTAGAGATTTCCCTTTTGTGAAGGACAGTTGCAATAGAGAAGTCTCCATTTATAAGGGTATGTCCCTCCTTGCACCAGAAAGAAGGATAATGAAATCTCAAGTAACTGTTATCAGTGAAGAAGTCCTGACTTAAATGTGCAAACAATCATACGTTTGTTTACTGTGCTTTGCATGATAACCTGCCATAACTGGCTTCCCCCTTCCCCAACATCTTTCTTCTGTTTTTAGCTGAAGATGGTATTTAAGGTGATGGCTTTGGTCATTTCAGGGAGTGAGTCAGTTTTCCTTGGTATCTCCCTTGTATACAGGGGGTATACATGTTATTAAACTTCTGTTTTTCTCCTGGTTATCTGTCTTTTATTATTGGGGGGCGGCGGGGGCTCTCAACCAAGAACCTAGAAAAGTAGAGGGAAAATTGTTTTTCCTCCCATACATGTGCAATGGAATACTACTCAGCAGTAGAAAGGAATGCACCAGCAACCTATGGAAAGACATGGATAAATCTTCAGTATATACTGCTAAGTAAAAGAACCCAGTCTGAGGAGGCTGCACCCAGTATGACCCCATTTATGACATTCTAGGAAAAGCAAAGCTACATAGATGATAAGCAGATCCTGGGGTGGGGGGTTTGAAGTATTCCATGTGATACTCTAGGATGGATACCTGTCGCTATGCATTTGTCTAAGCCCACAGATTTATATAGCCCAAGGGGTCAATCATAATCTATTCAAATTTAGTTATTTAGAATGTAGGAGTGTCGCAGGATGGAATACATAATGTGCCAGAATGTAACTGCATTAGAAATGTATGGAAGGGGCTTCTCTGGTGGCTCAGTGGTTAAGAATCCAGCTGCCAGTGCAGGGGACACGGTGCGAGCCCTGGTCCAGGAAGATCCCACATGCTGCAGAACGACTAAGCCCGTGCGCCATAACTACTGAGCCCGCGCACCACAACTACTGAAGCCTGCGAGCCTAGAGCCTGTGCTCTGCAACAAGAGAAGGCACCACAATGAGAAGCCCACGCACCACAACGAAGAGTAGCCCCCACTCGCCGCAACTAGAGAAAGCCTGTGCACAGCAACGAAGACCCAATGCAACCCCTCCCCCAAAAAAGAAAATGTGTGGAAAAACCCACAGTAGGGGTAGGGGATAGGGCAAAAGGTGCTGACCTAAGTAACCTTTGGAAATGAACAGAATCTGTAGACTAAAGGTAAAGTTGACCATACATAAACAGTGGGCTTTATTTTATGAAGTTCTTTCCAGGGTGTAGTAGCTAACAATTCTGAAACCTCTGCACATGTAACCTGGAAAGGAGCAATGCATAGATAAATGGCAGATGGTGGGAGCCAGCCTCCTTGGTGTGGGAGTGGGAAGTTACAGATAAGCAAGGGGAGAGCCTCTGCCCTCATAATCCTGGATCTGGGCTTCCTGGGAGGATGCTGACTGGCCGGGGGAAACGCACAGATCTTCACGCTGGGAAGACCCTGCAGACATAGGAACTTCACACCCCATCTTTCCACCCATACCTGCTGGAAACACTTAGTCCTTCATAATCAGTCAATTGTAGCTTTTAAGACATCCTCACCCCTAGGCAGATAACGGAGCATAAGGGTCTTGCTTACCCCTAAGCTGTCCCAGAATCCAGGCCCTGGGGGTGGAGCCAGATTGGGGGTTCCTGGGCCTCTGACCAGCAGGTGAGAGGAAGGAGGAAGACCAGTCCTGAGGACAGAGGTTCTCTGAAGTCTGTGAGGCCTGGTGCCCTGATGGGATTCATTCCCTGTGGGGACATGAGCGGGGCCTGCAGTGGTTCTGTGTTCCACCTGGACCCTTTGATGAAGCCATGGCAGCACTGGTCTCAGAAGTCTCCTGGCAGTGACTCAAACTCTGACACAGTGGTTTTACAAAGGAACAAGAGAATGAAGCTGAGTCCCTGACGGCCACTGCTTTCTGGCTCTGAGGTGTTTCCATCAGGACAGCCGTCACCTGCACGTAGTCTGCTGTGACCTACCTGCCCCCATTGGCCTTTCCTCTCCCTCCGTGCGATGATTCCAGTGACATTTCCAGTCTGGACCCCTCTCCCAGGTCAGACGCCTCTGTCCAGCCACTGCATCCCCATCTCACCTTGGGGGTTAACAGGCCCCCTCAGAGGACTGTGATCCTGCAGCTCCCCACAGCCAGGAGCAGCCCCACCTTCCCAGGCTGCCAAGCCCAGGCACCAGGTGTAACTGAACAGGACCCTATGGAGCCTTCCCAGGACAGACCCCTCCCCCATATCCTCTGCTGTAGCTCTTCTCTGAAGTACCTGGATAACAGTATCTGATGTACGCTTCCTGAGTTGTTTTACAGATGTTAAAACTACCACCAAGTGGAAGAAATTAACTACTTGATGATCATGAACAGGTAGCCCCAGAGCTTCTGGTGCCTAAGAATTTACAATGTTAACTGCCCTGTTACCTCACCATCAGCCAGAGGGTTGTGCACCAGCTGATCACATACCCTGTGACCTCCCTCCTTAAAGTGGCCTTTAAAATGCTTTGCTGAAATCCCTCAGGGAGTTCGGGGTTTTAGAGCACAAGCCACCTGTCCTCCATGTATCAGCACTTTTACAATTAAAGCTCTACTTTCCTTCACCACAACCAGTGTCAGTAGATTGGCTCTACTGCACTTGGGCAAGCGGACCCAAGTTTGGTTCAGTAACACTGGGGCCTCCCAGCCTCACTCTCCTTGTGCCCCAGTGACTGTCAGCTCCTCCTCCAGAGTCTGTGGCCAGTCCCCACACTAATTCACCTCTACACCCACAGCCCTGGCCCAAGCCCGATCCCTCCATTAGGCCCTGACAAAGCTCGCTGCCCCCAAAGTGCATCTCACATCCCACCCCAAAGAGTGGCCTTTCTGAAGCATAAATGAGACTTCGACTCTCTCCCACCTGTACACCCCCACAAAGTTTCCCCACTTTTGCTGGGGTGTCTGGTGAGAGAGGCGTCCATCATGGCCCTGAGAGTCCCTGGCATCCCCACTAGGCGGCTGGCTCCTGGGTCCCCTGACAATGAGCATCTCAGCAGGCCAGGTGACACGGCACAAAACCCCAGAACTGCTCACCTCAGGACGGGGCTAGCAATGCACTGCCACAGCCTGATCAAAGAGAGCAGAGAAGGGTGCCCCAGCTGGGACACAAACTCTGCCCAGACTCTCCCTGAGCCATCGCATGATCCCCATGGGACTTGAGGGAAGCAGGGACTGAGGCACATATTGGTCCCTAAGCAGGATGTTGTGGGCTCAGCCATGTCCCCCACAAATTCACATGTTGAATCCCTAACCCCCAGGACCCCAGGATGTGGCTGTATTTGGAGATGGGGTTTTTAAAGAGGTGATCAAGGTAAAAATGTGGTCACTAGGGTGGATCCTAATCCAATAGAACTGATGTCCTACAAGAAGAGATTAGGACACAGATAGGCATGGGGGAGACCATGTGAGGACATGGGGAGAAGATGGCTGTCTACATGCCAAGGAGAGAAGCCTGAGAAGAAACACCTTGATCTCAGACAGCATCCAGGACTGGGAGATGTCTGTTGTTTAAGCTGTCCTGTCTGTGGTATTAGTTACGGCAGCCCCAAATAGACTCACACACAGGATAACTCAGGGCTCAGACTGGACAGAGCTCACTCTCCATTCCCCTGTACATGAGTTACAGGAGCCTCAGGAACTCAGGAGGGGGTCCCGGAGGGGAGGCACAAGATAGAAGATGTTAGGCATTAACACGACTGCATTCATGTTAAATGTGTCTTAACTACATTCACACGAGATAGTTTTGTCCTGTATATACATTGGCACCTTTAGTCTGGACTGTGGATCTTTGGCTTCACCACCTCCACTGACAGCACGTGCTGTGGAGCGTCTCCTAGAGGATTTCCAGAACCACAAAGCATCAAAGCTTCACAGGACCCAGAGTCTGTGCACTAGCGTCCGGGTGACCCTCACGGGAGAGCCGCCCAGCTGCCCATCAGAACCCATTTCCCTTTTTCCTGTTTATGGCTACCCTGCACCCCACAGCCTTCCCACCCCTTGCAGCTGGGACACAGTGGCTTGTGTTACCAAGGGGAAGGGGAGGAGGTGGTGAGGGTCTTGGCCAGCCTGCAGCCTAGGACAGAGGGAATGATGCCCCCACCGTGGTCAACCCCTCCTGCTGGTTAGAGCCCTCACCTGGAAGCAGGGAGGAGAAACAAGGGGAACAGAGCCTGGGCCCCGACACCCACCTTCCCTGGACTTTCACAAGAAGGGGGACAGAGACATCTTCAGCTTTGGCCCATTTTTGGGAGACACTTTGTTCCAGCAACAAACCTTTGCTCTAAAAGCCAAGGTGCTTTGCAAACCCCTCCCCAGCTGTCACATAAAGTCAGGCTTAATCTCATCACACTTTTCGCAAACCCCAGCTCATGCTGAGACCTCCACTTAGGTGATGGTGCTTCAGAGCAGCCCCTTTAAAAGATCCCTGGAGTTCAGCTCTCCCAGCCCTGCCTTCTGTTTAAGAGAGAAGTTTCTTTGACAACCTTGAAAAACCTGCTCAGTTTCCTTGACAACGAAGCTTTGCAATCTCTCAAACTCTTCTCCTTCAAACATTCCTATTCTAGGCTTGCTGCACCTAAAGTGACAGTGCTGTCATCACGTACCAGAAAGCGATTCCTCCAAGCCCGTAGTTATTGGTTACATGATGCTATTGATGAGGAAACCCCAGAAGAGCCAGCTTTGCAACGTAACCACTTCTGGACTTGGCACTGTGTCCCTTTCCACGGACAGAGTGGAGTGGCTGTTTCCACGGGCACCATGGTGGAAGAGCTCACTTTCTGATGAAGCCAGGCCTTGATCCTTTCCAGGTGATTCTAGAGTCCTCATCATCACCAGACCCCCACCCACATGGCTGTTGTCTGTGCCAATCTGTTTGAGATCTTGGTAATCTCCTAAAATGAGGATTATTTTATACACAGATAATGGGTTGAATGGTGACCCCAAAAGATGTGTCCCCCCAGAACACGTGAACAGGACCATATCTGGGAAAAGGGTCTTCATATATGTAGTTAAGGATCTCGAGGTGAGGTCATTTTCGGTTAGGGTGGCCCCCAATCCAATGACAGCGTCCTTGCAAGAGGCAAAAGAGGAGCGACCCAGACACAGGAGAAGTCACGTGAAGACAGAGGCAGAGATGGGAGGGATACAGCCAAAAGCCTGGGGATGCATGGAGCCCCCAGAATCTGGACAAGGCAGGAAGAACCCTATCCTGGAGCCTCTGGAGGGACTTCAGTCCTACAACACCTTGATTTCAGATGTCTGATCTCCAGGACTGGGGGAGGATGAATTCCTGTTGTTTTAAACCACTCAGCTTGTGGTCATTTGTTAGAGAAGCCACAGAACAGTCACACAGACCCTGCTCTGTAGGATCCTGGAAATGTGGGTCTCACTAAAGGCAGACAGAGGCTGGATTATGGAACCCTTAAAGTCAGCATTGGACCCCCAGAAATCCTAAAGCAGTGGCTGGACACCAGAGTGTTGAGGGGTCAAGTCGGAAGCCCTAAGGGTGCTGTCTGCACGTGGCCTCCCCAGGATCTTACACCTGTACATGTGGGGGGTAAGTATTTCAATCCTGATTCAGGACCTTTCACATTATCATTCACACTGCTAATTAAGAACTCACCAGTGGAGATTGGTTCAAGATGGCGGAATAGAAGGACGTGCACTCACTCTCTCTTGTGAGAGCACTGGAATCACAACTAACTGCTGAACAATCATCGAAAGGAAGACACTGGAACTCACCAAAAAAATACCCCACATCCAAAGTTAAAGGAGAAGCCACAATGAGACAGTAGGAGGGACTCAATCACAATCAAATCAAATCCCATAATTGTTGGGTGGGTGACTCCCAAACTGGAGAACAACTACACCACAGAAGTCCACCCACTGGAGTGAAGGTTCTGAGCCCTACGTCAGGCTTCCCAACCTGGGGTTCCGGCAACAGGAGGAGGAATTCCTAGAGAATCAGACTTAGAAAGCTAGCAGGATTTGATTGCAGGACTTTGACAGGACTGGGGGAAACAGAGACTCCACTCTTGGAGGGCATACACAAAGTAGTGTGCACATCAGGACCCAGGGGAAGGAGCAGTGACCCCATAGGAGACTGAACCAGACCTACCTGCTAGTGTTACAGGGTCTCCTGGAGAGGCGGGGGGTGGCTGTGGCTCACTGTGGGGACAAGGACACTGGCAGCAGAAATTCTGGGAAGTACCCCTTGGAGTGAGCCCTCCCAGTGTCTTCCATTAGCCCCACCAAAGAGCCAGGTAGGCTTCAGTGCTGGGTCACCTCAGGCCAAACAACCAACAGGGAAGGAACCCAGCCCCACGCACCAGCAGACAAGCAGAATAAATCGTATTGAGCTCTGCCCACCAGAGCAACACCCAGCTCTACCCACCACCAGTCCCTCCCATCAGGAAGCCTGCACAAGCCTCTTAGATAGCCTCATCCACCAGAGGGCAGACAGCAGAAGCAAGAAGAACTACAATTCTGCAGCCTGTGGAAGAAAAACCACATTCACAGAAAGACAGACAAAATGAAAAGGCAGAGGACTTTGTACCAGATGAAGGAACAAGATAAAACCCCAGAAAAACAACTAAATGAGGTGGAGATAGGCAACCTTCCAGAAAAAGAATTCAGAATAATGATAGTGAAGATGATCCAGGACTTTGGAAAAAGAATGCAGGCAAACATCAAGAAGATGCAAGAAATGTTTAACAAATACCTAGAAGAATTAAAGAACAAACACCTAGAAGAATTAAAGAACAAAAAAACAGAGATGAACAATACAATAACTGAAATGAAAAATACACTAGAAGGAATCAATAGCAGAATAACTGAGGCAGAAGAATGGATAAGTGATCTGGAAGACAGAATGGTGGAATTCACTGCTGCAGAACAGAATAAAGAAAAAAGAATGAAAAGAAATGAAGACAGCCTAAGAGACCTCTGGGACAACATTAAACGCAACAGCATTCGCATTATAGGGGTCCCAGAAGGATAAGAGAGAGAGAAAGGACCCGAAAAAATATTTGAAGCGATTATAGTCGGAAACTTACCTAACATGGGAAAGGAAACAGCCACCCAAGTCCAGGAAGCACAGAGAGTCCCAGGCAGGAGAAACCCAAGGAGAAACATGTTGAGACACATAGTAATCAAATTGACAAAAATTAAAGACAAAGAAAAATTACTGAAAGCAACAAGGGAAAAATGACAAATAACATACAAGGGAGCTCCCATAAGGTTAACAGCTGATTTCTCAGCAGAAACTCTACAAGCCAGAAGGGAGTGGCATGATATATTTAAAGTGATGAAAGGGAAGAACCTACAACCAAGAGTACTCTACCCAGCAAGGATCTCATTCAGATTCGATGGAGAAATCAAAATTTTACAGACAAGCAAAAGCTAAGAAAATTCAGCACCACCAAACCAGCTCTACAACAAATGCTAAAGGAACTTCTCTAAGTGGGAAACACAAGAGAAGAAAAGGACCTACAAAAAGAAACCCATAACAATTAAGAAAATGGTAATAGGAACATACATATGGATAATTACCTTAAATGTGAATGGATTAAATGCTCCAACCAAAAGACACAGGCTTGCTGAATGGATACAAAAACAAGACCCATATATATATGCTGTCTACAAGAGACCAACTTCAGACGTAGGGACACATACAGACTGATAGTGAGGGGATGGAAAAAGATATTCCATGCAAATGGAAATCAAAAGAAAGCTGGGATAGCAACACTCATATCAGAAAAAATAGACTTTAAAATAAAGAATGTTACAAGAGACAAGGAAGGACACTACATAATGACCAAGGGATCAATCCAAGAAGATATAACAATTACAAATATATATGCACCCAACATAGGAGCACCTCAATACATAAGGCAACTGCTAACAGCTATAAAAGAGGAAATCGAGAGTAACACAATAATAGTGGGGGACTTTAACAACTCACTTACACCAGTGGAGATCATTGAGACAGAAAATTAAAAACAAACCACAAGCTTTAAATGACACAATAGACCAGATAGATTTAATTGATATTTATAGGACATTCCATCCCAAAACAGCAGATTACACTTTCTTCTCAAGTACACATGGAAATTCCCCAGGATAGATCACATCTTGGGTCACAAATCAAGCCTCAGTAAATTTAAGAAAATTGAAATCATATCAAGCATCTGTTCCGAACACAACACTATGAGATTAGAAATCAATTACAGGGAAAAAAACGTAAAACACACAAACACATGGAGGCTAAACAAGACGTTACAAATAACCAAGAGATCACTGAAGAAATCAAAGAGGAAATCAAAAAATACCTAGAGACAAATGACAACAAAAACATGATGATCCAAAACTTATGAGATGCAGCAAAAGCAGTTCTAAGACGGAAATTTATAGCAATACAAGCCTACATCAAGAAACAAGAAAAATCTCAAATAAACAATCTAAAGTTACACCTAAAGGAACTAGAGAAAGAAGAACAAAACCCAAAGTTAGTAGAAGGAAAGAAATCATACAGGTCAGAGCAGAAATAAATGAAACAGAAACAAAGAAAACAATAGTAAATATCAATAAAACTAAAAGCTGGTTCTTTGAGAAGATAAACAAAAATCATAAACCTTCAGCCAGACTCATCAAGAAAAAGAGGGAGAGGACTCAAATCAATAAAATTAGAAATGAAAAAGGAAAGCTGCAACAAACACCACAGAAATACAAAGCATCCTAAGAGACTACTATAAGCAGCTGTATGCCAATAAAATGGACAACCTGGAAGAAATGGACAAATTCATAGAAAGGTATAACCTTCCAAGACTGAGCCAGGAAGAAATAGAAAATATGAACAGACCAATCACAAGAAACTGAAAATGTCATTGAAAATCTTCCAACAAACAAAAGTCCAGAACCAGATGGCTTCACAGGTGAATTCTATCAAACATTTAGAGAAGAGCTAACACCCACCTTTCTAAAACTCTTCCAAAAAACTGCAGGGGAAGGAACACTCCCAAACGCATTCTATGAGGCCACCATCACCCTGATACCAAAACCAGAGAAAGATACTATAAAGAAAGAAAATTACAGACCAATATCACTGATGAATAGAGATATAAAAATCCTCAACAAAATACTAGCAAACATAATCCAACAACATATTAAAAGGATCATACACCATGATCAAGTGGGGTTTATCCCAGGGATGAAAGGATTCTTCAATATACACAACTCAAACAATGTGATACACCATATTAACAAATTGTAGACTAAAAACCGTATGATCATCTCAATAGATGCAGGAACAGCTTTTAACAAAATTAAACACCCAGTTATGATAAAGAAAGTGGGCATAGAGGAAACCTACCTCAACATAATAAAGGCCATATATGACAAACCCACAGCAAACATCATTCTCAATGGTGAAAAACTGAAAGCATTTCCTCTAAGATCAGGAACAAGACAAGGATGTCCACTCTCGCCACTATTATTCAACATAGTTTCAGAAGTCCTAGCCACAGCAATCAGAGAAGAAAAAGAAGTAAAAGGAATACAGATTAGAAAAGAAGAAGTAAAACTGTCATTGTTTGCAGATGACATGATACTATACATAGAGAATCCTAAAGATGCCACCAGAAAACTACTAGAGCTAATCAATGAATTTGGTAAAGTAGCAGGATACAAAATTAATGCAAAGAAATCTCTTGCATTCCTATACACTAACAATGAAAGATCAGAAAGAGAAATTAAGGAAACAATCCCATTCACCATTGCAACAAAAAGAATAAAATACCTAAGGAATAAACCTACCTAAGGTGGTAAAAGACCTGTACTCAGAAAACTATAAGATACTGATCAAAGAAATCAAACATAATATAAACAGATGGAGAGATATACCATGTTCTTGGATTAGAGGAACCAATATTGTGAAAATGATTATACTACCCAAAGCAATCTACAGATTCAATGCAATACCTATCAAATTACCAGTGGCATTTTTTTAAGAACTAGAACAAAAAAAGCTCAAAATTTGTATGGAGACACAAAAGACCCAGAATAGCCAAAGCAGTCTTGAGGGAAAGAAACGGAGCTGGAGGAATCAGACTCCCTGACTTAAGACTATACTACCGAGCTACAGTAATAAACACAATATGGTACTGGCAAATAAACAGAAATATACATCAATGGAACAGGATAGAAAGCCCAGAGATAAACCCACGCACCTAGGTCAACTAATCTATGACAAAGGAGGCAAGGATATACAATGGAGAAAAGACAGTCTCTTCAATAAGTGGTGTTGAGAAAACTGGACAGCTACATTTAAAAGAATGAAATTAGAACACTCTGTAACACCATACACAAAAATAAACTCAAAAGGGATTAGAGACCTAAATGTAAGACTGGACACTATAAAACTCTTAGAGGAAAACATAGGAAGAATACTCTTTGACATAAATCACAGCAAGGTCTTTTTTGATCCACCTCCTAGAGTAACGGAATGAAATAAACAAATGGGACCTAATGAAACTTAAAAGCTTTTGCAAAGCAAAGGAAACTACAAACAAGACGAAAAGACAACCCTCAGAATGGGAGAAAATATTTGCAAATGAATCAACGGACAAAGGATTAATCTTCAAAATATATAAACAGCTCATGCAGCTCAATATTAAGAAAACAAACAACCCAATCTAAAAATGGGCAGAAGACCTAAATAGACATTTCTCCAAAAAAGACATACAGATGGCCAAGAAGCATATGAAAAGCTGCTCAACATCACTAATTATTAGAGAAATGAAAATCAAAACTACAATGAGGTATCACCTCACACCAGTTAGAATGGGTATCATCAGAAAATCTACAAACAACAAATGCTGTAGGGTGTAGAGAAAAGGGAACTCTCTTGCACTGTTGGTGGGAATGTAAATTGATACATTCAATTTGTATGACAGTATCAAGTCACTATGGAGAACAGTATGGAGGTTCCTTAAAAAACTAAAAATAGGGCTTCCCTGGTGGTGCAGTGGTTGTGAATCTGCCTGCCAATGCAGGGGACATGGGTTCGAGCCCTGGTCTGGGAAGATCCCACATGCCCCAGAGCGACCAGGCCCGTGAGCCACAACTACTGAGCCTGCGCGTCTGGAGCCTGTGCTCTACAACAAGAGACACCGCGACAGTGAGAGGCCCACGCACCGCGATGAAGAGTGGCCCCCGCTTGCCCTAACTAGAGAAAGCCCTTGCACAGAAACGAAGTCCCAACACAGCCATAAATAAATAAATAAATAAATAATAAATAAATAAATAAATTTAAAAAAAAAACTGAAAATAGAATTACCATATGATCTAGCAATCCCACTACTGGGAATATACCCAGATTAAACCATAATTCAAAAAGACACACGCACCCCAATGTTCACTGCAGCACTATTTACAACAGTCAGGTCATGGAAGCAACCTAAATGCCCATCGACAGATGAATGGATAAAGAAGATGTGGTACATATATACAATGGAATATTACTCAGCCATAAAAAGGAATGAAATTGGGTCATTTGTAGAGATGTGGATGGATTTAGAGACTGTCATACAGAGTGAACTAAGTCAGAAAGAGAAAAAAATATATTGTACACTAACGCATATATGTGGAACCTAGAAATATGGTACAGATGAACCAGTTTGCAGGGCAGAAATAGAGACACAGATGTAGAGAACAAATGTATGGACACCAAAGGGGGAAAGTGGTGGGGGGCGGGTGGGATGAACTGGGAGACTGGGATTGACATATATACACTAACATGTATAAAATAGATAACAAATAAGAACCTGCTACATAAAAGAATAAAATAAAATTTAAAAATTAAAAAAAAAAATAAAATTAAAAAGAATAAAATGTCTTCCCTTCCCATAGACCTATTTATATGAATGAATTATTTCCATGCTTATATCTATAAATTTAAAAAAAAAGGAATAAAACCTACCTTGAACCAAAAAAAAAGAAATAAAAAACAGAACCTACCAGTTATACAGACGAAAACCCTATCAGGGCACTTGCTCCAGTGGTAAACAATTCTGAAGTTGGTCAGAGGTGGGGAATCGTCTCCCATGCAGCCAGCAGCCCCCCCCCCGCAAGGAGCGTCCTCATTGCAAAGCTGGGGGACCGTGAGGCGGCGTCTCTGAGTAAACGTGAGCTGAGCCCCAGGCCAGCTGCTGCTGAACTTTTTCCACCCTTCCCAGGTAAAACACCTGAATATGTACAAAGACTTTAAAGCCTACAAGAAAGGGCTTGGAGTCACACCACCGACAGCACGCAGGCTCGAGATGGTGCCTAAAGGGCAGCCAGGATGGTCATGGCCCCGGGCGCTCTTCTGGAAACTTTCCATTTCCCTTCCTGAGTTACTCCTCCTGTTCCGGCCCCCACTGCTTTTTTCCTTCCTCACCTCTGCCCGGGGAGAAATTCCAACGGCAGGTATTGGTGACACATCCTCCTTTTAGCAGGTGGCAGTTTGGCAACTCCTGAAGAAAGTCCAGCAGAGCCCCACTCACACCGGGCCACCCACAAAGCCATGGCCCCTCACTCCGTCCCACCAGCCCAGCCCCGAGACTGCTGACGGGGCAGAGAATGTGGCGTCAGGCACAGCTGCAAGGGATCTTGCTGCCTGGAAGGGTGTTTATATTGACCTCAACCCAGGCACACCTGGGGAGGGTTCACCGGCCGGGTTAGGCTGCCCAGGCCAGCCAATCCTCGCCCATCAGGGGCTCATAGTTGCAGAAAATGGGCCTTGCTGCACTGGCCAGGTCCAAGGAACAGGTGTAGGGTCCCGAGAGTCAGGATAGACAAGGGGCTGCAGCTCTGGCTTGTTTTCTAATCATTTTATCTGGTCCATGAGTGGGAGACAACTTCAAGAAGACCCTCTCCTAAGGAGAAGAACCCAGGAGTCAGGGAGAGGAGGGGTGGTGGGTGCAGACAGAGGCCTGGCGTCCCGGCTGCAGTGGAAGCCTCTGGAAGACCAGGTGGAGGGAGGCCACACAGAGTGTAGATCAGGGTCACAGACCTGTCGGAGCTACTGTTTGTTAGTTCAAGTCCTGCTCTGACGTGCTCTGGGTCAACTCTGACCAACAGGTGAGCTGGGGGTGCTCTGCAATGAGGGCTATGTGCATGGTTCCTGTGTGCCCAGCACTGCTGGGGTGCCTGCCCAGGTGAGCTCCGTATCCTGGGAGGGGCCTGCCCACGAGAGCCCCGTGGGCTGCTGGGGACCTGGTAAAGGACGTCAGGACAGTCAGTGAAGCCACTGAGGATATACATCCAGTAGTTCCTAATTCCTACACCCTGCTGGTCATTCTACCATCCACCAGGACCTAGTATTCTGTATTAGACTTAAAAGATGCCTTCTTCTGTATTCCATTAGTCCCAGAGTCCCAACAAATTTTGGCTTTTGAGTGGCAGGACTTAACATACAACAAAAACAATACTGCTGGGCCGTCCTGCCCCAAGGGTTCAAAAATTCCCCCACCATCTTTGGGGAAACTTCAGCTAAAGACCTAAAAGCTCTACCTCTGGAGAAGGGAACCCTCCTTCAATATGCAGAGCACATCCTGATCGCCAGCCCTACTAAGGAGGCCTCTGAACTACCTAGCCAATAAAAGGTAGAAGGTGTCCAAGAAAAAGGCTCAAATATCACAGACTCAGGTCACCTGCCTGGGCTTCATTCTCACAGAAGGTCGGAGAAGCCCATCCCAGGAAAGGGAAGAAGACATTTGCAGCCTTACCTCTCCTAAAACTAGAAGACAGCTTAGGGGTTCCTGGGGAGGCTGGGGTTTGCTGCATCTGGATCCCTAACTACAGTCTTAATAGCTGGGCCCCTATATGAAACACCGAAAGGAAAAGATGATGATCCTTTTGAATAGAATCCAGAAGCAGCCTTTCAAGAATTGAAAGAGCAGTTAATTCAGGTCCTTGCCCTGGACCTCCCTAATTTAGCTAAACCCTTTGACCTTTACATTCCCGGTAGAAGGTGAATCGTCCTTGGAGTATTAGTGCAAAAACTGGGACCATTTGAAATGGAACAACTCAAGTATGACCTCCAGGTAGGAGAAATTACGGTAACCAAGGGCTAGGCCCGCCGCCCCATACCGCCAGGATACTGGGGGTATCTAAAAACCTGGAAATCAGCAGCCCACAAGGCCAGCTCCCTCTAAGGGAAAAGAACCCCACTTGGTGATCCTAACCACCCACCTTGCCCTGAAGTTGCAGGGCTCGCTCCGTGGACACACTGACCTCGAGTGAGGAGGCCCTCAAGCTCCAATCTCCAGAGAGACAACATGGGGCAACAGGCCCCCATGACGACTCGTGTGACCATCTCTTTGACCTGGAGCTTCTCTTCCAGAAAACAACAAGAGTGTGCCCCAAAAGAGCAGACTACAGGTTGCAGGAATTTCTGCACCCAGAGGGAAGGTAATAAGCTTGACGGGGGAACCGTATATAACGCTGTCACCATAGAAAAGCCAACAGACACCGCGGTGATGGCGGCCAATGAGACCGGCTGGACTCCTAGCTACTTCAAAAGTCCGTTGACTCAGTGGCCGTCATGGTCCTGGATCACCACCGGCCCTGGACTGTCTGGGAGTTGAGCAGGCAGGGATCTGACACCTGGTGCTCTTTGTACATTAATTCAGTGGCCTCACTGAAGAAAGCGCAGACTACTCATCAGAGGATCTTGGCTGGCAGAAACAGTCAGCCAAATGTGGCCAAACAAATGGGGGTCAGGGTAAAACCGGCCCACCCAGCGTCTCTGCGCATCTCTTTCCTGGTCCCTTAAAGGTCATTAGAATCTATTGAACTTCAAATGCTGGTGCTCAGGCAGACGAGCAGTGAGGGAGGAGGCCTGGGGGCAATCAACCTCACCTGGAGGCTGCTGGGGAGAAGTTCTGCCCCTCCCACCAGGTATGAGGACTCCCAACTCAGCTAGAGGCAGTTACAGAAAAAGGGTCTGCACCCTCAGCCCCCCAAAATGAGGAACGGGACAAAAGGCAGAGGAGGGGTTTGTCACCGGCAAAGCCCATTAAAAATTCCTGGGAGATAAAAATAGAATCTAGGCAATAAAATAAAGTCTAACCTTTTTTTCCTTTGTGCTTGGTCTAATTTCACTTGCTCCTAGGGTTCCGCATGCAGAGGCCTCACAGTCGGCACTTCAGACCCGATTTCCTAGTGCAAAATGGCTGGGCTGACACCTCAGCTCGCGGGGCCCGGTGCAGACTGCGAGACATAGAGCCTGAGCTCCAGCCAACCCGGCCCTCGAGAGCTCCGCCCCCTCCCACCAGCTGACGCTGACGGGATCCCTACACAGCAGCCCGGCCCACAGCCCGCGGGGGAGCACACACTGTCACCTCTCCATTCTCTGATCAAAATATAAAGTTTTCCTTTGCTTCTGAACCAAACTCAGTCTCGTTCTGTTGGCTCCAATGACACTGGGCAGGGGGACCCTTGTTGGGACCCATTCTGGAGGATCAGTGACAGAATTTGAGAACATTGTAACCTCAATGAACAGATGTGTGAACCAAACTGTAATTAACGTAGAGCAGTGTATAAGGCTCGTTTAAAAGAAGAAGTTTCTAACACTTCCATTTGATATTTCCATCACTTTATTACAAGCAAGTTCAGTGAAGGGTTTTTGTCTTATTTGTCAGGTCAAGTTTAGAGAAACGAAGTCATTTTTTTCCAAGGATGTACATCTAATAATCTGGGCTGAAGCTTCAATCTACTTTTGCATAATTTTCCATTGAAAATGATACCCCTCTTTCAGCTCCCCCATTTCTGAGGAATATAAAATCTTATAACTTATTGTTACCAAATGGGAAAGGCGGGGGGAGGGATAAATTAAGGGTTTGGGATTAACATATACACACTGCTATGTATAAAATAGATAATAAACAAGGACCTACTGTATAGCACAGGGAACTACACACAATATTTTGTAATAACCTATAAGAGGAAAGAATCTGAAAAAGAATAGATATCTATATGTACATCATCTGTAAATGCCAGATAAAATGGAACCTAAGGGAGGCCGATGATGACCGCTTCTGACACTCAAGACTTCAATCATCTAAAGTTTGGACACTGCCTACTGCCCAAGGCCCTTCATGAACATGCATGTACCCATAGCTTAAAACTTCCCCAGTTTTAGGGTTCGGGGAGACACTGCTTTGGAAAGATCCCTGGTGTTCTCCTTACTTGGAGGGGACCCTTCGTACACCTAAAACACGCCTGTGACACCCAGAGGATGGTACACCGTCTGATCGGGAAGAGTTAGGGAAAGGCACCTCATCTCCTCATCTCCTGGTGGTTGGGTTCCCCCTGCAGCCTCTTTCCTAAAAACCTCCCCACTTGGGGAAGTCAGCACCTTCAACATCCTGTTTCGCACAGTTTGGAAGTTGTCTGGAGGATGAAACGGAAGGGGGGGAACCAATGAGAGACAAGCCCTAGGTGTTTGGACAGGCACATGCCACGCTCATTTCCAATCAGGAAGAGGAACTGACCAAAGGCTCACCTTACCCTTGGAACCAGAATAGGGCTTGAAGCAATCCTACTGTTCTGTGGCCAGTTCCCAAAAATACAAGTTGAAAAATGGAGCTCATGGGCACTGCAATTCACAAAACTGCAGGGTTGTAAATGATACCTATCATCGAAAAATGTCTTGAGGTAAGTCATCGAAAAGGACCTGTAATCAAGGCACAATTGCAGGAAAGGGATTTCAAGAGGTAGAATGGACTCATCATTAAAGCACATGAAAAGCAGCTGAACTTCGCCAATGATGCAGTTGGCCAAAAAGGGCGTATGCGCTTGTCCTGAATATATTCAGGACAAACGCATACGCCCTTTTTGGGCCAACCAAACAAGCGGGCAATGCAAATCAACACTACAAAGAGGTATCACTTCGCATCATTCAGAAGGGTCATCCTCACAAACTGTAAAAACCAGAAATGCAGGAAAGGGGGTGGAGAAAAGGGAGCCCTGTTACGCTGATGGTGGGAATGTAAATTGCCAAGGCTATTCTGGAGAAGTGTATTGTGTTTCCTTAAAAATCTAAAAAACAGAGCTACAGAGCATACGGCACTCCCACTCATGGGCATATTTCTTGGGAAAACGAAAGTCGACAGGACACAGGCACCCCAACCTTTACTGCTGTTCTGTTTATAAGAGCCTCGACTGGCATACAACGTAAATGACCTTAGAATCAAAAAATGGATTAAGAAGATGTGGTACTTATGTAAAATGGAATGTTACTCAGCCATGAAATGAATGAAAGAAGGCCAGTCGCAGCAACTCGGGTGGACTTCGGTACGATCATTCTAAGTGACATAAGTCAGACAGTAAAAGAGACTTACCATAAGATATCACTTATAGGTGGAATCTAAAAATGGCTACACATGAACTAAATGACAAAACAGAAACAGAGTCACACATTTAGAAAACACACTTATGGCTGCTAAAGGGGAAAGGTGGGGTGGTGTGAGGCATAAAACCAGGAGGTTGAAATTAGCATAGATACCGTTCCATAGACCAAATAGGTAATTGACAAGACCTACTCTACAGCTCAAAGCATTTTAGTCAGCACACTCTAGTCACCAGAAGAGAATATATGACTGGTAAGAATCTGAAAAAGAATTTATTGATGTCTCTCTGTAAGTGAATCAAGTGGATGTACAGAAGGAAGAAACGCAGCATTGAAAATCAGCTATACCCCATTATAAAAATAAATTAGAGAAGAAAAAAGAGAAACAAAGACAGTGAGAGGGAGAGAAATTCTTACAAAATTCGTTCAGGGGCTGTGGTGCAACCTGGACTGACCACATCTAGACCCAAAGAAGAAACAGCCAGAACAAAGGTTCAAGGATAGTGTCTCCAGCGTTTTAGAAAGCTTGCAAGAAAGGCAGTGTGGCCGGAGCACAGTGAGCAGAGGAGAGAACAGTGAATGGAGAAGTGATTTCTTCACTTGTTTCCTTCTAGAGTTTAACAATAACTTATTTGATCAGACTTTTCTTTTTAAAAAATCACGTCCTTGAATAACAATAGCCAAATAAATATAGGAATTGTTTTGATATTTCTTATTCTTCATAATAATGCTAATGGTGAATTGCATTTATATTATTAAATATATTATTCCATGATAAATGGACCTCATTGGGAGTTATAAAAGGTAAATGGACAGGACCCAATTTATATATTCTGCCTTAAGTGAGAGAGTCACTTCAGTTTTAAGGACACACACAGACTGAAAGTGAAGGAATGGAAAAAGGCATTCCATGCAAACGGAAACCAAAAGAAAGCTGAGGTAATATATAATACAAGATAGACTTTAAGACAAAGATTGTAATAAGAGACAAAGAAGGTCATTATATAATTATAAAGCAGTGAATCCAACAAGAGAATGTAACATTTGTAAATATTTATGCACCCCCAAAAGAAGCACCTAAATATATAATATTAATGACACAAAGGGGGAAAAAAGACAGCAATACAGTAATAGTAAGGGACTTCAACACCCCACTTTCGTCAATGGATAGATATAGAATATCAAAGAGAAAATCAACAAGGAAACATTAGACTTAAATAATATGTTAGACCAGATGGACTTAACATACATTTACACAACATTCCATTCAAAAGCAATAGAATACACATACTTCTCATTTACACATGCAACATTCTCCAGTATAGATCATGTATTAGACCACAAAACACATCTTAAATTTAAGACGATTGAAATCATATCAAGTATCTTTTCCAACAACAGTGGCATGAAACTAGAAATCAATTACAAGAAGAAAACTGGAAAATTCACAAATATGTGGAGATTAAATAGCATGCTACTGAACAACCAGTGGGTTGAAAAGAAATTTTAAAAATATCTTGAGACAAATGAAAATGGAAATACAATATACCAAAACTTATTGGATACAGTAGTAGCAGTTTTAAGAGGGAAATTTATAAGGATAAACCCCTACATGAAGAAAAAAGAAAATATCAAACAACCTAACTTTGTACCTCAAGGAAGTAGAAAAAGGAGAAACTAAGACAAAAGTTAGTAGAAGGAAGAAAATAACAAAGGTCAGAGTAGAAATAAATGAAATTGAGATTAAAATGACAACAGAAAAGATCAGTGAAACTAAGAGCTGGTTCTTTGAAAAGATAAACAAAATAGATCATTAGCCAGACTCATTAAGAAGAGAGAGGACTCAAATAAATAAAATCAGAAATGAAAGAGGAGATGTTACAATTGATACCTCAGAAATACATAGGATCATAAGAGACTACTATGCAAATTATATGCTAACAAATTGGACTATCTACAAGAAATGGATAAATTCCTAGAAACATAGGCTGTACCAAGACTGAATCATGAATTAACAGAAAATCTGAACAGACCAATTATTAATAAGGAGATTGAATCAATAATCAAACCTACCAACAAACAGAAGTCCTCACCCAGATGGCTTCACTGGTGAATTCTACCAAACATTTAAAGAAAAATTAATACCAATCTTTCTCAAACCCTTCCAAAAAAGAGAAGAGGAGGCAACACTTCTAAACTCATTCTATGATACCACCATTACCCTGATACCAAAACCAGACAAGGACACTACAAGGAAAGGAATTTACAGGCCAATATCCCTGATGAAGATGGATGCAAAAATTCTGAACAAAATATTAGCAAACTAAGTCAACAATACATTAAGAAGACCATACACCATGATCAAGTGGGATTTATTCCAGGGATTCAAGGATGGTTCACTACCTGCAAATCAATGTTATAAACCACATTAACAAAATGAAGGATAAGAATCATATGATCATTTTAATAGATGCAGAAAAAGTATCATATTCAACAGCGAAAAACATAATATCATATTCAACAGCGAAAAACATAAAGTTTTTTCTCTAAGATCAGGAATAAGACAAAGATGCCCACTCTTGTCACATTTATTCGGTATAGGCTTGGAAGGAAGGAAAGAAGAAGTAAAACTGTTTCTATTTGCAGATGACATGACATTATATATAGAAAACCTTAAAGATTCCACCAAAAAACGTTAGAACTAATCAATGAATTCAGTAAGTTGCAGGATACAAAATCAATACATAAAAATCAGTTGCATTTTTATACGCTAATAACAAGTTATTATGAAGAGAAATTAAGAAAACAATCCATTGACAATTACATCAAAATGAATAAAATAGCTAGGAATAAACTTAACCAATGAGGTGAAAGATCTGTACACTGAAACCTATAAGACACTGCTGAAAGAAATAGAAGACACAAACAAATGGAAAAATATTCCAGGTTCATGGATTGGAAGAACTGATATTAAAATGTCCATACCATCCAAATCAATCTACAGATTCAATGCAATTCCTACCAAAATACCAATGGCATTTTTCACAGAACTAGAATAAATAATCCTAAAATTTATATAAAACCACAAAAGACCTGGAATAGCCAAAGCAATCTTAAGAAAGGAGAACAAAGCTGGAGGCAACATGCTTCTGGTTTTCAAACCGTATTACAAAGCTACAGTAATTGAAACAGTATGGTACTGGCACAAAAATGGAAACATAGGTCAATGGAACAGAATCAAAAGCACAAAAGTAAACTCTCATATGTATGGTCAATTAATTTACAACAAAGGAGACAAGAATATACAATGGAGAATGGATAATCTCTTCAATAAATTGTGTTGGTAAAACTAGACAGCCACATGCAAGAGAATGAAGCCCTATCTTACACCATACACAACAATTAACCCAAAATAGATTAAAGACTTGAACGGAAGACTTGAAACCTTAAAACTCCTAGAAGAAAACATAGGAGGTAAGCTCCTTGACATCAGTTGTGGCAATGACTTTTTGGATTTGACACTAAACAGAAAGGCAAAAAAGCAAAAATAAACAAGTAGGACTGTATCAAACTAAAAGACTTCTGCACAGCAAAGGAAACCATCAACAAAATGAAAAGGCAACCTATGGAATGGGAGAAAATATTTGCAAATTATGTATCCGATAAGGGGTAAATATCTAAAAAGTATTTAAACTCATACAACTCAGCAGAAAAAAGAAGCAAGAAACAATCTAGTTTAAAAATGGGCAGAATATCTGAATAGAGATTCTTCCAAAGAAGACATACGGAAAGCCAACAGGCACATGAAAAGATGCTCAACATCACTAATCATCAGGGAAATGCAAATCAAAACCATAATTAGACATCGCTTCATGCATGTTAGAATGGCTATTATCAAAAAGACAAGAAATAACAAGTGCTGACAATTATGTAGAAAAAAGGGAAACCTTGTACACTGTTGGTGGGAATGTAAATTGGTGCAGCCACTCTGGAAAACAGTATGGAGGCTCCTCAAAAAATAAAAATTAGAACTGCCATATGATCTAGCAATTCCATTTCTGGGTACTTATCTAACAGAAACAGAATCACTGTCTCCAAAAGATATCTGCAACCCCATATAGATTGCAGCATTATTTCCAATAGCCAATACATGGAAACAAAGTGTCCATGGATGAATGAATGGATAAAGAAAATATAGTGTATATACACAATGAGATATTATTCAGCCATACAAATGGAGGAAATTCTGCCATTTGTGGCAACATGGATGGATCTGGAGGGTAAGTGAAATAAGACAGTCAGAGAAAGACAAATACTTATATCACTTATATGTGGAATCTTAAAAAATAAGTTAACATTTAAAAAACCAAACTCATGGATACAGAGAACAGATTTGTGATTACCAGAAGCAGGTGTGTGTGTGGGGTAGGGGGATGTGTGGGAAAACGGGAGAAATGAGTCAAGGTGGTGCAAAGGTACAAACTTCCAGTTGTAAGATAAATAAGTCCTGGGAATGTAATATACAGCATGGTGTCTACAGTTAACAATTCAGTATTGTATATTTAAAAGTTGCTAAGAGAGTAGATCTTAAAAGTTCTCATCACAAGGAAAAAAATTGTTACTATGTGTTGTAATGGATGTTAAGTAAACTCATGGTAATCATTTCACAATATAAATATGTATCAGATAATTATATTATATGACTAAAACTAATACCATGTTATATGTCATTTATATCTCAATAAAAAAAAAATTCTGCATAGAGCCCAAATGGCCAGGTCTTTATGCTGCCATCTTGCTCAGTCAGTAGAAGTGGACTGCCCTGGGAAGGGCCTAACCTCCACACAGGTGGTTCTCTGCAGCTGAGACAGAAAGAGCTGATAGCTAGAGGCTGTCTATAGACCACATCTGAAAGATAGACTCAAATATCTACCACAGTAACTTATATAAATGTTTCAGTATGGGGCACTTAAGATTAAGGCTGCTACCAGTAATACAAAAAAAAAAAAAGAAAAAATTAATTTTGAAAAATCCAGTTTTAGAATAAGCATTAAATAGATAAACTATGAAGTTCTAAAAGTAAAGTTCAAGGCAATGAAAAACATTCAGAGACCTCATCCTACTACTCTCATTATAGTATCTCCATTAATGTTGGCTAGTTCCAGAATTAGCTTAAGTTTTTCTGGTGATTAGTGTCATCTCTTGGTATAGCACACAAGAGTTTTAAAACGTTAGGTTTTCTTTATCATTTTAAGAAACTATCACTTGTCAAATTGGTATAAATTACAGGTGCATTGGCAACACATAATAATTAATTAAACCTCTTAAAGTTTGTTAAAATAGTTACAAAGGTAATGGGATATTTTTCTCTAAGCAATTTTAATCCAGTTAGAAGGTTTTGGGAGTGTCAAGGAATCTAAGACAGAAGGCTATACCACCACCTTGTGGTAAAATGACTGTAGAGCAAACAATTAAATTGTTCTGAAAAAATGCAAAAATGAAAATACTGATACCTAATACAGATACCTAATATCTAGGAGAAGAGAGATCTAAATACACAGAGCACTATAAATATTTTAGATGTAAAGGAAAATGTTCTGCTAGCTGTTGTCACTGGATTTCAGTCCTTTTTCATTTTTAAACTTCAGCAGTGTAAAGCTGGTGAGGCGAAATATTACATGCTTTTAAAAAAAGTTGGGATCAGTTAAGTTATAAGAGATTTTACTTACTCAATATTGCCATATAATATTTGAACTGTTAATAGTTTATATGCATCCCTAAAATACAAATTAGAATTTTCAGTACTTTTAAACTGATAAAGCATTTTATATCTGTTTCTACTACATTGGGTAGTATGAATTTCACTGGGATATTTCTGTAACAGAGGACAAAATACTTTCTTTACATATCACTTTTTTTTTTTTACAATAAAATACAAAAGCATTCACCTCTTTATAATACATCACTTGCCCAAATCCTCAAAATCAGGGTGAAAGTAGTATTGAAGAGCCTGAATGAAACATTATTGTAATTTTATAATCTTGATTTTAAAATCTTGAGGTAAAGGATGCAGTGCTGGAAATAGGTGATTTTAAGCATCTTTTAAGCAGAGTAGTTAAACTCAAAGACAACTATCAATCAATAGTTTTTAAACTTGTTTAACAGTAAGAATCATAAGGGACATTTGTTCAAAGTACAGTTTACTAGGTCCCAATTCCAGACCCTCGGAATTAGAATCTTCAGGTTAGGACTCTGCAAAAATTATTTATGGAAAAATGTACCCCCTGGAGATTACTGTCCTGCTAACTCAGGAAACATAGCTCTAATTCAACTATAAAGCCTAACATAAGACACAGTATTAAAAGACCAGATAAATAAGAATCCCTGTGAATATAAGTGTTGGTTTTCTTATCTGCAAAGAGGGTAGCAGTGATTGTATTTAAGTAATGATAGGACAATGAGCACTGACTCACTGTACGTAAAACACCTCACACAGTGCCTGGCACAAAATAAGGCCTTAGATAATGTTAGCTGTGATAACTGCATATCATCATCATTATCAGAGTGATTTCAATTCTTATCATTTAAGAAAAATTCATTTGCAATAGAAATCTAATTTCTGTAGTTATTAAAGCTGTAGAGAAATTAAACTATGAAACAAAAATAAGTCGTTCTCATGAGTTGTATTTGTTTTTATAAATCTTGAAATTACACTTTTTGCAAGTTTTTTTTTTTTTTTTTAACTTCAAAGAGCTATACCACCACCTTGTGGCAAAATGACTGTAGAGCAAACAACCATTTACCAGCTTGTTCCTTAGTCATCACGGAGAAAAAAATTATTTATTCAAGTGAGGAAACAAAACGTAATTGTACAAATATAGGCCGATAAATGTAAATGTGTGAATGAATAAGTGAACAAATAAGCAAACCTATCCCTAAACAGAAAAGTAAAATTGAGAAATGCAACTCTCACTTGAAAATTGCACATCTTTCAGAGGCAGGAATCTGCCAACTTACTGTCTTGCCAGGTGTTCAAGTTGCCCTGGGCCTGCAGAGCCAAGTGAAGAACCGCAGTTCAAGCTTTGAAAAGGCAGCGTTGTCAGGGCATTGGGTATCAGGTCCCGGTGAGAGGCAACTCCCACGACATCTCAGACAGCTCACTGTAGGTAGGACAGTGGGCAGGTGTGTCAGCCAAGTGATGCTTGCCGTAACACGTCTGCAGACAGATACGTTATACACAGAATGGGCATCCCTGAAATCCTAAGTGTGTTGTTCAAATCCTCTTAGAAAAATATTTCGGATGAATTTTACGTGGAATCCCATCTTCCTACCTCCCCTTCCCATCTTGACCATTTTCAAAATGATGGCATAACTGATTTAGAATGTCAGCACAGCTTTCATGAAAATTTTAGGTTATTTCAATTTTGCTGTTTGAAATGAATGTTCAAAAATCAAACATTTATCTAATCTACCTCAAATGTGAAACGTGTTGAAATTTATTTCTCTTCTGACAATTTGTATCAGCTGTAGATGTAGATCTCAAATGTAGATTTTACTGCTTATCCACTTTTTGTGACCAGATGAGATTAATTTTAAAAAGCCATTTGGTGTAAAATAAGCAATTGATTGTAAGCTCCTCAGCATTTATCCTATTTTTTTCTTTAATGAAACGTCTCTGAACTCACCTTGGCATTTCCTACTTAATTCTTACCCACTGGTATCCAATTATCACTCTATTAAAATATACACCCAATAATAGCTTTCTTAATTTACTTCACCATGCTAATAATTAGCAGGAGATTACCCATGAATGTAGGGATGAGGAATGGAACATTTACTAATATATGTTTCTGAATTTAGAGAACCATGATAGTCCATAGACTAACATAATCAGAAAAAAGTTTCCCATTTAAAAAAAAATGCATCTTAAAAAGTAAAATGCAGGAAGATGGAACCGAATAAGAACATGAAAAAGCCACTACTGTATAGCACAGGGAACTATATTCAATATCTTGTAATAACCTAAAATGGAAAAGAATCTGAAAAGGAATATATATATATTATATAATATATATAAAACTTAATCTTAATATATGTATATATAAAACTGAATCACTCTCCTGTATACCTGAAACAAGTACAACATTGTTAATTAACTATACTTCAGTAAAAAATCAAATCAAATCAAAGTATATTACAAACACTAAAAAAAAAAAGACAAAGCTTCAACAAAGCTTACTTATTACTCAATAATAATTAAAAACTTTCCAAATATAATGCACCAAGCCATCCGCATATATTGGTCAAGTTGTACCTTATAAATGTGGTCTTCAATGAGCATCTCAGATAAGGAGAAGAAAAACAAATACTATGGGAACAATTCACTGCCTAAGTAGCAAATGTGAGGAGACTTCAGAGATGAGAGAGGTGACTTCTGAGAGTAGTACTACTCCCCTGCTACTAACTCTTCTCTCCTTGCTAATCACTACTCAACACAGTGTGACCCTTCTCACCGTCTAGAAACTTCCTCTTTTTTGGCTACCTTGACAGCCTCTTACCTGGTTACTGAAGTAGGGAAGAAAAAGAGCTGTTTCCTCTACCCTTCTAAGTTCTTGACAGAGACCCCTCTAACAAAAGACAGATTGACAAGAGAAAAGCATACAAATTCGTTTATTGTAAGTTTCACGTGACACCGGAAACTTCATTAGAAAATGAAGACCTGAAGAAGTGGTTAAACCTGAGAGTGTTTCTGTTTGGTTGGAAGAAGAGTGGAAAGTCATGGAAAATATGATAGGACAAAAAGGGGTATGAGTTTAATGCGGTAAATTAGGGGAAATAGCAAAGGCTTTTCAGTCTAATTCCTCTTGACGTCTTGGTGATGAGGATGAACATTTTCTCTGGGTATAGAGAAGGCACCCCTTACATAAGGGTCTTATGATCTCCTTCAGGGGAAGGTCAGAGAGTCCTTTCTACATATGCTCTTTCTCAAATTCCTTCAGCTTAAAATATTCAGTATGCCACGGTGTCATATTTTGGGTTAGTGTGTCCTGAACCCCAATCAACAGATTCACACAATTAGTTTCATAACAAAATGGAATTTAATTGGCAGCTCTAATTTCCAGAAGTAAGTTGTTCTGTAGACTTCTTCAAAGACACTGAGAATGTAATTTGAAATGAGATCTAAAGGGTGATTCTTAGGTGGGCAAAGGGAAAAGCCTAAGCAAATGTTGTGGGGCAACATGGAAACAAGGGTGATTTGAGAAACTGCAAAGTCAGCATGGCTGCAGCAGAGAGAAGGAGGGGAGAGCGATGAGAGAAGAGGCGAGGCAGGGGCCCAGTCACATCAGCCTTTGTAGGATCGATCCTAAAAGCAATGGAAGCTCTATTTTTAGTAGTTTTTGTTGTTGTTTTTTTAATTAGTCATCAATTTTATACACATCAGTGTATACATGTTCAATCTCAATCGCCCAATTCATCACACCAACACCACCACCACCGCCCCGCTGGTTTTGTCTGTTTTTAAGGAACCTCCATATTGTTCTCCATAGTGCCCGTACCAACTTACATTCCCACCAACAGTGTACAAGGGTTCCCTTTTCTCCACACCCTCTCCAGCATTAATTGTTTTTAGAGCTACCATAAGTTCTAGCAATGCTACTCCCAGGCATATATCCAGAGAAGACCATAATTTGAAAAAGATACATGCACCCGAATGTTCATTGCAGCAATATTTACTATTTACCATAACCAGGAAATGGAAGCAACCTAAATGTCCATCAACAGATTAATGGATAAAAAAGACATGATGTGTGTGTGTGTGTATATATACATATATATATAATGGAATATTACTCAAGCATAAAAAAGAATGACAAAAAATAGTAACATTTGCAACATGATGGACCTAGAGATTGTCATACTGAGTGAAGTAAGTCAGAGAAAGACAAATATTATATGATATTGCTTATATGTGGAATCTAAAATCATGGTACAAAACAGAAAGAGAGTCACAGATGTAGAAAACAATCTTATGGTTACCAGGGAGGATGGGAGGGAGGGATAAACTGGGAGATTGGGATTGACATATACACACTACTATATATAAAATAGATAGCTAATAAGGACCTACTGTATAGCACAGGGAAGTCTACTCAGTACTCTGTAATGACCTATATGGGAAAAGGATCTAAAAAAGAGCAGATATATATATATATATATATATATATATATATACACACACACACACACATATATATACATATATATATATATATATATGATTCACTTTGTTGTACAGCAGAGACTGACACAACATTGTAAATCAAGTATACTCTAATCAAATTTTTTTTTTTTAAAAGCAATGGAAAAACATTGAATTTTTTTTTTTTTTTTTTTTATTTTGGATGATCTGTCCATTGGTGTAAGTGAGGTGTTAAAGTCCCCCACTATTACTGTGTTACTGTCGATTTCCTCTTTTATAGTTGTTAGCAGTTGCCTTATGTATTGAGGTGCTCCTATGTTGGGTGCATATATATTTATAATTGTTATATCTTCTTCTTGGATTGATCCCTGGATCATTATGTAGTGTCCTTCCTTGTCTCTTGTAACATTCTTTATTTTAAAGTCTATTTTATCTGATATGAGTATAGCTACTCCAGCTTTCTTTTGATTTCCATTTGCATGGAATATCTTTTTCCATCCCCTCACTTTCAGTCTGTATGTGTCCTTAGGTCTAAAGTGGGTCTCTTGTAGACAGCATATATATGGGTCTTGTTTTTGTATCCATTCAGCCAGTCTATGTCTTTTGGTTGGGGCATTTAATCCATTCACGTTTAAGGTAATTATCGATATGTATGTTCCTATGACCATTTTCTTAATTGTTTTGGGTTTGTTTTTGTAGGTCCTTTTCTTCTCTTGTGTTTCCCACTTAGAGAAGTTCCTTTAGCATTTGTTGTAGAGCTGGTTTGGTGGTGCTGAATTCTCTTAGCTTTTGCTTGTCTGTAAAGCTTTTGATTTCTCCATCAAATCTAAATGAGATCCTTGCTGGGTAGAGTAATCTTGGTTGTAGGTTCTTCCCTTTCATCACTTTAAGTATATCATGCCACTCCCTTCTGGCTTGCAGAGTTTCTGCTGAGAAATCAGCTGTTAACCTTATGGGAGTTCCCTTGTATGTTATTTGTCGTTTTTCCCTTGCTGCTTTCAATAATTTTTCTTTGTCTTTAATTTTTGCCACTTTGATTACTATGTGTCTTGGCGTGTTTCTCCTTGGGTTTATTCTGTATGGGACTCTCTGCGCTTCCTGGACTTGGGTGGCTATTTCCTTTCCCATGGTAGGGAAGTTTTCGACTATAATCTCTTCAAATATTTTCTCTGGTCCTTTCTCTCTCTCTTCTCCTTCTGGGACCCCTATAATGCGAATGTTGTTGCGTTTAATGTTGTCCCAGAGGTCTCTTAGGCTGTCTTCATTTCTTTTCATTCTTTTTTCTTTAGTCTGTTCCGCAGCAGTGAATTCCACCATTCTGTCTTCCAGGTCACTTATCCGTTCTTCTGCCTCAGTTATTCTGCTATTGATTCCTTCTAGTGTAGTGTTCATTTCAGTTATTGTATTGGTCATCTCTGTTTGTTTGTTCTTTAATTCTTCTAGGTCTTTGTTAATCATTTCTTGCATCTTCTCAATCTTTGCCTCCATTCTTATTCCGAGGTCCTGGATCATCTTCAGTATCATTATTCT
Organism: Eschrichtius robustus; assembly: GCF_028021215.1. NCBI lineage: Eukaryota > Metazoa > Chordata > Mammalia > Artiodactyla > Eschrichtiidae > Eschrichtius > Eschrichtius robustus. Next base: position 47,778,539 of record NC_090831.1, on the reverse strand, counting down.
GAATTCTTTTTCTGGAAGGTTGCCTATCTCCACTTCATTTAGTTGTTTTTCTGGGGTTTTTTCTTGTTCCTTCATCTGGTACATAGCCCTCTGCCGTTTCATCTTCTCTATCTTTCTGTAACTGTGGTTTTTGGTCCACAGGCTGCAGGATTGTAGTTTTTCTTGCTTCTGCTGTCTGCCCTCTGGTGGTTGAGGCTATCTCAAAACATTGAATCTTAAAGCTAGGGAGGAAATGATGATATTTCCCTTCCAGGTAAAAGTTTTCCTTCAGACAATTCCTTCTTGCCTAGTGACCATGACATGCAGCCCACCTCCAGTTGTCCTTCCTCCAGAGTTCATTGCTCAGGTGTGGGCATGTGACTAATGGGCAGCAGATCCAAACGTGGCAGGTAACCAGTGAACTCGGTGGACAGGTTCATTAAGATTAGCTAGACCAAACCGATCCACTTTCCCAGGAATTTGAACTAATACATAAAAGTAATATTACAGTTATCAGAAGTTGTCATGTGGTTGAGGATCTAACCCAAGAAGCCATGAATCAGTTGGTGATATTCATGAAGTTATTCTAGATTTTGACTTGGAAATAAAATTAGGTAATTTTATAATTTTAAAGTCATCTATAGGGGGCCTCTTAAATTTACCAGCACACGTGCTACATTTTTATTCAATATCTGAAGTCAAAGATTGTTGTCTGATTCTAAAATGGCAAAAATGTTCAATATGAGTTTATTTACTTCTACTTAATGAGGTTTGTATTTTTTTTCTTCCCCCTACACACTGACAAACTTCCTACTCTATTAAATAAAAGTGAATTTCATGAACACAGTGAAGGATTTGTGTGTGTCTATGCACACACATCTCAGTGTCACTTTTGAACCGATCTCAATTATTTTGGAAACTCACTATTTGGTCCTCTGAACACCCCATTTCTAATGTGTGGAGGGAGGGTGTTTCCCATCACCAAGAAGTTTTCTGGACGCCAACTGGGTGTCCTACAGTTCAACTCAATTCTAACACTATATACTTGGAAACAGCATCAGATTCCACAGGTTATGGGCTCAGTCCTACCAGACCACATGGCCCTCCACTGCCACCCACCTCCTTACAAACACACACACACACACACACACACACACACACACACACACACACACTCTTCAGCCGTGAATCGCAAGTCCAGAATCGCAAGTCTGTGCTTCTGACTGATTGACTATAGATCAGCAATTCCAGTGACCCTCATTGGTTTGGGGTTAATTTGCTTGAGTGGCTCACAGAGCTCAGAGAAAACATTTACTTAACTGATTGCTGGTTTATTATAAAAGAATATGACTCAGAAGTAGCCAGATAAAAGAGATGCCTAGGGTAAGGTACGAGAAAGGGCATGGAGCTTCCTTGCCCTCTTTGGGTGTGACTCCCCAAATCTCCACGTGTTCACCAACTCGGAAGCTCTTGGAACCCCTCCTTTTGAGTTTTTATGGAGGCTTCCTGAAAGGCATGACTGATTACAACACTGCTGGCTGAACTCAGTCTCCAGCCCTGTCCCCTCCCCTGAGGCTGGAAGTTCAGGGGTGGGGAGGAAAGTGAAAGTTCCAACATTCTAATCAAATCTTTGACTCAGCTAGCAACCAGCCCCCATCCTTAGGTTCTTTCCAAAAGTCACCTCATTAACGTAAAAACACACCTTTGTTGTCCTTATCACTTAGGAAATTCCAAGACTTTTAGGAGATTTGTGGCAGGAGCAGGGTTTGAAGACTGAATATATACTTTTTATTGTAAATTGCAACATAACACTCACCAAAATAGCTTTCAACATTATAGACTGTGAACTCTATGAGGAAGGACAACTTGATTTAGTCAATTAAGTTTTTGGTGCTGTAGTTTACAGAAAAAAATATAACTCTGAATTGTGGTGCTAATGCCACCTGGTTCAATTTTCTCTATCAGCTGACCTCAACTTCATAATCCCATACCTTATACACAGTTTTGTTAATTCCAAGAGTTTGCTTCTGTAACAGGCCCTCACAAACAGTAAAGTATTAAGGACGTCACTGAAGAGAAAAATTCCATTGAGATAATTTTTAAGTGCCTGACACCTCTGCCTCCTAGTAATCCTAGTTCCTTCACATAAATTGTGTTCAAGTGAGAGAATGTAATTTTATTTATTATTTTTAAAATTATTTATTTATTTATTGGGCTGTGCCAGGTCTTAGTTGTGGCATGAGGGATCTTTTAGTTGCGGCATGTGAACTCTTAGTTTTGGCACGTGGTATCTAATTCCCCGACTAGGGATCAAACCTGGGCCCCCTGCATTGAGAGCACAGAGTCTTAGCCACTGGACACCAGGGAGGTCCCAAGAGAACGTAATTTTAATAATAAATCACAAAATTGGATGTGTGTTAGCAAGCTGGGGAAAAAACAAATTCCCGAAGTAGCAACCAGGAGGATTCCCTCCAAGCAGGACAGAGGAAGACTTTGCTTGGGCATTTGAGCAGCCGCAGAGGAAAGCTCTAAATACGCCAGCATCAGGATTTCCACATTTCCTTGTGGAAATAAAGGCCATAAAGACCACAGTTTAAGAAATTCATCTGCTCTCAGAGTTTCCATTTGGGTTTCTAATGTACCACTCTTAAATATGAGCAAACACGCAAGCAACAAAACAGGTAGAAAAAAAAAAAAGAAAAAGAAAATATGAATTAAGTGGAGAGAAGAAAAACATTATTAAAATAGCATAAGTATCCTCAGAGCCATAAGATATTGCATTCATAAACTAAAATGGATGCTTTGAAAAAGTAACATTCAAAGAACTAATAGAGATATTTTGAAAATTGAAACTATTAGAGCAGAAAAGAAAAATTCACAAGATTTGGAATATGAAGTCAACAATTCTCACATAAACTAGGGTAAAGGAGCAAATAAATAGGAAACAGTGAGGGGGAAAAAGAAAGGAAACAGTCCAAGAGATCTGATAGAAATTTCCTAAAAGAGAAAAGAAGTCTGTAGAAAGGATAAAGTCATGAATAAAATAATTTTCAAAAGATTAGCAGATCTGGAGAATATAAGTTTGCACTCAAAAGGGATTCACACACAGAGTGCCTAACGTAATGGAAAGAAACAGAGCCCATCAAAGTATATACCTGCGAAACAGAGGAATATTGACAAGGTGAGAGAAAGAGAGAGAGAGACAACCAGGTTTCAAAGAAAAGATAAGAATTTGAATGATTTCAGTCACATTTGGGCCTAGAAGACAGCGGAGAAATAACCTTCAAAATTTTGTGAGACACCAATTTCCAGTCTAGTGTTCTACACTTTGCCAAACTATTAAGTAGAAAGATGACAGAATAAGGGAATATTCACATATGCAAATTCTCAAAAAATGTTTCACGTGCATCTCTTTATTAGGAATATGCTAGAAGATATACTCCACCCAAACAGGAAGTAAACAAACAAACACTCCCTTCTTCCCCAACAGGAGATGGAACCCAGGAAATAGGAGATCCTACAAAAGAGACAGGTGAAGGGGATTAAAATGATAGTGAAGTGTGTCCAGGACCAAAGGTGGGCACAGAGAGGAACGAGTCCAGATTGTAGCAGCTTAGAAGTTTCCAGGCAAGTTATTTTTTAGTAAGAAGAGAAAATTCAGAGAAGACCTAATGTGTTTGAATATAATAAGAAGTTTATTATATAACAGAAGGAGCCTTTGGGGTTGAATTAGTGAAGAGTACATATAAAGTTGATAGAATATGAAAGAGAGAAAATATTAGCTCAAAGTTAAACAAAATGTACAAGAAAAAGTGATCATAGTATACTGGATTCAGTCTTAAAAAACAAAACCAAAATTTCACTCTTACCAAGTTGAAAGGGTGTGTGTGTGTGTGTGTGTGTGTGTGTGTGTGCGTGTGCGTGTGCGTATGTAGTGGGGGTTGAGAAGGGATTGTGAAAAGATATAAATCCTCATCTTCCAAAAATGGGAAGTCAAAAGGTACTTTCAATGAGAAAATACAGGAAGTAGAAACATGTATAAACATGTTACATGGAGATACAGAGGTAAATACCAAAAGATCAAGTTGAAAAATTCAAAGCAGTTGCCACTTGGAAGCAGGAAGTGGGATGGTAGAAGCTTAATAGAGTCATTAGAAACTTCAAGCTTTGGGCCAGCCTTTCCATAAATAACAACCTCAAATAAAGGGAGGAAAGGAAGATGAAGTGAAAAAATAATAAAATCTGGAAGAATATAACGAAAAATGATTCTGTGTCTTTCTCTATGGCTTGAATATGTAGCAACGAAGGTATATCATATTTATAATAAAAGACTTATTTTAAAAATTAAGTATATACATAAATAAACAAGTAATGCACAAACACACTGGCCTAGCCAGCCTGTGGTGTAGTGAACGTATCATTATTAGCAGCAGCTTTTGGAAACAAAAACTTATTGTTCCTTTAGTTTTATCATTATGAGATTAACATTTTAAAAGGAAAAGAAGCATAAAGATATAGAAATTTTCTCCCACCGCTGTAAATACTACTCTTCTCTCGTTGCCTGTGACATGTGACAGTAACATGTTCTCCAATGATCACAGTGATTTGTGTACTTGAATAGTATTTTTACTCAATTGCCTGATTCTGCTCATGATATTCTCTTAAAAATTAGACTAGTTTTCTGATATGGGGGGAATTTTCACATTCTCTATATTTCACTTTTTTAGGTGTATTGAGTATCAGAAAGTTATAGTCTTCCTATCTTAATACAGACATAGACTTTGGAACATGACGAGACAGGTTTAAATACTAGTTCTGCCATTCAATAGCTGTGTAACTCTGCTCAGATTATATTGTATTTCTGAGTTTCAATTTCCTCATTTTAAAAATGGCAATTATAATGCCTACATTGTAGGTGTGTTATAAAGATTATAAATAATTTGTGTAACACAGTAGGTGCTCAATAAATGATTACTTTGGCTATTAATTTAGGTTAGCTAGGAAAGGGAAAAAAATGCATCTTATATCCAAATTTTCTAAAACATGATGTCTCACATTGATAGAGATCGTGTTTTTGACATAAAATACAATGGAATAGTATTGGGGTGTTCTTCATGAACTGCAAATAGCCTGTTTTCTGTTTTCCACAGGAACTGCTTTGGGGATGCTTTTAGGACAGCCTGAGTGGCATACTGGTGGTACTAACGGTATGAAGTATTGATTTTGGTTTATATTAAATGCAATTTTATCTAAACAGGGGACCCCCCTCCCCCCACCCCCTCCCCCCACCCCCTCCAAATGCACTCGCTGCATAAAGACAAAAGTCTCCACAAAATATTGAGAGGTAGAAGTAGGGAAGGGTGCATTTGTATGGGATGTTGACATCTTTTATCTGTATAACTATATATAAGTGAATAGAAAACTAAAACACTTTAAATCTAGATTTTGCTATTAAGGACAAATGATGAAAGCAGAAAGCTGAAGACCCAAAGCTGTCAGAAAAATCTGACTAAGCCTCATTAGTCATTTAAGGAATAAATCATAAATAGATCACAATAGAAAGGCTGTCGTCTCTGAGGGACTGCTGAGCATACACTTTGTGCATCTTCTCCAATAGCGGGATTGGCACTAATGAAAGAGCTCTTGCCGCACTCAGTATAATCATGCAGTATTGATCCCACATCTTTAAACCAAAGCTGTAGGGCTCCAGCAGAGGGCATGATTCACAAATGCTGCAGTGGGGGAAGCGTTATCTATTTATTCTATCTATCTATCTATCATCTATCTATCTATCCATCTATCTGGAGATGGATCTGAAATTTCCAATTTCTCTCAACCTCAGATTGCTTTCCTTTTGCAGTGGGCTCCATTCAGGGAGTTAGTAATGAAAGCTAATATACTTCATGTTTTTTACCCTAGAAAATGGCAATGAGAAACAGGAAGCTGGTTTTCCAGAGAGAGATTAATTATTGAATAAAATATTTAAAAATATTTACTGAAAAATGATTCTTTTTGGCAAATTGCATTTTTTTCTTTAAAATGCTTGGATATGTTTCTTTCTTTATGGATATGAGCTGCCTTATTGAGTCCAGAATCTGAAGGAGGGGGAAAAACCATATTTTTTAATGCCAAGTTAACAGCCTATCTTAAAGGAAAAGTGACTGCAGTTGAGAAAGCACCCAGAGCTTGATAAGAGTTCTTAACAATGAATTCTAAACAGCACATGCATGCACACATACATAAACCCCACCACTGAATAATAATTAGCTTTTCTTCTCAGCCGAGTGTCTTAAAATATACATGTTGTAATTTAAAAATATTCCTGAGGTCAAAAATATTCAGGGAATATGAGGAAACGGGTAGAGGAGCTGAGGGACGAATCTCCATCATCAGGATTTCTCCGCCTACTCAAAATGTCCTGACCTCAGAGCAGCTTCCATACAACGTTCCTCTGTGGGTGGGGTCACCCCACCCCGCCGCCGCCACCTTGTCCAAGTCAGGCTAAACTTCATGATGACTGGAAGAAAAAAGTCCCCAATAGCGCTCTCTCACCTTCTGACTCAAGATCCCAACATTTGATCTCGATGTTTCTGGAAACGATGGGTTTGAGTTTTTAGCTTTAGCTTGTATTTGGCCCTCAGCCCTGAATCTGTCCTGTTGTACATAGGAGATTTCAGACATTAGCTCAGGTTGGATAACATATAACACATTGAAGGCAAAGTGATACTTTTAACAGTGAGTTTTGATAATGTTGATGATAGTGATGAAAAACAATATGGTGCAAATAGAACAAAGAACAATAGAGAACATAGAAAACAAATACGCATAGAAAGGGCAATAGGCTGTTTCAACTGAGGTCCTAGACCCCAGTGAAAAACATAAAATATCCATCTTAATTACATATCTAAATGTATGTAGGTCCTGGGATTTTTCTTCTTCCTTGGGAGCAGACACGCTTTCATTTTCCATTTTATGAGAGTACCAAAGAATTGCAGAGGCAGTGGCTCGGCATTCCTTTGAAGTATTTACTAAGGAGGCATTTCAAGCTCTACTAAATGTCTGCTGCACTATCATTAAAAGCCAGTATTAAAATTCAGGGACCAAAAGCAAGTTTACACTAGGCTCAAACATTTTTTTCATACATTAAAAGAACATCAAGCCATCCAAAATCATGTGTTAAAAAGGGCTGTTCTTGTTTACTCATCAACAAATAAAGCACTTGGCCAGCATTATTCTTAGCATTTTTAGTGTTCTCTTTGTATAATTTTTGATTATTTTTATTTATTACAAGTAATAAAGACATAAACACTTATGCTTCCTAAAATTTTTACTATCAGATTCACATCTGATTTTTTAAAAAAAGCTTAACCCTATTCCTGCACTCAAACTTCTCAAATTATTTGAATCTATTTGGCTAGAAGGCATGATTTGTTTTCCAAAACTGTTTTTTTTAGTAAGCACACAGATATTCCAAAAATAAAAAATCTTTTTCTCAAAAGGAAACTTATCAGAACACTAAAATTAGAGGTTGCAGATTCTAACCTAAGACCACTAAATTTCTGACTTTGGGAAACATTTCAAAAGCCTCTCCTCTGAGCTAAAGGAATAAGTAGATAACATAGTTCACACAGCATATTTCTGAAAACTCCAAGATCACCAGACTTGAAGCTACAGTTGAAACATTGCATCTCTCTTTAATTGCACATTTATAGAATTATACAATTGCAAATTGTGTAATTTTTTAAAGGGCAAACTTTACCTATGCATCGTATTTGGTGTAAGAAATAGACTATTTGAGGGAAACATACTCATTTGGGTTAAATATCTAAATTTTACTTAAACAAACAAAAAGTCATGTTCAGTATTTTCCAAAGTAGAATGGAATATGAGGTACACTGGTTTCTAATTCTAGACCTAATCCCAATTTTTCCATAGTCTTAAGTTTTAATTGCCATTAAACTTCTCTAGCCTGTTTCTGTGTCCTACAGTGGATTCTTGCATATGAGTTGTGGTAGCTGTGGAGGTGGCCACGCCTTCATGAAAACCTGCTGTGTGGAGCCTAGCGGATCAAGCACATTAATGAGCTACCCCCATGAGCCCTGAAGCCATGCATCCCAACTACTCCCAGCCAATGGCTAAGCAGGGCAGGGGATGAGACCCAGCCCAGGCCTGCCTGAAGTCATACTTCTAAGAAACGAAGTTTCCTTGGAGCCTCCCCTTAGCTTGTCCAAGATTTTCTCAGACTTCTTCTGTGATCCGAGGCTCCCTTCCTTGCCCAGCCTTCCTTTTCTTCTCTGTCTTCACAGTTGCCACCCTTCCATCTCAGCCTGAATGCTCTCCCTGCCTGCTTCTCCTCCCCCCTGCCTTATCCTTCACAGGCAATACCCCAAATCCCTGACACATCCAATCCTGCCCAGGTGTCTACTCCAGATGTCTTCTTCTTGGAAGACACAAACTGACACAAATTGTACACAGGTGACGAGATGTGGTTTGGGGTCACTGTCCAGCTGGCAAGTGAGACCTCATCTTGAATGAAATGTGAGGCAAAGAAAGTTCCTGCATAAAGAGGTAGCCCAATTGCCATGATTTCACGAGTGGTGACTCAGGAAAATGTCTCGATGGAGAGGAATGTCCTTGCTGGTGTGATGATTAAGGCATTTTAAAGATATAGGGTTAAAAAAGCCTACAAGGACAGCACAGTTGACTGTTTACTACTGAATTAAATTGAGGCTTTATAGAAGGACAAAGACAAATTGAGGGCAGTTAGCAAATAATTTAAATGTGATGGCTGGAGGACCACTGTTGTAGTGTGCAGTAGAAGCCCTTGTTTCCTGTATTGGAAGAGCAGATGCAGTAGAGGAGCTGACCCAGATTTCATATTTAGAACTGCAGAGCTCCAGAGACAAATAAATGTTCAGCACAGACAGTACTGGTACCCTGAGGTCAGGGCAGTGGCTGGGAAAACGTGAACCTTGGAAATGCTGACCAAAATGGCCTTAACGCTCCCCTCTCCTTGACTAGACTTTAGACAGGCTTCATCCTGCCTCTAAGCCCCTGACCTTAGAGCATTTTCCTTAGAGCATTTACTTTAGAAAATGTGTTATACATTTTTCTTTGTCCTTTTCCTATGTAAATCCTTTAAAAAAAACATCTTGACTGCTTTACAACCCAGGAAAGTCTTTCTGGGATGAACTGGGAGCCATCCTTTCAAATCCTAATCATCAGGAAGCTAGGGCATCATCTCCCAGTTTCTCTGGGAAAGTAGGAGCCTAACTTCCATGGACACCAATTATACAGAAGGCCTAATAACAGAGAAAAACATTTGTGAACTCAGGAATGACTCAATGTGCTAGACACATCCCATTGTCAACCCTGCCCCTGACATCCTCCAGCACACTTCTGCTAGCTCACCCCAGAGCTGAAAAACCCTCTTGACATTTGTTTCCATGGGGTTGAGGTCAGATGAGTTCTGGCCTCTCTCCCCTATTTCAACAGCCTTGAATAAAGTTTTCCTGTGCAATTTTTGTTTTAACAACATCCCTGAGAATAGTAGTTCTTCAGATCCCTCTGACCTTGGGGACTCACAGAGGGGAGGAGGCTGTCTCTCCTTAGGAAGAGCTAATGCTTCTCCAGGCAGGAATAGGCTGCAAGACACCAAGCAGGTGCCCTTCTCAAGCGTTGCCCCTCCCTGCATCCTGGCTACTAGGCTGATGACTATGATTAAATTCTAGCATCATTTAACGAGAGACATGATGGGCCTGATAAGGGAGGAATGAGGTTATACACTGAAGAAGCTACAAGTGGTAGCCAAGGGAATACCACTGGGATTAGGTTTTGAGCCTGTTTGATCAACGGGGCCAGAATTAAAAACTGAACAAGAGCAATATATCGACTCGGCAGCATTTTCTTGGAACGTTTGATTTTATACCTGGTAAGGACCCCAGAAAATGGAACACTCACCACTGAGAGTGGCTCTTAGAAACTAAGAATAAGGTGGTTCACACCGAGCAAAGTGCAAATGCCTTTGTTGCCTGGCAGGTTGCAGAAGAAGAAGAAGAAGACTCAGGAATGTGGGCCCAGTGGAACTGATGTTATGTGAGGTCAGAAGACCCATTAGAGGATGCCAGCATTGAGGGGAATCCAGCACTCAGCAGGGCAGTCAGGAATGCATTGCTAGGGGTACCAGCATCCGTAAGTTCAGTGGCAGTTCATCTCGGAGTGACAGGGCAGTCATTAGAAGAAGTGCTCATAGAGCTGGTCTGATCACTATCCATGAGGATGACAAGCCCTGAAGTAATTGAGTCTAGGTGGCAGTGATTAAATGCCAGAAACAAGGGGCCCATAGGATTGGAGTAGTATCCAAAGGGGGCTGGACTTCCAGGGAGTTACAGAGATTGTGAATAGAACATGACACCACCACATGCAAAATAGACAGGTAGCCACTGAGTGTGCTGTTTGACTTCTACAATCAGAAGCAGCCTAGAATGGAAGAGCAGGAAGCTGAGGGCTATTGTCTCAGTAAAAACTCACAATTCTCTGCTCAGTTCTCAAACGTAAAACAGAATTCTTCGACAGAAGAGATGACCATGCATCCAGGAGGAACAAGTCTGTAACACCACAGCAAGTATATGCTGTACTGATTCCCCAGGTCCTTCCCCCAAGAGACTTACAGCCATTTCCCCATGTGATTATACACTGGGGAGAGGGAAATACCCAGAGGACTATTAGACACAGAGTCTGAGCTGACAGTAGTACTTGTAGATTTAGTGTATCATCATGACCCCCTAGTTACTCGGGGGTTTACAGGAGCCATGGAATAAATGGAATCCTGCTAAAATCTGGCTTAGAGTGGATCCACTGTGTCAATAGATATAACTGAGAGTCATTTCTTGGTCTCCAAATACACAATTGGCATGTCACTTGGAAGTTGGGGTATTTCCCATGTTGAGTCCTTGAATTTATTGGAAAGACCAAGTGGAAGACTCCAAAATTATTTCCTCTACTCTCCTCCCAGCCAAGATAGTAAATCAAAGCATCCCTGGGGGACAGGAAGGAATATAGAAATTAGCACCACCATTACAGACGTAAAGGATGCATGGCCCTAATGTTCATCATTCTGGCCCTCAGAGAAAATGAATGGATTGTGGAGAGTGACCACAGACTACTATAAGCTCAGGCAAGTAACGGCTCTGGTCGTATTGCTATGCTATATGTGGTATTGCTGCTAAAGCTTACTAATAAGGCTTCAAGTGCATGGTATACAGACATGGGTTTTGCGAATGCACTTTTTAAAAAAAAGTTTGATCACAAAAGATCAGGAAAAAGTTGCATTTTTGTGGAATGGACAACAACATTTACTTATGGCTTTCCCCCAGGACTATATTAACTCTCTCACTCCTCTGACATAATTCAGATTTCTTCTGAATATATTATCTGGACAGATGATCACATTATTACACTGATGACATTACATTGATGCTAAGTTAGGCACTATGAAGAACTGGTGGCTATTAAATTGGAGGCCTTGCTAAGACACATTTCAGAGAACTGCTATTTCAGTAAAGTTTTTAGGGGTCCAGTGGCCAGGGACATTTGCAATATCCCCTGAAAGGTAAAAGACAAATTGATGTGTCTTACAACTCCTATAATAGGAAAGAAACCACAACACATGGTAGAACATTTGGGGTTCTGGCCGGAACACATTGTGCACATAGAAATGTTGTTATGACACTTAAGTACAATGATATGGAAGGTTACCAGATCTGAATAAAATCCCAGAGTAGAAAAGGGTTTTGCAGCTGGTCCAGGCTATGGTACAAGCGGTCCTGCTACTCAGGCCACATAATCTTGTAGGTTCTATATTGTTAGAAGTGTCAGTGGTGGGAAAAGATGGAATCCAAGTTTATGGCAAACCTTAGTGAGAGAAACCTAATGCATGCTACTGGGCTTCTGGAACAAGGCCATGCCATCTGCAGTGGAGAATTCTACTTCATTAGAGAATCATCTCCTGGCATGATACTTGACAAAGGGGCACCAAGTGACCATGTGTCTGGAACTGCCCATAATGAGTTGAGTTCTCTTAGGCCCACAACGTCAAAAAGCAGAAGGCTGAGCAGCAGTCCATAATAAGTTAGAAATAGTGCATTTGGGATCAAGTTTAAATGACAACAGAGGGCATAAGCAATCTGCATGGGCAGGTGGCCCAGACCCCATGTCATTCACAATTGTTGTACTAGAGCCCCTTTGTGGGTAAATTCCCTATGACCAGCTGAAGAAAGAGGAAAAGGCACAAGCTTAATTTCTGGATGGGTATAAGAGTGCAAACTGAAACTGGATAACAGTGGAGAGCAGTATTTCTTGATAATAGTGAAGAGAGAAAACTTTCCCAATGGGTAGAAGTCCAAACGGAGACTGTGATCACCCACTCTTTGTGGAAGGAGAAGTGACCTAAGGGGAGAACATAAGTACATTTCTGGACATTTGCTAATGGCCTAGTAGACTGGTCAGGAGCATGGAAGGAAAAGATTGGAAGATCAGAGATGAGAAGGTCTGGGATAGCTGTGGATGGATATGTGGGAGTTGGCACTGAGTATAATTGTTGAATCATATATTAATGCCTAACAGAAAGTATCCACCAAAGAAGAGGCACTGAACAATGAAGTAGGCAAAATGACTTGGCTCAGTTGACATTAGCCACTTTTGTCATTGGTCAGTCTAGAACTGGCATTAGGGACACATGAATGGAATGGCCACAGTCACACAACGGGTATTTCTTGATCATGGGCAAAGATGATTTTTTTTTTTTATGGGCAAAGGTTAAATGATGTTTATGCTTACTGCTTTGTCTTTTAATTGTCCCCATACCTTTCTATTGTGTTTAAAATCTAGAACCAAGAATTATGATAATTATATAAACAAGTCATGAGGTTTAGAAGAAAAGTATCAATACCAGAATTATGTAGCAAGACAGTATTCAACCAGAAGCACAGTAAGTTCCACAGAAAGTGAGCCTTACTTTATTGATAACACTTATTTAGATTCAGAGTTTGACTCAGACTTTGTAGAAAAATCTTGCTTTAAAACATGGCTACTTATAGTGATTTGGTGGTGGGGGGGAGAAACTACATAAAATGGGAGCAAATGAGTCAGCAGAAAGGTTTTGTTTCAGGAATGCAACTGCATTCTCAATTTTGTTAGATTTGTGGGGAACCTTGTGGATTATGTAGTTCAACTCTTTAGTCTGGGAAAATCAGGCCTTGAGAAGGGAGACAGTGTCATAGCACTAATTAGTGGTAAAACTATTGTTAGAATCCAGCTATTCTGACAGTCTAATATTTTTCCACTATGTCATATAATCTATTGTACCTAGAATAGTGTTATTTGAAAATACTGTCGTTACCTACATGAAATTCATATTCCTTGAAATAACTGATCTCTTAATTTGTCTTAATGGTGGCCCTGAATAAATCCTGCATTTGCTTTGTTCAAAAGAAGAATTAAAAATGCAACTTGAGGAAATGGTGATAATGCTGAAAAGTATGAAAATTGATAACAGGTAACTTTCTAAATTATGAACTTATACCAGCTATTTTCTGACATATTTAATAGTGACATTTTTTAGAAAAGGTTAATCAACCTATTCTACCCCTGGACACTCTTCTTTGATTACCATGTACCTTCTTGAGATGAGGTTATAGATTATCCATCCTCAACTCTAAGATTTCATTTAAAATTTAAATTTGCTTTTGGTCAGTTTAACGACAATAGCTCACTTTCAGGGTTTTTCCCATTTCAGATTCTAAACTTCAGCTTATTTCTGTAGCACTAGCTAATCAGCATTTCACACCGATTTTCTTGAAAAATTTCTTTTTTCTTTCTCAGATTCCTCATCAGTGCAAGTATTTTCGTCACTCAGGTGATGATTCTGAGATCATAAGGTGACAAAAGTTTATCTGAGAATAATTTTCTCCTTCTTCTCTATATATTTTATAAATTCAATAGCCTTTTACTGTGAAATATTTTTTATTATGTAAAATGTATTTTGTATGATCACCTTATATTAAATTCATTGACAAAAACATTTAATGACAAGAAATGTTCTATCAGAATTTGTAAGAAAAAAGGTCCACTTGTCTAAGATTTGACTGAATGCTAGAATCAGAAAGGAAATAACATAAGGCCAAGAAAGTTTAAGTGATTTTTCCACCCTCCTATTCTCTAAAGTACTGAAACTCGTGAAAATCTTTTACTGTTATACCAACACCATTCTGGCCTCAAAGTTCTTTTTCCCCTTCTCCCTTTCCACACCACACTTTCTGACAAGCCATCACCTCCCTCCTAACCTTACTCCTTATAAAGACTAAGAGGGATGTAACTCTCTGTTCTATCAGTGTTTCTCCTGACTTTCATCCCACCTGGTATTTATCCTTTTTCTTTCCAGAGAAAAGGAAAAGTGTCTGTGTGTATGTAGTATGTATGTGTGTGTGTGTGTGTGTGTATGTGTGTGTGTGTGTCTGTGTGTCTGTGTGTATGTTGAAGATGGGGGGTGAGCAAGAAATAAGTTGGTGACCAAAATGGCCTTAACATTTCATTCAGCTTTGCCAAACTTTAGACAGGCTTCTTTCTGCCTCTAGGCCCCTGACCTCTCTTTCCTTAGAGCTTACTTTAATTTTAATTTCTTAATATAATCTTGATATACAAAAGATATATATTTAATGAATAAGATTCAGTGAGTTTGGACATATATAAATGTGGAAACCATCACCACAATCAAGGTAGTAAACATATTCATCGCCTCCAAAACTTTCCTCATGTCTCCCTTTTTAGTGATAAGAACACCTAACATGAGATTTACCCACTTACATTTTTAAGTGCACAATTCAGTGTTGTTAACCCTAAGCACGACCTTGTACAGCAGATCTCTAGAATTTACTCATCTTGCACAATTGAAACTTTATACCAATGGAAAAACAACTCCCCATGCAAGTGGGTGAACCAAACAAGAAGCATTTGCAATAGTTCAAGTGTGAGAGAGAATTAGAAAAACAGAAGGATGAAGTTTTTTTAATGGCTTGAATTTGAGGGGGAGAGTATAAGAGAAGAAGGTGTCAAGGATGTTGTCTGGTTTCTTGGTATGGTTTGGCAATAGGAACCACTGTGAAGTTTTAGAAGGAACATGTTATGGTCAGATATGGATTTTAGATAAGTCACAGGTGGCTGTGCAGGGGATGTATTCGAAGGAGAGGAGGTGGCAAAGCCATTAAGAAGCTACTGTGGAAATCCAAGTAGGAGTTGATAGGGTCTGAATGAGGCATAACTGAATCAAATATTCTAGGCAGCTGTAATTCATTTAGTCTGCAAGTCCTAACTACTGTTAAAAGGAAGTAATTCAATAGTGTGTGACTTTCTTTTCAAGGTCTACAGCAGATTTGAGTAGTCCCTTTCAAGGGAATATGGGGAGCATTCAAAAGCTCTAATCAATTGACAAAAATAGTTCCTTGAATTTCACAGGTAGAACAGAAAATTAAATTCTCCAGCTCAACAGAGTAAAGCTGGCCCGCACATTAGAAACTTTTCTTCATTGAAAGCAGAAATGTCATCTGATGAAGGAAAATTGGTCAGTTTTGCTAATAATCAGTTATTGTCTCTGGTTCAGCTATCTTTTTTCAAACTTTTAAGTGCAATACTGTATATTTTGAAGAAAATGGTAATCTCTTATTATTTTTGGAAACATTCTTTGAAGAATAGAGACTAAAATATGTTTAGAAATATATTATTTGCAAAATTTTCAATTGATAAATAAAAGATAGAATCAGATATTGTCCCATTGGAATCATAACACTTATTTTATAGCAAAACCTTTATTACCAAAAATCAGAATTTATGACAGTTTATGCAATCTGATCCTGATACTTTATAAGCCTCTCTTTTTGGGTCTTCTTTACCATTGTAAACTGTGCTTGGGAAATACAGTTTCTCAGTATTTTTGAAATAAGCAATGCGTTTTCACAACACTTGTTTACAATATTCCCTTAGCCTAATTCTTAGTCTCTTGTTTCAACCGGTAAATTCTAGTCCCCTTCTAAGACTTTACTCAGAGTTCCCTAAAATTTCCCTGATTTTCCCAGGAAGAATTAGTTATTCCATCTTACTTAATTTTTTATGTTATTCTTTTACCCAATCCAATCGTCATTCACTTTCTTTACTTCCCTCCTTAACAATTATACCAGGACTTCCCAGGTGGTCCAGTGGTAAAGACTCCACCTTCCAATGCAGGGGACATGGGTGGGTTTGATCCCTGGTCGGGGAACTAAGATCCCACATGCAGTGGTGCAACTAAGCCCGCATGCCACAACTACTGAGCTCGTGTGCCTCAACAAGAGGGCCCACTTGCCACAATGAAAGAACCTGTATCCCTCAACAAAGATCCCCCGTGCCGCAACTAAGATCTGACACAGCCAAAAAACCAAAACAAAACAGTTATACCTTCTATGGTTTGGCAATGTAAAGGTCCTGAGACCTGTGCTCCCTCGCACATCTGTATTTCTGTCTAATTCATTTAATTAAAATTTACAGTGTCTGTTCTCTGCTCCTAGAAATAAACCAAGTCAAGGCTGGGGAAAGCCATATGGGAAGGAAGATTGGTGTGACTACGTGCTGTCACTAAGCTCCAAAGAGCCTTCAATACAGCACAACATCCTTCTCTTCCTGTCTACTCGCTCTCCCACTCATTTCCAGGACTATTTTAAACCTCCTTTGCTCTTCAAATATCTAACTTCTATTAATTTCCTCTTCACTCAAAGCAGATGACCTCATAGCTCACTGAGAAAAATATAGCCATCAGAAGGAAAGACTCTTAACCTCTTCCTATCAAACTTACAATGTCTACTTCTGTACTAATGATCTCCCTTTCTTTTTTTTGTTTCATTAGGGTAGTAGTTTTAAACCTTGGCTCCACATTGATAATAGCACCTGGGGAGCTTTCAAAAAATACTTCTGCCTGGGCTCAAACACCAGAGATCCTGGTTTAAATAGTCTGGGTTGGAGTTTGGGTATCCATGTTTTTGAAAGCTCCTCATATGATTCTAATGTAGAGTCAAGGCTGGGAATCAATCCTTAGAAAAAGTTTTCTTTCTCCTCTTAAAGAGGAGTTGCTGAACAAGTATTAACATTCCATCTTCTCATATCATACACTCAAAATTATTTGTTTGTTCTTTATATGTAGAGGGAGTGTAGAGAATCACTCCCTCTCAAATTTGCTTTTTCCATTGACATTGCAATTTATTCAGTCTTCTTTCATATTGAAAACCAAAACAAAGGGAGGACCTTCAAGATGGTAGAGGAGTAAGACATGGAGATCACCTTCCTCCCCACAAATATATCAAAAATACATCTACATGTGGAACAACTCCTACAGAACACCTGCTGAACGCTGGCAGAAGACATCAGACTTCCCAAAAGGCAAGAAACTTCCCACGTACCTGGGTAGGGCAAAAAAAGGAAAAAGGCAAAACAGAGACAAAAGAATAGGGACAGGACCTGCACCTCTGGGAGGGAGCTGTGAAGGAGGAAAGGTTTCTACACACTAGGAAGCCCCTTCGCGGGCGGAAACTGTGGGTGGCAGAGGGGAGAAGCTTCGGAGCCGTGGAGGAGAGCGCAGCAACAGGGGTGCGGAGGGCAAAGCGGAGAGATTCCCGCACAGAGGATAGGTGCCAACCAGCACTCACCAGCCCGAGAGGCTTGTCTGCTCACCTGCCGGGGCGGGCAGGGGCTGGGAGCTGAGGCTTGGGCTTCGGTCGGATCCCAGGGAGAGGACTGGGGTTGGCTGCGTGAACACAGCCTGAAGGGGCTACTGTGCCACAGCTAACCAGGAGGGAGTCCAGGAAAAAGTCTGGAGCTGCCGAAGAGGCAAGAGACCATTGTTTCGGGGTGCACAAGGAGAGGGGATTCAGAGCACTGCCTAAATGAGCTCCAGAGATGACGCGAGCCGCGGCTATCAGCACGGACACCAGAGATGGGCATGAAATGCTAAGGCTGCTGCTGCAGCCAACAAGAAACCTGTGTGCAAGCACAGGTCACTATCCCCACCTCCCCTCCCGAGAGCCTGTGCAGCCCGCCACTGCCAGGGTCCCTAGATCCAGGGACAACTTCCCCGGGAGAACACACGGTGCGCCTCAGGCTGTTGCAACGTCATGCCAGCCTCTGCCGCCACAGGCTTGCCCCGCATCCGTACCCCTCCTCCCCCCAAGCCTGAGTGAGCCAGAGCCCCCTAATCAGCTGCTACTTTAAACCCATCCTGTCTGGGTGGGGAACAGATGCTCTCAGGTGACCTACGTGCAGAGTCGGGGCCAAATTGAAAGCTGAACCCCAGGAGCTGTGCGAACAAAGAAGAGAAAGGGAAATCTCTCCCAGCAGCCTCAGGAGCAGCAGATTAAGTCTCCACAATCAACTTGATGTACCCTGAATCTGTGGAATACCTGAATAGACAATGAATCGTCCCAAAAATGAGGTGGTGGACTTTGGAAGCAACTCTAGACTTGGGGTTTGTTTTCCGCATCTAATTTGTTCCTAGTTTTATGTTTATCTTAGTTTAGTATTTAGAGCTTATTATCATTGATAGATTTGTTTATGATTTGTTTGCGCTCTCTCGCTCTCTCTCTCTATATATATATATATATTTTTTTATTCCTTTTTCTCTTTTTCAGAATGTGTATGTGTATGCTTCTTTGAACGATTTTGCCTGTATAGCTTTGCTTTTACCATTTGTCCTAGGGTTCTGTCTGTTCATTTTTTTTACTATAGTTTTTAGCACTTGTTATAATTGGATTTGTTTATTGGTTTGGCTGCTCTTTTTTTTTTTTAATTACTTTTAAATTTTTTAATTTTAATAAATTTAAATTTTTTATTTTAATAACTGTATTTATTTTATTTTATCTTTTTCTTTCTTTCTTTTTTCTTTCTTTTCTTCCTTTTCTTCTGAGCCGTGTGGCTGACAGGGTCTTGGTAATGCTGGCTGGGTGTCAGGCCTGAGCCTCTGAGGTGGGAGAGCCAACTCCAGGACATTGGTCCACCAGAGACCTCCTGGCACCTTGTAATACCAATCGGCAAGAGTTCTCCCAGAGATCTCCATCTCAGTGCTAAGAACCAGATTCACTCAACGACCAGCAAGCTCCAGTGCTGGACATACCATGCCTAACAACTAGCAAGACAGTAACACAACCCCACCCATTAGCAGAGAGGCTGCCTAGAATCATAATAAGCTTACAGACATCAAGAACACACCACTGGACGAGGTCCTGCCCAGAAGACAGACAAGATACAGCCTCATCCATCAGAACAGAGGCACCAGTCCCTTCCACCAGGAAGCCTACACAACCCACTGAACCAACCCTGGGGGCAGACATCAAAAACAATGGGAACTATGAACTTGCAGCCTGAGAAAAGGAGACCCCAAACACAGTAAGTTAAGCAAAATGAGAAGACAGAGAAATATGCACCAGATGAAGGAGAAAGGTAAAAACCCACCAGGCCAAACAAATGAAGAGGAAATAGGCAGTCTACCTGAAAAAGAATTCAGAGGAATGATAGTAAAGACAATCCAAAATCTTGGAAATAGAAAGGAGAAAATACAAGAAACGTTTAACAAGGATCTAGAAATACTAAAGAGCAAACAAACAATGATGAACAACACAATAAATGAAATTGAAAATTCTCTAGAAGGAATCAATAGCAGAATAACTGAGGCAGAAGAGCGGATAAGTGACCTGGAAGAAAAAACTGTGGAAATAACTACCACAGAACAGAATAAAGAAAAAAGAATGAAAAGAATTGAGGGCAGGCTCAGAGACCTCTTGGACAACATTAAACACACCAACATTCGAACTATAGGGGTCCCAGAAGAAGAAGTGAAAAAGAAAGGGACTGAGAAAATATTTGAAGAGATTATAGTTGGAAACTACTCTAATATGGAAAATGAAATAGTCAATAAAGTCCAGGAAGCACAGAGAGTCCATTAAAGGATAAATCCAAGGAGAATCACACTGACACATGTTAATCAAACTATCAAAAATTAAATACAAAGAAAAAATTTTAAAGCAGCAAAGGAAACACAACAAATGCCATACAAGGGAATCCCCATAAGGTTAACAGTTTCTTTCAGCAGAAACTCTTCAAGCCAGAAGGGTGTGGCAGGACATATTTAAAGTGATGAAAGGGAAAAAAACCACAACCAAGATTACCCTACCCAGCAAGGATCTCATTCAGATTTGACGGAGACATTAAAACCTTTACAGACAAGTAAAAGCTAAGAGAATGCAGCACCACATAACCAGCTTTACAACAAATGCTAAAGGAACTTCTCTAGGCAGGAAACACAAGAGAAGGAAAAGACCTACAATAACAAACCCAATGAAGAAAATGGTAAAGGGAAAATACATATCAATAATTACCTTAAATGAAATGGATCAAATGCTCCAACCAAAAGACATAGACTGGCTGAAAGGACACAAAAACAAGACCCATATATATATGCTGTCTACAAGAGACCCACTTCAGACCTAGAGACACATACAGACTGAAAGTGAGGGGATGGAAAAAGATATTCCATGCAAATGGAAATCAAAAGAAAGCTGGAGTAGCAATTCTCATAACAGACAAAATAAACTTTAAAATAAAGACTATTACAAGAAACAAAGAAGGACACTACATAATGATGAAGGGATCAATCCAAGAAGAAGATATAACAATTGTAAATATGTATGCACCCAACATAGGAGCACCTCAATACATAAGGCAAATGCTAACAGCCACAAAAGGGTAAATTGACAGTAACACAATCATAGTGGGGGACTTTAACACCCCACTTTCACCAATGGACAGATCATCCAAAAGGAAAATAAATAAGGAAACACAAGCTTTAAATGATACATTAAACAAGGTGGACTTAATTGATATTTATAGGACATTCCATCCAAAAACAACAGAATACACTTTCTTCTCAAGTGCTCATGGAACATCCTCCAGGATAGATCTTATCTTGGGTCACAAATCAAGCCTTGGTAAATTTAAGAAAATTGAAATCATATCAAGTATCTTCTCCTACCAGAATGCTATAAGACTAGATATCAATTACAAGAAAAAAACTGTAAAAAATACAAACACATGAAGGCTAAACAATACACTCCTAAATAACCAAGAGATCACTGAAGAAATGAAAGAGGAAATTAAAAAATACCTAGAAACAACTGACAATGAAAACATGATGAGCCAAAATCTAAGGAATGCAGCAAAAGCAGTTCTAAGAGGGAAGTTTATAGCAATACAATACTACCTCAAGAAAAAAGAAAAATCTCAAATAAACGACCTAACCTTACATCTAAAGCAATTAAAGAAAGAATAATAAAAAAAAAAAAACAAAGTTAGCAGAAGGAAAGAAATCATAAAGATGAAATCAGAAATAAATGAAAAAGAAATGAAGGAAACCATAGCAAAGGTAAATAAAACTAAAAGCTGGTTCTTTGAGAAGATAAACAAAATTGATAGACCATTAGCCAGACTCATCAAGAAAAAAAGGGAGAAGACTCAAAACAACAGAGTTAGAAATGAAAAAGGAGAAGTAACTGACACTGCAGAAATACAAAGGATTATGAAAGATTACTACAAGCAACTATATGCCAATAAAATGGACAACCTGGAAGAAATGGACACATTCTTAGAAAAGCACAACCTTCCAAGACTGAACCAGGAAGAAATAGAAAATATAAACAGACCAATCACAAGCACTGAAATTGGGACTGTGATTAAAAATCTTCCAACAAACAAAAGCCCAGGACCAGATGGCTTCACAGGTGAATTCCATCAAACATTTAGAGAAGAGCTAACACCTATCCTTCTCAAAATCTTCCAAAATATAGCAGAAGGTGGAATACTCCCAAACTCATTTTACATGGCCACCACCACCCTGATACCAAAACCAGACAAAGATGTCACAAAAAAAGAAAGCTACAGGCCAATTTCACTGATGAACAAAGATGCAAAAATCCTCAACAAAATACTATCAAACAGAATCCAACGGCACATTAAAAGGATCATACACCATGATCAAGTGGGGTTTATCCCAGGAATGCAAGGATTCTTCAATATATGCAAATCAATCAATGTGATACACCATATTAACCAACTGAAGGATAAAAACCATATGATCATCTCAATAGATGCAATTAAAGCTTTTGACAAAATTCAACACCCATTTATGATAAAAACCCTCCAGAAAGTAGGTATAGAGGGAAATTACCTCAACATAATAAAGGCCATATATGACAAACCACCAGCCAACAATGTTCTCAATGGTGAAAAACTAAAACCATTTCCTCTAAAATCAGGAACATGACAAGGTTGCCAACTCTCACCACTATTATTCAACATAGTTTTGGAAGTTTTAGCCACAGCAATCCAAGAAGGAAAAGAAATAAAAGGAATCCAAATCAGAAAAGAAGAAGTAAAGCTGTCACTGTTTGCAGATGACGTGATACTATACATAGAGAATTTTAAAGATGCTACCAGAAAACTACTAGAGCTAATCAATGAATCTGGTAAAGTAGCAGGATACAAAATTAATGCACAGAAATCTCTGGCATTCCTATACAGTAATGATGAAAAATCTGAAAGAGAAATTAAAGAAACTCTTCCATTTAGCATTGCAACAAAAAGAATAAAATACCTAGGAATAAACCTACCTAAGGAGACAAAAGACCTGTATGCAGAAAACTATAAGACACTGATGAAAGAAATTAAAGATGATACAAAGAAATGGAGAGATATACCATGTTCTTGGATTGGAAGAATCAGCATTGTGAAAATAACTATACTACCCAAAGCAATCTACAGATTCAATGCAATCCCTATCAAACTACCAATGGCATTTTACACAGAACTAGAAAAAAAAATTTCACAATTTGTATGGAAACACAAAAGATGCCAAATAGCCAAAAAAATGTTGAGAAAGAAAAACGGAGCTGGAGGAATCAGGCTCCCGGACTTCAGACTCTAATACAAAGCTACAGTAATCAAGACAGTATGGTACTGGCACAAAAACAGAAATATAGATCAGTGGAACAGGATAGAAAGCCTAGAGATAAACCCACACACATATGATCACCTTATCTTTGATAAAGGAGGCAAGAAAATGCAATGGAGAAAAGACAGCCTCTTCAATAAGTGGTGCTGGGAAAACTGGACAGATACATATAAAAGAATGAAATTAGAACACTCCCTAACTCCATACACAAAAAAACACTCGAAATGGTTTGAAGACCTAAATGTAAGGCCAGAGACTGTAAAACTCTTAGAGGAAAACATAGAAGACTCTGTGACATCAATCACAGCAAGATCCTTTTTGACCCACCTCCTAGAGAAATGGAAATAAAAACAAAAATAAACAAATGTGACCTAAGGAAACTTAAAAGCATTTGCACAGCAAAGGAAACCATAAACAAGACCAAAAGACAACCCTCAGAATGGGAGAATATATTTGCAAATGAAGCAACTGACAAAGG
Organism: Eschrichtius robustus; assembly: GCF_028021215.1. Taxonomy (NCBI): domain Eukaryota; kingdom Metazoa; phylum Chordata; class Mammalia; order Artiodactyla; family Eschrichtiidae; genus Eschrichtius; species Eschrichtius robustus. The sequence continues at coordinate 47,755,008 of NC_090831.1, read as the reverse complement.
ATTAATCCCCAAAATTTACAAGCAGCTCATGCAGCTCAATATCAAAAAAAACAAACAACCCAATCCAAAAATGGGCAGAAGACTTAAATAGACATTTCTCCAAAGAAGATATACAGATGGCCTACAGACACATGAAAGAATGCTCAACATCATTAATCATTAGAGAAATGCAAATCAAAACTACAATGAGATATCACCTCAAACCAGTCAGAATGGCCATCATCAAAAATCTACAGACAATAAATGCCAGAGAGGGTGTGGAGTAAAGGGAACGCTCCTACACTGCTGGTGGGAATGTAAATTGATATAGCCACTATGGAGAACAGTATGGAGGTTCCCTAAAAAACTAAAAATAGAACTACCATATGACCCAGCAATCCCACTACTGGTCATATACCCTGAGAAAACCATAACTCAAAAAGAGTCATGTACCAAAATGTTCATTGCAGCTCTATTTACAATAGCCAGGACATGGAAGCAACTTGCCACTGACAGATGAATGGATAAAGAAGATGTGGCACATATATACAATGGAATATTACTCAGCCATAAAAAGAAACAAAACTGAGTTATTTGTAGTGAAGTGGATGGACCTAGCGTCTGTCATACAGAATGAAGTAAGTCAGAAAGAGAAAAACAAATACCGTATGTTAACACATATATATGGAATCTAAAAAAAAAAAAAAGGTCATGAAGAACCTAGGGGCAGGATGGGAATAAAGACGCAGACCTACTAGAAAATGGACTTGAGGACAAGGGGAGGGGGAAGGGTAAGTTGGGACAAAGTGAGAGAGTGGTAGTGTATATATGGACATAAATACACTACCAAATGTAAAAGAGATAGCTAGTGGGAAGCAGTCACATAGCACAGGGAGATCAGCTCAGTGATCTGTGACCAGCTAGAAGAGTGGAATAGGAAGGGTGGGAGGGAGACGCAAGAGGGAGGGGATATGGGGATATACGTATGCATATGGCCAGGAAATCATTGTAAAAATTGTTATTGGCCTTAAAAAACTAAAAATAGAACTACCATATGACCCAGCAATCCCACTACTGGGCATATACCCTGAGAAAACCATAATTCAGAAAGAGTCATGTACCAAAATGTTCATTGCAGCTCTATTTACAAAGCCAGGACATGGAAGCAACCTAAGTGTCCATCTTCAGATGAATGGATAAAGAAGATGTGGCACATATATACAATGGAATATTACTCAGCCATAAAAAGAAACGAAATTGAGTTTTTTTGTAGTGAGGTGGATGGACCTAGAGTCTGTCATACAGAGTGAAGTAAGTCAGAAAGAGAAAAACAAATACTGTATGCTAACACATATATATGAACTCTTAAAAAAAAAAAGTGTCATGAAGAACCTAGGGGCAGGATGGGAATAAAGACGCAGACCTACTAGAGAAGGGACTTGAGGACACGGGGAGGGGAAAGGGTAAGCTGGGACGAAGTGAGAGAGTGGCATGTACATATATACACTACCAAATGTAAAACCGATAGCTAGTGGGAAGAAGCCGCATAGCACAGGGAGATCAGCTCGGTGCTTTGTGACCACCTAGAGGGGTGGGATAGGGAGGGTGGGAGGGAAGGAGCCGCAAGAAGGAAGAGATATCAGGATATATGTATATGTATAGCTGATTCACGTTGTTATAAAGCAGAAACTAACACACCACTGTAAAGCAATTATACTCCAATAAAGATGTTTAAAAAAAAAAAAGAAAAGACAACCCTCAGAATGGGAGAAAATATTTGCAAACGAAGCAACTGACAAAGGATTAATCTCCAAAATTTACAAGCAGCTCATGCAGCTTAATATCAAAAAAACAAACAACCCAATCCAAAAGTGGGCAGAAGACCTAAATAGACATTTCTCCAAAGAAGATATACAGATTGCCAACAAACACATGAAAGGATGCTCAACATCACTAATCATTAGAGAAATGCAAATCAAAATTACGAGGTATCACTTCACACCAGTCAGAACAGCCATCATCAAGAAATCTACAAACAATAAATGCCAGAGAGGGTGTGGAGTAAAGGGAACGCTCCTACACTGCTGGTGGGAATGTAAATTGATACAGCCACATGGAGAACAGTATGGCGGTTCCTTAAAAAACTAAAAATAGAACTACCATACGACTCAGCAATCCCACTACTGGTCATATACCCTGAGAAAACCATAACTCAAAAAGAGTCATGTACCACAGCGTTCATTGCAGCTCTATTTACAATAGCCAGGACATGGAAGTAAACTAAGTTTCCATCGATAGAGGAATGGATAAAGAAGATGTGGCACATATATACAATGGAATATTTCTCAGCCATAAAAAGAAATGAAATTGAGATATTTGTAGTGAGGTGGAAGGACCTAGAGTCTGTCATACAGAGTGAAGTAAGTCAGAAAGAGAAAAACAAATACCGTATGCTAACACATATATATGGAATCTAAAAAAAAAAAAAAAGGTTCTGCAGAACCTTGGGGCAGGACGGGAATAAAGACACAGACGTAGAGAATGGACTTGAGGACACAGGGAGGGGGAAGGGTAAGCTGAGACGAAGTGAGATAGTGACATGAATATATATACACTACCAAATGTAAAATAGATAGCTAGTGGGAAGCAGTCGCATAGCCTAGGCAGATCAGCTCCGTGCTTTGTGACCACCTAGAGGGGTGGGTTAGGGAGGGTGGGAGGGAAACGCAAGAGAGGGGAGATATCGGGATATATGTATATGTATGGCTGATTCACTTTGTTATAAAGCAGAAACTAACACTCTATTGTAAAGCAATTATACTCTAATAAAGATGTTAAGAAAATAAAAAAAAAAAACCCACAGAGGCGTTAAAAACAAAGAACAAACCAAACCAATCCACCAGCGAACGAACCAACCAACCAACCAAAACAAAAAACTTTAGATTTCTCCATCCTACCTGTGGTGAGCAGTTTTCTGTATCAGCTTGGCTAGGCTGTAGCACCCAGTTATTCATCCAAACACGACTGGAGGCATTGCTGTGATGGCATTTTGTAGAGATATTTAACATCTCTAAACAGCTGACTTTAAGTAAGTTGATTATCCTCAATAATCTGCGTGGGTGTGGCTGATCTCATCAGCTGAAAGTCCTAAAAACCTTTCAAAAGCTTAGGCTCCAAAATGAAGAAATTCTACCTGTGGACTGCAGGGTCCACTTTTGTCCAAGAGTTTTCAGTCTACCCTTGATACAATCCAAAGGTCTAAAAAGAATTAAATATTTGTTGAATCCATTAAAAAAAAACTGGTTCTGTCCCCATCATTCCACTCAAAACAGGCTACACATGTTCTAATTAACCTTATTCTGCCAAACAGCTTTTTCAAGTGGCTACCCAACTGACCCGTGCTTAGAAAGTTCATGCTTTTTTGCAGCTTTGCTTTATCTCCTCTGTTAGATATGAAGTGTCCATTCCTGTGCGAGTCGGCTGGTCTCACTATTTTGTTCAGTTGTTCAATTTATAGATATAAATAGATGTTGGATTTTATCAAATGTTTTCCTCCATCTTATGATTTTTATACTTTAATATATGAATGTACTGGATTTCTTTAATTCATTTTCCAATATTGAAATAATCTTGTGTAACTGGGATAATTCAACATGGCCGTGAGTCTACCACTTTTATACACTGCTAGATTGGGTTTGTTAAATTTTGGCTTTTGGTATTGGCATCTATGTTACACTTGATCTTAGCAAAACATTGAGAAGGGATAGCACATTAGATAAAAGTTGATCAATCAGTTCAATGCATTCCTAAATTTAATTATTTTACAGAGATAAATAGAAAGAAAAATAAAAGTAAAAATTCAAGTTAAGTAGATTTCCCATACTGTTTTAAGGTTAAAGAAATGATATATAACATTCTTGCCACAGAGAGAAAGTTATCGAATAAACTAAGATACATGTAAGTCCACTCAAAGATGTACCCCCTGGCCCAAGAGGGTAAATTTGAGGATTAAGAAGAGTAACAACTTCAATGTATTAAAATGTATCAAATATGTTAAAGTTCAATTTCTTGATCTGGGTGGTGGTTATAAGAATGTCTGATATAATAATTTATTAAGCTATACATTTGTTTAATTCTGTTTCTGTAACCGTGCTGTTGAAAACATACTTTTTAAACTGGGTGAGTGAATGTATCCATCATATAATTTTCAGAGAAAATGTTCCAGAAAGTTCCATGTCTATATTAAGTATCAATCTATCAAGTTGATAAACACAAGAAGTCGAAGTTGATATTTTCAATATTTATTAGTAAGGCTGAGGCCACAGCCTTTATACAGCACAATTTGCATAAGTTATCAAGATACTTCTTGTATACAATCACAAAACCAAGACACATTTTTACATAGAGTAAAACTCAAGACAGATTTACAAGCATTTTTTATACAAATCTCATGTATTTCAGCTCAATTTATACAACCTTTAGCCCAAGAATTTTTATTTGTTCATTAGATATTCCAGAGAGATTTGGGTAGAACAGAAAAAAAGGACACATTAGCAAATCACCAACACAGCATGCAACATATAGTTAGAAACAAGACATATCTCCAAGTACTCTATTTTTTATCTTGAAATTAATTTTATTAGGTTTTTATTTTTTCAGACAGGACATTTATTTCCTTTAACATCAGATGTGTTTTTGTTAGGATATCAGCACACACATTAATTGGTAGTGGGAGCACCTGAGCACATCACCAACAAATATACAGACACAATCAAACAAGAATCATATTCACATGCTGAATGCCACAAGGATTTAATATTTCAACTTCGTCTAGGTTACCAAATGTATAGTTATGTACAGGGCAACGAATTAAGAAAATGCTGTCAATCTACGTATCAGATAAGGAATCATTTGATTAAATGTTTTTGATTTAAAGGGTATATCTTTAATAATAACAACAACGTGGAACATACAGAAAACATCAATGTGTCATATTCAATGAGAATATGTTTCACTCATTCATTCTTGTGTTACACCAAAGGCAAGTTATTATTAAAGAGACAGCTCATAATTATTCATTGAGCTTTCTTTTACTTCCAGCTCCAAGCTCAAAAAGAGGGAAAATCACTCTGTCACACATAGAGTTATAAACACATATATAGCTGTAGTTGGCTGCTTTTGGAATATTAGACATTGCAGCAATGAAAATAAGTTTTTAAAAATATTGTTAGTTATGATTTAAATAATAAAGTAAAAAAATACTATAAACATCTTTATGATATATTAATGAAATGAAACGCTGATCAAATCATTTCTAATAAATTGGGCACAATATAGTATATTATTTCATTTTATTTCACATCACCACCAACCTAGTTCACTACCTTTATCACCACGATCATCACAACCGTTCCTATAATAAGAATCAATATCAGCTGGTTACCAGCTATAATACTCCCACAATATGACTATCTTAATGTGTGTGATCCACAAGATTAAATCCACTGATATGCTGAAAATACGCATCTACTAGTGTGATTAATTACAATATGGGCAACATTAAGGAGCAAAGACAATCACTACCCCTTAGTCTTGGATACTCTTCCTTTAAACTGAAGTGATAAAGAGTTCAGAGTCACCAAAAATCTCCTTAACCTTAAGTAAAACAGGGAAACACCAACTTCTTGCTCTTAGTGTTGTCTGTGTCTGTCACGACCATTCTAGATATCCCTGTCTTTTGTAAAAATTCACTCTGTGCTTTTGCTTCACAGCTAAAGGTTTCTTGAGGACCGAATTTTAAACCAAGAAGCAACTTCCGTCTCTGATGACTCAATGAAGTTGTGGGGAAAATTAAGATCCTTTTCAAGGTATAAGTTCTATAGTCAGACAAATCACATGTTATTTAGAGATTACAAACTTTGTCTCTATTAGGATAAAAAAAGCTAATTCTGGTAAAATAAATGAAATAAAAAGTGGAAAATCATGTTCTGTGATATATACAAAAAGCAAAAAGTAAAAAACACCAGGAGCCCTATTTGCAATTAAAAAAGAAATAGTTTTGTCGTAAGAAGGGTAATCAATATCTTTCAGAAGAAATGCATTTGTAGAAGGATCAGTGTTGCATAGAATAATTCCAGTACAACCTAGGTGTTTGGTCAGCTGCAAACTTGGCACACTTATGCTCTCTGAAGGGGGATGCTGGTGCACAAAAAGAAGTCACTTCACTCTCTGAATTGGCCTGGCCCCATCACCAGTTGTTGGAACAGAGGGGCACCTGTAATGGAAAGACTCCTACTTTTTCAGGTCAAATAGTACCAAGGTATGACCTTTGTTTTGGTGGCACCTCCTTTTGTGTATCCTAAAAGAAACTGCAACTGGAATGAAGTAAACTAACTGGTCATAAACCTCTCGTGCACACTTCTGGGTGTAAGTGACTGCAGAAGAAGACCCACAGGAGCCAGAGTTTCCTTTTAAGGACAAACAGCAGAGCCTTTTTATGTCAGAAAGAGATCTTCCTGAACCCTTCCCTTCCCCAGTTATGAGTGATGATTATAAGCTTCCTAAAGTGCTAAATTCTGCTGGAAATATCCATGGCAACCATCAGCAGATCTAGTTGTCTCTAAAAATAAAATCCTAGCAATATCAAATCCTTAGCGATCCCCTGGCTGCACGTTCATTTTACAGCAATATCAATGATAAATGACATTGCATTTTCGGGGGAGAGGGTCTTAAAAAATAGAGGGAAGAAAAGTGGCTTGTCTTTCTTAGATTGGAAAGGAGTGAATTTGTATTTCTTTATGAATATAATAAAGATATATAACCTGGTATTTATTAGAAATTATTTTTTAATGTCTTAAATTTAATCAATTCCTCTCAGATTTCAAGTATGTTTTTCTTTAAAAATGAGAAGATTCAATATCTGAGCAGTATATTTGGAGATGATTTCTCTAATCCCACTAAAACCTCACCTTTGAATAAAGAATCGGCTCTTAAACTCAGAATTCACAGAGAAGCAATTTAATTAATTTATTTTTGTGGATACGGGAATAGGGTAAGATCGGCATAATTTATTTAATTTATGATAACCCGATTTGCAAATCAGTTTCATTGAATTTTCTCCCTTTTTTAGGTTAAACGAAAGTTTATATTTTAAAGAAAAAATTAGTTTTGGAGCCAATATACTGCTTTCATCCATGTCAGTGCTTGCTATTGGTTTGGAAGATGCTTTTTCACATATAAAAATTGGGAAATAAAAAACTGCATAATACTTATTCCTCACTTATGTGTATAAAACTATATTTGGAAATGTGCTTTCATTTTCTCTCATAGATCACTTAGTTTGATCATCCCAACATCCCATTAGGAAGGCTAGGAATATATAATTATATTTTCCCACAAATAAGAAAACCGAGGAAAATTGAGTTTAAGTGACATGTGCAAGGTGACACAGTTAGTCAGTGGCAGAACCAAGACCAGAAGCCAGGCTTTTAATCCTAGCCGAGTGCGTCTCCTGTAAGTCCACGTTACCTCCTTTGTTCACGTTGTTGGTTGATGGGGAAGAGGATGCTTCATTTTAATGACTTAGACGTTGGTCCTTTTAATCCATATTATTAAAATAGCTCAAAGGATATTTTCACCTTAATATAATGTTGATTTTTCACATATTTTCCCAACATTGATGAACTTGATCACTGTGATACTGTCACTAAAGTAGGAAAATAGAGCACTAAAGAGAACTTGAATTTAGGGTCAGGGTTTTCATTTTACAACAAGTTAATGTATTAAGGGGAAAAAAAGACCATTGTGGAAGAGCAGGAAATGACACCAATTTAATCAATGTCACAGATTAATACGATTTGTTTGCCAGAGGAAGAATTTTCTCTCTGTCCGTATATCATTCAAGAGAAAGAAAATATATGGGATAATACATTTATTTGCAATTCCACAAAGAACAAGTTATCATGCTTCCTAGAACATACCAATTTAATCTAGGTCCTTTGCTATGTAGACTGAAAATGTCTTGGATTAAGGGTAAATTATGGAGTTTTTGATGTTTCATCCAATAGTTTGTGGGGCAATATTCTTTTTTGTTAGCCAGTCATGGCTTTATTTCTAGATAAATGTAATTTCATTTCTACTTAGTATTGTCTTAACTATACTTTATTTCAAGTTTTACTAATGTGCTTTTACAACATGAATTCTAAAACTGGTGGTGTTCACCCTTGTAACATTTAGACACAGAGAAAACCTGTACAATATGATCTAAAAGCTATAATTTCTACATCCCTGGTTCCCTTTTCCCTGTAAACACAAGCTCCTTACTTCTAGTCTGGACACATATTGTAGGTGTATCCTATGTCAGAATCTCAAAACAGTTAGTTGTCTGAGAAGATAAGATGAAGAAGAGACTTTTGAAAACCGAGATTTGTTCCATTAGTTTTTTCCTTTCAACCAAGTTCTTTTGCATAAAGGATCACTTTTGCCTGCGTTAGAAAACATATTAATCTTTGAGTCTCAGCCTTTAGATAGCTGTAGCTCAACTCTACTCAAAAATTTCTGCATTAAGTAAACAAAATTTCTCTCACTGTTTTTCTTGACAGCCACAAGAAATCCAAGGTTTCAGAACTTTTTTTCTTGTCTTCAATATATGAACTTTTCCATTTGACTTTTTTTTCTGTGTTCCACAACAATGCATTTGCACGCCTTTGAGTATGTTTTTGCCTTTTGTTCCTCTTCTCATGGTTACCCCTGAAAGCATAGCTTAGAACAATTGTATTCGACTATAGTCTTGATTTAAGACTGTTTAAAGCACTTTCTATACCCTGAGCAGACACATTTCTTCAGTGGGTTTGAGTAGGACTGACCAAAAGTTTGTGCCAGTTGACTATTCTTTTTCTGAGATCCACTTTGTCAAGCCAGATACAGGCTTCGCCAATCAAGGTCTTTTTCATAAATTTCCCTCCATTGGAAAAAAGTAAAATCTAGAAAAAATAGCCAAAATTATATATATTTGTGCGTATATTTTCAACCTCTTTTATGGACATTTGCTCATCAAAGAAGTAACAGAGACAAGAAAGGGTGAGGGTGAGAGAAGTAGCAGGCATACTTGTAGGAGAACTAATAACTAACATGTCCTCAAAAGATTTGCATAATATTAATTAATTTACCTCAACATTTCCCAAAGGCAAAGACATATCCTGAAGCACAGGGGAATTCTAGATAATATTAGCTAGCTAGATAAACCTAGCTAATTCTGACTAGGTTTGTGATTAAACTGATTGAAAGTTTCAAAAAAGAAATTTGCTAGGTGCATGTTTTATTACTTAATGAAATATTAACTCAAATACAGAATTATTTGAGTGGTGAGTACATAAATACGAGTTTACAAGGCGGATAGAACATAACACTGACTTTAAATGCCATTTAACTTACTGGGAATTTTATTATAGGAAGCATTTCCAAAGTGGCTTCTTGTCATAGGTAGAGCTTACACTAGTTGAAATTCCATGGGATCTCATACTCAAGAAATTTTTTTCTTTTAGGGATCAGTTGAAAGAAAGGTAGAGAAACTGAGATGGAAATAACCATTACTCCTTGACAATTCTTCTCTCACGCTCTCTCTTTCTTTTTGGAATCTCCTTCAGATAATTCATCTTTACTCCTGACTAAAATTTACTGTTACATTTCTGATTTCAAAATCTACTTTTCTGTCTCTTTTAGCCTCTGGTTTGGAGATTTCAAATGGCACATTATATGTTTTATTGGACCCTGCCTTCCTATCAAGTTTATCACATTTCAGACAAACTCATGTTCTTTCTCCCTATCCATCCCTTCTGTAATTATTCAATCTCTGTGACTGACACCTTTGTTCACACAGATTTCAGAGTATCCTTTAATTTTTTTATTCCCTTCAACTCTAATATCAGTTAATTATCTCAGTGCAGTTTTTGCTTTGCAATATCTCTTATATACGTCTCTAGTACAGGCCTCTAAGTGCCAGTACCATGGTCTTCTCTTCCCACATTTTTTCAGCTCTTCCCTCCCTCCTCCTTTGTTCTCTTTCATTCCATGTCTCTGTATCTACTAAAGATATACTATGTACAAGCATTGTGCTAGGCTACAAAACAAAGAGCAATGAAAATCAAGCCTTGCACTAGAGAAGCTGAGAGTACAGAAGCAGTGAGAGGTAAGTACACAAATTGTTGTACAAGACTGGGATTAATGGCCTAATGAGATAAGCAAAACATTATGTGAATAAGGTGTGATAAATTACACGCAGGGTCATTATTAAAGAGCTGAGTTTACATTGAAAGATATGGAAAATTGTGATAGATGGAGAGAGAGATGGAGAAGGGAGTATTGAAGGAGAGGAAAAATATGAGCAAAGAATTAGAGGTTTAACCTGACTTCAAGATTCTGGTGTGAATGGGGTCAAGAGTGAGTGGAAATGTCTACAAGGAGATGAAATTAAGTCAATACAATCAGAACTCACCTTAGAGGACTCTGAATGAGTCAGGATAATGATGAATCATTGGAGGGTTTCAATGTAACCTAGCCAGTGTTTTTAAAAGATACCTCTGCCAGCAGTGTGATAAAATGAATTAAAGGGTAAGATATTGATGGCAAGTAGGCCAGGTATACTGCTGAGATGATTTGCATAACAAAGATGAGGACCCAAAGAGGATTAGTGTGGCAGTAAGCATGGAAAAAAATCTATGTAAAATAAACTAAGTAGGTAGAAGAGAGGCAACTTGGTAGCTAAATGGATGGGATGAGTGGGTTGGGGAATTTTAAAGGGCCCCTGGGAAGTTACCTCTAAAAATTAACTTGTAAAATATCACATAGTATATGATTGGCATTTAAATATTGAATAATTAAATGGGAAATAAATACAGTATAAATGAAAATCTAAAAATCGGAACTGTATGAGTTACCTGAAGAGAATGTCCAGCAGGACTTAGGCTGAATCTAAAAGTTTCATTGAATGAAGGCTCTCGATCATGTCTACATACTCTTGTTTTTTTCTTGATCACCTTTTTTTGGGTAGAAATGTTCATCACATATATTTTCACATATAAATCTGAAAATAAGAATTCAGCTTGTTAAGTGTCCATTAATAATACAATTTTCTATTGAAAGAGTTATAATCGTATACGGAGAGTTCTCCTACATTTTACACAAAGCCAGTAGCCTGTGAACAATTTGTTTCAGACAACATAATTAAAATATACACCAATTTTCTTAGCAACTTAAATGTTTTCTTGTTGTATAATAAATACATCACTCTACATTTGTGTTGAAAAAATCTAATTTTTAACTAGTAAAATATCAACTTGCTCTATATAAGAGAAATTCATTCTTATTTCATATTTTTCAGATATATTTGGTACACAGCCCAAGTTTTAATTAGCATTTTCTAGGCTATTTAGGACACACTCCTAAAGAGTTCCTAGATACATTATATTGCTCATTATCATAAAATTAGATACCTGGTAAGTGATCAGGAGATTTAAATTTGTAGGTGATATTTCTGCACTGGAGGATTTCAACTATGAGTTGTTCCCCATCTGTCTTCATTTCTTTCTTCAGTGCAATCTTGATTTCTCCCATTACCTGAGTTTTAACTGGAACAATTTAATTTAAAAGTTAAGGAATATGTCATGCCATTAATTAAGTGGTTAGTTCAATAATTTACACATATTTTCATTTATTGAGTGTTTATCAAGTGCTAAACACCTTATCGCATCCTGTGGATACACAGATGAATAAAATACAGCCCCAGCCCTTAAAGAGAGGAAGGTCTCATGGAGAGACTGGTAAATTGTACGCTTACAATAAAGTATGTTAAGTATAATGATAAGCAAGTAACAAGAGGGGTATGGAAGAAATGCAAGTAGGTAACTATTACTCAACTGTAGATTTTTAGGCCAAAAGAGGTAATAGATGAGACTACAGGGGACTATAGGAAGACAGTCATACATAAAAATAATAGAATTCTAATATAATATAATATATAGGAAGTATTAAGTCAAGTGAAATGCAAGAAGTTGTTTGCCGACAATTGCTCACTACTTACCAGGCTTGCAAAAGAACGCTTGCTAACACAACTAAATGTCGTTGTATATTATATCTACTTCCATTCTATTTTTCTTGTAAAAGAAGTAGGCAACAAAAGTATATGGTAATAACATTACACAAGGGAAAATATGAGTGATTGAAATGAATTCAATGTATTTCTTTCTAGTGTTTATCTTGGATCTTTACATTACCGAAGAAGCTATTCACACTAGGTCAAATTCTTTATTGATTCATCCTTTTCTCTATCGATGCATATATTTATCCACTTATCATTCACCAACAAATATTTTATTTTCCACCCTACTCTGTGATAAGCACTCTGTTAGGAAGAATGGATACAATCATAAGCCAATATACGCATGCTTATTGGTCTTATGGTTTTTCTGTCTATTGGGAAGAAATCCATCAATGAAATATTTTCGTCAATAAGTGTACAATTAGAAGGAGAGGAAAGGTTCTGAAGTACAAGAGCATGGTTACAAGAAAGCCTAGGAAAGGGCTTCATGAGCTGAAACCAGCAGAATAAGAAAGAATTAACTAGGTGACATGGACGGGGAAGAATATTATAAAGAGAAGGAACAGTGTGTTCACAGAAGGCAACATCATGGGACTGAGGAACTAAATAAATATTCGTGTGATTATAAGATATTGTTAAGTGGTACTATGTTAAGAATTTGGGTTTTACCTTTAGAACAATAGGAATCTATTAAAGGTCTTTAACATGGATGTAGATCATTTGTTCTCAAACGTTTCCGTCTCAGGATTTCTTTATACTCTTAAAAAAAAAATAGTGGTACTCAAAGAACATTAAAATTTCTAATTAAAAAGTAAAATTGGATATTTAAAAGTTTATTTATTGATGCAGTTAAAATGACATTAATATACCTATAAATAAGTATTTTAATGAAAAATAACTGTATTTTCCAAAGCAACAAAAAATAGTGAGGAGTGACATTTTATATTTTTCAAATTTCATTAGTGCTTGGTTTAAGAGAGGACAGCTGGATTCTCATACCTGTTTCTACATTAAATCCAATTCAATATGCTGTTTTATTTGAAATATATGACAGGCTCACACAGATATATATATATATATAGTTGGAAAAGGAAGGAGTATTTTAATATCCTTTCAGACAACTGTGGACAATCTTTGATACTACATTAACACTTGAAAAGTGGTAGTTTCTTTAAGATTAGTGTAAATGTGAAATCTGAAACTGTATCAATGAACCTTTGGACTGTTACTTTAAAAAACAATTGTCTATCTTGCACCTCGAATGGACCAGTTAACTATGCCTGAATTGGTAACATCCTATATTGTTCGTTTTGGAAAATACGGGTTTACTGAGTTATGCAGATCTTCAAAACATTGGTATAATTCATACAATATTAAAGGCACATTTGTTAATATCACCATCAATATCATCAAAAAAGTCTGACTATGGAAAAGCTGACAAGCTCAGGGAGGCAGGTATAAGTTTTGGAAAATTTTATTTTTACTTAAAAGTTGATTTTTATTATTGACAACAACTACTGTCAATTGTTTGTCTTAAAGTGAAAAACTCACTTTGTTAAATTTTGAGAAAATGGCAGCTGAATACAGTCAGCCTTCTGCACCCATGGCTCCTGCATCCATGGATCCAACCAACCGAAGATCAAAATACCAAAAACATTTTTTTCCAGAAAGTTCAAAAAAGCGAAACTTGAATTTGCCACATGCAGGCAACTATTTACATAACATTTACATTGTATTAGATATTATAAGTAATCTAGAGATGATTTAAAGTATATGGGAGGATGTACATAGGTTATATGCAAATGTTACATCATTTTATATAAGGGACTTTAGTGTAAGCAGATTTTGGTATTTGTGGAGGTTGGGGAGGCTCCTGGAAACAATCTCCCATGGATACCAAGGGCTAACTCTACCAAAGTTTGAATAAGCAGAGTTTATCTGTCAGTTGTCTTTCCAGTAAAAATGATATTTCTTGTAAAAAAAGGCTGGCTCAGCTTGCAACTCAAAAAAATTGTACTAACATGTTTTCTCAAGTCAACCTTCATATTTTGGTATGCAGCAGAAGTGTTTTATGTGTAGTTCCCATTTTATCACACAGAATATTCTAGAACATAGACTATTAGAAACACATGTACTTAAGGGTCTAGGTTTAATAACAAGAATTTTAATTCCTTTATCAAGGATATTGTTAAGTGAAACAGGCAAGTTTTTCATACAAGTGCATGGTGGTAAAAAATAAATACAGTCACTATTAGTACAATTTGGTGCTGCTGCCCTGATTTATGCTAAGTCACCAGCAGTTTTCTGCAGCATTGCTTTTGCATTATCAATGTAAATGTCAACACGGTAAAATGGTAAATAATATCTTAGTATATTTAAAAAATAATTTTGACCTGGATACACTTCAACAGTCTTGGGGACCCACGGGGATTTCTGAACCATGCTTTGAGAATGACTGTTAAAGAATATAGTTGAGTAATCTCCAAGAGGAAATTAAAGTAACAAAAGCATCATGTACGAAATCTATTAGATTGTAGTTATTTAATCATTTCGATTTAATTTTATCACACTTTTGGATATGGTTTTTAGAACGTATTTCTTCCCTGCATTAATTTTTGCTTTAATTAACTTATATTTTCATGTCTAGATGTACCCTGACATGTGGGAAAATATCTAACAATACCATACTTCGGCCTGCTCTCTTCCTTCTTTCAAAACACTAAGTTCCCCAAATAGGCAAAGTTGCCCTCCATGTGTTTTATAAAGTGAAACACAGATCTTCTAGACATAGTTAAATCGTGATAATTCAGCAGCCAATGATCATAGATACTTCACAGTAGCTGGGTGCTAGCTTTACCCTTGAGAAATTCAAGAAAATAAAGTGCAAGCCAAGGATATTTTATACAGCTAAAGTGTCTTTCAAGCAGCAAGCCTATAAGTTTAAGCATAGGGAACTCAAGAATACCATAGAAAAGTTCATTCTCAAGAAATATATAAGAGGATGAATTTCATCACATCAAAGAGATAACTAGAGAGACTTCAGCCAAAGGAGTGATGGTGAATATTTAATATATTTAATTGTAGAACTGAGACTAAAATAAGAGTGAGAATATAGATGGGTAGAAGGGCAGCACATAATTGTCATGTATTCTGATAGAGTATAAAGGATGAAACTGAAAGAGATGGATGACAAAGGGAGAGAAAGGGACAAGTAGAATGAGATTGTTGATTTTTGAATAGGTAAATGGTAGGTGACAAGTTATACTATTTAAAATTGACAAGACAGATGGTAAATGGTGAGTAAGAAGAGCAAGCATAATAAACGTATAAAAAAAGACAATCATTGGAACAAAGATACAAAGCTTTCTTAATTACAAAAGAAATTTAAAAAAATTAAAGACACCAAACGGAGAAAGAAACACAACAAATCTAACATCATATACACAATAGTTATAAAACAAAATGCAGAGTTGTGATCAAACATATCTGTCATATCAATAAACATGAACAGGTTCAGTGAGCATATTTTTAAAAAGCTATTCAGATTAGCCCATAAAGCAAAGCTTACAAGCTATGCTATGCTAAAACTTAGTTTTGTTTCAAATAGTCACAAATACATAAATTGTAAGCATGCCAGATGTATGGAAACAATAAGAGAGCAGGGGTTGCTATCTTACTGTGAGGCTAAATAGAAATCAATTTGAAATGTAGTAAACAAGACAAAAAAAGGACATTTTATAAAGTTAAACATCCATAAATCATAATGAAGACAAAACAATTATGAATATCTATGCACCACTAAAATATGTTTTGAAACTAGAAAATAAGGTGTAAAGATATAGGAGATGAAAGCCAGAATAAAGAGAATAATAATAAAATACTTTAACACAGTATTTTCAGTACAAGACAGGTGAAGTAGACTAAAATATGTAAAGACAGAATATTGAGACACCATAACCAATACAGCAGATCTCAGGATGTATATATTAAACACTACACCCTGATAAGACAGAAAATATCTTTTCCTCAATTAAATATGGAACATGGATCATATTGACTGATTATGTATTGACTTACAAAGTAGACAACGGTAAGTTCTATAAAATGAAGCTAATACATTGTCTGATAACACACACACACACACACACACACACAAAGCCTTTAACGAAACAATTCTTGGCTGAACAGCAAAATACAATGAGAAAATACAGAAGTTCTGAAGAACAATGATTATCTATCAGAATCGATGAGAATTAAAATAATGATCAGAGGAAAATCACCAGTCTTAAACACCTATATCATTTAAAGCAGTGATCAGAAGAAAGTGCATATATGCATTAATATTCCATCAACAAAATATTAAAAAAATACAATTGATTTAAACTTCCAATTCCAAAAGCTAGAAAAAGAACAACAAAGTAATATAAAAGAAAGTACAAGAAAATAAATAATAAAAATATACACAGAAATTAATGAGGCAGAGTATAGAAAAAATAGAAAAATAGTAGATAAAATTAATGAATTAAAATTCTGGTACTTTGACTAGCATCAATAAAATAGAAAAAACAATAATGAATTTAGTCAATAATATGTGGCCTTAATATTATGATTTACAAATGGCATGTGGTCTTTTAACTATGACACTACTCTCCTCTCAGTGATTTGGTGTAAACATTTTAGTGTCCTGAATATACCCTAATACTATCAGCTCACATTCTGTTTACACATTCTTGACAGGCCGCAACAGCAAATATGTCTAATATATTTCTTTGAACTTGTGAGGGACCATCTAGCTCAGGTTACTGAACTATTTTAAATAAGTGTAAACAAGCCCATTCAAATCAATCTGTTTAATTTTAAAGAACTTTGCAAGAAAATGAAGAATCTTCAATATAAAAATGAGAAAACAAGACAGATCTTAGAATCTCCTTTCTTTAATACCTAGAAAAACTAGGGGAAAAAGTAAAATTTAGGAAAGTATTAGCCAGTAGCAACTAACCAAAGAATAGTCTCCTGCCAGAAAATGCTGAGTGGTGTGTAGGAATGGAAAGGCAGATTCTGGGAAGGCTCAGCTTAGCAGCATCCCCAACCATACCACGTATCACAAAATTTTGCCAGGAAAAGAGAGATGAATTGCCAAAACCCTGAGAATTATCACCAAGTCCCCAGCACAGAGAAGTGGATGAACAATGAGCTTAGGCAGCCCCAGAAAAGTCATACTAAACCCTTGAGAGTGGCAGCTTTGGCTCATCGCTAGGAAGATCTGAGGGTTTCACTGAAAATAGGAAAAACAACCAGTGCTCCCCATTTACTGGGGATCCAAGGTTAAGGAGGAGAAAAATCCAAAGCTGAGAGAGTCTTTTCATTGGAGTAAGACATACCTGGGCTTGGTTGAGTGAATGCTGGCAAAACAAAAGCAAAAACAAAACCAAAAAACATTTAAATCAAATCTCAAGAGAGAGCAAAACGTAGTCAATCAGGGCAGCAAATCTATCTGTGAAACAGCTCTATTTCTTTCCTCCAAAGGCATAGAAAATTGGATAGAACTACTACTGCTCCATCTCTCAAACAGTAACTGGGATGGAGGGGAAAAAGAGTATTCTAACTGATAAGGAGGGAGTCAAGGAAAATACTCCCACTATTTGGAGCCAATAGGAGTTGTGGACAGAATTGATCACACCACTGAACATGATGAAATGAAACAATTTTTTTCTGGGAAAAATTCACTGTTATAGGTCATATTCCTCTAAAACTCCAACATGCCAAGCATATAAAATTTATTGTTGCTGTTTACCACTTTCTCACTTCAGAAGAAAGGTAGAATTAAACACTTGCTAACTGAAGTTCTCAAAGCATCACATTGCCTATTTTTTTCTTGGAAGGTTAAATTCACATGCTTCACAGTGTTATATTTGTGAAGTTCTTGTTAAGCTTTTCCTACTCCAGATTGTTCTTTATTGTTTCTACTAAAGGAGGAGAGGAACATACCTACTGAGGTGGTCTCAAAGGACGCTTGCATTAATTATGAGTTGTCACTATCAATCGTGCTTGCCCTTTCTCTGGTTCAGAATACCTTTGTCATTGGAAACAGATGCATATGGATGGTGACAAAAACCTCTGTTTTCACTCTCTCCACAGGGTGAGGGAGAGTGGTGGGTCGGGGGTCAGCAACTACAGATCTGCTTGGGCCTCTGAACTGAAGAAGACAATGCACACATAGAGGCCATGTGTGGGTGTTTTGTCATTGTGATTGGAGTAGAGAGTAAATGGGCAGTAAAAATTGCTTTGACCAGCCTCCAAGTCTCTTGGTGTCCCAAAATTTATGTTTTGGTTGTATTAAAAGAATAAAAATTAATCCTACTCTAGAGAAGATATTTATCTTACAACATGATACATAGCTATGATTAAGAGTAGAAAGAAGACTGTCTTTTCTCCATTGTATATTCTTGTCCCTTTGTCCAAGATTAATTGACTGTAGGTGTGTGGGTTTATTGCTAGGCTCTCTGTTCTGTTGCATTGATCCATATGTCTGTTTCTGTGCCAGTACCATGCTGTTTTGATTACTGTAACTTTGTAGTATTGTCTGAAGTCTGGGAGGGTTATGCCTCCATCTTTGTTCTTTTTCCTCAGGATTGCTTTGGAATTCTGGGGGTTTTATGGTTCCATGTAAATTTTAGGATTATTTGCTCTAGTTCTGTGAAAAGTGTCATGGGTAATTTGATAGGGGTAGCATTAAATCTGTAGATTGCTTTGGGTAGTATTGCCATTTTAACAATATTAATTCTTCCAATCCAAGAGCATGGGACATTTTCCCATTTCTTTAACTCATCTTCAATTTCCTTTATTAACGTTTCATAGTTCTCAGCATGTAAGTCTTTCGCCTCCTTGGTCAGGTTTATTCCTAAGCGTTTTTTTTTTTTTTTTTTGGATGCAATTTTATTTTATAATTTTTTATTTTTATTTATTTTATTTTTGGCTGTGTTGGGTCTTCGTTGCTGCGTGCGGTTTTCTCTAGTTGCGGCAAGCAGGGGCTACTCTTCGTTGTGGTGCACAAGCTTCTCATTGCGTTGGCTTCTCTTGTTGTGGAGCACAGGCTCTAGGTGCGCGGGCTTCAGTAGTTGTGGCACGTGGGCTCAGTAGTTGTGGAGCACGGGCTTAGTTGCTCCACGGCATGTGGGATCTTCCCTGATCAGGGCTCGAACCCGTGTCCCCTGCATTAGCAGGAGGATTCTTAACTACTGCGCCACCAGGGAAGCCCTTGATGCAATTTTAAAAGGGAGTGTTTTCTTACTTTCTCTTTCTGATATTTCGTTGTTAGTGTAAAGAAATGCAACAGATTTCTGTATGTTAATCTTGTATCCTGCTACCTTGCTGAATTCATTTATCAGTTCTAGTAGTTTTTGTGTGGAGTGGTGTAGGGAAAGCTGGATAGCCGCATGTAAATCAATGAAGTTAGAACACACCCTCACACCATACACAAAAATAAACTCAAAATGGCTTAAACACTTAAATGTAAGACAGGACACCATAAAACTCCTACAAGAGAACATAGGCAGAACATTCTCTGACATAAATAATACCAATGTTTTCTTAGGTCAGTCTCCCAAGGCAAGAGAAATAAAAGCAAAAATAAGCAAATGGGACCTAATCAAACTTACCAGCTTTTGCACAGCAAAGGAAACCAGAAACAAAATGAAAAGGCAACCTATGGACTGGGAGAAAATATTTGCAAACAACGTGACCCACATGGGCTTAACTTCCAAAATATACAAACAACTCATACAACTCAGTAACAACAACAACAAAACATCCCAGTCGAAAAATGGGCAGAAGACCTAAGTAGACATTTCTCCAAAGAAGACATACAGATGGCCAATAGGCACATGAGAAGATGCTCAACATCACTAATTATTCGAGAAATGCAAATCAAAACTATAACAGTCAGAATGGCTATCATTAAAAAGTTTACAAATAACAAATGCTGGAGAGTGTGTGAAGAAAAGGGAACCTTCCTACACTGTTGGTTGGAGTGTAAATTGGTGCAGCCACTATGGAAAACAGTACGGAAGTTCCTCAAAAAACTAAAAATAGAGTTGCCACATGATCCAGCAATACCATTCCTGGGCATATATCTGGACAAAACTATAATTCAAAAAGATACATACACCCCAATGTTCATAGCAGCACTATTTACAATAGCAAAGACATGGAAACAACTTAAATGTCCATCAACAGAAAAATAAAGATGTGATCAATATATGTATATATAACGGAATACTACTCAGCCATAAAAAAGAATGAAATAATGACATTTGCAGCAACATGGATGGACCTAGAGATTATCATACTAAATGAAGTATGTCAGAAAGAGAGACAAATACCATATGATATCACTTATATGTGGAATCTAAAATATGACACAAATGAACTTATTTATGAAACAGAAACAGACTCACAGACATAGAGAAGAGACTCTTGGTTGCCAGGGGGGAGGGGGGTGGGAGAGGGGTGCAAACTATTATATATATAAAGGATAAACAATAAGGTCCTACTGTATAGCACAAGGAACTATATTCAATATCCTGTAGTAAACCATAATGGAAAAGAATATCAAAAAGAATATATGTATGTACAAATATATACATATATATATATATATATATATATATATATATATATATATGAATCACTTTTCTGTACAGCAGAAACTAACACAGCATTGTATATCAACTATACTTCAATTTAAAAAAAAAAGAATAGAAAGAAGAAGAGGAAGAGATGACGGATATATAGAGGGCATAGTTCAAAAATGAGATGACAAAATAATAGGTGGGGTGAAAATGGGGATAACAGAGCTAAAACACAAATAATCCCATTTGAAAGCTGTTAATGAATTAGAAACATCCTGGGAACAAAATTAAATAAGATAGAAATCAGTATTATTGACATAGAGGGAAGAAGGCTTAGGATGATACAGAGAGAAAAATAAAGAAGTTACAGAACAATGACAGATATATTAGAACTGAAAAATATGATCCAATATATCTTATTGCTCAGAAAAAGTAAATTCAAGAGAATAGAAAATAACATCTATTTAAAATATAAAGATATTTCTCTGAAATAACAGAAGAGTGAATCTCTGGACCAAAAGATCATCCTATACTCATTGAAGTGATAAGTTGGTACACTGATATATCCAGCTTAAGCTACTTCAAGGATACAGAAAACATTCTTTAAAAATCCAGGGGAAAAAAAATAAGTCCTCTGAAAGAGTACATTTGTGTATAAAAGAAACAGCCTTCCTAAAATATATAAAAGACTATGACAAGGACATAGAGGCTATAGTAATGAGGGAAAGAAAAAGAGAGGAGAGAGAGGGGGATAGAGGGAGGGAAGAGGGAATGAAGGGAAAATCTGAAGATGAAATCCAGGCCACCAATAAAACAATGGAAGAGGAAAGTGGAAGAAATTGGAAGAGTGTTGATTTCCTTTAAGTGGAGAGTTAATCAATAAAATTTAAATTTGAAATAGAGTATTAAAAAACATAATTACTCAATCTCTTAATATTTTCAATTTTGTTTCTTAAACTTAGTGAGCTCTTTCATAAACTATGGCTAAAATATTTATTGAAATATTTTACATGACTAAAATAGTTATTGAAATTAAGTTATTCCTTTATTTTTACAATGTTATAGTCTTTTTTGTTAAATTTAAAAACAATATAATTATTTTTTGAACAAAGAACAGGACTAATTTAATTCCATTTTAACAAAATTGTGTGTGTCCCTCTCTTTAGCTAGCTGAAGTGCTCCAAGTAAGTAGAACTGTAAAACTGGCTTACTTTTATCTTGCACAGCTTTCTTTTTTCACACTCTCCAGTGCTTTATTCTCCTTTAAGATATGCAGTGTTCTTTCCACTTTATTTTCTTAAAAAAGAGTTTACATATGTTTTATCTTTGAAAAACTGTGTATGTTGTATCTGTAAGCAACATTTATACACATACCTGTATCTATATCTCCAACTACTTTATACTTTTAGGAAAGTATATTTTAAGAAAAAATTGCAATTAACAGAACACAATCATTATTTCACAAGAAATAAAGTTGGTAAAATCCCCATTTTACAGATGAGAAAATAGTGACTTGCATGTTTTAAGTAACTTGCAAAATTGTTAAGCGTCCTAGGCAGAACTTTACTCTAGATCTTCTGATTTTAAGCATAGGGCTCTGTTCTCTCATGAACACCTTATATTTTCTTATGAATAATATTTGTAGAACACTGGCTCATTCATGGAAATATTCATTTAAAAATATTTTTAAAAAATATTATCAGAATGAAAGGATTTTTCAGGGGCTATTTTGCTATTTTATTTTACCCAAACACAGGACTTTAGAAAGCAGGGAAGCATAGCAAACAATTATTTTAGTTGGTTAAACAATAGCTAGAAGTTATTGTCTACCTTTATACACTACACCGATTATACAGGATATTTATATTAAAGAAAAAAAAACAGCAATACTTTCTGAAATATTCGTAATTATATGAGAGTCTATACAGAATTGACTTAGACACACAAAGTAAAAGAAGTGTCTATTGATTAAGAAAATGTTTCTTTTTTATTTGCATTATTGGTATTTTTAACACTTAACTGGATGGAGTACAAATTGAGGTTTACGTTTTCCCAAAATTGTAAGCATTATATTGCAACTTGAGCAGCTTTTGCCAATGCAAGACCATTTCCAACAAAAGTCTCTTTAGAGGCAATGTTTAATGAGCTGGAAGTGAATAAAATGTGGAAAAGTAAAGAAGCAAAGAATGTTACTTTGTAAAAGGAAAGTCTGTGTAAGGAAAAAAAACAGCGAATAAAATTCTCAACACTTAGATTTCTTTGCATTTGCAAATTTTCGTTAATAAATACTACATAGCAATGTTGCAGGTCACTGGTGCTAGCTAATACAGTCTGAACTGGTTTTAGGTAAGACACATATTTAGCTCTGACAGTATATCACCTCATAATTTGTTAACTAGCTCCTATCACTCATTCCAAGTCTAAGAAAAGTCCAATATAGAATTAAGATGGATTTTAAAAACCAGGAATTCTGGCTTTTAGCCCTGTGAGATGGCAGGCCTGTCATTAAATATCTCTGTTTTGTATTTCCTCATATTGTAAAGTGAAAATATGTAATAAGATTATTTATAGACCATTTATAGTATCTTTCAACTTTACAGAATAATAAATTTTTAGACATCTTCTGATATTATCTAAATATTATTTAGTCCTGACCCTCTACTAAGCATCTTCTATCCTAGATAATTTTGTCTGTTTACTCAGGGATTCTAAACCTTCTCATTATAGAAAGTCTGAATAATGTGCTAATACCTATTAATAGCCAAAGTAGTGATGTATATTTCCTCATGTATAATTGTATTTTCCTTCATTTCAATTATTTTTACTCTATCAGTTTTAGTCTAAGGGATGATCCTCTAAAAAAAAGCTAGCACAACAATGGCAAATTGTTAGCGGAATGCCTAAAATGGCAATTATTCAATAAGCATTAATTCTTTTTTATGTCTCAACATTTGATGCAATGGAAGATCAGTTCTAGAAGTAATTGACAGTTTACACCTAGCAAGCGTATCTATACCATTAGGTCAATTGCTCAATCTATTCAAAGTAAACAAATAAAACAAAAAATATGTCTTGATATATCCATATAAATCAAGACTTTTTAAATGGAAATTTCTTTAATAAAAGGTCTTCTTCTACTTCACTGAGCCTTTTAGAGAAAAGAAGTGAGCTAACTATAGTTTGTTCTATTCAACAGTCTCTCTATAATTTGCAAACATGTGTATCAACCTTACCCTACAGCCTATAATAAATTTTACCTTCCATGCTGAAATTCTCTCTCTCTCTTCCAAAAGTTCAAAGTGGTACTCACTAATTTGATGGTGGTACTCAATAATTATCTAAAATTGGTACTTCCTTTGTCTTTACACCATGTCCTTGAGTAGCAGGGAAAGCTACTAGATCTTTAACTAGTCTGGTAATCTTATTTGTATTGAATTTCATCTCCTAGTATATTGTTGTTTTCTAGCAGCTGTATTCAACTCATTGATATGTTTTAAACTTAGTTCTCAGAAACATGTTTTCTGGACAAAGGTTCTTACCTGTATAGAACACTTTATATGCAGGACTGAATAGAAGGAGTGAAGAATTAGTTTTTAAAGGTTTATCCTAGTAATTTAATGTTCGAAAGGAGGAAGCAAAAATGAAACTAATTTCTTCATTCTATATTGTATTAAATTCTATTCCAAGTACTCGCACTGTAAGATCTCCTGAAGTTGACTCTCCATAAATCAGCTTGCTCATACAATGAGAATGACACCATGCAGCCAACTCCATTATCTGACTTCTTTGCTACCTTTGTAAATAACAGATGACTGTAAATGCTTGGGTCCAGCACTTTTTACTAAAACATACCATTAATAAAGTGTTAGAGAATTCCCAAGACAGGATTTGTGAAACGCTTTGTGATTAGATATAAATAATTCCTTTATAGGCAATTCAATATATTTGTTTCAAAAAAAATGAATCCTCATCCCAAATATATTTCACAAAATATAATTTTCTACTCTCTAACAGTTTAAGTATATATTCATCTATAACCAAGTGAATAAGTATTACTATAATATTATAAAGAATACAGATTAAATAAATTTTAAAATAACATATGTATAGCACAGAGAACTGTATTTAATATCCTATGGTAAACCATAATGGAAAAGAATATATAAAAAAAGAAAGTGTATATGTATACACATTATAACTGAGTTATATATATATATATATATATATATATGTATAACTGAGTTACTTTGCTGTACAGCAGAAATTAACACATGGCAAATAAACAATACTTCAATTAAAAAACAAACAAAAAATAAAATAACATGTAAACGTCAGTCATATCATCTCAATTTTTCCTAAACTATTTGAAATAGACAGAGGTATGACTAACTTCACTTTCAAGAAAAGAGACTCTAAAGTTCAGGTTGATTAATCTGCCAAAAGTCACATAGCTAGATTAGATGTTTCCAGCAAGACACCCCAAGGTTATTGCCAAAATTTTGATTACCTATTATGTAAAAGTGATTATGTGCCAAATTCATGTATATGCTTGTGAGCATGCCTATGTTGGGGGGAGGAAATTTCAGGTTTTGTGGGGAAGTTGTGCTGGAAAGACCAGGTACAGACAGGAGAAAATGCTCACCCATTTCCTTTCTAAAGCATTAGTTTGTGATCATATACTTCTTGATTTGCTGCATGTAGGGAATTACAATATACTCGAATGGTATCCACAATGCATTCAATTTCTTAAACAACTCTCCTATACCAGGTACATTATGTATGTAGACTACTACAACCTTTAAAGGGTAAAGACTGTTCCTTATTTATCCTGGTCTTTTTAGCCCACAGAAAAGACACCTAGAATATATTAGATGTTTAATGAATGAATCTGTAAAACTTTCTCTAATATTTACAGCAAACCTACAAATTAGGTATCGTTTTCATTTAGCTCTTAATGAAAGTGATTGATAAGGCTTGAATTAAAAGCCCATGCTCTTCCCATTAAACTAAGCTGAGGCCATAGATCTGGAGATATTTTGGAATCTTTTTTCAAACCTATGGTTTTCACCCCAAATAAATGCTTTTTGTCAGCTAATTAATTGCATTCTCTGTTTACGGGCATATACAAGCCTCTGTTATTCAAAGCCATGGGGAGCCAAAGGAGGAGGCATTTTGCTATGTTTTCATTAAGTTTTTTTTGCAAGGCAAAAGAGTTCTGTACGCTTTCATTAAGGCCCTTATTTGAAATAACCCAGATTCAAGGAGATATTTTATACAATAAGGCAGGCATTTGGGTCTAATATGATCTAAGAGTTTTGTGAAAGTAGGCCAGGCCTGAACATTCTCTCTGTCTTCTTACATAAAGAAAGCCTTTCTTTCTGAGACAAAACCAGAAAGAACATCATTTTAGAAGGAAAAAAATAGATTTTTCTGATTGATCTTCAGTGTTTTGGGCATTTTTTGTCCTTTTGGTACATGATTCTTAGCATTCATTTTGCTGTGACTGAAAATAACCGGAGCTCTTTAAAAAAAAACTTTTAATTAAAGCCTCCCATACATTATCTTGTATGAGACCTAAAAAAGAAAACACCAAAAACCCAAAAATCTTCACAAAAAAAAAAAAAAATCCACTGTTAGAGAATAAAAAATGAAAACCTAAAAGGACATTACATTTTAAATATTTGCAGTTATGAAATACCCCTCAGATGCGTCAGGAAAACAAATCCTAAAATGAGTGAAATCAGAGAGCTGGTATGATATAACAAGAGGGCAGTAATGTTCTTTTCCAGAGAAGCGTCAAGTTTAAGAAGACAAGGCTAGCTTCCTGAGTTCACAAGGCATTGACTAGACCTCCCATCTAAACTTCTTGACCTTTGATCTAAAATCAGGAAGACTACCTACCCAGGAGAAGTGATGGGTCTACACATATTCTCTTTTTACAGAGAAACCTTAGCATCGTCATGTAATGATTTTAGAAAATAAAATCAGGTAATAGTATAATGTTAGGGAAACTAGAAGTTCTTGTGGAAAAAAAAAAAAAAGTTTGTCTCTGTAAGAGTGAAGCTACCGATTCACTGTAGAATAATCCCCAGTTTCTCACAGGAGCGGATGGTGATCAGGCAGTCAGGTAACCTCTGAATAAACCTGAGAAAACCACCTGAATGAGGGTTAAATAGATTATGAGAGTCATATGTTTCCATTGGCCCACTAGGTTACTTACATCATTTTGCTTTCTTTGTGCTTAGATTAATTCTACCACACTTAACATACAGTACTTTTGATCCTCCTCTCAGTTTTAACCAATTCTCCAGTTTTTCACTTACTACTAATGCAATATTTGTTCCATTCTATAAATCCATTCCTCAATTCCTCAATACAATTTTTGCAGCAATCACTTTGTCTTCCTTGTCCTTAACTGCCATGCTAGATAAAAGAGCGCACTATAATTCTACCTCAGTTTTGTATTCTCAGCCCACTTGGACTGTGTGTGTATATATTTGCCACTCCAGTTCCCCTCTTCATCAGTCTTACCTGCTTTGCCCCAAGAAGAACACTCGCTTGCACTTCATCACCTGGGTGTCCTTACCTTATATGACTTCTGTGAGGTTTTAGAAATGAAGAGCCAGCAGGAAATGTGAGGGTAGGAGGAGAGAGGCTGGGCTATTTTTTGCCTTCTTTGACTCCATCCTCTCTGTAAGCTAGTTTTGCAGTGGTTGTGCCTCGGTACAAAGGCTACCACTCCTGTCTGCGATCTCCTGTACCGTGGCTGTATATCTTGCTGGGTTCTGGCAATAGCTTCCTTCCCCATGCTTCATTAGACCCAGGGTGGGAATGGCTTTTTTTGTGGCTGGTCCTTAATACGCATCACCTTTCCTTGTTAGTTCCTTTAACCTTCCCCACCTTGTAAATGGTCATTAAATTCTTTTAAACTACCCTCTTGAATGTGTTACCTGCTTCCCACTAGGGCTTCGCGGGACATCCCCTGTTGCATATAAAGTCAGACAGTAATCCAGGGTTTGTTTTGTTTTGTTTGTTTGCTTTTTCTCTATAGGGAGACATTCTCCCAATTCCATCTATGAAACGGTCCCCTTTGATTTGTGGTGCCACTTTGAGTTCCCATATATTCCTGGGTCTATCTCTATGCTTTGTATTCTATGTCATTGTTCCTTTCATCTTGCACAAGTACCAGACTCTTTTGTCTTTATGTTTTAACACCTTGCAGGGTAACCTCACCCTTGTTTCAGTCAGGATAGATTAGATTCTGCTGTAGTAAGAAACACTACCAAAAGAGATTATCATACTAAGTGAAGTAAGTCAGAGGAAGACAAATATCACATAATATCACTTACATGTGGAATCTAAAAAAATAAAAAAATGATACAAATGAACTTATTTACAAAACAGAGAAAGACTCACAGACATAGAAAACAAACATGGTTACCAAAGAGGAAAGGGGTGGGGGAAGGGATAAATTAGGAGTTTGGGATTAACAGATACACACTACTATATATAAAATAGATAACCAACAAGGATGTACTGTATAGCACAGGGAACTATATTCAATATCTTGTGATAACCTATAATGGAAAAGAATCTGAAAAAGCATATATATATGTTCATATATTCAATTTGCTGTACACCTGAAACTAAAACACTGTAAATCAACAATACGTCAATAAAAAAAGTTAAGTTAAAAAAACTGGAAGATTTTATTCTCTCTCACTGTACACATCCAATAAAGGTTGGCAGAGTCTCTGCTCTTTTTAGTCACACCATCTCAGGCTGATGGGGAGTCACAATTTTCCCCCTTGCTGACTGCCATGTCTGGAGGAAAAGAGAACTCTACAAGTCTCACACCAGCAGTGAAATGTTCAGTCCAAAAATGGCACACATATTGACCATCCATGACTCATTGGCTAGAACTAGTCAAAGGGCCAACTGTGCCTCAAAGGAGCCAAACAGTCTGGGAGTCAGAGAAACAGAAATAATTAGTGAGCAACACTAATGAACACCAAAACTTTCTTTGCTCCTTTTCAAAGTTGACTTGGATGTTGAAAGTTCTCTATTATTTCATATGAATGTTCGAATAATTATATTGAGTTCCTCAAAAATATCTAGCTGGTGATTTAATCAGAATTTTATTAGATTTATATTTTTATATTTAAATTGTTTCGCTACAAAGCACGGAATGATTCTACATTTATTCAGATTTCCTTTTATGCCCTTTAATAGAGTCCAAAAGTTGTCATGGATATCTTGGTTATTTTACAAGTTAAACCTAAGATACTGTTTAGTTTTGATATTATGAGTGATATTATTATTTTTGTTGCTTTGTTGCTATTGTGTATTTATGATTAATTATTGGTGATCTAGAGTAATTCTTATTAGTTCTAACACTTATCTGTTGATTCCATCAGATTTTCTGCATACATATTCAAATTGTATACAAATAATTTATTTTATTCTTTCCCTTCCAATCACTGTACCTCTTACTCCATTTTCTTTCCCTATATATTAACCGAGACCAATGCTATGTTAAATATTAATAGTAGACATCCTTGTCAATCCTGATCTTAAAAGGCATGTGCCAAAATTTCACCTATAAGTAAAATAATTTTTAATATAATCTTTACAAAATTAAGGAAAGGCCTTACCTTTCCTAATTTGCTAGGAACTGTCATCAAAAAAAAGATGTTTAATGTAAATCAAATGATTTTTCTTCATCCATATCGTTTAATTTGTTATATTAGTGAATATATTAAAATTATGTATCAATCTGTCATAAATACAGTTTTCTAATTTACTTTATTATAAACAAAGCTAAAATAAACATTTTTTACACAACTCTTCCCACATGGATAAAAGAATTTAGCTAGGATATAGTAGAATATTTAAGATATGTTGGGGTCATTAGCCAATGATTATTCAAACATGATGCAAATTTTCAAATTTAGTTGTTACTGTCAAATTAGTCTCAAAACTGTTTATACTAACATTTTATGCACTGCTTTTCTATCAGCAGTATAATAATTTTGTCACACTTCTGCAAATCCTGAATTTTTTAAGGAGTTTTAGACAAATAATATATACATATATACATACACACACATACTGAATCTTGATCCATTTCTTTTATATGCATAACAAATATCTACTTTCAGTCTTCATATTGTTTTTATGTTATAATTTTTTGAACAAAAGTTTTATTTTAATTGTAATATGGTCAAATTTGTTAGTCTTTTACACTACAGTTTTGGTTTTGTGTTTAAATAGTTTTGTTGTTTTGTTTGTTATTTAACAGTTCTTTCATATTTTGCCATTAGGAAGAAAGTCTCTATTTTCTTCTAAAAGTTTTTCACTTTAGATACTCAAACCATCCTCAGTTACTCTTTATTGCTTTTTTTACAGTGTGAGGTAGTAGGAATTTATTTTTCTTTGCAGGCAGCCAAATTTCCTTTAATCATTTCTTTATCTGCAATGCAATTTTTGTTATAAATTAAGGTTTCATATACATGAAAATATTTTCTGGTCCATCTGCTCTGTTTCATTGTTCTACTAGATAATACATGTGCTGTACCACAGCATTTTGTATACTATAACTCTAATTAATCTTGGTAACTAGGAATAACCCTACTTTATCATTTTTATTCAAAATTTCTTAGCCTTTACTTCCTTTATATAAATTTCAGGATCAGCTTTCAAAATTCCACTATAAACTTTTAGTTATTTAATTGAATTTTCATGGTATTCTCATATTAAGTGGGAAACAATTGCAATCTTTATGATATTAATCTTTATGACATGCTCTATATGCCTATTCATTCACGCCTTCTTTTTGGAATTTCAACAGTATTTTGCAATTTTCTCATAAAAGTGTGAGTATTTTGTTAGATTTATCTGCTGGAATCTTAGACTTTAACTCTACTGTGGAGAGTTTCTCTTTTTAAATAATGTTTTTGAAGTGGTCATTATAGGTGACATAAGAAGGCCATTATTTCCTGCCTTGATTTTTCTATTTTTTCTGACTCTGATACCATTTCACCAGCTTTATTTTGAATAATAATTGGGTGATGTATATATTTCCACTTCTTTTTTTTTTCAACTCATCGGTGAGACTTTTACTTTAGGTAGATTTTCTGTAAATAGCAGGCAGCTAGATGTGTTTAACTACTTGGATGAAATGTCTCTTTCATTAGGTGATTTTAATACATCAACAAGTTAGAAGTAATCTGGAATTAATTTTACTTTCTGTTTAAATCCTTTTCTTTAAAACTGCACTTTTCTCTATTGTTTTCCTTCTGCCTCCTTAAGGAATGCTTTCATCTGTAAGTAACAGAAAAACTTACTTAGAATGATTAAACAAATAGGGATTCATTTTCTTAATATAAAAGAAATCCAGAGATAGGCACAGGTTTGTCATTTCAGTAGTGAGGCAGGCACCCAAGTTCTTTCTTTCTTTCTACTGTGTCATTTTTAGTACATGTTTTTTTGCCCTTTTTGTCTAATGGTTGCAAGATGCATGCTACATATCCAGGCATCATGTCTACCTTCCAGACACGATAATATGACTCAGAGAGAAAAGGATTTTACATCACAGGGTTCTCGCAAAAATCAAATGAGCTAACACAGTGCTCAGCATTTTTAAGCCTCTTGACAGCTGTAAGTTATTTACATTTCCTCTTTACTATAATGGAAATCATTTCTTATTATGTAATTTTTATAAACCCCAAATCATTTTGGACCCCAAGTCCAGGCAGTATATTGTACCCTATCCTTCTGGCAGGAACTTCACACTGATACCTCCAGAGTATACCAATCACTAATTGGCTTAGGTGAACAGTGCCTCCTGGAACTGGGTTTTGCTCATCTTACATACATGAGCAGCACTGACCTCAGGCTTCCTAGTAAATGAAGCATGCCAGATCATTGATACTCCTGATAAATACAAAACACAATTACTATTAAAGTTGAAATTATTAAGTAGAGAATTTAGTAACCTACCTTCAAAGAACAAAAAATAGAATAGTTCTATGGACTAATTGCTACTGCCTGCCACCACCTTTGAAAACCTGCTACCAATTTCACTATTTCTGATTGACTGAAGCTAAGCCCTTTTCTAATCAAAAATAGCTATCACTTCCCCAAGTGCTTCAACAGCAAAATAAAAGCCTCCTTATATTCTCTCTATACTCAGTTTACACAGTGATACTCTGAGTAAGTAGTTAATATCAGCTCTCTTTTAAGTCCTCATAAGTCAATCGTTTTCCTCAAATGAGAAAGATAGTATCTGGTACAAAAGCACTTGGCATTATTATCCTCCAAATTAGTAAATCAGACTTTCTTTGATTTCTTTTTTAAAGGTTGAAATTATAGGAAATGGATGAACCATAATTTTAGATTGGCCAAAGTATACTGAGAATATACTACTAGGCATTGCAAAGATCGGTATGTAACTTTAGCTCACAGTAAAATAATCCTTGAAACCAGACTCACATAAAAATGCTTCATCAATAGTGGATTGGCATGAGTGAGTTTTCTGAAAAAGAAGAGTAAATTATTTTTAACTAATCAAAACACCAATAAATATTTTAAAAATTAAATAATCAGCGCTTTTGAAAAGAAAGGCAATGACCTAATTTTTAATTGAAATTTACCCAAATAATATTATCTTTTTAAAAATAAATTTATTTATTTTATTTTTATTTATTTTTGGCTGCATTGGGTCTTTGTTGCTGCACGCGGGTTTTCTCTAGTTGCAGCGAGTGGGGGCTACTCTTTGTTGCAGTGCGCGGGTTTCTTATTGAGGTGGCTTCTCTTGTTGCGGAGCATGGTTTCAGTAGTTGTGTCACATGGGCTCAGTAGTTGCAGCTCGCGGGCTCTAGAGCTCAGGCTCAGTAGTTGTGGCGCACGAGATTAGCTGCTCCGTGGCATGTGGGATCTTCCCAGACCAGGCCTCGAACCCATGTCACCTGCATTGGCAGGCGGATTCTTAACCACTGCGCCACCAGGGAAGCCCGTATCCCAATAATACCATCTTTTTAAGGTAAGATGAAGATCATGTTCCTAAACATTTTAGTATAAGTTAATCATTTTTGTTATATTATGATTTATAATCTTGTTTTAATATAAAGGAATTGCTGTATCTATGACTGCATAACTCTCATCCTGCAAAACAACAGCTTTTTTTAAAAACTGAAATATAAGTTGATTTACAATATTGTCTTAGTTTCAGGTGTACAGCAAAGTGATTCAGTTATACATGTATATATTTTTTCACATTATTTTTCGCTATAGGTTATTACAAGATATTGGATATAGTTCCCCATGCTGTACAGTAAATCCTTTTTGCTTATCTATTTTATATATAGTAGTGTGTATATGATAATCCCAACCTACTAATTTATCCCTCCCCCCCTCCCTTTCCCCCTTGGTAGCCATAAATTAGTTTTCTATGTCTGAGTCTGTTTCTGTTTTATATATAGATTCATTTGTATTATTTTTTAGATTCCACATGTGATATATAATGTTTGTCTTTCCCTGTCTGACTTAGTATGATATTCTCTAGGTCCATCCATATTGCTGCAAATGGCAATATTTCATTCTTCTTTGTGGCTGAGCAATATTCCATAGTGTGTGTGTGTGTGTGTGTGTGTGTGTGTGTGTGTGTGTATCACATCTTTTTAAAGCAATCATCTGTCGATGGACATTTAAGCTGCTTCCATGTCTTGGCTATTATAAATAATGCTGCTATGAACATTAGGGTGCATGTATCTTTTTGAATTACAGTTTTCATCATTCTCAAATATGTGCCCAGGAGTGGGATTGCTGGATCATATGGTAACTCTATTTTTAGTTTTTTAAGGAACCTCCATACTGTTGTCCATAGTGGCTGCATCAATTTACATTCCCACCTACAGTGCGGGAGGGTTCCCTTGTCTCCACACCCTCTCCAGCATTTATTATTTGTACACTTTTTGATGGTGGTCATTCTGTCTCGTGTGAGGGGATACCTCATAGTAGTTCTGATTTGCATTTCTCTAACAATTAGTGATGTTAAATGTGCCTGTTGGCCACTTGTATGTCTTCTTTAGAGAAAGGTCTATTTAGGTCTTCTGTCCATTTTTTGATTGGGTTAAAACAGCACCTTGTTTACAATAAAATAATTTGTTTTATTATTATTATTATTATTTTATTTTTTTAAATCATAGGGACTGGCTATGTCAGTTTTAAGAGGACTGATAATGCAGTGCATCCAAGACTGTAAATCTATTGTGGTGATATATGTTTAGCCAGAAGAAGCCGAAATAAAAAAGAGAGTAAAATGTTGAATTTCTGGAAATAGTCCCCACGCCACATTTGAAAATGATACGCTAAATGAATTATCCATTAATACTTGATGAACTTTGAAACTTTTTTCATGTTATTATAGAATATCAAAACACATTTCAGAAATTTATTCTAGCCCCCTGTTCTCTATTTCATTCCAAGCAAAACTCTTCTACCGTTTCTATGTAATAAGTAGTTACCATAATTATTTTTATTATTATTCTTATTAGTTACATTCTTTACCTTTTTAAAAAAAAATTCCCCTTAATACTTAGTAGAAAATTTTCTAGCATCTATTTAAGAAGTGTTTGTGTGTGTGTGTGTGTTTGTTTTGCCATATCCCTGACTGCTCCATTCAGATTCATGGATTTCAGTACATTTTTGAAAGTACACACAGATATATTCTAACGTAAATCTCTTATTTTATCTTTCTAGTATCCCTTGTCTTCTTCTACCACTACACTGGGAATGTCTGCCCCCAAATCCAAATGGGTCTGTTAGGTTGTAAACCACTATATTTCATTTTCTTTGCCACAGTGATTGTTCCAGAGGTGGGCATCTGACCCACGGAGGAAAAAGCAGAGTCCTTCACTGAGGATATTTGAGACATAATTTCTCTTTCATTTCAGTCAAGAGCTTAAAAGTGGGTCCCAGAACAGCTGGGAGCTCTGCCCCCAGCCTCACAGAACAGCCTGAGTACAAGGCTAACTTGCAGAGAAAATTGAGAAGAGAGTTGAGAATCTAGAACAGGCTGGAGGCTGGTATTTCCTGAGGCTATTTCCAGCTATGAACTTCTCAATTATAGCAACCTATAAACATTCTTTTCTTTTAAATTAGTTTGTCTTGTTACCTGTCTCTCAACAGTGAAAGATACTGCCTTATATAGGTATAGTTGAGTAAATATCATGTTAAAAAATTGCACCCTAGATATAACGAACAAATAAATGTCAAAATTACTCAATATTGTTTTCCAAAAATTTAAAATACTTTAGGTAGGTTTAATGGAGTATAAATAATACATAGTAAGCACTCATGTAATGACAGGCCAGCTTAAGAAATAAAACATAAATTCAGATGAAGCCAATTATGGAACCCTTCCCCAACTGCATCCTTCTCCCACATCCCCAAAGTAATCATTATTAATTTGATGATTATATTTTAATACTATTACTATGTATATATGTATCATCTAAGCACTTCTCACTACACTGGACCCTAAACCTGGTCTGAGACATCATCGTCTGTTCCCTGGATAACTGCAATAAATACCCATCAGTTCTTCCTTCTTTTGCTTTTCTTCCCTGCAGAATAGTCTCCAAAGAGTAGTTGGGATGAACCTTTTAAAACTTAAGTCAGACTGTTGCATTCCTTGGCTCAAAACCCTCCAACAATATCCCACACCACTTTCAATAGAAGGCAAAGTTCATGCTGTGTTCTCCTAGGCTCCTGTTCCTCCTCTGACCTCCTCACCTCTGCTCTTCCTTGCCACACTAGCCCCCTTTTCACTGGATGTGTGGGGCTCATTTTTCCTTAAAAATATTTTGTTCTGCCTGGACAATTCTCCCCCCAGGTATCCGCATGGCTCTCTCTTTCATCTCCTCCAGTGTTGACACAACTGTCTCTCAGTGAAGCTTTCCCAGAAAACACTATTCCCAACTTTTTTTTTTAACTGCAGGTGCCCAGAATTGAGCTGCTCACACTCCTCAATTCACAGCCCACAAGCACTCAATCAGCATTGTCTCTGCCAGGTTCCTTCTTTGTTTGGTATTTAATTATCTTTATAGTTTTCCCTTTCATCCCAATAACTTCAACTCATCACCCTCCCAACCACAGCCACCCAATCTTGTGTATTTACTACAATCCTTTCAATCCAACTTCCATATATTTGTTTACATGAATATTTACATAATGATGTAGCTATAAAAAATCTAGCATTACTTTGTATTTATTTATTTTTAATGGAAATAATATTGTGCTATAAATCTCTTTCTTGATTATGACAAATTATATGCCAACAAATTTGACAACCTAGAAGAAATGGACAAGTTTCTAGAAACATACAGCCTAGAAGAGAAATAGAATCTGTAATTAAAAAATTCCCTACAAACAAAAGTCCAGGACCAGAGGGCTTCACAGGTGAATTCTACCAAACAAACAAAGCAGAACTTATATCGATCCTTCTCAAACTCTTCCAAAAAATTGAAGAGGAGGGAACACTCTCAAAGACATTCTATGAAGTCACGATCACCTTGATACCAAAACCAAAAACACCACCAAAAAAGAAAATCATGGGCCAATATCTTTAATGAATATAGATGCAAAAATTCTCAACAAAATATTAGCAAACTGAATTGAACAACACATAAAAAAAAAAAAATCATACACCACGACCAAGTGGGATTCATCTTAAGTTCACAAGGATGGCTAAACATACACAAATCAGTCAATGTGATACACCACATAAACAAAAGAAAAGCCCAAAACCACATGATCCTCTCAATAGATGCAGAAAAAACATTTGACAAAATTCAACATCCATTCATGATAAAAACTCTTACCAAAGTGGGTATGGAGGGAACATATCTCAAGATAATAAAAGCTGTTTATGACAAACTCACAGCCAATATAATACTGAATTGTGAAAAGCTGAAAGCCTTCCCGCTAAAATCTGAAACAAGACAAGGATGTCCACTCTCACCTCTTCCACTCAACATAGTATTGGAAGTCCTAGCCACAGCAATCAGACAAGAAAAAGAAATAAAAATTGGAAGGGAAGAGGTAAAACTGTCATTTTATGCAGATGATATGATACTATAAAAAGAAAACCCTGAAGACTCCACACAAAAACTACCACAACTTGTAAATGAATTCAGCAAGGTAGCAGGACACAAGATTAACATACAGAAATCAGTTGCATTTCTTTACACCAACAATGAAATATCAGAAAGGGAATGTGAAAAAACAATGCCTTTGAACTTCCCGGGTGGTGTTGTGGTTAAGAATCCGCCTGCCAACACAGGGGACATGGGTTCGAGCCCTGGTCCAGGAAGATCCCACATGTCACGGAGCAATTAAGCCCGCATGCTGCAACTACTGAGCCCATGCATCACAACTACTGAAGCCCGCTCGCCTAGAGCCCGTGCTCTGCAACAAGAGAAGCCACCGCAATGAGAAGCCCATGCACTGCAACAAAGACTAGCCCCCAATTGCTGCAACTAGAGAAAGCCCGCGTGCAGCAACAAAGACCCAACGCAGCCAAAAGTAAAATATAAATAAAAAAATAAATTTATTCTTTTTAAAATGCCTTTTAAAATCAGACCCCCCAAAATAAAATACTTAGGAATAAGTTCTCTGACATAAATAATATCAATGTTTTCTTAGGTCAGTCTCCCAAGGCAACAGACATAAAAACTAAACTAAACAAGTGGAACCTAATCAAACTTACAAGCTTTTGCACAGCAAAGGAAACCATAAACAAAATGAAAAGACAACCTACAGAATGGGAGAAAATATTTGCAAATGGTGAGACCGACAAGGCCTTAATTTCCAAAATATGCAAACAGCTCCTACAACTCAACAACAAAAGAACAAACAATCCAATTGAAAAGTGGGCAGAAGAACTAAAGAGACATTTCTCCAAAGAAGAAATACAGATGGCCAACAGGCACATGAAAAGATACTCAACATCGCTAATTATTAGAGCAATGTAAATCAAAACTACAATGAAGTACCATTTCACATCAGTCAGAATGGTCATCATTAAAAGGTTTACAAATAACAAATGCTGGAGAGGCTGTGGAGAAAAGGGAACCCTCCTACACTGTTGGTGGGAATGTAAGTTGGTGCAGTCCCTGTGGAAAACAGTATGGAGGTTCCTCAGAAAACTAAAAATAGAATTACCATACGATCCAGCAATTCCACTCCTGGGCATATATCCAGATGAAACTCTAATTCAAAAAGAGACATGCACCCCTATGTCCATAGCAGCACTATTCACAATAGCCAAGGTATGGAAACAACCTAAATGTACATCAACAGATGAATGGATAAAGATGTGGTACATATATACAAAGGAATACTACTCAGCCATAAAAAAGAATGAAATAATGCCATTTGCAGCCAACAAGGATACAACTGGAGATTATCATACTAAGTGAAGTAAGTCAGAAAGAGAAAAACAAATACCGTATGGTATCACTTACATGTGGAATCTAAAATATGACACAAATGAACCTATCTATGAAACAGAAACAGAATCACAGACATAGAGAACAGACTAGTGGCTGCCAAGGGGGAGAGGTTTGGTGAAGAGATGGAGTGGGAAGTTGGGGTTAGCAGCTATAAGCGTTTATATATAGAATGGATAAACAACAATGTCCTACTGTATAGCACAGAGAACTATATTCAGTATCCTATGACAAACCATAATGGAAAAGAATATAAAAAAAGTAGAATGTATATATATGTATAACAATCTCTTTGCTGTTCAGCAGTAATTAACACAACATTGTAAATCAAGTATACTTCAATAAAAAAATCTCTTGCTACTCATTTCCTTCCCACTCAAAGTTATGTTTTTGAAATCTACTGATTTTCTTATATGTAAGTCTAGGTCATTTTTTTCTGACAGCTGCATA
This sequence comes from Eschrichtius robustus, assembly GCF_028021215.1. Classification (NCBI taxonomy): domain Eukaryota; kingdom Metazoa; phylum Chordata; class Mammalia; order Artiodactyla; family Eschrichtiidae; genus Eschrichtius; species Eschrichtius robustus. The sequence goes on along the minus strand of NC_090831.1, from coordinate 47,716,342 downwards.
GTATTCCTTTACCTGCATATCATGTGATTTATTTATGCATTCTTCAGCAATGTACACATATATTGACTCCAACTTTTCACAGCCACACACACACACAAACACACACACACATACACACACTACACACAAACTGCAAAGCATTACTTTACTAATGCCTTTGTAAGTCTTTACATACCAAATAATTTATGTTTCATCAGTAGTATTTAATGTTTTATTTTTGCCTTTAGCTTAAGAAAGCAATTATTCTTAATTGTCCTTGAGGAAAAAAAAAACCCTTCAATGATATAAGCTAAGAAATGCTTCCATGTATCTCTCTAACCCTCCATCTCTTCACCTCAGTCATTTCAGCTCGCAGTCTGGTGAGGAGATAGAACTTAACAAGATCATTACAATACAATGTGGTTAATGCGATGATAGGGGCGCTGAGGGTACAAAGAGAAGACTTCCCTAACAGAGCCAGTGGGAGTGCGTGCCACAGATAGCTTCTTGGAAGAGGTAAGGTGAGGAGTGGGCCTCAAAGGATGAATAGACGTCTTCCGAGATAAAGCCATTTGAGAAGCGGTGATCATATTAAGAAAACAGCATGAGCAAACGTAAGCAGTTTTGATATAACAGGATATAGAGTGGGGGAGGGAACATGCCAGGAGATAAACTGGAGTAGTAGAAGGAGGGGCTTGTTGTATTAGAACCTTGCTAGAGTCAGGTAGCCAATAGGGGTCCCCAGAAATGTTTTATACTGAAGAGTGACAAAGCCAGATTAGACAGTGCCATCAAAGATGATTTTGAAGATGATGATACTATAGGCGAAGAGAACAATTAGGAAATTAGGAAGTTCTCTGGGTAAGCTGTGATGAAAACCTAAAATTGGGCAGTCACTGGGATGGAAAAGAGAGAAGACATTTAAAAACTACTTAAGAGGTAAAATCTTCAAGAATTTGGCAATTGCCTAAGTGAGGAAATGAGAAACTGATGGGAAGACTAATGCAACCAAACCTGAACTATAAAATATAGGAAGAGGAAGAGTTTATAGGTTAAGAGCTGTAGTCTTCCATTCTATCTTCTAGCAAAACAAAACAAAACTACACTAAAATCTGATACATTGGGTTGGCCAAAAAGTTCGTTTGGGTTTTCCATAGCATCTTACGAAATATTTTTTGCGTAAATATTCAATTTCACAGGTGTATTACTAGGCTTGATTTATCCTTTAGTCTCTTGGAGTCTTAATGTCTTGATTCAAAAAATATTTATTGTGTGGGTATTTTGTAGAAGCCTCAGTGCTAGACATTGGGAATGTCATAAATATTATAATATCTATTTTAGAGGGTTATTGTGAGAATGGAGCTGCCAAATTTTTAAAGATCCCAGCAAAATGTTTAGCAAATAAATGTCAGTTGTAATGTTGCTGTGGTTATTGCCGTTAAGGAGGATGTGTTGGGTTTTTTGAGAGGATAAGTCATCAAGTAGAATGGATAATATGTATATGTATATATATTTATTTATTCAATAGCAACAATGTCACAATAAAACATGTAAGGTAAAGCCCTGTTACTGCTACTTAGTATTTCATACACCAGTGATAGTTGTCTGCGCTTCAGAGGGTTATGTAAATTACAGAAATCACAGTGGTATGTTATTTAATGGATAAGAAGCATCTTCTGTGATAACAGTCTAAAATTGCATTTGCTTGGTAGAGGAAAATACTCAAATGCAAAAGATGACTTGAGTAGATAGCAAAGCATATTTTTAAAATAAAAGATTTAAACAGGCAAATGCTTCTTTTCTACAGTTGTATTGTCACAAAGCAAATAGCAGAATATATTGATTTTTTTAGAGACTAACAGTCACTTAATAAAGAAGCAGTGTGGACTTTCCTCAGAGTGTATTACCTCTTGTCTGGGTTACTTTCTTATCTGTAAAATTGGTCCCTTTAGGGAAAGTGTTACTTGGTTGAGCAAGGGCTACTTTTGTGAAATGTGCTGTTTTTGTGGGGGGGTTATTTTGTCAGTTCTACTCTTTTTTCCTTAAATGTAGGGTTTTTTTTTTCCTGTAGAAAGTTATATAAATTTCCAAATGACTTTCTGGATAAAATAACTCAGAATGTTTCAGTTAGAGAAAGTAACTAATAATCTAAATGGTAGAAAAATGAATTATCTTCAATGAATTTTGCATTTTCCAAAATTCTGAAATTTATTTCTTGCTGGGCATTTAGAAAATTCATTTTGACTTTTGAGTGAAGTGAAAAAAAGGTTAAAACTACTTGGTAGTTTGAATTCTACAGCATTTTTTCCCCAGAGATTTTGTATTTTATTGTTATTGGTTACAGTTAAATTTCTTAAAAGTGAAAAAGCTCCCTGTGTATAGCATTGGTGCTATCAGAATATCTTTAATGAGTATGTTAAACAGAGTACTTAGCTGCAATAACTATTACCAAAAAAGTTTTAAGAGAATGGATATTCATAATCATTTAGGGTAATAATAGGAAATTATTTATTACAAACTGCCACTTTTTTTCTCATACTTGTTAACACTGTTTGATCATTATCCCTCATTTTTTTATTTCCTCATATATCAAAAGGTTGAATCATTTTACATAATTTTATGACTTCTTTTTCAAAAATCAATTCTCCCTTGGCCCAACTCCTCATTTCCCCAAACCCTTAATAAAATTGCCAAGAAAAATCTACTGTCAACTCTTTTTATCTGTTTCTCTGGTTCTTTATATTCATATTTCTCAGAAGAGTTTTGTGTTGCCTTCATAATTTATTGATATTTAAATTTTGGTAGATGAAGAGTTAGCCTTCCTCCTCCTTGACATATAGTTATGTTACAATCTTGATTAAACTAATGTTTGGAATTTACATTAATGTGACTAATATTGTTCACTTCTGAGACCACTGGGTATTTCATGGAGTTGTTTACTTAAAGATTTCTTTTGTGTTTTATCCTCAAGTTATTAATTACTGTGTTTTACAATTTGCTTTGCTTTCTATGTACCTATTCCTAACTGTTCTCAAAATTTCCAAGAGTACTTAACCCCTCTGAAGACCATTTTTCACTTGGCTAGATACTGACGCCAGTCAATTCCTCTTTTCCTTCCCACACTAACACCTCACTCGTCATCCTCTTGCAGCTAGAACTCACCATATCTGATCAGATTTTCCCATGTGTTCTCTCTGCCTGCTGCATGACTACTGTCCTTAGAATCTCCTCATTTCACCATTGACGTCCCCTCTTCTTTTCTCTACCCTTCTTGTCTCTTGGCTCCCAAGTTGTGTGTGGGGGGGGGAGGAGTCAGTGTGTGTTTGAGTGTGGTTTATTCTCTATGTTGGTGGAACATACCCTCAAGTAACTTCCAGATAGGTAGCATGGAGACCTAAAATTTTTTGAGACCTAGACATCCCAAAATGATTTTATTCAACCCTTATACTTAATGGATAGTTTGTGGATAGAATTTTAGTTTATACTCTCTCCCACTTGGAATTTCAAGGGCATTACCCATGACCCTCTTTTAAGTGTCTATTATTGCTGTTGAGACATCGTATGGATTCTTAACCTTCCTTTGTATGTAATGTATTTTAATTAGGTTTATAGGAATATCGGAATCTTCTTTATATCTCTTGCTGTTTTGAGTACAGTAATTTTATGGACATTTTAATTATCAGATAGAACAAGATTTAAAATGGTTTTATAAGCTACATATTACCTATAATGTAATTGATATTAATCTTAGTTAATTGGCCATAATCATCAACAATGTTATTTTTCTTTCCAATAGTTGCAGCTAGTTTTATACATTTATTTTTCATGCAATAGCACTGTAACCATTAATGTAAAACAATCTTGGAAAGTACAACAGGCAAGAGTCAGTTGATATTAGATTATGTATCTGTAGATTTTAACCCACACTGTTTAATTAGTTGACTCTGGGTGAATGGTGTCATTGTTCTACGTCTCTGTTTCCATAACTTTAAAATCAAAATCATTATTCTTTATGTATATCCCCTACTGTTTTGTGACAATGAACCGGATAATGTAAAGGCATTTAGAACAAAGTAAAACTATATATCTGTAATATTTATATTTCTTGTTTTGTTAATTTTCTACAACTATGCTAAGAGAATATTCTTAGTTTATATTCATTCACTACGCTTTGCTATGTTTTAATGTCCTTATCTTGACTCAAAAGCCTCTCTCCCATAAATAAATCAGAGCACCAACTCCCAACGCAAGCAGTTTGGGGACTTCTAGGCAAAGAAGACATTTTCAAAAAATATTAAAAACTGCCATTAGAGATATTAATCCCTGAAAGTCTAAAATATTCTGGGCTTAAATTTAGCAATGGCCAATTCTTTGATGTGTGCTTAAGGCTAAGAAACAGTCAAGATCTATTCCAGAAATTTAATTCATTTAATTCGTTTTTAGTGGTCAATTACTAACCTCCAGTGATGAATCTGGCTCACAGTAAAGACCCAGAATTATTTTTTATTTCAATAATAGACAATTTTTAGGATATGCTTTCAATGTTAAATTCCCAGTGAGTAATCCAGGACTAGAAATCAGTAGCACTGAATTTTAAACTCAGGCCATTTAGTAAAGCATAATAAGGTCTAGAAAAGACATCCTTCATAGAGGGGAGACATTACTATACAAAGGATCACATCAGATATATTCTGGGAAGAAGAGTAGTTTGAAATACTGTAATAAATATATGTATTATCTTTTCAAAACAAACTGGAAAATGTAGGACCTTGAAAACGTCTTTTCTGGTGGAATGACAAAGGCGGAAAAAGAAACCATTTTAGAAAACATGAGTTTAAAAGTCTTGGGGAAAATCAGGTCAGAAGTATTCACTTACATGATATAGGCAATGACTGGGACAATGACCGCTAGCATTTATTGACTACGTGCCAGCCACAGTGCCAAGCGCCTTACACTCGTTATTTCCATGAATCCTTGCAACACGCTGATAAGGTAAATACTATTGTTATTCTTACTTTTGTAGACTAGGAATCAGAGACAGAGAATATGAGTAACTTGTCTAATATCATACATACAAAAATTGTCATGTGCACACTGACGCATACAGATATACCATGTCTACGAGTAAGAAAATATTTGATGTAATGATGTCAATTCCATCAAAATTATATTAGAATTTTAATATAATTTCAAGAAATATTCATGTGGAACTTCCTTTGCTTCTCAACAAAGAGAGTTTTAAAGTTTTTAAAAATTATTTTTTAACATCTTCAGTGGAGTATAATTGCTTTACAATGGTGTGTTAGTTTATGCTGTATAACAAAGTGAATCAGCTATACATAAACATATATCCCCATATCTCCTCCCTCTTGCGTCTCCCTCCCACCCTCCCTATCCCACCCCTCTAGGTGGTCACAAAGCACCGAGCTGATCTCCCTGTGCTATGCGGCTGCTTCCCACTAGCTATTTTACATTTGGTAGTGTATATATGTCAGTGCCACTCTCTCACTTCGTCCCAGCTTACCCTTCCCCCTCCCTGTGTCCTCAAGTCCATTCTCTACGTCTGTGTCTTTATTCCTGTCCTGCCCCTAGGTTCTTCAGAACCATATTTTGTTTGTTTTCAGATTTCGTATATATGTGTTATAATATGGTATTTGTTTTTCTCTTTCTGACTTCAGTCTGTATGATAGTCTCTAGGTCCATCCACCTCATTACAAATACCTTAATTTCGTTTCTTTTTATGGCTGAATAATATTCCATTGCATATATGTGCCACATCTTCTTTATCCATTCATCTGTCAATGTCAAGTTGCTTCCATGTACTGGCTATTGTAAATAGAGCTGCGAAGAACATTGTGTTACATGACCCTTTTTGAATTAAGGTTTTCTCAGGGTATATGCCCAGTAGTGGGATTGCTGGGTCATATGGTAGTCTTATTTTTAGTTTTTTGAGTAACCTCCATACTGTTCTCCATAGTGGCTGTATCAATTTACATTCCCACCAACAGTGCAAGAGGGTTCCCTTTTCTCCACACCCTCTCCAGCATTTATTGTTTGTAGATTTTTTTGATGATGGCCATTCTGACCGGTGTGAGGTGATATCTCATTGTAGTTTTGATTTGCATTTCTCTAATGATTAGCGATGTTGAGCATTCTTTCATGTGTTTTTTGGCAATCTGTATATCTTCTTTGGTGAAATGTCTCTTTAGATCTTCTGCCCATTTTTGGATTGGGTTGTTTGTTTTTTGATATTGAGCTGCATGAGCTGCTTGTAAATTTTGAAGATTAATCCTTTGTCAGTTGCTTCATTTGCAAATATTTTCTCCCATTCTGAGGGTTGTCTTTTCATCTTGTTTATGGTTTCCTTTACTGTGCAAAAGCTTTTAAGTTTTATTAGGTCCCATTTGTTTGTTTTTGTTTTTATTTCCATTTCTCTATGAGGTGGGTCAAAAACGATGTTGCTGTGATTTATGTCATAGAGTGTTCTGCCTATGTTTTCCTCTAAGAGTTTTATAGCGTCTGGCCTTACTAAAGTTTTTTTTTTTTTTAATATTAAAAAAAATGGGTAAAAACAGTCTAATTTAGAAAAAACTGAAAATAAAGTCAGAATAACAATGAGACTGGCACTGACAGATACAAATAGACTGAAAGGTCAATGAAATATTCCATAAAGTTCATTACCAGCCATGAATATTCTTGAAAATTTTGAGTATGATTGATATGGTATTTCATATTAGTGAGGAAAGGAAAGCTTATTCAACAAATGTTTCCAGGAACATTTCTTGACTATTACCTCATCACATGGAATAAGCAAAATTTATTTAAATAATTCAATATTACCTTTCACACCACAAAAGAGCTAGAAGAAAATAGAAATCATTATGTACCTAATATCTTCTGTGTGTGTAAAGAATATCTAAACAAATGATTAAAGAAGAAATGATAAATAAAATTACTTATAAATTTGATCCCTCATATTTTTGTATTTAAGTTTAGGGATAAAAGTCAGGGATTTAATTTGTCATTTTAAAAGGACTGGATGCAACCCTTTGTTAACATGTTATGTTACTCACACCCTGGACTGAACAAACGCCCTCTGCACTGTTCATTCTTCTCAGTAACTTCAACAACTTCTAACTCCTGGGAGGCAGCACCATGCTGGTTAAAAGTATGGACTTTAGTATCAGCCACAACTGGGTTTGGGTCTTGACTTTGCCCCTAATGGCACTAAAATCCTCTGATTTTCAATCTCCCTGTATGACTTGCAGGGGGAAAAAAGTCTATTAGATGTTACTGAGATTTTTCTTGTATTGGTGGTTGCAGCTTGGAAGAGATAATGCTCCTCTCTGCTCCTGGTTCATGTTAAGTGCCCCACAAATGTTGCTACCTGCATAATTGAGACCTATTTCCTGAACTCTAGATTCACAGTCCAACTATATAATAGGCATTGTTTCTACTTGGATAGCCTATATTTACTTCAATCCTTGAAAAGTCCTAAGAGGGGATTTGAATAAAAAAGAGGTCTACCTTTGCTTTTCCATAGAAAATTCAATATTGTTAAGTGTTGATACTGTCTAAATTCCTCATTAACATTTAATAGTTTCTCACTTTCATAGAAGCATTGAACTCCCTTGTCTGATCTAACTTTGCAGAAGTTAGATCCAATTTCTCTGCTCTCCCTGGCACGCTTTGCTCCAGTTGCACTGAATTACCTTTCCCCTACATACCCCTAATCCTTTCTTCCATTTGTATCTTTCCTCAGATTTTTCCCTCAGTCTGGAATTTGCCTCTCCCATTGCCACATGTTTAGAGCTTGTTCACCTTCCAAAGCAGTCACCACCTGTTACCTCTCTCACAAAACCATGCCCCCTGACTCCTACAGCTTTAGCAATGCTTTCAAATCTCAAAGCACATAATTTACTCTCTCACTTATAAATTTTCATCCTAATTCTTCCTTGCATTGCTGTTATTAAAGGTGATAAAATACTTAACAAGGGGTATGGCACAGTCTCCAACCAATGCCATTGCTCAATGACTGTACACACTGGTTAAGCATGCATGCCTACTGGTTGATGATGAGATAGGACCACACTACATCATAAGCTCCCTCAGATCCACGTATATATTAAATTGACCTCTGTAGCATCCAAAGTTTTGACACAATGTCCTGCACATAATAGACATATTCATCACTAAGCAACTTAAAAAATATAAAAAAGAAAATGACGTATCAATCAAATTAGGGCAAAAGCTCACAAACAACTAAACATATTCAGTCGACTGAAAACAATTTTACAATATAGTGTGCACGGTGGTTGGTTTTTAAAGACAATATGTGTAGGACAAATAATCAAATGACACAAAAGAATCCACTAATCACATTGTTTTTGACAATATCCTGACCTCAAAATTGAGGTAAAAATCAGATAACATCACAATTCCTTGTTAATTTTAACAACACATCTACAATATAAATAGGTTGTCAATAAATTTTATCTATAGTCAGCTTTAGTAAAACGGAACAAAATACAGATACTTTTTAAGTTAAAAATTAACTCCTTGAAATATCATTCTTGACCTCAGTAAAATGAAGAGAATTAGGAAACTACCAAAATGATAAAAGGGGAAGTGATAGAAGACACAAAAAAGGCATTATGTATTTAATTTGAAAGTTCCTTGATTTAATTAGAAACAGAGCCTGAAGAAATGGGAATGTCTGGAGTCGTCATGAATTTTTCTTCAGGAACAAGAGTGTTAACTATAATCTGAGTTGTGGGAACTCTGCTGGGAACTCCTGGAGGCCAAGGAATATGCCACATTCCAAACTGCATCCCCAGGGCTAATCCTAGTGCCGTTAGCCACGGCATTTGCTGCGGGACTCTCTGGATGCCCTAGTAACAGTTGCTATTCTGTTCTAGTTGGGGGGTCTTCCAGAATGGTTTTGTATTTTTGCCTTTGCAAGCTAATTTTTAAAGAACCCAGTTGGACAGGGGAATGAAATTAAATGAGTATTTTACATAGAGCACTTGGATATTCCAATCTACAAACCCCTAGAGAGATAACTGTCATTTACTCATTTTCTTTTCCCTATTTAAAAAGAGAAAATACTTGGAGAAAATACTTTTAAAAACCTTTTTTTGTGTGTATTTATTAAAACAAGACAACAAGATAGAGGACTCCAATCCTGGGGCCTAGATTTTTCTTGGTTTAATTCAGGAAGTCATTTCTGTTGTACACTTGCTTCATGGATTTTGCAAAATATGTTCATTCACCTAGCAAGGATTCGAACTAATATTCGAACTGATCACTGTTAGAGCTATGTATGAAATATATACCTATATAAAATAGACTTGAGATGCCAGTTAAAATGAGATTGTTGTGGTTATTATAGATTTCCATTATTTCTACATAAATTGTTATGCTTTTTTTTAAACCCACTTCCAATAAGATATTAAATCAAATCTTGTTCTCTACCCTAAACCCCTCCACACCACATCCTTAGGTGATGTGCTTTCACACACTCAAGTATCTGAACACATGTGTGAGTAGACCTTAACATATTTCTGCAGTAGTAGAGGTTTATTTGTTCTGGCCCACTGAAAATTGAAATTGAGTAATTAAATTCAGGCTTCCAAAGATACTTAAGAAAATAAATGATGTATTAGGGTTATTTGTTCTTTAAATGCACGCAACCAGGCAAATTAAGCTTCATACAAAGTCGCAATCCTAATGCCTGCTGCTAAAGCTTGTGAACACCTGGTTTAGAAGAAAAAGTGGGTCAATCAGTCACTGTATGTAATATACATGGATGCCCACCAGCAAAGATAACACAATTAGAAATTTTAAAAATGTGGGAAAGAACCAGATCGTCTATTTTGAGGGTATTCGAAGTTTTTAAGGTAAACTGGGAAAACACTTGTCAGACTTGGAAAGTCTAATGGATTTGATCTAAATCTTTAAAGGAAGTGCTCTAGCTCTTCCAAGAAGTGCATATTTTGTCTTAACTAATATCACTCTTTTGGATGGGATTCAAATGGCTCTCTCTTATAACCACTTCTCATTTAATAATAGCTACAATTTAAAGAACGTTAATCACGCGTCACACATGGTCCTTACTCGCTCTTTACATTGTGCACTTACTTAAACTGTGGGCGTTCAACCACTCATTAGTAGAGATAGTCCACAAGACTATTACGATTTTCCACGACAACTTAGATCAGAATTCCAGAACTTATTTTTTTTTTAAATTTATGGCTGTGTTGGGTCTTCGTTTTTGCGCGAGGGCTTTCTCTAGTTGCGGCAAGCGGGGTCCACTCTTCATTGCGGCACGCGGGCCTCTCACTATCGCGGCCTCTCTTGTTGCGGAGCACCGGCTCCGGATTCTCAGACTCAGTAGTTGTGGCTCACGGGCCCAGTTGCTCCATGGCCTGTGGGATCTTCCCAGACCAGGGCTCGAACCCGTGTCCCCTGCATTGGCAGGCAGATTCTCAACCACTGCGCCACCAGGGAAGCCCAGAATTCCAGAACTTTTGATTGATCTTATATTCTGACCCACTGAATTAATCTCATGCTAAGATTAAAATTTATAAGTCACTGCTCTGTACAGAAGATGTATCATTATTAGAGAAAATGATTAAGAGGAAAATATATTTTTAAAAATCAGAACCCAGAATAAGTTGACTTGCTCAATAAGTAGAATAAGGACACAGCTATTTAGCATTAAAAAAAAATCTCAACGTGCTCAACACAAAATTTCAGTCCCATAAAATATTACTTTTTGCATTCTGTACACTATAATTCCAAAACAAGAATAAAAATTTTATGAAAACAGACTGTCTAAAGATGATTACTTAAAATCTATTATATATTTCTGATTTAAAGTATGACCATTCTAGGGCATAACATTGTAGATCAATTTCACTTAGAGTTGACCAAGGTGTTCACAAAACAAAGTGCTTAAATGAATAACATGAAAGGCTCAAGATGAAGTGGAACATTGCCATATTTACAATTTCAAGAAAACTGTACTAATCTACAAAGAGACACTATTTTTCTGATGCTATGGTGAAGAATTAAAAGGAGGAAAATTCTGGTCAGAAAACTATACATTATGTTTAAAAACAAATTGAACTAACTGTTTTGTCTGTTCTTTGTTTTCCCATGAATTGGCTGTTTATGTTGACTGACAACAAAAGGAAGTGAAAGAAATCCTCTGGATCACTCAAAACTGACAAAATTTACATCATACATATACCTCAAGTCCAAGACAAGGTTGAGTCCATATTTCTATGGGGACAAAACAAAATCTTACACTTTAAATTGGTATCTTCTTCTTATCTGCTTAGAACAAATAAATTTCTGTGTGATTCAATAAGTTTCTCCCCAACCTCTGCCCATTTATTCTTCTTAATGTAAAATTGTTTGTAAAGGTTTTTTTTTTTTTTTTAATATCTTTATTGGAATATAATTGCTTTACAATGGTGTGTTAGTTTCTGCTGTAAAACAAAGTGAATCAGCTATATGCATACATATATCCCCATATGCCCTCCCTCTTGAGCCTCCCTCCCAACATCCTTATCCCACCCCTCTAGTTGGACACAAAGCACCAAGCTGATCTTCCTGTGCTATGCAGCAGCTTCCCACTAACCATCCATTTTAAATTTGGTAGTGTATATATGTCAATGCTACTCTCTCACTTCGTCCCAGCTTCCTCTTCCCCCACTCCCGTGTCCTGAAGTCCATCCTCTACATTTGCGTCTTTATTCCTGCCCTGCCACTATGTTCATCAGTACCGTTTTTTTAGATTCCATATATATGCGTTAGCATATGGTATTTGTTTTTGTCTTTCTGACTTACTTCACTCTGTATGACAGACTTTATGTCCATCCACCTCATTACAAATAACTCAGTTTTGTTCCTTTTTATGGCTGAGTAATATTCCATTGTATATATGTGCCACATCTTCTTTATCACACTTGTAATAAATGTTTAACATTTACTCTTCTCACTAGATTGTAAGCTACATAAGGGCAGTCTGTCTTTATCATTGTATGTAGCACAGTACTTGGCACATAGTATTTGCTCAGTAAATATTGTTGTCTGACCATAGTTTAAAAGAAAACTATGTTGAAATATTATTTTAGATTTCTTTTTAAAATTTACTAACGATATGAAAATTTTATTACATGAAGAGCATAGTGAAAATGTCTTAACGAAATGATTTATAAAATGAATCTATACCAAGTGTTTTGTCTCCTTACTTAGCTATTTCCTTTGATATGATCAATACCAATTTGTTTTGTGTTTTTGTTATATTATTTCAAATTAGGGGACTTTCTAGTGCATTAAATGTAAGTGTACACACTACACCCTGTGAAAAATAATACAGAAAAGCAAAGGAAGGTGAAAATGAAAAAGAATTTTTTCATAGATTTTGAAGACTCGACTAAATAAATGGAGAAATTTTTGTTCCATTTTAAAGCTCCTACAAGTATAATGCATATTTACTTGGTATCTAAGTAAAATTTCTTCACTTGGGACTTTAATCATCACAGTACTTCACATGGTACTTTTTTGTTTGTTGTTAGACATGGATGCTTTCTGACTCTGGCACGTGGCTAGGCCTAACTGATATACCCCTCTCTGTTGTATGCTACTGTTCACGTGGGGGCAGGGACCCTGCTGCAGCCAGGGCACTGCTAGCCCACTGGCAGCCTCTCTGAGGCCAGAATATCCCTGTAGCTGGTACAGGGTATACCTGCTGGATTTTGAAGTACAACTTTCCTATAAAGGTTAATATTTATTGCAGTTTTCTTTTCCATATTATTAGCAATCTCTTATGTATCTCTTATAGAACTACTCATAACTTCACATAAATGTGTTACTTGTAAATTTGCTTATGGTCAAAATGTCATAAGTAACTCAGTCAAAAATAATGTGTCCAAAATATTGCTGCCAAAAGGGCATGACTCACATTACATTACATATTCCATATGGTTCCCATCCTCAACTCCCACCCCTCTGCTCAGTAACTAATCTGAGATTAACTGTTGATAAGGGTCAGTTCACTAAAATATAAACACATTGACTCATAAGTTTAAATAAAATATAAAGTAGCCTACGACTGGCTTCTTCTTGGAAAACAAGCATGTTTTGTGTGAGACTGATAGGAAATAAGAAGGCAGCATTAGGATGAACAATTTCTATTCTTTTCTAATGTTAACATCTATACTAAAATAATTTTATTTATAAACTTTAAGGTTAAGAGAAAAATGAAGTTAAGTCGCTAAAACTTTTGGGGAAAAGCACCCATGAATTGCTTCTCTGTATATATGAATTATAGAGTAAGATGAAAATCAATGGCCGTTACTTTATTTTTTTTAAATTTTTATTTATTTATTTATTTATTTTTGGCTGTGTTGGGGCTTCGTTTCTGTGCGAGGGCTTTGTGGCGACCGGGGGCCACTCCTCATCGCAGTGCGCGGACCTCTCACTGTCGCGGCCTCTCTTGTTGCGGAGCACAGGCTCCAGATGCGCAGGCTCAGTAATTGTGGCTCATGGGCCTAGTTGCTCCGCGGCATGTGGGATCCTCCCAGACCAGGGCTTGAACCCGTGTCCCCTGCATTGGCAGGCAGACTCCCAACCACTGCACCACCAGGGAAGCCCTCGTTACTTTAATATAAGATTATTTTGTTTATTCATTCACTTAAACATTCTTGAAGCAACTTTACAGGCAAGGCTTTTTGCTAAGTGCTGGGACACCAAGATGAATAAATCATAGCTCTGGTCTGTTGTTCAGCCTTATGAAGGAGACAGGCATAGAAATGGGTAAATTTAAGTCAAAGAACAATGATAACACAATATGAAAATTATGGTATAAATAGGCACAGATTTTGTGAGTGATAGATGAGTATAGGAGGAGAAGGAGGAAAAATTTAATTCAGGGCATATGTAGTTTGATGCATCTATGGAATTTCCAGGTAAAGTATTGTACCAGCCTTATGCCTGTGTGCCTTTGGATGCATCTTTGGTCTTTCTCTGCCCTGCTTTCAGAAGAGCTGCTCCCTAGCATGTTTTCCAGGCTCCCCTGTTAGTTGGCTTCCAGCTGATTTGACCAGGCCCTGGCAAAGGCTGGAAAAGGGGAGGAAGGGAGAAACTGGGATATTTCTCCCCATCCTTGTCTATCTCAATATATATTTCTATCTTTTGTTGTGTTTCTTCCTTACCTTCTGATCCCAGCAGACAGGATTATCTTGGTTTCAGCGCTCCCTGTCCTCCAGCCTTTAGGGACAGTAGCTTTCTTCTGCTACCTCTCTACCTCCTGCTGGTTTTCTCAGCATCTTCTACGCATATATAATAATTGTCAGCCATAAATGTCCTATTTTTAAAATACGTATATTTTCAATATGGTTTCTATTTTCTTGGTTGGGCATAAATGCCTGGTGGACAGCTGAGCCTGAATTCCAGTGAGCTTGGATGGCAACCAACATGTAGACAAGAGTTGATGAGTTTATGCCTAGTCCTACACCTACTCCTGGCTGTTTTATAGGCTCTTGCCCATTCTGCCCTATCTTTCCTCTGTTTAAAAAGGAAATAAAAGTTTACATATTCAATTATGATCCTAAATGCAAATGAGGAGTCCAAGTTTGAAAAAATAGAATGACATCATATATTCAGACCTGCAACAAATTACTTGAATGGCAAATGTTGTACAATAAATCACTCTATATCATGTTAATTTTAAAGTGGAAATTTGTTTGTCATTCCTATTTAGTCCAAACATAGTACCTCAAAATTCAGTGTCCTATTCACGGACTCATTTATCAAAGACACGACCATCACGCAATCTTCAAATTTTGTTTTAGAATTTTTTTTTTCCTGCCATTTTTAACTCAAGAAGGAGAAGGGTTTTTTATATCTCCACACTTTGTTATGATGAGTTGTATACATCCTTTGGTGAGAAGGGAAATTTTGAATTGAATAATTTATAAATATAATATTGTAATTACATGGATTATTATTTCTTTCAGATCCTTCCTGTGTTTTCAGCTGTGTGTAGCACATTGGCTTTTGAAGACATACAGCTTGGTTTCTACTTCTGCCTTTGCTACTTTATGTTATAGGTCATGTAAGGTGAATCTTTTAATCTGGTGAAGACTATTTCTTCTTTTGTAATTTAAGGAGAGTAACATGAGCTACCATTTGGTTATGGGGAAATCACATGGAAAATGTATGTAAGTGTTTAGCATAGTGTCTGAAACATCACAATATTCAATAAATATAAAGTACAAATAGGTAGATATGTACATAACAGCTTTAGAATTCAGCCAAAGGCTGCAAACCATTTTTAATTTCAGCCATAAACTTCTTGGAAGGCCAAACAGATGAACAATTCATTATACTCTGAGCACTGTGGGTTCAGAATATTGATAACATAAAAGCCAAAAGATTATAGGTCACTTCTTATTTCTTCAGAGAAAAAGCTACATGGCGTACAAAAGATTTGGAAGTTGCCTTTATATGTAGTTATATAAGACGTTCTAGAAAAACGGAATAAAAATACTTAAGTGTTAAAAATGGTGCTTGAACAAAGGAATGTCTTGATACTATACTTTCTAGATAATAATTCAAACATAGCAGTATTTACTAACAATTCATTCTTACTCTCACAAAAATATTTAGTTTGCCCAACCAGCTGAAAATGTAACCATACTTATTTCTTAAGACTCCAATTAGATCTTACTTGAAAACTGCTCTAAAGATCCTCTCATCATTCTACTGAAATGCTTCTGCACATAATGAAAGAGGAACTGATGTAAATTCAAAAATCATTTTATCTTGAAAGCCATTACATTGTTACAAGACGACAAATCTAGGTCAAAGTTTTAAACACAAATTTTTATTAAGTGATTATGTGAAGGATAAAGTGCATGAAGAAATGTTATAAATTATATATATAATTATATATAGTTTGCATCTGAATATACACAAAAAAGTCTTGATTAAGCAATGCACAAAACTTCAATTTGTGTAATTACTTCAATGAGATTCAAGACAAAGTGTTGATAAATTAAAAAAAATTAACTTTGTCTGCCAGGATTAGACATGGAGAAAGCTTAATAACTTAGTAGCAATCTCACCTTTAGCAGTATACTATACAAGCAGAGCGGGCCAAAACACATCTTGTTACTGAGCCAAACTCAATTGAAAGTGAGGATCATTTTAGTAGTGCTAATCGAGTAGATGAGAGTACTGAAAAATTACTATCCTATACTATGCCAAACTTTAACAAAATAAGTATAATTTTTAGTAATTGTAATAAAAATTTATTTTGATAATTTTTATTTGATCTTGAGGCCTACATTTCATATTTTAATGATGCTATTCAGCTGCAGTATTTGCTTCTAATGAAAACTGATTTTAACATTTGGTATTTAGCCAAAATGTGTATTAGGTGCATTTCTAAGATTATACAGAAAACTTGCTGCACTGTGAAGCTAAATGAAGTACAAAGGAAATGTAACTGTGGGTCATAAAGGATGCAGTTTTTCTGAATTCCCAATAAATAATCTTCATCTCATAACATTCTGACTGCACAGGTTATAATTTATCTTTGTTAAACAATCACCAAATAGTTATTGAACACTTATGCTAGCCCAAGCAAAACTGTGTTAGATACAAAGAGAGATAGAAAAGAACCACCAAATACTGCTTTTTACTTATATCCTGTAATGCTTTAGAAAAGAGAATTTTCTTTGTGCTCATATGGCAAAAACAATAGCCTCCTACGCAGTTTTAAAAGCTTTTGATTTACAAGAGAAACAGGAAAATGGGATAAAGCAAAATTGAAATGTGGTTTGTATGTAAAAAAAAAAAAAAAACAATCTACTTCCACTTCAGACATTCAGATATTGAGGAAATAATGTATTTTATGCTCTGAAAGTTATAACTTTATCATCAGTGTTAGTTTATATATTTTGAAAGGTACAGATAAATTGGAAGGATAGTAAGTGATGTGTGGTGCAAAATCTTTGCAAATTTATATGATATTCACAGCTTGGAGAGAGAGGAATGCAATGAATTTGTAGAAATTCTCTTCAGTTAAATTGGATCATCAGAGTCTGCAGACTAATGAGATCACACTCCTTTTAGAAATAACTGCCAATAAAAAAAGAACTGATTAAATACAAATAACTCCATTGAATCCACAGCCTAGGTCTCAAAAAAAATAGACAGATAATCCAATAATTAGTCAATTTAAATAGGAAAAATGTAACCCGAAAATCACAAAATAAACATAGTTTTCACCTTACGAATCCATTTTCCCCATTATTTTGCTTTTATAAACTTAAGCCATTATCTAAATATTAGAACTATTCTGGAGATCAAAAGGAAAGATTCATAAAAAACTGTGATATTAAAACAAAGAGAAATAGATGTTCCACTCCCAGAGATGGTTTTACTTAACAGAGAAAATGAAAAAGACCCTCTAACAAGGGCCCAGACCAGGGATCTTCAAACTCACTTTGCAAAGGGCCAGACAGTGAATGATCTGAATGGTCCCTGTTGTAATTATACAAGTCTACCCCTAGAGCACAGACAACATTAGGCAACACATAAGCAAACTGGTGTGGCCATGTTCCAATAAAAGTTAATACATGGACACTGAAATTTCAAATTCATGTAATTATCATGTGTCACAAAATGCTATTCTTCTGGGTTTTGGGGAAACATTTAAAAATGCAAAGCCATTTTTAGTTCTTCACAGACCTTACAAAACCAGGCAGCAGGCTGGACTCACCCTGGGCTAGATCCTGGAGCTGCATGGCCCAATGGTGTTTTTGAAAACTTAGAAAACTAGTTACTGGGGAAAGTCAGGAAGTTTAGATTTTGATATTGGAATAGAGATAACATATTTATCTTGGATTTATCTTGGATGCTGCTAGATTTTGCCACCGATATGACTAAAACCATTCTAACACATTTTAAATACAGTCTGCTTTAGTTTTGCATTTTATTTGCAATATGATTTTCTTGAGGCTTAACGTATTATAAATTAACTTTATTCCAACAGTATCTATTTGGGGACCTATGTACTGCTTGTTATTTGTTCTAGAAAATATGGATCCACTTCAAAACCTTCCATTTTAATGGTAGAGGAATTTATAGTTGAGAAGTCTATATGAGTAGCCCAATGTGCTACTTCAAATGTGATATATGAGTTCTTTAAATATGTTTAAATATCTCCTGATTCAAAATCAATTAATCTATACATTATGCAATTAAAGCATCCATGCATTACTGCTGCTGAACTTGATTCAGGCATAGCTAAGTTATTATTATTTTAGCAGTTTTTCTATTAAATACAGAATGCACTGATTAAGTAGTCCTGGTGGTGACCAGCATTCATGCTTAGAATTCACTAAATTAATCCAATCTTTCCTGAACAGTCTATTTTTTACATAGGCATAAACAGTTGAAGAGCTTCAGGGACACTGACTCAGACTTGGATAATTATCTAGTTATTTCCTTTTCAATGTTAAGAAAAGCTTACTCATGAGGCTGTTAACTTTCCAGTGGGGAAAAAAAAAAACACCACTTACATCCTTGGAATAGGAAATAGATTAGTGTCCCCTGCAGAGCTGCTGCTTCCTTCACTGTCCACGCTATACCCACTGCCAAAGCTGCTGCCCGAGGAGCCAGTGGACACGGAGCTTTCTGCAGGCCGGTGATTGGTGGGCTTGGCTGCATGGTGTGGGAAGAGTCAACACCACAGTCAATCAATGAACCTCCCATTGATCTCCGAATGCATATTTATGTTTTCTTCATTTACCTGTGTAAAGAAACAGCTCTAGCAAGAACTCCACATCTCTTAACCTGCCTTTCATTTTCTTTTCCTTAACCAGTAACTCTCAGTGGCAACACTAAAGCCCTTGATTGTTTTTGTTGGATATAAAAGAAAAAAAAAATTAACTTCTAGGAATTAACCATCAGATTTTTAGACTGAGTTAAGTAGTATTATTATTACTTGTGATTTCTTTATAGAGTATTGCAATAACGATATGGCAAACAAATAAGAATTGTGGCTATTTCATGGAGAAAGGAATTTAGGAAGACTAGGGTAGATAGAAATGATAGAATATGTGAAAATTGCTTAATTATTTCCCATATTAATAACCAGTACTTTGTTTTTCTCCTGAGAAATGAAGATGCAAAATAGAATAGATAATTTCAGGAAATGACTGGAAATCCTGGACTTGTTTGTATGTAGCTCTACCAACTACCTCCAGCAGGTTTTTAAATTTAAAGATATTTGTTTCCCCTTAGGCATGTCCTAGTTTATGACTGGGACTTGTTTTAAATAACCCATGAGTTTGATTTTTTGTATATAAGAATCCATATTCCCATAGAAGAGTTATGAATTTGTGTTATAAATTATGCAGTAAGAGAATGGTAATATTGTTAGCAGAGTTCTAGATTAGAGATTTGGGAGGAAATTCTGATGCAAAAGGAATGAAAAGAAGGCAAGTGTAGGTGATTGGGATTGACATGTATACACTGATGTGTATAAAATTGATGACTAATAAGAACTTGCAGTATAAAAAACAAACAAATAAAAACAACTAATACTAAACTTTCTTTGGGTTATTTGTGTGGAAATATGTTCATATAAATATTTCAGACATTACATGAAATTTCTAAAAATCTTATATGTTCTGGTATAATGTTATAAATCATAATTCTAGTTATTACTTTAAAATGTATATCTCAGAAATAACTCAAAAAACAAAAGGCAAATTTTCCTCCTTTTTTGTGGGGGTGGAGGTTCTCTAGGCAAATTTTTGAAATTGTCATTTGTCTTCTGCCACATGGTCAGAGTTTAAGAGCATGAGCTCTGATCACACGGATCTGGTTTTGAATCCCAACTCCTGCTGAAGTTAACTCTAGGTGGTCTCAGTTTCCTCATTTGAAACTAATGGGGTCAGTAAAGCCCCCCTCATAAGACTGTGATTATGAGGAGTGAGATAAAACAGGAACTCAGTAACTCACTCTTCTTTGTCTTGTGATTTAATTTGCTGTACCCCCAAGCTCTTCTTCAGGGCTTTATTGTCAATGGCTGTTCCTCACTGAACAGTGCACCTAGTCCCGGACAATGAATTCACCTTGATTCTCTTCTAATTTTAGATGTATTCTAGGCTGCAAAGTACTTAAGAGTCTCTCTCCTCCATAAATACTCTCCTCCTGTTCACTCAGGAGTTTCTCAAGCAGTTGGATAGATCCACACAACTGGGTAAAGAGTTGATAATCATTTAATGATTCTAAATTATCAACATTTTTCTTAAGGAAATGTATAAAAACACAATGACAATCCAGTGGAGTTTTAACCAATATACCCAAATAAAGTGAGAGGCGTAGATACTGTGAGGGAAATCATCTGAGGGCAGGAAACTCTCCATCAGATTAGCCAGGATCAAGTCTTGCAAAGGCTTTAGCTTTTCCTCACTTCTTCCCTTCTATTTCTGAACTAGCAGTTTCTCTAAAGCCACCAGAAATTTTCATACTATCTATTCCAGTGATAGTAGGATTCCTTTCCCAGAATAGAGAAGGAAGAAATGTTTGATAATTAGTCAGTTGTATATCAGGTATCTATAAATTGGGAATAGTTAGTTAGAAAAGGGTCTGAATCCTGTTAAATAGCCAGTCACCAGTGAATTAAGAGTAACTCATAGGACTAGATTTCCAGGAAAAGAATAATAGTCATAATGTTTGTTTAATATTTTCTTCAACTTATGTAGAAGAAACCCAGCTGACGTATTTAGTGTTAAAGATCTTTTAAAAAGATAGTTAAAAAATGTAAAGGTAATATGACTGATATAAAATTATGAACATTATAAAGAAGATTAAACTGTATAACCAACCACATAATGAGTCAGATAAGTCAACTGATTGTAAACAAGGAAAAACTATCATACCTTTTGATTGTCATTATATAATCCAACCTACTAGATTGTTAATAATTTTTAGTATGATATTGAATGTAAAAATTTAATTTCATCAACTGGAAAATCTCAATATACCATTTTCAAAGACAACCTTAATTAATAGACATTAATTTTAAAATCAATTTATGTTTACTAATTTAAAACTTTTTCTTTATCCCAGAGCAATCTCACAATATATCAAAATATCCACATTATAGAAATGTCTTCTTATTTACATATCAAAATATCCAATCTTTTCTTTTGCAAACTTTGATTTTACCTGATTCAATTTCTAGTTCTATTCATCTTCTGGGAAATTTGAGAAATGTGAACAGAATGTAAAACAATATAATAATAGAAAAGGAACAAGGATAGAAATAAATTTAAGGAAAGCCAGTTTTGTCATATTGTCTAGGTGAATAGAAATTTCATTTGGAAAACCTGTGCAAGTGTTGCCAATATTTTAAACTCAAACAAGTAATAGTTTATAAGAAATATTACAAGAAAGAAAACTAAATATAGGGAACATATACATATTTCAGAATAAGTCTAAGTCTACCTTAACAACTTTGCAAAACAAAATTACATGTAATGTTGAATCTAAAGAAATTCTGGGCGGTTAGGTGAATAATTTAAATGAGTCTAGATATTTGGCATTATCTCAAAACATCTGGTGCATGACTGAATTTTTTTATACTTAACCTGGTATGTAAGCGTAGAGATAGATAGCCTGACATTTAGTTAGTTTCTGAAAATGACTTAAACTAAAATGCAGAGTGGATCTTCCCTGTACAGGGCTATATATACATAGCATAAAATGAGATTAAAAATACAGAAATGATGAGGTTTTGATAAGCTGGTGTTAAGAATCCAAATATTTTTAAAGTTCTTTTTCAGTTACTTGAAACAACACGTCTATTTGCTAATTTCTTTTAATTGAATCAACCCCCACATAAGAAACCATCAACTCAATTAAACTGAACTAAATCTGTATTATTGCAAACTTCTTAATGAATAAAGTGCTTTTAGGATTTAATATTGGAGGCCAGATTGTATGCAATTTTAAGACATCTCACGATTTCAGTCAAATTCTTTAGTTTGCCTCTCGAAGTCCTTTATCGTCTGCTCCTTTCCATATGTACTTCCCATAATTTTCCTTTGTATACCCTTCATTGAAGCCCATTCAGACCACTCACTCTGAATCCCTATGGTTTGGCTTTTTTTCTCCTGAGCTCTAGCCAAGCCTCTTCTTTCCAGTTTTGTTATACCCTCCTCTGACCCTGTCACTTTCTCATATCTAAATTATACTCATCCAGAAAGGCCCAGCTCAGATAGAACCTGCTTCATACATTTTCCTCATCTTTACAATCAGAAGTGAACTTCTATACCTAGACTCTCATAGCACATAATTTTTGTCTTTTATGGCAATTGTCACTTTCTATCTTTAATTGTAGTTGTTACATTCATGTGGCTATTGGAAACAGAACCTACCTATGTTTGCTCCATGGTAGCCTTCTTAAAAGCTTAATCCTGGGACTATGCTTAAGCAATATTTAATAAATTGATAGTAAAATTATAATAATGATAACATATTAATAATTCTTTCCTTTAACCAAACAACTTAAAACATCTGAGTGATTTAGTAGATTTTTCATTTTTAACCCAGTTCTGTTGATACAAATCAAAAAAATCTCATCAAAGATGCCACAGTATAGGTTTATTTAACCCCACGTTCTTTGTCAATGAAATTTTCGGTAACCTAGTTTTTTTTGGTAGCTTTTAAAATCAGAGATTCAACTTTAATCTGTCATACTGTATATAAAAATGTGATCACTCAACCAGATGTTCTGTTATCCCAATTCCCTCAAAACTGGTTTGACTGAAAGAAATATTTTATGATAATACGTGAAACATGGGAGAGCATAGACTTATGAATTGAAAAAATTCATAACAGACCATGAATATTATATATATATTTCTAAATTGAAGTGACAAAATAATTTGTATGGTAACATTCCATGGGAGGCACTAGATGGTGCTAATACAGATACTAGTACTTAGGCTGATTGCACCTCTTGGTATACAGACAGGTGGTGAGCTCCGGTTTAAATTTCAGTGTAATGTCTCTCTTTCTATGTTCTTGTAGAAAATATTATTTTAAAATATTAAAACTAAATATGGCTTTCCATAATTTTATGATTTCAAAATTAACAATTTAAAAATATTCTATCTGCTTTATTTTTCCAAATCTTGAAATCAGAATTTCAGAAATCATGTATTATGCACCTGTGTATTACGTATGAAAATATTTATTTTACATTAGAATTGAGATTTAATAATGAAAAACATGTTTGGAGCCATTTTCTTAAAGAGTTACATTTTGGGGGCCTACTTTCTTTTTGAATTTTTATTTGTACTATTAAGTACCAACTAGAAAAAAGAATGTACCATATAAATATGTGATGGGAGAAGTCCACTCTTATAGAGAGGGTCCCTATACGCTAGAAGAATAAATACTAGCGTGTTGAATCATTTTGTGACTCAGTTATTGAGGGGGCATTTCAGGTAAACAAATTTTATTTTCTGTGAGGCAATTCAATCTGTTTTAAATTATTCTTTGACCTCTTCATTTTCTGTGGCTGCTAGGTGGTTAGAAAACATTTTGTTTTATTACACCTCTGTGGCTAAACTTAATTAAACCTGGTAGTGTCTCTTTGACTGCACATCTGTCTTCAATTAGTTTGCTCTGTTGATTTTTCCCCTCTACCATATATACATACTTTAAAAATGCAGAACTATCACTGTCCCTACCACGTGATGGCAGCACCATGCACAAAGTCTCGGATCAGAATTGTAGATGATTTTATAATTGTGGAATCATGGAAATTAAAAGCTGGTAAGGACTCTAAAGATAACCTGTTCCAGAACCATCATCTTGCTTATAGAAAAACTAAGCCCTGGAAAGTTTAAGTGACTTGTTCCAGGTCACAAATCAAAACTAAAAAGTGCTCATCCACTTTTCTATCATATTGAATTGTCTCAAATTAAGAGAGGTTGCCTACCTTAGAATTCAGTGCTTGGAATGTATGAAGCTTCACTTCCATTGGTTTTATATCTTTGGTCTAGCTCAAAGGTATTTCCAAATATTTCAGGAGTAATTTATTATGTAGGTAACCTGTAATTTCCCAAATTACTTGGTTGATGCAGTATTAGTATTATCTTCATAGATACAATGTATAGGATTTTAGGAGCAACTGCTTGAAATTAAGAGAAATCAATCAATAATTCTTTCATTTATTCCAATAGTATAATGATGGAACTGAAATAACTACTTGGTTATTTTAGAAATTATATACTTATAGCATGCTTTTTTTTTTGGTTCTTTAGTTAGTTTAATTTAGCTGGTATTAACTTTAGTGACCTTTTCTACTTTATCTCCTTTACCTTTCACTCTTTCTATTTATCTATCTACCTTTTATTATTGCTGTTGTTTTAGTTGTTATATTTACTAAAGAGATTTTACAGTTTTATCTCATTTGTTGATTGGATTTGGATGTAGCCCTGAAAAATGTCAACTTTTGGTTTCCACTGTTACCAGTACTGTTGGTAGGTTTCCCCTTGAATTATGTGAAATAACATTTTTAGGTTTTCTACTATCATCCAGGGGTATTAAGAAGGGATGTTGGGCTTCCCTGGTGGCGCAGTGGTTGAGAATCTGCCTGCCAATGCAGGGGACACGGGTTCGAGCCCTGGTCTGGGAAGATCCCACATGCTGCGGAGCAACTAGGCCCGTGAGCCACACCTACTGAGCCTGCGCATCTGGAGCTTGTGCTCTGCAACAAGAGAGGCCGCGATAGTGAGAGGCCCGCGCACTGCGATGAAGAGTGGCCCCCGCTTGCTGCAACTAGAGAAAGCCCTTGCACAGAAACGAAGACCCAACAAAGCCAAAAATAAATAAATAAATAATAAAAATAAAGGAATTCCTTTAAAAAAAAAAAGAAGGCGTGTTGCATCTTACAAGGACTTTAGAAATTTAATATACTTTATTTCTGAATTTACTTCAGTATATTCATTATCCAATTTGGAAAAATTTAAAGGAAGACACTAGAAAAATGGCATAGGTAGCTTCAATACAACTATTTGTAGGAGTGTTCACATACTTCCAAATTACGAGTTTTCACAAATAAAAGTATTTAAAATAGACAACTCTGATTTATACAATATATCAGTCATTTGTAAACCCTTGCATGGGGTCAGTGAAAGGAAGGATGTCATTGAAATATTTTTTAAATGAAAAATTACTGGTGATTATATTACCTCTCTCCCAGGGTCGTTGAGGATGAAATTAACACTAACACTGGGCTTGGTCACTCAGAAAAAATAATTATATATATCAGAAAGTTATAACAAACTTATAAAAATCAAAATATGTCCCTCAAGATATTCCATATTATTCACATAGTAGCTTCTTTCAGAGAGGGAGATGAAGATGCGATGCCTCTATTTTCTATGTCCTGGGAAAGGTTGGTAAAGCTTTAAATCATGTTCGCAACTCTTCCCTCTCCATCCACATTGGCCTTACAACCGACTTTTTCAAGACTTAATAATCAGTTCAATCTTTTTTGATCTAATGCATCACCATTTTGCAGCTGTCTCCCATTCACTCCCTAGCTTTACGGATAATAAGATCAATGATCACTTTCGGGAACAAAAGTAATAGCATATAACTTCAATACAACACGTATTTGAAATGAGAGTAAAGTTAGCTTAATAACATGGTAGAGAGGAATTTTTTCTTACATAAATACAATATGTGATGGCTCAGTGTACTATAGTTCTTGCATTTATGCTATAATGTTGCCTTTTAAGTGTGTTTTCCTTTCTAAAGGTGTTTTTGGTTCAGAACTTATTTTGGAAGAAGACACTTAAAATAAATACAGTTTAAGTGGGGATGAAAATTTCAGAGTAAATAATGGATAAAAGTTTGATTAAGACATCATAAAGTAAATTCATTTTATCTTTAATAAGTTTAGTTTATAATTCCAGCTATGTCCAAATAAATAGAATGAACAAAGAGTTTATCAAGGACCAAGTTTTGGTTTTGTGCTAAAAAAATGCTAACACAATTAAGATCTTTACCTTTAAATAACACAATAAAGATCTTTACCTTTAAAAGATTAATAGTAAGGAGAATCCTATTTGAAAGAAAATAATATTCAAGATCTACATCAATTTTTCAAGGGCAACTCAACTTTTCAATATTTATTTCATTCTCCTTTGAAACTGAAATATTCTCTCTCACAGTTTGCTTGCAAAACAAGTGGTCCTGTTTGAGTGAAAGTAATTATAAAAACAGTTTTGAAAAATGTTCTTACATAATCCTGAAACTGATCACCTAGATCATGAATACTAAGATAACAAGGATGTTATCTTTAAACGGAATCCAAATAATTTGATTTATACAAAAATCCTGCCCAAAGAAGACATTTCCAGTGTAAACAAATACAAATTAATAATAGCATACTGATTTACATAGCTAATGCTACAACAAACACTGAGTATTATTTTTTATATCATTCAAATGTAGTCAATGGCCATAAAGTAAAGAGGAATTTGGACAATTATTTGGTAAACACACGTCGAGTCCCATGGAATCCAACATCTCTAATTAATTTCATTAATATTCTTACCTTCTCCAAACAGATCATCTTCAAACACTTTCTCTCCTCCTATACTTGGTTATATCCCAGTGAACTGTAAAGATTACGAGAGAGAACCAGACCAGAACAAATAACAAAATAATTCTGTTTTCAGATATTTCTAAAGATGATGGTGTCTGTGCATATAAACTTATCAATGACTAATTGCAATGTTCTACTTCAATTTCAGTTGAAGACAGACAAAACTCATGCTTCTGTCATTCTTCAAATTTTTCCCACATATCTTTAATTGGTTATTTGATAAATATTACTAGGATGGGAGATTTATGGGGACAGTGATTTTTGTCTATTGTGTCCACTGCAGAATCACTAACACTTTGAAGAGTTTCTGAAACATACTATTCATTTAAAAAAATGTGTGTATAAATGTGAATAAATGATGAGCAACTAATATGGGTAATTCAGATAATATTTTCTGTAAATGATAAATACATATTTTCAGAATTCCCTTTTTAGCTTTAATTATTTAAAAACACAATAAATTACATGTTTGAAATTAAGAATCAAGGATTACGTAAGAGGTAAGAAACTTAACGTTTCCTCAAATTTGAATCAAAGTGATGATCTTCAGTGTTCTATTTTTATTTATGCCAACAATGAATTTGCAATGTATAGGACCACTAATATAGATAATACAATAGAAGATTAAAGAAACAAATAATTTATAAATGTTTTTCCAATAAATTTTATCATCAAAATAAGGACACAGGGCTTCCCTGGTGGAGCAGTGGTTGAGAGTCCGCCTGCCAATGCAGGGGACACGGGTTCAAGCCCTGGTCTGGGAAGATCCCACATGCCGCAGAGCAACTGGGCCCGTGAGCCACAGCTACTGAGCCTGCGCGTCTGGAGCCTGTGCTCCGCAGCAAGAGAGGCCGCAACAGTGAGAGGCCCGCGCACCGCGATGAAGAGTGGCCCCCACTTGCCACAACTTGAGAAAGCCCATGCACAGAAACGAAGACCCAACACAGCCAAAAATAAATAAAATAAATAAATAAAAATTAAAAAAAAAAAAATAAGGACACAAATAAAATGTATTCTACCTTTGTAATACTCCCTCTCATTCTACCTTAGGCTAGGAACAACTTGATTAAAGTTGACAGACAACTTACCAGTCAAACTGCAAATGTAAATAATGAATATGGGCATATAATCATAACTTAATCTAAATCATGCCCAATAAAATATTTAAAATAAGAATATAAAATGAAAAATCATTTGTCAATTTTAAATTATAAATTAACATTAAATAAGAAAAGAAAGTAGGGGTTCCAAAATGCAATACAAGATATAAAAGGCATAGAAAATTTAGAGGCAAATATGATAATTATATTTTGTAAGAAATTTCTAATTATCCAACATCATTGACTATTGGAAAAATTATGATTGTGCCCAGGTATAGATCAGTGGCTCTTAAATATTTTGGTCTCAAGACCCCTTTTTCAGTCTTAAATATTGTTGAATTTCTTAAAGAACTTAGCTTTGTGTGTGTTATATCTATCAATATTTATCATATTCAAAATTAAGAAAAATTTAACATAAGTAGTTGACAAATACATATTCCATTAGCCATCAAAGCAATGATATCATGACATCTCATGGAAATGTGGGAAAAGTCCACTGCACACTAAGGAAGGAATGAGAGTAAAAAAGGCAAATAACATCTTAAGAGTCTTAAGAATTTTTTGACCTTGTAGAGTCCTGAAAAGCTCTCTGGGACACCTAGGGATCAATGGACATACTTTGAGAATCACTGGTCTACATCTACAGTGATGAAAATGAAGTATGAACTGTGAAAATGAAAAAAAAAAAAAGAAATAATTAGCACCAGATTTTTTTGACAATCATCTTAAACGAGTACATACATGACAATCATTCTATGGTGTCTTTTATTTTTTATTTTCTGCACTAAAAAAAATCAAGTTCTAACACCTTACTTGAAAAGATTTATTATTATTATCATCATCCTTTTAATTTCTCTAAGCTTCTTTAGAATTTGTTTCACCCAGAACTTTGCAACTCTAGAATTATAAGGTCTAAATTAAATATTATACATATCATAAAAATTTGTCTCTTCTATCTTTGCCTTAAAAACTCCACAAAAAACTATATTACACAGAAATCCAGAGTAAATAATGAAATTTGGCAGGCATAAAACAATGCAAATTCTTCCCAAAACAGCTTTTCTCTACATTGTCTCTTCAATTTTCTTGTACATTAATAGTTGGATGGAGCCAAAGTAGTTATTTACTTGAAAAATGTCAGTAGCAATGAGAATGCTTTACAGTAAACTAAAAGTATATATAGAAAGTATATATATATCCATATAGAAAGAAATTTGAATTGTGTAGTATAAAAATTACATTTTCTCTCTCTCTAGATTCCGACCTCATTTTACCTAAAGTCAGATAAAAATATAATTTGACCTGTATGTATAACTGAATCACTTTGATGTATACCAGAAACTAACACAACATTGTAAGTCAACTATATTTCAACATTTTTTTTTAAGAAAAATAAAAGCTATAAGATCTCTGAAAAAAATTAATGTGACCTATAGAACTTAAAATAATGTGGTTTTTAGTTTCAAATGTCTTAATGAGGAAAAGTAGATTTTGCTTCTGTGTTCTTTTAAGAACAAATAAAGTAGAAGTAGAAATTTTATTCCATTGTCTTTCTTATGTTTAGAAATAGGGACTTACCTCCTGACTTTTTCCTTTTTTTTAATTTTTTTTTTTTTTTTGGCCGCACTTTGAGGCTTGTGGGATCTTAGTTTCCCAACCAGGGATTGAACCTGGGCCCTTGGCGGTAAGAGTGTGGAGTCATAACCACTGGACCACCAGGGAATTCCTACCTCCTGATTTTCATCAAGCATTTTCTTCTTAAAAACTTATCTGTTCTTGTTTGATTTGTAATATTAATATTTTGATTAGTTTCTGTTCAAATGATCATTTAATTAATTTTATCTTTCAGTATTTTAAAACACATTGAGGTATAAAGCTATGGTTCTATCTACATTATTTCTCTTTATACATCTGAAAACCATAATACCCCAATCAAAATATTGCTGAAATGTTTTCATTTGAAATCCGAAAGTTTTTTTTTGTCACCTCAATGATTAAAATATATATTTACAGACTTAACAAAGTAATAAAATAAAAAAGGCTATTTTTCACAGTCTGACTCATTAGACATAAAGATTCCTTTCATCCTATCCCATCCCCATATGTCCCCCTCCCTCCCAAAGATTATCTTGCACAACAGAGAATGGGTGAAATATCATGATTTTACATAATGTAGTACATTCGGATGAAAAGTGGGAAAAAAATCAAGTAATTCATGGATAGATATCTGGAATTAGGCAATGTTGTTAAGTAGCTACCTATTAGCCTTTGGCATTCCTCCACCTCTCCCCAGGTGGCATTTCACCCAGTTCCAGGATCCTTCCTACCCAGGTGATCACGTTCCCAGCCCCAAGCTCAGATTGTACCCTCTGTCCATGGTCCCACACTGTGTCCCCATCAGCCTTCTCATGCTCCATGCTTCTCATTTCTTTCCTCCATCAGCATTTACTTGCCTGTCTCATTTGCTCTGGGTCCTGCTCTCTGCTGGTAATTTGGTAAATTAACTTTTTGAAAATAAATTTGTTTACATCTAAAATAAAATAATTTGCAATCCAAAAAGTAAGTTTAAATTTGTTAAAGACATGTCATAAATAGCATTTAAGGGACTTTGACATGTTAAAAATTAGGCCTTTCTCTTCTCGGATCATGTATTAATAGTCCCACTCAATCATATAGGCCCATAGTTAGATCACGTGACAAAGGCACAGCAATACTGAAGCCAAGTTTGATACTTAGATAGGCCAGTTGGTCCTGCTATTCATGTCAGATGAAATGAACATAGAAGTCCTCAGTATGAACCAGTAGTTCTTTACGTGGATGGCTTGACACACTCATGGCTACTACTAGAAAAGAACAAAAGTATCCATTGATGATACATCAGTGAATTCACCTTTGGGAAGGAAGGTGCATAAACAAGAGACAGTGTCATATGTTCAGAGCTATATATTTACTGTCTGTGCCTCTGCATGTGCAGCAGAGATATTTCTGGCAATGAATGTGAAATGACTATAGAAAGATTTGAAAATGCATAACCAATCTTTCTAAGAAAATATGGAAACTCTTAAAAACCCAAAACTTTAGAAGAACACTTTGATTTTCACAGACAACAAAGAAATACAACTCTTGCCCCCAGAGAAATAGGCAGAAAACTTTGAAAGCTGAAATCCAATTTGATTCTCTCAGATTTTTGCTGGCTATTTGCTGTGCTCACATCATTACAGTTTGTTTTCTTTTTATTTTAAACTACCCAAAGTTTCCTTTTTAAAGCTTTTCTCTGCTGCCTTTCTTTTCTTTGCACAAACACATTGAAATGAGGAATGTTAAGTCTGTTTTTATTAACCTCTTACACACATTCCAGAAGACTTCACCTCCAAACGATCTCATTCTGATTTCTTTCCCTTTTGAACCCTCTCCTTTCCAGAAACAGAGAACACCAAATTCCTTCTGATCAAAAGTGACCATCTGCTTCTGGTCAGAAGAGAATGGACCACTGATCAGCTACTACCTTTGTAACCAACACTTCTCTCCACTCCCAGTGCCCGCCCTGTTTCCCAACCCAGCCACCCATACCACTTGCCCAAGACAGCAGCTCTCACAGAGAGATGGCTTAGTCAGAGTTCACCACGGCAATATGGATAGGAAACTCTTCTTTGACAAGTGCCGCAAAGGAGCCTTACGGAAAGTGGAGTTTCCAGCAGCGGTCTGTGGAAGTAGCTTCAGGACCTTCTCCTACAATTCGGCCACAACAAGGGACCTTCAGTCATATTTCCTCACACAACTCAGACAATGATTCATCTTCTTACTAACCTCTCCAAGCTCTCAACTTATTGCCCAGGGTGGAGGGATACTTCTATCCATCCTGTATGAGTGTTTCTAAACTTAAAGCTTACTTAAAATCTCAGCATCAAACAAAAACAGCTCAGGAATTTAAAAATGCCCTTAATATACATATAAAATACAATATATTCCATAGCAACTAAATTAATTTTCAAGGTTTTAAAAATACTTCAATTTGTTTTAGTTTGGGTATGGTTTTAAAAAACAACCTATTTTGAAACTCTTTTCCCTGGTTGGTGTTACCTTCTAAAACAGCTGGGCCTATATTCCACCAAACCAACTGGCTTGGGAAAAAACATTTCCAGGGATTTCTAAATACTACCGGAGAGTTGTTTAGGTATCAGGATGATCTGGCACAATCTGTCTAAATCCTGTCCTTCAGGTTTCCTAGAATGCAACTAAACCCTGGAGGGAGAGAAAAAGTTCCTCCTGGCTTACTCCATAATTCTTACCTGACCCATATTTTCTGCTACTTCAAGCAGAAATCTGCTGAAAAGCTCACCAAAAGAAAAAAATATATATGAAAAGCTCTTTAGGGACAATTTCGTCACCCTTGATAGAAATGACTGCAGATGTACACACAGCCTCCTCTACAGAGCCTGCTTACTGCTGCACTCGGCTTGTGCAGTGGGACGGCTTTACTTCCTTGGTTTGTGGCAGCTTAATGATCAGCCTTCAGAAAAGAGGATCAAGTAGGTAGACCAAATCTAAATTGTATTCTGCCATAATTTCTAGCAACCTCTAATCATTTGTAAGGACTGGAGTGTAAACAGCAAATTAGTAAATGACAATTGTTTTTAGTGAAATCAGGAGAGTTTGATTTCAAAGGAGCCAATGTATTTAAAAAGCAAAGGCTTATTAGGTGCAGTCATAAACACGGGTTAGCTGCCGATTCTGACAATTTCCAGCTATGTGTTCTTCATCAGTCATGCTGCCACCCGCACACCCCGACTCTCTGACGGCTCACTCAGAAAACAGAAATGAAAATATCTGCAACGAATCCCTCATCCACTAGGTGTGACAAAATGAGAAAATGAGTGATGAAACACTTTGCACAATGTGAAGAGCTATTCTAAATGTATGAGAATATCCATTAGAGCATTATTCAAAGAAAGGGAGTTAAATGCATTTTGCTGCAAATTTTAAGACCCACACCTAGGAAAACTCAGACAAAATATCATAGGAATACTTAAATCATGATAATTAAAAATAGAGTGAAATAAGAGAAGCATTTGACTACTATGACATTTACAATTATGAAATATTTGCAGTAAGAAAATGAAGTAAGAAATCAACTGAACTTATTTGATGGAAAAAAAGGTGAGAGGTGGAATTTTAAGTACTCTTGGACAGTACTAGTAAGGCTAACTAGAAAAGGGAAACTGCTTTGGTGATAGTCTATAAACTGGACTGAGTAAATGCATATTCACAATTATCTTAATATTTAAGCTGTTTCCTTAACTGCCTGCTACTTCAAGGAACATCACAGTGGTTTGCCCTTTGTACTGCCACATACATCCTCCATTGCTCCTAAATATCTGATTAGTTGGGACAAAAACATATTAAATTTTAAAAATTTCTGAGAATACAGAGAAATGCAATAAGAAAGTACAAGTCTTAATTTTAGTTTTGTGGAAAGTACAGAATCATAGTATCAAGTGTTTTAGGGCTGGAAGGGACTTAAGGGGGCAAACACTGCTATCGTTTTTTTTAATCCTTTCTTTGATATATGTTTTTGAATTAAAATTAAAATTAAATTTGAATTACAATGAAGATAATTTTATAATCACCCTGGTTTGATCCCTGTCACTGGCAGTGAGTGGCATTCTTTCTCGGGGAAAATTCCACAAATTTTTTGATGTCAAGTTAGGGACAGAAATTAACTTGCTTTCCTTCCTAACAAAGCCATGGAATCAAGTCTAGGTGCCTGTCTGGAGCAAGACTCATTGGATTTGTCTTCCTCTATCCAGAAAGCTGAGAAGATTGTGAAGTAGATCACACGTGCAAGAAAGGAAGAGTGGAAGAATTGCCTAGAGTAGCCCAAACCCATTATTTATTTACGTTTATGTAAGCTCTGGTGCTTTTATTTGGTCATAATTCCCCATCTATCTTATGCTTCCGACATGAAACTTTGTCCTGAAACTCAATATTCTATCATTATAGCTCACACTAGCAACGAACTAGCAACTTTAAATTCTCTATTGCGAAGAATCAAATGAGAAAGCAAAAACTGACACACTCATTTTAAGCTGCATCATATAACAATGGCTCAGAACCCAGTGGTTTATGAATGAAATAAAAATAATTTATTTATTACACATGCACTTGGATATTCACATGCCCAACACATGATACACTTGACAACTACGGAAACATGAGTGGAAAAAATGTGTTCGTAGGATCAGGAAAGAACTTTCACCATGTAAAGGTGAATGAGTGCATTAACAATTTTTTCCTTTACTTTCCTCTAAGAATTTCCAAAATCCACTGAATTTTTTTAAAAAAGTTACACTTGAAATAATATTCAACAAAAACTGATCTACATTCCAACTGGTATGCTAACTCGAATTGTGAGCAGTTTAAACTTTTATCACAGTGAAACATATTTATAGTCATGCTTGAACAAATTAGGTTAGTAGCATGCGTTCCATTCTGCAATATGAATACTGTTAATCTATTTCCCAACAAAAGTCAAAAGATGCCCAGTGCATAGAAAAATACAAATCACTGTAGCCAATATATTATGGGACTGATCTTGGGACTTACACAGTGATGATGAAGTCCTAAAATGCCATGCCCGCAAAAGCACATTAAAAAGTGGATAAACATACTTTATCAGACAATCTCTAAAAATTAAAAGATGAGGGCTTTAAATTTGGGGGATGTTCTTGCTGTGTGCTTTGAATAGCGCCTTTCTGCTCACCTCCTTTTGGCTTGACTGGTCCATCAGACATCACCTTCCTGAGGGCTAGCTGGCTTTGGTCTTGGTTGCCATTAGCTGGTGGAGGCAGATTATCAGACTGAGTTCTTTGAATGGGGAGGACTCCTGCTATGCTGTGTCTGTGCTGCTTCCTGGCATGATTAGACTGACCACTTTTATGTGCTGCTGTGGTAGTGTGGGTGAAATGGAAACCCAGAGTATGTATCCTCAGATGGAACCAGCTTGAATGTTATTCATGCAAACAGAAGTGATCTTTTGCTCTATTGAAGTAAGTTGTGTGTCCAAATGCCAAAATGACACCACATGCACAGCACTAAAGGGGGTTAAAACTGGCTGTTTCTTTGGAAATGATGACTTTGGGAGATGGGGAGAACATTCATCTATCTCCATTGTTTGGCTGATGCCTCTTGGAAGTAACAGTGCACCTACATTTTTAAAGTCTCTGTACTCACTAAGTTCTTATATAATTCTATCATTTGAAATTACAGCAGTTAAGATGGGTGAATTGTTATGCTTTAATTGATATCTTAACTTCCAAAGGATTTCCAATAGTTTGAAAAAAGAATAACCCTATAAATTCTCTTATATCATATACACAGTGTGATCCAACAGAATGGACCCAACTGTGCTCCTTAATGAGGTAACATGGCCTCATTGAATATGCTTAGACATATATTAATACTACATACTTTTTGGAGAATATAAGAAACATTATTTTCTTTACAGATTTTTTTTCCCAAAAGACTAGAAAATTTCTCACATGGAAAGCTTCATTATTTCACATGCATAATTTATTAAAAAATTTAAGTGTAAATGGTTTTTTCATTTCCCCTAGGTTCTAGAACTTGACTGTTTGTTACATGACTCATCTGCCTAAATTTTTTTAGTGTTTTTCAGAGGTGAGACTCTCATTGCTAATCTGCTCAAAATGCTTATGTGTGTGCCTTTTTTTGGTGTAATGCCTGGAAAACTGGCAGCCACTTGTGCTTATAATTCCTGTATTCTAAAGGATATTTAAGTGCACACAAAAAGGACACACAACATAGTTTTGCCTGCACACATCACAGACACAGCTACCAAATACTATGAGCCAGGTTGGATGGATGGTGGAGACAAAGGAGAGACAGCCAGTTTTATTTCATTCTATGTAAATTAAAACAAAAAAGAACTAAATGAGAGAGAGCATATTTATGTATCGATACTGTTCCTACACAGACAAAGGGACAGAGAACAGAGGGAGCCGGGAATGCACAAAACAAAGCAAATGGGGAAGGACAGCAGGAAAGAAAGGCAACCGATGAACATTAAGCTGCCATGCTGAGGAATTTATTTGCGTCTTTTACTTGGTTGAAGGCGGAGTTGTTGCACGGCGGCTTTGGCAGAGGCTATAGCAGCCCCTGCATCTTCCAGGTGGGTCTGAGTGACGCTGGTTTTGCTTTGACTGCGAG
This sequence comes from Eschrichtius robustus, assembly GCF_028021215.1. NCBI lineage: Eukaryota > Metazoa > Chordata > Mammalia > Artiodactyla > Eschrichtiidae > Eschrichtius > Eschrichtius robustus. The sequence goes on along the minus strand of NC_090831.1, from coordinate 47,680,315 downwards.
ATGGTCCATGAGAGCGGAGATGGCCTTCGGATGAGGATTTCGAGCTACCGGGACTACTATGGGATTTCTCAATGGTGGGAACCTGCATGTCTGGTTACAAAAGGGTAAGACATGAGTTAAAGTTGCTCCAGCGTTCCTCCTGTCAAGCTGGGTCTCACATAATTTGAAACCGTCTAAGATTTATGTTAATTCTGTTTCTTTTTTGGCACGTTTATACAACTTCTCACCATACAGCAATGTGATTCAACATTTGGGAGGAAAGACAAGAGGATGATAATCTTGAGAAGAGAGGTTTGAGAAGAGGAATACATTCTAAGTAGTCTCATATAAATGAATATATTAACTTATAGTTTCACCAAGCAACTCTGCTAATTCTAGTAGGGACCAGGTAAGAAACAATAGGCTGACACTGCCCCAGGAGGAGTTTTAAGTAAAATTCCTGGAGGAAGGTGTGTGAGTCACTGGGATACATGGAAGTGGAGACTGTATTATATCATCATCTCAGGTGATTTTACAGAATGTATATATAAGATCACACATTTACTGTGATAGTCATAGAGAGAGAGGTCTTTATACCAATCATCTTCCAGAATGTTAATTGGTGAAGAGTTGATCTGGTTAAGTGGAATCCAGAAATGATCTATACAACTCATCAGTAATCTATAGCACTTATTGTAGTCAGTGGTTTATTGTATCAACTCAGTGTCTTCTGGACATGACCTCAGTTTTTCATCTCTTAGAACACTTGCATTTCCAATCCAAATTGCAAAGAACCACTTTTCAATTAGCTGTACTTCCTGAGAAGAGGCGAAAAGGAAGGAATACTCAGATCCAATATAAAAAATTTTATTTAATACTTATAAATAGCTCAGCATATCCTGGAAAGATACTACATGGTTCTCTCATACAGGCAGTAACTCATCTGATGATGAAGATTACTGTTGTGTTGTAGGATAACTGGTTAATGAACCTCCCAGAGGAAAAGCTCATTCTAATGGGAAAGCTGTGCATATTGCCAAACCCAATGTATGATGCTGCAATTTAAAAATAATAATAATAGTTTAAAAATATCATATAGGGCTTCCCTGGTGGCGCAGTGGTTGAGAATCTGCCTGCCAATGGAGGGGACACGGGTTCGAGCCCTGGTCTGGGAAGATCCCACATGCCGCGGAGCAACTGGGCCCGTGAGCCACAACTACTGAGCCTGCGCGTCTGGAGCCTGTGCTCCGCAACAAGAGAGGCCACGACAGTGAGAGGCCCGCGCACCGCGATGAAGAGTGGACCCCACTCGCCGCAGCTAGAGGAAGCCCTCGCACAGAAACGAAGACCCAACACAGCCAAAAAATACATAAATAAATGAAAATTAAAATAAAAATACAGCTGCAATAAATGTCTTTGCAAATAAATTTGTAAAAAAAAAATCATAGAATTAGTTTGAATGCACCATTTAGGAATGGTTTAAGTAATTTTCAGCATACCAATTGTTTTGATGACATGAGGAAAATGTTTTTGATATAATTAAAAAGCAGAATGCAAAACTGTTTATGTCCATATATTACATATATGATTTATGAGTAAGAATATACATATGAAAAAATAGGGATTTAAACAGAAGAAACATGCATAAATGGTAATGATGATTATGTCTAGTCAATGAACTGTTGAGGATTTTTATGTTTTCTTTATGAAATACCCCAATGTATTTTATAAAATCATATTAACCTAGATTTTGAGAGATGAAAAAGACCCAATAGCTCATATAACCCAACCTCCTCCATTTTATAGGTTGAAAAACAGAGAACCAGAGAGGTGAAGATCACAAAGGCATCAACCTAATTATGGGCTGATCTGAGACTAAAACCCATTTCTCCTGATTCCATATCCATTACTCTTTGCATGATATTGTATTAAATATTTCCCAATATAATACCTTTCAAAAGATATTAAATATACAGGCACTCATATTCAAGAAGATACTGAGTGAATAAACAGACAAAAGCTTTTTTCTACTTGAAATATCTCTTACCCTTGGATGGGTCAGGGAAGATACCATGGCTTCTGCTTTTGATGACAGACGGCTTTGGGGACTGCTGGCTGCTTTGACTGGAATGGGACTTGCCATGATCAATGCTTTCAGTCTGTTCTTTGAGAGGATACCACCTAGGCGTGTTATCGAGGTGAGATGTGCTAGATTAATCAATCAATACCTGAAAAAAAGTGCAATAAGTGAATAAAATTTATGGATTAAGCTGTAATTCATTTGTTTTTTTTTTTCTGTGATCTGAAATTTATTCAAGGACGTAAGTCAAAGGATATAGTATAACCTTTAAGATGATGAAGTCTTCCTCATTTTTCTTCACCCATGATACTGAGAATGTCTTGTGCATACCAGATGCTGTATAAACATTTGGTTAAATCGAACTGTATGACGTCTCTATTAATTAAATTATTGGGAGACGATGCAAAAAGGTAGAGTCACAAGTCAATCTCTTTATGAAATAAAGTCTTCTTTTGTTAAATGGACACATGATATTCTTAAACTGGGCTAGTATTTTTTTTGCAGATTGTTTGATTTTAGTTACAAGAGGGACAAAATGAAAAAGAATGGCTAATTTTCAATTACTAACTTATTCCCTCTATTTTAAAACATACTTTAGTTCACATTTGAAAGAGATATTACCAACAGTTTACAATAAGAAAGCGCTGTGTCATGGTTTAATTGGCAATATTTTTTCTTTCTTAGTGGTACATAAACAGTGGTGCATTTTACAGTAGTTGGCATCTTAAATTTGAGCAGATATTAAAAAATAAAACCACACAATGGATATATGCTTTAGGTTCATGTGAACAATAAATTATAAGGACTTCAATAAATCAGATTTTTGAAATAGGACAATAAATCAGATATAACCATACTCTAGAGTAGTTCTGTCTAAGACCAAGATTAGTCCAAGTGGCTATACCACATGGAGCCTGCAGGTGAAGTTCAGATGATCTAGTTTTGATGGGAAAGAGGTATAGAGTGTAGGAACCAAACAAGACCTCATGTCACCCAGACTGCTCAACTGTTTTCTATTGTCTCTATCAAAAAGATATTGTATTTTCTAGGTGTTATATATTTTTGGAGATTCATTTTTTTAACATTAATTCATAACTTCTGCTTTAAGCAAATATCACTAAACCAAATATGTATTTTTGGAATATGATAGATGAAAGATATCACAGAATCTGACCATCCTGCCACATTTCATAATTAGGTTACATTCCTTGTGAATTTATAAAAATTGTTTTTACTGTTTTCTCCTACTTCTAGTTTTGCTTCTTAAAATATTTTGAGATGTTTTGTGGGACACTTAAAAGAAACAAGAATGTAAAATGTCACATCAAGTCATTCATACGTGCAATGAGGAATAGCAATTAATAAACTGAAAATGCATTTGAAAAAAATCCAGCTCATTTTATAATACAATAAATTTATCTCAAATCTTTTACATAATCATTTAGATTCACAGCATGATTATATAACTTTCTATCAAAACAATTAATATTTCATCTTGCAAATTAATTATAAAGTACAAGTGGTAAAGTGAAAATTATTTCTCCAGTTGCTATTCATCTATTCAAAGAGTCATTCATAAATAAATTCTATCCACCAAAGAATTTCATCCAGAAATAGTTATCTTATACACTTTAGAAATATGCTTTCCATAAAGATTTAATTGATGGTTTATAATGAAGCAAATTAAAAAAAGGAAACCATAGGCTCACCTCACCAAGAAAATCATTGGAAGAAAATCTATCATAATCCCAGACTGTCACCTCCAGTGTTTTCTTCTTGAGCTACAGTTCAAATCAAAATGTCATTAACCTCATTTCTCATCATAAATTTTCATTATACACATAAAATAGACTCATTTATATTTTCATTCCTTGAACTCTTTCCGCTTATGTAAAAATACTTTAAGTTTATATAAAACTGTACACTTACATTCAATATTATGTAAACTGTCAATCATTTTGTGGTCCAACCAAGTATTTGATCATAACATACCTCACTATTTTGCAAAAAAAGGGTGATTTTTACTTATTTCCTGTTATTCTACCCCTGCCCATTATTAAAAGTACCAAGCAGAATCTATATATACTCTTTAAATACATGAAATTCATAGGTTGCAAAAATATCTAGGTTATTCAGAGTATTTGGATTATAGTTTTTTGTTTCAGTAAATTGCCGAAACACATTAGTAGCACTGTCTAATTTCTGCAGGTGAATTTAACTTATTTTAAATTCAAGAACCCAGATCACAATTTATATCCAGCTTCAATTTCATAGTCAAATTAGAAATCTTCCAAAGGATAAATTAGAAACCTCATTTTGAAAGACAACTCATCTGTAAATTGTTTTCATGGATGTCTTCTTCCTATTCTATTTGTATTCTTTTCTCTCTGAATTCATCTTTATAAACCATCAGTTATTTTCTATTATTGATACAAAGTTATGACATGAAGATTTTCAGAAACACATTGATGCAACTTTGCTTAGAGTCATCTATTTGTTGTGATAATCCTTTACACTAGTCTTCTTCATGCTTTCTTCTGTACAGTTTAGTTGCACAATGCCAGATCCATAGGAAGGCTCAATTTAGAAAAGAGATGATCCCTAAATTGTTGCCAGGAGGGGTAATTCATTTCAGTGCATCTGAATCTTATTTCTTCTTTGTTTATGAAAGTCAAAATACAGCTAGTTGGAAAATATTTTCCCTCAAAATATGATAAACAAAGCCCAGTCTATTGAAATATTTAATTTTTAAATAGTCAGGGGAAAATGTCCCACTAGTCTTACTCATTTTGTTTATTTTTTAGCTGTTTTGTCAAAATGTGCACATTTTCTTTCACTGTACCTTCGAACTGCACCCAGTTCCTTTTACTGGCTATATTTCTTGCATGTATTTTACTTAATTTTTTTTGTTTGTATGGAAAAATTGATATGAATCACAATCTTTCAATAATTCTGTCATCACTATTTTTATATTAGCCTGAATCTGTCATATAGAAAATAATCATTGCATACCAGTTCCATGGAGATACTTTTGTAAATTACTGTTTGATTCCACTCAGGATTAAGACTTTTCTGAACATATTTAGTCCTTCTCTTGTACTCAGCACTGAATTGGAAAAAAAGAAAGAATTACCCTGATTATTTACCTTGACCGATGACTTCATAGTCAACCTGAAGGGCATGCAGACTTCTAAAGGTATTCTTTTTTAAACATCTTTATTGGAGTATAATTGCTTTACAATGGTGTGTTAGTTTCTGCTTTATAACAAAGTGAATCAGTTATACATATACATATGTTCCAATATCTCTTCCCTCTTGCATCTCCCTCCCTCCCACCCTCCCTATCCCACCCCTCTAGGTGGTCACAAAGCACCGGGCTGATCTCCCTGTGCTATGCGGCTGCTTCCCACTAGCTATCTATTTTACGTTTGGTAGTGTATATATGTCCATGCCACTGTCTCACTTTGTCCCAGCTTACCCTTCCCCCTCCCCATATCCTCAAGTCCATTCTCTAGTAGGTCTGTGTCTTTATTCCCATCTTACCACTAGGTTCTTCATGACCTTTTTTTTTTCCCTTAGATTCCATATATATGTGTTAGCATGCTGTATTTGTTTTTCTCTTTCTGACTTACTTCATTCTGTATGACACACTCTAACTCCATCCACATCACTACAAAAACTCAATTTCGTTTCTTTTTATGGCTGAGTAATACTCCATTGTATATATGTGCCACATCTTCTTTATCCATTCATCTGAAGATGGACACTTAGGTTCCTTCCATGTCCTGGCTATTGTAAATAGAGCTGCAATGAACATTTTGGTACATGACTCTTTTTGAATTATGGTTTTCTCAGGGCATATGCCTAGTAATGGGATTGCTGGGTCATATGGTAGTTCTATTTTTAGTTTTTTAAGGAACCTCCATACTGTTCTCCATAGTGGTGGTATCAATTTACATTCCCACTAACAGTGAAAGAGTGTTCCCTTTTCTCCACACCCTCTCTGGCATTTATTGTTGGTAGATTTTTTGATGATGGCCATTCTGACCGGTGTGAGATGATACCTCATTGTAATTTTGATTTACATTTCTCTAATGATTAATGATGTTGAGCATTCTTTCGTGTGTTTGTTGGCAATCTGTATATCTTCTTTGGAGAAATGTCTATTTAGGTCTTCTGCCCATTTTTGGATTGGGGTGTTTGCTTTTTTGTTATTAAGCTGCATGAGCTGCTTGCACATTTTAGAGATTAATCCTTTGTCAGTTGCTTCGTTTGCAAATATTTTCTCCCATTCTAAGGGTTGTCTTTTGGTCTTGTTTATGGTTTCCTTTGCTGTGCAAAAGCTTTTAAGTTTCATTAGGTCCCATTTGTTTATTTTTGTTTTTATTTCCATTTCTCTAGGAGCTGGGTCAAAAAGGATTTTGCTGTGATTTATGTCATAGAGTGTTCTGCCTATGTTTTCCTCTAAGAGTTTGATAGTGTCCGGCCTTACATTTAGGTCTTTAATCTATTTTGAGTTTATTTTTGTGTATGGTGTTAGGGAGTGTTCTAATTTCATACTTTTACATGTACCTGTCCAGTTTTCCCAGCACCACTTATTGAAGAGGCTGTCTTTTCTCCACTGTATATGGCTTGCCTCCTTTATCAAAGATAAGGTGATCATATGTGCATGGGTTTATCTCTGGCCTTTCTATCCTGTTCCATTGATCTATATTTCTGTTTTTGTGCCAGTACCATACTGTCTTGATTACTGTAGCTTTGTAGTATAGTCTGAAGTCAGGGAGCCTGATTCCTCCAAATATTTTGTTTTGAATCACTATGTAATCATCTCATCATCCTCATGTCTTTAACTGTATTTTAAGTTGAATGCACAATGACAATTTAAAAATATCTTGGATGCCTTTAGTTTTATTTTCGCTAAGGTATTTTTTTTAAAGAAAAGCTTTTAAGTGTTCTAACTAGAATACAATTTTAGAAATCTTAATCTCTCCTGAATGTGTGAGATAATTACATGAACTATACAGTAACGTCAATATCTTCTTGTCCTATAAATAATAATTTGATATTTAACCTTCCAATAGTTTTGCAACTGATCATGTCAGCAAAGCCAAATGGTCTTTCAATTCATTTTTTTCTATAAAAAGCTGAAATAACTGTACTGACTGAGGAAAGGATGAAAAATGGCTGTTGCTATAGCTGAGATTCCATGAACATTTGTTACCTTATATTTATAGTAGATTTTGACACTCTTGGTAAAGTAGAATACTTAATCTAGTTATGAAACAATCTTAATTAAATACAAATTCTTGGTTTATGTCAATAGCTTATGTTACAAATGATGAATGAAATCAAAACTTGTCCTCATTCATTATAACTTGGGGCATTTCAGTTTATCCTTGACTCTTCCATGCCCTCTGATCACCAGTTAGAAGCTTATATCTTACACGTTTAAGCATAACTTATTTTCAAAACTTATTCTAATTAAGTCTGACAAAACATTTATAACTGGCATCAACCAGCTAATGGGGTTGGAATTATTGCTATTTGTTATGAGCCAATGGTGCCCACATAGACAAAGCTTTTCTCTAACACTCACTGGCTTTTTCCAAATTTTCTGCCTAGAAAACAAACCTACTTGTTTGGGGTCCATTCATGTGCCTGGACTTCATAAACTGCCTTACCCTAAAGGTACTGCATCCTGACCCTGGACCTGTAGTTCTATTCCCAACTGTCGGCAGACCAACTCTTGTTATATTCCTGGTCCCAAGCATTGCCAAATTCTGGAATACCTACTATTGTTCCCCAGATGCTAATTTACTTATTCATTCTAGATAAAACTATTAAGAATCAAGCTCTAGTTCACCATTCACTTTTAGAGATGGGTCTACAGCCAAGTATCTTTTTTTCTCCCTCTGGCTTTATTCTCTTTCTTATCAGACATACACAAGGGCAATAATTTCCAACACTGACTGCATATTAGGATCACTTTGGGATCTGAGTTCCAAGGGTGGTAGGTGGGGCAACTAGCACGGCACCCACATACCCCTGCCCTTCACCCCCAAGGAGAGTCTTATTTAACAGGTCTGGGTTGAGGCTTGAACATCAGAATTTTAAAAATGATCTAGGTAAATCTAAAGTATTGCCAAGATTGAGAACCACTGAGAACCACTGAGCTCATATCTCCTAGGACCTCACATTTCAGCCACTGTGAACTGAATCCAATTTAAGAAATGAAGCAGCACTATTCTCATTTGTAACCAACCTATCTGAATGTACAAAAAAGAGAGTAGGATTTGACAATTTTGTCATTCAGCACAAAGTGCAAATAATTCTGGGGAAATGTATAGGCAATGATTCAAAGACACAGGAACTTTCATAGACTGTGGACAGAAAGTATACATTTGTACATATAATTTTTAGGTAAGTTTGTCTATGTCTAGTGAAGTTTATGTACTCAAGTACCCAGAAAATTCCACTTTGACTTAATTCCACTTCTACTTTAGAGAAATTCTCCCACATGTACAAAAGGAATTTGTTAAAGAACATTCATTGCAACATTGTTTCTAATAGTGTGTTAATAATATAATAAATACATTATGATATATTTATTCAATGAAATTTAAGCAGCAGTTAAATTAAATGAAATACACCTTCATTTATCAAGATAGATAAATCTTAAAAAACATCTTAAGCAAATAATTTGCAGAAGTAAACCTATCATGATATAAAGTTAAAATTACATGAAATAATACTGTAAATTATTTATGTCTACTTGTATATATGTATGACAAACATTAATATCATAAGACAGCTTGGGAATTATAGATGTTAAACTCTATTTTGTGGTTATCTCAGGAGGACAGGGGAATGGTTTCAGAGTACTTCAAGGGTATCTGTAATATATTTTTTATTAAAAAATACCTGAAGCCAATATAGCAAAATGTTACGATTTGTTAAAATTGGATAGCAAGAACACAAGTATTTGTGACAGTATTTTCTATAATTTTCAGTAAGTTTAAAATATTTTATAACAACATTCAAAATTATTTTAGCAAATTATGTCTCTTTATACTTCATGATTTTGATTCTTTAAATTAATGACATAAGAAGAATGAATATGACCACTTTTAAGTTAATATCCAACTTTGGTTGCTACTTTAGAATTCATGGCTATTCCTGTAGTAGGTATACTAAGAAAAAAACACATTGTGTAGTATGAGCTTTAAAGTTTCTATTTGTTTTGGACTTAATTATCTAAGTGGTGAGATCATGGGAAAAACATATTAAGGATAAGATTCATAATACAGTGAACAGTGGTAAAATAGTTACTTTTTTCAAATTCTGAAAAATTGAATGCACAAAATTTTAAAATAAGATTGAAGATGGAAATTAATGTCAAAGGCAAACTCATGTATTTTTACTAAAATACTAGATATGTCAGTATATATTAAAATAGCCTGAACTATTGAAATGTCTTCAAAAAGATGTATTAGTCAACATGTTTTCTTAATTTATAAATATTAATAATTGTTATATTTCACATGCATACTTTAGTCATTTTTTTCACCCATATGTAGCAAAATTATTGAATGCCAACTCTTCACCAGGAATTATGCTCTATCAAAATGTACAACTGCAAAACTCTTAATTGTACTGACATACCATTATGTCATGAGAAGCACTTTATAAAGTAAGCACATTGAAATAATAACAGCTAACATTTACGAAATGCTACTTTTTCACAGTCAGAGTTCTAAGTGCTTTTCATGTGTTACATTATTTAACCCTCAAAGCAACTCTATGAGTCCAGTATTATTTATTATCCTATTTTATAGCTGATAAGAACTGAAGCTCAGAGGAATTCAGGCATGTTGGCAAGGTTGCATAGTTATTAATTCATAGGACCAGGTTTCAAACACAGGGAAACTAATTTCTTGCTCTGAAACATGGGCTATATGAACTCAACTGATGAGGCCCATCATAAAATTTCTTAATTGCAGGTTTCATTAGCTGAAGTGTCTAGTTTGTCTTCTTTATTTTACAGTCAAAAACTGTACACTTCAAATTAAATGTTTTATATATACAACATAAATTATTTATAGTGTGTGTATATATACACATATCGAAAATGAGGACAGCTTTAGAGTTGCCTGGGGAAATATTGAATGGTATATCCTAAGACTAAGAGAGTGCTGTGGAACAACTAGGGATAATTATTATAAAAATTTACTTTTGCTCAGATACACTCACATATAACCCCAATTAGTTGGGAAAAATCTAGATGTTCACTTTACTAGGTTATCTTAATCTTACTAATAAGTTTGAATCTCTAGTTCTCTCAAGACTCAAGGTCTGTGTCCTTTAGGGTTAACGAGGGTAAACACACCTTTCTCCTGATCCTGCCTCTACCAGCCCTGGTTGACCTGTGTAAATGCCAGTGAGATCCTTTGCAATCTTTTCACACTTGAATTTCCTGACACGCAGAGATGGCCACACAAAGCTCTTCCTTCAAGAACCCTTGTTTCATAGCTACCATGTACTGATCATCTTGGGCATGATGTCAATGGGCTGTGTTCCCACTTTACACAATTGAAAACTCCACAGTTCTCATTGCCATATCAAAATCTGTGGATTTACAAGTTGAAGGTGGCCAGGTAAGCAGAGGGATTCTGGAATGTGAGCAGAAATCCAGGCTGAGAAATAAGTGGAGTTCCTTTTCCTTTCCTACCATGTCTGGTAAACACGCTACAATCCCTCATGGGAAGACTGCAATAATTACATTATTCTAGGACAGTTAAGCCATATGTAAAATCAGAGAAGTTTTTTAATAAAGGAAAATAAAAAGTCAATTAATCAAGATGGAACACGGTGCTTATCAAAGAAAAATCTAGGGACTTCCCTGGTGGTCCAGTGGTGAAGACTTTGCCTTCCAATGCAGGAGGCGTGGGTTCGATCCCTGGTCAGGGAACTAAGATCCCACATGCCGTGGGGTGCGGCCAAAAACTTAAAAAAAAAAACAAAAACAAAAACAAAACTAAACCTTTATTTCCTTAAAGTTTTGACTAATTTCTTTTTTCTTTCTTTCTCTTTTTTATTATTGGACAATCATTTTCTCATAGGTAGATATGATTTTAAGGCTGGCAGAAAAAGGTACTTAAAATTCAATTACCCTCTCCTAAACCAGCAGAATAAAAACAGTTCTCTGAGTTTCTCTGTAAAAAAAATTGAGAAAGAAGAATGGAATATAATGGCTTGTTTGTTCTTAACTTTCATAGAATTATCTAAAGTACTGAAGGTCTTCATTTGTATTTGGTTTTTCTTGATTGGAAAAAATACATATGTATTTCTTTATTGAAAAAATATATAATGAGTCCAATAAAGATATATATATATATATATGTGTGTGTGTGCATGTGCGTGCGTGTGTGTGTGTGTAGTTTTTTTCAAAATTACTCCTCTGAGGATGTTGCCTTTAATTTAGAAAGAAGCAAAGAGCATATCCCATTTTATAAGCTCTGTTTTTCTGTATGCAATAGTGCATTTATGGGCTGTCACTTGATTGTCCTCTGTGCTCCCTGAGGTCTGACACTATGGTTGTGTTCTCAATTCCAACCCCAGCACAGAGTCTGGAGAAGTCTGTGCTAAATAAATGGTTTTTGGATGGATCTTTAAAACATGTTTGTACTTCTCTTTTTCCTTTAAAATCTATTGAAATAAAAAGTTTTGGCCTTCAAATTGTAAATACATACACACCTGAATCTGCTTTACATTCTTTCCAGAGGAAATAGTTTGAGATGCTAACAAGGGTGTTTAGAGAAAGTCCAGCCAGGAATTAGGCTTCCAGGTATCATGACAGCAAAAATCAGCTTCAGTCATGGCAAAATCTCATTAGTGGGAAAAAAAATCTGTACTTTGTCCAACAGTGTGATGAGAGAAAACCACAACGAAATCCTTCAGATATGCTCATTTCCATTTCTTAATTATCCGGGGACAAGTTTTGAGTTCATGGACTCTTCAGGCTATTTCCCTGTCTTTCTTTCACCTCCTCTCGGCTGACATTTGGGCTGTCAGAGCTTTTGAGTATCTTGATTAAAGGATGGCAAGAGGAAATGAAAGGAGACAAGAAAACTGGACCAGTGAAATTATTTTAGTTAACACAACATTTTAAAAAAAGATTTAAGAATGAAGGATGTATTACACTTATTATTGAAGAAAAGTTGTTTGATTTTCTATATAGTGTTGTTAAATAATTTGGTGTAATTCTGTAGCCCAAGCATGCTGCATTTCTTTTTTGCAGGGATAACTGACCATTGGCTACATGAAGTTTATTATACATATTTCTAGCAATAATAGCAACTGCCATTTATTGAGAGCTTATTACGTGCCGGACATTATGCTTATCATTTTTGGTACATTCTCCCTGTGTTTCACAAAAACCCTGGGAGGGGGGCTATTATGATTCCTAGGTGGAAGAGGAAATAGTTTTAGAGAAACCTCACAACTTCTAAGTGGCAGGGCTGAAATTCAAATCCAAGTTCTTAAGGACTTCACTCATTGGCCTCCTCAGCTTAACTTACAATGTCAGTACCTCATCAGTATAATTCCTTTTCACATTGACAATTCTCGAAGAGATGATGAAAGTGATTTCAAGATGAAAAATATGATGAGAAAGTGACTCTAGATCTTCTAAACTGTAATCTAATACATCCCAGAATATTCTGACCATTATTTACATTTACAGAAAACATATTCTCTTCTAAGTTAAATATAGGCAATCATTGTCATTCTGACAATTTCCCCATGGTTTCTCTGGATAAAAGAGAGGAAGCTTCTGAATAAAGTGAATGATAACGTCTGTTGTAAAATGACACTATTTCTTTGAAACAAAACTCATTTCGTGTATCAGTCTGAGAGATCTGGAGATGAGAGAGCCAGTCATAACAAGAAACCTTTCTCAGTAACAAATTTTACTGGTTGCCATAATTATGTGGTTTCAAAGAAACAGAAAGTTTCTGGGCACCAGAAATGTTGTAGTGACTAATACTATTCTTTGAGATATTTAAATATCTAAGCCTTTACAAATCAGAAACTTCCTCTTTTGGGCAACAGCTTGTCAGGTTTAGTAAAGATGCTGAATTTTAATGTCACAGACAAAAATCCTGTACCACTAATATTCTGGGTGGGACTAAAATTCCCATCACCCTGTTGCTACAGGTGGTACAAGATTCATCTCCCCAACTAAATAACACATTTAATTTATAATGCAATGAGATGTGCAAAAAAATGCTTTTGGCTATGTGTTAAGAAATATCCTTAGCTGACAATGTAATGATGCAACATGCTCTAGCAGAAAACAGACAAACCAAGGAGGTTGCTCTTATGCTGTTGCTAACACCCTAGAGCAGGCAGATTATGATATCCTATATTGCACAGCAATAATTTTGTGGTACAGAAGGTATAAAGGCATGAAGATGTTTCAATATCAGGTCTAAGTGAGGGTAAAAGACCAGACAGCTATCATCTTTAAGATGAGATACACACCTAGTACTGGTCATCCAGAAGATCAGTTAATTCCTTTTGAAAAATGACTAGATTTTTTTGTTTGGTTGTCATAGAAGACTCAGAAAAATCTGAGCCATGATTTTTGCATGAGAAGCTAAAGTGAATTTTAGCAGACAAATTATAAATGAAAAATTTAGTTATATCTAATTTCAAAGTGATAGTTCCTTATTCATAACTTCCTATGTTTTTACTCTTTTCTACTTTTCTGGGCTCCAATGCACATACCTGCTACACATATTTAGTAATGTTGTGGTCAGAATAGTCTGCTATTAGCCTAATTCAATTGATACCAACATGTAGAAAAATAAAAATTATAGCCGAAGTTGAACTGCAGGTGAATGTACTTAAAAGGCAAACAGGAGAACTCTAGACATTTCATTGAAGTGTGACACTGAAAGAGAACCAACTCTACCTTGCATTCTGGACAACCATGACTTGACTGCATTGATTCCAAGAGCGAGAATGAAGGATACAGCAGGAAAGTAGGAAAGACAGGAAGAAAAAAGTTAGGAACATAAATAAGGAAGAAAATGTGAGAATAAAAACTAGATGAGCTATACCATAATATATTAACAACATGAGGCAGAAAATAATCTTAGAAGTAAAGTGAAAATAATACCTCACAAGTGTAGTAAATTCCAAGGTCTTGGCCACTGTAATAATTAGGAGTAATTTAATGAAAGGGCTAGGAATTGAATACGAGTAGCACAATAGCCTGCTTTTTGGTCAAATTCCACCCAGAAGGCATGTTTTGTTTGACAAATGGCATGGGGATAGCTTTAGGTGGGACCTCACTCTTCATTTCACTATAGTTCCCACCCTTCTTTCTCTGTTACCTACTGCAGAATGGACTGACATATTCATGCCACCTGCCTGACCTTTCCAGTTATTCAAGTTTGCAATAGTCTAATTGAAACATATTCTGTAACAAATAAAAGATAACCACTCTCTTATAGTATAAAAAGGTGATACTAAAGGATATTAAAGAAGATAAAAAATAAAAGACAGTGCTTTATTTTCGTTCATTCATTAGCAAAGGCTGATTAGAGATATACCCGTAGCAGTCATTTCCTCTTGTCTCATAATAATGTCATTAGATAACACTGAAGGTCTAATGACCCAAATCAAAGGCAGAATGAAGTTATCAGTTTGTTATATTCATGTTAAAAAAAATAGTGGTGGGATGAGGGATAAATAAGGAGTTTGAGATTAGTAGATACAAACTACTACATACAAAATAGATAAATAACAAGGTCATACTCTGTAGCACAGGAAACTATATTCAATATCTTCTAATAAACTATAATGGAAAAGAATATGAAAAAATATACATATATATGTATAACTGAATCACTTTGCTGTATATTACAAACTAATGCAACATTATAAATAAACTATACTTCAAAAAAGTAGACAAATTACAGTTATAACTACTACATAAAGACATAAACTAACATAAAATTAAAACTTCCCTTTCCTGTTCTATATGGATAGTTGGTAATGTCTGAATTAAATTCATTTCGGCCTGCAGAATTCTCTTTGTATTTCTCAAAGGGCAATTCAGCTGGGGAAAATGTGTTTCTCAGATTGGTTTTTCTGGCAATGTCTTATTAATTTATTTAACATCTTTACTGACACAGGCCGAAAATACTACACTGCAGCACTATTTACCCTAGCCAAAACTTGGAACAACCAAAATGTCCATCAACAGATGAATGCACAAAGAAGTGGTCCATGTACACAATGGGATATTACTCCGATAAAAAATATAAATTAAATATAAAAAACAAACATAAGTAAGGAGACATAAGCTTTGGGGGTTTATCCGGGGACATTCAACTCTAATTTACGACCAAGATACACTACTTCCAGGAAGGTACTGTTTCCCTAGTAACCAGAGTGTGGAATGTAGAAATGCTGCCGCCCTGTGGCCGACTGCCGCAACAGCAGCTTTAAAACCTGTGCTAAAGGTCACTTCATATTCACAAGGACTGCACAGCTATAAATGACACCCGCCAACAAAATGTGTTGAGGGAGGTAATGGCCAAAAACATTCAAAATATGACGCATACTTCAAGAAACCATTTAAATAGGTAAGCTGTACTCACTCTTTAAAAAACAATAAAAAAGTACAGGGCTATAAACTCAATATAAGGAATTAATAGACATATGCAAATTCAGCCACAAAAAGGTATCAGCTCACACCGGTCAGAATGACCATCAGCAAAAAAATAATACAAACAATAAATGCTGAAGAGGTTGTGAAGAAATGCATACCCTAGACTTTAAATGGCTCATAAACTGGTAAGTGCCGCTAATGAAAACAGAATGGAGGTGCCTTTAAATGGTAAACAATGAGATACCATATGATCCCACAGGCCCACTCCTTTGCCTATAACCCAGGAAGACAGAAATGGAAAGACACAGGCAGGCAAAACTGCACTGCAGCAATATTACAATAGCCAAGACATGGAACCAACTAAAAAGTCCATCAATACACAAATGGACAAAGAAGAACTGGTACGTGTACAGATGGAAAATTAGCCATGGAAATGAAATGAAACAGTGCTGTTTGCAGCACCATAGATGAGTCTAGAGGTAATCACAGCTTGAAGTAAGTCAGAAAGTGAAGGACACATATCCTATGATATCATTTAATGGTGTTACCTAAACACTGATACAAATGAAGATTTTTCACAGAGAAAGGCAATCATAGATTCGATCAACAAACGTATGGTTAACTAAATAGAAAGTTGTGAGGATTGGATAAATTAGGATACTGCAGTAAAGAGAGATGTACCAACACATGTGAAATATATAAGCACCAAATACCTACGGAAAACCAAGAGAAGACTACTCAACGTTGTGTCATAAACCACATGGGAAATGGATCCAAAGATGAATAGATATATGTATATGTGTAAAAGAACCACATCTTGCACACCTAAAACAAACAAAACATTGTAATCAAATTTGCTGTGATAACAAATAAAAATTAAATTAAGAAAACCAACAAGAAGTAATGAGACATAAACCTATGGGAGTTTCTACTGGCACATTCCATTCTAACTTACTAGTTGGAACATTACAGCCAGGAAGGCTCTTTGCCCAAGTAACCAGATTTGGGAGTGCAGAAATGTCGCAGACTTCTGACCGTCACCTGCAAAAGCAGCTTTAAACAAAGTGCTAAGGGTCACTTAATCTTCACAAGAATTGCAGCTCTGTAAATGACACCTGCCCTCAAAAAAAATCCTGGGGTCCAATATCGAGGAAAAAATTCAAAAGAGGGCAACCTTTCAAAAAGACAATTTCAAGAGACATACTTAACTCACAATTTTTCTTTTCCTTTATTTCTTTTTGTTTAACAAAAAAAGCCATGGAAAAAGCTCAACATTAGGAATTAATAAAGACATGCAAATCCAATCTACAAAAACTTCTACCTGACAAAAGTCAAAATGATCATCAGCAAAAAATCTGGAAACAATAAATGCTCAATGGATTTTAGAGAACTGTGTACCCTCTAGCTGCTGGTGGGACGACAAATGGTAACAGCAAGTAGTGAGAACAGAAAGGAGGTACGTTTAAAAGTAAAAGTTGAGCTACTATAAGATTTCGTAGGCCCACTACTGGGCCTATCACCTGAGAAGACCAGAAACAAAAAGCCACAAGCACGCCAACGTTCAGTGCTGTTCTGTTTACAACAACCTCGACTTGGGTACACCTTAAATATCCCAGGAAAGAGAAAAATGGATAAAGAAGTGGGGTACTTATATACACTGGACTATGACTCAGCCATGAAATCAATGTCATAAGGCTAGTAGCACCATAATGACGGGATTTAGGTACGATGATTCTAAGTGAAATAAGTCACACAGAAAAAGAAACTTATCATAAGATATCACTTAGAGAGGGAAGGTAAAACTCGTTACACATGAACTGAATTACAACACAGAACAGAGTCACACATTTAGAAAACACACTTACGGCTTCTTAAGGGGAAAGGAGTGATGGTGTGATGCATAAAACAAGAGTTTGAAATTAGCACAGACACCGTTCCATAAACCAAATATGCAATAGACAAGACCTACTAATTGCTCAATGAACTGGACTCAACACACTCTATTCTCCGCAGAAGCATATATCTAACTGGTAAGAATCTGAAAACAGTATTTATTGATATCTCTCTGTAAGTGAATCAAGTGCACACAAAGTGGCAAAAACACAGCAGTGAAAATCACCTAAACCCCATTATAAAAATAAATTACAAAAAAAAAAATGTGAAAGAGAGAGAACTTCTTACAAAATTCGTTCAGGGGATGTGATGCAACCTGGATTGAGCACATCTAGTCACACAGCTGGATGAGACATAAGGCTGGACACTCTTGGGGCTGAGAGGATTGTTGAGGTTGCGTGAGCAAACGCAGACCCTTTAAAGTAATACTGCATGGCATCCATTCTAAGGGTCCCAAATCTCCAGGTTCAAGGGAATCATCCTACAGCGAAAACAAGCATGGGAAACCCAGTGGATGGTATACAGTGTGATCGGGAAAGGTTTCTGAAACGCACCTCATTTCTCATCTCCTGGTGCTCGGGTTCGCCCTTCCAGCCGCTTTACTAACAATCTCCCGACTTGGAGAATCAGCACCTTTCACCTCCTGTTTCGTACAGTTTCCAATCTGTCTGGAAGGTGAACAGGAAGAGGGGGAACCAATGAGAGACTAGCTCTAGGTGTTGGGACAGGCACAGGTCACTCTAATTTCCCATCAGGAAGAAGAATTAACCACAGGCTCAGCCTGCCCCCAGAACCAGATTAGGGCCTGAAGCAATCCTGCCGTTTTGCGGCCTGCTCCCAAAAAAACGAATGGAAAATGGAGCTAAGGGGCAGTGCAATTCACAAACCTGCAGAGATATAAATGATAACTATCGTCCAAAAATATACTGAGGGAAGGCAACAAAGAGGATTGGAAAGCAAGGCAGAGTTACAAGAAACGTCGACAATGATGCAGTTGACAAAAAAGAGCATATGCGTTTTTTCCTGAATATATTCAAGAAAAAACACATACGCCCTTTTTCGCCAACCAAGCAAGCGGGAAATGCAAATCAGCACTACAAAGAAGTCTCACTTCCCATCGGTCAAAAGGGCCATGCTGAAAAATGTGTAAAAACCAGAAATGCAGGACAGGTCATGGAGAAAAGGGACCCTTGTTACGCTGATGGGCGGGATGTAAATTGCCAACAGCCACTCTGAAAAACTGTATGGTGTGTCCTAAAACATCTAAAAAACACAGCTAGAGAGCATAGGGCACTTCCACTCATGGGCGTATAAATTGGGAAAAGGAAAAATCAACAAGACACAGGCACAGGGCTGCTCTGTTTACAAGAACCTCCACTTCGGTACACCTTAAATATCCCAGGAAGGAGAAAAATGGATAAAGAAGTTGTGGTACTTATGTACAATGGAATATCACTCAGTCATGAAATCAATGTCATAAGGCTAGTAGCAGCATAATGAGTGATTAGGTACGATGATTCTAAGTGAAATAAGTCACACGGAAAAAGAAACGTATCCTAAGATATCACTTATAGAGGGAATATAAAAACAGCTACACTTGAACTGAATTACAAAACAGAACAGAGTCACACGTTTAGAAAACACACTATGGCTGCTTAACGGGAAAGGTGAGGTGGGGTGATGCATAAAACACGGGTTTCAAATTAGCTCAGACACCGTTCCATAAACCCAATATGTAATAGACAAGACCTTCTCCTTGCTCAGTGAACTGGACTCAGCACACCCTATTCACCGCAGAAGAATATATCTGACTAGTTAGAATCTTAAAACCTAGGTATTCACATCTTTCTGTAAGTGAATCAAGTGAGTGTAAAGTGGCATAAACACAGCAGTGAAAATCAGCTAAACCGCATTATAAAAATAAATTCCAAAAAAATAAGACAGTGAAAGAGAGAGAAGTTCGTACAAAATTCGTTCAGGGGCAGTGAAGCAACCTGAATTGACAATATCTAGACCCACAGCTAGATAAGACATAACGCTGGACACTCTTGGGGCTGAGAGGATTGTTGAGGTTGGGTGAGCAAAGGCAGACCCTTTCAAGTAATACTGCATGGTATCCATTCCATGGGTCCCAAATCTCCAGGTTCAAGGGAATCTTCCAACAGCTAAAACATTCATGGGAAACCCAGAGGATCGTACACCGTGATATCAGGAACGGTTTCTAAAACGCACCTCATTTTTGATCTGCTGCTGCTGGGGTTCCCCATTCCAGCCACTTTACTAACAATCTCCCCAATTGGAGAATCAGCACCTATAACCCCCTGTTTCGTAAAGTTTGCAATTTGTCCGGAGGATGAAGGGGAAGAGGGGGAACCAATGAGAGACCAGCTCTAGGTGTATGGAAAGGCACATGTTACTCAAATTTCCAATCAGGAAGAAGAATTAAACAAAGGCTCAGCCTGCCCTCCGGAACCAGAATAGGGCCTGAAGCAATCCTACGGTTTTGCAGCCAGCTCCCAAAAAGCCGAGTTGAAAAATGGAGCTCAGGCCCACTGCAATTCACAAAGTTGCAGGTTTATAAATGATAACTATCATCCAAAAATATATTGAGGTAAGGCAAGAAAGAGGATTTGAAAGTAAGGCAGAAATGCAGGCAACAGTTTTCAAGAAGTAGATTGGAATCTTCTTTAAAGCACATGAAAGGCGGCAAAACGTTGACTGTGATGCAGTTGGCCAAAAAGAGCATATGCGTTTTTCCCTGAATATATTCAGGGAAAAACGCATATGCTCTTTTTGGCCAACCAAACAAGCGGGCAAGGATATTCCGCACTACAAAGAAGTCTCACTTTGCATCAGTCAAAAGGGCCATCCTGAAAAAGTGGAAAAACCAGGAATGCAGGACGGGCCATGGAGAAATGGGAACCTTGTTAAGCTGATGGGCGGGATGTAAATTGCCAACGGCCACTCTGGAGAAGTGTATGGTATTTTCTAAAATATCTAAAAAGCAGAGCTACAGAGCATATGGCACTTCCACTCAAGGGCTTATATCTTGTGAAAACCAAACATCGACAGGACACAGGCACCCCAATGTTTAGGGGTGCTCTGTTTACCTGAACCTCGACTTGGATACCCCTTAAATATCCCAGGAAAGAGAAAAATGGATAAAGAAGTTGTGGTACTTATGTACAATGGAATATTACTGAGCCATTAAATCAATGAAATAAGGCCAGTTGCAGCAACTCGTGGAGACTTAGGTACGATCATTCTACGTGACATAATCAGATATAAGAAGAGACGTGTCATAAGGTATCACTTATAGATGGTATATCAAAATGGCTAGAGATGAACTAAATTACAAAACGGAAACAGAGTTACACATTTAGAAAACACACTTATGGCTTCTAAAGGAGAAAGGTGGGGTGGGGTGATGCATAAACCAGGAGTTTGAAAATAGCATAGATACGGTTCCGTAAACAAAAGAGGTAATAGACAGGACCCACTGTATAGCTCAAAGATCTGGACTCAGCACACTGTTGTCAACGGAAAAGGATATATAAGACTGGTAAGAATCTGTAAAAGAATTTATTGATGTCTCTCTTTAAGTGAATCAAGTGGATAGATGTAGAGCAGGAAGAAACACAGTATTGCAAATCAGGGATACCCCATTACAAAATTAAATAACAAGAACCAAAAAAAAAAAAAAGACAGTGAGAGAGAGAGAAATTCTTACAAAATTTGTTCAAGGGCTGTGATGCAACCTGGACTGACCACATCTAGACACACAGCTGGATGGGACCTAAGGCTCTACACTCGTGGGGCTGAGAGGCTTGGTGAGGATGGGACACCAAATGCAGCCCTTTTAGAGTAATAGTGCCTGGTCCCCATTCCATGGGTCCCGTATCTCCAGGTGCAAGGGACCCTTCCTACAGCTGAAACATGAATGGGACATGCATAGGATGGTACACCGTGTGTTTGGGAAGAGTTTGGAAAAGTCACCTCATTTCCACTTCTCCTGGTATTCGGGTTCCACCTCCAGCTCTTTTCCTTAAGTTTCCCCACTTTGGGAAGGCAGCACACTCAACAGCCGGTTTTGCACAGCTTGGAATTTTCCGGTGAAGAAGGGGAATGGGGGGATGGGATGAGACACAAGCCCTAGATGTTTGGACAGGGATATGCCACTCTACTTTCCTAATCTGGAAGAAGAATTTCCCTGTCCTTTGGGTGCCCCAGAAACCGGAATGGGTCTGTAGAAATCCTGCCCCTTTGTGGCTGCTTCCCTAAACAACAAGTTGAAAACTGGTGCTCAGGGGCACTGCAATTCACAAACATGCAGGGTTGTAATTGACACCTCGAATGGAGTCATTTCTTGAGCCAAGTATTCGTAAAGGACTTGTAAGTAAGGCAAAATTGCAGGAAAGGGATTTCAAGAGGTAGTTTGCACTCGCCATTAAAGCACATGCAAAGCTGCTGAACATCGCCAATGATGCAGTTTGCCAAAAAGGCCGTATGCGTTATTCCTTAATATATTCAGGAAAAACCCTTACTCCATTTTTGGCCAACAAAACAGGCGGGCAATGCAAATTAATTCTACAAAGGGGTATCACTTCGCACCAGTCAGAATGGCCAATCGCACAAAGTGTAAAACCTGAAAGGCAGGACAGGGCATGGAGAAAAGGGAACCCTGACAAGGTGATGGTGGGAATGTAAATTGCTAACAGCCACTCTGGAGAAGTGGATGGTGATTCCTTAAAAATCTAAAAAGACAGAGCTTCAGAGCATATGGTGCTTCCACTCCTGGGCCTGTATCTTGGAAAAAACGTAAATTGACAGCACTCAGGCACTCCCAAATTTATGCAGCCCTGTTTACAAGAGCCTCTACTTGGAAGCTACCTAAAAGTCCTTGGAAGGAAGAATGGATAAAGAAATTATGGTAGATATGTACAATGGAATATTACTCACTCATGAAATGAATGAAATAAGGCCATTTGCAGCCACTCAGAAGGACCTAGATACATTCATACTGAGTGTCATAAATCACAGAATGATAAATATCATATGATATTACTTATCGGTGGAATCTAAAAATTGATACAAAGGTACTATCTTACAACACAGAAATAGAGTCCCAGACTTAGAACACAAACTTATGGTTACCAAACTGGAAAGGTGTGTCGGAGGCATAAATCATGCGGTTGGAGTTAGTATATACATATTTACAGAGAGAAAACTTGTAATCAACATGGACCTGCTGTAGAGCACTTGGAACTCTTCTCAACACCCTTTAGTAACCTCAATGGGAAAATAATTCTAAAAATAATATATAGTCATCTCTGTATAAACGAATCATGTTGGTGTACATCAGAAACGAACAAAACATGGTAAATCAACTATACTCCATTATAAATTTAAAATTAAATTACAGGAAAGAAAAACGATCACTAAATTCGTTTAGTCGCGGTGAGAGTGCTAGGGTCACATCCCTGGACACAGACCCAATTTGGTCCCAAGGCTGGACTGTTGTGGGCCTGAGGACCTCGGGAGGATATGCCAGCTAATTCGCCCCCCTTGAACATGTAGTACCTGGTCCCCTCTGCATGGGATCACTATCTCCAGATCTAAGTGTGCCCTCATACTACTAAACCAACCCTCTGACACCCAAAGGATGGTGGACTCTCTGGGCTGGATGACATTTGGAAAATCACCTGCTCTCAACATATCCTGGTGTTTGGTTTCCGACCTCCCGACTCCTTCATTAGGGTCATCCCACTCTGCAAGACAGCACCCTCAACAGGTGATTTTCAGGGGTTTATACTTGTTCGGGGGATGAAGGGTAAGGGGGAAGAAGGAATGGGACAGAAGCCCTTACATGTTTGGTCAGGCACATTCCACTCTAATTTAAAATTCAGGAACAGGCCTTTCCTTACATCTAAGGTGGTGTCAGTAACCAGAGAGGGACAGTAGAAATCCTGCCGCCTTCTGTTTCCCATAAGAACAATTCTAAAACTGGACCTTATACGCACTTCATATCCACAATGCCTGGGGAGCTGTAAATGACAACAGACTTCATAAAATGTCTTGGGGTAGGTAATCGAAATAGACTTCAAAACAAGGCAACCTTTCAATAACCCTTTTTCAAGGGGTAAATTTTACTCACACTGTTTTAAAAAAAAAGCACTTATGAAGATGCTCACCATTGCTTTATGTTGGACAAATGCAAATCAGATGTACAAAGAAGTATCACCTGGAAACACTCAGAATAGCCATCATCACAATGTCTGCAAACAAGAAATGCTTCAGAGGGTGTGGAAAAATAGAAACCTACTACTTATTATTACTATTTTTTAATCTGCGTTGGGTCTTCATTGCTGCGCGCGGCTTTGCTCTAGTTGCAGCAAGCGGGGGGTACTCAACATTGTGGTACGCAGCCTTCTCTTTGCGGTGGCTTCTCTTTTTGTGGAGCACAGGCTCTAGGCACACAGGATTCAGTAGTTGTGGCACGTGAGCTCAGTAGTTGTGGCTCATGGACTCTAGAGCACAGACTGAGTAGTTGTGGTGCACGGGCTTAGTTGCTCTGCGGCATGTGGGATCTTCTCGGGCCAGGGCTCGAACCTGTGTCCCCTGCACTGGCAGGCGGATTCTTAACCACTGCCCCACTAATACTACGCTATTGGTGGCAATGCCAATTGGTAACAGCCACTATGGAGCACAGAATGGAGGTTACCAGAGTAAGGGGAGGTGGGAGGGATAAATTGGAAATTGGGATTGACATATACACACCACTATATATAAAAGAGACAACAAATAAGGGCCTACTGTATAGCACAGGGAACTCTACTCAATACTCTGTAATGACCTGTATGGGAAAGGAATCCAAAACGGAATGGATATATGTATAACTGCTTCACTGTGCTGTGCAGCAGAAAGTAACACAACATTGTAAATCAACTATACTCCAAAAAAATTGAAATTGAAATGAAATGAAATAAAATAAAATGAAATAGAGCTACCAGATGATCCAGCAAGTTCACCCCTGTGCGCATATCTGGAGGAAAGCATAAATCGAAAAGAAACATTCTTCCCCAATGTTCACTGCAACACTATTTACAATAGCGAAGAAATGGAAGCAACCAAAATGTCCGTCAACATATGGATATAGGTAAAGAATATGTGGTACATATATATAATGGAATATGACTCAGCCATAAAATAGAAGAAAATAATGCCAATTGCAGTAACATGGATGGACCTAGAGACGATTGTACTAAGTGAGGTAAGTCAGACAGAGTAAGACAAATATTGGATGATATCACTTCTAGGTGGAACCTAAAAATTGATACAAATGAACTAACTTACAAAACAGAGACACACTCACAGACTTGGAAAACAAACTTATGGTTACCAAAGGGGAAAGGTGGGGGGTAGGGATAAATCAGGAACTTGGGGTAAACATACAAATACTACTATATATAACATAGATAAGCAACAAGGACCTACTGTATAGCACAGGGAACTCTACTCAATATTCTGGGAATACCTTTATCAGAAAAGAATCTGAAAAAGAATGAATATATGCATATGCATAACTGAACCACTTGCTGTGCAGCTGAAATGAACATAACATTGTAAATCAACTATATGCCAATAAAATTTAAATTAAAAAATAAAGAAAATCACCTGTATTTCAAAAGAAAAAAAAGAATTCCCATATATTTTTATGGCTTGATAGCTTACTTTTTTAGTGCTCAATATTATCCCATTCCCAGAATATATTAATACTATATAATTTCTTTCACCTATTGGAGGACACCTTAGTTTCATTCACATTTTGGCAATATTGAATTAGGTGCTATAAATATCCATATGCAGTTTTTTGTCTGGACGTATGTTTTAAACTACTTTCAGTAAATATCCATGAGAACACTTGCTGGATTGTACAGTAAGGGAATGTTCAATATTATAGCAAGTGTCAATCAGACTACCAAATAGCTGTATTATTTTTCATTTTCACTAATAACAAATGACACTTTCTATTGTTCCACATCCCCTACAGATTTTGTTCTTGTCATTTTAGCCATTCTAAGTGTTACATAGTGGTATGCAATTATATTTTCAATTTGCTTTTTCATGGCAGCATGTAATCTGGATTATTCTTCTGTATACTTATATGCATAGTGTCTATTTTCTTTGGTGAGGTGTCCATAAAGTATATTGGTCCACATTTTATTTAGGCTGCTTTCATTTTTTTCTACCCAATCTGTATTTATTTTATTTATTTTCGTGCCTTATTGTATTAGCAAGGACTTGGAGTAAAATATGGGAAAGGAGTCATGAAAGGGGACATCCTTGCTTTTACCTGAACTTAGTGGAAAAGTTTCATGTTTCTGACCATTAATCATGATGTAAGAGAAAAGTTTCCTGTAGATCTTTCTTATCAACTTGAGAAAGCTCCAGTCTATTTCTTTAACTGAGAGTTTTTATGAAGAATGGGTGTTAGATGTTTTCAAAGGTCTTCTGAATCTATTGATATGCTAATGATTGTATTTAGGGTGTTGATATGATGGATATAATTATTTCATTTTAGAATGTTGAAACAGCCATGCATACCTGGGATTATTCCCTCTCATTCATGATATAAAATTCTCTCAAAATATTGTTGGATTAGATTTGTTAATGTTTTGTTGAGGATTTTTGCATTGATGTTCCTGAGAGATATTGGTCAATTTTCTTTACTATTCATATGTTCCTCTAAGTTTGGATGTTGTGGTTTTAGTGTCAGACATTCATTTGGGGAGATTCTCAGTCATTTTTAAAAAATATTTTCTGTTCTTTGTTATCTTTATTCTCCTCCTGCTATACCCATTACGTATAGGTCACAGCATTTTTCATTGTTCCACAATTATTGATTATTCTGTTCTGTTGATTTCTTTCCTGCCCATTTTCTCTTTTCTTTTGAAATTTAAAGGTTTCTCTTGATATGTCTTCAAGCTCACAGATATTTCTCCTCAGCCAGCTCTTTGACTGCTAAAACAAACTACGAGAGACATGGTATTTTATAAACAACAGAATTTTTTTTCCCCATAATTGCTGAGGCTGAAAAGTTCAAGAACAAGTAACCAGGGGCTTCCCTGGTGGCACAGTGCTTAAGAATCCGCCTACCAATACAGGGGGCACGGGTTCGAGCCCTGGTCTGGGAAGATCCCACATGCCATGGAACAACTAAGCCTGTGCACCACAAATACTGAGCCTGTGCTCTAGAGCCCACAGGCCACAACTACTGAGCCCGTGTGCCACAACTACTGAAACCCACACGCCTAGAGCCTGTGCTCCGCAACAAGAGAAGCCACCCAATGAGAAACCCACACACCACAACAAGGACCCAACGCAGCCAAAACATTAATTAATTAATTAATTAATTTTTTTTAAAGAAAGAACAAGTTACCAGCTGACTTAGTGTCTGGTGAGAGACCAATTTCTGATTCATAATGTGGGTCTTCTGTCTCGGCAATGAAATCATGTAATGCGCATAAGATCTTCTGTGTGCTCCATTTATTAGGTCACTAATCCCACGTTTGAGGTCTCTGGCCTCATGACCTAATCACCTCGCAAAAGCCCCACCTCCTAATACCATCAACATGGGAGCTGGGTTTCAAAATTTTAAAATTAGAGGTACAAAATGATTACATCATAACAGGTACCACAGAGTTAATTGATTTTTCCTTTCATGTTAAATGTTTGAACATTTATATTTATTATATAAACCCCATACCCTTGGGGTTTTTTTAAGATTGTTTTCCCATATAGGCCAGTACAGACCATTGAGTAGAGTTCCCTGTGCTATAAAGCAGGTCTTTATCAATACTTATCTATTTTATAAATAGTAGTGTGTATATGTCAGTCCCAGTCTCCCAATTTATCCCTTCCTCACTTATCCCCTGGTAACCAGAAGTTTGTTTTCTATATCCATGACTCTATTTCTGTTGTGTAAATAAGTTCATTTGTACCTTTTTTTTTAGATTCCTCATATAAGCAATATTATATGATGTCTGTCTTTCTGTGTGACTTGCTTCACTCAGTATAACAATCTCTAGGTCCATCCATGTTGCTACAAAACCATTAATTGTTAAAGATAAGTCTCAAGAGATTAACCAAGATGGCAGAGTAGAAGGACGTGCTCTCACTCCCTCTTGCGAGAGCACCAGAATCACAACTGGCTGCTGGACAATCATCGACAGGAAGACCCTGGACTTCACCAAGGAGGATACCCCACGTCCAAGGACAGAGGAGAAGCCACAGTGAGACGGTAGGAGGGCCGCAATCAGAGTAAAATCAAATCCCATAACTGCTAGGTGGGTGACTCACAGACTGGCGAAAACTTATACCACAGAAGTCCACCCACTGGAGTGAAGGTTCTGAGCCCCACGTCAGGCTTCCCAACCTGGGGGTCTGGCAACGGGAGGAGGAATTCCTAGAGAATCAGACTTTGAAGCCTAGTGGGAATTGATTGCAGGACTTTGACAGGACTGGGGGAAACAGAGACCGCACTCTTGGAGGGCACACACAAAGTAATGTGTGCATCGGGACCTAGGGGAAGGAGCAGTGACCCTGGGGGAGACTGAACCAGACCTACCTGCTGGTGTTGGGGGGTCTCCTGCAGAGGCGGGTGGTGGCTCTGTTTCACCGTGGGGATAAGGACACTGGCAGCAGAGGTTCTGGGAAGTTCTCCTTGGTGTGAGCCCTCCCAGAGTCTGCCATTAACCCCACCAAAGAGCACGGGTAGGCTCCAGTGTTGGGTTGCCTCAGGCAAAACAACCAACAGGGAGGGCACCCAGCCCCACCCTTTAACAGTCAAGTGGATTAAGGTTTTACAGAGCTCTGACCACCACAGCAACAGTTAGCTCTACCCACCACCAGAGCCTCCCATCGAGCCTCTTAGATAGCCTCAACCACCAGAGGGCAGACAGCAGAAGCAAGAAAAACTACAATCCTGCAGCCTGTGGACCAAAAACCACAGTTACAGAAAGATAGAGAAGATGAAAAGGCAGAGGGCTATGTACCAGATGAAAGAACAAGAAAAAACCCCAGAAAAACAACTAAATGAAGTGGAGATAGGCAACCTTCCAGAAAAAGAATTCAGAATAATGATAGTGAAGATGATCCAGGACCTCGGAATAAGAATGGAGGCAAAGATTGAGAAGATGCAAGAAATGATTAACAAAGACCTAGAAGAATTAAAGAACAAACAAACAGAGATGACCAATACAATAAATGAAATGAACACTACACTAGAAGGAATCAATAGCAGAATAACTGAGGCAGAAGAACGGATAAGTGACCTGGAAGACAGAATGGTGGAATTCACTGCTGCGGAACAGACTAAAGAAAAAAGAATGAAAAGAAATGAAGACAGCCTAAGAGACCTCTGGGACAACATTAAACGCAACAACATTCGCATTATAGGGGTCCCAGAAGGAGAAGAGAGAGAGAAAGGACCAGAGAAAATATTTGAAGAGATTATAGTCGAAAACTTCCCTAACATGGGAAAGGAAATAGCCACCCAAGTCCAGGAAGCGCAGAGAGTCCCATACAGAATAAACCCAAAGAGAAAAACGCCGAGACACATAGTAATCAAAGTGGCAAAAATTAAAGACAAAGAAAAATTATTGAAAGCAGCAAGGGAAAAACGACAAATAACATACAAGGGAACTCCCATAAGGTTAACAGCTGATTTCTCAGCAGAAACTCTGCAAGCCAGAAGGGAGTGGCATGATATACTTAAAGTGATGAAAGGGAAGAACCTACAACCAAGATTACTCTACCCGGCAAGGATCTCATTTAGATTTGATGGAGAAATCAAAAGCTTTACAGACAAGCAAAAGCTAAGAGAATTCAGCACCACCAAACCAGCTCTACAACAAATGCTAAAGGAATTTCTCTAAGTGGGAAACACAAGAGAAGAAAAGGACCTACAAAAACAAACCCAAAACAATTAAGAAAATGGTCATAGAAACTTACATATCGATAATTACCTTAAACGTGAATGGATTAAATGCCCCAACCGAAAGACATAGACTGGCTGCATGGATACAAAAACAAGACCCATATATATGCTGTCTACAGGAGACCCACTTTAGACCTAGGGACACATACAGACTGAAAGTGAGGGGATGGAAAAAGATATTCCATGCAAATGGAAATCAAAAGAAAGCTGGAGTAGCTATACTCATATCAGATAAAATAGACTTTAAAATAAAGAATGTTACAAGAGACAAGGAAGGACACTACATAAAGATCCAGGGATCAATCCAAGAAGAAGATATAACAATTATAAATATATATGCACCCAACATAGGAGCACCTCAATACATAAGGCAACTGCTAACAGCTATAAAAGAGGAAATCGACAGTAACACAATAATAGTGGGGGACTTTAACACCTCACTTACACCAATGGACAGATCATCCAAAATGAAAATAAATAAGGAAACAGAAGCTTTAAATGACACAATAGACCAGATAGATTTAATTGATATATGTAGGACATTCCATCCAAAAACAGCAGATTACACGTTCTTCTCAAGTGCGCACGGAACATTCTCCAGGATAGATCACATCTTGGGTCACAAATCAAGCCTCAGTAAATTTAAGAAAATTGAAATCGTATCAAGCATCTTTTCTGACCACAACACTATGAGATTAGAAATGAATTACAGGGAAAAAACGTAAAAAAGACAAACACATGGAAGCTAAACAATACGTTACTAAATAACCAAGAGATCACTGAAGAAATCAAAGAGGAAATCAAAAAATACCTAGAGACAAATGACAATGAAAACACGATGACCCAAAACCTATGGGATGCAGCAAAAGCAGTTCTAAGAGGGAAGTTTATAGCTATACAAGCCTACCTAAAGAAACAAGAAAAATCTCAAGTAAACAATCTAACCTTACACCTAAAGAAACTAGAGAAAGAAGAACAAACAAAACCCAAAGTTAGCAGAAGGAAAGAAATCATAAAGATCAGAGCAGAAATAAATGAAATAGAAACAAAGAAAACAATAGCAAAGATCAATAAAACTAAAAGCTGGTTCTTTGAGAAGATAAACAAAATTGATAAGCCATTAGCCAGACTCATCAAGAAAAAGAGGGAGAGGACTCAAATCAGTAAAATCAGAAATGAAAAAGGAGAAGTTACAACAGACACCGCAGAAATACAAAGCATCCTAAGAGACTACTACAAGCAACTTTATGCCAACAAAATGGACAACCTGGAAGAAATGGACAAATTCTTAGAAAAGTATAACCTTCCAAGATTGAACCAGGAAGAAACAGAAAATATGAACAGACCAATCACAAGTAATGAAATTGAAACTGTGATTAAAAATCTTCCAACAAACAAAAGTTCAGGACCAGATGGCTTCACAGGTGAATTCTATCAAACATTTAGAGAAGAGCTAACACCCATCCTTCTCAAACTCTTCCAAAAAAATTGCAGAGGAAGGAACACTCCCAAACTCATTCTATGAGGCCACAATCACCCTGATACCAAAACCAGACAAAGACATTACAAAAAAAGAAAATTACAGACCAATATCACTGATGAATATAGATGCAAAAATCCTCAACAAAATACTAGCAAAGAGAATCCAACAACACATTAAAAGGATCATACACCACGATCAAGTGGGATTTATACCAGGGATGCAAGGATTCTTCAATATACGCAAATCAATCAATGTGATACACCATATTAACAAATTGAAGAATAAAAACCATATGATCACCTCAATAGATGCAGAAAAAAGCTTTTGAAAAAATTCAACACGCATTTCTGATAAAAACTCTCCAGAAAGTGGGCATAGAGGGAACCTACCTTAACATAATAATGGCCATATATGACAAACCCACAGCAAACATCATTCTCAATGGTGAAAAACTGAAAACATTTCCTCTAAGATCAGGAACAAGACAAGGATATCCACTCTCACCACTATTATTCAACATAGTTCTGGAAGTCTTAGCCACGGCAATCAGAGAAGAAAAAGAAATAAAAGGAATACAAATTGGAAAAGAAGAAGTAAAACTGTCACTGTTTGCGGATGACATGATACTATACATAGAGAATCCTAAAACTGCCACCAGAAAACTGCTAGAGCTAATTAATGAATATGGTAAAGTTGCAGGATACAAAATTAATGCACAGAAATCTCTTGCATTCCTATACACTAATGATGAAAAATCTGAAAGAGAAATTATGGAAACACTCCCATTTACCATTGCAACAAAAAGAATAAAATACCTAGGAATAAACCTACCTAGGGAGACAAAAGACCTGTATGCAGAAAACTATAAGACACTGATGAAAGAAATTAAAGATGATACCAACAGATGGAGAGATATACTATGTTCTTGGATTGGAAGAATCAACATTGTGAAAATGAGTATACTACCCAAAGCAATCTACAGATTCAATGCAATCCCTATCAAATTACCATTGGCATTTTTTACGGAGCTAGAACAAATCATCTTAAAATTTGTATGGAGACACAAAAGACCCCGAATAGCCAAAGCAGTCTTGAGGGAAAAAAATGGAGCTGGAGGAATCAGACTCCCTGACTTCAGACTATACTACAAAGCTACAGTAATCAAGACAATATGGTACTGGCACAAAAACAGAAACATAGATCAATGGAACAAGATAGAAAGCCCAGAGATTAACCCACGCACCTATGGTCAACTAATCTATGACAAAGGCGGCAAACATATACAATGGAGAAAAGACAGTCTCTTCAATAAGTGGTGCTGGGAAAACTGGACAGCTACATGTAAAAGAATGAAATTAGAATACTCCCTACCACCATACACAAAAATAAACTCAAAATGGATTAGAGACCTAAATATAAGACTGGACACTATAAAACTCTTAGAGGAAAACATAGGAAGAACACTCTTTGACATAAATCACAGCAAGATCTTTTTTGATCCACCTCCTAGAGTAATGGAAATAAAAACAAAAATAAACAAAAGGGACCTAATGAAACTTCAAAGCTTTTGCACAGCAATGGAAACCATAAACAAGACGAAAAGACAACCCTCAGAATGGGAGAAAATATTTGCAAATGAATCAACGGACAAAGGATTAATCTCCAAAATATATAAACAGCTCATTCAGCTCAATATTAAAGAAACAAACACCCCAATCCAAAAATGGGCAGAAGACCTAAATAGACATTTCTCCAAAGAAGACATACAGACGGCCACGAAGCACATGAAAAGATGCTCAACATCACTAATTATTAGAGAAATGCAAATCAAAACTACAATGAGGTATCACCTCACTCCTGTTAGAATGGTCATCATCAGAAAATCTACAAACAACAAATGCTGGAGAGGGTGTGGAGAAAAGGGAAACCTCTTGCACTGTTGGTGGGAATGTAAATTGATACAGCCACTATGGAGAACAATATGGAGGTTCCTTAAAAAACGAAAAATAGAATTACCATATGACCCAGCAATCCCACTACTGTGCATATACCCAGAGAAAAGTGTAATTCAAAAAGACACATGCACCCGAATGTTCATTGCAGCACTATTTACAATAGCCAGGTCATGGAAGCAACCTAAATGCCCATCAACAGATGAATGGATAAAGAAGTTGTGGTACATATATACAATGGAATATTACTCAGCCATAAAAAGGAAAGAAATTGAGTCATTTGTTGAGACGTGGATGGATCTAGAGACTGTCATACAGAGTGAAGTAAGTCAGAAGGAGAAAAACAAATATCGTATATTAATGCATGTATGTGGAACCTAGAAAAATGGTACAGATGAGCTGGTTTGCAGGACAGAAGTTGAGACACAGATGTAGAGAATGGACATATGGACACCAAGGGGGAAAAACTGTGGTGGGGTGGGGATGGTGGTGTGCTGAATTGGGCGATTGGGATTGACATGTATACACTGATGTGTATAAAATTGATGCCTAATAAGAACCTGCAGTATAAAAAAAACAAACAAAACAACTAATACTAAACTTTCATTGGGTTATTTGTATGGAAATATGTTAATATAAATGTTTCAGACACTATATGAAATTTCTAAAAATCTTATATTTGTATTTGTATGGAAATATGTATGGAAATATGTTAATATAAATGTTTCAGACATTACATGAAATTTCTAAAAATCTTATATGTTCTGGTATAATGTTATAAGTAATAATCCTAGTTATTACTTTAAAATGTATATCTCAGAAATAACTAATTTTCTTGTCAACTGCATTATTATGAACTTTCATCAAATCTTTAACCGTGGTCATTTTTAAGTCTTTTGTCATTTACAGACAGTTCTGGGTGTACTCTGATGATTTTGCAAATATGTTCCTATAAAAGGGTTACATCTTCAAGAAATTCATGGAAAAGACTCTGACAAGTACAGGTTTCTGGTAACTGACTGTACTGCTGAAGTGAATGAAGAAGCATTTTCAGAACTCTAATGAAAAACTGATGAACTCATAAAAGTGTTAACAAAAGATCAAGATGAAAAAAAAAAAAACAATAATTACATGGGACTGAGTGAACTGATGAGGATGAGTATAATTTTTGTGACTTTCTGTCTGAATTAAAAAAAAAAAAATCCCACAAGGACTCAGAGGCAAAGAATATACAAATCAATTTTCACTGCAAAGTAAAGGAGCTGTTACAGTGGAGGATTACTGGACTGAATGTCAATATTATGATATAGTATGAGTGTGTTTCCTGTTTGGTAATTGCAATCATTGTTGCTTTTGTTGTGGTCATCCATGTACAATGCTTGGTGTCAGTCTATTTATCTCTTGTAAAAATAAAATACAGTGTGTGTGTGTGAAAAAAAAAAAAAGAAAATATATAGATGGCAAATAAACATATGAAAAGATGATCCACATCACATGTGATTAGGGAAATGAAAATTAAAACAATGAGATACCGCTACATACCTTTTAGAATGGCCAAAATCCGGAACACTGACAACATCAAATGCTGCTGAGGATGTGGATCAATAGGAACTCTCTTATGAAAGACAAATACCATATGATATCACTTATATGTGAAATCTAATTAAAATATGATACAAAAAAAAAAGATAAGTCTCAATTTTTTCCAGTATCATCAGCAATTCTTTCTGGCAGACATGTGATAACACTTTTTAAACAAGGATATTGAGACCAAGGCTACTGACCTTCAAACAAACAAAACATCATTCATATAGTGAAAACTTTGCACATCAAAGGATGAAAGCACTTGGTCTAAATCCCTTTTCATCCACTGCTGAGAGAGGGCAGAGGAGTTTGACTCACTAATCTTCCTTACGTGCACTTCTTCCTAATGGGGTATTCCATCTAAAACTTATAAGAAGTGGGAAGACATCATGGAACACACCATCCTCTACTACAGATTCTGAAGTAGCAAAAAAAAAAAAACAAATAAAAAAAAATACATGATGAATCCATCCAAAGGGTTCTGTCCACATTGTTACAGTAGTTTCCCTCACACTGTGAACACTTTTCAAACCCTATCACTTGAACCTATTTTTATTTTTTTCAAGAAAAAATAATGTTAATCTGCAGTCAGATGCTCCAGTAATATTACACTATCCCTTGTGCAAGTATGTAGGGATTTGAGGAGCTATGGGAAGCCATCATGAGAGGTTGCCTAGAGTAATTAGGACATTTCATTTAATGTTGGCTCTTCTCCCTAAGATGTCTGCTATCCTCTTCTGTTTGTAGCTACTAGCATTGAGAAAGTGACCAAGATAAGGCCCTTCTCTTTTACTGCCCATGAATGCAACTGTGATTAACCCCACAGAACTTGGTGCTTCCAGAATCCCCTGAACCTACTGACCCTCCATGCATGGCATGACATAGATAAGGATGGTGACGTGTATCCTTGTATAGAGCGTGTTATAAAATGTTTGACTCTTCCCTTCCTCATAATTCCAAAGAATAGATTTCTTTGGATTTCTGCTTAATGCTGCTGGAGTTGGTACATAAGTTGAGGGAGGTATCAGGGCACACCAAAAGAGAGGGTAACTGTACAGAAAATACAAGCAGGTGCATTTCTGTGTAGTTTCAAGCAGCTTATTTGCTATATCAACCATGGTGACATGTTGACCCTTCCTCTTTCTACTAGTAGTACAACAAACATAAAGGATATTTAGGCTGCTTGTTTTATCCCCACCTCTCACAATTGATCTGCATTAACATATAGGACAATGAAGGGCCCTTTCTACCATCTTCACCAATACTTGAGAACTGGAGAATGTCCAGATTTTTCCAGAGATTATTTTCATATTCCCCAATCAGTCCTATGAAGGAATCTTACCTATTGTGTTTAATGAAGTCGTATCTCTGACGGCATCCCATCATCAATAAAACTGGAAAGAAATTTGAAGGGTCTTAGATTTTACCATATTTGAAATTCCAATATTTTAGCCTGACACGTTTTTGGATTTTAGAAAAAAATATTTTAAATGAGACAAAAAATCATTTTTATGACAAAAAAAGACAGCAATAGTTTTATATTTTTATCTGTTCCACTTGCACACAAAAGTATCATGGGGTTATGTAAAGCAGTCCTGTTGGGTGCTGTACATGGTGCAAGTATGGATTAAAGCTTCGGAATCTTAAGCTTCAGTCACCTGAAACTCTTAAATTAGGATGCAAGCAATCCTGTCCAACATTTGAACAGAGCAAGACACTGTCTTTATTCTATTTGTCAGGTAATTAATCTGTCTTTTGCCCCAAGGAGAGAAACAACTGGCATCTTCAATCAATGTGTTATACAAAAATCTTTAGCAGACAGCGCAAGCAGAGGCTGCTACAAGATGTGAAAAAAAAAAACAAATGAGAGACCCTTGTGGCATTTTCTCCTAACCTATGAAATCTCCCATTTAAAATGTGGGAATAATCAATCTTCTGAGGAAAAAGGCCCAGGGAAGGTTTTTGCTTTCGTGGAATAATGGGATTGCTAAAGCTTTCAGGAGGCAAGAAGAATTAGTGAGAATGACCATGAGAAATCAGAGAAAAGTCAGATCCATGGATGAAGTGATGTTTACCTCTGTGAATCAATGAGAAGTGGGAGCAAATGAAAAGAAAGCTGAATACAACATTTTCTGAATAAATGTAACACTGCAGCTGTCATAGAAAAATTAATACTCACTATGATACAACATATTTAGTTTAGAAAGTTAACTTAAATTTAAAGCTTAATAATTAGATTTATTAAAGAAATGAAAACATATTTGTGGTTTAGAATAAATAATGTGTTCTGCTACAGATAAGAAGACTACATAAATAAATAGAAATACGACTAAATACATAAATAAATAAGAGGAAAATAAGAAATTAGTTGTTATTATCATTAAAAACTGACACTCGGGGCTTCCCTGGTGGCGCAGTAGTTGGGAGCCTGCCTGCCGGTGCAGGGGACACGGTTTCGAGTCCTGGTCTGGGAGGATCCCACATGCCGCAGAGTGGCTGGGCCCGTGTGCCACAGCTACTGAGCCTGCACGTCTGGAGCCTGTGCTCCAAAACAAGAGAGGCTGCGATAGTGAGAGGCCCACACTCCGCGATGAAGAGTGGCCCCCGCTTGCCACAGCTAGAGAAAGCCCTCGCACAGAAACGAAGACCCAGCACAGCCATAAATAAATAAATTAATTAATTAAAAACAAAAACAAAAACTGACACTCATCTAAAGAAAGAGAAGGAGAGACAGAAAGAGAGAAGAACTCCTATCAAGCATATATTTAAAACTCCTAAATAAGAAGTCTTCAGATGTTAAAAAAAAAGGAAGTCTTCAATAAGAAGATAATGGAATAGCAAAAATGGGGAAAATATACCAAAAGATATTTCAAAAAGAGAGTACACAATGTTAAGTAAACATATCAAAAGATGCTTGGCTTCTTAGTAGTCAAATAAATGCAAAAAAGTGATATCTGGAATTATCGCTCACCAACCAGAAAGTTCAAATGAAAATGACAGGTATTATCAAGTTTGACAAGAATGTGTATAATCCTTGAATCTCATTCACTGCTGCTGAAGATGAAAAATCATACAAATGTTTTGAAAATATTTAGAAATATCTAAAAAGATAAACACAAGAAAGCTGTGACTCGAAAATTTTACTACTACGTGTATACTGAACAATAATTTATACACACACCACCAAAGCTCAAGTTCTAGAATTTATATACCAGTGCTGTTCTCAATAGACACAAACTGAAAATCACTCATATTGTAATACACATTGGAATAAATTAATTAATAGTTAAATATTTACATTATGGAATCCTATGCAACAGTGGCAATGCATGATCACAACAACAGGCAACCATATAGGCATATTCACAAACAACATAAAATAAAAAAGCCCAATCCAAAAGTGATTTTACTGTGCCATAACATTTATATAAAATACAAAATACAGGTAAAGTTATCTTTTTGTTAGATACCAGAACAATATTAAACCTTAAGGGGAGTCACTAGAATGGGACCAGGGGGCCTCTGAGTATCTGGCAATTTTCTGTGTCTTTATCTAGAAGCTATGTTTAGAGTGTATTCAGATGCTGAATTTTCTGAAATTTGTCATTTCCTTACAAACCATGCATGTTGTTAGTTGTTTTTTATACATAACAGAAAGGAAGAAAGATAGGCTAGGGAAGGTAATTATATTAGCACTTTAATATCCATCCTTTTCAAGGCGGAAGTGAAAGTTATTAAATACTTGATATTGTGATTACTTCTTAAAAGTAAGGTGAAAATTTGCGATTAATAAATAATACATACTTCTTCATATATAATCCTCAAAGAGGAGGGGTAGAAAGGAGTATTATTTCTTTTTTTTTAATATAGAATCATTAAGATAGAAAATTCTGAAAACAGACTAGGTTTAAAAAAGAGCACACTGGACTTCCCTGGTGGCACAGTGGGTAAGAATTTGCCTGCCAATGCAGGGGACAGGGGTTCAATCCCTGGTCTGAGAAGATCCCACATGCCACAGAACAACTAAGCACGTGTGCCACAACTACTGAGCCTGCACTCTAGAGCCTGCAAACAACAACTATTGAGCCTGCATGACACAACTACTGAAGTCCATGCACTGAGAGTGCATACTCCACAACAAGAGAAACCACCGCAAGGAGAAGCCTGTGCACCACAAGGATGAGTAACCCCTGCTTGACACAACTAGACAAACGCTGTGCAGCAACGAAGATGCAATGCAACCAAAAATAAATAAAATTAAATCTTTTGACTTCTGAGATGACTCATTCACGTGGCTGTAGGTAAGAGGCCTCAGTTCCTTGCCACATGTATCTCTCCTTAGGGTGCTTGACTGTCCTCATGACACGGCAGCTGGCTTACCCCAGGATGAGTGGTCTAGCAGAAACCAAAGCAGAAGCTGCTATGTCTTTTATAACTTTGGAAGCTGCACTTTGTCATTTCTGCAATGTCTTATTAGTTAAGCAGTCAGCCCTTTTCAAGTGCGAGGAGCCACACAGGTGCATGAAGACTGGGAGATAATTAGGGGATGATTAGTGCCATCTTGGAGGCTGGCTACCAAAGTGGCTGACTCACCAAAGACTGAATTTTGTTTTCTTCACTGATGGAGCAAAAATGGTCAGTGAATCTCATTGGTGGTCTTTGAGATGTACCAAAGCTACCTCTTGCTCTCACCCCCAGCTGTGTGGCTGACAGGGTCTTGGTGCTCCAGCCGGGTGTCAGGCCTGTGCCTCTGAGGTGGCAGAGCCGAATTCAGGACATTGGTCTACCAGAGACCTCCGGCACCTTGTAATATCAAACAGCAAAATCTCTCCCAGAGACATACGTCTGAACGTTAAGACCCAGCTCCACTCAGAGACCAGCAAGATCCAGTGCTGGATATCCCATGCCAAACAACTAGCAAGACAGGAATGCAGGCCCACCCATTAGCAGAGAGGCTGCCTAAAATCACGATAAGGTCACAGACACCCCAAAACACACCACCAGGTGCGGACCTGCCCACCAGAAAGACAAGATCCAGACACACCCACCAGAACACAGGCACCAGTCTCCTCCACCAGAAAGCCTACACAACCCACTGAACCAAACTTAGCCACTGGGGGAAGACACCAAAAACAACGGGAACTACGAATCTGCAGCCTGCGAAAAGGAAACCTCTAACACAGTCCCCAAAGCCAAATGAGAAGACAGAGAAACACACAGCAGGTGAACGAGCAAGGTAAAAACCCACCAGTCCAAACAAATGTAAAGGAAATGGGCAGTCTACCTGAAAAATAATTCAGAGTAATGATACTAAAGATGATCCCAAATCTTGGAACTGGAATGGAGACTATACAAGAAACGTTTAACAAGGACCTAGAAGAACTAAAGAGCAAACAAACAATGATGAACAACACAATAAATGGAATTAAAAATTCTCTGGAAGGAAACAATAGCAGAATAACTGAAGCAGAAGAATGGATAAACGACCTGGAAGATAAAATAGTGGAAAAACTACCACAGAGCAGAATAAAGAAAAAAAGAATGAAAAGAATTGAGGACAATCTGAGACACCTCTGGGGAAACATTAAATGCACCAACATTCGAATATAGGGGTCCCAGAAGTAGAAGAGAAAAAGAAAGAGAGTCAGAAAATATTTAAAGAGATTATAGTTGAAAACTTCCCTAATATGGGGACGGAAATCGTTAGTCAAGTCCAGGAAGCCCAGGGAGTCCCATACAAGATAAACCCAAGGAGAAACATGCCAAAACATATATTAATCAAACTATCAAAAATTAAATACAAAGAAAAAATATTAAAAGCAGCAAGGGAAAAACAACTAATAACATACAAGGGAATCCCCATAAGGTTAACAGCTGAACTTTCAGCAGAAACTCTGCAAGCCAGAAGGGACTGGCAGGACATATTTAAAGTAATGAAAGGGGAAAAGCTACAACCAAGATTACTCGACCCACCAAGGATCTCGTTCAGATTCGACAGAGAAATTAAAACCTTTACAGACAAGCAAAAGCTAAGAGAATTCAGCACCACCAAACCCGCTTTACAACAAATGCTAAAGGAACTTCTCTAGGCAGGAAACACAAGAGAAGGGAAAGACCTACAATAAGAAACCCAAAACAATTAAGAAAACGGTAATAAGAACATACATATCAATAATTACCTTAAATGTAAATGGATTAAATGCTCCAACCAAAAGGCATAGACTGGCTGAATGGATCCGAAAACACGACTGGTATGTATGCGGTCTACAAGAGACCCACTTCAGCCCTAGGGACACATACAGACGGAAAGTGAGGGGATGGAATAAGATATTCCGTGCAAATGGAAATCAAAAGAAAGCTAGAGTAGCAATTCTCATATCAGACAAAAAAGAGTTTAAAATAAAGACTATTACAGGAGACAAAGAAGGACACTACATAATGATCAAGGGATCAATCCAAGAAGAAGATATAACAATTGTACATATTTATGCACCCAACATAGGAGCACCTCAATACATAAGGCAAATGCTAACAGCCATAAAAGGGGAAATCGACAGTAACACAATCATAGTAGGGGACTTTAGCACCCCTCTTTCACCAATGAACAGATCATCCACAATGAAAATAAATAAGGAAACACAAGCTTTAAATGATACATTAAACAAGATGGACTTAATTGATATTTATAGGACATTCCATCCAAAAACAACAGAATACACTTTTTCTCAAGTGCTCCTGGAACATTCTCCAGGATAGATCATATCTTGGGTCACAAATCAAGCCTTCGTAAATATAAGAAAATTGAAATCGTATCAAGTATCTTTTCCGACCACAATGCTATCAGACTAGATATCAATTACAGGAAATAAAAATCTGTAAAAAATAGAAACACATGGACGCTCAACAATACACTACTTAATAACCAAGACATCACTGAAGAAATCAAAGAGGAAATAAAAAAACTAGAAACAAATGACAATGAAAACATGAAGACCCAAAACCTATGGGATGCAGCAAGAGCAGTTCTAAGAGAGCAGTTTATAGCAATACAATCCTACCTCAAGAAACAAGAAATATCTCAAATAAACAAGTTAACCTTACACCTAAAGCAATTAGAGAAAGAAAGAAAAAAAAACAAAAAACAAAAAACAAAGTCAGCAGAGGAAAGACATCATAAAGATCAGACCAGAAATAAATGAAAAAGAAATGAAGGAAACAACAGCAAAGATCAAAAAATCTAAAAGCTGGTTCTTTGAGAAGATAAACAAAATTGATAAACCATTAGCCAGACTCATCAAGAAAAAAAGGGAGACGACTCAAATCAATAGAATTACAAATGAAAAAGGAGAAGTAACAACTGACACTGCACACATACAAAGGATCATGAGAGATTACTGCAAGCAACTATATGCCAATAAAATGGACAACTTGGAAGAAATGGACAAATTCTTAGAAAAGCACAACCTTCCCAGACTGAACCAGGAAGAAATAGAAACTACAAACAAACCAATCCCAAGCACTGAACTTGAGACTGTGATTAAAAATCTTCCAACAAACAAAAGCCCAGGACCAGATGGCTTCACAGGCAAATTCTATCAAACATTTAGAGAAGAGTTAACACCTATCCTTCTCAAACTCTTCCAAAATATAGCAGAGGGAGGAACTCTCCCAAACTTATTCTATGAGACCACCATCTCCCTGACACCAAAACCAGACAAAGATGTCACAAAGAAAGAAAACTACAGGTCAATATCACTGATGAACATAGCTGCAAAAATCCACTGCACAATACTAGCAAACAGAATCCAACAGCGCCTTAAAAGGATCATACACCATGATCAAGTGGGGTTTATCCCAGGGATGCAAGGATTCTTCAATACATGCAAATCAATGTGATACACCATATTAAAAAACTGAAGGATAAAAACCATATGGTCATCTCAATAGATGCAGAAAATGCTTTCGACAATATTAAACACCCATTTATCATAAAAACCCTCCAGAAAGTAGGCATAGAGGGAACTTTCCTCAACATAATAAAGGCCATATATGACAAACCCACAGCCAGCATCGTTCTCAATGGTGAAAAAGTGAAACCATTTCCACCAAGATCAGGAACAAGACAAGGTTGCCCACTCTCACCACTATTATTCCACACACTTTTGGAATTTTTAGCTACAGCAATCAGAGAAGAAAAAGAAATAAAAGGAATCCAAATCGGAAAAGAAGAAGTTAAGCTCTCACTGTTTGCAGATGACATGATACTATACATAGAGAATCCTAAAGATGCTACTAGAAACCTACTAGAGTTAATCAATGAACTGGTAAGGTTGCAGGATACAAAATTAATGTACAGATA
This sequence comes from Eschrichtius robustus, assembly GCF_028021215.1. NCBI lineage: Eukaryota > Metazoa > Chordata > Mammalia > Artiodactyla > Eschrichtiidae > Eschrichtius > Eschrichtius robustus. The sequence continues at coordinate 47,637,306 of NC_090831.1, read as the reverse complement.
TCTCTTTCATTCCTATACACTAAAGATGAAAATTCTGAAAGAGAAATTAGGGAAACACTCCCATTTACCACTGCAACACAAAGAATAAAATACCTAGGAATAAACCTACCTAAGGAGACAAAAGACGTTTACTCAACAAACTATAAGACACTGAAGAAAGAAATCAAAGATGACACAAACAGATACAGAGATATACCATGTTCTTGGATTGGAAGAATCAACACTGTGAAAATGACTCTACTACCCAAAGCAATCTACAGATTCAATGCAATCCCTATCAAACTACCAATGGAATTTTTCAGAGAACTAGAACAAAAAAAATTTCACAATTTGTATGGAAACAAAAAAGACCCCGAACAGCCAAAGCAATCTTGAGAAGAAAAACAGAGCTGGAGGAATCAGGCTTCCTGACTTCAGACAATACTACAAAGCTACAGTAGTCAAGACAGTATGGTACTGGCACAAAAACAGAAATATAGAGCAATGGAACAGGAGAGAAAGCCCAGACATAAACCCATACACATATGGTCACCTTATTTTTGATAAAGGAAGCAAGAATATACAATGGAGAAATCACAGCCTCTTCAATAAGTGGTGCTGGGAAAACTGGACAGCTACTGGTAAAAGAATGAAATTAGAAGACTCCCTAACACCATACACAAAAATAAACTCAAAATGGATTAAAGACCTAAATGTAAGGCCAGACACTATCAAACTCTTAGAGGAAAACATAGGCAGAACACTCTATGACATCAATCACAGCAAGATCCTTTTTGACCCACCTCCTAGAAAACGGAAATTAAAAAGAAACATAAACAAATGAGACCTAAGGAGACTTAAAAGCTTTTGCACAGCAAAGGAAAACGTAAACAAGACGAAAAGGCCACCCTCAGAATGGGAGAAAATATTTGCCAACGAAGCAGCTGACAAAGGATTAATCTCCAAACTTTACAAGCAGCCCATGCAGCTCAATATCAAAAAAAAAAAAAGAAACAAACAACCCAATCCATAAATGGGCAGAAGACCTAAATAGACATTTCTCCAAAGAAGATATACAGATTGCCAACAAACACATGAAAGAATGCTCAACATCACTGATCATTAGAGAAATGCAGCTCGAAATTACAATGAGGTATCACCACACACAGGTAAGAATGGCCATCATCAAAAAAATCTATAAACAATAAATGCTGCAGAGGTGTGGAAAAAAGGGAACCCTCTTGCACCGTTGGTGGGAGTGTAAATTGACACAGCCACTATCGAGAACGGTATCGAGGTTCCTTAAAACACTAAAAATAGAACTACCATATGACACAGCAATCCCACTACTGGGCACATACCTGGAGAAAACCATAATTCAAAAATAGTCATGTTCCACAATGTTCATTGCAGCTCTATTTGCAATAGCCAGGACATGGAAGCAACCTAAGTGTCCATCAAATGATGAATGGGTAAAAAAGATGTTGCACATCTTCAATATGAAATGGAATATTACTCAGCCATAAAAAGAAATGAAATTGAGTTATTTGTAGTGAGATGGATGGACCTAGAGTCTGTCATACAGAGTGAAGTAAGTCAGAAAGAGAAAAACAAATACTGTATGCTAACACATATATGTAGAATCTAAAAAGAAAAGGAAAAGAAACGGTTGGGAAGAACATAGGGACAGGACAGGAATAAAGACGCAGACATAGAGAATGGACTTGAGGACATGGGGAGGGGGAAGGGTAAGCTGGGACGAAGTGAGAGAGTGGCATGGACTTATATATACTACCAAATGTAAAATAGCTAGCTCGTAGGAAACAGCTGCATAGAAGAGGGAGATCAGCTCAGTGCTTTATGACCACTTAGAGGGGTGGGATAGGGAGAGTGGGAGGGAGACGCAACAGGGAGGAGATACGGGGATATATGGATATGTATAGCTGATTCACTTTGTTCTAAAGCAGAGACTAACACACCATTGTAAAGCAATTATAGTCCAATAAAGATGTTAAAATTAAATAAATAAATAAATGAATAATTTATGCCCCCCCCCAAATTAAATCTTTTTTAAAAATAAATAAATAAAAAAGAGCACTCAAAGACATGGAACGCTAAACCTAAGTGTTTTCAGTACTATAGTAAATGTAAATGGATTAATATCTCCTATTAAAGTGTAATTTTTTATATTATGTGCAACTAAATTTTTTTCACAATATACAGGTAAAATACAAGAATTACATTACAAAGGAGAAAACATTCCATGTATTAAAAACAATAAAACAATAAGCATATAATATGCATCTTAGATATTAGTCTTTAATTTCAGAACAATTTGTCATTATTGTAATTAGTATTATTATACCAATTTCTTTAAAACATTTCAATACTTGTTGTATTTGAAAAAATATTTTAATATTTTTTCTTCTCTCTTTTGTGGTCTAATACATGGTAAGTATTTAGCTGCTAACATAACTTAAAAATATATTTTGTTTTTTTACAGCCGAACAAAACTGAATCAAGAAGAAATAGATAACTTGAACATACTGATCAGTAAAAGCAAAATAGAGGGCTTCCCTGGTGGCGCGGTGGTTGACAATCTGCCTGCCAATGCAGGGGACACGGGTTCGAGCCCTGGTCTAGGAAGATCCCACATGCCACGGAGCAATTGGGCCCATGAGCCACAACTACTGAGCCTGAGTGTCTGCAGCCTGTGCTCCACAACAAGAGAGGTCACGATAGTGAGAGGCCCACGCACCGTGATGAAGAGTGGCCCCCGCTCACTGCAACTAGAGAAAGCCCTCACACAGAAACGAAGACCCAACACAGCCAAAATAAATAAATAAATAAATAAATAAATAAATAAATAGAATTAAAAAAAAATAGAATCTGTAATTTTAAAAAACTCCCTACCAACAGAAGTCCAGGATCAGATGGTTTCACAGGCAAATTCTACCAAATATAAAAAGCAGAACTTACACTGATTCTTCTCAAACTCTTCGAAAAGATTGAAGAGTAAGGAATACTTCCAAAGACATTCTATGAAGCCACTATCACGCTGATATCAAAAACAGATGGGGAGGGGGGACTTCCCTGGTGGCACAGTGGTTAAGAATCTGTCTGCCACTGCAGGGGACATAGGTTTGAGACCTGGTCTGGAAAGATCCCACATGCCATGGAGCAACTAAGCCTGTGTGCCACAACTACTGAGCCTGCGCTCTACAGCCCACGAGCCACAACTACTGAGCCAGATAGCCACAACTGCTGAAGCCCACGCACCTAGAGCCCATGATCTGCAACAAAAGAAGCCACCACAATGAACAGCCTGCACACCACAACGAAGAGTAGCCCCCGCTCACCGCAACTAGAGAGAGCCCGAGCACAGCAACGAATGCCCAATGCATCCAAAAATGAATAAAGAAAGAAATTTACTTTAAAAAAAAAAACAAATAAAACAGATGGGGACTTTTCTGGTGGTCCAGCAGTTAAGATTTCGCCTTCCAGTGCAGGGGCTGCGGGTTCAATATCTGGTTTTGGAGCTAAGATCCCACATGCCTCACAAAGAAGAAACCAAAACATAAAACAGAAGCAATATTGGAACAAATTCAATAAAGACTTTACAAAAAAACACAGAGAAAGACACTACCAAAAAAGAAAACTGCAGGCCAATATCATTGATAAATATAGATGCAAAAATTCTCAACTGAATATTAGAAAACCGAATCCGACAACACATAAGAGGATCGTACACCATGACCAAATTTGATTCACCCCAGTTTCACAAAGCTGTTTCAACATATGCAAATCAATCAACATGATACACCCCATCGACAAAGGAAAAACAAGAAACAAACGATCATCTCAATAGATGGCGAAAAAACATTTGAAAAGCTTCAACATCCATTCATGGTAAAAACACTTACCAACGTGGGTACAGAGGAAACATATCTCAACATAATAAAAGCTATTTATGACAAACCCGCAGCCAATATAATACTCAACGTTCATAAGCTGAAAGCCTTCCCGCTAAAATCTGGAACAAGACAAGGATGCCCACTCTCACGTCTTCTCTTCAACATAGTATTGGAAGTCCTAGCCACAACAATCAGACAAGAAAAAGAAGTAAAATCTAACCAAATTGGAAGGGAAGAGGTAAAGTTGTCATTATATGCAGATGACATGATAATATATATAAAGGAAACCCTAAAAATTCCACACAAACACTACTAGAACTGATAAACAAATTCAGCAAACTAGCAGGATACAAGATTAACATATATAAATTGGTTGCATTTCCTGGTTTTTCTTTCTTTTTTTTTTAAATTTATTTTGGCTGCATTGGGTCTTCATTGTTGTGCACGGGCTTTCTCTAGTTGTGGCCAGTGGGGACTAGACTTTCTTGTGGTGCGCAGGCTTCTCATTGCGGTGGCTTCTCTTGTTGTGGAGCACGGGCTCTAGGCATGCAGGCTTAAGTAGTTGTGGCACATGGGCTGAGTATCTGTGGCTCACTGGCTCTAGAGTGCAGGCTAAGTAGTTGTGGCACACAGGTTTAGTTACTCCACGGCATGTGAGATCTTCCTGCATCAGGGCTCAAACCCGTGTCCCCTGTATTGGCAGGCGGATTTGCAACCACAGAGCCACCAGGGAAGTCCCTGGTTGCATTTCTTTACACTAACAATGAAATATCAGAAAGGAAATGTAAACAAGCAATCCATTTTTTAATGGCATCAAAAAAAAATAAAATGCTTAGGAATAAACCTCACCAAGGAGGTGAAAGACTTATATACTGAGAACTACAAAACATTAGTAAAGGAAGCTGAAGATGATTCAAAGAAATGGAAAGACATCCCACGCTCTTGGATGGGAGGAATTAATACTGTTAAAGTGGCTATACTACCCAAAGCAATCTACAGATTTAATGTGATCCCTATCAAATTACCCATGACATTTTCCCCAGAACTAGAACAAATAATCCTAAAATGTATCTGGAACCATAAAAAGTCAGAAATGTGAACACAATGCCCAGGAAAAAGAACAAAGCAGGAGGCATAACCCTCCTAAACTTCAGAAAATACTACAAAGTTACAGTAATCAAAGCCGCATTGTATTGGCACAGAAAGAGATACATGGATCAATGGAATAGAATAGAGAGCTAAGAAATAAACCCACACACCTATGGTCAATTAACCTTTGACAAAGGAGGCAAGAATATACAATGGGGAAAAGACAGTCTCTTCAGCAAGTGGTGTTTTGAAAGTTGGAGAGCCGTATGCAAATCAGTGAAGTCAGAACATACCCTCACACCATACACAAAAATAAACTCAAAACGGCTTATATGCTTAAATATAAGATAGGACACCTTATAACTCCTAGAAGAGAACATAAGCAAAACATTTTCTGACATAAGTCATACCAAAATTTTCCTAGGTAGTTCTCCCTAGGCAGTACAAATACAGTAAGTCACCTACATACGAACCTTCAAGTTGCAAACTTTCAAAGATGCAAACGTCCATTCGCGTGTCCAATCGTGTAAGTTAGTTCCCGTGTCTGGCATACATTGTCACGTGCGTGCTTCCTCTATATGTGGTTGTGCTTTTGTGTACTTTACAGTACTGTATAGAGTACAGTAGTACAGTACCTTTATTTCAAGCCCAAGATGTCTGGAAGCAAGCGGAAAAGCAGAGGTGATGTAGCTGGTACTGTTAAGAAGCGCCAAGCGATAATGACGGAAACAAAAGTGAAAGTAATTGAGAGAGTGGAGCGAGGCAAAAAGATGTTAGACATCGCTCATTCTTATAATATGAATCATTCAATCATTGGCACGAATCTAAAGAACAAGGACAAGATCATGGAACATGTGAAGTCTGCTGTGCCGACGATGTTGACACAATGAACAAGAAACATGGAAAAGTGATGGAGGAGATGGAGAAACTTCTCAGTGTGCAGATGCAGGATCAACATCAGCGCTGAGTCCTGCTCAACTTACCGCTGATTCAAGAGAAAGCTAAAAGCCTTTATGAAGACTTGAAGAAGAAACACGGCAAAGAATCAGAGGGCACATCTTTTAATGCCAGCCATGGCTGGTTTCATCGGTTCAAGGCTAGAGCCAGCCTTCACAATGTAAAAGTAAGTGGAGAGACAGCAAGTGCAGATAGGGTAGCTGTCCAGGAACTTCCAGAAACACTTTGAGAAATTATTGATGATGGTGTGTATTTACCCAACCAGGTTTTTAATGTGGATGAGACACAACTGTACTGGAAGAGGATGCCAGACCGAAGTTACGTCAGTAAGGAGGAAAAGTTGATGCCGGGCTGTAAAGCAGCAAAGGATAGGCTAACTGTTGTTTGGTGGCAACGCTTCCGGTGAATGGAAGCTGAAACCTCTCTTAGTTTATCATTCACAGAACCCAAGAACCCTTAAAAACATAGCCAAGGGCTCTCTTCCTGTTGTGTGGAAGCGTAACCCCAAATCCCGGATTACACAGGCCACGTTCCAGGACTGGTTTTGCCACCACTTTATCCCAGATGTAGAGAAATATTGCTTGGAGAAGGACGTTCCAGCAAAACATTCTTTTGCTGCTCGACTATGCTCTGGGCCACCCCCCATTCATGGATGACTTTCATCCCAACGTCAAAGTACTGCATCTGTCACCAAATACTACGTTGCTCATCCAACCTATGGACCAGGGCGTTATAGCGACTTTCAAGACATATTATTTATGTCACACTTTTTGTCAGGCAGTAAAGGTAAGTGACAAATCAGGAACAACCTAGGGACAACTTTGGGAGGACTATAACATCTACAAGACCATAAAAAACATTGACTTTGCATGGTGTGAGGGTATGGCGGTCACGATGAATGGGGTTTGGAAGAACCTTTGCCCACAGTTTGTTCATGATTTTTGTGGATTTGAGAAGGTAGATCAGAAGTCCGAAGAGGTCTTCAGCAACGTAGTGACCCTCAGCGAGAAGCTGGAGCTAGATCTGCAAGAGGACGATTTCGCTGAACTCCTTGCTGTGCAACATGAGGAGCTTACTGATGGAATTGGAGGCCCAGAGAAAGGATGAAGAGGGACAGGAGGAAGAAAAAGTAACTGAAGAACTGAAGAGATTCACGACACAGAAAATGGCAAGGGAATCTTCGTTATTTGAGGAAGCACTGTTAGTTTTTGAGGCACAGGACCCGAACCTAGAATGGGACCCAAAGGTGGCAGCAGCCATTCAGATTGCAATCCAGTGTTACCTTGTCATCTATGATGAGAAAAAAAGAGCTACTACCCAGACGTCAATGGATCATTCTTTCAAGAGGGTAGATAGAATTAAATCCAGCAAGGAACCAGAACCTTTGCCATCAACGTCAGGTATGAGTGAAATTGCAGCTTGCCCTCTGTCTCCTACTGCTGATAATCCTTCACCCCTACCATCTCCCACCTCCCCTCCCTCCTCCAATCAGTAACTCTGCTCGCCTGTTCCCTCGATGCCAGCCCGAGTATCCCAGCTGTTGTACTGTATTACTGTACTTTTCAAGTTACTGTACTGTAAGATTAAAAATGCTTTCTTTGTTTTTGTGCTTGTTTTTTATGTATTTTTGCGTGAAAAGTATTATAAACCTATTACGGTACAATACCATATAGCCGACTGTGTAAGTTGGGTACCTAGGCGAACTTTGTTGGACTTACAAACAAATTGAACTTACAAACGCACTCTTGGAACAGAACTTGTTCATATGTAGGGGACTTACTGTAAAAGCAAAAAAGAAACAGGAACTAATCAAACTTATAAGCTTTTGCACAGCAAAGGAAACCATAATCAAAATGAAAATACAACCTATGGACTGGGAGAAAATATTAGCAAATGATGAGACTGACAAGGGCTTAATTTCCAAACTATACAAACAGCTCATACAACTCAATAACAAAATAACAAATAACTCAATGGAAAAATGGGTAGAAGACCTAAATAAACATTTCTCCAAAGAAGACATACAGACAGCCAATAGGCACATGGAAAGATGCTCATCATCACTAATTATTAGATAAATGCAAATCCAAATTACAATGAGGTATCACTTCACACTGATCACAATGGCCATCATTAAAAAAAAAATCTACAATTAACAAATGCTGGAGGGGGTATGGAGAAAAGGGAACCCTTCTACACTGTCGGTGGCCATGTAAGTTGGTGCAGCCACTATGGAAAACAGTATGGAGGTTCCTCAAAAAAACTATAAAGAGAGTTGCCATATGAATTAGCAATCCCACTTGTGGACATATATCTAGACAAAACTATAATTCAAAAAGATACATGAAACCCTATGTTCATAGCAGCACTATTTATAACAGCCAAGACATGGAAACAACCTAAATGTTCATTGAAAAATGAGTGTATAAAGAAGGTGTGGTATACGTATACAAAAGATATTACTCAGACATAAAAAAGAATGAAATAATGCCATTTGCAGCAACATGGATGGACCTAGAGATAATGATACTAAGTGAAGTAAGTCAGAGAGAGAAAGACAAATACCATATAATATCACTTATATGTGGAATCGAAAACAGGACACAAATGAGCATGTCAGCGAAACAGAAACAAACACACAGATATAGAAAAGAGAGTTGTGGTTGCCAAGGAGAGAATGAAGGAAAGATTGGGAGTTTTGGAATAGCAGAAGCAAACTATTCTACATAGGATGGACAACCCACCAAGACCTACTGTATAGCACAGGAAACTATATTCAATATCCTGTGATAAACCATAATGGAAAAGAATATATATAGATATATAGATATAGATATATAGATATAGATAGATATATAGATAGATAGATATAAAACTGAATCACTTTGCTGCACAGCAGAAATTAATACAACAATGTGTAAAGGCTGCAGAGGGTGTGGAGAAAAGGGAACCCTCCTGAACTGTTGGTGGGAATGTAAACTGATACAGCCACTATGGAGAACAGTATGGAGATTCCTAAAAAGCTAAAAAATAGAACTACCATATGACTCAGCAATCCCACTACTGGGCATACACCCGGAGAAAACCATAATTCAAAAAGATACATGTACCACAATGTTCACTGTAGCACTATTTACAATAGCCAGGACATAGAAGCAACCTAAATGTCCATCGACAGATGAATATATAAAGAAGATGTGGCACATCTATACAATGGAGTATTACTCAGCCATAAAAAGGAACAAAATTGAGTTATTTGCAGTGAGGTGGTTGCACCTAGAGTCTGTCATACAGAGTGAAGTAAGTCAGAAAGAGAAAAACAAATACCGTACGCTAACACATATATATATGGAATCTAGAAAAATGGTACTGACGAACCTAGTGACAGGGCAGGAATAAAGACAGAGATGTAGAGAACGGACTTAAGGACACAGGGGGCAAGGGGAGACAGGGACGTAGTGAGAGAGTAGCACTGACATATATACACTACCAAATGTAAAATAGCTAGTGGTAAGCTGCCGCATAGCACAGGGAGATCAGCTCGGTGCTTTATGTCCCCCAGAGGGGTGGGATAGGGAGTGTGGGAGGGAGGCTCAAGGGGGGGGGGGGGGGATATGGGGAATATATGTATACATATAGCTGATTCACTTTGTTGTAAAGCAGAAACTAATACAGTGTTATAAAGTAAGTATACTCCAATAAACATGTATTTAAAAAACCCACAACATTGTAAATCAACTACACTTGAAAATATTTCTTAAGTGCAAACAATTTTCTGAATGTAAGGTTTACTGTGTGTGTGTGTACCACAGGTTCAATATATATGAATTATGTCAAATTGATTACATTGCTTTTCAAAATAAAGAATTTTTGATATTTTACATCAGCCTCATGTTATAAATGCAGAAAAACTATATTATTTTTTTTCTAAAGTTCAGAAATAGCCATTTTGCTCATTCGGTATGCTATAAACCATTAACTATTAAAAAGGGATTCGTGACCTCTTCCTTCCAAAGAAATATTTCTCCACTCACACAAGTTTAATAGAATGTTCCACCATGAACTGACTTCCCACCTTAGAGACACGAGATTTGCATCCTGAAATCTCTTTCTTGCAAAAATGTCCAATTATCATCCTAGCATTACAGAAAAGAAATGCTTTTTTCCAGATCTCAAATTCCATACAACTTTAGTCAAGACATCATGTATGGTTTTTTTTCACACAAACACAGACTGTATTTTATTTTTACAAGAGATAAATCAACTGACACCAAGCACTGTAAATGGATGACCACAACAAAAGCAACAATGATTGCAATTACCAAACACGAAACACACTCATACTATGTCATAATATTTACATTCAGTCCAGTAATCCTCCACTGTAACAGCTCCTTTACTTTGCAGTGAAAGACATCATGCATTTTTAAATAATCAGCACTCACCTGAGGTCTTTAAAAATCAACATAAACATAATTTTGTGTTCTCTTTCATTTACTCTGGTTCTAAGTGGTCATTTCTAAACGAAAGTATTTAAGTATGTTAACGTCATCTTATAACATCATATTTCAAATGACTACCGTGTCTCCAAAGATGAAATATGAGGAACTCACAATTAGGCTCTCCAAAGTTTTGCTCTCTGAATGTGTATGACCCTTCTGCTGAACTCCACACTGTTCATTATTCTCTGAGAATATTCTTTTTCTTGTATGGCCATCTCACATGCTCTTTCATTTCATGAAGTTTTTTCCTACAATGTTATGCCTAGTTTATTTCTGAGAATATGCATTATTTCAGAATGATATTTATAGACACAAAGACTTCTCTATAATTCCCTGAGAGTTTCAAGAACTCCTTGTTTTTTTTTTTTTTTTTTTAATACCTAGATTCTGAAGCTCTCCACAAAGCATTACTAAACTTGCATTTACATAAGTATCTACATATTAATCACACATTAATGCATTCACAATTGTATTATGATTTATTGCTAATTTTGGAGCTGTCTTCTTTACCACCCTCTTGGAAATCACTTTAATATTTGCACTTAGGACTTGAAAGAGAAGGGATAAATAAAAACCTGAAGAATATGTAAATACAATTTATGTATTTCTCATAAAATTAGGTGATTATCTAACCTTTATCCAGAAAAAAAGAAGAGCCCAGATACTCTGCAGGCATGATCCTCGAGAATGTGTGGTCTTCCAGCAGGAAAACATGCAGTAATCCATGTGGCAGAGTTTACCTGTGACCAGCTGGGGTTAGTGACCTATGCATTCCTTACATGCAACATATCAGGAGTGGAAAAAGGGAATTTGTCTGTTGTGGCAATAAGTATAATGAAGATTTGTAGCAGGTCATGTTCATATGTTCAACACAGGTACAATCAAAAGTTTGCTCAATTCTGGTAGATCTAAGTCTGTATCTGTTACCTTGTCTTTAACGAGGAAATGTCAGAACTGACTTACCAAAAAAAAAAAGTGTTTTGTTTGTTTGTTTGTTTTAATTAGAGTCACGGTGAGTAAGGCAGAGTTCAGAACAGCTAATGTGACTTCGTGATTCTTTCATCAGGAAATACAGTTTTTACTTCCCTGTTTATTCTCCACATCCTGTAGTAAGTAAAGTTTCAATGAAAGATGAATCTACAGCGTGAAAAGAAAAGAAAACTTACATGTGTTGATAAGGTCATTTTGACAGGTTTTACCACGTATGTCAGTGTTTCTGGGGATGGACACAAGCCAGAGCTCCCTGCTCTGACATTTTCACTGATGTCATTCCCCTTGATCCTCAATTTGAAAGTGGATAAAAATGTTTTCTATGCTTTCTTCTTTAAGAAATTAAATAAAGAATGCTTTCTAGACATGATCCTCTAATGATTTGCAGTCAGTGGTCATCAACAGAGGAAAAGCACAGAATCTCATCCCCACAGAAGGGTGACATTCAGTCAGGTAAGAAAATTCTCCCCGAAATCAGAGCTTCATCTTTAACATGCAATCAAAGGCTTTCACAGGTTCTTCATCACTCTGCACTCAGCCCTACCATATGGGATTGGCTCTGAGAATCTCACATCAGATGACTGACAAACATGTCATAGTACACTGATCTGGTACCAGATCCTGCCTCTCTTAATGATCTCCCACAGGGACATTGGAATATTCTAGGATATTTCCTGGAGCCCTCTATTCTACACAGGTACACTTCCAAGTAGAAACAGAAGCTTGGATTCTCACTGGGACCCCTGCTCTGTCCAACCAACCTCTCTAGAAATATGATGTTCTAATCTCTCCTGATTAGAACATTTCAAGGTCTCTCCCTGTGCTAATTTAGTAAAGGTAAAAGAGAAACAAGAAAGAGCAAACTATGCAGGGGGCAATATATAAGATTCCTTTACTTAACGTATATATCTGATATACCCAAATACTGAGAAATATAGATTCATTTCATAATGTTCAAGAAAAGAGGAGGAGGAACCTCCATGCCAACAGTATATATAAAATGGAATCAATATTGCATAAGCTCCAGCTTAAGCTTAGCTACGAGGTACTAATCCTTCTCATAAAGAAGCAATAGTTCTCCATCATTTGAAGCGCACTGAGGACTCAGACAGCTGGACACTGAAGGTGTAGCCTCCTCACTCGAATTCTGTACCTGCATCACAGAGCAGTGAAATATTCCCAAAGAATTATTAAGGATGAGGGGGGGAGGCGAAATAAAAAAGATGAATCCATAGTCTGTCCTACCGTCTGTTCTGTTGGATATTACCACCATCTTGGCCCAATATGACCTTCCCACTTTTCTCTGGGTCTCCCTACTTTCCACCTCCATCCTCTCATTATATCTTACCTATACTTGGGAACGACTCTAGCTTTTCCACTTATCTTTATCGACAAGTAATCCAAATAGCAACTGTGTATATAACTCCTTAGAAACCTCAGGTCTGACTCAGTAATAATACATGACCTTCAAAGTCCAAAGTTTTCCTAATTCCCTTTATTATTATTTTTTTTCTAATTTCCATGTACTTACACTCTTAAGACCTCCACTGTTCTCAGGTTCGTCTTCCCTGCAAAATCTGTCAACCTAGACATAGACTTAAGTACCACCCTCTAATTATCTCCTAGGGAATCCAGTTTTTAAAAAAGCCTCAGCAAGCCTTATGGACTTTATTAAAGACTCTTTAAGATAACCCATGGGAGATAGCAGCACACCCACAGATATCTATCTAATACACCCTCAGAGTAATTTTTTTTTCTCTTTTATAAAGTCTCTTCTGGCCAATGAAGACTCTCAGCTCTTCTTCTTCAACATATGCAGTGTCTCACCCTTCTGATTACTCTCTGCTCTATCCCAGGTCCACTCCCTTTCCTGATATTACATTCTTTCCCAATTTTGTATGTTGGTAAAATCAAATAACATAAAATATAACATGTTAGTTATTATAAAGTGCACCGTTCAGTGATATTAAATGCATTCACATTATTGGGCGATCAACATCACCATTTATCTTTCTAATTCTTTTCTACGTTTTAAAACTGTAACTCTATATCCTTTAAATATAACTTTCCTTTTTGTTCCATAACCACCTGAAAAGCGTCATTACCCTCCCAATTTCTGTGGTTTTGACTACACTAAGTACCCCCATATAATTGAAATAAGTAGTTGTATTGTTATGACTCACTAAAAGTCACAAAAATGGCATTTTTGGTAGCTAAATTTCCTCAAGATTCATCCATGTTGTAGCATATTCCTAGATCTTTTCCTTTTTAACTCTGAATAATATTGTATTATATGGGTATACCACACTTTGCTTATCCAGGAACTAGTGGATGAACACTTAGGTTGCTTTCATATTTTAGCCACTGTGATTATTACTGCTCTAAACACTGGAGTACAAATATTTCTTTAAGACCCTGATTTCAATACCTTTGGGTATACCTCATAGTAAAATTCCTGGATCATGTAGTAATTCTATTTTTCAATATCTGAAAAATTGCCATACTCTTTTGCAAAGCAGCTGTATCATTCTGCATTCCCTCTGACATAGCACAATGGTTCCAACTCCCTCACATCCTCACCAATAGTTGTTTTCTGCTTGTGTATGTGTGTGTGTGCTTGTGTGTGCATGCATGCACACAAATATATAAACATGCATTTAGTGATATGGAGCATCTATTCAAGTGCTTAGTCATTTGTACATCTTTTTGAAGAACCATCTATTCAAGTCTTTTATCCATTTTTGAATCAGGGTGTTTGCTTTTTGTTCAGTTGTAGGAGTTCTCTGTATATTCTGAATAGAAATCTCTTGTCAGATAGATGGCTCTGAAATATTTTCTCCCATCTTGTGGGTTGCCATTTTATTCTGTTTACATTTCTTTGATACACATTTTTTTTAACTTATGTACTGCAAATTGTTTATTTTTTTGTTAGCTGTACCTTTGTTGTTCCTTCGTTTCAAAGGGAGGAAAACACTGCCAAATCCAATATCATGAAGCTCTTGTCCTGTATCTTCTTCTAAGACTTTTTTATATTATTAGGTCTTATATTTAGTTTCTTGATACGTTTTCATTAATTTTTGCATATGATGTTAGGCAAGGGTCCATCTTCCTTCTTTTGCATGTTGCCCACAAGACTTCTCAGCACCATGTGTTGAAAATACTATCCTTTCTAGTTTGAAAAGTCTTGGCAACTTGTCAAAAATCATTTGGCCATATATCAGGGTTTATTTCTGGGTGTTGTATTCTATTCTATTCTATTGGTCTTGAATAAGGGAGAAAATAGTATAACCTATCCAGGTTGATGAAGAACATAAAGAAAGACCAGGACTGAGAATTAGGAGGGCAATATAAAACAGCAGGGAGTAAAAGACAGTGTGAGAGAAGATCTTGTATTTGTGAGTTCATGGAAATAGGATCATGCTAAAACCACTAAACGCCTGACTTTGAACAATACGGTAAATGTGCCAGCAAGAAACATAACACTTACCCATCTCTGGGAAATATAGTATGGGAATAAAGATAAACTATACACAAATATATTAAAAAGGGAAGGGTTTTCATGGTGTGAGAATATTGTGGCATTTGAAATACAAGTTACTTCTGTTCTACCATTGTCTCTAAAATTTATCAAAGTGTATATACAAAAGCAATTCCAATTCTGGTAATGTGCTTGACAGGTTTATATATGAACTTCAGTAGAGCAGTAAATGTACATTCATAGTAGGACTGTTCCCTAAACCAAAAAACAAAACACAAAAACTGCAAAGACTAGAGTTCACTTTGTCAACACACATACAGATGCAATGATGGTTAACGGTCCGAAAACAGAAGGTGAGCATGGGTGCAAGAGGTTAATCCCCAGGCTGGGTTGGGGTGCAGAGTTTGAGGGTAACACAAGTAGAAAAGGCTTTTGTCCTATCCTTGATTTTTGAGGTATGGAAATTCACAGGTCACTACCTTCATTTCAAACTGAATGAATGCACTATTCAATTTTTTTAAACAGGCGAAGTAAACATGAGTGATAATAAATTTCAAACTGTCGCTAATCAAATAAGATACTAAGAAAACTTAAATAATATGATTTAAGAATGAAGTAGAGAGATTGTCCAACATGGTAGCATTCAAAGACCCAGAGCTTGATGCCTCTGATGGGCACACCAAAGTCACAACTGTTTACAGAACAGCAATTGATGAAGAAGGCCGGGACCTACCATAAAAGATGTTTTACAGCTAAAGATATAAGGAAGGCACCTCGACAAGACAGAAAGGAAGGGCAAAATCTCAATAGAGTCAAGACCCATACCACCAAGTGGGTGGCCCACAAATGGGAGAATAATTACAATTTCAGAGGTGCTCCCAGGTAGCAAGGGGTATGAAGCCAACATCAGGCTCCCAAGCCCAGGGATCCTGTTGTGGAAAGAAGAGTTCCTAGAGTGTTGGGCTTTGAAGACCAGTAGTGCTTATTTTCCAGAGAGCCAGAGGGTTGTGGGAAATAGAGATTCCACTCTTAAAAGATGCTCACAAAATCCCACATGATCTGAGAATCAGAACAGAAGCAGTCATTTGAAAGGATCCCGGGTCACACCTACCTCCTGATCTTGGAGAGTCTCCCAGAGAGGCAAGAGGCAACTACAGCACAGCCTCAGGGACAGAGACACTGGCAGCAGCCATTCGGGGGAGCTCCTTCTACCTCGTGGACGCTGGTACCAGCAAGCATAATTTCAGAATCCTCCCTGTAGCTTATCAGCCTCAGGACCGAGCCCCACCCATTTCCACCAGACTACAGACACAAGTACTAGGATGCTGCAGGCCAAGCAACTAACTGAGCAGGGGCATAGCCCCATCCACCAGCAAACAGGCTGCCTTCAGATCCTCTCAGTGCACAGCTGCCCCTGGACATGGGTCCAGCCACCAAAAGCCCCAGGACCAGCCTCCACACCTCAGTGGACAGGCACCAGCCCCAGAGTCCCTGGCCCCTCTGACAAGTGAGCCTGCTCTGGCCTTGGAGTCAGCCTCACCATCGGCAGGTGGTAACTGCACACGGACTGGATGGAGCTTGGACCTACCCAACAGCAAACCTGCTTTAGCAGTGGGATCAGCCTCATACACCAACAGGCACACACCAGCTCCAGGAATACCACAGCCCAGCAGCCTGTGTAACCAGGCCACTTAATTGCAGGCCCGAAGCAGCCATGGACTCAGCTGGGTCCTGACCCTGCCCATCAGAATGCCAACACAAGATTAGGGATACCCCCGGCCCTGCAGAGAGCTGTGTCAGGAACAGTGATCCAACACCAACTCTGTGGCTCCTGGGCCCTGCAGCCAGAACGCAGAACCTGTCTCTTCCTCCCAGTAGCCAGCATAGCCCCAGAACCAGTGACTGGGCACTAGCCCTGATATCACCTGGACTGCAATTCTACCCATAAGTGAACCAGCACCAGATTTGGTGTCCCCCAGAGTTGTGCAGCCAGCTGCCTTATGATTTAGTCTCACCAAGCAGCACAGGCAGCCTCCATACAAGGCAGAGCCTGGCAAACAAGCAGTCTGGGGGCAGCCAAGCCTACCAGACTACCCACAGTAGTCAGCCCACCACAGCAGAAGAGCCCAAGCAGCCCACATAGGGGGTACACCTAGAATATATAGCTCTAGTGACCAGGGGAGAGGTGGCTGCTGGGACCCATAGGACGGCTCCTACAAAAGGCCACTTCCCCAAGGTCAGGAAATGTAACGAACCTACTACACATATAGCAATAAAAACAGGAAGTTAAGAAAAATGAGGTAACACAGAAACACGATCCAAATGAAGGACCAAGATAAGAATTCAGAAGAAGATCTAAGTGAAGTGGAGATAGCCAATCTCCTCAACAAAGGGTTCAAGGTAATGACTGTAAAGATGATCAAAGAACTCAGGAGAAGAATGGACGACCAGAGCAAGAAGTTAGAATTTTTTTAAAAAGAGTTAGGCCATTAAAGAACAACAAAACAGAGATGAGGAATACAATAACTGAAATGAAAAATACATTAAAGGAAACTACTGTAGACTAAATGATACAGAGGAATGAATCAGAAAACTGAAGGACAGAGTACTGGCAATCACTGAAGATGAACGGTAAAACAATAGATTAAAATGAAATGAGGAAAGTTGAACAGACTTGTGAAACAACATCAAGTGTACTAATATTTGCATTATACTGGTCCCAGAAGCAAAAAGGAAAGACAAAGCAGTGTAGAACATACCTGAAGACATAAGAGTTGAAAACTTCCCTAACCTGGGAAAGAAAACAGACATCCAAGTCCAGTAAACACAGTGAGGCCAAAACAGGATCAACCCAAAGAGGACCACACCAAGACTCATTGTAATTAAAATGGAAAAAATAAAAAATAAAGATGAAAAGACACTATTAAAAGGAGCAAAGGAAAAGCAACAAGTTACAAACATGGGAAATTGCATAAAGTTATCTGCTGACTTTTCAGGATAACCTCTGCATGCCAGAAGGGAGTGGCATGGTATATTTAAAGTCATGAAAGGGAAAAGCCTATAAGCAAAAATACTCTACCCAGCAAGGCTCTCCTTCAGATTTGATGGTGAGATCTAAAGTTTTACAGAGAAGCAAAACTAAAAGAGCTCAGCATCGCCAAACCAGCTTTATGAGAAATCTTAAAGGGGCTTTTCTAAGTGAAAAAGAAAAGGTCACGATTGAAACATAAAAATTAGGAAAGGAAACTTACTAAAGGAAAAACCTCATTGGTTAAGGCAAATATTCAACAAAGGTAGTAAATCAACCATGGACACAGCTAATAGGAAGGATGAAAAAAAAAAAAAACAGTAATAAAATCATCTATATTCACAATAAGAAGTTAAGGGACGCACAAAACAAGTAGATGTAAAATATAAGGTCAAATTCAGTAACTGTGGGGGAGCAGAGTAACAATGCAAGGTTGTTAGTGTCCATGTGAAATTAAGAGCTCAGCAACTTAAATAATCACACACACACACACACACACACACACACACACACACACAAACAAAACTGAAAGAAATCCAAACATAATATTAAAGATAGTCCTCACATCACAGATGAAGGGAATAAAAGGGGAAGAAAGGAACACTGAAGAAATTAAAGAGGGATTCTAAAAATACCCAAGACAAATGAAAATGAACACACAATGATCCAAAATCTATGGGACACAGCCAACGCAGTTCACAGGGGGAAGTTATAGTGATACAAGCTTATTCTTAGGAATCAAGAAAAATATCAAATAAACAACCTAACATTACACCTGAAGGAATTAGAAAAAGAAGAAAAAACAAAACTCAAAGCTGTCAGAAAGAAAAATTAAGAAAACTATACCATATGCAATGACATCAAAAAGAATAAGATACCTAGGAATAAACACACCTAAGCAGGTAAAAGACATGTGCTCAGAAATCTATCAGCCATTGGTGAAAGAAGTTGAAGACAACACAAAAAGATGGAAAAATATAGCATGTGCATCGACTGGAAGAATTAATACTGTTAAAATAACCATACTACCAAAGACAATCTACAGATTTAATGCAATCCCTATCAGAATACCAAAGCATTTTCACAGAACTTGAAAAAGTAATTTTAAAATTTGTATAGAAACACAAAGACCCCAAATAGCCAAACAATCTTGAGAAAGAACACAGCTGGAGGCATCACGCACCTTGACTTCAGACTATACTGCAAAGCGACAGTAATCAAAGAGAAAGGTACCAGAGCAAAAACAGACACAAAGATCACTGGAATAGAATAGAGATCCCAGAAATAAGCCCACACACTTATATTTAATTGATTTATGGCAAAGCAGGCAATATGGAGAAAAAACTGTCTCTTCAATAAGTGGTACTGGGAAAACTGGTCAGCTACATGGAAAAGAATAAAATTAGATTATTTTAGCACACCATATATAAAATAAATGCAAAACTGAATAAAGACCTAAATGTAGGACCAGAAACCATAAAACCCCTAGAGGAAAATATAGAACATTCTTCAACATAAATGATAGCAACAGTTTTAGGTTCAGTCTACTAAGGCAAATGAAACAAAAGCAAAAATAAACAAATGGGACTTCACTAAACTTAAAAGATTTTGCACAGCAAAGGAAACCAAAGACAAAATGAAAAGACAACCTGCTGAGGGAGAGACAATATTTGCACATGATAAGAGGTTAACATCAAAAAAGATGACCAAGCAAGGGTTCATACCTAAACTACAGAAACAGCACATACAACTCAATATCAAAAAAAAAACACCCAAAATCTTTTTTAAAAAAATGAGAAGACCTAAATAGACATTTTTTCCAAGGAAAAACTACATATAGACAGCCAGAACTCACAAAGATGCTAAACATAGCTAATCGGCAGTAAAATGCAAATCAAAACTATGAGATATATCACCTCAGTCTTGTCAGAATGGCTGTCATCCAAAAGATCACAAATAACAAAGGTTAGTGAGGATGTGGAGAAAGGGAAACTCTTGTACACTCTTGATGTGAATGTGAAGTAGTGCAGCTACTGTGGAAAGCAGAATGGAGGTTCCACAAAAAACTAAAAATAGAACTACCATACTATCCAGCAATTTCACTGTTGGGTATATCAGAAGAAAACAAAAACACTATTTCAAAAAAAAATAACTGCACACCAATGTTCATAACAGTGTTATTTGCCATAGCCAAGATATAGAGTCAAACTAAGTGTTCATCAATAGCTTAGTGGATAAAAAATATTTTTTTATGATGACTTCAGCCAAAAATGAAATTTTGCCATTTGCAAGAACATGGATGGATTTGGAGGGTATTATGCTTGGTAAAATAAGCCGCAGAGAAAACAAGCATGGCATGGTATGAGAAAAAAAGCATGGCATGGTATGAGAAAACAAGCATGGTATGTTATCACTTACACGTGGCATCTAAAAAATGGAATACAATAACAACAAAAAAACAGACTCACAGATTAAAGAACAGACTAGTGGTTACCAGCAGGGAGAGATAGGGTGGAGGAGCAAAATAGTGGTAGGAGATTTTGAGGTACAATCCACTATGTATAAAATCAATAATCTACAGTGATGTACTGTATAGCATGGGGAATATAGCCACTCTTTTATAATAACTGTAAATGGAGAAGAACCTAAACATTTATGAATCACTATGCTGTACCTCTGAAACTAATATAATAATGTAAATTAACTATACATCAATAAAATATAAAGTAAGAAACAATAAAGGGGAGACACAGATTATTAGATAGAAATCAATTAAATAAACACAAGTTTTGGAAATCAAGGAATTAAAAAACAACACGTAAGACACAACATTGGCATTTAAAGTGTACAATCTATTCATTTAAAAGAAATCATTTAAGTGGTAAAAAATGGTACCCATTCTCACAATTTTGTATATCTAGGATAAATTATTATCTACAAAAATATGTTACAAATATTCACTCAAAAAGAAAGAGAAAATTGGGATAAACCCATTTTAATATACAAATTTAATATCAAAGTCTCTATGCAAAATTGATTTGAATAAGTTCTGTTAGCCACTTCTAGTTTCTTTGTGATGTAAAATCTTTTAAAGCATAAAAATCAGCCTTTCTACATTATTCCATTAGACATACATAGAAGTTAAAAGAAATGAGAAGACAGAACAATCAACCAGGAAGGTGAATTTACTGAGAAACAGTCATTCGTTCTCCCTCCTCCTTTTCTTTTCCTCCTTTTCCAGGTCTCTTTCGGTTCCGATCAAGAGAAATCTTGAGAGTTCTGAGAATATTTCTTTGAGGGCTTCAAAGCACCATACCTACATCCTCTGCCACAACTACACACACGGGAACAAAAATAAACCTCTGCTATCTACTCACGTAGGAGGGATTCATGCAAAATAAACTCCTACATGGAGACCAACAGGTGAGTTTTCTACCTGTTCTTTCTAATGTCCTTCCATTATAGTAAATCCCACACATTATGAGGAAGAAACGGTTATGTGAGCTTTTCCTTGAAGTCAAAAAACTTGCATTCATTTCAAGTACCTGGTGATCATAGGGTACAGCCAGGGAAGGTGCCATCCCCCTTGGGGGGAGGGGCGGTGGATGGGCTCCCGCACCCATGCACCTCCTGATGCACAGATTCTGGAGAAACACAGGGCGGTCACACCGCAGTCAGCCTGTCAGGCTGTCGGGCCACTGGGCAACCCGACCAGCCTGGAAGTGCCCCATCAGTTTGCTGAAAGCAAAACCCTGTCCCCCCTGTGAAGCCAGGCAATTTGAGTCAGAGAGTCAGAGGAGACCGGTAATCAACTCCTCCTCTCTGCTCACCTCCTTGGGGTTACAGCAACCCCAACTCCAAACCCAAATCTGACCCTGGAGTGCCAAACTGGGAGTGGCAGGTGGGCTCTGCCGGTGCTTCAGCGCCCTCTGGAGGTTGTCTGCTCTAATGGCAACTCTCAGCCCTTCCTCCTCCTCCTTCCCTAGTCCTGGGGGCTGCCTTGGCCTCCTGCAGCTGCTGGCCTGAATTCATTCTTCTTTTTTCTCCAATTACAATGAAGTGTCTTACAGAGGTTTGGAATCTCTTGAAGAAGGAAGGAAGATCTTTTAGCCAATACACCTTAACCGTGAGAAGTTGGTTTCAAGAATGAACCTGAAATACTGTATTTTTCTCCTGATGATTCCAAGGAGAGACAGCTCAAGTTTTCTAAATCATAAGAAAAACCAAGGTAAATATGATATTCTGAGCCAGAGATGAAAAAGCAGTTTTTAGCACCCCCTCCTCATGTCATATGACCGGGATTTAAATCAATCAACTGCCACTGGTTTTTAAATCAAGTGACCCAACTTTAAATCCATCAGCTGCTTCCCTGTAACTCACGTGACTTGGCTTTGAATAGTAAGAAATGCAGAGGTATAAAAATGATGTTCTGAACAATAAATGGAAAGACAACATTTTAGAAAGTTTTTTCCTTTTCGAATGGACCATTCATTGCCTACAGAATAAAGGATTCCCTTGTGGATTTCTTGAACTGTAAACACATACATTGTCTCCGTTGGCTTGATTGACTTAGATTTTGGGTGTTGTTGTTGTTGTTGTTGTTGTTGTTGTTAACATCTTTATTGGAGTATAATTGCTTTACCTTGTTGTGTTAGCTTCTGCTGTATAACAAAGTGAATCAACTATTCGTATACATATATCCCCATATCCTCTCCCTCTTGTGTCTCCCTCCCACCTTCCCTATCCCACCCCTCTAGGTGGTCACAAAGCACTGAGCTGATCTCCCTGTGCTATATGCAGCTGCTTCCCAATAGCTATCTATTTCACCTTTGGTAGTGTATATATGTCCATGCCACTCTCTCACTTCATCCCAGCTTACCCTTCCCCCTCCCTGTGTCCTCAGGTCCGTTCTCTACATCTACGTCTTTATTCCTCTGCAGCGACTCCTGCTAGGGACGGATACTTCCTTTTATGCTCAGGGAAATCCCCTAGTTTGAATATGATTTGAGTTTGATCCTGTGAAACCATCAGAACTTCCCACCAGAGATAAATGAGGAGATTCTGGCCTTTATTAGTATGCATGATGAACACGGGTGTCCTGGCTGTACTTGCCAACCCTCCTATTTTACCCACCTATTTTTATCCACCTTCCTCCCTGTGAGTACCTTTGACCAACCCTGAGTTCAGACTCCTGACCTATTACAGTGACTTTGTCAGCCTTTCTTTAAAAATGGACAGGTAATAAAACGAATTTAACCTAGAAGCAGCAGCTCAGTAAGGGAAATAAAATCATCAGAAGTTATCTAATCACAGCCACAGCCATCCAGGGCTCTGTCTTACCTGCTGGGTCATAAGAATGGGACCTTCCTAAACTTGAAGGGCATCCAATCAAATAAGTAAAGGTCTGCTCACCTCTGGCTCTTGGAGGGATTGCTAGGCACTCTACCCAGTGTATACTAACTGCAAAACACTGTCATGGTTGTGAAACACCTATGTTCCAGGAAAGCTTTTTGGGGTGCATGGGGAAGGTTTCTTTTTGACATCAAGCAAAAAATAAATCACCAAGCTCTTTGAGCACAGGGCTTCTTAAGAGGGCAGTAGAAGGAAGGAATGGGCAGAAAAGACGATCTCCAGTGAAGTGAAGGCCGTTTTTCCAAAAGAGTAGGATTTAGTCTCAGTTTAAGGAGAACACTTTTAAATAGCTGGGACAGCTCCAAACTGCAGTTTAGGGAACGAGTGCTTCAAAAGAACAGTGCTTTAAAAGTCCTGGCAAGGCAGCAAGAGGATGAAGAGTTGGTTTTGCATAGTTTTGAACACAGGAGTAAAGAAGCAGAGGCATCTCTGACTAAAAGGCCCTGAGATCCTATGGCATCAATGGGTCAGTTGCAGGGGCAGGGGGTGTGGGGGGCGATATTTCTCTCTCAACGTCTCCCAGGGCAGCCACCCCTCCCGACCCCACCCCCCC
This sequence comes from Eschrichtius robustus, assembly GCF_028021215.1. NCBI lineage: Eukaryota > Metazoa > Chordata > Mammalia > Artiodactyla > Eschrichtiidae > Eschrichtius > Eschrichtius robustus. The sequence continues at coordinate 47,613,404 of NC_090831.1, read as the reverse complement.
ACTCCCTCCACCCTTCCTCCCTCCACTGTTGGGTCCCCAGGGACAGCACTTTTCAAGCTGGAGCCCTCAGGCACCATCTCTGCTGTCTGGATTCTTCCTGGAGCCTGGCAAGTTCTGGGACAGGAAGGCGGGTCTGCAAGGCCGCTGCGGTGCAGTCGGACCTGGAGGCCTGGAGGGGAACTGGAGCCCTGAAGCCCACCCACGTCCTTGAAGCCGAGGGAGGAACACATCCTCCTAACAGTACTTCTCAGGGGTCAGCGTGCTCCCCACCCGACGGTGATCCATACTCACTTGAGGCAGCAAGGACTGCCTCTAACTGGCCCCCTCGATTCCGCCTTAAGGGTCCTCGCACATGTGTGATAGCGCAGGCCCCGGATCTCTTTAGTCAGCTGAGGCCAGTGCTGCCGGCATCCCTCCAGTCCCATCCCCCAGCCCCTCCCTCTGGGACTGTATCTAATAGAAGAAAGAGCACAGAGGAATTGGCTGAATCAAGGGACCTGGGAGCCTGGGGATGAGTTTGAAGACCGAGAACCTAAGGCGCAATTACATATTATTGGAAGCTCTTGTGGAGTGTGTGGGGGGGAGGTTAGGAGGCTGAGAGGCTGAGTCGACCTGGTGAGTCCAGCCCCAGGACACCACACAGCCCTGTCCCCCTCTCCCTGCCGTCAGACAAGCGGTGCCGCAACTCCAGCCGGGACTCTGCACTTCCCCCTCCCTGATTCTCCAGAAGAGCAGGTGGCCCCCCTCTGAGGCCAGGGGCAAGACAACAGACCAAGTCCCCCTGCACTAAGGCGCTACTGGAATCTCTTCCTGAACAGCAGTGCTGGCTTGGAGCGAACCCGTGCACCGCCGAAGTTGGTCTCGTCCTGCAGCTGAGGGACGCAGGCTTTAAGTCAGCTGCCTTGGCTTTAAATCAGTCAGTCCCCCCTTTAAGTCAGGTGACCCGACTTTAAATCACTGTGTGCCCCTCAAGCCTGCCACTTCAAAAGTTGGGAACTTCACTTTGATCCCAGCACCTCACACAGCTGAATGCACACTGTAGTCACCCCCAAGCCTGGCTTAGAGGCAGGATATAAGGTAAGGGGATGGGCTGCACACCTGGTGAGGAGGGTGCACTTCATGTACCAGAAGGGTCCAGGTACTCTGGGTACAGCAAGCAGTGCACGATACAGCAGCTCCCTGGCAAAGCTGGTGATGCACAGGGGGAGCAGGCACACCCAGGCACGCAGAGGTTCCAGGCCGGGAGCTGGGGCACAGCCAGCCGGGAGAGTGTGAAAGCCGAGGATCTGAGCCTTCTTGAGAAAGGCAGACACAGAGGATGGATGAGAAACAAAGACCAGATGAAACATGGATTTGAAAAGCACACCCTGCTCTTGAAATTGGGGTGGGGTCACCCCAGATTTGAGTCTTCTTACGCCCCAGTACCTAGTGCTTTGGCATTTGCCCAATTACTTATAAAATGTGACTGATAATATCTAAACCATAAAATACTGCATTTGGAGTGGTTTTGCGTGTTTATATTTCTATAGTGGAATAATCTTTTCTACACGAAAAATGTACACAATCTGAAATAAATTCAAACCCCTCTTTAAAAAGTACTATATCGGACTTCCCTGGTGGCGCAGTGGTTAAGAATCTGCCTGCCAAGGCAGGGGACATGGGTTCGAGCCCTGGTCAGGGAAGATCCCACATGCCACGGAGCAGCTAAGCCCATGGGCCACAACTACTGAGCCTGCAGACCACAACTACTGAAGCCCGCGCGCCTAGAACCGGTGCTCCACAACAAGCGCAGCAAGAGAAGCCACCGCAATGAGAGGCCCGCGCACCGCCACAAAGAGTAGCCCCCGCTTGCCGCAACTAGAGAAAGCCTGCGCATAGCAACGAAGACCCAACGCAGCCAAAAACAAATTAATTAATTAATTAGTTAACTATTTTAAAAAAGTACTATGTCCTTCTGTACAGCTTCTCTGGGAAGAACAGAGAGATGGCGTAGGAGAGTGAGAAAGACCAATATTTAGTGCACATCTCTCATGCAGGTGCTCTGCTGGCTCAGATACATTTATCCCCACTTTACAAAGGAGGAAATAGTCTCAGAGAGGTTTAGTAATTTTCCCAAAGCCAAACAGCTATGGAGTGGCAGAACCAAGATCTGAACCAAGTCTGTTACCTTCAAAGCCTAAGTCCTCATCACAACAAAACTCAATTAATATTTACATTTATCGAATTACATTGCAACCTGGGGAGTTCTTGGCACAATCCTGAATAAGAGTGAGAAAGAAAGAAATAGCATTGTTCCTACAGTCAACCCAAATTTTTGGAGCAGCTCCTAGATGCCTGGCCCTTTTTGGGGTTCAGCAGTGATCAAGACAGGAAGAGTCCTGCTTTCATGAACCACGTAGTGGGGAGGAGAGACGGGTGCAACTTGGGTGAGGGATTTCACCTTGCTGGACCTCTGTTTTCTCATCTGGAAAATGGGATGGGTGTTCCTCATTTTCTGGGATTGTCCAGCCCTCACATTCTCTGATTCCATAAGAAGCATTTGTTTTCCTGTCTCTTTAAAATGCATTCAGGCCGTGAGCTGTGATGAATGTTGTTAGCTGCTCCCCAAAGCACTCTATTCCCACCCTTTTCCTGTGATCAGGTCTTTCCCGAAACATGACTCACAGTCAGTCAGTCAAGTCACAGAACCTAAGGGGCACCCAGCAGAAAAATTCCAACCCTTGCTTCCCAGGAGCTCTGCGGTCTACCTGCCAGGTAAACTTAACTCACCTGGCACAAGGTGGCCATCCCTGGTTTCACATCAACATGATCTCAGGCACAAACCTCCTTGTTTTTCCATTTTGTCTTTAAGTTACTTGTTGAAACAACTGCACAAATATGACAAAGGTATAAAATCAGGCATCTTCTGCCCCGAGTGCCTACTAATAAATGATTTTCTGCCACTTTAATGATAAAGATAGAACATTTCAACATTCTGCTACCCTTATTATTTGTCATTTTTGTTGATATTTCTATTGAATACATCTTTCAATATTTTAACAATGGAACATTTATTTAGGTTGTTCCAGACCCAGCCTTTAGTGGTAAAGGTTTTGTTGTTATATTTCTATTATGTTTCCTTTAAAAATCATTATCCTATTTAAATGGATTAAGTCAATTCTATAAGCATTTATCTTATGATATTGATGAAATTGATACATAGAGGGCAGTAGTACAAGTTGATTGGACTTGAGAACCTCTATTAGCACAGTTAAGTATAAATATTGTCTATAGGTAAACCAAAGTACATGCCGAGTGAGATTCTCCGACTTTTTTTCACTGTCTGCCCCTCAAGCCTGTGGGAAATGGAATATTTCTTGCCCTATCAGTAAACAAAGGATGTCACAGTCTTCAGCACTTGCGGCCCTCCAATGTGAGCCGGCAGGCCCTGAGGCACTCAGGATATGCAAATACAGAATGCAGGCCCCAGAGAGCTGAGGTGCATATCAAAGGAAGGATTTCAGTGAGCCCAAGCAAAGAAAAGCGCCGCATTCCTCACCTCGGGAGAGCTGGTTTTCCTCAGTTAACAATCACCTTTTGATGTTCCCCATTACCTGCGCCAGTCCCCTGCCCTGTCCCCTCCCCCCGGTACTTTAGCTCAGGGAGGAAGGAGCGCAGAGGAACTCGGCTGAATAAGGGGTCTGCGCGCCTCAGGAGGAGTTTTCAGCCGCTTTCCCCGCAGTCGGGAGGAGGGGCGCTGACGCTGCAGCCGGACCCTGCGCCTCCCTTGACCCGTTTCCCCTCAGGACGCTCAGGCCGACCCCCTCCCCACGCCCACCAGGCCTCGCGAGCCAGGCCGAGGGCAGGGGCGAGAGGAGGGACCGAAGTTCCCGGGGACCAGACGCTGGAGGCCGCTCTTTCTGCACAGCAGCGGCGGGTGGCAGCGAACCCCTGCCCCTCAGAAGCTGGTCTTGTGCTGCCGCCCGGGCACCGGACCAGGCCGAGGGTCGGCGCCCACTTACCCGGCCCGCCGTCCCCGCGACTGTCACGGCTTCGGCCGCCAGGGCACCTCCAGAGCCGGCAGCCTCAGTGAGGTCGCCCTCCCCTCGGGCTCCGGGGCAGTTCCGTGAAGGCGGAGGGAAGAGACCCCGCCCGAGCCGGGAGTTCCAGCTCTGAGGAAACGCGGGCTCTGTTCAGCGCGCAGTGGGTGGGACCGCCCTGCCCCGAGGCCTTCCGGGAGGGAGCGGGGCGGCGGGGGAGGGAGCCGCCAGGAGCGCAGGGCCCCGTCGGGGGTCCTGGAGGGGCGGCCCGGCCTGGGGGCCACGCCCACTGTGGCCGCAGACCAGGTCTTTTTCCTGGAATCCTACACGAAAAAGTTAGTAAGATACACAGTCTATAGTAAATATTCACAAATGATTGTTGCTGCTGTGCTCACTATTCTATTAAAGGTGTAAAATCCATAAAACACTTTAAGTTCAAAATTAAATATGAATTTTTACCTTTCTAATTATGTCTCTGATATTCACAGTTGTGGTTAATGAATCAGAGACTGTGGCATCACTAGTTAAGAATGAGCTTGCTAAAAAAATAGAACTCAGGCCCGCCGGACCTACTGAATCACAATCTGCACTTTTACAATCTCCCCAGTGTACTTGTGTACCCATGAATAGTTGAAAGGTACATTTCTACCTCGACATGTCTTTTCTGTATGAGAAATACACACATTTTATCCAGTTTGATATAAACAAAACACTCAAAAATGCATATGCCTGTGTTGAAACCATCATTTTATCATTTCTTTTCCAGACAAGTATAGTCTCTATACTGGTTTTGTGGATCACATGCCATACTCTTTTCTTGTAGTTAGAAATAAGGTAGAGAAAGTTACTTTGTAAAATATATATATATATATATATATATAATATATATATATATATGTATGTGTGTATATATATATATATATATATATATATATATATATATATATATATATATGTATATATATATTAGTGGATAATTGAAGACACTCTTCTAAATTGAAAGCAGTTCTCTTAACTTGCTGTTTTCTTCTTGGGTCACATTATGAACTCTTCCCGTGGCCACATGGCATGTGTACTTTTAATTTCAGGGACTGCTGACATTCCAGGATGTGGCCATAGATTTCTCTCAAGAGGAGTGAGAATGCCTGGACCAAGATCAATGGGAATTGTACAGGGATGTGATGTTAGAGAAGTATAGGAACCTGCTCTCCTTGGGTGAGGATACCTTCCTTCCAGAATTCCTTATCCAACCACAGGGTTTGGAGTCCTTCATCTGTAGAATGTCTCCTGAAATCTTCTGCTTCCTACAATAGGGTTTCAGATTGCAACGTTTCAGGAAAGATTGGGAGTTTGTGGGTATAATTTTTCTTATTCTTTTAAAATTGCAGCCTCCCTTTTAATAGACTTTGTAACTGCTTGGGATGTGTCTATATGAACTGTGTACTATATGCTTCTGTTATAGTCCTTACAATATTTTATTGTCTTCTTGTCTGTAACCATTTTCCATGGATTCTTTGGGCTTAAGGTATATTAAAAGGGAGACTGCGATTCTCCCTTTAAAAGGGGACTTATTAAAAGGGGACTTCCCTGGTGATGCAGTGATTAAGAATTCGCCTGCCAATGCAGGGGACCCGGTTCGATCCCCGGCCAGGGAAGATCTCACATGCCACGGAACAACTAAGCCAGTGGGCCACAACTACTGAGTCTGCACGCCACAACTACTGAAGCCGGTGTGTCTTGAGCCCGTGCGCCATTTATTTTTTGGAGAATAAAACCACTTCTGAGTGATTAAAATTTAGGCCAGCTAGTCAAAATGCTTTATCACCTGCTCTTCTAAAACACTGATCAATGGAACAAGTTTTACTAGGGATAACAGTGTAATTGTATTCTGGAGTTCATATGGGCAATATGGTTTATGACCTTGATGCTGGATCACGACATTTCAATGGTATAACTGCTATTAATTGTCTGTTTGTTCAACGATTAAAGTCTCACGTGATCTGAGTGCAGACTGGAGTCATCCTGGTTGGTTTCTGTCTATTGCAGATTTCTTCCAGTATGAAAGGACAAGAGCAATACGGCTTACTTTACAAAATGTCTTCAAACTAAATGATGATATACACTACATTCAATTAATTTATACATACCCTACTGTAGAACAGGGTTCCTTACGCTGGCAGAGCCCGGTAATTATGTAAAACTGAAACTTTTTCTGCACTGGTTCAAGTCCTCTTCCTAAGAATATGTTTATAATCAAGATTCTTTCACAAATTACCCAATTTAATTCACCATAGCATTCCTCATATTAACTAAATGGAAAATCCTAGGCGATATACAAATCCAGAAAGGGCCAAAGATCATCAGCCCCCATGGATGATTACAACCCATTGCTGAGGCATTCAAATTACTTATTAAAGAACCACTATGTCCATCAACATCATCAATTTATATATTATTGCCCCAATGCTAGCCTTAACCCTGGCTCTCACAACGTGAATTCCTCTTCCCATATCTTATCCACTAATTAGTATAAATGTAGGCATATTATTTATATTAGCCATATCACACCTAGCCATTTATTCCATCCTCAGATCTGGATGAACTTCACATTCAAAATACTCACTCACTCGAGCTCTAGGAACAATAGCACAGACAATCATCTCATATGAAGTAATGTAGCAGTTATTCGATTCTCAGTCTTACTGATAAATGGATCATTTACACTTTCAACAGTAATTATTACACAAGAACACCTATGACTAATTTTCGCCTGACCCCTATCCAGAATTCGATTATCTCCGCAGTAGCAGAAATCCAATGAAGACCCACTTGATTTAACAGAAGTAGCATCAAAACCTGTATATGTCTTCAATGTAGAAAATGTAGCAGGCCCATTCACCCCGTCCCTCCTAGAGAATATGTCAATTTCCCTATAATAAACATTTCCACAGCAATCTATTTTTAGGAGCATTCGACAATCCCTAGGTGCCAGAATTATAGATTCTTTCATCTTGTAAATATAGTTTTTTTTAAAAAATAATTTTTATAGTATTACTATCTTTAAACAAAATGTACTCCATTGCTGTGGAACATTCCTTCATAGGAGCGTGCATGGTTCATTTCTGCATCCGCCTGTGATGGCCTTCAGGTTCTTTCAGGTTTGGCTCCTGTGGCTGCGAGTCCATGTTCGTGTGTCCTGGTGCAGGGCTGGTGGGTTTGTGTTCAACTGGGAGGAGCACTGTGGGTCTCTGTGCACGGACTTCGCTATCTGAGGCCCGATTGTTTCAGAAGTGGTTGCATCCCCCCGTTGCGTACCAGGCTTTCCATTGCTCCACATCCTGCTGATATTTGATACTATGTCTTTCATGTCTGCCATTCTGGTAGGTGTATGCACAGTATTTTTCTTATGGCTTTAATCCCTCTGTTGTTAGTGAAGTTGTGCATCTTGTGGTATTCATGGACTAATTCCTGTTGTTTTTTAAAAAGTTTTAAAAATTGTGGTCAGATATACAGAACATAAAATTTACTATCTTAACCATTTTTAAGTGCACATTTCAGGGTCAAGAAGTAATTCACTCTGTTGTGCAAACCTGACCACCATCATCCTCCAGAACTTTTTCATCTTGCAAAATTGAAACAGTCCCCATTAAACACTCACTCCCCATTGTCCCTCCCTCAGCCCCTGGCACTCAACATCCTACTTTATGTCTCTATGTTTCCGACTGCTCTAGGGGCCTTGTATGAGTGGATCAAGCACTGTTTGTTTTTTTGTGTCTAGCTTACATCACTGAGCATAATGCCCTCAAGGTTCATCCCTGCTGCAGCCTGTGTCAGAATTGCCTTCCTTTTTAGGCTGAATAGCATCCCCTTGTATTGATGGACCGTGTTTTTCTTCTCCATTCATCCATTAGTGGACACATGTAATATCTACATTCATTTCTCCTGTCATAATATTTGTGGAATAACATCAGAATGTCCTATGAATCAAAAGTCATTTGCCATTAACTTTTTTCTTAAACTTTTTGTTGTGGAAAACATCAAGGCTAAGAAAAGGGAAAAATACATGTCAGCTTCACTTGTGTTCAGGAATGAATGCTTTACGGATTCACTTTATTCCCTGTGTGTGTGCTATGCGTGTGCATGTGCCTGTTTGCATACATATGCTGTGCATGTGCATAGGTATGTGCACTTGCACACATTAGTGTGTGCATGGGCATATGGGTGCATGTGTGTTCACATGCTAGTGTGTGAATATATTTGTGCTGTGCACATGCATATGTTTGTGTGTGTGCTGTGCCTGCCTGTGCGCACACCTGTGTGTTTGCTGGGACCACTTGCAAGTTGGTTGCAGACTGAATTGTGCCCCAGATATATCCGCACGCAGCTGCTCTAACAATCCTGCGTAGCCACGTAAAGGTCACAGATCTCAGGGATTTAAATGGATGGAGCAGGATATCCTGACACAGAGTTTGTCTTCCAATGACTGTCACTGTCTCAGTTACATCCTTCACACCTTCTTTAAGGCCCATTCAGGGTCCAGTTTAGACTCCCATGACATTCAGTCGCCTGCCCCAGGTCCCCTAAAGCAACAATGTCACCGTTGGAGAGCCCGGCCAAGGCTGGGGGTGCCCCTCCTGTTGGCCTGGCCTCCAGGCCCTGCACTTGGCTCCTGTGTTCCCATCTCTCAGCCAGGCCCCGACTTGGATGGGGCCGCCACCTCTTTCCACACAGGGTCCCATCGCCCAGTCAAGGGGGTTCATTCTCCCCAAACACAGCATCAGGAGTGGGGGGGTGTGACAGTCCCCACTGGGTCTCCTTCATGTGAGACCCTGTGCTGTTGAAAGAGCAGGCACCCTGCCCTCGGGGGTGGGGGGCTGGGGGGTGACATGCGGCCCACGATGGGCAGGCGGGTTTCCGGGTGGGGCGAGCCAGTGTGCAAGGAGTTCCGCGGTGGGTTCTCCTTTCCAACGGCTTCTGTGCCCCTACCTCTCCCCGTGCCTCCCCTCGAAGACAGCGCGGTGCCCGGGACGGGGGCCATGGGAGCCGTCAGCCACCGCCCCCTCTACACACACACACACACACACACACACACACACACACGCACACGCACACGCACACGCTGCAGGGAAGCAGGACCTGAGTGCAGGGCTCTCAGCGGCCCTGAGCGCCCCGCCCGGAATCGGCCAGCCGAATGGACAGACCGGATCTCCCGGCCCGGACCATGCAGGACTCTCCTGCCTGGGCTTCCAGTGTGGCCGCCTCCTTCTGGAAGCCTGGGAGGCTGGAATCAGGCCACTTCTTGTCTGTCCTGGCAGCAGACTGGGCTGCACTCTAAGAAGTTCGTGGCTCGCCCGTGGATCCTGACCATCAGGTGGCCAGAGAAATTGGGAACATTTCTGTTTTGCCTGTTGAAATGTTTAATGACAAAGATTTTGTTCAGTTTCCTGATGTGGGTGTCCAAAGATGAGAGACCCATGTGTGTGATCTGTACCTCCTATGAGATCAGCCCTAAGCTAGTTTAAACATGATCCAGTTGTGTCTACATGGTAGATTTAGACCTCTGCATGTCCTGTCTACTGATTATCTTTAGAGCTGACCATGTGTTGTCTATAATAAGAAGATTTAGACTTGACCATGTTCTGTGTACGCTAGGACTATGGGGACCTGGGTAGAGACCCGGCCTGGCCTCAGTACTGGGAAGCTCCGTGCCTGCATCTGAATGTCAGTGCTTAGATGTCTGGGGTCTGGAGCTGAGGTGGGCTTGTCTACGTAACAGCCTCTCTTCTGAGTGTGGTGATCTGGTCCTCCCAAGGGTCAGTGCTATGGTCGGGGCCTTAGTCTTAATCCCTGCAAGGTTCACCTTCCCTGGGGCTCATGGAGAATCCTCAGGAGGACTACCTGGCAATAATTCCAATTTACCAGCACGTGCATGGTGCATAGGGAAACAGGTTTAGCTGGTGAATTGATTTCAGGGCACGCAGATCGGGCAAAAGGCCGATGGGTGACAGCTGAGGCTGCTGCTGAGCTCTCCCTCCAGTCTACCGTCCCTACTCAGCAGAGTCCAGAGCTGCCCCTCGGCTTTCAGCCCTGCTGTCCTGTGGGTTTTCTCAACGTGTAAGTGAGACGAGAAAGGACTGAGCATGCCAGCACCAGGGTCGTGTGTTCAACTCTAGTATGAAAGCTTTAAAAACAGTTAAAATCACACAGAACCAAAGTGAGAAGAGGAGGGCTCCTCTGGGACAAGTGTGGGGAAAGGAGACCCACCTGACACTTTTTCCCATCCCAGGAGGTCTCAGGCACCCAGCTTGTTTCCACATTGGGGGAGCCCCCTGCAGAGCCATGGTGTCCTGACCAAGGGGACGTGTGACCCCAGGTGCAGGGTCTGGGGAGGTGAGGTCACCCTGGGACTGTGGACATGTGACCCAGGTGGAGGGGTCTGGGGAGGTGGGTCACCCTGGTGAGTGTGGATGTGTGGCCCCAGGTATACGGTGCGGGGACTGTGTGGGTCTCACCATACCTGCATGGGTCAGGATCACATGTATGGGGAGACCGCATATGTGCTCTTTGCCTGCAGTGTGTCCTGTCCCCTTTGAGATTTCCAACCTCTGCATTAAGGGTGTTGTCCTGATTAACCTGTGGTTCCTTTTCTTCTCTTAATCTTGTCACAATCATATGAGGTCAGGCATGTTTGAGTGGGTTGCTGCTCTGTGTTCCGGTGAGTGACAACACTTGGTGGTATCATATTAATACTATAGCATATCATATGTCTAATCTATGGGAGTCACCACTGCCTGGGTCCCCCTGGACAGAGGTCAGGTGAGCACAGACTAGCCCCCCCCCAAGAATGGTCTCCCACGTGCTCTGTGAGGGTACCGTGATGGCCCCTAAGGTAGGGGACTGTGTCTGGGCCTCCGACATTTGTGATGAAGGGGAGTCGAAATGGAATCTCAATTAACAAGACATTATTTTAAGAATTTATTTTAAGTGAAATAAAACACACGTCACATACCCTTTACCATCATCACCATTTTAAGTGCACGTTTCTGAGGCATCAGATATATTCACTTTCTCGTGGAGCCATCACCACCATCCCTAGAACTTTTCATCTTGCAAAACCAAAATTCCACAACCATGAAAGTCTCATTCCCCATTCCCTCCCACTGCCCCTGGCACCGATATCCACTTCAGTACCTGAGTTGTCGACTCCAGGGCACCCACTGGAGTGGAATCCTGCAGTGTTTGCTGACGGGTCAGTTTGGAAGAGCTGACTTTCAGTCTGAAGCTCTGCCTGTTTGCATCTGAAGAATCTGCATTTAAGGAGAGGGTGTATGAGGAAGGGGGTGTATGCGGGACAAAGGTGTCCGGGGTGCAGGTGAGCCAGGACCTGACCAGCTGCCTTTTGGGTCCTCTGGTCCCATCTCTTGGTCTGTGCCTCATCTGCATCATCACTGTCCCCGCTGGCACCGCTGGGGTGTTGTTGTCTGAGTGAGATTCCCCTGGTGCCCCTGCTCTCCTCCCCTCCTCCTGCTGGTTGGGGAGGGAACTGCTTGCTGTGTGGTCTCTACTCCTGAGGCATGAAGGACCCTGTAGCATGGACCTGCAGAGTGTGGGGTGTGGTCCCAAGAGCATGGGGCCCACATAGGACACGACATCGGGGCGTGACAAGTGCTAGGGCTGCCTCATCACTGACAGGGAATGTTGCCCAGATCCTGCTCGAGAGGGCGTGGTGGGTGGCCTGGGACCCTAGAGGCCCCATTCCTATACTGGAGCTTGGAGACTGCATCCCCATGGGCTCCAGATTCACCCCATATCTCAGCCATATCCCTCTGTACTGTCTTTGAACTCAGGAAAACGAGCTCTCTTGTCCACAACATAGGCCTGGTCCTGTTGATATTAGGATTCTTTAAGTTAGGCGTCCTGGGATAGCAGCTCTTTTTAGGCCTGAGAAGGAACAACTCCGGAGTGTACAACAATTTCAGATGAAACTAATATTCAATGACTATCCCTAACTACTCGGTTGTTGACTTCTATTAGTCATTATTCTCCTGGTTTTAGCTCTGATGTGGGGATTACAGAGGAGTCAGCATTTAAATCTTCATAATCTGTGTATTTGTAGCTTCAGTATCATTACTGACCCATAGTTTTTTATGGTTTGGGAAGAGTTATTGATTTCATGTATCATGTAAAGGATTCACAACGATGATAGGGCAATTAAGATTACAATAATAGCTAGTAAATTGTTCACATTTTCTCTACCTGTGCATCTATTGTATGCATATGAGTTTAGATGTCAATATTAGTGAAATGATATAGAGGACTAGAGAACTTATTTTAAAAAATCACTATTAATGTGTGATGAAGAAAATGTAAAAGTTCTTCCATAATCGGTGATGTTGTATCTTGAGAGCCTAGATGAAATTGATATGCCTTAGTGATATACAGGATTTTAGCCTATCATTTAACTTTGACAAAGCTACATCACTTTTTACTTTTATCTCATTTATTGAGGAAGACATAATTGTTATGGTGTTGGCTTGAAACTGGTTGAAAAGGACTTGAGTCCTTCCTTATTTTACATTTACACAGGTAGGATCTTGAAACATACGATATGGTGGAGGACATCCGTGTAACCATTCTAGGTTAGGAGTAGCAATTTCCACTGCTAAGACTTCTTGTTTAGACACAAATGCTTTTCAAAGTATGAAGATTATTAGCATTACTGCTGCTACTGAGATGAATGAGCCTAAAGACAAAATATTTCATGTTGTGTGTGCCTCAGGGTACTCAGACTAACGTAGTGACATCCCTGAGAGGCCACGAAAGTGCTGCAGGAAGTCATATTTACTACTACAAATGTACTTGTGAAGTGAATTTTTGCTCATGCTGAGTTAACTGTATAACCTGAGAATAGTGGGAATCAGTGTAGGAAGCCTCCTATAATAGTGAAGACTGCTCCCATGGACATTAGGTCATGGAAGTGTGCTACTACATAGTATGTATCCTGGAGGACAATGTCTGGGGATGAGTTGGCTAAGATGATTCCTGTCAAGCCACCTACTGTAAAAAGAAAAACTAAAGCCTAAAACTCATAATATAGTGGGAGGTCATATAGTATTACCTCCGTGAACAGTTGCTAACCAGGGACTTCCCTGGTGACGCAGTGGTTAAGAATTCGCCTGCCAATGCAGGGGACACGGGTTCGAGCCCTTGTCTGGGAAGATTCCACATGCCGCGGAGCAAAAAGCCCGTGTGCCACAACTACTGAGCCTGCCCTCTAGAGCCCGCAAGCCACAACTACTGAAGCCCACGCGCCTAGAGGCCGTGCTCTGCAACAAGAGAAGCCACTGCAATGAAAGGGCCGCACACCGCAACGAAGAGTAGCTGCCGCTCACCGCAACCAGAGAAGGCCCATGCGCAGCAACCAAGACCCAACTCAGCCAAAAAAAAAAAAAAAAAAAAAGAAAAGAAAAAGAAAAATTAAATAAAGAGTTGCTAATCAGCTAGATACTTTTACTCCTGTAGGGATAGAAGTAATTACGGTAGCTGATGCAAAGTATGCTCCTGAGTCCACAGCTATCCCTATGGTAAACATATGATGGGCCCACAAGAGAACTCCTAAAAAACCAGTGGACATGACTCATACTATTCCCAGATAGCTGAAAGGCAATTTTTGTCCTAAATAGTATGTAATGATATGTGAGTTTATAACAAACCCTGTTAGGCCATGAATACAGACTTCAGGGTGAGCAAAGTATCAAAATAGGTGTTGGTATAGGATTCGGTCTCCTCCTGCAGGGTCAAAGAAAGTAGTGTTTAGATTTCTATCTCTTAACAGCATGGCAATTCTGGCTGCTTGGACTGAGATTGGTAATTATAGTAATATGGCTATAGTTGGGGAAGATTAAACAAATAATGGTGTTTGGTATTGGGATATGACTGCTGGTTTTGTATTAAAGACTGTAGTAATAAAAGTAATAATACCAAGAATTGAGGAGACACCTGCTAAATGTAAGGAGAAAACAGTTAGGTCGACAGAGGCTCCTGCATGGGCCAGATTGCAGGCTAGAGCTGAATACACGGTTCCACTGGTACCAGAACCAGCTTCTACTATTGGTGATATGAGTAGGAGTAAGAATGATGGGGGAAGTAGTCAAAAGTTTATGTGATTTATTGGGGGAAATGCTACTTCAGGTGTCTGAGTTATTAGTGGCCCAAGTCAGTTTTCAAAGCCTGCAATCATAACGGGTACAGCTGTAAAGAAAATTATTACAAGTGCAGGGACTGTTATGACTACCTTACAGATTTGGGCATCTCCAAGTAGCGGTCCAGGTCAGCATAGCTCAGCCTGGATTAATATAATTAAGGTGCTGCCTGCTACTCCAGCTCAAGCACCAAATAGTAAATATAAAATGCCGATATCTTTGTGATTTGTTGAAAATAATCAGCAGTGTATGAACAGAGGTCAAATGACTGAGTTAGCATTAGACTGTAAATCTAAAGACAGAGATTGAGCCCTCTTTCTGGCAAACCCTGTGGTGAATCAACAAATTGAATTGTAACTTCAGAGAAGCAGCTTCAATTCTGCCAGTGATTTTCCTGCCTTTTTTTTTTTTTTTTTTTCTTTTTTTCTTTCTCAAATGAAGGAGAAGTAGACTGAAGCCAGTTGACGAGAGGATTGGCCTGTTAACTAAAGTTTCCTGGGGTTAAAACTCATCAATCTCGTAAAGATTTGGCTTAAATACAGTGTTGGCTTTACATTCAATTGATGTAGAATAAAGTCTTGCAATCCTTATTTCTAGGAATTAAGTAAATTTCACTTGTTTAGGGTTTTGAAAGCTCTTGGTCTGAACTAACCTAAATTCCTAGTCCAGCACCGATAGAATGGGTGTTGTGTGTAGTAATCGTGTGGGTATTATGATTGGTAATGATAGGAAGGTTATTTCTTTGTATGTTCAAATTGTTTTGTGTTTGTGTTGTTTAATTAAGGGAATATAGTTAGTGATGTGGAGTATGTTAGCTGCAAGTAGAAATATATGCTGAGGACTGCTATGATGGCTATTAGTGTTGGTAGAATGATGTTGTCGTTTTTGTTATCTCTTGGATAATTATTCATTTGGGTAGAAACCCTGATAGTGATGGGCGATGTCCTAATGATACTATAATGGTGAGGAAAATGATTGTGATGGGAGGTGTTTTATCTCATGTGCGTGATAATGATACTCTTGTAGTACATGATCTGGGCATAAATAAGAAGAAGATAGTGTTGTTATGATATAAATTAGTATGTTTAGGATTGTTATAATCTGAATATACATTATAATAGCTGTTATTCATCCTATATTGGCGATTGATGAGGAGGGTGTAATATTTTCCAGGTGAGTATGGCGAAGTCTGCCTCAGCCTCCAGCTATGATTTATAATATCACTATGATTAATAGTATATTTAGGTTGATGGATGGTGACATGTGGTATAAAACTGATAGGGGTGCAATTTTGTCATGTTGATAGCATCAGGTCTGCTGTTCATGGGATGCCTTGTGTGACTTCAGGCACTCAGAAGTGAAATGGGGAAAGTCCTACTTTTGTGACAAGGGCGATTGTCATGAGGGTGGATGCTGCTGGATTAAAGATTTTTGTTATTCATTGTGCTCTTTGACCAGAGTATAGTAGATTAATGATAATAGCCATTATAAGTAGTATTGATGTGGTGGACTGTTTTAGGAAATATTTGTTGGATGCTTCTGTAGCTTATGGGTTCATTTTTTTTATTAGAATGGGGATACCATTAACCAGTGTGAGCTTGTTATACAATTATATTTCCTGAGAAAATGGTCAGTAGAATGATGGTAAAAACAATGAGAGTTTATTAGCACAGGAAGGATATACAAAAATATTTTGGGGGTATGGGCCTGAAGCTTACTTAGAGAACTTTACTATATAGCATGTGGTGTAATGTGGTAGGTAGCATGGAGAATGTAAAATTATTAGGAAGAATTCAATTCCAGGAATAAGAGCATTGAAACCTCTATGATTTACTCTATCAAAGTAACTCTTTTGTCAGACATATTTCTTAAATTTGTGGTGGGTTGCCTGGTATGATGACAAGTAGTGAAAACTCTCATACACATAGGGTTAATGTTAGTCGTAAAAAAACTTTTTATAAGAGATGTATGCGTTGATCATATCAAAATTGTAGGTAGGATGCTCAAACTCATAGAAAGGAGATTGTTAGATGTGTTTTAATGATGACTTGGGCTGTATACAATTCTGGCACCTAGGGATTGTCGAATGCTCCTAAAAATAGATTGCTGTGGAAATGTTTATTATAGGGAAATTGACATATTCTCTAGGAGGGACGGGGTGAATGGGCCTGCTACATTTTCTACATTGAAGACATATACAGGTTTTGATGCTACTTCTGTTAAATCAAGTGGGTCTTCATTGGATTTCTGCTACTGCGGAGATAATCGAATTCTGGATAGGGGTCAGGCGAAAATTAGTCATAGGTGTTCTTGTGTAATAATTACTGTTGAAAGTGTAAATGATCCATTTATCAGTAAGACTGAGAATCGAATAACTGCTACATTACTTCATATGAGATGATTGTCTGTGCTATTGTTCCTAGAGCTCGAGTGAGTGAGTATTTTGAATGTGAAGTTCATCCAGATCTGAGGATGGAATAAATGGCTAGGTGTGATATGGCTAATATAAATAATATGCCTACATTTATACTAATTAGTGGATAAGATATGGGAAGAGGAATTCACGTTGTGAGAGCCAGGGTTAAGGCTAGCATTGGGGCAATAATATATAAATTGATGATGTTGATGGACATAGTGGTTCTTTAATAAGTAATTTGAATGCCTCAGCAATGGGTTGTAATCATCCATGGGGGCTGATGATCTTTGGCCCTTTCTGGATTTGTATATCGCCTAGGATTTTCCATTTAGTTAATATGAGGAATGCTATGGTGAATTAAATTGGGTAATTTGTGAAAGAATCTTGATTATAAACATATTCTTAGGAAGAGGACTTGAACCAGTGCAGAAAAAGTTTCAGTTTTACATAATTACCGGGCTCTGCCAGCGTAAGGAACCCTGTTCTACAGTAGGGTATGTATAAATTAATTGAATGTAGTGTATATCATCATTTAGTTTGAAGACATTTTGTAAAGTAAGCCGTATTGCTCTTGTCCTTTCATACTGGAAGAAATCTGCAATAGACAGAAACCAACCAGGATGACTCCAGTCTGCACTCAGATCACGTGAGACTTTAATCGTTGAACAAACAGACAATTAATAGCAGTTATACCATTGAAATGTCGTGATCCAGCATCAAGGTCATAAACCATATTGCCCATATGAACTCCAGAATACAATTACACTGTTATCCCTAGTAAAACTTGTTCCATTGATCAGTGTTTTAGAAGAGCAGGTGATAAAGCATTTTGACTAGCTGGCCTAAATTTTAATCACTCAGAAGTGGTTTTATTCTCCAAAAAATAAATGGCGCACGGGCTCAAGACACACCGGCTTCAGTAGTTGTGGCGTGCAGACTCAGTAGTTGTGGCCCACTGGCTTAGTTGTTCCGTGGCATGTGAGATCTTCCCTGGCCGGGGATCGAACCGGGTCCCCTGCATTGGCAGGCGAATTCTTAATCACTGCATCACCAGGGAAGTCCCCTTTTAATAAGTCCCCTTTTAAAGGGAGAATCGCAGTCTCCCTTTTAATATACCTTAAGCCCAAAGAATCCATGGAAAATGGTTACAGACAAGAAGACAATAAAATATTGTAAGGACTATAACAGAAGCATATAGTACACAGTTCATATAGACACATCCCAAGCAGTTACAAAGTCTATTAAAAGGGAGGCTGCAATTTTAAAAGAATAAGAAAAATTATACCCACAAACTCCCAATCTTTCCTGAAACGTTGCAATCTGAAACCCTATTGTAGGAAGCAGAAGATTTCAGGAGACATTCTACAGATGAAGGACTCCAAACCCTGTGGTTGGATAAGGAATTCTGGAAGGAAGGTATCCTCACCCAAGGAGAGCAGGTTCCTATACTTCTCTAACATCACATCCCTGTACAATTCCCATTGATCTTGGTCCAGGCATTCTCACTCCTCTTGAGAGAAATCTATGGCCACATCCTGGAATGTCAGCAGTCCCTGAAATTAAAAGTACACATGCCATGTGGCCACGGGAAGAGTTCATAATGTGACCCAAGAAGAAAACAGCAAGTTAAGAGAACTGCTTTCAATTTAGAAGAGTGTCTTCAATTATCCACTAATATATATATACATATATATATATATATATATATATATATATATATATATATACACACATACATATATATATATATATTATATATATATATATATATATATATATATATTTTACAAAGTAACTTTCTCTACCTTATTTCTAACTACAAGAAAAGAGTATGGCATGTGATCCACAAAACCAGTATAGAGACTATACTTGTCTGGAAAAGAAATGATAAAATGATGGTTTCAACACAGGCATATGCATTTTTGAGTGTTTTGTTTATATCAAACTGGATAAAATGTGTGTATTTCTCATACAGAAAAGACATGTCGAGGTAGAAATGTACCTTTCAACTATTCATGGGTACACAAGTACACTGGGGAGATTGTAAAAGTGCAGATTGTGATTCAGTAGGTCCGGCGGGCCTGAGTTCTATTTTTTTAGCAAGCTCATTCTTAACTAGTGATGCCACAGTCTCTGATTCATTAACCACAACTGTGAATATCAGAGACATAATTAGAAAGGTAAAAATTCATATTTAATTTTGAACTTAAAGTGTTTTATGGATTTTACACCTTTAATAGAATAGTGAGCACAGCAGCAACAATCATTTGTGAATATTTACTATAGACTGTGTATCTTACTAACTTTTTCGTGTAGGATTCCAGGAAAAAGACCTGGTCTGCGGCCACAGTGGGCGTGGCCCCCAGGCCGGGCCGCCCCTCCAGGACCCCCGACGGGGCCCTGCGCTCCTGGCGGCTCCCTCCCCCGCCGCCCCGCTCCCTCCCGGAAGGCCTCGGGGCAGGGCGGTCCCACCCACTGCGCGCTGAACAGAGCCCGCGTTTCCTCAGAGCTGGAACTCCCGGCTCGGGCGGGGTCTCTTCCCTCCGCCTTCACGGAACTGCCCCGGAGCCCGAGGGGAGGGCGACCTCACTGAGGCTGCCGGCTCTGGAGGTGCCCTGGCGGCCGAAGCCGTGACAGTCGCGGGGACGGCGGGCCGGGTAAGTGGGCGCCGACCCTCGGCCTGGTCCGGTGCCCGGGCGGCAGCACAAGACCAGCTTCTGAGGGGCAGGGGTTCGCTGCCACCCGCCGCTGCTGTGCAGAAAGAGCGGCCTCCAGCGTCTGGTCCCCGGGAACTTCGGTCCCTCCTCTCGCCCCTGCCCTCGGCCTGGCTCGCGAGGCCTGGTGGGCGTGGGGAGGGGGTCGGCCTGAGCGTCCTGAGGGGAAACGGGTCAAGGGAGGCGCAGGGTCCGGCTGCAGCGTCAGCGCCCCTCCTCCCGACTGCGGGGAAAGCGGCTGAAAACTCCTCCTGAGGCGCGCAGACCCCTTATTCAGCCGAGTTCCTCTGCGCTCCTTCCTCCCTGAGCTAAAGTACCGGGGGGAGGGGACAGGGCAGGGGACTGGCGCAGGTAATGGGGAACATCAAAAGGTGATTGTTAACTGAGGAAAACCAGCTCTCCCGAGGTGAGGAATGCGGCGCTTTTCTTTGCTTGGGCTCACTGAAATCCTTCCTTTGATATGCACCTCAGCTCTCTGGGGCCTGCATTCTGTATTTGCATATCCTGAGTGCCTCAGGGCCTGCCGGCTCACATTGGAGGGCCGCAAGTGCTGAAGACTGTGACATCCTTTGTTTACTGATAGGGCAAGAAATATTCCATTTCCCACAGGCTTGAGGGGCAGACAGTGAAAAAAAGTCGGAGAATCTCACTCGGCATGTACTTTGGTTTACCTATAGACAATATTTATACTTAACTGTGCTAATAGAGGTTCTCAAGTCCAATCAACTTGTACTACTGCCCTCTATGTATCAATTTCATCAATATCATAAGATAAATGCTTATAGAATTGACTTAATCCATTTAAATAGGATAATGATTTTTAAAGGAAACATAATAGAAATATAACAACAAAACCTTTACCACTAAAGGCTGGGTCTGGAACAACCTAAATAAATGTTCCATTGTTAAAATATTGAAAGATGTATTCAATAGAAATATCAACAAAAATGACAAATAATAAGGGTAGCAGAATGTTGAAATGTTCTATCTTTATCATTAAAGTGGCAGAAAATCATTTATTAGTAGGCACTCGGGGCAGAAGATGCCTGATTTTATACCTTTGTCATATTTGTGCAGTTGTTTCAACAAGTAACTTAAAGACAAAATGGAAAAACAAGGAGGTTTGTGCCTGAGATCATGTTGATGTGAAACCAGGGATGGCCACCTTGTGCCAGGTGAGTTAAGTTTACCTGGCAGGTAGACCGCAGAGCTCCTGGGAAGCAAGGGTTGGAATTTTTCTGCTGGGTGCCCCTTAGGTTCTGTGACTTGACTGACTGACTGTGAGTCATGTTTCGGGAAAGACCTGATCACAGGAAAAGGGTGGGAATAGAGTGCTTTGGGGAGCAGCTAACAACATTCATCACAGCTCACGGCCTGAATGCATTTTAAAGAGACAGGAAAACAAATGCTTCTTATGGAATCAGAGAATGTGAGGGCTGGACAATCCCAGAAAATGAGGAACACCCATCCCATTTTCCAGATGAGAAAACAGAGGTCCAGCAAGGTGAAATCCCTCACCCAAGTTGCACCCGTCTCTCCTCCCCACTACGTGGTTCATGAAAGCAGGACTCTTCCTGTCTTGATCACTGCTGAACCCCAAAAAGGGCCAGGCATCTAGGAGCTGCTCCAAAAATTTGGGTTGACTGTAGGAACAATGCTATTTCTTTCTTTCTCACTCTTATTCAGGATTGTGCCAAGAACTCCCCAGGTTGCAATGTAATTCGATAAATGTAAATATTAATTGAGTTTTGTTGTGATGAGGACTTAGGCTTTGAAGGTAACAGACTTGGTTCAGATCTTGGTTCTGCCACTCCATAGCTGTTTGGCTTTGGGAAAATTA
This sequence comes from Eschrichtius robustus, assembly GCF_028021215.1. Taxonomy (NCBI): domain Eukaryota; kingdom Metazoa; phylum Chordata; class Mammalia; order Artiodactyla; family Eschrichtiidae; genus Eschrichtius; species Eschrichtius robustus. The sequence continues at coordinate 47,592,213 of NC_090831.1, read as the reverse complement.
CTAAACCTCTCTGAGACTATTTCCTCCTTTGTAAAGTGGGGATAAATGTATCTGAGCCAGCAGAGCACCTGCATGAGAGATGTGCACTAAATATTGGTCTTTCTCACTCTCCTACGCCATCTCTCTGTTCTTCCCAGAGAAGCTGTACAGAAGGACATAGTACTTTTTTAAAATAGTTAACTAATTAATTAATTAATTTGTTTTTGGCTGCGTTGGGTCTTCGTTGCTATGCGCAGGCTTTCTCTAGTTGCGGCAAGCGGGGGCTACTCTTTGTGGCGGTGCGCGGGCCTCTCATTGCGGTGGCTTCTCTTGCTGCGCTTGTTGTGGAGCACCGGTTCTAGGCGCGCGGGCTTCAGTAGTTGTGGTCTGCAGGCTCAGTAGTTGTGGCCCATGGGCTTAGCTGCTCCGTGGCATGTGGGATCTTCCCTGACCAGGGCTCGAACCCATGTCCCCTGCCTTGGCAGGCAGATTCTTAACCACTGCGCCACCAGGGAAGTCCGATATAGTACTTTTTAAAGAGGGGTTTGAATTTATTTCAGATTGTGTACATTTTTCGTGTAGAAAAGATTATTCCACTATAGAAATATAAACACGCAAAACCACTCCAAATGCAGTATTTTATGGTTTAGATATTATCAGTCACATTTTATAAGTAATTGGGCAAATGCCAAAGCACTAGGTACTGGGGCGTAAGAAGACTCAAATCTGGGGTGACCCCACCCCAATTTCAAGAGCAGGGTGTGCTTTTCAAATCCATGTTTCATCTGGTCTTTGTTTCTCATCCATCCTCTGTGTCTGCCTTTCTCAAGAAGGCTCAGATCCTCGGCTTTCACACTCTCCCGGCTGGCTGTGCCCCAGCTCCCGGCCTGGAACCTCTGCGTGCCTGGGTGTGCCTGCTCCCCCTGTGCATCACCAGCTTTGCCAGGGAGCTGCTGTATCGTGCACTGCTTGCTGTACCCAGAGTACCTGGACCCTTCTGGTACATGAAGTGCACCCTCCTCACCAGGTGTGCAGCCCATCCCCTTACCTTATATCCTGCCTCTAAGCCAGGCTTGGGGGTGACTACAGTGTGCATTCAGCTGTGTGAGGTGCTGGGATCAAAGTGAAGTTCCCAACTTTTGAAGTGGCAGGCTTGAGGGGCACACAGTGATTTAAAGTCGGGTCACCTGACTTAAAGGGGGGACTGACTGATTTAAAGCCAAGGCAGCTGACTTAAAGCCTGCGTCCCTCAGCTGCAGGACGAGACCAACTTCGGCGGTGCACGGGTTCGCTCCAAGCCAGCACTGCTGTTCAGGAAGAGATTCCAGTAGCGCCTTAGTGCAGGGGGACTTGGTCTGTTGTCTTGCCCCTGGCCTCAGAGGGGGGCCACCTGCTCTTCTGGAGAATCAGGGAGGGGGAAGTGCAGAGTCCCGGCTGGAGTTGCGGCACCGCTTGTCTGACGGCAGGGAGAGGGGGACAGGGCTGTGTGGTGTCCTGGGGCTGGACTCACCAGGTCGACTCAGCCTCTCAGCCTCCTAACCTCCCCCCCACACACTCCACAAGAGCTTCCAATAATATGTAATTGCGCCTTAGGTTCTCGGTCTTCAAACTCATCCCCAGGCTCCCAGGTCCCTTGATTCAGCCAATTCCTCTGTGCTCTTTCTTCTATTAGATACAGTCCCAGAGGGAGGGGCTGGGGGATGGGACTGGAGGGATGCCGGCAGCACTGGCCTCAGCTGACTAAAGAGATCCGGGGCCTGCGCTATCACACATGTGCGAGGACCCTTAAGGCGGAATCGAGGGGGCCAGTTAGAGGCAGTCCTTGCTGCCTCAAGTGAGTATGGATCACCGTCGGGTGGGGAGCACGCTGACCCCTGAGAAGTACTGTTAGGAGGATGTGTTCCTCCCTCGGCTTCAAGGACGTGGGTGGGCTTCAGGGCTCCAGTTCCCCTCCAGGCCTCCAGGTCCGACTGCACCGCAGCGGCCTTGCAGACCCGCCTTCCTGTCCCAGAACTTGCCAGGCTCCAGGAAGAATCCAGACAGCAGAGATGGTGCCTGAGGGCTCCAGCTTGAAAAGTGCTGTCCCTGGGGACCCAACAGTGGAGGGAGGAAGGGTGGAGGGAGTGGGGGGGTGGGGTCGGGAGGGGTGGCTGCCCTGGGAGACGTTGAGAGAGAAATATCGCCCCCCACACCCCCTGCCCCTGCAACTGACCCATTGATGCCATAGGATCTCAGGGCCTTTTAGTCAGAGATGCCTCTGCTTCTTTACTCCTGTGTTCAAAACTATGCAAAACCAACTCTTCATCCTCTTGCTGCCTTGCCAGGACTTTTAAAGCACTGTTCTTTTGAAGCACTCGTTCCCTAAACTGCAGTTTGGAGCTGTCCCAGCTATTTAAAAGTGTTCTCCTTAAACTGAGACTAAATCCTACTCTTTTGGAAAAACGGCCTTCACTTCACTGGAGATCGTCTTTTCTGCCCATTCCTTCCTTCTACTGCCCTCTTAAGAAGCCCTGTGCTCAAAGAGCTTGGTGATTTATTTTTTGCTTGATGTCAAAAAGAAACCTTCCCCATGCACCCCAAAAAGCTTTCCTGGAACATAGGTGTTTCACAACCATGACAGTGTTTTGCAGTTAGTATACACTGGGTAGAGTGCCTAGCAATCCCTCCAAGAGCCAGAGGTGAGCAGACCTTTACTTATTTGATTGGATGCCCTTCAAGTTTAGGAAGGTCCCATTCTTATGACCCAGCAGGTAAGACAGAGCCCTGGATGGCTGTGGCTGTGATTAGATAACTTCTGATGATTTTATTTCCCTTACTGAGCTGCTGCTTCTAGGTTAAATTCGTTTTATTACCTGTCCATTTTTAAAGAAAGGCTGACAAAGTCACTGTAATAGGTCAGGAGTCTGAACTCAGGGTTGGTCAAAGGTACTCACAGGGAGGAAGGTGGATAAAAATAGGTGGGTAAAATAGGAGGGTTGGCAAGTACAGCCAGGACACCCGTGTTCATCATGCATACTAATAAAGGCCAGAATCTCCTCATTTATCTCTGGTGGGAAGTTCTGATGGTTTCACAGGATCAAACTCAAATCATATTCAAACTAGGGGATTTCCCTGAGCATAAAAGGAAGTATCCGTCCCTAGCAGGAGTCGCTGCAGAGGAATAAAGACGTAGATGTAGAGAACGGACCTGAGGACACAGGGAGGGGGAAGGGTAAGCTGGGATGAAGTGAGAGAGTGGCATGGACATATATACACTACCAAAGGTGAAATAGATAGCTATTGGGAAGCAGCTGCATATAGCACAGGGAGATCAGCTCAGTGCTTTGTGACCACCTAGAGGGGTGGGATAGGGAAGGTGGGAGGGAGACACAAGAGGGAGAGGATATGGGGATATATGTATACGAATAGTTGATTCACTTTGTTATACAGCAGAAGCTAACACAACAAGGTAAAGCAATTATACTCCAATAAAGATGTTAACAACAACAACAACAACAACAACAACAACACCCAAAATCTAAGTCAATCAAGCCAACGGAGACAATGTATGTGTTTACAGTTCAAGAAATCCACAAGGGAATCCTTTATTCTGTAGGCAATGAATGGTCCATTCGAAAAGGAAAAAACTTTCTAAAATGTTGTCTTTCCATTTATTGTTCAGAACATCATTTTTATACCTCTGCATTTCTTACTATTCAAAGCCAAGTCACGTGAGTTACAGGGAAGCAGCTGATGGATTTAAAGTTGGGTCACTTGATTTAAAAACCAGTGGCAGTTGATTGATTTAAATCCCGGTCATATGACATGAGGAGGGGGTGCTAAAAACTGCTTTTTCATCTCTGGCTCAGAATATCATATTTACCTTGGTTTTTCTTATGATTTAGAAAACTTGAGCTGTCTCTCCTTGGAATCATCAGGAGAAAAATACAGTATTTCAGGTTCATTCTTGAAACCAACTTCTCACGGTTAAGGTGTATTGGCTAAAAGATCTTCCTTCCTTCTTCAAGAGATTCCAAACCTCTGTAAGACACTTCATTGTAATTGGAGAAAAAAGAAGAATGAATTCAGGCCAGCAGCTGCAGGAGGCCAAGGCAGCCCCCAGGACTAGGGAAGGAGGAGGAGGAAGGGCTGAGAGTTGCCATTAGAGCAGACAACCTCCAGAGGGCGCTGAAGCACCGGCAGAGCCCACCTGCCACTCCCAGTTTGGCACTCCAGGGTCAGATTTGGGTTTGGAGTTGGGGTTGCTGTAACCCCAAGGAGGTGAGCAGAGAGGAGGAGTTGATTACCGGTCTCCTCTGACTCTCTGACTCAAATTGCCTGGCTTCACAGGGGGGACAGGGTTTTGCTTTCAGCAAACTGATGGGGCACTTCCAGGCTGGTCGGGTTGCCCAGTGGCCCGACAGCCTGACAGGCTGACTGCGGTGTGACCGCCCTGTGTTTCTCCAGAATCTGTGCATCAGGAGGTGCATGGGTGCGGGAGCCCATCCACCGCCCCTCCCCCCAAGGGGGATGGCACCTTCCCTGGCTGTACCCTATGATCACCAGGTACTTGAAATGAATGCAAGTTTTTTGACTTCAAGGAAAAGCTCACATAACCGTTTCTTCCTCATAATGTGTGGGATTTACTATAATGGAAGGACATTAGAAAGAACAGGTAGAAAACTCACCTGTTGGTCTCCATGTAGGAGTTTATTTTGCATGAATCCCTCCTACGTGAGTAGATAGCAGAGGTTTATTTTTGTTCCCGTGTGTGTAGTTGTGGCAGAGGATGTAGGTATGGTGCTTTGAAGCCCTCAAAGAAATATTCTCAGAACTCTCAAGATTTCTCTTGATCGGAACCGAAAGAGACCTGGAAAAGGAGGAAAAGAAAAGGAGGAGGGAGAACGAATGACTGTTTCTCAGTAAATTCACCTTCCTGGTTGATTGTTCTGTCTTCTCATTTCTTTTAACTTCTATGTATGTCTAATGGAATAATGTAGAAAGGCTGATTTTTATGCTTTAAAAGATTTTACATCACAAAGAAACTAGAAGTGGCTAACAGAACTTATTCAAATCAATTTTGCATAGAGACTTTGATATTAAATTTGTATATTAAAATGGGTTTATCCCAATTTTCTCTTTCTTTTTGAGTGAATATTTGTAACATATTTTTGTAGATAATAATTTATCCTAGATATACAAAATTGTGAGAATGGGTACCATTTTTTACCACTTAAATGATTTCTTTTAAATGAATAGATTGTACACTTTAAATGCCAATGTTGTGTCTTACGTGTTGTTTTTTAATTCCTTGATTTCCAAAACTTGTGTTTATTTAATTGATTTCTATCTAATAATCTGTGTCTCCCCTTTATTGTTTCTTACTTTATATTTTATTGATGTATAGTTAATTTACATTATTATATTAGTTTCAGAGGTACAGCATAGTGATTCATAAATGTTTAGGTTCTTCTCCATTTACAGTTATTATAAAAGAGTGGCTATATTCCCCATGCTATACAGTACATCACTGTAGATTATTGATTTTATACATAGTGGATTGTACCTCAAAATCTCCTACCACTATTTTGCTCCTCCACCCTATCTCTCCCTGCTGGTAACCACTAGTCTGTTCTTTAATCTGTGAGTCTGTTTTTTTGTTGTTATTGTATTCCATTTTTTAGATGCCACGTGTAAGTGATAACATACCATGCTTGTTTTCTCATACCATGCCATGCTTTTTTTCTCATACCATGCCATGCTTGTTTTCTCTGCGGCTTATTTTACCAAGCATAATACCCTCCAAATCCATCCATGTTCTTGCAAATGGCAAAATTTCATTTTTGGCTGAAGTCATCATAAAAAAATATTTTTTATCCACTAAGCTATTGATGAACACTTAGTTTGACTCTATATCTTGGCTATGGCAAATAACACTGTTATGAACATTGGTGTGCAGTTATTTTTTTTTGAAATAGTGTTTTTGTTTTCTTCTGATATACCCAACAGTGAAATTGCTGGATAGTATGGTAGTTCTATTTTTAGTTTTTTGTGGAACCTCCATTCTGCTTTCCACAGTAGCTGCACTACTTCACATTCACATCAAGAGTGTACAAGAGTTTCCCTTTCTCCACATCCTCACTAACCTTTGTTATTTGTGATCTTTTGGATGACAGCCATTCTGACAAGACTGAGGTGATATATCTCATAGTTTTGATTTGCATTTTACTGCCGATTAGCTATGTTTAGCATCTTTGTGAGTTCTGGCTGTCTATATGTAGTTTTTCCTTGGAAAAAATGTCTATTTAGGTCTTCTCATTTTTTTAAAAAAGATTTTGGGTGTTTTTTTTTTGATATTGAGTTGTATGTGCTGTTTCTGTAGTTTAGGTATGAACCCTTGCTTGGTCATCTTTTTTGATGTTAACCTCTTATCATGTGCAAATATTGTCTCTCCCTCAGCAGGTTGTCTTTTCATTTTGTCTTTGGTTTCCTTTGCTGTGCAAAATCTTTTAAGTTTAGTGAAGTCCCATTTGTTTATTTTTGCTTTTGTTTCATTTGCCTTAGTAGACTGAACCTAAAACTGTTGCTATCATTTATGTTGAAGAATGTTCTATATTTTCCTCTAGGGGTTTTATGGTTTCTGGTCCTACATTTAGGTCTTTATTCAGTTTTGCATTTATTTTATATATGGTGTGCTAAAATAATCTAATTTTATTCTTTTCCATGTAGCTGACCAGTTTTCCCAGTACCACTTATTGAAGAGACAGTTTTTTCTCCATATTGCCTGCTTTGCCATAAATCAATTAAATATAAGTGTGTGGGCTTATTTCTGGGATCTCTATTCTATTCCAGTGATCTTTGTGTCTGTTTTTGCTCTGGTACCTTTCTCTTTGATTACTGTCGCTTTGCAGTATAGTCTGAAGTCAAGGTGCGTGATGCCTCCAGCTGTGTTCTTTCTCAAGATTGTTTGGCTATTTGGGGTCTTTGTGTTTCTATACAAATTTTAAAATTACTTTTTCAAGTTCTGTGAAAATGCTTTGGTATTCTGATAGGGATTGCATTAAATCTGTAGATTGTCTTTGGTAGTATGGTTATTTTAACAGTATTAATTCTTCCAGTCGATGCACATGCTATATTTTTCCATCTTTTTGTGTTGTCTTCAACTTCTTTCACCAATGGCTGATAGATTTCTGAGCACATGTCTTTTACCTGCTTAGGTGTGTTTATTCCTAGGTATCTTATTCTTTTTGATGTCATTGCATATGGTATAGTTTTCTTAATTTTTCTTTCTGACAGCTTTGAGTTTTGTTTTTTCTTCTTTTTCTAATTCCTTCAGGTGTAATGTTAGGTTGTTTATTTGATATTTTTCTTGATTCCTAAGAATAAGCTTGTATCACTATAACTTCCCCCTGTGAACTGCGTTGGCTGTGTCCCATAGATTTTGGATCATTGTGTGTTCATTTTCATTTGTCTTGGGTATTTTTAGAATCCCTCTTTAATTTCTTCAGTGTTCCTTTCTTCCCCTTTTATTCCCTTCATCTGTGATGTGAGGACTATCTTTAATATTATGTTTGGATTTCTTTCAGTTTTGTTTGTGTGTGTGTGTGTGTGTGTGTGTGTGTGTGTGTGTGTGATTATTTAAGTTGCTGAGCTCTTAATTTCACATGGACACTAACAACCTTGCATTGTTACTCTGCTCCCCCACAGTTACTGAATTTGACCTTATATTTTACATCTACTTGTTTTGTGCGTCCCTTAACTTCTTATTGTGAATATAGATGATTTTATTACTGTTTTTTTTTTTTTTCATCCTTCCTATTAGCTGTGTCCATGGTTGATTTACTACCTTTGTTGAATATTTGCCTTAACCAATGAGGTTTTTCCTTTAGTAAGTTTCCTTTCCTAATTTTTATGTTTCAATCGTGACCTTTTCTTTTTCACTTAGAAAAGCCCCTTTAAGATTTCTCATAAAGCTGGTTTGGCGATGCTGAGCTCTTTTAGTTTTGCTTCTCTGTAAAACTTTAGATCTCACCATCAAATCTGAAGGAGAGCCTTGCTGGGTAGAGTATTTTTGCTTATAGGCTTTTCCCTTTCATGACTTTAAATATACCATGCCACTCCCTTCTGGCATGCAGAGGTTATCCTGAAAAGTCAGCAGATAACTTTATGCAATTTCCCATGTTTGTAACTTGTTGCTTTTCCTTTGCTCCTTTTAATAGTGTCTTTTCATCTTTATTTTTTATTTTTTCCATTTTAATTACAATGAGTCTTGGTGTGGTCCTCTTTGGGTTGATCCTGTTTTGGCCTCACTGTGTTTACTGGACTTGGATGTCTGTTTTCTTTCCCAGGTTAGGGAAGTTTTCAACTCTTATGTCTTCAGGTATGTTCTACACTGCTTTGTCTTTCCTTTTTGCTTCTGGGACCAGTATAATGCAAATATTAGTACACTTGATGTTGTTTCACAAGTCTGTTCAACTTTCCTCATTTCATTTTAATCTATTGTTTTACCGTTCATCTTCAGTGATTGCCAGTACTCTGTCCTTCAGTTTTCTGATTCATTCCTCTGTATCATTTAGTCTACAGTAGTTTCCTTTAATGTATTTTTCATTTCAGTTATTGTATTCCTCATCTCTGTTTTGTTGTTCTTTAATGGCCTAACTCTTTTTAAAAAAATTCTAACTTCTTGCTCTGGTCGTCCATTCTTCTCCTGAGTTCTTTGATCATCTTTACAGTCATTACCTTGAACCCTTTGTTGAGGAGATTGGCTATCTCCACTTCACTTAGATCTTCTTCTGAATTCTTATCTTGGTCCTTCATTTGGATCGTGTTTCTGTGTTACCTCATTTTTCTTAACTTCCTGTTTTTATTGCTATATGTGTAGTAGGTTCGTTACATTTCCTGACCTTGGGGAAGTGGCCTTTTGTAGGAGCCGTCCTATGGGTCCCAGCAGCCACCTCTCCCCTGGTCACTAGAGCTATATATTCTAGGTGTACCCCCTATGTGGGCTGCTTGGGCTCTTCTGCTGTGGTGGGCTGACTACTGTGGGTAGTCTGGTAGGCTTGGCTGCCCCCAGACTGCTTGTTTGCCAGGCTCTGCCTTGTATGGAGGCTGCCTGTGCTGCTTGGTGAGACTAAATCATAAGGCAGCTGGCTGCACAACTCTGGGGGACACCAAATCTGGTGCTGGTTCACTTATGGGTAGAATTGCAGTCCAGGTGATATCAGGGCTAGTGCCCAGTCACTGGTTCTGGGGCTATGCTGGCTACTGGGAGGAAGAGACAGGTTCTGCGTTCTGGCTGCAGGGCCCAGGAGCCACAGAGTTGGTGTTGGATCACTGTTCCTGACACAGCTCTCTGCAGGGCCGGGGGTATCCCTAATCTTGTGTTGGCATTCTGATGGGCAGGGTCAGGACCCAGCTGAGTCCATGGCTGCTTCGGGCCTGCAATTAAGTGGCCTGGTTACACAGGCTGCTGGGCTGTGGTATTCCTGGAGCTGGTGTGTGCCTGTTGGTGTATGAGGCTGATCCCACTGCTAAAGCAGGTTTGCTGTTGGGTAGGTCCAAGCTCCATCCAGTCCGTGTGCAGTTACCACCTGCCGATGGTGAGGCTGACTCCAAGGCCAGAGCAGGCTCACTTGTCAGAGGGGCCAGGGACTCTGGGGCTGGTGCCTGTCCACTGAGGTGTGGAGGCTGGTCCTGGGGCTTTTGGTGGCTGGACCCATGTCCAGGGGCAGCTGTGCACTGAGAGGATCTGAAGGCAGCCTGTTTGCTGGTGGATGGGGCTATGCCCCTGCTCAGTTAGTTGCTTGGCCTGCAGCATCCTAGTACTTGTGTCTGTAGTCTGGTGGAAATGGGTGGGGCTCGGTCCTGAGGCTGATAAGCTACAGGGAGGATTCTGAAATTATGCTTGCTGGTACCAGCGTCCACGAGGTAGAAGGAGCTCCCCCGAATGGCTGCTGCCAGTGTCTCTGTCCCTGAGGCTGTGCTGTAGTTGCCTCTTGCCTCTCTGGGAGACTCTCCAAGATCAGGAGGTAGGTGTGACCCGGGATCCTTTCAAATGACTGCTTCTGTTCTGATTCTCAGATCATGTGGGATTTTGTGAGCATCTTTTAAGAGTGGAATCTCTATTTCCCACAACCCTCTGGCTCTCTGGAAAATAAGCACTACTGGTCTTCAAAGCCCAACACTCTAGGAACTCTTCTTTCCACAACAGGATCCCTGGGCTTGGGAGCCTGATGTTGGCTTCATACCCCTTGCTACCTGGGAGCACCTCTGAAATTGTAATTATTCTCCCATTTGTGGGCCACCCACTTGGTGGTATGGGTCTTGACTCTATTGAGATTTTGCCCTTCCTTTCTGTCTTGTCGAGGTGCCTTCCTTATATCTTTAGCTGTAAAACATCTTTTATGGTAGGTCCCGGCCTTCTTCATCAATTGCTGTTCTGTAAACAGTTGTGACTTTGGTGTGCCCATCAGAGGCATCAAGCTCTGGGTCTTTGAATGCTACCATGTTGGACAATCTCTCTACTTCATTCTTAAATCATATTATTTAAGTTTTCTTAGTATCTTATTTGATTAGCGACAGTTTGAAATTTATTATCACTCATGTTTACTTCGCCTGTTTAAAAAAATTGAATAGTGCATTCATTCAGTTTGAAATGAAGGTAGTGACCTGTGAATTTCCATACCTCAAAAATCAAGGATAGGACAAAAGCCTTTTCTACTTGTGTTACCCTCAAACTCTGCACCCCAACCCAGCCTGGGGATTAACCTCTTGCACCCATGCTCACCTTCTGTTTTCGGACCGTTAACCATCATTGCATCTGTATGTGTGTTGACAAAGTGAACTCTAGTCTTTGCAGTTTTTGTGTTTTGTTTTTTGGTTTAGGGAACAGTCCTACTATGAATGTACATTTACTGCTCTACTGAAGTTCATATATAAACCTGTCAAGCACATTACCAGAATTGGAATTGCTTTTGTATATACACTTTGATAAATTTTAGAGACAATGGTAGAACAGAAGTAACTTGTATTTCAAATGCCACAATATTCTCACACCATGAAAACCCTTCCCTTTTTAATATATTTGTGTATAGTTTATCTTTATTCCCATACTATATTTCCCAGAGATGGGTAAGTGTTATGTTTCTTGCTGGCACATTTACCGTATTGTTCAAAGTCAGGCGTTTAGTGGTTTTAGCATGATCCTATTTCCATGAACTCACAAATACAAGATCTTCTCTCACACTGTCTTTTACTCCCTGCTGTTTTATATTGCCCTCCTAATTCTCAGTCCTGGTCTTTCTTTATGTTCTTCATCAACCTGGATAGGTTATACTATTTTCTCCCTTATTCAAGACCAATAGAATAGAATAGAATACAACACCCAGAAATAAACCCTGATATATGGCCAAATGATTTTTGACAAGTTGCCAAGACTTTTCAAACTAGAAAGGATAGTATTTTCAACACATGGTGCTGAGAAGTCTTGTGGGCAACATGCAAAAGAAGGAAGATGGACCCTTGCCTAACATCATATGCAAAAATTAATGAAAACGTATCAAGAAACTAAATATAAGACCTAATAATATAAAAAAGTCTTAGAAGAAGATACAGGACAAGAGCTTCATGATATTGGATTTGGCAGTGTTTTCCTCCCTTTGAAACGAAGGAACAACAAAGGTACAGCTAACAAAAAAATAAACAATTTGCAGTACATAAGTTAAAAAAAATGTGTATCAAAGAAATGTAAACAGAATAAAATGGCAACCCACAAGATGGGAGAAAATATTTCAGAGCCATCTATCTGACAAGAGATTTCTATTCAGAATATACAGAGAACTCCTACAACTGAACAAAAAGCAAACACCCTGATTCAAAAATGGATAAAAGACTTGAATAGATGGTTCTTCAAAAAGATGTACAAATGACTAAGCACTTGAATAGATGCTCCATATCACTAAATGCATGTTTATATATTTGTGTGCATGCATGCACACACAAGCACACACACACATACACAAGCAGAAAACAACTATTGGTGAGGATGTGAGGGAGTTGGAACCATTGTGCTATGTCAGAGGGAATGCAGAATGATACAGCTGCTTTGCAAAAGAGTATGGCAATTTTTCAGATATTGAAAAATAGAATTACTACATGATCCAGGAATTTTACTATGAGGTATACCCAAAGGTATTGAAATCAGGGTCTTAAAGAAATATTTGTACTCCAGTGTTTAGAGCAGTAATAATCACAGTGGCTAAAATATGAAAGCAACCTAAGTGTTCATCCACTAGTTCCTGGATAAGCAAAGTGTGGTATACCCATATAATACAATATTATTCAGAGTTAAAAAGGAAAAGATCTAGGAATATGCTACAACATGGATGAATCTTGAGGAAATTTAGCTACCAAAAATGCCATTTTTGTGACTTTTAGTGAGTCATAACAATACAACTACTTATTTCAATTATATGGGGGTACTTAGTGTAGTCAAAACCACAGAAATTGGGAGGGTAATGACGCTTTTCAGGTGGTTATGGAACAAAAAGGAAAGTTATATTTAAAGGATATAGAGTTACAGTTTTAAAACGTAGAAAAGAATTAGAAAGATAAATGGTGATGTTGATCGCCCAATAATGTGAATGCATTTAATATCACTGAACGGTGCACTTTATAATAACTAACATGTTATATTTTATGTTATTTGATTTTACCAACATACAAAATTGGGAAAGAATGTAATATCAGGAAAGGGAGTGGACCTGGGATAGAGCAGAGAGTAATCAGAAGGGTGAGACACTGCATATGTTGAAGAAGAAGAGCTGAGAGTCTTCATTGGCCAGAAGAGACTTTATAAAAGAGAAAAAAAAATTACTCTGAGGGTGTATTAGATAGATATCTGTGGGTGTGCTGCTATCTCCCATGGGTTATCTTAAAGAGTCTTTAATAAAGTCCATAAGGCTTGCTGAGGCTTTTTTAAAAACTGGATTCCCTAGGAGATAATTAGAGGGTGGTACTTAAGTCTATGTCTAGGTTGACAGATTTTGCAGGGAAGACGAACCTGAGAACAGTGGAGGTCTTAAGAGTGTAAGTACATGGAAATTAGAAAAAAAATAATAATAAAGGGAATTAGGAAAACTTTGGACTTTGAAGGTCATGTATTATTACTGAGTCAGACCTGAGGTTTCTAAGGAGTTATATACACAGTTGCTATTTGGATTACTTGTCGATAAAGATAAGTGGAAAAGCTAGAGTCGTTCCCAAGTATAGGTAAGATATAATGAGAGGATGGAGGTGGAAAGTAGGGAGACCCAGAGAAAAGTGGGAAGGTCATATTGGGCCAAGATGGTGGTAATATCCAACAGAACAGACGGTAGGACAGACTATGGATTCATCTTTTTTATTTCGCCTCCCCCCCTCATCCTTAATAATTCTTTGGGAATATTTCACTGCTCTGTGATGCAGGTACAGAATTCGAGTGAGGAGGCTACACCTTCAGTGTCCAGCTGTCTGAGTCCTCAGTGCGCTTCAAATGATGGAGAACTATTGCTTCTTTATGAGAAGGATTAGTACCTCGTAGCTAAGCTTAAGCTGGAGCTTATGCAATATTGATTCCATTTTATATATACTGTTGGCATGGAGGTTCCTCCTCCTCTTTTCTTGAACATTATGAAATGAATCTATATTTCTCAGTATTTGGGTATATCAGATATATACGTTAAGTAAAGGAATCTTATATATTGCCCCCTGCATAGTTTGCTCTTTCTTGTTTCTCTTTTACCTTTACTAAATTAGCACAGGGAGAGACCTTGAAATGTTCTAATCAGGAGAGATTAGAACATCATATTTCTAGAGAGGTTGGTTGGACAGAGCAGGGGTCCCAGTGAGAATCCAAGCTTCTGTTTCTACTTGGAAGTGTACCTGTGTAGAATAGAGGGCTCCAGGAAATATCCTAGAATATTCCAATGTCCCTGTGGGAGATCATTAAGAGAGGCAGGATCTGGTACCAGATCAGTGTACTATGACATGTTTGTCAGTCATCTGATGTGAGATTCTCAGAGCCAATCCCATATGGTAGGGCTGAGTGCAGAGTGATGAAGAACCTGTGAAAGCCTTTGATTGCATGTTAAAGATGAAGCTCTGATTTCGGGGAGAATTTTCTTACCTGACTGAATGTCACCCTTCTGTGGGGATGAGATTCTGTGCTTTTCCTCTGTTGATGACCACTGACTGCAAATCATTAGAGGATCATGTCTAGAAAGCATTCTTTATTTAATTTCTTAAAGAAGAAAGCATAGAAAACATTTTTATCCACTTTCAAATTGAGGATCAAGGGGAATGACATCAGTGAAAATGTCAGAGCAGGGAGCTCTGGCTTGTGTCCATCCCCAGAAACACTGACATACGTGGTAAAACCTGTCAAAATGACCTTATCAACACATGTAAGTTTTCTTTTCTTTTCACGCTGTAGATTCATCTTTCATTGAAACTTTACTTACTACAGGATGTGGAGAATAAACAGGGAAGTAAAAACTGTATTTCCTGATGAAAGAATCACGAAGTCACATTAGCTGTTCTGAACTCTGCCTTACTCACCGTGACTCTAATTAAAACAAACAAACAAACAAAACACTTTTTTTTTTTGGTAAGTCAGTTCTGACATTTCCTCGTTAAAGACAAGGTAACAGATACAGACTTAGATCTACCAGAATTGAGCAAACTTTTGATTGTACCTGTGTTGAACATATGAACATGACCTGCTACAAATCTTCATTATACTTATTGCCACAACAGACAAATTCCCTTTTTCCACTCCTGATATGTTGCATGTAAGGAATGCATAGGTCACTAACCCCAGCTGGTCACAGGTAAACTCTGCCACATGGATTACTGCATGTTTTCCTGCTGGAAGACCACACATTCTCGAGGATCATGCCTGCAGAGTATCTGGGCTCTTCTTTTTTTCTGGATAAAGGTTAGATAATCACCTAATTTTATGAGAAATACATAAATTGTATTTACATATTCTTCAGGTTTTTATTTATCCCTTCTCTTTCAAGTCCTAAGTGCAAATATTAAAGTGATTTCCAAGAGGGTGGTAAAGAAGACAGCTCCAAAATTAGCAATAAATCATAATACAATTGTGAATGCATTAATGTGTGATTAATATGTAGATACTTATGTAAATGCAAGTTTAGTAATGCTTTGTGGAGAGCTTCAGAATCTAGGTATTAAAAAAAAAAAAAAAAAAACAAGGAGTTCTTGAAACTCTCAGGGAATTATAGAGAAGTCTTTGTGTCTATAAATATCATTCTGAAATAATGCATATTCTCAGAAATAAACTAGGCATAACATTGTAGGAAAAAACTTCATGAAATGAAAGAGCATGTGAGATGGCCATACAAGAAAAAGAATATTCTCAGAGAATAATGAACAGTGTGGAGTTCAGCAGAAGGGTCATACACATTCAGAGAGCAAAACTTTGGAGAGCCTAATTGTGAGTTCCTCATATTTCATCTTTGGAGACACGGTAGTCATTTGAAATATGATGTTATAAGATGACGTTAACATACTTAAATACTTTCGTTTAGAAATGACCACTTAGAACCAGAGTAAATGAAAGAGAACACAAAATTATGTTTATGTTGATTTTTAAAGACCTCAGGTGAGTGCTGATTATTTAAAAATGCATGATGTCTTTCACTGCAAAGTAAAGGAGCTGTTACAGTGGAGGATTACTGGACTGAATGTAAATATTATGACATAGTATGAGTGTGTTTCGTGTTTGGTAATTGCAATCATTGTTGCTTTTGTTGTGGTCATCCATTTACAGTGCTTGGTGTCAGTTGATTTATCTCTTGTAAAAATAAAATACAGTCTGTGTTTGTGTGAAAAAAAACCATACATGATGTCTTGACTAAAGTTGTATGGAATTTGAGATCTGGAAAAAAGCATTTCTTTTCTGTAATGCTAGGATGATAATTGGACATTTTTGCAAGAAAGAGATTTCAGGATGCAAATCTCGTGTCTCTAAGGTGGGAAGTCAGTTCATGGTGGAACATTCTATTAAACTTGTGTGAGTGGAGAAATATTTCTTTGGAAGGAAGAGGTCACGAATCCCTTTTTAATAGTTAATGGTTTATAGCATACCGAATGAGCAAAATGGCTATTTCTGAACTTTAGAAAAAAAATAATATAGTTTTTCTGCATTTATAACATGAGGCTGATGTAAAATATCAAAAATTCTTTATTTTGAAAAGCAATGTAATCAATTTGACATAATTCATATATATTGAACCTGTGGTACACACACACACAGTAAACCTTACATTCAGAAAATTGTTTGCACTTAAGAAATATTTTCAAGTGTAGTTGATTTACAATGTTGTGGGTTTTTTAAATACATGTTTATTGGAGTATACTTACTTTATAACACTGTATTAGTTTCTGCTTTACAACAAAGTGAATCAGCTATATGTATACATATATTCCCCATATCCCCCCCCCCCCCCCTTGAGCCTCCCTCCCACACTCCCTATCCCACCCCTCTGGGGGACATAAAGCACCGAGCTGATCTCCCTGTGCTATGCGGCAGCTTACCACTAGCTATTTTACATTTGGTAGTGTATATATGTCAGTGCTACTCTCTCACTACGTCCCTGTCTCCCCTTGCCCCCTGTGTCCTTAAGTCCGTTCTCTACATCTCTGTCTTTATTCCTGCCCTGTCACTAGGTTCGTCAGTACCATTTTTCTAGATTCCATATATATATGTGTTAGCGTACGGTATTTGTTTTTCTCTTTCTGACTTACTTCACTCTGTATGACAGACTCTAGGTGCAACCACCTCACTGCAAATAACTCAATTTTGTTCCTTTTTATGGCTGAGTAATACTCCATTGTATAGATGTGCCACATCTTCTTTATATATTCATCTGTCGATGGACATTTAGGTTGCTTCTATGTCCTGGCTATTGTAAATAGTGCTACAGTGAACATTGTGGTACATGTATCTTTTTGAATTATGGTTTTCTCCGGGTGTATGCCCAGTAGTGGGATTGCTGAGTCATATGGTAGTTCTATTTTTTAGCTTTTTAGGAATCTCCATACTGTTCTCCATAGTGGCTGTATCAGTTTACATTCCCACCAACAGTTCAGGAGGGTTCCCTTTTCTCCACACCCTCTGCAGCCTTTACACATTGTTGTATTAATTTCTGCTGTGCAGCAAAGTGATTCAGTTTTATATCTATCTATCTATATATCTATCTATATCTATATATCTATATCTATATATCTATATATATTCTTTTCCATTATGGTTTATCACAGGATATTGAATATAGTTTCCTGTGCTATACAGTAGGTCTTGGTGGGTTGTCCATCCTATGTAGAATAGTTTGCTTCTGCTATTCCAAAACTCCCAATCTTTCCTTCATTCTCTCCTTGGCAACCACAACTCTCTTTTCTATATCTGTGTGTTTGTTTCTGTTTCGCTGACATGCTCATTTGTGTCCTGTTTTCGATTCCACATATAAGTGATATTATATGGTATTTGTCTTTCTCTCTCTGACTTACTTCACTTAGTATCATTATCTCTAGGTCCATCCATGTTGCTGCAAATGGCATTATTTCATTCTTTTTTATGTCTGAGTAATATCTTTTGTATACGTATACCACACCTTCTTTATACACTCATTTTTCAATGAACATTTAGGTTGTTTCCATGTCTTGGCTGTTATAAATAGTGCTGCTATGAACATAGGGTTTCATGTATCTTTTTGAATTATAGTTTTGTCTAGATATATGTCCACAAGTGGGATTGCTAATTCATATGGCAACTCTCTTTATAGTTTTTTTGAGGAACCTCCATACTGTTTTCCATAGTGGCTGCACCAACTTACATGGCCACCGACAGTGTAGAAGGGTTCCCTTTTCTCCATACCCCCTCCAGCATTTGTTAATTGTAGATTTTTTTTTTAATGATGGCCATTGTGATCAGTGTGAAGTGATACCTCATTGTAATTTGGATTTGCATTTATCTAATAATTAGTGATGATGAGCATCTTTCCATGTGCCTATTGGCTGTCTGTATGTCTTCTTTGGAGAAATGTTTATTTAGGTCTTCTACCCATTTTTCCATTGAGTTATTTGTTATTTTGTTATTGAGTTGTATGAGCTGTTTGTATAGTTTGGAAATTAAGCCCTTGTCAGTCTCATCATTTGCTAATATTTTCTCCCAGTCCATAGGTTGTATTTTCATTTTGATTATGGTTTCCTTTGCTGTGCAAAAGCTTATAAGTTTGATTAGTTCCTGTTTCTTTTTTGCTTTTACAGTAAGTCCCCTACATATGAACAAGTTCTGTTCCAAGAGTGCGTTTGTAAGTTCAATTTGTTTGTAAGTCCAACAAAGTTCGCCTAGGTACCCAACTTACACAGTCGGCTATATGGTATTGTACCGTAATAGGTTTATAATACTTTTCACGCAAAAATACATAAAAAACAAGCACAAAAACAAAGAAAGCATTTTTAATCTTACAGTACAGTAACTTGAAAAGTACAGTAATACAGTACAACAGCTGGGATACTCGGGCTGGCATCGAGGGAACAGGCGAGCAGAGTTACTGATTGGAGGAGGGAGGGGAGGTGGGAGATGGTAGGGGTGAAGGATTATCAGCAGTAGGAGACAGAGGGCAAGCTGCAATTTCACTCATACCTGACGTTGATGGCAAAGGTTCTGGTTCCTTGCTGGATTTAATTCTATCTACCCTCTTGAAAGAATGATCCATTGACGTCTGGGTAGTAGCTCTTTTTTTCTCATCATAGATGACAAGGTAACACTGGATTGCAATCTGAATGGCTGCTGCCACCTTTGGGTCCCATTCTAGGTTCGGGTCCTGTGCCTCAAAAACTAACAGTGCTTCCTCAAATAACGAAGATTCCCTTGCCATTTTCTGTGTCGTGAATCTCTTCAGTTCTTCAGTTACTTTTTCTTCCTCCTGTCCCTCTTCATCCTTTCTCTGGGCCTCCAATTCCATCAGTAAGCTCCTCATGTTGCACAGCAAGGAGTTCAGCGAAATCGTCCTCTTGCAGATCTAGCTCCAGCTTCTCGCTGAGGGTCACTACGTTGCTGAAGACCTCTTCGGACTTCTGATCTACCTTCTCAAATCCACAAAAATCATGAACAAACTGTGGGCAAAGGTTCTTCCAAACCCCATTCATCGTGACCGCCATACCCTCACACCATGCAAAGTCAATGTTTTTTATGGTCTTGTAGATGTTATAGTCCTCCCAAAGTTGTCCCTAGGTTGTTCCTGATTTGTCACTTACCTTTACTGCCTGACAAAAAGTGTGACATAAATAATATGTCTTGAAAGTCGCTATAACGCCCTGGTCCATAGGTTGGATGAGCAACGTAGTATTTGGTGACAGATGCAGTACTTTGACGTTGGGATGAAAGTCATCCATGAATGGGGGGTGGCCCAGAGCATAGTCGAGCAGCAAAAGAATGTTTTGCTGGAACGTCCTTCTCCAAGCAATATTTCTCTACATCTGGGATAAAGTGGTGGCAAAACCAGTCCTGGAACGTGGCCTGTGTAATCCGGGATTTGGGGTTACGCTTCCACACAACAGGAAGAGAGCCCTTGGCTATGTTTTTAAGGGTTCTTGGGTTCTGTGAATGATAAACTAAGAGAGGTTTCAGCTTCCATTCACCGGAAGCGTTGCCACCAAACAACAGTTAGCCTATCCTTTGCTGCTTTACAGCCCGGCATCAACTTTTCCTCCTTACTGACGTAACTTCGGTCTGGCATCCTCTTCCAGTACAGTTGTGTCTCATCCACATTAAAAACCTGGTTGGGTAAATACACACCATCATCAATAATTTCTCAAAGTGTTTCTGGAAGTTCCTGGACAGCTACCCTATCTGCACTTGCTGTCTCTCCACTTACTTTTACATTGTGAAGGCTGGCTCTAGCCTTGAACCGATGAAACCAGCCATGGCTGGCATTAAAAGATGTGCCCTCTGATTCTTTGCCGTGTTTCTTCTTCAAGTCTTCATAAAGGCTTTTAGCTTTCTCTTGAATCAGCGGTAAGTTGAGCAGGACTCAGCGCTGATGTTGATCCTGCATCTGCACACTGAGAAGTTTCTCCATCTCCTCCATCACTTTTCCATGTTTCTTGTTCATTGTGTCAACATCGTCGGCACAGCAGACTTCACATGTTCCATGATCTTGTCCTTGTTCTTTAGATTCGTGCCAATGATTGAATGATTCATATTATAAGAATGAGCGATGTCTAACATCTTTTTGCCTCGCTCCACTCTCTCAATTACTTTCACTTTTGTTTCCGTCATTATCGCTTGGCGCTTCTTAACAGTACCAGCTACATCACCTCTGCTTTTCCGCTTGCTTCCAGACATCTTGGGCTTGAAATAAAGGTACTGTACTACTGTACTCTATACAGTACTGTAAAGTACACAAAAGCACAACCACATATAGAGGAAGCACGCACGTGACAATGTATGCCAGACACGGGAACTAACTTACACGATTGGACACGCGAATGGACGTTTGCATCTTTGAAAGTTTGCAACTTGAAGGTTCGTATGTAGGTGACTTACTGTATTTGTACTGCCTAGGGAGAACTACCTAGGAAAATTTTGGTATGACTTATGTCAGAAAATGTTTTGCTTATGTTCTCTTCTAGGAGTTATAAGGTGTCCTATCTTATATTTAAGCATATAAGCCGTTTTGAGTTTATTTTTGTGTATGGTGTGAGGGTATGTTCTGACTTCACTGATTTGCATACGGCTCTCCAACTTTCAAAACACCACTTGCTGAAGAGACTGTCTTTTCCCCATTGTATATTCTTGCCTCCTTTGTCAAAGGTTAATTGACCATAGGTGTGTGGGTTTATTTCTTAGCTCTCTATTCTATTCCATTGATCCATGTATCTCTTTCTGTGCCAATACAATGCGGCTTTGATTACTGTAACTTTGTAGTATTTTCTGAAGTTTAGGAGGGTTATGCCTCCTGCTTTGTTCTTTTTCCTGGGCATTGTGTTCACATTTCTGACTTTTTATGGTTCCAGATACATTTTAGGATTATTTGTTCTAGTTCTGGGGAAAATGTCATGGGTAATTTGATAGGGATCACATTAAATCTGTAGATTGCTTTGGGTAGTATAGCCACTTTAACAGTATTAATTCCTCCCATCCAAGAGCGTGGGATGTCTTTCCATTTCTTTGAATCATCTTCAGCTTCCTTTACTAATGTTTTGTAGTTCTCAGTATATAAGTCTTTCACCTCCTTGGTGAGGTTTATTCCTAAGCATTTTATTTTTTTTTGATGCCATTAAAAAATGGATTGCTTGTTTACATTTCCTTTCTGATATTTCATTGTTAGTGTAAAGAAATGCAACCAGGGACTTCCCTGGTGGCTCTGTGGTTGCAAATCCGCCTGCCAATACAGGGGACACGGGTTTGAGCCCTGATGCAGGAAGATCTCACATGCCGTGGAGTAACTAAACCTGTGTGCCACAACTACTTAGCCTGCACTCTAGAGCCAGTGAGCCACAGATACTCAGCCCATGTGCCACAACTACTTAAGCCTGCATGCCTAGAGCCCGTGCTCCACAACAAGAGAAGCCACCGCAATGAGAAGCCTGCGCACCACAAGAAAGTCTAGTCCCCACTGGCCACAACTAGAGAAAGCCCGTGCACAACAATGAAGACCCAATGCAGCCAAAATAAATTTAAAAAAAAAAGAAAGAAAAACCAGGAAATGCAACCAATTTATATATGTTAATCTTGTATCCTGCTAGTTTGCTGAATTTGTTTATCAGTTCTAGTAGTGTTTGTGTGGAATTTTTAGGGTTTCCTTTATATATATTATCATGTCATCTGCATATAATGACAACTTTACCTCTTCCCTTCCAATTTGGTTAGATTTTACTTCTTTTTCTTGTCTGATTGTTGTGGCTAGGACTTCCAATACTATGTTGAAGAGAAGACGTGAGAGTGGGCATCCTTGTCTTGTTCCAGATTTTAGCGGGAAGGCTTTCAGCTTATGAACGTTGAGTATTATATTGGCTGCGGGTTTGTCATAAATAGCTTTTATTATGTTGAGATATGTTTCCTCTGTACCCACGTTGGTAAGTGTTTTTACCATGAATGGATGTTGAAGCTTTTCAAATGTTTTTTCGCCATCTATTGAGATGATCGTTTGTTTCTTGTTTTTCCTTTGTCGATGGGGTGTATCATGTTGATTGATTTGCATATGTTGAAACAGCTTTGTGAAACTGGGGTGAATCAAATTTGGTCATGGTGTACGATCCTCTTATGTGTTGTCGGATTCGGTTTTCTAATATTCAGTTGAGAATTTTTGCATCTATATTTATCAATGATATTGGCCTGCAGTTTTCTTTTTTGGTAGTGTCTTTCTCTGTGTTTTTTTGTAAAGTCTTTATTGAATTTGTTCCAATATTGCTTCTGTTTTATGTTTTGGTTTCTTCTTTGTGAGGCATGTGGGATCTTAGCTCCAAAACCAGATATTGAACCCGCAGCCCCTGCACTGGAAGGCGAAATCTTAACTGCTGGACCACCAGAAAAGTCCCCATCTGTTTTATTTGTTTTTTTTTTTAAAGTAAATTTCTTTCTTTATTCATTTTTGGATGCATTGGGCATTCGTTGCTGTGCTCGGGCTCTCTCTAGTTGCGGTGAGCGGGGGCTACTCTTCGTTGTGGTGTGCAGGCTGTTCATTGTGGTGGCTTCTTTTGTTGCAGATCATGGGCTCTAGGTGCGTGGGCTTCAGCAGTTGTGGCTATCTGGCTCAGTAGTTGTGGCTCGTGGGCTGTAGAGCGCAGGCTCAGTAGTTGTGGCACACAGGCTTAGTTGCTCCATGGCATGTGGGATCTTTCCAGACCAGGTCTCAAACCTATGTCCCCTGCAGTGGCAGACAGATTCTTAACCACTGTGCCACCAGGGAAGTCCCCCCTCCCCATCTGTTTTTGATATCAGCGTGATAGTGGCTTCATAGAATGTCTTTGGAAGTATTCCTTACTCTTCAATCTTTTCGAAGAGTTTGAGAAGAATCAGTGTAAGTTCTGCTTTTTATATTTGGTAGAATTTGCCTGTGAAACCATCTGATCCTGGACTTCTGTTGGTAGGGAGTTTTTTAAAATTACAGATTCTATTTTTTTTTAATTCTATTTATTTATTTATTTATTTATTTATTTATTTATTTTGGCTGTGTTGGGTCTTCGTTTCTGTGTGAGGGCTTTCTCTAGTTGCAGTGAGCGGGGGCCACTCTTCATCACGGTGCGTGGGCCTCTCACTATCGTGACCTCTCTTGTTGTGGAGCACAGGCTGCAGACACTCAGGCTCAGTAGTTGTGGCTCATGGGCCCAATTGCTCCGTGGCATGTGGGATCTTCCTAGACCAGGGCTCGAACCCGTGTCCCCTGCATTGGCAGGCAGATTGTCAACCACCGCGCCACCAGGGAAGCCCTCTATTTTGCTTTTACTGATCAGTATGTTCAAGTTATCTATTTCTTCTTGATTCAGTTTTGTTCGGCTGTAAAAAAACAAAATATATTTTTAAGTTATGTTAGCAGCTAAATACTTACCATGTATTAGACCACAAAAGAGAGAAGAAAAAATATTAAAATATTTTTTCAAATACAACAAGTATTGAAATGTTTTAAAGAAATTGGTATAATAATACTAATTACAATAATGACAAATTGTTCTGAAATTAAAGACTAATATCTAAGATGCATATTATATGCTTATTGTTTTATTGTTTTTAATACATGGAATGTTTTCTCCTTTGTAATGTAATTCTTGTATTTTACCTGTATATTGTGAAAAAAATTTAGTTGCACATAATATAAAAAATTACACTTTAATAGGAGATATTAATCCATTTACATTTACTATAGTACTGAAAACACTTAGGTTTAGCGTTCCATGTCTTTGAGTGCTCTTTTTTATTTATTTATTTTTAAAAAAGATTTAATTTGGGGGGGGCATAAATTATTCATTTATTTATTTATTTAATTTTAACATCTTTATTGGACTATAATTGCTTTACAATGGTGTGTTAGTCTCTGCTTTAGAACAAAGTGAATCAGCTATACATATCCATATATCCCCGTATCTCCTCCCTGTTGCGTCTCCCTCCCACTCTCCCTATCCCACCCCTCTAAGTGGTCATAAAGCACTGAGCTGATCTCCCTCTTCTATGCAGCTGTTTCCTACGAGCTAGCTATTTTACATTTGGTAGTATATATAAGTCCATGCCACTCTCTCACTTCGTCCCAGCTTACCCTTCCCCCTCCCCATGTCCTCAAGTCCATTCTCTATGTCTGCGTCTTTATTCCTGTCCTGTCCCTATGTTCTTCCCAACCGTTTCTTTTCCTTTTCTTTTTAGATTCCACATATATGTGTTAGCATACAGTATTTGTTTTTCTCTTTCTGACTTACTTCACTCTGTATGACAGACTCTAGGTCCATCCATCTCACTACAAATAACTCAATTTCATTTCTTTTTATGGCTGAGTAATATTCCATTTCATATTGAAGATGTGCAACATCTTTTTTACCCATTCATCATTTGATGGACACTTAGGTTGCTTCCATGTCCTGGCTATTGCAAATAGAGCTGCAATGAACATTGTGGAACATGACTATTTTTGAATTATGGTTTTCTCCAGGTATGTGCCCAGTAGTGGGATTGCTGTGTCATATGGTAGTTCTATTTTTAGTGTTTTAAGGAACCTCGATACCGTTCTCGATAGTGGCTGTGTCAATTTACACTCCCACCAACGGTGCAAGAGGGTTCCCTTTTTTCCACACCTCTGCAGCATTTATTGTTTATAGATTTTTTTGATGATGGCCATTCTTACCTGTGTGTGGTGATACCTCATTGTAATTTCGAGCTGCATTTCTCTAATGATCAGTGATGTTGAGCATTCTTTCATGTGTTTGTTGGCAATCTGTATATCTTCTTTGGAGAAATGTCTATTTAGGTCTTCTGCCCATTTATGGATTGGGTTGTTTGTTTCTTTTTTTTTTTTTGATATTGAGCTGCATGGGCTGCTTGTAAAGTTTGGAGATTAATCCTTTGTCAGCTGCTTCGTTGGCAAATATTTTCTCCCATTCTGAGGGTGGCCTTTTCGTCTTGTTTACGTTTTCCTTTGCTGTGCAAAAGCTTTTAAGTCTCCTTAGGTCTCATTTGTTTATGTTTCTTTTTAATTTCCGTTTTCTAGGAGGTGGGTCAAAAAGGATCTTGCTGTGATTGATGTCATAGAGTGTTCTGCCTATGTTTTCCTCTAAGAGTTTGATAGTGTCTGGCCTTACATTTAGGTCTTTAATCCATTTTGAGTTTATTTTTGTGTATGGTGTTAGGGAGTCTTCTAATTTCATTCTTTTACCAGTAGCTGTCCAGTTTTCCCAGCACCACTTATTGAAGAGGCTGTGATTTCTCCATTGTATATTCTTGCTTCCTTTATCAAAAATAAGGTGACCATATGTGTATGGGTTTATGTCTGGGCTTTCTCTCCTGTTCCATTGCTCTATATTTCTGTTTTTGTGCCAGTACCATACTGTCTTGACTACTGTAGCTTTGTAGTATTGTCTGAAGTCAGGAAGCCTGATTCCTCCAGCTCTGTTTTTCTTCTCAAGATTGCTTTGGCTGTTCGGGGTCTTTTTTGTTTCCATACAAATTGTGAAATTTTTTTTGTTCTAGTTCTCTGAAAAATTCCATTGGTAGTTTGATAGGGATTGCATTGAATCTGTAGATTGCTTTGGGTAGTAGAGTCATTTTCACAGTGTTGATTCTTCCAATCCAAGAACATGGTATATCTCTGTATCTGTTTGTGTCATCTTTGATTTCTTTCTTCAGTGTCTTATAGTTTGTTGAGTAAACGTCTTTTGTCTCCTTAGGTAGGTTTATTCCTAGGTATTTTATTCTTTGTGTTGCAGTGGTAAATGGGAGTGTTTCCCTAATTTCTCTTTCAGAATTTTCATCTTTAGTGTATAGGAATGAAAGAGATATCTGTACATTAATTTTGTATCCTGCAACCTTACCAGTTCATTGATTAACTCTAGTAGGTTTCTAGTAGCATCTTTAGGATTCTCTATGTATAGTATCATGTCATCTGCAAACAGTGAGAGCTTAACTTCTTCTTTTCCGATTTGGATTCCTTTTATTTCTTTTTCTTCTCTGATTGCTGTAGCTAAAAATTCCAAAAGTGTGTGGAATAATAGTGGTGAGAGTGGGCAACCTTGTCTTGTTCCTGATCTTGGTGGAAATGGTTTCACTTTTTCACCATTGAGAACGATGCTGGCTGTGGGTTTGTCATATATGGCCTTTATTATGTTGAGGAAAGTTCCCTCTATGCCTACTTTCTGGAGGGTTTTTATGATAAATGGGTGTTTAATATTGTCGAAAGCATTTTCTGCATCTATTGAGATGACCATATGGTTTTTATCCTTCAGTTTTTTAATATGGTGTATCACATTGATTTGCATGTATTGAAGAATCCTTGCATCCCTGGGATAAACCCCACTTGATCATGGTGTATGATCCTTTTAAGGCGCTGTTGGATTCTGTTTGCTAGTATTGTGCAGTGGATTTTTGCAGCTATGTTCATCAGTGATATTGACCTGTAGTTTTCTTTCTTTGTGACATCTTTGTCTGGTTTTGGTGTCAGGGAGATGGTGGTCTCATAGAATAAGTTTGGGAGAGTTCCTCCCTCTGCTATATTTTGGAAGAGTTTGAGAAGGATAGGTGTTAACTCTTCTCTAAATGTTTGATAGAATTTGCCTGTGAAGCCATCTGGTCCTGGGCTTTTGTTTGTTGGAAGATTTTTAATCACAGTCTCAAGTTCAGTGCTTGGGATTGGTTTGTTTGTAGTTTCTATTTCTTCCTGGTTCAGTCTGGGAAGGTTGTGCTTTTCTAAGAATTTGTCCATTTCTTCCAAGTTGTCCATTTTATTGGCATATAGTTGCTTGCAGTAATCTCTCATGATCCTTTGTATGTGTGCAGTGTCAGTTGTTACTTCTCCTTTTTCATTTGTAATTCTATTGATTTGAGTTGTCTCCCTTTTTTTCTTGATGAGTCTGGCTAATGGTTTATCAATTTTGTTTATCTTCTCAAAGAACCAGCTTTTAGATTTTTTGATCTTTGCTGTTGTTTCCTTCATTTCTTTTTCATTTATTTCTGGTCTGATCTTTATGATGTCTTTCCTCTGCTGACTTTGTTTTTTGTTTTTTTTTCTTTCTTTCTCTAATTGCTTTAGGTGTAAGGTTAACTTGTTTATTTGAGATATTTCTTGTTTCTTGAGGTAGGATTGTATTGCTATAAACTGCTCTCTTAGAACTGCTCTTGCTGCATCCCATAGGTTTTGGGTCTTCATGTTTTCATTGTCATTTGTTTCTAGTTTTTTTATTTCCTCTTTGATTTCTTCAGTGATGTCTTGGTTATTAAGTAGTGTATTGTTGAGCGTCCATGTGTTTCTATTTTTTACAGATTTTTTTTTCCTGTAATTGATATCTAGTCTGATAGCATTGTGGTCGGAAAAGATACTTGATATGATTTCAATTTTCTTATATTTACGAAGGCTTGATTTGTGACCCAAGATATGATCTATCCTGGAGAATGTTCCAGGAGCACTTGAGAAAAAGTGTATTCTGTTGTTTTTGGATGGAATGTCCTATAAATATCAATTAAGTCCATCTTGTTTAATGTATCATTTAAAGCTTGTGTTTCCTTATTTATTTTCATTGTGGATGATCTGTTCATTGGTGAAAGAGGGGTGCTAAAGTCCCCTACTATGATTGTGTTACTGTCGATTTCCCCTTTTATGGCTGTTAGCATTTGCCTTATGTATTGAGGTGCTCCTATGTTGGGTGCATAAATATATACAATTGTTATATCTTCTTCTTGGATTGATCCCTTGATCATTATGTAGTGTCCTTCTTTGTCTCCTGTAATAGTCTTTATTTTAAACTCTTTTTTGTCTGATATGAGAATTGCTACTCTAGCTTTCTTTTGATTTCCATTTGCATGGAATATCTTATTCCATCCCCTCACTTTCCATCTGTATGTGTCCCTATGTCTGAAGTGGGTCTCTTGTAGACCACATACATACCAGTCGTGTTTTCGGATCCATTCAGCCAGTCTATGCCTTTTGGTTGGAGCATTTAATCCATTTACATTTAAGGTAATTATTGATATGTATGTTCTTATTACCATTTTCTTAATTGTTTTGGGTTTCTTATTGTAGGTCTTTCCCTTCTCTTGTGTTTCCTGCCTAGAGAAGTTCCTTTAGCATTTGTTGTAAAGCGGGTTTGGTGGTGCTGAATTCTCTTAGCTTTTGCTTGTCTGTAAAGGTTTTAATTTCTCTGTCGAATCTGAACGAGATCCTTGGTGGGTCGAGTAATCTTGGTTGTAGCTTTTCCCCTTTCATTACTTTAAATATGTCCTGCCAGTCCCTTCTGGCTTGCAGAGTTTCTGCTGAAAGTTCAGCTGTTAACCTTATGGGGATTCCCTTGTATGTTATTAGTTGTTTTTCCCTTGCTGCTTTTAATATTTTTTCTTTGTATTTAATTTTTGATAGTTTGATTAATATATGTTTTGGCATGTTTCTCCTTGGGTTTATCTTGTATGGGACTCCCTGGGCTTCCTGGACTTGACTAACGATTTCCGTCCCCATATTAGGGAAGTTTTCAACTATAATCTCTTTAAATATTTTCTCAGTGTCTTTCTTTTTCTCTTCTACTTCTGGGACCCCTATATTCGAATGTTGGTGCGTTTAATATTTTCCCAGAGATGTCTCAGATTGTCCTCAATTCTTTTCATTCTTTTTTCTTTATTTTGCTTTGCAGTAGTTATTTCCACTATTTTATCTTCCAGGTCATTTATCCATTCTTCTGCCTCAGTTATTCTGCTATTGTTTCCTTCTAGAGAATTTTTAATTCCGTTTATTGTGTTGTTCATCATTTTTTGTTTGCTCTTTAGTTCTTCTAGGTCCTTGTTAAAAGTTTCTTGTCTATTCTCCATTCCAGTTCCAAGATTTGGGATCATCTTTACTATCATTACTCTGAATTCTTTTTCAGGTAGACTGCCTATTTCCTCCACATTTGTTTGGTCTGGTGGGTTTTTACCTTGCTCCTTCGTCTGCTGTGTGTTTCTGTGTCTTCTCATTTGGCTTTGGGGACTGTGTTTGGGGTCTCCTTTTCAGAGGCTGCAGATTAGTAGTTCCTGTTGTATTTGGTGTCTGCCCCCAGTGGCTAAGGTTGGTTCAGTGGGTTGTGTAGGCTTTCTGATGGAGGGGACTGGTGCCTGTGTTCTGGTGGGTGTGTCTGGATCTTGTCTTTCTGGTGGACAGATCTGCATCTGGTGGTGTGTTTTGGGGTGTCTGTAGACCTTATTGTGATTTTCGGCAGCCTCTCTGCTAATGGGTGGGCCTGCATTCCTGTCTTGCTAGTTGTTTGGCATGGGATGTCCAGCACTGGATCTTGCTGGTCTCTGAGTGGAGCTGGGTCTTAGCGTTGAGACGGATATCTCTGGGAGAGCTTTCGCCATTTGATATTACAAGGTGTCAGAGGTCTCTGGTAGACCAATGTCCTGAACTCGGCTCTCCCACCTCAGAGGCACAGGCTTGACACCCGGCTGGAGCACCAAGACCCTGTCAGCCACACAGCTGGGGGTGAGAGCAAGAGGTAGCTTTGGTACATCTCAAAGACCACCAATGAGGTTCACTGACCATTTTCTCTCCAGAAGTGAAGAAAACAAAATTCAGACTTTGGCTAGTCAGCCACTTTGGTAGCCAGCCTCCAAGATGGACCTAATTATCCCCTAATTATCTCCCAGTCTCCATGTACCAGTGTGGCTCCTCGCACTTGAAAAGGGTTGACTGTTTAAGTAATAAGAAATTGCAGAAATGACAAAGTGCAGCTTCCAAAGTTATAAAAGACATTGCAGCTTCTGCTTTGGTTTCTGCTAGATCACTCATCCTGGGGTAAGCCAGCTGCCATGTCATGAGGACACTCAAGCAGCCCTAAGGAGAGATCCATGTGGCAAGGAACTGAGGCCTCTTACCTACAGCCACGTGAGTGAGTCATCTCAGAAGTCAAAAGATTTAATTTTTTAAATTTTTGGTTGTGTTGGGTCTTCGTTGCTGCACAGGGTTTCTCCAGTTGTTACTAGAGAAGCAGGGGTTACTCATCGTTGTGGTGCACGGGCTTCTCCTTGCGGTGGTTTCTCTTGTTGTGGAGTATGGGCTCTAGGTGCATGGGCTTCAGTAGTTGTGTCATGCAGGCTCAATAGTTGTTGCTTGCAGGCTCTAGAGCACAGGCTCAGTACTTGTGGCACACGGGCTTAGTTGTTCTGCGGCATGTGGGATCTTCCCAGACCAGGGATGGAACCCCTGTTCCCTGCATTGGCAGGCAAATTCTTACCCACTGTGCCACCAGGGAAGTCCAGTGTGCTCTTTTTTAAACCTAGTCTGTTTTCATTATTTTCTATCTTAACGATTCTGTATTAAAGAAAAAAAAAAAATAATACTCCTTTCTACCCTCCTCTTTGAGGATTATATATGAAGAAGTATGTCTTATTTATTAACCTCAAATTTCCACCTTACTTTTAAGAAGTAATCACAATGTCAAGTATTTAATACTTTTCACTTCCACCTTGAAAAGCATGGATATTAAAGTGCTAATACAATTACCTTCCCTGGTCTATCTTTTTTAGTTTTTGTTATGTATAAAAAACAACGAAAAACATGCATGGTTTGTAAGGAAATGACAAATTACAGAAAATTCAGCATCTGAATACACTCTAAACATAGCTTCTAGATAAAGACACAGAAAATTGCCAGATACTCAGAGGTCCCCTGGTCCCATTCTAGTGACTCCCCTTAAGGTTTAATATTGTTCTGGTATCTAACAAAAAGATAACTTTACCTGTATTTTGTATTTTATATAAATGTTATGGCACAGTAAAATCACTTTTGGATTGGGCTTTTTTATTTTATGTTGTTTGTGAATATGCCTATATGGTTGCCTGTTGTTGTGATCATGCATTGCCACTGTTGCATAGGATTCCATAATGTAAATATTTAACTATTAATTAATTTATTCCAAAGTGTATTACAATATGAGTGATTTTCAGTTTGTGTCTATTGAGAACAGCACGGTATATAAATTCTAGAACTTGAGCTTTGGTGGTGTGTGTATAAATTATTGTTCAGTATACACGTAGTAGTAAAATTTTCGAGTCACAGCTTTCTTGTGTTTATCTTTTTAGATATTTCTAAATATTTTCAAAACATTTGTATGATTTTTCATCTTCAGCAGCAGTGAATGAGATTCAAGGATTATACACATTCTTGTCAAACTTGATAATACCTGTCATTTTCATTTGAACTTTCTGGTTGGTGAGTGATAATTCCAGGTATCACGCTTTTGCATTTAATTGACTACTAAGAAGCCAAGCATCTTTTGATATGTTTACTTAGCATTCTGTACTCTCTTTTTTGAAATATCTTTTGGTATATTTCCCCCATTTTGCTATTCCATTATCTTCTTATTGAAGACTTCCTTTTTTTTAACATCTGAAGACTTCTTATTTAGGAGTTTTTAATACATGCTTGAGATGAGTTCTTCTCTCTTTCTGTCTCTCCTTCTCTTTCTTTAGATGAGTGTCAGTTTTTAATGTTAATAACATCTAATTTGATATTTTCCTCTTTATTTATTTAGTCTTATTTCTATTTATTTATGTAGTCTTCTTACCTGTAGCAGAACACATTATTTATTCTAAACCACAAATATGTTTTCATTTCTTCAATAAATGTAATTATTAAGCTTTAAATTTAAGTTAACTTTCTAAACTAAATATGTTGTATCATAGTGAGTATTAATTTTTCTATGACAGCTGAAAGGTTACATTTATTCAGAAAATGTTGTATCAGCTTTCTTTTCATTTGCTCCTACTTCTCATTGATTCACAGTGGTAAACATCACTTCATCCATGGATCTGACTTTTCTCTGAATTCTCATGGTCATTCTCACTAATTCGTCTTGCCTCCTGAAATCTTTAGCAATCCCATTATTCCACAGAAACAAAAACCTTCCTTGGGCCTTTTTCCTCAGAAGATTGATTATTCCCACATTTTAAATGGGAGATTGCAATAAGTTAGGAGAAAATGCCACAAGGTTCTCTCATTTTTTTTTTTTTTTCACATCCTGTATCAGCCTCTGCTTGCACTCTCTGTTCAAAGATATTTGTGCAACACATTGATGGAAGATGCCACTTGTTTCTCTCCTTGGGGAAAAGACAGATTAATTACCTAACAAATAAAATAAAGAGAGTGTGTTGCTCTTTTCAAACGTTGGACAGGATTGCTTGCACCCTAATTTAAATGTTTCAGGTGACTGAAGCTTAAGATTCCTAAGCTTTAATCCATACTTGCACCATGCACAGCACCCAACAGGAGAGCTTTACATAACCCCATGAGACACTTGTGTGCAAGTGGAACAGATAAAAATATAAAACTATCGCTGTCTTTTTGTGTCATAAAAATGATTTTTTGTCTCATTTAAAATATTTTTTTTCTAAAATCCAAAAACTTGTCAGGCTAAAATACTGTTATTTCAAATATGGTAAAATCGAAGACCCTTCAAATTTCTTTCCAGTTTTTTTGATGATGGGATGCCGTCAGAGATACGACTTCATTAAACACAATAGGTAAGATTCCTTCATAGGCCTGATTGGGGAATATGAAAATAAACCCCAGAAAAATCTGGACATTTTCTAGTTCTCAAATATTGGTTAAGATGGTAGAAAGGGCCCTTCATTGTCCTATATGTTAATGCAGATCAATTGTGAGAGGTGGGGATAAAACAAGCAGCCTAAATATCCTTTATGTTTGTTGTACTACTAGTAGAAAGAGGATGGGTCAACATGTCACCATGGTTGATATAGCAAATAAGCTGCTTGAAACTACACAGAAATGTACCTGCTTGTATTTTCTGTGCAGTTACCCTCTCTTTTGGTGTGCCCTGATACCTCCCTCAACTTATGTACCAACTCCAGCAGCATTAAGCAGAAATCCAAAGAAATCTATTCTTTGGAATTATGAGGAAGGGAAGAGTCAAACATTTTATAACACACTCTATACAAGGATACACGTCACCATCCTTATCTATGTCATGCCATGCATGGAGGGTCAGTAGGTTCAGGGGATTCTGGAAGCACCAAGTTCTGTGGGGTTAATCACAGTTGCATTCATGGGCAGTAAAAGAGAAGGGCCATATCTTGGTCACTTTCTCAATGCTAGTAGCTACAAACAGAAGAGGATAGCAGACATCTTAGGGAGAAGAACCAACATTAAATGAAATGTCCTAATTACTCTAGGCAACCTCTCATGGTGGCCTCCCATAGCTCCTCAAATCCCTACATACTTGCACAAGGGATAGTGTAATATTACTGGAGTGTCTGACTGCAGATTAACATTATTTTTGTTGAAAAAAATAAAAAATAGGTTCAAGTGATAGGGTTTGAAAAGGGTTCACAGTGTGAGGGAAACTATTGTAACAATGTGGACAGAACCCTTTGGATGGATTCATCATGTTTTTTTTTTTTTTTTTTTTTTTTTGCTGCTTCAGAATCTGTAGTAGCAATTGGTGTGTTCCATGATACATCCCCGCTTCTTATAAGTTTTAGATGGAATACCCCATTAGGAAGAAGTGCACGTAAGGAAGATTAGTGAGTCAAACTCCTCTGCCCTCTGTCAGCAGTGGGTGCAAAGGGGTTTAGACCAAGTGCTTTCATCCTTTGATTTGCAAAGTTTTCACTATATGAATGATGTTTTGTTTGTTTGCAGGTCAGGAGTCTTGGTCTCAATATCCCTGTTTAAAAAGTGTTATCACGTGTCTGCCAGAAAGAATTGCTGATGATACTGTGAAAAATTGAGAGTTATCCTTAACAATTAAGGGTTTTGTAGCAACATGGATGGACCTAGAGATTGTTATACTGAGTGAAGCAAGTCAGACACAGAAAGACAGATATCATATGATATTGCTTATATGAGGAATCTAAAAAAGAAAAAAAAAAGGTACAAATGAACTTATTTACACAACAGAAATAGAATCATGGATATAGAAAACAAACTTATGGTTACCAGGGGATAAGTGGAGAAGGGATACATTGGGAGATTGGGACTGACTTATACACACTACTATATATAAAATAGATAAGTATTGATAAAGACCTGCTTTATAACACAGGGAACTCTACTCAGTGGTCTGTACTGGCGTATACGGAAAAAGAATCTTATAAAAAAAAACAAGGGTTTTGGGATTATATAGTAAATATAAATGTGCAAACCTTTAACATGAAAGGAAAAAACAGTTAACTCTGTGGTCCCTGTTATGGTGTAAATATTTTGTACCTCTAATTTTAAAATTTTGAAACCCAGCTCCCATGTTGATGGTATTAGGAGGTGGGGCTTTTGGGAGGTGATTAGGTTATGAGGCCAGAGACCTCAAACATGGGATTAGTGACCTAATAAATGTAGCACACAGAAGATCTTATGCCCATTCCATGATTTCATTGCCGAGCGAGAAGGCCCACATTATGAACCAGAAATTGGTCCCTCGCCAGACACTAAGTCAGCTGGCAACTTGTTCTTTTTTAAAAAAAAAAAAATAATTAGATAATTAATTAATTATTTTTTTGGCTGTGTTGGGTCTTTGGTGCGGTGCGCGGGCTTCTCATTGAGTGGCTTCTCTTGTTGCGGAGCACGGGCTCTAGGCGTGTGGGTTTCAGTAGTTGTGGCTCACGGGCTCAGTAGTTGTGGCCTGTGGACTCTAGAGCACAGGCTCAGTATTTGTGGTGCACGGGCTTAGTTGTTCCATGGCATGTGGGATCTTCCTGGACCAGGGCTCGAACCCTTGTCCCCTTTATTGGTAGGCAGATTCTTAACCACTGCACCTCCAGGGAAGCCCCTGGTTACTTGTTCTTGAACTTTGCAGCCTCAGCAATTATGAGAAAACAAAAATATTCTGTTGTTTATAAAATACCAAGTCTCTCGTATTTTGTTTTAGCAGTCAAAGAGCTGGCTGAGGAGAAATATCTGTGAGCTTGAAGACATATCAGGAGAAACCTTTAAATCTCAAAAGAAAAGAGAAAATGGGCAGGAAAGAAATCAACAGAACAGAGTAATCAATAATTGTGGAACAATGAAAAATGCTGTGACCTATACATAATGGGTATAGCAGGAGGAGAATAAAGATAATAAAGAACAGAAAATATTTTTTAAAAATGACTGAGAATCTCCCCAAATGAATGTCTGACACTAAATCCACAACATCCAAACTTAGAAGAACATATGAATAGTAAAGAAAACTGACCAATATCTCTCAGGAACATCAATGCAAAAATCCTCAACAAAATATTACCAAATCGAATCCAACAATATTTTGAGAGAATTTTATATCATGAATGAGAGGAAGTAATCCCAGGTATGAAAGGCTGGTTCAACATTCTAGAATCAAATAATTATATCCATCATATCAACACCTTAAAGACAATCATTAGCATATCAATAGATTCAGAAGACCTTTGAAAAAATCTAACACCCATTCTTCATAAAAACTCTCAGTTAAAGAAATAGACTGGAGCTTTCTCAAGTTGATAACAAAGATTTACAGGAAACTTTTATCTTACATCATGATTAATGATCAAAACCATGAAGCTTTTCCACTAAGTTCAGGTAAAAGCAAGGATGTCCCCTTTCATGACTCCTTTTCCATATTTTACTCCAAGTCCTTGCTAATGCAATAAGGCACGCAAATAAATAAAACAAATAAAGATTGGGTAGAAAAAAATGAAAGCAACCTAAATAAAATGTGGACCAATATACTTTATGGACACCTCACCAAAGAAAATAGACACTATGCATATAAGTATACAGAAGAATAATCCAGAGTACATGCTGCCATGAAAAAGCAAATTAAAAATACAATTACATACCACTATGTAACACTTGGAATGGCTAAAATGTGAACAATGACAAGAACAAATTCTGTAGGAGATGTGGAACAATAGGAAATGTCATTTGTCATTGGTGGAAATTAAAAATAATACAGCTACTTTGGTAGTCTGATTGACACTTGCTAGAATATTGAGCATTCCCTTACTGTACAATCCGTCAAGTGTTCTCATGGATATTTACTGAAAGTAGTTTAAAACATACTTCCAGAGGAAAACCTGCATATGGATATTTATAGCACCTAATTCAATATTGCCAAAATGTGAATGAAACTAAGGTGTCCTCCAATAGGTGAATGAAATGATATAGTATTAATATATTCTGGGAATGGGATAATATTGAGCACTAAAAAAGTAAGCTATCAAGCCATATAAAGAGATGGGAATTCTTTCTTTTTCTTTTGAAATATAGGTGATTTTCTTTATTTTGAAATTTAAATTTTATTGGAGTATAGTTGATTTACAATGTTGTGTTCATTTCAGCTGCACAGCAAGTGATTCAGTTACACATATGCATATATTCATTCTTTTTCAGATTCTTTTCTGATAACGGTATTCCCAGAATACTGAGTAGAGCTCCCTGTGCTATACAGTAGGTCCTGTTGCTTATCTGTTATATATAGTAGTATTCGTATGTTTACCCCAAGCTCCTGATTTATCCTTACCCCCCACCTCTCCCCTTTGGTAACCGTAAGTTTGTTTTCGAAGTCTGTGAGTCTGCCTCTGTTTTGTAAGTTAGTTCATTTGTATCAATTTTTAGCTTCCACCTAGAAGTGATATCATCCAATATTTGTCTTACTCTGTCTGACTTACTTCACTTAGTACAATCATCTCTAGGTCCATCCATGTTACTGCAACTGACATTATTTTCTTCTATTTTATGGCTGAGTCATATTCCATTATATATATGTATCACATATTCTTTACCTATATTCATATGTTGATGGACATTTTGGTTGCTTCCATGTCTTCGCTATTGTAAAGAGTGTTGCAGTGAACATTGGGGAAGATGTGTCTTTTCGATTTATGCTTTCCTCCAGATATGCACACAGGAGTGAACTTGCTGGATCATCTGGTAGCTCTATTTTATTTTATTTTACTTCATTTCATTTCAATTTCAATTTTTTTGGAATAGAGTTGATTTACAATGTTGTGTTACTTTCTGCTGCACAGCACAGTGAAGCAGTTATACATATATCCAATCCGTTTTGGATTCCTTTCCCATACAGGTCATTACAGAGTATTGAGTAGAGTTCCCTGTGCTATACAGTAAGCCCTTATTTGTTATCTCTTTTATATATAGTGGTGTGTATATGTCAATCCCAATTTCCAATTTATCCCTCCCACCTCCCCTTACTCTGGTAACCTCCATTCTGTGCTCCATAGTGGCTGTTACCAATTGACATTGCCACCGATAGCATAGAATTGGTGGCACAGTGGTTAAGAATCTGCCTGCCAGTTCAGGGGACACAGGTTCGAGCCCTGGCCCGGGAAGATCTCACATGCCACA
This sequence comes from Eschrichtius robustus, assembly GCF_028021215.1. Lineage (NCBI taxonomy): Eukaryota > Metazoa > Chordata > Mammalia > Artiodactyla > Eschrichtiidae > Eschrichtius > Eschrichtius robustus. Next base: position 47,554,693 of record NC_090831.1, on the reverse strand, counting down.
GAACAAGTAAGCCCGTGCACCACAACTACTCAGTCTGCGCTCTAGAGCCCACGAGCCACAACTACTGAAGCCTGTGTGCCTACAGCTTGTGCTCCGCAACAAGAGAAGCCACCACAAAGAGAAGGCTTCGTACCACAACGATGAGTAGCCCCTGCTTGCTGCAACTATAGAAAAGCCACGCACAGCAACAAAGACCCAACGCAGATTAAAAAAAAAAAAAAAAGTAGTAGGTTTCTCTTTTTTCCACACCCTCTGAAGCATTTCTTGTTTGTAGACATTGTGATGATGGCTATTCTGAGTGGTTCCAGGTGATACTTCTTTGTACATCTGATTTGCATTTGTCTAACATAAAGCAATGGTGAGTATCTTCATATGTGCATTTTTTTTTTTTGAACAGTGTCAGTAAGATTTATCCCTTGAAAAAGGGTTATTGAAAGGTTGCCTTGTTTTGAAGTCTACTTCGATTACCTACCCCAAGACATTTTTTGAGGGCTGTTGTCATTTACAGCTCCCCAGGCATTGTGAATATGAAGTGCGTATAAGGTCCAGTTTTAGAATTGTTGTTATGGTAAACAGAAGGCGGCAGGATTTCTACTGTCCCTCTCTGGTTACTGACACAACCTTAGATGTAGGGCAAGTCCTGTTCTTGGGTATTAAATTAGAGTGGAATGTGCCTGACCAAACATGTAAGGGCTTCTGTCCCATTCCTTCTTCCCCCTTACCCTTCATCCCCCGAACAAGTATAAACCCCTGCAAAATCACCTGTTGAGGGTGCTGTCTTGTAGAGTGGGATGACCCTTACGAAGGAGTCGGGAGGTCGGAAGCCAAACACCAGGATATGTTGAGAGCAGGTGATTTTCCAAATGTCATCCAGCCCAGAGAGTCCACCATCCTTTGGGTGTCAGAGGGTTGGTTTAGTAGTATGAGGGCACACTTAGATCTGGAGATAGTGATCCCATGCAGAGGGGACCAGATACTACATGTTCAAGGGGGGCGAATTAGCTGGCATATCCTCCCGAGGTCCTCAGGCCCACAACAGTCCAGCCTTGGGACCAAATTGTGTCTGTGTCCAGGGATGTGACACTAGTACGTTCACTGCGACTAAACAAATTTAGTGATCATTTTTCTTTTCTTTAATTTAATTTTAAATTTATAATGGAGTATATAGTTGATTTATCATGTTGTGTTCATTTTTGACATACACCAACATGATTCATTTATACAGAGATAACTATATATTCTTTTTAGAATTATTTTCCCATTGAGGTTACTAAAGGGTGTTGAGAAGAGTTCCAAGTGCTCTACAGCAGGTCCATGTTGATTACAAGTTTTCTCTCTGTAAATATGTATATACTAACTCCAACCTCATGATTTATGCCTCCAACACACCTTTCCAGTTTGGTAACCATAAGTTTGTGTTCTAAGTCTGGGACTCTGTTTCTGTGTTGTAAGATAGTACCTTTCTATCAATTTTTAGATTCCACCGATAAGTAATATCATATGATATTTTTCATTGCCTGATTTATGACACTTAGTATGAATGTATGTAGGTCCTTCTGAGTGGCCCTGAATGGCCTTATTTCATTCACTTCATGGCTGAGTAATATTCCATTGTACATATCTACCATAATTTCTTTATCCATTCTTCCTTCCAAGGACTTTTAGGTAGCTTCCGAGTAGAGGCTCTTGTAAACAGGGCTGCATAAATTTTAGAGTGCCTGGGTCCTGTCAATTTACGTTTTTTCCAAGATACAGGCCCAGGAGTGGAAGCGCCATATGCTCTGAAGCTCTGGTTTTTAGATTTTTAAGGAATCACCACCCACTTCTCCAGAGTGGCTGTTAGCAATTTACATTCCCACCATCAGCTTGTCAGCGTTCCCTTTTCTCCATGCCCTGTCCTGCATTTCAGGTTTTACAGTTTGTGAGGTTGGCCATTCTGACTGGTGCGAAGTGATATCTCTTTGTAGTATTAATTTACATTGCCCGCCTGTTTTGTTGGCCAAAAATGGAGTAAGGGTTTTTCCTGAATATATTAAGGAATAACGCATACGGCCTTTTTGGCAAACTGCATCATTGGCGATGTTCAGCAGCTTTGCATGTGCTTTAATGACGAGTGCAAACTACCCCTTGAAATCCCTTTCCTGCAATTCTGCCTTGCTTAGAAGGCCTTTACGAATACTTGGCTCAAGAAATGACTCCATTAGAGGTGTCAATTACAACCCTGCATGTTTGGGAATTGCAGTGCCCCTGAGCACCGGTTTTCAACTTGTTTAGGGAAGCAGACACAAAGGGGCAGGATTTCTACAGACCCATTCCAGTTACTGGGACACCTGAAGGATAGGGAAATTTTTCTTCCAGGTAGGAAACTAGAGTGGCATATGCCTGTCCAAACATCTAAGGCTTGTGTCTCATTCCATCCCGCCATTCCCCTTCTTCACCGGAAAATTCCAAGCCGTGCAAAACCGGCTGTTGAGTGTGCTGCCTTCCCAAAGTGGGGAGACTCTAAGGAAAGGAGCTGGGGAACCCGAATACCAGGAGACATGGACATGAGGTGACTTTTCCAAACTCTTCCCGATCAGACGGTGTACCATCCTCTGGATGTGCCATGCATGTTTTAGCTGTAGGAAGGGTCCCCTGCACCTGGAGGTATGGGACCCATGGAATGGGGGCCAGGCAGTATTTCTCTAAAAGTGCTGCATTTGCTGTCCCGTCCTCACGAAGCCTCTCAGACCAACGAGTGTAGAGCCTTAGGTCCCATCCAGCTCTGTGTCTAGATATGGTCAGTCCAGGTTGCATCACAGCCCTTGAACAAATTTTGTAAGAATTTCTCTCTCTCTCACTGCCTTTATTTTGTACTTGTTATTTAATTTTATAATGGGGTATAGCTGATTTTCAATACTGTGTTTCTTCCTGCTCTACATCTATCCACTTGATTCACTTAAAGAGAGACATCAATAAATTCTTTTACAGATTCTTACCAGTCTTATATATCCTTTTCTGGTGACAACAGTGTGCTGAGTCCAGCTCTTTGAGCTATAGAGTAGGTCCTGTCGAATACCTATTTTGTTTATGGAACCGTATCTGTGCTAATTTCAACGTCCTGGTTTATGCATCACACCGCCCCACCTTTCTCCTTTAGCAGCCATAAGTGTGTTTTCTAAATGTGTGACTCCGTTTCTGTTTTGTAATTGGATTCATGTGAAGGCATTTTTAGATACTATCTATAAGTGATACCTTATGATAAGTCTCTCTTTATGTCTGACTTATGTCACTTAGAATGATCGTACCTCAGTCTCCACGAGTTGCTGCCACTGGCCTTATTTCATTGATTTAATTGCTGAGTAATATTCCATTGTACATAAGTACCACATCTTCTTTATCCATTTTTTCCTTCCAAGGACATGTAAGCTGTACCCAAATCGAGGCATTTCTAAACAGAGCAGCCCTAAACTTTGGGGTGCCTGTGTCTTGTCGATTTTTTGGTTTTCCCAAGATATACGCCCATGAGGGGAAGTGCTGTATGCTCTGTAGCTCTGTTTTTTAGAAGTTTTAAGATACAGTATACACTTCTCAAGAGTGGCCGGTGGCAATTTACATCCCGCCGATCAGCATAACAAGGCTCCCTTTTCTCCATGGCCTGTCCTGCATTTCTGGGTTTTACACTTTTTCAGCATGGGCCTTTTGACCAATGCGAAGTGAGACATTTTTGTAATGCTGATTTGCATTGCCCGCTTGTTTAGTTGGCCAAAAAGAGCATCAGCGTTTTTTCCAAAATTTATTCAGGAAAGAACGCAGACGCCCTTTTTGGCCAACTGCATCATTGTCGAAGTTCTGAGGAATTTCTTGTGCTTTAAAGGCGAGTCCAATCTACCTGTGAAAAACTGTTTCCTGCAATTCTGTCTTGCTTTGAAATCCTCTTCGTTGCCTTACCTCAATACATTTTTAGACGAAAGTGTTCATTTATAAATCTGCAGATTTGTGAATTGCCGTGCTCCTGAGCTCCATTCTCCAAATCGCTTTTTTGGGAGCTGGCCGCAAAAGCGCGGGATTGCTTCAGGCCCTATTCTGGTTCCGGGGGGCAGGCTGAGCCTGTGGTTAAATCTTCTTCCTGATGGGAAAATAGGGTGACCTGTGCCTGTCCCAACACCTAGAGCTAGTCTCTCATTGGTTCCCCCTCTTCCCGTTCATCCTCAGGACAAATTGCAACCTGTAAAAAACAGGAGGTTAAAGGTGCTGATTCTCCAAGTGGGGAGATTGTTAGTCAAGCGGCTGGAATGGCGAACCCGAGCACCAGGAGATGAGAAATGACCTGCGTTTCAGAAATGTGTCCCGAATGTGTGTATACCATCCACTGGGTTTCTCATGCATGTTTTCGAAGTAGGAAGATGCCCTTGAACCTGAGATTTGGGACCCATGGGATGGGTACCACGCAGTATTACTTTAAAGGGTCTGTGTTTGCTCACCCAACCTCAGCAAACCTCTCAGCCCCAAGAGTGTCCACCCTTATGTCTCCATCAGCTGTGGGTCTAGATATGGTCAATCCAGGTGGCATCACAGCCCCTGAACGAATTTTTTAAGAATTTCTCTCTCTTTCACTGTCTTTGTTTCACGGGTTTTTAAAAGTAATTGATTTTTATAATGGGGTTTAGCTACTTTTCACTGCTGTGTTTATGCCGCTTTACACCCACTTGACTCACTTACAGAGAGATATCAATACATAGGTTTTAAGATACTTACTAGTCAGATATATTCTTGGGCGGTGAGTAGGGGGTGTTGAGTCCAGTTCCCTGAGCAAGGAGTAGGTCTTGTCTATTACATATTGAGTTTATGGAACGGTATCTTAGCTAATTTGAAACCCGTGTTTCAAATTACCCCACTTCACCTTTCCCGTTGAGCAGCCATAGTGTGTTTTCTAAACGTGTGACTCTGTTCCGTTTTGTAATTCAGTTTAAGTGTAGCGGTTTTTACATTCCCTCTATAAGTAATATCTTATGACAAGTGTCTTTATCTGTGTGAGTTATTTCACTTAGAATCGTCGTACCTAAATCCACTCATCATGCTGCTACTAGCCTTATGACGTTGATTTAATGGCTGAGTGATATTCCATTGTACCTAAGGACCACAACTTCTTTATCCATTTTTCTCTTTCCTGGGATATTTAAGGTGCAACGAAGTGGAGGTTCTTGTCAAGAGAGCAGCCCTAAACTTTGGGGTGCCTGTGTCTTGCTGATTTTTAGTTTTACCAATTTATACGCCCATGAGTGGAAGTGCCCTATGCTCTCTGAGCTGAGTTTTTTAGATGTTTCAGGACACACCGTACACTTCTCCAGAGTGACTGTTGGCAATTTACATCCCGCCAATCAGCGTAGCAAGGCTCCCTTTTCACCATGGCCTGTGCTGCATTGCTGGTTTTGACACTTTATTCAGCATGGCCCTTTTGACCGATGGGAAGCGAGACTTCTTTGTAGCGCTGATTTGCCTTTCCAGGTTGCTTGGTTGGCCAAAGAGGGCGTATGCGTTTTTTCCTGAATATATTCAGGAAAAAACGCATAAGCCCTTTTTGGCCAAGGGCATGATTGTCGAGGTTTGGCCGCTTTTCCTGTGCTTTCAAGGCGATTCGAATCTACCTCCTGAAATCTGTATCCTGCAATTCTGCCTTGCTTTCAAATCCTCTTCGTTGCCTTCCCTCAATATATTTGTTGACGAGAGTTATCATTTATAACTCTGCAGGTTTGTGAATTGCAGTGCCCCTGAGCTCCATTGTTCAACTCGCTTTCTTGGGAGCTGGACTCAGAAGCGCAGGATTGCTTCAGGTCCTATTCTGGTCCCGGGCGGCAGGCTGAGCCTGTGGTTAATTCTTCTTTCTGATGGGAAAATAGAGTGATCTGTGCCAGTCCCAACACCTAGAGCTAGTCTCTCATTGGTTCCCCCTCTTCCCGTTCATCCTCAGGACAAATTGCAACCTGTACGGAAGAGGAGGTTGAAGGTGCTGAGTCTCCAAGGAGGGAGATTGCTAGTAAAGCGGCTGGAATGGGGCACCCGAGCACAAGGAGATGAGAAATGAGGTGCGTTTTAGAAACCTTTCCCAATCACACGGTGTACCATCTTCTGGGTTTCTCATGCATGTTTTCGAAGTAGGAAGATGCCCTTGAACCTTAGATTTGGGACCCATGGGATGGGTACCACGCAGTATTACTTTAAAGGGTCTCCGTTTGCTCACCCAACCTCAGCAAACCTCTCAGCCCCAAGAGTGTCCACCCTTATGTCTCCATCAGCTGTGGGTCTAGATATGGTCAATCCAGGTGGCATCACAGCCCCTGAACGAATTTTGTAAGAATTTCTCTCTCTTTCACTGTCTTTGTTTCACGGGTTTTTAAAAGTAATTGATTTTTATAATGGGGTTTAGCTGCTTTTCATTGCTGTGTTTATGCCGCTTTACACCCACCTGACTCACTTACAGAGAGTTATCAATACATAGGTTTTAAGATTCTTACTAGTCAGGTATATTCTTGGGCGGTGAGTAGGGGGTGTTGAGTCCAGTTCCCTGAGCAAGGAGTAGGTCTTGTCTATTACATATTGGGTTTATGGAACGGTATCTGAGCTAATTTGAAACCCGTGTTTTATGCATCACCCGCCTCACCATTCCCGTTGAGCAGCCATAGTGTGTTTTTTAAACGTGTGACTCCGTTCCGATTTGTAATTCAGTTCAAGTGTTGCGGTTTTTACATTCCCTCTATTAGTGATATCTTATGACAAGTGTCTTTTTCTGTGTGAGTTTTTTCACTTAGAATCGTCGTACCTAAATCCACTCATCATGCTGCTACTAGCCTTATGACGTTGATTTCATGGCGGAGTGATATTCCATTGTATATAAGGACCACAACTTCTTTATCCATTTTTCTCTTTCCTGGGATATTTAAGGTGTAACGAAGTGCAGGTTCTTGTCAAGAGAGCAGCCCTAAACTTTGGGGTGCCTATGTCTTGCTGATTTTTAGTTTTCCCAATTTATACGCCCATGAGTGGAAGTGCCCTATGCTCTCTAAGCTGAGTTTTTTAGATGTTTCAGGACACACCGTACACTTCTCCAGAGTGGCTGTTGGCAATTTACATCCCGCCCATCAGCGTAGCCAGGCTCCCGGTTCTCCATGGCCTGTCCTGCATTTCTGGTTTTGACACTTTATTCAGCATGGCCCTTTTGACCGATGGGAAGCGAGACTTCTTTGTAGCGCTGATTTGCCTTTCCAGGTTGCTTGGTTGGCCAAACAGGGCGTATGCGTTTTTTCCTGAATATATTCAGGAAAAAACGCATACGACCTGTTTGGCCAAGGGCATGATTGTCGAGGTTTGGCCGCTTTTCCTGTGCTTTCAAGGCGATTCGAATCTACCTCCTGAAATCTGTTTCCTGCAATTCTGCCTTGCTTTCAAATCCTCTTCGTTGCCTTCCCTCAATATATTTGTGGACGAGAGTTATCATTTATAACTCTGCAGGTTTGTGAATTGCAGTGCCCCTGAGCTCCATTGTTCAACTCGCTTTCTTGGGAGCTGGCCGCAAAAGCGCAGGATTGCTTCAAGCCCTCTTCTGGTCCCGGGCGGCAGGCTGAGCCTGTGGTTAATTCTTCTTTCTGATGGGAAAATAGAGTGATCTGTGCCAGTCCCAACACCTAGAGCTAGTCTCTCATTGGTTCCCCCTCTTCCCGTTCATCCTCAGGACAAATTGCAACCTGTACGGAAGAGGAGGTTAAAGGTGCTGAGTCTCCAAGGAGGGAGATTGCTAGTAAAGCGGCTGGAATGGCGAACCCGAGCACAAGGAGATGAGAAATGAGGTGCGTTTTAGAAACCTTTCCCGATTACACGGTGTACCATCTTCTGGGTTTCTCATGCATGTTTTCGAAGTAGGAAGATGCCCTTGAACCTGAGATTTGGGACCCATGGGATGGGTACCACGCAGTATTACTTTAAAGGGTCTGTGTTTGCTCACCCAACCTCCCCAAACCTCTCAGCCCCAAGAGTGTCCACCCTTATGTCTCCATCTACTGTGGGTCTAGATATGGTCAATCCAGGTGGCATCACAGCCCCTGAACGAATTTTGTAAGAATTTCTCTCTCTTTCACTGTCTTTGTTTCACGGGTTTTTAAAAGTAATTCATTTTTATAATGGGGTTTAGCTGCTTTTCACTGCTGTGTTTATGCCGCTTTAAACCCACTTGACTCACTTACAGAGAGATATCAATACATATGTAAGATTCTTACTAGTCAGATATATTCTTGGGCGGTGAGTAGGGGGTGTTGAGTCCAGTTCCCTGAGCAAGGAGTAGGTCTTGTCTATTACATATTGGGTTTATGGAACGGTATCTGAGCTAATTTGAAACCCGTGTTTTATGCATCACCCCGCCTCACCTTTCCCGTTGAGCAGCCATAGTGTGTTTTCTAAACGTGTGACTCTGTTCCGTTTTGTAACTCAGTTCAAGTGTAGCGGTTTTTACATTCCCTCTATAAGTGATATCTTATGACAAGTGTCGTTATCTGTGTGACTTTTTTCACTTAGAATCGTCGTACCTAAATCCACTCATCATGCTGCTACTAGCCTTATGACGTTGATTTCATGGCTGAGTGATATTCCATTGTACATAGGGACCACAACTTCTTTATCCGTTTTTCTCTTTCCTGGGATATTTAAGGTGTAACGAAGTGCAGGTTCTTGTCAAGAGAGCAGCCCTAAACTTTGGGGTGCCTGTGTCTTGCTGATTTTTAGTTTTCCCAATTTATACACCCATGAGTGGAAGTGCCCTATGCTCTCTAAGCTGAGTTTTTTAGATGTTTCAGGACACACCGTACACTTCTCCAGAGTGGCTGTTGGCAATTTACATCCCGCCCATCAGCGTAGCCAGTCTCCCGGTTCTCCATGGCCTGTCCTTCATTTCTGGTTTTGACACTTTATTCAGCATGGCCCTTTTGACCGATGGGAAGCGAGACTTCTTTGTAGCGCTGATTTGCCTTTCCAGGTTGCTTGGTTGGCCAAACAGGGCGTATGCGTTTTTTCCTGAATATATTCAGAAAAAAACGCATACGCCCTTTTTGGCCAAGGGCGTGATTGTCGAGGTTTGGCCGCTTTTCCTGTGCTTTCAAGGCGATTCGAATCTACCTCCTGAAATCTCTTTCCTGCAATTCTGCCTTGCTTTCAAATCCTCTTCGTTGCCTTCCCTCAATATATTTGTGGACGAGAGTTATCATTTATAACTCTGCAGGTTTGTGAATTGCAGTGCCCCTGAGCTCCATTGTTCAACTCGCTTTCTTGGGAGCTGGACTCAGAAGCGCAGGATTGCTTCAGGTCCTATTCTGGTCCCGGGCGGCAGGCTGAGCCTGTGGTTAATTCTTCTTCCTGACGGGAAAATAGACTGACCTCTCCCAGTCCTAACACCTAGAGCTAGTCTCTCATTGGTTCCCCCTCTTCCCGTTCATCCTCAGGACAAATCGCAACCTGTACGGAACAGGAGGTTAAAGGTGCTGAGTCTCCAAGGAGGGAGATTGCTAGTAAAGCGGCTGGAATGGTGAACCCGAGCACAAGGAGATGAGAAATGAGGTGCGTTTTAGAAACCTTTCCCGATCACACGGTGTACCATCTTCTGGGTTTCTCATGCATGTTTTCGATGTAGGAAGATGCCCTTGAACCTGGAGATTTGGGACCCATGGGATGGGTACCACGCAGTATTACTTTAAAGGGTCTGCGTTTGCTCACCCAACCTCACCAAACCTCTCAGCCCCAAGAGTGTCCACCCTTATGTCTCCATCAGCTGTGGGTCTAGATATGGTCAATCCAGGTGGCATCACAGCCCCTGAACGAATTTTGTAAGAATTTCTCTCTCTTTCACTGTCTTTGTTTCACTGGTTTTTAAAAGTAATTGATTTTTATAATGGGGTTTAGCTGCTTTTCATTGATGTGTTTATGCCGCTTTACACCCACTTGACTCACTTACAGAGAGATATCAATACATAGGTTTTAAGATTCTTACTAGTCAGGTATATTCTTGGGCGGTGAGTAGGGGGTGTTGAGTCCAGTTCCCTGAGCAAGGAGTAGGTCTTGTCTATTACATATTGGGTGTATGGAACGGTATCTGAGCTAATTTGAAACCCGTGTTTTATGCATCACCCCACCTCACCTTTCCCGTTGAGCAGCCATAGTGTGTTTTCTAAACGTGTGACTCTGTTCCGTTTTGTAATTCAGTTCAAGTGTAGCGGTTTTTTCATTCCCTCTATTAGTGATACCTTATGACAAGTGTCTTTTTCTGTGTGACTTTTTTCACTTAGAATCGTCGTACCTAAATCCACTCATCATGCTGCTACTAGCCTTATGACGTTGATTTCATGGCTGAGTGATATTCCATTGTACATAAGGACCACAACTTCTTTATCCATTTTTCTCTTTCCTGGGATATTTAAGGTGTAACGAAGTGGAAGTTCTTGTCAAGAGAGCAGCCCTAAACTTTGGGGTGCCTGTGTCTTGCTGATTTTTTGTTTTCCCAGTTTATACGCCCATGAGTGGAAGTGCCCTATGCTCTCTAAGCTGAGTTTTTTAGATGTTTCAGGACACACCGTACACTTCTCCAGAGTGGCTGTTGGCAATTTACATCCCGCCCATCAGCGTAGCAACTCTCCCGTTTCTCCATGGCCTGTCCTGCATTTCTGGTTTTGACACTTTATACAGCATGGCCCTTTTGACCGATGGGAAGCGAGACTTCTTTGCAGCGCTGATTTGCCTTTCCAGGGTGCTTGGTTGGCCAAACAGGGCGTATGCGTTTTTTCCTGAATATATTCTGGAAAAAACGCATACGCCCTGTTTGGCCAAGGGCATGATTGTCGAGGTTTGGCCGCTTTTCCTGTGCTTTCAAGGCGATTCGAATCTACCTCCTGAAATCTGTATCCTGCAATTCTGCCTTGCTTTCAAATCCTCTTCGTTGCCTTCCCTCAATATATTTGTTGACGAGAGTTATCATTTATAACTCTGCAGGTTTGTGAATTGCAGTGCCCCTGAGCTCCATTGTTCAACTCGCTTTCTTGGGAGCTGGCCGCAAAAGCGCAGGATTGCTTCAGGCCCTGTTCTGGTCCCGGGCGGCAGGCTGAGCCTGTGGTTAATTCTTCTTTCTGATGGGAAAATAGAGTGATCTGTGCCAGTCCCAACACCTAGAGCTAGTCTCTCATTGGTTCTCCCTCTTCCCGTTCATCCTCAGGACAAATTGCAACCTGTACGGAAGAGGAGGTTAAAGGTGCTGAGTCTCCAAGGAGGGAGATTGCTAGTAAAGCGGCTGGAATGGGGCACCCGAGCACAAGGAGATGAGAAATGAGGTGCGTTTTAGAAACCTTTCCCGATCACACGGTGTACCATCTTCTGGGTTTCTCATGCATGTTTTCGAAGTAGGAAGATGCCCTTGAACCTTAGATTTGGGACCCATGGGATGGGTAACACGCAGTATTACTTTAAAGGGTCTGCGTTTGCTCACCCAACCTCAGCAAACCTCTCAGCCCCAAGAGTGTCCACCCTTATGTCTCCATCAGCTGTGGGTCTAGATATGGTCAATCCAGGTGGCATCACAGCCCCTGAACGAATTTTGTAAGAATTTCTCTCTCTTTCACTGTCTTTGTTTCACGGGTTTTTAAAAGTAATTGATTTTTATAATGGGGTTTAGCTGCTTTTCATTGCTGTGTTTATGCCGCTTTACACCCACCTGACTCACTTACAGAGAGTTATCAATACATAGGTTTTAAGATTCTTACTAGTCAGGTATATTCTTGGGCGGTGAGTAGGGGGTGTTGAGTCCAGTTCCCTGAGCAAGGAGTAGGTCTTGTCTATTACATATTGGGTTTATGGAACGGTATCTGAGCTAATTTGAAACCCGTGTTTTATGCATCACCCGCCTCACCATTCCCGTTGAGCAGCCATAGTGTGTTTTTTAAACGTGTGACTCCGTTCCGATTTGTAATTCAGTTCAAGTGTTGCGGTTTTTACATTCCCTCTATTAGTGATATCTTATGACAAGTGTCTTTTTCTGTGTGAGTTTTTTCACTTAGAATCGTCGTACCTAAATCCACTCATCATGCTGCTACTAGCCTTATGACGTTGATTTCATGGCGGAGTGATATTCCATTGTACATAAGGACCACAACTTCTTTATCCATTTTTCTCTTTCCTGGGATATTTAAGGTGTAACGAAGTGCAGGTTCTTGTCAAGAGAGCAGCCCTAAACTTTGGGGTGCCTGTGTCTTGCTGATTTTTAGTTTTCCCAATTTATACGCCCATGAGTGGAAGTGCCCTATGCTCTCTAAGCTGAGTTTTTTAGATGTTTCAGGACACACCGTACACTTCTCCAGAGTGGCTGTTGGCAATTTACATCCCGCCCATCAGCGTAGCCAGGCTCCCGGTTCTCCATGGCCTGTCCTGCATTTCTGGTTTTGACACTTTATTCAGCATGGCCCTTTTGACCGATGGGAAGCGAGACTTCTTTGTAGCGCTGATTTGCCTTTCCAGGTTGCTTGGTTGGCCAAACAGGGCGTATGCGTTTTTTCCTGAATATATTCAGGAAAAAACGCATACGACCTTTTTGGCCAAGGGCATGATTGTCGAGGTTTGGCCGCTTTTCCTGTGCTTTCAAGGCGATTCGAATCTACCTCCTGAAATCTGTTTCCTGCAATTCTGCCTTGCTTTCAAATCCTCTTCGTTGCCTTCCCTCAATATATTTGTGGACGAGAGTTATCATTTATAACTCTGCAGTTTTGTGAATTGCAGTGCCCCTGAGCTCCATTGTTCAACTCGCTTTCTTGGGAGCTGGCCGCAAAAGCGCAGGATTGCTTCAGGCCCTGTTCTGGTCCCGGGCGGCAGGCTGAGCCTGTGGTTAATTCTTCTTCCTGATGGGAAAATAGAGTGATCTGTGCCAGTCCCAACACCTAGAGCTAGTCTCTCATTGGTTCCCCCTCTTCCCTTTCATCCTCAGGACAATTTGCAACCTGTACGGAACAGGAGGTTAAAGGTGCTGAGTCTCCAAGAGGGAGATTGCTAGTAAAGCGGCTGGAATGGCGAACCCGAGCACAAGGAGATGAGAAATGAGGTGCGTTTTAGAAACCTTTCCCGATCACACGGTGTACCATCTTCTGGGTTTCTCATGCATGTTTTCGATGTAGGAAGATGCCCTTGAACCTGGAGATTTGGGACCCATGGGATGGGTTCCACGCAGTATTACTTTAAAGGGTCTGCGTTTGCTCACCCAACCTCACCAAACCTCTCAGCTCCAAGAGTGTCCACCCTTATGTCTCCATCAGCTGTGGGTCTAGATATGGTCAATCCAGGTGGCATCACAGCCCCTGAACGAATTTTGTAATAATTTCTCTCTCTTTCACTGTCTTTGTTTCACGCGTTTTTAAAAGTAATTGATTTTTATAATGGGGTTTAGCTGCTTTTCACTGCTGTGTTTATGCCGCTTTACACCCACTTGACTCACTTACAGAGAGATATCAATACAGAGGTTTTAAGATTCTTACTAGTCAGATATATTCTTGGGCGGTGAGTAGGGCGTGTTGAGTCCAGTTCACTGAGAAAGGAGTAGGTCTTGTCTATTACATATTGGGTTTATGGAATGGTATCTGAGCTAATTTGAAACCCATGTTTTATGCATCACCCCACCTCACCTTTCCCGTTGAGCAGCCATAGTGTGTTTTCTAAACGTGTGACTCTGTTCCGTTTTGTAATTCAGTTCAAGTGTAGCGGTTTTTTCATTCCCTCTATTAGTGATACCTTATGACAAGTGTCTTTTTCTGTGTGACTTTTTTCACTTAGAATCCTCGTACCTAAATCCACTCATCATGCTGCTACTAGCCTTATGACGTTGATTTCATGGCTGAGTGATATTCCATTGTATATAAGGACCACAACTTCTTTATCCATTTTTCTCTTTCCTGGGATATTTAAGGTGTAACGAAGTGGAGGTTCTTGTCAAGAGAGCAGCCCTAAACTTTGGGGTGCCTGTGTCTTGCTGATTTTTTGTTTTCCCAATTTATACGCCCATGAGTGGAAGTGCCATATGCTCTCTAAGCTGAGTTTTTTAGATGTTTCAGGACACACCATACACTTCTCCAGAGTGGCTGTTGGCAATTTACATCCCGCCCATCAGCGTAGCAAGTCTCCCGTTTCTCCATGGCCTGTCCTGCATTTCTGGTTTTGACACTTTATTCAGCATGGCCCTTTTGACCGATGGGAAGCGAGACTTCTTTGTAGCGCTGATTTGCCTTTCCAGGTTGCTTGGTTGGCCAAAAAGGGCGTATGCGTTTTTTCCTGAATATATTCAGGAAAAAACGCATACGCCCTTTTTGGCCAAGGGCATGATTGTCGAGGTTTGGCCGCTTTTCCTGTGCTTTCAAGGCGATTCGAATCTACCTCCTGAAATCTGTATCCTGCAATTCTGCCTTGCTTTCAAATCCTCTTCGTTGCCTTCCCTCAATATATTTGTGGACGAGAGTTATCATTTATAACTCTGCAGGTTTGTGAATTGCAGTGCCCCTGAGCTCCATTGTTCAACTCGCTTTCTTGGGAGCTGGACTCAGAAGCGCAGGATTGCTTCAGGTCCTATTCTGGTCCCGGGCGGCAGGCTGAGCCTGTGGTTAATTCTTCTTCCTGACGGCAAAATAGACTGACCTCTCCCAGTCCTAACACGTAGAGCTAGTCTCTCATTGGTTCCCCCTCTTCCCGTTCATCCTGAGGACAAATCGCAACCTGTACGGAACAGGAGGTTAAAGGTGCTGAGTCTCCAAGGAGGGAGATTGCTAGTAAAGCGGCTGGAATGGGGCACCCGAGCACAAGGAGATGAGAAATGAGGTGCGTTTTAGAAACCTCTCCCGATCACACGGGGTACCATCTTCTGGGTTTCTCATGCATGTTTTCGAAGTAGTAAGATGCCCTTGAACCTTAGATTTGGGACCCATGGGATGGGTACCACGCAGTATTACTTTAAAGGGTCTGCGTTTGCTCACCCAACCTCAGCAAACCTCTCAGCCCCAAGAGTGTCCACCCTTATGTCTCCATCAGCTGTGGGTCTAGATATGGTCAATCCAGGTGGCATCACAGCCCTTGAACGAATTTTGTAACAATTTCTCTCTCTTTCACTGTCTTTGTTTCACGGGTTTTTAAAAGTAATTGATTTTTATAATGGGGTTTAGCTGCTTTTCATTGCTGTGTTTATGCCGCTTTACACCCACCTGACTCACTTACAGAGAGTTATCAATACATAGGTTTTAAGATTCTTACTAGTCAGGTATATTCTTGGGCGGTGAGTAGGGGGTGTTGAGTCCAGTTCCCTGAGCAAGGAGTAGGTCTTGTCTATTACATATTGGGTTTATGGAACGGTATCTGAGCTAATTTGAAACCCGTGTTTTATGCATCACCCGCCTCACCATTCCCGTTGAGCAGCCATAGTGTGTTTTTTAAACGTGTGACTCCGTTCCGTTTTGTAATTCAGTTCAAGTGTTGCGGTTTTTACATTCCCTCTATTAGTGATATCTTATGACAAGTGTCTTTTTCTGTGTGAGTTTTTTCACTTAGAATCGTCGTACCTAAATCCACTCATCATGCTGCTACTAGCCTTATGACGTTGATTTCATGGCTGAGTGATATTCCATTGTACATAAGGACCACAACTTCTTTATCCATTTTTCTCTTTCCTGGGATATTTAAGGTGTAACGAAGTGCAGGTTCTTGTCAAGAGAGCAGCCCTAAACTTTGGGGTGCCTGTGTCTTGCTGATTTTTAGTTTTCCCAATTTATACGCCCATGAGTGGAAGTGCCCTATGCTCTCTAAGCTGAGTTTTTTAGATGTTTCAGGGCACACCGTACACTTCTCCAGAGTGGCTGTTGGCAATTTACATCCCGCCCATCAGCGTAGCCAGGCTCCCGGTTCTCCATGGCCTGTCCTGCATTTCTGGTTTTGACACTTTATTCAGCATGGCCCTTTTGACCGATGGGAAGCGAGACTTCTTTGTAGCGCTGATTTGCCTTTCCAGGTTGCTTGGTTGGCCAAACAGGGCGTATGCGTTTTTTCCTGAATATATTCAGGAAAAAACGCATACGCCCTTTTTGGCCAAGGGCATGATTGTCGAGGTTTGGCCGCTTTTCCTGTGCTTTCAAGGCGATTCGAATCTACCTCCTGAAATCTGTTTCCTGCAATTCTGCCTTGCTTTCAAATCCTCTTCGTTGCCTTCCCTCAATATATTTGTGGACGAGAGTTATCATTTATAACTCTGCAGTTTTGTGAATTGCAGTGCCCCTGAGCTCCATTGTTCAACTCGCTTTCTTGGGAGCTGGCCGCAAAAGCGCAGGATTGCTTCAGGCCCTGTTCTGGTCCCGGGCGGCAGGCTGAGCCTGTGGTTAATTCTTCTTCCTGATGGGAAAATAGAGTGACCTGTGCCAGTCCCAACACCTAGAGCTAGTCTCTCATTGGTTCCCCCTCTTCCCGTTCATCCTCAGGACAATTTGCAACCTGTACGGAACAGGAGGTTAAAGGTGCTGAGTCTCCAAGAGGGAGATTGCTAGTAAAGCGGCTGGAATGGCGAACCCGAGCACAAGGAGATGAGAAATGAGGTGCGTTTTAGAAACCTTTCCCGATCACACGGTGTACCATCTTCTGGGTTTCTCATGCATGTTTTCGAAGTAGGAAGATGCCCTTGAACCTGGAGATTCGGGACCCATGGGATGGGTTCCACGCAGTATTACTTTAAAGGGTCTGCGTTTGCTCACCCAACCTCACCAAACCTCTCAGCTCCAAGAGTGTCCACCCTTATGTCTCCATCAGCTGTGGGTCTAGATATGGTCAATCCAGGTGGCATCACAGCCCCTGAACGAATTTTGTAAGAATTTCTCTCTCTTTCACTGTCTTTGTTTCACGCGTTTTTAAAAGTAATTGATTTTTATAATGGGGTTTAGCTGCTTTTCACTGCTGTGTTTATGCCGCTTTACACCCACTTGACTCACTTACAGAGAGATATCAATACATAGGTTTTAAGATTCTTACTAGTCAGATATATTCTTGGGCGGTGAGTAGGGCGTGTTGAGTCCAGTTCACTGAGAAAGAAGTAGGTCTTGTCTATTACATATTGGGTTTATGGAATGGTATCTGAGCTAATTTGAAACCCATGTTTTATGCATCACCCCACCTCACCTTTCCCGTTGAGCAGCCATAGTGTGTTTTCTAAACGTGTGACTCTGTTCCGTTTTGTAATTCAGTTCAAGTGTAGCGGTTTTTTCATTCCCTCTATTAGTGATACCTTATGACAAGTGTCTTTTTCTGTGTGACTTTTTTCACTTAGAATCCTCGTACCTAAATCCACTCATCATGCTGCTACTAGCCTTATGACGTTGATTTCATGGCTGAGTGATATTCCATTGTACATAAGGACCACAACTTCTTTATCCATTTTTCTCTTTCCTGGGATATTTAAGGTGTAACGAAGTGGAGGTTCTTGTCAAGAGAGCAGCCCTAAACTTTGGGGTGCCTGTGTCTTGCTGATTTTTTGTTTTCCCAATTTATACGCCCATGAGTGGAAGTGCCATATGCTCTCTAAGCTGAGTTTTTTAGATGTTTCAGGACACACCATACACTTCTCCAGAGTGGCTGTTGGCAATTTACATCCCGCCCATCAGCGTAGCAAGTCTCCCGTTTCTCCATGGCCTGTCCTGCATTTCTGGTTTTGACACTTTATTCAGCATGGCCCTTTTGACCGATGGGAAGCGAGACTTCTTTGTAGCGCTGATTTGCCTTTCCAGGTTGCTTGGTTGGCCAAAAAGGGCGTATGCGTTTTTTCCTGAATATATTCAGGAAAAAACGCATACGCCCTTTTTGGCCAAGGGCATGATTGTCGAGGTTTGGCCGCTTTTCCTGTGCTTTCAAGGCGATTCGAATCTACCTCCTGAAATCTGTATCCTGCAATTCTGCCTTGCTTTCAAATCCTCTTCGTTGCCTTCCCTCAATATATTTGTGGACGAGAGTTATCATTTATAACTCTGCAGGTTTGTGAATTGCAGTGCCCCTGAGCTCCATTGTTCAACTCGCTTTCTTGGGAGCTGGCCGCAAAAGCGCAGGATTGCTTCAGGCCCTGTTCTGGTCCCGGGCGGCAGGCTGAGCCTGTGGTTAATTCTTCTTCCTGATGGGAAAATAGAGTGACTTGTGCCAGTCCCAACACCTAGAGCTAGTCTCTCATTGGTTCCCCCTCTTCCCGTTCATCCTCAGGACAAATCGCAACCTGTACGGAACAAGAGGTTAAAGGTGCTGAGTCTCCAAAGAGGGAGATTGCTAGTAAAGCGGCTGGAATGGCGAACCCGAGCACCAGGAGATGAGAAATGAGGTGAGTTTTAGAAACCTTTCCCGATCACACGGTGTACCATCTTCTGGGTTTCTCATGCATGTTTTCGATGTAGGAAGATGCCCTTGAACCTGAGATTTGGGACCCATGGGATGGGTACCACGCAGTATTACTTTAAAGGGTCTGCGTTTGCTCACCCAACCTCAGCAAAGCTCTCAGCCCCAAGAGTGTCCACCCTTATGTCTCCATCAGCTGTGGGTCTAGATATGGTCAATCCAGGTGGCATCACAGCCCCTGAACGAATTTTGTAAGAATTTCTCTCTCTTTCACTGTCTTTGTTTCACGGGTTTTTAAAAGTAATTGATTTTTATAATGGGGTTTAGCTGCTTTTCATTGCTGTGTTTATGCCGCTTTACACCCACCTGACTCACTTACAGAGAGTTATCAATACATAGGTTTTAAGATTCTTACTAGTCAGGTATATTCTTGGGCGGTGAGTAGGGGGTGTTGAGTCCAGTTCCCTGAGCAAGGAGTAGGTCTTGTCTATTACATATTGGGTTTATGGAACGGTATCTGAGCTAATTTGAAACCCGTGTTTTATGCATCACCCGCCTCACCATTCCCGTTGAGCAGCCATAGTGTGTTTTTTAAACGTGTGACTCCGTTCCGTTTTGTAATTCAGTTCAAGTGTTGCGGTTTTTACATTCCCTCTATTAGTGATATCTTATGACAAGTGTCTTTTTCTGTGTGAGTTTTTTCACTTAGAATCGTCGTACCTAAATCCACTCATCATGCTGCTACTAGCCTTATGACGTTGATTTCATGGCTGAGTGATATTCCATTGTACATAAGGACCACAACTTCTTTATCCATTTTTCTCTTTCCTGGGATATTTAAGGTGTAACGAAGTGCAGGTTCTTGTCAAGAGAGCAGCCCTAAACTTTGGGGTGCCTGTGTCTTGCTGATTTTTAGTTTTCCCAATTTATACGCCCATGAGTGGAAGTGCCCTATGCTCTCTAAGCTGAGTTTTTTAGATGTTTCAGGACACACCGTACACTTCTCCAGAGTGGCTGTTGGCAATTTACATCCCGCCCATCAGCGTAGCCAGGCTCCCGGTTCTCCATGGCCTGTCCTGCATTTCTGGTTTTGACACTTTATTCAGCATGGCCCTTTTGACCGATGGGAAGCGAGACTTCTTTGTAGCGCTGATTTGCCTTTCCAGGTTGCTTGGTTAGCAAAACAGGGCGTATGCGTTTTTTCCTGAATATATTCAGAAAAAAACGCATACGCCCTTTTTGGCCAAGGGCGTGATTGTCGAGGTTTGGCCGCTTTTCCTGTGCTTTCAAGGCGATTCGAATCTACCTCCTGAAATCTGTATCCTGCAATTCTGCCTTGCTTTCAAATCCTCTTCGTTGCCTTCCCTCAATATATTTGTGGACGAGAGTTATCATTTATAACTCTGCAGGTTTGTGAATTGCAGTGCCCCTGAGCTCCATTGTTCAACTCGCTTTCTTGGGAGCTGGACTCAGAAGCGCAGGATTGCTTCAGGTCCTATTCTGGTCCCGGGCGGCAGGCTGAGCCTGTGGTTAATTCTTCTTCCTGACGGGAAAATAGACTGACCTCTCCCAGTCCTAACACTTAGAGCTAGTCTCTCATTGGTTCCCCCTCTTCCCGTTCATCCTCAGGACAAATCGCAACCTGTACGGAACAGGAGGTTAAAGGTGCTGAGTCTCCAAGGAGGGAGATTGCTAGTAAAGCGGCTGGCATGGGGCACCCGAGCACAAGGAGATGAGAAATGAGGTGCGTTTTAGAAACCTTTCCCGATCACACGGTGTACCATCTTCTGGGTTTCTCATGCATGTTTTCGAAGTAGGAAGATGCCCTTGAACCTTAGATTTGGGACCCATGGGATGGGTACCACGCAGTATTACTTTAAAGGGTCTGCGTTTGCTCACCCAACCTCAGCAAACCTCTCAGCCCCAAGAGTGTCCACCCTTATGTCTCCATCAGCTGTGGGTCTAGATATGGTCAATCCAGGTGGCATCACAGCCCCTGAACGAATTTTGTAAGAATTTCTCTCTCTTTCACTGTCTTTGTTTCACGGGTTTTTAAAAGTAATTGATTTTTATAATGGGGTTTAGCTGCTTTTCATTGCTGTGTTTATGCCGCTTTACACCCACCTGACTCACTTACAGAGAGTTATCAATACATAGGTTTTAAGATTCTTACTAGTCAGGTATATTCTTGGGCGGTGAGTAGGGGGTGTTGAGTCCAGTTCCCTGAGCAAGGAGTAGGTCTTGTCTATTACATATTGGGTTTATGGAACGGTATCTGAGCTAATTTGAAACCCGTGTTTTATGCATCACCCGCCTCACCATTCCCGTTGAGCAGCCATAGTGTGTTTTTTAAACGTGTGACTCCGTTCCGATTTGTAATTCAGTTCAAGTGTTGCGGTTTTTACATTCCCTCTATTAGTGATATCTTATGACAAGTGTCTTTTTCTGTGTGAGTTTTTTCACTTAGAATCGTCGTACCTAAATCCACTCATCATGCTGCTACTAGCCTTATGACGTTGATTTCATGGCGGAGTGATATTCCATTGTACATAAGGACCACAACTTCTTTATCCATTTTTCTCTTTCCTGGGATATTTAAGGTGTAACGAAGTGCAGGTTCTTGTCAAGAGAGCAGCCCTAAACTTTGGGGTGCCTGTGTCTTGCTGATTTTTAGTTTTCCCAATTTATACGCCCATGAGTGGAAGTGCCCTATGCTCTCTAAGCTGAGTTTTTTAGATGTTTCAGGACACACCGTACACTTCTCCAGAGTGGCTGTTGGCAATTTACATCCCGCCCATCAGCGTAGCCAGGCTCCCGGTTCTCCATGGCCTGTCCTGCATTTCTGGTTTTGACACTTTATTCAGCATGGCCCTTTTGACCGATGGGAAGCGAGACTTCTTTGTAGCGCTGATTTGCCTTTCCAGGTTGCTTGGTTGGCCAAACAGGGCGTATGCGTTTTTTCCTGAATATATTCAGGAAAAAACGCATACGACCTTTTTGGCCAAGGGCATGATTGTCGAGGTTTGGCCGCTTTTCCTGTGCTTTCAAGGCGATTCGAATCTACCTCCTGAAATCTGTTTCCTGCAATTCTGCCTTGCTTTCAAATCCTCTTCGTTGCCTTCCCTCAATATATTTGTGGACGAGAGTTATCATTTATAACTCTGCAGGTTTGTGAATTGCAGTGCCCCTGAGCTCCATTGTTCAACTCGCTTTCTTGGGAGCTGGCCGCAAAAGCGCAGGATTGCTTCAAGCCCTCTTCTGGTCCCGGGCGGCAGGCTGAGCCTGTGGTTAATTCTTCTTTCTGATGGGAAAATAGAGTGATCTGTGCCAGTCCCAACACCTAGAGCTAGTCTCTCATTGGTTCCCCCTCTTCCCGTTCATCCTCAGGACAAATTGCAACCTGTACGGAAGAGGAGGTTAAAGGTGCTGAGTCTCCAAGGAGGGAGATTGCTAGTAAAGCGGCTGGAATGGCGAACCCGAGCACAAGGAGATGAGAAATGAGGTGCGTTTTAGAAACCTTTCCCGATCACACGGTGTACCATCTTCTGGGTTTCTCATGCATGTTTTCGAAGTAGGAAGATGCCCTTGAACCTGAGATTTGGGACCCATGGGATGGGTACCACGCAGTATTACTTTAAAGGGTCTGCGTTTGCTCACCCAACCTCACCAAACCTCTCAGCTCCAAGAGTGTCCACCCTTATGTCTCCATCAGCTGTGGGTCTAGATATGGTCAATCCAGGTGGCATCACAGCCCCTGAACGAATTTTGTAAGAATTTCTCTCTCTTTCACTGTCTTTGTTTCACGCGTTTTTAAAAGTAATTGATTTTTATAATGGGGTTTAGCTGCTTTTCACTGCTGTGTTTATGCCGCTTTACACCCACTTGACTCACTTACAGAGAGATATCAATACAGAGGTTTTAAGATTCTTACTAGTCAGATATATTCTTGGGCGGTGAGTAGGGCGTGTTGAGTCCAGTTCACTGAGAAAGGAGTAGGTCTTGTCTATTACATATTGGGTTTATGGAATGGTATCTGAGCTAATTTGAAACCCATGTTTTATGCATCACCCCACCTCACCTTTCCCGTTGAGCAGCCATAGTGTGTTTTCTAAACGTGTGACTCTGTTCCGTTTTGTAATTCAGTTCAAGTGTAGCGGTTTTTTCATTCCCTCTATTAGTGATACCTTATGACAAGTGTCTTTTTCTGTGTGACTTTTTTCACTTAGAATCCTCGTACCTAAATCCACTCATCATGCTGCTACTAGCCTTATGACGTTGATTTCATGGCTGAGTGATATTCCATTGTACATAAGGACCACAACTTCTTTATCCATTTTTCTCTTTCCTGGGATATTTAAGGTGTAACGAAGTGGAGGTTCTTGTCAAGAGAGCAGCCCTAAACTTTGGGGTGCCTGTGTCTTGCTGATTTTTTGTTTTCCCAATTTATACGCCCATGAGTGGAAGTGCCATATGCTCTCTAAGCTGAGTTTTTTAGATGTTTCAGGACACACCATACACTTCTCCAGAGTGGCTGTTGGCAATTTACATCCCGCCCATCAGCGTAGCAAGTCTCCCGTTTCTCCATGGCCTGTCCTGCATTTCTGGTTTTGACACTTTATTCAGCATGGCCCTTTTGACCGATGGGAAGCGAGACTTCTTTGTAGCGCTGATTTGCCTTTCCAGGTTGCTTGGTTGGCCAAAAAGGGCGTATGCGTTTTTTCCTGAATATATTCAGCAAAAAACGCATACGCCCTTTTTGGCCAAGGGCATGATTGTCGAGGTTTGGCCGCTTTTCCTGTGCTTTCAAGGCGATTCGAATCTACCTCCTGAAATCTGTATCCTGCAATTCTGCCTTGCTTTCAAATCCTCTTCGTTGCCTTCCCTCAATATATTTGTGGACGAGAGTTATCATTTATAACTCTGCAGGTTTGTGAATTGCAGTGCCCCTGAGCTCCATTGTTCAACTCGCTTTCTTGGGAGCTGGACTCAGAAGCGCAGGATTGCTTCAGGTCCTATTCTGGTCCCGGGCGGCAGGCTGAGCCTGTGGTTAATTCTTCTTCCTGACGGCAAAATAGACTGACCTCTCCCAGTCCTAACACGTAGAGCTAGTCTCTCATTGGTTCCCCCTCTTCCCGTTCATCCTGAGGACAAATCGCAACCTGTACGGAACAGGAGGTTAAAGGTGCTGAGTCTCCAAGGAGGGAGATTGCTAGTAAAGCGGCTGGAATGGGGCACCCGAGCACAAGGAGATGAGAAATGAGGTGCGTTTTAGAAACCTCTCCCGATCACACGGGGTACCATCTTCTGGGTTTCTCATGCATGTTTTCGAAGTAGTAAGATGCCCTTGAACCTTAGATTTGGGACCCATGGGATGGGTACCACGCAGTATTACTTTAAAGGGTCTGCGTTTGCTCACCCAACCTCAGCAAACCTCTCAGCCCCAAGAGTGTCCACCCTTATGTCTCCATCAGCTGTGGGTCTAGATATGGTCAATCCAGGTGGCATCACAGCCCTTGAACGAATTTTGTAACAATTTCTCTCTCTTTCACTGTCTTTGTTTCACGGGTTTTTAAAAGTAATTGATTTTTATAATGGGGTTTAGCTGCTTTTCATTGCTGTGTTTATGCCGCTTTACACCCACCTGACTCACTTACAGAGAGTTATCAATACATAGGTTTTAAGATTCTTACTAGTCAGGTATATTCTTGGGCGGTGAGTAGGGGGTGTTGAGTCCAGTTCCCTGAGCAAGGAGTAGGTCTTGTCTATTACATATTGGGTTTATGGAACGGTATCTGAGCTAATTTGAAACCCGTGTTTTATGCATCACCCGCCTCACCATTCCCGTTGAGCAGCCATAGTGTGTTTTTTAAACGTGTGACTCCGTTCCGTTTTGTAATTCAGTTCAAGTGTTGCGGTTTTTACATTCCCTCTATTAGTGATATCTTATGACAAGTGTCTTTTTCTGTGTGAGTTTTTTCACTTAGAATCGTCGTACCTAAATCCACTCATCATGCTGCTACTAGCCTTATGACGTTGATTTCATGGCTGAGTGATATTCCATTGTACATAAGGACCACAACTTCTTTATCCATTTTTCTCTTTCCTGGGATATTTAAGGTGTAACGAAGTGCAGGTTCTTGTCAAGAGAGCAGCCCTAAACTTTGGGGTGCCTGTGTCTTGCTGATTTTTAGTTTTCCCAATTTATACGCCCATGAGTGGAAGTGCCCTATGCTCTCTAAGCTGAGTTTTTTAGATGTTTCAGGGCACACCGTACACTTCTCCAGAGTGGCTGTTGGCAATTTACATCCCGCCCATCAGCGTAGCCAGGCTCCCGGTTCTCCATGGCCTGTCCTGCATTTCTGGTTTTGACACTTTATTCAGCATGGCCCTTTTGACCGATGGGAAGCGAGACTTCTTTGTAGCGCTGATTTGCCTTTCCAGGTTGCTTGGTTGGCCAAACAGGGCGTATGCGTTTTTTCCTGAATATATTCAGGAAAAAACGCATACGCCCTGTTTGGCCAAGGGCATGATTGTCGAGGTTTGGCCGCTTTTCCTGTGCTTTCAAGGCGATTCGAATCTACCTCCTGAAATCTGTTTCCTGCAATTCTGCCTTGCTTTCAAATCCTCTTCGTTGCCTTCCCTCAATATATTTGTGGACGAGAGTTATCATTTATAACTCTGCAGTTTTGTGAATTGCAGTGCCCCTGAGCTCCATTGTTCAACTCGCTTTCTTGGGAGCTGGCCGCAAAAGCGCAGGATTGCTTCAGGCCCTGTTCTGGTCCCGGGCGGCAGGCTGAGCCTGTGGTTAATTCTTCTTCCTGATGGGAAAATAGAGTGACCTGTGCCAGTCCCAACACCTAGAGCTAGTCTCTCATTGGTTCCCCCTCTTCCCGTTCATCCTCAGGACAATTTGCAACCTGTACGGAACAGGAGGTTAAAGGTGCTGAGTCTCCAAGAGGGAGATTGCTAGTAAAGCGGCTGGAATGGCGAACCCGAGCACAAGGAGATGAGAAATGAGGTGCGTTTTAGAAACCTTTCCCGATCACACGGTGTACCATCTTCTGGGTTTCTCATGCATGTTTTCGAAGTAGGAAGATGCCCTTGAACCTGGAGATTCGGGACCCATGGGATGGGTTCCACGCAGTATTACTTTAAAGGGTCTGCGTTTGCTCACCCAACCTCACCAAACCTCTCAGCTCCAAGAGTGTCCACCCTTATGTCTCCATCAGCTGTGGGTCTAGATATGGTCAATCCAGGTGGCATCACAGCCCCTGAACGAATTTTGTAAGAATTTCTCTCTCTTTCACTGTCTTTGTTTCACGCATTTTTAAAAGTAATTGATTTTTATAATGGGGTTTAGCTGCTTTTCACTGCTGTGTTTATGCCGCTTTACACCCACTTGACTCACTTACAGAGAGATATCAATACATAGGTTTTAAGATTCTTACTAGTCAGATATATTCTTGGGCGGTGAGTAGGGCGTGTTGAGTCCAGTTCACTGAGAAAGAAGTAGGTCTTGTCTATTACATATTGGGTTTATGGAATGGTATCTGAGCTAATTTGAAACCCATGTTTTATGCATCACCCCACCTCACCTTTCCCGTTGAGCAGCCATAGTGTGTTTTCTAAACGTGTGACTCTGTTCCGTTTTGTAATTCAGTTCAAGTGTAGCGGTTTTTTCATTCCCTCTATTAGTGATACCTTATGACAAGTGTCTTTTTCTGTGTGACTTTTTTCACTTAGAATCCTCGTACCTAAATCCACTCATCATGCTGCTACTAGCCTTATGACGTTGATTTCATGGCTGAGTGATATTCCATTGTACATAAGGACCACAACTTCTTTATCCATTTTTCTCTTTCCTGGGATATTTAAGGTGTAACGAAGTGGAGGTTCTTGTCAAGAGAGCAGCCCTAAACTTTGGGGTGCCTGTGTCTTGCTGATTTTTTGTTTTCCCAATTTATACGCCCATGAGTGGAAGTGCCATATGCTCTCTAAGCTGAGTTTTTTAGATGTTTCAGGACACACCATACACTTCTCCAGAGTGGCTGTTGGCAATTTACATCCCGCCCATCAGCGTAGCAAGTCTCCCGTTTCTCCATGGCCTGTCCTGCATTTCTGGTTTTGACACTTTATTCAGCATGGCCCTTTTGACCGATGGGAAGCGAGACTTCTTTGTAGCGCTGATTTGCCTTTCCAGGTTGCTTGGTTGGCCAAAAAGGGCGTATGCGTTTTTTCCTGAATATATTCAGGAAAAAACGCATACGCCCTTTTTGGCCAAGGGCATGATTGTCGAGGTTTGGCCGCTTTTCCTGTGCTTTCAAGGCGATTCGAATCTACCTCCTGAAATCTGTATCCTGCAATTCTGCCTTGCTTTCAAATCCTCTTCGTTGCCTTCCCTCAATATATTTGTGGACGAGAGTTATCATTTATAAGTCTGCAGGTTTGTGAATTGCAGTGCCCCTGAGCTCCATTGTTCAACTCGCTTTCTTGGGAGCTGGCCGCAAAAGCGCAGGATTGCTTCAGGCCCTGTTCTGGTCCCGGGCGGCAGGCTGAGCCTGTGGTTAATTCTTCTTCCTGACGGGAAAATAGACTGACCTCTCCCAGTCCTAACACTTAGAGCTAGTCTCTCATTGGTTCCCCCTCTTCCCGTTCATCCTCAGGACAAATCGCAACCTGTACGGAACAGGAGGTTAAAGGTGCTGAGTCTCCAAGGAGGGAGATTGCTAGTAAAGCGGCTGGAATGGGGCACCCGAGCACAAGGAGATGAGAAATGAGGTGCGTTTTAGAAACCTTTCCCGATCACACGGTGTACCATCTTCTGGGTTTCTCATGCATGTTTTCGAAGTAGGAAGATGCCCTTGAACCTTAGATTTGGGACCCATGGGATGGGTACCACGCAGTATTACTTTAAAGGGTCTGCGTTTGCTCACCCAACCTCAGCAAACCTCTCAGCCCCAAGAGTGTCCACCCTTATGTCTCCATCAGCTGTGGGTCTAGATATGGTCAATCCAGGTGGCATCACAGCCCCTGAACGAATTTTGTAAGAATTTCTCTCTCTTTCACTGTCTTTGTTTCACGGGTTTTTAAAAGTAATTGATTTTTATAATGGGGTTTAGCTGCTTTTCATTGCTGTGTTTATGCCGCTTTACACCCACCTGACTCACTTACAGAGAGTTATCAATACATAGGTTTTAAGATTCTTACTAGTCAGGTATATTCTTGGGCGGTGAGTAGGGGGTGTTGAGTCCAGTTCCCTGAGCAAGGAGTAGGTCTTGTCTATTACATATTGGGTTTATGGAACGGTATCTGAGCTAATTTGAAACCCGTGTTTTATGCATCACCCGCCTCACCATTCCCGTTGAGCAGCCATAGTGTGTTTTTTAAACGTGTGACTCCGTTCCGTTTTGTAATTCAGTTCAAGTGTTGCGGTTTTTACATTCCCTCTATTAGTGATATCTTATGAC
Source organism: Eschrichtius robustus (assembly GCF_028021215.1). Taxonomy (NCBI): domain Eukaryota; kingdom Metazoa; phylum Chordata; class Mammalia; order Artiodactyla; family Eschrichtiidae; genus Eschrichtius; species Eschrichtius robustus. The sequence continues at coordinate 47,526,839 of NC_090831.1, read as the reverse complement.
AAGTGTCTTTTTCTGTGTGAGTTTTTTCACTTAGAATCGTCGTACCTAAATCCACTCATCATGCTGCTACTAGCCTTATGACGTTGATTTCATGGCTGAGTGATATTCCATTGTACATAAGGACCACAACTTCTTTATCCATTTTTCTCTTTCCTGGGATATTTAAGGTGTAACGAAGTGCAGGTTCTTGTCAAGAGAGCAGCCCTAAACTTTGGGGTGCCTGTGTCTTGCTGATTTTTAGTTTTCCCAATTTATACGCCCATGAGTGGAAGTGCCCTATGCTCTCTAAGCTGAGTTTTTTAGATGTTTCAGGACACACCGTACACTTCTCCAGAGTGGCTGTTGGCAATTTACATCCCGCCCATCAGCGTAGCCAGGCTCCCGGTTCTCCATGGCCTGTCCTTCATTTCTGGTTTTGACACTTTATTCAGCATGGCCCTTTTGACCGATGGGAAGCGAGACTTCTTTGTAGCGCTGATTTGCCTTTCCAGGTTGCTTGGTTGGCCAAACAGGGCGTATGCGTTTTTTCCTGAATATATTCAGAAAAAAACGCATACGCCCTTTTTGGCCAAGGGCGTGATTGTCGAGGTTTGGCCGCTTTTCCTGTGCTTTCAAGGCGATTCGAATCTACCTCCTGAAATCTCTTTCCTGCAATTCTGCCTTGCTTTCAAATCCTCTTCGTTGCCTTCCCTCAATATATTTGTGGACGAGAGTTATCATTTATAACTCTGCAGGTTTGTGAATTGCAGTCCCCCTGAGCTCCATTGTTCAACTCGCTTTCTTGGGAGCTGGACTCAGAAGCGCAGGATTGCTTCAGGTCCTATTCTGGTCCCGGGCGGCAGGCTGAGCCTGTGGTTAATTCTTCTTTCTGATGGGAAAATAGAGTGATCTGTGCCAGTCCCAACACCTAGAGCTAGTCTCTCATTGGTTCCCCCTCTTCCCGTTCATCCTCAGGACAAATTGCAACCTGTACGGAAGAGGAGGTTAAAGGTGCTGAGTCTCCAAGGAGGGAGATTGCTAGTAAAGCGGCTGGAATGGGGCACCCGAGCACAAGGAGATGAGAAATGAGGTGCGTTTTAGAAACCTTTCCCGATCACACGGTGTACCATCTTCTGGGTTTCTCATGCATGTTTTCGAAGTAGGAAGATGCCCTTGAACCTTAGATTTGGGACCCATGGGATGGGTACCACGCAGTATTACTTTAAAGGGTCTGCGTTTGCTCACCCAACCTCAGCAAACCTCTCAGCCCCAAGAGTGTCCACCCTTATGTCTCCATCAGCTGTGGGTCTAGATATGGTCAATCCAGGTGGCATCACAGCCCCTGAACGAATTTTGTAAGAATTTCTCTCTCTTTCACTGTCTTTGTTTCACGGGTTTTTAAAAGTAATTGATTTTTATAATGGGGTTTAGCTGCTTTTCATTGCTGTGTTTATGCCGCTTTACACCCACCTGACTCACTTACAGAGAGTTATCAATACATAGGTTTTAAGATTCTTACTAGTCAGGTATATTCTTGGGCGGTGAGTAGGGGGTGTTGAGTCCAGTTCCCTGAGCAAGGAGTAGGTCTTGTCTATTACATATTGGGTTTATGGAACGGTATCTGAGCTAATTTGAAACCCGTGTTTTATGCATCACCCGCCTCACCATTCCCGTTGAGCAGCCATAGTGTGTTTTTTAAACGTGTGACTCCGTTCCGATTTGTAATTCAGTTCAAGTGTTGCGGTTTTTACATTCCCTCTATTAGTGATATCTTATGACAAGTGTCTTTTTCTGTGTGAGTTTTTTCACTTAGAATCGTCGTACCTAAATCCACTCATCATGCTGCTACTAGCCTTATGACGTTGATTTCATGGCGGAGTGATATTCCATTGTACATAAGGACCACAACTTCTTTATCCATTTTTCTCTTTCCTGGGATATTTAAGGTGTAACGAAGTGCAGGTTCTTGTCAAGAGAGCAGCCCTAAACTTTGGGGTGCCTGTGTCTTGCTGATTTTTAGTTTTCCCAATTTATACGCCCATGAGTGGAAGTGCCCTATGCTCTCTAAGCTGAGTTTTTTAGATGTTTCAGGACACACCGTACACTTCTCCAGAGTGGCTGTTGGCAATTTACATCCCGCCCATCAGCGTAGCCAGGCTCCCGGTTCTCCATGGCCTGTCCTGCATTTCTGGTTTTGACACTTTATTCAGCATGGCCCTTTTGACCGATGGGAAGCGAGACTTCTTTGTAGCGCTGATTTGCCTTTCCAGGTTGCTTGGTTGGCCAAACAGGGCGTATGCGTTTTTTCCTGAATATATTCAGGAAAAAACGCATACGACCTTTTTGGCCAAGGGCATGATTGTCGAGGTTTGGCCGCTTTTCCTGTGCTTTCAAGGCGATTCGAATCTACCTCCTGAAATCTGTTTCCTGCAATTCTGCCTTGCTTTCAAATCCTCTTCGTTGCCTTCCCTCAATATATTTGTGGACGAGAGTTATCATTTATAACTCTGCAGGTTTGTGAATTGCAGTGCCCCTGAGCTCCATTGTTCAACTCGCTTTCTTGGGAGCTGGCCGCAAAAGCGCAGGATTGCTTCAAGCCCTCTTCTGGTCCCGGGCGGCAGGCTGAGCCTGTGGTTAATTCTTCTTTCTGATGGGAAAATAGAGTGATCTGTGCCAGTCCCAACACCTAGAGCTAGTCTCTCATTGGTTCCCCCTCTTCCCGTTCATCCTCAGGACAAATTGCAACCTGTACGGAAGAGGAGGTTAAAGGTGCTGAGTCTCCAAGGAGGGAGATTGCTAGTAAAGCGGCTGGAATGGCGAACCCGAGCACAAGGAGATGAGAAATGAGGTGCGTTTTAGAAACCTTTCCCGATCACACGGTGTACCATCTTCTGGGTTTCTCATGCATGTTTTCGAAGTAGGAAGATGCCCTTGAACCTGAGATTTGGGACCCATGGGATGGGTACCACGCAGTATTACTTTAAAGGGTCTGTGTTTGCTCACCCAACCTCCCCAAACCTCTCAGCCCCAAGAGTGTCCACCGTTATGTCTCCATCTACTGTGGGTCTAGATATGGTCAATCCAGGTGGCATCACAGCCCCTGAACGAATTTTGTAAGAATTTCTCTCTCTTTCACTGTCTTTGTTTCACGGGTTTTTAAAAGTAATTCATTTTTATAATGGGGTTTAGCTGCTTTTCACTGCTGTGTTTATGCCGCTTTATACCCACTTGACTCACTTACAGAGAGATATCAATACATAGGTAAGATTCTTACTAGTCAGATATATTCTTGGGCGGTGAGTAGGGGGTGTTGAGTCCAGTTCACTGAGCAAGGAGTAGGTCTTGTCTATTACATATTGGGTTTATGGAATGGTATCTGAGCTAATTTGAAACCCGTGTTTTATGCATCACCCCACCTCACCTTTCCCGTTGAGCAGCCATAGTGTGTTTTCTAAACGTGTGACTCTGTTCCGTTTTGTAACTCAGTTCAAGTGTAGCGGTTTTTACATTCCCTCTATAAGTGATATCTTATGACAAGTGTCGTTATCTGTGTGACTTTTTTCACTTAGAATCGTCGTACCTAAATCCACTCATCATGCTGCTACTAGCCTTATGACGTTGATTTCATGGCTGAGTGATATTCCATTGTACATAAGGACCACAACTTCTTTATCCATTTTTCTCTTTCCTGGGATATTTAAGGTGTAACGAAGTGCAGGTTCTTGTCAAGAGAGCAGCCCTAAACTTTGGGGTGCCTGTGTCTTGCTGATTTTTAGTTTTCCCAATTAATACGCCCATGAGTGGAAGTGCCCTATGCTCTCTAAGCTGCGTTTTTTAGATGTTTCAGGACACACCGTACACTTCTCCAGAGTGGCTGTTGGCAATTTACATCCCGCCCATCAGCGTAGCCAGGCTCCCGGTTCTCCATGGCCTGTCCTGCATTTCTGGTTTTGACACTTTATTCAGCATGGCCCTTTTGACCGATGGGAAGCGAGACTTCTTTGTAGCGCTGATTTGCCTTTCCAGGTTGCTTGGTTGGCCAAACAGGGCGTATGCGTTTTTTCTTGAATATATTTAGAAAAAAACGCATACGCCCTGTTTGGCCAAGGGCGTGATTGTCGAGGTTTGGCCGCTTTTCCTGTGCTTTCAAGGCGATTCGAATCTACCTCCTGAAATCTGTTTCCTGCAATTCTGCCTTGCTTTCAAATCCTCTTCGTTGCCTTCCCTCAATATATTTGTGGACGAGAGTTATCATTTATAACTCTGCAGGTTTGTGAATTGCAGTGCCCCTGAGCTCCATTGTTCAAATCGCTTTCTTGGGAGCTGGCCGCAAAAGCGCAGGATTGCTTCAGGCCCTGTTCTGGTCCCGGGCGGCAGGCTGAGCCTGTGGTTAATTCTTCTTCCTGATGGGAAAATAGAGTGACCTGTGCCAGTCCCAACACCTAGAGCTAGTCTCTCATTGGTTCCCCCTCTTCCCGTTCATCCTCAGGACAAATTGCAACCTGTACGGAACAGGAGGTTAAAGGTGCTGAGTCTCCAAGGAGGGAGATTGCTAGTAAAGCGGCTGGAATGGCGAACCCGAGCACAGGAGATGAGAAATGAGGTGCGTTTTAGAAACCTTTCCCGATCACACGGTGTACCATCTTCTGGGTTTCTCATGCATGTTTTCGAAGTAGGAAGATGCCCTTGAACCTGAGATTTGGGACCCATGGGATGGGTACCACGCAGTATTACTTTAAAGGGTCTGTGTTTGCTCACCCAACCTCAGCAAACCTCTCAGCCCCAAGAGTGTCCACCCTTATGTCTCCATCAGCTGTGGGTCTAGATATGGTCAATCCAGGTGGCATCACAGCCCCTGAACGAATTTTGTAAGAATTTCTCTCTCTTTCACTGTCTTTGTTTCACGGGTTTTTAAAAGTAATTGATTTTTATAATGGGTTTTAGCTGCTTTTCATTGCTGTGTTTATGCCGCTTTACACCCACTTGACTCACTTACAGAGAGATATCAATACATAGGTTTTAAGACTCTTACTAGTCAGATATATTCTTGGGCGGTGAGTAGGGGGTGTTGAGTCCAGTTCCCTGAGCAAGGAGTAGGTCTTGTCTTTTACATATTGGGTTTATGGAACGGTATCTGAGCTAATTTGAAACCCGTGTTTTATGCATCACCCCGCCTCACCTTTCCCGTTGAGCAGCCATAGTGTGTTTTCTAAACGTGTGACTCTGTTCCGTTTTGTAACTTAGTTCAAGTGTAGCGGTTTTTACATTCCCTCTAAAAGTTATATCTTATGACAAGTGTCGTTATCTGTGTGACTTTTTTCACTTAGAATCGTCGTACCTAAATCCACTCATCATGCTGCTACTAGCCTTATGACGTTGATTTCATGGCTGAGTGATATTCCATTGTACATAAGGACCACAACTTCTTTATCCATTTTTCTCTTTCCTGGAATATTTAAGGTGTAACGAAGTGCAGGTTCTTGTCAAGAGAGCAGCCCTAAACTTTGGGGTGCCTGTGTCTTGCTGATTTTTAGTTTTCCCAATTTATACACCCATGAGTGGAAGTGCCCTATGCTCTCTAAGCTGAGTTTTTTAGATGTTTCAGAACACACCGTACACTTCTCCAGAGTGGCTGTTAGCAATTTACATCCCGCCCATCAGCGTAGCCAGGCTCCCGGTTCTCCATGGCCTGTCCTGCATTTCTGGTTTTGACACTTTATTCAGCATGGCCCTTTTGACCGATGGGAAGCGAGACTTCTTTGTAGCGCTGATTTGCCTTTCCAGGTTGCTTGGTTGGCCAAACAGGGCGTATGCGTTTTTTCCTGAATATATTCAGGAAAAAACGCATACGCCCTGTTTGGCCAAGGGCGTGATTGTCGAGGTTTGGCCGCTTTTCCTGTGCTTTCAAGGCGATTCGAATCTACCTCCTGAAATCTGTTTCCTGCAATTATGCCTTGCTTTCAAATCCTCTTCGTTGCCTTCCCTCAATATATTTGTGGACGAGAGTTATCATTTATAACTCTGCAGGTTTGTGAATTGCAGTGCCCCTGAGCTCCATTGTTCAAATCGCTTTCTTGGGAGCTGGCCGCAAAAGCGCAGGATTGCTTCAGGCCCTGTTCTGGTCCCGGGCGGCAGGCTGAGCCTGTGGTTAATTCTTCTTCCTGATGGGAAAATAGAGTGACCTGTGCCAGTCCCAACACCTAGAGCTAGTCTCTCATTGGTTCCCCCTCTTCCCGTTCATCCTCAGGACAAATTGCAACCTGTACGGAACAGGAGGTTAAAGGTGCTGAGTCTCCAAGGAGGGAGATTGCTAGTAAAGCGGCTGGAATGGCGAACCCGAGCACAAGGAGATGAGAAATGAGGTGCGTTTTAGAAACCTTTCCCGATCACACGGTGTACCATCTTCTGGGTTTCTCATGCATGTTTTCGAAGTAGGAAGATGCCCTTGAACCTGAGATTTGGGACCCATGGGATGGGTACCACGCAGTATTACTTTAAAGGGTCTGTGTTTGCTCACCCAACCTCAGCAAACCTCTCAGCCCCAAGAGTGTCCACCCTTATGTCTCCATCAGCTGTGGGTCTAGATATGGTCAATCCAGGTGGCATCACAGCCCCTGAACGAATTTTGTAAGAATTTCTCTCTCTTTCACTGTCTTTGTTTCACGGGTTTTTAAAAGTAATTGATTTTTATAATGGGGTTTAGCTGCTTTTCATTGCTGTGTTTAAGCCGCTTTACACCCACTTGACTCACTTACAGAGAGATATCAATACATAGGTTTTAAGATTCTTACTAGTCAGATATATTCTTGGGCGGTGAGTAGGGGGTGTTGAGTCCAGTTCCCTGAGCAAGGAGTAGGTCTTGTCTATTACATATTGGGTTTATGGAACGGTATCTGAGCTAATTTGAAACCCGTGTTTTATGCATCACCCCGCCTCACCTTTCCCGTTGAGCAGCCATAGTGTGTTTTCTAAACGTGTGACTCTGTTCCGTTTTGTAACTCAGTTCAAGTGTAGCGGTTTTTACATTCCCTCTATAAGTGATATCTTATGACAAGTGTCGTTATCTGTGTGACTTTTTTCACTTAGAATCGTCGTACCTAAATCCACTCATCATGCTGCTACTAGCCTTATGACGTTGATTTCATGGCTGAGTGATATTCCATTGTACATAAGGACCACAACTTCTTTATCCATTTTTCTCTTTCCTGGGATATTTAAGGTGTAACGAAGTGCAGGTTCTTGTCAAGAGAGCAGCCCTAAACTTTGGGGTGCCTGTGTCTTGCTGATTTTTAGTTTTCCCAATTTATACACCCATGAGTGGAAGTGCCCTATGCTCTCTAAGCTGAGTTTTTTAGATGTTTCAGGACACACCGTACACTTCTCCAGAGTGGCTGTTGGCAATTTACATCCCGCCCATCAGCGTAGCCAGGCTCCCGGTTCTCCATGGCCTGTCCTTCATTTCTGGTTTTGACACTTTATTCAGCATGGCCCTTTTGACCGATGGGAAGCGAGACTTCTTTGTAGCGCTGATTTGCCTTTCCAGGTTGCTTGGTTGGCCAAACAGGGCGTATGCGTTTTTTCCTGAATATATTCAGGAAAAAACGCTTACGCCCTGTTTGGCCAAGGGCGTGATTGTCGAGGTTTGGCCGCTTTTCCTGTGCTTTCAAGGCGATTCGAATCTACCTCCTGAAATCTGTTTCCTGCAATTCTGCCTTGCTTTCAAATCCTCTTCGTTGCCTTCCCTCAATATATTTGTGGACGAGAGTTATCATTTATAACTCTGCAGGTTTGTGAATTGCAGTGCCCCTGAGCTCCATTGTTCAACTCGCTTTCTTGGGAGCTGGCCGCAAAAGCGCAGGATTGCTTCAGGCCCTGTTCTGGTCCCGGGCGGCAGGCTGAGCCTGTGGTTAATTCTTCTTTCTGATGGGAAAATAGAGTGATCTGTGCCAGTCCCAACACCTAGAGCTAGTCTCTCATTGGTTCCCCCTCTTCCCGTTCATCCTCAGGACAAATTGCAACCTGTACGGAAGAGGAGGTTAAAGGTGCTGAGTCTCCAAGGAGGGAGATTGCTAGTAAAGCGGCTGGAATGGCGAACCCGAGCACAAGGAGATGAGAAATGAGGTGCGTTTTAGAAACCTTTCCCGATCACACGGTGTACCATCTTCTGGGTTTCTCATGCATGTTTTCGAAGTAGGAAGATGCCCTTGAACCTGAGATTTGGGACCCATGGGATGGGTACCACGCAGTATTACTTTAAAGGGTCTGTGTTTGCTCACCCAACCTCAGCAAACCTCTCAGCCCCAAGAGTGTCCACCCTTATGTCTCCATCAGCTGTGGGTCTAGATATGGTCAATCCAGGTGGCATCACAGCCCCTGAACGAATTTTGTAAGAATTTCTCTCTCTTTCACTGTCTTTGTTTCACGGGTTTTTAAAAGTAATTGATTTTTATAATGGGGTTTAGCTGCTTTTCATTGCTGTGTTTAAGCCGCTTTACACCCACTTGACTCACTTACAGAGAGATATCAATACATAGGTTTTAAGATTCTTACTAGTCAGATATATTCTTGGGCGGTGAGTAGGGGGTGTTGAGTCCAGTTCCCTGAGCAAGGAGTAGGTCTTGTCTATTACATATTGGGTTTATGGAACGGTATCTGAGCTAATTTGAAACCCGTGTTTTATGCATCACCCCGCCTCACCTTTCCCGTTGAGCAGCCATAGTGTGTTTTCTAAACGTGTGACTCTGTTCCGTTTTGTAACTCAGTTCAAGTGTAGCGGTTTTTACATTCCCTCTATAAGTGATATCTTATGACAAGTGTCGTTATCTGTGTGACTTTTTTCACTTAGAATCGTCGTACCTAAATCCACTCATCATGCTGCTACTAGCCTTATGACGTTGATTTCATGGCTGAGTGATATTCCATTGTACATAAGGACCACAACTTCTTTATCCATTTTTCTCTTTCCTGGGATATTTAAGGTGTAACGAAGTGCAGGTTCTTGTCAAGAGAGCAGCCCTAAACTTTGGGGTGCCTGTGTCTTGCTGATTTTTAGTTTTCCCAATTTATACACCCATGAGTGGAAGTGCCCTATGCTCTCTAAGCTGAGTTTTTTAGATGTTTCAGGACACACCGTACACTTCTCCAGAGTGGCTGTTGGCAATTTACATCCCGCCCATCAGCGTAGCCAGGCTCCCGGTTCTCCATGGCCTGTCCTTCATTTCTGGTTTTGACACTTTATTCAGCATGGCCCTTTTGACCGATGGGAAGCGAGACTTCTTTGTAGCGCTGATTTGCCTTTCCAGGTTGCTTGGTTGGCCAAACAGGGCGTATGCGTTTTTTCCTGAATATATTCAGGAAAAAACGCTTACGCCCTGTTTGGCCAAGGGCGTGATTGTCGAGGTTTGGCCGCTTTTCCTGTGCTTTCAAGGCGATTCGAATCTACCTCCTGAAATCTGTTTCCTGCAATTCTGCCTTGCTTTCAAATCCTCTTCGTTGCCTTCCCTCAATATATTTGTGGACGAGAGTTATCATTTATAACTCTGCAGGTTTGTGAATTGCAGTGCCCCTGAGCTCCATTGTTCAACTCGCTTTCTTGGGAGCTGGCCGCAAAAGCGCAGGATTGCTTCAGGCCCTGTTCTGGTCCCGGGCGGCAGGCTGAGCCTGTGGTTAATTCTTCTTTCTGATGGGAAAATAGAGTGATCTGTGCCAGTCCCAACACCTAGAGCTAGTCTCTCATTGGTTCCCCCTCTTCCCGTTCATCCTCAGGACAAATTGCAACCTGTACGGAAGAGGAGGTTAAAGGTGCTGAGTCTCCAAGGAGGGAGATTGCTAGTAAAGCGGCTGGAATGGCGAACCCGAGCACAAGGAGATGAGAAATGAGGTGCGTTTTAGAAACCTTTCCCGATCACACGGTGTACCATCTTCTGGGTTTCTCATGCATGTTTTCGAAGTAGGAAGATGCCCTTGAACCTGAGATTTGGGACCCATGGGATGGGTACCACGCAGTATTACTTTAAAGGGTCTGTGTTTGCTCACCCAACCTCAGCAAACCTCTCAGCCCCAAGAGTGTCCACCCTTATGTCTCCATCAGCTGTGGGTCTAGATATGGTCAATCCAGGTGGCATCACAGCCCCTGAACGAATTTTGTAAGAATTTCTCTCTCTTTCACTGTCTTTGTTTCACGGGTTTTTAAAAGTAATTCATTTTTATAATGGGGTTTAGCTGCTTTTCACTGCTGTGTTTATGCCGCTTTATACCCACTTGACTCACTTACAGAGAGATATCAATACATAGGTAAGATTCTTACTAGTCAGGTATATTCTTGGGCGGTGAGTAGGGGGTGTTGAGTCCAGTTCACTGAGCAAGGAGTAGGTCTTGTCTATTACATATTGGGTTTATGGAATGGTATCTGAGCTAATTTGAAACCCGTGTTTTATGCATCACCCCACCTCACCTTTCCCGTTGAGCAGCCATAGTGTGTTTTCTAAACGTGTGACTCTGTTCCGTTTTGTAACTCAGTTCAAGTGTAGCGGTTTTTACATTCCCTCTATAAGTGATATCTTATGACAAGTGTCGTTATCTGTGTGACTTTTTTCACTTAGAATCGTCGTACCTAAATGCACTCATCATGCTGCTACTAGCCTTATGACGTTGATTTCATGGCTGAGTGATATTCCATTGTACATAAGGACCACAACTTCTTTAGCCATTTTTCTCTTTCCTGGGATATTTAAGGTGTAACGAAGTGCAGGTTCTTGTCAAGAGAGCAGCCCTAAACTTTGGGGTGCCTGTGTCTTGCTGATTTTTAGTTTTCCCAATTTATACGCCCATGAGTGGAAGTGCCCTATGCTCTCTAAGCTGCGTTTTTTAGATGTTTCAGGACACACCGTACACTTCTCCAGAGTGGCTGTTGGCAATTTACATCCCGCCCATCAGCGTAGCCAGGCTCCCGGTTCTCCATGGCCTGTCCTTCATTTCTGGTTTAGACACTTTATTCAGCATGGCCCTTTTGACCGATGGGAAGCGAGACTTCTTTGTAGCGCTGATTTGCCTTTCCAGGTTGCTTGGTTGGCCAAACAGGGCGTATGCGTTTTTTCCTGAATATATTTAGAAAAAAACGCATACGCCCTGTTTGGCCAAGGGCGTGATTGTCGAGGTTTGGCCGCTTTTCCTGTGCTTTCAAGGCGATTCGAATCTACCTCCTGAAATCTGTTTCCTGCAATTCTGCCTTGCTTTCAAATCCTCTTCGTTGCCTTCCCTCAATATATTTGTGGACGAGAGTTATCATTTATAACTCTGCAGGTTTGTGAATTGCAGTGCCCCTGAGCTCCATTGTTCAAATCGCTTTCTTGGGAGCTGGCCGCAAAAGCGCCGGATTGCTTCAGGCCCTGTTCTGGTCCCGGGCGGCAGGCTGAGCCTGTGGTTAATTCTTCTTCCTGATGGGAAAATAGAGTGACCTGTGCCAGTCCCAACACCTAGAGCTAGTCTCTCATTGGTTCCCCCTCTTCCCGTTCATCCTCAGGACAAATTGCAACCTGTACGGAACAGGAGGTTAAAGGTGCTGAGTCTCCAAGGAGGGAGATTGCTAGTAAAGCGGCTGGAATGGCGAACCCGAGCACAAGGAGATGAGAAATGAGGTGCGTTTTAGAAACCTTTCCCGATCACACGGTGTACCATCTTCTGGGTTTCTCATGCATGTTTTCGAAGTAGGAAGATGCCCTTGAACCTGAGATTTGGGACCCATGGGATGGGTACCACGCAGTATTACTTTAAAGGGTCTGTGTTTGCTCACCCAACCTCAGCAAACCTCTCAGCCCCAAGAGTGTCCACCCTTATGTCTCCATCAGCTGTGGGTCTAGATATGGTCAATCCAGGTGGCATCACAGCCCCTGAACGAATTTTGTAAGAATTTCTCTCTCTTTCACTGTCTTTGTTTCACGGGTTTTTAAAAGTAATTGATTTTTATAATGGGGTTTAGCTGCTTTTCATTGCTGTGTTTAAGCCGCTTTACACCCACTTGACTCACTTACAGAGAGATATCAATACATAGGTTTTAAGATTCTTACTAGTCAGATATATTCTTGGGCGGTGAGTAGGGGGTGTTGAGTCCAGTTCCCTGAGCAAGGAGTAGGTCTTGTCTATTACATATTGGGTTTATGGAACGGTATCTGAGCTAATTTGAAACCCGTGTTTTATGCATCACCCCGCCTCACCTTTCCCGTTGAGCAGCCATAGTGTGTTTTCTAAACGTGTGACTCTGTTCCGTTTTGTAACTCAGTTCAAGTGTAGCGGTTTTTACATTCCCTCTATAAGTGATATCTTATGACAAGTGTCGTTATCTGTGTGACTTTTTTCACTTAGAATCGTCGTACCTAAATCCACTCATCATGCTGCTACTAGCCTTATGACGTTGATTTCATGGCTGAGTGATATTCCATTGTACATAAGGACCACAACTTCTTTATCCATTTTTCTCTTTCCTGGGATATTTAAGGTGTAACGAAGTGCAGGTTCTTGTCAAGAGAGCAGCCCTAAACTTTGGGGTGCCTGTGTCTTGCTGATTTTTAGTTTTCCCAATTTATACACCCATGAGTGGAAGTGCCCTATGCTCTCTAAGCTGAGTTTTTTAGATGTTTCAGGACACACCGTACACTTCTCCAGAGTGGCTGTTGGCAATTTACATCCCGCCCATCAGCGTAGCCAGGCTCCCGGTTCTCCATGGCCTGTCCTTCATTTCTGGTTTTGACACTTTATTCAGCATGGCCCTTTTGACCGATGGGAAGCGAGACTTCTTTGTAGCGCTGATTTGCCTTTCCAGGTTGCTTGGTTGGCCAAACAGGGCGTATGCGTTTTTTCCTGAATATATTCAGGAAAAAACGCTTACGCCCTGTTTGGCCAAGGGCGTGATTGTCGAGGTTTGGCCGCTTTTCCTGTGCTTTCAAGGCGATTCGAATCTACCTCCTGAAATCTGTTTCCTGCAATTCTGCCTTGCTTTCAAATCCTCTTCGTTGCCTTCCCTCAATATATTTGTGGACGAGAGTTATCATTTATAACTCTGCAGGTTTGTGAATTGCAGTGCCCCTGAGCTCCATTGTTCAACTCGCTTTCTTGGGAGCTGGCCGCAAAAGCGCAGGATTGCTTCAGGCCCTGTTCTGGTCCCGGGCGGCAGGCTGAGCCTGTGGTTAATTCTTCTTTCTGATGGGAAAATAGAGTGATCTGTGCCAGTCCCAACACCTAGAGCTAGTCTCTCATTGGTTCCCCCTCTTCCCGTTCATCCTCAGGACAAATTGCAACCTGTACGGAAGAGGAGGTTAAAGGTGCTGAGTCTCCAAGGAGGGAGATTGCTAGTAAAGCGGCTGGAATGGCGAACCCGAGCACAAGGAGATGAGAAATGAGGTGCGTTTTAGAAACCTTTCCCGATCACACGGTGTACCATCTTCTGGGTTTCTCATGCATGTTTTCGAAGTAGGAAGATGCCCTTGAACCTGAGATTTGGGACCCATGGGATGGGTACCACGCAGTATTACTTTAAAGGGTCTTTGTTTGCTCACCCAACCTCAGCAAACCTCTCAGCCCCAAGAGTGTCCACCCTTATGTCTCCATCAGCTGTGGGTCTAGATATGGTCAATCCAGGTGGCATCACAGCCCCTGAACGAATTTTGTAAGAATTTCTCTCTCTTTCACTGTCTTTGTTTCACGGGTTTTTAAAAGTAATTGATTTTTATAATGGGGTTTAGCTGCTTTTCATTGCTGTGTTTAAGCCGCTTTACACCCACTTGACTCACTTACAGAGAGATATCAATACATAGGTTTTAAGATTCTTACTAGTCAGATATATTCTTGGGCGGTGAGTAGGGGGTGTTGAGTCCAGTTCCCTGAGCAAGGAGTAGGTCTTGTCTATTACATATTGGGTTTATGGAACGGTATCTGAGCTAATTTGAAACCCGTGTTTTATGCATCACCCCGCCTCACCTTTCCCGTTGAGCAGCCATAGTGTGTTTTCTAAACGTGTGACTCTGTTCCGTTTTGTAACTCAGTTCAAGTGTAGCGGTTTTTACATTCCCTCTATAAGTGATATCTTATGACAAGTGTCGTTATCTGTGTGACTTTTTTCACTTAGAATCGTCGTACCTAAATCCACTCATCATGCTGCTACTAGCCTTATGACGTTGATTTCATGGCTGAGTGATATTCCATTGTACATAAGGACCACAACTTCTTTATCCATTTTTCTCTTTCCTGGGATATTTAAGGTGTAACGAAGTGCAGGTTCTTGTCAAGAGAGCAGCCCTAAACTTTGGGGTGCCTGTGTCTTGCTGATTTTTAGTTTTCCCAATTTATACACCCATGAGTGGAAGTGCCCTATGCTCTCTAAGCTGAGTTTTTTAGATGTTTCAGGACACACCGTACACTTCTCCAGAGTGGCTGTTGGCAATTTACATCCCGCCCATCAGCGTAGCCAGGCTCCCGGTTCTCCATGGCCTGTCCTTCATTTCTGGTTTTGACACTTTATTCAGCATGGCCCTTTTGACCGATGGGAAGCGAGACTTCTTTGTAGCGCTGATTTGCCTTTCCAGCTTGCTTGGTTGGCCAAACAGGGCGTATGCGTTTTTTCCTGAATATATTCAGGAAAAAATGCTTACGCCCTGTTTGGCCAAGGGCGTGATTGTCGAGGTTTGGCCGCTTTTCCTGTGCTTTCAAGGCGATTCGAATCTACCTCCTGAAATCTGTTTCCTGCAATTCTGCCTTGCTTTCAAATCCTCTTCGTTGCCTTCCCTCAATATATTTGTGGACGAGAGTTATCATTTATAACTCTGCAGGTTTGTGAATTGCAGTGCCCCTGAGCTCCATTGTTCAACTCGCTTTCTTGGGAGCTGGCCGCAAAAGCGCAGGATTGCTTCAGGCCCTGTTCTGGTCCCGGGCGGCAGGCTGAGCCTGTGGTTAATTCTTCTTTCTGATGGGAAAATAGAGTGATCTGTGCCAGTCCCAACACCTAGAGCTAGTCTCTCATTGGTTCCCCCTCTTCCCGTTCATCCTCAGGACAAATTGCAACCTGTACGGAAGAGGAGGTTAAAGGTGCTGAGTCTCCAAGGAGGGAGATTGCTAGTAAAGCGGCTGGAATGGCGAACCCGAGCACAAGGAGATGAGAAATGAGGTGCGTTTTAGAAACCTTTCCCGATCACACGGTGTACCATCTTCTGGGTTTCTCATGCATGTTTTCGAAGTAGGAAGATGCCCTTGAACCTGAGATTTGGGACCCATGGGATGGGTACCACGCAGTATTACTTTAAAGGGTCTGTGTTTGCTCACCCAACCTCAGCAAACCTCTCAGCCCCAAGAGTGTCCACCCTTATGTCTCCATCAGCTGTGGGTCTAGATATGGTCAATCCAGGTGGCATCACAGCCCCTGAACGAATTTTGTAAGAATTTCTCTCTCTTTCACTGTCTTTGTTTCACGGGTTTTTAAAAGTAATTCATTTTTATAATGGGGTTTAGCTGCTTTTCACTGCTGTGTTTATGCCGCTTTATACCCACTTGACTCACTTACAGAGAGATATCAATACATAGGTAAGATTCTTACTAGTCAGGTATATTCTTGGGCGGTGAGTAGGGGGTGTTGAGTCCAGTTCACTGAGCAAGGAGTAGGTCTTGTCTATTACATATTGGGTTTATGGAATGGTATCTGAGCTAATTTGAAACCCGTGTTTTATGCATCACCCCACCTCACCTTTCCCGTTGAGCAGCCATAGTGTGTTTTCTAAACGTGTGACTCTGTTCCGTTTTGTAACTCAGTTCAAGTGTAGCGGTTTTTACATTCCCTCTATAAGTGATATCTTATGACAAGTGTCGTTATCTGTGTGACTTTTTTCACTTAGAATCGTCGTACCTAAATGCACTCATCATGCTGCTACTAGCCTTATGACGTTGATTTCATGGCTGAGTGATATTCCATTGTACATAAGGACCACAACTTCTTTAGCCATTTTTCTCTTTCCTGGGATATTTAAGGTGTAACGAAGTGCAGGTTCTTGTCAAGAGAGCAGCCCTAAACTTTGGGGTGCCTGTGTCTTGCTGATTTTTAGTTTTCCCAATTTATACGCCCATGAGTGGAAGTGCCCTATGCTCTCTAAGCTGCGTTTTTTAGATGTTTCAGGACACACCGTACACTTCTCCAGAGTGGCTGTTGGCAATTTACATCCCGCCCATCAGCGTAGCCAGGCTCCCGGTTCTCCATGGCCTGTCCTGCATTTCTGGTTTTGACACTTTATTCAGCATGGCCCTTTTGACCGATGGGAAGCGAGACTTCTTTGTAGCACTGATTTGCCTTTCCAGGTTGCTTGGTTGGCCAAACAGGGCGTATGCGTTTTTTCCTGAATATATTCAGGAAAAAACGCATACGACCTTTTTGGCCAAGGGCATGATTGTCGAGGTTTGGCCGCTTTTCCTGTGCTTTCAAGGCGATTCGAATCTACCTCCTGAAATCTGTTTCCTGCAATTCTGCCTTGCTTTCAAATCCTCTTCGTTGCCTTCCCTCAATATATTTGTGGACGAGAGTTATCATTTATAACTCTGCAGGTTTGTGAATTGCAGTGCCCCTGAGCTCCATTGTTCAACTCGCTTTCTTGGGAGCTGGCCGCAAAAGCGCAGGATTGCTTCAAGCCCTCTTCTGGTCCCGGGCGGCAGGCTGAGCCTGTGGTTAATTCTTCTTTCTGATGGGAAAATAGAGTGATCTGTGCCAGTCCCAACACCTAGAGCTAGTCTCTCATTGGTTCCCCCTCTTCCCGTTCATCCTCAGGACAAATTGCAACCTGTACGGAAGAGGAGGTTAAAGGTGCTGAGTCTCCAAGGAGGGAGATTGCTAGTAAAGCGGCTGGAATGGCGAACCCGAGCACAAGGAGATGAGAAATGAGGTGCGTTTTAGAAACCTTTCCCGATCACACGGTGTACCATCTTCTGGGTTTCTCATGCATGTTTTCGAAGTAGGAAGATGCCCTTGAACCTGAGATTTGGGACCCATGGGATGGGTACCACGCAGTATTACTTTAAAGGGTCTGTGTTTGCTCACCCAACCTCCCCAAACCTCTCAGCCCCAAGAGTGTCCACCGTTATGTCTCCATCTACTGTGGGTCTAGATATGGTCAATCCAGGTGGCATCACAGCCCCTGAACGAATTTTGTAAGAATTTCTCTCTCTTTCACTGTCTTTGTTTCACGGGTTTTTAAAAGTAATTCATTTTTATAATGGGGTTTAGCTGCTTTTCACTGCTGTGTTTATGCCGCTTTATACCCACTTGACTCACTTACAGAGAGATATCAATACATAGGTAAGATTCTTACTAGTCAGATATATTCTTGGGCGGTGAGTAGGGGGTGTTGAGTCCAGTTCACTGAGCAAGGAGTAGGTCTTGTCTATTACATATTGGGTTTATGGAATGGTATCTGAGCTAATTTGAAACCCGTGTTTTATGCATCACCCCACCTCACCTTTCCCATTGAGCAGCCATAGTGTGTTTTCTAAACGTGTGACTCTGTTCCGTTTTGTAACTCAGTTCAAGTGTAGCGGTTTTTACATTCCCTCTATAAGTGATATCTTATGACAAGTGTCGTTATCTGTGTGACTTTTTTCACTTAGAATCGTCGTACCTAAATCCACTCATCATGCTGCTACTAGCCTTATGACGTTGATTTCATGGCTGAGTGATATTCCATTGTACATAAGGACCACAACTTCTTTATCCATTTTTCTCTTTCCTGGGATATTTAAGGTGTAACGAAGTGCAGGTTCTTGTCAAGAGAGCAGCCCTAAACTTTGGGGTGCCTGTGTCTTGCTGATTTTTAGTTTTCCCAATTAATACGCCCATGAGTGGAAGTGCCCTATGCTCTCTAAGCTGCGTTTTTTAGATGTTTCAGGACACACCGTACACTTCTCCAGAGTGGCTGTTGGCAATTTACATCCCGCCCATCAGCGTAGCCAGGCTCCCGGTTCTCCATGGCCTGTCCTGCATTTCTGGTTTTGACACTTTATTCAGCATGGCCCTTTTGACCGATGGGAAGCGAGACTTCTTTGTAGCGCTGATTTGCCTTTCCAGGTTGCTTGGTTGGCCAAACAGGGCGTATGCGTTTTTTCCTGAATATATTCAGGAAAAAACGCATACGACCTTTTTGGCCAAGGGCATGATTGTCGAGGTTTGGCCGCTTTTCCTGTGCTTTCAAGGCGATTCGAATCTACCTCCTGAAATCTGTTTCCTGCAATTCTGCCTTGCTTTCAAATCCTCTTCGTTGCCTTCCCTCAATATATTTGTGGACGAGAGTTATCATTTATAACTCTGCAGTTTTGTGAATTGCAGTGCCCCTGAGCTCCATTGTTCAACTCGCTTTCTTGGGAGCTGGCCGCAAAAGCGCAGGATTGCTTCAGGCCCTGTTCTGGTCCCGGGCGGCAGGCTGAGCCTGTGGTTAATTCTTCTTCCTGATGGGAAAATAGAGTGATCTGTGCCAGTCCCAACACCTAGAGCTAGTCTCTCATTGGTTCCCCCTCTTCCCTTTCATCCTCAGGACAATTTGCAACCTGTACGGAACAGGAGGTTAAAGGTGCTGAGTCTCCAAGAGGGAGATTGCTAGTAAAGCGGCTGGAATGGCGAACCCGAGCACAAGGAGATGAGAAATGAGGTGCGTTTTAGAAACCTTTCCCGATCACACGGTGTACCATCTTCTGGGTTTCTCATGCATGTTTTCGATGTAGGAAGATGCCCTTGAACCTGGAGATTTGGGACCCATGGGATGGGTTCCACGCAGTATTACTTTAAAGGGTCTGCGTTTGCTCACCCAACCTCACCAAACCTCTCAGCTCCAAGAGTGTCCACCCTTATGTCTCCATCAGCTGTGGGTCTAGATATGGTCAATCCAGGTGGCATCACAGCCCCTGAACGAATTTTGTAATAATTTCTCTCTCTTTCACTGTCTTTGTTTCACGCGTTTTTAAAAGTAATTGATTTTTATAATGGGGTTTAGCTGCTTTTCACTGCTGTGTTTATGCCGCTTTACACCCACTTGACTCACTTACAGAGAGATATCAATACAGAGGTTTTAAGATTCTTACTAGTCAGATATATTCTTGGGCGGTGAGTAGGGCGTGTTGAGTCCAGTTCACTGAGAAAGGAGTAGGTCTTGTCTATTACATATTGGGTTTATGGAATGGTATCTGAGCTAATTTGAAACCCATGTTTTATGCATCACCCCACCTCACCTTTCCCGTTGAGCAGCCATAGTGTGTTTTCTAAACGTGTGACTCTGTTCCGTTTTGTAACTCAGTTCAAGTGTAGCGGTTTTTACATTCCCTCTATAAGTGATATCTTATGACAAGTGTCGTTATCTGTGTGACTTTTTTCACTTAGAATCGTCGTACCTAAATCCACTCATCATGCTGCTACTAGCCTTATGACGTTGATTTCATGGCTGAGTGATATTCCATTGTACATAAGGACCACAACTTCTTTATCCATTTTTCTCTTTCCTGGGATATTTAAGGTGTAACGAAGTGCAGGTTCTTGTCAAGAGAGCAGCCCTAAACTTTGGGGTGCCTGTGTCTTGCTGATTTTTAGTTTTCCCAATTTATACACCCATGAGTGGAAGTGCCCTATGCTCTCTAAGCTGAGTTTTTTAGATGTTTCAGGACACACCGTACACTTCTCCAGAGTGGCTGTTGGCAATTTACATCCCGCCCATCAGCGTAGCCAGGCTCCCGGTTCTCCATGGCCTGTCCTTCATTTCTGGTTTTGACACTTTATTCAGCATGGCCCTTTTGACCGATGGGAAGCGAGACTTCTTTGTAGCGCTGATTTGCCTTTCCAGCTTGCTTGGTTGGCCAAACAGGGCGTATGCGTTTTTTCCTGAATATATTCAGGAAAAAATGCTTACGCCCTGTTTGGCCAAGGGCGTGATTGTCGAGGTTTGGCCGCTTTTCCTGTGCTTTCAAGGCGATTCGAATCTACCTCCTGAAATCTGTTTCCTGCAATTCTGCCTTGCTTTCAAATCCTCTTCGTTGCCTTCCCTCAATATATTTGTGGACGAGAGTTATCATTTATAACTCTGCAGGTTTGTGAATTGCAGTGCCCCTGAGCTCCATTGTTCAACTCGCTTTCTTGGGAGCTGGCCGCAAAAGCGCAGGATTGCTTCAGGCCCTGTTCTGGTCCCGGGCGGCAGGCTGAGCCTGTGGTTAATTCTTCTTTCTGATGGGAAAATAGAGTGATCTGTGCCAGTCCCAACACCTAGAGCTAGTCTCTCATTGGTTCCCCCTCTTCCCGTTCATCCTCAGGACAAATTGCAACCTGTACGGAAGAGGAGGTTAAAGGTGCTGAGTCTCCAAGGAGGGAGATTGCTAGTAAAGCGGCTGGAATGGCGAACCCGAGCACAAGGAGATGAGAAATGAGGTGCGTTTTAGAAACCTTTCCCGATCACACGGTGTACCATCTTCTGGGTTTCTCATGCATGTTTTCGAAGTAGGAAGATGCCCTTGAACCTGAGATTTGGGACCCATGGGATGGGTACCACGCAGTATTACTTTAAAGGGTCTGTGTTTGCTCACCCAACCTCAGCAAACCTCTCAGCCCCAAGAGTGTCCACCCTTATGTCTCCATCAGCTGTGGGTCTAGATATGGTCAATCCAGGTGGCATCACAGCCCCTGAACGAATTTTGTAAGAATTTCTCTCTCTTTCACTGTCTTTGTTTCACGGGTTTTTAAAAGTAATTCATTTTTATAATGGGGTTTAGCTGCTTTTCACTGCTGTGTTTATGCCGCTTTATACCCACTTGACTCACTTACAGAGAGATATCAATACATAGGTAAGATTCTTACTAGTCAGGTATATTCTTGGGCGGTGAGTAGGGGGTGTTGAGTCCAGTTCACTGAGCAAGGAGTAGGTCTTGTCTATTACATATTGGGTTTATGGAATGGTATCTGAGCTAATTTGAAACCCGTGTTTTATGCATCACCCCACCTCACCTTTCCCGTTGAGCAGCCATAGTGTGTTTTCTAAACGTGTGACTCTGTTCCGTTTTGTAACTCAGTTCAAGTGTAGCGGTTTTTACATTCCCTCTATAAGTGATATCTTATGACAAGTGTCGTTATCTGTGTGACTTTTTTCACTTAGAATCGTCGTACCTAAATGCACTCATCATGCTGCTACTAGCCTTATGACGTTGATTTCATGGCTGAGTGATATTCCATTGTACATAAGGACCACAACTTCTTTAGCCATTTTTCTCTTTCCTGGGATATTTAAGGTGTAACGAAGTGCAGGTTCTTGTCAAGAGAGCAGCCCTAAACTTTGGGGTGCCTGTGTCTTGCTGATTTTTAGTTTTCCCAATTTATACGCCCATGAGTGGAAGTGCCCTATGCTCTCTAAGCTGCGTTTTTTAGATGTTTCAGGACACACCGTACACTTCTCCAGAGTGGCTGTTGGCAATTTACATCCCGCCCATCAGCGTAGCCAGGCTCCCGGTTCTCCATGGCCTGTCCTGCATTTCTGGTTTTGACACTTTATTCAGCATGGCCCTTTTGACCGATGGGAAGCGAGACTTCTTTGTAGCACTGATTTGCCTTTCCAGGTTGCTTGGTTGGCCAAACAGGGCGTATGCGTTTTTTCCTGAATATATTCAGGAAAAAACGCATACGACCTTTTTGGCCAAGGGCATGATTGTCGAGGTTTGGCCGCTTTTCCTGTGCTTTCAAGGCGATTCGAATCTACCTCCTGAAATCTGTTTCCTGCAATTCTGCCTTGCTTTCAAATCCTCTTCGTTGCCTTCCCTCAATATATTTGTGGACGAGAGTTATCATTTATAACTCTGCAGGTTTGTGAATTGCAGTGCCCCTGAGCTCCATTGTTCAACTCGCTTTCTTGGGAGCTGGCCGCAAAAGCGCAGGATTGCTTCAAGCCCTCTTCTGGTCCCGGGCGGCAGGCTGAGCCTGTGGTTAATTCTTCTTTCTGATGGGAAAATAGAGTGATCTGTGCCAGTCCCAACACCTAGAGCTAGTCTCTCATTGGTTCCCCCTCTTCCCGTTCATCCTCAGGACAAATTGCAACCTGTACGGAAGAGGAGGTTAAAGGTGCTGAGTCTCCAAGGAGGGAGATTGCTAGTAAAGCGGCTGGAATGGCGAACCCGAGCACAAGGAGATGAGAAATGAGGTGCGTTTTAGAAACCTTTCCCGATCACACGGTGTACCATCTTCTGGGTTTCTCATGCATGTTTTCGAAGTAGGAAGATGCCCTTGAACCTGAGATTTGGGACCCATGGGATGGGTACCACGCAGTATTACTTTAAAGGGTCTGTGTTTGCTCACCCAACCTCCCCAAACCTCTCAGCCCCAAGAGTGTCCACCGTTATGTCTCCATCTACTGTGGGTCTAGATATGGTCAATCCAGGTGGCATCACAGCCCCTGAACGAATTTTGTAAGAATTTCTCTCTCTTTCACTGTCTTTGTTTCACGGGTTTTTAAAAGTAATTCATTTTTATAATGGGGTTTAGCTGCTTTTCACTGCTGTGTTTATGCCGCTTTATACCCACTTGACTCACTTACAGAGAGATATCAATACATAGGTAAGATTCTTACTAGTCAGATATATTCTTGGGCGGTGAGTAGGGGGTGTTGAGTCCAGTTCACTGAGCAAGGAGTAGGTCTTGTCTATTACATATTGGGTTTATGGAATGGTATCTGAGCTAATTTGAAACCCGTGTTTTATGCATCACCCCACCTCACCTTTCCCATTGAGCAGCCATAGTGTGTTTTCTAAACGTGTGACTCTGTTCCGTTTTGTAACTCAGTTCAAGTGTAGCGGTTTTTACATTCCCTCTATAAGTGATATCTTATGACAAGTGTCGTTATCTGTGTGACTTTTTTCACTTAGAATCGTCGTACCTAAATCCACTCATCATGCTGCTACTAGCCTTATGACGTTGATTTCATGGCTGAGTGATATTCCATTGTACATAAGGACCACAACTTCTTTATCCATTTTTCTCTTTCCTGGGATATTTAAGGTGTAACGAAGTGCAGGTTCTTGTCAAGAGAGCAGCCCTAAACTTTGGGGTGCCTGTGTCTTGCTGATTTTTAGTTTTCCCAATTAATACGCCCATGAGTGGAAGTGCCCTATGCTCTCTAAGCTGCGTTTTTTAGATGTTTCAGGACACACCGTACACTTCTCCAGAGTGGCTGTTGGCAATTTACATCCCGCCCATCAGCGTAGCCAGGCTCCCGGTTCTCCATGGCCTGTCCTGCATTTCTGGTTTTGACACTTTATTCAGCATGGCCCTTTTGACCGATGGGAAGCGAGACTTCTTTGTAGCGCTGATTTGCCTTTCCAGGTTGCTTGGTTGGCCAAACAGGGCGTATGCGTTTTTTCCTGAATATATTCAGGAAAAAACGCATACGACCTTTTTGGCCAAGGGCATGATTGTCGAGGTTTGGCCGCTTTTCCTGTGTTTTCAAGGCGATTCGAATCTACCTCCTGAAATCTGTTTCCTGCAATTCTGCCTTGCTTTCAAATCCTCTTCGTTGCCTTCCCTCAATATATTTGTGGACGAGAGTTATCATTTATAACTCTGCAGTTTTGTGAATTGCAGTGCCCCTGAGCTCCATTGTTCAACTCGCTTTCTTGGGAGCTGGCCGCAAAAGCGCAGGATTGCTTCAGGCCCTGTTCTGGTCCCGGGCGGCAGGCTGAGCCTGTGGTTAATTCTTCTTCCTGATGGGAAAATAGAGTGATCTGTGCCAGTCCCAACACCTAGAGCTAGTCTCTCATTGGTTCCCCCTCTTCCCTTTCATCCTCAGGACAATTTGCAACCTGTACGGAACAGGAGGTTAAAGGTGCTGAGTCTCCAAGAGGGAGATTGCTAGTAAAGCGGCTGGAATGGCGAACCCGAGCACAAGGAGATGAGAAATGAGGTGCGTTTTAGAAACCTTTCCCGATCACACGGTGTACCATCTTCTGGGTTTCTCATGCATGTTTTCGATGTAGGAAGATGCCCTTGAACCTGGAGATTTGGGACCCATGGGATGGGTTCCACGCAGTATTACTTTAAAGGGTCTGCGTTTGCTCACCCAACCTCACCAAACCTCTCAGCTCCAAGAGTGTCCACCCTTATGTCTCCATCAGCTGTGGGTCTAGATATGGTCAATCCAGGTGGCATCACAGCCCCTGAACGAATTTTGTAATAATTTCTCTCTCTTTCACTGTCTTTGTTTCACGCGTTTTTAAAAGTAATTGATTTTTATAATGGGGTTTAGCTGCTTTTCACTGCTGTGTTTATGCCGCTTTACACCCACTTGACTCACTTACAGAGAGATATCAATACAGAGGTTTTAAGATTCTTACTAGTCAGATATATTCTTGGGCGGTGAGTAGGGCGTGTTGAGTCCAGTTCACTGAGAAAGGAGTAGGTCTTGTCTATTACATATTGGGTTTATGGAATGGTATCTGAGCTAATTTGAAACCCATGTTTTATGCATCACCCCACCTCACCTTTCCCGTTGAGCAGCCATAGTGTGTTTTCTAAACGTGTGACTCTGTTCCGTTTTGTAATTCAGTTCAAGTGTAGCGGTTTTTTCATTCCCTCTATTAGTGATACCTTATGACAAGTGTCTTTTTCTGTGTGACTTTTTTCACTTAGAATCCTCGTACCTAAATCCACTCATCATGCTGCTACTAGCCTTATGACGTTGATTTCATGGCTGAGTGATATTCCATTGTACATAAGGACCACAACTTCTTTATCCATTTTTCTCTTTCCTGGGATATTTAAGGTGTAACGAAGTGGAGGTTCTTGTCAAGAGAGCAGCCCTAAACTTTGGGGTGCCTGTGTCTTGCTGATTTTTTGTTTTCCCAATTTATACGCCCATGAGTGGAAGTGCCATATGCTCTCTAAGCTGAGTTTTTTAGATGTTTCAGGACACACCATACACTTCTCCAGAGTGGCTGTTGGCAATTTACATCCCGCCCATCAGCGTAGCAAGTCTCCCGTTTCTCCATGGCCTGTCCTGCATTTCTGGTTTTGACACTTTATTCAGCATGGCCCTTTTGACCGATGGGAAGCGAGACTTCTTTGTAGCGCTGATTTGCCTTTCCAGGTTGCTTGGTTGGCCAAAAAGGGCGTATGCGTTTTTTCCTGAATATATTCAGGAAAAAACGCATACGCCCTTTTTGGCCAAGGGCATGATTGTCGAGGTTTGGCCGCTTTTCCTGTGCTTTCAAGGCGATTCGAATCTACCTCCTGAAATCTGTATCCTGCAATTCTGCCTTGCTTTCAAATCCTCTTCGTTGCCTTCCCTCAATATATTTGTGGACGAGAGTTATCATTTATAACTCTGCAGGTTTGTGAATTGCAGTGCCCCTGAGCTCCATTGTTCAACTCGCTTTCTTGGGAGCTGGACTCAGAAGCGCAGGATTGCTTCAGGTCCTATTCTGGTCCCGGGCGGCAGGCTGAGCCTGTGGTTAATTCTTCTTCCTGACGGCAAAATAGACTGACCTCTCCCAGTCCTAACACGTAGAGCTAGTCTCTCATTGGTTCCCCCTCTTCCCGTTCATCCTGAGGACAAATCGCAACCTGTACGGAACAGGAGGTTAAAGGTGCTGAGTCTCCAAGGAGGGAGATTGCTAGTAAAGCGGCTGGAATGGGGCACCCGAGCACAAGGAGATGAGAAATGAGGTGCGTTTTAGAAACCTCTCCCGATCACACGGGGTACCATCTTCTGGGTTTCTCATGCATGTTTTCGAAGTAGGAAGATGCCCTTGAACCTTAGATTTGGGACCCATGGGATGGGTACCACGCAGTATTACTTTAAAGGGTCTGCGTTTGCTCACCCAACCTCAGCAAACCTCTCAGCCCCAAGAGTGTCCACCCTTATGTCTCCATCAGCTGTGGGTCTAGATATGGTCAATCCAGGTGGCATCACAGCCCTTGAACGAATTTTGTAACAATTTCTCTCTCTTTCACTGTCTTTGTTTCACGGGTTTTTAAAAGTAATTGATTTTTATAATGGGGTTTAGCTGCTTTTCATTGCTGTGTTTATGCCGCTTTACACCCACCTGACTCACTTACAGAGAGTTATCAATACATAGGTTTTAAGATTCTTACTAGTCAGGTATATTCTTGGGCGGTGAGTAGGGGGTGTTGAGTCCAGTTCCCTGAGCAAGGAGTAGGTCTTGTCTATTACATATTGGGTTTATGGAACGGTATCTGAGCTAATTTGAAACCCGTGTTTTATGCATCACCCGCCTCACCATTCCCGTTGAGCAGCCATAGTGTGTTTTTTAAACGTGTGACTCCGTTCCGTTTTGTAATTCAGTTCAAGTGTTGCGGTTTTTACATTCCCTCTATTAGTGATATCTTATGACAAGTGTCTTTTTCTGTGTGAGTTTTTTCACTTAGAATCGTCGTACCTAAATCCACTCATCATGCTGCTACTAGCCTTATGACGTTGATTTCATGGCTGAGTGATATTCCATTGTACATAAGGACCACAACTTCTTTATCCATTTTTCTCTTTCCTGGGATATTTAAGGTGTAACGAAGTGCAGGTTCTTGTCAAGAGAGCAGCCCTAAACTTTGGGGTGCCTGTGTCTTGCTGATTTTTAGTTTTCCCAATTTATACGCCCATGAGTGGAAGTGCCCTATGCTCTCTAAGCTGAGTTTTTTAGATGTTTCAGGGCACACCGTACACTTCTCCAGAGTGGCTGTTGGCAATTTACATCCCGCCCATCAGCGTAGCCAGGCTCCCGGTTCTCCATGGCCTGTCCTGCATTTCTGGTTTTGACACTTTATTCAGCATGGCCCTTTTGACCGATGGGAAGCGAGACTTCTTTGTAGCGCTGATTTGCCTTTCCAGGTTGCTTGGTTGGCCAAACAGGGCGTATGCGTTTTTTCCTGAATATATTCAGGAAAAAACGCATACGCCCTTTTTGGCCAAGGGCATGATTGTCGAGGTTTGGCCGCTTTTCCTGTGCTTTCAAGGCGATTCGAATCTACCTCCTGAAATCTGTTTCCTGCAATTCTGCCTTGCTTTCAAATCCTCTTCGTTGCCTTCCCTCAATATATTTGTGGACGAGAGTTATCATTTATAACTCTGCAGTTTTGTGAATTGCAGTGCCCCTGAGCTCCATTGTTCAACTCGCTTTCTTGGGAGCTGGCCGCAAAAGCGCAGGATTGCTTCAGGCCCTGTTCTGGTCCCGGGCGGCAGGCTGAGCCTGTGGTTAATTCTTCTTCCTGATGGGAAAATAGAGTGACCTGTGCCAGTCCCAACACCTAGAGCTAGTCTCTCATTGGTTCCCCCTCTTCCCGTTCATCCTCAGGACAATTTGCAACCTGTACGGAACAGGAGGTTAAAGGTGCTGAGTCTCCAAGAGGGAGATTGCTAGTAAAGCGGCTGGAATGGCGAACCCGAGCACAAGGAGATGAGAAATAAGGTGCGTTTTAGAAACCTTTCCCGATCACACGGTGTACCATCTTCTGGGTTTCTCATGCATGTTTTCGAAGTAGGAAGATGCCCTTGAACCTGGAGATTTGGGACCCATGGGATGGGTTCCACGCAGTATTACTTTAAAGGGTCTGCGTTTGCTCACCCAACCTCACCAAACCTCTCAGCTCCAAGAGTGTCCACCCTTATGTCTCCATCAGCTGTGGGTCTAGATATGGTCAATCCAGGTGGCATCACAGCCCCTGAACGAATTTTGTAAGAATTTCTCTCTCTTTCACTGTCTTTGTTTCACGCGTTTTTAAAAGTAATTGATTTTTATAATGGGGTTTAGCTGCTTTTCACTGCTGTGTTTATGCCGCTTTACACCCACTTGACTCACTTACAGAGAGATATCAATACATAGGTTTTAAGATTCTTACTAGTCAGATATATTCTTGGGCGGTGACTAGGGCGTGTTGAGTCCAGTTCACTGAGAAAGAAGTAGGTCTTGTCTATTACATATTGGGTTTATGGAATGGTATCTGAGCTAATTTGAAACCCATGTTTTATGCATCACCCCACCTCACCTTTCCCGTTGAGCAGCCATAGTGTGTTTTCTAAACGTGTGACTCTGTTCCGTTTTGTAATTCAGTTCAAGTGTAGCGGTTTTTTCATTCCCTCTATTAGTGATACCTTATGACAAGTGTCTTTTTCTGTGTGACTTTTTTCACTTAGAATCCTCGTACCTAAATCCACTCATCATGCTGCTACTAGCCTTATGACGTTGATTTCATGGCTGAGTGATATTCCATTGTACATAAGGACCACAACTTCTTTATCCATTTTTCTCTTTCCTGGGATATTTAAGGTGTAACGAAGTGGAGGTTCTTGTCAAGAGAGCAGCCCTAAACTTTGGGGTGCCTGTGTCTTGCTGATTTTTTGTTTTCCCAATTTATACGCCCATGAGTGGAAGTGCCATATGCTCTCTAAGCTGAGTTTTTTAGATGTTTCAGGACACACCATACACTTCTCCAGAGTGGCTGTTGGCAATTTACATCCCGCCCATCAGCGTAGCAAGTCTCCCGTTTCTCCATGGCCTGTCCTGCATTTCTGGTTTTGACACTTTATTCAGCATGGCCCTTTTGACCGATGGGAAGCGAGACATCTTTGTAGCGCTGATTTGCCTTTCCAGGTTGCTTGGTTGGCCAAAAAGGGCGTATGCGTTTTTTCCTGAATATATTCAGGAAAAAACGCATACGCCCTTTTTGGCCAAGGGCATGATTGTCGAGGTTTGGCCGCTTTTCCTGTGCTTTCAAGGCGATTCGAATCTACCTCCTGAAATCTGTATCCTGCAATTCTGCCTTGCTTTCAAATCCTCTTCGTTGCCTTCCCTCAATATATTTGTGGACGAGAGTTATCATTTATAACTCTGCAGGTTTGTGAATTGCAGTGCCCCTGAGCTCCATTGTTCAACTCGCTTTCTTGGTAGCTGGCCGCAAAAGCGCAGGATTGCTTCAGGCCCTGTTCTGGTCCCGGGCGGCAGGCTGAGCCTGTGGTTAATTCTTCTTCCTGATGGGAAAATAGAGTGACTTGTGCCAGTCCCAACACCTAGAGCTAGTCTCTCATTGGTTCCCCCTCTTCCCGTTCATCCTCAGGACAAATCGCAACCTGTACGGAACAAGAGGTTAAAGGTGCTGAGTCTCCAAAGAGGGAGATTGCTAGTAAAGCGGCTGGAATGGCGAACCCGAGCACCAGGAGATGAGAAATGAGGTGAGTTTTAGAAACCTTTCCCGATCACACGGTGTACCATCTTCTGGGTTTCTCATGCATGTTTTCGATGTAGGAAGATGCCCTTGAACCTGAGATTTGGGACCCATGGGATGGGTACCACGCAGTATTACTTTAAAGGGTCTGCGTTTGCTCACCCAACCTCAGCAAAGCTCTCAGCCCCAAGAGTGTCCACCCTTATGTCTCCATCAGCTGTGGGTCTAGATATGGTCAATCCAGGTGGCATCACAGCCCCTGAACGAATTTTGTAAGAATTTCTCTCTCTTTCACTGTCTTTGTTTCACGGGTTTTTAAAAGTAATTGATTTTTATAATGGGGTTTAGCTGCTTTTCATTGCTGTGTTTATGCCGCTTTACACCCACCTGACTCACTTACAGAGAGTTATCAATACATAGGTTTTAAGATTCTTACTAGTCAGGTATATTCTTGGGCGGTGAGTAGGGGGTGTTGAGTCCAGTTCCCTGAGCAAGGAGTAGGTCTTGTCTATTACATATTGGGTTTATGGAACGGTATCTGAGCTAATTTGAAACCCGTGTTTTATGCATCACCCGCCTCACCATTCCCGTTGAGCAGCCATAGTGTGTTTTTTAAACGTGTGACTCCGTTCCGTTTTGTAATTCAGTTCAAGTGTTGCGGTTTTTACATTCCCTCTATTAGTGATATCTTATGACAAGTGTCTTTTTCTGTGTGAGTTTTTTCACTTAGAATCGTCGTACCTAAATCCACTCATCATGCTGCTACTAGCCTTATGACGTTGATTTCATGGCTGAGTGATATTCCATTGTACATAAGGACCACAACTTCTTTATCCATTTTTCTCTTTCCTGGGATATTTAAGGTGTAACGAAGTGCAGGTTCTTGTCAAGAGAGCAGCCCTAAACTTTGGGGTGCCTGTGTCTTGCTGATTTTTAGTTTTCCCAATTTATACGCCCATGAGTGGAAGTGCCCTATGCTCTCTAAGCTGAGTTTTTTAGATGTTTCAGGACACACCGTACACTTCTCCAGAGTGGCTGTTGGCAATTTACATCCCGCCCATCAGCGTAGCCAGGCTCCCGGTTCTCCATGGCCTGTCCTGCATTTCTGGTTTTGACACTTTATTCAGCATGGCCCTTTTGACCGATGGGAAGCGAGACTTCTTTGTAGCGCTGATTTGCCTTTCCAGGTTGCTTGGTTAGCAAAACAGGGCGTATGCGTTTTTTCCTGAATATATTCAGAAAAAAACGCATACGCCCTTTTTGGCCAAGGGCGTGATTGTCGAGGTTTGGCCGCTTTTCCTGTGCTTTCAAGGCGATTCGAATCTACCTCCTGAAATCTGTATCCTGCAATTCTGCCTTGCTTTCAAATCCTCTTCGTTGCCTTCCCTCAATATATTTGTGGACGAGAGTTATCATTTATAACTCTGCAGGTTTGTGAATTGCAGTGCCCCTGAGCTCCATTGTTCAACTCGCTTTCTTGGGAGCTGGACTCAGAAGCGCAGGATTGCTTCAGGTCCTATTCTGGTCCCGGGCGGCAGGCTGAGCCTGTGGTTAATTCTTCTTCCTGACGGGAAAATAGACTGACCTCTCCCAGTCCTAACACTTAGAGCTAGTCTCTCATTGGTTCCCCCTCTTCCCGTTCATCCTCAGGACAAATCGCAACCTGTACGGAACAGGAGGTTAAAGGTGCTGAGTCTCCAAGGAGGGAGATTGCTAGTAAAGCGGCTGGCATGGGGCACCCGAGCACAAGGAGATGAGAAATGAGGTGCGTTTTAGAAACCTTTCCCGATCACACGGTGTACCATCTTCTGGGTTTCTCATGCATGTTTTCGAAGTAGGAAGATGCCCTTGAACCTTAGATTTGGGACCCATGGGATGGGTACCACGCAGTATTACTTTAAAGGGTCTGCGTTTGCTCACCCAACCTCAGCAAACCTCTCAGCCCCAAGAGTGTCCACCCTTATGTCTCCATCAGCTGTGGGTCTAGATATGGTCAATCCAGGTGGCATCACAGCCCCTGAACGAATTTTGTAAGAATTTCTCTCTCTTTCACTGTCTTTGTTTCACGGGTTTTTAAAAGTAATTGATTTTTATAATGGGGTTTAGCTGCTTTTCATTGCTGTGTTTATGCCGCTTTACACCCACCTGACTCACTTACAGAGAGTTATCAATACATAGGTTTTAAGATTCTTACTAGTCAGGTATATTCTTGGGCGGTGAGTAGGGGGTGTTGAGTCCAGTTCCCTGAGCAAGGAGTAGGTCTTGTCTATTACATATTGGGTTTATGGAACGGTATCTGAGCTAATTTGAAACCCGTGTTTTATGCATCACCCGCCTCACCATTCCCGTTGAGCAGCCATAGTGTGTTTTTTAAACGTGTGACTCCGTTCCGTTTTGTAATTCAGTTCAAGTGTTGCGGTTTTTACATTCCCTCTATTAGTGATATCTTATGACAAGTGTCTTTTTCTGTGTGAGTTTTTTCACTTAGAATCGTCGTACCTAAATCCACTCATCATGCTGCTACTAGCCTTATGACGTTGATTTCATGGCTGAGTGATATTCCATTGTACATAAGGACCACAACTTCTTTATCCATTTTTCTCTTTCCTGGGATATTTAAGGTGTAACGAAGTGCAGGTTCTTGTCAAGAGAGCAGCCCTAAACTTTGGGGTGCCTGTGTCTTGCTGATTTTTAGTTTTCCCAATTTATACGCCCATGAGTGGAAGTGCCCTATGCTCTCTAAGCTGAGTTTTTTAGATGTTTCAGGACACACCGTACACTTCTCCAGAGTGGCTGTTGGCAATTTACATCCCGCCCATCAGCGTAGCCAGGCTCCCGGTTCTCCATGGCCTGTCCTGCATTTCTGGTTTTGACACTTTATTCAGCATGGCCCTTTTGACCGATGGGAAGCGAGACTTCTTTGTAGCGCTGATTTGCCTTTCCAGGTTGCTTGGTTGGCCAAACAGGGCGTATGCGTTTTTTCCTGAATATATTCAGAAAAAAACGCATACGCCCTTTTTGGCCAAGGGCGTGATTGTCGAGGTTTGGCCGCTTTTCCTGTGCTTTCAAGGCGATTCGAATCTACCTCCTGAAATCTCTTTCCTGCAATTCTGCCTTGCTTTCAAATCCTCTTCGTTGCCTTCCCTCAATATATTTGTGGACGAGAGTTATCATTTATAACTCTGCAGGTTTGTGAATTGCAGTGCCCCTGAGCTCCATTGTTCAACTCGCTTTCTTGGGAGCTGGACTCAGAAGCGCAGGATTGCTTCAGGTCCTATTCTGGTCCCGGGCGGCAGGCTGAGCCTGTGGTTAATTCTTCTTCCTGACGGGAAAATAGACTGACCTCTCCCAGTCCTAACACTTAGAGCTAGTCTCTCATTGGTTCCCCCTCTTCCCGTTCATCCTCAGGACAAATCGCAACCTGTACGGAACAGGAGGTTAAAGGTGCTGAGTCTCCAAGGAGGGAGATTGCTAGTAAAGCGGCTGGCATGGGGCACCCGAGCACAAGGAGATGAGAAATGAGGTGCGTTTTAGAAACCTTTCCCGATCACACGGTGTACCATCTTCTGGGTTTCTCATGCATGTTTTCGAAGTAGGAAGATGCCCTTGAACCTTAGATTTGGGACCCATGGGATGGGTACCACGCAGTATTACTTTAAAGGGTCTGCGTTTGCTCACCCAACCTCAGCAAACCTCTCAGCCCCAAGAGTGTCCACCCTTATGTCTCCATCAGCTGTGGGTCTAGATATGGTCAATCCAGGTGGCATCACAGCCCCTGAACGAATTTTGTAAGAATTTCTCTCTCTTTCACTGTCTTTGTTTCACGGGTTTTTAAAAGTAATTGATTTTTATAATGGGGTTTAGCTGCTTTTCATTGCTGTGTTTATGCCGCTTTACACCCACCTGACTCACTTACAGAGAGTTATCAATACATAGGTTTTAAGATTCTTACTAGTCAGGTATATTCTTGGGCGGTGAGTAGGGGGTGTTGAGTCCAGTTCCCTGAGCAAGGAGTAGGTCTTGTCTATTACATATTGGGTTTATGGAACGGTATCTGAGCTAATTTGAAACCCGTGTTTTATGCATCACCCGCCTCACCATTCCCGTTGAGCAGCCATAGTGTGTTTTTTAAACGTGTGACTCCGTTCCGTTTTGTAATTCAGTTCAAGTGTTGCGGTTTTTACATTCCCTCTATTAGTGATATCTTATGACAAGTGTCTTTTTCTGTGTGAGTTTTTTCACTTAGAATCGTCGTACCTAAATCCACTCATCATGCTGCTACTAGCCTTATGACGTTGATTTCATGGCTGAGTGATATTCCATTGTACATAAGGACCACAACTTCTTTATCCATTTTTCTCTTTCCTGGGATATTTAAGGTGTAACGAAGTGCAGGTTCTTGTCAAGAGAGCAGCCCTAAACTTTGGGGTGCCTGTGTCTTGCTGATTTTTAGTTTTCCCAATTTATACGCCCATGAGTGGAAGTGCCCTATGCTCTCTAAGCTGAGTTTTTTAGATGTTTCAGGACACACCGTACACTTCTCCAGAGTGGCTGTTGGCAATTTACATCCCGCCCATCAGCGTAGCCAGGCTCCCGGTTCTCCATGGCCTGTCCTGCATTTCTGGTTTTGACACTTTATTCAGCATGGCCCTTTTGACCGATGGGAAGCGAGACTTCTTTGTAGCGCTGATTTGCCTTTCCAGGTTGCTTGGTTGGCCAAACAGGGCGTATGCGTTTTTTCCTGAATATATTCAGAAAAAAACGCATACGCCCTTTTTGGCCAAGGGCGTGATTGTCGAGGTTTGGCCGCTTTTCCTGTGCTTTCAAGGCGATTCGAATCTACCTCCTGAAATCTCTTTCCTGCAATTCTGCCTTGCTTTCAAATCCTCTTCGTTGCCTTCCCTCAATATATTTGTGGACGAGAGTTATCATTTATAACTCTGCAGGTTTGTGAATTGCAGTCCCCCTGCGCTCCATTGTTCAACTCGCTTTCTTGGGAGCTGGACTCAGAAGCGCAGGATTGCTTCAGGTCCTATTCTGGTCCCGGGCGGCAGGCTGAGCCTGTGGTTAATTCTTCTTTCTGATGGGAAAATAGAGTGATCTGTGCCAGTCCCAACACCTAGAGCTAGTCTCTCATTGGTTCCCCCTCTTCCCGTTCATCCTCAGGACAAATTGCAACCTGTACGGAAGAGGAGGTTAAAGGTGCTGAGTCTCCAAGGAGGGAGATTGCTAGTAAAGCGGCTGGAATGGGGCACCCGAGCACAAGGAGATGAGAAATGAGGTGCGTTTTAGAAACCTTTCCCGATCACACGGTGTACCATCTTCTGGGTTTCTCATGCATGTTTTCGAAGTAGGAAGATGCCCTTGAACCTTAGATTTGGGACCCATGGGATGGGTACCACGCAGTATTACTTTAAAGGGTCTGCGTTTGCTCACCCAACCTCAGCAAACCTCTCAGCCCCAAGAGTGTCCACCCTTATGTCTCCATCAGCTGTGGGTCTAGATATGGTCAATCCAGGTGGCATCACAGCCCCTGAACGAATTTTGTAAGAATTTCTCTCTCTTTCACTGTCTTTGTTTCACGGGTTTTTAAAAGTAATTGATTTTTATAATGGGGTTTAGCTGCTTTTCATTGCTGTGTTTATGCCGCTTTACACCCACCTGACTCACTTACAGAGAGTTATCAATACATAGGTTTTAAGATTCTTACTAGTCAGGTATATTCTTGGGCGGTGAGTAGGGGGTGTTGAGTCCAGTTCCCTGAGCAAGGAGTAGGTCTTGTCTATTACATATTGGGTTTATGGAACGGTATCTGAGCTAATTTGAAACCCGTGTTTTATGCATCACCCGCCTCACCATTCCCGTTGAGCAGCCATAGTGTGTTTTTTAAACGTGTGACTCCGTTCCGTTTTGTAATTCAGTTCAAGTGTTGCGGTTTTTACATTCCCTCTATTAGTGATATCTTATGACAAGTGTCTTTTTCTGTGTGAGTTTTTTCACTTAGAATCGTCGTACCTAAATCCACTCATCATGCTGCTACTAGCCTTATGACGTTGATTTCATGGCTGAGTGATATTCCATTGTACATAAGGACCACAACTTCTTTATCCATTTTTCTCTTTCCTGGGATATTTAAGGTGTAACGAAGTGCAGGTTCTTGTCAAGAGAGCAGCCCTAAACTTTGGGGTGCCTGTGTCTTGCTGATTTTTAGTTTTCCCAATTTATACGCCCATGAGTGGAAGTGCCCTATGCTCTCTAAGCTGAGTTTTTTAGATGTTTCAGGGCACACCGTACACTTCTCCAGAGTGGCTGTTGGCAATTTACATCCCGCCCATCAGCGTAGCCAGGCTCCCGGTTCTCCATGGCCTGTCCTGCATTTCTGGTTTTGACACTTTATTCAGCATGGCCCTTTTGACCGATGGGAAGCGAGACTTCTTTGTAGCGCTGATTTGCCTTTCCAGGTTGCTTGGTTGGCCAAACAGGGCGTATGCGTTTTTTCCTGAATATATTCAGGAAAAAACGCATACGCCCTTTTTGGCCAAGGGCATGATTGTCGAGGTTTGGCCGCTTTTCCTGTGCTTTCAAGGCGATTCGAATCTACCTCCTGAAATCTGTTTCCTGCAATTCTGCCTTGCTTTCAAATCCTCTTCGTTGCCTTCCCTCAATATATTTGTGGACGAGAGTTATCATTTATAACTCTGCAGTTTTGTGAATTGCAGTGCCCCTGAGCTCCATTGTTCAACTCGCTTTCTTGGGAGCTGGCCGCAAAAGCGCAGGATTGCTTCAGGCCCTGTTCTGGTCCCGGGCGGCAGGCTGAGCCTGTGGTTAATTCTTCTTCCTGATGGGAAAATAGAGTGACCTGTGCCAGTCCCAACACCTAGAGCTAGTCTCTCATTGGTTCCCCCTCTTCCCGTTCATCCTCAGGACAATTTGCAACCTGTACGGAACAGGAGGTTAAAGGTGCTGAGTCTCCAAGAGGGAGATTGCTAGTAAAGCGGCTGGAATGGCGAACCCGAGCACAAGGAGATGAGAAATGAGGTGCGTTTTAGAAACCTTTCCCGATCACACGGTGTACCATCTTCTGGGTTTCTCATGCATGTTTTCGAAGTAGGAAGATGCCCTTGAACCTGGAGATTCGGGACCCATGGGATGGGTTCCACGCAGTATTACTTTAAAGGGTCTGCGTTTGCTCACCCAACCTCACCAAACCTCTCAGCTCCAAGAGTGTCCACCCTTATGTCTCCATCAGCTGTGGGTCTAGATATGGTCAATCCAGGTGGCATCACAGCCCCTGAACGAATTTTGTAAGAATTTCTCTCTCTTTCACTGTCTTTGTTTCACGCGTTTTTAAAAGTAATTGATTTTTATAATGGGGTTTAGCTGCTTTTCACTGCTGTGTTTATGCCGCTTTACACCCACTTGACTCACTTACAGAGAGATATCAATACATAGGTTTTAAGATTCTTACTAGTCAGATATATTCTTGGGCGGTGAGTAGGGCGTGTTGAGTCCAGTTCACTGAGAAAGAAGTAGGTCTTGTCTATTACATATTGGGTTTATGGAATGGTATCTGAGCTAATTTGAAACCCATGTTTTATGCATCACCCCACCTCACCTTTCCCGTTGAGCAGCCATAGTGTGTTTTCTAAACGTGTGACTCTGTTCCGTTTTGTAATTCAGTTCAAGTGTAGCGGTTTTTTCATTCCCTCTATTAGTGATACCTTATGACAAGTGTCTTTTTCTGTGTGACTTTTTTCACTTAGAATCCTCGTACCTAAATCCACTCATCATGCTGCTACTAGCCTTATGACGTTGATTTCATGGCTGAGTGATATTCCATTGTACATAAGGACCACAACTTCTTTATCCATTTTTCTCTTTCCTGGGATATTTAAGGTGTAACGAAGTGGAGGTTCTTGTCAAGAGAGCAGCCCTAAACTTTGGGGTGCCTGTGTCTTGCTGATTTTTTGTTTTCCCAATTTATACGCCCATGAGTGGAAGTGCCATATGCTCTCTAAGCTGAGTTTTTTAGATGTTTCAGGACACACCATACACTTCTCCAGAGTGGCTGTTGGCAATTTACATCCCGCCCATCAGCGTAGCAAGTCTCCCGTTTCTCCATGGCCTGTCCTGCATTTCTGGTTTTGACACTTTATTCAGCATGGCCCTTTTGACCGATGGGAAGCGAGACTTCTTTGTAGCGCTGATTTGCCTTTCCAGGTTGCTTGGTTGGCCAAAAAGGGCGTATGCGTTTTTTCCTGAATATATTCAGGAAAAAACGCATACGCCCTTTTTGGCCAAGGGCATGATTGTCGAGGTTTGGCCGCTTTTCCTGTGCTTTCAAGGCGATTCGAATCTACCTCCTGAAATCTGTATCCTGCAATTCTGCCTTGCTTTCAAATCCTCTTCGTTGCCTTCCCTCAATATATTTGTGGACGAGAGTTATCATTTATAACTCTGCAGGTTTGTGAATTGCAGTGCCCCTGAGCTCCATTGTTCAACTCGCTTTCTTGGGAGCTGGCCGCAAAAGCGCAGGATTGCTTCAGGCCCTGTTCTGGTCCCGGGCGGCAGGCTGAGCCTGTGGTTAATTCTTCTTCCTGATGGGAAAATAGAGTGACTTGTGCCAGTCCCAACACCTAGAGCTAGTCTCTCATTGGTTCCCCCTCTTCCCGTTCATCCTCAGGACAAATCGCAACCTGTACGGAACAAGAGGTTAAAGGTGCTGAGTCTCCAAAGAGGGAGATTGCTAGTAAAGCGGCTGGAATGGCGAACCCGAGCACCAGGAGATGAGAAATGAGGTGAGTTTTAGAAACCTTTCCCGATCACACGGTGTACCATCTTCTGGGTTTCTCATGCATGTTTTCGATGTAGGAAGATGCCCTTGAACCTGAGATTTGGGACCCATGGGATGGGTACCACGCAGTATTACTTTAAAGGGTCTGCGTTTGCTCACCCAACCTCAGCAAACCTCTCAGCCCCAAGAGTGTCCACCCTTATGTCTCCATCAGCTGTGGGTCTAGATATGGTCAATCCAGGTGGCATCACAGCCCCTGAACGAATTTTGTAAGAATTTCTCTCTCTTTCACTGTCTTTGTTTCACGGGTTTTTAAAAGTAATTGATTTTTATAATGGGGTTTAGCTGCTTTTCATTGCTGTGTTTATGCCGCTTTACACCCACCTGACTCACTTACAGAGAGTTATCAATACATAGGTTTTAAGATTCTTACTAGTCAGGTATATTCTTGGGCGGTGAGTAGGGGGTGTTGAGTCCAGTTCCCTGAGCAAGGAGTAGGTCTTGTCTATTACATATTGGGTTTATGGAACGGTATC
The DNA here is from genome assembly GCF_028021215.1 of Eschrichtius robustus. Classification (NCBI taxonomy): domain Eukaryota; kingdom Metazoa; phylum Chordata; class Mammalia; order Artiodactyla; family Eschrichtiidae; genus Eschrichtius; species Eschrichtius robustus. The sequence goes on along the minus strand of NC_090831.1, from coordinate 47,488,324 downwards.
TGAGCTAATTTGAAACCCGTGTTTTATGCATCACCCGCCTCACCATTCCCGTTGAGCAGCCATAGTGTGTTTTTTAAACGTGTGACTCCGTTCCGTTTTGTAATTCAGTTCAAGTGTTGCGGTTTTTACATTCCCTCTATTAGTGATATCTTATGACAAGTGTCTTTTTCTGTGTGAGTTTTTTCACTTAGAATCGTCGTACCTAAATCCACTCATCATGCTGCTACTAGCCTTATGACGTTGATTTCATGGCTGAGTGATATTCCATTGTACATAAGGACCACAACTTCTTTATCCATTTTTCTCTTTCCTGGGATATTTAAGGTGTAACGAAGTGCAGGTTCTTGTCAAGAGAGCAGCCCTAAACTTTGGGGTGCCTGTGTCTTGCTGATTTTTAGTTTTCCCAATTTATACGCCCATGAGTGGAAGTGCCCTATGCTCTCTAAGCTGAGTTTTTTAGATGTTTCAGGACACACCGTACACTTCTCCAGAGTGGCTGTTGGCAATTTACATCCCGCCCATCAGCGTAGCCAGGCTCCCTGTTCTCCATGGCCTGTCCTGCATTTCTGGTTTTGACACTTTATTCAGCATGGCCCTTTTGACCGATGGGAAGCGAGACTTCTTTGTAGCGCTGATTTGCCTTTCCAGGTTGCTTGGTTAGCAAAACAGGGCGTATGCGTTTTTTCCTGAATATATTCAGAAAAAAACGCATACGCCCTTTTTGGCCAAGGGCGTGATTGTCGAGGTTTGGCCGCTTTTCCTGTGCTTTCAAGGCGATTCGAATCTACCTCCTGAAATCTGTATCCTGCAATTCTGCCTTGCTTTCAAATCCTCTTCGTTGCCTTCCCTCAATATATTTGTGGACGAGAGTTATCATTTATAACTCTGCAGGTTTGTGAATTGCAGTGCCCCTGAGCTCCATTGTTCAACTCGCTTTCTTGGGAGCTGGCCGCAAAAGCGCAGGATTGCTTCAGGTCCTATTCTGGTCCCGGGCGGCAGGCTGAGCCTGTGGTTAATTCTTCTTCCTGACGGGAAAATAGACTGACCTCTCCCAGTCCTAACACTTAGAGCTAGTCTCTCATTGGTTCCCCCTCTTCCCGTTCATCCTCAGGACAAATCGCAACCTGTACGGAACAGGAGGTTAAAGGTGCTGAGTCTCCAAGGAGGGAGATTGCTAGTAAAGCGGCTGGAATGGGGCACCCGAGCACAAGGAGATGAGAAATGAGGTGCGTTTTAGAAACCTTTCCCGATCACACGGTGTACCATCTTCTGGGTTTCTCATGCATGTTTTCGAAGTAGGAAGATGCCCTTGAACCTTAGATTTGGGACCCATGGGATGGGTACCACGCAGTATTACTTTAAAGGGTCTGCGTTTGCTCACCCAACCTCAGCAAACCTCTCAGCCCCAAGAGTGTCCACCCTTATGTCTCCATCAGCTGTGGGTCTAGATATGGTCAATCCAGGTGGCATCACAGCCCCTGAACGAATTTTGTAAGAATTTCTCTCTCTTTCACTGTCTTTGTTTCACGGGTTTTTAAAAGTAATTGATTTTTATAATGGGGTTTAGCTGCTTTTCATTGCTGTGTTTATGCCGCTTTACACCCACCTGACTCACTTACAGAGAGTTATCAATACATAGGTTTTAAGATTCTTACTAGTCAGGTATATTCTTGGGCGGTGAGTAGGGGGTGTTGAGTCCAGTTCCCTGAGCAAGGAGTAGGTCTTGTCTATTACATATTGGGTTTATGGAACGGTATCTGAGCTAATTTGAAACCCGTGTTTTATGCATCACCCGCCTCACCATTCCCGTTGAGCAGCCATAGTGTGTTTTTTAAACGTGTGACTCCGTTCCGATTTGTAATTCAGTTCAAGTGTTGCGGTTTTTACATTCCCTCTATTAGTGATATCTTATGACAAGTGTCTTTTTCTGTGTGAGTTTTTTCACTTAGAATCGTCGTACCTAAATCCACTCATCATGCTGCTACTAGCCTTATGACGTTGATTTCATGGCTGAGTGATATTCCATTGTACATAAGGACCACAACTTCTTTATCCATTTTTCTCTTTCCTGGGATATTTAAGGTGTAACGAAGTGCAGGTTCTTGTCAAGAGAGCAGCCCTAAACTTTGGGGTGCCTGTGTCTTGCTGATTTTTAGTTTTCCCAATTTATACGCCCATGAGTGGAAGTGCCCTATGCTCTCTAAGCTGAGTTTTTTAGATGTTTCAGGACACACCGTACACTTCTCCAGAGTGGCTGTTGGCAATTTACATCCCGCCCATCAGCGTAGCCAGGCTCCCGGTTCTCCATGGCCTGTCCTGCATTTCTGGTTTTGACACTTTATTCAGCATGGCCCTTTTGACCGATGGGAAGCGAGACTTCTTTGTAGCGCTGATTTGCCTTTCCAGGTTGCTTGGTTGGCCAAACAGGGCGTATGCGTTTTTTCCTGAATATATTCAGGAAAAAACGCATACGACCTTTTTGGCCAAGGGCATGATTGTCGAGGTTTGGCCGCTTTTCCTGTGCTTTCAAGGCGATTCGAATCTACCTCCTGAAATCTGTTTCCTGCAATTCTGCCTTGCTTTCAAATCCTCTTCGTTGCCTTCCCTCAATATATTTGTGGACGAGAGTTATCATTTATAACTCTGCAGGTTTGTGAATTGCAGTGCCCCTGAGCTCCATTGTTCAACTCGCTTTCTTGGGAGCTGGCCGCAAAAGCGCAGGATTGCTTCAAGCCCTCTTCTGGTCCCGGGCGGCAGGCTGAGCCTGTGGTTAATTCTTCTTTCTGATGGGAAAATAGAGTGATCTGTGCCAGTCCCAACACCTAGAGCTAGTCTCTCATTGGTTCCCCCTCTTCCCGTTCATCCTCAGGACAAATTGCAACCTGTACGGAAGAGGAGGTTAAAGGTGCTGAGTCTCCAAGGAGGGAGATTGCTAGTAAAGCGGCTGGAATGGCGAACCCGAGCACAAGGAGATGAGAAATGAGGTGCGTTTTAGAAACCTTTCCCGATCACACGGTGTACCATCTTCTGGGTTTCTCATGCATGTTTTCGAAGTAGGAAGATGCCCTTGAACCTGAGATTTGGGACCCATGGGATGGGTACCACGCAGTATTACTTTAAAGGGTCTGCGTTTGCTCACCCAACCTCACCAAACCTCTCAGCTCCAAGAGTGTCCACCCTTATGTCTCCATCAGCTGTGGGTCTAGATATGGTCAATCCAGGTGGCATCACAGCCCCTGAACGAATTTTGTAAGAATTTCTCTCTCTTTCACTGTCTTTGTTTCACGCGTTTTTAAAAGTAATTGATTTTTATAATGGGGTTTAGCTGCTTTTCACTGCTGTGTTTATGCCGCTTTACACCCACTTGACTCACTTACAGAGAGATATCAATACAGAGGTTTTAAGATTCTTACTAGTCAGATATATTCTTGGGCGGTGAGTAGGGCGTGTTGAGTCCAGTTCACTGAGAAAGGAGTAGGTCTTGTCTATTACATATTGGGTTTATGGAATGGTATCTGAGCTAATTTGAAACCCATGTTTTATGCATCACCCCACCTCACCTTTCCCGTTGAGCAGCCATAGTGTGTTTTCTAAACGTGTGACTCTGTTCCGTTTTGTAATTCAGTTCAAGTGTAGCGGTTTTTTCATTCCCTCTATTAGTGATACCTTATGACAAGTGTCTTTTTCTGTGTGACTTTTTTCACTTAGAATCCTCGTACCTAAATCCACTCATCATGCTGCTACTAGCCTTATGACGTTGATTTCATGGCTGAGTGATATTCCATTGTACATAAGGACCACAACTTCTTTATCCATTTTTCTCTTTCCTGGGATATTTAAGGTGTAACGAAGTGGAGGTTCTTGTCAAGAGAGCAGCCCTAAACTTTGGGGTGCCTGTGTCTTGCTGATTTTTTGTTTTCCCAATTTATACGCCCATGAGTGGAAGTGCCATATGCTCTCTAAGCTGAGTTTTTTAGATGTTTCAGGACACACCATACACTTCTCCAGAGTGGCTGTTGGCAATTTACATCCCGCCCATCAGCGTAGCAAGTCTCCCGTTTCTCCATGGCCTGTCCTGCATTTCTGGTTTTGACACTTTATTCAGCATGGCCCTTTTGACCGATGGGAAGCGAGACTTCTTTGTAGCGCTGATTTGCCTTTCCAGGTTGCTTGGTTGGCCAAAAAGGGCGTATGCGTTTTTTCCTGAATATATTCAGGAAAAAACGCATACGCCCTTTTTGGCCAAGGGCATGATTGTCGAGGTTTGGCCGCTTTTCCTGTGCTTTCAAGGCGATTCGAATCTACCTCCTGAAATCTGTATCCTGCAATTCTGCCTTGCTTTCAAATCCTCTTCGTTGCCTTCCCTCAATATATTTGTGGACGAGAGTTATCATTTATAACTCTGCAGGTTTGTGAATTGCAGTGCCCCTGAGCTCCATTGTTCAACTCGCTTTCTTGGGAGCTGGACTCAGAAGCGCAGGATTGCTTCAGGTCCTATTCTGGTCCCGGGCGGCAGGCTGAGCCTGTGGTTAATTCTTCTTCCTGACGGCAAAATAGACTGACCTCTCCCAGTCCTAACACGTAGAGCTAGTCTCTCATTGGTTCCCCCTCTTCCCGTTCATCCTGAGGACAAATCGCAACCTGTACGGAACAGGAGGTTAAAGGTGCTGAGTCTCCAAGGAGGGAGATTGCTAGTAAAGCGGCTGGAATGGGGCACCCGAGCACAAGGAGATGAGAAATGAGGTGCGTTTTAGAAACCTCTCCCGATCACACGGGGTACCATCTTCTGGGTTTCTCATGCATGTTTTCGAAGTAGTAAGATGCCCTTGAACCTTAGATTTGGGACCCATGGGATGGGTACCACGCAGTATTACTTTAAAGGGTCTGCGTTTGCTCACCCAACCTCAGCAAACCTCTCAGCCCCAAGAGTGTCCACCCTTATGTCTCCATCAGCTGTGGGTCTAGATATGGTCAATCCAGGTGGCATCACAGCCCTTGAACGAATTTTGTAACAATTTCTCTCTCTTTCACTGTCTTTGTTTCACGGGTTTTTAAAAGTAATTGATTTTTATAATGGGGTTTAGCTGCTTTTCATTGCTGTGTTTATGCCGCTTTACACCCACCTGACTCACTTACAGAGAGTTATCAATACATAGGTTTTAAGATTCTTACTAGTCAGGTATATTCTTGGGCGGTGAGTAGGGGGTGTTGAGTCCAGTTCCCTGAGCAAGGAGTAGGTCTTGTCTATTACATATTGGGTTTATGGAACGGTATCTGAGCTAATTTGAAACCCGTGTTTTATGCATCACCCGCCTCACCATTCCCGTTGAGCAGCCATAGTGTGTTTTTTAAACGTGTGACTCCGTTCCGTTTTGTAATTCAGTTCAAGTGTTGCGGTTTTTACATTCCCTCTATTAGTGATATCTTATGACAAGTGTCTTTTTCTGTGTGAGTTTTTTCACTTAGAATCGTCGTACCTAAATCCACTCATCATGCTGCTACTAGCCTTATGACGTTGATTTCATGGCTGAGTGATATTCCATTGTACATAAGGACCACAACTTCTTTATCCATTTTTCTCTTTCCTGGGATATTTAAGGTGTAACGAAGTGCAGGTTCTTGTCAAGAGAGCAGCCCTAAACTTTGGGGTGCCTGTGTCTTGCTGATTTTTAGTTTTCCCAATTTATACGCCCATGAGTGGAAGTGCCCTATGCTCTCTAAGCTGAGTTTTTTAGATGTTTCAGGGCACACCGTACACTTCTCCAGAGTGGCTGTTGGCAATTTACATCCCGCCCATCAGCGTAGCCAGGCTCCCGGTTCTCCATGGCCTGTCCTGCATTTCTGGTTTTGACACTTTATTCAGCATGGCCCTTTTGACCGATGGGAAGCGAGACTTCTTTGTAGCGCTGATTTGCCTTTCCAGGTTGCTTGGTTGGCCAAACAGGGCGTATGCGTTTTTTCCTGAATATATTCAGGAAAAAACGCATACGCCCTTTTTGGCCAAGGGCATGATTGTCGAGGTTTGGCCGCTTTTCCTGTGCTTTCAAGGCGATTCGAATCTACCTCCTGAAATCTGTTTCCTGCAATTCTGCCTTGCTTTCAAATCCTCTTCGTTGCCTTCCCTCAATATATTTGTGGACGAGAGTTATCATTTATAACTCTGCAGTTTTGTGAATTGCAGTGCCCCTGAGCTCCATTGTTCAACTCGCTTTCTTGGGAGCTGGCCGCAAAAGCGCAGGATTGCTTCAGGCCCTGTTCTGGTCCCGGGCGGCAGGCTGAGCCTGTGGTTAATTCTTCTTCCTGATGGGAAAATAGAGTGACCTGTGCCAGTCCCAACACCTAGAGCTAGTCTCTCATTGGTTCCCCCTCTTCCCGTTCATCCTCAGGACAATTTGCAACCTGTACGGAACAGGAGGTTAAAGGTGCTGAGTCTCCAAGAGGGAGATTGCTAGTAAAGCGGCTGGAATGGCGAACCCGAGCACAAGGAGATGAGAAATGAGGTGCGTTTTAGAAACCTTTCCCGATCACACGGTGTACCATCTTCTGGGTTTCTCATGCATGTTTTCGAAGTAGGAAGATGCCCTTGAACCTGGAGATTCGGGACCCATGGGATGGGTTCCACGCAGTATTACTTTAAAGGGTCTGCGTTTGCTCACCCAACCTCACCAAACCTCTCAGCTCCAAGAGTGTCCACCCTTATGTCTCCATCAGCTGTGGGTCTAGATATGGTCAATCCAGGTGGCATCACAGCCCCTGAACGAATTTTGTAAGAATTTCTCTCTCTTTCACTGTCTTTGTTTCACGCGTTTTTAAAAGTAATTGATTTTTATAATGGGGTTTAGCTGCTTTTCACTGCTGTGTTTATGCCGCTTTACACCCACTTGACTCACTTACAGAGAGATATCAATACATAGGTTTTAAGATTCTTACTAGTCAGATATATTCTTGGGCGGTGAGTAGGGCGTGTTGAGTCCAGTTCACTGAGAAAGAAGTAGGTCTTGTCTATTACATATTGGGTTTATGGAATGGTATCTGAGCTAATTTGAAACCCATGTTTTATGCATCACCCCACCTCACCTTTCCCGTTGAGCAGCCATAGTGTGTTTTCTAAACGTGTGACTCTGTTCCGTTTTGTAATTCAGTTCAAGTGTAGCGGTTTTTTCATTCCCTCTATTAGTGATACCTTATGACAAGTGTCTTTTTCTGTGTGACTTTTTTCACTTAGAATCCTCGTACCTAAATCCACTCATCATGCTGCTACTAGCCTTATGACGTTGATTTCATGGCTGAGTGATATTCCATTGTACATAAGGACCACAACTTCTTTATCCATTTTTCTCTTTCCTGGGATATTTAAGGTGTAACGAAGTGGAGGTTCTTGTCAAGAGAGCAGCCCTAAACTTTGGGGTGCCTGTGTCTTGCTGATTTTTTGTTTTCCCAATTTATACGCCCATGAGTGGAAGTGCCATATGCTCTCTAAGCTGAGTTTTTTAGATGTTTCAGGACACACCATACACTTCTCCAGAGTGGCTGTTGGCAATTTACATCCCGCCCATCAGCGTAGCAAGTCTCCCGTTTCTCCATGGCCTGTCCTGCATTTCTGGTTTTGACACTTTATTCAGCATGGCCCTTTTGACCGATGGGAAGCGAGACTTCTTTGTAGCGCTGATTTGCCTTTCCAGGTTGCTTGGTTGGCCAAAAAGGGCGTATGCGTTTTTTCCTGAATATATTCAGGAAAAAACGCATACGCCCTTTTTGGCCAAGGGCATGATTGTCGAGGTTTGGCCGCTTTTCCTGTGCTTTCAAGGCGATTCGAATCTACCTCCTGAAATCTGTATCCTGCAATTCTGCCTTGCTTTCAAATCCTCTTCGTTGCCTTCCCTCAATATATTTGTGGACGAGAGTTATCATTTATAACTCTGCAGGTTTGTGAATTGCAGTGCCCCTGAGCTCCATTGTTCAACTCGCTTTCTTGGGAGCTGGCCGCAAAAGCGCAGGATTGCTTCAGGCCCTGTTCTGGTCCCGGGCGGCAGGCTGAGCCTGTGGTTAATTCTTCTTCCTGATGGGAAAATAGAGTGACTTGTGCCAGTCCCAACACCTAGAGCTAGTCTCTCATTGGTTCCCCCTCTTCCCGTTCATCCTCAGGACAAATCGCAACCTGTACGGAACAAGAGGTTAAAGGTGCTGAGTCTCCAAAGAGGGAGATTGCTAGTAAAGCGGCTGGAATGGCGAACCCGAGCACCAGGAGATGAGAAATGAGGTGAGTTTTAGAAACCTTTCCCGATCACACGGTGTACCATCTTCTGGGTTTCTCATGCATGTTTTCGATGTAGGAAGATGCCCTTGAACCTGAGATTTGGGACCCATGGGATGGGTACCACGCAGTATTACTTTAAAGGGTCTGCGTTTGCTCACCCAACCTCAGCAAACCTCTCAGCCCCAAGAGTGTCCACCCTTATGTCTCCATCAGCTGTGGGTCTAGATATGGTCAATCCAGGTGGCATCACAGCCCCTGAACGAATTTTGTAAGAATTTCTCTCTCTTTCACTGTCTTTGTTTCACGGGTTTTTAAAAGTAATTGATTTTTATAATGGGGTTTAGCTGCTTTTCATTGCTGTGTTTATGCCGCTTTACACCCACCTGACTCACTTACAGAGAGTTATCAATACATAGGTTTTAAGATTCTTACTAGTCAGGTATATTCTTGGGCGGTGAGTAGGGGGTGTTGAGTCCAGTTCCCTGAGCAAGGAGTAGGTCTTGTCTATTACATATTGGGTTTATGGAACGGTATCTGAGCTAATTTGAAACCCGTGTTTTATGCATCACCCGCCTCACCATTCCCGTTGAGCAGCCATAGTGTGTTTTTTAAACGTGTGACTCCGTTCCGTTTTGTAATTCAGTTCAAGTGTTGCGGTTTTTACATTCCCTCTATTAGTGATATCTTATGACAAGTGTCTTTTTCTGTGTGAGTTTTTTCACTTAGAATCGTCGTACCTAAATCCACTCATCATGCTGCTACTAGCCTTATGACGTTGATTTCATGGCTGAGTGATATTCCATTGTACATAAGGACCACAACTTCTTTATCCATTTTTCTCTTTCCTGGGATATTTAAGGTGTAACGAAGTGCAGGTTCTTGTCAAGAGAGCAGCCCTAAACTTTGGGGTGCCTGTGTCTTGCTGATTTTTAGTTTTCCCAATTTATACGCCCATGAGTGGAAGTGCCCTATGCTCTCTAAGCTGAGTTTTTTAGATGTTTCAGGACACACCGTACACTTCTCCAGAGTGGCTGTTGGCAATTTACATCCCGCCCATCAGCGTAGCCAGGCTCCCTGTTCTCCATGGCCTGTCCTGCATTTCTGGTTTTGACACTTTATTCAGCATGGCCCTTTTGACCGATGGGAAGCGAGACTTCTTTGTAGCGCTGATTTGCCTTTCCAGGTTGCTTGGTTAGCAAAACAGGGCGTATGCGTTTTTTCCTGAATATATTCAGAAAAAAACGCATACGCCCTTTTTGGCCAAGGGCGTGATTGTCGAGGTTTGGCCGCTTTTCCTGTGCTTTCAAGGCGATTCGAATCTACCTCCTGAAATCTGTATCCTGCAATTCTGCCTTGCTTTCAAATCCTCTTCGTTGCCTTCCCTCAATATATTTGTGGACGAGAGTTATCATTTATAACTCTGCAGTTTTGTGAATTGCAGTGCCCCTGAGCTCCATTGTTCAACTCGCTTTCTTGGGAGCTGGACTCAGAAGCGCAGGATTGCTTCAGGTCCTATTCTGGTCCCGGGCGGCAGGCTGAGCCTGTGGTTAATTCTTCTTCCTGACGGGAAAATAGACTGACCTCTCCCAGTCCTAACACTTAGAGCTAGTCTCTCATTGGTTCCCCCTCTTCCCGTTCATCCTCAGGACAAATCGCAACCTGTACGGAACAGGAGGTTAAAGGTGCTGAGTCTCCAAGGAGGGAGATTGCTAGTAAAGCGGCTGGAATGGGGCACCCGAGCACAAGGAGATGAGAAATGAGGTGCGTTTTAGAAACCTTTCCCGATCACACGGTGTACCATCTTCTGGGTTTCTCATGCATGTTTTCGAAGTAGGAAGATGCCCTTGAACCTTAGATTTGGGACCCATGGGATGGGTACCACGCAGTATTACTTTAAAGGGTCTGCGTTTGCTCACCCAACCTCAGCAAACCTCTCAGCCCCAAGAGTGTCCACCCTTATGTCTCCATCAGCTGTGGGTCTAGATATGGTCAATCCAGGTGGCATCACAGCCCCTGAACGAATTTTGTAAGAATTTCTCTCTCTTTCACTGTCTTTGTTTCACGGGTTTTTAAAAGTAATTGATTTTTATAATGGGGTTTAGCTGCTTTTCATTGCTGTGTTTATGCCGCTTTACACCCACCTGACTCACTTACAGAGAGTTATCAATACATAGGTTTTAAGATTCTTACTAGTCAGGTATATTCTTGGGCGGTGAGTAGGGGGTGTTGAGTCCAGTTCCCTGAGCAAGGAGTAGGTCTTGTCTATTACATATTGGGTTTATGGAACGGTATCTGAGCTAATTTGAAACCCGTGTTTTATGCATCACCCGCCTCACCATTCCCGTTGAGCAGCCATAGTGTGTTTTTTAAACGTGTGACTCCGTTCCGTTTTGTAATTCAGTTCAAGTGTTGCGGTTTTTACATTCCCTCTATTAGTGATATCTTATGACAAGTGTCTTTTTCTGTGTGAGTTTTTTCACTTAGAATCGTCGTACCTAAATCCACTCATCATGCTGCTACTAGCCTTATGACGTTGATTTCATGGCTGAGTGATATTCCATTGTACATAAGGACCACAACTTCTTTAGACATTTTTCTCTTTCCTGGGATATTTAAGGTGTAACGAAGTGCAGGTTCTTGTCAAGAGAGCAGCCCTAAACTTTGGGGTGCCTGTGTCTTGCTGATTTTTAGTTTTCCCAATTTATACGCCCATGAGTGGAAGTGCCCTATGCTCTCTAAGCTGAGTTTTTTAGATGTTTCAGGACACACCGTACACTTCTCCAGAGTGGCTGTTGGCAATTTACATCCCGCCCATCAGCGTAGCCAGGCTCCCGGTTCTCCATGGCCTGTCCTGCATTTCTGGTTTTGACACTTTATTCAGCATGGCCCTTTTGACCGATGGGAAGCGAGACTTCTTTGTAGCGCTGATTTGCCTTTCCAGGTTGCTTGGTTAGCAAAACAGGGCGTATGCGTTTTTTTCCTGAATATATTCAGAAAAAAACGCATACGCCCTTTTTGGCCAAGGGCGTGATTGTCGAGGTTTGGCCGCTTTTCCTGTGCTTTCAAGGCGATTCGAATCTACCTCCTGAAATCTGTATCCTGCAATTCTGCCTTGCTTTCAAATCCTCTTCGTTGCCTTCCCTCAATATATTTGTGGACGAGAGTTATCATTTATAACTCTGCAGGTTTGTGAATTGCAGTGCCCCTGAGCTCTATTGTTCAACTCGCTTTCTTGGGAGCTGGACTAAGAAGCGCAGGATTGCTTCAGGTCCTATTCTGGTCCCGGGCGGCAGGCTGAGCCTGTGGTTAATTCTTCTTCCTGACGGGAAAATAGACTGACCTCTCCCAGTCCTAACACTTAGAGCTAGTCTCTCATTGGTTCCCCCTCTTCCCGTTCATCCTCAGGACAAATCGCAACCTGTACGGAACAGGAGGTTAAAGGTGCTGAGTCTCCAAGGAGGGAGATTGCTAGTAAAGCGGCTGGAATGGGGCACCCGAGCACAAGGAGATGAGAAATGAGGTGCGTTTTAGAAACCTTTCCCGATCACACGGTGTACCATCTTCTGGGTTTCTCATGCATGTTTTCGAAGTAGGAAGATGCCCTTGAACCTTAGATTTGGGACCCATGGGATGGGTACCACGCAGTATTACTTTAAAGGGTCTGCGTTTGCTCACCCAACCTCAGCAAACCTCTCAGCCCCAAGAGTGTCCACCCTTATGTCTCCATCAGCTGTGGGTCTAGATATGGTCAATCCAGGTGGCATCACAGCCCCTGAACGAATTTTGTAAGAATTTCTCTCTCTTTCACTGTCTTTGTTTCACGGGTTTTTAAAAGTAATTGATTTTTATAATGGGGTTTAGCTGCTTTTCATTGCTGTGTTTATGCCGCTTTACACCCACCTGACTCACTTACAGAGAGTTATCAATACATAGGTTTTAAGATTCTTACTAGTCAGGTATATTCTTGGGCGGTGAGTAGGGGGTGTTGAGTCCAGTTCCCTGAGCAAGGAGTAGGTCTTGTCTATTACATATTGGGTTTATGGAACGGTATCTGAGCTAATTTGAAACCCGTGTTTTATGCATCACCCGCCTCACCATTCCCGTTGAGCAGCCATAGTGTGTTTTTTAAACGTGTGACTCCGTTCCGTTTTGTAATTCAGTTCAAGTGTTGCGGTTTTTACATTCCCTCTATTAGTGATATCTTATGACAAGTGTCTTTTTCTGTGTGAGTTTTTTCACTTAGAATCGTCGTACCTAAATCCACTCATCATGCTGCTACTAGCCTTATGACGTTGATTTCATGGCTGAGTGATATTCCATTGTACATAAGGACCACAACTTCTTTATCCATTTTTCTCTTTCCTGGGATATTTAAGGTGTAACGAAGTGCAGGTTCTTGTCAAGAGAGCAGCCCTAAACTTTGGGGTGCCTGTGTCTTGCTGATTTTTAGTTTTCCCAATTTATACGCCCATGAGTGGAAGTGCCCTATGCTCTCTAAGCTGAGTTTTTTAGATGTTTCAGGACACACCGTACACTTTTCCAGAGTGGCTGTTGGCAATTTACATCCCGCCCATCAGCGTAGCCAGGCTCCCGGTTCTCCATGGCCTGTCCTTCATTTCTGGTTTTGACACTTTATTCAGCATGGCCCTTTTGACCGATGGGAAGCGAGACTTCTTTGTAGCGCTGATTTGCCTTTCCAGGTTGCTTGGTTGGCCAAACAGGGCGTATGCGTTTTTTCCTGAATATATTCAGAAAAAAACGCATACGCCCTTTTTGGCCAAGGGCGTGATTGTCGAGGTTTGGCCGCTTTTCCTGTGCTTTCAAGGCGATTCGAATCTACCTCCTGAAATCTCTTTCCTGCAATTCTGCCTTGCTTTCAAATCCTCTTCGTTGCCTTCCCTCAATATATTTGTGGACGAGAGTTATCATTTATAACTCTGCAGGTTTGTGAATTGCAGTCCCCCTGAGCTCCATTGTTCAACTCGCTTTCTTGGGAGCTGGACTCAGAAGCGCAGGATTGCTTCAGGTCCTATTCTGGTCCCGGGCGGCAGGCTGAGCCTGTGGTTAATTCTTCTTTCTGATGGGAAAATAGAGTGATCTGTGCCAGTCCCAACACCTAGAGCTAGTCTCTCATTGGTTCCCCCTCTTCCCGTTCATCCTCAGGACAAATTGCAACCTGTACGGAAGAGGAGGTTAAAGGTGCTGAGTCTCCAAGGAGGGAGATTGCTAGTAAAGCGGCTGGAATGGGGCACCCGAGCACAAGGAGATGAGAAATGAGGTGCGTTTTAGAAACCTTTCCCGATCACACGGTGTACCATCTTCTGGGTTTCTCATGCATGTTTTCGAAGTAGGAAGATGCCCTTGAACCTTAGATTTGGGACCCATGGGATGGGTACCACGCAGTATTACTTTAAAGGGTCTGCGTTTGCTCACCCAACCTCAGCAAACCTCTCAGCCCCAAGAGTGTCCACCCTTATGTCTCCATCAGCTGTGGGTCTAGATATGGTCAATCCAGGTGGCATCACAGCCCCTGAACGAATTTTGTAAGAATTTCTCTCTCTTTCACTGTCTTTGTTTCACGGGTTTTTAAAAGTAATTGATTTTTATAATGGGGTTTAGCTGCTTTTCATTGCTGTGTTTATGCCGCTTTACACCCACCTGACTCACTTACAGAGAGTTATCAATACATAGGTTTTAAGATTCTTACTAGTCAGGTATATTCTTGGGCGGTGAGTAGGGGGTGTTGAGTCCAGTTCCCTGAGCAAGGAGTAGGTCTTGTCTATTACATATTGGGTTTATGGAACGGTATCTGAGCTAATTTGAAACCCGTGTTTTATGCATCACCCGCCTCACCATTCCCGTTGAGCAGCCATAGTGTGTTTTTTAAACGTGTGACTCCGTTCCGATTTGTAATTCAGTTCAAGTGTTGCGGTTTTTACATTCCCTCTATTAGTGATATCTTATGACAAGTGTCTTTTTCTGTGTGAGTTTTTTCACTTAGAATCGTCGTACCTAAATCCACTCATCATGCTGCTACTAGCCTTATGACGTTGATTTCATGGCGGAGTGATATTCCATTGTACATAAGGACCACAACTTCTTTATCCATTTTTCTCTTTCCTGGGATATTTAAGGTGTAACGAAGTGCAGGTTCTTGTCAAGAGAGCAGCCCTAAACTTTGGGGTGCCTGTGTCTTGCTGATTTTTAGTTTTCCCAATTTATACGCCCATGAGTGGAAGTGCCCTATGCTCTCTAAGCTGAGTTTTTTAGATGTTTCAGGACACACCGTACACTTCTCCAGAGTGGCTGTTGGCAATTTACATCCCGCCCATCAGCGTAGCCAGGCTCCCGGTTCTCCATGGCCTGTCCTGCATTTCTGGTTTTGACACTTTATTCAGCATGGCCCTTTTGACCGATGGGAAGCGAGACTTCTTTGTAGCGCTGATTTGCCTTTCCAGGTTGCTTGGTTGGCCAAACAGGGCGTATGCGTTTTTTCCTGAATATATTCAGGAAAAAACGCATACGACCTTTTTGGCCAAGGGCATGATTGTCGAGGTTTGGCCGCTTTTCCTGTGCTTTCAAGGCGATTCGAATCTACCTCCTGAAATCTGTTTCCTGCAATTCTGCCTTGCTTTCAAATCCTCTTCGTTGCCTTCCCTCAATATATTTGTGGACGAGAGTTATCATTTATAACTCTGCAGGTTTGTGAATTGCAGTGCCCCTGAGCTCCATTGTTCAACTCGCTTTCTTGGGAGCTGGCCGCAAAAGCGCAGGATTGCTTCAAGCCCTCTTCTGGTCCCGGGCGGCAGGCTGAGCCTGTGGTTAATTCTTCTTTCTGATGGGAAAATAGAGTGATCTGTGCCAGTCCCAACACCTAGAGCTAGTCTCTCATTGGTTCCCCCTCTTCCCGTTCATCCTCAGGACAAATTGCAACCTGTACGGAAGAGGAGGTTAAAGGTGCTGAGTCTCCAAGGAGGGAGATTGCTAGTAAAGCGGCTGGAATGGCGAACCCGAGCACAAGGAGATGAGAAATGAGGTGCGTTTTAGAAACCTTTCCCGATCACACGGTGTACCATCTTCTGGGTTTCTCATGCATGTTTTCGAAGTAGGAAGATGCCCTTGAACCTGAGATTTGGGACCCATGGGATGGGTACCACGCAGTATTACTTTAAAGGGTCTGTGTTTGCTCACCCAACCTCCCCAAACCTCTCAGCCCCAAGAGTGTCCACCGTTATGTCTCCATCTACTGTGGGTCTAGATATGGTCAATCCAGGTGGCATCACAGCCCCTGAACGAATTTTGTAAGAATTTCTCTCTCTTTCACTGTCTTTGTTTCACGGGTTTTTAAAAGTAATTCATTTTTATAATGGGGTTTAGCTGCTTTTCACTGCTGTGTTTATGCCGCTTTATACCCACTTGACTCACTTACAGAGAGATATCAATACATAGGTAAGATTCTTACTAGTCAGATATATTCTTGGGCGGTGAGTAGGGGGTGTTGAGTCCAGTTCACTGAGCAAGGAGTAGGTCTTGTCTATTACATATTGGGTTTATGGAATGGTATCTGAGCTAATTTGAAACCCGTGTTTTATGCATCACCCCACCTCACCTTTCCCGTTGAGCAGCCATAGTGTGTTTTCTAAACGTGTGACTCTGTTCCGTTTTGTAACTCAGTTCAAGTGTAGCGGTTTTTACATTCCCTCTATAAGTGATATCTTATGACAAGTGTCGTTATCTGTGTGACTTTTTTCACTTAGAATCGTCGTACCTAAATCCACTCATCATGCTGCTACTAGCCTTATGACGTTGATTTCATGGCTGAGTGATATTCCATTGTACATAAGGACCACAACTTCTTTATCCATTTTTCTCTTTCCTGGGATATTTAAGGTGTAACGAAGTGCAGGTTCTTGTCAAGAGAGCAGCCCTAAACTTTGGGGTGCCTGTGTCTTGCTGATTTTTAGTTTTCCCAATTAATACGCCCATGAGTGGAAGTGCCCTATGCTCTCTAAGCTGCGTTTTTTAGATGTTTCAGGACACACCGTACACTTCTCCAGAGTGGCTGTTGGCAATTTACATCCCGCCCATCAGCGTAGCCAGGCTCCCGGTTCTCCATGGCCTGTCCTGCATTTCTGGTTTTGACACTTTATTCAGCATGGCCCTTTTGACCGATGGGAAGCGAGACTTCTTTGTAGCGCTGATTTGCCTTTCCAGGTTGCTTGGTTGGCCAAACAGGGCGTATGCGTTTTTTCTTGAATATATTTAGAAAAAAACGCATACGCCCTGTTTGGCCAAGGGCGTGATTGTCGAGGTTTGGCCGCTTTTCCTGTGCTTTCAAGGCGATTCGAATCTACCTCCTGAAATCTGTTTCCTGCAATTCTGCCTTGCTTTCAAATCCTCTTCGTTGCCTTCCCTCAATATATTTGTGGACGAGAGTTATCATTTATAACTCTGCAGGTTTGTGAATTGCAGTGCCCCTGAGCTCCATTGTTCAAATCGCTTTCTTGGGAGCTGGCCGCAAAAGCGCAGGATTGCTTCAGGCCCTGTTCTGGTCCCGGGCGGCAGGCTGAGCCTGTGGTTAATTCTTCTTCCTGATGGGAAAATAGAGTGACCTGTGCCAGTCCCAACACCTAGAGCTAGTCTCTCATTGGTTCCCCCTCTTCCCGTTCATCCTCAGGACAAATTGCAACCTGTACGGAACAGGAGGTTAAAGGTGCTGAGTCTCCAAGGAGGGAGATTGCTAGTAAAGCGGCTGGAATGGCGAACACGAGCACAGGAGATGAGAAATGAGGTGCGTTTTAGAAACCTTTCCCGATCACACGGTGTACCATCTTCTGGGTTTCTCATGCATGTTTTCGAAGTAGGAAGATGCCCTTGAACCTGAGATTTGGGACCCATGGGATGGGTACCACGCAGTATTACTTTAAAGGGTCTGTGTTTGCTCACCCAACCTCAGCAAACCTCTCAGCCCCAAGAGTGTCCACCCTTATGTCTCCATCAGCTGTGGGTCTAGATATGGTCAATCCAGGTGGCATCACAGCCCCTGAACGAATTTTGTAAGAATTTCTCTCTCTTTCACTGTCTTTGTTTCACGGGTTTTTAAAAGTAATTGATTTTTATAATGGGTTTTAGCTGCTTTTCATTGCTGTGTTTATGCCGCTTTACACCCACTTGACTCACTTACAGAGAGATATCAATACATAGGTTTTAAGACTCTTACTAGTCAGATATATTCTTGGGCGGTGAGTAGGGGGTGTTGAGTCCAGTTCCCTGAGCAAGGAGTAGGTCTTGTCTTTTACATATTGGGTTTATGGAACGGTATCTGAGCTAATTTGAAACCCGTGTTTTATGCATCACCCCGCCTCACCTTTCCCGTTGAGCAGCCATAGTGTGTTTTCTAAACGTGTGACTCTGTTCCGTTTTGTAACTTAGTTCAAGTGTAGCGGTTTTTACATTCCCTCTAAAAGTTATATCTTATGACAAGTGTCGTTATCTGTGTGACTTTTTTCACTTAGAATCGTCGTACCTAAATCCACTCATCATGCTGCTACTAGCCTTATGACGTTGATTTCATGGCTGAGTGATATTCCATTGTACATAAGGACCACAACTTCTTTATCCATTTTTCTCTTTCCTGGAATATTTAAGGTGTAACGAAGTGCAGGTTCTTGTCAAGAGAGCAGCCCTAAACTTTGGGGTGCCTGTGTCTTGCTGATTTTTAGTTTTCCCAATTTATACACCCATGAGTGGAAGTGCCCTATGCTCTCTAAGCTGAGTTTTTTAGATGTTTCAGAACACACCGTACACTTCTCCAGAGTGGCTGTTAGCAATTTACATCCCGCCCATCAGCGTAGCCAGGCTCCCGGTTCTCCATGGCCTGTCCTGCATTTCTGGTTTTGACACTTTATTCAGCATGGCCCTTTTGACCGATGGGAAGCGAGACTTCTTTGTAGCGCTGATTTGCCTTTCCAGGTTGCTTGGTTGGCCAAACAGGGCGTATGCGTTTTTTCCTGAATATATTCAGGAAAAAACGCATACGCCCTGTTTGGCCAAGGGCGTGATTGTCGAGGTTTGGCCGCTTTTCCTGTGCTTTCAAGGCGATTCGAATCTACCTCCTGAAATCTGTTTCCTGCAATTATGCCTTGCTTTCAAATCCTCTTCGTTGCCTTCCCTCAATATATTTGTGGACGAGAGTTATCATTTATAACTCTGCAGGTTTGTGAATTGCAGTGCCCCTGAGCTCCATTGTTCAAATCGCTTTCTTGGGAGCTGGCCGCAAAAGCGCAGGATTGCTTCAGGCCCTGTTCTGGTCCCGGGCGGCAGGCTGAGCCTGTGGTTAATTCTTCTTCCTGATGGGAAAATAGAGTGACCTGTGCCAGTCCCAACACCTAGAGCTAGTCTCTCATTGGTTCCCCCTCTTCCCGTTCATCCTCAGGACAAATTGCAACCTGTACGGAACAGGAGGTTAAAGGTGCTGAGTCTCCAAGGAGGGAGATTGCTAGTAAAGCGGCTGGAATGGCGAACCCGAGCACAAGGAGATGAGAAATGAGGTGCGTTTTAGAAACCTTTCCCGATCACACGGTGTACCATCTTCTGGGTTTCTCATGCATGTTTTCGAAGTAGGAAGATGCCCTTGAACCTGAGATTTGGGACCCATGGGATGGGTACCACGCAGTATTACTTTAAAGGGTCTGTGTTTGCTCACCCAACCTCAGCAAACCTCTCAGCCCCAAGAGTGTCCACCCTTATGTCTCCATCAGCTGTGGGTCTAGATATGGTCAATCCAGGTGGCATCACAGCCCCTGAACGAATTTTGTAAGAATTTCTCTCTCTTTCACTGTCTTTGTTTCACGGGTTTTTAAAAGTAATTGATTTTTATAATGGGGTTTAGCTGCTTTTCATTGCTGTGTTTAAGCCGCTTTACACCCACTTGACTCACTTACAGAGAGATATCAATACATAGGTTTTAAGATTCTTACTAGTCAGATATATTCTTGGGCGGTGAGTAGGGGGTGTTGAGTCCAGTTCCCTGAGCAAGGAGTAGGTCTTGTCTATTACATATTGGGTTTATGGAACGGTATCTGAGCTAATTTGAAACCCGTGTTTTATGCATCACCCCGCCTCACCTTTCCCGTTGAGCAGCCATAGTGTGTTTTCTAAACGTGTGACTCTGTTCCGTTTTGTAACTCAGTTCAAGTGTAGCGGTTTTTACATTCCCTCTATAAGTGATATCTTATGACAAGTGTCGTTATCTGTGTGACTTTTTTCACTTAGAATCGTCGTACCTAAATCCACTCATCATGCTGCTACTAGCCTTATGACGTTGATTTCATGGCTGAGTGATATTCCATTGTACATAAGGACCACAACTTCTTTATCCATTTTTCTCTTTCCTGGGATATTTAAGGTGTAACGAAGTGCAGGTTCTTGTCAAGAGAGCAGCCCTAAACTTTGGGGTGCCTGTGTCTTGCTGATTTTTAGTTTTCCCAATTTATACACCCATGAGTGGAAGTGCCCTATGCTCTCTAAGCTGAGTTTTTTAGATGTTTCAGGACACACCGTACACTTCTCCAGAGTGGCTGTTGGCAATTTACATCCCGCCCATCAGCGTAGCCAGGCTCCCGGTTCTCCATGGCCTGTCCTTCATTTCTGGTTTTGACACTTTATTCAGCATGGCCCTTTTGACCGATGGGAAGCGAGACTTCTTTGTAGCGCTGATTTGCCTTTCCAGGTTGCTTGGTTGGCCAAACAGGGCGTATGCGTTTTTTCCTGAATATATTCAGGAAAAAACGCTTACGCCCTGTTTGGCCAAGGGCGTGATTGTCGAGGTTTGGCCGCTTTTCCTGTGCTTTCAAGGCGATTCGAATCTACCTCCTGAAATCTGTTTCCTGCAATTCTGCCTTGCTTTCAAATCCTCTTCGTTGCCTTCCCTCAATATATTTGTGGACGAGAGTTATCATTTATAACTCTGCAGGTTTGTGAATTGCAGTGCCCCTGAGCTCCATTGTTCAACTCGCTTTCTTGGGAGCTGGCCGCAAAAGCGCAGGATTGCTTCAGGCCCTGTTCTGGTCCCGGGCGGCAGGCTGAGCCTGTGGTTAATTCTTCTTTCTGATGGGAAAATAGAGTGATCTGTGCCAGTCCCAACACCTAGAGCTAGTCTCTCATTGGTTCCCCCTCTTCCCGTTCATCCTCAGGACAAATTGCAACCTGTACGGAAGAGGAGGTTAAAGGTGCTGAGTCTCCAAGGAGGGAGATTGCTAGTAAAGCGGCTGGAATGGCGAACCCGAGCACAAGGAGATGAGAAATGAGGTGCGTTTTAGAAACCTTTCCCGATCACACGGTGTACCATCTTCTGGGTTTCTCATGCATGTTTTCGAAGTAGGAAGATGCCCTTGAACCTGAGATTTGGGACCCATGGGATGGGTACCACGCAGTATTACTTTAAAGGGTCTGTGTTTGCTCACCCAACCTCAGCAAACCTCTCAGCCCCAAGAGTGTCCACCCTTATGTCTCCATCAGCTGTGGGTCTAGATATGGTCAATCCAGGTGGCATCACAGCCCCTGAACGAATTTTGTAAGAATTTCTCTCTCTTTCACTGTCTTTGTTTCACGGGTTTTTAAAAGTAATTGATTTTTATAATGGGGTTTAGCTGCTTTTCATTGCTGTGTTTAAGCCGCTTTACACCCACTTGACTCACTTACAGAGAGATATCAATACATAGGTTTTAAGATTCTTACTAGTCAGATATATTCTTGGGCGGTGAGTAGGGGGTGTTGAGTCCAGTTCCCTGAGCAAGGAGTAGGTCTTGTCTATTACATATTGGGTTTATGGAACGGTATCTGAGCTAATTTGAAACCCGTGTTTTATGCATCACCCCGCCTCACCTTTCCCGTTGAGCAGCCATAGTGTGTTTTCTAAACGTGTGACTCTGTTCCGTTTTGTAACTCAGTTCAAGTGTAGCGGTTTTTACATTCCCTCTATAAGTGATATCTTATGACAAGTGTCGTTATCTGTGTGACTTTTTTCACTTAGAATCGTCGTACCTAAATCCACTCATCATGCTGCTACTAGCCTTATGACGTTGATTTCATGGCTGAGTGATATTCCATTGTACATAAGGACCACAACTTCTTTATCCATTTTTCTCTTTCCTGGGATATTTAAGGTGTAACGAAGTGCAGGTTCTTGTCAAGAGAGCAGCCCTAAACTTTGGGGTGCCTGTGTCTTGCTGATTTTTAGTTTTCCCAATTTATACACCCATGAGTGGAAGTGCCCTATGCTCTCTAAGCTGAGTTTTTTAGATGTTTCAGGACACACCGTACACTTCTCCAGAGTGGCTGTTGGCAATTTACATCCCGCCCATCAGCGTAGCCAGGCTCCCGGTTCTCCATGGCCTGTCCTTCATTTCTGGTTTTGACACTTTATTCAGCATGGCCCTTTTGACCGATGGGAAGCGAGACTTCTTTGTAGCGCTGATTTGCCTTTCCAGGTTGCTTGGTTGGCCAAACAGGGCGTATGCGTTTTTTCCTGAATATATTCAGGAAAAAACGCTTACGCCCTGTTTGGCCAAGGGCGTGATTGTCGAGGTTTGGCCGCTTTTCCTGTGCTTTCAAGGCGATTCGAATCTACCTCCTGAAATCTGTTTCCTGCAATTCTGCCTTGCTTTCAAATCCTCTTCGTTGCCTTCCCTCAATATATTTGTGGACGAGAGTTATCATTTATAACTCTGCAGGTTTGTGAATTGCAGTGCCCCTGAGCTCCATTGTTCAACTCGCTTTCTTGGGAGCTGGCCGCAAAAGCGCAGGATTGCTTCAGGCCCTGTTCTGGTCCCGGGCGGCAGGCTGAGCCTGTGGTTAATTCTTCTTTCTGATGGGAAAATAGAGTGATCTGTGCCAGTCCCAACACCTAGAGCTAGTCTCTCATTGGTTCCCCCTCTTCCCGTTCATCCTCAGGACAAATTGCAACCTGTACGGAAGAGGAGGTTAAAGGTGCTGAGTCTCCAAGGAGGGAGATTGCTAGTAAAGCGGCTGGAATGGCGAACCCGAGCACAAGGAGATGAGAAATGAGGTGCGTTTTAGAAACCTTTCCCGATCACACGGTGTACCATCTTCTGGGTTTCTCATGCATGTTTTCGAAGTAGGAAGATGCCCTTGAACCTGAGATTTGGGACCCATGGGATGGGTACCACGCAGTATTACTTTAAAGGGTCTGTGTTTGCTCACCCAACCTCAGCAAACCTCTCAGCCCCAAGAGTGTCCACCCTTATGTCTCCATCAGCTGTGGGTCTAGATATGGTCAATCCAGGTGGCATCACAGCCCCTGAACGAATTTTGTAAGAATTTCTCTCTCTTTCACTGTCTTTGTTTCACGGGTTTTTAAAAGTAATTCATTTTTATAATGGGGTTTAGCTGCTTTTCACTGCTGTGTTTATGCCGCTTTATACCCACTTGACTCACTTACAGAGAGATATCAATACATAGGTAAGATTCTTACTAGTCAGGTATATTCTTGGGCGGTGAGTAGGGGGTGTTGAGTCCAGTTCACTGAGCAAGGAGTAGGTCTTGTCTATTACATATTGGGTTTATGGAATGGTATCTGAGCTAATTTGAAACCCGTGTTTTATGCATCACCCCACCTCACCTTTCCCGTTGAGCAGCCATAGTGTGTTTTCTAAACGTGTGACTCTGTTCCGTTTTGTAACTCAGTTCAAGTGTAGCGGTTTTTACATTCCCTCTATAAGTGATATCTTATGACAAGTGTCGTTATCTGTGTGACTTTTTTCACTTAGAATCGTCGTACCTAAATGCACTCATCATGCTGCTACTAGCCTTATGACGTTGATTTCATGGCTGAGTGATATTCCATTGTACATAAGGACCACAACTTCTTTAGCCATTTTTCTCTTTCCTGGGATATTTAAGGTGTAACGAAGTGCAGGTTCTTGTCAAGAGAGCAGCCCTAAACTTTGGGGTGCCTGTGTCTTGCTGATTTTTAGTTTTCCCAATTTATACGCCCATGAGTGGAAGTGCCCTATGCTCTCTAAGCTGCGTTTTTTAGATGTTTCAGGACACACCGTACACTTCTCCAGAGTGGCTGTTGGCAATTTACATCCCGCCCATCAGCGTAGCCAGGCTCCCGGTTCTCCATGGCCTGTCCTTCATTTCTGGTTTAGACACTTTATTCAGCATGGCCCTTTTGACCGATGGGAAGCGAGACTTCTTTGTAGCGCTGATTTGCCTTTCCAGGTTGCTTGGTTGGCCAAACAGGGCGTATGCGTTTTTTCCTGAATATATTTAGAAAAAAACGCATACGCCCTGTTTGGCCAAGGGCGTGATTGTCGAGGTTTGGCCGCTTTTCCTGTGCTTTCAAGGCGATTCGAATCTACCTCCTGAAATCTGTTTCCTGCAATTCTGCCTTGCTTTCAAATCCTCTTCGTTGCCTTCCCTCAATATATTTGTGGACGAGAGTTATCATTTATAACTCTGCAGGTTTGTGAATTGCAGTGCCCCTGAGCTCCATTGTTCAAATCGCTTTCTTGGGAGCTGGCCGCAAAAGCGCCGGATTGCTTCAGGCCCTGTTCTGGTCCCGGGCGGCAGGCTGAGCCTGTGGTTAATTCTTCTTCCTGATGGGAAAATAGAGTGACCTGTGCCAGTCCCAACACCTAGAGCTAGTCTCTCATTGGTTCCCCCTCTTCCCGTTCATCCTCAGGACAAATTGCAACCTGTACGGAACAGGAGGTTAAAGGTGCTGAGTCTCCAAGGAGGGAGATTGCTAGTAAAGCGGCTGGAATGGCGAACCCGAGCACAAGGAGATGAGAAATGAGGTGCGTTTTAGAAACCTTTCCCGATCACACGGTGTACCATCTTCTGGGTTTCTCATGCATGTTTTCGAAGTAGGAAGATGCCCTTGAACCTGAGATTTGGGACCCATGGGATGGGTACCACGCAGTATTACTTTAAAGGGTCTGTGTTTGCTCACCCAACCTCAGCAAACCTCTCAGCCCCAAGAGTGTCCACCCTTATGTCTCCATCAGCTGTGGGTCTAGATATGGTCAATCCAGGTGGCATCACAGCCCCTGAACGAATTTTGTAAGAATTTCTCTCTCTTTCACTGTCTTTGTTTCACGGGTTTTTAAAAGTAATTGATTTTTATAATGGGGTTTAGCTGCTTTTCATTGCTGTGTTTAAGCCGCTTTACACCCACTTGACTCACTTACAGAGAGATATCAATACATAGGTTTTAAGATTCTTACTAGTCAGATATATTCTTGGGCGGTGAGTAGGGGGTGTTGAGTCCAGTTCCCTGAGCAAGGAGTAGGTCTTGTCTATTACATATTGGGTTTATGGAACGGTATCTGAGCTAATTTGAAACCCGTGTTTTATGCATCACCCCGCCTCACCTTTCCCGTTGAGCAGCCATAGTGTGTTTTCTAAACGTGTGACTCTGTTCCGTTTTGTAACTCAGTTCAAGTGTAGCGGTTTTTACATTCCCTCTATAAGTGATATCTTATGACAAGTGTCGTTATCTGTGTGACTTTTTTCACTTAGAATCGTCGTACCTAAATCCACTCATCATGCTGCTACTAGCCTTATGACGTTGATTTCATGGCTGAGTGATATTCCATTGTACATAAGGACCACAACTTCTTTATCCATTTTTCTCTTTCCTGGGATATTTAAGGTGTAACGAAGTGCAGGTTCTTGTCAAGAGAGCAGCCCTAAACTTTGGGGTGCCTGTGTCTTGCTGATTTTTAGTTTTCCCAATTTATACACCCATGAGTGGAAGTGCCCTATGCTCTCTAAGCTGAGTTTTTTAGATGTTTCAGGACACACCGTACACTTCTCCAGAGTGGCTGTTGGCAATTTACATCCCGCCCATCAGCGTAGCCAGGCTCCCGGTTCTCCATGGCCTGTCCTTCATTTCTGGTTTTGACACTTTATTCAGCATGGCCCTTTTGACCGATGGGAAGCGAGACTTCTTTGTAGCGCTGATTTGCCTTTCCAGGTTGCTTGGTTGGCCAAACAGGGCGTATGCGTTTTTTCCTGAATATATTCAGGAAAAAACGCTTACGCCCTGTTTGGCCAAGGGCGTGATTGTCGAGGTTTGGCCGCTTTTCCTGTGCTTTCAAGGCGATTCGAATCTACCTCCTGAAATCTGTTTCCTGCAATTCTGCCTTGCTTTCAAATCCTCTTCGTTGCCTTCCCTCAATATATTTGTGGACGA
This sequence comes from Eschrichtius robustus, assembly GCF_028021215.1. Taxonomy (NCBI): domain Eukaryota; kingdom Metazoa; phylum Chordata; class Mammalia; order Artiodactyla; family Eschrichtiidae; genus Eschrichtius; species Eschrichtius robustus. Next base: position 47,462,843 of record NC_090831.1, on the reverse strand, counting down.
GAGTTATCATTTATAACTCTGCAGGTTTGTGAATTGCAGTGCCCCTGAGCTCCATTGTTCAACTCGCTTTCTTGGGAGCTGGCCGCAAAAGCGCAGGATTGCTTCAGGCCCTGTTCTGGTCCCGGGCGGCAGGCTGAGCCTGTGGTTAATTCTTCTTTCTGATGGGAAAATAGAGTGATCTGTGCCAGTCCCAACACCTAGAGCTAGTCTCTCATTGGTTCCCCCTCTTCCCGTTCATCCTCAGGACAAATTGCAACCTGTACGGAAGAGGAGGTTAAAGGTGCTGAGTCTCCAAGGAGGGAGATTGCTAGTAAAGCGGCTGGAATGGCGAACCCGAGCACAAGGAGATGAGAAATGAGGTGCGTTTTAGAAACCTTTCCCGATCACACGGTGTACCATCTTCTGGGTTTCTCATGCATGTTTTCGAAGTAGGAAGATGCCCTTGAACCTGAGATTTGGGACCCATGGGATGGGTACCACGCAGTATTACTTTAAAGGGTCTTTGTTTGCTCACCCAACCTCAGCAAACCTCTCAGCCCCAAGAGTGTCCACCCTTATGTCTCCATCAGCTGTGGGTCTAGATATGGTCAATCCAGGTGGCATCACAGCCCCTGAACGAATTTTGTAAGAATTTCTCTCTCTTTCACTGTCTTTGTTTCACGGGTTTTTAAAAGTAATTGATTTTTATAATGGGGTTTAGCTGCTTTTCATTGCTGTGTTTAAGCCGCTTTACACCCACTTGACTCACTTACAGAGAGATATCAATACATAGGTTTTAAGATTCTTACTAGTCAGATATATTCTTGGGCGGTGAGTAGGGGGTGTTGAGTCCAGTTCCCTGAGCAAGGAGTAGGTCTTGTCTATTACATATTGGGTTTATGGAACGGTATCTGAGCTAATTTGAAACCCGTGTTTTATGCATCACCCCGCCTCACCTTTCCCGTTGAGCAGCCATAGTGTGTTTTCTAAACGTGTGACTCTGTTCCGTTTTGTAACTCAGTTCAAGTGTAGCGGTTTTTACATTCCCTCTATAAGTGATATCTTATGACAAGTGTCGTTATCTGTGTGACTTTTTTCACTTAGAATCGTCGTACCTAAATCCACTCATCATGCTGCTACTAGCCTTATGACGTTGATTTCATGGCTGAGTGATATTCCATTGTACATAAGGACCACAACTTCTTTATCCATTTTTCTCTTTCCTGGGATATTTAAGGTGTAACGAAGTGCAGGTTCTTGTCAAGAGAGCAGCCCTAAACTTTGGGGTGCCTGTGTCTTGCTGATTTTTAGTTTTCCCAATTTATACACCCATGAGTGGAAGTGCCCTATGCTCTCTAAGCTGAGTTTTTTAGATGTTTCAGGACACACCGTACACTTCTCCAGAGTGGCTGTTGGCAATTTACATCCCGCCCATCAGCGTAGCCAGGCTCCCGGTTCTCCATGGCCTGTCCTTCATTTCTGGTTTTGACACTTTATTCAGCATGGCCCTTTTGACCGATGGGAAGCGAGACTTCTTTGTAGCGCTGATTTGCCTTTCCAGCTTGCTTGGTTGGCCAAACAGGGCGTATGCGTTTTTTCCTGAATATATTCAGGAAAAAATGCTTACGCCCTGTTTGGCCAAGGGCGTGATTGTCGAGGTTTGGCCGCTTTTCCTGTGCTTTCAAGGCGATTCGAATCTACCTCCTGAAATCTGTTTCCTGCAATTCTGCCTTGCTTTCAAATCCTCTTCGTTGCCTTCCCTCAATATATTTGTGGACGAGAGTTATCATTTATAACTCTGCAGGTTTGTGAATTGCAGTGCCCCTGAGCTCCATTGTTCAACTCGCTTTCTTGGGAGCTGGCCGCAAAAGCGCAGGATTGCTTCAGGCCCTGTTCTGGTCCCGGGCGGCAGGCTGAGCCTGTGGTTAATTCTTCTTTCTGATGGGAAAATAGAGTGATCTGTGCCAGTCCCAACACCTAGAGCTAGTCTCTCATTGGTTCCCCCTCTTCCCGTTCATCCTCAGGACAAATTGCAACCTGTACGGAAGAGGAGGTTAAAGGTGCTGAGTCTCCAAGGAGGGAGATTGCTAGTAAAGCGGCTGGAATGGCGAACCCGAGCACAAGGAGATGAGAAATGAGGTGCGTTTTAGAAACCTTTCCCGATCACACGGTGTACCATCTTCTGGGTTTCTCATGCATGTTTTCGAAGTAGGAAGATGCCCTTGAACCTGAGATTTGGGACCCATGGGATGGGTACCACGCAGTATTACTTTAAAGGGTCTGTGTTTGCTCACCCAACCTCAGCAAACCTCTCAGCCCCAAGAGTGTCCACCCTTATGTCTCCATCAGCTGTGGGTCTAGATATGGTCAATCCAGGTGGCATCACAGCCCCTGAACGAATTTTGTAAGAATTTCTCTCTCTTTCACTGTCTTTGTTTCACGGGTTTTTAAAAGTAATTCATTTTTATAATGGGGTTTAGCTGCTTTTCACTGCTGTGTTTATGCCGCTTTATACCCACTTGACTCACTTACAGAGAGATATCAATACATAGGTAAGATTCTTACTAGTCAGGTATATTCTTGGGCGGTGAGTAGGGGGTGTTGAGTCCAGTTCACTGAGCAAGGAGTAGGTCTTGTCTATTACATATTGGGTTTATGGAATGGTATCTGAGCTAATTTGAAACCCGTGTTTTATGCATCACCCCACCTCACCTTTCCCGTTGAGCAGCCATAGTGTGTTTTCTAAACGTGTGACTCTGTTCCGTTTTGTAACTCAGTTCAAGTGTAGCGGTTTTTACATTCCCTCTATAAGTGATATCTTATGACAAGTGTCGTTATCTGTGTGACTTTTTTCACTTAGAATCGTCGTACCTAAATGCACTCATCATGCTGCTACTAGCCTTATGACGTTGATTTCATGGCTGAGTGATATTCCATTGTACATAAGGACCACAACTTCTTTAGCCATTTTTCTCTTTCCTGGGATATTTAAGGTGTAACGAAGTGCAGGTTCTTGTCAAGAGAGCAGCCCTAAACTTTGGGGTGCCTGTGTCTTGCTGATTTTTAGTTTTCCCAATTTATACGCCCATGAGTGGAAGTGCCCTATGCTCTCTAAGCTGCGTTTTTTAGATGTTTCAGGACACACCGTACACTTCTCCAGAGTGGCTGTTGGCAATTTACATCCCGCCCATCAGCGTAGCCAGGCTCCCGGTTCTCCATGGCCTGTCCTGCATTTCTGGTTTTGACACTTTATTCAGCATGGCCCTTTTGACCGATGGGAAGCGAGACTTCTTTGTAGCACTGATTTGCCTTTCCAGGTTGCTTGGTTGGCCAAACAGGGCGTATGCGTTTTTTCCTGAATATATTCAGGAAAAAACGCATACGACCTTTTTGGCCAAGGGCATGATTGTCGAGGTTTGGCCGCTTTTCCTGTGCTTTCAAGGCGATTCGAATCTACCTCCTGAAATCTGTTTCCTGCAATTCTGCCTTGCTTTCAAATCCTCTTCGTTGCCTTCCCTCAATATATTTGTGGACGAGAGTTATCATTTATAACTCTGCAGGTTTGTGAATTGCAGTGCCCCTGAGCTCCATTGTTCAACTCGCTTTCTTGGGAGCTGGCCGCAAAAGCGCAGGATTGCTTCAAGCCCTCTTCTGGTCCCGGGCGGCAGGCTGAGCCTGTGGTTAATTCTTCTTTCTGATGGGAAAATAGAGTGATCTGTGCCAGTCCCAACACCTAGAGCTAGTCTCTCATTGGTTCCCCCTCTTCCCGTTCATCCTCAGGACAAATTGCAACCTGTACGGAAGAGGAGGTTAAAGGTGCTGAGTCTCCAAGGAGGGAGATTGCTAGTAAAGCGGCTGGAATGGCGAACCCGAGCACAAGGAGATGAGAAATGAGGTGCGTTTTAGAAACCTTTCCCGATCACACGGTGTACCATCTTCTGGGTTTCTCATGCATGTTTTCGAAGTAGGAAGATGCCCTTGAACCTGAGATTTGGGACCCATGGGATGGGTACCACGCAGTATTACTTTAAAGGGTCTGTGTTTGCTCACCCAACCTCCCCAAACCTCTCAGCCCCAAGAGTGTCCACCGTTATGTCTCCATCTACTGTGGGTCTAGATATGGTCAATCCAGGTGGCATCACAGCCCCTGAACGAATTTTGTAAGAATTTCTCTCTCTTTCACTGTCTTTGTTTCACGGGTTTTTAAAAGTAATTCATTTTTATAATGGGGTTTAGCTGCTTTTCACTGCTGTGTTTATGCCGCTTTATACCCACTTGACTCACTTACAGAGAGATATCAATACATAGGTAAGATTCTTACTAGTCAGATATATTCTTGGGCGGTGAGTAGGGGGTGTTGAGTCCAGTTCACTGAGCAAGGAGTAGGTCTTGTCTATTACATATTGGGTTTATGGAATGGTATCTGAGCTAATTTGAAACCCGTGTTTTATGCATCACCCCACCTCACCTTTCCCATTGAGCAGCCATAGTGTGTTTTCTAAACGTGTGACTCTGTTCCGTTTTGTAACTCAGTTCAAGTGTAGCGGTTTTTACATTCCCTCTATAAGTGATATCTTATGACAAGTGTCGTTATCTGTGTGACTTTTTTCACTTAGAATCGTCGTACCTAAATCCACTCATCATGCTGCTACTAGCCTTATGACGTTGATTTCATGGCTGAGTGATATTCCATTGTACATAAGGACCACAACTTCTTTATCCATTTTTCTCTTTCCTGGGATATTTAAGGTGTAACGAAGTGCAGGTTCTTGTCAAGAGAGCAGCCCTAAACTTTGGGGTGCCTGTGTCTTGCTGATTTTTAGTTTTCCCAATTTATACGCCCATGAGTGGAAGTGCCCTATGCTCTCTAAGCTGCGTTTTTTAGATGTTTCAGGACACACCGTACACTTCTCCAGAGTGGCTGTTGGCAATTTACATCCCGCCCATCAGCGTAGCCAGGCTCCCGGTTCTCCATGGCCTGTCCTGCATTTCTGGTTTTGACACTTTATTCAGCATGGCCCTTTTGACCGATGGGAAGCGAGACTTCTTTGTAGCGCTGATTTGCCTTTCCAGGTTGCTTGGTTGGCCAAACAGGGCGTATGCGTTTTTTCTTGAATATATTTAGAAAAAAACGCATACGCCCTGTTTGGCCAAGGGCGTGATTGTCGAGGTTTGGCCGCTTTTCCTGTGCTTTCAAGGCGATTCGAATCTACCTCCTGAAATCTGTTTCCTGCAATTCTGCCTTGCTTTCAAATCCTCTTCGTTGCCTTCCCTCAATATATTTGTGGACGAGAGTTATCATTTATAACTCTGCAGGTTTGTGAATTGCAGTGCCCCTGAGCTCCATTGTTCAAATCGCTTTCTTGGGAGCTGGCCGCAAAAGCGCAGGATTGCTTCAGGCCCTGTTCTGGTCCCGGGCGGCAGGCTGAGCCTGTGGTTAATTCTTCTTCCTGATGGGAAAATAGAGTGACCTGTGCCAGTCCCAACACCTAGAGCTAGTCTCTCATTGGTTCCCCCTCTTCCCGTTCATCCTCAGGACAAATTGCAACCTGTACGGAACAGGAGGTTAAAGGTGCTGAGTCTCCAAGGAGGGAGATTGCTAGTAAAGCGGCTGGAATGGCGAACCCGAGCACAGGAGATGAGAAATGAGGTGCGTTTTAGAAACCTTTCCCGATCACACGGTGTACCATCTTCTGGGTTTCTCATGCATGTTTTCGAAGTAGGAAGATGCCCTTGAACCTGAGATTTGGGACCCATGGGATGGGTACCACGCAGTATTACTTTAAAGGGTCTGTGTTTGCTCACCCAACCTCAGCAAACCTCTCAGCCCCAAGAGTGTCCACCCTTATGTCTCCATCAGCTGTGGGTCTAGATATGGTCAATCCAGGTGGCATCACAGCCCCTGAACGAATTTTGTAAGAATTTCTCTCTCTTTCACTGTCTTTGTTTCACGGGTTTTTAAAAGTAATTGATTTTTATAATGGGTTTTAGCTGCTTTTCATTGCTGTGTTTATGCCGCTTTACACCCACTTGACTCACTTACAGAGAGATATCAATACATAGGTTTTAAGACTCTTACTAGTCAGATATATTCTTGGGCGGTGAGTAGGGGGTGTTGAGTCCAGTTCCCTGAGCAAGGAGTAGGTCTTGTCTTTTACATATTGGGTTTATGGAACGGTATCTGAGCTAATTTGAAACCCGTGTTTTATGCATCACCCCGCCTCACCTTTCCCGTTGAGCAGCCATAGTGTGTTTTCTAAACGTGTGACTCTGTTCCGTTTTGTAACTTAGTTCAAGTGTAGCGGTTTTTACATTCCCTCTAAAAGTTATATCTTATGACAAGTGTCGTTATCTGTGTGACTTTTTTCACTTAGAATCGTCGTACCTAAATCCACTCATCATGCTGCTACTAGCCTTATGACGTTGATTTCATGGCTGAGTGATATTCCATTGTACATAAGGACCACAACTTCTTTATCCATTTTTCTCTTTCCTGGAATATTTAAGGTGTAACGAAGTGCAGGTTCTTGTCAAGAGAGCAGCCCTAAACTTTGGGGTGCCTGTGTCTTGCTGATTTTTAGTTTTCCCAATTTATACACCCATGAGTGGAAGTGCCCTATGCTCTCTAAGCTGAGTTTTTTAGATGTTTCAGAACACACCGTACACTTCTCCAGAGTGGCTGTTAGCAATTTACATCCCGCCCATCAGCGTAGCCAGGCTCCCGGTTCTCCATGGCCTGTCCTGCATTTCTGGTTTTGACACTTTATTCAGCATGGCCCTTTTGACCGATGGGAAGCGAGACTTCTTTGTAGCGCTGATTTGCCTTTCCAGGTTGCTTGGTTGGCCAAACAGGGCGTATGCGTTTTTTCCTGAATATATTCAGGAAAAAACGCATACGCCCTTTTTGGCCAAGGGCGTGATTGTCGAGGTTTGGCCGCTTTTCCTGTGCTTTCAAGGCGATTCGAATCTACCTCCTGAAATCTGTTTCCTGCAATTATGCCTTGCTTTCAAATCCTCTTCGTTGCCTTCCCTCAATATATTTGTGGACGAGAGTTATCATTTATAACTCTGCAGGTTTGTGAATTTCAGTGCCCCTGAGCTCCATTGTTCAAATCGCTTTCTTGGGAGCTGGCCGCAAAAGCGCAGGATTGCTTCAGGCCCTGTTCTGGTCCCGGGCGGCAGGCTGAGCCTGTGGTTAATTCTTCTTCCTGATGGGAAAATAGAGTGACCTGTGCCAGTCCCAACACCTAGAGCTAGTCTCTCATTGGTTCCCCCTCTTCCCGTTCATCCTCAGGACAAATTGCAACCTGTACGGAACAGGAGGTTAAAGGTGCTGAGTCTCCAAGGAGGGAGATTGCTAGTAAAGCGGCTGGAATGGCGAACCCGAGCACAAGGAGATGAGAAATGAGGTGCGTTTTAGAAACCTTTCCCGATCACACGGTGTACCATCTTCTGGGTTTCTCATGCATGTTTTCGAAGTAGGAAGATGCCCTTGAACCTGAGATTTGGGACCCATGGGATGGGTACCACGCAGTATTACTTTAAAGGGTCTGTGTTTGCTCACCCAACCTCAGCAAACCTCTCAGCCCCAAGAGTGTCCACCCTTATGTCTCCATCAGCTGTGGGTCTAGATATGGTCAATCCAGGTGGCATCACAGCCCCTGAACGAATTTTGTAAGAATTTCTCTCTCTTTCACTGTCTTTGTTTCACGGGTTTTTAAAAGTAATTGATTTTTATAATGGGGTTTAGCTGCTTTTCATTGCTGTGTTTAAGCCGCTTTACACCCACTTGACTCACTTACAGAGAGATATCAATACATAGGTTTTAAGATTCTTACTAGTCAGATATATTCTTGGGCGGTGAGTAGGGGGTGTTGAGTCCAGTTCCCTGAGCAAGGAGTAGGTCTTGTCTATTACATATTGGGTTTATGGAACGGTATCTGAGCTAATTTGAAACCCGTGTTTTATGCATCACCCCGCCTCACCTTTCCCGTTGAGCAGCCATAGTGTGTTTTCTAAACGTGTGACTCTGTTCCGTTTTGTAACTCAGTTCAAGTGTAGCGGTTTTTACATTCCCTCTATAAGTGATATCTTATGACAAGTGTCGTTATCTGTGTGACTTTTTTCACTTAGAATCGTCGTACCTAAATCCACTCATCATGCTGCTACTAGCCTTATGACGTTGATTTCATGGCTGAGTGATATTCCATTGTACATAAGGACCACAACTTCTTTATCCATTTTTCTCTTTCCTGGGATATTTAAGGTGTAACGAAGTGCAGGTTCTTGTCAAGAGAGCAGCCCTAAACTTTGGGGTGCCTGTGTCTTGCTGATTTTTAGTTTTCCCAATTTATACACCCATGAGTGGAAGTGCCCTATGCTCTCTAAGCTGAGTTTTTTAGATGTTTCAGGACACACCGTACACTTCTCCAGAGTGGCTGTTGGCAATTTACATCCCGCCCATCAGCGTAGCCAGGCTCCCGGTTCTCCATGGCCTGTCCTGCATTTCTGGTTTTGACACTTTATTCAGCATGGCCCTTTTGACCGATGGGAAGCGAGACTTCTTTGTAGCGCTGATTTGCCTTTCCAGGTTGCTTGGTTGGCCAAACAGGGCGTATGCGTTTTTTCCTGAATATATTCAGGAAAAAACGCTTACGCCCTGTTTGGCCAAGGGCGTGATTGTCGAGGTTTGGCCGCTTTTCCTGTGCTTTCAAGGCGATTCGAATCTACCTCCTGAAATCTGTTTCCTGCAATTCTGCCTTGCTTTCAAATCCTCTTCGTTGCCTTCCCTCAATATATTTGTGGACGAGAGTTATCATTTATAACTCTGCAGGTTTGTGAATTGCAGTGCCCCTGAGCTCCATTGTTCAACTCGCTTTCTTGGGAGCTGGCCGCAAAAGCGCAGGATTGCTTCAGGCCCTGTTCTGGTCCCGGGCGGCAGGCTGAGCCTGTGGTTAATTCTTCTTTCTGATGGGAAAATAGAGTGATCTGTGCCAGTCCCAACACCTAGAGCTAGTCTCTCATTGGTTCCCCCTCTTCCCGTTCATCCTCAGGACAAATTGCAACCTGTACGGAAGAGGAGGTTAAAGGTGCTGAGTCTCCAAGGAGGGAGATTGCTAGTAAAGCGGCTGGAATGGCGAACCCGAGCACAAGGAGATGAGAAATGAGGTGCGTTTTAGAAACCTTTCCCGATCACACGGTGTACCATCTTCTGGGTTTCTCATGCATGTTTTCGAAGTAGGAAGATGCCCTTGAACCTGAGATTTGGGACCCATGGGATGGGTACCACGCAGTATTACTTTAAAGGGTCTGTGTTTGCTCACCCAACCTCAGCAAACCTCTCAGCCCCAAGAGTGTCCACCCTTATGTCTCCATCAGCTGTGGGTCTAGATATGGTCAATCCAGGTGGCATCACAGCCCCTGAACGAATTTTGTAAGAATTTCTCTCTCTTTCACTGTCTTTGTTTCACGGGTTTTTAAAAGTAATTGATTTTTATAATGGGGTTTAGCTGCTTTTCATTGCTGTGTTTAAGCCGCTTTACACCCACTTGACTCACTTACAGAGAGATATCAATACATAGGTTTTAAGATTCTTACTAGTCAGATATATTCTTGGGCGGTGAGTAGGGGGTGTTGAGTCCAGTTCCCTGAGCAAGGAGTAGGTCTTGTCTATTACATATTGGGTTTATGGAACGGTATCTGAGCTAATTTGAAACCCGTGTTTTATGCATCACCCCGCCTCACCTTTCCCGTTGAGCAGCCATAGTGTGTTTTCTAAACGTGTGACTCTGTTCCGTTTTGTAACTCAGTTCAAGTGTAGCGGTTTTTACATTCCCTCTATAAGTGATATCTTATGACAAGTGTCGTTATCTGTGTGACTTTTTTCACTTAGAATCGTCGTACCTAAATCCACTCATCATGCTGCTACTAGCCTTATGACGTTGATTTCATGGCTGAGTGATATTCCATTGTACATGAGGACCACAACTTCTTTATCCATTTTTCTCTTTCCTGGGATATTTAAGGTGTAACGAAGTGCAGGTTCTTGTCAAGAGAGCAGCCCTAAACTTTGGGGTGCCTGTGTCTTGCTGATTTTTAGTTTTCCCAATTTATACACCCATGAGTGGAAGTGCCCTATGCTCTCTAAGCTGAGTTTTTTAGATGTTTCAGGACACACCGTACACTTCTCCAGAGTGGCTGTTGGCAATTTACATCCCGCCCATCAGCGTAGCCAGGCTCCCGGTTCTCCATGGCCTGTCCTTCATTTCTGGTTTTGACACTTTATTCAGCATGGCCCTTTTGACCGATGGGAAGCGAGACTTCTTTGTAGCGCTGATTTGCCTTTCCAGCTTGCTTGGTTGGCCAAACAGGGCGTATGCGTTTTTTCCTGAATATATTCAGGAAAAAATGCTTACGCCCTGTTTGGCCAAGGGCGTGATTGTCGAGGTTTGGCCGCTTTTCCTGTGCTTTCAAGGCGATTCGAATCTACCTCCTGAAATCTGTTTCCTGCAATTCTGCCTTGCTTTCAAATCCTCTTCGTTGCCTTCCCTCAATATATTTGTGGACGAGAGTTATCATTTATAACTCTGCAGGTTTGTGAATTGCAGTGCCCCTGAGCTCCATTGTTCAACTCGCTTTCTTGGGAGCTGGCCGCAAAAGCGCAGGATTGCTTCAGGCCCTGTTCTGGTCCCGGGCGGCAGGCTGAGCCTGTGGTTAATTCTTCTTTCTGATGGGAAAATAGAGTGATCTGTGCCAGTCCCAACACCTAGAGCTAGTCTCTCATTGGTTCCCCCTCTTCCCGTTCATCCTCAGGACAAATTGCAACCTGTACGGAAGAGGAGGTTAAAGGTGCTGAGTCTCCAAGGAGGGAGATTGCTAGTAAAGCGGCTGGAATGGCGAACCCGAGCACAAGGAGATGAGAAATGAGGTGCGTTTTAGAAACCTTTCCCGATCACACGGTGTACCATCTTCTGGGTTTCTCATGCATGTTTTCGAAGTAGGAAGATGCCCTTGAACCTGAGATTTGGGACCCATGGGATGGGTACCACGCAGTATTACTTTAAAGGGTCTGTGTTTGCTCACCCAACCTCAGCAAACCTCTCAGCCCCAAGAGTGTCCACCCTTATGTCTCCATCAGCTGTGGGTCTAGATATGGTCAATCCAGGTGGCATCACAGCCCCTGAACGAATTTTGTAAGAATTTCTCTCTCTTTCACTGTCTTTGTTTCACGGGTTTTTAAAAGTAATTCATTTTTATAATGGGGTTTAGCTGCTTTTCACTGCTGTGTTTATGCCGCTTTATACCCACTTGACTCACTTACAGAGAGATATCAATACATAGGTAAGATTCTTACTAGTCAGGTATATTCTTGGGCGGTGAGTAGGGGGTGTTGAGTCCAGTTCACTGAGCAAGGAGTAGGTCTTGTCTATTACATATTGGGTTTATGGAATGGTATCTGAGCTAATTTGAAACCCGTGTTTTATGCATCACCCCACCTCACCTTTCCCGTTGAGCAGCCATAGTGTGTTTTCTAAACGTGTGACTCTGTTCCGTTTTGTAACTCAGTTCAAGTGTAGCGGTTTTTACATTCCCTCTATAAGTGATATCTTATGACAAGTGTCGTTATCTGTGTGACTTTTTTCACTTAGAATCGTCGTACCTAAATGCACTCATCATGCTGCTACTAGCCTTATGACGTTGATTTCATGGCTGAGTGATATTCCATTGTACATAAGGACCACAACTTCTTTAGCCATTTTTCTCTTTCCTGGGATATTTAAGGTGTAACGAAGTGCAGGTTCTTGTCAAGAGAGCAGCCCTAAACTTTGGGGTGCCTGTGTCTTGCTGATTTTTAGTTTTCCCAATTTATACGCCCATGAGTGGAAGTGCCCTATGCTCTCTAAGCTGCGTTTTTTAGATGTTTCAGGACACACCGTACACTTCTCCAGAGTGGCTGTTGGCAATTTACATCCCGCCCATCAGCGTAGCCAGGCTCCCGGTTCTCCATGGCCTGTCCTTCATTTCTGGTTTTGACACTTTATTCAGCATGGCCCTTTTGACCGATGGGAAGCGAGACTTCTTTGTAGCGCTGATTTGCCTTTCCAGGTTGCTTGGTTGGCCAAACAGGGCGTATGCGTTTTTTCCTGAATATATTTAGAAAAAAACGCATACGCCCTGTTTGGCCAAGGGCGTGATTGTCGAGGTTTGGCCGCTTTTCCTGTGCTTTCAAGGCGATTCGAATCTACCTCCTGAAATCTGTTTCCTGCAATTCTGCCTTGCTTTCAAATCCTCTTCGTTGCCTTCCCTCAATATATTTGTGGACGAGAGTTATCATTTATAACTCTGCAGGTTTGTGAATTGCAGTGCCCCTGAGCTCCATTGTTCAAATCGCTTTCTTGGGAGCTGGCCGCAAAAGCGCCGGATTGCTTCAGGCCCTGTTCTGGTCCCGGGCGGCAGGCTGAGCCTGTGGTTAATTCTTCTTCCTGATGGGAAAATAGAGTGACCTGTGCCAGTCCCAACACCTAGAGCTAGTCTCTCATTGGTTCCCCCTCTTCCCGTTCATCCTCAGGAAAAATTGCAACCTGTACGGAACAGGAGGTTAAAGGTGCTGAGTCTCCAAGGAGGGAGATTGCTAGTAAAGCGGCTGGAATGGCGAACCCGAGCACAAGGAGATGAGAAATGAGGTGCGTTTTAGAAACCTTTCCCGATCACACGGTGTACCATCTTCTGGGTTTCTCATGCATGTTTTCGAAGTAGGAAGATGCCCTTGAACCTGAGATTTGGGACCCATGGGATGGGTACCACGCAGTATTACTTTAAAGGGTCTGTGTTTGCTCACCCAACCTCAGCAAACCTCTCAGCCCCAAGAGTGTCCACCCTTATGTCTCCATCAGCTGTGGGTCTAGATATGGTCAATCCAGGTGGCATCACAGCCCCTGAACGAATTTTGTAAGAATTTCTCTCTCTTTCACTGTCTTTGTTTCACGGGTTTTTAAAAGTAATTGATTTTTATAATGGGTTTTAGCTGCTTTTCATTGCTGTGTTTATGCCGCTTTACACCCACTTGACTCACTTACAGAGAGATATCAATACATAGGTTTTAAGACTCTTACTAGTCAGATATATTCTTGGGCGGTGAGTAGGGGGTGTTGAGTCCAGTTCACTGAGCAAGGAGTAGGTCTTGTCTTTTACATATTGGGTTTATGGAACGGTATCTGAGCTAATTTGAAACCCGTGTTTTATGCATCACCCCGCCTCACCTTTCCCGTTGAGCAGCCATAGTGTGTTTTCTAAACGTGTGACTCTGTTCCGTTTTGTAACTTAGTTCAAGTGTAGCGGTTTTTACATTCCCTCTAAAAGTTATATCTTATGACAAGTGTCGTTATCTGTGTGACTTTTTCACTTAGAATCGTCGTACCTAAATCCACTCATCATGCTGCTACTAGCCTTATGACGTTGATTTCATGGCTGAGTGATATTCCATTGTACATAAGGACCACAACTTCTTTATCCATTTTTCTCTTTCCTGGAATATTTAAGGTGTAACGAAGTGCAGGTTCTTGTCAAGAGAGCAGCCCTAAACTTTGGGGTGCCTGTGTCTTGCTGATTTTTAGTTTTCCCAATTTATACACCCATGAGTGGAAGTGCCCTATGCTCTCTAAGCTGAGTTTTTTAGATGTTTCAGAACACACCGTACACTTCTCCAGAGTGGCTGTTAGCAATTTACATCCCGCCCATCAGCGTAGCCAGGCTCCCGGTTCTACATGGCCTGTCCTGCATTTCTGGTTTTGACACTTTATTCAGCATGGCCCTTTTGACCGATGGGAAGCGAGACTTCTTTGTAGCGCTGATTTGCCTTTCCAGGTTGCTTGGTTGGCCAAACAGGGCGTATGCGTTTTTTCCTGAATATATTCAGGAAAAAACGCATACGCCCTTTTTGGCCAAGGGCGTGATTGTCGAGGTTTGGCCGCTTTTCCTGTGCTTTCAAGGCGATTCGAATCTACCTCCTGAAATCTGTTTCCTGCAATTATGCCTTGCTTTCAAATCCTCTTCGTTGCCTTCCCTCAATATATTTGTGGACGAGAGTTATCATTTATAACTCTGCAGGTTTGTGAATTGCAGTGCCCCTGAGCTCCATTGTTCAAATCGCTTTCTTGGGAGCTGGCCGCAAAAGCGCAGGATTGCTTCAGGCCCTGTTCTGGTCCCGGGCGGCAGGCTGAGCCTGTGGTTAATTCTTCTTCCTGATGGGAAAATAGAGTGACCTGTGCCAGTCCCAACACCTAGAGCTAGTCTCTCATTGGTTCCCCCTCTTCCCGTTCATCCTCAGGACAAATTGCAACCTGTACGGAACAGGAGGTTAAAGGTGCTGAGTCTCCAAGGAGGGAGATTGCTAGTAAAGCGGCTGGAATGGCGAACCCGAGCACAAGGAGATGAGAAATGAGGTGCGTTTTAGAAACCTTTCCCGATCACACGGTGTACCATCTTCTGGGTTTCTCATGCATGTTTTCGAAGTAGGAAGATGCCCTTGAACCTGAGATTTGGGACCCATGGGATGGGTACCACGCAGTATTACTTTAAAGGGTCTGTGTTTGCTCACCCAACCTCAGCAAACCTCTCAGCCCCAAGAGTGTCCACCCTTATGTCTCCATCAGCTGTGGGTCTAGATATGGTCAATCCAGGTGGCATCACAGCCCCTGAACGAATTTTGTAAGAATTTCTCTCTCTTTCACTGTCTTTGTTTCACGGGTTTTTAAAAGTAATTGATTTTTATAATGGGGTTTAGCTGCTTTTCATTGCTGTGTTTAAGCCGCTTTACACCCACTTGACTCACTTACAGAGAGATATCAATACATAGGTTTTAAGATTCTTACTAGTCAGATATATTCTTGGGCGGTGAGTAGGGGGTGTTGAGTCCAGTTCCCTGAGCAAGGAGTAGGTCTTGTCTATTACATATTGGGTTTATGGAACGGTATCTGAGCTAATTTGAAACCCGTGTTTTATGCATCACCCCGCCTCACCTTTCCCGTTGAGCAGCCATAGTGTGTTTTCTAAACGTGTGACTCTGTTCCGTTTTGTAACTCAGTTCAAGTGTAGCGGTTTTTACATTCCCTCTATAAGTGATATCTTATGACAAGTGTCGTTATCTGTGTGACTTTTTTCACTTAGAATCGTCGTACCTAAATCCACTCATCATGCTGCTACTAGCCTTATGACGTTGATTTCATGGCTGAGTGATATTCCATTGTACATAAGGACCACAACTTCTTTATCCATTTTTCTCTTTCCTGGGATATTTAAGGTGTAACGAAGTGCAGGTTCTTGTCAAGAGAGCAGCCCTAAACTTTGGGGTGCCTGTGTCTTGCTGATTTTTAGTTTTCCCAATTTATACACCCATGAGTGGAAGTGCCCTATGCTCTCTAAGCTGAGTTTTTTAGATGTTTCAGGACACACCGTACACTTCTCCAGAGTGGCTGTTGGCAATTTACATCCCGCCCATCAGCGTAGCCAGGCTCCCGGTTCTCCATGGCCTGTCCTTCATTTCTGGTTTTGACACTTTATTCAGCATGGCCCTTTTGACCGATGGGAAGCGAGACTTCTTTGTAGCGCTGATTTGCCTTTCCAGGTTGCTTGGTTGGCCAAACAGGGCGTATGCGTTTTTTCCTGAATATATTCAGGAAAAAACGCTTACGCCCTGTTTGGCCAAGGGCGTGATTGTCGAGGTTTGGTCGCTTTTCCTGTGCTTTCAAGGCGATTCGAATCTACCTCCTGAAATCTGTTTCCTGCAATTCTGCCTTGCTTTCAAATCCTCTTCGTTGCCTTCCCTCAATATATTTGTGGACGAGAGTTATCATTTATAACTCTGCAGGTTTGTGAATTGCAGTGCCCCTGAGCTCCATTGTTCAACTCGCTTTCTTGGGAGCTGGCCGCAAAAGCGCAGGATTGCTTCAGGCCCTGTTCTGGTCCCGGGCGGCAGGCTGAGCCTGTGGTTAATTCTTCTTTCTGATGGGAAAATAGAGTGATCTGTGCCAGTCCCAACACCTAGAGCTAGTCTCTCATTGGTTCCCCCTCTTCCCGTTCATCCTCAGGACAAATTGCAACCTGTACGGAAGAGGAGGTTAAAGGTGCTGAGTCTCCAAGGAGGGAGATTGCTAGTAAAGCGGCTGGAATGGCGAACCCGAGCACAAGGAGATGAGAAATGAGGTGCGTTTTAGAAACCTTTCCCGATCACACGGTGTACCATCTTCTGGGTTTCTCATGCATGTTTTCGAAGTAGGAAGATGCCCTTGAACCTGAGATTTGGGACCCATGGGATGGGTACCACGCAGTATTACTTTAAAGGGTCTGTGTTTGCTCACCCAACCTCAGCAAACCTCTCAGCCCCAAGAGTGTCCACCCTTATGTCTCCATCAGCTGTGGGTCTAGATATGGTCAATCCAGGTGGCATCACAGCCCCTGAACGAATTTTGTAAGAATTTCTCTCTCTTTCACTGTCTTTGTTTCACGGGTTTTTAAAAGTAATTCATTTTTATAATGGGGTTTAGCTGCTTTTCACTGCTGTGTTTATGCCGCTTTATACCCACTTGACTCACTTACAGAGAGATATCAATACATAGGTAAGATTCTTACTAGTCAGATATATTCTTGGGCGGTGAGTAGGGGGTGTTGAGTCCAGTTCACTGAGCAAGGAGTAGGTCTTGTCTATTACATATTGGGTTTATGGAATGGTATCTGAGCTAATTTGAAACCCGTGTTTTATGCATCACCCCACCTCACCTTTCCCGTTGAGCAGCCATAGTGTGTTTTCTAAACGTGTGACTCTGTTCCGTTTTGTAACTCAGTTCAAGTGTAGCGGTTTTTACATTCCCTCTATAAGTGATATCTTATGACAAGTGTCGTTATCTGTGTGACTTTTTTCACTTAGAATCGTCGTACCTAAATGCACTCATCATGCTGCTACTAGCCTTATGACGTTGATTTCATGGCTGAGTGATATTCCATTGTACATAAGGACCACAACTTCTTTAGCCATTTTTCTCTTTCCTGGGATATTTAAGGTGTAACGAAGTGCAGGTTCTTGTCAAGAGAGCAGCCCTAAACTTTGGGGTGCCTGTGTCTTGCTGATTTTTAGTTTTCCCAATTTATACACCCATGAGTGGAAGTGCCCTATGCTCTCTAAGCTGAGTTTTTTAGATGTTTCAGGACACACCGTACACTTCTCCAGAGTGGCTGTTGGCAATTTACATCCCGCCCATCTGCGTAGCCAGGATCCCGGTTCTCCATGGCCTGTCCTGCATTTCTGGTTTTGACACTTTATTCAGCATGGCCCTTTTGACCGATGGGAAGTGAGACTTCTTTGTAGCGCTGATTTGCCTTTCCAGGTTGCTTGGTTGGCCAAACAGGGCGTATGCGTTTTTTCCTGAATATATTCAGGAAAAAACGCATACGCCCTTTTTGGCCAAGGGCGTGATTGTCGAGGTTTGGCCGCTTTTCCTGTGCTTTCAAGGCGATTCGAATCTACCTCCTGAAATCTGTTTCCTGCAATTCTGCCTTGCTTTCAAATCCTCTTCGTTGCCTTCCCTCAATATATTTGTGGACGAGAGTTATCATTTATAACTCTGCAGTTTTGTGAATTACAGTGCCCCTGAGCTCCATTGTTCAACTCACTTTCTTGGGAGCTGGCCGCAAAAGCGCAGGATTGCTTCAGGCCCTGTTCTGGTCCCGGGCGGCAGGCTGAGCCTGTGGTTAATTCTTCTTCCTGATGGGAAAATAGAGTGACCTGTGCCAGTCCCAACACCTAGAGCTAGTCTCTCATTGGTTCCCCCTCTTCCCGTTCATCCTAAGGACAAATTGCAACCTGTACGGAACAGGAGGTTAAAGGTGCTGAGTCTGCAAGGAGGGAGATTGCTAGTAAAGCGGCTGGAATGGCGAACCCGAGCACAAGGAGATGAGAAATGAGGTGCGTTTTAGAAACCTTTCCCGATCACACGGTGTACCATCTTCTGGGTTTCTCATGCATGTTTTCGAAGTAGGAAGATGCCCTTGAACCTGAGATTTGGGACCCATGGGATGGGTACCACGCAGTATTACTTTAAAGGGTCTGTGTTTGCTCACCCAACCTCAGCAAACCTCTCAGCCCCAAGAGTGTCCACCCTTATGTCTCCATCATCTGTGGGTCTAGATATGGTCAATCCAGGTGGCATCACAGCCCCTGAACTAATTTTGTAAGAATTTCTCTCTCTTTCACTGTCTTTGTTTCACGGGTTTTTAAAAGTAATTGATTTTTATAATGGGGTTTAGCTGCTTTACATTGCTGTGTTTAAGCCGCTTTACACCCACTTGACTCACTTACAGAGAGATATCAATACATAGGTTTTAAGATTCTTACTAGTCAGATATATTCTTGGGCGGTGAGTAGGGGGTGTTGAGTCCAGTTCCCTGAGCAAGGAGTAGGTCTTGTCTATTACATATTGGGTTTATGGAACGGTATCTGAGCTAATTTGAAACCCGTGTTTTATGCATCACCCCGCCTCACCTTTCCCGTTGAGCAGCCATAGTGTGTTTTCTAAACGTGTGACTCTGTTCCGTTTTGTAACTCAGTTCAAGTGTAGCGGTTTTTACATTCCCTCTATAAGTGATATCTTATGACAAGTGTCGTTATCTGTGTGACTTTTTTCACTTAGAATCGTCGTACCTAAATCCACTCATCATGCTGCTACTAGCCTTATGACGTTGATTTCATGGCTGAGTGATATTCCATTGTACATAAGGACCACAACTTCTTTATCCATTTTTCTCTTTCCTGGGATATTTAAGGTGTAACGAAGTGCAGGTTCTTGTCAAGAGAGCAGCCCTAAACTTTGGGGTGCCTGTGTCTTGCTGATTTTTAGTTTTCCCAATTTATACACCCATGAGTGGAAGTGCCCTATGCTCTCTAAGCTGAGTTTTTTAGATGTTTCAGGACACACCGTACACTTCTCCAGAGTGGCTGTTGGCAATTTACATCCCGCCCATCAGCGTAGCCAGGCTCCCGGTTCTCCATGGCCTGTCCTGCATTTCTGGTTTTGACACTTTATTCAGCATGGCCCTTTTGACCGATGGGAAGCGAGACTTCTTTGTAGCGCTGATTTGCCTTTCCAGGTTGCTTGGTTGGCCAAACAGGGCGTATGCGTTTTTTCCTGAATATATTCAGGAAAAAACGCATACGCCCTGTTTGGCCAAGGGCGTGATTGTCGAGGTTTGGCCGCTTTTCCTGTGCTTTCAAGGCGATTCGAATCTACCTCCTGAAATCTGTTTCCTGCAATTCTGCCTTGCTTTCAAATCCTCTTCGTTGCCTTCCCTCAATATATTTGTGGACGAGAGTTATCATTTATAACTCTGCAGTTTTGTGAATTTCAGTGCCCCTGAGCTCCATTGTTCAACTCGCTTTCTTGGGAGCTGGCCGCAAAAGCGCAGGATTGCTTCAGGCCCTGTTCTGGTCCCGGGCGGCAGGCTGAGCCTGTGGTTAATTCTTCTTTCTGATGGGAAAATAGAGTGATCTGTGCCAGTCCCAACACCTAGAGCTAGTCTCTCATTGGTTCCCCCTCTTCCCGTTCATCCTCAGGACAAATTGCAACCTGTACGGAAGAGGAGGTTAAAGGTGCTGAGTCTCCAAGGAGGGAGATTGCTAGTAAAGCGGCTGGAATGGCGAACCCGAGCACAAGGAGATGAGAAATGAGGTGCGTTTTAGAAACCTTTCCCGATCACACGGTGTACCATCTTCTGGGTTTCTCATGCATGTTTTCGAAGTAGGAAGATGCCCTTGAACCTGAGATTTGGGACCCATGGGATGGGTACCACGCAGTATTACTTTAAAGGGTCTGTGTTTGCTCACCCAACCTCAGCAAACCTCTCAGCCCCAAGAGTGTCCACCCTTATGTCTCCATCAGCTGTGGGTCTAGATATGGTCAATCCAGGTGGCATCACAGCCCCTGAACGAATTTTGTAAGAATTTCTCTCTCTTTCACTGTCTTTGTTTCACGGGTTTTTAAAAGTAATTGATTTTTATAATGGGGTTTAGCTGCTTTTCATTGCTGTGTTTAAGCCGCTTTACACCCACTTGACTCACTTACAGAGAGATATCAATACATAGGTTTTAAGATTCTTACTAGTCAGATATATTCTTGGGCGGTGAGTAGGGGGTGTTGAGTCCAGTTCCCTGAGCAAGGAGTAGGTCTTGTCTATTACATATTGGGTTTATGGAACGGTATCTGAGCTAATTTGAAACCCGTGTTTTATGCATCACCCCGCCTCACCTTTCCCGTTGAGCAGCCATAGTGTGTTTTCTAAACGTGTGACTCTGTTCCGTTTTGTAACTCAGTTCAAGTGTAGCGGTTTTTACATTCCCTCTATAAGTGATATCTTATGACAAGTGTCGTTATCTGTGTGACTTTTTTCACTTAGAATCGTCGTACCTAAATCCACTCATCATGCTGCTACTAGCCTTATGACGTTGATTTCATGGCTGAGTGATATTCCATTGTACATAAGGACCACAACTTCTTTATCCATTTTTCTCTTTCCTGGGATATTTAAGGTGTAACGAAGTGCAGGTTCTTGTCAAGAGAGCAGCCCTAAACTTTGGGGTGCCTGTGTCTTGCTGATTTTTAGTTTTCCCAATTTATACACCCATGAGTGGAAGTGCCCTATGCTCTCTAAGCTGAGTTTTTTAGATGTTTCAGGACACACCGTACACTTCTCCAGAGTGGCTGTTGGCAATTTACATCCCGCCCATCAGCGTAGCCAGGCTCCCGGTTCTCCATGGCCTGTCCTTCATTTCTGGTTTTGACACTTTATTCAGCATGGCCCTTTTGACCGATGGGAAGCGAGACTTCTTTGTAGCGCTGATTTGCCTTTCCAGGTTGCTTGGTTGGCCAAAAAGGGCGTATGCGTTTTTTCCTGAATATATTCAGGAAAAAACGCTTACGCCCTGTTTGGCCAAGGGCGTGATTGTCGAGGTTTGGCCGCTTTTCCTGTGCTTTCAAGGCGATTCGAATCTACCTCCTGAAATCTGTTTCCTGCAATTCTGCCTTGCTTTCAAATCCTCTTCGTTGCCTTCCCTCAATATATTTGTGGACGAGAGTTATCATTTATAACTCTGCAGGTTTGTGAATTGCAGTGCCCCTGAGCTCCATTGTTCAACTCGCTTTCTTGGGAGCTGGCCGCAAAAGCGCAGGATTGCTTCAGGCCCTGTTCTGGTCCCGGGCGGCAGGCTGAGCCTGTGGTTAATTCTTCTTTCTGATGGGAAAATAGAGTGATCTGTGCCAGTCCCAACACCTAGAGCTAGTCTCTCATTGGTTCCCCCTCTTCCCGTTCATCCTCAGGACAAATTGCAACCTGTACGGAAGAGGAGGTTAAAGGTGCTGAGTCTCCAAGGAGGGAGATTGCTAGTAAAGCGGCTGGAATGGCGAACCCGAGCACAAGGAGATGAGAAATGAGGTGCGTTTTAGAAACCTTTCCCGATCACACGGTGTACCATCTTCTGGGTTTCTCATGCATGTTTTCGAAGTAGGAAGATGCCCTTGAACCTGAGATTTGGGACCCATGGGATGGGTACCACGCAGTATTACTTTAAAGGGTCTGTGTTTGCTCACCCAACCTCAGCAAACCTCTCAGCCCCAAGAGTGTCCACCCTTATGTCTCCATCAGCTGTGGGTCTAGATATGGTCAATCCAGGTGGCATCACAGCCCCTGAACGAATTTTGTAAGAATTTCTCTCTCTTTCACTGTCTTTGTTTCACGGGTTTTTAAAAGTAATTCATTTTTATAATGGGGTTTAGCTGCTTTTCACTGCTGTGTTTATGCCGCTTTATACCCACTTGACTCACTTACAGAGAGATATCAATACATAGGTAAGATTCTTACTAGTCAGATATATTCTTGGGCGGTGAGTAGGGGGTGTTGAGTCCAGTTCACTGAGCAAGGAGTAGGTCTTGTCTATTACATATTGGGTTTATGGAATGGTATCTGAGCTAATTTGAAACCCGTGTTTTATGCATCACCCCACCTCACCTTTCCCGTTGAGCAGCCATAGTGTGTTTTCTAAACGTGTGACTCTGTTCCGTTTTGTAACTCAGTTCAAGTGTAGCGGTTTTTACATTCCCTCTATAAGTGATATCTTATGACAAGTGTCGTTATCTGTGTGACTTTTTTCACTTAGAATCGTCGTACCTAAATGCACTCATCATGCTGCTACTAGCCTTATGACGTTGATTTCATGGCTGAGTGATATTCCATTGTACATAAGGACCACAACTTCTTTAGCCATTTTTCTCTTTCCTGGGATATTTAAGGTGTAACGAAGTGCAGGTTCTTGTCAAGAGAGCAGCCCTAAACTTTGGGGTGCCTGTGTCTTGCTGATTTTTAGTTTTCCCAATTTATACGCCCATGAGTGGAAGTGCCCTATGCTCTCTAAGCTGCGTTTTTTAGATGTTTCAGGACACACCGTACACTTCTCCAGAGTGGCTGTTGGCAATTTACATCCCGCCCATCAGCGTAGCCAGGCTCCCGGTTCTCCATGGCCTGTCCTTCATTTCTGGTTTTGACACTTTATTCAGCATGGCCCTTTTGACCGATGGGAAGCGAGACTTCTTTGTAGCGCTGATTTGCCTTTCCAGGTTGCTTGGTTGGCCAAACAGGGCGTATGCGTTTTTTCCTGAATATATTTAGAAAAAAACGCATACGCCCTGTTTGGCCAAGGGCGTGATTGTCGAGGTTTGGCCGCTTTTCCTGTGCTTTCAAGGCGATTCGAATCTACCTCCTGAAATCTGTTTCCTGCAATTCTGCCTTGCTTTCAAATCCTCTTCGTTGCCTTCCCTCAATATATTTGTGGAAAAGAGTTATCATTTATAACTCTGCAGGTTTGTGAATTGCAGTGCCCCTGAGCTCCATTGTTCAAATCGCTTTCTTGGGAGCTGGCCGCAAAAGCGCCGGATTGCTTCAGGCCCTGTTCTGGTCCCGGGCGGCAGGCTGAGCCTGTGGTTAATTCTTCTTCCTGATGGGAAAATAGAGTGACCTGTGCCAGTCCCAACACCTAGAGCTAGTCTCTCATTGGTTCCCCCTCTTCCCGTTCATCCTCAGGACAAATTGCAACCTGTACGGAACAGGAGGTTAAAGGTGCTGAGTCTCCAAGGAGGGAGATTGCTAGTAAAGCGGCTGGAATGGCGAACCCGAGCACAAGGAGATGAGAAATGAGGTGCGTTTTAGAAACCTTTCCCGATCACACGGTGTACCATCTTCTGGGTTTCTCATGCATGTTTTCGAAGTAGGAAGATGCCCTTGAACCTGAGATTTGGGACCCATGGGATGGGTACCACGCAGTATTACTTTAAAGGGTCTGTGTTTGCTCACCCAACCTCAGCAAACCTCTCAGCCCCAAGAGTGTCCACCCTTATGTCTCCATCAGCTGTGGGTCTAGATATGGTCAATCCAGGTGGCATCACAGCCCCTGAACGAATTTTGTAAGAATTTCTCTCTCTTTCACTGTCTTTGTTTCACGGGTTTTTAAAAGTAATTGATTTTTATAATGGGTTTTAGCTGCTTTTCATTGCTGTGTTTATGCCGCTTTACACCCACTTGACTCACTTACAGAGAGATATCAATACATAGGTTTTAAGACTCTTACTAGTCAGATATATTCTTGGGCGGTGAGTAGGGGGTGTTGAGTCCAGTTCCCTGAGCAAGGAGTAGGTCTTGTCTTTTACATATTGGGTTTATGGAACGGTATCTGAGCTAATTTGAAACCCGTGTTTTATGCATCACCCCGCCTCACCTTTCCCGTTGAGCAGCCATAGTGTGTTTTCTAAACGTGTGACTCTGTTCCGTTTTGTAACTTAGTTCAAGTGTAGCGGTTTTTACATTCCCTCTAAAAGTTATATCTTATGACAAGTGTCGTTATCTGTGTGACTTTTTTCACTTAGAATCGTCGTACCTAAATCCACTCATCATGCTGCTACTAGCCTTATGACGTTGATTTCATGGCTGAGTGATATTCCATTGTACATAAGGACCACAACTTCTTTATCCATTTTTCTCTTTCCTGGAATATTTAAGGTGTAACGAAGTGCAGGTTCTTGTCAAGAGAGCAGCCCTAAACTTTGGGGTGCCTGTGTCTTGCTGATTTTTAGTTTTCCCAATTTATACACCCATGAGTGGAAGTGCCCTATGCTCTCTAAGCTGAGTTTTTTAGATGTTTCAGAACACACCGTACACTTCTCCAGAGTGGCTGTTAGCAATTTACATCCCGCCCATCAGCGTAGCCAGGCTCCCGGTTCTACATGGCCTGTCCTGCATTTCTGGTTTTGACACTTTATTCAGCATGGCCCTTTTGACCGATGGGAAGCGAGACTTCTTTGTAGCGCTGATTTGCCTTTCCAGGTTGCTTGGTTGGCCAAACAGGGCGTATGCGTTTTTTCCTGAATATATTCAGGAAAAAACGCATACGCCCTTTTTGGCCAAGGGCGTGATTGTCGAGGTTTGGCCGCTTTTCCTGTGCTTTCAAGGCGATTCGAATCTACCTCCTGAAATCTGTTTCCTGCAATTATGCCTTGCTTTCAAATCCTCTTCGTTGCCTTCCCTCAATATATTTGTGGACGAGAGTTATCATTTATAACTCTGCAGGTTTGTGAATTGCAGTGCCCCTGAGCTCCATTGTTCAAATCGCTTTCTTGGGAGCTGGCCGCAAAAGCGCAGGATTGCTTCAGGCCCTGTTCTGGTCCCGGGCGGCAGGCTGAGCCTGTGGTTAATTCTTCTTCCTGATGGGAAAATAGAGTGACCTGTGCCAGTCCCAACACCTAGAGCTAGTCTCTCATTGGTTCCCCCTCTTCCCGTTCATCCTCAGGACAAATTGCAACCTGTACGGAACAGGAGGTTAAAGGTGCTGAGTCTCCAAGGAGGGAGATTGCTAGTAAAGCGGCTGGAATGGCGAACCCGAGCACAAGGAGATGAGAAATGAGGTGCGTTTTAGAAACCTTTCCCGATCACACGGTGTACCATCTTCTGGGTTTCTCATGCATGTTTTCGAAGTAGGAAGATGCCCTTGAACCTGAGATTTGGGACCCATGGGATGGGTACCACGCAGTATTACTTTAAAGGGTCTGTGTTTGCTCACCCAACCTCAGCAAACCTCTCAGCCCCAAGAGTGTCCACCCTTATGTCTCCATCAGCTGTGGGTCTAGATATGGTCAATCCAGGTGGCATCACAGCCCCTGAACGAATTTTGTAAGAATTTCTCTCTCTTTCACTGTCTTTGTTTCACGGGTTTTTAAAAGTAATTGATTTTTATAATGGGGTTTAGCTGCTTTTCATTGCTGTGTTTAAGCCGCTTTACACCCACTTGACTCACTTACAGAGAGATATCAATACATAGGTTTTAAGATTCTTACTAGTCAGATATATTCTTGGGCGGTGAGTAGGGGGTGTTGAGTCCAGTTCCCTGAGCAAGGAGTAGGTCTTGTCTATTACATATTGGGTTTATGGAACGGTATCTGAGCTAATTTGAAACCCGTGTTTTATGCATCACCCCGCCTCACCTTTCCCGTTGAGCAGCCATAGTGTGTTTTCTAAACGTGTGACTCTGTTCCGTTTTGTAACTCAGTTCAAGTGTAGCGGTTTTTACATTCCCTCTATAAGTGATATCTTATGACAAGTGTCGTTATCTGTGTGACTTTTTTCACTTAGAATCGTCGTACCTAAATCCACTCATCATGCTGCTACTAGCCTTATGACGTTGATTTCATGGCTGAGTGATATTCCATTGTACATAAGGACCACAACTTCTTTATCCATTTTTCTCTTTCCTGGGATATTTAAGGTGTAACGAAGTGCAGGTTCTTGTCAAGAGAGCAGCCCTAAACTTTGGGGTGCCTGTGTCTTGCTGATTTTTAGTTTTCCCAATTTATACACCCATGAGTGGAAGTGCCCTATGCTCTCTAAGCTGAGTTTTTTAGATGTTTCAGGACACACCGTACACTTCTCCAGAGTGGCTGTTGGCAATTTACATCCCGCCCATCAGCGTAGCCAGGCTCCCGGTTCTCCATGGCCTGTCCTTCATTTCTGGTTTTGACACTTTATTCAGCATGGCCCTTTTGACCGATGGGAAGCGAGACTTCTTTGTAGCGCTGATTTGCCTTTCCAGGTTGCTTGGTTGGCCAAACAGGGCGTATGCGTTTTTTCCTGAATATATTCAGGAAAAAACGCTTACGCCCTGTTTGGCCAAGGGCGTGATTGTCGAGGTTTGGTCGCTTTTCCTGTGCTTTCAAGGCGATTCGAATCTACCTCCTGAAATCTGTTTCCTGCAATTCTGCCTTGCTTTCAAATCCTCTTCGTTGCCTTCCCTCAATATATTTGTGGACGAGAGTTATCATTTATAACTCTGCAGGTTTGTGAATTGCAGTGCCCCTGAGCTCCATTGTTCAACTCGCTTTCTTGGGAGCTGGCCGCAAAAGCGCAGGATTGCTTCAGGCCCTGTTCTGGTCCCGGGCGGCAGGCTGAGCCTGTGGTTAATTCTTCTTTCTGATGGGAAAATAGAGTGATCTGTGCCAGTCCCAACACCTAGAGCTAGTCTCTCATTGGTTCCCCCTCTTCCCGTTCATCCTCAGGACAAATTGCAACCTGTACGGAAGAGGAGGTTAAAGGTGCTGAGTCTCCAAGGAGGGAGATTGCTAGTAAAGCGGCTGGAATGGCGAACCCGAGCACAAGGAGATGAGAAATGAGGTGCGTTTTAGAAACCTTTCCCGATCACACGGTGTACCATCTTCTGGGTTTCTCATGCATGTTTTCGAAGTAGGAAGATGCCCTTGAACCTGAGATTTGGGACCCATGGGATGGGTACCACGCAGTATTACTTTAAAGGGTCTGTGTTTGCTCACCCAACCTCAGCAAACCTCTCAGCCCCAAGAGTGTCCACCCTTATGTCTCCATCAGCTGTGGGTCTAGATATGGTCAATCCAGGTGGCATCACAGCCCCTGAACGAATTTTGTAAGAATTTCTCTCTCTTTCACTGTCTTTGTTTCACGGGTTTTTAAAAGTAATTCATTTTTATAATGGGGTTTAGCTGCTTTTCACTGCTGTGTTTATGCCGCTTTATACCCACTTGACTCACTTACAGAGAGATATCAATACATAGGTAAGATTCTTACTAGTCAGATATATTCTTGGGCGGTGAGTAGGGGGTGTTGAGTCCAGTTCACTGAGCAAGGAGTAGGTCTTGTCTATTACATATTGGGTTTATGGAATGGTATCTGAGCTAATTTGAAACCCGTGTTTTATGCATCACCCCACCTCACCTTTCCCGTTGAGCAGCCATAGTGTGTTTTCTAAACGTGTGACTCTGTTCCGTTTTGTAACTCAGTTCAAGTGTAGCGGTTTTTACATTCCCTCTATAAGTGATATCTTATGACAAGTGTCGTTATCTGTGTGACTTTTTTCACTTAGAATCGTCGTACCTAAATGCACTCATCATGCTGCTACTAGCCTTATGACGTTGATTTCATGGCTGAGTGATATTCCATTGTACATAAGGACCACAACTTCTTTAGCCATTTTTCTCTTTCCTGGGATATTTAAGGTGTAACGAAGTGCAGGTTCTTGTCAAGAGAGCAGCCCTAAACTTTGGGGTGCCTGTGTCTTGCTGATTTTTAGTTTTCCCAATTTATACGCCCATGAGTGGAAGTGCCCTATGCTCTCTAAGCTGCGTTTTTTAGATGTTTCAGGACACACCGTACACTTCTCCAGAGTGGCTGTTGGCAATTTACATCCCGCCCATCAGCGTAGCCAGGCTCCCGGTTCTCCATGGCCTGTCCTTCATTTCTGGTTTTGACACTTTATTCAGCATGGCCCTTTTGACCGATGGGAAGCGAGACTTCTTTGTAGCGCTGATTTGCCTTTCCAGGTTGCTTGGTTGGCCAAACAGGGCGTATGCGTTTTTTCCTGAATATATTTAGAAAAAAACGCATACGCCCTGTTTGGCCAAGGGCGTGATTGTCGAGGTTTGGCCGCTTTTCCTGTGCTTTCAAGGCGATTCGAATCTACCTCCTGAAATCTGTTTCCTGCAATTCTGCCTTGCTTTCAAATCCACTTCGTTGCCTTCCCTCAGTATATTTGTGGACGAGAGTTATCATTTATAACTCTGCAGGTTTGTGAATTGCAGTGCCCCTGAGCTCCATTGTTCAAATCGCTTTCTTGGGAGCTGGCCGCAAAAGCGCCGGATTGCTTCAGGCCCTGTTCTGGTCCCGGGCGGCAGGCTGAGCCTGTGGTTAATTCTTCTTCCTGATGGGAAAATAGAGTGACCTGTGCCAGTCCCAACACCTAGAGCTAGTCTCTCATTGGTTCCCCCTCTTCCCGTTCATCCTAAGGACAAATTGCAACCTGTACGGAACAGGAGGTTAAAGGTGCTGAGTCTCCAAGGAGGGAGATTGCTAGTAAAGCGGCTGGAATGGCGAACCCGAGCACAAGGAGATGAGAAATGAGGTGCGTTTTAGAAACCTTTCCCGATCACACGGTGTACCATCTTCTGGGTTTCTCATGCATGTTTTCGAAGTAGGAAGATGCCCTTGAACCTGAGATTTGGGACCCATGGGATGGGTACCACGCAGTATTACTTTAAAGGGTCTGTGTTTGCTCACCCAACCTCAGCAAACCTCTCAGCCCCAAGAGTGTCCACCCTTATGTCTCCATCATCTGTGGGTCTAGATATGGTCAATCCAGGTGGCATCACAGCCCCTGAACGAATTTTGTAAGAATTTCTCTCTCTTTTACTGTCTTTGTTTCACGGGTTTTTAAAAGTAATTGATTTTTATAATGGGGTTTAGCTGCTTTTCATTGCTGTGTTTAAGCCGCTTTACACCCACTTGACTCACTTACAGAGAGATATCAATACATAGGTTTTAAGATTCTTACTAGTCAGATATATTCTTGGGCGGTGAGTAGGGGGTGTTGAGTCCAGTTCCCTGAGCAAGGAGTAGGTCTTGTCTATTACATATTGGGTTTATGGAACGGTATCTGAGCTAATTTGAAACCCGTGTTTTATGCATCACCCCGCCTCACCTTTCCCGTTGAGCAGCCATAGTGTGTTTTCTAAACGTGTGACTCTGTTCCGTCTTGTAACTCAGTTCAAGTGTAGCGGTTTTTACATTCCCTCTATAAGTGATATCTTATGACAAGTGTCGTTATCTGTGTGACTTTTTTCACTTAGAATCGTCGTACCTAAATCCACTCATCATGCTGCTACTAGCCTTATGACGTTGATTTCATGGCTGAGTGATATTCCATTGTACATAAGGACCACAACTTCTTTATCCATTTTTCTCTTTCCTGGGATATTTAAGGTGTAATGAAGTGCAGGTTCTTGTCAAGAGAGCAGCCCTAAACTTTGGGGTGCCTGTGTCTTGCTGATTTTTAGTTTTCCCAATTTATACACCCATGAGTGGAAGTGCCCTATGCTCTCTAAGCTGAGTTTTTTAGATGTTTCAGGACACACCGTACACTTCTCCAGAGTGGCTGTTGGCAATTTACATCCCGCCCATCTGCGTAGCCAGGATCCCGGTTCTCCATGGCCTGTCCTGCATTTCTGGTTTTGACACTTTATTCAGCATGGCCCTTTTGACCGATGGGAAGTGAGACTTCTTTGTAGCGCTGATTTGCCTTTCCAGGTTGCTTGGTTGGCCAAACAGGGCGTATGCGTTTTTTCCTGAATATATTCAGGAAAAAACGCATACGCCCTTTTTGGCCAAGGGCGTGATTGTCAAGGTTTGGCCGCTTTTCCTGTGCTTTCAAGGCGATTCGAATCTACCTCCTGAAATCTGTTTCCTGCAATTCTGCCTTGCTTTCAAATCCTCTTCGTTGCCTTCCCTCAATATATTTGTGGACGAGAGTTATCATTTATAACTCTGCAGTTTTGTGAATTACAGTGCCCCTGAGCTCCATTGTTCAACTCACTTTCTTGGGAGCTGGCCGCAAAAGCGCAGGATTGCTTCAGGCCCTGTTCTGGTCCCGGGCGGCAGGCTGAGCCTGTGGTTAATTCTTCTTCCTGATGGGAAAATAGAGTGACCTGTGCCAGTCCCAACACCTAGAGCTAGTCTCTCATTGGTTCCCCCTCTTCCCGTTCATCCTAAGGACAAATTGCAACCTGTACGGAACAGGAGGTTAAAGGTGCTGAGTCTGCAAGGAGGGAGATTGCTAGTAAAGCGGCTGGAATGGCGAACCCGAGCACAAGGAGATGAGAAATGAGGTGCGTTTTAGAAACCTTTCCCGATCACACGGTGTACCATCTTCTGGGTTTCTCATGCATGTTTTCGAAGTAGGAAGATGCCCTTGAACCTGAGATTTGGGACCCATGGGATGGGTACCACGCAGTATTACTTTAAAGGGTCTGTGTTTGCTCACCCAACCTCAGCAAACCTCTCAGCCCCAAGAGTGTCCACCCTTATGTCTCCATCAGCTGTGGGTCTAGATATGGTCAATCCAGGTGGCATCACAGCCCCTGAACGAATTTTGTAAGAATTTCTCTCTCTTTCACTGTCTTTGTTTCACGGGTTTTTAAAAGTAATTGATTTTTATAATGGGGTTTAGCTGCTTTTCATTGCTGTGTTTAAGCCGCTTTACACCCACTTGACTCACTTACAGAGAGATATCAATACATAGGTTTTAAGATTCTTACTAGTCAGATATATTCTTGGGCGTTGAGTAGGGGGTGTTGAGTCCAGTTCCCTGAGCAAGGAGTAGGTCTTGTCTATTACATATTGGGTTTATGGAACGGTATCTGAGCTAATTTGAAACCCGTGTTTTATGCATCACCCCGCCTCACCTTTCCCGTTGAGCAGCCATAGTGTGTTTTCTAAACGTGTGACTCTGTTCCGTTTTGTAACTCAGTTCAAGTGTAGCGGTTTTTACATTCCCTCTATAAGTGATATCTTATGACAAGTGTCGTTATCTGTGTGACTTTTTTCACTTAGAATCGTCGTACCTAAATCCACTCATCATGCTGCTACTAGCCTTATGACGTTGATTTCATGGCTGAGTGATATTCCATTGTACATAAGGACCACAACTTCTTTATCCATTTTTCTCTTTCCTGGGATATTTAAGGTGTAACGAAGTGCAGGTTCTTGTCAAGAGAGCAGCCCTAAACTTTGGGGTGCCTGTGTCTTGCTGATTTTTAGTTTTCCCAATTTATACACCCATGAGTGGAAGTGCCCTATGCTCTCTAAGCTGAGTTTTTTAGATGTTTCAGGATACACCGTACACTTCTCCAGAGTGGCTGTTGGCAATTTACATCCCGCCCATCAGCGTAGCCAGGCTCCCGGTTCTCCATGGCCTGTCCTGCATTTCTGGTTTTGACACTTTATTCAGCATGGCCCTTTTGACCGATGGGAAGCGAGACTTCTTTGTAGCGCTGATTTGCCTTTCCAGGTTGCTTGGTTGGCCAAACAGGGCGTATGCGTTTTTTCCTGAATATATTCAGGAAAAAACGCATACGCCCTGTTTGGCCAAGGGCGTGATTGTCGAGGTTTGGCCGCTTTTCCTGTGCTTTC
This sequence comes from Eschrichtius robustus, assembly GCF_028021215.1. Classification (NCBI taxonomy): domain Eukaryota; kingdom Metazoa; phylum Chordata; class Mammalia; order Artiodactyla; family Eschrichtiidae; genus Eschrichtius; species Eschrichtius robustus. Next base: position 47,431,298 of record NC_090831.1, on the reverse strand, counting down.
AAGGCGATTCGAATCTACCTCCTGAAATCTGTTTCCTGCAATTCTGCCTTGCTTTCAAATCCTCTTCGTTGCCTTCCCTCAATATATTTGTGGACGAGAGTTATCATTTATAACTCTGCAGTTTTGTGAATTTCAGTGCCCCTGAGCTCCATTGTTCAACTCGCTTTCTTGGGAGCTGGCCGCAAAAGCGCAGGATTGCTTCAGGCCCTGTTCTGGTCCCGGGCGGCAGGCTGAGCCTGTGGTTAATTCTTCTTTCTGATGGGAAAATAGAGTGATCTGTGCCAGTCCCAACACCTAGAGCTAGTCTCTCATTGGTTCCCCCTCTTCCCGTTCATCCTCAGGACAAATTGCAACCTGTACGGAAGAGGAGGTTAAAGGTGCTGAGTCTCCAAGGAGGGAGATTGCTAGTAAAGCGGCTGGAATGGCGAACCCGAGCACAAGGAGATGAGAAATGAGGTGCGTTTTAGAAACCTTTCCCGATCACACGGTGTACCATCTTCTGGGTTTCTCATGCATGTTTTCGAAGTAGGAAGATGCCCTTGAACCTGAGATTTGGGACCCATGGGATGGGTACCACGCAGTATTACTTTAAAGGGTCTGTGTTTGCTCACCCAACCTCAGCAAACCTCTCAGCCCCAAGAGTGTCCACCCTTATGTCTCCATCAGCTGTGGGTCTAGATATGGTCAATCCAGGTGGCATCACAGCCCCTGAACGAATTTTGTAAGAATTTCTCTCTCTTTCACTGTCTTTGTTTCACGGGTTTTTAAAAGTAATTGATTTTTATAATGGGGTTTAGCTGCTTTTCATTGCTGTGTTTAAGCCGCTTTACACCCACTTGACTCACTTACAGAGAGATATCAATACATAGGTTTTAAGATTCTTACTAGTCAGATATATTCTTGGGCGGTGAGTAGGGGGTGTTGAGTCCAGTTCCCTGAGCAAGGAGTAGGTCTTGTCTATTACATATTGGGTTTATGGAACGGTATCTGAGCTAATTTGAAACCCGTGTTTTATGCATCACCCCGCCTCACCTTTCCCGTTGAGCAGCCATAGTGTGTTTTCTAAACGTGTGACTCTGTTCCGTTTTGTAACTCAGTTCAAGTGTAGCGGTTTTTACATTCCCTCTATAAGTGATATCTTATGACAAGTGTCGTTATCTGTGTGACTTTTTTCACTTAGAATCGTCGTACCTAAATCCACTCATCATGCTGCTACTAGCCTTATGACGTTGATTTCATGGCTGAGTGATATTCCATTGTACATAAGGACCACAACTTCTTTATCCATTTTTCTCTTTCCTGGGATATTTAAGGTGTAACGAAGTGCAGGTTCTTGTCAAGAGAGCAGCCCTAAACTTTGGGGTGCCTGTGTCTTGCTGATTTTTAGTTTTCCCAATTTATACACCCATGAGTGGAAGTGCCCTATGCTCTCTAAGCTGAGTTTTTTAGATGTTTCAGGACACACCGTACACTTCTCCAGAGTGGCTGTTGGCAATTTACATCCCGCCCATCAGCGTAGCCAGGCTCCCGGTTCTCCATGGCCTGTCCTTCATTTCTGGTTTTGACACTTTATTCAGCATGGCCCTTTTGACCGATGGGAAGCGAGACTTCTTTGTAGCGCTGATTTGCCTTTCCAGGTTGCTTGGTTGGCCAAAAAGGGCGTATGCGTTTTTTCCTGAATATATTCAGGAAAAAACGCTTACGCCCTGTTTGGCCAAGGGCGTGATTGTCGAGGTTTGGCCGCTTTTCCTGTGCTTTCAAGGCGATTCGAATCTACCTCCTGAAATCTGTTTCCTGCAATTCTGCCTTGCTTTCAAATCCTCTTCGTTGCCTTCCCTCAATATATTTGTGGACGAGAGTTATCATTTATAACTCTGCAGGTTTGTGAATTGCAGTGCCCCTGAGCTCCATTGTTCAACTCGCTTTCTTGGGAGCTGGCCGCAAAAGCGCAGGATTGCTTCAGGCCCTGTTCTGGTCCCGGGCGGCAGGCTGAGCCTGTGGTTAATTCTTCTTTCTGATGGGAAAATAGAGTGATCTGTGCCAGTCCCAACACCTAGAGCTAGTCTCTCATTGGTTCCCCCTCTTCCCGTTCATCCTCAGGACAAATTGCAACCTGTACGGAAGAGGAGGTTAAAGGTGCTGAGTCTCCAAGGAGGGAGATTGCTAGTAAAGCGGCTGGAATGGCGAACCCGAGCACAAGGAGATGAGAAATGAGGTGCGTTTTAGAAACCTTTCCCGATCACACGGTGTACCATCTTCTGGGTTTCTCATGCATGTTTTCGAAGTAGGAAGATGCCCTTGAACCTGAGATTTGGGACCCATGGGATGGGTACCACGCAGTATTACTTTAAAGGGTCTGTGTTTGCTCACCCAACCTCAGCAAACCTCTCAGCCCCAAGAGTGTCCACCCTTATGTCTCCATCAGCTGTGGGTCTAGATATGGTCAATCCAGGTGGCATCACAGCCCCTGAACGAATTTTGTAAGAATTTCTCTCTCTTTCACTGTCTTTGTTTCACGGGTTTTTAAAAGTAATTCATTTTTATAATGGGGTTTAGCTGCTTTTCACTGCTGTGTTTATGCCGCTTTATACCCACTTGACTCACTTACAGAGAGATATCAATACATAGGTAAGATTCTTACTAGTCAGATATATTCTTGGGCGGTGAGTAGGGGGTGTTGAGTCCAGTTCACTGAGCAAGGAGTAGGTCTTGTCTATTACATATTGGGTTTATGGAATGGTATCTGAGCTAATTTGAAACCCGTGTTTTATGCATCACCCCACCTCACCTTTCCCGTTGAGCAGCCATAGTGTGTTTTCTAAACGTGTGACTCTGTTCCGTTTTGTAACTCAGTTCAAGTGTAGCGGTTTTTACATTCCCTCTATAAGTGATATCTTATGACAAGTGTCGTTATCTGTGTGACTTTTTTCACTTAGAATCGTCGTACCTAAATGCACTCATCATGCTGCTACTAGCCTTATGACGTTGATTTCATGGCTGAGTGATATTCCATTGTACATAAGGACCACAACTTCTTTAGCCATTTTTCTCTTTCCTGGGATATTTAAGGTGTAACGAAGTGCAGGTTCTTGTCAAGAGAGCAGCCCTAAACTTTGGGGTGCCTGTGTCTTGCTGATTTTTAGTTTTCCCAATTTATACGCCCATGAGTGGAAGTGCCCTATGCTCTCTAAGCTGCGTTTTTTAGATGTTTCAGGACACACCGTACACTTCTCCAGAGTGGCTGTTGGCAATTTACATCCCGCCCATCAGCGTAGCCAGGCTCCCGGTTCTCCATGGCCTGTCCTTCATTTCTGGTTTTGACACTTTATTCAGCATGGCCCTTTTGACCGATGGGAAGCGAGACTTCTTTGTAGCGCTGATTTGCCTTTCCAGGTTGCTTGGTTGGCCAAACAGGGCGTATGCGTTTTTTCCTGAATATATTTAGAAAAAAACGCATACGCCCTGTTTGGCCAAGGGCGTGATTGTCGAGGTTTGGCCGCTTTTCCTGTGCTTTCAAGGCGATTCGAATCTACCTCCTGAAATCTGTTTCCTGCAATTCTGCCTTGCTTTCAAATCCTCTTCGTTGCCTTCCCTCAATATATTTGTGGAAGAGAGTTATCATTTATAACTCTGCAGGTTTGTGAATTGCAGTGCCCCTGAGCTCCATTGTTCAAATCGCTTTCTTGGGAGCTGGCCGCAAAAGCGCCGGATTGCTTCAGGCCCTGTTCTGGTCCCGGGCGGCAGGCTGAGCCTGTGGTTAATTCTTCTTCCTGATGGGAAAATAGAGTGACCTGTGCCAGTCCCAACACCTAGAGCTAGTCTCTCATTGGTTCCCCCTCTTCCCGTTCATCCTCAGGACAAATTGCAACCTGTACGGAACAGGAGGTTAAAGGTGCTGAGTCTCCAAGGAGGGAGATTGCTAGTAAAGCGGCTGGAATGGCGAACCCGAGCACAAGGAGATGAGAAATGAGGTGCGTTTTAGAAACCTTTCCCGATCACACGGTGTACCATCTTCTGGGTTTCTCATGCATGTTTTCGAAGTAGGAAGATGCCCTTGAACCTGAGATTTGGGACCCATGGGATGGGTACCACGCAGTATTACTTTAAAGGGTCTGTGTTTGCTCACCCAACCTCAGCAAACCTCTCAGCCCCAAGAGTGTCCACCCTTATGTCTCCATCAGCTGTGGGTCTAGATATGGTCAATCCAGGTGGCATCACAGCCCCTGAACGAATTTTGTAAGAATTTCTCTCTCTTTCACTGTCTTTGTTTCACGGGTTTTTAAAAGTAATTGATTTTTATAATGGGGTTTAGCTGCTTTTCATTGCTGTGTTTAAGCCGCTTTACACCCACTTGACTCACTTACAGAGAGATATCAATACATAGGTTTTAAGATTCTTACTAGTCAGATATATTCTTGGGCGGTGAGTAGGGGGTGTTGAGTCCAGTTCCCTGAGCAAGGAGTAGGTCTTGTCTATTACATATTGGGTTTATGGAACGGTATCTGAGCTAATTTGAAACCCGTGTTTTATGCATCACCCCGCCTCACCTTTCCCGTTGAGCAGCCATAGTGTGTTTTCTAAACGTGTGACTCTGTTCCGTCTTGTAACTCAGTTCAAGTGTAGCGGTTTTTACATTCCCTCTATAAGTGATATCTTATGACAAGTGTCGTTATCTGTGTGACTTTTTTCACTTAGAATCGTCGTACCTAAATCCACTCATCATGCTGCTACTAGCCTTATGACGTTGATTTCATGGCTGAGTGATATTCCATTGTACATAAGGACCACAACTTCTTTATCCATTTTTCTCTTTCCTGGGATATTTAAGGTGTAATGAAGTGCAGGTTCTTGTCAAGAGAGCAGCCCTAAACTTTGGGGTGCCTGTGTCTTGCTGATTTTTAGTTTTCCCAATTTATACACCCATGAGTGGAAGTGCCCTATGCTCTCTAAGCTGAGTTTTTTAGATGTTTCAGGATACACCGTACACTTCTCCAGAGTGGCTGTTAGCAATTTACATCCCGCCCATCAGCGTAGCCAGGCTCCCGGTTCTCCATGGCCTGTCCTGCATTTCTGGTTTTGACACTTTATTCAGCATGGTCCTTTTGACCGATGGGAAGCGAGACTTCTTTGTAGCGCTGATTTGCCTTTCCAGGTTGCTTGGTTGGCCAAAAAGGGCGTATGCGTTTTTTCCTGAATATATTCAGGAAAAAACGCATACGCCCTGTTTGGCCAAGGGCGTGATTGTCGAGGTTTGGCCGCTTTTCCTGTGCTTTCAAAACGATTCGAATCTACCTCCTGAAATCTGTTTCCTGCATTTCTGCCTTGCTTTCAAATCCTCTTCGTTGCCTTCCCTCAATATATTTGTGGACGAGAGTTATCATTTATAACTCTGCAGTTTTGTGAATTACAGTGCCCCTGAGCTCCATTGTTCAACTCCCTTTCTTGGGAGCTGGCCGCAAAAGCGCAGGATTGCTTCAGGCCCTGTTCTGGTCCCGGGCCGCAGGCTGAGCCTGTGGTTAATTCTTCTTCCTGATGGGAAAATAGAGTAATCTGTGCCAGTCCCAACACCTAGAGCTAGTCTCTCATTGGTTCCCCCTCTTCCCGTTCATCCTCAGGACAAATTGCAACCTGTACGGAACAGGAGGTTAAAGGTGCTGAGTCTGCAAGGAGGGAGATTGCTAGTAAAGCGGCTGGAATGGCGAACCCGAGCACAAGGAGATGAGAAATGAGGTGCGTTTTAGAAACCTTTCCCGATCACACGGTGTACCATCTTCTGGGTTTCTCATGCATGTTTTCGAAGTAGGAAGATGCCCTTGAACCTGAGATTTGGGACCCATGGGATGGGTACCACGCAGTATTACTTTAAAGGGTCTGTGTTTGCTCACCCAACCTCAGCAAACCTCTCAGCCCCAAGAGTGTCCACCCTTATGTCTCCATCATCTGTGGGTCTAGATATGGTCAATCCAGGTGGCATCACAGCCCCTGAACTAATTTTGTAAGAATTTCTCTCTCTTTCACTGTCTTTGTTTCACGGGTTTTTAAAAGTAATTGATTTTTATAATGGGGTTTAGCTGCTTTTCATTGCTGTGTTTAAGCCGCTTTACACCCACTTGACTCACTTACAGAGAGATATCAATACATAGGTTTTAAGATTCTTACTAGTCAGATATATTCTTGGGCGGTGAGTAGGGGGTGTTGAGTCCAGTTCCCTGAGCAAGGAGTAGGTCTTGTCTATTACATATTGGGTTTATGGAACGGTATCTGAGCTAATTTGAAACCCGTGTTTTATGCATCACCCCGCCTCACCTTTCCCGTTGAGCAGCCATAGTGTGTTTTCTAAACGTGTGACTCTGTTCCGTTTTGTAACTCAGTTCAAGTGTAGCGGTTTTTACATTCCCTCTATAAGTGATATCTTATGACAAGTGTCGTTATCTGTGTGACTTTTTTCACTTAGAATCGTCGTACCTAAATCCACTCATCATGCTGCTACTAGCCTTATGACGTTGATTTCATGGCTGAGTGATATTCCATTGTACATAAGGACCACAACTTCTTTATCCATTTTTCTCTTTCCTGGGATATTTAAGGTGTAACGAAGTGCAGGTTCTTGTCAAGAGAGCAGCCCTAAACTTTGGGGTGCCTGTGTCTTGCTGATTTTTAGTTTTCCCAATTTATACACCCATGAGTGGAAGTGCCCTATGCTCTCTAAGCTGAGTTTTTTAGATGTTTCAGGATACACCGTACACTTCTCCAGAGTGGCTGTTGGCAATTTACATCCCGCCCATCAGCGTAGCCAGGCTCCCGGTTCTCCATGGCCTGTCCTGCATTTCTGGTTTTGACACTTTATTCAGCATGGCCCTTTTGACCGATGGGAAGCGAGACTTCTTTGTAGCGCTGATTTGCCTTTCCAGGTTGCTTGGTTGGCCAAACAGGGCGTATGCGTTTTTTCCTGAATATATTCAGGAAAAAACGCATACGCCCTGTTTGGCCAAGGGCGTGATTGTCGAGGTTTGGCCGCTTTTCCTGTGCTTTCAAGGCGATTCGAATCTACCTCCTGAAATCTGTTTCCTGCAATTCTGCCTTGCTTTCAAATCCTCTTCGTTGCCTTCCCTCAATATATTTGTGGACGAGAGTTATCATTTATAACTCTGCAGTTTTGTGAATTTCAGTGCCCCTGAGCTCCATTGTTCAACTCGCTTTCTTGGGAGCTGGCCGCAAAAGCGCCGGATTGCTTCAGGCCCTGTTCTGGTCCCGGGCGGCAGGCTGAGCCTGTGGTTAATTCTTCTTTCTGATGGGAAAATAGAGTGATCTGTGCCAGTCCCAACACCTAGAGCTAGTCTCTCATTGGTTCCCCCTCTTCCCGTTCATCCTCAGGACAAATTGCAACCTGTACGGAAGAGGAGGTTAAAGGTGCTGAGTCTCCAAGGAGGGAGATTGCTAGTAAAGCGGCTGGAATGGCGAACCCGAGCACAAGGAGATGAGAAATGAGGTGCGTTTTAGAAACCTTTCCCGATCACACGGTGTACCATCTTCTGGGTTTCTCATGCATGTTTTCGAAGTAGGAAGATGCCCTTGAACCTGAGATTTGGGACCCATGGGATGGGTACCACGCAGTATTACTTTACAGGGTCTGTGTTTGCTCACCCAACCTCAGCAAACCTCTCAGCCCCAAGAGTGTCCACCCTTATGTCTCCATCAGCTGTGGGTCTAGATATGGTCAATCCAGGTGGCATCACAGCCCCTGAACGAATTTTGTAAGAATTTCTCTCTCTTTCACTGTCTTTGTTTCACGGGTTTTTAAAAGTAATTCATTTTTATAATGGGGTTTAGCTGCTTTTCACTGCTGTGTTTATGCCGCTTTATACCCACCTGACTCACTTACAGAGAGATATCAATACATAGGTAAGATTCTTACTAGTCAGATATATTCTTGGGCGGTGAGTAGGGGGTGTTGAGTCCAGTTCACTGAGCAAGGAGTAGGTCTTGTCTATTACATATTGGGTTTATGGAATGGTATCTGAGCTAATTTGAAACCCGTGTTTTATGCATCACCCCACCTCACCTTTCCCGTTGAGCAGCCATAGTGTGTTTTCTAAACGTGTGACTCTGTTCCGTTTTGTAACTCAGTTCAAGTGTAGCGGTTTTTACATTCCCTCTATAAGTGATATCTTATGACAAGTGTCGTTATCTGTGTGACTTTTTTCACTTAGAATCGTCGTACCTAAATGCACTCATCATGCTGCTACTAGCCTTATGACGTTGATTTCATGGCTGAGTGATATTCCATTGTACATAAGGACCACAACTTCTTTAGCCATTTTTCTCTTTCCTGGGATATTTAAGGTGTAACGAAGTGCAGGTTCTTGTCAAGAGAGCAGCCCTAAACTTTGGGGTGCCTGTGTCTTGCTGATTTTTAGTTTTCCCAATTTATACGCCCATGAGTGGAAGTGCCCTATGCTCTCTAAGCTGCGTTTTTTAGATGTTTCAGGACACACCGTACACTTCTCCAGAGTGGCTGTTGGCAATTTACATCCCGCCCATCAGCGTAGCCAGGCTCCCGGTTCTCCATGGCCTGTCCTGCATTTCTGGTTTTGACACTTTATTCAGCATGGCCCTTTTGACCGATGGGAAGCGAGACTTCTTTGTAGCGCTGATTTGCCTTTCCAGGTTGCTTGGTTGGCCAAACAGGGCGTATGCGTTTTTTCCTGAATATATTTAGAAAAAAACGCATACGCCCTGTTTGGCCAAGGGCGTGATTGTCGAGGTTTGGCCGCTTTTCCTGTGCTTTCAAGGCGATTCGAATCTACCTCCTGAAATCTGTTTCCTGCAATTCTGCCTTGCTTTCAAATCCTCTTCGTTGCCTTCCCTCAATATATTTGTGGACGAGAGTTATCATTTATAACTCTGCAGGTTTGTGAATTGCAGTGCCCCTGAGCTCCATTGTTCAAATCGCTTTCTTGGGAGCTGGCCGCAAAAGCGCCGGATTGCTTCAGGCCCTGTTCTGGTCCCGGGCGGCAGGCTGAGCCTGTGGTTAATTCTTCTTCCTGATGGGAAAATAGAGTGACCTGTGCCAGTCCCAACACCTAGAGCTAGTCTCTCATTGGTTCCCCCTCTTCCCGTTCATCCTCAGGACAAATTGCAACCTGTACGGAACAGGAGGTTAAAGGTGCTGAGTCTCCAAGGAGGGAGATTGCTAGTAAAGCGGCTGGAATGGCGAACCCGAGCACAAGGAGATGAGAAATGAGGTGCGTTTTAGAAACCTTTCGCGATCACACGGTGTACCATCTTCTGGGTTTCTCATGCATGTTTTCGAAGTAGGAAGATGCCCTTGAACCTGAGATTTGGGACCCATGGGATGGGTACCACGCAGTATTACTTTAAAGGGTCTGTGTTTGCTCACCCAACCTCAGCAAACCTCTCAGCCCCAAGAGTGTCCACCCTTATGTCTCCATCAGCTGTGGGTCTAGATATGGTCAATCCAGGTGGCATCACAGCCCCTGAACGAATTTTGTAAGAATTTCTCTCTCTTTCACTGTCTTTGTTTCACGGGCTTTTAAAAGTAATTGATTTTTATAATGGGGTTTAGCTGCTTTTCATTGCTGTGTTTAAGCCGCTTTACACCCACTTGACTCACTTACAGAGAGATATCAATACATAGGTTTTAAGATTCTTACTAGTCAGATATATTCTTGGGCGGTGAGTAGGGGGTGTTGAGTCCAGTTCCCTGAGCAAGGAGTAGGTCTTGTCTATTACATATTGGGTTTATGGAACGGTATCTGAGCTAATTTGAAACCCGTGTTTTATGCATCACCCCGCCTCACCTTTCCCGTTGAGCAGCCATAGTGTGTTTTCTAAACGTGTGACTCTGTTCCGTTTTGTAACTCAGTTCAAGTGTAGCGGTTTTTACATTCCCTCTATAAGTGATATCTTATGACAAGTGTCGTTATCTGTGTGACTTTTTTCACTTAGAATCGTCGTACCTAAATCCACTCATCATGCTGCTACTAGCCTTATGACGTTGATTTCATGGCTGAGTGATATTCCATTGTACATAAGGACCACAACTTCTTTATCCATTTTTCTCTTTCCTGGGATATTTAAGGTGTAACGAAGTGCAGGTTCTTGTCAAGAGAGCAGCCCTAAACTTTGGGGTGCCTGTGTCTTGCTGATTTTTAGTTTTCCCAATTTATACACCCATGAGTGGAAGTGCCCTATGCTCTCTAAGCTGAGTTTTTTAGATGTTTCAGGACACACCGTACACTTCTCCAGAGTGGCTGTTGGCAATTTACATCCCGCCCATCAGCGTAGCCAGGCTCCCGGTTCTCCATGGCCTGTCCTTCATTTCTGGTTTTGACACTTTATTCAGCATGGCCCTTTTGACCGATGGGAAGCGAGACTTCTTTGTAGCGCTGATTTGCCTTTCCAGGTTGCTTGGTTGGCCAAACAGGGCGTATGCGTTTTTTCCTGAATATATTCAGGAAAAAACGCATACGCCCTGTTTGGCCAAGGGCGTGATTGTCGAGGTTTGGTCGCTTTTCCTGTGCTTTCAAGGCGATTCGAATCTACCTCCTGAAATCTGTTTCCTGCAATTCTGCCTTGCTTTCAAATCCTCTTCGTTGCCTTCCCTCAATATATTTGTGGACGAGAGTTATCATTTATAACTCTGCAGGTTTGTGAATTGCAGTGCCCCTGAGCTCCATTGTTCAACTCGCTTTCTTGGGAGCTGGCCGCAAAAGCGCAGGATTGCTTCAGGCCCTGTTCTGGTCCCGGGCGGCAGGCTGAGCCTGTGGTTAATTCTTCTTTCTGATGGGAAAATAGAGTGATCTGTGCCAGTCCCAACACCTAGAGCTAGTCTCTCATTGGTTCCCCCTCTTCCCGTTCATCCTCAGGACAAATTGCAACCTGTACGGAAGAGGAGGTTAAAGGTGCTGAGTCTCCAAGGAGGGAGATTGCTAGTAAAGCGGCTGGAATGGCGAACCCGAGCACAAGGAGATGAGAAATGAGGTGCGTTTTAGAAACCTTTCCCGATCACACGGTGTACCATCTTCTGGGTTTCTCATGCATGTTTTCGAAGTAGGAAGATGCCCTTGAACCTGAGATTTGGGACCCATGGGATGGGTACCACGCAGTATTACTTTAAAGGGTCTGTGTTTGCTCACCCAACCTCAGCAAACCTCTCAGCCCCAAGAGTGTCCACCCTTATGTCTCCATCAGCTGTGGGTCTAGATATGGTCAATCCAGGTGGCATCACAGCCCCTGAACGAATTGTGTAAGAATTTCTCTCTCTTTCACTGTCTTTGTTTCACGGGTTTTTAAAAGTAATTCATTTTTATAACGGGGTTTAGCTGCTTTTCACTGCTGTGTTTATGCCGCTTTATACCCACTTGACTCACTTACAGAGAGATATCAATACATAGGTAAGATTCTTACTAGTCAGATATATTCTTGGGCGGTGAGTAGGGGGTGTTGAGTCCAGTTCACTGAGCAAGGAGTAGGTCTTGTCTTTTACATATTGGGTTTATGGAACGGTATCTGAGCTAATTTGAAACCCGTGTTTTATGCATCACCCCGCCTCACCTTTCCCGTTGAGCAGCCATAGTGTGTTTTCTAAACGTGTGACTCTGTTCCGTTTTGTAACTCAGTTCAAGTGTAGCGGTTTTTACATTCCCTCTATAAGTGATATCTTATGACAAGTGTCGTTATCTGTGTGACTTTTTTCACTTAGAATCGTCGTACCTAAATCCACTCATCATGCTGCTACTAGCCTTATGACGTTGATTTCATGGCTGAGTGATATTCCATTGTACATAAGGACCACAACTTCTTTATCCATTTTTCTCTTTCCTGGAATATTTAAGGTGTAACGAAGTGCAGGTTCTTGTCAAGAGAGCAGCCCTAAACTTTCGGGTGCCTGTGTCTTGCTGATTTTTAGTTTTCCCAATTTATACACCCATGAGTGGAAGTGCCCTATGCTCTCTAAGCTGAGTTTTTTAGATGTTTCAGGACACACCGTACACTTCTCCAGAGTGGCTGTTAGCAATTTACATCCCGCCCATCAGCGTAGCCAGGCTCCCGGTTCTCCATGGCCTGTCCTGCATTTCTGGTTTTGACACTTTATTCAGCATGGCCCTTTTGACCGATGGGAAGCGAGACTTCTTTGTAGCGCTGATTTGCCTTTCCAGGTTGCTTGGTTGGCCAAACAGGGCGTATGCGTTTTTTCCTGAATATATTCAGGAAAAAACGCATACGCCCTGTTTGGCCAAGGGCGTGATTGTCGAGGTTTGGCCGCTTTTCCTGTGCTTTCAAGGCGATTCGAATCTACCTCCTGAAATCTGTTTCCTGCAATTCTGCCTTGCTTTCAAATCCTCTTCGTTGCCTTCCCTCAATATATTTGTGGACGAGAGTTATCATTTATAACTCTGCAGTTTTGTGAATTGCAGTGCCCCTGAGCTCCATTGTTCAACTCGCTTTCTTGGGAGCTGGCCGCAAAAGCGCAGGATTGCTTCAGGCCCTGTTCTGGTCCCGGGCGGCAGGCTGAGCCTGTGGTTAATTCTTCTTCCTGATGGGAAAATAGAGTGATCTGTGCCAGTCCCAACACCTAGAGCTAGTCTCTCATTGGTTCCCCCTCTTCCCGTTCATCCTCAGGACAAATCGCAACCTGTACGGAACAGGAGGTTAAAGGTGCTGAGTCTCCAAGGAGGGAGATTGCTAGTAAAGCGGCTGGAATGGCGAACCCGAGCACAAGGAGATGAGAAATGAGGTGCGTTTTAGAAACCTTTCCCGATCACACGGTGTACCATCTTCTGGGTTTCTCATGCATGTTTTCGAAGTAGGAAGATGCCCTTGAACCTGAGATTTGGGACCCATGGGATGGGTACCACGCAGTATTACTTTAAAGGGTCTGTGTTTGCTCACCCAACCTCAGCAAACCTCTCAGCCCCAAGAGTGTCCACCCTTATGTCTCCATCAGCTGTGGGTCTAGATATGGTCAATCCAGGTGGCATCACAGCCCCTGAACGAATTTTGTAAGAATTTCTCTCTCTTTCACTGTCTTTGTTTCACGGGTTTTTAAAAGTAATTGATTTTTATAATGGGGTTTAGCTGCTTTTCATTGCTGTGTTTAAGCCGCTTTACACCCACTTGACTCACTTACAGAGAGATATCAATATATAGGTTTTAAGATTCTTACTAGTCAGATATATTCTTGGGCGGTGAGTAGGGGGTGTTGAGTCCAGTTCCCTGAGCAAGGAGTAGGTCTTGTCTATTACATATTGGGTTTATGGAACGGTATCTGAGCTAATTTGAAACCCGTGTTTTATGCATCACCCCACCTCACCTTTCCCGTTGAGCAGCCATAGTGTGTTTTCTAAACGTGTGACTCTGTTCCGTTTTGTAACTCAGTTCAAGTGTAGCGGTTTTTACATTCCCTCTATAAGCGATATCTTATGACAAGTGTCGTTATCTGTGTGACTTTTTTCACTTAGAATCGTCGTACCTAAATCCACTCATCATGCTGCTACTAGCCTTATGACGTTGATTTCATGGCTGAGTGATATTCCATTGTACATAAGGACCACAACTTCTTTATCCATTTTTCTCTTTCCTGGGATATTTAAGGTGTAACGAAGTGCAGGTTCTTGTCAAGAGAGCAGCCCTAAACTTTGGGGTGCCTGTGTCTTGCTGATTTTTAGTTTTCCCAATTTATACGCCCATGAGTGGAAGTGCCCTATGCTCTCTAAGCTGCGTTTTTTAGATGTTTCAGGACACACCGTACACTTCTCCAGAGTGGCTGTTGGCAATTTACATCCCGCCCATCAGCGTAGCCAGGCTCCCGGTTCTCCATGGCCTGTCCTTCATTTCTGGTTTTGACACTTTATTCAGCATGGCCCTTTTGACCGATGGGAAGCGAGACTTCTTTGTAGCGCTGATTTGCCTTTCCAGGTTGCTTGGTTGGCCAAACAGGGCGTATGCTTTTTTTCCTGAATATATTTAGAAAAAAACGCATACGCCCTGTTTGGCCAAGGGCGTGATTGTCGAGGTTTGGCCGCTTTTCCTGTGCTTTCAAGGCGATTCGAATCTACCTCCTGAAATCTGTTTCCTGCAATTCTGCCTTGCTTTCAAATCCTCTTCGTTGCCTTCCCTCAATATATTTGTGGACGAGAGTTATCATTTATAACTCTGCAGTTTTGTGAATTTCAGTGCCCCTGAGCTCCATTGTTCAACTCGCTTTCTTGGGAGCTGGCCGCAAAAGCGCAGGATTGCTTCAGGCCCTGTTCTGGTCCCGGGCGGCAGGCTGAGCCTGTGGTTAATTCTTCTTTCTGATGGGAAAATAGAGTGATCTGTGCCAGTCCCAACACCTAGAGCTAGTCTCTCATTGGTTCCCCCTCTTCCCGTTCATCCTCAGGACAAATTGCAACCTGTACGGAAGAGGAGGTTAAAGGTGCTGAGTCTCCAAGGAGGGAGATTGCTAGTAAAGCGGCTGGAATGGCGAACCCGAGCACAAGGAGATGAGAAATGAGGTGCGTTTTAGAAACCTTTCCCGATCACACGGTGTACCATCTTCTGGGTTTCTCATGCATGTTTTCGAAGTAGGAAGATGCCCTTGAACCTGAGATTTGGGACCCATGGGATGGGTACCACGCAGTATTACTTTAAAGGGTCTGTGTTTGCTCACCCAACCTCAGCAAACCTCTCAGCCCCAAGAGTGTCCACCCTTATGTCTCCATCAGCTGTGCGTCTAGATATGGTCAATCCAGGTGGCATCACAGCCCCTGAACGAATTTTGTAAGAATTTCTCTCTCTTTCACTGTCTTTGTTTCACGGGTTTTTAAAAGTAATTGATTTTTATAATGGGGTTTAGCTGCTTTTCATTGCTGTGTTTAAGCCGCTTTACACCCACTTGACTCACTTACAGAGAGATATCAATACATAGGTTTTAAGATTCTTACTAGTCAGATATATTCTTGGGCGGTGAGTAGGGGGTGTTGAGTCCAGTTCCCTGAGCAAGGAGTAGGTCTTGTCTATTACATATTGGGTTTATGGAACGGTATCTGAGCTAATTTGAAACCCGTGTTTTATGCATCACCCCGCCTCACCTTTCCCGTTGAGCAGCCATAGTGTGTTTTCTAAACGTGTGACTCTGTTCCGTTTTGTAACTCAGTTCAAGTGTAGCGGTTTTTACATTCCCTCTATAAGTGATATCTTATGACAAGTGTCGTTATCTGTGTGACTTTTTTCACTTAGAATCGTCGTACCTAAATCCACTCATCATGCTGCTACTAGCCTTATGACGTTGATTTCATGGCTGAGTGATATTCCATTGTACATAAGGACCACAACTTCTTTATCCATTTTTCTCTTTCCTGGGATATTTAAGGTGTAACGAAGTGCAGGTTCTTGTCAAGAGAGCAGCCCTAAACTTTGGGGTGCCTGTGTCTTGCTGATTTTTAGTTTTCCCAATTTATACACCCATGAGTGGAAGTGCCCTATGCTCTCTAAGCTGAGTTTTTTAGATGTTTCAGGACACACCGTACACTTCTCCAGAGTGGCTGTTGGCAATTTACATCCCGCCCATCAGCGTAGCCAGGCTCCCGGTTCTCCATGGCCTGTCCTTCATTTCTGGTTTTGACACTTTATTCAGCATGGCCCTTTTGACCGATGGGAAGCGAGACTTCTTTGTAGCGCTGATTTGCCTTTCCAGGTTGCTTGGTTGGCCAAAAAGGGCGTATGCGTTTTTTCCTGAATATATTCAGGAAAAAACGCTTACGCCCTGTTTGGCCAAGGGCGTGATTGTCGAGGTTTGGCCGCTTTTCCTGTGCTTTCAAGGCGATTCGAATCTACCTCCTGAAATCTGTTTCCTGCAATTCTGCCTTGCTTTCAAATCCTCTTCGTTGCCTTCCCTCAATATATTTGTGGACGAGAGTTATCATTTATAACTCTGCAGGTTTGTGAATTGCAGTGCCCCTGAGCTCCATTGTTCAACTCGCTTTCTTGGGAGCTGGCCGCAAAAGCGCAGGATTGCTTCAGGCCCTGTTCTGGTCCCGGGCGGCAGGCTGAGCCTGTGGTTAATTCTTCTTTCTGATGGGAAAATAGAGTGATCTGTGCCAGTCCCAACACCTAGAGCTAGTCTCTCATTGGTTCCCCCTCTTCCCGTTCATCCTCAGGACAAATTGCAACCTGTACGGAAGAGGAGGTTAAAGGTGCTGAGTCTCCAAGGAGGGAGATTGCTAGTAAAGCGGCTGGAATGGCGAACCCGAGCACAAGGAGATGAGAAATGAGGTGCGTTTTAGAAACCTTTCCCGATCACACGGTGTACCATCTTCTGGGTTTCTCATGCATGTTTTCGAAGTAGGAAGATGCCCTTGAACCTGAGATTTGGGACCCATGGGATGGGTACCACGCAGTATTACTTTAAAGGGTCTGTGTTTGCTCACCCAACCTCAGCAAACCTCTCAGCCCCAAGAGTGTCCACCCTTATGTCTCCATCAGCTGTGGGTCTAGATATGGTCAATCCAGGTGGCATCACAGCCCCTGAACGAATTTTGTAAGAATTTCTCTCTCTTTCACTGTCTTTGTTTCACGGGTTTTTAAAAGTAATTCACTTTTATAATGGGGTTTAGCTGCTTTTCACTGCTGTGTTTATGCCGCTTTATACCCACTTGACTCACTTACAGAGAGATATCAATACATAGGTAAGATTCTTACTAGTCAGATATATTCTTGGGCGGTGAGTAGGGGGTGTTGAGTCCAGTTCACTGAGCAAGGAGTAGGTCTTGTCTATTACATATTGGGTTTATGGAATGGTATCTGAGCTAATTTGAAACCCGTGTTTTATGCATCACCCCACCTCACCTTTCCCGTTGAGCAGCCATAGTGTGTTTTCTAAACGTGTGACTCTGTTCCGTTTTGTAACTCAGTTCAAGTGTAGCGGTTTTTACATTCCCTCTATAAGTGATATCTTATGACAAGTGTCGTTATCTGTGTGACTTTTTTCACTTAGAATCGTCGTACCTAAATGCACTCATCATGCTGCTACTAGCCTTATGACGTTGATTTCATGGCTGAGTGATATTCCATTGTACATAAGGACCACAACTTCTTTAGCCATTTTTCTCTTTCCTGGGATATTTAAGGTGTAACGAAGTGCAGGTTCTTGTCAAGAGAGCAGCCCTAAACTTTGGGGTGCCTGTGTCTTGCTGATTTTTAGTTTTCCCAATTTATACGCCCATGAGTGGAAGTGCCCTATGCTCTCTAAGCTGCGTTTTTTAGATGTTTCAGGACACACCGTACACTTCTCCAGAGTGGCTGTTGGCAATTTACATCCCGCCCATCAGCGTAGCCAGGCTCCCGGTTCTCCATGGCCTGTCCTTCATTTCTGGTTTTGACACTTTATTCAGCATGGCCCTTTTGACCGATGGGAAGCGAGACTTCTTTGTAGCGCTGATTTGCCTTTCCAGGTTGCTTGGTTGGCCAAACAGGGCGTATGCGTTTTTTCCTGAATATATTTAGAAAAAAACGCATACGCCCTGTTTGGCCAAGGGCGTGATTGTCGAGGTTTGGCCGCTTTTCCTGTGCTTTCAAGGCGATTCGAATCTACCTCCTGAAATCTGTTTCCTGCAATTCTGCCTTGCTTTCAAATCCTCTTCGTTGCCTTCCCTCAATATATTTGTGGACGAGAGTTATCATTTATAACTCTGCAGGTTTGTGAATTGCAGTGCCCCTGAGCTCCATTGTTCAAATCGCTTTCTTGGGAGCTGGCCGCAAAAGCGCCGGATTGCTTCAGGCCCTGTTCTGGTCCCGGGCGGCAGGCTGAGCCTGTGGTTAATTCTTCTTCCTGATGGGAAAATAGAGTGACCTGTGCCAGTCCCAACACCTAGAGCTAGTCTCTCATTGGTTCCCCCTCTTCCCGTTCATCCTCAGGACAAATTGCAACCTGTACGGAACAGGAGGTTAAAGGTGCTGAGTCTCCAAGGAGGGAGATTGCTAGTAAAGCGGCTGGAATGGCGAACCCGAGCACAAGGAGATGAGAAATGAGGTGCGTTTTAGAAACCTTTCCCGATCACACGGTGTACCATCTTCTGGGTTTCTCATGCATGTTTTCGAAGTAGGAAGATGCCCTTGAACCTGAGATTTGGGACCCATGGGATGGGTACCACGCAGTATTACTTTAAAGGGTCTGTGTTTGCTCACCCAACCTCAGCAAACCTCTCAGCCCCAAGAGTGTCCACCCTTATGTCTCCATCAGCTGTGGGTCTAGATATGGTCAATCCAGGTGGCATCACAGCCCCTGAACGAATTTTGTAAGAATTTCTCTCTCTTTCACTGTCTTTGTTTCACGGGTTTTTAAAAGTAATTGATTTTTATAATGGGGTTTAGCTGCTTTTCATTGCTGTGTTTAAGCCGCTTTACACCCACTTGACTCACTTACAGAGAGATATCAATACATAGGTTTTAAGATTCTTACTAGTCAGATATATTCTTGGGCGGTGAGTAGGGGGTGTTGAGTCCAGTTCCCTGAGCAAGGAGTAGGTCTTGTCTATTACATATTGGGTTTATGGAACGGTATCTGAGCTAATTTGAAACCCGTGTTTTATGCATCACCCCGCCTCACCTTTCCCGTTGAGCAGCCATAGTGTGTTTTCTAAACGTGTGACTCTGTTCCGTTTTGTAACTCAGTTCAAGTGTAGCGGTTTTTACATTCCCTCTATAAGTGATATCTTATGACAAGTGTCGTTATCTGTGTGACTTTTTTCACTTAGAATCGTCGTACCTAAATCCACTCATCATGCTGCTACTAGCCTTATGACGTTGATTTCATGGCTGAGTGATATTCCATTGTACATAAGGACCACAACTTCTTTATCCATTTTTCTCTTTCCTGGGATATTTAAGGTGTAATGAAGTGCAGGTTCTTGTCAAGAGAGCAGCCCTAAACTTTGGGGTGCCTGTGTCTTGCTGATTTTTAGTTTTCCCAATTTATACACCCATGAGTGGAAGTGCCCTATGCTCTCTAAGCTGAGTTTTTTAGATGTTTCAGGATACACCGTACACTTCTCCAGAGTGGCTGTTAGCAATTTACATCCCGCCCATCAGCGTAGCCAGGCTCCCGGTTCTCCATGGCCTGTCCTGCATTTCTGGTTTTGACACTTTATTCAGCATGGCCCTTTTGACCGATGGGAAGCGAGACTTCTTTGTAGCGCTGATTTGCCTTTCCAGGTTGCTTGGTTGGCCAAACAGGGCGTATGCGTTTTTTCCTGAATATATTCAGGAAAAAACGCATACGCCCTTTTTGGCCAAGGGCGTGATTGTCGAGGTTTGGCCGCTTTTCCTGTGCTTTCAAGGCGATTCGAATCTACCTCCTGAAATCTGTTTCCTGCATTTCTGCCTTGCTTTCAAATCCTCTTCGTTGCCTTCCCTCAATATATTTGTGGACGAGAGTTATCATTTATAACTCTGCAGTTTTGTGAATTACAGTGCCCCTGAGCTCCATTGTTCAACTCCCTTTCTTGGGAGCTGGCCGCAAAAGCGCAGGATTGCTTCAGGCCCTGTTCTGGTCCCGGGCCGCAGGCTGAGCCTGTGGTTAATTCTTCTTCCTGATGGGAAAATAGAGTAATCTGTGCCAGTCCCAACACCTAGAGCTAGTCTCTCATTGGTTCCCCCTCTTCCCGTTCATCCTCAGGACAAATTGCAACCTGTACGGAACAGGAGGTTAAAGGTGCTGAGTCTGCAAGGAGGGAGATTGCTAGTAAAGCGGCTGGAATGGCGAACCCGAGCACAAGGAGATGAGAAATGAGGTGCGTTTTAGAAACCTTTCCCGATCACACGGTGTACCATCTTCTGGGTTTCTCATGCATGTTTTCGAAGTAGGAAGATGCCCTTGAACCTGAGATTTGGGACCCATGGGATGGGTACCACGCAGTATTACTTTAAAGGGTCTGTGTTTGCTCACCCAACCTCAGCAAACCTCTCAGCCCCAAGAGTGTCCACCCTTATGTCTCCATCATCTGTGGGTCTAGATATGGTCAATCCAGGTGGCATCACAGCCCCTGAACTAATTTTGTAAGAATTTCTCTCTCTTTCACTGTCTTTGTTTCACGGGTTTTTAAAAGTAATTGATTTTTATAATGGGGTTTAGCTGCTTTTCATTGCTGTGTTTAAGCCGCTTTACACCCACTTGACTCACTTACAGAGAGATATCAATACATAGGTTTTAAGATTCTTACTAGTCAGATATATTCTTGGGCGGTGAGTAGGGGGTGTTGAGTCCAGTTCCCTGAGCAAGGAGTAGGTCTTGTCTATTACATATTGGGTTTATGGAACGGTATCTGAGCTAATTTGAAACCCGTGTTTTATGCATCACCCCGCCTCACCTTTCCCGTTGAGCAGCCATAGTGTGTTTTCTAAACGTGTGACTCTGTTCCGTTTTGTAACTCAGTTCAAGTGTAGCGGTTTTTACATTCCCTCTATAAGTGATATCTTATGACAAGTGTCGTTATCTGTGTGACTTTTTTCACTTAGAATCGTCGTACCTAAATCCACTCATCATGCTGCTACTAGCCTTATGACGTTGATTTCATGGCTGAGTGATATTCCATTGTACATAAGGACCACAACTTCTTTATCCATTTTTCTCTTTCCTGGGATATTTAAGGTGTAACGAAGTGCAGGTTCTTGTCAAGAGAGCAGCCCTAAACTTTGGGGTGCCTGTGTCTTGCTGATTTTTAGTTTTCCCAATTTATACACCCATGAGTGGAAGTGCCCTATGCTCTCTAAGCTGAGTTTTTTAGATGTTTCAGGATACACCGTACACTTCTCCAGAGTGGCTGTTGGCAATTTACATCCCGCCCATCAGCGTAGCCAGGCTCCCGGTTCTCCATGGCCTGTCCTGCATTTCTGGTTTTGACACTTTATTCAGCATGGCCCTTTTGACCGATGGGAAGCGAGACTTCTTTGTAGCGCTGATTTGCCTTTCCAGGTTGCTTGGTTGGCCAAACAGGGCGTATGCGTTTTTTCCTGAATATATTCAGGAAAAAACGCATACGCCCTGTTTGGCCAAGGGCGTGATTGTCGAGGTTTGGCCGCTTTTCCTGTGCTTTCAAGGCGATTCGAATCTACCTCCTGAAATCTGTTTCCTGCAATTCTGCCTTGCTTTCAAATCCTCTTCGTTGCCTTCCCTCAATATATTTGTGGACGAGAGTTATCATTTATAACTCTGCAGTTTTGTGAATTTCAGTGCCCCTGAGCTCCATTGTTCAACTCGCTTTCTTGGGAGCTGGCCGCAAAAGCGCCGGATTGCTTCAGGCCCTGTTCTGGTCCCGGGCGGCAGGCTGAGCCTGTGGTTAATTCTTCTTTCTGATGGGAAAATAGAGTGATCTGTGCCAGTCCCAACACCTAGAGCTAGTCTCTCATTGGTTCCCCCTCTTCCCGTTCATCCTCAGGACAAATTGCAACCTGTACGGAAGAGGAGGTTAAAGGTGCTGAGTCTCCAAGGAGGGAGATTGCTAGTAAAGCGGCTGGAATGGCGAACCCGAGCACAAGGAGATGAGAAATGAGGTGCGTTTTAGAAACCTTTCCCGATCACACGGTGTACCATCTTCTGGGTTTCTCATGCATGTTTTCGAAGTAGGAAGATGCCCTTGAACCTGAGATTTGGGACCCATGGGATGGGTACCACGCAGTATTACTTTACAGGGTCTGTGTTTGCTCACCCAACCTCAGCAAACCTCTCAGCCCCAAGAGTGTCCACCCTTATGTCTCCATCAGCTGTGGGTCTAGATATGGTCAATCCAGGTGGCATCACAGCCCCTGAACGAATTTTGTAAGAATTTCTCTCTCTTTCACTGTCTTTGTTTCACGGGTTTTTAAAAGTAATTCATTTTTATAATGGGGTTTAGCTGCTTTTCACTGCTGTGTTTATGCCGCTTTATACCCACCTGACTCACTTACAGAGAGATATCAATACATAGGTAAGATTCTT
This sequence comes from Eschrichtius robustus, assembly GCF_028021215.1. Classification (NCBI taxonomy): domain Eukaryota; kingdom Metazoa; phylum Chordata; class Mammalia; order Artiodactyla; family Eschrichtiidae; genus Eschrichtius; species Eschrichtius robustus. The sequence goes on along the minus strand of NC_090831.1, from coordinate 47,409,322 downwards.
ACTAGTCAGATATATTCTTGGGCGGTGAGTAGGGGGTGTTGAGTCCAGTTCCCTGAGCAAGGAGTAGGTCTTGTCTATTACATATTGGGTTTATGGAATGGTATCTGAGCTAATTTGAAACCCGTGTTTTATGCATCACCCCACCTCACCTTTCCCGTTGAGCAGCCATAGTGTGTTTTCTAAACGTGTGACTCTGTTCCGTTTTGTAACTCAGTTCAAGTGTAGCGGTTTTTACATTCCCTCTATAAGCGATATCTTATGACAAGTGTCGTTATCTGTGTGACTTTTTTCACTTAGAATCGTCGTACCTAAATCCACTCATCATGCTGCTACTAGCCTTATGACGTTGATTTCATGGCTGAGTGATATTCCATTGTACATAAGGACCACAACTTCTTTATCCATTTTTCTCTTTCCTGGGATATTTAAGGTGTAACGAAGTGCAGGTTCTTGTCAAGAGAGCAGCCCTAAACTTTGGGGTGCCTGTGTCTTGCTGATTTTTAGTTTTCCCAATTTATACGCCCATGAGTGGAAGTGCCCTATGCTCTCTAAGCTGCGTTTTTTAGATGTTTCAGGACACACCGTACACTTCTCCAGAGTGGCTGTTGGCAATTTACATCCCGCCCATCAGCGTAGCCAGGCTCCCGGTTCTCCATGGCCTGTCCTTCATTTCTGGTTTTGACACTTTATTCAGCATGGCCCTTTTGACCGATGGGAAGCGAGACTTCTTTGTAGCGCTGATTTGCCTTTCCAGGTTGCTTGGTTGGCCAAACAGGGCGTATGCTTTTTTTCCTGAATATATTTAGAAAAAAACGCATACGCCCTGTTTGGCCAAGGGCGTGATTGTCGAGGTTTGGCCGCTTTTCCTGTGCTTTCAAGGCGATTCGAATCTACCTCCTGAAATCTGTTTCCTGCAATTCTGCCTTGCTTTCAAATCCTCTTCGTTGCCTTCCCTCAATATATTTGTGGACGAGAGTTATCATTTATAACTCTGCAGGTTTGTGAATTGCAGTGCCCCTGAGCTCCATTGTTCAAATCGGTTTTTGGGAGCTGGCCGCAAAAGCGCAGGATTGCTTCAGGCCCTGTTCTGGTCCCGGGCGGCAGGCTGAGCCTGTGGTTAATTCTTCTTCCTGATGGGAAAATAGAGTGACCTGTGCCAGTCCCAACACCTAGAGCTAGTCTCTCATTGGTTCCCCCTCTTCCCGTTCATCCTCAGGACAAATTGCAACCTGTACGGAACAGGAGGTTAAAGGTGCTGAGTCTCCAAGGAGGGAGATTGCTAGTAAAGCGGCTGGAATGGCGAACCCGAGCACAAGGAGATGAGAAATGAGGTGCGTTTTAGAAACCTTTCCCGATCACACGGTGTACCATCTTCTGGGTTTCTCATGCATGTTTTCGAAGTAGGAAGATGCCCTTGAACCTGAGATTTGGGACCCATGGGATGGGTACCACGCAGTATTACTTTAAAGGGTCTGTGTTTGCTCACCCAACCTCAGCAAACCTCTCAGCCCCAAGAGTGTCCACCCTTATGTCTCCATCAGCTGTGGGTCTAGATATGGTCAATCCAGGTGGCATCACAGCCCCTGAACGAATTTTGTAAGAATTTCTCTCTCTTTCACTGTCTTTGTTTCACGGGTTTTTAAAAGTAATTGATTTTTATAATGGGGTTTAGCTGCTTTTCATTGCTGTGTTTAAGCCGCTTTACACCCACTTGACTCACTTACAGAGAGATATCAATACATAGGTTTTAAGATTCTTACTAGTCAGATATATTCTTGGGCGGTGAGTAGGGGGTGTTGAGTCCAGTTCCCTGAGCAAGGAGTAGGTCTTGTCTATTACATATTGGGTTTATGGAACGGTATCTGAGCTAATTTGAAACCCGTGTTTTATGCATCACCCCGCCTCACCTTTCCCGTTGAGCAGCCATAGTGTGTTTTCTAAACGTGTGACTCTGTTCCGTTTTGTAACTCAGTTCAAGTGTAGCGGTTTTTACATTCCCTCTATAAGTGATATCTTATGACAAGTGTCGTTATCTGTGTGACTTTTTTCACTTAGAATCGTCGTACCTAAATCCACTCATCATGCTGCTACTAGCCTTATGACGTTGATTTCATGGCTGAGTGATATTCCATTGTACATAAGGACCACAACTTCTTTATCCATTTTTCTCTTTCCTGGGATATTTAAGGTGTAACGAAGTGCAGGTTCTTGTCAAGAGAGCAGCCCTAAACTTTGGGGTGCCTGTGTCTTGCTGATTTTTAGTTTTCCCAATTTATACACCCATGAGTGGAAGTGCCCTATGCTCTCTAAGCTGAGTTTTTTAGATGTTTCAGGACACACCGTACACTTCTCCAGAGTGGCTGTTGGCAATTTACATCCCGCCCATCAGCGTAGCCAGGCTCCCGGTTCTCCATGGCCTGTCCTTCATTTCTGGTTTTGACACTTTATTCAGCATGGCCCTTTTGACCGATGGGAAGCGAGACTTCTTTGTAGCGCTGATTTGCCTTTCCAGGTTGCTTGGTTGGCCAAAAAGGGCGTATGCGTTTTTTCCTGAATATATTCAGGAAAAAACGCTTACGCCCTGTTTGGCCAAGGGCGTGATTGTCGAGGTTTGGCCGCTTTTCCTGTGCTTTCAAGGCGATTCGAATCTACCTCCTGAAATCTGTTTCCTGCAATTCTGCCTTGCTTTCAAATCCTCTTCGTTGCCTTCCCGCAATATATTTGTGGACGAGAGTTATCATTTATAACTCTGCAGTTTTGTGAATTGCAGTGCCCCTGAGCTCCATTGTTCAACTCGCTTTCTTGGGAGCTGGCCGCAAAAGCGCAGGATTGCTTCAGGCCCTGTTCTGGTCCCGGGCGGCAGGCTGAGCCTGTGGTTAATTCTTCTTTCTGATGGGAAAATAGAGTGATCTGTGCCAGTCCCAACACCTAGAGCTAGTCTCTCATTGGTTCCCCCTCTTCCCGTTCATCCTCAGGACAAATCGCAACCTGTACGGAAGAGGAGGTTAAAGGTGCTGAGTCTCCAAGGAGGGAGATTGCTAGTAAAGCGGCTGGAATGGCGAACCCGAGCACAAGGAGATGAGAAATGAGGTGCGTTTTAGAAACCTTTCCCGATCACACGGTGTACCATCTTCTGGGTTTCTCATGCATGTTTTCGAAGTAGGAAGATGCCCTTGAACCTGAGATTTGGGACCCATGGGATGGGTACCACGCAGTATTACTTTAAAGGGTCTGTGTTTGCTCACCCAACCTCAGCAAACCTCTCAGCCCCAAGAGTGTCCACCCTTATGTCTCCATCAGCTGTGGGTCTAGATATGGTCAATCCAGGTGGCATCACAGCCCCTGAACGAATTGTGTAAGAATTTCTCTCTCTTTCACTGTCTTTGTTTCACGGGTTTTTAAAAGTAATTCATTTTTATAACGGGGTTTAGCTGCTTTTCACTGCTGTGTTTATGCCGCTTTATACCCACTTGACTCACTTACAGAGAGATATCAATACATAGGTAAGATTCTTACTAGTCAGATATATTCTTGGGCGGTGAGTAGGGGGTGTTGAGTCCAGTTCACTGAGCAAGGAGTAGGTCTTGTCTTTTACATATTGGGTTTATGGAACGGTATCTGAGATAATTTGAAACCCGTGTTTTATGCATCACCCCGCCTCACCTTTCCCGTTGAGCAGCCATAGTGTGTTTTCTAAACGTGTGACTCTGTTCCGTTTTGTAACTCAGTTCAAGTGTAGCGGTTTTTACATTCCCTCTATAAGTGATATCTTATGACAAGTGTCGTTATCTGTGTGACTTTTTTCACTTAGAATCGTCGTACCTAAATCCACTCATCATGCTGCTACTAGCCTTATGACGTTGATTTCATGGCTGAGTGATATTCCATTGTACATAAGGACCACAACTTCTTTATCCATTTTTCTCTTTCCTGGAATATTTAAGGTGTAACGAAGTGCAGGTTCTTGTCAAGAGAGCAGCCCTAAACTTTCGGGTGCCTGTGTCTTGCTGATTTTTAGTTTTCCCAATTTATACACCCATGAGTGGAAGTGCCCTATGCTCTCTAAGCTGAGTTTTTTAGATGTTTCAGGACACACCGTACACTTCTCCAGAGTGGCTGTTAGCAATTTACATCCCGCCCATCAGCGTAGCCAGGCTCCCGGTTCTCCATGGCCTGTCCTGCATTTCTGGTTTTGACACTTTATTCAGCATGGCCCTTTTGACCGATGGGAAGTGAGACTTCTTTGTAGCGCTGATTTGCCTTTCCAGGTTGCTTGGTTGGCCAAACAGGGCGTATGCGTTTTTTCCTGAATATATTCAGGAAAAAACGCATACGCCCTGTTTGGCCAAGGGCGTGATTGTCGAGGTTTGGCCGCTTTTCCTGTGCTTTCAAGGCGATTCGAATCTACCTCCTGAAATCTGTTTCCTGCAATTCTGCCTTGCTTTCAAATCCTCTTCGTTGCCTTCCCTCAATATATTTGTGGACGAGAGTTATCATTTATAACTCTGCAGTTTTGTGAATTGCAGTGCCCCTGAGCTCCATTGTTCAACTCGCTTTCTTGGGAGCTGGCCGCAAAAGCGCAGGATTGCTTCAGGCCCTGTTCTGGTCCCGGGCGGCAGGCTGAGCCTGTGGTTAATTCTTCTTCCTGATGGGAAAATAGAGTGATCTGTGCCAGTCCCAACACCTAGAGCTAGTCTCTCATTGGTTCCCCCTCTTCCCGTTCATCCTCAGGACAAATCGCAACCTGTACGGAACAGGAGGTTAAAGGTGCTGAGTCTCCAAGGAGGGAGATTGCTAGTAAAGCGGCTGGAATGGCGAACCCGAGCACAAGGAGATGAGAAATGAGGTGCGTTTTAGAAACCTTTCCCGATCACACGGTGTACCATCTTCTGGGTTTCTCATGCATGTTTTCGAAGTAGGAAGATGCCCTTGAACCTGAGATTTGGGACCCATGGGATGGGTACCACGCAGTATTACTTTAAAGGGTCTGTGTTTGCTCACCCAACCTCAGCAAACCTCTCAGCCCCAAGAGTGTCCACCCTTATGTCTCCATCAGCTGTGGGTCTAGATATGGTCAATCCAGGTGGCATCACAGCCCCTGAACGAATTTTGTAAGAATTTCTCTCTCTTTCACTGTCTTTGTTTCACGGGTTTTTAAAAGTAATTGATTTTTATAATGGGGTTTAGCTGCTTTTCATTGCTGTGTTTAAGCCGCTTTACACCCACTTGACTCACTTACAGAGAGATATCAATATATAGGTTTTAAGATTCTTACTAGTCAGATATATTCTTGGGCGGTGAGTAGGGGGTGTTGAGTCCAGTTCCCTGAGCAAGGAGTAGGTCTTGTCTATTACATATTGGGTTTATGGAATGGTATCTGAGCTAATTTGAAACCCGTGTTTTATGCATCACCCCACCTCACCTTTCCCGTTGAGCAGCCATAGTGTGTTTTCTAAACGTGTGACTCTGTTCCGTTTTGTAACTCAGTTCAAGTGTAGCGGTTTTTACATTCCCTCTATAAGCGATATCTTATGACAAGTGTCGTTATCTGTGTGACTTTTTTCACTTAGAATCGTCGTACCTAAATCCACTCATCATGCTGCTACTAGCCTTATGACGTTGATTTCATGGCTGAGTGATATTCCATTGTACATAAGGACCACAACTTCTTTATCCATTTTTCTCTTTCCTGGGATATTTAAGGTGTAACGAAGTGCAGGTTCTTGTCAAGAGAGCAGCCCTAAACTTTGGGGTGCCTGTGTCTTGCTGATTTTTAGTTTTCCCAATTTATACGCCCATGAGTGGAAGTGCCCTATGCTCTCTAAGCTGCGTTTTTTAGATGTTTCAGGACACACCGTACACTTCTCCAGAGTGGCTGTTGGCAATTTACATCCCGCCCATCAGCGTAGCCAGGCTCCCGGTTCTCCATGGCCTGTCCTTCATTTCTGGTTTTGACACTTTATTCAGCATGGCCCTTTTGACCGATGGGAAGCGAGACTTCTTTGTAGCGCTGATTTGCCTTTCCAGGTTGCTTGGTTGGCCAAACAGGGCGTATGCTTTTTTTCCTGAATATATTTAGAAAAAAACGCATACGCCCTGTTTGGCCAAGGGCGTGATTGTCGAGGTTTGGCCGCTTTTCCTGTGCTTTCAAGGCGATTCGAATCTACCTCCTGAAATCTGTTTCCTGCAATTCTGCCTTGCTTTCAAATCCTCTTCGTTGCCTTCCCTCAATATATTTGTGGACGAGAGTTATCATTTATAACTCTGCAGGTTTGTGAATTGCAGTGCCCCTGAGCTCCATTGTTCAAATCGGTTTTTGGGAGCTGGCCGCAAAAGCGCAGGATTGCTTCAGGCCCTGTTCTGGTCCCGGGCGGCAGGCTGAGCCTGTGGTTAATTCTTCTTCCTGATGGGAAAATAGAGTGACCTGTGCCAGTCCCAACACCTAGAGCTAGTCTCTCATTGGTTCCCCCTCTTCCCGTTCATCCTCAGGACAAATTGCAACCTGTACGGAACAGGAGGTTAAAGGTGCTGAGTCTCCAAGGAGGGAGATTGCTAGTAAAGCGGCTGGAATGGCGAACCCGAGCACAAGGAGATGAGAAATGAGGTGCGTTTTAGAAACCTTTCCCGATCACACGGTGTACCATCTTCTGGGTTTCTCATGCATGTTTTCGAAGTAGGAAGATGCCCTTGAACCTGAGATTTGGGACCCATGGGATGGGTACCACGCAGTATTACTTTAAAGGGTCTGTGTTTGCTCACCCAACCTCAGCAAACCTCTCAGCCCCAAGAGTGTCCACCCTTATGTCTCCATCAGCTGTGGGTCTAGATATGGTCAATCCAGGTGGCATCACAGCCCCTGAACGAATTTTGTAAGAATTTCTCTCTCTTTCACTGTCTTTGTTTCACGGGTTTTTAAAAGTAATTGATTTTTATAATGGGGTTTAGCTGCTTTTCATTGCTGTGTTTAAGCCGCTTTACACCCACTTGACTCACTTACAGAGAGATATCAATACATAGGTTTTAAGATTCTTACTAGTCAGATATATTCTTGGGCGGTGAGTAGGGGGTGTTGAGTCCAGTTCCCTGAGCAAGGAGTAGGTCTTGTCTATTACATATTGGGTTTATGGAACGGTATCTGAGCTAATTTGAAACCCGTGTTTTATGCATCACCCCGCCTCACCTTTCCCGTTGAGCAGCCATAGTGTGTTTTCTAAACGTGTGACTCTGTTCCGTTTTGTAACTCAGTTCAAGTGTAGCGGTTTTTACATTCCCTCTATAAGTGATATCTTATGACAAGTGTCGTTATCTGTGTGACTTTTTTCACTTAGAATCGTCGTACCTAAATCCACTCATCATGCTGCTACTAGCCTTATGACGTTGATTTCATGGCTGAGTGATATTCCATTGTACATAAGGACCACAACTTCTTTATCCATTTTTCTCTTTCCTGGGATATTTAAGGTGTAACGAAGTGCAGGTTCTTGTCAAGAGAGCAGCCCTAAACTTTGGGGTGCCTGTGTCTTGCTGATTTTTAGTTTTCCCAATTTATACACCCATGAGTGGAAGTGCCCTATGCTCTCTAAGCTGAGTTTTTTAGATGTTTCAGGACACACCGTACACTTCTCCAGAGTGGCTGTTGGCAATTTACATCCCGCCCATCAGCGTAGCCAGGCTCCCGGTTCTCCATGGCCTGTCCTTCATTTCTGGTTTTGACACTTTATTCAGCATGGCCCTTTTGACCGATGGGAAGCGAGACTTCTTTGTAGCGCTGATTTGCCTTTCCAGGTTGCTTGGTTGGCCAAAAAGGGCGTATGCGTTTTTTCCTGAATATATTCAGGAAAAAACGCTTACGCCCTGTTTGGCCAAGGGCGTGATTGTCGAGGTTTGGCCGCTTTTCCTGTGCTTTCAAGGCGATTCGAATCTACCTCCTGAAATCTGTTTCCTGCAATTCTGCCTTGCTTTCAAATCCTCTTCGTTGCCTTCCCGCAATATATTTGTGGACGAGAGTTATCATTTATAACTCTGCAGGTTTGTGAATTGCAGTGCCCCTGAGCTCCATTGTTCAACTCGCTTTCTTGGGAGCTGGCCGCAAAAGCGCAGGATTGCTTCAGGCCCTGTTCTGGTCCCGGGCGGCAGGCTGAGCCTGTGGTTAATTCTTCTTCCTGATGGGAAAATAGAGTGATCTGTGCCAGTCCCAACACCTAGAGCTAGTCTCTCATTGGTTCCCCCTCTTCCCGTTCATCCTCAGGACAAATCGCAACCTGTACGGAAGAGGAGGTTAAAGGTGCTGAGTCTCCAAGGAGGGAGATTGCTAGTAAAGCGGCTGGAATGGCGAACCCGAGCACAAGGAGATGAGAAATGAGGTGCGTTTTAGAAACCTTTCCCGATCACACGGTGTACCATCTTCTGGGTTTCTCATGCATGTTTTCGAAGTAGGAAGATGCCCTTGAACCTTAGATTTGGGACCCATGGGATGGGTACCACGCAGTATTACTTTAAAGGGTCTGTGTTTGCTCACCCAACCTCAGCAAACCTCTCAGCCCCAAGAGTGTCCACCCTTATGTCTCCATCAGCTGTGGGTCTAGATATGGTCAATCCAGGTGGCATCACAGCCCCTGAACGAATTGTGTAAGAATTTCTCTCTCTTTCACTGTCTTTGTTTCACGGGTTTTTAAAAGTAATTCATTTTTATAACGGGGTTTAGCTGCTTTTCACTGCTGTGTTTATGCCGCTTTATACCCACTTGACTCACTTACAGAGAGATATCAATACATAGGTAAGATTCTTACTAGTCAGATATATTCTTGGGCGGTGAGTAGGGGGTGTTGAGTCCAGTTCACTGAGCAAGGAGTAGGTCTTGTCTTTTACATATTGGGTTTATGGAACGGTATCTGAGCTAATTTGAAACCCGTGTTTTATGCATCACCCCGCCTCACCTTTCCCGTTGAGCAGCCATAGTGTGTTTTCTAAACGTGTGACTCTGTTCCGTTTTGTAACTCAGTTCAAGTGTAGCGGTTTTTACATTCCCTCTATAAGTGATATCTTATGACAAGTGTCGTTATCTGTGTGACTTTTTTCACTTAGAATCGTCGTACCTAAATCCACTCATCATGCTGCTACTAGCCTTATGACGTTGATTTCATGGCTGAGTGATATTCCATTGTACATAAGGACCACAACTTCTTTATCCATTTTTCTCTTTCCTGGAATATTTAAGGTGTAACGAAGTGCAGGTTCTTGTCAAGAGAGCAGCCCTAAACTTTCGGGTGCCTGTGTCTTGCTGATTTTTAGTTTTCCCAATTTATACACCCATGAGTGGAAGTGCCCTATGCTCTCTAAGCTGAGTTTTTTAGATGTTTCAGGACACACCGTACACTTCTCCAGAGTGGCTGTTAGCAATTTACATCCCGCCCATCAGCGTAGCCAGGCTCCCGGTTCTCCATGGCCTGTCCTGCATTTCTGGTTTTGACACTTTATTCAGCATGGCCCTTTTGACCGATGGGAAGTGAGACTTCTTTGTAGCGCTGATTTGCCTTTCCAGGTTGCTTGGTTGGCCAAACAGGGCGTATGCGTTTTTTCCTGAATATATTCAGGAAAAAACGCATACGCCCTGTTTGGCCAAGGGCGTGATTGTCGAGGTTTGGCCGCTTTTCCTGTGCTTTCAAGGCGATTCGAATCTACCTCCTGAAATCTGTTTCCTGCAATTCTGCCTTGCTTTCAAATCCTCTTCGTTGCCTTCCCTCAATATATTTGTGGACGAGAGTTATCATTTATAACTCTGCAGTTTTGTGAATTGCAGTGCCCCTGAGCTCCATTGTTCAACTCGCTTTCTTGGGAGCTGGCCGCAAAAGCGCAGGATTGCTTCAGGCCCTGTTCTGGTCCCGGGCGGCAGGCTGAGCCTGTGGTTAATTCTTCTTCCTGATGGGAAAATAGAGTGATCTGTGCCAGTCCCAACACCTAGAGCTAGTCTCTCATTGGTTCCCCCTCTTCCCGTTCATCCTCAGGACAAATCGCAACCTGTACGGAACAGGAGGTTAAAGGTGCTGAGTCTCCAAAGAGGGAGATTGCTAGTAAAGCGGCTGGAATGGCGAACCCGAGCACAAGGAGATGAGAAATGAGGTGCGTTTTAGAAACCTTTCCCGATCACACGGTGTACCATCTTCTGGGTTTCTCATGCATGTTTTCGATGTAGGAAGATGCCCTTGAACCTTAGATTTGGGACCCATGGGATGGGTACCATGCAGTATTACTTTAAAGGGTCTGCGTTTGCTCACCCACCCTCACCAAACCTCTCAGCCCCAAGAGTGTCCACCCTTATGTCTCCATCAGCTGTGGGTCTAGATATGGTCAATCCAGGTGGCATCACAGCCCCTGAACGAATTTTGTAAGAATTTCTCTCTCTTTCACTGTCTTTGTTTCACGGGTTTTTAAAAGTAATTGATTTTTATAATGGGGTTTAGCTGCTTTTCATTGCTGTGTTTATGCCGCTTTACACCCACCTGACTCACTTACAGAGAGTTATCAATACATAGGTTTTAAGATTCTTACTAGTCAGGTATATTCTTGGGCGGTGAGTAGGGGGTGTTGAGTCCAGTTCCCTGAGCAAGGAGTAGGTCTTGTCTATTACATATTGGGTGTATGGAACGGTATCTGAGCTAATTTGAAACCCGTGTTTTATGCATCACCCGCCTCACCATTCCCGTTGAGCAGCCATAGTGTGTTTTTTAAACGTGTGACTCCGTTCCGTTTTGTAATTCAGTTCAAGTGTTGCGGTTTTTACATTCCCTCTATTAGTGATATCTTATGACAAGTGTCTTTTTCTGTGTGAGTTTTTTCACTTAGAATCGTCGTACCTAAATCCACTCATCATGCTGCTACTAGCCTTATGACGTTGATTTCATGGCTGAGTGATATTCCATTGTACATAAGGACCACAACTTCTTTATCCATTTTTCTCTTTCCTGGGATATTTAAGGTGTAACGAAGTGCAGGTTCTTGTCAAGAGAGCAGCCCTAAACTTTGGGGTGCCTGTGTCTTGCTGATTTTTAGTTTTCCCAATTTATACGCCCATGAGTGGAAGTGCCCTATGCTCTCTAAGCTGAGTTTTTTAGATGTTTCAGGACACACCGTACACTTCTCCAGAGTGGCTGTTGGCAATTTACATCCCGCCCATCAGCGTAGCCAGGCTCCCGGTTCTCCATGGCCTGTCCTGCATTTCTGGTTTTGACACTTTATTCAGCATGGCCCTTTTGACCGATGGGAAGCGAGACTTCTTTGTAGCGCTGATTTGCCTTTCCAGGTTGCTTGGTTGGCCAAACAGGGCGTATGCGTTTTTTCCTGAATATATTCAGGAAAAAACGCATACGCCCTGTTTGGCCAAGGGCATGATTGTCGAGGTTTGGCCGCTTTTCCTGTGCTTTCAAGGCGATTCGAATCTACCTCCTGAAATCTGTTTCCTGCAATTCTGCCTTGCTTTCAAATCCTCTTCGTTGCCTTCCCTCAATATATTTGTGGACGAGAGTTATCATTTATAACTCTGCAGGTTTGTGAATTGCAGTGCCCCTGAGCTCCATTGTTCAACTCGCTTTCTTGGGAGCTGGCCGCAAAAGCGCAGGATTGCTTCAAGCCCTCTTCTGGTCCCGGGCGGCAGGCTGAGCCTGTGGTTAATTCTTCTTCCTGATGGGAAAATAGAGTGATCTGTGCCAGTCCCAACACCTAGAGCTAGTCTCTCATTGGTTCCCCCTCTTCCCGTTCATCCTCAGGACAAATTCCAACCTGTACGGAACAGGAGGTTAAAGGTGCTGAGTCTCTAAGGAGGGAGATTGCTAGTAAAGCGGCTGGAATGGCGAACCCGAGCACAAGGAGATGAGAAATGAGGTGCGTTTTAGAAACCTTTCCCGATCACACGGTGTACCATCTTCTGGGTTTCTCATGCATGTTTTCGAAGTAGGAAGATGCCCTTGAACCTGAGATTTGGGACCCATGGGATGGGTACCACGCAGTATTACTTTAAAGGGTCTGTGTTTGCTCACCCAACTTCCCCAAACCTCTCAGGCCCAAGAGTGTCCACCCTTATGTCTCCATCTACTGTGGGTCTAGATATGGTCAATCCAGGTGGCATCACAGCCCCTGAACGAATTTTGTAAGAATTTCTCTCTCTTTCACTGTCTTTGTTTCACGGGTTTTTAAAAGTAATTCATTTTTATAATGGGGTTTAGCTGCTTTTCACTGCTGTGTTTATGCCGCTTTATACCCACTTGACTCACTTACAGAGAGATATCAATACATAGGTAAGATTCTTACTAGTCAGATATATTCTTGGGCGGTGAGTAGGGGGTGTTGAGTCCAGTTCACTGAGCAAGGAGTAGGTCTTGTCTATTACATATTGGGTTTATGGAATGGTATCTGAGCTAATTTGAAACCCGTGTTTTATGCATCACCCCACCTCACCTTTCCCGTTGAGCAGCCATAGTGTGTTTTCTAAACGTGTGACTCTGTTCCGTTTTGTAACTCAGTTCAAGTGTAGCGGTTTTTACATTCCCTCTATAAGTGATATCTTATGACAAGTGTCGTTATCTGTGTGACTTTTTTCACTTAGAATCGTCGTACCTAAATTCACTCATCATGCTGCTACTAGCCTTATGACGTTGATTTCATGGCTGAGTGACATTCCATTGTACATAAGGACCACAACTTCTTTATCCATTTTTCTCTTTCCTGGGATATTTAAGGTGTAACGAAGTGCAGGTTCTTGTCAAGAGAGCAGCCCTAAACTTTGGGGTGCCTGTGTCTTGCTGATTTTTAGTTTTCCCAATTTATACGCCCATGAGTGGAAGTGCCCTATGCTCTCTAAGCTGCGTTTTTTAGATGTTTCAGGACACACCGTACACTTCTCCAGAGTGGCTGTTGGCAATTTACATCCCGCCCATCAGCGTAGCAACTCTCCCGTTTCTCCATGGCCTGTCCTGCATTTCTGGTTTTGAAACTTTATTCAGCATGGCCCTTTTGACCGATGGGAAGCGAGACTTCTTTGCAGCGCTGATTTGCCTTTTCAGGTTGCTTGGTTGGCCAAACAGGGCGTATGCGTTTTTTCCTGAATATATTCTGGAAAAAACGCATACGCCCTGTTTGGCCAAGGGCATGATTGTCGAGGTTTGGCCGCTTTTCCTGTGCTTTCAAGGCGATTCGAATCTACCTCCTGAAATCTGTATCCTGCAATTCTGCCTTGCTTTCAAATCCTCTTCGTTGCCTTCCCTCAATATATTTGTGGACGAGAGTTATCATTTATAACTCTGCAGGTTTGTGAATTGCAGTGCCCCTGAGCTCCATTGTTCAACTCGCTTTCTTGGGAGCTGGACACAGAAGCGCAGGATTGCTTCAGGTCCTATTCTGGTCCCGGGCGGCAGGCTGAGCCTGTGGTTAATTCTTCTTCCTGACGGGAAAATAGACTGACCTCTCCCAGTCCTAACACCTAGAGCTAGTCTCTCATTGGTTCCCCCTCTTCCCGTTCATCCTCAGGACAAATCGCAACCTGTACGGAACAGGAGGTTAAAGGTGCTGAGTCTCCAAGGAGGGAGATTGCTAGTAAAGCGGCTGGAATGGCGAACCCGAGCACAAGGAGATGAGAAATGAGGTGCGTTTTAGAAACCTTTCCCGATCACACGGTGTACCATCTTCTGGGTTTCTCATGCATGTTTTCGAAGTAGGAAGATGCCCTTGAACCTTAGATTTGGGACCCATGGGATGGGTACCACGCAGTATTACTTTAAAGGGTCTGCGTTTGCTCACCCAACCTCAGCAAACCTCTCAGCCCCAAGAGTGTCCACCCTTATGTCTCCATCAGCTGTGGGTCTAGATATGGTCAATCCAGGTGGCATCACAGCCCCTGAACGAATTTTGTAAGAATTTCTCTCTCTTTCACTGTCTTTGTTTCACGGGTTTTTAAAAGTAATTGATTTTTATAATGGGGTTTAGCTGCTTTTCATTGCTGTGTTTATGCCGCTTTACACCCACCTGACTCACTTACAGAGAGTTATCAATACATAGGTTTTAAGATTCTTACTAGTCAGGTATATTCTTGGGCGGTGAGTAGGGGGTGTTGAGTCCAGTTCCCTGAGCAAGGAGTAGGTCTTGTCTATTACATATTGGGTTTATGGAACGGTATCTGAGCTAATTTGAAACCCGTGTTTTATGCATCACCCGCCTCACCATTCCCGTTGAGCAGCCATAGTGTGTTTTTTAAACGTGTGACTCCGTTCCGTTTTGTAATTCAGTTCAAGTGTTGCGGTTTTTACATTCCCTCTATTAGTGATATCTTATGACAAGTGTCTTTTTCTGTGTGAGTTTTTTCACTTAGAATCGTCGTACCTAAATCCACTCATCATGCTGCTACTAGCCTTATGACGTTGATTTCATGGCTGAGTGATATTCCATTGTACATAAGGACCACAACTTCTTTATCCATTTTTCTCTTTCCTGGGATATTTAAGGTGTAACGAAGTGCAGGTTCTTGTCAAGAGAGCAGCCCTAAACTTTGGGGTGCCTGTGTCTTGCTGATTTTTAGTTTTCCCAATTTATATGCCCATGAGTGGAAGTGCCCTATGCTCTCTAAGCTGAGTTTTTTAGATGTTTCAGGACACACCGTACACTTCTCCAGAGTGGCTGTTGGCAATTTACATCCCGCCCATCAGCGTAGCCAGGCTCCCGGTTCTCCATGGCCTGTCCTGCATTTCTGGTTTTGACACTTTATTCAGCATGGCCCTTTTGACCGATGGGAAGCGAGACTTCTTTGTAGCGCTGATTTGCCTTTCCAGGTTGCTTGGTTAGCAAAACAGGGCGTATGCGTTTTTTCCTGAATATATTCAGAAAAAAACGCATACGCCCTTTTTGGCCAAGGGCGTGATTGTCGAGGTTTGGCTGCTTTTCCTGTGCTTTCAAGGCGATTCGAATCTACCTCCTGAAATCTGTATCCTGCAATTCTGCCTTGCTTTCAAATCCTCTTCGTTGCCTTCCCTCAATATATTTGTGGACGAGAGTTATCATTTATAACTCTGCAGGTTTGTGAATTGCAGTGCCCCTGAGCTCCATTGTTCAACTCGCTTTCTTGGGAGCTGGACTCAGAAGCGCAGGATTGCTTCAGGTCCTATTCTGGTCCCGGGCGGCAGGCTGAGCCTGTGGTTAATTCTTCTTCCTGACGGGAAAATAGACTGACCTCTCCCAGTCCTAACACTTAGAGCTAGTCTCTCATTGGTTCCCCCTCTTCCCGTTCATCCTCAGGACAAATCGCAACCTGTACGGAACAGGAGGTTAAAGGTGCTGAGTCTCCAAGGAGGGAGATTGCTAGTAAAGCGGCCTGAATGGGGCACCCGAGCACAAGGAGATGAGAAATGAGGTGCGTTTTAGAAACCTTTCCCGATCACACGGTGTACCATCTTCTGGGTTTCTCATGCATGTTTTCGAAGTAGGAAGATGCCCTTGAACCTTAGATTTGGGACCCATGGGATGGGTACCACGCAGTATTACTTTAAAGGGTCTGCGTTTGCTCACCCAACCTCAGCAAACCTCTCAGCCCCAAGAGTGTCCACCCTTATGTCTCCATCAGCTGTGGGTCTAGATATGGTCAATCCAGGTGGCATCACAGCCCCTGAACGAATTTTGTAAGAATTTCTCTCTCTTTCACTGTCTTTGTTTCACGGGTTTTTAAAAGTAATTGATTTTTATAATGGGGTTTAGCTGCTTTTCATTGCTGTGTTTATGCCGCTTTACACCCACCTGACTCACTTACAGAGAGTTATCAATACATAGGTTTTAAGATTCTTACTAGTCAGGTATATTCTTGGGCGGTGAGTAGGGGGTGTTGAGTCCAGTTCCCTGAGCAAGGAGTAGGTCTTGTCTATTACATATTGGGTTTATGGAACGGTATCTGAGCTAATTTGAAACCCGTGTTTTATGCATCACCCGCCTCACCATTCCCGTTGAGCAGCCATAGTGTGTTTTTTAAACGTGTGACTCCGTTCCGATTTGTAATTCAGTTCAAGTGTTGCGGTTTTTACATTCCCTCTATTAGTGATATCTTATGACAAGTGTCTTTTTCTGTGTGAGTTTTTTCACTTAGAATCGTCGTACCTAAATCCACTCATCATGCTGCTACTAGCCTTATGACGTTGATTTCATGGCGGAGTGATATTCCATTGTACATAAGGACCACAACTTCTTTATCCATTTTTCTCTTTCCTGGGATATTTAAGGTGTAACAAAGTGCAGGTTCTTGTCAAGAGAGCAGCCCTAAACTTTGGGGTGCCTGTGTCTTGCTGATTTTTAGTTTTCCCAATTTATACGCCCATGAGTGGAAGTGCCCTATGCTCTCTAAGCTGAGTTTTTTAGATGTTTCAGGACACACCGTACACTTCTCCAGAGTGGCTGTTGGCAATTTACATCCCGCCCATCAGCGTAGCCAGGCTCCCGGTTCTCCATGGCCTGTCCTGCATTTCTGGTTTTGACACTTTATTCAGCATGGCCCTTTTGACCGATGGGAAGCGAGACTTCTTTGTAGCGCTGATTTGCCTTTCCAGGTTGCTTGGTTGGCCAAACAGGGCGTATGCGTTTTTTCCTGAATATATTCAGAAAAAAACGCATACGCCCTGTTTGGCCAAGGGCGTGATTGTCGAGGTTTGGCCGCTTTTCCTGTGCTTTCAAGGCGATTCGAATCTACCTCCTGAAATCTGTTTCCTGCAATTCTGCCTTGCTTTCAAATCCTCTTCGTTGCCTTCCCTCAATATATTTGTGGACGAGAGTTATCATTTATAACTCTGCAGGTTTGTGAATTGCAGTGCCCCTGAGCTCCATTGTTCAACTCGCTTTCTTGGGAGCTGGCCGCAAAAGCGCAGGATTGCTTCAAGCCCTCTTCTGGTCCCGGGCGGCAGGCTGAGCCTGTGGTTAATTCTTCTTTCTGATGGGAAAATAGAGTGATCTGTGCCAGTCCCAACACCTAGAGCTAGTCTCTCATTGGTTCCCCCTCTTCCCGTTCATCCTCAGGACAAATTGCAACCTGTACGGAAGAGGAGGTTAAAGGTGCTGAGTCTCCAAGGAGGGAGATTGCTAGTAAAGCGGCTGGAATGGCGAACCCGAGCACAAGGAGATGAGAAATGAGGTGCGTTTTAGAAACCTTTCCCGATTACACGGTGTACCATCTTCTGGGTTTCTCATGCATGTTTTCGAAGTAGGAAGATGCCCTTGAACCTGAGATTTGGGACCCATGGGATGAGTACCACGCAGTATTACTTTAAAGGGTCTGTGTTTGCTCACCCAACCTCCCCAAACCTCTCAGCCCCAAGAGTGTCCACCGTTATGTCTCCATCAGCTGTGGGTCTAGATATGGTCAATCCAGGTGGCATGACAGCCCCTGAACGAATTTTGTAAGAATTTCTCTCTCTTTCACTGTCTTTGTTTCACGGGTTTTTAAAAGTAATTGATTTTTATAATGGGTTTTAGCTGCTTTTCATTGCTGTGTTTATGCCGCTTTACACCCACTTGACTCACTTACAGAGAGATATCAATACATAGGTTTTAAGACTCTTACTAGTCAGATATATTCTTGGGCGGTGAGTAGGGGGTGTTGAGTCCAGTTCCCTGAGCAAGGAGTAGGTCTTGTCTTTTACATATTGGGTTTATGGAACGGTATCTGAGCTAATTTGAAACCCGTGTTTTATGCATCACCCCGCCTCACCTTTCCCGTTGAGCAGCCATAGTGTGTTTTCTAAACGTGTGACTCTGTTCCGTTTTGTAACTTAGTTCAAGTGTAGCGGTTTTTACATTCCCTCTAAAAGTTATATCTTATGACAAGTGTCGTTATCTGTGTGACTTTTTTCACTTAGAATCGTCGTACCTAAATCCACTCATCATGCTGCTACTAGCCTTATGACGTTGATTTCATGGCTGAGTGATATTCCATTGTACATAAGGACCACAACTTCTTTATCCATTTTTCTCTTTCCTGGAATATTTAAGGTGTAACGAAGTGCAGGTTCTTGTCAAGAGAGCAGCCCTAAACTTTGGGGTGCCTGTGTCTTGCTGATTTTTAGTTTTCCCAATTTATACACCCATGAGTGGAAGTGCCCTATGCTCTCTAAGCTGAGTTTTTTAGATGTTTCAGAACACACCGTACACTTCTCCAGAGTGGCTGTTAGCAATTTACATCCCGCCCATCAGCGTAGCCAGGCTCCCGGTTCTCCATGGCCTGTCCTGCATTTCTGGTTTTGACACTTTATTCAGCATGGCCCTTTTGACCGATGGGAAGCGAGACTTCTTTGTAGCGCTGATTTGCCTTTCCAGGTTGCTTGGTTGGCCAAACAGGGCGTATGCGTTTTTTCCTGCATATATTCAGGAAAAAACGCATACGCCCTTTTTGGCCAAGGGCGTGATTGTCGAGGTTTGGCCGCTTTTCCTGTGCTTTCAAGGCGATTCGAATCTACCTCCTGAAATCTGTTTCCTGCAATTCTGCCTTGCTTTCAAATCCTCTTCGTTGCCTTCCCTCAATATATTTGTGGACGAGAGTTATCATTTATAACTCTGCAGGTTTGTGAATTGCAGTGCCCCTGAGCTCCATTGTTCAACTCGCTTTCTTGGGAGCTGGACTCAGAAGCGCAGGATTGCTTCAGGTCCTATTCTGGTCCCGGGCGGCAGGCTGAGCCTGTGGTTAATTCTTCTTCCTGACGGGAAAATAGACTGACCTCTCCCAGTCCTAACACTTAGAGCTAGTCTCTCATTGGTTCCCCCTCTTCCCGTTCATCCTCAGGACAAATCGCAACCTGTACGGAACAGGAGGTTAAAGGTGCTGAGTCTCCAAGGAGGGAGATTGCTAGTAAAGCGGCTGGAATGGGGCACCCGAGCACAAGGAGATGAGAAATGAGGTGCGTTTTAGAAACCTTTCCCGATCACACGGTGTACCATCTTCTGGGTTTCTCATGCATGTTTTCGAAGTAGGAAGATGCCCTTGAACCTTAGATTTGGGACCCATGGGATGGGTACCACGCAGTATTACTTTAAAGGGTCTGCGTTTGCTCACCCAACCTCAGCAAACCTCTCAGCCCCAAGAGTGTCCACCCTTATGTCTCCATCAGCTGTGGGTCTAGATATGGTCAATCCAGGTGGCATCACAGCCCCTGAACGAATTTTGTAAGAATTTCTCTCTCTTTCACTGTCTTTGTTTCACGGGTTTTTAAAAGTAATTGATTTTTATAATGGGGTTTAGCTGCTTTTCATTGCTGTGTTTATGCCGCTTTACACCCACCTGACTCACTTACAGAGAGTTATCAATACATAGGTTTTAAGATTCTTACTAGTCAGGTATATTCTTGGGCGGTGAGTAGGGGGTGTTGAGTCCAGTTCCCTGAGCAAGGAGTAGGTCTTGTCTATTACATATTGGGTTTATGGAACGGTATCTGAGCTAATTTGAAACCCGTGTTTTATGCATCACCCGCCTCACCATTCCCGTTGAGCAGCCATAGTGTGTTTTTTAAACGTGTGACTCCGTTCCGTTTTGTAATTCAGTTCAAGTGTTGCGGTTTTTACATTCCCTCTATTAGTGATATCTTATGACAAGTGTCTTTTTCTGTGTGAGTTTTTTCACTTAGAATCGTCGTACCTAAATCCACTCATCATGCTGCTACTAGCCTTATGACGTTGATTTCATGGCGGAGTGATATTCCATTGTACATAAGGACCACAACTTCTTTATCCATTTTTCTCTTTCCTGGGATATTTAAGGTGTAACGAAGTGCAGGTTCTTGTCAAGAGAGCAGCCCTAAACTTTGGGGTGCCTGTGTCTTGCTGATTTTTAGTTTTCCCAATTTATACGCCCATGAGTGGAAGTGCCCTATGCTCTCTAAGCTGAGTTTTTTAGATGTTTCAGGACACACCGTACACTTCTCCAGAGTGGCTGTTGGCAATTTACATCCCGCCCATCAGCGTAGCCAGGCTCCCGGTTCTCCATGGCCTGTCCTGCATTTCTGGTTTTGACACTTTATTCAGCATGGCCCTTTTGACCGATGGGAAGCGAGACTTCTTTGTAGCGCTGATTTGCCTTTCCAGGTTGCTTGGTTAGCAAAACAGGGCGTATGCGTTTTTTCCTGAATATATTCAGAAAAAAACGCATACGCCCTTTTTGGCCAAGGGCGTGATTGTCGAGGTTTGGCCGCTTTTCCTGTGCTTCCAAGGCGATTCGAATCTACCTCCTGAAATCTGTATCCTGCAATTCTGCCTTGCTTTCAAATCCTCTTCGTTGCCTTCCCTCAATATATTTGTGGACGAGAGTTATCATTTATAACTCTGCAGGTTTGTGAATTGCAGTGCCCCTGAGCTCCATTGTTCAACTCGCTTTCTTGGGAGCTGGACTCAGAAGCGCAGGATTGCTTCAGGTCCTATTCTGGTCCCGGGCGGCAGGCTGAGCCTGTGGTTAATTCTTCTTCCTGACGGGAAAATAGACTGACCTCTCCCAGTCCTAACACTTAGAGCTAGTCTCTCATTGGTTCCCCCTCTTCCCGTTCATCCTCAGGACAAATCGCAACCTGTACGGAACAGGAGGTTAAAGGTGCTGAGTCTCCAAGGAGGGAGATTGCTAGTAAAGCGGCTGGAATGGGGCACCCGAGCACAAGGAGATGAGAAATGAGGTGCGTTTTAGAAACCTTTCCCGATCACACGGTGTACCATCTTCTGGGTTTCTCATGCATGTTTTCGAAGTAGGAAGATGCCCTTGAACCTTAGATTTGGGACCCATGGGATGGGTACCACGCAGTATTACTTTAAAGGGTCTGCGTTTGCTCACCCAACCTCAGCAAACCTCTCAGCCCCAAGAGTGTCCACCCTTATGTCTCCATCAGCTGTGGGTCTAGATATGGTCAATCCAGGTGGCATCACAGCCCCTGAACGAATTTTGTAAGAATTTCTCTCTCTTTCACTGTCTTTGTTTCACGGGTTTTTAAAAGTAATTGATTTTTATAATGGGGTTTAGCTGCTTTTCATTGCTGTGTTTATGCCGATTTACACCCACCTGACTCACTTACAGAGAGTTATCAATACATAGGTTTTAAGATTCTTACTAGTCAGGTATATTCTTGGGCGGTGAGTAGGGGGTGTTGAGTCCAGTTCCCTGAGCAAGGAGTAGGTCTTGTCTATTACATATTGGGTTTATGGAACGGTATCTGAGCTAATTTGAAACCCGTGTTTTATGCATCACCCGCCTCACCATTCCCGTTGAGCAGCCATAGTGTGTTTTTTAAACGTGTGACTCCGTTCCGTTTTGTAATTCAGTTCAAGTGTTGCGGTTTTTACATTCCCTCTATTAGTGATATCTTATGACAAGTGTCTTTTTCTGTGTGAGTTTTTTCACTTAGAATCGTCGTACCTAAATCCACTCATCATGCTGCTACTAGCCTTATGACGTTGATTTCATGGCGGAGTGATATTCCATTGTACATAAGGACCACAACTTCTTTATCCATTTTTCTCTTTCCTGGGATATTTAAGGTGTAACGAAGTGCAGGTTCTTGTCAAGAGAGCAGCCCTAAACTTTGGGGTGCCTGTGTCTTGCTGATTTTTAGTTTTCCCAATTTATACGCCCATGAGTGGAAGTGCCCTATGCTCTCTAAGCTGAGTTTTTTAGATGTTTCAGGACACACCGTACACTTCTCCAGAGTGGCTGTTGGCAATTTACATCCCGCCCATCAGCGTAGCCAGGCTCCCGGTTCTCCATGGCCTGTCCTGCATTTCTGGTTTTGACACTTTATTCAGCATGGCCCTTTTGACCGATGGGAAGCGAGACTTCTTTGTAGCGCTGATTTGCCTTTCCAGGTTGCTTGGTTAGCAAAACAGGGCGTATGCGTTTTTTCCTGAATATATTCAGAAAAAAACGCATACGCCCTTTTTGGCCAAGGGCGTGATTGTCGAGGTTTGGCCGCTTTTCCTGTGCTTCCAAGGCGATTCGAATCTACCTCCTGAAATCTGTATCCTGCAATTCTGCCTTGCTTTCAAATCCTCTTCGTTGCCTTCCCTCAATATATTTGTGGACGAGAGTTATCATTTATAACTCTGCAGGTTTGTGAATTGCAGTGCCCCTGAGCTCCATTGTTAAACTCGCTTTCTTGGGAGCTGGACTCAGAAGCGCAGGATTGCTTCAGGTCCTATTCTGGTCCCGGGCGGCAGGCTGAGCCTGTGGTTAATTCTTCTTCCTGACGGGAAAATAGACTGACCTCTCCCAGTCCTAACACTTAGAGCTAGTCTCTCATTGGTTCCCCCTCTTCCCGTTCATCCTCAGGACAAATCGCAACCTGTACGGAACAGGAGGTTAAAGGTGCTGAGTCTCCAAGGAGGGAGATTGCTAGTAAAGCGGCTGGAATGGGGCACCCGAGCACAAGGAGATGAGAAATGAGGTGCGTTTTAGAAACCTTTCCCGATCACACGGTGTACCATCTTCTGGGTTTCTCATGCATGTTTTCGAAGTAGGAAGATGCCCTTGAACCTTAGATTTGGGACCCATGGGATGGGTACCACGCAGTATTACTTTAAAGGGTCTGCGTTTGCTCACCCAACCTCAGCAAACCTCTCAGCCCCAAGAGTGTCCACCCTTATGTCTCCATCAGCTGTGGGTCTAGATATGGTCAATCCAGGTGGCATCACAGCCCCTGAACGAATTTTGTAAGAATTTCTCTCTCTTTCACTGTCTTTGTTTCACGGGTTTTTAAAAGTAATTGATTTTTATAATGGGGTTTAGCTGCTTTTCATTGCTGTGTTTATGCCGCTTTACACCCACCTGACTCACTTACAGAGAGTTATCAATACATAGGTTTTAAGATTCTTACTAGTCAGGTATATTCTTGGGCGGTGAGTAGGGGGTGTTGAGTCCAGTTCCCTGAGCAAGGAGTAGGTCTTGTCTATTACATATTGGGTTTATGGAACGGTATCTGAGCTAATTTGAAACCCGTGTTTTATGCATCACCCGCCTCACCATTCCCGTTGAGCAGCCATAGTGTGTTTTTTAAACGTGTGACCCCGTTCCGATTTGTAATTCAGTTCAAGTGTTGCGGTTTTTACATTCCCTCTATTAGTGATATCTTATGACAAGTGTCTTTTTCTGTGTGAGTTTTTTCACTTAGAATCGTCGTACCTAAATCCACTCATCATGCTGCTACTAGCCTTATGACGTTGATTTCATGGCGGAGTGATATTCCATTGTACATAAGGACCACAACTTCTTTATCCATTTTTCTCTTTCCTGGGATATTTAAGGTGTAACGAAGTGCAGGTTCTTGTCAAGAGAGCAGCCCTAAACTTTGGGGTGCCTGTGTCTTGCTGATTTTTAGTTTTCCCAATTTATACGCCCATGAGTGAAAGTGCCCTATGCTCTCTAAGCTGAGTTTTTTAGATGTTTCAGGACACACCGTACACTTCTCCAGAGTGGCTGTTAGCAATTTACATCCCGCCCATCAGCGTAGCCAGGCTCCCGGTTCTCCATGGCCTGTCCTGCATTTCTGGTTTTGACACTTTATTCAGCATGGCCCTTTTGACCGATGGGAAGCGAGACTTCTTTGTAGCGCTGATTTGCCTTTCCAGGTTGCTTGGTTGGCCAAACAGGGCGTATGCGTTTTTTCCTGAATATATTCAGAAAAAAACGCATACGCCCTGTTTGGCCAAGGGCGTGATTGTCGAGGTTTGGCCGCTTTTCCTGTGCTTTCAAGGCGATTCGAATCTACCTCCTGAAATCTGTTTCCTGCAATTCTGCCTTGCTTTCAAATCCTCTTCGTTGCCTTCCCTCAATATATTTGTGGACGAGAGTTATCATTTATAACTCTGCAGGTTTGTGAATTGCAGTCCCCCTGAGCTCCATTGTTCAACTCGCTTTCTTGGGAGCTGGACTCAGAAGCGTAGGATTGCTTCAGGTCCTATTCTGGTCCCGGGCGGCAGGCTGAGCCTGTGGTTAATTCTTCTTTCTGACGGGAAAATAGAGTGATCTGTGCCAGTCCCAACACCTAGAGCTAGTCTCTCATTGGTTCCCCCTCTTCCCGTTCATCCTCAGGACAAATCGCAACCTGTACGGAAGAGGAGGTTAAAGGTGCTGAGTCTCCAAGGAGGGAGATTGCTAGTAAAGCGGCTGGAATGGGGCACCCGAGCACAAGGAGATGAGAAATGAGGTGCGTTTTAGAAACCTTTCCCGATCACACGGTGTACCATCTTCTGGGTTTCTCATGCATGTTTTCGAAGTAGGAAGATGCCCTTGAACCTTAGATTTGGGACCCATGGGATGGGTACCACGCAGTATTACTTTAAAGGGTCTGCGTTTGCTCACCCAACCTCAGCAAACCTCTCAGCCCCAAGAGTGTCCACCCTTATGTCTCCATCAGCTGTGGGTCTAGATATGGTCAATCCAGGTGGCATCACAGCCCCTGAACGAATTTTGTAAGAATTTCTCTCTCTTTCACTGTCTTTGTTTCACGGGTTTTTAAAAGTAATTGATTTTTATAATGGGGTTTAGCTGCTTTTCATTGCTGTGTTTATGCCGCTTTACACCCACCTGACTCACTTACAGAGAGTTATCAATACATAGGTTTTAAGATTCTTACTAGTCAGGTATATTCTTGGGCGGTGAGTAGGGGGTGTTGAGTCCAGTTCCCTGAGCAAGGAGTAGGTCTTGTCTATTACATATTGGGTTTATGGAACGGTATCTGAGCTAATTTGAAACCCGTGTTTTATGCATCACCCGCCTCACCATTCCCGTTGAGCAGCCATAGTGTGTTTTTTAAACGTGTGACTCCGTTCCGATTTGTAATTCAGTTCAAGTGTTGCGGTTTTTACATTCCCTCTATTAGTGATATCTTATGACAAGTGTCTTTTTCTGTGTGAGTTTTTTCACTTAGTATCGTCGTACCTAAATCCACTCATCATGCTGCTACTAGCCTTATGACGTTGATTTCATGGCGGAGTGATATTCCATTGTACATAAGGACCACAACTTCTTTATCCATTTTTCTCTTTCCTGGGATATTTAAGGTGTAACGAAGTGCAGGTTCTTGTCAAGAGAGCAGCCCTAAACTTTGGGGTGCCTGTGTCTTGCTGATTTTTAGTTTTCCCAATTTATACGCCCATGAGTGGAAGTGCCCTATGCTCTCTAAGCTGAGTTTTTTAGATGTTTCAGGACACACCGTACACTTCTCCAGAGTGGCTGTTGGCAATTTACATCCCGCCCATCAGCGTAGCCAGGCTCCCGGTTCTCCATGGCCTGTCCTTCATTTCTGGTTTTGACACTTTATTCAGCATGGCCCTTTTGACCGATGGGAAGCGAGACTTCTTTGTAGCGCTGATTTGCATTTCCAGGTTGCTTGGTTGGCCAAACAGGGCGTATGCGTTTTTTCCTGAATATATTCAGGAAAAAACGCATACGACCTTTTTGGCCAAGGGCATGATTGTCGAGGTTTGGCCGCTTTTCCTGTGCTTTCAAGGCGATTCGAATCTACCTCCTGAAATCTGTTTCCTGCAATTCTGCGTTGCTTTCAAATCCTCTTCGTTGCCTTCCCTCAATATATTTGTGGACGAGAGTTATCATTTATAACTCTGCAGGTTTGTGAATTGCAGTGCCCCTGAGCTCCATTGTTCAACTCGCTTTCTTGGGAGCTGGCCGCAAAAGCGCAGGATTGCTTCAAGCCCTCTTCTGGTCCCGGGCGGCAGGCTGAGCCTGTGGTTAATTCTTCTTTCTGATGGGAAAATAGAGTGATCTGTGCCAGTCCCAACACCTAGAGCTAGTCTCTCATTGGTTCCCCCTCTTCCCGTTCATCCTCAGGACAAATTGCAACCTGTACGGAAGAGGAGGTTAAAGGTGCTGAGTCTCCAAGGAGGGAGATTGCTAGTAAAGCGGCTGGAATGGCGAACCCGAGCACAAGGAGATGAGAAATGAGGTGCGTTTTAGAAACCTTTCCCGATCACACGGTGTACCATCTTCTGGGTTTCTCATGCATGTTTTCGAAGTAGGAAGATGCCCTTGAACCTGAGATTTGGGACCCATGGGATGGGTACCACGCAGTATTACTTTAAAGGGTCTGTGTTTGCTCACCCAACCTCCCCAAACCTCTCAGCCCCAAGAGTGTCCACCGTTATGTCTCCATCTACTGTGGGTCTAGATATGGTCAATCCAGGTGGCATCACAGCCCCTGAACGAATTTTGTAAGAATTTCTCTCTCTTTCACTGTCTTTGTTTCACGGGTTTTTAAAAGTAATTCACTTTTATAATGGGGTTTAGCTGCTTTTCACTGCTGTGTTTATGCCGCTTTATACCCACTTGACTCACTTACAGAGAGATATCAATACATAGGTAAGATTCTTACTAGTCAGATATATTCTTGGGCGGTGAGTAGGGGGTGTTGAGTCCAGTTCACTGAGCAAGGAGTAGGTCTTGTCTATTACATATTGGGTTTATGGAATGGTATCTGAGCTAATTTGAAACCCGTGTTTTATGCATCACCCCACCTCACCTTTCCCGTTGAGCAGCCATAGTGTGTTTTCTAAACGTGTGACTCCGTTCCGTTTTGTAACTCAGTTCAAGTGTAGCGGTTTTTACATTCCCTCTATAAGTGATATCTTATGACAAGTGTCGTTATCTGTGTGACTTTTTTCACTTAGAATCGTCGTACCTAAATCCACTCATCATGCTGCTACTAGCCTTATGACGTTGATTTCATGGCTGAGTGATATTCCATTGTACATAAGGACCACAACTTCTTTATCCATTTTTCTCTTTCCTGGGATATTTAAGGTGTAACGAAGTGCAGGTTCTTGTCAAGAGAGCAGCCCTAAACTTTGGGGTGCCTGTGTCTTGCTGATTTTTAGTTTTCCCAATTTATACGCCCATGAGTGGAAGTGCCCTATGCTCTCTAAGCTGCGTTTTTTAGATGTTTCAGGACACACCGTACACTTCTCCAGAGTGGCTGTTGGCAATTTACATCCCGCCCATCAGCGTAGCCAGGCTCCCGGTTCTCCATGGCCTGTCCTGCATTTCTGGTTTTGACACTTTATTCAGCATGGCCCTTTTGACCGATGGGAAGCGAGACTTCTTTGTAGCGCTGATTTGCCTTTCCAGGTTGCTTGGTTGGCCAAACAGGGCGTATGCGTTTTTTCTTGAATATATTTAGAAAAAAACGCATACGCCCTGTTTGGCCAAGGGCGTGATTGTCGAGGTTTGGCCGCTTTTCCTGTGCTTTCAAGGCGATTCGAATCTACCTCCTGAAATCTGTTTCCTGCAATTCTGCCTTGCTTTCAAATCCTCTTCGTTGCCTTCCCTCAATATATTTGTGGACGAGAGTTATCATTTATAACTCTGCAGGTTTGTGAATTGCAGTGCCCCTGAGCTCCATTGTTCAAATCGCTTTCTTGGGAGCTGGCCGCAAAAGCGCAGGATTGCTTCAGGCCCTGTTCTGGTCCCGGGCGGCAGGCTGAGCCTGTGGTTAATTCTTCTTCCTGATGGGAAAATAGAGTGACCTGTGCCAGTCCCAACACCTAGAGCTAGTCTCTCATTGGTTCCCCCTCTTCCCGTTCATCCTCAGGACAAATTGCAACCTGTACACAACAGGAGGTTAAAGGTGCTGAGTCTCCAAGGAGGGAGATTGCTAGTAAAGCGGCTGGAATGGCGAACCCGAGCACAAGGAGATGAGAAATGAGGTGCGTTTTAGAAACCTTTCCCGATCACACGGTGTACCATCTTCTGGGTTTCTCATGCATGTTTTCGAAGTAGGAAGATGCCCTTGAACCTGAGATTTGGGACCCATGGGATGGGTACCACGCAGTATTACTTTAAAGGGTCTGTGTTTGCTCACCCAACCTCAGCAAACCTCTCAGCCCCAAGAGTGTCCACCCTTATGTCTCCATCAGCTGTGGGTCTAGATATGGTCAATCCAGGTGGCATCACAGCCCCTGAACGAATTTTGTAAGAATTTCTCTCTCTTTCACTGTCTTTGTTTCACGGGTTTTTAAAAGTAATTGATTTTTATAATGGGTTTTAGCTGCTTTTCATTGCTGTGTTTATGCCGCTTTACACCCACTTGACTCACTTACAGAGAGATATCAATACATAGGTTTTAAGACTCTTACTAGTCAGATATATTCTTGGGCGGTGAGTAGGGGGTGTTGAGTCCAGTTCCCTGAGCAAGGAGTAGGTCTTGTCTTTTACATATTGGGTTTATGGAACGGTATCTGAGCTAATTTGAAACCCGTGTTTTATGCATCACCCCGCCTCACCTTTCCCGTTGAGCAGCCATAGTGTGTTTTCTAAACGTGTGACTCTGTTCCGTTTTGTAACTTAGTTCAAGTGTAGCGGTTTTTACATTCCCTCTAAAAGTTATATCTTATGACAAGTGTCGTTATCTGTGTGACTTTTTTCACTTAGAATCGTCGTACCTAAATCCACTCATCATGCTGCTACTAGCCTTATGACGTTGATTTCATGGCTGAGTGATATTCCATTGTACATAAGGACCACAACTTCTTTATCCATTTTTCTCTTTCCTGGAATATTTAAGGTGTAACGAAGTGCAGGTTCTTGTCAAGAGAGCAGCCCTAAACTTTGGGGTGCCTGTGTCTTGCTGATTTTTAGTTTTCCCAATTTATACACCCATGAGTGGAAGTGCCCTATGCTCTCTAAGCTGAGTTTTTTAGATGTTTCAGAACACACCGTACACTTCTCCAGAGTGGCTGTTAGCAATTTACATCCCGCCCATCAGCGTAGCCAGGCTCCCGGTTCTCCATGGCCTGTCCTGCATTTCTGGTTTTGACACTTTATTCAGCATGGCCCTTTTGACCGATGGGAAGCGAGACTTCTTTGTAGCGCTGATTTGCCTTTCCAGGTTGCTTGGTTGGCCAAACAGGGCGTATGCGTTTTTTCCTGCATATATTCAGGAAAAAACGCATACGCCCTTTTTGGCCAAGGGCGTGATTGTCGAGGTTTGGCCGCTTTTCCTGTGCTTTCAAGGCGATTCGAATCTACCTCCTGAAATCTGTTTCCTGCAATTATGCCTTGCTTTCAAATCCTCTTCGTTGCCTTCCCTCAATATATTTGTGGACGAGAGTTATCATTTATAACTCTGCAGGTTTGTGAATTGCAGTGCCCCTGAGCTCCATTGTTCAAATCGCTTTCTTGGGAGCTGGCCGCAAAAGCGCAGGATTGCTTCAGGCCCTGTTCTGGTCCCGGGCGGCAGGCTGAGCCTGTGGTTAATTCTTCTTCCTGATGGGAAAATAGAGTGACCTGTGCCAGTCCCAACACCTAGAGCTAGTCTCTCATTGGTTCCCCCTCTTCCCGTTCATCCTCAGGACAAATTGCAACCTGTACGGAACAGGAGGTTAAAGGTGCTGAGTCTCCAAGGAGGGAGATTGCTAGTAAAGCGGCTGGAATGGCGAACCCGAGCACAAGGAGATGAGAAATGAGGTGCGTTTTAGAAACCTTTCCCGATCACACGGTGTACCATCTTCTGGGTTTCTCATGCATGTTTTCGAAGTAGGAAGATGCCCTTGAACCTGAGATTTGGGACCCATGGGATGGGTACCACGCAGTATTACTTTAAAGGGTCTGTGTTTGCTCACCCAACCTCAGCAAACCTCTCAGCCCCAAGAGTGTCCACCCTTATGTCTCCATCAGCTGTGGGTCTAGATATGGTCAATCCAGGTGGCATCACAGCCCCTGAACGAATTTTGTAAGAATTTCTCTCTCTTTCACTGTCTTTGTTTCACGGGTTTTTAAAAGTAATTGATTTTTATAATGGGGTTTAGCTGCTTTTCATTGCTGTGTTTAAGCCGCTTTACACCCACTTGACTCACTTACAGAGAGATATCAATACATAGGTTTTAAGATTCTTACTAGTCAGATATATTCTTGGGCGGTGAGTAGGGGGTGTTGAGTCCAGTTCCCTGAGCAAGGAGTAGGTCTTGTCTATTACATATTGGGTTTATGGAACGGTATCTGAGCTAATTTGAAACCCGTGTTTTATGCATCACCCCGCCTCACCTTTCCCGTTGAGCAGCCATAGTGTGTTTTCTAAACGTGTGACTCTGTTCCGTTTTGTAACTCAGTTCAAGTGTAGCGGTTTTTACATTCCCTCTATAAGTGATATCTTATGACAAGTGTCGTTATCTGTGTGACTTTTTTCACTTAGAATCGTCGTACCTAAATCCACTCATCATGCTGCTACTAGCCTTATGACGTTGATTTCATGGCTGAGTGATATTCCATTGTACATAAGGACCACAACTTCTTTATCCATTTTTCTCTTTCCTGGGATATTTAAGGTGTAACGAAGTGCAGGTTCTTGTCAAGAGAGCAGCCCTAAACTTTGGGGTGCCTGTGTCTTGCTGATTTTTAGTTTTCCCAATTTATACGCCCATGAGTGGAAGTGCCCTATGCTCTCTAAGCTGAGTTTTTTAGATGTTTCAGGACACACCGTACACTTCTCCAGAGTGGCTGTTGGCAATTTACATCCCGCCCATCAGCGTAGCCAGGCTCCCGGTTCTCCATGGCCTGTCCTGCATTTCTGGTTTTGACACTTTATTCAGCATGGCCCTTTTGACCGATGGGAAGCGAGACTTCTTTGTAGCGCTGATTTGCCTTTCCAGGTTGCTTGGTTGGCCAAACAGGGCGTATGCGTTTTTTCCTGCATATATTCAGGAAAAAACGCATACGCCCTTTTTGGCCAAGGGCGTGATTGTCGAGGTTTGGCCGCTTTTCCTGTGCTTTCAAGGCGATTCGAATCTACCTCCTGAAATCTGTTTCCTGCAATTCTGCCTTGCTTTCAAATCCTCTTCGTTGCCTTCCCTCAATATATTTGTGGACGAGAGTTATCATTTATAACTCTGCAGGTTTGTGAATTGCAGTGCCCCTGAGCTCCATTGTTCAACTCGCTTTCTTGGGAGCTGGCCGCAAAAGCGCAGGATTGCTTCAGGCCCTGTTCTGGTCCCGGGCGGCAGGCTGAGCCTGTGGTTAATTCTTCTTTCTGATGGGAAAATAGAGTGATCTGTGCCAGTCCCAACACATAGAGCTAGTCTCTCATTGGTTCCCCCTCTTCCCGTTCATCCTCAGGACAAATTGCAACCTGTACGGAAGAGGAGGTTAAAGGTGCTGAGTCTCCAAGGAGGGAGATTGCTAGTAAAGCGGCTGGAATGGCGAACCCGAGCACAAGGAGATGAGAAATGAGGTGCGTTTTAGAAACCTTTCCCGATCACACGGTGTACCATCTTCTGGGTTTCTCATGCATGTTTTCGAAGTAGGAAGATGCCCTTGAACCTGAGATTTGGGACCCATGGGATGGGTACCACGCAGTATTACTTTAAAGGGTCTGTGTTTGCTCACCCAACCTCAGCAAACCTCTCAGCCACAAGAGTGTCCACCCTTATGTCTCCATCAGCTGTGGGTCTAGATATGGTCAATCCAGGTGGCATCACAGCCCCTGAACGAATTTTGTAAGAATTTCTCTCTCTTTCACTGTCTTTGTTTCACGGGTTTTTAAAAGTAATTCATTTTTATAATGGGGTTTAGCTGCTTTTCACTGCTGTGTTTATGCCGCTTTATACCCACTTGACTCACTTACAGAGAGATATCAATACATAGGTAAGATTCTTACTAGTCAGATATATTCTTGGGCGGTGAGTAGGGGGTGTTGAGTCCAGTTCACTGAGCAAGGAGTAGGTCTTGTCTATTACATATTGGGTTTATGGAATGGTATCTGAGCTAATTTGAAACCCGTGTTTTATGCATCACCCCACCTCACCTTTCCCGTTGAGCAGCCATAGTGTGTTTTCTAAACGTGTGACTCTGTTCCGTTTTGTAACTCAGTTCAAGTGTAGCGGTTTTTACATTCCCTCTATAAGTGATATCTTATGACAAGTGTCGTTATCTGTGTGACTTTTTTCACTTAGAATCGTCGTACCTAAATGCACTCATCATGCTGCTACTAGCCTTATGACGTTGATTTCATGGCTGAGTGATATTCCATTGTACATAAGGACCACAACTTCTTTAGCCATTTTTCTCTTTCCTGGGATATTTAAGGTGTAACGAAGTGCAGGTTCTTGTCAAGAGAGCAGCCCTAAACTTTGGGGTGCCTGTGTCTTGCTGATTTTTAGTTTTCCCAATTTATACGCCCATGAGTGGAAGTGCCCTATGCTCTCTAAGCTGCGTTTTTTAGATGTTTCAGGACACACCGTACACTTCTCCAGAGTGGCTGTTGGCAATTTACATCCCGCCCATCAGCGTAGCCAGGCTCCCGGTTCTCCATGGCCTGTCCTTCATTTCTGGTTTTGACACTTTATTCAGCATGGCCCTTTTGACCGATGGGAAGCGAGACTTCTTTGTAGCGCTGATTTGCCTTTCCAGGTTGCTTGGTTGGCCAAACAGGGCGTATGCGTTTTTTCCTGAATATATTTAGAAAAAAACGCATACGCCCTGTTTGGCCAAGGGCGTGATTGTCGAGGTTTGGCCGCTTTTCCTGTGCTTTCAAGGCGATTCGAATCTACCTCCTGAAATCTGTTTCCTGCAATTCTGCCTTGCTTTCAAATCCTCTTCGTTGCCTTCCCTCAATATATTTGTGGACGAGAGTTATCATTTATAACTCTGCAGGTTTGTGAATTGCAGTGCCCCTGAGCTCCATTGTTCAAATCGCTTTCTTGGGAGCTGGCCGCAAAAGCGCCGGATTGCTTCAGGCCCTGTTCTGGTCCCGGGCGGCAGGCTGAGCCTGTGGTTAATTCTTCTTCCTGATGGGAAAATAGAGTGACCTGTGCCAGTCCCAACACCTAGAGCTAGTCTCTCATTGGTTCCCCCTCTTCCCGTTCATCCTCAGGACAAATTGCAACCTGTACGGAACAGGAGGTTAAAGGTGCTGAGTCTCCAAGGAGGGAGATTGCTAGTAAAGCGGCTGGAATGGCGAACCCGAGCACAAGGAGATGAGAAATGAGGTGCGTTTTAGAAACCTTTCCCGATCACACGGTGTACCATCTTCTGGGTTTCTCATGCATGTTTTCGAAGTAGGAAGATGCCCTTGAACCTGAGATTTGGGACCCATGGGATGGGTACCACGCAGTATTACTTTAAAGGGTCTGTGTTTGCTCACCCAACCTCAGCAAACCTCTCAGCCCCAAGAGTGTCCACCCTTATGTCTCCATCATCTGTGGGTCTAGATATGGTCAATCCAGGTGGCATCACAGCCCCTGAACGAATTTTGTAAGAATTTCTCTCTCTTTCACTGTCTTTGTTTCACGGGTTTTTAAAAGTAATTGATTTTTATAATGGGGTTTAGCTGCTTTTCATTGCTGTGTTTAAGCCGCTTTACACCCACTTGACTCACTTACAGAGAGATATCAATACATAGGTTTTAAGATTCTTACTAGTCAGATATATTCTTGGGCGGTGAGTAGGGGGTGTTGAGTCCAGTTCCCTGAGCAAGGAGTAGGTCTTGTCTATTACATATTGGGTTTATGGAACGGTATCTGAGCTAATTTGAAACCCGTGTTTTATGCATCACCCCGCCTCACCTTTCCCGTTGAGCAGCCATAGTGTGTTTTCTAAACGTGTGACTCTGTTCCGTTTTGTAACTCAGTTCAAGTGTAGCGGTTTTTACATTCCCTCTATAAGTGATATCTTATGACAAGTGTCGTTATCTGTGTGACTTTTTTCACTTAGAATCGTCGTACCTAAATCCACTCATCATGCTGCTACTAGCCTTATGACGTTGATTTCATGGCTGAGTGATATTCCATTGTACATAAGGACCACAACTTCTTTATCCATTTTTCTCTTTCCTGGGATATTTAAGGTGTAATGAAGTGCAGGTTCTTGTCAAGAGAGCAGCCCTAAACTTTGGGGTGCCTGTGTCTTGCTGATTTTTAGTTTTCCCAATTTATACACCCATGAGTGGAAGTGCCCTATGCTCTCTAAGCTGAGTTTTTTAGATGTTTCAGGACACACCGTACACTTCTCCAGAGTGGCTGTTGGCAATTTACATCCCGCCCATCAGCGTAGCCAGGCTCCCGGTTCTCCATGGCCTGTCCTGCATTTCTGGTTTTGACACTTTATTCAGCATGGCCCTTTTGACCGATGGGAAGCGAGACTTCTTTGTAGCGCTGATTTGCCTTTCCAGGTTGCTTGGTTGGCCAAACAGGGCGTATGCGTTTTTTCCTGCATATATTCAGGAAAAAACGCATACGCCCTTTTTGGCCAAGGGCGTGATTGTCGAGGTTTGGCCGCTTTTCCTGTGCTTTCAAGGCGATTCGAATCTACCTCCTGAAATCTGTTTCCTGCAATTATGCCTTGCTTTCAAATCCTCTTCGTTGCCTTCCCTCAATATATTTGTGGACGAGAGTTATCATTTATAACTCTGCAGGTTTGTGAATTGCAGTGCCCCTGAGCTCCATTGTTCAAATCGCTTTCTTGGGAGCTGGCCGCAAAAGCGCAGGATTGCTTCAGGCCCTGTTCTGGTCCCGGGCGGCAGGCTGAGCCTGTGGTTAATTCTTCTTCCTGATGGGAAAATAGAGTGACCTGTGCCAGTCCCAACACCTAGAGCTAGTCTCTCATTGGTTCCCCCTCTTCCCGTTCATCCTCAGGACAAATTGCAACCTGTACGGAACAGGAGGTTAAAGGTGCTGAGTCTCCAAGGAGGGAGATTGCTAGTAAAGCGGCTGGAATGGCGAACCCGAGCACAAGGAGATGAGAAATGAGGTGCGTTTTAGAAACCTTTCCCGATCACACGGTGTACCATCTTCTGGGTTTCTCATGCATGTTTTCGAAGTAGGAAGATGCCCTTGAACCTGAGATTTGGGACCCATGGGATGGGTACCACGCAGTATTACTTTAAAGGGTCTGTGTTTGCTCACCCAACCTCAGCAAACCTCTCAGCCCCAAGAGTGTCCACCCTTATGTCTCCATCAGCTGTGGGTCTAGATATGGTCAATCCAGGTGGCATCACAGCCCCTGAACGAATTTTGTAAGAATTTCTCTCTCTTTCACTGTCTTTGTTTCACGGGTTTTTAAAAGTAATTGATTTTTATAATGGGGTTTAGCTGCTTTTCATTGCTGTGTTTAAGCCGCTTTACACCCACTTGACTCACTTACAGAGAGATATCAATACATAGGTTTTAAGATTCTTACTAGTCAGATATATTCTTGGGCGGTGAGTAGGGGGTGTTGAGTCCAGTTCACTGAGCAAGGAGTAGGTCTTGTCTATTACATATTGGGTTTATGGAACGGTATCTGAGCTAATTTGAAACCCGTGTTTTATGCATCACCCCGCCTCACCTTTCCCGTTGAGCAGCCATAGTGTGTTTTCTAAACGTGTGACTCTGTTCCGTTTTGTAACTCAGTTCAAGTGTAGCGGTTTTTACATTCCCTCTATAAGTGATATCTTATGACAAGTGTCGTTATCTGTGTGACTTTTTTCACTTAGAATCGTCGTACCTAAATCCACTCATCATGCTGCTACTAGCCTTATGACGTTGATTTCATGGCTGAGTGATATTCCATTGTACATAAGGACCACAACTTCTTTATCCATTTTTCTCTTTCCTGGGATATTTAAGGTGTAACGAAGTGCAGGTTCTTGTCAAGAGAGCAGCCCTAAACTTTGGGGTGCCTGTGTCTTGCTGATTTTTAGTTTTCCCAATTTATACACCCATGAGTGGAAGTGCCCTATGCTCTCTAAGCTGAGTTTTTTAGATGTTTCAGGACACACCGTACACTTCTCCAGAGTGGCTGTTGGCAATTTACATCCCGCCCATCAGCGTAGCCAGGCTCCCGGTTCTCCATGGCCTGTCCTTCATTTCTGGTTTTGACACTTTATTCAGCATGGCCCTTTTGACCGATGGGAAGCGAGACTTCTTTGTAGCGCTGATTTGCCTTTCCAGGTTGCTTGGTTGGCCAAAAAGGGCGTATGCGTTTTTTCCTGAATATATTCAGGAAAAAACGCTTACGCCCTGTTTGGCCAAGGGCGTGATTGTCGAGGTTTGGCCGCTTTTCCTGTGCTTTCAAGGCGATTCGAATCTACCTCCTGAAATCTGTTTCCTGCAATTCTGCCTTGCTTTCAAATCCTCTTCGTTGCCTTCCCTCAATATATTTGTGGACGAGAGTTATCATTTATAACTCTGCAGGTTTGTGAATTGCAGTGCCCCTGAGCTCCATTGTTCAACTCGCTTTCTTGGGAGCTGGCCGCAAAAGCGCAGGATTGCTTCAGGCCCTGTTCTGGTCCCGGGCGGCAGGCTGAGCCTGTGGTTAATTCTTCTTTCTGATGGGAAAATAGAGTGATCTGTGCCAGTCCCAACACCTAGAGCTAGTCTCTCATTGGTTCCCCCTCTTCCCGTTCATCCTCAGGACAAATTGCAACCTGTACGGAAGAGGAGGTTAAAGGTGCTGAGTCTCCAAGGAGGGAGATTGCTAGTAAAGCGGCTGGAATGGCGAACCCGAGCACAAGGAGATGAGAAATGAGGTGCGTTTTAGAAACCTTTCCCGATCACACGGTGTACCATCTTCTGGGTTTCTCATGCATGTTTTCGAAGTAGGAAGATGCCCTTGAACCTGAGATTTGGGACCCATGGGATGGGTACCACGCAGTATTACTTTAAAGGGTCTGTGTTTGCTCACCCAACCTCAGCAAACCTCTCAGCCACAAGAGTGTCCACCCTTATGTCTCCATCAGCTGTGGGTCTAGATATGGTCAATCCAGGTGGCATCACAGCCCCTGAACGAATTTTGTAAGAATTTCTCTCTCTTTCACTGTCTTTGTTTCACGGGTTTTTAAAAGTAATTCATTTTTATAATGGGGTTTAGCTGCTTTTCACTGCTGTGTTTATGCCGCTTTATACCCACTTGACTCACTTACAGAGAGATATCAATACATAGGTAAGATTCTTACTAGTCAGATATATTCTTGGGCGGTGAGTAGGGGGTGTTGAGTCCAGTTCACTGAGCAAGGAGTAGGTCTTGTCTATTACATATTGGGTTTATGGAATGGTATCTGAGCTAATTTGAAACCCGTGTTTTATGCATCACCCCACCTCACCTTTCCCGTTGAGCAGCCATAGTGTGTTTTCTAAACGTGTGACTCTGTTCCGTTTTGTAACTCAGTTCAAGTGTAGCGGTTTTTACATTCCCTCTATAAGTGATATCTTATGACAAGTGTCGTTATCTGTGTGACTTTTTTCACTTAGAATCGTCGTACCTAAATGCACTCATCATGCTGCTACTAGCCTTATGACGTTGATTTCATGGCTGAGTGATATTCCATTGTACATAAGGACCACAACTTCTTTAGCCATTTTTCTCTTTCCTGGGATATTTAAGGTGTAACGAAGTGCAGGTTCTTGTCAAGAGAGCAGCCCTAAACTTTGGGGTGCCTGTGTCTTGCTGATTTTTAGTTTTCCCAATTTATACGCCCATGAGTGGAAGTGCCCTATGCTCTCTAAGCTGCGTTTTTTAGATGTTTCAGGACACACCGTACACTTCTCCAGAGTGGCTGTTGGCAATTTACATCCCGCCCATCAGCGTAGCCAGGCTCCCGGTTCTCCATGGCCTGTCCTTCATTTCTGGTTTTGACACTTTATTCAGCATGGCCCTTTTGACCGATGGGAAGCGAGACTTCTTTGTAGCGCTGATTTGTCTTTCCAGGTTGCTTGGTTGGCCAAACAGGGCGTATGCGTTTTTTCCTGAATATATTTAGAAAAAAACGCATACGCCCTGTTTGGCCAAGGGCGTGATTGTCGAGGTTTGGCCGCTTTTCCTGTGCTTTCAAGGCGATTCGAATCTACCTCCTGAAATCTGTTTCCTGCAATTCTGCCTTGCTTTCAAATCCTCTTCGTTGCCTTCCCTCAATATATTTGTGGACGAGAGTTATCATTTATAACTCTGCAGGTTTGTGAATTGCAGTGCCCCTGAGCTCCATTGTTCAAATCGCTTTCTTGGGAGCTGGCCGCAAAAGCGCCGGATTGCTTCAGGCCCTGTTCTGGTCCCGGGCGGCAGGCTGAGCCTGTGGTTAATTCTTCTTCCTGATGGGAAAATAGAGTGACCTGTGCCAGTCCCAACACCTAGAGCTAGTCTCTCATTGGTTCCCCCTCTTCCCGTTCATCCTCAGGACAAATTGCAACCTGTACGGAACAGGAGGTTAAAGGTGCTGAGTCTGCAAGGAGGGAGATTGCTAGTAAAGCGGCTGGAATGGCGAACCCGAGCACAAGGAGATGAGAAATGAGGTGCGTTTTAGAAACCTTTCCCGATCACACGGTGTACCATCTTCTGGGTTTCTCATGCATGTTTTCGAAGTAGGAAGATGCCCTTGAACCTGAGATTTGGGACCCATGGGATGGGTACCACGCAGTATTACTTTAAAGGGTCTGTGTTTGCTCACCCAACCTCAGCAAACCTCTCAGCCCCAAGAGTGTCCACCCTTATGTCTCCATCATCTGTGGGTCTAGATATGGTCAATCCAGGTGGCATCACAGCCCCTGAACGAATTTTGTAAGAATTTCTCTCTCTTTCACTGTCTTTGTTTCACGGGTTTTTAAAAGTAATTGATTTTTATAATGGGGTTTAGCTGCTTTTCATTGCTGTGTTTATGCCGCTTTACACCCACTTGACTCACTTACAGAGAGATATCAATACATAGGTTTTAAGACTCTTACTAGTCAGATATATTCTTGGGCGGTGAGTAGGGGGTGTTGAGTCCAGTTCCCTGAGCAAGGAGTAGGTCTTGTCTATTACATATTGGGTTTATGGAACGGTATCTGAGCTAATTTGAAACCCGTGTTTTATGCATCACCCCGCCTCACCTTTCCCGTTGAGCAGCCATAGTGTGTTTTCTAAACGTGTGACTCTGTTCCGTTTTGTAACTCAGTTCAAGTGTAGCGGTTTTTACATTCCCTCTATAAGTGATATCTTATGACAAGTGTCGTTATCTGTGTGACTTTTTTCACTTAGAATCGTCGTACCTAAATCCACTCATCATGCTGCTACTAGCCTTATGACGTTGATTTCATGGCTGAGTGATATTCCATTGTACATAAGGACCACAACTTCTTTATCCATTTTTCTCTTTCCTGGGATATTTAAGGTGTAATGAAGTGCAGGTTCTTGTCAAGAGAGCAGCCCTAAACTTTGGGGTGCCTGTGTCTTGCTGATTTTTAGTTTTCCCAATTTATACACCCATGAGTGGAAGTGCCCTATGCTCTCTAAGCTGAGTTTTTTAGATGTTTCAGGACACACCGTACACTTCTCCAGAGTGGCTGTTGGCAATTTACATCCCGCCCATCAGCGTAGCCAGGATCCCGGTTCTCCATGGCCTGTCCTGCATTTCTGGTTTTGACACTTTATTCAGCATGGCCGTTTTGACCGATGGGAAGTGAGACTTCTTTCTAGCGCTGATTTGCCTTTCCAGGTTGCTTGGTTGGCCAAACAGGGCGTATGCGTTTTTTCCTGAATATATTCAGGAAAAAACGCATACGCCCTTTTTGGCCAAGGGCGTGATTGTCGAGGTTTGGCCGCTTTTCCTGTGCTTTCAAGGCGATTCGAATCTACCTCCTGAAATCTGTTTCCTGCAATTCTGCCTTGCTTTCAAATCCTCTTCGTTGCCTTCCCTCAATATATTTGTGGACGAGAGTTATCATTTATAACTCTGCAGTTTTGTGAATTGCAGTGCCCCTGAGCTCCATTGTTCAACTCACTTTCTTGGGAGCTGGCCGCAAAAGCACAGGATTGCTTCAGGCCCTGTTCTGGTCCCGGGCGGCAGGCTGAGCCTGTGGTTAATTCTTCTTCCTGATGGGAAAATAGAGTGATCTGTGCCAGTCCCAACACCTAGAGCTAGTCTCTCATTGGTTCCCCCTCTTCCCGTTCATCCTCAGGACAAATTGCAACCTGTACGGAACAGGAGGTTAAAGGTGCTGAGTCTGCAAGGAGGGAGATTGCTAGTAAAGCGGCTGGAATGGCGAACCCGAGCACAAGGAGATGAGAAATGAGGTGCGTTTTAGAAACCTTTCCCGATCACACGGTGTACCATCTTCTGGGTTTCTCATGCATGTTTTCGAAGTAGGAAGATGCCCTTGAACCTGAGATTTGGGACCCATGGGATGGGTACCACGCAGTATTACTTTAAAGGGTCTGTGTTTGCTCACCCAACCTCAGCAAACCTCTCAGCCCCAAGAGTGTCCACCCTTATGTCTCCGTCATCTGTGGGTCTAGATATGGTCAATCCAGGTGGCATCACAGCCCCTGAACGAATTTTGTAAGAATTTCTCTCTCTTTCACTGTCTTTGTTTCACGGGTTTTTAAAAGTAATTGATTTTTATAATGGGGTTTAGCTGCTTTTCATTGCTGTGTTTAAGCCGCTTTACACCCACTTGACTCACTTACAGAGAGATATCAATACATAGGTTTTAAGATTCTTACTAGTCAGATATATT
Source organism: Eschrichtius robustus (assembly GCF_028021215.1). Classification (NCBI taxonomy): domain Eukaryota; kingdom Metazoa; phylum Chordata; class Mammalia; order Artiodactyla; family Eschrichtiidae; genus Eschrichtius; species Eschrichtius robustus. The sequence continues at coordinate 47,368,876 of NC_090831.1, read as the reverse complement.
CTTGGGCGGTGAGTAGGGGGTGTTGAGTCCAGTTCCCTGAGCAAGGAGTAGGTCTTGTCTATTACATATTGGGTTTATGGAACGGTATCTGAGCTAATTTGAAACCCGTGTTTTATGCATCACCCCGCCTCACCTTTCCCGTTGAGCAGCCATAGTGTGTTTTCTAAACGTGTGACTCTGTTCCGTTTTGTAACTCAGTTCAAGTGTAGCGGTTTTTACATTCCCTCTATAAGTGATATCTTATGACAAGTGTCGTTATCTGTGTGACTTTTTTCACTTAGAATCGTCGTACCAAAATCCACTCATCATGCTGCTACTAGCCTTATGACGTTGATTTCATGGCTGAGTGATATTCCATTTTACATAAGGACCACAACTTCTTTATCCATTTTTCTCTTTCCTGGGATATTTAAGGTGTAACGAAGTGCAGGTTCTTGTCAAGAGAGCAGCCCTAAACTTTGGGGTGCCTGTGTCTTGCTGATTTTTAGTTTTCCCAATTTATACACCCATGAGTGGAAGTGCCCTATGCTCTCTAAGCTGAGTTTTTTAGATGTTTCAGGATACACCGTACACTTCTCCAGAGTGGCTGTTGGCAATTTACATCCCGCCCATCAGCGTAGCCAGGCTCCCGGTTCTCCATGGCCTGTCCTGCATTTCTGGTTTTGACACTTTATTCAGCATGGCCCTTTTGACCGATGGGAAGCGAGACTTCTTTGTAGCGCTGATTTGCCTTTCCAGGTTGCTTGGTTGGCCAAACAGGGCGTATGCGTTTTTTCCTGAATATATTCAGGAAAAAACGCATACGCCCTGTTTGGCCAAGGGCGTGATTGTCGAGGTTTGGCCGCTTTTCCTGTGCTTTCAAGGCGATTCGAATCTACCTCCTGAAATCTGTTTCCTGCAATTCTGCCTTGCTTTCAAATCCTCTTCGTTGCCTTCCCTCAATATATTTGTGGACGAGAGTTATCATTTATAACTCTGCAGTTTTGTGAATTGCAGTGCCCCTGAGCTCCATTGTTCAACTCGCTTTCTTGGGAGCTGGCCGCAAAAGCGCAGGATTGCTTCAGGCCCTGTTCTGGTCCCGGGCGGCAGGCTGAGCCTGTGGTTAATTCTTCTTTCTGATGGGAAAATAGAGTGATCTGTGCCAGTCCCAACACCTAGAGCTAGTCTCTCATTGGTTCCCCCTCTTCCCGTTCATCCTCAGGACAAATTGCAACCTGTACGGAACAGGAGGTTAAAGGTGCTGAGTCTGCAAGGAGGGAGATTGCTAGTAAAGCGGCTGGAATGGCGAACCCGAGCACAAGGAGATGAGAAATGAGGTGCGTTTTAGAAACCTTTCCCGATCACACGGTGTACCATCTTCTGGGTTTCTCATGCATGTTTTCGAAGTAGGAAGATGCCCTTGAACCTGAGATTTGGGACCCATGGGATGGGTACCACGCAGTATTACTTTAAAGGGTCTGTGTTTGCTCACCCAACCTCAGCAAACCTCTCAGCCCCAAGAGTGTCCACCCTTATGTCTCCATCATCTGTGGGTCTAGATATGGTCAATCCAGGTGGCATCACAGCCCCTGAACGAATTTTGTAAGAATTTCTCTCTCTTTCACTGTCTTTGTTTCACGGGTTTTTAAAAGTAATTGATTTTTATAATGGGGTTTAGCTGCTTTTCATTGCTGTGTTTATGCCGCTTTACACCCACTTGACTCACTTACAGAGAGATATCAATACATAGGTTTTAAGACTCTTACTAGTCAGATATATTCTTGGGCGGTGAGTAGGGGGTGTTGAGTCCAGTTCCCTGAGCAAGGAGTAGGTCTTGTCTATTACATATTGGGTTTATGGAACGGTATCTGAGCTAATTTGAAACCCGTGTTTTATGCATCACCCCGCCTCACCTTTCCCGTTGAGCAGCCATAGTGTGTTTTCTAAACGTGTGACTCTGTTCCGTTTTGTAACTCAGTTCAAGTGTAGCGGTTTTTACATTCCCTCTATAAGTGATATCTTATGACAAGTGTCGTTATCTGTGTGACTTTTTTCACTTAGAATCGTCGTACCTAAATCCACTCATCATGCTGCTACTAGCCTTATGACGTTGATTTCATGGCTGAGTGATATTCCATTGTACATAAGGACCACAACTTCTTTATCCATTTTTCTCTTTCCTGGGATATTTAAGGTGTAATGAAGTGCAGGTTCTTGTCAAGAGAGCAGCCCTAAACTTTGGGGTGCCTGTGTCTTGCTGATTTTTAGTTTTCCCAATTTATACACCCATGAGTGGAAGTGCCCTATGCTCTCTAAGCTGAGTTTTTTAGATGTTTCAGGACACACCGTACACTTCTCCAGAGTGGCTGTTGGCAATTTACATCCCGCCCATCAGCGTAGCCAGGATCCCGGTTCTCCATGGCCTGTCCTGCATTTCTGGTTTTGACACTTTATTCAGCATGGCCGTTTTGACCGATGGGAAGTGAGACTTCTTTCTAGCGCTGATTTGCCTTTCCAGGTTGCTTGGTTGGCCAAACAGGGCGTATGCGTTTTTTCCTGAATATATTCAGGAAAAAACGCATACGCCCTTTTTGGCCAAGGGCGTGATTGTCGAGGTTTGGCCGCTTTTCCTGTGCTTTCAAGGCGATTCGAATCTACCTCCTGAAATCTGTTTCCTGCAATTCTGCCTTGCTTTCAAATCCTCTTCGTTGCCTTCCCTCAATATATTTGTGGACGAGAGTTATCATTTATAACTCTGCAGTTTTGTGAATTGCAGTGCCCCTGAGCTCCATTGTTCAACTCACTTTCTTGGGAGCTGGCCGCAAAAGCACAGGATTGCTTCAGGCCCTGTTCTGGTCCCGGGCGGCAGGCTGAGCCTGTGGTTAATTCTTCTTCCTGATGGGAAAATAGAGTGATCTGTGCCAGTCCCAACACCTAGAGCTAGTCTCTCATTGGTTCCCCCTCTTCCCGTTCATCCTCAGGACAAATTGCAACCTGTACGGAACAGGAGGTTAAAGGTGCTGAGTCTGCAAGGAGGGAGATTGCTAGTAAAGCGGCTGGAATGGCGAACCCGAGCACAAGGAGATGAGAAATGAGGTGCGTTTTAGAAACCTTTCCCGATCACACGGTGTACCATCTTCTGGGTTTCTCATGCATGTTTTCGAAGTAGGAAGATGCCCTTGAACCTGAGATTTGGGACCCATGGGATGGGTACCACGCAGTATTACTTTAAAGGGTCTGTGTTTGCTCACCCAACCTCAGCAAACCTCTCAGCCCCAAGAGTGTCCACCCTTATGTCTCCGTCATCTGTGGGTCTAGATATGGTCAATCCAGGTGGCATCACAGCCCCTGAACGAATTTGTAAGAATTTCTCTCTCTTTCACTGTCTTTGTTTCACGGGTTTTTAAAAGTAATTGATTTTTATAATGGGGTTTAGCTGCTTTTCATTGCTGTGTTTAAGCCGCTTTACACCCACTTGACTCACTTACAGAGAGATATCAATACATAGGTTTTAAGATTCTTACTAGTCAGATATATTCTTGGGCGGTGAGTAGGGGGTGTTGAGTCCAGTTCCCTGAGCAAGGAGTAGGTCTTGTCTATTACATATTGGGTTTATGGAACGGTATCTGAGCTAATTTGAAACCCGTGTTTTATGCATCACCCCGCCTCACCTTTCCCGTTGAGCAGCCATAGTGTGTTTTCTAAACGTGTGACTCTGTTCCGTTTTGTAACTCAGTTCAAGTGTAGCGGTTTTTACATTCCCTCTATAAGTGATATCTTATGACAAGTGTCGTTATCTGTGTGACTTTTTTCACTTAGAATCGTCGTACCAAAATCCACTCATCATGCTGCTACTAGCCTTATGACGTTGATTTCATGGCTGAGTGATATTCCATTTTACATAAGGACCACAACTTCTTTATCCATTTTTCTCTTTCCTGGGATATTTAAGGTGTAACGAAGTGCAGGTTCTTGTCAAGAGAGCAGCCCTAAACTTTGGGGTGCCTGTGTCTTGCTGATTTTTAGTTTTCCCAATTTATACACCCATGAGTGGAAGTGCCCTATGCTCTCTAAGCTGAGTTTTTTAGATGTTTCAGGATACACCGTACACTTCTCCAGAGTGGCTGTTGGCAATTTACATCCCGCCCATCAGCGTAGCCAGGCTCCCGGTTCTCCATGGCCTGTCCTGCATTTCTGGTTTTGACACTTTATTCAGCATGGCCCTTTTGACCGATGGGAAGCGAGACTTCTTTGTAGCGCTGATTTGCCTTTCCAGGTTGCTTGGTTGGCCAAACAGGGCGTATGCGTTTTTTCCTGAATATATTCAGGAAAAAACGCATACGCCCTGTTTGGCCAAGGGCGTGATTGTCGAGGTTTGGCCGCTTTTCCTGTGCTTTCAAGGCGATTCGAATCTACCTCCTGAAATCTGTTTCCTGCAATTCTGCCTTGCTTTCAAATCCTCTTCGTTGCCTTCCCTCAATATATTTGTGGACGAGAGTTATCATTTATAACTCTGCAGTTTTGTGAATTGCAGTGCCCCTGAGCTCCATTGTTCAACTCGCTTTCTTGGGAGCTGGCCGCAAAAGCGCAGGATTGCTTCAGGCCCTGTTCTGGTCCCGGGCGGCAGGCTGAGCCTGTGGTTAATTCTTCTTTCTGATGGGAAAATAGAGTGATCTGTGCCAGTCCCAACACCTAGAGCTAGTCTCTCATTGGTTCCCCCTCTTCCCGTTCATCCTCAGGACAAATTGCAACCTGTACGGAAGAGGAGGTTAAAGGTGCTGAGTCTCCAAGGAGGGAGATTGCTAGTAAAGCGGCTGGAATGGCGAACCCGAGCACAAGGAGATGAGAAATGAGGTGCGTTTTAGAAACCTTTCCCGATCACACGGTGTACCATCTTCTGGGTTTCTCATGCATGTTTTCGAAGTAGGAAGATGCCCTTGAACCTGAGATTTGGGACCCATGGGATGGGTACCACGCAGTATTACTTTAAAGGGTCTGTGTTTGCTCACCCAACCTCAGCAAACCTCTCAGCCCCAAGAGTGTCCACCCTTATGTCTCCATCAGCTGTGGGTCTAGATATGGTCAATCCAGGTGGCATCACAGCCCCTGAACGAATTTTGTAAGAATTTCTCTCTCTTTCACTGTCTTTGTTTCACGGGTTTTTAAAAGTAATTCATTTTTATAATGGGGTTTAGCTGCTTTTCACTGCTGTGTTTATGCCGCTTTATACCCACCTGACTCACTTACAGAGAGATATCAATACATAGGTAAGATTCTTACTAGTCAGATATATTCTTGGGCGGTGAGTAGGGGGTGTTGAGTCCAGTTCACTGAGCAAGGAGTAGGTCTTGTCTATTACATATTGGGTTTATGGAATGGTATCTGAGCTAATTTGAAACCCGTGTTTTATGCATCACCCCACCTCACCTTTCCCGTTGAGCAGCCATAGTGTGTTTTCTAAACGTGTGACTCTGTTCCGTTTTGTAACTCAGTTCAAGTGTAGCGGTTTTTACATTCCCTCTATAAGCGATATCTTATGACAAGTGTCGTTATCTGTGTGACTTTTTTCACTTAGAATCGTCGTACCTAAATCCACTCATCATGCTGCTACTAGCCTTATGACGTTGATTTCATGGCTGAGTGATATTCCATTGTACATAAGGACCACAACTTCTTTATCCATTTTTCTCTTTCCTGGGATATTTAAGGTGTAACGAAGTGCAGGTTCTTGTCAAGAGAGCAGCCCTAAACTTTGGGGTGCCTGTGTCTTGCTGATTTTTAGTTTTCCCAATTTATACGCCCATGAGTGGAAGTGCCCTATGCTCTCTAAGCTGCGTTTTTTAGATGTTTCAGGACACACCGTACACTTCTCCAGAGTGGCTGTTGGCAATTTACATCCCGCCCATCAGCGTAGCCAGGCTCCCGGTTCTCCATGGCCTGTCCTTCATTTCTGGTTTTGACACTTTATTCAGCATGGCCCTTTTGACCGATGGGAAGCGAGACTTCTTTGTAGCGCTGATTTGCCTTTCCAGGTTGCTTGGTTGGCCAAACAGGGCGTATGCGTTTTTTCCTGAATATATTTAGAAAAAAACGCATACGCCCTGTTTGGCCAAGGGCGTGATTGTCGAGGTTTGGCCGCTTTTCCTGTGCTTTCAAGGCGATTCGAATCTACCTCCTGAAATCTGTTTCCTGCAATTCTGCCTTGCTTTCAAATCCTCTTCGTTGCCTTCCCTCAATATATTTGTGGACGAGAGTTATCATTTATAACTCTGCAGGTTTGTGAATTGCAGTGCCCCTGAGCTCCATTGTTCAAATCGGTTTTTGGGAGCTGGCCGCAAAAGCGCAGGATTGCTTCAGGCCCTGTTCTGGTCCCGGGCGGCAGGCTGAGCCTGTGGTTAATTCTTCTTTCTGATGGGAAAATAGAGTGACCTGTGCCAGTCCCAACACCTAGAGCTAGTCTCTCATTGGTTCCCCCTCTTCCCGTTCATCCTCAGGACAAATTGCAACCTGTACGGAAGAGGAGGTTAAAGGTGCTGAGTCTCCAAGGAGGGAGATTGCTAGTAAAGCGGCTGGAATGGCGAACCCGAGCACAAGGAGATGAGAAATGAGGTGCGTTTTAGAAACCTTTCCCGATCACACGGTGTACCATCTTCTGGGTTTCTCATGCATGTTTTCGAAGTAGGAAGATGCCCTTGAACCTGAGATTTGGGACCCATGGGATGGGTACCACGCAGTATTACTTTAAAGGGTCTGTGTTTGCTCACCCAACCTCAGCAAACCTCTCAGCCCCAAGAGTGTCCACCCTTATGTCTCCATCAGCTGTGGGTCTAGATATGGTCAATCCAGGTGGCATCACAGCCCCTGAACGAATTTTGTAAGAATTTCTCTCTCTTTCACTGTCTTTGTTTCACGGGTTTTTAAAAGTAATTGATTTTTATAATGGGGTTTAGCTGCTTTTCATTGCTGTGTTTAAGCCGCTTTACACCCACTTGACTCACTTACAGAGAGATATCAATACATAGGTTTTAAGATTCTTACTAGTCAGATATATTCTTGGGCGGTGAGTAGGGGGTGTTGAGTCCAGTTCCCTGAGCAAGGAGTAGGTCTTGTCTATTACATATTGGGTTTATGGAACGGTATCTGAGCTAATTTGAAACCCGTGTTTTATGCATCACCCCGCCTCACCTTTCCCGTTGAGCAGCCATAGTGTGTTTTCTAAACGTGTGACTCTGTTCCGTTTTGTAACTCAGTTCAAGTGTAGCGGTTTTTACATTCCCTCTATAAGTGATATCTTATGACAAGTGTCGTTATCTGTGTGACTTTTTTCACTTAGAATCGTCGTACCTAAATCCACTCATCATGCTGCTACTAGCCTTATGACGTTGATTTCATGGCTGAGTGATATTCCATTGTACATAAGGACCACAACTTCTTTATCCATTTTTCTCTTTCCTGGGATATTTAAGGTGTAACGAAGTGCAGGTTCTTGTCAAGAGAGCAGCCCTAAACTTTGGGGTGCCTGTGTCTTGCTGATTTTTAGTTTTCCCAATTTATACACCCATGAGTGGAAGTGCCCTATGCTCTCTAAGCTGAGTTTTTTAGATGTTTCAGGACACACCGTACACTTCTCCAGAGTGGCTGTTGGCAATTTACATCCCGCCCATCAGCGTAGCCAGGCTCCCGGTTCTCCATGGCCTGTCCTTCATTTCTGGTTTTGACACTTTATTCAGCATGGCCCTTTTGACCGATGGGAAGCGAGACTTCTTTGTAGCGCTGATTTGCCTTTCCAGGTTGCTTGGTTGGCCAAAAAGGGCGTATGCGTTTTTTCCTGAATATATTCAGGAAAAAACGCTTACGCCCTGTTTGGCCAAGGGCGTGATTGTCGAGGTTTGGCCGCTTTTCCTGTGCTTTCAAGGCGATTCGAATCTACCTCCTGAAATCTGTTTCCTGCAATTCTGCCTTGCTTTCAAATCCTCTTCGTTGCCTTCCCTCAATATATTTGTGGACGAGAGTTATCATTTATAACTCTGCAGTTTTGTGAATTGCAGTGCCCCTGAGCTCCATTGTTCAACTCGCTTTCTTGGGAGCTGGCCGCAAAAGCGCAGGATTGCTTCAGGCCCTGTTCTGGTCCCGGGCGGCAGGCTGAGCCTGTGGTTAATTCTTCTTTCTGAAGGGAAAATAGAGTGACCTGTGCCAGTCCCAACACCTAGAGCTAGTCTCTCATTGGTTCCCCCTCTTCCCGTTCATCCTCAGGACAAATTGCAACCTGTACGGAACAGGAGGTTAAAGGTGCTGAGTCTCCAAGGAGGGAGATTGCTAGTAAAGCGGCTGGAATGGCGAACCCGAGCACAAGGAGATGAGAAATGAGGTGCGTTTTAGAAACCTTTCCCGATCACACGGTGTACCATCTTCTGGGTTTCTCATGCATGTTTTCGAAGTAGGAAGATGCCCTTGAACCTGAGATTTGGGACCCATGGGATGGGTACCACGCAGTATTACTTTAAAGGGTCTGTGTTTGCTCACCCAACCTCAGCAAACCTCTCAGCCCCAAGAGTGTCCACCCTTATGTCTCCATCAGCTGTGGGTCTAGATATGGTCAATCCAGGTGGCATCACAGCCCCTGAACGAATTTTGTAAGAATTTCTCTCTCTTTCACTGTCTTTGTTTCACGGGTTTTTAAAAGTAATTCATTTTTATAACGGGGTTTAGCTGCTTTTCACTGCTGTGTTTATGCCGCTTTATACCCACTTGACTCACTTACAGAGAGATATCAATACATAGGTAAGATTCTTACTAGTCAGATATATTCTTGGGCGGTGAGTAGGGGGTGTTGAGTCCAGTTCCCTGAGCAAGGAGTAGGTCTTGTCTATTACATATTGGGTTTATGGAACGGTATCTGAGCTAATTTGAAACCCGTGTTTTATGCATCACCCCGCCTCACCTTTCCCGTTGAGCAGCCATAGTGTGTTTTCTAAACGTGTGACTCTGTTCCGTTTTGTAACTCAGTTCAAGTGTAGCGGTTTTTACATTCCCTCTATAAGTGATATCTTATGACAAGTGTCGTTATCTGTGTGACTTTTTTCACTTAGAATCGTCGTACCTAAATCCACTCATCATGCTGCTACTAGCCTTATGACGTTGATTTCATGGCTGAGTGATATTCCATTGTACATAAGGACCACAACTTCTTTATCCATTTTTCTCTTTCCTGGGATATTTAAGGTGTAACGAAGTGCAGGTTCTTGTCAAGAGAGCAGCCCTAAACTTTGGGGTGCCTGTGTCTTGCTGATTTTTAGTTTTCCCAATTTATACACCCATGAGTGGAAGTGCCCTATGCTCTCTAAGCTGAGTTTTTTAGATGTTTCAGGACACACCGTACACTTCTCCAGAGTGGCTGTTGGCAATTTACATCCCGCCCATCAGCGTAGCCAGGCTCCCGGTTCTCCATGGCCTGTCCTGCATTTCTGGTTTTGACACTTTATTCAGCATGGCCCTTTTGACCGATGGGAAGTGAGACTTCTTTGTAGCGCTGATTTGCCTTTCCAGGTTGCTTGGTTGGCCAAACAGGGCGTATGCGTTTTTTCCTGAATATATTTAGAAAAAAACGCATACGCCCTGTTTGGCCAAGGGCGTGATTGTCGAGGTTTGGCCGCTTTTCCTGTGCTTTCAAGGTGATTCGAATCTACCTCCTGAAATCTGTTTCCTGCAATTCTGCCTTGCTTTCAAATCCTCTTCGTTGCCTTCCCTCAATATATTTGTGGACGAGAGTTATCATTTATAACTCTGCAGTTTTGTGAATTGCAGTGCCCCTGAGCTCCATTGTTCAACTCGCTTTCTTGGGAGCTGGCCGCAAAAGCGCAGGATTGCTTCAGGCCCTGTTCTGGTCCCGGGCGGCAGGCTGAGCCTGTGGTTAATTCTTCTTCCTGATGGGAAAATAGAGTGATCTGTGCCAGTCCCAACACCTAGAGCTAGTCTCTCATTGGTTCCCCCTCTTCCCGTTCATCCTCAGGACAAATTGCAACCTGTACGGAACAGGAGGTTAAAGGTGCTGAGTCTCCAAGGAGGGAGATTGCTAGTAAAGCGGCTGGAATGGCGAACCCGAGCACAAGGAGATGAGAAATGAGGTGCGTTTTAGAAACCTTTCCCGATCACACGGTGTACCATCTTCTGGGTTTCTCATGCATGTTTTCGAAGTAGGAAGATGCCCTTGAACCTGAGATTTGGGACCCATGGGATGGGTACCACGCAGTATTACTTTAAAGGGTCTGTGTTTGCTCACCCAACCTCAGCAAACCTCTCAGCCCCAAGAGTGTCCACCCTTATGTCTCCATCATCTGTGGGTCTAGATATGGTCAATCCAGGTGGCATCACAGCCCCTGAACGAATTTTGTAAGAATTTCTCTCTCTTTCACTGTCTTTGTTTCACGGGTTTTTAAAAGTAATTGATTTTTATAATGGGTTTTAGCTGCTTTTCATTGCTGTGTTTATGCCGCATTACACCCACTTGACTCACTTACAGAGAGATATCAATACATAGGTTTTAAGACTCTTACTAGTCAGATATATTCTTGGGCGGTGAGTAGGGGGTGTTGAGTCCAGTTCCCTGAGCAAGGAGTAGGTCTTGTCTTTTACATATTGGGTTTATGGAACGGTATCTGAGCTAATTTGAAACCCGTGTTTTATGCATCACCCCGCCTCACCTTTCCCGTTGAGCAGCCATAGTGTGTTTTCTAAACGTGTGACTCTGTTCCGTTTTGTAACTCAGTTCAAGTGTAGCGGTTTTTACATTCCCTCTATAAGTGATATCTTATGACAAGTGTCGTTATCTGTGTGACTTTTTTCACTTAGAATCGTCGTACCTAAATCCACTCATCATGCTGCTACTAGCCTTATGACGTTGATTTCATGGCTGAGTGATATTCCATTGTACATAAGGACCACAACTTCTTTAGCCATTTTTCTCTTTCCTGGGATATTTAAGGTGTAACGAAGTGCAGGTTCTTGTCAAGAGAGCAGCCCTAAACTTTGGGGTGCCTGTGTCTTGCTGATTTTTAGTTTTCCCAATTTATACGCCCATGAGTGGAAGTGCCCTATGCTCTGTAAGCTGCGTTTTTTAGATGTTTCAGGACACACCGTACACTTCTCCAGAGTGGCTGTTGGCAATTTACATCCCGCCCATCAGCGTAGCCAGGCTCCCGGTTCTCCATGGCCTGTCCTTCATTTCTGGTTTTGACACTTTATTCAGCATGGCCCTTTTGACCGATGGGAAGCGAGACTTCTTTGTAGCGCTGATTTGCCTTTCCAGGTTGCTTGGTTGGCCAAACAGGGCGTATGCGTTTTTTCCTGAATATATTTAGAAAAAAACGCATACGCCCTGTTTGGCCAAGGGCGTGATTGTCGAGGTTTGGCCGCTTTTCCTGTGCTTTCAAGGCGATTCGAATCTACCTCCTGAAATCTGTTTCCTGTAATTCTGCCTTGCTTTCAAATCCTCTTCGTTGCCTTCCCTCAATATATTTGTGGACGAGAGTTATCATTTATAACTCTGCAGTTTTGTGAATTGCAGTGCCCCTGAGCTCCATTGTTCAACTCGCTTTCTTGGGAGCTGGCCGCAAAAGCGCAGGATTGCTTCAGGCCCTGTTCTGGTCCCGGGCGGCAGGCTGAGCCTGTGGTTAATTCTTCTTTCTGATGGGAAAATAGAGTGATCTGTGCCAGTCCCAACACCTAGAGCTAGTCTCTCATTGGTTCCCCCTCTTCCCGTTCATCCTCAGGACAAATTGCAACCTGTACGGAAGAGGAGGTTAAAGGTGCTGAGTCTCCAAGGAGGGAGATTGCTAGTAAAGCGGCTGGAATGGCGAACCCGAGCACAAGGAGATGAGAAATGAGGTGCGTTTTAGAAACCTTTCCCGATCACACGGTGTACCATCTTCTGGGTTTCTCATGCATGTTTTCGAAGTAGGAAGATGCCCTTGAACCTGAGATTTGGGACCCATGGGATGGGTACCACGCAGTATTACTTTAAAGGGTCTGTGTTTGCTCACCCAACCTCAGCAAACCTCTCAGCCCCAAGAGTGTCCACCCTTATGTCTCCATCAGCTGTGGGTCTAGATATGGTCAATCCAGGTGGCATCACAGCCCCTGAACGAATTTTGTAAGAATTTCTCTCTCTTTCACTGTCTTTGTTTCACGGGTTTTTAAAAGTAATTCATTTTTATAACGGGGTTTAGCTGCTTTTCACTGCTGTGTTTATGCCGCTTTATACCCACTTGACTCACTTACAGAGAGATATCAATACATAGGTAAGATTCTTACTAGTCAGATATATTCTTGGGCGGTGAGTAGGGGGTGTTGAGTCCAGTTCACTGAGCAAGGAGTAGGTCTTGTCTTTTACATATTGGGTTTATGGAACGGTATCTGAGCTAATTTGAAACCCGTGTTTTATGCATCACCCCGCCTCACCTTTCCCGTTGAGCAGCCATAGTGTGTTTTCTAAACGTGTGACTCTGTTCCGTTTTGTAACTCAGTTCAAGTGTAGCGGTTTTTACATTCCCTCTATAAGTGATATCTTATGACAAGTGTCGTTATCTGTGTGACTTTTTTCACTTAGAATCGTCGTACCTAAATCCACTCATCATGCTGCTACTAGCCTTATGACGTTGATTTCATGGCTGAGTGATATTCCATTGTACATAAGGACCACAACTTCTTTATCCATTTTTCTCTTTCCTGGAATATTTAAGGTGTAACGAAGTGCAGGTTCTTGTCAAGAGAGCAGCCCTAAACTTTCGGGTGCCTGTGTCTTGCTGATTTTTAGTTTTCCCAATTTATACACCCATGAGTGGAAGTGCCCTATGCTCTCTAAGCTGAGTTTTTTAGATGTTTCAGGACACACCGTACATTTCTCCAGAGTGGCTGTTAGCAATTATATCCCGCCCATCAGCGTAGCCAGGCTCCCGGTTCTCCATGGCCTGTCCTGCATTTCTGGTTTTGACACTTTATTCAGCATGGCCCTTTTGACCGATGGGAAGTGAGACTTCTTTGTAGCGCTGATTTGCCTTTCCAGGTTGCTTGGTTGGCCAAACAGGGCGTATGCGTTTTTTCCTGAATATATTCAGGAAAAAACGCATACGCCCTGTTTGGCCAAGGGCGTGATTGTCGAGGTTTGGCCGCTTTTCCTGTGCTTTCAAGGCGATTCGAATCTACCTCCTGAAATCTGTTTCCTGTAATTCTGCCTTGCTTTCAAATCCTCTTCGTTGCCTTCCCTCAATATATTTGTGGACGAGAGTTATCATTTATAACTCTGCAGTTTTGTGAATTGCAGTGCCCCTGAGCTCCATTGTTCAACTCGCTTTCTTGGGAGCTGGCCGCAAAAGCGCAGGATTGCTTCAGGCCCTGTTCTGGTCCCGGGCGGCAGGCTGAGCCTGTGGTTAATTCTTCTTTCTGATGGGAAAATAGAGTGATCTGTGCCAGTCCCAACACCTAGAGCTAGTCTCTCATTGGTTCCCCCTCTTCCCGTTCATCCTCAGGACAAATTGCAACCTGTACGGAAGAGGAGGTTAAAGGTGCTGAGTCTCCAAGGAGGGAGATTGCTAGTAAAGCGGCTGGAATGGCGAACCCGAGCACAAGGAGATGAGAAATGAGGTGCGTTTTAGAAACCTTTCCCGATCACACGGTGTACCATCTTCTGGGTTTCTCATGCATGTTTTCGAAGTAGGAAGATGCCCTTGAACCTGAGATTTGGGACCCATGGGATGGGTACCACGCAGTATTACTTTAAAGGGTCTGTGTTTGCTCACCCAACCTCAGCAAACCTCTCAGCCCCAAGAGTGTCCACCCTTATGTCTCCATCAGCTGTGGGTCTAGATATGGTCAATCCAGGTGGCATCACAGCCCCTGAACGAATTTTGTAAGAATTTCTCTCTCTTTCACTGTCTTTGTTTCACGGGTTTTTAAAAGTAATTCATTTTTATAACGGGGTTTAGCTGCTTTTCACTGCTGTGTTTATGCCGCTTTATACCCACTTGACTCACTTACAGAGAGATATCAATACATAGGTAAGATTCTTACTAGTCAGATATATTCTTGGGCGGTGAGTAGGGGGTGTTGAGTCCAGTTCACTGAGCAAGGAGTAGGTCTTGTCTTTTACATATTGGGTTTATGGAACGGTATCTGAGCTAATTTGAAACCCGTGTTTTATGCATCACCCCGCCTCACCTTTCCCGTTGAGCAGCCATAGTGTGTTTTCTAAACGTGTGACTCTGTTCCGTTTTGTAACTCAGTTCAAGTGTAGCGGTTTTTACATTCCCTCTATAAGTGATATCTTATGACAAGTGTCGTTATCTGTGTGACTTTTTTCACTTAGAATCGTCGTACCTAAATCCACTCATCATGCTGCTACTAGCCTTATGACGTTGATTTCATGGCTGAGTGATATTCCATTGTACATAAGGACCACAACTTCTTTATCCATTTTTCTCTTTCCTGGAATATTTAAGGTGTAACGAAGTGCAGGTTCTTGTCAAGAGAGCAGCCCTAAACTTTCGGGTGCCTGTGTCTTGCTGATTTTTAGTTTTCCCAATTTATACACCCATGAGTGGAAGTGCCCTATGCTCTCTAAGCTGAGTTTTTTAGATGTTTCAGGACACACCGTACATTTCTCCAGAGTGGCTGTTAGCAATTATATCCCGCCCATCAGCGTAGCCAGGCTCCCGGTTCTCCATGGCCTGTCCTGCATTTCTGGTTTTGACACTTTATTCAGCATGGCCCTTTTGACCGATGGGAAGTGAGACTTCTTTGTAGCGCTGATTTGCCTTTCCAGGTTGCTTGGTTGGCCAAACAGGGCGTATGCGTTTTTTCCTGAATATATTCAGGAAAAAACGCATACGCCCTGTTTGGCCAAGGGCGTGATTGTCGAGGTTTGGCCGCTTTTCCTGTGCTTTCAAGGCGATTCGAATCTACCTCCTGAAATCTGTTTCCTGCAATTCTGCCTTGCTTTCAAATCCTCTTCGTTGCCTTCCCTCAATATATTTGTGGACGAGAGTTATCATTTATAACTCTGCAGTTTTGTGAATTGCAGTGCCCCTGAGCTCCATTGTTCAACTCGCTTTCTTGGGAGCTGGCCGCAAAAGCGCAGGATTGCTTCAGGCCCTGTTCTGGTCCCGGGCGGCAGGCTGAGCCTGTGGTTAATTCTTCTTCCTGATGGGAAAATAGAGTGATCTGTGCCAGTCCCAACACCTAGAGCTAGTCTCTCATTGGTTCCCCCTCTTCCCGTTCATCCTCAGGACAAATTGCAACCTGTACGGAACAGGAGGTTAAAGGTGCTGAGTCTCCAAGGAGGGAGATTGCTAGTAAAGCGGCTGGAATGGCGAACCCGAGCACAAGGAGATGAGAAATGAGGTGCGTTTTAGAAACCTTTCCCGATCACACGGTGTACCATCTTCTGGGTTTCTCATGCATGTTTTCGAAGTAGGAAGATGCCCTTGAACCTGAGATTTGGGACCCATGGGATGGGTACCACGCAGTATTACTTTAAAGGGTCTGTGTTTGCTCACCCAACCTCAGCAAACCTCTCAGCCCCAAGAGTGTCCACCCTTATGTCTCCATCATCTGTGGGTCTAGATATGGTCAATCCAGGTGGCATCACAGCCCCTGAACGAATTTTGTAAGAATTTCTCTCTCTTTCACTGTCTTTGTTTCACGGGTTTTTAAAAGTAATTGATTTTTATAATGGGGTTTAGCTGCTTTTCATTGCTGTGTTTAAGCCGCTTTACACCCACTTGACTCACTTACAGAGAGATATCAATACATAGGTTTTAAGATTCTTACTAGTCAGATATATTCTTGGGCGGTGAGTAGGGGGTGTTGAGTCCAGTTCCCTGAGCAAGGAGTAGGTCTTGTCTATTACATATTGGGTTTATGGAACGGTATCTGAGCTAATTTGAAACCCGTGTTTTATGCATCACCCCGCCTCACCTTTCCCGTTGAGCAGCCATAGTGTGTTTTCTAAACGTGTGACTCTGTTCCGTTTTGTAACTCAGTTCAAGTGTAGCGGTTTTTACATTCCCTCTATAAGTGATATCTTATGACAAGTGTCGTTATCTGTGTGACTTTTTTCACTTAGAATCGTCGTACCTAAATCCACTCATCATGCTGCTACTAGCCTTATGACGTTGATTTCATGGCTGAGTGATATTCCATTGTACATAAGTACCACAACTTCTTTATCCATTTTTCTCTTTCCTGGGATATTTAAGGTGTAACGAAGTGCAGGTTCTTGTCAAGAGAGCAGCCCTAAACTTTGGGGTGCCTGTGTCTTGCTGATTTTTAGTTTTCCCAATTTATACACCCATGAGTGGAAGTGCCCTATGCTCTCTAAGCTGAGTTTTTTAGATGTTTCAGGACACACCGTACACTTCTCCAGAGTGGCTGTTGGCAATTTACATCCCGCCCATCAGCGTAGCCAGGCTCCCGGTTCTCCATGGCCTGTCCTGCATTTCTGGTTTTGACACTTTATTCAGCATGGCCCTTTTGACCGATGGGAAGTGAGACTTCTTTGTAGCGCTGATTTGCCTTTCCAGGTTGCTTGGTTGGCCAAACAGGGCGTATGCGTTTTTTCCTGAATATATTCAGGAAAAAACGCATACGCCCTTTTTGGCCAAGGGCGTGATTGTCGAGGTTTGGCCGCTTTTCCTGTGCTTTCAAGGCGATTCGAATCTACCTCCTGAAATCTGTTTCCTGCAATTCTGCCTTGCTTTCAAATCCTCTTCGTTGCCTTCCCTCAATATATTTGTGGACGAGAGTTATCATTTATAACTCTGCAGTTTTGTGAATTGCAGTGCCCCTGAGCTCCATTGTTCAAATCGGTTTCTTGGGAGCTGGCCGCAAAAGCGCAGGATTGCTTCAGGCCCTGTTCTGGTCCCGGGCGGCAGGCTGAGCCTGTGGTTAATTCTTCTTCCTGATGGGAAAATAGAGTGATCTGTGCCAGTCCCAACACCTAGAGCTAGTCTCTCATTGGTTCCCCCTCTTCCCGTTCATCCTCAGGACAAATTGCAACCTGTACGGAAGAGGAGGTTAAAGGTGCTGAGTCTCCAAGGAGGGAGATTGCTAGTAAAGCGGCTGGAATGGCGAACCCGAGCACAAGGAGATGAGAAATGAGGTGCGTTTTAGAAACCTTTCCCGATCACACGGTGTACCATCTTCTGGGTTTCTCATGCATGTTTTCGAAGTAGGAAGATGCCCTTGAACCTGAGATTTGGGACCCATGGGATGGGTACCACGCAGTATTACTTTAAAGGGTCTGTGTTTGCTCACCCAACCTCAGCAAACCTCTCAGCCCCAAGAGTGTCCACCCTTATGTCTCCATCATCTGTGGGTCTAGATATGGTCAATCCAGGTGGCATCACAGCCCCTGAACGAATTTTGTAAGAATTTCTCTCTCTTTCACTGTCTTTGTTTCACGGGTTTTTAAAAGTAATTGATTTTTATAATGGGGTTTAGCTGCTTTTCATTGCTGTGTTTAAGCCGCTTTACACCCACTTGACTCACTTACAGAGAGATATCAATACATAGGTTTTAAGATTCTTACTAGTCAGATATATTCTTGGGCGGTGAGTAGGGGGTGTTGAGTCCAGTTCCCTGAGCAAGGAGTAGGTCTTGTCTATTACATATTGGGTTTATGGAACGGTATCTGAGCTAATTTGAAACCCGTGTTTTATGCATCACCCCGCCTCACCTTTCCCGTTGAGCAGCCATAGTGTGTTTTCTAAACGTGTGACTCTGTTCCGTTTTGTAACTCAGTTCAAGTGTAGCGGTTTTTACATTCCCTCTATAAGTGATATCTTATGACAAGTGTCGTTATCTGTGTGACTTTTTTCACTTAGAATCGTCGTACCTAAATCCACTCATCATGCTGCTACTAGCCTTATGACGTTGATTTCATGGCTGAGTGATATTCCATTGTACATAAGGACCACAACTTCTTTATCCATTTTTCTCTTTCCTGGGATATTTAAGGTGTAACGAAGTGCAGGTTCTTGTCAAGAGAGCAGCCCTAAACTTTGGGGTGCCTGTGTCTTGCTGATTTTTAGTTTTCCCAATTTATACACCCATGAGTGGAAGTGCCCTATGCTCTCTAAGCTGAGTTTTTTAGATGTTTCAGGACACACCGTACACTTCTCCAGAGTGGCTGTTGGCAATTTACATCCCGCCCATCAGCGTAGCCAGGCTCCCGGTTCTCCATGGCCTGTCCTGCATTTCTGGTTTTGACACTTTATTCAGCATGGCCCTTTTGACCGATGGGAAGTGAGACTTCTTTGTAGCGCTGATTTGCCTTTCCAGGTTGCTTGGTTGGCCAAACAGGGCGTATGCGTTTTTTCCTGAATATATTCAGGAAAAAACGCATACGCCCTTTTTGGCCAAGGGCGTGATTGTCGAGGTTTGGCCGCTTTTCCTGTGCTTTCAAGGCGATTCGAATCTACCTCCTGAAATCTGTTTCCTGCAATTCTGCCTTGCTTTCAAATCCTCTTCGTTGTCTTCCCTCAATATATTTGTGGACGAGAGTTATCATTTATAACTCTGCAGTTTTGTGAATTGCAGTGCCCCTGAGCTCCATTGTTCAACTCACTTTCTTGGGAGCTGGCCGCAAAAGCGCAAGATTGCTTCAGGCCCTGTTCTGGTCCCGGGCGGCAGGCTGAGCCTGTGGTTAATTCTTCTTCCTGATGGGAAAATAGAGTGATCTGTGCCAGTCCCAACACCTAGAGCTAGTCTCTCATTGGTTCCCCCTCTTCCCGTTCATCCTCAGGACAAATTGCAACCTGTACACAACAGGAGGTTAAAGGTGCTGAGTCTCCAAGGAGGGAGATTGCTAGTAAAGCGGCTGGAATGGCGAACCCGAGCACAAGGAGATGAGAAATGAGGTGCGTTTTAGAAACCTTTCCCGATCACACGGTGTACCATCTTCTGGGTTTCTCATGCATGTTTTCGAAGTAGGAAGATGCCCTTGAACCTGAGATTTGGGACCCATGGGATGGGTACCACGCAGTATTACTTTAAAGGGTCTGTGTTTGCTCACCCAACCTCAGCAAACCTCTCAGCCCCAAGAGTGTCCACCCTTATGTCTCCATCATCTGTGGGTCTAGATATGGTCAATCCAGGTGGCATCACAGCCCCTGAACTAATTTTGTAAGAATTTCTCTCTCTTTCACTGTCTTTGTTTCACGGGTTTTTAAAAGTAATTGATTTTTATAATGGGGTTTAGCTGCTTTTCATTGCTGTGTTTAAGCCGCTTTACACCCACTTGACTCACTTACAGAGAGATATCAATACATAGGTTTTAAGATTCTTACTAGTCAGATATATTCTTGGGCGGTGAGTAGGGGGTGTTGAGTCCAGTTCCCTGAGCAAGGAGTAGGTCTTGTCTATTACATATTGGGTTTATGGAACGGTATCTGAGCTAATTTGAAACCCGTGTTTTATGCATCACCCCGCCTCACCTTTCCCGTTGAGCAGCCATAGTGTATTTTCTAAACGTGTGACTCTGTTCCGTTTTGTAACTCAGTTCAAGTGTAGCGGTTTTTACATTCCCTCTATAAGTGATATCTTATGACAAGTGTCGTTATCTGTGTGACTTTTTTCACTTAGAATCGTCGTACCTAAATCCACTCATCATGCTGCTACTAGCCTTATGACGTTGATTTCATGGCTGAGTGATATTCCATTGTACATAAGGACCACAACTTCTTTATCCATTTTTCTCTTTCCTGGGATATTTAAGGTGTAACGAAGTGCAGGTTCTTGTCAAGAGAGCAGCCCTAAACTTTGGGGTGCCTGTGTCTTGCTGATTTTTAGTTTTCCCAATTTATACACCCATGAGTGGAAGTGCCCTATGCTCTCTAAGCTGAGTTTTTTAGATGTTTCAGGATACACCGTACACTTCTCCAGAGTGGCTGTTAGCAATTTACATCCCGCCCATCAGCGTAGCCAGGCTCCCGGTTCTCCATGGCCTGTCCTGCATTTCTGGTTTTGACACTTTATTCAGCATGGCCCTTTTGACCGATGGGAAGCGAGACTTCTTTGTAGCGCTGATTTGCCTTTCCAGGTTGCTTGGTTGGCCAAACAGGGCGTATGCGTTTTTTCCTGAATATATTCAGGAAAAAACGCATACGCCCTGTTTGGCCAAGGGCGTGATTGTCGAGGTTTGGCCGCTTTTCCTGTGCTTTCAAGGCGATTCGAATCTACCTCCTGAAATCTGTTTCCTGCAATTCTGCCTTGCTTTCAAATCCTCTTCGTTGCCTTCCCTCAATATATTTGTGGACGAGAGTTATCATTTATAACTCTGCAGTTTTGTGAATTGCAGTGCCCCTGAGCTCCATTGTTCAACTCGCTTTCTTGGGAGCTGGCCGCAAAAGCGCAGGATTGCTTCAGGCCCTGTTCTGGTCCCGGGCGGCAGGCTGAGCCTGTGGTTAATTCTTCTTCCTGATGGGAAAATAGAGTGATCTGTGCCAGTCCCAACACCTAGAGCTAGTCTCTCATTGGTTCCCCCTCTTCCCGTTCATCCTCAGGACAAATTGCAACCTGTACGGAACAGGAGGTTAAAGGTGCTGAGTCTCCAAGGAGGGAGATTGCTAGTAAAGCGGCTGGAATGGCGAACCCGAGCACAAGGAGATGAGAAATGAGGTGCGTTTTAGAAACCTTTCCCGATCACACGGTGTACCATCTTCTGGGTTTCTCATGCATGTTTTCGAAGTAGGAAGATGCCCTTGAACCTGAGATTTGGGACCCATGGGATGGGTACCACGCAGTATTACTTTAAAGGGTCTGTGTTTGCTCACCCAACCTCAGCAAACCTCTCAGCCCCAAGAGTGTCCACCCTTATGTCTCCATCATCTGTGGGTCTAGATATGGTCAATCCAGGTGGCATCACAGCCCCTGAACGAATTTTGTAAGAATTTCTCTCTCTTTCACTGTCTTTGTTTCACGGGTTTTTAAAAGTAATTGATTTTTATAATGGGGTTTAGCTGCTTTTCATTGCTGTGTTTAAGCCGCTTTACACCCACTTGACTCACTTACAGAGAGATATCAATACATAGGTTTTAAGATTCTTACTAGTCAGATATATTCTTGGGCGGTGAGTAGGGGGTGTTGAGTCCAGTTCCCTGAGCAAGGAGTAGGTCTTGTCTATTACATATTGGGTTTATGGAACGGTATCTGAGCTAATTTGAAACCCGTGTTTTATGCATCACCCCGCCTCACCTTTCCCGTTGAGCAGCCATAGTGTGTTTTCTAAACGTGTGACTCTGTTCCGTTTTGTAACTCAGTTCAAGTGTAGCGGTTTTTACATTCCCTCTATAAGTGATATCTTATGACAAGTGTCGTTATCTGTGTGACTTTTTTCACTTAGAATCGTCGTACCTAAATCCACTCATCATGCTGCTACTAGCCTTATGACGTTGATTTCATGGCTGAGTGATATTCCATTGTACATAAGGACCACAACTTCTTTATCCATTTTTCTCTTTCCTGGGATATTTAAGGTGTAACGAAGTGCAGGTTCTTGTCAAGAGAGCAGCCCTAAACTTTGGGGTGCCTGTGTCTTGCTGATTTTTAGTTTTCCCAATTTATACACCCATGAGTGGAAGTGCCCTATGCTCTCTAAGCTGAGTTTTTTAGATGTTTCAGGACACACCGTACACTTCTCCAGAGTGGCTGTTGGCAATTTACATCCCGCCCATCAGCGTAGCCAGGCTCCCGGTTCTCCATGGCCTGTCCTGCATTTCTGGTTTTGACACTTTATTCAGCATGGCCCTTTTGACCGATGGGAAGTGAGACTTCTTTGTAGCGCTGATTTGCCTTTCCAGGTTGCTTGGTTGGCCAAACAGGGCGTATGCGTTTTTTCCTGAATATATTTAGAAAAAAACGCATACGCCCTGTTTGGCCAAGGGCGTGATTGTCGAGGTTTGGCCGCTTTTCCTGTGCTTTCAAGGTGATTCGAATCTACCTCCTGAAATCTGTTTCCTGCAATTCTGCCTTGCTTTCAAATCCTCTTCGTTGCCTTCCCTCAATATATTTGTGGACGAGAGTTATCATTTATAACTCTGCAGGTTTGTGAATTGCAGTGCCCCTGAGCTCCATTGTTCAAATCGCTTTCTTGGGAGCTGGCCGCAAAAGCGCCGGATTGCTTCAGGCCCTGTTCTGGTCCCGGGCGGCAGGCTGAGCCTGTGGTTAATTCTTCTTCCAGATGGGAAAATAGAGTGACCTGTGCCAGTCCCAACACCTAGAGCTAGTCTCTCATTGGTTCCCCCTCTTCCCGTTCATCCTCAGGACAAATTGCAACCTGTACGGAACAGGAGGTTAAAGGTGCTGAGTCTCCAAGGAGGGAGATTGCTAGTAAAGCGGCTGGAATGGCGAACCCGAGCACAAGGAGATGAGAAATGAGGTGCGTTTTAGAAACCTTTCCCGATCACACGGTGTACCATCTTCTGGGTTTCTCATGCATGTTTTCGAAGTAGGAAGATGCCCTTGAACCTGAGATTTGGGACCCATGGGATGGGTACCACGCAGTATTACTTTAAAGGGTCTGTGTTTGCTCACCCAACCTCAACAAACCTCTCAGCCCCAAGAGTGTCCACCCTTATGTCTCCATCAGCTGTGGGTCTAGATATGGTCAATCCAGGTGGCATCACAGCCCCTGAACGAATTTTGTAAGAATTTCTCTCTTTTTCACTGTCTTTGTTTCACGGGTTTTTAAAAGTAATTGATTTTTATAATGGGTTTTAGCTGCTTTTCATTGCTGTGTTTATGCCGCATTACACCCACTTGACTCACTTACAGAGAGATATCAATACATAGGTTTTAAGACTCTTACTAGTCAGATATATTCTTGGACGGTGAGTAGGGGGTGTTGAGTCCAGTTCCCTGAGCAAGGAGTAGGTCTTGTCTTTTACATATTGGGTTTATGGAACGGTATCTGAGCTAATTTGAAACCCGTGTTTTATGCATCACCCCGCCTCACCTTTCCCGTTGAGCAGCCATAGTGTGTTTTCTAAACGTGTGACTCTGTTCCGTTTTGTAACTCAGTTCAAGTGTAGCGGTTTTTACATTCCCTCTATAAGTGATATCTTATGACAAGTGTCGTTATCTGTGTGACTTTTTTCACTTAGAATCGTCGTACCTAAATCCACTCATCATGCTGCTACTAGCCTTATGACGTTGATTTCATGGCTGAGTGATATTCCATTGTACATAAGGACCACAACTTCTTTATCCATTTTTCTCTTTCCTGGGATATTTAAGGTGTAACGAAGTGCAGGTTCTTGTCAAGAGAGCAGCCCTAAACTTTGGGGTGCCTGTGTCTTGCTGATTTTTAGTTTTCCCAATTTATACACCCATGAGTGGAAGTGCCCTATGCTCTCTAAGCTGAGTTTTTTAGATGTTTCAGGATACACCGTACACTTCTCCAGAGTGGCTGTTGGCAATTTACATCCCGCCCATCAGCGTAGCCAGGCTCCCGGTTCTCCATGGCCTGTCCTGCATTTCTGGTTTTGACACTTTATTCAGCATGGCCCTTTTGACCGATGGGAAGCGAGACTTCTTTGTAGCGCTGATTTGCCTTTCCAGGTTGCTTGGTTGGCCAAACAGGGCGTATGCGTTTTTTCCTGAATATATTCAGGAAAAAACGCATACGCCCTTTTTGGCCAAGGGCGTGATTGTCGAGGTTTGGCCGCTTTTCCTGTGCTTTCAAGGCGATTCGAATCTACCTCCTGAAATCTGTTTCCTGCAATTCTGCCTTGCTTTCAAATCCTCTTCGTTGCCTTCCCTCAATATATTTGTGGACGAGAGTTATCATTTATAACTCTGCAGTTTTGTGAATTGCAGTGCCCCTGAACTCCATTGTTCAACTCGCTTTCTTGGGAGCTGGCCGCAAAAGCGCAGGATTGCTTCAGGCCCTGTTCTGGTCCCGGGCGGCAGGCTGAGCCTGTGGTTAATTCTTCTTTCTGATGGGAAAATAGAGTGACCTGTGCCAGTCCCAACACCTAGAGCTAGTCTCTCATTGGTTCCCCCTCTTCCCGTTCATCCTCAGGACAAATTGCAACCTGTACGGAAGAGGAGGTTAAAGGTGCTGAGTCTCCAAGGAGGGAGATTGCTAGTAAAGCGGCTGGAATGGCGAACCCGAGCACAAGGAGATGAGAAATGAGGTGCGTTTTAGAAACCTTTCCCGATCACACGGTGTACCATCTTCTGGGTTTCTCATGCATGTTTTCGAAGTAGGAAGATGCCCTTGAACCTGAGATTTGGGAACCATGGGATGGGTACCACGCAGTATTACTTTAAAGGGTCTGTGTTTGCTCACCCAACCTCAGCAAACCTCTCAGCCCCAAGAGTGTCCACCCTTATGTCTCCATCAGCTGTGGGTCTAGATATGGTCAATCCAGGTGGCATCACAGCCCCTGAACGAATTTTGTAAGAATTTCTCTCTCTTTCACTGTCTTTGTTTCACGGGTTTTTAAAAGTAATTCATTTTTATAATGGGGTTTAGCTGCTTTTCACTGCTGTGTTTATGCCGCTTTATACCCACTTGACTCACTTACAGAGAGATATCAATACATAGGTAAGATTCTTACTAGTCAGATATATTCTTGGGCGGTGAGTAGGGGGTGTTGAGTCCAGTTCACTGAGCAAGGTGTAGGTCTTGTCTATTACATATTGGGTTTATGGAATGGTATCTGAGCTAATTTGAAACCCGTGTTTTATGCATCACCCCACCTCACCTTTCCCGTTGAGCAGCCATAGTGTGTTTTCTAAACGTGTGACTCTGTTCCGTTTTGTAACTCAGTTCAAGTGTAGCGGTTTTTACATTCCCTCTATAAGTGATATCTTATGACAAGTGTCGTTATCTGTGTGACTTTTTTCACTTAGAATCGTCGTACCTAAATGCACTCATCATGCTGCTACTAGCCTTATGACGTTGATTTCATGGCTGAGTGATATTCCATTGTACATAAGGACCACAACTTCTTTAGCCATTTTTCTCTTTCCTGGGATATTTAAGGTGTAACGAAGTGCAGGTTCTTGTCAAGAGAGCAGCCCTAAACTTTGGGGTGCCTGTGTCTTGCTGATTTTTAGTTTTCCCAATTTATACGCCCATGAGTGGAAGTGCCCTATGCTCTCTAAGCTGAGTTTTTTAGATGTTTCAGGATACACCGTACACTTCTCCAGAGTGGCTGTTGGCAATTTACATCCCGCCCATCAGCGTAGCCAGGCTCCCGGTTCTCCATGGCCTGTCCTGCATTTCTGGTTTTGACACTTTATTCAGCATGGCCCTTTTGACCGATGGGAAGCGAGACTTCTTTGTAGCGCTGATTTGCCTTTCCAGGTTGCTTGGTTGGCCAAACAGGGCGTATGCGTTTTTTCCTGAATATATTCAGGAAAAAACGCATACGCCCTGTTTGGCCAAGGGCGTGATTGTCGAGGTTTGGCCGCTTTTCCTGTGCTTTCAAGGCGATTCGAATCTACCTCCTGAAATCTGTTTCCTGCAATTCTGCCTTGCTTTCAAATCCTCTTCGTTGCCTTCCCTCAATATATTTGTGGACGAGAGTTATCATTTATAACTCTGCAGTTTTGTGAATTGCAGTGCCCCTGAGCTCCATTGTTCAACTCGCTTTCTTGGGAGCTGGCCGCAAAAGCGCAGGATTGCTTCAGGCCCTGTTCTGGTCCCGGGCGGCAGGCTGAGCCTGTGGTTAATTCTTCTTCCTGATGGGAAAATAGAGTGATCTGTGCCAGTCCCAACACCTAGAGCTAGTCTCTCATTGGTTCCCCCTCTTCCCGTTCATCCTCAGGACAAATTGCAACCTGTACGGAACAGGAGGTTAAAGGTGCTGAGTCTCCAAGGAGGGAGATTGCTAGTAAAGCGGCTGGAATGGCGAACCCGAGCACAAGGAGATGAGAAATGAGGTGCGTTTTAGAAACCTTTCCCGATCACACGGTGTACCATCTTCTGGGTTTCTCATGTATGTTTTCGAAGTAGGAAGATGCCCTTGAACCTGAGATTTGGGACCCATGGGATGGGTACCACGCAGTATTACTTTAAAGGGTCTGTGTTTGCTCACCCAACCTCAGCAAACCTCTCAGCCCCAAGAGTGTCCACCCTTATGTCTCCATCAGCTGTGGGTCTAGATATGGTCAATCCAGGTGGCATCACAGCCCCTGAACGAATTTTGTAAGAATTTCTCTCTCTTTCACTGTCTTTGTTTCACGGGTTTTTAAAAGTAATTGATTTTTATAATGGGGTTTAGCTGCTTTTCATTGCTGTGTTTAAGCCGCTTTACACCCACTTGACTCACTTACAGAGAGATATCAATACATAGGTTTTAAGATTCTTACTAGTCAGATATATTCTTGGGCGGTGAGTAGGGGGTGTTGAGTCCAGTTCCCTGAGCAAGGAGTAGGTCTTGTCTATTACATATTGGGTTTATGGAACGGTATCTGAGCTAATTTGAAACCCGTGTTTTATGCATCACCCCGCCTCACCTTTCCCGTTGAGCAGCCATAGTGTGTTTTCTAAACGTGTGACTCTGTTCCGTTTTGTAACTCAGTTCAAGTGTAGCGGTTTTTACATTCCCTCTATAAGTGATATCTTATGACAAGTGTCGTTATCTGTGTGACTTTTTTCACTTAGAATCGTCGTACCTAAATGCACTCATCATGCTGCTACTAGCCTTATGACGTTGATTTCATGGCTGAGTGATATTCCATTGTACATAAGGACCACAAATTCTTTATCCATTTTTCTCTTTCCTGGGATATTTAAGGTGTAACGAAGTGCAGGTTCTTGTCAAGAGAGCAGCCCTAAACTTTGGGGTGCCTGTGTCTTGCTGATTTTTAGTTTTCCCAATTTATACGCCCATGAGTGGAAGTGCCCTATGCTCTCTAAGCTGAGTTTTTTAGATGTTTCAGGATACACCGTACACTTCTCCAGAGTGGCTGTTGGCAATTTACATCCCGCCCATCAGCGTAGCCAGGCTCCCGGTTCTCCATGGCCTGTCCTGCATTTCTGGTTTTGACACTTTATTCAGCATGGCCCTTTTGACCGATGGGAAGCGAGACTTCTTTGTAGCGCTGATTTGCCTTTCCAGGTTGCTTGGTTGGCCAAACAGGGCGTATGCGTTTTTTCCTGAATATATTCAGGAAAAAACGCATACGCCCTGTTTGGCCAAGGGCGTGATTGTCGAGGTTTGGCCGCTTTTCCTGTGCTTTCAAGGCGATTCGAATCTACCTCCTGAAATCTGTTTCCTGCAATTCTGCCTTGCTTTCAAATCCTCTTCGTTGCCTTCCCTCAATATATTTGTGGACGAGAGTTATCATTTATAACTCTGCAGTTTTGTGAATTGCAGTGCCCCTGAGCTCCATTGTTCAACTCGCTTTCTTGGGAGCTGGCCGCAAAAGCGCAGGATTGCTTCAGGCCCTGTTCTGGTCCCGGGCGGCAGGCTGAGCCTGTGGTTAATTCTTCTTCCTGATGGGAAAATAGAGTGATCTGTGCCAGTCCCAACACCTAGAGCTAGTCTCTCATTGGTTCCCCCTCTTCCCGTTCATCCTCAGGACAAATTGCAACCTGTACGGAACAGGAGGTTAAAGGTGCTGAGTCTCCAAGGAGGGAGATTGCTAGTAAAGCGGCTGGAATGGCGAACCCGAGCACAAGGAGATGAGAAATGAGGTGCGTTTTAGAAACCTTTCCCGATCACACGGTGTACCATCTTCTGGGTTTCTCATGTATGTTTTCGAAGTAGGAAGATGCCCTTGAACCTGAGATTTGGGACCCATGGGATGGGTACCACGCAGTATTACTTTAAAGGGTCTGTGTTTGCTCACCCAACCTCAGCAAACCTCTCAGCCCCAAGAGTGTCCACCCTTATGTCTCCATCAGCTGTGGGTCTAGATATGGTCAATCCAGGTGGCATCACAGCCCCTGAACGAATTTTGTAAGAATTTCTCTCTCTTTCACTGTCTTTGTTTCACGGGTTTTTAAAAGTAATTGATTTTTATAATGGGGTTTAGCTGCTTTTCATTGCTGTGTTTAAGCCGCTTTACACCCACTTGACTCACTTACAGAGAGATATCAATACATAGGTTTTAAGATTCTTACTAGTCAGATATATTCTTGGGCGGTGAGTAGGGGGTGTTGAGTCCAGTTCCCTGAGCAAGGAGTAGGTCTTGTCTATTACATATTGGGTTTATGGAACGGTATCTGAGCTAATTTGAAACCCGTGTTTTATGCATCACCCCGCCTCACCTTTCCCGTTGAGCAGCCATAGTGTGTTTTCTAAACGTGTGACTCTGTTCCGTTTTGTAACTCAGTTCAAGTGTAGCGGTTTTTACATTCCCTCTATAAGTGATATCTTATGACAAGTGTCGTTATCTGTGTGACTTTTTTCACTTAGAATCGTCGTACCTAAATCCACTCATCATGCTGCTACTAGCCTTATGACGTTGATTTCATGGCTGAGTGATATTCCATTGTACATAAGGACCACAACTTCTTTATCCATTTTTCTCTTTCCTGGGATATTTAAGGTGTAACGAAGTGCAGGTTCTTGTCAAGAGAGCAGCCCTAAACTTTGGGGTGCCTGTGTCTTGCTGATTTTTAGTTTTCCCAATTTATACACCCATGAGTGGAAGTGCCCTATGCTCTCTAAGCTGAGTTTTTTAGATGTTTCAGGATACACCGTACACTTCTCCAGAGTGGCTGTTGGCAATTTACATCCCGCCCATCAGCGTAGCCAGGCTCCCGGTTCTCCATGGCCTGTCCTGCATTTCTGGTTTTGACACTTTATTCAGCATGGCCCTTTTGACCGATGGGAAGCGAGACTTCTTTGTAGCGCTGATTTGCCTTTCCAGGTTGCTTGGTTGGCCAAACAGGGCGTATGCGTTTTTTCCTGAATATATTCAGGAAAAAACGCATACGCCCTGTTTGGCCAAGGGCGTGATTGTCGAGGTTTGGCCGCTTTTCCTGTGCTTTCAAGGCGATTCGAATCTACCTCCTGAAATCTGTTTCCTGCAATTCTGCCTTGCTTTCAAATCCTCTTCGTTGCCTTCCCTCAATATATTTGTGGACGAGAGTTATCATTTATAACTCTGCAGTTTTGTGAATTGCAGTGCCCCTGAGCTCCATTGTTCAACTCGCTTTCTTGGGAGCTGGCCGCAAAAGCGCAGGATTGCTTCAGGCCCTGTTCTGGTCCCGGGCGGCAGGCTGAGCCTGTGGTTAATTCTTCTTTCTGATGGGAAAATAGAGTGATCTGTGCCAGTCCCAACACCTAGAGCTAGTCTCTCATTGGTTCCCCCTCTTCCCGTTCATCCTCAGGACAAATTGCAACCTGTACGGAAGAGGAGGTTAAAGGTGCTGAGTCTCCAAGGAGGGAGATTGCTAGTAAAGCGGCTGGAATGGCGAACCCGAGCACAAGGAGATGAGAAATGAGGTGCGTTTTAGAAACCTTTCCCGATCACACGGTGTACCATCTTCTGGGTTTCTCATGCATGTTTTCGAAGTAGGAAGATGCCCTTGAACCTGAGATTTGGGACCCATGGGATGGGTACCACGCAGTATTACTTTAAAGGGTCTGTGTTTGCTCACCCAACCTCAGCAAACCTCTCAGCCCCAAGAGTGTCCACCCTTATGTCTCCATCAGCTGTGGGTCTAGATATGGTCAATCCAGGTGGCATCACAGCCCCTGAACGAATTTTGTAAGAAATTCTCTCTCTTTCACTGTCTTTGTTTCACGGGTTTTTAAAAGTAATTCATTTTTATAATGGGGTTTAGCTGCTTTTCACTGCTGTGTTTATGCCGCTTTATACCCACTTGACTCACTTACAGAGAGATATCAATACATAGGTAAGATTCTTACTAGTCAGATATATTCTTGGGCGGTGAGTAGGGGGTGTTGAGTCCAGTTCACTGAGCAAGGAGTAGGTCTTGTCTATTACATATTGGGTTTATGGAATGGTATCTGAGCTAATTTGAAACCCGTGTTTTATGCATCACCCCACCTCACCTTTCCCGTTGAGCAGCCATAGTGTGTTTTCTAAACGTGTGACTCTGTTCCGTTTTGTAACTCAGTTCAAGTGTAGCGGTTTTTACATTCCCTCTATAAGTGATATCTTATGACAAGTGTCGTTATCTGTGTGACTTTTTTCACTTAGAATCGCCGTACCTAAATGCACTCATCATGCTGCTACTAGCCTTATGACGTTGATTTCATGGCTGAGTGATATTCCATTGTACATAAGGACCACAACTTCTTTAGCCATTTTTCTCTTTCCTGGGATATTTAAGGTGTAACGAAGTGCAGGTTCTTGTCAAGAGAGCAGCCCTAAACTTTGGGGTGCCTGTGTCTTGCTGATTTTTAGTTTTCCCAATTTATACGCCCATGAGTGGAAGTGCCCTATGCTCTCTAAGCTGCGTTTTTTAGATGTTTCAGGACACACCGTACACTTCTCCAGAGTGGCTGTTGGCAATTTACATCCCGCCCATCAGCGTAGCCAGGCTCCCGGTTCTCCATGGCCTGTCCTTCATTTCTGGTTTTGACACTTTATTCAGCATGGCCCTTTTGACCGATGGGAAGCGAGACTTCTTTGTAGCGCTGATTTGCCTTTCCAGGTTGCTTGGTTGGCCAAACAGGGCGTATGCGTTTTTTCCTGAATATATTTAGAAAAAAACGCATACGCCCTGTTTGGCCAAGGGCGTGATTGTCGAGGTTTGGCCGCTTTTCCTGTGCTTTCAAGGCGATTCGAATCTACCTCCTGAAATCTGTTTCCTGCAATTCTGCCTTGCTTTCAAATCCTCTTCGTTGCCTTCCCTCAATATATTTGTGGACGAGAGTTATCATTTATAACTCTGCAGGTTTGTGAATTGCAGTGCCCCTGAGCTCCATTGTTCAAATCGGTTTCTTGGGAGCTGGCCGCAAAAGCGCAGGATTGCTTCAGGCCCTGTTCTGGTCCCGGGCGGCAGGCTGAGCCTGTGGTTAATTCTTCTTCCTGATGGGAAAATAGAGTGACCTGTGCCAGTCCCAACACCTAGAGCTAGTCTCTCATTGGTTCCCCCTCTTCCCGTTCATCCTCAGGACAAATTGCAACCTGTACGGAACAGGAGGTTAAAGGTGCTGAGTCTCCAAGGAGGGAGATTGCTAGTAAAGCGGCTGGAATGGCGAACCCGAGCACAAGGAGATGAGAAATGAGGTGCGTTTTAGAAACCTTTCCCGATCACACGGTGTACCATCTTCTGGGTTTCTCATGCATGTTTTCGAAGTAGGAAGATGCCCTTGAACCTGAGATTTGGGACCCATGGGATGGGTACCACGCAGTATTACTTTAAAGGGTCTGTGTTTGCTCACCCAACCTCAGCAAACCTCTCAGCCCCAAGAGTGTCCACCCTTATGTCTCCATCATCTGTGGGTCTAGATATGGTCAATCCAGGTGGCATCACAGCCCCTGAACGAATTTTGTAAGAATTTCTCTCTCTTTCACTGTCTTTGTTTCACGGGTTTTTAAAAGTAATTCATTTTTATAATGGGGTTTAGCTGCTTTTCACTGCTGTGTTTATGCCGCTTTATACCCACTTGACTCACTTACAGAGAGATATCAATACATAGGTAAGATTCTTACTAGTCAGGTATATTCTTGGGCGGTGAGTAGGGGGTGTTGAGTCCAGTTCCCTGAGCAAGGAGTAGGTCTTGTCTATTACATATTGGGTTTATGGAATGGTATCTGAGCTAATTTGAAACCCGTGTTTTATGCATCACCCCACCTCACCTTTCCCGTTGAGCAGCCATAGTGTGTTTTCTAAACGTGTGACTCTGTTCCGTTTTGTAACTCAGTTCAAGTGTAGCGGTTTTTACATTCCCTCTATAAGTGATATCTTATGACAAGTGTCGTTATCTGTGTGACTTTTTTCACTTAGAATCGTCGTACCTAAATGCACTCATCATGCTGCTACTAGCCTTATGACGTTGATTTCATGGCTGAGTGATATTCCATTGTACATAAGGACCACAACTTCTTTAGCCATTTTTCTCTTTCCTGGGATATTTAAGGTGTAACGAAGTGCAGGTTCTTGTCAAGAGAGCAGCCCTAAACTTTGGGGTGCCTGTGTCTTGCTGATTTTTAGTTTTCCCAATTTATACGCCCATGAGTGGAAGTGCCCTATGCTCTCTAAGCTGCGTTTTTTAGATGTTTCAGGACACACCGTACACTTCTCCAGAGTGGCTGTTGGCAATTTACATCCCGCCCATCAGCGTAGCCAGGCTCCCGGTTCTCCATGGCCTGTCCTTCATTTCTGGTTTTGACACTTTATTCAGCATGGCCCTTTTGACCGATGGGAAGCGAGACTTCTTTGTAGCGCTGATTTGCCTTTCCAGGTTGCTTGGTTGGCCAAACAGGGCGTATGCGTTTTTTCCTGAATATATTTAGAAAAAAACGCATACGCCCTGTTTGGCCAAGGGCGTGATTGTCGAGGTTTGGCCGCTTTTCCTGTGCTTTCAAGGCGATTCGAATCTACCTCCTGAAATCTGTTTCCTGCAATTCTGCCTTGCTTTCAAATCCTCTTCGTTGCCTTCCCTCAATATATTTGTGGACGAGAGTTATCATTTATAACTCTGCAGTTTTGTGAATTGCAGTGCCCCTGAGCTCCATTGTTCAACTCGCTTTCTTGGGAGCTGGCCGCAAAAGCGCCGGATTGCTTCAGGCCCTGTTCTGGTCCCGGGCGGCAGGCTGAGCCTGTGGTTAATTCTTCTTCCTGATGGGAAAATAGAGTGACCTGTGCCAGTCCCAACACCTAGAGCTAGTCTCTCATTGGTTCCCCCTCTTCCCGTTCATCCTCAGGACAAATTGCAACCTGTACGGAACAGGAGGTTAAAGGTGCTGAGTCTCCAAGGAGGGAGATTGCTAGTAAAGCGGCTGGAATGGCGAACCCGAGCACAAGGAGATGAGAAATGAGGTGCGTTTTAGAAACCTTTCCCGATCACACGGTGTACCATCTTCTGGGTTTCTCATGCATGTTTTCGAAGTAGGAAGATGCCCTTGAACCTGAGATTTGGGACCCATGGGATGGGTACCACGCAGTATTACTTTAAAGGGTCTGTGTTTGCTCACCCAACCTCAGCAAACCTCTCAGCCCCAAGAGTGTCCACCCTTATGTCTCCATCAGCTGTGGGTCTAGATATGGTCAATCCAGGTGGCATCACAGCCCCTGAACGAATTTTGTAAGAATTTCTCTCTCTTTCACTGTCTTTGTTTCACGGGTTTTTAAAAGTAATTGATTTTTATAATGGGTTTTAGCTGCTTTTCATTGCTGTGTTTATGCCGCTTTACACCCACTTGACTCACTTACAGAGAGATATCAATACATAGGTTTTAAGACTCTTACTAGTCAGATATATTCTTGGGCGGTGAGTAGGGGGTGTTGAGTCCAGTTCCCTGAGCAAGGAGTAGGTCTTGTCTTTTACATATTGGGTTTATGGAACGGTATCTGAGCTAATTTGAAACCCGTGTTTTATGCATCACCCCGCCTCACCTTTCCCGTTGAGCAGCCATAGTGTGTTTTCTAAACGTGTGACTCTGTTCCGTTTTGTAACTTAGTTCAAGTGTAGCGGTTTTTACATTCCCTCTAAAAGTTATATCTTATGACAAGTGTCGTTATCTGTGTGACTTTTTTCACTTAGAATCGTCGTACCTAAATCCACTCATCATGCTGCTACTAGCCTTATGACGTTGATTTCATGGCTGAGTGATATTCCATTGTACATAAGGACCACAACTTCTTTATCCATTTTTCTCTTTCCTGGAATATTTAAGGTGTAACGAAGTGCAGGTTCTTGTCAAGAGAGCAGCCCTAAACTTTGGGGTGCCTGTGTCTTGCTGATTTTTAGTTTTCCCAATTTATACACCCATGAGTGGAAGTGCCCTATGCTCTCTAAGCTGAGTTTTTTAGATGTTTCAGAACACACCGTACACTTCTCCAGAGTGGCTGTTAGCAATTTACATCCCGCCCATCAGCGTAGCCAGGCTCCCGGTTCTCCATGGCCTGTCCTGCATTTCTGGTTTTGACACTTTATTCAGCATGGCCCTTTTGACCGATGGGAAGCGAGACTTCTTTGTAGCGCTGATTTGCCTTTCCAGGTTGCTTGGTTGGCCAAACAGGGCGTATGCGTTTTTTCCTGCATATATTCAGGAAAAAACGCATACGCCCTTTTTGGCCAAGGGCGTGATTGTCGAGGTTTGGCCGCTTTTCCTGTGCTTTCAAGGCGATTCGAATCTACCTCCTGAAATCTGTTTCCTGCAATTATGCCTTGCTTTCAAATCCTCTTCGTTGCCTTCCCTCAATATATTTGTGGACGAGAGTTATCATTTATAACTCTGCAGGTTTGTGAATTGCAGTGCCCCTGAGCTCCATTGTTCAAATCGCTTTCTTGGGAGCTGGCCGCAAAAGCGCAGGATTGCTTCAGGCCCTGTTCTGGTCCCGGGCGGCAGGCTGAGCCTGTGGTTAATTCTTCTTCCTGATGGGAAAATAGAGTGACCTGTGCCAGTCCCAACACCTAGAGCTAGTCTCTCATTGGTTCCCCCTCTTCCCGTTCATCCTCAGGACAAATTGCAACCTGTACGGAACAGGAGGTTAAAGGTGCTGAGTCTCCAAGGAGGGAGATTGCTAGTAAAGCGGCTGGAATGGCGAACCCGAGCACAAGGAGATGAGAAATGAGGTGCGTTTTAGAAACCTTTCCCGATCACACGGTGTACCATCTTCTGGGTTTCTCATGCATGTTTTCGAAGTAGGAAGATGCCCTTGAACCTGAGATTTGGGACCCATGGGATGGGTACCACGCAGTATTACTTTAAAGGGTCTGTGTTTGCTCACCCAACCTCAGCAAACCTCTCAGCCCCAAGAGTGTCCACCCTTATGTCTCCATCAGCTGTGGGTCTAGATATGGTCAATCCAGGTGGCATCACAGCCCCTGAACGAATTTTGTAAGAATTTCTCTCTCTTTCACTGTCTTTGTTTCACGGGTTTTTAAAAGTAATTGATTTTTATAATGGGGTTTAGCTGCTTTTCATTGCTGTGTTTAAGCCGCTTTACACCCACTTGACTCACTTACAGAGAGATATCAATACATAGGTTTTAAGATTCTTACTAGTCAGATATATTCTTGGGCGGTGAGTAGGGGGTGTTGAGTCCAGTTCCCTGAGCAAGGAGTAGGTCTTGTCTATTACATATTGGGTTTATGGAACGGTATCTGAGCTAATTTGAAACCCGTGTTTTATGCATCACCCCGCCTCACCTTTCCCGTTGAGCAGCCATAGTGTGTTTTCTAAACGTGTGACTCTGTTCCGTTTTGTAACTCAGTTCAAGTGTAGCGGTTTTTACATTCCCTCTATAAGTGATATCTTATGACAAGTGTCGTTATCTGTGTGACTTTTTTCACTTAGAATCGTCGTACCTAAATCCACTCATCATGCTGCTACTAGCCTTATGACGTTGATTTCATGGCTGAGTGATATTCCATTGTACATAAGGACCACAACTTCTTTATCCATTTTTCTCTTTCCTGGGATATTTAAGGTGTAACGAAGTGCAGGTTCTTGTCAAGAGAGCAGCCCTAAACTTTGGGGTGCCTGTGTCTTGCTGATTTTTAGTTTTCCCAATTTATACACCCATGAGTGGAAGTGAGCTATGCTCTCTAAGCTGAGTTTTTTAGATGTTTCAGGACACACCGTACACTTCTCCAGAGTGGCTGTTGGCAATTTACATCCCGCCCATCAGCGTAGCCAGGCTCCCGGTTCTCCATGGCCTGTCCTTCATTTCTGGTTTTGACACTTTATTCAGCATGGCCCTTTTGACCGATGGGAAGCGAGACTTCTTTGTAGCGCTGATTTGCATTTCCAGGTTGCTTGGTTGGCCAAACAGGGCGTATGCGTTTTTTCCTGAATATATTCAGGAAAAAACGCTTACGCCCTGTTTGGCCAAGGGCGTGATTGTCGAGGTTTGGTCGCTTTTCCTGTGCTTTCAAGGCGATTCGAATCTACCTCCTGAAATCTGTTTCCTGCAATTCTGCCTTGCTTTCAAATCCTCTTCGTTGCCTTCCCTCAATATATTTGTGGACGAGAGTTATCATTTATAACTCTGCAGGTTTGTGAATTGCAGTGCCCCTGAGCTCCATTGTTCAACTCGCTTTCTTGGGAGCTGGCCGCAAAAGCGCAGGATTGCTTCAGGCCCTGTTCTGGTCCCGGGCGGCAGGCTGAGCCTGTGGTTAATTCTTCTTTCTGATGGGAAAATAGAGTGATCTGTGCCAGTCCCAACACCTAGAGCTAGTCTCTCATTGGTTCCCCCTCTTCCCGTTCATCCTCAGGACAAATTGCAACCTGTACGGAACAGGAGGTTAAAGGTGCTGAGTCTCCAAGGAGGGAGATTGCTAGTAAAGCGGCTGGAATGGCGAACCCGAGCACAAGGAGATGAGAAATGAGGTGCGTTTTAGAAACCTTTCCCGATCACACGGTGTACCATCTTCTGGGTTTCTCATGCATGTTTTCGAAGTAGGAAGATGCCCTTGAACCTGAGATTTGGGACCCATGGGATGGGTACCACGCAGTA
The DNA here is from genome assembly GCF_028021215.1 of Eschrichtius robustus. NCBI lineage: Eukaryota > Metazoa > Chordata > Mammalia > Artiodactyla > Eschrichtiidae > Eschrichtius > Eschrichtius robustus. Next base: position 47,332,278 of record NC_090831.1, on the reverse strand, counting down.
TTACTTTAAAGGGTCTGTGTTTGCTCACCCAACCTCAGCAAACCTCTCAGCCCCAAGAGTGTCCACCCTTATGTCTCCATCAGCTGTGGGTCTAGATATGGTCAATCCAGGTGGCATCACAGCCCCTGAACGAATTTTGTAAGAATTTCTCTCTCTTTCACTGTCTTTGTTTCACGGGTTTTTAAAAGTAATTCATTTTTATAATGGGGTTTAGCTGCTTTTCACTGCTGTGTTTATGCCGCTTTATACCCACTTGACTCACTTACAGAGAGATATCAATACATAGGTAAGATTCTTACTAGTCAGATATATTCTTGGGCGGTGAGTAGGGGGTGTTGAGTCCAGTTCACTGAGCAAGGAGTAGGTCTTGTCTATTACATATTGGGTTTATGGAATGGTATCTGAGCTAATTTGAAACCCGTGTTTTATGCATCACCCCACCTCACCTTTCCCGTTGAGCAGCCATAGTGTGTTTTCTAAACGTGTGACTCTGTTCCGTTTTGTAACTCAGTTCAAGTGTAGCGGTTTTTACATTCCCTCTATAAGTGATATCTTATGACAAGTGTCGTTATCTGTGTGACTTTTTTCACTTAGAATCGTCGTACCTAAATGCACTCATCATGCTGCTACTAGCCTTATGACGTTGATTTCATGGCTGAGTGATATTCCATTGTACATAAGGACCACAACTTCTTTAGCCATTTTTCTCTTTCCTGGGATATTTAAGGTGTAAAGAAGTGCAGGTTCTTGTCAAGAGAGCAGCCCTAAACTTTGGGGTGCCTGTGTCTTGCTGATTTTTAGTTTTCCCAATTTATACGCCCATGAGTGGAAGTGCCCTATGCTCTCTAAGCTGCGTTTTTTAGATGTTTCAGGACACACCGTACACTTCTCCAGAGTGGCTGTTGGCAATTTACATCCCGCCCATCAGCGTAGCCAGGCTCCCGGTTCTCCATGGCCTGTCCTTCATTTCTGGTTTTGACACTTTATTCAGCATGGCCCTTTTGACCGATGGGAAGCGAGACTTCTTTGTAGCGCTGATTTGCCTTTCCAGGTTGCTTGGTTGGCCAAACAGGGCGTATGCGTTTTTTCCTGAATATATTTAGAAAAAAACGCATACGCCCTGTTTGGCCAAGGGCGTGATTGTCGAGGTTTGGCCGCTTTTCCTGTGCTTTCAAGGCGATTCGAATCTACCTCCTGAAATCTGTTTCCTGCAATTCTGCCTTGCTTTCAAATCCACTTCGTTGCCTTCCCTCAGTATATTTGTGGACGAGAGTTATCATTTATAACTCTGCAGGTTTGTGAATTGCAGTGCCCCTGAGCTCCATTGTTCAAATCGCTTTCTTGGGAGCTGGCCGCAAAAGCGCCGGATTGCTTCAGGCCCTGTTCTGGTCCCGGGCGGCAGGCTGAGCCTGTGGTTAATTCTTCTTCCTGATGGGAAAATAGAGTGACCTGTGCCAGTCCCAACACCTAGAGCTAGTCTCTCATTGGTTCCCCCTCTTCCCGTTCATCCTCAGGACAAATTGCAACCTGTACGGAACAGGAGGTTAAAGGTGCTGAGTCTCCAAGGAGGGAGATTGCTAGTAAAGCGGCTGGAATGGCGAACCCGAGCACAAGGAGATGAGAAATGAGGTGCGTTTTAGAAACCTTTCCCGATCACACGGTGTACCATCTTCTGGGTTTCTCATGCATGTTTTCGAAGTAGGAAGATGCCCTTGAACCTGAGATTTGGGACCCATGGGATGGGTACCACGCAGTATTACTTTAAAGGGTCTGTGTTTGCTCACCCAACCTCAGCAAACCTCTCAGCCCCAAGAGTGTCCACCCTTATGTCTCCATCATCTGTGGGTCTAGATATGGTCAATCCAGGTGGCATCACAGCCCCTGAACGAATTTTGTAAGAATTTCTCTCTCTTTCACTGTCTTTGTTTCACGGGTTTTTAAAAGTAATTGATTTTTATAATGGGGTTTAGCTGCTTTTCATTGCTGTGTTTAAGCCGCTTTACACCCACTTGACTCACTTACAGAGAGATATCAATACATAGGTTTTAAGATTCTTACTAGTCAGATATATTCTTGGGCGGTGAGTAGGGGGTGTTGAGTCCAGTTCCCTGAGCAAGGAGTAGGTCTTGTCTATTACATATTGGGTTTATGGAACGGTATCTGAGCTAATTTGAAACCCGTGTTTTATGCATCACCCCGCCTCACCTTTCCCGTTGAGCAGCCATAGTGTGTTTTCTAAACGTGTGACTCTGTTCCGTCTTGTAACTCAGTTCAAGTGTAGCGGTTTTTACATTCCCTCTATAAGTGATATCTTATGACAAGTGTCGTTATCTGTGTGACTTTTTTCACTTAGAATCGTCGTACCTAAATCCACTCATCATGCTGCTACTAGCCTTATGACGTTGATTTCATGGCTGAGTGATATTCCATTGTACATAAGGACCACAACTTCTTTATCCATTTTTCTCTTTCCTGGGATATTTAAGGTGTAATGAAGTGCAGGTTCTTGTCAAGAGAGCAGCCCTAAACTTTGGGGTGCCTGTGTCTTGCTGATTTTTAGTTTTCCCAATTTATACACCCATGAGTGGAAGTGCCCTATGCTCTCTAAGCTGAGTTTTTTAGATGTTTCAGGACACACCGTACACTTCTCCAGAGTGGCTGTTGGCAATTTACATCCCGCCCATCTGCGTAGCCAGGATCCCGGTTCTCCATGGCCTGTCCTGCATTTCTGGTTTTGACACTTTATTCAGCATGGCCCTTTTGACCGATGGGAAGTGAGACTTCTTTGTAGCGCTGATTTGCCTTTCCAGGTTGCTTGGTTGGCCAAACAGGGCGTATGCGTTTTTTCCTGAATATATTCAGGAAAAAACGCATACGCCCTGTTTGGCCAAGGGCGTGATTGTCGAGGTTTGGCCGCTTTTCCTGTGCTTTCAAGGCGATTCGAATCTACCTCCTGAAATCTGTTTCCTGCAATTCTGCCTTGCTTTCAAATCCTCTTCGTTGCCTTCCCTCAATATATTTGTGGACGAGAGTTATCATTTATAACTCTGCAGTTTTGTGAATTACAGTGCCCCTGAGCTCCATTGTTCAACTCACTTTCTTGGGAGCTGGCCGCAAAAGCGCAGGATTGCTTCAGGCCCTGTTCTGGTCCCGGGCGGCAGGCTGAGCCTGTGGTTAATTCTTCTTCCTGATGGGAAAATAGAGTGACCTGTGCCAGTCCCAACACCTAGAGCTAGTCTCTCATTGGTTCCCCCTCTTCCCGTTCATCCTAAGGACAAATTGCAACCTGTACGGAACAGGAGGTTAAAGGTGCTGAGTCTGCAAGGAGGGAGATTGCTAGTAAAGCGGCTGGAATGGCGAACCCGAGCACAAGGAGATGAGAAATGAGGTGCGTTTTAGAAACCTTTCCCGATCACACGGTGTACCATCTTCTGGGTTTCTCATGCATGTTTTCGAAGTAGGAAGATGCCCTTGAACCTGAGATTTGGGACCCATGGGATGGGTACCACGCAGTATTACTTTAAAGGGTCTGTGTTTGCTCACCCAACCTCAGCAAACCTCTCAGCCCCAAGAGTGTCCACCCTTATGTCTCCATCATCTGTGGGTCTAGATATGGTCAATCCAGGTGGCATCACAGCCCCTGAACTAATTTTGTAAGAATTTCTCTCTCTTTCACTGTCTTTGTTTCACGGGTTTTTAAAAGTAATTGATTTTTATAATGGGGTTTAGCTGCTTTTCATTGCTGTGTTTAAGCCGCTTTACACCCACTTGACTCACTTACAGAGAGATATCAATACATAGGTTTTAAGACTCTTACTAGTCAGATATATTCTTGGACGGTGAGTAGGGGGTGTTGAGTCCAGTTCCCTGAGCAAGGAGTAGGTCTTGTCTTTTACATATTGGGTTTATGGAACGGTATCTGAGCTAATTTGAAACCCGTGTTTTATGCATCACCCCGCCTCACCTTTCCCGTTGAGCAGCCATAGTGTGTTTTCTAAACGTGTGACTCTGTTCCGTTTTGTAACTCAGTTCAAGTGTAGCGGTTTTTACATTCCCTCTATAAGTGATATCTTATGACAAGTGTCGTTATCTGTGTGACTTTTTTCACTTAGAATCGTCGTACCTAAATCCACTCATCATGCTGCTACTAGCCTTATGACGTTGATTTCATGGCTGAGTGATATTCCATTGTACATAAGGACCACAACTTCTTTATCCATTTTTCTCTTTCCTGGGATATTTAAGGTGTAACGAAGTGCAGGTTCTTGTCAAGAGAGCAGCCCTAAACTTTGGGGTGCCTGTGTCTTGCTGATTTTTAGTTTTCCCAATTTATACACCCATGAGTGGAAGTGCCCTATGCTCTCTAAGCTGAGTTTTTTAGATGTTTCAGGATACACCGTACACTTCTCCAGAGTGGCTGTTGGCAATTTACATCCCGCCCATCAGCGTAGCCAGGCTCCCGGTTCTCCATGGCCTGTCCTGCATTTCTGGTTTTGACACTTTATTCAGCATGGCCCTTTTGACCGATGGGAAGCGAGACTTCTTTGTAGCGCTGATTTGCCTTTCCAGGTTGCTTGGTTGGCCAAACAGGGCGTATGCGTTTTTTCCTGAATATATTCAGGAAAAAACGCATACGCCCTGTTTGGCCAAGGGCGTGATTGTCGAGGTTTGGCCGCTTTTCCTGTGCTTTCAAGGCGATTCGAATCTACCTCCTGAAATCTGTTTCCTGCAATTCTGCCTTGCTTTCAAATCCTCTTCGTTGCCTTCCCTCAATATATTTGTGGACGAGAGTTATCATTTATAACTCTGCAGTTTTGTGAATTTCAGTGCCCCTGAGCTCCATTGTTCAACTCGCTTTCTTGGGAGCTGGCCGCAAAAGCGCAGGATTGCTTCAGGCCCTGTTCTGGTCCCGGGCGGCAGGCTGAGCCTGTGGTTAATTCTTCTTTCTGATGGGAAAATAGAGTGATCTGTGCCAGTCCCAACACCTAGAGCTAGTCTCTCATTGGTTCCCCCTCTTCCCGTTCATCCTCAGGACAAATTGCAACCTGTACGGAAGAGGAGGTTAAAGGTGCTGAGTCTCCAAGGAGGGAGATTGCTAGTAAAGCGGCTGGAATGGCGAACCCGAGCACAAGGAGATGAGAAATGAGGTGCGTTTCAGAAACCTTTCCCGATCACACGGTGTACCATCTTCTGGGTTTCTCATGCATGTTTTCGAAGTAGGAAGATGCCCTTGAACCTGAGATTTGGGACCCATGGGATGGGTACCACGCAGTATTACTTTAAAGGGTCTGTGTTTGCTCACCCAACCTCAGCAAACCTCTCAGCCCCAAGAGTGTCCACCCTTATGTCTCCATCAGCTGTGGGTCTAGATATGGTCAATCCAGGTGGCATCACAGCCCCTGAACGAATTTTGTAAGAATTTCTCTCTCTTTCACTGTCTTTGTTTCACGGGTTTTTAAAAGTAATTGATTTTTATAATGGGGTTTAGCTGCTTTTCATTGCTGTGTTTAAGCCGCTTTACACCCACTTGACTCACTTACAGAGAGATATCAATACATAGGTTTTAAGATTCTTACTAGTCAGATATATTCTTGGGCGGTGAGTAGGGGGTGTTGAGTCCAGTTCCCTGAGCAAGGAGTAGGTCTTGTCTATTACATATTGGGTTTATGGAACGGTATCTGAGCTAATTTGAAACCCGTGTTTTATGCATCACCCCGCCTCACCTTTCCCGTTGAGCAGCCATAGTGTGTTTTCTAAACGTGTGACTCTGTTCCGTTTTGTAACTCAGTTCAATTGTAGCGGTTTTTACATTCCCTCTATAAGTGATATCTTATGACAAGTGTCGTTATCTGTGTGACTTTTTTCACTTAGAATCGTCGTACCTAAATCCACTCATCATGCTGCTACTAGCCTTATGACGTTGATTTCATGGCTGAGTGATATTCCATTGTACATAAGGACCACAACTTCTTTATCCATTTTTCTCTTTCCTGGGATATTTAAGGTGTAACGAAGTGCAGGTTCTTGTCAAGAGAGCAGCCCTAAACTTTGGGGTGCCTGTGTCTTGCTGATTTTTAGTTTTCCCAATTTATACACCCATGAGTGGAAGTGCCCTATGCTCTCTAAGCTGAGTTTTTTAGATGTTTCAGGACACACCGTACACTTCTCCAGAGTGGCTGTTGGCAATTTACATCCCGCCCATCAGCGTAGCCAGGCTCCCGGTTCTCCATGGCCTGTCCTTCATTTCTGGTTTTGACACTTTATTCAGCATGGCCCTTTTGACCGATGGGAAGCGAGACTTCTTTGTAGCGCTGATTTGCCTTTCCAGGTTGCTTGGTTGGCCAAAAAGGGCGTATGCGTTTTTTCCTGAATATATTCAGGAAAAAACGCTTACGCCCTGTTTGGCCAAGGGCGTGATTGTCGAGGTTTGGCCGCTTTTCCTGTGCTTTCAAGGCGATTCGAATCTACCTCCTGAAATCTGTTTCCTGCAATTCTGCCTTGCTTTCAAATCCTCTTCGTTGCCTTCCCTCAATATATTTGTGGACGAGAGTTATCATTTATAACTCTGCAGGTTTGTGAATTGCAGTGCCCCTGAGCTCCATTGTTCAACTCGCTTTCTTGGGAGCTGGCCGCAAAAGCGCAGGATTGCTTCAGGCCCTGTTCTGGTCCCGGGCGGCAGGCTAGGCCTGTGGTTAATTCTTCTTTCTGATGGGAAAATAGAGTGATCTGTGCCAGTCCCAACACCTAGAGCTAGTCTCTCATTGGTTCCCCCTCTTCCCGTTCATCCTCAGGAGAAATTGCAACCTGTACGGAAGAGGAGGTTAAAGGTGCTGAGTCTCCAAGGAGGGAGATTGCTAGTAAAGCGGCTGGAATGGCGAACCCGAGCACAAGGAGATGAGAAATGAGGTGCGTTTTAGAAACCTTTCCCGATCACACGGTGTACCATCTTCTGGGTTTCTCATGCATGTTTTCGAAGTAGGAAGATGCCCTTGAACCTGAGATTTGGGACCCATGGGATGGGTACCACGCAGTATTACTTTAAAGGGTCTGTGTTTGCTCACCCAACCTCAGCAAACCTCTCAGCCCCAAGAGTGTCCACCCTTATGTCTCCATCAGCTGTGGGTCTAGATATGGTCAATCCAGGTGGCATCACAGCCCCTGAACGAATTTTGTAAGAATTTCTCTCTCTTTCACTGTCTTTGTTTCACGGGTTTTTAAAAGTAATTCATTTTTATAATGGGGTTTAGCTGCTTTTCACTGCTGTGTTTATGCCGCTTTATACCCACTTGACTCACTTACAGAGAGATATCAATACATAGGTAAGATTCTTACTAGTCAGATATATTCTTGGGCGGTGAGTAGGGGGTGTTGAGTCCAGTTCACTGAGCAAGGAGTAGGTCTTGTCTATTACATATTGGGTTTATGGAATGGTATCTGAGCTAATTTGAAACCCGTGTTTTATGCATCACCCCACCTCACCTTTCCCGTTGAGCAGCCATAGTGTGTTTTCTAAACGTGTGACTCTGTTCCGTTTTGTAACTCAGTTCAAGTGTAGCGGTTTTTACATTCCCTCTATAAGTGATATCTTATGACAAGTGTCGTTATCTGTGTGACTTTTTTCACTTAGAATCGTCGTACCTAAATGCACTCATCATGCTGCTACTAGCCTTATGACGTTGATTTCATGGCTGAGTGATATTCCATTGTACATAAGGACCACAACTTCTTTAGCCATTTTTCTCTTTCCTGGGATATTTAAGGTGTAACGAAGTGCAGGTTCTTGTCAAGAGAGCAGCCCTAAACTTTGGGGTGCCTGTGTCTTGCTGATTTTTAGTTTTCCCAATTTATACGCCCATGAGTGGAAGTGCCCTATGCTCTCTAAGCTGCGTTTTTTAGATGTTCCAGGACACACCGTACACTTCTCCAGAGTGGCTGTTGGCAATTTACATCCCGCCCATCAGCGTAGCCAGGCTCCCGGTTCTCCATGGCCTGTCCTTCATTTCTGGTTTTGACACTTTATTCAGCATGGCCCTTTTGACCGATGGGAAGCGAGACTTCTTTGTAGCGCTGATTTGCCTTTCCAGGTTGCTTGGTTGGCCAAACAGGGCGTATGCGTTTTTTCCTGAATATATTTAGAAAAAAACGCATACGCCCTGTTTGGCCAAGGGCGTGATTGTCGAGGTTTGGCCGCTTTTCCTGTGCTTTCAAGGCGATTCGAATCTACCTCCTGAAATCTGTTTCCTGCAATTCTGCCTTGCTTTCAAATCCTCTTCGTTGCCTTCCCTCAATATATTTGTGGACGAGAGTTATCATTTATAACTCTGCAGGTTTGTGAATTGCAGTGCCCCTGAGCTCCATTGTTCAAATCGCTTTCTTGGGAGCTGGCCGCAAAAGCGCCGGATTGCTTCAGGCCCTGTTCTGGTCCCGGGCGGCAGGCTGAGCCTGTGGTTAATTCTTCTTCCTGATGGGAAAATAGAGTGACCTGTGCCAGTCCCAACACCTAGAGCTAGTCTCTCATTGGTTCCCCCTCTTCCCGTTCATCCTCAGGACAAATTGCAACCTGTACGGAACAGGAGGTTAAAGGTGCTGAGTCTCCAAGGAGGGAGATTGCTAGTAAAGCGGCTGGAATGGCGAACCCGAGCACAAGGAGATGAGAAATGAGGTGCGTTTTAGAAACCTTTCCCGATCACACGGTGTACCATCTTCTGGGTTTCTCATGCATGTTTTCGAAGTAGGAAGATGCCCTTGAACCTGAGATTTGGGACCCATGGGATGGGTACCACGCAGTATTACTTTAAAGGGTCTGTGTTTGCTCACCCAACCTCAGCAAACCTCTCAGCCCCAAGAGTGTCCACCCTTATGTCTCCATCAGCTGTGGGTCTAGATATGGTCAATCCAGGTGGCATCACAGCCCCTGAACGAATTTTGTAAGAATTTCTCTCTCTTTCACTGTCTTTGTTTCACGGGTTTTTAAAAGTAATTGATTTTTATAATGGGGTTTAGCTGCTTTTCATTGCTGTGTTTAAGCCGCTTTACACCCACTTGACTCACTTACAGAGAGATATCAATACATAGGTTTTAAGATTCTTACTAGTCAGATATATTCTTGGGCGGTGAGTAGGGGGTGTTGAGTCCAGTTCCCTGAGCAAGGAGTAGGTCTTGTCTATTACATATTGGGTTTATGGAACGGTATCTGAGCTAATTTGAAACCCGTGTTTTATGCATCACCCCGCCTCACCTTTCCCGTTGAGCAGCCATAGTGTGTTTTCTAAACGTGTGACTCTGTTCCGTCTTGTAACTCAGTTCAAGTGTAGCGGTTTTTACATTCCCTCTATAAGTGATATCTTATGACAAGTGTCGTTATCTGTGTGACTTTTTTCACTTAGAATCGTCGTACCTAAATCCACTCATCATGCTGCTACTAGCCTTATGACGTTGATTTCATGGCTGAGTGATATTCCATTGTACATAAGGACCACAACTTCTTTATCCATTTTTCTCTTTCCTCGGATATTTAAGGTGTAATGAAGTGCAGGTTCTTGTCAAGAGAGCAGCCCTAAACTTTGGGGTGCCTGTGTCTTGCTGATTTTTAGTTTTCCCAATTTATACACCCATGAGTGGAAGTGCCCTATGCTCTCTAAGCTGAGTTTTTTAGATGTTTCAGGATACACCGTACACTTCTCCAGAGTGGCTGTTAGCAATTTACATCCCGCCCATCAGCGTAGCCAGGCTCCCGGTTCTCCATGGCCTGTCCTGCATTTCTGGTTTTGACACTTTATTCAGCATGGCCCTTTTGACCGATGGGAAGCGAGACTTCTTTGTAGCGCTGATTTGCCTTTCCAGGTTGCTTGGTTGGCCAAACAGGGCGTATGCGTTTTTTCCTGAATATATTCAGGAAAAAACGCATACGCCCTTTTTGGCCAAGGGCGTGATTGTCGAGGTTTGGCCGCTTTTCCTGTGCTTTCAAGGCGATTCGAATCTACCTCCTGAAATCTGTTTCCTGCAATTCTGCCTTGCTTTCAAATCCTCTTCGTTGCCTTCCCTCAATATATTTGTGGACGAGAGTTATCATTTATAACTCTGCAGTTTTGTGAATTACAGTGCCCCTGAGCTCCATTGTTCAACTCCCTTTCTTGGGAGCTGGCCGCAAAAGCGCAGGATTGCTTCAGGCCCTGTTCTGGTCCCGGGCCGCAGGCTGAGCCTGTGGTTAATTCTTCTTCCTGATGGGAAAATAGAGTAATCTGTGCCAGTCCCAACACCTAGAGCTAGTCTCTCATTGGTTCCCCCTATTCCCTTTCATCCTCAGGACAAATTGCAACCTGTACGGAACAGGAGGTTAAAGGTGCTGAGTCTGCAAGGAGGGAGATTGCTAGTAAAGCGGCTGGAATGGCGAACCCGAGCACAAGGAGATGAGAAATGAGGTGCGTTTTAGAAACCTTTCCCGATCACACGGTGTACCATCTTCTGGGTTTCTCATGCATGTTTTCGAAGTAGGAAGATGCCCTTGAACCTGAGATTTGGGACCCATGGGATGGGTACCACGCAGTATTACTTTAAAGGGTCTGTGTTTGCTCACCCAACCTCAGCAAACCTCTCAGCCCCAAGAGTGTCCACCCTTATGTCTCCATCATCTGTGGGTCTAGATATGGTCAATCCAGGTGGCATCACAGCCCCTGAACTAATTTTGTAAGAATTTCTCTCTCTTTCACTGTCTTTGTTTCACGGGTTTTTAAAAGTAATTGATTTTTATAATGGGGTTTAGCTGCTTTTCATTGCTGTGTTTAAGCCGCTTTACACCCACTTGACTCACTTACAGAGAGATATCAATACATAGGTTTTAAGATTCTTACTAGTCAGATATATTCTTGGGCGGTGAGTAGGGGGTGTTGAGTCCAGTTCCCTGAGCAAGGAGTAGGTCTTGTCTATTACATATTGGGTTTATGGAACGGTATCTGAGCTAATTTGAAACCCGTGTTTTATGCATCACCCCGCCTCACCTTTCCCGTTGAGCAGCCATAGTGTGTTTTCTAAACGTGTGACTCTGTTCCGTTTTGTAACTCAGTTCAAGTGTAGCGGTTTTTACATTCCCTCTATAAGTGATATCTTATGACAAGTGTCGTTATCTGTGTGACTTTTTTCACTTAGAATCGTCGTACCTAAATCCACTCATCATGCTGCTACTAGCCTTATGACGTTGATTTCATGGCTGAGTGATATTCCATTGTACATAAGGACCACAACTTCTTTATCCATTTTTCTCTTTCCTGGGATATTTAAGGTGTAACGAAGTGCAGGTTCTTGTCAAGAGAGCAGCCCTAAACTTTGGGGTGCCTGTGTCTTGCTGATTTTTAGTTTTCCCAATTTATACACCCATGAGTGGAAGTGCCCTATGCTCTCTAAGCTGAGTTTTTTAGATGTTTCAGGATACACCGTACACTTCTCCAGAGTGGCTGTTGGCAATTTACATCCCGCCCATCAGCGTAGCCAGGCTCCCGGTTCTCCATGGCCTGTCCTGCATTTCTGGTTTTGACACTTTATTCAGCATGGCCCTTTTGACCGATGGGAAGCGAGACTTCTTTGTAGCGCTGATTTGCCTTTCCAGGTTGCTTGGTTGGCCAAACAGGGCGTATGCGTTTTTTCCTGAATATATTCAGGAAAAAACGCATACGCCCTGTTTGGCCAAGGGCGTGATTGTCGAGGTTTGGCCGCTTTTCCTGTGCTTTCAAGGCGATTCGAATCTACCTCCTGAAATCTGTTTCCTGCAATTCTGCCTTGCTTTCAAATCCTCTTCGTTGCCTTCCCTCAATATATTTGTGGACGAGAGTTATCATTTATAACTCTGCAGTTTTGTGAATTTCAGTGCCCCTGAGCTCCATTGTTCAACTCGCTTTCTTGGGAGCTGGCCGCAAAAGCGCCGGATTGCTTCAGGCCCTGTTCTGGTCCCGGGCGGCAGGCTGAGCCTGTGGTTAATTCTTCTTTCTGATGGGAAAATAGAGTGACCTGTGCCAGTCCCAACACCTAGAGCTAGTCTCTCATTGGTTCCCCCTCTTCCCGTTCATCCTCAGGACAAATTGCAACCTGTACGGAAGAGGAGGTTAAAGGTGCTGAGTCTCCAAGGAGGGAGATTGCTAGTAAAGCGGCTGGAATGGCGAACCCGAGCACAAGGAGATGAGAAATGAGGTGCGTTTTAGAAACCTTTCCCGATCACACGGTGTACCATCTTCTGGGTTTCTCATGCATGTTTTCGAAGTAGGAAGATGCCCTTGAACCTGAGATTTGGGACCCATGGGATGGGTACCACGCAGTATTACTTTAAAGGGTCTGTGTTTGCTCACCCAACCTCAGCAAACCTCTCAGCCCCAAGAGTGTCCACCCTTATGTCTCCATCAGCTGTGGGTCTAGATATGGTCAATCCAGGTGGCATCACAGCCCCTGAACGAATTTTGTAAGAATTTCTCTCTCTTTCACTGTCTTTGTTTCACGGGTTTTTAAAAGTAATTCATTTTTATAATGGGGTTTAGCTGCTTTTCACTGCTGTGTTTATGCCGCTTTATACCCACCTGACTCACTTACAGAGAGATATCAATACATAGGTAAGATTCTTACTAGTCAGATATATTCTTGGGCGGTGAGTAGGGGGTGTTGAGTCCAGTTCACTGAGCAAGGAGTAGGTCTTGTCTATTACATATTGGGTTTATGGAATGGTATCTGAGCTAATTTGAAACCCGTGTTTTATGCATCACCCCACCTCACCTTTCCCGTTGAGCAGCCATAGTGTGTTTTCTAAACGTGTGACTCTGTTCCGTTTTGTAACTCAGTTCAAGTGTAGCGGTTTTTACATTCCCTCTATAAGTGATATCTTATGACAAGTGTCGTTATCTGTGTGACTTTTTTCACTTAGAATCGTCGTACCTAAATGCACTCATCATGCTGCTACTAGCCTTATGACGTTGATTTCATGGCTGAGTGATATTCCATTGTACATAAGGACCACAACTTCTTTAGCCATTTTTCTCTTTCCTGGGATATTTAAGGTGTAACGAAGTGCAGGTTCTTGTCAAGAGAGCAGCCCTAAACTTTGGGGTGCCTGTGTCTTGCTGATTTTTAGTTTTCCCAATTTATACGCCCATGAGTGGAAGTGCCCTATGCTCTCTAAGCTGCGTTTTTTAGATGTTTCAGGACACACCGTACACTTCTCCAGAGTGGCTGTTGGCAATTTACATCCCGCCCATCAGCGTAGCCAGGCTCCCGGTTCTCCATGGCCTGTCCTGCATTTCTGGTTTTGACACTTTATTCAGCATGGCCCTTTTGACCGATGGGAAGCGAGACTTCTTTGTAGCGCTGATTTGCCTTTCCAGGTTGCTTGGTTGGCCAAACAGGGCGTATGCGTTTTTTCCTGAATATATTTAGAAAAAAACGCATACGCCCTGTTTGGCCAAGGGCGTGATTGTCGAGGTTTGGCCGCTTTTCCTGTGCTTTCAAGGCGATTCGAATCTACCTCCTGAAATCTGTTTCCTGCAATTCTGCCTTGCTTTCAAATCCTCTTCGTTGCCTTCCCTCAATATATTTGTGGACGAGAGTTATCATTTATAACTCTGCAGGTTTGTGAATTGCAGTGCCCCTGAGCTCCATTGTTCAAATCGCTTTCTTGGGAGCTGGCCGCAAAAGCGCCGGATTGCTTCAGGCCCTGTTCTGGTCCCGGGCGGCAGGCTGAGCCTGTGGTTAATTCTTCTTCCTGATGGGAAAATAGAGTGACCTGTGCCAGTCCCAACACCTAGAGCTAGTCTCTCATTGGTTCCCCCTCTTCCCGTTCATCCTCAGGACAAATTGCAACCTGTACGGAACAGGAGGTTAAAGGTGCTGAGTCTCCAAGGAGGGAGATTGCTAGTAAAGCGGCTGGAATGGCGAACCCGAGCACAAGGAGATGAGAAATGAGGTGCGTTTTAGAAACCTTTCCCGATCACACGGTGTACCATCTTCTGGGTTTCTCATGCATGTTTTCGAAGTAGGAAGATGCCCTTGAACCTGAGATTTGGGACCCATGGGATGGGTACCACGCAGTATTACTTTAAAGGGTCTGTGTTTGCTCACCCAACCTCAGCAAACCTCTCAGCCCCAAGAGTGTCCACCCTTATGTCTCCATCAGCTGTGGGTCTAGATATGGTCAATCCAGGTGGCATCACAGCCCCTGAACGAATTTTGTAAGAATTTCTCTCTCTTTCACTGTCTTTGTTTCACGGGTTTTTAAAAGTAATTGATTTTTATAATGGGGTTTAGCTGCTTTTCATTGCTGTGTTTAAGCCGCTTTACACCCACTTGACTCACTTACAGAGAGATATCAATATATAGGTTTTAAGATTCTTACTAGTCAGATATATTCTTGGGCGGTGAGTAGGGGGTGTTGAGTCCAGTTCCCTGAGCAAGGAGTAGGTCTTGTCTATTACATATTGGGTTTATGGAACGGTATCTGAGCTAATTTGAAACCCGTGTTTTATGCATCACCCCGCCTCACCTTTCCCGTTGAGCAGCCATAGTGTGTTTTCTAAACGTGTGACTCTGTTCCGTTTTGTAACTCAGTTCAAGTGTAGCGGTTTTTACATTCCCTCTATAAGTGATATCTTATGACAAGTGTCGTTATCTGTGTGACTTTTTTCACTTAGAATCGTCGTACCTAAATCCACTCATCATGCTGCTACTAGCCTTATGACGTTGATTTCATGGCTGAGTGATATTCCATTGTACATAAGGACCACAACTTCTTTATCCATTTTTCTCTTTCCTGGGATATTTAAGGTGTAACGAAGTGCAGGTTCTTGTCAAGAGAGCAGCCCTAAACTTTGGGGTGCCTGTGTCTTGCTGATTTTTAGTTTTCCCAATTTATACACCCATGAGTGGAAGTGCCCTATGCTCTCTAAGCTGAGTTTTTTAGATGTTTCAGGACACACCGTACACTTCTCCAGAGTGGCTGTTGGCAATTTACATCCCGCCCATCAGCGTAGCCAGGCTCCCGGTTCTCCATGGCCTGTCCTTCATTTCTGGTTTTGACACTTTATTCAGCATGGCCCTTTTGACCGATGGGAAGCGAGACTTCTTTGTAGCGCTGATTTGCCTTTCCAGGTTGCTTGGTTGGCCAAAAAGGGCGTATGCGTTTTTTCCTGAATATATTCAGGAAAAAACGCTTACGCCCTGTTTGGCCAAGGGCGTGATTGTCGAGGTTTGGCCGCTTTTCCTGTGCTTTCAAGGCGATTCGAATCTACCTCCTGAAATCTGTTTCCTGCAATTCTGCCTTGCTTTCAAATCCTCTTCGTTGCCTTCCCGCAATATATTTGTGGACGAGAGTTATCATTTATAACTCTGCAGTTTTGTGAATTGCAGTGCCCCTGAGCTCCATTGTTCAACTCGCTTTCTTGGGAGCTGGCCGCAAAAGCGCAGGATTGCTTCAGGCCCTGTTCTGGTCCCGGGCGGCAGGCTGAGCCTGTGGTTAATTCTTCTTTCTGATGGGAAAATAGAGTGATCTGTGCCAGTCCCAACACCTAGAGCTAGTCTCTCATTGGTTCCCCCTCTTCCCGTTCATCCTCAGGACAAATCGCAACCTGTACGGAAGAGGAGGTTAAAGGTGCTGAGTCTCCAAGGAGGGAGATTGCTAGTAAAGCGGCTGGAATGGCGAACCCGAGCACAAGGAGATGAGAAATGAGGTGCGTTTTAGAAACCTTTCCCGATCACACGGTGTACCATCTTCTGGGTTTCTCATGCATGTTTTCGAAGTAGGAAGATGCCCTTGAACCTGAGATTTGGGACCCATGGGATGGGTACCACGCAGTATTACTTTAAAGGGTCTGTGTTTGCTCACCCAACCTCAGCAAACCTCTCAGCCCCAAGAGTGTCCACCCTTATGTCTCCATCAGCTGTGGGTCTAGATATGGTCAATCCAGGTGGCATCACAGCCCCTGAACGAATTGTGTAAGAATTTCTCTCTCTTTCACTGTCTTTGTTTCACGGGTTTTTAAAAGTAATTCATTTTTATAACGGGGTTTAGCTGCTTTTCACTGCTGTGTTTATGCCGCTTTATACCCACTTGACTCACTTACAGAGAGATATCAATACATAGGTAAGATTCTTACTAGTCAGATATATTCTTGGGCGGTGAGTAGGGGGTGTTGAGTCCAGTTCACTGAGCAAGGAGTAGGTCTTGTCTTTTACATATTGGGTTTATGGAACGGTATCTGAGCTAATTTGAAACCCGTGTTTTATGCATCACCCCGCCTCACCTTTCCCGTTGAGCAGCCATAGTGTGTTTTCTAAACGTGTGACTCTGTTCCGTTTTGTAACTCAGTTCAAGTGTAGCGGTTTTTACATTCCCTCTATAAGTGATATCTTATGACAAGTGTCGTTATCTGTGTGACTTTTTTCACTTAGAATCGTCGTACCTAAATCCACTCATCATGCTGCTACTAGCCTTATGACGTTGATTTCATGGCTGAGTGATATTCCATTGTACATAAGGACCACAACTTCTTTATCCATTTTTCTCTTTCCTGGGATATTTAAGGTGTAACGAAGTGCAGGTTCTTGTCAAGAGAGCAGCCCTAAACTTTGGGGTGCCTGTGTCTTGCTGATTTTTAGTTTTCCCAATTTATACACCCATGAGTGGAAGTGCCCTATGCTCTCTAAGCTGAGTTTTTTAGATGTTTCAGGACACACCGTACACTTCTCCAGAGTGGCTGTTGGCAATTTACATCCCGCCCATCAGCGTAGCCAGGCTCCCGGTTCTCCATGGCCTGTCCTTCATTTCTGGTTTTGACACTTTATTCAGCATGGCCCTTTTGACCGATGGGAAGCGAGACTTCTTTGTAGCGCTGATTTGCCTTTCCAGGTTGCTTGGTTGGCCAAAAAGGGCGTATGCGTTTTTTCCTGAATATATTCAGGAAAAAACGCTTACGCCCTGTTTGGCCAAGGGCGTGATTGTCGAGGTTTGGCCGCTTTTCCTGTGCTTTCAAGGCGATTCGAATCTACCTCCTGAAATCTGTTTCCTGCAATTCTGCCTTGCTTTCAAATCCTCTTCGTTGCCTTCCCGCAATATATTTGTGGACGAGAGTTATCATTTATAACTCTGCAGTTTTGTGAATTGCAGTGCCCCTGAGCTCCATTGTTCAACTCGCTTTCTTGGGAGCTGGCCGCAAAAGCGCAGGATTGCTTCAGGCCCTGTTCTGGTCCCGGGCGGCAGGCTGAGCCTGTGGTTAATTCTTCTTTCTGATGGGAAAATAGAGTGATCTGTGCCAGTCCCAACACCTAGAGCTAGTCTCTCATTGGTTCCCCCTCTTCCCGTTCATCCTCAGGACAAATCGCAACCTGTACGGAAGAGGAGGTTAAAGGTGCTGAGTCTCCAAGGAGGGAGATTGCTAGTAAAGCGGCTGGAATGGCGAACCCGAGCACAAGGAGATGAGAAATGAGGTGCGTTTTAGAAACCTTTCCCGATCACACGGTGTACCATCTTCTGGGTTTCTCATGCATGTTTTCGAAGTAGGAAGATGCCCTTGAACCTGAGATTTGGGACCCATGGGATGGGTACCACGCAGTATTACTTTAAAGGGTCTGTGTTTGCTCACCCAACCTCAGCAAACCTCTCAGCCCCAAGAGTGTCCACCCTTATGTCTCCATCAGCTGTGGGTCTAGATATGGTCAATCCAGGTGGCATCACAGCCCCTGAACGAATTGTGTAAGAATTTCTCTCTCTTTCACTGTCTTTGTTTCACGGGTTTTTAAAAGTAATTCATTTTTATAACGGGGTTTAGCTGCTTTTCACTGCTGTGTTTATGCCGCTTTATACCCACTTGACTCACTTACAGAGAGATATCAATACATAGGTAAGATTCTTACTAGTCAGATATATTCTTGGGCGGTGAGTAGGGGGTGTTGAGTCCAGTTCACTGAGCAAGGAGTAGGTCTTGTCTTTTACATATTGGGTTTATGGAACGGTATCTGAGCTAATTTGAAACCCGTGTTTTATGCATCACCCCGCCTCACCTTTCCCGTTGAGCAGCCATAGTGTGTTTTCTAAACGTGTGACTCTGTTCCGTTTTGTAACTCAGTTCAAGTGTAGCGGTTTTTACATTCCCTCTATAAGTGATATCTTATGACAAGTGTCGTTATCTGTGTGACTTTTTTCACTTAGAATCGTCGTACCTAAATCCACTCATCATGCTGCTACTAGCCTTATGACGTTGATTTCATGGCTGAGTGATATTCCATTGTACATAAGGACCACAACTTCTTTATCCATTTTTCTCTTTCCTGGAATATTTAAGGTGTAACGAAGTGCAGGTTCTTGTCAAGAGAGCAGCCCTAAACTTTCGGGTGCCTGTGTCTTGCTGATTTTTAGTTTTCCCAATTTATACACCCATGAGTGGAAGTGCCCTATGCTCTCTAAGCTGAGTTTTTTAGATGTTTCAGGACACACCGTACACTTCTCCAGAGTGGCTGTTAGCAATTTACATCCCGCCCATCAGCGTAGCCAGGCTCCCGGTTCTCCATGGCCTGTCCTGCATTTCTGGTTTTGACACTTTATTCAGCATGGCCCTTTTGACCGATGGGAAGTGAGACTTCTTTGTAGCGCTGATTTGCCTTTCCAGGTTGCTTGGTTGGCCAAACAGGGCGTATGCGTTTTTTCCTGAATATATTCAGGAAAAAACGCATACGCCCTGTTTGGCCAAGGGCGTGATTGTCGAGGTTTGGCCGCTTTTCCTGTGCTTTCAAGGCGATTCGAATCTACCTCCTGAAATCTGTTTCCTGCAATTCTGCCTTGCTTTCAAATCCTCTTCGTTGCCTTCCCTCAATATATTTGTGGACGAGAGTTATCATTTATAACTCTGCAGTTTTGTGAATTGCAGTGCCCCTGAGCTCCATTGTTCAACTCGCTTTCTTGGGAGCTGGCCGCAAAAGCGCAGGATTGCTTCAGGCCCTGTTCTGGTCCCGGGCGGCAGGCTGAGCCTGTGGTTAATTCTTCTTCCTGATGGGAAAATAGAGTGATCTGTGCCAGTCCCAACACCTAGAGCTAGTCTCTCATTGGTTCCCCCTCTTCCCGTTCATCCTCAGGACAAATCGCAACCTGTACGGAACAGGAGGTTAAAGGTGCTGAGTCTCCAAGGAGGGAGATTGCTAGTAAAGCGGCTGGAATGGCGAACCCGAGCACAAGGAGATGAGAAATGAGGTGCGTTTTAGAAACCTTTCCCGATCACACGGTGTACCATCTTCTGGGTTTCTCATGCATGTTTTCGAAGTAGGAAGATGCCCTTGAACCTGAGATTTGGGACCCATGGGATGGGTACCACGCAGTATTACTTTAAAGGGTCTGTGTTTGCTCACCCAACCTCAGCAAACCTCTCAGCCCCAAGAGTGTCCACCCTTATGTCTCCATCAGCTGTGGGTCTAGATATGGTCAATCCAGGTGGCATCACAGCCCCTGAACGAATTTTGTAAGAATTTCTCTCTCTTTCACTGTCTTTGTTTCACGGGTTTTTAAAAGTAATTGATTTTTATAATGGGGTTTAGCTGCTTTTCATTGCTGTGTTTAAGCCGCTTTACACCCACTTGACTCACTTACAGAGAGATATCAATATATAGGTTTTAAGATTCTTACTAGTCAGATATATTCTTGGGCGGTGAGTAGGGGGTGTTGAGTCCAGTTCCCTGAGCAAGGAGTAGGTCTTGTCTATTACATATTGGGTTTATGGAATGGTATCTGAGCTAATTTGAAACCCGTGTTTTATGCATCACCCCACCTCACCTTTCCCGTTGAGCAGCCATAGTGTGTTTTCTAAACGTGTGACTCTGTTCCGTTTTGTAACTCAGTTCAAGTGTAGCGGTTTTTACATTCCCTCTATAAGCGATATCTTATGACAAGTGTCGTTATCTGTGTGACTTTTTTCACTTAGAATCGTCGTACCTAAATCCACTCATCATGCTGCTACTAGCCTTATGACGTTGATTTCATGGCTGAGTGATATTCCATTGTACATAAGGACCACAACTTCTTTATCCATTTTTCTCTTTCCTGGGATATTTAAGGTGTAACGAAGTGCAGGTTCTTGTCAAGAGAGCAGCCCTAAACTTTGGGGTGCCTGTGTCTTGCTGATTTTTAGTTTTCCCAATTTATACGCCCATGAGTGGAAGTGCCCTATGCTCTCTAAGCTGCGTTTTTTAGATGTTTCAGGACACACCGTACACTTCTCCAGAGTGGCTGTTGGCAATTTACATCCCGCCCATCAGCGTAGCCAGGCTCCCGGTTCTCCATGGCCTGTCCTTCATTTCTGGTTTTGACACTTTATTCAGCATGGCCCTTTTGACCGATGGGAAGCGAGACTTCTTTGTAGCGCTGATTTGCCTTTCCAGGTTGCTTGGTTGGCCAAACAGGGCGTATGCTTTTTTTCCTGAATATATTTAGAAAAAAACGCATACGCCCTGTTTGGCCAAGGGCGTGATTGTCGAGGTTTGGCCGCTTTTCCTGTGCTTTCAAGGCGATTCGAATCTACCTCCTGAAATCTGTTTCCTGCAATTCTGCCTTGCTTTCAAATCCTCTTCGTTGCCTTCCCTCAATATATTTGTGGACGAGAGTTATCATTTATAACTCTGCAGGTTTGTGAATTGCAGTGCCCCTGAGCTCCATTGTTCAAATCGGTTTTTGGGAGCTGGCCGCAAAAGCGCAGAATTGCTTCAGGCCCTGTTCTGGTCCCGGGCGGCAGGCTGAGCCTGTGGTTAATTCTTCTTCCTGATGGGAAAATAGAGTGACCTGTGCCAGTCCCAACACCTAGAGCTAGTCTCTCATTGGTTCCCCCTCTTCCCGTTCATCCTCAGGACAAATTGCAACCTGTACGGAACAGGAGGTTAAAGGTGCTGAGTCTCCAAGGAGGGAGATTGCTAGTAAAGCGGCTGGAATGGCGAACCCGAGCACAAGGAGATGAGAAATGAGGTGCGTTTTAGAAACCTTTCCCGATCACACGGTGTACCATCTTCTGGGTTTCTCATGCATGTTTTCGAAGTAGGAAGATGCCCTTGAACCTGAGATTTGGGACCCATGGGATGGGTACCACGCAGTATTACTTTAAAGGGTCTGTGTTTGCTCACCCAACCTCAGCAAACCTCTCAGCCCCAAGAGTGTCCACCCTTATGTCTCCATCAGCTGTGGGTCTAGATATGGTCAATCCAGGTGGCATCACAGCCCCTGAACGAATTTTGTAAGAATTTCTCTCTCTTTCACTGTCTTTGTTTCACGGGTTTTTAAAAGTAATTGATTTTTATAATGGGGTTTAGCTGCTTTTCATTGCTGTGTTTAAGCCGCTTTACACCCACTTGACTCACTTACAGAGAGATATCAATACATAGGTTTTAAGATTCTTACTAGTCAGATATATTCTTGGGCGGTGAGTAGGGGGTGTTGAGTCCAGTTCCCTGAGCAAGGAGTAGGTCTTGTCTATTACATATTGGGTTTATGGAACGGTATCTGAGCTAATTTGAAACCCGTGTTTTATGCATCACCCCGCCTCACCTTTCCCGTTGAGCAGCCATAGTGTGTTTTCTAAACGTGTGACTCTGTTCCGTTTTGTAACTCAGTTCAAGTGTAGCGGTTTTTACATTCCCTCTATAAGTGATATCTTATGACAAGTGTCGTTATCTGTGTGACTTTTTTCACTTAGAATCGTCGTACCTAAATCCACTCATCATGCTGCTACTAGCCTTATGACGTTGATTTCATGGCTGAGTGATATTCCATTGTACATAAGGACCACAACTTCTTTATCCATTTTTCTCTTTCCTGGGATATTTAAGGTGTAACGAAGTGCAGGTTCTTGTCAAGAGAGCAGCCCTAAACTTTGGGGTGCCTGTGTCTTGCTGATTTTTAGTTTTCCCAATTTATACACCCATGAGTGGAAGTGCCCTATGCTCTCTAAGCTGAGTTTTTTAGATGTTTCAGGACACACCGTACACTTCTCCAGAGTGGCTGTTGGCAATTTACATCCCGCCCATCAGCGTAGCCAGGCTCCCGGTTCTCCATGGCCTGTCCTTCATTTCTGGTTTTGACACTTTATTCAGCATGGCCCTTTTGACCGATGGGAAGCGAGACTTCTTTGTAGCGCTGATTTGCCTTTCCAGGTTGCTTGGTTGGCCAAACAGGGCGTATGCGTTTTTTCCTGAATATATTCAGGAAAAAACGCTTACGCCCTGTTTGGCCAAGGGCGTGATTGTCGAGGTTTGGCCGCTTTTCCTGTGCTTTCAAGGCGATTCGAATCTACCTCCTGAAATCTGTTTCCTGCAATTCTGCCTTGCTTTCAAATCCTCTTCGTTGCCTTCCCGCAATATATTTGTGGACGAGAGTTATCATTTATAACTCTGCAGTTTTGTGAATTGCAGTGCCCCTGAGCTCCATTGTTCAACTCGCTTTCTTGGGAGCTGGCCGCAAAAGCGCAGGATTGCTTCAGGCCCTGTTCTGGTCCCGGGCGGCAGGCTGAGCCTGTGGTTAATTCTTCTTTCTGATGGGAAAATAGAGTGATCTGTGCCAGTCCCAACACCTAGAGCTAGTCTCTCATTGGTTCCCCCTCTTCCCGTTCATCCTCAGGACAAATCGCAACCTGTACGGAAGAGGAGGTTAAAGGTGCTGAGTCTCCAAGGAGGGAGATTGCTAGTAAAGCGGCTGGAATGGCGAACCCGAGCACAAGGAGATGAGAAATGAGGTGCGTTTTAGAAACCTTTCCCGATCACACGGTGTACCATCTTCTGGGTTTCTCATGCATGTTTTCGAAGTAGGAAGATGCCCTTGAACCTGAGATTTGGGACCCATGGGATGGGTACCACGCAGTATTACTTTAAAGGGTCTGTGTTTGCTCACCCAACCTCAGCAAACCTCTCAGCCCCAAGAGTGTCCACCCTTATGTCTCCATCAGCTGTGGGTCTAGATATGGTCAATCCAGGTGGCATCACAGCCCCTGAACGAATTGTGTAAGAATTTCTCTCTCTTTCACTGTCTTTGTTTCACGGGTTTTTAAAAGTAATTCATTTTTATAACGGGGTTTAGCTGCTTTTCACTGCTGTGTTTATGCCGCTTTATACCCACTTGACTCACTTACAGAGAGATATCAATACATAGGTAAGATTCTTACTAGTCAGATATATTCTTGGGCGGTGAGTAGGGGGTGTTGAGTCCAGTTCACTGAGCAAGGAGTAGGTCTTGTCTTTTACATATTGGGTTTATGGAACGGTATCTGAGCTAATTTGAAACCCGTGTTTTATGCATCACCCCGCCTCACCTTTCCCGTTGAGCAGCCATAGTGTGTTTTCTAAACGTGTGACTCTGTTCCGTTTTGTAACTCAGTTCAAGTGTAGCGGTTTTTACATTCCCTCTATAAGTGATATCTTATGACAAGTGTCGTTATCTGTGTGACTTTTTTCACTTAGAATCGTCGTACCTAAATCCACTCATCATGCTGCTACTAGCCTTATGACGTTGATTTCATGGCTGAGTGATATTCCATTGTACATAAGGACCACAACTTCTTTATCCATTTTTCTCTTTCCTGGAATATTTAAGGTGTAACGAAGTGCAGGTTCTTGTCAAGAGAGCAGCCCTAAACTTTCGGGTGCCTGTGTCTTGCTGATTTTTAGTTTTCCCAATTTATACACCCATGAGTGGAAGTGCCCTATGCTCTCTAAGCTGAGTTTTTTAGATGTTTCAGGACACACCGTACACTTCTCCAGAGTGGCTGTTAGCAATTTACATCCCGCCCATCAGCGTAGCCAGGCTCCCGGTTCTCCATGGCCTGTCCTGCATTTCTGGTTTTGACACTTTATTCAGCATGGCCCTTTTGACCGATGGGAAGTGAGACTTCTTTGTAGCGCTGATTTGCCTTTCCAGGTTGCTTGGTTGGCCAAACAGGTCGTATGCGTTTTTTCCTGAATATATTCAGGAAAAAACGCATACGCCCTGTTTGGCCAAGGGCGTGATTGTCGAGGTTTGGCCGCTTTTCCTGTGCTTTCAAGGCGATTCGAATCTACCTCCTGAAATCTGTTTCCTGCAATTCTGCCTTGCTTTCAAATCCTCTTCGTTGCCTTCCCTCAATATATTTGTGGACGAGAGTTATCATTTATAACTCTGCAGTTTTGTGAATTGCAGTGCCCCTGAGCTCCATTGTTCAACTCGCTTTCTTGGGAGCTGGCCGCAAAAGCGCAGGATTGCTTCAGGCCCTGTTCTGGTCCCGGGCGGCAGGCTGAGCCTGTGGTTAATTCTTCTTCCTGATGGGAAAATAGAGTGATCTGTGCCAGTCCCAACACCTAGAGCTAGTCTCTCATTGGTTCCCCCTCTTCCCGTTCATCCTCAGGACAAATCGCAACCTGTACGGAACAGGAGGTTAAAGGTGCTGAGTCTCCAAAGAGGGAGATTGCTAGTAAAGCGGCTGGAATGGCGAACCCGAGCACAAGGAGATGAGAAATGAGGTGCGTTTTAGAAACCTTTCCCGATCACACGGTGTACCATCTTCTGGGTTTCTCATGCATGTTTTCGATGTAGGAAGATGCCCTTGAACCTTAGATTTGGGACCCATGGGATGGGTACCATGCAGTATTACTTTAAAGGGTCTGCGTTTGCTCACCCACCCTCACCAAACCTCTCAGCCCCAAGAGTGTCCACCCTTATGTCTCCATCAGCTG
This sequence comes from Eschrichtius robustus, assembly GCF_028021215.1. NCBI lineage: Eukaryota > Metazoa > Chordata > Mammalia > Artiodactyla > Eschrichtiidae > Eschrichtius > Eschrichtius robustus. Next base: position 47,307,585 of record NC_090831.1, on the reverse strand, counting down.
TGGGTCTAGATATGGTCAATCCTGGTGGCATCACAGCCCCTGAACGAATTTTGTAAGAATTTCTCTCTCTTTCACTGTCTTTGTTTCACGGGTTTTTAAAAGTAATTGATTTTTATAATGGGGTTTAGCTGCTTTTCATTGCTGTGTTTATGCCGCTTTACACCCACCTGACTCACTTACAGAGAGTTATCAATACATAGGTTTTAAGATTCTTACTAGTCAGGTATATTCTTGGGCGGTGAGTAGGAGGTGTTGAGTCCAGTTCCCTGAGCAAGGAGTAGGTCTTGTCTATTACATATTGGGTGTATGGAACGGTATCTGAGCTAATTTGAAACCCGTGTTTTATGCATCACCCGCCTCACCATTCCCGTTGAGCAGCCATAGTGTGTTTTTTAAACGTGTGACTCCGTTCCGTTTTGTAATTCAGTTCAAGTGTTGCGGTTTTTACATTCCCTCTATTAGTGATATCTTATGACAAGTGTCTTTTTCTGTGTGAGTTTTTTCACTTAGAATCGTCGTACCTAAATCCACTCATCATGCTGCTACTAGCCTTATGACGTTGATTTCATGGCTGAGTGATATTCCATTGTACATAAGGACCACAACTTCTTTATCCATTTTTCTCTTTCCTGGGATATTTAAGGTGTAACGAAGTGCAGGTTCTTGTCAAGAGAGCAGCCCTAAACTTTGGGGTGCCTGTGTCTTGCTGATTTTTAGTTTTCCCAATTTATACGCCCATGAGTGGAAGTGCCCTATGCTCTCTAAGCTGAGTTTTTTAGATGTTTCAGGACACACCGTACACTTCTCCAGAGTGGCTGTTGGCAATTTACATCCCGCCCATCAGCGTAGCCAGGCTCCCGGTTCTCCATGGCCTGTCCTGCATTTCTGGTTTTGACACTTTATTCAGCATGGCCCTTTTGACCGATGGGAAGCGAGACTTCTTTGTAGCGCTGATTTGCCTTTCCAGGTTGCTTGGTTGGCCAAACAGGGCGTATGCGTTTTTTCCTGAATATATTCAGGAAAAAACGCATACGCCCTGTTTGGCCAAGGGCATGATTGTCGAGGTTTGGCCGCTTTTCCTGTGCTTTCAAGGCGATTCGAATCTACCTCCTGAAATCTGTTTCCTGCAATTCTGCCTTGCTTTCAAATCCTCTTCGTTGCCTTCCCTCAATATATTTGTGGACGAGAGTTATCATTTATAACTCTGCAGGTTTGTGAATTGCAGTGCCCCTGAGCTCCATTGTTCAACTCGCTTTCTTGGGAGCTGGCCGCAAAAGCGCAGGATTGCTTCAAGCCCTCTTCTGGTCCCGGGCGGCAGGCTGAGCCTGTGGTTAATTCTTCTTCCTGATGGGAAAATAGAGTGATCTGTGCCAGTCCCAACACCTAGAGCTAGTCTCTCATTGGTTCCCCCTCTTCCCGTTCATCCTCAGGACAAATTGCAACCTGTACGGAACAGGAGGTTAAAGGTGCTGAGTCTCTAAGGAGGGAGATTGCTAGTAAAGCGGCTGGAATGGCGAACCCGAGCACAAGGAGATGAGAAATGAGGTGCGTTTTAGAAACCTTTCCCGATCACACGGTGTACCATCTTCTGGGTTTCTCATGCATGTTTTCGAAGTAGGAAGATGCCCTTGAACCTGAGATTTGGGACCCATGGGATGGGTACCACGCAGTATTACTTTAAAGGGTCTGTGTTTGCTCACCCAACTTCCCCAAACCTCTCAGGCCCAAGAGTGTCCACCCTTATGTCTCCATCTACTGTGGGTCTAGATATGGTCAATCCAGGTGGCATCACAGCCCCTGAACGAATTTTGTAAGAATTTCTCTCTCTTTCACTGTCTTTGTTTCACGGGTTTTTAAAAGTAATTCATTTTTATAATGGGGTTTAGCTGCTTTTCACTGCTGTGTTTATGCCGCTTTATACCCACTTGACTCACTTACAGAGAGATATCAATACATAGGTAAGATTCTTACTAGTCAGATATATTCTTGGGCGGTGAGTAGGGGGTGTTGAGTCCAGTTCCCTGAGCAAGGAGTAGGTCTTGTCTATTACATATTGGGTTTATGGAACGGTATCTGAGCTAATTTGAAACCCGTGTTTTATGCATCACCCCGCCTCACCTTTCCCGTTGAGCAGCCATAGTGTGTTTTCTAAACGTGTGACTCTGTTCCGTTTTGTAACTCAGTTCAAGTGTAGCGGTTTTTACATTCCCTCTATAAGTGATATCTTATGACAAGTGTCGTTATCTGTGTGACTTTTTTCACTTAGAATCGTCGTACCTAAATCCACTCATCATGCTGCTACTAGCCTTATGACGTTGATTTCATGGCTGAGTGATATTCCATTGTACATAAGGACCACAACTTCTTTATCCATTTTTCTCTTTCCTGGGATATTTAAGGTGTAACGAAGTGCAGGTTCTTGTCAAGAGAGCAGCCCTAAACTTTGGGGTGCCTGTGTCTTGCTGATTTTTAGTTTTCCCAATTTATACACCCATGAGTGGAAGTGCCCTATGCTCTCTAAGCTGAGTTTTTTAGATGTTTCAGGACACACCGTACACTTCTCCAGAGTGGCTGTTGGCAATTTACATCCCGCCCATCAGCGTAGCCAGGCTCCCGGTTCTCCATGGCCTGTCCTTCATTTCTGGTTTTGACACTTTATTCAGCATGGCCCTTTTGACCGATGGGAAGCGAGACTTCTTTGTAGCGCTGATTTGCCTTTCCAGGTTGCTTGGTTGGCCAAACAGGGCGTATGCGTTTTTTCCTGAATATATTCAGGAAAAAACGCATACGCCCTGTTTGGCCAAGGGCGTGATTGTCGAGGTTTGGCCGCTTTTCCTGTGCTTTCAAGGCGATTCGAATCTACCTCCTGAAATCTGTTTCCTGCAATTCTGCCTTGCTTTCAAATCCTCTTCGTTGCCTTCCCTCAATATATTTGTGGACGAGAGTTATCATTTATAACTCTGCAGGTTTGTGAATTGCAGTGCCCCTGAGCTCCATTGTTCAAATCGGTTTTTGGGAGCTGGCCGCAAAAGCGCAGGATTGCTTCAGGCCCTGTTCTGGTCCCGGGCGGCAGGCTGAGCCTGTGGTTAATTCTTCTTCCTGATGGGAAAATAGAGTGACCTGTGCCAGTCCCAACACCTAGAGCTAGTCTCTCATTGGTTCCCCCTCTTCCCGTTCATCCTCAGGACAAATTGCAACCTGTACGGAACAGGAGGTTAAAGGTGCTGAGTCTCCAAGGAGGGAGATTGCTAGTAAAGCGGCTGGAATGGCGAACCCGAGCACAAGGAGATGAGAAATGAGGTGCGTTTTAGAAACCTTTCCCGATCACACGGTGTACCATCTTCTGGGTTTCTCATGCATGTTTTCGAAGTAGGAAGATGCCCTTGAACCTGAGATTTGGGACCCATGGGATGGGTACCACGCAGTATTACTTTAAAGGGTCTGTGTTTGCTCACCCAACCTCAGCAAACCTCTCAGCCCCAAGAGTGTCCACCCTTATGTCTCCATCATCTGTGGGTCTAGATATGGTCAATCCAGGTGGCATCACAGCCCCTGAACGAATTTTGTAAGAATTTCTCTCTCTTTCACTGTCTTTGTTTCACGGGTTTTTAAAAGTAATTGATTTTTATAATGGGGTTTAGCTGCTTTTCATTGCTGTGTTTAAGCCGCTTTACACCCACTTGACTCACTTACAGAGAGATATCAATATATAGGTTTTAAGATTCTTACTAGTCAGATATATTCTTGGGCGGTGAGTAGGGGGTGTTGAGTCCAGTTCCCTGAGCAAGGAGTAGGTCTTGTCTATTACATATTGGGTTTATGGAACGGTATCTGAGCTAATTTGAAACCCGTGTTTTATGCATCACCCCGCCTCACCTTTCCCGTTGAGCAGCCATAGTGTGTTTTCTAAACGTGTGACTCTGTTCCGTTTTGTAACTCAGTTCAAGTGTAGCGGTTTTTACATTCCCTCTATAAGTGATATCTTATGACAAGTGTCGTTATCTGTGTGACTTTTTTCACTTAGAATCGTCGTACCTAAATCCACTCATCATGCTGCTACTAGCCTTATGACGTTGATTTCATGGCTGAGTGATATTCCATTGTACATAAGGACCACAACTTCTTTATCCATTTTTCTCTTTCCTGGGATATTTAAGGTGTAACGAAGTGCAGGTTCTTGTCAAGAGAGCAGCCCTAAACTTTGGGGTGCCTGTGTCTTGCTGATTTTTAGTTTTCCCAATTTATACACCCATGAGTGGAAGTGCCCTATGCTCTCTAAGCTGAGTTTTTTAGATGTTTCAGGACACACCGTACACTTCTCCAGAGTGGCTGTTGGCAATTTACATCCCGCCCATCAGCGTAGCCAGGCTCCCGGTTCTCCATGGCCTGTCCTTCATTTCTGGTTTTGACACTTTATTCAGCATGGCCCTTTTGACCGATGGGAAGCGAGACTTCTTTGTAGCGCTGATTTGCCTTTCCAGGTTGCTTGGTTGGCCAAACAGGGCGTATGCGTTTTTTCCTGAATATATTCAGGAAAAAACGCTTACGCCCTGTTTGGCCAAGGGCGTGATTGTCGAGGTTTGGCCGCTTTTCCTGTGCTTTCAAGGCGATTCGAATCTACCTCCTGAAATCTGTTTCCTGCAATTCTGCCTTGCTTTCAAATCCTCTTCGTTGCCTTCCCGCAATATATTTGTGGACGAGAGTTATCATTTATAACTCTGCAGTTTTGTGAATTGCAGTGCCCCTGAGCTCCATTGTTCAACTCGCTTTCTTGGGAGCTGGCCGCAAAAGCGCAGGATTGCTTCAGGCCCTGTTCTGGTCCCGGGCGGCAGGCTGAGCCTGTGGTTAATTCTTCTTTCTGATGGGAAAATAGAGTGATCTGTGCCAGTCCCAACACCTAGAGCTAGTCTCTCATTGGTTCCCCCTCTTCCCGTTCATCCTCAGGACAAATCGCAACCTGTACGGAAGAGGAGGTTAAAGGTGCTGAGTCTCCAAGGAGGGAGATTGCTAGTAAAGCGGCTGGAATGGCGAACCCGAGCACAAGGAGATGAGAAATGAGGTGCGTTTTAGAAACCTTTCCCGATCACACGGTGTACCATCTTCTGGGTTTCTCATGCATGTTTTCGAAGTAGGAAGATGCCCTTGAACCTGAGATTTGGGACCCATGGGATGGGTACCACGCAGTATTACTTTAAAGGGTCTGTGTTTGCTCACCCAACCTCAGCAAACCTCTCAGCCCCAAGAGTGTCCACCCTTATGTCTCCATCAGCTGTGGGTCTAGATATGGTCAATCCAGGTGGCATCACAGCCCCTGAACGAATTGTGTAAGAATTTCTCTCTCTTTCACTGTCTTTGTTTCACGGGTTTTTAAAAGTAATTCATTTTTATAACGGGGTTTAGCTGCTTTTCACTGCTGTGTTTATGCCGCTTTATACCCACTTGACTCACTTACAGAGAGATATCAATACATAGGTAAGATTCTTACTAGTCAGATATATTCTTGGGCGGTGAGTAGGGGGTGTTGAGTCCAGTTCACTGAGCAAGGAGTAGGTCTTGTCTTTTACATATTGGGTTTATGGAACGGTATCTGAGCTAATTTGAAACCCGTGTTTTATGCATCACCCCGCCTCACCTTTCCCGTTGAGCAGCCATAGTGTGTTTTCTAAACGTGTGACTCTGTTCCGTTTTGTAACTCAGTTCAAGTGTAGCGGTTTTTACATTCCCTCTATAAGTGATATCTTATGACAAGTGTCGTTATCTGTGTGACTTTTTTCACTTAGAATCGTCGTACCTAAATCCACTCATCATGCTGCTACTAGCCTTATGACGTTGATTTCATGGCTGAGTGATATTCCATTGTACATAAGGACCACAACTTCTTTATCCATTTTTCTCTTTCCTGGAATATTTAAGGTGTAACGAAGTGCAGGTTCTTGTCAAGAGAGCAGCCCTAAACTTTCGGGTGCCTGTGTCTTGCTGATTTTTAGTTTTCCCAATTTATACACCCATGAGTGGAAGTGCCCTATGCTCTCTAAGCTGAGTTTTTTAGATGTTTCAGGACACACCGTACACTTCTCCAGAGTGGCTGTTAGCAATTTACATCCCGCCCATCAGCGTAGCCAGGCTCCCGGTTCTCCATGGCCTGTCCTGCATTTCTGGTTTTGACACTTTATTCAGCATGGCCCTTTTGACCGATGGGAAGTGAGACTTCTTTGTAGCGCTGATTTGCCTTTCCAGGTTGCTTGGTTGGCCAAACAGGGCGTATGCGTTTTTTCCTGAATATATTCAGGAAAAAACGCATACGCCCTGTTTGGCCAAGGGCGTGATTGTCGAGGTTTGGCCGCTTTTCCTGTGCTTTCAAGGCGATTCGAATCTACCTCCTGAAATCTGTTTCCTGCAATTCTGCCTTGCTTTCAAATCCTCTTCGTTGCCTTCCCTCAATATATTTGTGGACGAGAGTTATCATTTATAACTCTGCAGTTTTGTGAATTGCAGTGCCCCTGAGCTCCATTGTTCAACTCGCTTTCTTGGGAGCTGGCCGCAAAAGCGCAGGATTGCTTCAGGCCCTGTTCTGGTCCCGGGCGGCAGGCTGAGCCTGTGGTTAATTCTTCTTCCTGATGGGAAAATAGAGTGATCTGTGCCAGTCCCAACACCTAGAGCTAGTCTCTCATTGGTTCCCCCTCTTCCCGTTCATCCTCAGGACAAATCGCAACCTGTACGGAACAGGAGGTTAAAGGTGCTGAGTCTCCAAGGAGGGAGATTGCTAGTAAAGCGGCTGGAATGGCGAACCCGAGCACAAGGAGATGAGAAATGAGGTGCGTTTTAGAAACCTTTCCCGATCACACGGTGTACCATCTTCTGGGTTTCTCATGCATGTTTTCGAAGTAGGAAGATGCCCTTGAACCTGAGATTTGGGACCCATGGGATGGGTACCACGCAGTATTACTTTAAAGGGTCTGTGTTTGCTCACCCAACCTCAGCAAACCTCTCAGCCCCAAGAGTGTCCACCCTTATGTCTCCATCAGCTGTGGGTCTAGATATGGTCAATCCAGGTGGCATCACAGCCCCTGAACGAATTTTGTAAGAATTTCTCTCTCTTTCACTGTCTTTGTTTCACGGGTTTTTAAAAGTAATTGATTTTTATAATGGGGTTTAGCTGCTTTTCATTGCTGTGTTTAAGCCGCTTTACACCCACTTGACTCACTTACAGAGAGATATCAATATATAGGTTTTAAGATTCTTACTAGTCAGATATATTCTTGGGCGGTGAGTAGGGGGTGTTGAGTCCAGTTCCCTGAGCAAGGAGTAGGTCTTGTCTATTACATATTGGGTTTATGGAATGGTATCTGAGCTAATTTGAAACCCGTGTTTTATGCATCACCCCACCTCACCTTTCCCGTTGAGCAGCCATAGTGTGTTTTCTAAACGTGTGACTCTGTTCCGTTTTGTAACTCAGTTCAAGTGTAGCGGTTTTTACATTCCCTCTATAAGCGATATCTTATGACAAGTGTCGTTATCTGTGTGACTTTTTTCACTTAGAATCGTCGTACCTAAATCCACTCATCATGCTGCTACTAGCCTTATGACGTTGATTTCATGGCTGAGTGATATTCCATTGTACATAAGGACCACAACTTCTTTATCCATTTTTCTCTTTCCTGGGATATTTAAGGTGTAACGAAGTGCAGGTTCTTGTCAAGAGAGCAGCCCTAAACTTTGGGGTGCCTGTGTCTTGCTGATTTTTAGTTTTCCCAATTTATACGCCCATGAGTGGAAGTGCCCTATGCTCTCTAAGCTGCGTTTTTTAGATGTTTCAGGACACACCGTACACTTCTCCAGAGTGGCTGTTGGCAATTTACATCCCGCCCATCAGCGTAGCCAGGCTCCCGGTTCTCCATGGCCTGTCCTGCATTTCTGGTTTTGACACTTTATTCAGCATGGCCCTTTTGACCGATGGGAAGCGAGACTTCTTTGTAGCGCTGATTTGCCTTTCCAGGTTGCTTGGTTGGCCAAACAGGGCGTATGCTTTTTTTCCTGAATATATTTAGAAAAAAACGCATACGCCCTGTTTGGCCAAGGGCGTGATTGTCGAGGTTTGGCCGCTTTTCCTGTGCTTTCAAGGCGATTCGAATCTACCTCCTGAAATCTGTTTCCTGCAATTCTGCCTTGCTTTCAAATCCTCTTCGTTGCCTTCCCTCAATATATTTGTGGACGAGAGTTATCATTTATAACTCTGCAGGTTTGTGAATTGCAGTGCCCCTGAGCTCCATTGTTCAAATCGGTTTTTGGGAGCTGGCCGCAAAAGCGCAGGATTGCTTCAGGCCCTGTTCTGGTCCCGGGCGGCAGGCTGAGCCTGTGGTTAATTCTTCTTCCTGATGGGAAAATAGAGTGACCTGTGCCAGTCCCAACACCTAGAGCTAGTCTCTCATTGGTTCCCCCTCTTCCCGTTCATCCTCAGGACAAATTGCAACCTGTACGGAACAGGAGGTTAAAGGTGCTGAGTCTCCAAGGAGGGAGATTGCTAGTAAAGCGGCTGGAATGGCGAACCCGAGCACAAGGAGATGAGAAATGAGGTGCGTTTTAGAAACCTTTCCCGATCACACGGTGTACCATCTTCTGGGTTTCTCATGCATGTTTTCGAAGTAGGAAGATGCCCTTGAACCTGAGATTTGGGACCCATGGGATGGGTACCACGCAGTATTACTTTAAAGGGTCTGTGTTTGCTCACCCAACCTCAGCAAACCTCTCAGCCCCAAGAGTGTCCACCCTTATGTCTCCATCAGCTGTGGGTCTAGATATGGTCAATCCAGGTGGCATCACAGCCCCTGAACGAATTTTGTAAGAATTTCTCTCTCTTTCACTGTCTTTGTTTCACGGGTTTTTAAAAGTAATTGATTTTTATAATGGGGTTTAGCTGCTTTTCATTGCTGTGTTTAAGCCGCTTTACACCCACTTGACTCACTTACAGAGAGATATCAATACATAGGTTTTAAGATTCTTACTAGTCAGATATATTCTTGGGCGGTGAGTAGGGGGTGTTGAGTCCAGTTCCCTGAGCAAGGAGTAGGTCTTGTCTATTACATATTGGGTTTATGGAACGGTATCTGAGCTAATTTGAAACCCGTGTTTTATGCATCACCCCGCCTCACCTTTCCCGTTGAGCAGCCATAGTGTGTTTTCTAAACGTGTGACTCTGTTCCGTTTTGTAACTCAGTTCAAGTGTAGCGGTTTTTACATTCCCTCTATAAGTGATATCTTATGACAAGTGTCGTTATCTGTGTGACTTTTTTCACTTAGAATCGTCGTACCTAAATCCACTCATCATGCTGCTACTAGCCTTATGACGTTGATTTCATGGCTGAGTGATATTCCATTGTACATAAGGACCACAACTTCTTTATCCATTTTTCTCTTTCCTGGGATATTTAAGGTGTAACGAAGTGCAGGTTCTTGTCAAGAGAGCAGCCCTAAACTTTGGGGTGCCTGTGTCTTGCTGATTTTTAGTTTTCCCAATTTATACACCCATGAGTGGAAGTGCCCTATGCTCTCTAAGCTGAGTTTTTTAGATGTTTCAGGACACACCGTACACTTCTCCAGAGTGGCTGTTGGCAATTTACATCCCGCCCATCAGCGTAGCCAGGCTCCCGGTTCTCCATGGCCTGTCCTTCATTTCTGGTTTTGACACTTTATTCAGCATGGCCCTTTTGACCGATGGGAAGCGAGACTTCTTTGTAGCGCTGATTTGCCTTTCCAGGTTGCTTGGTTGGCCAAAAAGGGCGTATGCGTTTTTTCCTGAATATATTCAGGAAAAAACGCTTACGCCCTGTTTGGCCAAGGGCGTGATTGTCGAGGTTTGGCCGCTTTTCCTGTGCTTTCAAGGCGATTCGAATCTACCTCCTGAAATCTGTTTCCTGCAATTCTGCCTTGCTTTCAAATCCTCTTCGTTGCCTTCCCGCAATATATTTGTGGACGAGAGTTATCATTTATAACTCTGCAGTTTTGTGAATTGCAGTGCCCCTGAGCTCCATTGTTCAACTCGCTTTCTTGGGAGCTGGCCGCAAAAGCGCAGGATTGCTTCAGGCCCTGTTCTGGTCCCGGGCGGCAGGCTGAGCCTGTGGTTAATTCTTCTTTCTGATGGGAAAATAGAGTGATCTGTGCCAGTCCCAACACCTAGAGCTAGTCTCTCATTGGTTCCCCCTCTTCCCGTTCATCCTCAGGACAAATCGCAACCTGTACGGAAGAGGAGGTTAAAGGTGCTGAGTCTCCAAGGAGGGAGATTGCTAGTAAAGCGGCTGGAATGGCGAACCCGAGCACAAGGAGATGAGAAATGAGGTGCGTTTTAGAAACCTTTCCCGATCACACGGTGTACCATCTTCTGGGTTTCTCATGCATGTTTTCGAAGTAGGAAGATGCCCTTGAACCTGAGATTTGGGACCCATGGGATGGGTACCACGCAGTATTACTTTAAAGGGTCTGTGTTTGCTCACCCAACCTCAGCAAACCTCTCAGCCCCAAGAGTGTCCACCCTTATGTCTCCATCAGCTGTGGGTCTAGATATGGTCAATCCAGGTGGCATCACAGCCCCTGAACGAATTGTGTAAGAATTTCTCTCTCTTTCACTGTCTTTGTTTCACGGGTTTTTAAAAGTAATTCATTTTTATAACGGGGTTTAGCTGCTTTTCACTGCTGTGTTTATGCCGCTTTATACCCACTTGACTCACTTACAGAGAGATATCAATACATAGGTAAGATTCTTACTAGTCAGATATATTCTTGGGCGGTGAGTAGGGGGTGTTGAGTCCAGTTCACTGAGCAAGGAGTAGGTCTTGTCTTTTACATATTGGGTTTATGGAACGGTATCTGAGCTAATTTGAAACCCGTGTTTTATGCATCACCCCGCCTCACCTTTCCCGTTGAGCAGCCATAGTGTGTTTTCTAAACGTGTGACTCTGTTCCGTTTTGTAACTCAGTTCAAGTGTAGCGGTTTTTACATTCCCTCTATAAGTGATATCTTATGACAAGTGTCGTTATCTGTGTGACTTTTTTCACTTAGAATCGTCGTACCTAAATCCACTCATCATGCTGCTACTAGCCTTATGACGTTGATTTCATGGCTGAGTGATATTCCATTGTACATAAGGACCACAACTTCTTTATCCATTTTTCTCTTTCCTGGAATATTTAAGGTGTAACGAAGTGCAGGTTCTTGTCAAGAGAGCAGCCCTAAACTTTCGGGTGCCTGTGTCTTGCTGATTTTTAGTTTTCCCAATTTATACACCCATGAGTGGAAGTGCCCTATGCTCTCTAAGCTGAGTTTTTCAGATGTTTCAGGACACACCGTACACTTCTCCAGAGTGGCTGTTAGCAATTTACATCCCGCCCATCAGCGTAGCCAGGCTCCCGGTTCTCCATGGCCTGTCCTGCATTTCTGGTTTTGACACTTTATTCAGCATGGCCCTTTTGACCGATGGGAAGTGAGACTTCTTTGTAGCGCTGATTTGCCTTTCCAGGTTGCTTGGTTGGCCAAACAGGGCGTATGCGTTTTTTCCTGAATATATTCAGGAAAAAACGCATACGCCCTGTTTGGCCAAGGGCGTGATTGTCGAGGTTTGGCCGATTTTCCTGTGCTTTCAAGGCGATTCGAATCTACCTCCTGAAATCTGTTTCCTGCAATTCTGCCTTGCTTTCAAATCCTCTTCGTTGCCTTCCCTCAATATATTTGTGGACGAGAGTTATCATTTATAACTCTGCAGTTTTGTGAATTGCAGTGCCCCTGAGCTCCATTGTTCAACTCGCTTTCTTGGGAGCTGGCCGCAAAAGCGCAGGATTGCTTCAGGCCCTGTTCTGGTCCCGGGCGGCAGGCTGAGCCTGTGGTTAATTCTTCTTCCTGATGGGAAAATAGAGTGATCTGTGCCAGTCCCAACACCTAGAGCTAGTCTCTCATTGGTTCCCCCTCTTCCCGTTCATCCTCAGGACAAATCGCAACCTGTACGGAACAGGAGGTTAAAGGTGCTGAGTCTCCAAAGAGGGAGATTGCTAGTAAAGCGGCTGGAATGGCGAACCCGAGCACAAGGAGATGAGAAATGAGGTGCGTTTTAGAAACCTTTCCCGATCACACGGTGTACCATCTTCTGGGTTTCTCATGCATGTTTTCGATGTAGGAAGATGCCCTTGAACCTTAGATTTGGGACCCATGGGATGGGTACCATGCAGTATTACTTTAAAGGGTCTGCGTTTGCTCACCCACCCTCACCAAACCTCTCAGCCCCAAGAGTGTCCACCCTTATGTCTCCATCAGCTGTGGGTCTAGATATGGTCAATCCAGGTGGCATCACAGCCCCTGAACGAATTTTGTAAGAATTTCTCTCTCTTTCACTGTCTTTGTTTCACGGGTTTTTAAAAGTAATTGATTTTTATAATGGGGTTTAGCTGCTTTTCATTGCTGTGTTTATGCCGCTTTACACCCACCTGACTCACTTACAGAGAGTTATCAATACATAGGTTTTAAGATTCTTACTAGTCAGGTATATTCTTGGGCGGTGAGTAGGGGGTGTTGAGTCCAGTTCCCTGAGCAAGGAGTAGGTCTTGTCTATTACATATTGGGTGTATGGAACGGTATCTGAGCTAATTTGAAACCCGTGTTTTATGCATCACCCGCCTCACCATTCCCGTTGAGCAGCCATAGTGTGTTTTTTAAACGTGTGACTCCGTTCCGTTTTGTAATTCAGTTCAAGTGTTGCGGTTTTTACATTCCCTCTATTAGTGATATCTTATGACAAGTGTCTTTTTCTGTGTGAGTTTTTTCACTTAGAATCGTCGTACCTAAATCCACTCATCATGCTGCTACTAGCCTTATGACGTTGATTTCATGGCTGAGTGATATTCCATTGTACATAAGGACCACAACTTCTTTATCCATTTTTCTCTTTCCTGGGATATTTAAGGTGTAACGAAGTGCAGGTTCTTGTCAAGAGAGCAGCCCTAAACTTTGGGGTGCCTGTGTCTTGCTGATTTTTAGTTTTCCCAATTTATACGCCCATGAGTGGAAGTGCCCTATGCTCTCTAAGCTGAGTTTTTTAGATGTTTCAGGACACACCGTACACTTCTCCAGAGTGGCTGTTGGCAATTTACATCCCGCCCATCAGCGTAGCCAGGCTCCCGGTTCTCCACGGCCTGTCCTGCATTTCTGGTTTTGACACTTTATTCAGCATGGCCCTTTTGACCGATGGGAAGCGAGACTTCTTTGTAGCGCTGATTTGCCTTTCCAGGTTGCTTGGTTGGCCAAACAGGGCGTATGCGTTTTTTCCTGAATATATTCAGGAAAAAACGCATACGCCCTGTTTGGCCAAGGGCATGATTGTCGAGGTTTGGCCGCTTTTCCTGTGCTTTCAAGGCGATTCGAATCTACCTCCTGAAATCTGTTTCCTGCAATTCTGCCTTGCTTTCAAATCCTCTTCGTTGCCTTCCCTCAATATATTTGTGGACGAGAGTTATCATTTATAACTCTGCAGGTTTGTGAATTGCAGTGCCCCTGAGCTCCATTGTTCAACTCGCTTTCTTGGGAGCTGGCCGCAAAAGCGCAGGATTGCTTCAAGCCCTCTTCTGGTCCCGGGCGGCAGGCTGAGCCTGTGGTTAATTCTTCTTCCTGATGGGAAAATAGAGTGATCTGTGCCAGTCCCAACACCTAGAGCTAGTCTCTCATTGGTTCCCCCTCTTCCCGTTCATCCTCAGGACAAATTGCAACCTGTACGGAACAGGAGGTTAAAGGTGCTGAGTCTCTAAGGAGGGAGATTGCTAGTAAAGCGGCTGGAATGGCGAACCCGAGCACAAGGAGATGAGAAATGAGGTGCGTTTTAGAAACCTTTCCCGATCACACGGTGTACCATCTTCTGGGTTTCTCATGCATGTTTTCGAAGTAGGAAGATGCCCTTGAACCTGAGATTTGGGACCCATGGGATGGGTACCACGCAGTATTACTTTAAAGGGTCTGTGTTTGCTCACCCAACTTCCCCAAACCTCTCAGGCCCAAGAGTGTCCACCCTTATGTCTCCATCTACTGTGGGTCTAGATATGGTCAATCCAGGTGGCATCACAGCCCCTGAACGAATTTTGTAAGAATTTCTCTCTCTTTCACTGTCTTTGTTTCACGGGTTTTTAAAAGTAATTCATTTTTATAATGGGGTTTAGCTGCTTTTCACTGCTGTGTTTATGCCGCTTTATACCCACTTGACTCACTTACAGAGAGATATCAATACATAGGTAAGATTCTTACTAGTCAGATATATTCTTGGGCGGTGAGTAGGGGGTGTTGAGTCCAGTTCACTGAGCAAGGAGTAGGTCTTGTCTATTACATATTGGGTTTATGGAATGGTATCTGAGCTAATTTGAAACCCGTGTTTTATGCATCACCCCACCTCACCTTTCCCGTTGAGCAGCCATAGTGTGTTTTCTAAACGTGTGACTCTGTTCCGTTTTGTAACTCAGTTCAAGTGTAGCGGTTTTTACATTCCCTCTATAAGTGATATCTTATGACAAGTGTCGTTATCTGTGTGACTTTTTTCACTTAGAATCGTCGTACCTAAATTCACTCATCATGCTGCTACTAGCCTTATGACGTTGATTTCATGGCTGAGTGATATTCCATTGTACATAAGGACCACAACTTCTTTATCCATTTTTCTCTTTCCTGGGATATTTAAGGTGTAACGAAGTGCAGGTTCTTGTCAAGAGAGCAGCCCTAAACTTTGGGGTGCCTGTGTCTTGCTGATTTTTAGTTTTCCCAATTTATACGCCCATGAGTGGAAGTGCCCTATGCTCTCTAAGCTGCGTTTTTTAGATGTTTCAGGACACACCGTACACTTCTCCAGAGTGGCTGTTGGCAATTTACATCCCGCCCATCAGCGTAGCAACTCTCCCGTTTCTCCATGGCCTGTCCTGCATTTCTGGTTTTGAAACTTTATTCAGCATGGCCCTTTTGACCGATGGGAAGCGAGACTTCTTTGCAGCGCTGATTTGCCTTTCCAGGTTGCTTGGTTGGCCAAACAGGGCGTATGCGTTTTTTCCTGAATATATTCTGGAAAAAACGCATACGCCCTGTTTGGCCAAGGGCATGATTGTCGAGGTTTGGCCGCTTTTCCTGTGCTTTCAAGGCGATTCGAATCTACCTCCTGAAATCTGTATCCTGCAATTCTGCCTTGCTTTCAAATCCTCTTCGTTGCCTTCCCTCAATATATTTGTGGACGAGAGTTATCATTTATAACTCTGCAGGTTTGTGAATTGCAGTGCCCCTGAGCTCCATTGTTCAACTCGCTTTCTTGGGAGCTGGACACAGAAGCGCAGGATTGCTTCAGGTCCTATTTTGGTCCCGGGCGGCAGGCTGAGCCTGTGGTTAATTCTTCTTCCTGACGGGAAAATAGACTGACCTCTCCCAGTCCTAACACCTAGAGCTAGTCTCTCATTGGTTCCCCCTCTTCCCGTTCATCCTCAGGACAAATCGCAACCTGTACGGAACAGGAGGTTAAAGGTGCTGAGTCTCCAAGGAGGGAGATTGCTAGTAAAGCGGCTGGAATGGCGAACCCGAGCACAAGGAGATGAGAAATGAGGTGCGTTTTAGAAACCTTTCCCGATCACACGGTGTACCATCTTCTGGGTTTCTCATGCTTGTTTTCGAAGTAGGAAGATGCCCTTGAACCTGAGATTTGGGACCCATGGGATGGGTACCACGCAGTATTACTTTAAAGGGTCTGTGTTTGCTCACCCAACCTCAGCAAACCTCTCAGCCCCAAGAGTGTCCACCCTTATGTCTCCATCAGCTGTGGGTCTAGATATGGTCAATCCAGGTGGCATCACAGCCCCTGAACGAATTTTGTAAGAATTTCTCTCTCTTTCACTGTCTTTGTTTCACGGGTTTTTAAAAGTAATTGATTTTTATAATGGGGTTTAGCTGCTTTTCATTGCTGTGTTTATGCCGCTTTACACCCACCTGACTCACTTACAGAGAGTTATCAATACATAGGTTTTAAGATTCTTACTAGTCAGGTATATTCTTGGGCGGTGAGTAGGGGGTGTTGAGTCCAGTTCCCTGAGCAAGGAGTAGGTCTTGTCTATTACATATTGGGTTTATGGAACGGTATCTGAGCTAATTTGAAACCCGTGTTTTATGCATCACCCGCCTCACCATTCCCGTTGAGCAGCCATAGTGTGTTTTTTAAACGTGTGACTCCGTTCCGTTTTGTAATTCAGTTCAAGTGTTGCGGTTTTTACATTCCCTCTATTAGTGATATCTTATGACAAGTGTCTTTTTCTGTGTGAGTTTTTTCACTTAGAATCGTCGTACCTAAATCCACTCATCATGCTGCTACTAGCCTTATGACGTTGATTTCATGGCTGAGTGATATTCCATTGTACATAAGGACCACAACTTCTTTATCCATTTTTCTCTTTCCTGGGATATTTAAGGTGTAACGAAGTGCAGGTTCTTGTCAAGAGAGCAGCCCTAAACTTTGGGGTGCCTGTGTCTTGCTGATTTTTAGTTTTCCCAATTTATACGCCCATGAGTGGAAGTGCCCTATGCTCTCTAAGCTGAGTTTTTTAGATGTTTCAGGACACACCGTACACTTCTCCAGAGTGGCTGTTGGCAATTTACATCCCGCCCATCAGCGTAGCCAGGCTCCCGGTTCTCCATGGCCTGTCCTGCATTTCTGGTTTTGACACTTTATTCAGCATGGCCCTTTTGACCGATGGGAAGCGAGACTTCTTTGTAGCGCTGATTTGCCTTTCCAGGTTGCTTGGTTAGCAAAACAGGGCGTATGCGTTTTTTCCTGAATATATTCAGAAAAAAACGCATACGCCCTTTTTGGCCAAGGGCGTGATTGTCGAGGTTTGGCTGCTTTTCCTGTGCTTTCAAGGCGATTCGAATCTACCTCCTGAAATCTGTATCCTGCAATTCTGCCTTGCTTTCAAATCCTCTTCGTTGCCTTCCCTCAATATATTTGTGGACGAGAGTTATCATTTATAACTCTGCAGGTTTGTGAATTGCAGTGCCCCTGAGCTCCATTGTTCAACTCGCTTTCTTGGGAGCTGGACTCAGAAGCGCAGGATTGCTTCAGGTCCTATTCTGGTCCCGGGCGGCAGGCTGAGCCTGTGGTTAATTCTTCTTCCTGACGGGAAAATAGACTGACCTCTCCCAGTCCTAACGCTTAGAGCTAGTCTCTCATTGGTTCCCCCTCTTCCCGTTCATCCTCAGGACAAATCGCAACCTGTACGGAACAGGAGGTTAAAGGTGCTGAGTCTCCAAGGAGGGAGATTGCTAGTAAAGCGGCTGGAATGGGGCACCCGAGCACAAGGAGATGAGAAATGAGGTGCGTTTTAGAAACCTTTCCCGATCACACGGTGTACCATCTTCTGGGTTTCTCATGCATGTTTTCGAAGTAGGAAGATGCCCTTGAACCTTAGATTTGGGACCCATGGGATGGGTACCACGCAGTATTACTTTAAAGGGTCTGCGTTTGCTCACCCAACCTCAGCAAACCTCTCAGCCCCAAGAGTGTCCACCCTTATGTCTCCATCAGCTGTGGGTCTAGATATGGTCAATCCAGGTGGCATCACAGCCCCTGAACGAATTTTGTAAGAATTTCTCTCTCTTTCACTGTCTTTGTTTCACGGGTTTTTAAAAGTAATTGATTTTTATAATGGGGTTTAGCTGCTTTTCATTGCTGTGTTTATGCCGCTTTACACCCACCTGACTCACTTACAGAGAGTTATCAATACATAGGTTTTAAGATTCTTACTAGTCAGGTATATTCTTGGGCGGTGAGTAGGGGGTGTTGAGTCCAGTTCCCTGAGCAAGGAGTAGGTCTTGTCTATTACATATTGGGTTTATGGAACGGTATCTGAGCTAATTTGAAACCCGTGTTTTATGCATCACCCGCCTCACCATTCCCGTTGAGCAGCCATAGTGTGTTTTTTAAACGTGTGACTCCGTTCCGTTTTGTAATTCAGTTCAAGTGTTGCGGTTTTTACATTCCCTCTATTAGTGATATCTTATGACAAGTGTCTTTTTCTGTGTGAGTTTTTTCACTTAGAATCGTCGTACCTAAATCCACTCATCATGCTGCTACTAGCCTTATGACGTTGATTTCATGGCGGAGTGATATTCCATTGTACATAAGGACCACAACTTCTTTATCCATTTTTCTCTTTCCTGGGATATTTAAGGTGTAACGAAGTGCAGGTTCTTGTCAAGAGAGCAGCCCTAAACTTTGGGGTGCCTGTGTCTTGCTGATTTTTAGTTTTCCCAATTTATACGCCCATGAGTGGAAGTGCCCTATGCTCTCTAAGCTGAGTTTTTTAGATGTTTCAGGACACACCGTACACTTCTCCAGAGTGGCTGTTGGCAATTTACATCCCGCCCATCAGCGTAGCCAGGCTCCCGGTTCTCCATGGCCTGTCCTGCATTTCTGGTTTTGACACTTTATTCAGCATGGCCCTTTTGACCGATGGGAAGCGAGACTTCTTTGTAGCGCTGATTTGCCTTTCCAGGTTGCTTGGTTAGCAAAACAGGGCGTATGCGTTTTTTCCTGAATATATTCAGAAAAAAACGCATACGCCCTTTTTGGCCAAGGGCGTGATTGTCGAGGTTTGGCCGCTTTTCCTGTGCTTCCAAGGCGATTCGAATCTACCTCCTGAAATCTGTATCCTGCAATTCTGCCTTGCTTTCAAATCCTCTTCGTTGCCTTCCCTCAATATATTTGTGGACGAGAGTTATCATTTATAACTCTGCAGGTTTGTGAATTGCAGTGCCCCTGAGCTCCATTGTTCAACTCGCTTTCTTGGGAGCTGGACTCAGAAGCGCAGGATTGCTTCAGGTCCTATTCTGGTCCCGGGCGGCAGGCTGAGCCTGTGGTTAATTCTTCTTCCTGACGGGAAAATAGACTGACCTCTCCCAGTCCTAACACTTAGAGCTAGTCTCTCATTGGTTCCCCCTCTTCCCGTTCATCCTCAGGACAAATCGCAACCTGTACGGAACAGGAGGTTAAAGGTGCTGAGTCTCCAAGGAGGGAGATTGCTAGTAAAGCGGCCTGAATGGGGCACCCGAGCACAAGGAGATGAGAAATGAGGTGCGTTTTAGAAACCTTTCCCGATCACACGGTGTACCATCTTCTGGGTTTCTCATGCATGTTTTCGAAGTAGGAAGATGCCCTTGAACCTTAGATTTGGGACCCATGGGATGGGTACCACGCAGTATTACTTTAAAGGGTCTGCGTTTGCTCACCCAACCTCAGCAAACCTCTCAGCCCCAAGAGTGTCCACCCTTATGTCTCCATCAGCTGTGGGTCTAGATATGGTCAATCCAGGTGGCATCACAGCCCCTGAACGAATTTTGTAAGAATTTCTCTCTCTTTCACTGTCTTTGTTTCACGGGTTTTTAAAAGTAATTGATTTTTATAATGGGGTTTAGCTGCTTTTCATTGCTGTGTTTATGCCGCTTTACACCCACCTGACTCACTTACAGAGAGTTATCAATACATAGGTTTTAAGATTCTTACTAGTCAGGTATATTCTTGGGCGGTGAGTAGGGGGTGTTGAGTCCAGTTCCCTGAGCAAGGAGTAGGTCTTGTCTATTACATATTGGGTTTATGGAACGGTATCTGAGCTAATTTGAAACCCGTGTTTTATGCATCACCCGCCTCACCATTCCCGTTGAGCAGCCATAGTGTGTTTTTTAAACGTGTGACTCCGTTCCGTTTTGTAATTCAGTTCAAGTGTTGCGGTTTTTACATTCCCTCTATTAGTGATATCTTATGACAAGTGTCTTTTTCTGTGTGAGTTTTTTCACTTAGAATCGTCGTACCTAAATCCACTCATCATGCTGCTACTAGCCTTATGACGTTGATTTCATGGCGGAGTGATATTCCATTGTACATAAGGACCACAACTTCTTTATCCATTTTTCTCTTTCCTGGGATATTTAAGGTGTAACGAAGTGCAGGTTCTTGTCAAGAGAGCAGCCCTAAACTTTGGGGTGCCTGTGTCTTGCTGATTTTTAGTTTTCCCAATTTATACGCCCATGAGTGGAAGTGCCCTATGCTCTCTAAGCTGAGTTTTTTAGATGTTTCAGGACACACCGTACACTTCTCCAGAGTGGCTGTTGGCAATTTACATCCCGCCCATCAGCGTAGCCAGGCTCCCGGTTCTCCATGGCCTGTCCTGCATTTCTGGTTTTGACACTTTATTCAGCATGGCCCTTTTGACCGATGGGAAGCGAGACTTCTTTGTAGCGCTGATTTGCCTTTCCAGGTTGCTTGGTTAGCAAAACAGGGCGTATGCGTTTTTTCCTGAATATATTCAGAAAAAAACGCATACGCCCTTTTTGGCCAAGGGCGTGATTGTCGAGGTTTGGCCGCTTTTCCTGTGCTTCCAAGGCGATTCGAATCTACCTCCTGAAATCTGTATCCTGCAATTCTGCCTTGCTTTCAAATCCTCTTCGTTGCCTTCCCTCAATATATTTGTGGACGAGAGTTATCATTTATAACTCTGCAGGTTTGTGAATTGCAGTGCCCCTGAGCTCCATTGTTCAACTCGCTTTCTTGGGAGCTGGACTCAGAAGCGCAGGATTGCTTCAGGTCCTATTCTGGTCCCGGGCGGCAGGCTGAGCCTGTGGTTAATTCTTCTTCCTGACGGGAAAATAGACTGACCTCTCCCAGTCCTAACACTTAGAGCTAGTCTCTCATTGGTTCCCCCTCTTCCCGTTCATCCTCAGGACAAATCGCAACCTGTACGGAACAGGAGGTTAAAGGTGCTGAGTCTCCAAGGAGGGAGATTGCTAGTAAAGCGGCCTGAATGGGGCACCCGAGCACAAGGAGATGAGAAATGAGGTGCGTTTTAGAAACCTTTCCCGATCACACGGTGTACCATCTTCTGGGTTTCTCATGCATGTTTTCGAAGTAGGAAGATGCCCTTGAACCTTAGATTTGGGACCCATGGGATGGGTACCACGCAGTATTACTTTAAAGGGTCTGCGTTTGCTCACCCAACCTCAGCAAACCTCTCAGCCCCAAGAGTGTCCACCCTTATGTCTCCATCAGCTGTGGGTCTAGATATGGTCAATCCAGGTGGCATCACAGCCCCTGAACGAATTTTGTAAGAATTTCTCTCTCTTTCACTGTCTTTGTTTCACGGGTTTTTAAAAGTAATTGATTTTTATAATGGGGTTTAGCTGCTTTTCATTGCTGTGTTTATGCCGCTTTACACCCACCTGACTCACTTACAGAGAGTTATCAATACATAGGTTTTAAGATTCTTACTAGTCAGGTATATTCTTGGGCGGTGAGTAGGGGGTGTTGAGTCCAGTTCCCTGAGCAAGGAGTAGGTCTTGTCTATTACATATTGGGTTTATGGAACGGTATCTGAGCTAATTTGAAACCCGTGTTTTATGCATCACCCGCCTCACCATTCCCGTTGAGCAGCCATAGTGTGTTTTTTAAACGTGTGACTCCGTTCCGATTTGTAATTCAGTTCAAGTGTTGCGGTTTTTACATTCCCTCTATTAGTGATATCTTATGACAAGTGTCTTTTTCTGTGTGAGTTTTTTCACTTAGAATCGTCGTACCTAAATCCACTCATCATGCTGCTACTAGCCTTATGACGTTGATTTCATGGCGGAGTGATATTCCATTGTACATAAGGACCACAACTTCTTTATCCATTTTTCTCTTTCCTGGGATATTTAAGGTGTAACGAAGTGCAGGTTCTTGTCAAGAGAGCAGCCCTAAACTTTGGGGTGCCTGTGTCTTGCTGATTTTTAGTTTTCCCAATTTATACGCCCATGAGTGGAAGTGCCCTATGCTCTCTAAGCTGAGTTTTTTAGATGTTTCAGGACACACCGTACACTTCTCCAGAGTGGCTGTTGGCAATTTACATCCCGCCCATCAGCGTAGCCAGGCTCCCGGTTCTCCATGGCCTGTCCTGCATTTCTGGTTTTGACACTTTATTCAGCATGGCCCTTTTGACCGATGGGAAGCGAGACTTCTTTGTAGCGCTGATTTGCCTTTCCAGGTTGCTTGGTTGGCCAAACAGGGCGTATGCGTTTTTTCCTGAATATATTCAGAAAAAAACGCATACGCCCTGTTTGGCCAAGGGCGTGATTGTCGAGGTTTGGCCGCTTTTCCTGTGCTTTCAAGGCGATTCGAATCTACCTCCTGAAATCTGTTTCCTGCAATTCTGCCTTGCTTTCAAATCCTCTTCGTTGCCTTCCCTCAATATATTTGTGGACGAGAGTTATCATTTATAACTCTGCAGGTTTGTGAATTGCAGTCCCCCTGAGCTCCATTGTTCAACTCGCTTTCTTGGGAGCTGGACTCAGAAGCGCAGGATTGCTTCAGGTCCTATTCTGGTCCCGGGCGGCAGGCTGAGCCTGTGGTTAATTCTTCTTTCTGACGGGAAAATAGAGTGATCTGTGCCAGTCCCAACACCTAGAGCTAGTCTCTCATTGGTTCCCCCTCTTCCCGTTCATCCTCAGGACAAATCGCAACCTGTACGGAAGAGGAGGTTAAAGGTGCTGAGTCTGCAAGGAGGGAGATTGCTAGTAAAGCGGCTGGAATGGGGCACCCGAGCACAAGGAGATGAGAAATGAGGTGCGTTTTAGAAACCTTTCCCGATCACACGGTGTACCATCTTCTGGGTTTCTCATGCATGTTTTCGAAGTAGGAAGATGCCCTTGAACCTTAGATTTGGGACCCATGGGATGGGTACCACGCAGTATTACTTTAAAGGGTCTGCGTTTGCTCACCCAACCTCAGCAAACCTCTCAGCCCCAAGAGTGTCCACCCTTATGTCTCCATCAGCTGTGGGTCTAGATATGGTCAATCCAGGTGGCATCACAGCCCCTGAACGAATTTTGTAAGAATTTCTCTCTCTTTCACTGTCTTTGTTTCACGGGTTTTTAAAAGTAATTGATTTTTATAATGGGGTTTAGCTGCTTTTCATTGCTGTGTTTATGCCGCTTTACACCCACCTGACTCACTTACAGAGAGTTATCAATACATAGGTTTTAAGATTCTTACTAGTCAGGTATATTCTTGGGCGGTGAGTAGGGGGTGTTGAGTCCAGTTCCCTGAGCAAGGAGTAGGTCTTGTCTATTACATATTGGGTTTATGGAACGGTATCTGAGCTAATTTGAAACCCGTGTTTTATGCATCACCCGCCTCACCATTCCCGTTGAGCAGCCATAGTGTGTTTTTTAAACGTGTGACTCCGTTCCGATTTGTAATTCAGTTCAAGTGTTGCGGTTTTTACATTCCCTCTATTAGTGATATCTTATGACAAGTGTCTTTTTCTGTGTGAGTTTTTTCACTTAGTATCGTCGTACCTAAATCCACTCATCATGCTGCTACTAGCCTTATGACGTTGATTTCATGGCGGAGTGATATTCCATTGTACATAAGGACCACAACTTCTTTATCCATTTTTCTCTTTCCTGGGATATTTAAGGTGTAACGAAGTGCAGGTTCTTGTCAAGAGAGCAGCCCTAAACTTTGGGGTGCCTGTGTCTTGCTGATTTTTAGTTTTCCCAATTTATACGCCCATGAGTGGAAGTGCCCTATGCTCTCTAAGCTGCGTTTTTTAGATGTTTCAGGACACACCGTACACTTCTCCAGAGTGGCTGTTGGCAATTTACATCCCGCCCATCAGCGTAGCCAGGCTCCCGGTTCTCCATGGCCTGTCCTGCATTTCTGGTTTTGACACTTTATTCAGCATGGCCCTTTTGACCGATGGGAAGCGAGACTTCTTTGTAGCGCTGATTTGCCTTTCCAGGTTGCTTGGTTGGCCAAACAGGGCGTATGCTTTTTTTCCTGAATATATTTAGAAAAAAACGCATACGCCCTGTTTGGCCAAGGGCGTGATTGTCGAGGTTTGGCCGCTTTTCCTGTGCTTTCAAGGCGATTCGAATCTACCTCCTGAAATCTGTTTCCTGCAATTCTGCCTTGCTTTCAAATCCTCTTCGTTGCCTTCCCTCAATATATTTGTGGACGAGAGTTATCATTTATAACTCTGCAGGTTTGTGAATTGCAGTGCCCCTGAGCTCCATTGTTCAAATCGGTTTTTGGGAGCTGGCCGCAAAAGCGCAGGATTGCTTCAGGCCCTGTTCTGGTCCCGGGCGGCAGGCTGAGCCTGTGGTTAATTCTTCTTCCTGATGGGAAAATAGAGTGACCTGTGCCAGTCCCAACACCTAGAGCTAGTCTCTCATTGGTTCCCCCTCTTCCCGTTCATCCTCAGGACAAATTGCAACCTGTACGGAACAGGAGGTTAAAGGTGCTGAGTCTCCAAGGAGGGAGATTGCTAGTAAAGCGGCTGGAATGGCGAACCCGAGCACAAGGAGATGAGAAATGAGGTGCGTTTTAGAAACCTTTCCCGATCACACGGTGTACCATCTTCTGGGTTTCTCATGCATGTTTTCGAAGTAGGAAGATGCCCTTGAACCTGAGATTTGGGACCCATGGGATGGGTACCACGCAGTATTACTTTAAAGGGTCTGTGTTTGCTCACCCAACCTCAGCAAACCTCTCAGCCCCAAGAGTGTCCACCCTTATGTCTCCATCAGCTGTGGGTCTAGATATGGTCAATCCAGGTGGCATCACAGCCCCTGAACGAATTTTGTAAGAATTTCTCTCTCTTTCACTGTCTTTGTTTCACGGGTTTTTAAAAGTAATTGATTTTTATAATGGGGTTTAGCTGCTTTTCATTGCTGTGTTTAAGCCGCTTTACACCCACTTGACTCACTTACAGAGAGATATCAATACATAGGTTTTAAGATTCTTACTAGTCAGATATATTCTTGGGCGGTGAGTAGGGGGTGTTGAGTCCAGTTCCCTGAGCAAGGAGTAGGTCTTGTCTATTACATATTGGGTTTATGGAACGGTATCTGAGCTAATTTGAAACCCGTGTTTTATGCATCACCCCGCCTCACCTTTCCCGTTGAGCAGCCATAGTGTGTTTTCTAAACGTGTGACTCTGTTCCGTTTTGTAACTCAGTTCAAGTGTAGCGGTTTTTACATTCCCTCTATAAGTGATATCTTATGACAAGTGTCGTTATCTGTGTGACTTTTTTCACTTAGAATCGTCGTACCTAAATCCACTCATCATGCTGCTACTAGCCTTATGACGTTGATTTCATGGCTGAGTGATATTCCATTGTACATAAGGACCACAACTTCTTTATCCATTTTTCTCTTTCCTGGGATATTTAAGGTGTAACGAAGTGCAGGTTCTTGTCAAGAGAGCAGCCCTAAACTTTGGGGTGCCTGTGTCTTGCTGATTTTTAGTTTTCCCAATTTATACACCCATGAGTGGAAGTGCCCTATGCTCTCTAAGCTGAGTTTTTTAGATGTTTCAGGACACACCGTACACTTCTCCAGAGTGGCTGTTGGCAATTTACATCCCGCCCATCAGCGTAGCCAGGCTCCCGGTTCTCCATGGCCTGTCCTTCATTTCTGGTTTTGACACTTTATTCAGCATGGCCCTTTTGACCGATGGGAAGCGAGACTTCTTTGTAGCGCTGATTTGCCTTTCCAGGTTGCTTGGTTGGCCAAAAAGGGCGTATGCGTTTTTTCCTGAATATATTCAGGAAAAAACGCTTACGCCCTGTTTGGCCAAGGGCGTGATTGTCGAGGTTTGGCCGCTTTTCCTGTGCTTTCAAGGCGATTCGAATCTACCTCCTGAAATCTGTTTCCTGCAATTCTGCCTTGCTTTCAAATCCTCTTCGTTGCCTTCCCGCAATATATTTGTGGACGAGAGTTATCATTTATAACTCTGCAGTTTTGTGAATTGCAGTGCCCCTGAGCTCCATTGTTCAACTCGCTTTCTTGGGAGCTGGCCGCAAAAGCGCAGGATTGCTTCAGGCCCTGTTCTGGTCCCGGGCGGCAGGCTGAGCCTGTGGTTAATTCTTCTTTCTGATGGGAAAATAGAGTGATCTGTGCCAGTCCCAACACCTAGAGCTAGTCTCTCATTGGTTCCCCCTCTTCCCGTTCATCCTCAGGACAAATCGCAACCTGTACGGAAGAGGAGGTTAAAGGTGCTGAGTCTCCAAGGAGGGAGATTGCTAGTAAAGCGGCTGGAATGGCGAACCCGAGCACAAGGAGATGAGAAATGAGGTGCGTTTTAGAAACCTTTCCCGATCACACGGTGTACCATCTTCTGGGTTTCTCATGCATGTTTTCGAAGTAGGAAGATGCCCTTGAACCTGAGATTTGGGACCCATGGGATGGGTACCACGCAGTATTACTTTAAAGGGTCTGTGTTTGCTCACCCAACCTCAGCAAACCTCTCAGCCCCAAGAGTGTCCACCCTTATGTCTCCATCAGCTGTGGGTCTAGATATGGTCAATCCAGGTGGCATCACAGCCCCTGAACGAATTGTGTAAGAATTTCTCTCTCTTTCACTGTCTTTGTTTCACGGGTTTTTAAAAGTAATTCATTTTTATAACGGGGTTTAGCTGCTTTTCACTGCTGTGTTTATGCCGCTTTATACCCACTTGACTCACTTACAGAGAGATATCAATACATAGGTAAGATTCTTACTAGTCAGATATATTCTTGGGCGGTGAGTAGGGGGTGTTGAGTCCAGTTCACTGAGCAAGGAGTAGGTCTTGTCTTTTACATATTGGGTTTATGGAACGGTATCTGAGCTAATTTGAAACCCGTGTTTTATGCATCACCCCGCCTCACCTTTCCCGTTGAGCAGCCATAGTGTGTTTTCTAAACGTGTGACTCTGTTCCGTTTTGTAACTCAGTTCAAGTGTAGCGGTTTTTACATTCCCTCTATAAGTGATATCTTATGACAAGTGTCGTTATCTGTGTGACTTTTTTCACTTAGAATCGTCGTACCTAAATCCACTCATCATGCTGCTACTAGCCTTATGACGTTGATTTCATGGCTGAGTGATATTCCATTGTACATAAGGACCACAACTTCTTTATCCATTTTTCTCTTTCCTGGAATATTTAAGGTGTAACGAAGTGCAGGTTCTTGTCAAGAGAGCAGCCCTAAACTTTCGGGTGCCTGTGTCTTGCTGATTTTTAGTTTTCCCAATTTATACACCCATGAGTGGAAGTGCCCTATGCTCTCTAAGCTGAGTTTTTCAGATGTTTCAGGACACACCGTACACTTCTCCAGAGTGGCTGTTAGCAATTTACATCCCGCCCATCAGCGTAGCCAGGCTCCCGGTTCTCCATGGCCTGTCCTGCATTTCTGGTTTTGACACTTTATTCAGCATGGCCCTTTTGACCGATGGGAAGTGAGACTTCTTTGTAGCGCTGATTTGCCTTTCCAGGTTGCTTGGTTGGCCAAACAGGGCGTATGCGTTTTTTCCTGAATATATTCAGGAAAAAACGCATACGCCCTGTTTGGCCAAGGGCGTGATTGTCGAGGTTTGGCCGATTTTCCTGTGCTTTCAAGGCGATTCGAATCTACCTCCTGAAATCTGTTTCCTGCAATTCTGCCTTGCTTTCAAATCCTCTTCGTTGCCTTCCCTCAATATATTTGTGGACGAGAGTTATCATTTATAACTCTGCAGTTTTGTGAATTGCAGTGCCCCTGAGCTCCATTGTTCAACTCGCTTTCTTGGGAGCTGGCCGCAAAAGCGCAGGATTGCTTCAGGCCCTGTTCTGGTCCCGGGCGGCAGGCTGAGCCTGTGGTTAATTCTTCTTCCTGATGGGAAAATAGAGTGATCTGTGCCAGTCCCAACACCTAGAGCTAGTCTCTCATTGGTTCCCCCTCTTCCCGTTCATCCTCAGGACAAATCGCAACCTGTACGGAACAGGAGGTTAAAGGTGCTGAGTCTCCAAAGAGGGAGATTGCTAGTAAAGCGGCTGGAATGGCGAACCCGAGCACAAGGAGATGAGAAATGAGGTGCGTTTTAGAAACCTTTCCCGATCACACGGTGTACCATCTTCTGGGTTTCTCATGCATGTTTTCGATGTAGGAAGATGCCCTTGAACCTTAGATTTGGGACCCATGGGATGGGTACCATGCAGTATTACTTTAAAGGGTCTGCGTTTGCTCACCCACCCTCACCAAACCTCTCAGCCCCAAGAGTGTCCACCCTTATGTCTCCATCAGCTGTGGGTCTAGATATGGTCAATCCAGGTGGCATCACAGCCCCTGAACGAATTTTGTAAGAATTTCTCTCTCTTTCACTGTCTTTGTTTCACGGGTTTTTAAAAGTAATTGATTTTTATAATGGGGTTTAGCTGCTTTTCATTGCTGTGTTTATGCCGCTTTACACCCACCTGACTCACTTACAGAGAGTTATCAATACATAGGTTTTAAGATTCTTACTAGTCAGGTATATTCTTGGGCGGTGAGTAGGGGGTGTTGAGTCCAGTTCCCTGAGCAAGGAGTAGGTCTTGTCTATTACATATTGGGTGTATGGAACGGTATCTGAGCTAATTTGAAACCCGTGTTTTATGCATCACCCGCCTCACCATTCCCGTTGAGCAGCCATAGTGTGTTTTTTAAACGTGTGACTCCGTTCCGTTTTGTAATTCAGTTCAAGTGTTGCGGTTTTTACATTCCCTCTATTAGTGATATCTTATGACAAGTGTCTTTTTCTGTGTGAGTTTTTTCACTTAGAATCGTCGTACCTAAATCCACTCATCATGCTGCTACTAGCCTTATGACGTTGATTTCATGGCTGAGTGATATTCCATTGTACATAAGGACCACAACTTCTTTATCCATTTTTCTCTTTCCTGGGATATTTAAGGTGTAACGAAGTGCAGGTTCTTGTCAAGAGAGCAGCCCTAAACTTTGGGGTGCCTGTGTCTTGCTGATTTTTAGTTTTCCCAATTTATACGCCCATGAGTGGAAGTGCCCTATGCTCTCTAAGCTGAGTTTTTTAGATGTTTCAGGACACACCGTACACTTCTCCAGAGTGGCTGTTGGCAATTTACATCCCGCCCATCAGCGTAGCCAGGCTCCCGGTTCTCCACGGCCTGTCCTGCATTTCTGGTTTTGACACTTTATTCAGCATGGCCCTTTTGACCGATGGGAAGCGAGACTTCTTTGTAGCGCTGATTTGCCTTTCCAGGTTGCTTGGTTGGCCAAACAGGGCGTATGCGTTTTTTCCTGAATATATTCAGGAAAAAACGCATACGCCCTGTTTGGCCAAGGGCATGATTGTCGAGGTTTGGCCGCTTTTCCTGTGCTTTCAAGGCGATTCGAATCTACCTCCTGAAATCTGTTTCCTGCAATTCTGCCTTGCTTTCAAATCCTCTTCGTTGCCTTCCCTCAATATATTTGTGGACGAGAGTTATCATTTATAACTCTGCAGGTTTGTGAATTGCAGTGCCCCTGAGCTCCATTGTTCAACTCGCTTTCTTGGGAGCTGGCCGCAAAAGCGCAGGATTGCTTCAAGCCCTCTTCTGGTCCCGGGCGGCAGGCTGAGCCTGTGGTTAATTCTTCTTCCTGATGGGAAAATAGAGTGATCTGTGCCAGTCCCAACACCTAGAGCTAGTCTCTCATTGGTTCCCCCTCTTCCCGTTCATCCTCAGGACAAATTGCAACCTGTACGGAACAGGAGGTTAAAGGTGCTGAGTCTCTAAGGAGGGAGATTGCTAGTAAAGCGGCTGGAATGGCGAACCCGAGCACAAGGAGATGAGAAATGAGGTGCGTTTTAGAAACCTTTCCCGATCACACGGTGTACCATCTTCTGGGTTTCTCATGCATGTTTTCGAAGTAGGAAGATGCCCTTGAACCTGAGATTTGGGACCCATGGGATGG
Source organism: Eschrichtius robustus (assembly GCF_028021215.1). Lineage (NCBI taxonomy): Eukaryota > Metazoa > Chordata > Mammalia > Artiodactyla > Eschrichtiidae > Eschrichtius > Eschrichtius robustus. The sequence goes on along the minus strand of NC_090831.1, from coordinate 47,277,807 downwards.
GTACCACGCAGTATTACTTTAAAGGGTCTGTGTTTGCTCACCCAACTTCCCCAAACCTCTCAGGCCCAAGAGTGTCCACCCTTATGTCTCCATCTACTGTGGGTCTAGATATGGTCAATCCAGGTGGCATCACAGCCCCTGAACGAATTTTGTAAGAATTTCTCTCTCTTTCACTGTCTTTGTTTCACGGGTTTTTAAAAGTAATTCATTTTTATAATGGGGTTTAGCTGCTTTTCACTGCTGTGTTTATGCCGCTTTATACCCACTTGACTCACTTACAGAGAGATATCAATACATAGGTAAGATTCTTACTAGTCAGATATATTCTTGGGCGGTGAGTAGGGGGTGTTGAGTCCAGTTCACTGAGCAAGGAGTAGGTCTTGTCTATTACATATTGGGTTTATGGAATGGTATCTGAGCTAATTTGAAACCCGTGTTTTATGCATCACCCCACCTCACCTTTCCCGTTGAGCAGCCATAGTGTGTTTTCTAAACGTGTGACTCTGTTCCGTTTTGTAACTCAGTTCAAGTGTAGCGGTTTTTACATTCCCTCTATAAGTGATATCTTATGACAAGTGTCGTTATCTGTGTGACTTTTTTCACTTAGAATCGTCGTACCTAAATTCACTCATCATGCTGCTACTAGCCTTATGACGTTGATTTCATGGCTGAGTGATATTCCATTGTACATAAGGACCACAACTTCTTTATCCATTTTTCTCTTTCCTGGGATATTTAAGGTGTAACGAAGTGCAGGTTCTTGTCAAGAGAGCAGCCCTAAACTTTGGGGTGCCTGTGTCTTGCTGATTTTTAGTTTTCCCAATTTATACGCCCATGAGTGGAAGTGCCCTATGCTCTCTAAGCTGCGTTTTTTAGATGTTTCAGGACACACCGTACACTTCTCCAGAGTGGCTGTTGGCAATTTACATCCCGCCCATCAGCGTAGCAACTCTCCCGTTTCTCCATGGCCTGTCCTGCATTTCTGGTTTTGAAACTTTATTCAGCATGGCCCTTTTGACCGATGGGAAGCGAGACTTCTTTGCAGCGCTGATTTGCCTTTCCAGGTTGCTTGGTTGGCCAAACAGGGCGTATGCGTTTTTTCCTGAATATATTCTGGAAAAAACGCATACGCCCTGTTTGGCCAAGGGCATGATTGTCGAGGTTTGGCCGCTTTTCCTGTGCTTTCAAGGCGATTCGAATCTACCTCCTGAAATCTGTATCCTGCAATTCTGCCTTGCTTTCAAATCCTCTTCGTTGCCTTCCCTCAATATATTTGTGGACGAGAGTTATCATTTATAACTCTGCAGGTTTGTGAATTGCAGTGCCCCTGAGCTCCATTGTTCAACTCGCTTTCTTGGGAGCTGGACACAGAAGCGCAGGATTGCTTCAGGTCCTATTTTGGTCCCGGGCGGCAGGCTGAGCCTGTGGTTAATTCTTCTTCCTGACGGGAAAATAGACTGACCTCTCCCAGTCCTAACACCTAGAGCTAGTCTCTCATTGGTTCCCCCTCTTCCCGTTCATCCTCAGGACAAATCGCAACCTGTACGGAACAGGAGGTTAAAGGTGCTGAGTCTCCAAGGAGGGAGATTGCTAGTAAAGCGGCTGGAATGGCGAACCCGAGCACAAGGAGATGAGAAATGAGGTGCGTTTTAGAAACCTTTCCCGATCACACGGTGTACCATCTTCTGGGTTTCTCATGCATGTTTTCGAAGTAGGAAGATGCCCTTGAACCTGAGATTTGGGACCCATGGGATGGGTACCACGCAGTATTACTTTAAAGGGTCTGTGTTTGCTCACCCAACCTCAGCAAACCTCTCAGCCCCAAGAGTGTCCACCCTTATGTCTCCATCAGCTGTGGGTCTAGATATGGTCAATCCAGGTGGCATCACAGCCCCTGAACGAATTTTGTAAGAATTTCTCTCTCTTTCACTGTCTTTGTTTCACGGGTTTTTAAAAGTAATTGATTTTTATAATGGGGTTTAGCTGCTTTTCATTGCTGTGTTTATGCCGCTTTACACCCACCTGACTCACTTACAGAGAGTTATCAATACATAGGTTTTAAGATTCTTACTAGTCAGGTATATTCTTGGGCGGTGAGTAGGGGGTGTTGAGTCCAGTTCCCTGAGCAAGGAGTAGGTCTTGTCTATTACATATTGGGTTTATGGAACGGTATCTGAGCTAATTTGAAACCCGTGTTTTATGCATCACCCGCCTCACCATTCCCGTTGAGCAGCCATAGTGTGTTTTTTAAACGTGTGACTCCGTTCCGTTTTGTAATTCAGTTCAAGTGTTGCGGTTTTTACATTCCCTCTATTAGTGATATCTTATGACAAGTGTCTTTTTCTGTGTGAGTTTTTTCACTTAGAATCGTCGTACCTAAATCCACTCATCATGCTGCTACTAGCCTTATGACGTTGATTTCATGGCTGAGTGATATTCCATTGTACATAAGGACCACAACTTCTTTATCCATTTTTCTCTTTCCTGGGATATTTAAGGTGTAACGAAGTGCAGGTTCTTGTCAAGAGAGCAGCCCTAAACTTTGGGGTGCCTGTGTCTTGCTGATTTTTAGTTTTCCCAATTTATACGCCCATGAGTGGAAGTGCCCTATGCTCTCTAAGCTGAGTTTTTTAGATGTTTCAGGACACACCGTACACTTCTCCAGAGTGGCTGTTGGCAATTTACATCCCGCCCATCAGCGTAGCCAGGCTCCCGGTTCTCCATGGCCTGTCCTGCATTTCTGGTTTTGACACTTTATTCAGCATGGCCCTTTTGACCGATGGGAAGCGAGACTTCTTTGTAGCGCTGATTTGCCTTTCCAGGTTGCTTGGTTAGCAAAACAGGGCGTATGCGTTTTTTCCTGAATATATTCAGAAAAAAACGCATACGCCCTTTTTGGCCAAGGGCGTGATTGTCGAGGTTTGGCTGCTTTTCCTGTGCTTTCAAGGCGATTCGAATCTACCTCCTGAAATCTGTATCCTGCAATTCTGCCTTGCTTTCAAATCCTCTTCGTTGCCTTCCCTCAATATATTTGTGGACGAGAGTTATCATTTATAACTCTGCAGGTTTGTGAATTGCAGTGCCCCTGAGCTCCATTGTTCAACTCGCTTTCTTGGGAGCTGGACTCAGAAGCGCAGGATTGCTTCAGGTCCTATTCTGGTCCCGGGCGGCAGGCTGAGCCTGTGGTTAATTCTTCTTCCTGACGGGAAAATAGACTGACCTCTCCCAGTCCTAACGCTTAGAGCTAGTCTCTCATTGGTTCCCCCTCTTCCCGTTCATCCTCAGGACAAATCGCAACCTGTACGGAACAGGAGGTTAAAGGTGCTGAGTCTCCAAGGAGGGAGATTGCTAGTAAAGCGGCTGGAATGGGGCACCCGAGCACAAGGAGATGAGAAATGAGGTGCGTTTTAGAAACCTTTCCCGATCACACGGTGTACCATCTTCTGGGTTTCTCATGCATGTTTTCGAAGTAGGAAGATGCCCTTGAACCTTAGATTTGGGACCCATGGGATGGGTACCACGCAGTATTACTTTAAAGGGTCTGCGTTTGCTCACCCAACCTCAGCAAACCTCTCAGCCCCAAGAGTGTCCACCCTTATGTCTCCATCAGCTGTGGGTCTAGATATGGTCAATCCAGGTGGCATCACAGCCCCTGAACGAATTTTGTAAGAATTTCTCTCTCTTTCACTGTCTTTGTTTCACGGGTTTTTAAAAGTAATTGATTTTTATAATGGGGTTTAGCTGCTTTTCATTGCTGTGTTTATGCCGCTTTACACCCACCTGACTCACTTACAGAGAGTTATCAATACATAGGTTTTAAGATTCTTACTAGTCAGGTATATTCTTGGGCGGTGAGTAGGGGGTGTTGAGTCCAGTTCCCTGAGCAAGGAGTAGGTCTTGTCTATTACATATTGGGTTTATGGAACGGTATCTGAGCTAATTTGAAACCCGTGTTTTATGCATCACCCGCCTCACCATTCCCGTTGAGCAGCCATAGTGTGTTTTTTAAACGTGTGACTCCGTTCCGTTTTGTAATTCAGTTCAAGTGTTGCGGTTTTTACATTCCCTCTATTAGTGATATCTTATGACAAGTGTCTTTTTCTGTGTGAGTTTTTTCACTTAGAATCGTCGTACCTAAATCCACTCATCATGCTGCTACTAGCCTTATGACGTTGATTTCATGGCGGAGTGATATTCCATTGTACATAAGGACCACAACTTCTTTATCCATTTTTCTCTTTCCTGGGATATTTAAGGTGTAACGAAGTGCAGGTTCTTGTCAAGAGAGCAGCCCTAAACTTTGGGGTGCCTGTGTCTTGCTGATTTTTAGTTTTCCCAATTTATACGCCCATGAGTGGAAGTGCCCTATGCTCTCTAAGCTGAGTTTTTTAGATGTTTCAGGACACACCGTACACTTCTCCAGAGTGGCTGTTGGCAATTTACATCCCGCCCATCAGCGTAGCCAGGCTCCCGGTTCTCCATGGCCTGTCCTGCATTTCTGGTTTTGACACTTTATTCAGCATGGCCCTTTTGACCGATGGGAAGCGAGACTTCTTTGTAGCGCTGATTTGCCTTTCCAGGTTGCTTGGTTAGCAAAACAGGGCGTATGCGTTTTTTCCTGAATATATTCAGAAAAAAACGCATACGCCCTTTTTGGCCAAGGGCGTGATTGTCGAGGTTTGGCCGCTTTTCCTGTGCTTCCAAGGCGATTCGAATCTACCTCCTGAAATCTGTATCCTGCAATTCTGCCTTGCTTTCAAATCCTCTTCGTTGCCTTCCCTCAATATATTTGTGGACGAGAGTTATCATTTATAACTCTGCAGGTTTGTGAATTGCAGTGCCCCTGAGCTCCATTGTTCAACTCGCTTTCTTGGGAGCTGGACTCAGAAGCGCAGGATTGCTTCAGGTCCTATTCTGGTCCCGGGCGGCAGGCTGAGCCTGTGGTTAATTCTTCTTCCTGACGGGAAAATAGACTGACCTCTCCCAGTCCTAACACTTAGAGCTAGTCTCTCATTGGTTCCCCCTCTTCCCGTTCATCCTCAGGACAAATCGCAACCTGTACGGAACAGGAGGTTAAAGGTGCTGAGTCTCCAAGGAGGGAGATTGCTAGTAAAGCGGCCTGAATGGGGCACCCGAGCACAAGGAGATGAGAAATGAGGTGCGTTTTAGAAACCTTTCCCGATCACACGGTGTACCATCTTCTGGGTTTCTCATGCATGTTTTCGAAGTAGGAAGATGCCCTTGAACCTTAGATTTGGGACCCATGGGATGGGTACCACGCAGTATTACTTTAAAGGGTCTGCGTTTGCTCACCCAACCTCAGCAAACCTCTCAGCCCCAAGAGTGTCCACCCTTATGTCTCCATCAGCTGTGGGTCTAGATATGGTCAATCCAGGTGGCATCACAGCCCCTGAACGAATTTTGTAAGAATTTCTCTCTCTTTCACTGTCTTTGTTTCACGGGTTTTTAAAAGTAATTGATTTTTATAATGGGGTTTAGCTGCTTTTCATTGCTGTGTTTATGCCGCTTTACACCCACCTGACTCACTTACAGAGAGTTATCAATACATAGGTTTTAAGATTCTTACTAGTCAGGTATATTCTTGGGCGGTGAGTAGGGGGTGTTGAGTCCAGTTCCCTGAGCAAGGAGTAGGTCTTGTCTATTACATATTGGGTTTATGGAACGGTATCTGAGCTAATTTGAAACCCGTGTTTTATGCATCACCCGCCTCACCATTCCCGTTGAGCAGCCATAGTGTGTTTTTTAAACGTGTGACTCCGTTCCGTTTTGTAATTCAGTTCAAGTGTTGCGGTTTTTACATTCCCTCTATTAGTGATATCTTATGACAAGTGTCTTTTTCTGTGTGAGTTTTTTCACTTAGAATCGTCGTACCTAAATCCACTCATCATGCTGCTACTAGCCTTATGACGTTGATTTCATGGCGGAGTGATATTCCATTGTACATAAGGACCACAACTTCTTTATCCATTTTTCTCTTTCCTGGGATATTTAAGGTGTAACGAAGTGCAGGTTCTTGTCAAGAGAGCAGCCCTAAACTTTGGGGTGCCTGTGTCTTGCTGATTTTTAGTTTTCCCAATTTATACGCCCATGAGTGGAAGTGCCCTATGCTCTCTAAGCTGAGTTTTTTAGATGTTTCAGGACACACCGTACACTTCTCCAGAGTGGCTGTTGGCAATTTACATCCCGCCCATCAGCGTAGCCAGGCTCCCGGTTCTCCATGGCCTGTCCTGCATTTCTGGTTTTGACACTTTATTCAGCATGGCCCTTTTGACCGATGGGAAGCGAGACTTCTTTGTAGCGCTGATTTGCCTTTCCAGGTTGCTTGGTTAGCAAAACAGGGCGTATGCGTTTTTTCCTGAATATATTCAGAAAAAAACGCATACGCCCTTTTTGGCCAAGGGCGTGATTGTCGAGGTTTGGCCGCTTTTCCTGTGCTTCCAAGGCGATTCGAATCTACCTCCTGAAATCTGTATCCTGCAATTCTGCCTTGCTTTCAAATCCTCTTCGTTGCCTTCCCTCAATATATTTGTGGACGAGAGTTATCATTTATAACTCTGCAGGTTTGTGAATTGCAGTGCCCCTGAGCTCCATTGTTCAACTCGCTTTCTTGGGAGCTGGACTCAGAAGCGCAGGATTGCTTCAGGTCCTATTCTGGTCCCGGGCGGCAGGCTGAGCCTGTGGTTAATTCTTCTTCCTGACGGGAAAATAGACTGACCTCTCCCAGTCCTAACACTTAGAGCTAGTCTCTCATTGGTTCCCCCTCTTCCCGTTCATCCTCAGGACAAATCGCAACCTGTACGGAACAGGAGGTTAAAGGTGCTGAGTCTCCAAGGAGGGAGATTGCTAGTAAAGCGGCCTGAATGGGGCACCCGAGCACAAGGAGATGAGAAATGAGGTGCGTTTTAGAAACCTTTCCCGATCACACGGTGTACCATCTTCTGGGTTTCTCATGCATGTTTTCGAAGTAGGAAGATGCCCTTGAACCTTAGATTTGGGACCCATGGGATGGGTACCACGCAGTATTACTTTAAAGGGTCTGCGTTTGCTCACCCAACCTCAGCAAACCTCTCAGCCCCAAGAGTGTCCACCCTTATGTCTCCATCAGCTGTGGGTCTAGATATGGTCAATCCAGGTGGCATCACAGCCCCTGAACGAATTTTGTAAGAATTTCTCTCTCTTTCACTGTCTTTGTTTCACGGGTTTTTAAAAGTAATTGATTTTTATAATGGGGTTTAGCTGCTTTTCATTGCTGTGTTTATGCCGCTTTACACCCACCTGACTCACTTACAGAGAGTTATCAATACATAGGTTTTAAGATTCTTACTAGTCAGGTATATTCTTGGGCGGTGAGTAGGGGGTGTTGAGTCCAGTTCCCTGAGCAAGGAGTAGGTCTTGTCTATTACATATTGGGTTTATGGAACGGTATCTGAGCTAATTTGAAACCCGTGTTTTATGCATCACCCGCCTCACCATTCCCGTTGAGCAGCCATAGTGTGTTTTTTAAACGTGTGACTCCGTTCCGATTTGTAATTCAGTTCAAGTGTTGCGGTTTTTACATTCCCTCTATTAGTGATATCTTATGACAAGTGTCTTTTTCTGTGTGAGTTTTTTCACTTAGAATCGTCGTACCTAAATCCACTCATCATGCTGCTACTAGCCTTATGACGTTGATTTCATGGCGGAGTGATATTCCATTGTACATAAGGACCACAACTTCTTTATCCATTTTTCTCTTTCCTGGGATATTTAAGGTGTAACGAAGTGCAGGTTCTTGTCAAGAGAGCAGCCCTAAACTTTGGGGTGCCTGTGTCTTGCTGATTTTTAGTTTTCCCAATTTATACGCCCATGAGTGGAAGTGCCCTATGCTCTCTAAGCTGAGTTTTTTAGATGTTTCAGGACACACCGTACACTTCTCCAGAGTGGCTGTTGGCAATTTACATCCCGCCCATCAGCGTAGCCAGGCTCCCGGTTCTCCATGGCCTGTCCTGCATTTCTGGTTTTGACACTTTATTCAGCATGGCCCTTTTGACCGATGGGAAGCGAGACTTCTTTGTAGCGCTGATTTGCCTTTCCAGGTTGCTTGGTTGGCCAAACAGGGCGTATGCGTTTTTTCCTGAATATATTCAGAAAAAAACGCATACGCCCTGTTTGGCCAAGGGCGTGATTGTCGAGGTTTGGCCGCTTTTCCTGTGCTTTCAAGGCGATTCGAATCTACCTCCTGAAATCTGTTTCCTGCAATTCTGCCTTGCTTTCAAATCCTCTTCGTTGCCTTCCCTCAATATATTTGTGGACGAGAGTTATCATTTATAACTCTGCAGGTTTGTGAATTGCAGTCCCCCTGAGCTCCATTGTTCAACTCGCTTTCTTGGGAGCTGGACTCAGAAGCGCAGGATTGCTTCAGGTCCTATTCTGGTCCCGGGCGGCAGGCTGAGCCTGTGGTTAATTCTTCTTTCTGACGGGAAAATAGAGTGATCTGTGCCAGTCCCAACACCTAGAGCTAGTCTCTCATTGGTTCCCCCTCTTCCCGTTCATCCTCAGGACAAATCGCAACCTGTACGGAAGAGGAGGTTAAAGGTGCTGAGTCTGCAAGGAGGGAGATTGCTAGTAAAGCGGCTGGAATGGGGCACCCGAGCACAAGGAGATGAGAAATGAGGTGCGTTTTAGAAACCTTTCCCGATCACACGGTGTACCATCTTCTGGGTTTCTCATGCATGTTTTCGAAGTAGGAAGATGCCCTTGAACCTTAGATTTGGGACCCATGGGATGGGTACCACGCAGTATTACTTTAAAGGGTCTGCGTTTGCTCACCCAACCTCAGCAAACCTCTCAGCCCCAAGAGTGTCCACCCTTATGTCTCCATCAGCTGTGGGTCTAGATATGGTCAATCCAGGTGGCATCACAGCCCCTGAACGAATTTTGTAAGAATTTCTCTCTCTTTCACTGTCTTTGTTTCACGGGTTTTTAAAAGTAATTGATTTTTATAATGGGGTTTAGCTGCTTTTCATTGCTGTGTTTATGCCGCTTTACACCCACCTGACTCACTTACAGAGAGTTATCAATACATAGGTTTTAAGATTCTTACTAGTCAGGTATATTCTTGGGCGGTGAGTAGGGGGTGTTGAGTCCAGTTCCCTGAGCAAGGAGTAGGTCTTGTCTATTACATATTGGGTTTATGGAACGGTATCTGAGCTAATTTGAAACCCGTGTTTTATGCATCACCCGCCTCACCATTCCCGTTGAGCAGCCATAGTGTGTTTTTTAAACGTGTGACTCCGTTCCGATTTGTAATTCAGTTCAAGTGTTGCGGTTTTTACATTCCCTCTATTAGTGATATCTTATGACAAGTGTCTTTTTCTGTGTGAGTTTTTTCACTTAGTATCGTCGTACCTAAATCCACTCATCATGCTGCTACTAGCCTTATGACGTTGATTTCATGGCGGAGTGATATTCCATTGTACATAAGGACCACAACTTCTTTATCCATTTTTCTCTTTCCTGGGATATTTAAGGTGTAACGAAGTGCAGGTTCTTGTCAAGAGAGCAGCCCTAAACTTTGGGGTGCCTGTGTCTTGCTGATTTTTAGTTTTCCCAATTTATACGCCCATGAGTGGAAGTGCCCTATGCTCTCTAAGCTGAGTTTTTTAGATGTTTCAGGACACACCGTACACTTCTCCAGAGTGGCTGTTGGCAATTTACATCCCGCCCATCAGCGTAGCCAGGCTCCCGGTTCTCCATGGCCTGTCCTTCATTTCTGGTTTTGACACTTTATTCAGCATGGCCCTTTTGACCGATGGGAAGCGAGACTTCTTTGTAGCGCTGATTTGCCTTTCCAGGTTGCTTGGTTGGCCAAACAGGGCGTATGCGTTTTTTCCTGAATATATTCAGGAAAAAACGCATACGACCTTTTTGGCCAAGGGCATGATTGTCGAGGTTTGGCCGCTTTTCCTGTGCTTTCAAGGCGATTCGAATCTACCTCCTGAAATCTGTTTCCTGCAATTCTGCGTTGCTTTCAAATCCTCTTCGTTGCCTTCCCTCAATATATTTGTGGACGAGAGTTATCATTTATAACTCTGCAGGTTTGTGAATTGCAGTGCCCCTGAGCTCCATTGTTCAACTCGCTTTCTTGGGAGCTGGCCGCAAAAGCGCAGGATTGCTTCAAGCCCTCTTCTGGTCCCGGGCGGCAGGCTGAGCCTGTGGTTAATTCTTCTTTCTGATGGGAAAATAGAGTGATCTGTGCCAGTCCCAACACCTAGAGCTAGTCTCTCATTGGTTCCCCCTCTTCCCGTTCATCCTCAGGACAAATTGCAACCTGTACGGAAGAGGAGGTTAAAGGTGCTGAGTCTCCAAGGAGGGAGATTGCTAGTAAAGCGGCTGGAATGGCGAACCCGAGCACAAGGAGATGAGAAATGAGGTGCGTTTTAGAAACCTTTCCCGATCACACGGTGTACCATCTTCTGGGTTTCTCATGCATGTTTTCGAAGTAGGAAGATGCCCTTGAACCTGAGATTTGGGACCCATGGGATGGGTACCACGCAGTATTACTTTAAAGGGTCTGTGTTTGCTCACCCAACCTCCCCAAACCTCTCAGCCCCAAGAGTGTCCACCGTTATGTCTCCATCTACTGTGGGTCTAGATATGGTCAATCCAGGTGGCATCACAGCCCCTGAACGAATTTTGTAAGAATTTCTCTCTCTTTCACTGTCTTTGTTTCACGGGTTTTTAAAAGTAATTCACTTTTATAATGGGGTTTAGCTGCTTTTCACTGCTGTGTTTATGCCGCTTTATACCCACTTGACTCACTTACAGAGAGATATCAATACATAGGTAAGATTCTTACTAGTCAGATATATTCTTGGGCGGTGAGTAGGGGGTGTTGAGTCCAGTTCACTGAGCAAGGAGTAGGTCTTGTCTATTACATATTGGGTTTATGGAATGGTATCTGAGCTAATTTGAAACCCGTGTTTTATGCATCACCCCACCTCACCTTTCCCGTTGAGCAGCCATAGTGTGTTTTCTAAACGTGTGACTCCGTTCCGTTTTGTAACTCAGTTCAAGTGTAGCGGTTTTTACATTCCCTCTATAAGTGATATCTTATGACAAGTGTCGTTATCTGTGTGACTTTTTTCACTTAGAATCGTCGTACCTAAATCCACTCATCATGCTGCTACTAGCCTTATGACGTTGATTTCATGGCTGAGTGATATTCCATTGTACATAAGGACCACAACTTCTTTATCCATTTTTCTCTTTCCTGGGATATTTAAGGTGTAACGAAGTGCAGGTTCTTGTCAAGAGAGCAGCCCTAAACTTTGGGGTGCCTGTGTCTTGCTGATTTTTAGTTTTCCCAATTTATACACCCATGAGTGGAAGTGCCCTATGCTCTCTAAGCTGCGTTTTTTAGATGTTTCAGGACACACCGTACACTTCTCCAGAGTGGCTGTTGGCAATTTACATCCCGCCCATCAGCGTAGCCAGGCTCCCGGTTCTCCATGGCCTGTCCTGCATTTCTGGTTTTGACACTTTATTCAGCATGGCCCTTTTGACCGATGGGAAGCGAGACTTCTTTGTAGCGCTGATTTGCCTTTCCAGGTTGCTTGGTTGGCCAAACAGGGCGTATGCGTTTTTTCTTGAATATATTTAGAAAAAAACGCATACGCCCTGTTTGGCCAAGGGCGTGATTGTCGAGGTTTGGCCGCTTTTCCTGTGCTTTCAAGGCGATTCGAATCTACCTCCTGAAATCTGTTTCCTGCAATTCTGCCTTGCTTTCAAATCCTCTTCGTTGCCTTCCCTCAATATATTTGTGGACGAGAGTTATCATTTATAACTCTGCAGGTTTGTGAATTGCAGTGCCCCTGAGCTCCATTGTTCAAATCGCTTTCTTGGGAGCTGGCCGCAAAAGCGCAGGATTGCTTCAGGCCCTGTTCTGGTCCCGGGCGGCAGGCTGAGCCTGTGGTTAATTCTTCTTCCTGATGGGAAAATAGAGTGACCTGTGCCAGTCCCAACACCTAGAGCTAGTCTCTCATTGGTTCCCCCTCTTCCCGTTCATCCTCAGGACAAATTGCAACCTGTACGGAACAGGAGGTTAAAGGTGCTGAGTCTCCAAGGAGGGAGATTGCTAGTAAAGCGGCTGGAATGGCGAACCCGAGCACAAGGAGATGAGAAATGAGGTGCGTTTTAGAAACCTTTCCCGATCACACGGTGTACCATCTTCTGGGTTTCTCATGCATGTTTTCGAAGTAGGAAGATGCCCTTGAACCTGAGATTTGGGACCCATGGGATGGGTACCACGCAGTATTACTTTAAAGGGTCTGTGTTTGCTCACCCAACCTCAGCAAACCTCTCAGCCCCAAGAGTGTCCACCCTTATGTCTCCATCAGCTGTGGGTCTAGATATGGTCAATCCAGGTGGCATCACAGCCCCTGAACGAATTTTGTAAGAATTTCTCTCTCTTTCACTGTCTTTGTTTCACGGGTTTTTAAAAGTAATTGATTTTTATAATGGGTTTTAGCTGCTTTTCATTGCTGTGTTTATGCCGCTTTACACCCACTTGACTCACTTACAGAGAGATATCAATACATAGGTTTTAAGACTCTTACTAGTCAGATATATTCTTGGGCGGTGAGTAGGGGGTGTTGAGTCCAGTTCCCTGAGCAAGGAGTAGGTCTTGTCTTTTACATATTGGGTTTATGGAACGGTATCTGAGCTAATTTGAAACCCGTGTTTTATGCATCACCCCGCCTCACCTTTCCCGTTGAGCAGCCATAGTGTGTTTTCTAAACGTGTGACTCTGTTCCGTTTTGTAACTTAGTTCAAGTGTAGCGGTTTTTACATTCCCTCTAAAAGTTATATCTTATGACAAGTGTCGTTATCTGTGTGACTTTTTTCACTTAGAATCGTCGTACCTAAATCCACTCATCATGCTGCTACTAGCCTTATGACGTTGATTTCATGGCTGAGTGATATTCCATTGTACATAAGGACCACAACTTCTTTATCCATTTTTCTCTTTCCTGGAATATTTAAGGTGTAACGAAGTGCAGGTTCTTGTCAAGAGAGCAGCCCTAAACTTTGGGGTGCCTGTGTCTTGCTGATTTTTAGTTTTCCCAATTTATACACCCATGAGTGGAAGTGCCCTATGCTCTCTAAGCTGAGTTTTTTAGATGTTTCAGAACACACCGTACACTTCTCCAGAGTGGCTGTTAGCAATTTACATCCCGCCCATCAGCGTAGCCAGGCTCCCGGTTCTCCATGGCCTGTCCTGCATTTCTGGTTTTGACACTTTATTCAGCATGGCCCTTTTGACCGATGGGAAGCGAGACTTCTTTGTAGCGCTGATTTGCCTTTCCAGGTTGCTTGGTTGGCCAAACAGGGCGTATGCGTTTTTTCCTGCATATATTCAGGAAAAAACGCATACGCCCTTTTTGGCCAAGGGCGTGATTGTCGAGGTTTGGCCGCTTTTCCTGTGCTTTCAAGGCGATTCGAATCTACCTCCTGAAATCTGTATCCTGCAATTATGCCTTGCTTTCAAATCCTCTTCGTTGCCTTCCCTCAATATATTTGTGGACGAGAGTTATCATTTATAACTCTGCAGGTTTGTGAATTGCAGTGCCCCTGAGCTCCATTGTTCAAATCGCTTTCTTGGGAGCTGGCCGCAAAAGCGCAGGATTGCTTCAGGCCCTGTTCTGGTCCCGGGCGGCAGGCTGAGCCTGTGGTTAATTCTTCTTCCTGATGGGAAAATAGAGTGACCTGTGCCAGTCCCAACACCTAGAGCTAGTCTCTCATTGGTTCCCCCTCTTCCCGTTCATCCTCAGGACAAATTGCAACCTGTACGGAACAGGAGGTTAAAGGTGCTGAGTCTCCAAGGAGGGAGATTGCTAGTAAAGCGGCTGGAATGGCGAACCCGAGCACAAGGAGATGAGAAATGAGGTGCGTTTTAGAAACCTTTCCCGATCACACGGTGTACCATCTTCTGGGTTTCTCATGCATGTTTTCGAAGTAGGAAGATGCCCTTGAACCTGAGATTTGGGACCCATGGGATGGGTACCACGCAGTATTACTTTAAAGGGTCTGTGTTTGCTCACCCAACCTCAGCAAACCTCTCAGCCCCAAGAGTGTCCACCCTTATGTCTCCATCAGCTGTGGGTCTAGATATGGTCAATCCAGGTGGCATCACAGCCCCTGAACGAATTTTGTAAGAATTTCTCTCTCTTTCACTGTCTTTGTTTCACGGGTTTTTAAAAGTAATTGATTTTTATAATGGGGTTTAGCTGCTTTTCATTGCTGTGTTTAAGCCGCTTTACACCCACTTGACTCACTTACAGAGAGATATCAATACATAGGTTTTAAGATTCTTACTAGTCAGATATATTCTTGGGCGGTGAGTAGGGGGTGTTGAGTCCAGTTCCCTGAGCAAGGAGTAGGTCTTGTCTATTACATATTGGGTTTATGGAACGGTATCTGAGCTAATTTGAAACCCGTGTTTTATGCATCACCCCGCCTCACCTTTCCCGTTGAGCAGCCATAGTGTGTTTTCTAAACGTGTGACTCTGTTCCGTTTTGTAACTCAGTTCAAGTGTAGCGGTTTTTACATTCCCTCTATAAGTGATATCTTATGACAAGTGTCGTTATCTGTGTGACTTTTTTCACTTAGAATCGTCGTACCTAAATCCACTCATCATGCTGCTACTAGCCTTATGACGTTGATTTCATGGCTGAGTGATATTCCATTGTACATAAGGACCACAACTTCTTTATCCATTTTTCTCTTTCCTGGGATATTTAAGGTGTAACGAAGTGCAGGTTCTTGTCAAGAGAGCAGCCCTAAACTTTGGGGTGCCTGTGTCTTGCTGATTTTTAGTTTTCCCAATTTATACACCCATGAGTGGAAGTGCCCTATGCTCTCTAAGCTGAGTTTTTTAGATGTTTCAGGACACACCGTACACTTCTCCAGAGTGGCTGTTGGCAATTTACATCCCGCCCATCAGCGTAGCCAGGCTCCCGGTTCTCCATGGCCTGTCCTGCATTTCTGGTTTTGACACTTTATTCAGCATGGCCCTTTTGACCGATGGGAAGCGAGACTTCTTTGTAGCGCTGATTTGCCTTTCCAGGTTGCTTGGTTGGCCAAACAGGGCGTATGCGTTTTTTCCTGCATATATTCAGGAAAAAACGCATACGCCCTTTTTGGCCAAGGGCGTGATTGTCGAGGTTTGGCCGCTTTTCCTGTGCTTTCAAGGCGATTCGAATCTACCTCCTGAAATCTGTTTCCTGCAATTCTGCCTTGCTTTCAAATCCTCTTCGTTGCCTTCCCTCAATATATTTGTGGACGAGAGTTATCATTTATAACTCTGCAGGTTTGTGAATTGCAGTGCCCCTGAGCTCCATTGTTCAACTCGCTTTCTTGGGAGCTGGCCGCAAAAGCGCAGGATTGCTTCAGGCCCTGTTCTGGTCCCGGGCGGCAGGCTGAGCCTGTGGTTAATTCTTCTTTCTGATGGGAAAATAGAGTGATCTGTGCCAGTCCCAACACCTAGAGCTAGTCTCTCATTGGTTCCCCCTCTTCCCGTTCATCCTCAGGACAAATTGCAACCTGTACGGAAGAGGAGGTTAAAGGTGCTGAGTCTCCAAGGAGGGAGATTGCTAGTAAAGCGGCTGGAATGGCGAACCCGAGCACAAGGAGATGAGAAATGAGGTGCGTTTTAGAAACCTTTCCCGATCACACGGTGTACCATCTTCTGGGTTTCTCATGCATGTTTTCGAAGTAGGAAGATGCCCTTGAACCTGAGATTTGGGACCCATGGGATGGGTACCACGCAGTATTACTTTAAAGGGTCTGTGTTTGCTCACCCAACCTCAGCAAACCTCTCAGCCACAAGAGTGTCCACCCTTATGTCTCCATCAGCTGTGGGTCTAGATATGGTCAATCCAGGTGGCATCACAGCCCCTGAACGAATTTTGTAAGAATTTCTCTCTCTTTCACTGTCTTTGTTTCACGGGTTTTTAAAAGTAATTCATTTTTATAATGGGGTTTAGCTGCTTTTCACTGCTGTGTTTATGCCGCTTTATACCCACTTGACTCACTTACAGAGAGATATCAATACATAGGTAAGATTCTTACTAGTCAGATATATTCTTGGGCGGTGAGTAGGGGGTGTTGAGTCCAGTTCACTGAGCAAGGAGTAGGTCTTGTCTATTACATATTGGGTTTATGGAATGGTATCTGAGCTAATTTGAAACCCGTGTTTTATGCATCACCCCACCTCACCTTTCCCGTTGAGCAGCCATAGTGTGTTTTCTAAACGTGTGACTCTGTTCCGTTTTGTAACTCAGTTCAAGTGTAGCGGTTTTTACATTCCCTCTATAAGTGATATCTTATGACAAGTGTCGTTATCTGTGTGACTTTTTTCACTTAGAATCGTCGTACCTAAATGCACTCATCATGCTGCTACTAGCCTTATGACGTTGATTTCATGGCTGAGTGATATTCCATTGTACATAAGGACCACAACTTCTTTAGCCATTTTTCTCTTTCCTGGGATATTTAAGGTGTAACGAAGTGCAGGTTCTTGTCAAGAGAGCAGCCCTAAACTTTGGGGTGCCTGTGTCTTGCTGATTTTTAGTTTTCCCAATTTATACGCCCATGAGTGGAAGTGCCCTATGCTCTCTAAGCTGCGTTTTTTAGATGTTTCAGGACACACCGTACACTTCTCCAGAGTGGCTGTTGGCAATTTACATCCCGCCCATCAGCGTAGCCAGGCTCCCGGTTCTCCATGGCCTGTCCTTCATTTCTGGTTTTGACACTTTATTCAGCATGGCCCTTTTGACCGATGGGAAGCGAGACTTCTTTGTAGCGCTGATTTGCCTTTCCAGGTTGCTTGGTTGGCCAAACAGGGCGTATGCGTTTTTTCCTGAATATATTTAGAAAAAAACGCATACGCCCTGTTTGGCCAAGGGCGTGATTGTCGAGGTTTGGCCGCTTTTCCTGTGCTTTCAAGGCGATTCGAATCTACCTCCTGAAATCTGTTTCCTGCAATTCTGCCTTGCTTTCAAATCCTCTTCGTTGCCTTCCCTCAATATATTTGTGGACGAGAGTTATCATTTATAACTCTGCAGGTTTGTGAATTGCAGTGCCCCTGAGCTCCATTGTTCAAATCGCTTTCTTGGGAGCTGGCCGCAAAAGCGCCGGATTGCTTCAGGCCCTGTTCTGGTCCCGGGCGGCAGGCTGAGCCTGTGGTTAATTCTTCTTCCTGATGGGAAAATAGAGTGACCTGTGCCAGTCCCAACACCTAGAGCTAGTCTCTCATTGGTTCCCCCTCTTCCCGTTCATCCTCAGGACAAATTGCAACCTGTACGGAACAGGAGGTTAAAGGTGCTGAGTCTCCAAGGAGGGAGATTGCTAGTAAAGCGGCTGGAATGGCGAACCCGAGCACAAGGAGATGAGAAATGAGGTGCGTTTTAGAAACCTTTCCCGATCACACGGTGTACCATCTTCTGGGTTTCTCATGCATGTTTTCGAAGTAGGAAGATGCCCTTGAACCTGAGATTTGGGACCCATGGGATGGGTACCACGCAGTATTACTTTAAAGGGTCTGTGTTTGCTCACCCAACCTCAGCAAACCTCTCAGCCCCAAGAGTGTCCACCCTTATGTCTCCATCAGCTGTGGGTCTAGATATGGTCAATCCAGGTGGCATCACAGCCCCTGAACGAATTTTGTAAGAATTTCTCTCTCTTTCACTGTCTTTGTTTCACGGGTTTTTAAAAGTAATTGATTTTTATAATGGGGTTTAGCTGCTTTTCATTGCTGTGTTTAAGCCGCTTTACACCCACTTGACTCACTTACAGAGAGATATCAATACATAGGTTTTAAGATTCTTACTAGTCAGATATATTCTTGGGCGGTGAGTAGGGGGTGTTGAGTCCAGTTCACTGAGCAAGGAGTAGGTCTTGTCTATTACATATTGGGTTTATGGAACGGTATCTGAGCTAATTTGAAACCCGTGTTTTATGCATCACCCCGCCTCACCTTTCCCGTTGAGCAGCCATAGTGTGTTTTCTAAACGTGTGACTCTGTTCCGTTTTGTAACTCAGTTCAAGTGTAGCGGTTTTTACATTCCCTCTATAAGTGATATCTTATGACAAGTGTCGTTATCTGTGTGACTTTTTTCACTTAGAATCGTCGTACCTAAATCCACTCATCATGCTGCTACTAGCCTTATGACGTTGATTTCATGGCTGAGTGATATTCCATTGTACATAAGGACCACAACTTCTTTATCCATTTTTCTCTTTCCTGGGATATTTAAGGTGTAACGAAGTGCAGGTTCTTGTCAAGAGAGCAGCCCTAAACTTTGGGGTGCCTGTGTCTTGCTGATTTTTAGTTTTCCCAATTTATACACCCATGAGTGGAAGTGCCCTATGCTCTCTAAGCTGAGTTTTTTAGATGTTTCAGGACACACCGTACACTTCTCCAGAGTGGCTGTTGGCAATTTACATCCCGCCCATCAGCGTAGCCAGGCTCCCGGTTCTCCATGGCCTGTCCTTCATTTCTGGTTTTGACACTTTATTCAGCATGGCCCTTTTGACCGATGGGAAGCGAGACTTCTTTGTAGCGCTGATTTGCCTTTCCAGGTTGCTTGGTTGGCCAAAAAGGGCGTATGCGTTTTTTCCTGAATATATTCAGGAAAAAACGCTTACGCCCTGTTTGGCCAAGGGCGTGATTGTCGAGGTTTGGCCGCTTTTCCTGTGCTTTCAAGGCGATTCGAATCTACCTCCTGAAATCTGTTTCCTGCAATTCTGCCTTGCTTTCAAATCCTCTTCGTTGCCTTCCCTCAATATATTTGTGGACGAGAGTTATCATTTATAACTCTGCAGGTTTGTGAATTGCAGTGCCCCTGAGCTCCATTGTTCAACTCGCTTTCTTGGGAGCTGGCCGCAAAAGCGCAGGATTGCTTCAGGCCCTGTTCTGGTCCCGGGCGGCAGGCTGAGCCTGTGGTTAATTCTTCTTTCTGATGGGAAAATAGAGTGATCTGTGCCAGTCCCAACACCTAGAGCTAGTCTCTCATTGGTTCCCCCTCTTCCCGTTCATCCTCAGGACAAATTGCAACCTGTACGGAAGAGGAGGTTAAAGGTGCTGAGTCTCCAAGGAGGGAGATTGCTAGTAAAGCGGCTGGAATGGCGAACCCGAGCACAAGGAGATGAGAAATGAGGTGCGTTTTAGAAACCTTTCCCGATCACACGGTGTACCATCTTCTGGGTTTCTCATGCATGTTTTCGAAGTAGGAAGATGCCCTTGAACCTGAGATTTGGGACCCATGGGATGGGTACCACGCAGTATTACTTTAAAGGGTCTGTGTTTGCTCACCCAACCTCAGCAAACCTCTCAGCCCCAAGAGTGTCCACCCTTATGTCTCCATCATCTGTGGGTCTAGATATGGTCAATCCAGGTGGCATCACAGCCCCTGAACGAATTTTGTAAGAATTTCTCTCTCTTTCACTGTCTTTGTTTCACGGGTTTTTAAAAGTAATTGATTTTTATAATGGGGTTTAGCTGCTTTTCATTGTTGTGTTTAAGCCGCTTTACACCCACTTGACTCACTTACAGAGAGATATCAATACATAGGTTTTAAGATTCTTACTAGTCAGATATATTCTTGGGCGGTGAGTAGGGGGTGTTGAGTCCAGTTCCCTGAGCAAGGAGTAGGTCTTGTCTATTACATATTGGGTTTATGGAACGGTATCTGAGCTAATTTGAAACCCGTGTTTTATGCATCACCCCGCCTCACCTTTCCCGTTGAGCAGCCATAGTGTGTTTTCTAAACGTGTGACTCTGTTCCGTTTTGTAACTCAGTTCAAGTGTAGCGGTTTTTACATTCCCTCTATAAGTGATATCTTATGACAAGTGTCGTTATCTGTGTGACTTTTTTCACTTAGAATCGTCGTACCTAAATCCACTCATCATGCTGCTACTAGCCTTATGACGTTGATTTCATGGCTGAGTGATATTCCATTGTACATAAGGACCACAACTTCTTTATCCATTTTTCTCTTTCCTGGGATATTTAAGGTGTAATGAAGTGCAGGTTCTTGTCAAGAGAGCAGCCCTAAACTTTGGGGTGCCTGTGTCTTGCTGATTTTTAGTTTTCCCAATTTATACACCCATGAGTGGAAGTGCCCTATGCTCTCTAAGCTGAGTTTTTTAGATGTTTCAGGACACACCGTACACTTCTCCAGAGTGGCTGTTGGCAATTTACATCCCGCCCATCAGCGTAGCCAGGATCCCGGTTCTCCATGGCCTGTCCTGCATTTCTGGTTTTGACACTTTATTCAGCATGGCCCTTTTGACCGATGGGAAGTGAGACTTCTTTCTAGCGCTGATTTGCCTTTCCAGGTTGCTTGGTTGGCCAAACAGGGCGTATGCGTTTTTTCCTGAATATATTCAGGAAAAAACGCATACGCCCTTTTTGGCCAAGGGCGTGATTGTCGAGGTTTGGCCGCTTTTCCTGTGCTTTCAAGGCGATTCGAATCTACCTCCTGAAATCTGTTTCCTGCAATTCTGCCTTGCTTTCAAATACTCTTCGTTGCCTTCCCTCAATATATTTGTGGACGAGAGTTATCATTTATAACTCTGCAGTTTTGTGAATTGCAGTGCCCCTGAGCTCCATTGTTCAACTCACTTTCTTGGGAGCTGGCCGCAAAAGCACAGGATTGCTTCAGGCCCTGTTCTGGTCCCGGGCGGCAGGCTGAGCCTGTGGTTAATTCTTCTTCCTGATGGGAAAATAGAGTGATCTGTGCCAGTCCCAACACCTAGAGCTAGTCTCTCATTGGTTCCCCCTCTTCCCGTTCATCCTCAGGACAAATTGCAACCTGTACGGAACAGGAGGTTAAAGGTGCTGAGTCTCCAAGGAGGGAGATTGCTAGTAAAGCGGCTGGAATGGCGAACCCGAGCACAAGGAGATGAGAAATGAGGTGCGTTTTAGAAACCTTTCCCGATCACACGGTGTACCATCTTCTGGGTTTCTCATGCATGTTTTCGAAGTAGGAAGATGCCCTTGAACCTGAGATTTGGGACCCATGGGATGGGTACCACGCAGTATTACTTTAAAGGGTCTGTGTTTGCTCACCCAACCTCAGCAAACCTCTCAGCCCCAAGAGTGTCCACCCTTATGTCTCCGTCATCTGTGGGTCTAGATATGGTCAATCCAGGTGGCATCACAGCCCCTGAACGAATTTTGTAAGAATTTCTCTCTCTTTCACTGTCTTTGTTTCACGGGTTTTTAAAAGTAATTGATTTTTATAATGGGGTTTAGCTGCTTTTCATTGCTGTGTTTAAGCCGCTTTACACCCACTTGACTCACTTACAGAGAGATATCAATACATAGGTTTTAAGATTCTTACTAGTCAGATATATTCTTGGGCGGTGAGTAGGGGGTGTTGAGTCCAGTTCCCTGAGCAAGGAGTAGGTCTTGTCTATTACATATTGGGTTTATGGAACGGTATCTGAGCTAATTTGAAACCCGTGTTTTATGCATCACCCCGCCTCACCTTTCCCGTTGAGCAGCCATAGTGTGTTTTCTAAACGTGTGACTCTGTTCCGTTTTGTAACTCAGTTCAAGTGTAGCGGTTTTTACATTCCCTCTATAAGTGATATCTTATGACAAGTGTCGTTATCTGTGTGACTTTTTTCACTTAGAATCGTCGTACCAAAATCCACTCATCATGCTGCTACTAGCCTTATGACGTTGATTTCATGGCTGAGTGATATTCCATTTTACATAAGGACCACAACTTCTTTATCCATTTTTCTCTTTCCTGGGATATTTAAGGTGTAACGAAGTGCAGGTTCTTGTCAAGAGAGCAGCCCTAAACTTTGGGGTGCCTGTGTCTTGCTGATTTTTAGTTTTCCCAATTTATACACCCATGAGTGGAAGTGCCCTATGCTCTCTAAGCTGAGTTTTTTAGATGTTTCAGGATACACCGTACACTTCTCCAGAGTGGCTGTTGGCAATTTACATCCCGCCCATCAGCGTAGCCAGGCTCCCGGTTCTCCATGGCCTGTCCTGCATTTCTGGTTTTGACACTTTATTCAGCATGGCCCTTTTGACCGATGGGAAGCGAGACTTCTTTGTAGCGCTGATTTGCCTTTCCAGGTTGCTTGGTTGGCCAAACAGGGCGTATGCGTTTTTTCCTGAATATATTCAGGAAAAAACGCATACGCCCTGTTTGGCCAAGGGCGTGATTGTCGAGGTTTGGCCGCTTTTCCTGTGCTTTCAAGGCGATTCGAATCTACCTCCTGAAATCTGTTTCCTGCAATTCTGCCTTGCTTTCAAATCCTCTTCGTTGCCTTCCCTCAATATATTTGTGGACGAGAGTTATCATTTATAACTCTGCAGTTTTGTGAATTGCAGTGCCCCTGAGCTCCATTGTTCAACTCGCTTTCTTGGGAGCTGGCCGCAAAAGCGCAGGATTGCTTCAGGCCCTGTTCTGGTCCCGGGCGGCAGGCTGAGCCTGTGGTTAATTCTTCTTTCTGATGGGAAAATAGAGTGATCTGTGCCAGTCCCAACACCTAGAGCTAGTCTCTCATTGGTTCCCCCTCTTCCCGTTCATCCTCAGGACAAATTGCAACCTGTACGGAAGAGGAGGTTAAAGGTGCTGAGTCTCCAAGGAGGGAGATTGCTAGTAAAGCGGCTGGAATGGCGAACCCGAGCACAAGGAGATGAGAAATGAGGTGCGTTTTAGAAACCTTTCCCGATCACACGGTGTACCATCTTCTGGGTTTCTCATGCATGTTTTCGAAGTAGGAAGATGCCCTTGAACCTGAGATTTGGGACCCATGGGATGGGTACCACGCAGTATTACTTTAAAGGGTCTGTGTTTGCTCACCCAACCTCAGCAAACCTCTCAGCCCCAAGAGTGTCCACCCTTATGTCTCCATCAGCTGTGGGTCTAGATATGGTCAATCCAGGTGGCATCACAGCCCCTGAACGAATTTTGTAAGAATTTCTCTCTCTTTCACTGTCTTTGTTTCACGGGTTTTTAAAAGTAATTCATTTTTATAATGGGGTTTAGCTGCTTTTCACGGCTGTGTTTATGCCGCTTTATACCCACCTGACTCACTTACAGAGAGATATCAATACATAGGTAAGATTCTTACTAGTCAGATATATTCTTGGGCGGTGAGTAGGGGGTGTTGAGTCCAGTTCACTGAGCAAGGAGTAGGTCTTGTCTATTACATATTGGGTTTATGGAATGGTATCTGAGCTAATTTGAAACCCGTGTTTTATGCATCACCCCACCTCACCTTTCCCGTTGAGCAGCCATAGTGTGTTTTCTAAACGTGTGACTCTGTTCCGTTTTGTAACTCAGTTCAAGTGTAGCGGTTTTTACATTCCCTCTATAAGTGATATCTTATGACAAGTGTCGTTATCTGTGTGACTTTTTTCACTTAGAATCGTCGTACCTAAATGCACTCATCATGCTGCTACTAGCCTTATGACGTTGATTTCATGGCTGAGTGATATTCCATTGTACATAAGGACCACAACTTCTTTAGCCATTTTTCTCTTTCCTGGGATATTTAAGGTGTAACGAAGTGCAGGTTCTTGTCAAGAGAGCAGCCCTAAACTTTGGGGTGCCTGTGTCTTGCTGATTTTTAGTTTTCCCAATTTATACGCCCATGAGTGGAAGTGCCCTATGCTCTCTAAGCTGCGTTTTTTAGATGTTTCAGGACACACCGTATACTTCTCCAGAGTGGCTGTTGGCAATTTACATCCCGCCCATCAGCGTAGCCAGGCTCCCGGTTCTCCATGGCCTGTCCTTCATTTCTGGTTTTGACACTTTATTCAGCATGGCCCTTTTGACCGATGGGAAGCGAGACTTCTTTGTAGCGCTGATTTGCCTTTCCAGGTTGCTTGGTTGGCCAAACAGGGCGTATGCGTTTTTTCCTGAATATATTTAGAAAAAAACGCATACGCCCTGTTTGGCCAAGGGCGTGATTGTCGAGGTTTGGCCGCTTTTCCTGTGCTTTCAAGGCGATTCGAATCTACCTCCTGAAATCTGTTTCCTGCAATTCTGCCTTGCTTTCAAATCCTCTTCGTTGCCTTCCCTCAATATATTTGTGGACGAGAGTTATCATTTATAACTCTGCAGGTTTGTGAATTGCAGTGCCCCTGAGCTCCATTGTTCAAATCGCTTTCTTGGGAGCTGGCCGCAAAAGCGCCGGATTGCTTCAGGCCCTGTTCTGGTCCCGGGCGGCAGGCTGAGCCTGTGGTTAATTCTTCTTCCTGATGGGAAAATAGAGTGACCTGTGCCAGTCCCAACACCTAGAGCTAGTCTCTCATTGGTTCCCCCTCTTCCCGTTCATCCTCAGGACAAATTGCAACCTGTACGGAAGAGGAGGTTAAAGGTGCTGAGTCTCCAAGGAGGGAGATTGCTAGTAAAGCGGCTGGAATGGCGAACCCGAGCACAAGGAGATGAGAAATGAGGTGCGTTTTAGAAACCTTTCCCGATCACACGGTGTACCATCTTCTGGGTTTCTCATGCATGTTTTCGAAGTAGGAAGATGCCCTTGAACCTGAGATTTGGGACCCATGGGATGGGTACCACGCAGTATTACTTTAAAGGGTCTGTGTTTGCTCACCCAACCTCAGCAAACCTCTCAGCCCCAAGAGTGTCCACCCTTATGTCTCCATCAGCTGTGGGTCTAGATATGGTCAATCCAGGTGGCATCACAGCCCCTGAACGAATTTTGTAAGAATTTCTCTCTCTTTCACTGTCTTTGTTTCACGGGTTTTTAAAAGTAATTGATTTTTATAATGGGGTTTAGCTGCTTTTCATTGCTGTGTTTAAGCCGCTTTACACCCACTTGACTCACTTACAGAGAGATATCAATACATAGGTTTTAAGATTCTTACTAGTCAGATATATTCTTGGGCGGTGAGTAGGGGGTGTTGAGTCCAGTTCCCTGAGCAAGGAGTAGGTCTTGTCTATTACATATTGGGTTTATGGAACGGTATCTGAGCTAATTTGAAACCCGTGTTTTATGCATCACCCCGCCTCACCTTTCCCGTTGAGCAGCCATAGTGTGTTTTCTAAACGTGTGACTCTGTTCCGTTTTGTAACTCAGTTCAAGTGTAGCGGTTTTTACATTCCCTCTATAAGTGATATCTTATGACAAGTGTCGTTATCTGTGTGACTTTTTTCACTTAGAATCGTCGTACCTAAATCCACTCATCATGCTGCTACTAGCCTTATGACGTTGATTTCATGGCTGAGTGATATTCCATTGTACATAAGGACCACAACTTCTTTATCCATTTTTCCCTTTCCTGGAATATTTAAGGTGTAACGAAGTGCAGGTTCTTGTCAAGAGAGCAGCCCTAAACTTTCGGGTGCCTGTGTCTTGCTGATTTTTAGTTTTCCCAATTTATACACCCATGAGTGGAAGTGCCCTATGCTCTCTAAGCTGAGTTTTTTAGATGTTTCAGGACACACCGTACACTTCTCCAGAGTGGCTGTTAGCAATTTACATCCCGCCCATCAGCGTAGCCAGGCTCCCGGTTCTCCATGGCCTGTCCTGCATTTCTGGTTTTGACACTTTATTCAGCATGGCCCTTTTGACCGATGGGAAGTGAGACTTCTTTGTAGCGCTGATTTGCCTTTCCAGGTTGCTTGGTTGGCCAAACAGGGCGTATGCGTTTTTTCCTGAATATATTCAGGAAAAAACGCATACGCCCTGTTTGGCCAAGGGCGTGATTGTCGAGGTTTGGCCGCTTTTCCTGTGCTTTCAAGGCGATTCGAATCTACCTCCTGAAATCTGTTTCCTGCAATTCTGCCTTGCTTTCAAATCCTCTTCGTTGCCTTCCCTCAATATATTTGTGGACGAGAGTTATCATTTATAACTCTGCAGTTTTGTGAATTGCAGTGCCCCTGAGCTCCATTGTTCAACTCGCTTTCTTGGGAGCTGGCCGCAAAAGCGCAGGATTGCTTCAGGCCCTGTTCTGGTCCCGGGCGGCAGGCTGAGCCTGTGGTTAATTCTTCTTCCTGATGGGAAAATAGAGTGATCTGTGCCAGTCCCAACACCTAGAGCTAGTCTCTCATTGGTTCCCCCTCTTCCCGTTCATCCTCAGGACAAATCGCAACCTGTACGGAACAGGAGGTTAAAGGTGCTGAGTCTCCAAGGAGGGAGATTGCTAGTAAAGCGGCCTGAATGGGGCACCCGAGCACAAGGAGATGAGAAATGAGGTGCGTTTTAGAAACCTTTCCCGATCACACGGTGTACCATCTTCTGGGTTTCTCATGCATGTTTTCGAAGTAGGAAGATGCCCTTGAACCTGAGATTTGGGACCCATGGGATGGGTACCACGCAGTATTACTTTAAAGGGTCTGTGTTTGCTCACCCAACCTCCCCAAACCTCTCAGCCCCAAGAGTGTCCACCGTTATGTCTCCATCTACTGTGGGTCTAGATATGGTCAATCCAGGTGGCATCACAGCCCCTGAACGAATTTTGTAAGAATTTCTCTCTCTTTCACTGTCTTTGTTTCACGGGTTTTTAAAAGTAATTCACTTTTATAATGGGGTTTAGCTGCTTTTCACTGCTGTGTTTATGCCGCTTTATACCCACTTGACTCACTTACAGAGAGATATCAATACATAGGTAAGATTCTTACTAGTCAGATATATTCTTGGGCGGTGAGTAGGGGGTGTTGAGTCCAGTTCACTGAGCAAGGAGTAGGTCTTGTCTATTACATATTGGGTTTATGGAATGGTATCTGAGCTAATTTGAAACCCGTGTTTTATGCATCACCCCACCTCACCTTTCCCGTTGAGCAGCCATAGTGTGTTTTCTAAACGTGTGACTCCGTTCCGTTTTGTAACTCAGTTCAAGTGTAGCGGTTTTTACATTCCCTCTATAAGTGATATCTTATGACAAGTGTCGTTATCTGTGTGACTTTTTTCACTTAGAATCGTCGTACCTAAATCCACTCATCATGCTGCTACTAGCCTTATGACGTTGATTTCATGGCTGAGTGATATTCCATTGTACATAAGGACCACAACTTCTTTATCCATTTTTCTCTTTCCTGGGATATTTAAGGTGTAACGAAGTGCAGGTTCTTGTCAAGAGAGCAGCCCTAAACTTTGGGGTGCCTGTGTCTTGCTGATTTTTAGTTTTCCCAATTTATACACCCATGAGTGGAAGTGCCCTATGCTCTCTAAGCTGCGTTTTTTAGATGTTTCAGGACACACCGTACACTTCTCCAGAGTGGCTGTTGGCAATTTACATCCCGCCCATCAGCGTAGCCAGGCTCCCGGTTCTCCATGGCCTGTCCTGCATTTCTGGTTTTGACACTTTATTCAGCATGGCCCTTTTGACCGATGGGAAGCGAGACTTCTTTGTAGCGCTGATTTGCCTTTCCAGGTTGCTTGGTTGGCCAAACAGGGCGTATGCGTTTTTTCTTGAATATATTTAGAAAAAAACGCATACGCCCTGTTTGGCCAAGGGCGTGATTGTCGAGGTTTGGCCGCTTTTCCTGTGCTTTCAAGGCGATTCGAATCTACCTCCTGAAATCTGTTTCCTGCAATTCTGCCTTGCTTTCAAATCCTCTTCGTTGCCTTCCCTCAATATATTTGTGGACGAGAGTTATCATTTATAACTCTGCAGGTTTGTGAATTGCAGTGCCCCTGAGCTCCATTGTTCAAATCGCTTTCTTGGGAGCTGGCCGCAAAAGCGCAGGATTGCTTCAGGCCCTGTTCTGGTCCCGGGCGGCAGGCTGAGCCTGTGGTTAATTCTTCTTCCTGATGGGAAAATAGAGTGACCTGTGCCAGTCCCAACACCTAGAGCTAGTCTCTCATTGGTTCCCCCTCTTCCCGTTCATCCTCAGGACAAATTGCAACCTGTACGGAACAGGAGGTTAAAGGTGCTGAGTCTCCAAGGAGGGAGATTGCTAGTAAAGCGGCTGGAATGGCGAACCCGAGCACAAGGAGATGAGAAATGAGGTGCGTTTTAGAAACCTTTCCCGATCACACGGTGTACCATCTTCTGGGTTTCTCATGCATGTTTTCGAAGTAGGAAGATGCCCTTGAACCTGAGATTTGGGACCCATGGGATGGGTACCACGCAGTATTACTTTAAAGGGTCTGTGTTTGCTCACCCAACCTCAGCAAACCTCTCAGCCCCAAGAGTGTCCACCCTTATGTCTCCATCAGCTGTGGGTCTAGATATGGTCAATCCAGGTGGCATCACAGCCCCTGAACGAATTTTGTAAGAATTTCTCTCTCTTTCACTGTCTTTGTTTCACGGGTTTTTAAAAGTAATTGATTTTTATAATGGGTTTTAGCTGCTTTTCATTGCTGTGTTTATGCCGCTTTACACCCACTTGACTCACTTACAGAGAGATATCAATACATAGGTTTTAAGACTCTTACTAGTCAGATATATTCTTGGGCGGTGAGTAGGGGGTGTTGAGTCCAGTTCCCTGAGCAAGGAGTAGGTCTTGTCTTTTACATATTGGGTTTATGGAACGGTATCTGAGCTAATTTGAAACCCGTGTTTTATGCATCACCCCGCCTCACCTTTCCCGTTGAGCAGCCATAGTGTGTTTTCTAAACGTGTGACTCTGTTCCGTTTTGTAACTTAGTTCAAGTGTAGCGGTTTTTACATTCCCTCTAAAAGTTATATCTTATGACAAGTGTCGTTATCTGTGTGACTTTTTTCACTTAGAATCGTCGTACCTAAATCCACTCATCATGCTGCTACTAGCCTTATGACGTTGATTTCATGGCTGAGTGATATTCCATTGTACATAAGGACCACAACTTCTTTATCCATTTTTCTCTTTCCTGGAATATTTAAGGTGTAACGAAGTGCAGGTTCTTGTCAAGAGAGCAGCCCTAAACTTTGGGGTGCCTGTGTCTTGCTGATTTTTAGTTTTCCCAATTTATACACCCATGAGTGGAAGTGCCCTATGCTCTCTAAGCTGAGTTTTTTAGATGTTTCAGAACACACCGTACACTTCTCCAGAGTGGCTGTTAGCAATTTACATCCCGCCCATCAGCGTAGCCAGGCTCCCGGTTCTCCATGGCCTGTCCTGCATTTCTGGTTTTGACACTTTATTCAGCATGGCCCTTTTGACCGATGGGAAGCGAGACTTCTTTGTAGCGCTGATTTGCCTTTCCAGGTTGCTTGGTTGGCCAAACAGGGCGTATGCGTTTTTTCCTGCATATATTCAGGAAAAAACGCATACGCCCTTTTTGGCCAAGGGCGTGATTGTCGAGGTTTGGCCGCTTTTCCTGTGCTTTCAAGGCGATTCGAATCTACCTCCTGAAATCTGTATCCTGCAATTATGCCTTGCTTTCAAATCCTCTTCGTTGCCTTCCCTCAATATATTTGTGGACGAGAGTTATCATTTATAACTCTGCAGGTTTGTGAATTGCAGTGCCCCTGAGCTCCATTGTTCAAATCGCTTTCTTGGGAGCTGGCCGCAAAAGCGCAGGATTGCTTCAGGCCCTGTTCTGGTCCCGGGCGGCAGGCTGAGCCTGTGGTTAATTCTTCTTCCTGATGGGAAAATAGAGTGACCTGTGCCAGTCCCAACACCTAGAGCTAGTCTCTCATTGGTTCCCCCTCTTCCCGTTCATCCTCAGGACAAATTGCAACCTGTACGGAACAGGAGGTTAAAGGTGCTGAGTCTCCAAGGAGGGAGATTGCTAGTAAAGCGGCTGGAATGGCGAACCCGAGCACAAGGAGATGAGAAATGAGGTGCGTTTTAGAAACCTTTCCCGATCACACGGTGTACCATCTTCTGGGTTTCTCATGCATGTTTTCGAAGTAGGAAGATGCCCTTGAACCTGAGATTTGGGACCCATGGGATGGGTACCACGCAGTATTACTTTAAAGGGTCTGTGTTTGCTCACCCAACCTCAGCAAACCTCTCAGCCCCAAGAGTGTCCACCCTTATGTCTCCATCAGCTGTGGGTCTAGATATGGTCAATCCAGGTGGCATCACAGCCCCTGAACGAATTTTGTAAGAATTTCTCTCTCTTTCACTGTCTTTGTTTCACGGGTTTTTAAAAGTAATTGATTTTTATAATGGGGTTTAGCTGCTTTTCATTGCTGTGTTTAAGCCGCTTTACACCCACTTGACTCACTTACAGAGAGATATCAATACATAGGTTTTAAGATTCTTACTAGTCAGATATATTCTTGGGCGGTGAGTAGGGGGTGTTGAGTCCAGTTCCCTGAGCAAGGAGTAGGTCTTGTCTATTACATATTGGGTTTATGGAACGGTATCTGAGCTAATTTGAAACCCGTGTTTTATGCATCACCCCGCCTCACCTTTCCCGTTGAGCAGCCATAGTGTGTTTTCTAAACGTGTGACTCTGTTCCGTTTTGTAACTCAGTTCAAGTGTAGCGGTTTTTACATTCCCTCTATAAGTGATATCTTATGACAAGTGTCGTTATCTGTGTGACTTTTTTCACTTAGAATCGTCGTAC
Source organism: Eschrichtius robustus (assembly GCF_028021215.1). NCBI lineage: Eukaryota > Metazoa > Chordata > Mammalia > Artiodactyla > Eschrichtiidae > Eschrichtius > Eschrichtius robustus. Next base: position 47,247,303 of record NC_090831.1, on the reverse strand, counting down.
CTAAATCCACTCATCATGCTGCTACTAGCCTTATGACGTTGATTTCATGGCTGAGTGATATTCCATTGTACATAAGGACCACAACTTCTTTATCCATTTTTCTCTTTCCTGGGATATTTAAGGTGTAACGAAGTGCAGGTTCTTGTCAAGAGAGCAGCCCTAAACTTTGGGGTGCCTGTGTCTTGCTGATTTTTAGTTTTCCCAATTTATACACCCATGAGTGGAAGTGCCCTATGCTCTCTAAGCTGAGTTTTTTAGATGTTTCAGGACACACCGTACACTTCTCCAGAGTGGCTGTTGGCAATTTACATCCCGCCCATCAGCGTAGCCAGGCTCCCGGTTCTCCATGGCCTGTCCTGCATTTCTGGTTTTGACACTTTATTCAGCATGGCCCTTTTGACCGATGGGAAGCGAGACTTCTTTGTAGCGCTGATTTGCCTTTCCAGGTTGCTTGGTTGGCCAAACAGGGCGTATGCGTTTTTTCCTGCATATATTCAGGAAAAAACGCATACGCCCTTTTTGGCCAAGGGCGTGATTGTCGAGGTTTGGCCGCTTTTCCTGTGCTTTCAAGGCGATTCGAATCTACCTCCTGAAATCTGTTTCCTGCAATTCTGCCTTGCTTTCAAATCCTCTTCGTTGCCTTCCCTCAATATATTTGTGGACGAGAGTTATCATTTATAACTCTGCAGGTTTGTGAATTGCAGTGCCCCTGAGCTCCATTGTTCAACTCGCTTTCTTGGGAGCTGGCCGCAAAAGCGCAGGATTGCTTCAGGCCCTGTTCTGGTCCCGGGCGGCAGGCTGAGCCTGTGGTTAATTCTTCTTTCTGATGGGAAAATAGAGTGATCTGTGCCAGTCCCAACACCTAGAGCTAGTCTCTCATTGGTTCCCCCTCTTCCCGTTCATCCTCAGGACAAATTGCAACCTGTACGGAAGAGGAGGTTAAAGGTGCTGAGTCTCCAAGGAGGGAGATTGCTAGTAAAGCGGCTGGAATGGCGAACCCGAGCACAAGGAGATGAGAAATGAGGTGCGTTTTAGAAACCTTTCCCGATCACACGGTGTACCATCTTCTGGGTTTCTCATGCATGTTTTCGAAGTAGGAAGATGCCCTTGAACCTGAGATTTGGGACCCATGGGATGGGTACCACGCAGTATTACTTTAAAGGGTCTGTGTTTGCTCACCCAACCTCAGCAAACCTCTCAGCCACAAGAGTGTCCACCCTTATGTCTCCATCAGCTGTGGGTCTAGATATGGTCAATCCAGGTGGCATCACAGCCCCTGAACGAATTTTGTAAGAATTTCTCTCTCTTTCACTGTCTTTGTTTCACGGGTTTTTAAAAGTAATTCATTTTTATAATGGGGTTTAGCTGCTTTTCACTGCTGTGTTTATGCCGCTTTATACCCACTTGACTCACTTACAGAGAGATATCAATACATAGGTAAGATTCTTACTAGTCAGATATATTCTTGGGCGGTGAGTAGGGGGTGTTGAGTCCAGTTCACTGAGCAAGGAGTAGGTCTTGTCTATTACATATTGGGTTTATGGAATGGTATCTGAGCTAATTTGAAACCCGTGTTTTATGCATCACCCCACCTCACCTTTCCCGTTGAGCAGCCATAGTGTGTTTTCTAAACGTGTGACTCTGTTCCGTTTTGTAACTCAGTTCAAGTGTAGCGGTTTTTACATTCCCTCTATAAGTGATATCTTATGACAAGTGTCGTTATCTGTGTGACTTTTTTCACTTAGAATCGTCGTACCTAAATGCACTCATCATGCTGCTACTAGCCTTATGACGTTGATTTCATGGCTGAGTGATATTCCATTGTACATAAGGACCACAACTTCTTTAGCCATTTTTCTCTTTCCTGGGATATTTAAGGTGTAACGAAGTGCAGGTTCTTGTCAAGAGAGCAGCCCTAAACTTTGGGGTGCCTGTGTCTTGCTGATTTTTAGTTTTCCCAATTTATACGCCCATGAGTGGAAGTGCCCTATGCTCTCTAAGCTGCGTTTTTTAGATGTTTCAGGACACACCGTACACTTCTCCAGAGTGGCTGTTGGCAATTTACATCCCGCCCATCAGCGTAGCCAGGCTCCCGGTTCTCCATGGCCTGTCCTTCATTTCTGGTTTTGACACTTTATTCAGCATGGCCCTTTTGACCGATGGGAAGCGAGACTTCTTTGTAGCGCTGATTTGCCTTTCCAGGTTGCTTGGTTGGCCAAACAGGGCGTATGCGTTTTTTCCTGAATATATTTAGAAAAAAACGCATACGCCCTGTTTGGCCAAGGGCGTGATTGTCGAGGTTTGGCCGCTTTTCCTGTGCTTTCAAGGCGATTCGAATCTACCTCCTGAAATCTGTTTCCTGCAATTCTGCCTTGCTTTCAAATCCTCTTCGTTGCCTTCCCTCAATATATTTGTGGACGAGAGTTATCATTTATAACTCTGCAGGTTTGTGAATTGCAGTGCCCCTGAGCTCCATTGTTCAAATCGCTTTCTTGGGAGCTGGCCGCAAAAGCGCCGGATTGCTTCAGGCCCTGTTCTGGTCCCGGGCGGCAGGCTGAGCCTGTGGTTAATTCTTCTTCCTGATGGGAAAATAGAGTGACCTGTGCCAGTCCCAACACCTAGAGCTAGTCTCTCATTGGTTCCCCCTCTTCCCGTTCATCCTCAGGACAAATTGCAACCTGTACGGAACAGGAGGTTAAAGGTGCTGAGTCTCCAAGGAGGGAGATTGCTAGTAAAGCGGCTGGAATGGCGAACCCGAGCACAAGGAGATGAGAAATGAGGTGCGTTTTAGAAACCTTTCCCGATCACACGGTGTACCATCTTCTGGGTTTCTCATGCATGTTTTCGAAGTAGGAAGATGCCCTTGAACCTGAGATTTGGGACCCATGGGATGGGTACCACGCAGTATTACTTTAAAGGGTCTGTGTTTGCTCACCCAACCTCAGCAAACCTCTCAGCCCCAAGAGTGTCCACCCTTATGTCTCCATCAGCTGTGGGTCTAGATATGGTCAATCCAGGTGGCATCACAGCCCCTGAACGAATTTTGTAAGAATTTCTCTCTCTTTCACTGTCTTTGTTTCACGGGTTTTTAAAAGTAATTGATTTTTATAATGGGGTTTAGCTGCTTTTCATTGCTGTGTTTAAGCCGCTTTACACCCACTTGACTCACTTACAGAGAGATATCAATACATAGGTTTTAAGATTCTTACTAGTCAGATATATTCTTGGGCGGTGAGTAGGGGGTGTTGAGTCCAGTTCACTGAGCAAGGAGTAGGTCTTGTCTATTACATATTGGGTTTATGGAACGGTATCTGAGCTAATTTGAAACCCGTGTTTTATGCATCACCCCGCCTCACCTTTCCCGTTGAGCAGCCATAGTGTGTTTTCTAAACGTGTGACTCTGTTCCGTTTTGTAACTCAGTTCAAGTGTAGCGGTTTTTACATTCCCTCTATAAGTGATATCTTATGACAAGTGTCGTTATCTGTGTGACTTTTTTCACTTAGAATCGTCGTACCTAAATCCACTCATCATGCTGCTACTAGCCTTATGACGTTGATTTCATGGCTGAGTGATATTCCATTGTACATAAGGACCACAACTTCTTTATCCATTTTTCTCTTTCCTGGGATATTTAAGGTGTAACGAAGTGCAGGTTCTTGTCAAGAGAGCAGCCCTAAACTTTGGGGTGCCTGTGTCTTGCTGATTTTTAGTTTTCCCAATTTATACACCCATGAGTGGAAGTGCCCTATGCTCTCTAAGCTGAGTTTTTTAGATGTTTCAGGACACACCGTACACTTCTCCAGAGTGGCTGTTGGCAATTTACATCCCGCCCATCAGCGTAGCCAGGCTCCCGGTTCTCCATGGCCTGTCCTTCATTTCTGGTTTTGACACTTTATTCAGCATGGCCCTTTTGACCGATGGGAAGCGAGACTTCTTTGTAGCGCTGATTTGCCTTTCCAGGTTGCTTGGTTGGCCAAAAAGGGCGTATGCGTTTTTTCCTGAATATATTCAGGAAAAAACGCTTACGCCCTGTTTGGCCAAGGGCGTGATTGTCGAGGTTTGGCCGCTTTTCCTGTGCTTTCAAGGCGATTCGAATCTACCTCCTGAAATCTGTTTCCTGCAATTCTGCCTTGCTTTCAAATCCTCTTCGGTGCCTTGCCTCAATATATTTGTGGACAAGAGTTATCATTTATAACTCTGCAGTTTTGTGAATTGCAGTGCCCCTGAGCTCCATTGTTCAACTCGCTTTCTTGGGAGCTGGCCGCAAAAGCGCAGGATTGCTTCAGGCCCTGTTCTGGTCCCGGGCGGCAGGCTGAGCCTGTGGTTAATTCTTCTTTCTGATGGGAAAATAGAGTGATCTGTGCCAGTCCCAACACCTAGAGCTAGTCTCTCATTGGTTCCCCCTCTTCCCGTTCATCCTCAGGACAAATTGCAACCTGTACGGAAGAGGAGGTTAAAGGTGCTGAGTCTCCAAGGAGGGAGATTGCTAGTAAAGCGGCTGGAATGGCGAACCCGAGCACAAGGAGATGAGAAATGAGGTGCGTTTTAGAAACCTTTCCCGATCACACGGTGTACCATCTTCTGGGTTTCTCATGCATGTTTTCGAAGTAGGAAGATGCCCTTGAACCTGAGATTTGGGACCCATGGGATGGGTACCACGCAGTATTACTTTAAAGGGTCTGTGTTTGCTCACCCAACCTCAGCAAACCTCTCAGCCCCAAGAGTGTCCACCCTTATGTCTCCATCATCTGTGGGTCTAGATATGGTCAATCCAGGTGGCATCACAGCCCCTGAACGAATTTTGTAAGAATTTCTCTCTCTTTCACTGTCTTTGTTTCACGGGTTTTTAAAAGTAATTGATTTTTATAATGGGGTTTAGCTGCTTTTCATTGTTGTGTTTAAGCCGCTTTACACCCACTTGACTCACTTACAGAGAGATATCAATACATAGGTTTTAAGATTCTTACTAGTCAGATATATTCTTGGGCGGTGAGTAGGGGGTGTTGAGTCCAGTTCCCTGAGCAAGGAGTAGGTCTTGTCTATTACATATTGGGTTTATGGAACGGTATCTGAGCTAATTTGAAACCCGTGTTTTATGCATCACCCCGCCTCACCTTTCCCGTTGAGCAGCCATAGTGTGTTTTCTAAACGTGTGACTCTGTTCCGTTTTGTAACTCAGTTCAAGTGTAGCGGTTTTTACATTCCCTCTATAAGTGATATCTTATGACAAGTGTCGTTATCTGTGTGACTTTTTTCACTTAGAATCGTCGTACCTAAATCCACTCATCATGCTGCTACTAGCCTTATGACGTTGATTTCATGGCTGAGTGATATTCCATTGTACATAAGGACCACAACTTCTTTATCCATTTTTCTCTTTCCTGGGATATTTAAGGTGTAATGAAGTGCAGGTTCTTGTCAAGAGAGCAGCCCTAAACTTTGGGGTGCCTGTGTCTTGCTGATTTTTAGTTTTCCCAATTTATACACCCATGAGTGGAAGTGCCCTATGCTCTCTAAGCTGAGTTTTTTAGATGTTTCAGGACACACCGTACACTTCTCCAGAGTGGCTGTTGGCAATTTACATCCCGCCCATCAGCGTAGCCAGGATCCCGGTTCTCCATGGCCTGTCCTGCATTTCTGGTTTTGACACTTTATTCAGCATGGCCCTTTTGACCGATGGGAAGTGAGACTTCTTTCTAGCGCTGATTTGCCTTTCCAGGTTGCTTGGTTGGCCAAACAGGGCGTATGCGTTTTTTCCTGAATATATTCAGGAAAAAACGCATACGCCCTTTTTGGCCAAGGGCGTGATTGTCGAGGTTTGGCCGCTTTTCCTGTGCTTTCAAGGCGATTCGAATCTACCTCCTGAAATCTGTTTCCTGCAATTCTGCCTTGCTTTCAAATACTCTTCGTTGCCTTCCCTCAATATATTTGTGGACGAGAGTTATCATTTATAACTCTGCAGTTTTGTGAATTGCAGTGCCCCTGAGCTCCATTGTTCAACTCACTTTCTTGGGAGCTGGCCGCAAAAGCACAGGATTGCTTCAGGCCCTGTTCTGGTCCCGGGCGGCAGGCTGAGCCTGTGGTTAATTCTTCTTCCTGATGGGAAAATAGAGTGATCTGTGCCAGTCCCAACACCTAGAGCTAGTCTCTCATTGGTTCCCCCTCTTCCCGTTCATCCTCAGGACAAATTGCAACCTGTACGGAACAGGAGGTTAAAGGTGCTGAGTCTCCAAGGAGGGAGATTGCTAGTAAAGCGGCTGGAATGGCGAACCCGAGCACAAGGAGATGAGAAATGAGGTGCGTTTTAGAAACCTTTCCCGATCACACGGTGTACCATCTTCTGGGTTTCTCATGCATGTTTTCGAAGTAGGAAGATGCCCTTGAACCTGAGATTTGGGACCCATGGGATGGGTACCACGCAGTATTACTTTAAAGGGTCTGTGTTTGCTCACCCAACCTCAGCAAACCTCTCAGCCCCAAGAGTGTCCACCCTTATGTCTCCGTCATCTGTGGGTCTAGATATGGTCAATCCAGGTGGCATCACAGCCCCTGAACGAATTTTGTAAGAATTTCTCTCTCTTTCACTGTCTTTGTTTCACGGGTTTTTAAAAGTAATTGATTTTTATAATGGGGTTTAGCTGCTTTTCATTGCTGTGTTTAAGCCGCTTTACACCCACTTGACTCACTTACAGAGAGATATCAATACATAGGTTTTAAGATTCTTACTAGTCAGATATATTCTTGGGCGGTGAGTAGGGGGTGTTGAGTCCAGTTCCCTGAGCAAGGAGTAGGTCTTGTCTATTACATATTGGGTTTATGGAACGGTATCTGAGCTAATTTGAAACCCGTGTTTTATGCATCACCCCGCCTCACCTTTCCCGTTGAGCAGCCATAGTGTGTTTTCTAAACGTGTGACTCTGTTCCGTTTTGTAACTCAGTTCAAGTGTAGCGGTTTTTACATTCCCTCTATAAGTGATATCTTATGACAAGTGTCGTTATCTGTGTGACTTTTTTCACTTAGAATCGTCGTACCAAAATCCACTCATCATGCTGCTACTAGCCTTATGACGTTGATTTCATGGCTGAGTGATATTCCATTTTACATAAGGACCACAACTTCTTTATCCATTTTTCTCTTTCCTGGGATATTTAAGGTGTAACGAAGTGCAGGTTCTTGTCAAGAGAGCAGCCCTAAACTTTGGGGTGCCTGTGTCTTGCTGATTTTTAGTTTTCCCAATTTATACACCCATGAGTGGAAGTGCCCTATGCTCTCTAAGCTGAGTTTTTTAGATGTTTCAGGATACACCGTACACTTCTCCAGAGTGGCTGTTGGCAATTTACATCCCGCCCATCAGCGTAGCCAGGCTCCCGGTTCTCCATGGCCTGTCCTGCATTTCTGGTTTTGACACTTTATTCAGCATGGCCCTTTTGACCGATGGGAAGCGAGACTTCTTTGTAGCGCTGATTTGCCTTTCCAGGTTGCTTGGTTGGCCAAACAGGGCGTATGCGTTTTTTCCTGAATATATTCAGGAAAAAACGCATACGCCCTGTTTGGCCAAGGGCGTGATTGTCGAGGTTTGGCCGCTTTTCCTGTGCTTTCAAGGCGATTCGAATCTACCTCCTGAAATCTGTTTCCTGCAATTCTGCCTTGCTTTCAAATCCTCTTCGTTGCCTTCCCTCAATATATTTGTGGACGAGAGTTATCATTTATAACTCTGCAGTTTTGTGAATTGCAGTGCCCCTGAGCTCCATTGTTCAACTCGCTTTCTTGGGAGCTGGCCGCAAAAGCGCAGGATTGCTTCAGGCCCTGTTCTGGTCCCGGGCGGCAGGCTGAGCCTGTGGTTAATTCTTCTTTCTGATGGGAAAATAGAGTGATCTGTGCCAGTCCCAACACCTAGAGCTAGTCTCTCATTGGTTCCCCCTCTTCCCGTTCATCCTCAGGACAAATTGCAACCTGTACGGAAGAGGAGGTTAAAGGTGCTGAGTCTCCAAGGAGGGAGATTGCTAGTAAAGCGGCTGGAATGGCGAACCCGAGCACAAGGAGATGAGAAATGAGGTGCGTTTTAGAAACCTTTCCCGATCACACGGTGTACCATCTTCTGGGTTTCTCATGCATGTTTTCGAAGTAGGAAGATGCCCTTGAACCTGAGATTTGGGACCCATGGGATGGGTACCACGCAGTATTACTTTAAAGGGTCTGTGTTTGCTCACCCAACCTCAGCAAACCTCTCAGCCCCAAGAGTGTCCACCCTTATGTCTCCATCAGCTGTGGGTCTAGATATGGTCAATCCAGGTGGCATCACAGCCCCTGAACGAATTTTGTAAGAATTTCTCTCTCTTTCACTGTCTTTGTTTCACGGGTTTTTAAAAGTAATTCATTTTTATAATGGGGTTTAGCTGCTTTTCACGGCTGTGTTTATGCCGCTTTATACCCACCTGACTCACTTACAGAGAGATATCAATACATAGGTAAGATTCTTACTAGTCAGATATATTCTTGGGCGGTGAGTAGGGGGTGTTGAGTCCAGTTCACTGAGCAAGGAGTAGGTCTTGTCTATTACATATTGGGTTTATGGAATGGTATCTGAGCTAATTTGAAACCCGTGTTTTATGCATCACCCCACCTCACCTTTCCCGTTGAGCAGCCATAGTGTGTTTTCTAAACGTGTGACTCTGTTCCGTTTTGTAACTCAGTTCAAGTGTAGCGGTTTTTACATTCCCTCTATAAGTGATATCTTATGACAAGTGTCGTTATCTGTGTGACTTTTTTCACTTAGAATCGTCGTACCTAAATGCACTCATCATGCTGCTACTAGCCTTATGACGTTGATTTCATGGCTGAGTGATATTCCATTGTACATAAGGACCACAACTTCTTTAGCCATTTTTCTCTTTCCTGGGATATTTAAGGTGTAACGAAGTGCAGGTTCTTGTCAAGAGAGCAGCCCTAAACTTTGGGGTGCCTGTGTCTTGCTGATTTTTAGTTTTCCCAATTTATACGCCCATGAGTGGAAGTGCCCTATGCTCTCTAAGCTGCGTTTTTTAGATGTTTCAGGACACACCGTATACTTCTCCAGAGTGGCTGTTGGCAATTTACATCCCGCCCATCAGCGTAGCCAGGCTCCCGGTTCTCCATGGCCTGTCCTTCATTTCTGGTTTTGACACTTTATTCAGCATGGCCCTTTTGACCGATGGGAAGCGAGACTTCTTTGTAGCGCTGATTTGCCTTTCCAGGTTGCTTGGTTGGCCAAACAGGGCGTATGCGTTTTTTCCTGAATATATTTAGAAAAAAACGCATACGCCCTGTTTGGCCAAGGGCGTGATTGTCGAGGTTTGGCCGCTTTTCCTGTGCTTTCAAGGCGATTCGAATCTACCTCCTGAAATCTGTTTCCTGCAATTCTGCCTTGCTTTCAAATCCTCTTCGTTGCCTTCCCTCAATATATTTGTGGACGAGAGTTATCATTTATAACTCTGCAGGTTTGTGAATTGCAGTGCCCCTGAGCTCCATTGTTCAAATCGCTTTCTTGGGAGCTGGCCGCAAAAGCGCCGGATTGCTTCAGGCCCTGTTCTGGTCCCGGGCGGCAGGCTGAGCCTGTGGTTAATTCTTCTTCCTGATGGGAAAATAGAGTGACCTGTGCCAGTCCCAACACCTAGAGCTAGTCTCTCATTGGTTCCCCCTCTTCCCGTTCATCCTCAGGACAAATTGCAACCTGTACGGAAGAGGAGGTTAAAGGTGCTGAGTCTCCAAGGAGGGAGATTGCTAGTAAAGCGGCTGGAATGGCGAACCCGAGCACAAGGAGATGAGAAATGAGGTGCGTTTTAGAAACCTTTCCCGATCACACGGTGTACCATCTTCTGGGTTTCTCATGCATGTTTTCGAAGTAGGAAGATGCCCTTGAACCTGAGATTTGGGACCCATGGGATGGGTACCACGCAGTATTACTTTAAAGGGTCTGTGTTTGCTCACCCAACCTCAGCAAACCTCTCAGCCCCAAGAGTGTCCACCCTTATGTCTCCATCAGCTGTGGGTCTAGATATGGTCAATCCAGGTGGCATCACAGCCCCTGAACGAATTTTGTAAGAATTTCTCTCTCTTTCACTGTCTTTGTTTCACGGGTTTTTAAAAGTAATTGATTTTTATAATGGGGTTTAGCTGCTTTTCATTGCTGTGTTTAAGCCGCTTTACACCCACTTGACTCACTTACAGAGAGATATCAATACATAGGTTTTAAGATTCTTACTAGTCAGATATATTCTTGGGCGGTGAGTAGGGGGTGTTGAGTCCAGTTCCCTGAGCAAGGAGTAGGTCTTGTCTATTACATATTGGGTTTATGGAACGGTATCTGAGCTAATTTGAAACCCGTGTTTTATGCATCACCCCGCCTCACCTTTCCCGTTGAGCAGCCATAGTGTGTTTTCTAAACGTGTGACTCTGTTCCGTTTTGTAACTCAGTTCAAGTGTAGCGGTTTTTACATTCCCTCTATAAGTGATATCTTATGACAAGTGTCGTTATCTGTGTGACTTTTTTCACTTAGAATCGTCGTACCTAAATCCACTCATCATGCTGCTACTAGCCTTATGACGTTGATTTCATGGCTGAGTGATATTCCATTGTACATAAGGACCACAACTTCTTTATCCATTTTTCCCTTTCCTGGAATATTTAAGGTGTAACGAAGTGCAGGTTCTTGTCAAGAGAGCAGCCCTAAACTTTCGGGTGCCTGTGTCTTGCTGATTTTTAGTTTTCCCAATTTATACACCCATGAGTGGAAGTGCCCTATGCTCTCTAAGCTGAGTTTTTTAGATGTTTCAGGACACACCGTACACTTCTCCAGAGTGGCTGTTAGCAATTTACATCCCGCCCATCAGCGTAGCCAGGCTCCCGGTTCTCCATGGCCTGTCCTGCATTTCTGGTTTTGACACTTTATTCAGCATGGCCCTTTTGACCGATGGGAAGTGAGACTTCTTTGTAGCGCTGATTTGCCTTTCCAGGTTGCTTGGTTGGCCAAACAGGGCGTATGCGTTTTTTCCTGAATATATTCAGGAAAAAACGCATACGCCCTGTTTGGCCAAGGGCGTGATTGTCGAGGTTTGGCCGCTTTTCCTGTGCTTTCAAGGCGATTCGAATCTACCTCCTGAAATCTGTTTCCTGCAATTCTGCCTTGCTTTCAAATCCTCTTCGTTGCCTTCCCTCAATATATTTGTGGACGAGAGTTATCATTTATAACTCTGCAGTTTTGTGAATTGCAGTGCCCCTGAGCTCCATTGTTCAACTCGCTTTCTTGGGAGCTGGCCGCAAAAGCGCAGGATTGCTTCAGGCCCTGTTCTGGTCCCGGGCGGCAGGCTGAGCCTGTGGTTAATTCTTCTTTCTGATGGGAAAATAGAGTGATCTGTTCCAGTCCCAACACCTAGAGCTAGTCTCTCATTGGTTCCCCCTCTTCCCGTTCATCCTCAGGACAAATTGCAACCTGTACGGAAGAGGAGGTTAAAGGTGCTGAGTCTCCAAGGAGGGAGATTGCTAGTAAAGCGGCTGGAATGGCGAACCCGAGCACAAGGAGATGAGAAATGAGGTGCGTTTTAGAAACCTTTCCCGATCACACGGTGTACCATCTTCTGGGTTTCTCATGCATGTTTTCGAAGTAGGAAGATGCCCTTGAACCTGAGATTTGGGACCCATGGGATGGGTACCACGCAGTATTACTTTAAAGGGTCTGTGTTTGCTCACCCAACCTCAGCAAACCTCTCAGCCCCAAGAGTGTCCACCCTTATGTCTCCATCAGCTGTGGGTCTAGATATGGTCAATCCAGGTGGCATCACAGCCCCTGAACGAATTTTGTAAGAATTTCTCTCTCTTTCACTGTCTTTGTTTCACGGGTTTTTAAAAGAAATTCATTTTTATAATGGGGTTTAGATGCTTTTCACTGCTGTGTTTATGCCGCTTTATACCCACTTGACTCACTTACAGAGAGATATCAATACATAGGTAAGATTCTTACTAGTCAGATATATTCTTGGGCGGTGAGTAGGGGGTGTGGAGTCCAGTTCACTGAGCAAGGAGTAGGTCTTGTCTATTACATATTGGGTTTATGGAATGGTATCTGAGCTAATTTGAAACCCGTGTTTTATGCATCACCCCACCTCACCTTTCCCGTTGAGCAGCCATAGTGTGTTTTCTAAACGTGTGACTCTGTTCCGTTTTGTAACTCAGTTCAAGTGTAGCGGTTTTTACATTCCCTCTATAAGCGATATCTTATGACAAGTGTCGTTATCTGTGTGAGTTTTTTCACTTAGAATCGTCGTACCTAAATCCACTCATCATGCTGCTACTAGCCTTATGACGTTGATTTCATGGCTGAGTGATATTCCATTGTACATAAGGACCACAACTTCTTTATCCATTTTTCTCTTTCCTGGGATATTTAAGGTGTAACGAAGTGCAGGTTCTTGTCAAGAGAGCAGCCCTAAACTTTGGGGTGCCTGTGTCTTGCTGATTTTTAGTTTTCCCAATTTATACGCCCATGAGTGGAAGTGCCCTATGCTCTCTAAGCTGCGTTTTTTAGATGTTTCAGGACACACCGTACACTTCTCCAGAGTGGCTGTTGGCAATTTACATCCCGCCCATCAGCGTAGCCAGGCTCCCGGTTCTCCATGGCCTGTCCTTCATTTCTGGTTTTGACACTTTATTCAGCATGGCCCTTTTGACCGATGGGAAGCGAGACTTCTTTGTAGCGCTGATTTGCCTTTCCAGGTTGCTTGGTTGGCCAAACAGGGCGTATGCGTTTTTTCCTGAATATATTTAGAAAAAAACGCATACGCTCTGTTTGGCCAAGGGCGTGATTGTCGAGGTTTGGCCGCTTTTCCTGTGCTTTCAAGGCGATTCGAATCTACCTCCTGAAATCTGTTTCCTGCAATTCTGCCTTGCTTTCAAATCCTCTTCGTTGCCTTCCCTCAATATATTTGTGGACGAGAGTTATCATTTATAACTCTGCAGGTTTGTGAATTGCAGTGCCCCTGAGCTCCATTGTTCAAATCGGTTTTTGGGAGCTGGCCGCAAAAGCGCAGGATTGCTTCAGGCCCTGTTCTGGTCCCGGGCGGCAGGCTGAGCCTGTGGTTAATTCTTCTTTCTGATGGGAAAATAGAGTGACCTGTGCCAGTCCCAACACCTAGAGCTAGTCTCTCATTGGTTCCCCCTCTTCCCGTTCATCCTCAGGACAAATTGCAACCTGTACGGAAGAGGAGGTTAAAGGTGCTGAGTCTCCAAGGAGGGAGATTGCTAGTAAAGCGGCTGGAATGGCGAACCCGAGCACAAGGAGATGAGAAATGAGGTGCGTTTTAGAAACCTTTCCCGATCACACGGTGTACCATCTTCTGGGTTTCTCATGCATGTTTTCGAAGTAGGAAGATGCCCTTGAACCTGAGATTTGGGACCCATGGGATGGGTACCACGCAGTATTACTTTAAAGGGTCTGTGTTTGCTGACCCAACCTCAGCAAACCTCTCAGCCCCAAGAGTGTCCACCCTTATGTCTCCATCAGCTGTGGGTCTAGATATGGTCAATCCAGGTGGCATCACAGCCCCTGAACGAATTTTGTAAGAATTTCTCTCTCTTTCACTGTCTTTGTTTCACGGGTTTTTAAAAGTAATTGATTTTTATAATGGGGTTTAGCTGCTTTTCATTGCTGTGTTTAAGCCGCTTTACACCCACTTGACTCACTTACAGAGAGATATCAATACATAGGTTTTAAGATTCTTACTAGTCAGATATATTCTTGGGCGGTGAGTAGGGGGTGTTGAGTCCAGTTCCCTGAGCAAGGAGTAGGTCTTGTCTATTACATATTGGGTTTATGGAACGGTATCTGAGCTAATTTGAAACCCGTGTTTTATGCATCACCCCGCCTCACCTTTCCCGTTGAGCAGCCATAGTGTGTTTTCTAAACGTGTGACTCTGTTCCGTTTTGTAACTCAGTTCAAGTGTAGCGGTTTTTACATTCCCTCTATAAGTGATATCTTATGACAAGTGTCGTTATCTGTGTGACTTTTTTCACTTAGAATCGTCGTACCTAAATCCACTCATCATGCTGCTACTAGCCTTATGACGTTGATTTCATGGCTGAGTGATATTCCATTGTACATAAGGACCACAACTTCTTTATCCATTTTTCCCTTTCCTGGAATATTTAAGGTGTAACGAAGTGCAGGTTCTTGTCAAGAGAGCAGCCCTAAACTTTCGGGTGCCTGTGTCTTGCTGATTTTTAGTTTTCCCAATTTATACACCCATGAGTGGAAGTGCCCTATGCTCTCTAAGCTGAGTTTTTTAGATGTTTCAGGACACACCGTACACTTCTCCAGAGTGGCTGTTAGCAATTTACATCCCGCCCATCAGCGTAGCCAGGCTCCCGGTTCTCCATGGCCTGTCCTGCATTTCTGGTTTTGACACTTTATTCAGCATGGCCCTTTTGACCGATGGGAAGTGAGACTTCTTTGTAGCGCTGATTTGCCTTTCCAGGTTGCTTGGTTGGCCAAACAGGGCGTATGCGTTTTTTCCTGAATATATTCAGGAAAAAACGCATACGCCCTGTTTGGCCAAGGGCGTGATTGTCGAGGTTTGGCCGCTTTTCCTGTGCTTTCAAGGCGATTCGAATCTACCTCCTGAAATCTGTTTCCTGCAATTCTGCCTTGCTTTCAAATCCTCTTCGTTGCCTTCCCTCAATATATTTGTGGACGAGAGTTATCATTTATAACTCTGCAGTTTTGTGAATTGCAGTGCCCCTGAGCTCCATTGTTCAACTCGCTTTCTTGGGAGCTGGCCGCAAAAGCGCAGGATTGCTTCAGGCCCTGTTCTGGTCCCGGGCGGCAGGCTGAGCCTGTGGTTAATTCTTCTTTCTGATGGGAAAATAGAGTGATCTGTGCCAGTCCCAACACCTAGAGCTAGTCTCTCATTGGTTCCCCCTCTTCCCGTTCATCCTCAGGACAAATTGCAACCTGTACGGAAGAGGAGGTTAAAGGTGCTGAGTCTCCAAGGAGGGAGATTGCTAGTAAAGCGGCTGGAATGGCGAACCCGAGCACAAGGAGATGAGAAATGAGGTGCGTTTTAGAAACCTTTCCCGATCACACGGTGTACCATCTTCTGGGTTTCTCATGCATGTTTTCGAAGTAGGAAGATGCCCTTGAACCTGAGATTTGGGACCCATGGGATGGGTACCACGCAGTATTACTTTAAAGGGTCTGTGTTTGCTCACCCAACCTCAGCAAACCTCTCAGCCCCAAGAGTGTCCACCCTTATGTCTCCATCAGCTGTGGGTCTAGATATGGTCAATCCAGGTGGCATCACAGCCCCTGAACGAATTTTGTAAGAATTTCTCTCTCTTTCACTGTCTTTGTTTCACGGGTTTTTAAAAGTAATTCATTTTTATAATGGGGTTTAGATGCTTTTCACTGCTGTGTTTATGCCGCTTTATACCCACTTGACTCACTTACAGAGAGATATCAATACATAGGTAAGATTCTTACTAGTCAGATATATTCTTGGGCGGTGAGTAGGGGGTGTTGAGTCCAGTTCACTGAGCAAGGAGTAGGTCTTGTCTATTACATATTGGGTTTATGGAATGGTATCTGAGCTAATTTGAAACCCGTGTTTTATGCATCACCCCACCTCACCTTTCCCGTTGAGCAGCCATAGTGTGTTTTCTAAACGTGTGACTCTGTTCCGTTTTGTAACTCAGTTCAAGTGTAGCGGTTTTTACATTCCCTCTATAAGCGATATCTTATGACAAGTGTCGTTATCTGTGTGACTTTTTTCACTTAGAATCGTCGTACCTAAATCCACTCATCATGCTGCTACTAGCCTTATGACGTTGATTTCATGGCTGAGTGATATTCCATTGTACATAAGGACCACAACTTCTTTATCCATTTTTCTCTTTCCTGGGATATTTAAGGTGTAACGAAGTGCAGGTTCTTGTCAAGAGAGCAGCCCTAAACTTTGGGGTGCCTGTGTCTTGCTGATTTTTAGTTTTCCCAATTTATACGCCCATGAGTGGAAGTGCCCTATGCCCTCTAAGCTGCGTTTTTTAGATGTTTCAGGACACACCGTACACTTCTCCAGAGTGGCTGTTGGCAATTTACATCCCGCCCATCAGCGTAGCCAGGCTCCCGGTTCTCCATGGCCTGTCCTTCATTTCTGGTTTTGACACTTTATTCAGCATGGCCCTTTTGACCGATGGGAAGCGAGACTTCTTTGTAGCGCTGATTTGCCTTTCCAGGTTGCTTGGTTGGCCAAACAGGGCGTATGCGTTTTTTCCTGAATATATTTAGAAAAAAACGCATACGCCCTGTTTGGCCAAGGGCGTGATTGTCGAGGTTTGGCCGCTTTTCCTGTGCTTTCAAGGCGATTCGAATCTACCTCCTGAAATCTGTTTCCTGCAATTCTGCCTTGCTTTCAAATCCTCTTCGTTGCCTTCCCTCAATATATTTGTGGACGAGAGTTATCATTTATAACTCTGCAGGTTTGTGAATTGCAGTGCCCCTGAGCTCCATTGTTCAAATCGGTTTTTGGGAGCTGGCCGCAAAAGCGCAGGATTGCTTCAGGCCCTGTTCTGGTCCCGGGCGGCAGGCTGAGCCTGTGGTTAATTCTTCTTTCTGATGGGAAAATAGAGTAACCTGTGCCAGTCCCAACACCTAGAGCTAGTCTCTCATTGGTTCCCCCTCTTCCCGTTCATCCTCAGGACAAATTGCAACCTGTACGGAAGAGGAGGTTAAAGGTGCTGAGTCTCCAAGGAGGGAGATTGCTAGTAAAGCGGCTGGAATGGCGAACCCGAGCACAAGGAGATGAGAAATGAGGTGCGTTTTAGAAACCTTTCCCGATCACACGGTGTACCATCTTCTGGGTTTCTCATGCATGTTTTCGAAGTAGGAAGATGCCCTTGAACCTGAGATTTGGGACCCATGGGATGGGTACCACGCAGTATTACTTTAAAGGGTCTGTGTTTGCTCACCCAACCTCAGCAAACCTCTCAGCCCCAAGAGTGTCCACCCTTATGTCTCCATCAGCTGTGGGTCTAGATATGGTCAATCCAGGTGGCATCACAGCCCCTGAACGAATTTTGTAAGAATTTCTCTCTCTTTCACTGTCTTTGTTTCACGGGTTTTTAAAAGTAATTGATTTTTATAATGGGGTTTAGCTGCTTTTCATTGCTGTGTTTAAGCCGCTTTACACCCACTTGACTCACTTACAGAGAGATATCAATACATAGGTTTTAAGATTCTTACTAGTCAGATATATTCTTGGGCGGTGAGTAGGGGGTGTTGAGTCCAGTTCCCTGAGCAAGGAGTAGGTCTTGTCTATTACATATTGGGTTTATGGAACGGTATCTGAGCTAATTTGAAACCCGTGTTTTATGCATCACCCCGCCTCACCTTTCCCGTTGAGCAGCCATAGTGTGTTTTCTAAACGTGTGACTCTGTTCCGTTTTGTAACTCAGTTCAAGTGTAGCGGTTTTTACATTCCCTCTATAAGCGATATCTTATGACAAGTGTCGTTATCTGTGTGACTTTTTTCACTTAGAATCGTCGTACCTAAATCCACTCATCATGCTGCTACTAGCCTTATGACGTTGATTTCATGGCTGAGTGATATTCCATTGTACATAAGGACCACAACTTCTTTATCCATTTTTCTCTTTCCTGGGATATTTAAGGTGTAACGAAGTGCAGGTTCTTGTCAAGAGAGCAGCCCTAAACTTTGGGGTGCCTGTGTCTTGCTGATTTTTAGTTTTCCCAATTTATACGCCCATGAGTGGAAGTGCCCTATGCTCTCTAAGCTGCGTTTTTTAGATGTTTCAGGACACACCGTACACTTCTCCAGAGTGGCTGTTGGCAATTTACATCCCGCCCATCAGCGTAGCCAGGCTCCCGGTTCTCCATGGCCTGTCCTTCATTTCTGGTTTTGACACTTTATTCAGCATGGCCCTTTTGACCGATGGGAAGCGAGACTTCTTTGTAGCGCTGATTTGCCTTTCCAGGTTGCTTGGTTGGCCAAACAGGGCGTATGCGTTTTTTCCTGAATATATTTAGAAAAAAACGCATACGCTCTGTTTGGCCAAGGGCGTGATTGTCGAGGTTTGGCCGCTTTTCCTGTGCTTTCAAGGCGATTCGAATCTACCTCCTGAAATCTGTTTCCTGCAATTCTGCCTTGCTTTCAAATCCTCTTCGTTGCCTTCCCTCAATATATTTGTGGACGAGAGTTATCATTTATAACTCTGCAGGTTTGTGAATTGCAGTGCCCCTGAGCTCCATTGTTCAACTCGCTTTCTTGGGAGCTGGCCGCAAAAGCGCAGGATTGCTTCAGGCCCTGTTCTGGTCCCGGGCGGCAGGCTGAGCCTGTGGTTAATTCTTCTTTCTGATGGGAAAATAGAGTGATCTGTGCCAGTCCCAACACCTAGAGCTAGTCTCTCATTGGTTCCCCCTCTTCCCGTTCATCCTCAGGACAAATTGCAACCTGTACGGAAGAGGAGGTTAAAGGTGCTGAGTCTCCAAGGAGGGAGATTGCTAGTAAAGCGGCTGGAATGGCGAACCCGAGCACAAGGAGATGAGAAATGAGGTGCGTTTTAGAAACCTTTCCCCATCACACGGTGTACCATCTTCTGGGTTTCTCATGCATGTTTTCGAAGTAGGAAGATGCCCTTGAACCTGAGATTTGGGACCCATGGGATGGGTACCACGCAGTATTACTTTAAAGGGTCTGTGTTTGCTCACCCAACCTCAGCAAACCTCTCAGCCCCAAGAGTGTCCACCCTTATGTCTCCATCAGCTGTGGGTCTAGATATGGTCAATCCAGGTGGCATCACAGCCCCTGAACGAATTTTGTAAGAATTTCTCTCTCTTTCACTGTCTTTGTTTCACGGGTTTTTAAAAGTAATTCATTTTTATAATGGGGTTTAGATGCTTTTCACTGCTGTGTTTATGCCGCTTTATACCCACTTGACTCACTTACAGAGAGATATCAATACATAGGTAAGATTCTTACTAGTCAGATATATTCTTGGGCGGTGAGTAGGGGGTGTTGAGTCCAGTTCACTGAGCAAGGAGTAGGTCTTGTCTATTACATATTGGGTTTATGGAATGGTATCTGAGCTAATTTGAAACCCGTGTTTTATGCATCACCCCACCTCACCTTTCCCGTTGAGCAGCCATAGTGTGTTTTCTAAACGTGTGACTCTGTTCCGTTTTGTAACTCAGTTCAAGTGTAGCGGTTTTTACATTCCCTCTATAAGCGATATCTTATGACAAGTGTCGTTATCTGTGTGACTTTTTTCACTTAGAATCGTCGTACCTAAATCCACTCATCATGCTGCTACTAGCCTTATGACGTTGATTTCATGGCTGAGTGATATTCCATTGTACATAAGGACCACAACTTCTTTATCCATTTTTCTCTTTCCTGGGATATTTAAGGTGTAACGAAGTGCAGGTTCTTGTCAAGAGAGCAGCCCTAAACTTTGGGGTGCCTGTGTCTTGCTGATTTTTAGTTTTCCCAATTTATACGCCCATGAGTGGAAGTGCCCTATGCCCTCTAAGCTGCGTTTTTTAGATGTTTCAGGACACACCGTACACTTCTCCAGAGTGGCTGTTGGCAATTTACATCCCGCCCATCAGCGTAGCCAGGCTCCCGGTTCTCCATGGCCTGTCCTTCATTTCTGGTTTTGACACTTTATTCAGCATGGCCCTTTTGACCGATGGGAAGCGAGACTTCTTTGTAGCGCTGATTTGCCTTTCCAGGTTGCTTGGTTGGCCAAACAGGGCGTATGCGTTTTTTCCTGAATATATTTAGAAAAAAACGCATACGCCCTGTTTGGCCAAGGGCGTGATTGTCGAGGTTTGGCCGCTTTTCCTGTGCTTTCAAGGCGATTCGAATCTACCTCCTGAAATCTGTTTCCTGCAATTCTGCCTTGCTTTCAAATCCTCTTCGTTGCCTTCCCTCAATATATTTGTGGACGAGAGTTATCATTTATAACTCTGCAGGTTTGTGAATTGCAGTGCCCCTGAGCTCCATTGTTCAAATCGGTTTTTGGGAGCTGGCCGCAAAAGCGCAGGATTGCTTCAGGCCCTGTTCTGGTCCCGGGCGGCAGGCTGAGCCTGTGGTTAATTCTTCTTTCTGATGGGAAAATAGAGTGACCTGTGCCAGTCCCAACACCTAGAGCTAGTCTCTCATTGGTTCCCCCTCTTCCCGTTCATCCTCAGGACAAATTGCAACCTGTACGGAAGAGGAGGTTAAAGGTGCTGAGTCTCCAAGGAGGGAGATTGCTAGTAAAGCGGCTGGAATGGCGAACCCGAGCACAAGGAGATGAGAAATGAGGTGCGTTTTAGAAACCTTTCCCGATCACACGGTGTACCATCTTCTGGGTTTCTCATGCATGTTTTCGAAGTAGGAAGATGCCCTTGAACCTGAGATTTGGGACCCATGGGATGGGTACCACGCAGTATTACTTTAAAGGGTCTGTGTTTGCTCACCCAACCTCAGCAAACCTCTCAGCCCCAAGAGTGTCCACCCTTATGTCTCCATCAGCTGTGGGTCTAGATATGGTCAATCCAGGTGGCATCACAGCCCCTGAACGAATTTTGTAAGAATTTCTCTCTCTTTCACTGTCTTTGTTTCACGGGTTTTTAAAAGTAATTGATTTTTATAATGGGGTTTAGCTGCTTTTCATTGCTGTGTTTAAGCCGCTTTACACCCACTTGACTCACTTACAGAGAGATATCAATACATAGGTTTTAAGATTCTTACTAGTCAGATATATTCTTGGGCGGTGAGTAGGGGGTGTTGAGTCCAGTTCCCTGAGCAAGGAGTAGGTCTTGTCTATTACATATTGGGTTTATGGAACGGTATCTGAGCTAATTTGAAACCCGTGTTTTATGCATCACCCCGCCTCACCTTTCCCGTTGAGCAGCCATAGTGTGTTTTCTAAACGTGTGACTCTGTTCCGTTTTGTAACTCAGTTCAAGTGTAGCGGTTTTTACATTCCCTCTATAAGTGATATCTTATGACAAGTGTCGTTATCTGTGTGACTTTTTTCACTTAGAATCGTCGTACCTAAATCCACTCATCATGCTGCTACTAGCCTTATGACGTTGATTTCATGGCTGAGTGATATTCCATTGTACATAAGGACCACAACTTCTTTATCCATTTTTCTCTTTCCTGGGATATTTAAGGTGTAACGAAGTGCAGGTTCTTGTCAAGAGAGCAGCCCTAAACTTTGGGGTGCCTGTGTCTTGCTGATTTTTAGTTTTCCCAATTTATACACCCATGAGTGGAAGTGCCCTATGCTCTCTAAGCTGAGTTTTTTAGATGTTTCAGGACACACCGTACACTTCTCCAGAGTGGCTGTTGGCAATTTACATCCCGCCCATCAGCGTAGCCAGGCTCCCGGTTCTCCATGGCCTGTCCTTCATTTCTGGTTTTGACACTTTATTCAGCATGGCCCTTTTGACCGATGGGAAGCGAGACTTCTTTGTAGCGCTGATTTGCCTTTCCAGGTTGCTTGGTTGGCCAAAAAGGGCGTATGCGTTTTTTCCTGAATATATTCAGGAAAAAACGCTTACGCCCTGTTTGGCCAAGGGCGTGATTGTCGAGGTTTGGCCGCTTTTCCTGTGCTTTCAAGGCGATTCGAATCTACCTCCTGAAATCTGTTTCCTGCAATTCTGCCTTGCTTTCAAATCCTCTTCGTTGCCTTCCCTCAATATATTTGTGGACGAGAGTTATCATTTATAACTCTGCAGTTTTGTGAATTGCAGTGCCCCTGAGCTCCATTGTTCAACTCGCTTTCTTGGGAGCTGGCCGCAAAAGCGCAGGATTGCTTCAGGCCCTGTTCTGGTCCCGGGCGGCAGGCTGAGCCTGTGGTTAATTCTTCTTTCTGATGGGAAAATAGAGTGATCTGTGCCAGTCCCAACACCTAGAGCTAGTCTCTCATTGGTTCCCCCTCTTCCCGTTCATCCTCAGGACAAATTGCAACCTGTACGGAAGAGGAGGTTAAAGGTGCTGAGTCTCCAAGGAGGGAGATTGCTAGTAAAGCGGCTGGAATGGCGAACCCGAGCACAAGGAGATGAGAAATGAGGTGCGTTTTAGAAACCTTTCCCGATCACACGGTGTACCATCTTCTGGGTTTCTCATGCATGTTTTCGAAGTAGGAAGATGCCCTTGAACCTGAGATTTGGGACCCATGGGATGGGTACCACGCAGTATTACTTTAAAGGGTCTGTGTTTGCTCACCCAACCTCAGCAAACCTCTCAGCCCCAAGAGTGTCCACCCTTATGTCTCCATCAGCTGTGGGTCTAGATATGGTCAATCCAGGTGGCATCACAGCCCCTGAACGAATTTTGTAAGAATTTCTCTCTCTTTCACTGTCTTTGTTTCACGGGTTTTTAAAAGTAATTCATTTTTATAACGGGGTTTAGCTGCTTTTCACTGCTGTGTTTATGCCGCTTTATACCCACTTGACTCACTTACAGAGAGATATCAATACATAGGTAAGATTCTTACTAGTCAGATATATTCTTGGGCGGTGAGTAGGGGGTGTTGAGTCCAGTTCACTGAGCAAGGAGTAGGTCTTGTCTTTTACATATTGGGTTTATGGAACGGTATCTGAGCTAATTTGAAACCCGTGTTTTATGCATCACCCCGCCTCACCTTTCCCGTTGAGCAGCCATAGTGTGTTTTCTAAACGTGTGACTCTCTTCCGTTTTGTAACTCAGTTCAAGTGTAGCGGTTTTTACATTCCCTCTATAAGTGATATCTTATGACAAGTGTCGTTATCTGTGTGACTTTTTTCACTTAGAATCGTCGTACCTAAATCCACTCATCATGCTGCTACTAGCCTTATGACGTTGATTTCATGGCTGAGTGATATTCCATTGTACATAAGGACCACAACTTCTTTATCCATTTTTCTCTTTCCTGGAATATTTAAGGTGTAACGAAGTGCAGGTTCTTGTCAAGAGAGCAGCCCTAAACTTTCGGGTGCCTGTGTCTTGCTGATTTTTAGTTTTCCCAATTTATACGCCCATGAGTGGAAGTGCCCTATGCTCTCTAAGCTGAGTTTTTTAGATGTTTCAGGACACACCGTACACTTCTCCAGAGTGGCTGTTAGCAATTTACATCCCGCCCATCAGCGTAGCCAGGCTCCCGGTTCTCCATGGCCTGTCCTGCATTTCTGGTTTTGACACTTTATTCAGCATGGCCCTTTTGACCGATGGGAAGTGAGACTTCTTTGTAGCGCTGATTTGCCTTTCCAGGTTGCTTGGTTGGCCAAACAGGGCGTATGCGTTTTTTCCTGCATATATTCAGGAAAAAACGCATACGCCCTTTTTGGCCAAGGGCGTGATTGTCGAGGTTTGGCCGCTTTTCCTGTGCTTTCAAGGCGATTCGAATCTACCTCCTGAAATCTGTTTCCTGCAATTCTGCCTTGCTTTCAAATCCTCTTCGTTGCCTTCCCTCAATATATTTGTGGACGAGAGTTATCATTTATAACTCTGCAGTTTTGTGAATTGCAGTGCCCCTGAGCTCCATTGTTCAACTCGCTTTCTTGGGAGCTGGCCGCAAAAGCGCAGGATTGCTTCAGGCCCTGTTCTGGTCCCGGGCGGCAGGCTGAGCCTGTGGTTAATTCTTCTTCCTGATGGGAAAATAGAGTGATCTGTGCCAGTCCCAACACCTAGAGCTAGTCTCTCATTGGTTCCCCCTCTTCCCGTTCATCCTCAGGACAAATTGCAACCTGTACGGAACAGGAGGTTAAAGGTGCTGAGTCTCCAAGGAGGGAGATTGCTAGTAAAGCGGCTGGAATGGCGAACCCGAGCACAAGGAGATGAGAAATGAGGTGCGTTTTAGAAACCTTTCCCGATCACACGGTGTACCATCTTCTGGGTTTCTCATGCATGTTTTCGAAGTAGGAAGATGCCCTTGAACCTGAGATTTGGGGCCCATGGGATGGGTACCACGCAGTATTACTTTAAAGGGTCTGTGTTTGCTCACCCAACCTCAGCAAACCTCTCAGCCCCAAGAGTGTCCACCCTTATGTCTCCATCATCTGTGGGTCTAGATATGGTCAATCCAGGTGGCATCACAGCCCCTGAACGAATTTTGTAAGGATTTCTCTCTCTTTCACTGTCTTTGTTTCACGGGTTTTTAAAAGTAATTGATTTTTATAATGGGGTTTAGCTGCTTTTCATTGCTGTGTTTAAGCCGCTTTACACCCACTTGACTCACTTACAGAGAGATATCAATACATAGGTTTTAAGATTCTTACTAGTCAGATATATTCTTGGGCGGTGAGTAGGGGGTGTTGAGTCCAGTTCCCTGAGCAAGGAGTAGGTCTTGTCTATTACATATTGGGTTTATGGAACGGTATCTGAGCTAATTTGAAACCCGTGTTTTATGCATCACCCCGCCTCACCTTTCCCGTTGAGCAGCCATAGTGTGTTTTCTAAACGTGTGACTCTGTTCCGTTTTGTAACTCAGTTCAAGTGTAGCGGTTTTTACATTCCCTCTATAAGTGATATCTTATGACAAGTGTCGTTATCTGTGTGACTTTTTTCACTTAGAATCGTCGTACCTAAATCCACTCATCATGCTGCTACTAGCCTTATGACGTTGATTTCATGGCTGAGTGATATTCCATTGTACATAAGGACCACAACTTCTTTATCCATTTTTCTCTTTCCTGGGATATTTAAGGTGTAACGAAGTGCAGGTTCTTGTCAAGAGAGCAGCCCTAAACTTTGGGGTGCCTGTGTCTTGCTGATTTTTAGTTTTCCCAATTTATACACCCATGAGTGGAAGTGCCCTATGCTCTCTAAGCTGAGTTTTTTAGATGTTTCAGGACACACCGTACACTTCTCCAGAGTGGCTGTTGGCAATTTACATCCCGCCCATCAGCGTAGCCAGGCTCCCGGTTCTCCATGGCCTGTCCTGCATTTCTGGTTTTGACACTTTATTCAGCATGGCCCTTTTGACCGATGGGAAGTGAGACTTCTTTGTAGCGCTGATTTGCCTTTCCAGGTTGCTTGGTTGGCCAAACAGGGCGTATGCGTTTTTTCCTGAATATATTCAGGAAAAAACGCATACGCCCTTTTTGGCCAAGGGCGTGATTGTCGAGGTTTGGCCGCTTTTCCTGTGCTTTCAAGGCGATTCGAATCTACCTCCTGAAATCTGTTTCCTGCAATTCTGCCTTGCTTTCAAATCCTCTTCGTTGCCTTCCCTCAATATATTTGTGGACGAGAGTTATCATTTATAACTCTGCAGTTTTGTGAATTGCAGTGCCCCTGAGCTCCATTGTTCAACTCACTTTCTTGGGAGCTGGCCGCAAAAGCGCAGGATTGCTTCAGGCCCTGTTCTGGTCCCGGGCGGCAGGCTGAGCCTGTGGTTAATTCTTCTTCCTGATGGGAAAATAGAGTGATCTGTGCCAGTCCCAACACCTAGAGCTAGTCTCTCATTGGTTCCCCCTCTTCCCGTTCATCCTCAGGACAAATTGCAACCTGTACACAACAGGAGGTTAAAGGTGCTGAGTCTCCAAGGAGGGAGATTGCTAGTAAAGCGGCTGGAATGGCGAACCCGAGCACAAGGAGATGAGAAATGAGGTGCGTTTTAGAAACCTTTCCCGATCACACGGTGTACCATCTTCTGGGTTTCTCATGCATGTTTTCGAAGTAGGAAGATGCCCTTGAACCTGAGATTTGGGACCCATGGGATGGGTACCACGCAGTATTACTTTAAAGGGTCTGTGTTTGCTCACCCAACCTCAGCAAACCTCTCAGCCCCAAGAGTGTCCACCCTTATGTCTCCATCAGCTGTGGGTCTAGATATGGTCAATCCAGGTGGCATCACAGCCCCTGAACGAATTTTGTAAGAATTTCTCTCTCTTTCACTGTCTTTGTTTCACGGGTTTTTAAAAGTAATTGATTTTTATAATGGGTTTTAGCTGCTTTTCATTGCTGTGTTTATGCCGCATTACACCCACTTGACTCACTTACAGAGAGATACCAATACATAGGTTTTAAGACTCTTACTAGTCAGATATATTCTTGGGCGGTGAGTAGGGGGTGTTGAGTCCAGTTCCCTGAGCAAGGAGTAGGTCTTGTCTTTTACATATTGGGTTTATGGAACGGTATCTGAGCTAATTTGAAACCCGTGTTTTATGCATCACCCCGCCTCACCTTTCCCGTTGAGCAGCCATAGTGTGTTTTCTAAACGTGTGACTCTGTTCCGTTTTGTAACTCAGTTCAAGTGTAGCGGTTTTTACATTCCCTCTATAAGTGATATCTTATGACAAGTGTCGTTATCTGTGTGACTTTTTTCACTTAGAATCGTCGTACCTAAATCCACTCATCATGCTGCTACTAGCCTTATGACGTTGATTTCATGGCTGAGTGATATTCCATTGTACATAAGGACCACAACTTCTTTAGCCATTTTTCTCTTTCCTGGGATATTTAAGGTGTAACGAAGTGCAGGTTCTTGTCAAGAGAGCAGCCCTAAACTTTGGGGTGCCTGTGTCTTGCTGATTTTTAGTTTTCCCAATTTATACGCCCATGAGTGGAAGTGCCCTATGCTCTGTAAGCTGCGTTTTTTAGATGTTTCAGGACACACCGTACACTTCTCCAGAGTGGCTGTTGGCAATTTACATCCCGCCCATCAGCGTAGCCAGGCTCCCGGTTCTCCATGGCCTGTCCTTCATTTCTGGTTTTGACACTTTATTCAGCATGGCCCTTTTGACCGATGGGAAGCGAGACTTCTTTGTAGCGCTGATTTGCCTTTCCAGGTTGCTTGGTTGGCCAAACAGGGCGTATGCGTTTTTTCCTGAATATATTTAGAAAAAAACGCATACGCCCTGTTTGGCCAAGGGCGTGATTGTCGAGGTTTGGCCGCTTTTCCTGTGCTTTCAAGGCGATTCGAATCTACCTCCTGAAATCTGTTTCCTGCAATTCTGCCTTGCTTTCAAATCCTCTTCGTTGCCTTCCCTCAATATATTTGTGGACGAGAGTTATCATTTATAACTCTGCAGTTTTGTGAATTGCAGTGCCCCTGAGCTCCATTGTTCAACTCGCTTTCTTGGGAGCTGGCCGCAAAAGCGCAGGATTGCTTCAGGCCCTGTTCTGGTCCCGGGCGGCAGGCTGAGCCTGTGGTTAATTCTTCTTTCTGATGGGAAAATAGAGTGATCTGTGCCAGTCCCAACACCTAGAGCTAGTCTCTCATTGGTTCCCCCTCTTCCCGTTCATCCTCAGGACAAATTGCAACCTGTACGGAAGAGGAGGTTAAAGGTGCTGAGTCTCCAAGGAGGGAGATTGCTAGTAAAGCGGCTGGAATGGCGAACCCGAGCACAAGGAGATGAGAAATGAGGTGCGTTTTAGAAACCTTTCCCGATCACACGGTGTACCATCTTCTGGGTTTCTCATGCATGTTTTCGAAGTAGGAAGATGCCCTTGAACCTGAGATTTGGGACCCATGGGATGGGTACCACGCAGTATTACTTTAAAGGGTCTGTGTTTGCTCACCCAACCTCAGCAAACCTCTCAGCCCCAAGAGTGTCCACCCTTATGTCTCCATCAGCTGTGGGTCTAGATATGGTCAATCCAGGTGGCATCACAGCCCCTGAACGAATTTTGTAAGAATTTCTCTCTCTTTCACTGTCTTTGTTTCACGGGTTTTTAAAAGTAATTCATTTTTATAACGGGGTTTAGCTGCTTTTCACTGCTGTGTTTATGCCGCTTTATACCCACTTGACTCACTTACAGAGAGATATCAATACATAGGTAAGATTCTTACTAGTCAGATATATTCTTGGGCGGTGAGTAGGGGGTGTTGAGTCCAGTTCACTGAGCAAGGAGTAGGTCTTGTCTTTTACATATTGGGTTTATGGAACGGTATCTGAGCTAATTTGAAACCCGTGTTTTATGCATCACCCCGCCTCACCTTTCCCGTTGAGCAGCCATAGTGTGTTTTCTAAACGTGTGACTCTGTTCCGTTTTGTAACTCAGTTCAAGTGTAGCGGTTTTTACATTCCCTCTATAAGTGATATCTTATGACAAGTGTCGTTATCTGTGTGACTTTTTTCACTTAGAATCGTCGTACCTAAATCCACTCATCATGCTGCTACTAGCCTTATGACGTTGATTTCATGGCTGAGTGATATTCCATTGTACATAAGGACCACAACTTCTTTATCCATTTTTCTCTTTCCTGGAATATTTAAGGTGTAACGAAGTGCAGGTTCTTGTCAAGAGAGCAGCCCTAAACTTTGGGGTGCCTGTGTCTTGCTGATTTTTAGTTTTCCCAATTTATACACCCATGAGTGGAAGTGCCCTATGCTCTCTAAGCTGAGTTTTTTAGATGTTTCAGGACACACCGTACATTTCTCCAGAGTGGCTGTTAGCAATTTACATCCCGCCCATCAGCGTAGCCAGGCTCCCGGTTCTCCATGGCCTGTCCTGCATTTCTGGTTTTGACACTTTATTCAGCATGGCCCTTTTGACCGATGGGAAGTGAGACTTCTTTGTAGCGCTGATTTGCCTTTCCAGGTTGCTTGGTTGGCCAAACAGGGCGTATGCGTTTTTTCCTGAATATATTCAGGAAAAAACGCATACGCCCTGTTTGGCCAAGGGCGTGATTGTCGAGGTTTGGCCGCTTTTCCTGTGCTTTCAAGGCGATTCGAATCTACCTCCTGAAATCTGTTTCCTGCAATTCTGCCTTGCTTTCAAATCCTCTTCGTTGCCTTCCCTCAATATATTTGTGGACGAGAGTTATCATTTATAACTCTGCAGTTTTGTGAATTGCAGTGCCCCTGAGCTCCATTGTTCAACTCGCTTTCTTGGGAGCTGGCCGCAAAAGCGCAGGATTGCTTCAGGCCCTGTTCTGGTCCCGGGCGGCAGGCTGAGCCTGTGGTTAATTCTTCTTCCTGATGGGAAAATAGAGTGATCTGTGCCAGTCCCAACACCTAGAGCTAGTCTCTCATTGGTTCCCCCTCTTCCCGTTCATCCTCAGGACAAATTGCAACCTGTACGGAACAGGAGGTTAAAGGTGCTGAGTCTCCAAGGAGGGAGATTGCTAGTAAAGCGGCTGGAATGGCGAACCCGAGCACAAGGAGATGAGAAATGAGGTGCGTTTTAGAAACCTTTCCCGATCACACGGTGTACCATCTTCTGGGTTTCTCATGCATGTTTTCGAAGTAGGAAGATGCCCTTGAACCTGAGATTTGGGACCCATGGGATGGGTACCACGCAGTATTACTTTAAAGGGTCTGTGTTTGCTCACCCAACCTCAGCAAACCTCTCAGCCCCAAGAGTGTCCACCCTTATGTCTCCATCATCTGTGGGTCTAGATATGGTCAATCCAGGTGGCATCACAGCCCCTGAACGAATTTTGTAAGAATTTCTCTCTCTTTCACTGTCTTTGTTTCACGGGTTTTTAAAAGTAATTGATTTTTATAATGGGGTTTAGCTGCTTTTCATTGCTGTGTTTAAGCCGCTTTACACCCACTTGACTCACTTACAGAGAGATATCAATACATAGGTTTTAAGATTCTTACTAGTCAGATATATTCTTGGGCGGTGAGTAGGGGGTGTTGAGTCCAGTTCCCTGAGCAAGGAGTAGGTCTTGTCTATTACATATTGGGTTTATGGAACGGTATCTGAGCTAATTTGAAACCCGTGTTTTATGCATCACCCCGCCTCACCTTTCCCGTTGAGCAGCCATAGTGTGTTTTCTAAACGTGTGACTCTGTTCCGTTTTGTAACTCAGTTCAAGTGTAGCGGTTTTTACATTCCCTCTATAAGTGATATCTTATGACAAGTGTCGTTATCTGTGTGACTTTTTTCACTTAGAATCGTCGTACCTAAATCCACTCATCATGCTGCTACTAGCCTTATGACGTTGATTTCATGGCTGAGTGATATTCCATTGTACATAAGGACCACAACTTCTTTATCCATTTTTCTCTTTCCTGGGATATTTAAGGTGTAACGAAGTGCAGGTTCTTGTCAAGAGAGCAGCCCTAAACTTTGGGGTGCCTGTGTCTTGCTGATTTTTAGTTTTCCCAATTTATACACCCATGAGTGGAAGTGCCCTATGCTCTCTAAGCTGAGTTTTTTAGATGTTTCAGGACACACCGTACACTTCTCCAGAGTGGCTGTTGGCAATTTACATCCCGCCCATCAGCGTAGCCAGGCTCCCGGTTCTCCATGGCCTGTCCTGCATTTCTGGTTTTGACACTTTATTCAGCATGGCCCTTTTGACCGATGGGAAGTGAGACTTCTTTGTAGCGCTGATTTGCCTTTCCAGGTTGCTTGGTTGGCCAAACAGGGCGTATGCGTTTTTTCCTGAATATATTCAGGAAAAAACGCATACGCCCTTTTTGGCCAAGGGCGTGATTGTCGAGGTTTGGCCGCTTTTCCTGTGCTTTCAAGGCGATTCGAATCTACCTCCTGAAATCTGTTTCCTGCAATTCTGCCTTGCTTTCAAATCCTCTTCGTTGCCTTCCCTCAATATATTTGTGGACGAGAGTTATCATTTATAACTCTGCAGTTTTGTGAATTGCAGTGCCCCTGAGCTCCATTGTTCAACTCACTTTCTTGGGAGCTGGCCGCAAAAGCGCAGGATTGCTTCAGGCCCTGTTCTGGTCCCGGGCGGCAGGCTGAGCCTGTGGTTAATTCTTCTTCCTGATGGGAAAATAGAGTGATCTGTGCCAGTCCCAACACCTAGAGCTAGTCTCTCATTGGTTCCCCCTCTTCCCGTTCATCCTCAGGACAAATTGCAACCTGTACGGAAGAGGAGGTTAAAGGTGCTGAGTCTCCAAGGAGGGAGATTGCTAGTAAAGCGGCTGGAATGGCGAACCCGAGCACAAGGAGATGAGAAATGAGGTGCGTTTTAGAAACCTTTCCCGATCACACGGTGTACCATCTTCTGGGTTTCTCATGCATGTTTTCGAAGTAGGAAGATGCCCTTGAACCTGAGATTTGGGACCCATGGGATGGGTACCACGCAGTATTACTTTAAAGGGTCTGTGTTTGCTCACCCAACCTCAGCAAACCTCTCAGCCCCAAGAGTGTCCACCCTTATGTCTCCATCATCTGTGGGTCTAGATATGGTCAATCCAGGTGGCATCACAGCCCCTGAACGAATTTTGTAAGAATTTCTCTCTCTTTCACTGTCTTTGTTTCACGGGTTTTTAAAAGTAATTGATTTTTATAATGGGGTTTAGCTGCTTTTCATTGCTGTGTTTAAGCCGCTTTACACCCACTTGACTCACTTACAGAGAGATATCAATACATAGGTTTTAAGATTCTTACTAGTCAGATATATTCTTGGGCGGTGAGTAGGGGGTGTTGAGTCCAGTTCCCTGAGCAAGGAGTAGGTCTTGTCTATTACATATTGGGTTTATGGAACGGTATCTGAGCTAATTTGAAACCCGTGTTTTATGCATCACCCCGCCTCACCTTTCCCGTTGAGCAGCCATAGTGTGTTTTCTAAACGTGTGACTCTGTTCCGTTTTGTAACTCAGTTCAAGTGTAGCGGTTTTTACATTCCCTCTATAAGTGATATCTTATGACAAGTGTCGTTATCTGTGTGACTTTTTTCACTTAGAATCGTCGTACCTAAATCCACTCATCATGCTGCTACTAGCCTTATGACGTTGATTTCATGGCTGAGTGATATTCCATTGTACATAAGGACCACAACTTCTTTATCCATTTTTCTCTTTCCTGGGATATTTAAGGTGTAACGAAGTGCAGGTTCTTGTCAAGAGAGCAGCCCTAAACTTTGGGGTGCCTGTGTCTTGCTGATTTTTAGTTTTCCCAATTTATACACCCATGAGTGGAAGTGCCCTATGCTCTCTAAGCTGAGTTTTTTAGATGTTTCAGGATACACCGTACACTTCTCCAGAGTGGCTGTTAGCAATTTACATCCCGCCCATCAGCGTAGCCAGGCTCCCGGTTCTCCATGGCCTGTCCTGCATTTCTGGTTTTGACACTTTATTCAGCATGGCCCTTTTGACCGATGGGAAGCGAGACTTCTTTGTAGCGCTGATTTGCCTTTCCAGGTTGCTTGGTTGGCCAAACAGGGCGTATGCGTTTTTTCCTGAATATATTCAGGAAAAAACGCATACGCCCTGTTTGGCCAAGGGCGTGATTGTCGAGGTTTGGCCGCTTTTCCTGTGCTTTCAAGGCGATTCGAATCTACCTCCTGAAATCTGTTTCCTGCAATTCTGCCTTGCTTTCAAATCCTCTTCGTTGCCTTCCCTCAATATATTTGTGGACGAGAGTTATCATTTATAACTCTGCAGTTTTGTGAATTGCAGTGCCCCTGAGCTCCATTGTTCAACTCGCTTTCTTGGGAGCTGGCCGCAAAAGCGCAGGATTGCTTCAGGCCCTGTTCTGGTCCCGGGCGGCAGGCTGAGCCTGTGGTTAATTCTTCTTCCTGATGGGAAAATAGAGTGATCTGTGCCAGTCCCAACACCTAGAGCTAGTCTCTCATTGGTTCCCCCTCTTCCCGTTCATCCTCAGGACAAATTGCAACCTGTACGGAACAGGAGGTTAAAGGTGCTGAGTCTCCAAGGAGGGAGATTGCTAGTAAAGCGGCTGGAATGGCGAACCCGAGCACAAGGAGATGAGAAATGAGGTGCGTTTTAGAAACCTTTCCCGATCACACGGTGTACCATCTTCTGGGTTTCTCATGCATGTTTTCGAAGTAGGAAGATGCCCTTGAACCTGAGATTTGGGACCCATGGGATGGGTACCACGCAGTATTACTTTAAAGGGTCTGTGTTTGCTCACCCAACCTCAGCAAACCTCTCAGCCCCAAGAGTGTCCACCCTTATGTCTCCATCATCTGTGGGTCTAGATATGGTCAATCCAGGTGGCATCACAGCCCCTGAACGAATTTTGTAAGAATTTCTCTCTCTTTCACTGTCTTTGTTTCACGGGTTTTTAAAAGTAATTGATTTTTATAATGGGGTTTAGCTGCTTTTCATTGCTGTGTTTAAGCCGCTTTACACCCACTTGACTCACTTACAGAGAGATATCAATACATAGGTTTTAAGATTCTTACTAGTCAGATATATTCTTGGGCGGTGAGTAGGGGGTGTTGAGTCCAGTTCCCTGAGCAAGGAGTAGGTCTTGTCTATTACATATTGGGTTTATGGAACGGTATCTGAGCTAATTTGAAACCCGTGTTTTATGCATCACCCCGCCTCACCTTTCCCGTTGAGCAGCCATAGTGTGTTTTCTAAACGTGTGACTCTGTTCCGTTTTGTAACTCAGTTCAAGTGTAGCGGTTTTTACATTCCCTCTATAAGTGATATCTTATGACAAGTGTCGTTATCTGTGTGACTTTTTTCACTTAGAATCGTCGTACCTAAATCCACTCATCATGCTGCTACTAGCCTTATGACGTTGATTTCATGGCTGAGTGATATTCCATTGTACATAAGGACCACAACTTCTTTATCCATTTTTCTCTTTCCTGGGATATTTAAGGTGTAACGAAGTGCAGGTTCTTGTCAAGAGAGCAGCCCTAAACTTTGGGGTGCCTGTGTCTTGCTGATTTTTAGTTTTCCCAATTTATACACCCATGAGTGGAAGTGCCCTATGCTCTCTAAGCTGAGTTTTTTAGATGTTTCAGGACACACCGTACACTTCTCCAGAGTGGCTGTTGGCAATTTACATCCCGCCCATCAGCGTAGCCAGGCTCCCGGTTCTCCATGGCCTGTCCTGCATTTCTGGTTTTGACACTTTATTCAGCATGGCCCTTTTGACCGATGGGAAGTGAGACTTCTTTGTAGCGCTGATTTGCCTTTCCAGGTTGCTTGGTTGGCCAAACAGGGCGTATGCGTTTTTTCCTGAATATATTTAGAAAAAAACGCATACGCCCTGTTTGGCCAAGGGCGTGATTGTCGAGGTTTGGCCGCTTTTCCTGTGCTTTCAAGGTGATTCGAATCTACCTCCTGAAATCTGTTTCCTGCAATTCTGCCTTGCTTTCAAATCCTCTTCGTTGCCTTCCCTCAATATATTTGTGGACGAGAGTTATCATTTATAACTCTGCAGGTTTGTGAATTGCAGTGCCCCTGAGCTCCATTGTTCAAATCGCTTTCTTGGGAGCTGGCCGCAAAAGCGCCGGATTGCTTCAGGCCCTGTTCTGGTCCCGGGCGGCAGGCTGAGCCTGTGGTTAATTCTTCTTCCAGATGGGAAAATAGAGTGACCTGTGCCAGTCCCAACACCTAGAGCTAGTCTCTCATTGGTTCCCCCTCTTCCCGTTCATCCTCAGGACAAATTGCAACCTGTACGGAACAGGAGGTTAAAGGTGCTGAGTCTCCAAGGAGGGAGATTGCTAGTAAAGCGGCTGGAATGGCGAACCCGAGCACAAGGAGATGAGAAATGAGGTGCGTTTTAGAAACCTTTCCCGATCACACGGTGTACCATCTTCTGGGTTTCTCATGCATGTTTTCGAAGTAGGAAGATGCCCTTGAACCTGAGATTTGGGACCCATGGGATGGGTACCACGCAGTATTACTTTAAAGGGTCTGTGTTTGCTCACCCAACCTCAACAAACCTCTCAGCCCCAAGAGTGTCCACCCTTATGTCTCCATCAGCTGTGGGTCTAGATATGGTCAATCCAGGTGGCATCACAGCCCCTGAACGAATTTTGTAAGAATTTCTCTCTTTTTCACTGTCTTTGTTTCACGGGTTTTTAAAAGTAATTGATTTTTATAATGGGTTTTAGCTGCTTTTCATTGCTGTGTTTATGCCGCATTACACCCACTTGACTCACTTGCAGAGAGATATCAATACATAGGTTTTAAGACTCTTACTAGTCAGATATATTCTTGGACGGTGAGTAGGGGGTGTTGAGTCCAGTTCCCTGAGCAAGGAGTAGGTCTTGTCTTTTACATATTGGGTTTATGGAACGGTATCTGAGCTAATTTGAAACCCGTGTTTTATGCATCACCCCGCCTCACCTTTCCCGTTGAGCAGCCATAGTGTGTTTTCTAAACGTGTGACTCTGTTCCGTTTTGTAACTCAGTTCAAGTGTAGCGGTTTTTACATTCCCTCTATAAGTGATATCTTATGACAAGTGTCGTTATCTGTGTGACTTTTTTCACTTAGAATCGTCGTACCTAAATCCACTCATCATGCTGCTACTAGCCTTATGACGTTGATTTCATGGCTGAGTGATATTCCATTGTACATAAGGACCACAACTTCTTTATCCATTTTTCTCTTTCCTGGGATATTTAAGGTATAACGAAGTGCAGGTTCTTGTCAAGAGAGCAGCCCTAAACTTTGGGGTGCCTGTGTCTTGCTGATTTTTAGTTTTCCCAATTTATACACCCATGAGTGGAAGTGCCCTATGCTCTCTAAGCTGAGTTTTTTAGATGTTTCAGGATACACCGTACACTTCTCCAGAGTGGCTGTTGGCAATTTACATCCCGCCCATCAGCGTAGCCAGGCTCCCGGTTCTCCATGGCCTGTCCTGCATTTCTGGTTTTGACACTTTATTCAGCATGGCCCTTTTGACCGATGGGAAGCGAGACTTCTTTGTAGCGCTGATTTGCCTTTCCAGGTTGCTTGGTTGGCCAAACAGGGCGTATGCGTTTTTTCCTGAATATATTCAGGAAAAAACGCATACGCCCTTTTTGGCCAAGGGCGTGATTGTCGAGGTTTGGCCGCTTTTCCTGTGCTTTCAAGGCGATTCGAATCTACCTCCTGAAATCTGTTTCCTGCAATTCTGCCTTGCTTTCAAATCCTCTTCGTTGCCTTCCCTCAATATATTTGTGGACGAGAGTTATCATTTATAACTCTGCAGTTTTGTGAATTGCAGTGCCCCTGAACTCCATTGTTCAACTCGCTTTCTTGGGAGCTGGCCGCAAAAGCGCAGGATTGCTTCAGGCCCTGTTCTGGTCCCGGGCGGCAGGCTGAGCCTGTGGTTAATTCTTCTTTCTGATGGGAAAATAGAGTGACCTGTGCCAGTCCCAACACCTAGAGCTAGTCTCTCATTGGTTCCCCCTCTTCCCGTTCATCCTCAGGACAAATTGCAACCTGTACGGAAGAGGAGGTTAAAGGTGCTGAGTCTCCAAGGAGGGAGATTGCTAGTAAAGCGGCTGGAATGGCGAACCCGAGCACAAGGAGATGAGAAATGAGGTGCGTTTTAGAAACCTTTCCCGATCACACGGTGTACCATCTTCTGGGTTTCTCATGCATGTTTTCGAAGTAGGAAGATGCCCTTGAACCTGAGATTTGGGACCCATGGGATGGGTACCACGCAGTATTACTTTAAAGGGTCTGTGTTTGCTCACCCAACCTCAGCAAACCTCTCAGCCCCAAGAGTGTCCACCCTTATGTCTCCATCATCTGTGGGTCTAGATATGGTCAATCCAGGTGGCATCACAGCCCCTGAACTAATTTTGTAAGAATTTCTCTCTCTTTCACTGTCTTTGTTTCACGGGTTTTTAAAAGTAATTGATTTTTATAATGGGGTTTAGCTGCTTTTCATTGCTGTGTTTAAGCCGCTTTACACCCACTTGACTCACTTACAGAGAGATATCAATACATAGGTTTTAAGATTCTTACTAGTCAGATATATTCTTGGGCGGTGAGTAGGGGGTGTTGAGTCCAGTTCCCTGAGCAAGGAGTAGGTCTTGTCTATTACATATTGGGTTTATGGAACGGTATCTGAGCTAATTTGAAACCCGTGTTTTATGCATCACCCCGCCTCACCTTTCCCGTTGAGCAGCCATAGTGTGTTTTCTAAACGTGTGACTCTGTTCCGTTTTGTAACTCAGTTCAAGTGTAGCGGTTTTTACATTCCCTCTATAAGTGATATCTTATGACAAGTGTCGTTATCTGTGTGACTTTTTTCACTTAGAATCGTCGTACCTAAATCCACTCATCATGCTGCTACTAGCCTTATGACGTTGATTTCATGGCTGAGTGATATTCCATTGTACATAAGGACCACAACTTCTTTATCCATTTTTCTCTTTCCTGGGATATTTAAGGTGTAACGAAGTGCAGGTTCTTGTCAAGAGAGCAGCCCTAAACTTTGGGGTGCCTGTGTCTTGCTGATTTTTAGTTTTCCCAATTTATACACCCATGAGTGGAAGTGCCCTATGCTCTCTAAGCTGAGTTTTTTAGATGTTTCAGGATACACCGTACACTTCTCCAGAGTGGCTGTTAGCAATTTACATCCCGCCCATCAGCGTAGCCAGGCTCCCGGTTCTCCATGGCCTGTCCTGCATTTCTGGTTTTGACACTTTATTCAGCATGGCCCTTTTGACCGATGGGAAGCGAGACTTCTTTGTAGCGCTGATTTGCCTTTCCAGGTTGCTTGGTTGGCCAAACAGGGCGTATGCGTTTTTTCCTGAATATATTCAGGAAAAAACGCATACGCCCTGTTTGGCCAAGGGCGTGATTGTCGAGGTTTGGCCGCTTTTCCTGTGCTTTCAAGGCGATTCGAATCTACCTCCTGAAATCTGTTTCCTGCAATTCTGCCTTGCTTTCAAATCCTCTTCGTTGCCTTCCCTCAATATATTTGTGGACGAGAGTTATCATTTATAACTCTGCAGTTTTG
Source organism: Eschrichtius robustus (assembly GCF_028021215.1). Taxonomy (NCBI): domain Eukaryota; kingdom Metazoa; phylum Chordata; class Mammalia; order Artiodactyla; family Eschrichtiidae; genus Eschrichtius; species Eschrichtius robustus. The sequence goes on along the minus strand of NC_090831.1, from coordinate 47,209,694 downwards.
TGAATTGCAGTGCCCCTGAGCTCCATTGTTCAACTCGCTTTCTTGGGAGCTGGCCGCAAAAGCGCAGGATTGCTTCAGGCCCTGTTCTGGTCCCGGGCGGCAGGCTGAGCCTGTGGTTAATTCTTCTTCCTGATGGGAAAATAGAGTGATCTGTGCCAGTCCCAACACCTAGAGCTAGTCTCTCATTGGTTCCCCCTCTTCCCGTTCATCCTCAGGACAAATTGCAACCTGTACGGAACAGGAGGTTAAAGGTGCTGAGTCTCCAAGGAGGGAGATTGCTAGTAAAGCGGCTGGAATGGCGAACCCGAGCACAAGGAGATGAGAAATGAGGTGCGTTTTAGAAACCTTTCCCGATCACACGGTGTACCATCTTCTGGGTTTCTCATGCATGTTTTCGAAGTAGGAAGATGCCCTTGAACCTGAGATTTGGGACCCATGGGATGGGTACCACGCAGTATTACTTTAAAGGGTCTGTGTTTGCTCACCCAACCTCAGCAAACCTCTCAGCCCCAAGAGTGTCCACCCTTATGTCTCCATCATCTGTGGGTCTAGATATGGTCAATCCAGGTGGCATCACAGCCCCTGAACGAATTTTGTAAGAATTTCTCTCTCTTTCACTGTCTTTGTTTCACGGGTTTTTAAAAGTAATTGATTTTTATAATGGGGTTTAGCTGCTTTTCATTGCTGTGTTTAAGCCGCTTTACACCCACTTGACTCACTTACAGAGAGATATCAATACATAGGTTTTAAGATTCTTACTAGTCAGATATATTCTTGGGCGGTGAGTAGGGGGTGTTGAGTCCAGTTCCCTGAGCAAGGAGTAGGTCTTGTCTATTACATATTGGGTTTATGGAACGGTATCTGAGCTAATTTGAAACCCGTGTTTTATGCATCACCCCGCCTCACCTTTCCCGTTGAGCAGCCATAGTGTGTTTTCTAAACGTGTGACTCTGTTCCGTTTTGTAACTCAGTTCAAGTGTAGCGGTTTTTACATTCCCTCTATAAGTGATATCTTATGACAAGTGTCGTTATCTGTGTGACTTTTTTCACTTAGAATCGTCGTACCTAAATCCACTCATCATGCTGCTACTAGCCTTATGACGTTGATTTCATGGCTGAGTGATATTCCATTGTACATAAGGACCACAACTTCTTTATCCATTTTTCTCTTTCCTGGGATATTTAAGGTGTAACGAAGTGCAGGTTCTTGTCAAGAGAGCAGCCCTAAACTTTGGGGTGCCTGTGTCTTGCTGATTTTTAGTTTTCCCAATTTATACACCCATGAGTGGAAGTGCCCTATGCTCTCTAAGCTGAGTTTTTTAGATGTTTCAGGACACACCGTACACTTCTCCAGAGTGGCTGTTGGCAATTTACATCCCGCCCATCAGCGTAGCCAGGCTCCCGGTTCTCCATGGCCTGTCCTGCATTTCTGGTTTTGACACTTTATTCAGCATGGCCCTTTTGACCGATGGGAAGTGAGACTTCTTTGTAGCGCTGATTTGCCTTTCCAGGTTGCTTGGTTGGCCAAACAGGGCGTATGCGTTTTTTCCTGAATATATTTAGAAAAAAACGCATACGCCCTGTTTGGCCAAGGGCGTGATTGTCGAGGTTTGGCCGCTTTTCCTGTGCTTTCAAGGTGATTCGAATCTACCTCCTGAAATCTGTTTCCTGCAATTCTGCCTTGCTTTCAAATCCTCTTCGTTGCCTTCCCTCAATATATTTGTGGACGAGAGTTATCATTTATAACTCTGCAGGTTTGTGAATTGCAGTGCCCCTGAGCTCCATTGTTCAAATCGCTTTCTTGGGAGCTGGCCGCAAAAGCGCCGGATTGCTTCAGGCCCTGTTCTGGTCCCGGGCGGCAGGCTGAGCCTGTGGTTAATTCTTCTTCCAGATGGGAAAATAGAGTGACCTGTGCCAGTCCCAACACCTAGAGCTAGTCTCTCATTGGTTCCCCCTCTTCCCGTTCATCCTCAGGACAAATTGCAACCTGTACGGAACAGGAGGTTAAAGGTGCTGAGTCTCCAAGGAGGGAGATTGCTAGTAAAGCGGCTGGAATGGCGAACCCGAGCACAAGGAGATGAGAAATGAGGTGCGTTTTAGAAACCTTTCCCGATCACACGGTGTACCATCTTCTGGGTTTCTCATGCATGTTTTCGAAGTAGGAAGATGCCCTTGAACCTGAGATTTGGGACCCATGGGATGGGTACCACGCAGTATTACTTTAAAGGGTCTGTGTTTGCTCACCCAACCTCAACAAACCTCTCAGCCCCAAGAGTGTCCACCCTTATGTCTCCATCAGCTGTGGGTCTAGATATGGTCAATCCAGGTGGCATCACAGCCCCTGAACGAATTTTGTAAGAATTTCTCTCTTTTTCACTGTCTTTGTTTCACGGGTTTTTAAAAGTAATTGATTTTTATAATGGGTTTTAGCTGCTTTTCATTGCTGTGTTTATGCCGCATTACACCCACTTGACTCACTTGCAGAGAGATATCAATACATAGGTTTTAAGACTCTTACTAGTCAGATATATTCTTGGACGGTGAGTAGGGGGTGTTGAGTCCAGTTCCCTGAGCAAGGAGTAGGTCTTGTCTTTTACATATTGGGTTTATGGAACGGTATCTGAGCTAATTTGAAACCCGTGTTTTATGCATCACCCCGCCTCACCTTTCCCGTTGAGCAGCCATAGTGTGTTTTCTAAACGTGTGACTCTGTTCCGTTTTGTAACTCAGTTCAAGTGTAGCGGTTTTTACATTCCCTCTATAAGTGATATCTTATGACAAGTGTCGTTATCTGTGTGACTTTTTTCACTTAGAATCGTCGTACCTAAATCCACTCATCATGCTGCTACTAGCCTTATGACGTTGATTTCATGGCTGAGTGATATTCCATTGTACATAAGGACCACAACTTCTTTATCCATTTTTCTCTTTCCTGGGATATTTAAGGTGTAACGAAGTGCAGGTTCTTGTCAAGAGAGCAGCCCTAAACTTTGGGGTGCCTGTGTCTTGCTGATTTTTAGTTTTCCCAATTTATACACCCATGAGTGGAAGTGCCCTATGCTCTCTAAGCTGAGTTTTTTAGATGTTTCAGGATACACCGTACACTTCTCCAGAGTGGCTGTTGGCAATTTACATCCCGCCCATCAGCGTAGCCAGGCTCCCGGTTCTCCATGGCCTGTCCTGCATTTCTGGTTTTGACACTTTATTCAGCATGGCCCTTTTGACCGATGGGAAGCGAGACTTCTTTGTAGCGCTGATTTGCCTTTCCAGGTTGCTTGGTTGGCCAAACAGGGCGTATGCGTTTTTTCCTGAATATATTCAGGAAAAAACGCATACGCCCTTTTTGGCCAAGGGCGTGATTGTCGAGGTTTGGCCGCTTTTCCTGTGCTTTCAAGGCGATTCGAATCTACCTCCTGAAATCTGTTTCCTGCAATTCTGCCTTGCTTTCAAATCCTCTTCGTTGCCTTCCCTCAATATATTTGTGGACGAGAGTTATCATTTATAACTCTGCAGTTTTGTGAATTGCAGTGCCCCTGAACTCCATTGTTCAACTCGCTTTCTTGGGAGCTGGCCGCAAAAGCGCAGGATTGCTTCAGGCCCTGTTCTGGTCCCGGGCGGCAGGCTGAGCCTGTGGTTAATTCTTCTTTCTGATGGGAAAATAGAGTGACCTGTGCCAGTCCCAACACCTAGAGCTAGTCTCTCATTGGTTCCCCCTCTTCCCGTTCATCCTCAGGACAAATTGCAACCTGTACGGAAGAGGAGGTTAAAGGTGCTGAGTCTCCAAGGAGGGAGATTGCTAGTAAAGCGGCTGGAATGGCGAACCCGAGCACAAGGAGATGAGAAATGAGGTGCGTTTTAGAAACCTTTCCCGATCACACGGTGTACCATCTTCTGGGTTTCTCATGCATGTTTTCGAAGTAGGAAGATGCCCTTGAACCTGAGATTTGGGAACCATGGGATGGGTACCACGCAGTATTACTTTAAAGGGTCTGTGTTTGCTCACCCAACCTCAGCAAACCTCTCAGCCCCAAGAGTGTCCACCCTTATGTCTCCATCAGCTGTGGGTCTAGATATGGTCAATCCAGGTGGCATCACAGCCCCTGAACGAATTTTGTAAGAATTTCTCTCTCTTTCACTGTCTTTGTTTCACGGGTTTTTAAAAGTAATTCATTTTTATAATGGGGTTTAGCTGCTTTTCACTGCTGTGTTTATGCCGCTTTATACCCACTTGACTCACTTACAGAGAGATATCAATACATAGGTAAGATTCTTACTAGTCAGATATATTCTTGGGCGGTGAGTAGGGGGTGTTGAGTCCAGTTCACTGAGCAAGGAGTAGGTCTTGTCTATTACATATTGGGTTTATGGAATGGTATCTGAGCTAATTTGAAACCCGTGTTTTATGCATCACCCCACCTCACCTTTCCCGTTGAGCAGCCATAGTGTGTTTTCTAAACGTGTGACTCTGTTCCGTTTTGTAACTCAGTTCAAGTGTAGCGGTTTTTACATTCCCTCTATAAGTGATATCTTATGACAAGTGTCGTTATCTGTGTGACTTTTTTCACTTAGAATCGTCGTACCTAAATGCACTCATCATGCTGCTACTAGCCTTATGACGTTGATTTCATGGCTGAGTGATATTCCATTGTACATAAGGACCACAACTTCTTTATCCATTTTTCTCTTTCCTGGGATATTTAAGGTGTAACGAAGTGCAGGTTCTTGTCAAGAGAGCAGCCCTAAACTTTGGGGTGCCTGTGTCTTGCTGATTTTTAGTTTTCCCAATTTATACGCCCATGAGTGGAAGTGCCCTATGCTCTCTAACCTGCGTTTTTTAGATGTTTCAGGACACACCGTACACTTCTCCAGAGTGGCTGTTGGCAATTTACATCCCGCCCATCAGCGTAGCCAGGCTCCCGGTTCTCCATGGCCTGTCCTTCATTTCTGGTTTTGACACTTTATTCAGCATGGCCCTTTTGACCGATGGGAAGCGAGACTTCTTTGTAGCGCTGATTTGCCTTTCCAGGTTGCTTGGTTGGCCAAACAGGGCGTATGCGTTTTTTCCTGAATATATTTAGAAAAAAACGCATACGACCTGTTTGGCCAAGGGCGTGATTGTCGAGGTTTGGCCGCTTTTCCTGTGCTTTCAAGGCGATTCGAATCTACCTCCTGAAATCTGTTTCCTGCAATTCTGCCTTGCTTTCAAATCCTCTTCGTTGCCTTCCCTCAATATATTTGTGGACGAGAGTTATCATTTATAACTCCGCAGGTTTGTGAATTGCAGTGCCCCTGAGCTCCATTGTTCAAATCGCTTTCTTGGGAGCTGGCCGCAAAAGCGCCGGATTGCTTCAGGCCCTGTTCTGGTCCCGGGCGGCAGGCTGAGCCTGTGGTTAATTCTTCTTCCTGATGGGAAAATAGAGTGACCTGTGCCAGTCCCAACACCTAGAGCTAGTCTCTCATTGGTTCCCCCTCTTCCCGTTCATCCTCAGGACAAATTGCAACCTGTACGGAACAGGAGGTTAAAGGTGCTGAGTCTCCAAGGAGGGAGATTGCTAGTAAAGCGGCTGGAATGGCGAACCCGAGCACAAGGAGATGAGAAATGAGGTGCGTTTTAGAAACCTTTCCCGATCACACGGTGTACCATCTTCTGGGTTTCTCATGCATGTTTTCGAAGTAGGAAGATGCCCTTGAACCTGAGATTTGGGACCCATGGGATGGGTACCACGCAGTATTACTTTAAAGGGTCTGTGTTTGCTCACCCAACCTCAGCAAACCTCTCAGCCCCAAGAGTGTCCACCCTTATGTCTCCATCAGCTGTGGGTCTAGATATGGTCAATCCAGGTGGCATCACAGCCCCTGAACGAATTTTGTAAGAATTTCTCTCTCTTTCACTGTCTTTGTTTCACGGGTTTTTAAAAGTAATTGATTTTTATAATGGGGTTTAGCTGCTTTTCATTGCTGTGTTTAAGCCGCTTTACACCCACTTGACTCACTTACAGAGAGATATCAATACATAGGTTTTAAGATTCTTACTAGTCAGATATATTCTTGGGCGGTGAGTAGGGGGTGTTGAGTCCAGTTCCCTGAGCAAGGAGTAGGTCTTGTCTATTACATATTGGGTTTATGGAACGGTATCTGAGCTAATTTGAAACCCGTGTTTTATGCATCACCCCGCCTCACCTTTCCCGTTGAGCAGCCATAGTGTGTTTTCTAAACGTGTGACTCTGTTCCGTTTTGTAACTCAGTTCAAGTGTAGCGGTTTTTACATTCCCTCTATAAGTGATATCTTATGACAAGTGTCGTTATCTGTGTGACTTTTTTCACTTAGAATCGTCGTACCTAAATCCACTCATCATGCTGCTACTAGCCTTATGACGTTGATTTCATGGCTGAGTGATATTCCATTGTACATAAGGACCACAACTTCTTTATCCATTTTTCTCTTTCCTGGGATATTTAAGGTGTAACGAAGTGCAGGTTCTTGTCAAGAGAGCAGCCCTAAACTTTGGGGTGCCTGTGTCTTGCTGATTTTTAGTTTTCCCAATTTATACACCCATGAGTGGAAGTGCCCTATGCTCTCTAAGCTGAGTTTTTTAGATGTTTCAGGACACACCGTACACTTCTCCAGAGTGGCTGTTGGCAATTTACATCCCGCCCATCAGCGTAGCCAGGCTCCCGGTTCTCCATGGCCTGTCCTTCATTTCTGGTTTTGACACTTTATTCAGCATGGCCCTTTTGACCGATGGGAAGCGAGACTTCTTTGTAGCGCTGATTTGCCTTTCCAGGTTGCTTGGTTGGCCAAAAAGGGCGTATGCGTTTTTTCCTGAATATATTCAGGAAAAAACGCTTACGCCCTGTTTGGCCAAGGGCGTGATTGTCGAGGTTTGGCCGCTTTTCCTGTGCTTTCAAGGCGATTCGAATCTACCTCCTGAAATCTGTTTCCTGCAATTCTGCCTTGCTTTCAAATCCTCTTCGTTGCCTTCCCTCAATATATTTGTGGACGAGAGTTATCATTTATAACTCTGCAGTTTTGTGAATTGCAGTGCCCCTGAGCTCCATTGTTCAACTCGCTTTCTTGGGAGCTGGCCGCAAAAGCGCAGGATTGCTTCAGGCCCTGTTCTGGTCCCGGGCGGCAGGCTGAGCCTGTGGTTAATTCTTCTTTCTGATGGGAAAATAGAGTGATCTGTGCCAGTCCCAACACCTAGAGCTAGTCTCTCATTGGTTCCCCCTCTTCCCGTTCATCCTCAGGACAAATTGCAACCTGTACGGAAGAGGAGGTTAAAGGTGCTGAGTCTCCAAGGAGGGAGATTGCTAGTAAAGCGGCTGGAATGGCGAACCCGAGCACAAGGAGATGAGAAATGAGGTGCGTTTTAGAAACCTTTCCCGATCACACGGTGTACCATCTTCTGGGTTTCTCATGCATGTTTTCGAAGTAGGAAGATGCCCTTGAACCTGAGATTTGGGACCCATGGGATGGGTACCACGCAGTATTACTTTAAAGGGTCTGTGTTTGCTCACCCAACCTCAGCAAACCTCTCAGCCCCAAGAGTGTCCACCCTTATGTCTCCATCAGCTGTGGGTCTAGATATGGTCAATCCAGGTGGCATCACAGCCCCTGAACGAATTTTGTAAGAATTTCTCTCTCTTTCACTGTCTTTGTTTCACGGGTTTTTAAAAGTAATTCATTTTTATAACGGGGTTTAGCTGCTTTTCACTGCTGTGTTTATGCCGCTTTATACCCACTTGACTCACTTACAGAGAGATATCAATACATAGGTAAGATTCTTACTAGTCAGATATATTCTTGGGCGGTGAGTAGGGGGTGTTGAGTCCAGTTCACTGAGCAAGGAGTAGGTCTTGTCTTTTACATATTGGGTTTATGGAACGGTATCTGAGCTAATTTGAAACCCGTGTTTTATGCATCACCCCGCCTCACCTTTCCCGTTGAGCAGCCATAGTGTGTTTTCTAAACGTGTGACTCTCTTCCGTTTTGTAACTCAGTTCAAGTGTAGCGGTTTTTACATTCCCTCTATAAGTGATATCTTATGACAAGTGTCGTTATCTGTGTGACTTTTTTCACTTAGAATCGTCGTACCTAAATCCACTCATCATGCTGCTACTAGCCTTATGACGTTGATTTCATGGCTGAGTGATATTCCATTGTACATAAGGACCACAACTTCTTTATCCATTTTTCTCTTTCCTGGAATATTTAAGGTGTAACGAAGTGCAGGTTCTTGTCAAGAGAGCAGCCCTAAACTTTCGGGTGCCTGTGTCTTGCTGATTTTTAGTTTTCCCAATTTATACGCCCATGAGTGGAAGTGCCCTATGCTCTCTAAGCTGAGTTTTTTAGATGTTTCAGGACACACCGTACACTTCTCCAGAGTGGCTGTTAGCAATTTACATCCCGCCCATCAGCGTAGCCAGGCTCCCGGTTCTCCATGGCCTGTCCTGCATTTCTGGTTTTGACACTTTATTCAGCATGGCCCTTTTGACCGATGGGAAGTGAGACTTCTTTGTAGCGCTGATTTGCCTTTCCAGGTTGCTTGGTTGGCCAAACAGGGCGTATGCGTTTTTTCCTGCATATATTCAGGAAAAAACGCATACGCCCTTTTTGGCCAAGGGCGTGATTGTCGAGGTTTGGCCGCTTTTCCTGTGCTTTCAAGGCGATTCGAATCTACCTCCTGAAATCTGTTTCCTGCAATTCTGCCTTGCTTTCAAATCCTCTTCGTTGCCTTCCCTCAATATATTTGTGGACGAGAGTTATCATTTATAACTCTGCAGTTTTGTGAATTGCAGTGCCCCTGAGCTCCATTGTTCAACTCGCTTTCTTGGGAGCTGGCCGCAAAAGCGCAGGATTGCTTCAGGCCCTGTTCTGGTCCCGGGCGGCAGGCTGAGCCTGTGGTTAATTCTTCTTCCTGATGGGAAAATAGAGTGATCTGTGCCAGTCCCAACACCTAGAGCTAGTCTCTCATTGGTTCCCCCTCTTCCCGTTCATCCTCAGGACAAATTGCAACCTGTACGGAACAGGAGGTTAAAGGTGCTGAGTCTCCAAGGAGGGAGATTGCTAGTAAAGCGGCTGGAATGGCGAACCCGAGCACAAGGAGATGAGAAATGAGGTGCGTTTTAGAAACCTTTCCCGATCACACGGTGTACCATCTTCTGGGTTTCTCATGCATGTTTTCGAAGTAGGAAGATGCCCTTGAACCTGAGATTTGGGGCCCATGGGATGGGTACCACGCAGTATTACTTTAAAGGGTCTGTGTTTGCTCACCCAACCTCAGCAAACCTCTCAGCCCCAAGAGTGTCCACCCTTATGTCTCCATCATCTGTGGGTCTAGATATGGTCAATCCAGGTGGCATCACAGCCCCTGAACGAATTTTGTAAGGATTTCTCTCTCTTTCACTGTCTTTGTTTCACGGGTTTTTAAAAGTAATTGATTTTTATAATGGGGTTTAGCTGCTTTTCATTGCTGTGTTTAAGCCGCTTTACACCCACTTGACTCACTTACAGAGAGATATCAATACATAGGTTTTAAGATTCTTACTAGTCAGATATATTCTTGGGCGGTGAGTAGGGGGTGTTGAGTCCAGTTCCCTGAGCAAGGAGTAGGTCTTGTCTATTACATATTGGGTTTATGGAACGGTATCTGAGCTAATTTGAAACCCGTGTTTTATGCATCACCCCGCCTCACCTTTCCCGTTGAGCAGCCATAGTGTGTTTTCTAAACGTGTGACTCTGTTCCGTTTTGTAACTCAGTTCAAGTGTAGCGGTTTTTACATTCCCTCTATAAGTGATATCTTATGACAAGTGTCGTTATCTGTGTGACTTTTTTCACTTAGAATCGTCGTACCTAAATCCACTCATCATGCTGCTACTAGCCTTATGACGTTGATTTCATGGCTGAGTGATATTCCATTGTACATAAGGACCACAACTTCTTTATCCATTTTTCTCTTTCCTGGGATATTTAAGGTGTAACGAAGTGCAGGTTCTTGTCAAGAGAGCAGCCCTAAACTTTGGGGTGCCTGTGTCTTGCTGATTTTTAGTTTTCCCAATTTATACACCCATGAGTGGAAGTGCCCTATGCTCTCTAAGCTGAGTTTTTTAGATGTTTCAGGACACACCGTACACTTCTCCAGAGTGGCTGTTGGCAATTTACATCCCGCCCATCAGCGTAGCCAGGCTCCCGGTTCTCCATGGCCTGTCCTGCATTTCTGGTTTTGACACTTTATTCAGCATGGCCCTTTTGACCGATGGGAAGTGAGACTTCTTTGTAGCGCTGATTTGCCTTTCCAGGTTGCTTGGTTGGCCAAACAGGGCGTATGCGTTTTTTCCTGAATATATTCAGGAAAAAACGCATACGCCCTTTTTGGCCAAGGGCGTGATTGTCGAGGTTTGGCCGCTTTTCCTGTGCTTTCAAGGCGATTCGAATCTACCTCCTGAAATCTGTTTCCTGCAATTCTGCCTTGCTTTCAAATCCTCTTCGTTGCCTTCCCTCAATATATTTGTGGACGAGAGTTATCATTTATAACTCTGCAGTTTTGTGAATTGCAGTGCCCCTGAGCTCCATTGTTCAACTCACTTTCTTGGGAGCTGGCCGCAAAAGCGCAGGATTGCTTCAGGCCCTGTTCTGGTCCCGGGCGGCAGGCTGAGCCTGTGGTTAATTCTTCTTCCTGATGGGAAAATAGAGTGATCTGTGCCAGTCCCAACACCTAGAGCTAGTCTCTCATTGGTTCCCCCTCTTCCCGTTCATCCTCAGGACAAATTGCAACCTGTACACAACAGGAGGTTAAAGGTGCTGAGTCTCCAAGGAGGGAGATTGCTAGTAAAGCGGCTGGAATGGCGAACCCGAGCACAAGGAGATGAGAAATGAGGTGCGTTTTAGAAACCTTTCCCGATCACACGGTGTACCATCTTCTGGGTTTCTCATGCATGTTTTCGAAGTAGGAAGATGCCCTTGAACCTGAGATTTGGGACCCATGGGATGGGTACCACGCAGTATTACTTTAAAGGGTCTGTGTTTGCTCACCCAACCTCAGCAAACCTCTCAGCCCCAAGAGTGTCCACCCTTATGTCTCCATCAGCTGTGGGTCTAGATATGGTCAATCCAGGTGGCATCACAGCCCCTGAACGAATTTTGTAAGAATTTCTCTCTCTTTCACTGTCTTTGTTTCACGGGTTTTTAAAAGTAATTGATTTTTATAATGGGTTTTAGCTGCTTTTCATTGCTGTGTTTATGCCGCATTACACCCACTTGACTCACTTACAGAGAGATACCAATACATAGGTTTTAAGACTCTTACTAGTCAGATATATTCTTGGGCGGTGAGTAGGGGGTGTTGAGTCCAGTTCCCTGAGCAAGGAGTAGGTCTTGTCTTTTACATATTGGGTTTATGGAACGGTATCTGAGCTAATTTGAAACCCGTGTTTTATGCATCACCCCGCCTCACCTTTCCCGTTGAGCAGCCATAGTGTGTTTTCTAAACGTGTGACTCTGTTCCGTTTTGTAACTCAGTTCAAGTGTAGCGGTTTTTACATTCCCTCTATAAGTGATATCTTATGACAAGTGTCGTTATCTGTGTGACTTTTTTCACTTAGAATCGTCGTACCTAAATCCACTCATCATGCTGCTACTAGCCTTATGACGTTGATTTCATGGCTGAGTGATATTCCATTGTACATAAGGACCACAACTTCTTTAGCCATTTTTCTCTTTCCTGGGATATTTAAGGTGTAACGAAGTGCAGGTTCTTGTCAAGAGAGCAGCCCTAAACTTTGGGGTGCCTGTGTCTTGCTGATTTTTAGTTTTCCCAATTTATACGCCCATGAGTGGAAGTGCCCTATGCTCTGTAAGCTGCGTTTTTTAGATGTTTCAGGACACACCGTACACTTCTCCAGAGTGGCTGTTGGCAATTTACATCCCGCCCATCAGCGTAGCCAGGCTCCCGGTTCTCCATGGCCTGTCCTTCATTTCTGGTTTTGACACTTTATTCAGCATGGCCCTTTTGACCGATGGGAAGCGAGACTTCTTTGTAGCGCTGATTTGCCTTTCCAGGTTGCTTGGTTGGCCAAACAGGGCGTATGCGTTTTTTCCTGAATATATTTAGAAAAAAACGCATACGCCCTGTTTGGCCAAGGGCGTGATTGTCGAGGTTTGGCCGCTTTTCCTGTGCTTTCAAGGCGATTCGAATCTACCTCCTGAAATCTGTTTCCTGCAATTCTGCCTTGCTTTCAAATCCTCTTCGTTGCCTTCCCTCAATATATTTGTGGACGAGAGTTATCATTTATAACTCTGCAGTTTTGTGAATTGCAGTGCCCCTGAGCTCCATTGTTCAACTCGCTTTCTTGGGAGCTGGCCGCAAAAGCGCAGGATTGCTTCAGGCCCTGTTCTGGTCCCGGGCGGCAGGCTGAGCCTGTGGTTAATTCTTCTTTCTGATGGGAAAATAGAGTGATCTGTGCCAGTCCCAACACCTAGAGCTAGTCTCTCATTGGTTCCCCCTCTTCCCGTTCATCCTCAGGACAAATTGCAACCTGTACGGAAGAGGAGGTTAAAGGTGCTGAGTCTCCAAGGAGGGAGATTGCTAGTAAAGCGGCTGGAATGGCGAACCCGAGCACAAGGAGATGAGAAATGAGGTGCGTTTTAGAAACCTTTCCCGATCACACGGTGTACCATCTTCTGGGTTTCTCATGCATGTTTTCGAAGTAGGAAGATGCCCTTGAACCTGAGATTTGGGACCCATGGGATGGGTACCACGCAGTATTACTTTAAAGGGTCTGTGTTTGCTCACCCAACCTCAGCAAACCTCTCAGCCCCAAGAGTGTCCACCCTTATGTCTCCATCAGCTGTGGGTCTAGATATGGTCAATCCAGGTGGCATCACAGCCCCTGAACGAATTTTGTAAGAATTTCTCTCTCTTTCACTGTCTTTGTTTCACGGGTTTTTAAAAGTAATTCATTTTTATAACGGGGTTTAGCTGCTTTTCACTGCTGTGTTTATGCCGCTTTATACCCACTTGACTCACTTACAGAGAGATATCAATACATAGGTAAGATTCTTACTAGTCAGATATATTCTTGGGCGGTGAGTAGGGGGTGTTGAGTCCAGTTCACTGAGCAAGGAGTAGGTCTTGTCTTTTACATATTGGGTTTATGGAACGGTATCTGAGCTAATTTGAAACCCGTGTTTTATGCATCACCCCGCCTCACCTTTCCCGTTGAGCAGCCATAGTGTGTTTTCTAAACGTGTGACTCTGTTCCGTTTTGTAACTCAGTTCAAGTGTAGCGGTTTTTACATTCCCTCTATAAGTGATATCTTATGACAAGTGTCGTTATCTGTGTGACTTTTTTCACTTAGAATCGTCGTACCTAAATCCACTCATCATGCTGCTACTAGCCTTATGACGTTGATTTCATGGCTGAGTGATATTCCATTGTACATAAGGACCACAACTTCTTTATCCATTTTTCTCTTTCCTGGAATATTTAAGGTGTAACGAAGTGCAGGTTCTTGTCAAGAGAGCAGCCCTAAACTTTGGGGTGCCTGTGTCTTGCTGATTTTTAGTTTTCCCAATTTATACACCCATGAGTGGAAGTGCCCTATGCTCTCTAAGCTGAGTTTTTTAGATGTTTCAGGACACACCGTACATTTCTCCAGAGTGGCTGTTAGCAATTTACATCCCGCCCATCAGCGTAGCCAGGCTCCCGGTTCTCCATGGCCTGTCCTGCATTTCTGGTTTTGACACTTTATTCAGCATGGCCCTTTTGACCGATGGGAAGTGAGACTTCTTTGTAGCGCTGATTTGCCTTTCCAGGTTGCTTGGTTGGCCAAACAGGGCGTATGCGTTTTTTCCTGAATATATTCAGGAAAAAACGCATACGCCCTGTTTGGCCAAGGGCGTGATTGTCGAGGTTTGGCCGCTTTTCCTGTGCTTTCAAGGCGATTCGAATCTACCTCCTGAAATCTGTTTCCTGCAATTCTGCCTTGCTTTCAAATCCTCTTCGTTGCCTTCCCTCAATATATTTGTGGACGAGAGTTATCATTTATAACTCTGCAGTTTTGTGAATTGCAGTGCCCCTGAGCTCCATTGTTCAACTCGCTTTCTTGGGAGCTGGCCGCAAAAGCGCAGGATTGCTTCAGGCCCTGTTCTGGTCCCGGGCGGCAGGCTGAGCCTGTGGTTAATTCTTCTTCCTGATGGGAAAATAGAGTGATCTGTGCCAGTCCCAACACCTAGAGCTAGTCTCTCATTGGTTCCCCCTCTTCCCGTTCATCCTCAGGACAAATTGCAACCTGTACGGAACAGGAGGTTAAAGGTGCTGAGTCTCCAAGGAGGGAGATTGCTAGTAAAGCGGCTGGAATGGCGAACCCGAGCACAAGGAGATGAGAAATGAGGTGCGTTTTAGAAACCTTTCCCGATCACACGGTGTACCATCTTCTGGGTTTCTCATGCATGTTTTCGAAGTAGGAAGATGCCCTTGAACCTGAGATTTGGGACCCATGGGATGGGTACCACGCAGTATTACTTTAAAGGGTCTGTGTTTGCTCACCCAACCTCAGCAAACCTCTCAGCCCCAAGAGTGTCCACCCTTATGTCTCCATCATCTGTGGGTCTAGATATGGTCAATCCAGGTGGCATCACAGCCCCTGAACGAATTTTGTAAGAATTTCTCTCTCTTTCACTGTCTTTGTTTCACGGGTTTTTAAAAGTAATTGATTTTTATAATGGGGTTTAGCTGCTTTTCATTGCTGTGTTTAAGCCGCTTTACACCCACTTGACTCACTTACAGAGAGATATCAATACATAGGTTTTAAGATTCTTACTAGTCAGATATATTCTTGGGCGGTGAGTAGGGGGTGTTGAGTCCAGTTCCCTGAGCAAGGAGTAGGTCTTGTCTATTACATATTGGGTTTATGGAACGGTATCTGAGCTAATTTGAAACCCGTGTTTTATGCATCACCCCGCCTCACCTTTCCCGTTGAGCAGCCATAGTGTGTTTTCTAAACGTGTGACTCTGTTCCGTTTTGTAACTCAGTTCAAGTGTAGCGGTTTTTACATTCCCTCTATAAGTGATATCTTATGACAAGTGTCGTTATCTGTGTGACTTTTTTCACTTAGAATCGTCGTACCTAAATCCACTCATCATGCTGCTACTAGCCTTATGACGTTGATTTCATGGCTGAGTGATATTCCATTGTACATAAGGACCACAACTTCTTTATCCATTTTTCTCTTTCCTGGGATATTTAAGGTGTAACGAAGTGCAGGTTCTTGTCAAGAGAGCAGCCCTAAACTTTGGGGTGCCTGTGTCTTGCTGATTTTTAGTTTTCCCAATTTATACACCCATGAGTGGAAGTGCCCTATGCTCTCTAAGCTGAGTTTTTTAGATGTTTCAGGACACACCGTACACTTCTCCAGAGTGGCTGTTGGCAATTTACATCCCGCCCATCAGCGTAGCCAGGCTCCCGGTTCTCCATGGCCTGTCCTGCATTTCTGGTTTTGACACTTTATTCAGCATGGCCCTTTTGACCGATGGGAAGTGAGACTTCTTTGTAGCGCTGATTTGCCTTTCCAGGTTGCTTGGTTGGCCAAACAGGGCGTATGCGTTTTTTCCTGAATATATTCAGGAAAAAACGCATACGCCCTTTTTGGCCAAGGGCGTGATTGTCGAGGTTTGGCCGCTTTTCCTGTGCTTTCAAGGCGATTCGAATCTACCTCCTGAAATCTGTTTCCTGCAATTCTGCCTTGCTTTCAAATCCTCTTCGTTGCCTTCCCTCAATATATTTGTGGACGAGAGTTATCATTTATAACTCTGCAGTTTTGTGAATTGCAGTGCCCCTGAGCTCCATTGTTCAACTCACTTTCTTGGGAGCTGGCCGCAAAAGCGCAGGATTGCTTCAGGCCCTGTTCTGGTCCCGGGCGGCAGGCTGAGCCTGTGGTTAATTCTTCTTCCTGATGGGAAAATAGAGTGATCTGTGCCAGTCCCAACACCTAGAGCTAGTCTCTCATTGGTTCCCCCTCTTCCCGTTCATCCTCAGGACAAATTGCAACCTGTACGGAAGAGGAGGTTAAAGGTGCTGAGTCTCCAAGGAGGGAGATTGCTAGTAAAGCGGCTGGAATGGCGAACCCGAGCACAAGGAGATGAGAAATGAGGTGCGTTTTAGAAACCTTTCCCGATCACACGGTGTACCATCTTCTGGGTTTCTCATGCATGTTTTCGAAGTAGGAAGATGCCCTTGAACCTGAGATTTGGGACCCATGGGATGGGTACCACGCAGTATTACTTTAAAGGGTCTGTGTTTGCTCACCCAACCTCAGCAAACCTCTCAGCCCCAAGAGTGTCCACCCTTATGTCTCCATCATCTGTGGGTCTAGATATGGTCAATCCAGGTGGCATCACAGCCCCTGAACGAATTTTGTAAGAATTTCTCTCTCTTTCACTGTCTTTGTTTCACGGGTTTTTAAAAGTAATTGATTTTTATAATGGGGTTTAGCTGCTTTTCATTGCTGTGTTTAAGCCGCTTTACACCCACTTGACTCACTTACAGAGAGATATCAATACATAGGTTTTAAGATTCTTACTAGTCAGATATATTCTTGGGCGGTGAGTAGGGGGTGTTGAGTCCAGTTCCCTGAGCAAGGAGTAGGTCTTGTCTATTACATATTGGGTTTATGGAACGGTATCTGAGCTAATTTGAAACCCGTGTTTTATGCATCACCCCGCCTCACCTTTCCCGTTGAGCAGCCATAGTGTGTTTTCTAAACGTGTGACTCTGTTCCGTTTTGTAACTCAGTTCAAGTGTAGCGGTTTTTACATTCCCTCTATAAGTGATATCTTATGACAAGTGTCGTTATCTGTGTGACTTTTTTCACTTAGAATCGTCGTACCTAAATCCACTCATCATGCTGCTACTAGCCTTATGACGTTGATTTCATGGCTGAGTGATATTCCATTGTACATAAGGACCACAACTTCTTTATCCATTTTTCTCTTTCCTGGGATATTTAAGGTGTAACGAAGTGCAGGTTCTTGTCAAGAGAGCAGCCCTAAACTTTGGGGTGCCTGTGTCTTGCTGATTTTTAGTTTTCCCAATTTATACACCCATGAGTGGAAGTGCCCTATGCTCTCTAAGCTGAGTTTTTTAGATGTTTCAGGATACACCGTACACTTCTCCAGAGTGGCTGTTAGCAATTTACATCCCGCCCATCAGCGTAGCCAGGCTCCCGGTTCTCCATGGCCTGTCCTGCATTTCTGGTTTTGACACTTTATTCAGCATGGCCCTTTTGACCGATGGGAAGCGAGACTTCTTTGTAGCGCTGATTTGCCTTTCCAGGTTGCTTGGTTGGCCAAACAGGGCGTATGCGTTTTTTCCTGAATATATTCAGGAAAAAACGCATACGCCCTGTTTGGCCAAGGGCGTGATTGTCGAGGTTTGGCCGCTTTTCCTGTGCTTTCAAGGCGATTCGAATCTACCTCCTGAAATCTGTTTCCTGCAATTCTGCCTTGCTTTCAAATCCTCTTCGTTGCCTTCCCTCAATATATTTGTGGACGAGAGTTATCATTTATAACTCTGCAGTTTTGTGAATTGCAGTGCCCCTGAGCTCCATTGTTCAACTCGCTTTCTTGGGAGCTGGCCGCAAAAGCGCAGGATTGCTTCAGGCCCTGTTCTGGTCCCGGGCGGCAGGCTGAGCCTGTGGTTAATTCTTCTTCCTGATGGGAAAATAGAGTGATCTGTGCCAGTCCCAACACCTAGAGCTAGTCTCTCATTGGTTCCCCCTCTTCCCGTTCATCCTCAGGACAAATTGCAACCTGTACGGAACAGGAGGTTAAAGGTGCTGAGTCTCCAAGGAGGGAGATTGCTAGTAAAGCGGCTGGAATGGCGAACCCGAGCACAAGGAGATGAGAAATGAGGTGCGTTTTAGAAACCTTTCCCGATCACACGGTGTACCATCTTCTGGGTTTCTCATGCATGTTTTCGAAGTAGGAAGATGCCCTTGAACCTGAGATTTGGGACCCATGGGATGGGTACCACGCAGTATTACTTTAAAGGGTCTGTGTTTGCTCACCCAACCTCAGCAAACCTCTCAGCCCCAAGAGTGTCCACCCTTATGTCTCCATCATCTGTGGGTCTAGATATGGTCAATCCAGGTGGCATCACAGCCCCTGAACGAATTTTGTAAGAATTTCTCTCTCTTTCACTGTCTTTGTTTCACGGGTTTTTAAAAGTAATTGATTTTTATAATGGGGTTTAGCTGCTTTTCATTGCTGTGTTTAAGCCGCTTTACACCCACTTGACTCACTTACAGAGAGATATCAATACATAGGTTTTAAGATTCTTACTAGTCAGATATATTCTTGGGCGGTGAGTAGGGGGTGTTGAGTCCAGTTCCCTGAGCAAGGAGTAGGTCTTGTCTATTACATATTGGGTTTATGGAACGGTATCTGAGCTAATTTGAAACCCGTGTTTTATGCATCACCCCGCCTCACCTTTCCCGTTGAGCAGCCATAGTGTGTTTTCTAAACGTGTGACTCTGTTCCGTTTTGTAACTCAGTTCAAGTGTAGCGGTTTTTACATTCCCTCTATAAGTGATATCTTATGACAAGTGTCGTTATCTGTGTGACTTTTTTCACTTAGAATCGTCGTACCTAAATCCACTCATCATGCTGCTACTAGCCTTATGACGTTGATTTCATGGCTGAGTGATATTCCATTGTACATAAGGACCACAACTTCTTTATCCATTTTTCTCTTTCCTGGGATATTTAAGGTGTAACGAAGTGCAGGTTCTTGTCAAGAGAGCAGCCCTAAACTTTGGGGTGCCTGTGTCTTGCTGATTTTTAGTTTTCCCAATTTATACACCCATGAGTGGAAGTGCCCTATGCTCTCTAAGCTGAGTTTTTTAGATGTTTCAGGACACACCGTACACTTCTCCAGAGTGGCTGTTGGCAATTTACATCCCGCCCATCAGCGTAGCCAGGCTCCCGGTTCTCCATGGCCTGTCCTGCATTTCTGGTTTTGACACTTTATTCAGCATGGCCCTTTTGACCGATGGGAAGTGAGACTTCTTTGTAGCGCTGATTTGCCTTTCCAGGTTGCTTGGTTGGCCAAACAGGGCGTATGCGTTTTTTCCTGAATATATTTAGAAAAAAACGCATACGCCCTGTTTGGCCAAGGGCGTGATTGTCGAGGTTTGGCCGCTTTTCCTGTGCTTTCAAGGTGATTCGAATCTACCTCCTGAAATCTGTTTCCTGCAATTCTGCCTTGCTTTCAAATCCTCTTCGTTGCCTTCCCTCAATATATTTGTGGACGAGAGTTATCATTTATAACTCTGCAGGTTTGTGAATTGCAGTGCCCCTGAGCTCCATTGTTCAAATCGCTTTCTTGGGAGCTGGCCGCAAAAGCGCCGGATTGCTTCAGGCCCTGTTCTGGTCCCGGGCGGCAGGCTGAGCCTGTGGTTAATTCTTCTTCCAGATGGGAAAATAGAGTGACCTGTGCCAGTCCCAACACCTAGAGCTAGTCTCTCATTGGTTCCCCCTCTTCCCGTTCATCCTCAGGACAAATTGCAACCTGTACGGAACAGGAGGTTAAAGGTGCTGAGTCTCCAAGGAGGGAGATTGCTAGTAAAGCGGCTGGAATGGCGAACCCGAGCACAAGGAGATGAGAAATGAGGTGCGTTTTAGAAACCTTTCCCGATCACACGGTGTACCATCTTCTGGGTTTCTCATGCATGTTTTCGAAGTAGGAAGATGCCCTTGAACCTGAGATTTGGGACCCATGGGATGGGTACCACGCAGTATTACTTTAAAGGGTCTGTGTTTGCTCACCCAACCTCAACAAACCTCTCAGCCCCAAGAGTGTCCACCCTTATGTCTCCATCAGCTGTGGGTCTAGATATGGTCAATCCAGGTGGCATCACAGCCCCTGAACGAATTTTGTAAGAATTTCTCTCTTTTTCACTGTCTTTGTTTCACGGGTTTTTAAAAGTAATTGATTTTTATAATGGGTTTTAGCTGCTTTTCATTGCTGTGTTTATGCCGCATTACACCCACTTGACTCACTTGCAGAGAGATATCAATACATAGGTTTTAAGACTCTTACTAGTCAGATATATTCTTGGACGGTGAGTAGGGGGTGTTGAGTCCAGTTCCCTGAGCAAGGAGTAGGTCTTGTCTTTTACATATTGGGTTTATGGAACGGTATCTGAGCTAATTTGAAACCCGTGTTTTATGCATCACCCCGCCTCACCTTTCCCGTTGAGCAGCCATAGTGTGTTTTCTAAACGTGTGACTCTGTTCCGTTTTGTAACTCAGTTCAAGTGTAGCGGTTTTTACATTCCCTCTATAAGTGATATCTTATGACAAGTGTCGTTATCTGTGTGACTTTTTTCACTTAGAATCGTCGTACCTAAATCCACTCATCATGCTGCTACTAGCCTTATGACGTTGATTTCATGGCTGAGTGATATTCCATTGTACATAAGGACCACAACTTCTTTATCCATTTTTCTCTTTCCTGGGATATTTAAGGTGTAACGAAGTGCAGGTTCTTGTCAAGAGAGCAGCCCTAAACTTTGGGGTGCCTGTGTCTTGCTGATTTTTAGTTTTCCCAATTTATACACCCATGAGTGGAAGTGCCCTATGCTCTCTAAGCTGAGTTTTTTAGATGTTTCAGGATACACCGTACACTTCTCCAGAGTGGCTGTTGGCAATTTACATCCCGCCCATCAGCGTAGCCAGGCTCCCGGTTCTCCATGGCCTGTCCTGCATTTCTGGTTTTGACACTTTATTCAGCATGGCCCTTTTGACCGATGGGAAGCGAGACTTCTTTGTAGCGCTGATTTGCCTTTCCAGGTTGCTTGGTTGGCCAAACAGGGCGTATGCGTTTTTTCCTGAATATATTCAGGAAAAAACGCATACGCCCTTTTTGGCCAAGGGCGTGATTGTCGAGGTTTGGCCGCTTTTCCTGTGCTTTCAAGGCGATTCGAATCTACCTCCTGAAATCTGTTTCCTGCAATTCTGCCTTGCTTTCAAATCCTCTTCGTTGCCTTCCCTCAATATATTTGTGGACGAGAGTTATCATTTATAACTCTGCAGTTTTGTGAATTGCAGTGCCCCTGAACTCCATTGTTCAACTCGCTTTCTTGGGAGCTGGCCGCAAAAGCGCAGGATTGCTTCAGGCCCTGTTCTGGTCCCGGGCGGCAGGCTGAGCCTGTGGTTAATTCTTCTTTCTGATGGGAAAATAGAGTGACCTGTGCCAGTCCCAACACCTAGAGCTAGTCTCTCATTGGTTCCCCCTCTTCCCGTTCATCCTCAGGACAAATTGCAACCTGTACGGAAGAGGAGGTTAAAGGTGCTGAGTCTCCAAGGAGGGAGATTGCTAGTAAAGCGGCTGGAATGGCGAACCCGAGCACAAGGAGATGAGAAATGAGGTGCGTTTTAGAAACCTTTCCCGATCACACGGTGTACCATCTTCTGGGTTTCTCATGCATGTTTTCGAAGTAGGAAGATGCCCTTGAACCTGAGATTTGGGACCCATGGGATGGGTACCACGCAGTATTACTTTAAAGGGTCTGTGTTTGCTCACCCAACCTCAGCAAACCTCTCAGCCCCAAGAGTGTCCACCCTTATGTCTCCATCATCTGTGGGTCTAGATATGGTCAATCCAGGTGGCATCACAGCCCCTGAACTAATTTTGTAAGAATTTCTCTCTCTTTCACTGTCTTTGTTTCACGGGTTTTTAAAAGTAATTGATTTTTATAATGGGGTTTAGCTGCTTTTCATTGCTGTGTTTAAGCCGCTTTACACCCACTTGACTCACTTACAGAGAGATATCAATACATAGGTTTTAAGATTCTTACTAGTCAGATATATTCTTGGGCGGTGAGTAGGGGGTGTTGAGTCCAGTTCCCTGAGCAAGGAGTAGGTCTTGTCTATTACATATTGGGTTTATGGAACGGTATCTGAGCTAATTTGAAACCCGTGTTTTATGCATCACCCCGCCTCACCTTTCCCGTTGAGCAGCCATAGTGTGTTTTCTAAACGTGTGACTCTGTTCCGTTTTGTAACTCAGTTCAAGTGTAGCGGTTTTTACATTCCCTCTATAAGTGATATCTTATGACAAGTGTCGTTATCTGTGTGACTTTTTTCACTTAGAATCGTCGTACCTAAATCCACTCATCATGCTGCTACTAGCCTTATGACGTTGATTTCATGGCTGAGTGATATTCCATTGTACATAAGGACCACAACTTCTTTATCCATTTTTCTCTTTCCTGGGATATTTAAGGTGTAACGAAGTGCAGGTTCTTGTCAAGAGAGCAGCCCTAAACTTTGGGGTGCCTGTGTCTTGCTGATTTTTAGTTTTCCCAATTTATACACCCATGAGTGGAAGTGCCCTATGCTCTCTAAGCTGAGTTTTTTAGATGTTTCAGGATACACCGTACACTTCTCCAGAGTGGCTGTTAGCAATTTACATCCCGCCCATCAGCGTAGCCAGGCTCCCGGTTCTCCATGGCCTGTCCTGCATTTCTGGTTTTGACACTTTATTCAGCATGGCCCTTTTGACCGATGGGAAGCGAGACTTCTTTGTAGCGCTGATTTGCCTTTCCAGGTTGCTTGGTTGGCCAAACAGGGCGTATGCGTTTTTTCCTGAATATATTCAGGAAAAAACGCATACGCCCTGTTTGGCCAAGGGCGTGATTGTCGAGGTTTGGCCGCTTTTCCTGTGCTTTCAAGGCGATTCGAATCTACCTCCTGAAATCTGTTTCCTGCAATTCTGCCTTGCTTTCAAATCCTCTTCGTTGCCTTCCCTCAATATATTTGTGGACGAGAGTTATCATTTATAACTCTGCAGTTTTGTGAATTGCAGTGCCCCTGAGCTCCATTGTTCAACTCGCTTTCTTGGGAGCTGGCCGCAAAAGCGCAGGATTGCTTCAGGCCCTGTTCTGGTCCCGGGCGGCAGGCTGAGCCTGTGGTTAATTCTTCTTCCTGATGGGAAAATAGAGTGATCTGTGCCAGTCCCAACACCTAGAGCTAGTCTCTCATTGGTTCCCCCTCTTCCCGTTCATCCTCAGGACAAATTGCAACCTGTACGGAACAGGAGGTTAAAGGTGCTGAGTCTCCAAGGAGGGAGATTGCTAGTAAAGCGGCTGGAATGGCGAACCCGAGCACAAGGAGATGAGAAATGAGGTGCGTTTTAGAAACCTTTCCCGATCACACGGTGTACCATCTTCTGGGTTTCTCATGCATGTTTTCGAAGTAGGAAGATGCCCTTGAACCTGAGATTTGGGACCCATGGGATGGGTACCACGCAGTATTACTTTAAAGGGTCTGTGTTTGCTCACCCAACCTCAGCAAACCTCTCAGCCCCAAGAGTGTCCACCCTTATGTCTCCATCATCTGTGGGTCTAGATATGGTCAATCCAGGTGGCATCACAGCCCCTGAACGAATTTTGTAAGAATTTCTCTCTCTTTCACTGTCTTTGTTTCACGGGTTTTTAAAAGTAATTGATTTTTATAATGGGGTTTAGCTGCTTTTCATTGCTGTGTTTAAGCCGCTTTACACCCACTTGACTCACTTACAGAGAGATATCAATACATAGGTTTTAAGATTCTTACTAGTCAGATATATTCTTGGGCGGTGAGTAGGGGGTGTTGAGTCCAGTTCCCTGAGCAAGGAGTAGGTCTTGTCTATTACATATTGGGTTTATGGAACGGTATCTGAGCTAATTTGAAACCCGTGTTTTATGCATCACCCCGCCTCACCTTTCCCGTTGAGCAGCCATAGTGTGTTTTCTAAACGTGTGACTCTGTTCCGTTTTGTAACTCAGTTCAAGTGTAGCGGTTTTTACATTCCCTCTATAAGTGATATCTTATGACAAGTGTCGTTATCTGTGTGACTTTTTTCACTTAGAATCGTCGTACCTAAATCCACTCATCATGCTGCTACTAGCCTTATGACGTTGATTTCATGGCTGAGTGATATTCCATTGTACATAAGGACCACAACTTCTTTATCCATTTTTCTCTTTCCTGGGATATTTAAGGTGTAACGAAGTGCAGGTTCTTGTCAAGAGAGCAGCCCTAAACTTTGGGGTGCCTGTGTCTTGCTGATTTTTAGTTTTCCCAATTTATACACCCATGAGTGGAAGTGCCCTATGCTCTCTAAGCTGAGTTTTTTAGATGTTTCAGGACACACCGTACACTTCTCCAGAGTGGCTGTTGGCAATTTACATCCCGCCCATCAGCGTAGCCAGGCTCCCGGTTCTCCATGGCCTGTCCTGCATTTCTGGTTTTGACACTTTATTCAGCATGGCCCTTTTGACCGATGGGAAGTGAGACTTCTTTGTAGCGCTGATTTGCCTTTCCAGGTTGCTTGGTTGGCCAAACAGGGCGTATGCGTTTTTTCCTGAATATATTTAGAAAAAAACGCATACGCCCTGTTTGGCCAAGGGCGTGATTGTCGAGGTTTGGCCGCTTTTCCTGTGCTTTCAAGGTGATTCGAATCTACCTCCTGAAATCTGTTTCCTGCAATTCTGCCTTGCTTTCAAATCCTCTTCGTTGCCTTCCCTCAATATATTTGTGGACGAGAGTTATCATTTATAACTCTGCAGGTTTGTGAATTGCAGTGCCCCTGAGCTCCATTGTTCAAATCGCTTTCTTGGGAGCTGGCCGCAAAAGCGCCGGATTGCTTCAGGCCCTGTTCTGGTCCCGGGCGGCAGGCTGAGCCTGTGGTTAATTCTTCTTCCAGATGGGAAAATAGAGTGACCTGTGCCAGTCCCAACACCTAGAGCTAGTCTCTCATTGGTTCCCCCTCTTCCCGTTCATCCTCAGGACAAATTGCAACCTGTACGGAACAGGAGGTTAAAGGTGCTGAGTCTCCAAGGAGGGAGATTGCTAGTAAAGCGGCTGGAATGGCGAACCCGAGCACAAGGAGATGAGAAATGAGGTGCGTTTTAGAAACCTTTCCCGATCACACGGTGTACCATCTTCTGGGTTTCTCATGCATGTTTTCGAAGTAGGAAGATGCCCTTGAACCTGAGATTTGGGACCCATGGGATGGGTACCACGCAGTATTACTTTAAAGGGTCTGTGTTTGCTCACCCAACCTCAACAAACCTCTCAGCCCCAAGAGTGTCCACCCTTATGTCTCCATCAGCTGTGGGTCTAGATATGGTCAATCCAGGTGGCATCACAGCCCCTGAACGAATTTTGTAAGAATTTCTCTCTTTTTCACTGTCTTTGTTTCACGGGTTTTTAAAAGTAATTGATTTTTATAATGGGTTTTAGCTGCTTTTCATTGCTGTGTTTATGCCGCATTACACCCACTTGACTCACTTGCAGAGAGATATCAATACATAGGTTTTAAGACTCTTACTAGTCAGATATATTCTTGGACGGTGAGTAGGGGGTGTTGAGTCCAGTTCCCTGAGCAAGGAGTAGGTCTTGTCTTTTACATATTGGGTTTATGGAACGGTATCTGAGCTAATTTGAAACCCGTGTTTTATGCATCACCCCGCCTCACCTTTCCCGTTGAGCAGCCATAGTGTGTTTTCTAAACGTGTGACTCTGTTCCGTTTTGTAACTCAGTTCAAGTGTAGCGGTTTTTACATTCCCTCTATAAGTGATATCTTATGACAAGTGTCGTTATCTGTGTGACTTTTTTCACTTAGAATCGTCGTACCTAAATCCACTCATCATGCTGCTACTAGCCTTATGACGTTGATTTCATGGCTGAGTGATATTCCATTGTACATAAGGACCACAACTTCTTTATCCATTTTTCTCTTTCCTGGGATATTTAAGGTGTAACGAAGTGCAGGTTCTTGTCAAGAGAGCAGCCCTAAACTTTGGGGTGCCTGTGTCTTGCTGATTTTTAGTTTTCCCAATTTATACACCCATGAGTGGAAGTGCCCTATGCTCTCTAAGCTGAGTTTTTTAGATGTTTCAGGATACACCGTACACTTCTCCAGAGTGGCTGTTGGCAATTTACATCCCGCCCATCAGCGTAGCCAGGCTCCCGGTTCTCCATGGCCTGTCCTGCATTTCTGGTTTTGACACTTTATTCAGCATGGCCCTTTTGACCGATGGGAAGCGAGACTTCTTTGTAGCGCTGATTTGCCTTTCCAGGTTGCTTGGTTGGCCAAACAGGGCGTATGCGTTTTTTCCTGAATATATTCAGGAAAAAACGCATACGCCCTTTTTGGCCAAGGGCGTGATTGTCGAGGTTTGGCCGCTTTTCCTGTGCTTTCAAGGCGATTCGAATCTACCTCCTGAAATCTGTTTCCTGCAATTCTGCCTTGCTTTCAAATCCTCTTCGTTGCCTTCCCTCAATATATTTGTGGACGAGAGTTATCATTTATAACTCTGCAGTTTTGTGAATTGCAGTGCCCCTGAACTCCATTGTTCAACTCGCTTTCTTGGGAGCTGGCCGCAAAAGCGCAGGATTGCTTCAGGCCCTGTTCTGGTCCCGGGCGGCAGGCTGAGCCTGTGGTTAATTCTTCTTTCTGATGGGAAAATAGAGTGACCTGTGCCAGTCCCAACACCTAGAGCTAGTCTCTCATTGGTTCCCCCTCTTCCCGTTCATCCTCAGGACAAATTGCAACCTGTACGGAAGAGGAGGTTAAAGGTGCTGAGTCTCCAAGGAGGGAGATTGCTAGTAAAGCGGCTGGAATGGCGAACCCGAGCACAAGGAGATGAGAAATGAGGTGCGTTTTAGAAACCTTTCCCGATCACACGGTGTACCATCTTCTGGGTTTCTCATGCATGTTTTCGAAGTAGGAAGATGCCCTTGAACCTGAGATTTGGGAACCATGGGATGGGTACCACGCAGTATTACTTTAAAGGGTCTGTGTTTGCTCACCCAACCTCAGCAAACCTCTCAGCCCCAAGAGTGTCCACCCTTATGTCTCCATCAGCTGTGGGTCTAGATATGGTCAATCCAGGTGGCATCACAGCCCCTGAACGAATTTTGTAAGAATTTCTCTCTCTTTCACTGTCTTTGTTTCACGGGTTTTTAAAAGTAATTCATTTTTATAATGGGGTTTAGCTGCTTTTCACTGCTGTGTTTATGCCGCTTTATACCCACTTGACTCACTTACAGAGAGATATCAATACATAGGTAAGATTCTTACTAGTCAGATATATTCTTGGGCGGTGAGTAGGGGGTGTTGAGTCCAGTTCACTGAGCAAGGAGTAGGTCTTGTCTATTACATATTGGGTTTATGGAATGGTATCTGAGCTAATTTGAAACCCGTGTTTTATGCATCACCCCACCTCACCTTTCCCGTTGAGCAGCCATAGTGTGTTTTCTAAACGTGTGACTCTGTTCCGTTTTGTAACTCAGTTCAAGTGTAGCGGTTTTTACATTCCCTCTATAAGTGATATCTTATGACAAGTGTCGTTATCTGTGTGACTTTTTTCACTTAGAATCGTCGTACCTAAATGCACTCATCATGCTGCTACTA
Source organism: Eschrichtius robustus (assembly GCF_028021215.1). NCBI lineage: Eukaryota > Metazoa > Chordata > Mammalia > Artiodactyla > Eschrichtiidae > Eschrichtius > Eschrichtius robustus. Next base: position 47,182,229 of record NC_090831.1, on the reverse strand, counting down.
GCCTTATGACGTTGATTTCATGGCTGAGTGATATTCCATTGTACATAAGGACCACAACTTCTTTATCCATTTTTCTCTTTCCTGGGATATTTAAGGTGTAACGAAGTGCAGGTTCTTGTCAAGAGAGCAGCCCTAAACTTTGGGGTGCCTGTGTCTTGCTGATTTTTAGTTTTCCCAATTTATACGCCCATGAGTGGAAGTGCCCTATGCTCTCTAACCTGCGTTTTTTAGATGTTTCAGGACACACCGTACACTTCTCCAGAGTGGCTGTTGGCAATTTACATCCCGCCCATCAGCGTAGCCAGGCTCCCGGTTCTCCATGGCCTGTCCTTCATTTCTGGTTTTGACACTTTATTCAGCATGGCCCTTTTGACCGATGGGAAGCGAGACTTCTTTGTAGCGCTGATTTGCCTTTCCAGGTTGCTTGGTTGGCCAAACAGGGCGTATGCGTTTTTTCCTGAATATATTTAGAAAAAAACGCATACGACCTGTTTGGCCAAGGGCGTGATTGTCGAGGTTTGGCCGCTTTTCCTGTGCTTTCAAGGCGATTCGAATCTACCTCCTGAAATCTGTTTCCTGCAATTCTGCCTTGCTTTCAAATCCTCTTCGTTGCCTTCCCTCAATATATTTGTGGACGAGAGTTATCATTTATAACTCCGCAGGTTTGTGAATTGCAGTGCCCCTGAGCTCCATTGTTCAAATCGCTTTCTTGGGAGCTGGCCGCAAAAGCGCCGGATTGCTTCAGGCCCTGTTCTGGTCCCGGGCGGCAGGCTGAGCCTGTGGTTAATTCTTCTTCCTGATGGGAAAATAGAGTGACCTGTGCCAGTCCCAACACCTAGAGCTAGTCTCTCATTGGTTCCCCCTCTTCCCGTTCATCCTCAGGACAAATTGCAACCTGTACGGAACAGGAGGTTAAAGGTGCTGAGTCTCCAAGGAGGGAGATTGCTAGTAAAGCGGCTGGAATGGCGAACCCGAGCACAAGGAGATGAGAAATGAGGTGCGTTTTAGAAACCTTTCCCGATCACACGGTGTACCATCTTCTGGGTTTCTCATGCATGTTTTCGAAGTAGGAAGATGCCCTTGAACCTGAGATTTGGGACCCATGGGATGGGTACCACGCAGTATTACTTTAAAGGGTCTGTGTTTGCTCACCCAACCTCAGCAAACCTCTCAGCCCCAAGAGTGTCCACCCTTATGTCTCCATCAGCTGTGGGTCTAGATATGGTCAATCCAGGTGGCATCACAGCCCCTGAACGAATTTTGTAAGAATTTCTCTCTCTTTCACTGTCTTTGTTTCACGGGTTTTTAAAAGTAATTGATTTTTATAATGGGGTTTAGCTGCTTTTCATTGCTGTGTTTAAGCCGCTTTACACCCACTTGACTCACTTACAGAGAGATATCAATACATAGGTTTTAAGATTCTTACTAGTCAGATATATTCTTGGGCGGTGAGTAGGGGGTGTTGAGTCCAGTTCCCTGAGCAAGGAGTAGGTCTTGTCTATTACATATTGGGTTTATGGAACGGTATCTGAGCTAATTTGAAACCCGTGTTTTATGCATCACCCCGCCTCACCTTTCCCGTTGAGCAGCCATAGTGTGTTTTCTAAACGTGTGACTCTGTTCCGTTTTGTAACTCAGTTCAAGTGTAGCGGTTTTTACATTCCCTCTATAAGTGATATCTTATGACAAGTGTCGTTATCTGTGTGACTTTTTTCACTTAGAATCGTCGTACCTAAATCCACTCATCATGCTGCTACTAGCCTTATGACGTTGATTTCATGGCTGAGTGATATTCCATTGTACATAAGGACCACAACTTCTTTATCCATTTTTCTCTTTCCTGGGATATTTAAGGTGTAACGAAGTGCAGGTTCTTGTCAAGAGAGCAGCCCTAAACTTTGGGGTGCCTGTGTCTTGCTGATTTTTAGTTTTCCCAATTTATACACCCATGAGTGGAAGTGCCCTATGCTCTCTAAGCTGAGTTTTTTAGATGTTTCAGGACACACCGTACACTTCTCCAGAGTGGCTGTTGGCAATTTACATCCCGCCCATCAGCGTAGCCAGGCTCCCGGTTCTCCATGGCCTGTCCTTCATTTCTGGTTTTGACACTTTATTCAGCATGGCCCTTTTGACCGATGGGAAGCGAGACTTCTTTGTAGCGCTGATTTGCCTTTCCAGGTTGCTTGGTTGGCCAAAAAGGGCGTATGCGTTTTTTCCTGAATATATTCAGGAAAAAACGCTTACGCCCTGTTTGGCCAAGGGCGTGATTGTCGAGGTTTGGCCGCTTTTCCTGTGCTTTCAAGGCGATTCGAATCTACCTCCTGAAATCTGTTTCCTGCAATTCTGCCTTGCTTTCAAATCCTCTTCGTTGCCTTCCCTCAATATATTTGTGGACGAGAGTTATCATTTATAACTCTGCAGTTTTGTGAATTGCAGTGCCCCTGAGCTCCATTGTTCAACTCGCTTTCTTGGGAGCTGGCCGCAAAAGCGCAGGATTGCTTCAGGCCCTGTTCTGGTCCCGGGCGGCAGGCTGAGCCTGTGGTTAATTCTTCTTTCTGATGGGAAAATAGAGTGATCTGTGCCAGTCCCAACACCTAGAGCTAGTCTCTCATTGGTTCCCCCTCTTCCCGTTCATCCTCAGGACAAATTGCAACCTGTACGGAAGAGGAGGTTAAAGGTGCTGAGTCTCCAAGGAGGGAGATTGCTAGTAAAGCGGCTGGAATGGCGAACCCGAGCACAAGGAGATGAGAAATGAGGTGCGTTTTAGAAACCTTTCCCGATCACACGGTGTACCATCTTCTGGGTTTCTCATGCATGTTTTCGAAGTAGGAAGATGCCCTTGAACCTGAGATTTGGGACCCATGGGATGGGTACCACGCAGTATTACTTTAAAGGGTCTGTGTTTGCTCACCCAACCTCAGCAAACCTCTCAGCCCCAAGAGTGTCCACCCTTATGTCTCCATCAGCTGTGGGTCTAGATATGGTCAATCCAGGTGGCATCACAGCCCCTGAACGAATTTTGTAAGAATTTCTCTCTCTTTCACTGTCTTTGTTTCACGGGTTTTTAAAAGTAATTCATTTTTATAACGGGGTTTAGCTGCTTTTCACTGCTGTGTTTATGCCGCTTTATACCCACTTGACTCACTTACAGAGAGATATCAATACATAGGTAAGATTCTTACTAGTCAGATATATTCTTGGGCGGTGAGTAGGGGGTGTTGAGTCCAGTTCACTGAGCAAGGAGTAGGTCTTGTCTTTTACATATTGGGTTTATGGAACGGTATCTGAGCTAATTTGAAACCCGTGTTTTATGCATCACCCCGCCTCACCTTTCCCGTTGAGCAGCCATAGTGTGTTTTCTAAACGTGTGACTCTCTTCCGTTTTGTAACTCAGTTCAAGTGTAGCGGTTTTTACATTCCCTCTATAAGTGATATCTTATGACAAGTGTCGTTATCTGTGTGACTTTTTTCACTTAGAATCGTCGTACCTAAATCCACTCATCATGCTGCTACTAGCCTTATGACGTTGATTTCATGGCTGAGTGATATTCCATTGTACATAAGGACCACAACTTCTTTATCCATTTTTCTCTTTCCTGGAATATTTAAGGTGTAACGAAGTGCAGGTTCTTGTCAAGAGAGCAGCCCTAAACTTTCGGGTGCCTGTGTCTTGCTGATTTTTAGTTTTCCCAATTTATACGCCCATGAGTGGAAGTGCCCTATGCTCTCTAAGCTGAGTTTTTTAGATGTTTCAGGACACACCGTACACTTCTCCAGAGTGGCTGTTAGCAATTTACATCCCGCCCATCAGCGTAGCCAGGCTCCCGGTTCTCCATGGCCTGTCCTGCATTTCTGGTTTTGACACTTTATTCAGCATGGCCCTTTTGACCGATGGGAAGTGAGACTTCTTTGTAGCGCTGATTTGCCTTTCCAGGTTGCTTGGTTGGCCAAACAGGGCGTATGCGTTTTTTCCTGCATATATTCAGGAAAAAACGCATACGCCCTTTTTGGCCAAGGGCGTGATTGTCGAGGTTTGGCCGCTTTTCCTGTGCTTTCAAGGCGATTCGAATCTACCTCCTGAAATCTGTTTCCTGCAATTCTGCCTTGCTTTCAAATCCTCTTCGTTGCCTTCCCTCAATATATTTGTGGACGAGAGTTATCATTTATAACTCTGCAGTTTTGTGAATTGCAGTGCCCCTGAGCTCCATTGTTCAACTCGCTTTCTTGGGAGCTGGCCGCAAAAGCGCAGGATTGCTTCAGGCCCTGTTCTGGTCCCGGGCGGCAGGCTGAGCCTGTGGTTAATTCTTCTTCCTGATGGGAAAATAGAGTGATCTGTGCCAGTCCCAACACCTAGAGCTAGTCTCTCATTGGTTCCCCCTCTTCCCGTTCATCCTCAGGACAAATTGCAACCTGTACGGAACAGGAGGTTAAAGGTGCTGAGTCTCCAAGGAGGGAGATTGCTAGTAAAGCGGCTGGAATGGCGAACCCGAGCACAAGGAGATGAGAAATGAGGTGCGTTTTAGAAACCTTTCCCGATCACACGGTGTACCATCTTCTGGGTTTCTCATGCATGTTTTCGAAGTAGGAAGATGCCCTTGAACCTGAGATTTGGGGCCCATGGGATGGGTACCACGCAGTATTACTTTAAAGGGTCTGTGTTTGCTCACCCAACCTCAGCAAACCTCTCAGCCCCAAGAGTGTCCACCCTTATGTCTCCATCATCTGTGGGTCTAGATATGGTCAATCCAGGTGGCATCACAGCCCCTGAACGAATTTTGTAAGGATTTCTCTCTCTTTCACTGTCTTTGTTTCACGGGTTTTTAAAAGTAATTGATTTTTATAATGGGGTTTAGCTGCTTTTCATTGCTGTGTTTAAGCCGCTTTACACCCACTTGACTCACTTACAGAGAGATATCAATACATAGGTTTTAAGATTCTTACTAGTCAGATATATTCTTGGGCGGTGAGTAGGGGGTGTTGAGTCCAGTTCCCTGAGCAAGGAGTAGGTCTTGTCTATTACATATTGGGTTTATGGAACGGTATCTGAGCTAATTTGAAACCCGTGTTTTATGCATCACCCCGCCTCACCTTTCCCGTTGAGCAGCCATAGTGTGTTTTCTAAACGTGTGACTCTGTTCCGTTTTGTAACTCAGTTCAAGTGTAGCGGTTTTTACATTCCCTCTATAAGTGATATCTTATGACAAGTGTCGTTATCTGTGTGACTTTTTTCACTTAGAATCGTCGTACCTAAATCCACTCATCATGCTGCTACTAGCCTTATGACGTTGATTTCATGGCTGAGTGATATTCCATTGTACATAAGGACCACAACTTCTTTATCCATTTTTCTCTTTCCTGGGATATTTAAGGTGTAACGAAGTGCAGGTTCTTGTCAAGAGAGCAGCCCTAAACTTTGGGGTGCCTGTGTCTTGCTGATTTTTAGTTTTCCCAATTTATACACCCATGAGTGGAAGTGCCCTATGCTCTCTAAGCTGAGTTTTTTAGATGTTTCAGGACACACCGTACACTTCTCCAGAGTGGCTGTTGGCAATTTACATCCCGCCCATCAGCGTAGCCAGGCTCCCGGTTCTCCATGGCCTGTCCTGCATTTCTGGTTTTGACACTTTATTCAGCATGGCCCTTTTGACCGATGGGAAGTGAGACTTCTTTGTAGCGCTGATTTGCCTTTCCAGGTTGCTTGGTTGGCCAAACAGGGCGTATGCGTTTTTTCCTGAATATATTCAGGAAAAAACGCATACGCCCTTTTTGGCCAAGGGCGTGATTGTCGAGGTTTGGCCGCTTTTCCTGTGCTTTCAAGGCGATTCGAATCTACCTCCTGAAATCTGTTTCCTGCAATTCTGCCTTGCTTTCAAATCCTCTTCGTTGCCTTCCCTCAATATATTTGTGGACGAGAGTTATCATTTATAACTCTGCAGTTTTGTGAATTGCAGTGCCCCTGAGCTCCATTGTTCAACTCACTTTCTTGGGAGCTGGCCGCAAAAGCGCAGGATTGCTTCAGGCCCTGTTCTGGTCCCGGGCGGCAGGCTGAGCCTGTGGTTAATTCTTCTTCCTGATGGGAAAATAGAGTGATCTGTGCCAGTCCCAACACCTAGAGCTAGTCTCTCATTGGTTCCCCCTCTTCCCGTTCATCCTCAGGACAAATTGCAACCTGTACACAACAGGAGGTTAAAGGTGCTGAGTCTCCAAGGAGGGAGATTGCTAGTAAAGCGGCTGGAATGGCGAACCCGAGCACAAGGAGATGAGAAATGAGGTGCGTTTTAGAAACCTTTCCCGATCACACGGTGTACCATCTTCTGGGTTTCTCATGCATGTTTTCGAAGTAGGAAGATGCCCTTGAACCTGAGATTTGGGACCCATGGGATGGGTACCACGCAGTATTACTTTAAAGGGTCTGTGTTTGCTCACCCAACCTCAGCAAACCTCTCAGCCCCAAGAGTGTCCACCCTTATGTCTCCATCAGCTGTGGGTCTAGATATGGTCAATCCAGGTGGCATCACAGCCCCTGAACGAATTTTGTAAGAATTTCTCTCTCTTTCACTGTCTTTGTTTCACGGGTTTTTAAAAGTAATTGATTTTTATAATGGGTTTTAGCTGCTTTTCATTGCTGTGTTTATGCCGCATTACACCCACTTGACTCACTTACAGAGAGATACCAATACATAGGTTTTAAGACTCTTACTAGTCAGATATATTCTTGGGCGGTGAGTAGGGGGTGTTGAGTCCAGTTCCCTGAGCAAGGAGTAGGTCTTGTCTTTTACATATTGGGTTTATGGAACGGTATCTGAGCTAATTTGAAACCCGTGTTTTATGCATCACCCCGCCTCACCTTTCCCGTTGAGCAGCCATAGTGTGTTTTCTAAACGTGTGACTCTGTTCCGTTTTGTAACTCAGTTCAAGTGTAGCGGTTTTTACATTCCCTCTATAAGTGATATCTTATGACAAGTGTCGTTATCTGTGTGACTTTTTTCACTTAGAATCGTCGTACCTAAATCCACTCATCATGCTGCTACTAGCCTTATGACGTTGATTTCATGGCTGAGTGATATTCCATTGTACATAAGGACCACAACTTCTTTAGCCATTTTTCTCTTTCCTGGGATATTTAAGGTGTAACGAAGTGCAGGTTCTTGTCAAGAGAGCAGCCCTAAACTTTGGGGTGCCTGTGTCTTGCTGATTTTTAGTTTTCCCAATTTATACGCCCATGAGTGGAAGTGCCCTATGCTCTGTAAGCTGCGTTTTTTAGATGTTTCAGGACACACCGTACACTTCTCCAGAGTGGCTGTTGGCAATTTACATCCCGCCCATCAGCGTAGCCAGGCTCCCGGTTCTCCATGGCCTGTCCTTCATTTCTGGTTTTGACACTTTATTCAGCATGGCCCTTTTGACCGATGGGAAGCGAGACTTCTTTGTAGCGCTGATTTGCCTTTCCAGGTTGCTTGGTTGGCCAAACAGGGCGTATGCGTTTTTTCCTGAATATATTTAGAAAAAAACGCATACGCCCTGTTTGGCCAAGGGCGTGATTGTCGAGGTTTGGCCGCTTTTCCTGTGCTTTCAAGGCGATTCGAATCTACCTCCTGAAATCTGTTTCCTGCAATTCTGCCTTGCTTTCAAATCCTCTTCGTTGCCTTCCCTCAATATATTTGTGGACGAGAGTTATCATTTATAACTCTGCAGTTTTGTGAATTGCAGTGCCCCTGAGCTCCATTGTTCAACTCGCTTTCTTGGGAGCTGGCCGCAAAAGCGCAGGATTGCTTCAGGCCCTGTTCTGGTCCCGGGCGGCAGGCTGAGCCTGTGGTTAATTCTTCTTTCTGATGGGAAAATAGAGTGATCTGTGCCAGTCCCAACACCTAGAGCTAGTCTCTCATTGGTTCCCCCTCTTCCCGTTCATCCTCAGGACAAATTGCAACCTGTACGGAAGAGGAGGTTAAAGGTGCTGAGTCTCCAAGGAGGGAGATTGCTAGTAAAGCGGCTGGAATGGCGAACCCGAGCACAAGGAGATGAGAAATGAGGTGCGTTTTAGAAACCTTTCCCGATCACACGGTGTACCATCTTCTGGGTTTCTCATGCATGTTTTCGAAGTAGGAAGATGCCCTTGAACCTGAGATTTGGGACCCATGGGATGGGTACCACGCAGTATTACTTTAAAGGGTCTGTGTTTGCTCACCCAACCTCAGCAAACCTCTCAGCCCCAAGAGTGTCCACCCTTATGTCTCCATCAGCTGTGGGTCTAGATATGGTCAATCCAGGTGGCATCACAGCCCCTGAACGAATTTTGTAAGAATTTCTCTCTCTTTCACTGTCTTTGTTTCACGGGTTTTTAAAAGTAATTCATTTTTATAACGGGGTTTAGCTGCTTTTCACTGCTGTGTTTATGCCGCTTTATACCCACTTGACTCACTTACAGAGAGATATCAATACATAGGTAAGATTCTTACTAGTCAGATATATTCTTGGGCGGTGAGTAGGGGGTGTTGAGTCCAGTTCACTGAGCAAGGAGTAGGTCTTGTCTTTTACATATTGGGTTTATGGAACGGTATCTGAGCTAATTTGAAACCCGTGTTTTATGCATCACCCCGCCTCACCTTTCCCGTTGAGCAGCCATAGTGTGTTTTCTAAACGTGTGACTCTGTTCCGTTTTGTAACTCAGTTCAAGTGTAGCGGTTTTTACATTCCCTCTATAAGTGATATCTTATGACAAGTGTCGTTATCTGTGTGACTTTTTTCACTTAGAATCGTCGTACCTAAATCCACTCATCATGCTGCTACTAGCCTTATGACGTTGATTTCATGGCTGAGTGATATTCCATTGTACATAAGGACCACAACTTCTTTATCCATTTTTCTCTTTCCTGGAATATTTAAGGTGTAACGAAGTGCAGGTTCTTGTCAAGAGAGCAGCCCTAAACTTTGGGGTGCCTGTGTCTTGCTGATTTTTAGTTTTCCCAATTTATACACCCATGAGTGGAAGTGCCCTATGCTCTCTAAGCTGAGTTTTTTAGATGTTTCAGGACACACCGTACATTTCTCCAGAGTGGCTGTTAGCAATTTACATCCCGCCCATCAGCGTAGCCAGGCTCCCGGTTCTCCATGGCCTGTCCTGCATTTCTGGTTTTGACACTTTATTCAGCATGGCCCTTTTGACCGATGGGAAGTGAGACTTCTTTGTAGCGCTGATTTGCCTTTCCAGGTTGCTTGGTTGGCCAAACAGGGCGTATGCGTTTTTTCCTGAATATATTCAGGAAAAAACGCATACGCCCTGTTTGGCCAAGGGCGTGATTGTCGAGGTTTGGCCGCTTTTCCTGTGCTTTCAAGGCGATTCGAATCTACCTCCTGAAATCTGTTTCCTGCAATTCTGCCTTGCTTTCAAATCCTCTTCGTTGCCTTCCCTCAATATATTTGTGGACGAGAGTTATCATTTATAACTCTGCAGTTTTGTGAATTGCAGTGCCCCTGAGCTCCATTGTTCAACTCGCTTTCTTGGGAGCTGGCCGCAAAAGCGCAGGATTGCTTCAGGCCCTGTTCTGGTCCCGGGCGGCAGGCTGAGCCTGTGGTTAATTCTTCTTCCTGATGGGAAAATAGAGTGATCTGTGCCAGTCCCAACACCTAGAGCTAGTCTCTCATTGGTTCCCCCTCTTCCCGTTCATCCTCAGGACAAATTGCAACCTGTACGGAACAGGAGGTTAAAGGTGCTGAGTCTCCAAGGAGGGAGATTGCTAGTAAAGCGGCTGGAATGGCGAACCCGAGCACAAGGAGATGAGAAATGAGGTGCGTTTTAGAAACCTTTCCCGATCACACGGTGTACCATCTTCTGGGTTTCTCATGCATGTTTTCGAAGTAGGAAGATGCCCTTGAACCTGAGATTTGGGACCCATGGGATGGGTACCACGCAGTATTACTTTAAAGGGTCTGTGTTTGCTCACCCAACCTCAGCAAACCTCTCAGCCCCAAGAGTGTCCACCCTTATGTCTCCATCATCTGTGGGTCTAGATATGGTCAATCCAGGTGGCATCACAGCCCCTGAACGAATTTTGTAAGAATTTCTCTCTCTTTCACTGTCTTTGTTTCACGGGTTTTTAAAAGTAATTGATTTTTATAATGGGGTTTAGCTGCTTTTCATTGCTGTGTTTAAGCCGCTTTACACCCACTTGACTCACTTACAGAGAGATATCAATACATAGGTTTTAAGATTCTTACTAGTCAGATATATTCTTGGGCGGTGAGTAGGGGGTGTTGAGTCCAGTTCCCTGAGCAAGGAGTAGGTCTTGTCTATTACATATTGGGTTTATGGAACGGTATCTGAGCTAATTTGAAACCCGTGTTTTATGCATCACCCCGCCTCACCTTTCCCGTTGAGCAGCCATAGTGTGTTTTCTAAACGTGTGACTCTGTTCCGTTTTGTAACTCAGTTCAAGTGTAGCGGTTTTTACATTCCCTCTATAAGTGATATCTTATGACAAGTGTCGTTATCTGTGTGACTTTTTTCACTTAGAATCGTCGTACCTAAATCCACTCATCATGCTGCTACTAGCCTTATGACGTTGATTTCATGGCTGAGTGATATTCCATTGTACATAAGGACCACAACTTCTTTATCCATTTTTCTCTTTCCTGGGATATTTAAGGTGTAACGAAGTGCAGGTTCTTGTCAAGAGAGCAGCCCTAAACTTTGGGGTGCCTGTGTCTTGCTGATTTTTAGTTTTCCCAATTTATACACCCATGAGTGGAAGTGCCCTATGCTCTCTAAGCTGAGTTTTTTAGATGTTTCAGGACACACCGTACACTTCTCCAGAGTGGCTGTTGGCAATTTACATCCCGCCCATCAGCGTAGCCAGGCTCCCGGTTCTCCATGGCCTGTCCTGCATTTCTGGTTTTGACACTTTATTCAGCATGGCCCTTTTGACCGATGGGAAGTGAGACTTCTTTGTAGCGCTGATTTGCCTTTCCAGGTTGCTTGGTTGGCCAAACAGGGCGTATGCGTTTTTTCCTGAATATATTCAGGAAAAAACGCATACGCCCTTTTTGGCCAAGGGCGTGATTGTCGAGGTTTGGCCGCTTTTCCTGTGCTTTCAAGGCGATTCGAATCTACCTCCTGAAATCTGTTTCCTGCAATTCTGCCTTGCTTTCAAATCCTCTTCGTTGCCTTCCCTCAATATATTTGTGGACGAGAGTTATCATTTATAACTCTGCAGTTTTGTGAATTGCAGTGCCCCTGAGCTCCATTGTTCAACTCACTTTCTTGGGAGCTGGCCGCAAAAGCGCAGGATTGCTTCAGGCCCTGTTCTGGTCCCGGGCGGCAGGCTGAGCCTGTGGTTAATTCTTCTTCCTGATGGGAAAATAGAGTGATCTGTGCCAGTCCCAACACCTAGAGCTAGTCTCTCATTGGTTCCCCCTCTTCCCGTTCATCCTCAGGACAAATTGCAACCTGTACGGAAGAGGAGGTTAAAGGTGCTGAGTCTCCAAGGAGGGAGATTGCTAGTAAAGCGGCTGGAATGGCGAACCCGAGCACAAGGAGATGAGAAATGAGGTGCGTTTTAGAAACCTTTCCCGATCACACGGTGTACCATCTTCTGGGTTTCTCATGCATGTTTTCGAAGTAGGAAGATGCCCTTGAACCTGAGATTTGGGACCCATGGGATGGGTACCACGCAGTATTACTTTAAAGGGTCTGTGTTTGCTCACCCAACCTCAGCAAACCTCTCAGCCCCAAGAGTGTCCACCCTTATGTCTCCATCATCTGTGGGTCTAGATATGGTCAATCCAGGTGGCATCACAGCCCCTGAACGAATTTTGTAAGAATTTCTCTCTCTTTCACTGTCTTTGTTTCACGGGTTTTTAAAAGTAATTGATTTTTATAATGGGGTTTAGCTGCTTTTCATTGCTGTGTTTAAGCCGCTTTACACCCACTTGACTCACTTACAGAGAGATATCAATACATAGGTTTTAAGATTCTTACTAGTCAGATATATTCTTGGGCGGTGAGTAGGGGGTGTTGAGTCCAGTTCCCTGAGCAAGGAGTAGGTCTTGTCTATTACATATTGGGTTTATGGAACGGTATCTGAGCTAATTTGAAACCCGTGTTTTATGCATCACCCCGCCTCACCTTTCCCGTTGAGCAGCCATAGTGTGTTTTCTAAACGTGTGACTCTGTTCCGTTTTGTAACTCAGTTCAAGTGTAGCGGTTTTTACATTCCCTCTATAAGTGATATCTTATGACAAGTGTCGTTATCTGTGTGACTTTTTTCACTTAGAATCGTCGTACCTAAATCCACTCATCATGCTGCTACTAGCCTTATGACGTTGATTTCATGGCTGAGTGATATTCCATTGTACATAAGGACCACAACTTCTTTATCCATTTTTCTCTTTCCTGGGATATTTAAGGTGTAACGAAGTGCAGGTTCTTGTCAAGAGAGCAGCCCTAAACTTTGGGGTGCCTGTGTCTTGCTGATTTTTAGTTTTCCCAATTTATACACCCATGAGTGGAAGTGCCCTATGCTCTCTAAGCTGAGTTTTTTAGATGTTTCAGGATACACCGTACACTTCTCCAGAGTGGCTGTTAGCAATTTACATCCCGCCCATCAGCGTAGCCAGGCTCCCGGTTCTCCATGGCCTGTCCTGCATTTCTGGTTTTGACACTTTATTCAGCATGGCCCTTTTGACCGATGGGAAGCGAGACTTCTTTGTAGCGCTGATTTGCCTTTCCAGGTTGCTTGGTTGGCCAAACAGGGCGTATGCGTTTTTTCCTGAATATATTCAGGAAAAAACGCATACGCCCTGTTTGGCCAAGGGCGTGATTGTCGAGGTTTGGCCGCTTTTCCTGTGCTTTCAAGGCGATTCGAATCTACCTCCTGAAATCTGTTTCCTGCAATTCTGCCTTGCTTTCAAATCCTCTTCGTTGCCTTCCCTCAATATATTTGTGGACGAGAGTTATCATTTATAACTCTGCAGTTTTGTGAATTGCAGTGCCCCTGAGCTCCATTGTTCAACTCGCTTTCTTGGGAGCTGGCCGCAAAAGCGCAGGATTGCTTCAGGCCCTGTTCTGGTCCCGGGCGGCAGGCTGAGCCTGTGGTTAATTCTTCTTCCTGATGGGAAAATAGAGTGATCTGTGCCAGTCCCAACACCTAGAGCTAGTCTCTCATTGGTTCCCCCTCTTCCCGTTCATCCTCAGGACAAATTGCAACCTGTACGGAACAGGAGGTTAAAGGTGCTGAGTCTCCAAGGAGGGAGATTGCTAGTAAAGCGGCTGGAATGGCGAACCCGAGCACAAGGAGATGAGAAATGAGGTGCGTTTTAGAAACCTTTCCCGATCACACGGTGTACCATCTTCTGGGTTTCTCATGCATGTTTTCGAAGTAGGAAGATGCCCTTGAACCTGAGATTTGGGACCCATGGGATGGGTACCACGCAGTATTACTTTAAAGGGTCTGTGTTTGCTCACCCAACCTCAGCAAACCTCTCAGCCCCAAGAGTGTCCACCCTTATGTCTCCATCATCTGTGGGTCTAGATATGGTCAATCCAGGTGGCATCACAGCCCCTGAACGAATTTTGTAAGAATTTCTCTCTCTTTCACTGTCTTTGTTTCACGGGTTTTTAAAAGTAATTGATTTTTATAATGGGGTTTAGCTGCTTTTCATTGCTGTGTTTAAGCCGCTTTACACCCACTTGACTCACTTACAGAGAGATATCAATACATAGGTTTTAAGATTCTTACTAGTCAGATATATTCTTGGGCGGTGAGTAGGGGGTGTTGAGTCCAGTTCCCTGAGCAAGGAGTAGGTCTTGTCTATTACATATTGGGTTTATGGAACGGTATCTGAGCTAATTTGAAACCCGTGTTTTATGCATCACCCCGCCTCACCTTTCCCGTTGAGCAGCCATAGTGTGTTTTCTAAACGTGTGACTCTGTTCCGTTTTGTAACTCAGTTCAAGTGTAGCGGTTTTTACATTCCCTCTATAAGTGATATCTTATGACAAGTGTCGTTATCTGTGTGACTTTTTTCACTTAGAATCGTCGTACCTAAATCCACTCATCATGCTGCTACTAGCCTTATGACGTTGATTTCATGGCTGAGTGATATTCCATTGTACATAAGGACCACAACTTCTTTATCCATTTTTCTCTTTCCTGGGATATTTAAGGTGTAACGAAGTGCAGGTTCTTGTCAAGAGAGCAGCCCTAAACTTTGGGGTGCCTGTGTCTTGCTGATTTTTAGTTTTCCCAATTTATACACCCATGAGTGGAAGTGCCCTATGCTCTCTAAGCTGAGTTTTTTAGATGTTTCAGGACACACCGTACACTTCTCCAGAGTGGCTGTTGGCAATTTACATCCCGCCCATCAGCGTAGCCAGGCTCCCGGTTCTCCATGGCCTGTCCTGCATTTCTGGTTTTGACACTTTATTCAGCATGGCCCTTTTGACCGATGGGAAGTGAGACTTCTTTGTAGCGCTGATTTGCCTTTCCAGGTTGCTTGGTTGGCCAAACAGGGCGTATGCGTTTTTTCCTGAATATATTTAGAAAAAAACGCATACGCCCTGTTTGGCCAAGGGCGTGATTGTCGAGGTTTGGCCGCTTTTCCTGTGCTTTCAAGGTGATTCGAATCTACCTCCTGAAATCTGTTTCCTGCAATTCTGCCTTGCTTTCAAATCCTCTTCGTTGCCTTCCCTCAATATATTTGTGGACGAGAGTTATCATTTATAACTCTGCAGGTTTGTGAATTGCAGTGCCCCTGAGCTCCATTGTTCAAATCGCTTTCTTGGGAGCTGGCCGCAAAAGCGCCGGATTGCTTCAGGCCCTGTTCTGGTCCCGGGCGGCAGGCTGAGCCTGTGGTTAATTCTTCTTCCAGATGGGAAAATAGAGTGACCTGTGCCAGTCCCAACACCTAGAGCTAGTCTCTCATTGGTTCCCCCTCTTCCCGTTCATCCTCAGGACAAATTGCAACCTGTACGGAACAGGAGGTTAAAGGTGCTGAGTCTCCAAGGAGGGAGATTGCTAGTAAAGCGGCTGGAATGGCGAACCCGAGCACAAGGAGATGAGAAATGAGGTGCGTTTTAGAAACCTTTCCCGATCACACGGTGTACCATCTTCTGGGTTTCTCATGCATGTTTTCGAAGTAGGAAGATGCCCTTGAACCTGAGATTTGGGACCCATGGGATGGGTACCACGCAGTATTACTTTAAAGGGTCTGTGTTTGCTCACCCAACCTCAACAAACCTCTCAGCCCCAAGAGTGTCCACCCTTATGTCTCCATCAGCTGTGGGTCTAGATATGGTCAATCCAGGTGGCATCACAGCCCCTGAACGAATTTTGTAAGAATTTCTCTCTTTTTCACTGTCTTTGTTTCACGGGTTTTTAAAAGTAATTGATTTTTATAATGGGTTTTAGCTGCTTTTCATTGCTGTGTTTATGCCGCATTACACCCACTTGACTCACTTGCAGAGAGATATCAATACATAGGTTTTAAGACTCTTACTAGTCAGATATATTCTTGGACGGTGAGTAGGGGGTGTTGAGTCCAGTTCCCTGAGCAAGGAGTAGGTCTTGTCTTTTACATATTGGGTTTATGGAACGGTATCTGAGCTAATTTGAAACCCGTGTTTTATGCATCACCCCGCCTCACCTTTCCCGTTGAGCAGCCATAGTGTGTTTTCTAAACGTGTGACTCTGTTCCGTTTTGTAACTCAGTTCAAGTGTAGCGGTTTTTACATTCCCTCTATAAGTGATATCTTATGACAAGTGTCGTTATCTGTGTGACTTTTTTCACTTTGAATCGTCGTACCTAAATCCACTCATCATGCTGCTACTAGCCTTATGACGTTGATTTCATGGCTGAGTGATATTCCATTGTACATAAGGACCACAACTTCTTTATCCATTTTTCTCTTTCCTGGGATATTTAAGGTGTAACGAAGTGCAGGTTCTTGTCAAGAGAGCAGCCCTAAACTTTGGGGTGCCTGTGTCTTGCTGATTTTTAGTTTTCCCAATTTATACACCCATGAGTGGAAGTGCCCTATGCTCTCTAAGCTGAGTTTTTTAGATGTTTCAGGATACACCGTACACTTCTCCAGAGTGGCTGTTGGCAATTTACATCCCGCCCATCAGCGTAGCCAGGCTCCCGGTTCTCCATGGCCTGTCCTGCATTTCTGGTTTTGACACTTTATTCAGCATGGCCCTTTTGACCGATGGGAAGCGAGACTTCTTTGTAGCGCTGATTTGCCTTTCCAGGTTGCTTGGTTGGCCAAACAGGGCGTATGCGTTTTTTCCTGAATATATTCAGGAAAAAACGCATACGCCCTTTTTGGCCAAGGGCGTGATTGTCGAGGTTTGGCCGCTTTTCCTGTGCTTTCAAGGCGATTCGAATCTACCTCCTGAAATCTGTTTCCTGCAATTCTGCCTTGCTTTCAAATCCTCTTCGTTGCCTTCCCTCAATATATTTGTGGACGAGAGTTATCATTTATAACTCTGCAGTTTTGTGAATTGCAGTGCCCCTGAACTCCATTGTTCAACTCGCTTTCTTGGGAGCTGGCCGCAAAAGCGCAGGATTGCTTCAGGCCCTGTTCTGGTCCCGGGCGGCAGGCTGAGCCTGTGGTTAATTCTTCTTTCTGATGGGAAAATAGAGTGACCTGTGCCAGTCCCAACACCTAGAGCTAGTCTCTCATTGGTTCCCCCTCTTCCCGTTCATCCTCAGGACAAATTGCAACCTGTACGGAAGAGGAGGTTAAAGGTGCTGAGTCTCCAAGGAGGGAGATTGCTAGTAAAGCGGCTGGAATGGCGAACCCGAGCACAAGGAGATGAGAAATGAGGTGCGTTTTAGAAACCTTTCCCGATCACACGGTGTACCATCTTCTGGGTTTCTCATGCATGTTTTCGAAGTAGGAAGATGCCCTTGAACCTGAGATTTGGGACCCATGGGATGGGTACCACGCAGTATTACTTTAAAGGGTCTGTGTTTGCTCACCCAACCTCAGCAAACCTCTCAGCCCCAAGAGTGTCCACCCTTATGTCTCCATCATCTGTGGGTCTAGATATGGTCAATCCAGGTGGCATCACAGCCCCTGAACTAATTTTGTAAGAATTTCTCTCTCTTTCACTGTCTTTGTTTCACGGGTTTTTAAAAGTAATTGATTTTTATAATGGGGTTTAGCTGCTTTTCATTGCTGTGTTTAAGCCGCTTTACACCCACTTGACTCACTTACAGAGAGATATCAATACATAGGTTTTAAGATTCTTACTAGTCAGATATATTCTTGGGCGGTGAGTAGGGGGTGTTGAGTCCAGTTCCCTGAGCAAGGAGTAGGTCTTGTCTATTACATATTGGGTTTATGGAACGGTATCTGAGCTAATTTGAAACCCGTGTTTTATGCATCACCCCGCCTCACCTTTCCCGTTGAGCAGCCATAGTGTGTTTTCTAAACGTGTGACTCTGTTCCGTTTTGTAACTCAGTTCAAGTGTAGCGGTTTTTACATTCCCTCTATAAGTGATATCTTATGACAAGTGTCGTTATCTGTGTGACTTTTTTCACTTAGAATCGTCGTACCTAAATCCACTCATCATGCTGCTACTAGCCTTATGACGTTGATTTCATGGCTGAGTGATATTCCATTGTACATAAGGACCACAACTTCTTTATCCATTTTTCTCTTTCCTGGGATATTTAAGGTGTAACGAAGTGCAGGTTCTTGTCAAGAGAGCAGCCCTAAACTTTGGGGTGCCTGTGTCTTGCTGATTTTTAGTTTTCCCAATTTATACACCCATGAGTGGAAGTGCCCTATGCTCTCTAAGCTGAGTTTTTTAGATGTTTCAGGATACACCGTACACTTCTCCAGAGTGGCTGTTAGCAATTTACATCCCGCCCATCAGCGTAGCCAGGCTCCCGGTTCTCCATGGCCTGTCCTGCATTTCTGGTTTTGACACTTTATTCAGCATGGCCCTTTTGACCGATGGGAAGCGAGACTTCTTTGTAGCGCTGATTTGCCTTTCCAGGTTGCTTGGTTGGCCAAACAGGGCGTATGCGTTTTTTCCTGAATATATTCAGGAAAAAACGCATACGCCCTGTTTGGCCAAGGGCGTGATTGTCGAGGTTTGGCCGCTTTTCCTGTGCTTTCAAGGCGATTCGAATCTACCTCCTGAAATCTGTTTCCTGCAATTCTGCCTTGCTTTCAAATCCTCTTCGTTGCCTTCCCTCAATATATTTGTGGACGAGAGTTATCATTTATAACTCTGCAGTTTTGTGAATTGCAGTGCCCCTGAGCTCCATTGTTCAACTCGCTTTCTTGGGAGCTGGCCGCAAAAGCGCAGGATTGCTTCAGGCCCTGTTCTGGTCCCGGGCGGCAGGCTGAGCCTGTGGTTAATTCTTCTTCCTGATGGGAAAATAGAGTGATCTGTGCCAGTCCCAACACCTAGAGCTAGTCTCTCATTGGTTCCCCCTCTTCCCGTTCATCCTCAGGACAAATTGCAACCTGTACGGAACAGGAGGTTAAAGGTGCTGAGTCTCCAAGGAGGGAGATTGCTAGTAAAGCGGCTGGAATGGCGAACCCGAGCACAAGGAGATGAGAAATGAGGTGCGTTTTAGAAACCTTTCCCGATCACACGGTGTACCATCTTCTGGGTTTCTCATGCATGTTTTCGAAGTAGGAAGATGCCCTTGAACCTGAGATTTGGGACCCATGGGATGGGTACCACGCAGTATTACTTTAAAGGGTCTGTGTTTGCTCACCCAACCTCAGCAAACCTCTCAGCCCCAAGAGTGTCCACCCTTATGTCTCCATCATCTGTGGGTCTAGATATGGTCAATCCAGGTGGCATCACAGCCCCTGAACGAATTTTGTAAGAATTTCTCTCTCTTTCACTGTCTTTGTTTCACGGGTTTTTAAAAGTAATTGATTTTTATAATGGGGTTTAGCTGCTTTTCATTGCTGTGTTTAAGCCGCTTTACACCCACTTGACTCACTTACAGAGAGATATCAATACATAGGTTTTAAGATTCTTACTAGTCAGATATATTCTTGGGCGGTGAGTAGGGGGTGTTGAGTCCAGTTCCCTGAGCAAGGAGTAGGTCTTGTCTATTACATATTGGGTTTATGGAACGGTATCTGAGCTAATTTGAAACCCGTGTTTTATGCATCACCCCGCCTCACCTTTCCCGTTGAGCAGCCATAGTGTGTTTTCTAAACGTGTGACTCTGTTCCGTTTTGTAACTCAGTTCAAGTGTAGCGGTTTTTACATTCCCTCTATAAGTGATATCTTATGACAAGTGTCGTTATCTGTGTGACTTTTTTCACTTAGAATCGTCGTACCTAAATCCACTCATCATGCTGCTACTAGCCTTATGACGTTGATTTCATGGCTGAGTGATATTCCATTGTACATAAGGACCACAACTTCTTTATCCATTTTTCTCTTTCCTGGGATATTTAAGGTGTAACGAAGTGCAGGTTCTTGTCAAGAGAGCAGCCCTAAACTTTGGGGTGCCTGTGTCTTGCTGATTTTTAGTTTTCCCAATTTATACACCCATGAGTGGAAGTGCCCTATGCTCTCTAAGCTGAGTTTTTTAGATGTTTCAGGACACACCGTACACTTCTCCAGAGTGGCTGTTGGCAATTTACATCCCGCCCATCAGCGTAGCCAGGCTCCCGGTTCTCCATGGCCTGTCCTGCATTTCTGGTTTTGACACTTTATTCAGCATGGCCCTTTTGACCGATGGGAAGTGAGACTTCTTTGTAGCGCTGATTTGCCTTTCCAGGTTGCTTGGTTGGCCAAACAGGGCGTATGCGTTTTTTCCTGAATATATTTAGAAAAAAACGCATACGCCCTGTTTGGCCAAGGGCGTGATTGTCGAGGTTTGGCCGCTTTTCCTGTGCTTTCAAGGTGATTCGAATCTACCTCCTGAAATCTGTTTCCTGCAATTCTGCCTTGCTTTCAAATCCTCTTCGTTGCCTTCCCTCAATATATTTGTGGACGAGAGTTATCATTTATAACTCTGCAGGTTTGTGAATTGCAGTGCCCCTGAGCTCCATTGTTCAAATCGCTTTCTTGGGAGCTGGCCGCAAAAGCGCCGGATTGCTTCAGGCCCTGTTCTGGTCCCGGGCGGCAGGCTGAGCCTGTGGTTAATTCTTCTTCCAGATGGGAAAATAGAGTGACCTGTGCCAGTCCCAACACCTAGAGCTAGTCTCTCATTGGTTCCCCCTCTTCCCGTTCATCCTCAGGACAAATTGCAACCTGTACGGAACAGGAGGTTAAAGGTGCTGAGTCTCCAAGGAGGGAGATTGCTAGTAAAGCGGCTGGAATGGCGAACCCGAGCACAAGGAGATGAGAAATGAGGTGCGTTTTAGAAACCTTTCCCGATCACACGGTGTACCATCTTCTGGGTTTCTCATGCATGTTTTCGAAGTAGGAAGATGCCCTTGAACCTGAGATTTGGGACCCATGGGATGGGTACCACGCAGTATTACTTTAAAGGGTCTGTGTTTGCTCACCCAACCTCAACAAACCTCTCAGCCCCAAGAGTGTCCACCCTTATGTCTCCATCAGCTGTGGGTCTAGATATGGTCAATCCAGGTGGCATCACAGCCCCTGAACGAATTTTGTAAGAATTTCTCTCTTTTTCACTGTCTTTGTTTCACGGGTTTTTAAAAGTAATTGATTTTTATAATGGGTTTTAGCTGCTTTTCATTGCTGTGTTTATGCCGCATTACACCCACTTGACTCACTTGCAGAGAGATATCAATACATAGGTTTTAAGACTCTTACTAGTCAGATATATTCTTGGACGGTGAGTAGGGGGTGTTGAGTCCAGTTCCCTGAGCAAGGAGTAGGTCTTGTCTTTTACATATTGGGTTTATGGAACGGTATCTGAGCTAATTTGAAACCCGTGTTTTATGCATCACCCCGCCTCACCTTTCCCGTTGAGCAGCCATAGTGTGTTTTCTAAACGTGTGACTCTGTTCCGTTTTGTAACTCAGTTCAAGTGTAGCGGTTTTTACATTCCCTCTATAAGTGATATCTTATGACAAGTGTCGTTATCTGTGTGACTTTTTTCACTTAGAATCGTCGTACCTAAATCCACTCATCATGCTGCTACTAGCCTTATGACGTTGATTTCATGGCTGAGTGATATTCCATTGTACATAAGGACCACAACTTCTTTATCCATTTTTCTCTTTCCTGGGATATTTAAGGTGTAACGAAGTGCAGGTTCTTGTCAAGAGAGCAGCCCTAAACTTTGGGGTGCCTGTGTCTTGCTGATTTTTAGTTTTCCCAATTTATACACCCATGAGTGGAAGTGCCCTATGCTCTCTAAGCTGAGTTTTTTAGATGTTTCAGGATACACCGTACACTTCTCCAGAGTGGCTGTTGGCAATTTACATCCCGCCCATCAGCGTAGCCAGGCTCCCGGTTCTCCATGGCCTGTCCTGCATTTCTGGTTTTGACACTTTATTCAGCATGGCCCTTTTGACCGATGGGAAGCGAGACTTCTTTGTAGCGCTGATTTGCCTTTCCAGGTTGCTTGGTTGGCCAAACAGGGCGTATGCGTTTTTTCCTGAATATATTCAGGAAAAAACGCATACGCCCTTTTTGGCCAAGGGCGTGATTGTCGAGGTTTGGCCGCTTTTCCTGTGCTTTCAAGGCGATTCGAATCTACCTCCTGAAATCTGTTTCCTGCAATTCTGCCTTGCTTTCAAATCCTCTTCGTTGCCTTCCCTCAATATATTTGTGGACGAGAGTTATCATTTATAACTCTGCAGTTTTGTGAATTGCAGTGCCCCTGAACTCCATTGTTCAACTCGCTTTCTTGGGAGCTGGCCGCAAAAGCGCAGGATTGCTTCAGGCCCTGTTCTGGTCCCGGGCGGCAGGCTGAGCCTGTGGTTAATTCTTCTTTCTGATGGGAAAATAGAGTGACCTGTGCCAGTCCCAACACCTAGAGCTAGTCTCTCATTGGTTCCCCCTCTTCCCGTTCATCCTCAGGACAAATTGCAACCTGTACGGAAGAGGAGGTTAAAGGTGCTGAGTCTCCAAGGAGGGAGATTGCTAGTAAAGCGGCTGGAATGGCGAACCCGAGCACAAGGAGATGAGAAATGAGGTGCGTTTTAGAAACCTTTCCCGATCACACGGTGTACCATCTTCTGGGTTTCTCATGCATGTTTTCGAAGTAGGAAGATGCCCTTGAACCTGAGATTTGGGAACCATGGGATGGGTACCACGCAGTATTACTTTAAAGGGTCTGTGTTTGCTCACCCAACCTCAGCAAACCTCTCAGCCCCAAGAGTGTCCACCCTTATGTCTCCATCAGCTGTGGGTCTAGATATGGTCAATCCAGGTGGCATCACAGCCCCTGAACGAATTTTGTAAGAATTTCTCTCTCTTTCACTGTCTTTGTTTCACGGGTTTTTAAAAGTAATTCATTTTTATAATGGGGTTTAGCTGCTTTTCACTGCTGTGTTTATGCCGCTTTATACCCACTTGACTCACTTACAGAGAGATATCAATACATAGGTAAGATTCTTACTAGTCAGATATATTCTTGGGCGGTGAGTAGGGGGTGTTGAGTCCAGTTCACTGAGCAAGGAGTAGGTCTTGTCTATTACATATTGGGTTTATGGAATGGTATCTGAGCTAATTTGAAACCCGTGTTTTATGCATCACCCCACCTCACCTTTCCCGTTGAGCAGCCATAGTGTGTTTTCTAAACGTGTGACTCTGTTCCGTTTTGTAACTCAGTTCAAGTGTAGCGGTTTTTACATTCCCTCTATAAGTGATATCTTATGACAAGTGTCGTTATCTGTGTGACTTTTTTCACTTAGAATCGTCGTACCTAAATGCACTCATCATGCTGCTACTAGCCTTATGACGTTGATTTCATGGCTGAGTGATATTCCATTGTACATAAGGACCACAACTTCTTTATCCATTTTTCTCTTTCCTGGGATATTTAAGGTGTAACGAAGTGCAGGTTCTTGTCAAGAGAGCAGCCCTAAACTTTGGGGTGCCTGTGTCTTGCTGATTTTTAGTTTTCCCAATTTATACGCCCATGAGTGGAAGTGCCCTATGCTCTCTAACCTGCGTTTTTTAGATGTTTCAGGACACACCGTACACTTCTCCAGAGTGGCTGTTGGCAATTTACATCCCGCCCATCAGCGTAGCCAGGCTCCCGGTTCTCCATGGCCTGTCCTTCATTTCTGGTTTTGACACTTTATTCAGCATGGCCCTTTTGACCGATGGGAAGCGAGACTTCTTTGTAGCGCTGATTTGCCTTTCCAGGTTGCTTGGTTGGCCAAACAGGGCGTATGCGTTTTTTCCTGAATATATTTAGAAAAAAACGCATACGACCTGTTTGGCCAAGGGCGTGATTGTCGAGGTTTGGCCGCTTTTCCTGTGCTTTCAAGGCGATTCGAATCTACCTCCTGAAATCTGTTTCCTGCAATTCTGCCTTGCTTTCAAATCCTCTTCGTTGCCTTCCCTCAATATATTTGTGGACGAGAGTTATCATTTATAACTCCGCAGGTTTGTGAATTGCAGTGCCCCTGAGCTCCATTGTTCAAATCGCTTTCTTGGGAGCTGGCCGCAAAAGCGCCGGATTGCTTCAGGCCCTGTTCTGGTCCCGGGCGGCAGGCTGAGCCTGTGGTTAATTCTTCTTCCTGATGGGAAAATAGAGTGACCTGTGCCAGTCCCAACACCTAGAGCTAGTCTCTCATTGGTTCCCCCTCTTCCCGTTCATCCTCAGGACAAATTGCAACCTGTACGGAACAGGAGGTTAAAGGTGCTGAGTCTCCAAGGAGGGAGATTGCTAGTAAAGCGGCTGGAATGGCGAACCCGAGCACAAGGAGATGAGAAATGAGGTGCGTTTTAGAAACCTTTCCCGATCACACGGTGTACCATCTTCTGGGTTTCTCATGCATGTTTTCGAAGTAGGAAGATGCCCTTGAACCTGAGATTTGGGACCCATGGGATGGGTACCACGCAGTATTACTTTAAAGGGTCTGTGTTTGCTCACCCAACCTCAGCAAACCTCTCAGCCCCAAGAGTGTCCACCCTTATGTCTCCATCATCTGTGGGTCTAGATATGGTCAATCCAGGTGGCATCACAGCCCCTGAACGAATTTTGTAAGAATTTCTCTCTCTTTCACTGTCTTTGTTTCACGGGTTTTTAAAAGTAATTGATTTTTATAATGGGGTTTAGCTGCTTTTCATTGCTGTGTTTAAGCCGCTTTACACCCACTTGACTCACTTACAGAGAGATATCAATACATAGGTTTTAAGATTCTTACTAGTCAGATATATTCTTGGGCGGTGAGTAGGGGGTGTTGAGTCCAGTTCCCTGAGCAAGGAGTAGGTCTTGTCTATTACATATTGGGTTTATGGAACGGTATCTGAGCTAATTTGAAACCCGTGTTTTATGCATCACCCCGCCTCACCTTTCCCGTTGAGCAGCCATAGTGTGTTTTCTAAACGTGTGACTCTGTTCCGTTTTGTAACTCAGTTCAAGTGTAGCGGTTTTTACATTCCCTCTATAAGTGATATCTTATGACAAGTGTCGTTATCTGTGTGACTTTTTTCACTTAGAATCGTCGTACCTAAATCCACTCATCATGCTGCTACTAGCCTTATGACGTTGATTTCATGGCTGAGTGATATTCCATTGTACATAAGGACCACAACTTCTTTATCCATTTTTCTCTTTCCTGGGATATTTAAGGTGTAACGAAGTGCAGGTTCTTGTCAAGAGAGCAGCCCTAAACTTTGGGGTGCCTGTGTCTTGCTGATTTTTAGTTTTCCCAATTTATACACCCATGAGTGGAAGTGCCCTATGCTCTCTAAGCTGAGTTTTTTAGATGTTTCAGGACACACCGTACACTTCTCCAGAGTGGCTGTTGGCAATTTACATCCCGCCCATCAGCGTAGCCAGGCTCCCGGTTCTCCATGGCCTGTCCTGCATTTCTGGTTTTGACACTTTATTCAGCATGGCCCTTTTGACCGATGGGAAGTGAGACTTCTTTGTAGCGCTGATTTGCCTTTCCAGGTTGCTTGGTTGGCCAAACAGGGCGTATGCGTTTTTTCCTGAATATATTTAGAAAAAAACGCATACGCCCTGTTTGGCCAAGGGCGTGATTGTCGAGGTTTGGCCGCTTTTCCTGTGCTTTCAAGGTGATTCGAATCTACCTCCTGAAATCTGTTTCCTGCAATTCTGCCTTGCTTTCAAATCCTCTTCGTTGCCTTCCCTCAATATATTTGTGGACGAGAGTTATCATTTATAACTCTGCAGGTTTGTGAATTGCAGTGCCCCTGAGCTCCATTGTTCAAATCGCTTTCTTGGGAGCTGGCCGCAAAAGCGCCGGATTGCTTCAGGCCCTGTTCTGGTCCCGGGCGGCAGGCTGAGCCTGTGGTTAATTCTTCTTCCAGATGGGAAAATAGAGTGACCTGTGCCAGTCCCAACACCTAGAGCTAGTCTCTCATTGGTTCCCCCTCTTCCCGTTCATCCTCAGGACAAATTGCAACCTGTACGGAACAGGAGGTTAAAGGTGCTGAGTCTCCAAGGAGGGAGATTGCTAGTAAAGCGGCTGGAATGGCGAACCCGAGCACAAGGAGATGAGAAATGAGGTGCGTTTTAGAAACCTTTCCCGATCACACGGTGTACCATCTTCTGGGTTTCTCATGCATGTTTTCGAAGTAGGAAGATGCCCTTGAACCTGAGATTTGGGACCCATGGGATGGGTACCACGCAGTATTACTTTAAAGGGTCTGTGTTTGCTCACCCAACCTCAACAAACCTCTCAGCCCCAAGAGTGTCCACCCTTATGTCTCCATCAGCTGTGGGTCTAGATATGGTCAATCCAGGTGGCATCACAGCCCCTGAACGAATTTTGTAAGAATTTCTCTCTTTTTCACTGTCTTTGTTTCACGGGTTTTTAAAAGTAATTGATTTTTATAATGGGTTTTAGCTGCTTTTCATTGCTGTGTTTATGCCGCATTACACCCACTTGACTCACTTGCAGAGAGATATCAATACATAGGTTTTAAGACTCTTACTAGTCAGATATATTCTTGGACGGTGAGTAGGGGGTGTTGAGTCCAGTTCCCTGAGCAAGGAGTAGGTCTTGTCTTTTACATATTGGGTTTATGGAACGGTATCTGAGCTAATTTGAAACCCGTGTTTTATGCATCACCCCGCCTCACCTTTCCCGTTGAGCAGCCATAGTGTGTTTTCTAAACGTGTGACTCTGTTCCGTTTTGTAACTCAGTTCAAGTGTAGCGGTTTTTACATTCCCTCTATAAGTGATATCTTATGACAAGTGTCGTTATCTGTGTGACTTTTTTCACTTAGAATCGTCGTACCTAAATCCACTCATCATGCTGCTACTAGCCTTATGACGTTGATTTCATGGCTGAGTGATATTCCATTGTACATAAGGACCACAACTTCTTTATCCATTTTTCTCTTTCCTGGGATATTTAAGGTGTAACGAAGTGCAGGTTCTTGTCAAGAGAGCAGCCCTAAACTTTGGGGTGCCTGTGTCTTGCTGATTTTTAGTTTTCCCAATTTATACACCCATGAGTGGAAGTGCCCTATGCTCTCTAAGCTGAGTTTTTTAGATGTTTCAGGATACACCGTACACTTCTCCAGAGTGGCTGTTGGCAATTTACATCCCGCCCATCAGCGTAGCCAGGCTCCCGGTTCTCCATGGCCTGTCCTGCATTTCTGGTTTTGACACTTTATTCAGCATGGCCCTTTTGACCGATGGGAAGCGAGACTTCTTTGTAGCGCTGATTTGCCTTTCCAGGTTGCTTGGTTGGCCAAACAGGGCGTATGCGTTTTTTCCTGAATATATTCAGGAAAAAACGCATACGCCCTTTTTGGCCAAGGGCGTGATTGTCGAGGTTTGGCCGCTTTTCCTGTGCTTTCAAGGCGATTCGAATCTACCTCCTGAAATCTGTTTCCTGCAATTCTGCCTTGCTTTCAAATCCTCTTCGTTGCCTTCCCTCAATATATTTGTGGACGAGAGTTATCATTTATAACTCTGCAGTTTTGTGAATTGCAGTGCCCCTGAACTCCATTGTTCAACTCGCTTTCTTGGGAGCTGGCCGCAAAAGCGCAGGATTGCTTCAGGCCCTGTTCTGGTCCCGGGCGGCAGGCTGAGCCTGTGGTTAATTCTTCTTTCTGATGGGAAAATAGAGTGACCTGTGCCAGTCCCAACACCTAGAGCTAGTCTCTCATTGGTTCCCCCTCTTCCCGTTCATCCTCAGGACAAATTGCAACCTGTACGGAAGAGGAGGTTAAAGGTGCTGAGTCTCCAAGGAGGGAGATTGCTAGTAAAGCGGCTGGAATGGCGAACCCGAGCACAAGGAGATGAGAAATGAGGTGCGTTTTAGAAACCTTTCCCGATCACACGGTGTACCATCTTCTGGGTTTCTCATGCATGTTTTCGAAGTAGGAAGATGCCCTTGAACCTGAGATTTGGGAACCATGGGATGGGTACCACGCAGTATTACTTTAAAGGGTCTGTGTTTGCTCACCCAACCTCAGCAAACCTCTCAGCCCCAAGAGTGTCCACCCTTATGTCTCCATCAGCTGTGGGTCTAGATATGGTCAATCCAGGTGGCATCACAGCCCCTGAACGAATTTTGTAAGAATTTCTCTCTCTTTCACTGTCTTTGTTTCACGGGTTTTTAAAAGTAATTCATTTTTATAATGGGGTTTAGCTGCTTTTCACTGCTGTGTTTATGCCGCTTTATACCCACTTGACTCACTTACAGAGAGATATCAATACATAGGTAAGATTCTTACTAGTCAGATATATTCTTGGGCGGTGAGTAGGGGGTGTTGAGTCCAGTTCACTGAGCAAGGAGTAGGTCTTGTCTATTACATATTGGGTTTATGGAATGGTATCTGAGCTAATTTGAAACCCGTGTTTTATGCATCACCCCACCTCACCTTTCCCGTTGAGCAGCCATAGTGTGTTTTCTAAACGTGTGACTCTGTTCCGTTTTGTAACTCAGTTCAAGTGTAGCGGTTTTTACATTCCCTCTATAAGTGATATCTTATGACAAGTGTCGTTATCTGTGTGACTTTTTTCACTTAGAATCGTCGTACCTAAATGCACTCATCATGCTGCTACTAGCCTTATGACGTTGATTTCATGGCTGAGTGATATTCCATTGTACATAAGGACCACAACTTCTTTATCCATTTTTCTCTTTCCTGGGATATTTAAGGTGTAACGAAGTGCAGGTTCTTGTCAAGAGAGCAGCCCTAAACTTTGGGGTGCCTGTGTCTTGCTGATTTTTAGTTTTCCCAATTTATACGCCCATGAGTGGAAGTGCCCTATGCTCTCTAACCTGCGTTTTTTAGATGTTTCAGGACACACCGTACACTTCTCCAGAGTGGCTGTTGGCAATTTACATCCCGCCCATCAGCGTAGCCAGGCTCCCGGTTCTCCATGGCCTGTCCTTCATTTCTGGTTTTGACACTTTATTCAGCATGGCCCTTTTGACCGATGGGAAGCGAGACTTCTTTGTAGCGCTGATTTGCCTTTCCAGGTTGCTTGGTTGGCCAAACAGGGCGTATGCGTTTTTTCCTGAATATATTTAGAAAAAAACGCATACGACCTGTTTGGCCAAGGGCGTGATTGTCGAGGTTTGGCCGCTTTTCCTGTGCTTTCAAGGCGATTCGAATCTACCTCCTGAAATCTGTTTCCTGCAATTCTGCCTTGCTTTCAAATCCTCTTCGTTGCCTTCCCTCAATATATTTGTGGACGAGAGTTATCATTTATAACTCCGCAGGTTTGTGAATTGCAGTGCCCCTGAGCTCCATTGTTCAAATCGCTTTCTTGGGAGCTGGCCGCAAAAGCGCCGGATTGCTTCAGGCCCTGTTCTGGTCCCGGGCGGCAGGCTGAGCCTGTGGTTAATTCTTCTTCCTGATGGGAAAATAGAGTGACCTGTGCCAGTCCCAACACCTAGAGCTAGTCTCTCATTGGTTCCCCCTCTTCCCGTTCATCCTCAGGACAAATTGCAACCTGTACGGAACAGGAGGTTAAAGGTGCTGAGTCTCCAAGGAGGGAGATTGCTAGTAAAGCGGCTGGAATGGCGAACCCGAGCACAAGGAGATGAGAAATGAGGTGCGTTTTAGAAACCTTTCCCGATCACACGGTGTACCATCTTCTGGGTTTCTCATGCATGTTTTCGAAGTAGGAAGATGCCCTTGAACCTGAGATTTGGGACCCATGGGATGGGTACCACGCAGTATTACTTTAAAGGGTCTGTGTTTGCTCACCCAACCTCAGCAAACCTCTCAGCCCCAAGAGTGTCCACCCTTATGTCTCCATCATCTGTGGGTCTAGATATGGTCAATCCAGGTGGCATCACAGCCCCTGAACGAATTTTGTAAGAATTTCTCTCTCTTTCACTGTCTTTGTTTCACGGGTTTTTAAAAGTAATTGATTTTTATAATGGGGTTTAGCTGCTTTTCATTGCTGTGTTTAAGCCGCTTTACACCCACTTGACTCACTTACAGAGAGATATCAATACATAGGTTTTAAGATTCTTACTAGTCAGATATATTCTTGGGCGGTGAGTAGGGGGTGTTGAGTCCAGTTCCCTGAGCAAGGAGTAGGTCTTGTCTATTACATATTGGGTTTATGGAACGGTATCTGAGCTAATTTGAAACCCGTGTTTTATGCATCACCCCGCCTCACCTTTCCCGTTGAGCAGCCATAGTGTGTTTTCTAAACGTGTGACTCTGTTCCGTTTTGTAACTCAGTTCAAGTGTAGCGGTTTTTACATTCCCTCTATAAGTGATATCTTATGACAAGTGTCGTTATCTGTGTGACTTTTTTCACTTAGAATCGTCGTACCTAAATCCACTCATCATGCTGCTACTAGCCTTATGACGTTGATTTCATGGCTGAGTGATATTCCATTGTACATAAGGACCACAACTTCTTTATCCATTTTTCTCTTTCCTGGGATATTTAAGGTGTAACGAAGTGCAGGTTCTTGTCAAGAGAGCAGCCCTAAACTTTGGGGTGCCTGTGTCTTGCTGATTTTTAGTTTTCCCAATTTATACACCCATGAGTGGAAGTGCCCTATGCTCTCTAAGCTGAGTTTTTTAGATGTTTCAGGATACACCGTACACTTCTCCAGAGTGGCTGTTGGCAATTTACATCCCGCCCATCAGCGTAGCCAGGCTCCCGGTTCTCCATGGCCTGTCCTGCATTTCTGGTTTTGACACTTTATTCAGCATGGCCCTTTTGACCGATGGGAAGCGAGACTTCTTTGTAGCGCTGATTTGCCTTTCCAGGTTGCTTGGTTGGCCAAACAGGGCGTATGCGTTTTTTCCTGAATATATTCAGGAAAAAACGCATACGCCCTGTTTGGCCAAGGGCGTGATTGTCGAGGTTTGGCCGCTTTTCCTGTGCTTTCAAGGCGATTCGAATCTACCTCCTGAAATCTGTTTCCTGCAATTCTGCCTTGCTTTCAAATCCTCTTCGTTGCCTTCCCTCAATATATTTGTGGACGAGAGTTATCATTTATAACTCTGCAGTTTTGTGAATTGCAGTGCCCCTGAGCTCCATTGTTCAACTCGCTTTCTTGGGAGCTGGCCGCAAAAGCGCAGGATTGCTTCAGGCCCTGTTCTGGTCCCGGGCGGCAGGCTGAGCCTGTGGTTAATTCTTCTTCCTGATGGGAAAATAGAGTGATCTGTGCCAGTCCCAACACCTAGAGCTAGTCTCTCATTGGTTCCCCCTCTTCCCGTTCATCCTCAGGACAAATTGCAACCTGTACGGAACAGGAGGTTAAAGGTGCTGAGTCTCCAAGGAGGGAGATTGCTAGTAAAGCGGCTGGAATGGCGAACCCGAGCACAAGGAGATGAGAAATGAGGTGCGTTTTAGAAACCTTTCCCGATCACACGGTGTACCATCTTCTGGGTTTCTCATGCATGTTTTCGAAGTAGGAAGATGCCCTTGAACCTGAGATTTGGGACCCATGGGATGGGTACCACGCAGTATTACTTTAAAGGGTCTGTGTTTGCTCACCCAACCTCAGCAAACCTCTCAGCCCCAAGAGTGTCCACCCTTATGTCTCCATCAGCTGTGGGTCTAGATATGGTCAATCCAGGTGGCATCACAGCCCCTGAACGAATTTTGTAAGAATTTCTCTCTCTTTCACTGTCTTTGTTTCACGGGTTTTTAAAAGTAATTGATTTTTATAATGGGGTTTAGCTGCTTTTCATTGCTGTGTTTAAGCCGCTTTACACCCACTTGACTCACTTACAGAGAGATATCAATACATAGGTTTTAAGATTCTTACTAGTCAGATATATTGTTGGGCGGTGAGTAGGGGGTGTTGAGTCCAGTTCCCTGAGCAAGGAGTAGGTCTTGTCTATTACATATTGGGTTTATGGAACGGTATCTGAGCTAATTTGAAACCCGTGTTTTATGCATCACCCCGCCTCACCTTTCCCGTTGAGCAGCCATAGTGTGTTTTCTAAACGTGTGACTCTGTTCCGTTTTGTAACTCAGTTCAAGTGTAGCGGTTTTTACATTCCCTCTATAAGTGATATCTTATGACAAGTGTCGTTATCTGTGTGACTTTTTTCACTTAGAATCGTCGTACCTAAATCCACTCATCATGCTGCTACTAGCCTTATGACGTTGATTTCATGGCTGAGTGATATTCCATTGTACATAAGGACCACAACTTCTTTATCCATTTTTCTCTTTCCTGGGATATTTAAGGTGTAACGAAGTGCAGGTTCTTGTCAAGAGAGCAGCCCTAAACTTTGGGGTGCCTGTGTCTTGCTGATTTTTAGTTTTCCCAATTTATACACCCATGAGTGGAAGTGCCCTATGCTCTCTAAGCTGAGTTTTTTAGATGTTTCAGGATACACCTTACACTTCTCCAGAGTGGCTGTTGGCAATTTACATCCCGCCCATCAGCGTAGCCAGGCTCCCGGTTCTCCATGGCCTGTCCTGCATTTCTGGTTTTGACACTTTATTCAGCATGGCCCTTTTGACCTGTGGAAGCGAGACTTCTTTGTAGCGCTGATTTGCCTTTCCAGGTTGCTTGGTTGGCCAAACAGGGCGTATGCGTTTTTTCCTGAATATATTCAGGAAAAAACGCATACGCCCTGTTTGGCCAAGGGCGTGATTGTCGAGGTTTGGCCGCTTTTCCTGTGCTTTCAAGGCGATTCGAATCTACCTCCTGAAATCTGTTTCCTGCAATTCTGCCTTGCTTTCAAATCCTCTTCGTTGCCTTCCCTCAATATATTTGTGGACGAGAGTTATCATTTATAACTCTGCAGTTTTGTGAATTGCAGTGCCCCTGAGCTCCATTGTTCAACTCGCTTTCTTGGGAGCTGGCCGCAAAAGCGCAGGATTGCTTCAGGCCCTGTTCTGGTCCCGGGCGGCAGGCTGAGCCTGTGGTTAATTCTTCTTTCTGATGGGAAAATAGAGTGATCTGTGCCAGTCCCAACACCTAGAGCTAGTCTCTCATTGGTTCCCCCTCTTCCCGTTCATCCTCAGGACAAATTGCAACCTGTACGGAAGAGGAGGTTAAAGGTGCTGAGTCTCCAAGGAGGGAGATTGCTAGTAAAGCGGCTGGAATGGCGAACCCGAGCACAAGGAGATGAGAAATGAGGTGCGTTTTAGAAACCTTTCCCGATCACACGGTGTACCATCTTCTGGGTTTCTCATGCATGTTTTCGAAGTAGGAAGATGCCCTTGAACCTGAGATTTGGGACCCATGGGATGGGTACCACGCAGTATTACTTTAAAGGGTCTGTGTTTGCTCACCCAACCTCAGCAAACCTCTCAGCCCCAAGAGTGTCCACCCTTATGTCTCCATCAGCTGTGGGTCTAGATATGGTCAATCCAGGTGGCATCACAGCCCCTGAACGAATTTTGTAAGAAATTCTCTCTCTTTCACTGTCTTTGTTTCACGGGTTTTTAAAAGTAATTCATTTTTATAATGGGGTTTAGCTGCTTTTCACTGCTGTGTTTATGCCGCTTTATACCCACTTGACTCACTTACAGAGAGATATCAATACATAGGTAAGATTCTTACTAGTCAGATATATTCTTGGGCGGTGAGTAGGGGGTGTTGAGTCCAGTTCACTGAGCAAGGAGTAGGTCTTGTCTATTACATATTGGGTTTATGGAATGGTATCTGAGCTAATTTGAAACCCGTGTTTTATGCATCACCCCACCTCACCTTTCCCGTTGAGCAGCCATAGTGTGTTTTCTAAACGTGTGACTCTGTTCCGTTTTGTAACTCAGTTCAAGTGTAGCGGTTTTTACATTCCCTCTATAAGTGATATCTTATGACAAGTGTCGTTATCTGTGTGACTTTTTTCACTTAGAATCGCCGTACCTAAATGCACTCATCATGCTGCTACTAGCCTTATGACGTTGATTTCATGGCTGAGTGATATTCCATTGTACATAAGGACCACAACTTCTTTAGCCATTTTTCTCTTTCCTGGGATATTTAAGGTGTAACGAAGTGCAGGTTCTTGTCAAGAGAGCAGCCCTAAACTTTGGGGTGCCTGTGTCTTGCTGATTTTTAGTTTTCCCAATTTATACGCCCATGAGTGGAAGTGCCCTATGCTCTCTAAGCTGCGTTTTTTAGATGTTTCAGGACACACCGTACACTTCTCCAGAGTGGCTGTTGGCAATTTACATCCCGCCCATCAGCGTAGCCAGGCTCCCGGTTCTCCATGGCCTGTCCTTCATTTCTGGTTTTGACACTTTATTCAGCATGGCCCTTTTGACCGATGGGAAGCGAGACTTCTTTGTAGCGCTGATTTGCCTTTCCAGGTTGCTTGGTTGGCCAAACAGGGCGTATGCGTTTTTTCCTGAATATATTTAGAAAAAAACGCATACGCCCTGTTTGGCCAAGGGCGTGATTGTCGAGGTTTGGCCGCTTTTCCTGTGCTTTCAAGGCGATTCGAATCTACCTCCTGAAATCTGTTTCCTGCAATTCTGCCTTGCTTTCAAATCCTCTTCGTTGCCTTCCCTCAATATATTTGTGGACGAGAGTTATCATTTATAACTCTGCAGGTTTGTGAATTGCAGTGCCCCTGAGCTCCATTGTTCAAATCGGTTTCTTGGGAGCTGGCCGCAAAAGCGCAGGATTGCTTCAGGCCCTGTTCTGGTCCCGGGCGGCAGGCTGAGCCTGTGGTTAATTCTTCTTCCTGATGGGAAAATAGAGTGACCTGTGCCAGTCCCAACACCTAGAGCTAGTCTCTCATTGGTTCCCCCTCTTCCCGTTCATCCTCAGGACAAATTGCAACCTGTACGGAACAGGAGGTTAAAGGTGCTGAGTCTCCAAGGAGGGAGATTGCTAGTAAAGCGGCTGGAATGGCGAACCCGAGCACAAGGAGATGAGAAATGAGGTGCGTTTTAGAAACCTTTCCCGATCACACGGTGTACCATCTTCTGGGTTTCTCATGCATGTTTTCGAAGTAGGAAGATGCCCTTGAACCTGAGATTTGGGACCCATGGGATGGGTACCACGCAGTATTACTTTAAAGGGTCTGTGTTTGCTCACCCAACCTCAGCAAACCTCTCAGCCCCAAGAGTGTCCACCCTTATGTCTCCATCAGCTGTGGGTCTAGATATCGTCAATCCAGGTGGCATCACAGCCCCTGAACGAATTTTGTAAGAATTTCTCTCTCTTTCACTGTCTTTGTTTCACGGGTTTTTAAAAGTAATTGATTTTTATAATGGGTTTTAGCTGCTTTTCATTGCTGTGTTTATGCCGCTTTACACCCACTTGACTCACTTACAGAGAGATATCAATACATAGGTTTTAAGACTCTTACTAGTCAGATATATTCTTGGGCGGTGAGTAGGGGGTGTTGAGTCCAGTTCCCTGAGCAAGGAGTAGGTCTTGTCTTTTACATATTGGGTTTATGGAACGGTATCTGAGCTAATTTGAAACCCGTGTTTTATGCATCACCCTGCCTCACCTTTCCCGTTGAGCAGCCATAGTGTGTTTTCTAAACGTGTGACTCTGTTCCGTTTTGTAACTCAGTTCAAGTGTAGCGGTTTTTACATTCCCTCTATAAGTGATATCTTATGACAAGTGTCGTTATCTGTGTGACTTTTTTCACTTAGAATCGTCGTACCTAAATCCACTCATCATGCTGCTACTAGCCTTATGACGTTGATTTCATGGCTGAGTGATATTCCATTGTACATAAGGACCACAACTTCTTTATCCATTTTTCTCTTTCCTGGGATATTTAAGGTGTAACGAAGTGCAGGTTCTTGTCAAGAGAGCAGCCCTAAACTTTCGGGTGCCTGTGTCTTGCTGATTTTTAGTTTTCCCAATTTATACACCCATGAGTGGAAGTGCCCTATGCTCTCTAAGCTGAGTTTTTTAGATGTTTCAGGACACACCGTACACTTCTCCAGAGTGGCTGTTAGCAATTTACATCCCGCCCATCAGCGTAGCCAGGCTCCCGGTTCTCCATGGCCTGTCCTGCATTTCTGGTTTTGACACTTTATTCAGCATGGCCCTTTTGACCGATGGGAAGCGAGACTTCTTTGTAGCGCTGATTTGCCTTTCCAGGTTGCTTGGTTGGCCAAACAGGGCGTATGCGTTTTTTCCTGAATATATTCAGGAAAAAACGCATACGCCCTGTTTGGCCAAGGGCGTGATTGTCGAGGTTTGGCCGCTTTTCCTGTGCTTTCAAGGCGATTCGAATCTACCTCCTGAAATCTGTTTCCTGCAATTCTGCCTTGCTTTCAAATCCTCTTCGTTGCCTTCCCTCAATATATTTGTGGACGAGAGTTATCATTTATAACTCTGCAGGTTTGTGAATTGCAGTGCCCCTGAGCACCATTGTTCAAATCGCTTTCTTGGGAGCTGGCCGCAAAAGCGCAGGATTGCTTCAGGCCCTGTTCTGGTCCCGGGTGGCAGGCTGAGCCTGTGGTTAATTCTTCTTCCTGATGGGAAAATAGAGTGACCTGTGCCAGTCCCAACACCTAGAGCTAGTCTCTCATTGGTTCCCCCTCTTCCCGTTCATCCTCAGGACAAATTGCAACCTGTACGGAACAGGAGGTTAAAGGTGCTGAGTCTCCAAGGAGGGAGATTGCTAGTAAAGCGGCTGGAATGGCGAACCCGAGCACAAGGAGATGAGAAATGAGGTGCGTTTTAGAAACCTTTCCCGATCACACGGTGTACCATCTTCTGGGTTGCTCATGCATGTTTTCGAAGTAGGAAGATGCCCTTGAACCTGAGATTTGGGACCCATGGGATGGGTACCATGCAGTATTACTTTAAAGGGTCTGTGTTTGCTCACCCAACCTCAGCAAACCTCTCAGCCCCAAGAGTGTCCACCCTTATGTCTCCATCAGCTGTGGGTCTAGATATGGTCAATCCAGGTGACATCACAGCCCCTGAACGAATTTTGTAAGAATTTCTCTCTCTTTCACTGTCTTTGTTTCACGGGTTTTTAAAAGTAATTGATTTTTATAATGGGGTTTAGCTGCTTTTCATTGCTGTGTTTAAGCCGCTTTACACCCACTTGACTCACTTACAGAGAGATATCAATACATAGGTTTTAAGATTCTTACTAGTCAGATATATTCTTGGGCAGTGAGTAGGGGGTGTTGAGTCCAGTTCCCTGAGCAAGGAGTAGGTCTTGTCTTTTACATATTGGGTTTATGGAACGGTATCTGAGCTAATTTGAAACCCGTGTTTTATGCATCACCCCGCCTCACCTTTCCCGTTGAGCAGCCATAGTGTGTTTTCTAAACGTGTGACTCTGTTCCGTTTTGTAACTCAGTTCAAGTGTAGCGGTTTTTACATTCCCTCTATAAGTGATATCTTATGACAAGTGTCGTTATCTGTGTGACTTTTTTCACTTAGAATCGTCGTACCTAAATCCACTCATCATGCTGCTACTAGCCTTATGACGTTGATTTCATGGCTGAGTGATATTCCATTGTACATAAGGACCACAACTTCTTTATCCATTTTTCTCTTTCCTGGGATATTTAAGGTGTAACGAAGTGCAGGTTCTTGTCAAGAGAGCAGCCCTAAACTTTGGGGTGCCTGTGTCTTGCTGATTTTTAGTTTTCCCAATTTATACACCCATGAGTGGAAGTGCCCTATGCTCTCTAAGCTGAGTTTTTTAGATGTTTCAGGACACACCGTACACTTCTCCAGAGTGGCTGTTGGCAATTTACATCCCGCCCATCAGCGTAGCCAGGCTCCCGGTTCTCCATGGCCTGTCCTGCATTTCTGGTTTTGACACTTTATTCAGCATGGCCCTTTTGACCGATGGGAAGTGAGACTTCTTTGTAGCGCTGATTTGCCTTTCCAGGTTGCTTGGTTGGCCAAACAGGGCGTATGCGTTTTTTCCTGAATATATTCAGGAAAATACGCATACGCCCTGTTTGGCCAAGGGCGTGATTGTCGAGGTTTGGCCGCTTTTCCTGTGCTTTCAAGGCGATTCGAATCTACCTCCTGAAATCTGTTTCCTGCAATTCTGCCTTGCTTTCAAATCCTCTTCGTTGCCTTCCCTCAATATATTTGTGGACGAGAGTTATCATTTATAACTCTGCAGTTTTGTGAATTGCAGTGCCCCTGAGCTCCATTGTTCAACTCGCTTTCTTGGGAGCTGGCCGCAAAAGCGCAGGATTGCTTCAGGCCCTGTTCTGGTCCCAGGCGGCAGGCTGAGCCTGTGGTTAATTCTTCTTTCTGATGGGAAAATAGAGTGATCTGTGCCAGTCCCAACACCTAGAGCTAGTCTCTCATTGGTTCCCCCTCTTCCCGTTCATCCTCAGGACAAATTGCAACCTGTACGGAAGAGGAGGTTAAAGGTGCTGAGTCTCCAAGGAGGGAGATTGCTAGTAAAGCGGCTGGAATGGCGAACCCGAGCACAAGGAGATGAGAAATGAGGTGCGTTTTAGAAACCTTTCCCGATCACACGGTGTACCATCTTCTGGGTTTCTCATGCATGTTTTCGAAGTAGGAAGATGCCCTTGAACCTGAGATTTGGGACCCATGGGATGGGTACCACGCAGTATTACTTTAAAGGGTCTGTGTTTGCTCACCCAACCTCAGCAAACCTCTCAGCCCCAAGAGTGTCCACCCTTATGTCTCCATCATCTGTGGGTCTAGATATGGTCAATCCAGGTGGCATCACAGCCCCTGAACGAATTTTGTAAGAATTTCTCTCTCTTTCACTGTCTTTGTTTCACGGGTTTTTAAAAGTAATTGATTTTTATAATGGTGTTTAGCTGCTTTTCATTGCTGTGTTTAAGCCGCTTTACACCCACTTGACTCACTTACAGAGAGATATCAATACATAGGTTTTAAGATTCTTACTAGTCAGATATATTCTTGGGCGGTGAGTAGGGGGTGTTGAGTCCAGTTCCCTGAGCAAGGAGTAGGTCTTGTCTATTACATATTGGGTTTATGGAACGGTATCTGAGCTAATTTGAAACCCGTGTTTTATGCATCACCCCGCCTCACCTTTCCCGTTGAGCAGCCATAGTGTGTTTTCTAAACGTGTGACTCTGTTCCGTTTTGTAACTCAGTTCAAGTGTAGCGGTTTTTACATTCCCTCTATAAGTGATATCTTATGACAAGTGTCGTTATCTGTGTGACTTTTTTCACTTAGAATCGTTGTACCTAAATCCACTCATCATGCTGCTACTAGCCTTATGACGTTGATTTCATGGCTGAGTGATATTCCATTGTACATAAGGACCACAACTTCTTTATCCATTTTTCTCTTTCCTGGGATATTTAAGGTGTAACGAAGTGCAGGTTCTTGTCAAGAGAGCAGCCCTAAACTTTGGGGTGCATGTGTCTTGCTGATTTTTAGTTTTCCCAATTTATACACCCATGAGTGGAAGTGCCCTATGCTCTCTAAGCTGAGTTTTTTAGATGTTTCAGGACACACCGTACACTTCTCCAGAGTGGCTGTTGGCAATTTACATCCCGCCCATCAGCGTAGCCAGGCTCCCGGTTCTCCATGGCCTGTCCTGCATTTCTGGTTTTGACACTTTATTCAGCATGGCCCTTTTGACCGATGGGAAGCGAGACTTCTTTGTAGCGCTGATTTGCCTTTCCAGGTTGCTTGGTTGGCCAAACAGGGCGTATGCGTTTTTTCCTGAATATATTCAGGAAAAAACGCATACGCCCTGTTTGGCCAAGGGCGTGATTGTCGAGGTTTGGCCGCTTTTCCTGTGCTTTCAAGGCGATTCGAATCTACCTCCTGAAATCTGTTTCCTGCAATTCTGCCTTGCTTTCAAATCCTCTTCGTTGCCTTCCCTCAATATATTTGTGGACGAGAGTTATCATTTATAACTCCGCAGGTTTGTGAATTGCAGTGCCCCTGAGCTCCATTGTTCAAATCGCTTTCTTGGGAGCTGGCCGCAAAAGCGCCGGATTGCTTCAGGCCCTGTTCTGGTCCCGGGCGGCAGGCTGAGCCTGTGGTTAATTCTTCTTCCTGATGGGAAAATAGAGTGACCTGTGCCAGTCCCAACACCTAGAGCTAGTCTCTCATTGGTTCCCCCTCTTCCCGTTCATCCTCAGGACAAATTGCAACCTGTACGGAACAGGAGGTTAAAGGTGCTGAGTCTCCAAGGAGGGAGATTGCTAGTAAAGCGGCTGGAATGGCGAACCCGAGCACAAGGAGATGAGAAATGAGGTGCGTTTTAGAAACCTTTCCCGATCACACGGTGTACCATCTTCTGGGTTTCTCATGCATGTTTTCGAAGTAGGAAGATGCCCTTGAACCTGAGATTTGGGACCCATGGGATGGGTACCACGCAGTATTACTTTAAAGGGTCTGTGTTTGCTCACCCAACCTCAGCAAACCTCTCAGCCCCAAGAGTGTCCACCCTTATGTCTCCATCATCTGTGGGTCTAGATATGGTCAATCCAGGTGGCATCACAGCCCCTGAACGAATTTTGTAAGAATTTCTCTCTCTTTCACTGTCTTTGTTTCACGGGTTTTTAAAAGTAATTGATTTTTATAATGGGGTTTAGCTGCTTTTCATTGCTGTGTTTAAGCCGCTTTACACCCACTTGACTCACTTACAGAGAGATATCAATACATAGGTTTTAAGATTCTTACTAGTCAGATATATTCTTGGGCGGTGAGTAGGGGGTGTTGAGTCCAGTTCCCTGAGCAAGGAGTAGGTCTTGTCTATTACATATTGGGTTTATGGAACGGTATCTGAGCTAATTTGAAACCCGTGTTTTATGCATCACCCCGCCTCACCTTTCCCGTTGAGCAGCCATAGTGTGTTTTCTAAACGTGTGACTCTGTTCCGTTTTGTAACTCAGTTCAAGTGTAGCGGTTTTTACATTCCCTCTATAAGTGATATCTTATGACAAGTGTCGTTATCTGTGTGACTTTTTTCACTTAGAATCGTCGTACCTAAATCCACTCATCATGCTGCTACTAGCCTTATGACGTTGATTTCATGGCTGAGTGATATTCCATTGTACATAAGGACCACAACTTCTTTATCCATTTTTCTCTTTCCTGGGATATTTAAGGTGTAACGAAGTGCAGGTTCTTGTCAAGAGAGCAGCCCTAAACTTTGGGGTGCCTGTGTCTTGCTGATTTTTAGTTTTCCCAATTTATACACCCATGAGTGGAAGTGCCCTATGCTCTCTAAGCTGAGTTTTTTAGATGTTTCAGGATACACCGTACACTTCTCCAGAGTGGCTGTTGGCAATTTACATCCCGCCCATCAGCGTAGCCAGGCTCCCGGTTCTCCATGGCCTGTCCTGCATTTCTGGTTTTGACACTTTATTCAGCATGGCCCTTTTGACCGATGGGAAGCGAGACTTCTTTGTAGCGCTGATTTGCCTTTCCAGGTTGCTTGGTTGGCCAAACAGGGCGTATGCGTTTTTTCCTGAATATATTCAGGAAAAAACGCATACGCCCTGTTTGGCCAAGGGCGTGATTGTCGAGGTTTGGCCGCTTTTCCTGTGCTTTCAAGGCGATTCGAATCTACCTCCTGAAATCTGTTTCCTGCAATTCTGCCTTGCTTTCAAATCCTCTTCGTTGCCTTCCCTCAATATATTTGTGGACGAGAGTTATCATTTATAACTCTGCAGTTTTGTGAATTGCAGTGCCCCTGAGCTCCATTGTTCAACTCGCTTTCTTGGGAGCTGGCCGCAAAAGCGCAGGATTGCTTCAGGCCCTGTTCTGGTCCCGGGCGGCAGGCTGAGCCTGTGGTTAATTCTTCTTCCTGATGGGAAAATAGAGTGACCTGTGCCAGTCCCAACACCTAGAGCTAGTCTCTCATTGGTTCCCCCTCTTCCCGTTCATCCTCAGGACAAATTGCAACCTGTACGGAACAGGAGGTTAAAGGTGCTGAGTCTCCAAGGAGGGAGATTGCTAGTAAAGCGGCTGGAATGGCGAACCCGAGCACAAGGAGATGAGAAATGAGGTGCGTTTTAGAAACCTTTCCCGATCACACGGTGTACCATCTTCTGGGTTTCTCATGTATGTTTTCGAAGTAGGAAGATGCCCTTGAACCTGAGATTTGGGACCCATGTGATGGGTACCACGCAGTATTACTTTAAAGGGTCTGTGTTTGCTCACCCAACCTCAGCAAACCTCTCAGCCCCAAGAGTGTCCACCCTTATGTCTCCATCAGCTGTGGGTGTAGATATGGTCAATCCAGGTGGCATCACAGCCCCTGAACGAATTTTGTAAGAATTTCTCTCTCTTTCACTGTCTTTGTTTCACGGGTTTTTAAAAGTAATTGATTTTTATAATGGGGTTTAGCTGCTTTTCATTGCTGTGTTTAAGCCGCTTTACACCCACTTGACTCACTTACAGAGAGATATCAATACATAGGTTTTAAGATTCTTACTAGTCAGATATATTGTTGGGCGGTGAGTAGGGGGTGTTGAGTCCAGTTCCCTGAGCAAGGAGTAGGTCTTGTCTATTACATATTGGGTTTATGGAACGGTATCTGAGCTAATTTGAAACCCGTGTTTTATGCATCACCCCGCCTCACCTTTCCCGTTGAGCAGCCATAGTGTGTTTTCTAAACGTGTGACTCTGTTCCGTTTTGTAACTCAGTTCAAGTGTAGCGGTTTTTACATTCCCTCTATAAGTGATATCTTATGACAAGTGTCGTTATCTGTGTGACTTTTTTCACTTAGAATCGTCGTACCTAAATCCACTCATCATGCTGCTACTAGCCTTATGACGTTGATTTCATGGCTGAGTGATATTCCATTGTACATAAGGACCACAACTTCTTTATCCATTTTTCTCTTTCCTGGGATATTTAAGGTGTAACGAAGTGCAGGTTCTTGTCAAGAGAGCAGCCCTAAACTTTGGGGTGCCTGTGTCTTGCTGATTTTTAGTTTTCCCAATTTATACACCCATGAGTGGAAGTGCCCTATGCTCTCTAAGCTGAGTTTTTTAGATGTTTCAGGATACACCTTACACTTCTCCAGAGTGGCTGTTGGCAATTTACATCCCGCCCATCAGCGTAGCCAGGCTCCCGGTTCTCCATGGCCTGTCCTGCATTTCTGGTTTTGACACTTTATTCAGCATGGCCCTTTTGACCTGTGGAAGCGAGACTTCTTTGTAGCGCTGATTTGCCTTTCCAGGTTGCTTGGTTGGCCAAACAGGGCGTATGCGTTTTTTCCTGAATATATTCAGGAAAAAACGCATACGCCCTGTTTGGCCAAGGGCGTGATTGTCGAGGTTTGGCCGCTTTTCCTGTGCTTTCAAGGCGATTCGAATCTACCTCCTGAAATCTGTTTCCTGCAATTCTGCCTTGCTTTCAAATCCTCTTCGTTGCCTTCCCTCAATATATTTGTGGACGAGAGTTATCATTTATAACTCTGCAGTTTTGTGAATTGCAGTGCCCCTGAGCTCCATTGTTCAACTCGCTTTCTTGGGAGCTGGCCGCAAAAGCGCAGGATTGCTTCAGGCCCTGTTCTGGTCCCGGGCGGCAGGCTGAGCCTGTGGTTAATTCTTCTTTCTGATGGGAAAATAGAGTGATCTGTGCCAGTCCCAACACCTAGAGCTAGTCTCTCATTGGTTCCCCCTCTTCCCGTTCATCCTCAGGACAAATTGCAACCTGTACGGAAGAGGAGGTTAAAGGTGCTGAGTCTCCAAGGAGGGAGATTGCTAGTAAAGCGGCTGGAATGGCGAACCCGAGCACAAGGAGATGAGAAATGAGGTGCGTTTTAGAAACCTTTCCCGATCACACGGTGTACCATCTTCTGGGTTTCTCATGCATGTTTTCGAAGTAGGAAGATGCCCTTGAACCTGAGATTTGGGACCCATGGGATGGGTACCACGCAGTATTACTTTAAAGGGTCTGTGTTTGCTCACCCAACCTCAGCAAACCTCTCAGCCCCAAGAGTGTCCACCCTTATGTCTCCATCAGCTGTGGGTCTAGATATGGTCAATCCAGGTGGCATCACAGCCCCTGAACGAATTTTGTAAGAAATTCTCTCTCTTTCACTGTCTTTGTTTCACCGGTTTTTAAAAGTAATTCATTTTTATAATGGGGTTTAGCTGCTTTTCACTGCTGTGTTTATGCCGCTTTATACCCACTTGACTCACTTACAGAGAGATATCAATACATAGGTAAGATTCTTACTAGTCAGATATATTCTTGGGCGGTGAGTAGGGGGTGTTGAGTCCAGTTCACTGAGCAAGGAGTAGGTCTTGTCTATTACATATTGGGTTTATGGAATGGTATCTGAGCTAATTTGAAACCCGTGTTTTATGCATCACCCCACCTCACCTTTCCCGTTGAGCAGCCATAGTGTGTTTTCTAAACGTGTGACTCTGTTCCGTTTTGTAACTCAGTTCAAGTGTAGCGGTTTTTACATTCCCTCTATAAGTGATATCTTATGACAAGTGTCGTTATCTGTGTGACTTTTTTCACTTAGAATCGCCGTACCTAAATGCACTCATCATGCTGCTACTAGCCTTATGACGTTGATTTCATGGCTGAGTGATATTCCATTGTACATAAGGACCACAACTTCTTTAGCCATTTTTCTCTTTCCTGGGATATTTAAGGTGTAACGAAGTGCAGGTTCTTGTCAAGAGAGCAGCCCTAAACTTTGGGGTGCCTGTGTCTTGCTGATTTTTAGTTTTCCCAATTTATACGCCCATGAGTGGAAGTGCCCTATGCTCTCTAAGCTGCGTTTTTTAGATGTTTCAGGACACACCGTACACTTCTCCAGAGTGGCTGTTGGCAATTTACATCCCGCCCATCAGCGTAGCCAGGCTCCCGGTTCTCCATGG
This sequence comes from Eschrichtius robustus, assembly GCF_028021215.1. Classification (NCBI taxonomy): domain Eukaryota; kingdom Metazoa; phylum Chordata; class Mammalia; order Artiodactyla; family Eschrichtiidae; genus Eschrichtius; species Eschrichtius robustus. The sequence goes on along the minus strand of NC_090831.1, from coordinate 47,137,951 downwards.
CCTGTCCTTCATTTCTGGTTTTGACACTTTATTCAGCATGGCCCTTTTGACCGATGGGAAGCGAGACTTCTTTGTAGCGCTGATTTGCCTTTCCAGGTTGCTTGGTTGGCCAAACAGGGCGTATGCGTTTTTTCCTGAATATATTTAGAAAAAAACGCATACGCCCTGTTTGGCCAAGGGCGTGATTGTCGAGGTTTGGCCGCTTTTCCTGTGCTTTCAAGGCGATTCGAATCTACCTCCTGAAATCTGTTTCCTGCAATTCTGCCTTGCTTTCAAATCCTCTTCGTTGCCTTCCCTCAATATATTTGTGGACGAGAGTTATCATTTATAACTCTGCAGGTTTGTGAATTGCAGTGCCCCTGAGCTCCATTGTTCAAATCGGTTTCTTGGGAGCTGGCCGCAAAAGCGCAGGATTGCTTCAGGCCCTGTTCTGGTCCCGGGCGGCAGGCTGAGCCTGTGGTAAATTCTTCTTCCTGATGGGAAAATAGAGTGACCTGTGCCAGTCCCAACACCTAGAGCTAGTCTCTCATTGGTTCCCCCTCTTCCCGTTCATCCTCAGGACAAATTGCAACCTGTACGGAAGAGGAGGTTAAAGGTGCTGAGTCTCCAAGGAGGGAGATTGCTAGTAAAGCGGCTGGAATGGCGAACCCGAGCACAAGGAGATGAGAAATGAGGTGCGTTTTAGAAACCTTTCCCGATCACACGGTGTACCATCTTCTGGGTTTCTCATGCATGTTTTCGAAGTAGGAAGATGCCCTTGAACCTGAGATTTGGGACCCATGGGATGGGTACCACGCAGTATTACTTTAAAGGGTCTGTGTTTGCTCACCCAACCTCAGCAAACCTCTCAGCCCCAAGAGTGTCCACCCTTATGTCTCCATCAGCTGTGGGTCTAGATATCGTCAATCCAGGTGGCATCACAGCCCCTGAACGAATTTTGTAAGAATTTCTCTCTCTTTCACTGTCTTTGTTTCACGGGTTTTTAAAAGTAATTGATTTTTATAATGGGTTTTAGCTGCTTTTCATTGCTGTGTTTATGCCGCTTTACACCCACTTGACTCACTTACAGAGAGATATCAATACATAGGTTTTAAGACTCTTACTAGTCAGATATATTCTTGGGCGGTGAGTAGGGGGTGTTGAGTCCAGTTCCCTGAGCAAGGAGTAGGTCTTGTCTTTTACATATTGGGTTTATGGAACGGTATCTGAGCTAATTTGAAACCCGTGTTTTATGCATCACCCTGCCTCACCTTTCCCGTTGAGCAGCCATAGTGTGTTTTCTAAACGTGTGACTCTGTTCCGTTTTGTAACTCAGTTCAAGTGTAGCGGTTTTTACATTCCCTCTATAAGTGATATCTTATGACAAGTGTCGTTATCTGTGTGACTTTTTTCACTTAGAATCGTCGTACCTAAATCCACTCATCATGCTGCTACTAGCCTTATGACGTTGATTTCATGGCTGAGTGATATTCCATTGTACATAAGGACCACAACTTCTTTATCCATTTTTCTCTTTCCTGGGATATTTAAGGTGTAACGAAGTGCAGGTTCTTGTCAAGAGAGCAGCCCTAAACTTTCGGGTGCCTGTGTCTTGCTGATTTTTAGTTTTCCCAATTTATACACCCATGAGTGGAAGTGCCCTATGCTCTCTAAGCTGAGTTTTTTAGATGTTTCAGGACACACCGTACACTTCTCCAGAGTGGCTGTTAGCAATTTACATCCCGCCCATCAGCGTAGCCAGGCTCCCGGTTCTCCATGGCCTGTCCTGCATTTCTGGTTTTGACACTTTATTCAGCATGGCCCTTTTGACCGATGGGAAGCGAGACTTCTTTGTAGCGCTGATTTGCCTTTCCAGGTTGCTTGGTTGGCCAAACAGGGCGTATGCGTTTTTTCCTGAATATATTCAGGAAAAAACGCATACGCCCTGTTTGGCCAAGGGCGTGATTGTCGAGGTTTGGCCGCTTTTCCTGTGCTTTCAAGGCGATTCGAATCTACCTCCTGAAATCTGTTTCCTGCAATTCTGCCTTGCTTTCAAATCCTCTTCGTTGCCTTCCCTCAATATATTTGTGGACGAGAGTTATCATTTATAACTCTGCAGGTTTGTGAATTGCAGTGCCCCTGAGCACCATTGTTCAAATCGCTTTCTTGGGAGCTGGCCGCAAAAGCGCAGGATTGCTTCAGGCCCTGTTCTGGTCCCGGGTGGCAGGCTGAGCCTGTGGTTAATTCTTCTTCCTGATGGGAAAATAGAGTGACCTGTGCCAGTCCCAACACCTAGAGCTAGTCTCTCATTGGTTCCCCCTCTTCCCGTTCATCCTTAGGACAAATTGCAACCTGTACGGAACAGGAGGTTAAAGGTGCTGAGTCTCCAAGGAGGGAGATTGCTAGTAAAGCGGCTGGAATGGCGAACCCGAGCACAAGGAGATGAGAAATGAGGTGCGTTTTAGAAACCTTTCCCGATCACACGGTGTACCATCTTCTGGGTTGCTCATGCATGTTTTCGAAGTAGGAAGATGCCCTTGAACCTGAGATTTGGGACCCATGGGATGGGTACCATGCAGTATTACTTTAAAGGGTCTGTGTTTGCTCACCCAACCTCAGCAAACCTCTCAGCCCCAAGAGTGTCCACCCTTATGTCTCCATCAGCTGTGGGTCTAGATATGGTCAATCCAGGTGACATCACAGCCCCTGAACGAATTTTGTAAGAATTTCTCTCTCTTTCACTGTCTTTGTTTCACGGGTTTTTAAAAGTAATTGATTTTTATAATGGGGTTTAGCTGCTTTTCATTGCTGTGTTTAAGCCGCTTTACACCCACTTGACTCACTTACAGAGAGATATCAATACATAGGTTTTAAGATTCTTACTAGTCAGATATATTCTTGGGCAGTGAGTAGGGGGTGTTGAGTCCAGTTCCCTGAGCAAGGAGTAGGTCTTGTCTTTTACATATTGGGTTTATGGAACGGTATCTGAGCTAATTTGAAACCCGTGTTTTATGCATCACCCCGCCTCACCTTTCCCGTTGAGCAGCCATAGTGTGTTTTCTAAACGTGTGACTCTGTTCCGTTTTGTAACTCAGTTCAAGTGTAGCGGTTTTTACATTCCCTCTATAAGTGATATCTTATGACAAGTGTCGTTATCTGTGTGACTTTTTTCACTTAGAATCGTCGTACCTAAATCCACTCATCATGCTGCTACTAGCCTTATGACGTTGATTTCATGGCTGAGTGATATTCCATTGTACATAAGGACCACAACTTCTTTATCCATTTTTCTCTTTCCTGGGATATTTAAGGTGTAACGAAGTGCAGGTTCTTGTCAAGAGAGCAGCCCTAAACTTTGGGGTGCCTGTGTCTTGCTGATTTTTAGTTTTCCCAATTTATACACCCATGAGTGGAAGTGCCCTATGCTCTCTAAGCTGAGTTTTTTAGATGTTTCAGGACACACCGTACACTTCTCCAGAGTGGCTGTTGGCAATTTACATCCCGCCCATCAGCGTAGCCAGGCTCCCGGTTCTCCATGGCCTGTCCTGCATTTCTGGTTTTGACACTTTATTCAGCATGGCCCTTTTGACCGATGGGAAGTGAGACTTCTTTGTAGCGCTGATTTGCCTTTCCAGGTTGCTTGGTTGGCCAAACAGGGCGTATGCGTTTTTTCCTGAATATATTCAGGAAAATACGCATACGCCCTGTTTGGCCAAGGGCGTGATTGTCGAGGTTTGGCCGCTTTTCCTGTGCTTTCAAGGCGATTCGAATCTACCTCCTGAAATCTGTTTCCTGCAATTCTGCCTTGCTTTCAAATCCTCTTCGTTGCCTTCCCTCAATATATTTGTGGACGAGAGTTATCATTTATAACTCTGCAGTTTTGTGAATTGCAGTGCCCCTGAGCTCCATTGTTCAACTCGCTTTCTTGGGAGCTGGCCGCAAAAGCGCAGGATTGCTTCAGGCCCTGTTCTGGTCCCAGGCGGCAGGCTGAGCCTGTGGTTAATTCTTCTTTCTGATGGGAAAATAGAGTGATCTGTGCCAGTCCCAACACCTAGAGCTAGTCTCTCATTGGTTCCCCCTCTTCCCGTTCATCCTCAGGACAAATTGCAACCTGTACGGAAGAGGAGGTTAAAGGTGCTGAGTCTCCAAGGAGGGAGATTGCTAGTAAAGCGGCTGGAATGGCGAACCCGAGCACAAGGAGATGAGAAATGAGGTGCGTTTTAGAAACCTTTCCCGATCACACGGTGTACCATCTTCTGGGTTTCTCATGCATGTTTTCGAAGTAGGAAGATGCCCTTGAACCTGAGATTTGGGACCCATGGGATGGGTACCACGCAGTATTACTTTAAAGGGTCTGTGTTTGCTCACCCAACCTCAGCAAACCTCTCAGCCCCAAGAGTGTCCACCCTTATGTCTCCATCATCTGTGGGTCTAGATATGGTCAATCCAGGTGGCATCACAGCCCCTGAACGAATTTTGTAAGAATTTCTCTCTCTTTCACTGTCTTTGTTTCACGGGTTTTTAAAAGTAATTGATTTTTATAATGGGGTTTAGCTGCTTTTCATTGCTGTGTTTAAGCCGCTTTACACCCACTTGACTCACTTACAGAGAGATATCAATACATAGGTTTTAAGATTCTTACTAGTCAGATATATTCTTGGGCGGTGAGTAGGGGGTGTTGAGTCCAGTTCCCTGAGCAAGGAGTAGGTCTTGTCTATTACATATTGGGTTTATGGAACGGTATCTGAGCTAATTTGAAACCCGTGTTTTATGCATCACCCCGCCTCACCTTTCCCGTTGAGCAGCCATAGTGTGTTTTCTAAACGTGTGACTCTGTTCCGTTTTGTAACTCAGTTCAAGTGTAGCGGTTTTTACATTCCCTCTATAAGTGATATCTTATGACAAGTGTCGTTATCTGTGTGACTTTTTTCACTTAGAATCGTTGTACCTAAATCCACTCATCATGCTGCTACTAGCCTTATGACGTTGATTTCATGGCTGAGTGATATTCCATTGTACATAAGGACCACAACTTCTTTATCCATTTTTCTCTTTCCTGGGATATTTAAGGTGTAACGAAGTGCAGGTTCTTGTCAAGAGAGCAGCCCTAAACTTTGGGGTGCATGTGTCTTGCTGATTTTTAGTTTTCCCAATTTATACACCCATGAGTGGAAGTGCCCTATGCTCTCTAAGCTGAGTTTTTTAGATGTTTCAGGACACACCGTACACTTCTCCAGAGTGGCTGTTGGCAATTTACATCCCGCCCATCAGCGTAGCCAGGCTCCCGGTTCTCCATGGCCTGTCCTGCATTTCTGGTTTTGACACTTTATTCAGCATGGCCCTTTTGACCGATGGGAAGCGAGACTTCTTTGTAGCGCTGATTTGCCTTTCCAGGTTGCTTGGTTGGCCAAACAGGGCGTATGCGTTTTTTCCTGAATATATTCAGGAAAAAACGCATACGCCCTGTTTGGCCAAGGGCGTGATTGTCGAGGTTTGGCCGCTTTTCCTGTGCTTTCAAGGCGATTCGAATCTACCTCCTGAAATCTGTTTCCTGCAATTATGCCTTGCTTTCAAATCCTCTTCGTTGCCTTCCCTCAATATATTTGTGGACGAGAGTTATCATTTATAACTCTGCAGGTTTGTGAATTGCAGTGCCCCTGAGCTCCATTGTTCAAATCGCTTTCTTGGGAGCTGGCCGCAAAAGCGCAGGATTGCTTCAGGCCCTGTTCTGGTCCCGGGTGGCAGGCTGAGCCTGTGGTTAATTCTTCTTCCTGATGGGAAAATAGAGTGACCTGTGCCAGTCCCAACACCTAGAGCTAGTCTCTCATTGGTTCCCCCTCTTCCCGTTCATCCTCAGGACAAATTGCAACCTGTACGGAACAGGAGGTTAAAGGTGCTGAGTCTCCAAGGAGGGAGATTGCTAGTAAAGCGGCTGGAATGGCGAACCCGAGCACAAGGAGATGAGAAATGAGGTGCGTTTTAGAAACCTTTCCCGATCACACGGTGTACCATCTTCTGGGTTTCTCATGCATGTTTTCGAAGTAGGAAGATGCCCTTGAACCTGAGATTTGGGACCCATGGGATGGGTACCACGCAGTATTACTTTAAAGGGTCTGTGTTTGCTCACCCAACCTCAGCAAACCTCTCAGCCCCAAGAGTGTCCACCCTTATGTCTCCATCAGCTGTGGGTCTAGATATGGTCAATCCAGGTGGCATCACAGCCCCTGAACGAATTTTGTAAGAATTTCTCTCTCTTTCACTGTCTTTGTTTCACGGGTTTTTAAAAGTAATTGATTTTTATAATGGGGTTTAGCTGCTTTTCATTGCTGTGTTTAAGCCGCTTTACACCCACTTGACTCACTTACAGAGAGATATCAATACATAGGTTTTAAGATTCTTACTAGTCAGATATATTGTTGGGCGGTGAGTAGGGGGTGTTGAGTCCAGTTCCCTGAGCAAGGAGTAGGTCTTGTCTATTACATATTGGGTTTATGGAACGGTATCTGAGCTAATTTGAAACCCGTGTTTTATGCATCACCCCGCCTCACCTTTCCCGTTGAGCAGCCATAGTGTGTTTTCTAAACGTGTGACTCTGTTCCGTTTTGTAACTCAGTTCAAGTGTAGCGGTTTTTACATTCCCTCTATAAGTGATATCTTATGACAAGTGTCGTTATCTGTGTGACTTTTTTCACTTAGAATCGTCGTACCTAAATCCACTCATCATGCTGCTACTAGCCTTATGACGTTGATTTCATGGCTGAGTGATATTCCATTGTACATAAGGACCACAACTTCTTTATCCATTTTTCTCTTTCCTGGGATATTTAAGGTGTAACGAAGTGCAGGTTCTTGTCAAGAGAGCAGCCCTAAACTTTGGGGTGCCTGTGTCTTGCTGATTTTTAGTTTTCCCAATTTATACACCCATGAGTGGAAGTGCCCTATGCTCTCTAAGCTGAGTTTTTTAGATGTTTCAGGATACACCTTACACTTCTCCAGAGTGGCTGTTGGCAATTTACATCCCGCCCATCAGCGTAGCCAGGCTCCCGGTTCTCCATGGCCTGTCCTGCATTTCTGGTTTTGACACTTTATTCAGCATGGCCCTTTTGACCTGTGGAAGCGAGACTTCTTTGTAGCGCTGATTTGCCTTTCCAGGTTGCTTGGTTGGCCAAACAGGGCGTATGCGTTTTTTCCTGAATATATTCAGGAAAAAACGCATACGCCCTGTTTGGCCAAGGGCGTGATTGTCGAGGTTTGGCCGCTTTTCCTGTGCTTTCAAGGCGATTCGAATCTACCTCCTGAAATCTGTTTCCTGCAATTCTGCCTTGCTTTCAAATCCTCTTCGTTGCCTTCCCTCAATATATTTGTGGACGAGAGTTATCATTTATAACTCTGCAGTTTTGTGAATTGCAGTGCCCCTGAGCTCCATTGTTCAACTCGCTTTCTTGGGAGCTGGCCGCAAAAGCGCAGGATTGCTTCAGGCCCTGTTCTGGTCCCGGGCGGCAGGCTGAGCCTGTGGTTAATTCTTCTTTCTGATGGGAAAATAGAGTGATCTGTGCCAGTCCCAACACCTAGAGCTAGTCTCTCATTGGTTCCCCCTCTTCCCGTTCATCCTCAGGACAAATTGCAACCTGTACGGAAGAGGAGGTTAAAGGTGCTGAGTCTCCAAGGAGGGAGATTGCTAGTAAAGCGGCTGGAATGGCGAACCCGAGCACAAGGAGATGAGAAATGAGGTGCGTTTTAGAAACCTTTCCCGATCACACGGTGTACCATCTTCTGGGTTTCTCATGCATGTTTTCGAAGTAGGAAGATGCCCTTGAACCTGAGATTTGGGACCCATGGGATGGGTACCACGCAGTATTACTTTAAAGGGTCTGTGTTTGCTCACCCAACCTCAGCAAACCTCTCAGCCCCAAGAGTGTCCACCCTTATGTCTCCATCAGCTGTGGGTCTAGATATGGTCAATCCAGGTGGCATCACAGCCCCTGAACGAATTTTGTAAGAAATTCTCTCTCTTTCACTGTCTTTGTTTCACCGGTTTTTAAAAGTAATTCATTTTTATAATGGGGTTTAGCTGCTTTTCACTGCTGTGTTTATGCCGCTTTATACCCACTTGACTCACTTACAGAGAGATATCAATACATAGGTAAGATTCTTACTAGTCAGATATATTCTTGGGCGGTGAGTAGGGGGTGTTGAGTCCAGTTCACTGAGCAAGGAGTAGGTCTTGTCTATTACATATTGGGTTTATGGAATGGTATCTGAGCTAATTTGAAACCCGTGTTTTATGCATCACCCCACCTCACCTTTCCCGTTGAGCAGCCATAGTGTGTTTTCTAAACGTGTGACTCTGTTCCGTTTTGTAACTCAGTTCAAGTGTAGCGGTTTTTACATTCCCTCTATAAGTGATATCTTATGACAAGTGTCGTTATCTGTGTGACTTTTTTCACTTAGAATCGCCGTACCTAAATGCACTCATCATGCTGCTACTAGCCTTATGACGTTGATTTCATGGCTGAGTGATATTCCATTGTACATAAGGACCACAACTTCTTTAGCCATTTTTCTCTTTCCTGGGATATTTAAGGTGTAACGAAGTGCAGGTTCTTGTCAAGAGAGCAGCCCTAAACTTTGGGGTGCCTGTGTCTTGCTGATTTTTAGTTTTCCCAATTTATACGCCCATGAGTGGAAGTGCCCTATGCTCTCTAAGCTGCGTTTTTTAGATGTTTCAGGACACACCGTACACTTCTCCAGAGTGGCTGTTGGCAATTTACATCCCGCCCATCAGCGTAGCCAGGCTCCCGGTTCTCCATGGCCTGTCCTTCATTTCTGGTTTTGACACTTTATTCAGCATGGCCCTTTTGACCGATGGGAAGCGAGACTTCTTTGTAGCGCTGATTTGCCTTTCCAGGTTGCTTGGTTGGCCAAACAGGGCGTATGCGTTTTTTCCTGAATATATTTAGAAAAAAACGCATACGCCCTGTTTGGCCAAGGGCGTGATTGTCGAGGTTTGGCCGCTTTTCCTGTGCTTTCAAGGCGATTCGAATCTACCTCCTGAAATCTGTTTCCTGCAATTCTGCCTTGCTTTCAAATCCTCTTCGTTGCCTTCCCTCAATATATTTGTGGACGAGAGTTATCATTTATAACTCTGCAGGTTTGTGAATTGCAGTGCCCCTGAGCTCCATTGTTCAAATCGGTTTCTTGGGAGCTGGCCGCAAAAGCGCAGGATTGCTTCAGGCCCTGTTCTGGTCCCGGGCGGCAGGCTGAGCCTGTGGTAAATTCTTCTTCCTGATGGGAAAATAGAGTGACCTGTGCCAGTCCCAACACCTAGAGCTAGTCTCTCATTGGTTCCCCCTCTTCCCGTTCATCCTCAGGACAAATTGCAACCTGTACGGAAGAGGAGGTTAAAGGTGCTGAGTCTCCAAGGAGGGAGATTGCTAGTAAAGCGGCTGGAATGGCGAACCCGAGCACAAGGAGATGAGAAATGAGGTGCGTTTTAGAAACCTTTCCCGATCACACGGTGTACCATCTTCTGGGTTTCTCATGCATGTTTTCGAAGTAGGAAGATGCCCTTGAACCTGAGATTTGGGACCCATGGGATGGGTACCACGCAGTATTACTTTAAAGGGTCTGTGTTTGCTCACCCAACCTCAGCAAACCTCTCAGCCCCAAGAGTGTCCACCCTTATGTCTCCATCAGCTGTGGGTCTAGATATCGTCAATCCAGGTGGCATCACAGCCCCTGAACGAATTTTGTAAGAATTTCTCTCTCTTTCACTGTCTTTGTTTCACGGGTTTTTAAAAGTAATTGATTTTTATAATGGGTTTTAGCTGCTTTTCATTGCTGTGTTTATGCCGCTTTACACCCACTTGACTCACTTACAGAGAGATATCAATACATAGGTTTTAAGACTCTTACTAGTCAGATATATTCTTGGGCGGTGAGTAGGGGGTGTTGAGTCCAGTTCCCTGAGCAAGGAGTAGGTCTTGTCTTTTACATATTGGGTTTATGGAACGGTATCTGAGCTAATTTGAAACCCGTGTTTTATGCATCACCCTGCCTCACCATTCCCGTTGAGCAGCCATAGTGTGTTTTCTAAACGTGTGACTCTGTTCCGTTTTGTAACTCAGTTCAAGTGTAGCGGTTTTTACATTCCCTCTATAAGTGATATCTTATGACAAGTGTCGTTATCTGTGTGACTTTTTTCACTTAGAATCGTCGTACCTAAATCCACTCATCATGCTGCTACTAGCCTTATGACGTTGATTTCATGGCTGAGTGATATTCCATTGTACATAAGGACCACAACTTCTTTATCCATTTTTCTCTTTCCTGGGATATTTAAGGTGTAACGAAGTGCAGGTTCTTGTCAAGAGAGCAGCCCTAAACTTTCGGGTGCCTGTGTCTTGCTGATTTTTAGTTTTCCCAATTTATACACCCATGAGTGGAAGTGCCCTATGCTCTCTAAGCTGAGTTTTTTAGATGTTTCAGGACACACCGTACACTTCTCCAGAGTGGCTGTTGGCAATTTACATCCCGCCCATCAGCGTAGCCAGGCTCCCGGTTCTCCATGGCCTGTCCTGCATTTCTGGTTTTGACACTTTATTCAGCATGGCCATTTTGACCGATGGGAAGCGAGACTTCTTTGTAGCGCTGATTTGCCTTTCCAGGTTGCTTGGTTGGCCAAACAGGGCGTATGCGTTTTTTCCTGAATATATTCAGGAAAAAACGCATACGCCCTGTTTGGCCAAGGGCGTGATTGTCGAGGTTTGGCCGCTTTTCCTGTGCTTTCAAGGCGATTCGAATCTACCTCCTGAAATCTGTTTCCTGCAATTCTGCCTTGCTTTCAAATCCTCTTCGTTGCCTTCCCTCAATATATTTGTGGACGAGAGTTATCATTTATAACTCTGCAGGTTTGTGAATTGCAGTGCCCCTGAGCACCATTGTTCAAATCGCTTTCTTGGGAGCTGGCCGCAAAAGCGCAGGATTGCTTCAGGCCCTGTTCTGGTCCCGGGTGGCAGGCTGAGCCTGTGGTTAATTCTTCTTCCTGATGGGAAAATAGAGTGACCTGTGCCAGTCCCAACACCTAGAGCTAGTCTCTCATTGGTTCCCCCTCTTCCCGTTCATCCTCAGGACAAATTGCAACCTGTACGGAACAGGAGGTTAAAGGTGCTGAGTCTCCAAGGAGGGAGATTGCTAGTAAAGCGGCTGGAATGGCGAACCCGAGCACAAGGAGATGAGAAATGAGGTGCGTTTTAGAAACCTTTCCCGATCACACGGTGTACCATCTTCTGGGTTGCTCATGCATGTTTTCGAAGTAGGAAGATGCCCTTGAACCTGAGATTTGGGACCCATGGGATGGGTACCATGCAGTATTACTTTAAAGGGTCTGTGTTTGCTCACCCAACCTCAGCAAACCTCTCAGCCCCAAGAGTGTCCACCCTTATGTCTCCATCAGCTGTGGGTCTAGATATGGTCAATCCAGGTGACATCACAGCCCCTGAACGAATTTTGTAAGAATTTCTCTCTCTTTCACTGTCTTTGTTTCACGGGTTTTTAAAAGTAATTGATTTTTATAATGGGGTTTAGCTGCTTTTCATTGCTGTGTTTAAGCCGCTTTACACCCACTTGACTCACTTACAGAGAGATATCAATACATAGGTTTTAAGATTCTTACTAGTCAGATATATTCTTGGGCAGTGAGTAGGGGGTGTTGAGTCCAGTTCCCTGAGCAAGGAGTAGGTCTTGTCTTTTACATATTGGGTTTATGGAACGGTATCTGAGCTAATTTGAAACCCGTGTTTTATGCATCACCCCGCCTCACCTTTCCCGTTGAGCAGCCATAGTGTGTTTTCTAAACGTGTGACTCTGTTCCGTTTTGTAACTCAGTTCAAGTGTAGCGGTTTTTACATTCCCTCTATAAGTGATATCTTATGACAAGTGTCGTTATCTGTGTGACTTTTTTCACTTAGAATCGTCGTACCTAAATCCACTCATCATGCTGCTACTAGCCTTATGACGTTGATTTCATGGCTGAGTGATATTCCATTGTACATAAGGACCACAACTTCTTTATCCATTTTTCTCTTTCCTGGGATATTTAAGGTGTAACGAAGTGCAGGTTCTTGTCAAGAGAGCAGCCCTAAACTTTGGGGTGCCTGTGTCTTGCTGATTTTTAGTTTTCCCAATTTATACACCCATGAGTGGAAGTGCCCTATGCTCTCTAAGCTGAGTTTTTTAGATGTTTCAGGACACACCGTACACTTCTCCAGAGTGGCTGTTGGCAATTTACATCCCGCCCATCAGCGTAGCCAGGCTCCCGGTTCTCCATGGCCTGTCCTGCATTTCTGGTTTTGACACTTTATTCAGCATGGCCCTTTTGACCGATGGGAAGTGAGACTTCTTTGTAGCGCTGATTTGCCTTTCCAGGTTGCTTGGTTGGCCAAACAGGGCGTATGCGTTTTTTCCTGAATATATTCAGGAAAATACGCATACGCCCTGTTTGGCCAAGGGCGTGATTGTCGAGGTTTGGCCGCTTTTCCTGTGCTTTCAAGGCGATTCGAATCTACCTCCTGAAATCTGTTTCCTGCAATTCTGCCTTGCTTTCAAATCCTCTTCGTTGCCTTCCCTCAATATATTTGTGGACGAGAGTTATCATTTATAACTCTGCAGTTTTGTGAATTGCAGTGCCCCTGAGCTCCATTGTTCAACTCGCTTTCTTGGGAGCTGGCCGCAAAAGCGCAGGATTGCTTCAGGCCCTGTTCTGGTCCCAGGCGGCAGGCTGAGCCTGTGGTTAATTCTTCTTTCTGATGGGAAAATAGAGTGATCTGTGCCAGTCCCAACACCTAGAGCTAGTCTCTCATTGGTTCCCCCTCTTCCCGTTCATCCTCAGGACAAATTGCAACCTGTACGGAAGAGGAGGTTAAAGGTGCTGAGTCTCCAAGGAGGGAGATTGCTAGTAAAGCGGCTGGAATGGCGAACCCGAGCACAAGGAGATGAGAAATGAGGTGCGTTTTAGAAACCTTTCCCGATCACACGGTGTACCATCTTCTGGGTTTCTCATGCATGTTTTCGAAGTAGGAAGATGCCCTTGAACCTGAGATTTGGGACCCATGGGATGGGTACCACGCAGTATTACTTTAAAGGGTCTGTGTTTGCTCACCCAACCTCAGCAAACCTCTCAGCCCCAAGAGTGTCCACCCTTATGTCTCCATCATCTGTGGGTCTAGATATGGTCAATCCAGGTGGCATCACAGCCCCTGAACGAATTTTGTAAGAATTTCTCTCTCTTTCACTGTCTTTGTTTCACGGGTTTTTAAAAGTAATTGATTTTTATAATGGGGTTTAGCTGCTTTTCATTGCTGTGTTTAAGCCGCTTTACACCCACTTGACTCACTTACAGAGAGATATCAATACATAGGTTTTAAGATTCTTACTAGTCAGATATATTCTTGGGCGGTGAGTAGGGGGTGTTGAGTCCAGTTCCCTGAGCAAGGAGTAGGTCTTGTCTATTACATATTGGGTTTATGGAACGGTATCTGAGCTAATTTGAAACCCGTGTTTTATGCATCACCCCGCCTCACCTTTCCCGTTGAGCAGCCATAGTGTGTTTTCTAAACGTGTGACTCTGTTCCGTTTTGTAACTCAGTTCAAGTGTAGCGGTTTTTACATTCCCTCTATAAGTGATATCTTATGACAAGTGTCGTTATCTGTGTGACTTTTTTCACTTAGAATCGTTGTACCTAAATCCACTCATCATGCTGCTACTAGCCTTATGACGTTGATTTCATGGCTGAGTGATATTCCATTGTACATAAGGACCACAACTTCTTTATCCATTTTTCTCTTTCCTGGGATATTTAAGGTGTAACGAAGTGCAGGTTCTTGTCAAGAGAGCAGCCCTAAACTTTGGGGTGCATGTGTCTTGCTGATTTTTAGTTTTCCCAATTTATACACCCATGAGTGGAAGTGCCCTATGCTCTCTAAGCTGAGTTTTTTAGATGTTTCAGGACACACCGTACACTTCTCCAGAGTGGCTGTTGGCAATTTACATCCCGCCCATCAGCGTAGCCAGGCTCCCGGTTCTCCATGGCCTGTCCTGCATTTCTGGTTTTGACACTTTATTCAGCATGGCCCTTTTGACCGATGGGAAGCGAGACTTCTTTGTAGCGCTGATTTGCCTTTCCAGGTTGCTTGGTTGGCCAAACAGGGCGTATGCGTTTTTTCCTGAATATATTCAGGAAAAAACGCATACGCCCTGTTTGGCCAAGGGCGTGATTGTCGAGGTTTGGCCGCTTTTCCTGTGCTTTCAAGGCGATTCGAATCTACCTCCTGAAATCTGTTTCCTGCAATTATGCCTTGCTTTCAAATCCTCTTCGTTGCCTTCCCTCAATATATTTGTGGACGAGAGTTATCATTTATAACTCTGCAGGTTTGTGAATTGCAGTGCCCCTGAGCTCCATTGTTCAAATCGCTTTCTTGGGAGCTGGCCGCAAAAGCGCAGGATTGCTTCAGGCCCTGTTCTGGTCCCGGGTGGCAGGCTGAGCCTGTGGTTAATTCTTCTTCCTGATGGGAAAATAGAGTGACCTGTGCCAGTCCCAACACCTAGAGCTAGTCTCTCATTGGTTCCCCCTCTTCCCGTTCATCCTCAGGACAAATTGCAACCTGTACGGAACAGGAGGTTAAAGGTGCTGAGTCTCCAAGGAGGGAGATTGCTAGTAAAGCGGCTGGAATGGCGAACCCGAGCACAAGGAGATGAGAAATGAGGTGCGTTTTAGAAACCTTTCCCGATCACACGGTGTACCATCTTCTGGGTTTCTCATGCATGTTTTCGAAGTAGGAAGATGCCCTTGAACCTGAGATTTGGGACCCATGGGATGGGTACCACGCAGTATTACTTTAAAGGGTCTGTGTTTGCTCACCCAACCTCAGCAAACCTCTCAGCCCCAAGAGTGTCCACCCTTATGTCTCCATCAGCTGTGGGTCTAGATATGGTCAATCCAGGTGGCATCACAGCCCCTGAACGAATTTTGTAAGAATTTCTCTCTCTTTCACTGTCTTTGTTTCACGGGTTTTTAAAAGTAATTGATTTTTATAATGGGGTTTAGCTGCTTTTCATTGCTGTGTTTAAGCCGCTTTACACCCACTTGACTCACTTACAGAGAGATATCAATACATAGGTTTTAAGACTCTTACTAGTCAGATATATTCTTGGGCGGTGAGTAGGGGGTGTTGAGTCCAGTTCCCTGAGCAAGGAGTAGGTCTTGTCTTTTACATATTGGGTTTATGGAACGGTATCTGAGCTAATTTGAAACCCGTGTTTTATGCATCACCCCGCCTCACCTTTCCCGTTGAGCAGCCATAGTGTGTTTTCTAAACGTGTGACTCTGTTCCGTTTTGTAACTCAGTTCAAGTGTAGCGGTTTTTACATTCCCTCTATAAGTGATATCTTATGACAAGTGTCGTTATCTGTGTGACTTTTTTCACTTAGAATCGTCGTACCTAAATCCACTCATCATGCTGCTACTAGCCTTATGACGTTGATTTCATGGCTGAGTGATATTCCATTGTACATAAGGACCGCAACTTCTTTATCCATTTTTCTCTTTCCTGGAATATTTAAGGTGTAACGAAGTGCAGGTTCTTGTCAAGAGAGCAGCCCTAAACTTTCGGGTGCCTGTGTCTTGCTGATTTTTAGTTTTCCCAATTTATACACCCATGAGTGGAAGTGCCCTATGCTCTCTAAGCTGAGTTTTTTAGATGTTTCAGGACACACCGTACACTTCTCCAGAGTGGCTGTTAGCAATTTACATCCCGCCCATCAGCGTAGCCAGGCTCCCGGTTCTCCATGGCCTGTCCTGCATTTCTGGTTTTGACACTTTATTCAGCATGGCCCTTTTGACCGATGGGAAGCGAGACTTCTTTGTAGCGCTGATTTGCCTTTCCAGGTTGCTTGGTTGGCCAAACAGGGCGTATGCGTTTTTTCCTGAATATATTCAGGAAAAAACGCATACGCCCTTTTTGGCCAAGGGCGTGATTGTCGAGGTTTGGCCGCTTTTCCTGTGCTTTCAAGGCGATTCGAATCTACCTCCTGAAATCTGTTTCCTGCAATTATGCCTTGCTTTCAAATCCTCTTCGTTGCCTTCCCTCAATATATTTGTGGACGAGAGTTATCATTTATAACTCTGCAGGTTTGTGAATTGCAGTGCCCCTGAGCTCCATTGTTCAAATCGCTTTCTTGGGAGCTGGCCGCAAAAGCGCAGGATTGCTTCAGGCCCTGTTCTGGTCCCGGGTGGCAGGCTGAGCCTGTGGTTAATTCTTCTTCCTGATGGGAAAATAGAGTGACCTGTGCCAGTCCCAACACCTAGAGCTAGTCTCTCATTGGTTCCCCCTCTTCCCGTTCATCCTCAGGACAAATTGCAACCTGTACGGAACAGGAGGTTAAAGGTGCTGAGTCTCCAAGGAGGGAGATTGCTAGTAAAGCGGCTGGAATGGCGAACCCGAGCACAAGGAGATGAGAAATGAGGTGCGTTTTAGAAACCTTTCCCGATCACACGGTGTACCATCTTCTGGGTTTCTCAAGCATGTTTTCGAAGTAGGAAGATGCCCTTGAACCTGAGATTTGGGACCCATGGGATGGGTACCACGCAGTATTACTTTAAAGGGTCTGTGTTTGCTCACCCAACCTCAGCAAACCTCTCAGCCCCAAGAGTGTCCACCCTTATGTCTCCATCAGCTGTGGGTCTAGATATGGTCAATCCAGGTGGCATCACAGCCCCTGAACGAATTTTGTAAGAATTTCTCTCTCTTTCACTGTCTTTGTTTCACGGGTTTTTAAAAGTAATTGATTTTTATAATGGGGTTTAGCTGCTTTTCATTGCTGTGTTTAAGCCGCTTTACACCCACTTGACTCACTTACAGAGAGATATCAATACATAGGTTTTAAGATTCTTACTAGTCAGATATATTCTTGGGCAGTGAGTAGGGGGTGTTGAGTCCAGTTCCCTGAGCAAGGAGTAGGTCTTGTCTATTACATATTGGGTTTATGGAACGGTATCTGAGCTAATTTGAAACCCGTGTTTTATGCATCACCCCGCCTCACCTTTCCCGTTGAGCAGCCATAGTGTGTTTTCTAAACGTGTGACTCTGTTCCGTTTTGTAACTCAGTTCAAGTGTAGCGGTTTTTACATTCCCTCTATAAGTGATATCTTATGACAAGTGTCGTTATCTGTGTGACTTTTTTCACTTAGAATCGTCGTACCTAAATCCACTCATCATGCTGCTACTAGCCTTATGACGTTGATTTCATGGCTGAGTGATATTCCATTGTACAAAAGGACCACAACTTCTTTATCCATTTTTCTCTTTCCTGGGATATTTAAGGTGTAACGAAGTGCAGGTTCTTGTCAAGAGAGCAGCCCTAAACTTTGGGGTGCCTGTGTCTTGCTGATTTTTAGTTTTCCCAATTTATACACCCATGAGTGGAAGTGCCCTATGCTCTCTAAGCTGAGTTTTTTAGATGTTTCAGGACACACCGTACACTTCTCCAGAGTGGCTGTTGGCAATTTACATCCCGCCCATCAGCGTAGCCAGGCTCCCGGTTCTCCATGGCCTGTCCTGCATTTCTGGTTTTGACACTTTATTCAGCATGGCCCTTTTGACCGATGGGAAGCGAGACTTCTTTGTAGCGCTGATTTGCCTTTCCAGGTTGCTTGGTTGGCCAAACAGGGCGTATGCGTTTTTTCCTGAATATATTCAGGAAAAAACGCATACGCCCTGTTTGGCCAAGGGCGTGATTGTCGAGGTTTGGCCGCTTTTCCTGTGCTTTCAAGGCGATTCGAATCTACCTCCTGAAATCTGTTTCCTGCAATTCTGCCTTGCTTTCAAATCCTCTTCGTTGCCTTCCCTCAATATATTTGTGGACGAGAGTTATCATTTATAACTCTGCAGTTTTGTGAATTGCAGTGCCCCTGAGCTCCATTGTTCAACTCGCTTTCTTGGGAGCTGGCCGCAAAAGCGCAGGATTGCTTCAGGCCCTGTTCTGGTCCCGGGCGGCAGGCTGAGCCTGTGGTTAATTCTTCTTTCTGATGGGAAAATAGAGTGATCTGTGCCAGTCCCAACACCTAGAGCTAGTCTCTCATTGGTTCCCCCTCTTCCCGTTCATCCTCAGGACAAATTGCAACCTGTACGGAAGAGGAGGTTAAAGGTGCTGAGTCTCCAAGGAGGGAGATTGCTAGTAAAGCGGCTGGAATGGCGAACCCGAGCACAAGGAGATGAGAAATGAGGTGCGTTTTAGAAACCTTTCCCGATCACACGGTGTACCATCTTCTGGGTTTCTCATGCATGTTTTCGAAGTAGGAAGATGCCCTTGAACCTGAGATTTGGGACCCATGGGATGGGTACCACGCAGTATTACTTTAAAGGGTCTGTGTTTGCTCACCCAACCTCAGCAAACCTCTCAGCCCCAAGAGTGTCCACCCTTATGTCTCCATCAGCTGTGGGTCTAGATATGGTCAATCCAGGTGGCATCACAGCCCCTGAACGAATTTTGTAAGAATTTCTCTCTCTTTCACTGTCTTTGTTTCACGGGTTTTTAAAAGTAATTGATTTTTATAATGGGGTTTAGCTGCTTTTCATTGCTGTGTTTAAGCCGCTTTACACCCACTTGACTCACTTACAGAGAGATATCAATACATAGGTTTTAAGATTCTTACTAGTCAGATATATTCTTGGGCAGTGAGTAGGGGGTGTTGAGTCCAGTTCCCTGAGCAAGGAGTAGGTCTTGTCTATTACATATTGGGTTTATGGAATGGTATCTGAGCTAATTTGAAACCCGTGTTTTATGCATCACCCCACCTCACCTTTCCCGTTGAGCAGCCATAGTGTGTTTTCTAAACGTGTGACTCTGTTCCGTTTTGTAACTCAGTTCAAGTGTAGCGGTTTTTACATTCCCTCTATAAGTGATATCTTATGACAAGTGTCGTTATCTGTGTGACTTTTTTCACTTAGAATCGCCGTACCTAAATGCACTCATCATGCTGCTACTAGCCTTATGACGTTGATTTCATGGCTGAGTGATATTCCATTGTACATAAGGACCACAACTTCTTTATCCATTTTTCTCTTTCCTGGGATATTTAAGGTGTAACGAAGTGCAGGTTCTTGTCAAGAGAGCAGCCCTAAACTTTGGGGTGCCTGTGTCTTGCTGATTTTTAGTTTTCCCAATTTATACGCCCATGAGTGGAAGTGCCCTATGCTCTCTAAGCTGCGTTTTTTAGATGTTTCAGGACACACCGTACACTTCTCCAGAGTGGCTGTTGGCAATTTACATCCCGCCCATCAGCGTAGCCAGGCTCCCGGTTCTCCATGGCCTGTCCTTCATTTCTGGTTTTGACACTTTATTCAGCATGGCCCTTTTGACCGATGGGAAGCGAGACTTCTTTGTAGCGCTGATTTGCCTTTCCAGGTTGCTTGGTTGGCCAAACAGGGCGTATGCGTTTTTTCCTGAATATATTTAGAAAAAAACGCATACGCCCTGTTTGGCCAAGGGCGTGATTGTCGAGGTTTGGCCGCTTTTCCTGTGCTTTCAAGGCGATTCGAATCTACCTCCTGAAATCTGTTTCCTGCAATTCTGCCTTGCTTTCAAATCCTCTTCGTTGCCTTCCCTCAATATATTTGTGGACGAGAGTTATCATTTATAACTCTGCAGGTTTGTGAATTGCAGTGCCCCTGAGCTCCATTGTTCAAATCGGTTTCTTGGGAGCTGGCCGCAAAAGCGCAGGATTGCTTCAGGCCCTGTTCTGGTCCCGGGCGGCAGGCTGAGCCTGTGGTTAATTCTTCTTCCTGATGGGAAAATAGAGTGACCTGTGCCAGTCCCAACACCTAGAGCTAGTCTCTCATTGGTTCCCCCTCTTCCCGTTCATCCTCAGGACAAATTGCAACCTGTACGGAACAGGAGGTTAAAGGTGCTGAGTCTCCAAGGAGGGAGATTGCTAGTAAAGCGGCTGGAATGGCGAACCCGAGCACAAGGAGATGAGAAATGAGGTGCGTTTTAGAAACCTTTCCCGATCACACGGTGTACCATCTTCTGGGTTTCTCATGCATGTTTTCGAAGTAGGAAGATGCCCTTGAACCTGAGATTTGGGACCCATGGGATGGGTACCACGCAGTATTACTTTAAAGGGTCTGTGTTTGCTCACCCAACCTCAGCAAACCTCTCAGCCCCAAGAGTGTCCACCCTTATGTCTCCATCAGCTGTGGGTCTAGATATCGTCAATCCAGGTGGCATCACAGCCCCTGAACGAATTTTGTAAGAATTTCTCTCTCTTTCACTGTCTTTGTTTCACGGGTTTTTAAAAGTAATTGATTTTTATAATGGGTTTTAGCTGCTTTTCATTGCTGTGTTTATGCCGCTTTACACCCACTTGACTCACTTACAGAGAGATATCAATACATAGGTTTTAAGACTCTTACTAGTCAGATATATTCTTGGGCGGTGAGTAGGGGGTGTTGAGTCCAGTTCCCTGAGCAAGGAGTAGGTCTTGTCTTTTACATATTGGGTTTATGGAACGGTATCTGAGCTAATTTGAAACCCGTGTTTTATGCATCACCCTGCCTCACCTTTCCCGTTGAGCAGCCATAGTGTGTTTTCTAAACGTGTGACTCTGTTCCGTTTTGTAACTCAGTTCAAGTGTAGCGGTTTTTACATTCCCTCTATAAGTGATATCTTATGACAAGTGTCGTTATCTGTGTGACTTTTTTCACTTAGAATCGTCGTACCTAAATCCACTCATCATGCTGCTACTAGCCTTATGACGTTGATTTCATGGCTGAGTGATATTCCATTGTACATAAGGACCACAACTTCTTTATCCATTTTTCTCTTTCCTGGGATATTTAAGGTGTAACGAAGTGCAGGTTCTTGTCAAGAGAGCAGCCCTAAACTTTCGGGTGCCTGTGTCTTGCTGATTTTTAGTTTTCCCAATTTATACACCCATGAGTGGAAGTGCCCTATGCTCTCTAAGCTGAGTTTTTTAGATGTTTCAGGACACACCGTACACTTCTCCAGAGTGGCTGTTAGCAATTTACATCCCGCCCATCAGCGTAGCCAGGCTCCCGGTTCTCCATGGCCTGTCCTGCATTTCTGGTTTTGACACTTTATTCAGCATGGCCCTTTTGACCGATGGGAAGCGAGACTTCTTTGTAGCGCTGATTTGCCTTTCCAGGTTGCTTGGTTGGCCAAACAGGGCGTATGCGTTTTTTCCTGAATATATTCAGGAAAAAACGCATACGCCCTGTTTGGCCAAGGGCGTGATTGTCGAGGTTTGGCCGCTTTTCCTGTGCTTTCAAGGCGATTCGAATCTACCTCCTGAAATCTGTTTCCTGCAATTCTGCCTTGCTTTCAAATCCTCTTCGTTGCCTTCCCTCAATATATTTGTGGACGAGAGTTATCATTTATAACTCTGCAGGTTTGTGAATTGCAGTGCCCCTGAGCACCATTGTTCAAATCGCTTTCTTGGGAGCTGGCCACAAAAGCGCAGGATTGCTTCAGGCCCTGTTCTGGTCCCGGGTGGCAGGCTGAGCCTGTGGTTAATTCTTCTTCCTGATGGGAAAATAGAGTGACCTGTGCCAGTCCCAACACCTAGAGCTAGTCTCTCATTGGTTCCCCCTCTTCCCGTTCATCCTCAGGACAAATTGCAACCTGTACGGAACAGGAGGTTAAAGGTGCTGAGTCTCCAAGGAGGGAGATTGCTAGTAAAGCGGCTGGAATGGCGAACCCGAGCACAAGGAGATGAGAAATGAGGTGCGTTTTAGAAACCTTTCCCGATCACACGGTGTACCATCTTCTGGGTTGCTCATGCATGTTTTCGAAGTAGGAAGATGCCCTTGAACCTGAGATTTGGGACCCATGGGATGGGTACCATGCAGTATTACTTTAAAGGGTCTGTGTTTGCTCACCCAACCTCAGCAAACCTCTCAGCCCCAAGAGTGTCCACCCTTATGTCTCCATCAGCTGTGGGTCTAGATATGGTCAATCCAGGTGGCATCACAGCCCCTGAACGAATTTTGTAAGAATTTCTCTCTCTTTCACTGTCTTTGTTTCACGGGTTTTTAAAAGTAATTGATTTTTATAATGGGGTTTAGCTGCTTTTCATTGCTGTGTTTAAGCCGCTTTACACCCACTTGACTCACTTACAGAGAGATATCAATACATAGGTTTTAAGATTCTTACTAGTCAGATATATTCTTGGGCAGTGAGTAGGGGGTGTTGAGTCCAGTTCCCTGAGCAAGGAGTAGGTCTTGTCTTTTACATATTGGGTTTATGGAACGGTATCTGAGCTAATTTGAAACCCGTGTTTTATGCATCACCCCGCCTCACCTTTCCCGTTGAGCAGCCATAGTGTGTTTTCTAAACGTGTGACTCTGTTCCGTTTTGTAACTCAGTTCAAGTGTAGCGGTTTTTACATTCCCTCTATAAGTGATATCTTATGACAAGTGTCGTTATCTGTGTGACTTTTTTCACTTAGAATCGTCGTACCTAAATCCACTCATCATGCTGCTACTAGCCTTATGACGTTGATTTCATGGCTGAGTGATATTCCATTGTACATAAGGACCACAACTTCTTTATCCATTTTTCTCTTTCCTGGGATATTTAAGGTGTAACGAAGTGCAGGTTCTTGTCAAGAGAGCAGCCCTAAACTTTGGGGTGCCTGTGTCTTGCTGATTTTTAGTTTTCCCAATTTATACACCCATGAGTGGAAGTGCCCTATGCTCTCTAAGCTGAGTTTTTTAGATGTTTCAGGACACACCGTACACTTCTCCAGAGTGGCTGTTGGCAATTTACATCCCGCCCATCAGCGTAGCCAGGCTCCCGGTTCTCCATGGCCTGTCCTGCATTTCTGGTTTTGACACTTTATTCAGCATGGCCCTTTTGACCGATGGGAAGTGAGACTTCTTTGTAGCGCTGATTTGCCTTTCCAGGTTGCTTGGTTGGCCAAACAGGGCGTATGCGTTTTTTCCTGAATATATTCAGGAAAAAACGCATACGCCCTTTTTGGCCAAGGGCATGATTGTCGAGGTTTGGCCGCTTTTCCTGTGCTTTCAAGGCGATTCGAATCTACCTCCTGAAATCTGTTTCCTGCAATTCTGCCTTGCTTTCAAATCCTCTTCGTTGCCTTCCCTCAATATATTTGTGGACGAGAGTTATCATTTATAACTCTGCAGTTTTGTGAATTGCAGTGCCCCTGAGCTCCATTGTTCAACTCGCTTTCTTGGGAGCTGGCCGCAAAAGCGCAGGATTGCTTCAGGCCCTGTTCTGGTCCCAGGCGGCAGGCTGAGCCTGTGGTTAATTCTTCTTTCTGATGGGAAAATAGAGTGATCTGTGCCAGTCCCAACACCTAGAGCTAGTCTCTCATTGGTTCCCCCTCTTCCCGTTCATCCTCAGGACAAATTGCAACCTGTACGGAAGAGGAGGTTAAAGGTGCTGAGTCTCCAAGGAGGGAGATTGCTAGTAAAGCGGCTGGAATGGCGAACCCGAGCACAAGGAGATGAGAAATGAGGTGCGTTTTAGAAACCTTTCCCGATCACACGGTGTACCATCTTCTGGGTTTCTCATGCATGTTTTCGAAGTAGGAAGATGCCCTTGAACCTGAGATTTGGGACCCATGGGATGGGTACCACGCAGTATTACTTTAAAGGGTCTGTGTTTGCTCACCCAACCTCAGCAAACCTCTCAGCCCCAAGAGTGTCCACCCTTATGTCTCCATCATCTGTGGGTCTAGATATGGTCAATCCAGGTGGCATCACAGCCCCTGAACGAATTTTGTAAGAATTTCTCTCTCTTTCACTGTCTTTGTTTCACGGGTTTTTAAAAGTAATTGATTTTTATAATGGGGTTTAGCTGCTTTTCATTGCTGTGTTTAAGCCGCTTTACACCCACTTGACTCACTTACAGAGAGATATCAATACATAGGTTTTAAGATTCTTACTAGTCAGATATATTCTTGGGCGGTGAGTAGGGGGTGTTGAGTCCAGTTCCCTGAGCAAGGAGTAGGTCTTGTCTATTACATATTGGGTTTATGGAACGGTATCTGAGCTAATTTGAAACCCGTGTTTTATGCATCACCCCGCCTCACCTTTCCCGTTGAGCAGCCATAGTGTGTTTTCTAAACGTGTGACTCTGTTCCGTTTTGTAACTCAGTTCAAGTGTAGCGGTTTTTACATTCCCTCTATAAGTGATATCTTATGACAAGTGTCGTTATCTGTGTGACTTTTTTCACTTAGAATCGTTGTACCTAAATCCACTCATCATGCTGCTACTAGCCTTATGACGTTGATTTCATGGCTGAGTGATATTCCATTGTACATAAGGACCACAACTTCTTTATCCATTTTTCTCTTTCCTGGGATATTTAAGGTGTAACGAAGTGCAGGTTCTTGTCAAGAGAGCAGCCCTAAACTTTGGGGTGCATGTGTCTTGCTGATTTTTAGTTTTCCCAATTTATACACCCATGAGTGGAAGTGCCCTATGCTCTCTAAGCTGAGTTTTTTAGATGTTTCAGGACACACCGTACACTTCTCCAGAGTGGCTGTTGGCAATTTACATCCCGCCCATCAGCGTAGCCAGGCTCCCGGTTCTCCATGGCCTGTCCTGCATTTCTGGTTTTGACACTTTATTCAGCATGGCCCTTTTGACCGATGGGAAGCGAGACTTCTTTGTAGCGCTGATTTGCCTTTCCAGGTTGCTTGGTTGGCCAAACAGGGCGTATGCGTTTTTTCCTGAATATATTCAGGAAAAAACGCATACGCCCTGTTTGGCCAAGGGCGTGATTGTCGAGGTTTGGCCGCTTTTCCTGTGCTTTCAAGGCGATTCGAATCTACCTCCTGAAATCTGTTTCCTGCAATTATGCCTTGCTTTCAAATCCTCTTCGTTGCCTTCCCTCAATATATTTGTGGACGAGAGTTATCATTTATAACTCTGCAGGTTTGTGAATTGCAGTGCCCCTGAGCTCCATTGTTCAAATCGCTTTCTTGGGAGCTGGCCGCAAAAGCGCAGGATTGCTTCAGGCCCTGTTCTGGTCCCGGGTGGCAGGCTGAGCCTGTGGTTAATTCTTCTTCCTGATGGGAAAATAGAGTGACCTGTGCCAGTCCCAACACCTAGAGCTAGTCTCTCATTGGTTCCCCCTCTTCCCGTTCATCCTCAGGACAAATTGCAACCTGTACGGAACAGGAGGTTAAAGGTGCTGAGTCTCCAAGGAGGGAGATTGCTAGTAAAGCGGCTGGAATGGCGAACCCGAGCACAAGGAGATGAGAAATGAGGTGCGTTTTAGAAACCTTTCCCGATCACACGGTGTACCATCTTCTGGGTTTCTCATGCATGTTTTCGAAGTAGGAAGATGCCCTTGAACCTGAGATTTGGGACCCATGGGATGGGTACCACGCAGTATTACTTTAAAGGGTCTGTGTTTGCTCACCCAACCTCAGCAAACCTCTCAGCCCCAAGAGTGTCCACCCTTATGTCTCCATCAGCTGTGGGTCTAGATATGGTCAATCCAGGTGGCATCACAGCCCCTGAACGAATTTTGTAAGAATTTCTCTCTCTTTCACTGTCTTTGTTTCACGGGTTTTTAAAAGTAATTGATTTTTATAATGGGGTTTAGCTGCTTTTCATTGCTGTGTTTAAGCCGCTTTACACCCACTTGACTCACTTACAGAGAGATATCAATACATAGGTTTTAAGACTCTTACTAGTCAGATATATTCTTGGGCGGTGAGTAGGGGGTGTTGAGTCCAGTTCCCTGAGCAAGGAGTAGGTCTTGTCTTTTACATATTGGGTTTATGGAACGGTATCTGAGCTAATTTGAAACCCGTGTTTTATGCATCACCCCGCCTCACCTTTCCCGTTGAGCAGCCATAGTGTGTTTTCTAAACGTGTGACTCTGTTCCGTTTTGTAACTCAGTTCAAGTGTAGCGGTTTTTACATTCCCTCTATAAGTGATATCTTATGACAAGTGTCGTTATCTGTGTGACTTTTTTCACTTAGAATCGTCGTACCTAAATCCACTCATCATGCTGCTACTAGCCTTATGACGTTGATTTCATGGCTGAGTGATATTCCATTGTACATAAGGACCGCAACTTCTTTATCCATTTTTCTCTTTCCTGGAATATTTAAGGTGTAACGAAGTGCAGGTTCTTGTCAAGAGAGCAGCCCTAAACTTTCGGGTGCCTGTGTCTTGCTGATTTTTAGTTTTCCCAATTTATACACCCATGAGTGGAAGTGCCCTATGCTCTCTAAGCTGAGTTTTTTAGATGTTTCAGGACACACCGTACACTTCTCCAGAGTGGCTGTTAGCAATTTACATCCCGCCCATCAGCGTAGCCAGGCTCCCGGTTCTCCATGGCCTGTCCTGCATTTCTGGTTTTGACACTTTATTCAGCATGGCCCTTTTGACCGATGGGAAGCGAGACTTCTTTGTAGCGCTGATTTGCCTTTCCAGGTTGCTTGGTTGGCCAAACAGGGCGTATGCGTTTTTTCCTGAATATATTCAGGAAAAAACGCATACGCCCTTTTTGGCCAAGGGCGTGATTGTCGAGGTTTGGCCGCTTTTCCTGTGCTTTCAAGGCGATTCGAATCTACCTCCTGAAATCTGTTTCCTGCAATTATGCCTTGCTTTCAAATCCTCTTCGTTGCCTTCCCTCAATATATTTGTGGACGAGAGTTATCATTTATAACTCTGCAGGTTTGTGAATTGCAGTGCCCCTGAGCTCCATTGTTCAAATCGCTTTCTTGGGAGCTGGCCGCAAAAGCGCAGGATTGCTTCAGGCCCTGTTCTGGTCCCGGGTGGCAGGCTGAGCCTGTGGTTAATTCTTCTTCCTGATGGGAAAATAGAGTGACCTGTGCCAGTCCCAACACCTAGAGCTAGTCTCTCATTGGTTCCCCCTCTTCCCGTTCATCCTCAGGACAAATTGCAACCTGTACGGAACAGGAGGTTAAAGGTGCTGAGTCTCCAAGGAGGGAGATTGCTAGTAAAGCGGCTGGAATGGCGAACCCGAGCACAAGGAGATGAGAAATGAGGTGCGTTTTAGAAACCTTTCCCGATCACACGGTGTACCATCTTCTGGGTTTCTCATGCATGTTTTCGAAGTAGGAAGATGCCCTTGAACCTGAGATTTGGGACCCATGGGATGGGTACCACGCAGTATTACTTTAAAGGGTCTGTGTTTGCTCACCCAACCTCAGCAAACCTCTCAGCCCCAAGAGTGTCCACCCTTATGTCTCCATCAGCTGTGGGTCTAGATATGGTCAATCCAGGTGGCATCACAGCCCCTGAACGAATTTTGTAAGAATTTCTCTCTCTTTCACTGTCTTTGTTTCACGGGTTTTTAAAAGTAATTGATTTTTATAATGGGGTTTAGCTGCTTTTCATTGCTGTGTTTAAGCCGCTTTACACCCACTTGACTCACTTACAGAGAGATATCAATACATAGGTTTTAAGATTCTTACTAGTCAGATATATTCTTGGGCAGTGAGTAGGGGGTGTTGAGTCCAGTTCCCTGAGCAAGGAGTAGGTCTTGTCTATTACATATTGGGTTTATGGAACGGTATCTGAGCTAATTTGAAACCCGTGTTTTATGCATCACCCCGCCTCACCTTTCCCGTTGAGCAGCCATAGTGTGTTTTCTAAACGTGTGACTCTGTTCCGTTTTGTAACTCAGTTCAAGTGTAGCGGTTTTTACATTCCCTCTATAAGTGATATCTTATGACAAGTGTCGTTATCTGTGTGACTTTTTTCACTTAGAATCGTCGTACCTAAATCCACTCATCATGCTGCTACTAGCCTTATGACGTTGATTTCATGGCTGAGTGATATTCCATTGTACATAAGGACCACAACTTCTTTATCCATTTTTCTCTTTCCTGGGATATTTAAGGTGTAACGAAGTGCAGGTTCTTGTCAAGAGAGCAGCCCTAAACTTTGGGGTGCCTGTGTCTTGCTGATTTTTAGTTTTCCCAATTTATACACCCATGAGTGGAAGTGCCCTATGCTCTCTAAGCTGAGTTTTTTAGATGTTTCAGGACACACCGTACACTTCTCCAGAGTGGCTGTTGGCAATTTACATCCCGCCCATCAGCGTAGCCAGGCTCCCGGTTCTCCATGGCCTGTCCTGCATTTCTGGTTTTGACACTTTATTCAGCATGGCCCTTTTGACCGATGGGAAGTGAGACTTCTTTGTAGCGCTGATTTGCCTTTCCAGGTTGCTTGGTTGGCCAAACAGGGCGTATGCGTTTTTTCCTGAATATATTCAGGAAAAAACGCATACGCCCTTTTTGGCCAAGGGCGTGATTGTCGAGGTTTGGCCGCTTTTCCTGTGCTTTCAAGGCGATTCGAATCTACCTCCTGAAATCTGTTTCCTGCAATTCTGCCTTGCTTTCAAATCCTCTTCGTTGCCTTCCCTCAATATATTTGTGGATGAGAGTTATCATTTATAACTCTGCAGTTTTGTGAATTGCAGTGCCCCTGAGCTCCATTGTTCAACTCGCTTTCTTGGGAGCTGGCCGCAAAAGCGCAGGATTGCTTCAGGCCCTGTTCTGGTCCCGGGCGGCAGGCTGAGCCTGTGGTTAATTCTTCTTTCTGATGGGAAAATAGAGTGATCTGTGCCAGTCCCAACACCTAGAGCTAGTCTCTCATTGGTTCCCCCTCTTCCCGTTCATCCTCAGGACAAATTGCAACCTGTACGGAAGAGGAGGTTAAAGGTGCTGAGTCTCCAAGGAGGGAGATTGCTAGTAAAGCGGCTGGAATGGCGAACCCGAGCACAAGGAGATGAGAAATGAGGTGCGTTTTAGAAACCTTTCCCGATCACACGGTGTACCATCTTCTGGGTTTCTCATGCATGTTTTCGAAGTAGGAAGATGCCCTTGAACCTGAGATTTGGGACCCATGGGATGGGTACCACGCAGTATTACTTTAAAGGGTCTGTGTTTGCTCACCCAACCTCAGCAAACCTCTCAGCCCCAAGAGTGTCCACCCTTATGTCTCCATCAGCTGTGGGTCTAGATATGGTCAATCCAGGTGGCATCACAGCCCCTGAACGAATTTTGTAAGAATTTCTCTCTCTTTCACTGTCTTTGTTTCACGGGTTTTTAAAAGTAATTGATTTTTATAATGGGGTTTAGCTGCTTTTCATTGCTGTGTTTAAGCCGCTTTACACCCACTTGACTCACTTACAGAGAGATATCAATACATAGGTTTTAAGATTCTTACTAGTCAGATATATTCTTGGGCGGTGAGTAGGGGGTGTTGAGTCCAGTTCCCTGAGCAAGGAGTAGGTCTTGTCTATTACATATTGGGTTTATGGAACGGTATCTGAGCTAATTTGAAACCCGTGTTTTATGCATCACCCCGCCTCACCTTTCCCGTTGAGCAGCCATAGTGTGTTTTCTAAACGTGTGACTCTGTTCCGTTTTGTAACTCAGTTCAAGTGTAGCGGTTTTTACATTCCCTCTATAAGTGATATCTTATGACAAGTGTCGTTATCTGTGTGACTTTTTTCACTTAGAATCGTCGTACCTAAATCCACTCATCATGCTGCTACTAGCCTTATGACGTTGATTTCATGGCTGAGTGATATTCCATTGTACATAAGGACCACAACTTCTTTATCCATTTTTCTCTTTCCTGGGATATTTAAGGTGTAACGAAGTGCAGGTTCTTGTCAAGAGAGCAGCCCTAAACTTTGGGGTGCCTGTGTCTTGCTGATTTTTAGTTTTCCCAATTTATACACCCATGAGTGGAAGTGCCCTATGCTCTCTAAGCTGAGTTTTTTAGATGTTTCAGGACACACCGTACACTTCTCCAGAGTGGCTGTTGGCAATTTACATCCCGCCCATCAGCGTAGCCAGGCTCCCGGTTCTCCATGGCCTGTCCTGCATTTCTGGTTTTGACACTTTATTCAGCATGGCCCTTTTGACCGATGGGAAGCAAGACTTCTTTGTAGCGCTGATTTGCCTTTCCAGGTTGCTTGGTTGGCCAAACAGGGCGTATGCGTTTTTTCCTGAATATATTCAGGAAAAAACGCATACGCCCTGTTTGGCCAAGGGCGTGATTGTCGAGGTTTGGCCGCTTTTCCTGTGCTTTCAAGGCGATTCGAATCTACCTCCTGAAATCTGTTTCCTGCAATTCTGCCTTGCTTTCAAATCCTCTTCGTTGCCTTCCCTCAATATATTTGTGGACGAGAGTTATCATTTATAACTCTGTAGTTTTGTGAATTGCAGTGCCCCTGAGCTCCATTGTTCAACTCGCTTTCTTGGGAGCTGGCCGCAAAAGCGCAGGATTGCTTCAGGCCCTGTTCTGGTCCCGGGCGGCAGGCTGAGCCTGTGGTTAATTCTTCTTTCTGATGGGAAAATAGAGTGATCTGTGCCAGTCCCAACACCTAGAGCTAGTCTCTCATTGGTTCCCCCTCTTCCCGTTCATCCTCAGGACAAATTGCAACCTGTACGGAAGAGGAGGTTAAAGGTGCTGAGTCTCCAAGGAGGGAGATTGCTAGTAAAGCGGCTGGAATGGCGAACCCGAGCACAAGGAGATGAGAAATGAGGTGCGTTTTAGAAACCTTTCCCGATCACACGGTGTACCATCTTCTGTGTTTCTCATGCATGTTTTCGAAGTAGGAAGATGCCCTTGAACCTGAGATTTGGGACCCATGGGATGGGTACCACGCAGTATTACTTTAAAGGGTCTGTGTTTGCTCACCCAACCTCAGCAAACCTCTCAGCCCCAAGAGTGTCCACCCTTATGTCTCCATCAGCTGTGGGTCTAGATATGGTCAATCCAGGTGGCATCACAGCCCCTGAACGAATTTTGTAAGAATTTCTCTCTCTTTCACTGTCTTTGTTTCACGGGTTTTTAAAAGTAATTGATTTTTATAATGGGGTTTAGCTGCTTTTCATTGCTGTGTTTAAGCCGCTTTACACCCACTTGACTCACTTACAGAGAGATATCAATACATAGGTTTTAAGATTCTTACTAGTCAGATATATTGTTGGGCGGTGAGTAGGGGGTGTTGAGTCCAGTTCCCTGAGCAAGGAGTAGGTCTTGTCTATTACATATTGGGTTTATGGAACGGTATCTGAGCTAATTTGAAACCC
The DNA here is from genome assembly GCF_028021215.1 of Eschrichtius robustus. Taxonomy (NCBI): domain Eukaryota; kingdom Metazoa; phylum Chordata; class Mammalia; order Artiodactyla; family Eschrichtiidae; genus Eschrichtius; species Eschrichtius robustus. The sequence continues at coordinate 47,106,828 of NC_090831.1, read as the reverse complement.
GTGTTTTATGCATCACCCCGCCTCACCTTTCCCGTTGAGCAGCCATAGTGTGTTTTCTAAACGTGTGACTCTGTTCCGTTTTGTAACTCAGTTCAAGTGTAGCGGTTTTTACATTCCCTCTATAAGTGATATCTTATGACAAGTGTCGTTATCTGTGTGACTTTTTTCACTTAGAATCGTTGTACCTAAATCCAATCATCATGCTGCTACTAGCCTTATGACGTTGATTTCATGGCTGAGTGATATTCCATTGTACATAAGGACCACAACTTCTTTATCCATTTTTCTCTTTCCTGGGATATTTAAGGTGTAACGAAGTGCAGGTTCTTGTCAAGAGAGCAGCCCTAAACTTTGGGGTGCCTGTGTCTTGCTGATTTTTAGTTTTCCCAATTTATACACCCATGAGTGGAAGTGCCCTATGCTCTCTAAGCTGAGTTTTTTAGATGTTTCAGGACACACCGTACACTTCTCCAGAGTGGCTGTTGGCAATTTACATCCCGCCCATCAGCGTAGCCAGGCTCCCGGTTCTCCATGGCCTGTCCTGCATTTCTGGTTTTGACACTTTATTCAGCATGGCCCTTTTGACCGATGGGAAGCGAGACTTCTTTGTAGCGCTGATTTGCCTTTCCAGGTTGCTTGGTTGGCCAAACAGGGCGTATGCGTTTTTTCCTGAATATATTCAGGAAAAAACGCATACGCCCTGTTTGGCCAAGGGCGTGATTGTCGAGGTTTGGCCGCTTTTCCTGTGCTTTCAAGGTGATTCGAATCTACCTTCTGAAATCTGTTTCCTGCAATTATGCCTTGCTTTCAAATCCTCTTCGTTGCCTTCCCTCAATATATTTGTGGACGAGAGTTATCATTTATAACTCTGCAGGTTTGTGAATTGCAGTGCCCCTGAGCTCCATTGTTCAAATCGCTTTCTTGGGAGCTGGCCGCAAAAGCGCAGGATTGCTTCAGGCCCTGTTCTGGTCCCGGGTGGCAGGCTGAGCCTGTGGTTAATTCTTCTTCCTGATGGGAAAATAGAGTGACCTGTGCCAGTCCCAACACCTAGAGCTAGTCTCTCATTGGTTCCCCCTCTTCCCGTTCATCCTCAGGACAAATTGCAACCTGTACGGAACAGGAGGTTAAATGTGCTGAGTCTCCAAGGAGGGAGATTGCTAGTAAAGCGGCTGGAATGGCGAACCCGAGCACAAGGAGATGAGAAATGAGGTGCGTTTTAGAAACCTTTCCCGATCACACGGTGTACCATCTTCTGGGTTTCTCATGCATGTTTTCGAAGTAGGAAGATGCCCTTGAACCTGAGATTTGGGACCCATGGGATGGGTACCACGCAGTATTACTTTAAAGGGTCTGTGTTTGCTCACCCAACCTCAGCAAACCTCTCAGCCCCAAGAGTGTCCACCCTTATGTCTCCATCAGCTGTGGGTCTAGATATGGTCAATCCAGGTGGCATCACAGCCCCTGAACGAATTTTGTAAGAATTTCTCTCTCTTTCACTGTCTTTGTTTCACGGGTTTTTAAAAGTAATTGATTTTTATAATGGGGTTTAGCTGCTTTTCATTGCTGTGTTTAAGCCGCTTTACACCCACTTGACTCACTTACAGAGAGATATCAATACATAGGTTTTAAGATTCTTACTAGTCAGATATATTCTTGGGCAGTGAGTAGGGGGTGTTGAGTCCAGTTCCCTGAGCAAGGAGTAGGTCTTGTCTATTACATATTGGGTTTATGGAACGGTATCTGAGCTAATTTGAAACCCGTGTTTTATGCATCACCCCGCCTCACCTTTCCCGTTGAGCAGCCATAGTGTGTTTTCTAAACGTGTGACTCTGTTCCGTTTTGTAACTCAGTTCAAGTGTAGCGGTTTTTACATTCCCTCTATAAGTGATATCTTATGACAAGTGTCGTTATCTGTGTGACTTTTTTCACTTAGAATCGTCGTACCTAAATCCACTCATCATGCTGCTACTAGCCTTATGACGTTGATTTCATGGCTGAGTGATATTCCATTGTACATAAGGACCACAACTTCTTTATCCATTTTTCTCTTTCCTGGGATATTTAAGGTGTAACGAAGTGCAGGTTCTTGTCAAGAGAGCAGCCCTAAACTTTGGGGTGCCTGTGTCTTGCTGATTTTTAGTTTTCCCAATTTATACACCCATGAGTGGAAGTGCCCTATGCTCTCTAAGCTGAGTTTTTTAGATGTTTCAGGACACACCGTACACTTCTCCAGAGTGGCTGTTGGCAATTTACATCCCGCCCATCAGCGTAGCCAGGCTCCCGGTTCTCCATGGCCTGTCCTGCATTTCTGGTTTTGACACTTTATTCAGCATGGCCCTTTTGACCGATGGGAAGTGAGACTTCTTTGTAGCGCTGATTTGCATTTTCCAGGTTGCTTGGTTGGCCAAACAGGGCGTATGCGTTTTTTCCTGAATATATTCAGGAAAAAACGCATACGCCCTTTTTGGCCAAGGGCGTGATTGTCGAGGTTTGGCCGCTTTTCCTGTGCTTTCAAGGCGATTCGAATCTACCTCCTGAAATCTGTTTCCTGCAATTCTGCCTTGCTTTCAAATCCTCTTCGTTGCCTTCCCTCAATATATTTGTGGACGAGAGTCATCATTTATAACTCTGCAGGTTTGTGAATTGCAGTGCCCCTGAGCTCCATTGTTCAAATCGCTTTCTTGGGAGCTGGCCGCAAAAGCGCAGGATTGCTTCAGGCCCTGTTCTGGTCCCGGGCGGCAGGCTGAGCCTGTGGTTAATTCTTCTTCCTGATGGGAAAATAGAGTGACCTGTGCCAGTCCCAACACCTAGAGCTAGTCTCTCATTGGTTCCCCCTCTTCCCGTTCATCCTCAGGACAAATTGCAACCTGTACGGAACAGGAGGTTAAAGGTGCTGAGTCTCCAAGGAGGGAGATTGCTAGTAAAGCGGCTGGAATGGCGAACCCGAGCACAAGGAGATGAGAAATGAGGTGCGTTTTAGAAACCTTTCCCGATCACACGGTGTACCATCTTCTGGGTTTCTCATGCATGTTTTCGAAGTAGGAAGATGCCCTTGAACCTGAGATTTGGGACCCATGGGATGGGTACCACGCAGTATTACTTTAAAGGGTCTGTGTTTGCTCACCCAACCTCAGCAAACCTCTCAGCCCCAAGAGTGTCCACCCTTATGTCTCCATCAGCTGTGGGTCTAGATATGGTCAATCCAGGTGGCATCACAGCCCCTGAACGAATTTTGTAAGAATTTCTCTCTCTTTCACTGTCTTTGTTTCACGGGTTTTTAAAAGTAATTGATTTTTATAATGGGGTTTAGCTGCTTTTCATTGCTGTGTTTAAGCCGCTTTACACCCACTTGACTCACTTACAGAGAGATATCAATACATAGGTTTTAAGATTCTTACTAGTCAGATATATTCTTGGGCAGTGAGTAGGGGGTGTTGAGTCCAGTTCCCTGAGCAAGGAGTAGGTCTTGTCTATTACATATTGGGTTTATGGAACGGTATCTGAGCTAATTTGAAACCCGTGTTTTATGCATCACCCCGCCTCACCTTTCCCGTTGAGCAGCCATAGTGTGTTTTCTAAACGTGTGACTCTGTTCCGTTTTGTAACTCAGTTCAAGTGTAGCGGTTTTTACATTCCCTCTATAAGTGATATCTTATGACAAGTGTCGTTATCTGTGTGACTTTTTTCACTTAGAATCGTCGTACCTAAATCCACTCATCATGCTGCTACTAGCCTTATGACGTTGATTTCATGGCTGAGTGATATTCCATTGTACATAAGGACCACAACTTCTTTATCCATTTTTCTCTTTCCTGGGATATTTAAGGTGTAACGAAGTGCAGGTTCTTGTCAAGAGAGCAGCCCTAAACTTTGGGGTGCCTGTGTCTTGCTGATTTTTAGTTTTCCCAATTTATACACCCATGAGTGGAAGTGCCCTATGCTCTCTAAGCTGAGTTTTTTAGATGTTTCAGGACACACCGTACACTTCTCCAGAGTGGCTGTTGGCAATTTACATCCCGCCCATCAGCGTAGCCAGGCTCCCGGTTCTCCATGGCCTGTCCTGCATTTCTGGTTTTGACACTTTATTCAGCATGGCCCTTTTGACCGATGGGAAGTGAGACTTCTTTGTAGCGCTGATTTGCATTTTCCAGGTTGCTTGGTTGGCCAAACAGGGCGTATGCGTTTTTTCCTGAATATATTCAGGAAAAAACGCATACGCCCTTTTTGGCCAAGGGCGTGATTGTCGAGGTTTGGCCGCTTTTCCTGTGCTTTCAAGGCGATTCGAATCTACCTCCTGAAATCTGTTTCCTGCAATTCTGCCTTGCTTTCAAATCCTCTTCGTTGCCTTCCCTCAATATATTTGTGGACGAGAGTCATCATTTATAACTCTGCAGGTTTGTGAATTGCAGTGCCCCTGAGCTCCATTGTTCAAATCGCTTTCTTGGGAGCTGGCCGCAAAAGCGCAGGATTGCTTCAGGCCCTGTTCTGGTCCCGGGTGGCAGGCTGAGCCTGTGGTTAATTCTTCTTCCTGATGGGAAAATAGAGTGACCTGTGCCAGTCCCAACACCTAGAGCTAGTCTCTCATTGGTTCCCCCTCTTCCCGTTCATCCTCAGGACAAATTGCAACCTGTACGGAACAGGAGGTTAAATGTGCTGAGTCTCCAAGGAGGGAGATTGCTAGTAAAGCGGCTGGAATGGCGAACCCGAGCACAAGGAGATGAGAAATGAGGTGCGTTTTAGAAACCTTTCCCGATCACACGGTGTACCATCTTCTGGGTTTCTCATGCATGTTTTCGAAGTAGGAAGATGCCCTTGAACCTGAGATTTGGGACCCATGGGATGGGTACCACGCAGTATTACTTTAAAGGGTCTGTGTTTGCTCACCCAACCTCAGCAAACCTCTCAGCCCCAAGAGTGTCCACCCTTATGTCTCCATCAGCTGTGGGTCTAGATATGGTCAATCCAGGTGGCATCACAGCCCCTGAACGAATTTTGTAAGAATTTCTCTCTCTTTCACTGTCTTTGTTTCACGGGTTTTTAAAAGTAATTGATTTTTATAATGGGGTTTAGCTGCTTTTCATTGCTGTGTTTAAGCCGCTTTACACCCACTTGACTCACTTACAGAGAGATATCAATACATAGGTTTTAAGATTCTTACTAGTCAGATATATTCTTGGGCAGTGAGTAGGGGGTGTTGAGTCCAGTTCCCTGAGCAAGGAGTAGGTCTTGTCTATTACATATTGGGTTTATGGAACGGTATCTGAGCTAATTTGAAACCCGTGTTTTATGCATCACCCCGCCTCACCTTTCCCGTTGAGCAGCCATAGTGTGTTTTCTAAACGTGTGACTCTGTTCCGTTTTGTAACTCAGTTCAAGTGTAGCGGTTTTTACATTCCCTCTATAAGTGATATCTTATGACAAGTGTCGTTATCTGTGTGACTTTTTTCACTTAGAATCGTCGTACCTAAATCCACTCATCATGCTGCTACTAGCCTTATGACGTTGATTTCATGGCTGAGTGATATTCCATTGTACATAAGGACCACAACTTCTTTATCCATTTTTCTCTTTCCTGGGATATTTAAGGTGTAACGAAGTGCAGGTTCTTGTCAAGAGAGCAGCCCTAAACTTTGGGGTGCCTGTGTCTTGCTGATTTTTAGTTTTCCCAATTTATACACCCATGAGTGGAAGTGCCCTATGCTCTCTAAGCTGAGTTTTTTAGATGTTTCAGGACACACCGTACACTTCTCCAGAGTGGCTGTTGGCAATTTACATCCCGCCCATCAGCGTAGCCAGGCTCCCGGTTCTCCATGGCCTGTCCTGCATTTCTGGTTTTGACACTTTATTCAGCATGGCCCTTTTGACCGATGGGAAGTGAGACTTCTTTGTAGCGCTGATTTGCATTTTCCAGGTTGCTTGGTTGGCCAAACAGGGCGTATGCGTTTTTTCCTGAATATATTCAGGAAAAAACGCATACGCCCTTTTTGGCCAAGGGCGTGATTGTCGAGGTTTGGCCGCTTTTCCTGTGCTTTCAAGGCGATTCGAATCTACCTCCTGAAATCTGTTTCCTGCAATTCTGCCTTGCTTTCAAATCCTCTTCGTTGCCTTCCCTCAATATATTTGTGGACGAGAGTCATCATTTATAACTCTGCAGGTTTGTGAATTGCAGTGCCCCTGAGCTCCATTGTTCAAATCGCTTTCTTGGGAGCTGGCCGCAAAAGCGCAGGATTGCTTCAGGCCCTGTTCTGGTCCCGGGCGGCAGGCTGAGCCTGTGGTTAATTCTTCTTCCTGATGGGAAAATAGAGTGACCTGTGCCAGTCCCAACACCTAGAGCTAGTCTCTCATTGGTTCCCCCTCTTCCCGTTCATCCTCAGGACAAATTGCAACCTGTACGGAACAGGAGGTTAAAGGTGCTGAGTCTCCAAGGAGGGAGATTGCTAGTAAAGCGGCTGGAATGGCGAACCCGAGCACAAGGAGATGAGAAATGAGGTGCGTTTTAGAAACCTTTCCCGATCACACGGTGTACCATCTTCTGGGTTTCTCATGCATGTTTTCGAAGTAGGAAGATGCCCTTGAACCTGAGATTTGGGACCCATGGGATGGGTACCACGCAGTATTACTTTAAAGGGTCTGTGTTTGCTCACCCAACCTCAGCAAACCTCTCAGCCCCAAGAGTGTCCACCCTTATGTCTCCATCAGCTGTGGGTCTAGATATGGTCAATCCAGGTGGCATCACAGCCCCTGAACGAATTTTGTAAGAATTTCTCTCTCTTTCACTGTCTTTGTTTCACGGGTTTTTAAAAGTAATTGATTTTTATAATGGGGTTTAGCTGCTTTTCATTGCTGTGTTTAAGCCGCTTTACACCCACTTGACTCACTTACAGAGAGATATCAATACATAGGTTTTAAGATTCTTACTAGTCAGATATATTCTTGGGCAGTGAGTAGGGGGTGTTGAGTCCAGTTCCCTGAGCAAGGAGTAGGTCTTGTCTATTACATATTGGGTTTATGGAACGGTATCTGAGCTAATTTGAAACCCGTGTTTTATGCATCACCCCGCCTCACCTTTCCCGTTGAGCAGCCATAGTGTGTTTTCTAAACGTGTGACTCTGTTCCGTTTTGTAACTCAGTTCAAGTGTAGCGGTTTTTACATTCCCTCTATAAGTGATATCTTATGACAAGTGTCGTTATCTGTGTGACTTTTTTCACTTAGAATCGTCGTACCTAAATCCACTCATCATGCTGCTACTAGCCTTATGACGTTGATTTCATGGCTGAGTGATATTCCATTGTACATAAGGACCACAACTTCTTTATCCATTTTTCTCTTTCCTGGGATATTTAAGGTGTAACGAAGTGCAGGTTCTTGTCAAGAGAGCAGCCCTAAACTTTGGGGTGCCTGTGTCTTGCTGATTTTTAGTTTTCCCAATTTATACACCCATGAGTGGAAGTGCCCTATGCTCTCTAAGCTGAGTTTTTTAGATGTTTCAGGACACACCGTACACTTCTCCAGAGTGGCTGTTGGCAATTTACATCCCGCCCATCAGCGTAGCCAGGCTCCCGGTTCTCCATGGCCTGTCCTGCATTTCTGGTTTTGACACTTTATTCAGCATGGCCCTTTTGACCGATGGGAAGTGAGACTTCTTTGTAGCGCTGATTTGCATTTTCCAGGTTGCTTGGTTGGCCAAACAGGGCGTATGCGTTTTTTCCTGAATATATTCAGGAAAAAACGCATACGCCCTTTTTGGCCAAGGGCGTGATTGTCGAGGTTTGGCCGCTTTTCCTGTGCTTTCAAGGCGATTCGAATCTACCTCCTGAAATCTGTTTCCTGCAATTCTGCCTTGCTTTCAAATCCTCTTCGTTGCCTTCCCTCAATATATTTGTGGACGAGAGTCATCATTTATAACTCTGCAGGTTTGTGAATTGCAGTGCCCCTGAGCTCCATTGTTCAAATCGCTTTCTTGGGAGCTGGCCGCAAAAGCGCAGGATTGCTTCAGGCCCTGTTCTGGTCCCGGGCGGCAGGCTGAGCCTGTGGTTAATTCTTCTTCCTGATGGGAAAATAGAGTGACCTGTGCCAGTCCCAACACCTAGAGCTAGTCTCTCATTGGTTCCCCCTCTTCCCGTTCATCCTCAGGACAAATTGCAACCTGTACGGAACAGGAGGTTAAAGGTGCTGAGTCTCCAAGGAGGGAGATTGCTAGTAAAGCGGCTGGAATGGCGAACCCGAGCACAAGGAGATGAGAAATGAGGTGCGTTTTAGAAACCTTTCCCGATCACACGGTGTACCATCTTCTGGGTTTCTCATGCATGTTTTCGAAGTAGGAAGATGCCCTTGAACCTGAGATTTGGGACCCATGGGATGGGTACCACGCAGTATTACTTTAAAGGGTCTGTGTTTGCTCACCCAACCTCAGCAAACCTCTCAGCCCCAAGAGTGTCCACCCTTATGTCTCCATCAGCTGTGGGTCTAGATATGGTCAATCCAGGTGGCATCACAGCCCCTGAACGAATTTTGTAAGAATTTCTCTCTCTTTCACTGTCTTTGTTTCACGGGTTTTTAAAAGTAATTGATTTTTATAATGGGGTTTAGCTGCTTTTCATTGCTGTGTTTAAGCCGCTTTACACCCACTTGACTCACTTACAGAGAGATATCAATACATAGGTTTTAAGATTCTTACTAGTCAGATATATTCTTGGGCAGTGAGTAGGGGGTGTTGAGTCCAGTTCCCTGAGCAAGGAGTAGGTCTTGTCTATTACATATTGGGTTTATGGAACGGTATCTGAGCTAATTTGAAACCCGTGTTTTATGCATCACCCCGCCTCACCTTTCCCGTTGAGCAGCCATAGTGTGTTTTCTAAACGTGTGACTCTGTTCCGTTTTGTAACTCAGTTCAAGTGTAGCGGTTTTTACATTCCCTCTATAAGTGATATCTTATGACAAGTGTCGTTATCTGTGTGACTTTTTTCACTTAGAATCGTCGTACCTAAATCCACTCATCATGCTGCTACTAGCCTTATGACGTTGATTTCATGGCTGAGTGATATTCCATTGTACATAAGGACCACAACTTCTTTATCCATTTTTCTCTTTCCTGGGATATTTAAGGTGTAACGAAGTGCAGGTTCTTGTCAAGAGAGCAGCCCTAAACTTTGGGGTGCCTGTGTCTTGCTGATTTTTAGTTTTCCCAATTTATACACCCATGAGTGGAAGTGCCCTATGCTCTCTAAGCTGAGTTTTTTAGATGTTTCAGGACACACCGTACACTTCTCCAGAGTGGCTGTTGGCAATTTACATCCCGCCCATCAGCGTAGCCAGGCTCCCGGTTCTCCATGGCCTGTCCTGCATTTCTGGTTTTGACACTTTATTCAGCATGGCCCTTTTGACCGATGGGAAGTGAGACTTCTTTGTAGCGCTGATTTGCATTTTCCAGGTTGCTTGGTTGGCCAAACAGGGCGTATGCGTTTTTTCCTGAATATATTCAGGAAAAAACGCATACGCCCTTTTTGGCCAAGGGCGTGATTGTCGAGGTTTGGCCGCTTTTCCTGTGCTTTCAAGGCGATTCGAATCTACCTCCTGAAATCTGTTTCCTGCAATTCTGCCTTGCTTTCAAATCCTCTTCGTTGCCTTCCCTCAATATATTTGTGGACGAGAGTCATCATTTATAACTCTGCAGGTTTGTGAATTGCAGTGCCCCTGAGCTCCATTGTTCAAATCGCTTTCTTGGGAGCTGGCCGCAAAAGCGCAGGATTGCTTCAGGCCCTGTTCTGGTCCCGGGCGGCAGGCTGAGCCTGTGGTTAATTCTTCTTCCTGATGGGAAAATAGAGTGACCTGTGCCAGTCCCAACACCTAGAGCTAGTCTCTCATTGGTTCCCCCTCTTCCCGTTCATCCTCAGGACAAATTGCAACCTGTACGGAACAGGAGGTTAAAGGTGCTGAGTCTCCAAGGAGGGAGATTGCTAGTAAAGCGGCTGGAATGGCGAACCCGAGCACAAGGAGATGAGAAATGAGGTGCGTTTTAGAAACCTTTCCCGATCACACGGTGTACCATCTTCTGGGTTTCTCATGCATGTTTTCGAAGTAGGAAGATGCCCTTGAACCTGAGATTTGGGACCCATGGGATGGGTACCACGCAGTATTACTTTAAAGGGTCTGTGTTTGCTCACCCAACCTCAGCAAACCTCTCAGCCCCAAGAGTGTCCACCCTTATGTCTCCATCAGCTGTGGGTCTAGATATGGTCAATCCAGGTGGCATCACAGCCCCTGAACGAATTTTGTAAGAATTTCTCTCTCTTTCACTGTCTTTGTTTCACGGGTTTTTAAAAGTAATTGATTTTTATAATGGGGTTTAGCTGCTTTTCATTGCTGTGTTTAAGCCGCTTTACACCCACTTGACTCACTTACAGAGAGATATCAATACATAGGTTTTAAGATTCTTACTAGTCAGATATATTCTTGGGCAGTGAGTAGGGGGTGTTGAGTCCAGTTCCCTGAGCAAGGAGTAGGTCTTGTCTATTACATATTGGGTTTATGGAACGGTATCTGAGCTAATTTGAAACCCGTGTTTTATGCATCACCCCGCCTCACCTTTCCCGTTGAGCAGCCATAGTGTGTTTTCTAAACGTGTGACTCTGTTCCGTTTTGTAACTCAGTTCAAGTGTAGCGGTTTTTACATTCCCTCTATAAGTGATATCTTATGACAAGTGTCGTTATCTGTGTGACTTTTTTCACTTAGAATCGTCGTACCTAAATCCACTCATCATGCTGCTACTAGCCTTATGACGTTGATTTCATGGCTGAGTGATATTCCATTGTACATAAGGACCACAACTTCTTTATCCATTTTTCTCTTTCCTGGGATATTTAAGGTGTAACGAAGTGCAGGTTCTTGTCAAGAGAGCAGCCCTAAACTTTGGGGTGCCTGTGTCTTGCTGATTTTTAGTTTTCCCAATTTATACACCCATGAGTGGAAGTGCCCTATGCTCTCTAAGCTGAGTTTTTTAGATGTTTCAGGACACACCGTACACTTCTCCAGAGTGGCTGTTGGCAATTTACATCCCGCCCATCAGCGTAGCCAGGCTCCCGGTTCTCCATGGCCTGTCCTGCATTTCTGGTTTTGACACTTTATTCAGCATGGCCCTTTTGACCGATGGGAAGTGAGACTTCTTTGTAGCGCTGATTTGCATTTTCCAGGTTGCTTGGTTGGCCAAACAGGGCGTATGCGTTTTTTCCTGAATATATTCAGGAAAAAACGCATACGCCCTTTTTGGCCAAGGGCGTGATTGTCGAGGTTTGGCCGCTTTTCCTGTGCTTTCAAGGCGATTCGAATCTACCTCCTGAAATCTGTTTCCTGCAATTCTGCCTTGCTTTCAAATCCTCTTCGTTGCCTTCCCTCAATATATTTGTGGACGAGAGTCATCATTTATAACTCTGCAGGTTTGTGAATTGCAGTGCCCCTGAGCTCCATTGTTCAAATCGCTTTCTTGGGAGCTGGCCGCAAAAGCGCAGGATTGCTTCAGGCCCTGTTCTGGTCCCGGGCGGCAGGCTGAGCCTGTGGTTAATTCTTCTTCCTGATGGGAAAATAGAGTGACCTGTGCCAGTCCCAACACCTAGAGCTAGTCTCTCATTGGTTCCCCCTCTTCCCGTTCATCCTCAGGACAAATTGCAACCTGTACGGAACAGGAGGTTAAAGGTGCTGAGTCTCCAAGGAGGGAGATTGCTAGTAAAGCGGCTGGAATGGCGAACCCGAGCACAAGGAGATGAGAAATGAGGTGCGTTTTAGAAACCTTTCCCGATCACACGGTGTACCATCTTCTGGGTTTCTCATGCATGTTTTCGAAGTAGGAAGATGCCCTTGAACCTGAGATTTGGGACCCATGGGATGGGTACCACGCAGTATTACTTTAAAGGGTCTGTGTTTGCTCACCCAACCTCAGCAAACCTCTCAGCCCCAAGAGTGTCCACCCTTATGTCTCCATCAGCTGTGGGTCTAGATATGGTCAATCCAGGTGGCATCACAGCCCCTGAACGAATTTTGTAAGAATTTCTCTCTCTTTCACTGTCTTTGTTTCACGGGTTTTTAAAAGTAATTGATTTTTATAATGGGGTTTAGCTGCTTTTCATTGCTGTGTTTAAGCCGCTTTACACCCACTTGACTCACTTACAGAGAGATATCAATACATAGGTTTTAAGATTCTTACTAGTCAGATATATTCTTGGGCAGTGAGTAGGGGGTGTTGAGTCCAGTTCCCTGAGCAAGGAGTAGGTCTTGTCTATTACATATTGGGTTTATGGAACGGTATCTGAGCTAATTTGAAACCCTGTTTTATGCATCACCCCGCCTCACCTTTCCCGTTGAGCAGCCATAGTGTGTTTTCTAAACGTGTGACTCTGTTCCGTTTTGTAACTCAGTTCAAGTGTAGCGGTTTTTACATTCCCTCTATAAGTGATATCTTATGACAAGTGTCGTTATCTGTGTGACTTTTTTCACTTAGAATCGTCGTACCTAAATCCACTCATCATGCTGCTACTAGCCTTATGACGTTGATTTCATGGCTGAGTGATATTCCATTGTACATAAGGACCACAACTTCTTTATCCATTTTTCTCTTTCCTGGGATATTTAAGGTGTAACGAAGTGCAGGTTCTTGTCAAGAGAGCAGCCCTAAACTTTGGGGTGCCTGTGTCTTGCTGATTTTTAGTTTTCCCAATTTATACACCCATGAGTGGAAGTGCCCTATGCTCTCTAAGCTGAGTTTTTTAGATGTTTCAGGACACACCGTACACTTCTCCAGAGTGGCTGTTGGCAATTTACATCCCGCCCATCAGCGTAGCCAGGCTCCCGGTTCTCCATGGCCTGTCCTGCATTTCTGGTTTTGACACTTTATTCAGCATGGCCCTTTTGACCGATGGGAAGTGAGACTTCTTTGTAGCGCTGATTTGCCTTTCCAGGTTGCTTGGTTGGCCAAACAGGGCGTATGCGTTTTTTCCTGAATATATTCAGTAAAATACGCATACGCCCTGTTTGGCCAAGGGCGTGATTGTCGAGGTTTGGCCGCTTTTCCTGTGCTTTCAAGGCGATTCGAATCTACCTCCTGAAATCTGTTTCCTGCAATTCTGCCTTGCTTTCAAATCCTCTTCGTTGCCTTCCCTCAATATATTTGTGGACGAGAGTTATCATTTATAACTCTGCAGGTTTGTGAATTGCAGTGCCCCTGAGCTCCATTGTTCAAATCGCTTTCTTGGGAGCTGGCCGCAAAAGCGCAGGATTGCTTCAGGCCCTGTTCTGGTCCCGGGCGGCAGGCTGAGCCTGTGGTTAATTCTTCTTTCTGATGGGAAAATAGAGTGATCTGTGCCAGTCCCAACACCTAGAGCTATTCTCTCATTGGTTCCCCCTCTTCCCGTTCATCCTCAGGACAAATTGCAACCTGTACGGAAGAGGAGGTTAAAGGTGCTGAGTCTCCAAGGAGGGAGATTGCTAGTAAAGCGGCTGGAATGGCGAACCCGAGCACAAGGAGATGAGAAATGAGGTGCGTTTTAGAAACCTTTCCCGATCACACGGTGTACCATCTTCTGGGTTTCTCATGCATGTTTTCGAAGTAGGAAGATGCCCTTGAACCTGAGATTTGGGACCCATGGGATGGGTACCACGCAGTATTACTTTAAAGGGTCTGTGTTTGCTCACCCAACCTCAGCAAACCTCTCAGCCCCAAGAGTGTCCACCCTTATGTCTCCATCAGCTGTGGGTCTAGATATGGTCAATCCAGGTGGCATCACAGCCCCTGAACGAATTTTGTAAGAATTTCTCTCTCTTTCACTGTCTTTGTTTCACGGGTTTTTAAAAGTAATTGATTTTTATAATGGGGTTTAGCTGCTTTTCATTGCTGTGTTTAAGCCGCTTTACACCCACTTGACTCACTTACAGAGAGATATCAATACATAGGTATTAAGATTCTTACTAGTCAGATATATTCTTGGGCGGTGAGTAGGGGGTGTTGAGTCCAGTTCCCTGAGCAAGGAGTAGGTCTTGTCTATTACATATTGGGTTTATGGAACGGTATCTGAGCTAATTTGAAACCCGTGTTTTATGCATCACCCCGCCTCACCTTTCCCGTTGAGCAGCCATAGTGTGTTTTCTAAACGTGTGACTCTGTTCCGTTTTGTAACTCAGTTCAAGTGTAGCGGTTTTTACATTCCCTCTATAAGTGATATCTTATGACAAGTGTCGTTATCTGTGTGACTTTTTTCACTTAGAATCGTTGTACCTAAATCCACTCATCATGCTGCTACTAGCCTTATGACGTTGATTTCATGGCTGAGTGATATTCCATTGTACAAAAGGACCACAACTTCTTTATCCATTTTTCTCTTTCCTGGGATATTTAAGGTGTAACGAAGTGCAGGTTCTTGTCAAGAGAGCAGCCCTAAACTTTGGGGTGCCTGTGTCTTGCTGATTTTTAGTTTTCCCAATTTATACACCCATGAGTGGAAGTGCCCTATGCTCTCTAAGCTGAGTTTTTTAGATGTTTCAGGACACACCGTACACTTCTCCAGAGTGGCTGTTGGCAATTTACATCCCGCCCATCAGCGTAGCCAGGCTCCCGGTTCTCCATGGCCTGTCCTGCATTTCTGGTTTTGACACTTTATTCAGCATGGCCCTTTTGACCGATGGGAAGCGAGACTTCTTTGTAGCGCTGATTTGCCTTTCCAGGTTGCTTGGTTGGCCAAACAGGGCGTATGCGTTTTTTCCTGAATATATTCAGGAAAAAACGCATACGCCCTTTTTGGCCAAGGGCGTGATTGTCGAGGTTTGGCCGCTTTTCCTGTGCTTTCAAGGCGATTCGAATCTACCTCCTGAAATCTGTTTCCTGCAATTCTGCCTTGCTTTCAAATCCTCTTCGTTGCCTTCCCTCAATATATTTGTGGACGAGAGTTATCATTTATAACTCTGCAGGTTTGTGAATTGCAGTGCCCCTGAGCTCCATTGTTCAAATCGCTTTCTTGGGAGCTGGCCGCAAAAGCGCAGGATTGCTTCAGGCCCTGTTCTGGTCCCGGGTGGCAGGCTGAGCCTGTGGTTAATTCTTCTTCCTGATGGGAAAATAGAGTGACCTGTGCCAGTCCCAACACCTAGAGCTAGTCTCTCATTGGTTCCCCCTCTTCCCGTTCATCCTCAGGACAAATTGCAACCTGTACGGAAGAGGAGGTTAAAGGTGCTGAGTCTCCAAGGAGGGAGATTGCTAGTAAAGCGGCTGGAATGGCGAACCCGAGCACAAGGAGATGAGAAATGAGGTGCGTTTTAGAAACCTTTCCCGATCACACGGTGTACCATCTTCTGGGTTTCTCATGCATGTTTTCGAAGTAGGAAGATGCCCTTGAACCTGAGATTTGGGACCCATGGGATGGGTACCACGCAGTATTACTTTAAAGGGTCTGTGTTTGCTCACCCAACCTCAGCAAACCTCTCAGCCCCAAGAGTGTCCACCCTTATGTCTCCATCAGCTGTGGGTCTAGATATGGTCAATCCAGGTGGCATCACAGCCCCTGAACGAATTTTGTAAGAATTTCTCTCTCTTTCACTGTCTTTGTTTCACGGGTTTTTAAAAGTAATTGATTTTTATAATGGGGTTTAGCTGCTTTTCATTGCTGTGTTTAAGCCGCTTTACACCCACTTGACTCACTTACAGAGAGATATCAATACATAGGTTTTAAGACTCTTACTAGTCAGATATATTCTTGGGCGGTGAGTAGGGGGTGTTGAGTCCAGTTCCCTGAGCAAGGAGTAGGTCTTGTCTTTTACATATTGGGTTTATGGAACGGTATCTGAGCTAATTTGAAACCCGTGTTTTATGCATCACCCCGCCTCACCTTTCCCGTTGAGCAGCCATAGTGTGTTTTCTAAACGTGTGACTCTGTTCCGTTTTGTAACTCAGTTCAAGTGTAGCGGTTTTTACATTCCCTCTATAAGTGATATCTTATGACAAGTGTCGTTATCTGTGTGACTTTTTTCACTTAGAATCGTCGTACCTAAATCCACTCATCATGCTGCTACTAGCCTTATGACGTTGATTTCATGGCTGAGTGATATTCCATTGTACATAAGGACCACAACTTCTTTATCCATTTTTCTCTTTCCTGGGATATTTAAGGTGTAACGAAGTGCAGGTTCTTGTCAAGAGAGCAGCCCTAAACTTTGGGGTGCCTGTGTCTTGCTGATTTTTAGTTTTCCCAATTTATACACCCATGAGTGGAAGTGCCCTATGCTCTCTAAGCTGAGTTTTTTAGATGTTTCAGGACACACCGTACACTTCTCCAGAGTGGCTGTTGGCAATTTACATCCCGCCCATCAGCGTAGCCAGGCTCCCGGTTCTCCATGGCCTGTCCTGCATTTCTGGTTTTGACACTTTATTCAGCATGGCCCTTTTGACCGATGGGAAGTGAGACTTCTTTGTAGCGCTGATTTGCCTTTCCAGGTTGCTTGGTTGGCCAAACAGGGCGTATGCGTTTTTTCCTGAATATATTCAGGAAAAAACGCATACGCCCTTTTTGGCCAAGGGCGTGATTGTCGAGGTTTGGCCGCTTTTCCTGTGCTTTCAAGGCGATTCGAATCTACCTCCTGAAATCTGTTTCCTGCAATTCTGCCTTGCTTTCAAATCCTCTTCGTTGCCTTCCCTCAATATATTTGTGGACGAGAGTTATCATTTATAACTCTGCAGGTTTGTGAATTGCAGTGCCCCTGAGCTCCATTGTTCAAATCGCTTTCTTGGGAGCTGGCCGCAAAAGCGCAGGATTGCTTCAGGCCCTGTTCTGGTCCCGGGCGGCAGGCTGAGCCTGTGGTTAATTCTTCTTCCTGATGGGAAAATAGAGTGACCTGTGCCAGTCCCAACACCTAGAGCTAGTCTCTCATTGGTTCCCCCTCTTCCCGTTCATCCTCAGGACAAATTGCAACCTGTACGGAACAGGAGGTTAAAGGTGCTGAGTCTCCAAGGAGGGAGATTGCTAGTAAAGCGGCTGGAATGGCGAACTCGAGCACAAGGAGATGAGAAATGAGGTGCGTTTTAGAAACCTTTCCCGATCACACGGTGTACCATCTTCTGGGTTTCTCATGCATGTTTTCGAAGTAGGAAGATGCCCTTGAACCTGAGATTTGGGACCCATGGGATGGGTACCACGCAGTATTACTTTAAAGGGTCTGTGTTTGCTCACCCAACCTCAGCAAACCTCTCAGCCCCAAGAGTGTCCACCCTTATGTCTCCATCAGCTGTGGGTCTAGATATGGTCAATCCAGGTGGCATCACAGCCCCTGAACGAATTTTGTAAGAATTTCTCTCTCTTTCACTGTCTTTGTTTCACGGGTTTTTAAAAGTAATTGATTTTTATAATGGGGTTTAGCTGCTTTTCATTGCTGTGTTTAAGCCGCTTTACACCCACTTGACTCACTTACAGAGAGATATCAATACATAGGTTTTAAGATTCTTACTAGTCAGATATATTCTTGGGCAGTGAGTAGGGGGTGTTGAGTCCAGTTCCCTGAGCAAGGAGTAGGTCTTGTCTATTACATATTGGGTTTATGGAACGGTATCTGAGCTAATTTGAAACCCGTGTTTTATGCATCACCCCGCCTCACCTTTCCCGTTGAGCAGCCATAGTGTGTTTTCTAAACGTGTGACTCTGTTCCGTTTTGTAACTCAGTTCAAGTGTAGCGGTTTTTACATTCCCTCTATAAGTGATATCTTATGACAAGTGTCGTTATCTGTGTGACTTTTTTCACTTAGAATCGTCGTACCTAAATCCACTCATCATGCTGCTACTAGCCTTATGACGTTGATTTCATGGCTGAGTGATATTCCATTGTACATAAGGACCACAACTTCTTTATCCATTTTTCTCTTTCCTGGGATATTTAAGGTGTAACGAAGTGCAGGTTCTTGTCAAGAGAGCAGCCCTAAACTTTGGGGTGCCTGTGTCTTGCTGATTTTTAGTTTTCCCAATTTATACACCCATGAGTGGAAGTGCCCTATGCTCTCTAAGCTGAGTTTTTTAGATGTTTCAGGACACACCGTACACTTCTCCAGAGTGGCTGTTGGCAATTTACATCCCGCCCATCAGCGTAGCCAGGCTCCCGGTTCTCCATGGCCTGTCCTGCATTTCTGGTTTTGACACTTTATTCAGCATGGCCCTTTTGACCGATGGGAAGTGAGACTTCTTTGTAGCGCTGATTTGCATTTTCCAGGTTGCTTGGTTGGCCAAACAGGGCGTATGCGTTTTTCCTGAATATATTCAGGAAAAAACGCATACGCCCTTTTTGGCCAAGGGCGTGATTGTCGAGGTTTGGCCGCTTTTCCTGTGCTTTCAAGGCGATTCGAATCTACCTCCTGAAATCTGTTTCCTGCAATTCTGCCTTGCTTTCAAATCCTCTTCGTTGCCTTCCCTCAATATATTTGTGGACCAGAGTCATCATTTATAACTCTGCAGGTTTGTGAATTGCAGTGCCCCTGAGCTCCATTGTTCAAATCGCTTTCTTGGGAGCTGGCCGCAAAAGCGCAGGATTGCTTCAGGCCCTGTTCTGGTCCCGGGCGGCAGGCTGAGCCTGTGGTTAATTCTTCTTCCTGATGGGAAAATAGAGTGACCTGTGCCAGTCCCAACACCTAGAGCTAGTCTCTCATTGGTTCCCCCTCTTCCCGTTCATCCTCAGGACAAATTGCAACCTGTACGGAACAGGAGGTTAAAGGTGCTGAGTCTCCAAGGAGGGAGATTGCTAGTAAAGCGGCTGGAATGGCGAACCCGAGCACAAGGAGATGAGAAATGAGGTGCGTTTTAGAAACCTTTCCCGATCACACGGTGTACCATCTTCTGGGTTTCTCATGCATGTTTTCGAAGTAGGAAGATGCCCTTGAACCTGAGATTTGGGACCCATGGGATGGGTACCACGCAGTATTACTTTAAAGGGTCTGTGTTTGCTCACCCAACCTCAGCAAACCTCTCAGCCCCAAGAGTGTCCACCCTTATGTCTCCATCAGCTGTGGGTCTAGATATGGTCAATCCAGGTGGCATCACAGCCCCTGAACGAATTTTGTAAGAATTTCTCTCTCTTTCACTGTCTTTGTTTCACGGGTTTTTAAAAGTAATTGATTTTTATAATGGGGTTTAGCTGCTTTTCATTGCTGTGTTTAAGCCGCTTTACACCCACTTGACTCACTTACAGAGAGATATCAATACATAGGTTTTAAGATTCTTACTAGTCAGATATATTCTTGGGCAGTGAGTAGGGGGTGTTGAGTCCAGTTCCCTGAGCAAGGAGTAGGTCTTGTCTATTACATATTGGGTTTATGGAACGGTATCTGAGCTAATTTGAAACCCGTGTTTTATGCATCACCCCGCCTCACCTTTCCCGTTGAGCAGCCATAGTGTGTTTTCTAAACGTGTGACTCTGTTCCGTTTTGTAACTCAGTTCAAGTGTAGCGGTTTTTACATTCCCTCTATAAGTGATATCTTATGACAAGTGTCGTTATCTGTGTGACTTTTTTCACTTAGAATCGTCGTACCTAAATCCACTCATCATGCTGCTACTAGCCTTATGACGTTGATTTCATGGCTGAGTGATATTCCATTGTACATAAGGACCACAACTTCTTTATCCATTTTTCTCTTTCCTGGGATATTTAAGGTGTAACGAAGTGCAGGTTCTTGTCAAGAGAGCAGCCCTAAACTTTGGGGTGCCTGTGTCTTGCTGATTTTTAGTTTTCCCAATTTATACACCCATGAGTGGAAGTGCCCTATGCTCTCTAAGCTGAGTTTTTTAGATGTTTCAGGACACACCGTACACTTCTCCAGAGTGGCTGTTGGCAATTTACATCCCGCCCATCAGCGTAGCCAGGCTCCCGGTTCTCCATGGCCTGTCCTGCATTTCTGGTTTTGACACTTTATTCAGCATGGCCCTTTTGACCGATGGGAAGTGAGACTTCTTTGTAGCGCTGATTTGCATTTTCCAGGTTGCTTGGTTGGCCAAACAGGGCGTATGCGTTTTTTCCTGAATATATTCAGGAAAAAACGCATACGCCCTTTTTGGCCAAGGGCGTGATTGTCGAGGTTTGGCCGCTTTTCCTGTGCTTTCAAGGCGATTCGAATCTACCTCCTGAAATCTGTTTCCTGCAATTCTGCCTTGCTTTCAAATCCTCTTCGTTGCCTTCCCTCAATATATTTGTGGACGAGAGTTATCATTTATAACTCTGCAGGTTTGTGAATTGCAGTGCCCCTGAGCTCCATTGTTCAAATCGCTTTCTTGGGAGCTGGCCGCAAAAGCGCAGGATTGCTTCAGGCCCTGTTCTGGTCCCGGGCGGCAGGCTGAGCCTGTGGTTAATTCTTCTTCCTGATGGGAAAATAGAGTGACCTGTGCCAGTCCCAACACCTAGAGCTAGTCTCTCATTGGTTCCCCCTCTTCCCGTTCATCCTCAGGACAAATTGCAACCTGTACGGAACAGGAGGTTAAAGGTGCTGAGTCTCCAAGGAGGGAGATTGCTAGTAAAGCGGCTGGAATGGCGAACCCGAGCACAAGGAGATGAGAAATGAGGTGCGTTTTAGAAACCTTTCCCGATCACACGGTGTACCATCTTCTGGGTTTCTCATGCATGTTTTCGAAGTAGGAAGATGCCCTTGAACCTGAGATTTGGGACCCATGGGATGGGTACCACGCAGTATTACTTTAAAGGGTCTGTGTTTGCTCACCCAACCTCAGCAAACCTCTCAGCCCCAAGAGTGTCCACCCTTATGTCTCCATCAGCTGTGGGTCTAGATATGGTCAATCCAGGTGGCATCACAGCCCCTGAACGAATTTTGTAAGAATTTCTCTCTCTTTCACTGTCTTTGTTTCACGGGTTTTTAAAAGTAATTGATT
Organism: Eschrichtius robustus; assembly: GCF_028021215.1. NCBI lineage: Eukaryota > Metazoa > Chordata > Mammalia > Artiodactyla > Eschrichtiidae > Eschrichtius > Eschrichtius robustus. The sequence continues at coordinate 47,085,940 of NC_090831.1, read as the reverse complement.
TTTATAATGGGGTTTAGCTGCTTTTCATTGCTGTGTTTAAGCCGCTTTACACCCACTTGACTCACTTACAGAGAGATATCAATACATAGGTTTTAAGATTCTTACTAGTCAGATATATTCTTGGGCAGTGAGTAGGGGGTGTTGAGTCCAGTTCCCTGAGCAAGGAGTAGGTCTTGTCTATTACATATTGGGTTTATGGAACGGTATCTGAGCTAATTTGAAACCCGTGTTTTATGCATCACCCCGCCTCACCTTTCCCGTTGAGCAGCCATAGTGTGTTTTCTAAACGTGTGACTCTGTTCCGTTTTGTAACTCAGTTCAAGTGTAGCGGTTTTTACATTCCCTCTATAAGTGATATCTTATGACAAGTGTCGTTATCTGTGTGACTTTTTTCACTTAGAATCGTCGTACCTAAATCCACTCATCATGCTGCTACTAGCCTTATGACGTTGATTTCATGGCTGAGTGATATTCCATTGTACATAAGGACCACAACTTCTTTATCCATTTTTCTCTTTCCTGGAATATTTAAGGTGTAACGAAGTGCAGGTTCTTGTCAAGAGAGCAGCCCTAAACTTTGGGGTGCCTGTGTCTTGCTGATTTTTAGTTTTCCCAATTTATACACCCATGAGTGGAAGTGCCCTATGCTCTCTAAGCTGAGTTTTTTAGATGTTTCAGGACACACCGTACACTTCTCCAGAGTGGCTGTTGGCAATTTACATCCCGCCCATCAGCGTAGCCAGGCTCCCGGTTCTCCATGGCCTGTCCTGCATTTCTGGTTTTGACACTTTATTCAGCATGGCCCTTTTGACCGATGGGAAGTGAGACTTCTTTGTAGCGCTGATTTGCCTTTCCAGGTTGCTTGGTTGGCCAAACAGGGCGTATGCGTTTTTTCCTGAATATATTCAGTAAAATACGCATACGCCCTGTTTGGCCAAGGGCGTGATTGTCAAGGTTTGGCCGCTTTTCCTGTGCTTTCAAGGCGATTCGAATCTACCTCCTGAAATCTGTTTCCTGCAATTCTGCCTTGCTTTCAACTCCTCTTCGTTGCCTTCCCTCAATATATTTGTGGACGAGAGTTATCATTTATAACTCTGCAGGTTTGTGAATTGCAGTGCCCCTGAGCTCCATTGTTCAACTCGCTTTCTTGGGAGCTGGCCGCAAAAGCGCAGGATTGCTTCAGGCCCTGTTCTGGTCCCGGGCGGCAGGCTGAGCCTGTGGTTAATTCTTCTTTCTGATGGGAAAATAGAGTGATCTGTGCCAGTCCCAACACCTAGAGCTATTCTCTCATTGGTTCCCCCTGTTCCCGTTCATCCTCAGGACAAATTGCAACCTGTACGGAAGAGGAGGTTAAAGGTGCTGAGTCTCCAAGGAGGGAGATTGCTAGTAAAGCGGCTGGAATGGCGAACCCGAGCACAAGGAGATGAGAAATGAGGTGCGTTTTAGAAACCTTTCCCGATCACACGGTGTACCATCTTCTGGGTTTCTCATGCATGTTTTCGAAGTAGGAAGATGCCCTTGAACCTGAGATTTGGGACCCATGGGATGGGTACCACGCAGTATTACTTTAAAGGGTCTGTGTTTGCTCACCCAACCTCAGCAAACCTCTCAGCCCCAAGAGTGTCCACCCTTATGTCTCCATCATCTGTGGGTCTAGATATGGTCAATCCAGGTGGCATCACAGCCCCTGAACGAATTTTGTAAGAATTTCTCTCTCTTTCACTGTCTTTGTTTCACGGGTTTTTAAAAGTAATTGATTTTTATAATGGGGTTTAGCTGCTTTTCATTGCTGTGTTTAAGCCGCTTTACACCCACTTGACTCACTTACAGAGAGATATCAATACATAGGTATTAAGATTCTTACTAGTCAGATATATTCTTGGGCGGTGAGTAGGGGGTGTTGAGTCCAGTTCCCTGAGCAAGGAGTAGGTCTTGTCTATTACATATTGGGTTTATGGAACGGTATCTGAGCTAATTTGAAACCCGTGTTTTATGCATCACCCCGCCTCACCTTTCCCGTTGAGCAGCCATAGTGTGTTTTCTAAACGTGTGACTCTGTTCCGTTTTGTAACTCAGTTCAAGTGTAGCGGTTTTTACATTCCCTCTATAAGTGATATCTTATGACAAGTGTCGTTATCTGTGTGACTTTTTTCACTTAGAATCGTTGTACCTAAATCCACTCATCATGCTGCTACTAGCCTTATGACGTTGATTTCATGGCTGAGTGATATTCCATTGTACAAAAGGACCACAACTTCTTTATCCATTTTTCTCTTTCCTGGGATATTTAAGGTGTAACGAAGTGCAGGTTCTTGTCAAGAGAGCAGCCCTAAACTTTGGGGTGCCTGTGTCTTGCTGATTTTTAGTTTTCCCAATTTATACACCCATGAGTGGAAGTGCCCTATGCTCTCTAAGCTGAGTTTTTTAGATGTTTCAGGACACACCGTACACTTCTCCAGAGTGGCTGTTGGCAATTTACATCCCGCCCATCAGCGTAGCCAGGCTCCCGGTTCTCCATGGCCTGTCCTGCATTTGTGGTTTTGACACTTTATTCAGCATGGCCCTTTTGACCGATGGGAAGCGAGACTTCTTTGTAGCGCTGATTTGCCTTTCCAGGTTGCTTGGTTGGCCAAACAGGGCGTATGCGTTTTTTCCTGAATATATTCAGGAAAAAACGCATACGCCCTTTTTGGCCAAGGGCGTGATTGTCGAGGTTTGGCCGCTTTTCCTGTGCTTTCAAGGCGATTCGAATCTACCTCCTGAAATCTGTTTCCTGCAATTCTGCCTTGCTTTCAAATCCTCTTCGTTGCCTTCCCTCAATATATTTGTGGACCAGAGTCATCATTTATAACTCTGCAGGTTTGTGAATTGCAGTGCCCCTGAGCTCCATTGTTCAAATCGCTTTCTTGGGAGCTGGCCGCAAAAGCGCAGGATTGCTTCAGGCCCTGTTCTGGTCCCGGGCGGCAGGCTGAGCCTGTGGTTAATTCTTCTTCCTGATGGGAAAATAGAGTGACCTGTGCCAGTCCCAACACCTAGAGCTAGTCTCTCATTGGTTCCCCCTCTTCCCGTTCATCCTCAGGACAAATTGCAACCTGTACGGAACAGGAGGTTAAAGGTGCTGAGTCTCCAAGGAGGGAGATTGCTAGTAAAGCGGCTGGAATGGCGAACCCGAGCACAAGGAGATGAGAAATGAGGTGCGTTTTAGAAACCTTTCCCGATCACACGGTGTACCATCTTCTGGGTTTCTCATGCATGTTTTCAAAGTAGGAAGATGCCCTTGAACCTGAGATTTGGGACCCATGGGATGGGTACCACGCAGTATTACTTTAAAGGGTCTGTGTTTGCTCACCCAACCTCAGCAAACCTCTCAGCCCCAAGAGTGTCCACCCTTATGTCTCCATCAGCTGTGGGTCTAGATATGGTCAATCCAGGTGGCATCACAGCCCCTGAACGAATTTTGTAAGAATTTCTCTCTCTTTCACTGTCTTTGTTTCACGGGTTTTTAAAAGTAATTGATTTTTATAATGGGGTTTAGCTGCTTTTCATTGCTGTGTTTAAGCCGCTTTACACCCACTTGACTCACTTACAGAGAGATATCAATACATAGGTTTTAAGATTCTTACTAGTCAGATATATTCTTGGGCAGTGAGTAGGGGGTGTTGAGTCCAGTTCCCTGAGCAAGGAGTAGGTCTTGTCTATTACATATTGGGTTTATGGAACGGTATCTGAGCTAATTTGAAACCCGTGTTTTATGCATCACCCCGCCTCACCTTTCCCGTTGAGCAGCCATAGTGTGTTTTCTAAACGTGTGACTCTGTTCCGTTTTGTAACTCAGTTCAAGTGTAGCGGTTTTTACATTCCCTCTATAAGTGATATCTTATGACAAGTGTCGTTATCTGTGTGACTTTTTTCACTTAGAATCGTCGTACCTAAATCCACTCATCATGCTGCTACTAGCCTTATGACGTTGATTTCATGGCTGAGTGATATTCCATTGTACATAAGGACCACAACTTCTTTATCCATTTTTCTCTTTCCTGGGATATTTAAGGTGTAACGAAGTGCAGGTTCTTGTCAAGAGAGCAGCCCTAAACTTTGGGGTGCCTGTGTCTTGCTGATTTTTAGTTTTCCCAATTTATACACCCATGAGTGGAAGTGCCCTATGCTCTCTAAGCTGAGTTTTTTAGATGTTTCAGGACACACCGTACACTTCTCCAGAGTGGCTGTTGGCAATTTACATCCCGCCCATCAGCGTAGCCAGGCTCCCGGTTCTCCATGGCCTGTCCTGCATTTCTGGTTTTGACACTTTATTCAGCATGGCCCTTTTGACCGATGGGAAGTGAGACTTCTTTGTAGCGCTGATTTGCATTTTCCAGGTTGCTTGGTTGGCCAAACAGGGCGTATGCGTTTTTTCCTGAATATATTCAGGAAAAAACGCATACGCCCTTTTTGGCCAAGGGCGTGATTGTCGAGGTTTGGCCGCTTTTCCTGTGCTTTCAAGGCGATTCGAATCTACCTCCTGAAATCTGTTTCCTGCAATTCTGCCTTGCTTTCAAATCCTCTTCGTTGCCTTCCCTCAATATATTTGTGGACGAGAGTTATCATTTATAACTCTGCAGGTTTGTGAATTGCAGTGCCCCTGAGCTCCATTGTTCAAATCGCTTTCTTGGGAGCTGGCCGCAAAAGCGCAGGATTGCTTCAGGCCCTGTTCTGGTCCCGGGCGGCAGGCTGAGCCTGTGGTTAATTCTTCTTCCTGATGGGAAAATAGAGTGACCTGTGCCAGTCCCAACACCTAGAGCTAGTCTCTCATTGGTTCCCCCTCTTCCCGTTCATCCTCAGGACAAATTGCAACCTGTACGGAACAGGAGGTTAAAGGTGCTGAGTCTCCAAGGAGGGAGATTGCTAGTAAAGCGGCTGGAATGGCGAACCCGAGCACAAGGAGATGAGAAATGAGGTGCGTTTTAGAAACCTTTCCCGATCACACGGTGTACCATCTTCTGGGTTTCTCATGCATGTTTTCGAAGTAGGAAGATGCCCTTGAACCTGAGATTTGGGACCCATGGGATGGGTACCACGCAGTATTACTTTAAAGGGTCTGTGTTTGCTCACCCAACCTCAGCAAACCTCTCAGCCCCAAGAGTGTCCACCCTTATGTCTCCATCAGCTGTGGGTCTAGATATGGTCAATCCAGGTGGCATCACAGCCCCTGAACGAATTTTGTAAGAATTTCTCTCTCTTTCACTGTCTTTGTTTCACGGGTTTTTAAAAGTAATTGATTTTTATAATGGGGTTTAGCTGCTTTTCATTGCTGTGTTTAAGCCGCTTTACACCCACTTGACTCACTTACAGAGAGATATCAATACATAGGTTTTAAGATTCTTACTAGTCAGATATATTCTTGGGCAGTGAGTAGGGGGTGTTGAGTCCAGTTCCCTGAGCAAGGAGTAGGTCTTGTCTATTACATATTGGGTTTATGGAACGGTATCTGAGCTAATTTGAAACCCGTGTTTTATGCATCACCCCGCCTCACCTTTCCCGTTGAGCAGCCATAGTGTGTTTTCTAAACGTGTGACTCTGTTCCGTTTTGTAACTCAGTTCAAGTGTAGCGGTTTTTACATTCCCTCTATAAGTGATATCTTATGACAAGTGTCGTTATCTGTGTGACTTTTTTCACTTAGAATCGTCGTACCTAAATCCACTCATCATGCTGCTACTAGCCTTATGACGTTGATTTCATGGCTGAGTGATATTCCATTGTACATAAGGACCACAACTTCTTTATCCATTTTTCTCTTTCCTGGGATATTTAAGGTGTAACGAAGTGCAGGTTCTTGTCAAGAGAGCAGCCCTAAACTTTGGGGTGCCTGTGTCTTGCTGATTTTTAGTTTTCCCAATTTATACACCCATGAGTGGAAGTGCCCTATGCTCTCTAAGCTGAGTTTTTTAGATGTTTCAGGACACACCGTACACTTCTCCAGAGTGGCTGTTGGCAATTTACATCCCGCCCATCAGCGTAGCCAGGCTCCCGGTTCTCCATGGCCTGTCCTGCATTTCTGGTTTTGACACTTTATTCAGCATGGCCCTTTTGACCGATGGGAAGTGAGACTTCTTTGTAGCGCTGATTTGCCTTTCCAGGTTGCTTGGTTGGCCAAACAGGGCGTATGCGTTTTTTCCTGAATATATTCAGTAAAATACGCATACGCCCTGTTTGGCCAAGGGCGTGATTGTCAAGGTTTGGCCGCTTTTCCTGTGCTTTCAAGGCGATTCGAATCTACCTCCTGAAATCTGTTTCCTGCAATTCTGCCTTGCTTTCAACTCCTCTTCGTTGCCTTCCCTCAATATATTTGTGGACGAGAGTTATCATTTATAACTCTGCAGGTTTGTGAATTGCAGTGCCCCTGAGCTCCATTGTTCAACTCGCTTTCTTGGGAGCTGGCCGCAAAAGCGCAGGATTGCTTCAGGCCCTGTTCTGGTCCCGGGCGGCAGGCTGAGCCTGTGGTTAATTCTTCTTTCTGATGGGAAAATAGAGTGATCTGTGCCAGTCCCAACACCTAGAGCTATTCTCTCATTGGTTCCCCCTGTTCCCGTTCATCCTCAGGACAAATTGCAACCTGTACGGAAGAGGAGGTTAAAGGTGCTGAGTCTCCAAGGAGGGAGATTGCTAGTAAAGCGGCTGGAATGGCGAACCCGAGCACAAGGAGATGAGAAATGAGGTGCGTTTTAGAAACCTTTCCCGATCACACGGTGTACCATCTTCTGGGTTTCTCATGCATGTTTTCGAAGTAGGAAGATGCCCTTGAACCTGAGATTTGGGACCCATGGGATGGGTACCACGCAGTATTACTTTAAAGGGTCTGTGTTTGCTCACCCAACCTCAGCAAACCTCTCAGCCCCAAGAGTGTCCACCCTTATGTCTCCATCATCTGTGGGTCTAGATATGGTCAATCCAGGTGGCATCACAGCCCCTGAACGAATTTTGTAAGAATTTCTCTCTCTTTCACTGTCTTTGTTTCACGGGTTTTTAAAAGTAATTGATTTTTATAATGGGGTTTAGCTGCTTTTCATTGCTGTGTTTAAGCCGCTTTACACCCACTTGACTCACTTACAGAGAGATATCAATACATAGGTATTAAGATTCTTACTAGTCAGATATATTCTTGGGCGGTGAGTAGGGGGTGTTGAGTCCAGTTCCCTGAGCAAGGAGTAGGTCTTGTCTATTACATATTGGGTTTATGGAACGGTATCTGAGCTAATTTGAAACCCGTGTTTTATGCATCACCCCGCCTCACCTTTCCCGTTGAGCAGCCATAGTGTGTTTTCTAAACGTGTGACTCTGTTCCGTTTTGTAACTCAGTTCAAGTGTAGCGGTTTTTACATTCCCTCTATAAGTGATATCTTATGACAAGTGTCGTTATCTGTGTGACTTTTTTCACTTAGAATCGTTGTACCTAAATCCACTCATCATGCTGCTACTAGCCTTATGACGTTGATTTCATGGCTGAGTGATATTCCATTGTACAAAAGGACCACAACTTCTTTATCCATTTTTCTCTTTCCTGGGATATTTAAGGTGTAACGAAGTGCAGGTTCTTGTCAAGAGAGCAGCCCTAAACTTTGGGGTGCCTGTGTCTTGCTGATTTTTAGTTTTCCCAATTTATACACCCATGAGTGGAAGTGCCCTATGCTCTCTAAGCTGAGTTTTTTAGATGTTTCAGGACACACCGTACACTTCTCCAGAGTGGCTGTTGGCAATTTACATCCCGCCCATCAGCGTAGCCAGGCTCCCGGTTCTCCATGGCCTGTCCTGCATTTGTGGTTTTGACACTTTATTCAGCATGGCCCTTTTGACCGATGGGAAGCGAGACTTCTTTGTAGCGCTGATTTGCCTTTCCAGGTTGCTTGGTTGGCCAAACAGGGCGTATGCGTTTTTTCCTGAATATATTCAGGAAAAAACGCATACGCCCTTTTTGGCCAAGGGCGTGATTGTCGAGGTTTGGCCGCTTTTCCTGTGCTTTCAAGGCGATTCGAATCTACCTCCTGAAATCTGTTTCCTGCAATTCTGCCTTGCTTTCAAATCCTCTTCGTTGCCTTCCCTCAATATATTTGTGGACGAGAGTTATCATTTATAACTCTGCAGGTTTGTGAATTGCAGTGCCCCTGAGCTCCATTGTTCAAATCGCTTTCTTGGGAGCTGGCCGCAAAAGCGCAGGATTGCTTCAGGCCCTGTTCTGGTCCCGGGTGGCAGGCTGAGCCTGTGGTTAATTCTTCTTCCTGATGGGAAAATAGAGTGACCTGTGCCAGTCCCAACACCTAGAGCTAGTCTCTCATTGGTTCCCCCTCTTCCCGTTCATCCTCAGGACAAATTGCAACCTGTACGGAAGAGGAGGTTAAAGGTGCTGAGTCTCCAAGGAGGGAGATTGCTAGTAAAGCGGCTGGAATGGCGAACCCGAGCACAAGGAGATGAGAAATGAGGTGCGTTTTAGAAACCTTTCCCGATCACACGGTGTACCATCTTCTGGGTTTCTCATGCATGTTTTCGAAGTAGGAAGATGCCCTTGAACCTGAGATTTGGGACCCATGGGATGGGTACCACGCAGTATTACTTTAAAGGGTCTGTGTTTGCTCACCCAACCTCAGCAAACCTCTCAGCCCCAAGAGTGTCCACCCTTATGTCTCCATCAGCTGTGGGTCTAGATATGGTCAATCCAGGTGGCATCACAGCCCCTGAACGAATTTTGTAAGAATTTCTCTCTCTTTCACTGTCTTTGTTTCACGGGTTTTTAAAAGTAATTGATTTTTATAATGGGGTTTAGCTGCTTTTCATTGCTGTGTTTAAGCCGCTTTACACCCACTTGACTCACTTACAGAGAGATATCAATACATAGGTTTTAAGACTCTTACTAGTCAGATATATTCTTGGGCGGTGAGTAGGGGGTGTTGAGTCCAGTTCCCTGAGCAAGGAGTAGGTCTTGTCTTTTACATATTGGGTTTATGGAACGGTATCTGAGCTAATTTGAAACCCGTGTTTTATGCATCACCCCGCCTCACCTTTCCCGTTGAGCAGCCATAGTGTGTTTTCTAAACGTGTGACTCTGTTCCGTTTTGTAACTCAGTTCAAGTGTAGCGGTTTTTACATTCCCTCTATAAGTGATATCTTATGACAAGTGTCGTTATCTGTGTGACTTTTTTCACTTAGAATCGTCGTACCTAAATCCACTCATCATGCTGCTACTAGCCTTATGACGTTGATTTCATGGCTGAGTGATATTCCATTGTACATAAGGACCGCAACTTCTTTATCCATTTTTCTCTTTCCTGGAATATTTAAGGTGTAACGAAGTGCAGGTTCTTGTCAAGAGAGCAGCCCTAAACTTTGGGGTGCCTGTGTCTTGCTGATTTTTAGTTTTCCCAATTTATACACCCATGAGTGGAAGTGCCCTATGCTCTCTAAGCTGAGTTTTTTAGATGTTTCAGGACACACCGTACACTTCTCCAGAGTGGCTGTTGGCAATTTACATCCCGCCCATCAGCGTAGCCAGGCTCCCGGTTCTCCATGGCCTGTCCTGCATTTCTGGTTTTGACACTTTATTCAGCATGGCCCTTTTGACCGATGGGAAGCGAGACTTCTTTGTAGCGCTGATTTGCCTTTCCAGGTTGCTTGGTTGGCCAAACAGGGCGTATGCGTTTTTTCCTGAATATATTCAGGAAAAAACGCATACGCCCTGTTTGGCCAAGGGCGTGATTGTCGAGGTTTGGCCGCTTTTCCTGTGCTTTCAAGGCGATTCGAATCTACCTCCTGAAATCTGTTTCCTGCAATTCTGCCTTGCTTTCAAATCCTCTTCGTTGCCTTCCATCAATATATTTGTGGACGAGAGTTATCATTTATAACTCTGCAGTTTTGTGAATTGCAGTGCCCCTGAGCTCCATTGTTCAACTCGCTTTCTTGGGAGCTGGCCGCAAAAGCGCAGGATTGCTTCAGGCCCTGTTCTGGTCCCGGGCGGCAGGCTGAGCCTGTGGTTAATTCTTCTTTCTGATGGGAAAATAGAGTGATCTGTGCCAGTCCCAACACCTAGAGCTAGTCTCTCATTGGTTCCCCCTCTTCCCGTTCATCCTCAGGACAAATTGCAACCTGTACGGAAGAGGAGGTTAAAGGTGCTGAGTCTCCAAGGAGGGAGATTGCTAGTAAAGCGGCTGGAATGGCGAACCCGAGCACAAGGAGATGAGAAATGAGGTGCGTTTTAGAAACCTTTCCCGATCATCCGGTGTACCATCTTCTGGGTTTCTCATGCATGTTTTCGAAGTAGGAAGATGCCCTTGAACCTGAGATTTGGGACCCATGGGATGGGTACCACGCAGTATTACTTTAAAGGGTCTGTGTTTGCTCACCCAACCTCAGCAAACCTCTCAGCCCCAAGAGTGTCCACCCTTATGTCTCCATCATCTGTGGGTCTAGATATGGTCAATCCAGGTGGCATCACAGCCCGTGAACGAATTTTGTAAGAATTTCTCTCTCTTTCACTGTCTTTGTTTCACGGGTTTTTAAAAGTAATTGATTTTTATAATGGGGTTTAGCTGCTTTTCATTGCTGTGTTTAAGCCGCTTTACACCCACTTGACTCACTTACAGAGAGATATCAATACATAGGTTTTAAGATTCTTACTAGTCAGATATATTCTTGGGCGGTGAGTAGGGGGTGTTGAGTCCAGTTCCCTGAGCAAGGAGTAGGTCTTGTCTATTACATATTGGGTTTATGGAACGGTATCTGAGCTAATTTGAAACCCGTGTTTTATGCATCACCCCGCCTCACCTTTCCCGTTGAGCAGCCATAGTGTGTTTTCTAAACGTGTGACTCTGTTCCGTTTTGTAACTCAGTTCAAGTGTAGCGGTTTTTACATTCCCTCTATAAGTGATATCTTATGACAAGTGTCGTTATCTGTGTGACTTTTTTCACTTAGAATCGTCGTACCTAAATCCACTCATCATGCTGCTACTAGCCTTATGACGTTGATTTCATGGCTGAGTGATATTCCATTGTACATAAGGACCACAACTTCTTTATCCATTTTTCTCTTTCCTGGGATATTTAAGGTGTAACGAAGTGCAGGTTCTTGTCAAGAGAGCAGCCCTAAACTTTGGGGTGCCTGTGTCTTGCTGATTTTTAGTTTTCCCAATTTATACACCCATGAGTGGAAGTGCCCTATGCTCTCTAAGCTGAGTTTTTTAGATGTTTCAGGACACACCGTACACTTCTCCAGAGTGGCTGTTGGCAATTTACATCCCGCCCATCAGCGTAGCCAGGCTCCCGGTTCTCCATGGCCTGTCCTGCATTTCTGGTTTTGACACTTTATTCAGCATGGCCCTTTTGACCGATGGGAAGCGAGACTTCTTTGTAGCGCTGATTTGCCTTTCCAGGTTGCTTGGTTGGCCAAACAGGGCGTATGCGTTTTTTCCTGAATATATTCAGGAAAAAACGCATACGCCCTGTTTGGCCAAGGGCGTGATTGTCGAGGTTTGGCCGCTTTTCCTGTGCTTTCAAGGCGATTCGAATCTACCTCCTGAAATCTGTTTCCTGCAATTCTGCCTTGCTTTCAAATCCTCTTCGTTGCCTTCCCTCAATATATTTGTGGACGAGAGTTATCATTTATAACTCTGCAGTTTTGTGAATTGCAGTGCCCCTGAGCTCCATTGTTCAACTCGCTTTCTTGGGAGCTGGCCGCAAAAGCGCAGGATTGCTTCAGGCCCTGTTCTGGTCCCGGGCGGCAGGCTGAGCCTGTGGTTAATTCTTCTTCCTGATGGGAAAATAGAGTGACCTGTGCCAGTCCCAACACCTAGAGCTAGTCTCTCATTGGTTCCCCCTCTTCCCGTTCATCCTCAGGACAAATTGCAACCTGTACGGAACAGGAGGTTAAAGGTGCTGAGTCTCCAAGGAGGGAGATTGCTAGTAAAGCGGCTGGAATGGCGAACCCGAGCACAAGGAGATGAGAAATGAGGTGCGTTTTAGAAACCTTTCCCGATCACACGGTGTACCATCTTCTGGGTTTCTCATGCATGTTTTCGAAGTAGGAAGATGCCCTTGAACCTGAGATTTGGGACCCATGGGATGGGTACCACGCAGTATTACTTTAAAGGGTCTGTGTTTGCTCACCCAACCTCAGCAAACCTCTCAGCCCCAAGAGTGTCCACCCTTATGTCTCCATCATCTGTGGGTCTAGATATGGTCAATCCAGGTGGCATCACAGCCCCTGAACGAATTTTGTAAGAATTTCTCTCTCTTTCACTGTCTTTGTTTCACGGGTTTTTAAAAGTAATTGATTTTTATAATGGGGTTTAGCTGCTTTTCATTGCTGTGTTTAAGCCGCTTTACACCCACTTGACTCACTTACAGAGAGATATCAATACATAGGTATTAAGATTCTTACTAGTCAGATATATTCTTGGGCGGTGAGTAGGGGGTGTTGAGTCCAGTTCCCTGAGCAAGGAGTAGGTCTTGTCTATTACATATTGGGTTTATGGAACGGTATCTGAGCTAATTTGAAACCCGTGTTTTATGCATCACCCCGCCTCACCTTTCCCGTTGAGCAGCCATAGTGTGTTTTCTAAACGTGTGACTCTGTTCCGTTTTGTAACTCAGTTCAAGTGTAGCGGTTTTTACATTCCCTCTATAAGTGATATCTTATGACAAGTGTCGTTATCTGTGTGACTTTTTTCACTTAGAATCGTTGTACCTAAATCCACTCATCATGCTGCTACTAGCCTTATGACGTTGATTTCATGGCTGAGTGATATTCCATTGTACAAAAGGACCACAACTTCTTTATCCATTTTTCTCTTTCCTGGGATATTTAAGGTGTAACGAAGTGCAGGTTCTTGTCAAGAGAGCAGCCCTAAACTTTGGGGTGCCTGTGTCTTGCTGATTTTTAGTTTTCCCAATTTATACACCCATGAGTGGAAGTGCCCTATGCTCTCTAAGCTGAGTTTTTTAGATGTTTCAGGACACACCGTACACTTCTCCAGAGTGGCTGTTGGCAATTTACATCCCGCCCATCAGCGTAGCCAGGCTCCCGGTTCTCCATGGCCTGTCCTGCATTTGTGGTTTTGACACTTTATTCAGCATGGCCCTTTTGACCGATGGGAAGCGAGACTTCTTTGTAGCGCTGATTTGCCTTTCCAGGTTGCTTGGTTGGCCAAACAGGGCGTATGCGTTTTTTCCTGAATATATTCAGGAAAAAACGCATACGCCCTTTTTGGCCAAGGGCGTGATTGTCGAGGTTTGGCCGCTTTTCCTGTGCTTTCAAGGCGATTCGAATCTACCTCCTGAAATCTGTTTCCTGCAATTCTGCCTTGCTTTCAAATCCTCTTCGTTGCCTTCCCTCAATATATTTGTGGACGAGAGTTATCATTTATAACTCTGCAGGTTTGTGAATTGCAGTGCCCCTGAGCTCCATTGTTCAAATCGCTTTCTTGGGAGCTGGCCGCAAAAGCGCAGGATTGCTTCAGGCCCTGTTCTGGTCCCGGGTGGCAGGCTGAGCCTGTGGTTAATTCTTCTTCCTGATGGGAAAATAGAGTGACCTGTGCCAGTCCCAACACCTAGAGCTAGTCTCTCATTGGTTCCCCCTCTTCCCGTTCATCCTCAGGACAAATTGCAACCTGTACGGAACAGGAGGTTAAAGGTGCTGAGTCTCCAAGGAGGGAGATTGCTAGTAAAGCGGCTGGAATGGCGAACCCGAGCACAAGGAGATGAGAAATGAGGTGCGTTTTAGAAACCTTTCCCGATCACACGGTGTACCATCTTCTGGGTTTCTCATGCATGTTTTCGAAGTAGGAAGATGCCCTTGAACCTGAGATTTGGGACCCATGGGATGGGTACCACGCAGTATTACTTTAAAGGGTCTGTGTTTGCTCACCCAACCTCAGCAAACCTCTCAGCCCCAAGAGTGTCCACCCTTATGTCTCCATCAGCTGTGGGTCTAGATATGGTCAATCCAGGTGGCATCACAGCCCCTGAACGAATTTTGTAAGAATTTCTCTCTCTTTCACTGTCTTTGTTTCACGGGTTTTTAAAAGTAATTGATTTTTATAATGGGGTTTAGCTGCTTTTCATTGCTGTGTTTAAGCCGCTTTACACCCACTTGACTCACTTACAGAGAGATATCAATACATAGGTTTTAAGACTCTTACTAGTCAGATATATTCTTGGGCGGTGAGTAGGGGGTGTTGAGTCCAGTTCCCTGAGCAAGGAGTAGGTCTTGTCTTTTACATATTGGGTTTATGGAACGGTATCTGAGCTAATTTGAAACCCGTGTTTTATGCATCACCCCGCCTCACCTTTCCCGTTGAGCAGCCATAGTGTGTTTTCTAAACGTGTGACTCTGTTCCGTTTTGTAACTCAGTTCAAGTGTAGCGGTTTTTACATTCCCTCTATAAGTGATATCTTATGACAAGTGTCGTTATCTGTGTGACTTTTTTCACTTAGAATCGTCGTACCTAAATCCACTCATCATGCTGCTACTAGCCTTATGACGTTGATTTCATGGCTGAGTGATATTCCATTGTACATAAGGACCGCAACTTCTTTATCCATTTTTCTCTTTCCTGGAATATTTAAGGTGTAACGAAGTGCAGGTTCTTGTCAAGAGAGCAGCCCTAAACTTTGGGGTGCCTGTGTCTTGCTGATTTTTAGTTTTCCCAATTTATACACCCATGAGTGGAAGTGCCCTATGCTCTCTAAGCTGAGTTTTTTAGATGTTTCAGGACACACCGTACACTTCTCCAGAGTGGCTGTTGGCAATTTACATCCCGCCCATCAGCGTAGCCAGGCTCCCGGTTCTCCATGGCCTGTCCTGCATTTCTGGTTTTGACACTTTATTCAGCATGGCCCTTTTGACCGATGGGAAGTGAGACTTCTTTGTAGCGCTGATTTGCATTTTCCAGGTTGCTTGGTTGGCCAAACAGGGCGTATGCGTTTTTTCCTGAATATATTCAGGAAAAAACGCATACGCCCTTTTTGGCCAAGGGCGTGATTGTCGAGGTTTGGCCGCTTTTCCTGTGCTTTCAAGGCGATTCGAATCTACCTCCTGAAATCTGTTTCCTGCAATTCTGCCTTGCTTTCAAATCCTCTTCGTTGCCTTCCCTCAATATATTTGTGGACGAGAGTTATCATTTATAACTCTGCAGGTTTGTGAATTGCAGTGCCCCTGAGCTCCATTGTTCAAATCGCTTTCTTGGGAGCTGGCCGCAAAAGCGCAGGATTGCTTCAGGCCCTGTTCTGGTCCCGGGCGGCAGGCTGAGCCTGTGGTTAATTCTTCTTCCTGATGGGAAAATAGAGTGACCTGTGCCAGTCCCAACACCTAGAGCTAGTCTCTCATTGGTTCCCCCTCTTCCCGTTCATCCTCAGGACAAATTGCAACCTGTACGGAACAGGAGGTTAAAGGTGCTGAGTCTCCAAGGAGGGAGATTGCTAGTAAAGCGGCTGGAATGGCGAACCCGAGCACAAGGAGATGAGAAATGAGGTGCGTTTTAGAAACCTTTCCCGATCACACGGTGTACCATCTTCTGGGTTTCTCATGCATGTTTTCGAAGTAGGAAGATGCCCTTGAACCTGAGATTTGGGACCCATGGGATGGGTACCACGCAGTATTACTTTAAAGGGTCTGTGTTTGCTCACCCAACCTCAGCAAACCTCTCAGCCCCAAGAGTGTCCACCCTTATGTCTCCATCAGCTGTGGGTCTAGATATGGTCAATCCAGGTGGCATCACAGCCCCTGAACGAATTTTGTAAGAATTTCTCTCTCTTTCACTGTCTTTGTTTCACGGGTTTTTAAAAGTAATTGATTTTTATAATGGGGTTTAGCTGCTTTTCATTGCTGTGTTTAAGCCGCTTTACACCCACTTGACTCACTTACAGAGAGATATCAATACATAGGTTTTAAGATTCTTACTAGTCAGATATATTCTTGGGCAGTGAGTAGGGGGTGTTGAGTCCAGTTCCCTGAGCAAGGAGTAGGTCTTGTCTATTACATATTGGGTTTATGGAACGGTATCTGAGCTAATTTGAAACCCGTGTTTTATGCATCACCCCGCCTCACCTTTCCCGTTGAGCAGCCATAGTGTGTTTTCTAAACGTGTGACTCTGTTCCGTTTTGTAACTCAGTTCAAGTGTAGCGGTTTTTACATTCCCTCTATAAGTGATATCTTATGACAAGTGTCGTTATCTGTGTGACTTTTTTCACTTAGAATCGTCGTACCTAAATCCACTCATCATGCTGCTACTAGCCTTATGACGTTGATTTCATGGCTGAGTGATATTCCATTGTACATAAGGACCACAACTTCTTTATCCATTTTTCTCTTTCCTGGGATATTTAAGGTGTAACGAAGTGCAGGTTCTTGTCAAGAGAGCAGCCCTAAACTTTGGGGTGCCTGTGTCTTGCTGATTTTTAGTTTTCCCAATTTATACACCCATGAGTGGAAGTGCCCTATGCTCTCTAAGCTGAGTTTTTTAGATGTTTCAGGACACACCGTACACTTCTCCAGAGTGGCTGTTGGCAATTTACATCCCGCCCATCAGCGTAGCCAGGCTCCCGGTTCTCCATGGCCTGTCCTGCATTTCTGGTTTTGACACTTTATTCAGCATGGCCCTTTTGACCGATGGGAAGTGAGACTTCTTTGTAGCGCTGATTTGCCTTTCCAGGTTGCTTGGTTGGCCAAACAGGGCGTATGCGTTTTTTCCTGAATATATTCAGTAAAATACGCATACGCCCTGTTTGGCCAAGGGCGTGATTGTCAAGGTTTGGCCGCTTTTCCTGTGCTTTCAAGGCGATTCGAATCTACCTCCTGAAATCTGTTTCCTGCAATTCTGCCTTGCTTTCAACTCCTCTTCGTTGCCTTCCCTCAATATATTTGTGGACGAGAGTTATCATTTATAACTCTGCAGGTTTGTGAATTGCAGTGCCCCTGAGCTCCATTGTTCAACTCGCTTTCTTGGGAGCTGGCCGCAAAAGCGCAGGATTGCTTCAGGCCCTGTTCTGGTCCCGGGCGGCAGGCTGAGCCTGTGGTTAATTCTTCTTTCTGATGGGAAAATAGAGTGATCTGTGCCAGTCCCAACACCTAGAGCTATTCTCTCATTGGTTCCCCCTGTTCCCGTTCATCCTCAGGACAAATTGCAACCTGTACGGAAGAGGAGGTTAAAGGTGCTGAGTCTCCAAGGAGGGAGATTGCTAGTAAAGCGTCTGGAATGGCGAACCCGAGCACAAGGAGATGAGAAATGAGGTGCGTTTTAGAAACCTTTCCCGATCACACGGTGTACCATCTTCTGGGTTTCTCATGCATGTTTTCGAAGTAGGAAGATGCCCTTGAACCTGAGATTTGGGACCCATGGGATGGGTACCACGCAGTATTACTTTAAAGGGTCTGTGTTTGCTCACCCAACCTCAGCAAACCTCTCAGCCCCAAGAGTGTCCACCCTTATGTCTCCATCATCTGTGGGTCTAGATATGGTCAATCCAGGTGGCATCACAGCCCCTGAACGAATTTTGTAAGAATTTCTCTCTCTTTCACTGTCTTTGTTTCACGGGTTTTTAAAAGTAATTGATTTTTATAATGGGGTTTAGCTGCTTTTCATTGCTGTGTTTAAGCCGCTTTACACCCACTTGACTCACTTACAGAGAGATATCAATACATAGGTATTAAGATTCTTACTAGTCAGATATATTCTTGGGCGGTGAGTAGGGGGTGTTGAGTCCAGTTCCCTGAGCAAGGAGTAGGTCTTGTCTATTACATATTGGGTTTATGGAACGGTATCTGAGCTAATTTGAAACCCGTGTTTTATGCATCACCCCGCCTCACCTTTCCCGTTGAGCAGCCATAGTGTGTTTTCTAAACGTGTGACTCTGTTCCGTTTTGTAACTCAGTTCAAGTGTAGCGGTTTTTACATTCCCTCTATAAGTGATATCTTATGACAAGTGTCGTTATCTGTGTGACTTTTTTCACTTAGAATCGTTGTACCTAAATCCACTCATCATGCTGCTACTAGCCTTATGACGTTGATTTCATGGCTGAGTGATATTCCATTGTACAAAAGGACCACAACTTCTTTATCCATTTTTCTCTTTCCTGGGATATTTAAGGTGTAACGAAGTGCAGGTTCTTGTCAAGAGAGCAGCCCTAAACTTTGGGGTGCCTGTGTCTTGCTGATTTTTAGTTTTCCCAATTTATACACCCATGAGTGGAAGTGCCCTATGCTCTCTAAGCTGAGTTTTTTAGATGTTTCAGGACACACCGTACACTTCTCCAGAGTGGCTGTTGGCAATTTACATCCCGCCCATCAGCGTAGCCAGGCTCCCGGTTCTCCATGGCCTGTCCTGCATTTGTGGTTTTGACACTTTATTCAGCATGGCCCTTTTGACCGATGGGAAGCGAGACTTCTTTGTAGCGCTGATTTGCCTTTCCAGGTTGCTTGGTTGGCCAAACAGGGCGTATGCGTTTTTTCCTGAATATATTCAGGAAAAAACGCATACGCCCTTTTTGGCCAAGGGCGTGATTGTCGAGGTTTGGCCGCTTTTCCTGTGCTTTCAAGGCGATTCGAATCTACCTCCTGAAATCTGTTTCCTGCAATTCTGCCTTGCTTTCAAATCCTCTTCGTTGCCTTCCCTCAATATATTTGTGGACGAGAGTTATCATTTATAACTCTGCAGGTTTGTGAATTGCAGTGCCCCTGAGCTCCATTGTTCAAATCGCTTTCTTGGGAGCTGGCCGCAAAAGCGCAGGATTGCTTCAGGCCCTGTTCTGGTCCCGGGTGGCAGGCTGAGCCTGTGGTTAATTCTTCTTCCTGATGGGAAAATAGAGTGACCTGTGCCAGTCCCAACACCTAGAGCTAGTCTCTCATTGGTTCCCCCTCTTCCCGTTCATCCTCAGGACAAATTGCAACCTGTACGGAAGAGGAGGTTAAAGGTGCTGAGTCTCCAAGGAGGGAGATTGCTAGTAAAGCGGCTGGAATGGCGAACCCGAGCACAAGGAGATGAGAAATGAGGTGCGTTTTAGAAACCTTTCCCGATCACACGGTGTACCATCTTCTGGGTTTCTCATGCATGTTTTCGAAGTAGGAAGATGCCCTTGAACCTGAGATTTGGGACCCATGGGATGGGTACCACGCAGTATTACTTTAAAGGGTCTGTGTTTGCTCACCCAACCTCAGCAAACCTCTCAGCCCCAAGAGTGTCCACCCTTATGTCTCCATCAGCTGTGGGTCTAGATATGGTCAATCCAGGTGGCATCACAGCCCCTGAACGAATTTTGTAAGAATTTCTCTCTCTTTCACTGTCTTTGTTTCACGGGTTTTTAAAAGTAATTGATTTTTATAATGGGGTTTAGCTGCTTTTCATTGCTGTGTTTAAGCCGCTTTACACCCACTTGACTCACTTACAGAGAGATATCAATACATAGGTTTTAAGACTCTTACTAGTCAGATATATTCTTGGGCGGTGAGTAGGGGGTGTTGAGTCCAGTTCCCTGAGCAAGGAGTAGGTCTTGTCTTTTACATATTGGGTTTATGGAACGGTATCTGAGCTAATTTGAAACCCGTGTTTTATGCATCACCCCGCCTCACCTTTCCCGTTGAGCAGCCATAGTGTGTTTTCTAAACGTGTGACTCTGTTCCGTTTTGTAACTCAGTTCAAGTGTAGCGGTTTTTACATTCCCTCTATAAGTGATATCTTATGACAAGTGTCGTTATCTGTGTGACTTTTTTCACTTAGAATCGTCGTACCTAAATCCACTCATCATGCTGCTACTAGCCTTATGACGTTGATTTCATGGCTGAGTGATATTCCATTGTACATAAGGACCGCAAC
Source organism: Eschrichtius robustus (assembly GCF_028021215.1). NCBI lineage: Eukaryota > Metazoa > Chordata > Mammalia > Artiodactyla > Eschrichtiidae > Eschrichtius > Eschrichtius robustus. The sequence goes on along the minus strand of NC_090831.1, from coordinate 47,066,093 downwards.
TTCTTTATCCATTTTTCTCTTTCCTGGAATATTTAAGGTGTAACGAAGTGCAGGTTCTTGTCAAGAGAGCAGCCCTAAACTTTGGGGTGCCTGTGTCTTGCTGATTTTTAGTTTTCCCAATTTATACACCCATGAGTGGAAGTGCCCTATGCTCTCTAAGCTGAGTTTTTTAGATGTTTCAGGACACACCGTACACTTCTCCAGAGTGGCTGTTGGCAATTTACATCCCGCCCATCAGCGTAGCCAGGCTCCCGGTTCTCCATGGCCTGTCCTGCATTTCTGGTTTTGACACTTTATTCAGCATGGCCCTTTTGACCGATGGGAAGCGAGACTTCTTTGTAGCGCTGATTTGCCTTTCCAGGTTGCTTGGTTGGCCAAACAGGGCGTATGCGTTTTTTCCTGAATATATTCAGGAAAAAACGCATACGCCCTGTTTGGCCAAGGGCGTGATTGTCGAGGTTTGGCCGCTTTTCCTGTGCTTTCAAGGCGATTCGAATCTACCTCCTGAAATCTGTTTCCTGCAATTCTGCCTTGCTTTCAAATCCTCTTCGTTGCCTTCCATCAATATATTTGTGGACGAGAGTTATCATTTATAACTCTGCAGTTTTGTGAATTGCAGTGCCCCTGAGCTCCATTGTTCAACTCGCTTTCTTGGGAGCTGGCCGCAAAAGCGCAGGATTGCTTCAGGCCCTGTTCTGGTCCCGGGCGGCAGGCTGAGCCTGTGGTTAATTCTTCTTTCTGATGGGAAAATAGAGTGATCTGTGCCAGTCCCAACACCTAGAGCTAGTCTCTCATTGGTTCCCCCTCTTCCCGTTCATCCTCAGGACAAATTGCAACCTGTACGGAAGAGGAGGTTAAAGGTGCTGAGTCTCCAAGGAGGGAGATTGCTAGTAAAGCGGCTGGAATGGCGAACCCGAGCACAAGGAGATGAGAAATGAGGTGCGTTTTAGAAACCTTTCCCGATCATCCGGTGTACCATCTTCTGGGTTTCTCATGCATGTTTTCGAAGTAGGAAGATGCCCTTGAACCTGAGATTTGGGACCCATGGGATGGGTACCACGCAGTATTACTTTAAAGGGTCTGTGTTTGCTCACCCAACCTCAGCAAACCTCTCAGCCCCAAGAGTGTCCACCCTTATGTCTCCATCATCTGTGGGTCTAGATATGGTCAATCCAGGTGGCATCACAGCCCGTGAACGAATTTTGTAAGAATTTCTCTCTCTTTCACTGTCTTTGTTTCACGGGTTTTTAAAAGTAATTGATTTTTATAATGGGGTTTAGCTGCTTTTCATTGCTGTGTTTAAGCCGCTTTACACCCACTTGACTCACTTACAGAGAGATATCAATACATAGGTTTTAAGATTCTTACTAGTCAGATATATTCTTGGGCGGTGAGTAGGGGGTGTTGAGTCCAGTTCCCTGAGCAAGGAGTAGGTCTTGTCTATTACATATTGGGTTTATGGAACGGTATCTGAGCTAATTTGAAACCCGTGTTTTATGCATCACCCCGCCTCACCTTTCCCGTTGAGCAGCCATAGTGTGTTTTCTAAACGTGTGACTCTGTTCCGTTTTGTAACTCAGTTCAAGTGTAGCGGTTTTTACATTCCCTCTATAAGTGATATCTTATGACAAGTGTCGTTATCTGTGTGACTTTTTTCACTTAGAATCGTCGTACCTAAATCCACTCATCATGCTGCTACTAGCCTTATGACGTTGATTTCATGGCTGAGTGATATTCCATTGTACATAAGGACCACAACTTCTTTATCCATTTTTCTCTTTCCTGGGATATTTAAGGTGTAACGAAGTGCAGGTTCTTGTCAAGAGAGCAGCCCTAAACTTTGGGGTGCCTGTGTCTTGCTGATTTTTAGTTTTCCCAATTTATACACCCATGAGTGGAAGTGCCCTATGCTCTCTAAGCTGAGTTTTTTAGATGTTTCAGGACACACCGTACACTTCTCCAGAGTGGCTGTTGGCAATTTACATCCCGCCCATCAGCGTAGCCAGGCTCCCGGTTCTCCATGGCCTGTCCTGCATTTCTGGTTTTGACACTTTATTCAGCATGGCCCTTTTGACCGATGGGAAGCGACACTTCTTTGTAGCGCTGATTTGCCTTTCCAGGTTGCTTGGTTGGCCAAACAGGGCGTATGCGTTTTTTCCTGAATATATTCAGGAAAAAACGCATACGCCCTGTTTGGCCAAGGGCGTGATTGTCGAGGTTTGGCCGCTTTTCCTGTGCTTTCAAGGCGATTCGAATCTACCTCCTGAAATCTGTTTCCTGCAATTCTGCCTTGCTTTCAAATCCTCTTCGTTGCCTTCCCTCAATATATTTGTGGACGAGAGTTATCATTTATAACTCTGCAGTTTTGTGAATTGCAGTGCCCCTGAGCTCCATTGTTCAACTCGCTTTCTTGGGAGCTGGCCGCAAAAGCGCAGGATTGCTTCAGGCCCTGTTCTGGTCCCGGGCGGCAGGCTGAGCCTGTGGTTAATTCTTCTTCCTGATGGGAAAATAGAGTGACCTGTGCCAGTCCCAACACCTAGAGCTAGTCTCTCATTGGTTCCCCCTCTTCCCGTTCATCCTCAGGACAAATTGCAACCTGTACGGAACAGGAGGTTAAAGGTGCTGAGTCTCCAAGGAGGGAGATTGCTAGTAAAGCGGCTGGAATGGCGAACCCGAGCACAAGGAGATGAGAAATGAGGTGCGTTTTAGAAACCTTTCCCGATCACACGGTGTACCATCTTCTGGGTTTCTCATGCATGTTTTCGAAGTAGGAAGATGCCCTTGAACCTGAGATTTGGGACCCATGGGATGGGTACCACGCAGTATTACTTTAAAGGGTCTGTGTTTGCTCACCCAACCTCAGCAAACCTCTCAGCCCCAAGAGTGTCCACCCTTATGTCTCCATCATCTGTGGGTCTAGATATGGTCAATCCAGGTGGCATCACAGCCCCTGAACGAATTTTGTAAGAATTTCTCTCTCTTTCACTGTCTTTGTTTCACGGGTTTTTAAAAGTAATTGATTTTTATAATGGGGTTTAGCTGCTTTTCATTGCTGTGTTTAAGCCGCTTTACACCCACTTGACTCACTTACAGAGAGATATCAATACATAGGTATTAAGATTCTTACTAGTCAGATATATTCTTGGGCGGTGAGTAGGGGGTGTTGAGTCCAGTTCCCTGAGCAAGGAGTAGGTCTTGTCTATTACATATTGGGTTTATGGAACGGTATCTGAGCTAATTTGAAACCCGTGTTTTATGCATCACCCCGCCTCACCTTTCCCGTTGAGCAGCCATAGTGTGTTTTCTAAACGTGTGACTCTGTTCCGTTTTGTAACTCAGTTCAAGTGTAGCGGTTTTTACATTCCCTCTATAAGTGATATCTTATGACAAGTGTCGTTATCTGTGTGACTTTTTTCACTTAGAATCGTTGTACCTAAATCCACTCATCATGCTGCTACTAGCCTTATGACGTTGATTTCATGGCTGAGTGATATTCCATTGTACAAAAGGACCACAACTTCTTTATCCATTTTTCTCTTTCCTGGGATATTTAAGGTGTAACGAAGTGCAGGTTCTTGTCAAGAGAGCAGCCCTAAACTTTGGGGTGCCTGTGTCTTGCTGATTTTTAGTTTTCCCAATTTATACACCCATGAGTGGAAGTGCCCTATGCTCTCTAAGCTGAGTTTTTTAGATGTTTCAGGACACACCGTACACTTCTCCAGAGTGGCTGTTGGCAATTTACATCCCGCCCATCAGCGTAGCCAGGCTCCCGGTTCTCCATGGCCTGTCCTGCATTTGTGGTTTTGACACTTTATTCAGCATGGCCCTTTTGACCGATGGGAAGCGAGACTTCTTTGTAGCGCTGATTTGCCTTTCCAGGTTGCTTGGTTGGCCAAACAGGGCGTATGCGTTTTTTCCTGAATATATTCAGGAAAAAACGCATACGCCCTTTTTGGCCAAGGGCGTGATTGTCGAGGTTTGGCCGCTTTTCCTGTGCTTTCAAGGCGATTCGAATCTACCTCCTGAAATCTGTTTCCTGCAATTCTGCCTTGCTTTCAAATCCTCTTCGTTGCCTTCCCTCAATATATTTGTGGACGAGAGTTATCATTTATAACTCTGCAGGTTTGTGAATTGCAGTGCCCCTGAGCTCCATTGTTCAAATCGCTTTCTTGGGAGCTGGCCGCAAAAGCGCAGGATTGCTTCAGGCCCTGTTCTGGTCCCGGGTGGCAGGCTGAGCCTGTGGTTAATTCTTCTTCCTGATGGGAAAATAGAGTGACCTGTGCCAGTCCCAACACCTAGAGCTAGTCTCTCATTGGTTCCCCCTCTTCCCGTTCATCCTCAGGACAAATTGCAACCTGTACGGAACAGGAGGTTAAAGGTGCTGAGTCTCCAAGGAGGGAGATTGCTAGTAAAGCGGCTGGAATGGCGAACCCGAGCACAAGGAGATGAGAAATGAGGTGCGTTTTAGAAACCTTTCCCGATCACACGGTGTACCATCTTCTGGGTTTCTCATGCATGTTTTCGAAGTAGGAAGATGCCCTTGAACCTGAGATTTGGGACCCATGGGATGGGTACCACGCAGTATTACTTTAAAGGGTCTGTGTTTGCTCACCCAACCTCAGCAAACCTCTCAGCCCCAAGAGTGTCCACCCTTATGTCTCCATCAGCTGTGGGTCTAGATATGGTCAATCCAGGTGGCATCACAGCCCCTGAACGAATTTTGTAAGAATTTCTCTCTCTTTCACTGTCTTTGTTTCACGGGTTTTTAAAAGTAATTGATTTTTATAATGGGGTTTAGCTGCTTTTCATTGCTGTGTTTAAGCCGCTTTACACCCACTTGACTCACTTACAGAGAGATATCAATACATAGGTTTTAAGACTCTTACTAGTCAGATATATTCTTGGGCGGTGAGTAGGGGGTGTTGAGTCCAGTTCCCTGAGCAAGGAGTAGGTCTTGTCTTTTACATATTGGGTTTATGGAACGGTATCTGAGCTAATTTGAAACCCGTGTTTTATGCATCACCCCGCCTCACCTTTCCCGTTGAGCAGCCATAGTGTGTTTTCTAAACGTGTGACTCTGTTCCGTTTTGTAACTCAGTTCAAGTGTAGCGGTTTTTACATTCCCTCTATAAGTGATATCTTATGACAAGTGTCGTTATCTGTGTGACTTTTTTCACTTAGAATCGTCGTACCTAAATCCACTCATCATGCTGCTACTAGCCTTATGACGTTGATTTCATGGCTGAGTGATATTCCATTGTACATAAGGACCGCAACTTCTTTATCCATTTTTCTCTTTCCTGGAATATTTAAGGTGTAACGAAGTGCAGGTTCTTGTCAAGAGAGCAGCCCTAAACTTTGGGGTGCCTGTGTCTTGCTGATTTTTAGTTTTCCCAATTTATACACCCATGAGTGGAAGTGCCCTATGCTCTCTAAGCTGAGTTTTTTAGATGTTTCAGGACACACCGTACACTTCTCCAGAGTGGCTGTTGGCAATTTACATCCCGCCCATCAGCGTAGCCAGGCTCCCGGTTCTCCATGGCCTGTCCTGCATTTCTGGTTTTGACACTTTATTCAGCATGGCCCTTTTGACCGATGGGAAGCGAGACTTCTTTGTAGCGCTGATTTGCCTTTCCAGGTTGCTTGGTTGGCCAAACAGGGCGTATGCGTTTTTTCCTGAATATATTCAGGAAAAAACGCATACGCCCTGTTTGGCCAAGGGCGTGATTGTCGAGGTTTGGCCGCTTTTCCTGTGCTTTCAAGGCGATTCGAATCTACCTCCTGAAATCTGTTTCCTGCAATTCTGCCTTGCTTTCAAATCCTCTTCGTTGCCTTCCATCAATATATTTGTGGACGAGAGTTATCATTTATAACTCTGCAGTTTTGTGAATTGCAGTGCCCCTGAGCTCCATTGTTCAACTCGCTTTCTTGGGAGCTGGCCGCAAAAGCGCAGGATTGCTTCAGGCCCTGTTCTGGTCCCGGGCGGCAGGCTGAGCCTGTGGTTAATTCTTCTTTCTGATGGGAAAATAGAGTGATCTGTGCCAGTCCCAACACCTAGAGCTAGTCTCTCATTGGTTCCCCCTCTTCCCGTTCATCCTCAGGACAAATTGCAACCTGTACGGAAGAGGAGGTTAAAGGTGCTGAGTCTCCAAGGAGGGAGATTGCTAGTAAAGCGGCTGGAATGGCGAACCCGAGCACAAGGAGATGAGAAATGAGGTGCGTTTTAGAAACCTTTCCCGATCATACGGTGTACCATCTTCTGGGTTTCTCATGCATGTTTTCGAAGTAGGAAGATGCCCTTGAACCTGAGATTTGGGACCCATGGGATGGGTACCACGCAGTATTACTTTAAAGGGTCTGTGTTTGCTCACCCAACCTCAGCAAACCTCTCAGCCCCAAGAGTGTCCACCCTTATGTCTCCATCATCTGTGGGTCTAGATATGGTCAATCCAGGTGGCATCACAGCCCCTGAACGAATTTTGTAAGAATTTCTCTCTCTTTCACTGTCTTTGTTTCACGGGTTTTTAAAAGTAATTGATTTTTATAATGGGGTTTAGCTGCTTTTCATTGCTGTGTTTAAGCCGCTTTACACCCACTTGACTCACTTACAGAGAGATATCAATACATAGGTTTTAAGATTCTTACTAGTCAGATATATTCTTGGGCGGTGAGTAGGGGGTGTTGAGTCCAGTTCCCTGAGCAAGGAGTAGGTCTTGTCTATTACATATTGGGTTTATGGAACGGTATCTGAGCTAATTTGAAACCCGTGTTTTATGCATCACCCCGCCTCACCTTTCCCGTTGAGCAGCCATAGTGTGTTTTCTAAACGTGTGACTCTGTTCCGTTTTGTAACTCAGTTCAAGTGTAGCGGTTTTTACATTCCCTCTATAAGTGATATCTTATGACAAGTGTCGTTATCTGTGTGACTTTTTTCACTTAGAATCGTCGTACCTAAATCCACTCATCATGCTGCTACTAGCCTTATGACGTTGATTTCATGGCTGAGTGATATTCCATTGTACATAAGGACCACAACTTCTTTATCCATTTTTCTCTTTCCTGGGATATTTAAGGTGTAACGAAGTGCAGGTTCTTGTCAAGAGAGCAGCCCTAAACTTTGGGGTGCCTGTGTCTTGCTGATTTTTAGTTTTCCCAATTTATACACCCATGAGTGGAAGTGCCCTATGCTCTCTAAGCTGAGTTTTTTAGATGTTTCAGGACACACCGTACACTTCTCCAGAGTGGCTGTTGGCAATTTACATCCCGCCCATCAGCGTAGCCAGGCTCCCGGTTCTCCATGGCCTGTCCTGCATTTCTGGTTTTGACACTTTATTCAGCATGGCCCTTTTGACCGATGGGAAGCGAGACTTCTTTGTAGCGCTGATTTGCCTTTCCAGGTTGCTTGGTTGGCCAAACAGGGCGTATGCGTTTTTTCCTGAATATATTCAGGAAAAAACGCATACGCCCTGTTTGGCCAAGGGCGTGATTGTCGAGGTTTGGCCGCTTTTCCTGTGCTTTCAAGGCGATTCGAATCTACCTCCTGAAATCTGTTTCCTGCAATTCTGCCTTGCTTTCAAATCCTCTTCGTTGCCTTCCCTCAATATATTTGTGGACGAGAGTTATCATTTATAACTCTGCAGTTTTGTGAATTGCAGTGCCCCTGAGCTCCATTGTTCAACTCGCTTTCTTGGGAGCTGGCCGCAAAAGCGCAGGATTGCTTCAGGCCCTGTTCTGGTCCCGGGCGGCAGGCTGAGCCTGTGGTTAATTCTTCTTCCTGATGGGAAAATAGAGTGACCTGTGCCAGTCCCAACACCTAGAGCTAGTCTCTCATTGGTTCCCCCTCTTCCCGTTCATCCTCAGGACAAATTGCAACCTGTACGGAAGAGGAGGTTAAAGGTGCTGAGTCTCCAAGGAGGGAGATTGCTAGTAAAGCGGCTGGAATGGCGAACCCGAGCACAAGGAGATGAGAAATGAGGTGCGTTTTAGAAACCTTTCCCGATCACACGGTGTACCATCTTCTGGGTTTCTCATGCATGTTTTCGAAGTAGGAAGATGCCCTTGAACCTGAGATTTGGGACCCATGGGATGGGTACCACGCAGTATTACTTTAAAGGGTCTGTGTTTGCTCACCCAACCTCAGCAAACCTCTCAGCCCCAAGAGTGTCCACCCTTATGTCTCCATCAGCTGTGGGTCTAGATATGGTCAATCCAGGTGGCATCACAGCCCCTGAACGAATTTTGTAAGAATTTCTCTCTCTTTCACTGTCTTTGTTTCACGGGTTTTTAAAAGTAATTGATTTTTATAATGGGGTTTAGCTGCTTTTCATTGCTGTGTTTAAGCCGCTTTACACCCACTTGACTCACTTACAGAGAGATATCAATACATAGGTTTTAAGATTCTTACTAGTCAGATATATTCTTGGGCAGTGAGTAGGGGGTGTTGAGTCCAGTTCCCTGAGCAAGGAGTAGGTCTTGTCTATTACATATTGGGTTTATGGAACGGTATCTGAGCTAATTTGAAACCCGTGTTTTATGCATCACCCCGCCTCACCTTTCCCGTTGAGCAGCCATAGTGTGTTTTCTAAACGTGTGACTCTGTTCCGTTTTGTAACTCAGTTCAAGTGTAGCGGTTTTTACATTCCCTCTATAAGTGATATCTTATGACAAGTGTCGTTATCTGTGTGACTTTTTTCACTTAGAATCGTCGTACCTAAATCCACTCATCATGCTGCTACTAGCCTTATGACGTTGATTTCATGGCTGAGTGATATTCCATTGTACATAAGGACCACAACTTCTTTATCCATTTTTCTCTTTCCTGGGATATTTAAGGTGTAACGAAGTGCAGGTTCTTGTCAAGAGAGCAGCCCTAAACTTTGGGGTGCCTGTGTCTTGCTGATTTTTAGTTTTCCCAATTTATACACCCATGAGTGGAAGTGCCCTATGCTCTCTAAGCTGAGTTTTTTAGATGTTTCAGGACACACCGTACACTTCTCCAGAGTGGCTGTTGGCAATTTACATCCCGCCCATCAGCGTAGCCAGGCTCCCGGTTCTCCATGGCCTGTCCTGCATTTCTGGTTTTGACACTTTATTCAGCATGGCCCTTTTGACCGATGGGAAGTGAGACTTCTTTGTAGCGCTGATTTGCATTTTCCAGGTTGCTTGGTTGGCCAAACAGGGCGTATGCGTTTTTTCCTGAATATATTCAGGAAAAAACGCATACGCCCTTTTTGGCCAAGGGCGTGATTGTCGAGGTTTGGCCGCTTTTCCTGTGCTTTCAAGGCGATTCGAATCTACCTCCTGAAATCTGTTTCCTGCAATTCTGCCTTGCTTTCAAATCCTCTTCGTTGCCTTCCCTCAATATATTTGTGGACGAGAGTTATCATTTATAACTCTGCAGGTTTGTGAATTGCAGTGCCCCTGAGCTCCATTGTTCAAATCGCTTTCTTGGGAGCTGGCCGCAAAAGCGCAGGATTGCTTCAGGCCCTGTTCTGGTCCCGGGCGGCAGGCTGAGCCTGTGGTTAATTCTTCTTCCTGATGGGAAAATAGAGTGACCTGTGCCAGTCCCAACACCTAGAGCTAGTCTCTCATTGGTTCCCCCTCTTCCCGTTCATCCTCAGGACAAATTGCAACCTGTACGGAAGAGGAGGTTAAAGGTGCTGAGTCTCCAAGGAGGGAGATTGCTAGTAAAGCGGCTGGAATGGCGAACCCGAGCACAAGGAGATGAGAAATGAGGTGCGTTTTAGAAACCTTTCCCGATCACACGGTGTACCATCTTCTGGGTTTCTCATGCATGTTTTCGAAGTAGGAAGATGCCCTTGAACCTGAGATTTGGGACCCATGGGATGGGTACCACGCAGTATTACTTTAAAGGGTCTGTGTTTGCTCACCCAACCTCAGCAAACCTCTCAGCCCCAAGAGTGTCCACCCTTATGTCTCCATCAGCTGTGGGTCTAGATATGGTCAATCCAGGTGGCATCACAGCCCCTGAACGAATTTTGTAAGAATTTCTCTCTCTTTCACTGTCTTTGTTTCACGGGTTTTTAAAAGTAATTGATTTTTATAATGGGGTTTAGCTGCTTTTCATTGCTGTGTTTAAGCCGCTTTACACCCACTTGACTCACTTACAGAGAGATATCAATACATAGGTTTTAAGATTCTTACTAGTCAGATATATTCTTGGGCAGTGAGTAGGGGGTGTTGAGTCCAGTTCCCTGAGCAAGGAGTAGGTCTTGTCTATTACATATTGGGTTTATGGAACGGTATCTGAGCTAATTTGAAACCCGTGTTTTATGCATCACCCCGCCTCACCTTTCCCGTTGAGCAGCCATAGTGTGTTTTCTAAACGTGTGACTCTGTTCCGTTTTGTAACTCAGTTCAAGTGTAGCGGTTTTTACATTCCCTCTATAAGTGATATCTTATGACAAGTGTCGTTATCTGTGTGACTTTTTTCACTTAGAATCGTCGTACCTAAATCCACTCATCATGCTGCTACTAGCCTTATGACGTTGATTTCATGGCTGAGTGATATTCCATTGTACATAAGGACCACAACTTCTTTATCCATTTTTCTCTTTCCTGGGATATTTAAGGTGTAACGAAGTGCAGGTTCTTGTCAAGAGAGCAGCCCTAAACTTTGGGGTGCCTGTGTCTTGCTGATTTTTAGTTTTCCCAATTTATACACCCATGAGTGGAAGTGCCCTATGCTCTCTAAGCTGAGTTTTTTAGATGTTTCAGGACACACCGTACACTTCTCCAGAGTGGCTGTTGGCAATTTACATCCCGCCCATCAGCGTAGCCAGGCTCCCGGTTCTCCATGGCCTGTCCTGCATTTCTGGTTTTGACACTTTATTCAGCATGGCCCTTTTGACCGATGGGAAGCGAGACTTCTTTGTAGTGCTGATTTGCCTTTCCAGGTTGCTTGGTTGGCCAAACAGGGCGTATGCGTTTTTTCCTGAATATATTCAGGAAAAAACGCATACGCCCTGTTTGGCCAAGGGCGTGATTGTCGAGGTTTGGCCGCTTTTCCTGTGCTTTCAAGGCGATTCGAATCTACCTCCTGAAATCTGTTTCCTGCAATTCTGCCTTGCTTTCAAATCCTCTTCGTTGCCTTCCCTCAATATATTTGTGGACGAGAGTTATCATTTATAACTCTGCAGTTTTGTGAATTGCAGTGCCCCTGAGCTCCATTGTTCAACTCGCTTTCTTGGGAGCTGGCCGCAAAAGCGCAGGATTGCTTCAGGCCCTGTTCTGGTCCCGGGCGGCAGGCTGAGCCTGTGGTTAATTCTTCTTTCTGATGGGAAAATAGAGTGATCTGTGCCAGTCCCAACACCTAGAGCTAGTCTCTCATTGGTTCCCCCTCTTCCCGTTCATCCTCAGGACAAATTGCAACCTGTACGGAAGAGGAGGTTAAAGGTGCTGAGTCTCCAAGGAGGGAGATTGCTAGTAAAGCGGCTGGAATGGCGAACCCGAGCACAAGGAGATGAGAAATGAGGTGCGTTTTAGAAACCTTTCCCGATCATACGGTGTACCATCTTCTGGGTTTCTCATGCATGTTTTCGAAGTAGGAAGATGCCCTTGAACCTGAGATTTGGGACCCATGGGATGGGTACCACGCAGTATTACTTTAAAGGGTCTGTGTTTGCTCACCCAACCTCAGCAAACCTCTCAGCCCCAAGAGTGTCCACCCTTATGTCTCCATCATCTGTGGGTCTAGATATGGTCAATCCAGGTGGCATCACAGCCCCTGAACGAATTTTGTAAGAATTTCTCTCTCTTTCACTGTCTTTGTTTCACGGGTTTTTAAAAGTAATTGATTTTTATAATGGGGTTTAGCTGCTTTTCATTGCTGTGTTTAAGCCGCTTTACACCCACTTGACTCACTTACAGAGAGATATCAATACATAGGTTTTAAGATTCTTACTAGTCAGATATATTCTTGGGCAGTGAGTAGGGGGTGTTGAGTCCAGTTCCCTGAGCAAGGAGTAGGTCTTGTCTATTACATATTGGGTTTATGGAACGGTATCTGAGCTAATTTGAAACCCGTGTTTTATGCATCACCCCGCCTCACCTTTCCCGTTGAGCAGCCATAGTGTGTTTTCTAAACGTGTGACTCTGTTCCGTTTTGTAACTCAGTTCAAGTGTAGCGGTTTTTACATTCCCTCTATAAGTGATATCTTATGACAAGTGTCGTTATCTGTGTGACTTTTTTCACTTAGAATCGTCGTACCTAAATCCACTCATCATGCTGCTACTAGCCTTATGACGTTGATTTCATGGCTGAGTGATATTCCATTGTACATAAGGACCACAACTTCTTTATCCATTTTTCTCTTTCCTGGGATATTTAAGGTGTAACGAAGTGCAGGTTCTTGTCAAGAGAGCAGCCCTAAACTTTGGGGTGCCTGTGTCTTGCTGATTTTTAGTTTTCCCAATTTATACACCCATGAGTGGAAGTGCCCTATGCTCTCTAAGCTGAGTTTTTTAGATGTTTCAGGACACACCGTACACTTCTCCAGAGTGGCTGTTGGCAATTTACATCCCGCCCATCAGCGTAGCCAGGCTCCCGGTTCTCCATGGCCTGTCCTGCATTTCTGGTTTTGACACTTTATTCAGCATGGCCCTTTTGACCGATGGGAAGTGAGACTTCTTTGTAGCGCTGATTTGCATTTTCCAGGTTGCTTGGTTGGCCAAACAGGGCGTATGCGTTTTTTCCTGAATATATTCAGGAAAAAACGCATACGCCCTTTTTGGCCAAGGGCGTGATTGTCGAGGTTTGGCCGCTTTTCCTGTGCTTTCAAGGCGATTCGAATCTACCTCCTGAAATCTGTTTCCTGCAATTCTGCCTTGCTTTCAAATCCTCTTCGTTGCCTTCCCTCAATATATTTGTGGACGAGAGTTATCATTTATAACTCTGCAGGTTTGTGAATTGCAGTGCCCCTGAGCTCCATTGTTCAAATCGCTTTCTTGGGAGCTGGCCGCAAAAGCGCAGGATTGCTTCAGGCCCTGTTCTGGTCCCGGGCGGCAGGCTGAGCCTGTGGTTAATTCTTCTTCCTGATGGGAAAATAGAGTGACCTGTGCCAGTCCCAACACCTAGAGCTAGTCTCTCATTGGTTCCCCCTCTTCCCGTTCATCCTCAGGACAAATTGCAACCTGTACGGAAGAGGAGGTTAAAGGTGCTGAGTCTCCAAGGAGGGAGATTGCTAGTAAAGCGGCTGGAATGGCGAACCCGAGCACAAGGAGATGAGAAATGAGGTGCGTTTTAGAAACCTTTCCCGATCACACGGTGTACCATCTTCTGGGTTTCTCATGCATGTTTTCGAAGTAGGAAGATGCCCTTGAACCTGAGATTTGGGACCCATGGGATGGGTACCACGCAGTATTACTTTAAAGGGTCTGTGTTTGCTCACCCAACCTCAGCAAACCTCTCAGCCCCAAGAGTGTCCACCCTTATGTCTCCATCAGCTGTGGGTCTAGATATGGTCAATCCAGGTGGCATCACAGCCCCTGAACGAATTTTGTAAGAATTTCTCTCTCTTTCACTGTCTTTGTTTCACGGGTTTTTAAAAGTAATTGATTTTTATAATGGGGTTTAGCTGCTTTTCATTGCTGTGTTTAAGCCGCTTTACACCCACTTGACTCACTTACAGAGAGATATCAATACATAGGTTTTAAGATTCTTACTAGTCAGATATATTCTTGGGCAGTGAGTAGGGGGTGTTGAGTCCAGTTCCCTGAGCAAGGAGTAGGTCTTGTCTATTACATATTGGGTTTATGGAACGGTATCTGAGCTAATTTGAAACCCGTGTTTTATGCATCACCCCGCCTCACCTTTCCCGTTGAGCAGCCATAGTGTGTTTTCTAAACGTGTGACTCTGTTCCGTTTTGTAACTCAGTTCAAGTGTAGCGGTTTTTACATTCCCTCTATAAGTGATATCTTATGACAAGTGTCGTTATCTGTGTGACTTTTTTCACTTAGAATCGTCGTACCTAAATCCACTCATCATGCTGCTACTAGCCTTATGACGTTGATTTCATGGCTGAGTGATATTCCATTGTACATAAGGACCACAACTTCTTTATCCATTTTTCTCTTTCCTGGGATATTTAAGGTGTAACGAAGTGCAGGTTCTTGTCAAGAGAGCAGCCCTAAACTTTGGGGTGCCTGTGTCTTGCTGATTTTTAGTTTTCCCAATTTATACACCCATGAGTGGAAGTGCCCTATGCTCTCTAAGCTGAGTTTTTTAGATGTTTCAGGACACACCGTACACTTCTCCAGAGTGGCTGTTGGCAATTTACATCCCGCCCATCAGCGTAGCCAGGCTCCCGGTTCTCCATGGCCTGTCCTGCATTTCTGGTTTTGACACTTTATTCAGCATGGCCCTTTTGACCGATGGGAAGTGAGACTTCTTTGTAGCGCTGATTTGCCTTTCCAGGTTGCTTGGTTGGCCAAACAGGGCGTATGCGTTTTTTCCTGAATATATTCAGTAAAATACGCATACGCCCTGTTTGGCCAAGGGCGTGATTGTCAAGGTTTGGCCGCTTTTCCTGTGCTTTCAAGGCGATTCGAATCTACCTCCTGAAATCTGTTTCCTGCAATTCTGCCTTGCTTTCAACTCCTCTTCGTTGCCTTCCCTCAATATATTTGTGGACGAGAGTTATCATTTATAACTCTGCAGGTTTGTGAATTGCAGTGCCCCTGAGCTCCATTGTTCAACTCGCTTTCTTGGGAGCTGGCCGCAAAAGCGCAGGTTTGCTTCAGGCCCTGTTCTGGTCCCGGGCGGCAGGCTGAGCCTGTGGTTAATTCTTCTTTCTGATGGGAAAATAGAGTGATCTGTGCCAGTCCCAACACCTAGAGCTATTCTCTCATTGGTTCCCCCTGTTCCCGTTCATCCTCAGGACAAATTGCAACCTGTACGGAAGAGGAGGTTAAAGGTGCTGAGTCTCCAAGGAGGGAGATTGCTAGTAAAGCGGCTGGAATGGCGAACCCGAGCACAAGGAGATGAGAAATGAGTTGCGTTTTAGAAACCTTTCCCGATCACACGGTGTACCATCTTCTGGGTTTCTCATGCATGTTTTCGAAGTAGGAAGATGCCCTTGAACCTGAGATTTGGGACCCATGGGATGGGTACCACGCAGTATTACTTTAAAGGGTCTGTGTTTGCTCACCCAACCTCAGCAAACCTCTCAGCCCCAAGAGTGTCCACCCTTATGTCTCCATCATCTGTGGGTCTAGATATGGTCAATCCAGGTGGCATCACAGCCCCTGAACGAATTTTGTAAGAATTTCTCTCTCTTTCACTGTCTTTGTTTCACGGGTTTTTAAAAGTAATTGATTTTTATAATGGGGTTTAGCTGCTTTTCATTGCTGTGTTTAAGCCGCTTTACACCCACTTGACTCACTTACAGAGAGATATCAATACATAGGTATTAAGATTCTTACTAGTCAGATATATTCTTGGGCGGTGAGTAGGGGGTGTTGAGTCCAGTTCCCTGAGCAAGGAGTAGGTCTTGTCTATTACATATTGGGTTTATGGAACGGTATCTGAGCTAATTTGAAACCCGTGTTTTATGCATCACCCCGCCTCACCTTTCCCGTTGAGCAGCCATAGTGTGTTTTCTAAACGTGTGACTCTGTTCCGTTTTGTAACTCAGTTCAAGTGTAGCGGTTTTTACATTCCCTCTATAAGTGATATCTTATGACAAGTGTCGTTATCTGTGTGACTTTTTTCACTTAGAATCGTTGTACCTAAATCCACTCATCATGCTGCTACTAGCCTTATGACGTTGATTTCATGGCTGAGTGATATTCCATTGTACAAAAGGACCACAACTTCTTTATCCATTTTTCTCTTTCCTGGGATATTTAAGGTGTAACGAAGTGCAGGTTCTTGTCAAGAGAGCAGCCCTAAACTTTGGGGTGCCTGTGTCTTGCTGATTTTTAGTTTTCCCAATTTATACACCCATGAGTGGAAGTGCCCTATGCTCTCTAAGCTGAGTTTTTTAGATGTTTCAGGACACACCGTACACTTCTCCAGAGTGGCTGTTGGCAATTTGCATCCCGCCCATCAGCGTAGCCAGGCTCCCGGTTCTCCATGGCCTGTCCTGCATTTGTGGTTTTGACACTTTATTCAGCATGGCCCTTTTGACCGATGGGAAGCGAGACTTCTTTGTAGCGCTGATTTGCCTTTCCAGGTTGCTTGGTTGGCCAAACAGGGCGTATGCGTTTTTTCCTGAATATATTCAGGAAAAAACGCATACGCCCTTTTTGGCCAAGGGCGTGATTGTCGAGGTTTGGCCGCTTTTCCTGTGCTTTCAAGGCGATTCGAATCTACCTCCTGAAATCTGTTTCCTGCAATTCTGCCTTGCTTTCAAATCCTCTTCGTTGCCTTCCCTCAATATATTTGTGGACGAGAGTTATCATTTATAACTCTGCAGGTTTGTGAATTGCAGTGCCCCTGAGCTCCATTGTTCAAATCGCTTTCTTGGGAGCTGGCCGCAAAAGCGCAGGATTGCTTCAGGCCCTGTTCTGGTCCCGGGTGGCAGGCTGAGCCTGTGGTTAATTCTTCTTCCTGATGGGAAAATAGAGTGACCTGTGCCAGTCCCAACACCTAGAGCTAGTCTCTCATTGGTTCCCCCTCTTCCCGTTCATCCTCAGGACAAATTGCAACCTGTACGGAACAGGAGGTTAAAGGTGCTGAGTCTCCAAGGAGGGAGATTGCTAGTAAAGCGGCTGGAATGGCGAACCCGAGCACAAGGAGATGAGAAATGAGGTGCGTTTTAGAAACCTTTCCCGATCACACGGTGTACCATCTTCTGGGTTTCTCATGCATGTTTTCGAAGTAGGAAGATGCCCTTGAACCTGAGATTTGGGACCCATGGGATGGGTACCACGCAGTATTACTTTAAAGGGTCTGTGTTTGCTCACCCAACCTCAGCAAACCTCTCAGCCCCAAGAGTGTCCACCCTTATGTCTCCATCAGCTGTGGGTCTAGATATGGTCAATCCAGGTGGCATCACAGCCCCTGAACGAATTTTGTAAGAATTTCTCTCTCTTTCACTGTCTTTGTTTCACGGGTTTTTAAAAGTAATTGATTTTTATAATGGGGTTTAGCTGCTTTTCATTGCTGTGTTTAAGCCGCTTTACACCCACTTGACTCACTTACAGAGAGATATCAATACATAGGTTTTAAGACTCTTACTAGTCAGATATATTCTTGGGCGGTGAGTAGGGGGTGTTGAGTCCAGTTCCCTGAGCAAGGAGTAGGTCTTGTCTTTTACATATTGGGTTTATGGAACGGTATCTGAGCTAATTTGAAACCCGTGTTTTATGCATCACCCCGCCTCACCTTTCCCGTTGAGCAGCCATAGTGTGTTTTCTAAACGTGTGACTCTGTTCCGTTTTGTAACTCAGTTCAAGTGTAGCGGTTTTTACATTCCCTCTATAAGTGATATCTTATGACAAGTGTCGTTATCTGTGTGACTTTTTTCACTTAGAATCGTCGTACCTAAATCCACTCATCATGCTGCTACTAGCCTTATGACGTTGATTTCATGGCTGAGTGATATTCCATTGTACATAAGGACCGCAACTTCTTTATCCATTTTTCTCTTTCCTGGAATATTTAAGGTGTAACGAAGTGCAGGTTCTTGTCAAGAGAGCAGCCCTAAACTTTGGGGTGCCTGTGTCTTGCTGATTTTTAGTTTTCCCAATTTATACACCCATGAGTGGAAGTGCCCTATGCTCTCTAAGCTGAGTTTTTTAGATGTTTCAGGACACACCGTACACTTCTCCAGAGTGGCTGTTGGCAATTTACATCCCGCCCATCAGCGTAGCCAGGCTCCCGGTTCTCCATGGCCTGTCCTGCATTTCTGGTTTTGACACTTTATTCAGCATGGCCCTTTTGACCGATGGGAAGCGAGACTTCTTTGTAGCGCTGATTTGCCTTTCCAGGTTGCTTGGTTGGCCAAACAGGGCGTATGCGTTTTTTCCTGAATATATTCAGGAAAAAACGCATACGCCCTGTTTGGCCAAGGGCGTGATTGTCGAGGTTTGGCCGCTTTTCCTGTGCTTTCAAGGCGATTCGAATCTACCTCCTGAAATCTGTTTCCTGCAATTCTGCCTTGCTTTCAAATCCTCTTCGTTGCCTTCCATCAATATATTTGTGGACGAGAGTTATCATTTATAACTCTGCAGTTTTGTGAATTGCAGTGCCCCTGAGCTCCATTGTTCAACTCGCTTTCTTGGGAGCTGGCCGCAAAAGCGCAGGATTGCTTCAGGCCCTGTTCTGGTCCCGGGCGGCAGGCTGAGCCTGTGGTTAATTCTTCTTTCTGATGGGAAAATAGAGTGATCTGTGCCAGTCCCAACACCTAGAGCTAGTCTCTCATTGGTTCCCCCTCTTCCCGTTCATCCTCAGGACAAATTGCAACCTGTACGGAAGAGGAGGTTAAAGGTGCTGAGTCTCCAAGGAGGGAGATTGCTAGTAAAGCGGCTGGAATGGCGAACCCGAGCACAAGGAGATGAGAAATGAGGTGCGTTTTAGAAACCTTTCCCGATCATACGGTGTACCATCTTCTGGGTTTCTCATGCATGTTTTCGAAGTAGGAAGATGCCCTTGAACCTGAGATTTGGGACCCATGGGATGGGTACCACGCAGTATTACTTTAAAGGGTCTGTGTTTGCTCACCCAACCTCAGCAAACCTCTCAGCCCCAAGAGTGTCCACCCTTATGTCTCCATCATCTGTGGGTCTAGATATGGTCAATCCAGGTGGCATCACAGCCCCTGAACGAATTTTGTAAGAATTTCTCTCTCTTTCACTGTCTTTGTTTCACGGGTTTTTAAAAGTAATTGATTTTTATAATGGGGTTTAGCTGCTTTTCATTGCTGTGTTTAAGCCGCTTTACACCCACTTGACTCACTTACAGAGAGATATCAATACATAGGTTTTAAGATTCTTACTAGTCAGATATATTCTTGGGCGGTGAGTAGGGGGTGTTGAGTCCAGTTCCCTGAGCAAGGAGTAGGTCTTGTCTATTACATATTGGGTTTATGGAACGGTATCTGAGCTAATTTGAAACCCGTGTTTTATGCATCACCCCGCCTCACCTTTCCCGTTGAGCAGCCATAGTGTGTTTTCTAAACGTGTGACTCTGTTCCGTTTTGTAACTCAGTTCAAGTGTAGCGGTTTTTACATTCCCTCTATAAGTGATATCTTATGACAAGTGTCGTTATCTGTGTGACTTTTTTCACTTAGAATCGTCGTACCTAAATCCACTCATCATGCTGCTACTAGCCTTATGACGTTGATTTCATGGCTGAGTGATATTCCATTGTACATAAGGACAACAACTTCTTTATCCATTTTTCTCTTGGCTGGGAAATTTAAGGTGTAACGAAGTGCAGGTTCTTGTCAAGAGAGCAGCCCTAAACTTTGGGGTGCCTGTGTCTTGCTGATTTTTAGTTTTCCCAATTTATACACCCATGAGTGGAAGTGCCCTATGCTCTCTAAGCTGAGTTTTTTAGATGTTTCAGGACACACCGTACACTTCTCCAGAGTGGCTGTTGGCAATTTACATCCCGCCCATCAGCGTAGCCAGGCTCCCGGTTCTCCATGGCCTGTCCTGCATTTCTGGTTTTGACACTTTATTCAGCATGGCCCTTTTGACCGATGGGAAGTGAGACTTCTTTGTAGCGCTGATTTGCCTTTCCAGGTTGCTTGGTTGGCCAAACAGGGCGTATGCGTTTTTTCCTGAATATATTCAGTAAAATACGCATACGCCCTGTTTGGCCAAGGGCGTGATTGTCAAGGTTTGGCCGCTTTTCCTGTGCTTTCAAGGCGATTCGAATCTACCTCCTGAAATCTGTTTCCTGCAATTCTGCCTTGCTTTCAACTCCTCTTCGTTGCCTTCCCTCAATATATTTGTGGACGAGAGTTATCATTTATAACTCTGCAGGTTTGTGAATTGCAGTGCCCCTGAGCTCCATTGTTCAACTCGCTTTCTTGGGAGCTGGCCGCAAAAGCGCAGGATTGCTTCAGGCCCTGTTCTGGTCCCGGGCGGCAGGCTGAGCCTGTGGTTAATTCTTCTTTCTGATGGGAAAATAGAGTGATCTGTGCCAGTCCCAACACCTAGAGCTATTCTCTCATTGGTTCCCCCTGTTCCCGTTCATCCTCAGGACAAATTGCAACCTGTACGGAAGAGGAGGTTAAAGGTGCTGAGTCTCCAAGGAGGGAGATTGCTAGTAAAGCGGCTGGAATGGCGAACCCGAGCACAAGGAGATGAGAAATGAGTTGCGTTTTAGAAACCTTTCCCGATCACACGGTGTACCATCTTCTGGGTTTCTCATGCATGTTTTCGAAGTAGGAAGATGCCCTTGAACCTGAGATTTGGGACCCATGGGATGGGTACCACGCAGTATTACTTTAAAGGGTCTGTGTTTGCTCACCCAACCTCAGCAAACCTCTCAGCCCCAAGAGTGTCCACCCTTATGTCTCCATCAGCTGTGGGTCTAGATATGGTCAATCCAGGTGGCATCACAGCCCCTGAACGAATTTTGTAAGAATTTCTCTCTCTTTCACTGTCTTTGTTTCACGGGTTTTTAAAAGTAATTGATTTTTATAATGGGGTTTAGCTGCTTTTCATTGCTGTGTTTAAGCCGCTTTACACCCACTTGACTCACTTACAGAGAGATATCAATACATAGGTTTTAAGATTCTTACTAGTCAGATATATTCTTGGGCGGTGAGTAGGGGGTGTTGAGTCCAGTTCCCTGAGCAAGGAGTAGGTCTTGTCTATTACATATTGGGTTTATGGAACGGTATCTGAGCTAATTTGAAACCCGTGTTTTATGCATCACCCCGCCTCACCTTTCCCGTTGAGCAGCCATAGTGTGTTTTCTAAACGTGTGACTCTGTTCCGTTTTGTAACTCAGTTCAAGTGTAGCGGTTTTTACATTCCCTCTATAAGTGATATCTTATGACAAGTGTCGTTATCTGTGTGACTTTTTTCACTTAGAATCGTTGTACCTAAATCCACTCATCATGCTGCTACTAGCCTTATGACGTTGATTTCATGGCTGAGTGATATTCCATTGTACAAAAGGACCACAACTTCTTTATCCATTTTTCTCTTTCCTGGGATATTTAAGGTGTAACGAAGTGCAGGTTCTTGTCAAGAGAGCAGCCCTAAACTTTGGGGTGCCTGTGTCTTGCTGATTTTTAGTTTTCCCAATTTATACACCCATGAGTGGAAGTGCCCTATGCTCTCTAAGCTGAGTTTTTTAGATGTTTCAGGACACACCGTACACTTCTCCAGAGTGGCTGTTGGCAATTTACATCCCGCCCATCAGCGTAGCCAGGCTCCCGGTTCTCCATGGCCTGTCCTGCATTTGTGGTTTTGACACTTTATTCAGCATGGCCCTTTTGACCGATGGGAAGCGAGACTTCTTTGTAGCGCTGATTTGCCTTTCCAGGTTGCTTGGTTGGCCAAACAGGGCGTATGCGTTTTTTCCTGAATATATTCAGGAAAAAACGCATACGCCCTTTTTGGCCAAGGGCGTGATTGTCGAGGTTTGGCCGCTTTTCCTGTGCTTTCAAGGCGATTCGAATCTACCTCCTGAAATCTGTTTCCTGCAATTCTGCCTTGCTTTCAAATCCTCTTCGTTGCCTTCCCTCAATATATTTGTGGACGAGAGTTATCATTTATAACTCTGCAGGTTTGTGAATTGCAGTGCCCCTGAGCTCCATTGTTCAAATCGCTTTCTTGGGAGCTGGCCGCAAAAGCGCAGGATTGCTTCAGGCCCTGTTCTGGTCCCGGGTGGCAGGCTGAGCCTGTGGTTAATTCTTCTTCCTGATGGGAAAATAGAGTGACCTGTGCCAGTCCCAACACCTAGAGCTAGTCTCTCATTGGTTCCCCCTCTTCCCGTTCATCCTCAGGACAAATTGCAACCTGTACGGAACAGGAGGTTAAAGGTGCTGAGTCTCCAAGGAGGGAGATTGCTAGTAAAGCGGCTGGAATGGCGAACCCGAGCACAAGGAGATGAGAAATGAGGTGCGTTTTAGAAACCTTTCCCGATCACACGGTGTACCATCTTCTGGGTTTCTCATGCATGTTTTCGAAGTAGGAAGATGCCCTTGAACCTGAGATTTGGGACCCATGGGATGGGTACCACGCAGTATTACTTTAAAGGGTCTGTGTTTGCTCACCCAACCTCAGCAAACCTCTCAGCCCCAAGAGTGTCCACCCTTATGTCTCCATCAGCTGTGGGTCTAGATATGGTCAATCCAGGTGGCATCACAGCCCCTGAACGAATTTTGTAAGAATTTCTCTCTCTTTCACTGTCTTTGTTTCACGGGTTTTTAAAAGTAATTGATTTTTATAATGGGGTTTAGCTGCTTTTCATTGCTGTGTTTAAGCCGCTTTACACCCACTTGACTCACTTACAGAGAGATATCAATACATAGGTTTTAAGACTCTTACTAGTCAGATATATTCTTGGGCGGTGAGTAGGGGGTGTTGAGTCCAGTTCCCTGAGCAAGGAGTAGGTCTTGTCTTTTACATATTGGGTTTATGGAACGGTATCTGAGCTAATTTGAAACCCGTGTTTTATGCATCACCCCGCCTCACCTTTCCCGTTGAGCAGCCATAGTGTGTTTTCTAAACGTGTGACTCTGTTCCGTTTTGTAACTCAGTTCAAGTGTAGCGGTTTTTACATTCCCTCTATAAGTGATATCTTATGACAAGTGTCGTTATCTGTGTGACTTTTTTCACTTAGAATCGTCGTACCTAAATCCACTCATCATGCTGCTACTAGCCTTATGACGTTGATTTCATGGCTGAGTGATATTCCATTGTACATAAGGACCGCAACTTCTTTATCCATTTTTCTCTTTCCTGGAATATTTAAGGTGTAACGAAGTGCAGGTTCTTGTCAAGAGAGCAGCCCTAAACTTTGGGGTGCCTGTGTCTTGCTGATTTTTAGTTTTCCCAATTTATACACCCATGAGTGGAAGTGCCCTATGCTCTCTAAGCTGAGTTTTTTAGATGTTTCAGGACACACCGTACACTTCTCCAGAGTGGCTGTTGGCAATTTACATCCCGCCCATCAGCGTAGCCAGGCTCCCGGTTCTCCATGGCCTGTCCTGCATTTCTGGTTTTGACACTTTATTCAGCATGGCCCTTTTGACCGATGGGAAGCGAGACTTCTTTGTAGCGCTGATTTGCCTTTCCAGGTTGCTTGGTTGGCCAAACAGGGCGTATGCGTTTTTTCCTGAATATATTCAGGAAAAAACGCATACGCCCTTTTTGGCCAAGGGCGTGATTGTCGAGGTTTGGCCGCTTTTCCTGTGCTTTCAAGGCGATTCGAATCTACCTCCTGAAATCTGTTTCCTGCAATTCTGCCTTGCTTTCAAATCCTCTTCGTTGCCTTCCATCAATATATTTGTGGACGAGAGTTATCATTTATAACTCTGCAGTTTTGTGAATTGCAGTGCCCCTGAGCTCCATTGTTCAACTCGCTTTCTTGGGAGCTGGCCGCAAAAGCGCAGGATTGCTTCAGGCCCTGTTCTGGTCCCGGGCGGCAGGCTGAGCCTGTGGTTAATTCTTCTTTCTGATGGGAAAATAGAGTGATCTGTGCCAGTCCCAACACCTAGAGCTAGTCTCTCATTGGTTCCCCCTCTTCCCGTTCATCCTCAGGACAAATTGCAACCTGTACGGAAGAGGAGGTTAAAGGTGCTGAGTCTCCA
The DNA here is from genome assembly GCF_028021215.1 of Eschrichtius robustus. NCBI lineage: Eukaryota > Metazoa > Chordata > Mammalia > Artiodactyla > Eschrichtiidae > Eschrichtius > Eschrichtius robustus. The sequence goes on along the minus strand of NC_090831.1, from coordinate 47,042,350 downwards.
AGGAGGGAGATTGCTAGTAAAGCGGCTGGAATGGCGAACCCGAGCACAAGGAGATGAGAAATGAGGTGCGTTTTAGAAACCTTTCCCGATCATACGGTGTACCATCTTCTGGGTTTCTCATGCATGTTTTCGAAGTAGGAAGATGCCCTTGAACCTGAGATTTGGGACCCATGGGATGGGTACCACGCAGTATTACTTTAAAGGGTCTGTGTTTGCTCACCCAACCTCAGCAAACCTCTCAGCCCCAAGAGTGTCCACCCTTATGTCTCCATCAGCTGTGGGTCTAGATATGGTCAATCCAGGTGGCATCACAGCCCCTGAACGAATTTTGTAAGAATTTCTCTCTCTTTCACTGTCTTTGTTTCACGGGTTTTTAAAAGTAATTGATTTTTATAATGGGGTTTAGCTGCTTTTCATTGCTGTGTTTAAGCCGCTTTACACCCACTTGACTCACTTACAGAGAGATATCAATACATAGGTTTTAAGATTCTTACTAGTCAGATATATTCTTGGGCGGTGAGTAGGGGGTGTTGAGTCCAGTTCCCTGAGCAAGGAGTAGGTCTTGTCTATTACATATTGGGTTTATGGAACGGTATCTGAGCTAATTTGAAACCCGTGTTTTATGCATCACCCCGCCTCACCTTTCCCGTTGAGCAGCCATAGTGTGTTTTCTAAACGTGTGACTCTGTTCCGTTTTGTAACTCAGTTCAAGTGTAGCGGTTTTTACATTCCCTCTATAAGTGATATCTTATGACAAGTGTCGTTATCTGTGTGACTTTTTTCACTTAGAATCGTTGTACCTAAATCCACTCATCATGCTGCTACTAGCCTTATGACGTTGATTTCATGGCTGAGTGATATTCCATTGTACAAAAGGACCACAACTTCTTTATCCATTTTTCTCTTTCCTGGGATATTTAAGGTGTAACGAAGTGCAGGTTCTTGTCAAGAGAGCAGCCCTAAACTTTGGGGTGCCTGTGTCTTGCTGATTTTTAGTTTTCCCAATTTATACACCCATGAGTGGAAGTGCCCTATGCTCTCTAAGCTGAGTTTTTTAGATGTTTCAGGACACACCGTACACTTCTCCAGAGTGGCTGTTGGCAATTTACATCCCGCCCATCAGCGTAGCCAGGCTCCCGGTTCTCCATGGCCTGTCCTGCATTTGTGGTTTTGACACTTTATTCAGCATGGCCCTTTTGACCGATGGGAAGCGAGACTTCTTTGTAGCGCTGATTTGCCTTTCCAGGTTGCTTGGTTGGCCAAACAGGGCGTATGCGTTTTTTCCTGAATATATTCAGGAAAAAACGCATACGCCCTTTTTGGCCAAGGGCGTGATTGTCGAGGTTTGGCCGCTTTTCCTGTGCTTTCAAGGCGATTCGAATCTACCTCCTGAAATCTGTTTCCTGCAATTCTGCCTTGCTTTCAAATCCTCTTCGTTGCCTTCCCTCAATATATTTGTGGACGAGAGTTATCATTTATAACTCTGCAGGTTTGTGAATTGCAGTGCCCCTGAGCTCCATTGTTCAAATCGCTTTCTTGGGAGCTGGCCGCAAAAGCGCAGGATTGCTTCAGGCCCTGTTCTGGTCCCGGGTGGCAGGCTGAGCCTGTGGTTAATTCTTCTTCCTGATGGGAAAATAGAGTGACCTGTGCCAGTCCCAACACCTAGAGCTAGTCTCTCATTGGTTCCCCCTCTTCCCGTTCATCCTCAGGACAAATTGCAACCTGTACGGAACAGGAGGTTAAAGGTGCTGAGTCTCCAAGGAGGGAGATTGCTAGTAAAGCGGCTGGAATGGCGAACCCGAGCACAAGGAGATGAGAAATGAGGTGCGTTTTAGAAACCTTTCCCGATCACACGGTGTACCATCTTCTGGGTTTCTCATGCATGTTTTCGAAGTAGGAAGATGCCCTTGAACCTGAGATTTGGGACCCATGGGATGGGTACCACGCAGTATTACTTTAAAGGGTCTGTGTTTGCTCACCCAACCTCAGCAAACCTCTCAGCCCCAAGAGTGTCCACCCTTATGTCTCCATCAGCTGTGGGTCTAGATATGGTCAATCCAGGTGGCATCACAGCCCCTGAACGAATTTTGTAAGAATTTCTCTCTCTTTCACTGTCTTTGTTTCACGGGTTTTTAAAAGTAATTGATTTTTATAATGGGGTTTAGCTGCTTTTCATTGCTGTGTTTAAGCCGCTTTACACCCACTTGACTCACTTACAGAGAGATATCAATACATAGGTTTTAAGACTCTTACTAGTCAGATATATTCTTGGGCGGTGAGTAGGGGGTGTTGAGTCCAGTTCCCTGAGCAAGGAGTAGGTCTTGTCTTTTACATATTGGGTTTATGGAACGGTATCTGAGCTAATTTGAAACCCGTGTTTTATGCATCACCCCGCCTCACCTTTCCCGTTGAGCAGCCATAGTGTGTTTTCTAAACGTGTGACTCTGTTCCGTTTTGTAACTCAGTTCAAGTGTAGCGGTTTTTACATTCCCTCTATAAGTGATATCTTATGACAAGTGTCGTTATCTGTGTGACTTTTTTCACTTAGAATCGTCGTACCTAAATCCACTCATCATGCTGCTACTAGCCTTATGACGTTGATTTCATGGCTGAGTGATATTCCATTGTACATAAGGACCGCAACTTCTTTATCCATTTTTCTCTTTCCTGGAATATTTAAGGTGTAACGAAGTGCAGGTTCTTGTCAAGAGAGCAGCCCTAAACTTTGGGGTGCCTGTGTCTTGCTGATTTTTAGTTTTCCCAATTTATACACCCATGAGTGGAAGTGCCCTATGCTCTCTAAGCTGAGTTTTTTAGATGTTTCAGGACACAACGTACACTTCTCCAGAGTGGCTGTTGGCAATTTACATCCCGCCCATCAGCGTAGCCAGGCTCCCGGTTCTCCATGGCCTGTCCTGCATTTCTGGTTTTGACACTTTATTCAGCATGGCCCTTTTGACCGATGGGAAGCGAGACTTCTTTGTAGCGCTGATTTGCCTTTCCAGGTTGCTTGGTTGGCCAAACAGGGCGTATGCGTTTTTTCCTGAATATATTCAGGAAAAAACGCATACGCCCTGTTTGGCCAAGGGCGTGATTGTCGAGGTTTGGCCGCTTTTCCTGTGCTTTCAAGGCGATTCGAATCTACCTCCTGAAATCTGTTTCCTGCAATTCTGCCTTGCTTTCAAATCCTCTTCGTTGCCTTCCATCAATATATTTGTGGACGAGAGTTATCATTTATAACTCTGCAGTTTTGTGAATTGCAGTGCCCCTGAGCTCCATTGTTCAACTCGCTTTCTTGGGAGCTGGCCGCAAAAGCGCAGGATTGCTTCAGGCCCTGTTCTGGTCCCGGGCGGCAGGCTGAGCCTGTGGTTAATTCTTCTTTCTGATGGGAAAATAGAGTGATCTGTGCCAGTCCCAACACCTAGAGCTAGTCTCTCATTGGTTCCCCCTCTTCCCGTTCATCCTCAGGACAAATTGCAACCTGTACGGAAGAGGAGGTTAAAGGTGCTGAGTCTCCAAGGAGGGAGATTGCTAGTAAAGCGGCTGGAATGGCGAACCCGAGCACAAGGAGATGAGAAATGAGGTGCGTTTTAGAAACCTTTCCCGATCATACGGTGTACCATCTTCTGGGTTTCTCATGCATGTTTTCGAAGTAGGAAGATGCCCTTGAACCTGAGATTTGGGACCCATGGGATGGGTACCACGCAGTATTACTTTAAAGGGTCTGTGTTTGCTCACCCAACCTCAGCAAACCTCTCAGCCCCAAGAGTGTCCACCCTTATGTCTCCATCATCTGTGGGTCTAGATATGGTCAATCCAGGTGGCATCACAGCCCCTGAACGAATTTTGTAAGAATTTCTCTCTCTTTCACTGTCTTTGTTTCACGGGTTTTTAAAAGTAATTGATTTTTATAATGGGGTTTAGCTGCTTTTCATTGCTGTGTTTAAGCCGCTTTACACCCACTTGACTCACTTACAGAGAGATATCAATACATAGGTTTTAAGATTCTTACTAGTCAGATATATTCTTGGGCGGTGAGTAGGGGGTGTTGAGTCCAGTTCCCTGAGCAAGGAGTAGGTCTTGTCTATTACATATTGGGTTTATGGAACGGTATCTGAGCTAATTTGAAACCCGTGTTTTATGCATCACCCCGCCTCACCTTTCCCGTTGAGCAGCCATAGTGTGTTTTCTAAACGTGTGACTCTGTTCCGTTTTGTAACTCAGTTCAAGTGTAGCGGTTTTTACATTCCCTCTATAAGTGATATCTTATGACAAGTGTCGTTATCTGTGTGACTTTTTTCACTTAGAATCGTTGTACCTAAATCCACTCATCATGCTGCTACTAGCCTTATGACGTTGATTTCATGGCTGAGTGATATTCCATTGTACAAAAGGACCACAACTTCTTTATCCATTTTTCTCTTTCCTGGGATATTTAAGGTGTAACGAAGTGCAGGTTCTTGTCAAGAGAGCAGCCCTAAACTTTGGGGTGCCTGTGTCTTGCTGATTTTTAGTTTTCCCAATTTATACACCCATGAGTGGAAGTGCCCTATGCTCTCTAAGCTGAGTTTTTTAGATGTTTCAGGACACACCGTACACTTCTCCAGAGTGGCTGTTGGCAATTTACATCCCGCCCATCAGCGTAGCCAGGCTCCCGGTTCTCCATGGCCTGTCCTGCATTTGTGGTTTTGACACTTTATTCAGCATGGCCCTTTTGACCGATGGGAAGCGAGACTTCTTTGTAGCGCTGATTTGCCTTTCCAGGTTGCTTGGTTGGCCAAACAGGGCGTATGCGTTTTTTCCTGAATATATTCAGGAAAAAACGCATACGCCCTTTTTGGCCAAGGGCGTGATTGTCGAGGTTTGGCCGCTTTTCCTGTGCTTTCAAGGCGATTCGAATCTACCTCCTGAAATCTGTTTCCTGCAATTCTGCCTTGCTTTCAAATCCTCTTCGTTGCCTTCCCTCAATATATTTGTGGACGAGAGTTATCATTTATAACTCTGCAGGTTTGTGAATTGCAGTGCCCCTGAGCTCCATTGTTCAAATCGCTTTCTTGGGAGCTGGCCGCAAAAGCGCAGGATTGCTTCAGGCCCTGTTCTGGTCCCGGGTGGCAGGCTGAGCCTGTGGTTAATTCTTCTTCCTGATGGGAAAATAGAGTGACCTGTGCCAGTCCCAACACCTAGAGCTAGTCTCTCATTGGTTCCCCCTCTTCCCGTTCATCCTCAGGACAAATTGCAACCTGTACGGAACAGGAGGTTAAAGGTGCTGAGTCTCCAAGGAGGGAGATTGCTAGTAAAGCGGCTGGAATGGCGAACCCGAGCACAAGGAGATGAGAAATGAGGTGCGTTTTAGAAACCTTTCCCGATCACACGGTGTACCATCTTCTGGGTTTCTCATGCATGTTTTCGAAGTAGGAAGATGCCCTTGAACCTGAGATTTGGGACCCATGGGATGGGTACCACGCAGTATTACTTTAAAGGGTCTGTGTTTGCTCACCCAACCTCAGCAAACCTCTCAGCCCCAAGAGTGTCCACCCTTATGTCTCCATCAGCTGTGGGTCTAGATATGGTCAATCCAGGTGGCATCACAGCCCCTGAACGAATTTTGTAAGAATTTCTCTCTCTTTCACTGTCTTTGTTTCACGGGTTTTTAAAAGTAATTGATTTTTATAATGGGGTTTAGCTGCTTTTCATTGCTGTGTTTAAGCCGCTTTACACCCACTTGACTCACTTACAGAGAGATATCAATACATAGGTTTTAAGACTCTTACTAGTCAGATATATTCTTGGGCGGTGAGTAGGGGGTGTTGAGTCCAGTTCCCTGAGCAAGGAGTAGGTCTTGTCTTTTACATATTGGGTTTATGGAACGGTATCTGAGCTAATTTGAAACCCGTGTTTTATGCATCACCCCGCCTCACCTTTCCCGTTGAGCAGCCATAGTGTGTTTTCTAAACGTGTGACTCTGTTCCGTTTTGTAACTCAGTTCAAGTGTAGCGGTTTTTACATTCCCTCTATAAGTGATATCTTATGACAAGTGTCGTTATCTGTGTGACTTTTTTCACTTAGAATCGTCGTACCTAAATCCACTCATCATGCTGCTACTAGCCTTATGACGTTGATTTCATGGCTGAGTGATATTCCATTGTACATAAGGACCGCAACTTCTTTATCCATTTTTCTCTTTCCTGGAATATTTAAGGTGTAACGAAGTGCAGGTTCTTGTCAAGAGAGCAGCCCTAAACTTTGGGGTGCCTGTGTCTTGCGGATTTTTAGTTTTCCCAATTTATACACCCATGAGTGGAAGTGCCCTATGCTCTCTAAGCTGAGTTTTTTAGATGTTTCAGGACACACCGTACACTTCTCCAGAGTGGCTGTTGGCAATTTACATCCCGCCCATCAGCGTAGCCAGGCTCCCGGTTCTCCATGGCCTGTCCTGCATTTCTGGTTTTGACACTTTATTCAGCATGGCCCTTTTGACCGATGGGAAGCGAGACTTCTTTGTAGCGCTGATTTGCCTTTCCAGGTTGCTTGGTTGGCCAAACAGGGCGTATGCGTTTTTTCCTGAATATATTCAGGAAAAAACGCATACGCCCTGTTTGGCCAAGGGCGTGATTGTCGAGGTTTGGCCGCTTTTCCTGTGCTTTCAAGGCGATTCGAATCTACCTCCTGAAATCTGTTTCCTGCAATTCTGCCTTGCTTTCAAATCCTCTTCGTTGCCTTCCATCAATATATTTGTGGACGAGAGTTATCATTTATAACTCTGCAGTTTTGTGAATTGCAGTGCCCCTGAGCTCCATTGTTCAACTCGCTTTCTTGGGAGCTGGCCGCAAAAGCGCAGGATTGCTTCAGGCCCTGTTCTGGTCCCGGGCGGCAGGCTGAGCCTGTGGTTAATTCTTCTTTCTGATGGGAAAATAGAGTGATCTGTGCCAGTCCCAACACCTAGAGCTAGTCTCTCATTGGTTCCCCCTCTTCCCGTTCATCCTCAGGACAAATTGCAACCTGTACGGAAGAGGAGGTTAAAGGTGCTGAGTCTCCAAGGAGGGAGATTGCTAGTAAAGCGGCTGGAATGGCGAACCCGAGCACAAGGAGATGAGAAATGAGGTGCGTTTTAGAAACCTTTCCCGATCATACGGTGTACCATCTTCTGGGTTTCTCATGCATGTTTTCGAAGTAGGAAGATGCCCTTGAACCTGAGATTTGGGACCCATGGGATGGGTACCACGCAGTATTACTTTAAAGGGTCTGTGTTTGCTCACCCAACCTCAGCAAACCTCTCAGCCCCAAGAGTGTCCACCCTTATGTCTCCATCATCTGTGGGTCTAGATATGGTCAATCCAGGTGGCATCACAGCCCCTGAACGAATTTTGTAAGAATTTCTCTCTCTTTCACTGTCTTTGTTTCACGGGTTTTTAAAAGTAATTGATTTTTATAATGGGGTTTAGCTGCTTTTCATTGCTGTGTTTAAGCCGCTTTACACCCACTTGACTCACTTACAGAGAGATATCAATACATAGGTTTTAAGATTCTTACTAGTCAGATATATTCTTGGGCGGTGAGTAGGGGGTGTTGAGTCCAGTTCCCTGAGCAAGGAGTAGGTCTTGTCTTTTACATATTGGGTTTATGGAACGGTATCTGAGCTAATTTGAAACCCGTGTTTTATGCATCACCCCGCCTCACCTTTCCCGTTGAGCAGCCATAGTGTGTTTTCTAAACGTGTGACTCTGTTCCGTTTTGTAACTCAGTTCAAGTGTAGCGGTTTTTACATTCCCTCTATAAGTGATATCTTATGACAAGTGTCGTTATCTGTGTGACTTTTTTCACTTAGAATCGTCGTACCTAAATCCACTCATCATGCTGCTACTAGCCTTATGACGTTGATTTCATGGCTGAGTGATATTCCATTGTACATATGGACCACAACTTCTTTATCCATTTTTCTCTTTCCTGGGATATTTAAGGTGTAACGAAGTGCAGGTTCTTGTCAAGAGAGCAGCCCTAAACTTTGGGGTGCCTGTGTCTTGCTGATTTTTAGTTTTCCCAATTTATACACCCATGAGTGGAAGTGCCCTATGCTCTCTAAGCTGAGTTTTTTAGATGTTTCAGGACACACCGTACACTTCTCCAGAGTGGCTGTTGGCAATTTACATCCCGCCCATCAGCGTAGCCAGGCTCCCGGTTCTCCATGGCCTGTCCTGCATTTCTGGTTTTGACACTTTATTCAGCATGGCCCTTTTGACCGATGGGAAGCGAGACTTCTTTGTAGCGCTGATTTGCCTTTCCAGGTTGCTTGGTTGGCCAAACAGGGCGTATGCGTTTTTTCCTGAATATATTCAGGAAAAAACGCATACGCCCTGTTTGGCCAAGGGCGTGATTGTCGAGGTTTGGCCGCTTTTCCTGTGCTTTCAAGGCGATTCGAATCTACCTCCTGAAATCTGTTTCCTGCAATTCTGCCTTGCTTTCAAATCCTCTTCGTTGCCTTCCCTCAATATATTTGTGGACGAGAGTTATCATTTATAACTCTGCAGTTTTGTGAATTGCAGTGCCCCTGAGCTCCATTGTTCAACTCGCTTTCTTGGGAGCTGGCCGCAAAAGCGCAGGATTGCTTCAGGCCCTGTTCTGGTCCCGGGCGGCAGGCTGAGCCTGTGGTTAATTCTTCTTTCTGATGGGAAAATAGAGTGATCTGTGCCAGTCCCAACACCTAGAGCTAGTCTCTCATTGGTTCCCCCTCTTCCCGTTCATCCTCAGGACAAATTGCAACCTGTACGGAAGAGGAGGTTAAAGGTGCTGAGTCTCCAAGGAGGGAGATTGCTAGTAAAGCGGCTGGAATGGCGAACCCGAGCACAAGGAGATGAGAAATGAGGTGCGTTTTAGAAACCTTTCCCGATCACACGGTGTACCATCTTCTGGGTTTCTTATGCATGTTTTCGAAGTAGGAAGATGCCCTTGAACCTGAGATTTGGGACCCATGGGATGGGTACCACGCAGTATTACTTTAAAGGGTCTGTGTTTGCTCACCCAACCTCAGCAAACCTCTCAGCCCCAAGAGTGTCCACCCTTATGTCTCCATCAGCTGTGGGTCTAGATATGGTCAATCCAGGTGGCATCACAGCCCCTGAACGAATTTTGTAAGAATTTCTCTCTCTTTCACTGTCTTTGTTTCACGGGTTTTTAAAAGTAATTGATTTTTATAATGGGGTTTAGCTGCTTTTCATTGCTGTGTTTAAGCCGCTTTACACCCACTTGACTCACTTACAGAGAGATATCAATACATAGGTTTTAAGATTCTTACTAGTCAGATATATTCTTGGGCGGTGAGTAGGGGGTGTTGAGTCCAGTTCCCTGAGCAAGGAGTAGGTCTTGTCTATTACATATTGGGTTTATGGAACGGTATCTGAGCTAATTTGAAACCCGTGTTTTATGCATCACCCCGCCTCACCTTTCCCGTTGAGCAGCCATAGTGTGTTTTCTAAACGTGTGACTCTGTTCCGTTTTATAACTCAGTTCAAGTGTAGCGGTTTTTACATTCCCTCTATAAGTGATATCTTATGACAAGTGTCGTTATCTGTGTGACTTTTTTCACTTAGAATCGTTGTACCTAAATCCACTCATCATGCTGCTACTAGCCTTATGACGTTGATTTCATGGCTGAGTGATATTCCATTGTACATAAGGACCACAACTTCTTTATCCATTTTTCTCTTTCCTGGGATATTTAAGGTGTAACGAAGTGCAGGTTCTTGTCAAGAGAGCAGCCCTAAACTTTGGGGTGCCTGTGTCTTGCTGATTTTTAGTTTTCCCAATTTATACACCCATGAGTGGAAGTGCCCTATGCTCTCTAAGCTGAGTTTTTTAGATGTTTCAGGACACACCGTACACTTCTCCAGAGTGGCTGTTGGCAATTTACATCCCGCCCATCAGCGTAGCCAGGCTCCCGGTTCTCCATGGCCTGTCCTGCATTTCTGGTTTTGACACTTTATTCAGCATGGCCCTTTTGACCGATGGGAAGCGAGACTTCTTTGTAGCGCTGATTTGCCTTTCCAGGTTGCTTGGTTGGCCAAACAGGGCGTATGCGTTTTTTCCTGAATATATTCAGGAAAAAACGCATACGCCCTTTTTGGCCAAGGGCGTGATTGTCGAGGTTTGGCCGCTTTTCCTGTGCTTTCAAGGCGATTCGAATCTACCTCCTGAAATCTGTTTCCTGCAATTCTGCCTTGCTTTCAAATCCTCTTCGTTGCCTTCCATCAATATATTTGTGGACGAGAGTTATCATTTATAACTCTGCAGTTTTGTGAATTGCAGTGCCCCTGAGCTCCATTGTTCAACTCGCTTTCTTGGGAGCTGGCCGCAAAAGCGCAGGATTGCTTCAGGCCCTGTTCTGGTCCCGGGCGGCAGGCTGAGCCTGTGGTTAATTCTTCTTTCTGATGGGAAAATAGAGTGATCTGTGCCAGTCCCAACACCTAGAGCTAGTCTCTCATTGGTTCCCCCTCTTCCCGTTCATCCTCAGGACAAATTGCAACCTGTACGGAAGAGGAGGTTAAAGGTGCTGAGTCTCCAAGGAGGGAGATTGCTAGTAAAGCGGCTGGAATGGCGAACCCGAGCACAAGGAGATGAGAAATGAGGTGCGTTTTAGAAACCTTTCCCGATCATACGGTGTACCATCTTCTGGGTTTCTCATGCATGTTTTCGAAGTAGGAAGATGCCCTTGAACCTGAGATTTGGGACCCATGGGATGGGTACCACGCAGTATTACTTTAAAGGGTCTGTGTTTGCTCACCCAACCTCAGCAAACCTCTCAGCCCCAAGAGTGTCCACCCTTATGTCTCCATCATCTGTGGGTCTAGATATGGTCAATCCAGGTGGCATCACAGCCCCTGAACGAATTTTGTAAGAATTTCTCTCTCTTTCACTGTCTTTGTTTCACGGGTTTTTAAAAGTAATTGATTTTTATAATGGGGTTTAGCTGCTTTTCATTGCTGTGTTTAAGCCGCTTTACACCCACTTGACTCACTTACAGAGAGATATCAATACATAGGTTTTAAGATTCTTACTAGTCAGATATATTCTTGGGCGGTGAGTAGGGGGTGTTGAGTCCAGTTCCCTGAGCAAGGAGTAGGTCTTGTCTATTACATATTGGGTTTATGGAACGGTATCTGAGCTAATTTGAAACCCGTGTTTTATGCATCACCCCGCCTCACCTTTCCCGTTGAGCAGCCATAGTGTGTTTTCTAAACGTGTGACTCTGTTCCGTTTTGTAACTCAGTTCAAGTGTAGCGGTTTTTACATTCCCTCTATAAGTGATATCTTATGACAAGTGTCGTTATCTGTGTGACTTTTTTCACTTAGAATCGTTGTACCTAAATCCACTCATCATGCTGCTACTAGCCTTATGACGTTGATTTCATGGCTGAGTGATATTCCATTGTACAAAAGGACCACAACTTCTTTATCCATTTTTCTCTTTCCTGGGATATTTAAGGTGTAACGAAGTGCAGGTTCTTGTCAAGAGAGCAGCCCTAAACTTTGGGGTGCCTGTGTCTTGCTGATTTTTAGTTTTCCCAATTTATACACCCATGAGTGGAAGTGCCCTATGCTCTCTAAGCTGAGTTTTTTAGATGTTTCAGGACACAACGTACACTTCTCCAGAGTGGCTGTTGGCAATTTACATCCCGCCCATCAGCGTAGCCAGGCTCCCGGTTCTCCATGGCCTGTCCTGCATTTGTGGTTTTGACACTTTATTCAGCATGGCCCTTTTGACCGATGGGAAGCGAGACTTCTTTGTAGCGCTGATTTGCCTTTCCAGGTTGCTTGGTTGGCCAAACAGGGCGTATGCGTTTTTTCCTGAATATATTCAGGAAAAAACGCATACGCCCTGTTTGGCCAAGGGCGTGATTGTCGAGGTTTGGCCGCTTTTCCTGTGCTTTCAAGGCGATTCGAATCTACCTCCTGAAATCTGTTTCCTGCAATTCTGCCTTGCTTTCAAATCCTCTTCGTTGCCTTCCCTCAATATATTTGTGGACGAGAGTTATCATTTATAACTCTGCAGGTTTGTGAATTGCAGTGCCCCTGAGCTCCATTGTTCAAATCGCTTTCTTGGGAGCTGGCCGCAAAAGCGCAGGATTGCTTCAGGCCCTGTTCTGGTCCCGGGTGGCAGGCTGAGCCTGTGGTTAATTCTTCTTCCTGATGGGAAAATAGAGTGACCTGTGCCAGTCCCAACACCTAGAGCTAGTCTCTCATTGGTTCCCCCTCTTCCCGTTCATCCTCAGGACAAATTGCAACCTGTACGGAACAGGAGGTTAAAGGTGCTGAGTCTCCAAGGAGGGAGATTGCTAGTAAAGCGGCTGGAATGGCGAACCCGAGCACAAGGAGATGAGAAATGAGGTGCGTTTTAGAAACCTTTCCCGATCACACGGTGTACCATCTTCTGGGTTTCTCATGCATGTTTTCGAAGTAGGAAGATGCCCTTGAACCTGAGATTTGGGACCCATGGGATGGGTACCACGCAGTATTACTTTAAAGGGTCTGTGTTTGCTCACCCAACCTCAGCAAACCTCTCAGCCCCAAGAGTGTCCACCCTTATGTCTCCATCAGCTGTGGGTCTAGATATGGTCAATCCAGGTGGCATCACAGCCCCTGAACGAATTTTGTAAGAATTTCTCTCTCTTTCACTGTCTTTGTTTCACGGGTTTTTAAAAGTAATTGATTTTTATAATGGGGTTTAGCTGCTTTTCATTGCTGTGTTTAAGCCGCTTTACACCCACTTGACTCACTTACAGAGAGATATCAATACATAGGTTTTAAGACTCTTACTAGTCAGATATATTCTTGGGCGGTGAGTAGGGGGTGTTGAGTCCAGTTCCCTGAGCAAGGAGTAGGTCTTGTCTTTTACATATTGGGTTTATGGAACGGTATCTGAGCTAATTTGAAACCCGTGTTTTATGCATCACCCCGCCTCACCTTTCCCGTTGAGCAGCCATAGTGTGTTTTCTAAACGTGTGACTCTGTTCCGTTTTGTAACTCAGTTCAAGTGTAGCGGTTTTTACATTCCCTCTATAAGTGATATCTTATGACAAGTGTCGTTATCTGTGTGACTTTTTTCACTTAGAATCGTCGTACCTAAATCCACTCATCATGCTGCTACTAGCCTTATGACGTTGATTTCATGGCTGAGTGATATTCCATTGTACATAAGGACCGCAACTTCTTTATCCATTTTTCTCTTTCCTGGAATATTTAAGGTGTAACGAAGTGCAGGTTCTTGTCAAGAGAGCAGCCCTAAACTTTGGGGTGCCTGTGTCTTGCTGATTTTTAGTTTTCCCAATTTATACACCCATGAGTGGAAGTGCCCTATGCTCTCTAAGCTGAGTTTTTTAGATGTTTCAGGACACACCGTACACTTCTCCAGAGTGGCTGTTGGCAATTTACATCCCGCCCATCAGCGTAGCCAGGCTCCCGGTTCTCCATGGCCTGTCCTGCATTTCTGGTTTTGACACTTTATTCAGCATGGCCCTTTTGACCGATGGGAAGCGAGACTTCTTTGTAGCGCTGATTTGCCTTTCCAGGTTGCTTGGTTGGCCAAACAGGGCGTATGCGTTTTTTCCTGAATATATTCAGGAAAAAACGCATACGCCCTGTTTGGCCAAGGGCGTGATTGTCGAGGTTTGGCCGCTTTTCCTGTGCTTTCAAGGCGATTCGAATCTACCTCCTGAAATCTGTTTCCTGCAATTCTGCCTTGCTTTCAAATCCTCTTCGTTGCCTTCCATCAATATATTTGTGGACGAGAGTTATCATTTATAACTCTGCAGTTTTGTGAATTGCAGTGCCCCTGAGCTCCATTGTTCAACTCGCTTTCTTGGGAGCTGGCCGCAAAAGCGCAGGATTGCTTCAGGCCCTGTTCTGGTCCCGGGCGGCAGGCTGAGCCTGTGGTTAATTCTTCTTTCTGATGGGAAAATAGAGTGATCTGTGCCAGTCCCAACACCTAGAGCTAGTCTCTCATTGGTTCCCCCTCTTCCCGTTCATCCTCAGGACAAATTGCAACCTGTACGGAAGAGGAGGTTAAAGGTGCTGAGTCTCCAAGGAGGGAGATTGCTAGTAAAGCGGCTGGAATGGCGAACCCGAGCACAAGGAGATGAGAAATGAGGTGCGTTTTAGAAACCTTTCCCGATCACACGGTGTACCATCTTCTGGGTTTCTTATGCATGTTTTCGAAGTAGGAAGATGCCCTTGAACCTGAGATTTGGGACCCATGGGATGGGTACCACGCAGTATTACTTTAAAGGGTCTGTGTTTGCTCACCCAACCTCAGCAAACCTCTCAGCCCCAAGAGTGTCCACCCTTATGTCTCCATCAGCTGTGGGTCTAGATATGGTCAATCCAGGTGGCATCACAGCCCCTGAACGAATTTTGTAAGAATTTCTCTCTCTTTCACTGTCTTTGTTTCACGGGTTTTTAAAAGTAATTGATTTTTATAATGGGGTTTAGCTGCTTTTCATTGCTGTGTTTAAGCCGCTTTACACCCACTTGACTCACTTACAGAGAGATATCAATACATAGGTTTTAAGATTCTTACTAGTCAGATATATTCTTGGGCGGTGAGTAGGGGGTGTTGAGTCCAGTTCCCTGAGCAAGGAGTAGGTCTTGTCTATTACATATTGGGTTTATGGAACGGTATCTGAGCTAATTTGAAACCCGTGTTTTATGCATCACCCCGCCTCACCTTTCCCGTTGAGCAGCCATAGTGTGTTTTCTAAACGTGTGACTCTGTTCCGTTTTGTAACTCAGTTCAAGTGTAGCGGTTTTTACATTCCCTCTATAAGTGATATCTTATGACAAGTGTCGTTATCTGTGTGACTTTTTTCACTTAGAATCGTTGTACCTAAATCCACTCATCATGCTGCTACTAGCCTTATGACGTTGATTTCATGGCTGAGTGATATTCCATTGTACATAAGGACCACAACTTCTTTATCCATTTTTCTCTTTCCTGGGATATTTAAGGTGTAACGAAGTGCAGGTTCTTGTCAAGAGAGCAGCCCTAAACTTTGGGGTGCCTGTGTCTTGCTGATTTTTAGTTTTCCCAATTTATACACCCATGAGTGGAAGTGCCCTATGCTCTCTAAGCTGAGTTTTTTAGATGTTTCAGGACACACCGTACACTTCTCCA
The DNA here is from genome assembly GCF_028021215.1 of Eschrichtius robustus. Lineage (NCBI taxonomy): Eukaryota > Metazoa > Chordata > Mammalia > Artiodactyla > Eschrichtiidae > Eschrichtius > Eschrichtius robustus. Next base: position 47,027,190 of record NC_090831.1, on the reverse strand, counting down.
GAGTGGCTGTTGGCAATTTACATCCCGCCCATCAGCGTAGCCAGGCTCCCGGTTCTCCATGGCCTGTCCTGCATTTCTGGTTTTGACACTTTATTCAGCATGGCCCTTTTGACCGATGGGAAGCGAGACTTCTTTGTAGCGCTGATTTGCCTTTCCAGGTTGCTTGGTTGGCCAAACAGGGCGTATGCGTTTTTTCCTGAATATATTCAGGAAAAAACGCATACGCCCTTTTTGGCCAAGGGCGTGATTGTCGAGGTTTGGCCGCTTTTCCTGTGCTTTCAAGGCGATTCGAATCTACCTCCTGAAATCTGTTTCCTGCAATTCTGCCTTGCTTTCAAATCCTCTTCGTTGCCTTCCCTCAATATATTTGTGGACGAGAGTTATCATTTATAACTCTGCAGGTTTGTGAATTGCAGTGCCCCTGAGCTCCATTGTTCAAATCGCTTTCTTGGGAGCTGGCCGCAAAAGCGCAGGATTGCTTCAGGCCCTGTTCTGGTCCCGGGCGGCAGGCTGAGCCTGTGGTTAATTCTTCTTCCTGATGGGAAAATAGAGTGACCTGTGCCAGTCCCAACACCTAGAGCTAGTCTCTCATTGGTTCCCCCTCTTCCCGTTCATCCTCAGGACAAATTGCAACCTGTACGGAAGAGGAGGTTAAAGGTGCTGAGTCTCCAAGGAGGGAGATTGCTAGTAAAGCGGCTGGAATGGCGAACCCGAGCACAAGGAGATGAGAAATGAGGTGCGTTTTAGAAACCTTTCCCGATCACACGGTGTACCATCTTCTGGGTTTCTCATGCATGTTTTCGAAGTAGGAAGATGCCCTTGAACCTGAGATTTGGGACCCATGGGATGGGTACCACGCAGTATTACTTTAAAGGGTCTGTGTTTGCTCACCCAACCTCAGCAAACCTCTCAGCCCCAAGAGTGTCCACCCTTATGTCTCCATCAGCTGTGGGTCTAGATATGGTCAATCCAGGTGGCATCACAGCCCCTGAACGAATTTTGTAAGAATTTCTCTCTCTTTCACTGTCTTTGTTTCACGGGTTTTTAAAAGTAATTGATTTTTATAATGGGGTTTAGCTGCTTTTCATTGCTGTGTTTAAGCCGCTTTACACCCACTTGACTCACTTACAGAGAGATATCAATACATAGGTTTTAAGATTCTTACTAGTCAGACATATTCTTGGGCAGTGAGTAGGGGGTGTTGAGTCCAGTTCCCTGAGCAAGGAGTAGGTCTTGTCTATTACATATTGGGTTTATGGAACGGTATCTGAGCTAATTTGAAACCCGTGTTTTATGCATCACCCCGCCTCACCTTTCCCGTTGAGCAGCCATAGTGTGTTTTCTAAACGTGTGACTCTGTTCCGTTTTGTAACTCAGTTCAAGTGTAGCGGTTTTTACATTCCCTCTATAAGTGATATCTTATGACAAGTGTCGTTATCTGTGTGACTTTTTTCACTTAGAATCGTCGTACCTAAATCCACTCATCATGCTGCTACTAGCCTTATGACGTTGATTTCATGGCTGAGTGATATTCCATTGTACATAAGGACCACAACTTCTTTATCCATTTTTCTCTTGGCTGGGAAATTTAAGGTGTAACGAAGTGCAGGTTCTTGTCAAGAGAGCAGCCCTAAACTTTGGGGTGCCTGTGTCTTGCTGATTTTTAGTTTTCCCAATTTATACACCCATGAGTGGAAGTGCCCTATGCTCTCTAAGCTGAGTTTTTTAGATGTTTCAGGACACACCGTACACTTCTCCAGAGTGGCTGTTGGCAATTTACATCCCGCCCATCAGCGTAGCCAGGCTCCCGGTTCTCCATGGCCTGTCCTGCATTTCTGGATTTGACACTTTATTCAGCATGGCCCTTTTTACCGATGGGAAGCGAGACATCTTTGTAGCGCTGATTTGCCTTTCCAGGTTGCTTGGTTGGCCAAACAGGGCGTATGCGTTTTTTCCTGAATATATTCAGGAAAAAACGCATACGCCCTGTTTGGCCAAGGGCGTGATTGTCGAGGTTTGGCCGCTTTTCCTGTGCTTTCAAGGCGATTCGAATCTACCTCCTGAAATCTGTTTCCTGCAATTCTGCCTTGCTTTCAAATCCTCTTCGTTGCCTTCCCTCAATATATTTGTGGACGAGAGTTATCATTTATAACTCTGCAGTTTTGTGAATTGCAGTGCCCCTGAGCTCCATTGTTCAACTCGCTTTCTTGGGAGCTGGCCGCAAAAGCGCAGGATTGCTTCAGGCCCTGTTCTGGTCCCGGGCGGCAGGCTGAGCCTGTGGTTAATTCTTCTTTCTGATGGGAAAATAGAGTGATCTGTGCCAGTCCCAACACCTAGAGCTAGTCTCTCATTGGTTCCCCCTCTTCCCGTTCATCCTCAGGACAAATTGCAACCTGTACGGAAGAGGAGGTTAAAGGTGCTGAGTCTCCAAGGAGGGAGATTGCTAGTAAAGCGGCTGGAATGGCGAACCCGAGCACAAGGAGATGAGAAATGAGGTGCGTTTTAGAAACCTTTCCCGATCATACGGTGTACCATCTTCTGGGTTTCTCATGCATGTTTTCGAAGTAGGAAGATGCCCTTGAACCTGAGATTTGGGACCCATGGGATGGGTACCACGCAGTATTACTTTAAAGGGTCTGTGTTTGCTCACCCAACCTCAGCAAACCTCTCAGCCCCAAGAGTGTCCACCCTTATGTCTCCATCATCTGTGGGTCTAGATATGGTCAATCCAGGTGGCATCACAGCCCCTGAACGAATTTTGTAAGAATTTCTCTCTCTTTCACTGTCTTTGTTTCACGGGTTTTTAAAAGTAATTGATTTTTATAATGGGGTTTAGCTGCTTTTCATTGCTGTGTTTAAGCCGCTTTACACCCACTTGACTCACTTACAGAGAGATATCAATACATAGGTTTTAAGATTCTTACTAGTCAGATATATTCTTGGGCGGTGAGTAGGGGGTGTTGAGTCCAGTTCCCTGAGCAAGGAGTAGGTCTTGTCTATTACATATTGGGTTTATGGAACGGTATCTGAGCTAATTTGAAACCCGTGTTTTATGCATCACCCCGCCTCACCTTTCCCGTTGAGCAGCCATAGTGTGTTTTCTAAACGTGTGACTCTGTTCCGTTTTGTAACTCAGTTCAAGTGTAGCGGTTTTTACATTCCCTCTATAAGTGATATCTTATGACAAGTGTCGTTATCTGTGTGACTTTTTTCACTTAGAATCGTTGTACCTAAATCCACTCATCATGCTGCTACTAGCCTTATGACGTTGATTTCATGGCTGAGTGATATTCCATTGTACAAAAGGACCACAACTTCTTTATCCATTTTTCTCTTTCCTGGGATATTTAAGGTGTAACGAAGTGCAGGTTCTTGTCAAGAGAGCAGCCCTAAACTTTGGGGTGCCTGTGTCTTGCTGATTTTTAGTTTTCCCAATTTATACACCCATGAGTGGAAGTGCCCTATGCTCTCTAAGCTGAGTTTTTTAGATGTTTCAGGACACAACGTACACTTCTCCAGAGTGGCTGTTGGCAATTTACATCCCGCCCATCAGCGTAGCCAGGCTCCCGGTTCTCCATGGCCTGTCCTGCATTTGTGGTTTTGACACTTTATTCAGCATGGCCCTTTTGACCGATGGGAAGCGAGACTTCTTTGTAGCGCTGATTTGCCTTTCCAGGTTGCTTGGTTGGCCAAACAGGGCGTATGCGTTTTTTCCTGAATATATTCAGGAAAAAACGCATACGCCCTGTTTGGCCAAGGGCGTGATTGTCGAGGTTTGGCCGCTTTTCCTGTGCTTTCAAGGCGATTCGAATCTACCTCCTGAAATCTGTTTCCTGCAATTCTGCCTTGCTTTCAAATCCTCTTCGTTGCCTTCCCTCAATATATTTGTGGACGAGAGTTATCATTTATAACTCTGCAGGTTTGTGAATTGCAGTGCCCCTGAGCTCCATTGTTCAAATCGCTTTCTTGGGAGCTGGCCGCAAAAGCGCAGGATTGCTTCAGGCCCTGTTCTGGTCCCGGGTGGCAGGCTGAGCCTGTGGTTAATTCTTCTTCCTGATGGGAAAATAGAGTGACCTGTGCCAGTCCCAACACCTAGAGCTAGTCTCTCATTGGTTCCCCCTCTTCCCGTTCATCCTCAGGACAAATTGCAACCTGTACGGAACAGGAGGTTAAAGGTGCTGAGTCTCCAAGGAGGGAGATTGCTAGTAAAGCGGCTGGAATGGCGAACCCGAGCACAAGGAGATGAGAAATGAGGTGCGTTTTAGAAACCTTTCCCGATCACACGGTGTACCATCTTCTGGGTTTCTCATGCATGTTTTCGAAGTAGGAAGATGCCCTTGAACCTGAGATTTGGGACCCATGGGATGGGTACCACGCAGTATTACTTTAAAGGGTCTGTGTTTGCTCACCCAACCTCAGCAAACCTCTCAGCCCCAAGAGTGTCCACCCTTATGTCTCCATCAGCTGTGGGTCTAGATATGGTCAATCCAGGTGGCATCACAGCCCCTGAACGAATTTTGTAAGAATTTCTCTCTCTTTCACTGTCTTTGTTTCACGGGTTTTTAAAAGTAATTGATTTTTATAATGGGGTTTAGCTGCTTTTCATTGCTGTGTTTAAGCCGCTTTACACCCACTTGACTCACTTACAGAGAGATATCAATACATAGGTTTTAAGACTCTTACTAGTCAGATATATTCTTGGGCGGTGAGTAGGGGGTGTTGAGTCCAGTTCCCTGAGCAAGGAGTAGGTCTTGTCTTTTACATATTGGGTTTATGGAACGGTATCTGAGCTAATTTGAAACCCGTGTTTTATGCATCACCCCGCCTCACCTTTCCCGTTGAGCAGCCATAGTGTGTTTTCTAAACGTGTGACTCTGTTCCGTTTTGTAACTCAGTTCAAGTGTAGCGGTTTTTACATTCCCTCTATAAGTGATATCTTATGACAAGTGTCGTTATCTGTGTGACTTTTTTCACTTAGAATCGTCGTACCTAAATCCACTCATCATGCTGCTACTAGCCTTATGACGTTGATTTCATGGCTGAGTGATATTCCATTGTACATAAGGACCGCAACTTCTTTATCCATTTTTCTCTTTCCTGGAATATTTAAGGTGTAACGAAGTGCAGGTTCTTGTCAAGAGAGCAGCCCTAAACTTTGGGGTGCCTGTGTCTTGCTGATTTTTAGTTTTCCCAATTTATACACCCATGAGTGGAAGTGCCCTATGCTCTCTAAGCTGAGTTTTTTAGATGTTTCAGGACACACCGTACACTTCTCCAGAGTGGCTGTTGGCAATTTACATCCCGCCCATCAGCGTAGCCAGGCTCCCGGTTCTCCATGGCCTGTCCTGCATTTCTGGTTTTGACACTTTATTCAGCATGGCCCTTTTGACCGATGGGAAGCGAGACTTCTTTGTAGCGCTGATTTGCCTTTCCAGGTTGCTTGGTTGGCCAAACAGGGCGTATGCGTTTTTTCCTGAATATATTCAGGAAAAAACGCATACGCCCTGTTTGGCCAAGGGCGTGATTGTCGAGGTTTGGCCGCTTTTCCTGTGCTTTCAAGGCGATTCGAATCTACCTCCTGAAATCTGTTTCCTGCAATTCTGCCTTGCTTTCAAATCCTCTTCGTTGCCTTCCATCAATATATTTGTGGACGAGAGTTATCATTTATAACTCTGCAGTTTTGTGAATTGCAGTGCCCCTGAGCTCCATTGTTCAACTCGCTTTCTTGGGAGCTGGCCGCAAAAGCGCAGGATTGCTTCAGGCACTGTTCTGGTCCCGGGCGGCAGGCTGAGCCTGTGGTTAATTCTTCTTCCTGATGGGAAAATAGAGTGACCTGTGCCAGTCCCAACACCTAGAGCTAGTCTCTCATTGGTTCCCCCTCTTCCCGTTCATCCTCAGGACAAATTGCAACCTGTACGGAACAGGAGGTTAAAGGTGCTGAGTCTCCAAGGAGGGAGATTGCTAGTAAAGCGGCTGGAATGGCGAACCCGAGCACAAGGAGATGAGAAATGAGGTGCGTTTTAGAAACCTTTCCCGATCACACGGTGTACCATCTTCTGGGTTTCTCATGCATGTTTTCGAAGTAGGAAGATGCCCTTGAACCTGAGATTTGGGACCCATGGGATGGGTACCACGCAGTATTACTTTAAAGGGTCTGTGTTTGCTCACCCAACCTCAGCAAACCTCTCAGCCCCAAGAGTGTCCACCCTTATGTCTCCATCATCTGTGGGTCTAGATATGGTCAATCCAGGTGGCATCACAGCCCCTGAACGAATTTTGTAAGAATTTCTCTCTCTTTCACTGTCTTTGTTTCACGGGTTTTTAAAAGTAATTGATTTTTATAATGGGGTTTAGCTGCTTTTCATTGCTGTGTTTAAGCCGCTTTACACCCACTTGACTCACTTACAGAGAGATATCAATACATAGGTATTAAGATTCTTACTAGTCAGATATATTCTTGGGCGGTGAGTAGGGGGTGTTGAGTCCAGTTCCCTGAGCAAGGAGTAGGTCTTGTCTATTACATATTGGGTTTATGGAACGGTATCTGAGCTAATTTGAAACCCGTGTTTTATGCATCACCCCGCCTCACCTTTCCCGTTGAGCAGCCATAGTGTGTTTTCTAAACGTGTGACTCTGTTCCGTTTTGTAACTCAGTTCAAGTGTAGCGGTTTTTACATTCCCTCTATAAGTGATATCTTATGACAAGTGTCGTTATCTGTGTGACTTTTTTCACTTAGAATCGTTGTACCTAAATCCACTCATCATGCTGCTACTAGCCTTATGACGTTGATTTCATGGCTGAGTGATATTCCATTGTACAAAAGGACCACAACTTCTTTATCCATTTTTCTCTTTCCTGGGATATTTAAGGTGTAACGAAGTGCAGGTTCTTGTCAAGAGAGCAGCCCTAAACTTTGGGGTGCCTGTGTCTTGCTGATTTTTAGTTTTCCCAATTTATACACCCATGAGTGGAAGTGCCCTATGCTCTCTAAGCTGAGTTTTTTAGATGTTTCAGGACACACCGTACACTTCTCCAGAGTGGCTGTTGGCAATTTACATCCCGCCCATCAGCGTAGCCAGGCTCCCGGTTCTCCATGGCCTGTCCTGCATTTGTGGTTTTGACACTTTATTCAGCATGGCCCTTTTGACCGATGGGAAGCGAGACTTCTTTGTAGCGCTGATTTGCCTTTCCAGGTTGCTTGGTTGGCCAAACAGGGCGTATGCGTTTTTTCCTGAATATATTCAGGAAAAAACGCATACGCCCTTTTTGGCCAAGGGCGTGATTGTCGAGGTTTGGCCGCTTTTCCTGTGCTTTCAAGGCGATTCGAATCTACCTCCTGAAATCTGTTTCCTGCAATTCTGCCTTGCTTTCAAATCCTCTTCGTTGCCTTCCCTCAATATATTTGTGGACGAGAGTTATCATTTATAACTCTGCAGGTTTGTGAATTGCAGTGCCCCTGAGCTCCATTGTTCAAATCGCTTTCTTGGGAGCTGGCCGCAAAAGCGCAGGATTGCTTCAGGCCCTGTTCTGGTCCCGGGTGGCAGGCTGAGCCTGTGGTTAATTCTTCTTCCTGATGGGAAAATAGAGTGACCTGTGCCAGTCCCAACACCTAGAGCTAGTCTCTCATTGGTTCCCCCTCTTCCCGTTCATCCTCAGGACAAATTGCAACCTGTACGGAACAGGAGGTTAAAGGTGCTGAGTCTCCAAGGAGGGAGATTGCTAGTAAAGCGGCTGGAATGGCGAACCCGAGCACAAGGAGATGAGAAATGAGGTGCGTTTTAGAAACCTTTCCCGATCACACGGTGTACCATCTTCTGGGTTTCTCATGCATGTTTTCGAAGTAGGAAGATGCCCTTGAACCTGAGATTTGGGACCCATGGGATGGGTACCACGCAGTATTACTTTAAAGGGTCTGTGTTTGCTCACCCAACCTCAGCAAACCTCTCAGCCCCAAGAGTGTCCACCCTTATGTCTCCATCAGCTGTGGGTCTAGATATGGTCAATCCAGGTGGCATCACAGCCCCTGAACGAATTTTGTAAGAATTTCTCTCTCTTTCACTGTCTTTGTTTCACGGGTTTTTAAAAGTAATTGATTTTTATAATGGGGTTTAGCTGCTTTTCATTGCTGTGTTTAAGCCGCTTTACACCCACTTGACTCACTTACAGAGAGATATCAATACATAGGTTTTAAGACTCTTACTAGTCAGATATATTCTTGGGCGGTGAGTAGGGGGTGTTGAGTCCAGTTCCCTGAGCAAGGAGTAGGTCTTGTCTTTTACATATTGGGTTTATGGAACGGTATCTGAGCTAATTTGAAACCCGTGTTTTATGCATCACCCCGCCTCACCTTTCCCGTTGAGCAGCCATAGTGTGTTTTCTAAACGTGTGACTCTGTTCCGTTTTGTAACTCAGTTCAAGTGTAGCGGTTTTTACATTCCCTCTATAAGTGATATCTTATGACAAGTGTCGTTATCTGTGTGACTTTTTTCACTTAGAATCGTCGTACCTAAATCCACTCATCATGCTGCTACTAGCCTTATGACGTTGATTTCATGGCTGAGTGATATTCCATTGTACATAAGGACCGCAACTTCTTTATCCATTTTTCTCTTTCCTGGAATATTTAAGGTGTAACGAAGTGCAGGTTCTTGTCAAGAGAGCAGCCCTAAACTTTGGGGTGCCTGTGTCTTGCTGATTTTTAGTTTTCCCAATTTATACACCCATGAGTGGAAGTGCCCTATGCTCTCTAAGCTGAGTTTTTTAGATGTTTCAGGACACACCGTACACTTCTCCAGAGTGGCTGTTGGCAATTTACATCCCGCCCATCAGCGTAGCCAGGCTCCCGGTTCTCCATGGCCTGTCCTGCATTTCTGGTTTTGACACTTTATTCAGCATGGCCCTTTTGACCGATGGGAAGCGAGACTTCTTTGTAGCGCTGATTTGCCTTTCCAGGTTGCTTGGTTGGCCAAACAGGGCGTATGCGTTTTTTCCTGAATATATTCAGGAAAAAACGCATACGCCCTGTTTGGCCAAGGGCGTGATTGTCGAGGTTTGGCCGCTTTTCCTGTGCTTTCAAGGCGATTCGAATCTACCTCCTGAAATCTGTTTCCTGCAATTCTGCCTTGCTTTCAAATCCTCTTCGTTGCCTTCCATCAATATATTTGTGGACGAGAGTTATCATTTATAACTCTGCAGTTTTGTGAATTGCAGTGCCCCTGAGCTCCATTGTTCAACTCGCTTTCTTGGGAGCTGGCCGCAAAAGCGCAGGATTGCTTCAGGCCCTGTTCTGGTCCCGGGCGGCAGGCTGAGCCTGTGGTTAATTCTTCTTTCTGATGGGAAAATAGAGTGATCTGTGCCAGTCCCAACACCTAGAGCTAGTCTCTCATTGGTTCCCCCTCTTCCCGTTCATCCTCAGGACAAATTGCAACCTGTACGGAAGAGGAGGTTAAAGGTGCTGAGTCTCCAAGGAGGGAGATTGCTAGTAAAGCGGCTGGAATGGCGAACCCGAGCACAAGGAGATGAGAAATGAGGTGCGTTTTAGAAACCTTTCCCGATCATACGGTGTACCATCTTCTGGGTTTCTCATGCATGTTTTCGAAGTAGGAAGATGCCCTTGAACCTGAGATTTGGGACCCATGGGATGGGTACCACGCAGTATTACTTTAAAGGGTCTGTGTTTGCTCACCCAACCTCAGCAAACCTCTCAGCCCCAAGAGTGTCCACCCTTATGTCTCCATCATCTGTGGGTCTAGATATGGTCAATCCAGGTGGCATCACAGCCCCTGAACGAATTTTGTAAGAATTTCTCTCTCTTTCACTGTCTTTGTTTCACGGGTTTTTAAAAGTAATTGATTTTTATAATGGGGTTTAGCTGCTTTTCATTGCTGTGTTTAAGCCGCTTTACACCCACTTGACTCACTTACAGAGAGATATCAATACATAGGTTTTAAGATTCTTACTAGTCAGATATATTCTTGGGCGGTGAGTAGGGGGTGTTGAGTCCAGTTCCCTGAGCAAGGAGTAGGTCTTGTCTATTACATATTGGGTTTATGGAACGGTATCTGAGCTAATTTGAAACCCGTGTTTTATGCATCACCCCGCCTCACCTTTCCCGTTGAGCAGCCATAGTGTGTTTTCTAAACGTGTGACTCTGTTCCGTTTTGTAACTCAGTTCAAGTGTAGCGGTTTTTACATTCCCTCTATAAGTGATATCTTATGACAAGTGTCGTTATCTGTGTGACTTTTTTCACTTAGAATCGTCGTACCTAAATCCACTCATCATGCTGCTACTAGCCTTATGACGTTGATTTCATGGCTGAGTGATATTCCATTGTACATAAGGACCACAACTTCTTTATCCATTTTTCTCTTTCCTGGGATATTTAAGGTGTAACGAAGTGCAGGTTCTTGTCAAGAGAGCAGCCCTAAACTTTGGGGTGCCTGTGTCTTGCTGATTTTTAGTTTTCCCAATTTATACACCCATGAGTGGAAGTGCCCTATGCTCTCTAAGCTGAGTTTTTTAGATGTTTCAGGACACACCGTACACTTCTCCAGAGTGGCTGTTGGCAATTTACATCCCGCCCATCAGCGTAGCCAGGCTCCCGGTTCTCCATGGCCTGTCCTGCATTTCTGGTTTTGACACTTTATTCAGCATGGCCCTTTTGACCGATGGGAAGCGAGACTTCTTTGTAGCGCTGATTTGCCTTTCCAGGTTGCTTGGTTGGCCAAACAGGGCGTATGCGTTTTTTCCTGAATATATTCAGGAAAAAACGCATACGCCCTGTTTGGCCAAGGGCGTGATTGTCGAGGTTTGGCCGCTTTTCCTGTGCTTTCAAGGCGATTCGAATCTACCTCCTGAAATCTGTTTCCTGCAATTCTGCCTTGCTTTCAAATCCTCTTCGTTGCCTTCCCTCAATATATTTGTGGACGAGAGTTATCATTTATAACTCTGCAGTTTTGTGAATTGCAGTGCCCCTGAGCTCCATTGTTCAACTCGCTTTCTTGGGAGCTGGCCGCAAAAGCGCAGGATTGCTTCAGGCCCTGTTCTGGTCCCGGGCGGCAGGCTGAGCCTGTGGTTAATTCTTCTTTCTGATGGGAAAATAGAGTGATCTGTGCCAGTCCCAACACCTAGAGCTAGTCTCTCATTGGTTCCCCCTCTTCCCGTTCATCCTCAGGACAAATTGCAACCTGTACGGAAGAGGAGGTTAAAGGTGCTGAGTCTCCAAGGAGGGAGATTGCTAGTAAAGCGGCTGGAATGGCGAACCCGAGCACAAGGAGATGAGAAATGAGGTGCGTTTTAGAAACCTTTCCCGATCACACGGTGTACCATCTTCTGGGTTTCTCATGCATGTTTTCGAAGTAGGAAGATGCCCTTGAACCTGAGATTTGGGACCCATGGGATGGGTACCACGCAGTATTACTTTAAAGGGTCTGTGTTTGCTCACCCAACCTCAGCAAACCTCTCAGCCCCAAGAGTGTCCACCCTTATGTCTCCATCAGCTGTGGGTCTAGATATGGTCAATCCAGGTGGCATCACAGCCCCTGAACGAATTTTGTAAGAATTTCTCTCTCTTTCACTGTCTTTGTTTCACGGGTTTTTAAAAGTAATTGATTTTTATAATGGGGTTTAGCTGCTTTTCATTGCTGTGTTTAAGCCGCTTTACACCCACTTGACTCACTTACAGAGAGATATCAATACATAGGTTTTAAGATTCTTACTAGTCAGACATATTCTTGGGCAGTGAGTAGGGGGTGTTGAGTCCAGTTCCCTGAGCAAGGAGTAGGTCTTGTCTATTACATATTGGGTTTATGGAACGGTATCTGAGCTAATTTGAAACCCGTGTTTTATGCATCACCCCGCCTCACCTTTCCCGTTGAGCAGCCATAGTGTGTTTTCTAAACGTGTGACTCTGTTCCGTTTTGTAACTCAGTTCAAGTGTAGCGGTTTTTACATTCCCTCTATAAGTGATATCTTATGACAAGTGTCGTTATCTGTGTGACTTTTTTCACTTAGAATCGTCGTACCTAAATCCACTCATCATGCTGCTACTAGCCTTATGACGTTGATTTCATGGCTGAGTGATATTCCATTGTACATAAGGACCACAACTTCTTTATCCATTTTTCTCTTGGCTGGGAAATTTAAGGTGTAACGAAGTGCAGGTTCTTGTCAAGAGAGCAGCCCTAAACTTTGGGGTGCCTGTGTCTTGCTGATTTTTAGTTTTCCCAATTTATACACCCATGAGTGGAAGTGCCCTATGCTCTCTAAGCTGAGTTTTTTAGATGTTTCAGGACACACCGTACACTTCTCCAGAGTGGCTGTTGGCAATTTACATCCCGCCCATCAGCGTAGCCAGGCTCCCGGTTCTCCATGGCCTGTCCTGCATTTCTGGATTTGACACTTTATTCAGCATGGCCCTTTTGACCGATGGGAAGCGAGACATCTTTGTAGCGCTGATTTGCCTTTCCAGGTTGCTTGGTTGGCCAAACAGGGCGTATGCGTTTTTTCCTGAATATATTCAGGAAAAAACGCATACGCCCTTTTTGGCCAAGGGCGTGATTGTCGAGGTTTGGCCGCTTTTCCTGTGCTTTCAAGGTGATTCGAATCTACCTCCTGAAATCTGTTTCCTGCAATTATGCCTTGCTTTCAAATCCTCTTCGTTGCCTTCCCTCAATATATTTGTGGACGAGAGTTATCATTTATAACTCTGCAGGTTTGTGAATTGCAGTGCCCCTGAGCTCCATTGTTCAAATCGCTTTCTTGGGAGCTGGCCGCAAAAGCGCAGGATTGCTTCAGGCCCTGTTCTGGTCCTGGGTGGCAGGCTGAGCCTGTGGTTAATTCTTCTTTCTGATGGGAAAATAGAGTGACCTGTGCCAGTCCCAACACCTAGAGCTAGTCTCTCATTGGTTCCCCCTGTTCCCGTTCATCCTCAGGACAAATTGCAACCTGTACGGAAGAGGAGGTTAAAGGTGCTGAGTCTCCAAGGAGGGAGATTGCTAGTAAAGCGGCTGGAATGGCGAACCCGAGCACAAGGAGATGAGAAATGAGGTGCGTTTTAGAAACCTTTCCCGATCACACGGTGTACCATCTTCTGGGTTTCTCATGCATGTTTTCGAAGTAGGAAGATGCCCTTGAACCTGAGATTTGGGACCCATGGGATGGGTACCACGCAGTATTACTTTAAAGGGTCTGTGTTTGCTCACCCAACCTCAGCAAACCTCTCAGCCCCAAGAGTGTCCACCCTTATGTCTCCATCATCTGTGGGTCTAGATATGGTCAATCCAGGTGGCATCACAGCCCCTGAACGAATTTTGTAAGAATTTCTCTCTCTTTCACTGTCTTTGTTTCACGGGTTTTTAAAAGTAATTGATTTTTATAATGGGGTTTAGCTGCTTTTCATTGCTGTGTTTAAGCCACTTTACACCCACTTGACTCACTTACAGAGAGATATCAATACATAGGTATTAAGATTCTTACTAGTCAGATATATTCTTGGGCGGTGAGTAGGGGGTGTTGAGTCCAGTTCCCTGAGCAAGGAGTAGGTCTTGTCTATTACATATTGGGTTTATGGAACGGTATCTGAGCTAATTTGAAACCCGTGTTTTATGCATCACCCCGCCTCACCTTTCCCGTTGAGCAGCCATAGTGTGTTTTCTAAACGTGTGACTCTGTTCCGTTTTGTAACTCAGTTCAAGTGTAGCGGTTTTTACATTCCCTCTATAAGTGATATCTTATGACAAGTGTCGTTATCTGTGTGACTTTTTTCACTTAGAATCGTCGTACCTAAATCCACTCATCATGCTGCTACTAGCCTTATGACGTTGATTTCATGGCTGAGTGATATTCCATTGTACATAAGGACCACAACTTCTTTATCCATTTTTCTCTTGGCTGGGAAATTTAAGGTGTAACGAAGTGCAGGTTCTTGTCAAGAGAGCAGCCCTAAACTTTGGGGTGCCTGTGTCTTGCTGATTTTTAGTTTTCCCAATTTATACACCCATGAGTGGAAGTGCCCTATGCTCTCTAAGCTGAGTTTTTTAGATGTTTCAGGACACACCGTACACTTCTCCAGAGTGGCTGTTGGCAATTTACATCCCGCCCATCAGCGTAGCCAGGCTCCCGGTTCTCCATGGCCTGTCCTGCATTTCTGGATTTGACACTTTATTCAGCATGGCCCTTTTGACCGATGGGAAGCGAGACATCTTTGTAGCGCTGATTTGCCTTTCCAGGTTGCTTGGTTGGCCAAACAGGGCGTATGCGTTTTTTCCTGAATATATTCAGGAAAAAACGCATACGCCCTTTTTGGCCAAGGGCGTGATTGTCGAGGTTTGGCCGCTTTTCCTGTGCTTTCAAGGTGATTCGAATCTACCTCCTGAAATCTGTTTCCTGCAATTATGCCTTGCTTTCAAATCCTCTTCGTTGCCTTCCCTCAATATATTTGTGGACGAGAGTTATCATTTATAACTCTGCAGGTTTGTGAATTGCAGTGCCCCTGAGCTCCATTGTTCAAATCGCTTTCTTGGGAGCTGGCCGCAAAAGCGCAGGATTGCTTCAGGCCCTGTTCTGGTCCCGGGTGGCAGGCTGAGCCTGTGGTTAATTCTTCTTTCTGATGGGAAAATAGAGTGACCTGTGCCAGTCCCAACACCTAGAGCTAGTCTCTCATTGGTTCCCCCTGTTCCCGTTCATCCTCAGGACAAATTGCAACCTGTACGGAAGAGGAGGTTAAAGGTGCTGAGTCTCCAAGGAGGGAGATTGCTAGTAAAGCGGCTGGAATGGCGAACCCGAGCACAAGGAGATGAGAAATGAGGTGCGTTTTAGAAACCTTTCCCGATCACACGGTGTACCATCTTCTGGGTTTCTCATGCATGTTTTCGAAGTAGGAAGATGCCCTTGAACCTGAGATTTGGGACCCATGGGATGGGTACCACGCAGTATTACTTTAAAGGGTCTGTGTTTGCTCACCCAACCTCAGCAAACCTCTCAGCCCCAAGAGTGTCCACCCTTATGTCTCCATCATCTGTGGGTCTAGATATGGTCAATCCAGGTGGCATCACAGCCCCTGAACGAATTTTGTAAGAATTTCTCTCTCTTTCACTGTCTTTGTTTCACGGGTTTTTAAAAGTAATTGATTTTTATAATGGGGTTTAGCTGCTTTTCATTGCTGTGTTTAAGCCGCTTTACACCCACTTGACTCACTTACAGAGAGATATCAATACATAGGTATTAAGATTCTTACTAGTCAGATATATTCTTGGGCGGTGAGTAGGGGGTGTTGAGTCCAGTTCCCTGAGCAAGGAGTAGGTCTTGTCTATTACATATTGGGTTTATGGAACGGTATCTGAGCTAATTTGAAACCCGTGTTTTATGCATCACCCCGCCTCACCTTTCCCGTTGAGCAGCCATAGTGTGTTTTCTAAACGTGTGACTCTGTTCCGTTTTGTAACTCAGTTCAAGTGTAGCGGTTTTTACATTCCCTCTATAAGTGATATCTTATGACAAGTGTCGTTATCTGTGTGACTTTTTTCACTTAGAATCGTTGTACCTAAATCCACTCATCATGCTGCTACTAGCCTTATGACGTTGATTTCATGGCTGAGTGATATTCCATTGTACAAAAGGACCACAACTTCTTTATCCATTTTTCTCTTTCCTGGGATATTTAAGGTGTAACGAAGTGCAGGTTCTTGTCAAGAGAGCAGCCCTAAACTTTCGGGTGCCTGTGTCTTGCTGATTTTTAGTTTTCCCAATTTATACACCCATGAGTGGAAGTGCCCTATGCTCTCTAAGCTGAGTTTTTTAGATGTTTCAGGACACACCGTACACTTCTCCAGAGTGGCTGTTGGCAATTTACATCCCGCCCATCAGCGTAGCCAGGCTCCCGTTTCTCCATGGCCTGTCCTGCATTTCTGGTTTTGACACTTTATTCAGCATGGCCCTTTTGACCGATGGGAAGCGAGACTTCTTTGTAGCGCTGATTTGCCTTTCCAGGTTGCTTGGTTGGCCAAACAGGGCGTATGCGTTTTTTCCTGAATATATTCAGGAAAAAACGCATACGCCCTTTTTGGCCAAGGGCGTGATTGTCGAGGTTTGGCCGCTTTTCCTGTGCTTTCAAGGCGATTCGAATCTACCTCCTGAAATCTGTTTCCTGCAATTCTGCCTTGCTTTCAAATCCTCTTCGTTGCCTTCCCTCAATATATTTGTGGACGAGAGTTATCATTTATAACTCTGCAGGTTTGTGAATTGCAGTGCCCCTGAGCTCCATTGTTCAAATCGCTTTCTTGGGAGCTGGCCGCAAAAGCGCAGGATTGCTTCAGGCCCTGTTCTGGTCCCGGGTGGCAGGCTGAGCCTGTGGTTAATTCTTCTTCCTGATGGGAAAATAGAGTGACCTGTGCCAGTCCCAACACCTAGAGCTAGTCTCTCATTGGTTCCCCCTCTTCCCGTTCATCCTCAGGACAAATTGCAACCTGTACGGAACAGGAGGTTAAAGGTGCTGAGTCTCCAAGGAGGGAGATTGCTAGTAAAGCGGCTGGATTGGCGAACCCGAGCACAAGGAGATGAGAAATGAGGTGCGTTTTAGAAACCTTTCCCGATCACACGGTGTACCATCTTCTGGGTTTCTCATGCATGTTTTCGAAGTAGGAAGATGCCCTTGAACCTGAGATTTGGGACCCATGGGATGGGTACCACGCAGTATTACTTTAAAGGGTCTGTGTTTGCTCACCCAACCTCAGCAAACCTCTCAGCCCCAAGAGTGTCCACCCTTATGTCTCCATCAGCTGTGGGTCTAGATATGGTCAATCCAGGTGGCATCACAGCCCCTGAACGAATTTTGTAAGAATTTCTCTCTCTTTCACTGTCTTTGTTTCACGGGTTTTTAAAAGTAATTGATTTTTATAATGGGGTTTAGCTGCTTTTCATTGCTGTGTTTAAGCCGCTTTACACCCACTTGACTCACTTACAGAGAGATATCAATACATAGGTTTTAAGATTCTTACTAGTCAGATATATTCTTGGGCGGTGAGTAGGGGGTGTTGAGTCCAGTTCCCTGAGCAAGGAGTAGGTCTTGTCTATTACATATTGGGTTTATGGAACGGTATCTGAGCTAATTTGAAACCCGTGTTTTATGCATCACCCCGCCTCACCTTTCCCGTTGAGCAGCCATAGTGTGTTTTCTAAACGTGTGACTCTGTTCCGTTTTGTAACTCAGTTCAAGTGTAGCGGTTTTTACATTCCCTCTATAAGTGATATCTTATGACAAGTGTCGTTATCTGTGTGACTTTTTTCACTTAGAATCGTCGTACCTAAATCCACTCATCATGCTGCTACTAGCCTTATGACGTTGATTTCATGGCTGAGTGATATTCCATTGTACATAAGGACCACAACTTCTTTATCCATTTTTCTCTTTCCTGGGATATTTAAGGTGTAACGAAGTGCAGGTTCTTGTCAAGAGAGCAGCCCTAAACTTTGGGGTGCCTGTGTCTTGCTGAGTTTTAGTTTTCCCAATTTATACACCCATGAGTGGAAGTGCCCTATGCTCTCTAAGCTGAGTTTTTTAGATGTTTCAGGACACACCGTACACTTTTCCAGAGTGGCTGTTGGCAATTTACATCCCGCCCATCAGCGTAGCCAGGCTCCCGGTTCTCCATGGCCTGTCCTGCATTTCTGGTTTTGACACTTTATTCAGCATGGCCCTTTTGACCGATGGGAAGCGAGACTTCTTTGTAGCGCTGATTTGCCTTTCCAGGTTGCTTGGTTGGCCAAACAGGGCGTATGCGTTTTTTCCTGAATATATTCAGGAAAAAACGCATACGCCCTGTTTGGCCAAGGGCGTGATTGTCGAGGTTTGGCCGCTTTTCCTGTGCTTTCAAGGCGATTCGAATCTACCTCCTGAAATCTGTTTCCTGCAATTCTGCCTTGCTTTCAAATCCTCTTCGTTGCCTTCCCTCAATATATTTGTGGACGAGAGTTATCATTTATAACTCTGCAGGTTTGTGAATTGCAGTGCCCCTGAGCTCCATTGTTCAACTCGCTTTCTTGGGAGCTGGCCGCAAAAGCGCAGGATTGCTTCAGGCCCTGTTCTGGTCCCGGGCGGCAGGCTGAGCCTGTGGTTAATTCTTCTTCCTGATGGGAAAATAGAGTGACCTGTGCCAGTCCCAACACCTAGAGCTAGTCTCTCATTGGTTCCCCCTCTTCCCGTTCATCCTCAGGACAAATTGCAACCTGTACGGAACAGGAGGTTAAAGGTGCTGAGTCTCCAAGGAGGGAGATTGCTAGTAAAGCGGCTGGAATGGCGAACCCGAGCACAAGGAGATGAGAAATGAGGTGCGTTTTAGAAACCTTTCCCGATCACACGGTGTACCATCTTCTGGGTTTCTCATGCATGTTTTCGAAGTAGGAAGATGCCCTTGAACCTGAGATTTGGGACCCATGGGATGGGTACCACGCAGTATTACTTTAAAGGGTCTGTGTTTGCTCACCCAACCTCAGCAAACCTCTCAGCCCCAAGAGTGTCCACCCTTATGTCTCCATCAGCTGTGGGTCTAGATATGGTCAATCCAGGTGGCATCACAGCCCCTGAACGAATTTTGTAAGAATTTCTCTCTCTTTCACTGTCTTTGTTTCACGGGTTTTTAAAAGTAATTGATTTTTATAATGGGGTTTAGCTGCTTTTCATTGCTGTGTTTAAGCCGCTTTACACCCACTTGACTCACTTACAGAGAGATATCAATACATAGGTTTTAAGACTCTTACTAGTCAGATATATTCTTGGGCGGTGAGTAGGGGGTGTTGAGTCCAGTTCCCTGAGCAAGGAGTAGGTCTTGTCTTTTACATATTGGGTTTATGGAACGGTATCTGAGCTAATTTGAAACCCGTGTTTTATGCATCACCCCGCCTCACCTTTCCCGTTGAGCAGCCATAGTGTGTTTTCTAAACGTGTGACTCTGTTCCGTTTTGTAACTCAGTTCAAGTGTAGCGGTTTTTACATTCCCTCTATAAGTGATATCTTATGACAAGTGTCGTTATCTGTGTGACTTTTTTCACTTAGAATCGTCGTACCTAAATCCACTCATCATGCTGCTACTAGCCTTATGACGTTGATTTCATGGCTGAGTGATATTCCATTGTACATAAGGACCGCAACTTCTTTATCCATTTTTCTCTTTCCTGGAATATTTAAGGTGTAACGAAGTGCAGGTTCTTGTCAAGAGAGCAGCCCTAAACTTTGGGGTGCCTGTGTCTTGCTGATTTTTAGTTTTCCCAATTTATACACCCATGAGTGGAAGTGCCCTATGCTCTCTAAGCTGAGTTTTTTAGATGTTTCAGGACACACCGTACACTTCTCCAGAGTGGCTGTTGGCAATTTACATCCCGCCCATCAGCGTAGCCAGGCTCCCGGTTCTCCATGGCCTGTCCTGCATTTCTGGTTTTGACACTTTATTCAGCATGGCCCTTTTGACCGATGGGAAGCGAGACTTCTTTGTAGCGCTGATTTGCCTTTCCAGGTTGCTTGGTTGGCCAAACAGGGCGTATGCGTTTTTTCCTGAATATATTCAGGAAAAAACGCATACGCCCTGTTTGGCCAAGGGCGTGATTGTCGAGGTTTGGCCGCTTTTCCTGTGCTTTCAAGGCGATTCGAATCTACCTCCTGAAATCTGTTTCCTGCAATTCTGCCTTGCTTTCAAATCCTCTTCGTTGCCTTCCATCAATATATTTGTGGACGAGAGTTATCATTTATAACTCTGCAGTTTTGTGAATTGCAGTGCCCCTGAGCTCCATTGTTCAACTCGCTTTCTTGGGAGCTGGCCGCAAAAGCGCAGGATTGCTTCAGGCCCTGTTCTGGTCCCGGGCGGCAGGCTGAGCCTGTGGTTAATTCTTCTTTCTGATGGGAAAATAGAGTGATCTGTGCCAGTCCCAACACCTAGAGCTAGTCTCTCATTGGTTCCCCCTCTTCCCGTTCATCCTCAGGACAAATTGCAACCTGTACGGAAGAGGAGGTTAAAGGTGCTGAGTCTCCAAGGAGGGAGATTGCTAGTAAAGCGGCTGGAATGGCGAACCCGAGCACAAGGAGATGAGAAATGAGGTGCGTTTTAGAAACCTTTCCCGATCATACGGTGTACCATCTTCTGGGTTTCTCATGCATGTTTTCGAAGTAGGAAGATGCCCTTGAACCTGAGATTTGGGACCCATGGGATGGGTACCACGCAGTATTACTTTAAAGGGTCTGTGTTTGCTCACCCAACCTCAGCAAACCTCTCAGCCCCAAGAGTGTCCACCCTTATGTCTCCATCATCTGTGGGTCTAGATATGGTCAATCCAGGTGGCATCACAGCCCCTGAACGAATTTTGTAAGAATTTCTCTCTCTTTCACTGTCTTTGTTTCACGGGTTTTTAAAAGTAATTGATTTTTATAATGGGGTTTAGCTGCTTTTCATTGCTGTGTTTAAGCCGCTTTACACCCACTTGACTCACTTACAGAGAGATATCAATACATAGGTTTTAAGATTCTTACTAGTCAGATATATTCTTGGGCGGTGAGTAGGGGGTGTTGAGTCCAGTTCCCTGAGCAAGGAGTAGGTCTTGTCTATTACATATTGGGTTTATGGAACGGTATCTGAGCTAATTTGAAACCCGTGTTTTATGCATCACCCCGCCTCACCTTTCCCGTTGAGCAGCCATAGTGTGTTTTCTAAACGTGTGACTCTGTTCCGTTTTGTAACTCAGTTCAAGTGTAGCGGTTTTTACATTCCCTCTATAAGTGATATCTTATGACAAGTGTCGTTATCTGTGTGACTTTTTTCACTTAGAATCGTCGTACCTAAATCCACTCATCATGCTGCTACTAGCCTTATGACGTTGATTTCATGGCTGAGTGATATTCCATTGTACATAAGGACCACAACTTCTTTATCCATTTTTCTCTTTCCTGGGATATTTAAGGTGTAACGAAGTGCAGGTTCTTGTCAAGAGAGCAGCCCTAAACTTTGGGGTGCCTGTGTCTTGCTGATTTTTAGTTTTCCCAATTTATACACCCATGAGTGGAAGTGCCCTATGCTCTCTAAGCTGAGTTTTTTAGATGTTTCAGGACACACCGTACACTTCTCCAGAGTGGCTGTTGGCAATTTACATCCCGCCCATCAGCGTAGCCAGGCTCCCGGTTCTCCATGGCCTGTCCTGCATTTCTGGTTTTGACACTTTATTCAGCATGGCCCTTTTGACCGATGGGAAGCGAGACTTCTTTGTAGCGCTGATTTGCCTTTCCAGGTTGCTTGGTTGGCCAAACAGGGCGTATGCGTTTTTTCCTGAATATATTCAGGAAAAAACGCATACGCCCTGTTTGGCCAAGGGCGTGATTGTCGAGGTTTGGCCGCTTTTCCTGTGCTTTCAAGGCGATTCGAATCTACCTCCTGAAATCTGTTTCCTGCAATTCTGCCTTGCTTTCAAATCCTCTTCGTTGCCTTCCCTCAATATATTTGTGGACGAGAGTTATCATTTATAACTCTGCAGTTTTGTGAATTGCAGTGCCCCTGAGCTCCATTGTTCAACTCGCTTTCTTGGGAGCTGGCCGCAAAAGCGCAGGATTGCTTCAGGCCCTGTTCTGGTCCCGGGCGGCAGGCTGAGCCTGTGGTTAATTCTTCTTCCTGATGGGAAAATAGAGTGACCTGTGCCAGTCCCAACACCTAGAGCTAGTCTCTCATTGGTTCCCCCTCTTCCCGTTCATCCTCAGGACAAATTGCAACCTGTACGGAACAGGAGGTTAAAGGTGCTGAGTCTCCAAGGAGGGAGATTGCTAGTAAAGCGGCTGGAATGGCGAACCCGAGCACAAGGAGATGAGAAATGAGGTGCGTTTTAGAAACCTTTCCCGATCACACGGTGTACCATCTTCTGGGTTTCTCATGCATGTTTTCGAAGTAGGAAGATGCCCTTGAACCTGAGATTTGGGACCCATGGGATGGGTACCACGCAGTATTACTTTAAAGGGTCTGTGTTTGCTCACCCAACCTCAGCAAACCTCTCAGCCCCAAGAGTGTCCACCCTTATGTCTCCATCATCTGTGGGTCTAGATATGGTCAATCCAGGTGGCATCACAGCCCCTGAACGAATTTTGTAAGAATTTCTCTCTCTTTCACTGTCTTTGTTTCACGGGTTTTTAAAAGTAATTGATTTTTATAATGGGGTTTAGCTGCTTTTCATTGCTGTGTTTAAGCCGCTTTACACCCACTTGACTCACTTACAGAGAGATATCAATACATAGGTTTTAAGATTCTTACTAGTCAGATATATTCTTGGGCGGTGAGTAGGGGGTGTTGAGTCCAGTTCCCTGAGCAAGGAGTAGGTCTTGTCTATTACATATTGGGTTTATGGAACGGTATCTGAGCTAATTTGAAACCCGTGTTTTATGCATCACCCCGCCTCACCTTTCCCGTTGAGCAGCCATAGTGTGTTTTCTAAACGTGTGACTCTGTTCCGTTTTGTAACTCAGTTCAAGTGTAGCGGTTTTTACATTCCCTCTATAAGTGATATCTTATGACAAGTGTCGTTATCTGTGTGACTTTTTTCACTTAGAATCGTCGTACCTAAATCCACTCATCATGCTGCTACTAGCCTTATGACGTTGATTTCATGGCTGAGTGATATTCCATTGTACATAAGGACCACAACTTCTTTATCCATTTTTCTCTTTCCTGGGATATTTAAGGTGTAACGAAGTGCAGGTTCTTGTCAAGAGAGCAGCCCTAAACTTTGGGGTGCCTGTGTCTTGCTGATTTTTAGTTTTCCCAATTTATACACCCATGAGTGGAAGTGCCCTATGCTCTCTAAGCTGAGTTTTTTAGATGTTTCAGGACACACCGTACACTTCTCCAGAGTGGCTGTTGGCAATTTACATCCCGCCCATCAGCGTAGCCAGGCTCCCGGTTCTCCATGGCCTGTCCTGCATTTCTGGTTTTGACACTTTATTCAGCATGGCCCTTTTGACCGATGGGAAGCGAGACTTCTTTGTAGCGCTGATTTGCCTTTCCAGGTTGCTTGGTTGGCCAAACAGGGCGTATGCGTTTTTTCCTGAATATATTCAGGAAAAAACGCATACGCCCTGTTTGGCCAAGGGCGTGATTGTCGAGGTTTGGCCGCTTTTCCTGTGCTTTCAAGGCGATTCGAATCTACCTCCTGAAATCTGTTTCCTGCAATTCTGCCTTGCTTTCAAATCCTCTTCGTTGCCTTCCCTCAATATATTTGTGGACGAGAGTTATCATTTATAACTCTGCAGTTTTGTGAATTGCAGTGCCCCTGAGCTCCATTGTTCAACTCGCTTTCTTGGGAGCTGGCCGCAAAAGCGCAGGATTGCTTCAGGCCCTGTTCTGGTCCCGGGCGGCAGGCTGAGCCTGTGGTTAATTCTTCTTCCTGATGGGAAAATAGAGTGACCTGTGCCAGTCCCAACACCTAGAGCTAGTCTCTCATTGGTTCCCCCTCTTCCCGTTCATCCTCAGGACAAATTGCAACCTGTACGGAACAGGAGGTTAAAGGTGCTGAGTCTCCAAGGAGGGAGATTGCTAGTAAAGCGGCTGGAATGGCGAACCCGAGCACAAGGAGATGAGAAATGAGGTGCGTTTTAGAAACCTTTCCCGATCACACGGTGTACCATCTTCTGGGTTTCTCATGCATGTTTTCGAAGTAGGAAGATGCCCTTGAACCTGAGATTTGGGACCCATGGGATGGGTACCACGCAGTATTACTTTAAAGGGTCTGTGTTTGCTCACCCAACCTCAGCAAACCTCTCAGCCCCAAGAGTGTCCACCCTTATGTCTCCATCATCTGTGGGTCTAGATATGGTCAATCCAG
The DNA here is from genome assembly GCF_028021215.1 of Eschrichtius robustus. Taxonomy (NCBI): domain Eukaryota; kingdom Metazoa; phylum Chordata; class Mammalia; order Artiodactyla; family Eschrichtiidae; genus Eschrichtius; species Eschrichtius robustus. The sequence continues at coordinate 47,003,350 of NC_090831.1, read as the reverse complement.
GTGGCATCACAGCCCCTGAACGAATTTTGTAAGAATTTCTCTCTCTTTCACTGTCTTTGTTTCACGGGTTTTTAAAAGTAATTGATTTTTATAATGGGGTTTAGCTGCTTTTCATTGCTGTGTTTAAGCCGCTTTACACCCACTTGACTCACTTACAGAGAGATATCAATACATAGGTTTTAAGATTCTTACTAGTCAGATATATTCTTGGGCGGTGAGTAGGGGGTGTTGAGTCCAGTTCCCTGAGCAAGGAGTAGGTCTTGTCTATTACATATTGGGTTTATGGAACGGTATCTGAGCTAATTTGAAACCCGTGTTTTATGCATCACCCCGCCTCACCTTTCCCGTTGAGCAGCCATAGTGTGTTTTCTAAACGTGTGACTCTGTTCCGTTTTGTAACTCAGTTCAAGTGTAGCGGTTTTTACATTCCCTCTATAAGTGATATCTTATGACAAGTGTCGTTATCTGTGTGACTTTTTTCACTTAGAATCGTCGTACCTAAATCCACTCATCATGCTGCTACTAGCCTTATGACGTTGATTTCATGGCTGAGTGATATTCCATTGTACATAAGGACCACAACTTCTTTATCCATTTTTCTCTTTCCTGGGATATTTAAGGTGTAACGAAGTGCAGGTTCTTGTCAAGAGAGCAGCCCTAAACTTTGGGGTGCCTGTGTCTTGCTGATTTTTAGTTTTCCCAATTTATACACCCATGAGTGGAAGTGCCCTATGCTCTCTAAGCTGAGTTTTTTAGATGTTTCAGGACACACCGTACACTTCTCCAGAGTGGCTGTTGGCAATTTACATCCCGCCCATCAGCGTAGCCAGGCTCCCGGTTCTCCATGGCCTGTCCTGCATTTCTGGTTTTGACACTTTATTCAGCATGGCCCTTTTGACCGATGGGAAGCGAGACTTCTTTGTAGCGCTGATTTGCCTTTCCAGGTTGCTTGGTTGGCCAAACAGGGCGTATGCGTTTTTTCCTGAATATATTCAGGAAAAAACGCATACGCCCTGTTTGGCCAAGGGCGTGATTGTCGAGGTTTGGCCGCTTTTCCTGTGCTTTCAAGGCGATTCGAATCTACCTCCTGAAATCTGTTTCCTGCAATTCTGCCTTGCTTTCAAATCCTCTTCGTTGCCTTCCCTCAATATATTTGTGGACGAGAGTTATCATTTATAACTCTGCAGTTTTGTGAATTGCAGTGCCCCTGAGCTCCATTGTTCAACTCGCTTTCTTGGGAGCTGGCCGCAAAAGCGCAGGATTGCTTCAGGCCCTGTTCTGGTCCCGGGCGGCAGGCTGAGCCTGTGGTTAATTCTTCTTCCTGATGGGAAAATAGAGTGACCTGTGCCAGTCCCAACACCTAGAGCTAGTCTCTCATTGGTTCCCGCTCTTCCCGTTCATCCTCAGGACAAATTGCAACCTGTACGGAACAGGAGGTTAAAGGTGCTGAGTCTCCAAGGAGGGAGATTGCTAGTAAAGCGGCTGGAATGGCGAACCCGAGCACAAGGAGATGAGAAATGAGGTGCGTTTTAGAAACCTTTCCCGATCACACGGTGTACCATCTTCTGGGTTTCTCATGCATGTTTTCGAAGTAGGAAGATGCCCTTGAACCTGAGATTTGGGACCCATGGGATGGGTACCACGCAGTATTACTTTAAAGGGTCTGTGTTTGCTCACCCAACCTCAGCAAACTTCTCAGCCCCAAGAGTGTCCACCCTTATGTCTCCATCAGCTGTGGGTCTAGATATGGTCAATCCAGGTGGCATCACAGCCCCTGAACGAATTTTGTAAGAATTTCTCTCTCTTTCACTGTCTTTGTTTCACGGGTTTTTAAAAGTAATTGATTTTTATAATGGGGTTTAGCTGCTTTTCATTGCTGTGTTTAAGCCGCTTTACACCCACTTGACTCACTTACAGAGAGATATCAATACATAGGTTTTAAGATTCTTACTAGTCAGATATATTCTTGGGCAGTGAGTAGGGGGTGTTGAGTCCAGTTCCCTGAGCAAGGAGTAGGTCTTCTCTATTACATATTGGGTTTATGGAACGGTATCTGAGCTAATTTGAAACCCGTGTTTTATGCATCACCCCGCCTCACCTTTCCCGTTGAGCAGCCATAGTGTGTTTTCTAAACGTGTGACTCTGTTCCGTTTTGTAACTCAGTTCAAGTGTAGCGGTTTTTACATTCCCTCTATAAGTGATATCTTATGACAAGTGTCGTTATCTGTGTGACTTTTTTCACTTAGAATCGTCGTACCTAAATCCACTCATCATGCTGCTACTAGCCTTATGACGTTGATTTCATGGCTGAGTGATATTCCATTGTACATAAGGACCACAACTTCTTTATCCATTTTTCTCTTTCCTGGGATATTTAAGGTGTAACGAAGTGCAGGTTCTTGTCAAGAGAGCAGCCCTAAACTTTGGGGTGCCTGTGTCTTGCTGATTTTTAGTTTTCCCAATTTATACACCCATGAGTGGAAGTGCCCTATGCTCTCTAAGCTGAGTTTTTTAGATGTTTCAGGACACACCGTACACTTCTCCAGAGTGGCTGTTGGCAATTTACATCCCGCCCATCAGCGTAGCCAGGCTCCCGGTTCTCCATGGCCTGTCCTGCATTTCTGGTTTTGACACTTTATTCAGCATGGCCCTTTTGACCGATGGGAAGTGAGACTTCTTTGTAGCGCTGATTTGCATTTTCCAGGTTGCTTGGTTGGCCAAACAGGGCGTATGCGTTTTTTCCTGAATATATTCAGGAAAAAACGCATACGCCCTTTTTGGCCAAGGGCGTGATTGTCGAGGTTTGGCCGCTTTTCCTGTGCTTTCAAGGCGATTCGAATCTACCTCCTGAAATCTGTTTCCTGCAATTCTGCCTTGCTTTCAAATCCTCTTCGTTGCCTTCCCTCAATATATTTGTGGACGAGAGTTATCATTTATAACTCTGCAGGTTTGTGAATTGCAGTGCCCCTGAGCTCCATTGTTCAAATCGCTTTCTTGGGAGCTGGCCGCAAAAGCGCAGGATTGCTTCAGGCCCTGTTCTGGTCCCGGGCGGCAGGCTGAGCCTGTGGTTAATTCTTCTTCCTGATGGGAAAATAGAGTGACCTGTGCCAGTCCCAACACCTAGAGCTAGTCTCTCATTGGTTCCCCCTCTTCCCGTTCATCCTCAGGACAAATTGCAACCTGTACGGAACAGGAGGTTAAAGGTGCTGAGTCTCCAAGGAGGGAGATTGCTAGTAAAGCGGCTGGAATGGCGAACCCGAGCACAAGGAGATGAGAAATGAGGTGCGTTTTAGAAACCTTTCCCGATCACACGGTGTACCATCTTCTGGGTTTCTCATGCATGTTTTCGAAGTAGGAAGATGCCCTTGAACCTGAGATTTGGGACCCATGGGATGGGTACCACGCAGTATTACTTTAAAGGGTCTGTGTTTGCTCACCCAACCTCAGCAAACCTCTCAGCCCCAAGAGTGTCCACCCTTATGTCTCCATCAGCTGTGGGTCTAGATATGGTCAATCCAGGTGGCATCACAGCCCCTGAACGAATTTTGTAAGAATTTCTCTCTCTTTCACTGTCTTTGTTTCACGGGTTTTTAAAAGTAATTGATTTTTATAATGGGGTTTAGCTGCTTTTCATTGCTGTGTTTAAGCCGCTTTACACCCACTTGACTCACTTACAGAGAGATATCAATACATAGGTTTTAAGATTCTTACTAGTCAGATATATTCTTGGGCAGTGAGTAGGGGGTGTTGAGTCCAGTTCCCTGAGCAAGGAGTAGGTCTTGTCTATTACATATTGGGTTTATGGAACGGTATCTGAGCTAATTTGAAACCCGTGTTTTATGCATCACCCCGCCTCACCTTTCCCGTTGAGCAGCCATAGTGTGTTTTCTAAACGTGTGACTCTGTTCCGTTTTGTAACTCAGTTCAAGTGTAGCGGTTTTTACATTCCCTCTATAAGTGATATCTTATGACAAGTGTCGTTATCTGTGTGACTTTTTTCACTTAGAATCGTCGTACCTAAATCCACTCATCATGCTGCTACTAGCCTTATGACGTTGATTTCATGGCTGAGTGATATTCCATTGTACATAAGGACCACAACTTCTTTATCCATTTTTCTCTTTCCTGGGATATTTAAGGTGTAACGAAGTGCAGGTTCTTGTCAAGAGAGCAGCCCTAAACTTTGGGGTGCCTGTGTCTTGCTGATTTTTAGTTTTCCCAATTTATACACCCATGAGTGGAAGTGCCCTATGCTCTCTAAGCTGAGTTTTTTAGATGTTTCAGGACACACCGTACACTTCTCCAGAGTGGCTGTTGGCAATTTACATCCCGCCCATCAGCGTAGCCAGGCTCCCGGTTCTCCATGGCCTGTCCTGCATTTCTGGTTTTGACACTTTATTCAGCATGGCCCTTTTGACCGATGGGAAGTGAGACTACTTTGTAGCGCTGATTTGCCTTTCCAGGTTGCTTGGTTGGCCAAACAGGGCGTATGCGTTTTTTCCTGAATATATTCAGTAAAATACGCATACGCCCTGTTTGGCCAAGGGCGTGATTGTCAAGGTTTGGCCTCTTTTCCTGTGCTTTCAAGGCGATTCGAATCTACCTCCTGAAATCTGTTTCCTGCAATTCTGCCTTGCTTTCAACTCCTCTTCGTTGCCTTCCCTCAATATATTTGTGGACGAGAGTTATCATTTATAACTCTGCAGGTTTGTGAATTGCAGTGCCCCTGAGCTCCATTGTTCAACTCGCTTTCTTGGGAGCTGGCCGCAAAAGCGCAGGATTGCTTCAGGCCCTGTTCTGGTCCCGGGCGGCAGGCTGAGCCTGTGGTTAATTCTTCTTTCTGATGGGAAAATAGAGTGATCTGTGCCAGTCCCAACACCTAGAGCTATTCTCTCATTGGTTCCCCCTGTTCCCGTTCATCCTCAGGACAAATTGCAACCTGTACGGAAGAGGAGGTTAAAGGTGCTGAGTCTCCAAGGAGGGAGATTGCTAGTAAAGCGGCTGGAATGGCGAACCCGAGCACAAGGAGATGAGAAATGAGGTGCGTTTTAGAAACCTTTCCCGATCACACGGTGTACCATCTTCTGGGTTTCTCATGCATGTTTTCGAAGTAGGAAGATGCCCTTGAACCTGAGATTTGGGACCCATGGGATGGGTACCACGCAGTATTACTTTAAAGGGTCTGTGTTTGCTCACCCAACCTCAGCAAACCTCTCAGCCCCAAGAGTGTCCACCCTTATGTCTCCATCATCTGTGGGTCTAGATATGGTCAATCCAGGTGGCATCACAGCCCCTGAACGAATTTTGTAAGAATTTCTCTCTCTTTCACTGTCTTTGTTTCACGGGTTTTTAAAAGTAATTGATTTTTATAATGGGGTTTAGCTGCTTTTCATTGCTGTGTTTAAGCCGCTTTACACCCACTTGACTCACTTACAGAGAGATATCAATACATAGGTATTAAGATTCTTACTAGTCAGATATATTCTTGGGCGGTGAGTAGGGGGTGTTGAGTCCAGTTCCCTGAGCAAGGAGTAGGTCTTGTCTATTACATATTGGGTTTATGGAACGGTATCTGAGCTAATTTGAAACCCGTGTTTTATGCATCACCCCGCCTCACCTTTCCCGTTGAGCAGCCATAGTGTGTTTTCTAAACGTGTGACTCTGTTCCGTTTTGTAACTCAGTTCAAGTGTAGCGGTTTTTACATTCCCTCTATAAGTGATATCTTATGACAAGTGTCGTTATCTGTGTGACTTTTTTCACTTAGAATCGTTGTACCTAAATCCACTCATCATGCTGCTACTAGCCTTATGACGTTGATTTCATGGCTGAGTGATATTCCATTGTACAAAAGGACCACAACTTCTTTATCCATTTTTCTCTTTCCTGGGATATTTAAGGTGTAACGAAGTGCAGGTTCTTGTCAAGAGAGCAGCCCTAAACTTTGGGGTGCCTGTGTCTTGCTGATTTTTAGTTTTCCCAATTTATACACCCATGAGTGGAAGTGCCCTATGCTCTCTAAGCTGAGTTTTTTAGATGTTTCAGGACACACCGTACACTTCTCCAGAGTGGCTGTTGGCAATTTACATCCCGCCCATCAGCGTAGCCAGGCTCCCGGTTCTCCATGGCCTGTCCTGCATTTGTGGTTTTGACACTTTATTCAGCATGGCCCTTTTGACCGATGGGAAGCGAGACTTCTTTGTAGCGCTGATTTGCCTTTCCAGGTTGCTTGGTTGGCCAAACAGGGCGTATGCGTTTTTTCCTGAATATATTCAGGAAAAAACGCATACGCCCTGTTTGGCCAAGGGCGTGATTGTCGAGGTTTGGCCGCTTTTCCTGTGCTTTCAAGGCGATTCGAATCTACCTCCTGAAATCTGTTTCCTGCAATTCTGCCTTGCTTTCAAATCCTCTTCGTTGCCTTCCATCAATATATTTGTGGACGAGAGTTATCATTTATAACTCTGCAGTTTTGTGAATTGCAGTGCCCCTGAGCTCCATTGTTCAACTCGCTTTCTTGGGAGCTGGCCGCAAAAGCGCAGGATTGCTTCAGGCCCTGTTCTGGTCCCGGGCGGCAGGCTGAGCCTGTGGTTAATTCTTCTTTCTGATGGGAAAATAGAGTGATCTGTGCCAGTCCCAACACCTAGAGCTAGTCTCTCATTGGTTCCCCCTCTTCCCGTTCATCCTCAGGACAAATTGCAACCTGTACGGAAGAGGAGGTTAAAGGTGCTGAGTCTCCAAGGAGGGAGATTGCTAGTAAAGCGGCTGGAATGGCGAACCCGAGCACAAGGAGATGAGAAATGAGGTGCGTTTTAGAAACCTTTCCCGATCATACGGTGTACCATCTTCTGGGTTTCTCATGCATGTTTTCGAAGTAGGAAGATGCCCTTGAACCTGAGATTTGGGACCCATGGGATGGGTACCACGCAGTATTACTTTAAAGGGTCTGTGTTTGCTCACCCAACCTCAGCAAACCTCTCAGCCCCAAGAGTGTCCACCCTTATGTCTCCATCATCTGTGGGTCTAGATATGGTCAATCCAGGTGGCATCACAGCCCCTGAACGAATTTTGTAAGAATTTCTCTCTCTTTCACTGTCTTTGTTTCACGGGTTTTTAAAAGTAATTGATTTTTATAATGGGGTTTAGCTGCTTTTCATTGCTGTGTTTAAGCCGCTTTACACCCACTTGACTCACTTACAGAGAGATATCAATACATAGGTTTTAAGATTCTTACTAGTCAGATATATTCTTGGGCGGTGAGTAGGGGGTGTTGAGTCCAGTTCCCTGAGCAAGGAGTAGGTCTTGTCTATTACATATTGGGTTTATGGAACGGTATCTGAGCTAATTTGAAACCCGTGTTTTATGCATCACCCCGCCTCACCTTTCCCGTTGAGCAGCCATAGTGTGTTTTCTAAACGTGTGACTCTGTTCCGTTTTGTAACTCAGTTCAAGTGTAGCGGTTTTTACATTCCCTCTATAAGTGATATCTTATGACAAGTGTCGTTATCTGTGTGACTTTTTTCACTTAGAATCGTCGTACCTAAATCCACTCATCATGCTGCTACTAGCCTTATGACGTTGATTTCATGGCTGAGTGATATTCCATTGTACATAAGGACCACAACTTCTTTATCCATTTTTCTCTTTCCTGGGATATTTAAGGTGTAACGAAGTGCAGGTTCTTGTCAAGAGAGCAGCCCTAAACTTTGGGGTGCCTGTGTCTTGCTGATTTTTAGTTTTCCCAATTTATACACCCATGAGTGGAAGTGCCCTATGCTCTCTAAGCTGAGTTTTTTAGATGTTTCAGGACACACCGTACACTTCTCCAGAGTGGCTGTTGGCAATTTACATCCCGCCCATCAGCGTAGCCAGGCTCCCGGTTCTCCATGGCCTGTCCTGCATTTCTGGTTTTGACACTTTATTCAGCATGGCCCTTTTGACCGATGGGAAGCGAGACTTCTTTGTAGCGCTGATTTGCCTTTCCAGGTTGCTTGGTTGGCCAAACAGGGCGTATGCGTTTTTTCCTGAATATATTCAGGAAAAAACGCATACGCCCTGTTTGGCCAAGGGCGTGATTGTCGAGGTTTGGCCGCTTTTCCTGTGCTTTCAAGGCGATTCGAATCTACCTCCTGAAATCTGTTTCCTGCAATTCTGCCTTGCTTTCAAATCCTCTTCGTTGCCTTCCCTCAATATATTTGTGGACGAGAGTTATCATTTATAACTCTGCAGTTTTGTGAATTGCAGTGCCCCTGAGCTCCATTGTTCAACTCGCTTTCTTGGGAGCTGGCCGCAAAAGCGCAGGATTGCTTCAGGCCCTGTTCTGGTCCCGGGCGGCAGGCTGAGCCTGTGGTTAATTCTTCTTCCTGATGGGAAAATAGAGTGACCTGTGCCAGTCCCAACACCTAGAGCTAGTCTCTCATTGGTTCCCCCTCTTCCCGTTCATCCTCAGGACAAATTGCAACCTGTACGGAACAGGAGGTTAAAGGTGCTGAGTCTCCAAGGAGGGAGATTGCTAGTAAAGCGGCTGGAATGGCGAACCCGAGCACAAGGAGATGAGAAATGAGGTGCGTTTTAGAAACCTTTCCCGATCACACGGTGTACCATCTTCTGGGTTTCTCATGCATGTTTTCGAAGTAGGAAGATGCCCTTGAACCTGAGATTTGGGACCCATGGGATGGGTACCACGCAGTATTACTTTAAAGGGTCTGTGTTTGCTCACCCAACCTCAGCAAACCTCTCAGCCCCAAGAGTGTCCACCCTTATGTCTCCATCAGCTGTGGGTCTAGATATGGTCAATCCAGGTGGCATCACAGCCCCTGAACGAATTTTGTAAGAATTTCTCTCTCTTTCACTGTCTTTGTTTCACGGGTTTTTAAAAGTAATTGATTTTTATAATGGGGTTTAGCTGCTTTTCATTGCTGTGTTTAAGCCGCTTTACACCCACTTGACTCACTTACAGAGAGATATCAATACATAGGTATTAAGATTCTTACTAGTCAGATATATTCTTGGGCGGTGAGTAGGGGGTGTTGAGTCCAGTTCCCTGAGCAAGGAGTAGGTCTTGTCTATTACATATTGGGTTTATGGAACGGTATCTGAGCTAATTTGAAACCCGTGTTTTATGCATCACCCCGCCTCACCTTTCCCGTTGAGCAGCCATAGTGTGTTTTCTAAACGTGTGACTCTGTTCCGTTTTGTAACTCAGTTCAAGTGTAGCGGTTTTTACATTCCCTCTATAAGTGATATCTTATGACAAGTGTCGTTATCTGTGTGACTTTTTTCACTTAGAATCGTTGTACCTAAATCCACTCATCATGCTGCTACTAGCCTTATGACGTTGATTTCATGGCTGAGTGATATTCCATTGTACAAAAGGACCACAACTTCTTTATCCATTTTTCTCTTTCCTGGGATATTTAAGGTGTAACGAAGTGCAGGTTCTTGTCAAGAGAGCAGCCCTAAACTTTGGGGTGCCTGTGTCTTGCTGATTTTTAGTTTTCCCAATTTATACACCCATGAGTGGAAGTGCCCTATGCTCTCTAAGCTGAGTTTTTTAGATGTTTCAGGACACACCGTACACTTCTCCAGAGTGGCTGTTGGCAATTTACATCCCGCCCATCAGCGTAGCCAGGCTCCCGGTTCTCCATGGCCTGTCCTGCATTTGTGGTTTTGACACTTTATTCAGCATGGCCCTTTTGACCGATGGGAAGCGAGACTTCTTTGTAGCGCTGATTTGCCTTTCCAGGTTGCTTGGTTGGCCAAACAGGGCGTATGCGTTTTTTCCTGAATATATTCAGGAAAAAACGCATACGCCCTTTTTGGCCAAGGGCGTGATTGTCGAGGTTTGGCCGCTTTTCCTGTGCTTTCAAGGCGATTCGAATCTACCTCCTGAAATCTGTTTCCTGCAATTCTGCCTTGCTTTCAAATCCTCTTCGTTGCCTTCCCTCAATATATTTGTGGACGAGAGTTATCATTTATAACTCTGCAGGTTTGTGAATTGCAGTGCCCCTGAGCTCCATTGTTCAAATCGCTTTCTTGGGAGCTGGCCGCAAAAGCGCAGGATTGCTTCAGGCCCTGTTCTGGTCCCGGGTGGCAGGCTGAGCCTGTGGTTAATTCTTCTTCCTGATGGGAAAATAGAGTGACCTGTGCCAGTCCCAACACCTAGAGCTAGTCTCTCATTGGTTCCCCCTCTTCCCGTTCATCCTCAGGACAAATTGCAACCTGTACGGAACAGGAGGTTAAAGGTGCTGAGTCTCCAAGGAGGGAGATTGCTAGTAAAGCGGCTGGAATGGCGAACCCGAGCACAAGGAGATGAGAAATGAGGTGCGTTTTAGAAACCTTTCCCGATCACACGGTGTACCATCTTCTGGGTTTCTCATGCATGTTTTCGAAGTAGGAAGATGCCCTTGAACCTGAGATTTGGGACCCATGGGATGGGTACCACGCAGTATTACTTTAAAGGGTCTGTGTTTGCTCACCCAACCTCAGCAAACCTCTCAGCCCCAAGAGTGTCCACCCTTATGTCTCCATCAGCTGTGGGTCTAGATATGGTCAATCCAGGTGGCATCACAGCCCCTGAACGAATTTTGTAAGAATTTCTCTCTCTTTCACTGTCTTTGTTTCACGGGTTTTTAAAAGTAATTGATTTTTATAATGGGGTTTAGCTGCTTTTCATTGCTGTGTTTAAGCCGCTTTACACCCACTTGACTCACTTACAGAGAGATATCAATACATAGGTTTTAAGACTCTTACTAGTCAGATATATTCTTGGGCGGTGAGTAGGGGGTGTTGAGTCCAGTTCCCTGAGCAAGGAGTAGGTCTTGTCTTTTACATATTGGGTTTATGGAACGGTATCTGAGCTAATTTGAAACCCGTGTTTTATGCATCACCCCGCCTCACCTTTCCCGTTGAGCAGCCATAGTGTGTTTTCTAAACGTGTGACTCTGTTCCGTTTTGTAACTCAGTTCAAGTGTAGCGGTTTTTACATTCCCTCTATAAGTGATATCTTATGACAAGTGTCATTATCTGTGTGACTTTTTTCACTTAGAATCGTCGTACCTAAATCCACTCATCATGCTGCTACTAGCCTTATGACGTTGATTTCATGGCTGAGTGATATTCCATTGTACATAAGGACCGCAACTTCTTTATCCATTTTTCTCTTTCCTGGAATATTTAAGGTGTAACGAAGTGCAGGTTCTTGTCAAGAGAGCAGCCCTAAACTTTGGGGTGCCTGTGTCTTGCTGATTTTTAGTTTTCCCAATTTATACACCCATGAGTGGAAGTGCCCTATGCTCTCTAAGCTGAGTTTTTTAGATGTTTCAGGACACACCGTACACTTCTCCAGAGTGGCTGTTGGCAATTTACATCCCGCCCATCAGCGTAGCCAGGCTCCCGGTTCTCCATGGCCTGTCCTGCATTTCTGGTTTTGACACTTTATTCAGCATGGCCCTTTTGACCGATGGGAAGCGAGACTTCTTTGTAGCGCTGATTTGCCTTTCCAGGTTGCTTGGTTGGCCAAACAGGGCGTATGCGTTTTTTCCTGAATATATTCAGGAAAAAACGCATACGCCCTGTTTGGCCAAGGGCGTGATTGTCGAGGTTTGGCCGCTTTTCCTGTGCTTTCAAGGCGATTCGAATCTACCTCCTGAAATCTGTTTCCTGCAATTCTGCCTTGCTTTCAAATCCTCTTCGTTGCCTTCCATCAATATATTTGTGGACGAGAGTTATCATTTATAACTCTGCAGTTTTGTGAATTGCAGTGCCCCTGAGCTCCATTGTTCAACTCGCTTTCTTGGGAGCTGGCCGCAAAAGCGCAGGATTGCTTCAGGCCCTGTTCTGGTCCCGGGCGGCAGGCTGAGCCTGTGGTTAATTCTTCTTTCTGATGGGAAAATAGAGTGATCTGTGCCAGTCCCAACACCTAGAGCTAGTCTCTCATTGGTTCCCCCTCTTCCCGTTCATCCTCAGGACAAATTGCAACCTGTACGGAAGAGGAGGTTAAAGGTGCTGAGTCTCCAAGGAGGGAGATTGCTAGTAAAGCGGCTGGAATGGCGAACCCGAGCACAAGGAGATGAGAAATGAGGTGCGTTTTAGAAACCTTTCCCGATCATCCGGTGTACCATCTTCTGGGTTTCTCATGCATGTTTTCGAAGTAGGAAGATGCCCTTGAACCTGAGATTTGGGACCCATGGGATGGGTACCACGCAGTATTACTTTAAAGGGTCTGTGTTTGCTCACCCAACCTCAGCAAACCTCTCAGCCCCAAGAGTGTCCACCCTTATGTCTCCATCAGCTGTGGGTCTAGATATGGTCAATCCAGGTGGCATCACAGCCCCTGAACGAATTTTGTAAGAATTTCTCTCTCTTTCACTGTCTTTGTTTCACGGGTTTTTAAAAGTAATTGATTTTTATAATGGGGTTTAGCTGCTTTTCATTGCTGTGTTTAAGCCGCTTTACACCCACTTGACTCACTTACAGAGAGATATCAATACATAGGTTTTAAGATTCTTACTAGTCAGATATATTCTTGGGCAGTGAGTAGGGGGTGTTGAGTCCAGTTCCCTGAGCAAGGAGTAGGTCTTCTCTATTACATATTGGGTTTATGGAACGGTATCTGAGCTAATTTGAAACCCGTGTTTTATGCATCACCCCGCCTCACCTTTCCCGTTGAGCAGCCATAGTGTGTTTTCTAAACGTGTGACTCTGTTCCGTTTTGTAACTCAGTTCAAGTGTAGCGGTTTTTACATTCCCTCTATAAGTGATATCTTATGACAAGTGTCGTTATCTGTGTGACTTTTTTCACTTAGAATCGTCGTACCTAAATCCACTCATCATGCTGCTACTAGCCTTATGACGTTGATTTCATGGCTGAGTGATATTCCATTGTACATAAGGACCACAACTTCTTTATCCATTTTTCTCTTTCCTGGGATATTTAAGGTGTAACGAAGTGCAGGTTCTTGTCAAGAGAGCAGCCCTAAACTTTGGGGTGCCTGTGTCTTGCTGATTTTTAGTTTTCCCAATTTATACACCCATGAGTGGAAGTGCCCTATGCTCTCTAAGCTGAGTTTTTTAGATGTTTCAGGACACACCGTACACTTCTCCAGAGTGGCTGTTGGCAATTTACATCCCGCCCATCAGCGTAGCCAGGCTCCCGGTTCTCCATGGCCTGTCCTGCATTTCTGGTTTTGACACTTTATTCAGCATGGCCCTTTTGACCGATGGGAAGTGAGACTTCTTTGTAGCGCTGATTTGCATTTTCCAGGTTGCTTGGTTGGCCAAACAGGGCGTATGCGTTTTTTCCTGAATATATTCAGGAAAAAACGCATACGCCCTTTTTGGCCAAGGGCGTGATTGTCGAGGTTTGGCCGCTTTTCCTGTGCTTTCAAGGCGATTCGAATCTACCTCCTGAAATCTGTTTCCTGCAATTCTGCCTTGCTTTCAAATCCTCTTCGTTGCCTTCCCTCAATATATTTGTGGACGAGAGTTATCATTTATAACTCTGCAGGTTTGTGAATTGCAGTGCCCCTGAGCTCCATTGTTCAAATCGCTTTCTTGGGAGCTGGCCGCAAAAGCGCAGGATTGCTTCAGGCCCTGTTCTGGTCCCGGGCGGCAGGCTGAGCCTGTGGTTAATTCTTCTTCCTGATGGGAAAATAGAGTGACCTGTGCCAGTCCCAACACCTAGAGCTAGTCTCTCATTGGTTCCCCCTCTTCCCGTTCATCCTCAGGACAAATTGCAACCTGTACGGAACAGGAGGTTAAAGGTGCTGAGTCTCCAAGGAGGGAGATTGCTAGTAAAGCGGCTGGAATGGCGAACCCGAGCACAAGGAGATGAGAAATGAGGTGCGTTTTAGAAACCTTTCCCGATCACACGGTGTACCATCTTCTGGGTTTCTCATGCATGTTTTCGAAGTAGGAAGATGCCCTTGAACCTGAGATTTGGGACCCATGGGATGGGTACCACGCAGTATTACTTTAAAGGGTCTGTGTTTGCTCACCCAACCTCAGCAAACCTCTCAGCCCCAAGAGTGTCCACCCTTATGTCTCCATCAGCTGTGGGTCTAGATATGGTCAATCCAGGTGGCATCACAGCCCCTGAACGAATTTTGTAAGAATTTCTCTCTCTTTCACTGTCTTTGTTTCACGGGTTTTTAAAAGTAATTGATTTTTATAATGGGGTTTAGCTGCTTTTCATTGCTGTGTTTAAGCCGCTTTACACCCACTTGACTCACTTACAGAGAGATATCAATACATAGGTATTAAGATTCTTACTAGTCAGATATATTCTTGGGCGGTGAGTAGGGGGTGTTGAGTCCAGTTCCCTGAGCAAGGAGTAGGTCTTGTCTATTACATATTGGGTTTATGGAACGGTATCTGAGCTAATTTGAAACCCGTGTTTTATGCATCACCCCGCCTCACCTTTCCCGTTGAGCAGCCATAGTGTGTTTTCTAAACGTGTGACTCTGTTCCGTTTTGTAACTCAGTTCAAGTGTAGCGGTTTTTACATTCCCTCTATAAGTGATATCTTATGACAAGTGTCGTTATCTGTGTGACTTTTTTCACTTAGAATCGTTGTACCTAAATCCACTCATCATGCTGCTACTAGCCTTATGACGTTGATTTCATGGCTGAGTGATATTCCATTGTACAAAAGGACCACAACTTCTTTATCCATTTTTCTCTTTCCTGGGATATTTAAGGTGTAACGAAGTGCAGGTTCTTGTCAAGAGAGCAGCCCTAAACTTTGGGGTGCCTGTGTCTTGCTGATTTTTAGTTTTCCCAATTTATACACCCATGAGTGGAAGTGCCCTATGCTCTCTAAGCTGAGTTTTTTAGATGTTTCAGGACACACCGTACACTTCTCCAGAGTGGCTGTTGGCAATTTACATCCCGCCCATCAGCGTAGCCAGGCTCCCGGTTCTCCATGGCCTGTCCTGCATTTGTGGTTTTGACACTTTATTCAGCATGGCCCTTTTGACCGATGGGAAGCGAGACTTCTTTGTAGCGCTGATTTGCCTTTCCAGGTTGCTTGGTTGGCCAAACAGGGCGTATGCGTTTTTTCCTGAATATATTCAGGAAAAAACGCATACGCCCTGTTTGGCCAAGGGCGTGATTGTCGAGGTTTGGCCGCTTTTCCTGTGCTTTCAAGGCGATTCGAATCTACCTCCTGAAATCTGTTTCCTGCAATTCTGCCTTGCTTTCAAATCCTCTTCGTTGCCTTCCATCAATATATTTGTGGACGAGAGTTATCATTTATAACTCTGCAGTTTTGTGAATTGCAGTGCCCCTGAGCTCCATTGTTCAACTCGCTTTCTTGGGAGCTGGCCGCAAAAGCGCAGGATTGCTTCAGGCCCTGTTCTGGTCCCGGGCGGCAGGCTGAGCCTGTGGTTAATTCTTCTTTCTGATGGGAAAATAGAGTGATCTGTGCCAGTCCCAACACCTAGAGCTAGTCTCTCATTGGTTCCCCCTCTTCCCGTTCATCCTCAGGACAAATTGCAACCTGTACGGAAGAGGAGGTTAAAGGTGCTGAGTCTCCAAGGAGGGAGATTGCTAGTAAAGCGGCTGGAATGGCGAACCCGAGCACAAGGAGATGAGAAATGAGGTGCGTTTTAGAAACCTTTCCCGATCATACGGTGTACCATCTTCTGGGTTTCTCATGCATGTTTTCGAAGTAGGAAGATGCCCTTGAACCTGAGATTTGGGACCCATGGGATGGGTACCACGCAGTATTACTTTAAAGGGTCTGTGTTTGCTCACCCAACCTCAGCAAACCTCTCAGCCCCAAGAGTGTCCACCCTTATGTCTCCATCATCTGTGGGTCTAGATATGGTCAATCCAGGTGGCATCACAGCCCCTGAACGAATTTTGTAAGAATTTCTCTCTCTTTCACTGTCTTTGTTTCACGGGTTTTTAAAAGTAATTGATTTTTATAATGGGGTTTAGCTGCTTTTCATTGCTGTGTTTAAGCCGCTTTACACCCACTTGACTCACTTACAGAGAGATATCAATACATAGGTTTTAAGATTCTTACTAGTCAGATATATTCTTGGGCGGTGAGTAGGGGGTGTTGAGTCCAGTTCCCTGAGCAAGGAGTAGGTCTTGTCTATTACATATTGGGTTTATGGAACGGTATCTGAGCTAATTTGAAACCCGTGTTTTATGCATCACCCCGCCTCACCTTTCCCGTTGAGCAGCCATAGTGTGTTTTCTAAACGTGTGACTCTGTTCCGTTTTGTAACTCAGTTCAAGTGTAGCGGTTTTTACATTCCCTCTATAAGTGATATCTTATGACAAGTGTCGTTATCTGTGTGACTTTTTTCACTTAGAATCGTCGTACCTAAATCCACTCATCATGCTGCTACTAGCCTTATGACGTTGATTTCATGGCTGAGTGATATTCCATTGTACATAAGGACCACAACTTCTTTATCCATTTTTCTCTTTCCTGGGATATTTAAGGTGTAACGAAGTGCAGGTTCTTGTCAAGAGAGCAGCCCTAAACTTTGGGGTGCCTGTGTCTTGCTGATTTTTAGTTTTCCCAATTTATACACCCATGAGTGGAAGTGCCCTATGCTCTCTAAGCTGAGTTTTTTAGATGTTTCAGGACACACCGTACACTTCTCCAGAGTGGCTGTTGGCAATTTACATCCCGCCCATCAGCGTAGCCAGGCTCCCGGTTCTCCATGGCCTGTCCTGCATTTCTGGTTTTGACACTTTATTCAGCATGGCCCTTTTGACCGATGGGAAGCGAGACTTCTTTGTAGCGCTGATTTGCCTTTCCAGGTTGCTTGGTTGGCCAAACAGGGCGTATGCGTTTTTTCCTGAATATATTCAGGAAAAAACGCATACGCCCTGTTTGGCCAAGGGCGTGATTGTCGAGGTTTGGCCGCTTTTCCTGTGCTTTCAAGGCGATTCGAATCTACCTCCTGAAATCTGTTTCCTGCAATTCTGCCTTGCTTTCAAATCCTCTTCGTTGCCTTCCCTCAATATATTTGTGGACGAGAGTTATCATTTATAACTCTGCAGTTTTGTGAATTGCAGTGCCCCTGAGCTCCATTGTTCAACTCGCTTTCTTGGGAGCTGGCCGCAAAAGCGCAGGATTGCTTCAGGCCCTGTTCTGGTCCCGGGCGGCAGGCTGAGCCTGTGGTTAATTCTTCTTCCTGATGGGAAAATAGAGTGACCTGTGCCAGTCCCAACACCTAGAGCTAGTCTCTCATTGGTTCCCCCTCTTCCCGTTCATCCTCAGGACAAATTGCAACCTGTACGGAACAGGAGGTTAAAGGTGCTGAGTCTCCAAGGAGGGAGATTGCTAGTAAAGCGGCTGGAATGGCGAACCCGAGCACAAGGAGATGAGAAATGAGGTGCGTTTTAGAAACCTTTCCCGATCACACGGTGTACCATCTTCTGGGTTTCTCATGCATGTTTTCGAAGTAGGAAGATGCCCTTGAACCTGAGATTTGGGACCCATGGGATGGGTACCACGCAGTATTACTTTAAAGGGTCTGTGTTTGCTCACCCAACCTCAGCAAACCTCTCAGCCCCAAGAGTGTCCACCCTTATGTCTCCATCATCTGTGGGTCTAGATATGGTCAATCCAGGTGGCATCACAGCCCCTGAACGAATTTTGTAAGAATTTCTCTCTCTTTCACTGTCTTTGTTTCACGGGTTTTTAAAAGTAATTGATTTTTATAATGGGGTTTAGCTGCTTTTCATTGCTGTGTTTAAGCCGCTTTACACCCACTTGACTCACTTACAGAGAGATATCAATACATAGGTATTAAGATTCTTACTAGTCAGATATATTCTTGGGCGGTGAGTAGGGGGTGTTGAGTCCAGTTCCCTGAGCAAGGAGTAGGTCTTGTCTATTACATATTGGGTTTATGGAACGGTATCTGAGCTAATTTGAAACCCGTGTTTTATGCATCACCCCGCCTCACCTTTCCCGTTGAGCAGCCATAGTGTGTTTTCTAAACGTGTGACTCTGTTCCGTTTTGTAACTCAGTTCAAGTGTAGCGGTTTTTACATTCCCTCTATAAGTGATATCTTATGACAAGTGTCGTTATCTGTGTGACTTTTTTCACTTAGAATCGTTGTACCTAAATCCACTCATCATGCTGCTACTAGCCTTATGACGTTGATTTCATGGCTGAGTGATATTCCATTGTACAAAAGGACCACAACTTCTTTATCCATTTTTCTCTTTCCTGGGATATTTAAGGTGTAACGAAGTGCAGGTTCTTGTCAAGAGAGCAGCCCTAAACTTTGGGGTGCCTGTGTCTTGCTGATTTTTAGTTTTCCCAATTTATACACCCATGAGTGGAAGTGCCCTATGCTCTCTAAGCTGAGTTTTTTAGATGTTTCAGGACACACCGTACACTTCTCCAGAGTGGCTGTTGGCAATTTACATCCCGCCCATCAGCGTAGCCAGGCTCCCGGTTCTCCATGGCCTGTCCTGCATTTGTGGTTTTGACACTTTATTCAGCATGGCCCTTTTGACCGATGGGAAGCGAGACTTCTTTGTAGCGCTGATTTGCCTTTCCAGGTTGCTTGGTTGGCCAAACAGGGCGTATGCGTTTTTTCCTGAATATATTCAGGAAAAAACGCATACGCCCTTTTTGGCCAAGGGCGTGATTGTCGAGGTTTGGCCGCTTTTCCTGTGCTTTCAAGGCGATTCGAATCTACCTCCTGAAATCTGTTTCCTGCAATTCTGCCTTGCTTTCAAATCCTCTTCGTTGCCTTCCCTCAATATATTTGTGGACGAGAGTTATCATTTATAACTCTGCAGGTTTGTGAATTGCAGTGCCCCTGAGCTCCATTGTTCAAATCGCTTTCTTGGGAGCTGGCCGCAAAAGCGCAGGATTGCTTCAGGCCCTGTTCTGGTCCCGGGTGGCAGGCTGAGCCTGTGGTTAATTCTTCTTCCTGATGGGAAAATAGAGTGACCTGTGCCAGTCCCAACACCTAGAGCTAGTCTCTCATTGGTTCCCCCTCTTCCCGTTCATCCTCAGGACAAATTGCAACCTGTACGGAACAGGAGGTTAAAGGTGCTGAGTCTCCAAGGAGGGAGATTGCTAGTAAAGCGGCTGGAATGGCGAACCCGAGCACAAGGAGATGAGAAATGAGGTGCGTTTTAGAAACCTTTCCCGATCACACGGTGTACCATCTTCTGGGTTTCTCATGCATGTTTTCGAAGTAGGAAGATGCCCTTGAACCTGAGATTTGGGACCCATGGGATGGGTACCACGCAGTATTACTTTAAAGGGTCTGTGTTTGCTCACCCAACCTCAGCAAACCTCTCAGCCCCAAGAGTGTCCACCCTTATGTCTCCATCAGCTGTGGGTCTAGATATGGTCAATCCAGGTGGCATCACAGCCCCTGAACGAATTTTGTAAGAATTTCTCTCTCTTTCACTGTCTTTGTTTCACGGGTTTTTAAAAGTAATTGATTTTTATAATGGGGTTTAGCTGCTTTTCATTGCTGTGTTTAAGCCGCTTTACACCCACTTGACTCACTTACAGAGAGATATCAATACATAGGTTTTAAGACTCTTACTAGTCAGATATATTCTTGGGCGGTGAGTAGGGGGTGTTGAGTCCAGTTCCCTGAGCAAGGAGTAGGTCTTGTCTTTTACATATTGGGTTTATGGAACGGTATCTGAGCTAATTTGAAACCCGTGTTTTATGCATCACCCCGCCTCACCTTTCCCGTTGAGCAGCCATAGTGTGTTTTCTAAACGTGTGACTCTGTTCCGTTTTGTAACTCAGTTCAAGTGTAGCGGTTTTTACATTCCCTCTATAAGTGATATCTTATGACAAGTGTCATTATCTGTGTGACTTTTTTCACTTAGAATCGTCGTACCTAAATCCACTCATCATGCTGCTACTAGCCTTATGACGTTGATTTCATGGCTGAGTGATATTCCATTGTACATAAGGACCGCAACTTCTTTATCCATTTTTCTCTTTCCTGGAATATTTAAGGTGTAACGAAGTGCAGGTTCTTGTCAAGAGAGCAGCCCTAAACTTTGGGGTGCCTGTGTCTTGCTGATTTTTAGTTTTCCCAATTTATACACCCATGAGTGGAAGTGCCCTATGCTCTCTAAGCTGAGTTTTTTAGATGTTTCAGGACACACCGTACACTTCTCCAGAGTGGCTGTTGGCAATTTACATCCCGCCCATCAGCGTAGCCAGGCTCCCGGTTCTCCATGGCCTGTCCTGCATTTCTGGTTTTGACACTTTATTCAGCATGGCCCTTTTGACCGATGGGAAGCGAGACTTCTTTGTAGCGCTGATTTGCCTTTCCAGGTTGCTTGGTTGGCCAAACAGGGCGTATGCGTTTTTTCCTGAATATATTCAGGAAAAAACGCATACGCCCTGTTTGGCCAAGGGCGTGATTGTCGAGGTTTGGCCGCTTTTCCTGTGCTTTCAAGGCGATTCGAATCTACCTCCTGAAATCTGTTTCCTGCAATTCTGCCTTGCTTTCAAATCCTCTTCGTTGCCTTCCATCAATATATTTGTGGACGAGAGTTATCATTTATAACTCTGCAGTTTTGTGAATTGCAGTGCCCCTGAGCTCCATTGTTCAACTCGCTTTCTTGGGAGCTGGCCGCAAAAGCGCAGGATTGCTTCAGGCCCTGTTCTGGTCCCGGGCGGCAGGCTGAGCCTGTGGTTAATTCTTCTTTCTGATGGGAAAATAGAGTGATCTGTGCCAGTCCCAACACCTAGAGCTAGTCTCTCATTGGTTCCCCCTCTTCCCGTTCATCCTCAGGACAAATTGCAACCTGTACGGAAGAGGAGGTTAAAGGTGCTGAGTCTCCAAGGAGGGAGATTGCTAGTAAAGCGGCTGGAATGGCGAACCCGAGCACAAGGAGATGAGAAATGAGGTGCGTTTTAGAAACCTTTCCCGATCATACGGTGTACCATCTTCTGGGTTTCTCATGCATGTTTTCGAAGTAGGAAGATGCCCTTGAACCTGAGATTTGGGACCCATGGGATGGGTACCACGCAGTATTACTTTAAAGGGTCTGTGTTTGCTCACCCAACCTCAGCAAACCTCTCAGCCCCAAGAGTGTCCACCCTTATGTCTCCATCATCTGTGGGTCTAGATATGGTCAATCCAGGTGGCATCACAGCCCCTGAACGAATTTTGTAAGAATTTCTCTCTCTTTCACTGTCTTTGTTTCACGGGTTTTTAAAAGTAATTGATTTTTATAATGGGGTTTAGCTGCTTTTCATTGCTGTGTTTAAGCCGCTTTACACCCACTTGACTCACTTACAGAGAGATATCAATACATAGGTTTTAAGATTCTTACTAGTCAGATATATTCTTGGGCGGTGAGTAGGGGGTGTTGAGTCCAGTTCCCTGAGCAAGGAGTAGGTCTTGTCTATTACATATTGGGTTTATGGAACGGTATCTGAGCTAATTTGAAACCCGTGTTTTATGCATCACCCCGCCTCACCTTTCCCGTTGAGCAGCCATAGTGTGTTTTCTAAACGTGTGACTCTGTTCCGTTTTGTAACTCAGTTCAAGTGTAGCAGTTTTTACATTCCCTCTATAAGTGATATCTTATGACAAGTGTCGTTATCTGTGTGACTTTTTTCACTTAGAATCGTCGTACCTAAATCCACTCATCATGCTGCTACTAGCCTTATGACGTTGATTTCATGGCTGAGTGATATTCCATTATACATAAGGACCACAACTTCTTTATCCATTTTTCTCTTTCCTGGGATATTTAAGGTGTAACGAAGTGCAGGTTCTTGTCAAGAGAGCAGCCCTAAACTTTGGGGTGCCTGTGTCTTGCTGATTTTTAGTTTTCCCAATTTATACACCCATGAGTGGAAGTGCCCTATGCTCTCTAAGCTGAGTTTTTTAGATGTTTCAGGACACACCGTACACTTCTCCAGAGTGGCTGTTGGCAATTTACATCCCGCCCATCAGCGTAGCCAGGCTCCCGGTTCTCCATGGCCTGTCCTGCATTTCTGGTTTTGACACTTTATTCAGCATGGCCCTTTTGACCGATGGGAAGTGAGACTTCTTTGTAGCGCTGATTTGCCTTTCCAGGTTGCTTGGTTGGCCAAACAGGGCGTATGCGTTTTTTCCTGAATATATTCAGTAAAATACGCATACGCCCTGTTTGGCCAAGGGCGTGATTGTCAAGGTTTGGCCTCTTTTCCTGTGCTTTCAAGGCGATTCGAATCTACCTCCTGAAATCTGTTTCCTGCAATTCTGCCTTGCTTTCAACTCCTCTTCGTTGCCTTCCCTCAATATATTTGTGGACGAGAGTTATCATTTATAACTCTGCAGGTTTGTGAATTGCAGTGCCCCTGAGCTCCATTGTTCAACTCGCTTTCTTGGGAGCTGGCCGCAAAAGCGCAGGATTGCTTCAGGCCCTGTTCTGGTCCCGGGCGGCAGGCTGAGCCTGTGGTTAATTCTTCTTTCTGATGGGAAAATAGAGTGATCTGTGCCAGTCCCAACACCTAGAGCTATTCTCTCATTGGTTCCCCCTGTTCCCGTTCATCCTCAGGACAAATTGCAACCTGTACGGAAGAGGAGGTTAAAGGTGCTGAGTCTCCAAGGAGGGAGATTGCTAGTAAAGCGGCTGGAATGGCGAACCCGAGCACAAGGAGATGAGAAATGAGGTGCGTTTTAGAAACCTTTCCCGATCACACGGTGTACCATCTTCTGGGTTTCTCATGCATGTTTTCGAAGTAGGAAGATGCCCTTGAACCTGAGATTTGGGACCCATGGGATGGGTACCACGCAGTATTACTTTAAAGGGTCTGTGTTTGCTCACCCAACCTCAGCAAACCTCTCAGCCCCAAGAGTGTCCACCCTTATGTCTCCATCATCTGTGGGTCTAGATATGGTCAATCCAGGTGGCATCACAGCCCCTGAACGAATTTTGTAAGAATTTCTCTCTCTTTCACTGTCTTTGTTTCACGGGTTTTTAAAAGTAATTGATTTTTATAATGGGGTTTAGCTGCTTTTCATTGCTGTGTTTAAGCCGCTTTACACCCACTTGACTCACTTACAGAGAGATATCAATACATAGGTATTAAGATTCTTACTAGTCAGATATATTCTTGGGCGGTGAGTAGGGGGTGTTGAGTCCAGTTCCCTGAGCAAGGAGTAGGTCTTGTCTATTACATATTGGGTTTATGGAACGGTATCTGAGCTAATTTGAAACCCGTGTTTTATGCATCACCCCGCCTCACCTTTCCCGTTGAGCAGCCATAGTGTGTTTTCTAAACGTGTGACTCTGTTCCGTTTTGTAACTCAGTTGAAGTGTAGCGGTTTTTACATTCCCTCTATAAGTGATATCTTATGACAAGTGTCGTTATCTGTGTGACTTTTTTCACTTAGAATCGTTGTACCTAAATCCACTCATCATGCTGCTACTAGCCTTATGACGTTGATTTCATGGCTGAGTGATATTCCATTGTACAAAAGGACCACAACTTCTTTATCCATTTTTCTCTTTCCTGGGATATTTAAGGTGTAACGAAGTGCAGGTTCTTGTCAAGAGAGCAGCCCTAAACTTTGGGGTGCCTGTGTCTTGCTGATTTTTAGTTTTCCCAATTTATACACCCATGAGTGGAAGTGCCCTATGCTCTCTAAGCTGAGTTTTTTAGATGTTTCAGGACACACCGTACACTTCTCCAGAGTGGCTGTTGGCAATTTACATCCCGCCCATCAGCGTAGCCAGGCTCCCGGTTCTCCATGGCCTGTCCTGCATTTGTGGTTTTGACACTTTATTCAGCATGGCCCTTTTGACCGATGGGAAGCGAGACTTCTTTGTAGCGCTGATTTGCCTTTCCAGGTTGCTTGGTTGGCCAAACAGGGCGTATGCGTTTTTTCCTGAATATATTCAGGAAAAAACGCATACGCCCTGTTTGGCCAAGGGCGTGATTGTCGAGGTTTGGCCGCTTTTCCTGTGCTTTCAAGGCGATTCGAATCTACCTCCTGAAATCTGTTTCCTGCAATTCTGCCTTGCTTTCAAATCCTCTTCGTTGCCTTCCCTCAATATATTTGTGGACGAGAGTTATCATTTATAACTCTGCAGGTTTGTGAATTGCAGTGCCCCTGAGCTCCATTGTTCAAATCGCTTTCTTGGGAGCTGGCCGCAAAAGCGCAGGATTGCTTCAGGCCCTGTTCTGGTCCCGGGTGGCAGGCTGAGCCTGTGGTTAATTCTTCTTCCTGATGGGAAAATAGAGTGACCTGTGCCAGTCCCAACACCTAGAGCTAGTCTCTCATTGGTTCCCCCTCTTCCCGTTCATCCTCAGGACAAATTGCAACCTGTACGGAACAGGAGGTTAAAGGTGCTGAGTCTCCAAGGAGGGAGATTGCTAGTAAAGCGGCTGGAATGGCGAACCCGAGCACAAGGAGATGAGAAATGAGGTGCGTTTTAGAAACCTTTCCCGATCACACGGTGTACCATCTTCTGGGTTTCTCATGCATGTTTTCGAAGTAGGAAGATGCCCTTGAACCTGAGATTTGGGACCCATGGGATGGGTACCACGCAGTATTACTTTAAAGGGTCTGTGTTTGCTCACCCAACCTCAGCAAACCTCTCAGCCCCAAGAGTGTCCACCCTTATGTCTCCATCAGCTGTGGGTCTAGATATGGTCAATCCAGGTGGCATCACAGCCCCTGAACGAATTTTGTAAGAATTTCTCTCTCTTTCACTGTCTTTGTTTCACGGGTTTTTAAAAGTAATTGATTTTTATAATGGGGTTTAGCTGCTTTTCATTGCTGTGTTTAAGCCGCTTTACACCCACTTGACTCACTTACAGAGAGATATCAATACATAGGTTTTAAGACTCTTACTAGTCAGATATATTCTTGGGCGGTGAGTAGGGGGTGTTGAGTCCAGTTCCCTGAGCAAGGAGTAGGTCTTGTCTTTTACATATTGGGTTTATGGAACGGTATCTGAGCTAATTTGAAACCCGTGTTTTATGCATCACCCCGCCTCACCTTTCCCGTTGAGCAGCCATAGTGTGTTTTCTAAACGTGTGACTCTGTTCCGTTTTGTAACTCAGTTCAAGTGTAGCGGTTTTTACATTCCCTCTATAAGTGATATCTTATGACAAGTGTCGTTATCTGTGTGACTTTTTTCACTTAGAATCGTCGTACCTAAATCCACTCATCATGCTGCTACTAGCCTTATGACGTTGATTTCATGGCTGAGTGATATTCCATTGTACATAAGGACCGCAACTTCTTTATCCATTTTTCTCTTTCCTGGAATATTTAAGGTGTAACGAAGTGCAGGTTCTTGTCAAGAGAGCAGCCCTAAACTTTGGGGTGCCTGTGTCTTGCTGATTTTTAGTTTTCCCAATTTATACACCCATGAGTGGAAGTGCCCTATGCTCTCTAAGCTGAGTTTTTTAGATGTTTCAGGACACACCGTACACTTCTCCAGAGTGGCTGTTGGCAATTTACATCCCGCCCATCAGCGTAGCCAGGCTCCCGGTTCTCCATGGCCTGTCCTGCATTTCTGGTTTTGACACTTTATTCAGCATGGCCCTTTTGACCGATGGGAAGCGAGACTTCTTTGTAGCGCTGATTTGCCTTTCCAGGTTGCTTGGTTGGCCAAACAGGGCGTATGCGTTTTTTCCTGAATATATTCAGGAAAAAACGCATACGCCCTGTTTGGCCAAGGGCGTGATTGTCGAGGTTTGGCCGCTTTTCCTGTGCTTTCAAGGCGATTCGAATCTACCTCCTGAAATCTGTTTCCTGCAATTCTGCCTTGCTTTCAAATCCTCTTCGTTGCCTTCCATCAATATATTTGTGGACGAGAGTTATCATTTATAACTCTGCAGTTTTGTGAATTGCAGTGCCCCTGAGCTCCATTGTTCAACTCGCTTTCTTGGGAGCTGGCCGCAAAAGCGCAGGATTGCTTCAGGCCCTGTTCTGGTCCCGGGCGGCAGGCTGAGCCTGTGGTTAATTCTTCTTTCTGATGGGAAAATAGAGTGATCTGTGCCAGTCCCAACACCTAGAGCTAGTCTCTCATTGGTTCCCCCTCTTCCCGTTCATCCTCAGGACAAATTGCAACCTGTACGGAAGAGGAGGTTAAAGGTGCTGAGTCTCCAAGGAGGGAGATTGCTAGTAAAGCGGCTGGAATGGCGAACCCGAGCACAAGGAGATGAGAAATGAGGTGCGTTTTAGAAACCTTTCCCGATCATACGGTGTACCATCTTCTGGGTTTCTCATGCATGTTTTCGAAGTAGGAAGATGCCCTTGAACCTGAGATTTGGGACCCATGGGATGGGTACCACGCAGTATTACTTTAAAGGGTCTGTGTTTGCTCACCCAACCTCAGCAAACCTCTCAGCCCCAAGAGTGTCCACCCTTATGTCTCCATCATCTGTGGGTCTAGATATGGTCAATCCAGGTGGCATCACAGCCCCTGAACGAATTTTGTAAGAATTTCTCTCTCTTTCACTGTCTTTGTTTCACGGGTTTTTAAAAGTAATTGATTTTTATAATGGGGTTTAGCTGCTTTTCATTGCTGTGTTTAAGCCGCTTTACACCCACTTGACTCACTTACAGAGAGATATCAATACATAGGTTTTAAGATTCTTACTAGTCAGATATATTCTTGGGCGGTGAGTAGGGGGTGTTGAGTCCAGTTCCCTGAGCAAGGAGTAGGTCTTGTCTATTACATATTGGGTTTATGGAACGGTATCTGAGCTAATTTGAAACCCGTGTTTTATGCATCACCCCGCCTCACCTTTCCCGTTGAGCAGCCATAGTGTGTTTTCTAAACGTGTGACTCTGTTCCGTTTTGTAACTCAGTTCAAGTGTAGCGGTTTTTACATTCCCTCTATAAGTGATATCTTATGACAAGTGTCGTTATCTGTGTGACTTTTTTCACTTAGAATCGTCGTACCTAAATCCACTCATCATGCTGCTACTAGCCTTATGACGTTGATTTCATGGCTGAGTGATATTCCATTGTACATAAGGACCACAACTTCTTTATCCATTTTTCTCTTTCCTGGGATATTTAAGGTGTAACGAAGTGCAGGTTCTTGTCAAGAGAGCAGCCCTAAACTTTGGGGTGCCTGTGTCTTGCTGATTTTTAGTTTTCCCAATTTATACACCCATGAGTGGAAGTGCCCTATGCTCTCTAAGCTGAGTTTTTTAGATGTTTCAGGACACACCGTACACTTCTCCAGAGTGGCTGTTGGCAATTTACATCCCGCCCATCAGCGTAGCCAGGCTCCCGGTTCTCCATGGCCTGTCCTGCATTTCTGGTTTTGACACTTTATTCAGCATGGCCCTTTTGACCGATGGGAAGCGAGACTTCTTTGTAGCGCTGATTTGCCTTTCCAGGTTGCTTGGTTGGCCAAACAGGGCGTATGCGTTTTTTCCTGAATATATTCAGGAAAAAACGCATACGCCCTGTTTGGCCAAGGGCGTGATTGTCGAGGTTTGGCCGCTTTTCCTGTGCTTTCAAGGCGATTCGAATCTACCTCCTGAAATCTGTTTCCTGCAATTCTGCCTTGCTTTCAAATCCTCTTCGTTGCCTTCCCTCAATATATTTGTGGACGAGAGTTATCATTTATAACTCTGCAGTTTTGTGAATTGCAGTGCCCCTGAGCTCCATTGTTCAACTCGCTTTCTTGGGAGCTGGCCGCAAAAGCGCAGGATTGCTTCAGGCCCTGTTCTGGTCCCGGGCGGCAGGCTGAGCCTGTGGTTAATTCTTCTTTCTGATGGGAAAATAGAGTGATCTGTGCCAGTCCCAACACCTAGAGCTAGTCTCTCATTGGTTCCCCCTCTTCCCGTTCATCCTCAGGACAAATTGCAACCTGTACGGAAGAGGAGGTTAAAGGTGCTGAGTCTCCAAGGAGGGAGATTGCTAGTAAAGCGGCTGGAATGGCGAACCCGAGCACAAGGAGATGAGAAATGAGGTGCGTTTTAGAAACCTTTCCCGATCACACGGTGTACCATCTTCTGGGTTTCTCATGCATGTTTTCGAAGTAGGAAGATGCCCTTGAACCTGAGATTTGGGACCCATGGGATGGGTACCACGCAGTATTACTTTAAAGGGTCTGTGTTTGCTCACCCAACCTCAGCAAACCTCTCAGCCCCAAGAGTGTCCACCCTTATGTCTCCATCATCTGTGGGTCTAGATATGGTCAATCCAGGTGGCATCACAGCCCCTGAACGAATTTTGTAAGAATTTCTCTCTCTTTCACTGTCTTTGTTTCACGGGTTTTTAAAAGTAATTGATTTTTATAATGGGGTTTAGCTGCTTTTCATTGCTGTGTTTAAGCCGCTTTACACCCACTTGACTCACTTACAGAGAGATATCAATACATAGGTTTTAAGATTCTTACTAGTCAGATATATTCTTGGGCGGTGAGTAGGGGGTGTTGAGTCCAGTTCCCTGAGCAAGGAGTAGGTCTTGTCTATTACATATTGGGTTTATGGAACGGTATCTGAGCTAATTTGAAACCCGTGTTTTATGCATCACCCCGCCTCACCTTTCCCGTTGAGCAGCCATAGTGTGTTTTCTAAACGTGTGACTCTGTTCCGTTTTGTAACTCAGTTCAAGTGTAGCGGTTTTTACATTCCCTCTATAAGTGATATCTTATGACAAGTGTCGTTATCTGTGTGACTTTTTTCACTTAGAATCGTTGTACCTAAATCCACTCATCATGCTGCTACTAGCCTTATGACGTTGATTTCATGGCTGAGTGATATTCCATTGTACATAAGGACCACAACTTCTTTATCCATTTTTCTCTTTCCTGGGATATTTAAGGTGTAACGAAGTGCAGGTTCTTGTCAAGAGAGCAGCCCTAAACTTTGGGGTGCCTGTGTCTTGCTGATTTTTAGTTTTCCCAATTTATACACCCATGAGTGGAAGTGCCCTATGCTCTCTAAGCTGAGTTTTTTAGATGTTTCAGGACACACCGTACACTTCTCCAGAGTGGCTGTTGGCAATTTACATCCCGCCCATCAGCGTAGCCAGGCTCCCGGTTCTCCATGGCCTGTCCTGCATTTCTGGTTTTGACACTTTATTCAGCATGGCCCTTTTGACCGATGGGAAGCGAGACTTCTTTGTAGCGCTGATTTGCCTTTCCAGGTTGCTTGGTTGGCCAAACAGGGCGTATGCGTTTTTTCCTGAATATATTCAGGAAAAAACGCATACGCCCTTTTTGGCCAAGGGCGTGATTGTCGAGGTTTGGCCGCTTTTCCTGTGCTTTCAAGGCGATTCGAATCTACCTCCTGAAATCTGTTTCCTGCAATTCTGCCTTGCTTTCAAATCCTCTTCGTTGCCTTCCCTCAATATATTTGTGGACGAGAGTTATCATTTATAACTCTGCAGGTTTGTGAATTGCAGTGCCCCTGAGCTCCATTGTTCAAATCGCTTTCTTGGGAGCTGGCCGCAAAAGCGCAGGATTGCTTCAGGCCCTGTTCTGGTCCCGGGCGGCAGGCTGAGCCTGTGGTTAATTCTTCTTCCTGATGGGAAAATAGAGTGACCTGTGCCAGTCCCAACACCTAGAGCTAGTCTCTCATTGGTTCCCCCTCTTCCCGTTCATCCTCAGGACAAATTGCAACCTGTACGGAAGAGGAGGTTAAAGGTGCTGAGTCTCCAAGGAGGGAGATTGCTAGTAAAGCGGCTGGAATGGCGAACCCGAGCACAAGGAGATGAGAAATGAGGTGCGTTTTAGAAACCTTTCCCGATCACACGGTGTACCATCTTCTGGGTTTCTCATGCATGTTTTCGAAGTAGGAAGATGCCCTTGAACCTGAGATTTGGGACCCATGGGATGGGTACCACGCAGTATTACTTTAAAGGGTCTGTGTTTGCTCACCCAACCTCAGCAAACCTCTCAGCCCCAAGAGTGTCCACCCTTATGTCTCCATCAGCTGTGGGTCTAGATATGGTCAATCCAGGTGGCATCACAGCCCCTGAACGAATTTTGTAAGAATTTCTCTCTCTTTCACTGTCTTTGTTTCACGGGTTTTTAAAAGTAATTGATTTTTATAATGGGGTTTAGCTGCTTTTCATTGCTG
The DNA here is from genome assembly GCF_028021215.1 of Eschrichtius robustus. Lineage (NCBI taxonomy): Eukaryota > Metazoa > Chordata > Mammalia > Artiodactyla > Eschrichtiidae > Eschrichtius > Eschrichtius robustus. The sequence goes on along the minus strand of NC_090831.1, from coordinate 46,973,325 downwards.
TGTTTAAGCCGCTTTACACCCACTTGACTCACTTACAGAGAGATATCAATACATAGGTTTTAAGATTCTTACTAGTCAGACATATTCTTGGGCAGTGAGTAGGGGGTGTTGAGTCCAGTTCCCTGAGCAAGGAGTAGGTCTTGTCTATTACATATTGGGTTTATGGAACGGTATCTGAGCTAATTTGAAACCCGTGTTTTATGCATCACCCCGCCTCACCTTTCCCGTTGAGCAGCCATAGTGTGTTTTCTAAACGTGTGACTCTGTTCCGTTTTGTAACTCAGTTCAAGTGTAGCGGTTTTTACATTCCCTCTATAAGTGATATCTTATGACAAGTGTCGTTATCTGTGTGACTTTTTTCACTTAGAATCGTCGTACCTAAATCCACTCATCATGCTGCTACTAGCCTTATGACGTTGATTTCATGGCTGAGTGATATTCCATTGTACATAAGGACCACAACTTCTTTATCCATTTTTCTCTTGCCTGGGAAATTTAAGGTGTAACGAAGTGCAGGTTCTTGTCAAGAGAGCAGCCCTAAACTTTGGGGTGCCTGTGTCTTGCTGATTTTTAGTTTTCCCAATTTATACACCCATGAGTGGAAGTGCCCTATGCTCTCTAAGCTGAGTTTTTTAGATGTTTCAGGACACACCGTACACTTCTCCAGAGTGGCTGTTGGCAATTTACATCCCGCCCATCAGCGTAGCCAGGCTCCCGGTTCTCCAAGGCCTGTCCTGCATTTCTGGATTTGACACTTTATTCAGCATGGCCCTTTTGACCGATGGGAAGCGAGACATCTTTGTAGCGCTGATTTGCCTTTCCAGGTTGCTTGGTTGGCCAAACAGGGCGTATGCGTTTTTTCCTGAATATATTCAGGAAAAAACGCATACGCCCTTTTTGGACAAGGGCGTGATTGTCGAGGTTTGGCCGCTTTTCCTGTGCTTTCAAGGTGATTCGAATCTACCTCCTGAAATCTGTTTCCTGCAATTATGCCTTGCTTTCAAATCCTCTTCGTTGCCTTCCCTCAATATATTTGTGGACGAGAGTTATCATTTATAACTCTGCAGGTTTGTGAATTGCAGTGCCCCTGAGCTCCATTGTTCAAATCGCTTTCTTGGGAGCTGGCCGCAAAAGCGCAGGATTGCTTCAGGCCCTGTTCTGGTCCCGGGTGGCAGGCTGAGCCTGTGGTTAATTCTTCTTTCTGATGGGAAAATAGAGTGACCTGTGCCAGTCCCAACACCTAGAGCTAGTCTCTCATTGGTTCCCCCTGTTCCCGTTCATCCTCAGGACAAATTGCAACCTGTACGGAAGAGGAGGTTAAAGGTGCTGAGTCTCCAAGGAGGGAGATTGCTAGTAAAGCGGCTGGAATGGCGAACCCGAGCACAAGGAGATGAGAAATGAGGTGCGTTTTAGAAACCTTTCCCGATCACACGGTGTACCATCTTCTGGGTTTCTCATGCATGTTTTCGAAGTAGGAAGATGCCCTTGAACCTGAGATTTGGGACCCATGGGATGGGTACCACGCAGTATTACTTTAAAGGGTCTGTGTTTGCTCACCCAACCTCAGCAAACCTCTCAGCCCCAAGAGTGTCCACCCTTATGTCTCCATCATCTGTGGGTCTAGATATGGTCAATCCAGGTGGCATCACAGCCCCTGAACGAATTTTGTAAGAATTTCTCTCTCTTTCACTGTCTTTGTTTCACGGGTTTTTAAAAGTAATTGATTTTTATAATGGGGTTTAGCTGCTTTTCATTGCTGTGTTTAAGCCGCTTTACACCCACTTGACTCACTTACAGAGAGATATCAATACATAGGTATTAAGATTCTTACTAGTCAGATATATTCTTGGGCGGTGAGTAGGGGGTGTTGAGTCCAGTTCCCTGAGCAAGGAGTAGGTCTTGTCTATTACATATTGGGTTTATGGAACGGTATCTGAGCTAATTTGAAACCCGTGTTTTATGCATCACCCCGCCTCACCTTTCCCGTTGAGCAGCCATAGTGTGTTTTCTAAACGTGTGACTCTGTTCCGTTTTGTAACTCAGTTCAAGTGTAGCGGTTTTTACATTCCCTCTATAAGTGATATCTTATGACAAGTGTCGTTATCTGTGTGACTTTTTTCACTTAGAATCGTTGTACCTAAATCCACTCATCATGCTGCTACTAGCCTTATGACGTTGATTTCATGGCTGAGTGATATTCCATTGTACAAAAGGACCACAACTTCTTTATCCATTTTTCTCTTTCCTGGGATATTTAAGGTGTAACGAAGTGCAGGTTCTTGTCAAGAGAGCAGCCCTAAACTTTCGGGTGCCTGTGTCTTGCTGATTTTTAGTTTTCCCAATTTATACACCCATGAGTGGAAGTGCCCTATGCTCTCTAAGCTGAGTTTTTTAGATGTTTCAGGACACACCGTACACTTCTCCAGAGTGGCTGTTGGCAATTTACATCCCGCCCATCAGCGTAGCCAGGCTCCCGTTTCTCCATGGCCTGTCCTGCATTTCTGGTTTTGACACTTTATTCAGCATGGCCCTTTTGACCGATGGGAAGCGAGACTTCTTTGTAGCGCTGATTTGCCTTTCCAGGTTGCTTGGTTGGCCAAACAGGGCGTATGCGTTTTTTCCTGAATATATTCAGGAAAAAACGCATACGCCCTTTTTGGCCAAGGGCGTGATTGTCGAGGTTTGGCCGCTTTTCCTGTGCTTTCAAGGCGATTCGAATCTACCTCCTGAAATCTGTTTCCTGCAATTCTGCCTTGCTTTCAAATCCTCTTCGTTGCCTTCCCTCAATATATTTGTGGACGAGAGTTATCATTTATAACTCTGCAGGTTTGTGAATTGCAGTGCCCCTGAGCTCCATTGTTCAAATCGCTTTCTTGGGAGCTGGCCGCAAAAGCGCAGGATTGCTTCAGGCCCTGTTCTGGTCCCGGGTGGCAGGCTGAGCCTGTGGTTAATTCTTCTTCCTGATGGGAAAATAGAGTGACCTGTGCCAGTCCCAACACCTAGAGCTAGTCTCTCATTGGTTCCCCCTCTTCCCGTTCATCCTCAGGACAAATTGCAACCTGTACGGAACAGGAGGTTAAAGGTGCTGAGTCTCCAAGGAGGGAGATTGCTAGTAAAGCGGCTGGAATGGCGAACCCGAGCACAAGGAGATGAGAAATGAGGTGCGTTTTAGAAACCTTTCCCGATCACACGGTGTACCATCTTCTGGGTTTCTCATGCATGTTTTCGAAGTAGGAAGATGCCCTTGAACCTGAGATTTGGGACCCATGGGATGGGTACCACGCAGTATTACTTTAAAGGGTCTGTGTTTGCTCACCCAACCTCAGCAAACCTCTCAGCCCCAAGAGTGTCCACCCTTATGTCTCCATCAGCTGTGGGTCTAGATATGGTCAATCCAGGTGGCATCACAGCCCCTGAACGAATTTTGTAAGAATTTCTCTCTCTTTCACTGTCTTTGTTTCACGGGTTTTTAAAAGTAATTGATTTTTATAATGGGGTTTAGCTGCTTTTCATTGCTGTGTTTAAGCCGCTTTACACCCACTTGACTCACTTACAGAGAGATATCAATACATAGGTTTTAAGACTCTTACTAGTCAGATATATTCTTGGGCGGTGAGTAGGGGGTGTTGAGTCCAGTTCCCTGAGCAAGGAGTAGGTCTTGTCTTTTACATATTGGGTTTATGGAACGGTATCTGAGCTAATTTGAAACCCGTGTTTTATGCATCACCCCGCCTCACCTTTCCCGTTGAGCAGCCATAGTGTGTTTTCTAAACGTGTGACTCTGTTCCGTTTTGTAACTCAGTTCAAGTGTAGCGGTTTTTACATTCCCTCTATAAGTGATATCTTATGACAAGTGTCGTTATCTGTGTGACTTTTTTCACTTAGAATCGTCGTACCTAAATCCACTCATCATGCTGCTACTAGCCTTATGACGTTGATTTCATGGCTGAGTGATATTCCATTGTACATAAGGACCGCAACTTCTTTATCCATTTTTCTCTTTCCTGGAATATTTAAGGTGTAACGAAGTGCAGGTTCTTGTCAAGAGAGCAGCCCTAAACTTTGGGGTGCCTGTGTCTTGCTGATTTTTAGTTTTCCCAATTTATACACCCATGAGTGGAAGTGCCCTATGCTCTCTAAGCTGAGTTTTTTAGATGTTTCAGGACACACCGTACACTTCTCCAGAGTGGCTGTTGGCAATTTACATCCCGCCCATCAGCGTAGCCAGGCTCCCGGTTCTCCATGGCCTGTCCTGCATTTCTGGTTTTTACACTTTATTCAGCATGGCCCTTTTGACCGATGGGAAGCGAGACTTCTTTGTAGCGCTGATTTGCCTTTCCAGGTTGCTTGGTTGGCCAAACAGGGCGTATGCGTTTTTTCCTGAATATATTCAGGAAAAAACGCATACGCCCTGTTTGGCCAAGGGCGTGATTGTCGAGGTTTGGCCGCTTTTCCTGTGCTTTCAAGGCGATTCGAATCTACCTCCTGAAATCTGTTTCCTGCAATTCTGCCTTGCTTTCAAATCCTCTTCGTTGCCTTCCCTCAATATATTTGTGGACGAGAGTTATCATTTATAACTCTGCAGTTTTGTGAATTGCAGTGCCCCTGAGCTCCATTGTTCAACTCGCTTTCTTGGGAGCTGGCCGCAAAAGCGCAGGATTGCTTCAGGCCCTGTTCTGGTCCCGGGCGGCAGGCTGAGCCTGTGGTTAATTCTTCTTTCTGATGGGAAAATAGAGTGATCTGTGCCAGTCCCAACACCTAGAGCTAGTCTCTCATTGGTTCCCCCTCTTCCCGTTCATCCTCAGGACAAATTGCAACCTGTACGGAAGAGGAGGTTAAAGGTGCTGAGTCTCCAAGGAGGGAGATTGCTAGTAAAGCGGCTGGAATGGCGAACCCGAGCACAAGGAGATGAGAAATGAGGTGCGTTTTAGAAACCTTTCCCGATCACACGGTGTACCATCTTCTGGGTTTCTCATGCATGTTTTCGAAGTAGGAAGATGCCCTTGAACCTGAGATTTGGGACCCATGGGATGGGTACCACGCAGTATTACTTTAAAGGGTCTGTGTTTGCTCACCCAACCTCAGCAAACCTCTCAGCCCCAAGAGTGTCCACCCTTATGTCTCCATCAGCTGTGGGTCTAGATATGGTCAATCCAGGTGGCATCACAGCCCCTGAACGAATTTTGTAAGAATTTCTCTCTCTTTCACTGTCTTTGTTTCACGGGTTTTTAAAAGTAATTGATTTTTATAATGGGGTTTAGCTGCTTTTCATTGCTGTGTTTAAGCCGCTTTACACCCACTTGACTCACTTACAGAGAGATATCAATACATAGGTTTTAAGATTCTTACTAGTCAGATATATTCTTGGGCGGTGAGTAGGGGGTGTTGAGTCCAGTTCCCTGAGCAAGGAGTAGGTCTTGTCTACTACATATTGGGTTTATGGAACGGTATCTGAGCTAATTTGAAACCCGTGTTTTATGCATCACCCCGCCTCACCTTTCCCGTTGAGCAGCCATAGTGTGTTTTCTAAACGTGTGACTCTGTTCCGTTTTGTAACTCAGTTCAAGTGTAGCGGTTTTTACATTCCCTCTATAAGTGATATCTTATGACAAGTGTCGTTATCTGTGTGACTTTTTTCACTTAGAATCGTCGTACCTAAATCCACTCATCATGCTGCTACTAGCCTTATGACGTTGATTTCATGGCTGAGTGATATTCCATTGTACATAAGGACCACAACTTCTTTATCCATTTTTCTCTTTCCTGGGATATTTAAGGTGTAACGAAGTGCAGGTTCTTGTCAAGAGAGCAGCCCTAAACTTTGGGGTGCCTGTGTCTTGCTGAGTTTTAGTTTTCCCAATTTATACACCCATGAGTGGAAGTGCCCTATGCTCTCTAAGCTGAGTTTTTTAGATGTTTCAGGACACACCGTACACTTCTCCAGAGTGGCTGTTGGCAATTTACATCCCGCCCATCAGCGTAGCCAGGCTCCCGGTTCTCCATGGCCTGTCCTGCATTTCTGGTTTTGACACTTTATTCAGCATGGCCCTTTTGACCGATGGGAAGCGAGACTTCTTTGTAGCGCTGATTTGCCTTTCCAGGTTGCTTGGTTGGCCAAACAGGGCGTATGCGTTTTTTCCTGAATATATTCAGGAAAAAACGCATACGCCCTGTTTGGCCAAGGGCGTGATTGTCGAGGTTTGGCCGCTTTTCCTGTGCTTTCAAGGCGATTCGAATCTACCTCCTGAAATCTGTTTCCTGCAATTCTGCCTTGCTTTCAAATCCTCTTCGTTGCCTTCCCTCAATATATTTGTGGACGAGAGTTATCATTTATAACTCTGCAGGTTTGTGAATTGCAGTGCCCCTGAGCTCCATTGTTCAACTCGCTTTCTTGGGAGCTGGCCGCAAAAGCGCAGGATTGCTTCAGGCCCTGTTCTGGTCCCGGGCGGCAGGCTGAGCCTGTGGTTAATTCTTCTTCCTGATGGGAAAATAGAGTGACCTGTGCCAGTCCCAACACCTAGAGCTAGTCTCTCATTGGTTCCCCCTCTTCCCGTTCATCCTCAGGACAAATTGCAACCTGTACGGAAGAGGAGGTTAAAGGTGCTGAGTCTCCAAGGATGGAGATTGCTAGTAAAGCGGCTGGAATGGCGAACCCGAGCACAAGGAGATGAGAAATGAGGTGCGTTTTAGAAACCTTTCCCGATCACACGGTGTACCATCTTCTGGGTTTCTCATGCATGTTTTCGAAGTAGGAAGATGCCCTTGAACCTGAGATTTGGGACCCATGGGATGGGTACCACGCAGTATTACTTTAAAGGGTCTGTGTTTGCTCACCCAACCTCAGCAAACCTCTCAGCCCCAAGAGTGTCCACCCTTATGTCTCCGTCAGCTGTGGGTCTAGATATGGTCAATCCAGGTGGCATCACAGCCCCTGAACGAATTTTGTAAGAATTTCTCTCTCTTTCACTGTCTTTGTTTCACGGGTTTTTAAAAGTAATTGATTTTTATAATGGGGTTTAGCTTCTTTTCATTGCTGTGTTTAAGCCGCTTTACACCCACTTGACTCACTTACAGAGAGATATCAATACATAGGTTTTAAGATTCTTACTAGTCAGACATATTCTTGGGCAGTGAGTAGGGGGTGTTGAGTCCAGTTCCCTGAGCAAGGAGTAGGTCTTGTCTATTACATATTGGGTTTATGGAACGGTATCTGAGCCAATTTGAAACCCGTGTTTTATGCATCACCCCGCCTCACCTTTCCCGTTGAGCAGCCATAGTGTGTTTTCTAAACGTGTGACTCTGTTCCGTTTTGTAACTCAGTTCAAGTGTAGCGGTTTTTACATTCCCTCTATAAGTGATATCTTATGACAAGTGTCGTTATCTGTGTGACTTTTTTCACTTAGAATCGTCGTACCTAAATCCACTCATCATGCTGCTACTAGCCTTATGACGTTGATTTCATGGCTGAGTGATATTCCATTGTACATAAGGACCACAACTTCTTTATCCATTTTTCTCTTGCCTGGGATATTTAAGGTGTAACGAAGTGCAGGTTCTTGTCAAGAGAGCAGCCCTAAACTTTGGGGTGCCTGTGTCTTGCTGATTTTTAGTTTTCCCAATTTATACACCCATGAGTGGAAGTGCCCTATGCTCTCTAAGCTGAGTTTTTTAGATGTTTCAGGACACACCGTACACTTCTCCAGAGTGGCTGTTGGCAATTTACATCCCGCCCATCAGCGTAGCCAGGCTCCCGGTTCTCCATGGCCTGTCCTGCATTTCTGGTTTTGACACTTTATTCAGCATGGCCCTTTTGACCGATGGGAAGTGAGACTTCTTTGTAGCGCTGATTTGCCTTTCCAGGTTGCTTGGTTGGCCAAACAGGGCGTATGCGTTTTTTCCTGAATATATTCAGGAAAAAACGCATACGCCCTTTTTGGCCAAGGGCGTGATTGTCGAGGTTTGGCCGCTTTTCCTGTGCTTTCAAGGCGATTCGAATCTACCTCCTGAAATCTGTTTCCTGCAATTCTGCCTTGCTTTCAAATCCTCTTCGTTGCCTTCCCTCAATATATTTGTGGACGAGAGTTATCATTTATAACTCTGCAGGTTTGTGAATTGCAGTGCCCCTGAGCTCCATTGTTCAACTCGCTTTCTTGGGAGCTGGCCGCAAAAGCGCAGGATTGCTTCAGGCCCTGTTCTGGTCCCGGGCGGCAGGCTGAGCCTGTGGTTAATTCTTCTTTCTGATGGGAAAATAGAGTGATCTGTGCCAGTCCCAACACCTAGAGCTAGTCTCTCATTGGTTCCCCCTCTTCCCGTTCATCCTCAGGACAAATTGCAACCTGTACGGAAGAGGAGGTTAAAGGTGCTGAGTCTCCAAGGAGGGAGATTGCTAGTAAAGCGGCTGGAATGGCGAACCCGAGCACAAGGAGATGAGAAATGAGGTGCGTTTTAGAAACCTTTCCCGATCACACGGTGTACCATCTTCTGGGTTTCTCATGCATGTTTTCGAAGTAGGAAGATGCCCTTGAACCTGAGATTTGGGACCCATGGGATGGGTACCACGCAGTATTACTTTAAAGGGTCTGTGTTTGCTCACCCAACCTCAGCAAACCTCTCAGCCCCAAGAGTGTCCACCCTTATGTCTCCATCATCTGTGGGTCTAGATATGGTCAATCCAGGTGGCATCACAGCCCCTGAACGAATTTTGTAAGAATTTCTCTCTCTTTCACTGTCTTTGTTTCACGGGTTTTTAAAAGTAATTGATTTTTATAATGGGGTTTAGCTGCTTTTCATTGCTGTGTTTAAGCCGCTTTACACCCACTTGACTCACTTACAGAGAGATATCAATACATAGGTTTTAAGATTCTTACTAGTCAGATATATTCTTGGGCGGTGAGTAGGGGGTGTTGAGTCCAGTTCCCTGAGCAAGGAGTAGGTCTTGTCTATTACATATTGGGTTTATGGAACGGTATCTGAGCTAATTTGAAACCCGTGTTTTATGCATCACCCCGCCTCACCTTTCCCGTTGAGCAGCCATAGTGTGTTTTCTAAACGTGTGACTCTGTTCCGTTTTGTAACTCAGTTCAAGTGTAGCGGTTTTTACATTCCCTCTATAAGTGATATCTTATGACAAGTGTCGTTATCTGTGTGACTTTTTTCACTTAGAATGGTCGTACCTAAATCCACTCATCATGCTGCTACTAGCCTTATGACGTTGATTTCATGGCTGAGTGATATTCCATTGTACATAAGGACCACAACTTCTTTATCCATTTTTCTCTTTCCTGGGATATTTAAGGTGTAACGAAGTGCAGGTTCTTGTCAAGAGAGCAGCCCTAAACTTTGGGGTGCCTGTGTCTTGCTGATTTTTAGTTTTCCCAATTTATACACCCATGAGTGGAAGTGACCTATGCTCTCTAAGCTGAGTTTTTTAGATGTTTCAGGACACACCGTACACTTCTCCAGAGTGGCTGTTGGCAATTTACATCCCGCCCATCAGCGTAGCCAGGCTCCCGGTTCTCCATGGCCTGCCCTGCATTTCTGGTTTTGACACTTTATTCAGCATGGCCCTTTTGACCGATGGGAAGCGAGACTTCTTTGTAGCGCTGATTTGCCTTTCCAGGTTGCTTGGTTGGCCAAACAGGGCGTATGCGTTTTTTCCTGAATATATTCAGGAAAAAACGCATACGCCCTGTTTGGCCAAGGGCGTGATTGTCGAGGTTTGGCCGCTTTTCCTGTGCTTTCAAGGCGATTCAAATCTACCTCCTGAAATCTGTTTCCTGCAATTCTGCCTTGCTTTCAAATCCTCTTCGTTGCCTTCCCTCAATATATTTGTGGACGAGAGTTATCATTTATAACTCTGCAGGTTTGTGAATTGCAGTGCCCCTGAGCTCCATTGTTCAAATCGCTTTCTTGGGAGCTGGCCGCAAAAGCGCAGGATTGCTTCAGGCCCTGTTCTGGTCCCGGGCGGCAGGCTGAGCCTGTGGTTAATTCTTCTTCCTGATGGGAAAAGAGAGTGACCTGTGCCAGTCCCAACACCTAGAGCTAGTCTCTCATTGGTTCCCCCTCTTCCCGTTCATCCTCAGGACAAATTGCAACCTGTACGGAACAGGAGGTTAAAGGTGCTGAGTCTCCAAGGAGGGAGATTGCTAGTAAAGCGGCTGGAATGGCGAACCCGAGCACAAGGAGATGAGAAATGAGGTGCGTTTTAGAAACCTTTCCCGATCACACGGTGTACCATCTTCTGGGTTTCTCATGCATGTTTTCGAAGTAGGAAGATGCCCTTGAACCTGAGATTTGGGACCCATGGGATGGGTACCACGCAGTATTACTTTAAAGGGTCTGTGTTTGCTCACCCAACCTCAGCAAACCTCTCAGCCCCAAGAGTGTCCACCCTTATGTCTCCATCAGCTGTGGGTCTAGATATGGTCAATCCAGGTGGCATCACAGCCCCTGAACGAATTTTGTAAGAATTTCTCTCTCTTTCACTGTCTTTGTTTCACGGGTTTTTAAAAGTAATTGATTTTTATAATGGGGTTTAGCTGCTTTTCATTGCTGTGTTTAAGCCGCTTTACACCCACTTGACTCACTTACAGAGAGATATCAATACATAGGTTTTAAGATTCTTACTAGTCAGATATATTCTTGGGCAGTGAGTAGGGGGTGTTGAGTCCAGTTCCCTGAGCAAGGAGTAGGTCTTGTCTATTACATATTGGGTTTATGGAACGGTATCTGAGCTAATTTGAAACCCGTGTTTTATGCATCACCCCGCCTCACCTTTCCCGTTGAGCAGCCATAGTGTGTTTTCTAAACGTGTGACTCTGTTCCGTTTTGTAACTCAGTTCAAGTGTAGCGGTTTTTACATTCCCTCTATAAGTGATATCTTATGACAAGTGTCGTTATCTGTGTGACTTTTTTCACTTAGAATCGTCGTACCTAAATCCACTCATCATGCTGCTACTAGCCTTATGACGTTGATTTCATGGCTGAGTGATATTCCATTGTACATAAGGACCACAACTTCTTTATCCATTTTTCTCTTTCCTGGGATATTTAAGGTGTAACGAAGTGCAGGTTCTTGTCAAGAGAGCAGCCCTAAACTTTGGGGTGCCTGTGTCTTGCTGATTTTTAGTTTTCCCAATTTATACACCCATGAGTGGAAGTGCCCTATGCTCTCTAAGCTGAGTTTTTTAGATGTTTCAGGACACACCGTACACTTCTCCAGAGTGGCTGTTGGCAATTTACATCCCGCCCATCAGCGTAGCCAGGCTCCCGGTTCTCCATGGCCTGTCCTGCATTTCTGGTTTTGACACTTTATTCAGCATGGCCCTTTTGACCGATGGGAAGTGAGACTTCTTTGTAGCGCTGATTTGCCTTTCCAGGTTGCTTGGTTGGCCAAACAGGGCGTATGCGTTTTTTCCTGAATATATTCAGGAAAAAACGCATACGCCCTTTTTGGCCAAGGGCGTGATTGTCGAGGTTTGGCCGCTTTTCCTGTGCTTTCAAGGCGATTCGAATCTACCTCCTGAAATCTGTTTCCTGCAATTCTGCCTTGCTTTCAAATCCTCTTCGTTGCCTTCCCTCAATATATTTGTGGACGAGAGTTATCATTTATAACTCTGCAGGTTTGTGAATTGCAGTGCCCCTGAGCTCCATTGTTCAACTCGCTTTCTTGGGAGCTGGCCGCAAAAGCGCAGGATTGCTTCAGGCCCTGTTCTGGTCCCGGGCGGCAGGCTGAGCCTGTGGTTAATTCTTCTTTCTGATGGGAAAATAGAGTGATCTGTGCCAGTCCCAACACCTAGAGATAGTCTCTCATTGGTTCCCCCTCTTCCCGTTCATCCTCAGGACAAATTGCAACCTGTACGGAAGAGGAGGTTAAAGGTGCTGAGTCTCCAAGGAGGGAGATTGCTAGTAAAGCGGCTGGAATGGCGAACCCGAGCACAAGGAGATGAGAAATGAGGTGCGTTTTAGAAACCTTTCCCGATCACACGGTGTACCATCTTCTGGGTTTCTCATGCATGTTTTCGAAGTAGGAAGATGCCCTTGAACCTGAGATTTGGGACCCATGGGATGGGTACCACTCAGTATTACTTTAAAGGGTCTGTGTTTGCTCACCCAACCTCAGCAAACCTCTCAGCCCCAAGAGTGTCCACCGTTATGTCTCCATCATCTGTGGGTCTAGATATGGTCAATCCAGGTGGCATCACAGCCCCTGAACGAATTTTGTAAGAATTTCTCTCTCTTTCACTGTCTTTGTTTCACGGGTTTTTAAAAGTAATTGATTTTTATAATGGGGTTTAGCTGCTTTTCATTGCTGTGTTTAAGCCGCTTTACACCCACTTGACTCACTTACAGAGAGATATCAATACATAGGTTTTAAGATTCTTACTAGTCAGATATATTCTTGGGCGGTGAGTAGGGGGTGTTGAGTCCAGTTCCCTGAGCAAGGAGTAGGTCTTGTCTATTACATATTGGGTTTATGGAACGGTATCTGAGCTAATTTGAAACCCGTGTTTTATGCATCACCCCGCCTCACCTTTCCCGTTGAGCAGCCATAGTGTGTTTTCTAAACGTGTGACTCTGTTCCGTTTTGTAACTCAGTTCAAGTGTAGCGGTTTTTACATTCCCTCTATAAGTGATATCTTATGACAAGTGTCGTTATCTGTGTGACTTTTTTCACTTAGAATCGTTGTACCTAAATCCACTCATCATGCTGCTACTAGCCTTATGACGTTGATTTCATGGCTGAGTGATATTCCATTGTACATAAGGACCACAACTTCTTTATCCATTTTTCTCTTTCCTGGGATATTTAAGGTGTAACGAAGTGCAGGTTCTTGTCAAGAGAGCAGCCCTAAACTTTGGGGTGCCTGTGTCTTGCTGATTTTTAGTTTTCCCAATTTATACACCCATGAGTGGAAGTGCCCTATGCTCTCTAAGCTGAGTTTTTTAGATGTTTCAGGACACACCGTACACTTCTCCAGAGTGGCTGTTGGCAATTTACATCCCGCCCATCAGCGTAGCCAGGCTCCCGGTTCTCCATGGCCTGTCCTGCATTTCTGGTTTTGACACTTTATTCAGCATGGCCCTTTTGACCGATGGGAAGCGAGACTTCTTTGTAGCGCTGATTTGCCTTTCCAGGTTGCTTGGTTGGCCAAACAGGGCGTATGCGTTTTTTCCTGAATATATTCAGGAAAAAACGCATACGCCCTTTTTGGCCAAGGGCGTGATTGTCGAGGTTTGGCCGCTTTTCCTGTGCTTTCAAGGTGATTCGAATCTACCTCCTGAAATCTGTTTCCTGCAATTCTGCCTTGCTTTCAAATCCTCTTCGTTGCCTTCCCTCAATATATTTGTGGACGAGAGTTATCATTTATAACTCTGCAGGTTTGTGAATTGCAGTGCCCCTGAGCTCCATTGTTCAAATCGCTTTCTTGGGAGCTGGCCGCAAAAGCGCAGGATTGCTTCAGGCCCTGTTCTGGTCCCGGGTGGCATGCTGAGCCTGTGGTTAATTCTTCTTCCTGATGGGAAAATAGAGTGACCTGTGCCAGTCCCAACACCTAGAGCTAGTCTCTCATTGGTTCCCCCTCTTCCCGTTCATCCTCAGGACAAATTGCAACCTGTACGGAACAGGAGGTTAAAGGTGCTGAGTCTCCAAGGAGGGAGATTGCTAGTAAAGCGGCTGGAATGGCGAACCCGAGCACAAGGAGATGAGAAATGAGGTGCGTTTTAGAAACCTTTCCCGATCACACGGTGTACCATCTTCTGGGTTTCTCATGCATGTTTTCGAAGTAGGAAGATGCCCTTGAACCTGAGATTTGGGACCCATGGGATGGGTACCACGCAGTATTACTTTAAAGGGTCTGTGTTTGCTCACCCAACCTCAGCAAACCTCTCAGCCCCAAGAGTGTCCACCCTTATGTCTCCATCAGCTGTGGGTCTAGATATGGTCAATCCAGGTGGCATCACAGCCCCTGAACGAATTTTGTAAGAATTTCTCTCTCTTTCACTGTCTTTGTTTCACGGGTTTTTAAAAGTAATTGATTTTTATAATGGGGTTTAGCTGCTTTTCATTGCTGTGTTTAAGCCGCTTTACACCCACTTGACTCACTTACAGAGAGATATCAATACATAGGTTTTAAGATTCTTACTAGTCAGATATATTCTTGGGCAGTGAGTAGGGGGTGTTGAGTCCAGTTCCCTGAGCAAGGAGTAGGTCTTGTCTATTACATATTGGGTTTATGGAACGGTATCTGAGCTAATTTGAAACCCGTGTTTTATGCATCACCCCGCCTCACCTTTCCCGTTGAGCAGCCATAGTGTGTTTTCTAAACGTGTGACTCTGTTCCGTTTTGTAACTCAGTTCAAGTGTAGCGGTTTTTACATTCCCTCTATAAGTGATATCTTATGACAAGTGTCGTTATCTGTGTGACTTTTTTCACTTAGAATCGTTGTACCTAAATCCACTCATCATGCTGCTACTAGCCTTATGACGTTGATTTCATGGCTGAGTGATATTCCATTGTACATAAGGACCACAACTTCTTTATCCATTTTTCTCTTTCCTGGGATATTTAAGGTGTAACGAAGTGCAGGTTCTTGTCAAGAGAGCAGCCCTAAACTTTGGGGTGCCTGTGTCTTGCTGATTTTTAGTTTTCCCAATTTATACACCCATGAGTGGAAGTGCCCTATGCTCTCTAAGCTGAGTTTTTTAGATGTTTCAGGACACACCGTACACTTCTCCAGAGTGGCTGTTGGCAATTTACATCCCGCCCATCAGCGTAGCCAGGCTCCCGGTTCTCCATGGCCTGTCCTGCATTTCTGGTTTTGACACTTTATTCAGCATGGCCCTTTTGACCGATGGGAAGCGAGACTTCTTTGTAGCGCTGATTTGCCTTTCCAGGTTGCTTGGTTGGCCAAACAGGGCGTATGCGTTTTTTCCTGAATATATTCAGGAAAAAACGCATACGCCCTGTTTGGCCAAGGGCGTGATTGTCGAGGTTTGGCCGCTTTTCCTGTGCTTTCAATGCGATTCGAATCTACCTCCTGAAATATGTTTCCTGCAATTCTGCCTTGCTTTCAAATCCTCTTCGTTGCCTTCCCTCAATATATTTGTGGACGAGAGTTATCATTTATAACTCTGCAGTTTTGTGAATTGCAGTGCCCCTGAGCTCCATTGTTCAACTCGCTTTCTTGGGAGCTGGCCGCAAAAGCGCAGGATTGCTTCAGGCCCTGTTCTGTTCCCTGGCGGCAGGCTGAGCCTGTGGTTAATTCTTCTTCCTGATGGGAAAATAGAGTGATCTGTGCAAGTCCCAACACCTAGAGCTAGTCTGTCATTGGTTCCCCCTCTTCCCGTTCATCCTCAGGACAAATTGCAACCTGTACGGAACAGGAGGTTAAAGGTGCTGAGTCTCCAAGGAGGGAGATTGCTAGTAAAGCGGCTGGAATGGCGAACCCGAGCACAAGGAGATGAGAAATGAGGTGCGTTTTAGAAACCTTTCCCGATCACACGGTGTACCATCTTCTGGGTTTCTCATGCATGTTTTCGAAGTAGGAAGATGCCCTTGAACCTGAGATTTGGGACCCATGGGATGGGTACCACGCAGTATTACTTTAAAGGGTCTGTGTTTGCTCACCCAACCTCAGCAAACCTCTCAGCCCCAAGAGTGTCCACCCTTATGTCTCCATCAGCTGTGGGTCTAGATATGGTCAATCCAGGTGGCATCACAGCCCCTGAACGAATTTTGTAAGAATTTCTCTCTCTTTCACTGTCTTTGTTTCACGGGTTTTTAAAAGTAATTGATTTTTATAATGGGGTTTAGCTGCTTTTCATTGCTGTGTTTAAGCCGCTTTACACCCACTTGACTCACTTACAGAGAGATATCAATACATAGGTTTTAAGATTCTTACTAGTCAGATATATTCTTGGGCGGTGAGTAGGGGGTGTTGAGTCCAGTTCCCTGAGCAAGGAGTAGGTCTTGTCTATTACATATTGGGTTTATGGAACGGTATCTGAGCTAATTTGAAACCCGTGTTTTATGCATCACCCCGCCTCACCTTTCCCGTTGAGCAGCCATAGTGTGTTTTCTAAACGTGTGACTCTGTTCCGTATTGTAACTCAGTTCAAGTGTAGCGGTTTTTACATTCCCTCTATAAGTGATATCTTATGACAAGTGTCGTTATCTTTGTGACTTTTTTCACTTAGAATCGTCGTACCTAAGTCCACTCATCATGCTGCTACTAGCCTTATGACGTTGATTTCATGGCTGAGTGATATTCCATTGTACATAAGGACCACAACTTCTTTATCCATTTTTCTCTTTCCTGGGATATTTAAGGTGTAACGAAGTGCAGGTTCTTGTCAAGAGAGCAGCCCTAAACTTTGGGGTGCCTGTGTCTTGCTGATTTTTAGTTTTCCCAATTTATACACCCATGAGTGGAAGTGCCCTATGCTCTCTAAGCTGAGTTTTTTAGATGTTTCAGGACACACCGTACACTTCTCCAGCGTGGCTGTTGGCAATTTACATCCCGCCCATCAGCGTAGCCAGGCTCCCGGTTCTCCATGGCCTGTCCTGCATTTCTGGTTTTGACACTTTATTCAGCATGGCCCTTTTGACCGATGGGAAGCGAGACTTCTTTGTAGCGCTGATTTGCCTTTCCAGGTTGCTTGGTTGGCCAAACAGGGCGTATGCGTTTTTTCCTGAATATATTCAGAAAAAAACGCATAAGCCCTGTTTGGCCAAGGGCGTGATTGTCGAGGTTTGGCCGCTTTTCCTGTGCTTTCAAGGCGATTCGAATCTACCTCCTGAAATCTGTTTCCTGCAATTCTGCCTTGCTTTCAAATCCTCTTCGTTGCCTTCCCTCAATATATTTGTGGACGAGAGTTATCATTTATAACTCTGCAGTTTTGTGAATTGCAGTGCCCCTGAGCTCCATTGTTCAACTCGCTTTCTTGGGAGCTGGCCGCAAAAGCGCAGGATTGCTTCAGGCCCTGTTCTGGTCCCGGGCGGCAGGCTGAGCCTGTGGTTAATTCTTCTTCCTGATGGGAAAATAGAGTGACCTGTGCCAGTCCCAACACCTAGAGCTAGTCTCTCATTGGTTCCCCCTCTTCCCGTTCATCCTCAGGACAATTTGCAACCTGTACGGAACAGGAGGTTAAAGGTGCTGAGTCTCCAAGGAGGGAGATTGCTAGTAAAGCGGCTGGAATGGCGAACCCGAGCACAAGGAGATGAGAAATGAGGTGCGTTTTAGAAACCTTTCCCGATCACACGGTGTACCATCTTCTGGGTTTCTCATGCATGTTTTCGAATTAGGAAGATGCCCTTGAACCTGAGATTTGGGACCCATGGGATGGGTACCACGCAGTATTACTTTAAAGGGTCTGTGTTTGCTCACCCAACCTCAGCAAACCTCTCAGCCCCAAGAGTGTCCACCCTTATGTCTCCATCAGCTGTGGGTCTAGATATGGTCAATCCAGGTGGCATCACAGCCCCTGAACGAATTTTGTAAGAATTTCTCTCTCTTTCACTGTCTTTGTTTCACGGGTTTTTAAAAGTAATTGATTTTTATAATGGGGTTTAGCTGCTTTTCATTGCTGTGTTTAAGCCGCTTTACACCCACTTGACTCACTTACAGAGAGATATCAATACATAGGTTTTAAGATTCTTACTAGTCAGATATATTCTTGGGCAGTGAGTAGGGGGTGTTGAGTCCAGTTCCCTGAGCAAGGAGTAGGTCTTGTCTATTACATATTGGGTTTATGGAACGGTATCTGAGCTAATTTGAAACCCGTGTTTTATGCATCACCCCGCCTCACCTTTCCCGTTGAGCAGCCATAGTGTGTTTTCTAAACGTGTGACTCTGTTCCGTTTTGTAACTCAGTTCAAGTGTAGCGGTTTTTACATTCCCTCTATAAGTGATATCTTATGACAAGTGTCGTTATCTGTGTGACTTTTTTCACTTAGAATCGTTGTACCTAAATCCACTCATCATGCTGCTACTAGCCTTATGACGTTGATTTCATGGCTGAGTGATATTCCATTGTACATAAGGACCACAACTTCTTTATCCATTTTTCTCTTTCCTGGGATATTTAAGGTGTAACGAAGTGCAGGTTCTTGTCAAGAGAGCAGCCCTAAACTTTGGGGTGCCTGTGTCTTGCTGATTTTTAGTTTTCCCAATTTATACACCCATGAGTGGAAGTGCCCTATGCTCTCTAAGCTGAGTTTTTTAGATGTTTCAGGACACACCGTACACTTCTCCAGAGTGGCTGTTGGCAATTTACATCCCGCCCATCAGCGTAGCCAGGCTCCCGGTTCTCCATGGCCTGTCCTGCATTTCCGGTTTTGACACTTTATTCAGCATGGCCCTTTTGACCGATGGGAAGCGAGACTTCTTTGTAGCGCTGATTTGCCTTTCCAGGTTGCTTGGTTGGCCAAACAGGGCGTATGCGTTTTTTCCTGAATATATTCAGGAAAAAACGCATACGCCCTGTTTGGCCAAGGGCGTGATTGTCGAGGTTTGGCCGCTTTTCCTGTGCTTTCAATGCGATTCGAATCTACCTCCTGAAATCTGTTTCCTGCAATTCTGCCTTGCTTTCAAATCCTCTTCGTTGCCTTCCCTCAATATATTTGTGGACGAGAGTTATCATTTATAACTCTGCAGTTTTGTGAATTGCAGTGCCCCTGAGCTCCATTGTTCAACTCGCTTTCTTGGGAGCTGGCCGCAAAAGCGCAGGATTGCTTCAGGCCCTGTTCTGTTCCCTGGCGGCAGGATGAGCCTGTGGTTAATTCTTCTTCCTGATGGGAAAATAGAGTGATCTGTGCCAGTCCCAACACCTAGAGCTAGTCTGTCATTGGTTCCCCCTCTTCCCGTTCATCCTCAGGACAAATTGCAACCTGTACGGAACAGGAGGTTAAAGGTGCTGAGTCTCCAAGGAGGGAGATTGCTAGTAAAGCGGCTGGAATGGCGAACCCGAGCACAAGGAGATGAGAAATGAGGTGCGTTTTAGAAACCTTTCCCGATCACACGGTGTACCATCTTCTGGGTTTCTCATGCATGTTTTCGAATTAGGAAGATGCCCTTGAACCTGAGATTTGGGACCCATGGGATGGGTACCACGCAGTATTACTTTAAAGGGTCTGTGTTTGCTCACCCAACCTCAGCAAACCTCTCAGCCCCAAGAGTGTCCACCCTTATGTCTCCATCAGCTGTGGGTCTAGATATGGTCAATCCAGGTGGCATCACAGCCCCTGAACGAATTTTGTAAGAATTTCTCTCTCTTTCACTGTCTTTGTTTCACGGGTTTTTAAAAGTAATTGATTTTTATAATGGGGTTTAGCTGCTTTTCATTGCTGTGTTTAAGCCGCTTTACACCCACTTGACTCACTTACAGAGAGATATCAATACATAGGTTTTAAGATTCTTACTAGTCAGATATATTCTTGGGCAGTGAGTAGGGGGTGTTGAGTCCAGTTCCCTGAGCAAGGAGTAGGTCTTGTCTATTACATATTGGGTTTATGGAACGGTATCTGAGCTAATTTGAAACCCGTGTTTTATGCATCACCCCGCCTCACCTTTCCCGTTGAGCAGCCATAGTGTGTTTTCTAAACGTGTGACTCTGTTCCGTTTTGTAACTCAGTTCAAGTGTAGCGGTTTTTACATTCCCTCTATAAGTGATATCTTATGACAAGTGTCGTTATCTGTGTGACTTTTTTCACTTAGAATCGTTGTACCTAAATCCACTCATCATGCTGCTACTAGCCTTATGACGTTGATTTCATGGCTGAGTGATATTCCATTGTACATAAGGACCACAACTTCTTTATCCATTTTTCTCTTTCCTGGGATATTTAAGGTTTAACGAAGTGCAGGTTCTTGTCAAGAGAGCAGCCCTAAACTTTGGGGTGCCTGTGTCTTGCTGATTTTTAGTTTTCCCAATTTATACACCCATGAGTGGAAGTGCCCTATGCTCTCTAAGCTGAGTTTTTTAGATGTTTCAGGACACACCGTACACTTCTCCAGCGTGGCTGTTGGCAATTTACATCCCGCCCATCAGCGTAGCCAGGCTCCCGGTTCTCCATGGCCTGTCCTGCATTTCTGGTTTTGACACTTTATTCAGCATGGCCCTTTTGACCGATGGGAAGCGAGACTTCTTTGTAGCGCTGATTTGCCTTTCCAGGTTGCTTGGTTGGCCAAACAGGGCGTATGCGTTTTTTCCTGAATATATTCAGAAAAAAACGCATAAGCCCTGTTTGGCCAAGGGCGTGATTGTCGAGGTTTGGCCGCTTTTCCTGTGCTTTCAAGGCGATTCGAATCTACCTCCTGAAATCTGTTTCCTGCAATTCTGCCTTGCTTTCAAATCCTCTTCGTTGCCTTCCCTCAATATATTTGTGGACGAGAGTTATCATTTATAACTCTGCAGTTTTGTGAATTGCAGTGCCCCTGAGCTCCATTGTTCAACTCGCTTTCTTGGGAGCTGGCCGCAAAAGCGCAGGATTGCTTCAGGCCCTGTTCTGGTCCCGGGCGGCAGGCTGAGCCTGTGGTTAATTCTTCTTCCTGATGGGAAAATAGAGTGACCTGTGCCAGTCCCAACACCTAGAGCTAGTCTCTCATTGGTTCCCCCTCTTCCCGTTCATCCTCAGGACAATTTGCAACCTGTACGGAACAGGAGGTTAAAGGTGCTGAGTCTCCAAGGAGGGAGATTGCTAGTAAAGCGGCTGGAATGGCGAACCCGAGCACAAGGAGATGAGAAATGAGGTGCGTTTTAGAAACCTTTCCCGATCACACGGTGTACCATCTTCTGGGTTTCTCATGCATGTTTTCGAATTAGGAAGATGCCCTTGAACCTGAGATTTGGGACCCATGGGATGGGTACCACGCAGTATTACTTTAAAGGGTCTGTGTTTGCTCACCCAACCTCAGCAAACCTCTCAGCCCCAAGAGTGTCCACCCTTATGTCTCCATCAGCTGTGGGTCTAGATATGGTCAATCCAGGTGGCATCACAGCCCCTGAACGAATTTTGTAAGAATTTCTCTCTCTTTCACTGTCTTTGTTTCACGGGTTTTTAAAAGTAATTGATTTTTATAATGGGGTTTAGCTGCTTTTCATTGCTGTGTTTAAGCCGCTTTACACCCACTTGACTCACTTACAGAGAGATATCAATACATAGGTTTTAAGATTCTTACTAGTCAGATATATTCTTGGGCAGTGAGTAGGGGGTGTTGAGTCCAGTTCCCTGAGCAAGGAGTAGGTCTTGTCTATTACATATTGGGTTTATGGAACGGTATCTGAGCTAATTTGAAACCCGTGTTTTATGCATCACCCCGCCTCACCTTTCCCGTTGAGCAGCCATAGTGTGTTTTCTAAACGTGTGACTCTGTTCCGTTTTGTAACTCAGTTCAAGTGTAGCGGTTTTTACATTCCCTCTATAAGTGATATCTTATGACAAGTGTCGTTATCTGTGTGACTTTTTTCACTTAGAATCGTTGTACCTAAATCCACTCATCATGCTGCTACTAGCCTTATGACGTTGATTTCATGGCTGAGTGATATTCCATTGTACATAAGGACCACAACTTCTTTATCCATTTTTCTCTTTCCTGGGATATTTAAGGTGTAACGAAGTGCAGGTTCTTGTCAAGAGAGCAGCCCTAAACTTTGGGGTGCCTGTGTCTTGCTGATTTTTAGTTTTCCCAATTTATACACCCATGAGTGGAAGTGCCCTATGCTCTCTAAGCTGAGTTTTTTAGATGTTTCAGGACACACCGTACACTTCTCCAGCGTGGCTGTTGGCAATTTACATCCCGCCCATCAGCGTAGCCAGGCTCCCGGTTCTCCATGGCCTGTCCTGCATTTCTGGTTTTGACACTTTATTCAGCATGGCCCTTTTGACCGATGGGAAGCGAGACTTCTTTGTAGCGCTGATTTGCCTTTCCAGGTTGCTTGGTTGGCCAAACAGGGCGTATGCGTTTTTTCCTGAATATATTCAGAAAAAAACGCATAAGCCCTGTTTGGCCAAGGGCGTGATTGTCGAGGTTTGGCCGCTTTTCCTGTGCTTTCAAGGCGATTCGAATCTACCTCCTGAAATCTGTTTCCTGCAATTCTGCCTTGCTTTCAAATCCTCTTCGTTGCCTTCCCTCAATATATTTGTGGACGAGAGTTATCATTTATAACTCTGCAGTTTTGTGAATTGCAGTGCCCCTGAGCTCCATTGTTCAACTCGCTTTCTTGGGAGCTGGCCGCAAAAGCGCAGGATTGCTTCAGGCCCTGTTCTGGTCCCGGGCGGCAGGCTGAGCCTGTGGTTAATTCTTCTTCCTGATGGGAAAATAGAGTGACCTGTGCCAGTCCCAACACCTAGAGCTAGTCTCTCATTGGTTCCCCCTCTTCCCGTTCATCCTCAGGACAATTTGCAACCTGTACGGAACAGGAGGTTAAAGGTGCTGAGTCTCCAAGGAGGGAGATTGCTAGTAAAGCGGCTGGAATGGCGAACCCGAGCACAAGGAGATGAGAAATGAGGTGCGTTTTAGAAACCTTTCCCGATCACACGGTGTACCATCTTCTGGGTTTCTCATGCATGTTTTCGAAGTAGGAAGATGCCCTTGAACCTGAGATTTGGGACCCATGGGATGGGTACCACGCAGTATTACTTTAAAGGGTCTGTGTTTGCTCACCCAACCTCAGCAAACCTCTCAGCCCCAAGAGTGTCCACCCTTATGTCTCCATCAGCTGTGGGTCTAGATATGGTCAATCCAGGTGGCATCACAGCCCCTGAACGAATTTTGTAAGAATTTCTCTCTCTTTCACTGTCTTTGTTTCACGGGTTTTTAAAAGTAATTGATTTTTATAATGGGGTTTAGCTGCTTTTCATTGCTGTGTTTAAGCCGCTTTACACCCACTTGACTCACTTACAGAGAGATATCAATACATAGGTTTTAAGATTCTTACTAGTCAGATATATTCTTGGGCAGTGAGTAGGGGGTGTTGAGTCCAGTTCCCTGAGCAAGGAGTAGGTCTTGTCTATTACATATTGGGTTTATGGAACGGTATCTGAGCTAATTTGAAACCCGTGTTTTATGCATCACCCCGCCTCACCTTTCCCGTTGAGCAGCCATAGTGTGTTTTCTAAACGTGTGACTCTGTTCCGTTTTGTAACTCAGTTCAAGTGTAGCGGTTTTTACATTCCCTCTATAAGTGATATCTTATGACAAGTGTCGTTATCTGTGTGACTTTTTTCACTTAGAATCGTTGTACCTAAATCCACTCATCATGCTGCTACTAGCCTTATGACGTTGATTTCATGGCTGAGTGATATTCCATTGTACATAAGGACCACAACTTCTTTATCCATTTTTCTCTTTCCTGGGATATTTAAGGTGTAACGAAGTGCAGGTTCTTGTCAAGAGAGCAGCCCTAAACTTTGGGGTGCCTGTGTCTTGCTGATTTTTAGTTTTCCCAATTTATACACCCATGAGTGGAAGTGCCCTATGCTCTCTAAGCTGAGTTTTTTAGATGTTTCAGGACACACCGTACACTTCTCCAGAGTGGCTGTTGGCAATTTACATCCCGCCCATCAGCGTAGCCAGGCTCCCGGTTCTCCATGGCCTGTCCTGCATTTCCGGTTTTGACACTTTATTCAGCATGGCCCTTTTGACCGATGGGAAGCGAGACTTCTTTGTAGCGCTGATTTGCCTTTCCAGGTTGCTTGGTTGGCCAAACAGGGCGTATGCGTTTTTTCCTGAATATATTCAGGAAAAAACGCATACGCCCTTTTTGGCCAAGGGCGTGATTGTCGAGGTTTGGCCGCTTTTCCTGTGCTTTCAATGCGATTCGAATCTACCTCCTGAAATCTGTTTCCTGCAATTCTGCCTTGCTTTCAAATCCTCTTCGTTGCCTTCCCTCAATATATTTGTGGACGAGAGTTATCATTTATAACTCTGCAGTTTTGTGAATTGCAGTGCCCCTGAGCTCCATTGTTCAACTCGCTTTCTTGGGAGCTGGCCGCAAAAGCGCAGGATTGCTTCAGGCCCTGTTCTGTTCCCTGGCGGCAGGCTGAGCCTGTGGTTAATTCTTCTTCCTGATGGGAAAATAGAGTGATCTGTGCCAGTCCCAACACCTAGAGCTAGTCTGTCATTGGTTCCCCCTCTTCCCGTTCATCCTCAGGACAAATTGCAACCTGTACGGAACAGGAGGTTAAAGGTGCTGAGTCTCCAAGGAGGGAGATTGCTAGTAAAGCGGCTGGAATGGCGAACCCGAGCACAAGGAGATGAGAAATGAGGTGCGTTTTAGAAACCTTTCCCGATCACACGGTGTACCATCTTCTGGGTTTCTCATGCATGTTTTCGAATTAGGAAGATGCCCTTGAACCTGAGATTTGGGACCCATGGGATGGGTACCACGCAGTATTACTTTAAAGGGTCTGTGTTTGCTCACCCAACCTCAGCAAACCTCTCAGCCCCAAGAGTGTCCACCCTTATGTCTCCATCAGCTGTGGGTCTAGATATGGTCAATCCAGGTGGCATCACAGCCCCTGAACGAATTTTGTAAGAATTTCTCTCTCTTTCACTGTCTTTGTTTCACGGGTTTTTAAAAGTAATTGATTTTTATAATGGGGTTTAGCTGCTTTTCATTGCTGTGTTTAAGCCGCTTTACACCCACTTGACTCACTTACAGAGAGATATCAATACATAGGTTTTAAGATTCTTACTAGTCAGATATATTCTTGGGCAGTGAGTAGGGGGTGTTGAGTCCAGTTCCCTGAGCAAGGAGTAGGTCTTGTCTATTACATATTGGGTTTATGGAACGGTATCTGAGCTAATTTGAAACCCGTGTTTTATGCATCACCCCGCCTCACCTTTCCCGTTGAGCAGCCATAGTGTGTTTTCTAAACGTGTGACTCTGTTCCGTTTTGTAACTCAGTTCAAGTGTAGCGGTTTTTACATTCCCTCTATAAGTGATATCTTATGACAAGTGTCGTTATCTGTGTGACTTTTTTCACTTAGAATCGTTGTACCTAAATCCACTCATCATGCTGCTACTAGCCTTATGACGTTGATTTCATGGCTTAGTGATATTCCATTGTACATAAGGACCACAACTTCTTTATCCATTTTTCTCTTTCCTGGGATATTTAAGGTGTAACGAAGTGCAGGTTCTTGTCAAGAGAGCAGCCCTAAACTTTGGGGTGCCTGTGTCTTGCTGATTTTTAGTTTTCCCAATTTATACAGCCATGAGTGGAAGTGCCCTATGCTCTCTAAGCTGAGTTTTTTAGATGTTTCAGGACACACCGTACACTTCTCCAGAGTGGCTGTTGGCAATTTACATCCCGCCCATCAGCGTAGCCAGGCTCCCGGTTCTCCATGGCCTGTCCTGCATTTCTGGTTTTGACACTTTATTCAGCATGGCCCTTTTGACCGATGGGAAGCGAGACTTCTTTGTAGCGCTGATTTGCCTTTCCAGGTTGCTTGGTTGGCCAAACAGGGCGTCTGCGTTTTTTCCTGAATATATTCAGGAAAAAACGCATACGCCCTTTTTGGCCAAGGGCGTGATTGTCGAGGTTTGGCCGCTTTTCCTGTGCTTTCAATGCGATTCGAATCTACCTCCTGAAATCTGTTTCCTGCAATTCTGCCTTGCTTTCAAATCCTCTTCGTTGCCTTCCCTCAATATATTTGTGGACGAGAGTTATCATTTATAACTCTGCAGTTTTGTGAATTGCAGTGCCCCTGAGCTCCATTGTTCAACTCGCTTTCTTGGGAGCTGGCCGCAAAAGCGCAGGATTGCTTCAGGCCCTGTTCTGTTCCCTGGCGGCAGGCTGAGCCTGTGGTTAATTCTTCTTCCTGATGGGAAAATAGAGTGATCTGTGCCAGTCCCAACACCTAGAGCTAGTCTGTCATTGGTTCCCCCTCTTCCCGTTCATCCTCAGGACAAATTGCAACCTGTACGGAACAGGAGGTTAAAGGTGCTGAGTCTCCAAGGAGGGAGATTGCTAGTAAAGCGGCTGGAATGGCGAACCCGAGCACAAGGAGATGAGAAATGAGGTGCGTTTTAGAAACCTTTCCCGATCACACGGTGTACCATCTTCTGGGTTTCTCATGCATGTTTTCGAATTAGGAAGATGCCCTTGAACCTGAGATTTGGGACCCATGGGATGGGTACCACGCAGTATTACTTTAAAGGGTCTGTGTTTGCTCACCCAACCTCAGCAAACCTCTCAGCCCCAAGAGTGTCCACCCTTATGTCTCCATCAGCTGTGGGTCTAGATATGGTCAATCCAGGTGGCATCACAGCCCCTGAACGAATTTTGTAAGAATTTCTCTCTCTTTCACTGTCTTTGTTTCACGGGTTTTTAAAAGTAATTGATTTTTATAATGGGGTTTAGCTGCTTTTCATTGCTGTGTTTAAGCCGCTTTACACCCACTTGACTCACTTACAGAGAGATATCAATACATAGGTTTTAAGATTCTTACTAGTCAGATATATTCTTGGGCGGTGAGTAGGGGGTGTTGAGTCCAGTTCCCTGAGCAAGGAGTAGGTCTTGTGTATTACATATTGGGTTTATGGAACGGTATCTGAGCTAATTTGAAACCCGTGTTTTATGCATCACCCCGCCTCACCTTTCCCGTTGAGCAGCCATAGTGTGTTTTCTAAACGTGTGACTCTGTTCCGTATTGTAACTCAGTTCAAGTGTAGCGGTTTTTACATTCCCTCTATAAGTGATATCTTATGACAAGTGTCGTTATCTTTGTGACTTTTTTCACTTAGAATCGTCGTACCTAAGTCCACTCATCATGCTGCTACTAGCCTTATGACGTTGATTTCATGGCTGAGTGATATTCCATTGTACATAAGGACCACAACTTCTTTATCCATTTTTCTCTTTCCTGGGATATTTAAGGTGTAACGAAGTGCAGGTTCTTGTCAAGAGAGCAGCCCTAAACTTTGGGGTGCCTGTGTCTTGCTGATTTTTAGTTTTCCCAATTTATACACCCATGAGTGGAAGTGCCCTATGCTCTCTAAGCTGAGTTTTTTAGATGTTTCAGGACACACCGTACACTTCTCCAGCGTGGCTGTTGGCAATTTACATCCCGCCCATCAGCGTAGCCAGGCTCCCGGTTCTCCATGGCCTGTCCTGCATTTCTGGTTTTGACACTTTATTCAGCATGGCCCTTTTGACCGATGGGAAGCGAGACTTCTTTGTAGCGCTGATTTGCCTTTCCAGGTTGCTTGGTTGGCCAAACAGGGCGTATGCGTTTTTTCCTGAATATATTCAGAAAAAAACGCATAAGCCCTGTTTGGCCAAGGGCGTGATTGTCGAGGTTTGGCCGCTTTTCCTGTGCTTTCAAGGCGATTCGAATCTACCTCCTGAAATCTGTTTCCTGCAATTCTGCCTTGCTTTCAAATCCTCTTCGTTGCCTTCCCTCAATATATTTGTGGACGAGAGTTATCATTTATAACTCTGCAGTTTTGTGAATTGCAGTGCCCCTGAGCTCCATTGTTCAACTCGCTTTCTTGGGAGCTGGCCGCAAAAGCGCAGGATTGCTTCAGGCCCTGTTCTGGTCCCGGGCGGCAGGCTGAGCCTGTGGTTAATTCTTCTTCCTGATGGGAAAATAGAGTGACCTGTGCCAGTCCCAAGACCTAGAGCTAGTCTCTCATTGGTTCCCCCTCTTCCCGTTCATCCTCAGGACAATTTGCAACCTGTACGGAACAGGAGGTTAAAGGTGCTGAGTCTCCAAAGAGGGAGATTGCTAGTAAAGCGGCTGGAATGGCGAACCCGAGCACAAGGAGATGAGAAATGAGGTGCGTTTTAGAAACCTTTCCCGATCACACGGTGTACCATCTTCTGGGTTTCTCATGCATGTTTTCGATGTAGGAAGATGCCCTTGAACCTGGAGATTTGGGACCCATGGGATGGGTTCCACGCAGTATTACTTTAAAGGGTCTGCGTTTGCTCACCCAACCTCACCAAACCTCTCAGCCCCAAGAGTGTCCACCCTTATGTCTCCATCAGCTGTGGGTCTAGATATGGTCAATCCAGGTGGCATCACAGCCCCTGAACGAATTTTGTAAGAATTTCTCTCTCTTTCACTGTCTTTGTTTCACGGGTTTTTAAAAGTAATTGATTTTTATAATGGGGTTTAGCTGCTTTTCACTGCTGTGTTTATGCCGCTTTACACCCACTTGACTCACTTACAGAGAGATATCAATACATAGGTTTTAAGATTCTTACTAGTCAGATATATTCTTGGGCGGTGAGTAGGGGGTGTTGAGTCCAGTTCACTGAGCAAGGAGTAGGTCTTGTCTATTACATATTGGGTTTATGGAATGGTATCTGAGCTAATTTGAAACCCATGTTTTATGCATCACCCCACCTCACCTTTCCCGTTGAGCAGCCATAGTGTGTTTTCTAAACGTGTGACTCTGTTCCGTTTTGTAATTCAGTTCAAGTGTAGCGGTTTTTACATTCCCTCTATAAGTGATATCTTATGACAAGTGTCGTTATCTGTGTGACTTTTTTCACTTAGAATCGTCGTACCTAAATCCACTCATCATGCTGCTACTAGCCTTATGACGTTGATTTCATGGCTGAGTGATATTCCATTGTACATAAGGACCACAACTTCTTTATCCATTTTTCTCTTTCCTGGAATATTTAAGGTGTAACGAAGTGCAGGTTCTTGTCAAGAGAGCAGCCCTAAACTTTCGGGTGCCTGTGTCTTGCTGATTTTTAGTTTTCCCAATTTATACACCCATGAGTGGAAGTGCCCTATGCTCTCTAAGCTGAGTTTTTTAGATGTTTCAGGACACACCGTACACTTCTCCAGAGTGGCTGTTAGCAATTTACATCCCGCCCATCAGCGTAGCCAGGCTCCCGGTTCTCCATGGCCTGTCCTGCATTTCTGGTTTTGACACTTTATTCAGCATGGCCCTTTTGACCGATGGGAAGTGAGACTTCTTTGTAGCGCTGATTTGCCTTTCCAGGTTGCTTGGTTGGCCAAACAGGGCGTATGCGTTTTTTCCTGAATATATTCAGGAAAAAACGCATACACCCTTTTTGGCCAAGGGCGTGATTGTCGAGGTTTGGCCGCTTTTCCTGTGCTTTCAAGGCGATTCGAATCTACCTCCTGAAATCTGTTTCCTGCAATTCTGCCTTGCTTTCAAATCCTCTTCGTTGCCTTCCCTCAATATATTTGTGGACGAGAGTTATCATTTATAACTCTGCAGTTTTGTGAATTGCAGTGCCCCTGAGCTCCATTGTTCAACTCGCTTTCTTGGGAGCTGGCCGCAAAAGCGCAGGATTGCTTCAGGCCCTGTTCTGGTCCCGGGCGGCAGGCTGAGCCTGTGGTTAATTCTTCTTCCTGATGGGAAAATAGAGTGATCTGTGCCAGTCCCAACACCTAGAGCTAGTCTCTCATTGGTTCCCCCTCTTCCCGTTCATCCTCAGGACAAATTGCAACCTGTACGGAACAGGAGGTTAAAGGTGCTGAGTCTCCAAGGAGGGAGATTGCTAGTAAAGCGGCTGGAATGGCGAACCCGAGCACAAGGAGATGAGAAATGAGGTGCGTTTTAGAAACCTTTCCCGATCACACGGTGTACCATCTTCTGGGTTTCTCATGCATGTTTTCGAATTAGGAAGATGCCCTTGAACCTGAGATTTGGGACCCATGGGATGGGTACCACGCAGTATTACTTTAAAGGGTCTGTGTTTGCTCACCCAACCTCAGCAAACCTCTCAGCCCCAAGAGTGTCCACCCTTATGTCTCCATCAGCTGTGGGTCTAGATATGGTCAATCCAGGTGGCATCACAGCCCCTGAACGAATTTTGTAAGAATTTCTCTCTCTTTCACTGTCTTTGTTTCACGGGTTTTTAAAAGTAATTGATTTTTATAATGGGGTTTAGCTGCTTTTCATTGCTGTGTTTAAGCCGCTTTACACCCACTTGACTCACTTACAGAGAGATATCAATACATAGGTTTTAAGATTCTTACTAGTCAGATATATTCTTGGGCGGTGAGTAGGGGGTGTTGAGTCCAGTTCCCTGAGCAAGGAGTAGGTCTTGTCTATTACATATTGGGTTTATGGAACGGTATCTGAGCTAATTTGAAACCCGTGTTTTATGCATCACCCCGCCTCACCTTTCCCGTTGAGCAGCCATAGTGTGTTTTCTAAACGTGTGACTCTGTTCCGTTTTGTAACTCAGTTCAAGTGTAGCGGTTTTTACATTCCCTCTATAAGTGATATCTTATGACAAGTGTCGTTATCTGTGTGACTTTTTTCACTTAGAATCGTTGTACCTAAATCCACTCATCATGCTGCTACTAGCCTTATGACGTTGATTTCATGGCTGAGTGATATTCCATTGTACATAAGGACCACAACTTCTTTATCCATTTTTCTCTTTCCTGGGATATTTAAGGTGTAACGAAGTGCAGGTTCTTGTCAAGAGAGCAGCCCTAAACTTTGGGGTGCCTGTGTCTTGCTGATTTTTAGTTTTCCCAATTTATACACCCATGAGTGGAAGTGCCCTATGCTCTCTAAGCTGAGTTTTTTAGATGTTTCAGGACACACCGTACACTTCTCCAGAGTGGCTGTTGGCAATTTACATCCCGCCCATCAGCGTAGCCAGGCTCCCGGTTCTCCATGGCCTGTCCTGCATTTCTGGTTTTGACACTTTATTCAGCATGGCCCTTTTGACCGATGGGAAGCGAGACTTCTTTGTAGCGCTGATTTGCCTTTCCAGGTTGCTTGGTTGGCCAAACAGGGCGTATGCGTTTTTTCCTGAATATATTCAGGAAAAAACGCATACGCTCTTTTTGGCCAAGGGCGTGATTGTCGAGGTTTGGCCGCTTTTCCTGTGCTTTCAAGGTGATTCTAATCTACCTCCTGAAATCTGTTTCCTGCAATTCTGCCTTGCTTTCAAATCCTCTTCGTTGCCTTCCCTCAATATATTTGTGGACGAGAGTTATCATTTATAACTCTGCAGGTTTGTGAATTGCAGTGCCCCTGAGCTCCATTGTTCAAATCGCTTTCTTGGGAGCTGGCCGCAAAAGCGCAGGATTGCTTCAGGCCCTGTTCTGGTCCCGGGTGGCAGGCTGAGCCTGTGGTTAATTCTTCTTCCTGATGGGAAAATAGAGTGACCTGTGCCAGTCCCAACACCTAGAGCTAGTCTCTCATTGGTTCCCCCTCTTCCCGTTCATCCTCAGGACAAATTGCAACCTGTACGGAACAGGAGGTTAAAGGTGCTGAGTCTCCAAGGAGGGAGATTGCTAGTAAAGCGGCTGGAATGGCGAACCCGAGCACAAGGAGATGAGAAATGAGGTGCGTTTTAGAAACCTTTCCCGATCACACGGTGTACCATCTTCTGGGTTTCTCATGCATGTTTTCGAAGTAGGAAGATGCCCTTGAACCTGAGATTTGGGACCCATGGGATGGGTACCACGCAGTATTACTTTAAAGGGTCTGTGTTTGCTCACCCAACCTCAGCAAACCTCTCAGCCCCAAGAGTGTCCACCCTTATGTCTCCATCAGCTGTGGGTCTAGATATGGTCAATCCAGGTGGCATCACAGCCCCTGAACGAATTTTGTAAGAATTTCTCTCTCTTTCACTGTCTTTGTTTCACGGGTTTTTAAAAGTAATTGATTTTTATAATGGGGTTTAGCTGCTTTTCATTGCTGTGTTTAAGCCGCTTTACACCCACTTGACTCACTTACAGAGAGATATCAATACATAGGTTTTAAGATTCTTACTAGTCAGATATATTCTTGGGCAGTGAGTAGGGGGTGTTGAGTCCAGTTCCCTGAGCAAGGAGTAGGTCTTGTCTATTACATATTGGGTTTATGGAACGGTATCTGAGCTAATTTGAAACCCGTGTTTTATGCATCACCCCGCCTCACCTTTCCCGTTGAGCAGCCATAGTGTGTTTTCTAAACGTGTGACTCTGTTCCGTTTTGTAACTCAGTTCAAGTGTAGCGGTTTTTACATTCCCTCTATAAGTGATATCTTATGACAAGTGTCGTTATCTGTGTGACTTTTTTCACTTAGAATCGTCGTACCTAAATCCACTCATCATGCTGCTACTAGCCTTATGACGTTGATTTCATGGCTGAGTGATATTCCATTGTACATAAGGACCACAACTTCTTTATCCATTTTTCTCTTTCCTGGGATATTTAAGGTGTAACGAAGTGCAGGTTCTTGTCAAGAGAGCAGCCCTAAACTTTCGGGTGCCTGTGTCTTGCTGATTTTTAGTTTTCCCAATTTATACACCCATGAGTGGAAGTGCCCTATGCTCTCTAAGCTGAGTTTTTTAGATGTTTCAGGACACACCGTACACTTCTCCAGAGTGGCTGTTAGCAATTTACATCCCGCCCATCAGCGTAGCCAGGCTCCCGGTTCTCCATGGCCTGTCCTGCATTTCTGGTTTTGACACTTTATTCAGCATGGCCCTTTTGACCGATGGGAAGTGAGACTTCTTTGTAGCGCTGATTTGCCTTTCCAGGTTGCTTGGTTGGCCAAACAGGGCGTATGCGTTTTTTCCTGAATATATTCAGGAAAAAACGCATACGCCCTTTTTGGCCAAGGGCGTGATTGTCGAGGTTTGGCCGCTTTTCCTGTGCTTTCAAGGCGATTCGAATCTACCTCCTGAAATCTGTTTCCTGCAATTCTGCCTTGCTTTCAAATCCTCTTCGTTGCCTTCCCTCAATATATTTGTGGACGAGAGTTATCATTTATAACTCTGCAGTTTTGTGAATTGCAGTGCCCCTGAGCTCCATTGTTCAACTCGCTTTCTTGGGAGCTGGCCGCAAAAGCGCAGGATTGCTTCAGGCCCTGTTCTGGTCCCGGGCGGCAGGCTGAGCCTGTGGTTAATTCTTCTTCCTGATGGGAAAATAGAGTGATCTGTGCCAGTCCCAACACCTAGAGCTAGTCTCTCATTGGTTCCCCCTCTTCCCGTTCATCCTCAGGACAAATTGCAACCTGTACGGAACAGGAGGTTAAAGGTGCTGAGTCTCCAAGGAGGGAGATTGCTAGTAAAGCGGCTGGAATGGCGAACCCGAGCACAAGGAGATGAGAAATGAGGTGCGTTTTAGAAACCTTTCCCGATCACACGGTGTACCATCTTCTGGGTTTCTCATGCATGTTTTCGAAGTAGGAAGATGCCCTTGAACCTGAGATTTGGGACCCATGGGATGGGTACCACGCAGTATTACTTTAAAGGGTCTGTGTTTGCTCACCCAACCTCAGCAAACCTCTCAGCCCCAAGAGTGTCCACCCTTATGTCTCCATCAGCTGTGGGTCTAGATATGGTCAATCCAGGTGGCATCACAGCCCCTGAACGAATTTTGTAAGAATTTCTCTCTCTTTCACTGTCTTTGTTTCACGGGTTTTTAAAAGTAATTGATTTTTATAATGGGGTTTAGCTGCTTTTCATTGCTGTGTTTAAGCCGCTTTACACCCACTTGACTCACTTACAGAGAGATATCAATACATAGGTTTTAAGATTCTTACTAGTCAGATATATTCTTGGGCGGTGAGTAGGGGGTGTTGAGTCCAGTTCCCTGAGCAAGGAGTAGGTCTTGTCTATTACATATTGGGTTTATGGAACGGTATCTGAGCTAATTTGAAACCCGTGTTTTATGCATCACCCCGCCTCACCTTTCCCGTTGAGCAGCCATAGTGTGTTTTCTAAACGTGTGACTCTGTTCCGTTTTGTAACTCAGTTCAAGTGTAGCGGTTTTTACATTCCCTCTATAAGTGATATCTTATGACAAGTGTCGTTATCTGTGTGACTTTTTTCACTTAGAATCGTTGTACCTAAATCCACTCATCATGCTGCTACTAGCCTTATGACGTTGATTTCATGGCTGAGTGATATTCCATTGTACATAAGGACCACAACTTCTTTATCCATTTTTCTCTTTCCTGGGATATTTAAGGTGTAACGAAGTGCAGGTTCTTGTCAAGAGAGCAGCCCTAAACTTTGGGGTGCCTGTGTCTTGCTGATTTTTAGTTTTCCCAATTTATACACCCATGAGTGGAAGTGCCCTATGCTCTCTAAGCTGAGTTTTTTAGATGTTTCAGGACACACCGTACACTTCTCCAGAGTGGCTGTTGGCAATTTACATCCCGCCCATCAGCGTAGCCAGGCTCCCGGTTCTCCATGGCCTGTCCTGCATTTCTGGTTTTGACACTTTATTCAGCATGGCCCTTTTGACCGATGGGAAGCGAGACTTCTTTGTAGCGCTGATTTGCCTTTCCAGGTTGCTTGGTTGGCCAAACAGGGCGTATGCGTTTTTTCCTGAATATATTCAGGAAAAAACGCATACGCTCTTTTTGGCCAAGGGCGTGATTGTCGAGGTTTGGCCGCTTTTCCTGTGCTTTCAAGGTGATTCTAATCTACCTCCTGAAATCTGTTTCCTGCAATTCTGCCTTGCTTTCAAATCCTCTTCGTTGCCTTCCCTCAATATATTTGTGGACGAGAGTTATCATTTATAACTCTGCAGGTTTGTGAATTGCAGTGCCCCTGAGCTCCATTGTTCAAATCGCTTTCTTGGGAGCTGGCCGCAAAAGCGCAGGATTGCTTCAGGCCCTGTTCTGGTCCCGGGTGGCAGGCTGAGCCTGTGGTTAATTCTTCTTCCTGATGGGAAAATAGAGTGACCTGTGCCAGTCCCAACACCTAGAGCTAGTCTCTCATTGGTTCCCCCTCTTCCCGTTCATCCTCAGGACAAATTGCAACCTGTACGGAACAGGAGGTTAAAGGTGCTGAGTCTCCAAGGAGGGAGATTGCTAGTAAAGCGGCTGGAATGGCGAACCCGAGCACAAGGAGATGAGAAATGAGGTGCGTTTTAGAAACCTTTCCCGATCACACGGTGTACCATCTTCTGGGTTTCTCATGCATGTTTTCGAAGTAGGAAGATGCCCTTTAACCTGAGATTTGGGACCCATGGGATGGGTACCACGCAGTATTACTTTAAAGGGTCTGTGTTTGCTCACCCAACCTCAGCAAACCTCTCAGCCCCAAGAGTGTCCACCCTTATGTCTCCATCAGCTGTGGGTCTAGATATGGTCAATCCAGGTGGCATCACAGCCCCTGAACGAATTTTGTAAGAATTTCTCTCTCTTTCACTGTCTTTGTTTCACGGGTTTTTAAAAGTAATTGATTTTTATAATGGGGTTTAGCTGCTTTTCATTGCTGTGTTTAAGCCGCTTTACACCCACTTGACTCACTTACAGAGAGATATCAATACATAGGTTTTAAGATTCTTACTAGTCAGATATATTCTTGGGCAGTGAGTAGGGGGTGTTGAGTCCAGTTCCCTGAGCAAGGAGTAGGTCTTGTCTATTACATATTGGGTTTATGGAACGGTATCTGAGCTAATTTGAAACCCGTGTTTTATGCATCACCCCGCCTCACCTTTCCCGTTGAGCAGCCATAGTGTGTTTTCTAAACGTGTGACTCTGTTCCGTTTTGTAACTCAGTTCAAGTGTAGCGGTTTTTACATTCCCTCTATAAGTGATATCTTATGACAAGTGTCGTTATCTGTGTGACTTTTTTCACTTAGAATCGTTGTACCTAAATCCACTCATCATGCTGCTACTAGCCTTATGACGTTGATTTCATGGCTGAGTGATATTCCATTGTACAAAAGGACCACAACTTCTTTATCCATTTTTCTCTTTCCTGGGATATTTAAGGTGTAACGAAGTGCAGGTTCTTGTCAAGAGAGCAGCCCTAAACTTTGGGGTGCCTGTGTCTTGCTGATTTTTAGTTTTCCCAATTTATACACCCATGAGTGGAAGTGCCCTATGCTCTCTAAGCTGAGTTTTTTAGATGTTTCAGGACACACCGTACACTTCTCCAGAGTGGCTGTTGGCAATTTACATCCCGCCCATCAGCGTAGCCAGGCTCCCGGTTCTCCATGGCCTGTCCTGCATTTGTGGTTTTGACACTTTATTCAGCATGGCCCTTTTGACCGATGGGAAGCGAGACTTCTTTGTAGCGCTGATTTGCCTTTCCAGGTTGCTTGGTTGGCCAAACAGGGCGTATGCGTTTTTTCCTGAATATATTCAGGAAAAAACGCATACGCCCTTTTTGGCCAAGGGCGTGATTGTCGAGGTTTGGCCGCTTTTCCTGTGCTTTCAAGGCGATTCGAATCTACCTCCTGAAATCTGTTTCCTGCAATTCTGCCTTGCTTTCAAATCCTCTTCGTTGCCTTCCCTCAATATATTTGTGGACGAGAGTTATCATTTATAACTCTGCAGGTTTGTGAATTGCAGTGCCCCTGAGCTCCATTGTTCAAATCGCTTTCTTGGGAGCTGGCCGCAAAAGCGCAGGATTGCTTCAGGCCCTGTTCTGGTCCCGGGTGGCAGGCTGAGCCTGTGGTTAATTCTTCTTCCTGATGGGAAAATAGAGTGACCTGTGCCAGTCCCAACACCTAGAGCTAGTCTCTCATTGGTTCCCCCTCTTCCCGTTCATCCTCAGGACAAATTGCAACCTGTACGGAACAGGAGGTTAAAGGTGCTGAGTCTCCAAGGAGGGAGATTGCTAGTAAAGCGGCTGGAATGGCGAACCCGAGCACAAGGAGATGAGAAATGAGGTGCGTTTTAGAAACCTTTCCCGATCACACGGTGTACCATCTTCTGGGTTTCTCATGCATGTTTTCGAAGTAGGAAGATGCCCTTGAACCTGAGATTTGGGACCCATGGGATGGGTACCACGCAGTATTACTTTAAAGGGTCTGTGTTTGCTCACCCAACCTCAGCAAACCTCTCAGCCCCAAGAGTGTCCACCCTTATGTCTCCATCAGCTGTGGGTCTAGATATGGTCAATCCAGGTGGCATCACAGCCCCTGAACGAATTTTGTAAGAATTTCTCTCTCTTTCACTGTCTTTGTTTCACGGGTTTTTAAAAGTAATTGATTTTTATAATGGGGTTTAGCTGCTTTTCATTGCTGTGTTTAAGCCGCTTTACACCCACTTGACTCACTTACAGAGAGATATCAATACATAGGTTTTAAGACTCTTACTAGTCAGATATATTCTTGGGCGGTGAGTAGGGGGTGTTGAGTCCAGTTCCCTGAGCAAGGAGTAGGTCTTGTCTTTTACATATTGGGTTTATGGAACGGTATCTGAGCTAATTTGAAACCCGTGTTTTATGCATCACCCCGCCTCACCTTTCCCGTTGAGCAGCCATAGTGTGTTTTCTAAACGTGTGACTCTGTTCCGTTTTGTAACTCAGTTCAAGTGTAGCGGTTTTTACATTCCCTCTATAAGTGATATCTTATGACAAGTGTCGTTATCTGTGTGACTTTTTTCACTTAGAATCGTCGTACCTAAATCCACTCATCATGCTGCTACTAGCCTTATGACGTTGATTTCATGGCTGAGTGATATTCCATTGTACATAAGGACCGCAACTTCTTTATCCATTTTTCTCTTTCCTGGAATATTTAAGGTGTAACGAAGTGCAGGTTCTTGTCAAGAGAGCAGCCCTAAACTTTGGGGTGCCTGTGTCTTGCTGATTTTTAGTTTTCCCAATTTATACACCCATGAGTGGAAGTGCCCTATGCTCTCTAAGCTGAGTTTTTTAGATGTTTCAGGACACACCGTACACTTCTCCAGAGTGGCTGTTGGCAATTTACATCCCGCCCATCAGCGTAGCCAGGCTCCCGGTTCTCCATGGCCTGTCCTGCATTTCTGGTTTTGACACTTTATTCAGCATGGCCCTTTTGACCGATGGGAAGCGAGACTTCTTTGTAGCGCTGATTTGCCTTTCCAGGTTGCTTGGTTGGCCAAACAGGGCGTATGCGTTTTTTCCTGAATATATTCAGGAAAAAACGCATACGCCCTGTTTGGCCAAGGGCGTGATTGTCGAGGTTTGGCCGCTTTTCCTGTGCTTTCAAGGCGATTCGAATCTACCTCCTGAAATCTGTTTCCTGCAATTCTGCCTTGCTTTCAAATCCTCTTCGTTGCCTTCCATCAATATATTTGTGGACGAGAGTTATCATTTATAACTCTGCAGTTTTGTGAATTGCAGTGCCCCTGAGCTCCATTGTTCAACTCGCTTTCTTGGGAGCTGGCCGCAAAAGCGCAGGATTGCTTCAGGCCCTGTTCTGGTCCCGGGCGGCAGGCTGAGCCTGTGGTTAATTCTTCTTTCTGATGGGAAAATAGAGTGATCTGTGCCAGTCCCAACACCTAGAGCTAGTCTCTCATTGGTTCCCCCTCTTCCCGTTCATCCTCAGGACAAATTGCAACCTGTACGGAAGAGGAGGTTAAAGGTGCTGAGTCTCCAAGGAGGGAGATTGCTAGTAAAGCGGCTGGAATGGCGAACCCGAGCACAAGGAGATGAGAAATGAGGTGCGTTTTAGAAACCTTTCCCGATCATACGGTGTA
This sequence comes from Eschrichtius robustus, assembly GCF_028021215.1. Classification (NCBI taxonomy): domain Eukaryota; kingdom Metazoa; phylum Chordata; class Mammalia; order Artiodactyla; family Eschrichtiidae; genus Eschrichtius; species Eschrichtius robustus. Next base: position 46,934,947 of record NC_090831.1, on the reverse strand, counting down.
CCATCTTCTGGGTTTCTCATGCATGTTTTCGAAGTAGGAAGATGCCCTTGAACCTGAGATTTGGGACCCATGGGATGGGTACCACGCAGTATTACTTTAAAGGGTCTGTGTTTGCTCACCCAACCTCAGCAAACCTCTCAGCCCCAAGAGTGTCCACCCTTATGTCTCCATCATCTGTGGGTCTAGATATGGTCAATCCAGGTGGCATCACAGCCCCTGAACGAATTTTGTAAGAATTTCTCTCTCTTTCACTGTCTTTGTTTCACGGGTTTTTAAAAGTAATTGATTTTTATAATGGGGTTTAGCTGCTTTTCATTGCTGTGTTTAAGCCGCTTTACACCCACTTGACTCACTTACAGAGAGATATCAATACATAGGTTTTAAGATTCTTACTAGTCAGATATATTCTTGGGCGGTGAGTAGGGGGTGTTGAGTCCAGTTCCCTGAGCAAGGAGTAGGTCTTGTCTATTACATATTGGGTTTATGGAACGGTATCTGAGCTAATTTGAAACCCGTGTTTTATGCATCACCCCGCCTCACCTTTCCCGTTGAGCAGCCATAGTGTGTTTTCTAAACGTGTGACTCTGTTCCGTTTTGTAACTCAGTTCAAGTGTAGCGGTTTTTACATTCCCTCTATAAGTGATATCTTATGACAAGTGTCGTTATCTGTGTGACTTTTTTCACTTAGAATCGTCGTACCTAAATCCACTCATCATGCTGCTACTAGCCTTATGACGTTGATTTCATGGCTGAGTGATATTCCATTGTACATAAGGACCACAACTTCTTTATCCATTTTTCTCTTTCCTGGGATATTTAAGGTGTAACGAAGTGCAGGTTCTTGTCAAGAGAGCAGCCCTAAACTTTGGGGTGCCTGTGTCTTGCTGATTTTTAGTTTTCCCAATTTATACACCCATGAGTGGAAGTGCCCTATGCTCTCTAAGCTGAGTTTTTTAGATGTTTCAGGACACACCGTACACTTCTCCAGAGTGGCTGTTGGCAATTTACATCCCGCCCATCAGCGTAGCCAGGCTCCCGGTTCTCCATGGCCTGTCCTGCATTTCTGGTTTTGACACTTTATTCAGCATGGCCCTTTTGACCGATGGGAAGCGAGACTTCTTTGTAGCGCTGATTTGCCTTTCCAGGTTGCTTGGTTGGCCAAACAGGGCGTATGCGTTTTTTCCTGAATATATTCAGGAAAAAACGCATACGCCCTGTTTGGCCAAGGGCGTGATTGTCGAGGTTTGGCCGCTTTTCCTGTGCTTTCAAGGCGATTCGAATCTACCTCCTGAAATCTGTTTCCTGCAATTCTGCCTTGCTTTCAAATCCTCTTCGTTGCCTTCCCTCAATATATTTGTGGACGAGAGTTATCATTTATAACTCTGCAGTTTTGTGAATTGCAGTGCCCCTGAGCTCCATTGTTCAACTCGCTTTCTTGGGAGCTGGCCGCAAAAGCGCAGGATTGCTTCAGGCCCTGTTCTGGTCCCGGGCGGCAGGCTGAGCCTGTGGTTAATTCTTCTTCCTGATGGGAAAATAGAGTGACCTGTGCCAGTCCCAACACCTAGAGCTAGTCTCTCATTGGTTCCCCCTCTTCCCGTTCATCCTCAGGACAAATTGCAACCTGTACGGAACAGGAGGTTAAAGGTGCTGAGTCTCCAAGGAGGGAGATTGCTAGTAAAGCGGCTGGAATGGCGAACCCGAGCACAAGGAGATGAGAAATGAGGTGCGTTTTAGAAACCTTTCCCGATCACACGGTGTACCATCTTCTGGGTTTCTCATGCATGTTTTCGAAGTAGGAAGATGCCCTTGAACCTGAGATTTGGGACCCATGGGATGGGTACCACGCAGTATTACTTTAAAGGGTCTGTGTTTGCTCACCCAACCTCAGCAAACCTCTCAGCCCCAAGAGTGTCCACCCTTATGTCTCCATCAGCTGTGGGTCTAGATATGGTCAATCCAGGTGGCATCACAGCCCCTGAACGAATTTTGTAAGAATTTCTCTCTCTTTCACTGTCTTTGTTTCACGGGTTTTTAAAAGTAATTGATTTTTATAATGGGGTTTAGCTGCTTTTCATTGCTGTGTTTAAGCCGCTTTACACCCACTTGACTCACTTACAGAGAGATATCAATACATAGGTTTTAAGATTCTTACTAGTCAGATATATTCTTGGGCAGTGAGTAGGGGGTGTTGAGTCCAGTTCCCTGAGCAAGGAGTAGGTCTTGTCTATTACATATTGGGTTTATGGAACGGTATCTGAGCTAATTTGAAACCCGTGTTTTATGCATCACCCCGCCTCACCTTTCCCGTTGAGCAGCCATAGTGTGTTTTCTAAACGTGTGACTCTGTTCCGTTTTGTAACTCAGTTCAAGTGTAGCGGTTTTTACATTCCCTCTATAAGTGATATCTTATGACAAGTGTCGTTATCTGTGTGACTTTTTTCACTTAGAATCGTCGTACCTAAATCCACTCATCATGCTGCTACTAGCCTTATGACGTTGATTTCATGGCTGAGTGATATTCCATTGTACATAAGGACCACAACTTCTTTATCCATTTTTCTCTTTCCTGGGATATTTAAGGTGTAACGAAGTGCAGGTTCTTGTCAAGAGAGCAGCCCTAAACTTTGGGGTGCCTGTGTCTTGCTGATTTTTAGTTTTCCCAATTTATACACCCATGAGTGGAAGTGCCCTATGCTCTCTAAGCTGAGTTTTTTAGATGTTTCAGGACACACCGTACACTTCTCCAGAGTGGCTGTTGGCAATTTACATCCCGCCCATCAGCGTAGCCAGGCTCCCGGTTCTCCATGGCCTGTCCTGCATTTCTGGTTTTGACACTTTATTCAGCATGGCCCTTTTGACCGATGGGAAGTGAGACTTCTTTGTAGCGCTGATTTGCATTTTCCAGGTTGCTTGGTTGGCCAAACAGGGCGTATGCGTTTTTTCCTGAATATATTCAGGAAAAAACGCATACGCCCTTTTTGGCCAAGGGCGTGATTGTCGAGGTTTGGCCGCTTTTCCTGTGCTTTCAAGGCGATTCGAATCTACCTCCTGAAATCTGTTTCCTGCAATTCTGCCTTGCTTTCAAATCCTCTTCGTTGCCTTCCCTCAATATATTTGTGGACGAGAGTTATCATTTATAACTCTGCAGGTTTGTGAATTGCAGTGCCCCTGAGCTCCATTGTTCAAATCGCTTTCTTGGGAGCTGGCCGCAAAAGCGCAGGATTGCTTCAGGCCCTGTTCTGGTCCCGGGCGGCAGGCTGAGCCTGTGGTTAATTCTTCTTCCTGATGGGAAAATAGAGTGACCTGTGCCAGTCCCAACACCTAGAGCTAGTCTCTCATTGGTTCCCCCTCTTCCCGTTCATCCTCAGGACAAATTGCAACCTGTACGGAAGAGGAGGTTAAAGGTGCTGAGTCTCCAAGGAGGGAGATTGCTAGTAAAGCGGCTGGAATGGCGAACCCGAGCACAAGGAGATGAGAAATGAGGTGCGTTTTAGAAACCTTTCCCGATCACACGGTGTACCATCTTCTGGGTTTCTCATGCATGTTTTCGAAGTAGGAAGATGCCCTTGAACCTGAGATTTGGGACCCATGGGATGGGTACCACGCAGTATTACTTTAAAGGGTCTGTGTTTGCTCACCCAACCTCAGCAAACCTCTCAGCCCCAAGAGTGTCCACCCTTATGTCTCCATCAGCTGTGGGTCTAGATATGGTCAATCCAGGTGGCATCACAGCCCCTGAACGAATTTTGTAAGAATTTCTCTCTCTTTCACTGTCTTTGTTTCACGGGTTTTTAAAAGTAATTGATTTTTATAATGGGGTTTAGCTGCTTTTCATTGCTGTGTTTAAGCCGCTTTACACCCACTTGACTCACTTACAGAGAGATATCAATACATAGGTTTTAAGATTCTTACTAGTCAGATATATTCTTGGGCAGTGAGTAGGGGGTGTTGAGTCCAGTTCCCTGAGCAAGGAGTAGGTCTTGTCTATTACATATTGGGTTTATGGAACGGTATCTGAGCTAATTTGAAACCCGTGTTTTATGCATCACCCCGCCTCACCTTTCCCGTTGAGCAGCCATAGTGTGTTTTCTAAACGTGTGACTCTGTTCCGTTTTGTAACTCAGTTCAAGTGTAGCGGTTTTTACATTCCCTCTATAAGTGATATCTTATGACAAGTGTCGTTATCTGTGTGACTTTTTTCACTTAGAATCGTCGTACCTAAATCCACTCATCATGCTGCTACTAGCCTTATGACGTTGATTTCATGGCTGAGTGATATTCCATTGTACATAAGGACCACAACTTCTTTATCCATTTTTCTCTTTCCTGGGATATTTAAGGTGTAACGAAGTGCAGGTTCTTGTCAAGAGAGCAGCCCTAAACTTTGGGGTGCCTGTGTCTTGCTGATTTTTAGTTTTCCCAATTTATACACCCATGAGTGGAAGTGCCCTATGCTCTCTAAGCTGAGTTTTTTAGATGTTTCAGGACACACCGTACACTTCTCCAGAGTGGCTGTTGGCAATTTACATCCCGCCCATCAGCGTAGCCAGGCTCCCGGTTCTCCATGGCCTGTCCTGCATTTCTGGTTTTGACACTTTATTCAGCATGGCCCTTTTGACCGATGGGAAGTGAGACTTCTTTGTAGCGCTGATTTGCATTTTCCAGGTTGCTTGGTTGGCCAAACAGGGCGTATGCGTTTTTCCTGAATATATTCAGGAAAAAACGCATACGCCCTTTTTGGCCAAGGGCGTGATTGTCGAGGTTTGGCCGCTTTTCCTGTGCTTTCAAGGCGATTCGAATCTACCTCCTGAAATCTGTTTCCTGCAATTCTGCCTTGCTTTCAAATCCTCTTCGTTGCCTTCCCTCAATATATTTGTGGACCAGAGTCATCATTTATAACTCTGCAGGTTTGTGAATTGCAGTGCCCCTGAGCTCCATTGTTCAAATCGCTTTCTTGGGAGCTGGCCGCAAAAGCGCAGGATTGCTTCAGGCCCTGTTCTGGTCCCGGGCGGCAGGCTGAGCCTGTGGTTAATTCTTCTTCCTGATGGGAAAATAGAGTGACCTGTGCCAGTCCCAACACCTAGAGCTAGTCTCTCATTGGTTCCCCCTCTTCCCGTTCATCCTCAGGACAAATTGCAACCTGTACGGAACAGGAGGTTAAAGGTGCTGAGTCTCCAAGGAGGGAGATTGCTAGTAAAGCGGCTGGAATGGCGAACCCGAGCACAAGGAGATGAGAAATGAGGTGCGTTTTAGAAACCTTTCCCGATCACACGGTGTACCATCTTCTGGGTTTCTCATGCATGTTTTCGAAGTAGGAAGATGCCCTTGAACCTGAGATTTGGGACCCATGGGATGGGTACCACGCAGTATTACTTTAAAGGGTCTGTGTTTGCTCACCCAACCTCAGCAAACCTCTCAGCCCCAAGAGTGTCCACCCTTATGTCTCCATCAGCTGTGGGTCTAGATATGGTCAATCCAGGTGGCATCACAGCCCCTGAACGAATTTTGTAAGAATTTCTCTCTCTTTCACTGTCTTTGTTTCACGGGTTTTTAAAAGTAATTGATTTTTATAATGGGGTTTAGCTGCTTTTCATTGCTGTGTTTAAGCCGCTTTACACCCACTTGACTCACTTACAGAGAGATATCAATACATAGGTTTTAAGATTCTTACTAGTCAGATATATTCTTGGGCAGTGAGTAGGGGGTGTTGAGTCCAGTTCCCTGAGCAAGGAGTAGGTCTTGTCTATTACATATTGGGTTTATGGAACGGTATCTGAGCTAATTTGAAACCCGTGTTTTATGCATCACCCCGCCTCACCTTTCCCGTTGAGCAGCCATAGTGTGTTTTCTAAACGTGTGACTCTGTTCCGTTTTGTAACTCAGTTCAAGTGTAGCGGTTTTTACATTCCCTCTATAAGTGATATCTTATGACAAGTGTCGTTATCTGTGTGACTTTTTTCACTTAGAATCGTCGTACCTAAATCCACTCATCATGCTGCTACTAGCCTTATGACGTTGATTTCATGGCTGAGTGATATTCCATTGTACATAAGGACCACAACTTCTTTATCCATTTTTCTCTTTCCTGGGATATTTAAGGTGTAACGAAGTGCAGGTTCTTGTCAAGAGAGCAGCCCTAAACTTTGGGGTGCCTGTGTCTTGCTGATTTTTAGTTTTCCCAATTTATACACCCATGAGTGGAAGTGCCCTATGCTCTCTAAGCTGAGTTTTTTAGATGTTTCAGGACACACCGTACACTTCTCCAGAGTGGCTGTTGGCAATTTACATCCCGCCCATCAGCGTAGCCAGGCTCCCGGTTCTCCATGGCCTGTCCTGCATTTCTGGTTTTGACACTTTATTCAGCATGGCCCTTTTGACCGATGGGAAGTGAGACTTCTTTGTAGCGCTGATTTGCATTTTCCAGGTTGCTTGGTTGGCCAAACAGGGCGTATGCGTTTTTTCCTGAATATATTCAGGAAAAAACGCATACGCCCTTTTTGGCCAAGGGCGTGATTGTCGAGGTTTGGCCGCTTTTCCTGTGCTTTCAAGGCGATTCGAATCTACCTCCTGAAATCTGTTTCCTGCAATTCTGCCTTGCTTTCAAATCCTCTTCGTTGCCTTCCCTCAATATATTTGTGGACGAGAGTTATCATTTATAACTCTGCAGGTTTGTGAATTGCAGTGCCCCTGAGCTCCATTGTTCAAATCGCTTTCTTGGGAGCTGGCCGCAAAAGCGCAGGATTGCTTCAGGCCCTGTTCTGGTCCCGGGCGGCAGGCTGAGCCTGTGGTTAATTCTTCTTCCTGATGGGAAAATAGAGTGACCTGTGCCAGTCCCAACACCTAGAGCTAGTCTCTCATTGGTTCCCCCTCTTCCCGTTCATCCTCAGGACAAATTGCAACCTGTACGGAACAGGAGGTTAAAGGTGCTGAGTCTCCAAGGAGGGAGATTGCTAGTAAAGCGGCTGGAATGGCGAACCCGAGCACAAGGAGATGAGAAATGAGGTGCGTTTTAGAAACCTTTCCCGATCACACGGTGTACCATCTTCTGGGTTTCTCATGCATGTTTTCGAAGTAGGAAGATGCCCTTGAACCTGAGATTTGGGACCCATGGGATGGGTACCACGCAGTATTACTTTAAAGGGTCTGTGTTTGCTCACCCAACCTCAGCAAACCTCTCAGCCCCAAGAGTGTCCACCCTTATGTCTCCATCAGCTGTGGGTCTAGATATGGTCAATCCAGGTGGCATCACAGCCCCTGAACGAATTTTGTAAGAATTTCTCTCTCTTTCACTGTCTTTGTTTCACGGGTTTTTAAAAGTAATTGATTTTTATAATGGGGTTTAGCTGCTTTTCATTGCTGTGTTTAAGCCGCTTTACACCCACTTGACTCACTTACAGAGAGATATCAATACATAGGTTTTAAGATTCTTACTAGTCAGATATATTCTTGGGCAGTGAGTAGGGGGTGTTGAGTCCAGTTCCCTGAGCAAGGAGTAGGTCTTGTCTATTACATATTGGGTTTATGGAACGGTATCTGAGCTAATTTGAAACCCGTGTTTTATGCATCACCCCGCCTCACCTTTCCCGTTGAGCAGCCATAGTGTGTTTTCTAAACGTGTGACTCTGTTCCGTTTTGTAACTCAGTTCAAGTGTAGCGGTTTTTACATTCCCTCTATAAGTGATATCTTATGACAAGTGTCGTTATCTGTGTGACTTTTTTCACTTAGAATCGTCGTACCTAAATCCACTCATCATGCTGCTACTAGCCTTATGACGTTGATTTCATGGCTGAGTGATATTCCATTGTACATAAGGACCACAACTTCTTTATCCATTTTTCTCTTTCCTGGGATATTTAAGGTGTAACGAAGTGCAGGTTCTTGTCAAGAGAGCAGCCCTAAACTTTGGGGTGCCTGTGTCTTGCTGATTTTTAGTTTTCCCAATTTATACACCCATGAGTGGAAGTGCCCTATGCTCTCTAAGCTGAGTTTTTTAGATGTTTCAGGACACACCGTACACTTCTCCAGAGTGGCTGTTGGCAATTTACATCCCGCCCATCAGCGTAGCCAGGCTCCCGGTTCTCCATGGCCTGTCCTGCATTTCTGGTTTTGACACTTTATTCAGCATGGCCCTTTTGACCGATGGGAAGTGAGACTTCTTTGTAGCGCTGATTTGCCTTTCCAGGTTGCTTGGTTGGCCAAACAGGGCGTATGCGTTTTTTCCTGAATATATTCAGTAAAATACGCATACGCCCTGTTTGGCCAAGGGCGTGATTGTCAAGGTTTGGCCGCTTTTCCTGTGCTTTCAAGGCGATTCGAATCTACCTCCTGAAATCTGTTTCCTGCAATTCTGCCTTGCTTTCAACTCCTCTTCGTTGCCTTCCCTCAATATATTTGTGGACGAGAGTTATCATTTATAACTCTGCAGGTTTGTGAATTGCAGTGCCCCTGAGCTCCATTGTTCAACTCGCTTTCTTGGGAGCTGGCCGCAAAAGCGCAGGATTGCTTCAGGCCCTGTTCTGGTCCCGGGCGGCAGGCTGAGCCTGTGGTTAATTCTTCTTTCTGATGGGAAAATAGAGTGATCTGTGCCAGTCCCAACACCTAGAGCTATTCTCTCATTGGTTCCCCCTGTTCCCGTTCATCCTCAGGACAAATTGCAACCTGTACGGAAGAGGAGGTTAAAGGTGCTGAGTCTCCAAGGAGGGAGATTGCTAGTAAAGCGGCTGGAATGGCGAACCCGAGCACAAGGAGATGAGAAATGAGGTGCGTTTTAGAAACCTTTCCCGATCACACGGTGTACCATCTTCTGGGTTTCTCATGCATGTTTTCGAAGTAGGAAGATGCCCTTGAACCTGAGATTTGGGACCCATGGGATGGGTACCACGCAGTATTACTTTAAAGGGTCTGTGTTTGCTCACCCAACCTCAGCAAACCTCTCAGCCCCAAGAGTGTCCACCCTTATGTCTCCATCATCTGTGGGTCTAGATATGGTCAATCCAGGTGGCATCACAGCCCCTGAACGAATTTTGTAAGAATTTCTCTCTCTTTCACTGTCTTTGTTTCACGGGTTTTTAAAAGTAATTGATTTTTATAATGGGGTTTAGCTGCTTTTCATTGCTGTGTTTAAGCCGCTTTACACCCACTTGACTCACTTACAGAGAGATATCAATACATAGGTATTAAGATTCTTACTAGTCAGATATATTCTTGGGCGGTGAGTAGGGGGTGTTGAGTCCAGTTCCCTGAGCAAGGAGTAGGTCTTGTCTATTACATATTGGGTTTATGGAACGGTATCTGAGCTAATTTGAAACCCGTGTTTTATGCATCACCCCGCCTCACCTTTCCCGTTGAGCAGCCATAGTGTGTTTTCTAAACGTGTGACTCTGTTCCGTTTTGTAACTCAGTTCAAGTGTAGCGGTTTTTACATTCCCTCTATAAGTGATATCTTATGACAAGTGTCGTTATCTGTGTGACTTTTTTCACTTAGAATCGTTGTACCTAAATCCACTCATCATGCTGCTACTAGCCTTATGACGTTGATTTCATGGCTGAGTGATATTCCATTGTACAAAAGGACCACAACTTCTTTATCCATTTTTCTCTTTCCTGGGATATTTAAGGTGTAACGAAGTGCAGGTTCTTGTCAAGAGAGCAGCCCTAAACTTTGGGGTGCCTGTGTCTTGCTGATTTTTAGTTTTCCCAATTTATACACCCATGAGTGGAAGTGCCCTATGCTCTCTAAGCTGAGTTTTTTAGATGTTTCAGGACACACCGTACACTTCTCCAGAGTGGCTGTTGGCAATTTACATCCCGCCCATCAGCGTAGCCAGGCTCCCGGTTCTCCATGGCCTGTCCTGCATTTGTGGTTTTGACACTTTATTCAGCATGGCCCTTTTGACCGATGGGAAGCGAGACTTCTTTGTAGCGCTGATTTGCCTTTCCAGGTTGCTTGGTTGGCCAAACAGGGCGTATGCGTTTTTTCCTGAATATATTCAGGAAAAAACGCATACGCCCTTTTTGGCCAAGGGCGTGATTGTCGAGGTTTGGCCGCTTTTCCTGTGCTTTCAAGGCGATTCGAATCTACCTCCTGAAATCTGTTTCCTGCAATTCTGCCTTGCTTTCAAATCCTCTTCGTTGCCTTCCCTCAATATATTTGTGGACGAGAGTTATCATTTATAACTCTGCAGGTTTGTGAATTGCAGTGCCCCTGAGCTCCATTGTTCAAATCGCTTTCTTGGGAGCTGGCCGCAAAAGCGCAGGATTGCTTCAGGCCCTGTTCTGGTCCCGGGTGGCAGGCTGAGCCTGTGGTTAATTCTTCTTCCTGATGGGAAAATAGAGTGACCTGTGCCAGTCCCAACACCTAGAGCTAGTCTCTCATTGGTTCCCCCTCTTCCCGTTCATCCTCAGGACAAATTGCAACCTGTACGGAAGAGGAGGTTAAAGGTGCTGAGTCTCCAAGGAGGGAGATTGCTAGTAAAGCGGCTGGAATGGCGAACCCGAGCACAAGGAGATGAGAAATGAGGTGCGTTTTAGAAACCTTTCCCGATCACACGGTGTACCATCTTCTGGGTTTCTCATGCATGTTTTCGAAGTAGGAAGATGCCCTTGAACCTGAGATTTGGGACCCATGGGATGGGTACCACGCAGTATTACTTTAAAGGGTCTGTGTTTGCTCACCCAACCTCAGCAAACCTCTCAGCCCCAAGAGTGTCCACCCTTATGTCTCCATCAGCTGTGGGTCTAGATATGGTCAATCCAGGTGGCATCACAGCCCCTGAACGAATTTTGTAAGAATTTCTCTCTCTTTCACTGTCTTTGTTTCACGGGTTTTTAAAAGTAATTGATTTTTATAATGGGGTTTAGCTGCTTTTCATTGCTGTGTTTAAGCCGCTTTACACCCACTTGACTCACTTACAGAGAGATATCAATACATAGGTTTTAAGACTCTTACTAGTCAGATATATTCTTGGGCGGTGAGTAGGGGGTGTTGAGTCCAGTTCCCTGAGCAAGGAGTAGGTCTTGTCTTTTACATATTGGGTTTATGGAACGGTATCTGAGCTAATTTGAAACCCGTGTTTTATGCATCACCCCGCCTCACCTTTCCCGTTGAGCAGCCATAGTGTGTTTTCTAAACGTGTGACTCTGTTCCGTTTTGTAACTCAGTTCAAGTGTAGCGGTTTTTACATTCCCTCTATAAGTGATATCTTATGACAAGTGTCGTTATCTGTGTGACTTTTTTCACTTAGAATCGTCGTACCTAAATCCACTCATCATGCTGCTACTAGCCTTATGACGTTGATTTCATGGCTGAGTGATATTCCATTGTACATAAGGACCGCAACTTCTTTATCCATTTTTCTCTTTCCTGGAATATTTAAGGTGTAACGAAGTGCAGGTTCTTGTCAAGAGAGCAGCCCTAAACTTTGGGGTGCCTGTGTCTTGCTGATTTTTAGTTTTCCCAATTTATACACCCATGAGTGGAAGTGCCCTATGCTCTCTAAGCTGAGTTTTTTAGATGTTTCAGGACACACCGTACACTTCTCCAGAGTGGCTGTTGGCAATTTACATCCCGCCCATCAGCGTAGCAAGGCTCCCGGTTCTCCATGGCCTGTCCTGCATTTCTGGTTTTGACACTTTATTCAGCATGGCCCTTTTGACCGATGGGAAGCGAGACTTCTTTGTAGCGCTGATTTGCCTTTCCAGGTTGCTTGGTTGGCCAAACAGGGCGTATGCGTTTTTTCCTGAATATATTCAGGAAAAAACGCATACGCCCTGTTTGGCCAAGGGCGTGATTGTCGAGGTTTGGCCGCTTTTCCTGTGCTTTCAAGGCGATTCGAATCTACCTCCTGAAATCTGTTTCCTGCAATTCTGCCTTGCTTTCAAATCCTCTTCGTTGCCTTCCATCAATATATTTGTGGACGAGAGTTATCATTTATAACTCTGCAGTTTTGTGAATTGCAGTGCCCCTGAGCTCCATTGTTCAACTCGCTTTCTTGGGAGCTGGCCGCAAAAGCGCAGGATTGCTTCAGGCCCTGTTCTGGTCCCGGGCGGCAGGCTGAGCCTGTGGTTAATTCTTCTTTCTGATGGGAAAATAGAGTGATCTGTGCCAGTCCCAACACCTAGAGCTAGTCTCTCATTGGTTCCCCCTCTTCCCGTTCATCCTCAGGACAAATTGCAACCTGTACGGAAGAGGAGGTTAAAGGTGCTGAGTCTCCAAGGAGGGAGATTGCTAGTAAAGCGGCTGGAATGGCGAACCCGAGCACAAGGAGATGAGAAATGAGGTGCGTTTTAGAAACCTTTCCCGATCATCCGGTGTACCATCTTCTGGGTTTCTCATGCATGTTTTCGAAGTAGGAAGATGCCCTTGAACCTGAGATTTGGGACCCATGGGATGGGTACCACGCAGTATTACTTTAAAGGGTCTGTGTTTGCTCACCCAACCTCAGCAAACCTCTCAGCCCCAAGAGTGTCCACCCTTATGTCTCCATCATCTGTGGGTCTAGATATGGTCAATCCAGGTGGCATCACAGCCCGTGAACGAATTTTGTAAGAATTTCTCTCTCTTTCACTGTCTTTGTTTCACGGGTTTTTAAAAGTAATTGATTTTTATAATGGGGTTTAGCTGCTTTTCATTGCTGTGTTTAAGCCGCTTTACACCCACTTGACTCACTTACAGAGAGATATCAATACATAGGTTTTAAGATTCTTACTAGTCAGATATATTCTTGGGCGGTGAGTAGGGGGTGTTGAGTCCAGTTCCCTGAGCAAGGAGTAGGTCTTGTCTATTACATATTGGGTTTATGGAACGGTATCTGAGCTAATTTGAAACCCGTGTTTTATGCATCACCCCGCCTCACCTTTCCCGTTGAGCAGCCATACTGTGTTTTCTAAACGTGTGACTCTGTTCCGTTTTGTAACTCAGTTCAAGTGTAGCGGTTTTTACATTCCCTCTATAAGTGATATCTTATGACAAGTGTCGTTATCTGTGTGACTTTTTTCACTTAGAATCGTCGTACCTAAATCCACTCATCATGCTGCTACTAGCCTTATGACGTTGATTTCATGGCTGAGTGATATTCCATTGTACATAAGGACCACAACTTCTTTATCCATTTTTCTCTTTCCTGGGATATTTAAGGTGTAACGAAGTGCAGGTTCTTGTCAAGAGAGCAGCCCTAAACTTTGGGGTGCCTGTGTCTTGCTGATTTTTAGTTTTCCCAATTTATACACCCATGAGTGGAAGTGCCCTATGCTCTCTAAGCTGAGTTTTTTAGATGTTTCAGGACACACCGTACACTTCTCCAGAGTGGCTGTTGGCAATTTACATCCCGCCCATCAGCGTAGCCAGGCTCCCGGTTCTCCATGGCCTGTCCTGCATTTCTGGTTTTGACACTTTATTCAGCATGGCCCTTTTGACCGATGGGAAGCGAGACTTCTTTGTAGCGCTGATTTGCCTTTCCAGGTTGCTTGGTTGGCCAAACAGGGCGTATGCGTTTTTTCCTGAATATATTCAGGAAAAAACGCATACGCCCTGTTTGGCCAAGGGCGTGATTGTCGAGGTTTGGCCGCTTTTCCTGTGCTTTCAAGGCGATTCGAATCTACCTCCTGAAATCTGTTTCCTGCAATTCTGCCTTGCTTTCAAATCCTCTTCGTTGCCTTCCCTCAATATATTTGTGGACGAGAGTTATCATTTATAACTCTGCAGTTTTGTGAATTGCAGTGCCCCTGAGCTCCATTGTTCAACTCGCTTTCTTGGGAGCTGGCCGCAAAAGCGCAGGATTGCTTCAGGCCCTGTTCTGGTCCCGGGCGGCAGGCTGAGCCTGTGGTTAATTCTTCTTCCTGATGGGAAAATAGAGTGACCTGTGCCAGTCCCAACACCTAGAGCTAGTCTCTCATTGGTTCCCCCTCTTCCCGTTCATCCTCAGGACAAATTGCAACCTGTACGGAACAGGAGGTTAAAGGTGCTGAGTCTCCAAGGAGGGAGATTGCTAGTAAAGCGGCTGGAATGGCGAACCCGAGCACAAGGAGATGAGAAATGAGGTGCGTTTTAGAAACCTTTCCCGATCACACGGTGTACCATCTTCTGGGTTTCTCATGCATGTTTTCGAAGTAGGAAGATGCCCTTGAACCTGAGATTTGGGACCCATGGGATGGGTACCACGCAGTATTACTTTAAAGGGTCTGTGTTTGCTCACCCAACCTCAGCAAACCTCTCAGCCCCAAGAGTGTCCACCCTTATGTCTCCATCAGCTGTGGGTCTAGATATGGTCAATCCAGGTGGCATCACAGCCCCTGAACGAATTTTGTAAGAATTTCTCTCTCTTTCACTGTCTTTGTTTCACGGGTTTTTAAAAGTAATTGATTTTTATAATGGGGTTTAGCTGCTTTTCATTGCTGTGTTTAAGCCGCTTTACACCCACTTGACTCACTTACAGAGAGATATCAATACATAGGTATTAAGATTCTTACTAGTCAGATATATTCTTGGGCGGTGAGTAGGGGGTGTTGAGTCCAGTTCCCTGAGCAAGGAGTAGGTCTTGTCTATTACATATTGGGTTTATGGAACGGTATCTGAGCTAATTTGAAACCCGTGTTTTATGCATCACCCCGCCTCACCTTTCCCGTTGAGCAGCCATAGTGTGTTTTCTAAACGTGTGACTCTGTTCCGTTTTGTAACTCAGTTCAAGTGTAGCGGTTTTTACATTCCCTCTATAAGTGATATCTTATGACAAGTGTCGTTATCTGTGTGACTTTTTTCACTTAGAATCGTTGTACCTAAATCCACTCATCATGCTGCTACTAGCCTTATGACGTTGATTTCATGGCTGAGTGATATTCCATTGTACAAAAGGACCACAACTTCTTTATCCATTTTTCTCTTTCCTGGGATATTTAAGGTGTAACGAAGTGCAGGTTCTTGTCAAGAGAGCAGCCCTAAACTTTGGGGTGCCTGTGTCTTGCTGATTTTTAGTTTTCCCAATTTATACACCCATGAGTGGAAGTGCCCTATGCTCTCTAAGCTGAGTTTTTTAGATGTTTCAGGACACACCGTACACTTCTCCAGAGTGGCTGTTGGCAATTTACATCCCGCCCATCAGCGTAGCCAGGCTCCCGGTTCTCCATGGCCTGTCCTGCATTTGTGGTTTTGACACTTTATTCAGCATGGCCCTTTTGACCGATGGGAAGCGAGACTTCTTTGTAGCGCTGATTTGCCTTTCCAGGTTGCTTGGTTGGCCAAACAGGGCGTATGCGTTTTTTCCTGAATATATTCAGGAAAAAACGCATACGCCCTTTTTGGCCAAGGGCGTGATTGTCGAGGTTTGGCCGCTTTTCCTGTGCTTTCAAGGCGATTCGAATCTACCTCCTGAAATCTGTTTCCTGCAATTCTGCCTTGCTTTCAAATCCTCTTCGTTGCCTTCCCTCAATATATTTGTGGACGAGAGTTATCATTTATAACTCTGCAGGTTTGTGAATTGCAGTGCCCCTGAGCTCCATTGTTCAAATCGCTTTCTTGGGAGCTGGCCGCAAAAGCGCAGGATTGCTTCAGGCCCTGTTCTGGTCCCGGGTGGCAGGCTGAGCCTGTGGTTAATTCTTCTTCCTGATGGGAAAATAGAGTGACCTGTGCCAGTCCCAACACCTAGAGCTAGTCTCTCATTGGTTCCCCCTCTTCCCGTTCATCCTCAGGACAAATTGCAACCTGTACGGAACAGGAGGTTAAAGGTGCTGAGTCTCCAAGGAGGGAGATTGCTAGTAAAGCGGCTGGAATGGCGAACCCGAGCACAAGGAGATGAGAAATGAGGTGCGTTTTAGAAACCTTTCCCGATCACACGGTGTACCATCTTCTGGGTTTCTCATGCAGGTTTTCGAAGTAGGAAGATGCCCTTGAACCTGAGATTTGGGACCCATGGGATGGGTACCACGCAGTATTACTTTAAAGGGTCTGTGTTTGCTCACCCAACCTCAGCAAACCTCTCAGCCCCAAGAGTGTCCACCCTTATGTCTCCATCAGCTGTGGGTCTAGATATGGTCAATCCAGGTGGCATCACAGCCCCTGAACGAATTTTGTAAGAATTTCTCTCTCTTTCACTGTCTTTGTTTCACGGGTTTTTAAAAGTAATTGATTTTTATAATGGGGTTTAGCTGCTTTTCATTGCTGTGTTTAAGCCGCTTTACACCCACTTGACTCACTTACAGAGAGATATCAATACATAGGTTTTAAGACTCTTACTAGTCAGATATATTCTTGGGCGGTGAGTAGGGGGTGTTGAGTCCAGTTCCCTGAGCAAGGAGTAGGTCTTGTCTTTTACATATTGGGTTTATGGAACGGTATCTGAGCTAATTTGAAACCCGTGTTTTATGCATCACCCCGCCTCACCTTTCCCGTTGAGCAGCCATAGTGTGTTTTCTAAACGTGTGACTCTGTTCCGTTTTGTAACTCAGTTCAAGTGTAGCGGTTTTTACATTCCCTCTATAAGTGATATCTTATGACAAGTGTCGTTATCTGTGTGACTTTTTTCACTTAGAATCGTCGTACCTAAATCCACTCATCATGCTGCTACTAGCCTTATGACGTTGATTTCATGGCTGAGTGATATTCCATTGTACATAAGGACCGCAACTTCTTTATCCATTTTTCTCTTTCCTGGAATATTTAAGGTGTAACGAAGTGCAGGTTCTTGTCAAGAGAGCAGCCCTAAACTTTGGGGTGCCTGTGTCTTGCTGATTTTTAGTTTTCCCAATTTATACACCCATGAGTGGAAGTGCCCTATGCTCTCTAAGCTGAGTTTTTTAGATGTTTCAGGACACACCGTACACTTCTCCAGAGTGGCTGTTGGCAATTTACATCCCGCCCATCAGCGTAGCCAGGCTCCCGGTTCTCCATGGCCTGTCCTGCATTTCTGGTTTTGACACTTTATTCAGCATGGCCCTTTTGACCGATGGGAAGCGAGACTTCTTTGTAGCGCTGATTTGCCTTTCCAGGTTGCTTGGTTGGCCAAACAGGGCGTATGCGTTTTTTCCTGAATATATTCAGGAAAAAACGCATACGCCCTGTTTGGCCAAGGGCGTGATTGTCGAGGTTTGGCCGCTTTTCCTGTGCTTTCAAGGCGATTCGAATCTACCTCCTGAAATCTGTTTCCTGCAATTCTGCCTTGCTTTCAAATCCTCTTCGTTGCCTTCCATCAATATATTTGTGGACGAGAGTTATCATTTATAACTCTGCAGTTTTGTGAATTGCAGTGCCCCTGAGCTCCATTGTTCAACTCGCTTTCTTGGGAGCTGGCCGCAAAAGCGCAGGATTGCTTCAGGCCCTGTTCTGGTCCCGGGCGGCAGGCTGAGCCTGTGGTTAATTCTTCTTTCTGATGGGAAAATAGAGTGATCTGTGCCAGTCCCAACACCTAGAGCTAGTCTCTCATTGGTTCCCCCTCTTCCCGTTCATCCTCAGGACAAATTGCAACCTGTACGGAAGAGGAGGTTAAAGGTGCTGAGTCTCCAAGGAGGGAGATTGCTAGTAAAGCGGCTGGAATGGCGAACCCGAGCACAAGGAGATGAGAAATGAGGTGCGTTTTAGAAACCTTTCCCGATCATACGGTGTACCATCTTCTGGGTTTCTCATGCATGTTTTCGAAGTAGGAAGATGCCCTTGAACCTGAGATTTGGGACCCATGGGATGGGTACCACGCAGTATTACTTTAAAGGGTCTGTGTTTGCTCACCCAACCTCAGCAAACCTCTCAGCCCCAAGAGTGTCCACCCTTATGTCTCCATCATCTGTGGGTCTAGATATGGTCAATCCAGGTGGCATCACAGCCCCTGAACGAATTTTGTAAGAATTTCTCTCTCTTTCACTGTCTTTGTTTCACGGGTTTTTAAAAGTAATTGATTTTTATAATGGGGTTTAGCTGCTTTTCATTGCTGTGTTTAAGCCGCTTTACACCCACTTGACTCACTTACAGAGAGATATCAATACATAGGTTTTAAGATTCTTACTAGTCAGATATATTCTTGGGCGGTGAGTAGGGGGTGTTGAGTCCAGTTCCCTGAGCAAGGAGTAGGTCTTGTCTATTACATATTGGGTTTATGGAACGGTATCTGAGCTAATTTGAAACCCGTGTTTTATGCATCACCCCGCCTCACCTTTCCCGTTGAGCAGCCATAGTGTGTTTTCTAAACGTGTGACTCTGTTCCGTTTTGTAACTCAGTTCAAGTGTAGCGGTTTTTACATTCCCTCTATAAGTGATATCTTATGACAAGTGTCGTTATCTGTGTGACTTTTTTCACTTAGAATCGTCGTACCTAAATCCACTCATCATGCTGCTACTAGCCTTATGACGTTGATTTCATGGCTGAGTGATATTCCATTGTACATAAGGACCACAACTTCTTTATCCATTTTTCTCTTTCCTGGGATATTTAAGGTGTAACGAAGTGCAGGTTCTTGTCAAGAGAGCAGCCCTAAACTTTGGGGTGCCTGTGTCTTGCTGATTTTTAGTTTTCCCAATTTATACACCCATGAGTGGAAGTGCCCTATGCTCTCTAAGCTGAGTTTTTTAGATGTTTCAGGACACACCGTACACTTCTCCAGAGTGGCTGTTGGCAATTTACATCCCGCCCATCAGCGTAGCCAGGCTCCCGGTTCTCCATGGCCTGTCCTGCATTTCTGGTTTTGACACTTTATTCAGCATGGCCCTTTTGACCGATGGGAAGCGAGACTTCTTTGTAGCGCTGATTTGCCTTTCCAGGTTGCTTGGTTGGCCAAACAGGGCGTATGCGTTTTTTCCTGAATATATTCAGGAAAAAACGCATACGCCCTGTTTGGCCAAGGGCGTGATTGTCGAGGTTTGGCCGCTTTTCCTGTGCTTTCAAGGCGATTCGAATCTACCTCCTGAAATCTGTTTCCTGCAATTCTGCCTTGCTTTCAAATCCTCTTCGTTGCCTTCCCTCAATATATTTGTGGACGAGAGTTATCATTTATAACTCTGCAGTTTTGTGAATTGCAGTGCCCCTGAGCTCCATTGTTCAACTCGCTTTCTTGGGAGCTGGCCGCAAAAGCGCAGGATTGCTTCAGGCCCTGTTCTGGTCCCGGGCGGCAGGCTGAGCCTGTGGTTAATTCTTCTTCCTGATGGGAAAATAGAGTGACCTGTGCCAGTCCCAACACCTAGAGCTAGTCTCTCATTGGTTCCCCCTCTTCCCGTTCATCCTCAGGACAAATTGCAACCTGTACGGAACAGGAGGTTAAAGGTGCTGAGTCTCCAAGGAGGGAGATTGCTAGTAAAGCGGCTGGAATGGCGAACCCGAGCACAAGGAGATGAGAAATGAGGTGCGTTTTAGAAACCTTTCCCGATCACACGGTGTACCATCTTCTGGGTTTCTCATGCATGTTTTCGAAGTAGGAAGATGCCCTTGAACCTGAGATTTGGGACCCATGGGATGGGTACCACGCAGTATTACTTTAAAGGGTCTGTGTTTGCTCACCCAACCTCAGCAAACCTCTCAGCCCCAAGAGTGTCCACCCTTATGTCTCCATCAGCTGTGGGTCTAGATATGGTCAATCCAGGTGGCATCACAGCCCCTGAACGAATTTTGTAAGAATTTCTCTCTCTTTCACTGTCTTTGTTTCACGGGTTTTTAAAAGTAATTGATTTTTATAATGGGGTTTAGCTGCTTTTCATTGCTGTGTTTAAGCCGCTTTACACCCACTTGACTCACTTACAGAGAGATATCAATACATAGGTTTTAAGATTCTTACTAGTCAGATATATTCTTGGGCAGTGAGTAGGGGGTGTTGAGTCCAGTTCCCTGAGCAAGGAGTAGGTCTTGTCTATTACATATTGGGTTTATGGAACGGTATCTGAGCTAATTTGAAACCCGTGTTTTATGCATCACCCCGCCTCACCTTTCCCGTTGAGCAGCCATAGTGTGTTTTCTAAACGTGTGACTCTGTTCCGTTTTGTAACTCAGTTCAAGTGTAGCGGTTTTTACATTCCCTCTATAAGTGATATCTTATGACAAGTGTCGTTATCTGTGTGACTTTTTTCACTTAGAATCGTCGTACCTAAATCCACTCATCATGCTGCTACTAGCCTTATGACGTTGATTTCATGGCTGAGTGATATTCCATTGTACATAAGGACCACAACTTCTTTATCCATTTTTCTCTTTCCTGGGATATTTAAGGTGTAACGAAGTGCAGGTTCTTGTCAAGAGAGCAGCCCTAAACTTTGGGGTGCCTGTGTCTTGCTGATTTTTAGTTTTCCCAATTTATACACCCATGAGTGGAAGTGCCCTATGCTCTCTAAGCTGAGTTTTTTAGATGTTTCAGGACACACCGTACACTTCTCCAGAGTGGCTGTTGGCAATTTACATCCCGCCCATCAGCGTAGCCAGGCTCCCGGTTCTCCATGGCCTGTCCTGCATTTCTGGTTTTGACACTTTATTCAGCATGGCCCTTTTGACCGATGGGAAGTGAGACTTCTTTGTAGCGCTGATTTGCATTTTCCAGGTTGCTTGGTTGGCCAAACAGGGCGTATGCGTTTTTTCCTGAATATATTCAGGAAAAAACGCATACGCCCTTTTTGGCCAAGGGCGTGATTGTCGAGGTTTGGCCGCTTTTCCTGTGCTTTCAAGGCGATTCGAATCTACCTCCTGAAATCTGTTTCCTGCAATTCTGCCTTGCTTTCAAATCCTCTTCGTTGCCTTCCCTCAATATATTTGTGGACGAGAGTTATCATTTATAACTCTGCAGGTTTGTGAATTGCAGTGCCCCTGAGCTCCATTGTTCAAATCGCTTTCTTGGGAGCTGGCCGCAAAAGCGCAGGATTGCTTCAGGCCCTGTTCTGGTCCCGGGCGGCAGGCTGAGCCTGTGGTTAATTCTTCTTCCTGATGGGAAAATAGAGTGACCTGTGCCAGTCCCAACACCTAGAGCTAGTCTCTCATTGGTTCCCCCTCTTCCCGTTCATCCTCAGGACAAATTGCAACCTGTACGGAAGAGGAGGTTAAAGGTGCTGAGTCTCCAAGGAGGGAGATTGCTAGTAAAGCGGCTGGAATGGCGAACCCGAGCACAAGGAGATGAGAAATGAGGTGCGTTTTAGAAACCTTTCCCGATCACACGGTGTACCATCTTCTGGGTTTCTCATGCATGTTTTCGAAGTAGGAAGATGCCCTTGAACCTGAGATTTGGGACCCATGGGATGGGTACCACGCAGTATTACTTTAAAGGGTCTGTGTTTGCTCACCCAACCTCAGCAAACCTCTCAGCCCCAAGAGTGTCCACCCTTATGTCTCCATCAGCTGTGGGTCTAGATATGGTCAATCCAGGTGGCATCACAGCCCCTGAACGAATTTTGTAAGAATTTCTCTCTCTTTCACTGTCTTTGTTTCACGGGTTTTTAAAAGTAATTGATTTTTATAATGGGGTTTAGCTGCTTTTCATTGCTGTGTTTAAGCCGCTTTACACCCACTTGACTCACTTACAGAGAGATATCAATACATAGGTTTTAAGATTCTTACTAGTCAGATATATTCTTGGGCAGTGAGTAGGGGGTGTTGAGTCCAGTTCCCTGAGCAAGGAGTAGGTCTTGTCTATTACATATTGGGTTTATGGAACGGTATCTGAGCTAATTTGAAACCCGTGTTTTATGCATCACCCCGCCTCACCTTTCCCGTTGAGCAGCCATAGTGTGTTTTCTAAACGTGTGACTCTGTTCCGTTTTGTAACTCAGTTCAAGTGTAGCGGTTTTTACATTCCCTCTATAAGTGATATCTTATGACAAGTGTCGTTATCTGTGTGACTTTTTTCACTTAGAATCGTCGTACCTAAATCCACTCATCATGCTGCTACTAGCCTTATGACGTTGATTTCATGGCTGAGTGATATTCCATTGTACATAAGGACCACAACTTCTTTATCCATTTTTCTCTTTCCTGGGATATTTAAGGTGTAACGAAGTGCAGGTTCTTGTCAAGAGAGCAGCCCTAAACTTTGGGGTGCCTGTGTCTTGCTGATTTTTAGTTTTCCCAATTTATACACCCATGAGTGGAAGTGCCCTATGCTCTCTAAGCTGAGTTTTTTAGATGTTTCAGGACACACCGTACACTTCTCCAGAGTGGCTGTTGGCAATTTACATCCCGCCCATCAGCGTAGCCAGGCTCCCGGTTCTCCATGGCCTGTCCTGCATTTCTGGTTTTGACACTTTATTCAGCATGGCCCTTTTGACCGATGGGAAGTGAGACTTCTTTGTAGCGCTGATTTGCCTTTCCAGGTTGCTTGGTTGGCCAAACAGGGCGTATGCGTTTTTTCCTGAATATATTCAGTAAAATACGCATACGCCCTGTTTGGCCAAGGGCGTGATTGTCAAGGTTTGGCCGCTTTTCCTGTGCTTTCAAGGCGATTCGAATCTACCTCCTGAAATCTGTTTCCTGCAATTCTGCCTTGCTTTCAACTCCTCTTCGTTGCCTTCCCTCAATATATTTGTGGACGAGAGTTATCATTTATAACTCTGCAGGTTTGTGAATTGCAGTGCCCCTGAGCTCCATTGTTCAACTCGCTTTCTTGGGAGCTGGCCGCAAAAGCGCAGGTTTGCTTCAGGCCCTGTTCTGGTCCCGGGCGGCAGGCTGAGCCTGTGGTTAATTCTTCTTTCTGATGGGAAAATAGAGTGATCTGTGCCAGTCCCAACACCTAGAGCTATTCTCTCATTGGTTCCCCCTGTTCCCGTTCATCCTCAGGACAAATTGCAACCTGTACGGAAGAGGAGGTTAAAGGTGCTGAGTCTCCAAGGAGGGAGATTGCTAGTAAAGCGGCTGGAATGGCGAACCCGAGCACAAGGAGATGAGAAATGAGTTGCGTTTTAGAAACCTTTCCCGATCACACGGTGTACCATCTTCTGGGTTTCTCATGCATGTTTTCGAAGTAGGAAGATGCCCTTGAACCTGAGATTTGGGACCCATGGGATGGGTACCACGCAGTATTACTTTAAAGGGTCTGTGTTTGCTCACCCAACCTCAGCAAACCTCTCAGCCCCAAGAGTGTCCACCCTTATGTCTCCATCATCTGTGGGTCTAGATATGGTCAATCCAGGTGGCATCACAGCCCCTGAACGAATTTTGTAAGAATTTCTCTCTCTTTCACTGTCTTTGTTTCACGGGTTTTTAAAAGTAATTGATTTTTATAATGGGGTTTAGCTGCTTTTCATTGCTGTGTTTAAGCCGCTTTACACCCACTTGACTCACTTACAGAGAGATATCAATACATAGGTATTAAGATTCTTACTAGTCAGATATATTCTTGGGCGGTGAGTAGGGGGTGTTGAGTCCAGTTCCCTGAGCAAGGAGTAGGTCTTGTCTATTACATATTGGGTTTATGGAACGGTATCTGAGCTAATTTGAAACCCGTGTTTTATGCATCACCCCGCCTCACCTTTCCCGTTGAGCAGCCATAGTGTGTTTTCTAAACGTGTGACTCTGTTCCGTTTTGTAACTCAGTTCAAGTGTAGCGGTTTTTACATTCCCTCTATAAGTGATATCTTATGACAAGTGTCGTTATCTGTGTGACTTTTTTCACTTAGAATCGTTGTACCTAAATCCACTCATCATGCTGCTACTAGCCTTATGACGTTGATTTCATGGCTGAGTGATATTCCATTGTACAAAAGGACCACAACTTCTTTATCCATTTTTCTCTTTCCTGGGATATTTAAGGTGTAACGAAGTGCAGGTTCTTGTCAAGAGAGCAGCCCTAAACTTTGGGGTGCCTGTGTCTTGCTGATTTTTAGTTTTCCCAATTTATACACCCATGAGTGGAAGTGCCCTATGCTCTCTAAGCTGAGTTTTTTAGATGTTTCAGGACACACCGTACACTTCTCCAGAGTGGCTGTTGGCAATTTGCATCCCGCCCATCAGCGTAGCCAGGCTCCCGGTTCTCCATGGCCTGTCCTGCATTTGTGGTTTTGACACTTTATTCAGCATGGCCCTTTTGACCGATGGGAAGCGAGACTTCTTTGTAGCGCTGATTTGCCTTTCCAGGTTGCTTGGTTGGCCAAACAGGGCGTATGCGTTTTTTCCTGAATATATTCAGGAAAAAACGCATACGCCCTTTTTGGCCAAGGGCGTGATTGTCGAGGTTTGGCCGCTTTTCCTGTGCTTTCAAGGCGATTCGAATCTACCTCCTGAAATCTGTTTCCTGCAATTCTGCCTTGCTTTCAAATCCTCTTCGTTGCCTTCCCTCAATATATTTGTGGACGAGAGTTATCATTTATAACTCTGCAGGTTTGTGAATTGCAGTGCCCCTGAGCTCCATTGTTCAAATCGCTTTCTTGGGAGCTGGCCGCAAAAGCGCAGGATTGCTTCAGGCCCTGTTCTGGTCCCGGGTGGCAGGCTGAGCCTGTGGTTAATTCTTCTTCCTGATGGGAAAATAGAGTGACCTGTGCCAGTCCCAACACCTAGAGCTAGTCTCTCATTGGTTCCCCCTCTTCCCGTTCATCCTCAGGACAAATTGCAACCTGTACGGAACAGGAGGTTAAAGGTGCTGAGTCTCCAAGGAGGGAGATTGCTAGTAAAGCGGCTGGAATGGCGAACCCGAGCACAAGGAGATGAGAAATGAGGTGCGTTTTAGAAACCTTTCCCGATCACACGGTGTACCATCTTCTGGGTTTCTCATGCATGTTTTCGAAGTAGGAAGATGCCCTTGAACCTGAGATTTGGGACCCATGGGATGGGTACCACGCAGTATTACTTTAAAGGGTCTGTGTTTGCTCACCCAACCTCAGCAAACCTCTCAGCCCCAAGAGTGTCCACCCTTATGTCTCCATCAGCTGTGGGTCTAGATATGGTCAATCCAGGTGGCATCACAGCCCCTGAACGAATTTTGTAAGAATTTCTCTCTCTTTCACTGTCTTTGTTTCACGGGTTTTTAAAAGTAATTGATTTTTATAATGGGGTTTAGCTGCTTTTCATTGCTGTGTTTAAGCCGCTTTACACCCACTTGACTCACTTACAGAGAGATATCAATACATAGGTTTTAAGACTCTTACTAGTCAGATATATTCTTGGGCGGTGAGTAGGGGGTGTTGAGTCCAGTTCCCTGAGCAAGGAGTAGGTCTTGTCTTTTACATATTGGGTTTATGGAACGGTATCTGAGCTAATTTGAAACCCGTGTTTTATGCATCACCCCGCCTCACCTTTCCCGTTGAGCAGCCATAGTGTGTTTTCTAAACGTGTGACTCTGTTCCGTTTTGTAACTCAGTTCAAGTGTAGCGGTTTTTACATTCCCTCTATAAGTGATATCTTATGACAAGTGTCGTTATCTGTGTGACTTTTTTCACTTAGAATCGTCGTACCTAAATCCACTCATCATGCTGCTACTAGCCTTATGACGTTGATTTCATGGCTGAGTGATATTCCATTGTACATAAGGACCGCAACTTCTTTATCCATTTTTCTCTTTCCTGGAATATTTAAGGTGTAACGAAGTGCAGGTTCTTGTCAAGAGAGCAGCCCTAAACTTTGGGGTGCCTGTGTCTTGCTGATTTTTAGTTTTCCCAATTTATACACCCATGAGTGGAAGTGCCCTATGCTCTCTAAGCTGAGTTTTTTAGATGTTTCAGGACACACCGTACACTTCTCCAGAGTGGCTGTTGGCAATTTACATCCCGCCCATCAGCGTAGCCAGGCTCCCGGTTCTCCATGGCCTGTCCTGCATTTCTGGTTTTGACACTTTATTCAGCATGGCCCTTTTGACCGATGGGAAGCGAGACTTCTTTGTAGCGCTGATTTGCCTTTCCAGGTTGCTTGGTTGGCCAAACAGGGCGTATGCGTTTTTTCCTGAATATATTCAGGAAAAAACGCATACGCCCTGTTTGGCCAAGGGCGTGATTGTCGAGGTTTGGCCGCTTTTCCTGTGCTTTCAAGGCGATTCGAATCTACCTCCTGAAATCTGTTTCCTGCAATTCTGCCTTGCTTTCAAATCCTCTTCGTTGCCTTCCATCAATATATTTGTGGACGAGAGTTATCATTTATAACTCTGCAGTTTTGTGAATTGCAGTGCCCCTGAGCTCCATTGTTCAACTCGCTTTCTTGGGAGCTGGCCGCAAAAGCGCAGGATTGCTTCAGGCCCTGTTCTGGTCCCGGGCGGCAGGCTGAGCCTGTGGTTAATTCTTCTTTCTGATGGGAAAATAGAGTGATCTGTGCCAGTCCCAACACCTAGAGCTAGTCTCTCATTGGTTCCCCCTCTTCCCGTTCATCCTCAGGACAAATTGCAACCTGTACGGAAGAGGAGGTTAAAGGTGCTGAGTCTCCAAGGAGGGAGATTGCTAGTAAAGCGGCTGGAATGGCGAACCCGAGCACAAGGAGATGAGAAATGAGGTGCGTTTTAGAAACCTTTCCCGATCATACGGTGTACCATCTTCTGGGTTTCTCATGCATGTTTTCGAAGTAGGAAGATGCCCTTGAACCTGAGATTTGGGACCCATGGGATGGGTACCACGCAGTATTACTTTAAAGGGTCTGTGTTTGCTCACCCAACCTCAGCAAACCTCTCAGCCCCAAGAGTGTCCACCCTTATGTCTCCATCATCTGTGGGTCTAGATATGGTCAATCCAGGTGGCATCACAGCCCCTGAACGAATTTTGTAAGAATTTCTCTCTCTTTCACTGTCTTTGTTTCACGGGTTTTTAAAAGTAATTGATTTTTATAATGGGGTTTAGCTGCTTTTCATTGCTGTGTTTAAGCCGCTTTACACCCACTTGACTCACTTACAGAGAGATATCAATACATAGGTTTTAAGATTCTTACTAGTCAGATATATTCTTGGGCGGTGAGTAGGGGGTGTTGAGTCCAGTTCCCTGAGCAAGGAGTAGGTCTTGTCTATTACATATTGGGTTTATGGAACGGTATCTGAGCTAATTTGAAACCCGTGTTTTATGCATCACCCCGCCTCACCTTTCCCGTTGAGCAGCCATAGTGTGTTTTCTAAACGTGTGACTCTGTTCCGTTTTGTAACTCAGTTCAAGTGTAGCGGTTTTTACATTCCCTCTATAAGTGATATCTTATGACAAGTGTCGTTATCTGTGTGACTTTTTTCACTTAGAATCGTCGTACCTAAATCCACTCATCATGCTGCTACTAGCCTTATGACGTTGATTTCATGGCTGAGTGATATTCCATTGTACATAAGGACCACAACTTCTTTATCCATTTTTCTCTTGGCTGGGAAATTTAAGGTGTAACGAAGTGCAGGTTCTTGTCAAGAGAGCAGCCCTAAACTTTGGGGTGCCTGTGTCTTGCTGATTTTTAGTTTTCCCAATTTATACACCCATGAGTGGAAGTGCCCTATGCTCTCTAAGCTGAGTTTTTTAGATGTTTCAGGACACACCGTACACTTCTCCAGAGTGGCTGTTGGCAATTTACATCCCGCCCATCAGCGTAGCCAGGCTCCCGGTTCTCCATGGCCTGTCCTGCATTTCTGGTTTTGACACTTTATTCAGCATGGCCCTTTTGACCGATGGGAAGTGAGACTTCTTTGTAGCGCTGATTTGCCTTTCCAGGTTGCTTGGTTGGCCAAACAGGGCGTATGCGTTTTTTCCTGAATATATTCAGTAAAATACGCATACGCCCTGTTTGGCCAAGGGCGTGATTGTCAAGGTTTGGCCGCTTTTCCTGTGCTTTCAAGGCGATTCGAATCTACCTCCTGAAATCTGTTTCCTGCAATTCTGCCTTGCTTTCAACTCCTCTTCGTTGCCTTCCCTCAATATATTTGTGGACGAGAGTTATCATTTATAACTCTGCAGGTTTGTGAATTGCAGTGCCCCTGAGCTCCATTGTTCAACTCGCTTTCTTGGGAGCTGGCCGCAAAAGCGCAGGATTGCTTCAGGCCCTGTTCTGGTCCCGGGCGGCAGGCTGAGCCTGTGGTTAATTCTTCTTTCTGATGGGAAAATAGAGTGATCTGTGCCAGTCCCAACACCTAGAGCTATTCTCTCATTGGTTCCCCCTGTTCCCGTTCATCCTCAGGACAAATTGCAACCTGTACGGAAGAGGAGGTTAAAGGTGCTGAGTCTCCAAGGAGGGAGATTGCTAGTAAAGCGGCTGGAATGGCGAACCCGAGCACAAGGAGATGAGAAATGAGTTGCGTTTTAGAAACCTTTCCCGATCACACGGTGTACCATCTTCTGGGTTTCTCATGCATGTTTTCGAAGTAGGAAGATGCCCTTGAACCTGAGATTTGGGACCCATGGGATGGGTACCACGCAGTATTACTTTAAAGGGTCTGTGTTTGCTCACCCAACCTCAGCAAACCTCTCAGCCCCAAGAGTGTCCACCCTTATGTCTCCATCAGCTGTGGGTCTAGATATGGTCAATCCAGGTGGCATCACAGCCCCTGAACGAATTTTGTAAGAATTTCTCTCTCTTTCACTGTCTTTGTTTCACGGGTTTTTAAAAGTAATTGATTTTTATAATGGGGTTTAGCTGCTTTTCATTGCTGTGTTTAAGCCGCTTTACACCCACTTGACTCACTTACAGAGAGATATCAATACATAGGTTTTAAGATTCTTACTAGTCAGATATATTCTTGGGCGGTGAGTAGGGGGTGTTGAGTCCAGTTCCCTGAGCAAGGAGTAGGTCTTGTCTATTACATATTGGGTTTATGGAACGGTATCTGAGCTAATTTGAAACCCGTGTTTTATGCATCACCCCGCCTCACCTTTCCCGTTGAGCAGCCATAGTGTGTTTTCTAAACGTGTGACTCTGTTCCGTTTTGTAACTCAGTTCAAGTGTAGCGGTTTTTACATTCCCTCTATAAGTGATATCTTATGACAAGTGTCGTTATCTGTGTGACTTTTTTCACTTAGAATCGTTGTACCTAAATCCACTCATCATGCTGCTACTAGCCTTATGACGTTGATTTCATGGCTGAGTGATATTCCATTGTACAAAAGGACCACAACTTCTTTATCCATTTTTCTCTTTCCTGGGATATTTAAGGTGTAACGAAGTGCAGGTTCTTGTCAAGAGAGCAGCCCTAAACTTTGGGGTGCCTGTGTCTTGCTGATTTTTAGTTTTCCCAATTTATACACCCATGAGTGGAAGTGCCCTATGCTCTCTAAGCTGAGTTTTTTAGATGTTTCAGGACACACCGTACACTTCTCCAGAGTGGCTGTTGGCAATTTACATCCCGCCCATCAGCGTAGCCAGGCTCCCGGTTCTCCATGGCCTGTCCTGCATTTGTGGTTTTGACACTTTATTCAGCATGGCCCTTTTGACCGATGGGAAGCGAGACTTCTTTGTAGCGCTGATTTGCCTTTCCAGGTTGCTTGGTTGGCCAAACAGGGCGTATGCGTTTTTTCCTGAATATATTCAGGAAAAAACGCATACGCCCTTTTTGGCCAAGGGCGTGATTGTCGAGGTTTGGCCGCTTTTCCTGTGCTTTCAAGGCGATTCGAATCTACCTCCTGAAATCTGTTTCCTGCAATTCTGCCTTGCTTTCAAATCCTCTTCGTTGCCTTCCCTCAATATATTTGTGGACGAGAGTTATCATTTATAACTCTGCAGGTTTGTGAATTGCAGTGACCCTGAGCTCCATTGTTCAAATCGCTTTCTTGGGAGCTGGCCGCAAAAGCGCAGGATTGCTTCAGGCCCTGTTCTGGTCCCGGGTGGCAGGCTGAGCCTGTGGTTAATTCTTCTTCCTGATGGGAAAATAGAGTGACCTGTGCCAGTCCCAACACCTAGAGCTAGTCTCTCATTGGTTCCCCCTCTTCCCGTTCATCCTCAGGACAAATTGCAACCTGTACGGAACAGGAGGTTAAAGGTGCTGAGTCTCCAAGGAGGGAGATTGCTAGTAAAGCGGCTGGAATGGCGAACCCGAGCACAAGGAGATGAGAAATGAGGTGCGTTTTAGAAACCTTTCCCGATCACACGGTGTACCATCTTCTGGGTTTCTCATGCATGTTTTCGAAGTAGGAAGATGCCCTTGAACCTGAGATTTGGGACCCATGGGATGGGTACCACGCAGTATTACTTTAAAGGGTCTGTGTTTGCTCACCCAACCTCAGCAAACCTCTCAGCCCCAAGAGTGTCCACCCTTATGTCTCCATCAGCTGTGGGTCTAGATATGGTCAATCCAGGTGGCATCACAGCCCCTGAACGAATTTTGTAAGAATTTCTCTCTCTTTCACTGTCTTTGTTTCACGGGTTTTTAAAAGTAATTGATTTTTATAATGGGGTTTAGCTGCTTTTCATTGCTGTGTTTAAGCCGCTTTACACCCACTTGACTCACTTACAGAGAGATATCAATACATAGGTTTTAAGACTCTTACTAGTCAGATATATTCTTGGGCGGTGAGTAGGGGGTGTTGAGTCCAGTTCCCTGAGCAAGGAGTAGGTCTTGTCTTTTACATATTGGGTTTATGGAACGGTATCTGAGCTAATTTGAAACCCGTGTTTTATGCATCACCCCGCCTCACCTTTCCCGTTGAGCAGCCATAGTGTGTTTTCTAAACGTGTGACTCTGTTCCGTTTTGTAACTCAGTTCAAGTGTAGCGGTTTTTACATTCCCTCTATAAGTGATATCTTATGACAAGTGTCGTTATCTGTGTGACTTTTTTCACTTAGAATCGTCGTACCTAAATCCACTCATCATGCTGCTACTAGCCTTATGACGTTGATTTCATGGCTGAGTGATATTCCATTGTACATAAGGACCGCAACTTCTTTATCCATTTTTCTCTTTCCTGGAATATTTAAGGTGTAACGAAGTGCAGGTTCTTGTCAAGAGAGCAGCCCTAAACTTTGGGGTGCCTGTGTCTTGCTGATTTTTAGTTTTCCCAATTTATACACCCATGAGTGGAAGTGCCCTATGCTCTCTAAGCTGAGTTTTTTAGATGTTTCAGGACACACCGTACACTTCTCCAGAGTGGCTGTTGGCAATTTACATCCCGCCCATCAGCGTAGCCAGGCTCCCGGTTCTCCATGGCCTGTCCTGCATTTCTGGTTTTGACACTTTATTCAGCATGGCCCTTTTGACCGATGGGAAGCGAGACTTCTTTGTAGCGCTGATTTGCCTTTCCAGGTTGCTTGGTTGGCCAAACAGGGCGTATGCGTTTTTTCCTGAATATATTCAGGAAAAAACGCATACGCCCTTTTTGGCCAAGGGCGTGATTGTCGAGGTTTGGCCGCTTTTCCTGTGCTTTCAAGGCGATTCGAATCTACCTCCTGAAATCTGTTTCCTGCAATTCTGCCTTGCTTTCAAATCCTCTTCGTTGCCTTCCATCAATATATTTGTGGACGAGAGTTATCATTTATAACTCTGCAGTTTTGTGAATTGCAGTGCCCCTGAGCTCCATTGTTCAACTCGCTTTCTTGGGAGCTGGCCGCAAAAGCGCAGGATTGCTTCAGGCCCTGTTCTGGTCCCGGGCGGCAGGCTGAGCCTGTGGTTAATTCTTCTTTCTGATGGGAAAATAGAGTGATCTGTGCCAGTCCCAACACCTAGAGCTAGTCTCTCATTGGTTCCCCCTCTTCCCGTTCATCCTCAGGACAAATTGCAACCTGTACGGAAGAGGAGGTTAAAGGTGCTGAGTCTCCAAGGAGGGAGATTGCTAGTAAAGCGGCTGGAATGGCGAACCCGAGCACAAGAGGATGAGAAATGAGGTGCGTTTTAGAAACCTTTCCCGATCATACGGTGTACCATCTTCTGGGTTTCTCATGCATGTTTTCGAAATAGGAAGATGCCCTTGAACCTGAGATTTGGGACCCATGGGATGGGTACCACGCAGTATTACTTTAAAGGGTCTGTGTTTGCTCACCCAACCTCAGCAAACCTCTCAGCCCCAAGAGTGTCCACCCTTATGTCTCCATCAGCTGTGGGTCTAGATATGGTCAATCCAGGTGGCATCACAGCCCCTGAACGAATTTTGTAAGAATTTCTCTCTCTTTCACTGTCTTTGTTTCACGGGTTTTTAAAAGTAATTGATTTTTATAATGGGGTTTAGCTGCTTTTCATTGCTGTGTTTAAGCCGCTTTACACCCACTTGACTCACTTACAGAGAGATATCAATACATAGGTTTTAAGATTCTTACTAGTCAGATATATTCTTGGGCGGTGAGTAGGGGGTGTTGAGTCCAGTTCCCTGAGCAAGGAGTAGGTCTTGTCTATTACATATTGGGTTTATGGAACGGTATCTGAGCTAATTTGAAACCCGTGTTTTATGCATCACCCCGCCTCACCTTTCCCGTTGAGCAGCCATAGTGTGTTTTCTAAACGTGTGACTCTGTTCCGTTTTGTAACTCAGTTCAAGTGTAGCGGTTTTTACATTCCCTCTATAAGTGATATCTTATGACAAGTGTCGTTATCTGTGTGACTTTTTTCACTTAGAATCGTTGTACCTAAATCCACTCATCATGCTGCTACTAGCCTTATGACGTTGATTTCATGGCTGAGTGATATTCCATTGTACAAAAGGACCACAACTTCTTTATCCATTTTTCTCTTTCCTGGGATATTTAAGGTGTAACGAAGTGCAGGTTCTTGTCAAGAGAGCAGCCCTAAACTTTGGGGTGCCTGTGTCTTGCTGATTTTTAGTTTTCCCAATTTATACACCCATGAGTGGAAGTGCCCTATGCTCTCTAAGCTGAGTTTTTTAGATGTTTCAGGACACACCGTACACTTCTCCAGAGTGGCTGTTGGCAATTTACATCCCGCCCATCAGCGTAGCCAGGCTCCCGGTTCTCCATGGCCTGTCCTGCATTTGTGGTTTTGACACTTTATTCAGCATGGCCCTTTTGACCGATGGGAAGCGAGACTTCTTTGTAGCGCTGATTTGCCTTTCCAGGTTGCTTGGTTGGCCAAACAGGGCGTATGCGTTTTTTCCTGAATATATTCAGGAAAAAACGCATACGCCCTTTTTGGCCAAGGGCGTGATTGTCGAGGTTTGGCCGCTTTTCCTGTGCTTTCAAGGCGATTCGAATCTACCTCCTGAAATCTGTTTCCTGCAATTCTGCCTTGCTTTCAAATCCTCTTCGTTGCCTTCCCTCAATATATTTGTGGACGAGAGTTATCATTTATAACTCTGCAGGTTTGTGAATTGCAGTGCCCCTGAGCTCCATTGTTCAAATCGCTTTCTTGGGAGCTGGCCGCAAAAGCGCAGGATTGCTTCAGGCCCTGTTCTGGTCCCGGGTGGCAGGCTGAGCCTGTGGTTAATTCTTCTTCCTGATGGGAAAATAGAGTGACCTGTGCCAGTCCCAACACCTAGAGCTAGTCTCTCATTGGTTCCCCCTCTTCCCGTTCATCCTCAGGACAAATTGCAACCTGTACGGAACAGGAGGTTAAAGGTGCTGAGTCTCCAAGGAGGGAGATTGCTAGTAAAGCGGCTGGAATGGCGAACCCGAGCACAAGGAGATGAGAAATGAGGTGCGTTTTAGAAACCTTTCCCGATCACACGGTGTACCATCTTCTGGGTTTCTCATGCATGTTTTCGAAGTAGGAAGATGCCCTTGAACCTGAGATTTGGGACCCATGGGATGGGTACCACGCAGTATTACTTTAAAGGGTCTGTGTTTGCTCACCCAACCTCAGCAAACCTCTCAGCCCCAAGAGTGTCCACCCTTATGTCTCCATCAGCTGTGGGTCTAGATATGGTCAATCCAGGTGGCATCACAGCCCCTGAACGAATTTTGTAAGAATTTCTCTCTCTTTCACTGTCTTTGTTTCACGGGTTTTTAAAAGTAATTGATTTTTATAATGGGGTTTAGCTGCTTTTCATTGCTGTGTTTAAGCCGCTTTACACCCACTTGACTCACTTACAGAGAGATATCAATACATAGGTTTTAAGACTCTTACTAGTCAGATATATTCTTGGGCGGTGAGTAGGGGGTGTTGAGTCCAGTTCCCTGAGCAAGGAGTAGGTCTTGTCTTTTACATATTGGGTTTATGGAACGGTATCTGAGCTAATTTGAAACCCGTGTTTTATGCATCACCCCGCCTCACCTTTCCCGTTGAGCAGCCATAGTGTGTTTTCTAAACGTGTGACTCTGTTCCGTTTTGTAACTCAGTTCAAGTGTAGCGGTTTTTACATTCCCTCTATAAGTGATATCTTATGACAAGTGTCGTTATCTGTGTGACTTTTTTCACTTAGAATCGTCGTACCTAAATCCACTCATCATGCTGCTACTAGCCTTATGACGTTGATTTCATGGCTGAGTGATATTCCATTGTACATAAGGACCGCAACTTCTTTATCCATTTTTCTCTTTCCTGGAATATTTAAGGTGTAACGAAGTGCAGGTTCTTGTCAAGAGAGCAGCCCTAAACTTTGGGGTGCCTGTGTCTTGCTGATTTTTAGTTTTCCCAATTTATACACCCATGAGTGGAAGTGCCCTATGCTCTCTAAGCTGAGTTTTTTAGATGTTTCAGGACACACCGTACACTTCTCCAGAGTGGCTGTTGGCAATTTACATCCCGCCCATCAGCGTAGCCAGGCTCCCGGTTCTCCATGGCCTGTCCTGCATTTCTGGTTTTGACACTTTATTCAGCATGGCCCTTTTGACCGATGGGAAGCGAGACTTCTTTGTAGCGCTGATTTGCCTTTCCAGGTTGCTTGGTTGGCCAAACAGGGCGTATGCGTTTTTTCCTGAATATATTCAGGAAAAAACGCATACGCCCTGTTTGGCCAAGGGCGTGATTGTCGAGGTTTGGCCGCTTTTCCTGTGCTTTCAAGGCGATTCGAATCTACCTCCTGAAATCTGTTTCCTGCAATTCTGCCTTGCTTTCAAATCCTCTTCGTTGCCTTCCATCAATATATTTGTGGACGAGAGTTATCATTTATAACTCTGCAGTTTTGTGAATTGCAGTGCCCCTGAGCTCCATTGTTCAACTCGCTTTCTTGGGAGCTGGCCGCAAAAGCGCAGGATTGCTTCAGGCCCTGTTCTGGTCCCGGGCGGCAGGCTGAGCCTGTGGTTAATTCTTCTTTCTGATGGGAAAATAGAGTGATCTGTGCCAGTCCCAACACCTAGAGCTAGTCTCTCATTGGTTCCCCCTCTTCCCGTTCATCCTCAGGACAAATTGCAACCTGTACGGAAGAGGAGGTTAAAGGTGCTGAGTCTCCAAGGAGGGAGATTGCTAGTAAAGCGGCTGGAATGGCGAACCCGAGCACAAGGAGATGAGAAATGAGGTGCGTTTTAGAAACCTTTCCCGATCATACGGTGTACCATCTTCTGGGTTTCTCATGCATGTTTTCGAAGTAGGAAGATGCCCTTGAACCTGAGATTTGGGACCCATGGGATGGGTACCACGCAGTATTACTTTAAAGGGTCTGTGTTTGCTCACCCAACCTCAGCAAAACTCTCAGCCCCAAGAGTGTCCACCCTTATGTCTCCATCATCTGTGGGTCTAGATATGGTCAATCCAGGTGGCATCACAGCCCCTGAACGAATTTTGTAAGAATTTCTCTCTCTTTCACTGTCTTTGTTTCACGGGTTTTTAAAAGTAATTGATTTTTATAATGGGGTTTAGCTGCTTTTCATTGCTGTGTTTAAGCCGCTTTACACCCACTTGACTCACTTACAGAGAGATATCAATACATAGGTTTTAAGATTCTTACTAGTCAGATATATTCTTGGGCGGTGAGTAGGGGGTGTTGAGTCCAGTTCCCTGAGCAAGGAGTAGGTCTTGTCTATTACATATTGGGTTTATGGAACGGTATCTGAGCTAATTTGAAACCCGTGTTTTATGCATCACCCCGCCTCACCTTTCCCGTTGAGCAGCCATAGTGTGTTTTCTAAACGTGTGACTCTGTTCCGTTTTGTAACTCAGTTCAAGTGTAGCGGTTTTTACATTCCCTCTATAAGTGATATCTTATGACAAGTGTCGTTATCTGTGTGACTTTTTTCACTTAGAATCGTTGTACCTAAATCCACTCATCATGCTGCTACTAGCCTTATGACGTTGATTTCATGGCTGAGTGATATTCCATTGTACAAAAGGACCACAACTTCTTTATCCATTTTTCTCTTTCCTGGGATATTTAAGGTGTAACGAAGTGCAGGTTCTTGTCAAGAGAGCAGCCCTAAACTTTGGGGTGCCTGTGTCTTGCTGATTTTTAGTTTTCCCAATTTATACACCCATGAGTGGAAGTGCCCTATGCTCTCTAAGCTGAGTTTTTTAGATGTTTCAGGACACACCGTACACTTCTCCAGAGTGGCTGTTGGCAATTTACATCCCGCCCATCAGCGTAGCCAGGCTCCCGGTTCTCCATGGCCTGTCCTGCATTTGTGGTTTTGACACTTTATTCAGCATGGCCCTTTTGACCGATGGGAAGCGAGACTTCTTTGTAGCGCTGATTTGCCTTTCCAGGTTGCTTGGTTGGCCAAACAGGGCGTATGCGTTTTTTCCTGAATATATTCAGGAAAAAACGCATACGCCCTTTTTGGCCAAGGGCGTGATTGTCGAGGTTTGGCCGCTTTTCCTGTGCTTTCAAGGCGATTCGAATCTACCTCCTGAAATCTGTTTCCTGCAATTCTGCCTTGCTTTCAAATCCTCTTCGTTGCCTTCCCTCAATATATTTGTGGACGAGAGTTATCATTTATAACTCTGCAGGTTTGTGAATTGCAGTGCCCCTGAGCTCCATTGTTCAAATCGCTTTCTTGGGAGCTGGCCGCAAAAGCGCAGGATTGCTTCAGGCCCTGTTCTGGTCCCGGGTGGCAGGCTGAGCCTGTGGTTAATTCTTCTTCCTGATGGGAAAATAGAGTGACCTGTGCCAGTCCCAACACCTAGAGCTAGTCTCTCATTGGTTCCCCCTCTTCCCGTTCATCCTCAGGACAAATTGCAACCTGTACGGAACAGGAGGTTAAAGGTGCTGAGTCTCCAAGGAGGGAGATTGCTAGTAAAGCGGCTGGAATGGCGAACCCGAGCACAAGGAGATGAGAAATGAGGTGCGTTTTAGAAACCTTTCCCGATCACACGGTGTACCATCTTCTGGGTTTCTCATGCATGTTTTCGAAGTAGGAAGATGCCCTTGAACCTGAGATTTGGGACCCATGGGATGGGTACCACGCAGTATTACTTTAAAGGGTCTGTGTTTGCTCACCCAACCTCAGCAAACCTCTCAGCCCCAAGAGTGTCCACCCTTATGTCTCCATCAGCTGTGGGTCTAGATATGGTCAATCCAGGTGGCATCACAGCCCCTGAACGAATTTTGTAAGAATTTCTCTCTCTTTCACTGTCTTTGTTTCACGGGTTTTTAAAAGTAATTGATTTTTATAATGGGGTTTAGCTGCTTTTCATTGCTGTGTTTAAGCCGCTTTACACCCACTTGACTCACTTACAGAGAGATATCAATACATAGGTTTTAAGACTCTTACTAGTCAGATATATTCTTGGGCGGTGAGTAGGGGGTGTTGAGTCCAGTTCCCTGAGCAAGGAGTAGGTCTTGTCTTTTACATATTGGGTTTATGGAACGGTATCTGAGCTAATTTGAAACCCGTGTTTTATGCATCACCCCGCCTCACCTTTCCCGTTGAGCAGCCATAGTGTGTTTTCTAAACGTGTGACTCTGTTCCGTTTTGTAACTCAGTTCAAGTGTAGCGGTTTTTACATTCCCTCTATAAGTGATATCTTATGACAAGTGTCGTTATCTGTGTGACTTTTTTCACTTAGAATCGTCGTACCTAAATCCACTCATCATGCTGCTACTAGCCTTATGACGTTGATTTCATGGCTGAGTGATATTCCATTGTACATAAGGACCGCAACTTCTTTATCCATTTTTCTCTTTCCTGGAATATTTAAGGTGTAACGAAGTGCAGGTTCTTGTCAAGAGAGCAGCCCTAAACTTTGGGGTGCCTGTGTCTTGCTGATTTTTAGTTTTCCCAATTTATACACCCATGAGTGGAAGTGCCCTATGCTCTCTAAGCTGAGTTTTTTAGATGTTTCAGGACACACCGTACACTTCTCCAGAGTGGCTGTTGGCAATTTACATCCCGCCCATCAGCGTAGCCAGGCTCCCGGTTCTCCATGGCCTGTCCTGCATTTCTGGTTTTGACACTTTATTCAGCATGGCCCTTTTGACCGATGGGAAGCGAGACTTCTTTGTAGCGCTGATTTGCCTTTCCAGGTTGCTTGGTTGGCCAAACAGGGCGTATGCGTTTTTTCCTGAATATATTCAGGAAAAAACGCATACGCCCTGTTTGGCCAAGGGCGTGATTGTCGAGGTTTGGCCGCTTTTCCTGTGCTTTCAAGGCGATTCGAATCTACCTCCTGAAATCTGTTTCCTGCAATTCTGCCTTGCTTTCAAATCCTCTTCGTTGCCTTCCATCAATATATTTGTGGACGAGAGTTATCATTTATAACTCTGCAGTT
Organism: Eschrichtius robustus; assembly: GCF_028021215.1. Taxonomy (NCBI): domain Eukaryota; kingdom Metazoa; phylum Chordata; class Mammalia; order Artiodactyla; family Eschrichtiidae; genus Eschrichtius; species Eschrichtius robustus. Next base: position 46,896,615 of record NC_090831.1, on the reverse strand, counting down.
TTGTGAATTGCAGTGCCCCTGAGCTCCATTGTTCAACTCGCTTTCTTGGGAGCTGGCCGCAAAAGCGCAGGATTGCTTCAGGCCCTGTTCTGGTCCCGGGCGGCAGGCTGAGCCTGTGGTTAATTCTTCTTTCTGATGGGAAAATAGAGTGATCTGTGCCAGTCCCAACACCTAGAGCTAGTCTCTCATTGGTTCCCCCTCTTCCCGTTCATCCTCAGGACAAATTGCAACCTGTACGGAAGAGGAGGTTAAAGGTGCTGAGTCTCCAAGGAGGGAGATTGCTAGTAAAGCGGCTGGAATGGCGAACCCGAGCACAAGGAGATGAGAAATGAGGTGCGTTTTAGAAACCTTTCCCGATCATACGGTGTACCATCTTCTGGGTTTCTCATGCATGTTTTCGAAGTAGGAAGATGCCCTTGAACCTGAGATTTGGGACCCATGGGATGGGTACCACGCAGTATTACTTTAAAGGGTCTGTGTTTGCTCACCCAACCTCAGCAAACCTCTCAGCCCCAAGAGTGTCCACCCTTATGTCTCCATCATCTGTGGGTCTAGATATGGTCAATCCAGGTGGCATCACAGCCCCTGAACGAATTTTGTAAGAATTTCTCTCTCTTTCACTGTCTTTGTTTCACGGGTTTTTAAAAGTAATTGATTTTTATAATGGGGTTTAGCTGCTTTTCATTGCTGTGTTTAAGCCGCTTTACACCCACTTGACTCACTTACAGAGAGATATCAATACATAGGTTTTAAGATTCTTACTAGTCAGATATATTCTTGGGCGGTGAGTAGGGGGTGTTGAGTCCAGTTCCCTGAGCAAGGAGTAGGTCTTGTCTTTTACATATTGGGTTTATGGAACGGTATCTGAGCTAATTTGAAACCCGTGTTTTATGCATCACCCCGCCTCACCTTTCCCGTTGAGCAGCCATAGTGTGTTTTCTAAACGTGTGACTCTGTTCCGTTTTGTAACTCAGTTCAAGTGTAGCGGTTTTTACATTCCCTCTATAAGTGATATCTTATGACAAGTGTCGTTATCTGTGTGACTTTTTTCACTTAGAATCGTCGTACCTAAATCCACTCATCATGCTGCTACTAGCCTTATGACGTTGATTTCATGGCTGAGTGATATTCCATTGTACATAAGGACCACAACTTCTTTATCCATTTTTCTCTTTCCTGGGATATTTAAGGTGTAACGAAGTGCAGGTTCTTGTCAAGAGAGCAGCCCTAAACTTTGGGGTGCCTGTGTCTTGCTGATTTTTAGTTTTCCCAATTTATACACCCATGAGTGGAAGTGCCCTATGCTCTCTAAGCTGAGTTTTTTAGATGTTTCAGGACACACCGTACACTTCTCCAGAGTGGCTGTTGGCAATTTACATCCCGCCCATCAGCGTAGCCAGGCTCCCGGTTCTCCATGGCCTGTCCTGCATTTCTGGTTTTGACACTTTATTCAGCATGGCCCTTTTGACCGATGGGAAGCGAGACTTCTTTGTAGCGCTGATTTGCCTTTCCAGGTTGCTTGGTTGGCCAAACAGGGCGTATGCGTTTTTTCCTGAATATATTCAGGAAAAAACGCATACGCCCTGTTTGGCCAAGGGCGTGATTGTCGAGGTTTGGCCGCTTTTCCTGTGCTTTCAAGGCGATTCGAATCTACCTCCTGAAATCTGTTTCCTGCAATTCTGCCTTGCTTTCAAATCCTCTTCGTTGCCTTCCCTCAATATATTTGTGGACGAGAGTTATCATTTATAACTCTGCAGTTTTGTGAATTGCAGTGCCCCTGAGCTCCATTGTTCAACTCGCTTTCTTGGGAGCTGGCCGCAAAAGCGCAGGATTGCTTCAGGCCCTGTTCTGGTCCCGGGCGGCAGGCTGAGCCTGTGGTTAATTCTTCTTTCTGATGGGAAAATAGAGTGATCTGTGCCAGTCCCAACACCTAGAGCTAGTCTCTCATTGGTTCCCCCTCTTCCCGTTCATCCTCAGGACAAATTGCAACCTGTACGGAAGAGGAGGTTAAAGGTGCTGAGTCTCCAAGGAGGGAGATTGCTAGTAAAGCGGCTGGAATGGCGAACCCGAGCACAAGGAGATGAGAAATGAGGTGCGTTTTAGAAACCTTTCCCGATCACACGGTGTACCATCTTCTGGGTTTCTTATGCATGTTTTCGAAGTAGGAAGATGCCCTTGAACCTGAGATTTGGGACCCATGGGATGGGTACCACGCAGTATTACTTTAAAGGGTCTGTGTTTGCTCACCCAACCTCAGCAAACCTCTCAGCCCCAAGAGTGTCCACCCTTATGTCTCCATCAGCTGTGGGTCTAGATATGGTCAATCCAGGTGGCATCACAGCCCCTGAACGAATTTTGTAAGAATTTCTCTCTCTTTCACTGTCTTTGTTTCACGGGTTTTTAAAAGTAATTGATTTTTATAATGGGGTTTAGCTGCTTTTCATTGCTGTGTTTAAGCCGCTTTACACCCACTTGACTCACTTACAGAGAGATATCAATACATAGGTTTTAAGATTCTTACTAGTCAGATATATTCTTGGGCGGTGAGTAGGGGGTGTTGAGTCCAGTTCCCTGAGCAAGGAGTAGGTCTTGTCTATTACATATTGGGTTTATGGAACGGTATCTGAGCTAATTTGAAACCCGTGTTTTATGCATCACCCCGCCTCACCTTTCCCGTTGAGCAGCCATAGTGTGTTTTCTAAACGTGTGACTCTGTTCCGTTTTGTAACTCAGTTCAAGTGTAGCGGTTTTTACATTCCCTCTATAAGTGATATCTTATGACAAGTGTCGTTATCTGTGTGACTTTTTTCACTTAGAATCGTTGTACCTAAATCCACTCATCATGCTGCTACTAGCCTTATGACGTTGATTTCATGGCTGAGTGATATTCCATTGTACATAAGGACCACAACTTCTTTATCCATTTTTCTCTTTCCTGGGATATTTAAGGTGTAACGAAGTGCAGGTTCTTGTCAAGAGAGCAGCCCTAAACTTTGGGGTGCCTGTGTCTTGCTGATTTTTAGTTTTCCCAATTTATACACCCATGAGTGGAAGTGCCCTATGCTCTCTAAGCTGAGTTTTTTAGATGTTTCAGGACACACCGTACACTTCTCCAGAGTGGCTGTTGGCAATTTACATCCCGCCCATCAGCGTAGCCAGGCTCCCGGTTCTCCATGGCCTGTCCTGCATTTCTGGTTTTGACACTTTATTCAGCATGGCCCTTTTGACCGATGGGAAGCGAGACTTCTTTGTAGCGCTGATTTGCCTTTCCAGGTTGCTTGGTTGGCCAAACAGGGCGTATGCGTTTTTTCCTGAATATATTCAGGAAAAAACGCATACGCCCTTTTTGGCCAAGGGCGTGATTGTCGAGGTTTGGCCGCTTTTCCTGTGCTTTCAAGGCGATTCGAATCTACCTCCTGAAATCTGTTTCCTGCAATTCTGCCTTGCTTTCAAATCCTCTTCGTTGCCTTCCATCAATATATTTGTGGACGAGAGTTATCATTTATAACTCTGCAGTTTTGTGAATTGCAGTGCCCCTGAGCTCCATTGTTCAACTCGCTTTCTTGGGAGCTGGCCGCAAAAGCGCAGGATTGCTTCAGGCCCTGTTCTGGTCCCGGGCGGCAGGCTGAGCCTGTGGTTAATTCTTCTTTCTGATGGGAAAATAGAGTGATCTGTGCCAGTCCCAACACCTAGAGCTAGTCTCTCATTGGTTCCCCCTCTTCCCGTTCATCCTCAGGACAAATTGCAACCTGTACGGAAGAGGAGGTTAAAGGTGCTGAGTCTCCAAGGAGGGAGATTGCTAGTAAAGCGGCTGGAATGGCGAACCCGAGCACAAGGAGATGAGAAATGAGGTGCGTTTTAGAAACCTTTCCCGATCATACGGTGTACCATCTTCTGGGTTTCTCATGCATGTTTTCGAAGTAGGAAGATGCCCTTGAACCTGAGATTTGGGACCCATGGGATGGGTACCACGCAGTATTACTTTAAAGGGTCTGTGTTTGCTCACCCAACCTCAGCAAACCTCTCAGCCCCAAGAGTGTCCACCCTTATGTCTCCATCATCTGTGGGTCTAGATATGGTCAATCCAGGTGGCATCACAGCCCCTGAACGAATTTTGTAAGAATTTCTCTCTCTTTCACTGTCTTTGTTTCACGGGTTTTTAAAAGTAATTGATTTTTATAATGGGGTTTAGCTGCTTTTCATTGCTGTGTTTAAGCCGCTTTACACCCACTTGACTCACTTACAGAGAGATATCAATACATAGGTTTTAAGATTCTTACTAGTCAGATATATTCTTGGGCGGTGAGTAGGGGGTGTTGAGTCCAGTTCCCTGAGCAAGGAGTAGGTCTTGTCTATTACATATTGGGTTTATGGAACGGTATCTGAGCTAATTTGAAACCCGTGTTTTATGCATCACCCCGCCTCACCTTTCCCGTTGAGCAGCCATAGTGTGTTTTCTAAACGTGTGACTCTGTTCCGTTTTGTAACTCAGTTCAAGTGTAGCGGTTTTTACATTCCCTCTATAAGTGATATCTTATGACAAGTGTCGTTATCTGTGTGACTTTTTTCACTTAGAATCGTTGTACCTAAATCCACTCATCATGCTGCTACTAGCCTTATGACGTTGATTTCATGGCTGAGTGATATTCCATTGTACAAAAGGACCACAACTTCTTTATCCATTTTTCTCTTTCCTGGGATATTTAAGGTGTAACGAAGTGCAGGTTCTTGTCAAGAGAGCAGCCCTAAACTTTGGGGTGCCTGTGTCTTGCTGATTTTTAGTTTTCCCAATTTATACACCCATGAGTGGAAGTGCCCTATGCTCTCTAAGCTGAGTTTTTTAGATGTTTCAGGACACAACGTACACTTCTCCAGAGTGGCTGTTGGCAATTTACATCCCGCCCATCAGCGTAGCCAGGCTCCCGGTTCTCCATGGCCTGTCCTGCATTTGTGGTTTTGACACTTTATTCAGCATGGCCCTTTTGACCGATGGGAAGCGAGACTTCTTTGTAGCGCTGATTTGCCTTTCCAGGTTGCTTGGTTGGCCAAACAGGGCGTATGCGTTTTTTCCTGAATATATTCAGGAAAAAACGCATACGCCCTGTTTGGCCAAGGGCGTGATTGTCGAGGTTTGGCCGCTTTTCCTGTGCTTTCAAGGCGATTCGAATCTACCTCCTGAAATCTGTTTCCTGCAATTCTGCCTTGCTTTCAAATCCTCTTCGTTGCCTTCCCTCAATATATTTGTGGACGAGAGTTATCATTTATAACTCTGCAGGTTTGTGAATTGCAGTGCCCCTGAGCTCCATTGTTCAAATCGCTTTCTTGGGAGCTGGCCGCAAAAGCGCAGGATTGCTTCAGGCCCTGTTCTGGTCCCGGGTGGCAGGCTGAGCCTGTGGTTAATTCTTCTTCCTGATGGGAAAATAGAGTGACCTGTGCCAGTCCCAACACCTAGAGCTAGTCTCTCATTGGTTCCCCCTCTTCCCGTTCATCCTCAGGACAAATTGCAACCTGTACGGAACAGGAGGTTAAAGGTGCTGAGTCTCCAAGGAGGGAGATTGCTAGTAAAGCGGCTGGAATGGCGAACCCGAGCACAAGGAGATGAGAAATGAGGTGCGTTTTAGAAACCTTTCCCGATCACACGGTGTACCATCTTCTGGGTTTCTCATGCATGTTTTCGAAGTAGGAAGATGCCCTTGAACCTGAGATTTGGGACCCATGGGATGGGTACCACGCAGTATTACTTTAAAGGGTCTGTGTTTGCTCACCCAACCTCAGCAAACCTCTCAGCCCCAAGAGTGTCCACCCTTATGTCTCCATCAGCTGTGGGTCTAGATATGGTCAATCCAGGTGGCATCACAGCCCCTGAACGAATTTTGTAAGAATTTCTCTCTCTTTCACTGTCTTTGTTTCACGGGTTTTTAAAAGTAATTGATTTTTATAATGGGGTTTAGCTGCTTTTCATTGCTGTGTTTAAGCCGCTTTACACCCACTTGACTCACTTACAGAGAGATATCAATACATAGGTTTTAAGACTCTTACTAGTCAGATATATTCTTGGGCGGTGAGTAGGGGGTGTTGAGTCCAGTTCCCTGAGCAAGGAGTAGGTCTTGTCTTTTACATATTGGGTTTATGGAACGGTATCTGAGCTAATTTGAAACCCGTGTTTTATGCATCACCCCGCCTCACCTTTCCCGTTGAGCAGCCATAGTGTGTTTTCTAAACGTGTGACTCTGTTCCGTTTTGTAACTCAGTTCAAGTGTAGCGGTTTTTACATTCCCTCTATAAGTGATATCTTATGACAAGTGTCGTTATCTGTGTGACTTTTTTCACTTAGAATCGTCGTACCTAAATCCACTCATCATGCTGCTACTAGCCTTATGACGTTGATTTCATGGCTGAGTGATATTCCATTGTACATAAGGACCGCAACTTCTTTATCCATTTTTCTCTTTCCTGGAATATTTAAGGTGTAACGAAGTGCAGGTTCTTGTCAAGAGAGCAGCCCTAAACTTTGGGGTGCCTGTGTCTTGCTGATTTTTAGTTTTCCCAATTTATACACCCATGAGTGGAAGTGCCCTATGCTCTCTAAGCTGAGTTTTTTAGATGTTTCAGGACACACCGTACACTTCTCCAGAGTGGCTGTTGGCAATTTACATCCCGCCCATCAGCGTAGCCAGGCTCCCGGTTCTCCATGGCCTGTCCTGCATTTCTGGTTTTGACACTTTATTCAGCATGGCCCTTTTGACCGATGGGAAGCGAGACTTCTTTGTAGCGCTGATTTGCCTTTCCAGGTTGCTTGGTTGGCCAAACAGGGCGTATGCGTTTTTTCCTGAATATATTCAGGAAAAAACGCATACGCCCTGTTTGGCCAAGGGCGTGATTGTCGAGGTTTGGCCGCTTTTCCTGTGCTTTCAAGGCGATTCGAATCTACCTCCTGAAATCTGTTTCCTGCAATTCTGCCTTGCTTTCAAATCCTCTTCGTTGCCTTCCATCAATATATTTGTGGACGAGAGTTATCATTTATAACTCTGCAGTTTTGTGAATTGCAGTGCCCCTGAGCTCCATTGTTCAACTCGCTTTCTTGGGAGCTGGCCGCAAAAGCGCAGGATTGCTTCAGGCCCTGTTCTGGTCCCGGGCGGCAGGCTGAGCCTGTGGTTAATTCTTCTTTCTGATGGGAAAATAGAGTGATCTGTGCCAGTCCCAACACCTAGAGCTAGTCTCTCATTGGTTCCCCCTCTTCCCGTTCATCCTCAGGACAAATTGCAACCTGTACGGAAGAGGAGGTTAAAGGTGCTGAGTCTCCAAGGAGGGAGATTGCTAGTAAAGCGGCTGGAATGGCGAACCCGAGCACAAGGAGATGAGAAATGAGGTGCGTTTTAGAAACCTTTCCCGATCACACGGTGTACCATCTTCTGGGTTTCTTATGCATGTTTTCGAAGTAGGAAGATGCCCTTGAACCTGAGATTTGGGACCCATGGGATGGGTACCACGCAGTATTACTTTAAAGGGTCTGTGTTTGCTCACCCAACCTCAGCAAACCTCTCAGCCCCAAGAGTGTCCACCCTTATGTCTCCATCAGCTGTGGGTCTAGATATGGTCAATCCAGGTGGCATCACAGCCCCTGAACGAATTTTGTAAGAATTTCTCTCTCTTTCACTGTCTTTGTTTCACGGGTTTTTAAAAGTAATTGATTTTTATAATGGGGTTTAGCTGCTTTTCATTGCTGTGTTTAAGCCGCTTTACACCCACTTGACTCACTTACAGAGAGATATCAATACATAGGTTTTAAGATTCTTACTAGTCAGATATATTCTTGGGCGGTGAGTAGGGGGTGTTGAGTCCAGTTCCCTGAGCAAGGAGTAGGTCTTGTCTATTACATATTGGGTTTATGGAACGGTATCTGAGCTAATTTGAAACCCGTGTTTTATGCATCACCCCGCCTCACCTTTCCCGTTGAGCAGCCATAGTGTGTTTTCTAAACGTGTGACTCTGTTCCGTTTTGTAACTCAGTTCAAGTGTAGCGGTTTTTACATTCCCTCTATAAGTGATATCTTATGACAAGTGTCGTTATCTGTGTGACTTTTTTCACTTAGAATCGTTGTACCTAAATCCACTCATCATGCTGCTACTAGCCTTATGACGTTGATTTCATGGCTGAGTGATATTCCATTGTACATAAGGACCACAACTTCTTTATCCATTTTTCTCTTTCCTGGGATATTTAAGGTGTAACGAAGTGCAGGTTCTTGTCAAGAGAGCAGCCCTAAACTTTGGGGTGCCTGTGTCTTGCTGATTTTTAGTTTTCCCAATTTATACACCCATGAGTGGAAGTGCCCTATGCTCTCTAAGCTGAGTTTTTTAGATGTTTCAGGACACACCGTACACTTCTCCAGAGTGGCTGTTGGCAATTTACATCCCGCCCATCAGCGTAGCCAGGCTCCCGGTTCTCCATGGCCTGTCCTGCATTTCTGGTTTTGACACTTTATTCAGCATGGCCCTTTTGACCGATGGGAAGCGAGACTTCTTTGTAGCGCTGATTTGCCTTTCCAGGTTGCTTGGTTGGCCAAACAGGGCGTATGCGTTTTTTCCTGAATATATTCAGGAAAAAACGCATACGCCCTTTTTGGCCAAGGGCGTGATTGTCGAGGTTTGGCCGCTTTTCCTGTGCTTTCAAGGCGATTCGAATCTACCTCCTGAAATCTGTTTCCTGCAATTCTGCCTTGCTTTCAAATCCTCTTCGTTGCCTTCCCTCAATATATTTGTGGACGAGAGTTATCATTTATAACTCTGCAGGTTTGTGAATTGCAGTGCCCCTGAGCTCCATTGTTCAAATCGCTTTCTTGGGAGCTGGCCGCAAAAGCGCAGGATTGCTTCAGGCCCTGTTCTGGTCCCGGGCGGCAGGCTGAGCCTGTGGTTAATTCTTCTTCCTGATGGGAAAATAGAGTGACCTGTGCCAGTCCCAACACCTAGAGCTAGTCTCTCATTGGTTCCCCCTCTTCCCGTTCATCCTCAGGACAAATTGCAACCTGTACGGAAGAGGAGGTTAAAGGTGCTGAGTCTCCAAGGAGGGAGATTGCTAGTAAAGCGGCTGGAATGGCGAACCCGAGCACAAGGAGATGAGAAATGAGGTGCGTTTTAGAAACCTTTCCCGATCACACGGTGTACCATCTTCTGGGTTTCTCATGCATGTTTTCGAAGTAGGAAGATGCCCTTGAACCTGAGATTTGGGACCCATGGGATGGGTACCACGCAGTATTACTTTAAAGGGTCTGTGTTTGCTCACCCAACCTCAGCAAACCTCTCAGCCCCAAGAGTGTCCACCCTTATGTCTCCATCAGCTGTGGGTCTAGATATGGTCAATCCAGGTGGCATCACAGCCCCTGAACGAATTTTGTAAGAATTTCTCTCTCTTTCACTGTCTTTGTTTCACGGGTTTTTAAAAGTAATTGATTTTTATAATGGGGTTTAGCTGCTTTTCATTGCTGTGTTTAAGCCGCTTTACACCCACTTGACTCACTTACAGAGAGATATCAATACATAGGTTTTAAGATTCTTACTAGTCAGACATATTCTTGGGCAGTGAGTAGGGGGTGTTGAGTCCAGTTCCCTGAGCAAGGAGTAGGTCTTGTCTATTACATATTGGGTTTATGGAACGGTATCTGAGCTAATTTGAAACCCGTGTTTTATGCATCACCCCGCCTCACCTTTCCCGTTGAGCAGCCATAGTGTGTTTTCTAAACGTGTGACTCTGTTCCGTTTTGTAACTCAGTTCAAGTGTAGCGGTTTTTACATTCCCTCTATAAGTGATATCTTATGACAAGTGTCGTTATCTGTGTGACTTTTTTCACTTAGAATCGTCGTACCTAAATCCACTCATCATGCTGCTACTAGCCTTATGACGTTGATTTCATGGCTGAGTGATATTCCATTGTACATAAGGACCACAACTTCTTTATCCATTTTTCTCTTGGCTGGGAAATTTAAGGTGTAACGAAGTGCAGGTTCTTGTCAAGAGAGCAGCCCTAAACTTTGGGGTGCCTGTGTCTTGCTGATTTTTAGTTTTCCCAATTTATACACCCATGAGTGGAAGTGCCCTATGCTCTCTAAGCTGAGTTTTTTAGATGTTTCAGGACACACCGTACACTTCTCCAGAGTGGCTGTTGGCAATTTACATCCCGCCCATCAGCGTAGCCAGGCTCCCGGTTCTCCATGGCCTGTCCTGCATTTCTGGATTTGACACTTTATTCAGCATGGCCCTTTTTACCGATGGGAAGCGAGACATCTTTGTAGCGCTGATTTGCCTTTCCAGGTTGCTTGGTTGGCCAAACAGGGCGTATGCGTTTTTTCCTGAATATATTCAGGAAAAAACGCATACGCCCTGTTTGGCCAAGGGCGTGATTGTCGAGGTTTGGCCGCTTTTCCTGTGCTTTCAAGGCGATTCGAATCTACCTCCTGAAATCTGTTTCCTGCAATTCTGCCTTGCTTTCAAATCCTCTTCGTTGCCTTCCCTCAATATATTTGTGGACGAGAGTTATCATTTATAACTCTGCAGTTTTGTGAATTGCAGTGCCCCTGAGCTCCATTGTTCAACTCGCTTTCTTGGGAGCTGGCCGCAAAAGCGCAGGATTGCTTCAGGCACTGTTCTGGTCCCGGGCGGCAGGCTGAGCCTGTGGTTAATTCTTCTTCCTGATGGGAAAATAGAGTGACCTGTGCCAGTCCCAACACCTAGAGCTAGTCTCTCATTGGTTCCCCCTCTTCCCGTTCATCCTCAGGACAAATTGCAACCTGTACGGAACAGGAGGTTAAAGGTGCTGAGTCTCCAAGGAGGGAGATTGCTAGTAAAGCGGCTGGAATGGCGAACCCGAGCACAAGGAGATGAGAAATGAGGTGCGTTTTAGAAACCTTTCCCGATCACACGGTGTACCATCTTCTGGGTTTCTCATGCATGTTTTCGAAGTAGGAAGATGCCCTTGAACCTGAGATTTGGGACCCATGGGATGGGTACCACGCAGTATTACTTTAAAGGGTCTGTGTTTGCTCACCCAACCTCAGCAAACCTCTCAGCCCCAAGAGTGTCCACCCTTATGTCTCCATCATCTGTGGGTCTAGATATGGTCAATCCAGGTGGCATCACAGCCCCTGAACGAATTTTGTAAGAATTTCTCTCTCTTTCACTGTCTTTGTTTCACGGGTTTTTAAAAGTAATTGATTTTTATAATGGGGTTTAGCTGCTTTTCATTGCTGTGTTTAAGCCGCTTTACACCCACTTGACTCACTTACAGAGAGATATCAATACATAGGTATTAAGATTCTTACTAGTCAGATATATTCTTGGGCGGTGAGTAGGGGGTGTTGAGTCCAGTTCCCTGAGCAAGGAGTAGGTCTTGTCTATTACATATTGGGTTTATGGAACGGTATCTGAGCTAATTTGAAACCCGTGTTTTATGCATCACCCCGCCTCACCTTTCCCGTTGAGCAGCCATAGTGTGTTTTCTAAACGTGTGACTCTGTTCCGTTTTGTAACTCAGTTCAAGTGTAGCGGTTTTTACATTCCCTCTATAAGTGATATCTTATGACAAGTGTCGTTATCTGTGTGACTTTTTTCACTTAGAATCGTTGTACCTAAATCCACTCATCATGCTGCTACTAGCCTTATGACGTTGATTTCATGGCTGAGTGATATTCCATTGTACAAAAGGACCACAACTTCTTTATCCATTTTTCTCTTTCCTGGGATATTTAAGGTGTAACGAAGTGCAGGTTCTTGTCAAGAGAGCAGCCCTAAACTTTGGGGTGCCTGTGTCTTGCTGATTTTTAGTTTTCCCAATTTATACACCCATGAGTGGAAGTGCCCTATGCTCTCTAAGCTGAGTTTTTTAGATGTTTCAGGACACACCGTACACTTCTCCAGAGTGGCTGTTGGCAATTTACATCCCGCCCATCAGCGTAGCCAGGCTCCCGGTTCTCCATGGCCTGTCCTGCATTTGTGGTTTTGACACTTTATTCAGCATGGCCCTTTTGACCGATGGGAAGCGAGACTTCTTTGTAGCGCTGATTTGCCTTTCCAGGTTGCTTGGTTGGCCAAACAGGGCGTATGCGTTTTTTCCTGAATATATTCAGGAAAAAACGCATACGCCCTTTTTGGCCAAGGGCGTGATTGTCGAGGTTTGGCCGCTTTTCCTGTGCTTTCAAGGCGATTCGAATCTACCTCCTGAAATCTGTTTCCTGCAATTCTGCCTTGCTTTCAAATCCTCTTCGTTGCCTTCCCTCAATATATTTGTGGACGAGAGTTATCATTTATAACTCTGCAGGTTTGTGAATTGCAGTGCCCCTGAGCTCCATTGTTCAAATCGCTTTCTTGGGAGCTGGCCGCAAAAGCGCAGGATTGCTTCAGGCCCTGTTCTGGTCCCGGGTGGCAGGCTGAGCCTGTGGTTAATTCTTCTTCCTGATGGGAAAATAGAGTGACCTGTGCCAGTCCCAACACCTAGAGCTAGTCTCTCATTGGTTCCCCCTCTTCCCGTTCATCCTCAGGACAAATTGCAACCTGTACGGAAGAGGAGGTTAAAGGTGCTGAGTCTCCAAGGAGGGAGATTGCTAGTAAAGCGGCTGGAATGGCGAACCCGAGCACAAGGAGATGAGAAATGAGGTGCGTTTTAGAAACCTTTCCCGATCACACGGTGTACCATCTTCTGGGTTTCTCATGCATGTTTTCGAAGTAGGAAGATGCCCTTGAACCTGAGATTTGGGACCCATGGGATGGGTACCACGCAGTATTACTTTAAAGGGTCTGTGTTTGCTCACCCAACCTCAGCAAACCTCTCAGCCCCAAGAGTGTCCACCCTTATGTCTCCATCAGCTGTGGGTCTAGATATGGTCAATCCAGGTGGCATCACAGCCCCTGAACGAATTTTGTAAGAATTTCTCTCTCTTTCACTGTCTTTGTTTCACGGGTTTTTAAAAGTAATTGATTTTTATAATGGGGTTTAGCTGCTTTTCATTGCTGTGTTTAAGCCGCTTTACACCCACTTGACTCACTTACAGAGAGATATCAATACATAGGTTTTAAGACTCTTACTAGTCAGATATATTCTTGGGCGGTGAGTAGGGGGTGTTGAGTCCAGTTCCCTGAGCAAGGAGTAGGTCTTGTCTTTTACATATTGGGTTTATGGAACGGTATCTGAGCTAATTTGAAACCCGTGTTTTATGCATCACCCCGCCTCACCTTTCCCGTTGAGCAGCCATAGTGTGTTTTCTAAACGTGTGACTCTGTTCCGTTTTGTAACTCAGTTCAAGTGTAGCGGTTTTTACATTCCCTCTATAAGTGATATCTTATGACAAGTGTCGTTATCTGTGTGACTTTTTTCACTTAGAATCGTCGTACCTAAATCCACTCATCATGCTGCTACTAGCCTTATGACGTTGATTTCATGGCTGAGTGATATTCCATTGTACATAAGGACCGCAACTTCTTTATCCATTTTTCTCTTTCCTGGAATATTTAAGGTGTAACGAAGTGCAGGTTCTTGTCAAGAGAGCAGCCCTAAACTTTGGGGTGCCTGTGTCTTGCTGATTTTTAGTTTTCCCAATTTATACACCCATGAGTGGAAGTGCCCTATGCTCTCTAAGCTGAGTTTTTTAGATGTTTCAGGACACACCGTACACTTCTCCAGAGTGGCTGTTGGCAATTTACATCCCGCCCATCAGCGTAGCCAGGCTCCCGGTTCTCCATGGCCTGTCCTGCATTTCTGGTTTTGACACTTTATTCAGCATGGCCCTTTTGACCGATGGGAAGCGAGACTTCTTTGTAGCGCTGATTTGCCTTTCCAGGTTGCTTGGTTGGCCAAACAGGGCGTATGCGTTTTTTCCTGAATATATTCAGGAAAAAACGCATACGCCCTGTTTGGCCAAGGGCGTGATTGTCGAGGTTTGGCCGCTTTTCCTGTGCTTTCAAGGCGATTCGAATCTACCTCCTGAAATCTGTTTCCTGCAATTCTGCCTTGCTTTCAAATCCTCTTCGTTGCCTTCCATCAATATATTTGTGGACGAGAGTTATCATTTATAACTCTGCAGTTTTGTGAATTGCAGTGCCCCTGAGCTCCATTGTTCAACTCGCTTTCTTGGGAGCTGGCCGCAAAAGCGCAGGATTGCTTCAGGCCCTGTTCTGGTCCCGGGCGGCAGGCTGAGCCTGTGGTTAATTCTTCTTTCTGATGGGAAAATAGAGTGATCTGTGCCAGTCCCAACACCTAGAGCTAGTCTCTCATTGGTTCCCCCTCTTCCCGTTCATCCTCAGGACAAATTGCAACCTGTACGGAAGAGGAGGTTAAAGGTGCTGAGTCTCCAAGGAGGGAGATTGCTAGTAAAGCGGCTGGAATGGCGAACCCGAGCACAAGGAGATGAGAAATGAGGTGCGTTTTAGAAACCTTTCCCGATCATACGGTGTACCATCTTCTGGGTTTCTCATGCATGTTTTCGAAGTAGGAAGATGCCCTTGAACCTGAGATTTGGGACCCATGGGATGGGTACCACGCAGTATTACTTTAAAGGGTCTGTGTTTGCTCACCCAACCTCAGCAAACCTCTCAGCCCCAAGAGTGTCCACCCTTATGTCTCCATCATCTGTGGGTCTAGATATGGTCAATCCAGGTGGCATCACAGCCCCTGAACGAATTTTGTAAGAATTTCTCTCTCTTTCACTGTCTTTGTTTCACGGGTTTTTAAAAGTAATTGATTTTTATAATGGGGTTTAGCTGCTTTTCATTGCTGTGTTTAAGCCGCTTTACACCCACTTGACTCACTTACAGAGAGATATCAATACATAGGTTTTAAGATTCTTACTAGTCAGATATATTCTTGGGCGGTGAGTAGGGGGTGTTGAGTCCAGTTCCCTGAGCAAGGAGTAGGTCTTGTCTATTACATATTGGGTTTATGGAACGGTATCTGAGCTAATTTGAAACCCGTGTTTTATGCATCACCCCGCCTCACCTTTCCCGTTGAGCAGCCATAGTGTGTTTTCTAAACGTGTGACTCTGTTCCGTTTTGTAACTCAGTTCAAGTGTAGCGGTTTTTACATTCCCTCTATAAGTGATATCTTATGACAAGTGTCGTTATCTGTGTGACTTTTTTCACTTAGAATCGTCGTACCTAAATCCACTCATCATGCTGCTACTAGCCTTATGACGTTGATTTCATGGCTGAGTGATATTCCATTGTACATAAGGACCACAACTTCTTTATCCATTTTTCTCTTTCCTGGGATATTTAAGGTGTAACGAAGTGCAGGTTCTTGTCAAGAGAGCAGCCCTAAACTTTGGGGTGCCTGTGTCTTGCTGATTTTTAGTTTTCCCAATTTATACACCCATGAGTGGAAGTGCCCTATGCTCTCTAAGCTGAGTTTTTTAGATGTTTCAGGACACACCGTACACTTCTCCAGAGTGGCTGTTGGCAATTTACATCCCGCCCATCAGCGTAGCCAGGCTCCCGGTTCTCCATGGCCTGTCCTGCATTTCTGGTTTTGACACTTTATTCAGCATGGCCCTTTTGACCGATGGGAAGCGAGACTTCTTTGTAGCGCTGATTTGCCTTTCCAGGTTGCTTGGTTGGCCAAACAGGGCGTATGCGTTTTTTCCTGAATATATTCAGGAAAAAACGCATACGCCCTGTTTGGCCAAGGGCGTGATTGTCGAGGTTTGGCCGCTTTTCCTGTGCTTTCAAGGCGATTCGAATCTACCTCCTGAAATCTGTTTCCTGCAATTCTGCCTTGCTTTCAAATCCTCTTCGTTGCCTTCCCTCAATATATTTGTGGACGAGAGTTATCATTTATAACTCTGCAGTTTTGTGAATTGCAGTGCCCCTGAGCTCCATTGTTCAACTCGCTTTCTTGGGAGCTGGCCGCAAAAGCGCAGGATTGCTTCAGGCCCTGTTCTGGTCCCGGGCGGCAGGCTGAGCCTGTGGTTAATTCTTCTTTCTGATGGGAAAATAGAGTGATCTGTGCCAGTCCCAACACCTAGAGCTAGTCTCTCATTGGTTCCCCCTCTTCCCGTTCATCCTCAGGACAAATTGCAACCTGTACGGAAGAGGAGGTTAAAGGTGCTGAGTCTCCAAGGAGGGAGATTGCTAGTAAAGCGGCTGGAATGGCGAACCCGAGCACAAGGAGATGAGAAATGAGGTGCGTTTTAGAAACCTTTCCCGATCACACGGTGTACCATCTTCTGGGTTTCTCATGCATGTTTTCGAAGTAGGAAGATGCCCTTGAACCTGAGATTTGGGACCCATGGGATGGGTACCACGCAGTATTACTTTAAAGGGTCTGTGTTTGCTCACCCAACCTCAGCAAACCTCTCAGCCCCAAGAGTGTCCACCCTTATGTCTCCATCAGCTGTGGGTCTAGATATGGTCAATCCAGGTGGCATCACAGCCCCTGAACGAATTTTGTAAGAATTTCTCTCTCTTTCACTGTCTTTGTTTCACGGGTTTTTAAAAGTAATTGATTTTTATAATGGGGTTTAGCTGCTTTTCATTGCTGTGTTTAAGCCGCTTTACACCCACTTGACTCACTTACAGAGAGATATCAATACATAGGTTTTAAGATTCTTACTAGTCAGACATATTCTTGGGCAGTGAGTAGGGGGTGTTGAGTCCAGTTCCCTGAGCAAGGAGTAGGTCTTGTCTATTACATATTGGGTTTATGGAACGGTATCTGAGCTAATTTGAAACCCGTGTTTTATGCATCACCCCGCCTCACCTTTCCCGTTGAGCAGCCATAGTGTGTTTTCTAAACGTGTGACTCTGTTCCGTTTTGTAACTCAGTTCAAGTGTAGCGGTTTTTACATTCCCTCTATAAGTGATATCTTATGACAAGTGTCGTTATCTGTGTGACTTTTTTCACTTAGAATCGTCGTACCTAAATCCACTCATCATGCTGCTACTAGCCTTATGACGTTGATTTCATGGCTGAGTGATATTCCATTGTACATAAGGACCACAACTTCTTTATCCATTTTTCTCTTGGCTGGGAAATTTAAGGTGTAACGAAGTGCAGGTTCTTGTCAAGAGAGCAGCCCTAAACTTTGGGGTGCCTGTGTCTTGCTGATTTTTAGTTTTCCCAATTTATACACCCATGAGTGGAAGTGCCCTATGCTCTCTAAGCTGAGTTTTTTAGATGTTTCAGGACACACCGTACACTTCTCCAGAGTGGCTGTTGGCAATTTACATCCCGCCCATCAGCGTAGCCAGGCTCCCGGTTCTCCATGGCCTGTCCTGCATTTCTGGATTTGACACTTTATTCAGCATGGCCCTTTTGACCGATGGGAAGCGAGACATCTTTGTAGCGCTGATTTGCCTTTCCAGGTTGCTTGGTTGGCCAAACAGGGCGTATGCGTTTTTTCCTGAATATATTCAGGAAAAAACGCATACGCCCTTTTTGGCCAAGGGCGTGATTGTCGAGGTTTGGCCGCTTTTCCTGTGCTTTCAAGGTGATTCGAATCTACCTCCTGAAATCTGTTTCCTGCAATTATGCCTTGCTTTCAAATCCTCTTCGTTGCCTTCCCTCAATATATTTGTGGACGAGAGTTATCATTTATAACTCTGCAGGTTTGTGAATTGCAGTGCCCCTGAGCTCCATTGTTCAAATCGCTTTCTTGGGAGCTGGCCGCAAAAGCGCAGGATTGCTTCAGGCCCTGTTCTGGTCCCGGGTGGCAGGCTGAGCCTGTGGTTAATTCTTCTTTCTGATGGGAAAATAGAGTGACCTGTGCCAGTCCCAACACCTAGAGCTAGTCTCTCATTGGTTCCCCCTGTTCCCGTTCATCCTCAGGACAAATTGCAACCTGTACGGAAGAGGAGGTTAAAGGTGCTGAGTCTCCAAGGAGGGAGATTGCTAGTAAAGCGGCTGGAATGGCGAACCCGAGCACAAGGAGATGAGAAATGAGGTGCGTTTTAGAAACCTTTCCCGATCACACGGTGTACCATCTTCTGGGTTTCTCATGCATGTTTTCGAAGTAGGAAGATGCCCTTGAACCTGAGATTTGGGACCCATGGGATGGGTACCACGCAGTATTACTTTAAAGGGTCTGTGTTTGCTCACCCAACCTCAGCAAACCTCTCAGCCCCAAGAGTGTCCACCCTTATGTCTCCATCATCTGTGGGTCTAGATATGGTCAATCCAGGTGGCATCACAGCCCCTGAACGAATTTTGTAAGAATTTCTCTCTCTTTCACTGTCTTTGTTTCACGGGTTTTTAAAAGTAATTGATTTTTATAATGGGGTTTAGCTGCTTTTCATTGCTGTGTTTAAGCCGCTTTACACCCACTTGACTCACTTACAGAGAGATATCAATACATAGGTATTAAGATTCTTACTAGTCAGATATATTCTTGGGCGGTGAGTAGGGGGTGTTGAGTCCAGTTCCCTGAGCAAGGAGTAGGTCTTGTCTATTACATATTGGGTTTATGGAACGGTATCTGAGCTAATTTGAAACCCGTGTTTTATGCATCACCCCGCCTCACCTTTCCCGTTGAGCAGCCATAGTGTGTTTTCTAAACGTGTGACTCTGTTCCGTTTTGTAACTCAGTTCAAGTGTAGCGGTTTTTACATTCCCTCTATAAGTGATATCTTATGACAAGTGTCGTTATCTGTGTGACTTTTTTCACTTAGAATCGTCGTACCTAAATCCACTCATCATGCTGCTACTAGCCTTATGACGTTGATTTCATGGCTGAGTGATATTCCATTGTACATAAGGACCACAACTTCTTTATCCATTTTTCTCTTGGCTGGGAAATTTAAGGTGTAACGAAGTGCAGGTTCTTGTCAAGAGAGCAGCCCTAAACTTTGGGGTGCCTGTGTCTTGCTGATTTTTAGTTTTCCCAATTTATACACCCATGAGTGGAAGTGCCCTATGCTCTCTAAGCTGAGTTTTTTAGATGTTTCAGGACACACCGTACACTTCTCCAGAGTGGCTGTTGGCAATTTACATCCCGCCCATCAGCGTAGCCAGGCTCCCGGTTCTCCATGGCCTGTCCTGCATTTCTGGATTTGACACTTTATTCAGCATGGCCCTTTTGACCGATGGGAAGCGAGACATCTTTGTAGCGCTGATTTGCCTTTCCAGGTTGCTTGGTTGGCCAAACAGGGCGTATGCGTTTTTTCCTGAATATATTCAGGAAAAAACGCATACGCCCTTTTTGGCCAAGGGCGTGATTGTCGAGGTTTGGCCGCTTTTCCTGTGCTTTCAAGGTGATTCGAATCTACCTCCTGAAATCTGTTTCCTGCAATTATGCCTTGCTTTCAAATCCTCTTCGTTGCCTTCCCTCAATATATTTGTGGACGAGAGTTATCATTTATAACTCTGCAGGTTTGTGAATTGCAGTGCCCCTGAGCTCCATTGTTCAAATCGCTTTCTTGGGAGCTGGCCGCAAAAGCGCAGGATTGCTTCAGGCCCTGTTCTGGTCCCGGGTGGCAGGCTGAGCCTGTGGTTAATTCTTCTTTCTGATGGGAAAATAGAGTGACCTGTGCCAGTCCCAACACCTAGAGCTAGTCTCTCATTGGTTCCCCCTGTTCCCGTTCATCCTCAGGACAAATTGCAACCTGTACGGAAGAGGAGGTTAAAGGTGCTGAGTCTCCAAGGAGGGAGATTGCTAGTAAAGCGGCTGGAATGGCGAACCCGAGCACAAGGAGATGAGAAATGAGGTGCGTTTTAGAAACCTTTCCCGATCACACGGTGTACCATCTTCTGGGTTTCTCATGCATGTTTTCGAAGTAGGAAGATGCCCTTGAACCTGAGATTTGGGACCCATGGGATGGGTACCACGCAGTATTACTTTAAAGGGTCTGTGTTTGCTCACCCAACCTCAGCAAACCTCTCAGCCCCAAGAGTGTCCACCCTTATGTCTCCATCATCTGTGGGTCTAGATATGGTCAATCCAGGTGGCATCACAGCCCCTGAACGAATTTTGTAAGAATTTCTCTCTCTTTCACTGTCTTTGTTTCACGGGTTTTTAAAAGTAATTGATTTTTATAATGGGGTTTAGCTGCTTTTCATTGCTGTGTTTAAGCCGCTTTACACCCACTTGACTCACTTACAGAGAGATATCAATACATAGGTATTAAGATTCTTACTAGTCAGATATATTCTTGGGCGGTGAGTAGGGGGTGTTGAGTCCAGTTCCCTGAGCAAGGAGTAGGTCTTGTCTATTACATATTGGGTTTATGGAACGGTATCTGAGCTAATTTGAAACCCGTGTTTTATGCATCACCCCGCCTCACCTTTCCCGTTGAGCAGCCATAGTGTGTTTTCTAAACGTGTGACTCTGTTCCGTTTTGTAACTCAGTTCAAGTGTAGCGGTTTTTACATTCCCTCTATAAGTGATATCTTATGACAAGTGTCGTTATCTGTGTGACTTTTTTCACTTAGAATCGTTGTACCTAAATCCACTCATCATGCTGCTACTAGCCTTATGACGTTGATTTCATGGCTGAGTGATATTCCATTGTACAAAAGGACCACAACTTCTTTATCCATTTTTCTCTTTCCTGGGATATTTAAGGTGTAACGAAGTGCAGGTTCTTGTCAAGAGAGCAGCCCTAAACTTTCGGGTGCCTGTGTCTTGCTGATTTTTAGTTTTCCCAATTTATACACCCATGAGTGGAAGTGCCCTATGCTCTCTAAGCTGAGTTTTTTAGATGTTTCAGGACACACCGTACACTTCTCCAGAGTGGCTGTTGGCAATTTACATCCCGCCCATCAGCGTAGCCAGGCTCCCGTTTCTCCATGGCCTGTCCTGCATTTCTGGTTTTGACACTTTATTCAGCATGGCCCTTTTGACCGATGGGAAGCGAGACTTCTTTGTAGCGCTGATTTGCCTTTCCAGGTTGCTTGGTTGGCCAAACAGGGCGTATGCGTTTTTTCCTGAATATATTCAGGAAAAAACGCATACGCCCTTTTTGGCCAAGGGCGTGATTGTCGAGGTTTGGCCGCTTTTCCTGTGCTTTCAAGGCGATTCGAATCTACCTCCTGAAATCTGTTTCCTGCAATTCTGCCTTGCTTTCAAATCCTCTTCGTTGCCTTCCCTCAATATATTTGTGGACGAGAGTTATCATTTATAACTCTGCAGGTTTGTGAATTGCAGTGCCCCTGAGCTCCATTGTTCAAATCGCTTTCTTGGGAGCTGGCCGCAAAAGCGCAGGATTGCTTCAGGCCCTGTTCTGGTCCCGGGTGGCAGGCTGAGCCTGTGGTTAATTCTTCTTCCTGATGGGAAAATAGAGTGACCTGTGCCAGTCCCAACACCTAGAGCTAGTCTCTCATTGGTTCCCCCTCTTCCCGTTCATCCTCAGGACAAATTGCAACCTGTACGGAACAGGAGGTTAAAGGTGCTGAGTCTCCAAGGAGGGAGATTGCTAGTAAAGCGGCTGGAATGGCGAACCCGAGCACAAGGAGATGAGAAATGAGGTGCGTTTTAGAAACCTTTCCCGATCACACGGTGTACCATCTTCTGGGTTTCTCATGCATGTTTTCGAAGTAGGAAGATGCCCTTGAACCTGAGATTTGGGACCCATGGGATGGGTACCACGCAGTATTACTTTAAAGGGTCTGTGTTTGCTCACCCAACCTCAGCAAACCTCTCAGCCCCAAGAGTGTCCACCCTTATGTCTCCATCAGCTGTGGGTCTAGATATGGTCAATCCAGGTGGCATCACAGCCCCTGAACGAATTTTGTAAGAATTTCTCTCTCTTTCACTGTCTTTGTTTCACGGGTTTTTAAAAGTAATTGATTTTTATAATGGGGTTTAGCTGCTTTTCATTGCTGTGTTTAAGCCGCTTTACACCCACTTGACTCACTTACAGAGAGATATCAATACATAGGTTTTAAGATTCTTACTAGTCAGATATATTCTTGGGCGGTGAGTAGGGGGTGTTGAGTCCAGTTCCCTGAGCAAGGAGTAGGTCTTGTCTATTACATATTGGGTTTATGGAACGGTATCTGAGCTAATTTGAAACCCGTGTTTTATGCATCACCCCGCCTCACCTTTCCCGTTGAGCAGCCATAGTGTGTTTTCTAAACGTGTGACTCTGTTCCGTTTTGTAACTCAGTTCAAGTGTAGCGGTTTTTACATTCCCTCTATAAGTGATATCTTATGACAAGTGTCGTTATCTGTGTGACTTTTTTCACTTAGAATCGTCGTACCTAAATCCACTCATCATGCTGCTACTAGCCTTATGACGTTGATTTCATGGCTGAGTGATATTCCATTGTACATAAGGACCACAACTTCTTTATCCATTTTTCTCTTTCCTGGGATATTTAAGGTGTAACGAAGTGCAGGTTCTTGTCAAGAGAGCAGCCCTAAACTTTGGGGTGCCTGTGTCTTGCTGAGTTTTAGTTTTCCCAATTTATACACCCATGAGTGGAAGTGCCCTATGCTCTCTAAGCTGAGTTTTTTAGATGTTTCAGGACACACCGTACACTTCTCCAGAGTGGCTGTTGGCAATTTACATCCCGCCCATCAGCGTAGCCAGGCTCCCGGTTCTCCATGGCCTGTCCTGCATTTCTGGTTTTGACACTTTATTCAGCATGGCCCTTTTGACCGATGGGAAGCGAGACTTCTTTGTAGCGCTGATTTGCCTTTCCAGGTTGCTTGGTTGGCCAAACAGGGCGTATGCGTTTTTTCCTGAATATATTCAGGAAAAAACGCATACGCCCTGTTTGGCCAAGGGCGTGATTGTCGAGGTTTGGCCGCTTTTCCTGTGCTTTCAAGGCGATTCGAATCTACCTCCTGAAATCTGTTTCCTGCAATTCTGCCTTGCTTTCAAATCCTCTTCGTTGCCTTCCCTCAATATATTTGTGGACGAGAGTTATCATTTATAACTCTGCAGGTTTGTGAATTGCAGTGCCCCTGAGCTCCATTGTTCAACTCGCTTTCTTGGGAGCTGGCCGCAAAAGCGCAGGATTGCTTCAGGCCCTGTTCTGGTCCCGGGCGGCAGGCTGAGCCTGTGGTTAATTCTTCTTCCTGATGGGAAAATAGAGTGACCTGTGCCAGTCCCAACACCTAGAGCTAGTCTCTCATTGGTTCCCCCTCTTCCCGTTCATCCTCAGGACAAATTGCAACCTGTACGGAACAGGAGGTTAAAGGTGCTGAGTCTCCAAGGAGGGAGATTGCTAGTAAAGCGGCTGGAATGGCGAACCCGAGCACAAGGAGATGAGAAATGAGGTGCGTTTTAGAAACCTTTCCCGATCACACGGTGTACCATCTTCTGGGTTTCTCATGCATGTTTTCGAAGTAGGAAGATGCCCTTGAACCTGAGATTTGGGACCCATGGGATGGGTACCACGCAGTATTACTTTAAAGGGTCTGTGTTTGCTCACCCAACCTCAGCAAACCTCTCAGCCCCAAGAGTGTCCACCCTTATGTCTCCATCAGCTGTGGGTCTAGATATGGTCAATCCAGGTGGCATCACAGCCCCTGAACGAATTTTGTAAGAATTTCTCTCTCTTTCACTGTCTTTGTTTCACGGGTTTTTAAAAGTAATTGATTTTTATAATGGGGTTTAGCTGCTTTTCATTGCTGTGTTTAAGCCGCTTTACACCCACTTGACTCACTTACAGAGAGATATCAATACATAGGTTTTAAGACTCTTACTAGTCAGATATATTCTTGGGCGGTGAGTAGGGGGTGTTGAGTCCAGTTCCCTGAGCAAGGAGTAGGTCTTGTCTTTTACATATTGGGTTTATGGAACGGTATCTGAGCTAATTTGAAACCCGTGTTTTATGCATCACCCCGCCTCACCTTTCCCGTTGAGCAGCCATAGTGTGTTTTCTAAACGTGTGACTCTGTTCCGTTTTGTAACTCAGTTCAAGTGTAGCGGTTTTTACATTCCCTCTATAAGTGATATCTTATGACAAGTGTCGTTATCTGTGTGACTTTTTTCACTTAGAATCGTCGTACCTAAATCCACTCATCATGCTGCTACTAGCCTTATGACGTTGATTTCATGGCTGAGTGATATTCCATTGTACATAAGGACCGCAACTTCTTTATCCATTTTTCTCTTTCCTGGAATATTTAAGGTGTAACGAAGTGCAGGTTCTTGTCAAGAGAGCAGCCCTAAACTTTGGGGTGCCTGTGTCTTGCTGATTTTTAGTTTTCCCAATTTATACACCCATGAGTGGAAGTGCCCTATGCTCTCTAAGCTGAGTTTTTTAGATGTTTCAGGACACACCGTACACTTCTCCAGAGTGGCTGTTGGCAATTTACATCCCGCCCATCAGCGTAGCCAGGCTCCCGGTTCTCCATGGCCTGTCCTGCATTTCTGGTTTTGACACTTTATTCAGCATGGCCCTTTTGACCGATGGGAAGCGAGACTTCTTTGTAGCGCTGATTTGCCTTTCCAGGTTGCTTGGTTGGCCAAACAGGGCGTATGCGTTTTTTCCTGAATATATTCAGGAAAAAACGCATACGCCCTGTTTGGCCAAGGGCGTGATTGTCGAGGTTTGGCCGCTTTTCCTGTGCTTTCAAGGCGATTCGAATCTACCTCCTGAAATCTGTTTCCTGCAATTCTGCCTTGCTTTCAAATCCTCTTCGTTGCCTTCCATCAATATATTTGTGGACGAGAGTTATCATTTATAACTCTGCAGTTTTGTGAATTGCAGTGCCCCTGAGCTCCATTGTTCAACTCGCTTTCTTGGGAGCTGGCCGCAAAAGCGCAGGATTGCTTCAGGCCCTGTTCTGGTCCCGGGCGGCAGGCTGAGCCTGTGGTTAATTCTTCTTTCTGATGGGAAAATAGAGTGATCTGTGCCAGTCCCAACACCTAGAGCTAGTCTCTCATTGGTTCCCCCTCTTCCCGTTCATCCTCAGGACAAATTGCAACCTGTACGGAAGAGGAGGTTAAAGGTGCTGAGTCTCCAAGGAGGGAGATTGCTAGTAAAGCGGCTGGAATGGCGAACCCGAGCACAAGGAGATGAGAAATGAGGTGCGTTTTAGAAACCTTTCCCGATCATACGGTGTACCATCTTCTGGGTTTCTCATGCATGTTTTCGAAGTAGGAAGATGCCCTTGAACCTGAGATTTGGGACCCATGGGATGGGTACCACGCAGTATTACTTTAAAGGGTCTGTGTTTGCTCACCCAACCTCAGCAAACCTCTCAGCCCCAAGAGTGTCCACCCTTATGTCTCCATCAGCTGTGGGTCTAGATATGGTCAATCCAGGTGGCATCACAGCCCCTGAACGAATTTTGTAAGAATTTCTCTCTCTTTCACTGTCTTTGTTTCACGGGTTTTTAAAAGTAATTGATTTTTATAATGGGGTTTAGCTGCTTTTCATTGCTGTGTTTAAGCCGCTTTACACCCACTTGACTCACTTACAGAGAGATATCAATACATAGGTTTTAAGATTCTTACTAGTCAGATATATTCTTGGGCGGTGAGTAGGGGGTGTTGAGTCCAGTTCCCTGAGCAAGGAGTAGGTCTTGTCTATTACATATTGGGTTTATGGAACGGTATCTGAGCTAATTTGAAACCCGTGTTTTATGCATCACCCCGCCTCACCTTTCCCGTTGAGCAGCCATAGTGTGTTTTCTAAACGTGTGACTCTGTTCCGTTTTGTAACTCAGTTCAAGTGTAGCGGTTTTTACATTCCCTCTATAAGTGATATCTTATGACAAGTGTCGTTATCTGTGTGACTTTTTTCACTTAGAATCGTCGTACCTAAATCCACTCATCATGCTGCTACTAGCCTTATGACGTTGATTTCATGGCTGAGTGATATTCCATTGTACATAAGGACCACAACTTCTTTATCCATTTTTCTCTTTCCTGGGATATTTAAGGTGTAACGAAGTGCAGGTTCTTGTCAAGAGAGCAGCCCTAAACTTTGGGGTGCCTGTGTCTTGCTGATTTTTAGTTTTCCCAATTTATACACCCATGAGTGGAAGTGCCCTATGCTCTCTAAGCTGAGTTTTTTAGATGTTTCAGGACACACCGTACACTTCTCCAGAGTGGCTGTTGGCAATTTACATCCCGCCCATCAGCGTAGCCAGGCTCCCGGTTCTCCATGGCCTGTCCTGCATTTCTGGTTTTGACACTTTATTCAGCATGGCCCTTTTGACCGATGGGAAGCGAGACTTCTTTGTAGCGCTGATTTGCCTTTCCAGGTTGCTTGGTTGGCCAAACAGGGCGTATGCGTTTTTTCCTGAATATATTCAGGAAAAAACGCATACGCCCTGTTTGGCCAAGGGCGTGATTGTCGAGGTTTGGCCGCTTTTCCTGTGCTTTCAAGGCGATTCGAATCTACCTCCTGAAATCTGTTTCCTGCAATTCTGCCTTGCTTTCAAATCCTCTTCGTTGCCTTCCCTCAATATATTTGTGGACGAGAGTTATCATTTATAACTCTGCAGTTTTGTGAATTGCAGTGCCCCTGAGCTCCATTGTTCAACTCGCTTTCTTGGGAGCTGGCCGCAAAAGCGCAGGATTGCTTCAGGCCCTGTTCTGGTCCCGGGCGGCAGGCTGAGCCTGTGGTTAATTCTTCTTCCTGATGGGAAAATAGAGTGACCTGTGCCAGTCCCAACACCTAGAGCTAGTCTCTCATTGGTTCCCCCTCTTCCCGTTCATCCTCAGGACAAATTGCAACCTGTACGGAACAGGAGGTTAAAGGTGCTGAGTCTCCAAGGAGGGAGATTGCTAGTAAAGCGGCTGGAATGGCGAACCCGAGCACAAGGAGATGAGAAATGAGGTGCGTTTTAGAAACCTTTCCCGATCACACGGTGTACCATCTTCTGGGTTTCTCATGCATGTTTTCGAAGTAGGAAGATGCCCTTGAACCTGAGATTTGGGACCCATGGGATGGGTACCACGCAGTATTACTTTAAAGGGTCTGTGTTTGCTCACCCAACCTCAGCAAACCTCTCAGCCCCAAGAGTGTCCACCCTTATGTCTCCATCATCTGTGGGTCTAGATATGGTCAATCCAGGTGGCATCACAGCCCCTGAACGAATTTTGTAAGAATTTCTCTCTCTTTCACTGTCTTTGTTTCACGGGTTTTTAAAAGTAATTGATTTTTATAATGGGGTTTAGCTGCTTTTCATTGCTGTGTTTAAGCCGCTTTACACCCACTTGACTCACTTACAGAGAGATATCAATACATAGGTTTTAAGATTCTTACTAGTCAGATATATTCTTGGGCGGTGAGTAGGGGGTGTTGAGTCCAGTTCCCTGAGCAAGGAGTAGGTCTTGTCTATTACATATTGGGTTTATGGAACGGTATCTGAGCTAATTTGAAACCCGTGTTTTATGCATCACCCCGCCTCACCTTTCCCGTTGAGCAGCCATAGTGTGTTTTCTAAACGTGTGACTCTGTTCCGTTTTGTAACTCAGTTCAAGTGTAGCGGTTTTTACATTCCCTCTATAAGTGATATCTTATGACAAGTGTCGTTATCTGTGTGACTTTTTTCACTTAGAATCGTCGTACCTAAATCCACTCATCATGCTGCTACTAGCCTTATGACGTTGATTTCATGGCTGAGTGATATTCCATTGTACATAAGGACCACAACTTCTTTATCCATTTTTCTCTTTCCTGGGATATTTAAGGTGTAACGAAGTGCAGGTTCTTGTCAAGAGAGCAGCCCTAAACTTTGGGGTGCCTGTGTCTTGCTGATTTTTAGTTTTCCCAATTTATACACCCATGAGTGGAAGTGCCCTATGCTCTCTAAGCTGAGTTTTTTAGATGTTTCAGGACACACCGTACACTTCTCCAGAGTGGCTGTTGGCAATTTACATCCCGCCCATCAGCGTAGCCAGGCTCCCGGTTCTCCATGGCCTGTCCTGCATTTCTGGTTTTGACACTTTATTCAGCATGGCCCTTTTGACCGATGGGAAGCGAGACTTCTTTGTAGCGCTGATTTGCCTTTCCAGGTTGCTTGGTTGGCCAAACAGGGCGTATGCGTTTTTTCCTGAATATATTCAGGAAAAAACGCATACGCCCTGTTTGGCCAAGGGCGTGATTGTCGAGGTTTGGCCGCTTTTCCTGTGCTTTCAAGGCGATTCGAATCTACCTCCTGAAATCTGTTTCCTGCAATTCTGCCTTGCTTTCAAATCCTCTTCGTTGCCTTCCCTCAATATATTTGTGGACGAGAGTTATCATTTATAACTCTGCAGTTTTGTGAATTGCAGTGCCCCTGAGCTCCATTGTTCAACTCGCTTTCTTGGGAGCTGGCCGCAAAAGCGCAGGATTGCTTCAGGCCCTGTTCTGGTCCCGGGCGGCAGGCTGAGCCTGTGGTTAATTCTTCTTCCTGATGGGAAAATAGAGTGACCTGTGCCAGTCCCAACACCTAGAGCTAGTCTCTCATTGGTTCCCCCTCTTCCCGTTCATCCTCAGGACAAATTGCAACCTGTACGGAACAGGAGGTTAAAGGTGCTGAGTCTCCAAGGAGGGAGATTGCTAGTAAAGCGGCTGGAATGGCGAACCCAAGCACAAGGAGATGAGAAATGAGGTGCGTTTTAGAAACCTTTCCCGATCACACGGTGTACCATCTTCTGGGTTTCTCATGCATGTTTTCGAAGTAGGAAGATGCCCTTGAACCTGAGATTTGGGACCCATGGGATGGGTACCACGCAGTATTACTTTAAAGGGTCTGTGTTTGCTCACCCAACCTCAGCAAACCTCTCAGCCCCAAGAGTGTCCACCCTTATGTCTCCATCAGCTGTGGGTCTAGATATGGTCAATCCAGGTGGCATCACAGCCCCTGAACGAATTTTGTAAGAATTTCTCTCTCTTTCACTGTCTTTGTTTCACGGGTTTTTAAAAGTAATTGATTTTTATAATGGGGTTTAGCTGCTTTTCATTGCTGTGTTTAAGCCGCTTTACACCCACTTGACTCACTTACAGAGAGATATCAATACATAGGTTTTAAGATTCTTACTAGTCAGATATATTCTTGGGCAGTGAGTAGGGGGTGTTGAGTCCAGTTCCCTGAGCAAGGAGTAGGTCTTCTCTATTACATATTGGGTTTATGGAACGGTATCTGAGCTAATTTGAAACCCGTGTTTTATGCATCACCCCGCCTCACCTTTCCCGTTGAGCAGCCATAGTGTGTTTTCTAAACGTGTGACTCTGTTCCGTTTTGTAACTCAGTTCAAGTGTAGCGGTTTTTACATTCCCTCTATAAGTGATATCTTATGACAAGTGTCGTTATCTGTGTGACTTTTTTCACTTAGAATCGTCGTACCTAAATCCACTCATCATGCTGCTACTAGCCTTATGACGTTGATTTCATGGCTGAGTGATATTCCATTGTACATAAGGACCACAACTTCTTTATCCATTTTTCTCTTTCCTGGGATATTTAAGGTGTAACGAAGTGCAGGTTCTTGTCAAGAGAGCAGCCCTAAACTTTGGGGTGCCTGTGTCTTGCTGATTTTTAGTTTTCCCAATTTATACACCCATGAGTGGAAGTGCCCTATGCTCTCTAAGCTGAGTTTTTTAGATGTTTCAGGACACACCGTACACTTCTCCAGAGTGGCTGTTGGCAATTTACATCCCGCCCATCAGCGTAGCCAGGCTCCCGGTTCTCCATGGCCTGTCCTGCATTTCTGGTTTTGACACTTTATTCAGCATGGCCCTTTTGACCGATGGGAAGTGAGACTTCTTTGTAGCGCTGATTTGCATTTTCCAGGTTGCTTGGTTGGCCAAACAGGGCGTATGCGTTTTTTCCTGAATATATTCAGGAAAAAACGCATACGCCCTTTTTGGCCAAGGGCGTGATTGTCGAGGTTTGGCCGCTTTTCCTGTGCTTTCAAGGCGATTCGAATCTACCTCCTGAAATCTGTTTCCTGCAATTCTGCCTTGCTTTCAAATCCTCTTCGTTGCCTTCCCTCAATATATTTGTGGACGAGAGTTATCATTTATAACTCTGCAGGTTTGTGAATTGCAGTGCCCCTGAGCTCCATTGTTCAAATCGCTTTCTTGGGAGCTGGCCGCAAAAGCGCAGGATTGCTTCAGGCCCTGTTCTGGTCCCGGGCGGCAGGCTGAGCCTGTGGTTAATTCTTCTTCCTGATGGGAAAATAGAGTGACCTGTGCCAGTCCCAACACCTAGAGCTAGTCTCTCATTGGTTCCCCCTCTTCCCGTTCATCCTCAGGACAAATTGCAACCTGTACGGAACAGGAGGTTAAAGGTGCTGAGTCTCCAAGGAGGGAGATTGCTAGTAAAGCGGCTGGAATGGCGAACCCGAGCACAAGGAGATGAGAAATGAGGTGCGTTTTAGAAACCTTTCCCGATCACACGGTGTACCATCTTCTGGGTTTCTCATGCATGTTTTCGAAGTAGGAAGATGCCCTTGAACCTGAGATTTGGGACCCATGGGATGGGTACCACGCAGTATTACTTTAAAGGGTCTGTGTTTGCTCACCCAACCTCAGCAAACCTCTCAGCCCCAAGAGTGTCCACCCTTATGTCTCCATCAGCTGTGGGTCTAGATATGGTCAATCCAGGTGGCATCACAGCCCCTGAACGAATTTTGTAAGAATTTCTCTCTCTTTCACTGTCTTTGTTTCACGGGTTTTTAAAAGTAATTGATTTTTATAATGGGGTTTAGCTGCTTTTCATTGCTGTGTTTAAGCCGCTTTACACCCACTTGACTCACTTACAGAGAGATATCAATACATAGGTTTTAAGATTCTTACTAGTCAGATATATTCTTGGGCAGTGAGTAGGGGGTGTTGAGTCCAGTTCCCTGAGCAAGGAGTAGGTCTTGTCTATTACATATTGGGTTTATGGAACGGTATCTGAGCTAATTTGAAACCCGTGTTTTATGCATCACCCCGCCTCACCTTTCCCGTTGAGCAGCCATAGTGTGTTTTCTAAACGTGTGACTCTGTTCCGTTTTGTAACTCAGTTCAAGTGTAGCGGTTTTTACATTCCCTCTATAAGTGATATCTTATGACAAGTGTCGTTATCTGTGTGACTTTTTTCACTTAGAATCGTCGTACCTAAATCCACTCATCATGCTGCTACTAGCCTTATGACGTTGATTTCATGGCTGAGTGATATTCCATTGTACATAAGGACCACAACTTCTTTATCCATTTTTCTCTTTCCTGGGATATTTAAGGTGTAACGAAGTGCAGGTTCTTGTCAAGAGAGCAGCCCTAAACTTTGGGGTGCCTGTGTCTTGCTGATTTTTAGTTTTCCCAATTTATACACCCATGAGTGGAAGTGCCCTATGCTCTCTAAGCTGAGTTTTTTAGATGTTTCAGGACACACCGTACACTTCTCCAGAGTGGCTGTTGGCAATTTACATCCCGCCCATCAGCGTAGCCAGGCTCCCGGTTCTCCATGGCCTGTCCTGCATTTCTGGTTTTGACACTTTATTCAGCATGGCCCTTTTGACCGATGGGAAGTGAGACTTCTTTGTAGCGCTGATTTGCCTTTCCAGGTTGCTTGGTTGGCCAAACAGGGCGTATGCGTTTTTTCCTGAATATATTCAGTAAAATACGCATACGCCCTGTTTGGCCAAGGGCGTGATTGTCAAGGTTTGGCCTCTTTTCCTGTGCTTTCAAGGCGATTCGAATCTACCTCCTGAAATCTGTTTCCTGCAATTCTGCCTTGCTTTCAACTCCTCTTCGTTGCCTTCCCTCAATATATTTGTGGACGAGAGTTATCATTTATAACTCTGCAGGTTTGTGAATTGCAGTGCCCCTGAGCTCCATTGTTCAACTCGCTTTCTTGGGAGCTGGCCGCAAAAGCGCAGGATTGCTTCAGGCCCTGTTCTGGTCCCGGGCGGCAGGCTGAGCCTGTGGTTAATTCTTCTTTCTGATGGGAAAATAGAGTGATCTGTGCCAGTCCCAACACCTAGAGCTATTCTCTCATTGGTTCCCCCTGTTCCCGTTCATCCTCAGGACAAATTGCAACCTGTACGGAAGAGGAGGTTAAAGGTGCTGAGTCTCCAAGGAGGGAGATTGCTAGTAAAGCGGCTGGAATGGCGAACCCGAGCACAAGGAGATGAGAAATGAGGTGCGTTTTAGAAACCTTTCCCGATCACACGGTGTACCATCTTCTGGGTTTCTCATGCATGTTTTCGAAGTAGGAAGATGCCCTTGAACCTGAGATTTGGGACCCATGGGATGGGTACC
Source organism: Eschrichtius robustus (assembly GCF_028021215.1). Lineage (NCBI taxonomy): Eukaryota > Metazoa > Chordata > Mammalia > Artiodactyla > Eschrichtiidae > Eschrichtius > Eschrichtius robustus. Next base: position 46,864,500 of record NC_090831.1, on the reverse strand, counting down.
ACGCAGTATTACTTTAAAGGGTCTGTGTTTGCTCACCCAACCTCAGCAAACCTCTCAGCCCCAAGAGTGTCCACCCTTATGTCTCCATCATCTGTGGGTCTAGATATGGTCAATCCAGGTGGCATCACAGCCCCTGAACGAATTTTGTAAGAATTTCTCTCTCTTTCACTGTCTTTGTTTCACGGGTTTTTAAAAGTAATTGATTTTTATAATGGGGTTTAGCTGCTTTTCATTGCTGTGTTTAAGCCGCTTTACACCCACTTGACTCACTTACAGAGAGATATCAATACATAGGTATTAAGATTCTTACTAGTCAGATATATTCTTGGGCGGTGAGTAGGGGGTTTTGAGTCCAGTTCCCTGAGCAAGGAGTAGGTCTTGTCTATTACATATTGGGTTTATGGAACGGTATCTGAGCTAATTTGAAACCCGTGTTTTATGCATCACCCCGCCTCACCTTTCCCGTTGAGCAGCCATAGTGTGTTTTCTAAACGTGTGACTCTGTTCCGTTTTGTAACTCAGTTCAAGTGTAGCGGTTTTTACATTCCCTCTATAAGTGATATCTTATGACAAGTGTCGTTATCTGTGTGACTTTTTTCACTTAGAATCGTTGTACCTAAATCCACTCATCATGCTGCTACTAGCCTTATGACGTTGATTTCATGGCTGAGTGATATTCCATTGTACAAAAGGACCACAACTTCTTTATCCATTTTTCTCTTTCCTGGGATATTTAAGGTGTAACGAAGTGCAGGTTCTTGTCAAGAGAGCAGCCCTAAACTTTGGGGTGCCTGTGTCTTGCTGATTTTTAGTTTTCCCAATTTATACACCCATGAGTGGAAGTGCCCTATGCTCTCTAAGCTGAGTTTTTTAGATGTTTCAGGACACACCGTACACTTCTCCAGAGTGGCTGTTGGCAATTTACATCCCGCCCATCAGCGTAGCCAGGCTCCCGGTTCTCCATGGCCTGTCCTGCATTTGTGGTTTTGACACTTTATTCAGCATGGCCCTTTTGACCGATGGGAAGCGAGACTTCTTTGTAGCGCTGATTTGCCTTTCCAGGTTGCTTGGTTGGCCAAACAGGGCGTATGCGTTTTTTCCTGAATATATTCAGGAAAAAACGCATACGCCCTGTTTGGCCAAGGGCGTGATTGTCGAGGTTTGGCCGCTTTTCCTGTGCTTTCAAGGCGATTCGAATCTACCTCCTGAAATCTGTTTCCTGCAATTCTGCCTTGCTTTCAAATCCTCTTCGTTGCCTTCCATCAATATATTTGTGGACGAGAGTTATCATTTATAACTCTGCAGTTTTGTGAATTGCAGTGCCCCTGAGCTCCATTGTTCAACTCGCTTTCTTGGGAGCTGGCCGCAAAAGCGCAGGATTGCTTCAGGCCCTGTTCTGGTCCCGGGCGGCAGGCTGAGCCTGTGGTTAATTCTTCTTTCTGATGGGAAAATAGAGTGATCTGTGCCAGTCCCAACACCTAGAGCTAGTCTCTCATTGGTTCCCCCTCTTCCCGTTCATCCTCAGGACAAATTGCAACCTGTACGGAAGAGGAGGTTAAAGGTGCTGAGTCTCCAAGGAGGGAGATTGCTAGTAAAGCGGCTGGAATGGCGAACCCGAGCACAAGGAGATGAGAAATGAGGTGCGTTTTAGAAACCTTTCCCGATCATACGGTGTACCATCTTCTGGGTTTCTCATGCATGTTTTCGAAGTAGGAAGATGCCCTTGAACCTGAGATTTGGGACCCATGGGATGGGTACCACGCAGTATTACTTTAAAGGGTCTGTGTTTGCTCACCCAACCTCAGCAAACCTCTCAGCCCCAAGAGTGTCCACCCTTATGTCTCCATCATCTGTGGGTCTAGATATGGTCAATCCAGGTGGCATCACAGCCCCTGAACGAATTTTGTAAGAATTTCTCTCTCTTTCACTGTCTTTGTTTCACGGGTTTTTAAAAGTAATTGATTTTTATAATGGGGTTTAGCTGCTTTTCATTGCTGTGTTTAAGCCGCTTTACACCCACTTGACTCACTTACAGAGAGATATCAATACATAGGTTTTAAGATTCTTACTAGTCAGATATATTCTTGGGCGGTGAGTAGGGGGTGTTGAGTCCAGTTCCCTGAGCAAGGAGTAGGTCTTGTCTATTACATATTGGGTTTATGGAACGGTATCTGAGCTAATTTGAAACCCGTGTTTTATGCATCACCCCGCCTCACCTTTCCCGTTGAGCAGCCATAGTGTGTTTTCTAAACGTGTGACTCTGTTCCGTTTTGTAACTCAGTTCAAGTGTAGCGGTTTTTACATTCCCTCTATAAGTGATATCTTATGACAAGTGTCGTTATCTGTGTGACTTTTTTCACTTAGAATCGTCGTACCTAAATCCACTCATCATGCTGCTACTAGCCTTATGACGTTGATTTCATGGCTGAGTGATATTCCATTGTACATAAGGACCACAACTTCTTTATCCATTTTTCTCTTTCCTGGGATATTTAAGGTGTAACGAAGTGCAGGTTCTTGTCAAGAGAGCAGCCCTAAACTTTGGGGTGCCTGTGTCTTGCTGATTTTTAGTTTTCCCAATTTATACACCCATGAGTGGAAGTGCCCTATGCTCTCTAAGCTGAGTTTTTTAGATGTTTCAGGACACACCGTACACTTCTCCAGAGTGGCTGTTGGCAATTTACATCCCGCCCATCAGCGTAGCCAGGCTCCCGGTTCTCCATGGCCTGTCCTGCATTTCTGGTTTTGACACTTTATTCAGCATGGCCCTTTTGACCGATGGGAAGCGAGACTTCTTTGTAGCGCTGATTTGCCTTTCCAGGTTGCTTGGTTGGCCAAACAGGGCGTATGCGTTTTTTCCTGAATATATTCAGGAAAAAACGCATACGCCCTGTTTGGCCAAGGGCGTGATTGTCGAGGTTTGGCCGCTTTTCCTGTGCTTTCAAGGCGATTCGAATCTACCTCCTGAAATCTGTTTCCTGCAATTCTGCCTTGCTTTCAAATCCTCTTCGTTGCCTTCCCTCAATATATTTGTGGACGAGAGTTATCATTTATAACTCTGCAGTTTTGTGAATTGCAGTGCCCCTGAGCTCCATTGTTCAACTCGCTTTCTTGGGAGCTGGCCGCAAAAGCGCAGGATTGCTTCAGGCCCTGTTCTGGTCCCGGGCGGCAGGCTGAGCCTGTGGTTAATTCTTCTTCCTGATGGGAAAATAGAGTGACCTGTGCCAGTCCCAACACCTAGAGCTAGTCTCTCATTGGTTCCCCCTCTTCCCGTTCATCCTCAGGACAAATTGCAACCTGTACGGAACAGGAGGTTAAAGGTGCTGAGTCTCCAAGGAGGGAGATTGCTAGTAAAGCGGCTGGAATGGCGAACCCGAGCACAAGGAGATGAGAAATGAGGTGCGTTTTAGAAACCTTTCCCGATCACACGGTGTACCATCTTCTGGGTTTCTCATGCATGTTTTCGAAGTAGGAAGATGCCCTTGAACCTGAGATTTGGGACCCATGGGATGGGTACCACGCAGTATTACTTTAAAGGGTCTGTGTTTGCTCACCCAACCTCAGCAAACCTCTCAGCCCCAAGAGTGTCCACCCTTATGTCTCCATCATCTGTGGGTCTAGATATGGTCAATCCAGGTGGCATCACAGCCCCTGAACGAATTTTGTAAGAATTTCTCTCTCTTTCACTGTCTTTGTTTCACGGGTTTTTAAAAGTAATTGATTTTTATAATGGGGTTTAGCTGCTTTTCATTGCTGTGTTTAAGCCGCTTTACACCCACTTGACTCACTTACAGAGAGATATCAATACATAGGTATTAAGATTCTTACTAGTCAGATATATTCTTGGGCGGTGAGTAGGGGGTGTTGAGTCCAGTTCCCTGAGCAAGGAGTAGGTCTTGTCTATTACATATTGGGTTTATGGAACGGTATCTGAGCTAATTTGAAACCCGTGTTTTATGCATCACCCCGCCTCACCTTTCCCGTTGAGCAGCCATAGTGTGTTTTCTAAACGTGTGACTCTGTTCCGTTTTGTAACTCAGTTCAAGTGTAGCGGTTTTTACATTCCCTCTATAAGTGATATCTTATGACAAGTGTCGTTATCTGTGTGACTTTTTTCACTTAGAATCGTTGTACCTAAATCCACTCATCATGCTGCTACTAGCCTTATGACGTTGATTTCATGGCTGAGTGATATTCCATTGTACAAAAGGACCACAACTTCTTTATCCATTTTTCTCTTTCCTGGGATATTTAAGGTGTAACGAAGTGCAGGTTCTTGTCAAGAGAGCAGCCCTAAACTTTGGGGTGCCTGTGTCTTGCTGATTTTTAGTTTTCCCAATTTATACACCCATGAGTGGAAGTGCCCTATGCTCTCTAAGCTGAGTTTTTTAGATGTTTCAGGACACACCGTACACTTCTCCAGAGTGGCTGTTGGCAATTTACATCCCGCCCATCAGCGTAGCCAGGCTCCCGGTTCTCCATGGCCTGTCCTGCATTTGTGGTTTTGACACTTTATTCAGCATGGCCCTTTTGACCGATGGGAAGCGAGACTTCTTTGTAGCGCTGATTTGCCTTTCCAGGTTGCTTGGTTGGCCAAACAGGGCGTATGCGTTTTTTCCTGAATATATTCAGGAAAAAACGCATACGCCCTTTTTGGCCAAGGGCGTGATTGTCGAGGTTTGGCCGCTTTTCCTGTGCTTTCAAGGCGATTCGAATCTACCTCCTGAAATCTGTTTCCTGCAATTCTGCCTTGCTTTCAAATCCTCTTCGTTGCCTTCCCTCAATATATTTGTGGACGAGAGTTATCATTTATAACTCTGCAGGTTTGTGAATTGCAGTGCCCCTGAGCTCCATTGTTCAAATCGCTTTCTTGGGAGCTGGCCGCAAAAGCGCAGGATTGCTTCAGGCCCTGTTCTGGTCCCGGGTGGCAGGCTGAGCCTGTGGTTAATTCTTCTTCCTGATGGGAAAATAGAGTGACCTGTGCCAGTCCCAACACCTAGAGCTAGTCTCTCATTGGTTCCCCCTCTTCCCGTTCATCCTCAGGACAAATTGCAACCTGTACGGAACAGGAGGTTAAAGGTGCTGAGTCTCCAAGGAGGGAGATTGCTAGTAAAGCGGCTGGAATGGCGAACCCGAGCACAAGGAGATGAGAAATGAGGTGCGTTTTAGAAACCTTTCCCGATCACACGGTGTACCATCTTCTGGGTTTCTCATGCATGTTTTCGAAGTAGGAAGATGCCCTTGAACCTGAGATTTGGGACCCATGGGATGGGTACCACGCAGTATTACTTTAAAGGGTCTGTGTTTGCTCACCCAACCTCAGCAAACCTCTCAGCCCCAAGAGTGTCCACCCTTATGTCTCCATCAGCTGTGGGTCTAGATATGGTCAATCCAGGTGGCATCACAGCCCCTGAACGAATTTTGTAAGAATTTCTCTCTCTTTCACTGTCTTTGTTTCACGGGTTTTTAAAAGTAATTGATTTTTATAATGGGGTTTAGCTGCTTTTCATTGCTGTGTTTAAGCCGCTTTACACCCACTTGACTCACTTACAGAGAGATATCAATACATAGGTTTTAAGACTCTTACTAGTCAGATATATTCTTGGGCGGTGAGTAGGGGGTGTTGAGTCCAGTTCCCTGAGCAAGGAGTAGGTCTTGTCTTTTACATATTGGGTTTATGGAACGGTATCTGAGCTAATTTGAAACCCGTGTTTTATGCATCACCCCGCCTCACCTTTCCCGTTGAGCAGCCATAGTGTGTTTTCTAAACGTGTGACTCTGTTCCGTTTTGTAACTCAGTTCAAGTGTAGCGGTTTTTACATTCCCTCTATAAGTGATATCTTATGACAAGTGTCATTATCTGTGTGACTTTTTTCACTTAGAATCGTCGTACCTAAATCCACTCATCATGCTGCTACTAGCCTTATGACGTTGATTTCATGGCTGAGTGATATTCCATTGTACATAAGGACCGCAACTTCTTTATCCATTTTTCTCTTTCCTGGAATATTTAAGGTGTAACGAAGTGCAGGTTCTTGTCAAGAGAGCAGCCCTAAACTTTGGGGTGCCTGTGTCTTGCTGATTTTTAGTTTTCCCAATTTATACACCCATGAGTGGAAGTGCCCTATGCTCTCTAAGCTGAGTTTTTTAGATGTTTCAGGACACACCGTACACTTCTCCAGAGTGGCTGTTGGCAATTTACATCCCGCCCATCAGCGTAGCCAGGCTCCCGGTTCTCCATGGCCTGTCCTGCATTTCTGGTTTTGACACTTTATTCAGCATGGCCCTTTTGACCGATGGGAAGCGAGACTTCTTTGTAGCGCTGATTTGCCTTTCCAGGTTGCTTGGTTGGCCAAACAGGGCGTATGCGTTTTTTCCTGAATATATTCAGGAAAAAACGCATACGCCCTGTTTGGCCAAGGGCGTGATTGTCGAGGTTTGGCCGCTTTTCCTGTGCTTTCAAGGCGATTCGAATCTACCTCCTGAAATCTGTTTCCTGCAATTCTGCCTTGCTTTCAAATCCTCTTCGTTGCCTTCCATCAATATATTTGTGGACGAGAGTTATCATTTATAACTCTGCAGTTTTGTGAATTGCAGTGCCCCTGAGCTCCATTGTTCAACTCGCTTTCTTGGGAGCTGGCCGCAAAAGCGCAGGATTGCTTCAGGCCCTGTTCTGGTCCCGGGCGGCAGGCTGAGCCTGTGGTTAATTCTTCTTTCTGATGGGAAAATAGAGTGATCTGTGCCAGTCCCAACACCTAGAGCTAGTCTCTCATTGGTTCCCCCTCTTCCCGTTCATCCTCAGGACAAATTGCAACCTGTACGGAAGAGGAGGTTAAAGGTGCTGAGTCTCCAAGGAGGGAGATTGCTAGTAAAGCGGCTGGAATGGCGAACCCGAGCACAAGGAGATGAGAAATGAGGTGCGTTTTAGAAACCTTTCCCGATCATACGGTGTACCATCTTCTGGGTTTCTCATGCATGTTTTCGAAGTAGGAAGATGCCCTTGAACCTGAGATTTGGGACCCATGGGATGGGTACCACGCAGTATTACTTTAAAGGGTCTGTGTTTGCTCACCCAACCTCAGCAAACCTCTCAGCCCCAAGAGTGTCCACCCTTATGTCTCCATCATCTGTGGGTCTAGATATGGTCAATCCAGGTGGCATCACAGCCCCTGAACGAATTTTGTAAGAATTTCTCTCTCTTTCACTGTCTTTGTTTCACGGGTTTTTAAAAGTAATTGATTTTTATAATGGGGTTTAGCTGCTTTTCATTGCTGTGTTTAAGCCGCTTTACACCCACTTGACTCACTTACAGAGAGATATCAATACATAGGTTTTAAGATTCTTACTAGTCAGATATATTCTTGGGCGGTGAGTAGGGGGTGTTGAGTCCAGTTCCCTGAGCAAGGAGTAGGTCTTGTCTATTACATATTGGGTTTATGGAACGGTATCTGAGCTAATTTGAAACCCGTGTTTTATGCATCACCCCGCCTCACCTTTCCCGTTGAGCAGCCATAGTGTGTTTTCTAAACGTGTGACTCTGTTCCGTTTTGTAACTCAGTTCAAGTGTAGCGGTTTTTACATTCCCTCTATAAGTGATATCTTATGACAAGTGTCGTTATCTGTGTGACTTTTTTCACTTAGAATCGTCGTACCTAAATCCACTCATCATGCTGCTACTAGCCTTATGACGTTGATTTCATGGCTGAGTGATATTCCATTATACATAAGGACCACAACTTCTTTATCCATTTTTCTCTTTCCTGGGATATTTAAGGTGTAACGAAGTGCAGGTTCTTGTCAAGAGAGCAGCCCTAAACTTTGGGGTGCCTGTGTCTTGCTGATTTTTAGTTTTCCCAATTTATACACCCATGAGTGGAAGTGCCCTATGCTCTCTAAGCTGAGTTTTTTAGATGTTTCAGGACACACCGTACACTTCTCCAGAGTGGCTGTTGGCAATTTACATCCCGCCCATCAGCGTAGCCAGGCTCCCGGTTCTCCATGGCCTGTCCTGCATTTCTGGTTTTGACACTTTATTCAGCATGGCCCTTTTGACCGATGGGAAGTGAGACTTCTTTGTAGCGCTGATTTGCCTTTCCAGGTTGCTTGGTTGGCCAAACAGGGCGTATGCGTTTTTTCCTGAATATATTCAGTAAAATACGCATACGCCCTGTTTGGCCAAGGGCGTGATTGTCAAGGTTTGGCCTCTTTTCCTGTGCTTTCAAGGCGATTCGAATCTACCTCCTGAAATCTGTTTCCTGCAATTCTGCCTTGCTTTCAACTCCTCTTCGTTGCCTTCCCTCAATATATTTGTGGACGAGAGTTATCATTTATAACTCTGCAGGTTTGTGAATTGCAGTGCCCCTGAGCTCCATTGTTCAACTCGCTTTCTTGGGAGCTGGCCGCAAAAGCGCAGGATTGCTTCAGGCCCTGTTCTGGTCCCGGGCGGCAGGCTGAGCCTGTGGTTAATTCTTCTTTCTGATGGGAAAATAGAGTGATCTGTGCCAGTCCCAACACCTAGAGCTATTCTCTCATTGGTTCCCCCTGTTCCCGTTCATCCTCAGGACAAATTGCAACCTGTACGGAAGAGGAGGTTAAAGGTGCTGAGTCTCCAAGGAGGGAGATTGCTAGTAAAGCGGCTGGAATGGCGAACCCGAGCACAAGGAGATGAGAAATGAGGTGCGTTTTAGAAACCTTTCCCGATCACACGGTGTACCATCTTCTGGGTTTCTCATGCATGTTTTCGAAGTAGGAAGATGCCCTTGAACCTGAGATTTGGGACCCATGGGATGGGTACCACGCAGTATTACTTTAAAGGGTCTGTGTTTGCTCACCCAACCTCAGCAAACCTCTCAGCCCCAAGAGTGTCCACCCTTATGTCTCCATCATCTGTGGGTCTAGATATGGTCAATCCAGGTGGCATCACAGCCCCTGAACGAATTTTGTAAGAATTTCTCTCTCTTTCACTGTCTTTGTTTCACGGGTTTTTAAAAGTAATTGATTTTTATAATGGGGTTTAGCTGCTTTTCATTGCTGTGTTTAAGCCGCTTTACACCCACTTGACTCACTTACAGAGAGATATCAATACATAGGTATTAAGATTCTTACTAGTCAGATATATTCTTGGGCGGTGAGTAGGGGGTGTTGAGTCCAGTTCCCTGAGCAAGGAGTAGGTCTTGTCTATTACATATTGGGTTTATGGAACGGTATCTGAGCTAATTTGAAACCCGTGTTTTATGCATCACCCCGCCTCACCTTTCCCGTTGAGCAGCCATAGTGTGTTTTCTAAACGTGTGACTCTGTTCCGTTTTGTAACTCAGTTGAAGTGTAGCGGTTTTTACATTCCCTCTATAAGTGATATCTTATGACAAGTGTCGTTATCTGTGTGACTTTTTTCACTTAGAATCGTTGTACCTAAATCCACTCATCATGCTGCTACTAGCCTTATGACGTTGATTTCATGGCTGAGTGATATTCCATTGTACAAAAGGACCACAACTTCTTTATCCATTTTTCTCTTTCCTGGGATATTTAAGGTGTAACGAAGTGCAGGTTCTTGTCAAGAGAGCAGCCCTAAACTTTGGGGTGCCTGTGTCTTGCTGATTTTTAGTTTTCCCAATTTATACACCCATGAGTGGAAGTGCCCTATGCTCTCTAAGCTGAGTTTTTTAGATGTTTCAGGACACACCGTACACTTCTCCAGAGTGGCTGTTGGCAATTTACATCCCGCCCATCAGCGTAGCCAGGCTCCCGGTTCTCCATGGCCTGTCCTGCATTTGTGGTTTTGACACTTTATTCAGCATGGCCCTTTTGACCGATGGGAAGCGAGACTTCTTTGTAGCGCTGATTTGCCTTTCCAGGTTGCTTGGTTGGCCAAACAGGGCGTATGCGTTTTTTCCTGAATATATTCAGGAAAAAACGCATACGCCCTGTTTGGCCAAGGGCGTGATTGTCGAGGTTTGGCCGCTTTTCCTGTGCTTTCAAGGCGATTCGAATCTACCTCCTGAAATCTGTTTCCTGCAATTCTGCCTTGCTTTCAAATCCTCTTCGTTGCCTTCCCTCAATATATTTGTGGACGAGAGTTATCATTTATAACTCTGCAGGTTTGTGAATTGCAGTGCCCCTGAGCTCCATTGTTCAAATCGCTTTCTTGGGAGCTGGCCGCAAAAGCGCAGGATTGCTTCAGGCCCTGTTCTGGTCCCGGGTGGCAGGCTGAGCCTGTGGTTAATTCTTCTGCCTGATGGGAAAATAGAGTGACCTGTGCCAGTCCCAACACCTAGAGCTAGTCTCTCATTGGTTCCCCCTCTTCCCGTTCATCCTCAGGACAAATTGCAACCTGTACGGAACAGGAGGTTAAAGGTGCTGAGTCTCCAAGGAGGGAGATTGCTAGTAAAGCGGCTGGAATGGCGAACCCGAGCACAAGGAGATGAGAAATGAGGTGCGTTTTAGAAACCTTTCCCGATCACACGGTGTACCATCTTCTGGGTTTCTCATGCATGTTTTCGAAGTAGGAAGATGCCCTTGAACCTGAGATTTGGGACCCATGGGATGGGTACCACGCAGTATTACTTTAAAGGGTCTGTGTTTGCTCACCCAACCTCAGCAAACCTCTCAGCCCCAAGAGTGTCCACCCTTATGTCTCCATCAGCTGTGGGTCTAGATATGGTCAATCCAGGTGGCATCACAGCCCCTGAACGAATTTTGTAAGAATTTCTCTCTCTTTCACTGTCTTTGTTTCACGGGTTTTTAAAAGTAATTGATTTTTATAATGGGGTTTAGCTGCTTTTCATTGCTGTGTTTAAGCCGCTTTACACCCACTTGACTCACTTACAGAGAGATATCAATACATAGGTTTTAAGACTCTTACTAGTCAGATATATTCTTGGGCGGTGAGTAGGGGGTGTTGAGTCCAGTTCCCTGAGCAAGGAGTAGGTCTTGTCTTTTACATATTGGGTTTATGGAACGGTATCTGAGCTAATTTGAAACCCGTGTTTTATGCATCACCCCGCCTCACCTTTCCCGTTGAGCAGCCATAGTGTGTTTTCTAAACGTGTGACTCTGTTCCGTTTTGTAACTCAGTTCAAGTGTAGCGGTTTTTACATTCCCTCTATAAGTGATATCTTATGACAAGTGTCGTTATCTGTGTGACTTTTTTCACTTAGAATCGTCGTACCTAAATCCACTCATCATGCTGCTACTAGCCTTATGACGTTGATTTCATGGCTGAGTGATATTCCATTGTACATAAGGACCGCAACTTCTTTATCCATTTTTCTCTTTCCTGGAATATTTAAGGTGTAACGAAGTGCAGGTTCTTGTCAAGAGAGCAGCCCTAAACTTTGGGGTGCCTGTGTCTTGCTGATTTTTAGTTTTCCCAATTTATACACCCATGAGTGGAAGTGCCCTATGCTCTCTAAGCTGAGTTTTTTAGATGTTTCAGGACACACCGTACACTTCTCCAGAGTGGCTGTTGGCAATTTACATCCCGCCCATCAGCGTAGCCAGGCTCCCGGTTCTCCATGGCCTGTCCTGCATTTCTGGTTTTGACACTTTATTCAGCATGGCCCTTTTGACCGATGGGAAGCGAGACTTCTTTGTAGCGCTGATTTGCCTTTCCAGGTTGCTTGGTTGGCCAAACAGGGCGTATGCGTTTTTTCCTGAATATATTCAGGAAAAAACGCATACGCCCTGTTTGGCCAAGGGCGTGATTGTCGAGGTTTGGCCGCTTTTCCTGTGCTTTCAAGGCGATTCGAATCTACCTCCTGAAATCTGTTTCCTGCAATTCTGCCTTGCTTTCAAATCCTCTTCGTTGCCTTCCATCAATATATTTGTGGACGAGAGTTATCATTTATAACTCTGCAGTTTTGTGAATTGCAGTGCCCCTGAGCTCCATTGTTCAACTCGCTTTCTTGGGAGCTGGCCGCAAAAGCGCAGGATTGCTTCAGGCCCTGTTCTGGTCCCGGGCGGCAGGCTGAGCCTGTGGTTAATTCTTCTTTCTGATGGGAAAATAGAGTGATCTGTGCCAGTCCCAACACCTAGAGCTAGTCTCTCATTGGTTCCCCCTCTTCCCGTTCATCCTCAGGACAAATTGCAACCTGTACGGAAGAGGAGGTTAAAGGTGCTGAGTCTCCAAGGAGGGAGATTGCTAGTAAAGCGGCTGGAATGGCGAACCCGAGCACAAGGAGATGAGAAATGAGGTGCGTTTTAGAAACCTTTCCCGATCATACGGTGTACCATCTTCTGGGTTTCTCATGCATGTTTTCGAAGTAGGAAGATGCCCTTGAACCTGAGATTTGGGACCCATGGGATGGGTACCACGCAGTATTACTTTAAAGGGTCTGTGTTTGCTCACCCAACCTCAGCAAACCTCTCAGCCCCAAGAGTGTCCACCCTTATGTCTCCATCATCTGTGGGTCTAGATATGGTCAATCCAGGTGGCATCACAGCCCCTGAACGAATTTTGTAAGAATTTCTCTCTCTTTCACTGTCTTTGTTTCACGGGTTTTTAAAAGTAATTGATTTTTATAATGGGGTTTAGCTGCTTTTCATTGCTGTGTTTAAGCCGCTTTACACCCACTTGACTCACTTACAGAGAGATATCAATACATAGGTTTTAAGATTCTTACTAGTCAGATATATTCTTGGGCGGTGAGTAGGGGGTGTTGAGTCCAGTTCCCTGAGCAAGGAGTAGGTCTTGTCTATTACATATTGGGTTTATGGAACGGTATCTGAGCTAATTTGAAACCCGTGTTTTATGCATCACCCCGCCTCACCTTTCCCGTTGAGCAGCCATAGTGTGTTTTCTAAACGTGTGACTCTGTTCCGTTTTGTAACTCAGTTCAAGTGTAGCGGTTTTTACATTCCCTCTATAAGTGATATCTTATGACAAGTGTCGTTATCTGTGTGACTTTTTTCACTTAGAATCGTCGTACCTAAATCCACTCATCATGCTGCTACTAGCCTTATGACGTTGATTTCATGGCTGAGTGATATTCCATTGTACATAAGGACCACAACTTCTTTATCCATTTTTCTCTTTCCTGGGATATTTAAGGTGTAACGAAGTGCAGGTTCTTGTCAAGAGAGCAGCCCTAAACTTTGGGGTGCCTGTGTCTTGCTGATTTTTAGTTTTCCCAATTTATACACCCATGAGTGGAAGTGCCCTATGCTCTCTAAGCTGAGTTTTTTAGATGTTTCAGGACACACCGTACACTTCTCCAGAGTGGCTGTTGGCAATTTACATCCCGCCCATCAGCGTAGCCAGGCTCCCGGTTCTCCATGGCCTGTCCTGCATTTCTGGTTTTGACACTTTATTCAGCATGGCCCTTTTGACCGATGGGAAGCGAGACTTCTTTGTAGCGCTGATTTGCCTTTCCAGGTTGCTTGGTTGGCCAAACAGGGCGTATGCGTTTTTTCCTGAATATATTCAGGAAAAAACGCATACGCCCTGTTTGGCCAAGGGCGTGATTGTCGAGGTTTGGCCGCTTTTCCTGTGCTTTCAAGGCGATTCGAATCTACCTCCTGAAATCTGTTTCCTGCAATTCTGCCTTGCTTTCAAATCCTCTTCGTTGCCTTCCCTCAATATATTTGTGGACGAGAGTTATCATTTATAACTCTGCAGTTTTGTGAATTGCAGTGCCCCTGAGCTCCATTGTTCAACTCGCTTTCTTGGGAGCTGGCCGCAAAAGCGCAGGATTGCTTCAGGCCCTGTTCTGGTCCCGGGCGGCAGGCTGAGCCTGTGGTTAATTCTTCTTTCTGATGGGAAAATAGAGTGATCTGTGCCAGTCCCAACACCTAGAGCTAGTCTCTCATTGGTTCCCCCTCTTCCCGTTCATCCTCAGGACAAATTGCAACCTGTACGGAAGAGGAGGTTAAAGGTGCTGAGTCTCCAAGGAGGGAGATTGCTAGTAAAGCGGCTGGAATGGCGAACCCGAGCACAAGGAGATGAGAAATGAGGTGCGTTTTAGAAACCTTTCCCGATCACACGGTGTACCATCTTCTGGGTTTCTCATGCATGTTTTCGAAGTAGGAAGATGCCCTTGAACCTGAGATTTGGGACCCATGGGATGGGTACCACGCAGTATTACTTTAAAGGGTCTGTGTTTGCTCACCCAACCTCAGCAAACCTCTCAGCCCCAAGAGTGTCCACCCTTATGTCTCCATCATCTGTGGGTCTAGATATGGTCAATCCAGGTGGCATCACAGCCCCTGAACGAATTTTGTAAGAATTTCTCTCTCTTTCACTGTCTTTGTTTCACGGGTTTTTAAAAGTAATTGATTTTTATAATGGGGTTTAGCTGCTTTTCATTGCTGTGTTTAAGCCGCTTTACACCCACTTGACTCACTTACAGAGAGATATCAATACATAGGTTTTAAGATTCTTACTAGTCAGATATATTCTTGGGCGGTGAGTAGGGGGTGTTGAGTCCAGTTCCCTGAGCAAGGAGTAGGTCTTGTCTATTACATATTGGGTTTATGGAACGGTATCTGAGCTAATTTGAAACCCGTGTTTTATGCATCACCCCGCCTCACCTTTCCCGTTGAGCAGCCATAGTGTGTTTTCTAAACGTGTGACTCTGTTCCGTTTTGTAACTCAGTTCAAGTGTAGCGCTTTTTACATTCCCTCTATAAGTGATATCTTATGACAAGTGTCGTTATCTGTGTGACTTTTTTCACTTAGAATCGTTGTACCTAAATCCACTCATCATGCTGCTACTAGCCTTATGACGTTGATTTCATGGCTGAGTGATATTCCATTGTACATAAGGACCACAACTTCTTTATCCATTTTTCTCTTTCCTGGGATATTTAAGGTGTAACGAAGTGCAGGTTCTTGTCAAGAGAGCAGCCCTAAACTTTGGGGTGCCTGTGTCTTGCTGATTTTTAGTTTTCCCAATTTATACACCCATGAGTGGAAGTGCCCTATGCTCTCTAAGCTGAGTTTTTTAGATGTTTCAGGACACACCGTACACTTCTCCAGAGTGGCTGTTGGCAATTTACATCCCGCCCATCAGCGTAGCCAGGCTCCCGGTTCTCCAAGGCCTGTCCTGCATTTCTGGATTTGACACTTTATTCAGCATGGCCCTTTTGACCGATGGGAAGCGAGACATCTTTGTAGCGCTGATTTGCCTTTCCAGGTTGCTTGGTTGGCCAAACAGGGCGTATGCGTTTTTTCCTGAATATATTCAGGAAAAAACGCATACGCCCTTTTTGGACAAGGGCGTGATTGTCGAGGTTTGGCCGCTTTTCCTGTGCTTTCAAGGTGATTCGAATCTACCTCCTGAAATCTGTTTCCTGCAATTATGCCTTGCTTTCAAATCCTCTTCGTTGCCTTCCCTCAATATATTTGTGGACGAGAGTTATCATTTATAACTCTGCAGGTTTGTGAATTGCAGTGCCCCTGAGCTCCATTGTTCAAATCGCTTTCTTGGGAGCTGGCCGCAAAAGCGCAGGATTGCTTCAGGCCCTGTTCTGGTCCCGGGTGGCAGGCTGAGCCTGTGGTTAATTCTTCTTTCTGATGGGAAAATAGAGTGACCTGTGCCAGTCCCAACACCTAGAGCTAGTCTCTCATTGGTTCCCCCTGTTCCCGTTCATCCTCAGGACAAATTGCAACCTGTACGGAAGAGGAGGTTAAAGGTGCTGAGTCTCCAAGGAGGGAGATTGCTAGTAAAGCGGCTGGAATGGCGAACCCGAGCACAAGGAGATGAGAAATGAGGTGCGTTTTAGAAACCTTTCCCGATCACACGGTGTACCATCTTCTGGGTTTCTCATGCATGTTTTCGAAGTAGGAAGATGCCCTTGAACCTGAGATTTGGGACCCATGGGATGGGTACCACGCAGTATTACTTTAAAGGGTCTGTGTTTGCTCACCCAACCTCAGCAAACCTCTCAGCCCCAAGAGTGTCCACCCTTATGTCTCCATCATCTGTGGGTCTAGATATGGTCAATCCAGGTGGCATCACAGCCCCTGAACGAATTTTGTAAGAATTTCTCTCTCTTTCACTGTCTTTGTTTCACGGGTTTTTAAAAGTAATTGATTTTTATAATGGGGTTTAGCTGCTTTTCATTGCTGTGTTTAAGCCGCTTTACACCCACTTGACTCACTTACAGAGAGATATCAATACATAGGTATTAAGATTCTTACTAGTCAGATATATTCTTGGGCGGTGAGTAGGGGGTGTTGAGTCCAGTTCCCTGAGCAAGGAGTAGGTCTTGTCTATTACATATTGGGTTTATGGAACGGTATCTGAGCTAATTTGAAACCCGTGTTTTATGCATCACCCCGCCTCACCTTTCCCGTTGAGCAGCCATAGTGTGTTTTCTAAACGTGTGACTCTGTTCCGTTTTGTAACTCAGTTCAAGTGTAGCGGTTTTTACATTCCCTCTATAAGTGATATCTTATGACAAGTGTCGTTATCTGTGTGACTTTTTTCACTTAGAATCGTTGTACCTAAATCCACTCATCATGCTGCTACTAGCCTTATGACGTTGATTTCATGGCTGAGTGATATTCCATTGTACAAAAGGACCACAACTTCTTTATCCATTTTTCTCTTTCCTGGGATATTTAAGGTGTAACGAAGTGCAGGTTCTTGTCAAGAGAGCAGCCCTAAACTTTCGGGTGCCTGTGTCTTGCTGATTTTTAGTTTTCCCAATTTATACACCCATGAGTGGAAGTGCCCTATGCTCTCTAAGCTGAGTTTTTTAGATGTTTCAGGACACACCGTACACTTCTCCAGAGTGGCTGTTGGCAATTTACATCCCGCCCATCAGCGTAGCCAGGCTCCCGTTTCTCCATGGCCTGTCCTGCATTTCTGGTTTTGACACTTTATTCAGCATGGCCCTTTTGACCGATGGGAAGCGAGACTTCTTTGTAGCGCTGATTTGCCTTTCCAGGTTGCTTGGTTGGCCAAACAGGGCGTATGCGTTTTTTCCTGAATATATTCAGGAAAAAACGCATACGCCCTTTTTGGCCAAGGGCGTGATTGTCGAGGTTTGGCCGCTTTTCCTGTGCTTTCAAGGCGATTCGAATCTACCTCCTGAAATCTGTTTCCTGCAATTCTGCCTTGCTTTCAAATCCTCTTCGTTGCCTTCCCTCAATATATTTGTGGACGAGAGTTATCATTTATAACTCTGCAGGTTTGTGAATTGCAGTGCCCCTGAGCTCCATTGTTCAAATCGCTTTCTTGGGAGCTGGCCGCAAAAGCGCAGGATTGCTTCAGGCCCTGTTCTGGTCCCGGGTGGCAGGCTGAGCCTGTGGTTAATTCTTCTTCCTGATGGGAAAATAGAGTGACCTGTGCCAGTCCCAACACCTAGAGCTAGTCTCTCATTGGTTCCCCCTCTTCCCGTTCATCCTCAGGACAAATTGCAACCTGTACGGAACAGGAGGTTAAAGGTGCTGAGTCTCCAAGGAGGGAGATTGCTAGTAAAGCGGCTGGAATGGCGAACCCGAGCACAAGGAGATGAGAAATGAGGTGCGTTTTAGAAACCTTTCCCGATCACACGGTGTACCATCTTCTGGGTTTCTCATGCATGTTTTCGAAGTAGGAAGATGCCCTTGAACCTGAGATTTGGGACCCATGGGATGGGTACCACGCAGTATTACTTTAAAGGGTCTGTGTTTGCTCACCCAACCTCAGCAAACCTCTCAGCCCCAAGAGTGTCCACCCTTATGTCTCCATCAGCTGTGGGTCTAGATATGGTCAATCCAGGTGGCATCACAGCCCCTGAACGAATTTTGTAAGAATTTCTCTCTCTTTCACTGTCTTTGTTTCACGGGTTTTTAAAAGTAATTGATTTTTATAATGGGGTTTAGCTGCTTTTCATTGCTGTGTTTAAGCCGCTTTACACCCACTTGACTCACTTACAGAGAGATATCAATACATAGGTTTTAAGACTCTTACTAGTCAGATATATTCTTGGGCGGTGAGTAGGGGGTGTTGAGTCCAGTTCCCTGAGCAAGGAGTAGGTCTTGTCTTTTACATATTGGGTTTATGGAACGGTATCTGAGCTAATTTGAAACCCGTGTTTTATGCATCACCCCGCCTCACCTTTCCCGTTGAGCAGCCATAGTGTGTTTTCTAAACGTGTGACTCTGTTCCGTTTTGTAACTCAGTTCAAGTGTAGCGGTTTTTACATTCCCTCTATAAGTGATATCTTATGACAAGTGTCGTTATCTGTGTGACTTTTTTCACTTAGAATCGTCGTACCTAAATCCACTCATCATGCTGCTACTAGCCTTATGACGTTGATTTCATGGCTGAGTGATATTCCATTGTACATAAGGACCGCAACTTCTTTATCCATTTTTCTCTTTCCTGGGATATTTAAGGTGTAACGAAGTGCAGGTTCTTGTCAAGAGAGCAGCCCTAAACTTTGGGGTGCCTGTGTCTTGCTGATTTTTAGTTTTCCCAATTTATACACCCATGAGTGGAAGTGACCTATGCTCTCTAAGCTGAGTTTTTTAGATGTTTCAGGACACACCGTACACTTCTCCAGAGTGGCTGTTGGCAATTTACATCCCGCCCATCAGCGTAGCCAGGCTCCCGGTTCTCCATGGCCTGCCCTGCATTTCTGGTTTTGACACTTTATTCAGCATGGCCCTTTTGACCGATGGGAAGCGAGACTTCTTTGTAGCGCTGATTTGCCTTTCCAGGTTGCTTGGTTGGCCAAACAGGGCGTATGCGTTTTTTCCTGAATATATTCAGGAAAAAACGCATACGCCCTGTTTGGCCAAGGGCGTGATTGTCGAGGTTTGGCCGCTTTTCCTGTGCTTTCAAGGCGATTCAAATCTACCTCCTGAAATCTGTTTCCTGCAATTCTGCCTTGCTTTCAAATCCTCTTCGTTGCCTTCCCTCAATATATTTGTGGACGAGAGTTATCATTTATAACTCTGCAGGTTTGTGAATTGCAGTGCCCCTGAGCTCCATTGTTCAAATCGCTTTCTTGGGAGCTGGCCGCAAAAGCGCAGGATTGCTTCAGGCCCTGTTCTGGTCCCGGGCGGCAGGCTGAGCCTGTGGTTAATTCTTCTTCCTGATGGGAAAAGAGAGTGACCTGTGCCAGTCCCAACACCTAGAGCTAGTCTCTCATTGGTTCCCCCTCTTCCCGTTCATCCTCAGGACAAATTGCAACCTGTACGGAACAGGAGGTTAAAGGTGCTGAGTCTCCAAGGAGGGAGATTGCTAGTAAAGCGGCTGGAATGGCGAACCCGAGCACAAGGAGATGAGAAATGAGGTGCGTTTTAGAAACCTTTCCCGATCACACGGTGTACCATCTTCTGGGTTTCTCATGCATGTTTTCGAAGTAGGAAGATGCCCTTGAACCTGAGATTTGGGACCCATGGGATGGGTACCACGCAGTATTACTTTAAAGGGTCTGTGTTTGCTCACCCAACCTCAGCAAACCTCTCAGCCCCAAGAGTGTCCACCCTTATGTCTCCATCAGCTGTGGGTCTAGATATGGTCAATCCAGGTGGCATCACAGCCCCTGAACGAATTTTGTAAGAATTTCTCTCTCTTTCACTGTCTTTGTTTCACGGGTTTTTAAAAGTAATTGATTTTTATAATGGGGTTTAGCTGCTTTTCATTGCTGTGTTTAAGCCGCTTTACACCCACTTGACTCACTTACAGAGAGATATCAATACATAGGTTTTAAGATTCTTACTAGTCAGATATATTCTTGGGCAGTGAGTAGGGGGTGTTGAGTCCAGTTCCCTGAGCAAGGAGTAGGTCTTGTCTATTACATATTGGGTTTATGGAACGGTATCTGAGCTAATTTGAAACCCGTGTTTTATGCATCACCCCGCCTCACCTTTCCCGTTGAGCAGCCATAGTGTGTTTTCTAAACGTGTGACTCTGTTCCGTTTTGTAACTCAGTTCAAGTGTAGCGGTTTTTACATTCCCTCTATAAGTGATATCTTATGACAAGTGTCGTTATCTGTGTGACTTTTTTCACTTAGAATCGTCGTACCTAAATCCACTCATCATGCTGCTACTAGCCTTATGACGTTGATTTCATGGCTGAGTGATATTCCATTGTACATAAGGACCACAACTTCTTTATCCATTTTTCTCTTTCCTGGGATATTTAAGGTGTAACGAAGTGCAGGTTCTTGTCAAGAGAGCAGCCCTAAACTTTGGGGTGCCTGTGTCTTGCTGATTTTTAGTTTTCCCAATTTATACACCCATGAGTGGAAGTGCCCTATGCTCTCTAAGCTGAGTTTTTTAGATGTTTCAGGACACACCGTACACTTCTCCAGAGTGGCTGTTGGCAATTTACATCCCGCCCATCAGCGTAGCCAGGCTCCCGGTTCTCCATGGCCTGTCCTGCATTTCTGGTTTTGACACTTTATTCAGCATGGCCCTTTTGACCGATGGGAAGCGAGACTTCTTTGTAGCGCTGATTTGCCTTTCCAGGTTGCTTGGTTGGCCAAACAGGGCGTATGCGTTTTTTCCTGAATATATTCAGGAAAAAACGCATACGCCCTTTTTGGCCAAGGGCGTGATTGTCGAGGTTTGGCCGCTTTTCCTGTGCTTTCAAGGTGATTCGAATCTACCTCCTGAAATCTGTTTCCTGCAATTCTGCCTTGCTTTCAAATCCTCTTCGTTGCCTTCCCTCAATATATTTGTGGACGAGAGTTATCATTTATAACTCTGCAGGTTTGTGAATTGCAGTGCCCCTGAGCTCCATTGTTCAAATCGCTTTCTTGGGAGCTGGCCGCAAAAGCGCAGGATTGCTTCAGGCCCTGTTCTGGTCCCGGGTGGCATGCTGAGCCTGTGGTTAATTCTTCTTCCTGATGGGAAAATAGAGTGACCTGTGCCAGTCCCAACACCTAGAGCTAGTCTCTCATTGGTTCCCCCTCTTCCCGTTCATCCTCAGGACAAATTGCAACCTGTACGGAACAGGAGGTTAAAGGTGCTGAGTCTCCAAGGAGGGAGATTGCTAGTAAAGCGGCTGGAATGGCGAACCCGAGCACAAGGAGATGAGAAATGAGGTGCGTTTTAGAAACCTTTCCCGATCACACGGTGTACCATCTTCTGGGTTTCTCATGCATGTTTTCGAAGTAGGAAGATGCCCTTGAACCTGAGATTTGGGACCCATGGGATGGGTACCACGCAGTATTACTTTAAAGGGTCTGTGTTTGCTCACCCAACCTCAGCAAACCTCTCAGCCCCAAGAGTGTCCACCCTTATGTCTCCATCAGCTGTGGGTCTAGATATGGTCAATCCAGGTGGCATCACAGCCCCTGA
This sequence comes from Eschrichtius robustus, assembly GCF_028021215.1. NCBI lineage: Eukaryota > Metazoa > Chordata > Mammalia > Artiodactyla > Eschrichtiidae > Eschrichtius > Eschrichtius robustus. Next base: position 46,843,255 of record NC_090831.1, on the reverse strand, counting down.
ACGAATTTTGTAAGAATTTCTCTCTCTTTCACTGTCTTTGTTTCACGGGTTTTTAAAAGTAATTGATTTTTATAATGGGGTTTAGCTGCTTTTCATTGCTGTGTTTAAGCCGCTTTACACCCACTTGACTCACTTACAGAGAGATATCAATACATAGGTTTTAAGATTCTTACTAGTCAGATATATTCTTGGGCAGTGAGTAGGGGGTGTTGAGTCCAGTTCCCTGAGCAAGGAGTAGGTCTTGTCTATTACATATTGGGTTTATGGAACGGTATCTGAGCTAATTTGAAACCCGTGTTTTATGCATCACCCCGCCTCACCTTTCCCGTTGAGCAGCCATAGTGTGTTTTCTAAACGTGTGACTCTGTTCCGTTTTGTAACTCAGTTCAAGTGTAGCGGTTTTTACATTCCCTCTATAAGTGATATCTTATGACAAGTGTCGTTATCTGTGTGACTTTTTTCACTTAGAATCGTTGTACCTAAATCCACTCATCATGCTGCTACTAGCCTTATGACGTTGATTTCATGGCTGAGTGATATTCCATTGTACATAAGGACCACAACTTCTTTATCCATTTTTCTCTTTCCTGGGATATTTAAGGTGTAACGAAGTGCAGGTTCTTGTCAAGAGAGCAGCCCTAAACTTTGGGGTGCCTGTGTCTTGCTGATTTTTAGTTTTCCCAATTTATACACCCATGAGTGGAAGTGCCCTATGCTCTCTAAGCTGAGTTTTTTAGATGTTTCAGGACACACCGTACACTTCTCCAGAGTGGCTGTTGGCAATTTACATCCCGCCCATCAGCGTAGCCAGGCTCCCGGTTCTCCATGGCCTGTCCTGCATTTCTGGTTTTGACACTTTATTCAGCATGGCCCTTTTGACCGATGGGAAGCGAGACTTCTTTGTAGCGCTGATTTGCCTTTCCAGGTTGCTTGGTTGGCCAAACAGGGCGTATGCGTTTTTTCCTGAATATATTCAGGAAAAAACGCATACGCCCTGTTTGGCCAAGGGCGTGATTGTCGAGGTTTGGCCGCTTTTCCTGTGCTTTCAATGCGATTCGAATCTACCTCCTGAAATATGTTTCCTGCAATTCTGCCTTGCTTTCAAATCCTCTTCGTTGCCTTCCCTCAATATATTTGTGGACGAGAGTTATCATTTATAACTCTGCAGTTTTGTGAATTGCAGTGCCCCTGAGCTCCATTGTTCAACTCGCTTTCTTGGGAGCTGGCCGCAAAAGCGCAGGATTGCTTCAGGCCCTGTTCTGTTCCCTGGCGGCAGGCTGAGCCTGTGGTTAATTCTTCTTCCTGATGGGAAAATAGAGTGATCTGTGCAAGTCCCAACACCTAGAGCTAGTCTGTCATTGGTTCCCCCTCTTCCCGTTCATCCTCAGGACAAATTGCAACCTGTACGGAACAGGAGGTTAAAGGTGCTGAGTCTCCAAGGAGGGAGATTGCTAGTAAAGCGGCTGGAATGGCGAACCCGAGCACAAGGAGATGAGAAATGAGGTGCGTTTTAGAAACCTTTCCCGATCACACGGTGTACCATCTTCTGGGTTTCTCATGCATGTTTTCGAAGTAGGAAGATGCCCTTGAACCTGAGATTTGGGACCCATGGGATGGGTACCACGCAGTATTACTTTAAAGGGTCTGTGTTTGCTCACCCAACCTCAGCAAACCTCTCAGCCCCAAGAGTGTCCACCCTTATGTCTCCATCAGCTGTGGGTCTAGATATGGTCAATCCAGGTGGCATCACAGCCCCTGAACGAATTTTGTAAGAATTTCTCTCTCTTTCACTGTCTTTGTTTCACGGGTTTTTAAAAGTAATTGATTTTTATAATGGGGTTTAGCTGCTTTTCATTGCTGTGTTTAAGCCGCTTTACACCCACTTGACTCACTTACAGAGAGATATCAATACATAGGTTTTAAGATTCTTACTAGTCAGATATATTCTTGGGCGGTGAGTAGGGGGTGTTGAGTCCAGTTCCCTGAGCAAGGAGTAGGTCTTGTCTATTACATATTGGGTTTATGGAACGGTATCTGAGCTAATTTGAAACCCGTGTTTTATGCATCACCCCGCCTCACCTTTCCCGTTGAGCAGCCATAGTGTGTTTTCTAAACGTGTGACTCTGTTCCGTATTGTAACTCAGTTCAAGTGTAGCGGTTTTTACATTCCCTCTATAAGTGATATCTTATGACAAGTGTCGTTATCTTTGTGACTTTTTTCACTTAGAATCGTCGTACCTAAGTCCACTCATCATGCTGCTACTAGCCTTATGACGTTGATTTCATGGCTGAGTGATATTCCATTGTACATAAGGACCACAACTTCTTTATCCATTTTTCTCTTTCCTGGGATATTTAAGGTGTAACGAAGTGCAGGTTCTTGTCAAGAGAGCAGCCCTAAACTTTGGGGTGCCTGTGTCTTGCTGATTTTTAGTTTTCCCAATTTATACACCCATGAGTGGAAGTGCCCTATGCTCTCTAAGCTGAGTTTTTTAGATGTTTCAGGACACACCGTACACTTCTCCAGCGTGGCTGTTGGCAATTTACATCCCGCCCATCAGCGTAGCCAGGCTCCCGGTTCTCCATGGCCTGTCCTGCATTTCTGGTTTTGACACTTTATTCAGCATGGCCCTTTTGACCGATGGGAAGCGAGACTTCTTTGTAGCGCTGATTTGCCTTTCCAGGTTGCTTGGTTGGCCAAACAGGGCGTATGCGTTTTTTCCTGAATATATTCAGAAAAAAACGCATAAGCCCTGTTTGCCCAAGGGCGTGATTGTCGAGGTTTGGCCGCTTTTCCTGTGCTTTCAAGGCGATTCGAATCTACCTCCTGAAATCTGTTTCCTGCAATTCTGCCTTGCTTTCAAATCCTCTTCGTTGCCTTCCCTCAATATATTTGTGGACGAGAGTTATCATTTATAACTCTGCAGTTTTGTGAATTGCAGTGCCCCTGAGCTCCATTGTTCAACTCGCTTTCTTGGGAGCTGGCCGCAAAAGCGCAGGATTGCTTCAGGCCCTGTTCTGGTCCCGGGCGGCAGGCTGAGCCTGTGGTTAATTCTTCTTCCTGATGGGAAAATAGAGTGACCTGTGCCAGTCCCAACACCTAGAGCTAGTCTCTCATTGGTTCCCCCTCTTCCCGTTCATCCTCAGGACAATTTGCAACCTGTACGGAACAGGAGGTTAAAGGTGCTGAGTCTCCAAGGAGGGAGATTGCTAGTAAAGCGGCTGGAATGGCGAACCCGAGCACAAGGAGATGAGAAATGAGGTGCGTTTTAGAAACCTTTCCCGATCACACGGTGTACCATCTTCTGGGTTTCTCATGCATGTTTTCGAATTAGGAAGATGCCCTTGAACCTGAGATTTGGGACCCATGGGATGGGTACCACGCAGTATTACTTTAAAGGGTCTGTGTTTGCTCACCCAACCTCAGCAAACCTCTCAGCCCCAAGAGTGTCCACCCTTATGTCTCCATCAGCTGTGGGTCTAGATATGGTCAATCCAGGTGGCATCACAGCCCCTGAACGAATTTTGTAAGAATTTCTCTCTCTTTCACTGTCTTTGTTTCACGGGTTTTTAAAAGTAATTGATTTTTATAATGGGGTTTAGCTGCTTTTCATTGCTGTGTTTAAGCCGCTTTACACCCACTTGACTCACTTACAGAGAGATATCAATACATAGGTTTTAAGATTCTTACTAGTCAGATATATTCTTGGGCAGTGAGTAGGGGGTGTTGAGTCCAGTTCCCTGAGCAAGGAGTAGGTCTTGTCTATTACATATTGGGTTTATGGAACGGTATCTGAGCTAATTTGAAACCCGTGTTTTATGCATCACCCCGCCTCACCTTTCCCGTTGAGCAGCCATAGTGTGTTTTCTAAACGTGTGACTCTGTTCCGTTTTGTAACTCAGTTCAAGTGTAGCGGTTTTTACATTCCCTCTATAAGTGATATCTTATGACAAGTGTCGTTATCTGTGTGACTTTTTTCACTTAGAATCGTTGTACCTAAATCCACTCATCATGCTGCTACTAGCCTTATGACGTTGATTTCATGGCTGAGTGATATTCCATTGTACATAAGGACCACAACTTCTTTATCCATTTTTCTCTTTCCTGGGATATTTAAGGTGTAACGAAGTGCAGGTTCTTGTCAAGAGAGCAGCCCTAAACTTTGGGGTGCCTGTGTCTTGCTGATTTTTAGTTTTCCCAATTTATACACCCATGAGTGGAAGTGCCCTATGCTCTCTAAGCTGAGTTTTTTAGATGTTTCAGGACACACCGTACACTTCTCCAGAGTGGCTGTTGGCAATTTACATCCCGCCCATCAGCGTAGCCAGGCTCCCGGTTCTCCATGGCCTGTCCTGCATTTCTGGTTTTGACACTTTATTCAGCATGGCCCTTTTGACCGATGGGAAGCGAGACTTCTTTGTAGCGCTGATTTGCCTTTCCAGGTTGCTTGGTTGGCCAAACAGGGCGTATGCGTTTTTTCCTGAATATATTCAGGAAAAAACGCATACGCCCTGTTTGGCCAAGGGCGTGATTGTCGAGGTTTGGCCGCTTTTCCTGTGCTTTCAATGCGATTCGAATCTACCTCCTGAAATATGTTTCCTGCAATTCTGCCTTGCTTTCAAATCCTCTTCGTTGCCTTCCCTCAATATATTTGTGGACGAGAGTTATCATTTATAACTCTGCAGTTTTGTGAATTGCAGTGCCCCTGAGCTCCATTGTTCAACTCGCTTTCTTGGGAGCTGGCCGCAAAAGCGCAGGATTGCTTCAGGCCCTGTTCTGTTCCCTGGCGGCAGGCTGAGCCTGTGGTTAATTCTTCTTCCTGATGGGAAAATAGAGTGATCTGTGCAAGTCCCAACACCTAGAGCTAGTCTGTCATTGGTTCCCCCTCTTCCCGTTCATCCTCAGGACAAATTGCAACCTGTACGGAACAGGAGGTTAAAGGTGCTGAGTCTCCAAGGAGGGAGATTGCTAGTAAAGCGGCTGGAATGGCGAACCCGAGCACAAGGAGATGAGAAATGAGGTGCGTTTTAGAAACCTTTCCCGATCACACGGTGTACCATCTTCTGGGTTTCTCATGCATGTTTTCGAAGTAGGAAGATGCCCTTGAACCTGAGATTTGGGACCCATGGGATGGGTACCACGCAGTATTACTTTAAAGGGTCTGTGTTTGCTCACCCAACCTCAGCAAACCTCTCAGCCCCAAGAGTGTCCACCCTTATGTCTCCATCAGCTGTGGGTCTAGATATGGTCAATCCAGGTGGCATCACAGCCCCTGAACGAATTTTGTAAGAATTTCTCTCTCTTTCACTGTCTTTGTTTCACGGGTTTTTAAAAGTAATTGATTTTTATAATGGGGTTTAGCTGCTTTTCATTGCTGTGTTTAAGCCGCTTTACACCCACTTGACTCACTTACAGAGAGATATCAATACATAGGTTTTAAGATTCTTACTAGTCAGATATATTCTTGGGCGGTGAGTAGGGGGTGTTGAGTCCAGTTCCCTGAGCAAGGAGTAGGTCTTGTCTATTACATATTGGGTTTATGGAACGGTATCTGAGCTAATTTGAAACCCGTGTTTTATGCATCACCCCGCCTCACCTTTCCCGTTGAGCAGCCATAGTGTGTTTTCTAAACGTGTGACTCTGTTCCGTATTGTAACTCAGTTCAAGTGTAGCGGTTTTTACATTCCCTCTATAAGTGATATCTTATGACAAGTGTCGTTATCTTTGTGACTTTTTTCACTTAGAATCGTCGTACCTAAGTCCACTCATCATGCTGCTACTAGCCTTATGACGTTGATTTCATGGCTGAGTGATATTCCATTGTACATAAGGACCACAACTTCTTTATCCATTTTTCTCTTTCCTGGGATATTTAAGGTGTAACGAAGTGCAGGTTCTTGTCAAGAGAGCAGCCCTAAACTTTGGGGTGCCTGTGTCTTGCTGATTTTTAGTTTTCCCAATTTATACACCCATGAGTGGAAGTGCCCTATGCTCTCTAAGCTGAGTTTTTTAGATGTTTCAGGACACACCGTACACTTCTCCAGCGTGGCTGTTGGCAATTTACATCCCGCCCATCAGCGTAGCCAGGCTCCCGGTTCTCCATGGCCTGTCCTGCATTTCTGGTTTTGACACTTTATTCAGCATGGCCCTTTTGACCGATGGGAAGCGAGACTTCTTTGTAGCGCTGATTTGCCTTTCCAGGTTGCTTGGTTGGCCAAACAGGGCGTATGCGTTTTTTCCTGAATATATTCAGAAAAAAACGCATAAGCCCTGTTTGCCCAAGGGCGTGATTGTCGAGGTTTGGCCGCTTTTCCTGTGCTTTCAAGGCGATTCGAATCTACCTCCTGAAATCTGTTTCCTGCAATTCTGCCTTGCTTTCAAATCCTCTTCGTTGCCTTCCCTCAATATATTTGTGGACGAGAGTTATCATTTATAACTCTGCAGTTTTGTGAATTGCAGTGCCCCTGAGCTCCATTGTTCAACTCGCTTTCTTGGGAGCTGGCCGCAAAAGCGCAGGATTGCTTCAGGCCCTGTTCTGGTCCCGGGCGGCAGGCTGAGCCTGTGGTTAATTCTTCTTCCTGATGGGAAAATAGAGTGACCTGTGCCAGTCCCAACACCTAGAGCTAGTCTCTCATTGGTTCCCCCTCTTCCCGTTCATCCTCAGGACAATTTGCAACCTGTACGGAACAGGAGGTTAAAGGTGCTGAGTCTCCAAGGAGGGAGATTGCTAGTAAAGCGGCTGGAATGGCGAACCCGAGCACAAGGAGATGAGAAATGAGGTGCGTTTTAGAAACCTTTCCCGATCACACGGTGTACCATCTTCTGGGTTTCTCATGCATGTTTTCGAATTAGGAAGATGCCCTTGAACCTGAGATTTGGGACCCATGGGATGGGTACCACGCAGTATTACTTTAAAGGGTCTGTGTTTGCTCACCCAACCTCAGCAAACCTCTCAGCCCCAAGAGTGTCCACCCTTATGTCTCCATCAGCTGTGGGTCTAGATATGGTCAATCCAGGTGGCATCACAGCCCCTGAACGAATTTTGTAAGAATTTCTCTCTCTTTCACTGTCTTTGTTTCACGGGTTTTTAAAAGTAATTGATTTTTATAATGGGGTTTAGCTGCTTTTCATTGCTGTGTTTAAGCCGCTTTACACCCACTTGACTCACTTACAGAGAGATATCAATACATAGGTTTTAAGATTCTTACTAGTCAGATATATTCTTGGGCAGTGAGTAGGGGGTGTTGAGTCCAGTTCCCTGAGCAAGGAGTAGGTCTTGTCTATTACATATTGGGTTTATGGAACGGTATCTGAGCTAATTTGAAACCCGTGTTTTATGCATCACCCCGCCTCACCTTTCCCGTTGAGCAGCCATAGTGTGTTTTCTAAACGTGTGACTCTGTTCCGTTTTGTAACTCAGTTCAAGTGTAGCGGTTTTTACATTCCCTCTATAAGTGATATCTTATGACAAGTGTCGTTATCTGTGTGACTTTTTTCACTTAGAATCGTTGTACCTAAATCCACTCATCATGCTGCTACTAGCCTTATGACGTTGATTTCATGGCTGAGTGATATTCCATTGTACATAAGGACCACAACTTCTTTATCCATTTTTCTCTTTCCTGGGATATTTAAGGTGTAACGAAGTGCAGGTTCTTGTCAAGAGAGCAGCCCTAAACTTTGGGGTGCCTGTGTCTTGCTGATTTTTAGTTTTCCCAATTTATACACCCATGAGTGGAAGTGCCCTATGCTCTCTAAGCTGAGTTTTTTAGATGTTTCAGGACACACCGTACACTTCTCCAGAGTGGCTGTTGGCAATTTACATCCCGCCCATCAGCGTAGCCAGGCTCCCGGTTCTCCATGGCCTGTCCTGCATTTCCGGTTTTGACACTTTATTCAGCATGGCCCTTTTGACCGATGGGAAGCGAGACTTCTTTGTAGCGCTGATTTGCCTTTCCAGGTTGCTTGGTTGGCCAAACAGGGCGTATGCGTTTTTTCCTGAATATATTCAGGAAAAAACGCATACGCCCTGTTTGGCCAAGGGCGTGATTGTCGAGGTTTGGCCGCTTTTCCTGTGCTTTCAATGCGATTCGAATCTACCTCCTGAAATCTGTTTCCTGCAATTCTGCCTTGCTTTCAAATCCTCTTCGTTGCCTTCCCTCAATATATTTGTGGACGAGAGTTATCATTTATAACTCTGCAGTTTTGTGAATTGCAGTGCCCCTGAGCTCCATTGTTCAACTCGCTTTCTTGGGAGCTGGCCGCAAAAGCGCAGGATTGCTTCAGGCCCTGTTCTGTTCCCTGGCGGCAGGATGAGCCTGTGGTTAATTCTTCTTCCTGATGGGAAAATAGAGTGATCTGTGCCAGTCCCAACACCTAGAGCTAGTCTGTCATTGGTTCCCCCTCTTCCCGTTCATCCTCAGGACAAATTGCAACCTGTACGGAACAGGAGGTTAAAGGTGCTGAGTCTCCAAGGAGGGAGATTGCTAGTAAAGCGGCTGGAATGGCGAACCCGAGCACAAGGAGATGAGAAATGAGGTGCGTTTTAGAAACCTTTCCCGATCACACGGTGTACCATCTTCTGGGTTTCTCATGCATGTTTTCGAATTAGGAAGATGCCCTTGAACCTGAGATTTGGGACCCATGGGATGGGTACCACGCAGTATTACTTTAAAGGGTCTGTGTTTGCTCACCCAACCTCAGCAAACCTCTCAGCCCCAAGAGTGTCCACCCTTATGTCTCCATCAGCTGTGGGTCTAGATATGGTCAATCCAGGTGGCATCACAGCCCCTGAACGAATTTTGTAAGAATTTCTCTCTCTTTCACTGTCTTTGTTTCACGGGTTTTTAAAAGTAATTGATTTTTATAATGGGGTTTAGCTGCTTTTCATTGCTGTGTTTAAGCCGCTTTACACCCACTTGACTCACTTACAGAGAGATATCAATACATAGGTTTTAAGATTCTTACTAGTCAGATATATTCTTGGGCAGTGAGTAGGGGGTGTTGAGTCCAGTTCCCTGAGCAAGGAGTAGGTCTTGTCTATTACATATTGGGTTTATGGAACGGTATCTGAGCTAATTTGAAACCCGTGTTTTATGCATCACCCCGCCTCACCTTTCCCGTTGAGCAGCCATAGTGTGTTTTCTAAACGTGTGACTCTGTTCCGTTTTGTAACTCAGTTCAAGTGTAGCGGTTTTTACATTCCCTCTATAAGTGATATCTTATGACAAGTGTCGTTATCTGTGTGACTTTTTTCACTTAGAATCGTTGTACCTAAATCCACTCATCATGCTGCTACTAGCCTTATGACGTTGATTTCATGGCTGAGTGATATTCCATTGTACATAAGGACCACAACTTCTTTATCCATTTTTCTCTTTCCTGGGATATTTAAGGTGTAACGAAGTGCAGGTTCTTGTCAAGAGAGCAGCCCTAAACTTTGGGGTGCCTGTGTCTTGCTGATTTTTAGTTTTCCCAATTTATACACCCATGAGTGGAAGTGCCCTATGCTCTCTAAGCTGAGTTTTTTAGATGTTTCAGGACACACCGTACACTTCTCCAGAGTGGCTGTTGGCAATTTACATCCCGCCCATCAGCGTAGCCAGGCTCCCGGTTCTCCATGGCCTGTCCTGCATTTCCGGTTTTGACACTTTATTCAGCATGGCCCTTTTGACCGATGGGAAGCGAGACTTCTTTGTAGCGCTGATTTGCCTTTCCAGGTTGCTTGGTTGGCCAAACAGGGCGTATGCGTTTTTTCCTGAATATATTCAGGAAAAAACGCATACGCCCTGTTTGGCCAAGGGCGTGATTGTCGAGGTTTGGCCGCTTTTCCTGTGCTTTCAATGCGATTCGAATCTACCTCCTGAAATCTGTTTCCTGCAATTCTGCCTTGCTTTCAAATCCTCTTCGTTGCCTTCCCTCAATATATTTGTGGACGAGAGTTATCATTTATAACTCTGCAGTTTTGTGAATTGCAGTGCCCCTGAGCTCCATTGTTCAACTCGCTTTCTTGGGAGCTGGCCGCAAAAGCGCAGGATTGCTTCAGGCCCTGTTCTGTTCCCTGGCGGCAGGATGAGCCTGTGGTTAATTCTTCTTCCTGATGGGAAAATAGAGTGATCTGTGCCAGTCCCAACACCTAGAGCTAGTCTGTCATTGGTTCCCCCTCTTCCCGTTCATCCTCAGGACAAATTGCAACCTGTACGGAACAGGAGGTTAAAGGTGCTGAGTCTCCAAGGAGGGAGATTGCTAGTAAAGCGGCTGGAATGGCGAACCCGAGCACAAGGAGATGAGAAATGAGGTGCGTTTTAGAAACCTTTCCCGATCACACGGTGTACCATCTTCTGGGTTTCTCATGCATGTTTTCGAATTAGGAAGATGCCCTTGAACCTGAGATTTGGGACCCATGGGATGGGTACCACGCAGTATTACTTTAAAGGGTCTGTGTTTGCTCACCCAACCTCAGCAAACCTCTCAGCCCCAAGAGTGTCCACCCTTATGTCTCCATCAGCTGTGGGTCTAGATATGGTCAATCCAGGTGGCATCACAGCCCCTGAACGAATTTTGTAAGAATTTCTCTCTCTTTCACTGTCTTTGTTTCACGGGTTTTTAAAAGTAATTGATTTTTATAATGGGGTTTAGCTGCTTTTCATTGCTGTGTTTAAGCCGCTTTACACCCACTTGACTCACTTACAGAGAGATATCAATACATAGGTTTTAAGATTCTTACTAGTCAGATATATTCTTGGGCAGTGAGTAGGGGGTGTTGAGTCCAGTTCCCTGAGCAAGGAGTAGGTCTTGTCTATTACATATTGGGTTTATGGAACGGTATCTGAGCTAATTTGAAACCCGTGTTTTATGCATCACCCCGCCTCACCTTTCCCGTTGAGCAGCCATAGTGTGTTTTCTAAACGTGTGACTCTGTTCCGTTTTGTAACTCAGTTCAAGTGTAGCGGTTTTTACATTCCCTCTATAAGTGATATCTTATGACAAGTGTCGTTATCTGTGTGACTTTTTTCACTTAGAATCGTTGTACCTAAATCCACTCATCATGCTGCTACTAGCCTTACGACGTTGATTTCATGGCTGAGTGATATTCCATTGTACATAAGGACCACAACTTCTTTATCCATTTTTCTCTTTCCTGGGATATTTAAGGTTTAACGAAGTGCAGGTTCTTGTCAAGAGAGCAGCCCTAAACTTTGGGGTGCCTGTGTCTTGCTGATTTTTAGTTTTCCCAATTTATACACCCATGAGTGGAAGTGCCCTATGCTCTCTAAGCTGAGTTTTTTAGATGTTTCAGGACACACCGTACACTTCTCCAGAGTGGCTGTTGGCAATTTACATCCCGCCCATCAGCGTAGCCAGGCTCCCGGTTCTCCATGGCCTGTCCTGCATTTCTGGTTTTGACACTTTATTCAGCATGGCCCTTTTGACCGATGGGAAGCGAGACTTCTTTGTAGCGCTGATTTGCCTTTCCAGGTTGCTTGGTTGGCCAAACAGGGCGTATGCGTTTTTTCCTGAATATATTCAGGAAAAAACGCATACGCCCTTTTTGGCCAAGGGCGTGATTGTCGAGGTTTGGCCGCTTTTCCTGTGCTTTCAATGCGATTCGAATCTACCTCCTGAAATCTGTTTCCTGCAATTCTGCCTTGCTTTCAAATCCTCTTCGTTGCCTTCCCTCAATATATTTGTGGACGAGAGTTATCATTTATAACTCTGCAGTTTTGTGAATTGCAGTGCCCCTGAGCTCCATTGTTCAACTCGCTTTCTTGGGAGCTGGCCGCAAAAGCGCAGGATTGCTTCAGGCCCTGTTCTGTTCCCTGGCGGCAGGCTGAGCCTGTGGTTAATTCTTCTTCCTGATGGGAAAATAGAGTGATCTGTGCCAGTCCCAACACCTAGAGCTAGTCTGTCATTGGTTCCCCCTCTTCCCGTTCATCCTCAGGACAAATTGCAACCTGTACGGAACAGGAGGTTAAAGGTGCTGAGTCTCCAAGGAGGGAGATTGCTAGTAAAGCGGCTGGAATGGCGAACCCGAGCACAAGGAGATGAGAAATGAGGTGCGTTTTAGAAACCTTTCCCGATCACACGGTGTACCATCTTCTGGGTTTCTCATGCATGTTTTCGAATTAGGAAGATGCCCTTGAACCTGAGATTTGGGACCCATGGGATGGGTACCACGCAGTATTACTTTAAAGGGTCTGTGTTTGCTCACCCAACCTCAGCAAACCTCTCAGCCCCAAGAGTGTCCACCCTTATGTCTCCATCAGCTGTGGGTCTAGATATGGTCAATCCAGGTGGCATCACAGCCCCTGAATGAATTTTGTAAGAATTTCTCTCTCTTTCACTGTCTTTGTTTCACGGGTTTTTAAAAGTAATTGATTTTTATAATGGGGTTTAGCTGCTTTTCATTGCTGTGTTTAAGCCGCTTTACACCCACTTGACTCACTTACAGAGAGATATCAATACATAGGTTTTAAGATTCTTACTAGTCAGATATATTCTTGGGCGGTGAGTAGGGGGTGTAGAGTCCAGTTCCCTGAGCAAGGAGTAGGTCTTGTCTATTACATATTGGGTTTATGGAACGGTATCTGAGCTAATTTGAAACCCGTGTTTTATGCATCACCCCGCCTCACCTTTCCCGTTGAGCAGCCATAGTGTGTTTTCTAAACGTGTGACTCTGTTCCGTATTGTAACTCAGTTCAAGTGTAGCGGTTTTTACATTCCCTCTATAAGTGATATCTTATGACAAGTGTCGTTATCTTTGTGACTTTTTTCACTTAGAATCGTCGTACCTAAGTCCACTCATCATGCTGCTACTAGCCTTATGACGTTGATTTCATGGCTGAGTGATATTCCATTGTACATAAGGACCACAACTTCTTTATCCATTTTTCTCTTTCCTGGGATATTTAAGGTGTAACGAAGTGCAGGTTCTTGTCAAGAGAGCAGCCCTAAACTTTGGGGTGCCTGTGTCTTGCTGATTTTTAGTTTTCCCAATTTATACACCCATGAGTGGAAGTGCCCTATGCTCTCTAAGCTGAGTTTTTTAGATGTTTCAGGACACACCGTACACTTCTCCAGCGTGGCTGTTGGCAATTTACATCCCGCCCATCAGCGTAGCCAGGCTCCCGGTTCTCCATGGCCTGTCCTGCATTTCTGGTTTTGACACTTTATTCAGCATGGCCCTTTTGACCGATGGGAAGCGAGACTTCTTTGTAGCGCTGATTTGCCTTTCCAGGTTGCTTGGTTGGCCAAACAGGGCGTATGCGTTTTTTCCTGAATATATTCAGAAAAAAACGCATAAGCCCTGTTTGGCCAAGGGCGTGATTGTCGAGGTTTGGCCGCTTTTCCTGTGCTTTCAAGGCGATTCGAATCTACCTCCTGAAATCTGTTTCCTGCAATTCTGCCTTGCTTTCAAATCCTCTTCGTTGCCTTCCCTCAATATATTTGTGGACGAGAGTTATCATTTATAACTCTGCAGTTTTGTGAATTGCAGTGCCCCTGAGCTCCATTGTTCAACTCGCTTTCTTGGGAGCTGGCCGCAAAAGCGCAGGATTGCTTCAGGCCCTGTTCTGGTCCCGGGCGGCAGGCTGAGCCTGTGGTTAATTCTTCTTCCTGATGGGAAAATAGAGTGACCTGTGCCAGTCCCAACACCTAGAGCTAGTCTCTCATTGGTTCCCCCTCTTCCCGTTCATCCTCAGGACAATTTGCAACCTGTACGGAACAGGAGGTTAAAGGTGCTGAGTCTCCAAGGAGGGAGATTGCTAGTAAAGCGGCTGGAATGGCGAACCCGAGCACAAGGAGATGAGAAATGAGGTGCGTTTTAGAAACCTTTCCCGATCACACGGTGTACCATCTTCTGGGTTTCTCATGCATGTTTTCGAATTAGGAAGATGCCCTTGAACCTGAGATTTGGGACCCATGGGATGGGTACCACGCAGTATTACTTTAAAGGGTCTGTGTTTGCTCACCCAACCTCAGCAAACCTCTCAGCCCCAAGAGTGTCCACCCTTATGTCTCCATCAGCTGTGGGTCTAGATATGGTCAATCCAGGTGGCATCACAGCCCCTGAACGAATTTTGTAAGAATTTCTCTCTCTTTCACTGTCTTTGTTTCACGGGTTTTTAAAAGTAATTGATTTTTATAATGGGGTTTAGCTGCTTTTCATTGCTGTGTTTAAGCCGCTTTACACCCACTTGACTCACTTACAGAGAGATATCAATACATAGGTTTTAAGATTCTTACTAGTCAGATATATTCTTGGGCAGTGAGTAGGGGGTGTTGAGTCCAGTTCCCTGAGCAAGGAGTAGGTCTTGTCTATTACATATTGGGTTTATGGAACGGTATCTGAGCTAATTTGAAACCCGTGTTTTATGCATCACCCCGCCTCACCTTTCCCGTTGAGCAGCCATAGTGTGTTTTCTAAACGTGTGACTCTGTTCCGTTTTGTAACTCAGTTCAAGTGTAGCGGTTTTTACATTCCCTCTATAAGTGATATCTTATGACAAGTGTCGTTATCTGTGTGACTTTTTTCACTTAGAATCGTTGTACCTAAATCCACTCATCATGCTGCTACTAGCCTTATGACGTTGATTTCATGGCTGAGTGATATTCCATTGTACATAAGGACCACAACTTCTTTATCCATTTTTCTCTTTCCTGGGATATTTAAGGTGTAACGAAGTGCAGGTTCTTGTCAAGAGAGCAGCCCTAAACTTTGGGGTGCCTGTGTCTTGCTGATTTTTAGTTTTCCCAATTTATACACCCATGAGTGGAAGTGCCCTATGCTCTCTAAGCTGAGTTTTTTAGATGTTTCAGGACACACCGTACACTTCTCCAGCGTGGCTGTTGGCAATTTACATCCCGCCCATCAGCGTAGCCAGGCTCCCGGTTCTCCATGGCCTGTCCTGCATTTCTGGTTTTGACACTTTATTCAGCATGGCCCTTTTGACCGATGGGAAGCGAGACTTCTTTGTAGCGCTGATTTGCCTTTCCAGGTTGCTTGGTTGGCCAAACAGGGCGTATGCGTTTTTTCCTGAATATATTCAGAAAAAAACGCATAAGCCCTGTTTGGCCAAGGGCGTGATTGTCGAGGTTTGGCCGCTTTTCCTGTGCTTTCAAGGCGATTCGAATCTACCTCCTGAAATCTGTTTCCTGCAATTCTGCCTTGCTTTCAAATCCTCTTCGTTGCCTTCCCTCAATATATTTGTGGACGAGAGTTATCATTTATAACTCTGCAGTTTTGTGAATTGCAGTGCCCCTGAGCTCCATTGTTCAACTCGCTTTCTTGGGAGCTGGCCGCAAAAGCGCAGGATTGCTTCAGGCCCTGTTCTGGTCCCGGGCGGCAGGCTGAGCCTGTGGTTAATTCTTCTTCCTGATGGGAAAATAGAGTGACCTGTGCCAGTCCCAACACCTAGAGCTAGTCTCTCATTGGTTCCCCCTCTTCCCGTTCATCCTCAGGACAATTTGCAACCTGTACGGAACAGGAGGTTAAAGGTGCTGAGTCTCCAAGGAGGGAGATTGCTAGTAAAGCGGCTGGAATGGCGAACCCGAGCACAAGGAGATGAGAAATGAGGTGCGTTTTAGAAACCTTTCCCGATCACACGGTGTACCATCTTCTGGGTTTCTCATGCATGTTTTCGAAGTAGGAAGATGCCCTTGAACCTGAGATTTGGGACCCATGGGATGGGTACCACGCAGTATTACTTTAAAGGGTCTGTGTTTGCTCACCCAACCTCAGCAAACCTCTCAGCCCCAAGAGTGTCCACCCTTATGTCTCCATCAGCTGTGGGTCTAGATATGGTCAATCCAGGTGGCATCACAGCCCCTGAACGAATTTTGTAAGAATTTCTCTCTCTTTCACTGTCTTTGTTTCACGGGTTTTTAAAAGTAATTGATTTTTATAATGGGGTTTAGCTGCTTTTCATTGCTGTGTTTAAGCCGCTTTACACCCACTTGACTCACTTACAGAGAGATATCAATACATAGGTTTTAAGATTCTTACTAGTCAGATATATTCTTGGGCAGTGAGTAGGGGGTGTTGAGTCCAGTTCCCTGAGCAAGGAGTAGGTCTTGTCTATTACATATTGGGTTTATGGAACGGTATCTGAGCTAATTTGAAACCCGTGTTTTATGCATCACCCCGCCTCACCTTTCCCGTTGAGCAGCCATAGTGTGTTTTCTAAACGTGTGACTCTGTTCCGTTTTGTAACTCAGTTCAAGTGTAGCGGTTTTTACATTCCCTCTATAAGTGATATCTTATGACAAGTGTCGTTATCTGTGTGACTTTTTTCACTTAGAATCGTTGTACCTAAATCCACTCATCATGCTGCTACTAGCCTTATGACGTTGATTTCATGGCTGAGTGATATTCCATTGTACATAAGGACCACAACTTCTTTATCCATTTTTCTCTTTCCTGGGATATTTAAGGTGTAACGAAGTGCAGGTTCTTGTCAAGAGAGCAGCCCTAAACTTTGGGGTGCCTGTGTCTTGCTGATTTTTAGTTTTCCCAATTTATACACCCATGAGTGGAAGTGCCCTATGCTCTCTAAGCTGAGTTTTTTAGATGTTTCAGGACACACCGTACACTTCTCCAGAGTGGCTGTTGGCAATTTACATCCCGCCCATCAGCGTAGCCAGGCTCCCGGTTCTCCATGGCCTGTCCTGCATTTCCGGTTTTGACACTTTATTCAGCATGGCCCTTTTGACCGATGGGAAGCGAGACTTCTTTGTAGCGCTGATTTGCCTTTCCAGGTTGCTTGGTTGGCCAAACAGGGCGTATGCGTTTTTTCCTGAATATATTCAGGAAAAAACGCATACGCCCTTTTTGGCCAAGGGCGTGATTGTCGAGGTTTGGCCGCTTTTCCTGTGCTTTCAATGCGATTCGAATCTACCTCCTGAAATCTGTTTCCTGCAATTCTGCCTTGCTTTCAAATCCTCTTCGTTGCCTTCCCTCAATATATTTGTGGACGAGAGTTATCATTTATAACTCTGCAGTTTTGTGAATTGCAGTGCCCCTGAGCTCCATTGTTCAACTCGCTTTCTTGGGAGCTGGCCGCAAAAGCGCAGGATTGCTTCAGGCCCTGTTCTGTTCCCTGGCGGCAGGCTGAGCCTGTGGTTAATTCTTCTTCCTGATGGGAAAATAGAGTGATCTGTGCCAGTCCCAACACCTAGAGCTAGTCTGTCATTGGTTCCCCCTCTTCCCGTTCATCCTCAGGACAAATTGCAACCTGTACGGAACAGGAGGTTAAAGGTGCTGAGTCTCCAAGGAGGGAGATTGCTAGTAAAGCGGCTGGAATGGCGAACCCGAGCACAAGGAGATGAGAAATGAGGTGCGTTTTAGAAACCTTTCCCGATCACACGGTGTACCATCTTCTGGGTTTCTCATGCATGTTTTCGAATTAGGAAGATGCCCTTGAACCTGAGATTTGGGACCCATGGGATGGGTACCACGCAGTATTACTTTAAAGGGTCTGTGTTTGCTCACCCAACCTCAGCAAACCTCTCAGCCCCAAGAGTGTCCACCCTTATGTCTCCATCAGCTGTGGGTCTAGATATGGTCAATCCAGGTGGCATCACAGCCCCTGAACGAATTTTGTAAGAATTTCTCTCTCTTTCACTGTCTTTGTTTCACGGGTTTTTAAAAGTAATTGATTTTTATAATGGGGTTTAGCTGCTTTTCATTGCTGTGTTTAAGCCGCTTTACACCCACTTGACTCACTTACAGAGAGATATCAATACATAGGTTTTAAGATTCTTACTAGTCAGATATATTCTTGGGCAGTGAGTAGGGGGTGTTGAGTCCAGTTCCCTGAGCAAGGAGTAGGTCTTGTCTATTACATATTGGGTTTATGGAACGGTATCTGAGCTAATTTGAAACCCGTGTTTTATGCATCACCCCGCCTCACCTTTCCCGTTGAGCAGCCATAGTGTGTTTTCTAAACGTGTGACTCTGTTCCGTTTTGTAACTCAGTTCAAGTGTAGCGGTTTTTACATTCCCTCTATAAGTGATATCTTATGACAAGTGTCGTTATCTGTGTGACTTTTTTCACTTAGAATCGTTGTACCTAAATCCACTCATCATGCTGCTACTAGCCTTATGACGTTGATTTCATGGCTGAGTGATATTCCATTGTACATAAGGACCACAACTTCTTTATCCATTTTTCTCTTTCCTGGGATATTTAAGGTGTAACGAAGTGCAGGTTCTTGTCAAGAGAGCAGCCCTAAACTTTGGGGTGCCTGTGTCTTGCTGATTTTTAGTTTTCCCAATTTATACAGCCATGAGTGGAAGTGCCCTATGCTCTCTAAGCTGAGTTTTTTAGATGTTTCAGGACACACCGTACACTTCTCCAGAGTGGCTGTTGGCAATTTACATCCCGCCCATCAGCGTAGCCAGGCTCCCGGTTCTCCATGGCCTGTCCTGCATTTCTGGTTTTGACACTTTATTCAGCATGGCCCTTTTGACCGATGGGAAGCGAGACTTCTTTGTAGCGCTGATTTGCCTTTCCAGGTTGCTTGGTTGGCCAAACAGGGCGTCTGCGTTTTTTCCTGAATATATTCAGGAAAAAACGCATACGCCCTTTTTGGCCAAGGGCGTGATTGTCGAGGTTTGGCCGCTTTTCCTGTGCTTTCAATGCGATTCGAATCTACCTCCTGAAATCTGTTTCCTGCAATTCTGCCTTGCTTTCAAATCCTCTTCGTTGCCTTCCCTCAATATATTTGTGGACGAGAGTTATCATTTATAACTCTGCAGTTTTGTGAATTGCAGTGCCCCTGAGCTCCATTGTTCAACTCGCTTTCTTGGGAGCTGGCCGCAAAAGCGCAGGATTGCTTCAGGCCCTGTTCTGTTCCCTGGCGGCAGGCTGAGCCTGTGGTTAATTCTTCTTCCTGATGGGAAAATAGAGTGATCTGTGCCAGTCCCAACACCTAGAGCTAGTCTGTCATTGGTTCCCCCTCTTCCCGTTCATCCTCAGGACAAATTGCAACCTGTACGGAACAGGAGGTTAAAGGTGCTGAGTCTCCAAGGAGGGAGATTGCTAGTAAAGCGGCTGGAATGGCGAACCCGAGCACAAGGAGATGAGAAATGAGGTGCGTTTTAGAAACCTTTCCCGATCACACGGTGTACCATCTTCTGGGTTTCTCATGCATGTTTTCGAATTAGGAAGATGCCCTTGAACCTGAGATTTGGGACCCATGGGATGGGTACCACGCAGTATTACTTTAAAGGGTCTGTGTTTGCTCACCCAACCTCAGCAAACCTCTCAGCCCCAAGAGTGTCCACCCTTATGTCTCCATCAGCTGTGGGTCTAGATATGGTCAATCCAGGTGGCATCACAGCCCCTGAACGAATTTTGTAAGAATTTCTCTCTCTTTCACTGTCTTTGTTTCACGGGTTTTTAAAAGTAATTGATTTTTATAATGGGGTTTAGCTGCTTTTCATTGCTGTGTTTAAGCCGCTTTACACCCACTTGACTCACTTACAGAGAGATATCAATACATAGGTTTTAAGATTCTTACTAGTCAGATATATTCTTGGGCGGTGAGTAGGGGGTGTTGAGTCCAGTTCCCTGAGCAAGGAGTAGGTCTTGTGTATTACATATTGGGTTTATGGAACGGTATCTGAGCTAATTTGAAACCCGTGTTTTATGCATCACCCCGCCTCACCTTTCCCGTTGAGCAGCCATAGTGTGTTTTCTAAACGTGTGACTCTGTTCCGTATTGTAACTCAGTTCAAGTGTAGCGGTTTTTACATTCCCTCTATAAGTGATATCTTATGACAAGTGTCGTTATCTTTGTGACTTTTTTCACTTAGAATCGTCGTACCTAAGTCCACTCATCATGCTGCTACTAGCCTTATGACGTTGATTTCATGGCTGAGTGATATTCCATTGTACATAAGGACCACAACTTCTTTATCCATTTTTCTCTTTCCTGGGATATTTAAGGTGTAACGAAGTGCAGGTTCTTGTCAAGAGAGCAGCCCTAAACTTTGGGGTGCCTGTGTCTTGCTGATTTTTAGTTTTCCCAATTTATACACCCATGAGTGGAAGTGCCCTATGCTCTCTAAGCTGAGTTTTTTAGATGTTTCAGGACACACCGTACACTTCTCCAGCGTGGCTGTTGGCAATTTACATCCCGCCCATCAGCGTAGCCAGGCTCCCGGTTCTCCATGGCCTGTCCTGCATTTCTGGTTTTGACACTTTATTCAGCATGGCCCTTTTGACCGATGGGAAGCGAGACTTCTTTGTAGCGCTGATTTGCCTTTCCAGGTTGCTTGGTTGGCCAAACAGGGCGTATGCGTTTTTTCCTGAATATATTCAGAAAAAAACGCATAAGCCCTGTTTGGCCAAGGGCGTGATTGTCGAGGTTTGGCCGCTTTTCCTGTGCTTTCAAGGCGATTCGAATCTACCTCCTGAAATCTGTTTCCTGCAATTCTGCCTTGCTTTCAAATCCTCTTCGTTGCCTTCCCTCAATATATTTGTGGACGAGAGTTATCATTTATAACTCTGCAGTTTTGTGAATTGCAGTGCCCCTGAGCTCCATTGTTCAACTCGCTTTCTTGGGAGCTGGCCGCAAAAGCGCAGGATTGCTTCAGGCCCTGTTCTGGTCCCGGGCGGCAGGCTGAGCCTGTGGTTAATTCTTCTTCCTGATGGGAAAATAGAGTGACCTGTGCCAGTCCCAAGACCTAGAGCTAGTCTCTCATTGGTTCCCCCTCTTCCCGTTCATCCTCAGGACAATTTGCAACCTGTACGGAACAGGAGGTTAAAGGTGCTGAGTCTCCAAAGAGGGAGATTGCTAGTAAAGCGGCTGGAATGGCGAACCCGAGCACAAGGAGATGAGAAATGAGGTGCGTTTTAGAAACCTTTCCCGATCACACGGTGTACCATCTTCTGGGTTTCTCATGCATGTTTTCGATGTAGGAAGATGCCCTTGAACCTGGAGATTTGGGACCCATGGGATGGGTTCCACGCAGTATTACTTTAAAGGGTCTGCGTTTGCTCACCCAACCTCACCAAACCTCTCAGCCCCAAGAGTGTCCACCCTTATGTCTCCATCAGCTGTGGGTCTAGATATGGTCAATCCAGGTGGCATCACAGCCCCTGAACGAATTTTGTAAGAATTTCTCTCTCTTTCACTGTCTTTGTTTCACGGGTTTTTAAAAGTAATTGATTTTTATAATGGGGTTTAGCTGCTTTTCACTGCTGTGTTTATGCCGCTTTACACCCACTTGACTCACTTACAGAGAGATATCAATACATAGGTTTTAAGATTCTTACTAGTCAGATATATTCTTGGGCGGTGAGTAGGGGGTGTTGAGTCCAGTTCACTGAGCAAGGAGTAGGTCTTGTCTATTACATATTGGGTTTATGGAATGGTATCTGAGCTAATTTGAAACCCATGTTTTATGCATCACCCCACCTCACCTTTCCCGTTGAGCAGCCATAGTGTGTTTTCTAAACGTGTGACTCTGTTCCGTTTTGTAATTCAGTTCAAGTGTAGCGGTTTTTACATTCCCTCTATAAGTGATATCTTATGACAAGTGTCGTTATCTGTGTGACTTTTTTCACTTAGAATCGTCGTACCTAAATCCACTCATCATGCTGCTACTAGCCTTATGACGTTGATTTCATGGCTGAGTGATATTCCATTGTACATAAGGACCACAACTTCTTTATCCATTTTTCTCTTTCCTGGAATATTTAAGGTGTAACGAAGTGCAGGTTCTTGTCAAGAGAGCAGCCCTAAACTTTCGGGTGCCTGTGTCTTGCTGATTTTTAGTTTTCCCAATTTATACACCCATGAGTGGAAGTGCCCTATGCTCTCTAAGCTGAGTTTTTTAGATGTTTCAGGACACACCGTACACTTCTCCAGAGTGGCTGTTAGCAATTTACATCCCGCCCATCAGCGTAGCCAGGCTCCCGGTTCTCCATGGCCTGTCCTGCATTTCTGGTTTTGACACTTTATTCAGCATGGCCCTTTTGACCGATGGGAAGTGAGACTTCTTTGTAGCGCTGATTTGCCTTTCCAGGTTGCTTGGTTGGCCAAACAGGGCGTATGCGTTTTTTCCTGAATATATTCAGGAAAAAACGCATACACCCTTTTTGGCCAAGGGCGTGATTGTCGAGGTTTGGCCGCTTTTCCTGTGCTTTCAAGGCGATTCGAATCTACCTCCTGAAATCTGTTTCCTGCAATTCTGCCTTGCTTTCAAATCCTCTTCGTTGCCTTCCCTCAATATATTTGTGGACGAGAGTTATCATTTATAACTCTGCAGTTTTGTGAATTGCAGTGCCCCTGAGCTCCATTGTTCAACTCGCTTTCTTGGGAGCTGGCCGCAAAAGCGCAGGATTGCTTCAGGCCCTGTTCTGGTCCCGGGCGGCAGGCTGAGCCTGTGGTTAATTCTTCTTCCTGATGGGAAAATAGAGTGATCTGTGCCAGTCCCAACACCTAGAGCTAGTCTCTCATTGGTTCCCCCTCTTCCCGTTCATCCTCAGGACAAATTGCAACCTGTACGGAACAGGAGGTTAAAGGTGCTGAGTCTCCAAGGAGGGAGATTGCTAGTAAAGCGGCTGGAATGGCGAACCCGAGCACAAGGAGATGAGAAATGAGGTGCGTTTTAGAAACCTTTCCCGATCACACGGTGTACCATCTTCTGGGTTTCTCATGCATGTTTTCGAATTAGGAAGATGCCCTTGAACCTGAGATTTGGGACCCATGGGATGGGTACCACGCAGTATTACTTTAAAGGGTCTGTGTTTGCTCACCCAACCTCAGCAAACCTCTCAGCCCCAAGAGTGTCCACCCTTATGTCTCCATCAGCTGTGGGTCTAGATATGGTCAATCCAGGTGGCATCACAGCCCCTGAACGAATTTTGTAAGAATTTCTCTCTCTTTCACTGTCTTTGTTTCACGGGTTTTTAAAAGTAATTGATTTTTATAATGGGGTTTAGCTGCTTTTCATTGCTGTGTTTAAGCCGCTTTACACCCACTTGACTCACTTACAGAGAGATATCAATACATAGGTTTTAAGATTCTTACTAGTCAGATATATTCTTGGGCGGTGAGTAGGGGGTGTTGAGTCCAGTTCCCTGAGCAAGGAGTAGGTCTTGTCTATTACATATTGGGTTTATGGAACGGTATCTGAGCTAATTTGAAACCCGTGTTTTATGCATCACCCCGCCTCACCTTTCCCGTTGAGCAGCCATAGTGTGTTTTCTAAACGTGTGACTCTGTTCCGTTTTGTAACTCAGTTCAAGTGTAGCGGTTTTTACATTCCCTCTATAAGTGATATCTTATGACAAGTGTCGTTATCTGTGTGACTTTTTTCACTTAGAATCGTTGTACCTAAATCCACTCATCATGCTGCTACTAGCCTTATGACGTTGATTTCATGGCTGAGTGATATTCCATTGTACATAAGGACCACAACTTCTTTATCCATTTTTCTCTTTCCTGGGATATTTAAGGTGTAACGAAGTGCAGGTTCTTGTCAAGAGAGCAGCCCTAAACTTTGGGGTGCCTGTGTCTTGCTGATTTTTAGTTTTCCCAATTTATACACCCATGAGTGGAAGTGCCCTATGCTCTCTAAGCTGAGTTTTTTAGATGTTTCAGGACACACCGTACACTTCTCCAGAGTGGCTGTTGGCAATTTACATCCCGCCCATCAGCGTAGCCAGGCTCCCGGTTCTCCATGGCCTGTCCTGCATTTCTGGTTTTGACACTTTATTCAGCATGGCCCTTTTGACCGATGGGAAGCGAGACTTCTTTGTAGCGCTGATTTGCCTTTCCAGGTTGCTTGGTTGGCCAAACAGGGCGTATGCGTTTTTTCCTGAATATATTCAGGAAAAAACGCATACGCTCTTTTTGGCCAAGGGCGTGATTGTCGAGGTTTGGCCGCTTTTCCTGTGCTTTCAAGGTGATTCTAATCTACCTCCTGAAATCTGTTTCCTGCAATTCTGCCTTGCTTTCAAATCCTCTTCGTTGCCTTCCCTCAATATATTTGTGGACGAGAGTTATCATTTATAACTCTGCAGGTTTGTGAATTGCAGTGCCCCTGAGCTCCATTGTTCAAATCGCTTTCTTGGGAGCTGGCCGCAAAAGCGCAGGATTGCTTCAGGCCCTGTTCTGGTCCCGGGTGGCAGGCTGAGCCTGTGGTTAATTCTTCTTCCTGATGGGAAAATAGAGTGACCTGTGCCAGTCCCAACACCTAGAGCTAGTCTCTCATTGGTTCCCCCTCTTCCCGTTCATCCTCAGGACAAATTGCAACCTGTACGGAACAGGAGGTTAAAGGTGCTGAGTCTCCAAGGAGGGAGATTGCTAGTAAAGCGGCTGGAATGGCGAACCCGAGCACAAGGAGATGAGAAATGAGGTGCGTTTTAGAAACCTTTCCCGATCACACGGTGTACCATCTTCTGGGTTTCTCATGCATGTTTTCGAAGTAGGAAGATGCCCTTGAACCTGAGATTTGGGACCCATGGGATGGGTACCACGCAGTATTACTTTAAAGGGTCTGTGTTTGCTCACCCAACCTCAGCAAACCTCTCAGCCCCAAGAGTGTCCACCCTTATGTCTCCATCAGCTGTGGGTCTAGATATGGTCAATCCAGGTGGCATCACAGCCCCTGAACGAATTTTGTAAGAATTTCTCTCTCTTTCACTGTCTTTGTTTCACGGGTTTTTAAAAGTAATTGATTTTTATAATGGGGTTTAGCTGCTTTTCATTGCTGTGTTTAAGCCGCTTTACACCCACTTGACTCACTTACAGAGAGATATCAATACATAGGTTTTAAGATTCTTACTAGTCAGATATATTCTTGGGCAGTGAGTAGGGGGTGTTGAGTCCAGTTCCCTGAGCAAGGAGTAGGTCTTGTCTATTACATATTGGGTTTATGGAACGGTATCTGAGCTAATTTGAAACCCGTGTTTTATGCATCACCCCGCCTCACCTTTCCCGTTGAGCAGCCATAGTGTGTTTTCTAAACGTGTGACTCTGTTCCGTTTTGTAACTCAGTTCAAGTGTAGCGGTTTTTACATTCCCTCTATAAGTGATATCTTATGACAAGTGTCGTTATCTGTGTGACTTTTTTCACTTAGAATCGTCGTACCTAAATCCACTCATCATGCTGCTACTAGCCTTATGACGTTGATTTCATGGCTGAGTGATATTCCATTGTACATAAGGACCACAACTTCTTTATCCATTTTTCTCTTTCCTGGGATATTTAAGGTGTAACGAAGTGCAGGTTCTTGTCAAGAGAGCAGCCCTAAACTTTCGGGTGCCTGTGTCTTGCTGATTTTTAGTTTTCCCAATTTATACACCCATGAGTGGAAGTGCCCTATGCTCTCTAAGCTGAGTTTTTTAGATGTTTCAGGACACACCGTACACTTCTCCAGAGTGGCTGTTAGCAATTTACATCCCGCCCATCAGCGTAGCCAGGCTCCCGGTTCTCCATGGCCTGTCCTGCATTTCTGGTTTTGACACTTTATTCAGCATGGCCCTTTTGACCGATGGGAAGTGAGACTTCTTTGTAGCGCTGATTTGCCTTTCCAGGTTGCTTGGTTGGCCAAACAGGGCGTATGCGTTTTTTCCTGAATATATTCAGGAAAAAACGCATACGCCCTTTTTGGCCAAGGGCGTGATTGTCGAGGTTTGGCCGCTTTTCCTGTGCTTTCAAGGCGATTCGAATCTACCTCCTGAAATCTGTTTCCTGCAATTCTGCCTTGCTTTCAAATCCTCTTCGTTGCCTTCCCTCAATATATTTGTGGACGAGAGTTATCATTTATAACTCTGCAGTTTTGTGAATTGCAGTGCCCCTGAGCTCCATTGTTCAACTCGCTTTCTTGGGAGCTGGCCGCAAAAGCGCAGGATTGCTTCAGGCCCTGTTCTGGTCCCGGGCGGCAGGCTGAGCCTGTGGTTAATTCTTCTTCCTGATGGGAAAATAGAGTGATCTGTGCCAGTCCCAACACCTAGAGCTAGTCTCTCATTGGTTCCCCCTCTTCCCGTTCATCCTCAGGACAAATTGCAACCTGTACGGAACAGGAGGTTAAAGGTGCTGAGTCTCCAAGGAGGGAGATTGCTAGTAAAGCGGCTGGAATGGCGAACCCGAGCACAAGGAGATGAGAAATGAGGTGCGTTTTAGAAACCTTTCCCGATCACACGGTGTACCATCTTCTGGGTTTCTCATGCATGTTTTCGAAGTAGGAAGATGCCCTTGAACCTGAGATTTGGGACCCATGGGATGGGTACCACGCAGTATTACTTTAAAGGGTCTGTGTTTGCTCACCCAACCTCAGCAAACCTCTCAGCCCCAAGAGTGTCCACCCTTATGTCTCCATCAGCTGTGGGTCTAGATATGGTCAATCCAGGTGGCATCACAGCCCCTGAACGAATTTTGTAAGAATTTCTCTCTCTTTCACTGTCTTTGTTTCACGGGTTTTTAAAAGTAATTGATTTTTATAATGGGGTTTAGCTGCTTTTCATTGCTGTGTTTAAGCCGCTTTACACCCACTTGACTCACTTACAGAGAGATATCAATACATAGGTTTTAAGATTCTTACTAGTCAGATATATTCTTGGGCGGTGAGTAGGGGGTGTTGAGTCCAGTTCCCTGAGCAAGGAGTAGGTCTTGTCTATTACATATTGGGTTTATGGAACGGTATCTGAGCTAATTTGAAACCCGTGTTTTATGCATCACCCCGCCTCACCTTTCCCGTTGAGCAGCCATAGTGTGTTTTCTAAACGTGTGACTCTGTTCCGTTTTGTAACTCAGTTCAAGTGTAGCGGTTTTTACATTCCCTCTATAAGTGATATCTTATGACAAGTGTCGTTATCTGTGTGACTTTTTTCACTTAGAATCGTTGTACCTAAATCCACTCATCATGCTGCTACTAGCCTTATGACGTTGATTTCATGGCTGAGTGATATTCCATTGTACATAAGGACCACAACTTCTTTATCCATTTTTCTCTTTCCTGGGATATTTAAGGTGTAACGAAGTGCAGGTTCTTGTCAAGAGAGCAGCCCTAAACTTTGGGGTGCCTGTGTCTTGCTGATTTTTAGTTTTCCCAATTTATACACCCATGAGTGGAAGTGCCCTATGCTCTCTAAGCTGAGTTTTTTAGATGTTTCAGGACACACCGTACACTTCTCCAGAGTGGCTGTTGGCAATTTACATCCCGCCCATCAGCGTAGCCAGGCTCCCGGTTCTCCATGGCCTGTCCTGCATTTCTGGTTTTGACACTTTATTCAGCATGGCCCTTTTGACCGATGGGAAGCGAGACTTCTTTGTAGCGCTGATTTGCCTTTCCAGGTTGCTTGGTTGGCCAAACAGGGCGTATGCGTTTTTTCCTGAATATATTCAGGAAAAAACGCATACGCTCTTTTTGGCCAAGGGCGTGATTGTCGAGGTTTGGCCGCTTTTCCTGTGCTTTCAAGGTGATTCTAATCTACCTCCTGAAATCTGTTTCCTGCAATTCTGCCTTGCTTTCAAATCCTCTTCGTTGCCTTCCCTCAATATATTTGTGGACGAGAGTTATCATTTATAACTCTGCAGGTTTGTGAATTGCAGTGCCCCTGAGCTCCATTGTTCAAATCGCTTTCTTGGGAGCTGGCCGCAAAAGCGCAGGATTGCTTCAGGCCCTGTTCTGGTCCCGGGTGGCAGGCTGAGCCTGTGGTTAATTCTTCTTCCTGATGGGAAAATAGAGTGACCTGTGCCAGTCCCAACACCTAGAGCTAGTCTCTCATTGGTTCCCCCTCTTCCCGTTCATCCTCAGGACAAATTGCAACCTGTACGGAACAGGAGGTTAAAGGTGCTGAGTCTCCAAGGAGGGAGATTGCTAGTAAAGCGGCTGGAATGGCGAACCCGAGCACAAGGAGATGAGAAATGAGGTGCGTTTTAGAAACCTTTCCCGATCACAC
This sequence comes from Eschrichtius robustus, assembly GCF_028021215.1. Lineage (NCBI taxonomy): Eukaryota > Metazoa > Chordata > Mammalia > Artiodactyla > Eschrichtiidae > Eschrichtius > Eschrichtius robustus. The sequence goes on along the minus strand of NC_090831.1, from coordinate 46,815,336 downwards.
GGTGTACCATCTTCTGGGTTTCTCATGCATGTTTTCGAAGTAGGAAGATGCCCTTTAACCTGAGATTTGGGACCCATGGGATGGGTACCACGCAGTATTACTTTAAAGGGTCTGTGTTTGCTCACCCAACCTCAGCAAACCTCTCAGCCCCAAGAGTGTCCACCCTTATGTCTCCATCAGCTGTGGGTCTAGATATGGTCAATCCAGGTGGCATCACAGCCCCTGAACGAATTTTGTAAGAATTTCTCTCTCTTTCACTGTCTTTGTTTCACGGGTTTTTAAAAGTAATTGATTTTTATAATGGGGTTTAGCTGCTTTTCATTGCTGTGTTTAAGCCGCTTTACACCCACTTGACTCACTTACAGAGAGATATCAATACATAGGTTTTAAGATTCTTACTAGTCAGATATATTCTTGGGCAGTGAGTAGGGGGTGTTGAGTCCAGTTCCCTGAGCAAGGAGTAGGTCTTGTCTATTACATATTGGGTTTATGGAACGGTATCTGAGCTAATTTGAAACCCGTGTTTTATGCATCATCCCGCCTCACCTTTCCCGTTGAGCAGCCATAGTGTGTTTTCTAAACGTGTGACTCTGTTCCGTTTTGTAACTCAGTTCAAGTGTAGCGGTTTTTACATTCCCTCTATAAGTGATATCTTATGACAAGTGTCGTTATCTGTGTGACTTTTTTCACTTAGAATCGTCGTACCTAAATCCACTCATCATGCTGCTACTAGCCTTATGACGTTGATTTCATGGCTGAGTGATATTCCATTGTACATAAGGACCACAACTTCTTTATCCATTTTTCTCTTTCCTGGGATATTTAAGGTGTAACGAAGTGCAGGTTCTTGTCAAGAGAGCAGCCCTAAACTTTGGGGTGCCTGTGTCTTGCTGATTTTTAGTTTTCCCAATTTATACACCCATGAGTGGAAGTGCCCTATGCTCTCTAAGCTGAGTTTTTTAGATGTTTCAGGACACACCGTACACTTCTCCAGAGTGGCTGTTGGCAATTTACATCCCGCCCATCAGCGTAGCCAGGCTCCCGGTTCTCCATGGCCTGTCCTGCATTTCTGGTTTTGACACTTTATTCAGCATGGCCCTTTTGACCGATGGGAAGCGAGACTTCTTTGTAGCGCTGATTTGCATTTCCAGGTTGCTTGGTTGGCCAAACAGGGCGTATGCGTTTTTTCCTGAATATATTCAGGAAAAAACGCATACGCCCTTTTTGGCCAAGGTCGTGATTGTCGAGGTTTGGCCGCTTTTCCTGTGCTTTCAATGCGATTCGAATCTACCTCCTGAAATCTGTTTCCTGCAATTCTGCCTTGCTTTCAAATCCTCTTCATTGCCTTCCCTCAATATATTTGTGGACGAGAGTTATCATTTATAACTCTGCAGTTTTGTGAATTGCAGTGCCCCTGAGCTCCATTGTTCAACTCGCTTTCTTGGGAGCTGGCCGCAAAAGCGCAGGGTTGCTTCAGGCCCTGTTCTGTTCCCTGGCGGCAGGCTGAGCCTGTGGTTAATTCTTCTTCCTGATGGGAAAATAGAGTGATCTGTGCCAGTCCCAACACCTAGAGCTAGTCTGTCATTGGTTCCCCCTCTTCCCGTTCATCCTCAGGACAAATTGCAACCTGTACGGAACAGGAGGTTAAAGGTGCTGAGTCTCCAAGGAGGGAGATTGCTAGTAAAGCGGCTGGAATGGCGAACCCGAGCACAAGGAGATGAGAAATGAGGTGCGTTTTAGAAACCTTTCCCGATCACACGGTGTACCATCTTCTGGGTTTCTCATGCATGTTTTCGAAGTAGGAAGATGCCCTTGAACCTGAGATTTGGGACCCATGGGATGGGTACCACGCAGTATTACTTTAAAGGGTCTGTGTTTGCTCACCCAACCTCAGCAAACCTCTCAGCCCCAAGAGTGTCCACCCTTATGTCTCCATCAGCTGTGGGTCTAGATATGGTCAATCCAGGTGGCATCACAGCCCCTGAACGAATTTTGTAAGAATTTCTCTCTCTTTCACTGTCTTTGTTTCACGGGTTTTTAAAAGTAATTGATTTTTATAATGGGGTTTAGCTGCTTTTCATTGCTGTGTTTAAGCCGCTTTACACCCACTTGACTCACTTACAGAGAGATATCAATACATAGGTTTTAAGATTCTTACTAGTCAGATATATTCTTGGGCGGTGAGTAGGGGGTGTTGAGTCCAGTTCCCTGAGCAAGGAGTAGGTCTTGTGTATTACATATTGGGTTTATGGAACGGTATCTGAGCTAATTTGAAACCCGTGTTTTATGCATCACCCCGCCTCACCTTTCCCGTTGAGCAGCCATAGTGTGTTTTCTAAACGTGTGACTCTGTTCCGTATTGTAACTCAGTTCAAGTGTAGCGGTTTTTACATTCCCTCTATAAGTGATATCTTATGACAAGTGTCGTTATCTTTGTGACTTTTTTCACTTAGAATCGTCGTACCTAAGTCCACTCATCATGCTGCTACTAGCCTTATGACGTTGATTTCATGGCTGAGTGATATTCCATTGTACATAAGGACCACAACTTCTTTATCCATTTTTCTCTTTCCTGGGATATTTAAGGTGTAACGAAGTGCAGGTTCTTGTCAAGAGAGCAGCCCTAAACTTTGGGGTGCCTGTGTCTTGCTGATTTTTAGTTTTCCCAATTTATACACCCATGAGTGGAAGTGCCCTATGCTCTCTAAGCTGAGTTTTTTAGATGTTTCAGGACACACCGTACACTTCTCCAGCGTGGCTGTTGGCAATTTACATCCCGCCCATCAGCGTAGCCAGGCTCCCGGTTCTCCATGGCCTGTCCTGCATTTCTGGTTTTGACACTTTATTCAGCATGGCCCTTTTGACCGATGGGAAGCGAGACTTCTTTGTAGCGCTGATTTGCCTTTCCAGGTTGCTTGGTTGGCCAAACAGGGCGTATGCGTTTTTTCCTGAATATATTCAGGAAAAAACGCATACGCCCTGTTTGGCCAAGGGCGTGATTGTCGAGGTTTGGCCGCTTTTCCTGTGCTTTCAAGGCGATTCGAATCTACCTCCTGAAATCTGTTTCCTGCAATTCTGCCTTGCTTTCAAATCCTCTTCGTTGCCTTCCCTCAATATATTTGTGGACGAGAGTTATCATTTATAACTCTGCAGTTTTGTGAATTGCAGTGCCCCTGAGCTCCATTGTTCAACTCGCTTTCTTGGGAGCTGGCCGCAAAAGCGCAGGATTGCTTCAGGCCCTGTTCTGGTCCCGGGCGGCAGGCTGAGCCTGTGGTTAATTCTTCTTCCTGATGGGAAAATAGAGTGACCTGTGCCAGTCCCAACACCTAGAGCTAGTCTCTCATTGGTTCCCCCTCTTCCCGTTCATCCTCAGGACAATTTGCAACCTGTACGGAACAGGAGGTTAAAGGTGCTGAGTCTCCAAGGAGGGAGATTGCTAGTAAAGCGGCTGGAATGGCGAACCCGAGCACAAGGAGATGAGAAATGAGGTGCGTTTTAGAAACCTTTCCCGATCACACGGTGTACCATCTTCTGGGTTTCTCATGCATGTTTTCGAAGTAGGAAGATGCCCTTGAACCTGAGATTTGGGACCCATGGGATGGGTACCACGCAGTATTACTTTAAAGGGTCTGTGTTTGCTCACCCAACCTCAGCAAACCTCTCAGCCCCAAGAGTGTCCACCCTTATGTCTCCATCAGCTGTGGGTCTAGATATGGTCAATCCAGGTGGCATCACAGCCCCTGAACGAATTTTGTAAGAATTTCTCTCTCTTTCACTGTCTTTGTTTCACGGGTTTTTAAAAGTAATTGATTTTTATAATGGGGTTTAGCTGCTTTTCATTGCTGTGTTTAAGCCGCTTTACACCCACTTGACTCACTTACAGAGAGATATCAATACATAGGTTTTAAGATTCTTACTAGTCAGATATATTCTTGGGCAGTGAGTAGGGGGTGTTGAGTCCAGTTCCCTGAGCAAGGAGTAGGTCTTGTCTATTACATATTGGGTTTATGGAACGGTATCTGAGCTAATTTGAAACCCGTGTTTTATGCATCACCCCGCCTCACCTTTCCCGTTGAGCAGCCATAGTGTGTTTTCTAAACGTGTGACTCTGTTCCGTTTTGTAACTCAGTTCAAGTGTAGCGGTTTTTACATTCCCTCTATAAGTGATATCTTATGACAAGTGTCGTTATCTGTGTGACTTTTTTCACTTAGAATCGTTGTACCTAAATCCACTCATCATGCTGCTACTAGCCTTATGACGTTGATTTCATGGCTGAGTGATATTCCATTGTACATAAGGACCACAACTTCTTTATCCATTTTTCTCTTTCCTGGGATATTTAAGGTGTAACGAAGTGCAGGTTCTTGTCAAGAGAGCAGCCCTAAACTTTGGGGTGCCTGTGTCTTGCTGATTTTTAGTTTTCCCAATTTATACACCCATGAGTGGAAGTGCCCTATGCTCTCTAAGCTGAGTTTTTTAGATGTTTCAGGACACACCGTACACTTCTCCAGAGTGGCTGTTGGCAATTTACATCCCGCCCATCAGCGTAGCCAGGCTCCCGGTTCTCCATGGCCTGTCCTGCATTTCTGGTTTTGACACTTTATTCAGCATGGCCCTTTTGACCGATGGGAAGCGAGACTTCTTTGTAGCGCTGATTTGCCTTTCCAGGTTGCTTGGTTGGCCAAACAGGGCGTATGCGTTTTTTCCTGAATATATTCAGGAAAAAACGCATACGCCCTTTTTGGCCAAGGGCGTGATTGTCGAGGTTTGGCCGCTTTTCCTGTGCTTTCAATGCGATTCGAATCTACCTCCTGAAATCTGTTTCCTGCAATTCTGCCTTGCTTTCAAATCCTCTTCGTTGCCTTCCCTCAATATATTTGTGGACGAGAGTTATCATTTATAACTCTGCAGTTTTGTGAATTGCAGTGCCCCTGAGCTCCATTGTTCAACTCGCTTTCTTGGGAGCTGGCCGCAAAAGCGCAGGATTGCTTCAGGCCCTGTTCTGTTCCCTGGCGGCAGGCTGAGCCTGTGGTTAATTCTTCTTCCTGATGGGAAAATAGAGTGATCTGTGCCAGTCCCAACACCTAGAGCTAGTCTGTCATTGGTTCCCCCTCTTCCCGTTCATCCTCAGGACAAATTGCAACCTGTACGGAACAGGAGGTTAAAGGTGCTGAGTCTCCAAGGAGGGAGATTGCTAGTAAAGCGGCTGGAATGGCGAACCCGAGCACAAGGAGATGAGAAATGAGGTGCGTTTTAGAAACCTTTCCCGATCACACGGTGTACCATCTTCTGGGTTTCTCATGCATGTTTTCGAAATAGGAAGATGCCCTTGAACCTGAGATTTGGGACCCATGGGATGGGTACCACGCAGTATTACTTTAAAGGGTCTGTGTTTGCTCACCCAACCTCAGCAAACCTCTCAGCCCCAAGAGTGTCCACCCTTATGTCTCCATCAGCTGTGGGTCTAGATATGGTCAATCCAGGTGGCATCACAGCCCCTGAACGAATTTTGTAAGAATTTCTCTCTCTTTCACTGTCTTTGTTTCACGGGTTTTTAAAAGTAATTGATTTTTATAATGGGGTTTAGCTGCTTTTCATTGCTGTGTTTAAGCCGCTTTACACCCACTTGACTCACTTACAGAGAGATATCAATACATAGGTTTTAAGATTCTTACTAGTCAGATATATTCTTGGGCGGTGAGTAGGGGGTGTTGAGTCCAGTTCCCTGAGCAAGGAGTAGGTCTTGTCTATTACATATTGGGTTTATGGAACGGTATCTGAGCTAATTTGAAACCCGTGTTTTATGCATCACCCCGCCTCACCTTTCCCGTTGAGCAGCCATAGTGTGTTTTCTAAACGTGTGACTCTGTTCCGTATTGTAACTCAGTTCAAGTGTAGCGGTTTTTACATTCCCTCTATAAGTGATATCTTATGACAAGTGTCGTTATCTTTGTGACTTTTTTCACTTAGAATCGTCGTACCTAAGTCCACTCATCATGCTGCTACTAGCCTTATGACGTTGATTTCATGGCTGAGTGATATTCCATTGTACATAAGGACCACAACTTCTTTATCCATTTTTCTCTTTCCTGGGATATTTAAGGTGTAACGAAGTGCAGGTTCTTGTCAAGAGAGCAGCCCTAAACTTTGGGGTGCCTGTGTCTTGCTGATTTTTAGTTTTCCCAATTTATACACCCATGAGTGGAAGTGCCCTATGCTCTCTAAGCTGAGTTTTTTAGATGTTTCAGGACACACCGTACACTTCTCCAGCGTGGCTGTTGGCAATTTACATCCCGCCCATCAGCGTAGCCAGGCTCCCGGTTCTCCATGGCCTGTCCTGCATTTCTGGTTTTGACACTTTATTCAGCATGGCCCTTTTGACCGATGGGAAGCGAGACTTCTTTGTAGCGCTGATTTGCCTTTCCAGGTTGCTTGGTTGGCCAAACAGGGCGTATGCGTTTTTTCCTGAATATATTCAGGAAAAAACGCATACGCTCTTTTTGGCGAAGGGCGTGATTGTCGAGGTTTGGCCGCTTTTCCTGTGCTTTCAAGGTGATTCTAATCTACCTCCTGAAATCTGTTTCCTGCAATTCTGCCTTGCTTTCAAATCCTCTTCGTTGCCTTCCCTCAATATATTTGTGGACGAGAGTTATCATTTATAACTCTGCAGGTTTGTGAATTGCAGTGCCCCTGAGCTCCATTGTTCAAATCGCTTTCTTGGGAGCTGGCCGCAAAAGCGCAGGATTGCTTCAGGCCCTGTTCTGGTCCCGGGTGGCAGGCTGAGCCTGTGGTTAATTCTTCTTCCTGATGGGAAAATAGAGTGACCTGTGCCAGTCCCAACACCTAGAGCTAGTCTCTCATTGGTTCCCCCTCTTCCCGTTCATCCTCAGGACAAATTGCAACCTGTACGGAACAGGAGGTTAAAGGTGCTGAGTCTCCAAGGAGGGAGATTGCTAGTAAAGCGGCTGGAATGGCGAACCCGAGCACAAGGAGATGAGAAATGAGGTGCGTTTTAGAAACCTTTCCCGATCACACGGTGTACCATCTTCTGGGTTTCTCATGCATGTTTTCGAAGTAGGAAGATGCCCTTGAACCTGAGATTTGGGACCCATGGGATGGGTACCACGCAGTATTACTTTAAAGGGTCTGTGTTTGCTCACCCAACCTCAGCAAACCTCTCAGCCCCAAGAGTGTCCACCCTTATGTCTCCATCAGCTGTGGGTCTAGATATGGTCAATCCAGGTGGCATCACAGCCCCTGAACGAATTTTGTAAGAATTTCTCTCTCTTTCACTGTCTTTGTTTCACGGGTTTTTAAAAGTAATTGATTTTTATAATGGGGTTTAGCTGCTTTTCATTGCTGTGTTTAAGCCGCTTTACACCCACTTGACTCACTTACAGAGAGATATCAATACATAGGTTTTAAGATTCTTACTAGTCAGATATATTCTTGGGCAGTGAGTAGGGGGTGTTGAGTCCAGTTCCCTGAGCAAGGAGTAGGTCTTGTCTATTACATATTGGGTTTATGGAACGGTATCTGAGCTAATTTGAAACCCGTGTTTTATGCATCACCCCGCCTCACCTTTCCCGTTGAGCAGCCATAGTGTGTTTTCTAAACGTGTGACTCTGTTCCGTTTTGTAACTCAGTTCAAGTGTAGCGGTTTTTACATTCCCTCTATAAGTGATATCTTATGACAAGTGTCGTTATCTGTGTGACTTTTTTCACTTAGAATCGTTGTACCTAAATCCACTCATCATGCTGCTACTAGCCTTATGACGTTGATTTCATGGCTGAGTGATATTCCATTGTACATAAGGACCACAACTTCTTTATCCATTTTTCTCTTTCCTGGGATATTTAAGGTGTAACGAAGTGCAGGTTCTTGTCAAGAGAGCAGCCCTAAACTTTGGGGTGCCTGTGTCTTGCTGATTTTTAGTTTTCCCAATTTATACACCCATGAGTGGAAGTGCCCTATGCTCTCTAAGCTGAGTTTTTTAGATGTTTCAGGACACACCGTACACTTCTCCAGAGTGGCTGTTGGCAATTTACATCCCGCCCATCAGCGTAGCCAGGCTCCCGGTTCTCCATGGCCTGTCCTGCATTTCTGGTTTTGACACTTTATTCAGCATGGCCCTTTTGACCGATGGGAAGCGAGACTTCTTTGTAGCGCTGATTTGCCTTTCCAGGTTGCTTGGTTGGCCAAACAGGGCGTATGCGTTTTTTCCTGAATATATTCAGGAAAAAACGCATACGCTCTTTTTGGCCAAGGGCGTGATTGTCGAGGTTTGGCCGCTTTTCCTGTGCTTTCAAGGTGATTCTAATCTACCTCCTGAAATCTGTTTCCTGCAATTCTGCCTTGCTTTCAAATCCTCTTCGTTGCCTTCCCTCAATATATTTGTGGACGAGAGTTATCATTTATAACTCTGCAGGTTTGTGAATTGCAGTGCCCCTGAGCTCCATTGTTCAAATCGCTTTCTTGGGAGCTGGCCGCAAAAGCGCAGGATTGCTTCAGGCCCTGTTCTGGTCCCGGGTGGCAGGCTGAGCCTGTGGTTAATTCTTCTTCCTGATGGGAAAATAGAGTGACCTGTGCCAGTCCCAACACCTAGAGCTAGTCTCTCATTGGTTCCCCCTCTTCCCGTTCATCCTCAGGACAAATTGCAACCTGTACGGAACAGGAGGTTAAAGGTGCTGAGTCTCCAAGGAGGGAGATTGCTAGTAAAGCGGCTGGAATGGCGAACCCGAGCACAAGGAGATGAGAAATGAGGTGCGTTTTAGAAACCTTTCCCGATCACACGGTGTACCATCTTCTGGGTTTCTCATGCATGTTTTCGAAGTAGGAAGATGCCCTTGAACCTGAGATTTGGGACCCATGGGATGGGTACCACGCAGTATTACTTTAAAGGGTCTGTGTTTGCTCACCCAACCTCAGCAAACCTCTCAGCCCCAAGAGTGTCCACCCTTATGTCTCCATCAGCTGTGGGTCTAGATATGGTCAATCCAGGTGGCATCACAGCCCCTGAACGAATTTTGTAAGAATTTCTCTCTCTTTCACTGTCTTTGTTTCACGGGTTTTTAAAAGTAATTGATTTTTATAATGGGGTTTAGCTGCTTTTCATTGCTGTGTTTAAGCCGCTTTACACCCACTTGACTCACTTACAGAGAGATATCAATACATAGGTTTTAAGATTCTTACTAGTCAGATATATTCTTGGGCAGTGAGTAGGGGGTGTTGAGTCCAGTTCCCTGAGCAAGGAGTAGGTCTTGTCTATTACATATTGGGTTTATGGAACGGTATCTGAGCTAATTTGAAACCCGTGTTTTATGCATCACCCCGCCTCACCTTTCCCGTTGAGCAGCCATAGTGTGTTTTCTAAACGTGTGACTCTGTTCCGTTTTGTAACTCAGTTCAAGTGTAGCGGTTTTTACATTCCCTCTATAAGTGATATCTTATGACAAGTGTCGTTATCTGTGTGACTTTTTTCACTTAGAATCGTCGTACCTAAATCCACTCATCATGCTGCTACTAGCCTTATGACGTTGATTTCATGGCTGAGTGATATTCCATTGTACATAAGGACCACAACTTCTTTATCCATTTTTCTCTTTCCTGGGATATTTAAGGTGTAACGAAGTGCAGGTTCTTGTCAAGAGAGCAGCCCTAAACTTTCGGGTGCCTGTGTCTTGCTGATTTTTAGTTTTCCCAATTTATACACCCATGAGTGGAAGTGCCCTATGCTCTCTAAGCTGAGTTTTTTAGATGTTTCAGGACACACCGTACACTTCTCCAGAGTGGCTGTTAGCAATTTACATCCCGCCCATCAGCGTAGCCAGGCTCCCGGTTCTCCATGGCCTGTCCTGCATTTCTGGTTTTGACACTTTATTCAGCATGGCCCTTTTGACCGATGGGAAGTGAGACTTCTTTGTAGCGCTGATTTGCCTTTCCAGGTTGCTTGGTTGGCCAAACAGGGCGTATGCGTTTTTTCCTGAATATATTCAGGAAAAAACGCATACACCCTTTTTGGCCAAGGGCGTGATTGTCGAGGTTTGGCCGCTTTTCCTGTGCTTTCAAGGCGATTCGAATCTACCTCCTGAAATCTGTTTCCTGCAATTCTGCCTTGCTTTCAAATCCTCTTCGTTGCCTTCCCTCAATATATTTGTGGACGAGAGTTATCATTTATAACTCTGCAGTTTTGTGAATTGCAGTGCCCCTGAGCTCCATTGTTCAACTCGCTTTCTTGGGAGCTGGCCGCAAAAGCGCAGGATTGCTTCAGGCCCTGTTCTGGTCCCGGGCGGCAGGCTGAGCCTGTGGTTAATTCTTCTTCCTGATGGGAAAATAGAGTGATCTGTGCCAGTCCCAACACCTAGAGCTAGTCTCTCATTGGTTCCCCCTCTTCCCGTTCATCCTCAGGACAAATTGCAACCTGTACGGAACAGGAGGTTAAAGGTGCTGAGTCTCCAAGGAGGGAGATTGCTAGTAAAGCGGCTGGAATGGCGAACCCGAGCACAAGGAGATGAGAAATGAGGTGCGTTTTAGAAACCTTTCCCGATCACACGGTGTACCATCTTCTGGGTTTCTCATGCATGTTTTCGAAGTAGGAAGATGCCCTTGAACCTGAGATTTGGGACCCATGGGATGGGTACCACGCAGTATTACTTTAAAGGGTCTGTGTTTGCTCACCCAACCTCAGCAAACCTCTCAGCCCCAAGAGTGTCCACCCTTATGTCTCCATCAGCTGTGGGTCTAGATATGGTCAATCCAGGTGGCATCACAGCCCCTGAACGAATTTTGTAAGAATTTCTCTCTCTTTCACTGTCTTTGTTTCACGGGTTTTTAAAAGTAATTGATTTTTATAATGGGGTTTAGCTGCTTTTCATTGCTGTGTTTAAGCCGCTTTACACCCACTTGACTCACTTACAGAGAGATATCAATACATAGGTTTTAAGATTCTTACTAGTCAGATATATTCTTGGGCGGTGAGTAGGGGGTGTTGAGTCCAGTTCCCTGAGCAAGGAGTAGGTCTTGTCTATTACATATTGGGTTTATGGAACGGTATCTGAGCTAATTTGAAACCCGTGTTTTATGCATCACCCCGCCTCACCTTTCCCGTTGAGCAGCCATAGTGTGTTTTCTAAACGTGTGACTCTGTTCCGTTTTGTAACTCAGTTCAAGTGTAGCGGTTTTTACATTCCCTCTATAAGTGATATCTTATGACAAGTGTCGTTATCTGTGTGACTTTTTTCACTTAGAATCGTTGTACCTAAATCCACTCATCATGCTGCTACTAGCCTTATGACGTTGATTTCATGGCTGAGTGATATTCCATTGTACATAAGGACCACAACTTCTTTATCCATTTTTCTCTTTCCTGGGATATTTAAGGTGTAACGAAGTGCAGGTTCTTGTCAAGAGAGCAGCCCTAAACTTTGGGGTGCCTGTGTCTTGCTGATTTTTAGTTTTCCCAATTTATACACCCATGAGTGGAAGTGCCCTATGCTCTCTAAGCTGAGTTTTTTAGATGTTTCAGGACACACCGTACACTTCTCCAGAGTGGCTGTTGGCAATTTACATCCCGCCCATCAGCGTAGCCAGGCTCCCGGTTCTCCATGGCCTGTCCTGCATTTCTGGTTTTGACACTTTATTCAGCATGGCCCTTTTGACCGATGGGAAGCGAGACTTCTTTGTAGCGCTGATTTGCCTTTCCAGGTTGCTTGGTTGGCCAAACAGGGCGTATGCGTTTTTTCCTGAATATATTCAGGAAAAAACGCATACGCTCTTTTTGGCCAAGGGCGTGATTGTCGAGGTTTGGCCGCTTTTCCTGTGCTTTCAAGGTGATTCTAATCTACCTCCTGAAATCTGTTTCCTGCAATTCTGCCTTGCTTTCAAATCCTCTTCGTTGCCTTCCCTCAATATATTTGTGGACGAGAGTTATCATTTATAACTCTGCAGGTTTGTGAATTGCAGTGCCCCTGAGCTCCATTGTTCAAATCGCTTTCTTGGGAGCTGGCCGCAAAAGCGCAGGATTGCTTCAGGCCCTGTTCTGGTCCCGGGTGGCAGGCTGAGCCTGTGGTTAATTCTTCTTCCTGATGGGAAAATAGAGTGACCTGTGCCAGTCCCAACACCTAGAGCTAGTCTCTCATTGGTTCCCCCTCTTCCCGTTCATCCTGAGGACAAATTGCAACCTGTACGGAACAGGAGGTTAAAGGTGCTGAGTCTCCAAGGAGGGAGATTGCTAGTAAAGCGGCTGGAATGGCGAACCCGAGCACAAGGAGATGAGAAATGAGGTGCGTTTTAGAAACCTTTCCCGATCACACGGTGTACCATCTTCTGGGTTTCTCATGCATGTTTTCGAAGTAGGAAGATGCCCTTGAACCTGAGATTTGGGACCCATGGGATGGGTACCACGCAGTATTACTTTAAAGGGTCTGTGTTTGCTCACCCAACCTCAGCAAACCTCTCAGCCCCAAGAGTGTCCACCCTTATGTCTCCATCAGCTGTGGGTCTAGATATGGTCAATCCAGGTGGCATCACAGCCCCTGAACGAATTTTGTAAGAATTTCTCTCTCTTTCACTGTCTTTGTTTCACGGGTTTTTAAAAGTAATTGATTTTTATAATGGGGTTTAGCTGCTTTTCATTGCTGTGTTTAAGCCGCTTTACACCCACTTGACTCACTTACAGAGAGATATCAATACATAGGTTTTAAGATTCTTACTAGTCAGATATATTCTTGGGCAGTGAGTAGGGGGTGTTGAGTCCAGTTCCCTGAGCAAGGAGTAGGTCTTGTGTATTACATATTGGGTTTATGGAACGGTATCTGAGCTAATTTGAAACCCGTGTTTTATGCATCACCCCGCCTCACCTTTCCCGTTGAGCAGCCATAGTGTGTTTTCTAAACGTGTGACTCTGTTCCGTTTTGTAACTCAGTTCAAGTGTAGCGGTTTTTACATTCCCTCTATAAGTGATATCTTATGACAAGTGTCGTTATCTGTGTGACTTTCTTCACTTAGAATCGTCGTACCTAAATCCACTCATCATGCTGCTACTAGCCTTATGACGTTGATTTCATGGCTGAGTGATATTCCATTGTACATAAGGACCACAACTTCTTTATCCATTTTTCTCTTTCCTGGGATATTTAAGGTGTAACGAAGTGCAGGTTCTTGTCAAGAGAGCAGCCCTAAACTTTGGGGTGCCTGTGTCTTGCTGATTTTTAGTTTTCCCAATTTATACACCCATGAGTGGAAGTGCCCTATGCTCTCTAAGCTGAGTTTTTTAGATGTTTCAGGACACACCGTACACTTCTCCAGAGTGGCTGTTGGCAATTTACATCCCGCCCATCAGCGTAGCCAGGCTCCCGGTTCTCCATGGCCTGTCCTGCATTTCTGGTTTTGACACTTTATTCAGCATGGCCCTTTTGACCGATGGGAAGCGAGACTTCTTTGTAGCGCTGATTTGCCTTTCCAGGTTGCTTGGTTGGCCAAACAGGGCGTATGCGTTTTTTCCTGAATATATTCAGGAAAAAACGCATACGCCCTTTTTGGCCAAGGTCGTGATTGTCGAGGTTTGGCCGCTTTTCCTGTGCTTTCAATGCGATTCGAATCTACCTCCTGAAATCTGTTTCCTGCAATTCTGCCTTGCTTTCAAATCCTCTTCATTGCCTTCCCTCAATATATTTGTGGACGAGAGTTATCATTTATAACTCTGCAGTTTTGTGAATTGCAGTGCCCCTGAGCTCCATTGTTCAACTCGCTTTCTTGGGAGCTGGCCGCAAAAGCGCAGGATTGCTTCAGGCCCTGTTCTGTTCCCTGGCGGCAGGCTGAGCCTGTGGTTAATTCTTCTTCCTGATGGGAAAATAGAGTGATCTGTGCCAGTCCCAACACCTAGAGCTAGTCTGTCATTGGTTCCCCCTCTTCCCGTTCATCCTCAGGACAAATTGCAACCTGTACGGAACAGGAGGTTAAAGGTGCTGAGTCTCCAAGGAGGGAGATTGCTAGTAAAGCGGCTGGAATGGCGAACCCGAGCACAAGGAGATGAGAAATGAGGTGCGTTTTAGAAACCTTTCCCGATCACACGGTGTACCATCTTCTGGGTTTCTCATGCATGTTTTCGAAGTAGGAAGATGCCCTTGAACCTGAGATTTGGGACCCATGGGATGGGTACCACGCAGTATTACTTTAAAGGGTCTGTGTTTGCTCACCCAACCTCAGCAAACCTCTCAGCCCCAAGAGTGTCCACCCTTATGTCTCCATCAGCTGTGGGTCTAGATATGGTCAATCCAGGTGGCATCACAGCCCCTGAACGAATTTTGTAAGAATTTCTCTCTCTTTCACTGTCTTTGTTTCACGGGTTTTTAAAAGTAATTGATTTTTATAATGGGGTTTAGCTGCTTTTCATTGCTGTGTTTAAGCCGCTTTACACCCACTTGACTCACTTACAGAGAGATATCAATACATAGGTTTTAAGATTCTTACTAGTCAGATATATTCTTGGGCGGTGAGTAGGGGGTGTTGAGTCCAGTTCCCTGAGCAAGGAGTAGGTCTTGTGTATTACATATTGGGTTTATGGAACGGTATCTGAGCTAATTTGAAACCCGTGTTTTATGCATCACCCCGCCTCACCTTTCCCGTTGAGCAGCCATAGTGTGTTTTCTAAACGTGTGACTCTGTTCCGTATTGTAACTCAGTTCAAGTGTAGCGGTTTTTACATTCCCTCTATAAGTGATATCTTATGACAAGTGTCGTTATCTTTGTGACTTTTTTCACTTAGAATCGTCGTACCTAAGTCCACTCATCATGCTGCTACTAGCCTTATGACGTTGATTTCATGGCTGAGTGATATTCCATTGTACATACGGACCACAACTTCTTTATCCATTTTTCTCTTTCCTGGGATATTTAAGGTGTAACGAAGTGCAGGTTCTTGTCAAGAGAGCAGCCCTAAACTTTGGGGTGCCTGTGTCTTGCTGATTTTTAGTTTTCCCAATTTATACACCCATGAGTGGAAGTGCCCTATGCTCTCTAAGCTGAGTTTTTTAGATGTTTCAGGACACACCGTACACTTCTCCAGCGTGGCTGTTGGCAATTTACATCCCGCCCATCAGCGTAGCCAGGCTCCCGGTTCTCCATGGCCTGTCCTGCATTTCTGGTTTTGACACTTTATTCAGCATGGCCCTTTTGACCGATGGGAAGCGAGACTTCTTTGTAGCGCTGATTTGCCTTTCCAGGTTGCTTGGTTGGCCAAACAGGGCGTATGCGTTTTTTCCTGAATATATTCAGGAAAAAACGCATACGCCCTGTTTGGCCAAGGGCGTGATTGTCGAGGTTTGGCCGCTTTTCCTGTGCTTTCAAGGCGATTCGAATCTACCTCCTGAAATCTGTTTCCTGCAATTCTGCCTTGCTTTCAAATCCTCTTCGTTGCCTTCCCTCAATATATTTGTGGACGAGAGTTATCATTTATAACTCTGCAGTTTTGTGAATTGCAGTGCCCCTGAGCTCCATTGTTCAACTCGCTTTCTTGGGAGCTGGCCGCAAAAGCGCAGGATTGCTTCAGGCCCTGTTCTGGTCCCGGGCGGCAGGCTGAGCCTGTGGTTAATTCTTCTTCCTGATGGGAAAATAGAGTGACCTGTGCCAGTCCCAACACCTAGAGCTAGTCTCTCATTGGTTCCCCCTCTTCCCGTTCATCCTCAGGACAATTTGCAACCTGTACGGAACAGGAGGTTAAAGGTGCTGAGTCTCCAAGGAGGGAGATTGCTAGTAAAGCGGCTGGAATGGCGAACCCGAGCACAAGGAGATGAGAAATGAGGTGCGTTTTAGAAACCTTTCCCGATCACACGGTGTACCATCTTCTGGGTTTCTCATGCATGTTTTCGAAGTAGGAAGATGCCCTTGAACCTGAGATTTGGGACCCATGGGATGGGTACCACGCAGTATTACTTTAAAGGGTCTGTGTTTGCTCACCCAACCTCAGCAAACCTCTCAGCCCCAAGAGTGTCCACCCTTATGTCTCCATCAGCTGTGGGTCTAGATATGGTCAATCCAGGTGGCATCACAGCCCCTGAACGAATTTTGTAAGAATTTCTCTCTCTTTCACTGTCTTTGTTTCACGGGTTTTTAAAAGTAATTGATTTTTATAATGGGGTTTAGCTGCTTTTCATTGCTGTGTTTAAGCCGCTTTACACCCACTTGACTCACTTACAGAGAGATATCAATACATAGGTTTTAAGATTCTTACTAGTCAGATATATTCTTGGGCAGTGAGTAGGGGGTGTTGAGTCCAGTTCCCTGAGCAAGGAGTAGGTCTTGTCTATTACATATTGGGTTTATGGAACGGTATCTGAGCTAATTTGAAACCCGTGTTTTATGCATCACCCCGCCTCACCTTTCCCGTTGAGCAGCCATAGTGTGTTTTCTAAACGTGTGACTCTGTTCCGTTTTGTAACTCAGTTCAAGTGTAGCGGTTTTTACATTCCCTCTATAAGTGATATCTTATGACAAGTGTCGTTATCTGTGTGACTTTTTTCACTTAGAATCGTTGTACCTAAATCCACTCATCATGCTGCTACTAGCCTTATGACGTTGATTTCATGGCTGAGTGATATTCCATTGTACATAAGGACCACAACTTCTTTATCCATTTTTCTCTTTCCTGGGATATTTAAGGTGTAACGAAGTGCAGGTTCTTGTCAAGAGAGCAGCCCTAAACTTTGGGGTGCCTGTGTCTTGCTGATTTTTAGTTTTCCCAATTTATACACCCATGAGTGGAAGTGCCCTATGCTCTCTAAGCTGAGTTTTTTAGATGTTTCAGGACACACCGTACACTTCTCCAGAGTGGCTGTTGGCAATTTACATCCCGCCCATCAGCGTAGCCAGGCTCCCGGTTCTCCATGGCCTGTCCTGCATTTCTGGTTTTGACACTTTATTCAGCATGGCCCTTTTGACCGATGGGAAGCGAGACTTCTTTGTAGCGCTGATTTGCCTTTCCAGGTTGCTTGGTTGGCCAAACAGGGCGTATGCGTTTTTTCCTGAATATATTCAGGAAAAAACGCATACGCCCTGTTTGGCCAAGGGCGTGATTGTCGAGGTTTGGCCGCTTTTCCTGTGCTTTCAATGCGATTCGAATCTACCTCCTGAAATCTGTTTCCTGCAATTCTGCCTTGCTTTCAAATCCTCTTCGTTGCCTTCCCTCAATATATTTGTGGACGAGAGTTATCATTTATAACTCTGCAGTTTTGTGAATTGCAGTGCCCCTGAGCTCCATTGTTCAACTCGCTTTCTTGGGAGCTGGCCGCAAAAGCGCAGGATTGCTTCAGGCCCTGTTCTGTTCCCTGGCGGCAGGCTGAGCCTGTGGTTAATTCTTCTTCCTGATGGGAAAATAGAGTGATCTGTGCCAGTCCCAACACCTAGAGCTAGTCTGTCATTGGTTCCCCCTCTTCCCGTTCATCCTCAGGACAAATTGCAACCTGTACGGAACAGGAGGTTAAAGGTGCTGAGTCTCCAAGGAGGGAGATTGCTAGTAAAGCGGCTGGAATGGCGAACCCGAGCACAAGGAGATGAGAAATGAGGTGCGTTTTAGAAACCTTTCCCGATCACACGGTGTACCATCTTCTGGGTTTCTCATGCATGTTTTCGAATTAGGAAGATGCCCTTGAACCTGAGATTTGGGACCCATGGGATGGGTACCACGCAGTATTACTTTAAAGGGTCTGTGTTTGCTCACCCAACCTCAGCAAACCTCTCAGCCCCAAGAGTGTCCACCCTTATATCTCCATCAGCTGTGGGTCTAGATATGGTCAATCCAGGTGGCATCACAGCCCCTGAACGAATTTTGTAAGAATTTCTCTCTCTTTCACTGTCTTTGTTTCACGGGTTTTTAAAAGTAATTGATTTTTATAATGGGGTTTAGCTGCTTTTCACTGCTGTGTTTATGCCGCTTTACACCCACTTGACTCACTTACAGAGAGATATCAATACATAGGTTTTAAGATTCTTACTAGTCAGATATATTCTTGGGCGGTGAGTAGGGGGTGTTGAGTCCAGTTCACTGAGCAAGGAGTAGGTCTTGTCTATTACATATTGGGTTTATGGAATGGTATCTGAGCTAATTTGAAACCCATGTTTTATGCATCACCCCACCTCACCTTTCCCGTTGAGCAGCCATAGTGTGTTTTCTAAACGTGTGACTCTGTTCCGTTTTGTAATTCAGTTCAAGTGTAGCGGTTTTTACATTCCCTCTATAAGTGATATCTTATGACAAGTGTCGTTATCTGTGTGACTTTTTTCACTTAGAATCGTCGTACCTAAATCCACTCATCATGCTGCTACTAGCCTTATGACGTTGATTTCATGGCTGAGTGATATTCCATTGTACATAAGGACCACAACTTCTTTATCCATTTTTCTCTTTCCTGGAATATTTAAGGTGTAACGAAGTGCAGGTTCTTGTCAAGAGAGCAGCCCTAAACTTTCGGGTGCCTGTGTCTTGCTGATTTTTAGTTTTCCCAATTTATACACCCATGAGTGGAAGTGCCCTATGCTCTCTAAGCTGAGTTTTTTAGATGTTTCAGGACACACCGTACACTTCTCCAGAGTGGCTGTTAGCAATTTACATCCCGCCCATCAGCGTAGCCAGGCTCCCGGTTCTCCATGGCCTGTCCTGCATTTCTGGTTTTGACACTTTATTCAGCATGGCCCTTTTGACCGATGGGAAGTGAGACTTCTTTGTAGCGCTGATTTGCCTTTCCAGGTTGCTTGGTTGGCCAAACAGGGCGTATGCGTTTTTTCCTGAATATATTCAGGAAAAAACGCATACACCCTTTTTGGCCAAGGGCGTGATTGTCGAGGTTTGGCCGCTTTTCCTGTGCTTTCAAGGCGATTCGAATCTACCTCCTGAAATCTGTTTCCTGCAATTCTGCCTTGCTTTCAAATCCTCTTCGTTGCCTTCCCTCAATATATTTGTGGACGAGAGTTATCATTTATAACTCTGCAGTTTTGTGAATTGCAGTGCCCCTGAGCTCCATTGTTCAACTCGCTTTCTTGGGAGCTGGCCGCAAAAGCGCAGGATTGCTTCAGGCCCTGTTCTGGTCCCGGGCGGCAGGCTGAGCCTGTGGTTAATTCTTCTTCCTGATGGGAAAATAGAGTGATCTGTGCCAGTCCCAACACCTAGAGCTAGTCTCTCATTGGTTCCCCCTCTTCCCGTTCATCCTCAGGACAAATTGCAACCTGTACGGAACAGGAGGTTAAAGGTGCTGAGTCTCCAAGGAGGGAGATTGCTAGTAAAGCGGCTGGAATGGCGAACCCGAGCACAAGGAGATGAGAAATGAGGTGCGTTTTAGAAACCTTTCCCGATCACACGGTGTACCATCTTCTGGGTTTCTCATGCATGTTTTCGAAGTAGGAAGATGCCCTTGAACCTGAGATTTGGGACCCATGGGATGGATACCACGCAGTATTACTTTAAAGGGTCTGTGTTTGCTCACCCAACCTCAGCAAACCTCTCAGCCCCAAGAGTGTCCACCCTTATGTCTCCATCAGCTGTGGGTCTAGATATGGTCAATCCAGGTGGCATCACAGCCCCTGAACGAATTTTGTAAGAATTTCTCTCTCTTTCACTGTCTTTGTTTCACGGGTTTTTAAAAGTAATTGATTTTTATAATGGGGTTTAGCTGCTTTTCATTGCTGTGTTTAAGCCGCTTTACACCCACTTGACTCACTTACAGAGAGATATCAATACATAGGTTTTAAGATTCTTACTAGTCAGATATATTCTTGGGCGGTGAGTAGGGGGTGTTGAGTCCAGTTCCCTGAGCAAGGAGTAGGTCTTGTCTATTACATATTGGGTTTATGGAACGGTATCTGAGCTAATTTGAAACCCGTGTTTTATGCATCACCCCGCCTCACCTTTCCCGTTGAGCAGCCATAGTGTGTTTTCTAAACGTGTGACTCTGTTCCGTTTTGTAACTCAGTTCAAGGGTAGCGGTTTTTACATTCCCTCTATAAGTGATATCTTATGACAAGTGTCGTTATCTGTGTGACTTTTTTCACTTAGAATCGTCGTACCTAAATCCACTCATCATGCTGCTACTAGCCTTATGACGTTGATTTCATGGCTGAGTGATATTCCATTGTACATAAGGACCACAACTTCTTTATCCATTTTTCTCTTTCCTGGGATATTTAAGGTGTAACGAAGTGCAGGTTCTTGTCAAGAGAGCAGCCCTAAACTTTGGGGTGCCTGTGTCTTGCTGATTTTTAGTTTTCCCAATTTATACACCCATGAGTGGAAGTGCCCTATGCTCTCTAAGCTGAGTTTTTTAGATGTTTCAGGATACACCGTACACTTCTCCAGAGTGGCTGTTGGCAATTTACATCCCGCCCATCAGCGTAGCCACGCTCCCGGTTCTCCATGGCCTGTCCTGCATTTCTGGTTTTGACACTTTATTCAGCATGGCCCTTTTGACCGATGGGAAGCGAGACTTCTTTGTAGCGCTGATTTGCCTTTCCAGGTTGCTTGGTTGGCCAAACAGGGCGTATGCGTTTTTTCCTGAATATATTCAGGAAAAAACGCATACGCCCTGTTTGGCCAAGGGCGTGATTGTCGAGGTTTGGCCGCTTTTCCTGTGCTTTCAAGGCGATTCGAATCTACCTCCTGAAATCTGTTTCCTGCAATTCTGCCTTGCTTTCAAATCCTCTTCGTTGCCTTCCCTCAATATATTTGTGGACGAGAGTTATCATTTATAACTCTGCAGTTTTGTGAATTGCAGTGCCCCTGAGCTCCATTGTTCAACTCGCTTTCTTGGGAGCTGGCCGCAAAAGCGCAGGATTGCTTCAGGGCCTGTTCTGGTCCCGGGCGGCAGGCTGAGCCTGTGGTTAATTCTTCTTTCTGATGGGAAAATAGAGTGATCTCTGTCAGTCCCAACACCTAGAGCTAGTCTCTCATTGGTTCCCCCTCTTCCCGTTCATCCTCAGGACAAATTGCAACCTGTACGGAAGAGGAGGTTAAAGGTGCTGAGTCTCCAGGGAGGGAGATTGCTAGTAAAGCGGCTGGAATGGCGAACCCGAGCACAAGGAGATGAGAAATGAGGTGCGTTTTAGAAACCTTTCCCGATCACACGGTGTACCATCTTCTGGGTTTCTCATGCATGTTTTCGAAGTAGGAAGATGCCCTTGAACCTGAGATTTGGGACCCATGGGATGGGTACCACGCAGTATTACTTTAAAGGGTCTGTGTTTGCTCACCCAACCTCAGCAAACCTCTCAGCCCCAAGAGTGTCCACCCTTATGTCTCCATCAGCTGTGGGTCTAGATATGGTCAATCCAGGTGGCATCACAGCCCCTGAACGAATTTTGTAAGAATTTCTCTCTCTTTCACTGTCTTTGTTTCACGGGTTTTTAAAAGTAATTGATTTTTATAATGGGGTTTAGCTGCTTTTCACTGCTGTGTTTATGCCGCTTTATACCCACTTGACTCACTTACAGAGAGATATCAATACATAGGTAAGATTCTTACTAGTCAGATATATTCTTGGGCGGTGAGTAGGGGGTGTTGAGTCCAGTTCACTGAGCAAGGAGTAGGTCTTGTCTATTACATATTGGGTTTATGGAATGGTATCTGAGCTAATTTGAAACCCGTGTTTTATGCATCACCCCACCTCACCTTTCCCGTTGAGCAGCCATAGTGTGTTTTCTAAACGTGTGACTCTGTTCCGTTTTGTAACTCAGTTCAAGTGTAGCGGTTTTTACATTCCCTCTATAAGTGATATCTTATGACAAGTGTCGTTATCTGTGTGACTTTTTTCACTTAGAATCGTCGTACCTAAATCCACTCATCATGCTGCTACTAGCCTTATGACGTTGATTTCATGGCTGAGTGATATTCCATTGTACATAAGGACCACAACTTCTTTAGCCATTTTTCTCTTTCCTGGGATATTTAAGGTGTAACGAAGTGCAGGTTCTTGTCAAGAGAGCAGCCCTAAACTTTGGGGTGCCTGTGTCTTGCTGATTTTTAGTTTTCCCAATTTATACGCCCATGAGTGGAAGTGCCCTATGCTCTCTAAGCTGCGTTTTTTAGATGTTTCAGGACACACCGTACACTTCTCCAGAGTGGCTGTTGGCAATTTACATCCCGCCCATCAGCGTAGCCAGGCTCCCGGTTCTCCATGGCCTGTCCTTCATTTCTGGTTTTGACACTTTATTCAGCATGGCCCTTTTGACCGATGGGAAGCGAGACTTCTTTGTAGCGCTGATTTGCCTTTCCAGGTTGCTTGGTTGGCCAAACAGGGCGTATGCGTTTTTTCCTGAATATATTTAGAAAAAAACGCATACGCCCTGTTTGGCCAAGGGCGTGATTGTCGAGGTTTGGCCGCTTTTCCTGTGCTTTCAAGGCGATTCGAATCTACCTCCTGAAATCTGTTTCCTGCAATTCTGCCTTGCTTTCAAATCCTCTTCGTTGCCTTCCCTCAATATATTTGTGGACGAGAGTTATCATTTATAACTCTGCAGGTTTGTGAATTGCAGTGCCCCTGAGCTCCATTGTTCAACTCGCTTTCTTGGGAGCTGGACTCAGAAGCGCAGGATTGCTTCAGGTCCTATTCTGGTCCCGGGCGGCAGGCTGAGCCTGTGGTTAATTCTTCTTCCTGACGGGAAAATAGACTGACCTCTCCCAGTCCTAACACCTAGAGCTAGTCTCTCATTGGTTCCCCCTCTTCCCGTTCATCCTCAGGACAAATCGCAACCTGTACGGAACAGGAGGTTAAAGGTGCTGAGTCTCCAATGAGGGAGATTGCTAGTAAAGCGGCTGGAATGGCGAACCCGAGCACAAGGAGATGAGAAATGAGGTGCGTTTTAGAAACCTTTCCCGATCACACGGGGTACCATCTTCTGGGTTTCTCTGCATGTTTTCGATGTAGGAAGATGCCCTTGTACCTGGAGATTTGGGACCCATGGGATGGGTACCATGCAGTATTACTTTAAAGGGTCTGCATTTGCTCACCCAACCTCCCCAAACCTCTCAGCCCCAAGAGTGTCCACCCTTATGTCTCCATCAGCTGTGGGTCTAGATATGGTCAATCCAGGTGGCATCACAGCCCCTGAACGAATTTTGTAAGAATTTCTCTCTCTTTCACTGTCTTTGTTTCACGGGTTTTTAAAAGTAATTGATTTTTATAATGGGGTTTAGCTGCTTTTCACTGCTGTGTTTATGCCGCTTTACACCCACTTGACTCACTTACAGAGAGATATCAATACATAGGTTTTAAGATTCTTACTAGTCAGATATATTCTTGGGCGGTGAGTAGGGGGTGTTGAGTCCAGTTCACTGAGCAAGGAGTAGGTCTTGTCTATTACATATTGGATTTATGGAACGGTATCTGAGCTAATTTGAAACCCGTGTTTTATGCATCACCCCGCCTCACCTTTCCCGTTGAGCAGCCATAGTGTGTTTTTTAAACGTGTGACTCTGTTCCGTTTTGTAACTCAGTTCAAGTGTAGCGGTTTTTACATTCCCTCTATAAGTGATATCTTATGACAAGTGTCGTTATCTGTGTGACTTTTTTCACTTAGAATCGTTGTACCTAAATCCACTCATCATGCTGCTACTAGCCTTATGACGTTGATTTCATGGCTGAGTGATATTCCATTGTACATAAGGACCACAACTTCTTTATCCATTTTTCTCTTTCCTGGGATATTTAAGGTGTAACGAAGTGCAGGTTCTTGTCAAGAGAGCGGCCCTAAACTTTGGGGTGCCTGTGTCTTGCTGATTTTTAGTTTTCCCAATTTATACACCCATGAGTGGAAGTGCCCTATGCTCTCTAAGCTGAGTTTTTTAGATGTTTCAGGACACACCGTACACTTCTCCAGAGTGGCTGTTGGCAATTTACATCCCGCCCATCAGCGTAGCCAGGCTCCCGGTTCTCCATGGCCTGTCCTGCATTTCTGGTTTTGACACTTTATTCAGCATGTCCCTTTTGACCGATGGGAAGCGAGACTTCTTTGTAGCGCTGATTTGCCTTTCCAGGTTGCTTGGTTGGCCAAACAGGGCGTATGCGTTTTTTCCTGAATATATTCAGGAAAAAACGCATACGCCCTGTTTGGCCAAGGGCGTGATTGTCGAGGTTTGGCCGCTTTTCCTGTGCTTTCAATGCGATTCGAATCTACCTCCTGAAATCTGTTTCCTGCAATTCTGCCTTGCTTTCAAATCCTCTTCGTTGCCTTCCCTCAATATATTTGTGGACGAGAGTTATCATTTATAACTCTGCAGTTTTGTGAATTGCAGTGCCCCTGAGCTCCATTGTTCAACTCGCTTTCTTGGGAGCTGGCCGCAAAAGCGCAGGATTGCTTCAGGCCCTGTTCTGGTCCCGGGCGGCATTCTGAGCCTGTGGTTAATTCTTCTTCCTGATGGGAAAATAGAGTGACCTGTGCCAGTCCCAACACCTAGAGCTAGTCTCTCATTGGTTCCCCCTCTTCCCGTTCATCCTCAGGACAATTTGCAACCTGTACGGAACAGGAGGTTAAAGGTGCTGAGTCTCCAAGGAGGGAGATTGCTAGTAAAGCGGCTGGAATGGCGAACCCGAGCACAAGGAGATGAGAAATGAGGTGCGTTTTAGAAACCTTTCCCGATCACACGGTGTACCATCTTCTGGGTTTCTCATGCATGTTTTCGAATTAGGAAGATGCCCTTGAACCTGAGATTTGGGACCCATGGGATGGGTACCACGCAGTATTACTTTAAAGGGTCTGTGTTTGCTCACCCAACCTCAGCAAACCTCTCAGCCCCAAGAGTGTCCACCCTTATGTCTCCATCAGCTGTGGGTCTAGATATGGTCAATCCAGGTGGCATCACAGCCCCTGAACGAATTTTGTAAGAATTTCTCTCTCTTTCACTGTCTTTGTTTCACGGGTTTTTAAGAGTAATTGATTTTTATAATGGGGTTTAGCTGCTTTTCACTGCTGTGTTTATGCCGCTTTACACCCACTTGACTCACTTACAGAGAGATATCAATACATAGGTTTTAAGATTCTTACTAGTCAGATATATTCTTGGGCGGTGAGTAGGGGGTGTTGAGTCCAGTTCACTGAGCAAGGAGTAGGTCTTGTCTATTACATATTGGGTTTATGGAATGGTATCTGAGCTAATTTGAAACCCATGTTTTATGCATCACCCCACCTCACCTTTCCCGTTGAGCAGCCATAGTGTGTTTTCTAAACGTGTGACTCTGTTCCGTTTTGTAATTCAGTTCAAGTGTAGCGGTTTTTACATTCCCTCTATAAGTGATATCTTATGACAAGTGTCGTTATCTGTGTGACTTTTTTCACTTAGAATCGTCGTACCTAAATCCACTCATCATGCTGCTACTAGCCTTATGACGTTGATTTCATGGCTGAGTGATATTCCATTGTACATAAGGACCACAACTTCTTTATCCATTTTTCTCTTTCCTGGAATATTTAAGGTGTAACGAAGTGCAGGTTCTTGTCAAGAGAGCAGCCCTAAACTTTCGGGTGCCTGTGTCTTGCTGATTTTTAGTTTTCCCAATTTATACACCCATGAGTGGAAGTGCCCTATGCTCTCTAAGCTGAGTTTTTTAGATGTTTCAGGACACACCGTACACTTCTCCAGAGTGGCTGTTAGCAATTTACATCCCGCCCATCAGCGTAGCCAGGCTCCCGGTTCTCCATGGCCTGTCCTGCATTTCTGGTTTTGACACTTTATTCAGCATGGCCCTTTTGACCGATGGGAAGTGAGACTTCTTTGTAGCGCTGATTTGCCTTTCCAGGTTGCTTGGTTGGCCAAACAGGGCGTATGCGTTTTTTCCTGAATATATTCAGGAAAAAACGCATACACCCTTTTTGGCCAAGGGCGTGATTGTCGAGGTTTGGCCGCTTTTCCTGTGCTTTCAAGGCGATTCGAATCTACCTCCTGAAATCTGTTTCCTGCAATTCTGCCTTGCTTTCAAATCCTCTTCGTTGCCTTCCCTCAATATATTTGTGGACGAGAGTTATCATTTATAACTCTGCAGTTTTGTGAATTGCAGTGCCCCTGAGCTCCATTGTTCAACTCGCTTTCTTGGGAGCTGGCCGCAAAAGCGCAGGATTGCTTCAGGCCCTGTTCTGGTCCCGGGCGGCAGGCTGAGCCTGTGGTTAATTCTTCTTCCTGATGGGAAAATAGAGTGATCTGTGCCAGTCCCAACACCTAGAGCTAGTCTCTCATTGGTTCCCCCTCTTCCCGTTCATCCTCAGGACAAATTGCAACCTGTACGGAACAGGAGGTTAAAGGTGCTGAGTCTCCAAGGAGGGAGATTGCTAGTAAAGCGGCTGGAATGGCGAACCCGAGCACAAGGAGATGAGAAATGAGGTGCGTTTTAGAAACCTTTCCCGATCACACGGTGTACCATCTTCTGGGTTTCTCATGCATGTTTTCGAAGTAGGAAGATGCCCTTGAACCTGAGATTTGGGACCCATGGGATGGATACCACGCAGTATTACTTTAAAGGGTCTGTGTTTGCTCACCCAACCTCAGCAAACCTCTCAGCCCCAAGAGTGTCCACCCTTATGTCTCCATCAGCTGTGGGTCTAGATATGGTCAATCCAGGTGGCATCACAGCCCCTGAACGAATTTTGTAAGAATTTCTCTCTCTTTCACTGTCTTTGTTTCACGGGTTTTTAAAAGTAATTGATTTTTATAATGGGGTTTAGCTGCTTTTCATTGCTGTGTTTAAGCCGCTTTACACCCACTTGACTCACTTACAGAGAGATATCAATACATAGGTTTTAAGATTCTTACTAGTCAGATATATTCTTGGGCGGTGAGTAGGGGGTGTTGAGTCCAGTTCCCTGAGCAAGGAGTAGGTCTTGTCTATTACATATTGGGTTTATGGAACGGTATCTGAGCTAATTTGAAACCCGTGTTTTATGCATCACCCCGCCTCACCTTTCCCGTTGAGCAGCCATAGTGTGTTTTCTAAACGTGTGACTCTGTTCCGTTTTGTAACTCAGTTCAAGGGTAGCGGTTTTTACATTCCCTCTATAAGTGATATCTTATGACAAGTGTCGTTATCTGTGTGACTTTTTTCACTTAGAATCGTCGTACCTAAATCCACTCATCATGCTGCTACTAGCCTTATGACGTTGATTTCATGGCTGAGTGATATTCCATTGTACATAAGGACCACAACTTCTTTATCCATTTTTCTCTTTCCTGGGATATTTAAGGTGTAACGAAGTGCAGGTTCTTGTCAAGAGAGCAGCCCTAAACTTTGGGGTGCCTGTGTCTTGCTGATTTTTAGTTTTCCCAATTTATACACCCATGAGTGGAAGTGCCCTATGCTCTCTAAGCTGAGTTTTTTAGATGTTTCAGGATACACCGTACACTTCTCCAGAGTGGCTGTTGGCAATTTACATCCCGCCCATCAGCGTAGCCACGCTCCCGGTTCTCCATGGCCTGTCCTGCATTTCTGGTTTTGACACTTTATTCAGCATGGCCCTTTTGACCGATGGGAAGCGAGACTTCTTTGTAGCGCTGATTTGCCTTTCCAGGTTGCTTGGTTGGCCAAACAGGGCGTATGCGTTTTTTCCTGAATATATTCAGGAAAAAACGCATACGCCCTGTTTGGCCAAGGGCGTGATTGTCGAGGTTTGGCCGCTTTTCCTGTGCTTTCAAGGCGATTCGAATCTACCTCCTGAAATCTGTTTCCTGCAATTCTGCCTTGCTTTCAAATCCTCTTCGTTGCCTTCCCTCAATATATTTGTGGACGAGAGTTATCATTTATAACTCTGCAGTTTTGTGAATTGCAGTGCCCCTGAGCTCCATTGTTCAACTCGCTTTCTTGGGAGCTGGCCGCAAAAGCGCAGGATTGCTTCAGGGCCTGTTCTGGTCCCGGGCGGCAGGCTGAGCCTGTGGTTAATTCTTCTTTCTGATGGGAAAATAGAGTGATCTCTGTCAGTCCCAACACCTAGAGCTAGTCTCTCATTGGTTCCCCCTCTTCCCGTTCATCCTCAGGACAAATTGCAACCTGTACGGAAGAGGAGGTTAAAGGTGCTGAGTCTCCAGGGAGGGAGATTGCTAGTAAAGCGGCTGGAATGGCGAACCCGAGCACAAGGAGATGAGAAATGAGGTGCGTTTTAGAAACCTTTCCCGATCACACGGTGTACCATCTTCTGGGTTTCTCATGCATGTTTTCGAAGTAGGAAGATGCCCTTGAACCTGAGATTTGGGACCCATGGGATGGGTACCACGCAGTATTACTTTAAAGGGTCTGTGTTTGCTCACCCAACCTCAGCAAACCTCTCAGCCCCAAGAGTGTCCACCCTTATGTCTCCATCAGCTGTGGGTCTAGATATGGTCAATCCAGGTGGCATCACAGCCCCTGAACGAATTTTGTAAGAATTTCTCTCTCTTTCACTGTCTTTGTTTCACGGGTTTTTAAAAGTAATTGATTTTTATAATGGGGTTTAGCTGCTTTTCACTGCTGTGTTTATGCCGCTTTATACCCACTTGACTCACTTACAGAGAGATATCAATACATAGGTAAGATTCTTACTAGTCAGATATATTCTTGGGCGGTGAGTAGGGGGTGTTGAGTCCAGTTCACTGAGCAAGGAGTAGGTCTTGTCTATTACATATTGGGTTTATGGAATGGTATCTGAGCTAATTTGAAACCCGTGTTTTATGCATCACCCCACCTCACCTTTCCCGTTGAGCAGCCATAGTGTGTTTTCTAAACGTGTGACTCTGTTCCGTTTTGTAACTCAGTTCAAGTGTAGCGGTTTTTACATTCCCTCTATAAGTGATATCTTATGACAAGTGTCGTTATCTGTGTGACTTTTTTCACTTAGAATCGTCGTACCTAAATCCACTCATCATGCTGCTACTAGCCTTATGACGTTGATTTCATGGCTGAGTGATATTCCATTGTACATAAGGACCACAACTTCTTTAGCCATTTTTCTCTTTCCTGGGATATTTAAGGTGTAACGAAGTGCAGGTTCTTGTCAAGAGAGCAGCCCTAAACTTTGGGGTGCCTGTGTCTTGCTGATTTTTAGTTTTCCCAATTTATACGCCCATGAGTGGAAGTGCCCTATGCTCTCTAAGCTGCGTTTTTTAGATGTTTCAGGACACACCGTACACTTCTCCAGAGTGGCTGTTGGCAATTTACATCCCGCCCATCAGCGTAGCCAGGCTCCCGGTTCTCCATGGCCTGTCCTTCATTTCTGGTTTTGACACTTTATTCAGCATGGCCCTTTTGACCGATGGGAAGCGAGACTTCTTTGTAGCGCTGATTTGCCTTTCCAGGTTGCTTGGTTGGCCAAACAGGGCGTATGCGTTTTTTCCTGAATATATTTAGAAAAAAACGCATACGCCCTGTTTGGCCAAGGGCGTGATTGTCGAGGTTTGGCCGCTTTTCCTGTGCTTTCAAGGCGATTCGAATCTACCTCCTGAAATCTGTTTCCTGCAATTCTGCCTTGCTTTCAAATCCTCTTCGTTGCCTTCCCTCAATATATTTGTGGACGAGAGTTATCATTTATAACTCTGCAGGTTTGTGAATTGCAGTGCCCCTGAGCTCCATTGTTCAACTCGCTTTCTTGGGAGCTGGACTCAGAAGCGCAGGATTGCTTCAGGTCCTATTCTGGTCCCGGGCGGCAGGCTGAGCCTGTGGTTAATTCTTCTTCCTGACGGGAAAATAGACTGACCTCTCCCAGTCCTAACACCTAGAGCTAGTCTCTCATTGGTTCCCCCTCTTCCCGTTCATCCTCAGGACAAATCGCAACCTGTACGGAACAGGAGGTTAAAGGTGCTGAGTCTCCAATGAGGGAGATTGCTAGTAAAGCGGCTGGAATGGCGAACCCGAGCACAAGGAGATGAGAAATGAGGTGCGTTTTAGAAACCTTTCCCGATCACACGGGGTACCATCTTCTGGGTTTCTCTGCATGTTTTCGATGTAGGAAGATGCCCTTGTACCTGGAGATTTGGGACCCATGGGATGGGTACCATGCAGTATTACTTTAAAGGGTCTGCATTTGCTCACCCAACCTCCCCAAACCTCTCAGCCCCAAGAGTGTCCACCCTTATGTCTCCATCAGCTGTGGGTCTAGATATGGTCAATCCAGGTGGCATCACAGCCCCTGAACGAATTTTGTAAGAATTTCTCTCTCTTTCACTGTCTTTGTTTCACGGGTTTTTAAAAGTAATTGATTTTTATAATGGGGTTTAGCTGCTTTTCACTGCTGTGTTTATGCCGCTTTACACCCACTTGACTCACTTACAGAGAGATATCAATACATAGGTTTTAAGATTCTTACTAGTCAGATATATTCTTGGGCGGTGAGTAGGGGGTGTTGAGTCCAGTTCACTGAGCAAGGAGTAGGTCTTGTCTATTACATATTGGATTTATGGAACGGTATCTGAGCTAATTTGAAACCCGTGTTTTATGCATCACCCCGCCTCACCTTTCCCGTTGAGCAGCCATAGTGTGTTTTTTAAACGTGTGACTCTGTTCCGTTTTGTAACTCAGTTCAAGTGTAGCGGTTTTTACATTCCCTCTATAAGTGATATCTTATGACAAGTGTCGTTATCTGTGTGACTTTTTTCACTTAGAATCGTTGTACCTAAATCCACTCATCATGCTGCTACTAGCCTTATGACGTTGATTTCATGGCTGAGTGATATTCCATTGTACATAAGGACCACAACTTCTTTATCCATTTTTCTCTTTCCTGGGATATTTAAGGTGTAACGAAGTGCAGGTTCTTGTCAAGAGAGCGGCCCTAAACTTTGGGGTGCCTGTGTCTTGCTGATTTTTAGTTTTCCCAATTTATACACCCATGAGTGGAAGTGCCCTATGCTCTCTAAGCTGAGTTTTTTAGATGTTTCAGGACACACCGTACACTTCTCCAGAGTGGCTGTTGGCAATTTACATCCCGCCCATCAGCGTAGCCAGGCTCCCGGTTCTCCATGGCCTGTCCTGCATTTCTGGTTTTGACACTTTATTCAGCATGTCCCTTTTGACCGATGGGAAGCGAGACTTCTTTGTAGCGGTGATTTGCCTTTCCAGGTTGCTTGGTTGGCCAAACAGGGCGTATGCGTTTTTTCCTGAATATATTCAGGAAAAAACGCATACGCCCTGTTTGGCCAAGGGCGTGATTGTCGAGGTTTGGCCGCTTTTCCTGTGCTTTCAATGCGATTCGAATCTACCTCCTGAAATCTGTTTCCTGCAATTCTGCCTTGCTTTCAAATCCTCTTCGTTGCCTTCCCTCAATATATTTGTGGACGAGAGTTATCATTTATAACTCTGCAGTTTTGTGAATTGCAGTGCCCCTGAGCTCCATTGTTCAACTCGCTTTCTTGGGAGCTGGCCGCAAAAGCGCCGGATTGCTTCAGGCCCTGTTCTGGTCCCGGGCGGCAGGCTGAGCCTGTGGTTAATTCTTCTTCCTGATGGGAAAATAGAGTGACCTGTGCCAGTCCCAACACCTAGAGCTAGTCTCTCATTGGTTCCCCCTCTTCCCGTTCATCCTCAGGACAATTTGCAACCTGTACGGAACAGGAGGTTAAAGGTGCTGAGTCTCCAAGGAGGGAGATTGCTAGTAAAGCGGCTGGAATGGCGAACCCGAGCACAAGGAGATGAGAAATGAGGTGCGTTTTAGAAACCTTTCCCGATCACACGGTGTACCATCTTCTGGGTTTCTCATGCATGTTTTCGAATTAGGAAGATGCCCTTGAACCTGAGATTTGGGACCCATGGGATGGGTACCACGCAGTATTACTTTAAAGGGTCTGTGTTTGCTCACCCAACCTCAGCAAACCTCTCAGCCCCAAGAGTGTCCACCCTTATGTCTCCATCAGCTGTGGGTCTAGATATGGTCAATCCAGGTGGCATCACAGCCCCTGAACGAATTTTGTAAGAATTTCTCTCTCTTTCACTGTCTTTGTTTCACGGGTTTTTAAGAGTAATTGATTTTTATAATGGGGTTTAGCTGCTTTTCACTGCTGTGTTTATGCCGCTTTACACCCACTTGACTCACTTACAGAGAGATATCAATACATAGGTTTTAAGATTCTTACTAGTCAGATATATTCTTGGGCGGTGAGTAGGGGGTGTTGAGTCCAGTTCACTGAGCAAGGAGTAGGTCTTGTCTATTACATATTGGGTTTATGGAATGGTATCTGAGCTAATTTGAAACCCATGTTTTATGCATCACCCCACCTCACCTTTCCCGTTGAGCAGCCATAGTGTGTTTTCTAAACGTGTGACTCTGTTCCGTTTTGTAATTCAGTTCAAGTGTAGCGGTTTTTACATTCCCTCTATAAGTGATATCTTATGACAAGTGTCGTTATCTGTGTGACTTTTTTCACTTAGAATCGTCGTACCTAAATCCACTCATCATGCTGCTACTAGCCTTATGACGTTGATTTCATGGCTGAGTGATATTCCATTGTACATAAGGACCACAACTTCTTTATCCATTTTTCTCTTTCCTGGAATATTTAAGGTGTAACGAAGTGCAGGTTCTTGTCAAGAGAGCAGCCCTAAACTTTGGGGTGCCTGTGTCTTGCTGATTTTTAGTTTTCCCAATTTATACACCCATGAGTGGAAGTGCCCTATGCTCTCTAAGCTGAGTTTTTTAGATGTTTCAGGACACACCGTACACTTCTCCAGAGTGGCTGTTAGCAATTTACATCCCGCCCATCAGCGTAGCCAGGCTCCCGGTTCTCCATGGCCTGTCCTGCATTTCTGGTTTTGACACTTTATTCAGCATGGCCCTTGTGACCGATGGGAAGTGAGACTTCTTTGTAGCGCTGATTTGCCTTTCCAGGTTGCTTGGTTGGCCAAACAGGGCGTATGCGTTTTTTCCTGAATATATTCAGGAAAAAACGCATACACCCTTTTTGGCCAAGGGCGTGATTGTCGAGGTTTGGCCGCTTTTCCTGTGCTTTCAAGGCGATTCGAATCTACCTCCTGAAATCTGTTTCCTGCAATTCTGCCTTGCTTTCAAATCCTCTTCGTTGCCTTCCCTCAATATATTTGTGGACGAGAGTTATCATTTATAACTCTGCAGGTTTGTGAATTGCAGTGCCCCTGAGCTCCATTGTTCAACTCGCTTTCTTGGGAGCTGGCCGCAAAAGCGCAGGATTGCTTCAGGCCCTGTTCTGGTCCCGGGCGGCAGGCTGAGCCTGTGGTTAATTCTTCTTCCTGATGGGAAAATAGAGTGATCTGTGCCAGTCCCAACACCTAGAGCTAGTCTGTCATTGGTTCCCCCTCTTCCCGTTCATCCTCAGGACAAATTGCAACCTGTACGGAACAGGAGGTTAAAGGTGCTGAGTCTCCAAGGAGGGAGATTGCTAGTAAAGCGGCTGGAATGGCGAACCCGAGCACAAGGAGATGAGAAATGAGGTGCGTTTTAGAAACCTTTCCCGATCACACGGTGTACCATCTTCTGGGTTTCTCATGCATGTTTTCGAAGTAGGAAGATGCCCTTGAACCTGAGATTTGGGACCCATGGGATGGATACCACGCAGTATTACTTTAAAGGGTCTGTGTTTGCTCACCCAACCTCAGCAAACCTCTCAGCCCCAAGAGTGTCCACCCTTATGTCTCCATCAGCTGTGGGTCTAGATATGGTCAATCCAGGTGGCATCACAGCCCCTGAACGAATTTTGTAAGAATTTCTCTCTCTTTCACTGTCTTTGTTTCACGGGTTTTTAAAAGTAATTGATTTTTATAATGGGGTTTAGCTGCTTTTCATTGCTGTGTTTAAGCCGCTTTACACCCACTTGACTCACTTACAGAGAGATATCAATACATAGGTTTTAAGATTCTTACTAGTCAGATATATTCTTGGGCGGTGAGTAGGGGGTGTTGAGTCCAGTTCCCTGAGCAAGGAGTAGGTCTTGTCTATTACATATTGGGTTTATGGAACGGTATCTGAGCTAATTTGAAACCCGTGTTTTATGCATCACCCCGCCTCACCTTTCCCGTTGAGCAGCCATAGTGTGTTTTCTAAACGTGTGACTCTGTTCCGTTTTGTAACTCAGTTCAAGTGTAGCGGTTTTTACATTCCCTCTATAAGTGATATCTTATGACAAGTGTCGTTATCTGTGTGACTTTTTTCACTTAGAATCGTCGTACCTAAATCCACTCATCATGCTGCTACTAGCCTTATGACGTTGATTTCATGGCTGAGTGATATTCCATTGTACATAAGGACCACAACTTCTTTATCCATTTTTCTCTTTCCTGGGATATTTAAGGTGTAACGAAGTGCAGGTTCTTGTCAAGAGAGCAGCCCTAAACTTTGGGGTGCCTGTGTCTTGCTGATTTTTAGTTTTCCCAATTTATACACCCATGAGTGGAAGTGCCCTATGCTCTCTAAGCTGAGTTTTTTAGATGTTTCAGGACACACCGTACACTTCTCCAGAGTGGCTGTTGGCAATTTACATCCCGCCCATCAGCGTAGCCAGGCTCCCGGTTCTCCATGGCCTGTCCTGCATTTCTGGTTTTGACACTTTATTCAGCATGGCCCTTTTGACCGATGGGAAGCGAGACTTCTTTGTAGCGCTGATTTGCCTTTCCAGGTTGCTTGGTTGGCCAAACAGGGCGTATGCGTTTTTTCCTGAATATATTCAGGAAAAAACGCATACGCCCTGTTTGGCCAAGGGCGTGATTGTCGAGGTTTGGCCGCTTTTCCTGTGCTTTCAAGGCGATTCGAATCTACCTCCTGAAATCTGTTTCCTGCAATTCTGCCTTGCTTTCAAATCCTCTTCGTTGCCTTCCCTCAATATATTTGTGGACGAGAGTTATCATTTATAACTCTGCAGTTTTGTGAATTGCAGTGCCCCTGAGCTCCATTGTTCAACTCGCTTTCTTGGGAGCTGGCCGCAAAAGCGCAGGATTGCTTCAGGCCCTGTTCTGGTCCCGGGCGGCAGGCTGAGCCTGTGGTTAATTCTTCTTTCTGATGGGAAAATAGAGTGATCTGTGCCAGTCCCAACACCTAGAGCTAGTCTCTCATTGGTTCCCCCTCTTCCCGTTCATCCTCAGGACAAATTGCAACCTGTACGGAACAGGAGGTTAAAGGTGCTGAGTCTCCAAGGAGGGAGATTGCTAGTAAAGCGGCTGGAATGGCGAACCCGAGCACAAGGAGATGAGAAATGAGGTGCGTTTTAGAAACCTTTCCCGATCACACGGTGTACCATCTTCTGGGTTTCTCATGCATGTTTTCGAAGTAGGAAGATGCCCTTGAACCTGAGATTTGGGACCCATGGGATGGGTACCACGCAGTATTACTTTAAAGGGTCTGTGTTTGCTCACCCAACCTCAGCAAACCTCTCAGCCCCAAGAGTGTCCACCCTTATGTCTCCATCAGCTGTGGGTCTAGATATGGTCAATCCAGGTGGCATCACAGCCCCTGAACGAATTTTGTAAGAATTTCTCTCTCTTTCACTGTCTTTGTTTCACGGGTTTTTAAAAGTAATTCATTTTTATAATGGGGTTTAGCTGCTTTTCACTGCTGTGTTTATGCCGCTTTATACCCACTTGACTCACTTACAGAGAGATATCAATACATAGGTTTTAAGATTCTTACTAGTCAGATATATTCTTGGGCGGTGAGTAGGGGGTGTTGAGTCCAGTTCACTGAGCAAGGAGTAGGTCTTGTCTATTACATATTGGGTTTATGGAACGGTATCTGAGCTAATTTGAAACCCGTGTTTTATGCATCACCCCACCTCACCTTTCCCGTTGAGCAGCCATAGTGTGTTTTCTAAACGTGTGACTCTGTTCCGTTTTGTAACTCAGTTCAAGTGTAGCGGTTTTTACATTCCCTCTATAAGTGATATCTTATGACAAGTGTCGTTATCTGTGTGACTTTTTTCACTTAGAATCGTCGTACCTAAATCCACTCATCATGCTGCTACTAGCCTTATGACGTTGATTTCATGGCTGAGTGATATTCCATTGTACATAAGGACCACAACTTCTTTAGCCATTTTTCTCTTTCCTGGGATATTTAAGGTGTAACGAAGTGCAGGTTCTTGTCAAGAGAGCAGCCCTAAACTTTGGGGTGCCTGTGTCTTGCTGATTTTTAGTTTTCCCAATTTATACGCCCATGAGTGGAAGTGCCCTATGCTCTCTAAGCTGCGTTTTTTAGATGTTTCAGGACACACCGTACACTTCTCCAGAGTGGCTGTTGGCAATTTACATCCCGCCCATCAGCGTAGCCAGGCTCCCGGTTCTCCATGGCCTGTCCTTCATTTCTGGTTTTGACACTTTATTCAGCATGGCCCTTTTGACCGATGGGAAGCGAGACTTCTTTGTAGCGCTGATTTGCCTTTCCAGGTTGCTTGGTTGGCCAAACAGGGCGTATGCGTTTTTTCCTGAATATATTTAGAAAAAAACGCATACGCCCTGTTTGGCCAAGGGCGTGATTGTCGAGGTTTGGCCGCTTTTCCTGTGCTTTCAAGGCGATTCGAATCTACCTCCTGAAATCTGTTTCCTGCAATTCTGCCTTGCTTTCAAATCCTCTTCGTTGCCTTCCCTCAATATATTTGTGGACGAGAGTTATCATTTATAACTCTGCAGGTTTGTGAATTGCAGTGCCCCTGAGCTCCATTGTTCAACTCGCTTTCTTGGGAGCTGGCCGCAAAAGCGCAGGATTGCTTCAGGCCCTGTTCTGGTCCCGGGCGGCAGGCTGAGCCTGTGGTTAATTCTTCTTCCTGATGGGAAAATAGAGTGACCTGTGCCAGTCCCAACACCTAGAGCTAGTCTCTCATTGGTTCCCCCTCTTCCCGTTCATCCTCAGGACAAATCGCAACCTGTACGGAACAGGAGGTTAAAGGTGCTGAGTCTCCAAGGAGGGAGATTGCTAGTAAAGCGGCTGGAATGGCGAACCCGAGCACAAGGAGATGAGAAATGAGGTGCGTTTTAGAAACCTTTCCCGATCACACGGTGTACCATCTTCTGGGTTTCTCATGCATGTTTTCGAAGTAGGAAGATGCCCTTGAACCTGAGATTTGGGACCCATGGGATGGGTACCACGCAGTATTACTTTAAAGGGTCTGTGTTTGCTCACCCAACCTCAGCAAACCTCTCAGCCCCAAGAGTGTCCACCCTTATGTCTCCATCAGCTGTGGGTCTAGATATGGTCAATCCAGGTGGCATCACAGCCCCTGAACGAATTTTGTAAGAATTTCTCTCTCTTTCACTGTCTTTGTTTCACGGGTTTTTAAAAGTAATTGATTTTTATAATGGGTTTTAGCTGCTTTTCATTGCTGTGTTTATGCCGCTTTACACCCACTTGACTCACTTACAGAGAGATATCAATACATAGGTTTTAAGACTCTTACTAGTCAGATATATTCTTGGGCGGTGAGTAGGGGGTGTTGAGTCCAGTTCCCTGAGCAAGGAGTAGGTCTTGTCTTTTACATATTGGGTTTATGGAACGGTATCAGAGCTAATTTGAAACCCGTGTTTTATGCATCACCCCGCCTCACCTTTCCCGTTGAGCAGCCATAGTGTGTTTTCTAAACGTGTGACTCTGTTCCGTTTTGTAACTCAGTTCAAGTGTAGCGGTTTTTACATTCCCTCTATAAGTGATATCTTATGACAAGTGTCGTTATCTGTGTGACTTTTTTCACTTAGAATCGTCGTACCTAAATGCACTCATCATGCTGCTACTAGCCTTATGACGTTGATTTCATGGCTGAGTGATATTCCATTGTACATAAGGACCACAACTTCTTTAGCCATTTTTCTCTTTCCTGGGATATTTAAGGTGTAACGAAGTGCAGGTTCTTGTCAAGAGAGCAGCCCTAAACTTTGGGGTGCCTGTGTCTTGCTGATTTTTAGTTTTCCCAATTTATACGCCCATGAGTGGAAGTGCCCTATGCTCTCTAAGCTGCGTTTTTTAGATGTTTCAGGACACACCGTACACTTCTCCAGAGTGGCTGTTGGCAATTTACATCCCGCCCATCAGCGTAGCAACTCTCCCGTTTCTCCATGGCCTGTCCTGCATTTCTGGTTTTGACACTTTATACAGCATGGCCCTTTTGACCGATGGGAAGCGAGACTTCTTTGCAGCGCTGATTTGCCTTTCCAGGGTGCTTGGTTGGCCAAACAGGGCGTATGCGTTTTTTCCTGAATATATTCTGGAAAAAACGCATACGCCCTGTTTGGCCAAGGGCATGATTGTCGAGGTTTGGCCGCTTTTCCTGTGCTTTCAAGGCGATTCGAATCTACCTCCTGAAATCTGTATCCTGCAATTCTGCCTTGCTTTCAAATCCTCTTCGTTGCCTTCCCTCAATATATTTGTGGACGAGAGTTATCATTTATAACTCTGCAGGTTTGTGAATTGCAGTGCCCCTGAGCTCCATTGTTCAACTCGCTTTCTTGGGAGCTGGACTCAGAAGCGCAGGATTGCTTCAGGTCCTATTCTGGTCCCGGGCGGCAGGCTGAGCCTGTGGTTAATTCTTCTTCCTGATGGGAAAATAGACTGACCTCTCCCAGTCCTAACACCTAGAGCTAGTCTCTCATTGGTTCCCCCTCTTCCCGTTCATCCTCAGGACAAATCGCAACCTGTACGGAACAGGAGGTTAAAGGTGCTGAATCTCCAAGGAGGGAGATTGCTAGTAAAGCGGCTGGAATGGCGAACCCGAGCACAAGGAGATGAGAAATGAGGTGCGTTTTAGAAACCTTTCCCGATCACACGGGGTACCATCTTCTGGGTTTCTCTGCATGTTTTCGATGTAGGAAGATGCCCTTGTACCTGGAGATTTGGGACCCATGGGATGGGTACCATGCAGTATTACTTAAAAGGGTCTGCGTTTGCTCACCCAACCTCACCAAACCTCTCAGCCCCAAGAGTGTCCACCCTTATGTCTCCATCAGCTGTGGGTCTAGATATGGTCAATCCAGGTGGCATCACAGCCCCTGAACGAATTTTGTAAGAATTTCTCTCTCTTTCACTGTCTTTGTTTCACGGGTTTTTAAAAGTAATTGATTTTTATAATGGGGTTTAGCTGCTTTTCACTGCTGTGTTTATGCCGCTTTACACCCACTTGACTCACTTACAGAGAGATATCAATACATAGGTTTTAAGATTCTTACTAGTCAGATATATTCTTGGGCGGTGAGTAGGGGGTGTTGAGTCCAGTTCCCTGAGCAAGGAGTAGGTCTTGTCTTTTACATATTGGGTTTATGGAACGGTATCTGAGCTAATTTGAAACCCGTGTTTTATGCATCACCCCGCCTCACCTTTCCCGTTGAGCAGCCATAGTGTGTTTTCTAAACGTGTGACTCTGTTCCGTTTTGTAACTCAGTTCAAGTGTAGCGGTTTTTACATTCCCTCTATAAGTGATATCTTATGACAAGTGTCGTTATCTGTGTGACTTTTTTCACTTAGAATCGTCGTACCTAAATCCACTCATCATGCTGCTACTAGCCTTATGACGTTGATTTCATGGCTGAGTGATATTCCATTGTACATAAGGACCACAAGTTCTTTATCCATTTTTCTCTTTCCTGGGATATTTAAGGTGTAACGAAGTGCAGGTTCT
Source organism: Eschrichtius robustus (assembly GCF_028021215.1). Lineage (NCBI taxonomy): Eukaryota > Metazoa > Chordata > Mammalia > Artiodactyla > Eschrichtiidae > Eschrichtius > Eschrichtius robustus. The sequence continues at coordinate 46,775,796 of NC_090831.1, read as the reverse complement.
TGTCAAGAGAGCAGCCCTAAACTTTGGGGTGCCTGTGTCTTGCTGATTTTTAGTTTTCCCAATTTAAACACCCATGAGTGGAAGTGCCGTATGCTCTCTAAGCTGAGTTTTTTAGATGTTTCAGGACACACCGTACACTTCTCCAGAGTGGCTGTTGGCAATTTACATCCCGCCCATCAGCGTAGCCAGGCTCCCGGTTCTCCATGGCCTGTCCTGCATTTCTGCTTTTGACACTTTATTCAGCATGGCCCTTTTGATCGATGGGAAGTGAGACTTCTTTGTAGCGCTGATTTGCCTTTCCAGGTTGCTTGGTTGGCCAAACAGGGCGTATGCGTTTTTTCCTGAATATATTCAGGAAAAAACGCATACGCCCTTTTTGGCCAAGGGCGTGATTGTCGAGGTTTGGCCGCTTTTCCTGTGCTTTCAAGGCGATTCGAATCTACCTCCTGAAATCTGTTTCCTGCAATTCTGCCTTGCTTTCAAATCCTCTTCGTTGCCTTCCCTCAATATATTTGTGGACGAGAGTTATCATTTATAACTCTGCAGTTTTGTGAATTGCAGTGCCCCTGAGCTCCATTGTTCAACTCGCTTTCTTGGGAGCTGGCCGCAAAAGCGCAGGATTGCTTCAGGCCCTGTTCTGGTCCCGGGCGGCAGGCTGAGCCTGTGGTTAATTCTTCTTCCTGATGGGAAAATAGAGTGACCTGTGCCAGTCCCAACACCTAGAGCTAGTCTCTCATTGGTTCCCCCTCTTCCCGTTCATCCTCAGGACAATTTGCAACCTGTACGGAACAGGAGGTTAAAGGTGCTGAGTCTCCAAGGAGGGAGATTGCTAGTAAAGCGGCTGGAATGGCGAACCCGAGCACAAGGAGATGAGAAATGAGGTGCGTTTTAGAAACCTTTCCCGATCACACGGTGTACCATCTTCTGGGTTTCTCATGCATGTTTTCGATGTAGGAAGATGCCCTTGAACCTGGAGATTTGGGACCCATGGGATGGGTTCCACGCAGTATTACTTTAAAGGGTCTGCGTTTGCTCACCCAACCTCACCAAACCTCTCAGCCCCAAGAGTGTCCACCCTTATGTCTCCATCAGCTGTGGGTCTAGATATGATCAATCCAGGTGGCATCACAGCCCCTGAACGAATTTTGTAAGAATTTCTCTCTCTTTCACTGTCTTTGTTTCACGGGTTTTTAAAAGTAATTGATTTTTATAATGGGGTTTAGCTGCTTTTCACTGCTGTGTTTATGCCGCTTTACACCCACTTGACTCACTTACAGAGAGATATCAATACATAGGTTTTAAGATTCTTACTAGTCAGATATATTCTTGGGCGGTGAGTAGGGGGTGTTGAGTCCAGTTCACTGAGCAAGGACGAGGTCTTGTCTATTACATATTGGGTTTATGGAATGGTATCTGAGCTAATTTGAAACCCATGTTTTATGCATCACCCCACCTCACCTTTCCCGTTGAGCAGCCATAGTGTGTTTTCTAAACGTGTGACTCTGTTCCGTTTTGTAATTCAGTTCAAGTGTAGCGGTTTTTTCATTCCCTCTATTAATGATACCTTATGACAAGTGTCTTTTTCTGTGTGACTTTTTTCACTTAGAATCGTCGTACCTAAATCCACTCATCATGCTGCTACTAGCCTTATGACGTTGATGTCATGACTGAGTGATATTCCATTGTACATAAGGACCACACCTTCTTTATCCATTTTTCTCTTTCCTGGGATATTTAAGGTGTAACGAAGTGGAGGTTCTTGTCAAGAGAGCAGCCCTAAACTTTGGGGTGCCTGTGTCTTGCTGATTTTTAGTTTTCCCAATTTATACGCCCATGAGTGGAAGTGCCATATGCTCTCTAAGCTGAGTTTTTTAGATGTTTCAGGACACACCATACACTTCTCCAGAGTGGCTGTTGGCAATTTACATCCCGCCCATCAGCGTAGCAAGTCTCCCGTTTCTCCATGGCCTGTCCTGCATTTCTGGTTTTGACACTTTATTCAGCATGGCCCTTTTGACCGATGGGAAGCGAGACTTCTTTGTAGCGCTGATTTGCCTTTCCAGGTTGCTTGGTTGGCCAAACAGGGCGTATGCGTTTTTTCCTGAATATATTCAGGAAAAAACGCATACGCCCTTTTTGGCCAAGGGCATGATTGTCGAGGTTTGGCCGCTTTTCCTGTGCTTTCAAGGCGATTCGTATCTACCTCCTGAAATCTGTATCCTGCAATTCTGCCTTGCTTTCAAATCCTCTTCGTTGCCTTCCCTCAATATATTTGTGGACGAGAGTTATCATTTATAACTCTGCAGGTTTGTGAATTGCAGTGCCCCTGAGCTCCATTGTTCAACTCGCTTTCTTGGGAGCTGGACTCAGAAGCGCAGGATTGCTTCAGGTCCTATTCTGGTCCCGGGCAGCAGGCTGAGCCTGTGGTTAATTCTTCTTCCTGACGGGAAAATAGACTGACCTCTCCCAGTCCTAACACCTAGAGCTAGTCTCTCATTGGTTCCCCCTCTTCCCGTTCATCCTCAGGACAAATCGCAACCTGTACGGAACAGGAGTTTAAAGGTGCTGAATCTCCAAAGAGGGAGATTGGTAGTAAAGCGGCTGGAATGGCGAACCCGAGCACAAGGAGATGAGAAATGAGGTGCGTTTTAGAAACCTTTCCCGATCACACGGGGTACCATCTTCTGGGTTTCTCTGCATGTTTTCGATGTAGGAAGATGCCCTTGTACCTGGAGATTTGGGACCCATGGGATGGGTACCATGCAGTATTACTTAAAAGGGTCTGCGTTTGCTCACCCAACCTCACCAAACCTCTCAGCCCCAAGAGTGTCCACCCTTATGTCTCCATCAGCTGTGGGTCTAGATATCGTCAATCCAGGTGGCATCACAGCCCCTGAACGAATTTTGTAAGAATTTCTCTCTCTTTCACTGTCTTTGTTTCACGGGTTTTTAAAAGTAATTGATTTTTATAATGGGGTTTAGCTGCTTTTCACTGCTGTGTTTATGCCGCTTTACACCCACTTGACTCACTTACAGAGAGATATCAATACATAGGTTTTAAGATTCTTACTAGTCAGATATATTCTTGGGCGGTGAGTAGGGGGTGTTGAGTCCAGTTCCCTGAGCAAGGAGTAGGTCTTGTCTTTTACATATTGGGTTTATGGAACGGTATCTGAGCTAATTTGAAACCCGTGTTTTATGCATCACCCCGCCTCACCTTTCCCGTTGAGCAGCCATAGTGTGTTTTCTAAACGTGTGACTCTGTTCCGTTTTGTAACTCAGTTCAAGTGTAGCGGTTTTTACATTCCCTCTATAAGTGATATCTTATGACAAGTGTCGTTATCTGTGTGACTTTTTTCACTTAGAATCGTCGTACCTAAATCCACTCATCATGCTGCTACTAGCCTTATGACGTTGATTTCATGGCTGAGTGATATTCCATTGTACATAAGGACCACAACTTCTTTATCCATTTTTCTCTTTCCTGGGATATTTAAGGTGTAACGAAGTGCAGGTTCTTGTCAAGAGAGCAGCCCTAAACTTTGGGGTGCCTGTGTCTTGCTGATTTTTAGTTTTCCCAATTTATACACCCATGAGTGGAAGTGCCCTATGCTCTCTAAGCTGAGTTTTTTAGATGTTTCAGGACACACCGTACACTTCTCCAGAGTGGCTGTTGGCAATTTACATCCCGCCCATCAGCGTAGCCAGGCTCCCGGTTCTCCATGGCCTGTCCTGCATTTCTGCTTTTGACACTTTATTCAGCATGGCCCTTTTGATCGATGGGAAGTGAGACTTCTTTGTAGCGCTGATTTGCCTTTCCAGGTTGCTTGGTTGGCCAAACAGGGCGTATGCGTTTTTTCCTGAATATATTCAGGAAAAAACGCATACGCCCTTTTTGGCCAAGGGCGTGATTGTCGAGGTTTGGCCGCTTTTCCTGTGCTTTCAAGGCGATTCGAATCTACCTCCTGAAATCTGTTTCCTGCAATTCTGCCTTGCTTTCAAATCCTCTTCGTTGCCTTCCCTCAATATATTTGTGGACGAGAGTTATCATTTATAACTCTGCAGTTTTGTGAATTGCAGTGCCCCTGAGCTCCATTGTTCAACTCGCTTTCTTGGGAGCTGGCCGCAAAAGCGCAGGATTGCTTCAGGCCCTGTTCTGGTCCCGGGCGGCAGGCTGAGCCTGTGGTTAATTCTTCTTCCTGATGGGAAAATAGAGTGATCTGTGCCAGTCCCAACACCTAGAGCTAGTCTCTCATTGGTTCCCCCTCTTCCCGTTCATCCTCAGGACAAATTGCAACCTGTACGGAACAGGAGGTTAAAGGTGCTGAGTCTCCAAGGAGGGAGATTGCTAGTAAAGCGGCTGGAATGGCGAACCCGAGCACAAGGAGATGAGAAATGAGGTGCGTTTTAGAAACCTTTCCCGATCACACGGTGTACCATCTTCTGGGTTTCTCATGCATGTTTTCGAAGTAGGAAGATGCCCTTGAACCTGAGATTTGGGACCCATGGGATGGATACCACGCAGTATTACTTTAAAGGGTCTGTGTTTGCTCACCCAACCTCAGCAAACCTCTCAGCCCCAAGAGTGTCCACCCTTATGTCTCCATCAGCTGTGGGTCTAGATATGGTCAATCCAGGTGGCATCACAGCCCCTGAACGAATTTTGTAAGAATTTCTCTCTCTTTCACTGTCTTTGTTTCACGGGTTTTTAAAAGTAATTGATTTTTATAATGGGGTTTAGCTGCTTTTCATTGCTGTGTTTAAGCCGCTTTACACCCACTTGACTCACTTACAGAGAGATATCAATACATAGGTTTTAAGATTCTTACTAGTCAGATATATTCTTGGGCGGTGAGTAGGGGGTGTTGAGTCCAGTTCCCTGAGCAAGGAGTAGGTCTTGTCTATTACATATTGGGTTTATGGAACGGTATCTGAGCTAATTTGAAACCCGTGTTTTATGCATCACCCCGCCTCACCTTTCCCGTTGAGCAGCCATAGTGTGTTTTCTAAACGTGTGACTCTGTTCCGTTTTGTAACTCAGTTCAAGTGTAGCGGTTTTTACATTCCCTCTATAAGTGATATCTTATGACAAGTGTCGTTATCTGTGTGACTTTTTTCACTTAGAATCGTCGTACCTAAATCCACTCATCATGCTGCTACTAGCCTTATGACGTTGATTTCATGGCTGAGTGATATTCCATTGTACATAAGGACCACAACTTCTTTATCCATTTTTCTCTTTCCTGGGATATTTAAGGTGTAACGAAGTGCAGGTTCTTGTCAAGAGAGCAGCCCTAAACTTTGGGGTGCCTGTGTCTTGCTGATTTTTAGTTTTCCCAATTTATACACCCATGAGTGGAAGTGCCCTATGCTCTCTAAGCTGAGTTTTTTAGATGTTTCAGGATACACCGTACACTTCTCCAGAGTGGCTGTTGGCAATTTACATCCCGCCCATCAGCGTAGCCACGCTCCCGGTTCTCCATGGCCTGTCCTGCATTTCTGGTTTTGACACTTTATTCAGCATGGCCCTTTTGACCGATGGGAAGCGAGACTTCTTTGTAGCGCTGATTTGCCTTTCCAGGTTGCTTGGTTGGCCAAACAGGGCGTATGCGTTTTTTCCTGAATATATTCAGGAAAAAACGCATACGCCCTGTTTGGCCAAGGGCGTGATTGTCGAGGTTTGGCCGCTTTTCCTGTGCTTTCAAGGCGATTCAAATCTACCTCCTGAAATCTGTTTCCTGCAATTCTGCCTTGCTTTCAAATCCTCTTCGTTGCCTTCCCTCAATATATTTGTGGACGAGAGTTATCATTTATAACTCTGCAGTTTTGTGAATTGCAGTGCCCCTGAGCTCCATTGTTCAACTCGCTTTCTTGGGAGCTGGCCGCAAAAGCGCAGGATTGCTTCAGGGCCTGTTCTGGTCCCGGGCGGCAGGCTGAGCCTGTGGTTAATTCTTCTTTCTGATGGGAAAATAGAGTGATCTGTGCCAGTCCCAACACCTAGAGCTAGTCTCTCATTGGTTCCCCCTCTTCCCGTTCATCCTCAGGACAAATTGCAACCTGTACGGAAGAGGAGGTTAAAGGTGCTGAGTCTCCAGGGAGGGAGATTGCTAGTAAAGCGGCTGGAATGGCGAACCCGAGCACAAGGAGATGAGAAATGAGGTGCGTTTTAGAAACCTTTCCCGATCACACGGTGTACCATCTTCTGGGTTTCTCATGCATGTTTTCGAAGTAGGAAGATGCCCTTGAACCTGAGATTTGGGACCCATGGGATGGGTACCACGCAGTATTACTTTAAAGGGTCTGTGTTTGCTCACCCAACCTCAGCAAACCTCTCAGCCCCAAGAGTGTCCACCCTTATGTCTCCATCAGCTGTGGGTCTAGATATGGTCAATCCAGGTGGCATCACAGCCCCTGAACGAATTTTGTAAGAATTTCTCTCTCTTTCACTGTCTTTGTTTCACGGGTTTTTAAAAGTAATTGATTTTTATAATGGGGTTTAGCTGCTTTTCACTGCTGTGTTTATGCCGCTTTATACCCACTTGACTCACTTACAGAGAGATATCAATACATAGGTAAGATTCTTACTAGTCAGATATATTCTTGGGCGGTGAGTAGGGGGTGTTGAGTCCAGTTCACTGAGCAAGGAGTAGGTCTTGTCTATTACATATTGGGTTTATGGAATGGTATCTGAGCTAATTTGAAACCCGTGTTTTATGCATCACCCCACCTCACCTTTCCCGTTGAGCAGCCATAGTGTGTTTTCTAAACGTGTGACTCTGTTCCGTTTTGTAACTCAGTTCAAGTGTAGCGGTTTTTACATTCCCTCTATAAGTGATATCTTATGACAAGTGTCGTTATCTGTGTGACTTTTTTCACTTAGAATCGTCGTACCTAAATCCACTCATCATGCTGCTACTAGCCTTATGACGTTGATTTCATGGCTGAGTGATATTCCATTGTACATAAGGACCACAACTTCTTTAGCCATTTTTCTCTTTCCTGGGATATTTAAGGTGTAACGAAGTGCAGGTTCTTGTCAAGAGAGCAGCCCTAAACTTTGGGGTGCCTGTGTCTTGCTGATTTTTAGTTTTCCCAATTTATACGCCCATGAGTGGAAGTGCCCTATGCTCTCTAAGCTGCGTTTTTTAGATGTTTCAGGACACACCGTACACTTCTCCAGAGTGGCTGTTGGCAATTTACATCCCGCCCATCAGCGTAGCCAGGCTCCCGGTTCTCCATGGCCTGTCCTTCATTTCTGGTTTTGACACTTTATTCAGCATGGCCCTTTTGACCGATGGGAAGCGAGACTTCTTTGTAGCGCTGATTTGCCTTTCCAGGTTGCTTGGTTGGCCAAACAGGGCGTATGCGTTTTTTCCTGAATATATTTAGAAAAAAACGCATACGCCCTGTTTGGCCAAGGGCGTGATTGTCGAGGTTTGGCCGCTTTTCCTGTGCTTTCAAGGCGATTCGAATCTACCTCCTGAAATCTGTTTCCTGCAATTCTGCCTTGCTTTCAAATCCTCTTCGTTGCCTTCCCTCAATATATTTGTGGACGAGAGTTATCATTTATAACTCTGCAGGTTTGTGAATTGCAGTGCCCCTGAGCTCCATTGTTCAACTCGCTTTCTTGGGAGCTGGACTCAGAAGCGCAGGATTGCTTCAGGTCCTATTCTGGTCCCGGGCGGCAGGCTGAGCCTGTGGTTAATTCTTCTTCCTGACGGGAAAATAGACTGACCTCTCCCAGTCCTAACACCTAGAGCTAGTCTCTCATTGGTTCCCCCTCTTCCCGTTCATCCTCAGGACAAATCGCAACCTGTACGGAACAGGAGGTTAAAGGTGCTGAGTCTCCAATGAGGGAGATTGCTAGTAAAGCGGCTGGAATGGCGAACCCGAGCACAAGGAGATGAGAAATGAGGTGCGTTTTAGAAACCTTTCCCGATCACACGGGGTACCATCTTCTGGGTTTCTCTGCATGTTTTCGATGTAGGAAGATGCCCTTGTACCTGGAGATTTGGGACCCATGGGATGGGTACCATGCAGTATTACTTTAAAGGGTCTGCATTTGCTCACCCAACCTCCCCAAACCTCTCAGCCCCAAGAGTGTCCACCCTTATGTCTCCATCAGCTGTGGGTCTAGATATGGTCAATCCAGGTGGCATCACAGCCCCTGAACGAATTTTGTAAGAATTTCTCTCTCTTTCACTGTCTTTGTTTCACGGGTTTTTAAAAGTAATTGATTTTTATAATGGGGTTTAGCTGCTTTTCACTGCTGTGTTTATGCCGCTTTACACCCACTTGACTCACTTACAGAGAGATATCAATACATAGGTTTTAAGATTCTTACTAGTCAGATATATTCTTGGGCGGTGAGTAGGGGGTGTTGAGTCCAGTTCACTGAGCAAGGAGTAGGTCTTGTCTATTACATATTGGATTTATGGAACGGTATCTGAGCTAATTTGAAACCCGTGTTTTATGCATCACCCCGCCTCACCTTTCCCGTTGAGCAGCCATAGTGTGTTTTTTAAACGTGTGACTCTGTTCCGTTTTGTAACTCAGTTCAAGTGTAGCGGTTTTTACATTCCCTCTATAAGTGATATCTTATGACAAGTGTCGTTATCTGTGTGACTTTTTTCACTTAGAATCGTTGTACCTAAATCCACTCATCATGCTGCTACTAGCCTTATGACGTTGATTTCATGGCTGAGTGATATTCCATTGTACATAAGGACCACAACTTCTTTATCCATTTTTCTCTTTCCTGGGATATTTAAGGTGTAACGAAGTGCAGGTTCTTGTCAAGAGAGCGGCCCTAAACTTTGGGGTGCCTGTGTCTTGCTGATTTTTAGTTTTCCCAATTTATACACCCATGAGTGGAAGTGCCCTATGCTCTCTAAGCTGAGTTTTTTAGATGTTTCAGGACACACCGTACACTTCTCCAGAGTGGCTGTTGGCAATTTACATCCCGCCCATCAGCGTAGCCAGGCTCCCGGTTCTCCATGGCCTGTCCTGCATTTCTGGTTTTGACACTTTATTCAGCATGTCCCTTTTGACCGATGGGAAGCGAGACTTCTTTGTAGCGCTGATTTGCCTTTCCAGGTTGCTTGGTTCGCCAAACAGGGCGTATGCGTTTTTTCCTGAATATATTCAGGAAAAAACGCATACGCCCTGTTTGGCCAAGGGCGTGATTGTCGAGGTTTGGCCGCTTTTCCTGTGCTTTCAATGCGATTCGAATCTACCTCCTGAAATCTGTTTCCTGCAATTCTGCCTTGCTTTCAAATCCTCTTCGTTGCCTTCCCTCAATATATTTGTGGACGAGAGTTATCATTTATAACTCTGCAGTTTTGTGAATTGCAGTGCCCCTGAGCTCCATTGTTCAACTCGCTTTCTTGGGAGCTGGCCGCAAAAGCGCAGGATTGCTTCAGGCCCTGTTCTGGTCCCGGGCGGCAGGCTGAGCCTGTGGTTAATTCTTCTTCCTGATGGGAAAATAGAGTGACCTGTGCCAGTCCCAACACCTAGAGCTAGTCTCTCATTGGTTCCCCCTCTTCCCGTTCATCCTCAGGACAATTTGCAACCTGTACGGAACAGGAGGTTAAAGGTGCTGAGTCTCCAAGGAGGGAGATTGCTAGTAAAGCGGCTGGAATGGCGAACCCGAGCACAAGGAGATGAGAAATGAGGTGCGTTTTAGAAACCTTTCCCGATCACACGGTGTACCATCTTCTGGGTTTCTCATGCATGTTTTCGAATTAGGAAGATGCCCTTGAACCTGAGATTTGGGACCCATGGGATGGGTACCACGCAGTATTACTTTAAAGGGTCTGTGTTTGCTCACCCAACCTCAGCAAACCTCTCAGCCCCAAGAGTGTCCACCCTTATGTCTCCATCAGCTGTGGGTCTAGATATGGTCAATCCAGGTGGCATCACAGCCCCTGAACGAATTTTGTAAGAATTTCTCTCTCTTTCACTGTCTTTGTTTCACGGGTTTTTAAGAGTAATTGATTTTTATAATGGGGTTTAGCTGCTTTTCACTGCTGTGTTTATGCCGCTTTACACCCACTTGACTCACTTACAGAGAGATATCAATACATAGGTTTTAAGATTCTTACTAGTCAGATATATTCTTGGGCGGTGAGTAGGGGGTGTTGAGTCCAGTTCACTGAGCAAGGAGTAGGTCTTGTCTATTACATATTGGGTTTATGGAATGGTATCTGAGCTAATTTGAAACCCATGTTTTATGCATCACCCCACCTCACCTTTCCCGTTGAGCAGCCATAGTGTGTTTTCTAAACGTGTGACTCTGTTCCGTTTTGTAATTCAGTTCAAGTGTAGCGGTTTTTACATTCCCTCTATAAGTGATATCTTATGACAAGTGTCGTTATCTGTGTGACTTTTTTCACTTAGAATCGTCGTACCTAAATCCACTCATCATGCTGCTACTAGCCTTATGACGTTGATTTCATGGCTGAGTGATATTCCATTGTACATAAGGACCACAACTTCTTTATCCATTTTTCTCTTTCCTGGAATATTTAAGGTGTAACGAAGTGCAGGTTCTTGTCAAGAGAGCAGCCCTAAACTTTGGGGTGCCTTTGTCTTGCTGATTTTTAGTTTTCCCAATTTATACACCCATGAGTGGAAGTGCCCTATGCTCTCTAAGCTGAGTTTTTTAGATGTTTCAGGACACACCGTACACTTCTCCAGAGTGGCTGTTAGCAATTTACATCCCGCCCATCAGCGTAGCCAGGCTCCCGGTTCTCCATGGCCTGTCCTGCATTTCTGGTTTTGACACTTTATTCAGCATGGCCCTTGTGACCGATGGGAAGTGAGACTTCTTTGTAGCGCTGATTTGCCTTTCCAGGTTGCTTGGTTGGCCAAACAGGGCGTATGCGTTTTTTCCTGAATATATTCAGGAAAAAACGCATACACCCTTTTTGGCCAAGGGCGTGATTGTCGAGGTTTGGCCGCTTTTCCTGTGCTTTCAAGGCGATTCGAATCTACCTCCTGAAATCTGTTTCCTGCAATTCTGCCTTGCTTTCAAATCCTCTTCGTTGCCTTCCCTCAATATATTTGTGGACGAGAGTTATCATTTATAACTCTGCAGGTTTGTGAATTGCAGTGCCCCTGAGCTCCATTGTTCAACTCGCTTTCTTGGGAGCTGGCCGCAAAAGCGCAGGATTGCTTCAGGCCCTGTTCTGGTCCCGGGCGGCAGGCTGAGCCTGTGGTTAATTCTTCTTCCTGATGGGAAAATAGAGTGATCTGTGCCAGTCCCAACACCTAGAGCTAGTCTGTCATTGGTTCCCCCTCTTCCCGTTCATCCTCAGGACAAATTGCAACCTGTACGGAACAGGAGGTTAAAGGTGCTGAGTCTCCAAGGAGGGAGATTGCTAGTAAAGCGGCTGGAATGGCGAACCCGAGCACAAGGAGATGAGAAATGAGGTGCGTTTTAGAAACCTTTCCCGATCACACGGTGTACCATCTTCTGGGTTTCTCATGCATGTTTTCGAAGTAGGAAGATGCCCTTGAACCTGAGATTTGGGACCCATGGGATGGATACCACGCAGTATTACTTTAAAGGGTCTGTGTTTGCTCACCCAACCTCAGCAAACCTCTCAGCCCCAAGAGTGTCCACCCTTATGTCTCCATCAGCTGTGGGTCTAGATATGGTCAATCCAGGTGGCATCACAGCCCCTGAACGAATTTTGTAAGAATTTCTCTCTCTTTCACTGTCTTTGTTTCACGGGTTTTTAAAAGTAATTGATTTTTATAATGGGGTTTAGCTGCTTTTCATTGCTGTGTTTAAGCCGCTTTACACCCACTTGACTCACTTACAGAGAGATATCAATACATAGGTTTTAAGATTCTTACTAGTCAGATATATTCTTGGGCGGTGAGTAGGGGGTGTTGAGTCCAGTTCCCTGAGCAAGGAGTAGGTCTTGTCTATTACATATTGGGTTTATGGAACGGTATCTGAGCTAATTTGAAACCCGTGTTTTATGCATCACCCCGCCTCACCTTTCCCGTTGAGCAGCCATAGTGTGTTTTCTAAACGTGTGACTCTGTTCCGTTTTGTAACTCAGTTCAAGTGTAGCGGTTTTTACATTCCCTCTATAAGTGATATCTTATGACAAGTGTCGTTATCTGTGTGACTTTTTTCACTTAGAATCGTCGTACCTAAATCCACTCATCATGCTGCTACTAGCCTTATGACGTTGATTTCATGGCTGAGTGATATTCCATTGTACATAAGGACCACAACTTCTTTATCCATTTTTCTCTTTCCTGGGATATTTAAGGTGTAACGAAGTGCAGGTTCTTGTCAAGAGAGCAGCCCTAAACTTTGGGGTGCCTGTGTCTTGCTGATTTTTAGTTTTCCCAATTTATACACCCATGAGTGGAAGTGCCCTATGCTCTCTAAGCTGAGTTTTTTAGATGTTTCAGGACACACCGTACACTTCTCCAGAGTGGCTGTTGGCAATTTACATCCCGCCCATCAGCGTGGCCAGGCTCCCGGTTCTCCATGGCCTGTCCTGCATTTCTGGTTTTGACACTTTATTCAGCATGGCCCTTTTGACCGATGGGAAGCGAGACTTCTTTGTAGCGCTGATTTGCCTTTCCAGGTTGCTTGGTTGGCCAAACAGGGCGTATGCGTTTTTTCCTGAATATATTCAGGAAAAAACGCATACGCCCTGTTTGGCCAAGGGCGTGATTGTCGAGGTTTGGCCGCTTTTCCTGTGCTTTCAAGGCGATTCGAATCTACCTCCTGAAATCTGTTTCCTGCAATTCTGCCTTGCTTTCAAATCCTCTTCGTTGCCTTCCCTCAATATATTTGTGGACGAGAGTTATCATTTATAACTCTGCAGGTTTGTGAATTGCAGTGCCCCTGAGCTCCATTGTTCAAATCGCTTTCTTGGGAGCTGGCCGCAAAAGCGCAGGATTGCTTCAGGCCCTGTTCTGGTCCCGGGCGGCAGGCTGAGCCTGTGGTTAATTCTTCTTCCTGATGGGAAAATAGAGTGACCTGTGCCAGTCCCAACACCTAGAGCTAGTCTCTCATTGGTTCCCCCTCTTCCCGTTCATCCTCAGGACAAATTGCAACCTGTACGGAACAGGAGGTTAAAGGTGCTGAGTCTCCAAGGAGGGAGATTGCTAGTAAAGCGGCTGGAATGGCGAACCCGAGCACAAGGAGATGAGAAATGAGGTGCGTTTTAGAAACCTTTCCCGATCACACGGTGTACCATCTTCTGGGTTTCTCATGCATGTTTTCGAAGTAGGAAGATGCCCTTGAACCTGAGATTTGGGACCCATGGGATGGGTACCACGCAGTATTACTTTAAAGGGTCTGTGTTTGCTCACCCAACCTCAGCAAACCTCTCAGCCCCAAGAGTGTCCACCCTTATGTCTCCATCAGCTGTGGGTCTAGATATGGTCAATCCAGGTGGCATCACAGCCCCTGAACGAATTTTGTAAGAATTTCTCTCTCTTTCACTGTCTTTGTTTCACGGGTTTTTAAAAGTAATTCATTTTTATAATGGGGTTTAGCTGCTTTTCACTGCTGTGTTTATGCCGCTTTATACCCACTTGACTCACTTACAGAGAGATATCAATACATAGGTAAGATTCTTACTAGTCAGATATATTCTTGGGCGGTGAGTAGGGGGTGTTGAGTCCAGTTCACTGAGCAAGGAGTAGGTCTTGTCTATTACATATTGGGTTTATGGAACGGTATCTGAGCTAATTTGAAACCCGTGTTTTATGCATCACCCCACCTCACCTTTCCCGTTGAGCAGCCATAGTGTGTTTTCTAAACGTGTGACTCTGTTCCGTTTTGTAACTCAGTTCAAGTGTAGCGGTTTTTACATTCCCTCTATAAGTGATATCTTATGACAAGTGTCGTTATCTGTGTGACTTTTTTCACTTAGAATCGTCGTACCTAAATCCACTCATCATGCTGCTACTAGCCTTATGACGTTGATTTCATGGCTGAGTGATATTCCATTGTACATAAGGACCACAACTTCTTTAGCCATTTTTCTCTTTCCTGGGATATTTAAGGTGTAACGAAGTGCAGGTTCTTGTCAAGAGAGCAGCCCTAAACTTTGGGGTGCCTGTGTCTTGCTGATTTTTAGTTTTCCCAATTTATACGCCCATGAGTGGAAGTGCCCTATGCTCTCTAAGCTGCGTTTTTTAGATGTTTCAGGACACACCGTACACTTCTCCAGAGTGGCTGTTGGCAATTTACATCCCGCCCATCAGCGTAGCCAGGCTCCCGGTTCTCCATGGCCTGTCCTTCATTTCTGGTTTTGACACTTTATTCAGCATGGCCCTTTTGACCGATGGGAAGCGAGACTTCTTTGTAGCGCTGATTTGCCTTTCCAGGTTGCTTGGTTGGCCAAACAGGGCGTATGCGTTTTTTCCTGAATATATTTAGAAAAAAACGCATACGCCCTGTTTGGCCAAGGGCGTGATTGTCGAGGTTTGGCCGCTTTTCCTGTGCTTTCAAGGCGATTCGAATCTACCTCCTGAAATCTGTTTCCTGCAATTCTGCCTTGCTTTCAAATCCTCTTCGTTGCCTTCCCTCAATATATTTGTGGACGAGAGTTATCATTTATAACTCTGCAGGTTTGTGAATTGCAGTGCCCCTGAGCTCCATTGTTCAACTCGCTTTCTTGGGAGCTGGCCGCAAAAGCGCAGGATTGCTTCAGGCCCTGTTCTGGTCCCGGGCGGCAGGCTGAGCCTGTGGTTAATTCTTCTTCCTGATGGGAAAATAGAGTGACCTGTGCCAGTCCCAACACCTAGAGCTAGTCTCTCATTGGTTCCCCCTCTTCCCGTTCATCCTCAGGACAAATCGCAACCTGTACGGAACAGGAGGTTAAAGGTGCTGAGTCTCCAAGGAGGGAGATTGCTAGTAAAGCGGCTGGAATGGCGAACCCGAGCACAAGGAGATGAGAAATGAGGTGCGTTTTAGAAACCTTTCCCGATCACACGGTGTACCATCTTCTGGGTTTCTCATGCATGTTTTCGAAGTAGGAAGATGCCCTTGAACCTGAGATTTGGGACCCATGGGATGGGTACCACGCAGTATTACTTTAAAGGGTCTGTGTTTGCTCACCCAACCTCAGCAAACCTCTCAGCCCCAAGAGTGTCCACCCTTATGTCTCCATCAGCTGTGGGTCTAGATATGGTCAATCCAGGTGGCATCACAGCCCCTGAACGAATTTTGTAAGAATTTCTCTCTCTTTCACTGTCTTTGTTTCACGGGTTTTTAAAAGTAATTGATTTTTATAATGGGTTTTAGCTGCTTTTCATTGCTGTGTTTATGCCGCTTTACACCCACTTGACTCACTTACAGAGAGATATCAATACATAGGTTTTAAGACTCTTACTAGTCAGATATATTCTTGGGCGGTGAGTAGGGGGTGTTGAGTCCAGTTCCCTGAGCAAGGAGTAGGTCTTGTCTTTTACATATTGGGTTTATGGAACGGTATCAGAGCTAATTTGAAACCCGTGTTTTATGCATCACCCCGCCTCACCTTTCCCGTTGAGCAGCCATAGTGTGTTTTCTAAACGTGTGACTCTGTTCCGTTTTGTAACTCAGTTCAAGTGTAGCGGTTTTTACATTCCCTCTATAAGTGATATCTTATGACAAGTGTCGTTATCTGTGTGACTTTTTTCACTTAGAATCGTCGTACCTAAATGCACTCATCATGCTGCTACTAGCCTTATGACGTTGATTTCATGGCTGAGTGATATTCCATTGTACATAAGGACCACAACTTCTTTAGCCATTTTTCTCTTTCCTGGGATATTTAAGGTGTAACGAAGTGCAGGTTCTTGTCAAGAGAGCAGCCCTAAACTTTGGGGTGCCTGTGTCTTGCTGATTTTTAGTTTTCCCAATTTATACGCCCATGAGTGGAAGTGCCCTATGCTCTCTAAGCTGCGTTTTTTAGATGTTTCAGGACACACCGTACACTTCTCCAGAGTGGCTGTTGGCAATTTACATCCCGCCCATCAGCGTAGCAACTCTCCCGTTTCTCCATGGCCTGTCCTGCATTTCTGGTTTTGACACTTTATACAGCATGGCCCTTTTGACCGATGGGAAGCGAGACTTCTTTGCAGCGCTGATTTGCCTTTCCAGGGTGCTTGGTTGGCCAAACAGGGCGTATGCGTTTTTTCCTGAATATATTCTGGAAAAAACGCATACGCCCTGTTTGGCCAAGGGCATGATTGTCGAGGTTTGGCTGCTTTTCCTGTGCTTTCAAGGCGATTCGAATCTACCTCCTGAAATCTGTATCCTGCAATTCTGCCTTGCTTTCAAATCCTCTTCGTTGCCTTCCCTCAATATATTTGTGGACGAGAGTTATCATTTATAACTCTGCAGGTTTGTGAATTGCAGTGCCCCTGAGCTCCATTGTTCAACTCGCTTTCTTGGGAGCTGGACTCAGAAGCGCAGGATTGCTTCAGGTCCTATTCTGGTCCCGGGCGGCAGGCTGAGCCTGTGGTTAATTCTTCTTCCTGATGGGAAAATAGACTGACCTCTCCCAGTCCTAACACCTAGAGCTAGTCTCTCATTGGTTCCCCCTCTTCCCGTTCATCCTCAGGACAAATCGCAACCTGTACGGAACAGGAGGTTAAAGGTGCTGAATCTCCAAGGAGGGAGATTGCTAGTAAAGCGGCTGGAATGGCGAACCCGAGCACAAGGAGATGAGAAATGAGGTGCGTTTTAGAAACCTTTCCCGATCACACGGGGTACCATCTTCTGGGTTTCTCTGCATGTTTTCGATGTAGGAAGATGCCCTTGTACCTGGAGATTTGGGACCCATGGGATGGGTACCATGCAGTATTACTTAAAAGGGTCTGCGTTTGCTCACCCAACCTCACCAAACCTCTCAGCCCCAAGAGTGTCCACCCTTATGTCTCCATCAGCTGTGGGTCTAGATATGGTCAATCCAGGTGGCATCACAGCCCCTGAACGAATTTTGTAAGAATTTCTCTCTCTTTCACTGTCTTTGTTTCACGGGTTTTTAAAAGTAATTGATTTTTATAATGGGGTTTAGCTGCTTTTCACTGCTGTGTTTATGCCGCTTTACACCCACTTGACTCACTTACAGAGAGATATCAATACATAGGTTTTAAGATTCTTACTAGTCAGATATATTCTTGGGCGGTGAGTAGGGGGTGTTGAGTCCAGTTCCCTGAGCAAGGAGTAGGTCTTGTCTTTTACATATTGGGTTTATGGAACGGTATCTGAGCTAATTTGAAACCCGTGTTTTATGCATCACCCCGCCTCACCTTTCCCGTTGAGCAGCCATAGTGTGTTTTCTAAACGTGTGACTCTGTTCCGTTTTGTAACTCAGTTCAAGTGTAGCGGTTTTTACATTCCCTCTATAAGTGATATCTTATGACAAGTGTCGTTATCTGTGTGACTTTTTTCACTTAGAATCGTCGTACCTAAATCCACTCATCATGCTGCTACTAGCCTTATGACGTTGATTTCATGGCTGAGTGATATTCCATTGTACATAAGGACCACAAGTTCTTTATCCATTTTTCTCTTTCCTGGGATATTTAAGGTGTAACGAAGTGCAGGTTCTTGTCAAGAGAGCAGCCCTAAACTTTGGGGTGCCTGTGTCTTGCTGATTTTTAGTTTTCCCAATTTAAACACCCATGAGTGGAAGTGCCGTATGCTCTCTAAGCTGAGTTTTTTAGATGTTTCAGGACACACCGTACACTTCTCCAGAGTGGCTGTTGGCAATTTACATCCCGCCCATCAGCGTAGCCAGGCTCCCGGTTCTCCATGGCCTGTCCTGCATTTCTGCTTTTGACACTTTATTCAGCATGGCCCTTTTGATCGATGGGAAGTGAGACTTCTTTGTAGCGCTGATTTGCCTTTCCAGGTTGCTTGGTTGGCCAAACAGGGCGTATGCGTTTTTTCCTGAATATATTCAGGAAAAAACGCATACGCCCTTTTTGGCCAAGGGCGTGATTGTCGAGGTTTGGCCGCTTTTCCTGTGCTTTCAAGGCGATTCGAATCTACCTCCTGAAATCTGTTTCCTGCAATTCTGCCTTGCTTTCAAATCCTCTTCGTTGCCTTCCCTCAATATATTTGTGGACGAGAGTTATCATTTATAACTCTGCAGTTTTGTGAATTGCAGTGCCCCTGAGCTCCATTGTTCAACTCGCTTTCTTGGGAGCTGGCCGCAAAAGCGCAGGATTGCTTCAGGCCCTGTTCTGGTCCCGGGCGGCAGGCTGAGCCTGTGGTTAATTCTTCTTCCTGATGGGAAAATAGAGTGACCTGTGCCAGTCCCAACACCTAGAGCTAGTCTCTCATTGGTTCCCCCTCTTCCCGTTCATCCTCAGGACAATTTGCAACCTGTACGGAACAGGAGGTTAAAGGTGCTGAGTCTCCAAGGAGGGAGATTGCTAGTAAAGCGGCTGGAATGGCGAACCCGAGCACAAGGAGATGAGAAATGAGGTGCGTTTTAGAAACCTTTCCCGATCACACGGTGTACCATCTTCTGGGTTTCTCATGCATGTTTTCGATGTAGGAAGATGCCCTTGAACCTGGAGATTTGGGACCCATGGGATGGGTTCCACGCAGTATTACTTTAAAGGGTCTGCGTTTGCTCACCCAACCTCACCAAACCTCTCAGCCCCAAGAGTGTCCACCCTTATGTCTCCATCAGCTGTGGGTCTAGATATGGTCAATCCAGGTGGCATCACAGCCCCTGAACGAATTTTGTAAGAATTTCTCTCTCTTTCACTGTCTTTGTTTCACGGGTTTTTAAAAGTAATTGATTTTTATAATGGGGTTTAGCTGCTTTTCACTGCTGTGTTTATGCCGCTTTACACCCACTTGACTCACTTACAGAGAGATATCAATACATAGGTTTTAAGATTCTTACTAGTCAGATATATTCTTGGGCGGTGAGTAGGGGGTGTTGAGTCCAGTTCACTGAGCAAGGACGAGGTCTTGTCTATTACATATTGGGTTTATGGAATGGTATCTGAGCTAATTTGAAACCCATGTTTTATGCATCACCCCACCTCACCTTTCCCGTTGAGCAGCCATAGTGTGTTTTCTAAACGTGTGACTCTGTTCCGTTTTGTAATTCAGTTCAAGTGTAGCGGTTTTTTCATTCCCTCTATTAATGATACCTTATGACAAGTGTCTTTTTCTGTGTGACTTTTTTCACTTAGAATCGTCGTACCTAAATCCACTCATCATGCTGCTACTAGCCTTATGACGTTGATGTCATGACTGAGTGATATTCCATTGTACATAAGGACCACAACTTCTTTATCCATTTTTCTCTTTCCTGGGATATTTAAGGTGTAACGAAGTGGAGGTTCTTGTCAAGAGAGCAGCCCTAAACTTTGGGGTGCCTGTGTCTTGCTGATTTTTAGTTTTCCCAATTTATACGCCCATGAGTGGAAGTGCCATATGCTCTCTAAGCTGAGTTTTTTAGATGTTTCAGGACACACCATACACTTCTCCAGAGTGGCTGTTGGCAATTTACATCCCGCCCATCAGCGTAGCAAGTCTCCCATTTCTCCATGGCCTGTCCTGCATTTCTGGTTTTGACACTTTATTCAGCATGGCCCTTTTGACCGATGGGAAGCGAGACTTCTTTGTAGCGCTGATTTGCCTTTCCAGGTTGCTTGGTTGGCCAAACAGGGCGTATGCGTTTTTTCCTGAATATATTCAGGAAAAAACGCATACGCCCTTTTTGGCCAAGGGCATGATTGTCGAGGTTTGGCCGCTTTTCCTGTGCTTTCAAGGCGATTCGTATCTACCTCCTGAAATCTGTATCCTGCAATTCTGCCTTGCTTTCAAATCCTCTTCGTTGCCTTCCCTCAATATATTTGTGGACGAGAGTTATCATTTATAACTCTGCAGGTTTGTGAATTGCAGTGCCCCTGAGCTCCATTGTTCAACTCGCTTTCTTGGGAGCTGGACTCAGAAGCGCAGGATTGCTTCAGGTCCTATTCTGGTCCCGGGCAGCAGGCTGAGCCTGTGGTTAATTCTTCTTCCTGACGGGAAAATAGACTGACCTCTCCCAGTCCTAACACCTAGAGCTAGTCTCTCATTGGTTCCCCCTCTTCCCGTTCATCCTCAGGACAAATCGCAACCTGTACGGAACAGGAGTTTAAAGGTGCTGAATCTCCAAAGAGGGAGATTGGTAGTAAAGCGGCTGGAATGGCGAACCCGAGCACAAGGAGATGAGAAATGAGGTGCGTTTTAGAAACCTTTCCCGATCACACGGGGTACCATCTTCTGGGTTTCTCTGCATGTTTTCGATGTAGGAAGATGCCCTTGTACCTGGAGATTTGGGACCCATGGGATGGGTACCATGCAGTATTACTTAAAAGGGTCTGCGTTTGCTCACCCAACCTCACCAAACCTCTCAGCCCCAAGAGTGTCCACCCTTATGTCTCCATCAGCTGTGGGTCTAGATATGGTCAATCCAGGTGGCATCACAGCCCCTGAACGAATTTTGTAAGAATTTCTCTCTCTTTCACTGTCTTTGTTTCACGGGTTTTTAAAAGTAATTGATTTTTATAATGGGGTTTAGCTGCTTTTCATTGCTGTGTTTAAGCCGCTTTACACCCACTTGACTCACTTACAGAGAGATATCAATACATAGGTTTTAAGATTCTTACTAGTCAGATATATTCTTGGGCGGTGAGTAGGGGGTGTTGAGTCCAGTTCCCTGAGCAAGGAGTAGGTCTTGTCTATTACATATTGGGTTTATGGAACGGTATCTGAGCTAATTTGAAACCCGTGTTTTATGCATCACCCCGCCTCACCTTTCCCGTTGAGCAGCCATAGTGTGTTTTCTAAACGTGTGACTCTGTTCCGTTTTGTAACTCAGTTCAAGTGTAGCGGTTTTTACATTCCCTCTATAAGTGATATCTTATGACAAGTGTCGTTATCTGTGTGACTTTTTTCACTTAGAATCGTTGTACCTAAATCCACTCATCATGCTGCTACTAGCCTTATGACGTTGATTTCATGGCTGAGTGATATTCCATTGTACATAAGGACCACAACTTCTTTATCCATTTTTCTCTTTCCTGGGATATTTAAGGTGTAACGAAGTGCTGGTTCTTGTCAAGAGAGCAGCCCTAAACTTTGGGGTGCCTGTGTCTTGCTGATTTTTAGTTTTCCCAATTTATACACCCATGAGTGGAAGTGCCCTATGCTCTCTAAGCTGAGTTTTTTAGATGTTTCAGGACACACCGTACACTTCTCCAGAGTGGCTGTTGGCAATTTACATCCCGCCCATCAGCGTAGCCAGGCTCCCGGTTCTCCATGGCCTGTCCTGCATTTCTGGTTTTGACACTTTATTCAGCATGGCCCTTTTGACCGATGGGAAGCGAGACTTCTTTGTAGCGCTGATTTGCCTTTCCAGGTTGCTTGGTTGGCCAAACAGGGCGTATGCGTTTTTTCCTGAATATATTCAGGAAAAAACGCATACGCCCTTTTTGGCCAAGGGCGTGATTGTCGAGGTTTGGCCGCTTTTCCTGTGCTTTCAAGGCGATTCCAATCTACCTCCTGAAATCTGTTTCCTGCAATTCTGCCTTGCTTTCAAATCCTCTTCGTTGCCTTCCCTCAATATATTTGTGGACGAGAGTTATCATTTATAACTCTGCAGGTTTGTGAATTGCAGTGCCCCTGAGCTCCATTGTTCAAATCGCTTTCTTGGGAGCTGGCCGCAAAAGCGCAGGATTGCTTCAGGCCCTGTTCTGGTCCCGGGTGGCAGGCTGAGCCTGTGGTTAATTCTTCTTCCTGATGGGAAAATAGAGTGACCTGTGCCAGTCCCAACACCTAGAGCTAGTCTCTCATTGGTTCCCCCTCTTCCCGTTCATCCTCAGGACAAATTGCAACCTGTACGGAAGAGGAGGTTAAAGGTGCTGAGTCTCCAAGGAGGGAGATTGCTAGTAAAGCGGCTGGAATGGCGAACCCGAGCACAAGGAGATGAGAAATGAGGTGCGTTTTAGAAACCTTTCCCGATCACACGGTGTACCATCTTCTGGGTTTCTCATGCATGTTTTCGAAGTAGGAAGATGCCCTTGAACCTGAGATTTGGGACCCATGGGATGGGTACCACGCAGTATTACTTTAAAGGGTCTGTCTTTGCTCACCCAACCTCAGCAAACCTCTCAGCCCCAAGAGTGTCCACCCTTATGTCTCCATCAGCTGTGGGTCTAGATATGGTCAATCCAGGTGGCATCACAGCCCCTGAACGAATTTTGTAAGAATTTCTCTCTCTTTCACTGTCTTTGTTTCACGGGTTTTTAAAAGTAATTGATTTTTATAATGGGGTTTAGCTGCTTTTCATTGCTGTGTTTAAGCCGCTTTACACCCACTTGACTCACTTACAGAGAGATATCAATACATAGGTTTTAAGACTCTTACTAGTAAGATATATTCTTGGGCGGTGAGTAGGGGGTGTTGAGTCCAGTTCCCTGAGCAAGGAGTAGGTCTTGTCTTTTACATATTGGGTTTATGGAACGGTATCTGAGCTAATTTGAAACCCGTGTTTTCTGCATCACCCCGCCTCACCTTTCCCGTTGAGCAGCCATAGTGTGTTTTCTAAACGTGTGACTCTGTTCCGTTTTGTAACTCAGTTCAAGTGTAGCGGTTTTTACATTCCCTCTATAAGTGATATCTTATGACAAGTGTCGTTATCTGTGTGACTTTTT
Source organism: Eschrichtius robustus (assembly GCF_028021215.1). Lineage (NCBI taxonomy): Eukaryota > Metazoa > Chordata > Mammalia > Artiodactyla > Eschrichtiidae > Eschrichtius > Eschrichtius robustus. Next base: position 46,753,095 of record NC_090831.1, on the reverse strand, counting down.
TCACTTAGAATCGTCGTACCTAAATCCACTCATCATGCTGCTACTAGCCTTATGACGTTGATTTCATGGCTGAGTGATATTCCATTGTACATAAGGACCGCAACTTCTTTATCCATTTTTCTCTTTCCTGGAATATTTAAGGTGTAACGAAGTGCAGGTTCTTGTCAAGAGAGCAGCCCTAAACTTTCGGGTGCCTGTGTCTTGCTGATTTTTAGTTTTCCCAATTTATACACCCATGAGTGGAAGTGCCCTATGCTCTCTAAGCTGAGTTTTTTAGATGTTTCAGGACACACCGTACACTTCTCCAGAGTGGCTGTTAGCAATTTACATCCCGCCCATCAGCGTAGCCAGGCTCCCGGTTCTCCATGGCCTGTCCTGCATTTCTGGTTTTGACACTTTATTCAGCATGGCCCTTTTGACCGATGGGAAGCGAGACTTCTTTGTAGCGCTGATTTGCCTTTCCAGGTTGCTTGGTTGGCCAAACAGGGCGTATGCGTTTTTTCCTGAATATATTCAGGAAAAAACGCATACGCCCTTTTTGGCCAAGGGCGTGATTGTCGACGTTTGGCCGCTTTTCCTGTGCTTTCAAGGCGATTCGAATCTACCTCCTGAAATCTGTTTCCTGCAATTATGCCTTGCTTTCAAATCCTCTTCGTTGCCTTCCCTCAATATATTTGTGGACGAGAGTTATCATTTATAACTCTGCAGGTTTGTGAATTGCAGTGCCCCTGAGCACCATTGTTCAAATCGCTTTCTTGGGAGCTGGCCGCAAAAGCGCAGGATTGTTTCAGGCCCTGTTCTGGTCCCGGGTGGCAGGCTGAGCCTGTGGTTAATTCTTCTTCCTGATGGGAAAATAGAGTGACCTGTGCCAGTCCCAACACCTAGAGCTAGTCTCTCATTGGTTCCCCCTCTTCCCGTTCATCCTCAGGACAAATCGCAACCTGTACGGAACAGGAGGTTAAAGGTGCTGAGTCTCCAAGGAGGGAGATTGCTAGTAAAGCGGCTGGAATGGCGAACCCGAGCACAAGGAGATGAGAAATGAGGTGCGTTTTAGAAACCTTTCCCGATCACACGGTGTACCATCTTCTGGGTTTCTCATGCATGTTTTCGATGTAGGAAGATGCCCTTGAACCTGGAGATTTGGGACCCATGGGATGGGTTCCACGCAGTATTACTTTAAAGGGTCTGCGTTTGCTCACCCAACCTCACCAAACCTCTCAGCCCCAAGAGTGTCCACCCTTATGTCTCCATCAGCTGTGGGTCTAGATATGGTCAATCCAGGTGGCATCACAGCCCCTGAACGAATTTTGTAAGAATTTCTCTCTCTTTCACTGTCTTTGTTTCACGGGTTTTTAAAAGTAATTGATTTTTATAATGGGGTTTAGCTGCTTTTCACTGCTGTGTTTATGCCGCTTTACACCCACTTGACTCACTTACAGAGAGATATCAATACATAGGTTTTAAGATTCTTACTAGTCAGATATATTCTTGGGCGGTGAGTAGGGGGTGTTGAGTCCAGTTCACTGAGCAAGGACGAGGTCTTGTCTATTACATATTGGGTTTATGGAATGGTATCTGAGCTAATTTGAAACCCATGTTTTATGCATCACCCCACCTCACCTTTCCCGTTGAGCAGCCATAGTGTGTTTTCTAAACGTGTGACTCTGTTCCGTTTTGTAATTCAGTTCAAGTGTAGCGGTTTTTTCATTCCCTCTATTAATGATACCTTATGACAAGTGTCTTTTTCTGTGTGACTTTTTTCACTTAGAATCGTCGTACCTAAATCCACTCATCATGCTGCTACTAGCCTTATGACGTTGATGTCATGACTGAGTGATATTCCATTGTACATAAGGACCACAACTTCTTTATCCATTTTTCTCTTTCCTGGGATATTTAAGGTGTAACGAAGTGGAGGTTCTTGTCAAGAGAGCAGCCCTAAACTTTGGGGTGCCTGTGTCTTGCTGATTTTTAGTTTTCCCAATTTATACGCCCATGAGTGGAAGTGCCATATGCTCTCTAAGCTGAGTTTTTTAGATGTTTCAGGACACACCATACACTTCTCCAGAGTGGCTGTTGGCAATTTACATCCCGCCCATCAGCGTAGCAAGTCTCCCATTTCTCCATGGCCTGTCCTGCATTTCTGGTTTTGACACTTTATTCAGCATGGCCCTTTTGACCGATGGGAAGCGAGACTTCTTTGTAGCGCTGATTTGCCTTTCCAGGTTGCTTGGTTGGCCAAACAGGGCGTATGCGTTTTTTCCTGAATATATTCAGGAAAAAACGCATACGCCCTTTTTGGCCAAGGGCATGATTGTCGAGGTTTGGCCGCTTTTCCTGTGCTTTCAAGGCGATTCGTATCTACCTCCTGAAATCTGTATCCTGCAATTCTGCCTTGCTTTCAAATCCTCTTCGTTGCCTTCCCTCAATATATTTGTGGACGAGAGTTATCATTTATAACTCTGCAGGTTTGTGAATTGCAGTGCCCCTGAGCTCCATTGTTCAACTCGCTTTCTTGGGAGCTGGACTCAGAAGCGCAGGATTGCTTCAGGTCCTATTCTGGTCCCGGGCAGCAGGCTGAGCCTGTGGTTAATTCTTCTTCCTGACGGGAAAATAGACTGACCTCTCCCAGTCCTAACACCTAGAGCTAGTCTCTCATTGGTTCCCCCTCTTCCCGTTCATCCTCAGGACAAATCGCAACCTGTACGGAACAGGAGTTTAAAGGTGCTGAATCTCCAAAGAGGGAGATTGGTAGTAAAGCGGCTGGAATGGCGAACCCGAGCACAAGGAGATGAGAAATGAGGTGCGTTTTAGAAACCTTTCCCGATCACACGGGGTACCATCTTCTGGGTTTCTCTGCATGTTTTCGATGTAGGAAGATGCCCTTGTACCTGGAGATTTGGGACCCATGGGATGGGTACCATGCAGTATTACTTAAAAGGGTCTGCGTTTGCTCACCCAACCTCACCAAACCTCTCAGCCCCAAGAGTGTCCACCCTTATGTCTCCATCAGCTGTGGGTCTAGATATCGTCAATCCAGGTGGCATCACAGCCCCTGAACGAATTTTGTAAGAATTTCTCTCTCTTTCACTGTCTTTGTTTCACGGGTTTTTAAAAGTAATTGATTTTTATAATGGGGTTTAGCTGCTTTTCATTGCTGTGTTTAAGCCGCTTTACACCCACTTGACTCACTTACAGAGAGATATCAATACATAGGTTTTAAGATTCTTACTAGTCAGATATATTCTTGGGCGGTGAGTAGGGGGTGTTGAGTCCAGTTCCCTGAGCAAGGAGTAGGTCTTGTCTATTACATATTGGGTTTATGGAACGGTATCTGAGCTAATTTGAAACCCGTGTTTTATGCATCACCCCGCCTCACCTTTCCCGTTGAGCAGCCATAGTGTGTTTTCTAAACGTGTGACTCTGTTCCGTTTTGTAACTCAGTTCAAGTGTAGCGGTTTTTACATTCCCTCTATAAGTGATATCTTATGACAAGTGTCGTTATCTGTGTGACTTTTTTCACTTAGAATCGTTGTACCTAAATCCACTCATCATGCTGCTACTAGCCTTATGACGTTGATTTCATGGCTGAGTGATATTCCATTGTACATAAGGACCACAACTTCTTTATCCATTTTTCTCTTTCCTGGGATATTTAAGGTGTAACGAAGTGCTGGTTCTTGTCAAGAGAGCAGCCCTAAACTTTGGGGTGCCTGTGTCTTGCTGATTTTTAGTTTTCCCAATTTATACACCCATGAGTGGAAGTGCCCTATGCTCTCTAAGCTGAGTTTTTTAGATGTTTCAGGACACACCGTACACTTCTCCAGAGTGGCTGTTGGCAATTTACATCCCGCCCATCAGCGTAGCCAGGCTCCCGGTTCTCCATGGCCTGTCCTGCATTTCTGGTTTTGACACTTTATTCAGCATGGCCCTTTTGACCGATGGGAAGCGAGACTTCTTTGTAGCGCTGATTTGCCTTTCCAGGTTGCTTGGTTGGCCAAACAGGGCGTATGCGTTTTTTCCTGAATATATTCAGGAAAAAACGCATACGCCCTTTTTGGCCAAGGGCGTGATTGTCGAGGTTTGGCCGCTTTTCCTGTGCTTTCAAGGCGATTCCAATCTACCTCCTGAAATCTGTTTCCTGCAATTCTGCCTTGCTTTCAAATCCTCTTCGTTGCCTTCCCTCAATATATTTGTGGACGAGAGTTATCATTTATAACTCTGCAGGTTTGTGAATTGCAGTGCCCCTGAGCTCCATTGTTCAAATCGCTTTCTTGGGAGCTGGCCGCAAAAGCGCAGGATTGCTTCAGGCCCTGTTCTGGTCCCGGGTGGCAGGCTGAGCCTGTGGTTAATTCTTCTTCCTGATGGGAAAATAGAGTGACCTGTGCCAGTCCCAACACCTAGAGCTAGTCTCTCATTGGTTCCCCCTCTTCCCGTTCATCCTCAGGACAAATTGCAACCTGTACGGAAGAGGAGGTTAAAGGTGCTGAGTCTCCAAGGAGGGAGATTGCTAGTAAAGCGGCTGGAATGGCGAACCCGAGCACAAGGAGATGAGAAATGAGGTGCGTTTTAGAAACCTTTCCCGATCACACGGTGTACCATCTTCTGGGTTTCTCATGCATGTTTTCGAAGTAGGAAGATGCCCTTGAACCTGAGATTTGGGACCCATGGGATGGGTACCACGCAGTATTACTTTAAAGGGTCTGTCTTTGCTCACCCAACCTCAGCAAACCTCTCAGCCCCAAGAGTGTCCACCCTTATGTCTCCATCAGCTGTGGGTCTAGATATGGTCAATCCAGGTGGCATCACAGCCCCTGAACGAATTTTGTAAGAATTTCTCTCTCTTTCACTGTCTTTGTTTCACGGGTTTTTAAAAGTAATTGATTTTTATAATGGGGTTTAGCTGCTTTTCATTGCTGTGTTTAAGCCGCTTTACACCCACTTGACTCACTTACAGAGAGATATCAATACATAGGTTTTAAGACTCTTACTAGTAAGATATATTCTTGGGCGGTGAGTAGGGGGTGTTGAGTCCAGTTCCCTGAGCAAGGAGTAGGTCTTGTCTTTTACATATTGGGTTTATGGAACGGTATCTGAGCTAATTTGAAACCCGTGTTTTCTGCATCACCCCGCCTCACCTTTCCCGTTGAGCAGCCATAGTGTGTTTTCTAAACGTGTGACTCTGTTCCGTTTTGTAACTCAGTTCAAGTGTAGCGGTTTTTACATTCCCTCTATAAGTGATATCTTATGACAAGTGTCGTTATCTGTGTGACTTTTTTCACTTAGAATCGTCGTACCTAAATCCACTCATCATGCTGCTACTAGCCTTATGACGTTGATTTCATGGCTGAGTGATATTCCATTGTACATAAGGACCGCAACTTCTTTATCCATTTTTCTCTTTCCTGGAATATTTAAGGTGTAACGAAGTGCAGGTTCTTGTCAAGAGAGCAGCCCTAAACTTTCGGGTGCCTGTGTCTTGCTGATTTTTAGTTTTCCCAATTTATACACCCATGAGTGGAAGTGCCCTATGCTCTCTAAGCTGAGTTTTTTAGATGTTTCAGGACACACCGTACACTTCTCCAGAGTGGCTGTTAGCAATTTACATCCCGCCCATCAGCGTAGCCAGGCTCCCGGTTCTCCATGGCCTGTCCTGCATTTCTGGTTTTGACACTTTATTCAGCATGGCCCTTTTGACCGATGGGAAGCGAGACTTCTTTGTAGCGCTGATTTGCCTTTCCAGGTTGCTTGGTTGGCCAAACAGGGCGTATGCGTTTTTTCCTGAATATATTCAGGAAAAAACGCATACGCCCTTTTTGGCCAAGGGCGTGATTGTCGACGTTTGGCCGCTTTTCCTGTGCTTTCAAGGCGATTCGAATCTACCTCCTGAAATCTGTTTCCTGCAATTATGCCTTGCTTTCAAATCCTCTTCGTTGCCTTCCCTCAATATATTTGTGGACGAGAGTTATCATTTATAACTCTGCAGGTTTGTGAATTGCAGTGCCCCTGAGCACCATTGTTCAAATCGCTTTCTTGGGAGCTGGCCGCAAAAGCGCAGGATTGTTTCAGGCCCTGTTCTGGTCCCGGGTGGCAGGCTGAGCCTGTGGTTAATTCTTCTTCCTGATGGGAAAATAGAGTGACCTGTGCCAGTCCCAACACCTAGAGCTAGTCTCTCATTGGTTCCCCCTCTTCCCGTTCATCCTCAGGACAAATCGCAACCTGTACGGAACAGGAGGTTAAAGGTGCTGAGTCTCCAAGGAGGGAGATTGCTAGTAAAGCGGCTGGAATGGCGAACCCGAGCACAAGGAGATGAGAAATGAGGTGCGTTTTAGAAACCTTTCCCGATCACACGGTGTACCATCTTCTGGGTTTCTCATGCATGTTTTCGAAGTAGGAAGATGCCCTTGAACCTGAGATTTGGGACCCATGGGATGGATACCACGCAGTATTACTTTAAAGGGTCTGTGTTTGCTCACCCAACCTCAGCAAACCTCTCAGCCCCAAGAGTGTCCACCCTTATGTCTCCATCAGCTGTGGGTCTAGATATGGTCAATCCAGGTGGCATCACAGCCCCTGAACGAATTTTGTAAGAATTTCTCTCTCTTTCACTGTCTTTGTTTCACGGGTTTTTAAAAGTAATTGATTTTTATAATGGGGTTTAGCTGCTTTTCATTGCTGTGTTTAAGCCGCTTTACACCCACTTGACTCACTTACAGAGAGATATCAATACATAGGTTTTAAGATTCTTACTAGTCAGATATATTCTTGGGCGGTGAGTAGGGGGTGTTGAGTCCAGTTCCCTGAGCAAGGAGTAGGTCTTGTCTATTACATATTGGGTTTATGGAACGGTATCTGAGCTAATTTGAAACCCGTGTTTTATGCATCACCCCGCCTCACCTTTCCCGTTGAGCAGCCATAGTGTGTTTTCTAAACGTGTGACTCTGTTCCGTTTTGTAACTCAGTTCAAGTGTAGCGGTTTTTACATTCCCTCTATAAGTGATATCTTATGACAAGTGTCGTTATCTGTGTGACTTTTTTCACTTAGAATCGTCGTACCTAAATCCACTCATCATGCTGCTACTAGCCTTATGACGTTGATTTCATGGCTGAGTGATATTCCATTGTACATAAGGACCACAAGTTCTTTATCCATTTTTCTCTTTCCTGGGATATTTAAGGTGTAACGAAGTGCAGGTTCTTGTCAAGAGAGCAGCCCTAAACTTTGGGGTGCCTGTGTCTTGCTGATTTTTAGTTTTCCCAATTTAAACACCCATGAGTGGAAGTGCCGTATGCTCTCTAAGCTGAGTTTTTTAGATGTTTCAGGACACACCGTACACTTCTCCAGAGTGGCTGTTGGCAATTTACATCCCGCCCATCAGCGTAGCCAGGCTCCCGGTTCTCCATGGCCTGTCCTGCATTTCTGCTTTTGACACTTTATTCAGCATGGCCCTTTTGATCGATGGGAAGTGAGACTTCTTTGTAGCGCTGATTTGCCTTTCCAGGTTGCTTGGTTGGCCAAACAGGGCGTATGCGTTTTTTCCTGAATATATTCAGGAAAAAACGCATACGCCCTTTTTGGCCAAGGGCGTGATTGTCGAGGTTTGGCCGCTTTTCCTGTGCTTTCAAGGCGATTCGAATCTACCTCCTGAAATCTGTTTCCTGCAATTCTGCCTTGCTTTCAAATCCTCTTCGTTGCCTTCCCTCAATATATTTGTGGACGAGAGTTATCATTTATAACTCTGCAGTTTTGTGAATTGCAGTGCCCCTGAGCTCCATTGTTCAACTCGCTTTCTTGGGAGCTGGCCGCAAAAGCGCAGGATTGCTTCAGGCCCTGTTCTGGTCCCGGGCGGCAGGCTGAGCCTGTGGTTAATTCTTCTTCCTGATGGGAAAATAGAGTGACCTGTGCCAGTCCCAACACCTAGAGCTAGTCTCTCATTGGTTCCCCCTCTTCCCGTTCATCCTCAGGACAATTTGCAACCTGTACGGAACAGGAGGTTAAAGGTGCTGAGTCTCCAAGGAGGGAGATTGCTAGTAAAGCGGCTGGAATGGCGAACCCGAGCACAAGGAGATGAGAAATGAGGTGCGTTTTAGAAACCTTTCCCGATCACACGGTGTACCATCTTCTGGGTTTCTCATGCATGTTTTCGATGTAGGAAGATGCCCTTGAACCTGGAGATTTGGGACCCATGGGATGGGTTCCACGCAGTATTACTTTAAAGGGTCTGCGTTTGCTCACCCAACCTCACCAAACCTCTCAGCCCCAAGAGTGTCCACCCTTATGTCTCCATCAGCTGTGGGTCTAGATATGGTCAATCCAGGTGGCATCACAGCCCCTGAACGAATTTTGTAAGAATTTCTCTCTCTTTCACTGTCTTTGTTTCACGGGTTTTTAAAAGTAATTGATTTTTATAATGGGGTTTAGCTGCTTTTCACTGCTGTGTTTATGCCGCTTTACACCCACTTGACTCACTTACAGAGAGATATCAATACATAGGTTTTAAGATTCTTACTAGTCAGATATATTCTTGGGCGGTGAGTAGGGGGTGTTGAGTCCAGTTCACTGAGCAAGGACGAGGTCTTGTCTATTACATATTGGGTTTATGGAATGGTATCTGAGCTAATTTGAAACCCATGTTTTATGCATCACCCCACCTCACCTTTCCCGTTGAGCAGCCATAGTGTGTTTTCTAAACGTGTGACTCTGTTCCGTTTTGTAATTCAGTTCAAGTGTAGCGGTTTTTTCATTCCCTCTATTAATGATACCTTATGACAAGTGTCTTTTTCTGTGTGACTTTTTTCACTTAGAATCGTCGTACCTAAATCCACTCATCATGCTGCTACTAGCCTTATGACGTTGATGTCATGACTGAGTGATATTCCATTGTACATAAGGACCACAACTTCTTTATCCATTTTTCTCTTTCCTGGGATATTTAAGGTGTAACGAAGTGGAGGTTCTTGTCAAGAGAGCAGCCCTAAACTTTGGGGTGCCTGTGTCTTGCTGATTTTTAGTTTTCCCAATTTATACGCCCATGAGTGGAAGTGCCATATGCTCTCTAAGCTGAGTTTTTTAGATGTTTCAGGACACACCATACACTTCTCCAGAGTGGCTGTTGGCAATTTACATCCCGCCCATCAGCGTAGCAAGTCTCCCATTTCTCCATGGCCTGTCCTGCATTTCTGGTTTTGACACTTTATTCAGCATGGCCCTTTTGACCGATGGGAAGCGAGACTTCTTTGTAGCGCTGATTTGCCTTTCCAGGTTGCTTGGTTGGCCAAACAGGGCGTATGCGTTTTTTCCTGAATATATTCAGGAAAAAACGCATACGCCCTTTTTGGCCAAGGGCATGATTGTCGAGGTTTGGCCGCTTTTCCTGTGCTTTCAAGGCGATTCGTATCTACCTCCTGAAATCTGTATCCTGCAATTCTGCCTTGCTTTCAAATCCTCTTCGTTGCCTTCCCTCAATATATTTGTGGACGAGAGTTATCATTTATAACTCTGCAGGTTTGTGAATTGCAGTGCCCCTGAGCTCCATTGTTCAACTCGCTTTCTTGGGAGCTGGACTCAGAAGCGCAGGATTGCTTCAGGTCCTATTCTGGTCCCGGGCAGCAGGCTGAGCCTGTGGTTAATTCTTCTTCCTGACGGGAAAATAGACTGACCTCTCCCAGTCCTAACACCTAGAGCTAGTCTCTCATTGGTTCCCCCTCTTCCCGTTCATCCTCAGGACAAATCGCAACCTGTACGGAACAGGAGTTTAAAGGTGCTGAATCTCCAAAGAGGGAGATTGGTAGTAAAGCGGCTGGAATGGCGAACCCGAGCACAAGGAGATGAGAAATGAGGTGCGTTTTAGAAACCTTTCCCGATCACACGGGGTACCATCTTCTGGGTTTCTCTGCATGTTTTCGATGTAGGAAGATGCCCTTGTACCTGGAGATTTGGGACCCATGGGATGGGTACCATGCAGTATTACTTAAAAGGGTCTGCGTTTGCTCACCCAACCTCACCAAACCTCTCAGCCCCAAGAGTGTCCACCCTTATGTCTCCATCAGCTGTGGGTCTAGATATCGTCAATCCAGGTGGCATCACAGCCCCTGAACGAATTTTGTAAGAATTTCTCTCTCTTTCACTGTCTTTGTTTCACGGGTTTTTAAAAGTAATTGATTTTTATAATGGGGTTTAGCTGCTTTTCATTGCTGTGTTTAAGCCGCTTTACACCCACTTGACTCACTTACAGAGAGATATCAATACATAGGTTTTAAGATTCTTACTAGTCAGATATATTCTTGGGCGGTGAGTAGGGGGTGTTGAGTCCAGTTCCCTGAGCAAGGAGTAGGTCTTGTCTATTACATATTGGGTTTATGGAACGGTATCTGAGCTAATTTGAAACCCGTGTTTTATGCATCACCCCGCCTCACCTTTCCCGTTGAGCAGCCATAGTGTGTTTTCTAAACGTGTGACTCTGTTCCGTTTTGTAACTCAGTTCAAGTGTAGCGGTTTTTACATTCCCTCTATAAGTGATATCTTATGACAAGTGTCGTTATCTGTGTGACTTTTTTCACTTAGAATCGTTGTACCTAAATCCACTCATCATGCTGCTACTAGCCTTATGACGTTGATTTCATGGCTGAGTGATATTCCATTGTACATAAGGACCACAACTTCTTTATCCATTTTTCTCTTTCCTGGGATATTTAAGGTGTAACGAAGTGCTGGTTCTTGTCAAGAGAGCAGCCCTAAACTTTGGGGTGCCTGTGTCTTGCTGATTTTTAGTTTTCCCAATTTATACACCCATGAGTGGAAGTGCCCTATGCTCTCTAAGCTGAGTTTTTTAGATGTTTCAGGACACACCGTACACTTCTCCAGAGTGGCTGTTGGCAATTTACATCCCGCCCATCAGCGTAGCCAGGCTCCCGGTTCTCCATGGCCTGTCCTGCATTTCTGGTTTTGACACTTTATTCAGCATGGCCCTTTTGACCGATGGGAAGCGAGACTTCTTTGTAGCGCTGATTTGCCTTTCCAGGTTGCTTGGTTGGCCAAACAGGGCGTATGCGTTTTTTCCTGAATATATTCAGGAAAAAACGCATACGCCCTTTTTGGCCAAGGGCGTGATTGTCGAGGTTTGGCCGCTTTTCCTGTGCTTTCAAGGCGATTCCATCTACCTCCTGAAATCTGTTTCCTGCAATTATGCCTTGCTTTCAAATCCTCTTCGTTGCCTTCCCTCAATATATTTGTGGACGAGAGTTATCATTTATAACTCTGCAGGTTTGTGAATTGCAGTGCCCCTGAGCTCCATTGTTCAAATCGCTTTCTTGGGAGCTGGCCGCAAAAGCGCAGGATTGCTTCAGGCCCTGTTCTGGTCCCGGGTGGCAGGCTGAGCCTGTGGTTAATTCTTCTTCCTGATGGGAAAATAGAGTGACCTGTGCCAGTCCCAACACCTAGAGCTAGTCTCTCATTGGTTCCCCCTCTTCCCGTTCATCCTCAGGACAAATTGCAACCTGTACGGAAGAGGAGGTTAAAGGTGCTGAGTCTCCAAGGAGGGAGATTGCTAGTAAAGCGGCTGGAATGGCGAACCCGAGCACAAGGAGATGAGAAATGAGGTGCGTTTTAGAAACCTTTCCCGATCACACGGTGTACCATCTTCTGGGTTTCTCATGCATGTTTTCGAAGTAGGAAGATGCCCTTGAACCTGAGATTTGGGACCCATGGGATGGGTACCACGCAGTATTACTTTAAAGGGTCTGTCTTTGCTCACCCAACCTCAGCAAACCTCTCAGCCCCAAGAGTGTCCACCCTTATGTCTCCATCAGCTGTGGGTCTAGATATGGTCAATCCAGGTGGCATCACAGCCCCTGAACGAATTTTGTAAGAATTTCTCTCTCTTTCACTGTCTTTGTTTCACGGGTTTTTAAAAGTAATTGATTTTTATAATGGGGTTTAGCTGCTTTTCATTGCTGTGTTTAAGCCGCTTTACACCCACTTGACTCACTTACAGAGAGATATCAATACATAGGTTTTAAGACTCTTACTAGTAAGATATATTCTTGGGCGGTGAGTAGGGGGTGTTGAGTCCAGTTCCCTGAGCAAGGAGTAGGTCTTGTCTTTTACATATTGGGTTTATGGAACGGTATCTGAGCTAATTTGAAACCCGTGTTTTCTGCATCACCCCGCCTCACCTTTCCCGTTGAGCAGCCATAGTGTGTTTTCTAAACGTGTGACTCTGTTCCGTTTTGTAACTCAGTTCAAGTGTAGCGGTTTTTACATTCCCTCTATAAGTGATATCTTATGACAAGTGTCGTTATCTGTGTGACTTTTTTCACTTAGAATCGTCGTACCTAAATCCACTCATCATGCTGCTACTAGCCTTATGACGTTGATTTCATGGCTGAGTGATATTCCATTGTACATAAGGACCGCAACTTCTTTATCCATTTTTCTCTTTCCTGGAATATTTAAGGTGTAACGAAGTGCAGGTTCTTGTCAAGAGAGCAGCCCTAAACTTTCGGGTGCCTGTGTCTTGCTGATTTTTAGTTTTCCCAATTTATACACCCATGAGTGGAAGTGCCCTATGCTCTCTAAGCTGAGTTTTTTAGATGTTTCAGGACACACCGTACACTTCTCCAGAGTGGCTGTTAGCAATTTACATCCCGCCCATCAGCGTAGCCAGGCTCCCGGTTCTCCATGGCCTGTCCTGCATTTCTGGTTTTGACACTTTATTCAGCATGGCCCTTTTGACCGATGGGAAGCGAGACTTCTTTGTAGCGCTGATTTGCCTTTCCAGGTTGCTTGGTTGGCCAAACAGGGCGTATGCGTTTTTTCCTGAATATATTCAGGAAAAAACGCATACGCCCTTTTTGGCCAAGGGCGTGATTGTCGACGTTTGGCCGCTTTTCCTGTGCTTTCAAGGCGATTCGAATCTACCTCCTGAAATCTGTTTCCTGCAATTATGCCTTGCTTTCAAATCCTCTTCGTTGCCTTCCCTCAATATATTTGTGGACGAGAGTTATCATTTATAACTCTGCAGGTTTGTGAATTGCAGTGCCCCTGAGCACCATTGTTCAAATCGCTTTCTTGGGAGCTGGCCGCAAAAGCGCAGGATTGTTTCAGGCCCTGTTCTGGTCCCGGGTGGCAGGCTGAGCCTGTGGTTAATTCTTCTTCCTGATGGGAAAATAGAGTGACCTGTGCCAGTCCCAACACCTAGAGCTAGTCTCTCATTGGTTCCCCCTCTTCCCGTTCATCCTCAGGACAAATCGCAACCTGTACGGAACAGGAGGTTAAAGGTGCTGAGTCTCCAAGGAGGGAGATTGCTAGTAAAGCGGCTGGAATGGCGAACCCGAGCACAAGGAGATGAGAAATGAGGTGCGTTTTAGAAACCTTTCCCGATCACACGGTGTACCATCTTCTGGGTTTCTCATGCATGTTTTCGAAGTAGGAAGATGCCCTTGAACCTGAGATTTGGGACCCATGGGATGGGTACCACGCAGTATTACTTTAAAGGGTCTGTGTTTGCTCACCCAACCTCAGCAAACCTCTCAGCCCCAAGAGTGTCCACCCTTATGTCTGCATCAGCTGTGGGTCTAGATATGGTCAATCCAGGTGGCATCACAGCCCCTGAACGAATTTTGTAAGAATTTCTCTCTCTTTCACTGTCTTTGTTTCACGGGTTTTTAAAAGTAATTGATTTTTATAATGGGGTTTAGCTGCTTTTCATTGCTGTGTTTAAGCCGCTTTACACCCACTTGACTCACTTACAGAGAGATATCAATACATAGGTTTTAAGATTCTTACTAGTCAGATATATTCTTGGGCAGTGAGTAGGGGGTGTTGAGTCCAGTTCCCTGAGCAAGGAGTAGGTCTTGTCTATTACATATTGGGTTTATGGAACGGTATCTGAGCTAATTTGAAACCCGTGTTTTATGCATCACCCCGCCTCACCTTTCCCGTTGAGCAGCCATAGTGTGTTTTCTAAACGTGTGACTCTGTTCCGTTTTGTAACTCAGTTCAAGTGTAGCGGTTTTTACATTCCCTCTATAAGTGATATCTTTTGACAAGTGTCGTTATCTGTGTGACTTTTTTCACTTAGAATCGTCGTACCTAAATCCACTCATCATGCTGCTACTAGCCTTATGACGTTGATTTCATGGCTGAGTGATATTCCATTGTACATAAGGACCACAACTTCTTTATCCATTTTTCTCTTTCCTGGGATATTTAAGGTGTAACGAAGTGCAGGTTCTTGTCAAGAGAGCAGCCCTAAACTTTGGGGTGCCTGTGTCTTGCTGATTTTTAGTTTTCCCAATTTATACACCCATGAGTGGAAGTGCCCTATGCTCTCTAAGCTGAGTTTTTTAGATGTTTCAGGACACACCGTACACTTCTCCAGAGTGGCTGTTGGCAATTTACATCCCGCCCATCAGCGTAGCCAGGCTCCCGGTTCTCCATGGCCTGTCCTGCATTTCTGGTTTTGACACTTTATTCAGCATGGCCCTTTTGACCGATGGGAAGTGAGACTTCTTTGTAGCGCTGATTTGCCTTTCCAGGTTGCTTGGTTGGCCAAACAGGGCGTATGCGTTTTTTCCTGAATATATTCAGGAAAAAACGCATACGCCCTGTTTGGCCAAGGGCGTGATTGTCGAGGTTTGGCCGCTTTTCCTGTGCTTTCAAGGCGATTCGAATCTACCTCCTGAAATCTGTTTCCTGCAATTCTGCCTTGCTTTCAAATCCTCTTCGTTGCCTTCCCTCAATATATTTGTGGACGAGAGTTATCATTTATAACTCTGCAGTTTTGTGAATTGCAGTGCCCCTGAGCTCCATTGTTCAACTCGCTTTCTTGGGAGCTGGCCGCAAAAGCGCAGGATTGCTTCAGGCCCTGTTCTGGTCCCGGGCGGCAGGCTGAGCCTGTGGTTAATTCTTCTTTCTGATGGGAAAATAGAGTGATCTGTGCCAGTCCCAACACCTAGAGCTAGTCTCTCATTGGTTCCCCCTCTTCCCGTTCATCCTCAGGACAAATTGCAACCTGTACGGAAGAGGAGGTTAAAGGTGCTGAGTCTCCAAGGAGGGAGATTGCTCGTAAAGCGGCTGGAATGGCGAACCCGAGCACAAGGAGATGAGAAATGAGGTGCGTTTTAGAAACCTTTCCCGATCACACGGTGTACCATCTTCTGGGTTTCTCATGCATGTTTTCGAAGTAGGAAGATGCCCTTGAACCTGAGATTTGGGACCCATGGGATGGGTACCACGCAGTATTACTTTAAAGGGTCTGTGTTTGCTCACCCAACCTCAGCAAACCTCTCAGCCCCAATAGTGTCCACCCTTATGTCTCCATCATCTGTGGGTCTAGATATGGTCAATCCAGGTGGCATCACAGCCCCTGAACGAATTTTGTAAGAATTTCTCTCTCTTTCACTGTCTTTGTTTCACGGGTTTTTAAAAGTAATTGATTTTTATAATGGGGTTTAGCTGCTTTTCATTGCTGTGTTTAAGCCGCTTTACACCCACTTGACTCACTTACAGAGAGATATCAATACATAGGTTTTAAGATTCTTACTAGTCAGATATATTCTTGGGCGGTGAGTAGGGGGTGTTGAGTCCAGTTCCCTGAGCAAGGAGTAGGTCTTGTCTATTACATATTGGGTTTATGGAACGGTATCTGAGCTAATTTGAAACCCGTGTTTTATGCATCACCCCGCCTCACCTTTCCCGTTGAGCAGCCATAGTGTGTTTTCTAAACGTGTGACTCTGTTCCGTTTTGTAACTCAGTTCAAGTGTAGCGGTTTTCACATTCCCTCTATAAGTGATATCTTATGACAAGTGTCGTTATCTGTGTGACTTTTTTCACTTAGAATCGTCGTACCTAAATCCACTCATCATGCTGCTACTAGCCTTATGACGTTGATTTCATGGCTGAGTGATATTCCATTGTACATAAGGACCACAACTTCTTTATCCATTTTTCTCTTTCCTGGGATATTTAAGGTGTAACGAAGTGCAGGTTCTTGTCAAGAGAGCAGCCCTAAACTTTGGGGTGCCTGTGTCTTGCTGATTTTTAGTTTTCCCAATTTATACACCCATGAGTGGAAGTGCCCTATGCTCTCTAAGCTGAGTTTTTTAGATGTTTCAGGACACACCGTACACTTCTCCAGAGTGGCTGTTGGCAATTTACATCCCGCCCATCAGCGTAGCCAGGCTCCCGGTTCTCCATGGCCTGTCCTGCATTTCTGGTTTTGACACTTTATTCAGCATGGCCCTTTTGACCGATGGGAAGTGAGACTTCTTTGTAGCGCTGATTTGCCTTTCCAGGTTGCTTGGTTGGCCAAACAGGGCGTATGCGTTTTTTCCTGAATATATTCAGGAAAAAACGCATACGCCCTTTTTGGCCAAGGGCGTGATTGTCGAGGTTTGGCCGCTTTTCCTGTGCTTTCAAGGCGATTCGAATTTACCTCCTGAAATCTGTTTCCTGCAATTCTGCCTTGCTTTCAAATCCTCTTCGTTGCCTTCCCTCAATATATTTGTGGACGAGAGTTATCATTTATAACTCTGCAGTTTTGTGAATTGCAGTGCCCCTGAGCTCCATTGTTCAACTCGCTTTCTTGGGAGCTGGCCGCAAAAGCGCAGGATTGCTTCAGGCCCTGTTCTGGTCCCGGGCGGCAGGCTGAGCCTGTGGTTAATTCTTCTTTCTGATGGGAAAATAGAGTGATCTGTGCCAGTCCCAACACCTAGAGCTAGTCTCTCATTGGTTCCCCCTCTTCCCGTTCATCCTCAGGACAAATTGCAACCTGTACGGAACAGGAGGTTAAAGGTGCTGAGTCTCCAAGGAGGGAGATTGCTAGTAAAGCGGCTGGAATGGCGAACCCGAGCACAAGGAGATGAGAAATGAGGTGCGTTTTAGAAACCTTTCCCAATCACACGGTGTACCATCTTCTGGGTTTCTCATGCATGTTTTCGAAGTAGGAAGATGCCCTTGAACCTGAGATTTGGGACCCATGGGATGGGTACCACGCAGTATTACTTTAAAGGGTCTGTGTTTGCTCACCCAACCTCAGCAAACCTCTCAGCCCCAAGAGTGTCCACCCTTATGTCTCCATCATCTGTGGGTCTAGATATGGTCAATCCAGGTGGCATCACAGCCCCTGAACGAATTTTGTAAGAATTTCTCTCTCTTTCACTGTCTTTGTTTCACGGGTTTTTAAAAGTAATTGATTTTTATAATGGGGTTTAGCTGCTTTTCATTGCTGTGTTTAAGCCGCTTTACACCCACTTGACTCACTTACAGAGAGATATCAATACATAGGTTTTAAGATTCTTACTAGTCAGATATATTCTTGGGCGGTGAGTAGGGGGTGTTGAGTCCAGTTCCCTGAGCAAGGAGTAGGTCTTGTCTATTACATATTGGGTTTATGGAACGGTATCTGAGCTAATTTGAAACCCGTGTTTTATGCATCACCCCGCCTCACCTTTCCCGTTGAGCAGCCATAGTGTGTTTTCTAAACGTGTGACTCTGTTCCGTTTTGTAACTCAGTTCAAGTGTAGCGGTTTTTACATTCCCTCTATAAGTGATATCTTATGACAAGTGTCGTTATCTGTGTGACTTTTTTCACTTAGAATCGTTGTACCTAAATCCACTCATCATGCTGCTACTAGCCTTATGACGTTGATTTCATGGCTGAGTGATATTCCATTGTACATAAGGACCACAACTTCTTTATCCATTTTTCTCTTTCCTGGGATATTTAAGGTGTAACGAAGTGCAGGTTCTTGTCAAGAGAGCAGCCCTAAACTTTGGGGTGCCTGTGTCTTGCTGATTTTTAGTTTTCCCAATTTATACACCCATGAGTGGAAGTGCCCTATGCTCTCTAAGCTGAGTTTTTTAGATGTTTCAGGACACACCGTACACTTCTCCAGAGTGGCTGTTGGCAATTTACATCCCGCCCATCAGCGTAGCCAGGCTCCCGGTTCTCCATGGCCTGTCCTGCATTTCTGGTTTTGACACTTTATTCAGCATGGCCCTTTTGACCGATGGGAAGCGAGACTTCTTTGTAGCGCTGATTTGCCTTTCCAGGTTGCTTGGTTGGCCAAACAGGGCGTATGCGTTTTTTCCTGAATATATTCAGGAAAAAACGCATACGCCCTTTTTGTCCAAGGGCGTGATTGTCGAGGTTTGGCCGCTTTTCCTGTGCTTTCAAGGTGATTCGAATCTACCTCCTGAAATCTGTTTCCTGCAATTCTGCCTTGCTTTCAAATCCTCTTCGTTGCCTTCCCTCAATATATTTGTGGACGAGAGTTATCATTTATAACTCTGCAGGTTTGTGAATTGCAGTGCCCCTGAGCTCCATTGTTCAAATCGCTTTCTTGGGAGCTGGCCGCAAAAGCGCAGGATTGCTTCAGGCCCTGTTCTGGTCCCGGGTGGCAGGCTGAGCCTGTGGTTAATTCTTCTTCCTGATGGGAAAATAGAGTGACCTGTGCCAGTCCCAACACCTAGAGCTAGTCTCTCATTGGTTCCCCCTCTTCCCGTTCATCCTCAGGACAAATTGCAACCTGTACGGAACAGGAGGTTAAAGGTGCTGAGTCTCCAAGGAGGGAGATTGCTAGTAAAGCGGCTGGAATGGCGAACCCGAGCACAAGGAGATGAGAAATGAGGTGCGTTTTAGAAACCTTTCCCGATCACACGGTGTACCATCTTCTGGGTTTCTCATGCATGTTTTCGAAGTAGGAAGATGCCCTTGAACCTGAGATTTGGGACCCATGGGATGGGTACCACGCAGTATTACTTTAAAGGGTCTGTGTTTGCTCACCCAACCTCAGCAAACCTCTCAGCCCCAAGAGTGTCCACCCTTATGTCTCCATCAGCTGTGGGTCTAGATATGGTCAATCCAGGTGGCATCACAGCCCCTGAACGAATTTTGTAAGAATTTCTCTCTCTTTCACTGTCTTTGTTTCACGGGTTTTTAAAAGTAATTGATTTTTATAATGGGGTTTAGCTGCTTTTCATTGCTGTGTTTAAGCCGCTTTACACCCACTTGACTCACTTACAGAGAGATATCAATACATAGGTTTTAAGATTCTTACTAGTCAGATATATTCTTGGGCAGTGAGTAGGGGGTGTTGAGTCCAGTTCCCTGAGCAAGGAGTAGGTCTTGTCTATTACATATTGGGTTTATGGAACGGTATCTGAGCTAATTTGAAACCCGTGTTTTATGCATCACCCCGCCTCACCTTTCCCGTTGAGCAGCCATAGTGTGTTTTCTAAACGTGTGACTCTGTTCCGTTTTGTAACTCAGTTCAAGTGTAGCGGTTTTTACATTCCCTCTATAAGTGATATCTTATGACAAGTGTCGTTATCTGTGTGACTTTTTTCACTTAGAATCGTCGTACCTAAATCCACTCATCATGCTGCTACTAGCCTTATGACGTTGATTTCATGGCTGAGTGATATTCCATTGTACATAAGGACCACAACTTCTTTATCCATTTTTCTCTTTCCTGGGATATTTAAGGTGTAACGAAGTGCAGGTTCTTGTCAAGAGAGCAGCCCTAAACTTTGGGGTGCCTGTGTCTTGCTGATTTTTAGTTTTCCCAATTTATACACCCATGAGTGGAAGTGCCCTATGCTCTCTAAGCTGAGTTTTTTAGATGTTTCAGGACACACCGTACACTTCTCCAGAGTGGCTGTTGGCAATTTACATCCCGCCCATCAGCGTAGCCAGGCTCCCGGTTCTCCATGGCCTGTCCTGCATTTCTGGTTTTGACACTTTATTCAGCATGGCCCTTTTGACCGATGGGAAGCGAGACTTCTTTGTAGCGCTGATTTGCCTTTCCAGGTTGCTTGGTTGGCCAAACAGGGCGTATGCGTTTTTTCCTGAATATATTCAGGAAAAAACGCATACGCCCTGTTTGGCCAAGGGCGTGATTGTCGAGGTTTGGCCGCTTTTCCTGTGCTTTCAAGGCGATTCGAATCTACCTCCTGAAATCTGTTTCCTGCAATTCTGCCTTGCTTTCAAATCCTCTTCGTTGCCTTCCCTCAATATATTTGTGGACGAGAGTTATCATTTATAACTCTGCAGGTTTGTGAATTGCAGTGCCCCTGAGCTCCATTGTTCAAATCGCTTTCTTGGGAGCTGGCCGCAAAAGCGCAGGATTGCTTCAGGCCCTGTTCTGGTCCCGGGCGGCAGGCTGAGCCTGTGGTTAATTCTTCTTCCTGATGGGAAAATAGAGTGACCTGTGCCAGTCCCAACACCTAGAGCTAGTCTCTCATTGGTTCCCCCTCTTCCCGTTCATCCTCAGGACAAATTGCAACCTGTACGGAACAGGAGGTTAAAGGTGCTGAGTCTCCAAGGAGGGAGATTGCTAGTAAAGCGGCTGGAATGGCGAACCCGAGCACAAGGAGATGAGAAATGAGGTGCGTTTTAGAAACCTTTCCCGATCACACGGTGTACCATCTTCTGGGTTTCTCATGCATGTTTTCGAAGTAGGAAGATGCCCTTGAACCTGAGATTTGGGACCCATGGGATGGGTACCACGCAGTATTACTTTAAAGGGTCTGTGTTTGCTCACCCAACCTCAGCAAACCTCTCAGCCCCAAGAGTGTCCACCCTTATGTCTCCATCAGCTGTGGGTCTAGATATGGTCAATCCAGGTGGCATCACAGCCCCTGAACGAATTTTGTAAGAATTTCTCTCTCTTTCACTGTCTTTGTTTCACGGGTTTTTAAAAGTAATTGATTTTTATAATGGGGTTTAGCTGCTTTTCATTGCTGTGTTTATGCCGCTTTACACCCACTTGACTCACTTACAGAGAGATATCAATACATAGGTTTAAGATTCTTACTAGTCAGATATATTCTTGGGCGGTGAGTAGGGGGTGTTGAGTCCAGTTCCCTGAGCAAGGAGTAGGTCTTGTCTATTACATATTGGGTTTATGGAACGGTATCTGAGCTAATTTGAAACCCGTGTTTTATGCATCAACCCGCCTCACCTTTCCCGTTGAGCAGCCATAGTGTGATTTCTAAACGTGTGACTCTGTTCCGTTTTGTAATTCAGTTCAAGTGTAGCGGTTTTTACATTCCCTCTATTAGTGATATCTTATGACAAGTGTCTTTTTCTTTGTGACTTTTTTCACTTAGAATTGTCGTACCTAAATCCACTCATCATGCTGCTACTAGCCTTATGACCTTGATTTCATGGCTGAGTGATATTCCATTGTACATAAGGACCACAACTTCTTTATCCTTTTTTCTCTTTCCTGGGATATTTAAGGTGTAACGAAGTGGAGGTTCTTGTCAAGAGAGCAGCCCTAAACTTTGGGGTGCCTGTGTCTTGCTGATTTTTAATTTTCCCAATGTATACGCCCATGAGTGGAAGTGCCCTATGCTCTCTAAGCTGAGTTTTTTAGATGTTTCAGGACACACCGTACACTTCTCCAGAGTGGCTGTTGGCAATTTACATCCCGCCCATCAGCGTAGCAAGGCTCCCGGTTCTCCATGGCCTGTGCTGCATTTCTGGTTTTGACACTTTATTCAGCATGGCCCTTTTGACCGATGGGAAGCGAGACTTCTTTGTAGCGCTGATTTGCCTTTCCAGGTTGCTTGGTTGGCCAAAAAGGGCGTATGCGTTTTTTCCTGAATATATTCAGGAAAAAACGCATACGCCCTTTTTGGCCAAGGGCATGATTGTCGAGGTTTGGCCGCTTTTCCTGTGCTTTCAAGGCGATTCGAATCTACCTCCTGAAATCTGTTTCCTGCAATTCTGCCTTGCTTTCAAATCCTCTTCGGTGCCTTCCCTCAATATATTTGTGGACAAGAGTTATCATTTATAACTCTGCAGGTTTGTGAATTGCAGTGCCCCTGAGCTCCATTGTTCAACTCGCTTACTTGGGAGCTGGCCGCAAAAGCACAGGATTGCTTCAGGCCCTATTCTGGTCCCGGGCGGCAGGCTGAGCCTGTGGTTAATTCTTCTTCCTGATGGGAAAATAGAGTGACCTGTGCCAGTCCCAACACCTAGAGCTAGTCTCTCATTGGTTCCCCCTCTTCCCGTTCATCCTCAGGACAAATCGCAACCTGTACGGAACAGGAGGTTAAAGGTGCTGAGTCTCCAAGGAGGGAGATTGCTAGTAAAGCGGCTGGAATGGCGAACCCGAGCACAAGGAGGTGAGAAATGAGGTGCGTTTTAGAAACCTTTCCCGATCACACGGTGTACCATCTTCTGGGTTTCTCATGCATGTTTTCGATGTAGGAAGATGCCCTTGAACCTGGAGATTTGGGACCCATGGGATGGGTACCACGCAGTACTACTTTAAAGGGTCTGCGTTTGCTCACCCAACCTCACCAAACCTCTCAGCCCCAAGAGTGTCCACCCTTATGTCTCCGTCAGCTGTGGGTCTAGATATGGTCAATCTAGGTGGCATCACAGCCCCTGAACGAATTGTGTAAGAATTTCTCTCTCTTTCACTGTCTTTGTTTCACGGGTTTTTAAAAGTAATTGATTTTTATAATGGGGTTTAGCTGCTTTTCACTGCTGTGTTTATGCCGCTTTACACCCACTTGACTCACTTACAGAGAGATATCAATACATAGGTTTAAGATTCTTACTAGTCAGATATATTCTTGGGCGGTGAGTAGGGGGTGTTCAGTCCAGTTCCCTGAGCAAGGAGTAGGTCTTGTCTATTACATATTGGGTTTATGGAACGGTATCTGAGCTAATTTGAAACACGTGTTTTATGCATCCCCCCGCCTCACCTTTCCCGTTGAGCAGCCATAGTGTGTTTTCTAAACGTGTGACTCTGTTCCGTTTTGTAATTCAGTTCAAGTGTAGCGGTTTTTACATTCCCTCTATAAGTGATATCTTATGACAAGTGTCGTTATCTGTGTGACTTTTTTCACTTAGAATCGTTGTACCTAAATCCACTCATCATGCTGCTACTAGCCTTATGACGTTGATTTCATGGCTGAGTGATATTCCATTGTACATAAGGACCACAACTTCTTTATCCATTTTTCTCTTTCCTGGGATATTTAAGGTGTAACGAAGTGCAGGTTCTTGTCAAGAGAGCAGCCCTAAACTTTGGGGTGCCTGTGTCTTGCTGATTTTTAGTTTTCCCAATTTATACACCCATGAGTGGAAGTGCCCTATGCTCTCTAAGCTGAGTTTTTTAGATGTTTCAGGACACACCGTACACTTCTCCAGAGTGGCTGTTGGCAATTTACATCCCGCCCATCAGCGTAGCCAGGCTCCCGGTTCTCCATGGCCTGTCCTGCATTTCTGGTTTTGACACTTTATTCAGCATGGCCCTTTTGACCGATGGGAAGCGAGACTTCTTTGTAGCGCTGATTTGCCTTTCCAGGTTGCTTGGTTGGCCAAACAGGGCGTATGCGTTTTTTCCTGAATATATTCAGGAAAAAACGCATACGCCCTTTTTGTCCAAGGGCGTGATTGTCGAGGTTTGGCCGCTTTTCCTGTGCTTTCAAGGTGATTCGAATCTACCTCCTGAAATCTGTTTCCTGCAATTCTGCCTTGCTTTCAAATCCTCTTCGTTGCCTTCCCTCAATATATTTGTGGACGAGAGTTATCATTTATAACTCTGCAGGTTTGTGAATTGCAGTGCCCCTGAGCTCCATTGTTCAAATCGCTTTCTTGGGAGCTGGCCGCAAAAGCGCAGGATTGCTTCAGGCCCTGTTCTGGTCCCGGGTGGCAGGCTGAGCCTGTGGTTAATTCTTCTTCCTGATGGGAAAATAGAGTGACCTGTGCCAGTCCCAACACCTAGAGCTAGTCTCTCATTGGTTCCCCCTCTTCCCGTTCATCCTCAGGACAAATTGCAACCTGTACGGAACAGGAGGTTAAAGGTGCTGAGTCTCCAAGGAGGGAGATTGCTAGTAAAGCGGCTGGAATGGCGAACCCGAGCACAAGGAGATGAGAAATGAGGTGCGTTTTAGAAACCTTTCCCGATCACACGGTGTACCATCTTCTGGGTTTCTCATGCATGTTTTCGAAGTAGGAAGATGCCCTTGAACCTGAGATTTGGGACCCATGGGATGGGTACCACGCAGTATTACTTTAAAGGGTCTGTGTTTGCTCACCCAACCTCAGCAAACCTCTCAGCCCCAAGAGTGTCCACCCTTATGTCTCCATCAGCTGTGGGTCTAGATATGGTCAATCCAGGTGGCATCACAGCCCCTGAACGAATTTTGTAAGAATTTCTCTCTCTTTCACTGTCTTTGTTTCACGGGTTTTTAAAAGTAATTGATTTTTATAATGGGGTTTAGCTGCTTTTCATTGCTGTGTTTAAGCCGCTTTACACCCACTTGACTCACTTACAGAGAGATATCAATACATAGGTTTTAAGATTCTTACTAGTCAGATATATTCTTGGGCAGTGAGTAGGGGGTGTTGAGTCCAGTTCCCTGAGCAAGGAGTAGGTCTTGTCTATTACATATTGGGTTTATGGAACGGTATCTGAGCTAATTTGAAACCCGTGTTTTATGCATCACCCCGCCTCACCTTTCCCGTTGAGCAGCCATAGTGTGTTTTCTAAACGTGTGACTCTGTTCCGTTTTGTAACTCAGTTCAAGTGTAGCGGTTTTTACATTCCCTCTATAAGTGATATCTTATGACAAGTGTCGTTATCTGTGTGACTTTTTTCACTTAGAATCGTCGTACCTAAATCCACTCATCATGCTGCTACTAGCCTTATGACGTTGATTTCATGGCTGAGTGATATTCCATTGTACATAAGGACCACAACTTCTTTATCCATTTTTCTCTTTCCTGGGATATTTAAGGTGTAACGAAGTGCAGGTTCTTGTCAAGAGAGCAGCCCTAAACTTTGGGGTGCCTGTGTCTTGCTGATTTTTAGTTTTCCCAATTTATACACCCATGAGTGGAAGTGCCCTATGCTCTCTAAGCTGAGTTTTTTAGATGTTTCAGGACACACCGTACACTTCTCCAGAGTGGCTGTTGGCAATTTACATCCCGCCCATCAGCGTAGCCAGGCTCCCGGTTCTCCATGGCCTGTCCTGCATTTCTGGTTTTGACACTTTATTCAGCATGGCCCTTTTGACCGATGGGAAGCGAGACTTCTTTGTAGCGCTGATTTGCCTTTCCAGGTTGCTTGGTTGGCCAAACAGGGCGTATGCGTTTTTTCCTGAATATATTCAGGAAAAAACGCATACGCCCTGTTTGGCCAAGGGCGTGATTGTCGAGGTTTGGCCGCTTTTCCTGTGCTTTCAAGGCGATTCGAATCTACCTCCTGAAATCTGTTTCCTGCAATTCTGCCTTGCTTTCAAATCCTCTTCGTTGCCTTCCCTCAATATATTTGTGGACGAGAGTTATCATTTATAACTCTGCAGGTTTGTGAATTGCAGTGCCCCTGAGCTCCATTGTTCAAATCGCTTTCTTGGGAGCTGGCCGCAAAAGCGCAGGATTGCTTCAGGCCCTGTTCTGGTCCCGGGCGGCAGGCTGAGCCTGTGGTTAATTCTTCTTCCTGATGGGAAAATAGAGTGACCTGTGCCAGTCCCAACACCTAGAGCTAGTCTCTCATTGGTTCCCCCTCTTCCCGTTCATCCTCAGGACAAATTGCAACCTGTACGGAACAGGAGGTTAAAGGTGCTGAGTCTCCAAGGAGGGAGATTGCTAGTAAAGCGGCTGGAATGGCGAACCCGAGCACAAGGAGATGAGAAATGAGGTGCGTTTTAGAAACCTTTCCCGATCACACGGTGTACCATCTTCTGGGTTTCTCATGCATGTTTTCGAAGTAGGAAGATGCCCTTGAACCTGAGATTTGGGACCCATGGGATGGGTACCACGCAGTATTACTTTAAAGGGTCTGTGTTTGCTCACCCAACCTCAGCAAACCTCTCAGCCCCAAGAGTGTCCACCCTTATGTCTCCATCAGCTGTGGGTCTAGATATGGTCAATCCAGGTGGCATCACAGCCCCTGAACGAATTTTGTAAGAATTTCTCTCTCTTTCACTGTCTTTGTTTCACGGGTTTTTAAAAGTAATTGATTTTTATAATGGGGTTTAGCTGCTTTTCATTGCTGTGTTTATGCCGCTTTACACCCACTTGACTCACTTACAGAGAGATATCAATACATAGGTTTAAGATTCTTACTAGTCAGATATATTCTTGGGCGGTGAGTAGGGGGTGTTGAGTCCAGTTCCCTGAGCAAGGAGTAGGTCTTGTCTATTACATATTGGGTTTATGGAACGGTATCTGAGCTAATTTGAAACCCGTGTTTTATGCATCAACCCGCCTCACCTTTCCCGTTGAGCAGCCATAGTGTGATTTCTAAACGTGTGACTCTGTTCCGTTTTGTAATTCAGTTCAAGTGTAGCGGTTTTTACATTCCCTCTATTAGTGATATCTTATGACAAGTGTCTTTTTCTTTGTGACTTTTTTCACTTAGAATTGTCGTACCTAAATCCACTCATCATGCTGCTACTAGCCTTATGACCTTGATTTCATGGCTGAGTGATATTCCATTGTACATAAGGACCACAACTTCTTTATCCTTTTTTCTCTTTCCTGGGATATTTAAGGTGTAACGAAGTGGAGGTTCTTGTCAAGAGAGCAGCCCTAAACTTTGGGGTGCCTGTGTCTTGCTGATTTTTAATTTTCCCAATGTATACGCCCATGAGTGGAAGTGCCCTATGCTCTCTAAGCTGAGTTTTTTAGATGTTTCAGGACACACCGTACACTTCTCCAGAGTGGCTGTTGGCAATTTACATCCCGCCCATCAGCGTAGCAAGGCTCCCGGTTCTCCATGGCCTGTGCTGCATTTCTGGTTTTGACACTTTATTCAGCATGGCCCTTTTGACCGATGGGAAGCGAGACTTCTTTGTAGCGCTGATTTGCCTTTCCAGGTTGCTTGGTTGGCCAAAAAGGGCGTATGCGTTTTTTCCTGAATATATTCAGGAAAAAACGCATACGCCCTTTTTGGCCAAGGGCATGATTGTCGAGGTTTGGCCGCTTTTCCTGTGCTTTCAAGGCGATTCGAATCTACCTCCTGAAATCTGTTTCCTGCAATTCTGCCTTGCTTTCAAATCCTCTTCGGTGCCTTCCCTCAATATATTTGTGGACAAGAGTTATCATTTATAACTCTGCAGGTTTGTGAATTGCAGTGCCCCTGAGCTCCATTGTTCAACTCGCTTACTTGGGAGCTGGCCGCAAAAGCACAGGATTGCTTCAGGCCCTATTCTGGTCCCGGGCGGCAGGCTGAGCCTGTGGTTAATTCTTCTTCCTGATGGGAAAATAGAGTGACCTGTGCCAGTCCCAACACCTAGAGCTAGTCTCTCATTGGTTCCCCCTCTTCCCGTTCATCCTCAGGACAAATCGCAACCTGTACGGAACAGGAGGTTAAAGGTGCTGAGTCTCCAAGGAGGGAGATTGCTAGTAAAGCGGCTGGAATGGCGAACCCGAGCACAAGGAGGTGAGAAATGAGGTGCGTTTTAGAAACCTTTCCCGATCACACGGTGTACCATCTTCTGGGTTTCTCATGCATGTTTTCGATGTAGGAAGATGCCCTTGAACCTGGAGATTTGGGACCCATGGGATGGGTACCACGCAGTACTACTTTAAAGGGTCTGCGTTTGCTCACCCAACCTCACCAAACCTCTCAGCCCCAAGAGTGTCCACCCTTATGTCTCCGTCAGCTGTGGGTCTAGATATGGTCAATCTAGGTGGCATCACAGCCCCTGAACGAATTGTGTAAGAATTTCTCTCTCTTTCACTGTCTTTGTTTCACGGGTTTTTAAAAGTAATTGATTTTTATAATGGGGTTTAGCTGCTTTTCACTGCTGTGTTTATGCCGCTTTACACCCACTTGACTCACTTACAGAGAGATATCAATACATAGGTTTAAGATTCTTACTAGTCAGATATATTCTTGGGCGGTGAGTAGGGGGTGTTCAGTCCAGTTCCCTGAGCAAGGAGTAGGTCTTGTCTATTACATATTGGGTTTATGGAACGGTATCTGAGCTAATTTGAAACACGTGTTTTATGCATCCCCCCGCCTCACCTTTCCCGTTGAGCAGCCATAGTGTGTTTTCTAAACGTGTGACTCTGTTCCGTTTTGTAATTCAGTTCAAGTGTAGCGGTTTTTACATTCCCTCTATTAGTGATATCTTATGACAAGTGTCTTTTTCTTTGTGACTTTTTTCACTTAGAATTGTCGTACCTAAATCCACTCATCATGCTGCTACTAGCCTTATGACCTTGATTTCATGGCTGAGTGATATTCCATTGTACATAAGGACCACAACTTCTTTATCCTTTTTTCTCTTTCCTGGGATATTTAAGGTGTAACGAAGTGGAGGTTCTTGTCAAGAGAGCAGCCCTAAACTTTGGGGTGCCTGTGTCTTGCTGATTTTTAATTTTCCCAATGTATACGCCCATGAGTGGAAGTGCCCTATGCTCTCTAAGCTGAGTTTTTTAGATGTTTCAGGACACACCGTACACTTCTCCAGAGTGGCTGTTGGCAATTTACATCCCGCCCATCAGCGTAGCAAGGCTCCCGGTTCTCCATGGCCTGTGCTGCATTTCTGGTTTTGACACTTTATTCAGCATGGCCCTTTTGACCGATGGGAAGCGAGACTTCTTTGTAGCGCTGATTTGCCTTTCCAGGTTGCTTGGTTGGCCAAAAAGGGCGTATGCGTTTTTTCCTGAATATATTCAGGAAAAAACGCATACGCCCTTTTTGGCCAAGGGCATGATTGTCGAGGTTTGGCCGCTTTTCCTGTGCTTTCAAGGCGATTCGAATCTACCTCCTGAAATCTGTTTCCTGCAATTCTGCCTTGCTTTCAAATCCTCTTCGGTGCCTTCCCTCAATATATTTGTGGACAAGAGTTATCATTTATAACTCTGCAGGTTTGTGAATTGCAGTGCCCCTGAGCTCCATTGTTCAACTCGCTTACTTGGGAGCTGGCCGCAAAAGCACAGGATTGCTTCAGGCCCTATTCTGGTCCCGGGCGGCAGGCTGAGCCTGTGGTTAATTCTTCTTCCTGATGGGAAAATAGAGTGACCTGTGCCAGTCCCAACACCTAGAGCTAGTCTCTCATTGGTTCCCCCTCTTCCCGTTCATCCTCAGGACAAATCGCAACCTGTACGGAACAGGAGGTTAAAGGTGCTGAGTCTCCAAGGAGGGAGATTGCTAGTAAAGCGGCTGGAATGGCGAACCCGAGCACAAGGAGGTGAGAAATGAGGTGCGTTTTAGAAACCTTTCCCGATCACACGGTGTACCATCTTCTGGGTTTCTCATGCATGTTTTCGATGTAGGAAGATGCCCTTGAACCTGGAGATTTGGGACCCATGGGATGGGTACCACGCAGTACTACTTTAAAGGGTCTGCGTTTGCTCACCCAACCTCACCAAACCTCTCAGCCCCAAGAGTGTCCACCCTTATGTCTCCGTCAGCTGTGGGTCTAGATATGGTCAATCTAGGTGGCATCACAGCCCCTGAACGAATTGTGTAAGAATTTCTCTCTCTTTCACTGTCTTTGTTTCACGGGTTTTTAAAAGTAATTGATTTTTATAATGGGGTTTAGCTGCTTTTCACTGCTGTGTTTATGCCGCTTTACACCCACTTGACTCACTTACAGAGAGATATCAATACATAGGTTTAAGATTCTTACTAGTCAGATATATTCTTGGGCGGTGAGTAGGGGGTGTTCAGTCCAGTTCCCTGAGCAAGGAGTAGGTCTTGTCTATTACATATTGGGTTTATGGAACGGTATCTGAGCTAATTTGAAACACGTGTTTTATGCATCCCCCCGCCTCACCTTTCCCGTTGAGCAGCCATAGTGTGTTTTCTAAACGTGTGACTCTGTTCCGTTTTGTAATTCAGTTCAAGTGTAGCGGTTTTTACATTCCCTCTATTAGTGATATCTTATGACAAGTGTCTTTTTCTGTGTGACTTTTTTCACTTAGAATCGTCGTACCTAAATCCACTCATCATGCTGCTACTAGCCTTATGACCTTGATTTCATGGCTGAGTGATATTCCATTGTACATAAGGACCACAACTTCTTTATCCTTTTTTCTCTGTCCTGGGATATTTAAGGTGTAACGAAGTGGAGGTTCTTGTCAAGAGAGCAGCCCTAAACTTTGGGGTGCCTGTGTCTTGATGATTTTTGTTTTCCCAATGTATACGCCCATGAGTGGAAGTGCCCTATGCTCTCTAAGCTGAGTTTTTTAGATGTTTCAGGACACACCGTACACTTCTCCAGAGTGGCTGTTGGCAATTTACATCCCGCCCTTCAGCGTAGCAAGGCTCCCGGTTCTCCATGGCCTGTCCTGCATTTCTGGTTTTGACACTTTATTCAGCATGGCCCTTTTGACCGATGGGAAGCGAGACTTCTTTGTAGCGCTGATTTGCCTTTCCAGGTTGCTTGGTTGGCCAAAAAGGGCGTATGCGTTTTTTCCTGAATATATTCAGGAAAAAACGCATACGCCCTTTTTGGCCAAGGGCATGATTGTCGAGGTTTGGCCGCTTTTCCTGTGCTTTCAAGGCGATTCGAATCTACCTCCTGAAATCTGTTTCCTGCAATTCTGCCTTGCTTTCAAATCCTCTTCGGTGCCTTCCCTCAATATATTTGTGGACAAGAGTTATCATTTATAACTCTGCAGGTTTGTGAATTGCAGTGCCCCTGAGCTCCATTGTTCAACTCGCTTACTTGGGAGCTGGCCGCAAAAGCACAGGATTGCTTCAGGCCCTATTCTGGTCCCGGGCGGCAGGCTGAGCCTGTGGTTAATTCTTCTTCCTGATGGGAAAATAGAGTGACCTGTGCCAGTCCCAACACCTAGAGCTAGTCTCTCATTGGTTCCCCCTCTTCCCGTTCATCCTCAGGACAAATCGCAACCTGTACGGAACAGGAGGTTAAAGGTGCTGAGTCTCCAAGGAGGGAGATTGCTAGTAAAGCGGCTGGAATGGCGAACCCGAGCACAAGGAGGTGAGAAATGAGGTGCGTTTTAGAAACCTTTCCCGATCACACGGTGTACCATCTTCTGGGTTTCTCATGCATGTTTTCGATGTAGGAAGATGCCCTTGAACCTGGAGATTTGGGACCCATGGGATGGGTACCACGCAGTACTACTTTAAAGGGTCTGCGTTTGCTCACCCAACCTCACCAAACCTCTCAGCCCCAAGAGTGTCCACCCTTATGTCTCCGTCAGCTGTGGGTCTAGATATGGTCAATCTAGGTGGCATCACAGCCCCTGAACGAATTGTGTAAGAATTTCTCTCTCTTTCACTGTCTTTGTTTCACGGGTTTTTAAAAGTAATTGATTTTTATAATGGGGTTTAGCTGCTTTTCACTGCTGTGTTTATGCCGCTTTACACCCACTTGACTCACTTACAGAGAGATATCAATACATAGGTTTAAGATTCTTACTTGTCAGATATATTCTTGGGCGGTGAGTAGGGGGTGTTGAGTCCAGTTCACTGAGCAAGGAGTAGGTCTTGTCTATTACATATTGGGTTTATGGAACGGTATCTGAGCTAATTTGAAACCCGTGTTTTATGCATCCCCCCGCCTCACCTTTCCCGTTGAGCAGCCATAGTGTGTTTTCTAAACGTGTGACTCTGTTCCGTTTTGTAATTCAGTTCAAGTGTAGCGGTTTTTACATTCCCTCTATTAGTGATATCTTATGACAAGTGTCTTTTTCTTTGTGACTTTTTTCACTTAGAATTGTCGTACCTAAATCCACTCATCATGCTGCTACTAGCCTTATGACCTTGATTTCATGGCTGAGTGATATTCCATTGTACATAAGGACCACAACTTCTTTATTCTTTTTTCTCTTTCCTGGGATATTTAAGGTGTAACGAAGTGGAGGTTTTTGTCAAGAGAGCAGCCCTAAACTTTGGGGTGCCTGTGTCTTGCTGATTTTTAGTTTTCCCAATGTATACGCCCATGAGTGGAAGTGCCCTATGCTCTCTAAGCTGAGTTTTTTAGATGTTTCAGGACACACCGTACACTTCTCCAGAGTGGTTGTTGGCAATTTACATCCCGCCCTTCAGCGTAGCAAGGCTCCCGGTTCTCCATGGCCTGTCCTGCATTTCTGGTTTTGACACTTTATTCAGCATGGCCCTTTTGACCGAATGGAAGCGAGACTTCTTTTTAGCGCTGATTTGCCTTTCCAGGTTGCTTGGTTGGCCAAAAAGGGCGTATGCGTTTTTTCCTGAATATATTCAGGAAAAAACGCATACGCCCTTTTTGGCCAAGGGCATGATTGTCGAGGTTTGGCCGCTTTTCCTGTGCTTTCAAGGCGATTCGAATCTACCTCCTGAAATCTGTTTCCTGCAATTCTGCCTTGCTTTCAAATCCTCTTCGGTGCCTTCCCTCAATATATTTGTGGACAAGAGTTATCATTTATAACTCTGCAGGTTTGTGAATTGCAGTGACCCTGAGCTCCATTGTTCAACTCGCTTACTTGGGAGCTGGCCGCAAAAGCACAGGATTGCTTCAGGCCCTATTCTGGTCCCGGGCGGCAGGCTGAGCCTGTGGTTAATTCTTCTTCCTGATAGGAAAATAGAGTGACCTGTGCCAGTCCCAACACCTAGAGCTAGTCTCTCATTGGTTCCCCCTCTTCCCGTTCATCCTCAGGACAAATCGCAACCTGTACGGAACAGGAGGTTAAAGGTGCTGAGTCTCCAAGGAGGGAGATTGCTAGTAAAGCGGCTGGAATGGCGAACCCGAGCACAAGGAGGTGAGAAATGAGGTGCGTTTTAGAAACCTTTCCCGATCACACGGTGTACCAGCTTCTGGGTTTCTCATGCATGTTTTCGATGTAGGAAGATGCCCTTGAACCTGGAGATTTGGGACCCATGGGATGGGTACCACGCAGTACTACTTTAAAGGGTCTGCGTTTGCTCACCCAACCTCACCAAACCTCTCAGCCCCAAGAGTGTCCACCCTTATGTCTCCGTCAGCTGTGGGTCTAGATATGGTCAATCCAGGTGGCATCACAGCCCCTGAACGAAGTTTGTAAGAATTTCTCTCTCTTTCACTGTCTTTGTTTCACGGGTTTTTAAAAGTAATTGATTTTTATAATGGGGTTTAGCTGCTTTTCACTGCTGTGTTTATGCCGCTTTACACCCACTTGACTCACTTACAGAGAGATATCAATACATAGGTTTAAGATTCTTACTAGTCAGATATATTCTTGGGCGGTGAGTAGGGGGTGTTGAGTCCAGTTCCCTGAGCAAGGAGTAGGTCTTGTCTATTACATATTGGGTTTATGGAACGGTATCTGAGCTAATTTGAAACACGTGTTTTATGCATCCCCCCGCCTCACCTTTCCCGTTGAGCAGCCATAGTGTGTTTTCTAAACGTGTGACTCTGTTCCGTTTTGTAATTCAGTTCAAGTGTAGCGGTTTTTACATTCCCTCTATTAGTGATATCTTATGACAAGTGTCTTTTTCTGTGTGACTTTTTTCACTTAGAATCGTCGTACCTAAATCCACTCATCATGCTGCTACTAGCCTTATGACCTTGATTTCATGGCTGAGTGATATTCCATTGTACATAAGGACCACAACTTCTTTATCCTTTTTTCTCTTTCCTGGGATATTTAAGGTGTAACGAAGTGGAGGTTCTTGTCAAGAGAGCAGCCCTAAACTTTGGGGTGCCTGTGTCTTGATGATTTTTGTTTTCCCAATGTATACGCCCATGAGTGGAAGTGCCCTATGCTCTCTAAGCTGAGTTTTTTAGATGTTTCAGGACACACCGTACACTTCTCCAGAGTGGCTGTTGGCAATTTACATCCCGCCCTTCAGCGTAGCAAGGCTCCCGGTTCTCCATGGCCTGTCCTGCATTTCTGGTTTTGACACTTTATTCAGCATGGCCCTTTTGACCGATGGGAAGCGAGACTTCTTTGTAGCGCTGATTTGCCTTTCCAGGTTGCTTGGTTGGCCAAAAAGGGCGTATGCGTTTTTTCCTGAATATATTCAGGAAAAAACGCATACGCCCTTTTTGGCCAAGGGCATGATTGTCGAGGTTTGGCCGCTTTTCCTGTGCTTTCAAGGCGATTCGAATCTACCTCCTGAAATCTGTTTCCTGCAATTCTGCCTTGCTTTCAAATCCTCTTCGGTGCCTTCCCTCAATATATTTGTGGACAAGAGTTATCATTTATAACTCTGTAGGTTTGTGAATTGCAGTGCCCCTGAGCTCCATTGTTCAACTCGCTTACTTGGGAGCTGGCCGCAAAAGCACAGGATTGCTTCAGGCCCTATTCTGGTCCCGGGCGGCAGGCTGAGCCTGTGGTTAATTCTTCTTCCTGATGGGAAAATAGAGTGACCTGTGCCAGTCCCAACACCTAGAGCTAGTCTCTCATTGGTTCCCCCTCTTCCCGTTCATCCTCAGGACAAATCGCAACCTGTACGGAACAGGAGGTTAAAGGTGCTGAGTCTCCAAGGAGGGAGATTGCTAGTAAAGCGGCTGGAATGGCGAACCCGAGCACAAGGAGGTGAGAAATGAGGTGCGTTTTAGAAACCTTTCCCGATCACACGGTGTACCATCTTCTGGGTTTCTCATGCATGTTTTCGATGTAGGAAGATGCCCTTGAACCTGGAGATTTGGGACCCATGGGATGGGTACCACGCAGTACTACTTTAAAGGGTCTGCGTTTGCTCACCCAACCTCACCAAACCTCTCAGCCCCAAGAGTGTCCACCCTTATGTCTCCGTCAGCTGTGGGTCTAGATATGGTCAATCTAGGTGGCATCACAGCCCCTGAACGAATTGTGTAAGAATTTCTCTCTCTTTCACTGTCTTTGTTTCACGGGTTTTTAAAAGTAATTGATTTTTATAATGGGGTTTAGCTGCTTTTCACTGCTGTGTTTATGCCGCTTTACACCCACTTGACTCACTTACAGAGAGATATCAATACATAGGTTTAAGATTCTTACTAGTCAGATATATTCTTGGGCGGTGAGTAGGGGGTGTTGAGTCCAGTTCCCTGAGCAAGGAGTAGGTCTTGTCTATTACATATTGGGTTTATGGAACGGTATCTGAGCTAATTTGAAACCCGTGTTTTATGCATCCCCCCGCCTCACCTTTCCCGTTGAGCAGCCATAGTGTGTTTTCTAAACGTGTGACTCTGTTCCGTTTTGTAATTCAGTTCAAGTGTAGCGGTTTTTACATTCCCTCTATTAGTGATATCTTATGACAAGTGTCTTTTTCTGTGTGACTTTTTTCACTTAGAATCGTCGTACCTAAATCCACTCATCATGCTGCTACTAGCCTTATGACCTTGATTTCATGGCTGAGTGATATTCCATTGTACATAAGGACCACAACTTCTTTATCCTTTGTTCTCTTTCCTGGGATATTTAAGGTGTAACGAAGTGGAGGTTCTTGTCAAGAGAGCAGCCCTAAACTTTGGGGTGCCTGTGTCTTGCTGATTTTTAGTTTTCCCAATGTATACGCCCATGAGTGGAAGTGCCCTATGCTCTCTAAGCTGAGTTTTTTAGATGTTTCAGGACACACCGTACACTTCTCCAGAGTGGCTGTTGGCAATTTACATCCCGCCCTTCAGCGTAGCAAGGCTCCCGGTTCTCCATGGCCTGTCCTGCATTTCTGGTTTTGACACTTTATTCAGCATGGCCCTTTTGACCGATGGGAAGCGAGACTTCTTTGTAGCGCTGATTTGCCTTTCCAGATTGCTTGGTTGGCCAAAAAGGGCGTATGCGTTTTTTACTGAATATATTCAGGAAAAAACGCATACGCCCTTTTTGGCCAAGGGCATGATTGTCGAGGTTTGGCCGCGTTTCCTATGCTTTCAAGGCGATTCGAATCTACCTCCTGAAATCTGTTTCCTGCAATTCTGCCTTGCTTTCAAATCCTCTTCGGTGCCTTCCCTCAATATATTTGTGGACAAGAGTTATCATTTATAACTCTGCAGGTTTGTGAATTGCAGTGCCCCTGAGCTCCATTGTTCAACTCGCTTACTTGGGAGCTGGCCGCAAAAGCACAGGATTGCTTCAGGCCCTATTCTGGTCCCGGGCGGCAGGCTGAGCCTGTGGTTAATTCTTCTTTCTGATGGGAAAATAGAGTGACCTGTGCCAGTCCCAACACCTAGAGCTAGTCTCTCATTGGTTCCCCCTCTTCCCGTTCATCCTCAGGACAAATCGCAACCTGTACGGAACAGGAGGTTAAAGGTGCTGAGTCTCCAAGGAGGGAGATTGCTAGTAAAGCGGCTGGAATGGCGAACCCGAGCACAAGGAGGTGAGAAATGAGGTGCGTTTTAGAAACCTTTCCCGATCACACGGTGTACCATCTTCTGGGTTTCTCATGCATGTTTTCGATGTAGGAAGATGCCCTTGAACCTGGAGATTTGGGACCCATGGGATGGGTACCACGCAGTACTACTTTAAAGGGTCTGCGTTTGCTCACCCAACCTCACCAAACCTCTCAGCCCCAAGAGTGTCCACCCTTATGTCTCCGTCAGCTGTGGGTCTAGATATGGTCAATCCAGGTGGCATCACAGCCCCTGAACGAAGTTTGTAAGAATTTCTCTCTCTTTCACTGTCTTTGTTTCACGGGTTTTTAAAAGTAATTGATTTTTATAATGGGGTTTAGCTGCTTTTCACTGCTGTGTTTATGCCGCTTTACACCCACTTGACTCACTTACAGAGAGATATCAATACATAGGTTTAAGATTCTTACTAGTCAGATATATTCTTGGGCGGTGAGTAGGGGGTGTTGAGTCCAGTTCCCTGAGCAAGGAGTAGGTCTTGTCTATTACATATTGGGTTTATGGAACGGTATCTGAGCTAATTTGAAACCCGTGTTTTATGCATCCCCCCGCCTCACCTTTCCCGTTGAGCAGCCATAGTGTGTTTTCTAAACGTGTGACTCTGTTCCGTTTTGTAATTCAGTTCAAGTGTAGCGGTTTTTACATTCCCTCTATTAGTGATATCTTATGACAAGTGTCTTTTTCTGTGTGACTTTTTTCACTTAGAATCGTCGTACCTAAATCCACTCATCATGCTGCTACTAGCCTTATGACCTTGATTTCATGGCTGAGTGATATTCCATTGTACATAAGGACCACAACTTCTTTATCCTTTTTTCTCTTTCCTGGGATATTTAAGGTGTAACGAAGTGGAGGTTCTTGTCAAGAGAGCAGCCCTAAACTTTGGGGTGCCTGTGTCTTGCTGATTTTTAATTTTCCCAATGTATACGCCCATGAGTGGAAGTGCCCTATGCTCTCTAAGCTGAGTTTTTTAGATGTTTCAGGACACACCGTACACTTCTCCAGAGTGGCTGTTGGCAATTTACATCCCGCCCATCAGCGTAGCAAGGCTCCCGGTTCTCCATGGCCTGTCCTGCATTTCTGGTTTTGACACTTTATTCAGCATGGCCCTTTTGACCGATGGGAAGCGAGACTTCTTTGTAGCGCTGATTTGCCTTTCCAGGTTGCTTGGTTGGCCAAAAAGGGCGTATGCATTTTTTCCTGAATATATTCAGGTAAAAACGCATACGCCCTTTTTGGCCAAGGGCATGATTGTCGAGGTTTGGCCGCTTTTCCTGTGCTTTCAAGGCGATTCGAATCTACCTCCTGAAATCTGTTTCCTGCAATTCTGCCTTGCATTCACATCCTCTTCGGTGCCTTCCCTCAATATATTTGTGGACAAGAGTTATCATTTATAACTCTGCAGTTTTGTGAATTGCAGTGCCCCTGAGCTCCATTGTTCAACTCGCTTACTTGGGAGCTGGCCGCAAAAGCACAGGATTGCTTCAGGCCCTATTCTGGTCCCGGGCGGCAGGCTGAGCCTGTGGTTAATTCTTCTTCCTGATGGGAAAATAGAGTGACCTGTGCCAGTCCCAACACCTAGAGCTAGTCTCTCATTGGTTCCCCCTCTTCCCGTTCATCCTCAGGACAATTCGCAACCTGTACGGAACAGGAGGTTAAAGGTGCTGAGTCTCCAAGGAGGGAGATTGCTAGTAAAGCGGCTGGAATGGCGAACCCGAGCACAAGGAGGTGAGAAATGAGGCGCGTTTTAGAAACCTTTCCCGATCACACGGTGTACCAGCTTCTGGGTTTCTCATGCATGTTTTCGATGTAGGAAGATGCCCTTGAACCTGGAGATTTGGGACCCATGGGATGGGTACCACGCAGTACTACTTTAAAGGGTCTGCGTTTGCTCACCCAACCTCACCAAACCTCTCAGCCCCAAGAGTGTCCACCCTTATGTCTCCGTCAGCTGTGGGTCTAGATATGGTCAATCCAGGTGGCATCACAGCCCCTGAACGAAGTTTGTAAGAATTTCTCTCTCTTTCACTGTCTTTGTTTCACGGGTTTTTAAAATTAATTGATTTTTATAATGGGGTTTAGCTGCTTTTCACTGCTGTGTTTATGCCGCTTTACACCCACTTGACTCACTTACAGAGAGATATCAATACATAGGTTTAAGATTCTTACTAGTCAGATATATTCTTGGGCGGTGAGTAGGGGGTGTTGAGTCCAGTTCCCTGAGCAAGGAGTAGGTCTTGTCTATTACATATTGGGTTTATGGAACGGTATCTGAGCTAATTTGAAACCCGTGTTTTATGCATCCCCCCGCCTCACCTTTCCCGTTGAGCAGCCATAGTGTGTTTTCTAAACGTGTGACTCTGTTCCGTTTTGTAATTCAGTTCAAGTGTAGCGGTTTTTACATTCCCTCTATTAGTGATATCTTATGACAAGTGTCTTTTTCTGTGTGACTTTTTTCACTTAGAATCGTCGTACCTAAATCCACTCATCATGCTGCTACTAGCCTTATGACCTTGATTTCATGGCTGAGTGATATTCCATTGTACATAAGGACCACAACTTCTTTATTCTTTTTTCTCTTTCCTGGGATATTTAAGGTGTAACGAAGTGGAGGTTCTTGTCAAGAGAGCAGCCCTAAACTTTGGGGTGCCTGTGTCTTGCTGATTTTTAGTTTTCCCAATGTATACGCCCATGAGTGGAAGTGCCCTATGCTCTCTAAGCTGAGTTTTTTAGATGTTTCAGGACACACCGTACACTTCTCCAGAGTGGCTGTTGGCAATTTACATCCCGCCCTTCAGCGTAGCAAGGCTCCCGGTTCTCCATGGCCTGTCCTGCATTTCTGGTTTTGACACTTTATTCAGCATGGCCCTTTTGACCGATGGGAAGCGAGACTTCTTTGTAGCGCTGATTTGCCTTTCCAGGTTGCTTGGTTGGCCAAAAAGGGCGTATGCGTTTTTTCCTGAATATATTCAGGAAAAAACGCATACGCCCTTTTTGGCCAAGGGCATGATTGTCGAGGTTTGGCCGCTTTTCCTGTGCTTTCAAGGCGATTCGAATCTACCTCCTGAAATCTGTTTCCTGCAATTCTGCCTTGCTTTCAAATCCTCTTCGGTGCCTTCCCTCAATATATTTGTGGACAAGAGTTATCATTTATAACTCTGCAGGTTTGTGAATTGCAGTGACCCTGAGCTCCATTGTTCAACTCGCTTACTTGGGAGCTGGCCGCAAAAGCACAGGATTGCTTCAGGCCCTATTCTGGTCCCGGGCGGCAGGCTGAGCCTGTGGTTAATTCTTCTTCCTGATAGGAAAATAGAGTGACCTGTGCCAGTCCCAACACCTAGAGCTAGTCTCTCATTGGTTCCCCCTCTTCCCGTTCATCCTCAGGACAAATCGCAACCTGTACGGAACAGGAGGTTAAAGGTGCTGAGTCTCCAAGGAGGGAGATTGCTAGTAAAGCGGCTGGAATGGCGAACCCGAGCACAAGGAGGTGAGAAATGAGGTGCGTTTTAGAAACCTTTCCCGATCACACGGTGTACCAGCTTCTGGGTTTCTCATGCATGTTTTCGATGTAGGAAGATGCCCTTGAACCTGGAGATTTGGGACCCATGGGATGGGTACCACGCAGTACTACTTTAAAGGGTCTGCGTTTGCTCACCCAACCTCACCAAACCTCTCAGCCCCAAGAGTGTCCACCCTTATGTCTCCGTCAGCTGTGGGTCTAGATATGGTCAATCCAGGTGGCATCACAGCCCCTGAACGAAGTTTGTAAGAATTTCTCTCTCTTTCACTGTCTTTGTTTCACGGGTTTTTAAAAGTAATTGATTTTTATAATGGGGTTTAGCTGCTTTTCACTGTTGTGTTTATGCCGCTTTACACCCACTTGACTCACTTACAGAGAGATATCAATACATAGGTTTAAGATTCTTACTAGTCAGATATATTCTTGGGCGGTGAGTAGGGGGTGTTGAGTCCAGTTCCCTGAGCAAGGAGTAGGTCTTGTCTATTACATATTGGGTTTATGGAACGGTATCTGAGCTAATTTGAAACACGTGTTTTATGCATCCCCCCGCCTCACCTTTCCCGTTGAGCAGCCATAGTGTGTTTTCTAAACGTGTGACTCTGTTCCGTTTTGTAATTCAGTTCAAGTGTAGCGGTTTTTACATTCCCTCTATTAGTGATATCTTATGACAAGTGTCTTTTTCTGTGTGACTTTTTTCACTTAGAATCGTCGTACCTAAATCCACTCATCATGCTGCTACTAGCCTTATGACCTTGATTTCATGGCTGAGTGATATTCCATTGTACATAAGGACCACAACTTCTTTATCATTTTTTCTCTTTCCTGGGATATTTAAGGTGTAACGAAGTGGAGGTTCTTGTCAAGAGAGCAGCCCTAAACTTTGGGGTGCCTGTGTCTTGATGATTTTTGTTTTCCCAATGTATACGCCCATGAGTGGAAGTGCCCTATGCTCTCTAAGCTGAGTTTTTTAGATGTTTCAGGACACACCGTACACTTCTCCAGAGTGGCTGTTGGCAATTTACATCCCGCCCTTCAGCGTAGCAAGGCTCCCGGTTCTCCATGGCCTGTCCTGCATTTCTGGTTTTGACACTTTATTCAGCATGGCCCTTTTGACCGATGGGAAGCGAGACTTCTTTGTAGCGCTGATTTGCCTTTCCAGGTTGCTTGGTTGGCCAAAAAGGGCGTATGCGTTTTTTCCTGAATATATTCAGGAAAAAACGCATACGCCCTTTTTGGCCAAGGGCATGATTGTCGAGGTTTGGCCGCTTTTCCTGTGCTTTCAAGGCGATTCGAATCTACCTCCTGAAATCTGTTTCCTGCAATTCTGCCTTGCTTTCAAATCCTC
This sequence comes from Eschrichtius robustus, assembly GCF_028021215.1. Lineage (NCBI taxonomy): Eukaryota > Metazoa > Chordata > Mammalia > Artiodactyla > Eschrichtiidae > Eschrichtius > Eschrichtius robustus. Next base: position 46,711,991 of record NC_090831.1, on the reverse strand, counting down.
TTCGGTGCCTTCCCTCAATATATTTGTGGACAAGAGTTATCATTTATAACTCTGCAGGTTTGTGAATTGCAGTGCCCCTGAGCTCCATTGTTCAACTCGCTTACTTGGGAGCTGGCCGCAAAAGCACAGGATTGCTTCAGGCCCTATTCTGGTCCCGGGCGGCAGGCTGAGCCTGTGGTTAATTCTTCTTCCTGATGGGAAAATAGAGTGACCTGTGCCAGTCCCAACACCTAGAGCTAGTCTCTCATTGGTTCCCCCTCTTCCCGTTCATCCTCAGGACAAATCGCAACCTGTACGGAACAGGAGGTTAAAGGTGCTGAGTCTCCAAGGAGGGAGATTGCTAGTAAAGCGGCTGGAATGGCGAACCCGAGCACAAGGAGGTGAGAAATGAGGTGCGTTTTAGAAACCTTTCCCGATCACACGGTGTACCATCTTCTGGGTTTCTCATGCATGTTTTCGATGTAGGAAGATGCCCTTGAACCTGGAGATTTGGGACCCATGGGATGGGTACCACGCAGTACTACTTTAAAGGGTCTGCGTTTGCTCACCCAACCTCACCAAACCTCTCAGCCCCAAGAGTGTCCACCCTTATGTCTCCGTCAGCTGTGGGTCTAGATATGGTCAATCTAGGTGGCATCACAGCCCCTGAACGAATTGTGTAAGAATTTCTCTCTCTTTCACTGTCTTTGTTTCACGGGTTTTTAAAAGTAATTGATTTTTATAATGGGGTTTAGCTGCTTTTCACTGCTGTGTTTATGCCGCTTTACACCCACTTGACTCACTTACAGAGAGATATCAATACATAGGTTTAAGATTCTTACTTGTCAGATATATTCTTGGGCGGTGAGTAGGGGGTGTTGAGTCCAGTTCACTGAGCAAGGAGTAGGTCTTGTCTATTACATATTGGGTTTATGGAACGGTATCTGAGCTAATTTGAAACCCGTGTTTTATGCATCCCCCCGCCTCACCTTTCCCGTTGAGCAGCCATAGTGTGTTTTCTAAACGTGTGACTCTGTTCCGTTTTGTAATTCAGTTCAAGTGTAGCGGTTTTTACATTCCCTCTATTAGTGATATCTTATGACAAGTGTCTTTTTCTTTGTGACTTTTTTCACTTAGAATTGTCGTACCTAAATCCACTCATCATGCTGCTACTAGCCTTATGACCTTGATTTCATGGCTGAGTGATATTCCATTGTACATAAGGACCACAACTTCTTTATTCTTTTTTCTCTTTCCTGGGATATTTAAGGTGTAACGAAGTGGAGGTTCTTGTCAAGAGAGCAGCCCTAAACTTTGGGGTGCCTGTGTCTTGCTGATTTTTAGTTTTCCCAATGTATACGCCCATGAGTGGAAGTGCCCTATGCTCTCTAAGCTGAGTTTTTTAGATGTTTCAGGACACACCGTACACTTCTCCAGAGTGGTTGTTGGCAATTTACATCCCGCCCTTCAGCGTAGCAAGGCTCCCGGTTCTCCATGGCCTGTCCTGCATTTCTGGTTTTGACACTTTATTCAGCATGGCCCTTTTGACCGAATGGAAGCGAGACTTCTTTTTAGCGCTGATTTGCCTTTCCAGGTTGCTTGGTTGGCCAAAAAGGGCGTATGCGTTTTTTCCTGAATATATTCAGGAAAAAACGCATACGCCCTTTTTGGCCAAGGGCATGATTGTCGAGGTTTGGCCGCTTTTCCTGTGCTTTCAAGGCGATTCGAATCTACCTCCTGAAATCTGTTTCCTGCAATTCTGCCTTGCTTTCAAATCCTCTTCGGTGCCTTCCCTCAATATATTTGTGGACAAGAGTTATCATTTATAACTCTGCAGGTTTGTGAATTGCAGTGACCCTGAGCTCCATTGTTCAACTCGCTTACTTGGGAGCTGGCCGCAAAAGCACAGGATTGCTTCAGGCCCTATTCTGGTCCCGGGCGGCAGGCTGAGCCTGTGGTTAATTCTTCTTCCTGATAGGAAAATAGAGTGACCTGTGCCAGTCCCAACACCTAGAGCTAGTCTCTCATTGGTTCCCCCTCTTCCCGTTCATCCTCAGGACAAATCGCAACCTGTACGGAACAGGAGGTTAAAGGTGCTGAGTCTCCAAGGAGGGAGATTGCTAGTAAAGCGGCTGGAATGGCGAACCCGAGCACAAGGAGGTGAGAAATGAGGTGCGTTTTAGAAACCTTTCCCGATCACACGGTGTACCAGCTTCTGGGTTTCTCATGCATGTTTTCGATGTAGGAAGATGCCCTTGAACCTGGAGATTTGGGACCCATGGGATGGGTACCACGCAGTACTACTTTAAAGGGTCTGCGTTTGCTCACCCAACCTCACCAAACCTCTCAGCCCCAAGAGTGTCCACCCTTATGTCTCCGTCAGCTGTGGGTCTAGATATGGTCAATCCAGGTGGCATCACAGCCCCTGAACGAAGTTTGTAAGAATTTCTCTCTCTTTCACTGTCTTTGTTTCACGGGTTTTTAAAAGTAATTGATTTTTATAATGGGGTTTAGCTGCTTTTCACTGCTGTGTTTATGCCGCTTTACACCCACTTGACTCACTTACAGAGAGATATCAATACATAGTTTTAAGATTCTTACTAGTCAGATATATTCTTGGGCGGTGAGTAGGGGGTGTTGAGTCCAGTTCCCTGAGCAAGGAGTAGGTCTTGTCTATTACATATTGGGTTTATGGAACGGTATCTGAGCTAATTTGAAACACGTGTTTTATGCATCCCCCCGCCTCACCTTTCCCGTTGAGCAGCCATAGTGTGTTTTCTAAACGTGTGACTCTGTTCCGTTTTGTAATTCAGTTCAAGTGTAGCGGTTTTTACATTCCCTCTATTAGTGATATCTTATGACAAGTGTCTTTTTCTGTGTGACTTTTTTCACTTAGAATCGTCGTACCTAAATCCACTCATCATGCTGCTACTAGCCTTATGACCTTGATTTCATGGCTGAGTGATATTCCATTGTACATAAGGACCACAACTTCTTTATCCTTTTTTCTCTTTCCTGGGATATTTAAGGTGTAACGAAGTGGAGGTTCTTGTCAAGAGAGCAGCCCTAAACTTTGGGGTGCCTGTGTCTTGATGATTTTTGTTTTCCCAATGTATACGCCCATGAGTGGAAGTGCCCTATGCTCTCTAAGCTGAGTTTTTTAGATGTTTCAGGACACACCGTACACTTCTCCAGAGTGGCTGTTGGCAATTTACATCCCGCCCTTCAGCGTAGCAAGGCTCCCGGTTCTCCATGGCCTGTCCTGCATTTCTGGTTTTGACACTTTATTCAGCATGGCCCTTTTGACCGATGGGAAGCGAGACTTCTTTGTAGCGCTGATTTGCCTTTCCAGGTTGCTTGGTTGGCCAAAAAGGGCGTATGCGTTTTTTCCTGAATATATTCAGGAAAAAACGCATACGCCCTTTTTGGCCAAGGGCATGATTGTCGAGGTTTGGCCGCTTTTCCTGTGCTTTCAAGGCGATTCGAATCTACCTCCTGAAATCTGTTTCCTGCAATTCTGCCTTGCTTTCAAATCCTCTTCGGTGCCTTCCCTCAATATATTTGTGGACAAGAGTTATCATTTATAACTCTGTAGGTTTGTGAATTGCAGTGCCCCTGAGCTCCATTGTTCAACTCGCTTACTTGGGAGCTGGCCGCAAAAGCACAGGATTGCTTCAGGCCCTATTCTGGTCCCGGGCGGCAGGCTGAGCCTGTGGTTAATTCTTCTTCCTGATGGGAAAATAGAGTGACCTGTGCCAGTCCCAACACCTAGAGCTAGTCTCTCATTGGTTCCCCCTCTTCCCGTTCATCCTCAGGACAAATCGCAACCTGTACGGAACAGGAGGTTAAAGGTGCTGAGTCTCCAAGGAGGGAGATTGCTAGTAAAGCGGCTGGAATGGCGAACCCGAGCACAAGGAGGTGAGAAATGAGGTGCGTTTTAGAAACCTTTCCCGATCACACGGTGTACCATCTTCTGGGTTTCTCATGCATGTTTTCGATGTAGGAAGATGCCCTTGAACCTGGAGATTTGGGACCCATGGGATGGGTACCACGCAGTACTACTTTAAAGGGTCTGCGTTTGCTCACCCAACCTCACCAAACCTCTCAGCCCCAAGAGTGTCCACCCTTATGTCTCCGTCAGCTGTGGGTCTAGATATGGTCAATCTAGGTGGCATCACAGCCCCTGAACGAATTGTGTAAGAATTTCTCTCTCTTTCACTGTCTTTGTTTCACGGGTTTTTAAAAGTAATTGATTTTTATAATGGGGTTTAGCTGCTTTTCACTGCTGTGTTTATGCCGCTTTACACCCACTTGACTCACTTACAGAGAGATATCAATACATAGGTTTAAGATTCTTACTAGTCAGATATATTCTTGGGCGGTGAGTAGGGGGTGTTGAGTCCAGTTCCCTGAGCAAGGAGTAGGTCTTGTCTATTACATATTGGGTTTATGGAACGGTATCTGAGCTAATTTGAAACCCGTGTTTTATGCATCCCCCCGCCTCACCTTTCCCGTTGAGCAGCCATAGTGTGTTTTCTAAACGTGTGACTCTGTTCCGTTTTGTAATTCAGTTCAAGTGTAGCGGTTTTTACATTCCCTCTATTAGTGATATCTTATGACAAGTGTCTTTTTCTTTGTGACTTTTTTCACTTAGAATTGTCGTACCTAAATCCACTCATCATGCTGCTACTAGCCTTATGACCTTGATTTCATGGCTGAGTGATATTCCATTGTACATAAGGACCACAACTTCTTTATCCTTTGTTCTCTTTCCTGGGATATTTAAGGTGTAACGAAGTGGAGGTTCTTGTCAAGAGAGCAGCCCTAAACTTTGGGGTGCCTGTGTCTTGCTGATTTTTAATTTTCCCAATGTATACGCCCATGAGTGGAAGTGCCCTATGCTCTCTAAGCTGAGTTTTTTAGATGTTTCAGGACACACCGTACACTTCTCCAGAGTGGCTGTTGGCAATTTACATCCCGCCCATCAGCGTAGCAAGGCTCCCGGTTCTCCATGGCCTGTGCTGCATTTCTGGTTTTGACACTTTATTCAGCATGGCCCTTTTGACCGATGGGAAGCGAGACTTCTTTGTAGCGCTGATTTGCCTTTCCAGGTTGCTTGGTTGGCCAAAAAGGGCGTATGCGTTTTTTCCTGAATATATTCAGGAAAAAACGCATACGCCCTTTTTGGCCAAGGGCATGATTGTCGAGGTTTGGCCGCTTTTCCTGTGCTTTCAAGGCGATTCGAATCTACCTCCTGAAATCTGTTTCCTGCAATTCTGCCTTGCTTTCAAATCCTCTTCGGTGCCTTCCCTCAATATATTTGTGGACAAGAGTTATCATTTATAACTCTGCAGGTTTGTGAATTGCACAGCCCCTGAGCTCCATTGTTCAACTCGCTTACTTGGGAGCTGGCCGCAAAAGCACAGGATTGCTTCAGGCCCTATTCTGGTCCCGGGCGGCAGGCTGAGCCTGTGGTTAATTCTTCTTCCTGATGGGAAAATAGAGTGACCTGTGCCAGTCCCAACACCTAGAGCTAGTCTCTCATTGGTTCCCCCTCTTCCCGTTCATCCTCAGGACAATTCGCAACCTGTACGGAACAGGAGGTTAAAGGTGCTGAGTCTCCAAGGAGGGAGATTGCTAGTAAAGCGGCTGGAATGGCGAACCCGAGCACAAGGAGGTGAGAAATGAGGTGCGTTTTAGAAACCTTTCCCGATCACACGGTGTACCATCTTCTGGGTTTCTCATGCATGTTTTCGATGTAGGAAGATGCCCTTGAACCTGGAGATTTGGGACCCATGGGATGGGTACCACGCAGTACTACTTTAAAGGGTCTGCGTTTGCTCACCCAACCTCACCAAACCTCTCAGCCCCAGGAGTGTCCACCCTTATGTCTCCGTCAGCTGTGGGTCTAGATATGGTCAATCCAGGTGGCATCACAGCCCCTGAACGAAGTTTGTAAGAATTTCTCTCTCTTTCACTGTCTTTGTTTCACGGGTTTTTAAAAGTAATTGATTTTTATAATGGGGTTTAGCTGCTTTTCACTGCTGTGTTTATGCCGCTTTACACCCACTTGACTCACTTACAGAGAGATATCAATACATAGGTTTAAGATTCTTACTAGTCAGATATATTCTTGGGCGGTGAGTAGGGGGTGTTGAGTCCAGTTCCCTGAGCAAGGAGTAGGTCTTGTCTATTACATATTGGGTTTATGGAACGGTATCTGAGCTAATTTGAAACCCGTGTTTTATGCATCCCCCCGCCTCACCTTTCCCGTTGAGCAGCCATAGTGTGTTTTCTAAACGTGTGACTCTGTTCCGTTTTGTAATTCAGTTCAAGTGTAGCGGTTTTTACATTCCCTCTATTAGTGATATCTTATGACAAGTGTCTTTTTCTGTGTGACTTTTTTCACTTAGAATCGTCGTACCTAAATCCACTCATCATGCTGCTACTAGCCTTATGACCTTGATTTCATGGCTGAGTGATATTCCATTGTACATAAGGACCACAACTTCTTTATCCTTTGTTCTCTTTCCTGGGATATTTAAGGTGTAACGAAGTGGAGGTTCTTGTCAAGAGAGCAGCCCTAAACTTTGGGGTGCCTGTGTCTTGCTGATTTTTAGTTTTCCCAATGTATACGCCCATGAGTGGAAGTGCCCTATGCTCTCTAAGCTGAGTTTTTTAGATGTTTCAGGACACACCGTACACTTCTCCAGAGTGGCTGTTGGCAATTTACATCCCGCCCTTCAGCGTAGCAAGGCTCCCGGTTCTCCATGGCCTGTCCTGCATTTCTGGTTTTGACACTTTATTCAGCATGGCCCTTTTGACCGATGGGAAGCGAGACTTCTTTGTAGCGCTGATTTGCCTTTCCAGATTGCTTGGTTGGCCAAAAAGGGCGTATGCGTTTTTTACTGAATATATTCAGGAAAAAACGCATACGCCCTTTTTGGCCAAGGGCATGATTGTCGAGGTTTGGCCGCGTTTCCTATGCTTTCAAGGCGATTCGAATCTACCTCCTGAAATCTGTTTCCTGCAATTCTGCCTTGCTTTCAAATCCTCTTCGGTGCCTTCCCTCAATATATTTGTGGACAAGAGTTATCATTTATAACTCTGCAGGTTTGTGAATTGCAGTGCCCCTGAGCTCCATTGTTCAACTCGCTTACTTGGGAGCTGGCCGCAAAAGCACAGGATTGCTTCAGGCCCTATTCTGGTCCCGGGCGGCAGGCTGAGCCTGTGGTTAATTCTTCTTTCTGATGGGAAAATAGAGTGACCTGTGCCAGTCCCAACACCTAGAGCTAGTCTCTCATTGGTTCCCCCTCTTCCCGTTCATCCTCAGGACAAATCGCAACCTGTACGGAACAGGAGGTTAAAGGTGCTGAGTCTCCAAGGAGGGAGATTGCTAGTAAAGCGGCTGGAATGGCGAACCCGAGCACAAGGAGGTGAGAAATGAGGTGCGTTTTAGAAACCTTTCCCGATCACACGGTGTACCAGCTTCTGGGTTTCTCATGCATGTTTTCGATGTAGGAAGATGCCCTTGAACCTGGAGATTTGGGACCCATGGGATGGGTACCACGCAGTACTACTTTAAAGGGTCTGCGTTTGCTCACCCAACCTCACCAAACCTCTCAGCCCCAAGAGTGTCCACCCTTATGTCTCCGTCAGCTGTGGGTCTAGATATGGTCAATCCAGGTGGCATCACAGCCCCTGAACGAAGTTTGTAAGAATTTCTCTCTCTTTCACTGTCTTTGTTTCACGGGTTTTTAAAAGTAATTGATTTTTATAATGGGGTTTAGCTGCTTTTCACTGCTGTGTTTATGCCGCTTTACACCCACTTGACTCACTTACAGAGAGATATCAATACATAGGTTTAAGATTCTTACTAGTCAGATATATTCTTGGGCGGTGAGTAGGGGGTGTTGAGTCCAGTTCCCTGAGCAAGGAGTAGGTCTTGTCTATTACATATTGGGTTTATGGAACGGTATCTGAGCTAATTTGAAACCCGTGTTTTATGCATCCACCCGCCTCACCTTTCCCGTTGAGCAGCCATAGTGTGTTTTCTAAACGTGTGACTCTGTTCCGTTTTGTAATTCAGTTCAAGTGTAGCGGTTTTTACATTCCCTCTATTAGTGATATCTTATGACAAGTGTCTTTTTCTGTGTGACTTTTTTCACTTAGAATCGTCGTACCTAAATCCACTCATCATGCTGCTACTAGCCTTATGACCTTGATTTCATGGCTGAGTGATATTCCATTGTACATAAGGACCACAACTTCTTTATCCTTTTTTCTCTTTCCTGGGATATTTAAGGTGTAACGAAGTGGAGGTTGTTGTCAAGAGAGCAGCCCTAAACTTTGGGGTGCCTGTGTCTTGCTGATTTTTAATTTTCCCAATGTATACGCCCATGAGTGGAAGTGCCCTATGCTCTCTAAGCTGAGTTTTTTAGATGTTTCAGGACACACCGTACACTTCTCCAGAGTGGCTGTTGGCAATTTACATCCCGCCCATCAGCGTAGCAAGGCTCCCGGTTCTCCATGGCCTGTCCTGCATTTCTGGTTTTGACACTTTATTCAGCATGGCCCTTTTGACCGATGGGAAGCGAGACTTCTTTGTAGCGCTGATTTGCCTTTCCAGGTTGCTTGGTTGGCCAAAAAGGGCGTATGCATTTTTTCCTGAATATATTCAGGTAAAAACGCATACGCCCTTTTTGGCCAAGGGCATGATTGTCGAGGTTTGGCCGCTTTTCCTGTGCTTTCAAGGCGATTCGAATCTACCTCCTGAAATCTGTTTCCTGCAATTCTGCCTTGCATTCACATCCTCTTCGGTGCCTTCCCTCAATATATTTGTGGACAAGAGTTATCATTTATAACTCTGCAGTTTTGTGAATTGCAGTGCCCCTGAGCTCCATTGTTCAACTCGCTTACTTGGGAGCTGGCCGCAAAAGCACAGGATTGCTTCAGGCCCTATTCTGGTCCCGGGCGGCAGGCTGAGCCTGTGGTTAATTCTTCTTCCTGATGGGAAAATAGAGTGACCTGTGCCAGTCCCAACACCTAGAGCTAGTCTCTCATTGGTTCCCCCTCTTCCCGTTCATCCTCAGGACAATTCGCAACCTGTACGGAACAGGAGGTTAAAGGTGCTGAGTCTCCAAGGAGGGAGATTGCTAGTAAAGCGGCTGGAATGGCGAACCCGAGCACAAGGAGGTGAGAAATGAGGCGCGTTTTAGAAACCTTTCCCGATCACACGGTGTACCAGCTTCTGGGTTTCTCATGCATGTTTTCGATGTAGGAAGATGCCCTTGAACCTGGAGATTTGGGACCCATGGGATGGGTACCACGCAGTACTACTTTAAAGGGTCTGCGTTTGCTCACCCAACCTCACCAAACCTCTCAGCCCCAAGAGTGTCCACCCTTATGTCTCCGTCAGCTGTGGGTCTAGATATGGTCAATCCAGGTGGCATCACAGCCCCTGAACGAAGTTTGTAAGAATTTCTCTCTCTTTCACTGTCTTTGTTTCACGGGTTTTTAAAATTAATTGATTTTTATAATGGGGTTTAGCTGCTTTTCACTGCTGTGTTTATGCCGCTTTACACCCACTTGACTCACTTACAGAGAGATATCAATACATAGGTTTAAGATTCTTACTAGTCAGATATATTCTTGGGCGGTGAGTAGGGGGTGTTGAGTCCAGTTCCCTGAGCAAGGAGTAGGTCTTGTCTATTACATATTGGGTTTATGGAACGGTATCTGAGCTAATTTGAAACCCGTGTTTTATGCATCCCCCCGCCTCACCTTTCCCGTTGAGCAGCCATAGTGTGTTTTCTAAACGTGTGACTCTGTTCCGTTTTGTAATTCAGTTCAAGTGTAGCGGTTTTTACATTCCCTCTATTAGTGATATCTTATGACAAGTGTCTTTTTCTGTGTGACTTTTTTCACTTAGAATCGTCGTACCTAAATCCACTCATCATGCTGCTACTAGCCTTATGACCTTGATTTCATGGCTGAGTGATATTCCATTGTACATAAGGACCACAACTTCTTTATTCTTTTTTCTCTTTCCTGGGATATTTAAGGTGTAACGAAGTGGAGGTTCTTGTCAAGAGAGCAGCCCTAAACTTTGGGGTGCCTGTGTCTTGCTGATTTTTAGTTTTCCCAATGTATACGCCCATGAGTGGAAGTGCCCTATGCTCTCTAAGCTGAGTTTTTTAGATGTTTCAGGACACACCGTACACTTCTCCAGAGTGGCTGTTGGCAATTTACATCCCGCCCTTCAGCGTAGCAAGGCTCCCGGTTCTCCATGGCCTGTCCTGCATTTCTGGTTTTGACACTTTATTCAGCATGGCCCTTTTGACCGATGGGAAGCGAGACTTCTTTGTAGCGCTGATTTGCCTTTCCAGGTTGCTTGGTTGGCCAAAAAGGGCGTATGCGTTTTTTCCTGAATATATTCAGGAAAAAACGCATACGCCCTTTTTGGCCAAGGGCATGATTGTCGAGGTTTGGCCGCTTTTCCTGTGCTTTCAAGGCGATTCGAATCTACCTCCTGAAATCTGTTTCCTGCAATTCTGCCTTGCTTTCAAATCCTCTTCGGTGCCTTCCCTCAATATATTTGTGGACAAGAGTTATCATTTATAACTCTGCAGGTTTGTGAATTGCAGTGACCCTGAGCTCCATTGTTCAACTCGCTTACTTGGGAGCTGGCCGCAAAAGCACAGGATTGCTTCAGGCCCTATTCTGGTCCCGGGCGGCAGGCTGAGCCTGTGGTTAATTCTTCTTCCTGATAGGAAAATAGAGTGACCTGTGCCAGTCCCAACACCTAGAGCTAGTCTCTCATTGGTTCCCCCTCTTCCCGTTCATCCTCAGGACAAATCGCAACCTGTACGGAACAGGAGGTTAAAGGTGCTGAGTCTCCAAGGAGGGAGATTGCTAGTAAAGCGGCTGGAATGGCGAACCCGAGCACAAGGAGGTGAGAAATGAGGTGCGTTTTAGAAACCTTTCCCGATCACACGGTGTACCAGCTTCTGGGTTTCTCATGCATGTTTTCGATGTAGGAAGATGCCCTTGAACCTGGAGATTTGGGACCCATGGGATGGGTACCACGCAGTACTACTTTAAAGGGTCTGCGTTTGCTCACCCAACCTCACCAAACCTCTCAGCCCCAAGAGTGTCCACCCTTATGTCTCCGTCAGCTGTGGGTCTAGATATGGTCAATCCAGGTGGCATCACAGCCCCTGAACGAAGTTTGTAAGAATTTCTCTCTCTTTCACTGTCTTTGTTTCACGGGTTTTTAAAAGTAATTGATTTTTATAATGGGGTTTAGCTGCTTTTCACTGTTGTGTTTATGCCGCTTTACACCCACTTGACTCACTTACAGAGAGATATCAATACATAGGTTTAAGATTCTTACTAGTCAGATATATTCTTGGGCGGTGAGTAGGGGGTGTTGAGTCCAGTTCCCTGAGCAAGGAGTAGGTCTTGTCTATTACATATTGGGTTTATGGAACGGTATCTGAGCTAATTTGAAACACGTGTTTTATGCATCCCCCCGCCTCACCTTTCCCGTTGAGCAGCCATAGTGTGTTTTCTAAACGTGTGACTCTGTTCCGTTTTGTAATTCAGTTCAAGTGTAGCGGTTTTTACATTCCCTCTATTAGTGATATCTTATGACAAGTGTCTTTTTCTGTGTGACTTTTTTCACTTAGAATCGTCGTACCTAAATCCACTCATCATGCTGCTACTAGCCTTATGACCTTGATTTCATGGCTGAGTGATATTCCATTGTACATAAGGACCACAACTTCTTTATCATTTTTTCTCTTTCCTGGGATATTTAAGGTGTAACGAAGTGGAGGTTCTTGTCAAGAGAGCAGCCCTAAACTTTGGGGTGCCTGTGTCTTGATGATTTTTGTTTTCCCAATGTATACGCCCATGAGTGGAAGTGCCCTATGCTCTCTAAGCTGAGTTTTTTAGATGTTTCAGGACACACCGTACACTTCTCCAGAGTGGCTGTTGGCAATTTACATCCCGCCCTTCAGCGTAGCAAGGCTCCCGGTTCTCCATGGCCTGTCCTGCATTTCTGGTTTTGACACTTTATTCAGCATGGCCCTTTTGACCGATGGGAAGCGAGACTTCTTTGTAGCGCTGATTTGCCTTTCCAGGTTGCTTGGTTGGCCAAAAAGGGCGTATGCGTTTTTTCCTGAATATATTCAGGAAAAAACGCATACGCCCTTTTTGGCCAAGGGCATGATTGTCGAGGTTTGGCCGCTTTTCCTGTGCTTTCAAGGCGATTCGAATCTACCTCCTGAAATCTGTTTCCTGCAATTCTGCCTTGCTTTCAAATCCTCTTCGGTGCCTTCCCTCAATATATTTGTGGACAAGAGTTATCATTTATAACTCTGCAGGTTTGTGAATTGCAGTGCCCCTGAGCTCCATTGTTCAACTCGCTTACTTGGGAGCTGGCCGCAAAAGCACAGGATTGCTTCAGGCCCTATTCTGGTCCCGGGCGGCAGGCTGAGCCTGTGGTTAATTCTTCTTCCTGATGGGAAAATAGAGTGACCTGTGCCAGTCCCAACACCTAGAGCTAGTCTCTCATTGGTTCCCCCTCTTCCCGTTCATCCTCAGGACAAATCGCAACCTGTACGGAACAGGAGGTTAAAGGTGCTGAGTCTCCAAGGAGGGAGATTGCTAGTAAAGCGGCTGGAATGGCGAACCCGAGCACAAGGAGGTGAGAAATGAGGTGCGTTTTAGAAACCTTTCCCGATCACACGGTGTACCATCTTCTGGGTTTCTCATGCATGTTTTCGATGTAGGAAGATGCCCTTGAACCTGGAGATTTGGGACCCATGGGATGGGTACCACGCAGTACTACTTTAAAGGGTCTGCGTTTGCTCACCCAACCTCACCAAACCTCTCAGCCCCAAGAGTGTCCACCCTTATGTCTCCGTCAGCTGTGGGTCTAGATATGGTCAATCTAGGTGGCATCACAGCCCCTGAACGAATTGTGTAAGAATTTCTCTCTCTTTCACTGTCTTTGTTTCACGGGTTTTTAAAAGTAATTGATTTTTATAATGGGGTTTAGCTGCTTTTCACTGCTGTGTTTATGCCGCTTTACACCCACTTGACTCACTTACAGAGAGATATCAATACATAGGTTTAAGATTCTTACTAGTCAGATATATTCTTGGGCGGTGAGTAGGGGGTGTTGAGTCCAGTTCCCTGAGCAAGGAGTATGTCTTGTCTATTACATATTGGGTTTATGGAACGGTATCTGAGCTAATTTGAAACCCGTGTTTTATGCATCCCCCCGCCTCACCTTTCCCGTTGAGCAGCCATAGTGTGTTTTCTAAACGTGTGACTCTGTTCCGTTTTGTAATTCAGTTCAAGTGTAGCGGTTTTTACATTCCCTCTATTAGTGATATCTTATGACAAGTGTCTTTTTCTTTGTGACTTTTTTCACTTAGAATCGTCGTACCTAAATCCACTCATCATGCTGCTACTAGCCTTATGACCTTGATTTCATGGCTGAGTGATATTCCATTGTACATAAGGACCACAACTTCTTTATCCTTTTTTCTCTTTCCTGGGATATTTAAGGTGTAACGAAGTGGAGGTTCTTGTCAAGAGAGCAGCCCTAAACTTTGGGGTGCCTGTGTCTTGCTGATTTTTAATTTTCCCAATGTATACGCCCATGAGTGGAAGTGCCCTATGCTCTCTAAGCTGAGTTTTTTAGATGTTTCAGGACACACCGTACACTTCTCCAGAGTGGCTGTTGGCAATTTACATCCCGCCCATCAGCGTAGCAAGGCTCCCGGTTCTCCATGGCCTGTGCTGCATTTCTGGTTTTGACACTTTATTCAGCATGGCCCTTTTGACCGATGGGAAGCGAGACTTCTTTGTAGCGCTGATTTGCCTTTCCAGGTTGCTTGGTTGGCCAAAAAGGGCGTATGCGTTTTTTACTGAATATATTCAGGAAAAAACGCATACGCCCTTTTTGGCCAAGGGCATGATTGTCGAGGTTTGGCCGCTTTTCCTGTGCTTTCAAGGCGATTCGAATCTACCTCCTGAAATCTGTTTCCTGCAATTCTGCCTTGCATTCACATCCTCTTCGGTGCCTTCCCTCAATATATTTGTGGACAAGAGTTATCATTTATAACTCTGCAGTTTTGTGAATTGCAGTGCCCCTGAGCTCCATTGTTCAACTCGCTTACTTGGGAGCTGGCCGCAAAAGCACAGGATTGCTTCAGGCCCTATTCTGGTCCCGGGCGGCAGGCTGAGCCTGTGGTTAATTCTTCTTCCTGATGGGAAAATAGAGTGACCTGTGCCAGTCCCAACACCTAGAGCTAGTCTCTCATTGGTTCCCCCTCTTCCCGTTCATCCTCAGAACAATTCGCAACCTGTACGGAACAGGAGGTTAAAGGTGCTGAGTCTCCAAGGAGGGAGATTGCTAGTAAAGCGGCTGGAATGGCGAACCCGAGCACAAGGAGGTGAGAAATGAGGCGCGTTTTAGAAACCTTTCCCGATCACACGGTGTACCAGCTTCTGGGTTTCTCATGCATGTTTTCGATGTAGGAAGATGCCCTTGAACCTGGAGATTTGGGACCCATGGGATGGGTACCACGCAGTACTACTTTAAAGGGTCTGCGTTTGCTCACCCAACCTCACCAAACCTCTCAGCCCCAAGAGTGTCCACCCTTATGTCTCCGTCAGCTGTGGGTCTAGATATGGTCAATCCAGGTGGAATCACAGCCCCTGAACGAAGTTTGTAAGAATTTCTCTCTCTTTCACTGTCTTTGTTTCACGGGTTTTTAAAAGTAATTGATTTTTATAATGGGGTTTAGCTGCTTTTCACTGCTGTGTTTATGCCGCTTTACACCCACTTGACTCACTTACAGAGAGATATCAATACATAGGTTTAAGATTCTTACTAGTCAGATATATTCTTGGGCGGTGAGTAGGGGGTGTTGAGTCCAGTTCCCTGAGCAAGGAGTAGGTCTTGTCTATTACATATTGGGTTTATGGAACGGTATCTGAGCTAATTTGAAACCCGTGTTTTATGCATCCCCCCGCCTCACCTTTCCCGTTGAGCAGCCATAGTGTGTTTTCTAAACGTGTGACTCTGTTCCGTTTTGTAATTCAGTTCAAGTGTAGCGGTTTTTACATTCCCTCTATTAGTGATATCTTATGACAAGTGTCTTTTTCTGTGTGACTTTTTTCACTTAGAATCGTCGTACCTAAATCCACTCATCATGCTGCTACTAGCCTTATGACCTTGATTTCATGGCTGAGTGATATTCCATTGTACATAAGGACCACAACTTCTTTATTCTTTTTTCTCTTTCCTGGGATATTTAAGGTGTAACGAAGTGGAGGTTCTTGTCAAGAGAGCAGCCCTAAACTTTGGGGTGCCTGTGTCTTGCTGATTTTTAGTTTTCCCAATGTATACGCCCATGAGTGGAAGTGCCCTATGCTCTCTAAGCTGAGTTTTTTAGATGTTTCAGGACACACCGTACACTTCTCCAGAGTGGCTGTTGGCAATTTACATCCCGCCCTTCAGCGTAGCAAGGCTCCCGGTTCTCCATGGCCTGTCCTGCATTTCTGGTTTTGACACTTTATTCAGCATGGCCCTTTTGACCGATGGGAAGCGAGACTTCTTTGTAGCGCTGATTTGCCTTTCCAGGTTGCTTGGTTGGCCAAAAAGGGCGTATGCGTTTTTTACTGAATATATTCAGGAAAAAACGCATACGCCCTTTTTGGCCAAGGGCATGATTGTCGAGGTTTGGCCGCGTTTCCTATGCTTTCAAGGCGATTCGAATCTACCTCCTGAAATCTGTTTCCTGCAATTCTGCCTTGCTTTCAAATCCTCTTCGGTGCCTTCCCTCAATATATTTGTGGACAAGAGTTATCATTTATAACTCTGCAGGTTTGTGAATTGCAGTGCCCCTGAGCTCCATTGTTCAACTCGCTTACTTGGGAGCTGGCCGCAAAAGCACAGGATTGCTTCAGGCCCTATTCTGGTCCCGGGCGGCAGGCTGAGCCTGTGGTTAATTCTTCTTTCTGATGGGAAAATAGAGTGACCTGTGCCAGTCCCAACACCTAGAGCTAGTCTCTCATTGGTTCCCCCTCTTCCCGTTCATCCTCAGGACAAATCGCAACCTGTACGGAACAGGAGGTTAAAGGTGCTGAGTCTCCAAGGAGGGAGATTGCTAGTAAAGCGGCTGGAATGGCGAACCCGAGCACAAGGAGGTGAGAAATGAGGTGCGTTTTAGAAACCTTTCCCGATCACACGGTGTACCAGCTTCTGGGTTTCTCATGCATGTTTTCGATGTAGGAAGATGCCCTTGAACCTGGAGATTTGGGACCCATGGGATGGGTACCACGCAGTACTACTTTAAAGGGTCTGCGTTTGCTCACCCAACCTCACCAAACCTCTCAGCCCCAAGAGTGTCCACCCTTATGTCTCCGTCAGCTGTGGGTCTAGATATGGTCAATCCAGGTGGCATCACAGCCCCTGAACGAAGTTTGTAAGAATTTCTCTCTCTTTCACTGTCTTTGTTTCACGGGTTTTTAAAAGTAATTGATTTTTATAATGGGGTTTAGCTGCTTTTCACTGCTGTGTTTATGCCGCTTTACACCCACTTGACTCACTTACAGAGAGATATCAATACATAGGTTTAAGATTCTTACTAGTCAGATATATTCTTGGGCGGTGAGTAGGGGGTGTTGAGTCCAGTTCCCTGAGCAAGGAGTAGGTCTTGTCTATTACATATTGGGTTTATGGAACGGTATCTGAGCTAATTTGAAACCCGTGTTTTATGCATCCCCCCGCCTCACCTTTCCCGTTGAGCAGCCATAGTGTGTTTTCTAAACGTGTGACTCTGTTCCGTTTTGTAATTCAGTTCAAGTGTAGCGGTTTTTACATTCCCTCTATTAGTGATATCTTATGACAAGTGTCTTTTTCTGTGTGACTTTTTTCACTTAGAATCGTCGTACCTAAATCCACTCATCATGCTGCTACTAGCCTTATGACCTTGATTTCATGGCTGAGTGATATTCCATTGTACATAAGGACCACAACTTCTTTATCCTTTTTTCTCTTTCCTGGGATATTTAAGGTGTAACGAAGTGGAGGTTGTTGTCAAGAGAGCAGCCCTAAACTTTGGGGTGCCTGTGTCTTGCTGATTTTTAATTTTCCCAATGTATACGCCCATGAGTGGAAGTGCCCTATGCTCTCTAAGCTGAGTTTTTTAGATGTTTCAGGACACACCGTACACTTCTCCAGAGTGGCTGTTGGCAATTTACATCCCGCCCATCAGCGTAGCAAGGCTCCCGGTTCTCCATGGCCTGTCCTGCATTTCTGGTTTTGACACTTTATTCAGCATGGCCCTTTTGACCGATGGGAAGCGAGACTTCTTTGTAGCGCTGATTTGCCTTTCCAGGTTGCTTGGTTGGCCAAAAAGGGCGTATGCATTTTTTCCTGAATATATTCAGGTAAAAACGCATACGCCCTTTTTGGCCAAGGGCATGATTGTCGAGGTTTGGCCGCTTTTCCTGTGCTTTCAAGGCGATTCGAATCTACCTCCTGAAATCTGTTTCCTGCAATTCTGCCTTGCATTCACATCCTCTTCGGTGCCTTCCCTCAATATATTTGTGGACAAGAGTTATCATTTATAACTCTGCAGTTTTGTGAATTGCAGTGCCCCTGAGCTCCATTGTTCAACTCGCTTACTTGGGAGCTGGCCGCAAAAGCACAGGATTGCTTCAGGCCCTATTCTGGTCCCGGGCGGCAGGCTGAGCCTGTGGTTAATTCTTCTTCCTGATGGGAAAATAGAGTGACCTGTGCCAGTCCCAACACCTAGAGCTAGTCTCTCATTGGTTCCCCCTCTTCCCGTTCATCCTCAGGACAATTCGCAACCTGTACGGAACAGGAGGTTAAAGGTGCTGAGTCTCCAAGGAGGGAGATTGCTAGTAAAGCGGCTGGAATGGCGAACCCGAGCACAAGGAGGTGAGAAATGAGGCGCGTTTTAGAAACCTTTCCCGATCACACGGTGTACCAGCTTCTGGGTTTCTCATGCATGTTTTCGATGTAGGAAGATGCCCTTGAACCTGGAGATTTGGGACCCATGGGATGGGTACCACGCAGTACTACTTTAAAGGGTCTGCGTTTGCTCACCCAACCTCACCAAACCTCTCAGCCCCAAGAGTGTCCACCCTTATGTCTCCGTCAGCTGTGGGTCTAGATATGGTCAATCCAGGTGGCATCACAGCCCCTGAACGAAGTTTGTAAGAATTTCTCTCTCTTTCACTGTCTTTGTTTCACGGGTTTTTAAAATTAATTGATTTTTATAATGGGGTTTAGCTGCTTTTCACTGCTGTGTTTATGCCGCTTTACACCCACTTGACTCACTTACAGAGAGATATCAATACATAGGTTTAAGATTCTTACTAGTCAGATATATTCTTGGGCGGTGAGTAGGGGGTGTTGAGTCCAGTTCCCTGAGCAAGGAGTAGGTCTTGTCTATTACATATTGGGTTTATGGAACGGTATCTGAGCTAATTTGAAACCCGTGTTTTATGCATCCCCCCGCCTCACCTTTCCCGTTGAGCAGCCATAGTGTGTTTTCTAAACGTGTGACTCTGTTCCGTTTTGTAATTCAGTTCAAGTGTAGCGGTTTTTACATTCCCTCTATTAGTGATATCTTATGACAAGTGTCTTTTTCTGTGTGACTTTTTTCACTTAGAATCGTCGTACCTAAATCCACTCATCATGCTGCTACTAGCCTTATGACCTTGATTTCATGGCTGAGTGATATTCCATTGTACATAAGGACCACAACTTCTTTATTCTTTTTTCTCTTTCCTGGGATATTTAAGGTGTAACGAAGTGGAGGTTCTTGTCAAGAGAGCAGCCCTAAACTTTGGGGTGCCTGTGTCTTGCTGATTTTTAGTTTTCCCAATGTATACGCCCATGAGTGGAAGTGCCCTATGCTCTCTAAGCTGAGTTTTTTAGATGTTTCAGGACACACCGTACACTTCTCCAGAGTGGCTGTTGGCAATTTACATCCCGCCCTTCAGCGTAGCAAGGCTCCCGGTTCTCCATGGCCTGTCCTGCATTTCTGGTTTTGACACTTTATTCAGCATGGCCCTTTTGACCGATGGGAAGCGAGACTTCTTTGTAGCGCTGATTTGCCTTTCCAGGTTGCTTGGTTGGCCAAAAAGGGCGTATGCGTTTTTTCCTGAATATATTCAGGAAAAAACGCATACGCCCTTTTTGGCCAAGGGCATGATTGTCGAGGTTTGGCCGCTTTTCCTGTGCTTTCAAGGCGATTCGAATCTACCTCCTGAAATCTGTTTCCTGCAATTCTGCCTTGCTTTCAAATCCTCTTCGGTGCCTTCCCTCAATATATTTGTGGACAAGAGTTATCATTTATAACTCTGCAGGTTTGTGAATTGCAGTGCCCCTGAGCTCCATTGTTCAACTCGCTTACTTGGGAGCTGGCCGCAAAAGCACAGGATTGCTTCAGGCCCTATTCTGGTCCCGGGCGGCAGGCTGAGCCTGTGGTTAATTCTTCTTCCTGATGGGAAAATAGAGTGACCTGTGCCAGTCCCAACACCTAGAGCTAGTCTCTCATTGGTTCCCCCTCTTCCCGTTCATCCTCAGGACAAATCGCAACCTGTACGGAACAGGAGGTTAAAGGTGCTGAGTCTCCAAGGAGGGAGATTGCTAGTAAAGCGGCTGGAATGGCGAACCCGAGCACAAGGAGGTGAGAAATGAGGTGCGTTTTAGAAACCTTTCCCGATCACACGGTGTACCAGCTTCTGGGTTTCTCATGCATGTTTTCGATGTAGGAAGATGCCCTTGAACCTGGAGATTTGGGACCCATGGGATGGGTACCACGCAGTACTACTTTAAAGGGTCTGCGTTTGCTCACCCAACCTCACCAAACCTCTCAGCCCCAAGAGTGTCCACCCTTATGTCTCCGTCAGCTGTGGGTCTAGATATGGTCAATCCAGGTGGCATCACAGCCCCTGAACGAAGTTTGTAAGAATTTCTCTCTCTTTCACTGTCTTTGTTTCACGGGTTTTTAAAAGTAATTGATTTTTATAATGGGGTTTAGCTGCTTTTCACTGTTGTGTTTATGCCGCTTTACACCCACTTGACTCACTTACAGAGAGATATCAATACATAGGTTTAAGATTCTTACTAGTCAGATATATTCTTGGGCGGTGAGTAGGGGGTGTTGAGTCCAGTTCCCTGAGCAAGGAGTAGGTCTTGTCTATTACATATTGGGTTTATGGAACGGTATCTGAGCTAATTTGAAACACGTGTTTTATGCATCCCCCCGCCTCACCTTTCCCGTTGAGCAGCCATAGTGTGTTTTCTAAACGTGTGACTCTGTTCCGTTTTGTAATTCAGTTCAAGTGTAGCGGTTTTTACATTCCCTCTATTAGTGATATCTTATGACAAGTGTCTTTTTCTGTGTGACTTTTTTCACTTAGAATCGTCGTACCTAAATCCACTCATCATGCTGCTACTAGCCTTATGACCTTGATTTCATGGCTGAGTGATATTCCATTGTACATAAGGACCACAACTTCTTTATCATTTTTTCTCTTTCCTGGGATATTTAAGGTGTAACGAAGTGGAGGTTCTTGTCAAGAGAGCAGCCCTAAACTTTGGGGTGCCTGTGTCTTGATGATTTTTGTTTTCCCAATGTATACGCCCATGAGTGGAAGTGCCCTATGCTCTCTAAGCTGAGTTTTTTAGATGTTTCAGGACACACCGTACACTTCTCCAGAGTGGCTGTTGGCAATTTACATCCCGCCCTTCAGCGTAGCAAGGCTCCCGGTTCTCCATGGCCTGTCCTGCATTTCTGGTTTTGACACTTTATTCAGCATGGCCCTTTTGACCGATGGGAAGCGAGACTTCTTTGTAGCGCTGATTTGCCTTTCCAGGTTGCTTGGTTGGCCAAAAAGGGCGTATGCGTTTTTTCCTGAATATATTCAGGAAAAAACGCATACGCCCTTTTTGGCCAAGGGCATGATTGTCGAGGTTTGGCCGCTTTTCCTGTGCTTTCAAGGCGATTCGAATCTACCTCCTGAAATCTGTTTCCTGCAATTCTGCCTTGCTTTCAAATCCTCTTCGGTGCCTTCCCTCAATATATTTGTGGACAAGAGTTATCATTTATAACTCTGCAGGTTTGTGAATTGCAGTGCCCCTGAGCTCCATTGTTCAACTCGCTTACTTGGGAGCTGGCCGCAAAAGCACAGGATTGCTTCAGGCCCTATTCTGGTCCCGGGCGGCAGGCTGAGCCTGTGGTTAATTCTTCTTCCTGATGGGAAAATAGAGTGACCTGTGCCAGTCCCAACACCTAGAGCTAGTCTCTCATTGGTTCCCCCTCTTCCCGTTCATCCTCAGGACAAATCGCAACCTGTACGGAACAGGAGGTTAAAGGTGCTGAGTCTCCAAGGAGGGAGATTGCTAGTAAAGCGGCTGGAATGGCGAACCCGAGCACAAGGAGGTGAGAAATGAGTTGCGTTTTAGAAACCTTTCCCGATCACACGGTGTACCATCTTCTGGGTTTCTCATGCATGTTTTCGATGTAGGAAGATGCCCTTGAACCTGGAGATTTGGGACCCATGGGATGGGTACCACGCAGTACTACTTTAAAGGGTCTGCGTTTGCTCACCCAACCTCACCAAACCTCTCAGCCCCAAGAGTGTCCACCCTTATGTCTCCGTCAGCTGTGGGTCTAGATATGGTCAATCTAGGTGGCATCACAGCCCCTGAACGAATTGTGTAAGAATTTCTCTCTCTTTCACTGTCTTTGTTTCACGGGTTTTTAAAAGTAATTGATTTTTATAATGGGGTTTAGCTGCTTTTCACTGCTGTGTTTATGCCGCTTTACACCCACTTGACTCACTTACAGAGAGATATCAATACATAGGTTTAAGATTCTTACTAGTCAGATATATTCTTGGGCGGTGAGTAGGGGGTGTTGAGTCCAGTTCCCTGAGCAAGGAGTAGGTCTTGTCTATTACATATTGGGTTTATGGAACGGTATCTGAGCTAATTTGAAACCCGTGTTTTATGCATCCCCCCGCCTCACCTTTCCCGTTGAGCAGCCATAGTGTGTTTTCTAAACGTGTGACTCTGTTCCGTTTTGTAATTCAGTTCAAGTGTAGCGGTTTTTACATTCCCTCTATTAGTGATATCTTATGACAAGTGTCTTTTTCTGTGTGACTTTTTTCACTTAGAATCGTCGTACCTAAATCCACTCATCATGCTGCTACTAGCCTTATGACCTTGATTTCATGGCTGAGTGATATTCCATTGTACATAAGGACCACAACTTCTTTATTCTTTTTTCTCTTTCCTGGGATATTTAAGGTGTAACGAAGTGGAGGTTCTTGTCAAGAGAGCAGCCCTAAACTTTGGGGTGCCTGTGTCTTGCTGATTTTTAGTTTTCCCAATGTATACGCCCATGAGTGGAAGTGCCCTATGCTCTCTAAGCTGAGTTTTTTAGATGTTTCAGGACACACCGTACACTTCTCCAGAGTGGCTGTTGGCAATTTACATCCCGCCCTTCAGCGTAGCAAGGCTCCCGGTTCTCCATGGCCTGTCCTGCATTTCTGGTTTTGACACTTTATTCAGCATGGCCCTTTTGACCGATGGGAAGCGAGACTTCTTTGTAGCGCTGATTTGCCTTTCCAGGTTGCTTGGTTGGCCAAAAAGGGCGTATGCGTTTTTTACTGAATATATTCAGGAAAAAACGCATACGCCCTTTTTGGCCAAGGGCATGATTGTCGAGGTTTGGCCGCGTTTCCTATGCTTTCAAGGCGATTCGAATCTACCTCCTGAAATCTGTTTCCTGCAATTCTGCCTTGCTTTCAAATCCTCTTCGGTGCCTTCCCTCAATATATTTGTGGACAAGAGTTATCATTTATAACTCTGCAGGTTTGTGAATTGCAGTGCCCCTGAGCTCCATTGTTCAACTCGCTTACTTGGGAGCTGGCCGCAAAAGCACAGGATTGCTTCAGGCCCTATTCTGGTCCCGGGCGGCAGGCTGAGCCTGTGGTTAATTCTTCTTTCTGATGGGAAAATAGAGTGACCTGTGCCAGTCCCAACACCTAGAGCTAGTCTCTCATTGGTTCCCCCTCTTCCCGTTCATCCTCAGGACAAATCGCAACCTGTACGGAACAGGAGGTTAAAGGTGCTGAGTCTCCAAGGAGGGAGATTGCTAGTAAAGCGGCTGGAATGGCGAACCCGAGCACAAGGAGGTGAGAAATGAGGTGCGTTTTAGAAACCTTTCCCGATCACACGGTGTACCAGCTTCTGGGTTTCTCATGCATGTTTTCGATGTAGGAAGATGCCCTTGAACCTGGAGATTTGGGACCCATGGGATGGGTACCACGCAGTACTACTTTAAAGGGTCTGCGTTTGCTCACCCAACCTCACCAAACCTCTCAGCCCCAAGAGTGTCCACCCTTATGTCTCCGTCAGCTGTGGGTCTAGATATGGTCAATCCAGGTGGCATCACAGCCCCTGAACGAAGTTTGTAAGAATTTCTCTCTCTTTCACTGTCTTTGTTTCACGGGTTTTTAAAAGTAATTGATTTTTATAATGGGGTTTAGCTGCTTTTCACTGCTGTGTTTATGCCGCTTTACACCCACTTGACTCACTTACAGAGAGATATCAATACATAGGTTTAAGATTCTTACTAGTCAGATATATTCTTGGGCGGTGAGTAGGGGGTGTTGAGTCCAGTTCCCTGAGCAAGGAGTAGGTCTTGTCTATTACATATTGGGTTTATGGAACGGTATCTGAGCTAATTTGAAACCCGTGTTTTATGCATCCCCCCGCCTCACCTTTCCCGTTGAGCAGCCATAGTGTGTTTTCTAAACGTGTGACTCTGTTCCGTTTTGTAATTCAGTTCAAGTGTAGCGGTTTTTACATTCCCTCTATTAGTGATATCTTATGACAAGTGTCTTTTTCTGTGTGACTTTTTTCACTTAGAATCGTCGTACCTAAATCCACTCATCATGCTGCTACTAGCCTTATGACCTTGATTTCATGGCTGAGTGATATTCCATTGTACATAAGGACCACAACTTCTTTATCCTTTTTTCTCTTTCCTGGGATATTTAAGGTGTAACGAAGTGGAGGTTGTTGTCAAGAGAGCAGCCCTAAACTTTGGGGTGCCTGTGTCTTGCTGATTTTTAATTTTCCCAATGTATACGCCCATGAGTGGAAGTGCCCTATGCTCTCTAAGCTGAGTTTTTTAGATGTTTCAGGACACACCGTACACTTCTCCAGAGTGGCTGTTGGCAATTTACATCCCGCCCATCAGCGTAGCAAGGCTCCCGGTTCTCCATGGCCTGTCCTGCATTTCTGGTTTTGACACTTTATTCAGCATGGCCCTTTTGACCGATGGGAAGCGAGACTTCTTTGTAGCGCTGATTTGCCTTTCCAGGTTGCTTGGTTGGCCAAAAAGGGCGTATGCATTTTTTCCTGAATATATTCAGGTAAAAACGCATACGCCCTTTTTGGCCAAGGGCATGATTGTCGAGGTTTGGCCGCTTTTCCTGTGCTTTCAAGGCGATTCGAATCTACCTCCTGAAATCTGTTTCCTGCAATTCTGCCTTGCATTCACATCCTCTTCGGTGCCTTCCCTCAATATATTTGTGGACAAGAGTTATCATTTATAACTCTGCAGTTTTGTGAATTGCAGTGCCCCTGAGCTCCATTGTTCAACTCGCTTACTTGGGAGCTGGCCGCAAAAGCACAGGATTGCTTCAGGCCCTATTCTGGTCCCGGGCGGCAGGCTGAGCCTGTGGTTAATTCTTCTTCCTGATGGGAAAATAGAGTGACCTGTGCCAGTCCCAACACCTAGAGCTAGTCTCTCATTGGTTCCCCCTCTTCCCGTTCATCCTCAGGACAATTCGCAACCTGTACGGAACAGGAGGTTAAAGGTGCTGAGTCTCCAAGGAGGGAGATTGCTAGTAAAGCGGCTGGAATGGCGAACCCGAGCACAAGGAGGTGAGAAATGAGGCGCGTTTTAGAAACCTTTCCCGATCACACGGTGTACCAGCTTCTGGGTTTCTCATGCATGTTTTCGATGTAGGAAGATGCCCTTGAACCTGGAGATTTGGGACCCATGGGATGGGTACCACGCAGTACTACTTTAAAGGGTCTGCGTTTGCTCACCCAACCTCACCAAACCTCTCAGCCCCAAGAGTGTCCACCCTTATGTCTCCGTCAGCTGTGGGTCTAGATATGGTCAATCCAGGTGGCATCACAGCCCCTGAACGAAGTTTGTAAGAATTTCTCTCTCTTTCACTGTCTTTGTTTCACGGGTTTTTAAAATTAATTGATTTTTATAATGGGGTTTAGCTGCTTTTCACTGCTGTGTTTATGCCGCTTTACACCCACTTGACTCACTTACAGAGAGATATCAATACATAGGTTTAAGATTCTTACTAGTCAGATATATTCTTGGGCGGTGAGTAGGGGGTGTTGAGTCCAGTTCCCTGAGCAAGGAGTAGGTCTTGTCTATTACATATTGGGTTTATGGAACGGTATCTGAGCTAATTTGAAACCCGTGTTTTATGCATCCCCCCGCCTCACCTTTCCCGTTGAGCAGCCATAGTGTGTTTTCTAAACGTGTGACTCTGTTCCGTTTTGTAATTCAGTTCAAGTGTAGCGGTTTTTACATTCCCTCTATTAGTGATATCTTATGACAAGTGTCTTTTTCTGTGTGACTTTTTTCACTTAGAATCGTCGTACCTAAATCCACTCATCATGCTGCTACTAGCCTTATGACCTTGATTTCATGGCTGAGTGATATTCCATTGTACATAAGGACCACAACTTCTTTATTCTTTTTTCTCTTTCCTGGGATATTTAAGGTGTAACGAAGTGGAGGTTCTTGTCAAGAGAGCAGCCCTAAACTTTGGGGTGCCTGTGTCTTGCTGATTTTTAGTTTTCCCAATGTATACGCCCATGAGTGGAAGTGCCCTATGCTCTCTAAGCTGAGTTTTTTAGATGTTTCAGGACACACCGTACACTTCTCCAGAGTGGCTGTTGGCAATTTACATCCCGCCCTTCAGCGTAGCAAGGCTCCCGGTTCTCCATGGCCTGTCCTGCATTTCTGGTTTTGACACTTTATTCAGCATGGCCCTTTTGACCGATGGGAAGCGAGACTTCTTTGTAGCGCTGATTTGCCTTTCCAGGTTGCTTGGTTGGCCAAAAAGGGCGTATGCGTTTTTTCCTGAATATATTCAGGAAAAAACGCATACGCCCTTTTTGGCCAAGGGCATGATTGTCGAGGTTTGGCCGCTTTTCCTGTGCTTTCAAGGCGATTCGAATCTACCTCCTGAAATCTGTTTCCTGCAATTCTGCCTTGCTTTCAAATCCTCTTCGGTGCCTTCCCTCAATATATTTGTGGACAAGAGTTATCATTTATAACTCTGCAGGTTTGTGAATTGCAGTGCCCCTGAGCTCCATTGTTCAACTCGCTTACTTGGGAGCTGGCCGCAAAAGCACAGGATTGCTTCAGGCCCTATTCTGGTCCCGGGCGGCAGGCTGAGCCTGTGGTTAATTCTTCTTCCTGATGGGAAAATAGAGTGACCTGTGCCAGTCCCAACACCTAGAGCTAGTCTCTCATTGGTTCCCCCTCTTCCCGTTCATCCTCAGGACAAATCGCAACCTGTACGGAACAGGAGGTTAAAGGTGCTGAGTCTCCAAGGAGGGAGATTGCTAGTAAAGCGGCTGGAATGGCGAACCCGAGCACAAGGAGGTGAGAAATGAGGTGCGTTTTAGAAACCTTTCCCGATCACACGGTGTACCAGCTTCTGGGTTTCTCATGCATGTTTTCGATGTAGGAAGATGCCCTTGAACCTGGAGATTTGGGACCCATGGGATGGGTACCACGCAGTACTACTTTAAAGGGTCTGCGTTTGCTCACCCAACCTCACCAAACCTCTCAGCCCCAAGAGTGTCCACCCTTATGTCTCCGTCAGCTGTGGGTCTAGATATGGTCAATCCAGGTGGCATCACAGCCCCTGAACGAAGTTTGTAAGAATTTCTCTCTCTTTCACTGTCTTTGTTTCACGGGTTTTTAAAAGTAATTGATTTTTATAATGGGGTTTAGCTGCTTTTCACTGTTGTGTTTATGCCGCTTTACACCCACTTGACTCACTTACAGAGAGATATCAATACATAGGTTTAAGATTCTTACTAGTCAGATATATTCTTGGGCGGTGAGTAGGGGGTGTTGAGTCCAGTTCCCTGAGCAAGGAGTAGGTCTTGTCTATTACATATTGGGTTTATGGAACGGTATCTGAGCTAATTTGAAACACGTGTTTTATGCATCCCCCCGCCTCACCTTTCCCGTTGAGCAGCCATAGTGTGTTTTCTAAACGTGTGACTCTGTTCCGTTTTGTAATTCAGTTCAAGTGTAGCGGTTTTTACATTCCCTCTATTAGTGATATCTTATGACAAGTGTCTTTTTCTGTGTGACTTTTTTCACTTAGAATCGTCGTACCTAAATCCACTCATCATGCTGCTACTAGCCTTATGACCTTGATTTCATGGCTGAGTGATATTCCATTGTACATAAGGACCACAACTTCTTTATCATTTTTTCTCTTTCCTGGGATATTTAAGGTGTAACGAAGTGGAGGTTCTTGTCAAGAGAGCAGCCCTAAACTTTGGGGTGCCTGTGTCTTGATGATTTTTGTTTTCCCAATGTATACGCCCATGAGTGGAAGTGCCCTATGCTCTCTAAGCTGAGTTTTTTAGATGTTTCAGGACACACCGTACACTTCTCCAGAGTGGCTGTTGGCAATTTACATCCCGCCCTTCAGCGTAGCAAGGCTCCCGGTTCTCCATGGCCTGTCCTGCATTTCTGGTTTTGACACTTTATTCAGCATGGCCCTTTTGACCGATGGGAAGCGAGACTTCTTTGTAGCGCTGATTTGCCTTTCCAGGTTGCTTGGTTGGCCAAAAAGGGCGTATGCGTTTTTTCCTGAATATATTCAGGAAAAAACGCATACGCCCTTTTTGGCCAAGGGCATGATTGTCGAGGTTTGGCCGCTTTTCCTGTGCTTTCAAGGCGATTCGAATCTACCTCCTGAAATCTGTTTCCTGCAATTCTGCCTTGCTTTCAAATCCTCTTCGGTGCCTTCCCTCAATATATTTGTGGACAAGAGTTATCATTTATAACTCTGCAGGTTTGTGAATTGCAGTGCCCCTGAGCTCCATTGTTCAACTCGCTTACTTGGGAGCTGGCCGCAAAAGCACAGGATTGCTTCAGGCCCTATTCTGGTCCCGGGCGGCAGGCTGAGCCTGTGGTTAATTCTTCTTCCTGATGGGAAAATAGAGTGACCTGTGCCAGTCCCAACACCTAGAGCTAGTCTCTCATTGGTTCCCCCTCTTCCCGTTCATCCTCAGGACAAATCGCAACCTGTACGGAACAGGAGGTTAAAGGTGCTGAGTCTCCAAGGAGGGAGATTGCTAGTAAAGCGGCTGGAATGGCGAACCCGAGCACAAGGAGGTGAGAAATGAGTTGCGTTTTAGAAACCTTTCCCGATCACACGGTGTACCATCTTCTGGGTTTCTCATGCATGTTTTCGATGTAGGAAGATGCCCTTGAACCTGGAGATTTGGGACCCATGGGATGGGTACCACGCAGTACTACTTTAAAGGGTCTGCGTTTGCTCACCCAACCTCACCAAACCTCTCAGCCCCAAGAGTGTCCACCCTTATGTCTCCGTCAGCTGTGGGTCTAGATATGGTCAATCTAGGTGGCATCACAGCCCCTGAACGAATTGTGTAAGAATTTCTCTCTCTTTCACTGTCTTTGTTTCACGGGTTTTTAAAAGTAATTGATTTTTATAATGGGGTTTAGCTGCTTTTCACTGCTGTGTTTATGCCGCTTTACACCCACTTGACTCACTTACAGAGAGATATCAATACATAGGTTTAAGATTCTTACTAGTCAGATATATTCTTGGGCGGTGAGTAGGGGGTGTTGAGTCCAGTTCCCTGAGCAAGGAGTATGTCTTGTCTATTACATATTGGGTTTATGGAACGGTATCTGAGCTAATTTGAAACCCGTGTTTTATGCATCCCCCCGCCTCACCTTTCCCGTTGAGCAGCCATAGTGTGTTTTCTAAACGTGTGACTCTGTTCCGTTTTGTAATTCAGTTCAAGTGTAGCGGTTTTTACATTCCCTCTATTAGTGATATCTTATGACAAGTGTCTTTTTCTTTGTGACTTTTTTCACTTAGAATCGTCGTACCTAAATCCACTCATCATGCTGCTACTAGCCTTATGACCTTGATTTCATGGCTGAGTGATATTCCATTGTACATAAGGACCACAACTTCTTTATCCTTTTTTCTCTTTCCTGGGATATTTAAGGTGTAACGAAGTGGAGGTTCTTGTCAAGAGAGCAGCCCTAAACTTTGGGGTGCCTGTGTCTTGCTGATTTTTAATTTTCCCAATGTATACGCCCATGAGTGGAAGTGCCCTATGCTCTCTAAGCTGAGTTTTTTAGATGTTTCAGGACACACCGTACACTTCTCCAGAGTGGCTGTTGGCAATTTACATCCCGCCCATCAGCGTAGCAAGGCTCCCGGTTCTCCATGGCCTGTGCTGCATTTCTGGTTTTGACACTTTATTCAGCATGGCCCTTTTGACCGATGGGAAGCGAGACTTCTTTGTAGCGCTGATTTGCCTTTCCAGGTTGCTTGGTTGGCCAAAAAGGGCGTATGCGTTTTTTCCTGAATATATTCAGGAAAAAACGCATACGCCCTTTTTGGCCAAGGGCATGATTGTCGAGGTTTGGCCGCTTTTCCTGTGCTTTCAAGGCGATTCGAATCTACCTCCTGAAATCTGTTTCCTGCAATTCTGCCTTGCATTCACATCCTCTTCGGTGCCTTCCCTCAATATATTTGTGGACAAGAGTTATCATTTATAACTCTGCAGTTTTGTGAATTGCAGTGCCCCTGAGCTCCATTGTTCAACTCGCTTACTTGGGAGCTGGCCGCAAAAGCACAGGATTGCTTCAGGCCCTATTCTGGTCCCGGGCGGCAGGCTGAGCCTGTGGTTAATTCTTCTTCCTGATGGGAAAATAGAGTGACCTGTGCCAGTCCCAACACCTAGAGCTAGTCTCTCATTGGTTCCCCCTCTTCCCGTTCATCCTCAGAACAATTCGCAACCTGTACGGAACAGGAGGTTAAAGGTGCTGAGTCTCCAAGGAGGGAGATTGCTAGTAAAGCGGCTGGAATGGCGAACCCGAGCACAAGGAGGTGAGAAATGAGGCGCGTTTTAGAAACCTTTCCCGATCACACGGTGTACCAGCTTCTGGGTTTCTCATGCATGTTTTCGATGTAGGAAGATGCCCTTGAACCTGGAGATTTGGGACCCATGGGATGGGTACCACGCAGTACTACTTTAAAGGGTCTGCGTTTGCTCACCCAACCTCACCAAACCTCTCAGCCCCAAGAGTGTCCACCCTTATGTCTCCGTCAGCTGTGGGTCTAGATATGGTCAATCCAGGTGGAATCACAGCCCCTGAACGAAGTTTGTAAGAATTTCTCTCTCTTTCACTGTCTTTGTTTCACGGGTTTTTAAAAGTAATTGATTTTTATAATGGGGTTTAGCTGCTTTTCACTGCTGTGTTTATGCCGCTTTACACCCACTTGACTCACTTACAGAGAGATATCAATACATAGGTTTAAGATTCTTACTAGTCAGATATATTCTTGGGCGGTGAGTAGGGGGTGTTGAGTCCAGTTCCCTGAGCAAGGAGTAGGTCTTGTCTATTACATATTGGGTTTATGGAACGGTATCTGAGCTAATTTGAAACCCGTGTTTTATGCATCCCCCCGCCTCACCTTTCCCGTTGAGCAGCCATAGTGTGTTTTCTAAACGTGTGACTCTGTTCCGTTTTGTAATTCAGTTCAAGTGTAGCGGTTTTTACATTCCCTCTATTAGTGATATCTTATGACAAGTGTCTTTTTCTGTGTGACTTTTTTCACTTAGAATCGTCGTACCTAAATCCACTCATCATGCTGCTACTAGCCTTATGACCTTGATTTCATGGCTGAGTGATATTCCATTGTACATAAGGACCACAACTTCTTTATTCTTTTTTCTCTTTCCTGGGATATTTAAGGTGTAACGAAGTGGAGGTTCTTGTCAAGAGAGCAGCCCTAAACTTTGGGGTGCCTGTGTCTTGCTGATTTTTAGTTTTCCCAATGTATACGCCCATGAGTGGAAGTGCCCTATGCTCTCTAAGCTGAGTTTTTTAGATGTTTCAGGACACACCGTACACTTCTCCAGAGTGGCTGTTGGCAATTTACATCCCGCCCTTCAGCGTAGCAAGGCTCCCGGTTCTCCATGGCCTGTCCTGCATTTCTGGTTTTGACACTTTATTCAGCATGGCCCTTTTGACCGATGGGAAGCGAGACTTCTTTGTAGCGCTGATTTGCCTTTCCAGGTTGCTTGGTTGGCCAAAAAGGGCGTATGCGTTTTTTACTGAATATATTCAGGAAAAAACGCATACGCCCTTTTTGGCCAAGGGCATGATTGTCGAGGTTTGGCCGCGTTTCCTATGCTTTCAAGGCGATTCGAATCTACCTCCTGAAATCTGTTTCCTGCAATTCTGCCTTGCTTTCAAATCCTCTTCGGTGCCTTCCCTCAATATATTTGTGGACAAGAGTTATCATTTATAACTCTGCAGGTTTGTGAATTGCAGTGCCCCTGAGCTCCATTGTTCAACTCGCTTACTTGGGAGCTGGCCGCAAAAGCACAGGATTGCTTCAGGCCCTATTCTGGTCCCGGGCGGCAGGCTGAGCCTGTGGTTAATTCTTCTTTCTGATGGGAAAATAGAGTGACCTGTGCCAGTCCCAACACCTAGAGCTAGTCTCTCATTGGTTCCCCCTCTTCCCGTTCATCCTCAGGACAAATCGCAACCTGTACGGAACAGGAGGTTAAAGGTGCTGAGTCTCCAAGGAGGGAGATTGCTAGTAAAGCGGCTGGAATGGCGAACCCGAGCACAAGGAGGTGAGAAATGAGGTGCGTTTTAGAAACCTTTCCCGATCACACGGTGTACCAGCTTCTGGGTTTCTCATGCATGTTTTCGATGTAGGAAGATGCCCTTGAACCTGGAGATTTGGGACCCATGGGATGGGTACCACGCAGTACTACTTTAAAGGGTCTGCGTTTGCTCACCCAACCTCACCAAACCTCTCAGCCCCAAGAGTGTCCACCCTTATGTCTCCGTCAGCTGTGGGTCTAGATATGGTCAATCCAGGTGGCATCACAGCCCCTGAACGAAGTTTGTAAGAATTTCTCTCTCTTTCACTGTCTTTGTTTCACGGGTTTTTAAAAGTAATTGATTTTTATAATGGGGTTTAGCTGCTTTTCACTGCTGTGTTTATGCCGCTTTACACCCACTTGACTCACTTACAGAGAGATATCAATACATAGGTTTAAGATTCTTACTAGTCAGATATATTCTTGGGCGGTGAGTAGGGGGTGTTGAGTCCAGTTCCCTGAGCAAGGAGTAGGTCTTGTCTATTACATATTGGGTTTATGGAACGGTATCTGAGCTAATTTGAAACCCGTGTTTTATGCATCCCCCCGCCTCACCTTTCCCGTTGAGCAGCCATAGTGTGTTTTCTAAACGTGTGACTCTGTTCCGTTTTGTAATTCAGTTCAAGTGTAGCGGTTTTTACATTCCCTCTATTAGTGATATCTTATGACAAGTGTCTTTTTCTGTGTGACTTTTTTCACTTAGAATCGTCGTACCTAAATCCACTCATCATGCTGCTACTAGCCTTATGACCTTGATTTCATGGCTGAGTGATATTCCATTGTACATAAGGACCACAACTTCTTTATCCTTTTTTCTCTTTCCTGGGATATTTAAGGTGTAACGAAGTGGAGGTTCTTGTCAAGAGAGCAGCCCTAAACTTTGGTGTGCCTGTGTCTTGCTGATTTTTAATTTTCCCAATGTATACGCCCATGAGTGGAAGTGCCCTATGCTCTCTAAGCTGAGTTTTTTAGATGTTTCAGGACACACCGTACACTTCTCCAGAGTGGCTGTTGGCAATTTACATCCCGCCCTTCAGCGTAGCAAGGCTCCCGGTTCTCCATGGCCTGTCCTGCATTTCTGGTTTTGACACTTTATTCAGCATGGCCCTTTTGACCGATGGGAAGCGAGACTTCTTTGTAGCGCTGATTTGCCTTTCCAGGTTGCTTGGTTGGCCAAAAAGGGCGTATGCGTTTTTTCCTGAATATATTCAGGAAAAAACGCATACGCCCTTTTTGGCCAAGGGCATGATTGTCGAGGTTTGGCCGCTTTTCCTGTGCTTTCAAGGCGATTCGAATCTACCTCCTGAAATCTGTTTCCTGCAATTCTGCCTTGCTTTCAAATCCTCTTCGGTGCCTTCCCTCAATATATTTGTGGACAAGAGTTATCATTTATAACTCTGCAGGTTTGTGAATTGCAGTGCCCCTGAGCTCCATTGTTCAACTCGCTTACTTGGGAGCTGGCCGCAAAAGCACAGGATTGCTTCAGGCCCTATTCTGGTCCCGGGCGGCAGGCTGAGCCTGTGGTTAATTCTTCTTCCTGATGGGAAAATAGAGTGACCTGTGCCAGTCCCAACACCTAGAGCTAGTCTCTCATTGGTTCCCCCTCTTCCCGTTCATCCTCAGGACAAATCGCAACCTGTACGGAACAGGAGGTTAAAGGTGCTGAGTCTCCAAGGAGGGAGATTGCTAGTAAAGCGGCTGGAATGGCGAACCCGAGCACAAGGAGGTGAGAAATGAGTTGCGTTTTAGAAACCTTTCCCGATCACACGGTGTACCATCTTCTGGGTTTCTCATGCATGTTTTCGATGTAGGAAGATGCCCTTGAACCTGGAGATTTGGGACCCATGGGATGGGTACCACGCAGTACTACTTTAAAGGGTCTGCGTTTGCTCACCCAACCTCACCAAACCTCTCAGCCCCAAGAGTGTCCACCCTTATGTCTCCGTCAGCTGTGGGTCTAGATATGGTCAATCTAGGTGGCATCACAGCCCCTGAACGAATTGTGTAAGAATTTCTCTCTCTTTCACTGTCTTTGTTTCACGGGTTTTTAAAAGTAATTGATTTTTATAATGGGGTTTAGCTGCTTTTCACTGCTGTGTTTATGCCGCTTTACACCCACTTGACTCACTTACAGAGAGATATCAATACATAGGTTTAAGATTCTTACTAGTCAGATATATTCTTGGGCGGTGAGTAGGGGGTGTTGAGTCCAGTTCCCTGAGCAAGGAGTAGGTCTTGTCTATTACATATTGGGTTTATGGAACGGTATCTGAGCTAATTTGAAACCCGTGTTTTATGCATCCCCCCGCCTCACCTTTCCCGTTGAGCAGCCATAGTGTGTTTTCTAAACGTGTGACTCTGTTCCGTTTTGTAATTCAGTTCAAGTGTAGCGGTTTTTACATTCCCTCTATTAGTGATATCTTATGACAAGTGTCTTTTTCTGTGTGACTTTTTTCACTTAGAATCGTCGTACCTAAATCCACTCATCATGCTGCTACTAGCCTTATGACCTTGATTTCATGGCTGAGTGATATTCCATTGTACATAAGGACCACAACTTCTTTATTCTTTTTTCTCTTTCCTGGGATATTTAAGGTGTAACGAAGTGGAGGTTCTTGTCAAGAGAGCAGCCCTAAACTTTGGGGTGCCTGTGTCTTGCTGATTTTTAGTTTTCCCAATGTATACGCCCATGAGTGGAAGTGCCCTATGCTCTCTAAGCTGAGTTTTTTAGATGTTTCAGGACACACCGTACACTTCTCCAGAGTGGCTGTTGGCAATTTACATCCCGCCCTTCAGCGTAGCAAGGCTCCCGGTTCTCCATGGCCTGTCCTGCATTTCTGGTTTTGACACTTTATTCAGCATGGCCCTTTTGACCGATGGGAAGCGAGACTTCTTTGTAGCGCTGATTTGCCTTTCCAGGTTGCTTGGTTGGCCAAAAAGGGCGTATGCGTTTTTTACTGAATATATTCAGGAAAAAACGCATACGCCCTTTTTGGCCAAGGGCATGATTGTCGAGGTTTGGCCGCGTTTCCTATGCTTTCAAGGCGATTCGAATCTACCTCCTGAAATCTGTTTCCTGCAATTCTGCCTTGCTTTCAAATCCTCTTCGGTGCCTTCCCTCAATATATTTGTGGACAAGAGTTATCATTTATAACTCTGCAGGTTTGTGAATTGCAGTGCCCCTGAGCTCCATTGTTCAACTCGCTTACTTGGGAGCTGGCCGCAAAAGCACAGGATTGCTTCAGGCCCT
Source organism: Eschrichtius robustus (assembly GCF_028021215.1). Classification (NCBI taxonomy): domain Eukaryota; kingdom Metazoa; phylum Chordata; class Mammalia; order Artiodactyla; family Eschrichtiidae; genus Eschrichtius; species Eschrichtius robustus. Next base: position 46,676,670 of record NC_090831.1, on the reverse strand, counting down.
ATTCTGGTCCCGGGCGGCAGGCTGAGCCTGTGGTTAATTCTTCTTTCTGATGGGAAAATAGAGTGACCTGTGCCAGTCCCAACACCTAGAGCTAGTCTCTCATTGGTTCCCCCTCTTCCCGTTCATCCTCAGGACAAATCGCAACCTGTACGGAACAGGAGGTTAAAGGTGCTGAGTCTCCAAGGAGGGAGATTGCTAGTAAAGCGGCTGGAATGGCGAACCCGAGCACAAGGAGGTGAGAAATGAGGTGCGTTTTAGAAACCTTTCCCGATCACACGGTGTACCAGCTTCTGGGTTTCTCATGCATGTTTTCGATGTAGGAAGATGCCCTTGAACCTGGAGATTTGGGACCCATGGGATGGGTACCACGCAGTACTACTTTAAAGGGTCTGCGTTTGCTCACCCAACCTCACCAAACCTCTCAGCCCCAAGAGTGTCCACCCTTATGTCTCCGTCAGCTGTGGGTCTAGATATGGTCAATCCAGGTGGCATCACAGCCCCTGAACGAAGTTTGTAAGAATTTCTCTCTCTTTCACTGTCTTTGTTTCACGGGTTTTTAAAAGTAATTGATTTTTATAATGGGGTTTAGCTGCTTTTCACTGCTGTGTTTATGCCGCTTTACACCCACTTGACTCACTTACAGAGAGATATCAATACATAGGTTTAAGATTCTTACTAGTCAGATATATTCTTGGGCGGTGAGTAGGGGGTGTTGAGTCCAGTTCCCTGAGCAAGGAGTAGGTCTTGTCTATTACATATTGGGTTTATGGAACGGTATCTGAGCTAATTTGAAACCCGTGTTTTATGCATCCCCCCGCCTCACCTTTCCCGTTGAGCAGCCATAGTGTGTTTTCTAAACGTGTGACTCTGTTCCGTTTTGTAATTCAGTTCAAGTGTAGCGGTTTTTACATTCCCTCTATTAGTGATATCTTATGACAAGTGTCTTTTTCTGTGTGACTTTTTTCACTTAGAATCGTCGTACCTAAATCCACTCATCATGCTGCTACTAGCCTTATGACCTTGATTTCATGGCTGAGTGATATTCCATTGTACATAAGGACCACAACTTCTTTATCCTTTTTTCTCTTTCCTGGGATATTTAAGGTGTAACGAAGTGGAGGTTGTTGTCAAGAGAGCAGCCCTAAACTTTGGGGTGCCTGTGTCTTGCTGATTTTTAATTTTCCCAATGTATACGCCCATGAGTGGAAGTGCCCTATGCTCTCTAAGCTGAGTTTTTTAGATGTTTCAGGACACACCGTACACTTCTCCAGAGTGGCTGTTGGCAATTTACATCCCGCCCATCAGCGTAGCAAGGCTCCCGGTTCTCCATGGCCTGTCCTGCATTTCTGGTTTTGACACTTTATTCAGCATGGCCCTTTTGACCGATGGGAAGCGAGACTTCTTTGTAGCGCTGATTTGCCTTTCCAGGTTGCTTGGTTGGCCAAAAAGGGCGTATGCATTTTTTCCTGAATATATTCAGGTAAAAACGCATACGCCCTTTTTGGCCAAGGGCATGATTGTCGAGGTTTGGCCGCTTTTCCTGTGCTTTCAAGGCGATTCGAATCTACCTCCTGAAATCTGTTTCCTGCAATTCTGCCTTGCATTCACATCCTCTTCGGTGCCTTCCCTCAATATATTTGTGGACAAGAGTTATCATTTATAACTCTGCAGTTTTGTGAATTGCAGTGCCCCTGAGCTCCATTGTTCAACTCGCTTACTTGGGAGCTGGCCGCAAAAGCACAGGATTGCTTCAGGCCCTATTCTGGTCCCGGGCGGCAGGCTGAGCCTGTGGTTAATTCTTCTTCCTGATGGGAAAATAGAGTGACCTGTGCCAGTCCCAACACCTAGAGCTAGTCTCTCATTGGTTCCCCCTCTTCCCGTTCATCCTCAGGACAATTCGCAACCTGTACGGAACAGGAGGTTAAAGGTGCTGAGTCTCCAAGGAGGGAGATTGCTAGTAAAGCGGCTGGAATGGCGAACCCGAGCACAAGGAGGTGAGAAATGAGGCGCGTTTTAGAAACCTTTCCCGATCACACGGTGTACCAGCTTCTGGGTTTCTCATGCATGTTTTCGATGTAGGAAGATGCCCTTGAACCTGGAGATTTGGGACCCATGGGATGGGTACCACGCAGTACTACTTTAAAGGGTCTGCGTTTGCTCACCCAACCTCACCAAACCTCTCAGCCCCAAGAGTGTCCACCCTTATGTCTCCGTCAGCTGTGGGTCTAGATATGGTCAATCCAGGTGGCATCACAGCCCCTGAACGAAGTTTGTAAGAATTTCTCTCTCTTTCACTGTCTTTGTTTCACGGGTTTTTAAAATTAATTGATTTTTATAATGGGGTTTAGCTGCTTTTCACTGCTGTGTTTATGCCGCTTTACACCCACTTGACTCACTTACAGAGAGATATCAATACATAGGTTTAAGATTCTTACTAGTCAGATATATTCTTGGGCGGTGAGTAGGGGGTGTTGAGTCCAGTTCCCTGAGCAAGGAGTAGGTCTTGTCTATTACATATTGGGTTTATGGAACGGTATCTGAGCTAATTTGAAACCCGTGTTTTATGCATCCCCCCGCCTCACCTTTCCCGTTGAGCAGCCATAGTGTGTTTTCTAAACGTGTGACTCTGTTCCGTTTTGTAATTCAGTTCAAGTGTAGCGGTTTTTACATTCCCTCTATTAGTGATATCTTATGACAAGTGTCTTTTTCTGTGTGACTTTTTTCACTTAGAATCGTCGTACCTAAATCCACTCATCATGCTGCTACTAGCCTTATGACCTTGATTTCATGGCTGAGTGATATTCCATTGTACATAAGGACCACAACTTCTTTATTCTTTTTTCTCTTTCCTGGGATATTTAAGGTGTAACGAAGTGGAGGTTCTTGTCAAGAGAGCAGCCCTAAACTTTGGGGTGCCTGTGTCTTGCTGATTTTTAGTTTTCCCAATGTATACGCCCATGAGTGGAAGTGCCCTATGCTCTCTAAGCTGAGTTTTTTAGATGTTTCAGGACACACCGTACACTTCTCCAGAGTGGCTGTTGGCAATTTACATCCCGCCCTTCAGCGTAGCAAGGCTCCCGGTTCTCCATGGCCTGTCCTGCATTTCTGGTTTTGACACTTTATTCAGCATGGCCCTTTTGACCGATGGGAAGCGAGACTTCTTTGTAGCGCTGATTTGCCTTTCCAGGTTGCTTGGTTGGCCAAAAAGGGCGTATGCGTTTTTTCCTGAATATATTCAGGAAAAAACGCATACGCCCTTTTTGGCCAAGGGCATGATTGTCGAGGTTTGGCCGCTTTTCCTGTGCTTTCAAGGCGATTCGAATCTACCTCCTGAAATCTGTTTCCTGCAATTCTGCCTTGCTTTCAAATCCTCTTCGGTGCCTTCCCTCAATATATTTGTGGACAAGAGTTATCATTTATAACTCTGCAGGTTTGTGAATTGCAGTGCCCCTGAGCTCCATTGTTCAACTCGCTTACTTGGGAGCTGGCCGCAAAAGCACAGGATTGCTTCAGGCCCTATTCTGGTCCCGGGCGGCAGGCTGAGCCTGTGGTTAATTCTTCTTCCTGATGGGAAAATAGAGTGACCTGTGCCAGTCCCAACACCTAGAGCTAGTCTCTCATTGGTTCCCCCTCTTCCCGTTCATCCTCAGGACAAATCGCAACCTGTACGGAACAGGAGGTTAAAGGTGCTGAGTCTCCAAGGAGGGAGATTGCTAGTAAAGCGGCTGGAATGGCGAACCCGAGCACAAGGAGGTGAGAAATGAGGTGCGTTTTAGAAACCTTTCCCGATCACACGGTGTACCAGCTTCTGGGTTTCTCATGCATGTTTTCGATGTAGGAAGATGCCCTTGAACCTGGAGATTTGGGACCCATGGGATGGGTACCACGCAGTACTACTTTAAAGGGTCTGCGTTTGCTCACCCAACCTCACCAAACCTCTCAGCCCCAAGAGTGTCCACCCTTATGTCTCCGTCAGCTGTGGGTCTAGATATGGTCAATCCAGGTGGCATCACAGCCCCTGAACGAAGTTTGTAAGAATTTCTCTCTCTTTCACTGTCTTTGTTTCACGGGTTTTTAAAAGTAATTGATTTTTATAATGGGGTTTAGCTGCTTTTCACTGTTGTGTTTATGCCGCTTTACACCCACTTGACTCACTTACAGAGAGATATCAATACATAGGTTTAAGATTCTTACTAGTCAGATATATTCTTGGGCGGTGAGTAGGGGGTGTTGAGTCCAGTTCCCTGAGCAAGGAGTAGGTCTTGTCTATTACATATTGGGTTTATGGAACGGTATCTGAGCTAATTTGAAACACGTGTTTTATGCATCCCCCCGCCTCACCTTTCCCGTTGAGCAGCCATAGTGTGTTTTCTAAACGTGTGACTCTGTTCCGTTTTGTAATTCAGTTCAAGTGTAGCGGTTTTTACATTCCCTCTATTAGTGATATCTTATGACAAGTGTCTTTTTCTGTGTGACTTTTTTCACTTAGAATCGTCGTACCTAAATCCACTCATCATGCTGCTACTAGCCTTATGACCTTGATTTCATGGCTGAGTGATATTCCATTGTACATAAGGACCACAACTTCTTTATCATTTTTTCTCTTTCCTGGGATATTTAAGGTGTAACGAAGTGGAGGTTCTTGTCAAGAGAGCAGCCCTAAACTTTGGGGTGCCTGTGTCTTGATGATTTTTGTTTTCCCAATGTATACGCCCATGAGTGGAAGTGCCCTATGCTCTCTAAGCTGAGTTTTTTAGATGTTTCAGGACACACCGTACACTTCTCCAGAGTGGCTGTTGGCAATTTACATCCCGCCCTTCAGCGTAGCAAGGCTCCCGGTTCTCCATGGCCTGTCCTGCATTTCTGGTTTTGACACTTTATTCAGCATGGCCCTTTTGACCGATGGGAAGCGAGACTTCTTTGTAGCGCTGATTTGCCTTTCCAGGTTGCTTGGTTGGCCAAAAAGGGCGTATGCGTTTTTTCCTGAATATATTCAGGAAAAAACGCATACGCCCTTTTTGGCCAAGGGCATGATTGTCGAGGTTTGGCCGCTTTTCCTGTGCTTTCAAGGCGATTCGAATCTACCTCCTGAAATCTGTTTCCTGCAATTCTGCCTTGCTTTCAAATCCTCTTCGGTGCCTTCCCTCAATATATTTGTGGACAAGAGTTATCATTTATAACTCTGCAGGTTTGTGAATTGCAGTGCCCCTGAGCTCCATTGTTCAACTCGCTTACTTGGGAGCTGGCCGCAAAAGCACAGGATTGCTTCAGGCCCTATTCTGGTCCCGGGCGGCAGGCTGAGCCTGTGGTTAATTCTTCTTCCTGATGGGAAAATAGAGTGACCTGTGCCAGTCCCAACACCTAGAGCTAGTCTCTCATTGGTTCCCCCTCTTCCCGTTCATCCTCAGGACAAATCGCAACCTGTACGGAACAGGAGGTTAAAGGTGCTGAGTCTCCAAGGAGGGAGATTGCTAGTAAAGCGGCTGGAATGGCGAACCCGAGCACAAGGAGGTGAGAAATGAGTTGCGTTTTAGAAACCTTTCCCGATCACACGGTGTACCATCTTCTGGGTTTCTCATGCATGTTTTCGATGTAGGAAGATGCCCTTGAACCTGGAGATTTGGGACCCATGGGATGGGTACCACGCAGTACTACTTTAAAGGGTCTGCGTTTGCTCACCCAACCTCACCAAACCTCTCAGCCCCAAGAGTGTCCACCCTTATGTCTCCGTCAGCTGTGGGTCTAGATATGGTCAATCTAGGTGGCATCACAGCCCCTGAACGAATTGTGTAAGAATTTCTCTCTCTTTCACTGTCTTTGTTTCACGGGTTTTTAAAAGTAATTGATTTTTATAATGGGGTTTAGCTGCTTTTCACTGCTGTGTTTATGCCGCTTTACACCCACTTGACTCACTTACAGAGAGATATCAATACATAGGTTTAAGATTCTTACTAGTCAGATATATTCTTGGGCGGTGAGTAGGGGGTGTTGAGTCCAGTTCCCTGAGCAAGGAGTATGTCTTGTCTATTACATATTGGGTTTATGGAACGGTATCTGAGCTAATTTGAAACCCGTGTTTTATGCATCCCCCCGCCTCACCTTTCCCGTTGAGCAGCCATAGTGTGTTTTCTAAACGTGTGACTCTGTTCCGTTTTGTAATTCAGTTCAAGTGTAGCGGTTTTTACATTCCCTCTATTAGTGATATCTTATGACAAGTGTCTTTTTCTTTGTGACTTTTTTCACTTAGAATCGTCGTACCTAAATCCACTCATCATGCTGCTACTAGCCTTATGACCTTGATTTCATGGCTGAGTGATATTCCATTGTACATAAGGACCACAACTTCTTTATCCTTTTTTCTCTTTCCTGGGATATTTAAGGTGTAACGAAGTGGAGGTTCTTGTCAAGAGAGCAGCCCTAAACTTTGGGGTGCCTGTGTCTTGCTGATTTTTAATTTTCCCAATGTATACGCCCATGAGTGGAAGTGCCCTATGCTCTCTAAGCTGAGTTTTTTAGATGTTTCAGGACACACCGTACACTTCTCCAGAGTGGCTGTTGGCAATTTACATCCCGCCCATCAGCGTAGCAAGGCTCCCGGTTCTCCATGGCCTGTGCTGCATTTCTGGTTTTGACACTTTATTCAGCATGGCCCTTTTGACCGATGGGAAGCGAGACTTCTTTGTAGCGCTGATTTGCCTTTCCAGGTTGCTTGGTTGGCCAAAAAGGGCGTATGCGTTTTTTCCTGAATATATTCAGGAAAAAACGCATACGCCCTTTTTGGCCAAGGGCATGATTGTCGAGGTTTGGCCGCTTTTCCTGTGCTTTCAAGGCGATTCGAATCTACCTCCTGAAATCTGTTTCCTGCAATTCTGCCTTGCATTCACATCCTCTTCGGTGCCTTCCCTCAATATATTTGTGGACAAGAGTTATCATTTATAACTCTGCAGTTTTGTGAATTGCAGTGCCCCTGAGCTCCATTGTTCAACTCGCTTACTTGGGAGCTGGCCGCAAAAGCACAGGATTGCTTCAGGCCCTATTCTGGTCCCGGGCGGCAGGCTGAGCCTGTGGTTAATTCTTCTTCCTGATGGGAAAATAGAGTGACCTGTGCCAGTCCCAACACCTAGAGCTAGTCTCTCATTGGTTCCCCCTCTTCCCGTTCATCCTCAGAACAATTCGCAACCTGTACGGAACAGGAGGTTAAAGGTGCTGAGTCTCCAAGGAGGGAGATTGCTAGTAAAGCGGCTGGAATGGCGAACCCGAGCACAAGGAGGTGAGAAATGAGGCGCGTTTTAGAAACCTTTCCCGATCACACGGTGTACCAGCTTCTGGGTTTCTCATGCATGTTTTCGATGTAGGAAGATGCCCTTGAACCTGGAGATTTGGGACCCATGGGATGGGTACCACGCAGTACTACTTTAAAGGGTCTGCGTTTGCTCACCCAACCTCACCAAACCTCTCAGCCCCAAGAGTGTCCACCCTTATGTCTCCGTCAGCTGTGGGTCTAGATATGGTCAATCCAGGTGGAATCACAGCCCCTGAACGAAGTTTGTAAGAATTTCTCTCTCTTTCACTGTCTTTGTTTCACGGGTTTTTAAAAGTAATTGATTTTTATAATGGGGTTTAGCTGCTTTTCACTGCTGTGTTTATGCCGCTTTACACCCACTTGACTCACTTACAGAGAGATATCAATACATAGGTTTAAGATTCTTACTAGTCAGATATATTCTTGGGCGGTGAGTAGGGGGTGTTGAGTCCAGTTCCCTGAGCAAGGAGTAGGTCTTGTCTATTACATATTGGGTTTATGGAACGGTATCTGAGCTAATTTGAAACCCGTGTTTTATGCATCCCCCCGCCTCACCTTTCCCGTTGAGCAGCCATAGTGTGTTTTCTAAACGTGTGACTCTGTTCCGTTTTGTAATTCAGTTCAAGTGTAGCGGTTTTTACATTCCCTCTATTAGTGATATCTTATGACAAGTGTCTTTTTCTGTGTGACTTTTTTCACTTAGAATCGTCGTACCTAAATCCACTCATCATGCTGCTACTAGCCTTATGACCTTGATTTCATGGCTGAGTGATATTCCATTGTACATAAGGACCACAACTTCTTTATTCTTTTTTCTCTTTCCTGGGATATTTAAGGTGTAACGAAGTGGAGGTTCTTGTCAAGAGAGCAGCCCTAAACTTTGGGGTGCCTGTGTCTTGCTGATTTTTAGTTTTCCCAATGTATACGCCCATGAGTGGAAGTGCCCTATGCTCTCTAAGCTGAGTTTTTTAGATGTTTCAGGACACACCGTACACTTCTCCAGAGTGGCTGTTGGCAATTTACATCCCGCCCTTCAGCGTAGCAAGGCTCCCGGTTCTCCATGGCCTGTCCTGCATTTCTGGTTTTGACACTTTATTCAGCATGGCCCTTTTGACCGATGGGAAGCGAGACTTCTTTGTAGCGCTGATTTGCCTTTCCAGGTTGCTTGGTTGGCCAAAAAGGGCGTATGCGTTTTTTACTGAATATATTCAGGAAAAAACGCATACGCCCTTTTTGGCCAAGGGCATGATTGTCGAGGTTTGGCCGCGTTTCCTATGCTTTCAAGGCGATTCGAATCTACCTCCTGAAATCTGTTTCCTGCAATTCTGCCTTGCTTTCAAATCCTCTTCGGTGCCTTCCCTCAATATATTTGTGGACAAGAGTTATCATTTATAACTCTGCAGGTTTGTGAATTGCAGTGCCCCTGAGCTCCATTGTTCAACTCGCTTACTTGGGAGCTGGCCGCAAAAGCACAGGATTGCTTCAGGCCCTATTCTGGTCCCGGGCGGCAGGCTGAGCCTGTGGTTAATTCTTCTTTCTGATGGGAAAATAGAGTGACCTGTGCCAGTCCCAACACCTAGAGCTAGTCTCTCATTGGTTCCCCCTCTTCCCGTTCATCCTCAGGACAAATCGCAACCTGTACGGAACAGGAGGTTAAAGGTGCTGAGTCTCCAAGGAGGGAGATTGCTAGTAAAGCGGCTGGAATGGCGAACCCGAGCACAAGGAGGTGAGAAATGAGGTGCGTTTTAGAAACCTTTCCCGATCACACGGTGTACCAGCTTCTGGGTTTCTCATGCATGTTTTCGATGTAGGAAGATGCCCTTGAACCTGGAGATTTGGGACCCATGGGATGGGTACCACGCAGTACTACTTTAAAGGGTCTGCGTTTGCTCACCCAACCTCACCAAACCTCTCAGCCCCAAGAGTGTCCACCCTTATGTCTCCGTCAGCTGTGGGTCTAGATATGGTCAATCCAGGTGGCATCACAGCCCCTGAACGAAGTTTGTAAGAATTTCTCTCTCTTTCACTGTCTTTGTTTCACGGGTTTTTAAAAGTAATTGATTTTTATAATGGGGTTTAGCTGCTTTTCACTGCTGTGTTTATGCCGCTTTACACCCACTTGACTCACTTACAGAGAGATATCAATACATAGGTTTAAGATTCTTACTAGTCAGATATATTCTTGGGCGGTGAGTAGGGGGTGTTGAGTCCAGTTCCCTGAGCAAGGAGTAGGTCTTGTCTATTACATATTGGGTTTATGGAACGGTATCTGAGCTAATTTGAAACCCGTGTTTTATGCATCCCCCCGCCTCACCTTTCCCGTTGAGCAGCCATAGTGTGTTTTCTAAACGTGTGACTCTGTTCCGTTTTGTAATTCAGTTCAAGTGTAGCGGTTTTTACATTCCCTCTATTAGTGATATCTTATGACAAGTGTCTTTTTCTGTGTGACTTTTTTCACTTAGAATCGTCGTACCTAAATCCACTCATCATGCTGCTACTAGCCTTATGACCTTGATTTCATGGCTGAGTGATATTCCATTGTACATAAGGACCACAACTTCTTTATCCTTTTTTCTCTTTCCTGGGATATTTAAGGTGTAACGAAGTGGAGGTTCTTGTCAAGAGAGCAGCCCTAAACTTTGGTGTGCCTGTGTCTTGCTGATTTTTAATTTTCCCAATGTATACGCCCATGAGTGGAAGTGCCCTATGCTCTCTAAGCTGAGTTTTTTAGATGTTTCAGGACACACCGTACACTTCTCCAGAGTGGCTGTTGGCAATTTACATCCCGCCCATCAGCGTAGCAAGGCTCCCGGTTCTCCATGGCCTGTCCTGCATTTCTGGTTTTGACACTTTATTCAGCATGGCCCTTTTGACCGATGGGAAGCGAGACTTCTTTGTAGCGCTGATTTGCCTTTCCAGGTTGCTTGGTTGGCCAAAAAGGGCGTATGCATTTTTTCCTGAATATATTCAGGTAAAAACGCATACGCCCTTTTTGGCCAAGGGCATGATTGTCGAGGTTTGGCCGCTTTTCCTGTGCTTTCAAGGCGATTCGAATCTACCTCCTGAAATCTGTTTCCTGCAATTCTGCCTTGCATTCACATCCTCTTCGGTGCCTTCCCTCAATATATTTGTGGACAAGAGTTATCATTTATAACTCTGCAGTTTTGTGAATTGCAGTGCCCCTGAGCTCCATTGTTCAACTCGCTTACTTGGGAGCTGGCCGCAAAAGCACAGGATTGCTTCAGGCCCTATTCTGGTCCCGGGCGGCAGGCTGAGCCTGTGGTTAATTCTTCTTCCTGATGGGAAAATAGAGTGACCTGTGCCAGTCCCAACACCTAGAGCTAGTCTCTCATTGGTTCCCCCTCTTCCCGTTCATCCTCAGAACAATTCGCAACCTGTACGGAACAGGAGGTTAAAGGTGCTGAGTCTCCAAGGAGGGAGATTGCTAGTAAAGCGGCTGGAATGGCGAACCCGAGCACAAGGAGGTGAGAAATGAGGCGCGTTTTAGAAACCTTTCCCGATCACACGGTGTACCAGCTTCTGGGTTTCTCATGCATGTTTTCGATGTAGGAAGATGCCCTTGAACCTGGAGATTTGGGACCCATGGGATGGGTACCACGCAGTACTACTTTAAAGGGTCTGCGTTTGCTCACCCAACCTCACCAAACCTCTCAGCCCCAAGAGTGTCCACCCTTATGTCTCCGTCAGCTGTGGGTCTAGATATGGTCAATCCAGGTGGCATCACAGCCCCTGAACGAAGTTTGTAAGAATTTCTCTCTCTTTCACTGTCTTTGTTTCACGGGTTTTTAAAAGTAATTGATTTTTATAATGGGGTTTAGCTGCTTTTCACTGCTGTGTTTATGCCGCTTTACACCCACTTGACTCACTTACAGAGAGATATCAATACATAGGTTTAAGATTCTTACTAGTCAGATATATTCTTGGGCGGTGAGTAGGGGGTGTTGAGTCCAGTTCCCTGAGCAAGGAGTAGGTCTTGTCTATTACATATTGGGTTTATGGAACGGTATCTGAGCTAATTTGAAACCCGTGTTTTATGCATCCCCCCGCCTCACCTTTCCCGTTGAGCAGCCATAGTGTGTTTTCTAAACGTGTGACTCTGTTCCGTTTTGTAATTCAGTTCAAGTGTAGCGGTTTTTACATTCCCTCTATTAGTGATATCTTATGACAAGTGTCTTTTTCTGTGTGACTTTTTTCACTTAGAATCGTCGTACCTAAATCCACTCATCATGCTGCTACTAGCCTTATGACCTTGATTTCATGGCTGAGTGATATTCCATTGTACATAAGGACCACAACTTCTTTATTCTTTTTTCTCTTTCCTGGGATATTTAAGGTGTAACGAAGTGGAGGTTCTTGTCAAGAGAGCAGCCCTAAACTTTGGGGTGCCTGTGTCTTGCTGATTTTTAGTTTTCCCAATGTATACGCCCATGAGTGGAAGTGCCCTATGCTCTCTAAGCTGAGTTTTTTAGATGTTTCAGGACACACCGTACACTTCTCCAGAGTGGCTGTTGGCAATTTACATCCCGCCCTTCAGCGTAGCAAGGCTCCCGGTTCTCCATGGCCTGTCCTGCATTTCTGGTTTTGACACTTTATTCAGCATGGCCCTTTTGACCGATGGGAAGCGAGACTTCTTTGTAGCGCTGATTTGCCTTTCCAGGTTGCTTGGTTGGCCAAAAAGGGCGTATGCGTTTTTTCCTGAATATATTCAGGAAAAAACGCATACGCCCTTTTTGGCCAAGGGCATGATTGTCGAGGTTTGGCCGCTTTTCCTGTGCTTTCAAGGCGATTCGAATCTACCTCCTGAAATCTGTTTCCTGCAATTCTGCCTTGCTTTCAAATCCTCTTCGGTGCCTTCCCTCAATATATTTGTGGACAAGAGTTATCATTTATAACTCTGCAGGTTTGTGAATTGCAGTGCCCCTGAGCTCCATTGTTCAACTCGCTTACTTGGGAGCTGGCCGCAAAAGCACAGGATTGCTTCAGGCCCTATTCTGGTCCCGGGCGGCAGGCTGAGCCTGTGGTTAATTCTTCTTCCTGATGGGAAAATAGAGTGACCTGTGCCAGTCCCAACACCTAGAGCTAGTCTCTCATTGGTTCCCCCTCTTCCCGTTCATCCTCAGGACAAATCGCAACCTGTACGGAACAGGAGGTTAAAGGTGCTGAGTCTCCAAGGAGGGAGATTGCTAGTAAAGCGGCTGGAATGGCGAACCCGAGCACAAGGAGGTGAGAAATGAGGTGCGTTTTAGAAACCTTTCCCGATGACACGGTGTACCAGCTTCTGGGTTTCTCATGCATGTTTTCGATGTAGGAAGATGCCCTTGAACCTGGAGATTTGGGACCCATGGGATGGGTACCACGCAGTACTACTTTAAAGGGTCTGCGTTTGCTCACCCAACCTCACCAAACCTCTCAGCCCCAAGAGTGTCCACCCTTATGTCTCCGTCAGCTGTGGGTCTAGATATGGTCAATCCAGGTGGCATCACAGCCCCTGAACGAAGTTTGTAAGAATTTCTCTCTCTTTCACTGTCTTTGTTTCACGGGTTTTTAAAAGTAATTGATTTTTATAATGGGGTTTAGCTGCTTTTCACTGTTGTGTTTATGCCGCTTTACACCCACTTGACTCACTTACAGAGAGATATCAATACATAGGTTTAAGATTCTTACTAGTCAGATATATTCTTGGGCGGTGAGTAGGGGGTGTTGAGTCCAGTTCCCTGAGCAAGGAGTAGGTCTTGTCTATTACATATTGGGTTTATGGAACGGTATCTGAGCTAATTTGAAACACGTGTTTTATGCATCCCCCCGCCTCACCTTTCCCGTTGAGCAGCCATAGTGTGTTTTCTAAACGTGTGACTCTGTTCCGTTTTGTAATTCAGTTCAAGTGTAGCGGTTTTTACATTCCCTCTATTAGTGATATCTTATGACAAGTGTCTTTTTCTGTGTGACTTTTTTCACTTAGAATCGTCGTACCTAAATCCACTCATCATGCTGCTACTAGCCTTATGACCTTGATTTCATGGCTGAGTGATATTCCATTGTACATAAGGACCACAACTTCTTTATCATTTTTTCTCTTTCCTGGGATATTTAAGGTGTAACGAAGTGGAGGTTCTTGTCAAGAGAGCAGCCCTAAACTTTGGGGTGCCTGTGTCTTGATGATTTTTGTTTTCCCAATGTATACGCCCATGAGTGGAAGTGCCCTATGCTCTCTAAGCTGAGTTTTTTAGATGTTTCAGGACACACCGTACACTTCTCCAGAGTGGCTGTTGGCAATTTACATCCCGCCCTTCAGCGTAGCAAGGCTCCCGGTTCTCCATGGCCTGTCCTGCATTTCTGGTTTTGACACTTTATTCAGCATGGCCCTTTTGACCGATGGGAAGCGAGACTTCTTTGTAGCGCTGATTTGCCTTTCCAGGTTGCTTGGTTGGCCAAAAAGGGCGTATGCGTTTTTTCCTGAATATATTCAGGAAAAAACGCATACGCCCTTTTTGGCCAAGGGCATGATTGTCGAGGTTTGGCCGCTTTTCCTGTGCTTTCAAGGCGATTCGAATCTACCTCCTGAAATCTGTTTCCTGCAATTCTGCCTTGCTTTCAAATCCTCTTCGGTGCCTTCCCTCAATATATTTGTGGACAAGAGTTATCATTTATAACTCTGCAGGTTTGTGAATTGCAGTGCCCCTGAGCTCCATTGTTCAACTCGCTTACTTGGGAGCTGGCCGCAAAAGCACAGGATTGCTTCAGGCCCTATTCTGGTCCCGGGCGGCAGGCTGAGCCTGTGGTTAATTCTTCTTCCTGATGGGAAAATAGAGTGACCTGTGCCAGTCCCAACACCTAGAGCTAGTCTCTCATTGGTTCCCCCTCTTCCCGTTCATCCTCAGGACAAATCGCAACCTGTACGGAACAGGAGGTTAAAGGTGCTGAGTCTCCAAGGAGGGAGATTGCTAGTAAAGCGGCTGGAATGGCGAACCCGAGCACAAGGAGGTGAGAAATGAGTTGCGTTTTAGAAACCTTTCCCGATCACACGGTGTACCATCTTCTGGGTTTCTCATGCATGTTTTCGATGTAGGAAGATGCCCTTGAACCTGGAGATTTGGGACCCATGGGATGGGTACCACGCAGTACTACTTTAAAGGGTCTGCGTTTGCTCACCCAACCTCACCAAACCTCTCAGCCCCAAGAGTGTCCACCCTTATGTCTCCGTCAGCTGTGGGTCTAGATATGGTCAATCTAGGTGGCATCACAGCCCCTGAACGAATTGTGTAAGAATTTCTCTCTCTTTCACTGTCTTTGTTTCACGGGTTTTTAAAAGTAATTGATTTTTATAATGGGGTTTAGCTGCTTTTCACTGCTGTGTTTATGCCGCTTTACACCCACTTGACTCACTTACAGAGAGATATCAATACATAGGTTTAAGATTCTTACTAGTCAGATATATTCTTGGGCGGTGAGTAGGGGGTGTTGAGTCCAGTTCCCTGAGCAAGGAGTAGGTCTTGTCTATTACATATTGGGTTTATGGAACGGTATCTGAGCTAATTTGAAACCCGTGTTTTATGCATCCCCCCGCCTCACCTTTCCCGTTGAGCAGCCATAGTGTGTTTTCTAAACGTGTGACTCTGTTCCGTTTTGTAATTCAGTTCAAGTGTAGCGGTTTTTACATTCCCTCTATTAGTGATATCTTATGACAAGTGTCTTTTTCTGTGTGACTTTTTTCACTTAGAATCGTCGTACCTAAATCCACTCATCATGCTGCTACTAGCCTTATGACCTTGATTTCATGGCTGAGTGATATTCCATTGTACATAAGGACCACAACTTCTTTATCCTTTTTTCTCTTTCCTGGGATATTTAAGGTGTAACGAAGTGGAGGTTCTTGTCAAGAGAGCAGCCCTAAACTTTGGGGTGCCTGTGTCTTGCTGATTTTTAATTTTCCCAATGTATACGCCCATGAGTGGAAGTGCCCTATGCTCTCTAAGCTGAGTTTTTTAGATGTTTCAGGACACACCGTACACTTCTCCAGAGTGGCTGTTGGCAATTTACATCCCGCCCATCAGCGTAGCAAGGCTCCCGGTTCTCCATGGCCTGTGCTGCATTTCTGGTTTTGACACTTTATTCAGCATGGCCCTTTTGACCGATGGGAAGCGAGACTTCTTTGTAGCGCTGATTTGCCTTTCCAGGTTGCTTGGTTGGCCAAAAAGGGCGTATGCGTTTTTTCCTGAATATATTCAGGAAAAAACGCATACGCCCTTTTTGGCCAAGGGCATGATTGTCGAGGTTTGGCCGCTTTTCCTGTGCTTTCAAGGCGATTCGAATCTACCTCCTGAAATCTGTTTCCTGCAATTCTGCCTTGCATTCACATCCTCTTCGGTGCCTTCCCTCAATATATTTGTGGACAAGAGTTATCATTTATAACTCTGCAGTTTTGTGAATTGCAGTGCCCCTGAGCTCCATTGTTCAACTCGCTTACTTGGGAGCTGGCCGCAAAAGCACAGGATTGCTTCAGGCCCTATTCTGGTCCCGGGCGGCAGGCTGAGCCTGTGGTTAATTCTTCTTCCTGATGGGAAAATAGAGTGACCTGTGCCAGTCCCAACACCTAGAGCTAGTCTCTCATTGGTTCCCCCTCTTCCCGTTCATCCTCAGAACAATTCGCAACCTGTACGGAACAGGAGGTTAAAGGTGCTGAGTCTCCAAGGAGGGAGATTGCTAGTAAAGCGGCTGGAATGGCGAACCCGAGCACAAGGAGGTGAGAAATGAGGCGCGTTTTAGAAACCTTTCCCGATCACACGGTGTACCAGCTTCTGGGTTTCTCATGCATGTTTTCGATGTAGGAAGATGCCCTTGAACCTGGAGATTTGGGACCCATGGGATGGGTACCACGCAGTACTACTTTAAAGGGTCTGCGTTTGCTCACCCAACCTCACCAAACCTCTCAGCCCCAAGAGTGTCCACCCTTATGTCTCCGTCAGCTGTGGGTCTAGATATGGTCAATCCAGGTGGAATCACAGCCCCTGAACGAAGTTTGTAAGAATTTCTCTCTCTTTCACTGTCTTTGTTTCACGGGTTTTTAAAAGTAATTGATTTTTATAATGGGGTTTAGCTGCTTTTCACTGCTGTGTTTATGCCGCTTTACACCCACTTGACTCACTTACAGAGAGATATCAATACATAGGTTTAAGATTCTTACTAGTCAGATATATTCTTGGGCGGTGAGTAGGGGGTGTTGAGTCCAGTTCCCTGAGCAAGGAGTAGGTCTTGTCTATTACATATTGGGTTTATGGAACGGTATCTGAGCTAATTTGAAACCCGTGTTTTATGCATCCCCCCGCCTCACCTTTCCCGTTGAGCAGCCATAGTGTGTTTTCTAAACGTGTGACTCTGTTCCGTTTTGTAATTCAGTTCAAGTGTAGCGGTTTTTACATTCCCTCTATTAGTGATATCTTATGACAAGTGTCTTTTTCTGTGTGACTTTTTTCACTTAGAATCGTCGTACCTAAATCCACTCATCATGCTGCTACTAGCCTTATGACCTTGATTTCATGGCTGAGTGATATTCCATTGTACATAAGGACCACAACTTCTTTATCATTTTTTCTCTTTCCTGGGATATTTAAGGTGTAACGAAGTGGAGGTTCTTGTCAAGAGAGCAGCCCTAAACTTTGGGGTGCCTGTGTCTTGATGATTTTTGTTTTCCCAATGTATACGCCCATGAGTGGAAGTGCCCTATGCTCTCTAAGCTGAGTTTTTTAGATGTTTCAGGACACACCGTACACTTCTCCAGAGTGGCTGTTGGCAATTTACATCCCGCCCTTCAGCGTAGCAAGGCTCCCGGTTCTCCATGGCCTGTCCTGCATTTCTGGTTTTGACACTTTATTCAGCATGGCCCTTTTGACCGATGGGAAGCGAGACTTCTTTGTAGCGCTGATTTGCCTTTCCAGGTTGCTTGGTTGGCCAAAAAGGGCGTATGCGTTTTTTCCTGAATATATTCAGGAAAAAACGCATACGCCCTTTTTGGCCAAGGGCATGATTGTCGAGGTTTGGCCGCTTTTCCTGTGCTTTCAAGGCGATTCGAATCTACCTCCTGAAATCTGTTTCCTGCAATTCTGCCTTGCTTTCAAATCCTCTTCGGTGCCTTCCCTCAATATATTTGTGGACAAGAGTTATCATTTATAACTCTGCAGGTTTGTGAATTGCAGTGCCCCTGAGCTCCATTGTTCAACTCGCTTACTTGGGAGCTGGCCGCAAAAGCACAGGATTGCTTCAGGCCCTATTCTGGTCCCGGGCGGCAGGCTGAGCCTGTGGTTAATTCTTCTTCCTGATGGGAAAATAGAGTGACCTGTGCCAGTCCCAACACCTAGAGCTAGTCTCTCATTGGTTCCCCCTCTTCCCGTTCATCCTCAGGACAAATCGCAACCTGTACGGAACAGGAGGTTAAAGGTGCTGAGTCTCCAAGGAGGGAGATTGCTAGTAAAGCGGCTGGAATGGCGAACCCGAGCACAAGGAGGTGAGAAATGAGTTGCGTTTTAGAAACCTTTCCCGATCACACGGTGTACCATCTTCTGGGTTTCTCATGCATGTTTTCGATGTAGGAAGATGCCCTTGAACCTGGAGATTTGGGACCCATGGGATGGGTACCACGCAGTACTACTTTAAAGGGTCTGCGTTTGCTCACCCAACCTCACCAAACCTCTCAGCCCCAAGAGTGTCCACCCTTATGTCTCCGTCAGCTGTGGGTCTAGATATGGTCAATCTAGGTGGCATCACAGCCCCTGAACGAATTGTGTAAGAATTTCTCTCTCTTTCACTGTCTTTGTTTCACGGGTTTTTAAAAGTAATTGATTTTTATAATGGGGTTTAGCTGCTTTTCACTGCTGTGTTTATGCCGCTTTACACCCACTTGACTCACTTACAGAGAGATATCAATACATAGGTTTAAGATTCTTACTAGTCAGATATATTCTTGGGCGGTGAGTAGGGGGTGTTGAGTCCAGTTCCCTGAGCAAGGAGTAGGTCTTGTCTATTACATATTGGGTTTATGGAACGGTATCTGAGCTAATTTGAAACCCGTGTTTTATGCATCCCCCCGCCTCACCTTTCCCGTTGAGCAGCCATAGTGTGTTTTCTAAACGTGTGACTCTGTTCCGTTTTGTAATTCAGTTCAAGTGTAGCGGTTTTTACATTCCCTCTATTAGTGATATCTTATGACAAGTGTCTTTTTCTGTGTGACTTTTTTCACTTAGAATCGTCGTACCTAAATCCACTCATCATGCTGCTACTAGCCTTATGACCTTGATTTCATGGCTGAGTGATATTCCATTGTACATAAGGACCACAACTTCTTTATCCTTTTTTCTCTTTCCTGGGATATTTAAGGTGTAACGAAGTGGAGGTTCTTGTCAAGAGAGCAGCCCTAAACTTTGGGGTGCCTGTGTCTTGCTGATTTTTAATTTTCCCAATGTATACGCCCATGAGTGGAAGTGCCCTATGCTCTCTAAGCTGAGTTTTTTAGATGTTTCAGGACACACCGTACACTTCTCCAGAGTGGCTGTTGGCAATTTACATCCCGCCCATCAGCGTAGCAAGGCTCCCGGTTCTCCATGGCCTGTGCTGCATTTCTGGTTTTGACACTTTATTCAGCATGGCCCTTTTGACCGATGGGAAGCGAGACTTCTTTGTAGCGCTGATTTGCCTTTCCAGGTTGCTTGGTTGGCCAAAAAGGGCGTATGCGTTTTTTCCTGAATATATTCAGGAAAAAACGCATACGCCCTTTTTGGCCAAGGGCATGATTGTCGAGGTTTGGCCGCTTTTCCTGTGCTTTCAAGGCGATTCGAATCTACCTCCTGAAATCTGTTTCCTGCAATTCTGCCTTGCATTCACATCCTCTTCGGTGCCTTCCCTCAATATATTTGTGGACAAGAGTTATCATTTATAACTCTGCAGTTTTGTGAATTGCAGTGCCCCTGAGCTCCATTGTTCAACTCGCTTACTTGGGAGCTGGCCGCAAAAGCACAGGATTGCTTCAGGCCCTATTCTGGTCCCGGGCGGCAGGCTGAGCCTGTGGTTAATTCTTCTTCCTGATGGGAAAATAGAGTGACCTGTGCCAGTCCCAACACCTAGAGCTAGTCTCTCATTGGTTCCCCCTCTTCCCGTTCATCCTCAGAACAATTCGCAACCTGTACGGAACAGGAGGTTAAAGGTGCTGAGTCTCCAAGGAGGGAGATTGCTAGTAAAGCGGCTGGAATGGCGAACCCGAGCACAAGGAGGTGAGAAATGAGGCGCGTTTTAGAAACCTTTCCCGATCACACGGTGTACCAGCTTCTGGGTTTCTCATGCATGTTTTCGATGTAGGAAGATGCCCTTGAACCTGGAGATTTGGGACCCATGGGATGGGTACCACGCAGTACTACTTTAAAGGGTCTGCGTTTGCTCACCCAACCTCACCAAACCTCTCAGCCCCAAGAGTGTCCACCCTTATGTCTCCGTCAGCTGTGGGTCTAGATATGGTCAATCCAGGTGGAATCACAGCCCCTGAACGAAGTTTGTAAGAATTTCTCTCTCTTTCACTGTCTTTGTTTCACGGGTTTTTAAAAGTAATTGATTTTTATAATGGGGTTTAGCTGCTTTTCACTGCTGTGTTTATGCCGCTTTACACCCACTTGACTCACTTACAGAGAGATATCAATACATAGGTTTAAGATTCTTACTAGTCAGATATATTCTTGGGCGGTGAGTAGGGGGTGTTGAGTCCAGTTCCCTGAGCAAGGAGTAGGTCTTGTCTATTACATATTGGGTTTATGGAACGGTATCTGAGCTAATTTGAAACCCGTGTTTTATGCATCCCCCCGCCTCACCTTTCCCGTTGAGCAGCCATAGTGTGTTTTCTAAACGTGTGACTCTGTTCCGTTTTGTAATTCAGTTCAAGTGTAGCGGTTTTTACATTCCCTCTATTAGTGATATCTTATGACAAGTGTCTTTTTCTGTGTGACTTTTTTCACTTAGAATCGTCGTACCTAAATCCACTCATCATGCTGCTACTAGCCTTATGACCTTGATTTCATGGCTGAGTGATATTCCATTGTACATAAGGACCACAACTTCTTTATCCTTTTTTCTCTTTCCTGGGATATTTAAGGTGTAACGAAGTGGAGGTTCTTGTCAAGAGAGCAGCCCTAAACTTTGGTGTGCCTGTGTCTTGCTGATTTTTAATTTTCCCAATGTATACGCCCATGAGTGGAAGTGCCCTATGCTCTCTAAGCTGAGTTTTTTAGATGTTTCAGGACACACCGTACACTTCTCCAGAGTGGCTGTTGGCAATTTACATCCCGCCCATCAGCGTAGCAAGGCTCCCGGTTCTCCATGGCCTGTCCTGCATTTCTGGTTTTGACACTTTATTCAGCATGGCCCTTTTGACCGATGGGAAGCGAGACTTCTTTGTAGCGCTGATTTGCCTTTCCAGGTTGCTTGGTTGGCCAAAAAGGGCGTATGCGTTTTTTCCTGAATATATTCAGGTAAAAACGCATACGCCCTTTTTGGCCAAGGGCATGATTGTCGAGGTTTGGCCGCTTTTCCTGTGCTTTCAAGGCGATTCGAATCTACCTCCTGAAATCTGTTTCCTGCAATTCTGCCTTGCATTCACATCCTCTTCGGTGCCTTCCCTCAATATATTTGTGGACAAGAGTTATCATTTATAACTCTGCAGTTTTGTGAATTGCAGTGCCCCTGAGCTCCATTGTTCAACTCGCTTACTTGGGAGCTGGCCGCAAAAGCACAGGATTGCTTCAGGCCCTATTCTGGTCCCGGGCGGCAGGCTGAGCCTGTGGTTAATTCTTCTTCCTGATGGGAAAATAGAGTGACCTGTGCCAGTCCCAACACCTAGAGCTAGTCTCTCATTGGTTCCCCCTCTTCCCGTTCATCCTCAGAACAATTCGCAACCTGTACGGAACAGGAGGTTAAAGGTGCTGAGTCTCCAAGGAGGGAGATTGCTAGTAAAGCGGCTGGAATGGCGAACCCGAGCACAAGGAGGTGAGAAATGAGGCGCGTTTTAGAAACCTTTCCCGATCACACGGTGTACCAGCTTCTGGGTTTCTCATGCATGTTTTCGATGTAGGAAGATGCCCTTGAACCTGGAGATTTGGGACCCATGGGATGGGTACCACGCAGTACTACTTTAAAGGGTCTGCGTTTGCTCACCCAACCTCACCAAACCTCTCAGCCCCAAGAGTGTCCACCCTTATGTCTCCGTCAGCTGTGGGTCTAGATATGGTCAATCCAGGTGGCATCACAGCCCCTGAACGAAGTTTGTAAGAATTTCTCTCTCTTTCACTGTCTTTGTTTCACGGGTTTTTAAAAGTAATTGATTTTTATAATGGGGTTTAGCTGCTTTTCACTGCTGTGTTTATGCCGCTTTACACCCACTTGACTCACTTACAGAGAGATATCAATACATAGGTTTAAGATTCTTACTAGTCAGATATATTCTTGGGCGGTGAGTAGGGGGTGTTGAGTCCAGTTCCCTGAGCAAGGAGTAGGTCTTGTCTATTACATATTGGGTTTATGGAACGGTATCTGAGCTAATTTGAAACCCGTGTTTTATGCATCCCCCCGCCTCACCTTTCCCGTTGAGCAGCCATAGTGTGTTTTCTAAACGTGTGACTCTGTTCCGTTTTGTAATTCAGTTCAAGTGTAGCGGTTTTTACATTCCCTCTATTAGTGATATCTTATGACAAGTGTCTTTTTCTGTGTGACTTTTTTCACTTAGAATCGTCGTACCTAAATCCACTCATCATGCTGCTACTAGCCTTATGACCTTGATTTCATGGCTGAGTGATATTCCATTGTACATAAGGACCACAACTTCTTTATTCTTTTTTCTCTTTCCTGGGATATTTAAGGTGTAACGAAGTGGAGGTTCTTGTCAAGAGAGCAGCCCTAAACTTTGGGGTGCCTGTGTCTTGCTGATTTTTAGTTTTCCCAATGTATACGCCCATGAGTGGAAGTGCCCTATGCTCTCTAAGCTGAGTTTTTTAGATGTTTCAGGACACACCGTACACTTCTCCAGAGTGGCTGTTGGCAATTTACATCCCGCCCTTCAGCGTAGCAAGGCTCCCGGTTCTCCATGGCCTGTCCTGCATTTCTGGTTTTGACACTTTATTCAGCATGGCCCTTTTGACCGATGGGAAGCGAGACTTCTTTGTAGCGCTGATTTGCCTTTCCAGGTTGCTTGGTTGGCCAAAAAGGGCGTATGCGTTTTTTACTGAATATATTCAGGAAAAAACGCATACGCCCTTTTTGGCCAAGGGCATGATTGTCGAGGTTTGGCCGCGTTTCCTATGCTTTCAAGGCGATTCGAATCTACCTCCTGAAATCTGTTTCCTGCAATTCTGCCTTGCTTTCAAATCCTCTTCGGTGCCTTCCCTCAATATATTTGTGGACAAGAGTTATCATTTATAACTCTGCAGGTTTGTGAATTGCAGTGCCCCTGAGCTCCATTGTTCAACTCGCTTACTTGGGAGCTGGCCGCAAAAGCACAGGATTGCTTCAGGCCCTATTCTGGTCCCGGGCGGCAGGCTGAGCCTGTGGTTAATTCTTCTTTCTGATGGGAAAATAGAGTGACCTGTGCCAGTCCCAACACCTAGAGCTAGTCTCTCATTGGTTCCCCCTCTTCCCGTTCATCCTCAGGACAAATCGCAACCTGTACGGAACAGGAGGTTAAAGGTGCTGAGTCTCCAAGGAGGGAGATTGCTAGTAAAGTGGCTGGAATGGCGAACCCGAGCACAAGGAGGTGAGAAATGAGGCGCGTTTTAGAAACCTTTCCCGATCACACGGTGTACCAGCTTCTGGGTTTCTCATGCATGTTTTCGATGTAGGAAGATGCCCTTGAACCTGGAGATTTGGGACCCATGGGATGGGTACCACGCAGTACTACTTTAAAGGGTCTGCGTTTGCTCACCCAACCTCACCAAACCTCTCAGCCCCAAGAGTGTCCACCCTTATGTCTCCGTCAGCTGTGGGTCTAGATATGGTCAATCCAGGTGGCATCACAGCCCCTGAACGAAGTTTGTAAGAATTTCTCTCTCTTTCACTGTCTTTGTTTCACGGGTTTTTAAAAGTAATTGATTTTTATAATGGGGTTTAGCTGCTTTTCACTGCTGTGTTTATGCCGCTTTACACCCACTTGACTCACTTACAGAGAGATATCAATACATAGGTTTAAGATTCTTACTAGTCAGATATATTCTTGGGCGGTGAGTAGGGGGTGTTGAGTCCAGTTCCCTGAGCAAGGAGTAGGTCTTGTCTATTACATATTGGGTTTATGGAACGGTATCTGAGCTAATTTGAAACCCGTGTTTTATGCATCCCCCCGCCTCACCTTTCCCGTTGAGCAGCCATAGTGTGTTTTCTAAACGTGTGACTCTGTTCCGTTTTGTAATTCAGTTCAAGTGTAGCGGTTTTTACATTCCCTCTATTAGTGATATCTTATGACAAGTGTCTTTTTCTGTGTGACTTTTTTCACTTAGAATCGTCGTACCTAAATCCACTCATCATGCTGCTACTAGCCTTATGACCTTGATTTCATGGCTGAGTGATATTCCATTGTACATAAGGACCACAACTTCTTTATTCTTTTTTCTCTTTCCTGGGATATTTAAGGTGTAACGAAGTGGAGGTTCTTGTCAAGAGAGCAGCCCTAAACTTTGGGGTGCCTGTGTCTTGCTGATTTTTAGTTTTCCCAATGTATACGCCCATGAGTGGAAGTGCCCTATGCTCTCTAAGCTGAGTTTTTTAGATGTTTCAGGACACACCGTACACTTCTCCAGAGTGGCTGTTGGCAATTTACATCCCGCCCTTCAGCGTAGCAAGGCTCCCGGTTCTCCATGGCCTGTCCTGCATTTCTGGTTTTGACACTTTATTCAGCATGGCCCTTTTGACCGATGGGAAGCGAGACTTCTTTGTAGCGCTGATTTGCCTTTCCAGGTTGCTTGGTTGGCCAAAAAGGGCGTATGCGTTTTTTACTGAATATATTCAGGAAAAAACGCATACGCCCTTTTTGGCCAAGGGCATGATTGTCGAGGTTTGGCCGCGTTTCCTATGCTTTCAAGGCGATTCGAATCTACCTCCTGAAATCTGTTTCCTGCAATTCTGCCTTGCTTTCAAATCCTCTTCGGTGCCTTCCCTCAATATATTTGTGGACAAGAGTTATCATTTATAACTCTGCAGGTTTGTGAATTGCAGTGCCCCTGAGCTCCATTGTTCAACTCGCTTACTTGGGAGCTGGCCGCAAAAGCACAGGATTGCTTCAGGCCCTATTCTGGTCCCGGGCGGCAGGCTGAGCCTGTGGTTAATTCTTCTTTCTGATGGGAAAATAGAGTGACCTGTGCCAGTCCCAACACCTAGAGCTAGTCTCTCATTGGTTCCCCCTCTTCCCGTTCATCCTCAGGACAAATCGCAACCTGTACGGAACAGGAGGTTAAAGGTGCTGAGTCTCCAAGGAGGGAGATTGCTAGTAAAGCGGCTGGAATGGCGAACCCGAGCACAAGGAGTTGAGAAATGAGGCGCGTTTTAGAAACCTTTCCCGATCACACGGTGTACCAGCTTCTGGGTTTCTCATGCATGTTTTCGATGTAGGAAGATGCCCTTGAACCTGGAGATTTGGGACCCATGGGATGGGTACCACGCAGTACTACTTTAAAGGGTCTGCGTTTGCTCACCCAACCTCACCAAACCTCTCAGCCCCAAGAGTGTCCACCCTTATGTCTCCGTCAGCTGTGGGTCTAGATATGGTCAATCCAGGTGGCATCACAGCCCCTGAACGAAGTTTGTAAGAATTTCTCTCTCTTTCACTGTCTTTGTTTCACGGGTTTTTAAAAGTAATTGATTTTTATAATGGGGTTTAGCTGCTTTTCACTGCTGTGTTTATGCCGCTTTACACCCACTTGACTCACTTACAGAGAGATATCAATACATAGGTTTAAGATTCTTACTAGTCAGATATATTCTTGGGCGGTGAGTAGGGGGTGTTGAGTCCAGTTCCCTGAGCAAGGAGTAGGTCTTGTCTATTACATATTGGGTTTATGGAACGGTATCTGAGCTAATTTGAAACCCGTGTTTTATGCATCCCCCCGCCTCACCTTTCCCGTTGAGCAGCCATAGTGTGTTTTCTAAACGTGTGACTCTGTTCCGTTTTGTAATTCAGTTCAAGTGTAGCGGTTTTTACATTCCCTCTATTAGTGATATCTTATGACAAGTGTCTTTTTCTGTGTGACTTTTTTCACTTAGAATCGTCGTACCTAAATCCACTCATCATGCTGCTACTAGCCTTATGACCTTGATTTCATGGCTGAGTGATATTCCATTGTACATAAGGACCACAACTTCTTTATCCTTTTTTCTCTTTCCTGGGATATTTAAGGTGTAACGAAGTGGAGGTTCTTGTCAAGAGAGCAGCCCTAAACTTTGGTGTGCCTGTGTCTTGCTGATTTTTAATTTTCCCAATGTATACGCCCATGAGTGGAAGTGCCCTATGCTCTCTAAGCTGAGTTTTTTAGATGTTTCAGGACACACCGTACACTTCTCCAGAGTGGCTGTTGGCAATTTACATCCCGCCCATCAGCGTAGCAAGGCTCCCGGTTCTCCATGGCCTGTCCTGCATTTCTGGTTTTGACACTTTATTCAGCATGGCCCTTTTGACCGATGGGAAGCGAGACTTCTTTGTAGCGCTGATTTGCCTTTCCAGGTTGCTTGGTTGGCCAAAAAGGGCGTATGCATTTTTTCCTGAATATATTCAGGTAAAAACGCATACGCCCTTTTTGGCCAAGGGCATGATTGTCGAGGTTTGGCCGCTTTTCCTGTGCTTTCAAGGCGATTCGAATCTACCTCCTGAAATCTGTTTCCTGCAATTCTGCCTTGCATTCACATCCTCTTCGGTGCCTTCCCTCAATATATTTGTGGACAAGAGTTATCATTTATAACTCTGCAGGTTTGTGAATTGCAGTGCCCCTGAGCTCCATTGTTCAACTCGCTTACTTGGGAGCTGGCCGCAAAAGCACAGGATTGCTTCAGGCCCTATTCTGGTCCCGGGCGGCAGGCTGAGCCTGTGGTTAATTCTTCTTCCTGATGGGAAAATAGAGTGACCTGTGCCAGTCCCAACACCTAGAGCTAGTCTCTCATTGGTTCCCCCTCTTCCCGTTCATCCTCAGGACAATTCGCAACCTGTACGGAACAGGAGGTTAAAGGTGCTGAGTCTCCAAGGAGGGAGATTGCTAGTAAAGCGGCTGGAATGGCGAACCCGAGCACAAGGAGGTGAGAAATGAGGCGCGTTTTAGAAACATTTCCCGATCACACGGTGTACCAGCTTCTGGGTTTCTCATGCATGTTTTCGATGTAGGAAGATGCCCTTGAACCTGGAGATTTGGGACCCATGGGATGGGTACCACGCAGTACTACTTTAAAGGGTCTGCGTTTGCTCACCCAACCTCACCAAACCTCTCAGCCCCAAGAGTGTCCACCCTTATGTCTCCGTCAGCTGTGGGTCTAGATATGGTCAATCCAGGTGGCATCACAGCCCCTGAACGAAGTTTGTAAGAATTTCTCTCTCTTTCACTGTCTTTGTTTCACGGGTTTTTAAAAGTAATTGATTTTTATAATGGGGTTTAGCTGCTTTTCACTGCTGTGTTTATGCCGCTTTACACCCACTTGACTCACTTACAGAGAGATATCAATACATAGGTTTAAGATTCTTACTAGTCAGATATATTCTTGGGCGGTGAGTAGGGGGTGTTGAGTCCAGTTCCCTGAGCAAGGAGTAGGTCTTGTCTATTACATATTGGGTTTATGGAACGGTATCTGAGCTAATTTGAAACCCGTGTTTTATGCATCCCCCCGCCTCACCTTTCCCGTTGAGCAGCCATAGTGTGTTTTCTAAACGTGTGACTCTGTTCCGTTTTGTAATTCAGTTCAAGTGTAGCGGTTTTTACATTCCCTCTATTAGTGATATCTTATGACAAGTGTCTTTTTCTGTGTGACTTTTTTCACTTAGAATCGTCGTACCTAAATCCACTCATCATGCTGCTACTAGCCTTATGACCTTGATTTCATGGCTGAGTGATATTCCATTGTACATAAGGACCACAACTTCTTTATCCTTTTTTCTCTTTCCTGGGATATTTAAGGTGTAACGAAGTGGAGGTTCTTGTCAAGAGAGCAGCCCTAAACTTTGGGGTGCCTGTGTCTTGCTGATTTTTAGTTTTCCCAATGTATACGCCCATGAGTGGAAGTGCCCTATGCTCTCTAAGCTGAGTTTTTTAGATGTTTCAGGACACACCGTACACTTCTCCAGAGTGGCTGTTGGCAATTTACATCCCGCCCTTCAGCGTAGCAAGGCTCCCGGTTCTCCATGGCCTGTCCTGCATTTCTGGTTTTGACACTTTATTCAGCATGGCCCTTTTGACCGATGGGAAGCGAGACTTCTTTGTAGCGCTGATTTGCCTTTCCAGGTTGCTTGGTTGGCCAAAAAGGGCGTATGCGTTTTTTACTGAATATATTCAGGAAAAAACGCATACGCCCTTTTTGGCCAAGGGCATGATTGTCGAGGTTTGGCCGCGTTTCCTAAGCTTTCAAGGCGATTCGAATCTACCTCCTGAAATCTGTTTCCTGCAATTCTGCCTTGCTTTCAAATCCTCTTCGGTGCCTTCCCTCAATATATTTGTGGACAAGAGTTATCATTTATAACTCTGCAGGTTTGTGAATTGCAGTGCCCCTGAGCTCCATTGTTCAACTCGCTTACTTGGGAGCTGGCCGCAAAAGCACAGGATTGCTTCAGGCCCTATTCTGGTCCCGGGCGGCAGGCTGAGCCTGTGGTTAATTCTTCTTTCTGATGGGAAAATAGAGTGACCTGTGCCAGTCCCAACACCTAGAGCTAGTCTCTCATTGGTTCCCCCTCTTCCCGTTCATCCTCAGGACAAATCGCAACCTGTACGGAACAGGAGGTTAAAGGTGCTGAGTCTCCAAGGAGGGAGATTGCTAGTAAAGCGGCTGGAATGGCGAACCCGAGCACAAGGAGGTGAGAAATGAGGTGCGTTTTAGAAACCTTTCCCGATCACACGGTGTACCAGCTTCTGGGTTTCTCATGCATGTTTTCGATGTAGGAAGATGCCCTTGAACCTGGAGATTTGGGACCCATGGGATGGGTACCACGCAGTACTACTTTAAAGGGTCTGCGTTTGCTCACCCAACCTCACCAAACCTCTCAGCCCCAAGAGTGTCCACCCTTATGTCTCCGTCAGCTGTGGGTCTAGATATGGTCAATCCAGGTGGCATCACAGCCCCTGAACGAAGTTTGTAAGAATTTCTCTCTCTTTCACTGTCTTTGTTTCACGGGTTTTTAAAAGTAATTGATTTTTATAATGGGGTTTAGCTGCTTTTCACTGCTGTGTTTATGCCGCTTTACACCCACTTGACTCACTTACAGAGAGATATCAATACATAGGTTTAAGATTCTTACTAGTCAGATATATTCTTGGGCGGTGAGTAGGGGGTGTTGAGTCCAGTTCCCTGAGCAAGGAGTAGGTCTTGTCTATTACATATTGGGTTTATGGAACGGTATCTGAGCTAATTTGAAACCCGTGTTTTATGCATCCCCCCGCCTCACCTTTCCCGTTGAGCAGCCATAGTGTGTTTTCTAAACGTGTGACTCTGTTCCGTTTTGTAATTCAGTTCAAGTGTAGCGGTTTTTACATTCCCTCTATTAGTGATATCTTATGACAAGTGTCTTTTTCTGTGTGACTTTTTTCACTTAGAATCGTCGTACCTAAATCCACTCATCATGCTGCTACTAGCCTTATGACCTTGATTTCATGGCTGAGTGATATTCCATTGTACATAAGGACCACAACTTCTTTATCCTTTTTTCTCTTTCCTGGGATATTTAAGGTGTAACGAAGTGGAGGTTCTTGTCAAGAGAGCAGCCCTAAACTTTGGGGTGCCTGTGTCTTGCTGATTTTTAGTTTTCCCAATGTATACGCCCATGAGTGGAAGTGCCCTATGCTCTCTAAGCTGAGTTTTTTAGATGTTTCAGGACACACCGTACACTTCTCCAGAGTGGCTGTTGGCAATTTACATCCCGCCCTTCAGCGTAGCAAGGCTCCCGGTTCTCCATGGCCTGTGCTGCATTTCTGGTTTTGACACTTTATTCAGCATGGCCCTTTTGACCGATGGGAAGCGAGACTTCTTTGTAGCGCTGATTTGCCTTTCCAGGTTGCTTGGTTGGCCAAAAAGGGCGTATGCGTTTTTTCCTGAATATATTCAGGAAAAAACGCATACGCCCTTTTTGGCCAAGGGCATGATTGTCGAGGTTTGGCCGCTTTTCCTGTGCTTTCAAGGCGATTCGAATCTACCTCCTGAAATCTGTTTCCTGCAATTCTGCCTTGCTTTCAAATCCTCTTCGGTGCCTTCCCTCAATATATTTGTGGACAAGAGTTATCATTTATAACTCTGCAGGTTTGTGAATTGCAGTGACCCTGAGCTCCATTGTTCAACTCGCTTACTTGGGAGCTGGCCGCAAAAGCACAGGATTGCTTCAGGCCCTATTCTGGTCCCGGGCGGCAGGCTGAGCCTGTGGTTAATTCTTCTTCCTGATAGGAAAATAGAGTGACCTGTGCCAGTCCCAACACCTAGAGCTAGTCTCTCATTGGTTCCCCCTCTTCCCGTTCATCCTCAGGACAAATCGCAACCTGTACGGAACAGGAGGTTAAAGGTGCTGAGTCTCCAAGGAGGGAGATTGCTAGTAAAGCGGCTGGAATGGCGAACCCGAGCACAAGGAGGTGAGAAATGAGGTGCGTTTTAGAAACCTTTCCCGATCACACGGTGTACCAGCTTCTGGGTTTCTCATGCATGTTTTCGATGTAGGAAGATGCCCTTGAACCTGGAGATTTGGGACCCATGGGATGGGTACCACGCAGTACTACTTTAAAGGGTCTGCGTTTGCTCACCCAACCTCACCAAACCTCTCAGCCCCAAGAGTGTCCACCCTTATGTCTCCGTCAGCTGTGGGTCTAGATATGGTCAATCCAGGTGGCATCACAGCCCCTGAACGAAGTTTGTAAGAATTTCTCTCTCTTTCACTGTCTTTGTTTCACGGGTTTTTAAAAGTAATTGATTTTTATAATGGGGTTTAGCTGCTTTTCACTGTTGTGTTTATGCCGCTTTACACCCACTTGACTCACTTACAGAGAGATATCAATACATAGGTTTAAGATTCTTACTAGTCAGATATATTCTTGGGCGGTGAGTAGGGGGTGTTGAGTCCAGTTCCCTGAGCAAGGAGTAGGTCTTGTCTATTACATATTGGGTTTATGGAACGGTATCTGAGCTAATTTGAAACACGTGTTTTATGCATCCCCCCGCCTCACCTTTCCCGTTGAGCAGCCATAGTGTGTTTTCTAAACGTGTGACTCTGTTCCGTTTTGTAATTCAGTTCAAGTGTAGCGGTTTTTACATTCCCTCTATTAGTGATATCTTATGACAAGTGTCTTTTTCTGTGTGACTTTTTTCACTTAGAATCGTCGTACCTAAATCCACTCATCATGCTGCTACTAGCCTTATGACCTTGATTTCATGGCTGAGTGATATTCCATTGTACATAAGGACCACAACTTCTTTATCCTTTTTTCTCTTTCCTGGGATATTTAAGGTGTAACGAAGTGGAGGTTCTTGTCAAGAGAGCAGCCCTAAACTTTGGGGTGCCTGTGTCTTGATGATTTTTGTTTTCCCAATGTATACGCCCATGAGTGGAAGTGCCCTATGCTCTCTAAGCTGAGTTTTTTAGATGTTTCAGGACACACCGTACACTTCTCCAGAGTGGCTGTTGGCAATTTACATCCCGCCCTTCAGCGTAGCAAGGCTCCCGGTTCTCCATGGCCTGTGCTGCATTTCTGGTTTTGACACTTTATTCAGCATGGCCCTTTTGACCGATGGGAAGCGAGACTTCTTTGTAGCGCTGATTTGCCTTTCCAGGTTGCTTGTTTGGCCAAAAAGGGCGTATGCGTTTTTTCCTGAATATATTCAGGAAAAAACGCATACGCCCTTTTTGGCCAAGGGCATGATTGTCGAGGTTTGGCCGCTTTTCCTGTGCTTTCAAGGCGATTCGAATCTACCTCCTGAAATCTGTTTCCTGCAATTCTGCCTTGCTTTCAAATCCTCTTCGGTGCCTTCCCTCAATATATTTGTGGACAAGAGTTATCATTTATAACTCTGCAGGTTTGTGAATTGCAGTGACCCTGAGCTCCATTGTTCAACTCGCTTACTTGGGAGCTGGCCGCAAAAGCACAGGATTGCTTCAGGCCCTATTCTGGTCCCGGGCGGCAGGCTGAGCCTGTGGTTAATTCTTCTTCCTGATAGGAAAATAGAGTGACCTGTGCCAGTCCCAACACCTAGAGCTAGTCTCTCATTGGTTCCCCCTCTTCCCGTTCATCCTCAGGACAAATCGCAACCTGTACGGAACAGGAGGTTAAAGGTGCTGAGTCTCCAAGGAGGGAGATTGCTAGTAAAGCGGCTGGAATGGCGAACCCGAGCACAAGGAGATGAGAAATGAGGTGCGTTTTAGAAACCTTTCCCGATCACACGGTGTACCATCTTCTGGGTTTCTCATGCATGTTTTCGAAGTAGGAAGATGCCCTTGAACCTGAGATTTGGGACCCATGGGATGGGTACCACGCAGTATTACTTTAAAGGGTCTGTGTTTGCTCACCCAACCTCAGCAAACCTCTCAGCCCCAAGAGTGTCCACCCTTATGTCTCCATCAGCTGTGGGTCTAGATATGGTCAATCCAGGTGGCATCACAGCCCCTGAACGAATTTTGTAAGAATTTCTCTCTCTTTCACTGTCTTTGTTTCACGGGTTTTTAAAAGTAATTGATTTTTATAATGGGGTTTAGCTGCTTTTCATTGCTGTGTTTATGCCGCTTTACACCCACTTGACTCACTTACAGAGAGATATCAATACATAGGTTTAAGATTCTTACTAGTCAGATATATTCTTGGGCGGTGAGTAGGGGGTGTTGAGTCCAGTTCCCTGAGCAAGGAGTAGGTCTTGTCTATTACATATTGGGTTTATGGAACGGTATCTGAGCTAATTTGAAACCCGTGTTTTATGCATCAACCCGCCTCACCTTTCCCGTTGAGCAGCCATAGTGTGATTTCTAAACGTGTGACTCTGTTCCGTTTTGTAATTCAGTTCAAGTGTAGCGGTTTTTACATTCCCTCTATTAGTGATATCTTATGACAAGTGTCTTTTTCTTTGTGACTTTTTTCACTTAGAATTGTCGTACCTAAATCCACTCATCATGCTGCTACTAGCCTTATGACCTTGATTTCATGGCTGAGTGATATTCCATTGTACATAAGGACCACAACTTCTTTATCCTTTTTTCTCTTTCCTGGGATATTTAAGGTGTAACGAAGTGGAGGTTCTTGTCAAGAGAGCAGCCCTAAACTTTGGGGTGCCTGTGTCTTGCTGATTTTTAATTTTCCCAATGTATACGCCCATGAGTGGAAGTGCCCTATGCTCTCTAAGCTGAGTTTTTTAGATGTTTCAGGACACACCGTACACTTCTCCAGAGTGGCTGTTGGCAATTTACATCCCGCCCATCAGCGTAGCAAGGCTCCCGGTTCTCCATGGCCTGTGCTGCATTTCTGGTTTTGACACTTTATTCAGCATGGCCCTTTTGACCGATGGGAAGCGAGACTTCTTTGTAACGCTGATTTGCCTTTCCAGGTTGCTTGGTTGGCCAAAAAGGGCGTATGCGTTTTTTCCTGAATATATTCAGGAAAAAACGCATACGCCCTTTTTGGCCAAGGGCATGATTGTCGAGGTTTGGCCGCTTTTCCTGTGCTTTCAAGGCGATTCGAATCTACCTCCTGAAATCTGTTTCCTGCAATTCTGCCTTGCTTTCAAATCCTCTTCGGTGCCTTCCCTCAATATATTTGTGGACAAGAGTTATCATTTATAACTCTGCAGGTTTGTGAATTGCAGTGCCCCTGAGCTCCATTGTTCAACTCGCTTACTTGGGAGCTGGCCGCAAAAGCACAGGATTGCTTCAGGCCCTATTCTGGTCCCGGGCGGCAGGCTGAGCCTGTGGTTAATTCTTCTTCCTGATGGGAAAATAGAGTGACCTGTGCCAGTCCCAACACCTAGAGCTAGTCTCTCATTGGTTCCCCCACTTCCCGTTCATCCTCAGGACAAATCGCAACCTGTACGGAACAGGAGGTTAAAGGTGCTGAGTCTCCAAGGAGGGAGATTGCTAGTAAAGCGGCTGGAATGGCGAACCCGAGCACAAGGAGGTGAGAAATGAGGTGCGTTTTAGAAACCTTTCCCGATCACACGGTGTACCATCTTCTGGGTTTCTCATGCATGTTTTCGATGTAGGAAGATGCCCTTGAACCTGGAGATTTGGGACCCATGGGATGGGTACCACGCAGTACTACTTTAAAGGGTCTGCGTTTGCTCACCCAACCTCACCAAACCTCTCAGCCCCAAGAGTGTCCACCCTTATGTCTCCGTCAGCTGTGGGTCTAGATATGGTCAATCTAGGTGGCATCACAGCCCCTGAACGAATTGTGTAAGAATTTCTCTCTCTTTCACTGTCTTTGTTTCACGGGTTTTTAAAAGTAATTGATTTTTATAATGGGGTTTAGCTGCTTTTCACTGCTGTGTTTATGCCGCTTTACACCCACTTGACTCACTTACAGAGAGATATCAATACATAGGTTTAAGATTCTTACTAGTCAGATATATTCTTGGGCGGTGAGTAGGGGGTGTTCAGTCCAGTTCCCTGAGCAAGGAGTAGGTCTTGTCTATTACATATTGGGTTTATGGAACGGTATCTGAGCTAATTTGAAACACGTGTTTTATGCATCCCCCCGCCTCACCTTTCCCGTTGAGCAGCCATAGTGTGTTTTCTAAACGTGTGACTCTGTTCCGTTTTGTAATTCAGTTCAAGTGTAGCGGTTTTTACATTCCCTCTATTAGTGATATCTTATGACAAGTGTCTTTTTCTGTGTGACTTTTTTCACTTAGAATCGTCGTACCTAAATCCACTCATCATGCTGCTACTAGCCTTATGACCTTGATTTCATGGCTGAGTGATATTCCATTGTACATAAGGACCACAACTTCTTTATCCTTTTTTCTCTTTCCTGGGATATTTAAGGTGTAACGAAGTGGAGGTTCTTGTCAAGAGAGCAGCCCTAAACTTTGGGGTGCCTGTGTCTTGATGATTTTTGTTTTCCCAATGTATACGCCCATGAGTGGAAGTGCCCTATGCTCTCTAAGCTGAGTTTTTTAGATGTTTCAGGACACACCGTACACTTCTCCAGAGTGGCTGTTGGCAATTTACATCCCGCCCTTCAGCGTAGCAAGGCTCCCGGTTCTCCATGGCCTGTCCTGCATTTCTGGTTTTGACACTTTATTCAGCATGGCCCTTTTGACCGATGGGAAGCGAGACTTCTTTGTAGCGCTGATTTGCCTTTCCAGGTTGCTTGGTTGGCCAAAAAGGGCGTATGCGTTTTTTCCTGAATATATTCAGGAAAAAACGCATACGCCCTTTTTGGCCAAGGGCATGATTGTCGAGGTTTGGCCGCTTTTCCTGTGCTTTCAAGGCGATTCGAATCTACCTCCTGAAATCTGTTTCCTGCAATTCTGCCTTGCTTTCAAATCCTCTTCGGTGCCTTCCCTCAATATATTTGTGGACAAGAGTTATCATTTATAACTCTGCAGGTTTGTGAATTGCAGTGCCCCTGAGCTCCATTGTTCAACTCGCTTACTTGGGAGCTGGCCGCAAAAGCACAGGATTGCTTCAGGCCCTATTCTGGTCCCGGGCGGCAGGCTGAGCCTGTGGTTAATTCTTCTTCCTGATGGGAAAATAGAGTGACCTGTGCCAGTCCCAACACCTAGAGCTAGTCTCTCATTGGTTCCCCCTCTTCCCGTTCATCCTCAGGACAAATCGCAACCTGTACGGAACAGGAGGTTAAAGGTGCTGAGTCTCCAAGGAGGGAGATTGCTAGTAAAGCGGCTGGAATGGCGAACCCGAGCACAAGGAGGTGAGAAATGAGGTGCGTTTTAGAAACCTTTCCCGATCACACGGTGTACCATCTTCTGGGTTTCTCATGCATGTTTTCGATGTAGGAAGATGCCCTTGAACCTGGAGATTTGGGACCCATGGGATGGGTACCACGCAGTACTACTTTAAAGGGTCTGCGTTTGCTCACCCAACCTCACCAAACCTCTCAGCCCCAAGAGTGTCCACCCTTCTGTCTCCGTCAGCTGTGGGTCTAGATATGGTCAATCTAGGTGGCATCACAGCCCCTGAACGAATTGTGTAAGAATTTCTCTCTCTTTCACTGTCTTTGTTTCACGGGTTTTTAAAAGTAATTGATTTTTATAATGGGGTTTAGCTGCTTTTCACTGCTGTGTTTATGCCGCTTTACACCCACTTGACTCACTTACAGAGAGATATCAATACATAGGTTTAAGATTCTTACTTGTCAGATATATTCTTGGGCGGTGAGTAGGGGGTGTTGAGTCCAGTTCACTGAGCAAGGAGTAGGTCTTGTCTATTACATATTGGGTTTATGGAACGGTATCTGAGCTAATTTGAAACCCGTGTTTTATGCATCCCCCCGCCTCACCTTTCCCGTTGAGCAGCCATAGTGTGTTTTCTAAACGTGTGACTCTGTTCCGTTTTGTAATTCAGTTCAAGTGTAGCGGTTTTTACATTCCCTCTATTAGTGATATCTTATGACAAGTGTCTTTTTCTGTGTGACTTTTTTCACTTAGAATTGTCGTACCTAAATCCACACATCATGCTGCTACTAGCCTTATGACCTTGATTTCATGGCTGAGTGATATTCCATTGTACATAAGGACCACAACTTCTTTATTCTTTTTTCTCTTTCCTGGGATATTTAAGGTGTAACGAAGTGGAGGTTTTTGTCAAGAGAGCAGCCCTAAACTTTGGGGTGCCTGTGTCTTGCTGATTTTTAGTTTTCCCAATGTATACGCCCATGAGTGGAAGTGCCCTATGCTCTCTAAGCTGAGTTTTTTAGATGTTTCAGGACACACCGTACACTTCTCCAGAGTGGTTGTTGGCAATTTACATCCCGCCCTTCAGTGTAGCAAGGCTCCCGGTTCTCCATGGCCTGTCCTGCATTTCTGGTTTTGACACTTTATTCAGCATGGCCCTTTTGACCGAATGGAAGCGAGACTTCTTTTTAGCGCTGATTTGCCTTTCCAGGTTGCTTGGTTGGCCAAAAAGGGCGTATGCGTTTTTTCCTGAATATATTCAGGAAAAAACGCATACGCCCTTTTTGGCCAAGGGCATGATTGTCGAGGTTTGGCCGCTTTTCCTGTGCTTTCAAGGCGATTCGAATCTACCTCCTGAAATCTGTTTCCTGCAATTCTGCCTTGCTTTCAAATCCTCTTCGGTGCCTTCCCTCAATATATTTGTGGACAAGAGTTATCATTTATAACTCTGCAGGTTTGTGAATTGCAGTGACCCTGAGCTCCATTGTTCAACTCGCTTACTTGGGAGCTGGCCGCAAAAGCACAGGATTGCTTCAGGCCCTATTCTGGTCCCGGGCGGCAGGCTGAGCCTGTGGTTAATTCTTCTTCCTGATAGGAAAATAGAGTGACCTGTGCCAGTCCCAACACCTAGAGCTAGTCTCTCATTGGTTCCCCCTCTTCCCGTTCATCCTCAGGACAAATCGCAACCTGTACGGAACAGGAGGTTAAAGGTGCTGAGTCTCCAAGGAGGGAGATTGCTAGTAAAGCGGCTGGAATGGCGAACCCGAGCACAAGGAGGTGAGAAATGAGGTGCGTTTTAGAAACCTTTCCCGATCACACGGTGTACCAGCTTCTGGGTTTCTCATGCATGTTTTCGATGTAGGAAGATGCCCTTGAACCTGGAGATTTGGGACCCATGGGATGGGTACCACGCAGTACTACTTTAAAGGGTCTGCGTTTGCTCACCCAACCTCACCAAACCTCTCAGCCCCAAGAGTGTCCACCCTTATGTCTCCGTCAGCTGTGGGTCTAGATATGGTCAATCCAGGTGGCATCACAGCCCCTGAACGAAGTTTGTAAGAATTTCTCTCTCTTTCACTGTCTTTGTTTCACGGGTTTTTAAAAGTAATTGATTTTTATAATGGGGTTTAGCTGCTTTTCACTGCTGTGTTTATGCCGCTTTACACCCACTTGACTCACTTACAGAGAGATATCAATACATAGGTTTAAGATTCTTACTAGTCAGATATATTCTTGGGCGGTGAGTAGGGGGTGTTGAGTCCAGTTCCCTGAGCAAGGAGTAGGTCTTGTCTATTACATATTGGGTTTATGGAACGGTATCTGAGCTAATTTGAAACACGTGTTTTATGCATCCCCCCGCCTCACCTTTCCCGTTGAGCAGCCATAGTGTGTTTTCTAAACGTGTGACTCTGTTCCGTTTTGTAATTCAGTTCAAGTGTAGCGGTTTTTACATTCCCTCTATTAGTGATATCTTATGACAAGTGTCTTTTTCTGTGTGACTTTTTTCACTTAGAATCGTCGTACCTAAATCCACTCATCATGCTGCTACTAGCCTTATGACCTTGATTTCATGGCTGAGTGATATTCCATTGTACATAAGGACCACAACTTCTTTATCCTTTTTTCTCTTTCCTGGGATATTTAAGGTGTAACGAAGTGGAGGTTCTTGTCAAGAGAGCAGCCCTAAACTTTGGGGTGCCTGTGTCTTGATGATTTTTGTTTTCCCAATGTATACGCCCATGAGTGGAAGTGCCCTATGCTCTCTAAGCTGAGTTTTTTAGATGTTTCAGGACACACCGTACACTTCTCCAGAGTGGCTGTTGGCAATTTACATCCCGCCCTTCAGCGTAGCAAGGCTCCCGGTTCTCCATGGCCTGTCCTGCATTTCTGGTTTTGACACTTTATTCAGCATGGCCCTTTTGACCGATGGGAAGCGAGACTTCTTTGTAGCGCTGATTTGCCTTTCCAGGTTGCTTGGTTGGCCAAAAAGGGCGTATGCGTTTTTTCCTGAATATATTCAGGAAAAAACGCATACGCCCTTTTTGGCCAAGGGCATGATTGTCGAGGTTTGGCCGCTTTTCCTGTGCTTTCAAGGCGATTCGAATCTACCTCCTGAAATCTGTTTCCTGCAATTCTGCCTTGCTTTCAAATCCTCTTCGGTGCCTTCCCTCAATATATTTGTGGACAAGAGTTATCATTTATAACTCTGTAGGTTTGTGAATTGCAGTGCCCCTGAGCTCCATTGTTCAACTCGCTTACTTGGGAGCTGGCCGCAAAAGCACAGGATTGCTTCAGGCCCTATTCTGGTCCCGGGCGGCAGGCTGAGCCTGTGGTTAATTCTTCTTCCTGATGGGAAAATAGAGTGACCTGTGCCAGTCCCAACACCTAGAGCTAGTCTCTCATTGGTTCCCCCTCTTCCCGTTCATCCTCAGGACAAATCGCAACCTGTACGGAACAGGAGGTTAAAGGTGCTGAGTCTCCAAGGAGGGAGATTGCTAGTAAAGCGGCTGGAATGGCGAACCCGAGCACAAGGAGGTGAGAAATGAGGTGCGTTTTAGAAACCTTTCCCGATCACACGGTGTACCATCTTCTGGGTTTCTCATGCATGTTTTCGATGTAGGAAGATGCCCTTGAACCTGGAGATTTGGGACCCATGGGATGGGTAACACGCAGTACTACTTTAAAGGGTCTGCGTTTGCTCACCCAACCTCACCAAACCTCTCAGCCCCAAGAGTGTCCACCCTTATGTCTCCGTCAGCTGTGGGTCTAGATATGGTCAATCTAGGTGGCATCACAGCCCCTGAACGAATTGTGTAAGAATTTCTCTCTCTTTCACTGTCTTTGTTTCACGGGTTTTTAAAAGTAATTGATTTTTATAATGGGGTTTAGCTGCTTTTCACTGCTGTGTTTATGCCGCTTTACACCCACTTGACTCACTTACAGAGAGATATCAATACATAGGTTTAAGATTCTTACTAGTCAGATATATTCTTGGGCGGTGAGTAGGGGGTGTTGAGTCCAGTTCCCTGAGCAAGGAGTAGGTCTTGTCTATTACATATTGGGTTTATGGAACGGTATCTGAGCTAATTTGAAACCCGTGTTTTATGCATCCCCCCGCCTCACCTTTCCCGTTGAGCAGCCATAGTGTGTTTTCTAAACGTGTGACTCTGTTCCGTTTTGTAATTCAGTTCAAGTGTAGCGGTTTTTACATTCCCTCTATTAGTGATATCTTATGACAAGTGTCTTTTTCTTTGTGACTTTTTTCACTTAGAATTGTCGTACCTAAATCCACTCATCATGCTGCTACTAGCCTTATGACCTTGATTTCATGGCTGAGTGATATTCCATTGTACATAAGGACCACAACTTCTTTATCCTTTTTTCTCTTTCCTGGGATATTTAAGGTGTAACGAAGTGGAGGTTCTTGTCAAGAGAGCAGCCCTAAACTTTGGGGTGCCTGTGTCTTGCTGATTTTTAATTTTCCCAATGTATACGCCCATGAGTGGAAGTGCCCTATGCTCTCTAAGCTGAGTTTTTTAGATGTTTCAGGACACACCGTACACTTCTCCAGAGTGGCTGTTGGCAATTTACATCCCGCCCATCAGCGTAGCAAGGCTCCCGGTTCTCCATGGCCTGTGCTGCATTTCTGGTTTTGACACTTTATTCAGCATGGCCCTTTTGACCGATGGGAAGCGAGACTTCTTTGTAGCGCTGATTTGCCTTTCCAGGTTGCTTGGTTGGCCAAAAAGGGCGTATGCGTTTTTTCCTGAATATATTCAGGAAAAAACGCATACGCCCTTTTTGGCCAAGGGCATGATTGTCGAGGTTTGGCCGCTTTTCCTGTGCTTTCAAGGCGATTCGAATCTACCTCCTGAAATCTGTTTCCTGCAATTCTGCCTTGCTTTCAAATCCTCTTCGGTGCCTTCCCTCAATATATTTGTGGACAAGAGTTATCATTTATAACTCTGCAGGTTTGTGAATTGCAGTGCCCCTGAGCTCCATTGTTCAACTCGCTTACTTGGGAGCTGGCCGCAAAAGCACAGGATTGCTTCAGGCCCTATTCTGGTCCCGGGCGGCAGGCTGAGCCTGTGGTTAATTCTTCTTCCTGATGGGAAAATAGAGTGACCTGTGCCAGTCCCAACACCTAGAGCTAGTCTCTCATTGGTTCCCCCTCTTCCCGTTCATCCTCAGGACAAATCGCAACCTGTACGGAACAGGAGGTTAAAGGTGCTGAGTCTCCAAGGAGGGAGATTGCTAGTAAAGCGGCTGGAATGGCGAACCCGAGCACAAGGAGGTGAGAAATGAGGTGCGTTTTAGAAACCTTTCCCGATCACACGGTGTACCATCTTCTGGGTTTCTCATGCATGTTTTCGATGTAGGAAGATGCCCTTGAACCTGGAGATTTGGGACCCATGGGATGGGTACCACGCAGTACTACTTTAAAGGGTCTGCGTTTGCTCACCCAACCTCACCAAACCTCTCAGCCCCAAGAGTGTCCACCCTTATGTCTCCGTCAGCTGTGGGTCTAGATATGGTCAATCTAGGTGGCATCACAGCCCCTGAACGAATTGTGTAAGAATTTCTCTCTCTTTCACTGTCTTTGTTTCACGGGTTTTTAAAAGTAATTGATTTTTATAATGGGGTTTAGCTGCTTTTCACTGCTGTGTTTATGCCGCTTTACACCCACTTGACTCACTTACAGAGAGATATCAATACATAGGTTTAAGATTCTTACTAGTCAGATATATTCTTGGGCGGTGAGTAGGGGGTGTTGAGTCCAGTTCCCTGAGCAAGGAGTAGGTCTTGTCTATTACATATTGGGTTTATGGAACGGTATCTGAGCTAATTTGAAACACGTGTTTTATGCATCCCCCCGCCTCACCTTTCCCGTTGAGCAGCCATAGTGTGTTTTCTAAACGTGTGACTCTGTTCCGTTTTGTAATTCAGTTCAAGTGTAGCGGTTTTTACATTCCCTCTATTAGTGATATCTTATGACAAGTGTCTTTTTCTGTGTGACTTTTTTCACTTAGAATCGTCGTACCTAAATCCACTCATCATGCTGCTACTAGCCTTATGACCTTGATTTCATGGCTGAGTGATATTCCATTGTACATAAGGACCACAACTTCTTTATCCTTTTTTCTCTTTCCTGGGATATTTAAGGTGTAACGAAGTGGAGGTTCTTGTCAAGAGAGCAGCCCTAAACTTTGGGGTGCCTGTGTCTTGATGATTTTTGTTTTCCCAATGTATACGCCCATGAGTGGAAGTGCCCTATGCTCTCTAAGCTGAGTTTTTTAGATGTTTCAGGACACACCGTACACTTCTCCAGAGTGGCTGTTGGCAATTTACATCCCGCCCTTCAGCGTAGCAAGGCTCCCGGTTCTCCATGGCCTGTCCTGCATTTCTGGTTTTGACACTTTATTCAGCATGGCCCTTTTGACCGATGGGAAGCGAGACTTCTTTGTAGCGCTGATTTGCCTTTCCAGGTTGCTTGGTTGGCCAAAAAGGGCGTATGCGTTTTTTCCTGAATATATTCAGGAAAAAACGCATACGCCCTTTTTGGCCAAGGGCATGATTGTCGAGGTTTGGCCGCTTTTCCTGTGCTTTCAAGGCGATTCGAATCTACCTCCTGAAATCTGTTTCCTGCAATTCTGCCTTGCTTTCAAATCCTCTTCGGTGCCTTCCCTCAATATATTTGTGGACAAGAGTTATCATTTATAACTCTGCAGGTTTGTGAATTGCAGTGCCCCTGAGCTCCATTGTTCAACTCGCTTACTTGGGAGCTGGCCGCAAAAGCACAGGATTGCTTCAGGCCCTATTCTGGTCCCGGGCGGCAGGCTGAGCCTGTGGTTAATTCTTCTTCCTGATGGGAAAATAGAGTGACCTGTGCCAGTCCCAACACCTAGAGCTAGTCTCTCATTGGTTCCCCCTCTTCCCGTTCATCCTCAGGACAAATCGCAACCTGTACGGAACAGGAGGTTAAAGGTGCTGAGTCTCCAAGGAGGGAGATTGCTAGTAAAGCGGCTGGAATGGCGAACCCGAGCACAAGGAGGTGAGAAATGAGGTGCGTTTTAGAAACCTTTCCCGATCACACGGTGTACCATCTTCTGGGTTTCTCATGCATGTTTTCGATGTAGGAAGATGCCCTTGAACCTGGAGATTTGGGACCCATGGGATGGGTACCACGCAGTACTACTTTAAAGGGTCTGCGTTTGCTCACCCAACCTCACCAAACCTCTCAGCCCCAAGAGTGTCCACCCTTATGTCTCCGTCAGCTGTGGGTCTAGATATGGTCAATCTAGGTGGCATCACAGCCCCTGAACGAATTGTGTAAGAATTTCTCTCTCTTTCACTGTCTTTGTTTCACGGGTTTTTAAAAGTAATTGATTTTTATAATGGGGTTTAGCTGCTTTTCACTGCTGTGTTTATGCCGCTTTACACCCACTTGACTCACTTACAGAGAGATATCAATACATAGGTTTAAGATTCTTACTTGTCAGATATATTCTTGGGCGGTGAGTAGGGGGTGTTGAGTCCAGTTCACTGAGCAAGGAGTAGGTCTTGTCTATTACATATTGGGTTTATGGAACGGTATCTGAGCTAATTTGAAACCCGTGTTTTATGCATCCCCCCGCCTCACCTTTCCCGTTGAGCAGCCATAGTGTGTTTTCTAAACGTGTGACTCTGTTCCGTTTTGTAATTCAGTTCAAGTGTAGCGGTTTTTACATTCCCTCTATTAGTGATATCTTATGACAAGTGTCTTTTTCTGTGTGACTTTTTTCACTTAGAATTGTCGTACCTAAATCCACTCATCATGCTGCTACTAGCCTTATGACCTTGATTTCATGGCTGAGTGATATTCCATTGTACATAAGGACCACAACTTCTTTATTCTTTTTTCTCTTTCCTGGGATATTTAAGGTGTAACGAAGTGGAGGTTTTTGTCAAGAGAGCAGC
Source organism: Eschrichtius robustus (assembly GCF_028021215.1). NCBI lineage: Eukaryota > Metazoa > Chordata > Mammalia > Artiodactyla > Eschrichtiidae > Eschrichtius > Eschrichtius robustus. Next base: position 46,633,322 of record NC_090831.1, on the reverse strand, counting down.
CCTAAACTTTGGGGTGCCTGTGTCTTGCTGATTTTTAGTTTTCCCAATGTATACGCCCATGAGTGGAAGTGCCCTATGCTCTCTAAGCTGAGTTTTTTAGATGTTTCAGGACACACCGTACACTTCTCCAGAGTGGTTGTTGGCAATTTACATCCCGCCCTTCAGCGTAGCAAGGCTCCCGGTTCTCCATGGCCTGTCCTGCATTTCTGGTTTTGACACTTTATTCAGCATGGCCCTTTTGACCGAATGGAAGCGAGACTTCTTTTTAGCGCTGATTTGCCTTTCCAGGTTGCTTGGTTGGCCAAAAAGGGCGTATGCGTTTTTTCCTGAATATATTCAGGAAAAAACGCATACGCCCTTTTTGGCCAAGGGCATGATTGTCGAGGTTTGGCCGCTTTTCCTGTGCTTTCAAGGCGATTCGAATCTACCTCCTGAAATCTGTTTCCTGCAATTCTGCCTTGCTTTCAAATCCTCTTCGGTGCCTTCCCTCAATATATTTGTGGACAAGAGTTATCATTTATAACTCTGCAGGTTTGTGAATTGCAGTGACCCTGAGCTCCATTGTTCAACTCGCTTACTTGGGAGCTGGCCGCAAAAGCACAGGATTGCTTCAGGCCCTATTCTGGTCCCGGGCGGCAGGCTGAGCCTGTGGTTAATTCTTCTTCCTGATAGGAAAATAGAGTGACCTGTGCCAGTCCCAACACCTAGAGCTAGTCTCTCATTGGTTCCCCCTCTTCCCGTTCATCCTCAGGACAAATCGCAACCTGTACGGAACAGGAGGTTAAAGGTGCTGAGTCTCCAAGGAGGGAGATTGCTAGTAAAGCGGCTGGAATGGCGAACCCGAGCACAAGGAGGTGAGAAATGAGGTGCGTTTTAGAAACCTTTCCCGATCACACGGTGTACCAGCTTCTGGGTTTCTCATGCATGTTTTCGATGTAGGAAGATGCCCTTGAACCTGGAGATTTGGGACCCATGGGATGGGTACCACGCAGTACAACTTTAAAGGGTCTGCGTTTGCTCACCCAACCTCACCAAACCTCTCAGCCCCAAGAGTGTCCACCCTTATGTCTCCGTCAGCTGTGGGTCTAGATATGGTCAATCCAGGTGGCATCACAGCCCCTGAACGAAGTTTGTAAGAATTTCTCTCTCTTTCACTGTCTTTGTTTCACGGGTTTTTAAAAGTAATTGATTTTTATAATGGGGTTTAGCTGCTTTTCACTGCTGTGTTTATGCCGCTTTACACCCACTTGACTCACTTACAGAGAGATATCAATACATAGGTTTAAGATTCTTACTAGTCAGATATATTCTTGGGCGGTGAGTAGGGGGTGTTGAGTCCAGTTCCCTGAGCAAGGAGTAGGTCTTGTCTATTACATATTGGGTTTATGGAACGGTATCTGAGCTAATTTGAAACACGTGTTTTATGCATCCCCCCGCCTCACCTTTCCCGTTGAGCAGCCATAGTGTGTTTTCTAAACGTGTGACTCTGTTCCGTTTTGTAATTCAGTTCAAGTGTAGCGGTTTTTACATTCCCTCTATTAGTGATATCTTATGACAAGTGTCTTTTTCTGTGTGACTTTTTTCACTTAGAATCGTCGTACCTAAATCCACTCATCATGCTGCTACTAGCCTTATGACCTTGATTTCATGGCTGAGTGATATTCCATTGTACATAAGGACCACAACTTCTTTATCCTTTTTTCTCTTTCCTGGGATATTTAAGGTGTAACGAAGTGGAGGTTCTTGTCAAGAGAGCAGCCCTAAACTTTGGGGTGCCTGTGTCTTGATGATTTTTGTTTTCCCAATGTATACGCCCATGAGTGGAAGTGCCCTATGCTCTCTAAGCTGAGTTTTTTAGATGTTTCAGGACACACCGTACACTTCTCCAGAGTGGCTGTTGGCAATTTACATCCCGCCCTTCAGCGTAGCAAGGCTCCCGGTTCTCCATGGCCTGTCCTGCATTTCTGGTTTTGACACTTTATTCAGCATGGCCCTTTTGACCGATGGGAAGCGAGACTTCTTTGTAGCGCTGATTTGCCTTTCCAGGTTGCTTGGTTGGCCAAAAAGGGCGTATGCGTTTTTTCCTGAATATATTCAGGAAAAAACGCATACGCCCTTTTTGGCCAAGGGCATGATTGTCGAGGTTTGGCCGCTTTTCCTGTGCTTTCAAGGCGATTCGAATCTACCTCCTGAAATCTGTTTCCTGCAATTCTGCCTTGCTTTCAAATCCTCTTCGGTGCCTTCCCTCAATATATTTGTGGACAAGAGTTATCATTTATAACTCTGTAGGTTTGTGAATTGCAGTGCCCCTGAGCTCCATTGTTCAACTCGCTTACTTGGGAGCTGGCCGCAAAAGCACAGGATTGCTTCAGGCCCTATTCTGGTCCCGGGCGGCAGGCTGAGCCTGTGGTTAATTCTTCTTCCTGATGGGAAAATAGAGTGACCTGTGCCAGTCCCAACACCTAGAGCTAGTATCTCATTGGTTCCCCCTCTTCCCGTTCATCCTCAGGACAAATCGCAACCTGTACGGAACAGGAGGTTAAAGGTGCTGAGTCTCCAAGGAGGGAGATTGCTAGTAAAGCGGCTGGAATGGCGAACCCGAGCACAAGGAGGTGAGAAATGAGGTGCGTTTTAGAAACCTTTCCCGATCACACGGTGTACCATCTTCTGGGTTTCTCATGCATGTTTTCGATGTAGGAAGATGCCCTTGAACCTGGAGATTTGGGACCCATGGGATGGGTAACACGCAGTACTACTTTAAAGGGTCTGCGTTTGCTCACCCAACCTCACCAAACCTCTCAGCCCCAAGAGTGTCCACCCTTATGTCTCCGTCAGCTGTGGGTCTAGATATGGTCAATCTAGGTGGCATCACAGCCCCTGAACGAATTGTGTAAGAATTTCTCTCTCTTTCACTGTCTTTGTTTCATGGGTTTTTAAAAGTAATTGATTTTTATAATGGGGTTTAGCTGCTTTTCACTGCTGTGTTTATGCCGCTTTACACCCACTTGACTCACTTACAGAGAGATATCAATACATAGGTTTAAGATTCTTACTAGTCAGATATATTCTTGGGCGGTGAGTAGGGGGTGTTGAGTCCAGTTCCCTGAGCAAGGAGTAGGTCTTGTCTATTACATATTGGGTTTATGGAACGGTATCTGAGCTAATTTGAAACCCGTGTTTTATGCATCCCCCCGCCTCACCTTTCCCGTTGAGCAGCCATAGTGTGTTTTCTAAACGTGTGACTCTGTTCCGTTTTGTAATTCAGTTCAAGTGTAGCGGTTTTTACATTCCCTCTATTAGTGATATCTTATGACAAGTGTCTTTTTCTTTGTGACTTTTTTCACTTAGAATTGTCGTACCTAAATCCACTCATCATGCTGCTACTAGCCTTATGACCTTGATTTCATGGCTGAGTGATATTCCATTGTACATAAGGACCACAACTTCTTTATCCTTTTTTCTCTTTCCTGGGATATTTAAGGTGTAACGAAGTGGAGGTTCTTGTCAAGAGAGCAGCCCTAAACTTTGGGGTGCCTGTGTCTTGCTGATTTTTAATTTTCCCAATGTATACGCCCATGAGTGGAAGTGCCCTATGCTCTCTAAGCTGAGTTTTTTAGATGTTTCAGGACACACCGTACACTTCTCCAGAGTGGCTGTTGGCAATTTACATCCCGCCCATCAGCGTAGCAAGGCTCCCGGTTCTCCATGGCCTGTGCTGCATTTCTGGTTTTGACACTTTATTCAGCATGGCCCTTTTGACCGATGGGAAGCGAGACTTCTTTGTAGCGCTGATTTGCCTTTCCAGGTTGCTTGGTTGGCCAAAAAGGGCGTATGCGTTTTTTCCTGAATATATTCAGGAAAAAACGCATACGCCCTTTTTGGCCAAGGGCATGATTGTCGAGGTTTGGCCGCTTTTCCTGTGCTTTCAAGGCGATTCGAATCTACCTCCTGAAATCTGTTTCCTGCAATTCTGCCTTGCTTTCAAATCCTCTTCGGTGCCTTCCCTCAATATATTTGTGGACAAGAGTTATCATTTATAACTCTGCAGGTTTGTGAATTGCAGTGCCCCTGAGCTCCATTGTTCAACTCGCTTACTTGGGAGCTGGCCGCAAAAGCACAGGATTGCTTCAGGCCCTATTCTGGTCCCGGGCGGCAGGCTGAGCCTGTGGTTAATTCTTCTTCCTGATGGGAAAATAGAGTGACCTGTGCCAGTCCCAACACCTAGAGCTAGTCTCTCATTGGTTCCCCCTCTTCCCGTTCATCCTCAGGACAATTCGCAACCTGTACGGAACAGGAGGTTAAAGGTGCTGAGTCTCCAAGGAGGGAGATTGCTAGTAAAGCGGCTGGAATGGCGAACCCGAGCACAAGGAGGTGAGAAATGAGGTGCGTTTTAGAAACGTTTCCCGATCACACGGTGTACCATCTTCTGGGTTTCTCATGCATGTTTTCGATGTAGGAAGATGCCCTTGAACCTGGAGATTTGGGACCCATGGGATGGGTACCACGCAGTACTACTTTAAAGGGTCTGCGTTTGCTCACCCAACCTCACCAAACCTCTCAGCCCCAGGAGTGTCCACCCTTATGTCTCCGTCAGCTGTGGGTCTAGATATGGTCAATCCAGGTGGCATCACAGCCCCTGAACGAAGTTTGTAAGAATTTCTCTCTCTTTCACTGTCTTTGTTTCACGGGTTTTTAAAAGTAATTGATTTTTATAATGGGGTTTAGCTGCTTTTCACTGCTGTGTTTATGCCGCTTTACACCCACTTGACTCACTTACAGAGAGATATCAATACATAGGTTTAAGATTCTTACTAGTCAGATATATTCTTGGGCGGTGAGTAGGGGGTGTTGAGTCCAGTTCCCTGAGCAAGGAGTAGGTCTTGTCTATTACATATTGGGTTTATGGAACGGTATCTGAGCTAATTTGAAACCCGTGTTTTATGCATCCCCCCGCCTCACCTTTCCCGTTGAGCAGCCATAGTGTGTTTTCTAAACGTGTGACTCTGTTCCGTTTTGTAATTCAGTTCAAGTGTAGCGGTTTTTACATTCCCTCTATTAGTGATATCTTATGACAAGTGTCTTTTTCTGTGTGACTTTTTTCACTTAGAATCGTCGTACCTAAATCCACTCATCATGCTGCTACTAGCCTTATGACCTTGATTTCATGGCTGAGTGATATTCCATTGTACATAAGGACCACAACTTCTTTATCCTTTGTTCTCTTTCCTGGGATATTTAAGGTGTAACGAAGTGGAGGTTCTTGTCAAGAGAGCAGCCCTAAACTTTGGGGTGCCTGTGTCTTGCTGATTTTTAGTTTTCCCAATGTATACGCCCATGAGTGGAAGTGCCCTATGCTCTCTAAGCTGAGTTTTTTAGATGTTTCAGGACACACCGTACACTTCTCCAGAGTGGCTGTTGGCAATTTACATCCCGCCCTTCAGCGTAGCAAGGCTCCCGGTTCTCCATGGCCTGTCCTGCATTTCTGGTTTTGACACTTTATTCAGCATGGCCCTTTTGACCGATGGGAAGCGAGACTTCTTTGTAGCGCTGATTTGCCTTTCCAGGTTGCTTGGTTGGCCAAAAAGGGCGTATGCGTTTTTTCCTGAATATATTCAGGAAAAAACGCATACGCCCTTTTTGGCCAAGGGCATGATTGTCGAGGTTTGGCCGCTTTTCCTGTGCTTTCAAGGCGATTCGAATCTACCTCCTGAAATCTGTTTCCTGCAATTCTGCCTTGCTTTCAAATCCTCTTCGGTGCCTTCCCTCAATATATTTGTGGACAAGAGTTATCATTTATAACTCTGCAGGTTTGTGAATTGCAGTGCCCCTGAGCTCCATTGTTCAACTCGCTTACTTGGGAGCTGGCCGCAAAAGCACAGGATTGCTTCAGGCCCTATTCTGGTCCCGGGCGGCAGGCTGAGCCTGTGGTTAATTCTTCTTCCTGATGGGAAAATAGAGTGACCTGTGCCAGTCCCAACACCTAGAGCTAGTCTCTCATTGGTTCCCCCTCTTCCCGTTCATCCTCAGGACAATTTGCAACCTGTACGGAACAGGAGGTTAAAGGTGCTGAGTCTCCAAGGAGGGAGATTGCTAGTAAAGCGGCTGGAATGGCGAACCCGAGCACAAGGAGGTGAGAAATGAGGTGCGTTTTAGAAACCTTTCCCGATCACACGGTGTACCATCTTCTGGGTTTCTCATGCATGTTTTCGATGTAGGAAGATGCCCTTGAACCTGGAGATTTGGGACCCATGGGATGGGTACCACGCAGTACTACTTTAAAGGGTCTGCGTTTGCTCACCCAACCTCACCAAACCTCTCAGCCCCAGGAGTGTCCACCCTTATGTCTCCGTCAGCTGTGGGTCTAGATATGGTCAATCCAGGTGGCATCACAGCCCCTGAACGAAGTTTGTAAGAATTTCTCTCTCTTTCACTGTCTTTGTTTCACGGGTTTTTAAAAGTAATTGATTTTTATAATGGGGTTTAGCTGCTTTTCACTGCTGTGTTTATGCCGCTTTACACCCACTTGACTCACTTACAGAGAGATATCAATACATAGGTTTAAGATTCTTACTAGTCAGATATATTCTTGGGCGGTGAGTAGGGGGTGTTGAGTCCAGTTCCCTGAGCAAGGAGTAGGTCTTGTCTATTACATATTGGGTTTATGGAACGGTATCTGAGCTAATTTGAAACCCGTGTTTTATGCATCCCCCCGCCTCACCTTTCCCGTTGAGCAGCCATAGTGTGTTTTCTAAACGTGTGACTCTGTTCCGTTTTGTAATTCAGTTCAAGTGTAGCGGTTTTTACATTCCCTCTATTAGTGATATCTTATGACAAGTGTCTTTTTCTGTGTGACTTTTTTCACTTAGAATCGTCGTACCTAAATCCACTCATCATGCTGCTACTAGCCTTATGACCTTGATTTCATGGCTGAGTGATATTCCATTGTACATAAGGACCACAACTTCTTTATCCTTTGTTCTCTTTCCTGGGATATTTAAGGTGTAACGAAGTGGAGGTTCTTGTCAAGAGAGCAGCCCTAAACTTTGGGGTGCCTGTGTCTTGCTGATTTTTAGTTTTCCCAATGTATACGCCCATGAGTGGAAGTGCCCTATGCTCTCTAAGCTGAGTTTTTTAGATGTTTCAGGACACACCGTACACTTCTCCAGAGTGGCTGTTGGCAATTTACATCCCGCCCTTCAGCGTAGCAAGGCTCCCGGTTCTCCATGGCCTGTCCTGCATTTCTGGTTTTGACACTTTATTCAGCATGGCCCTTTTGACCGATGGGAAGCGAGACTTCTTTGTAGCGCTGATTTGCCTTTCCAGGTTGCTTGGTTGGCCAAAAAGGGCGTATGCGTTTTTTACTGAATATATTCAGGAAAAAACGCATACGCCCTTTTTGGCCAAGGGCATGATTGTCGAGGTTTGGCCGCGTTTCCTATGCTTTCAAGGCGATTCGAATCTACCTCCTGAAATCTGTTTCCTGCAATTCTGCCTTGCTTTCAAATCCTCTTCGGTGCCTTCCCTCAATATATTTGTGGACAAGAGTTATCATTTATAACTCTGCAGGTTTGTGAATTGCAGTGCCCCTGAGCTCCATTGTTCAACTCGCTTACTTGGGAGCTGGCCGCAAAAGCACAGGATTGCTTCAGGCCCTATTCTGGTCCCGGGCGGCAGGCTGAGCCTGTGGTTAATTCTTCTTTCTGATGGGAAAATAGAGTGACCTGTGCCAGTCCCAACACCTAGAGCTAGTCTCTCATTGGTTCCCCCTCTTCCCGTTCATCCTCAGGACAAATCGCAACCTGTACGGAACAGGAGGTTAAAGGTGCTGAGTCTCCAAGGAGGGAGATTGCTAGTAAAGCGGCTGGAATGGCGAACCCGAGCACAAGGAGGTGAGAAATGAGGTGCGTTTTAGAAACCTTTCCCGATCACACGGTGTACCATCTTCTGGGTTTCTCATGCATGTTTTCGATGTAGGAAGATGCCCTTGAACCTGGAGATTTGGGACCCATGGGATGGGTACCACGCAGTACTACTTTAAAGGGTCTGCGTTTGCTCACCCAACCTCACCAAACCTCTCAGCCCCAAGAGTGTCCACCCTTATGTCTCCGTCAGCTGTGGGTCTAGATATGGTCAATCCAGGTGTCATCACAGCCCCTGAACGAAGTTTGTAAGAATTTCTCTCTCTTTCACTGTCTTTGTTTCACGGGTTTTTAAAAGTAATTGATTTTTATAATGGGGTTTAGCTGCTTTTCACTGCTGTGTTTATGCCGCTTTACACCCACTTGACTCACTTACAGAGAGATATCAATACATAGGTTTAAGATTCTTACTAGTCAGATATATTCTTGGGCGGTGAGTAGGGGGTGTTGAGTCCAGTTCCCTGAGCAAGGAGTAGGTCTTGTCTATTACATATTGGGTTTATGGAACGGTATCTGAGCTAATTTGAAACCCGTGTTTTATGCATCCCCCCGCCTCACCTTTCCCGTTGAGCAGCCATAGTGTGTTTTCTAAACGTGTGACTCTTTTCCGTTTTGTAATTCAGTTCAAGTGTAGCGGTTTTTACATTCCCTCTATTAGTGATATCTTATGACAAGTGTCTTTTTCTGTGTGACTTTTTTCACTTAGAATCGTCGTACCTAAATCCACTCATCATGCTGCTACTAGCCTTATGACCTTGATTTCATGGCTGAGTGATATTCCATTGTACATAAGGACCACAACTTCTTTATCCTTTTTTCTCTTTCCTGGGATATTTAAGGTGTAACGAAGTGGAGGTTCTTGTCAAGAGAGCAGCCCTAAACTTTGGGGTGCCTGTGTCTTGCTGATTTTTAATTTTCCCAATGTATACGCCCATGAGTGGAAGTGCCCTATGCTCTCTAAGCTGAGTTTTTTAGATGTTTCAGGACACACCGTACACTTCTCCAGAGTGGCTGTTGGCAATTTACATCCCGCCCATCAGCGTAGCAAGGCTCCCGGTTCTCCATGGCCTGTCCTGCATTTCTGGTTTTGACACTTTATTCAGCATGGCCCTTTTGACCGATGGGAAGCGAGACTTCTTTGTAGCGCTGATTTGCCTTTCCAGGTTGCTTGGTTGGCCAAAAAGGGCGTATGCATTTTTTCCTGAATATATTCAGGTAAAAACGCATACGCCCTTTTTGGCCAAGGGCATGATTGTCGAGGTTTGGCCGCTTTTCCTGTGCTTTCAAGGCGATTCGAATCTACCTCCTGAAATCTGTTTCCTGCAATTCTGCCTTGCATTCACATCCTCTTCGGTGCCTTCCCTCAATATATTTGTGGACAAGAGTTATCATTTATAACTCTGCAGTTTTGTGAATTGCAGTGCCCCTGAGCTCCATTGTTCAACTCGCTTACTTGGGAGCTGGCCGCAAAAGCACAGGATTGCTTCAGGCCCTATTCTGGTCCCGGGCGGCAGGCTGAGCCTGTGGTTAATTCTTCTTCCTGATGGGAAAATAGAGTGACCTGTGCCAGTCCCAACACCTAGAGCTAGTCTCTCATTGGTTCCCCCTCTTCCCGTTCATCCTCAGGACAATTCGCAACCTGTACGGAACAGGAGGTTAAAGGTGCTGAGTCTCCAAGGAGGGAGATTGCTAGTAAAGCGGCTGGAATGGCGAACCCGAGCACAAGGAGGTGAGAAATGAGGCGCGTTTTAGAAACCTTTCCCGATCACACGGTGTACCAGCTTCTGGGTTTCTCATGCATGTTTTCGATGTAGGAAGATGCCCTTGAACCTGGAGATTTGGGACCCATGGGATGGGTACCACGCAGTACTACTTTAAAGGGTCTGCGTTTGCTCACCCAACCTCACCAAACCTCTCAGCCCCAAGAGTGTCCACCCTTATGTCTCCGTCAGCTGTGGGTCTAGATATGGTCAATCCAGGTGTCATCACAGCCCCTGAACGAAGTTTGTAAGAATTTCTCTCTCTTTCACTGTCTTTGTTTCACGGGTTTTTAAAAGTAATTGATTTTTATAATGGGGTTTAGCTGCTTTTCACTGCTGTGTTTATGCCGCTTTACACCCACTTGACTCACTTACAGAGAGATATCAATACATAGGTTTAAGATTCTTACTAGTCAGATATATTCTTGGGCGGTGAGTAGGGGGTGTTGAGTCCAGTTCCCTGAGCAAGGAGTAGGTCTTGTCTATTACATATTGGGTTTATGGAACGGTATCTGAGCTAATTTGAAACCCGTGTTTTATGCATCCCCCCGCCTCACCTTTCCCGTTGAGCAGCCATAGTGTGTTTTCTAAACGTGTGACTCTTTTCCGTTTTGTAATTCAGTTCAAGTGTAGCGGTTTTTACATTCCCTCTATTAGTGATATCTTATGACAAGTGTCTTTTTCTGTGTGACTTTTTTCACTTAGAATCGTCGTACCTAAATCCACTCATCATGCTGCTACTAGCCTTATGACCTTGATTTCATGGCTGAGTGATATTCCATTGTACATAAGGACCACAACTTCTTTATCCTTTTTTCTCTTTCCTGGGATATTTAAGGTGTAACGAAGTGGAGGTTCTTGTCAAGAGAGCAGCCCTAAACTTTGGGGTGCCTGTGTCTTGCTGATTTTTAATTTTCCCAATGTATACGCCCATGAGTGGAAGTGCCCTATGCTCTCTAAGCTGAGTTTTTTAGATGTTTCAGGACACACCGTACACTTCTCCAGAGTGGCTGTTGGCAATTTACATCCCGCCCATCAGCGTAGCAAGGCTCCCGGTTCTCCATGGCCTGTCCTGCATTTCTGGTTTTGACACTTTATTCAGCATGGCCCTTTTGACCGATGGGAAGCGAGACTTCTTTGTAGCGCTGATTTGCCTTTCCAGGTTGCTTGGTTGGCCAAAAAGGGCGTATGCATTTTTTCCTGAATATATTCAGGTAAAAACGCATACGCCCTTTTTGGCCAAGGGCATGATTGTCGAGGTTTGGCCGCTTTTCCTGTGCTTTCAAGGCGATTCGAATCTACCTCCTGAAATCTGTTTCCTGCAATTCTGCCTTGCATTCACATCCTCTTCGGTGCCTTCCCTCAATATATTTGTGGACAAGAGTTATCATTTATAACTCTGCAGTTTTGTGAATTGCAGTGCCCCTGAGCTCCATTGTTCAACTCGCTTACTTGGGAGCTGGCCGCAAAAGCACAGGATTGCTTCAGGCCCTATTCTGGTCCCGGGCGGCAGGCTGAGCCTGTGGTTAATTCTTCTTCCTGATGGGAAAATAGAGTGACCTGTGCCAGTCCCAACACCTAGAGCTAGTCTCTCATTGGTTCCCCCTCTTCCCGTTCATCCTCAGAACAATTCGCAACCTGTAAGGAACAGGAGGTTAAAGGTGCTGAGTCTCCAAGGAGGGAGATTGCTAGTAAAGCGGCTGGAATGGCGAACCCGAGCACAAGGAGGTGAGAAATGAGGCGCGTTTTAGAAACCTTTCCCGATCACACGGTGTACCAGCTTCTGGGTTTCTCATGCATGTTTTCGATGTAGGAAGATGCCCTTGAACCTGGAGATTTGGGACCCATGGGATGGGTACCACGCAGTACTACTTTAAAGGGTCTGCGTTTGCTCACCCAACCTCACCAAACCTCTCAGCCCCAAGAGTGTCCACCCTTATGTCTCCGTCAGCTGTGGGTCTAGATATGGTCAATCTAGGTGGCATCACAGCCCCTGAACGAATTGTGTAAGAATTTCTCTCTCTTTCACTGTCTTTGTTTCACGGGTTTTTAAAAGTAATTGATTTTTATAATGGGGTTTAGCTGCTTTTCACTGCTGTGTTTATGCCGCTTTACACCCACTTGACTCACTTACAGAGAGATATCAATACATAGGTTTAAGATTCTTACTTGTCAGATATATTCTTGGGCGGTGAGTAGGGGGTGTTGAGTCCAGTTCACTGAGCAAGGAGTAGGTCTTGTCTATTACATATTGGGTTTATGGAACGGTATCTGAGCTAATTTGAAACCCGTGTTTTATGCATCCCCCCGCCTCACCTTTCCCGTTGAGCAGCCATAGTGTGTTTTCTAAACGTGTGACTCTGTTCCGTTTTGTAATTCAGTTCAAGTGTAGCGGTTTTTACATTCCCTCTATTAGTGATATCTTATGACAAGTGTCTTTTTCTGTGTGACTTTTTTCACTTAGAATTGTCGTACCTAAATCCACTCATCATGCTGCTACTAGCCTTATGACCTTGATTTCATGGCTGAGTGATATTCCATTGTACATAAGGACCACAACTTCTTTATTCTTTTTTCTCTTTCCTGGGATATTTAAGGTGTAACGAAGTGGAGGTTTTTGTCAAGAGAGCAGCCCTAAACTTTGGGGTGCCTGTGTCTTGCTGATTTTTAGTTTTCCCAATGTATACGCCCATGAGTGGAAGTGCCCTATGCTCTCTAAGCTTAGTTTTTTAGATGTTTCAGGACACACCGTACACTTCTCCAGAGTGGTTGTTGGCAATTTACATCCCGCCCTTCAGCGTAGCAAGGCTCCCGGTTCTCCATGGCCTGTCCTGCATTTCTGGTTTTGACACTTTATTCAGCATGGCCCTTTTGACCGAATGGAAGCGAGACTTCTTTTTAGCGCTGATTTGCCTTTCCAGGTTGCTTGGTTGGCCAAAAAGGGCGTATGCGTTTTTTCCTGAATATATTCAGGAAAAAACGCATACGCCCTTTTTGGCCAAGGGCATGATTGTCGAGGTTTGGCCGCTTTTCCTGTGCTTTCAAGGCGATTCGAATCTACCTCCTGAAATCTGTTTCCTGCAATTCTGCCTTGCTTTCAAATCCTCTTCGGTGCCTTCCCTCAATATATTTGTGGACAAGAGTTATCATTTATAACTCTGCAGGTTTGTGAATTGCAGTGCCCCTGAGCTCCATTGTTCAACTCGCTTACTTGGGAGCTGGCCGCAAAAGCACAGGATTGCTTCAGGCCCTATTCTGGTCCCGGGCGGCAGGCTGAGCCTGTGGTTAATTCTTCTTCCTGATGGGAAAATAGAGTGACCTGTGCCAGTCCCAACACCTAGAGCTAGTCTCTCATTGGTTCCCCCTCTTCCCGTTCATCCTCAGGACAAATCGCAACCTGTACGGAACAGGAGGTTAAAGGTGCTGAGTCTCCAAGGAGGGAGATTGCTAGTAAAGCGGCTGGAATGGCGAACCCGAGCACAAGGAGGTGAGAAATGAGGTGCGTTTTAGAAACCTTTCCCGATCACACGGTGTACCATCTTCTGGGTTTCTCATGCATGTTTTCGATGTAGGAAGATGCCCTTGAACCTGGAGATTTGGGACCCATGGGATGGGTAACACGCAGTACTACTTTAAAGGGTCTGCGTTTGCTCACCCAACCTCACCAAACCTCTCAGCCCCAAGAGTGTCCACCCTTATGTCTCCGTCAGCTGTGGGTCTAGATATGGTCAATCTAGGTGGCATCACAGCCCCTGAACGAATTGTGTAAGAATTTCTCTCTCTTTCACTGTCTTTGTTTCATGGGTTTTTAAAAGTAATTGATTTTTATAATGGGGTTTAGCTGCTTTTCACTGCTGTGTTTATGCCGCTTTACACCCACTTGACTCACTTACAGAGAGATATCAATACATAGGTTTAAGATTCTTACTAGTCAGATATATTCTTGGGCGGTGAGTAGGGGGTGTTGAGTCCAGTTCCCTGAGCAAGGAGTAGGTCTTGTCTATTACATATTGGGTTTATGGAACGGTATCTGAGCTAATTTGAAACCCGTGTTTTATGCATCCCCCCGCCTCACCTTTCCCGTTGAGCAGCCATAGTGTGTTTTCTAAACGTGTGACTCTGTTCCGTTTTGTAATTCAGTTCAAGTGTAGCGGTTTTTACATTCCCTCTATTAGTGATATCTTATGACAAGTGTCTTTTTCTTTGTGACTTTTTTCACTTAGAATTGTCGTACCTAAATCCACTCATCATGCTGCTACTAGCCTTATGACCTTGATTTCATGGCTGAGTGATATTCCATTGTACATAAGGACCACAACTTCTTTATCCATTTTTCTCTTTCCTGGGATATTTAAGGTGTAACGAAGTGGAGGTTCTTGTCAAGAGAGCAGCCCTAAACTTTGGGGTGCCTGTGTCTTGCTGATTTTTAATTTTCCCAATGTATACGCCCATGAGTGGAAGTGCCCTATGCTCTCTAAGCTGAGTTTTTTAGATGTTTCAGGACACACCGTACACTTCTCCAGAGTGGCTGTTGGCAATTTACATCCCGCCCATCAGCGTAGCAAGGCTCCCGGTTCTCCATGGCCTGTGCTGCATTTCTGGTTTTGACACTTTATTCAGCATGGCCCTTTTGACCGATGGGAAGCGAGACTTCTTTGTAGCGCTGATTTGCCTTTCCAGGTTGCTTGGTTGGCCAAAAAGGGCGTATGCGTTTTTTCCTGAATATATTCAGGAAAAAACGCATACGCCCTTTTTGGCCAAGGGCATGATTGTCGAGGTTTGGCCGCTTTTCCTGTGCTTTCAAGGCGATTCGAATCTACCTCCTGAAATCTGTTTCCTGCAATTCTGCCTTGCTTTCAAATCCTCTTCGGTGCCTTCCCTCAATATATTTGTGGACAAGAGTTATCATTTATAACTCTGCAGGTTTGTGAATTGCAGTGCCCCTGAGCTCCATTGTTCAACTCGCTTACTTGGGAGCTGGCCGCAAAAGCACAGGATTGCTTCAGGCCCTATTCTGGTCCCGGGCGGCAGGCTGAGCCTGTGGTTAATTCTTCTTCCTGATGGGAAAATAGAGTGACCTGTGCCAGTCCCAACACCTAGAGCTAGTCTCTCATTGGTTCCCCCTCTTCCCGTTCATCCTCAGGACAATTCGCAACCTGTACGGAACAGGAGGTTAAAGGTGCTGAGTCTCCAAGGAGGGAGATTGCTAGTAAAGCGGCTGGAATGGCGAACCCGAGCACAAGGAGGTGAGAAATGAGGTGCGTTTTAGAAACGTTTCCCGATCACACGGTGTACCATCTTCTGGGTTTCTCATGCATGTTTTCGATGTAGGAAGATGCCCTTGAACCTGGAGATTTGGGACCCATGGGATGGGTACCACGCAGTACTACTTTAAAGGGTCTGCGTTTGCTCACCCAACCTCACCAAACCTCTCAGCCCCAGGAGTGTCCACCCTTATGTCTCCGTCAGCTGTGGGTCTAGATATGGTCAATCCAGGTGGCATCACAGCCCCTGAACGAAGTTTGTAAGAATTTCTCTCTCTTTCACTGTCTTTGTTTCACGGGTTTTTAAAAGTAATTGATTTTTATAATGGGGTTTAGCTGCTTTTCACTGCTGTGTTTATGCCGCTTTACACCCACTTGACTCACTTACAGAGAGATATCAATACATAGGTTTAAGATTCTTACTAGTCAGATATATTCTTGGGCGGTGAGTAGGGGGTGTTGAGTCCAGTTCCCTGAGCAAGGAGTAGGTCTTGTCTATTACATATTGGGTTTATGGAACGGTATCTGAGCTAATTTGAAACCCGTGTTTTATGCATCCCCCCGCCTCACCTTTCCCGTTGAGCAGCCATAGTGTGTTTTCTAAACGTGTGACTCTGTTCCGTTTTGTAATTCAGTTCAAGTGTAGCGGTTTTTACATTCCCTCTATTAGTGATATCTTATGACAAGTGTCTTTTTCTGTGTGACTTTTTTCACTTAGAATCGTCGTACCTAAATCCACTCATCATGCTGCTACTAGCCTTATGACCTTGATTTCATGGCTGAGTGATATTCCATTGTACATAAGGACCACAACTTCTTTATCCTTTGTTCTCTTTCCTGGGATATTTAAGGTGTAACGAAGTGGAGGTTCTTGTCAAGAGAGCAGCCCTAAACTTTGGGGTGCCTGTGTCTTGCTGATTTTTAGTTTTCCCAATGTATACGCCCATGAGTGGAAGTGCCCTATGCTCTCTAAGCTGAGTTTTTTAGATGTTTCAGGACACACCGTACACTTCTCCAGAGTGGCTGTTGGCAATTTACATCCCGCCCTTCAGCGTAGCAAGGCTCCCGGTTCTCCATGGCCTGTCCTGCATTTCTGGTTTTGACACTTTATTCAGCATGGCCCTTTTGACCGATGGGAAGCGAGACTTCTTTGTAGCGCTGATTTGCCTTTCCAGGTTGCTTGGTTGGCCAAAAAGGGCGTATGCGTTTTTTCCTGAATATATTCAGGAAAAAACGCATACGCCCTTTTTGGCCAAGGGCATGATTGTCGAGGTTTGGCCGCTTTTCCTGTGCTTTCAAGGCGATTCGAATCTACCTCCTGAAATCTGTTTCCTGCAATTCTGCCTTGCTTTCAAATCCTCTTCGGTGCCTTCCCTCAATATATTTGTGGACAAGAGTTATCATTTATAACTCTGCAGGTTTGTGAATTGCAGTGCCCCTGAGCTCCATTGTTCAACTCGCTTACTTGGGAGCTGGCCGCAAAAGCACAGGATTGCTTCAGGCCCTATTCTGGTCCCGGGCGGCAGGCTGAGCCTGTGGTTAATTCTTCTTCCTGATGGGAAAATAGAGTGACCTGTGCCAGTCCCAACACCTAGAGCTAGTCTCTCATTGGTTCCCCCTCTTCCCGTTCATCCTCAGGACAATTTGCAACCTGTACGGAACAGGAGGTTAAAGGTGCTGAGTCTCCAAGGAGGGAGATTGCTAGTAAAGCGGCTGGAATGGCGAACCCGAGCACAAGGAGGTGAGAAATGAGGTGCGTTTTAGAAACCTTTCCCGATCACACGGTGTACCATCTTCTGGGTTTCTCATGCATGTTTTCGATGTAGGAAGATGCCCTTGAACCTGGAGATTTGGGACCCATGGGATGGGTACCACGCAGTACTACTTTAAAGGGTCTGCGTTTGCTCACCCAACCTCACCAAACCTCTCAGCCCCAGGAGTGTCCACCCTTATGTCTCCGTCAGTTGTGGGTCTAGATATGGTCAATCCAGGTGGCATCACAGCCCCTGAACGAAGTTTGTAAGAATTTCTCTCTCTTTCACTGTCTTTGTTTCACGGGTTTTTAAAAGTAATTGATTTTTATAATGGGGTTTAGCTGCTTTTCACTGCTGTGTTTATGCCGCTTTACACCCACTTGACTCACTTACAGAGAGATATCAATACATAGGTTTAAGATTCTTACTAGTCAGATATATTCTTGGGCGGTGAGTAGGGGGTGTTGAGTCCAGTTCCCTGAGCAAGGAGTAGGTCTTGTCTATTACATATTGGGTTTATGGAACGGTATCTGAGCTAATTTGAAACCCGTGTTTTATGCATCCCCCCGCCTCACCTTTCCCGTTGAGCAGCCATAGTGTGTTTTCTAAACGTGTGACTCTGTTCCGTTTTGTAATTCAGTTCAAGTGTAGCGGTTTTTACATTCCCTCTATTAGTGATATCTTATGACAAGTGTCTTTTTCTGTGTGACTTTTTTCACTTAGAATCGTCGTACCTAAATCCACTCATCATGCTGCTACTAGCCTTATGACCTTGATTTCATGGCTGAGTGATATTCCATTGTACATAAGGACCACAACTTCTTTATCCTTTGTTCTCTTTCCTGGGATATTTAAGGTGTAACGAAGTGGAGGTTCTTGTCAAGAGAGCAGCCCTAAACTTTGGGGTGCCTGTGTCTTGCTGATTTTTAGTTTTCCCAATGTATACGCCCATGAGTGGAAGTGCCCTATGCTCTCTAAGCTGAGTTTTTTAGATGTTTCAGGACACACCGTACACTTCTCCAGAGTGGCTGTTGGCAATTTACATCCCGCCCTTCAGCGTAGCAAGGCTCCCGGTTCTCCATGGCCTGTCCTGCATTTCTGGTTTTGACACTTTATTCAGCATGGCCCTTTTGACCGATGGGAAGCGAGACTTCTTTGTAGCGCTGATTTGCCTTTCCAGGTTGCTTGGTTGGCCAAAAAGGGCGTATGCGTTTTTTACTGAATATATTCAGGAAAAAACGCATACGCCCTTTTTGGCCAAGGGCATGATTGTCGAGGTTTGGCCGCGTTTCCTATGCTTTCAAGGCGATTCGAATCTACCTCCTGAAATCTGTTTCCTGCAATTCTGCCTTGCTTTCAAATCCTCTTCGGTGCCTTCCCTCAATATATTTGTGGACAAGAGTTATCATTTATAACTCTGCAGGTTTGTGAATTGCAGTGCCCCTGAGCTCCATTGTTCAACTCGCTTACTTGGGAGCTGGCCGCAAAAGCACAGGATTGCTTCAGGCCCTATTCTGGTCCCGGGCGGCAGGCTGAGCCTGTGGTTAATTCTTCTTTCTGATGGGAAAATAGAGTGACCTGTGCCAGTCCCAACACCTAGAGCTAGTCTCTCATTGGTTCCCCCTCTTCCCGTTCATCCTCAGGACAAATCGCAACCTGTACGGAACAGGAGGTTAAAGGTGCTGAGTCTCCAAGGAGGGAGATTGCTAGTAAAGCGGCTGGAATGGCGAACCCGAGCACAAGGAGGTGAGAAATGAGGTGCGTTTTAGAAACCTTTCCCGATCACACGGTGTACCATCTTCTGGGTTTCTCATGCATGTTTTCGATGTAGGAAGATGCCCTTGAACCTGGAGATTTGGGACCCATGGGATGGGTACCACGCAGTACTACTTTAAAGGGTCTGCGTTTGCTCACCCAACCTCACCAAACCTCTCAGCCCCAAGAGTGTCCACCCTTATGTCTCCGTCAGCTGTGGGTCTAGATATGGTCAATCCAGGTGTCATCACAGCCCCTGAACGAAGTTTGTAAGAATTTCTCTCTCTTTCACTGTCTTTGTTTCACGGGTTTTTAAAAGTAATTGATTTTTATAATGGGGTTTAGCTGCTTTTCACTGCTGTGTTTATGCCGCTTTACACCCACTTGACTCACTTACAGAGAGATATCAATACATAGGTTTAAGATTCTTACTAGTCAGATATATTCTTGGGCGGTGAGTAGGGGGTGTTGAGTCCAGTTCCCTGAGCAAGGAGTAGGTCTTGTCTATTACATATTGGGTTTATGGAACGGTATCTGAGCTAATTTGAAACCCGTGTTTTATGCATCCCCCCGCCTCACCTTTCCCGTTGAGCAGCCATAGTGTGTTTTCTAAACGTGTGACTCTTTTCCGTTTTGTAATTCAGTTCAAGTGTAGCGGTTTTTACATTCCCTCTATTAGTGATATCTTATGACAAGTGTCTTTTTCTGTGTGACTTTTTTCACTTAGAATCGTCGTACCTAAATCCACTCATCATGCTGCTACTAGCCTTATGACCTTGATTTCATGGCTGAGTGATATTCCATTGTACATAAGGACCACAACTTCTTTATCCTTTTTTCTCTTTCCTGGGATATTTAAGGTGTAACGAAGTGGAGGTTCTTGTCAAGAGAGCAGCCCTAAACTTTGGGGTGCCTGTGTCTTGCTGATTTTTAATTTTCCCAATGTATACGCCCATGAGTGGAAGTGCCCTATGCTCTCTAAGCTGAGTTTTTTAGATGTTTCAGGACACACCGTACACTTCTCCAGAGTGGCTGTTGGCAATTTACATCCCGCCCATCAGCGTAGCAAGGCTCCCGGTTCTCCATGGCCTGTCCTGCATTTCTGGTTTTGACACTTTATTCAGCATGGCCCTTTTGACCGATGGGAAGCGAGACTTCTTTGTAGCGCTGATTTGCCTTTCCAGGTTGCTTGGTTGGCCAAAAAGGGCGTATGCATTTTTTCCTGAATATATTCAGGTAAAAACGCATACGCCCTTTTTGGCCAAGGGCATGATTGTCGAGGTTTGGCCGCTTTTCCTGTGCTTTCAAGGCGATTCGAATCTACCTCCTGAAATCTGTTTCCTGCAATTCTGCCTTGCATTCACATCCTCTTCGGTGCCTTCCCTCAATATATTTGTGGACAAGAGTTATCATTTATAACTCTGCAGTTTTGTGAATTGCAGTGCCCCTGAGCTCCATTGTTCAACTCGCTTACTTGGGAGCTGGCCGCAAAAGCACAGGATTGCTTCAGGCCCTATTCTGGTCCCGGGCGGCAGGCTGAGCCTGTGGTTAATTCTTCTTCCTGATGGGAAAATAGAGTGACCTGTGCCAGTCCCAACACCTAGAGCTAGTCTCTCATTGGTTCCCCCTCTTCCCGTTCATCCTCAGGACAATTCGCAACCTGTACGGAACAGGAGGTTAAAGGTGCTGAGTCTCCAAGGAGGGAGATTGCTAGTAAAGCGGCTGGAATGGCGAACCCGAGCACAAGGAGGTGAGAAATGAGGCGCGTTTTAGAAACCTTTCCCGATCACACGGTGTACCAGCTTCTGGGTTTCTCATGCATGTTTTCGATGTAGGAAGATGCCCTTGAACCTGGAGATTTGGGACCCATGGGATGGGTACCACGCAGTACTACTTTAAAGGGTCTGCGTTTGCTCACCCAACCTCACCAAACCTCTCAGCCCCAAGAGTGTCCACCCTTATGTCTCCGTCAGCTGTGGGTCTAGATATGGTCAATCCAGGTGTCATCACAGCCCCTGAACGAAGTTTGTAAGAATTTCTCTCTCTTTCACTGTCTTTGTTTCACGGGTTTTTAAAAGTAATTGATTTTTATAATGGGGTTTAGCTGCTTTTCACTGCTGTGTTTATGCCGCTTTACACCCACTTGACTCACTTACAGAGAGATATCAATACATAGGTTTAAGATTCTTACTAGTCAGATATATTCTTGGGCGGTGAGTAGGGGGTGTTGAGTCCAGTTCCCTGAGCAAGGAGTAGGTCTTGTCTATTACATATTGGGTTTATGGAACGGTATCTGAGCTAATTTGAAACCCGTGTTTTATGCATCCCCCCGCCTCACCTTTCCCGTTGAGCAGCCATAGTGTGTTTTCTAAACGTGTGACTCTTTTCCGTTTTGTAATTCAGTTCAAGTGTAGCGGTTTTTACATTCCCTCTATTAGTGATATCTTATGACAAGTGTCTTTTTCTGTGTGACTTTTTTCACTTAGAATCGTCGTACCTAAATCCACTCATCATGCTGCTACTAGCCTTATGACCTTGATTTCATGGCTGAGTGATATTCCATTGTACATAAGGACCACAACTTCTTTATCCTTTTTTCTCTTTCCTGGGATATTTAAGGTGTAACGAAGTGGAGGTTCTTGTCAAGAGAGCAGCCCTAAACTTTGGGGTGCCTGTGTCTTGCTGATTTTTAATTTTCCCAATGTATACGCCCATGAGTGGAAGTGCCCTATGCTCTCTAAGCTGAGTTTTTTAGATGTTTCAGGACACACCGTACGCTTCTCCAGAGTGGCTGTTGGCAATTTACATCCCGCCCATCAGCGTAGCAAGGCTCCCGGTTCTCCATGGCCTGTCCTGCATTTCTGGTTTTGACACTTTATTCAGCATGGCCCTTTTGACCGATGGGAAGCGAGACTTCTTTGTAGCGCTGATTTGCCTTTCCAGGTTGCTTGGTTGGCCAAAAAGGGCGTATGCATTTTTTCCTGAATATATTCAGGTAAAAACGCATACGCCCTTTTTGGCCAAGGGCATGATTGTCGAGGTTTGGCCGCTTTTCCTGTGCTTTCAAGGCGATTCGAATCTACCTCCTGAAATCTGTTTCCTGCAATTCTGCCTTGCATTCACATCCTCTTCGGTGCCTTCCCTCAATATATTTGTGGACAAGAGTTATCATTTATAACTCTGCAGTTTTGTGAATTGCAGTGCCCCTGAGCTCCATTGTTCAACTCGCTTACTTGGGAGCTGGCCGCAAAAGCACAGGATTGCTTCAGGCCCTATTCTGGTCCCGGGCGGCAGGCTGAGCCTGTGGTTAATTCTTCTTCCTGATGGGAAAATAGAGTGACCTGTGCCAGTCCCAACACCTAGAGCTAGTCTCTCATTGGTTCCCCCTCTTCCCGTTCATCCTCAGGACAATTCGCAACCTGTACGGAACAGGAGGTTAAAGGTGCTGAGTCTCCAAGGAGGGAGATTGCTAGTAAAGCGGCTGGAATGGCGAACCCGAGCACAAGGAGGTGAGAAATGAGGCGCGTTTTAGAAACCTTTCCCGATCACACGGTGTACCAGCTTCTGGGTTTCTCATGCATGTTTTCGATGTAGGAAGATGCCCTTGAACCTGGAGATTTGGGACCCATGGGATGGGTACCACGCAGTACTACTTTAAAGGGTCTGCGTTTGCTCACCCAACCTCACCAAACCTCTCAGCCCCAAGAGTGTCCACCCTTATGTCTCCGTCAGCTGTGGGTCTAGATATGGTCAATCCAGGTGGCATCACAGCCCCTGAACGAAGTTTGTAAGAATTTCTCTCTCTTTCACTGTCTTTGTTTCACGGGTTTTTAAAAGTAATTGATTTTTATAATGGGGTTTAGCTGCTTTTCACTGCTGTGTTTATGCCGCTTTACACCCACTTGACTCACTTACAGAGAGATATCAATACATAGGTTTAAGATTCTTACTAGTCAGATATATTCTTGGGCGGTGAGTAGGGGGTGTTGAGTCCAGTTCCCTGAGCAAGGAGTAGGTCTTGTCTATTACATATTGGGTTTATGGAACGGTATCTGAGCTAATTTGAAACCCGTGTTTTATGCATCCCCCCGCCTCACCTTTCCCGTTGAGCAGCCATAGTGTGTTTTCTAAACGTGTGACTCTGTTCCGTTTTGTAATTCAGTTCAAGTGTAGCGGTTTTTACATTCCCTCTATTAGTGATATCTTATGACAAGTGTCTTTTTCTGTGTGACTTTTTTCACTTAGAATCGTCGTACCTAAATCCACTCATCATGCTGCTACTAGCCTTATGACCTTGATTTCATGGCTGAGTGATATTCCATTGTACATAAGGACCACAACTTCTTTATTCTTTTTTCTCTTTCCTGGGATATTTAAGGTGTAACGAAGTGGAGGTTCTTGTCAAGAGAGCAGCCCTAAACTTTGGGGTGCCTGTGTCTTGCTGATTTTTAGTTTTCCCAATGTATACGCCCATGAGTGGAAGTGCCCTATGCTCTCTAAGCTGAGTTTTTTAGATGTTTCAGGACACACCGTACACTTCTCCAGAGTGGCTGTTGGCAATTTACATCCCGCCCTTCAGCGTAGCAAGGCTCCCGGTTCTCCATGGCCTGTCCTGCATTTCTGGTTTTGACACTTTATTCAGCATGGCCCTTTTGACCGATGGGAAGCGAGACTTCTTTGTAGCGCTGATTTGCCTTTCCAGGTTGCTTGGTTGGCCAAAAAGGGCGTATGCGTTTTTTCCTGAATATATTCAGGAAAAAACGCATACGCCCTTTTTGGCCAAGGGCATGATTGTCGAGGTTTGGCCGCTTTTCCTGTGCTTTCAAGGCGATTCGAATCTACCTCCTGAAATCTGTTTCCTGCAATTCTGCCTTGCTTTCAAATCCTCTTCGGTGCCTTCCCTCAATATATTTGTGGACAAGAGTTATCATTTATAACTCTGCAGGTTTGTGAATTGCAGTGACCCTGAGCTCCATTGTTCAACTCGCTTACTTGGGAGCTGGCCGCAAAAGCACAGGATTGCTTCAGGCCCTATTCTGGTCCCGGGCGGCAGGCTGAGCCTGTGGTTAATTCTTCTTCCTGATAGGAAAATAGAGTGACCTGTGCCAGTCCCAACACCTAGAGCTAGTCTCTCATTGGTTCCCCCTCTTCCCGTTCATGCTCAGGACAAATCGCAACCTGTACGGAACAGGAGGTTAAAGGTGCTGAGTCTCCAAGGAGGGAGATTGCTAGTAAAGCGGCTGGAATGGCGAACCCGAGCACAAGGAGGTGAGAAATGAGGTGCGTTTTAGAAACCTTTCCCGATCACACGGTGTACCAGCTTCTGGGTTTCTCATGCATGTTTTCGATGTAGGAAGATGCCCTTGAACCTGGAGATTTGGGACCCATGGGATGGGTACCACGCAGTACTACTTTAAAGGGTCTGCGTTTGCTCACCCAACCTCACCAAACCTCTCAGCCCCAAGAGTGTCCACCCTTATGTCTCCGTCAGCTGTGGGTCTAGATATGGTCAATCCAGGTGGCATCACAGCCCCTGAACGAAGTTTGTAAGAATTTCTCTCTCTTTCACTGTCTTTGTTTCACGGGTTTTTAAAAGTAATTGATTTTTATAATGGGGTTTAGCTGCTTTTCACTGTTGTGTTTATGCCGCTTTACACCCACTTGACTCACTTACAGAGAGATATCAATACATAGGTTTAAGATTCTTACTAGTCAGATATATTCTTGGGCGGTGATAGGGGGTGTTGAGTCCAGTTCCCTGAGCAAGGAGTAGGTCTTGTCTATTACATATTGGGTTTATGGAACGGTATCTGAGCTAATTTGAAACACGTGTTTTATGCATCCCCCCGCCTCACCTTTCCCGTTGAGCAGCCATAGTGTGTTTTCTAAACGTGTGACTCTGTTCCGTTTTGTAATTCAGTTCAAGTGTAGCGGTTTTTACATTCCCTCTATTAGTGATATCTTATGACAAGTGTCTTTTTCTGTGTGACTTTTTTCACTTAGAATCGTCGTACCTAAATCCACTCATCATGCTGCTACTAGCCTTATGACCTTGATTTCATGGCTGAGTGATATTCCATTGTACATAAGGACCACAACTTCTTTATCATTTTTTCTCTTTCCTGGGATATTTAAGGTGTAACGAAGTGGAGGTTCTTGTCAAGAGAGCAGCCCTAAACTTTGGGGTGCCTGTGTCTTGATGATTTTTGTTTTCCCAATGTATACGCCCATGAGTGGAAGTGCCCTATGCTCTCTAAGCTGAGTTTTTTAGATGTTTCAGGACACACCGTACACTTCTCCAGAGTGGCTGTTGGCAATTTACATCCCGCCCTTCAGCGTAGCAAGGCTCCCGGTTCTCCATGGCCTGTCCTGCATTTCTGGTTTTGACACTTTATTCAGCATGGCCCTTTTGACCGATGGGAAGCGAGACTTCTTTGTAGCGCTGATTTGCCTTTCCAGGTTGCTTGGTTGGCCAAAAAGGGCGTATGCGTTTTTTCCTGAATATATTCAGGAAAAAACGCATACGCCCTTTTTGGCCAAGGGCATGATTGTCGAGGTTTGGCCGCTTTTCCTGTGCTTTCAAGGCGATTCGAATCTACCTCCTGAAATCTGTTTCCTGCAATTCTGCCTTGCTTTCAAATCCTCTTCGGTGCCTTCCCTCAATATATTTGTGGACAAGAGTTATCATTTATAACTCTGCAGGTTTGTGAATTGCAGTGCCCCTGAGCTCCATTGTTCAACTCGCTTACTTGGGAGCTGGCCGCAAAAGCACAGGATTGCTTCAGGCCCTATTCTGGTCCCGGGCGGCAGGCTGAGCCTGTGGTTAATTCTTCTTCCTGATGGGAAAATAGAGTGACCTGTGCCAGTCCCAACACCTAGAGCTAGTCTCTCATTGGTTCCCCCTCTTCCCGTTCATCCTCAGGACAATTCGCAACCTGTACGGAACAGGAGGTTAAAGGTGCTGAGTCTCCAAGGAGGGAGATTGCTAGTAAAGCGGCTGGAATGGCGAACCCGAGCACAAGGAGGTGAGAAATGAGGCGCGTTTTAGAAACCTTTCCCGATCACACGGTGTACCAGCTTCTGGGTTTCTCATGCATGTTTTCGATGTAGGAAGATGCCCTTGAACCTGGAGATTTGGGACCCATGGGATGGGTACCACGCAGTACTACTTTAAAGGGTCTGCGTTTGCTCACCCAACCTCACCAAACCTCTCAGCCCCAAGAGTGTCCACCCTTATGTCTCCGTCAGCTGTGGGTCTAGATATGGTCAATCCAGGTGGCATCACAGCCCCTGAACGAAGTTTGTAAGAATTTCTCTCTCTTTCACTGTCTTTGTTTCACGGGTTTTTAAAAGTAATTGATTTTTATAATGGGGTTTAGCTGCTTTTCACTGCTGTGTTTATGCCGCTTTACACCCACTTGACTCACTTACAGAGAGATATCAATACATAGGTTTAAGATTCTTACTAGTCAGATATATTCTTGGGCGGTGAGTAGGGGGTGTTGAGTCCAGTTCCCTGAGCAAGGAGTAGGTCTTGTCTATTACATATTGGGTTTATGGAACGGTATCTGAGCTAATTTGAAACCCGTGTTTTATGCATCCCCCCGCCTCACCTTTCCCGTTGAGCAGCCATAGTGTGTTTTCTAAACGTGTGACTCTGTTCCGTTTTGTAATTCAGTTCAAGTGTAGCGGTTTTTACATTCCCTCTATTAGTGATATCTTATGACAAGTGTCTTTTTCTGTGTGACTTTTTTCACTTAGAATCGTCGTACCTAAATCCACTCATCATGCTGCTACTAGCCTTATGACCTTGATTTCATGGCTGAGTGATATTCCATTGTACATAAGGACCACAACTTCTTTATTCTTTTTTCTCTTTCCTGGGATATTTAAGGTGTAACGAAGTGGAGGTTCTTGTCAAGAGAGCAGCCCTAA
Organism: Eschrichtius robustus; assembly: GCF_028021215.1. NCBI lineage: Eukaryota > Metazoa > Chordata > Mammalia > Artiodactyla > Eschrichtiidae > Eschrichtius > Eschrichtius robustus. Next base: position 46,606,935 of record NC_090831.1, on the reverse strand, counting down.
ACTTTGGGGTGCCTGTGTCTTGCTGATTTTTAGTTTTCCCAATGTATACGCCCATGAGTGGAAGTGCCCTATGCTCTCTAAGCTGAGTTTTTTAGATGTTTCAGGACACACCGTACACTTCTCCAGAGTGGCTGTTGGCAATTTACATCCCGCCCTTCAGCGTAGCAAGGCTCCCGGTTCTCCATGGCCTGTCCTGCATTTCTGGTTTTGACACTTTATTCAGCATGGCCCTTTTGACCGATGGGAAGCGAGACTTCTTTGTAGCGCTGATTTGCCTTTCCAGGTTGCTTGGTTGGCCAAAAAGGGCGTATGCGTTTTTTACTGAATATATTCAGGAAAAAACGCATACGCCCTTTTTGGCCAAGGGCATGATTGTCGAGGTTTGGCCGCGTTTCCTATGCTTTCAAGGCGATTCGAATCTACCTCCTGAAATCTGTTTCCTGCAATTCTGCCTTGCTTTCAAATCCTCTTCGGTGCCTTCCCTCAATATATTTGTGGACAAGAGTTATCATTTATAACTCTGCAGGTTTGTGAATTGCAGTGCCCCTGAGCTCCATTGTTCAACTCGCTTACTTGGGAGCTGGCCGCAAAAGCACAGGATTGCTTCAGGCCCTATTCTGGTCCCGGGCGGCAGGCTGAGCCTGTGGTTAATTCTTCTTTCTGATGGGAAAATAGAGTGACCTGTGCCAGTCCCAACACCTAGAGCTAGTCTCTCATTGGTTCCCCCTCTTCCCGTTCATCCTCAGGACAAATCGCAACCTGTACGGAACAGGAGGTTAAAGGTGCTGAGTCTCCAAGGAGGGAGATTGCTAGTAAAGCGGCTGGAATGGCGAACCCGAGCACAAGGAGGTGAGAAATGAGGTGCGTTTTAGAAACCTTTCCCGATCACACGGTGTACCATCTTCTGGGTTTCTCATGCATGTTTTCGATGTAGGAAGATGCCCTTGAACCTGGAGATTTGGGACCCATGGGATGGGTACCACGCAGTACTACTTTAAAGGGTCTGCGTTTGCTCACCCAACCTCACCAAACCTCTCAGCCCCAAGAGTGTCCACCCTTATGTCTCCGTCAGCTGTGGGTCTAGATATGGTCAATCCAGGTGTCATCACAGCCCCTGAACGAAGTTTGTAAGAATTTCTCTCTCTTTCACTGTCTTTGTTTCACGGGTTTTTAAAAGTAATTGATTTTTATAATGGGGTTTAGCTGCTTTTCACTGCTGTGTTTATGCCGCTTTACACCCACTTGACTCACTTACAGAGAGATATCAATACATAGGTTTAAGATTCTTACTAGTCAGATATATTCTTGGGCGGTGAGTAGGGGGTGTTGAGTCCAGTTCCCTGAGCAAGGAGTAGGTCTTGTCTATTACATATTGGGTTTATGGAACGGTATCTGAGCTAATTTGAAACCCGTGTTTTATGCATCCCCCCGCCTCACCTTTCCCGTTGAGCAGCCATAGTGTGTTTTCTAAACGTGTGACTCTTTTCCGTTTTGTAATTCAGTTCAAGTGTAGCGGTTTTTACATTCCCTCTATTAGTGATATCTTATGACAAGTGTCTTTTTCTGTGTGACTTTTTTCACTTAGAATCGTCGTACCTAAATCCACTCATCATGCTGCTACTAGCCTTATGACCTTGATTTCATGGCTGAGTGATATTCCATTGTACATAAGGACCACAACTTCTTTATCCTTTTTTCTCTTTCCTGGGATATTTAAGGTGTAACGAAGTGGAGGTTCTTGTCAAGAGAGCAGCCCTAAACTTTGGGGTGCCTGTGTCTTGCTGATTTTTAATTTTCCCAATGTATACGCCCATGAGTGGAAGTGCCCTATGCTCTCTAAGCTGAGTTTTTTAGATGTTTCAGGACACACCGTACACTTCTCCAGAGTGGCTGTTGGCAATTTACATCCCGCCCATCAGCGTAGCAAGGCTCCCGGTTCTCCATGGCCTGTCCTGCATTTCTGGTTTTGACACTTTATTCAGCATGGCCCTTTTGACCGATGGGAAGCGAGACTTCTTTGTAGCGCTGATTTGCCTTTCCAGGTTGCTTGGTTGGCCAAAAAGGGCGTATGCATTTTTTCCTGAATATATTCAGGTAAAAACGCATACGCCCTTTTTGGCCAAGGGCATGATTGTCGAGGTTTGGCCGCTTTTCCTGTGCTTTCAAGGCGATTCGAATCTACCTCCTGAAATCTGTTTCCTGCAATTCTGCCTTGCATTCACATCCTCTTCGGTGCCTTCCCTCAATATATTTGTGGACAAGAGTTATCATTTATAACTCTGCAGTTTTGTGAATTGCAGTGCCCCTGAGCTCCATTGTTCAACTCGCTTACTTGGGAGCTGGCCGCAAAAGCACAGGATTGCTTCAGGCCCTATTCTGGTCCCGGGCGGCAGGCTGAGCCTGTGGTTAATTCTTCTTCCTGATGGGAAAATAGAGTGACCTGTGCCAGTCCCAACACCTAGAGCTAGTCTCTCATTGGTTCCCCCTCTTCCCGTTCATCCTCAGGACAATTCGCAACCTGTACGGAACAGGAGGTTAAAGGTGCTGAGTCTCCAAGGAGGGAGATTGCTAGTAAAGCGGCTGGAATGGCGAACCCGAGCACAAGGAGGTGAGAAATGAGGCGCGTTTTAGAAACCTTTCCCGATCACACGGTGTACCAGCTTCTGGGTTTCTCATGCATGTTTTCGATGTAGGAAGATGCCCTTGAACCTGGAGATTTGGGACCCATGGGATGGGTACCACGCAGTACTACTTTAAAGGGTCTGCGTTTGCTCACCCAACCTCACCAAACCTCTCAGCCCCAAGAGTGTCCACCCTTATGTCTCCGTCAGCTGTGGGTCTAGATATGGTCAATCCAGGTGGCATCACAGCCCCTGAACGAAGTTTGTAAGAATTTCTCTCTCTTTCACTGTCTTTGTTTCACGGGTTTTTAAAAGTAATTGATTTTTATAATGGGGTTTAGCTGCTTTTCACTGCTGTGTTTATGCCGCTTTACACCCACTTGACTCACTTACAGAGAGATATCAATACATAGGTTTAAGATTCTTACTAGTCAGATATATTCTTGGGCGGTGAGTAGGGGGTGTTGAGTCCAGTTCCCTGAGCAAGGAGTAGGTCTTGTCTATTACATATTGGGTTTATGGAACGGTATCTGAGCTAATTTGAAACCCGTGTTTTATGCATCCCCCCGCCTCACCTTTCCCGTTGAGCAGCCATAGTGTGTTTTCTAAACGTGTGACTCTGTTCCGTTTTGTAATTCAGTTCAAGTGTAGCGGTTTTTACATTCCCTCTATTAGTGATATCTTATGACAAGTGTCTTTTTCTGTGTGACTTTTTTCACTTAGAATCGTCGTACCTAAATCCACTCATCATGCTGCTACTAGCCTTATGACCTTGATTTCATGGCTGAGTGATATTCCATTGTACATAAGGACCACAACTTCTTTATTCTTTTTTCTCTTTCCTGGGATATTTAAGGTGTAACGAAGTGGAGGTTCTTGTCAAGAGAGCAGCCCTAAACTTTGGGGTGCCTGTGTCTTGCTGATTTTTAGTTTTCCCAATGTATACGCCCATGAGTGGAAGTGCCCTATGCTCTCTAAGCTGAGTTTTTTAGATGTTTCAGGACACACCGTACACTTCTCCAGAGTGGCTGTTGGCAATTTACATCCCGCCCTTCAGCGTAGCAAGGCTCCCGGTTCTCCATGGCCTGTCCTGCATTTCTGGTTTTGACACTTTATTCAGCATGGCCCTTTTGACCGATGGGAAGCGAGACTTCTTTGTAGCGCTGATTTGCCTTTCCAGGTTGCTTGGTTGGCCAAAAAGGGCGTATGCGTTTTTTCCTGAATATATTCAGGAAAAAACGCATACGCCCTTTTTGGCCAAGGGCATGATTGTCGAGGTTTGGCCGCTTTTCCTGTGCTTTCAAGGCGATTCGAATCTACCTCCTGAAATCTGTTTCCTGCAATTCTGCCTTGCTTTCAAATCCTCTTCGGTGCCTTCCCTCAATATATTTGTGGACAAGAGTTATCATTTATAACTCTGCAGGTTTGTGAATTGCAGTGACCCTGAGCTCCATTGTTCAACTCGCTTACTTGGGAGCTGGCCGCAAAAGCACAGGATTGCTTCAGGCCCTATTCTGGTCCCGGGCGGCAGGCTGAGCCTGTGGTTAATTCTTCTTCCTGATAGGAAAATAGAGTGACCTGTGCCAGTCCCAACACCTAGAGCTAGTCTCTCATTGGTTCCCCCTCTTCCCGTTCATGCTCAGGACAAATCGCAACCTGTACGGAACAGGAGGTTAAAGGTGCTGAGTCTCCAAGGAGGGAGATTGCTAGTAAAGCGGCTGGAATGGCGAACCCGAGCACAAGGAGGTGAGAAATGAGGTGCGTTTTAGAAACCTTTCCCGATCACACGGTGTACCAGCTTCTGGGTTTCTCATGCATGTTTTCGATGTAGGAAGATGCCCTTGAACCTGGAGATTTGGGACCCATGGGATGGGTACCACGCAGTACTACTTTAAAGGGTCTGCGTTTGCTCACCCAACCTCACCAAACCTCTCAGCCCCAAGAGTGTCCACCCTTATGTCTCCGTCAGCTGTGGGTCTAGATATGGTCAATCCAGGTGGCATCACAGCCCCTGAACGAAGTTTGTAAGAATTTCTCTCTCTTTCACTGTCTTTGTTTCACGGGTTTTTAAAAGTAATTGATTTTTATAATGGGGTTTAGCTGCTTTTCACTGTTGTGTTTATGCCGCTTTACACCCACTTGACTCACTTACAGAGAGATATCAATACATAGGTTTAAGATTCTTACTAGTCAGATATATTCTTGGGCGGTGAGTAGGGGGTGTTGAGTCCAGTTCCCTGAGCAAGGAGTAGGTCTTGTCTATTACATATTGGGTTTATGGAACGGTATCTGAGCTAATTTGAAACACGTGTTTTATGCATCCCCCCGCCTCACCTTTCCCGTTGAGCAGCCATAGTGTGTTTTCTAAACGTGTGACTCTGTTCCGTTTTGTAATTCAGTTCAAGTGTAGCGGTTTTTACATTCCCTCTATTAGTGATATCTTATGACAAGTGTCTTTTTCTGTGTGACTTTTTTCACTTAGAATCGTCGTACCTAAATCCACTCATCATGCTGCTACTAGCCTTATGACCTTGATTTCATGGCTGAGTGATATTCCATTGTACATAAGGACCACAACTTCTTTATCATTTTTTCTCTTTCCTGGGATATTTAAGGTGTAACGAAGTGGAGGTTCTTGTCAAGAGAGCAGCCCTAAACTTTGGGGTGCCTGTGTCTTGATGATTTTTGTTTTCCCAATGTATACGCCCATGAGTGGAAGTGCCCTATGCTCTCTAAGCTGAGTTTTTTAGATGTTTCAGGACACACCGTACACTTCTCCAGAGTGGCTGTTGGCAATTTACATCCCGCCCTTCAGCGTAGCAAGGCTCCCGGTTCTCCATGGCCTGTCCTGCATTTCTGGTTTTGACACTTTATTCAGCATGGCCCTTTTGACCGATGGGAAGCGAGACTTCTTTGTAGCGCTGATTTGCCTTTCCAGGTTGCTTGGTTGGCCAAAAAGGGCGTATGCGTTTTTTCCTGAATATATTCAGGAAAAAACGCATACGCCCTTTTTGGCCAAGGGCATGATTGTCGAGGTTTGGCCGCTTTTCCTGTGCTTTCAAGGCGATTCGAATCTACCTCCTGAAATCTGTTTCCTGCAATTCTGCCTTGCTTTCAAATCCTCTTCGGTGCCTTCCCTCAATATATTTGTGGACAAGAGTTATCATTTATAACTCTGCAGGTTTGTGAATTGCAGTGCCCCTGAGCTCCATTGTTCAACTCGCTTACTTGGGAGCTGGCCGCAAAAGCACAGGATTGCTTCAGGCCCTATTCTGGTCCCGGGCGGCAGGCTGAGCCTGTGGTTAATTCTTCTTCCTGATGGGAAAATAGAGTGACCTGTGCCAGTCCCAACACCTAGAGCTAGTCTCTCATTGGTTCCCCCTCTTCCCGTTCATCCTCAGGACAATTCGCAACCTGTACGGAACAGGAGGTTAAAGGTGCTGAGTCTCCAAGGAGGGAGATTGCTAGTAAAGCGGCTGGAATGGCGAACCCGAGCACAAGGAGGTGAGAAATGAGGCGCGTTTTAGAAACCTTTCCCGATCACACGGTGTACCAGCTTCTGGGTTTCTCATGCATGTTTTCGATGTAGGAAGATGCCCTTGAACCTGGAGATTTGGGACCCATGGGATGGGTACCACGCAGTACTACTTTAAAGGGTCTGCGTTTGCTCACCCAACCTCACCAAACCTCTCAGCCCCAAGAGTGTCCACCCTTATGTCTCCGTCAGCTGTGGGTCTAGATATGGTCAATCCAGGTGGCATCACAGCCCCTGAACGAAGTTTGTAAGAATTTCTCTCTCTTTCACTGTCTTTGTTTCACGGGTTTTTAAAAGTAATTGATTTTTATAATGGGGTTTAGCTGCTTTTCACTGCTGTGTTTATGCCGCTTTACACCCACTTGACTCACTTACAGAGAGATATCAATACATAGGTTTAAGATTCTTACTAGTCAGATATATTCTTGGGCGGTGAGTAGGGGGTGTTGAGTCCAGTTCCCTGAGCAAGGAGTAGGTCTTGTCTATTACATATTGGGTTTATGGAACGGTATCTGAGCTAATTTGAAACCCGTGTTTTATGCATCCCCCCGCCTCACCTTTCCCGTTGAGCAGCCATAGTGTGTTTTCTAAACGTGTGACTCTGTTCCGTTTTGTAATTCAGTTCAAGTGTAGCGGTTTTTACATTCCCTCTATTAGTGATATCTTATGACAAGTGTCTTTTTCTGTGTGACTTTTTTCACTTAGAATCGTCGTACCTAAATCCACTCATCATGCTGCTACTAGCCTTATGACCTTGATTTCATGGCTGAGTGATATTCCATTGTACATAAGGACCACAACTTCTTTATTCTTTTTTCTCTTTCCTGGGATATTTAAGGTGTAACGAAGTGGAGGTTCTTGTCAAGAGAGCAGCCCTAAACTTTGGGGTGCCTGTGTCTTGCTGATTTTTAGTTTTCCCAATGTATACGCCCATGAGTGGAAGTGCCCTATGCTCTCTAAGCTGAGTTTTTTAGATGTTTCAGGACACACCGTACACTTCTCCAGAGTGGCTGTTGGCAATTTACATCCCGCCCTTCAGCGTAGCAAGGCTCCCGGTTCTCCATGGCCTGTCCTGCATTTCTGGTTTTGACACTTTATTCAGCATGGCCCTTTTGACCGATGGGAAGCGAGACTTCTTTGTAGCGCTGATTTGCCTTTCCAGGTTGCTTGGTTGGCCAAAAAGGGCGTATGCGTTTTTTCCTGAATATATTCAGGAAAAAACGCATACGCCCTTTTTGGCCAAGGGCATGATTGTCGAGGTTTGGCCGCTTTTCCTGTGCTTTCAAGGCGATTCGAATCTACCTCCTGAAATCTGTTTCCTGCAATTCTGCCTTGCTTTCAAATCCTCTTCGGTGCCTTCCCTCAATATATTTGTGGACAAGAGTTATCATTTATAACTCTGCAGGTTTGTGAATTGCAGTGACCCTGAGCTCCATTGTTCAACTCGCTTACTTGGGAGCTGGCCGCAAAAGCACAGGATTGCTTCAGGCCCTATTCTGGTCCCGGGCGGCAGGCTGAGCCTGTGGTTAATTCTTCTTCCTGATAGGAAAATAGAGTGACCTGTGCCAGTCCCAACACCTAGAGCTAGTCTCTCATTGGTTCCCCCTCTTCCCGTTCATCCTCAGGACAAATCGCAACCTGTACGGAACAGGAGGTTAAAGGTGCTGAGTCTCCAAGGAGGGAGATTGCTAGTAAAGCGGCTGGAATGGCGAACCCGAGCACAAGGAGGTGAGAAATGAGGTGCGTTTTAGAAACCTTTCCCGATCACACGGTGTACCAGCTTCTGGGTTTCTCATGCATGTTTTCGATGTAGGAAGATGCCCTTGAACCTGGAGATTTGGGACCCATGGGATGGGTACCACGCAGTACTACTTTAAAGGGTCTGCGTTTGCTCACCCAACCTCACCAAACCTCTCAGCCCCAAGAGTGTCCACCCTTATGTCTCCGTCAGCTGTGGGTCTAGATATGGTCAATCCAGGTGGCATCACAGCCCCTGAACGAAGTTTGTAAGAATTTCTCTCTCTTTCACTGTCTTTGTTTCACGGGTTTTTAAAAGTAATTGATTTTTATAATGGGGTTTAGCTGCTTTTCACTGTTGTGTTTATGCCGCTTTACACCCACTTGACTCACTTACAGAGAGATATCAATACATAGGTTTAAGATTCTTACTAGTCAGATATATTCTTGGGCGGTGAGTAGGGGGTGTTGAGTCCAGTTCCCTGAGCAAGGAGTAGGTCTTGTCTATTACATATTGGGTTTATGGAACGGTATCTGAGCTAATTTGAAACACGTGTTTTATGCATCCCCCCGCCTCACCTTTCCCGTTGAGCAGCCATAGTGTGTTTTCTAAACGTGTGACTCTGTTCCGTTTTGTAATTCAGTTCAAGTGTAGCGGTTTTTACATTCCCTCTATTAGTGATATCTTATGACAAGTGTCTTTTTCTGTGTGACTTTTTTCACTTAGAATCGTCGTACCTAAATCCACTCATCATGCTGCTACTAGCCTTATGACCTTGATTTCATGGCTGAGTGATATTCCATTGTACATAAGGACCACAACTTCTTTATCATTTTTTCTCTTTCCTGGGATATTTAAGGTGTAACGAAGTGGAGGTTCTTGTCAAGAGAGCAGCCCTAAACTTTGGGGTGCCTGTGTCTTGATGATTTTTGTTTTCCCAATGTATACGCCCATGAGTGGAAGTGCCCTATGCTCTCTAAGCTGAGTTTTTTAGATGTTTCAGGACACACCGTACACTTCTCCAGAGTGGCTGTTGGCAATTTACATCCCGCCCTTCAGCGTAGCAAGGCTCCCGGTTCTCCATGGCCTGTCCTGCATTTCTGGTTTTGACACTTTATTCAGCATGGCCCTTTTGACCGATGGGAAGCGAGACTTCTTTGTAGCGCTGATTTGCCTTTCCAGGTTGCTTGGTTGGCCAAAAAGGGCGTATGCGTTTTTTCCTGAATATATTCAGGAAAAAACGCATACGCCCTTTTTGGCCAAGGGCATGATTGTCGAGGTTTGGCCGCTTTTCCTGTGCTTTCAAGGCGATTCGAATCTACCTCCTGAAATCTGTTTCCTGCAATTCTGCCTTGCTTTCAAATCCTCTTCGGTGCCTTCCCTCAATATATTTGTGGACAAGAGTTATCATTTATAACTCTGCAGGTTTGTGAATTGCAGTGCCCCTGAGCTCCATTGTTCAACTCGCTTACTTGGGAGCTGGCCGCAAAAGCACAGGATTGCTTCAGGCCCTATTCTGGTCCCGGGCGGCAGGCTGAGCCTGTGGTTAATTCTTCTTCCTGATGGGAAAATAGAGTGACCTGTGCCAGTCCCAACACCTAGAGCTAGTCTCTCATTGGTTCCCCCTCTTCCCGTTCATCCTCAGGACAAATCGCAACCTGTACGGAACAGGAGGTTAAAGGTGCTGAGTCTCCAAGGAGGGAGATTGCTAGTAAAGCGGCTGGAATGGCGAACCCGAGCACAAGGAGGTGAGAAATGAGGTGCGTTTTAGAAACCTTTCCCGATCACACGGTGTACCATCTTCTGGGTTTCTCATGCATGTTTTCGATGTAGGAAGATGCCCTTGAACCTGGAGATTTGGGACCCATGGGATGGGTACCACGCAGTACTACTTTAAAGGGTCTGCGTTTGCTCACCCAACCTCACCAAACCTCTCAGCCCCAAGAGTGTCCACCCTTATGTCTCCGTCAGCTGTGGGTCTAGATATGGTCAATCTAGGTGGCATCACAGCCCCTGAACGAATTGTGTAAGAATTTCTCTCTCTTTCACTGTCTTTGTTTCACGGGTTTTTAAAAGTAATTGATTTTTATAATGGGGTTTAGCTGCTTTTCACTGCTGTGTTTATGCCGCTTTACACCCACTTGACTCACTTACAGAGAGATATCAATACATAGGTTTAAGATTCTTACTAGTCAGATATATTCTTGGGCGGTGAGTAGGGGGTGTTGAGTCCAGTTCCCTGAGCAAGGAGTATGTCTTGTCTATTACATATTGGGTTTATGGAACGGTATCTGAGCTAATTTGAAACCCGTGTTTTATGCATCCCCCCGCCTCACCTTTCCCGTTGAGCAGCCATAGTGTGTTTTCTAAACGTGTGACTCTGTTCCGTTTTGTAATTCAGTTCAAGTGTAGCGGTTTTTACATTCCCTCTATTAGTGATATCTTATGACAAGTGTCTTTTTCTTTGTGACTTTTTTCACTTAGAATCGTCGTACCTAAATCCACTCATCATGCTGCTACTAGCCTTATGACCTTGATTTCATGGCTGAGTGATATTCCATTGTACATAAGGACCACAACTTCTTTATCCTTTTTTCTCTTTCCTGGGATATTTAAGGTGTAACGAAGTGGAGGTTCTTGTCAAGAGAGCAGCCCTTAACTTTGGGGTGCCTGTGTCTTGCTGATTTTTAATTTTCCCAATGTATACGCCCATGAGTGGAAGTGCCCTATGCTCTCTAAGCTGAGTTTTTTAGATGTTTCAGGACACACCGTACACTTCTCCAGAGTGGCTGTTGGCAATTTACATCCCGCCCATCAGCGTAGCAAGGCTCCCGGTTCTCCATGGCCTGTCCTGCATTTCTGGTTTTGACACTTTATTCAGCATGGCCCTTTTGACCGATGGGAAGCGAGACTTCTTTGTAGCGCTGATTTGCCTTTCCAGGTTGCTTGGTTGGCCAAAAAGGGCGTATGCGTTTTTTCCTGAATATATTCAGGAAAAAACGCATACGCCCTTTTTGGCCAAGGGCATGATTGTCGAGGTTTGGCCGCTTTTCCTGTGCTTTCAAGGCGATTCGAATCTACCTCCTGAAATCTGTTTCCTGCAATTCTGCCTTGCATTCACATCCTCTTCGGTGCCTTCCCTCAATATATTTGTGGACAAGAGTTATCATTTATAACTCTGCAGTTTTGTGAATTGCAGTGCCCCTGAGCTCCATTGTTCAACTCGCTTACTTGGGAGCTGGCCGCAAAAGCACAGGATTGCTTCAGGCCCTATTCTGGTCCCGGGCGGCAGGCTGAGCCTGTGGTTAATTCTTCTTCCTGATGGGAAAATAGAGTGACCTGTGCCAGTCCCAACACCTAGAGCTAGTCTCTCATTGGTTCCCCCTCTTCCCGTTCATCCTCAGAACAATTCGCAACCTGTACGGAACAGGAGGTTAAAGGTGCTGAGTCTCCAAGGAGGGAGATTGCTAGTAAAGCGGCTGGAATGGCGAACCCGAGCACAAGGAGGTGAGAAATGAGGCGCGTTTTAGAAACCTTTCCCGATCACACGGTGTACCAGCTTCTGGGTTTCTCATGCATGTTTTCGATGTAGGAAGATGCCCTTGAACCTGGAGATTTGGGACCCATGGGATGGGTACCACGCAGTACTACTTTAAAGGGTCTGCGTTTGCTCACCCAACCTCACCAAACCTCTCAGCCCCAAGAGTGTCCACCCTTATGTCTCCGTCAGCTGTGGGTCTAGATATGGTCAATCCAGGTGGCATCACAGCCCCTGAACGAAGTTTGTAAGAATTTCTCTCTCTTTCACTGTCTTTGTTTCACGGGTTTTTAAAAGTAATTGATTTTTATAATGGGGTTTAGCTGCTTTTCACTGCTGTGTTTATGCCGCTTTACACCCACTTGACTCACTTACAGAGAGATATCAATACATAGGTTTAAGATTCTTACTAGTCAGATATATTCTTGGGCGGTGAGTAGGGGGTGTTGAGTCCAGTTCCCTGAGCAAGGAGTAGGTCTTGTCTATTACATATTGGGTTTATGGAACGGTATCTGAGCTAATTTGAAACCCGTGTTTTATGCATCCCCCCGCCTCACCTTTCCCGTTGAGCAGCCATAGTGTGTTTTCTAAACGTGTGACTCTGTTCCGTTTTGTAATTCAGTTCAAGTGTAGCGGTTTTTACATTCCCTCTATTAGTGATATCTTATGACAAGTGTCTTTTTCTGTGTGACTTTTTTCACTTAGAATCGTCGTACCTAAATCCACTCATCATGCTGCTACTAGCCTTATGACCTTGATTTCATGGCTGAGTGATATTCCATTGTACATAAGGACCACAACTTCTTTATTCTTTTTTCTCTTTCCTGGGATATTTAAGGTGTAACGAAGTGGAGGTTCTTGTCAAGAGAGCAGCCCTAAACTTTGGGGTGCCTGTGTCTTGCTGATTTTTAGTTTTCCCAATGTATACGCCCATGAGTGGAAGTGCCCTATGCTCTCTAAGCTGAGTTTTTTAGATGTTTCAGGACACACCGTACACTTCTCCAGAGTGGCTGTTGGCAATTTACATCCCGCCCTTCAGCGTAGCAAGGCTCCCGGTTCTCCATGGCCTGTCCTGCATTTCTGGTTTTGACACTTTATTCAGCATGGCCCTTTTGACCGATGGGAAGCGAGACTTCTTTGTAGCGCTGATTTGCCTTTCCAGGTTGCTTGGTTGGCCAAAAAGGGCGTATGCATTTTTTCCTGAATATATTCAGGTAAAAACGCATACGCCCTTTTTGGCCAAGGGCATGATTGTCGAGGTTTGGCCGCTTTTCCTGTGCTTTCAAGGCGATTCGAATCTACCTCCTGAAATCTGTTTCCTGCAATTCTGCCTTGCATTCACATCCTCTTCGGTGCCTTCCCTCAATATATTTGTGGACAAGAGTTATCATTTATAACTCTGCAGGTTTGTGAATTGCAGTGCCCCTGAGCTCCATTGTTCAACTCGCTTACTTGGGAGCTGGCCGCAAAAGCACAGGATTGCTTCAGGCCCTATTCTGGTCCCGGGCGGCAGGCTGAGCCTGTGGTTAATTCTTCTTCCTGATGGGAAAATAGAGTGACCTGTGCCAGTCCCAACACCTAGAGCTAGTCTCTCATTGGTTCCCCCTCTTCCCGTTCATCCTCAGGACAATTCGCAACCTGTACGGAACAGGAGGTTAAAGGTGCTGAGTCTCCAAGGAGGGAGATTGCTAGTAAAGCGGCTGGAATGGCGAACCCGAGCACAAGGAGGTGAGAAATGAGGCGCGTTTTAGAAACCTTTCCCGATCACACGGTGTACCAGCTTCTGGGTTTCTCATGCATGTTTTCGATGTAGGAAGATGCCCTTGAACCTGGAGATTTGGGACCCATGGGATGGGTACCACGCAGTACTACTTTAAAGGGTCTGCGTTTGCTCACCCAACCTCACCAAACCTCTCAGCCCCAAGAGTGTCCACCCTTATGTCTCCGTCAGCTGTGGGTCTAGATATGGTCAATCCAGGTGGCATCACAGCCCCTGAACGAAGTTTGTAAGAATTTCTCTCTCTTTCACTGTCTTTGTTTCACGGGTTTTTAAAAGTAATTGATTTTTATAATGGGGTTTAGCTGCTTTTCACTGCTGTGTTTATGCCGCTTTACACCCACTTGACTCACTTACAGAGAGATATCAATACATAGGTTTAAGATTCTTACTAGTCAGATATATTCTTGGGCGGTGAGTAGGGGGTGTTGAGTCCAGTTCCCTGAGCAAGGAGTAGGTCTTGTCTATTACATATTGGGTTTATGGAACGGTATCTGAGCTAATTTGAAACCCGTGTTTTATGCATCCCCCCGCCTCACCTTTCCCGTTGAGCAGCCATAGTGTGTTTTCTAAACGTGTGACTCTGTTCCGTTTTGTAATTCAGTTCAAGTGTAGCGGTTTTTACATTCCCTCTATTAGTGATATCTTATGACAAGTGTCTTTTTCTGTGTGACTTTTTTCACTTAGAATCGTCGTACCTAAATCCACTCATCATGCTGCTACTAGCCTTATGACCTTGATTTCATGGCTGAGTGATATTCCATTGTACATAAGGACCACAACTTCTTTATCCTTTTTTCTCTTTCCTGGGATATTTAAGGTGTAACGAAGTGGAGGTTCTTGTCAAGAGAGCAGCCCTAAACTTTGGGGTGCCTGTGTCTTGCTGATTTTTAGTTTTCCCAATGTATACGCCCATGAGTGGAAGTGCCCTATGCTCTCTAAGCTGAGTTTTTTAGATGTTTCAGGACACACCGTACACTTCTCCAGAGTGGCTGTTGGCAATTTACATCCCGCCCTTCAGCGTAGCAAGGCTCCCGGTTCTCCATGGCCTGTGCTGCATTTCTGGTTTTGACACTTTATTCAGCATGGCCCTTTTGACCGATGGGAAGCGAGACTTCTTTGTAGCGCTGATTTGCCTTTCCAGGTTGCTTGGTTGGCCAAAAAGGGCGTATGCGTTTTTTCCTGAATATATTCAGGAAAAAACGCATACGCCCTTTTTGGCCAAGGGCATGATTGTCGAGGTTTGGCCGCTTTTCCTGTGCTTTCAAGGCGATTCGAATCTACCTCCTGAAATCTGTTTCCTGCAATTCTGCCTTGCTTTCAAATCCTCTTCGGTGCCTTCCCTCAATATATTTGTGGACAAGAGTTATCATTTATAACTCTGCAGGTTTGTGAATTGCAGTGACCCTGAGCTCCATTGTTCAACTCGCTTACTTGGGAGCTGGCCGCAAAAGCACAGGATTGCTTCAGGCCCTATTCTGGTCCCGGGCGGCAGGCTGAGCCTGTGGTTAATTCTTCTTCCTGATAGGAAAATAGAGTGACCTGTGCCAGTCCCAACACCTAGAGCTAGTCTCTCATTGGTTCCCCCTCTTCCCGTTCATCCTCAGGACAAATCGCAACCTGTACGGAACAGGAGGTTAAAGGTGCTGAGTCTCCAAGGAGGGAGATTGCTAGTAAAGCGGCTGGAATGGCGAACCCGAGCACAAGGAGGTGAGAAATGAGGTGCGTTTTAGAAACCTTTCCCGATCACACGGTGTACCAGCTTCTGGGTTTCTCATGCATGTTTTCGATGTAGGAAGATGCCCTTGAACCTGGAGATTTGGGACCCATGGGATGGGTACCACGCAGTACTACTTTAAAGGGTCTGCGTTTGCTCACCCAACCTCACCAAACCTCTCAGCCCCAAGAGTGTCCACCCTTATGTCTCCGTCAGCTGTGGGTCTAGATATGGTCAATCCAGGTGGCATCACAGCCCCTGAACGAAGTTTGTAAGAATTTCTCTCTCTTTCACTGTCTTTGTTTCACGGGTTTTTAAAAGTAATTGATTTTTATAATGGGGTTTAGCTGCTTTTCACTGTTGTGTTTATGCCGCTTTACACCCACTTGACTCACTTACAGAGAGATATCAATACATAGGTTTAAGATTCTTACTAGTCAGATATATTCTTGGGCGGTGAGTAGGGGGTGTTGAGTCCAGTTCCCTGAGCAAGGAGTAGGTCTTGTCTATTACATATTGGGTTTATGGAACGGTATCTGAGCTAATTTGAAACACGTGTTTTATGCATCCCCCCGCCTCACCTTTCCCGTTGAGCAGCCATAGTGTGTTTTCTAAACGTGTGACTCTGTTCCGTTTTGTAATTCAGTTCAAGTGTAGCGGTTTTTACATTCCCTCTATTAGTGATATCTTATGACAAGTGTCTTTTTCTGTGTGACTTTTTTCACTTAGAATCGTCGTACCTAAATCCACTCATCATGCTGCTACTAGCCTTATGACCTTGATTTCATGGCTGAGTGATATTCCATTGTACATAAGGACCACAACTTCTTTATCCTTTTTTCTCTTTCCTGGGATATTTAAGGTGTAACGAAGTGGAGGTTCTTGTCAAGAGAGCAGCCCTAAACTTTGGGGTGCCTGTGTCTTGATGATTTTTGTTTTCCCAATGTATACGCCCATGAGTGGAAGTGCCCTATGCTCTCTAAGCTGAGTTTTTTAGATGTTTCAGGACACACCGTACACTTCTCCAGAGTGGCTGTTGGCAATTTACATCCCGCCCTTCAGCGTAGCAAGGCTCCCGGTTCTCCATGGCCTGTCCTGCATTTCTGGTTTTGACACTTTATTCAGCATGGCCCTTTTGACCGATGGGAAGCGAGACTTCTTTGTAGCGCTGATTTGCCTTTCCAGGTTGCTTGGTTGGCCAAAAAGGGCGTATGCGTTTTTTCCTGAATATATTCAGGAAAAAACGCATACGCCCTTTTTGGCCAAGGGCATGATTGTCGAGGTTTGGCCGCTTTTCCTGTGCTTTCAAGGCGATTCGAATCTACCTCCTGAAATCTGTTTCCTGCAATTCTGCCTTGCTTTCAAATCCTCTTCGGTGCCTTGCCTCAATATATTTGTGGACAAGAGTTATCATTTATAACTCTGCAGGTTTGTGAATTGCAGTGCCCCTGAGCTCCATTGTTCAACTCGCTTACTTGGGAGCTGGCCGCAAAAGCACAGGATTGCTTCAGGCCCTATTCTGGTCCCGGGCGGCAGGCTGAGCCTGTGGTTAATTCTTCTTCCTGATGGGAAAATAGAGTGACCTGTGCCAGTCCCAACACCTAGAGCTAGTCTCTCATTGGTTCCCCCTCTTCCCGTTCATCCTCAGGACAATTCGCAACCTGTACGGAACAGGAGGTTAAAGGTGCTGAGTCTCCAAGGAGGGAGATTGCTAGTAAAGCGGCTGGAATGGCGAACCCGAGCACAAGGAGGTGAGAAATGAGGTGCGTTTTAGAAACCTTTCCCGATCACACGGTGTACCATCTTCTGGGTGTCTCATGCATGTTTTCGATGTAGGAAGATGCCCTTGAACCTGGAGATTTGGGACCCATGGGATGGGTACCACGCAGTACTACTTTAAAGGGTCTGCGTTTGCTCACCCAACCTCACCAAACCTCTCAGCCCCAGGAGTGTCCACCCTTATGTCTCCGTCAGCTGTGGGTCTAGATATGGTCAATCCAGGTGGCATCACAGCCCCTGAACGAAGTTTGTAAGAATTTCTCTCTCTTTCACTGTCTTTGTTTCACGGGTTTTTAAAAGTAATTGATTTTTATAATGGGGTTTAGCTGCTTTTCACTGCTGTGTTTATGCCGCTTTACACCCACTTGACTCACTTACAGAGAGATATCAATACATAGGTTTAAGATTCTTACTAGTCAGATATATTCTTGGGCGGTGAGTAGGGGGTGTTGAGTCCAGTTCCCTGAGCAAGGAGTAGGTCTTGTCTATTACATATTGGGTTTATGGAACGGTATCTGAGCTAATTTGAAACCCGTGTTTTATGCATCCCCCCGCCTCACCTTTCCCGTTGAGCAGCCATAGTGTGTTTTCTAAACGTGTGACTCTGTTCCGTTTTGTAATTCAGTTCAAGTGTAGCGGTTTTTACATTCCCTCTATTAGTGATATCTTATGACAAGTGTCTTTTTCTGTGTGACTTTTTTCACTTAGAATCGTCGTACCTAAATCCACTCATCATGCTGCTACTAGCCTTATGACCTTGATTTCATGGCTGAGTGATATTCCATTGTACATAAGGACCACAACTTCTTTATCCTTTTTTCTCTTTCCTGGGATATTTAAGGTGTAACGAAGTGGAGGTTCTTGTCAAGAGAGCAGCCCTAAACTTTGGGGTGCCTGTGTCTTGCTGATTTTTTATTTTTCCCAATGTATACGCCCATGAGTGGAAGTGCCCTATGCTCTCTAAGCTGAGTTTTTTAGATGTTTCAGGACACACCGTACACTTCTCCAGAGGGGCTGTTGGCAATTTACATCCCGCCCATCAGCGTAGCAAGGCTCCCGGTTCTCCATGGCCTGTGCTGCATTTCTGGTTTTGACACTTTATTCAGCATGGCCCTTTTGACCGATGGGAAGCGAGACTTCTTTGTAGCGCTGATTTGCCTTTCCAGGTTGCTTGGTTGGCCAAAAAGGGCGTATGCGTTTTTTCCTGAATATATTCAGGAAAAAACGCATACGCCCTTTTTGGCCAAGGGCATGATTGTCGAGGTTTGGCCGCTTTTCCTGTGCTTTCAAGGCGATTCGAATCTACCTCCTGAAATCTGTTTCCTGCAATTCTGCCTTGCTTTCAAATCCTCTTCGGTGCCTTCCCTCAATATATTTGTGGACAAGAGTTATCATTTATAACTCTGCAGGTTTGTGAATTGCAGTGCCCCTGAGCTCCATTGTTCAACTCGCTTACTTGGGAGCTGGCCGCAAAAGCACAGGATTGCTTCAGGCCCTATTCTGGTCCCGGGCGGCAGGCTGAGCCTGTGGTTAATTCTTCTTCCTGATGGGAAAATAGAGTGACCTGTGCCAGTCCCAACACCTAGAGCTAGTCTCTCATTGGTTCCCCCTCTTCCCGTTCATCCTCAGGACAATTCGCAACATGTACGGAACAGGAGGTTAAAGGTGCTGAGTCTCCAAGGAGGGAGATTGCTAGTAAAGCGGCTGGAATGGCGAACCCGAGCACAAGGAGGTGAGAAATGAGGTGCGTTTTAGAAACCTTTCCCGATCACACGGTGTACCATCTTCTGGGTTTCTCATGCATGTTTTCGATGTAGGAAGATGCCCTTGAACCTGGAGATTTGGGACCCATGGGATGGGTACCACGCAGTACTACTTTAAAGGGTCTGCGTTTGCTCACCCAACCTCACCAAACCTCTCAGCCCCAGGAGTGTCCACCCTTATGTCTCCGTCAGCTGTGGGTCTAGATATGGTCAATCCAGGTGGCATCACAGCCCCTGAACGAAGTTTGTAAGAATTTCTCTCTCTTTCACTGTCTTTGTTTCACGGGTTTTTAAAAGTAATTGATTTTTATAATGGGGTTTAGCTGCTTTTCACTGCTGTGTTTATGCCGCTTTACACCCACTTGACTCACTTACAGAGAGATATCAATACATAGGTTTAAGATTCTTACTAGTCAGATATATTCTTGGGCGGTGAGTAGGGGGTGTTGAGTCCAGTTCCCTGAGCAAGGAGTAGGTCTTGTCTATTACATATTGGGTTTATGGAACGGTATCTGAGCTAATTTGAAACCCGTGTTTTATGCATCCCCCCGCCTCACCTTTCCCGTTGAGCAGCCATAGTGTGTTTTCTAAACGTGTGACTCTGTTCCGTTTTGTAATTCAGTTCAAGTGTAGCGGTTTTTACATTCCCTCTATTAGTGATATCTTATGACAAGTGTCTTTTTCTGTGTGACTTTTTTCACTTAGAATCGTCGTACCTAAATCCACTCATCATGCTGCTACTAGCCTTATGACCTTGATTTCATGGCTGAGTGATATTCCATTGTACATAAGGACCACAACTTCTTTATCCTTTTTTCTCTTTCCTGGGATATTTAAGGTGTAACGAAGTGGAGGTTCTTGTCAAGAGAGCAGCCCTAAACTTTGGGGTGCCTGTGTCTTGCTGATTTTTAGTTTTCCCAATGTATACGCCCATGAGTGGAAGTGCCCTATGCTCTCTAAGCTGAGTTTTTTAGATGTTTCAGGACACACCGTACACTTCTCCAGAGTGGCTGTTGGCAATTTACATCCCGCCCTTCAGCGTAGCAAGGCTCCCGGTTCTCCATGGCCTGTCCTGCATTTCTGGTTTTGACACTTTATTCAGCATGGCCCTTTTGACCGATGGGAAGCGAGACTTCTTTGTAGCGCTGATTTGCCTTTCCAGGTTGCTTGGTTGGCCAAAAAGGGCGTATGCGTTTTTTCCTGAATATATTCAGGAAAAAACGCATACGCCCTTTTTGGCCAAGGGCATGATTGTCGAGGTTTGGCCGCTTTTCCTGTGCTTTCAAGGCGATTCGAATCTACCTCCTGAAATCTGTTTCCTGCAATTCTGCCTTGCTTTCAAATCCTCTTCGGTGACTTCCCTCAATATATTTGTGGACAAGAGTTATCATTTATAACTCTGCAGGTTTGTGAATTGCAGTGCCCCTGAGCTCCATTGTTCAACTCGCTTACTTGGGAGCTGGCCGCAAAAGCACAGGATTGCTTCAGGCCCTATTCTGGTCCCGGGCGGCAGGCTGAGCCTGTGGTTAATTCTTCTTTCTGATGGGAAAATAGAGTGACCTGTGCCAGTCCCAACACCTAGAGCTAGTCTCTCATTGGTTCCCCCTCTTCCCGTTCATCCTCAGGACAAATCGCAACCTGTACGGAACAGGAGGTTAAAGGTGCTGAGTCTCCAAGGAGGGAGATTGCTAGTAAAGCGGCTGGAATGGCGAACCCGAGCACAAGGAGGTGAGAAATGAGGCGCGTTTTAGAAACCTTTCCCGATCACACGGTGTACCAGCTTCTGGGTTTCT
This sequence comes from Eschrichtius robustus, assembly GCF_028021215.1. Taxonomy (NCBI): domain Eukaryota; kingdom Metazoa; phylum Chordata; class Mammalia; order Artiodactyla; family Eschrichtiidae; genus Eschrichtius; species Eschrichtius robustus. The sequence continues at coordinate 46,586,674 of NC_090831.1, read as the reverse complement.
CATGCATGTTTTCGATGTAGGAAGATGCCCTTGAACCTGGAGATTTGGGACCCATGGGATGGGTACCACGCAGTACTACTTTAAAGGGTCTGCGTTTGCTCACCCAACCTCACCAAACCTCTCAGCCCCAAGAGTGTCCACCCTTATGTCTCCGTCAGCTGTGGGTCTAGATATGGTCAATCCAGGTGGCATCACAGCCCCTGAACGAAGTTTGTAAGAATTTCTCTCTCTTTCACTGTCTTTGTTTCACGGGTTTTTAAAAGTAATTGATTTTTATAATGGGGTTTAGCTGCTTTTCACTGCTGTGTTTATGCCGCTTTACACCCACTTGACTCACTTACAGAGAGATATCAATACATAGGTTTAAGATTCTTACTAGTCAGATATATTCTTGGGCGGTGAGTAGGGGGTGTTGAGTCCAGTTCCCTGAGCAAGGAGTAGGTCTTGTCTATTACATATTGGGTTTATGGAACGGTATCTGAGCTAATTTGAAACCCGTGTTTTATGCATCCCCCCGCCTCACCTTTCCCGTTGAGCAGCCATAGTGTGTTTTTTAAACGTGTGACTCTGTTCCGTTTTGTAATTCAGTTCAAGTGTAGCGGTTTTTACATTCCCTCTATTAGTGATATCTTATGACAAGTGTCTTTTTCTGTGTGACTTTTTTCACTTAGAATCGTCGTACCTAAATCCACTCATCATGCTGCTACTAGCCTTATGACCTTGATTTCATGGCTGAGTGATATTCCATTGTACATAAGGACCACAACTTCTTTATCCTTTTTTCTCTTTCCTGGGATATTTAAGGTGTAACGAAGTGGAGGTTCTTGTCAAGAGAGCAGCCCTAAACTTTGGGGTGCCTGTGTCTTGCTGATTTTTAGTTTTCCCAATGTATACGCCCATGAGTGGAAGTGCCCTATGCTCTCTAAGCTGAGTTTTTTAGATGTTTCAGGACACACCGTACACTTCTCCAGAGTGGCTGTTGGCAATTTACATCCCGCCCATCAGCGTAGCAAGGCTCCCGGTTCTCCATGGCCTGTCCTGCATTAATGGTTTTGACAATTTATTCAGCATGGCCCTTTTGACCGATGGGAAGCGAGACTTCTTTGTAGCGCTGATTTGCCTTTCCAGGTTGCTTGGTTGGCCAAAAAGGGCGTATGCGTTTTTTCCTGAATATATTCAGGAAAAAACGCATACGCCCTTTTTGGCCAAGGGCATGATTGTCGAGGTTTGGCCGCTTTTCCTGTGCTTTCAAGGCGATTCGAATCTACCTCCTGAAATCTGTTTCCTGCAATTCTGCCTTGCTTTCAAATCCTCTTCGGTGCCTTCCCTCAATATATTTGTGGACAAGAGTTATCATTTATAACTCTGCAGGTTTGTGAATTGCAGTGCCCCTGAGCTCCATTGTTCAACTCGCTTACTTGGGAGCTGGCCGCAAAAGCACAGGATTGCTTCAGGCCCTATTCTGGTCCCGGGCGGCAGGCTGAGCCTGTGGTTAATTCTTCTTCCTGATGGGAAAATAGAGTGACCTGTGCCAGTCCCAACACCTAGAGCTAGTCTCTCATTGGTTCCCCCTCTTCCCGTTCATCCTCAGGACAAATCGCAACCTGTACGGAACAGGAGGTTAAAGGTGCTGAGTCTCCAAGGAGGGAGATTGCTAGTAAAGCGGCTGGAATGGCGAACCCGAGCACAAGGAGGTGAGAAATGAGGCGCGTTTTAGAAACCTTTCCCGATCACACGGTGTACCAGCTTCTGGGTTTCTCATGCATGTTTTCGATGTAGGAAGATGCCCTTGAACCTGGAGATTTGGGACCCATGGGATGGGTACCACGCAGTACTACTTTAAAGGGTCTGCGTTTGCTCACCCAACCTCACCAAACCTCTCAGCCCCAAGAGTGTCCACCCTTATGTCTCCGTCAGCTGTGGGTCTAGATATGGTCAATCCAGGTGGCATCACAGCCCCTGAACGAAGTTTGTAAGAATTTCTCTCTCTTTCACTGTCTTTGTTTCACGGGTTTTTAAAAGTAATTGATTTTTATAATGGGGTTTAGCTGCTTTTCACTGCTGTGTTTATGCCGCTTTACACCCACTTGACTCACTTACAGAGAGATATCAATACATAGGTTTAAGATTCTTACTAGTCAGATATATTCTTGGGCGGTGAGTAGGGGGTGTTGAGTCCAGTTCCCTGAGCAAGGAGTAGGTCTTGTCTATTACATATTGGGTTTATGGAACGGTATCTGAGCTAATTTGAAACCCGTGTTTTATGCATCCCCCCGCCTCACCTTTCCCGTTGAGCAGCCATAGTGTGTTTTCTAAACGTGTGACTCTGTTCCGTATTGTAATTCAGTTCAAGTGTAGCGGTTTTTACATTCCCTCTATTAGTGATATCTTATGACAAGTGTCTTTTTCTGTGTGACATTTTTCACTTAGAATCGTCGTACCTAAATCCACTCATCATGCTGCTACTAGCCTTATGACCTTGATTTCATGGCTGAGTGATATTCCATTGTACATAAGGACCACAACTTCTTTATCCTTTGTTCTCTTTCCTGGGATATTTAAGGTGTAACGAAGTGGAGGTTCTTGTCAAGAGAGCAGCCCTAAACTTTGGGGTGCCTGTGTCTTGCTGATTTTTATTTTTCCCAATGTATACGCCCATGAGTGGAAGTGCCCTATGCTCTCTAAGCTGAGTTTTTTAGATGTTTCAGGACACACCGTACACTTCTCCAGAGTGGCTGTTGGCAATTTACATCCCGCCCTTCAGCGTAGCAAGGCTCCCGGTTCTCCATGGCCTGTCCTGCATTTCTGGTTTTGACACTTTATTCAGCATGGCCCTTTTGACCGATGGGAAGCGAGACTTCTTTGTAGCGCTGATTTGCCTTTCCAGGTTGCTTGGTTGGCCAAAAAGGGCGTATGCGTTTTTTCCTGAATATATTCAGGAAAAAACGCATACGCCCTTTTTGGCCAAGGGCATGATTGTCGAGGTTTGGCCGCTTTTCCTGTGCTTTCAAGGCGATTCGAATCTACCTCCTGAAATCTGTTTCCTGCAATTCTGCCTTGCTTTCAAATCCTCTTCGGTGCCTTCCCTCAATATATTTGTGGACAAGAGTTATCATTTATAACTCTGCAGGTTTGTGAATTGCAGTGACCCTGAGCTCCATTTTTCAACTCGCTTACTTGGGAGCTGGCCGCAAAAGCACAGGATTGCTTCAGGCCCTATTCTGGTCCCGGGCGGCAGGCTGAGCCTGTGGTTAATTCTTCTTTCTGATGGGAAAATAGAGTGACCTGTGCCAGTCCCAACACCTAGAGCTAGTCTCTCATTGGTTCCCCCTCTTCCCGTTCATCCTCAGGACAAATCGCAACCTGTACGGAACAGGAGGTTAAAGGTGCTGAGTCTCCAAGGAGGGAGATTGCTAGTAAAGCGGCTGGAATGGCGAACCCGAGCACAAGGAGGTGAGAAATGAGGCGCGTTTTAGAAACCTTTCCCGATCACACGGTGTACCATCTTCTGGGTTTCTCATGCATGTTTTCGATGTAGGAAGATGCCCTTGAACCTGGAGATTTGGGACCCATGGGATGGGTACCACGCAGTACTACTTTAAAGGGTCTGCGTTTGCTCACCCAACCTCACCAAACCTCTCAGCCCCAAGAGTGTCCACCCTTATGTCTCCGTCAGCTGTGGGTCTAGATATGGTCAATCCAGGTGGCATCACAGCCCCTGAACGAAGTTTGTAAGAATTTCTCTCTCTTTCACTGTCTTTGTTTCACGGGTTTTTAAAAGTAATTGATTTTTATAATGGGGTTTAGCTGCTTTTCACTGCTGTGTTTATGCCGCTTTACACCCACTTGACTCACTTACAGAGAGATATCAATACATAGGTTTAAGATTCTTACTAGTCAGATATATTCTTGGGCGGTGAGTAGGGGGTGTTGAGTCCAGTTCCCTGAGCAAGGAGTAGGTCTTGTCTATTACATATTGGGTTTATGGAACGGTATCTGAGCTAATTTGAAACCCGTGTTTTATGCATCCCCCCGCCTCACCTTTCCCGTTGAGCAGCCATAGTGTGTTTTCTAAACGTGTGACTCTGTTCCGTTTTGTAATTCAGTTCAAGTGTAGCGGTTTTTACATTCCCTCTATTAGTGATATCTTATGACAAGTGTCTTTTTCTGTGTGACTTTTTTCACTTAGAATCGTCGTACCTAAATCCACTCATCATGCTGCTACTAGCCTTATGACCTTGATTTCATGGCTGAGTGATATTCCATTGTACATAAGGACCACAACTTCTTTATCCTTTTTTCTCTTTCCTGGGATATTTAAGGTGTAACGAAGTGGAGGTTCTTGTCAAGAGAGCAGCCCTAAACTTTGGGGTGCCTGTGTCTTGATGATTTTTAGTTTTCCCAATGTATACGCCCGTGAGTGGAAGTGCCCTATGCTCTCTAAGCTGAGTTTTTTAGATGTTTCAGGACACACCGTACACTTCTCCAGAGTGGCTGTTGGCAATTTACATCCCGCCCATCAGCGTAGCAAGGCTCCCGGTTCTCCATGGCCTGTCCTGCATTTCTGGTTTTGACACTTTATTCAGCATGGCCCTTTTGACCGATGGGAAGCGAGACTTCTTTGTAGCGCTGATTTGCCTTTCCAGGTTGCTTGGTTGGCCAAAAAGGGCGTATGCGTTTTTTCCTGAATATATTCAGGAAAAAACGCATACGCCCTTTTTGGCCAAGGGCATGATTGTCGAGGTTTGGCCGCTTTTCCTGTGCTTTCAAGGCGATTCGAATCTACCTCCTGAAATCTGTTTCCTGCAATTCTGCCTTGCATTCACATCCTCTTCGGTGCCTTCCCTCAATATATTTGTGGACAAGAGTTATCATTTATAACTGCAGGTTTGTGAATTGCAGTGCCCCTGAGCTCCATTGTTCAACTCGCTTACTTGGGAGCTGGCCGCAAAAGCACAGGATTGCTTCAGGCCCTATTCTGGTCCCGGGCGGCAGGCTGAGCCTGTGGTTAATTCTTCTTCCTGATGGGAAAATAGAGTGACCTGTGCCAGTCCCAACACCTAGACCTAGCCTCTCATTGGTTCCCCCTCTTCCCGTTCATCCTCAGGACAAATCGCAACCTGTACGGAACAGGAGGTTAAAGGTGCTGAGTCTCCAAGGAGGGAGATTGCTAGTAAAGCGGCTGGAATGGCGAACCCGAGCACAAGGAGGTGAGAAATGAGGTGCGTTTTAGAAACCTTTCCCGATCACACGGTGTACCATCTTCTGGGTTTCTCATGCATGTTTTCGATGTAGGAAGATGCCCTTGAACCTGGAGATTTGGGACCCATGGGATGGGTACCACGCAGTACTACTTTAAAGGGTCTGCGTTTGCTCACCCAACCTCACCAAACCTCTCAGCCCCAAGAGTGTCCACCCTTATGTCTCCGTCAGCTGTGGGTCTAGATATGGTCAATCCAGGTGGCATCACAGCCCCTGAACGAAGTTTGTAAGAATTTCTCTCTCTTTCACTGTCTTTGTTTCACGGGTTTTTAAAAGTAATTGATTTTTATAATGGGGTTTAGCTGCTTTTCACTGCTGTGTTTATGCCGCTTTACACCCACTTGACTCACTTACAGAGAGATATCAATACATAGGTTTAAGATTCTTACTAGTCAGATATATTCTTGGGCGGTGAGTAGGGGGTGTTGAGTCCAGTTCCCTGAGCAAGGAGTAGGTCTTGTCTATTACATATTGGGTTTATGGAACGGTATCTGAGCTAATTTGAAACCCGTGTTTTATGCATCCCCCCGCCTCACCTTTCCCGTTGAGCAGCCATAGTGTGTTTTCTAAACGTGTGACTCTGTTCCGTTTTGTAATTCAGTTCAAGTGTAGCGGTTTTTACATTCCCTCTATTAGTGATATCTTATGACAAGTGTCTTTTTCTGTGTGACTTTTTTCACTTAGAATCGTCGTACCTAAATCCACTCATCATGCTGCTACTAGCCTTATGACCTTGATTTCACGGCTGAGTGATATTCCATTGTACATAAGGACCACAACTTCTTTATCCTTTTTTCTCTTTCCTGGGATATTTAAGGTGTAACGAAGTGGAGGTTCTTGTCAAGAGAGCAGCCCTAAACTTTGGGGTGCCTGTGTCTTGCTGATTTTTTATTTTTCCCAATGTATACGCCCATGAGTGGAAGTGCCCTATGCTCTCTAAGCTGAGTTTTTTAGATGTTTCAGGACACACCGTACACTTCTCCAGAGTGGCTGTTGGCAATTTACATCCCGCCCATCAGCGTAGCAAGGCTCCCGGTTCTCCATGGCCTGTCCTGCATTTCTGGTTTTGACACTTTATTCAGCATGGCCCTTTTGACCGATGGGAAGCGAGACTTCTTTGTAGCGCTGATTTGCCTTTCCAGGTTGCTTGGTTGGCCAAAAAGGGCGTATGCGTTTTTTCCTGAATATATTCAGGAAAAAACGCATACGCCCTTTTTGGCCAAGGGCATGATTGTCGAGGTTTGGCCGCTTTTCCTGTGCTTTCAAGGCGATTCGAATCTACCTCCTGAAATCTGTTTCCTGCAATTCTGCCTTGCATTCACATCCTCTTCGGTGCCTTCCCTCAATATATTTGTGGACAAGAGTTATCATTTATAACTGCAGTTTTGTGAATTGCAGTGCCCCTGAGCTCCATTGTTCAACTCGCTTACTTGGGAGCTGGCCGCAAAAGCACAGGATTGCTTCAGGCCCTATTCTGGTCCCGGGCGGCAGGCTGAGCCTGTGGTTAATTCTTCTTCCTGATGGGAAAATAGAGTGACCTGTGCCAGTCCCAACACCTAGAGCTAGTCTCTCATTGGTTCCCCCTCTTCCCGTTCATCCTCAGGACAATTCGCAACCTGTACGGAACAGGAGGTTAAAGGTGCTGAGTCTCCAAGGAGGGAGATTGCTAGTAAAGCGGCTGGAATGGCGAACCCGAGCACAAGGAGGTGAGAAATGAGGCGCGTTTTAGAAACCTTTCCCGATCACACGGTGTACCAGCTTCTGGGTTTCTCATGCATGTTTTCGATGTAGGAAGATGCCCTTGAACCTGGAGATTTGGGACCCATGGGATGGGTACCACGCAGTACTACTTTAAAGGGTCTGCGTTTGCTCACCCAACCTCACCAAACCTCTCAGCCCCAAGAGTGTCCACCCTTATGTCTCCGTCAGCTGTGGGTCTAGATATGGTCAATCCAGGTGGCATCACAGCCCCTGAACGAAGTTTGTAAGAATTTCTCTCTCTTTCACTGTCTTTGTTTCACGGGTTTTTAAAAGTAATTGATTTTTATAATGGGGTTTAGCTGCTTTTCACTGCTGTGTTTATGCCGCTTTACACCCACTTGACTCACTTACAGAGAGATATCAATACATAGGTTTAAGATTCTTACTAGTCAGATATATTCTTGGGCGGTGAGTAGGGGGTGTTGAGTCCAGTTCCCTGAGCAAGGAGTAGGTCTTGTCTATTACATATTGGGTTTATGGAACGGTATCTGAGCTAATTTGAAACCCGTGTTTTATGCATCCCCCCGCCTCACCTTTCCCGTTGAGCAGCCATAGTGTGTTTTCTAAACGTGTGACTCTGTTCCGTTTTGTAATTCAGTTCAAGTGTAGCGGTTTTTACATTCCCTCTATTAGTGATATCTTATGACAAGTGTCTTTTTCTGTGTGACTTTTTTCACTTAGAATCGTCGTACCTAAATCCACTCATCATGCTGCTACTAGCCTTATGACCTTGATTTCATGGCTGAGTGATATTCCATTGTACATAAGGACCACAACTTCTTTATCCTTTTTTCTCTTTCCTGGGATATTTAAGGTGTAACGAAGTGGAGGTTCTTGTCAAGAGAGCAGCCCTAAACTTTGGGGTGCCTGTGTCTTGCTGATTTTTAGTTTTCCCAATGTATACGCCCATGAGTGGAAGTGCCCTATGCTCTCTAAGCTGAGTTTTTTAGATGTTTCAGGACACACCGTACACTTCTCCAGAGTGGCTGTTGGCAATTTACATCCCGCCCTTCAGCGTAGCAAGGCTCCCGGTTCTCCATGGCCTGTCCTGCATTTCTGGTTTTGACACTTTATTCAGCATGGCCCTTTTGACCGATGGGAAGCGAGACTTCTTTGTAGCGCTGATTTGCCTTTCCAGGTTGCTTGGTTGGCCAAAAAGGGCGTATGCGTCTTTTCCTGAATATATTCAGGAAAAAACGCATACGCCCTTTTTGGCCAAGGGCATGATTGTCGAGGTTTGGCCGCTTTTCCTGTGCTATCAAGGCGATTCGAATCTACCTCCTGAAATCTGTTTCCTGCAATTCTGCCTTGCTTTCAAATCCTCTTCGGTGCCTTCCCTCAATATATTTGTGGACAAGAGTTATCATTTATAACTCTGCAGGTTTGTGAATTGCAGTGCCCCTGAGCTCCATTGTTCAACTCGCTTACTTGGGAGCTGGCCGCAAAAGCACAGGATTGCTTCAGGCCCTATTCTGGTCCCGGGCGGCAGGCTGAGCCTGTGGTTAATTCTTCTTCCTGATGGGAAAATAGAGTGACCTGTGCCAGTCCCAACACCTAGAGCTAGTCTCTCATTGGTTCCCCCTCTTCCCGTTCATCCTCAGGACAAATCGCAACCTGTACGGAACAGGAGGTTAAAGGTGCTGAGTCTCCAAGGAGGGAGATTGCTAGTAAAGCGGCTGGAATGGCGAACCCGAGCACAAGGAGGTGAGAAATGAGGCGCGTTTTAGAAACCTTTCCCGATCACACGGTGTACCATCTTCTGGGTTTCTCATGCATGTTTTCGATGTAGGAAGATGCCCTTGAACCTGGAGATTTGGGACCCATGGGATGGGTACCACGCAGTACTACTTTAAAGGGTCTGCGTTTGCTCACCCAACCTCACCAAACCTCTCAGCCCCAAGAGTGTCCACCCTTATGTCTCCGTCAGCTGTGGGTCTAGATATGGTCAATCCAGGTGGCATCACAGCCCCTGAACGAAGTTTGTAAGAATTTCTCTCTCTTTCACTGTCTTTGTTTCACGGGTTTTTAAAAGTAATTGATTTTTATAATGGGGTTTAGCTGCTTTTCACTGCTGTGTTTATGCCGCTTTACACCCACTTGACTCACTTACAGAGAGATATCAATACATAGGTTTAAGATTCTTACTAGTCAGATATATTCTTGGGCGGTGAGTAGGGGGTGTTGAGTCCAGTTCCCTGAGCAAGGAGTAGGTCTTGTCTATTACATATTGGGTTTATGGAACGGTATCTGAGCTAATTTGAAACCCGTGTTTTATGCATCCCCCCGCCTCACCTTTCCCGTTGAGCAGCCATAGTGTGTTTTCTAAACGTGTGACTCTGTTCCGTTTTGTAATTCAGTTCAAGTGTAGCGGTTTTTACATTCCCTCTATTAGTGATATCTTATGACAAGTGTCTTTTTCTGTGTGACTTTTTTCACTTAGAATCGTCGTACCTAAATCCACTCATCATGCTGCTACTAGCCTTATGACCTTGATTTCATGGCTGAGTGATATTCCATTGTACATAAGGACCACAACTTCTTTATCCTTTTTTCTCTTTCCTGGGATATTTAAGGTGTAACGAAGTGGAGGTTCTTGTCAAGAGAGCAGCCCTAAACTTTGGGGTGCCTGTGTCTTGCTGATTTTTTATTTTTCCCAATGTATACGCCCATGAGTGGAAGTGCCCTATGCTCTCTAAGCTGAGTTTTTTAGATGTTTCAGGACACACCGTACACTTCTCCAGAGTGGCTGTTGGCAATTTACATCCCGCCCATCAGCGTAGCAAGGCTCCCGGTTCTCCATGGCCTGTCCTGCATTTCTGGTTTTGACACTTTATTCAGCATGGCCCTTTTGACCGATGGGAAGCGAGACTTCTTTGTAGCGCTGATTTGCCTTTCCAGGTTGCTTGGTTGGCCAAAAAGGGCGTATGCGTTTTTTCCTGAATATATTCAGGAAAAAACGCATACGCCCTTTTTGGCCAAGGGCATGATTGTCGAGGTTTGGCCGCTTTTCCTGTGCTTTCAAGGCGATTCGAATCTACCTCCTGAAATCTGTTTCCTGCAATTCTGCCTTGCATTCACATCCTCTTCGGTGCCTTCCCTCAATATATTTGTGGACAAGAGTTATCATTTATAACTGCAGGTTTGTGAATTGCAGTGCCCCTGAGCTCCATTGTTCAACTCGCTTACTTGGGAGCTGGCCGCAAAAGCACAGGATTGCTTCAGGCCCTATTCTGGTCCCGGGCGGCAGGCTGAGCCTGTGGTTAATTCTTCTTCCTGATGGGAAAATAGAGTGACCTGTGCCAGTCCCAACACCTAGACCTAGCCTCTCATTGGTTCCCCCTCTTCCCGTTCATCCTCAGGACAAATCGCAACCTGTACGGAACAGGAGGTTAAAGGTGCTGAGTCTCCAAGGAGGGAGATTGCTAGTAAAGCGGCTGGAATGGCGAACCCGAGCACAAGGAGGTGAGAAATGAGGTGCGTTTTAGAAACCTTTCCCGATCACACGGTGTACCATCTTCTGGGTTTCTCATGCATGTTTTCGATGTAGGAAGATGCCCTTGAACCTGGAGATTTGGGACCCATGGGATGGGTACCACGCAGTACTACTTTAAAGGGTCTGCGTTTGCTCACCCAACCTCACCAAACCTCTCAGCCCCAAGAGTGTCCACCCTTATGTCTCCGTCAGCTGTGGGTCTAGATATGGTCAATCCAGGTGGCATCACAGCCCCTGAACGAAGTTTGTAAGAATTTCTCTCTCTTTCACTGTCTTTGTTTCACGGGTTTTTAAAAGTAATTGATTTTTATAATGGGGTTTAGCTGCTTTTCACTGCTGTGTTTATGCCGCTTTACACCCACTTGACTCACTTACAGAGAGATATCAATACATAGGTTTAAGATTCTTACTAGTCAGATATATTCTTGGGCGGTGAGTAGGGGGTGTTGAGTCCAGTTCCCTGAGCAAGGAGTAGGTCTTGTCTATTACATATTGGGTTTATGGAACGGTATCTGAGCTAATTTGAAACCCGTGTTTTATGCATCCCCCCGCCTCACCTTTCCCGTTGAGCAGCCATAGTGTGTTTTCTAAACGTGTGACTCTGTTCCGTTTTGTAATTCAGTTCAAGTGTAGCGGTTTTTACATTCCCTCTATTAGTGATATCTTATGACAAGTGTCTTTTTCTGTGTGACTTTTTTCACTTAGAATCGTCGTACCTAAATCCACTCATCATGCTGCTACTAGCCTTATGACCTTGATTTCACGGCTGAGTGATATTCCATTGTACATAAGGACCACAACTTCTTTATCCTTTTTTCTCTTTCCTGGGATATTTAAGGTGTAACGAAGTGGAGGTTCTTGTCAAGAGAGCAGCCCTAAACTTTGGGGTGCCTGTGTCTTGCTGATTTTTTATTTTTCCCAATGTATACGCCCATGAGTGGAAGTGCCCTATGCTCTCTAAGCTGAGTTTTTTAGATGTTTCAGGACACACCGTACACTTCTCCAGAGTGGCTGTTGGCAATTTACATCCCGCCCATCAGCGTAGCAAGGCTCCCGGTTCTCCATGGCCTGTCCTGCATTTCTGGTTTTGACACTTTATTCAGCATGGCCCTTTTGACCGATGGGAAGCGAGACTTCTTTGTAGCGCTGATTTGCCTTTCCAGGTTGCTTGGTTGGCCAAAAAGGGCGTATGCGTTTTTTCCTGAATATATTCAGGAAAAAACGCATACGCCCTTTTTGGCCAAGGGCATGATTGTCGAGGTTTGGCCGCTTTTCCTGTGCTTTCAAGGCGATTCGAATCTACCTCCTGAAATCTGTTTCCTGCAATTCTGCCTTGCATTCACATCCTCTTCGGTGCCTTCCCTCAATATATTTGTGGACAAGAGTTATCATTTATAACTGCAGTTTTGTGAATTGCAGTGCCCCTGAGCTCCATTGTTCAACTCGCTTACTTGGGAGCTGGCCGCAAAAGCACAGGATTGCTTCAGGCCCTATTCTGGTCCCGGGCGGCAGGCTGAGCCTGTGGTTAATTCTTCTTCCTGATGGGAAAATAGAGTGACCTGTGCCACTCCCAACACCTAGACCTAGCCTCTCATTGGTTCCCCCTCTTCCCGTTCATCCTCAGGACAAATCGCAACCTGTACGGAACAGGAGGTTAAAGGTGCTGAGTCTCCAAGGAGGGAGATTGCTAGTAAAGCGGCTGGAATGGCGAACCCGAGCACAAGGAGGTGAGAAATGAGGTGCGTTTTAGAAACCTTTCCCGATCACACGGTGTACCATCTTCTGGGTTTCTCATGCATGTTTTCGATGTAGGAAGATGCCCTTGAACCTGGAGATTTGGGACCCATGGGATGGGTACCACGCAGTACTACTTTAAAGGGTCTGCGTTTGCTCACCCAACCTCACCAAACCTCTCAGCCCCAAGAGTGTCCACCCTTATGTCTCCGTCAGCTGTGGGTCTAGATATGGTCAATCCAGGTGGCATCACAGCCCCTGAACGAAGTTTGTAAGAATTTCTCTCTCTTTCACTGTCTTTGTTTCACGGGTTTTTAAAAGTAATTGATTTTTATAATGGGGTTTAGCTGCTTTTCACTGCTGTGTTTATGCCGCTTTACACCCACTTGACTCACTTACAGAGAGATATCAATACATAGGTTTAAGATTCTTACTAGTCAGTTATATTCTTGGGCGGTGAGTAGGGGGTGTTGAGTCCAGTTCCCTGAGCAAGGAGTAGGTCTTGTCTATTACATATTGGGTTTATGGAACGGTATTTGAGCTAATTTGAAACCCGTGTTTTATGCATCCCCCCGCCTCACCTTTCCCGTTGAGCAGCCATAGTGTGTTTTCTAAACGTGTGACTCTGTTCCGTTTTGTAATTCAGTTCAAGTGTAGCGGTTTTTACATTCCCTCTATTAGTGATATCTTATGACAAGTGTCTTTTTCTGTGTGACTTTTTTCACTTAGAATCGTCGTACCTAAATCCACTCATCATGCTGCTACTAGCCTTATGACCTTGATTTCACGGCTGAGTGATATTCCATTGTACATAAGGACCACAACTTCTTTATCCTTTGTTCTCTTTCCTGGGATATTTAAGGTGTAACGAAGTGGAGGTTCTTGTCAAGAGAGCAGCCCTAAACTTTGGGGTGCCTGTGTCTTGCTGATTTTTTATTTTTCCCAATGTATACGCCCATGAGTGGAAGTGCCCTATGCTCTCTAAGCTGAGTTTTTTAGATGTTTCAGGACACACCGTACACTTCTCCAGAGTGGCTGTTGGCAATTTACATCCCGCCCATCAGCGTAGCAAGGCTCCCGGTTCTCCATGGCCTGTCCTGCATTTCTGGTTTTGACACTTTATTCAGCATGGCCCTTTTGACCGATGGGAAGCGAGACTTCTTTGTAGCGCTGATTTGCCTTTCCAGGTTGCTTGGTTGGCCAAAAAGGGCGTATGCGTTTTTTCCTGAATATATTCAGGAAAAAACGCATACGCCCTTTTTGGCCAAGGGCATGATTGTCGAGGTTTGGCCGCTTTTCCTGTGCTTTCAAGGCGATTCGAATCTACCTCCTGAAATCTGTTTCCTGCAATTCTGCCTTGCATTCACATCCTCTTCGGTGCCTTCCCTCAATATATTTGTGGACAAGAGTTATCATTTATAACTCTGCAGGTTTGTGAATTGCGGTGCCCCTGAGCTCCATTGTTCAACTCGCTTACTTGGGAGCTGGCCGCAAAAGCACAGGATTGCTTCAGGCCCTATTCTGGTCCCGGGCGGCAGGCTGAGCCTGTGGTTAATTCTTCTTCCTGATGGGAAAATAGAGTGACCTGTGCCAGTCCCAACACCTAGAGCTAGTCTCTCATTGGTTCCCCCTCTTCCCGTTCATCCTCAGGACAATTCGCAACCTGTACGGAACAGGAGGTTAAAGGTGCTGAGTCTCCAAGGAGGGAGATTGCTAGTAAAGCGGCTGGAATGGCGAACCCGAGCACAAGGAGGTGAGAAATGAGGCGCGTTTTAGAAACCTTTCCCGATCACACGGTGTACCAGCTTCTGGGTTTCTCATGCATGTTTTCGATGTAGGAAGATGCCCTTGAACCTGGAGATTTGGGACCCATGGGATGGGTACCACGCAGTACTACTTTAAAGGGTCTGCGTTTGCTCACCCAACCTCACCAAACCTCTCAGCCCCAAGAGTGTCCACCCTTATGTCTCCGTCAGCTGTGGGTCTAGATATGGTCAATCCAGGTGGCATCACAGCCCCTGAACGAAGTTTGTAAGAATTTCTCTCTCTTTCACTGTCTTTGTTTCACGGGTTTTTAAAAGTAATTGATTTTTATAATGGGGTTTAGCTGCTTTTCACTGCTGTGTTTATGCCGCTTTACACCCACTTGACTCACTTACAGAGAGATATCAATACATAGGTTTAAGATTCTTACTAGTCAGATATATTCTTGGGCGGTGAGTAGGGGGTGTTGAGTCCAGTTCCCTGAGCAAGGAGTAGGTCTTGTCTATTACATATTGGGTTTATGGAACGGTATCTGAGCTAATTTGAAACCCGTGTTTTATGCATCCCCCCGCCTCACCTTTCCCGTTGAGCAGCCATAGTGTGTTTTCTAAACGTGTGACTCTGTTCCGTTTTGTAATTCAGTTCAAGTGTAGCGGTTTTTACATTCCCTCTATTAGTGATATCTTATGACAAGTGTCTTTTTCTGTGTGACTTTTTTCACTTAGAATCGTCGTACCTAAATCCACTCATCATGCTGCTACTAGCCTTATGACCTTGATTTCATGGCTGAGTGATATTCCATTGTACATAAGGACCACAACTTCTTTATCCTTTTTTCTCTTTCCTGGGATATTTAAGGTATAACGAAGTGGAGGTTCTTGTCAAGAGAGCAGCCCTAAACTTTGGGGTGCCTGTGTCTTGCTGATTTTTAGTTTTCCCAATGTATACACCCATGAGTGGAAGTGCCCTATGCTCTCTAAGCTGAGTTTTTTAGATGTTTCAGGACACACCGTACACTTCTCCAGAGTGGCTGTTGGCAATTTACATCCCGCCCTTCAGCGTAGCAAGGCTCCCGGTTCTCCATGGCCTGTCCTGCATTTCTGGTTTTGACACTTTATTCAGCATGGCCCTTTTGACCGATGGGAAGCGAGACTTCTTTGTAGCGCTGATTTGCCTTTCCAGGTTGCTTGGTTGGCCAAAAAGGGCGTATGCGTTTTTTCCTGAATATATTCAGGAAAAAACGCATACGCCCTTTTTGGCCAAGGGCATGATTGTCGAGGTTTGGCCGCTTTTCCTGTGCTATCAAGGCGATTCGAATCTACCTCCTGAAATCTGTTTCCTGCAATTCTGCCTTGCTTTCAAATCCTCTTCGGTGCCTTCCCTCAATATATTTGTGGACAAGAGTTATCATTTATAACTCTGCAGGTTTGTGAATTGCAGTGCCCCTGAGCTCCATTGTTCAACTCGCTTACTTGGGAGCTGGCCGCAAAAGCACAGGATTGCTTCAGGCCCTATTCTGGTCCCGGGCGGCAGGCTGAGCCTGTGGTTAATTCTTCTTCCTGATGGGAAAATAGAGTGACCTGTGCCAGTCCCAACACCTAGAGCTAGTCTCTCATTGTTTCCCCCTATTCCCGTTCATCCTCAGGACAAATCGCAACCTGTACGGAACAGGAGGTTAAAGGTGCTGAGTCTCCAAGGAGGGAGATTGCTAGTAAAGCGGCTGGAATGGCGAACCCGAGCACAAGGAGGTGAGAAATGAGGCGCGTTTTAGAAACCTTTCCCGATCACACGGTGTACCATCTTCTGGGTTTCTCATGCATGTTTTCGATGTAGGAAGATGCCCTTGAACCTGAGATTTGGGACCCATGGGATGGGTACCACGCAGTACTACTTTAAAGGGTCTGCGTTTGCTCACCCAACCTCACCAAACCTCTCAGCCCCAAGAGTGTCCACCCTTATGTCTCCGTCAGCTGTGGGTCTAGATATGGTCAATCCAGGTGGCATCACAGCCCCTGAACGAAGTTTGTAAGAATTTCTCTCTCTTTCACTGTCTTTGTTTCACGGGTTTTTAAAAGTAATTGATTTTTATAATGGGGTTTAACTGCTTTTCACTGCTGTGTTTATGCCGCTTTACACCCACTTGACTCACTTACAGAGAGATATCAATACATAGGTTTAAGATTCTTACTAGTCAGATATATTCTTGGGCGGTGAGTAGGGGGTGTTGAGTCCAGTTCCCTGAGCAAGGAGTAGGTCTTGTCTATTACATATTGGGTTTATGGAACGGTATCTGAGCTAATTTGAAACCCGTGTTTTATGCATCCCCCCGCCTCACCTTTCCCGTTGAGCAGCCATAGTGTGTTTTCTAAACGTGTGACTCTGTTCCGTTTTGTAATTCAGTTCAAGTGTAGCGGTTTTTACATTCCCTCTATTAGTGATATCTTATGACAAGTGTCTTTTTCTGTGTGACTTTTTTCACTTAGAATCGTCGTACCTAAATCCACTCATCATGCTGCTACTAGCCTTATGACCTTGATTTCATGGCTGAGTGATATTCCATTGTACATAAGGACCACAACTTCTTTATCCTTTTTTCTCTTTCCTGGGATATTTAAGGTGTAACGAAGTGGAGGTTCTTGTCAAGAGAGCAGCCCTAAACTTTGGGGTGCCTGTGTCTTGATGATTTTTAGTTTTCCCAATGTATACGCCCATGAGTGGAAGTGCCCTATGCTCTCTAAGCTGAGTTTTTTAGATGTTTCAGGACACACCGTACACTTCTCCAGAGTGGCTGTTGGCAATTTACATCCCGCCCTTCAGCGTAGCAAGGCTCCCGGTTCTCCATGGCCTGTCCTGCATTTCTGGTTTTGACACTTTATTCAGCATGGCCCTTTTGACCGATGGGAAGGGAGACTTCTTTGTAGCGCTGATTTGCCTTTCCAGGTTGCTTGGTTGGCCAAAAAGGGCGTATGCGTTTTTTCCTGAATATATTCAGGAAAAAACGCATACGCCCTTTTTGGCCAAGGGCATGATTGTCGAGGTTTGGCCGCTTTTCCTGTGCTTTCAAGGCGATTCGAATCTACCTCCTGAAATCTGTTTCCTGCAATTCTGCCTTGCTTTCAAATCCTCTTCGGTGCCTTCCCTCAATATATTTGTGGACAAGAGTTATCATTTATAACTCTGCAGGTTTGTGAATTGCAGTGCCCCTGAGCTCCATTGTTCAACTCGCTTACTTGGGAGCTGGCCGCAAAAGCACAGGATTGCTTCAGGCCCTATTCTGGTCCCGGGCGGCAGGCTGAGCCTGTGGTTAATTCTTCTTCCTGATGGGAAAATAGAGTGACCTGTGCCAGTCCCAACACCTAGAGCTAGTCTCTCATTGGTTCCCCCTCTTCCCGTTCATCCTCAGGACAAATCGCAACCTGTACGGAACAGGAGGTTAAAGGTGCTGAGTCTCCAAGGAGGGAGATTGCTAGTAAAGCGGCTGGAATGGCGAACCCGAGCACAAGGAGGTGAGAAATGAGGTGCGTTTTAGAAACCTTTCCCGATCACACGGTGTACCATCTTCTGGGTTTCTCATGCATGTTTTCGATGTAGGAAGATGCCCTTGAACCTGGAGATTTGGGACCCATGGGATGGGTACCACGCAGTACTACTTTAAAGGGTCTGCGTTTGCTCACCCAACCTCACCAAACCTCTCAGCCCCAAGAGTGTCCACCCTTATGTCTCCGTCAGCTGTGGGTCTAGATATGGTCAATCCAGGTGGCATCACAGCCCCTGAACGAAGTTTGTAAGAATTTCTCTCTCTTTCACTGTCTTTGTTTCACGGGTTTTTAAAAGTAATTGATTTTTATAATGGGGTTTAGCTGCTTTTCACTGCTGTGTTTATGCCGCTTTACACCCACTTGACTCACTTACAGAGAGATATCAATACATAGGTTTAAGATTCTTACTAGTCAGATATATTCTTGGGCGGTGAGTAGGGGGTGTTGAGTCCAGTTCCCTGAGCAAGGAGTAGGTCTTGTCTATTACATATTGGGTTTATGGAACGGTATCTGAGCTAATTTGAAACCCGTGTTTTATGCATCCCCCCGCCTCACCTTTCCCGTTGAGCAGCCATAGTGTGTTTTCTAAACGTGTGACTCTGTTCCGTTTTGTAATTCAGTTCAAGTGTAGCGGTTTTTACATTCCCTCTATTAGTGATATCTTATGACAAGTGTCTTTTTCTGTGTGACTTTTTTCACTTAGAATCGTCGTACCTAAATCCACTCATCATGCTGCTACTAGCCTTATGACCTTGATTTCATGGCTGAGTGATATTCCATTGTACATAAGGACCACAACTTCTTTATCCTTTTTTCTCTTTCCTGGGATATTTAAGGTGTAACGAAGTGGAGGTTCTTGTCAAGAGAGCAGCCCTAAACTTTGGGGTGTCTGTGTCTTGCTGATTTTTTATTTTTCCCAATGTATACGCCCATGAGTGGAAGTGCCCTATGCTCTCTAAGCTGAGTTTTTTAGATGTTTCAGGACACACCGTACACTTCTCCAGAGTGGCTGTTGGCAATTTACATCCCGCCCATCAGCGTAGCAAGGCTCCCGGTTCTCCATGGCCTGTCCTGCATTTCTGGTTTTGACACTTTATTCAGCATGGCCCTTTTGACCGATGGGAAGCGAGACTTCTTTGTAGCGCTGATTTGCCTTTCCAGGTTGCTTGGTTGGCCAAAAAGGGCGTATGCGTTTTTTCCTGAATATATTCAGGAAAAAACGCATACGCCCTTTTTGGCCAAGGGCATGATTGTCGAGGTTTGGCCGCTTTTCCTGTGCTTTCAAGGCGATTCGAATCTACCTCCTGAAATCTGTTTCCTGCAATTCTGCCTTGCATTCACATCCTCTTCGGTGCCTTCCCTCAATATATTTGTGGACAAGAGTTATCATTTATAACTGCAGTTTTGTGAATTGCAGTGCCCCTGAGCTCCATTGTTCAACTCGCTTACTTGGGAGCTGGCCGCAAAAGCACAGGATTGCTTCAGGCCCTATTCTGGTCCCGGGCGGCAGGCTGAGCCTGTGGTTAATTCTTCTTCCTGATGGGAAAATAGAGTGACCTGTGCCAGTCCCAACACCTAGAGCTAGTCTCTCATTGGTTCCCCCTCTTCCCGTTCATCCTCAGGACAATTCGCAACCTGTACGGAACAGGAGGTTAAAGGTGCTGAGTCTCCAAGGAGGGAGATTGCTAGTAAAGCGGCTGGAATGGCGAACCCGAGCACAAGGAGGTGAGAAATGAGGCGCGTTTTAGAAACCTTTCCCGATCACACGGTGTACCAGCTTCTGGGTTTCTCATGCATGTTTTCGATGTAGGAAGATGCCCTTGAACCTGGAGATTTGGGACCCATGGGATGGGTACCACGCAGTACTACTTTAAAGGGTCTGCGTTTGCTCACCCAACCTCACCAAACCTCTCAGCCCCAAGAGTGTCCACCCTTATGTCTCCGTCAGCTGTGGGTCTAGATATGGTCAATCCAGGTGGCATCACAGCCCCTGAACGAAGTTTGTAAGAATTTCTCTCTCTTTCACTGTCTTTGTTTCACGGGTTTTTAAAAGTAATTGATTTTTATAATGGGGTTTAGCTGCTTTTCACTGCTGTGTTTATGCCGCTTTACACCCACTTGACTCACTTACAGAGAGATATCAATACATAGGTTTAAGATTCTTACTAGTCAGATATATTCTTGGGCGGTGAGTAGGGGGTGTTGAGTCCAGTTCCCTGAGCAAGGAGTAGGTCTTGTCTATTACATATTGGGTTTATGGAACGGTATCTGAGCTAATTTGAAACCCGTGTTTTATGCATCCCCCCGCCTCACCTTTCCCGTTGAGCAGCCATAGTGTGTTTTCTAAACGTGTGACTCTGTTCCGTTTTGTAATTCAGTTCAAGTGTAGCGGTTTTTACATTCCCTCTATTAGTGATATCTTATGACAAGTGTCTTTTTCTGTGTGACTTTTTTCACTTAGAATCGTCGTACCTAAATCCACTCATCATGCTGCTACTAGCCTTATGACCTTGATTTCATGGCTGAGTGATATTCCATTGTACATAAGGACCACAACTTCTTTATCCTTTTTTCTCTTTCCTGGGATATTTAAGGTATAACGAAGTGGAGGTTCTTGTCAAGAGAGCAGCCCTAAACTTTGGGGTGCCTGTGTCTTGCTGATTTTTAGTTTTCCCAATGTATACACCCATGAGTGGAAGTGCCCTATGCTCTCTAAGCTGAGTTTTTTAGATGTTTCAGGACACACCGTACACTTCTCCAGAGTGGCTGTTGGCAATTTACATCCCGCCCTTCAGCGTAGCAAGGCTCCCGGTTCTCCATGGCCTGTCCTGCATTTCTGGTTTTGACACTTTATTCAGCATGGCCCTTTTGACCGATGGGAAGCGAGACTTCTTTGTAGCGCTGATTTGCCTTTCCAGGTTGCTTGGTTGGCCAAAAAGGGCGTATGCGTTTTTTCCTGAATATATTCAGGAAAAAACGCATACGCCCTTTTTGGCCAAGGGCATGATTGTCGAGGTTTGGCCGCTTTTCCTGTGCTATCAAGGCGATTCGAATCTACCTCCTGAAATCTGTTTCCTGCAATTCTGCCTTGCTTTCAAATCCTCTTCGGTGCCTTCCCTCAATATATTTGTGGACAAGAGTTATCATTTATAACTCTGCAGGTTTGTGAATTGCAGTGCCCCTGAGCTCCATTGTTCAACTCGCTTACTTGGGAGCTGGCCGCAAAAGCACAGGATTGCTTCAGGCCCTATTCTGGTCCCGGGCGGCAGGCTGAGCCTGTGGTTAATTCTTCTTCCTGATGGGAAAATAGAGTGACCTGTGCCAGTCCCAACACCTAGAGCTAGTCTCTCATTGTTTCCCCCTATTCCCGTTCATCCTCAGGACAAATCGCAACCTGTACGGAACAGGAGGTTAAAGGTGCTGAGTCTCCAAGGAGGGAGATTGCTAGTAAAGCGGCTGGAATGGCGAACCCGAGCACAAGGAGGTGAGAAATGAGGCGCGTTTTAGAAACCTTTCCCGATCACACGGTGTACCATCTTCTGGGTTTCTCATGCATGTTTTCGATGTAGGAAGATGCCCTTGAACCTGAGATTTGGGACCCATGGGATGGGTACCACGCAGTACTACTTTAAAGGGTCTGCGTTTGCTCACCCAACCTCACCAAACCTCTCAGCCCCAAGAGTGTCCACCCTTATGTCTCCGTCAGCTGTGGGTCTAGATATGGTCAATCCAGGTGGCATCACAGCCCCTGAACGAAGTTTGTAAGAATTTCTCTCTCTTTCACTGTCTTTGTTTCACGGGTTTTTAAAAGTAATTGATTTTTATAATGGGGTTTAACTGCTTTTCACTGCTGTGTTTATGCCGCTTTACACCCACTTGACTCACTTACAGAGAGATATCAATACATAGGTTTAAGATTCTTACTAGTCAGATATATTCTTGGGCGGTGAGTAGGGGGTGTTGAGTCCAGTTCCCTGAGCAAGGAGTAGGTCTTGTCTATTACATATTGGGTTTATGGAACGGTATCTGAGCTAATTTGAAACCCGTGTTTTATGCATCCCCCCGCCTCACCTTTCCCGTTGAGCAGCCATAGTGTGTTTTCTAAACGTGTGACTCTGTTCCGTTTTGTAATTCAGTTCAAGTGTAGCGGTTTTTACATTCCCTCTATTAGTGATATCTTATGACAAGTGTCTTTTTCTGTGTGACTTTTTTCACTTAGAATCGTCGTACCTAAATCCACTCATCATGCTGCTACTAGCCTTATGACCTTGATTTCATGGCTGAGTGATATTCCATTGTACATAAGGACCACAACTTCTTTATCCTTTTTTCTCTTTCCTGGGATATTTAAGGTGTAACGAAGTGGAGGTTCTTGTCAAGAGAGCAGCCCTAAACTTTGGGGTGCCTGTGTCTTGATGATTTTTAGTTTTCCCAATGTATACGCCCATGAGTGGAAGTGCCCTATGCTCTCTAAGCTGAGTTTTTTAGATGTTTCAGGACACACCGTACACTTCTCCAGAGTGGCTGTTGGCAATTTACATCCCGCCCTTCAGCGTAGCAAGGCTCCCGGTTCTCCATGGCCTGTCCTGCATTTCTGGTTTTGACACTTTATTCAGCATGGCCCTTTTGACCGATGGGAAGGGAGACTTCTTTGTAGCGCTGATTTGCCTTTCCAGGTTGCTTGGTTGGCCAAAAAGGGCGTATGCGTTTTTTCCTGAATATATTCAGGAAAAAACGCATACGCCCTTTTTGGCCAAGGGCATGATTGTCGAGGTTTGGCCGCTTTTCCTGTGCTTTCAAGGCGATTCGAATCTACCTCCTGAAATCTGTTTCCTGCAATTCTGCCTTGCTTTCAAATCCTCTTCGGTGCCTTCCCTCAATATATTTGTGGACAAGAGTTATCATTTATAACTCTGCAGGTTTGTGAATTGCAGTGCCCCTGAGCTCCATTGTTCAACTCGCTTACTTGGGAGCTGGCCGCAAAAGCACAGGATTGCTTCAGGCCCTATTCTGGTCCCGGGCGGCAGGCTGAGCCTGTGGTTAATTCTTCTTCCTGATGGGAAAATAGAGTGACCTGTGCCAGTCCCAACACCTAGAGCTAGTCTCTCATTGGTTCCCCCTCTTCCCGTTCATCCTCAGGACAAATCGCAACCTGTACGGAACAGGAGGTTAAAGGTGCTGAGTCTCCAAGGAGGGAGATTGCTAGTAAAGCGGCTGGAATGGCGAACCCGAGCACAAGGAGGTGAGAAATGAGGTGCGTTTTAGAAACCTTTCCCGATCACACGGTGTACCATCTTCTGGGTTTCTCATGCATGTTTTCGATGTAGGAAGATGCCCTTGAACCTGGAGATTTGGGACCCATGGGATGGGTACCACGCAGTACTACTTTAAAGGGTCTGCGTTTGCTCACCCAACCTCACCAAACCTCTCAGCCCCAAGAGTGTCCACCCTTATGTCTCCGTCAGCTGTGGGTCTAGATATGGTCAATCCAGGTGGCATCACAGCCCCTGAACGAAGTTTGTAAGAATTTCTCTCTCTTTCACTGTCTTTGTTTCACGGGTTTTTAAAAGTAATTGATTTTTATAATGGGGTTTAGCTGCTTTTCACTGCTGTGTTTATGCCGCTTTACACCCACTTGACTCACTTACAGAGAGATATCAATACATAGGTTTAAGATTCTTACTAGTCAGATATATTCTTGGGCGGTGAGTAGGGGGTGTTGAGTCCAGTTCCCTGAGCAAGGAGTAGGTCTTGTCTATTACATATTGGGTTTATGGAACGGTATCTGAGCTAATTTGAAACCCGTGTTTTATGCATCCCCCCGCCTCACCTTTCCCGTTGAGCAGCCATAGTGTGTTTTCTAAACGTGTGACTCTGTTCCGTTTTGTAATTCAGTTCAAGTGTAGCGGTTTTTACATTCCCTCTATTAGTGATATCTTATGACAAGTGTCTTTTTCTGTGTGACTTTTTTCACTTAGAATCGTCGTACCTAAATCCACTCATCATGCTGCTACTAGCCTTATGACCTTGATTTCATGGCTGAGTGATATTCCATTGTACATAAGGACCACAACTTCTTTATCCTTTTTTCTCTTTCCTGGGATATTTAAGGTGTAACGAAGTGGAGGTTCTTGTCAAGAGAGCAGCCCTAAACTTTGGGGTGTCTGTGTCTTGCTGATTTTTTATTTTTCCCAATGTATACGCCCATGAGTGGAAGTGCCCTATGCTCTCTAAGCTGAGTTTTTTAGATGTTTCAGGACACACCGTACACTTCTCCAGAGTGGCTGTTGGCAATTTACATCCCGCCCATCAGCGTAGCAAGGCTCCCGGTTCTCCATGGCCTGTCCTGCATTTCTGGTTTTGACACTTTATTCAGCATGGCCCTTTTGACCGATGGGAAGCGAGACTTCTTTGTAGCGCTGATTTGCCTTTCCAGGTTGCTTGGTTGGCCAAAAAGGGCGTATGCGTTTTTTCCTGAATATATTCAGGAAAAAACGCATACGCCCTTTTTGGCCAAGGGCATGATTGTCGAGGTTTGGCCGCTTTTCCTGTGCTTTCAAGGCGATTCGAATCTACCTCCTGAAATCTGTTTCCTGCAATTCTGCCTTGCATTCACATCCTCTTCGGTGCCTTCCCTCAATATATTTGTGGACAAGAGTTATCATTTATAACTGCAGTTTTGTGAATTGCAGTGCCCCTGAGCTCCATTGTTCAACTCGCTTACTTGGGAGCTGGCCGCAAAAGCACAGGATTGCTTCAGGCCCTATTCTGGTCCCGGGCGGCAGGCTGAGCCTGTGGTTAATTCTTCTTCCTGATGGGAAAATAGAGTGACCTGTGCCAGTCCCAACACCTAGACCTAGCCTCTCATTGGTTCCCCCTCTTCCCGTTCATCCTCAGGACAAATCGCAACCTGTACGGAACAGGAGGTTAAAGGTGCTGAGTCTCCAAGGAGGGAGATTGCTAGTAAAGCGGCTGGAATGGCGAACCCGAGCACAAGGAGGTGAGAAATGAGGTGCGTTTTAGAAACCTTTCCCGATCACACGGTGTACCATCTTCTGGGTTTCTCATGCATGTTTTCGATGTAGGAAGATGCCCTTGAACCTGGAGATTTGGGACCCATGGGATGGGTACCACGCAGTACTACTTTAAAGGGTCTGCGTTTGCTCACCCAACCTCACCAAACCTCTCAGCCCCAAGAGTGTCCACCCTTATGTCTCCGTCAGCTGTGGGTCTAGATATGGTCAATCCAGGTGGCATCACAGCCCCTGAACGAAGTTTGTAAGAATTTCTCTCTCTTTCACTGTCTTTGTTTCACGGGTTTTTAAAAGTAATTGATTTTTATAATGGGGTTTAGCTGCTTTTCACTGCTGTGTTTATGCCGCTTTACACCCACTTGACTCACTTACAGAGAGATATCAATACATAGGTTTAAGATTCTTACTAGTCAGATATATTCTTGGGCGGTGAGTAGGGGGTGTTGAGTCCAGTTCCCTGAGCAAGGAGTAGGTCTTGTCTATTACATATTGGGTTTATGGAACGGTATCTGAGCTAATTTGAAACCCGTGTTTTATGCATCCCCCCGCCTCACCTTTCCCGTTGAGCAGCCATAGTGTGTTTTCTAAACGTGTGACTCTGTTCCGTTTTGTAATTCAGTTCAAGTGTAGCGGTTTTTACATTCCCTCTATTAGTGATATCTTATGACAAGTGTCTTTTTCTGTGTGACTTTTTTCACTTAGAATCGTCGTACCTAAATCCACTCATCATGCTGCTACTAGCCTTATGACCTTGATTTCACGGCTGAGTGATATTCCATTGTACATAAGGACCACAACTTCTTTATCCTTTTTTCTCTTTCCTGGGATATTTAAGGTGTAACGAAGTGGAGGTTCTTGTCAAGAGAGCAGCCCTAAACTTTGGGGTGCCTGTGTCTTGCTGATTTTTTATTTTTCCCAATGTATACGCCCATGAGTGGAAGTGCCCTATGCTCTCTAAGCTGAGTTTTTTAGATGTTTCAGGACACACCGTACACTTCTCCAGAGTGGCTGTTGGCAATTTACATCCCGCCCATCAGCGTAGCAAGGCTCCCGGTTCTCCATGGCCTGTCCTGCATTTCTGGTTTTGACACTTTATTCAGCATGGCCCTTTTGACCGATGGGAAGCGAGACTTCTTTGTAGCGCTGATTTGCCTTTCCAGGTTGCTTGGTTGGCCAAAAAGGGCGTATGCGTTTTTTCCTGAATATATTCAGGAAAAAACGCATACGCCCTTTTTGGCCAAGGGCATGATTGTCGAGGTTTGGCCGCTTTTCCTGTGCTTTCAAGGCGATTCGAATCTACCTCCTGAAATCTGTTTCCTGCAATTCTGCCTTGCATTCACATCCTCTTCGGTGCCTTCCCTCAATATATTTGTGGACAAGAGTTATCATTTATAACTGCAGTTTTGTGAATTGCAGTGCCCCTGAGCTCCATTGTTCAACTCGCTTACTTGGGAGCTGGCCGCAAAAGCACAGGATTGCTTCAGGCCCTATTCTGGTCCCGGGCGGCAGGCTGAGCCTGTGGTTAATTCTTCTTCCTGATGGGAAAATAGAGTGACCTGTGCCAGTCCCAACACCTAGACCTAGCCTCTCATTGGTTCCCCCTCTTCCCGTTCATCCTCAGGACAAATCGCAACCTGTACGGAACAGGAGGTTAAAGGTGCTGAGTCTCCAAGGAGGGAGATTGCTAGTAAAGCGGCTGGAATGGCGAACCCGAGCACAAGGAGGTGAGAAATGAGGTGCGTTTTAGAAACCTTTCCCGATCACACGGTGTACCATCTTCTGGGTTTCTCATGCATGTTTTCGATGTAGGAAGATGCCCTTGAACCTGGAGATTTGGGACCCATGGGATGGGTACCACGCAGTACTACTTTAAAGGGTCTGCGTTTGCTCACCCAACCTCACCAAACCTCTCAGCCCCAAGAGTGTCCACCCTTATGTCTCCGTCAGCTGTGGGTCTAGATATGGTCAATCCAGGTGGCATCACAGCCCCTGAACGAAGTTTGTAAGAATTTCTCTCTCTTTCACTGTCTTTGTTTCACGGGTTTTTAAAAGTAATTGATTTTTATAATGGGGTTTAGCTGCTTTTCACTGCTGTGTTTATGCCGCTTTACACCCACTTGACTCACTTACAGAGAGATATCAATACATAGGTTTAAGATTCTTACTAGTCAGATATATTCTTGGGCGGTGAGTAGGGGGTGTTGAGTCCAGTTCCCTGAGCAAGGAGTAGGTCTTGTCTATTACATATTGGGTTTATGGAACGGTATCTGAGCTAATTTGAAACCCGTGTTTTATGCATCCCCCCGCCTCACCTTTCCCGTTGAGCAGCCATAGTGTGTTTTCTAAACGTGTGACTCTGTTCCGTTTTGTAATTCAGTTCAAGTGTAGCGGTTTTTACATTCCCTCTATTAGTGATATCTTATGACAAGTGTCTTTTTCTGTGTGACTTTTTTCACTTAGAATCGTCGTACCTAAATCCACTCATCATGCTGCTACTAGCCTTATGACCTTGATTTCACGGCTGAGTGATATTCCATTGTACATAAGGACCACAACTTCTTTATCCTTTGTTCTCTTTCCTGGGATATTTAAGGTGTAACGAAGTGGAGGTTCTTGTCAAGAGAGCAGCCCTAAACTTTGGGGTGCCTGTGTCTTGCTGATTTTTTATTTTTCCCAATGTATACGCCCATGAGTGGAAGTGCCCTATGCTCTCTAAGCTGAGTTTTTTAGATGTTTCAGGACACACCGTACACTTCTCCAGAGTGGCTGTTGGCAATTTACATCCCGCCCATCAGCGTAGCAAGGCTCCCGGTTCTCCATGGCCTGTCCTGCATTTCTGGTTTTGACACTTTATTCAGCATGGCCCTTTTGACCGATGGGAAGCGAGACTTCTTTGTAGCGCTGATTTGCCTTTCCAGGTTGCTTGGTTGGCCAAAAAGGGCGTATGCGTTTTTTCCTGAATATATTCAGGAAAAAACGCATACGCCCTTTTTGGCCAAGGGCATGATTGTCGAGGTTTGGCCGCTTTTCCTGTGCTTTCAAGGCGATTCGAATCTACCTCCTGAAATCTGTTTCCTGCAATTCTGCCTTGCATTCACATCCTCTTCGGTGCCTTCCCTCAATATATTTGTGGACAAGAGTTATCATTTATAACTCTGCAGGTTTGTGAATTGCGGTGCCCCTGAGCTCCATTGTTCAACTCGCTTACTTGGGAGCTGGCCGCAAAAGCACAGGATTGCTTCAGGCCCTATTCTGGTCCCGGGCGGCAGGCTGAGCCTGTGGTTAATTCTTCTTCCTGATGGGAAAATAGAGTGACCTGTGCCAGTCCCAACACCTAGAGCTAGTCTCTCATTGGTTCCCCCTCTTCCCGTTCATCCTCAGGACAATTCGCAACCTGTACGGAACAGGAGGTTAAAGGTGCTGAGTCTCCAAGGAGGGAGATTGCTAGTAAAGCGGCTGGAATGGCGAACCCGAGCACAAGGAGGTGAGAAATGAGGCGCGTTTTAGAAACCTTTCCCGATCACACGGTGTACCAGCTTCTGGGTTTCTCATGCATGTTTTCGATGTAGGAAGATGCCCTTGAACCTGGAGATTTGGGACCCATGGGATGGGTACCACGCAGTACTACTTTAAAGGGTCTGCGTTTGCTCACCCAACCTCACCAAACCTCTCAGCCCCAAGAGTGTCCACCCTTATGTCTCCGTCAGCTGTGGGTCTAGATATGGTCAATCCAGGTGGCATCACAGCCCCTGAACGAAGTTTGTAAGAATTTCTCTCTCTTTCACTGTCTTTGTTTCACGGGTTTTTAAAAGTAATTGATTTTTATAATGGGGTTTAGCTGCTTTTCACTGCTGTGTTTATGCCGCTTTACACCCACTTGACTCACTTACAGAGAGATATCAATACATAGGTTTAAGATTCTTACTAGTCAGATATATTCTTGGGCGGTGAGTAGGGGGTGTTGAGTCCAGTTCCCTGAGCAAGGAGTAGGTCTTGTCTATTACATATTGGGTTTATGGAACGGTATCTGAGCTAATTTGAAACCCGTGTTTTATGCATCCCCCCGCCTCACCTTTCCCGTTGAGCAGCCATAGTGTGTTTTCTAAACGTGTGACTCTGTTCCGTTTTGTAATTCAGTTCAAGTGTAGCGGTTTTTACATTCCCTCTATTAGTGATATCTTATGACAAGTGTCTTTTTCTGTGTGACTTTTTTCACTTAGAATCGTCGTACCTAAATCCACTCATCATGCTGCTACTAGCCTTATGACCTTGATTTCATGGCTGAGTGATATTCCATTGTACATAAGGACCACAACTTCTTTATCCTTTTTTCTCTTTCCTGGGATATTTAAGGTGTAACGAAGTGGAGGTTCTTGTCAAGAGAGCAGCCCTAAACTTTGGGGTGCCTGTGTCTTGCTGATTTTTAGTTTTCCCAATGTATACGCCCATGAGTGGAAGTGCCCTATGCTCTCTAAGCTGAGTTTTTTAGATGTTTCAGGACACACCGTACACTTCTCCAGAGTGGCTGTTGGCAATTTACATCCCGCCCTTCAGCGTAGCAAGGCTCCCGGTTCTCCATGGCCTGTCCTGCATTTCTGGTTTTGACACTTTATTCAGCATGGCCCTTTTGACCGATGGGAAGCGAGACTTCTTTGTAGCGCTGATTTGCCTTTCCAGGTTGCTTGGTTGGCCAAAAAGGGCGTATGCGTTTTTTCCTGAATATATTCAGGAAAAAACGCATACGCCCTTTTTGGCCAAGGGCATGATTGTCGAGGTTTGGCCGCTTTTCCTGTGCTTTCAAGGCGATTCGAATCTACCTCCTGAAATCTGTTTCCTGCAATTCTGCCTTGCTTTCAAATCCTCTTCGGTGCCTTCCCTCAATATATTTGTGGACAAGAGTTATCATTTATAACTCTGCAGGTTTGTGAATTGCAGTGCCCCTGAGCTCCATTGTTCAACTCGCTTACTTGGGAGCTGGCCGCAAAAGCACAGGATTGCTTCAGGCCCTATTCTGGTCCCGGGCGGCAGGCTGAGCCTGTGGTTAATTCTTCTTCCTGATGGGAAAATAGAGTGACCTGTGCCAGTCCCAACACCTAG
Organism: Eschrichtius robustus; assembly: GCF_028021215.1. Taxonomy (NCBI): domain Eukaryota; kingdom Metazoa; phylum Chordata; class Mammalia; order Artiodactyla; family Eschrichtiidae; genus Eschrichtius; species Eschrichtius robustus. The sequence goes on along the minus strand of NC_090831.1, from coordinate 46,556,990 downwards.
AGCTAGTCTCTCATTGGTTCCCCCTCTTCCCGTTCATCCTCAGGACAAATCGCAACCTGTACGGAACAGGAGGTTAAAGGTGCTGAGTCTCCAAGGAGGGAGATTGCTAGTAAAGCGGCTGGAATGGCGAACCCGAGCACAAGGAGGTGAGAAATGAGGCGCGTTTTAGAAACCTTTCCCGATCACACGGTGTACCATCTTCTGGGTTTCTCATGCATGTTTTCGATGTAGGAAGATGCCCTTGAAGCTGGAGATTTGGGACCCATGGGATGGGTACCACGCAGTACTACTTTAAAGGGTCTGCGTTTGCTCACCCAACCTCACCAAACCTCTCAGCCCCAAGAGTGTCCACCCTTATGTCTCCGTCAGCTGTGGGTCTAGATATGGTCAATCCAGGTGGCATCACAGCCCCTGAACGAAGTTTGTAAGAATTTCTCTCTCTTTCACTGTCTTTGTTTCACGGGTTTTTAAAAGTAATTGATTTTTATAATGGGGTTTAACTGCTTTTCACTGCTGTGTTTATGCCGCTTTACACCCACTTGACTCACTTACAGAGAGATATCAATACATAGGTTTAAGATTCTTACTAGTCAGATATATTCTTGGGCGGTGAGTAGGGGGTGTTGAGTCCAGTTCCCTGAGCAAGGAGTAGGTCTTGTCTATTACATATTGGGTTTATGGAACGGTATCTGAGCTAATTTGAAACCCGTGTTTTATGCATCCCCCCGCCTCACCTTTCCCGTTGAGCAGCCATAGTGTGTTTTCTAAACGTGTGACTCTGTTCCGTTTTGTAATTCAGTTCAAGTGTAGCGGTTTTTACATTCCCTCTATTAGTGATATCTTATGACAAGTGTCTTTTTCTGTGTGACTTTTTTCACTTAGAATCGTCGTACCTAAATCCACTCATCATGCTGCTACTAGCCTTATGACCTTGATTTCATGGCTGAGTGATATTCCATTGTACATAAGGACCACAACTTCTTTATCCTTTTTTCTCTTTCCTGGGATATTTAAGGTGTAACGAAGTGGAGGTTCTTGTCAAGAGAGCAGCCCTAAACTTTGGGGTGCCTGTGTCTTGCTGATTTTTAGTTTTCCCAATGTATACGCCCATGAGTGGAAGTGCCCTATGCTCTCTAAGCTGAGTTTTTTAGATGTTTCAGGACACACCGTACACTTCTCCAGAGTGGCTGTTGGCAATTTACATCCCGCCCTTCAGCGTAGCAAGGCTCCCGGTTCTCCATGGCCTGTCCTGCATTTCTGGTTTTGACACTTTATTCAGCATGGCCCTTTTGACCGATGGGAAGCGAGACTTCTTTGTAGCGCTGATTTGCCTTTCCAGGTTGCTTGGTTGGCCAAAAAGGGCGTATGCGTTTTTTCCTGAATATATTCAGGAAAAAACGCATACGCCCTTTTTGGCCAAGGGCATGATTGTCGAGGTTTGGCCGCTTTTCCTGTGCTTTCAAGGCGATTCGAATCTACCTCCTGAAATCTGTTTCCTGCAATTCTGCCTTGCATTCACATCCTCTTCGGTGCCTTCCCTCAATATATTTGTGGACAAGAGTTATCATTTATAACTCTGCAGGTTTGTGAATTGCGGTGCCCCTGAGCTCCATTGTTCAACTCGCTTACTTGGGAGCTGGCCGCAAAAGCACAGGATTGCTTCAGGCCCTATTCTGGTCCCGGGCGGCAGGCTGAGCCTGTGGTTAATTCTTCTTCCTGATGGGAAAATAGAGTGACCTGTGCCAGTCCCAACACCTAGAGCTAGTCTCTCATTGGTTCCCCCTCTTCCCGTTCATCCTCAGGACAATTCGCAACCTGTACGGAACAGGAGGTTAAAGGTGCTGAGTCTCCAAGGAGGGAGATTGCTAGTAAAGCGGCTGGAATGGCGAACCCGAGCACAAGGAGGTGAGAAATGAGGCGCGTTTTAGAAACCTTTCCCGATCACACGGTGTACCAGCTTCTGGGTTTCTCATGCATGTTTTCGATGTAGGAAGATGCCCTTGAACCTGGAGATTTGGGACCCATGGGATGGGTACCACGCAGTACTACTTTAAAGGGTCTGCGTTTGCTCACCCAACCTCACCAAACCTCTCAGCCCCAAGAGTGTCCACCCTTATGTCTCCGTCAGCTGTGGGTCTAGATATGGTCAATCCAGGTGGCATCACAGCCCCTGAACGAAGTTTGTAAGAATTTCTCTCTCTTTCACTGTCTTTGTTTCACGGGTTTTTAAAAGTAATTGATTTTTATAATGGGGTTTAGCTGCTTTTCACTGCTGTGTTTATGCCGCTTTACACCCACTTGACTCACTTACAGAGAGATATCAATACATAGGTTTAAGATTCTTACTAGTCAGATATATTCTTGGGCGGTGAGTAGGGGGTGTTGAGTCCAGTTCCCTGAGCAAGGAGTAGGTCTTGTCTATTACATATTGGGTTTATGGAACGGTATCTGAGCTAATTTGAAACCCGTGTTTTATGCATCCCCCCGCCTCACCTTTCCCGTTGAGCAGCCATAGTGTGTTTTCTAAACGTGTGACTCTGTTCCGTTTTGTAATTCAGTTCAAGTGTAGCGGTTTTTACATTCCCTCTATTAGTGATATCTTATGACAAGTGTCTTTTTCTGTGTGACTTTTTTCACTTAGAATCGTCGTACCTAAATCCACTCATCATGCTGCTACTAGCCTTATGACCTTGATTTCATGGCTGAGTGATATTCCATTGTACATAAGGACCACAACTTCTTTATCCTTTTTTCTCTTTCCTGGGATATTTAAGGTGTAACGAAGTGGAGGTTCTTGTCAAGAGAGCAGCCCTAAACTTTGGGGTGCCTGTGTCTTGCTGATTTTTAGTTTTCCCAATGTATACGCCCATGAGTGGAAGTGCCCTATGCTCTCTAAGCTGAGTTTTTTAGATGTTTCAGGACACACCGTACACTTCTCCAGAGTGGCTGTTGGCAATTTACATCCCGCCCTTCAGCGTAGCAAGGCTCCCGGTTCTCCATGGCCTGTCCTGCATTTCTGGTTTTGACACTTTATTCAGCATGGCCCTTTTGACCGATGGGAAGCGAGACTTCTTTGTAGCGCTGATTTGCCTTTCCAGGTTGCTTGGTTGGCCAAAAAGGGCGTATGCGTTTTTTCCTGAATATATTCAGGAAAAAACGCATACGCCCTTTTTGGCCAAGGGCATGATTGTCGAGGTTTGGCCGCTTTTCCTGTGCTTTCAAGGCGATTCGAATCTACCTCCTGAAATCTGTTTCCTGCAATTCTGCCTTGCTTTCAAATCCTCTTCGGTGCCTTCCCTCAATATATTTGTGGACAAGAGTTATCATTTATAACTCTGCAGGTTTGTGAATTGCAGTGCCCCTGAGCTCCATTGTTCAACTCGCTTACTTGGGAGCTGGCCGCAAAAGCACAGGATTGCTTCAGGCCCTATTCTGGTCCCGGGCGGCAGGCTGAGCCTGTGGTTAATTCTTCTTCCTGATGGGAAAATAGAGTGACCTGTGCCAGTCCCAACACCTAGAGCTAGTCTCTCATTGGTTCCCCCTCTTCCCGTTCATCCTCAGGACAAATCGCAACCTGTACGGAACAGGAGGTTAAAGGTGCTGAGTCTCCAAGGAGGGAGATTGCTAGTAAAGCGGCTGGAATGGCGAACCCGAGCACAAGGAGGTGAGAAATGAGGCGCGTTTTAGAAACCTTTCCCGATCACACGGTGTACCATCTTCTGGGTTTCTCATGCATGTTTTCGATGTAGGAAGATGCCCTTGAAGCTGGAGATTTGGGACCCATGGGATGGGTACCACGCAGTACTACTTTAAAGGGTCTGCGTTTGCTCACCCAACCTCACCAAACCTCTCAGCCCCAAGAGTGTCCACCCTTATGTCTCCGTCAGCTGTGGGTCTAGATATGGTCAATCCAGGTGGCATCACAGCCCCTGAACGAAGTTTGTAAGAATTTCTCTCTCTTTCACTGTCTTTGTTTCACGGGTTTTTAAAAGTAATTGATTTTTATAATGGGGTTTAACTGCTTTTCACTGCTGTGTTTATGCCGCTTTACACCCACTTGACTCACTTACAGAGAGATATCAATACATAGGTTTAAGATTCTTACTAGTCAGATATATTCTTGGGCGGTGAGTAGGGGGTGTTGAGTCCAGTTCCCTGAGCAAGGAGTAGGTCTTGTCTATTACATATTGGGTTTATGGAACGGTATCTGAGCTAATTTGAAACCCGTGTTTTATGCATCCCCCCGCCTCACCTTTCCCGTTGAGCAGCCATAGTGTGTTTTCTAAACGTGTGACTCTGTTCCGTTTTGTAATTCAGTTCAAGTGTAGCGGTTTTTACATTCCCTCTATTAGTGATATCTTATGACAAGTGTCTTTTTCTGTGTGACTTTTTTCACTTAGAATCGTCGTACCTAAATCCACTCATCATGCTGCTACTAGCCTTATGACCTTGATTTCATGGCTGAGTGATATTCCATTGTACATAAGGACCACAACTTCTTTATCCTTTTTTCTCTTTCCTGGGATATTTAAGGTGTAACGAAGTGGAGGTTCTTGTCAAGAGAGCAGCCCTAAACTTTGGGGTGCCTGTGTCTTGCTGATTTTTAGTTTTCCCAATGTATACGCCCATGAGTGGAAGTGCCCTATGCTCTCTAAGCTGAGTTTTTTAGATGTTTCAGGACACACCGTACACTTCTCCAGAGTGGCTGTTGGCAATTTACATCCCGCCCTTCAGCGTAGCAAGGCTCCCGGTTCTCCATGGCCTGTCCTGCATTTCTGGTTTTGACACTTTATTCAGCATGGCCCTTTTGACCGATGGGAAGCGAGACTTCTTTGTAGCGCTGATTTGCCTTTCCAGGTTGCTTGGTTGGCCAAAAAGGGCGTATGCGTTTTTTCCTGAATATATTCAGGAAAAAACGCATACGCCCTTTTTGGCCAAGGGCATGATTGTCGAGGTTTGGCCGCTTTTCCTGTGCTTTCAAGGCGATTCGAATCTACCTCCTGAAATCTGTTTCCTGCAATTCTGCCTTGCATTCACATCCTCTTCGGTGCCTTCCCTCAATATATTTGTGGACAAGAGTTATCATTTATAACTGCAGTTTTGTGAATTGCAGTGCCCCTGAGCTCCATTGTTCAACTCGCTTACTTGGGAGCTGGCCGCAAAAGCACAGGATTGCTTCAGGCCCTATTCTGGTCCCGGGCGGCAGGCTGAGCCTGTGGTTAATTCTTCTTCCTGATGGGAAAATAGAGTGACCTGTGCCAGTCCCAACACCTAGACCTAGCCTCTCATTGGTTCCCCCTCTTCCCGTTCATCCTCAGGACAAATCGCAACCTGTACGGAACAGGAGGTTAAAGGTGCTGAGTCTCCAAGGAGGGAGATTGCTAGTAAAGCGGCTGGAATGGCGAACCCGAGCACAAGGAGGTGAGAAATGAGGTGCGTTTTAGAAACCTTTCCCGATCACACGGTGTACCATCTTCTGGGTTTCTCATGCATGTTTTCGATGTAGGAAGATGCCCTTGAACCTGGAGATTTGGGACCCATGGGATGGGTACCACGCAGTACTACTTTAAAGGGTCTGCGTTTGCTCACCCAACCTCACCAAACCTCTCAGCCCCAAGAGTGTCCACCCTTATGTCTCCGTCAGCTGTGGGTCTAGATATGGTCAATCCAGGTGGCATCACAGCCCCTGAACGAAGTTTGTAAGAATTTCTCTCTCTTTCACTGTCTTTGTTTCACGGGTTTTTAAAAGTAATTGATTTTTATAATGGGGTTTAGCTGCTTTTCACTGCTGTGTTTATGCCGCTTTACACCCACTTGACTCACTTACAGAGAGATATCAATACATAGGTTTAAGATTCTTACTAGTCAGATATATTCTTGGGCGGTGAGTAGGGGGTGTTGAGTCCAGTTCCCTGAGCAAGGAGTAGGTCTTGTCTATTACATATCGGGTTTATGGAACGGTATCTGAGCTAATTTGAAACCCGTGTTTTATGCATCCCCCCGCCTCACCTTTCCCGTTGAGCAGCCATAGTGTGTTTTCTAAACGTGTGACTCTGTTCCGTTTTGTAATTCAGTTCAAGTGTAGCGGTTTTTACATTCCCTCTATTAGTGATATCTTATGACAAGTGTCTTTTTCTGTGTGACTTTTTTCACTTAGAATCGTCGTACCTAAATCCACTCATCATGCTGCTACTAGCCTTATGACCTTGATTTCACGGCTGAGTGATATTCCATTGTACATAAGGACCACAACTTCTTTATCCTTTTTTCTCTTTCCTGGGATATTTAAGGTGTAACGAAGTGGAGGTTCTTGTCAAGAGAGCAGCCCTAAACTTTGGGGTGCCTGTGTCTTGCTGATTTTTTATTTTTCCCAATGTATACGCCCATGAGTGGAAGTGCCCTATGCTCTCTAAGCTGAGTTTTTTAGATGTTTCAGGACACACCGTACACTTCTCCAGAGTGGCTGTTGGCAATTTACATCCCGCCCATCAGCGTAGCAAGGCTCCCGGTTCTCCATGGCCTGTCCTGCATTTCTGGTTTTGACACTTTATTCAGCATGGCCCTTTTGACCGATGGGAAGCGAGACTTCTTTGTAGCGCTGATTTGCCTTTCCAGGTTGCTTGGTTGGCCAAAAAGGGCGTATGCGTTTTTTCCTGAATATATTCAGGAAAAAACGCATACGCCCTTTTTGGCCAAGGGCATGATTGTCGAGGTTTGGCCGCTTTTCCTGTGCTTTCAAGGCGATTCGAATCTACCTCCTGAAATCTGTTTCCTGCAATTCTGCCTTGCATTCACATCCTCTTCGGTGCCTTCCCTCAATATATTTGTGGACAAGAGTTATCATTTATAACTGCAGTTTTGTGAATTGCAGTGCCCCTGAGCTCCATTGTTCAACTCGCTTACTTGGGAGCTGGCCGCAAAAGCACAGGATTGCTTCAGGCCCTATTCTGGTCCCGGGCGGCAGGCTGAGCCTGTGGTTAATTCTTCTTCCTGATGGGAAAATAGAGTGACCTGTGCCAGTCCCAACACCTAGACCTAGCCTCTCATTGGTTCCCCCTCTTCCCGTTCATCCTCAGGACAAATCGCAACCTGTACGGAACAGGAGGTTAAAGGTGCTGAGTCTCCAAGGAGGGAGATTGCTAGTAAAGCGGCTGGAATGGCGAACCCGAGCACAAGGAGGTGAGAAATGAGGTGCGTTTTAGAAACCTTTCCCGATCACACGGTGTACCATCTTCTGGGTTTCTCATGCATGTTTTCGATGTAGGAAGATGCCCTTGAACCTGGAGATTTGGGACCCATGGGATGGGTACCACGCAGTACTACTTTAAAGGGTCTGCGTTTGCTCACCCAACCTCACCAAACCTCTCAGCCCCAAGAGTGTCCACCCTTATGTCTCCGTCAGCTGTGGGTCTAGATATGGTCAATCCAGGTGGCATCACAGCCCCTGAACGAAGTTTGTAAGAATTTCTCTCTCTTTCACTGTCTTTGGTTCACGGGTTTTTAAAAGTAATTGATTTTTATAATGGGGTTTAGCTGCTTTTCACTGCTGTGTTTATGCCGCTTTACACCCACTTGACTCACTTACAGAGAGATATCAATACATAGGTTTAAGATTCTTACTAGTCAGATATATTCTTGGGCGGTGAGTAGGGGGTGTTGAGTCCAGTTCCCTGAGCAAGGAGTAGGTCTTGTCTATTACATATTGGGTTTATGGAACGGTATCTGAGCTAATTTGAAACCCGTGTTTTATGCATCCCCCCGCCTCACCTTTCCCGTTGAGCAGCCATAGTGTGTTTTCTAAACGTGTGACTCTGTTCCGTTTTGTAATTCAGTTCAAGTGTAGCGGTTTTTACATTCCCTCTATTAGTGATATCTTATGACAAGTGTCTTTTTCTGTGTGACTTTTTTCACTTAGAATCGTCGTACCTAAATCCACTCATCATGCTGCTACTAGCCTTATGACCTTGATTTCATGGCTGAGTGATATTCCATTGTACATAAGGACCACAACTTCTTTATCCTTTTTTCTCTTTCCTGGGATATTTAAGGTGTAACGAAGTGGAGGTTCTTGTCAAGAGAGCAGCCCTAAACTTTGGGGTGCCTGTGTCTTGATGATTTTTAGTTTTCCCAATGTATACGCCCATGAGTGGAAGTGCCCTATGCTCTCTAAGCTGAGTTTTTTAGATGTTTCAGGACACACCGTACACTTCTCCAGAGTGGCTGTTGGCAATTTACATCCCGCCCTTCAGCGTAGCAAGGCTCCCGGTTCTCCATGGCCTGTCCTGCATTTCTGGTTTTGACACTTTATTCAGCATGGCCCTTTTGACCGATGGGAAGCGAGACTTCTTTGTAGCGCTGATTTGCCTTTCCAGGTTGCTTGGTTGGCCAAAAAGGGCGTATGCGTTTTTTCCTGAATATATTCAGGAAAAAACGCATACGCCCTTTTTGGCCAAGGGCATGATTGTCGAGGTTTGGCCGCTTTTCCTGTGCTTTCAAGGCGATTCGAATCTACCTCCTGAAATCTGTTTCCTGCAATTCTGCCTTGCTTTCAAATCCTCTTCGGTGCCTTCCCTCAATATATTTGTGGACAAGAGTTATCATTTATAACTCTGCAGGTTTGTGAATTGCAGTGCCCCTGAGCTCCATTGTTCAACTCGCTTACTTGGGAGCTGGCCGCAAAAGCACAGGATTGCTTCAGGCCCTATTCTGGTCCCGGGCGGCAGGCTGAGCCTGTGGTTAATTCTTCTTCCTGATGGGAAAATAGAGTGACCTGTGCCAGTCCCAACACCTAGAGCTAGTCTCTCATTGGTTCCCCCTCTTCCCGTTCATCCTCAGGACAAATCGCAACCTGTACGGAACAGGAGGTTAAAGGTGCTGAGTCTCCAAGGAGGGAGATTGCTAGTAAAGCGGCTGGAATCGCGAACCCGAGCACAAGGAGGTGAGAAATGAGGTGCGTTTTAGAAACCTTTCCCGATCACACGATGTACCATCTTCTGGGTTTCTCATGCATGTTTTCGATGTAGGAAGATGCCCTTGAACCTGGAGATTTGGGACCCATGGGATGGGTACCACGCAGTACTACTTTAAAGGGTCTGCGTTTGCTCACCCAACCTCACCAAACCTCTCAGCCCCAAGAGTGTCCACCCTTATGTCTCCGTCAGCTGTGGGTCTAGATATGGTCAATCCAGGTGGCATCACAGCCCCTGAACGAAGTTTGTAAGAATTTCTCTCTCTTTCACTGTCTTTGTTTCACGGGTTTTTAAAAGTAATTGATTTTTATAATGGGGTTTAGCTGCTTTTCACTGCTGTGTTTATGCCGCTTTACACCCACTTGACTCACTTACAGAGAGATATCAATACATAGGTTTAAGATTCTTACTAGTCAGATATATTCTTGAGCGGTGAGTAGGGGGTGTTGAGTCCAGTTCCCTGAGCAAGGAGTAGGTCTTGTCTATTACATATTGGGTTTATGGAACGGTATCTGAGCTAATTTGAAACCCGTGTTTTATGCATCCCCCCGCCTCACCTTTCCCGTTGAGCAGCCATAGTGTGTTTTCTAAACGTGTGACTCTGTTCCGTTTTGTAATTCAGTTCAAGTGTAGCGGTTTTTACATTCCCTCTATTAGTGATATCTTATGACAAGTGTCTTTTTCTGTGTGACGTTTTTCACTTAGAATCGTCGTACCTAAATCCACTCATCATGCTGCTACTAGCCTTATGACCTTGATTTCATGGCTGAGTGATATTCCATTGTACATAAGGACCACAACTTCTTTATCCTTTTTTCTCTTTCCTGGGATATTTAAGGTGTAACGAAGTGGAGGTTCTTGTCAAGAGAGCAGCCCTAAACTTTGGGGTGCCTGTGTCTTGCTGATTTTTTATTTTTCCCAATGTATACGCCCATGAGTGGAAGTGCCCTATGCTCTCTAAGCTGAGTTTTTTAGATGTTTCAGGACACACCGTACACTTCTCCAGAGTGGCTGTTGGCAATTTACATCCCGCCCATCAGCGTAGCAAGGCTCCCGGTTCTCCATGGCCTGTCCTGCATTTCTGGTTTTGACACTTTATTCAGCATGGCCCTTTTGACCGATGGGAAGCGAGACTTCTTTGTAGCGCTGATTTGCCTTTCCAGGTTGCTTGGTTGGCCAAAAAGGGCGTATGCGTTTTTTCCTGAATATATTCAGGAAAAAACGCATACGCCCTTTTTGGCCAAGGGCATGATTGTCGAGGTTTGGCCGCTTTTCCTGTGCTTTCAAGGCGATTCGAATCTACCTCCTGAAATCTGTTTCCTGCAATTCTGCCTTGCATTCACATCCTCTTCGGTGCCTTCCCTCAATATATTTGTGGACAAGAGTTATCATTTATAACTGCAGTTTTGTGAATTGCAGTGCCCCTGAGCTCCATTGTTCAACTCGCTTACTTGGGAGCTGGCCGCAAAAGCACAGGATTGCTTCAGGCCCTATTCTGGTCCCGGGCGGCAGGCTGAGCCTGTGGTTAATTCTTCTTCCTGATGGGAAAATAGAGTGACCTGTGCCAGTCCCAACACCTAGACCTAGCCTCTCATTGGTTCCCCCTCTTCCCGTTCATCCTCAGGACAAATCGCAACCTGTACGGAACAGGAGGTTAAAGGTGCTGAGTCTCCAAGGAGGGAGATTGCTAGTAAAGCGGCTGGAATGGCGAACCCGAGCACAAGGAGGTGAGAAATGAGGCGCGTTTTAGAAACCTTTCCCGATCACACGGTGTACCATCTTCTGGGTTTCTCATGCATGTTTTCGATGTAGGAAGATGCCCTTGAACCTGGAGATTTGGGACCCATGGGATGGGTACCACGCAGTACTACTTTAAAGGGTCTGCGTTTGCTCACCCAACCTCACCAAACCTCTCAGCCCCAAGAGTGTCCACCCTTATGTCTCCGTCAGCTGTGGGTCTAGATATGGTCAATCCAGGTGGCATCACAGCCCCTGAACGAAGTTTGTAAGAATTTCTCTCTCTTTCACTGTCTTTGTTTCACGGGTTTTTAAAAGTAATTGATTTTTATAATGGGGTTTAACTGCTTTTCACTGCTGTGTTTATGCCGCTTTACACCCACTTGACTCACTTACAGAGAGATATCAATACATAGGTTTAAGATTCTTACTAGTCAGATATATTCTTGGGCGGTGAGTAGGGGGTGTTGAGTCCAGTTCCCTGAGCAAGGAGTAGGTCTTGTCTATTACATATTGGGTTTATGGAACGGTATCTGAGCTAATTTGAAACCCGTGTTTTATGCATCCCCCCGCCTCACCTTTCCCGTTGAGCAGCCATAGTGTGTTTTCTAAACGTGTGACTCTGTTCCGTTTTGTAATTCAGTTCAAGTGTAGCGGTTTTTACATTCCCTCTATTAGTGATATCTTATGACAAGTGTCTTTTTCTGTGTGACTTTTTTCACTTAGAATCGTCGTACCTAAATCCACTCATCATGCTGCTACTAGCCTTATGACCTTGATTTCATGGCTGAGTGATATTCCATTGTACATAAGGACCACAACTTCTTTATCCTTTTTTCTCTTTCCTGGGATATTTAAGGTGTAACGAAGTGGAGGTTCTTGTCAAGAGAGCAGCCCTAAACTTTGGGGTGCCTGTGTCTTGATGATTTTTAGTTTTCCCAATGTATACGCCCATGAGTGGAAGTGCCCTATGCTCTCTAAGCTGAGTTTTTTAGATGTTTCAGGACACACCGTACACTTCTCCAGAGTGGCTGTTGGCAATTTACATCCCGCCCTTCAGCGTAGCAAGGCTCCCGGTTCTCCATGGCCTGTCCTGCATTTCTGGTTTTGACACTTTATTCAGCATGGCCCTTTTGACCGATGGGAAGCGAGACTTCTTTGTAGCGCTGATTTGCCTTTCCAGGTTGCTTGGTTGGCCAAAAAGGGCGTATGCGTTTTTTCCTGAATATATTCAGGAAAAAACGCATACGCCCTTTTTGGCCAAGGGCATGATTGTCGAGGTTTGGCCGCTTTTCCTGTGCTTTCAAGGCGATTCGAATCTACCTCCTGAAATCTGTTTCCTGCAATTCTGCCTTGCTTTCAAATCCTCTTCGGTGCCTTGCCTCAATATATTTGTGGACAAGAGTTATCATTTATAACTCTGCAGGTTTGTGAATTGCAGTGCCCCTGAGCTCCATTGTTCAACTCGCTTACTTGGGAGCTGGCCGCAAAAGCACAGGATTGCTTCAGGCCCTATTCTGGTCCCGGGCGGCAGGCTGAGCCTGTGGTTAATTCTTCTTCCTGATGGGAAAATAGAGTGACCTGTGCCAGTCCCAACACCTAGAGCTAGTCTCTCATTGGTTCCCCCTCTTCCCGTTCATCCTCAGGACAAATCGCAACCTGTACGGAACAGGAGGTTAAAGGTGCTGAGTCTCCAAGGAGGGAGATTGCTAGTAAAGCGGCTGGAATGGCGAACCCGAGCACAAGGAGGTGAGAAATGAGGTGCGTTTTAGAAACCTTTCCCGATCACACGGTGTACCATCTTCTGGGTTTCTCATGCATGTTTTCGATGTAGGAAGATGCCCTTGAACCTGGAGATTTGGGACCCATGGGATGGGTACCACGCAGTACTACTTTAAAGGGTCTGCGTTTGCTCACCCAACCTCACCAAACCTCTCAGCCCCAAGAGTGTCCACCCTTATGTCTCCGTCAGCTGTGGGTCTAGATATGGTCAATCCAGGTGGCATCACAGCCCCTGAACGAAGTTTGTAAGAATTTCTCTCTCTTTCACTGTCTTTGTTTCACGGGTTTTTAAAAGTAATTGATTTTTATAATGGGGTTTAGCTGCTTTTCACTGCTGTGTTTATGCCGCTTTACACCCACTTGACTCACTTACAGAGAGATATCAATACATAGGTTTAAGATTCTTACTAGTCAGATATATTCTTGGGCGGTGAGTAGGGGGTGTTGAGTCCAGTTCCCTGAGCAAGGAGTAGGTCTTGTCTATTACATATTGGGTTTATGGAACGGTATCTGAGCTAATTTGAAACCCGTGTTTTATGCATCCCCCCGCCTCACCTTTCCCGTTGAGCAGCCATAGTGTGTTTTCTAAACGTGTGACTCTGTTCCGTTTTGTAATTCAGTTCAAGTGTAGCGGTTTTAACATTCCCTCTATTAGTGATATCTTATGACAAGTGTCTTTTTCTGTGTGACGTTTTTCACTTAGAATCGTCGTACCTAAATCCACTCATCATGCTGCTACTAGCCTTATGACCTTGATTTCATGGCTGAGTGATATTCCATTGTACATAAGGACCACAACTTCTTTATCCTTTTTTCTCTTTCCTGGGATATTTAAGGTGTAACGAAGTGGAGGTTCTTGTCAAGAGAGCAGCCCTAAACTTTGGGGTGCCTGTGTCTTGCTGATTTTTTATTTTTCCCAATGTATACGCCCATGAGTGGAAGTGCCCTATGCTCTCTAAGCTGAGTTTTTTAGATGTTTCAGGACACACCGTACACTTCTCCAGAGTGGCTGTTGGCAATTTACATCCCGCCCATCAGCGTAGCAAGGCTCCCGGTTCTCCATGGCCTGTCCTGCATTTCTGGTTTTGACACTTTATTCAGCATGGCCCTTTTGACCGATGGGAAGCGAGACTTCTTTGTAGCGCTGATTTGCCTTTCCAGGTTGCTTGGTTGGCCAAAAAGGGCGTATGCGTTTTTTCCTGAATATATTCAGGAAAAAACGCATACGCCCTTTTTGGCCAAGGGCATGATTGTCGAGGTTTGGCCGCTTTTCCTGTGCTTTCAAGGCGATTCGAATCTACCTCCTGAAATCTGTTTCCTGCAATTCTGCCTTGCATTCACATCCTCTTCGGTGCCTTCCCTCAATATATTTGTGGACAAGAGTTATCATTTATAACTGCAGTTTTGTGAATTGCAGTGCCCCTGAGCTCCATTGTTCAACTCGCTTACTTGGGAGCTGGCCGCAAAAGCACAGGATTGCTTCAGGCCCTATTCTGGTCCCGGGCGGCAGGCTGAGCCTGTGGTTAATTCTTCTTCCTGATGGGAAAATAGAGTGACCTGTGCCAGTCCCAACACCTAGACCTAGCCTCTCATTGGTTCCCCCTCTTCCCGTTCATCCTCAGGACAAATCGCAACCTGTACGGAACAGGAGGTTAAAGGTGCTGAGTCTCCAAGGAGGGAGATTGCTAGTAAAGCGGATGGAATGGCGAACCCGAGCACAAGGAGGTGAGAAATGAGGCGCGTTTTAGAAACCTTTCCCGATCACACGGTGTACCATCTTCTGGGTTTCTCATGCATGTTTTCGATGTAGGAAGATGCCCTTGAACCTGGAGATTTGGGACCCATGGGATGGGTACCACGCAGTACTACTTTAAAGGGTCTGCGTTTGCTCACCCAACCTCACCAAACCTCTCAGCCCCAAGAGTGTCCACCCTTATGTCTCCGTCAGCTGTGGGTCTAGATATGGTCAATCCAGGTGGCATCACAGCCCCTGAACGAAGTTTGTAAGAATTTCTCTCTCTTTCACTGTCTTTGTTTCACGGGTTTTTAAAAGTAATTGATTTTTATAATGGGGTTTAACTGCTTTTCACTGCTGTGTTTATGCCGCTTTACACCCACTTGACTCACTTACAGAGAGATATCAATACATAGGTTTAAGATTCTTACTAGTCAGATATATTCTTGGGCGGTGAGTAGGGGGTGTTGAGTCCAGTTCCCTGAGCAAGGAGTAGGTCTTGTCTATTACATATTGGGTTTATGGAACGGTATCTGAGCTAATTTGAAACCCGTGTTTTATGCATCCCCCCGCCTCACCTTTCCCGTTGAGCAGCCATAGTGTGTTTTCTAAACGTGTGACTCTGTTCCGTTTTGTAATTCAGTTCAAGTGTAGCGGTTTTTACATTCCCTCTATTAGTGATATCTTATGACAAGTGTCTTTTTCTGTGTGACTTTTTTCACTTAGAATCGTCGTACCTAAATCCACTCATCATGCTGCTACTAGCCTTATGACCTTGATTTCATGGCTGAGTGATATTCCATTGTACATAAGGACCACAACTTCTTTATCCTTTTTTCTCTTTCCTGGGATATTTAAGGTGTAACGAAGTGGAGGTTCTTGTCAAGAGAGCAGCCCTAAACTTTGGGGTGCCTGTGTCTTGATGATTTTTAGTTTTCCCAATGTATACGCCCATGAGTGGAAGTGCCCTATGCTCTCTAAGCTGAGTTTTTTAGATGTTTCAGGACACACCGTACACTTCTCCAGAGTGGCTGTTGGCAATTTACATCCCGCCCTTCAGCGTAGCAAGGCTCCCGGTTCTCCATGGCCTGTCCTGCATTTCTGGTTTTGACACTTTATTCAGCATGGCCCTTTTGACCGATGGGAAGCGAGACTTCTTTGTAGCGCTGATTTGCCTTTCCAGGTTGCTTGGTTGGCCAAAAAGGGCGTATGCGTTTTTTCCTGAATATATTCAGGAAAAAACGCATACGCCCTTTTTGGCCAAGGGCATGATTGTCGAGGTTTGGCCGCTTTTCCTGTGCTTTCAAGGCGATTCGAATCTACCTCCTGAAATCTGTTTCCTGCAATTCTGCCTTGCTTTCAAATCCTCTTCGGTGCCTTGCCTCAATATATTTGTGGACAAGAGTTATCATTTATAACTCTGCAGGTTTGTGAATTGCAGTGCCCCTGAGCTCCATTGTTCAACTCGCTTACTTGGGAGCTGGCCGCAAAAGCACAGGATTGCTTCAGGCCCTATTCTGGTCCCGGGCGGCAGGCTGAGCCTGTGGTTAATTCTTCTTCCTGATGGGAAAATAGAGTGACCTGTGCCAGTCCCAACACCTAGAGCTAGTCTCTCATTGGTTCCCCCTCTTCCCGTTCATCCTCAGGACAAATCGCAACCTGTACGGAACAGGAGGTTAAAGGTGCTGAGTCTCCAAGGAGGGAGATTGCTAGTAAAGCGGCTGGAATGGCGAACCCGAGCACAAGGAGGTGAGAAATGAGGTGCGTTTTAGAAACCTTTCCCGATCACACGGTGTACCATCTTCTGGGTTTCTCATGCATGTTTTCGATGTAGGAAGATGCCCTTGAACCTGGAGATTTGGGACCCATGGGATGGGTACCACGCAGTACTACTTTAAAGGGTCTGCGTTTGCTCACCCAACCTCACCAAACCTCTCAGCCCCAAGAGTGTCCACCCTTATGTCTCCGTCAGCTGTGGGTCTAGATATGGTCAATCCAGGTGGCATCACAGCCCCTGAACGAAGTTTGTAAGAATTTCTCTCTCTTTCACTGTCTTTGTTTCACGGGTTTTTAAAAGTAATTGATTTTTATAATGGGGTTTAGCTGCTTTTCACTGCTGTGTTTATGCCGCTTTACACCCACTTGACTCACTTACAGAGAGATATCAATACATAGGTTTAAGATTCTTACTAGTCAGATATATTCTTGGGCGGTGAGTAGGGGGTGTTGAGTCCAGTTCCCTGAGCAAGGAGTAGGTCTTGTCTATTACATATTGGGTTTATGGAACGGTATCTGAGCTAATTTGAAACCCGTGTTTTATGCATCCCCCCGCCTCACCTTTCCCGTTGAGCAGCCATAGTGTGTTTTCTAAACGTGTGACTCTGTTCCGTTTTGTAATTCAGTTCAAGTGTAGCGGTTTTTACATTCCCTCTATTAGTGATATCTTATGACAAGTGTCTTTTTCTGTGTGACTTTTTTCACTTAGAATCGTCGTACCTAAATCCACTCATCATGCTGCTACTAGCCTTATGACCTTGATTTCATGGCTGAGTGATATTCCATTGTACATAAGGACCACAACTTCTTTATCCTTTTTTCTCTTTCCTGGGATATTTAAGGTGTAACGAAGTGGAGGTTCTTGTCAAGAGAGCAGCCCTAAACTTTGGGGTGCCTGTGTCTTGCTGATTTTTTATTTTTCCCAATGTATACGCCCATGAGTGGAAGTGCCCTATGCTCTCTAAGCTGAGTTTTTTAGATGTTTCAGGACACACCGTACACTTCTCCAGAGTGGCTGTTGGCAATTTACATCCCGCCCATCAGCGTAGCAAGGCTCCCGGTTCTCCATGGCCTGTCCTGCATTTCTGGTTTTGACACTTTATTCAGCATGGCCCTTTTGACCGATGGGAAGCGAGACTTCTTTGTAGCGCTGATTTGCCTTTCCAGGTTGCTTGGTTGGCCAAAAAGGGCGTATGCGTTTTTTCCTGAATATATTCAGGAAAAAACGCATACGCCCTTTTTGGCCAAGGGCATGATTGTCGAGGTTTGGCCGCTTTTCCTGTGCTTTCAAGGCGATTCGAATCTACCTCCTGAAATCTGTTTCCTGCAATTCTGCCTTGCATTCACATCCTCTTCGGTGCCTTCCCTCAATATATTTGTGGACAAGAGTTATCATTTATAACTGCAGTTTTGTGAATTGCAGTGCCCCTGAGCTCCATTGTTCAACTCGCTTACTTGGGAGCTGGCCGCAAAAGCACAGGATTGCTTCAGGCCCTATTCTGGTCCCGGGCGGCAGGCTGAGCCTGTGGTTAATTCTTCTTCCTGATGGGAAAATAGAGTGACCTGTGCCAGTCCCAACACCTAGACCTAGCCTCTCATTGGTTCCCCCTCTTCCCGTTCATCCTCAGGACAAATCGCAACCTGTACGGAACAGGAGGTTAAAGGTGCTGAGTCTCCAAGGAGGGAGATTGCTAGTAAAGCGGCTGGAATGGCGAACCCGAGCACAAGGAGGTGAGAAATGAGGTGCGTTTTAGAAACCTTTCCCGATCACACGGTGTACCATCTTCTGGGTTTCTCATGCATGTTTTCGATGTAGGAAGATGCCCTTGAACCTGGAGATTTGGGACCCATGGGATGGGTACCACGCAGTACTACTTTAAAGGGTCTGCGTTTGCTCACCCAACCTCACCAAACCTCTCAGCCCCAAGAGTGTCCACCCTTATGTCTCCGTCAGCTGTGGGTCTAGATATGGTCAATCCAGGTGGCATCACAGCCCCTGAACGAAGTTTGTAAGAATTTCTCTCTCTTTCACTGTCTTTGTTTCACGGGTTTTTAAAAGTAATTGATTTTTATAATGGGGTTTAGCTGCTTTTCACTGCTGTGTTTATGCCGCTTTACACCCACTTGACTCACTTACAGAGAGATATCAATACATAGGTTTAAGATTCTTACTAGTCAGATATATTCTTGGGCGGTGAGTAGGGGGTGTTGAGTCCAGTTCCCTGAGCAAGGAGTAGGTCTTGTCTATTACATATTGGGTTTATGGAACGGTATCTGAGCTAATTTGAAACCCGTGTTTTATGCATCCCCCCGCCTCACCTTTCCCGTTGAGCAGCCATAGTGTGTTTTCTAAACGTGTGACTCTGTTCCGTTTTGTAATTCAGTTCAAGTGTAGCGGTTTTTACATTCCCTCTATTAGTGATATCTTATGACAAGTGTCTTTTTCTGTGTGACTTTTTTCACTTAGAATCGTCGTACCTAAATCCACTCATCATGCTGCTACTAGCCTTATGACCTTGATTTCACGGCTGAGTGATATTCCATTGTACATAAGGACCACAACTTCTTTATCCTTTTTTCTCTTTCCTGGGATATTTAAGGTGTAACAAAGTGGAGGTTCTTGTCAAGAGAGCAGCCCTAAACTTTGGGGTGCCTGTGTCTTGCTGATTTTTTATTTTTCCCAATGTATACGCCCATGAGTGGAAGTGCCCTATGCTCTCTAAGCTGAGTTTTTTAGATGTTTCAGGACACACCGTACACTTCTCCAGAGTGGCTGTTGGCAATTTACATCCCGCCCATCAGCGTAGCAAGGCTCCCGGTTCTCCATGGCCTGTCCTGCATTTCTGGTTTTGACACTTTATTCAGCATGGCCCTTTTGACCGATGGGAAGCGAGACTTCTTTGTAGCGCTGATTTGCCTTTCCAGGTTGCTTGGTTGGCCAAAAAGGGCGTATGCGTTTTTTCCTGAATATATTCAGGAAAAAACGCATACGCCCTTTTTGGCCAAGGGCATGATTGTCGAGGTTTGGCCGCTTTTCCTGTGCTTTCAAGGCGATTCGAATCTACCTCCTGAAATCTGTTTCCTGCAATTCTGCCTTGCATTCACATCCTCTTCGGTGCCTTCCCTCAATATATTTGTGGACAAGAGTTATCATTTATAACTGCAGTTTTGTGAATTGCAGTGCCCCTGAGCTCCATTGTTCAACTCGCTTACTTGGGAGCTGGCCGCAAAAGCACAGGATTGCTTCAGGCCCTATTCTGGTCCCGGGCGGCAGGCTGAGCCTGTGGTTAATTCTTCTTCCTGATGGGAAAATAGAGTGACCTGTGCCAGTCCCAACACCTAGACCTAGCCTCTCATTGGTTCCCCCTCTTCCCGTTCATCCTCAGGACAAATCGCAACCTGTACGGAACAGGAGGTTAAAGGTGCTGAGTCTCCAAGGAGGGAGATTGCTAGTAAAGCGGCTGGAATGGCGAACCCGAGCACAAGGAGGTGAGAAATGAGGTGCGTTTTAGAAACCTTTCCCGATCACACGGTGTACCATCTTCTGGGTTTCTCATGCATGTTTTCGATGTAGGAAGATGCCCTTGAACCTGGAGATTTGGGACCCATGGGATGGGTACCACGCAGTACTACTTTAAAGGGTCTGCGTTTGCTCACCCAACCTCACCAAACCTCTCAGCCCCAAGAGTGTCCACCCTTATGTCTCCGTCAGCTGTGGGTCTAGATATGGTCAATCCAGGTGGCATCACAGCCCCTGAACGAAGTTTGTAAGAATTTCTCTCTCTTTCACTGTCTTTGTTTCACGGGTTTTTAAAAGTAATTGATTTTTATAATGGGGTTTAGCTGCTTTTCACTGCTGTGTTTATGCCGCTTTACACCCACTTGACTCACTTACAGAGAGATATCAATACATAGGTTTAAGATTCTTACTAGTCAGATATATTCTTGGGCGGTGAGTAGGGGGTGTTGAGTCCAGTTCCCTGAGCAAGGAGTAGGTCTTGTCTATTACATATTGGGTTTATGGAACGGTATCTGAGCTAATTTGAAACCCGTGTTTTATGCATCCCCCCGCCTCACCTTTCCCGTTGAGCAGCCATAGTGTGTTTTCTAAACGTGTGACTCTGTTCCGTTTTGTAATTCAGTTCAAGTGTAGCGGTTTTAACATTCCCTCTATTAGTGATATCTTATGACAAGTGTCTTTTTCTGTGTGACGTTTTTCACTTAGAATCGTCGTACCTAAATCCACTCATCATGCTGCTACTAGCCTTATGACCTTGATTTCATGGCTGAGTGATATTCCATTGTACATAAGGACCACAACTTCTTTATCCTTTTTTCTCTTTCCTGGGATATTTAAGGTGTAACGAAGTGGAGGTTCTTGTCAAGAGAGCAGCCCTAAACTTTGGGGTGCCTGTGTCTTGATGATTTTTAGTTTTCCCAATGTATACGCCCATGAGTGGAAGTGCCCTATGCTCTCTAAGCTGAGTTTTTTAGATGTTTCAGGACACACCGTACACTTCTCCAGAGTGGCTGTTGGCAATTTACATCCCGCCCTTCAGCGTAGCAAGGCTCCCGGTTCTCCATGGCCTGTCCTGCATTTCTGGTTTTGACACTTTATTCAGCATGGCCCTTTTGACCGATGGGAAGCGAGACTTCTTTGTAGCGCTGATTTGCCTTTCCAGGTTGCTTGGTTGGCCAAAAAGGGCGTATGCGTTTTTTCCTGAATATATTCAGGAAAAAACGCATACGCCCTTTTTGGCCAAGGGCATGATTGTCGAGGTTTGGCCGCTTTTCCTGTGCTTTCAAGGCGATTCGAATCTACCTCCTGAAATCTGTTTCCTGCAATTCTGCCTTGCTTTCAAATCCTCTTCGGTGCCTTCCCTCAATATATTTGTGGACAAGAGTTATCATTTATAACTCTGCAGGTTTGTGAATTGCAGTGCCCCTGAGCTCCATTGTTCAACTCGCTTACTTGGGAGCTGGCCGCAAAAGCACAGGATTGCTTCAGGCCCTATTCTGGTCCCGGGCGGCAGGCTGAGCCTGTGGTTAATTCTTCTTCCTGATGGGAAAATAGAGTGACCTGTGCCAGTCCCAACACCTAGAGCTAGTCTCTCATTGGTTCCCCCTCTTCCCGTTCATCCTCAGGACAAATCGCAACCTGTACGGAACAGGAGGTTAAAGGTGCTGAGTCTCCAAGGAGGGAGATTGCTAGTAAAGCGGCTGGAATCGCGAACCCGAGCACAAGGAGGTGAGAAATGAGGTGCGTTTTAGAAACCTTTCCCGATCACACGATGTACCATCTTCTGGGTTTCTCATGCATGTTTTCGATGTAGGAAGATGCCCTTGAACCTGGAGATTTGGGACCCATGGGATGGGTACCACGCAGTACTACTTTAAAGGGTCTGCGTTTGCTCACCCAACCTCACCAAACCTCTCAGCCCCAAGAGTGTCCACCCTTATGTCTCCGTCAGCTGTGGGTCTAGATATGGTCAATCCAGGTGGCATCACAGCCCCTGAACGAAGTTTGTAAGAATTTCTCTCTCTTTCACTGTCTTTGTTTCACGGGTTTTTAAAAGTAATTGATTTTTATAATGGGGTTTAGCTGCTTTTCACTGCTGTGTTTATGCCGCTTTACACCCACTTGACTCACTTACAGAGAGATATCAATACATAGGTTTAAGATTCTTACTAGTCAGATATATTCTTGAGCGGTGAGTAGGGGGTGTTGAGTCCAGTTCCCTGAGCAAGGAGTAGGTCTTGTCTATTACATATTGGGTTTATGGAACGGTATCTGAGCTAATTTGAAACCCGTGTTTTATGCATCCCCCCGCCTCACCTTTCCCGTTGAGCAGCCATAGTGTGTTTTCTAAACGTGTGACTCTGTTCCGTTTTGTAATTCAGTTCAAGTGTAGCGGTTTTTACATTCCCTCTATTAGTGATATCTTATGACAAGTGTCTTTTTCTGTGTGACTTTTTTCACTTAGAATCGTCGTACCTAAATCCACTCATCATGCTGCTACTAGCCTTATGACCTTGATTTCATGGCTGAGTGATATTCCATTGTACATAAGGACCACAACTTCTTTATCCTTTTTTCTCTTTCCTGGGATATTTAAGGTGTAACGAAGTGGAGGTTCTTGTCAAGAGAGCAGCCCTAAACTTTGGGGTGCCTGTGTCTTGCTGATTTTTTATTTTTCCCAATGTATACGCCCATGAGTGGAAGTGCCCTATGCTCTCTAAGCTGAGTTTTTTAGATGTTTCAGGACACACCGTACACTTCTCCAGAGTGGCTGTTGGCAATTTACATCCCGCCCATCAGCGTAGCAAGGCTCCCGGTTCTCCATGGCCTGTCCTGCATTTCTGGTTTTGACACTTTATTCAGCATGGCCCTTTTGACCGATGGGAAGCGAGACTTCTTTGTAGCGCTGATTTGCCTTTCCAGGTTGCTTGGTTGGCCAAAAAGGGCGTATGCGTTTTTTCCTGAATATATTCAGGAAAAAACGCATACGCCCTTTTTGGCCAAGGGCATGATTGTCGAGGTTTGGCCGCTTTTCCTGTGCTTTCAAGGCGATTCGAATCTACCTCCTGAAATCTGTTTCCTGCAATTCTGCCTTGCATTCACATCCTCTTCGGTGCCTTCCCTCAATATATTTGTGGACAAGAGTTATCATTTATAACTGCAGTTTTGTGAATTGCAGTGCCCCTGAGCTCCATTGTTCAACTCGCTTACTTGGGAGCTGGCCGCAAAAGCACAGGATTGCTTCAGGCCCTATTCTGGTCCCGGGCGGCAGGCTGAGCCTGTGGTTAATTCTTCTTCCTGATGGGAAAATAGAGTGACCTGTGCCAGTCCCAACACCTAGACCTAGCCTCTCATTGGTTCCCCCTCTTCCCGTTCATCCTCAGGACAAAT
Organism: Eschrichtius robustus; assembly: GCF_028021215.1. Classification (NCBI taxonomy): domain Eukaryota; kingdom Metazoa; phylum Chordata; class Mammalia; order Artiodactyla; family Eschrichtiidae; genus Eschrichtius; species Eschrichtius robustus. The sequence goes on along the minus strand of NC_090831.1, from coordinate 46,534,081 downwards.
CGCAACCTGTACGGAACAGGAGGTTAAAGGTGCTGAGTCTCCAAGGAGGGAGATTGCTAGTAAAGCGGCTGGAATGGCGAACCCGAGCACAAGGAGGTGAGAAATGAGGCGCGTTTTAGAAACCTTTCCCGATCACACGGTGTACCATCTTCTGGGTTTCTCATGCATGTTTTCGATGTAGGAAGATGCCCTTGAACCTGGAGATTTGGGACCCATGGGATGGGTACCACGCAGTACTACTTTAAAGGGTCTGCGTTTGCTCACCCAACCTCACCAAACCTCTCAGCCCCAAGAGTGTCCACCCTTATGTCTCCGTCAGCTGTGGGTCTAGATATGGTCAATCCAGGTGGCATCACAGCCCCTGAACGAAGTTTGTAAGAATTTCTCTCTCTTTCACTGTCTTTGTTTCACGGGTTTTTAAAAGTAATTGATTTTTATAATGGGGTTTAACTGCTTTTCACTGCTGTGTTTATGCCGCTTTACACCCACTTGACTCACTTACAGAGAGATATCAATACATAGGTTTAAGATTCTTACTAGTCAGATATATTCTTGGGCGGTGAGTAGGGGGTGTTGAGTCCAGTTCCCTGAGCAAGGAGTAGGTCTTGTCTATTACATATTGGGTTTATGGAACGGTATCTGAGCTAATTTGAAACCCGTGTTTTATGCATCCCCCCGCCTCACCTTTCCCGTTGAGCAGCCATAGTGTGTTTTCTAAACGTGTGACTCTGTTCCGTTTTGTAATTCAGTTCAAGTGTAGCGGTTTTTACATTCCCTCTATTAGTGATATCTTATGACAAGTGTCTTTTTCTGTGTGACTTTTTTCACTTAGAATCGTCGTACCTAAATCCACTCATCATGCTGCTACTAGCCTTATGACCTTGATTTCATGGCTGAGTGATATTCCATTGTACATAAGGACCACAACTTCTTTATCCTTTTTTCTCTTTCCTGGGATATTTAAGGTGTAACGAAGTGGAGGTTCTTGTCAAGAGAGCAGCCCTAAACTTTGGGGTGCCTGTGTCTTGATGATTTTTAGTTTTCCCAATGTATACGCCCATGAGTGGAAGTGCCCTATGCTCTCTAAGCTGAGTTTTTTAGATGTTTCAGGACACACCGTACACTTCTCCAGAGTGGCTGTTGGCAATTTACATCCCGCCCTTCAGCGTAGCAAGGCTCCCGGTTCTCCATGGCCTGTCCTGCATTTCTGGTTTTGACACTTTATTCAGCATGGCCCTTTTGACCGATGGGAAGCGAGACTTCTTTGTAGCGCTGATTTGCCTTTCCAGGTTGCTTGGTTGGCCAAAAAGGGCGTATGCGTTTTTTCCTGAATATATTCAGGAAAAAACGCATACGCCCTTTTTGGCCAAGGGCATGATTGTCGAGGTTTGGCCGCTTTTCCTGTGCTTTCAAGGCGATTCGAATCTACCTCCTGAAATCTGTTTCCTGCAATTCTGCCTTGCTTTCAAATCCTCTTCGGTGCCTTGCCTCAATATATTTGTGGACAAGAGTTATCATTTATAACTCTGCAGGTTTGTGAATTGCAGTGCCCCTGAGCTCCATTGTTCAACTCGCTTACTTGGGAGCTGGCCGCAAAAGCACAGGATTGCTTCAGGCCCTATTCTGGTCCCGGGCGGCAGGCTGAGCCTGTGGTTAATTCTTCTTCCTGATGGGAAAATAGAGTGACCTGTGCCAGTCCCAACACCTAGAGCTAGTCTCTCATTGGTTCCCCCTCTTCCCGTTCATCCTCAGGACAAATCGCAACCTGTACGGAACAGGAGGTTAAAGGTGCTGAGTCTCCAAGGAGGGAGATTGCTAGTAAAGCGGCTGGAATGGCGAACCCGAGCACAAGGAGGTGAGAAATGAGGTGCGTTTTAGAAACCTTTCCCGATCACACGGTGTACCATCTTCTGGGTTTCTCATGCATGTTTTCGATGTAGGAAGATGCCCTTGAACCTGGAGATTTGGGACCCATGGGATGGGTACCACGCAGTACTACTTTAAAGGGTCTGCGTTTGCTCACCCAACCTCACCAAACCTCTCAGCCCCAAGAGTGTCCACCCTTATGTCTCCGTCAGCTGTGGGTCTAGATATGGTCAATCCAGGTGGCATCACAGCCCCTGAACGAAGTTTGTAAGAATTTCTCTCTCTTTCACTGTCTTTGTTTCACGGGTTTTTAAAAGTAATTGATTTTTATAATGGGGTTTAGCTGCTTTTCACTGCTGTGTTTATGCCGCTTTACACCCACTTGACTCACTTACAGAGAGATATCAATACATAGGTTTAAGATTCTTACTAGTCAGATATATTCTTGGGCGGTGAGTAGGGGGTGTTGAGTCCAGTTCCCTGAGCAAGGAGTAGGTCTTGTCTATTACATATTGGGTTTATGGAACGGTATCTGAGCTAATTTGAAACCCGTGTTTTATGCATCCCCCCGCCTCACCTTTCCCGTTGAGCAGCCATAGTGTGTTTTCTAAACGTGTGACTCTGTTCCGTTTTGTAATTCAGTTCAAGTGTAGCGGTTTTTACATTCCCTCTATTAGTGATATCTTATGACAAGTGTCTTTTTCTGTGTGACTTTTTTCACTTAGAATCGTCGTACCTAAATCCACTCATCATGCTGCTACTAGCCTTATGACCTTGATTTCATGGCTGAGTGATATTCCATTGTACATAAGGACCACAACTTCTTTATCCTTTTTTCTCTTTCCTGGGATATTTAAGGTGTAACGAAGTGGAGGTTCTTGTCAAGAGAGCAGCCCTAAACTTTGGGGTGCCTGTGTCTTGATGATTTTTAGTTTTCCCAATGTATACGCCCATGAGTGGAAGTGCCCTATGCTCTCTAAGCTGAGTTTTTTAGATGTTTCAGGACACACCGTACACTTCTCCAGAGTGGCTGTTGGCAATTTACATCCCGCCCATCAGCGTAGCAAGGCTCCCGTTTCTCCATGGCCTGTCCTGCATTTCTGGTTTTGACACTTTATTCAGCATGGCCGTTTTGACCGATGGGAAGCGAGACTTTTTTGTAGCGCTGATTTGCCTTTCCAGGTTGCTTGGTTGGCCAAACAGGGCGTATGCGTTTTTTCCTGAATATATTCAGGAACAAACGCATACGCCCTGTTTGGCCAAGGGCATGATTGTCGAGGTTTGGCCGCTTTTCCTGTGCTTTCAAGGCGATTTGAATCTACCTCCTGAAATCTGTTTCCTGCAATTCTGCCTTGCTTTCAAATCCTCTTCGGTGCCTTCCCTCAATATATTTGTGGACAAGAGTTATCATTTATAACTCTGCAGGTTTGTGAATTGCAGTGACCCTGAGCTCCATTGTTCAACTCGCTTACTTGGGAGCTGGCCGCAAAAGCACAGGATTGCTTCAGGCCCTATTCTGGTCCCGGGCGGCAGGCTGAGCCTGTGGTTAATTCTTCTTTCTGATGGGAAAATAGAGTGACCTGTGCCAGTCCCAACACCTAGAGCTAGTCTCTCATTGGTTCCCCCTCTTCCCGTTCATCCTCAGGACAAATCGCAACCTGTACGGAACAGGAGGTTAAAGGTGCTGAGTCTCCAAGGAGGGAGATTGCTAGTAAAGCGGCTGGAATGGCGAACCCGAGCACAAGGAGGTGAGAAATGAGGCGCGTTTTAGAAACCTTTCCCGATCACACGGTGTACCATCTTCTGGGTTTCTCATGCATGTTTTCGATGTAGGAAGATGCCCTTGAACCTGGAGATTTGGGACCCATGGGATGGGTACCACGCAGTACTACTTTAAAGGGTCTGCGTTTGCTCACCCAACCTCACCAAACCTCTCAGCCCCAAGAGTGTCCACCCTTATGTCTCCGTCAGCTGTGGGTCTAGATATGGTCAATCCAGGTGGCATCACAGCCCCTGAACGAAGTTTGTAAGAATTTCTCTCTCTTTCACTGTCTTTGTTTCACGGGTTTTTAAAAGTAATTGATTTTTATAATGGGGTTTAGCTGCTTTTCACTGCTGTGTTTATGCCGCTTTACACCCACTTGACTCACTTACAGAGAGATATCAATACATAGGTTTAAGATTCTTACTAGTCAGATATATTCTTGGGCGGTGAGTAGGGGGTGTTGAGTCCAGTTCCCTGAGCAAGGAGTAGGTCTTGTCTATTACATATTGGGTTTATGGAACGGTATCTGAGCTAATTTGAAACCCGTGTTTTATGCATCCCCCCGCCTCACCTTTCCCGTTGAGCAGCCATAGTGTGTTTTCTAAACGTGTGACTCTGTTCCGTTTTGTAATTCAGTTCAAGTGTAGCGGTTTTTACATTCCCTCTATTAGTGATATCTTATGACAAGTGTCTTTTTCTGTGTGACTTTTTTCACTTAGAATCGTCGTACCTAAATCCACTCATCATGCTGCTACTAGCCTTATGACCTTGATTTCATGGCTGAGTGATATTCCATTGTACATAAGGACCACAACTTCTTTATCCTTTTTTCTCTTTCCTGGGATATTTAAGGTGTAACGAAGTGGAGGTTCTTGTCAAGAGAGCAGCCCTAAACTTTGGGGTGCCTGTGTCTTGATGATTTTTAGTTTTCCCAATGTATACGCCCATGAGTGGAAGTGCCCTATGCTCTCTAAGCTGAGTTTTTTAGATGTTTCAGGACACACCGTACACTTCTCCAGAGTGGCTGTTGGCAATTTACATCCCGCCCTTCAGCGTAGCAAGGCTCCCGGTTCTCCATGGCCTGTCCTGCATTTCTGGTTTTGACACTTTATTCAGCATGGCCCTTTTGACCGATGGGAAGCGAGACTTCTTTGTAGCGCTGATTTGCCTTTCCAGGTTGCTTGGTTGGCCAAAAAGGGCGTATGCGTTTTTTCCTGAATATATTCAGGAAAAAACGCATACGCCCTTTTTGGCCAAGGGCATGATTGTCGAGGTTTGGCCGCTTTTCCTGTGCTTTCAAGGCGATTCGAATCTACCTCCTGAAATCTGTTTCCTGCAATTCTGCCTTGCTTTCAAATCCTCTTCGGTGCCTTCCCTCAATATATTTGTGGACAAGAGTTATCATTTATAACTCTGCAGGTTTGTGAATTGCAGTGCCCCTGAGCTCCATTGTTCAACTCGCTTACTTGGGAGCTGGCCGCAAAAGCACAGGATTGCTTCAGGCCCTATTCTGGTCCCGGGCGGCAGGCTGAGCCTGTGGTTAATTCTTCTTCCTGATGGGAAAATAGAGTGACCTGTGCCAGTCCCAACACCTAGAGCTAGTCTCTCATTGGTTCCCCCTCTTCCCGTTCATCCTCAGGACAAATCGCAACCTGTACGGAACAGGAGGTTAAAGGTGCTGAGTCTCCAAGGAGGGAGATTGCTAGTAAAGCGGCTGGAATGGCGAACCCGAGCACAAGGAGGTGAGAAATGAGGTGCGTTTTAGAAACCTTTCCCGATCACACGGTGTACCATCTTCTGGGTTTCTCATGCATGTTTTCGATGTAGGAAGATGCCCTTGAACCTGGAGATTTGGGACCCATGGGATGGGTACCACGCAGTACTACTTTAAAGGGTCTGCGTTTGCTCACCCAACCTCACCAAACCTCTCAGCCCCAAGAGTGTCCACCCTTATGTCTCCGTCAGCTGTGGGTCTAGATATGGTCAATCCAGGTGGCATCACAGCCCCTGAACGAAGTTTGTAAGAATTTCTCTCTCTTTCACTGTCTTTGTTTCACGGGTTTTTAAAAGTAATTGATTTTTATAATGGGGTTTAGCTGCTTTTCACTGCTGTGTTTATGCCGCTTTACACCCACTTGACTCACTTACAGAGAGATATCAATACATAGGTTTAAGATTCTTACTAGTCAGATATATTCTTGGGCGGTGAGTAGGGGGTGTTGAGTCCAGTTCCCTGAGCAAGGAGTAGGTCTTGTCTATTACATATTGGGTTTATGGAACGGTATCTGAGCTAATTTGAAACCCGTGTTTTATGCATCCCCCCGCCTCACCTTTCCCGTTGAGCAGCCATAGTGTGTTTTCTAAACGTGTGACTCTGTTCCGTTTTGTAATTCAGTTCAAGTGTAGCGGTTTTTACATTCCCTCTATTAGTGATATCTTATGACAAGTGTCTTTTTCTGTGTGACTTTTTTCACTTAGAATCGTCGTACCTAAATCCACTCATCATGCTGCTACTAGCCTTATGACCTTGATTTCATGGCTGAGTGATATTCCATTGTACATAAGGACCACAACTTCTTTATCCTTTTTTCTCTTTCCTGGGATATTTAAGGTGTAACGAAGTGGAGGTTCTTGTCAAGAGAGCAGCCCTAAACTTTGGGGTGCCTGTGTCTTGATGATTTTTAGTTTTCCCAATGTATACGCCCATGAGTGGAAGTGCCCTATGCTCTCTAAGCTGAGTTTTTTAGATGTTTCAGGACACACCGTACACTTCTCCAGAGTGGCTGTTGGCAATTTACATCCCGCCCTTCAGCGTAGCAAGGCTCCCGGTTCTCCATGGCCTGTCCTGCATTTCTGGTTTTGACACTTTATTCAGCATGGCCCTTTTGACCGATGGGAAGCGAGACTTCTTTGTAGCGCTGATTTGCCTTTCCAGGTTGCTTGGTTGGCCAAAAAGGGCGTATGCGTTTTTTCCTGAATATATTCAGGAAAAAACGCATACGCCCTTTTTGGCCAAGGGCATGATTGTCGAGGTTTGGCCGCTTTTCCTGTGCTTTCAAGGCGATTCGAATCTACCTCCTGAAATCTGTTTCCTGCAATTCTGCCTTGCTTTCAAATCCTCTTCGGTGCCTTGCCTCAATATATTTGTGGACAAGAGTTATCATTTATAACTCTGCAGGTTTGTGAATTGCAGTGCCCCTGAGCTCCATTGTTCAACTCGCTTACTTGGGAGCTGGCCGCAAAAGCACAGGATTGCTTCAGGCCCTATTCTGGTCCCGGGCGGCAGGCTGAGCCTGTGGTTAATTCTTCTTCCTGATGGGAAAATAGAGTGACCTGTGCCAGTCCCAACACCTAGAGCTAGTCTCTCATTGGTTCCCCCTCTTCCCGTTCATCCTCAGGACAAATCGCAACCTGTACGGAACAGGAGGTTAAAGGTGCTGAGTCTCCAAGGAGGGAGATTGCTAGTAAAGCGGCTGGAATGGCGAACCCGAGCACAAGGAGGTGAGAAATGAGGCGCGTTTTAGAAACCTTTCCCGATCACACGGTGTACCATCTTCTGGGTTTCTCATGCATGTTTTCGATGTAGGAAGATGCCCTTGAACCTGGAGATTTGGGACCCATGGGATGGGTACCACGCAGTACTACTTTAAAGGGTCTGCGTTTGCTCACCCAACCTCACCAAACCTCTCAGCCCCAAGAGTGTCCACCCTTATGTCTCCGTCAGCTGTGGGTCTAGATATGGTCAATCCAGGTGGCATCACAGCCCCTGAACGAAGTTTGTAAGAATTTCTCTCTCTTTCACTGTCTTTGTTTCACGGGTTTTTAAAAGTAATTGATTTTTATAATGGGGTTTAACTGCTTTTCACTGCTGTGTTTAGGCCGCTTTACACCCACTTGACTCACTTACAGAGAGATATCAATACATAGGTTTAAGATTCTTACTAGTCAGATATATTCTTGGGCGGTGAGTAGGGGGTGTTGAGTCCAGTTCCCTGAGCAAGGAGTAGGTCTTGTCTATTACATATTGGGTTTATGGAACGGTATCTGAGCTAATTTGAAACCCGTGTTTTATGCATCCCCCCGCCTCACCTTTCCCGTTGAGCAGCCATAGTGTGTTTTCTAAACGTGTGACTCTGTTCCGTTTTGTAATTCAGTTCAAGTGTAGCGGTTTTTACATTCCCTCTATTAGTGATATCTTATGACAAGTGTCTTTTTCTGTGTGACTTTTTTCACTTAGAATCGTCGTACCTAAATCCACTCATCATGCTGCTACTAGCCTTATGACCTTGATTTCATGGCTGAGTGATATTCCATTGTACATAAGGACCACAACTTCTTTATCCTTTTTTCTCTTTCCTGGGATATTTAAGGTGTAACGAAGTGGAGGTTCTTGTCAAGAGAGCAGCCCTAAACTTTGGGGTGCCTGTGTCTTGATGATTTTTAGTTTTCCCAATGTATACGCCCATGAGTGGAAGTGCCCTATGCTCTCTAAGCTGAGTTTTTTAGATGTTTCAGGACACACCGTACACTTCTCCAGAGTGGCTGTTGGCAATTTACATCCCGCCCTTCAGCGTAGCAAGGCTCCCGGTTCTCCATGGCCTGTCCTGCATTTCTGGTTTTGACACTTTATTCAGCATGGCCCTTTTGACCGATGGGAAGCGAGACTTCTTTGTAGCGCTGATTTGCCTTTCCAGGTTGCTTGGTTGGCCAAAAAGGGCGTATGCGTTTTTTCCTGAATATATTCAGGAAAAAACGCATACGCCCTTTTTGGCCAAGGGCATGATTGTCGAGGTTTGGCCGCTTTTCCTGTGCTTTCAAGGCGATTCGAATCTACCTCCTGAAATCTGTTTCCTGCAATTCTGCCTTGCTTTCAAATCCTCTTCGGTGCCTTGCCTCAATATATTTGTGGACAAGAGTTATCATTTATAACTCTGCAGGTTTGTGAATTGCAGTGCCCCTGAGCTCCATTGTTCAACTCGCTTACTTGGGAGCTGGCCGCAAAAGCACAGGATTGCTTCAGGCCCTATTCTGGTCCCGGGCGGCAGGCTGAGCCTGTGGTTAATTCTTCTTCCTGATGGGAAAATAGAGTGACCTGTGCCAGTCCCAACACCTAGAGCTAGTCTCTCATTGGTTCCCCCTCTTCCCGTTCATCCTCAGGACAAATCGCAACCTGTACGGAACAGGAGGTTAAAGGTGCTGAGTCTCCAAGGAGGGAGATTGCTAGTAAAGCGGCTGGAATGGCGAACCCGAGCACAAGGAGGTGAGAAATGAGGTGCGTTTTAGAAACCTTTCCCGATCACACGGTGTACCATCTTCTGGGTTTCTCATGCATGTTTTCGATGTAGGAAGATGCCCTTGAACCTGGAGATTTGGGACCCATGGGATGGGTACCACGCAGTACTACTTTAAAGGGTCTGCGTTTGCTCACCCAACCTCACCAAACCTCTCAGCCCCAAGAGTGTCCACCCTTATGTCTCCGTCAGCTGTGGGTCTAGATATGGTCAATCCAGGTGGCATCACAGCCCCTGAACGAAGTTTGTAAGAATTTCTCTCTCTTTCACTGTCTTTGTTTCACGGGTTTTTAAAAGTAATTGATTTTTATAATGGGGTTTAGCTGCTTTTCACTGCTGTGTTTATGCCGCTTTACACCCACTTGACTCACTTACAGAGAGATATCAATACATAGGTTTAAGATTCTTACTAGTCAGATATATTCTTGGGCGGTGAGTAGGGGGTGTTGAGTCCAGTTCCCTGAGCAAGGAGTAGGTCTTGTCTATTACATATTGGGTTTATGGAACGGTATCTGAGCTAATTTGAAACCCGTGTTTTATGCATCCCCCCGCCTCACCTTTCCCGTTGAGCAGCCATAGTGTGTTTTCTAAACGTGTGACTCTGTTCCGTTTTGTAATTCAGTTCAAGTGTAGCGGTTTTAACATTCCCTCTATTAGTGATATCTTATGACAAGTGTCTTTTTCTGTGTGACGTTTTTCACTTAGAATCGTCGTACCTAAATCCACTCATCATGCTGCTACTAGCCTTATGACCTTGATTTCATGGCTGAGTGATATTCCATTGTACATAAGGACCACAACTTCTTTATCCTTTTTTCTCTTTCCTGGGATATTTAAGGTGTAACGAAGTGGAGGTTCTTGTCAAGAGAGCAGCCCTAAACTTTGGGGTGCCTGTGTCTTGCTGATTTTTTATTTTTCCCAATGTATACGCCCATGAGTGGAAGTGCCCTATGCTCTCTAAGCTGAGTTTTTTAGATGTTTCAGGACACACCGTACACTTCTCCAGAGTGGCTGTTGGCAATTTACATCCCGCCCATCAGCGTAGCAAGGCTCCCGGTTCTCCATGGCCTGTCCTGCATTTCTGGTTTTGACACTTTATTCAGCATGGCCCTTTTGACCGATGGGAAGCGAGACTTCTTTGTAGCGCTGATTTGCCTTTCCAGGTTGCTTGGTTGGCCAAAAAGGGCGTATGCGTTTTTTCCTGAATATATTCAGGAAAAAACGCATACGCCCTTTTTGGCCAAGGGCATGATTGTCGAGGTTTGGCCGCTTTTCCTGTGCTTTCAAGGCGATTCGAATCTACCTCCTGAAATCTGTTTCCTGCAATTCTGCCTTGCATTCACATCCTCTTCGGTGCCTTCCCTCAATATATTTGTGGACAAGAGTTATCATTTATAACTGCAGTTTTGTGAATTGCAGTGCCCCTGAGCTCCATTGTTCAACTCGCTTACTTGGGAGCTGGCCGCAAAAGCACAGGATTGCTTCAGGCCCTATTCTGGTCCCGGGCGGCAGGCTGAGCCTGTGGTTAATTCTTCTTCCTGATGGGAAAATAGAGTGACCTGTGCCAGTCCCAACACCTAGACCTAGCCTCTCATTGGTTCCCCCTCTTCCCGTTCATCCTCAGGACAAATCGCAACCTGTACGGAACAGGAGGTTAAAGGTGCTGAGTCTCCAAGGAGGGAGATTGCTAGTAAAGCGGCTGGAATGGCGAACCCGAGCACAAGGAGGTGAGAAATGAGGCGCGTTTTAGAAACCTTTCCCGATCACACGGTGTACCATCTTCTGGGTTTCTCATGCATGTTTTCGATGTAGGAAGATGCCCTTGAACCTGGAGATTTGGGACCCATGGGATGGGTACCACGCAGTACTACTTTAAAGGGTCTGCGTTTGCTCACCCAACCTCACCAAACCTCTCAGCCCCAAGAGTGTCCACCCTTATGTCTCCGTCAGCTGTGGGTCTAGATATGGTCAATCCAGGTGGCATCACAGCCCCTGAACGAAGTTTGTAAGAATTTCTCTCTCTTTCACTGTCTTTGTTTCACGGGTTTTTAAAAGTAATTGATTTTTATAATGGGGTTTAACTGCTTTTCACTGCTGTGTTTATGCCGCTTTACACCCACTTGACTCACTTACAGAGAGATATCAATACATAGGTTTAAGATTCTTACTAGTCAGATATATTCTTGGGCGGTGAGTAGGGGGTGTTGAGTCCAGTTCCCTGAGCAAGGAGTAGGTCTTGTCTATTACATATTGGGTTTATGGAACGGTATCTGAGCTAATTTGAAACCCGTGTTTTATGCATCCCCCCGCCTCACCTTTCCCGTTGAGCAGCCATAGTGTGTTTTCTAAACGTGTGACTCTGTTCCGTTTTGTAATTCAGTTCAAGTGTAGCGGTTTTTACATTCCCTCTATTAGTGATATCTTATGACAAGTGTCTTTTTCTGTGTGACTTTTTTCACTTAGAATCGTCGTACCTAAATCCACTCATCATGCTGCTACTAGCCTTATGACCTTGATTTCATGGCTGAGTGATATTCCATTGTACATAAGGACCACAACTTCTTTATCCTTTTTTCTCTTTCCTGGGATATTTAAGGTGTAACGAAGTGGAGGTTCTTGTCAAGAGAGCAGCCCTAAACTTTGGGGTGCCTGTGTCTTGATGATTTTTAGTTTTCCCAATGTATACGCCCATGAGTGGAAGTGCCCTATGCTCTCTAAGCTGAGTTTTTTAGATGTTTCAGGACACACCGTACACTTCTCCAGAGTGGCTGTTGGCAATTTACATCCCGCCCTTCAGCGTAGCAAGGCTCCCGGTTCTCCATGGCCTGTCCTGCATTTCTGGTTTTGACACTTTATTCAGCATGGCCCTTTTGACCGATGGGAAGCGAGACTTCTTTGTAGCGCTGATTTGCCTTTCCAGGTTGCTTGGTTGGCCAAAAAGGGCGTATGCGTTTTTTCCTGAATATATTCAGGAAAAAACGCATACGCCCTTTTTGGCCAAGGGCATGATTGTCGAGGTTTGGCCGCTTTTCCTGTGCTTTCAAGGCGATTCGAATCTACCTCCTGAAATCTGTTTCCTGCAATTCTGCCTTGCTTTCAAATCCTCTTCGGTGCCTTGCCTCAATATATTTGTGGACAAGAGTTATCATTTATAACTCTGCAGGTTTGTGAATTGCAGTGCCCCTGAGCTCCATTGTTCAACTCGCTTACTTGGGAGCTGGCCGCAAAAGCACAGGATTGCTTCAGGCCCTATTCTGGTCCCGGGCGGCAGGCTGAGCCTGTGGTTAATTCTTCTTCCTGATGGGAAAATAGAGTGACCTGTGCCAGTCCCAACACCTAGAGCTAGTCTCTCATTGGTTCCCCCTCTTCCCGTTCATCCTCAGGACAAATCGCAACCTGTACGGAACAGGAGGTTAAAGGTGCTGAGTCTCCAAGGAGGGAGATTGCTAGTAAAGCGGCTGGAATGGCGAACCCGAGCACAAGGAGGTGAGAAATGAGGTGCGTTTTAGAAACCTTTCCCGATCACACGGTGTACCATCTTCTGGGTTTCTCATGCATGTTTTCGATGTAGGAAGATGCCCTTGAACCTGGAGATTTGGGACCCATGGGATGGGTACCACGCAGTACTACTTTAAAGGGTCTGCGTTTGCTCACCCAACCTCACCAAACCTCTCAGCCCCAAGAGTGTCCACCCTTATGTCTCCGTCAGCTGTGGGTCTAGATATGGTCAATCCAGGTGGCATCACAGCCCCTGAACGAAGTTTGTAAGAATTTCTCTCTCTTTCACTGTCTTTGTTTCACGGGTTTTTAAAAGTAATTGATTTTTATAATGGGGTTTAGCTGCTTTTCACTGCTGTGTTTATGCCGCTTTACACCCACTTGACTCACTTACAGAGAGATATCAATACATAGGTTTAAGATTCTTACTAGTCAGATATATTCTTGGGCGGTGAGTAGGGGGTGTTGAGTCCAGTTCCCTGAGCAAGGAGTAGGTCTTGTCTATTACATATTGGGTTTATGGAACGGTATCTGAGCTAATTTGAAACCCGTGTTTTATGCATCCCCCCGCCTCACCTTTCCCGTTGAGCAGCCATAGTGTGTTTTCTAAACGTGTGACTCTGTTCCGTTTTGTAATTCAGTTCAAGTGTAGCGGTTTTTACATTCCCTCTATTAGTGATATCTTATGACAAGTGTCTTTTTCTGTGTGACTTTTTTCACTTAGAATCGTCGTACCTAAATCCACTCATCATGCTGCTACTAGCCTTATGACCTTGATTTCATGGCTGAGTGATATTCCATTGTACATAAGGACCACAACTTCTTTATCCTTTTTTCTCTTTCCTGGGATATTTAAGGTGTAACGAAGTGGAGGTTCTTGTCAAGAGAGCAGCCCTAAACTTTGGGGTGCCTGTGTCTTGCTGATTTTTTATTTTTCCCAATGTATACGCCCATGAGTGGAAGTGCCCTATGCTCTCTAAGCTGAGTTTTTTAGATGTTTCAGGACACACCGTACACTTCTCCAGAGTGGCTGTTGGCAATTTACATCCCGCCCATCAGCGTAGCAAGGCTCCCGGTTCTCCATGGCCTGTCCTGCATTTCTGGTTTTGACACTTTATTCAGCATGGCCCTTTTGACCGATGGGAAGCGAGACTTCTTTGTAGCGCTGATTTGCCTTTCCAGGTTGCTTGGTTGGCCAAAAAGGGCGTATGCGTTTTTTCCTGAATATATTCAGGAAAAAACGCATACGCCCTTTTTGGCCAAGGGCATGATTGTCGAGGTTTGGCCGCTTTTCCTGTGCTTTCAAGGCGATTCGAATCTACCTCCTGAAATCTGTTTCCTGCAATTCTGCCTTGCATTCACATCCTCTTCGGTGCCTTCCCTCAATATATTTGTGGACAAGAGTTATCATTTATAACTGCAGTTTTGTGAATTGCAGTGCCCCTGAGCTCCATTGTTCAACTCGCTTACTTGGGAGCTGGCCGCAAAAGCACAGGATTGCTTCAGGCCCTATTCTGGTCCCGGGCGGCAGGCTGAGCCTGTGGTTAATTCTTCTTCCTGATGGGAAAATAGAGTGACCTGTGCCAGTCCCAACACCTAGACCTAGCCTCTCATTGGTTCCCCCTCTTCCCGTTCATCCTCAGGACAAATCGCAACCTGTACGGAACAGGAGGTTAAAGGTGCTGAGTCTCCAAGGAGGGAGATTGCTAGTAAAGCGGCTGGAATGGCGAACCCGAGCACAAGGAGGTGAGAAATGAGGTGCGTTTTAGAAACCTTTCCCGATCACACGGTGTACCATCTTCTGGGTTTCTCATGCATGTTTTCGATGTAGGAAGATGCCCTTGAACCTGGAGATTTGGGACCCATGGGATGGGTACCACGCAGTACTACTTTAAAGGGTCTGCGTTTGCTCACCCAACCTCACCAAACCTCTCAGCCCCAAGAGTGTCCACCCTTATGTCTCCGTCAGCTGTGGGTCTAGATATGGTCAATCCAGGTGGCATCACAGCCCCTGAACGAAGTTTGTAAGAATTTCTCTCTCTTTCACTGTCTTTGTTTCACGGGTTTTTAAAAGTAATTGATTTTTATAATGGGGTTTAGCTGCTTTTCACTGCTGTGTTTATGCCGCTTTACACCCACTTGACTCACTTACAGAGAGATATCAATACATAGGTTTAAGATTCTTACTAGTCAGATATATTCTTGGGCGGTGAGTAGGGGGTGTTGAGTCCAGTTCCCTGAGCAAGGAGTAGGTCTTGTCTATTACATATTGGGTTTATGGAACGGTATCTGAGCTAATTTGAAACCCGTGTTTTATGCATCCCCCCGCCTCACCTTTCCCGTTGAGCAGCCATAGTGTGTTTTCTAAACGTGTGACTCTGTTCCGTTTTGTAATTCAGTTCAAGTGTAGCGGTTTTTACATTCCCTCTATTAGTGATATCTTATGACAAGTGTCTTTTTCTGTGTGACTTTTTTCACTTAGAATCGTCGTACCTAAATCCACTCATCATGCTGCTACTAGCCTTATGACCTTGATTTCACGGCTGAGTGATATTCCATTGTACATAAGGACCACAACTTCTTTATCCTTTTTTCTCTTTCCTGGGATATTTAAGGTGTAACAAAGTGGAGGTTCTTGTCAAGAGAGCAGCCCTAAACTTTGGGGTGCCTGTGTCTTGCTGATTTTTTATTTTTCCCAATGTATACGCCCATGAGTGGAAGTGCCCTATGCTCTCTAAGCTGAGTTTTTTAGATGTTTCAGGACACACCGTACACTTCTCCAGAGTGGCTGTTGGCAATTTACATCCCGCCCATCAGCGTAGCAAGGCTCCCGGTTCTCCATGGCCTGTCCTGCATTTCTGGTTTTGACACTTTATTCAGCATGGCCCTTTTGACCGATGGGAAGCGAGACTTCTTTGTAGCGCTGATTTGCCTTTCCAGGTTGCTTGGTTGGCCAAAAAGGGCGTATGCGTTTTTTCCTGAATATATTCAGGAAAAAACGCATACGCCCTTTTTGGCCAAGGGCATGATTGTCGAGGTTTGGCCGCTTTTCCTGTGCTTTCAAGGCGATTCGAATCTACCTCCTGAAATCTGTTTCCTGCAATTCTGCCTTGCATTCACATCCTCTTCGGTGCCTTCCCTCAATATATTTGTGGACAAGAGTTATCATTTATAACTGCAGTTTTGTGAATTGCAGTGCCCCTGAGCTCCATTGTTCAACTCGCTTACTTGGGAGCTGGCCGCAAAAGCACAGGATTGCTTCAGGCCCTATTCTGGTCCCGGGCGGCAGGCTGAGCCTGTGGTTAATTCTTCTTCCTGATGGGAAAATAGAGTGACCTGTGCCAGTCCCAACACCTAGACCTAGCCTCTCATTGGTTCCCCCTCTTCCCGTTCATCCTCAGGACAAATCGCAACCTGTACGGAACAGGAGGTTAAAGGTGCTGAGTCTCCAAGGAGGGAGATTGCTAGTAAAGCGGCTGGAATGGCGAACCCGAGCACAAGGAGGTGAGAAATGAGGTGCGTTTTAGAAACCTTTCCCGATCACACGGTGTACCATCTTCTGGGTTTCTCATGCATGTTTTCGATGTAGGAAGATGCCCTTGAACCTGGAGATTTGGGACCCATGGGATGGGTACCACGCAGTACTACTTTAAAGGGTCTGCGTTTGCTCACCCAACCTCACCAAACCTCTCAGCCCCAAGAGTGTCCACCCTTATGTCTCCGTCAGCTGTGGGTCTAGATATGGTCAATCCAGGTGGCATCACAGCCCCTGAACGAAGTTTGTAAGAATTTCTCTCTCTTTCACTGTCTTTGTTTCACGGGTTTTTAAAAGTAATTGATTTTTATAATGGGGTTTAGCTGCTTTTCACTGCTGTGTTTATGCCGCTTTACACCCACTTGACTCACTTACAGAGAGATATCAATACATAGGTTTAAGATTCTTACTAGTCAGATATATTCTTGGGCGGTGAGTAGGGGGTGTTGAGTCCAGTTCCCTGAGCAAGGAGTAGGTCTTGTCTATTACATATTGGGTTTATGGAACGGTATCTGAGCTAATTTGAAACCCGTGTTTTATGCATCCCCCCGCCTCACCTTTCCCGTTGAGCAGCCATAGTGTGTTTTCTAAACGTGTGACTCTGTTCCGTTTTGTAATTCAGTTCAAGTGTAGCGGTTTTAACATTCCCTCTATTAGTGATATCTTATGACAAGTGTCTTTTTCTGTGTGACGTTTTTCACTTAGAATCGTCGTACCTAAATCCACTCATCATGCTGCTACTAGCCTTATGACCTTGATTTCATGGCTGAGTGATATTCCATTGTACATAAGGACCACAACTTCTTTATCCTTTTTTCTCTTTCCTGGGATATTTAAGGTGTAACGAAGTGGAGGTTCTTGTCAAGAGAGCAGCCCTAAACTTTGGGGTGCCTGTGTCTTGATGATTTTTAGTTTTCCCAATGTATACGCCCATGAGTGGAAGTGCCCTATGCTCTCTAAGCTGAGTTTTTTAGATGTTTCAGGACACACCGTACACTTCTCCAGAGTGGCTGTTGGCAATTTACATCCCGCCCTTCAGCGTAGCAAGGCTCCCGGTTCTCCATGGCCTGTCCTGCATTTCTGGTTTTGACACTTTATTCAGCATGGCCCTTTTGACCGATGGGAAGCGAGACTTCTTTGTAGCGCTGATTTGCCTTTCCAGGTTGCTTGGTTGGCCAAAAAGGGCGTATGCGTTTTTTCCTGAATATATTCAGGAAAAAACGCATACGCCCTTTTTGGCCAAGGGCATGATTGTCGAGGTTTGGCCGCTTTTCCTGTGCTTTCAAGGCGATTCGAATCTACCTCCTGAAATCTGTTTCCTGCAATTCTGCCTTGCTTTCAAATCCTCTTCGGTGCCTTCCCTCAATATATTTGTGGACAAGAGTTATCATTTATAACTCTGCAGGTTTGTGAATTGCAGTGCCCCTGAGCTCCATTGTTCAACTCGCTTACTTGGGAGCTGGCCGCAAAAGCACAGGATTGCTTCAGGCCCTATTCTGGTCCCGGGCGGCAGGCTGAGCCTGTGGTTAATTCTTCTTCCTGATGGGAAAATAGAGTGACCTGTGCCAGTCCCAACACCTAGAGCTAGTCTCTCATTGGTTCCCCCTCTTCCCGTTCATCCTCAGGACAAATCGCAACCTGTACGGAACAGGAGGTTAAAGGTGCTGAGTCTCCAAGGAGGGAGATTGCTAGTAAAGCGGCTGGAATCGCGAACCCGAGCACAAGGAGGTGAGAAATGAGGTGCGTTTTAGAAACCTTTCCCGATCACACGATGTACCATCTTCTGGGTTTCTCATGCATGTTTTCGATGTAGGAAGATGCCCTTGAACCTGGAGATTTGGGACCCATGGGATGGGTACCACGCAGTACTACTTTAAAGGGTCTGCGTTTGCTCACCCAACCTCACCAAACCTCTCAGCCCCAAGAGTGTCCACCCTTATGTCTCCGTCAGCTGTGGGTCTAGATATGGTCAATCCAGGTGGCATCACAGCCCCTGAACGAAGTTTGTAAGAATTTCTCTCTCTTTCACTGTCTTTGTTTCACGGGTTTTTAAAAGTAATTGATTTTTATAATGGGGTTTAGCTGCTTTTCACTGCTGTGTTTATGCCGCTTTACACCCACTTGACTCACTTACAGAGAGATATCAATACATAGGTTTAAGATTCTTACTAGTCAGATATATTCTTGAGCGGTGAGTAGGGGGTGTTGAGTCCAGTTCCCTGAGCAAGGAGTAGGTCTTGTCTATTACATATTGGGTTTATGGAACGGTATCTGAGCTAATTTGAAACCCGTGTTTTATGCATCCCCCCGCCTCACCTTTCCCGTTGAGCAGCCATAGTGTGTTTTCTAAACGTGTGACTCTGTTCCGTTTTGTAATTCAGTTCAAGTGTAGCGGTTTTTACATTCCCTCTATTAGTGATATCTTATGACAAGTGTCTTTTTCTGTGTGACTTTTTTCACTTAGAATCGTCGTACCTAAATCCACTCATCATGCTGCTACTAGCCTTATGACCTTGATTTCATGGCTGAGTGATATTCCATTGTACATAAGGACCACAACTTCTTTATCCTTTTTTCTCTTTCCTGGGATATTTAAGGTGTAACGAAGTGGAGGTTCTTGTCAAGAGAGCAGCCCTAAACTTTGGGGTGCCTGTGTCTTGCTGATTTTTTATTTTTCCCAATGTATACGCCCATGAGTGGAAGTGCCCTATGCTCTCTAAGCTGAGTTTTTTAGATGTTTCAGGACACACCGTACACTTCTCCAGAGTGGCTGTTGGCAATTTACATCCCGCCCATCAGCGTAGCAAGGCTCCCGGTTCTCCATGGCCTGTCCTGCATTTCTGGTTTTGACACTTTATTCAGCATGGCCCTTTTGACCGATGGGAAGCGAGACTTCTTTGTAGCGCTGATTTGCCTTTCCAGGTTGCTTGGTTGGCCAAAAAGGGCGTATGCGTTTTTTCCTGAATATATTCAGGAAAAAACGCATACGCCCTTTTTGGCCAAGGGCATGATTGTCGAGGTTTGGCCGCTTTTCCTGTGCTTTCAAGGCGATTCGAATCTACCTCCTGAAATCTGTTTCCTGCAATTCTGCCTTGCATTCACATCCTCTTCGGTGCCTTCCCTCAATATATTTGTGGACAAGAGTTATCATTTATAACTGCAGTTTTGTGAATTGCAGTGCCCCTGAGCTCCATTGTTCAACTCGCTTACTTGGGAGCTGGCCGCAAAAGCACAGGATTGCTTCAGGCCCTATTCTGGTCCCGGGCGGCAGGCTGAGCCTGTGGTTAATTCTTCTTCCTGATGGGAAAATAGAGTGACCTGTGCCAGTCCCAACACCTAGACCTAGCCTCTCATTGGTTCCCCCTCTTCCCGTTCATCCTCAGGACAAATCGCAACCTGTACGGAACAGGAGGTTAAAGGTGCTGAGTCTCCAAGGAGGGAGATTGCTAGTAAAGCGGCTGGAATGGCGAACCCGAGCACAAGGAGGTGAGAAATGAGGCGCGTTTTAGAAACCTTTCCCGATCACACGGTGTACCATCTTCTGGGTTTCTCATGCATGTTTTCGATGTAGGAAGATGCCCTTGAACCTGGAGATTTGGGACCCATGGGATGGGTACCACGCAGTACTACTTTAAAGGGTCTGCGTTTGCTCACCCAACCTCACCAAACCTCTCAGCCCCAAGAGTGTCCACCCTTATGTCTCCGTCAGCTGTGGGTCTAGATATGGTCAATCCAGGTGGCATCACAGCCCCTGAACGAAGTTTGTAAGAATTTCTCTCTCTTTCACTGTCTTTGTTTCACGGGTTTTTAAAAGTAATTGATTTTTATAATGGGGTTTAACTGCTTTTCACTGCTGTGTTTATGCCGCTTTACACCCACTTGACTCACTTACAGAGAGATATCAATACATAGGTTTAAGATTCTTACTAGTCAGATATATTCTTGGGCGGTGAGTAGGGGGTGTTGAGTCCAGTTCCCTGAGCAAGGAGTAGGTCTTGTCTATTACATATTGGGTTTATGGAACGGTATCTGAGCTAATTTGAAACCCGTGTTTTATGCATCCCCCCGCCTCACCTTTCCCGTTGAGCAGCCATAGTGTGTTTTCTAAACGTGTGACTCTGTTCCGTTTTGTAATTCAGTTCAAGTGTAGCGGTTTTTACATTCCCTCTATTAGTGATATCTTATGACAAGTGTCTTTTTCTGTGTGACTTTTTTCACTTAGAATCGTCGTACCTAAATCCACTCATCATGCTGCTACTAGCCTTATGACCTTGATTTCATGGCTGAGTGATATTCCATTGTACATAAGGACCACAACTTCTTTATCCTTTTTTCTCTTTCCTGGGATATTTAAGGTGTAACGAAGTGGAGGTTCTTGTCAAGAGAGCAGCCCTAAACTTTGGGGTGCCTGTGTCTTGATGATTTTTAGTTTTCCCAATGTATACGCCCATGAGTGGAAGTGCCCTATGCTCTCTAAGCTGAGTTTTTTAGATGTTTCAGGACACACCGTACACTTCTCCAGAGTGGCTGTTGGCAATTTACATCCCGCCCTTCAGCGTAGCAAGGCTCCCGGTTCTCCATGGCCTGTCCTGCATTTCTGGTTTTGACACTTTATTCAGCATGGCCCTTTTGACCGATGGGAAGCGAGACTTCTTTGTAGCGCTGATTTGCCTTTCCAGGTTGCTTGGTTGGCCAAAAAGGGCGTATGCGTTTTTTCCTGAATATATTCAGGAAAAAACGCATACGCCCTTTTTGGCCAAGGGCATGATTGTCGAGGTTTGGCCGCTTTTCCTGTGCTTTCAAGGCGATTCGAATCTACCTCCTGAAATCTGTTTCCTGCAATTCTGCCTTGCTTTCAAATCCTCTTCGGTGCCTTGCCTCAATATATTTGTGGACAAGAGTTATCATTTATAACTCTGCAGGTTTGTGAATTGCAGTGCCCCTGAGCTCCATTGTTCAACTCGCTTACTTGGGAGCTGGCCGCAAAAGCACAGGATTGCTTCAGGCCCTATTCTGGTCCCGGGCGGCAGGCTGAGCCTGTGGTTAATTCTTCTTCCTGATGGGAAAATAGAGTGACCTGTGCCAGTCCCAACACCTAGAGCTAGTCTCTCATTGGTTCCCCCTCTTCCCGTTCATCCTCAGGACAAATCGCAACCTGTACGGAACAGGAGGTTAAAGGTGCTGAGTCTCCAAGGAGGGAGATTGCTAGTAAAGCGGCTGGAATGGCGAACCCGAGCACAAGGAGGTGAGAAATGAGGTGCGTTTTAGAAACCTTTCCCGATCACACGGTGTACCATCTTCTGGGTTTCTCATGCATGTTTTCGATGTAGGAAGATGCCCTTGAACCTGGAGATTTGGGACCCATGGGATGGGTACCACGCAGTACTACTTTAAAGGGTCTGCGTTTGCTCACCCAACCTCACCAAACCTCTCAGCCCCAAGAGTGTCCACCCTTATGTCTCCGTCAGCTGTGGGTCTAGATATGGTCAATCCAGGTGGCATCACAGCCCCTGAACGAAGTTTGTAAGAATTTCTCTCTCTTTCACTGTCTTTGTTTCACGGGTTTTTAAAAGTAATTGATTTTTATAATGGGGTTTAGCTGCTTTTCACTGCTGTGTTTATGCCGCTTTACACCCACTTGACTCACTTACAGAGAGATATCAATACATAGGTTTAAGATTCTTACTAGTCAGATATATTCTTGGGCGGTGAGTAGGGGGTGTTGAGTCCAGTTCCCTGAGCAAGGAGTAGGTCTTGTCTATTACATATTGGGTTTATGGAACGGTATCTGAGCTAATTTGAAACCCGTGTTTTATGCATCCCCCCGCCTCACCTTTCCCGTTGAGCAGCCATAGTGTGTTTTCTAAACGTGTGACTCTGTTCCGTTTTGTAATTCAGTTCAAGTGTAGCGGTTTTTACATTCCCTCTATTAGTGATATCTTATGACAAGTGTCTTTTTCTGTGTGACTTTTTTCACTTAGAATCGTCGTACCTAAATCCACTCATCATGCTGCTACTAGCCTTATGACCTTGATTTCATGGCTGAGTGATATTCCATTGTACATAAGGACCACAACTTCTTTATCCTTTTTTCTCTTTCCTGGGATATTTAAGGTGTAACGAAGTGGAGGTTCTTGTCAAGAGAGCAGCCCTAAACTTTGGGGTGCCTGTGTCTTGATGATTTTTAGTTTTCCCAATGTATACGCCCATGAGTGGAAGTGCCCTATGCTCTCTAAGCTGAGTTTTTTAGATGTTTCAGGACACACCGTACACTTCTCCAGAGTGGCTGTTGGCAATTTACATCCCGCCCATCAGCGTAGCAAGGCTCCCGTTTCTCCATGGCCTGTCCTGCATTTCTGGTTTTGACACTTTATTCAGCATGGCCGTTTTGACCGATGGGAAGCGAGACTTTTTTGTAGCGCTGATTTGCCTTTCCAGGTTGCTTGGTTGGCCAAACAGGGCGTATGCGTTTTTTCCTGAATATATTCAGGAACAAACGCATACGCCCTGTTTGGCCAAGGGCATGATTGTCGAGGTTTGGCCGCTTTTCCTGTGCTTTCAAGGCGATTTGAATCTACCTCCTGAAATCTGTTTCCTGCAATTCTGCCTTGCTTTCAAATCCTCTTCGGTGCCTTCCCTCAATATATTTGTGGACAAGAGTTATCATTTATAACTCTGCAGGTTTGTGAATTGCAGTGACCCTGAGCTCCATTGTTCAACTCGCTTACTTGGGAGCTGGCCGCAAAAGCACAGGATTGCTTCAGGCCCTATTCTGGTCCCGGGCGGCAGGCTGAGCCTGTGGTTAATTCTTCTTTCTGATGGGAAAATAGAGTGACCTGTGCCAGTCCCAACACCTAGAGCTAGTCTCTCATTGGTTCCCCCTCTTCCCGTTCATCCTCAGGACAAATCGCAACCTGTACGGAACAGGAGGTTAAAGGTGCTGAGTCTCCAAGGAGGGAGATTGCTAGTAAAGCGGCTGGAATGGCGAACCCGAGCACAAGGAGGTGAGAAATGAGGCGCGTTTTAGAAACCTTTCCCGATCACACGGTGTACCATCTTCTGGGTTTCTCATGCATGTTTTCGATGTAGGAAGATGCCCTTGAACCTGGAGATTTGGGACCCATGGGATGGGTACCACGCAGTACTACTTTAAAGGGTCTGCGTTTGCTCACCCAACCTCACCAAACCTCTCAGCCCCAAGAGTGTCCACCCTTATGTCTCCGTCAGCTGTGGGTCTAGATATGGTCAATCCAGGTGGCATCACAGCCCCTGAACGAAGTTTGTAAGAATTTCTCTCTCTTTCACTGTCTTTGTTTCACGGGTTTTTAAAAGTAATTGATTTTTATAATGGGGTTTAGCTGCTTTTCACTGCTGTGTTTATGCCGCTTTACACCCACTTGACTCACTTACAGAGAGATATCAATACATAGGTTTAAGATTCTTACTAGTCAGATATATTCTTGGGCGGTGAGTAGGGGGTGTTGAGTCCAGTTCCCTGAGCAAGGAGTAGGTCTTGTCTATTACATATTGGGTTTATGGAACGGTATCTGAGCTAATTTGAAACCCGTGTTTTATGCATCCCCCCGCCTCACCTTTCCCGTTGAGCAGCCATAGTGTGTTTTCTAAACGTGTGACTCTGTTCCGTTTTGTAATTCAGTTCAAGTGTAGCGGTTTTTACATTCCCTCTATTAGTGATATCTTATGACAAGTGTCTTTTTCTGTGTGACTTTTTTCACTTAGAATCGTCGTACCTAAATCCACTCATCATGCTGCTACTAGCCTTATGACCTTGATTTCATGGCTGAGTGATATTCCATTGTACATAAGGACCACAACTTCTTTATCCTTTTTTCTCTTTCCTGGGATATTTAAGGTGTAACGAAGTGGAGGTTCTTGTCAAGAGAGCAGCCCTAAACTTTGGGGTGCCTGTGTCTTGATGATTTTTAGTTTTCCCAATGTATACGCCCATGAGTGGAAGTGCCCTATGCTCTCTAAGCTGAGTTTTTTAGATGTTTCAGGACACACCGTACACTTCTCCAGAGTGGCTGTTGGCAATTTACATCCCGCCCTTCAGCGTAGCAAGGCTCCCGGTTCTCCATGGCCTGTCCTGCATTTCTGGTTTTGACACTTTATTCAGCATGGCCCTTTTGACCGATGGGAAGCGAGACTTCTTTGTAGCGCTGATTTGCCTTTCCAGGTTGCTTGGTTGGCCAAAAAGGGCGTATGCGTTTTTTCCTGAATATATTCAGGAAAAAACGCATACGCCCTTTTTGGCCAAGGGCATGATTGTCGAGGTTTGGCCGCTTTTCCTGTGCTTTCAAGGCGATTCGAATCTACCTCCTGAAATCTGTTTCCTGCAATTCTGCCTTGCTTTCAAATCCTCTTCGGTGCCTTCCCTCAATATATTTGTGGACAAGAGTTATCATTTATAACTCTGCAGGTTTGTGAATTGCAGTGCCCCTGAGCTCCATTGTTCAACTCGCTTACTTGGGAGCTGGCCGCAAAAGCACAGGATTGCTTCAGGCCCTATTCTGGTCCCGGGCGGCAGGCTGAGCCTGTGGTTAATTCTTCTTCCTGATGGGAAAATAGAGTGACCTGTGCCAGTCCCAACACCTAGAGCTAGTCTCTCATTGGTTCCCCCTCTTCCCGTTCATCCTCAGGACAAATCGCAACCTGTACGGAACAGGAGGTTAAAGGTGCTGAGTCTCCAAGGAGGGAGATTGCTAGTAAAGCGGCTGGAATGGCGAACCCGAGCACAAGGAGGTGAGAAATGAGGTGCGTTTTAGAAACCTTTCCCGATCACACGGTGTACCATCTTCTGGGTTTCTCATGCATGTTTTCGATGTAGGAAGATGCCCTTGAACCTGGAGATTTGGGACCCATGGGATGGGTACCACGCAGTACTACTTTAAAGGGTCTGCGTTTGCTCACCCAACCTCACCAAACCTCTCAGCCCCAAGAGTGTCCACCCTTATGTCTCCGTCAGCTGTGGGTCTAGATATGGTCAATCCAGGTGGCATCACAGCCCCTGAACGAAGTTTGTAAGAATTTCTCTCTCTTTCACTGTCTTTGTTTCACGGGTTTTTAAAAGTAATTGATTTTTATAATGGGGTTTAGCTGCTTTTCACTGCTGTGTTTATGCCGCTTTACACCCACTTGACTCACTTACAGAGAGATATCAATACATAGGTTTAAGATTCTTACTAGTCAGATATATTCTTGGGCGGTGAGTAGGGGGTGTTGAGTCCAGTTCCCTGAGCAAGGAGTAGGTCTTGTCTATTACATATTGGGTTTATGGAACGGTATCTGAGCTAATTTGAAACCCGTGTTTTATGCATCCCCCCGCCTCACCTTTCCCGTTGAGCAGCCATAGTGTGTTTTCTAAACGTGTGACTCTGTTCCGTTTTGTAATTCAGTTCAAGTGTAGCGGTTTTTACATTCCCTCTATTAGTGATATCTTATGACAAGTGTCTTTTTCTGTGTGACTTTTTTCACTTAGAATCGTCGTACCTAAATCCACTCATCATGCTGCTACTAGCCTTATGACCTTGATTTCATGGCTGAGTGATATTCCATTGTACATAAGGACCACAACTTCTTTATCCTTTTTTCTCTTTCCTGGGATATTTAAGGTGTAACGAAGTGGAGGTTCTTGTCAAGAGAGCAGCCCTAAACTTTGGGGTGCCTGTGTCTTGATGATTTTTAGTTTTCCCAATGTATACGCCCATGAGTGGAAGTGCCCTATGCTCTCTAAGCTGAGTTTTTTAGATGTTTCAGGACACACCGTACACTTCTCCAGAGTGGCTGTTGGCAATTTACATCCCGCCCTTCAGCGTAGCAAGGCTCCCGGTTCTCCATGGCCTGTCCTGCATTTCTGGTTTTGACACTTTATTCAGCATGGCCCTTTTGACCGATGGGAAGCGAGACTTCTTTGTAGCGCTGATTTGCCTTTCCAGGTTGCTTGGTTGGCCAAAAAGGGCGTATGCGTTTTTTCCTGAATATATTCAGGAAAAAACGCATACGCCCTTTTTGGCCAAGGGCATGATTGTCGAGGTTTGGCCGCTTTTCCTGTGCTTTCAAGGCGATTCGAATCTACCTCCTGAAATCTGTTTCCTGCAATTCTGCCTTGCTTTCAAATCCTCTTCGGTGCCTTGCCTCAATATATTTGTGGACAAGAGTTATCATTTATAACTCTGCAGGTTTGTGAATTGCAGTGCCCCTGAGCTCCATTGTTCAACTCGCTTACTTGGGAGCTGGCCGCAAAAGCACAGGATTGCTTCAGGCCCTATTCTGGTCCCGGGCGGCAGGCTGAGCCTGTGGTTAATTCTTCTTCCTGATGGGAAAATAGAGTGACCTGTGCCAGTCCCAACACCTAGAGCTAGTCTCTCATTGGTTCCCCCTCTTCCCGTTCATCCTCAGGACAAATCGCAACCTGTACGGAACAGGAGGTTAAAGGTGCTGAGTCTCCAAGGAGGGAGATTGCTAGTAAAGCGGCTGGAATGGCGAACCCGAGCACAAGGAGGTGAGAAATGAGGTGCGTTTTAGAAACCTTTCCCGATCACACGGTGTACCATCTTCTGGGTTTCTCATGCATGTTTTCGATGTAGGAAGATGCCCTTGAACCTGGAGATTTGGGACCCATGGGATGGGTACCACGCAGTACTACTTTAAAGGGTCTGCGTTTGCTCACCCAACCTCACCAAACCTCTCAGCCCCAAGAGTGTCCACCCTTATGTCTCCGTCAGCTGTGGGTCTAGATATGGTCAATCCAGGTGGCATCACAGCCCCTGAACGAAGTTTGTAAGAATTTCTCTCTCTTTCACTGTCTTTGTTTCACGGGTTTTTAAAAGTAATTGATTTTTATAATGGGGTTTAGCTGCTTTTCACTGCTGTGTTTATGCCGCTTTACACCCACTTGACTCACTTACAGAGAGATATCAATACATAGGTTTAAGATTCTTACTAGTCAGATATATTCTTGGGCGGTGAGTAGGGGGTGTTGAGTCCAGTTCCCTGAGCAAGGAGTAGGTCTTGTCTATTACATATTGGGTTTATGGAACGGTATCTGAGCTAATTTGAAACCCGTGTTTTATGCATCCCCCCGCCTCACCTTTCCCGTTGAGCAGCCATAGTGTGTTTTCTAAACGTGTGACTCTGTTCCGTTTTGTAATTCAGTTCAAGTGTAGCGGTTTTTACATTCCCTCTATTAGTGATATCTTATGACAAGTGTCTTTTTCTGTGTGACTTTTTTCACTTAGAATCGTCGTACCTAAATCCACTCATCATGCTGCTACTAGCCTTATGACCTTGATTTCATGGCTGAGTGATATTCCATTGTACATAAGGACCACAACTTCTTTATCCTTTTTTCTCTTTCCTGGGATATTTAAGGTGTAACGAAGTGGAGGTTCTTGTCAAGAGAGCAGCCCTAAACTTTGGGGTGCCTGTGTCTTGATGATTTTTAGTTTTCCCAATGTATACGCCCATGAGTGGAAGTGCCCTATGCTCTCTAAGCTGAGTTTTTTAGATGTTTCAGGACACACCGTACACTTCTCCAGAGTGGCTGTTGGCAATTTACATCCCGCCCATCAGCGTAGCAAGGCTCCCGTTTCTCCATGGCCTGTCCTGCATTTCTGGTTTTGACACTTTATTCAGCATGGCCGTTTTGACCGATGGGAAGCGAGACTTTTTTGTAGCGCTGATTTGCCTTTCCAGGTTGCTTGGTTGGCCAAACAGGGCGTATGCGTTTTTTCCTGAATATATTCAGGAACAAACGCATACGCCCTGTTTGGCCAAGGGCATGATTGTCGAGGTTTGGCCGCTTTTCCTGTGCTTTCAAGGCGATTTGAATCTACCTCCTGAAATCTGTTTCCTGCAATTCTGCCTTGCTTTCAAATCCTCTTCGGTGCCTTCCCTCAATATATTTGTGGACAAGAGTTATCATTTATAACTCTGCAGGTTTGTGAATTGCAGTGACCCTGAGCTCCATTGTTCAACTCGCTTACTTGGGAGCTGGCCGCAAAAGCACAGGATTGCTTCAGGCCCTATTCTGGTCCCGGGCGGCAGGCTGAGCCTGTGGTTAATTCTTCTTTCTGATGGGAAAATAGAGTGACCTGTGCCAGTCCCAACACCTAGAGCTAGTCTCTCATTGGTTCCCCCTCTTCCCGTTCATCCTCAGGACAAATCGCAACCTGTACGGAACAGGAGGTTAAAGGTGCTGAGTCTCCAAGGAGGGAGATTGCTAGTAAAGCGGCTGGAATGGCGAACCCGAGCACAAGGAGGTGAGAAATGAGGCGCGTTTTAGAAACCTTTCCCGATCACACGGTGTACCATCTTCTGGGTTTCTCATGCATGTTTTCGATGTAGGAAGATGCCCTTGAACCTGGAGATTTGGGACCCATGGGATGGGTACCACGCAGTACTACTTTAAAGGGTCTGCGTTTGCTCACCCAACCTCACCAAACCTCTCAGCCCCAAGAGTGTCCACCCTTATGTCTCCGTCAGCTGTGGGTCTAGATATGGTCAATCCAGGTGGCATCACAGCCCCTGAACGAAGTTTGTAAGAATTTCTCTCTCTTTCACTGTCTTTGTTTCACGGGTTTTTAAAAGTAATTGATTTTTATAATGGGGTTTAGCTGCTTTTCACTGCTGTGTTTATGCCGCTTTACACCCACTTGACTCACTTACAGAGAGATATCAATACATAGGTTTAAGATTCTTACTAGTCAGATATATTCTTGGGCGGTGAGTAGGGGGTGTTGAGTCCAGTTCCCTGAGCAAGGAGTAGGTCTTGTCTATTACATATTGGGTTTATGGAACGGTATCTGAGCTAATTTGAAACCCGTGTTTTATGCATCCCCCCGCCTCACCTTTCCCGTTGAGCAGCCATAGTGTGTTTTCTAAACGTGTGACTCTGTTCCGTTTTGTAATTCAGTTCAAGTGTAGCGGTTTTTACATTCCCTCTATTAGTGATATCTTATGACAAGTGTCTTTTTCTGTGTGACTTTTTTCACTTAGAATCGTCGTACCTAAATCCACTCATCATGCTGCTACTAGCCTTATGACCTTGATTTCATGGCTGAGTGATATTCCATTGTACATAAGGACCACAACTTCTTTATCCTTTTTTCTCTTTCCTGGGATATTTAAGGTGTAACGAAGTGGAGGTTCTTGTCAAGAGAGCAGCCCTAAACTTTGGGGTGCCTGTGTCTTGATGATTTTTAGTTTTCCCAATGTATACGCCCATGAGTGGAAGTGCCCTATGCTCTCTAAGCTGAGTTTTTTAGATGTTTCAGGACACACCGTACACTTCTCCAGAGTGGCTGTTGGCAATTTACATCCCGCCCTTCAGCGTAGCAAGGCTCCCGGTTCTCCATGGCCTGTCCTGCATTTCTGGTTTTGACACTTTATTCAGCATGGCCCTTTTGACCGATGGGAAGCGAGACTTCTTTGTAGCGCTGATTTGCCTTTCCAGGTTGCTTGGTTGGCCAAAAAGGGCGTATGCGTTTTTTCCTGAATATATTCAGGAAAAAACGCATACGCCCTTTTTGGCCAAGGGCATGATTGTCGAGGTTTGGCCGCTTTTCCTGTGCTTTCAAGGCGATTCGAATCTACCTCCTGAAATCTGTTTCCTGCAATTCTGCCTTGCTTTCAAATCCTCTTCGGTGCCTTCCCTCAATATATTTGTGGACAAGAGTTATCATTTATAACTCTGCAGGTTTGTGAATTGCAGTGCCCCTGAGCTCCATTGTTCAACTCGCTTACTTGGGAGCTGGCCGCAAAAGCACAGGATTGCTTCAGGCCCTATTCTGGTCCCGGGCGGCAGGCTGAGCCTGTGGTTAATTCTTCTTCCTGATGGGAAAATAGAGTGACCTGTGCCAGTCCCAACACCTAGAGCTAGTCTCTCATTGGTTCCCCCTCTTCCCGTTCATCCTCAGGACAAATCGCAACCTGTACGGAACAGGAGGTTAAAGGTGCTGAGTCTCCAAGGAGGGAGATTGCTAGTAAAGCGGCTGGAATGGCGAACCCGAGCACAAGGAGGTGAGAAATGAGGTGCGTTTTAGAAACCTTTCCCGATCACACGGTGTACCATCTTCTGGGTTTCTCATGCATGTTTTCGATGTAGGAAGATGCCCTTGAACCTGGAGATTTGGGACCCATGGGATGGGTACCACGCAGTACTACTTTAAAGGGTCTGCGTTTGCTCACCCAACCTCACCAAACCTCTCAGCCCCAAGAGTGTCCACCCTTATGTCTCCGTCAGCTGTGGGTCTAGATATGGTCAATCCAGGTGGCATCACAGCCCCTGAACGAAGTTTGTAAGAATTTCTCTCTCTTTCACTGTCTTTGTTTCACGGGTTTTTAAAAGTAATTGATTTTTATAATGGGGTTTAGCTGCTTTTCACTGCTGTGTTTATGCCGCTTTACACCCACTTGACTCACTTACAGAGAGATATCAATACATAGGTTTAAGATTCTTACTAGTCAGATATATTCTTGGGCGGTGAGTAGGGGGTGTTGAGTCCAGTTCCCTGAGCAAGGAGTAGGTCTTGTCTATTACATATTGGGTTTATGGAACGGTATCTGAGCTAATTTGAAACCCGTGTTTTATGCATCCCCCCGCCTCACCTTTCCCGTTGAGCAGCCATAGTGTGTTTTCTAAACGTGTGACTCTGTTCCGTTTTGTAATTCAGTTCAAGTGTAGCGGTTTTTACATTCCCTCTATTAGTGATATCTTATGACAAGTGTCTTTTTCTGTGTGACTTTTTTCACTTAGAATCGTCGTACCTAAATCCACTCATCATGCTGCTACTAGCCTTATGACCTTGATTTCATGGCTGAGTGATATTCCATTGTACATAAGGACCACAACTTCTTTATCCTTTTTTCTCTTTCCTGGGATATTTAAGGTGTAACGAAGTGGAGGTTCTTGTCAAGAGAGCAGCCCTAAACTTTGGGGTGCCTGTGTCTTGATGATTTTTAGTTTTCCCAATGTATACGCCCATGAGTGGAAGTGCCCTATGCTCTCTAAGCTGAGTTTTTTAGATGTTTCAGGACACACCGTACACTTCTCCAGAGTGGCTGTTGGCAATTTACATCCCGCCCTTCAGCGTAGCAAGGCTCCCGGTTCTCCATGGCCTGTCCTGCATTTCTGGTTTTGACACTTTATTCAGCATGGCCCTTTTGACCGATGGGAAGCGAGACTTCTTTGTAGCGCTGATTTGCCTTTCCAGGTTGCTTGGTTGGCCAAAAAGGGCGTATGCGTTTTTTCCTGAATATATTCAGGAAAAAACGCATACGCCCTTTTTGGCCAAGGGCATGATTGTCGAGGTTTGGCCGCTTTTCCTGTGCTTTCAAGGCGATTCGAATCTACCTCCTGAAATCTGTTTCCTGCAATTCTGCCTTGCTTTCAAATCCTCTTCGGTGCCTTCCCTCAATATATTTGTGGACAAGAGTTATCATTTATAACTCTGCAGGTTTGTGAATTGCAGTGCCCCTGAGCTCCATTGTTCAACTCGCTTACTTGGGAGCTGGCCGCAAAAGCACAGGATTGCTTCAGGCCCTATTCTGGTCCCGGGCGGCAGGCTGAGCCTGTGGTTAATTCTTCTTCCTGATGGGAAAATAGAGTGACCTGTGCCAGTCCCAACACCTAGAGCTAGTCTCTCATTGGTTCCCCCTCTTCCCGTTCATCCTCAGGACAAATCGCAACCTGTACGGAACAGGAGGTTAAAGGTGCTGAGTCTCCAAGGAGGGAGATTGCTAGTAAAGCGGCTGGAATGGCGAACCCGAGCACAAGGAGGTGAGAAATGAGGTGCGTTTTAGAAACCTTTCCCGATCACACGGTGTACCATCTTCTGGGTTTCTCATGCATGTTTTCGATGTAGGAAGATGCCCTTGAACCTGGAGATTTGGGACCCATGGGATGGGTACCACGCAGTACTACTTTAAAGGGTCTGCGTTTGCTCACCCAACCTCACCAAACCTCTCAGCCCCAAGAGTGTCCACCCTTATGTCTCCGTCAGCTGTGGGTCTAGATATGGTCAATCCAGGTGGCATCACAGCCCCTGAACGAAGTTTGTAAGAATTTCTCTCTCTTTCACTGTCTTTGTTTCACGGGTTTTTAAAAGTAATTGATTTTTATAATGGGGTTTAACTGCTTTTCACTGCTGTGTTTATGCCGCTTTACACCCACTTGACTCACTTACAGAGAGATATCAATACATAGGTTTAAGATTCTTACTAGTCAGATATATTCTTGGGCGGTGAGTAGGGGGTGTTGAGTCCAGTTCCCTGAGCAAGGAGTAGGTCTTGTCTATTACATATTGGGTTTATGGAACGGTATCTGAGCTAATTTGAAACCCGTGTTTTATGCATCCCCCCGCCTCACCTTTCCCGTTGAGCAGCCATAGTGTGTTTTCTAAACGTGTGACTCTGTTCCGTTTTGTAATTCAGTTCAAGTGTAGCGGTTTTTACATTCCCTCTATTAGTGATATCTTATGACAAGTGTCTTTTTCTGTGTGACTTTTTTCACTTAGAATCGTCGTACCTAAATCCACTCATCATGCTGCTACTAGCCTTATGACCTTGATTTCATGGCTGAGTGATATTCCATTGTACATAAGGACCACAACTTCTTTATCCTTTTTTCTCTTTCCTGGGATATTTAAGGTGTAACGAAGTGGAGGTTCTTGTCAAGAGAGCAGCCCTAAACTTTGGGGTGCCTGTGTCTTGATGATTTTTAGTTTTCCCAATGTATACGCCCATGAGTGGAAGTGCCCTATGCTCTCTAAGCTGAGTTTTTTAGATGTTTCAGGACACACCGTACACTTCTCCAGAGTGGCTGTTGGCAATTTACATCCCGCCCTTCAGCGTAGCAAGGCTCCCGGTTCTCCATGGCCTGTCCTGCATTTCTGGTTTTGACACTTTATTCAGCATGGCCCTTTTGACCGATGGGAAGCGAGACTTCTTTGTAGCGCTGATTTGCCTTTCCAGGTTGCTTGGTTGGCCAAAAAGGGCGTATGCGTTTTTTCCTGAATATATTCAGGAAAAAACGCATACGCCCTTTTTGGCCAAGGGCATGATTGTCGAGGTTTGGCCGCTTTTCCTGTGCTTTCAAGGCGATTCGAATCTACCTCCTGAAATCTGTTTCCTGCAATTCTGCCTTGCTTTCAAATCCTCTTCGGTGCCTTGCC
Source organism: Eschrichtius robustus (assembly GCF_028021215.1). Lineage (NCBI taxonomy): Eukaryota > Metazoa > Chordata > Mammalia > Artiodactyla > Eschrichtiidae > Eschrichtius > Eschrichtius robustus. The sequence goes on along the minus strand of NC_090831.1, from coordinate 46,500,934 downwards.
TCAATATATTTGTGGACAAGAGTTATCATTTATAACTCTGCAGGTTTGTGAATTGCAGTGCCCCTGAGCTCCATTGTTCAACTCGCTTACTTGGGAGCTGGCCGCAAAAGCACAGGATTGCTTCAGGCCCTATTCTGGTCCCGGGCGGCAGGCTGAGCCTGTGGTTAATTCTTCTTCCTGATGGGAAAATAGAGTGACCTGTGCCAGTCCCAACACCTAGAGCTAGTCTCTCATTGGTTCCCCCTCTTCCCGTTCATCCTCAGGACAAATCGCAACCTGTACGGAACAGGAGGTTAAAGGTGCTGAGTCTCCAAGGAGGGAGATTGCTAGTAAAGCGGCTGGAATGGCGAACCCGAGCACAAGGAGGTGAGAAATGAGGTGCGTTTTAGAAACCTTTCCCGATCACACGGTGTACCATCTTCTGGGTTTCTCATGCATGTTTTCGATGTAGGAAGATGCCCTTGAACCTGGAGATTTGGGACCCATGGGATGGGTACCACGCAGTACTACTTTAAAGGGTCTGCGTTTGCTCACCCAACCTCACCAAACCTCTCAGCCCCAAGAGTGTCCACCCTTATGTCTCCGTCAGCTGTGGGTCTAGATATGGTCAATCCAGGTGGCATCACAGCCCCTGAACGAAGTTTGTAAGAATTTCTCTCTCTTTCACTGTCTTTGTTTCACGGGTTTTTAAAAGTAATTGATTTTTATAATGGGGTTTAGCTGCTTTTCACTGCTGTGTTTATGCCGCTTTACACCCACTTGACTCACTTACAGAGAGATATCAATACATAGGTTTAAGATTCTTACTAGTCAGATATATTCTTGGGCGGTGAGTAGGGGGTGTTGAGTCCAGTTCCCTGAGCAAGGAGTAGGTCTTGTCTATTACATATTGGGTTTATGGAACGGTATCTGAGCTAATTTGAAACCCGTGTTTTATGCATCCCCCCGCCTCACCTTTCCCGTTGAGCAGCCATAGTGTGTTTTCTAAACGTGTGACTCTGTTCCGTTTTGTAATTCAGTTCAAGTGTAGCGGTTTTTACATTCCCTCTATTAGTGATATCTTATGACAAGTGTCTTTTTCTGTGTGACTTTTTTCACTTAGAATCGTCGTACCTAAATCCACTCATCATGCTGCTACTAGCCTTATGACCTTGATTTCATGGCTGAGTGATATTCCATTGTACATAAGGACCACAACTTCTTTATCCTTTTTTCTCTTTCCTGGGATATTTAAGGTGTAACGAAGTGGAGGTTCTTTTCAAGAGAGCAGCCCTAAACTTTGGGGTGCCTGTGTCTTGCTGATTTTTTATTTTTCCCAATGTATACGCCCATGAGTGGAAGTGCCCTATGCTCTCTAAGCTGAGTTTTTTAGATGTTTCAGGACACACCGTACACTTCTCCAGAGTGGCTGTTGGCAATTTACATCCCGCCCATCAGCGTAGCAAGGCTCCCGGTTCTCCATGGCCTGTCCTGCATTTCTGGTTTTGACACTTTATTCAGCATGGCCCTTTTGACCGATGGGAAGCGAGACTTCTTTGTAGCGCTGATTTGCCTTTCCAGGTTGCTTGGTTGGCCAAAAAGGGCGTATGCGTTTTTTCCTGAATATATTCAGGAAAAAACGCATACGCCCTTTTTGGCCAAGGGCATGATTGTCGAGGTTTGGCCGCTTTTCCTGTGCTTTCAAGGCGATTCGAATCTACCTCCTGAAATCTGTTTCCTGCAATTCTGCCTTGCATTCACATCCTCTTCGGTGCCTTCCCTCAATATATTTGTGGACAAGAGTTATCATTTATAACTGCAGTTTTGTGAATTGCAGTGCCCCTGAGCTCCATTGTTCAACTCGCTTACTTGGGAGCTGGCCGCAAAAGCACAGGATTGCTTCAGGCCCTATTCTGGTCCCGGGCGGCAGGCTGAGCCTGTGGTTAATTCTTCTTCCTGATGGGAAAATAGAGTGACCTGTGCCAGTCCCAACACCTAGACCTAGCCTCTCATTGGTTCCCCCTCTTCCCGTTCATCCTCAGGACAAATCGCAACCTGTACGGAACAGGAGGTTAAAGGTGCTGAGTCTCCAAGGAGGGAGATTGCTAGTAAAGCGGCTGGAATGGCGAACCCGAGCACAAGGAGGTGAGAAATGAGGTGCGTTTTAGAAACCTTTCCCGATCACACGGTGTACCATCTTCTGGGTTTCTCATGCATGTTTTCGATGTAGGAAGATGCCCTTGAACCTGGAGATTTGGGACCCATGGGATGGGTACCACGCAGTACTACTTTAAAGGGTCTGCGTTTGCTCACCCAACCTCACCAAACCTCTCAGCCCCAAGAGTGTCCACCCTTATGTCTCCGTCAGCTGTGGGTCTAGATATGGTCAATCCAGGTGGCATCACAGCCCCTGAACGAAGTTTGTAAGAATTTCTCTCTCTTTCACTGTCTTTGTTTCACGGGTTTTTAAAAGTAATTGATTTTTATAATGGGGTTTAGCTGCTTTTCACTGCTGTGTTTATGCCGCTTTACACCCACTTGACTCACTTACAGAGAGATATCAATACATAGGTTTAAGATTCTTACTAGTCAGATATATTCTTGGGCGGTGAGTAGGGGGTGTTGAGTCCAGTTCCCTGAGCAAGGAGTAGGTCTTGTCTATTACATATTGGGTTTATGGAACGGTATCTGAGCTAATTTGAAACCCGTGTTTTATGCATCCCCCCGCCTCACCTTTCCCGTTGAGCAGCCATAGTGTGTTTTCTAAACGTGTGACTCTGTTCCGTTTTGTAATTCAGTTCAAGTGTAGCGGTTTTTACATTCCCTCTATTAGTGATATCTTATGACAAGTGTCTTTTTCTGTGTGACTTTTTTCACTTAGAATCGTCGTACCTAAATCCACTCATCATGCTGCTACTAGCCTTATGACCTTGATTTCACGGCTGAGTGATATTCCATTGTACATAAGGACCACAACTTCTTTATCCTTTTTTCTCTTTCCTGGGATATTTAAGGTGTAACGAAGTGGAGGTTCTTGTCAAGAGAGCAGCCCTAAACTTTGGGGTGCCTGTGTCTTGCTGATTTTTTATTTTTCCCAATGTATACGCCCATGAGTGGAAGTGCCCTATGCTCTCTAAGCTGAGTTTTTTAGATGTTTCAGGACACACCGTACACTTCTCCAGAGTGGCTGTTGGCAATTTACATCCCGCCCATCAGCGTAGCAAGGCTCCCGGTTCTCCATGGCCTGTCCTGCATTTCTGGTTTTGACACTTTATTCAGCATGGCCCTTTTGACCGATGGGAAGCGAGACTTCTTTGTAGCGCTGATTTGCCTTTCCAGGTTGCTTGGTTGGCCAAAAAGGGCGTATGCGTTTTTTCCTGAATATATTCAGGAAAAAACGCATACGCCCTTTTTGGCCAAGGGCATGATTGTCGAGGTTTGGCCGCTTTTCCTGTGCTTTCAAGGCGATTCGAATCTACCTCCTGAAATCTGTTTCCTGCAATTCTGCCTTGCATTCACATCCTCTTCGGTGCCTTCCCTCAATATATTTGTGGACAAGAGTTATCATTTATAACTGCAGTTTTGTGAATTGCAGTGCCCCTGAGCTCCATTGTTCAACTCGCTTACTTGGGAGCTGGCCGCAAAAGCACAGGATTGCTTCAGGCCCTATTCTGGTCCCGGGCGGCAGGCTGAGCCTGTGGTTAATTCTTCTTCCTGATGGGAAAATAGAGTGACCTGTGCCAGTCCCAACACCTAGACCTAGCCTCTCATTGGTTCCCCCTCTTCCCGTTCATCCTCAGGACAAATCGCAACCTGTACGGAACAGGAGGTTAAAGGTGCTGAGTCTCCAAGGAGGGAGATTGCTAGTAAAGCGGCTGGAATGGCGAACCCGAGCACAAGGAGGTGAGAAATGAGGTGCGTTTTAGAAACCTTTCCCGATCACACGGTGTACCATCTTCTGGGTTTCTCATGCATGTTTTCGATGTAGGAAGATGCCCTTGAACCTGGAGATTTGGGACCCATGGGATGGGTACCACGCAGTACTACTTTAAAGGGTCTGCGTTTGCTCACCCAACCTCACCAAACCTCTCAGCCCCAAGAGTGTCCACCCTTATGTCTCCGTCAGCTGTGGGTCTAGATATGGTCAATCCAGGTGGCATCACAGCCCCTGAACGAAGTTTGTAAGAATTTCTCTCTCTTTCACTGTCTTTGTTTCACGGGTTTTTAAAAGTAATTGATTTTTATAATGGGGTTTAGCTGCTTTTCACTGCTGTGTTTATGCCGCTTTACACCCACTTGACTCACTTACAGAGAGATATCAATACATAGGTTTAAGATTCTTACTAGTCAGATATATTCTTGGGCGGTGAGTAGGGGGTGTTGAGTCCAGTTCCCTGAGCAAGGAGTAGGTCTTGTCTATTACATATTGGGTTTATGGAACGGTATCTGAGCTAATTTGAAACCCGTGTTTTATGCATCCCCCCGCCTCACCTTTCCCGTTGAGCAGCCATAGTGTGTTTTCTAAACGTGTGACTCTGTTCCGTTTTGTAATTCAGTTCAAGTGTAGCGGTTTTTACATTCCCTCTATTAGTGATATCTTATGACAAGTGTCTTTTTCTGTGTGACTTTTTTCACTTAGAATCGTCGTACCTAAATCCACTCATCATGCTGCTACTAGCCTTATGACCTTGATTTCACGGCTGAGTGATATTCCATTGTACATAAGGACCACAACTTCTTTATCCTTTGTTCTCTTTCCTGGGATATTTAAGGTGTAACGAAGTGGAGGTTCTTGTCAAGAGAGCAGCCCTAAACTTTGGGGTGCCTGTGTCTTGCTGATTTTTTATTTTTCCCAATGTATACGCCCATGAGTGGAAGTGCCCTATGCTCTCTAAGCTGAGTTTTTTAGATGTTTCAGGACACACCGTACACTTCTCCAGAGTGGCTGTTGGCAATTTACATCCCGCCCATCAGCGTAGCAAGGCTCCCGGTTCTCCATGGCCTGTCCTGCATTTCTGGTTCTGACACTTTATTCAGCATGGCCCTTTTGACCGATGGGAAGCGAGACTTCTTTGTAGCGCTGATTTGCCTTTCCAGGTTGCTTGGTTGGCCAAAAAGGGCGTATGCGTTTTTTCCTGAATATATTCAGGAAAAAAACGCATACGCCCTTTTTGGCCAAGGGCATGATTGTCGAGGTTTGGCCGCTTTTCCTGTGCTTTCAAGGCGATTCGAATCTACCTCCTGAAATCTGTTTCCTGCAATTCTGCCTTGCATTCACATCCTCTTCGGTGCCTTCCCTCAATATATTTGTGGACAAGAGTTATCATTTATAACTCTGCAGGTTTGTGAATTGCGGTGCCCCTGAGCTCCATTGTTCAACTCGCTTACTTGGGAGCTGGCCGCAAAAGCACAGGATTGCTTCAGGCCCTATTCTGGTCCCGGGCGGCAGGCTGAGCCTGTGGTTAATTCTTCTTCCTGATGGGAAAATAGAGTGACCTGTGCCAGTCCCAACACCTAGAGCTAGTCTCTCATTGGTTCCCCCTCTTCCCGTTCATCCTCAGGACAATTCGCAACCTGTACGGAACAGGAGGTTAAAGGTGCTGAGTCTCCAAGGAGGGAGATTGCTAGTAAAGCGGCTGGAATGGCGAACCCGAGCACAAGGAGGTGTGAAATGAGGCGCGTTTTAGAAACCTTTCCCGATCACACGGTGTACCATCTTCTGGGTTTCTCATGCATGTTTTCGATGTAGGAAGATGCCCTTGAACCTGGAGATTTGGGACCCATGGGATGGGTACCACGCAGTACTACTTTAAAGGGTCTGCGTTTGCTCACCCAACCTCACCAAACCTCTCAGCCCCAAGAGTGTCCACCCTTATGTCTCCGTCAGCTGTGGGTCTAGATATGGTCAATCCAGGTGGCATCACAGCCCCTGAACGAAGTTTGTAAGAATTTCTCTCTCTTTCACTGTCTTTGTTTCACGGGTTTTTAAAAGTAATTGATTTTTATAATGGGGTTTAGCTGCTTTTCACTGCTGTGTTTATGCCGCTTTACACCCACTTGACTCACTTACAGAGAGATATCAATACATAGGTTTAAGATTCTTACTAGTCAGATATATTCTTGGGCGGTGAGTAGGGGGTGTTGAGTCCAGTTCCCTGAGCAAGGAGTAGGTCTTGTCTATTACATATTGGGTTTATGGAACGGTATCTGAGCTAATTTGAAACCCGTGTTTTATGCATCCCCCCGCCTCACCTTTCCCGTTGAGCAGCCATAGTGTGTTTTCTAAACGTGTGACTCTGTTCCGTTTTGTAATTCAGTTCAAGTGTAGCGGTTTTTACATTCCCTCTATTAGTGATATCTTATGACAAGTGTCTTTTTCTGTGTGACTTTTTTCACTTAGAATCGTCGTACCTAAATCCACTCATCATGCTGCTACTAGCCTTATGACCTTGATTTCATGGCTTAGTGATATTCCATTGTACATAAGGACCACAACTTCTTTATCCTTTTTTCTCTTTCCTGGGATATTTAAGGTGTAACGAAGTGGAGGTTCTTGTCAAGAGAGCAGCCCTAAACTTTGGGGTGCCTGTGTCTTGCTGATTTTTAGTTTTCCCAATGTATACGCCCATGAGTGGAAGTGCCCTATGCTCTCTAAGCTGAGTTTTTTAGATGTTTCAGGACACACCGTACACTTCTCCAGAGTGGCTGTTGGCAATTTACATCCCGCCCTTCAGCGTAGCAAGGCTCCCGGTTCTCCATGGCCTGTCCTGCATTTCTGGTTTTGACACTTTATTCAGCATGGCCCTTTTGACCGATGGGAAGCGAGACTTCTTTGTAGCGCTGATTTGCCTTTCCAGGTTGCTTGGTTGGCCAAAAAGGGCGTATGCGTTTTTTCCTGAATATATTCAGGAAAAAACGCATACGCCCTTTTTGGCCAAGGGCATGATTGTCGAGGTTTGGCCGCTTTTCCTGTGCTATCAAGGCGATTCGAATCTACCTCCTGAAATCTGTTTCCTGCAATTCTGCCTTGCTTTCAAATCCTCTTCGGTGCCTTCCCTCAATATATTTGTGGACAAGAGTTATCATTTATAACTCTGCAGGTTTGTGAATTGCAGTGCCCCTGAGCTCCATTGTTCAACTCGCTTACTTGGGAGCTGGCCGCAAAAGCACAGGATTGCTTCAGGCCCTATTCTGGTCCCGGGCGGCAGGCTGAGCCTGTGGTTAATTCTTCTTCCTGATGGGAAAATAGAGTGACCTGTGCCAGTCCCAACACCTAGAGCTAGTCTCTCATTGGTTCCCCCTCTTCCCGTTCATCCTCAGGACAAATCGCAACCTGTACGGAACAGGAGGTTAAAGGTGCTGAGTCTCCAAGGAGGGAGATTGCTAGTAAAGCGGCTGGAATGGCGAACCCGAGCACAAGGAGGTGAGAAATGAGGTGCGTTTTAGAAACCTTTCCCGATCACACGGTGTACCATCTTCTGGGTTTCTCATGCATGTTTTCGATGTAGGAAGATGCCCTTGAACCTGGAGATTTGGGACCCATGGGATGGGTACCACGCAGTACTACTTTAAAGGGTCTGCGTTTGCTCACCCAACCTCACCAAACCTCTCAGCCCCAAGAGTGTCCACCCTTATGTCTCCGTCAGCTGTGGGTCTAGATATGGTCAATCCAGGTGGCATCACAGCCCCTGAACGAAGTTTGTAAGAATTTCTCTCTCTTTCACTGTCTTTGTTTCACGGGTTTTTAAAAGTAATTGATTTTTATAATGGGGTTTAGCTGCTTTTCACTGCTGTGTTTATGCCGCTTTACACCCACTTGACTCACTTACAGAGAGATATCAATACATAGGTTTAAGATTCTTACTAGTCAGATATATTCTTGGGCGGTGAGTAGGGGGTGTTGAGTCCAGTTCCCTGAGCAAGGAGTAGGTCTTGTCTATTACATATTGGGTTTATGGAACGGTATCTGAGCTAATTTGAAACCCGTGTTTTATGCATCCCCCCGCCTCACCTTTCCCGTTGAGCAGCCATAGTGTGTTTTCTAAACGTGTGACTCTGTTCCGTTTTGTAATTCAGTTCAAGTGTAGCGGTTTTTACATTCCCTCTATTAGTGATATCTTATGACAAGTGTCTTTTTCTGTGTGACTTTTTTCACTTAGAATCGTCGTACCTAAATCCACTCATCATGCTGCTACTAGCCTTATGACCTTGATTTCATGGCTGAGTGATATTCCATTGTACATAAGGACCACAACTTCTTTATCCTTTTTTCTCTTTCCTGGGATATTTAAGGTGTAACGAAGTGGAGGTTCTTGTCAAGAGAGCAGCCCTAAACTTTGGGGTGCCTGTGTCTTGCTGATTTTTTATTTTTCCCAATGTATACGCCCATGAGTGGAAGTGCCCTATGCTCTCTAAGCTGAGTTTTTTAGATGTTTCAGGACACACCGTACACTTCTCCAGAGTGGCTGTTGGCAATTTACATCCCGCCCATCAGCGTAGCAAGGCTCCCGGTTCTCCATGGCCTGTCCTGCATTTCTGGTTTTGACACTTTATTCAGCATGGCCCTTTTGACCGATGGGAAGCGAGACTTCTTTGTAGCGCTGATTTGCCTTTTCAGGTTGCTTGGTTGGCCAAAAAGGGCGTATGCGTTTTTTCCTGAATATATTCAGGAAAAAACGCATACGCCCTTTTTGGCCAAGGGCATGATTGTCGAGGTTTGGCCGCTTTTCCTGTGCTTTCAAGGCGATTCGAATCTACCTCCTGAAATCTGTTTCCTGCAATTCTGCCTTGCATTCACATCCTCTTCGGTGCCTTCCCTCAATATATTTGTGGACAAGAGTTATCATTTATAACTGCAGTTTTGTGAATTGCAGTGCCCCTGAGCTCCATTGTTCAACTCGCTTACTTGGGAGCTGGCCGCAAAAGCACAGGATTGCTTCAGGCCCTATTCTGGTCCCGGGCGGCAGGCTGAGCCTGTGGTTAATTCTTCTTCCTGATGGGAAAATAGAGTGACCTGTGCCAGTCCCAACACCTAGACCTAGCCTCTCATTGGTTCCCCCTCTTCCCGTTCATCCTCAGGACAAATCGCAACCTGTACGGAACAGGAGGTTAAAGGTGCTGAGTCTCCAAGGAGGGAGATTGCTAGTAAAGCGGCTGGAATGGCGAACCCGAGCACAAGGAGGTGAGAAATGAGGTGCGTTTTAGAAACCTTTCCCGATCACACGGTGTACCATCTTCTGGGTTTCTCATGCATGTTTTCGATGTAGGAAGATGCCCTTGAACCTGGAGATTTGGGACCCATGGGATGGGTACCACGCAGTACTACTTTAAAGGGTCTGCGTTTGCTCACCCAACCTCACCAAACCTCTCAGCCCCAAGAGTGTCCACCCTTATGTCTCCGTCAGCTGTGGGTCTAGATATGGTCAATCCAGGTGGCATCACAGCCCCTGAACGAAGTTTGTAAGAATTTCTCTCTCTTTCACTGTCTTTGTTTCACGGGTTTTTAAAAGTAATTGATTTTTATAATGGGGTTTAGCTGCTTTTCACTGCTGTGTTTATGCCGCTTTACACCCACTTGACTCACTTACAGAGAGATATCAATACATAGGTTTAAGATTCTTACTAGTCAGATATATTCTTGGGCGGTGAGTAGGGGGTGTTGAGTCCAGTTCCCTGAGCAAGGAGTAGGTCTTGTCTATTACATATTGGGTTTATGGAACGGTATCTGAGCTAATTTGAAACCCGTGTTTTATGCATCCCCCCGCCTCACCTTTCCCGTTGAGCAGCCATAGTGTGTTTTCTAAACGTGTGACTCTGTTCCGTTTTGTAATTCAGTTCAAGTGTAGCGGTTTTTACATTCCCTCTATTAGTGATATCTTATGACAAGTGTCTTTTTCTGTGTGACTTTTTTCACTTAGAATCGTCGTACCTAAATCCACTCATCATGCTGCTACTAGCCTTATGACCTTGATTTCACGGCTGAGTGATATTCCATTGTACATAAGGACCACAACTTCTTTATCCTTTTTTCTCTTTCCTGGGATATTTAAGGTGTAACGAAGTGGAGGTTCTTGTCAAGAGAGCAGCCCTAAACTTTGGGGTGCCTGTGTCTTGCTGATTTTTTATTTTTCCCAATGTATACGCCCATGAGTGGAAGTGCCCTATGCTCTCTAAGCTGAGTTTTTTAGATGTTTCAGGACACACCGTACACTTCTCCAGAGTGGCTGTTGGCAATTTACATCCCGCCCATCAGCGTAGCAAGGCTCCCGGTTCTCCATGGCCTGTCCTGCATTTCTGGTTTTGACACTTTATTCAGCATGGCCCTTTTGACCGATGGGAAGCGAGACTTCTTTGTAGCGCTGATTTGCCTTTCCAGGTTGCTTGGTTGGCCAAAAAGGGCGTATGCGTTTTTTCCTGAATATATTCAGGAAAAAACGCATACGCCCTTTTTGGCCAAGGGCATGATTGTCGAGGTTTGGCCGCTTTTCCTGTGCTTTCAAGGCGATTCGAATCTACCTCCTGAAATCTGTTTCCTGCAATTCTGCCTTGCATTCACATCCTCTTCGGTGCCTCCCCTCAATATATTTGTGGACAAGAGTTATCATTTATAACTGCAGTTTTGTGAATTGCAGTGCCCCTGAGCTCCATTGTTCAACTCGCTTACTTGGGAGCTGGCCGCAAAAGCACAGGATTGCTTCAGGCCCTATTCTGGTCCCGGGCGGCAGGCTGAGCCTGTGGTTAATTCTTCTTCCTGATGGGAAAATAGAGTGACCTGTGCCAGTCCCAACACCTAGACCTAGCCTCTCATTGGTTCCCCCTCTTCCCGTTCATCCTCAGGACAAATCGCAACCTGTACGGAACAGGAGGTTAAAGGTGCTGAGTCTCCAAGGAGGGAGATTGCTAGTAAAGCGGCTGGAATGGCGAACCCGAGCACAAGGAGGTGAGAAATGAGGTGCGTTTTAGAAACCTTTCCCGATCACACGGTGTACCATCTTCTGGGTTTCTCATGCATGTTTTCGATGTAGGAAGATGCCCTTGAACCTGGAGATTTGGGACCCATGGGATGGGTACCACGCAGTACTACTTTAAAGGGTCTGCGTTTGCTCACCCAACCTCACCAAACCTCTCAGCCCCAAGAGTGTCCACCCTTATGTCTCCGTCAGCTGTGGGTCTAGATATGGTCAATCCAGGTGGCATCACAGCCCCTGAACGAAGTTTGTAAGAATTTCTCTCTCTTTCACTGTCTTTGTTTCACGGGTTTTTAAAAGTAATTGATTTTTATAATGGGGTTTAGCTGCTTTTCACTGCTGTGTTTATGCCGCTTTACACCCACTTGACTCACTTACAGAGAGATATCAATACATAGGTTTAAGATTCTTACTAGTCAGATATATTCTTGGGCGGTGAGTAGGGGGTGTTGAGTCCAGTTCCCTGAGCAAGGAGTAGGTCTTGTCTATTACATATTGGGTTTATGGAACGGTATCTGAGCTAATTTGAAACCCGTGTTTTATGCATCCCCCCGCCTCACCTTTCCCGTTGAGCAGCCATAGTGTGTTTTCTAAACGTGTGACTCTGTTCCGTTTTGTAATTCAGTTCAAGTGTAGCGGTTTTTACATTCCCTCTATTAGTGATATCTTATGACAAGTGTCTTTTTCTGTGTGACTTTTTTCACTTAGAATCGTCGTACCTAAATCCACTCATCATGCTGCTACTAGCCTTATGACCTTGATTTCATGGCTGAGTGATATTCCATTGTACATAAGGACCACAACTTCTTTATCCTTTTTTCTCTTTCCTGGGATATTTAAGGTGTAACGAAGTGGAGGTTCTTGTCAAGAGAGCAGCCCTAAACTTTGGGGTGCCTGTGTCTTGATGATTTTTAGTTTTCCCAATGTATACGCCCATGAGTGGAAGTGCCCTATGCTCTCTAAGCTGAGTTTTTTAGATGTTTCAGGACACACCGTACACTTCTCCAGAGTGGCTGTTGGCAATTTACATCCCGCCCTTCAGCGTAGCAAGGCTCCCGGTTCTCCATGGCCTGTCCTGCATTTCTGGTTTTGACACTTTATTCAGCATGGCCCTTTTGACCGATGGGAAGCGAGACTTCTTTGTAGCGCTGATTTGCCTTTCCAGGTTGCTTGGTTGGCCAAAAAGGGCGTATGCGTTTTTTCCTGAATATATTCAGGAAAAAACGCATACGCCCTTTTTGGCCAAGGGCATGATTGTCGAGGTTTGGCCGCTTTTCCTGTGCTTTCAAGGCGATTCGAATCTACCTCCTGAAATCTGTTTCCTGCAATTCTGCCTTGCTTTCAAATCCTCTTCGGTGCCTTCCCTCAATATATTTGTGGACAAGAGTTATCATTTATAACTCTGCAGGTTTGTGAATTGCAGTGCCCCTGAGCTCCATTGTTCAACTCGCTTACTTGGGAGCTGGCCGCAAAAGCACAGGATTGCTTCAGGCCCTATTCTGGTCCCGGGCGGCAGGCTGAGCCTGTGGTTAATTCTTCTTCCTGATGGGAAAATAGAGTGACCTGTGCCAGTCCCAACACCTAGAGCTAGTCTCTCATTGGTTCCCCCTCTTCCCGTTCATCCTCAGGACAAATCGCAACCTGTACGGAACAGGAGGTTAAAGGTGCTGAGTCTCCAAGGAGGGAGATTGCTAGTAAAGCGGCTGGAATCGCGAACCCGAGCACAAGGAGGTGAGAAATGAGGTGCGTTTTAGAAACCTTTCCCGATCACACGATGTACCATCTTCTGGGTTTCTCATGCATGTTTTCGATGTAGGAAGATGCCCTTGAACCTGGAGATTTGGGACCCATGGGATGGGTACCACGCAGTACTACTTTAAAGGGTCTGCGTTTGCTCACCCAACCTCACCAAACCTCTCAGCCCCAAGAGTGTCCACCCTTATGTCTCCGTCAGCTGTGGGTCTAGATATGGTCAATCCAGGTGGCATCACAGCCCCTGAACGAAGTTTGTAAGAATTTCTCTCTCTTTCACTGTCTTTGTTTCACGGGTTTTTAAAAGTAATTGATTTTTATAATGGGGTTTAGCTGCTTTTCACTGCTGTGTTTATGCCGCTTTACACCCACTTGACTCACTTACAGAGAGATATCAATACATAGGTTTAAGATTCTTACTAGTCAGATATATTCTTGAGCGGTGAGTAGGGGGTGTTGAGTCCAGTTCCCTGAGCAAGGAGTAGGTCTTGTCTATTACATATTGGGTTTATGGAACGGTATCTGAGCTAATTTGAAACCCGTGTTTTATGCATCCCCCCGCCTCACCTTTCCCGTTGAGCAGCCATAGTGTGTTTTCTAAACGTGTGACTCTGTTCCGTTTTGTAATTCAGTTCAAGTGTAGCGGTTTTAACATTCCCTCTATTAGTGATATCTTATGACAAGTGTCTTTTTCTGTGTGACGTTTTTCACTTAGAATCGTCGTACCTAAATCCACTCATCATGCTGCTACTAGCCTTATGACCTTGATTTCATGGCTGAGTGATATTCCATTGTACATAAGGACCACAACTTCTTTATCCTTTTTTCTCTTTCCTGGGATATTTAAGGTGTAACGAAGTGGAGGTTCTTGTCAAGAGAGCAGCCCTAAACTTTGGGGTGCCTGTGTCTTGCTGATTTTTTATTTTTCCCAATGTATACGCCCATGAGTGGAAGTGCCCTATGCTCTCTAAGCTGAGTTTTTTAGATGTTTCAGGACACACCGTACACTTCTCCAGAGTGGCTGTTGGCAATTTACATCCCGCCCATCAGCGTAGCAAGGCTCCCGGTTCTCCATGGCCTGTCCTGCATTTCTGGTTTTGACACTTTATTCAGCATGGCCCTTTTGACCGATGGGAAGCGAGACTTCTTTGTAGCGCTGATTTGCCTTTCCAGGTTGCTTGGTTGGCCAAAAAGGGCGTATGCGTTTTTTCCTGAATATATTCAGGAAAAAACGCATACGCCCTTTTTGGCCAAGGGCATGATTGTCGAGGTTTGGCCGCTTTTCCTGTGCTTTCAAGGCGATTCGAATCTACCTCCTGAAATCTGTTTCCTGCAATTCTGCCTTGCATTCACATCCTCTTCGGTGCCTTCCCTCAATATATTTGTGGACAAGAGTTATCATTTATAACTGCAGTTTTGTGAATTGCAGTGCCCCTGAGCTCCATTGTTCAACTCGCTTACTTGGGAGCTGGCCGCAAAAGCACAGGATTGCTTCAGGCCCTATTCTGGTCCCGGGCGGCAGGCTGAGCCTGTGGTTAATTCTTCTTCCTGATGGGAAAATAGAGTGACCTGTGCCAGTCCCAACACCTAGACCTAGCCTCTCATTGGTTCCCCCTCTTCCCGTTCATCCTCAGGACAAATCGCAACCTGTACGGAACAGGAGGTTAAAGGTGCTGAGTCTCCAAGGAGGGAGATTGCTAGTAAAGCGGCTGGAATGGCGAACCCGAGCACAAGGAGGTGAGAAATGAGGCGCGTTTTAGAAACCTTTCCCGATCACACGGTGTACCATCTTCTGGGTTTCTCATGCATGTTTTCGATGTAGGAAGATGCCCTTGAAGCTGGAGATTTGGGACCCATGGGATGGGTACCACGCAGTACTACTTTAAAGGGTCTGCGTTTGCTCACCCAACCTCACCAAACCTCTCAGCCCCAAGAGTGTCCACCCTTATGTCTCCGTCAGCTGTGGGTCTAGATATGGTCAATCCAGGTGGCATCACAGCCCCTGAACGAAGTTTGTAAGAATTTCTCTCTCTTTCACTGTCTTTGTTTCACGGGTTTTTAAAAGTAATTGATTTTTATAATGGGGTTTAACTGCTTTTCACTGCTGTGTTTATGCCGCTTTACACCCACTTGACTCACTTACAGAGAGATATCAATACATAGGTTTAAGATTCTTACTAGTCAGATATATTCTTGGGCGGTGAGTAGGGGGTGTTGAGTCCAGTTCCCTGAGCAAGGAGTAGGTCTTGTCTATTACATATTGGGTTTATGGAACGGTATCTGAGCTAATTTGAAACCCGTGTTTTATGCATCCCCCCGCCTCACCTTTCCCGTTGAGCAGCCATAGTGTGTTTTCTAAACGTGTGACTCTGTTCCGTTTTGTAATTCAGTTCAAGTGTAGCGGTTTTTACATTCCCTCTATTAGTGATATCTTATGACAAGTGTCTTTTTCTGTGTGACTTTTTTCACTTAGAATCGTCGTACCTAAATCCACTCATCATGCTGCTACTAGCCTTATGACCTTGATTTCATGGCTGAGTGATATTCCATTGTACATAAGGACCACAACTTCTTTATCCTTTTTTCTCTTTCCTGGGATATTTAAGGTGTAACGAAGTGGAGGTTCTTGTCAAGAGAGCAGCCCTAAACTTTGGGGTGCCTGTGTCTTGATGATTTTTAGTTTTCCCAATGTATACGCCCATGAGTGGAAGTGCCCTATGCTCTCTAAGCTGAGTTTTTTAGATGTTTCAGGACACACCGTACACTTCTCCAGAGTGGCTGTTGGCAATTTACATCCCGCCCTTCAGCGTAGCAAGGCTCCCGGTTCTCCATGGCCTGTCCTGCATTTCTGGTTTTGACACTTTATTCAGCATGGCCCTTTTGACCGATGGGAAGCGAGACTTCTTTGTAGCGCTGATTTGCCTTTCCAGGTTGCTTGGTTGGCCAAAAAGGGCGTATGCGTTTTTTCCTGAATATATTCAGGAAAAAACGCATACGCCCTTTTTGGCCAAGGGCATGATTGTCGAGGTTTGGCCGCTTTTCCTGTGCTTTCAAGGCGATTCGAATCTACCTCCTGAAATCTGTTTCCTGCAATTCTGCCTTGCTTTCAAATCCTCTTCGGTGCCTTGCCTCAATATATTTGTGGACAAGAGTTATCATTTATAACTCTGCAGGTTTGTGAATTGCAGTGCCCCTGAGCTCCATTGTTCAACTCGCTTACTTGGGAGCTGGCCGCAAAAGCACAGGATTGCTTCAGGCCCTATTCTGGTCCCGGGCGGCAGGCTGAGCCTGTGGTTAATTCTTCTTCCTGATGGGAAAATAGAGTGACCTGTGCCAGTCCCAACACCTAGAGCTAGTCTCTCATTGGTTCCCCCTCTTCCCGTTCATCCTCAGGACAAATCGCAACCTGTACGGAACAGGAGGTTAAAGGTGCTGAGTCTCCAAGGAGGGAGATTGCTAGTAAAGCGGCTGGAATGGC
The DNA here is from genome assembly GCF_028021215.1 of Eschrichtius robustus. Classification (NCBI taxonomy): domain Eukaryota; kingdom Metazoa; phylum Chordata; class Mammalia; order Artiodactyla; family Eschrichtiidae; genus Eschrichtius; species Eschrichtius robustus. The sequence goes on along the minus strand of NC_090831.1, from coordinate 46,484,758 downwards.
GAACCCGAGCACAAGGAGGTGAGAAATGAGGTGCGTTTTAGAAACCTTTCCCGATCACACGGTGTACCATCTTCTGGGTTTCTCATGCATGTTTTCGATGTAGGAAGATGCCCTTGAACCTGGAGATTTGGGACCCATGGGATGGGTACCACGCAGTACTACTTTAAAGGGTCTGCGTTTGCTCACCCAACCTCACCAAACCTCTCAGCCCCAAGAGTGTCCACCCTTATGTCTCCGTCAGCTGTGGGTCTAGATATGGTCAATCCAGGTGGCATCACAGCCCCTGAACGAAGTTTGTAAGAATTTCTCTCTCTTTCACTGTCTTTGTTTCACGGGTTTTTAAAAGTAATTGATTTTTATAATGGGGTTTAGCTGCTTTTCACTGCTGTGTTTATGCCGCTTTACACCCACTTGACTCACTTACAGAGAGATATCAATACATAGGTTTAAGATTCTTACTAGTCAGATATATTCTTGAGCGGTGAGTAGGGGGTGTTTAGTCCAGTTCCCTGAGCAAGGAGTAGGTCTTGTCTATTACATATTGGGTTTATGGAACGGTATCTGAGCTAATTTGAAACCCGTGTTTTATGCATCCCCCCGCCTCACCTTTCCCGTTGAGCAGCCATAGTGTGTTTTCTAAACGTGTGACTCTGTTCCGTTTTGTAATTCAGTTCAAGTGTAGCGGTTTTAACATTCCCTCTATTAGTGATATCTTATGACAAGTGTCTTTTTCTGTGTGACGTTTTTCACTTAGAATCGTCGTACCTAAATCCACTCATCATGCTGCTACTAGCCTTATGACCTTGATTTCATGGCTGAGTGATATTCCATTGTACATAAGGACCACAACTTCTTTATCCTTTTTTCTCTTTCCTGGGATATTTAAGGTGTAACGAAGTGGAGGTTCTTGTCAAGAGAGCAGCCCTAAACTTTGGGGTGCCTGTGTCTTGCTGATTTTTTATTTTTCCCAATGTATACGCCCATGAGTGGAAGTGCCCTATGCTCTCTAAGCTGAGTTTTTTAGATGTTTCAGGACACACCGTACACTTCTCCAGAGTGGCTGTTGGCAATTTACATCCCGCCCATCAGCGTAGCAAGGCTCCCGGTTCTCCATGGCCTGTCCTGCATTTCTGGTTTTGACACTTTATTCAGCATGGCCCTTTTGACCGATGGGAAGCGAGACTTCTTTGTAGCGCTGATTTGCCTTTCCAGGTTGCTTGGTTGGCCAAAAAGGGCGTATGCGTTTTTTCCTGAATATATTCAGGAAAAAACGCATACGCCCTTTTTGGCCAAGGGCATGATTGTCGAGGTTTGGCCGCTTTTCCTGTGCTTTCAAGGCGATTCGAATCTACCTCCTGAAATCTGTTTCCTGCAATTCTGCCTTGCATTCACATCCTCTTCGGTGCCTTCCCTCAATATATTTGTGGACAAGAGTTATCATTTATAACTGCAGTTTTGTGAATTGCAGTGCCCCTGAGCTCCATTGTTCAACTCGCTTACTTGGGAGCTGGCCGCAAAAGCACAGGATTGCTTCAGGCCCTATTCTGGTCCCGGGCGGCAGGCTGAGCCTGTGGTTAATTCTTCTTCCTGATGGGAAAATAGAGTGACCTGTGCCAGTCCCAACACCTAGACCTAGCCTCTCATTGGTTCCCCCTCTTCCCGTTCATCCTCAGGACAAATCGCAACCTGTACGGAACAGGAGGTTAAAGGTGCTGAGTCTCCAAGGAGGGAGATTGCTAGTAAAGCGGCTGGAATGGCGAACCCGAGCACAAGGAGGTGAGAAATGAGGCGCGTTTTAGAAACCTTTCCCGATCACACGGTGTACCATCTTCTGGGTTTCTCATGCATGTTTTCGATGTAGGAAGATGCCCTTGAACCTGGAGATTTGGGACCCATGGGATGGGTACCACGCAGTACTACTTTAAAGGGTCTGCGTTTGCTCACCCAACCTCACCAAACCTCTCAGCCCCAAGAGTGTCCACCCTTATGTCTCCGTCAGCTGTGGGTCTAGATATGGTCAATCCAGGTGGCATCACAGCCCCTGAACGAAGTTTGTAAGAATTTCTCTCTCTTTCACTGTCTTTGTTTCACGGGTTTTTAAAAGTAATTGATTTTTATAATGGGGTTTAACTGCTTTTCACTGCTGTGTTTATGCCGCTTTACACCCACTTGACTCACTTACAGAGAGATATCAATACATAGGTTTAAGATTCTTACTAGTCAGATATATTCTTGGGCGGTGAGTAGGGGGTGTTGAGTCCAGTTCCCTGAGCAAGGAGTAGGTCTTGTCTATTACATATTGGGTTTATGGAACGGTATCTGAGCTAATTTGAAACCCGTGTTTTATGCATCCCCCCGCCTCACCTTTCCCGTTGAGCAGCCATAGTGTGTTTTCTAAACGTGTGACTCTGTTCCGTTTTGTAATTCAGTTCAAGTGTAGCGGTTTTTACATTCCCTCTATTAGTGATATCTTATGACAAGTGTCTTTTTCTGTGTGACTTTTTTCACTTAGAATCGTCGTACCTAAATCCACTCATCATGCTGCTACTAGCCTTATGACCTTGATTTCATGGCTGAGTGATATTCCATTGTACATAAGGACCACAACTTCTTTATCCTTTTTTCTCTTTCCTGGGATATTTAAGGTGTAACGAAGTGGAGGTTCTTGTCAAGAGAGCAGCCCTAAACTTTGGGGTGCCTCTGTCTTGATGATTTTTAGTTTTCCCAATGTATACGCCCATGAGTGGAAGTGCCCTATGCTCTCTAAGCTGAGTTTTTTAGATGTTTCAGGACACACCGTACACTTCTCCAGAGTGGCTGTTGGCAATTTACATCCCGCCCTTCAGCGTAGCAAGGCTCCCGGTTCTCCATGGCCTGTCCTGCATTTCTGGTTTTGACACTTTATTCAGCATGGCCCTTTTGACCGATGGGAAGCGAGACTTCTTTGTAGCGCTGATTTGCCTTTCCAGGTTGCTTGGTTGGCCAAAAAGGGCGTATGCGTTTTTTCCTGAATATATTCAGGAAAAAACGCATACGCCCTTTTTGGCCAAGGGCATGATTGTCGAGGTTTGGCCGCTTTTCCTGTGCTTTCAAGGCGATTCGAATCTACCTCCTGAAATCTGTTTCCTGCAATTCTGCCTTGCTTTCAAATCCTCTTCGGTGCCTTGCCTCAATATATTTGTGGACAAGAGTTATCATTTATAACTCTGCAGGTTTGTGAATTGCAGTGCCCCTGAGCTCCATTGTTCAACTCGCTTACTTGGGAGCTGGCCGCAAAAGCACAGGATTGCTTCAGGCCCTATTCTGGTCCCGGGCGGCAGGCTGAGCCTGTGGTTAATTCTTCTTCCTGATGGGAAAATAGAGTGACCTGTGCCAGTCCCAACACCTAGAGCTAGTCTCTCATTGGTTCCCCCTCTTCCCGTTCATCCTCAGGACAAATCGCAACCTGTACGGAACAGGAGGTTAAAGGTGCTGAGTCTCCAAGGAGGGAGATTGCTAGTAAAGCGGCTGGAATGGCGAACCCGAGCACAAGGAGGTGAGAAATGAGGTGCGTTTTAGAAACCTTTCCCGATCACACGGTGTACCATCTTCTGGGTTTCTCATGCATGTTTTCGATGTAGGAAGATGCCCTTGAACCTGGAGATTTGGGACCCATGGGATGGGTACCACGCAGTACTACTTTAAAGGGTCTGCGTTTGCTCACCCAACCTCACCAAACCTCTCAGCCCCAAGAGTGTCCACCCTTATGTCTCCGTCAGCTGTGGGTCTAGATATGGTCAATCCAGGTGGCATCACAGCCCCTGAACGAAGTTTGTAAGAATTTCTCTCTCTTTCACTGTCTTTGTTTCACGGGTTTTTAAAAGTAATTGATTTTTATAATGGGGTTTAGCTGCTTTTCACTGCTGTGTTTATGCCGCTTTACACCCACTTGACTCACTTACAGAGAGATATCAATACATAGGTTTAAGATTCTTACTAGTCAGATATATTCTTGGGCGGTGAGTAGGGGGTGTTGAGTCCAGTTCCCTGAGCAAGGAGTAGGTCTTGTCTATTACATATTGGGTTTATGGAACGGTATCTGAGCTAATTTGAAACCCGTGTTTTATGCATCCCCCCGCCTCACCTTTCCCGTTGAGCAGCCATAGTGTGTTTTCTAAACGTGTGACTCTGTTCCGTTTTGTAATTCAGTTCAAGTGTAGCGGTTTTTACATTCCCTCTATTAGTGATATCTTATGACAAGTGTCTTTTTCTGTGTGACTTTTTTCACTTAGAATCGTCGTACCTAAATCCACTCATCATGCTGCTACTAGCCTTATGACCTTGATTTCATGGCTGAGTGATATTCCATTGTACATAAGGACCACAACTTCTTTATCCTTTTTTCTCTTTCCTGGGATATTTAAGGTGTAACGAAGTGGAGGTTCTTGTCAAGAGAGCAGCCCTAAACTTTGGGGTGCCTGTGTCTTGATGATTTTTAGTTTTCCCAATGTATACGCCCATGAGTGGAAGTGCCCTATGCTCTCTAAGCTGAGTTTTTTAGATGTTTCAGGACACACCGTACACTTCTCCAGAGTGGCTGTTGGCAATTTACATCCCGCCCATCAGCGTAGCAAGGCTCCCGTTTCTCCATGGCCTGTCCTGCATTTCTGGTTTTGACACTTTATTCAGCATGGCCGTTTTGACCGATGGGAAGCGAGACTTTTTTGTAGCGCTGATTTGCCTTTCCAGGTTGCTTGGTTGGCCAAACAGGGCGTATGCGTTTTTTCCTGAATATATTCAGGAACAAACGCATACGCCCTGTTTGGCCAAGGGCATGATTGTCGAGGTTTGGCCGCTTTTCCTGTGCTTTCAAGGCGATTTGAATCTACCTCCTGAAATCTGTTTCCTGCAATTCTGCCTTGCTTTCAAATCCTCTTCGGTGCCTTCCCTCAATATATTTGTGGACAAGAGTTATCATTTATAACTCTGTAGGTTTGTGAATTGCAGTGACCCTGAGCTCCATTGTTCAACTCGCTTACTTGGGAGCTGGCCGCAAAAGCACAGGATTGCTTCAGGCCCTATTCTGGTCCCGGGCGGCAGGCTGAGCCTGTGGTTAATTCTTCTTTCTGATGGGAAAATAGAGTGACCTGTGCCAGTCCCAACACCTAGAGCTAGTCTCTCATTGGTTCCCCCTCTTCCCGTTCATCCTCAGGACAAATCGCAACCTGTACGGAACAGGAGGTTAAAGGTGCTGAGTCTCCAAGGAGGGAGATTGCTAGTAAAGCGGCTGGAATGGCGAACCCGAGCACAAGGAGGTGAGAAATGAGGCGCGTTTTAGAAACCTTTCCCGATCACACGGTGTACCATCTTCTGGGTTTCTCATGCATGTTTTCGATGTAGGAAGATGCCCTTGAACCTGGAGATTTGGGACCCATGGGATGGGTACCACGCAGTACTACTTTAAAGGGTCTGCGTTTGCTCACCCAACCTCACCAAACCTCTCAGCCCCAAGAGTGTCCACCCTTATGTCTCCGTCAGCTGTGGGTCTAGATATGGTCAATCCAGGTGGCATCACAGCCCCTGAACGAAGTTTGTAAGAATTTCTCTCTCTTTCACTGTCTTTGTTCCACGGGTTTTTAAAAGTAATTGATTTTTATAATGGGGTTTAGCTGCTTTTCACTGCTGTGTTTATGCCGCTTTACACCCACTTGACTCACTTACAGAGAGATATCAATACATAGGTTTAAGATTCTTACTAGTCAGATATATTCTTGGGCGGTGAGTAGGGGGTGTTGAGTCCAGTTCCCTGAGCAAGGAGTAGGTCTTGTCTATTACATATTGGGTTTATGGAACGGTATCTGAGCTAATTTGAAACCCGTGTTTTATGCATCCCCCCGCCTCACCTTTCCCGTTGAGCAGCCATAGTGTGTTTTCTAAACGTGTGACTCTGTTCCGTTTTGTAATTCAGTTCAAGTGTAGCGGTTTTTACATTCCCTCTATTAGTGATATCTTATGACAAGTGTCTTTTTCTGTGTGACTTTTTTCACTTAGAATCGTCGTACCTAAATCCACTCATCATGCTGCTACTAGCCTTATGACCTTGATTTCATGGCTGAGTGATATTCCATTGTACATAAGGACCACAACTTCTTTATCCTTTTTTCTCTTTCCTGGGATATTTAAGGTGTAACGAAGTGGAGGTTCTTGTCAAGAGAGCAGCCCTAAACTTTGGGGTGCCTGTGTCTTGATGATTTTTAGTTTTCCCAATGTATACGCCCATGAGTGGAAGTGCCCTATGCTCTCTAAGCTGAGTTTTTTAGATGTTTCAGGACACACCGTACACTTCTCCAGAGTGGCTGTTGGCAATTTACATCCCGCCCTTCAGCGTAGCAAGGCTCCCGGTTCTCCATGGCCTGTCCTGCATTTCTGGTTTTGACACTTTATTCAGCATGGCCCTTTTGACCGATGGGAAGCGAGACTTCTTTGTAGCGCTGATTTGCCTTTCCAGGTTGCTTGGTTGGCCAAAAAGGGCGTATGCGTTTTTTCCTGAATATATTCAGGAAAAAACGCATACGCCCTTTTTGGCCAAGGGCATGATTGTCGAGGTTTGGCCGCTTTTCCTGTGCTTTCAAGGCGATTCGAATCTACCTCCTGAAATCTGTTTCCTGCAATTCTGCCTTGCTTTCAAATCCTCTTCGGTGCCTTCCCTCAATATATTTGTGGACAAGAGTTATCATTTATAACTCTGCAGGTTTGTGAATTGCAGTGCCCCTGAGCTCCATTGTTCAACTCGCTTACTTGGGAGCTGGCCGCAAAAGCACAGGATTGCTTCAGGCCCTATTCTGGTCCCGGGCGGCAGGCTGAGCCTGTGGTTAATTCTTCTTCCTGATGGGAAAATAGAGTGACCTGTGCCAGTCCCAACACCTAGAGCTAGTCTCTCATTGGTTCCCCCTCTTCCCGTTCATCCTCAGGACAAATCGCAACCTGTACGGAACAGGAGGTTAAAGGTGCTGAGTCTCCAAGGAGGGAGATTGCTAGTAAAGCGGCTGGAATGGCGAACCCGAGCACAAGGAGGTGAGAAATGAGGTGCGTTTTAGAAACCTTTCCCGATCACACGGTGTACCATCTTCTGGGTTTCTCATGCATGTTTTCGATGTAGGAAGATGCCCTTGAACCTGGAGATTTGGGACCCATGGGATGGGTACCACGCAGTACTACTTTAAAGGGTCTGCGTTTGCTCACCCAACCTCACCAAACCTCTCAGCCCCAAGAGTGTCCACCCTTATGTCTCCGTCAGCTGTGGGTCTAGATATGGTCAATCCAGGTGGCATCACAGCCCCTGAACGAAGTTTGTAAGAATTTCTCTCTCTTTCACTGTCTTTGTTTCACGGGTTTTTAAAAGTAATTGATTTTTATAATGGGGTTTAGCTGCTTTTCACTGCTGTGTTTATGCCGCTTTACACCCACTTGACTCACTTACAGAGAGATATCAATACATAGGTTTAAGATTCTTACTAGTCAGATATATTCTTGGGCGGTGAGTAGGGGGTGTTGAGTCCAGTTCCCTGAGCAAGGAGTAGGTCTTGTCTATTACATATTGGGTTTATGGAACGGTATCTGAGCTAATTTGAAACCCGTGTTTTATGCATCCCCCCGCCTCACCTTTCCCGTTGAGCAGCCATAGTGTGTTTTCTAAACGTGTGACTCTGTTCCGTTTTGTAATTCAGTTCAAGTGTAGCGGTTTTTACATTCCCTCTATTAGTGATATCTTATGACAAGTGTCTTTTTCTGTGTGACTTTTTTCACTTAGAATCGTCGTACCTAAATCCACTCATCATGCTGCTACTAGCCTTATGACCTTGATTTCATGGCTGAGTGATATTCCATTGTACATAAGGACCACAACTTCTTTATCCTTTTTTCTCTTTCCTGGGATATTTAAGGTGTAACGAAGTGGAGGTTCTTGTCAAGAGAGCAGCCCTAAACTTTGGGGTGCCTGTGTCTTGCTGATTTTTTATTTTTCCCAATGTATACGCCCATGAGTGGAAGTGCCCTATGCTCTCTAAGCTGAGTTTTTTAGATGTTTCAGGACACACCGTACACTTCTCCAGAGTGGCTGTTGGCAATTTACATCCCGCCCATCAGTGTAGCAAGGCTCCCGGTTCTCCATGGCCTGTCCTGCATTTCTGGTTTTGACACTTTATTCAGCATGGCCCTTTTGACCGATGGGAAGCGAGACTTCTTTGTAGCGCTGATTTGCCTTTCCAGGTTGCTTGGTTGGCCAAAAAGGGCGTATGCATTTTTTCCTGAATATATTCAGGAAAAAACGCATACGCCCTTTTTGGCCAAGGGCATGATTGTCGAGGTTTGGCCGCTTTTCCTGTGCTTTCAAGGCGATTCGAATCTACCTCCTGAAATCTGTTTCCTGCAATTCTGCCTTGCATTCACATCCTCTTCGGTGCCTTCCCTCAATATATTTGTGGACAAGAGTTATCATTTATAACTGCAGTTTTGTGAATTGCAGTGCCCCTGAGCTCCATTGTTCAACTCGCTTACTTGGGAGCTGGCCGCAAAAGCACAGGATTGCTTCAGGCCCTATTCTGGTCCCGGGCGGCAGGCTGAGCCTGTGGTTAATTCTTCTTCCTGATGGGAAAATAGAGTGACCTGTGCCAGTCCCAACACCTAGACCTAGCCTCTCATTGGTTCCCCCTCTTCCCGTTCATCCTCAGGACAAATCGCAACCTGTACGGAACAGGAGGTTAAAGGTGCTGAGTCTCCAAGGAGGGAGATTGCTAGTAAAGCGGCTGGAATGGCGAACCCGAGCACAAGGAGGTGAGAAATGAGGTGCGTTTTAGAAACCTTTCCCGATCACACGGTGTACCATCTTCTGGGTTTCTCATGCATGTTTTCGATGTAGGAAGATGCCCTTGAACCTGGAGATTTGGGACCCATGGGATGGGTACCACGCAGTACTACTTTAAAGGGTCTGCGTTTGCTCACCCAACCTCACCAAACCTCTCAGCCCCAAGAGTGTCCACCCTTATGTCTCCGTCAGCTGTGGGTCTAGATATGGTCAATCCAGGTGGCATCACAGCCCCTGAACGAAGTTTGTAAGAATTTCTCTCTCTTTCACTGTCTTTGTTTCACGGGTTTTTAAAAGTAATTGATTTTTATAATGGGGTTTAGCTGCTTTTCACTGCTGTGTTTATGCCGCTTTACACCCACTTGACTCACTTACAGAGAGATATCAATACATAGGTTTAAGATTCTTACTAGTCAGATATATTCTTGGGCGGTGAGTAGGGGGTGTTGAGTCCAGTTCCCTGAGCAAGGAGTAGGTCTTGTCTATTACATATTGGGTTTATGGAACGGTATCTGAGCTAATTTGAAACCCGTGTTTTATGCATCCCCCCGCCTCACCTTTCCCGTTGAGCAGCCATAGTGTGTTTTCTAAACGTGTGACTCTGTTCCGTTTTGTAATTCAGTTCAAGTGTAGCGGTTTTAACATTCCCTCTATTAGTGATATCTTATGACAAGTGTCTTTTTCTGTGTGACGTTTTTCACTTAGAATCGTCGTACCTAAATCCACTCATCATGCTGCTACTAGCCTTATGACCTTGATTTCATGGCTGAGTGATATTCCATTGTACATAAGGACCACAACTTCTTTATCCTTTTTTCTCTTTCCTGGGATATTTAAGGTGTAACGAAGTGGAGGTTCTTGTCAAGAGAGCAGCCCTAAACTTTGGGGTGCCTGTGTCTTGCTGATTTTTTATTTTTCCCAATGTATACGCCCATGAGTGGAAGTGCCCTATGCTCTCTAAGCTGAGTTTTTTAGATGTTTCAGGACACACCGTACACTTCTCCAGAGTGGCTGTTGGCAATTTACATCCCGCCCATCAGCGTAGCAAGGCTCCCGGTTCTCCATGGCCTGTCCTGCATTTCTGGTTTTGACACTTTATTCAGCATGGCCCTTTTGACCGATGGGAAGCGAGACTTCTTTGTAGCGCTGATTTGCCTTTCCAGGTTGCTTGGTTGGCCAAAAAGGGCGTATGCGTTTTTTCCTGAATATATTCAGGAAAAAACGCATACGCCCTTTTTGGCCAAGGGCATGATTGTCGAGGTTTGGCCGCTTTTCCTGTGCTTTCAAGGCGATTCGAATCTACCTCCTGAAATCTGTTTCCTGCAATTCTGCCTTGCATTCACATCCTCTTCGGTGCCTTCCCTCAATATATTTGTGGACAAGAGTTATCATTTATAACTGCAGTTTTGTGAATTGCAGTGCCCCTGAGCTCCATTGTTCAACTCGCTTACTTGGGAGCTGGCCGCAAAAGCACAGGATTGCTTCAGGCCCTATTCTGGTCCCGGGCGGCAGGCTGAGCCTGTGGTTAATTCTTCTTCCTGATGGGAAAATAGAGTGACCTGTGCCAGTCCCAACACCTAGACCTAGCCTCTCATTGGTTCCCCCTCTTCCCGTTCATCCTCAGGACAAATCGCAACCTGTACGGAACAGGAGGTTAAAGGTGCTGAGTCTCCAAGGAGGGAGATTGCTAGTAAAGCGGCTGGAATGGCGAACCCGAGCACAAGGAGGTGAGAAATGAGGCGCGTTTTAGAAACCTTTCCCGATCACACGGTGTACCATCTTCTGGGTTTCTCATGCATGTTTTCGATGTAGGAAGATGCCCTTGAACCTGGAGATTTGGGACCCATGGGATGGGTACCACGCAGTACTACTTTAAAGGGTCTGCGTTTGCTCACCCAACCTCACCAAACCTCTCAGCCCCAAGAGTGTCCACCCTTATGTCTCCGTCAGCTGTGGGTCTAGATATGGTCAATCCAGGTGGCATCACAGCCCCTGAACGAAGTTTGTAAGAATTTCTCTCTCTTTCACTGTCTTTGTTTCACGGGTTTTTAAAAGTAATTGATTTTTATAATGGGGTTTAACTGCTTTTCACTGCTGTGTTTATGCCGCTTTACACCCACTTGACTCACTTACAGAGAGATATCAATACATAGGTTTAAGATTCTTACTAGTCAGATATATTCTTGGGCGGTGAGTAGGGGGTGTTGAGTCCAGTTCCCTGAGCAAGGAGTAGGTCTTGTCTATTACATATTGGGTTTATGGAACGGTATCTGAGCTAATTTGAAACCCGTGTTTTATGCATCCCCCCGCCTCACCTTTCCCGTTGAGCAGCCATAGTGTGTTTTCTAAACGTGTGACTCTGTTCCGTTTTGTAATTCAGTTCAAGTGTAGCGGTTTTTACATTCCCTCTATTAGTGATATCTTATGACAAGTGTCTTTTTCTGTGTGACTTTTTTCACTTAGAATCGTCGTACCTAAATCCACTCATCATGCTGCTACTAGCCTTATGACCTTGATTTCATGGCTGAGTGATATTCCATTGTACATAAGGACCACAACTTCTTTATCCTTTTTTCTCTTTCCTGGGATATTTAAGGTGTAACGAAGTGGAGGTTCTTGTCAAGAGAGCAGCCCTAAACTTTGGGGTGCCTGTGTCTTGATGATTTTTAGTTTTCCCAATGTATACGCCCATGAGTGGAAGTGCCCTATGCTCTCTAAGCTGAGTTTTTTAGATGTTTCAGGACACACCGTACACTTCTCCAGAGTGGCTGTTGGCAATTTACATCCCGCCCTTCAGCGTAGCAAGGCTCCCGGTTCTCCATGGCCTGTCCTGCATTTCTGGTTTTGACACTTTATTCAGCATGGCCCTTTTGACCGATGGGAAGCGAGACTTCTTTGTAGCGCTGATTTGCCTTTCCAGGTTGCTTGGTTGGCCAAAAAGGGCGTATGCGTTTTTTCCTGAATATATTCAGGAAAAAACGCATACGCCCTTTTTGGCCAAGGGCATGATTGTCGAGGTTTGGCCGCTTTTCCTGTGCTTTCAAGCCGATTCGAATCTACCTCCTGAAATCTGTTTCCTGCAATTCTGCCTTGCTTTCAAATCCTCTTCGGTGCCTTGCCTCAATATATTTGTGGACAAGAGTTATCATTTATAACTCTGCAGGTTTGTGAATTGCAGTGCCCCTGAGCTCCATTGTTCAACTCGCTTACTTGGGAGCTGGCCGCAAAAGCACAGGATTGCTTCAGGCCCTATTCTGGTCCCGGGCGGCAGGCTGAGCCTGTGGTTAATTCTTCTTCCTGATGGGAAAATAGAGTGACCTGTGCCAGTCCCAACACCTAGAGCTAGTCTCTCATTGGTTCCCCCTCTTCCCGTTCATCCTCAGGACAAATCGCAACCTGTACGGAACAGGAGGTTAAAGGTGCTGAGTCTCCAAGGAGGGAGATTGCTAGTAAAGCGGCTGGAATGGCGAACCCGAGCACAAGGAGGTGAGAAATGAGGTGCGTTTTAGAAACCTTTCCCGATCACACGGTGTACCATCTTCTGGGTTTCTCATGCATGTTTTCGATGTAGGAAGATGCCCTTGAACCTGGAGATTTGGGACCCATGGGATGGGTACCACGCAGTACTACTTTAAAGGGTCTGCGTTTGCTCACCCAACCTCACCAAACCTCTCAGCCCCAAGAGTGTCCACCCTTATGTCTCCGTCAGCTGTGGGTCTAGATATGGTCAATCCAGGTGGCATCACAGCCCCTGAACGAAGTTTGTAAGAATTTCTCTCTCTTTCACTGTCTTTGTTTCACGGGTTTTTAAAAGTAATTGATTTTTATAATGGGGTTTAGCTGCTTTTCACTGCTGTGTTTATGCCGCTTTACACCCACTTGACTCACTTACAGAGAGATATCAATACATAGGTTTAAGATTCTTACTAGTCAGATATATTCTTGGGCGGTGAGTAGGGGGTGTTGAGTCCAGTTCCCTGAGCAAGGAGTAGGTCTTGTCTATTACATATTGGGTTTATGGAACGGTATCTGAGCTAATTTGAAACCCGTGTTTTATGCATCCCCCCGCCTCACCTTTCCCGTTGAGCAGCCATAGTGTGTTTTCTAAACGTGTGACTCTGTTCCGTTTTGTAATTCAGTTCAAGTGTAGCGGTTTTTACATTCCCTCTATTAGTGATATCTTATGACAAGTGTCTTTTTCTGTGTGACTTTTTTCACTTAGAATCGTCGTACCTAAATCCACTCATCATGCTGCTACTAGCCTTATGACCTTGATTTCATGGCTGAGTGATATTCCATTGTACATAAGGACCACAACTTCTTTATCCTTTTTTCTCTTTCCTGGGATATTTAAGGTGTAACGAAGTGGAGGTTCTTGTCAAGAGAGCAGCCCTAAACTTTGGGGTGCCTGTGTCTTGATGATTTTTAGTTTTCCCAATGTATACGCCCATGAGTGGAAGTGCCCTATGCTCTCTAAGCTGAGTTTTTTAGATGTTTCAGGACACACCGTACACTTCTCCAGAGTGGCTGTTGGCAATTTACATCCCGCCCATCAGCGTAGCAAGGCTCCCGTTTCTCCATGGCCTGTCCTGCATTTCTGGTTTTGACACTTTATTCAGCATGGCCGTTTTGACCGATGGGAAGCGAGACTTTTTTGTAGCGCTGATTTGCCTTTCCAGGTTGCTTGGTTGGCCAAACAGGGCGTATGCGTTTTTTCCTGAATATATTCAGGAACAAACGCATACGCCCTGTTTGGCCAAGGGCATGATTGTCGAGGTTTGGCCGCTTTTCCTGTGCTTTCAAGGCGATTTGAATCTACCTCCTGAAATCTGTTTCCTGCAATTCTGCCTTGCTTTCAAATCCTCTTCGGTGCCTTCCCTCAATATATTTGTGGACAAGAGTTATCATTTATAACTCTGCAGGTTTGTGAATTGCAGTGACCCTGAGCTCCATTGTTCAACTCGCTTACTTGGGAGCTGGCCGCAAAAGCACAGGATTGCTTCAGGCCCTATTCTGGTCCCGGGCGGCAGGCTGAGCCTGTGGTTAATTCTTCTTTCTGATGGGAAAATAGAGTGACCTGTGCCAGTCCCAACACCTAGAGCTAGTCTCTCATTGGTTCCCCCTCTTCCCGTTCATCCTCAGGACAAATCGCAACCTGTACGGAACAGGAGGTTAAAGGTGCTGAGTCTCCAAGGAGGGAGATTGCTAGTAAAGCGGCTGGAATGGCGAACCCGAGCACAAGGAGGTGAGAAATGAGGCGCGTTTTAGAAACCTTTCCCGATCACACGGTGTACCATCTTCTGGGTTTCTCATGCATGTTTTCGATGTAGGAAGATGCCCTTGAACCTGGAGATTTGGGACCCATGGGATGGGTACCACGCAGTACTACTTTAAAGGGTCTGCGTTTGCTCACCCAACCTCACCAAACCTCTCAGCCCCAAGAGTGTCCACCCTTATGTCTCCGTCAGCTGTGGGTCTAGATATGGTCAATCCAGGTGGCATCACAGCCCCTGAACGAAGTTTGTAAGAATTTCTCTCTCTTTCACTGTCTTTGTTTCACGGGTTTTTAAAAGTAATTGATTTTTATAATGGGGTTTAGCTGCTTTTCACTGCTGTGTTTATGCCGCTTTACACCCACTTGACTCACTTACAGAGAGATATCAATACATAGGTTTAAGATTCTTACTAGTCAGATATATTCTTGGGCGGTGAGTAGGGGGTGTTGAGTCCAGTTCCCTGAGCAAGGAGTAGGTCTTGTCTATTACATATTGGGTTTATGGAACGGTATCTGAGCTAATTTGAAACCCGTGTTTTATGCATCCCCCCGCCTCACCTTTCCCGTTGAGCAGCCATAGTGTGTTTTCTAAACGTGTGACTCTGTTCCGTTTTGTAATTCAGTTCAAGTGTAGCGGTTTTTACATTCCCTCTATTAGTGATATCTTATGACAAGTGTCTTTTTCTGTGTGACTTTTTTCACTTAGAATCGTCGTACCTAAATCCACTCATCATGCTGCTACTAGCCTTATGACCTTGATTTCATGGCTGAGTGATATTCCATTGTACATAAGGACCACAACTTCTTTATCCTTTTTTCTCTTTCCTGGGATATTTAAGGTGTAACGAAGTGGAGGTTCTTGTCAAGAGAGCAGCCCTAAACTTTGGGGTGCCTGTGTCTTGATGATTTTTAGTTTTCCCAATGTATACGCCCATGAGTGGAAGTGCCCTATGCTCTCTAAGCTGAGTTTTTTAGATGTTTCAGGACACACCGTACACTTCTCCAGAGTGGCTGTTGGCAATTTACATCCCGCCCTTCAGCGTAGCAAGGCTCCCGGTTCTCCATGGCCTGTCCTGCATTTCTGGTTTTGACACTTTATTCAGCATGGCCCTTTTGACCGATGGGAAGCGAGACTTCTTTGTAGCGCTGATTTGCCTTTCCAGGTTGCTTGGTTGGCCAAAAAGGGCGTATGCGTTTTTTCCTGAATATATTCAGGAAAAAACGCATACGCCCTTTTTGGCCAAGGGCATGATTGTCGAGGTTTGGCCGCTTTTCCTGTGCTTTCAAGGCGATTCGAATCTACCTCCTGAAATCTGTTTCCTGCAATTCTGCCTTGCTTTCAAATCCTCTTCGGTGCCTTCCCTCAATATATTTGTGGACAAGAGTTATCATTTATAACTCTGCAGGTTTGTGAATTGCAGTGCCCCTGAGCTCCATTGTTCAACTCGCTTACTTGGGAGCTGGCCGCAAAAGCACAGGATTGCTTCAGGCCCTATTCTGGTCCCGGGCGGCAGGCTGAGCCTGTGGTTAATTCTTCTTCCTGATGGGAAAATAGAGTGACCTGTGCCAGTCCCAACACCTAGAGCTAGTCTCTCATTGGTTCCCCCTCTTCCCGTTCATCCTCAGGACAAATCGCAACCTGTACGGAACAGGAGGTTAAAGGTGCTGAGTCTCCAAGGAGGGAGATTGCTAGTAAAGCGGCTGGAATGGCGAACCCGAGCACAAGGAGGTGAGAAATGAGGTGCGTTTTAGAAACCTTTCCCGATCACACGGTGTACCATCTTCTGGGTTTCTCATGCATGTTTTCGATGTAGGAAGATGCCCTTGAACCTGGAGATTTGGGACCCATGGGATGGGTACCACGCAGTACTACTTTAAAGGGTCTGCGTTTGCTCACCCAACCTCACCAAACCTCTCAGCCCCAAGAGTGTCCACCCTTATGTCTCCGTCAGCTGTGGGTCTAGATATGGTCAATCCAGGTGGCATCACAGCCCCTGAACGAAGTTTGTAAGAATTTCTCTCTCTTTCACTGTCTTTGTTTCACGGGTTTTTAAAAGTAATTGATTTTTATAATGGGGTTTAGCTGCTTTTCACTGCTGTGTTTATGCCGCTTTACACCCACTTGACTCACTTACAGAGAGATATCAATACATAGGTTTAAGATTCTTACTAGTCAGATATATTCTTGGGCGGTGAGTAGGGGGTGTTGAGTCCAGTTCCCTGAGCAAGGAGTAGGTCTTGTCTATTACATATTGGGTTTATGGAACGGTATCTGAGCTAATTTGAAACCCGTGTTTTATGCATCCCCCCGCCTCACCTTTCCCGTTGAGCAGCCATAGTGTGTTTTCTAAACGTGTGACTCTGTTCCGTTTTGTAATTCAGTTCAAGTGTAGCGGTTTTTACATTCCCTCTATTAGTGATATCTTATGACAAGTGTCTTTTTCTGTGTGACTTTTTTCACTTAGAATCGTCGTACCTAAATCCACTCATCATGCTGCTACTAGCCTTATGACCTTGATTTCATGGCTGAGTGATATTCCATTGTACATAAGGACCACAACTTCTTTATCCTTTTTTCTCTTTCCTGGGATATTTAAGGTGTAACGAAGTGGAGGTTCTTGTCAAGAGAGCAGCCCTAAACTTTGGGGTGCCTGTGTCTTGCTGATTTTTTATTTTTCCCAATGTATACGCCCATGAGTGGAAGTGCCCTATGCTCTCTAAGCTGAGTTTTTTAGATGTTTCAGGACACACCGTACACTTCTCCAGAGTGGCTGTTGGCAATTTACATCCCGCCCATCAGCGTAGCAAGGCTCCCGGTTCTCCATGGCCTGTCCTGCATTTCTGGTTTTGACACTTTATTCAGCATGGCCCTTTTGACCGATGGGAAGCGAGACTTCTTTGTAGCGCTGATTTGCCTTTCCAGGTTGCTTGGTTGGCCAAAAAGGGCGTATGCGTTTTTTCCTGAATATATTCAGGAAAAAACGCATACGCCCTTTTTGGCCAAGGGCATGATTGTCGAGGTTTGGCCGCTTTTCCTGTGCTTTCAAGGCGATTCGAATCTACCTCCTGAAATCTGTTTCCTGCAATTCTGCCTTGCATTCACATCCTCTTCGGTGCCTTCCCTCAATATATTTGTGGACAAGAGTTATCATTTATAACTGCAGTTTTGTGAATTGCAGTGCCCCTGAGCTCCATTGTTCAACTCGCTTACTTGGGAGCTGGCCGCAAAAGCACAGGATTGCTTCAGGCCCTATTCTGGTCCCGGGCGGCAGGCTGAGCCTGTGGTTAATTCTTCTTCCTGATGGGAAAATAGAGTGACCTGTGCCAGTCCCAACACCTAGACCTAGCCTCTCATTGGTTCCCCCTCTTCCCGTTCATCCTCAGGACAAATCGCAACCTGTACGGAACAGGAGGTTAAAGGTGCTGAGTCTCCAAGGAGGGAGATTGCTAGTAAAGCGGCTGGAATGGCGAACCCGAGCACAAGGAGGTGAGAAATGAGGTGCGTTTTAGAAACCTTTCCCGATCACACGGTGTACCATCTTCTGGGTTTCTCATGCATGTTTTCGATGTAGGAAGATGCCCTTGAACCTGGAGATTTGGGACCCATGGGATGGGTACCACGCAGTACTACTTTAAAGGGTCTGCGTTTGCTCACCCAACCTCACCAAACCTCTCAGCCCCAAGAGTGTCCACCCTTATGTCTCCGTCAGCTGTGGGTCTAGATATGGTCAATCCAGGTGGCATCACAGCCCCTGAACGAAGTTTGTAAGAATTTCTCTCTCTTTCACTGTCTTTGTTTCACGGGTTTTTAAAAGTAATTGATTTTTATAATGGGGTTTAGCTGCTTTTCACTGCTGTGTTTATGCCGCTTTACACCCACTTGACTCACTTACAGAGAGATATCAATACATAGGTTTAAGATTCTTACTAGTCAGATATATTCTTGGGCGGTGAGTAGGGGGTGTTGAGTCCAGTTCCCTGAGCAAGGAGTAGGTCTTGTCTATTACATATTGGGTTTATGGAACGGTATCTGAGCTAATTTGAAACCCGTGTTTTATGCATCCCCCCGCCTCACCTTTCCCGTTGAGCAGCCATAGTGTGTTTTCTAAACGTGTGACTCTGTTCCGTTTTGTAATTCAGTTCAAGTGTAGCGGTTTTTACATTCCCTCTATTAGTGATATCTTATGACAAGTGTCTTTTTCTGTGTGACTTTTTTCACTTAGAATCGTCGTACCTAAATCCACTCATCATGCTGCTACTAGCCTTATGACCTTGATTTCACGGCTGAGTGATATTCCATTGTACATAAGGACCACAACTTCTTTATCCTTTTTTCTCTTTCCTGGGATATTTAAGGTGTAACGAAGTGGAGGTTCTTGTCAAGAGAGCAGCCCTAAACTTTGGGGTGCCTGTGTCTTGCTGATTTTTTATTTTTCCCAATGTATACGCCCATGAGTGGAAGTGCCCTATGCTCTCTAAGCTGAGTTTTTTAGATGTTTCAGGACACACCGTACACTTCTCCAGAGTGGCTGTTGGCAATTTACATCCCGCCCATCAGCGTAGCAAGGCTCCCGGTTCTCCATGGCCTGTCCTGCATTTCTGGTTTTGACACTTTATTCAGCATGGCCCTTTTGACCGATGGGAAGCGAGACTTCTTTGTAGCGCTGATTTGCCTTTCCAGGTTGCTTGGTTGGCCAAAAAGGGCGTATGCGTTTTTTCCTGAATATATTCAGGAAAAAACGCATACGCCCTTTTTGACCAAGGGCATGATTGTCGAGGTTTGGCCGCTTTTCCTGTGCTTTCAAGGCGATTCGAATCTACCTCCTGAAATCTGTTTCCTGCAATTCTGCCTTGCATTCACATCCTCTTCGGTGCCTTCCCTCAATATATTTGTGGACAAGAGTTATCATTTATAACTCTGCAGGTTTGTGAATTGCGGTGCCCCTGAGCTCCATTGTTCAACTCGCTTACTTGGGAGCTGGCCGCAAAAGCACAGGATTGCTTCAGGCCCTATTCTGGTCCCGGGCGGCAGGCTGAGCCTGTGGTTAATTCTTCTTCCTGATGGGAAAATAGAGTGACCTGTGCCAGTCCCAACACCTAGAGCTAGTCTCTCATTGGTTCCCCCTCTTCCCGTTCATCCTCAGGACAATTCGCAACCTGTACGGAACAGGAGTTAAAGGTGCTGAGTCTCCAAGGAGGGAGATTGCTAGTAAAGCGGCTGGAATGGCGAACGCGAGCACAAGGAGGTGAGAAATGAGGCGCGTTTTAGAAACCTTTCCCGATCACACGGTGTACCAGCTTCTGGGTTTCTCATGCATGTTTTCGATGTAGGAAGATGCCCTTGAACCTGGAGATTTGGGACCCATGGGATGGGTACCACGCAGTACTACTTTAAAGGGTCTGCGTTTGCTCACCCAACCTCACCAAACCTCTCAGCCCCAAGAGTGTCCACCCTTATGTCTCCGTCAGCTGTGGGTCTAGATATGGTCAATCCAGGTGGCATCACAGCCCCTGAACGAAGTTTGTAAGAATTTCTCTCTCTTTCACTGTCTTTGTTTCACGGGTTTTTAAAAGTAATTGATTTTTATAATGGGGTTTAGCTGCTTTTCACTGCTGTGTTTATGCCGCTTTACACCCACTTGACTCACTTACAGAGAGATATCAATACATAGGTTTAAGATTCTTACTAGTCAGATATATTCTTGGGCGGTGAGTAGGGGGTGTTGAGTCCAGTTCCCTGAGCAAGGAGTAGGTCTTGTCTATTACATATTGGGTTTATGGAACGGTATCTGAGCTAATTTGAAACCCGTGTTTTATGCATCCCCCCGCCTCACCTTTCCCGTTGAGCAGCCATAGTGTGTTTTCTAAACGTGTGACTCTGTTCCGTTTTGTAATTCAGTTCAAGTGTAGCGGTTTTTACATTCCCTCTATTAGTGATATCTTATGACAAGTGTCTTTTTCTGTGTGACTTTTTTCACTTAGAATCGTCGTACCTAAATCCACTCATCATGCTGCTACTAGCCTTATGACCTTGATTTCATGGCTGAGTGATATTCCATTGTACATAAGGACCACAACTTCTTTATCCTTTTTTCTCTTTCCTGGGATATTTAAGGTGTAACGAAGTGGAGGTTCTTGTCAAGAGAGCAGCCCTAAACTTTGGGGTGCCTGTGTCTTGCTGATTTTTAGTTTTCCCAATGTATACGCCCATGAGTGGAAGTGCCCTATGCTCTCTAAGCTGAGTTTTTTAGATGTTTCAGGACACACCGTACACTTCTCCAGAGTGGCTGTTGGCAATTTACATCCCGCCCATCAGCGTAGCAAGGCTCCCGGTTCTCCATGGCCTGTCCTGCATTTCTGGTTTTGACACTTTATTCAGCATGGCCCTTTTGACCGATGGGAAGCGAGACTTCTTTGTAGCGCTGATTTGCCTTTCCAGGTTGCTTGGTTGGCCAAAAAGGGCGTATGCGTTTTTTCCTGAATATATTCAGGAAAAAACGCATACGCCCTTTTTGGCCAAGGGCATGATTGTCGAGGTTTGGCCGCTTTTCCTGTGCTTTCAAGGCGATTCGAATCTACCTCCTGAAATCTGTTTCCTGCAATTCTGCCTTGCATTCACATCCTCTTCGGTGCCTTCCCTCAATATATTTGTGGACAAGAGTTATCATTTATAACTCTGCAGGTTTGTGAATTGCGGTGCCCCTGAGCTCCATTGTTCAACTCGCTTACTTGGGAGCTGGCCGCAAAAGCACAGGATTGCTTCAGGCCCTATTCTGGTCCCGGGCGGCAGGCTGAGCCTGTGGTTAATTCTTCTTCCTGATGGGAAAATGGAGTGACCTGTGCCAGTCCCAACACCTAGAGCTAGTCTCTCATTGGTTCCCCCTCTTCCCGTTCATCCTCAGGACAATTCACAACCTGTACGGAACAGGAGGTTAAAGGTGCTGAGTCTCCAAGGAGGGAGATTGCTAGTAAAGCGGCTGGAATGGCGAACCCGAGCACAAGGAGGTGAGAAATGAGGCGCGTTTTAGAAACCTTTCCCGATCACACGGTGTACCAGCTTCTGGGTTTCTCATGCATGTTTTCGATGTAGGAAGATGCCCTTGAACCTGGAGATTTGGGACCCATGGGATGGGTACCACGCAGTACTACTTTAAAGGGTCTGCGTTTGCTCACCCAACCTCACCAAACCTCTCAGCCCCAAGAGTGTCCACCCTTATGTCTCCGTCAGCTGTGGGTCTAGATATGGTCAATCCAGGTGGCATCACAGCCCCTGAACGAAGTTTGTAAGAATTTCTCTCTCTTTCACTGTCTTTGTTTCACGGGTTTTTAAAAGTAATTGATTTTTATAATGGGGTTTAGCTGCTTTTCACTGCTGTGTTTATGCCGCTTTACACCCACTTGACTCACTTACAGAGAGATATCAATACATAGGTTTAAGATTCTTACTAGTCAGATATATTCTTGGGCGGTGAGTAGGGGGTGTTGAGTCCAGTTCCCTGAGCAAGGAGTAGGTCTTGTCTATTACATATTGGGTTTATGGAACGGTATCTGAGCTAATTTGAAACCCGTGTTTTATGCATCCCCCCGCCTCACCTTTCCCGTTGAGCAGCCATAGTGTGTTTTCTAAACGTGTGACTCTGTTCCGTTTTGTAATTCAGTTCAAGTGTAGCGGTTTTTACATTCCCTCTATTAGTGATATCTTATGACAAGTGTCTTTTTCTGTGTGACTTTTTTCACTTAGAATCGTCGTACCTAAATCCACTCATCATGCTGCTACTAGCCTTATGACCTTGATTTCATGGCTGAGTGATATTCCATTGTACATAAGGACCACAACTTCTTTATCCTTTTTTCTCTTTCCTGGGATATTTAAGGTGTAACGAAGTGGAGGTTCTTGTCAAGAGAGCAGCCCTAAACTTTGGGGTGCCTGTGTCTTGATGATTTTTAGTTTTCCCAATGTATACGCCCATGAGTGGAAGTGCCCTATGCTCTCTAAGCTGAGTTTTTTAGATGTTTCAGGACACACCGTACACTTCTCCAGAGTGGCTGTTGGCAATTTACATCCCGCCCTTCAGCGTAGCAAGGCTCCCGGTTCTCCATGGCCTGTCCTGCATTTCTGGTTTTGACACTTTATTCAGCATGGCCCTTTTGACCGATGGGAAGCGAGACTTCTTTGTAGCGCTGATTTGCCTTTCCAGGTTGCTTGGTTGGCCAAAAAGGGCGTATGCGTTTTTTCCTGAATATATTCAGGAAAAAACGCATACGCCCTTTTTGGCCAAGGGCATGATTGTCGAGGTTTGGCCGCTTTTCCTGTGCTTTCAAGGCGATTCGAATCTACCTCCTGAAATCTGTTTCCTGCAATTCTGCCTTGCTTTCAAATCCTCTTCGGTGCCTTCCCTCAATATATTTGTGGACAAGAGTTATCATTTATAACTCTGCAGGTTTGTGAATTGCAGTGCCCCTGAGCTCCATTGTTCAACTCGCTTACTTGGGAGCTGGCCGCAAAAGCACAGGATTGCTTCAGGCCCTATTCTGGTCCCGGGCGGCAGGCTGAGCCTGTGGTTAATTCTTCTTCCTGATGGGAAAATAGAGTGACCTGTGCCAGTCCCAACACCTAGAGCTAGTCTCTCATTGGTTCCCCCTCTTCCCGTTCATCCTCAGGACAAATCGCAACCTGTACGGAACAGGAGGTTAAAGGTGCTGAGTCTCCAAGGAGGGAGATTGCTAGTAAAGCGGCTGGAATGGCGAACCCGAGCACAAGGAGGTGAGAAATGAGGTGCGTTTTAGAAACCTTTCCCGATCACACGGTGTACCATCTTCTGGGTTTCTCATGCATGTTTTCGATGTAGGAAGATGCCCTTGAACCTGGAGATTTGGGACCCATGGGATGGGTACCACGCAGTACTACTTTAAAGGGTCTGCGTTTGCTCACCCAACCTCACCAAACCTCTCAGCCCCAAGAGTGTCCACCCTTATGTCTCCGTCAGCTGTGGGTCTAGATATGGTCAATCCAGGTGGCATCACAGCCCCTGAACGAAGTTTGTAAGAATTTCTCTCTCTTTCACTGTCTTTGTTTCACGGGTTTTTAAAAGTAATTGATTTTTATAATGGGGTTTAGCTGCTTTTCACTGCTGTGTTTATGCCGCTTTACACCCACTTGACTCACTTACAGAGAGATATCAAAACATAGGTTTAAGATTCTTACTAGTCAGATATATTCTTGGGCGGTGAGTAGGGGGTGTTGAGTCCAGTTCCCTGAGCAAGGAGTAGGTCTTGTCTATTACATATTGGGTTTATGGAACGGTATCTGAGCTAATTTGAAACCCGTGTTTTATGCATCCCCCCGCCTCACCTTTCCCGTTGAGCAGCCATAGTGTGTTTTCTAAACGTGTGACTCTGTTCCGTTTTGTAATTCAGTTCAAGTGTAGCGGTTTTTACATTCCCTCTATTAGTGATATCTTATGACAAGTGTCTTTTTCTGTGTGACTTTTTTCACTTAGAATCGTCGTACCTAAATCCACTCATCATGCTGCTACTAGCCTTATGACCTTGATTTCATGGCTGAGTGATATTCCATTGTACATAAGGACCACAACTTCTTTATCCTTTTTTCTCTTTCCTGGGATATTTAAGGTGTAACGAAGTGGAGGTTCTTGTCAAGAGAGCAGCCCTAAACTTTGGGGTGCCTGTGTCTTGCAGATTTTTTATTTTTCCCAATGTATACGCCCATGAGTGGAAGTGCCCTATGCTCTCTAAGCTGAGTTTTTTAGATGTTTCAGGACACACCGTACACTTCTCCAGAGTGGCTGTTGGCAATTTACATCCCGCCCATCAGCGTAGCAAGGCTCCCGGTTCTCCATGGCCTGTCCTGCATTTCTGGTTTTGACACTTTATTCAGCATGGCCCTTTTGACCGATGGGAAGCGAGACTTCTTTGTAGCGCTGATTTGCCTTTCCAGGTTGCTTGGTTGGCCAAAAAGGGCGTATGCGTTTTTTCCTGAATATATTCAGGAAAAAACGCATACGCCCTTTTTGGCCAAGGGCATGATTGTCGAGGTTTGGCCGCTTTTCCTGTGCTTTCAAGGCGATTCGAATCTACCTCCTGAAATCTGTTTCCTGCAATTCTGCCTTGCATTCACATCCTCTTCGGTGCCTTCCCTCAATATATTTGTGGACAAGAGTTATCATTTATAACTGCAGTTTTGTGAATTGCAGTGCCCCTGAGCTCCATTGTTCAACTCGCTTACTTGGGAGCTGGCCGCAAAAGCACAGGATTGCTTCAGGCCCTATTCTGGTCCCGGGCGGCAGGCTGAGCCTGTGGTTAATTCTTCTTCCTGATGGGAAAATAGAGTGACCTGTGCCAGTCCCAACACCTAGACCTAGCCTCTCATTGGTTCCCCCTCTTCCCGTTCATCCTCAGGACAAATCGCAACCTGTACGGAACAGGAGGTTAAAGGTGCTGAGTCTCCAAGGAGGGAGATTGCTAGTAAAGCGGCTGGAATGGCGAACCCGAGCACAAGGACGAGAGAAATGAGGCGCGTTTTAGAAACCTTTCCCGATCACACGGTGTACCATCTTCTGGGTTTCTCATGCATGTTTTCGATGTAGGAAGATGCCCTTGAACCTGGAGATTTGGGACCCATGGGATGGGTACCACGCAGTACTACTTTAAAGGGTCTGCGTTTGCTCACCCAACCTCACCAAACCTCTCAGCCCCAAGAGTGTCCACCCTTATGTCTCCGTCAGCTGTGGGTCTAGATATGGTCAATCCAGGTGGCATCACAGCCCCTGAACGAAGTTTGTAAGAATTTCTCTCTCTTTCACTGTCTTTGTTTCACGGGTTTTTAAAAGTAATTGATTTTTATAATGGGGTTTAGCTGCTTTTCACTGCTGTGTTTATGCCGCTTTACACCCACTTGACTCACTTACAGAGAGATATCAATACATAGGTTTAAGATTCTTACTAGTCAGATATATTCTTGGGCGGTGAGTAGGGGGTGTTGAGTCCAGTTCCCTGAGCAAGGAGTAGGTCTTGTCTATTACATATTGGGTTTATGGAACGGTATCTGAGCTAATTTGAAACCCGTGTTTTATGCATCCCCCCGCCTCACCTTTCCCGTTGAGCAGCCATAGTGTGTTTTCTAAACGTGTGACTCTGTTCCGTTTTGTAATTCAGTTCAAGTGTAGCGGTTTTTACATTCCCTCTATTAGTGATATCTTATGACAAGTGTCTTTTTCTGTGTGACTTTTTTCACTTAGAATCGTCGTACCTAAATCCACTCATCATGCTGCTACTAGCCTTATGACCTTGATTTCATGGCTGAGTGATATTCCATTGTACATAAGGACCACAACTTCTTTATCCTTTTTTCTCTTTCCTGGGATATTTAAGGTGTAACGAAGTGGAGGTTCTTGTCAAGAGAGCAGCCCTAAACTTTGGGGTGCCTGTGTCTTGCTGATTTTTTATTTTTCCCAATGTATACGCCCATGAGTGGAAGTGCCCTATGCTCTCTAAGCTGAGTTTTTTAGATGTTTCAGGACACACCGTACACTTCTCCAGAGTGGCTGTTGGCAATTTACATCCCGCCCATCAGCGTAGCAAGGCTCCCGGTTCTCCATGGCCTGTCCTGCATTTCTGGTTTTGACACTTTATTCAGCATGGCCCTTTTGACCGATGGGAAGCGAGACTTCTTTGTAGCGCTGATTTGCCTTTCCAGGTTGCTTGGTTGGCCAAAAAGGGCGTATGCGTTTTTTCCTGAATATATTCAGGAAAAAACGCATACGCCCTTTTTGGCCAAGGGCATGATTGTCGAGGTTTGGCCGCTTTTCCTGTGCTTTCAAGGCGATTCGAATCTACCTCCTGAAATCTGTTTCCTGCAATTCTGCCTTGCATTCACATCCTCTTCGGTGCCTTCCCTCAATATATTTGTGGACAAGAGTTATCATTTATAACTGCAGTTTTGTGAATTGCAGTGCCCCTGAGCTCCATTGTTCAACTCGCTTACTTGGGAGCTGGCCGCAAAAGCACAGGATTGCTTCAGGCCCTATTCTGGTCCCGGGCGGCAGGCTGAGCCTGTGGTTAATTCTTCTTCCTGATGGGAAAATAGAGTGACCTGTGCCAGTCCCAACACCTAGACCTAGCCTCTCATTGGTTCCCCCTCTTCCCGTTCATCCTCAGGACAAATCGCAACCTGTACGGAACAGGAGGTTAAAGGTGCTGAGTCTCCAAGGAGGGAGATTGCTAGTAAAGCGGCTGGAATGGCGAACCCGAGCACAAGGAGGTGAGAAATGAGGCGCGTTTTAGAAACCTTTCCCGATCACACGGTGTACCATCTTCTGGGTTTCTCATGCATGTTTTCGATGTAGGAAGATGCCCTTGAACCTGGAGATTTGGGACCCATGGGATGGGTACCACGCAGTACTACTTTAAAGGGTCTGCGTTTGCTCACCCAACCTCACCAAACCTCTCAGCCCCAAGAGTGTCCACCCTTATGTCTCCGTCAGCTGTGGGTCTAGATATGGTCAATCCAGGTGGCATCACAGCCCCTGAACGAAGTTTGTAAGAATTTCTCTCTCTTTCACTGTCTTTGTTTCACGGGTTTTTAAAAGTAATTGATTTTTATAATGGGGTTTAACTGCTTTTCACTGCTGTGTTTATGCCGCTTTACACCCACTTGACTCACTTACAGAGAGATATCAATACATAGGTTTAAGATTCTTACTAGTCAGATATATTCTTGGGCGGTGAGTAGGGGGTGTTGAGTCCAGTTCCCTGAGCAAGGAGTAGGTCTTGTCTATTACATATTGGGTTTATGGAACGGTATCTGAGCTAATTTGAAACCCGTGTTTTATGCATCCCCCCGCCTCACCTTTCCCGTTGAGCAGCCATAGTGTGTTTTCTAAACGTGTGACTCTGTTCCGTTTTGTAATTCAGTTCAAGTGTAGCGGTTTTTACATTCCCTCTATTAGTGATATCTTATGACAAGTGTCTTT
The DNA here is from genome assembly GCF_028021215.1 of Eschrichtius robustus. Taxonomy (NCBI): domain Eukaryota; kingdom Metazoa; phylum Chordata; class Mammalia; order Artiodactyla; family Eschrichtiidae; genus Eschrichtius; species Eschrichtius robustus. The sequence goes on along the minus strand of NC_090831.1, from coordinate 46,457,649 downwards.
TTCTGTGTGACTTTTTTCACTTAGAATCGTCGTACCTAAATCCACTCATCATGCTGCTACTAGCCTTATGACCTTGATTTCATGGCTGAGTGATATTCCATTGTACATAAGGACCACAACTTCTTTATCCTTTTTTCTCTTTCCTGGGATATTTAAGGTGTAACGAAGTGGAGGTTCTTGTCAAGAGAGCAGCCCTAAACTTTGGGGTGCCTGTGTCTTGATGATTTTTAGTTTTCCCAATGTATACGCCCATGAGTGGAAGTGCCCTATGCTCTCTAAGCTGAGTTTTTTAGATGTTTCAGGACACACCGTACACTTCTCCAGAGTGGCTGTTGGCAATTTACATCCCGCCCTTCAGCGTAGCAAGGCTCCCGGTTCTCCATGGCCTGTCCTGCATTTCTGGTTTTGACACTTTATTCAGCATGGCCCTTTTGACCGATGGGAAGCGAGACTTCTTTGTAGCGCTGATTTGCCTTTCCAGGTTGCTTGGTTGGCCAAAAAGGGCGTATGCGTTTTTTCCTGAATATATTCAGGAAAAAACGCATACGCCCTTTTTGGCCAAGGGCATGATTGTCGAGGTTTGGCCGCTTTTCCTGTGCTTTCAAGGCGATTCGAATCTACCTCCTGAAATCTGTTTCCTGCAATTCTGCCTTGCTTTCAAATCCTCTTCGGTGCCTTGCCTCAATATATTTGTGGACAAGAGTTATCATTTATAACTCTGCAGGTTTGTGAATTGCAGTGCCCCTGAGCTCCATTGTTCAACTCGCTTACTTGGGAGCTGGCCGCAAAAGCACAGGATTGCTTCAGGCCCTATTCTGGTCCCGGGCGGCAGGCTGAGCCTGTGGTTAATTCTTCTTCCTGATGGGAAAATAGAGTGACCTGTGCCAGTCCCAACACCTAGAGCTAGTCTCTCATTGGTTCCCCCTCTTCCCGTTCATCCTCAGGACAAATCGCAACCTGTACGGAACAGGAGGTTAAAGGTGCTGAGTCTCCAAGGAGGGAGATTGCTAGTAAAGCGGCTGGAATGGCGAACCCGAGCACAAGGAGGTGAGAAATGAGGTGCGTTTTAGAAACCTTTCCCGATCACACGGTGTACCATCTTCTGGGTTTCTCATGCATGTTTTCGATGTAGGAAGATGCCCTTGAACCTGGAGATTTGGGACCCATGGGATGGGTACCACGCAGTACTACTTTAAAGGGTCTGCGTTTGCTCACCCAACCTCACCAAACCTCTCAGCCCCAAGAGTGTCCACCCTTATGTCTCCGTCAGCTGTGGGTCTAGATATGGTCAATCCAGGTGGCATCACAGCCCCTGAACGAAGTTTGTAAGAATTTCTCTCTCTTTCACTGTCTTTGTTTCACGGGTTTTTAAAAGTAATTGATTTTTATAATGGGGTTTAGCTGCTTTTCACTGCTGTGTTTATGCCGCTTTACACCCACTTGACTCACTTACAGAGAGATATCAATACATAGGTTTAAGATTCTTACTAGTCAGATATATTCTTGGGCGGTGAGTAGGGGGTGTTGAGTCCAGTTCCCTGAGCAAGGAGTAGGTCTTGTCTATTACATATTGGGTTTATGGAACGGTATCTGAGCTAATTTGAAACCCGTGTTTTATGCATCCCCCCGCCTCACCTTTCCCGTTGAGCAGCCATAGTGTGTTTTCTAAACGTGTGACTCTGTTCCGTTTTGTAATTCAGTTCAAGTGTAGCGGTTTTTACATTCCCTCTATTAGTGATATCTTATGACAAGTGTCTTTTTCTGTGTGACTTTTTTCACTTAGAATCGTCGTACCTAAATCCACTCATCATGCTGCTACTAGCCTTATGACCTTGATTTCATGGCTGAGTGATATTCCATTGTACATAAGGACCACAACTTCTTTATCCTTTTTTCTCTTTCCTGGGATATTTAAGGTGTAACGAAGTGGAGGTTCTTGTCAAGAGAGCAGCCCTAAACTTTGGGGTGCCTGTGTCTTGATGATTTTTAGTTTTCCCAATGTATACGCCCATGAGTGGAAGTGCCCTATGCTCTCTAAGCTGAGTTTTTTAGATGTTTCAGGACACACCGTACACTTCTCCAGAGTGGCTGTTGGCAATTTACATCCCGCCCATCAGCGTAGCAAGGCTCCCGTTTCTCCATGGCCTGTCCTGCATTTCTGGTTTTGACACTTTATTCAGCATGGCCGTTTTGACCGATGGGAAGCGAGACTTTTTTGTAGCGCTGATTTGCCTTTCCAGGTTGCTTGGTTGGCCAAACAGGGCGTATGCGTTTTTTCCTGAATATATTCAGGAACAAACGCATACGCCCTGTTTGGCCAAGGGCATGATTGTCGAGGTTTGGCCGCTTTTCCTGTGCTTTCAAGGCGATTTGAATCTACCTCCTGAAATCTGTTTCCTGCAATTCTGCCTTGCTTTCAAATCCTCTTCGGTGCCTTCCCTCAATATATTTGTGGACAAGAGTTATCATTTATAACTCTGCAGGTTTGTGAATTGCAGTGACCCTGAGCTCCATTGTTCAACTCGCTTACTTGGGAGCTGGCCGCAAAAGCACAGGATTGCTTCAGGCCCTATTCTGGTCCCGGGCGGCAGGCTGAGCCTGTGGTTAATTCTTCTTTCTGATGGGAAAATAGAGTGACCTGTGCCAGTCCCAACACCTAGAGCTAGTCTCTCATTGGTTCCCCCTCTTCCCGTTCATCCTCAGGACAAATCGCAACCTGTACGGAACAGGAGGTTAAAGGTGCTGAGTCTCCAAGGAGGGAGATTGCTAGTAAAGCGGCTGGAATGGCGAACCCGAGCACAAGGAGGTGAGAAATGAGGCGCGTTTTAGAAACCTTTCCCGATCACACGGTGTACCATCTTCTGGGTTTCTCATGCATGTTTTCGATGTAGGAAGATGCCCTTGAACCTGGAGATTTGGGACCCATGGGATGGGTACCACGCAGTACTACTTTAAAGGGTCTGCGTTTGCTCACCCAACCTCACCAAACCTCTCAGCCCCAAGAGTGTCCACCCTTATGTCTCCGTCAGCTGTGGGTCTAGATATGGTCAATCCAGGTGGCATCACAGCCCCTGAACGAAGTTTGTAAGAATTTCTCTCTCTTTCACTGTCTTTGTTTCACGGGTTTTTAAAAGTAATTGATTTTTATAATGGGGTTTAGCTGCTTTTCACTGCTGTGTTTATGCCGCTTTACACCCACTTGACTCACTTACAGAGAGATATCAATACATAGGTTTAAGATTCTTACTAGTCAGATATATTCTTGGGCGGTGAGTAGGGGGTGTTGAGTCCAGTTCCCTGAGCAAGGAGTAGGTCTTGTCTATTACATATTGGGTTTATGGAACGGTATCTGAGCTAATTTGAAACCCGTGTTTTATGCATCCCCCCGCCTCACCTTTCCCGTTGAGCAGCCATAGTGTGTTTTCTAAACGTGTGACTCTGTTCCGTTTTGTAATTCAGTTCAAGTGTAGCGGTTTTTACATTCCCTCTATTAGTGATATCTTATGACAAGTGTCTTTTTCTGTGTGACTTTTTTCACTTAGAATCGTCGTACCTAAATCCACTCATCATGCTGCTACTAGCCTTATGACCTTGATTTCATGGCTGAGTGATATTCCATTGTACATAAGGACCACAACTTCTTTATCCTTTTTTCTCTTTCCTGGGATATTTAAGGTGTAACGAAGTGGAGGTTCTTGTCAAGAGAGCAGCCCTAAACTTTGGGGTGCCTGTGTCTTGATGATTTTTAGTTTTCCCAATGTATACGCCCATGAGTGGAAGTGCCCTATGCTCTCTAAGCTGAGTTTTTTAGATGTTTCAGGACACACCGTACACTTCTCCAGAGTGGCTGTTGGCAATTTACATCCCGCCCTTCAGCGTAGCAAGGCTCCCGGTTCTCCATGGCCTGTCCTGCATTTCTGGTTTTGACACTTTATTCAGCATGGCCCTTTTGACCGATGGGAAGCGAGACTTCTTTGTAGCGCTGATTTGCCTTTCCAGGTTGCTTGGTTGGCCAAAAAGGGCGTATGCGTTTTTTCCTGAATATATTCAGGAAAAAACGCATACGCCCTTTTTGGCCAAGGGCATGATTGTCGAGGTTTGGCCGCTTTTCCTGTGCTTTCAAGGCGATTCGAATCTACCTCCTGAAATCTGTTTCCTGCAATTCTGCCTTGCTTTCAAATCCTCTTCGGTGCCTTCCCTCAATATATTTGTGGACAAGAGTTATCATTTATAACTCTGCAGGTTTGTGAATTGCAGTGCCCCTGAGCTCCATTGTTCAACTCGCTTACTTGGGAGCTGGCCGCAAAAGCACAGGATTGCTTCAGGCCCTATTCTGGTCCCGGGCGGCAGGCTGAGCCTGTGGTTAATTCTTCTTCCTGATGGGAAAATAGAGTGACCTGTGCCAGTCCCAACACCTAGAGCTAGTCTCTCATTGGTTCCCCCTCTTCCCGTTCATCCTCAGGACAAATCGCAACCTGTACGGAACAGGAGGTTAAAGGTGCTGAGTCTCCAAGGAGGGAGATTGCTAGTAAAGCGGCTGGAATGGCGAACCCGAGCACAAGGAGGTGAGAAATGAGGTGCGTTTTAGAAACCTTTCCCGATCACACGGTGTACCATCTTCTGGGTTTCTCATGCATGTTTTCGATGTAGGAAGATGCCCTTGAACCTGGAGATTTGGGACCCATGGGATGGGTACCACGCAGTACTACTTTAAAGGGTCTGCGTTTGCTCACCCAACCTCACCAAACCTCTCAGCCCCAAGAGTGTCCACCCTTATGTCTCCGTCAGCTGTGGGTCTAGATATGGTCAATCCAGGTGGCATCACAGCCCCTGAACGAAGTTTGTAAGAATTTCTCTCTCTTTCACTGTCTTTGTTTCACGGGTTTTTAAAAGTAATTGATTTTTATAATGGGGTTTAGCTGCTTTTCACTGCTGTGTTTATGCCGCTTTACACCCACTTGACTCACTTACAGAGAGATATCAATACATAGGTTTAAGATTCTTACTAGTCAGATATATTCTTGGGCGGTGAGTAGGGGGTGTTGAGTCCAGTTCCCTGAGCAAGGAGTAGGTCTTGTCTATTACATATTGGGTTTATGGAACGGTATCTGAGCTAATTTGAAACCCGTGTTTTATGCATCCCCCCGCCTCACCTTTCCCGTTGAGCAGCCATAGTGTGTTTTCTAAACGTGTGACTCTGTTCCGTTTTGTAATTCAGTTCAAGTGTAGCGGTTTTTACATTCCCTCTATTAGTGATATCTTATGACAAGTGTCTTTTTCTGTGTGACTTTTTTCACTTAGAATCGTCGTACCTAAATCCACTCATCATGCTGCTACTAGCCTTATGACCTTGATTTCATGGCTGAGTGATATTCCATTGTACATAAGGACCACAACTTCTTTATCCTTTTTTCTCTTTCCTGGGATATTTAAGGTGTAACGAAGTGGAGGTTCTTGTCAAGAGAGCAGCCCTAAACTTTGGGGTGCCTGTGTCTTGCTGATTTTTTATTTTTCCCAATGTATACGCCCATGAGTGGAAGTGCCCTATGCTCTCTAAGCTGAGTTTTTTAGATGTTTCAGGACACACCGTACACTTCTCCAGAGTGGCTGTTGGCAATTTACATCCCGCCCATCAGCGTAGCAAGGCTCCCGGTTCTCCATGGCCTGTCCTGCATTTCTGGTTTTGACACTTTATTCAGCATGGCCCTTTTGACCGATGGGAAGCGAGACTTCTTTGTAGCGCTGATTTGCCTTTCCAGGTTGCTTGGTTGGCCAAAAAGGGCGTATGCGTTTTTTCCTGAATATATTCAGGAAAAAACGCATACGCCCTTTTTGGCCAAGGGCATGATTGTCGAGGTTTGGCCGCTTTTCCTGTGCTTTCAAGGCGATTCGAATCTACCTCCTGAAATCTGTTTCCTGCAATTCTGCCTTGCATTCACATCCTCTTCGGTGCCTTCCCTCAATATATTTGTGGACAAGAGTTATCATTTATAACTGCAGTTTTGTGAATTGCAGTGCCCCTGAGCTCCATTGTTCAACTCGCTTACTTGGGAGCTGGCCGCAAAAGCACAGGATTGCTTCAGGCCCTATTCTGGTCCCGGGCGGCAGGCTGAGCCTGTGGTTAATTCTTCTTCCTGATGGGAAAATAGAGTGACCTGTGCCAGTCCCAACACCTAGACCTAGCCTCTCATTGGTTCCCCCTCTTCCCGTTCATCCTCAGGACAAATCGCAACCTGTACGGAACAGGAGGTTAAAGGTGCTGAGTCTCCAAGGAGGGAGATTGCTAGTAAAGCGGCTGGAATGGCGAACCCGAGCACAAGGAGGTGAGAAATGAGGTGCGTTTTAGAAACCTTTCCCGATCACACGGTGTACCATCTTCTGGGTTTCTCATGCATGTTTTCGATGTAGGAAGATGCCCTTGAACCTGGAGATTTGGGACCCATGGGATGGGTACCACGCAGTACTACTTTAAAGGGTCTGCGTTTGCTCACCCAACCTCACCAAACCTCTCAGCCCCAAGAGTGTCCACCCTTATGTCTCCGTCAGCTGTGGGTCTAGATATGGTCAATCCAGGTGGCATCACAGCCCCTGAACGAAGTTTGTAAGAATTTCTCTCTCTTTCACTGTCTTTGTTTCACGGGTTTTTAAAAGTAATTGATTTTTATAATGGGGTTTAGCTGCTTTTCACTGCTGTGTTTATGCCGCTTTACACCCACTTGACTCACTTACAGAGAGATATCAATACATAGGTTTAAGATTCTTACTAGTCAGATATATTCTTGGGCGGTGAGTAGGGGGTGTTGAGTCCAGTTCCCTGAGCAAGGAGTAGGTCTTGTCTATTACATATTGGGTTTATGGAACGGTATCTGAGCTAATTTGAAACCCGTGTTTTATGCATCCCCCCGCCTCACCTTTCCCGTTGAGCAGCCATAGTGTGTTTTCTAAACGTGTGACTCTGTTCCGTTTTGTAATTCAGTTCAAGTGTAGCGGTTTTTACATTCCCTCTATTAGTGATATCTTATGACAAGTGTCTTTTTCTGTGTGACTTTTTTCACTTAGAATCGTCGTACCTAAATCCACTCATCATGCTGCTACTAGCCTTATGACCTTGATTTCACGGCTGAGTGATATTCCATTGTACATAAGGACCACAACTTCTTTATCCTTTTTTCTCTTTCCTGGGATATTTAAGGTGTAACGAAGTGGAGGTTCTTGTCAAGAGAGCAGCCCTAAACTTTGGGGTGCCTGTGTCTTGCTGATTTTTTATTTTTCCCAATGTATACGCCCATGAGTGGAAGTGCCCTATGCTCTCTAAGCTGAGTTTTTTAGATGTTTCAGGACACACCGTACACTTCTCCAGAGTGGCTGTTGGCAATTTACATCCCGCCCATCAGCGTAGCAAGGCTCCCGGTTCTCCATGGCCTGTCCTGCATTTCTGGTTTTGACACTTTATTCAGCATGGCCCTTTTGACCGATGGGAAGCGAGACTTCTTTGTAGCGCTGATTTGCCTTTCCAGGTTGCTTGGTTGGCCAAAAAGGGCGTATGCGTTTTTTCCTGAATATATTCAGGAAAAAACGCATACGCCCTTTTTGACCAAGGGCATGATTGTCGAGGTTTGGCCGCTTTTCCTGTGCTTTCAAGGCGATTCGAATCTACCTCCTGAAATCTGTTTCCTGCAATTCTGCCTTGCATTCACATCCTCTTCGGTGCCTTCCCTCAATATATTTGTGGACAAGAGTTATCATTTATAACTCTGCAGGTTTGTGAATTGCGGTGCCCCTGAGCTCCATTGTTCAACTCGCTTACTTGGGAGCTGGCCGCAAAAGCACAGGATTGCTTCAGGCCCTATTCTGGTCCCGGGCGGCAGGCTGAGCCTGTGGTTAATTCTTCTTCCTGATGGGAAAATAGAGTGACCTGTGCCAGTCCCAACACCTAGAGCTAGTCTCTCATTGGTTCCCCCTCTTCCCGTTCATCCTCAGGACAATTCGCAACCTGTACGGAACAGGAGTTAAAGGTGCTGAGTCTCCAAGGAGGGAGATTGCTAGTAAAGCGGCTGGAATGGCGAACGCGAGCACAAGGAGGTGAGAAATGAGGCGCGTTTTAGAAACCTTTCCCGATCACACGGTGTACCAGCTTCTGGGTTTCTCATGCATGTTTTCGATGTAGGAAGATGCCCTTGAACCTGGAGATTTGGGACCCATGGGATGGGTACCACGCAGTACTACTTTAAAGGGTCTGCGTTTGCTCACCCAACCTCACCAAACCTCTCAGCCCCAAGAGTGTCCACCCTTATGTCTCCGTCAGCTGTGGGTCTAGATATGGTCAATCCAGGTGGCATCACAGCCCCTGAACGAAGTTTGTAAGAATTTCTCTCTCTTTCACTGTCTTTGTTTCACGGGTTTTTAAAAGTAATTGATTTTTATAATGGGGTTTAGCTGCTTTTCACTGCTGTGTTTATGCCGCTTTACACCCACTTGACTCACTTACAGAGAGATATCAATACATAGGTTTAAGATTCTTACTAGTCAGATATATTCTTGGGCGGTGAGTAGGGGGTGTTGAGTCCAGTTCCCTGAGCAAGGAGTAGGTCTTGTCTATTACATATTGGGTTTATGGAACGGTATCTGAGCTAATTTGAAACCCGTGTTTTATGCATCCCCCCGCCTCACCTTTCCCGTTGAGCAGCCATAGTGTGTTTTCTAAACGTGTGACTCTGTTCCGTTTTGTAATTCAGTTCAAGTGTAGCGGTTTTTACATTCCCTCTATTAGTGATATCTTATGACAAGTGTCTTTTTCTGTGTGACTTTTTTCACTTAGAATCGTCGTACCTAAATCCACTCATCATGCTGCTACTAGCCTTATGACCTTGATTTCATGGCTGAGTGATATTCCATTGTACATAAGGACCACAACTTCTTTATCCTTTTTTCTCTTTCCTGGGATATTTAAGGTGTAACGAAGTGGAGGTTCTTGTCAAGAGAGCAGCCCTAAACTTTGGGGTGCCTGTGTCTTGCTGATTTTTAGTTTTCCCAATGTATACGCCCATGAGTGGAAGTGCCCTATGCTCTCTAAGCTGAGTTTTTTAGATGTTTCAGGACACACCGTACACTTCTCCAGAGTGGCTGTTGGCAATTTACATCCCGCCCATCAGCGTAGCAAGGCTCCCGGTTCTCCATGGCCTGTCCTGCATTTCTGGTTTTGACACTTTATTCAGCATGGCCCTTTTGACCGATGGGAAGCGAGACTTCTTTGTAGCGCTGATTTGCCTTTCCAGGTTGCTTGGTTGGCCAAAAAGGGCGTATGCGTTTTTTCCTGAATATATTCAGGAAAAAACGCATACGCCCTTTTTGGCCAAGGGCATGATTGTCGAGGTTTGGCCGCTTTTCCTGTGCTTTCAAGGCGATTCGAATCTACCTCCTGAAATCTGTTTCCTGCAATTCTGCCTTGCATTCACATCCTCTTCGGTGCCTTCCCTCAATATATTTGTGGACAAGAGTTATCATTTATAACTCTGCAGGTTTGTGAATTGCGGTGCCCCTGAGCTCCATTGTTCAACTCGCTTACTTGGGAGCTGGCCGCAAAAGCACAGGATTGCTTCAGGCCCTATTCTGGTCCCGGGCGGCAGGCTGAGCCTGTGGTTAATTCTTCTTCCTGATGGGAAAATGGAGTGACCTGTGCCAGTCCCAACACCTAGAGCTAGTCTCTCATTGGTTCCCCCTCTTCCCGTTCATCCTCAGGACAATTCGCAACCTGTACGGAACAGGAGGTTAAAGGTGCTGAGTCTCCAAGGAGGGAGATTGCTAGTAAAGCGGCTGGAATGGCGAACCCGAGCACAAGGAGGTGAGAAATGAGGCGCGTTTTAGAAACCTTTCCCGATCACACGGTGTACCAGCTTCTGGGTTTCTCATGCATGTTTTCGATGTAGGAAGATGCCCTTGAACCTGGAGATTTGGGACCCATGGGATGGGTACCACGCAGTACTACTTTAAAGGGTCTGCGTTTGCTCACCCAACCTCACCAAACCTCTCAGCCCCAAGAGTGTCCACCCTTATGTCTCCGTCAGCTGTGGGTCTAGATATGGTCAATCCAGGTGGCATCACAGCCCCTGAACGAAGTTTGTAAGAATTTCTCTCTCTTTCACTGTCTTTGTTTCACGGGTTTTTAAAAGTAATTGATTTTTATAATGGGGTTTAGCTGCTTTTCACTGCTGTGTTTATGCCGCTTTACACCCACTTGACTCACTTACAGAGAGATATCAATACATAGGTTTAAGATTCTTACTAGTCAGATATATTCTTGGGCGGTGAGTAGGGGGTGTTGAGTCCAGTTCCCTGAGCAAGGAGTAGGTCTTGTCTATTACATATTGGGTTTATGGAACGGTATCTGAGCTAATTTGAAACCCGTGTTTTATGCATCCCCCTGCCTCACCTTTCCCGTTGAGCAGCCATAGTGTGTTTTCTAAACGTGTGACTCTGTTCCGTTTTGTAATTCAGTTCAAGTGTAGCGGTTTTTACATTCCCTCTATTAGTGATATCTTATGACAAGTGTCTTTTTCTGTGTGACTTTTTTCACTTAGAATCGTCGTACCTAAATCCACTCATCATGCTGCTACTAGCCTTATGACCTTGATTTCATGGCTGAGTGATATTCCATTGTACATAAGGACCACAACTTCTTTATCCTTTTTTCTCTTTCCTGGGATATTTAAGGTGTAACGAAGTGGAGGTTCTTGTCAAGAGAGCAGCCCTAAACTTTGGGGTGCCTGTGTCTTGATGATTTTTAGTTTTCCCAATGTATACGCCCATGAGTGGAAGTGCCCTATGCTCTCTAAGCTGAGTTTTTTAGATGTTTCAGGACACACCGTACACTTCTCCAGAGTGGCTGTTGGCAATTTACATCCCGCCCTTCAGCGTAGCAAGGCTCCCGGTTCTCCATGGCCTGTCCTGCATTTCTGGTTTTGACACTTTATTCAGCATGGCCCTTTTGACCGATGGGAAGCGAGACTTCTTTGTAGCGCTGATTTGCCTTTCCAGGTTGCTTGGTTGGCCAAAAAGGGCGTATGCGTTTTTTCCTGAATATATTCAGGAAAAAACGCATACGCCCTTTTTGGCCAAGGGCATGATTGTCGAGGTTTGGCCGCTTTTCCTGTGCTTTCAAGGCGATTCGAATCTACCTCCTGAAATCTGTTTCCTGCAATTCTGCCTTGCTTTCAAATCCTCTTCGGTGCCTTCCCTCAATATATTTGTGGACAAGAGTTATCATTTATAACTCTGCAGGTTTGTGAATTGCAGTGCCCCTGAGCTCCATTGTTCAACTCGCTTACTTGGGAGCTGGCCGCAAAAGCACAGGATTGCTTCAGGCCCTATTCTGGTCCCGGGCGGCAGGCTGAGCCTGTGGTTAATTCTTCTTCCTGATGGGAAAATAGAGTGACCTGTGCCAGTCCCAACACCTAGAGCTAGTCTCTCATTGGTTCCCCCTCTTCCCGTTCATCCTCAGGACAAATCGCAACCTGTACGGAACAGGAGGTTAAAGGTGCTGAGTCTCCAAGGAGGGAGATTGCTAGTAAAGCGGCTGGAATGGCGAACCCGAGCACAAGGAGGTGAGAAATGAGGTGCGTTTTAGAAACCTTTCCCGATCACACGGTGTACCATCTTCTGGGTTTCTCATGCATGTTTTCGATGTAGGAAGATGCCCTTGAACCTGGAGATTTGGGACCCATGGGATGGGTACCACGCAGTACTACTTTAAAGGGTCTGCGTTTGCTCACCCAACCTCACCAAACCTCTCAGCCCCAAGAGTGTCCACCCTTATGTCTCCGTCAGCTGTGGGTCTAGATATGGTCAATCCAGGTGGCATCACAGCCCCTGAACGAAGTTTGTAAGAATTTCTCTCTCTTTCACTGTCTTTGTTTCACGGGTTTTTAAAAGTAATTGATTTTTATAATGGGGTTTAACTGCTTTTCACTGCTGTGTTTATGCCGCTTTACACCCACTTGACTCACTTACAGAGAGATATCAATACATAGGTTTAAGATTCTTACTAGTCAGATATATTCTTGGGCGGTGAGTAGGGGGTGTTGAGTCCAGTTCCCTGAGCAAGGAGTAGGTCTTGTCTATTACATATTGGGTTTATGGAACGGTATCTGAGCTAATTTGAAACCCGTGTTTTATGCATCCCCCCGCCTCACCTTTCCCGTTGAGCAGCCATAGTGTGTTTTCTAAACGTGTGACTCTGTTCCGTTTTGTAATTCAGTTCAAGTGTAGCGGTTTTTACATTCCCTCTATTAGTGATATCTTATGACAAGTGTCTTTTTCTGTGTGACTTTTTTCACTTAGAATCGTCGTACCTAAATCCACTCATCATGCTGCTACTAGCCTTATGACCTTGATTTCATGGCTGAGTGATATTCCATTGTACATAAGGACCACAACTTCTTTATCCTTTTTTCTCTTTCCTGGGATATTTAAGGTGTAACGAAGTGGAGGTTCTTGTCAAGAGAGCAGCCCTAAACTTTGGGGTGCCTGTGTCTTGATGATTTTTAGTTTTCCCAATGTATACGCCCATGAGTGGAAGTGCCCTATGCTCTCTAAGCTGAGTTTTTTAGATGTTTCAGGACACACCGTACACTTCTCCAGAGTGGCTGTTGGCAATTTACATCCCGCCCTTCAGCGTAGCAAGGCTCCCGGTTCTCCATGGCCTGTCCTGCATTTCTGGTTTTGACACTTTATTCAGCATGGCCCTATTGACCGATGGGAAGCGAGACTTCTTTGTAGCGCTGATTTGCCTTTCCAGGTTGCTTGGTTGGCCAAAAAGGGCGTATGCGTTTTTTCCTGAATATATTCAGGAAAAAACGCATACGCCCTTTTTGGCCAAGGGCATGATTGTCGAGGTTTGGCCGCTTTTCCTGTGCTTTCAAGGCGATTCGAATCTACCTCCTGAAATCTGTTTCCTGCAATTCTGCCTTGCATTCACATCCTCTTCGGTGCCTTCCCTCAATATATTTGTGGACAAGAGTTATCATTTATAACTGCAGTTTTGTGAATTGCAGTGCCCCTGAGCTCCATTGTTCAACTCGCTTACTTGGGAGCTGGCCGCAAAAGCACAGGATTGCTTCAGGCCCTATTCTGGTCCCGGGCGGCAGGCTGAGCCTGTGGTTAATTCTTCTTCCTGATGGGAAAATAGAGTGACCTGTGCCAGTCCCAACACCTAGACCTAGCCTCTCATTGGTTCCCCCTCTTCCCGTTCATCCTCAGGACAAATCGCAACCTGTACGGAACAGGAGGTTAAAGGTGCTGAGTCTCCAAGGAGGGAGATTGCTAGTAAAGCGGCTGGAATGGCGAACCCGAGCACAAGGACGAGAGAAATGAGGCGCGTTTTAGAAACCTTTCCCGATCACACGGTGTACCATCTTCTGGGTTTCTCATGCATGTTTTCGATGTAGGAAGATGCCCTTGAACCTGGAGATTTGGGACCCATGGGATGGGTACCACGCAGTACTACTTTAAAGGGTCTGCGTTTGCTCACCCAACCTCACCAAACCTCTCAGCCCCAAGAGTGTCCACCCTTATGTCTCCGTCAGCTGTGGGTCTAGATATGGTCAATCCAGGTGGCATCACAGCCCCTGAACGAAGTTTGTAAGAATTTCTCTCTCTTTCACTGTCTTTGTTTCACGGGTTTTTAAAAGTAATTGATTTTTATAATGGGGTTTAGCTGCTTTTCACTGCTGTGTTTATGCCGCTTTACACCCACTTGACTCACTTACAGAGAGATATCAATACATAGGTTTAAGATTCTTACTAGTCAGATATATTCTTGGGCGGTGAGTAGGGGGTGTTGAGTCCAGTTCCCTGAGCAAGGAGTAGGTCTTGTCTATTACATATTGGGTTTATGGAACGGTATCTGAGCTAATTTGAAACCCGTGTTTTATGCATCCCCCCGCCTCACCTTTCCCGTTGAGCAGCCATAGTGTGTTTTCTAAACGTGTGACTCTGTTCCGTTTTGTAATTCAGTTCAAGTGTAGCGGTTTTTACATTCCCTCTATTAGTGATATCTTATGACAAGTGTCTTTTTCTGTGTGACTTTTTTCACTTAGAATCGTCGTACCTAAATCCACTCATCATGCTGCTACTAGCCTTATGACCTTGATTTCATGGCTGAGTGATATTCCATTGTACATAAGGACCACAACTTCTTTATCCTTTTTTCTCTTTCCTGGGATATTTAAGGTGTAACGAAGTGGAGGTTCTTGTCAAGAGAGCAGCCCTAAACTTTGGGGTGCCTGTGTCTTGATGATTTTTAGTTTTCCCAATGTATACGCCCATGAGTGGAAGTGCCCTATGCTCTCTAAGCTGAGTTTTTTAGATGTTTCAGGACACACCGTACACTTCTCCAGAGTGGCTGTTGGCAATTTACATCCCGCCCTTCAGCGTAGCAAGGCTCCCGGTTCTCCATGGCCTGTCCTGCATTTCTGGTTTTGACACTTTATTCAGCATGGCCGTTTTGACCGATGGGAAGCGAGACTTCTTTGTAGCGCTGATTTGCCTTTCCAGGTTGCTTGGTTGGCCAAACAGGGCGTATGCGTTTTTTCCTGAATATATTCAGGAACAAACGCATACGCCCTGTTTGGCCAAGGGCATGATTGTCGAGGTTTGGCCGCTTTTCCTGTGCTTTCAAGGCGATTTGAATCTACCTCCTGAAATCTGTTTCCTGCAATTCTGCCTTGCATTCACATCCTCTTCGGTGCCTTCCCTCAATATATTTGTGGACAAGAGTTATCATTTATAACTGCAGTTTTGTGAATTGCAGTGCCCCTGAGCTCCATTGTTCAACTCGCTTACTTGGGAGCTGGCCGCAAAAGCACAGGATTGCTTCAGGCCCTATTCTGGTCCCGGGCGGCAGGCTGAGCCTGTGGTTAATTCTTCTTCCTGATGGGAAAATAGAGTGACCTGTGCCAGTCCCAACACCTAGACCTAGCCTCTCATTGGTTCCCCCTCTTCCCGTTCATCCTCAGGACAAATCGCAACCTGTACGGAACAGGAGGTTAAAGGTGCTGAGTCTCCAAGGAGGGAGATTGCTAGTAAAGCGGCTGGAATGGCGAACCCGAGCACAAGGACGAGAGAAATGAGGCGCGTTTTAGAAACCTTTCCCGATCACACGGTGTACCATCTTCTGGGTTTCTCATGCATGTTTTCGATGTAGGAAGATGCCCTTGAACCTGGAGATTTGGGACCCATGGGATGGGTACCACGCAGTACTACTTTAAAGGGTCTGCGTTTGCTCACCCAACCTCACCAAACCTCTCAGCCCCAAGAGTGTCCACCCTTATGTCTCCGTCAGCTGTGGGTCTAGATATGGTCAATCCAGGTGGCATCACAGCCCCTGAACGAAGTTTGTAAGAATTTCTCTCTCTTTCACTGTCTTTGTTTCACGGGTTTTTAAAAGTAATTGATTTTTATAATGGGGTTTAGCTGCTTTTCACTGCTGTGTTTATGCCGCTTTACACCCACTTGACTCACTTACAGAGAGATATCAATACATAGGTTTAAGATTCTTACTAGTCAGATATATTCTTGGGCGGTGAGTAGGGGGTGTTGAGTCCAGTTCCCTGAGCAAGGAGTAGGTCTTGTCTATTACATATTGGGTTTATGGAACGGTATCTGAGCTAATTTGAAACCCGTGTTTTATGCATCCCCCCGCCTCACCTTTCCCGTTGAGCAGCCATAGTGTGTTTTCTAAACGTGTGACTCTGTTCCGTTTTGTAATTCAGTTCAAGTGTAGCGGTTTTTACATTCCCTCTATTAGTGATATCTTATGACAAGTGTCTTTTTCTGTGTGACTTTTTTCACTTAGAATCGTCGTACCTAAATCCACTCATCATGCTGCTACTAGCCTTATGACCTTGATTTCATGGCTGAGTGATATTCCATTGTACATAAGGACCACAACTTCTTTATCCTTTTTTCTCTTTCCTGGGATATTTAAGGTGTAACGAAGTGGAGGTTCTTGTCAAGAGAGCAGCCCTAAACTTTGGGGTGCCTGTGTCTTGATGATTTTTAGTTTTCCCAATGTATACGCCCATGAGTGGAAGTGCCCTATGCTCTCTAAGCTGAGTTTTTTAGATGTTTCAGGACACACCGTACACTTCTCCAGAGTGGCTGTTGGCAATTTACATCCCGCCCTTCAGCGTAGCAAGGCTCCCGGTTCTCCATGGCCTGTCCTGCATTTCTGGTTTTGACACTTTATTCAGCATGGCCGTTTTGACCGATGGGAAGCGAGACTTCTTTGTAGCGCTGATTTGCCTTTCCAGGTTGCTTGGTTGGCCAAACAGGGCGTATGCGTTTTTTCCTGAATATATTCAGGAACAAACGCATACGCCCTGTTTGGCCAAGGGCATGATTGTCGAGGTTTGGCCGCTTTTCCTGTGCTTTCAAGGCGATTTGAATCTACCTCCTGAAATCTGTTTCCTGCAATTCTGCCTTGCTTTCAAATCCTCTTCGTTGCCTTCCCTCAATATATTTGTGGACGAGAGTTATCATTTATAACTCTGCAGGTTTGTGAACTGCAGTGCCCCTGAGCTCCAATGTTCAACTCGCTTTCTTGGGAGCTGGCCGCAAAAGCGCAGGATTGCTTCAGGCCGTGGTCTGGTCCCGGGCGGCAGGCTGAGCCTGTGGTTAATTCTTCTTCCTGACGGGAAAATAGAGTGACCTGTGCCAGTCCCAACACCTAGAGCTATTCTCTCATTGGTTCCCCCTCTTCCTGTTCATCCTCAGGACAAATTGCAACCTGTACGGAACAGGAGGTTAAAGGTGCTGAGTCTCCAAGGAGGGAGATTGCTAGTAAAGCGGCTGGAATGGCGAACCCGAGCACAAGGAGATGAGAAATGAGGTGCGTTTTAGAAACCTTTCCCGATCACACGGTGTACCAGCTTCTGGGTTTCTCATGCAAGTTTTCGATGTAGGAACATGCCCTTGAACCTGGAGATTTGGGACCCATGGGATGGGTACCATGCAGTATTACTTTAAAGGGTCTGCGTTTGCTCACCCAACCTCACCAAACCTCTCAGCCCCAAGAGTGTCCACCCTTATGTCTCCATCAGCTGTGGGTCTAGATATGGTCAATCCAGGTGGCATCACAGCCCGTGAACGAATTTTGTAAGAATTTCTCTCTCTTTCACTGTCTTTGTTTCACGGGTTTTTAAAAGTAATTGATTTTTATAATGGGGTTTAGCTGCTTTTCACTGCTGTGTTTATGCCGCTTTACACCCACTTGACTCACTTACAGAGAGATATCAATACATAGGTTTTAAGATTCTTACTAGTCAGGTATATTCTTGGGCGGTGAGTAGGTGGTGTTGAGTCCAGTTCCCTGAGCAAGGAGTAGGTCTTGTCTATTACATATTGGGTTTATGGATCGGTATCTGAGCTAATTTGAAACCCGTGTTTTATGCATCACCCCGCCTCACCTTTCCCGTTGAGCAGCCATAGTGTGTTTTCTAAACGTGTGACTCTGTTCCGTTTTGTAATTCAGTTCAAGTGTAGCGGTTTTTACATTCCCTCTATTAGTGATATCTTATGACAAGTGTCTCTTTCTGTGTGACTTTTTTCACTTAGAATCGTCGTACCTAAATCCACTCATCATGCTGCTACTAGCCTTATGACCTTGATTTCATGGCTGAGTGATATTCCATTGTACATAAGGACCACAACTTCTTTATCCTTTTTTCTCTTTCCTGGGATATTTAAGGTGTAACGAAGTGGAGGTTCTTGTCAAGAGAGCAGCCCTAAACTTTGGGGTGCCTGTGTCTTGATGATTTTTAGTTTTCCCAATGTATACGCCCATGAGTGGAAGTGCCCTATGCTCTCTAAGCTGAGTTTTTTAGATGTTTCAGGACACACCGTACACTTCTCCAGAGTGGCTGTTGGCAATTTACATCCCGCCCTTCAGCGTAGCAAGGCTCCCGGTTCTCCATGGCCTGTCCTGCATTTCTGGTTTTGACACTTTATTCAGCATGGCCCTTTTGACCGATGGGAAGCGAGACTTCTTTGTAGCGCTGATTTGCCTTTCCAGGTTGCTTGGTTGGCCAAAAAGGGCGTATGCGTTTTTTCCTGAATATATTCAGGAAAAAACGCATACGCCCTTTTTGGCCAAGGGCATGATTGTCGAGGTTTGGCCGCTTTTCCTGTGCTTTCAAGGCGATTCGAATCTACCTCCTGAAATCTGTTTCCTGCAATTCTGCCTTGCATTCACATCCTCTTCGGTGCCTTCCCTCAATATATTTGTGGACAAGAGTTATCATTTATAACTCTGCAGTTTTGTGAATTGCAGTGCCCCTGAGCTCCATTGTTCAACTCGCTTACTTGGGAGCTGGCCGCAAAAGCACAGGATTGCTTCAGGCCCTATTCTGGTCCCGGGCGGCAGGCTGAGCCTGTGGTTAATTCTTCTTCCTGATGGGAAAATAGAGTGACCTGTGCCAGTCCCAACACCTAGAGCTAGTCTCTCATTGGTTCCCCCTCTTCCCGTTCATCCTCAGGACAATTCGCAACCTGTACGGAACAGGAGGTTAAAGGTGCTGAGTCTCCAAGGAGGGAGATTGCTAGTAAAGCGGCTGGAATGGCGAACCCGAGCACAAGGAGGTGAGAAATGAGGCGCGTTTTAGAAACCTTTCCCGATCACACGGTGTACCAGCTTCTGGGTTTCTCATGCATGTTTTCGATGTAGGAAGATGCCCTTGAACCTGGAGATTTGGGACCCATGGGGTGGGTACCACGCAGTACTACTTTAAAGGGTCTGCGTTTGCTCACCCAACCTCACCAAACCTCTCAGCCCCAAGAGTGTCCACCCTTATGTCTCCGTCAGCTGTGGGTCTAGATATGGTCAATCCAGGTGGCATCACAGCCCCTGAACGAAGTTTGTAAGAATTTCTCTCTCTTTCACTGTCTTTGTTTCACGGGTTTTTAAAAGTAATTGATTTTTATAATGGGGTTTAGCTGCTTTTCACTGCTGTGTTTATGCCGCTTTACACCCACTTGACTCACTTACAGAGAGATATCAATACATAGGTTTAAGATTCTTACTAGTCAGATATATTCTTGGGCGGTGAGTAGGGGGTGTTGAGTCCAGTTCCCTGAGCAAGGAGTAGGTCTTGTCTATTACATATTGGGTTTATGGAACGGTATCTGAGCTAATTTGAAACCCGTGTTTTATGCATCCCCCCGCCTCACCTTTCCCGTTGAGCAGCCATAGTGAGTTTTCTAAACGTGTGACTCTGTTCCGTTTTGTAATTCAGTTCAAGTGTAGCGGTTTTTACATTCCCTCTATTAGTGATATCTTATGACAAGTGTCTTTTTCTGTGTGACTTTTTTCACTTAGAATCGTCGTACCTAAATCCACTCATCATGCTGCTACTAGCCTTATGACCTTGATTTCATGGCTGAGTGATATTCCATTGTACATAAGGACCACAACTTCTTTATCCTTTTTTCTCTTTCCTGGGATATTTAAGGTGTAACGAAGTGGAGGTTCTTGTCAAGAGAGCAGCCCTAAACTTTGGGGTGCCTGTGTCTTGATGATTTTTAGTTTTCCCAATGTATACGCCCATGAGTGGAAGTGCCCTATGCTCTCTAAGCTGAGTTTTTTAGATGTTTCAGGACACACCGTACACTTCTCCAGAGTGGCTGTTGGCAATTTACATCCCGCCCTTCAGCGTAGCAAGGCTCCCGGTTCTCCATGGCCTGTCCTGCATTTCTGGTTTTGACACTTTATTCAGCATGGCCCTTTTGACCGATGGGAAGCGAGACTTCTTTGTAGCGCTGATTTGCCTTTCCAGGTTGCTTGGTTGGCCAAAAAGGGCGTATGCGTTTTTTCCTGAATATATTCAGGAAAAAACGCATACGCCCTTTTTGGCCAAGGGCATGATTGTCGAGGTTTGGCCGCTTTTCCTGTGCTTTCAAGGCGATTCGAATCTACCTCCTGAAATCTGTTTCCTGCAATTCTGCCTTGCTTTCAAATCCTCTTCGGTGCCTTCCCTCAATATATTTGTGGACAAGAGTTATCATTTATAACTCTGCAGGTTTGTGAATTGCAGTGTCCCTGAGCTCCATTGTTCAACTCGCTTACTTGGGAGCTGGCCGCAAAAGCACAGGATTGCTTCAGGCCCTATTCTGGTCCCGGGCGGCAGGCTGAGCCTGTGGTTAATTCTTCTTCCTGATGGGAAAATAGAGTGACCTGTGCCAGTCCCAACACCTAGAGCTAGTCTCTCATTGGTTCCCCCTCTTCCCGTTCATCCTCAGGACAAATCGCAACCTGTACGGAACAGGAGGTTAAAGGTGCTGAGTCTCCAAGGAGGGAGATTGCTAGTAAAGCGGCTGGAATGGCGAACCCGAGCACAAGGAGGTGAGAAATGAGGTGCGTTTTAGAAACCTTTCCCGATCACACGGTGTACCATCTTCTGGGTTTCTCATGCATGTTTTCGATGTAGGAAGATGCCCTTGAACCTGGAGATTTGGGACCCATGGGATGGGTACCACGCAGTACTACTTTAAAGGGTCTGCGTTTGCTCACCCAACCTCACCAAACCTCTCAGCCCCAAGAGTGTCCACCCTTATGTCTCCGTCAGCTGTGGGTCTAGATATGGTCAATCCAGGTGGCATCACAGCCCCTGAACGAAGTTTGTAAGAATTTCTCTCTCTTTCACTGTCTTTGTTTCACGGGTTTTTAAAAGTAATTGATTTTTATAATGGGGTTTAGCTGCTTTTCACTGCTGTGTTTATGCCGCTTTACACCCACTTGACTCACTTACAGAGAGATATCAATACATAGGTTTAAGATTCTTACTAGTCAGATATATTCTTGGGCGGTGAGTAGGGGGTGTTGAGTCCAGTTCCCTGAGCAAGGAGTAGGTCTTGTCTATTACATATTGGGTTTATGGAACGGTATCTGAGCTAATTTGAAACCCGTGTTTTATGCATCCCCCCGCCTCACCTTTCCCGTTGAGCAGCCATAGTGTGTTTTCTAAACGTGTGACTCTGTTCCGTTTTGTAATTCAGTTCAAGTGTAGCGGTTTTTACATTCCCTCTATTAGTGATATCTTATGACAAGTGTCTTTTTCTGTGTGACTTTTTTCACTTAGAATCGTCGTACCTAAATCCACTCATCATGCTGCTACTAGCCTTATGACCTTGATTTCATGGCTGAGTGATATTCCATTGTACATAAGGACCACAACTTCTTTATCCTTTTTTCTCTTTCCTGGGATATTTAAGGTGTAACGAAGTGGAGGTTCTTGTCAAGAGAGCAGCCCTAAACTTTGGGGTGCCTGTGTCTTGATGATTTTTAGTTTTCCCAATGTATACGCCCATGAGTGGAAGTGCCCTATGCTCTCTAAGCTGAGTTTTTTAGATGTTTCAGGACACACCGTACACTTCTCCAGAGTGGCTGTTGGCAATTTACATCCCGCCCTTCAGCGTAGCAAGGCTCCCGGTTCTCCATGGCCTGTCCTGCATTTCTGGTTTTGACACTTTATTCAGCATGGCCCTTTTGACCGATGGGAAGCGAGACTTCTTTGTAGCGCTGATTTGCCTTTCCAGGTTGCTTGGTTGGCCAAAAAGGGCGTATGCGTTTTTTCCTGAATATATTCAGGAAAAAACGCATACGCCCTTTTTGGCCAAGGGCATGATTGTCGAGGTTTGGCCGCTTTTCCTGTGCTTTCAAGGCGATTCGAATCTACCTCCTGAAATCTGTTTCCTGCAATTCTGCCTTGCTTTCAAATCCTCTTCGGTGCCTTCCGTCAATATATTTGTGGACAAGAGTTATCATTTATAACTCTGCAGGTTTGTGAATTGCAGTGCCCCTGAGCTCCATTGTTCAACTCGCTTACTTGGGAGCTGGCCGCAAAAGCACAGGATTGCTTCAGGCCCTATTCTGGTCCCGGGCGGCAGGCTGAGCCTGTGGTTAATTCTTCTTCCTGATGGGAAAATAGAGTGACCTGTGCCAGTCCCAACACCTAGAGCTAGTCTCTCATTGGTTCCCCCTCTTCCCGTTCATCCTCAGGACAAATCGCAACCTGTACGGAACAGGAGGTTAAAGGTGCTGAGTCTCCAAGGAGGGAGATTGCTAGTAAAGCGGCTGGAATGGCGAACCCGAGCACAAGGAGGTGAGAAATGAGGTGCGTTTTAGAAACCTTTCCCGATCACACGGTGTACCATCTTCTGGGTTTCTCATGCATGTTTTCGATGTAGGAAGATGCCCTTGAACCTGGAGATTTGGGACCCATGGGATGGGTACCACGCAGTACTACTTTAAAGGGTCTGCGTTTGCTCACCCAACCTCACCAAACCTCTCAGCCCCAAGAGTGTCCACCCTTATGTCTCCGTCAGCTGTGGGTCTAGATATGGTCAATCCAGGTGGCATCACAGCCCCTGAACGAAGTTTGTAAGAATTTCTCTCTCTTTCACTGTCTTTGTTTCACGGGTTTTTAAAAGTAATTGATTTTTATAATGGGGTTTACCTGCTTTTCACTGCTGTGTTTATGCCGCTTTACACCCACTTGACTCACTTACAGAGAGATATCAATACATAGGTTTAAGATTCTTACTAGTCAGATATATTCTTGGGCGGTGAGTAGGGGGTGTTGAGTCCAGTTCCCTGAGCAAGGAGTAGGTCTTGTCTATTACATATTGGGTTTATGGAACGGTATCTGAGCTAATTTGAAACCCGTGTTTTATGCATCCCCCCGCCTCACCTTTCCCGTTGAGCAGCCATAGTGTGTTTTCTAAACGTGTGACTCTGTTCCGTTTTGTAATTCAGTTCAAGTGTAGCGGTTTTTACATTCCCTCTATTAGTGATATCTTATGACAAGTGTCTTTTTCTGTGTGACTTTTTTCACTTAGAATCGTCGTACCTAAATCCACTCATCATGCTGCTACTAGCCTTATGACCTTGATTTCATGGCTGAGTGATATTCCATTGTACATAAGGACCACAACTTCTTTATCCTTTTTTCTCTTTCCTGGGATATTTAAGGTGTAACGAAGTGGAGGTTCTTGTCAAGAGAGCAGCCCTAAACTTTGGGGTGCCTGTGTCTTGATGATTTTTAGTTTTCCCAATGTATACGCCCATGAGTGGAAGTGCCCTATGCTCTCTAAGCTGAGTTTTTTAGATGTTTCAGGACACACCGTACACTTCTCCAGAGTGGCTGTTGGCAATTTACATCCCGCCCTTCAGCGTAGCAAGGCTCCCGGTTCTCCATGGCCTGTCCTGCATTTCTGGTTTTGACACTTTATTCAGCATGGCCCTTTTGACCGATGGGAAGCGAGACTTCTTTGTAGCGCTGATTTGCCTTTCCAGGTTGCTTGGTTGGCCAAAAAGGGCGTATGCGTTTTTTCCTGAATATATTCAGGAAAAAACGCATACGCCCTTTTTGGCCAAGGGCATGATTGTCGAGGTTTGGCCGCTTTTCCTGTGCTTTCAAGGCGATTCGAATCTACCTCCTGAAATCTGTTTCCTGCAATTCTGCCTTGCTTTCAAATCCTCTTCGGTGCCTTCCCTCAATATATTTGTGGACAAGAGTTATCATTTATAACTCTGCAGGTTTGTGAATTGCAGTGCCCCTGAGCTCCATTGTTCAACTCGCTTACTTGGGAGCTGGCCGCAAAAGCACAGGATTGCTTCAGGCCCTATTCTGGTCCCGGGCGGCAGGCTGAGCCTGTGGTTAATTCTTCTTCCTGATGGGAAAATAGAGTGACCTGTGCCAGTCCCAACACCTAGAGCTAGTCTCTCATTGGTTCCCCCTCTTCCCGTTCATCCTCAGGACAAATTGCAACCTGTACGGAACAGGAAGTTAAAGGTGCTGAGTCTCCAAGGAGGGAGATGGCTAGTAAAGCGGCTGGAATGGCGAACCCGAGCACAAGGAGATGAGAAATGAGGTGCGTTTTAGAAACCTTTCCCGATCACACGGTGTACCAGCTTCTGGGTTTCTCATGCATGTTTTCGATGTAGGAAGATGCCCTTGAACCTGGAGATTTGGGACCCATGGGATGGGTACCACGCAGTATTACTTTAAAGGGTCTGCGTTTGCTCACCCAACCTCACCAAACCTCTCAGCCCCAAGAGTGTCCACCCTTATGTCTCCATCAGCTGTGGGTCTAGATATGGTCAATCCAGGTGGCATCACAGCCCCTGAACGAATTTTGTAAGAATTTCTCTCTCTTTCACTGTCTTTGTTTCACGGGTTTTTAAAAGTAATTGATTTTTATAATGGGGTTTAGCTGCTTTTCACTGCTGTGTTTATGCCGCTTTACACCCACTTGACTCACTTACAGAGAGATATCAATACATAGGTTTTAAGATTCTTACTAGTCAGATATATTCTTGGGCGGTGAGTAGGGGTGTTGAGTCCAGTTCCCTGAGCAAGGAGTAGGTCTTGTCTATTACATATTGGGTTTATGGAACGGTATCTGAGCTAATTTGAAACCCGTGTTTTATGCATCACCCCACCTCACCTTTCCCGTGGAGCAGCCATAGTGTGTTTTCTAAACGTGTGACTCTGTTCCGTTTTGTAATTCAGTTCAAGTGTAGCGGTTTTTACATTCCCTCTATAAGTGATATCTTATGACAAGTGTTTTTATCTGTTTGACTTTTTTCACTTAGAATCGTCGTACCTAAATCCACTCATCATACTGCTACTAGCCTTATGACGTTGATTTCATGGCTGAGTGATATTCCATTGTACATAAGGACCACATCTTCTTTATCCTTTTTTCTCTTTCCTGGGATATTTAAGGCGTAACGAAGTGGAGGTTCTTGTCAAGAGAGCAGCCCTAAACTTTGGGGTGCCTGTGTCTTGCTGATTTTTAGTTTTCCCAATTTATACGCCCATGAGTGGAAGTGCCCTATGCTCTCTAAGCTGAGTTTTTTAGATGTTTCAGGACACACCGTACACTTCTCCAGAGTGGCTGTTGGCAATTTACATCCCGCCCATCAGCGTAGCAAGGCTCCCGTTTCTCCATGGCCTGTCCTGCATTTCTGGTTTTGACACTTTATTCAGCATGGCCCTTTTGACCGATGGGAAGCGAGACTTCTTTGTAGCGCTGATTTACCTTTCCAGGTTGCTTGGTTGGCCAAAAAGGGCGTATGCGTTTTTTCCTGAATATATTCAGGAAAAACGCATACGCCCTTTTTGGCCAAGGGCATGGTTGTCGAGGTTTGGCCGCTTTTCCTGTGCTTTCAAGGCGATTCGAATCTACCTCCTGAAATCTGTTTCCTGCAATTCTGCCTTGCTTTCAAATCCTCTTCGTTGCCTTCCCTCAATATAATTGTGGACGAGAGTTATCATTTATAACTCTGCAGGTTTGTGAATTGCAGTGCCCCTGAGCTCCATTGTTCAACTCGCTTTCTTGGGAGCTGGCCGCAAAAGCGCAGGATTGCTTCAGGCCCTATTCTGGTCCCGGGCGGCAGGCTGAGCCTGTGGTTAATTCTTCTTCCTGATGGGAAAATAGAGTGACCTGTGCCAGTCCCAACACCTAGAGCTAGTCTCTCATTGGTTCTCCCTCTTCCCGTTCATCCTCAGGACAAATTGCAACCTGTACGGAACAGGAAGTTAAAGGTGCTGAGTCTCCAAGGAGGGAGATTGCTAGTAAAGCGGCTGGAATGGCGAACCCGAGCACAAGGAGATGAGAAATGAGGTGCGTTTTAGAAACCTATCCCGATCACACTGTGTACCAGCTTCTGGGTTTCTCATGCATGTTTTCGATGTAGGAAGATGCCCTTGAACCTGGAGATTTGGGACCCATGGGATGGGTACCACGCAGTATTACTTTAAAGGGTCTGCGTTTGCTCACCCAACCTCACCAAACCTCTCAGCCCCAAGAGTGTCCACCCTTATGTCTCCATCAGCTGTGGGTCTAGATATGGTCAATCCAGGTGGCATCACAGCCCCTGAACGAAGTTTGTAAGAATTTCTCTCTCTTTCACTGTCTTTGTTTCACGGGTTTTTAAAAGTAATTGATTTTTATAATGGGGTTTAGCTGCTTTTCACTGCTGTGTTTATGCCGCTTTACACCCACTTGACTCACTTACAGAGAGATATCAATATATAGGTTTTAAGATTCTTACTAGTCAGATATATTCTTGGGCGGTGAGTAGGGGTGTTGAGTCCAGTTCCCTGAGCAAGGAGTAGGTCTTGTCTATTACATATTGGGTTTATGGAACGGTATCTGAGCTAATTTGAAACCCGTGTTTTATGCATCACCCCACCTCACCTTTCCCGTGGAGCAGCCATAGTGTGTTTTCTAAACGTGTGACTCTGTTCCGTTTTGTAATTCAGTTCAAGTGCAGCGGTTTTTACATTCCCTCTATAAGTGATATCTTATGACAAGTGTCTTTATCTGTGTGACTTTTTTCACTTAGAATCGTCGTACCTAAATCCACTCATCATACTGCTACTAGCCTTATGACGTTGATTTCATGGCTGAGTGATATTCCATTGTACATAAGGACCACAACTTCTTTATCCTTTTTTCTCTTTCCTGGGATATTTAAGGCGTAACGAAGTGCAGGTTCTTGTCAAGAGAGCAGCCCTAAATTTTGGGGTGCCTCTGTCTTGCTGATTTTTAGTTTTCCCAATTTATACGACCATGAGTGGAAGTGCCCCATGCTCTCTAAGCTGAGTTTTTTAGATGTTTCAGGACACACCGTACACTTCTCCAGAGTGGCTGTTGGCAATTTACATCCCGCCCATCAGCGTAGCAAGGCTCCCGTTTCTCCATGGCCTGTCCTGCATTTCTGGTTTTGACACTTTATTCAGCATGGCCCTTTTGACCGATGGGAAGCGAGACTTCTTTGTAGCGCTGATTTGCCTTTCCAGGTTGCTTGGTTGGCCAAAAAGGGCGTATGCGTATTTTCCTGAATATATTCAGGAAAAAACGCATACGCGCTTTTTGGCCAAGGGCATGATTGTCGAGGTTTGGCCGCTTTTCCTGTGCTTTCAAGACGATTCGAATCTACCTCCTGAAATCTGTTTCCTGCAATTCTGCCTTGCTTTCAAATCCTCTTCGTTGCCTTCCCTCAATATATTTGTGGACGAGAGTTATCATTTATAACTCTGCAGGTTTGTGAATTGCAGTGCCCCTGAGCTCCATTGTTCAACTCGCTTACTTGGGAGCTGGCCGCAAAGCGCAGGATTGCTTCAGGCCGTGGTCTGCTCCCGGGCGGCAGGCTGAGCCTGTGGTTAATTCTTCTTCCTGATGGGAAAATAGAGTGACCCTTGCCAGTCCCAACACCTAGAGCTAGTCTCTCATTGGTTCCCCCTCTTCCCGTTCATCCTCAGGACAAATTGCAACCTGTACGGAACAGGAAGTTAAAGGTGCTGAGTCTCCAAGGAGGGAGATTGCTAGTAAAGCGGCTGGAATGGCGAACCCGAGCACAAGGAGATGAGAAATGAGGTGCGTTTTAGAAACCTGTCCCGATCACACGGTGTACCAGCTTCTGGGTTTCTCATGCATGTTTTCGATGTAGGAACATGCCCTTGAACCTGGAGATTTGGGACCCATGGGATGGGTACCACGCAGTATTACTTTAAAGGGTCTGCGTTTGCTCACCCAACCTCACCAAACCTCTCAGCCCCAAGAGTGTCCACCCTTATGTCTCCATCAGCTGTGGGTCTAGATATGGTCAATCCAGGTGGCATCACAGCCCCTGAACGAATTGTGTAAGAATTTCTCTCTCTTTCACTGTCTTTGTTTCACGGGTTTTTAAAAGTAATTGATTTTTATAATGGGGTTTAGCTGCTTTTCACTGCTGTGTTTATGCCGCTTTACACCCACTTGACTCACTTACAGAGAGATATCAATACATAGGTTTTAAGATTCTTACTAGTCAGGTATATTCTTGGGCGGTGACTAGGGGTGTTGAGTCCAGTTCCCTGAGCAAGGACTAGGTCTTGTCTATTACATATTGGGTTTATGGAACGGTATCTGAGCTAATTTGAAACCCGTGTTTTATGCATCACCCCACCTCACCTTTCCCGTTGAGCAGCCATAGTGTGTTTTCTAAACGTGTGACTCTGTTCCGTTTTGTAATTCAGTTCAAGTGTAGCGGTTTTTACATTCCCTCTATAAGTGATATCTTATGACAAGTGTCTTTATGTGTGTGACTTTTTTCACTTAGAATCGTCGTACCTAAATCCACTCATCATGCTGCTACTAGCCTTATGACGTTGATTTCATGGCTGAGTGATATTCCATTGTACATAAGGACCACAACTTCTTTATCCTTTTTTCTCTGTCCTGGGATATTTAAGGCGTAACGAAGTGCAGGTTCTTGTCAAGAGAGCAGCCCTAAATTTTGGGGTGCCTGTGTCTTGCTGATTTTTAGTTTTCCCAATTTATACGCCCATGAGTGGAAGTGCCCTATGCTCTCTAAGCTGAGTTTTTTAGATGTTTCAGGACACACCGTACACTTCTCCAGAGTGGCTGTTGGCAATTTACATCCCGTCCATCAGCGTAGCAAGGCTCCCGTTTCTCCATGGCCTGTCCTGCATTTCTAGTTTTGACACTTTTTTCAGCATGGCGTTTTGACCCATGGGAAGCGAGACTTCTTTGTAGCGCTGATTTACCTTTCCAGGTTGCTTGGTTGGCCAAAAAGGGCGTATGCGTTTTTTCCTGAATATATTCAGGAAAAAACGCATACGCGCTTTTTGGCCAAGGGCATGATTGTCGAGGTTTGGCCGCTTTTCCTGTGCTTTCAAGGCGATTCGAATCTACCTCCTGAAATCTGTTTCCTGCAATTCTGCCTTGCTTTCAAATCCTCTTCGTTGCCTTCCCTCAATATATTTGTGGACGAGAGTTATCATTTATAACTCTGTAGGTTTGTGAACTGCAGTGCCCCTGAGCTCCAATGTTCAACTCGCTTTCTTGGGAGCTGGCCGCAAAAGCGCAGGATTGCTTCAGGCCGTGGTCTGGTCCCGGGCGGCAGGCTGAGCCTGTGGTTAATTCTTCTTCCTGACGGGAAAATAGAGTGACCTGTGCCAGTCCCAACACCTAGAGCTATTCTCTCATTGGTTCCCCCTCTTCCTGTTCATCCTCAGGACAAATTGCAACCTGTACGGAACAGGAGGTTAAAGGTGCTGAGTCTCCAAGGAGGGAGATTGATAGTAAAGCGGCTGGAATGGCGAACCCGAGCACAAGGAGATGAGAAATGAGGTGCGTTTTAGAAACCTTTCCCGATCACACGGTGTACCAGCTTCTGGGTTTCTCATGCATGTTTTCGATGTAGGAACATGCCCTTGAACCTGGAGATTTGGGACCCATGGGATGGGTACCACGCAGTATTACTTTAAAGGGTCTGCTTTTGCTCACCCAACCTCACCAAACCTCTCAGCCCCAAGAGTGTCCACCCTTATGTCTCCATCAGCTGTGGGTCTAGATATGGTCAATCCAGGTGGCATCACAGCCCGTGAACGAATTTTGTAAGAATTTCTCTCTCTTTCACTGTCTTTGTTTCACGGGTTTTTAAAAGTAATTGATTTTTTATAATGGGGTTTAGCTGCTTTTCACTGCTGTGTTTATGCCGCTTTACACCCACTTGACTCACTTACAGAGAGATATCAATACAGAGGTTTTAAGATTCTTACTAGTCAGGTATATTCTTGGGCTGTGAGTAGGTGGTGTTGAGTCCAGTTCCCTGAGCAAGGACTAGGTCTTGTCTATTACATATTGGGTTTATGGATCGGTATGTGAGCTAATTTGAAACCCGTGTTTTATGCATCACCCCGCCTCACCTTTCCCGTTGAGCAGCCATAGTGTGTTTTCTAAACGTGTGACTCTGTTCCGTTTTGTAATTGAGTTCAAGTGTATCGGTTTTTACATTCCCTCTATAAGTGATATCTTATGACAAGTGTCTTTATCTGTGTGACTTTTTTCACTTAGAATCGTCGTACCTAAATCCACTCATCATACTGCTACTAGCCTTATGACGTTGATTTCATGGCTGAGTGATATTCCATTGTACATAAGGACCACAAATTCTTTATCCTTTTTTCTCTTTCCTGGGATATTTAAGGCGTAACGAAGTGCAGGTTCTTGTCAAGAGAGCAGCCCTAAACTTCGGGGTGCCTGTGTCTTGCTGATTTTTAGTTTTCCCAATTTATACGACCATGAGTGGAAGTGCCCCATGCTCTCTAAGCTGAGTTTTTTAGATGTTTCAGGACACACCGTACACTTCTCCAGAGTGGCTGTTGGCAATTTACATCCCGCCCATCAGCGTAGCAAGGCTCCCGTTTCTCCATGGCCTGTCCTGCATTTCTGGTTTTGACACTTTATTCAGCATGGCCCTTTTGACCGATGGGAAGCGAGACTTCTTTGTAGCGCTGATTTGCCTTTCCAGGTTGCTTGGTTGGCCAAAAAGGGCGTATGCGTATTTTCCTGAATATATTCAGGAAAAAACGCATACGCGCTTTTTGGCCAAGGGCATGATTGTCGAGGTTTGGCCGCTTTTCCTGTGCTTTCAAGACGATTCGAATCTACCTCCTGAAATCTGTTTCCTGCAATTCTGCCTTGCTTTCAAATCCTCTTCGTTGCCTTCCCTCAATATATTTGTGGACGAGAGTTATCATTTATAACTCTGCAGGTTTGTGAATTGCAGTGCCCCTGAGCTCCATTGTTCAACTCGCTTACTTGGGAGCTGGCCGCAAAAGCGCAGGATTGCTTCAGGCCGTGGTCTGCTCCCGGGCGGCAGGCTGAGCCTGTGGTTAATTCTTCTTCCTGATGGGAAAATAGAGTGACCCTTGCCAGTCCCAACACCTAGAGCTAGTCTCTCATTGGTTCCCCCTCTTCCCGTTCATCCTCAGGACAAATTGCAACCTGTACGGAACAGGAAGTTAAAGGTGCTGAGTCTCCAAGAGGGAGATTGCTAGTAAAGCGGCTGGAATGGCGAACCCGAGCACAAGGAGATGAGAAATGAGGTGCATTTTAGAAACCTGTCCCGATCACACGGTGTACCAGCTTCTGGGTTTCTCATGCATGTTTTCGATGTAGGAACATGCCCTTGAACCTGGAGATTTGGGACCCATGGGATGGGTACCACGCAGTATTACTTTAAAGGGTCTGCGTTTGCTCACCCA
The DNA here is from genome assembly GCF_028021215.1 of Eschrichtius robustus. Taxonomy (NCBI): domain Eukaryota; kingdom Metazoa; phylum Chordata; class Mammalia; order Artiodactyla; family Eschrichtiidae; genus Eschrichtius; species Eschrichtius robustus. The sequence goes on along the minus strand of NC_090831.1, from coordinate 46,426,534 downwards.
ACCTCACCAAACCTCTCAGCCCCAAGAGTGTCCACCCTTATGTCTCCATCAGCTGTGGGTCTAGATATGGTCAATCCAGGTGGCATCACAGCACCTGAACGAATTGTGTAAGAATTTCTCTCTCTTTCACTGTCTTTGTTTCACGGGTTTTTAAAAGTAATTGATTTTTATAATGGGGTTTAGTTGCTTTTCACTGCTGTGTTTATGCCGCTTTACACCCACTTGACTCACTTACAGAGAGATATCAATACATAGGTTTTAAGATTCTTACTAGTCAGGTATATTCTTGGGCGGTGACTAGGGGTGTTGAGTCCAGTTCCCTGAGCAAGGACTAGGTCTTGTCTATTACATATTGGGTTTATGGAACGGTATCTGAGCTAATTTGAAACCCGTGTTTTATGCATCACCCCACCTCACCTTTCCCGTTGAGCAGCCATAGTGTGTTTTCTAAACGTGTGACTCTGTTCCGTTTTGTAATTCAGTTCAAGTGTAGCGGTTTTTACATTCCCTCTATAAGTGATATCTTATGACAAGTGTCTTTATCTGTGTGACTTTTTTCACTTAGAATCGTCGTACCTAAATCCACTCATCATGCTGCTACTAGCCTTATGACGTTGATTTCATGGCTGAGTGATATTCCATTGTACATAAGGACCACAACTTCTTTATCCTTTTTTCTCTGTCCTGGGATATTTAAGGCGTAACGAAGTGCAGGTTCTTGTCAAGAGAGCAGCCTTAAATTTTGGGGTGCCTGTGTCTTGCTGATTTTTAGTTTTCCCAATTTATACGCCCATGAGTGGAAGTGCCCTATGCTCTCTAAGCTGAGTTTTTTAGATGTTTCAGGACACACCGTACACTTCTCCAGAGTGGCTGTTGGCAATTTACATCCCGTCCATCAGCGTAGCAAGGCTCCCGTTTCTCTATGGCCTGTCCTGCATTTCTGGTTTTGACACTTTTTTCAGCATGGCCCTTTTGACCCATGGGAAGCGAGACTTCTTTGTAGCGCTGATTTACCTTTCCAGGTTGCTTGGTTGGCCAAAAAGGGCGTATGCGTTTTTTCCTGAATATATTCAGGAAAAAACGCATACGCGCTTTTTGGCCAAGGGCATGATTGTCGAGGTTTGGCCGCTTTTCCTGTGCTTTCAAGGCGATTCGAATCTACCTCCTGAAATCTGTTTCCTGCAATTCTGCCTTGCTTTCAAATCCTCTTCGTTGCCTTCCCTCAATATATTTGTGGACGAGAGTTATCATTTATAACTCTGTAGGTTTGTGAACTGCAGTGCCCCTGAGCTCCAATGTTCAACTCGCTTTCTTGGGAGCTGGCCGCAAAAGCGCAGGATTGCTTCAGGCCGTGGTCTGGTCCCGGGCGGCAGGCTGAGCCTGTGGTTAATTCTTCTTCCTGACGGGAAAATAGAGTGACTTGTGCCAGTCCCAACACCTAGAGCTATTCTCTCATTGGTTCCCCCTCTTCCTGTTCATCCTCAGGACAAATTGCAACCTGTACGGAACAGGAGGTTAAAGGTGCTGAGTCTCCAAGGAGGGAGATTGCTAGTAAAGCGGCTGGAATGGCGAACCCGAGCACAAGGAGATGAGAAATGAGGTGCGTTTTAGAAACCTTTCCCGATCACACGGTGTACCAGCTTCTGGGTTTCTCATGCATGTTTTCGATGTAGGAACATGCCCTTGAACCTGGAGATTTGGGACCCATGGGATGGGTACCACGCAGTATTACTTTAAAGGGTCTGCGTTTGCTCACCCAACCTCACCAAACCTCTCAGCCCCAAGAGGGTCCACCCTTATGTCTCCATCAGCTGTGGGTCTAGATATGGTCAATCCAGGTGGCATCACAGCCCGTGAACGAATTTTGTAAGAATTTCTCTCTCTTTCACTGTCCTTGTTTCACGGGTTTTTAAAAGTAATTGATTTTTATAATGGGGTTTAGCTGCTTTTCACTGCTGTGTTTATGCCGCTTTACACCCACTTGACTCACTTACAGAGAGATAGCAATACATAGGCTTTAAGATTCTTACTAGTCAGGTATATTCTTGGGCGGTGAGTAGGGGGTGTTGAGTCCAGTTCCCTGAGCAAGGAGTAGGTCTTGTCTATTACATATTGGGTTTATGGAACGGTATCTGAGCTAATTTGAAACCCGTGTTTTATGCATCACCCCGCCTCACTTTTCCCGTTGAGCAGCCATAGTGTGTTTTCTAAACGTGTGACTCTGTTCCGTTTTGTAATTCAGTTGAAGTGTAGCGGTTTTTACATTCCCTCTATAAGTGATATCTTATGACAAGTGTCATTATCTGTGTGACATATTTCACTTAGAATCGTCGTACCTAAATCCACTCATCGTGCTGCTACTAGCCTTATGACGTTGATTTCATGGCTGAGTGATATTCCATTGTACATAAGGACCACAACTTCTTTATCCATTTTTCTCTTTCCTGGGATATTTAAGGTGTACCGAATTGGAGTTTCTTGTTAATGAGCAGCCCTAAATTTTGGGGTGCCCGTATCTTGTTGATTTTTAGATTTCCCAGTTTATACGCCCATGAGTGGAAGTGCCCTATGCTCTCTAGCTGTGTTTTTTAGATGTTTCAGGACACACCGTACACTTCTCCAGAGTGGCTGTTGGCAATTTACATCCCGCCCATCAGCGTAGCAAGGCTCCCTTTTCTCCATGGCCTGTCCTGCGTTTCTGATTTTTACACTTTTTTCAGCATGGTCCCCTTTGACCGATGGGAAGTGAGACTTCTTTGTATTGTTGATTTGCAATTCCGGCTTGCTTGGAGAGTCATAATTTATAATTCTGCAGATTTGTGAATTGAAGTTTCCTGAGCTTCATTTGTCAACTCGCTTTTTTGGGAGCTGGCCGCAAAACCGGTGGTGTGCTTCTGCCCCTACTGTGGTTTCGGGCGGCAGGGTAAGCCTTTGCTTAATTCTTCTTCCTGATTGGAAATTAGAGTGACTTTTGCCTGTCCGAACATCTAGGGCTTGTCTCTCATTGTTTCTCCTCCTTCCCCTTCATCCTGTGGACAAATTCCCAACTCTGTGCAACAGGACATAGACGGTGCTGACATCCTCAAGTTGGGAGATTGTTAGGAAAGAGGCTGGTGGGGTGAACTCGACCACCATGAGATTAAGAGATGAGGTGCCTTTTCCAAAATCTTCCTGATCCAACCGTGTACCATCTTCTGGGTGTCACAGGCATGTTTTAGCTGTAGGAAAGTTCCCATGTATGTAAGGAGAACACCAGGGATTTTTACAAATCAGTGTCTCCCCGAACCCCAATCTGGAGAATTTTTAAGCCACTGGTACATGTATGTTCATTAAGGGGCTTGGGCCGTAAGCAGAGTCCGAAATTTAGGGGAGTGAAGTCTTCAGGGTCAGAAACGCTCGCCATCGGCCTCCTTTAGGTTCCTTTTTATCTGTAGTTGATACATGATGTCGATATAGATATCTATTGTTTTTCAGATTATTTCCCCTTAGGGGTTATTACAAAATATTGAGTATGGTTCCCTGTGGTATACAGTAGTTCCTTGTTGATGACATATTTTATACATAGAAGTGTGTACATGTTAATCCGAAACTGTTAATTTATCTCTCCTCCCACCCTTACCCTTTGGTAATAAAATATATAAGATTTTATACTTCGCAGAAATCCAGGAGCTGAAAGAGAGGTATCATTTTCAACAGAAAATCATTCATAGAAAGATGGAACCCTCAGCCAAGATTAGTAGATCCACATCCTTGGAAAGAAATCACTGCATTTCTCTAATGTTGACCTGACAAATACGACAAACCCCTCCACTGAACTTGCTTATAATAAAGTGATGGAAATATCAAATGGAAGTGTTAGAAACATCTTATTTTACACGAGCCTTATACACTGTTCTATGTTAATAACAGTTTGGCTCACCCATCTATTCTTTTAAGTTACAATGTTCTCAAATTCTGTTACTGATCCTGCAGAGTGGACCCCAACAAGGGTCCCCCTGCCCAGTGTCATTGGAGCCAACAGATCGAGACTGAGTTTGGTTCAGAAGCAAAGGAAAACTTTATATTTTGATCAGAGAATGGAGAGGTGAGAGCGTGCGCTCCCCCGCGGGCTGTGGGCCGGGCTGCTGTGTAGGGATCCCGTCAGCGTCAGCAGGAGGGACGGGGCGGAGCTCTCGAGGGCCGGGTTGGCTGGAGCTCAGGCTCTATGTGGCGGAGTCTGCACGGGGCCCGGAGAGCTGAGGTGTCGGCCCAGCCATCTTGCACTAGGAAATCGGGTCTGAAGTGCCGGGTGTGGGACGTCTGCCTGTGGAAACCTAGGAACAAGTGAAATTAGAAAAAGCAGAAAGGAAAAAAAGGTTAGACTTTATTTTATTGCCCAGATTCTATTTTTATCTCTCAGGAATTTTTAATGGGCTTTGCCGGTGACAAACCCCTCCTCTGCCTCTTTTCCCATTCCACATTCTTGGGGCGCTGAGGGTGCAGACACCTCTTCTGTAAATGCTTCGTGCTGAGTTGGGTGTCCTCATACCCGGGGGGAGGGGCAGGACTTCTCCCCAGCAGCCTCCAGGTGAGGTTGATTGTCCCCAGGCCTCCTCCCTCACTGCTCGTCTGCCTGAGCACCAGCGTTGGAAGTTTTGTAGATTCTAATGACCTTTAAGGGTCCAGGAAAGAGATGCGCAGGGACGCTGGGGGGGCCGGTTTTACCCTGCTCTACATTGGTTCGGCCCTCTTAGGCTGACGGTTTCTGCCAGCCTAGATGTTCTGACCAGTAGTCTGCGCTTTCTTCAGTTAGGCCACTGAATTAATGTACAAACAGCACCAGGTGTCAGAGCCCTGTCTGCTCAACTCCCAGACAGTCCAGGGCCGGTGGTGATCCAGGACCATGACGGCCACTCAGTCAACGGCCTTTTGAAGTAGCCAGGAGTTCAGCTGGTCTCATTGGTCGCCGTCACAGTGGTGTCTGTAGGCTTTTCTATGGTGGCAGCGTTATTTAGGGTTCCCCTGCCAAGTTTATTAGCTCCGCTCTGGGTGCAGTAAGTCCCGCAAGCAATAGTCTGTTCTTTTGGGGCACACTCTTGTGGTTTTCTGAGAGAAGCTCCAGGTCAAGTGATGGTCACACGAGTCGTCATGGGGGTCCGTTGCCCCAGGTTGTCTCTCTGGAGGTTGGAGTTGGAGGGCCTCCTCACTCGAGGTCATTGTGCCCGCGGAGCGATCCCCGCAACTTCAGGGCATGGTGGGTGGTTAGGAACACCAAGTGGCGTCCTTTTCCCTTAGGAGGGAGCTGGCCTTGCGGGCTGCTCATTTCCAGGTTTTTAGATACCCCCAGTATCCTGGTCGGATGGGGTGGCTGGCCAATGCCTGGAGGGCATTCTTGCGTTGTTCCATTTCAAGTGGTCCCAGTTTTTGCACTAATACTCCAAGGGCGATTCGCCTTCGACCAGGAATGTAAAGGTCAAAGGGTTTAGCTAAATTAGGGAGGTCCAGGGCAAGGGTCTGAATTGACTGCTCTTTCCTTTCTTGAAAGGCCGCTTCTGGATTCTATTCAAAAGGATCATCATCTTTTCCTTTCAGTGTTTCATATAGAGGCCCAGTTATTAGACTGTAGTTAGGGATCCAGATGCAGCAAACCCCGGTCTTCCCAGGAACCCCGAAGCTGTCTTCTAGTTTTAGGAAGGGTGAGGCTGCAAATGGCTTCTTCCCTTTCCTGGGATGGGCTTCTCCGATCTTCTGTGAGAATGAAGCCCAGGCAGGTCACCTTAGTCTGTGATATTTGAGCCTTTTTCTTGGACACCTTCTATCTTTTATTGGCTAGGTAGTCCAGAGGCCTCCTTAGTAGGGCTGGCGATCAGAATGTCGTCTGCATATTGAAGGAGGGTTCCCTTCTCCCGAGGTAGATCTTTTAGGGCTTTAGCTAACGTTTCCCCAGAGATGGTGTGGTAATTTTTGAACCCCTGGGGCAGGACGGCCCAGCAGTATTGTTTTTGTTGTACGTTGAGTCCTGCCACTCATAGCCAAAATTTCTTGTGACTCTGGGACTAATGGAATACAGAAGAAGGCATCATTGAAGTCTAATACATAATACCATGTCCTGGTGGATGGTAGAATGACCAGCAGGGTATAGGAATTAGGAACTACTGGATGTATATCCTCTGTGGCTTCACTGACTGTCCTGGCGTCCTTTACCAGGTCCCCAGCAGCCCACGGGGCTCTCATGGTCAGGCCCCTCCCAGGATATGGAACTCACCTGGGCAGGTACGCAGCAGCCCACGGGGCTCTCATGGTCAGGCCCCTCCCAAGATATGGTGCTCACCTGTGCAGGTACCCAGCAGCCCACGGGGCTCTCATTGTCAGGCCCCTTCCAGGATATGGAGCTCACCTGGGCAGGTACCCAGCAGCCCACGGGGCTCTCATTGTCAGGCCCCTCCCAGGATATGGAGCTCACCTGGGCAGGTACCCAGCAGCCCACGGGGCTCTCGTGGGCAGGCCCCTCCCAGGATATGGAGCTCACCTGGGCAGGTACCCAGCAGCCCACGGGGCTCTCGTGGTCAGGCCCCTCCCAGGATATGGAGCTCACCTGGGCAGGTACCCAGCAGCTCACGGGGCTCTCGTGGGCAGGCCCCTCCCTGGATATGGAGCTCCCCTGGACAGGTACCCCGGCAGGGCTGGGCACACAGGAACCGTGCACGTAGCCCTCATTGCAGAGCACCCCCAGCACACCTGTCGCTCAGAGCTGACACAGAGCACCTCAGAGCAGGGCTTGGACTAACAAACATCAGCTCCGACAGGTCTGTGACCCTAGGCTTCTCTCTGTGTGGCCTCCCTCCGCCTGGTCTTCCAGGGGCTTCCACTGCAGCCGGGGCACCAGGCCTCTGTCTCCATCCACCACCCCTCCTCTCCCTGACTCCTGGGTTCCTCTCATTAGGAGAGGGTCTTCTTGAAGTTGTCTCCCACTCATGGACCAGATAAAATGATTAGAAAACAAGCCAGGGCTGCCGCCCCTTGTCTATCCTGACTCTCGGGACCCTACATCTGTTCCTTGGACCTGGCCGGTGCAGCAAAGCCCATTTTCTGCAACTCTGAGCCCCTGAGGGGCGAGGATTGGCTGACCTGGGCAGCCTGACCCTGCCGGCCAGCCCTTCCCAGGTGTGCCTGTGTTGAGGTCAATATAAACACCCCTCCAGGCAGCAAAAGCCTCTGTAGCTGTGCCTGACGCCATATTCTCTGCCCCGTCAGCAGTCTCGGGGTTGTGCTGGTGGGAGGGAGTACCACCCACGGCTCTATGAGTGGCCCCGTGTGAGTGGGGCTCTGCTGGACTTTCTGCAGGAGTTGCCGGGCTGCCACCTGCTAAAGAAGAGGATGTGTCACCCACACCTGCTGCTGGAATTTCTCCCCGGGCAGAGGTGAGGAAGGAAAAAAGCAGTGGGGGCCGGGACAGGAGGGGTACCTCAGGCAGGGAAATGGAAAGCTTCCAGAAGAGCGCCTGGGGCCAGGACCATCCTGGCTGGCCTGCAGGCACCAAGTTGTCCTGCGTGCTGTCGCTGGTGTGACTCCAAGCCCCTTCCTCTAGGCTTTAAAGTCTTTGCACACATTCAGGTGTTTTACCTGGGAAGGGTGGGAAAAGTTCAGCAGCAGCTGGCCTGGGGCTCAGCTCACGTTTACTCAGAGACGCCTCCTCACGGTCCCCCAGCTTTGCAATGAGGACGCTCCTTGCGGGGGGGCTGCTGGCTGCATGGGAGACGATTCCCCACCTCTGACCAACTTCAGAATTGTTTACCACTGGAGCAAGTGCCCTGATAGGGTTTTCCTCTGTATGACCAGTGGGTTCTGTTTTTTTTTTTTTTTTTTTTTTTCTTTTTTGGTTCAAGGTAGGTTTTATTCCTCTTTTTGTATTTATAGATATAAGCATGGAAATAATTCATTCATATAAATACGTCTATGGGAAGGAAAGAACTTTTTTTCTGTTTTATTTTTTTTAATATTATTTATGTTTTAACTTTTTAATTTTATTCATTTTTTTAAACAGCAGGTTCTTATTGGTTATCTATTTTATACATATAAGTGTATATATGTCAATCCCAGGCTCGCAATTCATCCCACCACCACCACCCTGCCACTTTCCCCCCTTGGTGTCCATACATTTGTTCTCTCCATCTGTGTCTCTATTTCTGCCTTGCAAACCGGTTCATCTGTACCATTTTTCTAGGTTCCGCATGTATGCGCTTAAATATGGTATTTGTTTTTCTCTTTCTGACTTACTTCACTCTGTATGACAGTCTCTAGATCTATCCACGTCTCTACAAATGACCCAATTTCGTTCCTTTTTATGGCTGAGTAATATTCCATTTTATATATGTACCACATCTTTTCCATTCGTCTGTCTATGGGCATTTAGGTTGCTTCCATGACCTGGCTATTTTAAATAGTGCTGCAATGAACATTGTGTGAATATCTTTTTGAATTATGGTTTCCTCTGGGTATATGCCCAGTAGTGGGATTGCTGGATCATATGGTAATTCTATTTTTAGTTTTTTAAGGAACCTCCATACTGTTCTCCATAGTGACTGTATCAATTTACATCCCCACAAATAGTGTAAGAGGGTTCCCTTTTCTCCACACCCTCTCCAGCATTTGTTGTTTGTAGATTTTCTGATGATGCCCATTCTAACTTGTGTGAGGTGATACCTCATTGTAGTTTTGGTTTATATTTCTCTAATAATTAGTGATGTTGAGCAGCTTTTCATGTGCTTCTTGGCCATCTCGGGACAAATGTCTGTATGTCTTCTCGGGACAAATGTCTATTTACGTCATCTGCCCATTTTTGGATTGGGTTGTTTGTTTTTTTACTGTTGAGCTGCATGTGCTGTTTATATATATTGGAGATTAATCCTTTCTCCATTGATTCGTTTGCAAATATTTTCTCCCATTCTGAGGTTGTCTTTTCATCTTGTTTGTAGTTTCCTTTGCTTTGCAAAAGCTTTTAGGTTTCATTTGCTCCCATTTGTTTATTTTTGTTTTTTATTCCATTACTCTAGTAGGTGGATCAAAAAAGATCTTGTTGTGATTTTTGTCAAAGAGTATTCTTCCTATGTTTTCCTCTAAGAGTTTTATAGTGTCCGGTCTTATATTTCGGTCTCTAATCCATTTTGAGTTTATTTTTTGTGTATGGTGTTAGGGAGTGTTCTAATTTCATTCTGTTACATGTAGCTGTCCATTTTTCCCAGGACCACTTATTGAAGAGACTGTCTTTTCTCCATTGTATATCCTTGCCTCCTTTGTCATAGATTAGTGGACCATAGGTGTGTAGGTTTGTCTCTGGGCTTTCTTTTTTTTCCTTTTACATCTTTATTGGAGTATAATTGCTTTACAATTGTGTGTTAGTTTCTGCTGTATAAAAAAGTGAATCAGCTATACGTATACATATAACACCATATCCCCTCCCTCTTGCACCTCCCTCTCACTCCCTTATCCCACCCCTTTAGGTGGTCAAAAAGCACCGAGCTGATCTCCCTGTGCTATGTGGCTGCTTCCCAGTAGCTATCAACTTTACATTTGGTAGTGTATATATGTCCATACCACTCTCTCACTTTGTCCCAGCTTACCATTCCCCCTCCCCGTGTCCTCAAGTCCTTTCTCTACGTCTGTGTCCTTAATCCTTTCCTGCCCCTAGGTTCTTCATAAACTTTTTTTCTTATAGATTCCATACATATGTGTTAGCATACGGTATTTGTTTTTCTCTTTCTGACTTACTTCACTCTGTAGGACAGACTCTAGATCCATCCACCTCAGTACAAATAACTCAACTTCGTTTCTTTTTATGGCTGAATAATGTTCCATTGTATATATGTGTCACATCTTCTTTATCCAGTTATCTGTTGATGGACACTTAGGTTGCTTCCATGTCCTGGCTATTGTAAATAGAGCTACAACGAACATTGTGGTACATGACCCTTTTTGAATTATGGTTTTCTTAGGGTAAATGTCCAGTAGTGGGATTGCTGGGTTGTACGGTTGTTCTATTTTTACTTTTTAAGGAACCCCCATACCGTTCTCCCTAGTGGCTATATCAATTTACATTCCCACCAACAGTGCAAGAGGGTTCCCTTTTCTCTAATAAATGCCTCTCCAGCATTTATTGTTGGTAGATTTTTTGATGATGGCCATTCTGACTGGTGTGAGGTGATACCTCATTGTAGTTTTGATTTGCATTTCTCTAATAATTAGTGATGTTCAACATCCTTTCATGTGTTTGTTGGCAACCTGTATATCTTCTTTGGAGAAATGTCTACTTAGGTCTTCTGCCCATTTTTGGATTGGGTTGTTTGGTTTTGTGATATTGAGCTACAGGAGCTGCTTTTTGGAGGTTAATCCTTTGTCATTTGCTTCATTTGAAAATATTTTCTCCCATTCTGATGGTTGTCTTTTCATCTTGCTTATGTTTTCCTTTGCTGTGCAATAGATTTTAAATTTCATTAAGTCCCATTTTTTTATTTTTGTTTTTATTTCCATTTCTCTAGGAGGTGGGTCAAAAAGGATCTTGCTGTGATTTATGTCATAGACTGTTCTGCTTATGTTTTCCTCTAAGAGTTTTATAATGGCTGGTCTTACATTTAGGTCTCTAATCCATTTTGAGTTTATTTTTGTGTATGGTGTTAGGGAGTGTTCTAATTTCATTCTTTTACATGTAGCTGTCCAGTTTTCCCAGCACCACTTACTGAAGACACTGTCTTTTCTCCATTGTATACCCTTGCCTCATTTGTCAAATTAGTGTACCGTAGATATGTGGGTTTATCTCTGTGCTTTCTATCCTGTTCTATTGATCTATATTTCCGTTTTTGTGCCAGTACCATATTATCTTGATTACTGTAGCTTTGTAATATAGTCTGAAGTCTGGAAGTCTGATTCCTCCAGCTCTTTTTTTTCCCCCTCAAGACTGCTTTGGCTATCCGGGGTCTTTTTTGTCTCCCTACAAATTTTCAGATTTTTTTTTCTAGTTCTGTAGAAAATGCCAAAGGTATTTTGATAGGGATTGCATTGAATCTGTAGATTGCTTTGGGTAGTATCGTCATTTTCACAATATTGATTCTTCTAATCCAAGAACATGGTATATGTCTCCATCTGTTTATATCATCTTTGATTTCTTTCATCAGTGTCTTATAGTTTTCTGAGTACAGGTCTTTTGCTTCCTTAGGTAGGTTTATTCCTAGGTATTTTATTTTTGTTGCAGTGGTAATGGGATTGTTTCCTTAATTTCTCTTTCTGTTCTTTCATTGTTAGTGTATAGGAATGCAAGCAATTTCTGTGCATTAATTTTGTATCCTGCAACTTTACCAAATTCATTGATTAGCTCCAGTGGTTTTCTGGTGGCATCTTTAGGATTCTCTATCTATGATATGATGTCATCTGCAAACAGTGACAATTTTACTTCTTCTTTTCCTTTTTGTATTTCTTTTATTTCTTTTTCTTCTCTGATTGCCATGGCTAGGACTTCCAAAACTATGTTGAATAGTAGTGGTGAGAGTGGACATCCTCGTCTTGTTCCTCATCTTAGAGGAAACGTTTTCAGTTTTTCACCGTTGAGAATGATGTTTGCTGTGGGTTTGTCATATATGGCCTTTATTATGTTGAGGTAGTTTCCCTCTATGCCCACACTCTGCAGAGTTTTTATCATAAATGGGTGTTGAATTTTCTCAAAATCTTTTCCTGCATCTATTGAGATGATCGTATGGTTTTATTCTACAATTTGTTAATATGGTGTATCACATTGATTTGTGTATATTGAAGAATCCTTGCATCCCTGGGATAAACCCCACTTGATCATGGTGTATGATCCTTTTAATGTGTTGTTCGATTCTGTTTGCTAGTATTTTGTTGAGGATTTTTACATCTATATCCATCAGTGATATTGGTCTATAATTGTCTTTCCTTGTAGTATCTTTGTCTGGTTTTGGTATCAGAGTGACGGTGGTCTCATAGAATGAGTTTGGGAGTGTTCCTTCCCCTGCAATTGTTTTGAAGAATTTGAGAAGGTTGGGTGTTAGCTCTTCTCTAAATGTTTGACAGAATTCACCTGTGATGCCATCTGGTTCTGGACTTTTGTTTGTTGGAAGATTTTTAATCACAGTTTCAATTTCATTGCTTGTGATAGGTTTGTTCATATTTTCTATTTCTTCCTGGTTCAGTCTTGGAAGGTTATCCCTTTCTAAGAATTTGGCCATTTCTTCCAGGTTGTCCATTTTATTGGCATAGAGTTGCTTGTAGTAGTCTCTTAGGATGCTTTGTATTCCTGTGGTGTCTGTTGTAACTTCTCGTTTTTCACTTCTAATTTTGTTGATTTGATTCCTCTCCCTCTTTTTCTTGAGTCTGGCTAAAGGTTTATCATTTTTGTTTATCTTCTCAAAGAACCGGCTTTTAGTTTTATTGATCTTTGCTTTCGTTTTCTTTGCTTCTATTTCATTTATTTCTGCTTTGATCTTTATGATTTCTTTCATTCTACTAACTTTGGGTTTTGTTCTTCTTTCTCTAGTTCCTCTAGGTGTAAGGTTAGATTGTTTATTTGAGATTTTTCTTGTTTCTTGAGGTAGGCTTGTATTGCTATAAACTTCCCTCTTAGAACAGCTTTTGCTGCATCCCATAGGTTTTGGATCATCGTGCTTTTGTTGTCACTTGTCTCTAGGTAGTTTTTGATTTCCTCTATTATTTCTTCAGTGATCTCTTGGTTATTTAGTAAGGTATTGCTTAGCCTCCATGTTTTTTTTGTTTTTTACGGATTTTTCCCTGTAATTGATTTCTAATCTCATAGCATTGTGGTCGGAACAGCTGCTTGATATGATTTCAGTTCTCTTTAATTTACTGAGGCTTTTTTGTGACCCGAGATGTGATCTATCCTGGAGAATGTTCCGTGTGCAGTTGAGAAGAACGTGTAATCTGCTGTTTTTGGATGGAATGTCCTATAAATATCAGTTAACACTATCTGGTCTATTGTGTCATTTAAAGCTTGTGTTTCCTTATTAATTTTCTTTCTGGATGATCTCCACTGGTGTAAGTGAGCTGTTAAAGTCCCCCGCTATTATTGTGTTACTGTCGATTTCCTATTTTATAGCTGTTAGCAGTTGCCTTATATATTGAGGTGCTCCTATGTTGGGTACATATATATTTATAATTGTTATATCTTCTTCTTGGATTGATCCCTTGACCGTTATGTAGTGTCTTTCCTTGTCTCTTGTAACATTCTTTATTTTAAAGTCTATTTTATCTGATATGAGTATTGCTACTCCAGCTTTCTTTTGATTTTCATTTGCATAGACTATATTTTTCCATCGCCTCACTTTCAGTCTGTATGTGTCCCTAGGTCTGAAATGGGTCTCTTGTAGACAGCATATATATAGGTCTTGTTTTTGTATCCATTCAGAGAGGCTGTGTCTTTTGGTTGGAACATTTAGTCCATTCATGTTTAAGGTCATTATTGATATGTATATTACTATTTTCTTAATTGTTACGGGTTTGTCTTGTTGGGTCCTTTTCTTCTCTTGTGTTTCCCACTTAGAGAATTTCCTTTAGCATTTGTTGTAGAGCTGGTTTCATGGTGCTGAATTCTCTTAGCTTTTGCTTGTCTGTAGGACTTTTGATTTCCCTTTGAAATCTGAAAGAGATCCTTGCTGGGTGGAGTACTCTTGGTTGTCGGTTCTTCCCTTTCATCACTTTAAATTTATCATGCCACTCCCTTCTGGCTTGTAGGTTTTCTGCTGAGAAATCAGCTGTTATGGGAGTTCCCTTTTATGTTATTTGTCATTTTTCCCTTGTTGCTTTCAATAATTTTTGTCTTTAATTTTTGTCAATTTGGTTACTATGTGTCTTGGCATTTTTCTCCTTTGATTTATCCTGCCTGGGACTCTCTGCGCTTCCTGAACTTGGGTGGCTATTTCTTTTTCCATGCTAGGGAAATGTTTGACTATAATATCTTCAAATATATTCTTGCATCCTTTCTCTATCTCTTCTCCTTCTGGGACCCCTATAATGTGAATGTTGTTGCATTTAATGTTGTCCCAGAGGACTCTTAGGGTGTCTTCATTTATTTTCATTCTTTTTCTTTATTCTGTTCCATGGCAGTGATTTCCACCTTTATGTCTTCCAGGTCACTTATCCATTCTTCTGCCACAGTTATTCTGCTACTGATTCCTTCTAGTGTATTTTTCATTTCAGTTATTATATTATTCACCTCTGTTTGTTTGTTCTTTAATTCTTCTAGGTGTTTGTTCCTTAATTCTTCTAGGTCTTTGTTAAGCATTTCTTGCATCTTCTCGATCTTTGCCTCCATTCTTTTTTTTTTTTTTTTACTTTTTTTTTACTTTTTTTTTAAAACATCTTTATTGAAGTATAATTGCTTCACAATGGTGTGTTAGTTTCTGCTTTATAACAAAGTGAATCAGCTACACATATACACACGTTCCCATATCTCCTCCCTCCCGCATCTCCCTCCCTCCCACCTTCCCCATCCCACCCCCCCAGGCGGTCATAAAGCACCGAGCTGATCTCCCTGTGCTATGCGGCTGCTTCCCACTAGCCATCTATTTTACATTTGGTAGTGTATATATGTCCATGACATTCTGTCACCCTGTCACATCTCACCCCTCTCCCTCCCCATATCCTCAAGTCCATTCTTTAGTAGGTCTGTGTCTTTATTCCCATCTTGCCACTAGGTTCTTCATGACCTTTTTTTCCCCTTAGATTCCATATATATGTGTTAGCATACTGTATTTGTTTTTCTCTTTCTGACTTACTTCACTCTGTATGACAGACTCTAACTCCATCCACTTCATTACAAATACCTCCATTTCATTTCTTTTTATGGCTGAGTAATATTGCATTGTATATATGTGTCACATCTTCTTTATCCATTCATCCAATGATGGACACTTAGGTTGCTTCCATGTCCTGGCTATTGTAAATAGAGCTGCAATGAACATTTTGGTACATGACTCTTTTTGAATTATGGTTTTCTCAGGGTATATGCCCAGTAGTGGGATTGCTGGGTCGTATGGTAGTTCTATTTTTAGTTTTTTAAGGAACCTCCATACTGTTCTCCATAGTGGCTGTATCAACTTACATTCCCACCAACAGTGCAAGAGTGTTCCCTTTCCTCCACACCCTCTCCAGCATTTATTGTTTCTAGATTTTTTGATGATGGCCCTTCTGACCGGTGTCAGATGATATCTCATTGTAGTTTTGATTTGCATTTCTCTAATGATTAATGATGTTGAGCATTCTTTCATGTGTCTGTTGGCCATTTGTATATCTTCTTTGGAGAAATGTCTATTTAGGTCTTTTGCCCATTTTTGGATTGTTTTTTTTTTTTTTTTTTTTTTTGTTATTGAGCTGCATGAGCTGCTTGTAAATCTTGGAGATTAATCCTTTGTCAGCTGCTTCATTTGCAAATATTTTCTCCCATTATGAGGGTTGTCTTTTGGTCTTGTTTATGGTTTCCTTTGCTGTGCAAAAGCTTTTAAGTTTCATTAGGTCCCATTTGTTTATTTGTGTTTTTATTTCCATTTCTCTAGGAGCTGGTTCAAAAAGGATCTTGCTGTGATTTATGTCATAGAGTGTTCTGCCTATGTTTTCCTCTAAGAGTTTGATAGTGTCTGGCTTTACACTTAGGTCTTTAATCCATTTTGAGTTTATTTTTGTGTATGGTGTCAGGGAGTGTTCTAATTTCATACTTTTACATGTACCTGTCCAATTTTCCCAGCACCACTTATTGAAGAGGCTGTCTTTTCTCCACTGTATATGCTTGCCTCCTTTATCAAAGATAAGGTGACCATATGTGCGTGGGTTTATCTCTGGGCTTTCTATCCTGTTCCATTGATCTATATTTCTGTTTTTGTGCCAATACCAAACTGTCTTGATTACTGTAGCTTTGTAATATAGTCTGAAGTCAGGGAGCCTGATTCCTCCAGCTCCATTTTTCATTCTCAAGATTGCTTTGGCTATTCGGGGTCTTTTGTGTCTCCATACAAATTGTGAAATATTTTGTTCTAGTTTTGTGAAAAATGCCAGTGGTAATTTGATAGGGATTGCATTGAATCTGTAGATTGCTTTGGGTAGTAGAATCATTTTCACAATGTTGATTCTTCCAATCCAAGACCATGGTATCTCTCTCCATCTATTTGTATCATCTTTAATTTCTTTCATCAGTGTCCTATAATTTTCTGGATACAGGTCTTTTGTCTCCTTAGGTAGGTTTATTCCTAGATATTTTATTCTTTTTGTTTTTGCCTCCATTCTTTTGCCAAGGTCTTGGATCATCTTCACTATCTTTATTCTGATTCTTTTTCTGGAAGGTTCCCTATCTCCACCTCATTTCGTTTTTTTTCTGGGGTTTTATCTTGTTCCTTGATCTGGTATAAAGTCCTCTGCCTTTTCATTTTGTCTATCTTTCTGTGAATGTGGTTTTCCTTCCACAGGCTTCAGAATTGTAGTTCTTCTTCCTTCTGCTGTCTGCTCTCCAGTGGATGAGTCTATCTTAGAGGCTTGTGCAAGCTTCCTGATGGGAGGGACTGGTGGTGGGTAGAGCTGGGTGTTGCTTTGGTGGGCAGAGCTTTAATCCGCTTGTCTGCGGATTAAATAAAACTTTAATAAAAAGTTTAATCCGCTTGCCTGCTGATCCATGGGGCTGGGTTCCCTCCCTGTTGGTTGTTTGGCCTGAGGCAACACAGCACTGGAGCCTACCTTGCTCTTGGTGGGGCTAATGGCTGACTCTGGGAGGGCTCACACCAAGGAGTATTTCCCAGAACTTCTGCTGCCAGTGTCGTTGTCCTCACGGTGAGCCACAGCCACAGCCACCACCTGCCTCTGCAGGAGACCCTCTAAAACTATCAGGTAGTTCTGGTCATTCTCCTACGGGGTCACTGCTCCTTCCCCTGGGCCCTGATGTGCACACTACTTTGTGTGTGCCCTCAAAGAGTGGAGTATCTGAGTGGAGTTGAGACTCTCACACTCTGCGTGGAGTCGCACAGACTCTGGGTCCTGTGAAGCTTCGATGTTTTGTGGTTCTAGAAATCCTATAGGAGACGGTCCACAGCAGGTGAAGCTAATGCTCTCAGTAGAGGTGATGAAGCCAAAGATCTGCAGTTCCAACTAGAGGTGCCGATGTACATACAGGACAAAATCATCTCGTGTGAATGTAGTTCAGGCATGTTTAAGATAAATGGAGCCATGTTAATGCCTACCATATTCTATCTTGAGCCTCTCCTCAGGGACCCCCTCCTCAGTACCTGAGGCTCCTGTAAGTCATGTAAAGGGGACTGGAGAGTGGGCTCTGTCCAGTCTGAGCCATGAGTTACCCTGTGTGTATCTTAGGATACTTTGTATTCCTGTGGTGTCTGTTGTAACATCATCTCTTTCATTTCAGATTTATTTGGGCCCTTTCTTTTTAAAAAAAACATACTATTGTTGTCTTTTATTCTTTACAGAAGTGTAATAAGTGTTTGATCTACTATCCTCATTCTATGTATACTTTTTGCAGTGAGATTTTTACTTTACTTTGTTTTCTTGCTACTATCAATAATTAGTGAGACTTCTTTTAAGCTATCTTCAACATTGCTTATAAAGCTGCTTTATTAGTGATGACAGAGCCTTAATGGAAGTCATGTTCTGGTTGTAAAGTAGCATGCAATGTGCCAGCAAAATCTCCTTAAGTTTATGTCTCATTACTTCTTGTTCTTTTTTTTATTTAATTTTTATTTTTTATCAGAGCAAATTTGATTAAAATGTTTTGTTTCTTCTAGGTGTGCAAGATGTGGTTATTTTAAACATATACATATATCTATTCTTCTTTGGATCATTTTCCCATGTAGGTTATGACACAATGTTGAGTAATCTTCTCTTGGTATTACGTAGGTCTTTGGTGATTACATATTTCACATGTGTATCTATATCTATGTTAACCCCAATATCCTAATGTATCCAATCCTCACACCTTTCCATTTGGTGAAACATAAGTTTCTTTAATGAATCTGTGATTGCATTTCTCTGTGGAAATATCTTCATTGGTATCAATTTTTAGCTAAGACCTATAAGTGATATTATAGGATATGTGTCTTTTGTTTTCTGACTTAGTACAATTTGCCTGATTACCTCAAGAATCATACATGGTGCTGCAAATGGCATTGTTTCATTTTTTTCCCAGGCTAATGTTCAATCTGTACATGAACCAGTTCTTCTTTGGCCACGCAACTCTTGATGGACTTTTTGGTTGCATCCATGTCTTGGCTATTGTAATACTGCTGCAATGCACATTTGCTTACCTGTGTCTTTCCAGATCTATCTTCCTATATTATAGGCCAAGGAGTGGGCTTGCTGTATCATATGGTAGCTCACTGTGTACGTTTTAAAGGCACCACCATTCAGTTCTCATTAGTGGCTCTTTCCAGGTTACGTCCCACTTAAAGTTGAGGGTATGCATTTCTCCAAAACACCTTCAGTATTTATTGTTTGTAGTTTTATTGCTGATGGTTATTCTGACAGCTACGAGCTGAGACCTCTTTGTGGTTGAACTTGCATGTGTCCCATAATCTGTTGAAATTGAGCTTTAAAGCATGTACTTTTTATTTATCAAAATGTGATTACAGCTTAGTTCTTCAAAGTGTTTACTTAAAGTATGTGTCACATTTTGAAATTTTTTGGCCATTACCTCCCTCAAGACATTTTGAGGGCAGGTTTCATTTACAGCCCTGCAGTACTTGTTCATATGAAGTGACTATTAGCACAGGCTTTAAAGCTGCTTTTGCAGGTAACGGCCAAAAGGCGGTAGCCTTTCTATGTTCCCCAATCTGGTAACTAGGGAAACACACCTTCCGGCCACTGGTGGCCCTCGGTTATAAATTAGAGTGCAATGTGCCCGGATAAACCCACAAATGCTGATGTCTCCTTACTTTTGTTTTTTTAGATTTAATTTATATTTATTATTGGAGTAATATTCCATTGTGTACATGGACCACTTCGTCTTGGTGCATTGCTCGGTTGATGGACATTTTCATTGCTTCCAAGTGTTGGCTATGGTAAATAGTGCTGGAGTGCGGGATTGCCAGCCTGTGACTTTATGATTTTCATTTTCTCAGGTGATAGGCCCAGCAGTGGTTGTGACTGATTGACTGGTAGCTCAAAGTTTCCCTTTTCAAAGCACCTATATTGTGTTTTCATTAGTGGCTCTTTACATGCCACCCCTTACAACCGAGGGTACGCATTTCTCCACACTCCCTTCACCATTTAATTTTTGCAGCATTTTTCCTAATGGCCATTCTGACTGCTGTGAGCTGATAGGTTTTTGTAATATGGGTATTCATGTCATTAAAATTTTTAAAATTCATCATATTCCTACGCCTTTTTCTTTTCTCTTAAAAGAAAAAACCGTGAGTACAATAGAGCTCTTGAAATTGTCTTCTTCGAAGGTTACCCTCTTCTGAATTTTTGGTCGATTTTGACCCCAGAAATTTTCTGGAGGGCTGGTGTCATTTACAGAACTGCAAGTTGGTGAAAATATAGTGACCTTTTGCAGTGGGTTCAAAGCTGCTGTTGTGGGAAACAGCCACAAGGAGGTAGCATTTCTCCATGCCCCAATCTGGGTACTAGGGCAGCAGAGCCTTTCTGGAAGTCATTGTCCTAGGTCGTAAATTAGAATGGAATTTGCCAGGAGAAATCCCCATAAGTTTATGTCTCATTACTTCTTCTTGGTTTTTAAAATTTTTTTAATCTGGGTAAAGTTTAGAATATTGTTTGTCCTAGGTGTACACAATCTGGTTCATTTGTACATCGGGTATGTGTATTAATGTACAGACCTTCTTCCCATGTAAAATATTACAGTGTTCCATCGACCTCCCTTGCTATATGTTCAGTCGTTTTGATACATGTATATGATATGTATTTGTATATGTATAGTAACTCTAATCTTCATTTCTCAATTTCCCCCCTCCTTTCCTTTTAGATGAGCATAGTTTGTTTTCTAAGCCTGTGAGTGTCTTTCTCTTTGGAAATCTGTTCATCTGTGTCAGTTATTAGATAATGCCATAAGTGATAATATAGGCTGTAAGCCTTTTGCTTTCCGACCTACTTCATGTTTTGTGATTATCTCCAGGCTCATCTATGGTGCCTCAAAGAGCAGTGCTTCAATGTTTTCCATGGCTAATATTCCATTGTGTACATGGACCACTTCTTCTTGGTGCATTCCTCTGTTGATGGACATTTTCATTGCTTCCAAGTGTTGCCTATGGTAAATATTGCTGGAGTGCAGGATTGCCAGCCTGTGATTTTTGATTTTCATTTTCTCAGGTGATAGACCCAGCAGTGGGTATGATTGATTGACTGGTATGGTAGCTCAACGTTTACCTTATCAAGGCACCTCAATTGTGCTTTCATTAGTGGCTCTTACCACGTCCCCCTTAGAATCGAGGGTACGCATTTCTCCACAATCACGTCAGCATTTATTGTTTGCAGCATTTTTGTTGATGGCCATTCTGACTGGTGTGAGCTGATAGGTTTTTGTAATTTGGGTTTACGTGTCTGTAAAAATTCCTACAATTCATCATTTTTCCACGCCTTTTTCTTTTCTGTTAAAAGAAAAAAGAAAAATGTGTGAGTATAATATACCTCTTCAAATTTCCTTTTTGGAAGGTTGCACTCTAGAATTTTTTGGTCGATTTTCGACCTCAGGATTTTTTGGAGGGCAGGTGTCATTTACAGCACTGCAATTGGTGAATATTTAGTGACCTTTTGCAGTGGGTTTAAAGCTGCTGTTGTGGGAAACGGCCACAAGGATGCAGCATTTCTCCATTCCCAAATCTGGGTACTAGGGCAGCAGAGCCGTTCTGGAAGTCGTTTGCCTAGGTTGTAAATTTGAATGGAATGGGCCAGGAAAACCCCCCATAAGTTCATGTCTCATTACTCCTAGTTCGTGGTTTTAATTTTTTCAATTGGGGTAATGGTTAGAATGTTGCTTGTCCAAGGTATACACACTCTGGTTCATCTACATATTCTATATACCTATTTATGTAGAGATCCTCTTCCCGTGTAAATTATTACAGAGTGTTGCGTAAACCTTCCTTGCTGTATGGTCGGTCTTTTTGATATATGTGTATAGTATGTGTTTGTATACATATGGTAATGCTAATCTTCATTTATCCATTCCCCCCACCTTTCCTTTTAGATAAGCATAGTATTTTTTTTAATAAGTCTGTGATTGACTTTCTCTGTGGAAATATGTTCCTTTGTGTCAGTTATTAGATAACGCCTCTAAGTGATATCATAGGATATAGGACTTTTGCTTTCCGACTTACCTCATGTTCTGTGATTATCTCCAAGATCATCTATGGTGCCTCAAAGAGCAGTGTTTCATTGTTTTCCATGGCTAGTATTCATTGTGTACCTGGACCACTTCTTCTTTATCCTTTCATCTGTTGATGGACATTTTGGTTGCTTCACTGTCCTGTCTATTGTGAATAAGGCTGCAGTGCAGCTTTGGCAGCCCGGGTCTTCTTCATTCTGGTCTTCTCAGGTGAGAGGCCCATTGGTGCGCCTGCTGGATTGAATGGTACCTCAATTTTTCCTTTTAAACGCAGCTCCTTTCTGTTCTCATTATTAGCGTTTAAACCTTTTACATCTCACCAGCAGCTAGAGGGTACACAGTTCTCTAAAAACTCTTCAGCATTTATTGTTTGCAGACTTTTTGCCAATGGTCAGTCGACTGGTGCGAGTTGAAAACTTTTTGTAGATTAGATTGTATGAGTCTAATAATTCCTGAGGTTGAGCTTTTATCCATTTTCCTTTCTTTAAAAAGAGAGTGAGTAAAACTTACCTCTTCATACTATCTTCTTGAAAATTTTGCCTGTTTTGAATTATTTTTTATCCATTCCCTATCTCAGCACAATTTTGAGGGCAGGTGTCCTTTACAGCCCTGAGTACTTGTGAATGGTAAGTGACCATTAGCTGTGGGTTAAAATCTGCTCTTGCGGGAATCGGCCACAAGGCGGCAGCATTTCTCCTTTACCAAATCTGGTTACTAGGGCAACAGAGCCTTACTGGAAGAGGTGTTCTAGGTTGTAAATTAGAATGGAATGTGCGAGGAAAAAGCCCTTTAATTTATGTCTCATTACTTCTTGTTGGTATTTTTAACTTAATTTTTATTTTTTACCACAGCAAACTTGATTACAATGTTTTGTTTGTTCTAGGTGTGCAAGATGTGGTTCTTTCACACATATACATATATCTGTTCTTCTTCGGATCCTTTTTCCATGTAGGTTATGACACAATGTTGAGTAGTCTTCTCTTGGTATTGCGTAGGTCTTTGGTGATTATATATTTCATATGTGTATGTACCTCTCTGTTAACCTAAATATGGTAATGTATCCAATCCTCACACCATTCCATATGGTGAACCATAAGTTTTTTTTAATGAATCTATGATAGGGTTTCTCTGTGGAAATATCTCTGTTTGTATCATTTTTTAGGTAACACCTATATGTGATATGGTAGGATATGTGTCTTTCGCTTTCTCACTTACTCCAAGTTGCGTGATTACTTCTAGACTCATCTATGGTGCTGCAAATGGCATTGTT
Source organism: Eschrichtius robustus (assembly GCF_028021215.1). Lineage (NCBI taxonomy): Eukaryota > Metazoa > Chordata > Mammalia > Artiodactyla > Eschrichtiidae > Eschrichtius > Eschrichtius robustus. Next base: position 46,403,933 of record NC_090831.1, on the reverse strand, counting down.
TCATTTTTTCACTAGCTCATATTCCATCTGTACGGGTAGCAGCTTTCTTTGTCCACCCATCTGTCGTTGGACTTTTTGGTTACTTCCATATCTTGGCTATTGTAATACTATGCAATGCAGATTTGCGTGCCTGTGTCCTTCCAATTCTGTCTTCTTAGTTTATAGGTCCAGGAATAGGTCTGCTGGATCATATGGTAGCTCAATGTTTACCTTTTCAAGGCACCTCTATTTTGTTCTCCTTAGTGGCTCTTTCCAGGTTACGTCCCACTTAAAGTGGAGGGTATGTATTTCTTCCCAGCACCTTCAGCATTTATTCTTTGTAGTTTTTGCTGATGGTTATTCTGAGTGGTGTGAGCTGATACCTCTTTGTGGTTGAATTTGCATGTGTCTCATAATGCGTTGAAATTGAGCTTTAAGACACGTCCTTTTTATTTTTCCAGCTGTGATTAGAGCTTATTTCTTCAAAGTGTTTTCTTAAAGTATGTGTCACCATTTGAAATATTTTGGCCATTATCTCCCGCAAGACATTTTGAGGGCAGGTTTCATTTACAGCCCTGCAGTACTTGTTCACATGAAGTGACCGTTCGCTCAGGCTTTAAACCTGCTTTTGCAGGTAACGGCCAGAGAGCGGCAGCCTTTCTACGTTCCCCATGCTGGTACTAGGGAAACAGACCTACCGGCCAGGGGTGTTCTTCGGTTATAAATTAGAGTGCAATGTGCCCGGGTAAACCCACAAATGTTGATGTCTCCTTGCTTTTGTTTGTTTTTAAATTTAATTTATATTTATTATTAGAGTAATAGTCCATTGTGTACGTGGACCACTTCTTCTTGGTGCATTCCTCTGTTGATGGACATTTTCATGGCTTCCAAGTGCTGGCTGTGGTAAATCTTGCTGGCGTACAGGTTTGCCAGCCTGTGACTTTTTGATTCTCATTTTCTCAGGTGATAGGCCAAGCAGCGGTTGTGATTGATTGACTGGTAGCTCAATGTTTCCCTTTTCAAAGCACCTACATTGTGTTTTCATTAGTGGCTCTTTACATGCCCCCCCTTACAACCGAGGGTACGCATTTCTCCACACTCCCTTCACCATTTATTTTTTGCAGCATTTTTCCTAATGGCCATTCTGACTGCTGTGAGCTGATAGGTTTTTGTAATATGGGTATGCATGTCATTAAAATTTTTAAAATTCATCATATTCCTACGCCTTTTTCTTTTCTCTTAAAAGAAAAAACCGTGAGTACAATAGAGCTCTTGAAATTGTCTTCTTCGAAGGTTGCCCTCTTTTGAATTTTTTGGTCGATTTTTGACCCCAGACATTTTCTGGAGGGCTGGTGTCATTTACAGAACTGCAAGTTGGTGAAAATTTAGTGACCTTTTGCAGTGGGTTCAAAGCTGCTGTTGTGGGAAACGGCCACAAGGAGGTAGCATTTCTCCATGCCCCAATCTGGGTACTAGGGCAGCAGAGCCTTTCTGGAAGTCATTGTCCTAGGTTGTAAATTAGAATGGAATTTGCCAGGAGAAATCCCCATAAGTTTATGTCTCATTACTTCTTCTTGGTTTTTAAAATTTTTTTAATCTGGGTAAAGTTTAGAATATTGTTTGTCCTAGGTGTACACAATCTGGTTCATTTGTACATCATGTATGTCTATTAACGTACAGATCCTCTTCCCATGTAAAATATACCAGTGTTCCGTCGACCTCCCTTGCTATATGTTCGGTCTTTTTGATACATGTATATAATATGTATTTGTATATGTATAGTAACACTAATCTTCATTTCTCAATTTCCCCCCCTCCTTTCCTTTTAGATGAGCATAGTTTGTTTTCTAAGCCTGTGAGTGTCTTTCTCTTTGGAAATCTGTTCATCTGTGTCAGTTATTAGATAATGCCATAAGTGATAATATAGGCTGTAGGCCTTTTGCTTTCCGACCTACTTCATGTTTTGTGATTATCTCCAGGCTCATCTATGGTGCCTCAAAGAGCAGCGCTTCAATGTTTTCCATGGCTAATATTCCATTGTGTACATGGACCACTTCTTCTTGGTGCATTCCTCTGTTGATGGACATTTTCATTGCTTCCAAGTGTTGCCTATGGTAAATATTGCTGGAGTGCAGGATTGCCAGCCTGTGATTTTTGATTTTCATTTTCTCAGGTGATAGACCCAGCAGTGGGTATGATTGATTGACTGGTATGGTAGCTCAACGTTTACCTTATCAAGGCACCTCAATTGTGCTTTCATTAGTGGCTCTTACCACGTCCCCCTTAGAATCGAGGGTACGCATTTCTCCACAATCACATCAGCATTTATTGTTTGCAGCATTTTTGTTGATGGCCATTCTGACTGGTGTGAGCTGATAGGTTTTTGTAATTTGGGTTTACGTGTCTGTAAAAATTCCTACAATTCATCATTTTTCCACGCCTTTTTCTTTTCTGTTAAAAGAAAAAAGAAAAATGTGTGAGTATAATATACCTCTTCAAATTTCCTTTTTGGAAGGTTGCACTCTAGAATTTTTTGGTCGATTTTCGACCTCAGGATTTTTTGGAGGGCAGGTGTCATTTACAGCACTGCAATTGGTGAATATTTAGTGACCTTTTGCAGTGGGTTTAAAGCTGCTGTTGTGGGAAACGGCCACAAGGATGCAGCATTTCTCCATTCCCAAATCTGGGTACTAGGGCAGCAGAGCCGTTCTGGAAGTCGTTTGCCTAGGTTGTAAATTTGAATGGAATGGGCCAGGAAAACCCCCCATAAGTTCATGTCTCATTACTCCTAGTTCGTGGTTTTAATTTTCTCAATTGGGGTAATGGTTAGAATGTTGCTTGTCCAAGGTATACACACTCTGGTTCATCTACATATTCTATATACCTATTTATGTAGAGATCCTCTTCCCGTGTAAATTATTACAGAGTGTTGCGTAAACCTTCCTTGCTGTATGGTCGGTCTTTTTGATATATGTGTATAATATGTGTTTGTATACATATGGTAATGCTAATCTTCATTTATCCATTCCCCCCACCTTTCCTTTTAGATAAGCATAGTATTTTTTTTAATAAGTCTGTGATTGACTTTCTCTGTGGAAATATGTTCCTTTGTGTCAGTTATTAGATAACGCCTCTAAGTGATATCATAGGATATAGGACTTTTGCTTTCCGACTTACCTCATGTTCTGTGATTATCTCCAAGATCATCTATGGTGCCTCAAAGAGCAGTGTTTCATTGTTTTCCATGGCTAGTATTCATTGTGTACATGGACCACTTCTTCTTTATCCATTCATCTGTTGATGGACATTTTGGTTGCTTCACTGTCCTGTCTATTGTGAATAAGGCTGCAGTGCAGCTTTGGCAGCCCGGGTCTTCTTCATTCTGGTCTTCTCAGGTGAGAGGCCCATTGGTGCGCCTGCTGGATTGAATGGTACCTCAATTTTTCCTTTTAAACGCAGCTCCTTTCTGTTCTCATTATTAGCGTTTAAACCTTTTACATCTCACCAGCAGCTAGAGGGTACACAGTTCTCTAAAAACTCTTCAGCATTTATTGTTTGCAGACTTTTTGCCAATGGTCAGTCGACTGGTGCGAGTTGAAAACTTTTTGTAGATTAGATTGTATGAGTCTAATAATTCCTGAGGTTGAGCTTTTATCCATTTTCCTTTCTTTAAAAAGAGAGTGAGTAAAACTTACCTCTTCATACTATCTTCTTGAAAATTTTGCCTGTTTTGAATTATTTTTTATCCATTCCCTATCTCAGCACAATTTTGAGGGCAGGTGTCCTTTACAGCCCTGAGTACTTGTGAATGGTAAGTGACCATTAGCTGTGGGTTAAAAGCTGCTCTTGCGGGAATCGGCCACAAGGCGGCAGCATTTCTCCTTTACCAAATCTGGTTACTAGGGCAACAGAGCCTTACTGGAAGAGGTGTTCTAGGTTGTAAATTAGAATGGAATGTGCGAGGAAAAAGCCCTTTAATTTATGTCTCATTACTTCTTGTTGGTATTTTTAACTTAATTTTTATTTTTTACCACAGCAAACTTGATTACAATGTTTTGTTTGTTCTAGGTGTGCAAGATGTGGTTCTTTCACACATATACATATATCTGTTCTTCTTCGGATCCTTTTCCCATGTAGGTTATGACACAATGTTGAGTAGTCTTCTCTTGGTATTGCGTAGGTCTTTGGTGATTATATATTTCATATGTGTATGTACCTCTCTGTTAACCTAAATATGGTAATGTATCCAATCCTCACACCATTCCATATGGTGAACCATAAGTTTTTTTTAATGAATCTATGATAGGGTTTCTCTGTGGAAATATCTCTGTTTGTATCATTTTTTAGGTAACACCTATATGTGATATGGTAGGATATGTGTCTTTCGCTTTCTCACTTACTCCAAGTTGCGTGATTACTTCTAGACTCATCTATGGTGCTGCAAATGGCATTGTTTCATTTTTTCACTAGCTCATATTCCATCTGTACGGGTAGCAGCTTTCTTTGTCCACCCATCTGTCGTTGGACTTTTTGGTTACTTCCATATCTTGGCTATTGTAATACTATGCAATGCAGATTTGCGTGCCTGTGTCCTTCCAATTCTGTCTTCTTAGTTTATAGGTCCAGGAATAGGTCTGCTGGATCATATGGTAGCTCAATGTTTACCTTTTCAAGGCACCTCTATTTTGTTCTCCTTAGTGGCTCTTTCCAGGTTACGTCCCACTTAAAGTGGAGGGTATGTATTTCTTCCCAGCACCTTCAGCATTTATTCTTTGTAGTTTTTGCTGATGGTTATTCTGAGTGGTGTGAGCTGATACCTCTTTGTGGTTGAATTTGCATGTGTCTCATAATGCGTTGAAATTGAGCTTTAAGACACGTCCTTTTTATTTTTCCAGCTGTGATTAGAGCTTATTTCTTCAAAGTGTTTTCTTAAAGTATGTGTCACCATTTGAAATATTTTGGCCATTATCTCCCTCAAGACATTTTGAGGGCAGGTTTCATTTACAGCCCTGCAGTACTTGTTCACATGAAGTGACCGTTCGCTCAGGCTTTAAACCTGCTTTTGCAGGTAACGGCCAGAGAGCGGCAGCCTTTCTACGTTCCCCATGCTGGTACTAGGGAAACAGACCTACCGGCCAGGGGTGTTCTTCGGTTATAAATTAGAGTGCAATGTGCCCGGGTAAACCCACAAATGTTGATGTCTCCTTGCTTTTGTTTGTTTTTAAATGTAATTTATATTTATTATTAGAGTAATAGTCCATTGTGTACGTGGACCACTTCTTCTTGGTGCATTCCTCTGTTGATGGACATTTTCATGGCTTCCAAGTGCTGGCTGTGGTAAATCTTGCTGGCGTACAGGTTTGCCAGCCTGTGACTTTTTGATTCTCATTTTCTCAGGTGATAGGCCAAGCAGCGGTTGTGATTGATTGACTGGTAGCTCAATGTTTCCCTTTTCAAAGCACCTACATTGTGTTTTCATTAGTGGCTCTTTACATGCCCCCCCTTACAACCGAGGGTACGCATTTCTCCACACTCCCTTCACCATTTATTTTTTGCAGCATTTTTCCTAATGGCCATTCTGACTGCTGTGAGCTGATAGGTTTTTGTAATATGGGTATGCATGTCATTAAAATTTTTAAAATTCATCATATTCCTACGCCTTTTTCTTTTCTCTTAAAAGAAAAAACCGTGAGTACAATAGAGCTCTTGAAATTGTCTTCTTCGAAGGTTGCCCTCTTTTGAATTTTTTGGTCGATTTTTGACCCCAGACATTTTCTGGAGGGCTGGTGTCATTTACAGAACTGCAAGTTGGTGAAAATTTAGTGACCTTTTGCAGTGGGTTCAAAGCTGCTGTTGTGGGAAACGGCCACAAGGAGGTAGCATTTCTCCATGCCCCAATCTGGGTACTAGGGCAGCAGAGCCTTTCTGGAAGTCATTGTCCTAGGTTGTAAATTAGAATGGAATTTGCCAGGAGAAATCCCCATAAGTTTATGTCTCATTACTTCTTCTTGGTTTTTAAAATTTTTTTAATCTGGGTAAAGTTTAGAATATTGTTTGTCCTAGGTGTACACAATCTGGTTCATTTGTACATCATGTATGTCTATTAACGTACAGATCCTCTTCCCATGTAAAATATACCAGTGTTCCGTCGACCTCCCTTGCTATATGTTCGGTCTTTTTGATACATGTATATAATATGTATTTGTATATGTATAGTAACACTAATCTTCATTTCTCAATTTCCCCCCCTCCTTTCCTTTTAGATGAGCATAGTTTGTTTTCTAAGCCTGTGAGTGTCTTTCTCTTTGGAAATCTGTTCATCTGTGTCAGTTATTAGATAATGCCATAAGTGATAATATAGGCTGTAGGCCTTTTGCTTTCCGACCTACTTCATGTTTTGTGATTATCTCCAGGCTCATCTATGGTGCCTCAAAGAGCAGCGCTTCAATGTTTTCCATGGCTAATATTTCATTGTGTACATGGACCACTTCTTCTTGGTGCATTCCTCTGTTGATGGACATTTTCGTTGCTTCCAAGTGTTGCCTATGGTAAATATTGCTGGAGTGCAGGATTGGCAGCCTGTGATTTTTGATTTTCATTTTCTCAGGTGATAGACCCAGCAGTGGGTATGATTGATTGACTGGTATGGTAGCTCAACGTTTACCTTTTCAAGGCACCTCAATTGTGCTTTCATTAGTGGCTCTTACCACGTCCCCCTTAGAATCGAGGGTACGCATTTCTCCACAATCACGTCAGCATCTATTGTTTGCAGCATTTTTGTTGATGACCATTCTGACTGGTGTGAGCTGATAGGTTTTTGTAATTTGGGTTTACGTGTCTGTAAAAATTCCTACAATTCATCATTTTTCCACGCCTTTTTCTTTTCTGTTAAAAGAAAAAAGAAAAAAAGTGTGAGTATAATATACCTCTTCAAATTTCCTTTTTGGAAGGTTGCACTCTAGAATTTTTTGGTCGATTTTCGACCTCAGGATTTTTTGGAGGGCAGGTGTCATTTACAGCACTGCAATTGGTGAATATTTAGTGACCTTTTGCAGTGGGTTTAAAGCTGCTGTTGTGGGAAACGGCCACAAGGATGCAGCATTTCTCCATTCCCAAATCTGGGTACTAGGGCAGCAGAGCCGTTCTGGAAGTCGTTTGCCTAGGTTGTAAATCTGAATGGAATGGGCCAGGAAAACCCCCCATAAGTTCATGTCTCATTACTCCTAGTTCGTGGTTTTAATTTTTTCAATTGGGGTAATGGTTAGAATGTTGCTTGTCCAAGGTATACACACTCTGGTTCATCTACATATTCTATATACCTATTTATGTAGAGATCCTCTTCCCGTGTAAATTATTACAGAGTGTTGCGTAAACCTTCCTTGCTGTATGGTCGGTCTTTTTGATATATGTGTATAATATGTGTTTGTATACATATGGTAATGCTAATCTTCATTTATCCATTCCCCCCACCTTTCCTTTTAGATAAGCCTAGTATTTTCTTTAATAAGTCTGTGATTGACTTTCTCTGTGGAAATATGTTCCTTTGTGTCAGTTATTAGATAACGCCTCTAAGTGATATCATAGGATATAGGACTTTTGCTTTCCGACTTACCTCATGTTCTGTGATTATCTCCAAGATCATCTATGGTGCCTCAAAGAGCAGTGTTTCATTGTTTTCCATGGCTAGTATTCATTGTGTACATGGACCACTTCTTCTTTATCCTTTCATCTGTTGATGGACATTTTGGTTGCTTCACTGGCCTGTCTATTGTGAATAAGGCTGCAGTGCAGCTTTGGCAGCCCGGGTCTTCTTCATTCTGGTCTTCTCAGGTGAGAGGCCCATTGGTGCGCCTGCTGGATTGAATGGTACCTCAATTTTTCCTTTTAAACGCAGCTCCTTTCTGTTCTCATTATTAGCGTTTAACCCTTTTACATCTCACCAGCAGCTAGAGGGTACACAGTTCTCTAAAAACTCTTCAGCATTTATTGTTTGCAGACTTTTTGCCAATGGTCAGTCGACTGGTGCGAGTTGAAAACTTTCTGTAGATTAGATTGCATGAGTCTAATAATTCCTGAGGTTGAGCTTTTATCCATTTTCCTTTCTTTAAAAAGAGAGTGAGTAAAACTTACCTCTTCATACTATCTTCTTGAAAATTTTGCCTGTTTTGAATTTTTTTTATCCATTCCCTATCTCAGCACAATTTTGAGGGCAGGTGTCCTTTACAGCCCTGAGTCCTTGTGAATGGTAAGTGACCATTAGCTGTGGGTTAAAAGCTGCTCTTGCGGGAATCGGCCACAAGGCGGCAGCATTTATCCTTTACCAAATCTGGTTACTAGGGCAACAGAGCCTTACTGGAAGTGGTGTTCTAGGTTGTAAATTAGAATGGAATGTGCGAGGAAAAAGCCCTTTAATTTATGTCTCATTACTTCTTGTTGGTATTTTTAACTTAATTTTTATTTTTTACCACAGCAAACTTGATTACAATGTTTTGTTTGTTCTAGGTGTGCAAGATGTGGTTCTTTCACACATATACATATATCTGTTCTTCTTCGGATCCTTTTCCCATGTAGGTTATGACACAATGTTGAGTAGTCTTCTCTTGGTATTGCGTAGGTCTTTGGTGATTATATATTTCATATGTGTATGTATCTCTCTGTTAACCTCAATATGGTAATGTATCCAATCCTCACACCATTCCATATGGTGAACCATAAGTTTTTTTAATGAATCTATGATAGTGTTTCTCTGTGGAAATATCTTTGTTTGTATCATTTTTTAGGTAACACCTATATGTGATATGGTAGGATATGTGTCTTTCGCTTTCTCACTTACTCCAAATTGCGTGATTACTTCTAGACTCATCTATGGTGCTACAAATGGCATTGTTTCATTTTTTCACTAGCTCATATTCCATCTGTACGGGTAGCAGCTTTCTTTGTCCACCCATCTGTCGTTGGACTTTTTGGTTACTTCCATATCTTGGCTATTGTAATACTATGCAATGCAGATTTGCGTGCCTGTGTCCTTCCAATTCTGTCTTCTTAGTTTATAGGTCCAGGAATAGGTCTGCTGGATCATATGGTAGCTCAATGTTTACCTTTTCAAGGCACCTCTATTTTGTTCTCCTTAGTGGCTCTTTCCAGGTTACGTCCCACTTAAAGTGGAGGGTATGTATTTCTTCCCAGCACCTTCAGCATTTATTCTTTGTAGTTTTTGCTGATGGTTATTCTGAGTGGTGTGAGCTGATACCTCTTTGTGGTTGAATTTGCATGTGTCTCATAATGCGTTGAAATTGAGCTTTAAGACACGTCCTTTTTATTTTTCCAGCTGTGATTAGAGCTTATTTCTTCAAAGTGTTTTCTTAAAGTATGTGTCACCATTTGAAATATTTTGGCCATTATCTCCCTCAAGACATTTTGAGGGCAGGTTTCATTTACAGCCCTGCAGTACTTGTTCACATGAAGTGACCGTTCGCTCAGGCTTTAAACCTGCTTTTGCAGGTAACGGCCAGAGAGCGGCAGCCTTTCTACGTTCCCCATGCTGGTACTAGGGAAACAGACCTACCGGCCAGGGGTGTTCTTCGGTTATAAATTAGAGTGCAATGTGCCCGGGTAAACCCACAAATGTTGATGTCTCCTTGCTTTTGTTTGTTTTTAAATTTAATTTATATTTATTATTAGAGTAATAGTCCATTGTGTACGTGGACCACTTCTTCTTGGTGCATTCCTCTGTTGATGGACATTTTCATGGCTTCCAAGTGCTGGCTGTGGTAAATCTTGCTGGCGTACAGGTTTGCCAGCCTGTGACTTTTTGATTCTCATTTTCTCAGGTGATAGGCCAAGCAGCGGTTGTGATTGATTGACTGGTAGCTCAATGTTTCCCTTTTCAAAGCACCTACATTGTGTTTTCATTAGTGGCTCTTTACATGCCCCCCCTTACAACCGAGGGTACGCATTTCTCCACACACCCTTCACCATTTATTTTTTGCAGCATTTTTCCTAATGGCCATTCTGACTGCTGTGAGCTGATAGGTTTTTGTAATATGGGTATGCATGTCATTAAAATTTTTAAAATTCATCATATTCCTACGCCTTTTTCTTTTCTCTTAAAAGAAAAAACCGTGAGTACAATAGAGCTCTTGAAATTGTCTTCTTCGAAGGTTGCCCTCTTTTGAATTTTTTGGTCGATTTTTGACCCCAGACATTTTCTGGAGGGCTGGTGTCATTTACAGAACTGCAAGTTGGTGAAAATTTAGTGACCTTTTGCAGTGGGTTCAAAGCTGCTGTTGTGGGAAACGGCCACAAGGAGGTAGCATTTCTCCATGCCCCAATCTGGGTACTAGGGCAGCAGAGCCTTTCTGGAAGTCATTGTCCTAGGTCGTAAATTAGAATGGAATTTGCCAGGAGAAATCCCCATAAGTTTATGTCTCATTACTTCTTCTTGGTTTTTAAATTTTTTTTAATCTGGGTAAAGTTTAGAATATTGTTTGTCCTAGGTGTACACAATCTGGTTCATTTGTACATCATGTATGTCTATTAACGTACAGATCCTCTTCCCATGTAAAATATACCAGTGTTCCGTCGACCTCCCTTGCTATATGTTCGGTCTTTTTGATACATGTATATAATATGTATTTGTATATGTATAGTAACACTAATCTTCATTTCTCAATTTCCCCCCCTCCTTTCCTTTTAGATGAGCATAGTTTGTTTTCTAAGCCTGTGAGTGTCTTTCTCTTTGGAAATCTGTTCATCTGTGTCAGTTATTAGATAATGCCATAAGTGATAATATAGGCTGTAGGCCTTTTGCTTTCCGACCTACTTCATGTTTTGTGATTATCTCCAGGCTCATCTATGGTGACTCGAAGAGCAGTGCTTCAATGTTTTCCATGGCTAATATTCCATTGTGTACATGGACCACTTCTTCTTGGTGCATTCCTCTGTTGATGGACATTTTCGTTGCTTCCAAGTGTTGCCTATGGTAAATATTTCTGGAGTGCAGGATTGCCAGACTGTGATTTTTGATTTTCATTTTCTCAGGTGATAGACCCAGCAGTGGGTATGATTGATTGACTGGTATGGTAGCTCAACGTTTACCTTTTCAAGGCACCTCAATTGTGCTTTCATTAGTGGCTCTTACCACGTCCCCCTTAGAATCGAGGGTACGCATTTCTCCACAATCACGTCAGCATTTATTGTTTGCAGCATTTTTGTTGATGGCCATTCTGACTGGTGTGAGCTGATAGGTTTTTGTAATTTGGGTTTACGTGTCTGTAAAAATTCCTACAATTCATCATTTTTCCACGCCTTTTTCTTTTCTGTTAAAAGAAAAAAGAAAAATGTGTGAGTATAATATACCTCTTCAAATTTCCTTTTTGGAAGGTTGCACTCTAGAATTTTTTGGTCGATTTTCGACCTCAGTATTTTTTGGAGGGCAGGTGTCATTTACAGCACTGCAATTGGTGAATATTTAGTGACCTTTTGCAGTGGGTTTAAAGCTGCTGTTGTGGGAAACGGCCACAAGGATGCAGCATTTCTCCATTCCCAAATCTGGGTACTAGGGCAGCAGAGCCGTTCTGGAAGTCGTTTGCCTAGGTTTTAAATTTGAATGGAATGGGCCAGGAAAACCCCCCATAAGTTCATGTCTCATTACTCCTAGTTCGTGGTTTTAATTTTTTCAATTGGGGTAATGGTTAGAATGTTGCTTGTCCAAGGTATACACACTCTGGTTCATCTACATATTCTATATACCTATTTATGTAGAGATCCTCTTCCCGTGTAAATTATTACAGAGTGTTGCGTAAACCTTCCTTGCTGTATGGTCGGTCTTTTTGATATATGTGTATAATATGTGTTTGTATACATATGGTAATGCTAATCTTCATTTATCCATTCCCCCCACCTTTCCTTTTAGATAAGCCTAGTATTTTCTTTAATAAGTCTGTGATTGACTTTCTCTGTGGAAATATGTTCCTTTGTGTCAGTTATTAGATAACGCCTCTAAGTGATATCATAGGATATAGGACTTTTGCTTTCCGACTTACCTCATGTTCTGTGATTATCTCCAAGATCATCTATGGTGCCTCAAAGAGCAGTGTTTCATTGTTTTCCATGGCTAGTATTAATTGTGTACATGGACCACTTCTTCTTTATCCTTTCATCTGTTGATGGACATTTTGGTTGCTTCACTGTCCTGTCTATTGTGAATAAGGCTGCAGTGCAGCTTTGGCAGCCCGGGTCTTCTTCATTCTGGTCTTCTCAGGTGAGAAGCCCATTGGTGCGCCTGCTGGATTGAATGGTACCTCAATTTTTCCTTTTAAACGCAGCTCCTTTCTGTTCTCATTATTAGCGTTTAACCCTTTTACATCTCACCAGCAGCTAGAGGGTACACAGTTCTCTAAAAACTCTTCAGCATTTATTGTTTGCAGACTTTTTGCCAATGGTCAGTCGACTGGTGCGAGTTGAAAACTTTCTGTAGATTAGATTGCATGAGTCTAATAATTCCTGAGGTTGAGCTTTTATCCATTTTCCTTTCTTTAAAAAGAGAGTGAGTAAAACTTACCTCTTCATACTATCTTCTTCAAAATTTTGCCTGTTTTGAATTTTTTTTATCCATTCCCTATCTCAGCACAATTTTGAGGGCAGGTGTCCTTTACAGCCCTGAGTCCTTGTGAATGGTAAGTGACCATTAGCTGTGGGTTAAAAGCTGCTCTTGCGGGAATCGGCCACAAGGCGGCAGCATTTCTCCTTTACCAAATCTGGTTACTAGGGCAACAGAGCCTTACTGGAAGTGGTGTTCTAGGTTGTAAATTAGAATGGAATGTGCGAGGAAAAAGCCCTTTAATTTATGTCTCATTACTTCTTGTTGGTATTTTTAACTTAATTTTTATTTTTTACCACAGCAAACTTGATTACAATGTTTTGTTTGTTCTAGGTGTGCAAGATGTGGTTCTTTCACACATATACATATATCTGTTCTTCTTCGGATCCTTTTCCCATGTAGGTTATGACACAATGTTGAGTAGTCTTCTCTTGGTATTGCGTAGGTCTTTGGTGATTATATATTTCATATGTGTATGTATCTCTCTGTTAACCTCAATATGGTAATGTATCCAATCCTCACACCATTCCATATGGTGAACCATAAGTTTTTTTAATGAATCTATGATAGTGTTTCTCTGTGGAAATATCTTTGTTTGTATCATTTTTTAGGTAACACCTATATGTGATATGGTAGGATATGTGTCTTTCGCTTTCTCACTTACTCCAAGTTGCGTGATTACTTCTAGACTCATCTATGGTGCTGCAAATGGCATTGTTTCATTTTTTCACTAGCTCATATTCCATCTGTACGGGTAGCAGCTTTCTTTGTCCACCCATCTGTCGTTGGACTTTTTGGTTACTTCCATATCTTGGCTATTGTAATACTATGCAATGCAGATTTGCGTGCCTGTGTCCTTCCAATTCTGTCTTCTTAGTTTATAGGTCCAGGAATAGGTCTGCTGGATCATATGGTAGCTCAATGTTTACCTTTTCAAGGCACCTCTATTTTGTTCTCCTTAGTGGCTCTTTCCAGGTTACGTCCCACTTAAAGTGGAGGGTATGTATTTCTTCCCAGCACCTTCAGCATTTATTCTTTGTAGTTTTTGCTGATGGTTATTCTGAGTGGTGTGAGCTGATACCTCTTTGTGGTTGAATTTGCATGTGTCTCATAATGCGTTGAAATTGAGCTTTAAGACACGTCCTTTTTATTTTTCCAGCTGTGATTAGAGCTTATTTCTTCAAAGTGTTTTCTTAAAGTATGTGTCACCATTTGAAATATTTTGGCCGTTTTCTCCCTCAAGACATTTTGAGGGCAGGTTTCATTTACAGCCCTGCAGTACTTGTTCACATGAAGTGACCGTTCGCTCAGGCTTTAAACCTGCTTTTGCAGGTAACGGCCAGAGAGCGGCAGCCTTTCTACGTTCCCCATGCTGGTACTAGGGAAACAGACCTACCGGCCAGGGGTGTTCTTCGGTTATAAATTAGAGTGCAATGTGCCCGGGTAAACCCACAAATGTTGATGTCTCCTTGCTTTTGTTTGTTTTTAAATGTAATTTATATTTATTATTAGAGTAATAGTCCATTGTGTACGTGGACCACTTCTTCTTGGTGCATTCCTCTGTTGATGGACATTTTCATGGCTTCCAAGTGCTGGCTGTGGTAAATCTTGCTGGCGTACAGGTTTGCCAGCCTGTGACTTTTTGATTCTCATTTTCTCAGGTGATAGGCCAAGCAGCGGTTGTGATTGATTGACTGGTAGCTCAATGTTTCCCTTTTCAATGCACCTACATTGTGTTTTCATTAGTGGCTCTTTACATGCCCCCCCTTACAACCGAGGGTACGCATTTCTCCACACTCCCTTCACCATTTAATTTTTGCAGCATTTTTCCTAATGGCCATTCTGACTGCTGTGAGCTGATAGGTTTTTGTAATATGGGTATGCATGTCATTAAAAGTTTTAAAATTCATCATATTCCTACGCCTTTTTCTTTTCTCTTAAAAGAAAAAACCGTGAGTACAATAGAGCTCTTGAAATTGTCTTCTTCGAAGGTTGCCCTCTTTTGAATTTTTTGGTCGATTTTTGACCCCAGACATTTTCTGGAGGGCTGGTGTCATTTACAGAACTGCAAGTTGGTGAAAATTTAGTGACCTTTTGCAGTGGGTTCAAAGCTGCTGTTGTGGGAAACGGCCACAAGGAGGTAGCATTTCTCCATGCCCCAATCTGGGTACTAGGGCAGCAGAGCCTTTCTGGAAGTCATTGTCCTAGGTTGTAAATTAGAAAGGAATTTGCCAGGAGAAATCCCCATAAGTTTATGTCTCATTACATCTGCTTGGTTTTTAAAATTTTTTTAATCTGGGTAAAGTTTAGAATATTGTTTGTCCTAGGTGTACACAATCTGGTTCATTTGTACATCATGTATGTCTATTAACGTACAGATCCTCTTCCCATGTAAAATATACCAGTGTTCCGTCGACCTCCCTTGCTATATGTTCGGTCTTTTTGATACATGTATATAATATGTATTTGTATATGTATAGTAACACTAATCTTCATTTCTCAATTTCCCCCCCTCCTTTCCTTTTAGATGAGCATCGTTTGTTTTCTAAGCCTGTGAGTGTCTTTCTCTTTGGAAATCTGTTCATCTGTGTCAGTTATTAGATAATGCCATAAGTGATAATATAGGCTGTAGGCCTTTTGCTTTCCGACCTACTTCATGTTTTGTGATTATCTCCAGGCTCATCTATGGTGCCTCGAAGAGCAGTGCTTCAATGTTTTCCATGGCTAATATTCCATTGTGTACATGGACCACTTCTTCTTGGTGCATTCCTCTGTTGATGGACATTTTCTTTGCTTCCAAGTGTTGCCTATGGTAAATATTGCTGGAGTGCAGGATTGCCAGCCTGTGATTTTTGATTTTCATTTTCTCAGGTGATAGACCCAGCAGTGGGTATGATTGATTGACTGGTATGGTAGCTCAACGTTTACCTTTTCAAGGCACCTCAATTGTGCTTTCATTAGTGGCTCTTACCACGTCCCCCTTAGAATCGAGGGTACGCATTTCTCCACAATCACGTCAGCATTTATTGTTTGCAGCATTTTTGTTGATGGCCATTCTGACTGGTGTGAGCTGATAGGTTTTTGTAATTTGGGTTTACGTGTCTGTAAAAATTCCTACAATTCATCATTTTTCCACGCCTTTTTCTTTTCTGTTAAAAGAAAAAAGAAAAAAAGTGTGAGTATAATATACCTCTTCAAATTTCCTTTTTGGAAGGTTGCACTCTAGAATTTTTTGGTCGATTTTCGACCTCAGTATTTTTTGGAGGGCAGGTGTCATTTACAGCACTGCAATTGGTGAATATTTAGTGACCTTTTGCAGTGGGTTTAAAGCTGCTGTTGTGGGAAACGGCCACAAGGATGCAGCATTTCTCCATTCCCAAATCTGGGTACTAGGGCAGCAGAGCCGTTCTGGAAGTCGTTTGCCTAGGTTGTAAATTTGAATGGAATGGGCCAGGAAAACCCCCCATAAGTTCATGTCTCATTACTCCTAGTTCGTGGTTTTAATTTTTTCAATTGGGGTAATGGTTAGAATGTTGCTTGTCCAAGGTATACGCACTCTGGTTCATCTACATATTCTATATACCTATTTATGTAGAGATCCTCTTCCCGGGTAAATTATTACAGAGTGTTGCGTAAACCTTCCTTGCTGTATGGTCGGTCTTTTTGATATATGTGTATAATATGTGTTTGTATACATATGGTAATGCTAATCTTCATTTATACATTCCCCCCACCTTTCCTTTTAGATAAGCATAGTATTTTTTTTTAATAAGTCTGTGATTGACTTTCTCTGTGGAAATATGTTCCTTTGTGTCAGTTATTAGATAACGCCTCTAAGTGATACCATAGGATATAGGACTTTTGCTTTCCGACTTACCTCATGTTCTGTGATTATCTCCAAGATCATCTATGGTGCCTCAAAGAGCAGTGTTTCATTGTTTTCCATGGCTAGTATTCATTGTGTACATGGACCACTTCTTCTTTATCCTTTCATCTGTTGATGGACATTTTGGTTGCTTCACTGTCCTGTCTATTGTGAATAAGGCTGCAGTGCAGCTTTGGCAGCCCGGGTCTTCTTCATTCTGGTCTTCTCAGGTGAGAGGCCCATTGGTGCGCCTGCTGGATTGAATGGTACCTCAATTTTTCCTTTTAAACGCAGCTCCTTTCTGTTCTCATTATTAGCGTTTAACCCTTTTACATCTCACCAGCAGCTAGAGGGTACACAGTTGTCTAAAACCTCTTCAGCATTTATTGTTTGTAGACTTTTTGCCAATGGTCAGTCGACTGGTGCGAGTTGAAAACTTTTTGTAGATTAGATTGCATGAGTCTAATAATTCCTGAGGTTGAGCTTTTATCCATTTTCCTTTCTTTAAAAAGAGAGTGAGTAAAACTTACCTCTTCATACTATCTTCTTGAAAATTTTGCCTGTTTTGAATTTTTTTTATCCATTCCCTATCTCAGCACAATTTTGAGGGCAGGTGTCCTTTACAGCCCTGAGTCCTTGTGAATGGTAAGTGACCATTAGCTGTGGGTTAAAAGCTGCTCTTGCGGGAATCGGCCACAAGGCGGCAGCATTTCTCCTTTACCAAATCTGGTTACTAGGGCAACAGAGCCTTACTGGAAGTGGTGTTCTAGGTTGTAAATTAGAATGGAATGTGCGAGGAAAAAGCCCTTTAATTTATGTCTCATTACTTCTTGTTGGTATTTTTAACTTAATTTTTATTTTTTACCACAGCAAACTTGATTACAATGTTTTGTTTGTTCTAGGTGTGCAAGATGTGGTTCTTTCACACATATACATATATCTGTTCTTCTTCGGATCCTTTTCCCATGTAGGTTATGACACAATGTTGAGTAGTCTTCTCTTGGTATTGCGTAGGTCTTTGGTGATTATATATTTCATATGTGTATGTATCTCTCTGTTAACCTCAATATGGTAATGTATCCAATCCTCACACCATTCCATATGGTGAACCATAGGTTTTTTTAATGAATCTATGATAGTGTTTCTCTGTGGAAATATCTTTGTTTGTATCATTTTTTAGGTAACACCTATATGTGATATGGTAGGATATGTGTCTTTCGCTTTCTCACTTACTCCAAGTTGCGTGATTACTTCTAGACTCATCTATGGTGCTGCAAATGGCATTGTTTCATTTTTTCACTAGCTCATATTCCATCTGTACGGGTAGCAGCTTTCTTTGTCCACCCATCTGTCGTTGGACTTTTTGGTTACTTCCATATCTTGGCTATTGTAATACTATGCAATGCAGATTTGCGTGCCTGTGTCCTTCCAATTCTGTCTTCTTAGTTTATAGGTCCAGGAATAGGTCTGCTGGATCATATGGTAGCTCAATGTTTACCTTTTCAAGGCACCTCTATTTTGTTCTCCTTAGTGGCTCTTTCCAGGTTACGTCCCACTTAAAGTGGAGGGTATGTATTTCTTCCCAGCACCTTCAGCATTTATTCTTTGTAGTTTTTGCTGATGGTTATTCTGAGTGGTGTGAGCTGATACCTCTTTGTGGTTGAATTTGCATGTGTCTCATAATGCGTTGAAATTGAGCTTTAAGACACGTCCTTTTTATTTTTCCAGCTGTGATTAGAGCTTATTTCTTCAAAGTGTTTTCTTAAAGTATGTGTCACCATTTGAAATATTTTGGCCGTTTTCTCCCTCAAGACATTTTGAGGGCAGGTTTCATTTACAGCCCTGCAGTACTTGTTCACATGAAGTGACCGTTCGCTCAGGCTTTAAACCTGCTTTTGCAGGTAACGGCCAGAGAGCGGCAGCCTTTCTACGTTCCCCATGCTGGTACTAGGGAAACAGACCTACCGGCCAGGGGTGTTCTTCGGTTATAAATTAGAGTGCAATGTGCCCGGGTAAACCCACAAATGTTGATGTCTCCTTGCTTTTGTTTGTTTTTAAATGTAATTTATATTTATTATTAGAGTAATAGTCCATTGTGTACGTGGACCACTTCTTCTTGGTGCATTCCTCTGTTGATGGACATTTTCATGGCTTCCAAGTGCTGGCTGTGGTAAATCTTGCTGGCGTACAGGTTTGCCAGCCTGTGACTTTTTGATTCTCATTTTCTCAGGTGATAGGCCAAGCAGCGGTTGTGATTGATTGACTGGTAGCTCAATGTTTCCCTTTTCAATGCACCTACATTGTGTTTTCATTAGTGGCTCTTTACATGCCCCCCCTTACAACCGAGGGTACGCATTTCTCCACACTCCCTTCACCATTTAATTTTTGCAGCATTTTTCCTAATGGCCATTCTGACTGCTGTGAGCTGATAGGTTTTTGTAATATGGGTATGCATGTCATTAAAAGTTTTAAAATTCATCATATTCCTACGCCTTTTTCTTTTCTCTTAAAAGAAAAAACCGTGAGTACAATAGAGCTCTTGAAATTGTCTTCTTCGAAGGTTGCCCTCTTTTGAATTTTTTGGTCGATTTTTGACCCCAGACATTTTCTGGAGGGCTGGTGTCATTTACAGAACTGCAAGTTGGTGAAAATTTAGTGACCTTTTGCAGTGGGTTCAAAGCTGCTGTTGTGGGAAACGGCCACAAGGAGGTAGCATTTCTCCATGCCCCAATCTGGGTACTAGGGCAGCAGCGCCTTTCTGGAAGTCATTGTCCTAGGTTGTAAATTAGAAAGGAATTTGCCAGGAGAAATCCCCATAAGTTTATGTCTCATTACATCTGCTTGGTTTTTAAAATTTTTTTAATCTGGGTAAAGTTTAGAATATTGTTTGTCCTAGGTGTACACAATCTGGTTCATTTGTACATCATGTATGTCTATTAACGTACAGATCCTCTTCCCATGTAAAATATACCAGTGTTCCGTCGACCTCCCTTGCTATATGTTCGGTCTTTTTGATACATGTATATAATATGTATTTGTATATGTATAGTAACACTAATCTTCATTTCTCAATTTCCCCCCCTCCTTTCCTTTTAGATGAGCATCCTTTGTTTTCTCAGCCTGTGAGTGTCTTTCTCTTTGGAAATCTGTTCATCTGTGTCAGTTATTAGATAATGCCATAAGTGATAATATAGGCTGTAGGCCTTTTGCTTTCCGACCTACTTCATGTTTTGTGATTATCTCCAGGCTCATCTATGGTGACTCGAAGAGCAGTGCTTCAATGTTTTCCATGGCTAATATTCCATTGTGTACATGGACCACTTCTTCTTGGTGCATTCCTCTGTTGATGGACATTTTCGTTGCTTCCAAGTGTTGCCTATGGTAAATATTGCTGGAGTGCAGGATTGCCAGCCTGTGATTTTTGATTTTCATTTTCTCAGGTGATAGACCCAGCAGTGGGTATGATTGATTGACTGGTATGGTAGCTCAACGTTTACCTTTTCAAGGCACCTCAATTGTGCTTTCATTAGTGGCTCTTACCACGTCCCCCTTAGAATCGAGGGTACGCATTTCTCCACAATCACGTCAGCATTTATTGTTTGCAGCATTTTTGTTGATGGCCATTCTGACTGGTGTGAGCTGATAGGTTTTTGTAATTTGGGTTTACGTGTCTGTAAAAATTCCTACAATTCATCATTTTTCCACGCCTTTTTCTTTTCTGTTAAAAGAAAAAAGAAAAAAAGTGTGAGTATAATATACCTCTTCAAATTTCCTTTTTGGAAGGTTGCACTCTAGAATTTTTTGGTCGATTTTCGACCTCAGTATTTTTTGGAGGGCAGGTGTCATTTACAGCACTGCAATTGGTGAATATTTAGTGACCTTTTGCAGTGGGTTTAAAGCTGCTGTTGTGGGAAACGGCCACAAGGATGCAGCATTTCTCCATTCCCAAATCTGGGTACTAGGGCAGCAGAGCCGTTCTGGAAGTCGTTTGCCTAGGTTGTAAATTTGAATGGAATGGGCCAGGAAAACCCCCCATAAGTTCATGTCTCATTACTCCTAGTTCGTGGTTTTAATTTTTTCAATTGGGGTAATGGTTAGAATGTTGCTTGTCCAAGGTATACGCACTCTGGTTCATCTACATATTCTATATACCTATTTATGTAGAGATCCTCTTCCCGGGTAAATTATTACAGAGTGTTGCGTAAACCTTCCTTGCTGTATGGTCGGTCTTTTTGATATATGTGTATAATATGTGTTTGTATACATATGGTAATGCTAATCTTCATTTATACATTCCCCCCACCTTTCCTTTTAGATAAGCATAGTATTTTTTTTTAATAAGTCTGTGATTGACTTTCTCTGTGGAAATATGTTCCTTTGTGTCAGTTATTAGATAACGCCTCTAAGTGATATCATAGGATATAGGACTTTTGCTTTCCGACTTACCTCATGTTCTGTGATTATCTCCAAGATCATCTATGGTGCCTTAAAGAGCAGTGTTTCATTGTTTTCCATGGCTAGTATTCATTGTGTACATGGACCACTTCTTCTTTATCCTTTCATCTGTTGATGGACATTTTGGTTGCTTCACTGTCCTGTCTATTGTGAATAAGGCTGCAGTGCAGCTTTGGCAGCCCGGGTCTTCTTCATTCTGGTCTTCTCAGGTGAGAGGCCCATTGGTGCGCCTGCTGGATTGAATGGTACCTCAATTTTTCCTTTTAAACGCAGCTCCTTTCTGTTCTTATTATTAGCGTTTAACCCTTTTACATCTCACCAGCAGCTAGAGGGTACACAGTTCTCTAAAACCTCTTCAGCATTTATTGTTTGTAGACTTTTTGCCAATGGTCAGTCGACTGGTGCGAGTTGAAAACTTTTTGTAGATTAGATTGCATGAGTCTACTAATTCCTGAGGTTGAGCTTTTATCCATTTTCCTTTCTTTAAAAAGAGAGTGAGTAAAACTTACCTCTTCATACTATCTTCTTGAAAATTTTGCCTGTTTTGCATTTTTTTTATCCATTCCCTATCTCAGCACAATTTTGAGGGCAGGTGTCCTTTACAGCCCTGAGTCCTTGTGAATGGTAAGTGACCATTAGCTGTGGGTTAAAAGCTGCTCTTGCGGGAATCGGCCACAAGGCGGCAACATTTCTCCTTTACCAAATCTGGTTACTAGGGCAACAGAGCCTTACTGGAAGTGGTGTTCTAGGTTGTCAATTAGAATGGAATGTGCGAGGAAAAAGCCCTTTAATTTATGTCTCATTACTTCTTGTTGGTATTTTTAACTTAATTTTTATTTTTTACCACAGCAAACTTGATTACAATGTTTTGTTTGTTCTAGGTGTGCAAGATGTGGTTCTTTCACACATATACATATATCTGTTCTTCTTCGGATCCTTTTCCCATGTAGGTTATGACACAATGTTGAGTAGTCTTCTCTTGGTATTGCGTAGGTCTTTGGTGATTATATATTTCATATGTGTATGTATCTCTCTGTTAACCTCAATATGGTAATGTATCCAATCCTCACACCATTCCATATGGTGAACCATAAGTTTTTTTAATGAATCTATGATAGTGTTTCTCTGTGGAAATATCTCTGTTTGTATCATTTTTTAGGTAACACCTATATGTGATATGGTAGGATATGTGTCTTTCGCTTTCTCACTTACTCCAAGTTGCGTGATTACTTCTAGACTCATCTATGGTGCTGCAAATGGCATTGTTTCATTTTTTCACTAGCTCATATTCCATCTGTACGGGTAGCAGCTTTCTTTGTCCACCCATCTGTCGTTGGACTTTTTGGTTACTTCCATATCTTGGCTATTGTAATACTATGCAATGCAGATTTGCGTGCCTGTGTCCTTCCAATTCTGTCTTCTTAGTTTATAGGTCCAGGAATAGGTCTGCTGGATCATATGGTAGCTCAATGTTTACCTTTTCAAGGCACCTCTATTTTGTTCTCCTTAGTGGCTCTTTCCAGGTTACGTCCCACTTAAAGTGGAGGGTATGTATTTCTTCCCAGCACCTTCAGCATTTATTCTTTGTAGTTTTTGCTGATGGTTATTCTGAGTGGTGTGAGCTGATACCTCTTTGTGGTTGAATTTGCATGTGTCTCATAATGCGTTGAAATTGAGCTTTAAGACACGTCCTTTTTATTTTTCCAGCTGTGATTAGAGCTTATTTCTTCAAAGTGTTTTCTTAAAGTATGTGTCACCATTTGAAATATTTTGGCCATTATCTCCCTCAAGACATTTTGAGGGCAGGTTTCATTTACAGCCCTGCAGTACTTGTTCACATGAAGTGACCGTTCGCTCAGGCTTTAAACCTGCTTTTGCAGGTAACGGCCAGAGAGCGGCAGCCTTTCTACGTTCCCCATGCTGGTACTAGGGAAACAGACCTACCGGCCAGGGGTGTTCTTCGGTTATAAATTAGAGTGCAATGTGCCCGGGTAAACCCACAAATGTTGATGTCTCCTTGCTTTTGTTTGTTTTTAAATTTAATTTATATTTATTATTAGAGTAATAGTCCATTGTGTACGTGGACCACTTCTTCTTGGTGCATTCCTCTGTTGATGGACATTTTCATGGCTTCCAAGTGCTGGCTGTGGTAAATCTTGCTGGCGTACAGGTTTGCCAGCCTGTGACTTTTTGATTCTCATTTTCTCAGGTGATAGGCCAAGCAGCGGTTGTGATTGATTGACTGGTAGCTCAATGTTTCCCTTTTCAAAGCACCTACATTGTGTTTTCATTAGTGGCTCTTTACATGCCCCCCCTTACAACCGAGGGTACGCATTTCTCCACACACCCTTCACCATTTATTTTTTGCAGCATTTTTCCTAATGGCCATTCTGACTGCTGTGAGCTGATAGGTTTTTGTAATATGGGTATGCATGTCATTAAAAGTTTTAAAATTCATCATATTCCTACGCCTTTTTCTTTTCTCTTAAAAGAAAAAACCGTGAGTACAATAGAGCTCTTGAAATTGTCTTCTTCGAAGGTTGCCCTCTTTTGAATTTTTTGGTCGATTTTTGACCCCAGACATTTTCTGGAGGGCTGGTGTCATTTACAGAACTGCAAGTTGGTGAAAATTTAGTGACCTTTTGCAGTGGGTTCAAAGCTGCTGTTGTGGGAAACGGCCACAAGGAGGTAGCATTTCTCCATGCCCCAATCTGGGTACTAGGGCAGCAGAGCCTTTCTGGAAGTCATTGTCCTAGGTCGTAAATTAGAAAGGAATTTGCCAGGAGAAATCCCCATAAGTTTATGTCTCATTACTTCTTCTTGGTTTTTAAATTTTTTTTAATCTGGGTAAAGTTTAGAATATTGTTTGTCCTAGGTGTACACAATCTGGTTCATTTGTACATCATGTATGTCTATTAACGTACAGATCCTCTTCCCATGTAAAATATACCAGTGTTCCGTCGACCTCCCTTGCTATATGTTCGGTCTTTTTGATACATGTATATAATATGTATTTGTATATGTATAGTAACACTAATCTTCATTTCTCAATTTCCCCCCCTCCTTTCCTTTTAGATGAGCATCGTTTGTTTTCTAAGCCTGTGAGTGTCTTTCTCTTTGGAAATCTGTTCATCTGTGTCAGTTATTAGATAATGCCATAAGTGATAATATAGGCTGTAGGCCTTTTGCTATCCGACCTACTTCATGTTTTGTGATTATCTCCAGGCTCATCTATGGTGCCTCGAAGAGCAGTGCTTCAATGTTTTCCATGGCTAATATTCCATTGTGTACATGGACCACTTCTTCTTGGTGCATTCCTCTGTTGATGGACATTTTCGTTGCTTCCAAGTGTTGCCTATGGTAAATATTGCTGGAGCGCAGGATTGCCAGCCTGTGATTTTTGATTTTCATTTTCTCAGGTGATAGACCCAGCAGTGGGTATGATTGATTGACTGGTATGGTAGCTCAACGTTTACCTTTTCAAGGCACCTCAATTGTGCTTTCATTAGTGGCTCTTACCACGTCCCCCTTAGAATCGAGGGTACGCATTTCTCCACAATCACGTCAGCATTTATTGTTTGCAGCATTTTTGTTGATGGCCATTCTGACTGGTGTGAGCTGATAGGTTTTTGTAATTTGGGTTTACGTGTCTGTAAAAATTCCTACAATTCATCATTTTTCCACGCCTTTTTCTTTTCTGTTAAAAGAAAAAAGAAAAATGTGTGAGTATAATATACCTCTTCAAATTTCCTTTTTGGAAGGTTGCAGTCTAGAAATTTTTGGTCGATTTTCGACCTCAGTATTTTTTGGAGGGCAGGTGTCATTTACAGCACTGCAATTGGTGAATATTTAGTGACCTTTTGCAGTGGGTTTAAAGCTGCTGTTGTGGGAAACGGCCACAAGGATGCAGCATTTCTCCATTCCCAAATCTGGGTACTAGGGCAGCAGAGCCGTTCTGGAAGTCCTTTGCCTAGGTTGTAAATTTGAATGGAATGGGCCAGGAAAACCCCCCATAAGTTCATGTCTCATTACTCCTAGTTCGTGGTTTTAATTTTTTCAATTGGGGTAATGGTTAGAATGTTGCTTGTCCAAGGTATACGCACTCTGGTTCATCTACATATTCTATATACCTATTTATGTAGAGATCCTCTTCCCGTGTAAATTATTACAGAGTGTTGCGTAAACCTTCCTTGCTGTATGGTCGGTCTTTTTGATATATGTGTATAATATGTGTTTGTATACATATGGTAATGCTAATCTTCATTTATACATTCCCCCCACCTTTCCTTTTAGATAAGCATAGTATTTTTTTTTAATAAGTCTGTGATTGACTTTCTCTGTGGAAATATGTTCCTTTGTGTCAGTTATTAGATAACGCCTCTAAGTGATATCATAGGATATAGGACTTTTGCTTTCCGACTTACCTCATGTTCTGTGATTATCTCCAAGATCATCTATGGTGCCTCAAAGAGCAGTGTTTCATTGTTTTCCATGGCTAGTATTCATTGTGTACATGGACCACTTCTTCTTTATCCTTTCATCTGTTGATGGACATTTTGGTTGCTTCACTGTCCTGTCTATTGTGAATAAGCCTGCAGTGCAGCTTTGGCAGCCCGGGTCTTCTTCATTCTGGTCTTCTCAGGTGAGAGGCCCATTGGTGCGCCTGCTGGATTGAATGGTACCTCAATTTTTCCTTTTAAACGCAGCTCCTTTCTGTTCTTATTATTAGCGTTTAACCCTTTTACATCTCACCAGCAGCTAGAGGGTACACAGTTCTCTAAAACCTCTTCAGCATTTATTGTTTGTAGACTTTTTGCCAATGGTCAGTCGACTGGTGCGAGTTGAAAACTTTTTGTAGATTAGATTGCATGAGTCTACTAATTCCTGAGGTTGAGCTTTTATCCATTTTCCTTTCTTTAAAAAGAGAGTGAGTAAAACTTACCTCTTCATACTATCTTCTTGAAAATTTTGCCTGTTTTGCATTTTATTTATCCATTCCCTATCTCAGCACAATTTTGAGGGCAGGTGTCCTTTACAGCCCTGAGTCCTTGTGAATGGTAAGTGACCATTAGCTGTGGGTTAAAAGCTGCTCTTGCGGGAATCGGCCACAAGGCGGCAACATTTCTCCTTTACCAAATCTG
This sequence comes from Eschrichtius robustus, assembly GCF_028021215.1. Lineage (NCBI taxonomy): Eukaryota > Metazoa > Chordata > Mammalia > Artiodactyla > Eschrichtiidae > Eschrichtius > Eschrichtius robustus. The sequence goes on along the minus strand of NC_090831.1, from coordinate 46,377,892 downwards.
GTTACTAGGGCAACAGAGCCTTACTGGAAGTGGTGTTCTAGGTTGTCAATTAGAATGGAATGTGCGAGGAAAAAGCCCTTTAATTTATGTCTCATTACTTCTTGTTGGTATTTTTAACTTAATTTTTATTTTTTACCACAGCAAACTTGATTACAATGTTTTGTTTGTTCTAGGTGTGCAAGATGTGGTTCTTTCACACATATACATATATCTGTTCTTCTTCGGATCCTTTTCCCATGTAGGTTATGACACAATGTTGAGTAGTCTTCTCTTGGTATTGCGTAGGTCTTTGGTGATTATATATTTCATATGTGTATGTATCTCTCTGTTAACCTCAATATGGTAATGTATCCAATCCTCACACCATTCCATATGGTGAACCATAAGTTTTTTTAATGAATCTATGATAGTGTTTCTCTGTGGAAATATCTCTGTTTGTATCATTTTTTAGGTAACACCTATATGTGATATGGTAGGATATGTGTCTTTCGCTTTCTCACTTACTCCAAGTTGCGTGATTACTTCTAGACTCATCTATGGTGCTGCAAATGGCATTGTTTCATTTTTTCACTAGCTCATATTCCATCTGTACGGGTAGCAGCTTTCTTTGTCCACCCATCTGTCGTTGGACTTTTTGGTTACTTCCATATCTTGGCTATTGTAATACTATGCAATGCAGATTTGCGTGCCTGTGTCCTTCCAATTCTGTCTTCTTAGTTTATAGGTCCAGGAATAGGTCTGCTGGATCATATGGTAGCTCAATGTTTACCTTTTCAAGGCACCTCTATTTTGTTCTCCTTAGTGGCTCTTTCCAGGTTACGTCCCACTTAAAGTGGAGGGTATGTATTTCTTCCCAGCACCTTCAGCATTTATTCTTTGTAGTTTTTGCTGATGGTTATTCTGAGTGGTGTGAGCTGATACCTCTTTGTGGTTGAATTTGCATGTGTCTCATAATGCGTTGAAATTGAGCTTTAAGACACGTCCTTTTTATTTTTCCAGCTGTGATTAGAGCTTATTTCTTCAAAGTGTTTTCTTAAAGTATGTGTCACCATTTGAAATATTTTGGCCATTATCTCCCTCAAGACATTTTGAGGGCAGGTTTCATTTACAGCCCTGCAGTACTTGTTCACATGAAGTGACCGTTCGCTCAGGCTTTAAACCTGCTTTTGCAGGTAACGGCCAGAGAGCGGCAGCCTTTCTACGTTCCCCATGCTGGTACTAGGGAAACAGACCTACCGGCCAGGGGTGTTCTTCGGTTATAAATTAGAGTGCAATGTGCCCGGGTAAACCCACAAATGTTGATGTCTCCTTGCTTTTGTTTGTTTTTAAATTTAATTTATATTTATTATTAGAGTAATAGTCCATTGTGTACGTGGACCACTTCTTCTTGGTGCATTCCTCTGTTGATGGACATTTTCATGGCTTCCAAGTGCTGGCTGTGGTAAATCTTGCTGGCGTACAGGTTTGCCAGCCTGTGACTTTTTGATTCTCATTTTCTCAGGTGATAGGCCAAGCAGCGGTTGTGATTGATTGACTGGTAGCTCAATGTTTCCCTTTTCAAAGCACCTACATTGTGTTTTCATTAGTGGCTCTTTACATGCCCCCCCTTACAACCGAGGGTACGCATTTCTCCACACACCCTTCACCATTTATTTTTTGCAGCATTTTTCCTAATGGCCATTCTGACTGCTGTGAGCTGATAGGTTTTTGTAATATGGGTATGCATGTCATTAAAATTTTTAAAATTCATCATATTCCTACGCCTTTTTCTTTTCTCTTAAAAGAAAAAACCGTGAGTACAATAGAGCTCTTGAAATTGTCTTCTTCGAAGGTTGCCCTCTTTTGAATTTTTTGGTCGATTTTTGACCCCAGACATTTTCTGGAGGGCTGGTGTCATTTACAGAACTGCAAGTTGGTGAAAATTTAGTGACCTTTTGCAGTGGGTTCAAAGCTGCTGTTGTGGGAAACGGCCACAAGGAGGTAGCATTTCTCCATGCCCCAATCTGGGTACTAGGGCAGCAGAGCCTTTCTGGAAGTCATTGTCCTAGGTCGTAAATTAGAAAGGAATTTGCCAGGAGAAATCCCCATAAGTTTATGTCTCATTACTTCTTCTTGGTTTTTAAATTTTTTTTAATCTGGGTAAAGTTTAGAATATTGTTTGTCCTAGGTGTACACAATCTGGTTCATTTGTACATCATGTATGTCTATTAACGTACAGATCCTCTTCCCATGTAAAATATACCAGTGTTCCGTCGACCTCCCTTGCTATATGTTCGGTCTTTTTGATACATGTATATAATATGTATTTGTATATGTATAGTAACACTAATCTTCATTTCTCAATTTCCCCCCCTCCTTTCCTTTTAGATGAGCATCGTTTGTTTTCTAAGCCTGTGAGTGTCTTTCTCTTTGGAAATCTGTTCATCTGTGTCAGTTATTAGATAATGCCATAAGTGATAATATAGGCTGTAGGCCTTTTGCTATCCGACCTACTTCATGTTTTGTGATTATCTCCAGGCTCATCTATGGTGCCTCGAAGAGCAGTGCTTCAATGTTTTCCATGGCTAATATTCCATTGTGTACATGGACCACTTCTTCTTGGTGCATTCCTCTGTTGATGGACATTTTCGTTGCTTCCAAGTGTTGCCTATGGTAAATATTGCTGGAGCGCAGGATTGCCAGCCTGTGATTTTTGATTTTCATTTTCTCAGGTGATAGACCCAGCAGTGGGTATGATTGATTGACTGGTATGGTAGCTCAACGTTTACCTTTTCAAGGCACCTCAATTGTGCTTTCATTAGTGGCTCTTACCACGTCCCCCTTAGAATCGAGGGTACGCATTTCTCCACAATCACGTCAGCATTTATTGTTTGCAGCATTTTTGTTGATGGCCATTCTGACTGGTGTGAGCTGATAGGTTTTTGTAATTTGGGTTTACGTGTCTGTAAAAATTCCTACAATTCATCATTTTTCCACGCCTTTTTCTTTTCTGTTAAAAGAAAAAAGAAAAATGTGTGAGTATAATATACCTCTTCAAATTTCCTTTTTGGAAGGTTGCAGTCTAGAAATTTTTGGTCGATTTTCGACCTCAGTATTTTTTGGAGGGCAGGTGTCATTTACAGCACTGCAATTGGTGAATATTTAGTGACCTTTTGCAGTGGGTTTAAAGCTGCTGTTGTGGGAAACGGCCACAAGGATGCAGCATTTCTCCATTCCCAAATCTGGGTACTAGGGCAGCAGAGCCGTTCTGGAAGTCCTTTGCCTAGGTTGTAAATTTGAATGGAATGGGCCAGGAAAACCCCCCATAAGTTCATGTCTCATTACTCCTAGTTCGTGGTTTTAATTTTTTCAATTGGGGTAATGGTTAGAATGTTGCTTGTCCAAGGTATACGCACTCTGGTTCATCTACATATTCTATATACCTATTTATGTAGAGATCCTCTTCCCGTGTAAATTATTACAGAGTGTTGCGTAAACCTTCCTTGCTGTATGGTCGGTCTTTTTGATATATGTGTATAATATGTGTTTGTATACATATGGTAATGCTAATCTTCATTTATCCATTCCCCCCACCTTTCCTTTTAGATAAGCATAGTATTTTTTTTAATAAGTCTGTGATTGACTTTCTCTGTGGAAATATGTTCCTTTGTGTCAGTTATTAGATAACGCCTCTAAGTGATACCATAGGATATAGGACTTTTGCTTTCCGACTTACCTCATGTTCTGTGATTATCTCCAAGATCATCTATGGTGCCTCAAAGAGCAGTGTTTCATTGTTTTCCATGGCTAGTATTCATTGTGTACATGGACCACTTCTTCTTTATCCTTTCATCTGTTGATGGACATTTTGGTTGCTTCACTGTCCTGTCTATTGTGAATAAGGCTGCAGTGCAGCTTTGGCAGCCCGGGTCTTCTTCATTCTGGTCTTCTCAGGTGAGAGGCCCATTGGTGCGCCTGCTGGATTGAATGGTACCTCAATTTTTCCTTTTAAACGCAGCTCCTTTCTGTTCTCATTATTAGCGTTTAACCCTTTTACATCTCACCAGCAGCTAGAGGGTACACAGTTGTCTAAAACCTCTTCAGCATTTATCGTTTGTAGACTTTTTGCCAATGGTCAGTCGACTGGTGCGAGTTGAAAACTTTTTGTAGATTAGATTGCATGAGTCTACTAATTCCTGAGGTTGAGCTTTTATCCATTTTCCTTTCTTTAAAAAGAGAGTGAGTAAAACTTACCTCTTCATACTATCTTCTTGAAAATTTTGCCTGTTTTGCATTTTTTTATCCATTCCCTATCTCAGCACAATTTTGAGGGCAGGTGTCCTTTACAGCCCTGAGTCCTTGTGAATGGTAAGTGACCATTAGCTGTGGGTTAAAAGCTGCTCTTGCGGGAATCGGCCACAAGGCGGCAGCATTTCTCCTTTACCAAATCTGGTTACTAGGGCAACAGAGCCTTACTGGAAGTGGTGTTCTAGGTTGTAAATTAGAATGGAATGTGCGAGGAAAAAGCCCTTTAATTTATGTCTCATTACTTCTTGTTGGTATTTTTAACTTAATTTTTATTTTTTACCACAGCAAACTTGATTACAATGTTTTGTTTGTTCTAGGTGTGCAAGATGTGGTTCTTTCACACATATACATATATCTGTTCTTCTTCGGATCCTTTTCCCATGTAGGTTATGACACAATGTTGAGTAGTCTTCTCTTGGTATTGCGTAGGTCTTTGGTGATTATATATTTCATATGTGTATGTATCTCTCTGTTAACCTCAATATGGTAATGTATCCAATCCTCACACCATTCCATATGGTGAACCATAAGTTTTTTTAATGAATCTATGATAGTGTTTCTCTGTGGAAATATCTCTGTTTGTATCATTTTTTAGGTAACACCTATATGTGATATGGTAGGATATGTGTCTTTCGCTTTCTCACTTACTCCAAGTTGCGTGATTACTTCTAGACTCATCTATGGTGCTGCAAATGGCATTGTTTCATTTTTTCACTAGCTCATATTCCATCTGTACGGGTAGCAGCTTTCTTTGTCCACCCATCTGTCGTTGGACTTTTTGGTTACTTCCATATCTTGGCTATTGTAATACTATGCAATGCAGATTTGCGTGCCTGTGTCCTTCCAATTCTGTCTTCTTAGTTTATAGGTCCAGGAATAGGTCTGCTGGATCATATGGTAGCTCAATGTTTACCTTTTCAAGGCACCTCTATTTTGTTCTCCTTAGTGGCTCTTTCCAGGTTACGTCCCACTTAAAGTGGAGGGTATGTATTTCTTCCCAGCACCTTCAGCATTTATTCTTTGTAGTTTTTGCTGATGGTTATTCTGAGTGGTGTGAGCTGATACCTCTTTGTGGTTGAATTTGCATGTGTCTCATAATGCGTTGAAATTGAGCTTTAAGACACGTCCTTTTTATTTTTCCAGCTGTGATTAGAGCTTATTTCTTCAAAGTGTTTTCTTAAAGTATGTGTCACCATTTGAAATATTTTGGCCATTATCTCCCTCAAGACATTTTGAGGGCAGGTTTCATTTACAGCCCTGCAGTACTTGTTCACATGAAGTGACCGTTCGCTCAGGCTTTAAACCTGCTTTTGCAGGTAACGGCCAGAGAGCGGCAGCCTTTCTACGTTCCCCATGCTGGTACTAGGGAAACAGACCTACCGGCCAGGGGTGTTCTTCGGTTATAAATTAGAGTGCAATGTGCCCGGGTAAACCCACAAATGTTGATGTCTCCTTGCTTTTGTTTGTTTTTAAATTTAATTTATATTTATTATTAGAGTAATAGTCCATTGTGTACGTGGACCACTTCTTCTTGGTGCATTCCTCTGTTGATGGACATTTTCATGGCTTCCAAGTGCTGGCTGTGGTAAATCTTGCTGGCGTACAGGTTTGCCAGCCTGTGACTTTTTGATTCTCATTTTCTCAGGTGATAGGCCAAGCAGCGGTTGTGATTGATTGACTGGTAGCTCAATGTTTCCCTTTTCAAAGCACCTACATTGTGTTTTCATTAGTGGCTCTTTACATGCCCCCCCTTACAACCGAGGGTACGCATTTCTCCACACACCCTTCACCATTTATTTTTTGCAGCATTTTTCCTAATGGCCATTCTGACTGCTGTGAGCTGATAGGTTTTTGTAATATGGGTATGCATGTCATTAAAATTTTTAAAATTCATCATATTCCTACGCCTTTTTCTTTTCTCTTAAAAGAAAAAACCGTGAGTACAATAGAGCTCTTGAAATTGTCTTCTTCGAAGGTTGCCCTCTTTTGAATTTTTTGGTCGATTTTTGACCCCAGACATTTTCTGGAGGGCTGGTGTCATTTACAGAACTGCAAGTTGGTGAAAATTTAGTGACCTTTTGCAGTGGGTTCAAAGCTGCTGTTGTGGGAAACGGCCACAAGGAGGTAGCATTTCTCCATGCCCCAATCTGGGTACTAGGGCAGCAGAGCCTTTCTGGAAGTCATTGTCCTAGGTCGTAAATTAGAAAGGAATTTGCCAGGAGAAATCCCCATAAGTTTATGTCTCATTACTTCTTCTTGGTTTTTAAATTTTTTTTAATCTGGGTAAAGTTTAGAATATTGTTTGTCCTAGGTGTACACAATCTGGTTCATTTGTACATCATGTATGTCTATTAACGTACAGATCCTCTTCCCATGTAAAATATACCAGTGTTCCGTCGACCTCCCTTGCTATATGTTCGGTCTTTTTGATACATGTATATAATATGTATTTGTATATGTATAGTAACACTAATCTTCATTTCTCAATTTCCCCCCCTCCTTTCCTTTTAGATGAGCATCGTTTGTTTTCTAAGCCTGTGAGTGTCTTTCTCTTTGGAAATCTGTTCATCTGTGTCAGTTATTAGATAATGCCATAAGTGATAATATAGGCTGTAGGCCTTTTGCTATCCGACCTACTTCATGTTTTGTGATTATCTCCAGGCTCATCTATGGTGCCTCGAAGAGCAGTGCTTCAATGTTTTCCATGGCTAATATTCCATTGTGTACATGGACCACTTCTTCTTGGTGCATTCCTCTGTTGATGGACATTTTCGTTGCTTCCAAGTGTTGCCTATGGTAAATATTGCTGGAGCGCAGGATTGCCAGCCTGTGATTTTTGATTTTCATTTTCTCAGGTGATAGACCCAGCAGTGGGTATGATTGATTGACTGGTATGGTAGCTCAACGTTTACCTTTTCAAGGCACCTCAATTGTGCTTTCATTAGTGGCTCTTACCACGTCCCCCTTAGAATCGAGGGTACGCATTTCTCCACAATCACGTCAGCATTTATTGTTTGCAGCATTTTTGTTGATGGCCATTCTGACTGGTGTGAGCTGATAGGTTTTTGTAATTTGGGTTTACGTGTCTGTAAAAATTCCTACAATTCATCATTTTTCCACGCCTTTTTCTTTTCTGTTAAAAGAAAAAAGAAAAATGTGTGAGTATAATATACCTCTTCAAATTTCCTTTTTGGAAGGTTGCAGTCTAGAAATTTTTGGTCGATTTTCGACCTCAGTATTTTTTGGAGGGCAGGTGTCATTTACAGCACTGCAATTGGTGAATATTTAGTGACCTTTTGCAGTGGGTTTAAAGCTGCTGTTGTGGGAAACGGCCACAAGGATGCAGCATTTCTCCATTCCCAAATCTGGGTACTAGGGCAGCAGAGCCGTTCTGGAAGTCCTTTGCCTAGGTTGTAAATTTGAATGGAATGGGCCAGGAAAACCCCCCATAAGTTCATGTCTCATTACTCCTAGTTCGTGGTTTTAATTTTTTCAATTGGGGTAATGGTTAGAATGTTGCTTGTCCAAGGTATACGCACTCTGGTTCATCTACATATTCTATATACCTATTTATGTAGAGATCCTCTTCCCGTGTAAATTATTACAGAGTGTTGCGTAAACCTTCCTTGCTGTATGGTCGGTCTTTTTGATATATGTGTATAATATGTGTTTGTATACATATGGTAATGCTAATCTTCATTTATACATTCCCCCCACCTTTCCTTTTAGATAAGCATAGTATTTTTTTTTAATAAGTCTGTGATTGACTTTCTCTGTGGAAATATGTTCCTTTGTGTCAGTTATTAGATAACGCCTCTAAGTGATATCATAGGATATAGGACTTTTGCTTTCCGACTTACCTCATGTTCTGTGATTATCTCCAAGATCATCTATGGTGCCTCAAAGAGCAGTGTTTCATTGTTTTCCATGGCTAGTATTCATTGTGTACATGGACCACTTCTTCTTTATCCTTTCATCTGTTGATGGACATTTTGGTTGCTTCACTGTCCTGTCTATTGTGAATAAGCCTGCAGTGCAGCTTTGGCAGCCCGGGTCTTCTTCATTCTGGTCTTCTCAGGTGAGAGGCCCATTGGTGCGCCTGCTGGATTGAATGGTACCTCAATTTTTCCTTTTAAACGCAGCTCCTTTCTGTTCTTATTATTAGCGTTTAACCCTTTTACATCTCACCAGCAGCTAGAGGGTACACAGTTCTCTAAAACCTCTTCAGCATTTATTGTTTGTAGACTTTTTGCCAATGGTCAGTCGACTGGTGCGAGTTGAAAACTTTTTGTAGATTAGATTGCATGAGTCTACTAATTCCTGAGGTTGAGCTTTTATCCATTTTCCTTTCTTTAAAAAGAGAGTGAGTAAAACTTACCTCTTCATACTATCTTCTTGAAAATTTTGCCTGTTTTGCATTTTATTTATCCATTCCCTATCTCAGCACAATTTTGAGGGCAGGTGTCCTTTACAGCCCTGAGTCCTTGTGAATGGTAAGTGACCATTAGCTGTGGGTTAAAAGCTGCTCTTGCGGGAATCGGCCACAAGGCGGCAACATTTCTCCTTTACCAAATCTGGTTACTAGGGCAACAGAGCCTTACTGGAAGTGGTGTTCTAGGTTGTCAATTAGAATGGAATGTGCGAGGAAAAAGCCCTTTAATTTATGTCTCATTACTTCTTGTTGGTATTTTTAACTTAATTTTTATTTTTTACCACAGCAAACTTGATTACAATGTTTTGTTTGTTCTAGGTGTGCAAGATGTGGTTCTTTCACACATATACATATATCTGTTCTTCTTCGGATCCTTTTCCCATGTAGGTTATGACACAATGTTGAGTAGTCTTCTCTTGGTATTGCGTAGGTCTTTGGTGATTATATATTTCATATGTGTATGTATCTCTCTGTTAACCTCAATATGGTAATGTATCCAATCCTCACACCATTCCATATGGTGAACCATAAGTTTTTTTAATGAATCTATGATAGTGTTTCTCTGTGGAAATATCTCTGTTTGTATCATTTTTTAGGTAACACCTATATGTGATATGGTAGGATATGTGTCTTTCGCTTTCTCACTTACTCCAAGTTGCGTGATTACTTCTAGACTCATCTATGGTGCTGCAAATGGCATTGTTTCATTTTTTCACTAGCTCATATTCCATCTGTACGGGTAGCAGCTTTCTTTGTCCACCCATCTGTCGTTGGACTTTTTGGTTACTTCCATATCTTGGCTATTGTAATACTATGCAATGCAGATTTGCGTGCCTGTGTCCTTCCAATTCTGTCTTCTTAGTTTATAGGTCCAGGAATAGGTCTGCTGGATCATATGGTAGCTCAATGTTTACCTTTTCAAGGCACCTCTATTTTGTTCTCCTTAGTGGCTCTTTCCAGGTTACGTCCCACTTAAAGTGGAGGGTATGTATTTCTTCCCAGCACCTTCAGCATTTATTCTTTGTAGTTTTTGCTGATGGTTATTCTGAGTGGTGTGAGCTGATACCTCTTTGTGGTTGAATTTGCATGTGTCTCATAATGCGTTGAAATTGAGCTTTAAGACACGTCCTTTTTATTTTTCCAGCTGTGATTAGAGCTTATTTCTTCAAAGTGTTTTCTTAAAGTATGTGTCACCATTTGAAATATTTTGGCCATTATCTCCCTCAAGACATTTTGAGGGCAGGTTTCATTTACAGCCCTGCAGTACTTGTTCACATGAAGTGACCGTTCGCTCAGGCTTTAAACCTGCTTTTGCAGGTAACGGCCAGAGAGCGGCAGCCTTTCTACGTTCCCCATGCTGGTACTAGGGAAACAGACCTACCGGCCAGGGGTGTTCTTCGGTTATAAATTAGAGTGCAATGTGCCCGGGTAAACCCACAAATGTTGATGTCTCCTTGCTTTTGTTTGTTTTTAAATTTAATTTATATTTATTATTAGAGTAATAGTCCATTGTGTACGTGGACCACTTCTTCTTGGTGCATTCCTCTGTTGATGGACATTTTCATGGCTTCCAAGTGCTGGCTGTGGTAAATCTTGCTGGCGTACAGGTTTGCCAGCCTGTGACTTTTTGATTCTCATTTTCTCAGGTGATAGGCCAAGCAGCGGTTGTGATTGATTGACTGGTAGCTCAATGTTTCCCTTTTCAAAGCACCTACATTGTGTTTTCATTAGTGGCTCTTTACATGCCCCCCCTTACAACCGAGGGTACGCATTTCTCCACACACCCTTCACCATTTATTTTTTGCAGCATTTTTCCTAATGGCCATTCTGACTGCTGTGAGCTGATAGGTTTTTGTAATATGGGTATGCATGTCATTAAAATTTTTAAAATTCATCATATTCCTACGCCTTTTTCTTTTCTCTTAAAAGAAAAAACCGTGAGTACAATAGAGCTCTTGAAATTGTCTTCTTCGAAGGTTGCCCTCTTTTGAATTTTTTGGTCGATTTTTGACCCCAGACATTTTCTGGAGGGCTGGTGTCATTTACAGAACTGCAAGTTGGTGAAAATTTAGTGACCTTTTGCAGTGGGTTCAAAGCTGCTGTTGTGGGAAACGGCCACAAGGAGGTAGCATTTCTCCATGCCCCAATCTGGGTACTAGGGCAGCAGAGCCTTTCTGGAAGTCATTGTCCTAGGTCGTAAATTAGAAAGGAATTTGCCAGGAGAAATCCCCATAAGTTTATGTCTCATTACTTCTTCTTGGTTTTTAAATTTTTTTTAATCTGGGTAAAGTTTAGAATATTGTTTGTCCTAGGTGTACACAATCTGGTTCATTTGTACATCATGTATGTCTATTAACGTACAGATCCTCTTCCCATGTAAAATATACCAGTGTTCCGTCGACCTCCCTTGCTATATGTTCGGTCTTTTTGATACATGTATATAATATGTATTTGTATATGTATAGTAACACTAATCTTCATTTCTCAATTTCCCCCCCTCCTTTCCTTTTAGATGAGCATCGTTTGTTTTCTAAGCCTGTGAGTGTCTTTCTCTTTGGAAATCTGTTCATCTGTGTCAGTTATTAGATAATGCCATAAGTGATAATATAGGCTGTAGGCCTTTTGCTATCCGACCTACTTCATGTTTTGTGATTATCTCCAGGCTCATCTATGGTGCCTCGAAGAGCAGTGCTTCAATGTTTTCCATGGCTAATATTCCATTGTGTACATGGACCACTTCTTCTTGGTGCATTCCTCTGTTGATGGACATTTTCGTTGCTTCCAAGTGTTGCCTATGGTAAATATTGCTGGAGCGCAGGATTGCCAGCCTGTGATTTTTGATTTTCATTTTCTCAGGTGATAGACCCAGCAGTGGGTATGATTGATTGACTGGTATGGTAGCTCAACGTTTACCTTTTCAAGGCACCTCAATTGTGCTTTCATTAGTGGCTCTTACCACGTCCCCCTTAGAATCGAGGGTACGCATTTCTCCACAATCACGTCAGCATTTATTGTTTGCAGCATTTTTGTTGATGGCCATTCTGACTGGTGTGAGCTGATAGGTTTTTGTAATTTGGGTTTACGTGTCTGTAAAAATTCCTACAATTCATCATTTTTCCACGCCTTTTTCTTTTCTGTTAAAAGAAAAAAGAAAAATGTGTGAGTATAATATACCTCTTCAAATTTCCTTTTTGGAAGGTTGCAGTCTAGAAATTTTTGGTCGATTTTCGACCTCAGTATTTTTTGGAGGGCAGGTGTCATTTACAGCACTGCAATTGGTGAATATTTAGTGACCTTTTGCAGTGGGTTTAAAGCTGCTGTTGTGGGAAACGGCCACAAGGATGCAGCATTTCTCCATTCCCAAATCTGGGTACTAGGGCAGCAGAGCCGTTCTGGAAGTCCTTTGCCTAGGTTGTAAATTTGAATGGAATGGGCCAGGAAAACCCCCCATAAGTTCATGTCTCATTACTCCTAGTTCGTGGTTTTAATTTTTTCAATTGGGGTAATGGTTAGAATGTTGCTTGTCCAAGGTATACGCACTCTGGTTCATCTACATATTCTATATACCTATTTATGTAGAGATCCTCTTCCCGTGTAAATTATTACAGAGTGTTGCGTAAACCTTCCTTGCTGTATGGTCGGTCTTTTTGATATATGTGTATAATATGTGTTTGTATACATATGGTAATGCTAATCTTCATTTATCCATTCCCCCCACCTTTCCTTTTAGATAAGCATAGTATTTTTTTTAATAAGTCTGTGATTGACTTTCTCTGTGGAAATATGTTCCTTTGTGTCAGTTATTAGATAACGCCTCTAAGTGATACCATAGGATATAGGACTTTTGCTTTCCGACTTACCTCATGTTCTGTGATTATCTCCAAGATCATCTATGGTGCCTCAAAGAGCAGTGTTTCATTGTTTTCCATGGCTAGTATTCATTGTGTACATGGACCACTTCTTCTTTATCCTTTCATCTGTTGATGGACATTTTGGTTGCTTCACTGTCCTGTCTATTGTGAATAAGGCTGCAGTGCAGCTTTGGCAGCCCGGGTCTTCTTCATTCTGGTCTTCTCAGGTGAGAGGCCCATTGGTGCGCCTGCTGGATTGAATGGTACCTCAATTTTTCCTTTTAAACGCAGCTCCTTTCTGTTCTCATTATTAGCGTTTAACCCTTTTACATCTCACCAGCAGCTAGAGGGTACACAGTTGTCTAAAACCTCTTCAGCATTTATCGTTTGTAGACTTTTTGCCAATGGTCAGTCGACTGGTGCGAGTTGAAAACTTTTTGTAGATTAGATTGCATGAGTCTACTAATTCCTGAGGTTGAGCTTTTATCCATTTTCCTTTCTTTAAAAAGAGAGTGAGTAAAACTTACCTCTTCATACTATCTTCTTGAAAATTTTGCCTGTTTTGCATTTTTTTATCCATTCCCTATCTCAGCACAATTTTGAGGGCAGGTGTCCTTTACAGCCCTGAGTCCTTGTGAATGGTAAGTGACCATTAGCTGTGGGTTAAAAGCTGCTCTTGCGGGAATCGGCCACAAGGCGGCAGCATTTCTCCTTTACCAAATCTGGTTACTAGGGCAACAGAGCCTTACTGGAAGTGGTGTTCTAGGTTGTAAATTAGAATGGAATGTGCGAGGAAAAAGCCCTTTAATTTATGTCTCATTACTTCTTGTTGGTATTTTTAACTTAATTTTTATTTTTTACCACAGCAAACTGGATTACAATGTTTTGTTTGTTCTAGGTGTGCAAGATGTGGTTCTTTCACACATATACATATATCTGTTCTTCTTCGGATCCTTTTCCCATGTAGGTTATGACACAATGTTGAGTAGTCTTCTCTTGGTATTGCGTAGGTCTTTGGTGATTATATATTTCATATGTGTATGTATCTCTCTGTTAACCTCAATATGGTAATGTATCCAATCCTCACACCATTCCATATGGTGAACCATAAGTTTTTTTAATGAATCTATGATAGTGTTTCTCTGTGGAAATATCTCTGTTTGTATCATTTTTTAGGTAACACCTATATGTGATATGGTAGGATATGTGTCTTTCGCTTTCTCACTTACTCCAAGTTGCGTGATTACTTCTAGACTCATCTATGGTGCTGCAAATGGCATTGTTTCATTTTTTCACTAGCTCATATTCCATCTGTACGGGTAGCAGCTTTCTTTGTCCACCCATCTGTCGTTGGACTTTTTGGTTACTTCCATATCTTGGCTATTGTAATACTATGCAATGCAGATTTGCGTGCCTGTGTCCTTCCAATTCTGTCTTCTTAGTTTATAGGTCCAGGAATAGGTCTGCTGGATCATATGGTAGCTCAATGTTTACCTTTTCAAGGCACCTCTATTTTGTTCTCCTTAGTGGCTCTTTCCAGGTTACGTCCCACTTAAAGTGGAGGGTATGTATTTCTTCCCAGCACCTTCAGCATTTATTCTTTGTAGTTTTTGCTGATGGTTATTCTGAGTGGTGTGAGCTGATACCTCTTTGTGGTTGAATTTGCATGTGTCTCATAATGCGTTGAAATTGAGCTTTAAGACACGTCCTTTTTATTTTTCCAGCTGTGATTAGAGCTTATTTCTTCAAAGTGTTTTCTTAAAGTATGTGTCACCATTTGAAATATTTTGGCCATTATCTCCCTCAAGACATTTTGAGGGCAGGTTTCATTTACAGCCCTGCAGTACTTGTTCACATGAAGTGACCGTTCGCTCAGGCTTTAAACCTGCTTTTGCAGGTAACGGCCAGAGAGCGGCAGCCTTTCTACGTTCCCCATGCTGGTACTAGGGAAACAGACCTACCGGCCAGGGGTGTTCTTCGGTTATAAATTAGAGTGCAATGTGCCCGGGTAAACCCACAAATGTTGATGTCTCCTTGCTTTTGTTTGTTTTTAAATTTAATTTATATTTATTATTAGAGTAATAGTCCATTGTGTACGTGGACCACTTCTTCTTGGTGCATTCCTCTGTTGATGGACATTTTCATGGCTTCCAAGTGCTGGCTGTGGTAAATCTTGCTGGCGTACAGGTTTGCCAGCCTGTGATTTTTGATTCTCATTTTCTCAGGTGATAGGCCAAGCAGCGGTTGTGATTGATTGACTGGTAGCTCAATGTTTCCCTTTTCAAAGCACCTACATTGTGTTTTCATTAGTGGCTCTTTACATGCCCCCCCTTACAACCGAGGGTACGCATTTCTCCACACACCCTTCACCATTTATTTTTTGCAGCATTTTTCCTAATGGCCATTCTGACTGCTGTGAGCTGATAGGTTTTTGTAATATGGGTATGCATGTCATTAAAATTTTTAAAATTCATCATATTCCTACGCCTTTTTCTTTTCTCTTAAAAGAAAAAACCGTGAGTACAATAGAGCTCTTGAAATTGTCTTCTTCGAAGGTTGCCCTCTTTTGAATTTTTTGGTCGATTTTTGACCCCAGACATTTTCTGGAGGGCTGGTGTCATTTACAGAACTGCAAGTTGGTGAAAATTTAGTGACCTTTTGCAGTGGGTTCAAAGCTGCTGTTGTGGGAAACGGCCACAAGGAGGTAGCATTTCTCCATGCCCCAATCTGGGTACTAGGGCAGCAGAGCCTTTCTGGAAGTCATTGTCCTAGGTCGTAAATTAGAATGGAATTTGCCAGGAGAAATCCCCATAAGTTTATGTCTCATTACTTCTTCTTGGTTTTTAAATTTTTTTAATCTGGGTAAAGTTTAGAATATTGTTTGTCCTAGGTGTACACAATCTGGTTCATTTGTACATCATGTATGTCTATTAACGTACAGATCCTCTTCCCATGTAAAATATACCAGTGTTCCGTCGACCTCCCTTGCTATATGTTCGGTCTTTTTGATACATGTATATAATATGTATTTGTATATGTATAGTAACACTAATCTTCATTTCTCAATTTCCCCCCCTCCTTTCCTTTTAGATGAGCATCCTTTGTTTTCTCAGCCTGTGAGTGTCTTTCTCTTTGGAAATCTGTTCATCTGTGTCAGTTATTAGATAATGCCATAAGTGATAATATAGGCTGTAGGCCTTTTGCTTTCCGACCTACTTCATGTTTTGTGATTATCTCCAGGCTCATCTATGGTGACTCGAAGAGCAGTGCTTCAATGTTTTCCATGGCTAATATTCCATTGTGTACATGGACCACTTCTTCTTGGTGCATTCCTCTGTTGATGGACATTTTCGTTGCTTCCAAGTGTTGCCTATGGTAAATATTGCTGGAGTGCAGGATTGCCAGCCTGTGATTTTTGATTTTCATTTTCTCAGGTGATAGACCCAGCAGTGGGTATGATTGATTGACTGGTATGGTAGCTCAACGTTTACCTTTTCAAGGCACCTCAATTGTGCTTTCATTAGTGGCTCTTACCACGTCCCCCTTAGAATCGAGGGTACGCATTTCTCCACAATCACGTCAGCATTTATTGTTTGCAGCATTTTTGTTGATGGCCATTCTGACTGGTGTGAGCTGATAGGTTTTTGTAATTTGGGTTTACGTGTCTGTAAAAATTCCTACAATTCATCATTTTTCCACGCCTTTTTCTTTTCTGTTAAAAGAAAAAAGAAAAATGTGTGAGTATAATATACCTCTTCAAATTTCCTTTTTGGAAGGTTGCACTCTAGAATTTTTTGGTCGATTTTCGACCTCAGTATTTTTTGGAGGGCAGGTGTCATTTACAGCACTGCAATTGGTGAATATTTAGTGACCTTTTGCAGTGGGTTTAAAGCTGCTGTTGTGGGAAACGGACACAAGGATGCAGCATTTCTCCATTCCCAAATCTGGGTACTAGGGCAGCAGAGCCGTTCTGGAAGTCGTTTGCCTAGGTTGTAAATTTGAATGGAATGGGCCAGGAAAACCCCCCATAAGTTCATGTCTCATTACTCCTAGTTCGTGGTTTTAATTTTTTCAATTGGGGTAATGGTTAGAATGTTGCTTGTCCAAGGTATACGCACTCTGGTTCATCTACATATTCTATATACCTATTTATGTAGAGATCCTCTTCCCGTGTAAATTATTACAGAGTGTTGCGTAAACCTTCCTTGCTGTATGGTCGGTCTTTTTGATATATGTGTATAATATGTGTTTGTATACATATGGTAATGGTAATCTTCATTTATCCATTCCCCCCACCTTTCCTTTTAGATAAGCATAGTATTTTTTTTAATAAGTCTGTGATTGACTTTCTCTGTGGAAATATGTTCCTTTGTGTCAGTTATTAGATAACGCCTCTAAGTGATACCATAGGATATAGGACTTTTGCTTTCCGACTTACCTCATGTTCTGTGATTATCTCCAAGATCATCTATGGTGCCTCAAAGAGCAGTGTTTCATTGTTTTCCATGGCTAGTATTCATTGTGTACATGGACCACTTCTTCTTTATCCTTTCATCTGTTGATGGACATTTTGGTTGCTTCACTGTCCTGTCTATTGTGAATAAGGCTGCAGTGCAGCTTTGGCAGCCCGGGTCTTCTTCATTCTGGTCTTCTCAGGTGAGAGGCCCATTGGTGCGCCTGCTGGATTGAATGGTACCTCAATTTTTCCTTTTAAACGCAGCTCCTTTCTGTTCTCATTATTAGCGTTTAACCCTTTTACATCTCACCAGCAGCTAGAGGGTACACAGTTGTCTAAAACCTCTTCAGCATTTATTGTTTGTAGACTTTTTGCCAATGGTCAGTCGACTGGTGCGAGTTGAAAACTTTTTGTAGATTAGATTGCATGAGTCTACTAATTCCTGAGGTTGAGCTTTTATCCATTTTCCTTTCTTTAAAAAGAGAGTGAGTAAAACTTACCTCTTCATACTATCTTCTTGAAAATTTTGCCTGTTTTGCATTTTTTTTATCCATTCCCTATCTCAGCACAATTTTGAGGGCAGGTGTCCTTTACAGCCCTGAGTCCTTGTGAATGGTAAGTGACCATTAGCTGTGGGTTAAAAGCTGCTCTTGCGGGAATCGGCCACAAGGCGGCAGCATTTCTCCTTTACCAAATCTGGTTACTAGGGCAACAGAACCTTACTGGAAGTGGTGTTCTAGGTTGTAAATTAGAATGGAATGTGCGAGGAAAAAGCCCTTTAATTTATGTCTCATTACTTCTTGTTGGTATTTTTAACTTAATTTTTATTTTTTACCACAGCAAACTTGATTACAAAGTTTTGTTTGTTCTAGGTGTGCAAGATGTGGTTCTTTCACACATATACATATATCTGTTCTTCTTCGGATCCTTTTCCCATGTAGGTTATGACACAATGTTGAGTAGTCTTGTCTTGGTATTGCGTAGGTCTTTGGTGATTATATATTTCATATGTGTATGTATCTCTCTGTTAACCTCAATATGGTAATGTATCCAATCCTCACACCATTCCATATGGTGAACCATAAGTTTTTTTAATAAATCTATGATAGTGTTTCTCTGTGGAAATATCTCTGTTTGTATCATTTTTTAGGTAACACCTATATGTGATATGGTAGGATATGTGTCTTTCGCTTTCTCACTTACTCCAAGTTGCGTGATTACTTCTAGACTCATCTATGGTGCTGCAAATGGCATTGTTTCATTTTTTCACTAGCTCATATTCCATCTGTATGGGTAGCAGCTTTCTTTGTCCACCCATCTGTCGTTGGACTTTTTGGTTACTTCCATATCTTGGCTATTGTAATACTATGCAATGCAGATTTGCGTGCCTGTGTCCTTCCAATTCTGTCTTCTTAGTTTATAGGTCCAGGAATAGGCCTGCTGGATCATATGGTAGCTCAATGTTTACCTTTTCAAGGCACCTCTATTTTGTTCTCCTTAGTGGCTCTTTCCAGGTTACGTCCCACTTAAAGTGGAGGGTATGTATTTCTTCCCAGCACCTTCAGCATTTATTCTTTGTAGTTTTTGCTGATGGTTATTCTGAGTGGTGTGAGCTGATACCTCTTTGTGGTTGAATTTGCATGTGTCTCATAATGCGTTGAAATTGAGCTTTAAGACACGTCCTTTTTATTTTTCCAGCTGTGATTAGAGCTTATTTCTTCAAAGTGTTTTCTTAAAGTATGTGTCACCATTTGAAATATTTTGGCCGTTTTCTCCCTCAAGACATTTTGAGGGCAGGTTTCATTTACAGCCCTGCAGTACTTGTTCACATGAAGTGACCGTTCGCTCAGGCTTTAAACCTGCTTTTGCAGGTAACGGCCAGAGAGCGGCAGCCTTTCTACGTTCCCCATGCTGGTACTAGGGAAACAGACCTACCGGCCAGGGGTGTTCTTCGGTTATAAATTAGAGTGCAATGTGCCCGGGTAAACCCACAAATGTTGATGTCTCCTTGCTTTTGTTTGTTTTTAAATTTAATTTATATTTATTATTAGAGTAATAGTCCATTGTGTACGTGGACCACTTCTTCTTGGTGCATTCCTCTGTTGATGGACATTTTCATGGCTTCCAAGTGCTGGCTGTGGTAAATCTTGCTGGCGTACAGGTTTGCCAGCCTGTGACTTTTTGATTCTCATTTTCTCAGGTGATAGGCCAAGCAGCGGTTGTGATTGATTGACTGGTAGCTCAATGTTTCCCTTTTCAAAGCACCTACATTGTGTTTTCATTAGTGGCTCTTTACATGCCCCCCCTTACAACCGAGGGTACGCATTTCTCCACACTCCCTTCACCATTTATTTTTTGCAGCATTTTTCCTAATGGCCATTCTGACTGCTGTGAGCTGATAGGTTTTTGTAATATGGGTATGCATGTCATTAAAATTTTTAAAATTCATCATATTCCTACGCCTTTTTCTTTTCTCTTAAAAGAAAAAACCGTGAGTACAATAGAGCTCTTGAAATTGTCTTCTTCGAAGGTTGCCCTCTTTTGAATTTTTTGGTCGATTTTTGACCCCAGACATTTTCTGGAGGGCTGGTGTCATTTACAGAACTGCAAGTTGGTGAAAATTTAGTGACCTTTTGCAGTGGGTTCAAAGCTGCTGTTGTGGGAAACGGCCACAAGGAGGTAGCATTTCTCCATGCCCCAATCTGGGTACTAGGGCAGCAGAGCCTTTCTGGAAGTCATTGTCCTAGGTCGTAAATTAGAATGGAATTTGCCAGGAGAAATCCCCATAAGTTTATGTCTCATTACTTCTTCTTGGTTTTTAAATTTTTTTTAATCTGGGTAAAGTTTAGAATATTGTTTGTCCTAGGTGCACACAATCTGGTTCATTTGTACATCATGTATGTCTATTAACGTACAGATCCTCTTCCCATGTAAAATATACCAGTGTTCCATCGACCTCCCTTGCTATATGTTCGGTCTTTTTGATACATGTATATAATATGTATTTGTATATGTATAGTAACACTAATCTTCATTTCTCAATTTCCCCCCCTCCTTTCCTTTTAGATGAGCATAGTTTGTTTTCTAAGCCTGTGAGTGTCTTTCTCTTTGGAAATCTGTTCATCTGTGTCAGTTATTAGATAATGCCATAAGTGATAATATAGGCTGTAGGCCTTTTGCTTTCCGACCTACTTCATGTTTTGTGATTATCTCCAGGCTCATCTATGGTGACTCGAAGAGCAGTGCTTCAATGTTTTCCATGGCTAATATTCCATTGTGTACATGGACCACTTCTTCTTGGTGCATTCCTCTGTTGATGGACATTTTCGTTGCTTCCAAGTGTTGCCTATGGTAAATATTGCTGGAGTGCAGGATTGCCAGCCTGTGATTTTTGATTTTCATTTTCTCAGGTGATAGACCCAGCAGTGGGTATGATTGATTGACTGGTATGGTAGCTCAACGTTTACCTTTTCAAGGCACCTCAATTGTGCTTTCATTAGTGGCTCTTACCACGTCCCCCTTAGAATCGAGGGTACGCATTTCTCCACAATCACGTCAGCATTTATTGTTTGCAGCATTTTTGTTGATGGCCATTCTGACTGGTGTGAGCTGATAGGTTTTTGTAATTTGGGTTTACGTGTCTGTAAAAATTCCTACAATTCATCATTTTTCCACGACTTTTTCTTTTCTGTTAAAAGAAAAAAGAAAAAAAGTGTGAGTATAACATACCTCTTCAAATTTCCTTTTTGGAAGGTTGCACTCTAGAATTTTTTGGTCGATTTTCGACCTCAGTATTTTTTGGAGGGCAGGTGTCATTTACAGCACTGCAATTGGTGAATATTTAGTGACCTTTTGCAGTGGGTTTAAAGCTGCTGTTGTGGGAAACGGCCACAAGGATGCAGCATTTCTCCATTCCCAAATCTGGGTACTAGGGCAGCAGAGCCGTTCTGGAAGTCGTTTGCCTAGGTTGTAAATTTGAATGGAATGGGCCAGGAAAACCCCCCATAAGTTCATGTCTCATTACTCCTAGTTCGTGGTTTTAATTTTTTCAATTGGGGTAATGGTTAGAATGTTGCTTGTCCAAGGTATACGCACTCTGGTTCATCTACATATTCTATATACCTATTTATGTAGAGATCCTCTTCCCGGGTAAATTATTACAGAGTGTTGCGTAAACCTTCCTTGCTGTATGGTCGGTCTTTTTGATATATGTGTATAATATGTGTTTGTATACATATGGTAATGCTAATCTTCATTTATACATTCCCCCCACCTTTCCTTTTAGATAAGCATAGTATTTTTTTTTAATAAGTCTGTGATTGACTTTCTCTGTGGAAATATGTTCCTTTGTGTCAGTTATTAGATAACGCCTCTAAGTGATATCATAGGATATAGGACTTTTGCTTTCCGACTTACCTCATGTTCTGTGATTATCTCCAAGATCATCTATGGTGCCTCAAAGAGCAGTGTTTCATTGTTTTCCATGGCTAGTATTCATTGTGTACATGGACCACTTCTTCTTTATCCTTTCATCTGTTGATGGACATTGTGGTTGCTTCACTGTCCTGTCTATTGTGAATAAGGCTGCAGTGCAGCTTTGGCAGCCCGGGTCTTCTTCATTCTGGTCTTCTCAGGTGAGAGGCCCATTGGTGCGCCTGCTGGATTGAATGGTACCTCAATTTTTCCTTTTAAACGCAGCTCCTTTCTGTTCTTATTATTAGCGTTTAACCCTTTTACATCTCACCAGCAGCTAGAGGGTACACAGTTCTCTAAAACCTCTTCAGCATTTATTGTTTGTAGACTTTTTGCCAATGGTCAGTCGACTGGTGCGAGTTGAAAACTTTTTGTAGATTAGATTGCATGAGTCTACTAATTCCTGAGGTTGAGCTTTTATCCATTTTCCTTTCTTTAAAAAGAGAGTGAGTAAAACTTACCTCTTCATACTATCTTCTTGAAAATTTTGCCTGTTTTGCATTTTTTTTATCCATTCCCTATCTCAGCACAATTTTGAGGGCAGGTGTCCTTTACAGCCCTGAGTCCTTGTGAATGGTAAGTGACCATTAGCTGTGGGTTAAAAGCTGCTCTTCCGGGAATCGGCCACAAGGCGGCAGCATTTCTCCTTTACCAAATCTGGTTACTAGGGCAACAGAGCCTTACTGGAAGTGGTGTTCTAGGTTGTAAATTAGAATGGAATGTGCGAGGAAAAAGCCCTTTAATTTATGTCTCATTACTTCTTGTTGGTATTTTTAACTTAATTTTTATTTTTTACCACAGCAAACTGGATTACAATGTTTTGTTTGTTCTAGGTGTGCAAGATGTGGTTCTTTCACACATATACATATATCTGTTCTTCTTCGGATCCTTTTCCCATGTAGGTTATGACACAATGTTGAGTAGTCTTCTCTTGGTATTGCGTAGGTCTTTGGTGATTATATATTTCATATGTGTATGTATCTCTCTGTTAACCTCAATATGGTAATGTATCCAATCCTCACACCATTCCATATGGCGAACCATAAGTTTTTTTAATGAATCTATGATAGTGTTTCTCTGTGGAAATATCTTTGTTTGTATCATTTTTTAGGTAACACCTATATGTGATATGATAGGATATGTGTCTTTCGTTTTCTCACTTACTCCAAGTTGCGTGATTACTTCTAGACTCATCTATGGTGCTGCAAATGGCATTGTTTCATTTTTTCACTAGCTCATATTCCATCTGTACGGGTAGCAGCTTTCTTTGTCCACCCATCTGTCGTTGGACTTTTTGGTTACTTCCATATCTTGGCTATTGTAATACTATGCAATGCAGATTTGCGTGCCTGTGTCCTTCCAATTCTGTCTTCTTAGTTTATAGGTCCAGGATTAGGTCTGCTGGATCATATGGTAGCTCATTGTTTACCTTTTCAAGGCACCTCTATTTTGTTCTCCTTAGTGGCTCTTTCCAGGTTACGTCCCACTTAAAGTGGAGGGTATGTATTTCTTCCCAGCACCTTCAGCATTTATTCTTTGTAGTTTTTGCTGATGGTTATTCTGAGTGGTGTGAGCTGATACCTCTTTGTGGTTGAATTTGCATGTGTCTCATAATGCGTTGAAATTGAGCTTTAAGACACGTCCTTTTTATTTTTCCAGCTGTGCTTAGAGCTTATTTCTTCAAAGTGTTTTCTTAAAGTATGTGTCACCATTTGAAATATTTTGGCCATTATCTCCCTCAAGACATTTTGAGGGCAGGTTTCATTTACAGCCCTGCAGTACTTGTTCACATGAAGTGACCGTTCGCTCAGGCTTTAAACCTGCTTTTGCAGGTAACGGCCAGAGAGCGGCAGCCTTTCTACGTTCCCCATGCTGGTACTAGGGAAACAGACCTACCGGCCAGGGGTGTTCTTCGGTTATAAATTAGAGTGCAATGTGCCCGGGTAAACCCACAAATGTTGATGTCTCCTTGCTTTTGTTTGTTTTTAAATTTAATTTATATTTATTTTTAGAGTAATATTCCATTGTGTACGTGGACCACTTCTTCTTGGTGCATTTCTCTGTTGATGGACATTTTCATGGCTTCCAAGTGCTGGCTGTGGTAAATCTTGCTGGCGTACAGGTTTGCCAGCCTGTGACTTTTTGATTCTCATTTTCTCAGGTGATAGGCCAAGCAGCGGTTGTGATTGATTGACTGGTAGCTCAATGTTTCCCTTTTCAAAGCACCTACATTGTGTTTTCATTAGTGGCTCTTTACATGCCCCCCCTTACAACCGAGGGTACGCATTTCTCCACACTCCCTTCACCATTTATTTTTTGCAGCATTTTTCCTAATGGCCATTCTGACTGCTGTGAGCTGATAGGTTTTTGTAGTATGGGTATGCATGTCATTAAAATTTTTAAAATTCATCATATTCCTACGGCTTTTTCTTTTCTCTTAAAAGAAAAAACCGTGAGTACAATAGAGCTCTTGAAATTGTCTTCTTCGAAGGTTGCCCTCTTTTGAATTTTTTGGTCGATTTTTGACCCCAGACATTTGCTGGAGGGCTGGTGTCATTTACAGAACTGCAAGTTGGTGAAAATTTAGTGACCTTTTGCAGTGGGTTCAAAGCTGCTGTTGTGGGAAACGGCCACAAGGAGGTAGCATTTCTCCATGCCCCAATCTGGGTACTAGGGCAGCAGAGCCTTTCTGGAAGTCATTGTCCTAGGTTGTAAATTAGAATGGAATTTGCCAGGAGAAATCCCCATAAGTTTATGTCTCATTACTTCTTCTTGGTTTTTAAGATTTTTTTTAATCTGGGTAAAGTTTAGAATATTGTTTGTCCTAGGTGTACACAATCTGGTTCATTTGTACATCATGTATGTCTATTAACGTACAGATCCTCTTCCCATGTAAAATATACCAGTGTTCCATCGACCTCCCTTGCTATATGTTCGGTCTTTTTGATACATGTATATAATATGTATTTGTATATGTATAGTAACACTAATCTTCATTTCTCAATTTCCCCCCCTCCTTTCCTTTTAGATGAGCATAGTTTGTTTTCTAAGCCTGTGAGTGTCTTTCTCTTTGGAAATCTGTTCATCCGTGTCAGTTATTAGATAATGCCATAAGTGATAATATAGGCTGTAGGCCTTTTGCTTTCCGACCTACTTCATGTTTTCTGATTATCTCCAGGCTCATCTATGGTGCCTCAAAGAGCAGTGCTTCAATGTTTTCCATGGCTAATATTCCATTGTGTACATGGACCACTTCTTCTTGGTGCATTCCTCTGTTGATGGACATTTTCGTTGCTTCCAATTGTTGCCTATGGTAAATATTGCTGGAGTGCAGGATTGCCAGCCTGTGATTTTTGATTTTCATTTTCTCAGGTGATAGACCCAGCAGTGGGTATGATTGATTGACTGGTATGGTAGCTCAACGTTTACCTTTTCAAGGCACCTCAATTGTGCTTTCATTAGTGGCTCTTACCACGTCCCCCTTAGAATCGAGGGTACGCATTTCTCCACAATCACGTCAGCATTTATTGTTTGCAGCATTTTTGTTGATGGCCATTCTGACTGGTGTGAGCTGATAGGTTTTTGTAATTTGGGTTTACGTGTCTGTAAAAACTCCTACAATTCATCATTTTTCCACGCCTTTTTCTTTTCTGTTAAAAGAAAAAAGAAAAAAAGTGTGAGTATAATATACCTCTTCAAATTTCCTTTTTGGAAGGTTGCACTCTAGAAATTTTTGGTCGATTTTCGACCTCAGTATTTTTTGGAGGGCAGGTGTCATTTACAGCACTGCAATTGGTGAATATTTAGTGACCTTTTGCAGTGGGTTTAAAGCTGCTGTTGTGGGAAACGGCCACAAGGATGCAGCATTTCTCCATTCCCAAATCTGGGTACTAGGGCAGCAGAGCCGTTCTGGAAGTCGTTTGCCTAGGTTGTAAATTTGAATGGAATGGGCCAGGAAAACCCCCCATAAGTTCATGTCTCATTACTCCTAGTTCGTGGTTTTAATTTTTTCAATTGGGGTAATGGTTAGAATGTTGCTTGTCCAAGGTATACGCACTCTGGTTCATCTACATATTCTATATACCTATTTATGTAGAGATCCTATTCCCGTGTAAATTATTACAGAGTGTTGCGTAAACCTTCCTTGCTGTATGGTCGGTCTTTTTGATATATGTGTATAATATGTGTTTGTATACATATGATAATGCTAATCTTCATTTATCCATTCCCCCCACCTTTCCTTTTAGATAAGCATAGTATTTTTTTTAATAAGTCTGTGATTGACTTTCTCTGTGGAAATATGTTCCTTTGTGTCAGTTATTAGATAACGCCTCTAAGTGATATCATAGGATATAGGACTTTTGCTTTCCGACTTACCTCATGTTCTGTGATTATCTCCAAGATCATCTATGGTGCCTCAAAGAGCAGTGTTTCATTGTTTTCCATGGCTAGTATTCATTGTGTACATGGACCACTTCTTCTTTATCCTTTCATCTGTTGATGGACATTTTGGTTGCTTCACTGTCCTGTCTATTGTGAATAAGGCTGCAGTGCAGCTTTGGCAGCCCGGGTCTTCTTCATTCTGGTCTTCTCAGGTGAGAGGCCCATTGGTGCGCCTGCTGGATTGAATGGTACCTCAATTTTTCCTTTTAAACGCAGCTCCTTTCTGTTCTCATTATTAGCGTTTAACCCTTTTACATCTCACCAGCAGCTAGAGGGTACACAGTTGTCTAAAACCTCTTCAGCATTTATTGTTTGTAGACTTTTTGCCAATGGTCAGTCAACTGGTGCGAGTTGAAAACTTTTTGTAGATTAGATTGCATGAGTCTACTAATTCCTGAGGTTGAGCTTTTATCCATTTTCCTTTCTTTAAAAAGAGAGTGAGTAAAACTTACCTCTTCATACTATCTTCTTGAAAATTTTGCCTGTTTTGAATTTTTTTTATCCATTCCCTACCTCAGCACAATTTTGAGGGCAGGTGTCCTTTACAGCCCTGAGTCCTTGTGAATGGTAAATGACCATTAGCTGTGGGTTAAAAGCTGCTCTTGCGGGAATCGGCCACAAGGCGGCAGCATTTCTCCTTTACCAAATCTGGTTACTAGGGCAACAGAGCCTTACTGGAAGTGGTGTTCTAGGTTGTAAATTAGAATGGAATGTGCGAGGAAACAGCCCTTTAATTTATGTCTCTTTACTTCTTGTTGGTATTTTTAACTTAATTTTTATTTTTTACCACAGCAAACTTGATTACAATGTTTTGTTTGTTCTAGGTGTGCAAGATGTGGTTCTTTCACACATATACATATATCTGTTCTTCTTCGGATCCTTTTCCCATGTAGGTTATGACACAATGTTGAGTAGTCTTCTCTTGGTATTGCGTAGGTCTTTGGTGATTATATATTTCATATGTGTATGTATCTCTCTGTTAACCTCAATATGGTAATGTATCCAATCCTCACACCATTCCATATGGCGAACCATAAGTTTTTTTAATGAATCTATGATAGTGTTTCTCTGTGGAAATATCTTTGTATCATTTTTTAGGTAACACCTATATGTGATATGATAGGATATGTGTCTTTCGTTTTCTCACTTACTCCAAGTTGCGTGATTACTTCTAGACTCATCTATGGTGCTGCAAATGGCATTGTTTCATTTTTTCACTAGCTCATATTCCATCTGTACGGGTAGCAGCTTTCTTTGTCCACCCATCTGTCGTTGGACTTTTTGGTTACTTCCATATCTTGGCTATTGTAATACTATGCAATGCAGATTTGCGTGCCTGTGTCCTTCCAATTCTGTCTTCTTAGTTTATAGGTCCAGGAATAGGTCTGCTGGATCATATGGTAGCTCAATGTTTACCTTTTCAAGGCACCTCTATTTTGTTCTCCTTAGTGGCTCTTTCCAGGTTACGTCCCACTTAAAGTGGAGGGTATGTATTTCTTCCCAGCACCTTCAGCATTTATTCTTTGTAGTTTTTGCTGATGGTTATTCTGAGTGGTGTGAGCTGATACCTCTTTGTGGTTGAATTTGCATGTGTCTCATAATGCGTTGAAATTGAGCTTTAAGACACGTCCTTTTTATTTTTCCAGCTGTGATTAGAGCTTATTTCTTCAAAGTGTTTTCTTAAAGTATGTGTCACCATTTGAAATATTTTGGCCATTATCTCCCTCAAGACATTTTGAGGGCAGGTTTCATTTACAGCCCTGCAGTACTTGTTCACATGAAGTGACCGTTCGCTCAGGCTTTAAACCTGCTTTTGCAGGTAACGGCCAGAGAGCGGCAGCCTTTCTACGTTCCCCATGCTGGTACTAGGGAAACAGACCTACCGGCCAGGGGTGTTCTTCGGTTATAAATTAGAGTGCAATGTGCCCGGGTAAACCCACAAATGTTGATGTCTCCTTGCTTTTGTTTGTTTTTAAATTTAATTTATATTTATTATTAGAGTAATAGTCCATTGTGTACGTGGACCACTTCTTCTTGGTGCATTCCTCTGTTGATGGACATTTTCATGGCTTCCAAGTGCTGGCTGTGGTAAATCTTGCTGGCGTACAGGTTTGCCAGCCTGTGATTTTTGATTTTCATTTTCTCAGGTGATAGACCCAGCAGTGGGTATGATTGATTGACTGGTATGGTAGCTCAACGTTTACCTTTTCAAGGCACCTCAATTGTGCTTTCATTAGTGGCTCTTACCACGTCCCCCTTAGAATCGAGGGTACGCATTTCTCCACAATCACGTCAGCATTTATTGTTTGCAGCATTTTTGTTGATGGCCATTCTGACTGGTGTGAGCTGATAGGTTTTTGTAATTTGGGTTTACGTGTCTGTAAAAACTCCTACAATTCATCATTTTTCCACGCCTTTTTCTTTTCTGTTAAAAGAAAAAAGAAAAAAAGTGTGAGTATAATATACCTCTTCAAATTTCCTTTTTGGAAGGTTGCACTCTAGAAATTTTTGGTCGATTTTCGACCTCAGTATTTTTTGGAGGGCAGGTGTCATTTACAGCACTGCAATTGGTGAATATTTAGTGACCTTTTGCAGTGGGTTTAAAGCTGCTGTTGTGGGAAACGGCCACAAGGATGCAGCATTTCTCCATTCCCAAATCTGGGTACTAGGGCAGCAGAGCCGTTCTGGAAGTCGTTTGCCTAGGTTGTAAATTTGAATGGAATGGGCCAGGAAAACCCCCCATAAGTTCATGTCTCATTACTCCTAGTTCGTGGTTTTAATTTTTTCAATTGGGGTAAAGGTTAGAATGTTGCTTGTCCAAGGTATACGCACTCTGGTTCATCTACATATTCTATATACCTATTTATGTAGAGATCCTCTTCCCGTGTAAATTATTACAGAGTGTTGCGTAAACCTTCCTTGCTGTATGGTCGGTCTTTTTGATATATGTGTATAATATGTGTTTGTATACATATGATAATGCTAATCTTCATTTATCCATTCCCCCCACCTTTCCTTTTAGATAAGCATAGTATTTTTTTTAATAAGTCTGTGATTGACTTTCTCTGTGGAAATATGTTCCTTTGTGTCAGTTATTAGATAACGCCTCTAAGTGATATCATAGGATATAGGACTTTTGCTTTCCGACTTACCTCATGTTCTGTGATTATCTCCAAGATCATCTATGGTGCCTCAAAGAGCAGTGTTTCATTGTTTTCCATGGCTAGTATTCATTGTGTACATGGACCACTTCTTCTTTATCCTTTCATCTGTTGATGGACATTTTGGTTGCTTCACTGTCCTGTCTATTGTGAATAAGGCTGCAGTGCAGCTTTGGCAGCCCGGGTCTTCTTCATTCTGGTCTTCTCAGGTGAGAGGCCCATTGGTGCGCCTGCTGGATTGAATGGTACCTCAATTTTTCCTTTTAAACGCAGCTCCTTTCTGTTCTCATTATTAGCGTTTAACCCTTTTACATCTCACCAGCAGCTAGAGGGTACACAGTTCTCTAAAACCTCTTCAGCATTTATTGTTTGTAGACTTTTTGCCAATGGTCAGTCGACTGGTGCGAGTTGAAAACATTTTGTAGATTAGATTGCATGAGTCTAATAATTCCTGAGGTTGAGCTTTTATCCATTTTCCTTTCTTTAAAAAGAGAGTGAGTAAAACTTACCTCTTCATACTATCTTCTTGAAAATTTTGCCTGTTTTAAATTTTTTTTATCCATTCCCTATCTCAGCACAATTTTGAGGGCAGGTGTCCTTTACAGCCCTGAGTCCTTGTGAATGGTAAGTGACCATTAGCTGTGGGTTAAAAGCTGCTCTTGCGGGAATCGGCCACAAGGCGGCAGCATTTCTCCTTTACCAAATCTGGTTACTAGGGCAACAGAGCCTTACTGGAAGTGGTGTTCTAGGTTGTAAATTAGAATGGAATGTGCGAGGAAACAGCCCTTTAATTTATGTCTCATTACTTCTTGTTGGTATTTTTAACTTAATTTTTATTTTTTACCACAGCAAACTTGATTACAATGTTTTGTTTGTTCTAGGTGTGCAAGATGTGGTTCTTTCACACATATACATATATCTGTTCTTCTTCGGATCCTTTTCCCATGTAGGTTATGACACAATGTTGAGTAGTCTTCTCTTGGTATTGCGTAGGTCTTTGGTGATTATATATTTCATATGTGTATGTATCTCTCTGTTAACCTCAATATGGTAATGTATCCAATCCTCACACCATTCCATATGGCGAACCATAAGTTTTTTTAATGAATCTATGATAGTGTTTCTCTGTGGAAATATCTTTGTTTGTATCATTTTTTAGGTAACACCTATATGTGATATGGTAGGATATGTGTCTTTCGTTTTCTCACTTACTCCAAGTTGCGTGATTACTTCTAGACTCATCTATGGTGCTGCAAATGGCATTGTTTCATTTTTTCACTAGCTCATATTCCATCTGTACGGGTAGCAGCTTTCTTTGTCCACCCATCTGTCGTTGGACTTTTTGGTTACTTCCATATCTTGGCTATTGTAATGCTATGCAATGCAGATTTGCGTGCCTGTGTCCTTCCAATTCTGTCTTCTTAGTTTATAGGTCCAGGAATAGGTCTGCTGGATCATACGGTAGCTCAATGTTTACCTTTTCAAGGCACCTCTATTTTGTTCTCCTTAGTGGCTCTTTCCAGGTTACGTCCCACTTAAAGTGGAGGGTATGTATTTCTTCCCAGCACCTTCAGCATTTATTCTTTGTAGTTTTTGCTGATGGTTATTCTGAGTGGTGTGAGCTGATACCTCTTTGTGGTTGAATTTGCATGTGTCTCATAATGCGTTGAAATTGAGCTTTAAGACACGTCCTTTTTATTTTTCCAGCTGTGATTAGAGCTTATTTCTTCAAAGTGTTTTCTTAAAGTATGTGTCACCATTTGAAATATTTTGGCCATTATCTCCCTCAAGACATTTTGAGGGCAGGTTTCATTTACAGCCCTGCAGTACTTGTTCACATGAAGTGACCGTTCGCTCAGGCTTTAAACCTGCTTTTGCAGGTAACGGCCAGAGAGCGGCAGCCTTTCTACGTTCCCCATGCTGGTACTAGGGAAACAGACCTACCGGCCAGTGGTGTTCTTCGGTTATAAATTAGAGTGCAATGTGCCCGGGTAAACCCACAAATGTTGATGTCTCCTTGCTTTTGTTTGTTTTTAAATTTAATTTATATTTATTATTAGAGTAATAGTCCATTGTGTACGTGGACCACTTCTTCTTGGTGCATTCCTCTGTTGATGGACATTTTCATGGCTTCCAAGTGCTGGCTGTGGGAAATCTTGCTGGCGTACAGGTTTGCCAGCCTGTGACTTTTTGATTCTCATTTTCTCAGGTGATAGGCCAAGCAGCGGTTGTGATTGATTGACTGGTAGCTCAATGTTTCCCTTTTCAAAGCACCTACATTGTGTTTTCATTAGTGGCTCTTTACATGCCCCCCCTTACAACCGAGGGTACGCATTTCTCCACACTCCCTTCACCATTTATTTTTTGCAGCATTTTTCCTAATGGCCATTCTGACTGCTGTGAGCTGATAGGTTTTTGTAATATGGGTATGCATGTCATTAAAATTTTTAAAATTCATCATATTCCTACGCCTTTTTCTTTTCTCTTAAAAGAAAAAACCGTGAGTACAATAGAGCTCTTGAAATTGTCTTCTTCGAAGGTTGCCCTCTTTTGAATTTTTTGGTCGATTTTTGACCCCAGACATTTTCTGGAGGGCTGGTGTCATTTACAGAACTGCAAGTTGGTGAAAATTTAGTGACCTTTTGCAGTGGGTTCAAAGCTGCTGTTGTGGGAAACGGCCACAAGGATGCAGCATTTCTCCATTCCCAAATCTGGGTACTAGGGCAGCAGAGCCGTTCTGGAAGTCCTTTGCCTAGGTTGTAAATTTGAATGGAATGGGCCAGGAAAACCCCCCATAAGTTCATGTCTCATTACTCCTAGTTCGTGGTTTTAATTTTTTCAATTGGGGTAATGGTTAGAATGTTGCTTGTCCAAGGTATACGCACTCTGGTTCATCTACATATTCTATATACCTATTTATGTAGAGATCCTCTTCCCGTGTAAATTATTACAGAGTGTTGCGTAAACCTTCCTTGCTGTATGGTCGGTCTTTTTGATATATGTGTATAATATGTGTTTGTATACATATGGTAATGCTAATCTTCATTTATCCATTCCCCCCACCTTTCCTTTTAGATAAGCATAGTATTTTTTTTAATATGTCTGTGATTGACTTTCTCTGTGGAAATATGTTCCTTTGTGTCAGTTATTAGATAACGCCTCTAAGTGATATTATAGGATATAGGACTTTTGCTTTCCAACTTACCTCATGTTCTGTGATTATCTCCAAGATCATCTATGGTGCCTCAAAGAGCAGTGTTTCATTGTTTTCCATGGCTAGTATTCATTGTGTACATGGACCACTTCTTCTTTATCCTTTCATCTGTTGATGGACATTTTGGTTGCTTCACTGTCCTGTCTATTGTGAATAAGGCTGCAGTGCAGCTTTGGCAGCCCGGGTCTTCTTCATTCTGGTCTTCTCAGGTGAGAGGCCCATTGGTGCGCCTGCTGGATTGAATGGTACCTCAATTTTTCCTTTTAAACGCAGCTCCTTTCTGTTCTCATTATTAGCGTTTAACCCTTTTACATCTCACCAGCAGCTAGAGGGTACACAGTTGTCTAAAACCTCTTCAGCATTTATTGTTTGTAGACTTTTTGCCAATGGTCAGTCGACTGGTGCGAGTTGAAAACTTTTTGTAGATTAGATTGCATGAGTCTACTAATTCCTGAGGTTGAGCTTTTATCCATTTTCCTTTCTTTAAAAAGAGAGTGAGTAAAACTTACCTCTTCATACTATCTTCTTGAAAATTTTGCCTGTTTTGAATTTTTTTTATCCATTCCCTATCTCAGCACAATTTTGAGGGCAGGTGTCCTTTACAGCCCTGAGTCCTTGTGAATGGTAAGTGACCATTAGCTGTGGGTTAAAAGCTGCTCTTGCGGGAATCGGCCACAAGGCGGCAGCATTTCTCCTTTACCAAATCTGGTTACTAGGGCAACAGAGCCTTACTGGAAGTGGTGTTCTAGGTTGTCAATTAGAATGGAATGTGCGAGGAAACAGCCCTTTAATTTATGTCTCATTACTTCTTGTTGGTATTTTTAACTTAATTTTTATTTTTTACCACAGCAAACTTGATTACAATGTTTTGTTTGTTCTAGGTGTGCAAGATGTGGTTCTTTCACACATATACATATATCTGTTCTTCTTCGGATCCTTTTCCCATGTAGGTTATGACACAATGTTGAGTAGTCTTCTCTTGGTATTGCGTAGGTCTTTGGTGATTATATATTTCATATGTGTATGTATCTCTCTGTTAACCTCAATATGGTAATGTATCCAATCCTCACACCATTCCATATGGTGAACCATAAGTTTTTTTAATGAATCTATGATAGTGTTTCTCTGTGGAAATATCTCTGTTTGTATCATTTTTTAGGTAACACCTATATGTGATATGGTAGGATATGTGTCTTTCGCTTTCT